>NC_082343.1:51180506-56180506 GCF_027477595.1 Haemorhous mexicanus
CATACAACTTGGTTGGGAAGATATGAGGGACATGGCACGGATGCATTAAAAAAAAAAATAAGAAAAAAAAAATCTCAGCCAGAGCCAAAGCCATGAAAAGGCATGACAGCCCAACAAGTGCAGGGACTTGCCCCAAAGCTTGTCCAAATGATCCCCATTAAAATTGCAAGATTTGGTTTCTCTTCCCGAAAGGAAATGAAATTTCCTTTCGGGAAGGGAAACCAAATCTTGCGACCCTGCAAAGAAAGGCTTACAAACACTCTGGAAAGGAGATATGATCAAAAGAAATGCACTTGCAAAAAACCCCCAAAAAAGGGAAAATTGGGAAATTTGGTGACTACAAGAAAGCGGTCTGGGCAGAAGCCAGGTGCAGTGCAAAGCACCAAAAGAGGCCAAAAATAACCTGACAGGTGTTGTAAAAAAAGGGCAAAAATCAAGGAGGCAGACACAACTTGGTGGGGAAGATATGAGCAACATTGCATGGATACTTAAAAAAAGAAAAAAAAAAAATCTCAGCCAAAGTCAAAGCCATGAAAAGGCATGGCATGCAAACAACTGCAAGGACACGCACAACATACACCAAGCCTTGCCAGAATTGATCCCTGCTGAAGGCCAAAACAAATAAGAACGGCTTACACACACTCTGGAATGGAGATATGATCAAAGGAAACAAAATTGAAAAAAAAAAAAAAGAAAAATGGAAAATTTGGTGACAACAAGAAAGTGGTCTGGGCAGAAGCCAGGTGCAGTGCAAAGCACTAAAAGAGGCCAAAAGGATGCTGACAGGTGTTGTAAAAGCAAAACAAAATCCCAGGAGGTACATACAACTTGGTGGGGAAGATATGAGGGACATGGCACGGATGCATTCAAAAAAAAAAAAAAGAAAAAAAAAATCTCAGCCAGAGCCAAAGCCATGAAAAGGCATGACAGCCCAACAAGTGCAGGGACTTGCCCCAAAGCTTGTCCAATTGATCCCCATTAAAATTGCAAGATTTGGTTTCCCTTCCCGAAAGGAAATGAAATTTCCTTTCGGGAAGGGAAACCAAATCTTGCGACCCTGCAAAGAAAGGCTTACAAACACTCTGGAAAGGAGATATGATCAAAAGAAATGCAATTGCAAAAAAACCCCCAAAAAAGGGAAAATTGGGAAATTTGGTGACTACAAGAAAGTGGTCTGGGCAGAAGCCAGGTGCAGTGCAAAGCACCAAAAGAGGCCAAAAATAACCTGACAGGTGTTGTAAAAAAAGGGCAAAAATCAAGGAGGCAGACACAACTTGGTGGGGAAGATATGAGCAACATTGCATGGATACTTAAAAAAAGAAAAAAAAAATCTCAGCCAAAGTAAAAACCATGAAAAGGCATGGCATGCAAACAACTGCAGGGACACGCACAACATACACCAAGCCTTGCCAGAATTGATCCCTGCTGAAGGCCAAAACAAATATTAAGGGCTTACACACACTCTGGAATGGAGATATGATCAAAGGAAACAAAAATGAAAAAAAAAAAAAGAAAAATGGAAAATTTGGTGACAACAAGAAAGTGGTCTGGGCAGAAGCCAGGTGCAGTGCAAAGCACCAAAAGAGGCCAAAAGGATGCTGACAGGTGTTGTAAAAGCAAAACAAAATCCCAGGAGGTGCATACAACTTGGTTGGGAAGATATGAGGGACATGGCACGGATGCATTAAAAAAAAAAATAAGAAAAAAAAAATCTCAGCCAGAGCCAAAGCCATGAAAAGGCATGACAGCCCAACAAGTGCAGGGACTTGCCCCAAAGCTTGTCCAATTGATCCCCATTAAAATCGCAAGATTTGGTTTCCCTTCCCGAAAGGAAATTTCATTTCCTTTCGGGAAGGGAAACCAAATCTTGCGACCCTGCAAAGAAAGGCTTACAAACACTCTGGAAAGGAGATATGATCAAAAGAAATGCACTTGCAAAAAACCCCCAAAAAAGGGAAAATTGGGAAATTTGGTGACTACAAGAAAGTGGTCTGGGCAGAAGCCAGGTGCAGTGCAAAGCACCAAAAGAGGCCAAAAATAACCTGACAGGTGTTGTAAAAAAAGGGCAAAAATCAAGGAGGCAGACACAACTTGGTGGGGAAGATATGAGCAACATTGCATGGATACTTAAAAAAAGAAAAAAAAAAATCTCAGCCAAAGTCAAAGCCATGAAAAGGCATGGCATGCAAACAACTGCAGGGACACGCACAACATACAGCAAGCCTTGCCAGAACTGATCCCCGCTGAAGGCCAAAACAAATAAGAAGGGCTTACACACACTCTGGAATGGAGATATGATCAAAGGAAACAAAATTGAAAAAAAAAAAAAAGAAAAATGGAAAATTTGGTGACTACAAGAAAGTGGTCTGGGCAGAAGCCAGGTGCAGTGCAAAGCACCAAAAGAGGCCAAAAGAATGCTAACAGGTGTTGTAAAAGCAAAACAAAATCCAAAGAGGTACATACAACTTGGTGGGGAAGATATGAGGGACATGGCACGGATGCATTAAAAAAAAAAATAAAAAAAAAAAAAAATCTCAGCCAGAGCCAAAGCCATGAAAAGGCATGACAGCCCTACAAGTGCAGGGACTTGCCCCAAAGCTTGTCCAATTGATCCCCATTAAAATCGCAAGATTTGGTTTCCCTTCCCGAAAGGAAATTTCATTTCCTTTCGGGATGGGAAACCAAATCTTGCGACCCTGCAAAGAAAGGCTTACAAACACTCTGGAAAGGAGATATGATCAAAAGAAATGCAATTGCAAAAAAACCCCCAAAAAAGGGAAAATTGGGAAATTTGGTGACTACAAGAAAGTGGTCTGGGCAGAAGCCAGGTGCAGTGCAAAGCACCAAAAGAGGCCAAAAATAACCTGAGAGGTGTTGTAAAAAAAGGGCAAAAATCAAGGAGGCAGACACAACTTGGTGGGGAAGATATGAGCAACATTGCATGGATACTTAAAAAAAGAAAAAAAAAATCTCAGCCAAAGTCAAAACCATGAAAAGGCATGGCATGCAAACAACTGCAGGGACACGCACAACATACACCAAGCCTTGCCAGAATTGATCCCTGCTGAAGGCCAAAACAAATAAGAAGGGCTTACACACACTCTGGAATGGAGATATGATCAAAGGAAACAAAAATGAAAAAAAAAAAAAGAAAAATGGAAAATTTGGTGACAACAAGAAAGTGGTCTGGGCAGAAGCCAGGTGCAGTGCAAAGCACCAAAAGAGGCCAAAAGGATGCTGACAGGTGTTGTAAAAGCAAAACAAAATCCCAGGAGGTGCATACAACTTGGTTGGGAAGATATGAGGGACATGGCACGGATGCATTAAAAAAAAAAATAAGAAAAAAAAAATCTCAGCCAGAGCCAAAGCCATGAAAAGGCATGACAGCCCAACAAGTGCAGGGACTTGCCCCAAAGCTTGTCCAATTGATCCCCATTAAAATCGCAAGATTTGGTTTCCCTTCCCGAAAGGAAATTTCATTTCCTTTCGGGAAGGGAAACCAAATCTTGCGACCCTGCAAAGAAAGGCTTACAAACACTCTGGAAAGGAGATATGATCAAAAGAAATGCAATTGCAAAAAAACCCCCAAAAAAGGGAAAATTGGGAAATTTGGTGACTACAAGAAAGTGGTCTGGGCAGAAGCCAGGTGCAGTGCAAAGCACCAAAAGAGGCCAAAAATAACCTGACAGGTGTTGTAAAAAAAGGGCACAAATCAAGGAGGCAGACACAACTTGGTGGGGAAGATATGAGCAACATTGCATGGATACTTAAAAAAAGAAAAAAAAAAATCTCAGCCAAAGTCAAAGCCATGAAAAGGCATGGCATGCAAACAACTGCAGGGACACGCACAACATACACCAAGCCTTGCCAGAATTGATCCCTGCTGAAGGCCAAAACAAATAAGAAGGGCTTACACACACTCTGGAATGGAGATATGATCAAAGGAAACAAAATTGAAAAAAAAAAAAGAAAAATGGAAAATTTGGTGACTACAAGAAAGTGGTCTGGGCAGAAGCCAGGTGCAGTGCAAAGCACCAAAAGAGGCCAAAAGGATGCTGACAGGTGTTGTAAAAGCAAAACAAAATCCAAGGAGGTGCATACAACTTGGTTGGGAAGATATGAGGGACATGGCACGGATGCGTTCAAAAAAAAAAAAAGAAAAAAAAAATCTCAGCCAGAGCCAAAGCCATGAAAAGGCATGACAGCCCAACAAGTGCAGGGACTTGCCCCAAAGCTTGTCCAATTGATCCCCATTAAAATCGCAAGATTTGGTTTCCCTTCCCGAAAGGAAATGAAATTTCCTTTCGGGAAGGGAAACCAAATCTTGCGACCCTGCAAAGAAAGGCTTACAAACACTCTGGAAAGGAGATATGATCAAAAGAAATGCAATTGCAAAAAACCCCCAAAAAAGGGAAAATTGGGAAATTTGGTGACTACAAGAAAGTGGTCTGGGCAGAAGCCAGGTGCAGTGCAAAGCACCAAAAGAGGCCAAAAATAACCTGACAGGTGTTGTAAAAAAAGGGCAAAAATCAAGGAGGCAGACACAACTTGGTGGGGAAGATATGAGCAACATTGCATGGATACTTAAAAAAAGAAAAAAAAAAATCTCAGCCAAAGTCAAAGCCATGAAAAGGCATGGCATGCAAACAACTGCAGGGACACGCACAACATACAGCAAGCCTGTCCAGAATTGATCCCTGCTGAAGGCCAAAACAAATAAGAAGGGCTTACACACACTCTGGAATGGAGATATGATCAAAGGAAACAAAATTGAAAAAAAAAAAAAAGAAAAATGGAAAATTTGGTGACTACAAGAAAGTGGTCTGGGCAGAAGCCAGGTGCAGTGCAAAGCACCAAAAGAGGCCAAAAGGATGCTGACAGGTGTTGTAAAAGCAAAACAAAATCCAAAGAGGTTCATACAACTTTGTGGGGAAGATATGAGGGACATGGCACGGATGCATTCAAAAAAAAAATAAGAAAAAAAAAATCTCAGCCAGAGCCAATGCCATGAAAAGGCATGACAGCCCAACAAGTGCAGGGACTTGCCCCAAAGCTTGTCCAATTGATCCCCATTAAAATCGCAAGATTTGGTTTCCCTTCCCGAAAGGAAATTTCATTTCCTTTCGGGAAGGGAAACCAAATCTTGCGACCCTGCAAAGAAAGGCTTACAAACACTCTGGAAAGGAGATATGATCAAAAGAAATGCAATTGCAAAAAACCCCAAAAAAAGGGAAAATTGGGAAATTTGGTGACTACAAGAAAGTGGTCTGGGCAGAAGCCAGGTGCAGTGCAAAGCACCAAAAGAGGCCAAAAATAACCTGACAGGTGTTATAAAAAAAGGGCAAAAATCAAGGAGGCAGACACAACTTGGTGGGGAAGATATGAGCAACATTGCATGGATACTTAAAAAAAGAAAAAAAAAAATCTCAGCCAAAGTCAAAGCCATGAAAAGGCATGGCATGCAAACAACTGCAGGGACACGCACAACATACAGCAAGCCTTGCCAGAACTGATCCCCGCTGAAGGCCAAAACAAATAAGAAGGGCTTACACACACTCTGGAATGGAGATATGATCAAAGGAAACAAAATTGAAAAAAAAAAAAAGAAAAATGGAAAATTTGGTGACTACAAGAAAGTGGTCTGGGCAGAAGCCAGGTGCAGTGCAAAGCACTAAAAGAGGCCAAAAGAATGCTAACAGGTGTTGTAAAAGCAAAACAAAATCCAAAGAGGTACATACAACTTGGTTGGGAAGATATGAGGGACATGGCACGGATGCATTCAAAAAAAAAAAAAGAAAAAAAAAATCTCAGCCAGAGCCAAAGCCATGAAAAGGCATGACAGCCCAACAAGTGCAGGGACTTGCCCCAAAGCTTGTCCAAATGATCCCCATTAAAATTGCAAGATTTGGTTTCCCTTCCCGAAAGGAAATTTCATTTCCTTTCGGAAAGGGAAACCAAATCTTGCGACCCTGCAAAGAAAGGCTTACAAACACTCTGGAAAGGAGATATGATCAAAAGAAATGCACTTGCAAAAAACCCCCAAAAAAGGGAAAATTGGGAAATTTGGTGACTACAAGAAAGTGGTCTGGGCAGAAGCCAGGTGCAGTGCAAAGCACCAAAAGAGGCCAAAAATAACCTGACAGGTGTTATAAAAAAAGGGCAAAAATCAAGGAGGCAGACACAACTTGGTGGGGAAGATATGAGCAACATTGCATGGATACTTAAAAAAAGAAAAAAAAAAATCTCAGCCAAAGTCAAAGCCATGAAAAGGCATGGCATGCAAACAACTGCAGGGACACGCACAACATACAGCAAGCCTTGCCAGAACTGATCCCCGCTGAAGGCCAAAACAAATAAGAAGGGCTTACACACACTCTGGAATGGAGATATGATCAAAGGAAACAAAATTGAAAAAAAAAAAAAGAAAAATGGAAAATTTGGTGACTACAAGAAAGTGGTCTGGGCAGAAGCCAGGTGCAGTGCAAAGCACTAAAAGAGGCCAAAAGAATGCTAACAGGTGTTGTAAAAGCAAAACAAAATCCAAAGAGGTACATACAACTTGGTGGGGAAGATATGAGGGACATGGCACGGATGCATTCAAAAAAAAAAAAAGAAAAAAAAAATCTCAGCCAGAGCCAAAGCCATGAAAAGGCATGACAGCCCAACAAGTGCAGGGACTTGCCCCAAAGCTTGTCCAATTGATCCCCATTAAAATTGCAAGATTTGGTTTCCCTTCCCGAAAGGAAATTTCATTTCCTTTCGGGAAGGGAAACCAAATCTTGCGACCCTGCAAAGAAAGGCTTACAAACACTCTGGAAAGGAGATATGATCAAAAGAAATGCAATTGCAAAAAACCCCCAAAAAAGGGAAAATTGGGAAATTTGGTGACTACAAGAAAGTGGTCTGGGCAGAAGCCAGGTGCAGTGCAAAGCACCAAAAGAGGCCAAAAATAACCTGACAGGTGTTGTAAAAAAAGGGCAAAAATCAAGGAGGCAGACACAACTTGGTGGGGAAGATATGAGCAACATTGCATGGATACTTAAAAAAAGAAAAAAAAAAAATCTCAGCCAAAGTCAAAGCCATGAAAAGGCATGGCATGGAAACAACTGCAGGGACACGCACAACATACAGCAAGCCTGTCCAGAATTGATCCCTGCTGAAGGCCAAAACAAATAAGAAGGGCTTACACACACTCTGGAATGGAGATATGATCAAAGGAAACAAAATTGAAAAAAAAAAAAAAGAAAAATGGAAAATTTGGTGACAACAAGAAAGTGGTCTGGGCAGAAGCCAGGTGCAGTGCAAAGCACCAAAAGAGGCCAAAAGGATGCTGACAGGTGTTGTAAAAGCAAAACAAAATCCCAGGAGGTGCATACAACTTGGTTGGGAAGATATGAGGGACATGGCATGGATGCATTCAAAAAAAAAATAAGAAAAAAAAAATCTCAGCCAGAGCCAAAGCCATGAAAAGGCATGACAGCCCAACAAGTGCAGGGACTTGCCCCAAAGCTTGTCCAAATGATCCCCATTAAAATTGCAAGATTTGGTTTCCCTTCCCGAAAGGAAATTTCATTTCCTTTCGGGAAGGGAAACCAAATCTTGCGACCCTGCAAAGAAAGGCTTACAAACACTCTGGAAAGGAGATATGATCAAAAGAAATGCACTTGCAAAAAACCCCCAAAAAAGGGAAAATTGGGAAATTTGGTGACTACAAGAAAGTGGTCTGGGCAGAAGCCAGGTGCAGTGCAAAGCACCAAAAGAGGCCAAAAATAACCTGACAGGTGTTGTAAAAAAAGGGCACAAATCAAGGAGGCAGACACAACTTGGTGGGGAAGATATGAGCAACATTGCATGGATACTTAAAAAAAGAAAAAAAAAATCTCAGCCAAAGTCAAAGCCATGAAAAGGCATGGCATGCAAACAACTGCAGGGACACGCACAACATACAGAAAGCCTTGCCAGAATTGATCCCTGCTGAAGGCCAAAACAAATAAGAAGGGCTTACACACACTCTGGAATGGAGATATGATCAAAGGAAACAAAATTGAAAAAAAAAAAAAAAGAAAAATGGAAAATTTGGTGACTACAAGAAAGTGGTCTGGGCAGAAGCCAGGTGCAGTGCAAAGCACCAAAAGAGGCCAAAAGAATGCTAACAGGTGTTGTAAAAGCAAAACAAAATCCAAAGAGGTACATACAACTTGGTGGGGAAGATATGAGGGACATGGCACGGATGCATTAAAAAAAAAAATAAAAAAAAAAAAAAATCTCAGCCAGAGCCAAAGCCATGAAAAGGCATGACAGCCCTACAAGTGCAGGGACTTGCCCCAAAGCTTGTCCAATTGATCCCCATTAAAATCGCAAGATTTGGTTTCCCTTCCCGAAAGGAAATTTCATTTCCTTTCGGGATGGGAAACCAAATCTTGCGACCCTGCAAAGAAAGGCTTACAAACACTCTGGAAAGGAGATATGATCAAAAGAAATGCAATTGCAAAAAACCCCCAAAAAAGGGAAAATTGGGAAATTTAGTGACTACAAGAAAGTGGTCTGGGCAGAAGCCAGGTGCAGTGCAAAGCACCAAAAGAGGCCAAAAATAACCTGACAGGTGTTGTAAAAAAAGGGCAAAAATCAAGGAGGCAGACACAACTTGGTGGGGAAGATATGAGCAACATTGCATGGATACTTAAAAAAAGAAAAAAAAAAATCTCAGCCAGAGCCAAAGCCATGAAAAGGCATGACAGCCCTACAAGTGCAGGGACTTGCCCCAAAGCTTGTCCAATTGATCCCCATTAAAATCGCAAGATTTGGTTTCCCTTCCCGAAAGGAAATTTCATTTCCTTTCGGGAAGGGAAACCAAATCTTGCGACCCTGCAAAGAAAGGCTTACAAACACTCTGGAAAGGAGATATGATCAAAAGAAATGCACTTGCAAAAAACCCCCAAAAAAGGGAAAATTGGGAAATTTGGTGACTACAAGAAAGTGGTCTGGGCAGAAGCCAGGTGCAGTGCAAAGCACCAAAAGAGGCCAAAAATAACCTGACAGGTGTTGTAAAAAAAGGGCAAAAATCAAGGAGGCAGACACAACTTGGTGGGGAAGATATGAGCAACATTGCATGGATACTTAAAAAAAGAAAAAAAAAAAATCTCAGCCAAAGTCAAAGCCATGAAAAGGCATGGCATGCAAACAACTGCAAGGACACGCACAACATACACCAAGCCTTGCCAGAATTGATCCCTGCTGAAGGCCAAAACAAATATTAAGGGCTTACACACACTCTGGAATGGAGATATGATCAAAGGAAACAAAATTGAAAAAAAAAAAAAAGAAAAATGGAAAATTTGGTGACTACAAGAAAGTGGTCTGGGCAGAAGCCAGGTGCAGTGCAAAGCACCAAAAGAGGCCAAAAGGATGCTGACAGGTGTTGTAAAAGCAAAACAAAATCCCAGGAGGTGCATACAACTTGGTTGGGAAGATATGAGGGACATGGCACGGATGCATTAAAAAAAAAAATAAGAAAAAAAAAATCTCAGCCAGAGCCAAAGCCATGAAAAGGCATGACAGCCCAACAAGTGCAGGGACTTGCCCCAAAGCTTGTCCAAATGATCCCCATTAAAATTGCAAGATTTGGTTTCTCTTCCCGAAAGGAAATGAAATTTCCTTTCGGGAAGGGAAACCAAATCTTGCGACCCTGCAAAGAAAGGCTTACAAACACTCTGGAAAGGAGATATGATCAAAAGAAATGCACTTGCAAAAAACCCCCAAAAAAGGGAAAATTGGGAAATTTGGTGACTACAAGAAAGCGGTCTGGGCAGAAGCCAGGTGCAGTGCAAAGCACCAAAAGAGGCCAAAAATAACCTGACAGGTGTTGTAAAAAAAGGGCAAAAATCAAGGAGGCAGACACAACTTGGTGGGGAAGATATGAGCAACATTGCATGGATACTTAAAAAAAGAAAAAAAAAAAATCTCAGCCAAAGTCAAAGCCATGAAAAGGCATGGCATGCAAACAACTGCAAGGACACGCACAACATACACCAAGCCTTGCCAGAATTGATCCCTGCTGAAGGCCAAAACAAATAAGAACGGCTTACACACACTCTGGAATGGAGATATGATCAAAGGAAACAAAATTGAAAAAAAAAAAAAAGAAAAATGGAAAATTTGGTGACAACAAGAAAGTGGTCTGGGCAGAAGCCAGGTGCAGTGCAAAGCACTAAAAGAGGCCAAAAGGATGCTGACAGGTGTTGTAAAAGCAAAACAAAATCCCAGGAGGTACATACAACTTGGTGGGGAAGATATGAGGGACATGGCACGGATGCATTCAAAAAAAAAAAAAAGAAAAAAAAAATCTCAGCCAGAGCCAAAGCCATGAAAAGGCATGACAGCCCAACAAGTGCAGGGACTTGCCCCAAAGCTTGTCCAATTGATCCCCATTAAAATTGCAAGATTTGGTTTCCCTTCCCGAAAGGAAATGAAATTTCCTTTCGGGAAGGGAAACCAAATCTTGCGACCCTGCAAAGAAAGGCTTACAAACACTCTGGAAAGGAGATATGATCAAAAGAAATGCAATTGCAAAAAAACCCCCAAAAAAGGGAAAATTGGGAAATTTGGTGACTACAAGAAAGTGGTCTGGGCAGAAGCCAGGTGCAGTGCAAAGCACCAAAAGAGGCCAAAAATAACCTGACAGGTGTTGTAAAAAAAGGGCAAAAATCAAGGAGGCAGACACAACTTGGTGGGGAAGATATGAGCAACATTGCATGGATACTTAAAAAAAGAAAAAAAAAATCTCAGCCAAAGTAAAAACCATGAAAAGGCATGGCATGCAAACAACTGCAGGGACACGCACAACATACACCAAGCCTTGCCAGAATTGATCCCTGCTGAAGGCCAAAACAAATATTAAGGGCTTACACACACTCTGGAATGGAGATATGATCAAAGGAAACAAAAATGAAAAAAAAAAAAAGAAAAATGGAAAATTTGGTGACAACAAGAAAGTGGTCTGGGCAGAAGCCAGGTGCAGTGCAAAGCACCAAAAGAGGCCAAAAGGATGCTGACAGGTGTTGTAAAAGCAAAACAAAATCCCAGGAGGTGCATACAACTTGGTTGGGAAGATATGAGGGACATGGCACGGATGCATTAAAAAAAAAAATAAGAAAAAAAAAATCTCAGCCAGAGCCAAAGCCATGAAAAGGCATGACAGCCCAACAAGTGCAGGGACTTGCCCCAAAGCTTGTCCAATTGATCCCCATTAAAATCGCAAGATTTGGTTTCCCTTCCCGAAAGGAAATTTCATTTCCTTTCGGGAAGGGAAACCAAATCTTGCGACCCTGCAAAGAAAGGCTTACAAACACTCTGGAAAGGAGATATGATCAAAAGAAATGCACTTGCAAAAAACCCCCAAAAAAGGGAAAATTGGGAAATTTGGTGACTACAAGAAAGTGGTCTGGGCAGAAGCCAGGTGCAGTGCAAAGCACCAAAAGAGGCCAAAAATAACCTGACAGGTGTTGTAAAAAAAGGGCAAAAATCAAGGAGGCAGACACAACTTGGTGGGGAAGATATGAGCAACATTGCATGGATACTTAAAAAAAGAAAAAAAAAAATCTCAGCCAAAGTCAAAGCCATGAAAAGGCATGGCATGCAAACAACTGCAGGGACACGCACAACATACAGCAAGCCTTGCCAGAACTGATCCCCGCTGAAGGCCAAAACAAATAAGAAGGGCTTACACACACTCTGGAATGGAGATATGATCAAAGGAAACAAAATTGAAAAAAAAAAAAAAGAAAAATGGAAAATTTGGTGACTACAAGAAAGTGGTCTGGGCAGAAGCCAGGTGCAGTGCAAAGCACCAAAAGAGGCCAAAAGAATGCTAACAGGTGTTGTAAAAGCAAAACAAAATCCAAAGAGGTACATACAACTTGGTGGGGAAGATATGAGGGACATGGCACGGATGCATTAAAAAAAAAAATAAAAAAAAAAAAAAATCTCAGCCAGAGCCAAAGCCATGAAAAGGCATGACAGCCCTACAAGTGCAGGGACTTGCCCCAAAGCTTGTCCAATTGATCCCCATTAAAATCGCAAGATTTGGTTTCCCTTCCCGAAAGGAAATTTCATTTCCTTTCGGGATGGGAAACCAAATCTTGCGACCCTGCAAAGAAAGGCTTACAAACACTCTGGAAAGGAGATATGATCAAAAGAAATGCAATTGCAAAAAAACCCCCAAAAAAGGGAAAATTGGGAAATTTGGTGACTACAAGAAAGTGGTCTGGGCAGAAGCCAGGTGCAGTGCAAAGCACCAAAAGAGGCCAAAAATAACCTGAGAGGTGTTGTAAAAAAAGGGCAAAAATCAAGGAGGCAGACACAACTTGGTGGGGAAGATATGAGCAACATTGCATGGATACTTAAAAAAAGAAAAAAAAAATCTCAGCCAAAGTCAAAACCATGAAAAGGCATGGCATGCAAACAACTGCAGGGACACGCACAACATACACCAAGCCTTGCCAGAATTGATCCCTGCTGAAGGCCAAAACAAATAAGAAGGGCTTACACACACTCTGGAATGGAGATATGATCAAAGGAAACAAAAATGAAAAAAAAAAAAAGAAAAATGGAAAATTTGGTGACAACAAGAAAGTGGTCTGGGCAGAAGCCAGGTGCAGTGCAAAGCACCAAAAGAGGCCAAAAGGATGCTGACAGGTGTTGTAAAAGCAAAACAAAATCCCAGGAGGTGCATACAACTTGGTTGGGAAGATATGAGGGACATGGCACGGATGCATTAAAAAAAAAAATAAGAAAAAAAAAATCTCAGCCAGAGCCAAAGCCATGAAAAGGCATGACAGCCCAACAAGTGCAGGGACTTGCCCCAAAGCTTGTCCAATTGATCCCCATTAAAATCGCAAGATTTGGTTTCCCTTCCCGAAAGGAAATTTCATTTCCTTTCGGGAAGGGAAACCAAATCTTGTGACCCTGCAAAGAAAGGCTTACAAACACTCTGGAAAGGAGATATGATCAAAAGAAATGCACTTGCAAAAAACCCCCAAAAAAGGGAAAATTGGGAAATTTGGTGACTACAAGAAAGTGGTCTGGGCAGAAGCCAGGTGCAGTGCAAAGCACCAAAAGAGGCCAAAAATAACCTGACAGGTGTTGTAAAAAAAGGGCAAAAATCAAGGAGGCAGACACAACTTGGTGGGGAAGATATGAGCAACATTGCATGGATACTTAAAAAAAGAAAAAAAAAAATCTCAGCCAAAGTCAAAGCCATGAAAAGGCATGGCATGCAAACAACTGCAGGGACACGCACAACATACAGCAAGCCTTGCCAGAACTGATCCCCGCTGAAGGCCAAAACAAATAAGAAGGGCTTACACACACTCTGGAATGGAGATATGATCAAAGGAAACAAAATTGAAAAAAATAAAAAGAAAAATGGAAAATTTGGTGACTACAAGAAAGTGGTCTGGGCAGAAGCCAGGTGCAGTGCAAAGCACCAAAAGAGGCCAAAAGAATGCTAACAGGTGTTGTAAAAGCAAAACAAAATCCAAAGAGGTACATACAACTTGGTGGGGAAGATATGAGGGACATGGCACGGATGCATTAAAAAAAAAAATAAAAAAAAAAAAAAATCTCAGCCAGAGCCAAAGCCATGAAAAGGCATGACAGCCCTACAAGTGCAGGGACTTGCCCCAAAGCTTGTCCAATTGATCCCCATTAAAATCGCAAGATTTGGTTTCCCTTCCCGAAAGGAAATTTCATTTCCTTTCGGGATGGGAAACCAAATCTTGCGACCCTGCAAAGAAAGGCTTACAAACACTCTGGAAAGGAGATATGATCAAAAGAAATGCAATTGCAAAAAACCCCCAAAAAAGGGAAAATTGGGAAATTTAGTGACTACAAGAAAGTGGTCTGGGCAGAAGCCAGGTGCAGTGCAAAGCACCAAAAGAGGCCAAAAATAACCTGACAGGTGTTGTAAAAAAAGGGCAAAAATCAAGGAGGCAGACACAACTTGGTGGGGAAGATATGAGCAACATTGCATGGATACTTAAAAAAAGAAAAAAAAAAAATCTCAGCCAAAGTCAAAGCCATGAAAAGGCATGGCATGCAAACAACTGCAGGGACACGCACAACATACACCAAGCCTTGCCAGAATTGATCCCTGCTGAAGGCCAAAACAAATAAGAAGGGCTTACACACACTCTGGAATGGAGATATGATCAAAGGAAACAAAATTGAAAAAAAAAAAAAAGAAAAATGGAAAATTTGGTGACTACAAGAAAGTGGTCTGGGCAGAAGCCAGGTGCAGTGCAAAGCACCAAAAGAGGCCAAAAGGATGCTGACAGGTGTTGTAAAAGCAAAACAAAATCCCAGGAGGTGCATACAACTTGGTTGGGAAGATATGAGGGACATGGCACGGATGCATTAAAAAAAAAAATAAGAAAAAAAAAATCTCAGCCAGAGCCAAAGCCATGAAAAGGCATGACAGCCCAACAAGTGCAGGGACTTGCCCCAAAGCTTGTCCAATTGATCCCCATTAAAATTGCAAGATTTGGTTTCCCTTCCCAAAAGGAAATTTCATTTCCTTTCGGGAAGGGAAACCAAATCTTGCGACCCTGCAAAGAAAGGCTTACAAACACTCTGGAAAGGAGATATGATCAAAAGAAATGCAATTGCAAAAAAACCCCCAAAAAAGGGAAAATTGGGAAATTTGGTGACTACAAGAAAGTGGTCTGGGCAGAAGCCAGGTGCAGTGCAAAGCACCAAAAGAGGCCAAAAATAACCTGACAGGTGTTGTAAAAAAAGGGCACAAATCAAGGAGGCAGACACAACTTGGTGGGGAAGATATGAGCAACATTGCATGGATACTTAAAAAAAGAAAAAAAAAATCTCAGCCAAAGTCAAAGCCATGAAAAGGCATGGCATGCAAACAACTGCAAGGACACGCACAACATACACCAAGCCTTGCCAGAATTGATCCCTGCTGAAGGCCAAAACAAATATTAAGGGCTTACACACACTCTGGAATGGAGATATGATCAAAGGAAACAAAAATGAAAAAAAAAAAAAGAAAAATGGAAAATTTGGTGACAACAAGAAAGTGGTCTGGGCAGAAGCCAGGTGCAGTGCAAAGCACCAAAAGAGGCCAAAAGGATGCTGACAGGTGTTGTAAAAGCAAAACAAAATCCAAAGAGGTACATACAACTTGGTGGGGAAGATATGAGGGACATGGCACGGATGCATTAAAAAAAAAAAAAAGAAAAAAAAAATCTCAGACAGAGCCAAAGCCATGAAAAGGCATGACAGCCCTACAAGTGCAGGGACTTGCCCCAAAGCTTGTCCAATTGATCCCCATTAAAATCGCAAGATTTGGTTTCCCTTCCTGAAAGGAAATTTCATTTCCTTTCGGGATGGGAAACCAAATCTTGCGACCCTGCAAAGAAAGGCTTACAAACACTCTGGAAAGGAGATATGATCAAAAGAAATGCAATTGCAAAAAACCCCCAAAAAAGGGAAAATTGGGAAATTTATTGACTACAAGAAAGTGGTCTGGGCAGAAGCCAGGTGCAGTGCAAAGCACCAAAAGAGGCCAAAAATAACCTGACAGGTGTCTTAAAAAAAGGGCAAAAATCAAGGAGGCAGACACAACTTGGTGGGGAAGATATGAGCAACATTGCATGGATACTTAAAAAAAGAAAAAAAAAAAATCTCAGCCAAAGTCAAAGCCATGAAAAGGCATGGCATGCAAACGACTGCAAGGACACGCACAACATACACCAAGCCTTGCCAGAATTGATCCCTGCTGAAGGCCAAAACAAATAAGAAGGGCTTACACACACTCTGGAATGGAGATATGATCAAAGGAAACAAAATTGAAAAAAAAAAAAAAGAAAAATGGAAAATTTGGTGACTACAAGAAAGTGGTCTGGGCAGAAGCCAGGTGCAGTGCAAAGCACCAAAAGAGGCCAAAAGGATGCTGACAGGTGTTGTAAAAGCAAAACAAAATCCCAGGAGGTGCATACAACTTGGTTGGGAAGATATGAGGGACATGGCACGGATGCATTAAAAAAAAAAATAAGAAAAAAAAAATCTCAGCCAGAGCCAAAGCCATGAAAAGGCATGACAGCCCAACAAGTGCAGGGACTTGCCCCAAAGCTTGTCCAAATGATCCCCATTAAAATTGCAAGATTTGGTTTCTCTTCCCGAAAGGAAATGAAATTTCCTTTCGGGAAGGGAAACCAAATCTTGCGACCCTGCAAAGAAAGGCTTACAAACACTCTGGAAAGGAGATATGATCAAAAGAAATGCACTTGCAAAAACCCCCAAAAAAGGGAAAATTTGGAAATTTGGTGACTACAAGAAAGCGGTCTGGGCAGAAGCCAGGTGCAGTGCAAAGCACCAAAAGAGGCCAAAAATAACCTGAGAGGTGTTGTAAAAAAAGGGCAAAAATCAAGGAGGCAGACACAACTTGGTGGGGAAGATATGAGCAACATTGCATGGATACTTAAAAAAAGAAAAAAAAAAAATCTCTGCCAAAGTCAAAGCCATGAAAAGGCATGGCATGGAAACAACTGTAGTGACACACACAACATACACCTAGCCTTGCCAGAATTGATCCCTGCTGAAGGCCAAAACAAATAAGAAGGGCTTACACACACTCTGGAATGGAGATATGATCAAAGGAAACAAAATTGAAAAAAAAAAAAAAGAAAAATGGAAATTTGGTGACTACAAGAAAGTGGTCTGGGCAGAAGCCAGGTGCAGTGCAAAGCACCAAAAGAGGCCAAAAGGATGCTGACAGGTGTTGTAAAAGCAAAACAAAATCCAAGTAGGTACATACAACTTGGTTGGGAAGATATAAGGGACATGGCACGGATACATTCAAAAAAAAAAAAAGAAAAAAAAAAATCTCAGCCAGAGCCAAAGCCATGAAAAGGCATGACAGCCCAACAAGCGCAGGGACTTGCCCCAAAGCTTTTCCAATTGATCCCCATTAAAATCGCAAGATTTGGTTTCCCTTCCCGAAAGGAAATTTCATTTCCTTTCGGGAAGGGAAACCAAATCTTGCGACCCTGCAAAGGAAGGCTTACAAACACTCTGGAAAGGAGATATGATCAAAAGAAATGCACTTGCAAAAAACCCCCAAAAAAGGGAAAATTGGGAAATTTGGTGACTACAAGAAAGTGGTCTGGGCAGAAGCCAGGTGCAGTGCAAAACACCAAAAGAGGCCAAAAATAACCTGACAGGTGTTGTAAAAAAAGGGCAAAAATCAAGGAGGCAGACACAACTTGGTGGGGAAGATATGAGCAACATTGCATGGATACTTAAAAAAAGAAAAAAAAAAATCTCAGCCAAAGTCAAAGCCATGAAAAGGCATGGCATGCAAACAACTGCAGGGACACGCACAACATACACCAAGCCTTGCCAGAATTGATCCCTGCTGAAGGCCAAAACAAATAAGAAGGGCTTACACACACTCTGGAATGGAGATATGATCAAAGGAAACAAAATTGAAAAAAAAAAAAAGAAAAATGGAAAATTTGGTGACTACAAGAAAGTGGTCTGGGCAGAAGCCAGGTGCAGTGCAAAGCACCAAAAGAGGCCAAAAGGATGCTGACAGGTGTTGTAAAAGCAAAACAAAATCCCAGGAGGTGCATACAACTTGGTTGGGAAGATATGAGGGACATGGCACGGATGCGTTCAAAAAAAAAAAAAGAAAAAAAAAATCTCAGACAGAGCCAAAGCCATGAAAAGGCATGACAGCCCAACAAGTGCAGGGACTTGCCCCAAAGCTTGTCCAATTGATCCCCATTAAAATTGCAAGATTTGGTTTCTCTTCCCGAAAGGAAATTTCATTTCCTTTCGGGAAGGGAAACCAAATCTTGCGACCCTGCAAAGAAAGGCTTACAAACACTCTGGAAAGGAGATATGATCAAAAGAAATGCACTTGCAAAAAACCCCCAAAAAAGGGAAAATTGGGAAATTTGGTGACTACAAGAAAGTGGTCTGGGCAGAAGCCAGGTGCAGTGCAAAGCACCAAAAGAGGCCAAAAATAACCTGAGAGGTGTTGTAAAAAAAGGGCAAAAATCAAGGAGGCAGACACAACTTGGTGGGGAAGATATGAGCAACATTGCATGGATACTTAAAAAAAGAAAAAAAAAAATCTCAGCCAAAGTCAAAGCCATGAAAAGGCATGGTATGCAAACAACTGCAAGGACACGCACAACATACACCAAGCCTTGCCAGAATTGATCCCTGCTGAAGGCCAAAACAAATAAGAAGGGCTTACACACACTCTGGAATGGAGATATGATCAAAGGAAACAAAATTGAAAAAAAAAAAAAGAAAAATGGAAAATTTGGTGACAACAAGAAAGTGGTCTGGGCAGAAGCCAGGTGCAGTGCAAAGCACGAAAAAAAGTTAAAAGAATGCTAACAGGTGTTGTAAAAGCAAAACAAAATCCAAAGAGGTACATACAACTTGGTGGGGAAGATATGAGGGACATGGCACGGATGCATTAAAAAAAAAAATAAAAAAAAAAAAAATCTCAGCCAGAGCCAAAGCCATGAAAAGGCATGACAGCCCAACAAGTGCAGGGACTTGCCCCAAAGCTTGTCCAATTGATCCCCATTAAAATCGCAAGATTTGGTTTCCCTTCCCGAAAGGAAATTTCATTTCCTTTCGAGATGGGAAACCAAATCTTGCAACCCTGCAAAGAAAGGCTTACAAACACTCTGGAAAGGAGATATGATCAAAAGAAATGCAATTGCAAAAAACCCCCAAAAAAGGGAAAATTGGGAAATTTAGTGACTACAAGAAAGTGGTCTGGGCAGAAGCCAGGTGCAGTGCAAAGCACCAAAAGAGGCCAAAAATAACCTGACAGGTGTTGTAAAAAAAGGGCAAAAATCAAGGAGGCAGACACAACTTGGTGGGGAAGATATGAGCAACATTGCATGGATACTTAAAAAAAGAAAAAAAAAAAATCTCAGCCAAAGTCAAAGCCATGAAAAGGCATGGCATGCAAACAACTGCAAGGACACGCACAACATACACCAAGCCTTGCCAGAATTGATCCCTGCTGAAGGCCAAAACAAATAAGAAGGGCTTACACACACTCTGGAATGGAGATATGATCAAAGGAAACAAAATTGAAAAAAAAAAAAAAAGAAAAATGGAAAATTTGGTGACTACAAGAAAGTGGTCTGGGCAGAAGCCAGGTGCAGTGCAAAGCACCAAAAAAAGTTAAAAGAATGCTAACAGGTGTTGTAAAAGCAAAACAAAATCCAAAGAGGTACATACAACTAGGTGGGGAAGATATGAGGGACATGGCACGGATGCATTCAAAAAAAAAAAAAGAAAAAAAATAACCTCAGCCAGAGCCAAAGCCATGAAAAGGCATGACAGCCCAACAAGTGCAGGGACTTGCCCCAAAGCTTGTCCAATTGATCCCCATTAAAATCGCAAGATTTGGTTTCCCTTCCCGAAAGGAAATTTCATTTCCTTTCGGGAAGGGAAACCAAATCTTGCGACCCTGCAAAGAAAGGCTTACAAACACTCTGGAAAGGAGACATGATCAAAAGAAATGCAATTGCAAAAAACCCCCAAAAAAGGGAAAATTGGGAAATTTGGTGACTACAAGAAAGTGGTCTGGGCAGAAGCCAGGTGCAGTGCAAAGCACCAAAAGAGGCCAAAAATAACCTGACAGGTGTTGTAAAAAAAGGGCAAAAATCAAGGAGGCAGACACAACTTGGTGGGGAAGATATGAGCAACATTGCATGGATACTTAAAAAAAGAAAAAAAAAAATCTCAGCCAAAGTCAAAGCCATGAAAAGGCATGGCATGCAAACAACTGCAGGGACACGCACAACATACAGCAAGCCTTGCCAGAATTGATCCCTGCTGAAGGCCAAAACAAATAAGAAGGGCTTACACACACTCTGGAATGGAGATATGATCAAAGGAAAGAAAATTGAAAAAAAAAAAAAGAAAAATGGAAAATTTGGTGACAACAAGAAAGTGGTCTGGGCAGAAGCCAGGTGCAGTGCAAAGCACCAAAAGAGGCCAAAAGGATGCTGACAGGTGTTGTAAAAGCAAAACAAAATCCAAGGAGGTACATACAACTTGGTGGGGAAGATATGAGGGACATGGCACGGATGCATTCAAAAAAAAAAAAAGAAAAAAAAAATCTCAGCCAGAGCCAAAGCCATGAAAAGGCATGACAGCCCAACAAGTGCAGGGACTTGCCCCAAAGCTTGTCCAAATGATCCCCATTAAAATCGCAAGATTTGGTTTCCCTTCCCGAAAGGAAATTTCATTTCCTTTCGGGAAGGGAAACCAAATCTTGTGACCCTGCAAAGAAAGGCTTACAAACACTCTGGAAAGGAGATATGATCAAAAGAAATGCAATTGCAAAAAACCCCCAAAAAAGGGAAAATTGGGAAATTTGGTGACTACAAGAAAGTGGTCTGGGCAGAAGCCAGGTGCAGTGCAAAGCACCAAAAGAGGCCAAAAATAACCTGAGAGGTGTTGTAAAAAAAGGGCAAAAATCAAGGAGGCAGACACAACTTGGTGGGGAAGATATGAGCAACATTGCATGGATACTTAAAAAAAGAAAAAAAAAAATCTCAGCCAAAGTCAAAGCCATGAAAAGGCATGGCATGCAAACAACTGCAAGGACACGCACAACATACAGCAAGCCTTGCCAGAATTGATCCCTGCTGAAGGCCAAAACAAATAAGAAGGGCTTACACACACTCTGGAATGGAGATATGATCAAAGGAAACAAAATTGAAAAAAAAAAAAAAGAAAAATGGAAAATTTGGTGACTACAAGAAAGTGGTCTGGGCAGAAGCCAGGTGCAGTGCAAAGCACCAAAAGAGGCCAAAAATAACCTGAGAGGTGTTGTAAAAAAAGGGCAAAAATCAAGGAGGCAGACACAACTTGGTGGGGAAGATATGAGCAACATTGCATGGATACTTAAAAAAAGAAAAAAAAAAAATCTCTGCCAAAGTCAAAGCCATGAAAAGGCATGGCATGGAAACAACTGTAGTGACACACACAACATACACCTAGCCTTGCCAGAATTGATCCCTGCTGAAGGCCAAAACAAATAAGAAGGGCTTACACACACTCTGGAATGGAGATATGATCAAAGGAAACAAAATTGAAAAAAAAAAAAAAGAAAAATGGAAATTTGGTGACTACAATAAAGTGGTCTGGGCAGAAGCCAGGTGCAGTGCAAAGCACCAAAAGAGGCCAAAAGGATGCTGACAGGTGTTGTAAAAGCAAAACAAAGTCCAAGTAGGTACATACAACTTGGTTGGGAAGATATGAGGGACATGGCACGGATACATTCAAAAAAAAAAAAAGAAAAAAAAAAATCTCAGCCAGAGCCAAAGCCATGAAAAGGCATGACAGCCCAACAAGCGCAGAGACTTGCCCCAAAGCTTTTCCAATTGATCCCCATTAAAATCGCAAGATTTGGTTTCTCTTCCCGAAAGGAAATGAAATTTCCTTTCGGGAAGGGAAACCAAATCTTGCGACCCTGCAAAGGAAGGCTTACAAACACTCTGGAAAGGTGATATGATCAAAAGAAATGCAATTGCAAAAAACCCCCAAAAAAGGGAAAATTGGGAAATTTGGTGACTACAAGAAAGTGGTCTGGGCAGAAGCCAGGTGCAGTGCAAAGCACCAAAAGAGGCCAAAAATAACCTGAAAGGTGTTGTAAAAAAAGGGCACAAATCAAGGAGGCAGACACAACTTGGTGGGGAAGATATGAGCAACATTGCATGGATACTTGAAAAAAGAAAAAAAAAAAATCTCAGCCAAAGTCTAAGCCATGAAAAGGCATGGCATGCAAACAACTGCAAGGACACGCACAACATACAGCAAGCCTTTCCAGAATTGATCCCTGCTGAAGGCCAAAACAAATAAGAAGGGCTTACACACACTCTGGAATGGAGATATGATCAAAGGAAACAAAATTGAAAAAAAAAAAAAGAAAAATGGAAAATTTGGTGACTACAAGAAAGTGGTCTGGGCAGAAGCCAGGTGCAGTGCAAAGCACCAAAAGAGGCCAAAAGAATGCTGACAGGTGTTGTAAAAGCAAAACAAAATCCAAAGAGGTGCATACAACTTGGTTGGGAAGATATGAGGGACATGGCACGGATGCATTAAAAAAAAAAATAAGAAAAAAAAAATCTCAGCCAGAGCCAAAGCCATGAAAAGGCATGACAGCCCAACAAGTGCAGGGACTTGCCCCAAAGCTTGTCCAAATGATCCCCATTAAAATTGCAAGATTTGGTTTCTCTTCCCGAAAGGAAATGAAATTTCCTTTCGGGAAGGGAAACCAAATCTTGCGACCCTGCAAAGAAAGGCTTACAAACACTCTGGAAAGGAGATATGATCAAAAGAAATGCACTTGCAAAAAACCCCCAAAAAAGGGAAAATTGGGAAATTTGGTGACTACAAGAAAGCGGTCTGGGCAGAAGCCAGGTGCAGTGCAAAGCACCAAAAGAGGCCAAAAATAACCTGACAGGTGTTGTAAAAAAAGGGCAAAAATCAAGGAGGCAGACACAACTTGGTGGGGAAGATATGAGCAACATTGCATGGATACTTAAAAAAAGAAAAAAAAAAAATCTCAGCCAAAGTCAAAGCCATGAAAAGGCATGGCATGCAAACAACTGCAAGGACACGCACAACATACACCAAGCCTTGCCAGAATTGATCCCTGCTGAAGGCCAAAACAAATAAGAACGGCTTACACACACTCTGGAATGGAGATATGATCAAAGGAAACAAAATTGAAAAAAAAAAAAAAGAAAAATGGAAAATTTGGTGACAACAAGAAAGTGGTCTGGGCAGAAGCCAGGTGCAGTGCAAAGCACTAAAAGAGGCCAAAAGGATGCTGACAGGTGTTGTAAAAGCAAAACAAAATCCCAGGAGGTACATACAACTTGGTGGGGAAGATATGAGGGACATGGCACGGATGCATTCAAAAAAAAAAAAAAGAAAAAAAAAATCTCAGCCAGAGCCAAAGCCATGAAAAGGCATGACAGCCCAACAAGTGCAGGGACTTGCCCCAAAGCTTGTCCAATTGATCCCCATTAAAATTGCAAGATTTGGTTTCCCTTCCCGAAAGGAAATGAAATTTCCTTTCGGGAAGGGAAACCAAATCTTGCGACCCTGCAAAGAAAGGCTTACAAACACTCTGGAAAGGAGATATGATCAAAAGAAATGCAATTGCAAAAAAACCCCCAAAAAAGGGAAAATTGGGAAATTTGGTGACTACAAGAAAGTGGTCTGGGCAGAAGCCAGGTGCAGTGCAAAGCACCAAAAGAGGCCAAAAATAACCTGACAGGTGTTGTAAAAAAAGGGCAAAAATCAAGGAGGCAGACACAACTTGGTGGGGAAGATATGAGCAACATTGCATGGATACTTAAAAAAAGAAAAAAAAAATCTCAGCCAAAGTAAAAACCATGAAAAGGCATGGCATGCAAACAACTGCAGGGACACGCACAACATACAGCAAGCCTTGCCAGAATTGATCCCTGCTGAAGGCCAAAACAAATATTAAGGGCTTACACACACTCTGGAATGGAGATATGATCAAAGGAAACAAAAATGAAAAAAAAAAAAAGAAAAATGGAAAATTTGGTGACAACAAGAAAGTGGTCTGGGCAGAAGCCAGGTGCAGTGCAAAGCACCAAAAGAGGCCAAAAGGATGCTGACAGGTGTTGTAAAAGCAAAACAAAATCCCAGGAGGTGCATACAACTTGGTTGGGAAGATATGAGGGACATGGCACGGATGCATTAAAAAAAAAAATAAGAAAAAAAAAATCTCAGCCAGAGCCAAAGCCATGAAAAGGCATGACAGCCCAACAAGTGCAGGGACTTGCCCCAAAGCTTGTCCAATTGATCCCCATTAAAATCGCAAGATTTGGTTTCCCTTCCCGAAAGGAAATTTCATTTCCTTTCGGGAAGGGAAACCAAATCTTGCGACCCTGCAAAGAAAGGCTTACAAACACTCTGGAAAGGAGATATGATCAAAAGAAATGCACTTGCAAAAAACCCCCAAAAAAGGGAAAATTG
The DNA here is from genome assembly GCF_027477595.1 of Haemorhous mexicanus. Classification (NCBI taxonomy): domain Eukaryota; kingdom Metazoa; phylum Chordata; class Aves; order Passeriformes; family Fringillidae; genus Haemorhous; species Haemorhous mexicanus. The sequence goes on from NC_082343.1 coordinate 51,204,585, forward strand.
GGAAATTTGGTGACTACAAGAAAGTGGTCTGGGCAGAAGCCAGGTGCAGTGCAAAGCACCAAAAGAGGCCAAAAATAACCTGAGAGGTGTTGTAAAAAAAGGGCAAAAATCAAGGAGGCAGACACAACTTGGTGGGGAAGATATGAGCAACATTGCATGGATACTTAAAAAAAGAAAAAAAAAAATCTCAGCCAAAGTCAAAGCCATGAAAAGGCATGGCATGCAAACAACTGCAGGGACACGCACAACATACACCAAGCCTTGCCAGAACTGATCCCCGCTGAAGGCCAAAACAAATAAGAAGGGCTTACACACACTCTGGAATGGAGATATGATCAAAGGAAACAAAATTGAAAAAAAAAAAAAAGAAAAATGGAAAATTTGGTGACTACAAGAAAGTGGTCTGGGCAGAAGCCAGGTGCAGTGCAAAGCACCAAAAGAGGCCAAAAGAATGCTAACAGGTGTTGTAAAAGCAAAACAAAATCCAAAGAGGTACATACAACTTGGTGGGGAAGATATGAGGGACATGGCACGGATGCATTAAAAAAAAAAATAAAAAAAAAAAAAAATCTCAGCCAGAGCCAAAGCCATGAAAAGGCATGACAGCCCTACAAGTGCAGGGACTTGCCCCAAAGCTTGTCCAATTGATCCCCATTAAAATCGCAAGATTTGGTTTCCCTTCCCGAAAGGAAATTTCATTTCCTTTCGGGATGGGAAACCAAATCTTGCGCCCCTGCAAAGAAAGGCTTACAAACACTCTGGAAAGGAGATATGATCAAAAGAAATGCAATTGCAAAAAACCCCCAAAAAAGGGAAAATTGGGAAATTTAGTGACTACAAGAAAGTGGTCTGGGCAGAAGCCAGGTGCAGTGCAAAGCACCAAAAGAGGCCAAAAATAACCTGACAGGTGTTGTAAAAAAAGGGCAAAAATCAAGGAGGCAGACACAACTTGGTGGGGAAGATATGAGCAACATTGCATGGATACTTAAAAAAAGAAAAAAAAAAAATCTCAGCCAAAGTCAAAGCCATGAAAAGGCATGGCATGCAAACAACTGCAAGGACACGCACAACATACACCAAGCCTTGCCAGAATTGATCCCTGCTGAAGGCCAAAACAAATAAGAACGGCTTACACACACTCTGGAATGGAGATATGATCAAAGGAAACAAAATTGAAAAAAAAAAAAAAGAAAAATGGAAAATTTGGTGACAACAAGAAAGTGGTCTGGGCAGAAGCCAGGTGCAGTGCAAAGCACTAAAAGAGGCCAAAAGGATGCTGACAGGTGTTGTAAAAGCAAAACAAAATCCCAGGAGGTACATACAACTTGGTGGGGAAGATATGAGGGACATGGCACGGATGCATTCAAAAAAAAAAAAAAGAAAAAAAAAATCTCAGCCAGAGCCAAAGCCATGAAAAGGCATGACAGCCCAACAAGTGCAGGGACTTGCCCCAAAGCTTGTCCAATTGATCCCCATTAAAATTGCAAGATTTGGTTTCCCTTCCCGAAAGGAAATGAAATTTCCTTTCGGGAAGGGAAACCAAATCTTGCGACCCTGCAAAGAAAGGCTTACAAACACTCTGGAAAGGAGATATGATCAAAAGAAATGCAATTGCAAAAAAACCCCCAAAAAAGGGAAAATTGGGAAATTTGGTGACTACAAGAAAGTGGTCTGGGCAGAAGCCAGGTGCAGTGCAAAGCACCAAAAGAGGCCAAAAATAACCTGACAGGTGTTGTAAAAAAAGGGCAAAAATCAAGGAGGCAGACACAACTTGGTGGGGAAGATATGAGCAACATTGCATGGATACTTAAAAAAAGAAAAAAAAAATCTCAGCCAAAGTCAAAACCATGAAAAGGCATGGCATGCAAACAACTGCAGGGACACGCACAACATACACCAAGCCTTGCCAGAATTGATCCCTGCTGAAGGCCAAAACAAATAAGAAGGGCTTACACACACTCTGGAATGGAGATATGATCAAAGGAAACAAAAATGAAAAAAAAAAAAAGAAAAATGGAAAATTTGGTGACAACAAGAAAGTGGTCTGGGCAGAAGCCAGGTGCAGTGCAAAGCACCAAAAGAGGCCAAAAGGATGCTGACAGGTGTTGTAAAAGCAAAACAAAATCCCAGGAGGTGCATACAACTTGGTTGGGAAGATATGAGGGACATGGCACGGATGCATTAAAAAAAAAAATAAGAAAAAAAAAATCTCAGCCAGAGCCAAAGCCATGAAAAGGCATGACAGCCCAACAAGTGCAGGGACTTGCCCCAAAGCTTGTCCAATTGATCCCCATTAAAATCGCAAGATTTGGTTTCCCTTCCCGAAAGGAAATTTCATTTCCTTTCGGGAAGGGAAACCAAATCTTGTGACCCTGCAAAGAAAGGCTTACAAACACTCTGGAAAGGAGATATGATCAAAAGAAATGCACTTGCAAAAAACCCCCAAAAAAGGGAAAATTGGGAAATTTGGTGACTACAAGAAAGTGGTCTGGGCAGAAGCCAGGTGCAGTGCAAAGCACCAAAAGAGGCCAAAAATAACCTGACAGGTGTTGTAAAAAAAGGGCAAAAATCAAGGAGGCAGACACAACTTGGTGGGGAAGATATGAGCAACATTGCATGGATACTTAAAAAAAGAAAAAAAAAAATCTCAGCCAAAGTCAAAGCCATGAAAAGGCATGGCATGCAAACAACTGCAGGGACACGCACAACATACAGCAAGCCTTGCCAGAACTGATCCCCGCTGAAGGCCAAAACAAATAAGAAGGGCTTACACACACTCTGGAATGGAGATATGATCAAAGGAAACAAAATTGAAAAAAAAAAAAAGAAAAATGGAAAATTTGGTGACTACAAGAAAGTGGTCTGGGCAGAAGCCAGGTGCAGTGCAAAGCACCAAAAGAGGCCAAAAGAATGCTAACAGGTGTTGTAAAAGCAAAACAAAATCCAAAGAGGTACATACAACTTGGTGGGGAAGATATGAGGGACATGGCACGGATGCATTAAAAAAAAAAATAAAAAAAAAAAAAAATCTCAGCCAGAGCCAAAGCCATGAAAAGGCATGACAGCCCTACAAGTGCAGGGACTTGCCCCAAAGCTTGTCCAATTGATCCCCATTAAAATCGCAAGATTTGGTTTCCCTTCCCGAAAGGAAATTTCATTTCCTTTCGGGATGGGAAACCAAATCTTGCGACCCTGCAAAGAAAGGCTTACAAACACTCTGGAAAGGAGATATGATCAAAAGAAATGCAATTGCAAAAAACCCCCAAAAAAGGGAAAATTGGGAAATTTAGTGACTACAAGAAAGTGGTCTGGGCAGAAGCCAGGTGCAGTGCAAAGCACCAAAAGAGGCCAAAAATAACCTGACAGGTGTTGTAAAAAAAGGGCAAAAATCAAGGAGGCAGACACAACTTGGTGGGGAAGATATGAGCAACATTGCATGGATACTTAAAAAAAGAAAAAAAAAAAATCTCAGCCAAAGTCAAAGCCATGAAAAGGCATGGCATGCAAACAACTGCAAGGACACGCACAACATACACCAAGCCTTGCCAGAATTGATCCCTGCTGAAGGCCAAAACAAATAAGAAGGGCTTACACACACTCTGGAATGGAGATATGATCAAAGGAAACAAAATTGAAAAAAAAAAAAAAGAAAAATGGAAAATTTGGTGACTACAAGAAAGTGGTCTGGGCAGAAGCCAGGTGCAGTGCAAAGCACCAAAAGAGGCCAAAAGGATGCTGACAGGTGTTGTAAAAGCAAAACAAAATCCCAGGAGGTGCATACAACTTGGTTGGGAAGATATGAGGGACATGGCACGGATGCATTAAAAAAAAAAATAAGAAAAAAAAAATCTCAGCCAGAGCCAAAGCCATGAAAAGGCATGACAGCCCAACAAGTGCAGGGACTTGCCCCAAAGCTTGTCCAATTGATCCCCATTAAAATTGCAAGATTTGGTTTCCCTTCCCAAAAGGAAATTTCATTTCCTTTCGGGAAGGGAAACCAAATCTTGCGACCCTGCAAAGAAAGGCTTACAAACACTCTGGAAAGGAGATATGATCAAAAGAAATGCAATTGCAAAAAAACCCCCAAAAAAGGGAAAATTGGGAAATTTGGTGACTACAAGAAAGTGGTCTGGGCAGAAGCCAGGTGCAGTGCAAAGCACCAAAAGAGGCCAAAAATAACCTGACAGGTGTTGTAAAAAAAGGGCACAAATCAAGGAGGCAGACACAACTTGGTGGGGAAGATATGAGCAACATTGCATGGATACTTAAAAAAAGAAAAAAAAAATCTCAGCCAAAGTCAAAACCATGAAAAGGCATGGCATGCAAACAACTGCAAGGACACGCACAACATACACCAAGCCTTGCCAGAATTGATCCCTGCTGAAGGCCAAAACAAATATTAAGGGCTTACACACACTCTGGAATGGAGATATGATCAAAGGAAACAAAAATGAAAAAAAAAAAAAGAAAAATGGAAAATTTGGTGACAACAAGAAAGTGGTCTGGGCAGAAGCCAGGTGCAGTGCAAAGCACCAAAAGAGGCCAAAAGGATGCTGACAGGTGTTGTAAAAGCAAAACAAAATCCAAAGAGGTACATACAACTTGGTGGGGAAGATATGAGGGACATGGCACGGATGCATTAAAAAAAAAAAAAAGAAAAAAAAAATCTCAGACAGAGCCAAAGCCATGAAAAGGCATGACAGCCCTACAAGTGCAGGGACTTGCCCCAAAGCTTGTCCAATTGATCCCCATTAAAATCGCAAGATTTGGTTTCCCTTCCTGAAAGGAAATTTCATTTCCTTTCGGGATGGGAAACCAAATCTTGCGACCCTGCAAAGAAAGGCTTACAAACACTCTGGAAAGGAGATATGATCAAAAGAAATGCAATTGCAAAAAACCCCCAAAAAAGGGAAAATTGGGAAATTTATTGACTACAAGAAAGTGGTCTGGGCAGAAGCCAGGTGCAGTGCAAAGCACCAAAAGAGGCCAAAAATAACCTGACAGGTGTCTTAAAAAAAGGGCAAAAATCAAGGAGGCAGACACAACTTGGTGGGGAAGATATGAGCAACATTGCATGGATACTTAAAAAAAGAAAAAAAAAAAATCTCAGCCAAAGTCAAAGCCATGAAAAGGCATGGCATGCAAACGACTGCAAGGACACGCACAACATACACCAAGCCTTGCCAGAATTGATCCCTGCTGAAGGCCAAAACAAATAAGAAGGGCTTACACACACTCTGGAATGGAGATATGATCAAAGGAAACAAAATTGAAAAAAAAAAAAAAGAAAAATGGAAAATTTGGTGACTACAAGAAAGTGGTCTGGGCAGAAGCCAGGTGCAGTGCAAAGCACCAAAAGAGGCCAAAAGGATGCTGACAGGTGTTGTAAAAGCAAAACAAAATCCCAGGAGGTGCATACAACTTGGTTGGGAAGATATGAGGGACATGGCACGGATGCATTAAAAAAAAAAATAAGAAAAAAAAAATCTCAGCCAGAGCCAAAGCCATGAAAAGGCATGACAGCCCAACAAGTGCAGGGACTTGCCCCAAAGCTTGTCCAAATGATCCCCATTAAAATTGCAAGATTTGGTTTCTCTTCCCGAAAGGAAATGAAATTTCCTTTCGGGAAGGGAAACCAAATCTTGCGACCCTGCAAAGAAAGGCTTACAAACACTCTGGAAAGGAGATATGATCAAAAGAAATGCACTTGCAAAAACCCCCAAAAAAGGGAAAATTTGGAAATTTGGTGACTACAAGAAAGCGGTCTGGGCAGAAGCCAGGTGCAGTGCAAAGCACCAAAAGAGGCCAAAAATAACCTGAGAGGTGTTGTAAAAAAAGGGCAAAAATCAAGGAGGCAGACACAACTTGGTGGGGAAGATATGAGCAACATTGCATGGATACTTAAAAAAAGAAAAAAAAAAAATCTCTGCCAAAGTCAAAGCCATGAAAAGGCATGGCATGGAAACAACTGTAGTGACACACACAACATACACCTAGCCTTGCCAGAATTGATCCCTGCTGAAGGCCAAAACAAATAAGAAGGGCTTACACACACTCTGGAATGGAGATATGATCAAAGGAAACAAAATTGAAAAAAAAAAAAAAGAAAAATGGAAATTTGGTGACTACAAGAAAGTGGTCTGGGCAGAAGCCAGGTGCAGTGCAAAGCACCAAAAGAGGCCAAAAGGATGCTGACAGGTGTTGTAAAAGCAAAACAAAATCCAAGTAGGTACATACAACTTGGTTGGGAAGATAAAAGGGACATGGCACGGATACATTCAAAAAAAAAAAAAGAAAAAAAAAAATCTCAGCCAGAGCCAAAGCCATGAAAAGGCATGACAGCCCAACAAGCGCAGGGACTTGCCCCAAAGCTTTTCCAATTGATCCCCATTAAAATCGCAAGATTTGGTTTCCCTTCCCGAAAGGAAATTTCATTTCCTTTCGGGAAGGGAAACCAAATCTTGCGACCCTGCAAAGAAAGGCTTACAAACACTCTGGAAAGGAGATATGATCAAAAGAAATGCAATTGCAAAAAACCCCCAAAAAAGGGAAAATTGGGAAATTTGGTGACTACAAGAAAGTGGTCTGGGCAGAAGCCAGGTGCAGTGCAAAGCACCAAAAGAGGCCAAAAATAACCTGACAGGTGTTGTAAAAAAAGGGCAAAAATCAAGGAGGCAGACACAACTTGGTGGGGAAGATATGAGCAACATTGCATGGATACTTAAAAAAAGAAAAAAAAAAATCTCAGCCAAAGTCAAAGCCATGAAAAGGCATGGCATGCAAACAACTGCAGGGACACGCACAACATACACCAAGCCTTGCCAGAATTGATCCCTGCTGAAGGCCAAAACAAATAAGAAGGGCTTACACACACTCTGGAATGGAGATATGATCAAAGGAAACAAAATTGAAAAAAAAAAAAAGAAAAATGGAAAATTTGGTGACTACAAGAAAGTGGTCTGGGCAGAAGCCAGGTGCAGTGCAAAGCACCAAAAGAGGCCAAAAGGATGCTGACAGGTGTTGTAAAAGCAAAACAAAATCCCAGGAGGTGCATACAACTTGGTTGGGAAGATATGAGGGACATGGCACGGATGCGTTCAAAAAAAAAAAAAGAAAAAAAAAATCTCAGCCAGAGCCAAAGCCATGAAAAGGCATGACAGCCCAACAAGTGCAGGGACTTGCCCCAAAGCTTGTCCAATTGATCCCCATTAAAATTGCAAGATTTGGTTTCCCTTCCCGAAAGGAAATTTCATTTCCTTTCGGGAAGGGAAACCAAATCTTGCGACCCTGCAAAGAAAGGCTTACAAACACTCTGGAAAGGAGATATGATCAAAAGAAATGCACTTGCAAAAAACCCCCAAAAAAGGGAAAATTGGGAAATTTGGTGACTACAAGAAAGTGGTCTGGGCAGAAGCCAGGTGCAGTGCAAAGCACCAAAAGAGGCCAAAAATAACCTGACAGGTGTTGTAAAAAAAGGGCAAAAATCAAGGAGGCAGACACAACTTGGTGGGGAAGATATGAGCAACATTGCATGGATACTTAAAAAAAGAAAAAAAAAAATCTCAGCCAAAGTCAAAGCCATGAAAAGGCATGGCATGCAAACAACTGCAAGGACACGCACAACATACACCAAGCCTTGCCAGAATTGATCCCTGCTGAAGGCCAAAACAAATAAGAAGGGCTTACACACACTCTGGAATGGAGATATGATCAAAGGAAACAAAATTGAAAAAAAAAAAAAGAAAAATGGAAAATTTGGTGACAACAAGAAAGTGGTCTGGGCAGAAGCCAGGTGCAGTGCAAAGCACCAAAAGAGGCCAAAAGAATGCTAACAGGTGTTGTAAAAGCAAAACAAAATCCAAAGAGGTACATACAACTTGGTGGGGAAGATATGAGGGACATGGCACGGATGCATTAAAAAAAAAAATAAAAAAAAAAAAAAATCTCAGCCAGAGCCAAAGCCATGAAAAGGCATGACAGCCCTACAAGTGCAGGGACTTGCCCCAAAGCTTGTCCAATTGATCCCCATTAAAATCGCAAGATTTGGTTTCCCTTCCCGAAAGGAAATTTCATTTCCTTTCGGGATGGGAAACCAAATCTTGCGACCCTGCAAAGAAAGGCTTACAAACACTCTGGAAAGGAGATATGATCAAAAGAAATGCAATTGCAAAAAACCCCCAAAAAAGGGAAAATTGGGAAATTTAGTGACTACAAGAAAGTGGTCTGGGCAGAAGCCAGGTGCAGTGCAAAGCACCAAAAGAGGCCAAAAATAACCTGACAGGTGTTGTAAAAAAAGGGCAAAAATCAAGGAGGCAGACACAACTTGGTGGGGAAGATATGAGCAACATTGCATGGATACTTAAAAAAAGAAAAAAAAAAAATCTCAGCCAAAGTCAAAGCCATGAAAAGGCATGGCATGCAAACAACTGCAAGGACACGCACAACATACACCAAGCCTTGCCAGAATTGATCCCTGCTGAAGGCCAAAACAAATAAGAAGGGCTTACACACACTCTGGAATGGAGATATGATCAAAGGAAACAAAATTGAAAAAAAAAAAAAAGAAAAATGGAAAATTTGGTGACTACAAGAAAGTGGTCTGGGCAGAAGCCAGGTGCAGTGCAAAGCACCAAAAGAGGCCAAAAGGATGCTGACAGGTGTTGTAAAAGCAAAACAAAATCCCAGGAGGTGCATACAACTTGGTTGGGAAGATATGAGGGACATGGCACGGATGCATTAAAAAAAAAAATAAGAAAAAAAAAATCTCAGCCAGAGCCAAAGCCATGAAAAGGCATGACAGCCCAACAAGTGCAGGGACTTGCCCCAAAGCTTGTCCAATTGATCCCCATTAAAATTGCAAGATTTGGTTTCCCTTCCCAAAAGGAAATTTCATTTCCTTTCGGGAAGGGAAACCAAATCTTGCGACCCTGCAAAGAAAGGCTTACAAACACTCTGGAAAGGAGATATGATCAAAAGAAATGCAATTGCAAAAAAACCCCCAAAAAAGGGAAAATTGGGAAATTTGGTGACTACAAGAAAGTGGTCTGGGCAGAAGCCAGGTGCAGTGCAAAGCACCAAAAGAGGCCAAAAATAACCTGACAGGTGTTGTAAAAAAAGGGCACAAATCAAGGAGGCAGACACAACTTGGTGGGGAAGATATGAGCAACATTGCATGGATACTTAAAAAAAGAAAAAAAAAATCTCAGCCAAAGTCAAAGCCATGAAAAGGCATGGCATGCAAACAACTGCAAGGACACGCACAACATACACCAAGCCTTGCCAGAATTGATCCCTGCTGAAGGCCAAAACAAATATTAAGGGCTTACACACACTCTGGAATGGAGATATGATCAAAGGAAACAAAAATGAAAAAAAAAAAAAGAAAAATGGAAAATTTGGTGACAACAAGAAAGTGGTCTGGGCAGAAGCCAGGTGCAGTGCAAAGCACCAAAAGAGGCCAAAAGGATGCTGACAGGTGTTGTAAAAGCAAAACAAAATCCAAAGAGGTACATACAACTTGGTTGGGAAGATATGAGGGACATGGCACGGATGCTTAAAAAAAAAAAAAAAGAAAAAAAAAATCTCAGACAGAGCCAAAGCCATGAAAAGGCATGACAGCCCTACAAGTGCAGGGACTTGCCCCAAAGCTTGTCCAATTGATCCCCATTAAAATCGCAAGATTTGGTTTCCCTTCCCGAAAGGAAATTTCATTTCCTTTCGGGATGGGAAACCAAATCTTGCGACCCTGCAAAGAAAGGCTTACAAACACTCTGGAAAGGAGATATGATCAAAAGAAATGCAATTGCAAAAAACCCCCAAAAAAGGGAAAATTGGGAAATTTATTGACTACAAGAAAGTGGTCTGGGCAGAAGCCAGGTGCAGTGCAAAGCACCAAAAGAGGCCAAAAATAACCTGACAGGTGTCTTAAAAAAAGGGCAAAAATCAAGGAGGCAGACACAACTTGGTGGGGAAGATATGAGCAACATTGCATGGATACTTAAAAAAAGAAAAAAAAAAATCTCAGCCAAAGTCAAAGCCATGAAAAGGCATGGCATGCAAACGACTGCAAGGACACGCACAACATACAGCAAGCCTTGCCAGAATTGATCCCTGCTGAAGGCCAAAACAAATAAGAAGGGCTTACACACACTCTGGAATGGAGATATGATCAAAGGAAACAAAATTGAAAAAAAAAAAAAAGAAAAATGGAAAATTTGGTGACTACAAGAAAGTGGTCTGGGCAGAAGCCAGGTGCAGTGCAAAGCACCAAAAGAGGCCAAAAATAACCTGAGAGGTGTTGTAAAAAAAGGGCAAAAATCAAGGAGGCAGACACAACTTGGTGGGGAAGATATGAGCAACATTGCATGGATACTTAAAAAAAGAAAAAAAAAAAATCTCTGCCAAAGTCAAAGCCATGAAAAGGCATGGCATGGAAACAACTGTAGTGACACACACAACATACACCTAGCCTTGCCAGAATTGATCCCTGCTGAAGGCCAAAACAAATAAGAAGGGCTTACACACACTCTGGAATGGAGATATGATCAAAGGAAACAAAATTGAAAAAAAAAAAAAAGAAAAATGGAAATTTGGTGACTACAAGAAAGTGGTCTGGGCAGAAGCCAGGTGCAGTGCAAAGCACCAAAAGAGGCCAAAAGGATGCTGACAGGTGTTGTAAAAGCAAAACAAAGTCCAAGTAGGTACATACAACTTGGTTGGGAAGATATGAGGGACATGGCACGGATACATTCAAAAAAAAAAAAAGAAAAAAAAAAATCTCAGCCAGAGCCAAAGCCATGAAAAGGCATGACAGCCCAACAAGCGCAGAGACTTGCCCCAAAGCTTTTCCAATTGATCCCCATTAAAATCGCAAGATTTGGTTTCTCTTCCCGAAAGGAAATGAAATTTCCTTTCGGGAAGGGAAACCAAATCTTGCGACCCTGCAAAGGAAGGCTTACAAACACTCTGGAAAGGTGATATGATCAAAAGAAATGCAATTGCAAAAAACCCCCAAAAAAGGGAAAATTGGGAAATTTGGTGACTACAAGAAAGTGGTCTGGGCAGAAGCCAGGTGCAGTGCAAAGCACCAAAAGAGGCCAAAAATAACCTGAAAGGTGTTGTAAAAAAAGGGCACAAATCAAGGAGGCAGACACAACTTGGTGGGGAAGATATGAGCAACATTGCATGGATACTTGAAAAAAGAAAAAAAAAAAATCTCAGCCAAAGTCTAAGCCATGAAAAGGCATGGCATGCAAACAACTGCAAGGACACGCACAACATACAGCAAGCCTTTCCAGAATTGATCCCTGCTGAAGGCCAAAACAAATAAGAAGGGCTTACACACACTCTGGAATGGAGATATGATCAAAGGAAACAAAATTGAAAAAAAAAAAAAGAAAAATGGAAAATTTGGTGACTACAAGAAAGTGGTCTGGGCAGAAGCCAGGTGCAGTGCAAAGCACCAAAAGAGGCCAAAAGAATGCTGACAGGTGTTGTAAAAGCAAAACAAAATCCAAAGAGGTACATACAACTTGGTGGGGAAGATATGAGGGACATGGCACGGATGCATTAAAAAAAAAAATAAAAAAAAAAAAAATCTCAGCCAGAGCCAAAGCCATGAAAAGGCATGACAGCCCAACAAGTGCAGGGACTTGCCCCAAAGCTTGTCCAATTGATCCCCATTAAAATCGCAAGATTTGGTTTCCCTTCCCGAAAGGAAATTTCATTTCCTTTCGGGAAGGGAAACCAAATCTTGCGACCCTGCAAAGAAAGGCTTACAAACACTCTGGAAAGGAGACATGATCAAAAGAAATGCAATTGCAAAAAACCCCCAAAAAAGGGAAAATTGGGAAATTTGGTGTCTACAAGAAAGTGGTCTGGGCAGAAGCCAGGTGCAGTGCAAAGCACCAAAAGAGGCCAAAAATAACCTGAGAGGTGTTGTAAAAAAAGGGCAAAAATCAAGGAGGCAGACACAACTTGGTGGGGAAGATATGAGCAACATTGCATGGATACTTAAAAAAAGAAAAAAAAAAAAATCTCAGCCAAAGTCAAAGCCATGAAAAGGCATGACAGCCCAACAAGCGCAGAGACTTGCCCCAAAGCTTTTCCAATTGATCCCCATTAAAATCGCAAGATTTGGTTTCTCTTCCCGAAAGGAAATGAAATTTCCTTTTGGGAAGGGAAACCAAATCTTGCGACCCTGCAAAGGAAGGCTTACAAACACTCTGGAAAGGTGATATGATCAAAAGAAATGCAATTGCAAAAAACCCCCAAAAAAGGGAAAATTGGGAAATTTGGTGACTACAAGAAAGTGGTCTGGGCAGAAGCCAGGTGCAGTGCAAAGCACCAAAAGAGGCCAAAAATAACCTGAAAGGTGTTGTAAAAAAAGGGCACAAATCAAGGAGGCAGACACAACTTGGTGGGGAAGATATGAGCAACATTGCATGGATACTTGAAAAAAGAAAAAAAAAAAATCTCAGCCAAAGTCTAAGCCATGAAAAGGCATGGCATGCAAACAACTGCAAGGACACGCACAACATACAGCAAGCCTTTCCAGAATTGATCCCTGCTGAAGGCCAAAACAAATAAGAAGGGCTTACACACACTCTGGAATGGAGATATGATCAAAGGAAACAAAATTGAAAAAAAAAAAAAGAAAAATGGAAATTTGGTGACTACAATAAAGTGGTCTGGGCAGAAGCCAGGTGCAGTGCAAAGCACCAAAAGAGGCCAAAAGGATGCTGACAGGTGTTGTAAAAGCAAAACAAAGTCCAAGTAGGTACATACAACTTGGTTGGGAAGATATGAGGGACATGGCACGGATACATTCAAAAAAAAAAAAAGAAAAAAAAAAATCTCAGCCAGAGCCAAAGCCATGAAAAGGCATGACAGCCCAACAAGCGCAGAGACTTGCCCCAAAGCTTTTCCAATTGATCCCCATTAAAATCGCAAGATTTGGTTTCTCTTCCCGAAAGGAAATGAAATTTCCTTTCGGGAAGGGAAACCAAATCTTGCGACCCTGCAAAGGAAGGCTTACAAACACTCTGGAAAGGTGATATGATCAAAAGAAATGCAATTGCAAAAAACCCCCAAAAAAGGGAAAATTGGGAAATTTGGTGACTACAAGAAAGTGGTCTGGGCAGAAGCCAGGTGCAGTGCAAAGCACCAAAAGAGGCCAAAAATAACCTGAAAGGTGTTGTAAAAAAAGGGCACAAATCAAGGAGGCAGACACAACTTGGTGGGGAAGATATGAGCAACATTGCATGGATACTTAAAAAAAGAAAAAAAAAAAAATCTCAGCCAAAGTCAAAGCCATGAAAAGGCATGACAGCCCAACAAGCGCAGAGACTTGCCCCAAAGCTTTTCCAATTGATCCCCATTAAAATCGCAAGATTTGGTTTCTCTTCCCGAAAGGAAATGAAATTTCCTTTCGGGAAGGGAAACCAAATCTTGCGACCCTGCAAAGGAAGGCTTACAAACACTCTGGAAAGGTGATATGATCAAAAGAAATGCAATTGCAAAAAACCCCCAAAAAAGGGAAAATTGGGAAATTTGGTGACTACAAGAAAGTGGTCTGGGCAGAAGCCAGGTGCAGTGCAAAGCACCAAAAGAGGCCAAAAATAACCTGAAAGGTGTTGTAAAAAAAGGGCACAAATCAAGGAGGCAGACACAACTTGGTGGGGAAGATATGAGCAACATTGCATGGATACTTGAAAAAAGAAAAAAAAAAAATCTCAGCCAAAGTCTAAGCCATGAAAAGGCATGGCATGCAAACAACTGCAAGGACACGCACAACATACAGCAAGCCTTTCCAGAATTGATCCCTGCTGAAGGCCAAAACAAATAAGAAGGGCTTACACACACTCTGGAATGGAGATATGATCAAAGGAAACAAAATTGAAAAAAAAAAAAAGAAAAATGGAAATTTGGTGACTACAATAAAGTGGTCTGGGCAGAAGCCAGGTGCAGTGCAAAGCACCAAAAGAGGCCAAAAATAACCTGAGAGGTGTTGTAAAAAAAGGGCAAAAATCAAGGAGGCAGACACAACTTGGTGGGGAAGATATGAGCAACATTGCATGGATACTTAAAAAAAGAAAAAAAAAAAATCTCTGCCAAAGTCAAAGCCATGAAAAGGCATGGCATGGAAACAACTGTAGTGACACACACAACATACACCTAGCCTTGCCAGAATTGATCCCTGCTGAAGGCCAAAACAAATAAGAAGGGCTTACACACACTCTGGAATAGAGATATGATCAAAGGAAACAAAATTGAAAAAAAAAAAAAAGAAAAATGGAAATTTGGTGACTACAATAAAGTGGTCTGGGCAGAAGCCAGGTGCAGTGCAAAGCACCAAAAGAGGCCAAAAGGATGCTGACAGGTGTTGTAAAAGCAAAACAAAGTCCAAGTAGGTACATACAACTTGGTTGGGAAGATATGAGGGACATGGCACGGATACATTCAAAAAAAAAAAAAGAAAAAAAAAAATCTCAGCCAGAGCCAAAGCCATGAAAAGGCATGACAGCCCAACAAGCGCAGAGACTTGCCCCAAAGCTTTTCCAATTGATCCCCATTAAAATCGCAAGATTTGGTTTCTCTTCCCGAAAGGAAATGAAATTTCCTTTCGGGAAGGGAAACCAAATCTTGCGACCCTGCAAAGGAAGGCTTACAAACACTCTGGAAAGGTGATATGATCAAAAGAAATGCAATTGCAAAAAACCCCCAAAAAAGGGAAAATTGGGAAATTTGGTGACTACAAGAAAGTGGTCTGGGCAGAAGCCAGGTGCAGTGCAAAGCACCAAAAGAGGCCAAAAATAACCTGAAAGGTGTTGTAAAAAAAGGGCACAAATCAAGGAGGCAGACACAACTTGGTGGGGAAGATATGAGCAACATTGCATGGATACTTGAAAAAAGAAAAAAAAAAAATCTCAGCCAAAGTCTAAGCCATGAAAAGGCATGGCATGCAAACAACTGCAAGGACACGCACAACATACAGCAAGCCTTTCCAGAATTGATCCCTGCTGAAGGCCAAAACAAATAAGAAGGGCTTACACACACTCTGGAATGGAGATATGATCAAAGGAAACAAAATTGAAAAAAAAAAAAAGAAAAATGGAAAATTTGGTGACTACAAGAAAGTGGTCTGGGCAGAAGCCAGGTGCAGTGCAAAGCACCAAAAGAGGCCAAAAGAATGCTGACAGGTGTTGTAAAAGCAAAACAAAATCCAAAGAGGTACATACAACTTGGTGGGGAAGATATGAGGGACATGGCACGGATGCATTAAAAAAAAAAATAAAAAAAAAAAAAATCTCAGCCAGAGCCAAAGCCATGAAAAGGCATGACAGCCCAACAAGTGCAGGGACTTGCCCCAAAGCTTGTCCAATTGATCCCCATTAAAATCGCAAGATTTGGTTTCCCTTCCCGAAAGGAAATTTCATTTCCTTTCGGGAAGGGAAACCAAATCTTGCGACCCTGCAAAGAAAGGCTTACAAACACTCTGGAAAGGAGACATGATCAAAAGAAATGCAATTGCAAAAAACCCCCAAAAAAGGGAAAATTGGGAAATTTGGTGTCTACAAGAAAGTGGTCTGGGCAGAAGCCAGGTGCAGTGCAAAGCACCAAAAGAGGCCAAAAATAACCTGAGAGGTGTTGTAAAAAAAGGGCAAAAATCAAGGAGGCAGACACAACTTGGTGGGGAAGATATGAGCAACATTGCATGGATACTTAAAAAAAGAAAAAAAAAAAAATCTCAGCCAAAGTCAAAGCCATGAAAAGGCATGGCATGCAAACAACTGCAGGGACACGCACAACATACACCTAGCCTTGCCAGAATTGATCCCTGCTGAAGGCCAAAACAAATAAGAAGGGCTTACACACACTCTGGAATGGAGATATGATCAAAGGAAACAAAATTGAAAAAAAAAAAAAGAAAAATGGAAAATTTGGTGACTACAAGAAAGTGGTCTGGGCAGAAGCCAGGTGCAGTGCAAAGCACCAAAAGAGGCCAAAAGGATGCTGACAGGTGTTGTAAAAGCAAAACAAAATCCCAGGAGGTGCATACAACTTGGTTGGGAAGATATGAGGGACATGGCACGGATGCATTAAAAAAAAAAATAAGAAAAAAAAAATCTCAGCCAGAGCCAAAGCCATGAAAAGGCATGACAGCCCAACAAGTGCAGGGACTTGCCCCAAAGCTTGTCCAATTGATCCCCATTAAAATCGCAAGATTTGGTTTCTTTTCCCGAAAGGAAATTTCATTTCCTTTCGGGAAGGGAAACCAAATCTTGCGACCCTGCAAAGAAAGGCTTACAGACACTCTGGAAAGGAGATATGATCAAAAGAAATGCAATTGCAAAAAACCCCCAAAAAAGGGAAAATTGGGAAATTTAGTGACTACAAGAAAGTGGTCTGGGCAGAAGCCAGGTGCAGTGCAAAGCACCAAAAGAGGCCAAAAATAACCTGACAGGTGTTGTAAAAAAAGGGCAAAAATCAAGGAGGCAGGCACAACTTGGTGGGTAAGATATGAGCAACATTGCATGGATACTTAAAAACAGAAAAAAAAAAAATCTCAGCCAAAGTCAAAGCCATGAAAAGGCATGGCATGCAAACAACTGCAAGGACACGCACAACATACACCAAGCCTTGCCAGAATTGATTCCTGCTGAAGGCCAAAACAAATAAGAAGGTCTTACACACACTCTGGAATGGAGATATGATCAAAGGAAACAAAATTGAAAAAAAAAAAAAAGAAAAATGGAAAATTTGGTGACTACAAGAAAATGGTCTGGGCAGAAGCCAGGTGCAGTGCAAAGCACCAAAAAAAGTTAAAAGAATGCTAACAGGTGTTGTAAAAGCAAAACAAAATCCAAAGAGGTACATAAAACTAGGTGGGGAAGATATGAGGGACATGGCACGGATGCATTCAAAAAAAAAAAAAGAAAAAAAAAATCTCAGCCAGAGCCAAAGCCATGAAAAGGCATGACAGCCCAACAAGCGCAGGGACTTGCCCCAAAGCTTGTCCAATTGATCCCCATTAAAATCGCAAGATTTGGTTTCCCTTCCCGAAAGGAAATTTCATTTCCTTTCGGGAAGGGAAACCAAATCTTGCGACCCTGCAAAGAAAGGCTTACAAACACTCTGGAAAGGAGATATGATCAAAAGAAATGCAATTGCAAAAAACCCCCAAAAAAGGGAAAATTGGGAAATTTGGTGACTACAAGAAAGTGGTCTGGGCAGAAGCCAGGTGCAGTGCAAAGCACCAAAAGAGGCCAAAAGGATGCTGACAGGTGTTGTAAAAGCAAAACAAAATCCAAGGAGGCAGACACAACTTGGTGGGGAAGATATGAGGGACATGGCACGGATGCATTAAAAAAAAAAAAAAAAAAAAAAAATCTCAGCCAGAGCCAAAGCCATGAAAAGGCATGACAGCCCAACAAGCGCAGGGACTTGCCCCAAAGCTTGTCCAATTGATCCCCATTAAAATCGCAAGATTTGGTTTCCCTTCCCGAAAGGAAATTTCATTTCCTTTCGGGAAGGGAAACCAAATCTTGCGACCCTGCAAAGAAAGGCTTACAAACACTCTGGAAAGGAGATATGATCAAAAGAAATGCAATTGCAAAAAACCCCCAAAAAAGGGAAAATTGGGAAATTTGGTGACTACAAGAAAGTGGTCTGGGCAGAAGCCAGGTGCAGTGCAAAGCACCAAAAGAGGCCAAAAATAACCTGACAGGTGTTGTAAAAAAAGGGCAAAAATCAAGGAGGCAGACACAACTTGGTGGGGAAGATATGAGCAACATTGCATGGATACTTAAAAAAAGAAAAAAAAAAAATCTCAGCCAAAGTCAAAGCCATGAAAAGGCATGGCATGCAAACAACTGCAGGGACACGCACAACATACACCAAGCCTTGCCAGAATTGATCCCTGCTGAAGGCCAAAACAAATAAGAAGGGCTTACACACACTCTGGAATGGAGATATGATCAAAGGAAACAAAATTGAAAAAAAAAAAAAAGAAAAATGGAAAATTTGGTGACTACAAGAAAGTGGTCTGGGCAGAAGCCAGGTGCAGTGCAAAGCACCAAAAGAGGCCAAAAGGATGCTGACAGGTGTTGTAAAAGCAAAACAAAATCCCAGGAGGTGCATACAACTTGGTTGGGAAGATATGAGGGACATGGCACGGATGCATTAAAAAAAAAATAAGAAAAAAAAAATCTCAGACAGAGCCAAAGCCATGAAAAGGCATGACAGCCCAACAAGTGCAGGGACTTGCCCCAAAGCTTGTCCAAATGATCCCCATTAAAATTGCAAGATTTGGTTTCCCTTCCCGAAAGGAAATTTCATTTCCTTTCGGGAAGGGAAACCAAATCTTGCGACCCTGCAAAGAAAGGCTTAAAAACACTCTGGAAAGGAGATATGATCAAAAGAAATGCACTTGCAAAAAACCCCCAAAAAAGGGAAAATTGGGAAATTTGGTGACTACAAGAAAGTGGTCTGGGCAGAAGCCAGGTGCAGTGCAAAGCACCAAAAGAGGCCAAAAATAACCTGAGAGGTGTTGTAAAAAAAGGGCAAAAATCAAGGAGGCAGACACAACTTGGTGGGGAAGATATGAGCAACATTGCATGGATACTTAAAAAAAGAAAAAAAAAAATCTCAGCCAAAGTCAAAGCCATGAAAAGGCATGGTATGCAAACAACTGCAGGGACACGCACAACATACACCAAGCCTTGCCAGAATTGATCCCTGCTGAAGGCCAAAACAAATAAGAAGGGCTTACACACACTCTGGAATGGAGATATGATCAAAGGAAACAAAATTGAAAAAAAAAAAAAGAAAAATGGAAAATTTGGTGACTACAAGAAAGTGGTCTGGGCAGAAGCCAGGTGCAGTGCAAAGCACCAAAAGAGGCCAAAAGAATGCTAACAGGTGTTGTAAAAGCAAAACAAAATCCAAAGAGGTACATACAACTTGGTGGGGAAGATATGAGGGACATGGCACGGATGCATTAAAAAAAAAAATAAGAAAAAAAAAATCTCAGCCAGAGCCAAAGCCATGAAAAGGCATGACAGCCCAACAAGTGCAGGGACTTGCCCCAAAGCTTGTCCAAATGATCCCCATTAAAATCGCAAGATTTGGTTTCCCTTCCCGAAAGGAAATTTCATTTCCTTTCGGGAAGGGAAACCAAATCTTGCGACCCTGCAAAGAAAGGCTTAAAAACACTCTGGAAAGGAGATATGATCAAAAGAAATGCACTTGCAAAAAACCCCCAAAAAAGGGAAAATTGGGAAATTTGGTGACTACAAGAAAGTGGTCTGGGCAGAAGCCAGGTGCAGTGCAAAGCACCAAAAGAGGCCAAAAATAACCTGACAGGTGTTGTAAAAAAAGGGCAAAAATCAAGGAGGCAGACACAACTTGGTGGGGAAGATATGAGCAACATTGCATGGATACTTAAAAAAAGAAAAAAAAAAATCTCAGCCAAAGTCAAAGCCATGAAAAGGCATGGTATGCAAACAACTGCAGGGACACGCACAACATACAGCAAGCCTTGCCAGAATTGATCCCTGCTGAAGGCCAAAACAAATAAGAAGGGCTTACACACACTCTGGAATGGAGATATGATCAAAGGAAACAAAATTGAAAAAAAAAAAAAAGAAAAATGGAAAATTTGGTGACTACAAGAAAGTGGTCTGGGCAGAAGCCAGGTGCAGTGCAAAGCACCAAAAGAGGCCAAAAGGATGCTGACAGGTGTTGTAAAAGCAAAACAAAATCCAAGGAGGCAGACACAACTTGGTGGGGAAGATATGAGGGACATGGCACGGATGCATTAAAAAAAAAAATAAGAAAAAAAAAATCTCAGCCAGAGCCAAAGCCATGAAAAGGCATGACAGCCCAACAAGTGCAGGGACTTGCCCCAAAGCTTGTCCAAATGATCCCCATTAAAATCGCAAGATTTGGTTTCCCTTCCCGAAAGGAAATTTCATTTCCTTTCGGGAAGGGAAACCAAATCTTGCGACCCTGCAAAGAAAGGCTTAAAAACACTCTGGAAAGGAGATATGATCAAAAGAAATGCACTTGCAAAAAACCCCCAAAAAAGGGAAAATTGGGAAATTTGGTGACTACAAGAAAGTGGTCTGGGCAGAAGCCAGGTGCAGTGCAAAGCACCAAAAGAGGCCAAAAATAACCTGACAGGTGTTGTAAAAAAAGGGCAAAAATCAAGGAGGCAGACACAACTTGGTGGGGAAGATATGAGCAACATTGCATGGATACTTAAAAAAAGAAAAAAAAAAATCTCAGCCAAAGTCAAAGCCATGAAAAGGCATGGCATGCAAACAACTGCAGGGACACGCACAACATACAGCAAGCCTTGCCAGAATTGATCCCCGCTGAAGGCCAAAACAAATAAGAAGGGCTTACACACACTCTGGAATGGAGATATGATCAAAGGAAACAAAATTGAAAAAAAAAAAAAAGAAAAATGGAAAATTTGGTGACTACAAGAAAGTGGTCTGGGCAGAAGCCAGGTGCAGTGCAAAGCACCAAAAGAGGCCAAAAGGATGCTGACAGGTGTTGTAAAAGCAAAACAAAATCCAAGGAGGCAGACACAACTTGGTGGGGAAGATATGAGGGACATGGCACGGATGCATTAAAAAAAAAAATAAAAAAAAAAAAAATCTCAGCCAGAGACAAAGCCATGAAAAGGCATGACAGCCCAACAAGCGCAGGGACTTGCCCCAAAGCTTGTCCAATTGATCCCCATTAAAATCGCAAGATTTGGTTTCCCTTCCCGAAAGGAAATTTCATTTCCTTTCGGGAAGGGAAACCAAATCTTGCGACCCTGCAAAGAAAGGCTTACAAACACTCTGGAAAGGAGATATGATCAAAAGAAATGCAATTGCAAAAAACCCCCAAAAAAGGGAAAATTGGGAAATTTGGTGACTACAAGAAAGTGGTCTGGGCAGAAGCCAGGTGCAGTGCAAAGCACCAAAAGAGGCCAAAAGGATGCTGACAGGTGTTGTAAAAGCAAAACAAAATCCAAGGAGGCAGACACAACTTGGTGGGGAAGATATGAGGGACATGGCACGGATGCATTAAAAAAAAAAAAAAAAAAAAAAAATCTCAGCCAGAGCCAAAGCCATGAAAAGGCATGACAGCCCAACAAGCGCAGGGACTTGCCCCAAAGCTTGTCCAATTGATCCCCATTAAAATCGCAAGATTTGCTTTCCCTTCCCGAAAGGAAATGAAATTTCCTTTCGGGAAGGGAAACCAAATCTTGCGACCCTGCAAAGAAAGGCTTAAAAACACTCTGGAAAGGAGATATGATCAAAAGAAATGCACTTGCAAAAAACCCCCAAAAAAGGGAAAATTGAGAAATTTGGTGACTACAAGAAAGTGGTCTGGGCAGAAGCCAGGTGCAGTGCAAAGCACCAAAAGAGGCCAAAAATAACCTGAGAGGTGTTGTAAAAAAAGGGCAAAAATCAAGGAGGCAGACACAACTTGGTGGGGAAGATATGAGCAACATTGCATGGATACTTAAAAAAAGAAAAAAAAAAATCTCAGCCAAAGTCAAAGCCATGAAAAGGCATGGTATGCAAACAACTGCAGGGACACGCACAACATACACCAAGCCTTGCCAGAATTGATCCCTGCTGAAGGCCAAAACAAATAAGAAGGGCTTACACACACTCTGGAATGGAGATATGATCAAAGGAAACAAAATTGAAAAAAAAAAAAAGAAAAATGGAAAATTTGGTGACTACAAGAAAGTGGTCTGGGCAGAAGCCAGGTGCAGTGCAAAGCACCAAAAGAGGCCAAAAGAATGCTAACAGGTGTTGTAAAAGCAAAACAAAATCCAAAGAGGTACATACAACTTGGTGGGGAAGATATGAGGGACATGGCACGGATGCATTAAAAAAAAAAAAAAAAAAAAAAAAAATCTCAGCCAGAGCCAAAGCCATGAAAAGGCATGACAGCCCAACAAGTGCAGGGACTTGCCCCAAAGCTTGTCCAATTGATCCCCATTAAAATCGCAAGATTTGGTTTCCCTTCCCGAAAGGAAATTTCATTTCCTTTCGGGAAGGGAAACCAAATCTTGCGACCCTGCAAAGAAAGGCTTACAAACACTCTGGAAAGGAGATATGATCAAAAGAAATGCAATTGCAAAAAACCCCCAAAAAAGGGAAAATTGGGAAATTTAGTGACTACAAGAAAGTGGTCTGGGCAGAAGCCAGGTGCAGTGCAAAGCACCAAAAGAGGCCAAAAATAACCTGACAGGTGTTGTAAAAAAAGGGCAAAAATCAAGGAGGCAGACACAACTTGGTGGGGAAGATATGAGCAACATTGCATGGATACTTAAAAAAAGAAAAAAAAAAAATCTCAGCCAAAGTCAAAGCCATGAAAAGGCATGGCATGCAAACAACTGCAAGGACACGCACAACATACACCAAGCCTTGCCAGAATTGATCCCCGCTGAAGGCCAAAACAAATAAGAAGGGCTTACACACACTCTGGAATGGAGATATGATCAAAGGAAACAAAATTGAAAAAAAAAAAAAAGAAAAATGGAAAATTTGGTGACAACAAGAAAGTGGTCTGGGCAGAAGCCAGGTGCAGTGCAAAGCACCAAAAGAGGCCAAAAGGATGCTGACAGGTGTTGTAAAAGCAAAACAAAATCCAAGGAGGCAGACACAACTTGGTGGGGAAGATATGAGGGACATGGCACGGATGCATTAAAAAAAAAAATAAAAAAAAAAAAAATCTCAGCCAGAGACAAAGCCATGAAAAGGCATGACAGCCCAACAAGCGCAGGGACTTGCCCCAAAGCTTGTCCAATTGATCCCCATTAAAATCGCAAGATTTGCTTTCCCTTCCCGAAAGGAAATTTCATTTCCTTTCGGGAAGGGAAACCAAATCTTGCGACCCTGCAAAGAAAGGCTTACAAACACTCTGGAAAGGAGACATGATCAAAAGAAATGCAATTGCAAAAAACCCCCAAAAAAGGGAAAATTGGGAAATTTGGTGACTACAAGAAAGTGGTCTGGGCAGAAGCCAGGTGCAGTGCAAAGCACCAAAAGAGGCCAAAAGGATGCTGACAGGTGTTGTAAAAGCAAAACAAAATCCAAGGAGGCAGACACAACTTGGTGGGGAAGATATGAGGGACATGGCACGGATGCATTAAAAAAAAAAAAAAAAAAAAAAAAAAATCTCAGCCAGAGACAAAGCCATGAAAAGGCATGACAGCCCAACAAGCGCAGGGACTTGCCCCAAAGCTTGTCCAATTGATCCCCATTAAAATCGCAAGATTTGCTTTCCCTTCCCGAAAGGAAATTTCATTTCCTTTCGGGAAGGGAAAGCAAATCTTGCGACCCTGCAAAGAAAGGCTTACAAACACTCTGGAAAGGAGATATGATCAAAAGAAATGCAATTGCAAAAAACCCCCAAAAAAGGGAAAATTGGGAAATTTGGTGACTACAAGAAAGTGGTCTGGGCAGAAGCCAGGTGCAGTGCAAAGCACCAAAAGAGGCCAAAAATAACCTGACAGGTGTTGTAAAAAAAGGGCAAAAATACAGGAGGCAGACACAACTTGGTAGGGAAGATATGAGCAACATTGCATGGATACTTAAAAAAAGAAAAAAAAAATCTCAGCCAAAGTCAAAGCCATGAAAAGGCATGGCATGCAAACAACTGCTGGGACACGCACAACATACAGCAAGCCTTGCCAGAATTGATCCCTGCTGAAGGCCAAAACAAATAAGAAGGGCTTACACACACTCTGGAATGGAGATATGATCAAAGGAAACAAAATTGAAAAAAAAAAAAAAGAAAAATGGAAAATTTGGTGACTACAAGAAAGTGGTCTGGGCAGAAGCCAGGTGCAGTGCAAAGCACCAAAAGAGGCCAAAAGGATGCTGACAGGTGTTGTAAAAGCAAAACAAAATCCCAGGAGGTGCATACAACTTGGTTGGGAAGATATGAGGGACATGGCACGGATGCATTAAAAAAAAAATAAGAAAAAAAAAATCTCAGACAGAGCCAAAGCCATGAAAAGGCATGACAGCCCAACAAGTGCAGGGACTTGCCCCAAAGCTTGTCCAAATGATCCCCATTAAAATTGCAAGATTTGGTTTCCCTTCCCGAAAGGAAATTTCATTTCCTTTCGGGAAGGGAAACCAAATCTTGCGACCCTGCAAAGAAAGGCTTAAAAACACTCTGGAAAGGAGATATGATCAAAAGAAATGCACTTGCAAAAAACCCCCAAAAAAGGGAAAATTGGGAAATTTGGTGACTACAAGAAAGTGGTCTGGGCAGAAGCCAGGTGCAGTGCAAAGCACCAAAAGAGGCCAAAAATAACCTGAGAGGTGTTGTAAAAAAAGGGCAAAAATCAAGGAGGCAGACACAACTTGGTGGGGAAGATATGAGCAACATTGCATGGATACTTAAAAAAAGAAAAAAAAAAATCTCAGCCAAAGTCAAAGCCATGAAAAGGCATGGTATGCAAACAACTGCAGGGACACGCACAACATACACCAAGCCTTGCCAGAATTGATCCCTGCTGAAGGCCAAAACAAATAAGAAGGGCTTACACACACTCTGGAATGGAGATATGATCAAAGGAAACAAAATTGAAAAAAAAAAAAAGAAAAATGGAAAATTTGGTGACTACAAGAAAGTGGTCTGGGCAGAAGCCAGGTGCAGTGCAAAGCACCAAAAGAGGCCAAAAGAATGCTAACAGGTGTTGTAAAAGCAAAACAAAATCCAAAGAGGTACATACAACTTGGTGGGGAAGATATGAGGGACATGGCACGGATGCATTAAAAAAAAAAAAAAAAAAAAAAAAAAATCTCAGCCAGAGCCAAAGCCATGAAAAGGCATGACAGCCCAACAAGTGCAGGGACTTGCCCCAAAGCTTGTCCAATTGATCCCCATTAAAATCGCAAGATTTGGTTTCCCTTCCTGAAAGGAAATTTCATTTCCTTTCGGGATGGGAAACCAAATCTTGCGACCCTGCAAAGAAAGGCTTACAAACACTCTGGAAAGGAGATATGATCAAAAGAAATGCAATTGCAAAAAACCCCCAAAAAAGGGAAAATTGGGAAATTTAGTGACTACAAGAAAGTGGTCTGGGCAGAAGCCAGGTGCAGTGCAAAGCACCAAAAGAGGCCAAAAATAACCTGACAGGTGTTGTAAAAAAAGGGCAAAAATCAAGGAGGCAGACACAACTTGGTGGGGAAGATATGAGCAACATTGCATGGATACTTAAAAAAAGAAAAAAAAAAAATCTCAGCCAAAGTCAAAGCCATGAAAAGGCATGGCATGCAAACAACTGCAAGGACACGCACAACATACACCAAGCCTTGCCAGAATTGATCCCCGCTGAAGGCCAAAACAAATAAGAAGGGCTTACACACACTCTGGAATGGAGATATGATCAAAGGAAACAAAATTGAAAAAAAAAAAAAAGAAAAATGGAAAATTTGGTGACAACAAGAAAGTGGTCTGGGCAGAAGCCAGGTGCAGTGCAAAGCACCAAAAGAGGCCAAAAGGATGCTGACAGGTGTTGTAAAAGCAAAACAAAATCCAAGGAGGCAGACACAACTTGGTGGGGAAGATATGAGGGACATGGCACGGATGCATTAAAAAAAAAAATAAAAAAAAAAAAAATCTCAGCCAGAGACAAAGCCATGAAAAGGCATGACAGCCCAACAAGCGCAGGGACTTGCCCCAAAGCTTGTCCAATTGATCCCCATTAAAATCGCAAGATTTGCTTTCCCTTCCCGAAAGGAAATTTCATTTCCTTTCGGGAAGGGAAAGCAAATCTTGCGACCCTGCAAAGAAAGGCTTACAAACACTCTGGAAAGGAGATATGATCAAAAGAAATGCAATTGCAAAAAACCCCCAAAAAAGGGAAAATTGGGAAATTTGGTGACTACAAGAAAGTGGTCTGGGCAGAAGCCAGGTGCAGTGCAAAGCACCAAAAGAGGCCAAAAGGATGCTGACAGGTGTTGTAAAAGCAAAACAAAATCCAAGGAGGCAGACACAACTTGGTGGGGAAGATATGAGGGACATGGCACGGATGCATTAAAAAAAAAAATAAAAAAAAAAAAAATCTCAGCCAGAGCCAAAGCCATGAAAAGGCATGACAGCCCAACAAGCGCAGGGACTTGCCCCAAAGCTTGTCCAATTGATCCCCATTAAAATCGCAAGATTTGCTTTCCCTTCCCGAAAGGAAATTTCATTTCCTTTCGGGAAGGGAAACCAAATCTTGCGACCCTGCAAAGGAAGGCTTACAAACACTCTGGAAAGGAGATATGATCAAAAGAAATGCAATTGCAAAAAACCCACAAAAAAGGGAAAATTGGGAAATTTGGTGACTACAAGAAAGTGGTCTGGGCAGAAGCCAGGTGCAGTGCAAAGCACCAAAAGAGGCCAAAAATAACCTGAGAGGTGTTGTAAAAAAAGGGCAAAAATCAAGGAGGCAGACACAACTTGGTGGGGAAGATATGAGCAACATTGCATGGATACTTAAAAAAAGAAAAAAAAAAAATCTCAGCCAAAGTCAAAGCCATGAAAAGGCATGGCATGCAAACAACTGCAAGGACACGCACAACATACACCAAGCCTTGCCAGAATTGATCCCTGCTGAAGGCCAAAACAAATAAGAAGGGCTTACACACACTCTGGAATGGAGATATGATCAAAGGAAACAAAATTGAAAAAAAAAAAAAAGAAAAATGGAAAATTTGGTGACTACAAGAAAGTGGTCTGGGCAGAAGCCAGGTGCAGTGCAAAGCACCAAAAGAGGCCAAAAGGATGCTGACAGGTGTTGTAAAAGCAAAACAAAATCCCAGGAGGTGCATACAACTTGGTTGGGAAGATATGAGGGACATGGCACGGATGCATTAAAAAAAAAATAAGAAAAAAAAAATCTCAGACAGAGCCAAAGCCATGAAAAGGCATGACAGCCCAACAAGTGCAGGGACTTGCCCCAAAGCTTGTCCAAATGATCCCCATTAAAATTGCAAGATTTGGTTTCCCTTCCCGAAAGGAAATTTCATTTCCTTTCGGGAAGGGAAACCAAATCTTGCGACCCTGCAAAGAAAGGCTTAAAAACACTCTGGAAAGGAGATATGATCAAAAGAAATGCACTTGCAAAAAACCCCCAAAAAAGGGAAAATTGGGAAATTTGGTGACTACAAGAAAGTGGTCTGGGCAGAAGCCAGGTGCAGTGCAAAGCACCAAAAGAGGCCAAAAATAACCTGAGAGGTGTTGTAAAAAAAGGGCAAAAATCAAGGAGGCAGACACAACTTGGTGGGGAAGATATGAGCAACATTGCATGGATACTTAAAAAAAGAAAAAAAAAAATCTCAGCCAAAGTCAAAGCCATGAAAAGGCATGGTATGCAAACAACTGCAGGGACACGCACAACATACAGCAAGCCTTGCCAGAATTGATCCCTGCTGAAGGCCAAAACAAATAAGAAGGGCTTACACACACTCTGGAATGGAGATATGATCAAAGGAAACAAAATTGAAAAAAAAAAAAAAGAAAAATGGAAAATTTGGTGACTACAAGAAAGTGGTCTGGGCAGAAGCCAGGTGCAGTGCAAAGCACCAAAAGAGGCCAAAAGGATGCTGACAGGTGTTGTAAAAGCAAAACAAAATCCCAGGAGGTGCATACAACTTGGTGGGGAAGATATGAGGGACATGGCACGGATGCATTAAAAAAAAAAATAAAAAAAAAAAAAAATCTCAGCCAGAGCCAAAGCCATGAAAAGGCATGACAGCCCAACAAGCGCAGGGACTTGCCCCAAAGCTTGTCCAATTGATCCCCATTAAAATCGCAAGATTTGCTTTCCCTTCCCGAAAGGAAATTTCATTTCCTTTCGGGAAGGGAAAGCAAATCTTGCGACCCTGCAAAGAAAGGCTTACAAACACTCTGGAAAGGAGATATGATCAAAAGAAATGCAATTGCAAAAAAACCCCCAAAAAAGGGAAAATTGGGAAATTTGGTGACTACAAGAAAGTGGTCTGGGCAGAAGCCAGGTGCAGTGCAAAGCACCAAAAGAGGCCAAAAGGATGCTGACAGGTGTTGTAAAAGCAAAACAAAATCCAAGGAGGCAGACACAACTTGGTGAGGAAGATATGAGGGACATGGCACGGATGCATTAAAAAAAAAAATAAGAAAAAAAAAATCTCAGCCAGAGCCAAAGCCATGAAAAGGCATGACAGCCCAACAAGTGCAGGGACTTGCCCCAAAGCTTGTCCAAATGATCCCCATTAAAATCGCAAGATTTGGTTTCCCTTCCCGAAAGGAAATTTCATTTCCTTTCGGGAAGGGAAACCAAATCTTGCGACCCTGCAAAGAAAGGCTTAAAAACACTCTGGAAAGGAGATATGATCAAAAGAAATGCACTTGCAAAAAACCCCCAAAAAAGGGAAAATTGGGAAATTTGGTGACTACAAGAAAGTGGTCTGGGCAGAAGCCAGGTGCAGTGCAAAGCACCAAAAGAGGCCAAAAATAACCTGACAGGTGTTGTAAAAAAAGGGCAAAAATCAAGGAGGCAGACACAACTTGGTGGGGAAGATATGAGCAACATTGCATGGATACTTAAAAAAAGAAAAAAAAAAATCTCAGCCAAAGTCAAAGCCATGAAAAGGCATGGTATGCAAACAACTGCAGGGACACGCACAACATACAGCAAGCCTTGCCAGAATTGATCCCTGCTGAAGGCCAAAACAAATAAGAAGGGCTTACACACACTCTGGAATGGAGATATGATCAAAGGAAACAAAATTGAAAAAAAAAAAAAAGAAAAATGGAAAATTTGGTGACTACAAGAAAGTGGTCTGGGCAGAAGCCAGGTGCAGTGCAAAGCACCAAAAGAGGCCAAAAGAATGCTGACAGGTGTTGTAAAAGCAAAACAAAATCCAAGGAGGCAGACACAACTTGGTGGGGAAGATATGAGGGACATGGCACGGATGCATTAAAAAAAAAAATAAAAAAAAAAAAAATCTCAGCCAGAGACAAAGCCATGAAAAGGCATGACAGCCCAACAAGCGCAGGGACTTGCCCCAAAGCTTGTCCAATTGATCCCCATTAAAATCGCAAGATTTGGTTTCCCTTCCCGAAAGGAAATTTCATTTCCTTTCGGGAAGGGAAACCAAATCTTGCGACCCTGCAAAGAAAGGCTTACAAACACTCTGGAAAGGAGATATGATCAAAAGAAATGCAATTGCAAAAAACCCCCAAAAAAGGGAAAATTGGGAAATTTGGTGACTACAAGAAAGTGGTCTGGGCAGAAGCCAGGTGCAGTGCAAAGCACCAAAAGAGGCCAAAAGGATGCTGACAGGTGTTGTAAAAGCAAAACAAAATCCAAGGAGGCAGACACAACTTGGTGGGGAAGATATGAGGGACATGGCACGGATGCATTAAAAAAAAAAAAAAAAAAAAAAAATCTCAGCCAGAGCCAAAGCCATGAAAAGGCATGACAGCCCAACAAGCGCAGGGACTTGCCCCAAAGCTTGTCCAATTGATCCCCATTAAAATCGCAAGATTTGCTTTCCCTTCCCGAAAGGAAATGAAATTTCCTTTCGGGAAGGGAAACCAAATCTTGCGACCCTGCAAAGAAAGGCTTAAAAACACTCTGGAAAGGAGATATGATCAAAAGAAATGCACTTGCAAAAAACCCCCAAAAAAGGGAAAATTGAGAAATTTGGTGACTACAAGAAAGTGGTCTGGGCAGAAGCCAGGTGCAGTGCAAAGCACCAAAAGAGGCCAAAAATAACCTGAGAGGTGTTGTAAAAAAAGGGCAAAAATCAAGGAGGCAGACACAACTTGGTGGGGAAGATATGAGCAACATTGCATGGATACTTAAAAAAAGAAAAAAAAAAATCTCAGCCAAAGTCAAAGCCATGAAAAGGCATGGTATGCAAACAACTGCAGGGACACGCACAACATACACCAAGCCTTGCCAGAATTGATCCCTGCTGAAGGCCAAAACAAATAAGAAGGGCTTACACACACTCTGGAATGGAGATATGATCAAAGGAAACAAAATTGAAAAAAAAAAAAAGAAAAATGGAAAATTTGGTGACTACAAGAAAGTGGTCTGGGCAGAAGCCAGGTGCAGTGCAAAGCACCAAAAGAGGCCAAAAGAATGCTAACAGGTGTTGTAAAAGCAAAACAAAATCCAAAGAGGTACATACAACTTGGTGGGGAAGATATGAGGGACATGGCACGGATGCATTAAAAAAAAAAAAAAAAAAAAAAAAAATCTCAGCCAGAGCCAAAGCCATGAAAAGGCATGACAGCCCAACAAGTGCAGGGACTTGCCCCAAAGCTTGTCCAATTGATCCCCATTAAAATCGCAAGATTTGGTTTCCCTTCCCGAAAGGAAATTTCATTTCCTTTCGGGAAGGGAAACCAAATCTTGCGACCCTGCAAAGAAAGGCTTACAAACACTCTGGAAAGGAGATATGATCAAAAGAAATGCAATTGCAAAAAACCCCCAAAAAAGGGAAAATTGGGAAATTTAGTGACTACAAGAAAGTGGTCTGGGCAGAAGCCAGGTGCAGTGCAAAGCACCAAAAGAGGCCAAAAATAACCTGACAGGTGTTGTAAAAAAAGGGCAAAAATCAAGGAGGCAGACACAACTTGGTGGGGAAGATATGAGCAACATTGCATGGATACTTAAAAAAAGAAAAAAAAAAAATCTCAGCCAAAGTCAAAGCCATGAAAAGGCATGGCATGCAAACAACTGCAAGGACACGCACAACATACACCAAGCCTTGCCAGAATTGATCCCCGCTGAAGGCCAAAACAAATAAGAAGGGCTTACACACACTCTGGAATGGAGATATGATCAAAGGAAACAAAATTGAAAAAAAAAAAAAAGAAAAATGGAAAATTTGGTGACAACAAGAAAGTGGTCTGGGCAGAAGCCAGGTGCAGTGCAAAGCACCAAAAGAGGCCAAAAGGATGCTGACAGGTGTTGTAAAAGCAAAACAAAATCCAAGGAGGCAGACACAACTTGGTGGGGAAGATATGAGGGACATGGCACGGATGCATTAAAAAAAAAAATAAAAAAAAAAAAAATCTCAGCCAGAGACAAAGCCATGAAAAGGCATGACAGCCCAACAAGCGCAGGGACTTGCCCCAAAGCTTGTCCAATTGATCCCCATTAAAATCGCAAGATTTGCTTTCCCTTCCCGAAAGGAAATTTCATTTCCTTTCGGGAAGGGAAACCAAATCTTGCGACCCTGCAAAGAAAGGCTTACAAACACTCTGGAAAGGAGACATGATCAAAAGAAATGCAATTGCAAAAAACCCCCAAAAAAGGGAAAATTGGGAAATTTGGTGACTACAAGAAAGTGGTCTGGGCAGAAGCCAGGTGCAGTGCAAAGCACCAAAAGAGGCCAAAAGGATGCTGACAGGTGTTGTAAAAGCAAAACAAAATCCAAGGAGGCAGACACAACTTGGTGGGGAAGATATGAGGGACATGGCACGGATGCATTAAAAAAAAAAAAAAAAAAAAAAAAAAATCTCAGCCAGAGACAAAGCCATGAAAAGGCATGACAGCCCAACAAGCGCAGGGACTTGCCCCAAAGCTTGTCCAATTGATCCCCATTAAAATCGCAAGATTTGCTTTCCCTTCCCGAAAGGAAATTTCATTTCCTTTCGGGAAGGGAAAGCAAATCTTGCGACCCTGCAAAGAAAGGCTTACAAACACTCTGGAAAGGAGATATGATCAAAAGAAATGCAATTGCAAAAAACCCCCAAAAAAGGGAAAATTGGGAAATTTGGTGACTACAAGAAAGTGGTCTGGGCAGAAGCCAGGTGCAGTGCAAAGCACCAAAAGAGGCCAAAAATAACCTGACAGGTGTTGTAAAAAAAGGGCAAAAATACAGGAGGCAGACACAACTTGGTAGGGAAGATATGAGCAACATTGCATGGATACTTAAAAAAAGAAAAAAAAAATCTCAGCCAAAGTCAAAGCCATGAAAAGGCATGGCATGCAAACAACTGCAGGGACACGCACAACATACAGCAAGCCTTGCCAGAATTGATCCCTGCTGAAGGCCAAAACAAATAAGAAGGGCTTACACACACTCTGGAATGGAGATATGATCAAAGGAAACAAAATTGAAAAAAAAAAAAAAGAAAAATGGAAAATTTGGTGACTACAAGAAAGTGGTCTGGGCAGAAGCCAGGTGCAGTGCAAAGCACCAAAAGAGGCCAAAAGGATGCTGACAGGTGTTGTAAAAGCAAAACAAAATCCCAGGAGGTGCATACAACTTGGTTGGGAAGATATGAGGGACATGGCACGGATGCATTAAAAAAAAAATAAGAAAAAAAAAATCTCAGACAGAGCCAAAGCCATGAAAAGGCATGACAGCCCAACAAGTGCAGGGACTTGCCCCAAAGCTTGTCCAAATGATCCCCATTAAAATTGCAAGATTTGGTTTCCCTTCCCGAAAGGAAATTTCATTTCCTTTCGGGAAGGGAAACCAAATCTTGCGACCCTGCAAAGAAAGGCTTAAAAACACTCTGGAAAGGAGATATGATCAAAAGAAATGCACTTGCAAAAAACCCCCAAAAAAGGGAAAATTGGGAAATTTGGTGACTACAAGAAAGTGGTCTGGGCAGAAGCCAGGTGCAGTGCAAAGCACCAAAAGAGGCCAAAAATAACCTGACAGGTGTTGTAAAAAAAGGGCAAAAATCAAGGAGGCAGACACAACTTGGTGGGGAAGATATGAGCAACATTGCATGGATACTTAAAAAAAGAAAAAAAAAAATCTCAGCCAAAGTCAAAGCCATGAAAAGGCATGGTATGCAAACAACTGCAGGGACACGCACAACATACACCAAGCCTTGCCAGAATTGATCCCTGCTGAAGGCCAAAACAAATAAGAAGGGCTTACACACACTCTGGAATGGAGATATGATCAAAGGAAACAAAATTGAAAAAAAAAAAAAGAAAAATGGAAAATTTGGTGACTACAAGAAAGTGGTCTGGGCAGAAGCCAGGTGCAGTGCAAAGCACCAAAAGAGGCCAAAAGAATGCTAACAGGTGTTGTAAAAGCAAAACAAAATCCAAAGAGG
Source organism: Haemorhous mexicanus (assembly GCF_027477595.1). Classification (NCBI taxonomy): domain Eukaryota; kingdom Metazoa; phylum Chordata; class Aves; order Passeriformes; family Fringillidae; genus Haemorhous; species Haemorhous mexicanus. The sequence continues at coordinate 51,237,678 of NC_082343.1, forward strand.
TACATACAACTTGGTGGGGAAGATATGAGGGACATGGCACGGATGCATTAAAAAAAAAAAAAAAAAAAAAAAAAAATCTCAGCCAGAGCCAAAGCCATGAAAAGGCATGACAGCCCAACAAGTGCAGGGACTTGCCCCAAAGCTTGTCCAATTGATCCCCATTAAAATCGCAAGATTTGGTTTCCCTTCCTGAAAGGAAATTTCATTTCCTTTCGGGATGGGAAACCAAATCTTGCGACCCTGCAAAGAAAGGCTTACAAACACTCTGGAAAGGAGATATGATCAAAAGAAATGCAATTGCAAAAAACCCCCAAAAAAGGGAAAATTGGGAAATTTAGTGACTACAAGAAAGTGGTCTGGGCAGAAGCCAGGTGCAGTGCAAAGCACCAAAAGAGGCCAAAAATAACCTGACAGGTGTTGTAAAAAAAGGGCAAAAATCAAGGAGGCAGACACAACTTGGTGGGGAAGATATGAGCAACATTGCATGGATACTTAAAAAAAGAAAAAAAAAAAATCTCAGCCAAAGTCAAAGCCATGAAAAGGCATGGCATGCAAACAACTGCAAGGACACGCACAACATACACCAAGCCTTGCCAGAATTGATCCCCGCTGAAGGCCAAAACAAATAAGAAGGGCTTACACACACTCTGGAATGGAGATATGATCAAAGGAAACAAAATTGAAAAAAAAAAAAAAGAAAAATGGAAAATTTGGTGACAACAAGAAAGTGGTCTGGGCAGAAGCCAGGTGCAGTGCAAAGCACCAAAAGAGGCCAAAAGGATGCTGACAGGTGTTGTAAAAGCAAAACAAAATCCAAGGAGGCAGACACAACTTGGTGGGGAAGATATGAGGGACATGGCACGGATGCATTAAAAAAAAAAATAAAAAAAAAAAAAATCTCAGCCAGAGACAAAGCCATGAAAAGGCATGACAGCCCAACAAGCGCAGGGACTTGCCCCAAAGCTTGTCCAATTGATCCCCATTAAAATCGCAAGATTTGGTTTCCCTTCCCGAAAGGAAATTTCATTTCCTTTCGGGAAGGGAAACCAAATCTTGCGACCCTGCAAAGAAAGGCTTACAAACACTCTGGAAAGGAGATATGATCAAAAGAAATGCAATTGCAAAAAACCCCCAAAAAAGGGAAAATTGGGAAATTTGGTGACTACAAGAAAGTGGTCTGGGCAGAAGCCAGGTGCAGTGCAAAGCACCAAAAGAGGCCAAAAGGATGCTGACAGGTGTTGTAAAAGCAAAACAAAATCCAAGGAGGCAGACACAACTTGGTGGGGAAGATATGAGGGACATGGCACGGATGCATTAAAAAAAAAAAAAAAAAAAAAAAAATCTCAGCCAGAGCCAAAGCCATGAAAAGGCATGACAGCCCAACAAGCGCAGGGACTTGCCCCAAAGCTTGTCCAATTGATCCCCATTAAAATCGCAAGATTTGCTTTCCCTTCCCGAAAGGAAATGAAATTTCCTTTCGGGAAGGGAAACCAAATCTTGCGACCCTGCAAAGAAAGGCTTAAAAACACTCTGGAAAGGAGATATGATCAAAAGAAATGCACTTGCAAAAAACCCCCAAAAAAGGGAAAATTGAGAAATTTGGTGACTACAAGAAAGTGGTCTGGGCAGAAGCCAGGTGCAGTGCAAAGCACCAAAAGAGGCCAAAAATAACCTGAGAGGTGTTGTAAAAAAAGGGCAAAAATCAAGGAGGCAGACACAACTTGGTGGGGAAGATATGAGCAACATTGCATGGATACTTAAAAAAAGAAAAAAAAAAATCTCAGCCAAAGTCAAAGCCATGAAAAGGCATGGTATGCAAACAACTGCAGGGACACGCACAACATACACCAAGCCTTGCCAGAATTGATCCCTGCTGAAGGCCAAAACAAATAAGAAGGGCTTACACACACTCTGGAATGGAGATATGATCAAAGGAAACAAAATTGAAAAAAAAAAAAAGAAAAATGGAAAATTTGGTGACTACAAGAAAGTGGTCTGGGCAGAAGCCAGGTGCAGTGCAAAGCACCAAAAGAGGCCAAAAGAATGCTAACAGGTGTTGTAAAAGCAAAACAAAATCCAAAGAGGTACATACAACTTGGTGGGGAAGATATGAGGGACATGGCACGGATGCATTAAAAAAAAAAAAAAAAAAAAAAAAAATCTCAGCCAGAGCCAAAGCCATGAAAAGGCATGACAGCCCAACAAGTGCAGGGACTTGCCCCAAAGCTTGTCCAATTGATCCCCATTAAAATCGCAAGATTTGGTTTCCCTTCCCGAAAGGAAATTTCATTTCCTTTCGGGAAGGGAAACCAAATCTTGCGACCCTGCAAAGAAAGGCTTACAAACACTCTGGAAAGGAGATATGATCAAAAGAAATGCAATTGCAAAAAACCCCCAAAAAAGGGAAAATTGGGAAATTTAGTGACTACAAGAAAGTGGTCTGGGCAGAAGCCAGGTGCAGTGCAAAGCACCAAAAGAGGCCAAAAATAACCTGACAGGTGTTGTAAAAAAAGGGCAAAAATCAAGGAGGCAGACACAACTTGGTGGGGAAGATATGAGCAACATTGCATGGATACTTAAAAAAAGAAAAAAAAAAAATCTCAGCCAAAGTCAAAGCCATGAAAAGGCATGGCATGCAAACAACTGCAAGGACACGCACAACATACACCAAGCCTTGCCAGAATTGATCCCCGCTGAAGGCCAAAACAAATAAGAAGGGCTTACACACACTCTGGAATGGAGATATGATCAAAGGAAACAAAATTGAAAAAAAAAAAAAAGAAAAATGGAAAATTTGGTGACAACAAGAAAGTGGTCTGGGCAGAAGCCAGGTGCAGTGCAAAGCACCAAAAGAGGCCAAAAGGATGCTGACAGGTGTTGTAAAAGCAAAACAAAATCCAAGGAGGCAGACACAACTTGGTGGGGAAGATATGAGGGACATGGCACGGATGCATTAAAAAAAAAAATAAAAAAAAAAAAAATCTCAGCCAGAGACAAAGCCATGAAAAGGCATGACAGCCCAACAAGCGCAGGGACTTGCCCCAAAGCTTGTCCAATTGATCCCCATTAAAATCGCAAGATTTGCTTTCCCTTCCCGAAAGGAAATTTCATTTCCTTTCGGGAAGGGAAACCAAATCTTGCGACCCTGCAAAGAAAGGCTTACAAACACTCTGGAAAGGAGACATGATCAAAAGAAATGCAATTGCAAAAAACCCCCAAAAAAGGGAAAATTGGGAAATTTGGTGACTACAAGAAAGTGGTCTGGGCAGAAGCCAGGTGCAGTGCAAAGCACCAAAAGAGGCCAAAAGGATGCTGACAGGTGTTGTAAAAGCAAAACAAAATCCAAGGAGGCAGACACAACTTGGTGGGGAAGATATGAGGGACATGGCACGGATGCATTAAAAAAAAAAAAAAAAAAAAAAAAAAATCTCAGCCAGAGACAAAGCCATGAAAAGGCATGACAGCCCAACAAGCGCAGGGACTTGCCCCAAAGCTTGTCCAATTGATCCCCATTAAAATCGCAAGATTTGCTTTCCCTTCCCGAAAGGAAATTTCATTTCCTTTCGGGAAGGGAAAGCAAATCTTGCGACCCTGCAAAGAAAGGCTTACAAACACTCTGGAAAGGAGATATGATCAAAAGAAATGCAATTGCAAAAAACCCCCAAAAAAGGGAAAATTGGGAAATTTGGTGACTACAAGAAAGTGGTCTGGGCAGAAGCCAGGTGCAGTGCAAAGCACCAAAAGAGGCCAAAAATAACCTGACAGGTGTTGTAAAAAAAGGGCAAAAATACAGGAGGCAGACACAACTTGGTAGGGAAGATATGAGCAACATTGCATGGATACTTAAAAAAAGAAAAAAAAAATCTCAGCCAAAGTCAAAGCCATGAAAAGGCATGGCATGCAAACAACTGCAGGGACACGCACAACATACAGCAAGCCTTGCCAGAATTGATCCCTGCTGAAGGCCAAAACAAATAAGAAGGGCTTACACACACTCTGGAATGGAGATATGATCAAAGGAAACAAAATTGAAAAAAAAAAAAAAGAAAAATGGAAAATTTGGTGACTACAAGAAAGTGGTCTGGGCAGAAGCAGGTGCAGTGCAAAGCACCAAAAGAGGCCAAAAGGATGCTGACAGGTGTTGTAAAAGCAAAACAAAATCCCAGGAGGTGCATACAACTTGGTTGGGAAGATATGAGGGACATGGCACGGATGCATTAAAAAAAAAATAAGAAAAAAAAAATCTCAGACAGAGCCAAAGCCATGAAAAGGCATGACAGCCCAACAAGTGCAGGGACTTGCCCCAAAGCTTGTCCAAATGATCCCCATTAAAATTGCAAGATTTGGTTTCCCTTCCCGAAAGGAAATTTCATTTCCTTTCGGGAAGGGAAACCAAATCTTGCGACCCTGCAAAGAAAGGCTTAAAAACACTCTGGAAAGGAGATATGATCAAAAGAAATGCACTTGCAAAAAACCCCCAAAAAAGGGAAAATTGGGAAATTTGGTGACTACAAGAAAGTGGTCTGGGCAGAAGCCAGGTGCAGTGCAAAGCACCAAAAGAGGCCAAAAATAACCTGAGAGGTGTTGTAAAAAAAGGGCAAAAATCAAGGAGGCAGACACAACTTGGTGGGGAAGATATGAGCAACATTGCATGGATACTTAAAAAAAGAAAAAAAAAAATCTCAGCCAAAGTCAAAGCCATGAAAAGGCATGGTATGCAAACAACTGCAGGGACACGCACAACATACACCAAGCCTTGCCAGAATTGATCCCTGCTGAAGGCCAAAACAAATAAGAAGGGCTTACACACACTCTGGAATGGAGATATGATCAAAGGAAACAAAATTGAAAAAAAAAAAAAGAAAAATGGAAAATTTGGTGACTACAAGAAAGTGGTCTGGGCAGAAGCCAGGTGCAGTGCAAAGCACCAAAAGAGGCCAAAAGAATGCTAACAGGTGTTGTAAAAGCAAAACAAAATCCAAAGAGGTACATACAACTTGGTGGGGAAGATATGAGGGACATGGCACGGATGCATTAAAAAAAAAAAAAAAAAAAAAAAAAATCTCAGCCAGAGCCAAAGCCATGAAAAGGCATGACAGCCCAACAAGTGCAGGGACTTGCCCCAAAGCTTGTCCAATTGATCCCCATTAAAATCGCAAGATTTGGTTTCCCTTCCTGAAAGGAAATTTCATTTCCTTTCGGGATGGGAAACCAAATCTTGCGACCCTGCAAAGAAAGGCTTACAAACACTCTGGAAAGGAGATATGATCAAAAGAAATGCAATTGCAAAAAACCCCCAAAAAAGGGAAAATTGGGAAATTTAGTGACTACAAGAAAGTGGTCTGGGCAGAAGCCAGGTGCAGTGCAAAGCACCAAAAGAGGCCAAAAATAACCTGACAGGTGTTGTAAAAAAAGGGCAAAAATCAAGGAGGCAGACACAACTTGGTGGGGAAGATATGAGCAACATTGCATGGATACTTAAAAAAAGAAAAAAAAAAAATCTCAGCCAAAGTCAAAGCCATGAAAAGGCATGGCATGCAAACAACTGCAAGGACACGCACAACATACACCAAGCCTTGCCAGAATTGATCCCCGCTGAAGGCCAAAACAAATAAGAAGGGCTTACACACACTCTGGAATGGAGATATGATCAAAGGAAACAAAATTGAAAAAAAAAAAAAAGAAAAATGGAAAATTTGGTGACAACAAGAAAGTGGTCTGGGCAGAAGCCAGGTGCAGTGCAAAGCACCAAAAGAGGCCAAAAGGATGCTGACAGGTGTTGTAAAAGCAAAACAAAATCCAAGGAGGCAGACACAACTTGGTGGGGAAGATATGAGGGACATGGCACGGATGCATTAAAAAAAAAAATAAAAAAAAAAAAAATCTCAGCCAGAGACAAAGCCATGAAAAGGCATGACAGCCCAACAAGCGCAGGGACTTGCCCCAAAGCTTGTCCAATTGATCCCCATTAAAATCGCAAGATTTGCTTTCCCTTCCCGAAAGGAAATTTCATTTCCTTTCGGGAAGGGAAAGCAAATCTTGCGACCCTGCAAAGAAAGGCTTACAAACACTCTGGAAAGGAGATATGATCAAAAGAAATGCAATTGCAAAAAACCCCCAAAAAAGGGAAAATTGGGAAATTTGGTGACTACAAGAAAGTGGTCTGGGCAGAAGCCAGGTGCAGTGCAAAGCACCAAAAGAGGCCAAAAGGATGCTGACAGGTGTTGTAAAAGCAAAACAAAATCCCAGGAGGTGCATACAACTTGGTTGGGAAGATATGAGGGACATGGCACGGATGCATTAAAAAAAAAATAAGAAAAAAAAAATCTCAGACAGAGCCAAAGCCATGAAAAGGCATGACAGCCCAACAAGTGCAGGGACTTGCCCCAAAGCTTGTCCAAATGATCCCCATTAAAATTGCAAGATTTGGTTTCCCTTCCCGAAAGGAAATTTCATTTCCTTTCGGGAAGGGAAACCAAATCTTGCGACCCTGCAAAGAAAGGCTTAAAAACACTCTGGAAAGGAGATATGATCAAAAGAAATGCACTTGCAAAAAACCCCCAAAAAAGGGAAAATTGGGAAATTTGGTGACTACAAGAAAGTGGTCTGGGCAGAAGCCAGGTGCAGTGCAAAGCACCAAAAGAGGCCAAAAATAACCTGAGAGGTGTTGTAAAAAAAGGGCAAAAATCAAGGAGGCAGACACAACTTGGTGGGGAAGATATGAGCAACATTGCATGGATACTTAAAAAAAGAAAAAAAAAAAATCTCAGCCAAAGTCAAAGCCATGAAAAGGCATGGCATGCAAACAACTGCAAGGACACGCACAACATACACCAAGCCTTGCCAGAATTGATCCCTGCTGAAGGCCAAAACAAATAAGAAGGGCTTACACACACTCTGGAATGGAGATATGATCAAAGGAAACAAAATTGAAAAAAAAAAAAAGAAAAATGGAAAATTTGGTGACTACAAGAAAGTGGTCTGGGCAGAAGCCAGGTGCAGTGCAAAGCACCAAAAGAGGCCAAAAGGATGCTGACAGGTGTTGTAAAAGCAAAACAAAATCCCAGGAGGTGCATACAACTTGGTTGGGAAGATATGAGGGACATGGCACGGATGCATTAAAAAAAAAATAAGAAAAAAAAAATCTCAGACAGAGCCAAAGCCATGAAAAGGCATGACAGCCCAACAAGTGCAGGGACTTGCCCCAAAGCTTGTCCAAATGATCCCCATTAAAATTGCAAGATTTGGTTTCCCTTCCCGAAAGGAAATTTCATTTCCTTTCGGGAAGGGAAACCAAATCTTGCGACCCTGCAAAGAAAGGCTTAAAAACACTCTGGAAAGGAGATATGATCAAAAGAAATGCACTTGCAAAAAACCCACAAAAAAGGGAAAATTGGGAAATTTGGTGACTACAAGAAAGTGGTCTGGGCAGAAGCCAGGTGCAGTGCAAAGCACCAAAAGAGGCCAAAAATAACCTGAGAGGTGTTGTAAAAAAAGGGCAAAAATCAAGGAGGCAGACACAACTTGGTGGGGAAGATATGAGCAACATTGCATGGATACTTAAAAAAAGAAAAAAAAAAATCTCAGCCAAAGTCAAAGCCATGAAAAGGCATGGTATGCAAACAACTGCAGGGACACGCACAACATACAGCAAGCCTTGCCAGAATTGATCCCTGCTGAAGGCCAAAACAAATAAGAAGGGCTTACACACACTCTGGAATGGAGATATGATCAAAGGAAACAAAATTGAAAAAAAAAAAAAAGAAAAATGGAAAATTTGGTGACTACAAGAAAGTGGTCTGGGCAGAAGCCAGGTGCAGTGCAAAGCACCAAAAGAGGCCAAAAGGATGCTGACAGGTGTTGTAAAAGCAAAACAAAATCCAAGGAGGCAGACACAACTTGGTGGGGAAGATATGAGGGACATGGCACGGATGCATTAAAAAAAAAAATAAAAAAAAAAAAAAATCTCAGCCAGAGCCAAAGCCATGAAAAGGCATGACAGCCCAACAAGCGCAGGGACTTGCCCCAAAGCTTGTCCAATTGATCCCCATTAAAATCGCAAGATTTGCTTTCCCTTCCCGAAAGGAAATTTCATTTCCTTTCGGGAAGGGAAAGCAAATCTTGCGACCCTGCAAAGAAAGGCTTACAAACACTCTGGAAAGGAGATATGATCAAAAGAAATGCAATTGCAAAAAAACCCCCAAAAAAGGGAAAATTGGGAAATTTGGTGACTACAAGAAAGTGGTCTGGGCAGAAGCCAGGTGCAGTGCAAAGCACCAAAAGAGGCCAAAAGGATGCTGACAGGTGTTGTAAAAGCAAAACAAAATCCAAGGAGGCAGACACAACTTGGTGAGGAAGATATGAGGGACATGGCACGGATGCATTCAAAAAAAAAAAAGGAAAAAAATAATCTCAGCCAGAGCCAAAGCCATGAAAAGGCATGACAGCCCAACAAGTGCAGGGACTTGCCCCAAAGCTTGTCCAAATGATCCCCATTAAAATCGCAAGATTTGGTTTCCCTTCCCGAAAGGAAATTTCATTTCCTTTCGGGAAGGGAAACCAAATCTTGCGACCCTGCAAAGAAAGGCTTACAAACACTCTGGAAAGGAGATATGATCAAAAGAAATGCAATTGCAAAAAACCCCCAAAAAAGGGAAAATTGGGAAATTTGGTGACTACAAGAAAGTGGTCTGGGCAGAAGCCAGGTGCAGTGCAAAGCACCAAAAGAGGCCAAAAATAACCTGACAGGTGTTGTAAAAAAAGGGCAAAAATACAGGAGGCAGACACAACTTGGTAGGGAAGATATGAGCAACATTGCATGGATACTTAAAAAAAGAAAAAAAAAAAAATCTCAGCCAAAGTCAAAGCCATGAAAAGGCATGGCATGCAAACAACTGCAGGGACACGCACAACATACAGCAAGCCTTGCCAGAATTGATCCCTGCTGAAGGCCAAAACAAATAAGAAGGGCTTACACACACTCTGGAATGGAGATATGATCAAAGGAAACAAAATTGAAAAAAAAAAAAAAGAAAAATGGAAAATTTGGTGACTACAAGAAAGTGGTCTGGGCAGAAGCCAGGTGCAGTGCAAAGCACCAAAAGAGGCCAAAAGGATGCTGACAGGTGTTGTAAAAGCAAAACAAAATCCCAGGAGGTGCATACAACTTGGTTGGGAAGATATGAGGGACATGGCACGGATGCATTAAAAAAAAAATAAGAAAAAAAAAATCTCAGACAGAGCCAAAGCCATGAAAAGGCAAGACAGCCCAACAAGTGCAGGGACTTGCCCCAAAGCTTGTCCAAATGATCCCCATTAAAATTGCAAGATTTGGTTTCCCTTCCCGAAAGGAAATTTCATTTCCTTTCGGGAAGGGAAACCAAATCTTGCGACCCTGCAAAGAAAGGCTTAAAAACACTCTGGAAAGGAGATATGATCAAAAGAAATGCACTTGCAAAAAACCCCCAAAAAAGGGAAAATTGGGAAATTTGGTGACTACAAGAAAGTGGTCTGGGCAGAAGCCAGGTGCAGTGCAAAGCACCAAAAGAGGCCAAAAATAACCTGACAGGTGTTGTAAAAAAAGGGCAAAAATCAAGGAGGCAGACACAACTTGGTGGGGAAGATATGAGCAACATTGCATGGATACTTAAAAAAAGAAAAAAAAAAATCTCAGCCAAAGTCAAAGCCATGAAAAGGCATGGTATGCAAACAACTGCAGGGACACGCACAACATACACCAAGCCTTGCCAGAATTGATCCCTGCTGAAGGCCAAAACAAATAAGAAGGGCTTACACACACTCTGGAATGGAGATATGATCAAAGGAAACAAAATTGAAAAAAAAAAAAAAGAAAAATGGAAAATTTGGTGACTACAAGAAAGTGGTCTGGGCAGAAGCCAGGTGCAGTGCAAAGCACCAAAAGAGGCCAAAAGGATGCTGACAGGTGTTGTAAAAGCAAAACAAAATCCAAGGAGGCAGACACAACTTGGTGGGGAAGATATGAGGGACATGGCACGGATGCATTAAAAAAAAAAATAAAAAAAAAAAAAATCTCAGCCAGAGACAAAGCCATGAAAAGGCATGACAGCCCAACAAGCGCAGGGACTTGCCCCAAAGCTTGTCCAATTGATCCCCATTAAAATCGCAAGATTTGCTTTCCCTTCCCGAAAGGAAATTTCATTTCCTTTCGGGAAGGGAAAGCAAATCTTGCGACCCTGCAAAGAAAGGCTTACAAACACTCTGGAAAGGAGATATGATCAAAAGAAATGCAATTGCAAAAAACCCCCAAAAAAGGGAAAATTGGGAAATTTGGTGACTACAAGAAAGTGGTCTGGGCAGAAGCCAGGTGCAGTGCAAAGCACCAAAAGAGGCCAAAAGGATGCTGACAGGTGTTGTAAAAGCAAAACAAAATCCAAGGAGGCAGACACAACTTGGTGGGGAAGATATGAGGGACATGGCACGGATGCATTAAAAAAAAAAATAAAAAAAAAAAAAATCTCAGCCAGAGCCAAAGCCATGAAAAGGCATGACAGCCCAACAAGCGCAGGGACTTGCCCCAAAGCTTGTCCAATTGATCCCCATTAAAATCGCAAGATTTGCTTTCCCTTCCCGAAAGGAAATTTCATTTCCTTTCGGGAAGGGAAAGCAAATCTTGCGACCCTGCAAAGGAAGGCTTACAAACACTCTGGAAAGGAGATATGATCAAAAGAAATGCAATTGCAAAAAACCCACAAAAAAGGGAAAATTGGGAAATTTGGTGACTACAAGAAAGTGGTCTGGGCAGAAGCCAGGTGCAGTGCAAAGCACCAAAAGAGGCCAAAAATAACCTGACAGGTGTTGTAAAAAAAGGGCAAAAATCAAGGAGGCAGACACAACTTGGTGGGGAAGATATGAGCAACATTGCATGGATACTTAAAAAAAGAAAAAAAAAAAATCTCAGCCAAAGTCAAAGCCATGAAAAGGCATGGCATGCAAACAACTGCAAGGACACGCACAACATACACCAAGCCTTGCCAGAATTGATCCCTGCTGAAGGCCAAAACAAATAAGAAGGGCTTACACACACTCTGGAATGGAGATATGATCAAAGGAAACAAAATTGAAAAAAAAAAAAAAGAAAAATGGAAAATTTGGTGACTACAAGAAAGTGGTCTGGGCAGAAGCCAGGTGCAGTGCAAAGCACCAAAAGAGGCCAAAAGGATGCTGACAGGTGTTGTAAAAGCAAAACAAAATCCCAGGAGGTGCATACAACTTGGTTGGGAAGATATGAGGGACATGGCACGGATGCATTAAAAAAAAAATAAGAAAAAAAAAATCTCAGACAGAGCCAAAGCCATGAAAAGGCATGACAGCCCAACAAGTGCAGGGACTTGCCCCAAAGCTTGTCCAAATGATCCCCATTAAAATCGCAAGATTTGGTTTCCCTTCCCGAAAGGAAATTTCATTTCCTTTCGGGAAGGGAAACCAAATCTTGCGACCCTGCAAAGAAAGGCTTAAAAACACTCTGGAAAGGAGATATGATCAAAAGAAATGCACTTGCAAAAAACCCCCAAAAAAGGGAAAATTGGGAAATTTGGTGACTACAAGAAAGTGGTCTGGGCAGAAGCCAGGTGCAGTGCAAAGCACCAAAAGAGGCCAAAAATAACCTGAGAGGTGTTGTAAAAAAAGGGCAAAAATCAAGGAGGCAGACACAACTTGGTGGGGAAGATATGAGCAACATTGCATGGATACTTAAAAAAAGAAAAAAAAAAATCTCAGCCAAAGTCAAAGCCATGAAAAGGCATGGTATGCAAACAACTGCAGGGACACGCACAACATACACCAAGCCTTGCCAGAATTGATCCCTGCTGAAGGCCAAAACAAATAAGAAGGGCTTACACACACTCTGGAATGGAGATATGATCAAAGGAAACAAAATTGAAAAAAAAAAAAAAGAAAAATGGAAAATTTGGTGACTACAAGAAAGTGGTCTGGGCAGAAGCCAGGTGCAGTGCAAAGCACCAAAAGAGGCCAAAAGGATGCTGACAGGTGTTGTAAAAGCAAAACAAAATCCAAGGAGGCAGACACAACTTGGTGGGGAAGATATGAGGGACATGGCACGGATGCATTAAAAAAAAAAATAAAAAAAAAAAAAAAATCTCAGCCAGAGCCAAAGCCATGAAAAGGCATGACAGCCCAACAAGCGCAGGGACTTGCCCCAAAGCTTGTCCAATTGATCCCCATTAAAATCGCAAGATTTGCTTTCCCTTCCCGAAAGGAAATTTCATTTCCTTTCGGGAAGGGAAAGCAAATCTTGCGACCCTGCAAAGAAAGGCTTACAAACACTCTGGAAAGGAGATATGATCAAAAGAAATGCAATTGCAAAAAAACCCCCAAAAAAGGGAAAATTGGGAAATTTGGTGACTACAAGAAAGTGGTCTGGGCAGAAGCCAGGTGCAGTGCAAAGCACCAAAAGAGGCCAAAAGGATGCTGACAGGTGTTGTAAAAGCAAAACAAAATCCAAGGAGGCAGACACAACTTGGTGGGGAAGATATGAGGGACATGGCACGGATGCATTAAAAAAAAAAATAAAAAAAAAAAAAATCTCAGCCAGAGACAAAGCCATGAAAAGGCATGACAGCCCAACAAGCGCAGGGACTTGCCCCAAAGCTTGTCCAATTGATCCCCATTAAAATCGCAAGATTTGCTTTCCCTTCCCGAAAGGAAATTTCATTTCCTTTCGGGAAGGGAAAGCAAATCTTGCGACCCTGCAAAGAAAGGCTTACAAACACTCTGGAAAGGAGATATGATCAAAAGAAATGCAATTGCAAAAAACCCCCAAAAAAGGGAAAATTGGGAAATTTGGTGACTACAAGAAAGTGGTCTGGGCAGAAGCCAGGTGCAGTGCAAAGCACCAAAAGAGGCCAAAAGGATGCTGACAGGTGTTGTAAAAGCAAAACAAAATCCAAGGAGGCAGACACAACTTGGTGGGGAAGATATGAGGGACATGGCACGGATGCATTAAAAAAAAAAATAAAAAAAAAAAAAATCTCAGCCAGAGCCAAAGCCATGAAAAGGCATGACAGCCCAACAAGCGCAGGGACTTGCCCCAAAGCTTGTCCAATTGATCCCCATTAAAATCGCAAGATTTGCTTTCCCTTCCCGAAAGGAAATTTCATTTCCTTTCGGGAAGGGAAAGCAAATCTTGCGACCCTGCAAAGGAAGGCTTACAAACACTCTGGAAAGGAGATATGATCAAAAGAAATGCAATTGCAAAAAACCCACAAAAAAGGGAAAATTGGGAAATTTGGTGACTACAAGAAAGTGGTCTGGGCAGAAGCCAGGTGCAGTGCAAAGCACCAAAAGAGGCCAAAAATAACCTGACAGGTGTTGTAAAAAAAGGGCAAAAATCAAGGAGGCAGACACAACTTGGTGGGGAAGATATGAGCAACATTGCATGGATACTTAAAAAAAGAAAAAAAAAAAATCTCAGCCAAAGTCAAAGCCATGAAAAGGCATGGCATGCAAACAACTGCAAGGACACGCACAACATACACCAAGCCTTGCCAGAATTGATCCCTGCTGAAGGCCAAAACAAATAAGAAGGGCTTACACACACTCTGGAATGGAGATATGATCAAAGGAAACAAAATTGAAAAAAAAAAAAAAGAAAAATGGAAAATTTGGTGACTACAAGAAAGTGGTCTGGGCAGAAGCCAGGTGCAGTGCAAAGCACCAAAAGAGGCCAAAAGGATGCTGACAGGTGTTGTAAAAGCAAAACAAAATCCCAGGAGGTGCATACAACTTGGTTGGGAAGATATGAGGGACATGGCACGGATGCATTAAAAAAAAAATAAGAAAAAAAAAATCTCAGACAGAGCCAAAGCCATGAAAAGGCATGACAGCCCAACAAGTGCAGGGACTTGCCCCAAAGCTTGTCCAAATGATCCCCATTAAAATTGCAAGATTTGGTTTCCCTTCCCGAAAGGAAATTTCATTTCCTTTCGGGAAGGGAAACCAAATCTTGCGACCCTGCAAAGAAAGGCTTAAAAACACTCTGGAAAGGAGATATGATCAAAAGAAATGCACTTGCAAAAAACCCCCAAAAAAGGGAAAATTGGGAAATTTGGTGACTACAAGAAAGTGGTCTGGGCAGAAGCCAGGTGCAGTGCAAAGCACCAAAAGAGGCCAAAAATAACCTGAGAGGTGTTGTAAAAAAAGGGCAAAAATCAAGGAGGCAGACACAACTTGGTGGGGAAGATATGAGCAACATTGCATGGATACTTAAAAAAAGAAAAAAAAAAATCTCAGCCAAAGTCAAAGCCATGAAAAGGCATGGTATGCAAACAACTGCAGGGACACGCACAACATACAGCAAGCCTTGCCAGAATTGATCCCTGCTGAAGGCCAAAACAAATAAGAAGGGCTTACACACACTCTGGAATGGAGATATGATCAAAGGAAACAAAATTGAAAAAAAAAAAAAAGAAAAATGGAAAATTTGGTGACTACAAGAAAGTGGTCTGGGCAGAAGCCAGGTGCAGTGCAAAGCACCAAAAGAGGCCAAAAGGATGCTGACAGGTGTTGTAAAAGCAAAACAAAATCCAAGGAGGCAGACACAACTTGGTTGGGAAGATATGAGGGACATGGCACGGATGCATTAAAAAAAAAAATAAAAAAAAAAAAAAATCTCAGCCAGAGCCAAAGCCATGAAAAGGCATGACAGCCCAACAAGCGCAGGGACTTGCCCCAAAGCTTGTCCAATTGATCCCCATTAAAATCGCAAGATTTGCTTTCCCTTCCCGAAAGGAAATTTCATTTCCTTTCGGGAAGGGAAAGCAAATCTTGCGACCCTGCAAAGAAAGGCTTACAAACACTCTGGAAAGGAGATATGATCAAAAGAAATGCAATTGCAAAAAAACCCCCAAAAAAGGGAAAATTGGGAAATTTGGTGACTACAAGAAAGTGGTCTGGGCAGAAGCCAGGTGCAGTGCAAAGCACCAAAAGAGGCCAAAAGGATGCTGACAGGTGTTGTAAAAGCAAAACAAAATCCAAGGAGGCAGACACAACTTGGTGAGGAAGATATGAGGGACATGGCACGGATGCATTCAAAAAAAAAAAAGGAAAAAAATAATCTCAGCCAGAGCCAAAGCCATGAAAAGGCATGACAGCCCAACAAGTGCAGGGACTTGCCCCAAAGCTTGTCCAAATGATCCCCATTAAAATCGCAAGATTTGGTTTCCCTTCCCGAAAGGAAATTTCATTTCCTTTCGGGAAGGGAAACCAAATCTTGCGACCCTGCAAAGAAAGGCTTACAAACACTCTGGAAAGGAGATATGATCAAAAGAAATGCAATTGCAAAAAACCCCCAAAAAAGGGAAAATTGGGAAATTTGGTGACTACAAGAAAGTGGTCTGGGCAGAAGCCAGGTGCAGTGCAAAGCACCAAAAGAGGCCAAAAATAACCTGACAGGTGTTGTAAAAAAAGGGCAAAAATCAAGGAGGCAGACACAACTTGGTGGGGAAGATATGAGCAACATTGCATGGATACTTAAAAAAAGAAAAAAAAAAAATCTCAGCCAAAGTCAAAGCCATGAAAAGGCATGGCATGCAAACAACTGCAAGGACACGCACAACATACACCAAGCCTTGCCAGAATTGATCCCTGCTGAAGGCCAAAACAAATAAGAAGGGCTTACACACACTCTGGAATGGAGATATGATCAAAGGAAACAAAATTGAAAAAAAAAAAAAAGAAAAATGGAAAATTTGGTGACTACAAGAAAGTGGTCTGGGCAGAAGCCAGGTGCAGTGCAAAGCACCAAAAGAGGCCAAAAGGATGCTGACAGGTGTTGTAAAAGCAAAACAAAATCCAAGGAGGCAGACACAACTTGGTGGGGAAGATATGAGGGACATGGCACGGATGCATTAAAAAAAAAAATAAAAAAAAAAAAAATCTCAGCCAGAGCCAAAGCCATGAAAAGGCATGACAGCCCAACAAGCGCAGGGACTTGCCCCAAAGCTTGTCCAATTGATCCCCATTAAAATCGCAAGATTTGCTTTCCCTTCCCGAAAGGAAATTTCATTTCCTTTCGGGAAGGGAAAGCAAATCTTGCGACCCTGCAAAGAAAGGCTTACAAACACTCTGGAAAGGAGATATGATCAAAAGAAATGCAATTGCAAAAAAACCCCCAAAAAAGGGAAAATTGGGAAATTTGGTGACTACAAGAAAGTGGTCTGGGCAGAAGCCAGGTGCAGTGCAAAGCACCAAAAGAGGCCAAAAGGATGCTGACAGGTGTTGTAAAAGCAAAACAAAATCCAAGGAGGCAGACACAACTTGGTGAGGAAGATATGAGGGACATGGCACGGATGCATTCAAAAAAAAAAAAGGAAAAAAATAATCTCAGCCAGAGCCAAAGCCATGAAAAGGCATGACAGCCCAACAAGTGCAGGGACTTGCCCCAAAGCTTGTCCAAATGATCCCCATTAAAATCGCAAGATTTGGTTTCCCTTCCCGAAAGGAAATTTCATTTCCTTTCGGGAAGGGAAACCAAATCTTGCGACCCTGCAAAGAAAGGCTTACAAACACTCTGGAAAGGAGATATGATCAAAAGAAATGCAATTGCAAAAAACCCCCAAAAAAGGGAAAATTGGGAAATTTGGTGACTACAAGAAAGTGGTCTGGGCAGAAGCCAGGTGCAGTGCAAAGCACCAAAAGAGGCCAAAAATAACCTGAGAGGAGTTGTAAAAAAAGGGCAAAAATACAGGAGGCAGACACAACTTGGTAGGGAAGATATGAGCAACATTGCATGGATACTTAAAAAAAGAAAAAAAAAAAAATCTCAGCCAAAGTCAAAGCCATGAAAAGGCATGGCATGCAAACAACTGCAGGGACACGCACAACATACAGCAAGCCTTGCCAGAATTGATCCCTGCTGAAGGCCAAAACAAATAAGAAGGGCTTACACACACTCTGGAATGGAGATATGATCAAAGGAAACAAAATTGAAAAAAAAAAAAAAGAAAAATGGAAAATTTGGTGACTACAAGAAAGTGGTCTGGGCAGAAGCCAGGTGCAGTGCAAAGCACCAAAAGAGGCCAAAAGGATGCTGACAGGTGTTGTAAAAGCAAAACAAAATCCAAGGAGGCAGACACAACTTGGTGGGGAAGATATGAGGGACATGGCACGGATGCATTAAAAACAAAAATAAAAAAAAAAAAAAAATCTCAGCCAGAGCCAAAGCCATGAAAAGGCATGACAGCCCAACAAGCGCAGGGACTTGCCCCAAAGCTTGTCCAATTGATCCCCATTAAAATCGCAAGATTTGCTTTCCCTTCCCGAAAGGAAATTTCATTTCCTTTCGGGAAGGGAAAGCAAATCTTGCGACCCTGCAAAGAAAGGCTTACAAACACTCTGGAAAGGAGATATGATCAAAAGAAATGCAATTGCAAAAAAACCCCCAAAAAAGGGAAAATTGGGAAATTTGGTGACTACAAGAAAGTGGTCTGGGCAGAAGCCAGGTGCAGTGCAAAGCACCAAAAGAGGCCAAAAGGATGCTGACAGGTGTTGTAAAAGCAAAACAAAATCCAAGGAGGCAGACACAACTTGGTGAGGAAGATATGAGGGACATGGCACGGATGCATTCAAAAAAAAAAAAGGAAAAAAATAATCTCAGCCAGAGCCAAAGCCATGAAAAGGCATGACAGCCCAACAAGTGCAGGGACTTGCCCCAAAGCTTGTCCAAATGATCCCCATTAAAATCGCAAGATTTGGTTTCCCTTCCCGAAAGGAAATTTCATTTCCTTTCGGGAAGGGAAACCAAATCTTGCGACCCTGCAAAGAAAGGCTTACAAACACTCTGGAAAGGAGATATGATCAAAAGAAATGCAATTGCAAAAAACCCCCAAAAAAGGGAAAATTGGGAAATTTGGTGACTACAAGAAAGTGGTCTGGGCAGAAGCCAGGTGCAGTGCAAAGCACCAAAAGAGGCCAAAAATAACCTGACAGGTGTTGTAAAAAAAGGGCAAAAATCAAGGAGGCAGACACAACTTGGTGGGGAAGATATGAGCAACATTGCATGGATACTTAAAAAAAGAAAAAAAAAAAATCTCAGCCAAAGTCAAAGCCATGAAAAGGCATGGCATGCAAACAACTGCAAGGACACGCACAACATACACCAAGCCTTGCCAGAATTGATCCCTGCTGAAGGCCAAAACAAATAAGAAGGGCTTACACACACTCTGGAATGGAGATATGATCAAAGGAAACAAAATTGAAAAAAAAAAAAAAGAAAAATGGAAAATTTGGTGACTACAAGAAAGTGGTCTGGGCAGAAGCCAGGTGCAGTGCAAAGCACCAAAAGAGGCCAAAAGGATGCTGACAGGTGTTGTAAAAGCAAAACAAAATCCCAGGAGGTGCATACAACTTGGTTGGGAAGATATGAGGGACATGGCACGGATGCATTAAAAAAAAAATAAGAAAAAAAAAATCTCAGACAGAGCCAAAGCCATGAAAAGGCATGACAGCCCAACAAGTGCAGGGACTTGCCCCAAAGCTTGTCCAAATGATCCCCATTAAAATTGCAAGATTTGGTTTCCCTTCCCGAAAGGAAATTTCATTTCCTTTCGGGAAGGGAAACCAAATCTTGCGACCCTGCAAAGAAAGGCTTAAAAACACTCTGGAAAGGAGATATGATCAAAAGAAATGCACTTGCAAAAAACCCCCAAAAAAGGGAAAATTGGGAAATTTGGTGACTACAAGAAAGTGGTCTGGGCAGAAGCCAGGTGCAGTGCAAAGCACCAAAAGAGGCCAAAAATAACCTGACAGGTGTTGTAAAAAAAGGGCAAAAATCAAGGAGGCAGACACAACTTGGTGGGGAAGATATGAGCAACATTGCATGGATACTTAAAAAAAGAAAAAAAAAAATCTCAGCCAAAGTCAAAGCCATGAAAAGGCATGGTATGCAAACAACTGCAGGGACACGCACAACATACACCAAGCCTTGCCAGAATTGATCCCTGCTGAAGGCCAAAACAAATAAGAAGGGCTTACACACACTCTGGAATGGAGATATGATCAAAGGAAACAAAATTGAAAAAAAAAAAAAAGAAAAATGGAAAATTTGGTGACTACAAGAAAGTGGTCTGGGCAGAAGCCAGGTGCAGTGCAAAGCACCAAAAGAGGCCAAAAGGATGCTGACAGGTGTTGTAAAAGCAAAACAAAATCCAAGGAGGCAGACACAACTTGGTGGGGAAGATATGAGGGACATGGCACGGATGCATTAAAAAAAAAAATAAAAAAAAAAAAAAATCTCAGCCAGAGCCAAAGCCATGAAAAGGCATGACAGCCCAACAAGCGCAGGGACTTGCCCCAAAGCTTGTCCAATTGATCCCCATTAAAATCGCAAGATTTGCTTTCCCTTCCCGAAAGGAAATTTCATTTCCTTTCGGGAAGGGAAAGCAAATCTTGCGACCCTGCAAAGAAAGGCTTACAAACACTCTGGAAAGGAGATATGATCAAAAGAAATGCAATTGCAAAAAAACCCCCAAAAAAGGGAAAATTGGGAAATTTGGTGACTACAAGAAAGTGGTCTGGGCAGAAGCCAGGTGCAGTGCAAAGCACCAAAAGAGGCCAAAAGGATGCTGACAGGTGTTGTAAAAGCAAAACAAAATCCAAGGAGGCAGACACAACTTGGTGAGGAAGATATGAGGGACATGGCACGGATGCATTCAAAAAAAAAAAAGGAAAAAAATAATCTCAGCCAGAGCCAAAGCCATGAAAAGGCATGACAGCCCAACAAGTGCAGGGACTTGCCCCAAAGCTTGTCCAAATGATCCCCATTAAAATCGCAAGATTTGGTTTCCCTTCCCGAAAGGAAATTTCATTTCCTTTCGGGAAGGGAAACCAAATCTTGCGACCCTGCAAAGAAAGGCTTACAAACACTCTGGAAAGGAGATATGATCAAAAGAAATGCAATTGCAAAAAACCCCCAAAAAAGGGAAAATTGGGAAATTTGGTGACTACAAGAAAGTGGTCTGGGCAGAAGCCAGGTGCAGTGCAAAGCACCAAAAGAGGCCAAAAATAACCTGAGAGGAGTTGTAAAAAAAGGGCAAAAATACAGGAGGCAGACACAACTTGGTAGGGAAGATATGAGCAACATTGCATGGATACTTAAAAAAAGAAAAAAAAAAAAATCTCAGCCAAAGTCAAAGCCATGAAAAGGCATGGCATGCAAACAACTGCAGGGACACGCACAACATACAGCAAGCCTTGCCAGAATTGATCCCTGCTGAAGGCCAAAACAAATAAGAAGGGCTTACACACACTCTGGAATGGAGATATGATCAAAGGAAACAAAATTGAAAAAAAAAAAAAAGAAAAATGGAAAATTTGGTGACTACAAGAAAGTGGTCTGGGCAGAAGCCAGGTGCAGTGCAAAGCACCAAAAGAGGCCAAAAGGATGCTGACAGGTGTTGTAAAAGCAAAACAAAATCCCAGGAAGTGCATACAACTTGGTTGGGAAGATATGAGGGACATGGCACGGATGCATTAAAAAAAAAATAAGAAAAAAAAAATCTCAGACAGAGCCAAAGCCATGAAAAGGCAAGACAGCCCAACAAGTGCAGGGACTTGCCCCAAAGCTTGTCCAAATGATCCCCATTAAAATTGCAAGATTTGGTTTCCCTTCCCGAAAGGAAATTTCATTTCCTTTCGGGAAGGGAAACCAAATCTTGCGACCCTGCAAAGAAAGGCTTAAAAACACTCTGGAAAGGAGATATGATCAAAAGAAATGCACTTGCAAAAAACCCCCAAAAAAGGGAAAATTGGGAAATTTGGTGACTACAAGAAAGTGGTCTGGGCAGAAGCCAGGTGCAGTGCAAAGCACCAAAAGAGGCCAAAAATAACCTGACAGGTGTTGTAAAAAAAGGGCAAAAATCAAGGAGGCAGACACAACTTGGTGGGGAAGATATGAGCAACATTGCATGGATACTTAAAAAAAGAAAAAAAAAAATCTCAGCCAAAGTCAAAGCCATGAAAAGGCATGGTATGCAAACAACTGCAGGGACACGCACAACATACACCAAGCCTTGCCAGAATTGATCCCTGCTGAAGGCCAAAACAAATAAGAAGGGCTTACACACACTCTGGAATGGAGATATGATCAAAGGAAACAAAATTGAAAAAAAAAAAAAGAAAAATGGAAAATTTGGTGACTACAAGAAAGTGGTCTGGGCAGAAGCCAGGTGCAGTGCAAAGCACCAAAAGAGGCCAAAAGAATGCTAACAGGTGTTGTAAAAGCAAAACAAAATCCAAAGAGGTACATACAACTTGGTGGGGAAGATATGAGGGACATGGCACGGATGCATTAAAAAAAAAAAAAAAAAAAAAAAAAATCTCAGCCAGAGCCAAAGCCATGAAAAGGCATGACAGCCCAACAAGCGCAGGGACTTGCCCCAAAGCTTGTCCAATTGATCCCCATTAAAATCGCAAGATTTGGTTTCCCTTCCCGAAAGGAAATTTCATTTCCTTTCGGGAAGGGAAAGCAAATCTTGCGACCCTGCAAAGAAAGGCTTACAAACACTCTGGAAAGGAGATATGATCAAAAGAAATGCAATTGCAAAAAAACCCCCAAAAAAGGGAAAATTGGGAAATTTGGTGACTACAAGAAAGTGGTCTGGGCAGAAGCCAGGTGCAGTGCAAAGCACCAAAAGAGGCCAAAAGGATGCTGACAGGTGTTGTAAAAGCAAAACAAAATCCAAGGAGGCAGACACAACTTGGTGAGGAAGATATGAGGGACATGGCACGGATGCATTCAAAAAAAAAAAAGGAAAAAAATAATCTCAGCCAGAGCCAAAGCCATGAAAAGGCATGACAGCCCAACAAGTGCAGGGACTTGCCCCAAAGCTTGTCCAAATGATCCCCATTAAAATCGCAAGATTTGGTTTCCCTTCCCGAAAGGAAATTTCATTTCCTTTCGGGAAGGGAAACCAAATCTTGCGACCCTGCAAAGAAAGGCTTACAAACACTCTGGAAAGGAGATATGATCAAAAGAAATGCAATTGCAAAAAACCCCCAAAAAAGGGAAAATTGGGAAATTTGGTGACTACAAGAAAGTGGTCTGGGCAGAAGCCAGGTGCAGTGCAAAGCACCAAAAGAGGCCAAAAATAACCTGAGAGGAGTTGTAAAAAAAGGGCAAAAATACAGGAGGCAGACACAACTTGGTAGGGAAGATATGAGCAACATTGCATGGATACTTAAAAAAAGAAAAAAAAAAAAATCTCAGCCAAAGTCAAAGCCATGAAAAGGCATGGCATGCAAACAACTGCAGGGACACGCACAACATACAGCAAGCCTTGCCAGAATTGATCCCTGCTGAAGGCCAAAACAAATAAGAAGGGCTTACACACACTCTGGAATGGAGATATGATCAAAGGAAACAAAATTGAAAAAAAAAAAAAAGAAAAATGGAAAATTTGGTGACTACAAGAAAGTGGTCTGGGCAGAAGCCAGGTGCAGTGCAAAGCACCAAAAGAGGCCAAAAGGATGCTGACAGGTGTTGTAAAAGCAAAACAAAATCCCAGGAGGTGCATACAACTTGGTTGGGAAGATATGAGGGACATGGCACGGATGCATTAAAAAAAAAATAAGAAAAAAAAAATCTCAGACAGAGCCAAAGCCATGAAAAGGCAAGACAGCCCAACAAGTGCAGGGACTTGCCCCAAAGCTTGTCCAAATGATCCCCATTAAAATTGCAAGATTTGGTTTCCCTTCCCGAAAGGAAATTTCATTTCCTTTCGGGAAGGGAAACCAAATCTTGCGACCCTGCAAAGAAAGGCTTAAAAACACTCTGGAAAGGAGATATGATCAAAAGAAATGCACTTGCAAAAAACCCCCAAAAAAGGGAAAATTGGGAAATTTGGTGACTACAAGAAAGTGGTCTGGGCAGAAGCCAGGTGCAGTGCAAAGCACCAAAAGAGGCCAAAAATAACCTGACAGGTGTTGTAAAAAAAGGGCAAAAATCAAGGAGGCAGACACAACTTGGTGGGGAAGATATGAGCAACATTGCATGGATACTTAAAAAAAGAAAAAAAAAAATCTCAGCCAAAGTCAAAGCCATGAAAAGGCATGGTATGCAAACAACTGCAGGGACACGCACAACATACACCAAGCCTTGCCAGAATTGATCCCTGCTGAAGGCCAAAACAAATAAGAAGGGCTTACACACACTCTGGAATGGAGATATGATCAAAGGAAACAAAATTGAAAAAAAAAAAAAGAAAAATGGAAAATTTGGTGACTACAAGAAAGTGGTCTGGGCAGAAGCCAGGTGCAGTGCAAAGCACCAAAAGAGGCCAAAAGAATGCTAACAGGTGTTGTAAAAGCAAAACAAAATCCAAAGAGGTACATACAACTTGGTGGGGAAGATATGAGGGACATGGCACGGATGCATTAAAAAAAAAAAAAAAAAAAAAAAAAATCTCAGCCAGAGCCAAAGCCATGAAAAGGCATGACAGCCCAACAAGCGCAGGGACTTGCCCCAAAGCTTGTCCAATTGATCCCCATTAAAATCGCAAGATTTGGTTTCCCTTCCCGAAAGGAAATTTCATTTCCTTTCGGGATGGGAAACCAAATCTTGCGACCCTGCAAAGAAAGGCTTACAAACACTCTGGAAAGGAGATATGATCAAAAGAAATGCACTTGCAAAAAACCCCCAAAAAAGGGAAAATTGGGAAATTTAGTGACTACAAGAAAGTGGTCTGGGCAGAAGCCAGGTGCAGTGCAAAGCACCAAAAGAGGCCAAAAGGATGCTGACAGGTGTTGTAAAAAAAGGGCAAAAATACAGGAGGCAGACACAACTTGGTAGGGAAGATATGAGCAACATTGCATGGATACTTAAAAAAAGAAAAAAAAAAAATCTCAGCCAAAGTCAAAGCCATGAAAAGGCATGGCATGCAAACAACTGCAGGGACACGCACAACATACAGCAAGCCTTGCCAGAATTGATCCCTGCTGAAGGCCAAAACAAATAAGAAGGGCTTACACACACTCTGGAATGGAGATATGATCAAAGGAAACAAAATTGAAAAAAAAAAAAAAGAAAAATGGAAAATTTGGTGACTACAAGAAAGTGGTCTGGGCAGAAGCCAGGTGCAGTGCAAAGCACCAAAAGAGGCCAAAAGGATGCTGACAGGTGTTGTAAAAGCAAAACAAAATCCCAGGAGGTGCATACAACTTGGTTGGGAAGATATGAGGGACATGGCACGGATGCATTAAAAAAAAAATAAGAAAAAAAAAATCTCAGACAGAGCCAAAGCCATGAAAAGGCAAGACAGCCCAACAAGTGCAGGGACTTGCCCCAAAGCTTGTCCAAATGATCCCCATTAAAATTGCAAGATTTGGTTTCCCTTCCCGAAAGGAAATTTCATTTCCTTTCGGGAAGGGAAACCAAATCTTGCGACCCTGCAAAGAAAGGCTTAAAAACACTCTGGAAAGGAGATATGATCAAAAGAAATGCACTTGCAAAAAACCCCCAAAAAAGGGAAAATTGGGAAATTTGGTGACTACAAGAAAGTGGTCTGGGCAGAAGCCAGGTGCAGTGCAAAGCACCAAAAGAGGCCAAAAATAACCTGACAGGTGTTGTAAAAAAAGGGCAAAAATCAAGGAGGCAGACACAACTTGGTGGGGAAGATATGAGCAACATTGCATGGATACTTAAAAAAAGAAAAAAAAAAATCTCAGCCAAAGTCAAAGCCATGAAAAGGCATGGTATGCAAACAACTGCAGGGACACGCACAACATACACCAAGCCTTGCCAGAATTGATCCCTGCTGAAGGCCAAAACAAATAAGAAGGGCTTACACACACTCTGGAATGGAGATATGATCAAAGGAAACAAAATTGAAAAAAAAAAAAAGAAAAATGGAAAATTTGGTGACTACAAGAAAGTGGTCTGGGCAGAAGCCAGGTGCAGTGCAAAGCACCAAAAGAGGCCAAAAGAATGCTAACAGGTGTTGTAAAAGCAAAACAAAATCCAAAGAGGTACATACAACTTGGTGGGGAAGATATGAGGGACATGGCACGAATGCATTAAAAAAAAAAAAAAAAAAAAAAAAAATCTCAGCCAGAGCCAAAGCCATGAAAAGGCATGACAGCCCAACAAGCGCAGGGACTTGCCCCAAAGCTTGTCCAATTGATCCCCATTAAAATCGCAAGATTTGGTTTCCCTTCCCGAAAGGAAATTTCATTTCCTTTCGGGATGGGAAACCAAATCTTGCGACCCTGCAAAGAAAGGCTTACAAACACTCTGGAAAGGAGATATGATCAAAAGAAATGCACTTGCAAAAAACCCCCAAAAAAGGGAAAATTGGGAAATTTAGTGACTACAAGAAAGTGGTCTGGGCAGAAGCCAGGTGCAGTGCAAAGCACCAAAAGAGGCCAAAAATAACCTGACAGGTGTTGTAAAAAAAGGGCAAAAATCAAGGAGGCAGACACAACTTGGTGGGGAAGATATGAGCAACATTGCATGGATACTTAAAAAAAGAAAAAAAAAAAATCTCAGCCAAAGTCAAAGCCATGAAAAGGCATGGCATGCAAACAACTGCAAGGACACGCACAACATACACCAAGCCTTGCCAGAATTGATCCCCGCTGAAGGCCAAAACAAATAAGAAGGGCTTACACACACTCTGGAATGGAGATATGATCAAAGGAAACAAAATTGAAAAAAAAAAAAAAGAAAAATGGAAAATTTGGTGACAACAAGAAAGTGGTCTGGGCAGAAGCCAGGTGCAGTGCAAAGCACCAAAAGAGGCCAAAAATAACCTGAGAGGTGTTGTAAAAAAAGGGCAAAAATCAAGGAGGCAGACACAACTTGGTGGGGAAGATATGAGCAACATTGCATGGATACTTAAAAAAAGAAAAAAAAAAAATCTCAGCCAAAGTCAAAGCCATGAAAAGGCATGGCATGGAAACAACTGCAGGGACACGCACAACATACAGCAAGCCTTGCCAGAATTGATCCCCGCTGAAGGCCAAAACAAATAAGAAGGGCTTACACACACTCTGGAATGGAGATATGATCAAAGGAAACAAAATTGAAAAAAAAAAAAAAGAAAAATGGAAAATTTGGTGACTACAAGAAAGTGGTCTGGGCAGAAGCCAGGTGCAGTGCAAAGCACCAAAAGAGGCCAAAAGAATGCTAACAGGTGTTGTAAAAGCAAAACAAAATCCAAGGAGGTACATACAACTTGGTGGGGAAGATATGAGGGACATGGCACGGATGCATTCAAAAAAAAAAAAAAAAAAAAAAAAAATCTCAGCCAGAGCCAAAGCCATGAAAAGGCATGACAGTCCAACAAGTGCAGGGACTTGCCCCAAAGCTTGTCCAAATGATCCCCATTAAAATTTCAAGATTTGGTTTCCCTTCCCGAAAGGAAATTTCATTTCCTTTCGGGAAGGGAAACCAAATCTTGCGACCCTGCAAAGAAAGGCTTACAAACACTCTGGAAAGGAGATATGATCAAAAGAAATGCAATTGCAAAAAACCCCCAAAAAAGGGAAAATTGGGAAATTTGGTGACTAAAAGAAAGTGGTCTGGGCAGAAGCCAGGTGCAGTGCAAAGCACCAAAAGAGGCCAAAAATATCCTGACAGGTGTTGTAAAAAAAGGGCAAAAATCAAGGAGGCAGACACAACTTGGTGGGGAAGATATGAGCAACATTGCATGGATACTTAAAAAAAGAAAAAAAAAAATCTCAGCCAAAGTCAAAGCCATGAAAAGGCATGGTATGCAAACAACTGCAGGGACACGCACAACATACAGCAAGCCTTGCCAGAATTGATCCCTGCTGAAGGCCAAAACAAATAAGAAGGGCATACACACACTCTGGAATGGAGATATGATCAAAGGAAACAAAATTGAAAAAAAAAAAAAAGAAAAATGGAAAATTTGGTGACAACAAGAAAGTGGTCTGGGCAGAAGCCAGGTGCAGTGCAAAGCACCAAAAGAGGCCAAAAGGATGCTGACAGGTGTTGTAAAAGCAAAACAAAATCCAAGGAGGCAGACACAACTTGGTGGGGAAGATATGAGGGACATGGCACGGATGCATTAAAAAAAAAAAAAAAAAAAAAAAAAAATCTCAGCCAGAGCCAAAGCCATGAAAAGGCATGACAGCCCAACAAGTGCAGGGACTTGCCCCAAAGCTTGTCCAAATGATCCCCATTAAAATCGCAAGATTTGGTTTCCCTTCCCGAAAGGAAATTTCATTTCCTTTCGGGAAGGGAAACCAAATCTTGCGACCCTGCAAAGAAAGGCTTAAAAACACTCTGGAAAGGAGATATGATCAAAAGAAATGCAATTGCAAAAAACCCCCAAAAAAGGGAAAATTGGGAAATTTGGTGACTACAAGAAAGTGGTCTGGGCAGAAGCCAGGTGCAGTGCAAAGCACCAAAAGAGGCCAAAAATAACCTGACAGGTGTTGTAAAAAAAGGGCAAAAATCAAGGAGGCAGACACAACTTGGTGGGGAAGATATGAGCAACATTGCATGGATACTTAAAAAAAGAAAAAAAAAATCTCAGCCAAAGTCAAAGCCATGAAAAGGCATGGCATGCAAACAACTGCAAGGACACGCACAACATACACCAAGCCTTGCCAGAATTGATCCCTGCTGAAGGCCAAAACAAATAAGAACGGCTTACACACACTCTGGAATGGAGATATGATCAAAGGAAACAAAATTGAAAAAAAAAAAAAAGAAAAATGGAAAATTTGGTGACTACAAGAAAGTGGTCTGGGCAGAAGCCAGGTGCAGTGCAAAGCACCAAAAGAGGCCAAAAATAACCTGACAGGTGTTGTAAAAAAAGGGCAAAAATCAAGGAGGCAGACACAACTTGGTGGGGAAGATATGAGCAACATTGCATGGATACTTAAAAAAAGAAAAAAAAAAAATCTCTGCCAAAGTCAAAGCCATGAAAAGGCATGGCATGGAAACAACTGTAGTGACACACACAACATACACCTAGCCTTGCCAGAATTGATCCCTGCTGAAGGCCAAAACAAATAAGAAGGGCTTACACACACTCTGGAATGGAGATATGATCAAAGGAAACAAAATTGAAAAAAAAAAAAAAGAAAAATGGAAATTTGGTGACTACAAGAAAGTGGTCTGGGCAGAAGCCAGGTGCAGTGCAAAGCACCAAAAGAGGCCAAAAGGATGCTGACAGGTGTTGTAAAAGCAAAACAAAATCCAAGGAGGCAGACACAACTTGGTGGGGAAGATATGAGGGACATGGCACGGATGCATTAAAAAAAAAAAAAAAAAAAAAAAAAATCTCAGCCAGAGCCAAAGCCATGAAAAGGCATGACAGCCCAACAAGTGCAGGGACTTGCCCCAAAGCTTGTCCAAATGATCCCCATTAAAATCGCAAGATTTGGTTTCCCTTCCCGAAAGGAAATTTCATTTCCTTTCGGGAAGGGAAACCAAATCTTGCGACCCTGCAAAGAAAGGCTTACAAACACTCTGGAAAGGAGATATGATCAAAAGAAATGCAATTGCAAAAAACCCCCAAAAAAGGGAAAATTGGGAAATTTGGTGACTACAAGAAAGTGGTCTGGGCAGAAGCCAGGTGCAGTGCAAAGCACCAAAAGAGGCCAAAAGGATGCTGACAGGTGTTGTAAAAAAAGGGCAAAAATCAAGGAGGCAGACACAACTTGGTGGGGAAGATATGAGCAACATTGCATGGATACTTAAAAAAAGAAAAAAAAAATCTCAGCCAAAGTCAAAGCCATGAAAAGGCATGGCATGCAAACAACTGCAAGGACACGCACAACATACACCAAGCCTTGCCAGAATTGATCCCTGCTGAAGGCCAAAACAAATAAGAAGGGCTTACACACACTCTGGAATGGAGATATGATCAAAGGAAACAAAATTGAAAAAAAAAAAAAAGAAAAATGGAAAATTTGGTGACAACAAGAAAGTGGTCTGGGCAGAAGCCAGGTGCAGTGCAAAGCACCAAAAGAGGCCAAAAGGATGCTGACAGGTGTTGTAAAAGCAAAACAAAATCCAAGGAGGCAGACACAACTTGGTGGGGAAGATATGAGGGACATGGCACGGATGCATTAAAAAAAAAAATAAGAAAAAAAAAATCTCAGACAGAGCCAAAGCCATGAAAAGGCATGACAGCCCAACAAGTGCAGGGACTTGCCCCAAAGCTTGTCCAAATGATCCCCATTAAAATTGCAAGATTTGGTTTCCCTTCCCGAAAGGAAATTTCATTTCCTTTCGGGAAGGGAAACCAAATCTTGCGACCCTGCAAAGAAAGGCTTAAAAACACTCTGGAAAGGAGATATGATCAAAAGAAATGCACTTGCAAAAAACCCCCAAAAAAGGGAAAATTGGGAAATTTGGTGACTACAAGAAAGTGGTCTGGGCAGAAGCCAGGTGCAGTGCAAAGCACCAAAAGAGGCCAAAAATAACCTGACAGGTGTTGTAAAAAAAGGGCAAAAATCAAGGAGGCAGACACAACTTGGTGGGGAAGATATGAGCAACATTGCATGGATACTTAAAAAAAGAAAAAAAAAAAATCTCTGCCAAAGTCAAAGCCATGAAAAGGCATGGCATGGAAACAACTGTAGTGACACACACAACATACACCTAGCCTTGCCAGAATTGATCCCTGCTGAAGGCCAAAACAAATAAGAAGGGCTTACACACACTCTGGAATGGAGATATGATCAAAGGAAACAAAATTGAAAAAAAAAAAAAAGAAAAATGGAAATTTGGTGACTACAAGAAAGTGGTCTGGGCAGAAGCCAGGTGCAGTGCAAAGCACCAAAAGAGGCCAAAAGGATGCTGACAGGTGTTGTAAAAGCAAAACAAAATCCCAGGAGGTGCATACAACTTGGTTGGGAAGATATGAGGGACATGGCACGGATGCATTAAAAAAAAAATAAGAAAAAAAAAATCTCAGACAGAGCCAAAGCCATGAAAAGGCATGACAGCCCAACAAGTGCAGGGACTTGCCCCAAAGCTTGTCCAAATGATCCCCATTAAAATTGCAAGATTTGGTTTCCCTTCCCGAAAGGAAATTTCATTTCCTTTCGGGAAGGGAAACCAAATCTTGCGACCCTGCAAAGAAAGGCTTAAAAACACTCTGGAAAGGAGATATGATCAAAAGAAATGCACTTGCAAAAAACCCCCAAAAAAGGGAAAATTGGGAAATTTGGTGACTACAAGAAAGTGGTCTGGGCAGAAGCCAGGTGCAGTGCAAAGCACCAAAAGAGGCCAAAAATAACCTGAGAGGTGTTGTAAAAAAAGGGCAAAAATCAAGGAGGCAGACACAACTTGGTGGGGAAGATATGAGCAACATTGCATGGATACTTAAAAAAAGAAAAAAAAAAATCTCAGCCAAAGTCAAAGCCATGAAAAGGCATGGTATGCAAACAACTGCAGGGACACGCACAACATACAGCAAGCCTTGCCAGAATTGATCCCTGCTGAAGGCCAAAACAAATAAGAAGGGCTTACACACACTCTGGAATGGAGATATGATCAAAGGAAACAAAATTGAAAAAAAAAAAAAAGAAAAATGGAAAATTTGGTGACTACAAGAAAGTGGTCTGGGCAGAAGCCAGGTGCAGTGCAAAGCACCAAAAGAGGCCAAA
Source organism: Haemorhous mexicanus (assembly GCF_027477595.1). Taxonomy (NCBI): domain Eukaryota; kingdom Metazoa; phylum Chordata; class Aves; order Passeriformes; family Fringillidae; genus Haemorhous; species Haemorhous mexicanus. Next base: position 51,268,320 of record NC_082343.1, read on the forward strand.
AGGATGCTGACAGGTGTTGTAAAAGCAAAACAAAATCCAAGGAGGCAGACACAACTTGGTGGGGAAGATATGAGGGACATGGCACGGATGCATTAAAAAAAAAAATAAAAAAAAAAAAAAATCTCAGCCAGAGCCAAAGCCATGAAAAGGCATGACAGCCCAACAAGCGCAGGGACTTGCCCCAAAGCTTGTCCAATTGATCCCCATTAAAATCGCAAGATTTGCTTTCCCTTCCCGAAAGGAAATTTCATTTCCTTTCGGGAAGGGAAACCAAATCTTGCGACCCTGCAAAGGAAGGCTTACAAACACTCTGGAAAGGCGATATGATCAAAAGAAATGCAATTGCAAAAAACCCCCAAAAAAGGGAAAATTGGGAAATTTGGTGACTACAAGAAAGTGGTCTGGGCAGAAGCCAGGTGCAGTGCAAAGCACCAAAAGAGGCCAAAAGGATGCTGACAGGTGTTGTAAAAGCAAAACAAAATCCAAGGAGGCAGACACAACTTGGTGGGGAAGATATGAGGGACATGGCACGGATGCATTAAAAAAAAAAATAAAAAAAAAAAAAAATCTCAGCCAGAGCCAAAGCCATGAAAAGGCATGACAGCCCAACAAGCGCAGGGACTTGCCCCAAAGCTTGTCCAATTGATCCCCATTAAAATCGCAAGATTTGCTTTCCCTTCCCGAAAGGAAATTTCATTTCCTTTCGGGAAGGGAAAGCAAATCTTGCGACCCTGCAAAGAAAGGCTTACAAACACTCTGGAAAGGAGATATGATCAAAAGAAATGCAATTGCAAAAAAACCCCCAAAAAAGGGAAAATTGGGAAATTTGGTGACTACAAGAAAGTGGTCTGGGCAGAAGCCAGGTGCAGTGCAAAGCACCAAAAGAGGCCAAAAGGATGCTGACAGGTGTTGTAAAAGCAAAACAAAATCCAAGGAGGCAGACACAACTTGGTGAGGAAGATATGAGGGACATGGCACGGATGCATTCAAAAAAAAAAAAGGAAAAAAATAATCTCAGCCAGAGCCAAAGCCATGAAAAGGCATGACAGCCCAACAAGTGCAGGGACTTGCCCCAAAGCTTGTCCAAATGATCCCCATTAAAATCGCAAGATTTGGTTTCCCTTCCCGAAAGGAAATTTCATTTCCTTTCGGGAAGGGAAACCAAATCTTGCGACCCTGCAAAGAAAGGCTTACAAACACTCTGGAAAGGAGATATGATCAAAAGAAATGCAATTGCAAAAAACCCCCAAAAAAGGGAAAATTGGGAAATTTGGTGACTACAAGAAAGTGGTCTGGGCAGAAGCCAGGTGCAGTGCAAAGCACCAAAAGAGGCCAAAAATAACCTGAGAGGAGTTGTAAAAAAAGGGCAAAAATACAGGAGGCAGACACAACTTGGTAGGGAAGATATGAGCAACATTGCATGGATACTTAAAAAAAGAAAAAAAAAAAAATCTCAGCCAAAGTCAAAGCCATGAAAAGGCATGGCATGCAAACAACTGCAGGGACACGCACAACATACAGCAAGCCTTGCCAGAATTGATCCCTGCTGAAGGCCAAAACAAATAAGAAGGGCTTACACACACTCTGGAATGGAGATATGATCAAAGGAAACAAAATTGAAAAAAAAAAAAAAGAAAAATGGAAAATTTGGTGACTACAAGAAAGTGGTCTGGGCAGAAGCCAGGTGCAGTGCAAAGCACCAAAAGAGGCCAAAAGGATGCTGACAGGTGTTGTAAAAGCAAAACAAAATCCCAGGAGGTGCATACAACTTGGTTGGGAAGATATGAGGGACATGGCACGGATGCATTAAAAAAAAAATAAGAAAAAAAAAATCTCAGACAGAGCCAAAGCCATGAAAAGGCAAGACAGCCCAACAAGTGCAGGGACTTGCCCCAAAGCTTGTCCAAATGATCCCCATTAAAATTGCAAGATTTGGTTTCCCTTCCCGAAAGGAAATTTCATTTCCTTTCGGGAAGGGAAACCAAATCTTGCGACCCTGCAAAGAAAGGCTTAAAAACACTCTGGAAAGGAGATATGATCAAAAGAAATGCACTTGCAAAAAACCCCCAAAAAAGGGAAAATTGGGAAATTTGGTGACTACAAGAAAGTGGTCTGGGCAGAAGCCAGGTGCAGTGCAAAGCACCAAAAGAGGCCAAAAATATCCTGACAGGTGTTGTAAAAAAAGGGCAAAAATCAAGGAGGCAGACACAACTTGGTGGGGAAGATATGAGCAACATTGCATGGATACTTAAAAAAAGAAAAAAAAAAATCTCAGCCAAAGTCAAAGCCATGAAAAGGCATGGTATGCAAACAACTGCAGGGACACGCACAACATACAGCAAGCCTTGCCAGAATTGATCCCTGCTGAAGGCCAAAACAAATAAGAAGGGCTTACACACACTCTGGAATGGAGATATGATCAAAGGAAACAAAATTGAAAAAAAAAAAAAAGAAAAATGGAAAATTTGGTGACTACAAGAAAGTGGTCTGGGCAGAAGCCAGGTGCAGTGCAAAGCACCAAAAGAGGCCAAAAGGATGCTGACAGGTGTTGTAAAAGCAAAACAAAATCCAAGGAGGCAGACACAACTTGGTGGGGAAGATATGAGGGACATGGCACGGATGCATTAAAAAAAAAAATAAAAAAAAAAAAAAATCTCAGCCAGAGCCAAAGCCATGAAAAGGCATGACAGCCCAACAAGCGCAGGGACTTGCCCCAAAGCTTGTCCAATTGATCCCCATTAAAATCGCAAGATTTGCTTTCCCTTCCCGAAAGGAAATTTCATTTCCTTTCGGGAAGGGAAACCAAATCTTGCGACCCTGCAAAGGAAGGCTTACAAACACTCTGGAAAGGCGATATGATCAAAAGAAATGCAATTGCAAAAAACCCCCAAAAAAGGGAAAATTGGGAAATTTGGTGACTACAAGAAAGTGGTCTGGGCAGAAGCCAGGTGCAGTGCAAAGCACCAAAAGAGGCCAAAAGGATGCTGACAGGTGTTGTAAAAGCAAAACAAAATCCAAGGAGGCAGACACAACTTGGTGGGGAAGATATGAGGGACATGGCACGGATGCATTAAAAAAAAAAATAAAAAAAAAAAAAAATCTCAGCCAGAGCCAAAGCCATGAAAAGGCATGACAGCCCAACAAGCGCAGGGACTTGCCCCAAAGCTTGTCCAATTGATCCCCATTAAAATCGCAAGATTTGCTTTCCCTTCCCGAAAGGAAATTTCATTTCCTTTCGGGAAGGGAAAGCAAATCTTGCGACCCTGCAAAGAAAGGCTTACAAACACTCTGGAAAGGAGATATGATCAAAAGAAATGCAATTGCAAAAAAACCCCCAAAAAAGGGAAAATTGGGAAATTTGGTGACTACAAGAAAGTGGTCTGGGCAGAAGCCAGGTGCAGTGCAAAGCACCAAAAGAGGCCAAAAGGATGCTGACAGGTGTTGTAAAAGCAAAACAAAATCCAAGGAGGCAGACACAACTTGGTGAGGAAGATATGAGGGACATGGCACGGATGCATTCAAAAAAAAAAAAGGAAAAAAATAATCTCAGCCAGAGCCAAAGCCATGAAAAGGCATGACAGCCCAACAAGTGCAGGGACTTGCCCCAAAGCTTGTCCAAATGATCCCCATTAAAATCGCAAGATTTGGTTTCCCTTCCCGAAAGGAAATTTCATTTCCTTTCGGGAAGGGAAACCAAATCTTGCGACCCTGCAAAGAAAGGCTTACAAACACTCTGGAAAGGAGATATGATCAAAAGAAATGCAATTGCAAAAAACCCCCAAAAAAGGGAAAATTGGGAAATTTGGTGACTACAAGAAAGTGGTCTGGGCAGAAGCCAGGTGCAGTGCAAAGCACCAAAAGAGGCCAAAAATAACCTGAGAGGAGTTGTAAAAAAAGGGCAAAAATACAGGAGGCAGACACAACTTGGTAGGGAAGATATGAGCAACATTGCATGGATACTTAAAAAAAGAAAAAAAAAAAAATCTCAGCCAAAGTCAAAGCCATGAAAAGGCATGGCATGCAAACAACTGCAGGGACACGCACAACATACAGCAAGCCTTGCCAGAATTGATCCCTGCTGAAGGCCAAAACAAATAAGAAGGGCTTACACACACTCTGGAATGGAGATATGATCAAAGGAAACAAAATTGAAAAAAAAAAAAAAGAAAAATGGAAAATTTGGTGACTACAAGAAAGTGGTCTGGGCAGAAGCCAGGTGCAGTGCAAAGCACCAAAAGAGGCCAAAAGGATGCTGACAGGTGTTGTAAAAGCAAAACAAAATCCCAGGAGGTGCATACAACTTGGTTGGGAAGATATGAGGGACATGGCACGGATGCATTAAAAAAAAAATAAGAAAAAAAAAATCTCAGACAGAGCCAAAGCCATGAAAAGGCAAGACAGCCCAACAAGTGCAGGGACTTGCCCCAAAGCTTGTCCAAATGATCCCCATTAAAATTGCAAGATTTGGTTTCCCTTCCCGAAAGGAAATTTCATTTCCTTTCGGGAAGGGAAACCAAATCTTGCGACCCTGCAAAGAAAGGCTTAAAAACACTCTGGAAAGGAGATATGATCAAAAGAAATGCACTTGCAAAAAACCCCCAAAAAAGGGAAAATTGGGAAATTTGGTGACTACAAGAAAGTGGTCTGGGCAGAAGCCAGGTGCAGTGCAAAGCACCAAAAGAGGCCAAAAATATCCTGACAGGTGTTGTAAAAAAAGGGCAAAAATCAAGGAGGCAGACACAACTTGGTGGGGAAGATATGAGCAACATTGCATGGATACTTAAAAAAAGAAAAAAAAAAATCTCAGCCAAAGTCAAAGCCATGAAAAGGCATGGCATGCAAACAACTGCAGGGACACGCACAACATACAGCAAGCCTTGCCAGAATTGATCCCTGCTGAAGGCCAAAACAAATAAGAAGGGCTTACACACACTCTGGAATGGAGATATGATCAAAGGAAACAAAATTGAAAAAAAAAAAAAAGAAAAATGGAAAATTTGGTGACAACAAGAAAGTGGTCTGGGCAGAAGCCAGGTGCAGTGCAAAGCACCAAAAGAGGCCAAAAGGATGCTGACAGGTGTTGTAAAAGCAAAACAAAATCCAAGGAGGCAGACACAACTTGGTGGGGAAGATATGAGGGACATGGCACGGATGCATTAAAAAAAAAAATAAAAAAAAAAAAAATCTCAGCCAGAGACAAAGCCATGAAAAGGCATGACAGCCCAACAAGCGCAGGGACTTGCCCCAAAGCTTGTCCAATTGATCCCCATTAAAATCGCAAGATTTGCTTTCCCTTCCCGAAAGGAAATTTCATTTCCTTTCGGGAAGGGAAAGCAAATCTTGCGACCCTGCAAAGAAAGGCTTACAAACACTCTGGAAAGGAGATATGATCAAAAGAAATGCAATTGCAAAAAACCCCCAAAAAAGGGAAAATTGGGAAATTTGGTGACTACAAGAAAGTGGTCTGGGCAGAAGCCAGGTGCAGTGCAAAGCACCAAAAGAGGCCAAAAGGATGCTGACAGGTGTTGTAAAAGCAAAACAAAATCCAAGGAGGCAGACACAACTTGGTGGGGAAGATATGAGGGACATGGCACGGATGCATTAAAAAAAAAAATAAAAAAAAAAAAAATCTCAGCCAGAGCCAAAGCCATGAAAAGGCATGACAGCCCAACAAGCGCAGGGACTTGCCCCAAAGCTTGTCCAATTGATCCCCATTAAAATCGCAAGATTTGCTTTCCCTTCCCGAAAGGAAATTTCATTTCCTTTCGGGAAGGGAAAGCAAATCTTGCGACCCTGCAAAGAAAGGCTTACAAACACTCTGGAAAGGAGATATGATCAAAAGAAATGCAATTGCAAAAAACCCCCAAAAAAGGGAAAATTGGGAAATTTGGTGACTACAAGAAAGTGGTCTGGGCAGAAGCCAGGTGCAGTGCAAAGCACCAAAAGAGGCCAAAAATAACCTGAGAGGTGTTGTAAAAAAAGGGCAAAAATCAAGGAGGCAGACACAACTTGGTGGGGAAGATATGAGCAACATTGCATGGATACTTAAAAAAAGAAAAAAAAAAAATCTCAGCCAAAGTCAAAGCCATGAAAAGGCATGGCATGCAAACAACTGCAAGGACACGCACAACATACACCAAGCCTAGCCAGAATTGATCCCCGCTGAAGGCCAAAACAAATAAGAAGGGCTTACACACACTCTGGAATGGAGATATGATCAAAGGAAACAAAATTGAAAAAAAAAAAAAAGAAAAATGGAAAATTTGGTGACTACAAGAAAGTGGTCTGGGCAGAAGCCAGGTGCAGTGCAAAGCACCAAAAGAGGCCAAAAGGATGCTGACAGGTGTTGTAAAAGCAAAACAAAATCCCAGGAGGTGCATACAACTTGGTTGGGAAGATATGAGGGACATGGCACGGATGCATTAAAAAAAAAATAAGAAAAAAAAAATCTCAGACAGAGCCAAAGCCATGAAAAGGCATGACAGCCCAACAAGTGCAGGGACTTGCCCCAAAGCTTGTCCAAATGATCCCCATTAAAATTGCAAGATTTGGTTTCCCTTCCCGAAAGGAAATTTCATTTCCTTTCGGGAAGGGAAACCAAATCTTGCGACCCTGCAAAGAAAGGCTTAAAAACACTCTGGAAAGGAGATATGATCAAAAGAAATGCACTTGCAAAAAACCCCCAAAAAAGGGAAAATTGGGAAATTTGGTGACTACAAGAAAGTGGTCTGGGCAGAAGCCAGGTGCAGTGCAAAGCACCAAAAGAGGCCAAAAATAACCTGAGAGGTGTTGTAAAAAAAGGGCAAAAATCAAGGAGGCAGACACAACTTGGTGGGGAAGATATGAGCAACATTGCATGGATACTTAAAAAAAGAAAAAAAAAAATCTCAGCCAAAGTCAAAGACATGAAAAGGCATGGTATGCAAACAACTGCAGGGACACGCACAACATACAGCAAGCCTTGCCAGAATTGATCCCTGCTGAAGGCCAAAACAAATAAGAAGGGCTTACACACACTCTGGAATGGAGATATGATCAAAGGAAACAAAATTGAAAAAAAAAAAAAAGAAAAATGGAAAATTTGGTGACAACAAGAAAGTGGTCTGGGCAGAAGCCAGGTGCAGTGCAAAGCACCAAAAGAGGCCAAAAGGATGCTGACAGGTGTTGTAAAAGCAAAACAAAATCCAAGGAGGCAGACACAACTTGGTGGGGAAGATATGAGGGACATGGCACGGATGCATTAAAAAAAAAAAAAAAAAAAAAAAAAAAATCTCAGCCAGAGCCAAAGCCATGAAAAGGCATGACAGCCCAACAAGCGCAGGGACTTGCCCCAAAGCTTGTCCAATTGATCCCCATTAAAATCGCAAGATTTGGTTTCCCTTCCCGAAAGGAAATTTCATTTCCTTTCGGGAAGGGAAAGCAAATCTTGCGACCCTGCAAAGAAAGGCTTACAAACACTCTGGAAAGGAGATATGATCAAAAGAAATGCAATTGCAAAAAAACCCCCAAAAAAGGGAAAATTGGGAAATTTGGTGACTACAAGAAAGTGGTCTGGGCAGAAGCCAGGTGCAGTGCAAAGCACCAAAAGAGGCCAAAAGGATGCTGACAGGTGTTGTAAAAGCAAAACAAAATCCAAGGAGGCAGACACAACTTGGTGAGGAAGATATGAGGGACATGGCACGGATGCATTCAAAAAAAAAAAAGGAAAAAAATAATCTCAGCCAGAGCCAAAGCCATGAAAAGGCATGACAGCCCAACAAGTGCAGGGACTTGCCCCAAAGCTTGTCCAAATGATCCCCATTAAAATCGCAAGATTTGGTTTCCCTTCCCGAAAGGAAATTTCATTTCCTTTCGGGAAGGGAAACCAAATCTTGCGACCCTGCAAAGAAAGGCTTACAAACACTCTGGAAAGGAGATATGATCAAAAGAAATGCAATTGCAAAAAACCCCCAAAAAAGGGAAAATTGGGAAATTTGGTGACTACAAGAAAGTGGTCTGGGCAGAAGCCAGGTGCAGTGCAAAGCACCAAAAGAGGCCAAAAATAACCTGACAGGTGTTGTAAAAAAAGGGCAAAAATCAAGGAGGCAGACACAACTTGGTGGGGAAGATATGAGCAACATTGCATGGATACTTAAAAAAAGAAAAAAAAAAAATCTCAGCCAAAGTCAAAGCCATGAAAAGGCATGGCATGCAAACAACTGCAAGGACACGCACAACATACACCAAGCCTTGCCAGAATTGATCCCTGCTGAAGGCCAAAACAAATAAGAAGGGCTTACACACACTCTGGAATGGAGATATGATCAAAGGAAACAAAATTGAAAAAAAAAAAAAAGAAAAATGGAAAATTTGGTGACTACAAGAAAGTGGTCTGGGCAGAAGCCAGGTGCAGTGCAAAGCACCAAAAGAGGCCAAAAGGATGCTGACAGGTGTTGTAAAAGCAAAACAAAATCCCAGGAGGTGCATACAACTTGGTTGGGAAGATATGAGGGACATGGCACGGATGCATTAAAAAAAAAATAAGAAAAAAAAAATCTCAGACAGAGCCAAAGCCATGAAAAGGCATGACAGCCCAACAAGTGCAGGGACTTGCCCCAAAGCTTGTCCAAATGATCCCCATTAAAATCGCAAGATTTGGTTTCCCTTCCCGAAAGGAAATTTCATTTCCTTTCGGGAAGGGAAACCAAATCTTGCGACCCTGCAAAGAAAGGCTTAAAAACACTCTGGAAAGGAGATATGATCAAAAGAAATGCACTTGCAAAAAACCCCCAAAAAAGGGAAAATTGGGAAATTTGGTGACTACAAGAAAGTGGTCTGGGCAGAAGCCAGGTGCAGTGCAAAGCACCAAAAGAGGCCAAAAATAACCTGAGAGGTGTTGTAAAAAAAGGGCAAAAATCAAGGAGGCAGACACAACTTGGTGGGGAAGATATGAGCAACATTGCATGGATACTTAAAAAAAGAAAAAAAAAAATCTCAGCCAAAGTCAAAGCCATGAAAAGGCATGGTATGCAAACAACTGCAGGGACACGCACAACATACAGCAAGCCTTGCCAGAATTGATCCCTGCTGAAGGCCAAAACAAATAAGAAGGGCTTACACACACTCTGGAATGGAGATATGATCAAAGGAAACAAAATTGAAAAAAAAAAAAAAGAAAAATGGAAAATTTGGTGACAACAAGAAAGTGGTCTGGGCAGAAGCCAGGTGCAGTGCAAAGCACCAAAAGAGGCCAAAAGGATGCTGACAGGTGTTGTAAAAGCAAAACAAAATCCAAGGAGGCAGACACAACTTGGTGGGGAAGATATGAGGGACATGGCACGGATGCATTAAAAAAAAAAAAAAAAAAAAAAAAAAAATCTCAGCCAGAGCCAAAGCCATGAAAAGGCATGACAGCCCAACAAGCGCAGGGACTTGCCCCAAAGCTTGTCCAATTGATCCCCATTAAAATCGCAAGATTTGGTTTCCCTTCCCGAAAGGAAATTTCATTTCCTTTCGGGAAGGGAAAGCAAATCTTGCGACCCTGCAAAGAAAGGCTTACAAACACTCTGGAAAGGAGATATGATCAAAAGAAATGCAATTGCAAAAAAACCCCCAAAAAAGGGAAAATTGGGAAATTTGGTGACTACAAGAAAGTGGTCTGGGCAGAAGCCAGGTGCAGTGCAAAGCACCAAAAGAGGCCAAAAGGATGCTGACAGGTGTTGTAAAAGCAAAACAAAATCCAAGGAGGCAGACACAACTTGGTGAGGAAGATATGAGGGACATGGCACGGATGCATTCAAAAAAAAAAAAGGAAAAAAATAATCTCAGCCAGAGCCAAAGCCATGAAAAGGCATGACAGCCCAACAAGTGCAGGGACTTGCCCCAAAGCTTGTCCAAATGATCCCCATTAAAATCGCAAGATTTGGTTTCCCTTCCCGAAAGGAAATTTCATTTCCTTTCGGGAAGGGAAACCAAATCTTGCGACCCTGCAAAGAAAGGCTTACAAACACTCTGGAAAGGAGATATGATCAAAAGAAATGCAATTGCAAAAAACCCCCAAAAAAGGGAAAATTGGGAAATTTGGTGACTACAAGAAAGTGGTCTGGGCAGAAGCCAGGTGCAGTGCAAAGCACCAAAAGAGGCCAAAAATAACCTGACAGGTGTTGTAAAAAAAGGGCAAAAATCAAGGAGGCAGACACAACTTGGTGGGGAAGATATGAGCAACATTGCATGGATACTTAAAAAAAGAAAAAAAAAAAATCTCAGCCAAAGTCAAAGCCATGAAAAGGCATGGCATGCAAACAACTGCAAGGACACGCACAACATACACCAAGCCTTGCCAGAATTGATCCCTGCTGAAGGCCAAAACAAATAAGAAGGGCTTACACACACTCTGGAATGGAGATATGATCAAAGGAAACAAAATTGAAAAAAAAAAAAAAGAAAAATGGAAAATTTGGTGACTACAAGAAAGTGGTCTGGGCAGAAGCCAGGTGCAGTGCAAAGCACCAAAAGAGGCCAAAAGGATGCTGACAGGTGTTGTAAAAGCAAAACAAAATCCCAGGAGGTGCATACAACTTGGTTGGGAAGATATGAGGGACATGGCACGGATGCATTAAAAAAAAAATAAGAAAAAAAAAATCTCAGACAGAGCCAAAGCCATGAAAAGGCATGACAGCCCAACAAGTGCAGGGACTTGCCCCAAAGCTTGTCCAAATGATCCCCATTAAAATTGCAAGATTTGGTTTCCCTTCCCGAAAGGAAATTTCATTTCCTTTCGGGAAGGGAAACCAAATCTTGCGACCCTGCAAAGAAAGGCTTAAAAACACTCTGGAAAGGAGATATGATCAAAAGAAATGCACTTGCAAAAAACCCCCAAAAAAGGGAAAATTGGGAAATTTGGTGACTACAAGAAAGTGGTCTGGGCAGAAGCCAGGTGCAGTGCAAAGCACCAAAAGAGGCCAAAAATAACCTGACAGGTGTTGTAAAAAAAGGGCAAAAATCAAGGAGGCAGACACAACTTGGTGGGGAAGATATGAGCAACATTGCATGGATACTTAAAAAAAGAAAAAAAAAAATCTCAGCCAAAGTCAAAGCCATGAAAAGGCATGGTATGCAAACAACTGCAGGGACACGCACAACATACACCAAGCCTTGCCAGAATTGATCCCTGCTGAAGGCCAAAACAAATAAGAAGGGCTTACACACACTCTGGAATGGAGATATGATCAAAGGAAACAAAATTGAAAAAAAAAAAAAAGAAAAATGGAAAATTTGGTGACTACAAGAAAGTGGTCTGGGCAGAAGCCAGGTGCAGTGCAAAGCACCAAAAGAGGCCAAAAGGATGCTGACAGGTGTTGTAAAAGCAAAACAAAATCCAAGGAGGCAGACACAACTTGGTGGGGAAGATATGAGGGACATGGCACGGATGCATTAAAAAAAAAAATAAAAAAAAAAAAAAATCTCAGCCAGAGCCAAAGCCATGAAAAGGCATGACAGCCCAACAAGCGCAGGGACTTGCCCCAAAGCTTGTCCAATTGATCCCCATTAAAATCGCAAGATTTGCTTTCCCTTCCCGAAAGGAAATTTCATTTCCTTTCGGGAAGGGAAAGCAAATCTTGCGACCCTGCAAAGAAAGGCTTACAAACACTCTGGAAAGGAGATATGATCAAAAGAAATGCAATTGCAAAAAAACCCCCAAAAAAGGGAAAATTGGGAAATTTGGTGACTACAAGAAAGTGGTCTGGGCAGAAGCCAGGTGCAGTGCAAAGCACCAAAAGAGGCCAAAAGGATGCTGACAGGTGTTGTAAAAGCAAAACAAAATCCAAGGAGGCAGACACAACTTGGTGAGGAAGATATGAGGGACATGGCACGGATGCATTCAAAAAAAAAAAAGGAAAAAAATAATCTCAGCCAGAGCCAAAGCCATGAAAAGGCATGACAGCCCAACAAGTGCAGGGACTTGCCCCAAAGCTTGTCCAAATGATCCCCATTAAAATCGCAAGATTTGGTTTCCCTTCCCGAAAGGAAATTTCATTTCCTTTTGGGAAGGGAAACCAAATCTTGCGACCCTGCAAAGAAAGGCTTACAAACACTCTGGAAAGGAGATATGATCAAAAGAAATGCAATTGCAAAAAACCCCCAAAAAAGGGAAAATTGGGAAATTTGGTGACTACAAGAAAGTGGTCTGGGCAGAAGCCAGGTGCAGTGCAAAGCACCAAAAGAGGCCAAAAATAACCTGAGAGGAGTTGTAAAAAAAGGGCAAAAATACAGGAGGCAGACACAACTTGGTGGGGAAGATATGAGCAACATTGCATGGATACTTAAAAAAAGAAAAAAAAAAAAATCTCAGCCAAAGTCAAAGCCATGAAAAGGCATGGCATGCAAACAACTGCAGGGACACGCACAACATACAGCAAGCCTTGCCAGAATTGATCCCTGCTGAAGGCCAAAACAAATAAGAAGGGCTTACACACACTCTGGAATGGAGATATGATCAAAGGAAACAAAATTGAAAAAAAAAAAAAAGAAAAATGGAAAATTTGGTGACTACAAGAAAGTGGTCTGGGCAGAAGCCAGGTGCAGTGCAAAGCACCAAAAGAGGCCAAAAGGATGCTGACAGGTGTTGTAAAAGCAAAACAAAATCCCAGGAGGTGCATACAACTTGGTTGGGAAGATATGAGGGACATGGCACGGATGCATTAAAAAAAAAATAAGAAAAAAAAAATCTCAGACAGAGCCAAAGCCATGAAAAGGCAAGACAGCCCAACAAGTGCAGGGACTTGCCCCAAAGCTTGTCCAAATGATCCCCATTAAAATTGCAAGATTTGGTTTCCCTTCCCGAAAGGAAATTTCATTTCCTTTCGGGAAGGGAAACCAAATCTTGCGACCCTGCAAAGAAAGGCTTAAAAACACTCTGGAAAGGAGATATGATCAAAAGAAATGCACTTGCAAAAAACCCCCAAAAAAGGGAAAATTGGGAAATTTAGTGACTACAAGAAAGTGGTCTGGGCAGAAGCCAGGTGCAGTGCAAAGCACCAAAAGAGGCCAAAAATAACCTGACAGGTGTTGTAAAAAAAGGGCAAAAATCAAGGAGGCAGACACAACTTGGTGGGGAAGATATGAGCAACATTGCATGGATACTTAAAAAAAGAAAAAAAAAAAATCTCAGCCAAAGTCAAAGCCATGAAAAGGCATGGCATGCAAACAACTGCAAGGACACGCACAACATACACCAAGCCTTGCCAGAATTGATCCCCGCTGAAGGCCAAAACAAATAAGAAGGGCTTACACACACTCTGGAATGGAGATATGATCAAAGGAAACAAAATTGAAAAAAAAAAAAAAGAAAAATGGAAAATTTGGTGACAACAAGAAAGTGGTCTGGGCAGAAGCCAGGTGCAGTGCAAAGCACCAAAAGAGGCCAAAAATAACCTGAGAGGTGTTGTAAAAAAAGGGCAAAAATCAAGGAGGCAGACACAACTTGGTGGGGAAGATATGAGCAACATTGCATGGATACTTAAAAAAAGAAAAAAAAAAAATCTCAGCCAAAGTCAAAGCCATGAAAAGGCATGGCATGCAAACAACTGCAGGGACACGCACAACATACAGCAAGCCTTGCCAGAATTGATCCCCGCTGAAGGCCAAAACAAATAAGAAGGGCTTACACACACTCTGGAATGGAGATATGATCAAAGGAAACAAAATTGAAAAAAAAAAAAAAGAAAAATGGAAAATTTGGTGACTACAAGAAAGTGGTCTGGGCAGAAGCCAGGTGCAGTGCAAAGCACCAAAAGAGGCCAAAAGAATGCTAACAGGTGTTGTAAAAGCAAAACAAAATCCAAGGAGGTACATACAACTTGGTGGGGAAGATATGCGGGACATGGCACGGATGCATTCAAAAAAAAAAAAAAGAAAAAAAAAATCTCAGCCAGAGCCAAAGCCATGAAAAGGCATGACAGTCCAACAAGTGCAGGGACTTGCCCCAAAGCTTGTCCAAATGATCCCCATTAAAATTTCAAGATTTGGTTTCCCTTCCCGAAAGGAAATTTCATTTCCTTTCGGGAAGGGAAACCAAATCTTGCGACCCTGCAAAGAAAGGCTTACAAACACTCTGGAAAGGAGATATGATCAAAAGAAATGCAATTGCAAAAAACCCCCAAAAAAGGGAAAATTGGGAAATTTGGTGACTAAAAGAAAGTGGTCTGGGCAGAAGCCAGGTGCAGTGCAAAGCACCAAAAGAGGCCAAAAATATCCTGACAGGTGTTGTAAAAAAAGGGCAAAAATCAAGGAGGCAGACACAACTTGGTGGGGAAGATATGAGCAACATTGCATGGATACTTAAAAAAAGAAAAAAAAAAATCTCAGCCAAAGTCAAAGCCATGAAAAGGCATGGTATGCAAACAACTGCAGGGACACGCACAACATACAGCAAGCCTTGCCAGAATTGATCCCTGCTGAAGGCCAAAACAAATAAGAAGGGCTTACACACACTCTGGAATGGAGATATGATCAAAGGAAACAAAATTGAAAAAAAAAAAAAAGAAAAATGGAAAATTTGGTGACAACAAGAAAGTGGTCTGGGCAGAAGCCAGGTGCAGTGCAAAGCACCAAAAGAGGCCAAAAGGATGCTGACAGGTGTTGTAAAAGCAAAACAAAATCCAAGGAGGCAGACACAACTTGGTGGGGAAGATATGAGGGACATGGCACGGATGCATTAAAAAAAAAAAAAAAAAAAAAAAAAATCTCAGCCAGAGCCAAAGCCATGAAAAGGCATGACAGCCCAACAAGCGCAGGGACTTGCCCCAAAGCTTGTCCAATTGATCCCCATTAAAATCGCAAGATTTGGTTTCCCTTCCCGAAAGGAAATTTCATTTCCTTTCGGGAAGGGAAACCAAATCTTGCGACCCTGCAAAGAAAGGCTTACAAACACTCTGGAAAGGAGATATGATCAAAAGAAATGCAATTGCAAAAAAACCCCCAAAAAAGGGAAAATTGGGAAATTTGGTGACTACAAGAAAGTGGTCTGGGCAGAAGCCAGGTGCAGTGCAAAGCACCAAAAGAGGCCAAAAGGATGCTGACAGGTGTTGTAAAAGCAAAACAAAATCCAAGGAGGCAGACACAACTTGGTGGGGAAGATATGAGGGACATGGCACGGATGCATTCAAAAAAAAAAAAGGAAAAAAATAATCTCAGCCAGAGCCAAAGCCATGAAAAGGCACGACAGCCCAACAAGTGCAGGGACTTGCCCCAAAGCTTGTCCAAATGATCCCCATTAAAATCGCAAGATTTGGTTTCCCTTCCCGAAAGGAAATTTCATTTCCTTTCGGGAAGGGAAACCAAATCTTGCGACCCTGCAAAGAAAGGCTTACAAACACTCTGGAAAGGAGATATGATCAAAAGAAATGCAATTGCAAAAAACCCCCAAAAAAGGGAAAATTGGGAAATTTGGTGACTACAAGAAAGTGGTCTGGGCAGAAGCCAGGTGCAGTGCAAAGCACCAAAAGAGGCCAAAAATAACCTGACAGGTGTTGTAAAAAAAGGGCAAAAATCAAGGAGGCAGACACAACTTGGTGGGGAAGATATGAGCAACATTGCATGGATACTTAAAAAAAGAAAAAAAAAATCTCAGCCAAAGTCAAAGCCATGAAAAGGCATGGCATGCAAACAACTGCAAGGACACGCACAACATACACCAAGCCTTGCCAGAATTGATCCCTGCTGAAGGCCAAAACAAATAAGAAGGGCTTACACACACTCTGGAATGGAGATATGATCAAAGGAAACAAAATTGAAAAAAAAAAAAAAGAAAAATGGAAAATTTGGTGACAACAAGAAAGTGGTCTGGGCAGAAGCCAGGTGCAGTGCAAAGCACCAAAAGAGGCCAAAAGGATGCTGACAGGTGTTGTAAAAGCAAAACAAAATCCAAGGAGGCAGACACAACTTGGTGAGGAAGATATGAGGGACATGGCACGGATGCATTAAAAAAAAAAATAAGAAAAAAAAAATCTCAGACAGAGCCAAAGCCATGAAAAGGCATGACAGCCCAACAAGTGCAGGGACTTGCCCCAAAGCTTGTCCAAATGATCCCCATTAAAATTGCAAGATTTGGTTTCCCTTCCCGAAAGGAAATTTCATTTCCTTTCGGGAAGGGAAACCAAATCTTGCGACCCTGCAAAGAAAGGCTTAAAAACACTCTGGAAAGGAGATATGATCAAAAGAAATGCACTTGCAAAAAACCCCCAAAAAAGGGAAAATTGGGAAATTTGGTGACTACAAGAAAGTGGTCTGGGCAGAAGCCAGGTGCAGTGCAAAGCACCAAAAGAGGCCAAAAATAACCTGACAGGTGTTGTAAAAAAAGGGCAAAAATCAAGGAGGCAGACACAACTTGGTGGGGAAGATATGAGCAACATTGCATGGATACTTAAAAAAAGAAAAAAAAAAAATCTCTGCCAAATTCAAAGCCATGAAAAGGCATGGCATGGAAACAACTGTAGTGACACACACAACATACACCTAGCCTTGCCAGAATTGATCCCTGCTGAAGGCCAAAACAAATAAGAAGGGCTTACACACACTCTGGAATGGAGATATGATCAAAGGAAACAAAATTGAAAAAAAAAAAAAAGAAAAATGGAAATTTGGTGACTACAAGAAAGTGGTCTGGGCAGAAGCCAGGTGCAGTGCAAAGCACCAAAAGAGGCCAAAAGGATGCTGACAGGTGTTGTAAAAGCAAAACAAAATCCCAGGAGGTGCATACAACTTGGTTGGGAAGATATGAGGGACATGGCACGGATGCATTAAAAAAAAAATAAGAAAAAAAAAATCTCAGACAGAGCCAAAGCCATGAAAAGGCATGACAGCCCAACAAGTGCAGGGACTTGCCCCAAAGCTTGTCCAAATGATCCCCATTAAAATTGCAAGATTTGGTTTCCCTTCCCGAAAGGAAATTTCATTTCCTTTCGGGAAGGGAAACCAAATCTTGCGACCCTGCAAAGAAAGGCTTAAAAACACTCTGGAAAGGAGATATGATCAAAAGAAATGCACTTGCAAAAAACCCCCAAAAAAGGGAAAATTGGGAAATTTGGTGACTACAAGAAAGTGGTCTGGGCAGAAGCCAGGTGCAGTGCAAAGCACCAAAAGAGGCCAAAAATAACCTGAGAGGTGTTGTAAAAAAAGGGCAAAAATCAAGGAGGCAGACACAACTTGGTGGGGAAGATATGAGCAACATTGCATGGATACTTAAAAAAAGAAAAAAAAAAATCTCAGCCAAAGTCAAAGCCATGAAAAGGCATGGTATGCAAACAACTGCAGGGACACGCACAACATACAGCAAGCCTTGCCAGAATTGATCCCTGCTGAAGGCCAAAACAAATAAGAAGGGCTTACACACACTCTGGAATGGAGATATGATCAAAGGAAACAAAATTGAAAAAAAAAAAAAAGAAAAATGGAAAATTTGGTGACTACAAGAAAGTGGTCTGGGCAGAAGCCAGGTGCAGTGCAAAGCACCAAAAGAGGCCAAAAGGATGCTGACAGGTGTTGTAAAAGCAAAACAAAATCCAAGGAGGCAGACACAACTTGGTGGGGAAGATATGAGGGACATGGCACGGATGCATTAAAAAAAAAAAAAAAAAAAAAAAAAAAATCTCAGCCAGAGCCAAAGCCATGAAAAGGCATGACAGCCCAACAAGCGCAGGGACTTGCCCCAAAGCTTGTCCAATTGATCCCCATTAAAATCGCAAGATTTGGTTTCCCTTCCCGAAAGGAAATTTCATTTCCTTTCGGGAAGGGAAAGCAAATCTTGCGACCCTGCAAAGAAAGGCTTACAAACACTCTGGAAAGGAGATATGATCAAAAGAAATGCAATTGCAAAAAAACCCCCAAAAAAGGGAAAATTGGGAAATTTGGTGACTACAAGAAAGTGGTCTGGGCAGAAGCCAGGTGCAGTGCAAAGCACCAAAAGAGGCCAAAAGGATGCTGACAGGTGTTGTAAAAGCAAAACAAAATCCAAGGAGGCAGACACAACTTGGTGGGGAAGATATGAGGGACATGGCACGGATGCATTCAAAAAAAAAAAAGGAAAAAAATAATCTCAGCCAGAGCCAAAGCCATGAAAAGGCACGACAGCCCAACAAGTGCAGGGACTTGCCCCAAAGCTTGTCCAAATGATCCCCATTAAAATCGCAAGATTTGGTTTCCCTTCCCGAAAGGAAATTTCATTTCCTTTCGGGAAGGGAAACCAAATCTTGCGACCCTGCAAAGAAAGGCTTACAAACACTCTGGAAAGGAGATATGATCAAAAGAAATGCAATTGCAAAAAACCCCCAAAAAAGGGAAAATTGGGAAATTTGGTGACTACAAGAAAGTGGTCTGGGCAGAAGCCAGGTGCAGTGCAAAGCACCAAAAGAGGCCAAAAATAACCTGACAGGTGTTGTAAAAAAAGGGCAAAAATCAAGGAGGCAGACACAACTTGGTGGGGAAGATATGAGCAACATTGCATGGATACTTAAAAAAAGAAAAAAAAAATCTCAGCCAAAGTCAAAGCCATGAAAAGGCATGGCATGCAAACAACTGCAAGGACACGCACAACATACACCAAGCCTTGCCAGAATTGATCCCTGCTGAAGGCCAAAACAAATAAGAACGGCTTACACACACTCTGGAATGGAGATATGATCAAAGGAAACAAAATTGAAAAAAAAAAAAAAGAAAAATGGAAAATTTGGTGACTACAAGAAAGTGGTCTGGGCAGAAGCCAGGTGCAGTGCAAAGCACCAAAAGAGGCCAAAAATAACCTGACAGGTGTTGTAAAAAAAGGGCAAAAATCAAGGAGGCAGACACAACTTGGTGGGGAAGATATGAGCAACATTGCATGGATACTTAAAAAAAGAAAAAAAAAAAATCTCAGCCAAAGTCAAAGCCATGAAAAGGCATGGCATGCAAACAACTGTAGTGACACACACAACATACACCTAGCCTTGCCAGAATTGATCCCTGCTGAAGGCCAAAACAAATAAGAAGGGCTTACACACACTCTGGAATGGAGATATGATCAAAGGAAACAAAATTGAAAAAAAAAAAAAAGAAAAATGGAAATTTGGTGACTACAAGAAAGTGGTCTGGGCAGAAGCCAGGTGCAGTGCAAAGCACCAAAAGAGGCCAAAAGGATGCTGACAGGTGTTGTAAAAGCAAAACAAAATCCCAGGAGGTGCATACAACTTGGTTGGGAAGATATGAGGGACATGGCACGGATGCATTAAAAAAAAAATAAGAAAAAAAAAATCTCAGACAGAGCCAAAGCCATGAAAAGGCATGACAGCCCAACAAGTGCAGGGACTTGCCCCAAAGCTTGTCCAAATGATCCCCATTAAAATTGCAAGATTTGGTTTCCCTTCCCGAAAGGAAATTTCATTTCCTTTCGGGAAGGGAAACCAAATCTTGCGACCCTGCAAAGAAAGGCTTAAAAACACTCTGGAAAGGAGATATGATCAAAAGAAATGCACTTGCAAAAAACCCCCAAAAAAGGGAAAATTGGGAAATTTGGTGACTACAAGAAAGTGGTCTGGGCAGAAGCCAGGTGCAGTGCAAAGCACCAAAAGAGGCCAAAAATAACCTGAGAGGTGTTGTAAAAAAAGGGCAAAAATCAAGGAGGCAGACACAACTTGGTGGGGAAGATATGAGCAACATTGCATGGATACTTAAAAAAAGAAAAAAAAAAATCTCAGCCAAAGTCAAAGCCATGAAAAGGCATGGTATGCAAACAACTGCAGGGACACGCACAACATACAGCAAGCCTTGCCAGAATTGATCCCTGCTGAAGGCCAAAACAAATAAGAACGGCTTACACACACTCTGGAATGGAGATATGATCAAAGGAAACAAAATTGAAAAAAAAAAAAAAGAAAAATGGAAAATTTGGTGACTACAAGAAAGTGGTCTGGGCAGAAGCCAGGTGCAGTGCAAAGCACCAAAAGAGGCCAAAAGGATGCTGACAGGTGTTGTAAAAGCAAAACAAAATCCAAGGAGGCAGACACAACTTGGTGGGGAAGATATGAGGGACATGGCACGGATGCATTCAAAAAAAAATAAAAAAAAAAAAAAATCTCAGCCAGAGCCAAAGCCATGAAAAGGCATGACAGCCCAACAAGCGCAGGGACTTGCCCCAAAGCTTGTCCAATTGATCCCCATTAAAATCGCAAGATTTGGTTTCCCTTCCCGAAAGGAAATTTCATTTCCTTTCGGGAAGGGAAAGCAAATCTTGCGACCCTGCAAAGAAAGGCTTACAAACACTCTGGAAAGGAGATATGATCAAAAGAAATGCAATTGCAAAAAAACCCCCAAAAAAGGGAAAATTGGGAAATTTGGTGACTACAAGAAAGTGGTCTGGGCAGAAGCCAGGTGCAGTGCAAAGCACCAAAAGAGGCCAAAAGGATGCTGACAGGTGTTGTAAAAGCAAAACAAAATCCAAGGAGGCAGACACAACTTGGTGGGGAAGATATGAGGGACATGGCACGGATGCATTAAAAAAAAAAATAAGAAAAAAAAAATCTCAGACAGAGCCAAAGCCATGAAAAGGCATGACAGCCCAACAAGTGCAGGGACTTGCCCCGAAGCTTGTCCAAATGATCCCCATTAAAATTGCAAGATTTGGTTTCCCTTCCCGAAAGGAAATTTCGTTTCCTTTCGGGAAGGGAAACCAAATCTTGCGACCCTGCAAAGAAAGGCTTACAAACACTCTGGAAAGGAGATATGATCAAAAGAAATGCACTTGCAAAAAACCCCCAAAAAAGGGAAAATTGGGAAATTTGGTGACTACAAGAAAGTGGTCTGGGCAGAAGCCAGGTGCAGTGCAAAGCACCAAAAGAGGCCAAAAATAACCTGAGAGGTGTTGTAAAAAAAGGGCACAAATCAAGGAGGCAGACACAACTTGGTGGGGAAGATATGAGCAACATTGCATGGATACTTAAAAAAAGAAAAAAAAAAAATCTCAGCCAAAGTCAAAGCCATGAAAAGGCATGGCATGCAAACAACTGCAGGGACACGCACAACATACACCAAGCCTTGCCAGAATTGATCCCTGCTGAAGGCCAAAACAAATAAGAAGGGCTTACACACACTCTGGAAAGGAGATATGATCAAAGGAAACAAAATTGAAAAAAAAAAAAAAGAAAAATGGAAAATTTGGTGACTACAAGAAAGTGGTCTGGGCAGAAGCCAGGTGCAGTGCAAAGCACCAAAAGGAGCCAAAAGGATGCTGACAGGTGTTGTAAAAGCAAAACAAAATCCAAAGAGGTACATACAACTTGGTGGGGAAGATATGAGGGACATGGCACGGATGCATTAAAAAAAAAAATAAAAAAAAAAAAAATCTCAGCCAGAGCCAAAGCCATGAAAAGGCATGACAGCCCAACAAGTGCAGGGACTTGCCCCAAAGCTTGTCCAATTGATCCCCATTAAAATCGCAAGATTTGGTTTCCCTTCCCGAAAGGAAATTTCATTTCCTTTCGGGAAGGGAAACCAAATCTTGCGACCCTGCAAAGAAAGGCTTACAAACACTCTGGAAAGGAGATATGATCAAAAGAAATGCAATTGCAAAAAACCCCCAAAAAAGGGAAAATTGGGAAATTTAGTGACTACAAGAAAGTAGTCTGGGCAGAAGCCAGGTGCAGTGCAAAGCACCAAAAGAGGCCAAAAATAACCTGACAGGTGTTGTAAAAAAAGGGCAAAAATCAAGGAGGCAGACACAACTTGGTGGGGAAGATATGAGCAACATTGCATGGATACTTAAAAAAAGAAAAAAAAAAAAATCTCAGCCAAAGTCAAAGCCATGAAAAGGCATGGCATGCAAACAACTGCAAGGACACGCACAACATACAGCAAGCCTTGCCAGAATTGCTCCCTGCTGAAGGCCAAAACAAATAAGAAGGGCTTACACACACTCTGGAATGGAGATATGATCAAAGGAAACAAAATTGAAAAAAAAAAAAAAGAAAAATGGAAAATTTGGTGACAAAAAGAAAGTGGTCTGGGCAGAAGCCAGGTGCAGTGCAAAGCACCAAAAGAGGCCAAAAGAATGCGGAGAGGTGTTGTAAAAGCAAAACAAAATCCAAGGAGGTACATACAACTTGGTGGGGAAGATATGAGGGACATGGCACGGATGCATTCAAAAAAAAAATAAAAAAAAAAAAAAAATCTCAGCCAGAGCCAAAGCCATGAAAAGGCATGACAGCCCAACAAGCGCAGGGACTTGCCCCAAAGCTTGTCCAATTGATCCCCAATAAAATCGCAAGATTTGGTTTCCCTTCCCGAAAGGAAATTTCATTTCCTTTCGGGAAGGGAAACCAAATCTTGCGACCCTGCAAAGAAAGGCTTACAAACACTCTGGAAAGGAGATATGATCAAAAGAAATGCAATTGCAAAAAACCCCCAAAAAAGGAAAAATTGGGAAATTTGGTGACTACAAGAAAGTGGTCTGGGCAGAAGCCAGGTGCAGTGCAAAGCACCAAAAGAGGCCAAAAATAACCTGACAGGTGTTGTAAAAAAAGGGCACAAATCAAGGAGGCAGACACAACTTGGTGGGGAAGATATGAGGGACATGGCACGGATGCATTCAAAAAAAAAAAAAAAAAAAAAAAATCTCAGCCAGAGCCAAAGCCATGAAAAGGCATGACAGCCCAACAAGTGCAGGGACTTGCCCCAAAGCTTGTCCAAATGATCCCCATTAAAATCGCAAGATTTGCTTTCCCTTCCCGAAAGGAAATTTCATTTCCTTTCGGGAAGGGAAAGCAAATCTTGCGACCCTGCAAAGAAAGGCTTACAAACACTCTGGAAAGGAGATATGATCAAAAGAAATGCAATTGCAAAAAACCCCCAAAAAAGGGAAAATTGGGAAATTTGGTGACTACAAGAAAGTGGTCTGGGCAGAAGCCAGGTGCAGTGCAAAGCACCAAAAGAGGCCAAAAATAACCTGACAGGTGTTGTAAAAAAAGGGCAAAAATCAAGGAGGCAGACACAACTTGGTGGGGAAGATATGAGCAACATTGCATGGATACTTAAAAAAAGAAAAAAAAAAAAATCTCAGCCAAAGTCAAAGCCATGAAAAGGCATGGCATGCAAACAACTGCAAGGACACGCACAACATACAGCAAGCCTTGCCAGAATTGCTCCCTGCTGAAGGCCAAAACAAATAAGAAGGGCTTACACACACTCTGGAATGGAGATATGATCAAAGGAAACAAAATTGAAAAAAAAAAAAAAGAAAAATGGAAAATTTGGTGACTACAAGAAAGTGGTCTGGGCAGAAGCCAGGTGCAGTGCAAAGCACCAAAAGAGGCCAAAAGGATGCTGACAGGTGTTGTAAAAGCAAAACAAAATCCAAGGAGGCAGACACAACTTGGTGGGGAAGATATGAGGGACATGGCACGGATGAATTAAAAAAAAAAAAAAAAAAAAAAAAAAAATCTCAGCCAGAGCCAAAGCCATGAAAAGGCATGACAGCCCAACAAGCGCAGGGACTTGCCCCAAAGCTTGTCCAATTGATCCCCATTAAAATCGCAAGATTTGGTTTCCCTTCCCGAAAGGAAATTTCATTTCCTTTCGGGAAGGGAAACCAAATCTTGCGACCCTGCAAAGGAAGGCTTACAAACACTCTGGAAAGGAGATATGATCAAAAGAAATGCAATTGCAAAAAACCCCCAAAAAAGGGAAAATTGGGAAATTTGGTGACTACAAGAAAGTGGTCTGGGCAGAAGCCAGGTGCAGTGCAAAGCACCAAAAGAGGCCAAAAATAACCTGACAGGTGTTGTAAAAAAAGGGCACAAATCAAGGAGGCAGACACAACTTGGTGGGGAAGATATGAGCAACATTGCATGGATACTTAAAAAAAGAAAAAAAAAAAATCTCAGCCAAAGTCAAAGCCATGAAAAGGCATGGCATGCAAACAACTGCAGGGACACGCACAACATACAGCAAGCCTTGCCAGAATTGATCCCTGCTGAAGGCCAAAACAAATAAGAAGGGCTTACACACACTCTGGAATGGAGATATGATCAAAGGAAACAAAAATGAAAAAAAAAAAAAAAGAAAAATGGAAAATTTGGTGACTACAAGAAAGTGGTCTGGGCAGAAGCCAGGTGCAGTGCAAAGCACCAAAAGAGGCCAAAAGAATGCTAATAGGTGTTGTAAAAACAAAACAAAATCCAAAGAGGTACATACAACTTGGTGGGGAAGATATGAGGGACATGGCACGGATGCATTAAAAAAAAAAATAAAAAAAAAAAAAATCTCAGCCAGAGCCAAAGCCATGAAAAGGCATGACAGCCCAACAAGTGCAGGGACTTGCCCCAAAGCTTGTCCAATTGATCCCCATTAAAATCGCAAGATTTGGTTTCCCTTCCCGAAAGGAAATTTCATTTCCTTTCGGGAAGGGAAACCAAATCTTGCGACCCTGCAAAGAAAGGCTTACAAACACTCTGGAAAGGAGATATGATCAAAAGAAATGCACTTGCAAAAAACCCCCAAAAAAGGGAAAATTGGGAAATTTGGTGACTACAAGAAAGTGGTCTGGGCAGAAGCCAGGTGCAGTGCAAAGCACCAAAAGAGGCCAAAAATAACCTGACAGGTGTTGTAAAAAAAGGGCAAAAATCAAGGAGGCAGACACAACTTGGTGGGGAAGATATGAGCAACATTGCATGGATACTTAAAAAAAGAAAAAAAAAAAATCTCAGCCAAAGTCAAAGCCATGAAAAGGCATGGCATGCAAACAACTGCAGGGACACGCACAACATACACCAAGCCTTGCCAGAATTGATCCCTGCTGAAGGCCAAAACAAATAAGAAGGGCTTACACACACTCTGGAATGGAGATATGATCAAAGGAAACAAAATTGAAAAAAAAAAAAAAGAAAAATGGAAAATTTGGTGACTACAAGAAAGTGGTCTGGGCAGAAGCCAGGTGCAGTGCAAAGCACGAAAAAAAGTTAAAAGAATGCTAACAGGTGTTGTAAAAGCAAAACAAAATCCCAGGAGGTACATACAACTTGGTGGGGAAGATATGAGGGACATGGCACGGATGCATTCAAAAAAAAAAAAAAGAAAAAAAAAATCTCAGCCAGAGCCAAAGCCATGAATAGGCATGACAGCCCAACAAGTGCAGGGACTTGCCCCAAAGCTTGTCCAAATGATCCCCATTAAAATTGCAAGATTTGCTTTCCCTTCCCGAAAGGAAATTTCATTTCCTTTCGGGAAGGGAAAGCAAATCTTGCGACCCTGCAAAGAAAGGCTTACAAACACTCTGGAAAGGAGATATGATCAAAAGAAATGCAATTGCAAAAAACCCCCAAAAAAGGGAAAATTGGGAAATTTGGTGACTACAAGAAAGTGGTCTGGGCAGAAGCCAGGTGCAGTGCAAAGCACCAAAAGAGGCCAAAAATAACCTGACAGGTGTTGTAAAAAAAGGGCAAAAATCAAGGAGGCAGACACAACTTGGTGGGGAAGATATGAGAAACATTGCATGGATACTTAAAAAAAGAAAAAAAAAAAAATCTCAGCCAAAGTCAAAGCCATGAAAAGGCATGGCATGCAAACAACTGCAAGGACACGCAAAACATACACCAAGCCTTGCCAGAATTGCTCCCTGCTGAAGGCCAAAACAAATAAGAAGGGCTTACACACACTCTGGAATGGAGATATGATCAAAGGAAACAAAATTGAAAAAAAAAAAAAAGAAAAATGGAAATTTGGTGACTACAAGAAAGTGGTCTGGGCAGAAGCCAGGTGCAGTGCAAAGCACCAAAAGAGGCCAAAGGATGCTGACAGGTGTTGTAAAAGCAAAACAAAATCCAAGGAGGCAGACACAACTTGGTGGGGAAGATATGAGGGACATGGCACGGATGCATTCAAAAAAAAAAAAAAGAAAAAAAAAATCTCAGCCAGAGCCAAAGCCATGAAAAGGCATGACAGCCCAACAAGTGCAGGGACTTGCCCCAAAGCTTGTCCAATTGATCCCCATTAAAATCGCAAGATTTGCTTTCCCTTCCCGAAAGGAAATTTCATTTCCTTTCGGGAAGGGAAAGCAAATCTTGCGACCCTGCAAAGAAAGGCTTACAAACACTCTGGAAAGGAGACATGATCAAAAGAAATGCAATTGCAAAAAACCCCCAAAAAAGGGAAAATTGGGAAATTTGGTGACTACAAGAAAGTGGTCTGGGCAGAAGCCAGGTGCAGTGCAAAGCACCAAAAGAGGCCAAAAATAACCTGACAGGTGTTGTAAAAAAAGGGCAAAAATCAAGGAGGCAGACACAACTTGGTGGGGAAGATATGAGCAACATTGCATGGATACTTAAAAAAAGAAAAAAAAAAAATCTCAGCCAAAGTCAAAGCCATGAAAAGGCATGGCATGCAAACAACTGCAGGGACACGCACAACATACACCAAGCCTTGCCAGAATTGATCCCTGCTGAAGGCCAAAACAAATAAGAAGGGCTTACACACACTCTGGAATGGAGATATGATCAAAGGAAACAAAATTGAAAAAAAAAAAAAAGAAAAATGGAAAATTTGGTGACTACAAGAAAGTGGTCTGGGCAGAAGCCAGGTGCAGTGCAAAGCACCAAAAGAGGCCAAAAGGATGCTGACAGGTGTTGTAAAAGCAAAACAAAATCCAAGGAGGCAGACACAACTTGGTGGGGAAGATATGATGGACATGGCACGGATGCATTAAAAAAAAAAAAAAAAAAAGAAAAAAAAAATCTCAGCCAGAGCCAAAGCCATGAAAAGGCATGACAGCCCAACAAGTGCAGGGACTTGCCCCAAAGCTTGTCCAATTGATCCCCATTAAAATCGCAAGATTTGCTTTCCCTTCCCGAAAGGAAATTTCATTTCCTTTCGGGAAGGGAAAGCAAATCTTGCGACCCTGCAAAGAAAGGCTTACAAACACTCTGGAAAGGAGATATGATCAAAAGAAATGCAATTGCAAAAAACCCCCAAAAAAGGGAAAATTGGGAAATTTGGTGACTACAAGAAAGTGGTCTGGGCAGAAGCCAGGTGCAGTGCAAAGCACCAAAAGAGGCCAAAAATAACCTGACAGGTGTTGTAAAAAAAGGGCAAAAAACAAGGAGGCAGACACAACTTGGTGGGGAAGATATGAGCAACATTGCATGGATACTTAAAAAAAGAAAAAAAAAAATCTCAGCCAAAGTCAAAGCCATGAAAAGGCATGGCATGCAAACAACTGCAGGGACACGCACAACATACACCAAGCCTTGCCAGAATTGATCCCTGCTGAAGGCCAAAACAAATAAGAAGGGCTTACACACACTCTGGAATGGAGATATGATCAAAGGAAACAAAATTGAAAAAAAAAAAAAAGAAAAATGGAAAATTTGGTGACAACAAGAAAGTGGTCTGGGCAGAAGCCAGGTGCAGTGCAAAGCACCAAAAGAGGCCAAAAGGATGCTGACAGGTGTTGTAAAAGCAAAACAAAATCCCAGGAGGTGCATACAACTTGGTTGGGAAGATATGAGGGACATGGCACGGATGCATTAAAAAAAAAAATTAAGAAAAAAAAAATCTCAGCCAGAGCCAAAGCCATGAAAAGGCATGACAGCCCAACAAGTGCAGGGACTTGCCCCAAAGCTTGTCCAAATGATCCCCATTAAAATCGCAAGATTTGGTTTCCCTTCCCGAAAGGAAATTTCATTTCCTTTCGGGAAGGGAAACCAAATCTTGCGACCCTGCAAAGAAAGGCTTACAAACACTCTGGAAAGGAGATATGATCAAAAGAAATGCAATTGCAAAAAACCCCCAAAAAAGGGAAAATTGGGAAATTTGGTGACTACAAGAAAGTGGTCTGGGCAGAAGCCAGGTGCAGTGCAAAGCACCAAAAGAGGCCAAAAATAACCTGAGAGGTGTTGTAAAAAAAGGGCAAAAATCAAGGAGGCAGACACAACTTGGTGGGGAAGATATGAGCAACATTGCATGGATACTTAAAAAAAGAAAAAAAAAAATCTCAGCCAAAGTCATAGCCATGAAAAGGCATGGCATGGAAACAACTGTAGTGACACGCACAACATACACCTAGCCTTGCCAGAATTGATCCCTGCTGAAGGCCAAAACAAATAAGAAGGGCTTACACACACTCTGGAATGGAGATATGATCAAAGGAAACAAAATTGAAAAAAAAAAAAAAGAAAAATGGAAAATTTGGTGACTACAAGAAAGTGGTCTGGGCAGAAGCCAGGTGCAGGGCAAAGCACCAAAAGAGGCCAAAAGGATGCTGACAGGTGTTGTAAAAGCAAAACAAAATCCCAGGAGGTGCATACAACTTGGTTGGGAAGATATGAGGGACATGGCACGGATGCATTCAAAAAAAAAAAAAAGAAAAAAAAAATCTCAGCCAGAGCCAAAGCCATGAAAAGGCATGACAGCCCAACAAGTGCAGGGACTTGCCCCAAAGCTTGTCCAATTGATCCCCATTAAAATCGCAAGATTTGCTTTCCCTTCCCGAAAGGAAATTTCATTTCCTTTCGGGAAGGGAAAGCAAATCTTGCGACCCTGCAAAGAAAGGCTTACAAACACTCTGGAAAGGAGATATGATCAAAAGAAATGCAATTGCAAAAAACCCCCAAAAAAGGGAAAATTGGGAAATTTGGTGACTACAAGAAAGTGGTCTGGGCAGAAGCCAGGTGCAGTGCAAAGCACCAAAAGAGGCCAAAAATAACCTGACAGGTGTTGTAAATAAAGGGCAAAAATCAAGGAGGCAGACACAACTTGGTGGGGAAGATATGAGCAACATTGCATGGATACTTAAAAAAAGAAAAAAAAAAAATCTCAGCCAAAGTCAAAGCCATGAAAAGGCATGGCATGGAAACAACTGCAAGGACACGCACAACATACAGCAAGCCTTGCCAGAATTGATCCCTGCTGAAGGCCAAAACAAATAAGAAGGGCTTACACACACTCTGGAATGGAGATATGATCAAAGGAAACAAAATTGAAAAAAAAAAAAAAGAAAAATGGAAA
The DNA here is from genome assembly GCF_027477595.1 of Haemorhous mexicanus. Classification (NCBI taxonomy): domain Eukaryota; kingdom Metazoa; phylum Chordata; class Aves; order Passeriformes; family Fringillidae; genus Haemorhous; species Haemorhous mexicanus. Next base: position 51,297,321 of record NC_082343.1, read on the forward strand.
ATTTGGTGACAACAAGAAAGTGGTCTGGGCAGAAGCCAGGTGCAGTGCAAAGCACCAAAAGAGGCCAAAAGGATGCTGACAGGTGTTGTAAAAGCAAAACAAAATCCCAGGAGGTGCATACAACTTGGTTGGGAAGATATGAGGGACATGGCACGGATGCATTAAAAAAAAAAATAAGAAAAAAAAAATCTCAGCCAGAGCCAAAGCCATGAAAAGGCATGACAGCCCAACAAGTGCAGGGACTTGCCCCAAAGCTTGTCCAAATGATCCCCATTAAAATCGCAAGATTTGGTTTCCCTTCCCGAAAGGAAATTTCATTTCCTTTCGGGAAGGGAAACCAAATCTTGCGACCCTGCAAAGAAAGGCTTACAAACACTCTGGAAAGGAGATATGATCAAAAGAAATGCAATTGCAAAAAACCCCCAAAAAAGGGAAAATTGGGAAATTTGGTGACTACAAGAAAGTGGTCTGGGCAGAAGCCAGGTGCAGTGCAAAGCACCAAAAGAGGCCAAAAATAACCTGACAGGTGTTGTAAAAAAAGGGCAAAAATCAAGGAGGCAGACACAACTTGGTGGGGAAGATATGAGCAACATTGCATGGATACTTAAAAAAAGAAAAAAAAAATCTCAGCCAAAGTCAAAGCCATGAAAAGGCATGGCATGCAAACAACTGCAAGGACACGCACAACATGCACCAAGCCTTGCCAGAATTGATCCCTGCTGAAGGCCAAAACAAATAAGAAGGGCTTACACACACTCTGGAATAGAGATATGATCAAAGGAAACAAAATTGAAAAAAAAAAAAAAGAAAAATGGAAAATTTGGTGACAACAAGAAAGTGGTCTGGGCAGAAGCCAGGTGCAGTGCAAAGCACCAAAAGAGGCCAAAAATAACCTGAGAGGTGTTGTAAAAAAAGGGCAAATATCAAGGAGGCAGACACAACTTGGTGGGGAAGATATGAGCAACATTGCATGGATACTTAAAAAAAGAAAAAAAAAAATCTCAGCCAAAGTCATAGCCATGAAAAGGCATGGCATGGAAACAACTGTAGTGACACGCACAACATACACCTAGCCTTGCCAGAATTGATCCCTGCTGAAGGCCAAAACAAATAAGAAGGGCTTACACACACTCTGGAATGGAGATATGATCAAAGGAAACAAAATTGAAAAAAAAAAAAAAGAAAAATGGAAAATTTGGTGACTACAATAAAGTGGTCTGGGCAGAAGCCAGGTGCAGTGCAAAGCACCAAAAGAGGCCAAAAGGATGCTGACAGGTGTTGTAAAAGCAAAACAAAATCCCAGGAGGTGCATACAACTTGGTTGGGAAGATATGAGGGACATGGCACGGATGCATTCAAAAAAAAAAAAAAGAAAAAAAAAATCTCAGCCAGAGCCAAAGCCATGAAAAGGCATGACAGCCCAACAAGTGCAGGGACTTGCCCCAAAGCTTATCCAATTGATCCCCATTAAAATCGCAAGATTTGGTTTCCCTTCCCGAAAGGAAATTCCATTTCCTTTCGGGAAGGGAAACCAAATCTTGCGACCCTGCAAAGAAAGGCTTACAAACACTCTGGAAAGAAGATATGATCAAAAGAAATGCAATTGCAAAAAACCCCCAAAAAAGGGAAAATTGGGAAATTTGGTGACTACAAGAAAGTGGTCTGGGCAGAAGCCAGGTGCAGTGCAAAGCACCAAAAGAGGCCAAAAATATCCTGACAGGTGTTGTAAAAAAAGGGCAAAAATCAAGGAGGCAGACACAACTTGGTGGGGAAGATATGAGCAACATTGCATGGATACTTAAAAAAAGAAAAAAAAAAAATCTCAGCCAAAGTCAAAGCCATGAAAAGGCATGGCATGGAAACAACTGCAGGGACACTCACAACATACAGCAAGCCTTGCCAGAACTGATCCCTGCTGAATGCCAAAACAAAAAAGAAGGGCTTACACACACTCTGGAATGGAGATATGATCAAAGGAAACAAAATTGAAAAAAAAAAAAAAGAAAAATGGAAAATTTGGTGACTACAAGAAAGTGGTCTGGGCAGAAGCCAGGTGCAGTGCAAAGCACCAAAAGAGGCCAAAAGGATGCTGACAGGTGTTGTAAAAGCAAAACAAAATCCAAGGAGGCAGACACAACTTGGTGGGGAAGATATGAGGGACATGGCACGGATGCATTAAAAAAAAAAAAAAAAAAAAAAAAAATCTCAGCCAGAGACAAAGCCATGAAAAGGCATGACAGCCCAACAAGCGCAGGGACTTGCCCCAAAGCTTGTCCAATTGATCCCCATTAAAATCGCAAGATTTGGTTTCCCTTCCCGAAAGGAAATTTCATTTCCTTTCGGGAAGGGAAAGCAAATCTTGCGACCCTGCAAAGAAAGGCTTACAAACACTCTGGAAAGGAGATATGATCAAAAGAAATGCAATTGCAAAAAACCCCCAAAAAAGGGAAAATTGGGAAATTTGGTGACTACAAGAAAGTGGTCTGGGCAGAAGCCAGGTGCAGTGCAAAGCACCAAAAGAGGCCAAAAATAACCTGACAGGTGTTGTAAAAAAAGGGCACAAATCAAGGAGGCAGACACAACTTGGTGGGGAAGATATGAGCAACATTGCATGGATACATAAAAAAAAAAAAATCTCAGCCAAAGTCAAAGCCATGAAAAGGCATGGCATGCAAACAACTGCAGGGACACGCACAACATACAGCAAGCCTTGCCAGAATTGATCCCTGCTGAATGCCAAAACAAATAAGAAGGGCTTACACACACTCTGGAATGGAGATATGATCAAAGGAAACAAAATTGAAAAAAAAAAAAAAGAAAAATGGAAAATTTGGTGACTACAAGAAAGTGGTCTGGGCAGAAGCCAGGTGCAGTGCAAAGCACCAAAAGAGGCCAAAAGGATGCTGACAGGTGTTGTAAAAGCAAAACAAAATCCAAGGAGGCAGACACAACTTGGTGGGGAAGATATGAGGGACATGGCACGGATGCATTAAAAAAAAAAATAAAAAAAAAAAAAATCTCAGCCAGAGCCAAAGCCATGAAAAGGCATGACAGCCCAACAAGTGCAGGGACTTGCCCCAAAGCTTGTCCAATTGATCCCCATTAAAATCGCAAGATTTGGTTTCCCTTCCCGAAAGGAAATTTCATTTCCTTTCGGGAAGGGAAACCAAATCTTGCGACCCTGCAAAGAAAGGCTTACAAACACTCTGGAAAGGAGATATGATCAAAAGAAATGCACTTGCAAAAAACCCCCAAAAAAGGGAAAATTGGGAAATTTGGTGACTACAAGAAAGTGGTCTGGGCAGAAGCCAGGTGCAGTGCAAAGCACCAAAAGAGGCCAAAAATAACCTGACAGGTGTTGTAAAAAAAGGGCAAAAATCAAGGAGGCAGACACAACTTGGTGGGGAAGATATGAGCAACATTGCATGGATACTTAAAAAAAGAAAAAAAAAAAATCTCAGCCAAAGTCAAAGCCATGAAAAGGCATGGCATGCAAACAACTGCAGGGACACGCACAACATACACCAAGCCTTGCCAGAATTGATCCCTGCTGAAGGCCAAAACAAATAAGAAGGGCTTACACACACTCTGGAATGGAGATATGATCAAAGGAAACAAAATTGAAAAAAAAAAAAAAGAAAAATGGAAAATTTGGTGACTACAAGAAAGTGGTCTGGGCAGAAGCCAGGTGCAGTGCAAAGCACGAAAAAAAGTTAAAAGAATGCTAACAGGTGTTGTAAAAGCAAAACAAAATCCCAGGAGGTACATACAACTTGGTGGGGAAGATATGAGGGACATGGCACGGATGCATTCAAAAAAAAAAAAAAGAAAAAAAAAATCTCAGCCAGAGCCAAAGCCATGAATAGGCATGACAGCCCAACAAGTGCAGGGACTTGCCCCAAAGCTTGTCCAAATGATCCCCATTAAAATTGCAAGATTTGCTTTCCCTTCCCGAAAGGAAATTTCATTTCCTTTCGGGAAGGGAAAGCAAATCTTGCGACCCTGCAAAGAAAGGCTTACAAACACTCTGGAAAGGAGATATGATCAAAAGAAATGCAATTGCAAAAAACCCCCAAAAAAGGGAAAATTGGGAAATTTGGTGACTACAAGAAAGTGGTCTGGGCAGAAGCCAGGTGCAGTGCAAAGCACCAAAAGAGGCCAAAAATAACCTGACAGGTGTTGTAAAAAAAGGGCAAAAATCAAGGAGGCAGACACAACTTGGTGGGGAAGATATGAGAAACATTGCATGGATACTTAAAAAAAGAAAAAAAAAAAAATCTCAGCCAAAGTCAAAGCCATGAAAAGGCATGGCATGCAAACAACTGCAAGGACACGCAAAACATACACCAAGCCTTGCCAGAATTGCTCCCTGCTGAAGGCCAAAACAAATAAGAAGGGCTTACACACACTCTGGAATGGAGATATGATCAAAGGAAACAAAATTGAAAAAAAAAAAAAAGAAAAATGGAAATTTGGTGACTACAAGAAAGTGGTCTGGGCAGAAGCCAGGTGCAGTGCAAAGCACCAAAAGAGGCCAAAGGATGCTGACAGGTGTTGTAAAAGCAAAACAAAATCCAAGGAGGCAGACACAACTTGGTGGGGAAGATATGAGGGACATGGCACGGATGCATTAAAAAAAAAAAAAAAAAAAAGAAAAAAAAAATCTCAGCCAGAGCCAAAGCCATGAAAAGGCATGACAGCCCAACAAGTGCAGGGACTTGCCCCAAAGCTTGTCCAATTGATCCCCATTAAAATCGCAAGATTTGGTTTCCCTTCCCGAAAGGAAATTTCATTTCCTTTCGGGAAGGGAAAGCAAATCTTGTGACCCTGCAAAGAAAGGCTTACAAACACTCTGGAAAGGAGACATGATCAAAAGAAATGCAATTGCAAAAAACCCCCAAAAAAGGGAAAATTGGGAAATTTGGTGACTACAAGAAAGTGGTCTGGGCAGAAGCCAGGTGCAGTGCAAAGCACCAAAAGAGGCCAAAAATAACCTGACAGGTGTTGTAAAAAAAGGGCAAAAATCAAGGAGGCAGACACAACTTGGTGGGGAAGATATGAGCAACATTGCATGGATACTTAAAAAAAGAAAAAAAAAAAATCTCAGCCAAAGTCAAAGCCATGAAAAGGCATGGCATGCAAACAACTGCAGGGACACGCACAACATACAGCAAGCCTTGCCAGAATTGATCCCTGCTGAAGGCCAAAACAAATAAGAAGGGCTTACACACACTCTGGAATGGAGATATGATCAAAGGAAACAAAATTGAAAAAAAAAAAAAAGAAAAATGGAAAATTTGGTGACTACAAGAAAGTGGTCTGGGCAGAAGCCAGGTGCAGTGCAAAGCACCAAAAGAGGCCAAAAGGATGCTGACAGGTGTTGTAAAAGCAAAACAAAATCCAAGGAGGCAGACACAACTTGGTGGGGAAGATATGATGGACATGGCACGGATGCATTAAAAAAAAAAAAAAAAAAAGAAAAAAAAAATCTCAGCCAGAGCCAAAGCCATGAAAAGGCATGACAGCCCAACAAGTGCAGGGACTTGCCCCAAAGCTTGTCCAATTGATCCCCATTAAAATCGCAAGATTTGGTTTCCCTTCCCGAAAGGAAATTTCATTTCCTTTCGGGAAGGGAAAGCAAATCTTGCGACCCTGCAAAGAAAGGCTTACAAACACTCTGGAAAGGAGACATGATCAAAAGAAATGCAATTGCAAAAAACCCCCAAAAAAGGGAAAATTGGGAAATTTGGTGACTACAAGAAAGTTGTCTGGGCAGAAGCCAGGTGCAGTGCAAAGCACCAAAAGAGGCCAAAAATAACCTGACAGGTGTTGTAAAAAAAGGGCAAAAATCAAGGAGGCAGACACAACTTGGTGGGGAAGATATGAGCAACATTGCATGGATACTTAAAAAAAGAAAAAAAAAAAATCTCAGCCAAAGTCAAAGCCATGAAAAGGCATGGCATGCAAACAACTGCAGGGACACGCACAACATACACCAAGCCTTGCCAGAATTGATCCCTGCTGAAGGCCAAAACAAATAAGAAGGGCTTACACACACTCTGGAATGGAGATATGATCAAAGGAAACAAAATTGAAAAAAAAAAAAAAGAAAAATGGAAAATTTGGTGACTACAAGAAAGTGGTCTGGGCAGAAGCCAGGTGCAGTGCAAAGCACGAAAAAAAGTTAAAAGAATGCTAACAGGTGTTGTAAAAGCAAAACAAAATCCAAAGAGGTACATACAACTTGGTGGGGAAGATATGAGGGACATGGCACGGATGCATTCAAAAAAAGAATAAAAAAAAAAAAAATCTCAGCCAGAGCCAAAGCCATGAAAAGGCATGACAGCCCAACAAGTGCAGGGACTTGCCCCAAAGCTTGTCCAATTGATCCCCATTAAAATCGCAAGATTTGCTTTCCCTTCCCGAAAGGAAATTTCATTTCCTTTCGGGAAGGGAAAGCAAATCTTGCGACCCTGCAAAGAAAGGCTTACAAACACTCTGGAAAGGAGATATGATCAAAAGAAATGCAATTGCAAAAAACCCCCAAAAAAGGGAAAATTGGGAAATTTGGTGACTACAAGAAAGTGGTCTGGGCAGAAGCCAGGTGCAGTGCAAAGCACCAAAAGAGGCCAAAAATAACCTGACAGGTGTTGTAAAAAAAGGGCAAAAAACAAGGAGGCAGACACAACTTGGTGGGGAAGATATGAGCAACATTGCATGGATACTTAAAAAAAGAAAAAAAAAAATCTCAGCCAAAGTCAAAGCCATGAAAAGGCATGGCATGCAAACAACTGCAGGGACACGCACAACATACACCAAGCCTTGCCAGAATTGATCCCTGCTGAAGGCCAAAACAAATAAGAAGGGCTTACACACACTCTGGAATGGAGATATGATCAAAGGAAACAAAATTGAAAAAAAAAAAAAAGAAAAATGGAAAATTTGGTGACAACAAGAAAGTGGTCTGGGCAGAAGCCAGGTGCAGTGCAAAGCACCAAAAGAGGCCAAAAGGATGCTGACAGGTGTTGTAAAAGCAAAACAAAATCCCAGGAGGTGCATACAACTTGGTTGGGAAGATATGAGGGACATGGCACGGATGCATTAAAAAAAAAAATTAAGAAAAAAAAAATCTCAGCCAGAGCCAAAGCCATGAAAAGGCATGACAGCCCAACAAGTGCAGGGACTTGCCCCAAAGCTTGTCCAAATGATCCCCATTAAAATCGCAAGATTTGGTTTCCCTTCCCGAAAGGAAATTTCATTTCCTTTCGGGAAGGGAAACCAAATCTTGCGACCCTGCAAAGAAAGGCTTACAAACACTCTGGAAAGGAGATATGATCAAAAGAAATGCAATTGCAAAAAACCCCCAAAAAAGGGAAAATTGGGAAATTTGGTGACTACAAGAAAGTGGTCTGGGCAGAAGCCAGGTGCAGTGCAAAGCACCAAAAGAGGCCAAAAATAACCTGAGAGGTGTTGTAAAAAAAGGGCAAATATCAAGGAGGCAGACACAACTTGGTGGGGAAGATATGAGCAACATTGCATGGATACTTAAAAAAAGAAAAAAAAAAATCTCAGCCAAAGTCATAGCCATGAAAAGGCATGGCATGGAAACAACTGTAGTGACACGCACAACATACACCTAGCCTTGCCAGAATTGATCCCTGCTGAAGGCCAAAACAAATAAGAAGGGCTTACACACACTCTGGAATGGAGATATGATCAAAGGAAACAAAATTGAAAAAAAAAAAAAAGAAAAATGGAAAATTTGGTGACTACAAGAAAGTGGTCTGGGCAGAAGCCAGGTGCAGGGCAAAGCACCAAAAGAGGCCAAAAGGATGCTGACAGGTGTTGTAAAAGCAAAACAAAATCCCAGGAGGTGCATACAACTTGGTTGGGAAGATATGAGGGACATGGCACGGATGCATTCAAAAAAAAAAAAAAGAAAAAAAAAATCTCAGCCAGAGCCAAAGCCATGAAAAGGCATGACAGCCCAACAAGTGCAGGGACTTGCCCCAAAGCTTGTCCAATTGATCCCCATTAAAATCGCAAGATTTGCTTTCCCTTCCCGAAAGGAAATTTCATTTCCTTTCGGGAAGGGAAACCAAATCTTGCGACCCTGCAAAGAAAGGCTTACAAACACTCTGGAAAGGAGATATGATCAAAAGAAATGCAATTGCAAAAAACCCCCAAAAAAGGGAAAATTGGGAAATTTGGTGACTACAAGAAAGTGGTCTGGGCAGAAGCCAGGTGCAGTGCAAAGCACCAAAAGAGGCCAAAAATAACCTGACAGGTGTTGTAAATAAAGGGCAAAAATCAAGGAGGCAGACACAACTTGGTGGGGAAGATATGAGCAACATTGCATGGATACTTAAAAAAAGAAAAAAAAAAATCTCAGCCAAAGTCAAAGCCATGAAAAGGCATGGTATGCAAACAACTGCAGGGACACGCACAACATACAGCAAGCCTTGCCAGAATTGATCCCTGCTGAAGGCCAAAACAAATAAGAAGGGCTTACACACACTCTGGAATGGAGATATGATCAAAGGAAACAAAATTGAAAAAAAAAAAAAAGAAAAATGGAAAATTTGGTGACTACAAGAAAGTGGTCTGGGCAGAAGCCAGGTGCAGTGCAAAGCACCAAAAGAGGCCAAAAGGATGCTGACAGGTGTTGTAAAAGCAAAACAAAATCCCAGGAGGTGCATACAACTTGGTTGGGAAGATATGAGGGACATGGCACGGATGCATTAAAAAAAAAAATAAGAAAAAAAAAATCTCAGCCAGAGCCAAAGCCATGAAAAGGCATGACAGCCCAACAAGTGCAGGGACTTGCCCCAAAGCTTGTCCAAATGATCCCCATTAAAATCGCAAGATTTGGTTTCCCTTCCCGAAAGGAAATGAAATTTCCTTTCGGGAAGGGAAACCAAATCTTGCGACCCTGCAAAGAAAGGCTTACAAACACTCTGGAAAGGAGATATGATCAAAAGAAATGCAATTGCAAAAAACCCCCAAAAAAGGGAAAATTGGGAAATTTGGTGACTACAAGAAAGTGGTCTGGGCAGAAGCCAGGTGCAGTGCAAAGCACCAAAAGAGGCCAAAAATAACCTGACAGGTGTTGTAAAAAAAGGGCAAAAATCAAGGAGGCAGACACAACTTGGTGGGGAAGATATGAGCAACATTGCATGGATACTTAAAAAAAGAAAAAAAAAATCTCAGCCAAAGTCAAAGCCATGAAAAGGCATGGCATGCAAACAACTGCAAGGACACGCACAACATGCACCAAGCCTTGCCAGAATTGATCCCTGCTGAAGGCCAAAACAAATAAGAAGGGCTTACACACACTCTGGAATAGAGATATGATCAAAGGAAACAAAATTGAAAAAAAAAAAAAAGAAAAATGGAAAATTTGGTGACAACAAGAAAGTGGTCTGGGCAGAAGCCAGGTGCAGTGCAAAGCACCAAAAGAGGCCAAAAATAACCTGAGAGGTGTTGTAAAAAAAGGGCAAATATCAAGGAGGCAGACACAACTTGGTGGGGAAGATATGAGCAACATTGCATGGATACTTAAAAAAAGAAAAAAAAAAATCTCAGCCAAAGTCATAGCCATGAAAAGGCATGGCATGGAAACAACTGTAGTGACACGCACAACATACACCTAGCCTTGCCAGAATTGATCCCTGCTGAAGGCCAAAACAAATAAGAAGGGCTTACACACACTCTGGAATGGAGATATGATCAAAGGAAACAAAATTGAAAAAAAAAAAAAAGAAAAATGGAAAATTTGGTGACTACAATAAAGTGGTCTGGGCAGAAGCCAGGTGCAGGGCAAAGCACCAAAAGAGGCCAAAAGGATGCTGACAGGTGTTGTAAAAGCAAAACAAAATCCCAGGAGGTGCATACAACTTGGTTGGGAAGATATGAGGGACATGGCACGGATGCATTCAAAAAAAAAAAAAAGAAAAAAAAAATCTCAGCCAGAGCCAAAGCCATGAAAAGGCATGACAGCCCAACAAGTGCAGGGACTTGCCCCAAAGCTTATCCAATTGATCCCCATTAAAATCGCAAGATTTGCTTTCCCTTCCCGAAAGGAAATTCCATTTCCTTTCGGGAAGGGAAACCAAATCTTGCGACCCTGCAAAGAAAGGCTTACAAACACTCTGGAAAGGAGATATGATCAAAAGAAATGCAATTGCAAAAAACCCCCAAAAAAGGGAAAATTGGGAAATTTGGTGACTACAAGAAAGTGGTCTGGGCAGAAGCCAGGTGCAGTGCAAAGCACCAAAAGAGGCCAAAAATAACCTGACAGGTGTTGTAAATAAAGGGCAAAAATCAAGGAGGCAGACACAACTTGGTGGGGAAGATATGAGCAACATTGCATGGATACTTAAAAAAAGAAAAAAAAAAAATCTCAGCCAAAGTCAAAGCCATGAAAAGGCATGGCATGGAAACAACTGCAAGGACACGCACAACATACACCAAGCCTTGCCAGAATTGATCCCTGCTGAAGGCCAAAACAAATAAGAAGGGCTTACACACACTCTGGAATGGAGATATGATCAAAGGAAACAAAATTGAAAAAAAAAAAAAAGAAAAATGGAAAATTTGGTGACTACAAGAAAGTGGTCTGGGCAGAAGCCAGGTGCAGTGCAAAGCACCAAAAAAAGTTAAAAGAATGCTGACAGGTGTTGTAAAAGCAAAACAAAATCCAAGGAGGTACATACAACTTGGTTGGGAAGATATGAGGGACATGGCACGGATGCATTCAAAAAAAAAAAAAAGAAAAAAAAAATCTCAGCCAGAGCCAAAGCCATGAAAAGGCATGACAGCCCAACAAGTGCAGGGACTTGCCCCAAAGCTTGGCCAAATGATCCCCATTAAAATCGCAAGATTTGGTTTCCCTTCCCGAAAGGAAATTCCATTTCCTTTCGGGAAGGGAAACCAAATCTTGCGACCCTGCAAAGAAAGGCTTACAAACACTCTGGAAAGAAGATATGATCAAAAGAAATGCAATTGCAAAAAACCCCCAAAAAAGGGAAAATTGGGAAATTTGGTGACTACAAGAAAGTGGTCTGGGCAGAAGCCAGGTGCAGTGCAAAGCACCAAAAGAGGCCAAAAATATCCTGACAGGTGTTGTAAAAAAAGGGCAAAAATCAAGGAGGCAGACACAACTTGGTGGGGAAGATATGAGCAACATTGCATGGATACTTAAAAAAAGAAAAAAAAAAAATCTCAGCCAAAGTCAAAGCCATGAAAAGGCATGGCATGGAAACAACTGCAGGGACACTCACAACATACAGCAAGCCTTGCCAGAACTGATCCCTGCTGAAGGCCAAAACAAAAAAGAAGGGCTTACACACACTCTGGAATGGAGATATGATCAAAGGAAACAAAATTGAAAAAAAAAAAAAAGAAAAATGGAAAATTTGGTGACTACAAGAAAGTGGTCTGGGCAGAAGCCAGGTGCAGTGCAAAGCACCAAAAGAGGCCAAAAGGATGCTGACAGGTGTTGTAAAAGCAAAACAAAATCCAAGGAGGCAGACACAACTTGGTGGGGAAGATATGAGGGACATGGCACGGATGCATTAAAAAAAAAAAAAAAAAAAAAAAAAATCTCAGCCAGAGACAAAGCCATGAAAAGGCATGACAGCCCAACAAGCGCAGGGACTTGCCCCAAAGCTTGTCCAATTGATCCCCATTAAAATCGCAAGATTTGGTTTCCCTTCCCGAAAGGAAATTTCATTTCCTTTCGGGAAGGGAAAGCAAATCTTGCGACCCTGCAAAGAAAGGCTTACAAACACTCTGGAAAGGAGATATGATCAAAAGAAATGCAATTGCAAAAAACCCCCAAAAAAGGGAAAATTGGGAAATTTGGTGACTACAAGAAAGTGGTCTGGGCAGAAGCCAGGTGCAGTGCAAAGCACCAAAAGAGGCCAAAAATAACCTGACAGGTGTTGTAAAAAAAGGGCACAAATCAAGGAGGCAGACACAACTTGGTGGGGAAGATATGAGCAACATTGCATGGATACATAAAAAAAAAAAAATCTCAGCCAAAGTCAAAGCCATGAAAAGGCATGGCATGCAAACAACTGCAGGGACACGCACAACATACAGCAAGCCTTGCCAGAATTGATCCCTGCTGAATGCCAAAACAAATAAGAAGGGCTTACACACACTCTGGAATGGAGATATGATCAAAGGAAACAAAATTGAAAAAAAAAAAAAAGAAAAATGGAAAATTTGGTGACTACAAGAAAGTGGTCTGGGCAGAAGCCAGGTGCAGTGCAAAGCACCAAAAGAGGCCAAAAGGATGCTGACAGGTGTTGTAAAAGCAAAACAAAATCCAAGGAGGCAGACACAACTTGGTGGGGAAGATATGAGGGACATGGCACGGATGCATTAAAAAAAAAAAAAAAAAAAAAAAAAAATCTCAGACAGAGCCAAAGCCATGAAAAGGCATGACAGCCCAACAAGCGCAGGGACTTGCCCCAAAGCTTGTCCAATTGATCCCCATTAAAATCGCAAGATTTGCTTTCCCTTCCCGAAAGGAAATTTCATTTCCTTTCGGGAAGGGAAACCAAATCTTGCGACCCTGCAAAGAAAGGCTTACAAACACTCTGGAAAGGAGATATGATCAAAAGAAATGCAATTGCAAAAAACCCCCAAAAAAGGGAAAATTGGGAAATTTGGTGACTACAAGAAAGTGGTCTGGGCAGAAGCCAGGTGCAGTGCAAAGCACCAAAAGAGGCCAAAAATAACCTGACAGGTGTTGTAAAAAAAGGGCACAAATCAAGGAGGCAGACACAACTTGGTGGGGAAGATATGAGCAACATTGCATGGATACTTAAAAAAAGAAAAAAAAAAATCTCAGCCAAAGTCAAAGCCATGAAAAGGCATGGCATGGAAACAACTGCAGGGACACGCACAACATACACCAAGCCTTGCCAGAATTGATCCCTGCTGAAGGCCAAAACAAATAAGAAGGGCTTACACACACTCTGGAATGGAGATATGATCAAAGGAAACAAAATTGAAAAAAAAAAAAAAGAAAAATGGAAAATTCGGTGACTACAAGAAAGTGGTCTGGGCAGAAGCCAGGTGCATTGCAAAGCACCAAAAAAAGTTAAAAGAATGCTAACAGGTGTTGTAAAAGCAAAACAAAATCCAAGGAGGTACATACAACTTGGTGGGGAAGATATGAGGGACATGGCACGGATGCATTAAAAAAAAAAAAAAAAAAAAAAAAAAATCTCAGCCAGAGCCAAAGCCATGAAAAGGCATGACAGCCCAACAAGCGCAGGGACTTGCCCCAAAGCTTGTCCAATTGATCCCCATTAAAATCGCAAGATTTGGTTTCCCTTCCCGAAAGGAAATTTCATTTCCTTTCGGGAAGGGAAACCAAATCTTGCGACCCTGCAAAGAAAGGCTTACAAACACTCTGGAAAGGAGATATGATCAAAAGAAATGCAATTGCAAAAAACCCACAAAAAAGGGAAAATTGGGAAATTTGGTGACTACAAGAAAGTGGTCTGGGCAGAAGCCAGGTGCAGTGCAAAGCACCAAAAGAGGCCAAAAATAACCTGACAGGTGTTGTAAAAAAAGGGCAAAAATCAAGGAGGCAGACACAACTTGGTGGGGAAGATATGAGCAACATTGCATGGATACTTAAAAAAAGAAAAAAAAAAATCTCAGCCAAAGTCAAAGCCATGAAAAGGCATGGCATGCAAACAACTGCAGGGACACGCACAACATACACCAAGCCTTGCCAGAATTGATCCCTGCTGAAGGCCAAAACAAATAAGAAGGGCTTACACACACTCTGGAATGGAGATATGATCAAAGGAAACAAAATTGAAAAAAAAAAAAAAGAAAAATGGAAAATTCGGTGACTACAAGAAAGTGGTCTGGGCAGAAGCCAGGTGCATTGCAAAGCACCAAAAAAAGTTAAAAGAATGCTAACAGGTGTTGTAAAAGCAAAACAAAATCCAAGGAGGTACATACAACTTGGTGGGGAAGATATGAGGGACATGGCACGGATGCATTCAAAAAAAAAAAAAAGAAAAAAAAAATCTCAGCCAGAGCCAAAGCCATGAAAAGGCATGACAGCCCAACAAGTGCAGGGACTTGCCCCAAAGCTTGTCCAATTGATCCCCATTAAAATTGCAAGATTTGGTTTCCCTTCCCGAAAGGAAATTTCATTTCCTTTCGGGAAGGGAAACCAAATCTTGCGACCCTGCAAAGAAAGGCTTACAAACACTCTGGAAAGGAGATATGATCAAAAGAAATGCAATTGCAAAAAACCCCCAAAAAAGGGAAAATTGGGAAATTTGGTGACTACAAGAAAGTGGTCTGGGCAGAAGCCAGGTGCAGTGCAAAGCACCAAAAGAGGCCAAAAGGATGCTGACAGGTGTTGTAAAAAAAGGGCACAAATCAAGGAGGCAGACACAACTTGGTGGGGAAGATATGAGCAACATTGCCTGGATACTTAAAAAAAGAAAAAAAAAAAATCTCAGCCAAAGTCAAAGCCATGAAAAGGCATGGCATGCAAACAACTGCAGGGACACGCACAACATACAGCAAGCCTTGCCAGAATTGATCCCTGCTGAAGGCCAAAACAAATAAGAAGGGCTTACACACACTCTGGAATGGAGATATGATCAAAGGAAACAAAAATGAAAAAAAAAAAAAAAGAAAAATGGAAAATTTGGTGACTACAAGAAAGTGGTCTGGGCAGAAGCCAGGTGCAGTGCAAAGCACCAAAAGAGGCCAAAAGAATGCTAATAGGTGTTGTAAAAACAAAACAAAATCCAAAGAGGTACATACAACTTGGTGGGGAAGATATGAGGGACATGGCACGGATGCATTAAAAAAAAAAATAAAAAAAAAAAAAATCTCAGCCAGAGCCAAAGCCATGAAAAGGCATGACAGCCCAACAAGTGCAGGGACTTGCCCCAAAGCTTGTCCAATTGATCCCCATTAAAATCGCAAGATTTGGTTTCCCTTCCCGAAAGGAAATTTCATTTCCTTTCGGGAAGGGAAACCAAATCTTGCGACCCTGCAAAGAAAGGCTTACAAACACTCTGGAAAGGAGATATGATCAAAAGAAATGCACTTGCAAAAAACCCCCAAAAAAGGGAAAATTGGGAAATTTGGTGACTACAAGAAAGTGGTCTGGGCAGAAGCCAGGTGCAGTGCAAAGCACCAAAAGAGGCCAAAAATAACCTGACAGGTGTTGTAAAAAAAGGGCAAAAAACAAGGAGGCAGACACAACTTGGTGGGGAAGATATGAGCAACATTGCCTGGATACTTAAAAAAAGAAAAAAAAAAAATCTCAGCCAAAGTCAAAGCCATGAAAAGGCATGGCATGCAAACAACTGCAGGGACACGCACAACATACAGCAAGCCTTGCCAGAATTGATCCCTGCTGAAGGCCAAAACAAATAAGAAGGGCTTACACACACTCTGGAATGGAGATATGATCAAAGGAAACAAAATTGAAAAAAAAAAAAAAGAAAAATGGAAAATTTGGTGACTACAAGAAAGTGGTCTGGGCAGAAGCCAGGTGCAGTGCAAAGCACGAAAAAAAGTTAAAAGAATGCTAACAGGTGTTGTAAAAGCAAAACAAAATCCCAGGAGGTACATACAACTTGGTGGGGAAGATATGAGGGACATGGCACGGATGCATTCAAAAAAAAAAAAAAGAAAAAAAAAATCTCAGCCAGAGCCAAAGCCATGAATAGGCATGACAGCCCAACAAGTGCAGGGACTTGCCCCAAAGCTTGTCCAATTGATCCCCATTAAAATCGCAAGATTTGGTTTCCCTTCCCGAAAGGAAATTTCATTTCCTTTCGGGAAGGGAAAGCAAATCTTGTGACCCTGCAAAGAAAGGCTTACAAACACTCTGGAAAGGAGACATGATCAAAAGAAATGCAATTGCAAAAAACCCCCAAAAAAGGGAAAATTGGGAAATTTGGTGACTACAAGAAAGTTGTCTGGGCAGAAGCCAGGTGCAGTGCAAAGCACCAAAAGAGGCCAAAAATAACCTGACAGGTGTTGTAAAAAAAGGGCAAAAATCAAGGAGGCAGACACAACTTGGTGGGGAAGATATGAGCAACATTGCATGGATACTTAAAAAAAGAAAAAAAAAAAATCTCAGCCAAAGTCAAAGCCATGAAAAGGCATGGCATGCAAACAACTGCAGGGACACGCACAACATACACCAAGCCTTGCCAGAATTGATCCCTGCTGAAGGCCAAAACAAATAAGAAGGGCTTACACACACTCTGGAATGGAGATATGATCAAAGGAAACAAAATTGAAAAAAAAAAAAAAGAAAAATGGAAAATTTGGTGACTACAAGAAAGTGGTCTGGGCAGAAGCCAGGTGCAGTGCAAAGCACGAAAAAAAGTTAAAAGAATGCTAACAGGTGTTGTAAAAGCAAAACAAAATCCAAAGAGGTACATACAACTTGGTGGGGAAGATATGAGGGACATGGCACGGATGCATTCAAAAAAAGAATAAAAAAAAAAAAAATCTCAGCCAGAGCCAAAGCCATGAAAAGGCATGACAGCCCAACAAGTGCAGGGACTTGCCCCAAAGCTTGTCCAATTGATCCCCATTAAAATCGCAAGATTTGCTTTCCCTTCCCGAAAGGAAATTTCATTTCCTTTCGGGAAGGGAAAGCAAATCTTGCGACCCTGCAAAGAAAGGCTTACAAACACTCTGGAAAGGAGATATGATCAAAAGAAATGCAATTGCAAAAAACCCCCAAAAAAGGGAAAATTGGGAAATTTGGTGACTACAAGAAAGTGGTCTGGGCAGAAGCCAGGTGCAGTGCAAAGCACCAAAAGAGGCCAAAAATAACCTGACAGGTGTTGTAAAAAAAGGGCAAAAAACAAGGAGGCAGACACAACTTGGTGGGGAAGATATGAGCAACATTGC
The DNA here is from genome assembly GCF_027477595.1 of Haemorhous mexicanus. Classification (NCBI taxonomy): domain Eukaryota; kingdom Metazoa; phylum Chordata; class Aves; order Passeriformes; family Fringillidae; genus Haemorhous; species Haemorhous mexicanus. The sequence continues at coordinate 51,314,253 of NC_082343.1, forward strand.
ATGGATACTTAAAAAAAGAAAAAAAAAAATCTCAGCCAAAGTCAAAGCCATGAAAAGGCATGGCATGCAAACAACTGCAGGGACACGCACAACATACACCAAGCCTTGCCAGAATTGATCCCTGCTGAAGGCCAAAACAAATAAGAAGGGCTTACACACACTCTGGAATGGAGATATGATCAAAGGAAACAAAATTGAAAAAAAAAAAAAAGAAAAATGGAAAATTTGGTGACAACAAGAAAGTGGTCTGGGCAGAAGCCAGGTGCAGTGCAAAGCACCAAAAGAGGCCAAAAGGATGCTGACAGGTGTTGTAAAAGCAAAACAAAATCCCAGGAGGTGCATACAACTTGGTTGGGAAGATATGAGGGACATGGCACGGATGCATTAAAAAAAAAAATTAAGAAAAAAAAAATCTCAGCCAGAGCCAAAGCCATGAAAAGGCATGACAGCCCAACAAGTGCAGGGACTTGCCCCAAAGCTTGTCCAAATGATCCCCATTAAAATCGCAAGATTTGGTTTCCCTTCCCGAAAGGAAATTTCATTTCCTTTCGGGAAGGGAAACCAAATCTTGCGACCCTGCAAAGAAAGGCTTACAAACACTCTGGAAAGGAGATATGATCAAAAGAAATGCAATTGCAAAAAACCCCCAAAAAAGGGAAAATTGGGAAATATGGTGACTACAAGAAAGTGGTCTGGGCAGAAGCCAGGTGCAGTGCAAAGCACCAAAAGAGGCCAAAAATAACCTGAGAGGTGTTGTAAAAAAAGGGCAAATATCAAGGAGGCAGACACAACTTGGTGGGGAAGATATGAGCAACATTGCATGGATACTTAAAAAAAGAAAAAAAAAAATCTCAGCCAAAGTCATAGCCATGAAAAGGCATGGCATGGAAACAACTGTAGTGACACGCACAACATACACCTAGCCTTGCCAGAATTGATCCCTGCTGAAGGCCAAAACAAATAAGAAGGGCTTACACACACTCTGGAATGGAGATATGATCAAAGGAAACAAAATTGAAAAAAAAAAAAAAGAAAAATGGAAAATTTGGTGACAACAAGAAAGTGGTCTGGGCAGAAGCCAGGTGCAGTGCAAAGCACCAAAAGAGGCCAAAAGGATGCTGACAGGTGTTGTAAAAGCAAAACAAAATCCCAGGAGGTGCATACAACTTGGTTGGGAAGATATGAGGGACATGGCACGGATGCATTAAAAAAAAAAATAAGAAAAAAAAAATCTCAGCCAGAGCCAAAGCCATGAAAAGGCATGACAGCCCAACAAGTGCAGGGACTTGCCCCAAAGCTTGTCCAAATGATCCCCATTAAAATCGCAAGATTTGGTTTCCCTTCCCGAAAGGAAATTCCATTTCCTTTCGGGAAGGGAAAGCAAATCTTGCGACCCTGCAAAGAAAGGCTTACAAACACTCTGGAAAGAAGATATGATCAAAAGAAATGCAATTGCAAAAAACCCCCAAAAAAGGGAAAATTGGGAAATTTGGTGACTACAAGAAAGTGGTCTGGGCAGAAGCCCGGTGCAGTGCAAAGCACCAAAAGAGGCCAAAAATAACCTGACAGGTGTTGTAAAAAAAGGGCAAAAATCAAGGAGGCAGACACAACTTGGTGGGGAAGATATGAGCAACATTGCATGGATACTTAAAAAAAGAAAAAAAAAATCTCAGCCAAAGTCAAAGCCATGAAAAGGCATGGCATGCAAACAACTGCAAGGACACGCACAACATGCACCAAGCCTTGCCAGAATTGATCCCTGCTGAAGGCCAAAACAAATAAGAAGGGCTTACACACACTCTGGAATAGAGATATGATCAAAGGAAACAAAATTGAAAAAAAAAAAAAAGAAAAATGGAAAATTTGGTGACAACAAGAAAGTGGTCTGGGCAGAAGCCAGGTGCAGTGCAAAGCACCAAAAGAGGCCAAAAATAACCTGAGAGGTGTTGTAAAAAAAGGGCAAATATCAAGGAGGCAGACACAACTTGGTGGGGAAGATATGAGCAACATTGCATGGATACTTAAAAAAAGAAAAAAAAAAATCTCAGCCAAAGTCATAGCCATGAAAAGGCATGGCATGGAAACAACTGTAGTGACACGCACAACATACACCTAGCCTTGCCAGAATTGATCCCTGCTGAAGGCCAAAACAAATAAGAAGGGCTTACACACACTCTGGAATGGAGATATGATCAAAGGAAACAAAATTGAAAAAAAAAAAAAAGAAAAATGGAAAATTTGGTGACTACAATAAAGTGGTCTGGGCAGAAGCCAGGTGCAGGGCAAAGCACCAAAAGAGGCCAAAAGGATGCTGACAGGTGTTGTAAAAGCAAAACAAAATCCCAGGAGGTGCATACAACTTGGTTGGGAAGATATGAGGGACATGGCACGGATGCATTCAAAAAAAAAAAAAAGAAAAAAAAAATCTCAGCCAGAGCCAAAGCCATGAAAAGGCATGACAGCCCAACAAGTGCAGGGACTTGCCCCAAAGCTTATCCAATTGATCCCCATTAAAATCGCAAGATTTGCTTTCCCTTCCCGAAAGGAAATTCCATTTCCTTTCGGGAAGGGAAACCAAATCTTGCGACCCTGCAAAGAAAGGCTTACAAACACTCTGGAAAGGAGATATGATCAAAAGAAATGCAATTGCAAAAAACCCCCAAAAAAGGGAAAATTGGGAAATTTGGTGACTACAAGAAAGTGGTCTGGGCAGAAGCCAGGTGCAGTGCAAAGCACCAAAAGAGGCCAAAAATAACCTGACAGGTGTTGTAAATAAAGGGCAAAAATCAAGGAGGCAGACACAACTTGGTGGGGAAGATATGAGCAACATTGCATGGATACTTAAAAAAAGAAAAAAAAAAAATCTCAGCCAAAGTCAAAGCCATGAAAAGGCATGGCATGCAAACAACTGCAAGGACACGCACAACATACACCAAGCCTTGCCAGAATTGATCCCTGCTGAAGGCCAAAACAAATAAGAAGGGCTTACACACACTCTGGAATGGAGATATGATCAAAGGAAACAAAATTGAAAAAAAAAAAAAAGAAAAATGGAAAATTTGGTGACTACAAGAAAGTGGTCTGGGCAGAAGCCAGGTGCAGTGCAAAGCACCAAAAAAAGTTAAAAGAATGCTAACAGGTGTTGTAAAAGCAAAACAAAATCCAAGGAGGTACATACAACTTGGTTGGGAAGATATGAGGGACATGGCACGGATGCATTCAAAAAAAAAAAAAAGAAAAAAAAAATCTCAGCCAGAGCCAAAGCCATGAAAAGGCATGACAGCCCAACAAGTGCAGGGACTTGCCCCAAAGCTTGTCCAAATGATCCCCATTAAAATCGCAAGATTTGGTTTCCCTTCCCGAAAGGAAATTCCATTTCCTTTCGGGAAGGGAAACCAAATCTTGCGACCCTGCAAAGAAAGGCTTACAAACACTCTGGAAAGAAGATATGATCAAAAGAAATGCAATTGCAAAAAACCCCCAAAAAAGGGAAAATTGGGAAATTTGGTGACTACAAGAAAGTGGTCTGGGCAGAAGCCAGGTGCAGTGCAAAGCACCAAAAGAGGCCAAAAATAACCTGACAGGTGTTGTAAAAAAAGGGCACAAATCAAGGAGGCAGACACAACTTGGTGGGGAAGATATGAGCAACATTGCATGGATACATAAAAAAAAAAAAATCTCAGCCAAAGTCAAAGCCATGAAAAGGCATGGCATGCAAACAACTGCAGGGACACGCACAACATACAGCAAGCCTTGCCAGAATCGATCCCTGCTGAAGGCCAAAACAAATAAGAAGGGCTTACACACACTCTGGAATGGAGATATGATCAAAGGAAACAAAATTGAAAAAAAAAAAAAGAAAAATGGAAAATTTGGTGACTACAAGAAAGTGGTCTGGGCAGAAGCCAGGTGCAGTGCAAAGCACCAAAAGAGGCCAAAAGGATGCTGACAGGTGTTGTAAAAGCAAAACAAAATCCAAGGAGGCAGACACAACTTGGTGGGGAAGATATGAGGGACATGGCACGGATGCATTAAAAAAAAAAATAAAAAAAAAAAAAAATCTCAGCCAGAGCCAAAGCCATGAAAAGGCATGACAGCCCAACAAGCGCAGGGACTTGCCCCAAAGCTTGTCCAATTGATCCCCATTAAAATCGCAAGATTTGCTTTCCCTTCCCGAAAGGAAATTTCATTTCCTTTCGGGAAGGGAAAGCAAATCTTGCGACCCTGCAAAGAAAGGCTTACAAACACTCTGGAAAGGAGATATGATCAAAAGAAATGCAATTGCAAAAAACCCCCAAAAAAGGGAAAATTGGGAAATTTGGTGACTACAAGAAAGTGGTCTGGGCAGAAGCCAGGTGCAGTGCAAAGCACCAAAAGAGGCCAAAAATAACCTGACAGGTGTTGTATAAAAAGGGCACAAATCAAGGAGGCAGACACAACTTGGTGGGGAAGATATGAGCAACATTGCATGGATACTTAAAAAAAGAAAAAAAAAAAATCTCAGCCAAAGTCAAAGCCATGAAAAGGCATGGCATGCAAACAACTGCAGGGACACGCACAACATACAGCAAGCCTTGCCAGAATTGATCCCTGCTGAATGCCAAAACAAATAAGAAGGGCTTACACACACTCTGGAATGGAGATATGATCAAAGGAAACAAAATTGAAAAAAAAAAAAAAGAAAAATGGAAAATTTGGTGACTACAAGAAAGTGGTCTGGGCAGAAGCCAGGTGCAGTGCAAAGCACCAAAAGAGGCCAAAAGGATGCTGACAGGTGTTGTAAAAGCAAAACAAAATCCAAGGAGGCAGACACAACTTGGTGGGGAAGATATGAGGGACATGGCACGGATGCATTAAAAAAAAAAAAAAAAAAAAAAAAAAATCTCAGACAGAGCCAAAGCCATGAAAAGGCATGACAGCCCAACAAGCGCAGGGACTTGCCCCAAAGCTTGTCCAATTGATCCCCATTAAAATCGCAAGATTTGGTTTCCCTTCCCGAAAGGAAATTTCATTTCCTTTCGGGAAGGGAAACCAAATCTTGCGACCCTGCAAAGAAAGGCTTACAAACACTCTGGAAAGGAGATATGATCAAAAGAAATGCAATTGCAAAAAACCCCCAAAAAAGGGAAAATTGGGAAATTTGGTGACTACAAGAAAGTGGTCTGGGCAGAAGCCAGGTGCAGTGCAAAGCACCAAAAGAGGCCAAAAATAACCTGACAGGTGTTGTAAAAAAAGGGCACAAATCAAGGAGGCAGACACAACTTGGTGGGGAAGATATGAGCAACATTGCATGGATACTTAAAAAAAGAAAAAAAAAAATCTCAGCCAAAGTCAAAGCCATGAAAAGGCATGGCATGCAAACAACTGCAGGGACACGCACAACATACACCAAGCCTTGCCAGAATTGATCCCTGCTGAAGGCCAAAACAAATAAGAAGGGCTTACACACACTCTGGAATGGAGATATGATCAAAGGAAACAAAATTGAAAAAAAAAAAAAAGAAAAATGGAAAATTCGGTGACTACAAGAAAGTGGTCTGGGCAGAAGCCAGGTGCATTGCAAAGCACCAAAAAAAGTTAAAAGAATGCTAACAGGTGTTGTAAAAGCAAAACAAAATCCAAGGAGGTACATACAACTTGGTGGGGAAGATATGAGGGACATGGCACGGATGCATTCAAAAAAAAAAAAAAGAAAAAAAAAATCTCAGCCAGAGCCAAAGCCATGAAAAGGCATGACAGCCCAACAAGTGCAGGGACTTGCCCCAAAGCTTGTCCAAATGATCCCCATTAAAATTTCAAGATTTGGTTTCCCTTCCCGAAAGGAAATTTCATTTCCTTTCGGGAAGGGAAAGCAAATCTTGTGACCCTGCAAAGAAAGGCTTACAAACACTCTGGAAAGGAGATATGATCAAAAGAAATGCAATTGCAAAAAACCCCCAAAAAAGGGAAAATTGGGAAATTTGGTGACTACAAGAAAGTGGTCTGGGCAGAAGCCAGGTGCAGTGCAAAGCACCAAAAGAGGCCAAAAGGATGCTGACAGGTGTTGTAAAAAAAGGGCACAAATCAAGGAGGCAGACACAACTTGGTGGGGAAGATATGAGCAACATTGCATGGATACTTAAAAAAAGAAAAAAAAAAAATCTCAGCCAAAGTCAAAGCCATGAAAAGGCATGGCATGCAAACAACTGCAGGGACACGCACAACATACACCAAGCCTTGCCAGAATTGATCCCTGCTGAAGGCCAAAACAAATAAGAAGGGCTTACACACACTCTGGAATGGAGATATGATCAAAGGAAACAAAAATGAAAAAAAAAAAAAAAGAAAAATGGAAAATTTGGTGACTACAAGAAAGTGGTCTGGGCAGAAGCCAGGTGCAGTGCAAAGCACCAAAAGAGGCCAAAAGAATGCTAACAGGTGTTGTAAAAACAAAACAAAATCCAAAGAGGTACATACAACTTGGTGGGGAAGATATGAGGGACATGGCACGGATGCATTAAAAAAAAAAATAAAAAAAAAAAAAATCTCAGCCAGAGCCAAAGCCATGAAAAGGCATGACAGCCCAACAAGTGCAGGGACTTGCCCCAAAGCTTGTCCAATTGATCCCCATTAAAATCGCAAGATTTGGTTTCCCTTCCCGAAAGGAAATTTCATTTCCTTTCGGGAAGGGAAACCAAATCTTGCGACCCTGCAAAGAAAGGCTTACAAACACTCTGGAAAGGAGATATGATCAAAAGAAATGCACTTGCAAAAAACCCCCAAAAAAGGGAAAATTGGGAAATTTGGTGACTACAAGAAAGTGGTCTGGGCAGAAGCCAGGTGCAGTGCAAAGCACCAAAAGAGGCCAAAAATAACCTGACAGGTGTTGTAAAAAAAGGGCAAAAATCAAGGAGGCAGACACAACTTGGTGGGGAAGATATGAGCAACATTGCATGGATACTTAAAAAAAGAAAAAAAAAAAATCTCAGCCAAAGTCAAAGCCATGAAAAGGCATGGCATGCAAACAACTGCAGGGACACGCACAACATACACCAAGCCTTGCCAGAATTGATCCCTGCTGAAGGCCAAAACAAATAAGAAGGGCTTACACACACTCTGGAATGGAGATATGATCAAAGGAAACAAAATTGAAAAAAAAAAAAAAGAAAAATGGAAAATTTGGTGACTACAAGAAAGTGGTCTGGGCAGAAGCCAGGTGCAGTGCAAAGCACGAAAAAAAGTTAAAAGAATGCTAACAGGTGTTGTAAAAGCAAAACAAAATCCCAGGAGGTACATACAACTTGGTGGGGAAGATATGAGGGACATGGCACGGATGCATTCAAAAAAAAAAAAAAGAAAAAAAAAATCTCAGCCAGAGCCAAAGCCATGAATAGGCATGACAGCCCAACAAGTGCAGGGACTTGCCCCAAAGCTTGTCCAAATGATCCCCATTAAAATTGCAAGATTTGCTTTCCCTTCCCGAAAGGAAATTTCATTTCCTTTCGGGAAGGGAAAGCAAATCTTGCGACCCTGCAAAGAAAGGCTTACAAACACTCTGGAAAGGAGATATGATCAAAAGAAATGCAATTGCAAAAAACCCCCAAAAAAGGGAAAATTGGGAAATTTGGTGACTACAAGAAAGTGGTCTGGGCAGAAGCCAGGTGCAGTGCAAAGCACCAAAAGAGGCCAAAAATAACCTGACAGGTGTTGTAAAAAAAGGGCAAAAATCAAGGAGGCAGACACAACTTGGTGGGGAAGATATGAGAAACATTGCATGGATACTTAAAAAAAGAAAAAAAAAAAAATCTCAGCCAAAGTCAAAGCCATGAAAAGGCATGGCATGCAAACAACTGCAAGGACACGCAAAACATACACCAAGCCTTGCCAGAATTGCTCCCTGCTGAAGGCCAAAACAAATAAGAAGGGCTTACACACACTCTGGAATGGAGATATGATCAAAGGAAACAAAATTGAAAAAAAAAAAAAAGAAAAATGGAAATTTGGTGACTACAAGAAAGTGGTCTGGGCAGAAGCCAGGTGCAGTGCAAAGCACCAAAAGAGGCCAAAAGAATGCTAACAGGTGTTGTAAAAACAAAACAAAATCCAAAGAGGTACATACAACTTGGTGGGGAAGATATGAGGGACATGGCACGGATGCATTAAAAAAAAAAATAAAAAAAAAAAAAATCTCAGCCAGAGCCAAAGCCATGAAAAGGCATGACAGCCCAACAAGTGCAGGGACTTGCCCCAAAGCTTGTCCAATTGATCCCCATTAAAATCGCAAGATTTGGTTTCCCTTCCCGAAAGGAAATTTCATTTCCTTTCGGGAAGGGAAACCAAATCTTGCGACCCTGCAAAGAAAGGCTTACAAACACTCTGGAAAGGAGATATGATCAAAAGAAATGCACTTGCAAAAAACCCCCAAAAAAGGGAAAATTGGGAAATTTGGTGACTACAAGAAAGTGGTCTGGGCAGAAGCCAGGTGCAGTGCAAAGCACCAAAAGAGGCCAAAAATAACCTGACAGGTGTTGTAAAAAAAGGGCAAAAATCAAGGAGGCAGACACAACTTGGTGGGGAAGATATGAGCAACATTGCATGGATACTTAAAAAAAGAAAAAAAAAAAATCTCAGCCAAAGTCAAAGCCATGAAAAGGCATGGCATGCAAACAACTGCAGGGACACGCACAACATACACCAAGCCTTGCCAGAATTGATCCCTGCTGAAGGCCAAAACAAATAAGAAGGGCTTACACACACTCTGGAATGGAGATATGATCAAAGGAAACAAAATTGAAAAAAAAAAAAAAGAAAAATGGAAAATTTGGTGACTACAAGAAAGTGGTCTGGGCAGAAGCCAGGTGCAGTGCAAAGCACCAAAAAAAGTTAAAAGAATGCTAACAGGTGTTGTAAAAGCAAAACAAAATCCCAGGAGGTACATACAACTTGGTGGGGAAGATATGAGGGACATGGCACGGATGCATTCAAAAAAAAAAAAAAGAAAAAAAAAATCTCAGCCAGAGCCAAAGCCATGAATAGGCATGACAGCCCAACAAGTGCAGGGACTTGCCCCAAAGCTTGTCCAAATGATCCCCATTAAAATTGCAAGATTTGCTTTCCCTTCCCGAAAGGAAATTTCATTTCCTTTCGGGAAGGGAAAGCAAATCTTGCGACCCTGCAAAGAAAGGCTTACAAACACTCTGGAAAGGAGATATGATCAAAAGAAATGCAATTGCAAAAAACCCCCAAAAAAGGGAAAATTGGGAAATTTGGTGACTACAAGAAAGTGGTCTGGGCAGAAGCCAGGTGCAGTGCAAAGCACCAAAAGAGGCCAAAAATAACCTGACAGGTGTTGTAAAAAAAGGGCAAAAATCAAGGAGGCAGACACAACTTGGTGGGGAAGATATGAGAAACATTGCATGGATACTTAAAAAAAGAAAAAAAAAAAAATCTCAGCCAAAGTCAAAGCCATGAAAAGGCATGGCATGCAAACAACTGCAAGGACACGCAAAACATACACCAAGCCTTGCCAGAATTGCTCCCTGCTGAAGGCCAAAACAAATAAGAAGGGCTTACACACACTCTGGAATGGAGATATGATCAAAGGAAACAAAATTGAAAAAAAAAAAAAAGAAAAATGGAAATTTGGTGACTACAAGAAAGTGGTCTGGGCAGAAGCCAGGTGCAGTGCAAAGCACCAAAAGAGGCCAAAGGATGCTGACAGGTGTTGTAAAAGCAAAACAAAATCCAAGGAGGCAGACACAACTTGGTGGGGAAGATATGATGGACATGGCACGGATGCATTAAAAAAAAAAAAAAAAAAAGAAAAAAAAAATCTCAGCCAGAGCCAAAGCCATGAAAAGGCATGACAGCCCAACAAGTGCAGGGACTTGCCCCAAAGCTTGTCCAATTGATCCCCATTAAAATCGCAAGATTTGGTTTCCCTTCCCGAAAGGAAATTTCATTTCCTTTCGGGAAGGGAAAGCAAATCTTGTGACCCTGCAAAGAAAGGCTTACAAACACTCTGGAAAGGAGACATGATCAAAAGAAATGCAATTGCAAAAAACCCCCAAAAAAGGGAAAATTGGGAAATTTGGTGACTACAAGAAAGTGGTCTGGGCAGAAGCCAGGTGCAGTGCAAAGCACCAAAAGAGGCCAAAAATAACCTGACAGGTGTTGTAAAAAAAGGGCAAAAATCAAGGAGGCAGACACAACTTGGTGGGGAAGATATGAGCAACATTGCATGGATACTTAAAAAAAGAAAAAAAAAAAATCTCAGCCAAAGTCAAAGCCATGAAAAGGCATGGCATGCAAACAACTGCAGGGACACGCACAACATACACCAAGCCTTGCCAGAATTGATCCCTGCTGAAGGCCAAAACAAATAAGAAGGGCTTACACACACTCTGGAATGGAGATATGATCAAAGGAAACAAAATTGAAAAAAAAAAAAAGAAAAATGGAAAATTTGGTGACTACAAGAAAGTGGTCTGGGCAGAAGCCAGGTGCAGTGCAAAGCACCAAAAGAGGCCAAAAGGATGCTGACAGGTGTTGTAAAAGCAAAACAAAATCCAAGGAGGCAGACACAACTTGGTGGGGAAGATATGATGGACATGGCACGGATGCATTAAAAAAAAAAAAAAAAAAAGAAAAAAAAAATCTCAGCCAGAGCCAAAGCCATGAAAAGGCATGACAGCCCAACAAGTGCAGGGACTTGCCCCAAAGCTTGTCCAATTGATCCCCATTAAAATCGCAAGATTTGGTTTCCCTTCCCGAAAGGAAATTTCATTTCCTTTCGGGAAGGGAAAGCAAATCTTGCGACCCTGCAAAGAAAGGCTTACAAACACTCTGGAAAGGAGACATGATCAAAAGAAATGCAATTGCAAAAAACCCCCAAAAAAGGGAAAATTGGGAAATTTGGTGACTACAAGAAAGTTGTCTGGGCAGAAGCCAGGTGCAGTGCAAAGCACCAAAAGAGGCCAAAAATAACCTGACAGGTGTTGTAAAAAAAGGGCAAAAATCAAAGAGGCAGACACAACTTGGTGGGGAAGATATGAGCAACATTGCATGGATACTTAAAAAAAGAAAAAAAAAAAATCTCAGCCAAAGTCAAAGCCATGAAAAGGCATGGCATGCAAACAACTGCAGGGACACGCACAACATACACCAAGCCTTGCCAGAATTGATCCCTGCTGAAGGCCAAAACAAATAAGAAGGGCTTACACACACTCTGGAATGGAGATATGATCAAAGGAAACAAAATTGAAAAAAAAAAAAAAGAAAAATGGAAAATTTGGTGACTACAAGAAAGTGGTCTGGGCAGAAGCCAGGTGCAGTGCAAAGCACGAAAAAAAGTTAAAAGAATGCTAACAGGTGTTGTAAAAGCAAAACAAAATCCAAAGAGGTACATACAACTTGGTGGGGAAGATATGAGGGACATGGCACGGATGCATTCAAAAAAAGAATAAAAAAAAAAAAAATCTCAGCCAGAGCCAAAGCCATGAAAAGGCATGACAGCCCAACAAGTGCAGGGACTTGCCCCAAAGCTTGTCCAATTGATCCCCATTAAAATCGCAAGATTTGCTTTCCCTTCCCGAAAGGAAATTTCATTTCCTTTCGGGAAGGGAAAGCAAATCTTGCGACCCTGCAAAGAAAGGCTTACAAACACTCTGGAAAGGAGATATGATCAAAAGAAATGCAATTGCAAAAAACCCCCAAAAAAGGGAAAATTGGGAAATTTGGTGACTACAAGAAAGTGGTCTGGGCAGAAGCCAGGTGCAGTGCAAAGCACCAAAAGAGGCCAAAAGGATGCTGACAGGTGTTGTAAAAAAAGGGCACAAATCAAGGAGGCAGACACAACTTGGTGGGGAAGATATGAGCAACATTGCATGGATACTTAAAAAAAGAAAAAAAAAAAATCTCAGCCAAAGTCAAAGCCATGAAAAGGCATGGCATGCAAACAACTGCAGGGACACGCACAACATACACCAAGCCTTGCCAGAATTGATCCCTGCTGAAGGCCAAAACAAATAAGAAGGGCTTACACACACTCTGGAATGGAGATATGATCAAAGGAAACAAAATTGAAAAAAAAAAAAAAGAAAAAGGGAAAATTTGGTGACTACAAGAAAGTGGTCTGGGCAGAAGCCAGGTGCAGTGCAAAGCACCAAAAAAAGTTAAAAGAATGCTAACAGGTGTTGTAAAAGCAAAACAAAATCCCAGGAGGTACATACAACTTGGTGGGGAAGATATGAGGGACATGGCACGGATGCATTCAAAAAAAAAAAAAAGAAAAAAAAAATCTCAGCCAGAGCCAAAGCCATGAATAGGCATGACAGCCCAACAAGTGCAGGGACTTGCCCCAAAGCTTGTCCAAATGATCCCCATTAAAATTGCAAGATTTGCTTTCCCTTCCCGAAAGGAAATTTCATTTCCTTTCGGGAAGGGAAAGCAAATCTTGCGACCCTGCAAAGAAAGGCTTACAAACACTCTGGAAAGGAGATATGATCAAAAGAAATGCAATTGCAAAAAACCCCCAAAAAAGGGAAAATTGGGAAATTTGGTGACTACAAGAAAGTGGTCTGGGCAGAAGCCAGGTGCAGTGCAAAGCACCAAAAGAGGCCAAAAATAACCTGACAGGTGTTGTAAAAAAAGGGCAAAAATCAAGGAGGCAGACACAACTTGGTGGGGAAGATATGAGAAACATTGCATGGATACTTAAAAAAAGAAAAAAAAAAAAATCTCAGCCAAAGTCAAAGCCATGAAAAGGCATGGCATGCAAACAACTGCAAGGACACGCAAAACATACACCAAGCCTTGCCAGAATTGCTCCCTGCTGAAGGCCAAAACAAATAAGAAGGGCTTACACACACTCTGGAATGGAGATATGATCAAAGGAAACAAAATTGAAAAAAAAAAAAAAGAAAAATGGAAATTTGGTGACTACAAGAAAGTGGTCTGGGCAGAAGCCAGGTGCAGTGCAAAGCACCAAAAGAGGCCAAAGGATGCTGACAGGTGTTGTAAAAGCAAAACAAAATCCAAGGAGGCAGACACAACTTGGTGGGGAAGATATGATGGACATGGCACGGATGCATTAAAAAAAAAAAAAAAAAAAGAAAAAAAAAATCTCAGCCAGAGCCAAAGCCATGAAAAGGCATGACAGCCCAACAAGTGCAGGGACTTGCCCCAAAGCTTGTCCAATTGATCCCCATTAAAATCGCAAGATTTGGTTTCCCTTCCCGAAAGGAAATTTCATTTCCTTTCGGGAAGGGAAAGCAAATCTTGTGACCCTGCAAAGAAAGGCTTACAAACACTCTGGAAAGGAGACATGATCAAAAGAAATGCAATTGCAAAAAACCCCCAAAAAAGGGAAAATTGGGAAATTTGGTGACTACAAGAAAGTGGTCTGGGCAGAAGCCAGGTGCAGTGCAAAGCACCAAAAGAGGCCAAAAATAACCTGACAGGTGTTGTAAAAAAAGGGCAAAAATCAAGGAGGCAGACACAACTTGGTGGGGAAGATATGAGCAACATTGCATGGATACTTAAAAAAAGAAAAAAAAAAAATCTCAGCCAAAGTCAAAGCCATGAAAAGGCATGGCATGCAAACAACTGCAGGGACACGCACAACATACACCAAGCCTTGCCAGAATTGATCCCTGCTGAAGGCCAAAACAAATAAGAAGGGCTTACACACACTCTGGAATGGAGATATGATCAAAGGAAACAAAATTGAAAAAAAAAAAAAAGAAAAATGGAAAATTTGGTGACTACAAGAAAGTGGTCTGGGCAGAAGCCAGGTGCAGTGCAAAGCACCAAAAGAGGCCAAAAGGATGCTGACAGGTGTTGTAAAAGCAAAACAAAATCCAAGGAGGCAGACACAACTTGGTGGGGAAGATATGATGGACATGGCACGGATGCATTAAAAAAAAAAAAAAAAAAAGAAAAAAAAAATCTCAGCCAGAGCCAAAGCCATGAAAAGGCATGACAGCCCAACAAGTGCAGGGACTTGCCCCAAAGCTTGTCCAATTGATCCCCATTAAAATCGCAAGATTTGGTTTCCCTTCCCGAAAGGAAATTTCATTTCCTTTCGGGAAGGGAAAGCAAATCTTGCGACCCTGCAAAGAAAGGCTTACAAACACTCTGGAAAGGAGACATGATCAAAAGAAATGCAATTGCAAAAAACCCCCAAAAAAGGGAAAATTGGGAAATTTGGTGACTACAAGAAAGTTGTCTGGGCAGAAGCCAGGTGCAGTGCAAAGCACCAAAAGAGGCCAAAAATAACCTGACAGGTGTTGTAAAAAAAGGGCAAAAATCAAAGAGGCAGACACAACTTGGTGGGGAAGATATGAGCAACATTGCATGGATACTTAAAAAAAGAAAAAAAAAAAATCTCAGCCAAAGTCAAAGCCATGAAAAGGCATGGCATGCAAACAACTGCAGGGACACGCACAACATACACCAAGCCTTGCCAGAATTGATCCCTGCTGAAGGCCAAAACAAATAAGAAGGGCTTACACACACTCTGGAATGGAGATATGATCAAAGGAAACAAAATTGAAAAAAAAAAAAAAGAAAAATGGAAAATTTGGTGACTACAAGAAAGTGGTCTGGGCAGAAGCCAGGTGCAGTGCAAAGCACGAAAAAAAGTTAAAAGAATGCTAACAGGTGTTGTAAAAGCAAAACAAAATCCAAAGAGGTACATACAACTTGGTGGGGAAGATATGAGGGACATGGCACGGATGCATTCAAAAAAAGAATAAAAAAAAAAAAAATCTCAGCCAGAGCCAAAGCCATGAAAAGGCATGACAGCCCAACAAGTGCAGGGACTTGCCCCAAAGCTTGTCCAATTGATCCCCATTAAAATCGCAAGATTTGCTTTCCCTTCCCGAAAGGAAATTTCATTTCCTTTCGGGAAGGGAAAGCAAATCTTGCGACCCTGCAAAGAAAGGCTTACAAACACTCTGGAAAGGAGATATGATCAAAAGAAATGCAATTGCAAAAAACCCCCAAAAAAGGGAAAATTGGGAAATTTGGTGACTACAAGAAAGTGGTCTGGGCAGAAGCCAGGTGCAGTGCAAAGCACCAAAAGAGGCCAAAAATAACCTGACAGGTGTTGTAAAAAAAGGGCAAAAAACAAGGAGGCAGACACAACTTGGTGGGGAAGATATGAGCAACATTGCATGGATACTTAAAAAAAGAAAAAAAAAAATCTCAGCCAAAGTCAAAGCCATGAAAAGGCATGGCATGCAAACAACTGCAGGGACACGCACAACATACAGCAAGCCTTGCCAGAATTGATCCCTGCTGAAGGCCAAAACAAATAAGAAGGGCTTACACACACTCTGGAATGGAGATATGATCAAAGGAAACAAAATTGAAAAAAAAAAAAAAGAAAAATGGAAAATTTGGTGACAACAAGAAAGTGGTCTGGGCAGAAGCCAGGTGCAGTGCAAAGCACCAAAAGAGGCCAAAAGGATGCTGACAGGTGTTGTAAAAGCAAAACAAAATCCCAGGAGGTGCATACAACTTGGTTGGGAAGATATGAGGGACATGGCACGGATGCATTAAAAAAAAAAATTAAGAAAAAAAAAATCTCAGCCAGAGCCAAAGCCATGAAAAGGCATGACAGCCCAACAAGTGCAGGGACTTGCCCCAAAGCTTGTCCAAATGATCCCCATTAAAATCGCAAGATTTGGTTTCCCTTCCCGAAAGGAAATTTCATTTCCTTTCGGGAAGGGAAACCAAATCTTGCGACCCTGCAAAGAAAGGCTTACAAACACTCTGGAAAGGAGATATGATCAAAAGAAATGCAATTGCAAAAAACCCCCAAAAAAGGGAAAATTGGGAAATTTGGTGACTACAAGAAAGTGGTCTGGGCAGAAGCCAGGTGCAGTGCAAAGCACCAAAAGAGGCCAAAAATAACCTGAGAGGTGTTGTAAAAAAAGGGCAAATATCAAGGAGGCAGACACAACTTGGTGGGGAAGATATGAGCAACATTGCATGGATACTTAAAAAAAGAAAAAAAAAAATCTCAGCCAAAGTCATAGCCATGAAAAGGCATGGCATGGAAACAACTGTAGTGACACGCACAACATACACCTAGCCTTGCCAGAATTGATCCCTGCTGAAGGCCAAAACAAATAAGAAGGGCTTACACACACTCTGGAATGGAGATATGATCAAAGGAAACAAAATTGAAAAAAAAAAAAAAGAAAAATGGAAAATTTGGTGACTACAAGAAAGTGGTCTGGGCAGAAGCCAGGTGCAGGGCAAAGCACCAAAAGAGGCCAAAAGGATGCTGACAGGTGTTGTAAAAGCAAAACAAAATCCCAGGAGGTGCATACAACTTGGTTGGGAAGATATGAGGGACATGGCATGGATGCATTCAAAAAAAAAAAAAAGAAAAAAAAAATCTCAGCCAGAGCCAAAGCCATGAAAAGGCATGACAGCCCAACAAGTGCAGGGACTTGCCCCAAAGCTTGTCCAATTGATCCCCATTAAAATCGCAAGATTTGGTTTCCCTTCCCGAAAGGAAATTTCATTTCCTTTCGGGAAGGGAAAGCAAATCTTGCGACCCTGCAAAGAAAGGCTTACAAACACTCTGGAAAGGAGATATGATCAAAAGAAATGCAATTGCAAAAAACCCCCAAAAAAGGGAAAATTGGGAAATTTGGTGACTACAAGAAAGTGGTCTGGGCAGAAGCCAGGTGCAGTGCAAAGCACCAAAAGAGGCCAAAAATAACCTGACAGGTGTTGTAAATAAAGGGCAAAAATCAAGGAGGCAGACACAACTTGGTGGGGAAGATATGAGCAACATTGCATGGATACTTAAAAAAAGAAAAAAAAAAAATCTCAGCCAAAGTCAAAGCCATGAAAAGGCATGGCATGGAAACAACTGCAAGGACACGCACAACATACAGCAAGCCTTGCCAGAATTGATCCCTGCTGAAGGCCAAAACAAATAAGAAGGGCTTACACACACTCTGGAATGGAGATATGATCAAAGGAAACAAAATTGAAAAAAAAAAAAAAGAAAAATGGAAAATTTGGTGACAACAAGAAAGTGGTCTGGGCAGAAGCCAGGTGCAGTGCAAAGCACCAAAAGAGGCCAAAAGGATGCTGACAGGTGTTGTAAAAGCAAAACAAAATCCCAGGAGGTGCATACAACTTGGTTGGGAAGATATGAGGGACATGGCACGGATGCATTAAAAAAAAAAATAAGAAAAAAAAAATCTCAGCCAGAGCCAAAGCCATGAAAAGGCATGACAGCCCAACAAGTGCAGGGACTTGCCCCAAAGCTTGTCCAAATGATCCCCATTAAAATCGCAAGATTTGGTTTCCCTTCCCGAAAGGAAATTTCATTTCCTTTCGGGAAGGGAAACCAAATCTTGCGACCCTGCAAAGAAAGGCTTACAAACACTCTGGAAAGGAGATATGATCAAAAGAAATGCAATTGCAAAAAACCCCCAAAAAAGGGAAAATTGGGAAATTTGGTGACTACAAGAAAGTGGTCTGGGCAGAAGCCAGGTGCAGTGCAAAGCACCAAAAGAGGCCAAAAATAACCTGACAGGTGTTGTAAAAAAAGGGCAAAAATCAAGGAGGCAGACACAACTTGGTGGGGAAGATATGAGCAACATTGCATGGATACTTAAAAAAAGAAAAAAAAAATCTCAGCCAAAGTCAAAGCCATGAAAAGGCATGGCATGCAAACAACTGCAAGGACACGCACAACATGCACCAAGCCTTGCCAGAATTGATCCCTGCTGAAGGCCAAAACAAATAAGAAGGGCTTACACACACTCTGGAATAGAGATATGATCAAAGGAAACAAAATTGAAAAAAAAAAAAAAGAAAAATGGAAAATTTGGTGACAACAAGAAAGTGGTCTGGGCAGAAGCCAGGTGCAGTGCAAAGCACCAAAAGAGGCCAAAAATAACCTGAGAGGTGTTGTAAAAAAAGGGCAAATATCAAGGAGGCAGACACAACTTGGTGGGGAAGATATGAGCAACATTGCATGGATACTTAAAAAAAGAAAAAAAAAAATCTCAGCCAAAGTCATAGCCATGAAAAGGCATGGCATGGAAACAACTGTAGTGACACGCACAACATACACCTAGCCTTGCCAGAATTGATCCCTGCTGAAGGCCAAAACAAATAAGAAGGGCTTACACACACTCTGGAATGGAGATATGATCAAAGGAAACAAAATTGAAAAAAAAAAAAAAGAAAAATGGAAAATTTGGTGACTACAATAAAGTGGTCTGGGCAGAAGCCAGGTGCAGGGCAAAGCACCAAAAGAGGCCAAAAGGATGCTGACAGGTGTTGTAAAAGCAAAACAAAATCCCAGGAGGTGCATACAACTTGGTTGGGAAGATATGAGGGACATGGCACGGATGCATTCAAAAAAAAAAAAAAGAAAAAAAAAATCTCAGCCAGAGCCAAAGCCATGAAAAGGCATGACAGCCCAACAAGTGCAGGGACTTGCCCCAAAGCTTATCCAATTGATCCCCATTAAAATCGCAAGATTTGCTTTCCCTTCCCGAAAGGAAATTCCATTTCCTTTCGGGAAGGGAAACCAAATCTTGCGACCCTGCAAAGAAAGGCTTACAAACACTCTGGAAAGGAGATATGATCAAAAGAAATGCAATTGCAAAAAACCCCCAAAAAAGGGAAAATTGGGAAATTTGGTGACTACAAGAAAGTGGTCTGGGCAGAAGCCAGGTGCAGTGCAAAGCACCAAAAGAGGCCAAAAATAACCTGACAGGTGTTGTAAATAAAGGGCAAAAATCAAGGAGGCAGACACAACTTGGTGGGGAAGATATGAGCAACATTGCATGGATACTTAAAAAAAGAAAAAAAAAAAATCTCAGCCAAAGTCAAAGCCATGAAAAGGCATGGCATGCAAACAACTGCAAGGACACGCACAACATACACCAAGCCTTGCCAGAATTGATCCCTGCTGAAGGCCAAAACAAATAAGAAGGGCTTACACACACTCTGGAATGGAGATATGATCAAAGGAAACAAAATTGAAAAAAAAAAAAAAGAAAAATGGAAATTTGGTGACTACAAGAAAGTGGTCTGGGCAGAAGCCAGGTGCAGTGCAAAGCACCAAAAGAGGCCAAAAGGATGCTGACAGGTGTTGTAAAAGCAAAACAAAATCCAAGGAGGCAGACACAACTTGGTGGGGAAGATATGAGGGACATGGCACGGATGCATTAAAAAAAAAAATAAAAAAAAAAAAAAAAATCTCAGCCAGAGCCAAAGCCATGAAAAGGCATGACAGCCCAACAAGCGCAGGGACTTGCCCCAAAGCTTGTCCAATTGATCCCCATTAAAATCGCAAGATTTGGTTTCCCTTCCCGAAAGGAAATTTCATTTCCTTTCGGGAAGGGAAACCAAATCTTGCGACCCTGCAAAGAAAGGCTTACAAACACTCTGGAAAGGAGATATGATCAAAAGAAATGCACTTGCAAAAAACCCCCAAAAAAGGGAAAATTGGGAAATTTGGTGACTACAAGAAAGTGGTCTGGGCAGAAGCCAGGTGCAGTGCAAAGCACCAAAAGAGGCCAAAAATAACCTGACAGGTGTTGTAAAAAAAGGGCACAAATCAAGGAGGCAGACACAACTTGGTGGGGAAGATATGAGCAACATTGCATGGATACTTAAAAAAAGAAAAAAAAAAAAATCTCAGCCAAAGTCAAAGCCATGAAAAGGCATGGCATGCAAACAACTGCAGGGACACGCACAACATACACCAAGCCTTGCCAGAATCGATCCCTGCTGAAGGCCAAAACAAATAAGAAGGGCTTACACACACTCTGGAATGGAGATATGATCAAAGGAAACAAAAATGAAAAAAAAAAAAAAGAAAAATGGAAAATTTGGTGACTACAAGAAAGTGGTCTGGGCAGAAGCCAGGTGCAGTGCAAAGCAACAAAAGAGGCCAAAAGGATGCTGACAGGTGTTGTAAAAGCAAAACAAAATCCCAGGAGGTGCATACAACTTGGTTGGGAAGATATGAGGGACATGGCACGGATGCATTCAAAAAAAAAAAAAGAAAAAAAAAATCTCAGCCAGAGCCAAAGCCATGAAAAGGCATGACAGCCCAACAAGTGCAGGGACTTGCCCCAAAGCTTGTCCAATTGATCCCCATTAAAATGAAATTTCCTTTCGGGAAGGGAAAGCAAATCTTGCGACCCTGCAAAGAAAGGCTTACAAACACTCTGGAAAGGAGATATGATCAAAAGAAATGCAATTGCAAAAAACCCCCAAAAAAGGGAAAATTGGGAAATTTAGTGACTACAAGAAAGTGGTCTGGGCAGAAGCCAGGTGCAGTGCAAAGCACCAAAAGAGGCCAAAAATAACCTGACAGGTGTTGTAAAAAAAGGGCAAAAATCAAGGAGGAAGACACAACTTGGTGGGGAAGATATGAGCAACATTGCATGGATACTTAAAAAAAGAAAAAAAAAAATCTCAGCCAAAGTCAAAGCCATGAAAAGGCATGGTATGCAAACAACTGCAAGGACACGCACAACATACAGCAAGCCTTGCCAGAATTGATCCCTGCTGAATGCCAAAACAAATAAGAAGGGCTTACACACACTCTGGAATGGAGATATGATCAAAGGAAACAAAATTGAAAAAAAAAAAAAAGAAAAATGGAAATTTGGTGACTACAAGAAAGTGGTCTGGGCAGAAGCCAGGTGCAGTGCAAAGCACCAAAAGAGGCCAAAAGGATGCTGACAGGTGTTGTAAAAGCAAAACAAAATCCAAGGAGGCAGACACAACTTGGTGGGGAAGATATGAGGGACATGGCACGGATGCATTAAAAAAAAAAATAATAAAAAAAAAAAATCTCAGCCAGAGCCAAAGCCATGAAAAGGCATGACAGCCCAACAAGCGCAGGGACTTGCCCCAAAGCTTGTCCAATTGATCCCCATTAAAATCGCAAGATTTGGTTTCCCTTCCCGAAAGGAAATTTCATTTCCTTTCGGGAAGGGAAAGCAAATCTTGCGACCCTGCAAAGAAAGGCTTACAAACACTCTGGAAAGGAGATATGATCAAAAGAAATGCAATTGCAAAAAACCCCCAAAAAAGGGAAAATTGGGAAATTTGGTGACTACAAGAAAGTGGTCTGGGCAGAAGCCAGGTGCAGTGCAAAGCACCAAAAGAGGCCAAAAATAACCTGACAGGTGTTGTAAATAAAGGGCAAAAATCAAGGAGGCAGACACAACTTGGTGGGGAAGATATGAGCAACATTGCATGGATACTTAAAAAAAGAAAAAAAAAAAATCTCAGCCAAAGTCAAAGCCATGAAAAGGCATGGCATGGAAACAACTGCAGGGACACGCACAACATACAGCAAGCCTTGCCAGAATTGATCCCTGCTGAATGCCAAAACAAATAAGAAGGGCTTACACACACTCTGGAATGGAGATATGATCAAAGGAAACAAAATTGAAAAAAAAAAAAAAGAAAAATGGAAAATTTGGTGACTACAAGAAAGTGGTCTGGGCAGAAGCCAGGTGCAGTGCAAAGCACCAAAAGAGGCCAAAAGGATGCTGACAGGTGTTGTAAAAGCAAAACAAAATCCAAGGAGGCAGACACAACTTGGTGGGGAAGATATGAGGGACATGGCACGGATGCATTCAAAAAAAAAATAAAAAAAAAAAAAAATCTCAGCCAGAGCCAAAGCCATGAAAAGGCATGACAGCCCAACAAGCGCAGGGACTTGCCCCAAAGCTTGTCCAATAGATCCCCATTAAAATCGCAAGATTTGGTTTCCCTTCCCGAAAGGAAATTTCATTTCCTTTCGGGAAGGGAAACCAAATCTTGCGACCCTGCAAAGAAAGGCTTACAAACACTCTGGAAAGGAGATATGATCAAAAGAAATGCAATTGCAAAAAACCCCCAAAAAAGGGAAAATTGGGAAATTTGGTGGCTACAAGAAAGTGGTCTGGGCAGAAGCCAGGTGCAGTGCAAAGCACCAAAAGAGGCCAAAAATAACCTGACAGGTGTTGTAAATAAAGGGCAAAAATCAAGGAGGCAGACACAACTTGGTGGGGAAGATATGAGCAACATTGCATGGATACTTAAAAAAAGAAAAAAAAAAAATCTCAGCCAAAGTCAAAGCCATGAAAAGGCATGGCATGGAAACAACTGCAGGGACACGCACAACATACAGCAAGCCTTGCCAGAATTGATCCCTGCTGAAGGCCAAAACAAATAAGAAGGGCTTACACACACTCTGGAATGGAGATATGATCAAAGGAAACAAAATTGAAAAAAAAAAAAAAGAAAAATGGAAATTTGGTGACTACAAGAAAGTGGTCTGGGCAGAAGCCAGGTGCAGTGCAAAGCACCAAAAGAGGCCAAAAGGATGCTGACAGGTGTTGTAAAAGCAAAACAAAATCCAAGGAGGCAGACACAACTTGGTGGGGAAGATATGAGGGACATGGCACGGATGCATTAAAAAAAAAAATAAAAAAAAAAAAAAAAATCTCAGCCAGAGCCAAAGCCATGAAAAGGCATGACAGCCCAACAAGCGCAGGGACTTGCCCCAAAGCTTGTCCAATTGATCCCCATTAAAATCGCAAGATTTGGTTTCCCTTCCCGAAAGGAAATTTCATTTCCTTTCGGGAAGGGAAACCAAATCTTGCGACCCTGCAAAGAAAGGCTTACAAACACTCTGGAAAGGAGATATGATCAAAAGAAATGCAATTGCAAAAAACCCCCAAAAAAGGGAAAATTGGGAAATTTGGTGACTACAAGAAAGTGGTCTGGGCAGAAGCCAGGTGCAGTGCAAAGCACCAAAAGAGGCCAAAAATAACCTGAGAGGTGTTGTAAAAAAAGGGCAAAAATCAAGGAGGCAGACACAACTTGGTGGGGAAGATATGAGCAACATTGCATGGATACTTAAAAAAAGAAAAAAAAAAAATCTCAGCCAAAGTCAAAGCCATGAAAAGGCATGGCATGCAAACAACTGCAGGGACACGCACAACATACACCAAGCCTTGCCAGAATCGATCCCTGCTGAAGGCCAAAACAAATAAGAAGGGCTTACACACACTCTGGAATGGAGATATGATCAAAGGAAACAAAAATGAAAAAAAAAAAAAAGAAAAATGGAAAATTTGGTGACTACAAGAAAGTGGTCTGGGCAGAAGCCAGGTGCAGTGCAAAGCAACAAAAGAGGCCAAAAGGATGCTGACAGGTGTTGTAAAAGCAAAACAAAATCCCAGGAGGTGCATACAACTTGGTTGGGAAGATATGAGGGACATGGCACGGATGCATTCAAAAAAAAAAAAAAGAAAAAAAAAATCTCAGCCAGAGCCAAAGCCATGAAAAGGCATGACAGCCCAACAAGTGCAGGGACTTGCCCCAAAGCTTGTCCAATTGATCCCCATTAAAATCGCAAGATTTGCTTTCCCTTCCCGAAAGGAAATTTCATTTCCTTTCGGGAAGGGAAAGCAAATCTTGCGACCCTGCAAAGAAAGGCTTACAAACACTCTGGAAAGGAGATATGATCAAAAGAAATGCAATTGCAAAAAACCCCCAAAAAAGGGAAAATTGGGAAATTTAGTGACTACAAGAAAGTGGTCTGGGCAGAAGCCAGGTGCAGTGCAAAGCACCAAAAGAGGCCAAAAATAACCTGACAGGTGTTGTAAAAAAAGGGCAAAAATCAAGGAGGAAGACACAACTTGGTGGGGAAGATATGAGCAACATTGCATGGATACTTAAAAAAAGAAAAAAAAAAATCTCAGCCAAAGTCAAAGCCATGAAAAGGCATGGCATGCAAACAACTGCAGGGACACGCACAACATACAGCAAGCCTTGCCAGAATTGATCCCTGCTGAAGGCCAAAACAAATAAGAAGGGCTTACACACACTCTGGAATGGAGATATGATCAAAGGAAACAAAATTGAAAAAAAAAAAAAAGAAAAATGGAAAATTTGGTGACTACAAGAAAGTGGTCTGGGACGAAGCCAGGTGCAGTGCAAAGCACCAAAAGAGGCCAAAAGGATGCTGACAGGTGTTGTAAAAGCAAAACAAAATCCAAGGAGGCAGACACAACTTGGTTGGGAAGATATGAGGGACATGGCACGGATGCATTAAAAAAAAAAAATAAAAAAAAAAAAAATCTCAGCCAGAGCCAAAGCCATGAAAAGGCATGACAGCCCAACAAGCGCAGGGACTTGCCCCAAAGCTTGTCCAATTGATCCCCATTAAAATCGCAAGATTTGGTTTCCCTTCCCGAAAGGAAATTTCATTTCTTTCGGGAAGGGAAACCAAATCTTGCGACCCTGCAAAGAAAGGCTTACAAACACTCTGGAAAGGAGATATGATCAAAAGAAATGCAATTGCAAAAAACCCCCAAAAAAGGGAAAATTGGGAAATTTGGTGACTACAAGAAAGTGGTCTGGGCAGAAGCCAGGTGCAGTGCAAAGCACCAAAAGAGGCCAAAAATAACCTGACAGGTGTTGTAAAAAAAGGGCACAAATCAAGGAGGCAGACACAACTTGGTGGGGAAGATATGAGCAACATTGCATGGATACTTAAAAAAAGAAAAAAAAAAAATCTCAGCCAAAGTCAAAGCCATGAAAAGGCATGGCATGGAAACAACTGCAGGGACACGCACAACATACACCAAGCCTTGCCAGAATCGATCCCTGCTGAAGGCCAAAACAAATAAGAAGGGCTTACACACACTCTGGAATGGAGATATGATCAAAGGAAACAAAAATGAAAAAAAAAAAAAAGAAAAATGGAAAATTTGGTGACTACAAGAAAGTGGTCTGGGCAGAAGCCAGGTGCAGTGCAAAGCACCAAAAGAGGCCAAAAGGATGCTGACAGGTGTTGTAAAAGCAAAACAAAATCCCAGGAGGTGCATACAACTTGGTTGGGAAGATATGAGGGACATGGCACGGATGCATTCAAAAAAAAAAAAAAGAAAAAAAAAATCTCAGCCAGAGCCAAAGCCATGAAAAGGCATGACAGCCCAACAAGTGCAGGGACTTGCCCCAAAGCTTGTCCAATTGATCCCCATTAAAATCGCAAGATTTGCTTTCCCTTCCCGAAAGGAAATTTCATTTCCTTTCGGGAAGGGAAAGCAAATCTTGCGACCCTGCAAAGAAAGGCTTACAAACACTCTGGAAAGGAGATATGATCAAAAGAAATGCAATTGCAAAAAACCCCCAAAAAAGGGAAAATTGGGAAATTTAGTGACTACAAGAAAGTGGTCTGGGCAGAAGCCAGGTGCAGTGCAAAGCACCAAAAGAGGCCAAAAATAACCTGACAGGTGTTGTAAAAAAAGGGCAAAAATCAAGGAGGAAGACACATCTTGGTGGGGAAGATATGAGCAACATTGCATGGATACTTAAAAAAAGAAAAAAAAAAATCTCAGCCAAAGTCAAAGCCATGAAAAGGCATGGTATGCAAACAACTGCAAGGACACGCACAACATACAGCAAGCCTTGCCAGAATTGATCCCTGCTGAATGCCAAAACAAATAAGAAGGGCTTACACACACTCTGGAATGGAGATATGATCAAAGGAAACAAAATTGAAAAAAAAAAAAAAGAAAAATGGAAATTTGGTGACTACAAGAAAGTGGTCTGGGCAGAAGCCAGGTGCAGTGCAAAGCACCAAAAGAGGCCAAAAGGATGCTGACAGGTGTTGTAAAAGCAAAACAAAATCCAAGGAGGCAGACACAACTTGGTGGGGAAGATATGAGGGACATGGCACGGATGCATTAAAAAAAAAAATAAAAAAAAAAAAAAATCTCAGCCAGAGCCAAAGCCATGAAAAGGCATGACAGCCCAACAAGCGCAGGGACTTGCCCCAAAGCTTGTCCAATTGATCCCCATTAAAATCGCAAGATTTGGTTTCCCTTCCCGAAAGGAAATTTCATTTCCTTTCGGGAAGGGAAACCAAATCTTGCGACCCTGCAAAGAAAGGCTTACAAACACTCTGGAAAGGAGATATGATCAAAAGAAATGCAATTGCAAAAAACCCCCAAAAAAGGGAAAATTGGGAAATTTGGTGACTACAAGAAAGTGGTCTGGGCAGAAGCCAGGTGCAGTGCAAAGCACCAAAAGAGGCCAAAAATAACCTGACAGGTGTTGTAAATAAAGGGCAAAAATCAAGGAGGCAGACACAACTTGGTGGGGAAGATATGAGCAACATTGCATGGATACTTAAAAAAAGAAAAAAAAAAAATCTCAGCCAAAGTCAAAGCCATGAAAAGGCATGGCATGGAAACAACTGCAGGGACACGCACAACATACAGCAAGCCTTGCCAGAATTGATCCCTGCTGCATGCCAAAACAAATAAGAAGGGCTTACACACACTCTGGAATGGAGATATGATCAAAGGAAACAAAATTGAAAAAAAAAAAAAAAGAAAAATGGAAAATTTGGTGACAACAAGAAAGTGGTCTGGGCAGAAGCCAGGTGCAGCGCAAAGCACCAAAAGAGGCCAAAAGGATGCTGACAGGTGTTGTAAAAGCAAAACAAAATCCAAGGAGGCAGACACAACTTGGTGGGGAAGATATGAGGGACATGGCACGGATGCATTCAAAAAAAAAAAAAAAAAAAAAAAAAATCTCAGCCAGAGCCAAAGCCATGAAAAGGCATGACAGCCCAACAAGCGCAGGGACTTGCCCCAAAGCTTGTCCAATTGATCCCCATTAAAATCGCAAGATTTGGTTTCCCTTCCCGAAAGGAAATTTCATTTCCTTTCGGGAAGGGAAACCAAATCTTGCGACCCTGCAAAGAAAGGCTTACAAACACTCTGGAAAGGAGATATGATCAAAAGAAATGCACTTGCAAAAAACCCCCAAAAAAGGGAAAATTGGGAAATTTGGTGACTACAAGAAAGTGGTCTGGGCAGAAGCCAGGTGCAGTGCAAAGCACCAAAAGAGGCCAAAAATAACCTGACAGGTGTTGTAAAAAAAGGGCACAAATCAAGGAGGCAGACACAACTTGGTGGGGAAGATATGAGCAACATTGCATGGATACTTAAAAAAAGAAAAAAAAAAAATCTCAGCCAAAGTCAAAGCCATGAAAAGGCATGGCATGCAAACAACTGCAGGGACACGCACAACATACACCAAGCCTTGCCAGAATCGATCCCTGCTGAAGGCCAAAACAAATAAGAAGGGCTTACACACACTCTGGAATGGAGATATGATCAAAGGAAACAAAAATGAAAAAAAAAAAAAAGAAAAATGGAAAATTTGGTGACTACAAGAAAGTGGTCTGGGCAGAAGCCAGGTGCAGTGCAAAGCAACAAAAGAGCCCAAAAGGATGCTGACAGGTGTTGTAAAAGCAAAACAAAATCCCAGGAGGTGCATACAACTTGGTGGGGAAGATATGAGGGACATGGCACGGATGCATTAAAAAAAAAATAAAAAAAAAAAAATCTCAGCCAGAGCCAAAGCCATGAAAAGGCATGACAGACCAACAAGTGCAGGGACTTGCCCCAAAGCTTGTCCAATTGATCCCCATTAAAATCGCAAGATTTGCTTTCCCTTCCCGAAAGGAAATTTCATTTCCTTTCGGGAAGGGAAAGCAAATCTTGCGACCCTGCAAAGAAAGGCTTACAAACACTCTGGAAAGGAGATATGATCAAAAGAAATGCAATTGCAAAAAACCCCCAAAAAAGGGAAAATTGGGAAATTTAGTGACTACAAGAAAGTGGTCTGGGCAGAAGCCAGGTGCAGTGCAAAGCACCAAAAGAGGCCAAAAATAACCTGACAGGTGTTGTAAAAAAAGGGCAAAAATCAAGGAGGAAGACACAACTTGGTGGGGAAGATATGAGCAACATTGCATGGATACTTAAAAAAAGAAAAAAAAAAATCTCAGCCAAAGTCAAAGCCATGAAAAGGCATGGCATGCAAACAACTGCAGGGACACGCACAACATACACCAAGCCTTGCCAGAATTGATCCCTGCTGAAGGCCAAAACAAATAAGAAGGGCTTACACACACTCTGGAATGGAGATATGATCAAAGGAAACAAAATTGAAAAAAAAAAAAAAGAAAAATGGAAAATTTGGTGACTACAAGAAAGTGGTCTGGGCAGAAGCCAGGTGCAGTGCAAAGCACCAAAAGAGGCCAAAAGGATGCTGACAGGTGTTGTAAAAGCAAAACAAAATCCAAGGAGGCAGACACAACTTGGTGGGGAAGATATGAGGGACATGGCACGGATGCATTAAAAAAAAAAAATTAAAAAAAAAAAAATCTCAGCCAGAGCCAAAGCCATGAAAAGGCATGACAGCCCAACAAGTGCAGGGACTTGCCCCAAAGCTTGTCCAATTGATCCCCATTAAAATCGCAAGATTTGCTTTCCCTTCCCGAAAGGAAATTTCATTTCCTTTCGGGAAGGGAAAGCAAATCTTGCGACCCTGCAAAGAAAGGCTTACAAACACTCTGGAAAGGAGATATGATCAAAAGAAATGCAATTGCAAAAAACCCCCAAAAAAGGGAAAATTGGGAAATTTGGTGACTACAAGAAAGTGGTCTGGGCAGAAGCCAGGTGCAGTGCAAAGCGCCAAAAGAGGCCAAAAATAACCTGACAGGTGTTGTAAAAAAAGGGCACAAATCAAGGAGGCAGACACAACTTGGTGGAGAAGATATGAGCAACATTGCATGGATACTTAAAAAAAGAAAAAAAAAAAATCTCAGCCAAAGTCAAAGCCATGAAAAGGCATGGCATGCAAACAACTGCAGGGACACGCACAACATACAGCAAGCCTTGCCAGAATTGCTCCCTGCTGAAGGCCAAAACAAATAGGAAGGGCTTACACACACTCTGGAATGGAGATATGATCAAAGGAAACAAAATTGAAAAAAAAAAAAAAGAAAAATGGAAAATTTGGTGACTACAAGAAAGTGGTCTGGGCAGAAGCCAGGTGCAGTGCAAAGCACCAAAAGAGGCCAAAAGGATGCTGACAGGTGTTGTAAAAGCAAAACAAAATCCAAGGAGGCAGACACAACTTGGTGGGGAAGATATGAGGGACATGGCACGGATGCATTAAAAAAAAAATAAAAAAAAAAAAAATCTCAGCCAGAGCCAAAGCCATGAAAAGGCATGACAGACCAACAAGTGCAGGGACTTGCCCCAAAGCTTGTCCAATTGATCCCCATTAAAATCGCAAGATTTGGTTTCCCTTCCCGAAAGGAAATTTCATTTCCTTTCGGGAAGGGAAACCAAATCTTGCGACCCTGCAAAGAAAGGCTTACAAACACTCTGGAAAGGAGATATGATCAAAAGAAATGCAATTGCAAAAAACCCCCAAAAAAGGGAAAATTGGGAAATTTGGTGACTACAAGAAAGTGGTCTGGGCAGAAGCCAGGTGCAGTGCAAAGCACCAAAAGAGGCCAAAAATAACCTGACAGGTGTTGTAAAAAAAGGGCAAAAATCAAGGAGGCAGACACAACTTGGTGGGGAAGATATGAGCAACATTG
Source organism: Haemorhous mexicanus (assembly GCF_027477595.1). NCBI lineage: Eukaryota > Metazoa > Chordata > Aves > Passeriformes > Fringillidae > Haemorhous > Haemorhous mexicanus. The sequence goes on from NC_082343.1 coordinate 51,343,702, forward strand.
CATGGATACTTAAAAAAAGAAAAAAAAAAAATCTCAGCCAAAGTCAAAACCATGAAAAGGCATGGCATGCAAACAACTGCCGGGACACGCACAACATACAGCAAGCCTTGCCAGAATTGCTCCCTGCTGAAGGCCAAAACAAATAAGAAGGGCTTACACACACTCTGGAATGGAGATATGATCAAAGGAAACAAAATTGAAAAAAAAAAAAAAGAAAAATGGAAAATTTGGTGACTACAAGAAAGTGGTCTGGGCAGAAGCCAGGTGCAGTGCAAAGCACCAAAAGAGGCCAAAAGGATGCTGACAGGTGTTGTAAAAGCAAAACAAAATCCAAGGAGGCAGACACAACTTGGTGGGGAAGATATGAGGGACATGGCACGGATGCATTAAAAAAAAAAATAAAAAAAAAAAAAATATCTCAGCCAGAGACAAAGCCATGAAAAGGCATGACAGCCCAACAAGCGCAGGGACTTGCCCCAAAGCTTGTCCAATTGATCCCCATTAAAATCGCAAGATTTGGTTTCCCTTCCCGAAAGGAAATTTCATTTCCTTTCGGGAAGGGAAACCAAATCTTGCGACCCTGCAAAGAAAGGCTTACAAACACTCTGGAAAGGAGATATGATCAAAAGAAATGCAATTGCAAAAAACCCCCAAAAAAGGGAAAATTGGGAAATTTAGTGACTACAAGAAAGTGGTCTGGGCAGAAGCCAGGTGCAGTGCAAAGCACCAAAAGAGGCCAAAAATAACCTGACTGGTGTTGTAAAAAAAGGGCAAAAATCAAGGAGGAAGACACAACTTGGTGGGGAAGATATGAGCAACATTGCATGGATACTTAAAAAAAGAAAAAAAAAAATCTCAGCCAAAGTCAAAGCCATGAAAAGGCATGGCATGCAAACAACTGCAGGGACACGCACAACATACACCAAGCCTTGCCAGAATTGATCCCTGCTGAATGCCAAAACAAATAAGTAGGGCTTACACACACTCTGGAATGGAGATATGATCAAAGGAAACAAAATTGAAAAAAAAAAAAAAGAAAAATGGAAAATTTGGTGACTACAAGAAAGTGGTCTGGGCAGAAGCCAGGTGCAGTGCAAAGCACCAAAAGAGGCCAAAAGGATGCTGACAGGTGTTGTAAAAGCAAAACAAAATCCAAGGAGGCAGACACAACTTGGTGGGGAAGATATGAGGGGCATGGCACGGATGAATTAAAAAAAAAAAAAAAAAAAAAAAAAAATCTCAGCCAGAGCCAAAGCCATGAAAAGGCATGACAGCCCAACAAGCGCAGGGACTTGCCCCAAAGCTTGTCCAATTGATCCCCATTAAAATCGCAAGATTTGCTTTCCCTTCCCGAAAGGAAATTTCATTTCCTTTCGGGAAGGGAAACCAAATCTTGCGACCCTGCAAAGAAAGGCTTACAAACACTCTGGAAAGGAGATATGATCAAAAGAAATGCACTTGCAAAAAACCCCCAAAAAAGGGAAAATTGGGAAATTTGGTGACTACAAGAAAGTGGTCTGGGCAGAAGCCAGGTGCAGTGCAAAGCACCAAAAGAGGCCAAAAATAACCTGACAGGTGTTGGAAAAAAAGGGCACAAATCAAGGAGGCAGACACAACTTGGTGGGGAAGATATGAGCAACATTGCATGGATACTTAAAAAAAGAAAAAAAAAAATCTCAGCCAAAGTCAAAGCCATGAAAAGGCATGGCATGCAAACAACTGCAGGGACACGCACAACATACACCAAGCCTTGCCAGAATTGCTCCCTGCTGAAGGCCAAAACAAATAAGAAGGGCTTACACACACTCTGGAAAGGAGATATGATCAAAGGAAACAAAATTGAAAAAAAAAAAAAAGAAAAATGGAAAATTTGGTGACTACAAGAAAGTGGTCTGGGCAGAAGCCAGGTGCAGTGCAAAGCACCAAAAGAGGCCAAAAGGATTCTGACAGGTGTTGTAAAAGCAAAACAAAATCCAAGGAGGCAGACACAACTTGGTGGGGAAGATATGAGGGACATGGCACGGATGAATTAAAAAAAAAAAAAAAAAAAAAAAAAAAATCTCAGCCAGAGCCAAAGCCATGAAAAGGCATGACAGCCCAACAAGCGCAGGGACTTGCCCCAAAGCTTGTCCAATTGATCCCCATTAAAATCGCAAGATTTGCTTTCCCTTCCCGAAAGGAAATTTCATTTCCTTTCGGGAAGGGAAAGCAAATCTTGCGACCCTGCAAAGAAAGGCTTACAAACACTCTGGAAAGGAGATATGATCAAAAGAAATGCACTTGCAAAAAACCCCCAAAAAAGGGAAAATTGGGAAATTTGGTGACTACAAGAAAGTGGTCTGGGCAGAAGCCAGGTGCAGTGCAAAGCACCAAAAGAGGCCAAAAATAACCTGACAGGTGTTGTAAAAAAAGGGCACAAATCAAGGAGGCAGACACAACTTGGTGGGGAAGATATGAGCAACATTGCATGGATACTTAAAAAAAGAAAAAAAAAAATCTCAGCCAAAGTCAAAGCCATGAAAAGGCATGGCATGGAAACAACTGCAGGGACACGCACAACATACAGCAAGCCTTGCCAGAATTGATCCCTGCTGAATGCCAAAACAAATAAGAAGGGCTTACACACACTCTGGAATGGAGATATGATCAAAGGAAACAAAATTGAAAAAAAAAAAAAAGAAAAATGGAAAATTTGGTGACAACAAGAAAGTGGTCTGGGCAGAAGCCAGGTGCAGTGCAAAGCACTAAAAAAAGTTAAAAGAATGCTAACAGGTGTTGTAAAAGCAAAACAAAATCCAAGGAGGTACTTACAACTTGGTGGGGAAGATATGAGGGACATGGCACGGATGCATTCAAAAAAAAAAAAAAGAAAACAAAAATCTCAGCCAGAGCCAAAGCCATGAAAAGGCATGACAGCCCAACAAGTGCAGGGACTTGCCCCAAAGCTTGTCCAAATGATCCCCATTAAAATTTCAAGATTTGGTTTCCCTTCCCGAAAGGAAATTTCATTTCCTTTCGGGAAGGGAAACCAAATCTTGTGACCCTGCAAAGAAAGGCTTACAAACACTCTGGAAAGGAGATATGATCAAAAGAAATGCAATTGCAAAAAACCCCCAAAAAAGGGAAATTGGGAAATTTGGTGACTACAAGAAAGTGGTCTGGGCAGAAGCCAGGTGCAGTGCAAAGCACCAAAAGAGGCCAAAAGGATGCTGACAGGTGTTGTAAATAAAGGGCAAAAATCAAGGAGGCAGACACAACTTGGTGGGGAAGATATGAGCAACATTGCATGGATACTTAAAAAAAGAAAAAAAAAAAATCTCAGCCAAAGTCAAAACCATGAAAAGGCATGGCATGCAAACAACTGCCGGGACACGCACAACATACACCAAGCCTTGCCAGAATGGATCCCTGCTGAATGCCAAAACAAATAAGTAGGGCTTACACACACTCTGGAATGGAGATATGATCAAAGGAAACAAAATTGAAAAAAAAAAAAAAGAAAAATGGAAAATTTGGTGACTACAAGAAAGTGGTCTGGGCAGAAGCCAGGTGCAGTGCAAAGCACCAAAAGAGGCCAAAAGGATGCTGACAGGTGTTGTAAAAGCAAAACAAAATCCAAGGAGGCAGACACAACTTGGTGGGGAAGATATGAGGGGCATGGCACGGATGAATTAAAAAAAAAAAAAAAAAAAAAAAAAAATCTCAGCCAGAGCCAAAGCCATGAAAAGGCATGACAGCCCAACAAGCGCAGGGACTTGCCCCAAAGCTTGTCCAATTGATCCCCATTAAAATCGCAAGATTTGGTTTCCCTTCCCGAAAGGAAATTTCGTTTCCTTTCGGGAAGGGAAACCAAATCTTGCGACCCTGCAAAGAAAGGCTTACAAACACTCTGGAAAGGAGATATGATCAAAAGAAATGCACTTGCAAAAAACCCCCAAAAAAGGGAAAATTGGGAAATTTGGTGACTACAAGAAAGTGGTCTGGGCAGAAGCCAGGTGCAGTGCAAAGCACCAAAAGAGGCCAAAAATAACCTGACAGGTGTTGAAAAAAAAGGGCACAAATCAAGGAGGCAGACACAACTTGGTGGGGAAGATATGAGCAACATTGCATGGATACTTAAAAAAAGAAAAAAAAAAAATCTCAGCCAAAGTCAAAGCCATGAAAAGGCATGGCATGCAAACAACTGCCGGGACACGCACAACATACAGCAAGCCTTGCCAGAATCGATCCCTGCTGAAGGCCAAAACAAATAAGAAGGGCTTACACACACTCTGGAATGGAGATATGATCAAAGGAAACAAAATTGAAAAAAAAAAAAAAGAAAAATGGAAAATTTGGTGACAACAAGAAAGTGGTCTGGGCAGAAGCCAGGTGCAGTGCAAAGCACCAAAAGAGGCCAAAAGGATGCTGACAGGTGTTGTAAAAGCAAAACAAAATCCCAGGAGGTGCATACAACTTAGTTGGGAAGATATGAGGGACATGGCACGGATGCATTCAAAAAAAAAAAAAAGAAAAAAAAAATCTCAGCCAGAGCCAAAGCCATGAAAAGGCATGACAGCCCAACAAGTGCAGGGGCTTGCCCCAAAGCTTGTCCAATTGATCCCCATTAAAATCGCAAGATTTGGTTTCCCTTCCCGAAAGGAAATTTCATTTCCTTTCGGGAAGGGAAACCAAATCTTGCGACCCTGCAAAGAAAGGCTTACAAACACTCTGGAAAGGAGATATGATCAAAAGAAATGCAATTGCAAAAAACCCCCAAAAAAGGGAAAATTGGGAAATTTGGTGACTACAAGAAAGTGGTCTGGGCAGAAGCCAGGTGCAGTGCAAAGCACCAAAAGAGGCCAAAAATAACCTGACAGGTGTTGTAAATAAAGGGCAAAAATCAAGGAGGCAGACACAACTTGGTGGGGAAGATATGAGCAACATTGCATGGATACTTAAAAAAAGAAAAAAAAAAAATCTCAGCCAAAGTCAAAGCCATGAAAAGGCATGGCATGCAAACAACTGCAGGGACACGCACAACATACACCAAGCCTTGCCAGAATTGATCCCTGCTGAAGGCCAAAACAAATAAGAAGGGCTTACACACACTCTGGAATGGAGATATGATCAAAGGAAACAAAATTGAAAAAAAAAAAAAAGAAAAATGGAAAATTTGGTGACAACAAGAAAGTGGTCTGGGCAGAAGCCAGGTGCAGTGCAAAGCACCAAAAGAGGCCAAAAGGATGCTGACAGGTGTTGTAAAAGCAAAACAAAATCCCAGGAGGTGCATACAACTTGGTTGGGAAGATATGAGGGACATGGCACGGATGCATTCAAAAAAAAAAAAAAGAAAAAAAAAATCTCAGCCAGAGCCAAAGCCATGAAAAGGCATGACAGCCCAACAAGTGCAGGGACTTGCCCCAAAGCTTGTCCAATTGATCCCCATTAAAATCGCAAGATTTGGTTTCCCTTCCCGAAAGGAAATTTCATTTCCTTTCGGGAAGGGAAACCAAATCTTGCGACCCTGCAAAGAAAGGCTTACAAACACTCTGGAAAGGAGATATGATCAAAAGAAATGCAATTGCAAAAAACCCCCAAAAAAGGGAAAATTGGGAAATTTGGTGACTACAAGAAAGTGGTCTGGGCAGAAGCCAGGTGCAGTGCAAAGCACCAAAAGAGGCCAAAAATAACCTGACAGGTGTTGTAAATAAAGGGCAAAAATCAAGGAGGCAGACACAACTTGGTGGGGAAGATATGAGCAACATTGCATGGATACTTAAAAAAAGAAAAAAAAAAAATCTCAGCCAAAGTCAAAGCCATGAAAAGGCATGGCATGCAAACAACTGCAGGGACACGCACAACATACAGCAAGCCTTGCCAGAATTGATCCCTGCTGAAGGCCAAAACAAATAAGAAGGGCTTACACACACTCTGGAATGGAGATATGATCAAAGGAAACAAAATTGAAAAAAAAAAAAAAAGAAAAATGGAAAATTTGGTGACTACAAGAAAGTGGTCTGGGCAGAAGCCAGGTGCATTGCAAAGCACGAAAAAAAGTTAAAAGAATGCTAACAGGTGTTGTAAAAGCAAAACAAAATCCAAGGAGGCAGACACAACTTGGTGGGGAAGATATGAGGGACATGGCACGGATGCATTAAAAAAAAAAAAAAAAAAAAAAAAAATCTCAGCCAGAGCCAAAGCCATGAAAAGGCATGACAAGCCCAACAAGTGCAGGGACTTGCCCCAAAGCTTGTCCAATTGATCCCCATTAAAATCGCAAGATTTGGTTTCCCTTCCCGAAAGGAAATTTCATTTCCTTTCGAAAAGGGAAACCAAATCTTGCGACCCTGCAAAGAAAGGCTTACAAACACTCTGGAAAGGAGATATGATCAAAAGAAATGCAATTGCAAAAAACCCCCAAAAAAGGGAAAATTGGGAAATTTGGTGACTACAAGAAAGTGGTCTGGGCAGAAGCCAGGTGCAGTGCAAAGCACCAAAAGAGGCCAAAAATAACCTGACAGGTGTTGTAAAAAAAGGGCACAAATCAAGGAGGCAGACACAACTTGGTGGGGAAGATATGAGCAACATTGCATGGATACTTAAAAAAAGAAAAAAAAAAAATCTCAGCCAAAGTCAAAGCCATGAAAAGGCATGGCATGCAAACAACTGCAGGGACACGCACAACATACACCAAGCCTTGCCAGAATCGATCCCTGCTGAAGGCCAAAACAAATAAGAAGGGCTTACACACACTCTGGAATGGAGATATGATCAAAGGAAACAAAATTGAAAAAAAAAAAAAAGAAAAATGGAAAATTTGGTGACTACAAGAAAGTGGTCTGGGCAGAAGCCAGGTGCAGTGCAAAGCACCAAAAGAGGCCAAAAGGATGCTGACAGGTGTTGTAAAAGCAAAACAAAATCCAAGGAGGCAGACACAACTTGGTGGGGAAGATATGAGGGACATGGCACGGATGCATTAAAAAAAAAAATAAAAAAAAAAAAAAAATCTCAGCCAGAGACAAAGCCATGAAAAGGCATGACAGCCCAACAAGCGCAGGGACTTGCCCCAAAGCTTGTCCAATTGATCCCCATTAAAATCGCAAGATTTGGTTTCCCTTCCCGAAAGGAAATTTCATTTCCTTTCGGGAAGGGAAACCAAATCTTGCGACCCTGCAAAGAAAGGCTTACAAACACTCTGGAAAGGAGATATGATCAAAAGAAATGCAATTGCAAAAAACCCCCAAAAAAGGGAAAATTGGGAAATTTAGTGACTACAAGAAAGTGGTCTGGGCAGAAGCCAGGTGCAGTGCAAAGCACCAAAAGAGGCCAAAAATAACCTGACAGGTGTTGTAAAAAAAGGGCAAAAATCAAGGAGGAAGACACAACTTGGTGGGGAAGATATGAGCAACATTGCATGGATACTTAAAAAAAGAAAAAAAAAAAATCTCAGCCAAAGTCAAAGCCATGAAAAGGCATGGCATGCAAACAACTGCAGGGACACGCACAACATACACCAAGCCTTGCTAGAATGGATCCCTGCTGAAGGCCAAAACAAATAAGAAGGGCTTACACACACTCAGGAATGGAGATATGATCAAAGGAAACAAAATTGAAAAAAAAAAAAAAGAAAAATGGAAAATTTGGTGACTACAAGAAAGTGGTCTGGACAGAAGCCAGGTGCAGTGCAAAGCATCAAAAGAGGCCAAAAGGATTCTGACAGGTGTTGTAAAAGCAAAACAAAATCCAAGGAGGCAGACACAACTTGGTGGGGAAGATATGAGGGACATGGCACGGATGCATTAAAAAAAAAAATAAAAAAAAAAAAAAAATCTCAGCCAGAGCCAAAGCCATGAAAAGGCATGACAGCCCAACAAGTGCAGGGACTTGCCCCAAAGCTTGTCCAATTGATCCCCATTAAAATCGCAAGATTTGGTTTCCCTTCCCGAAAGGAAATTTCATTTCCTTTCGAAAAGGGAAACCAAATCTTGCGACCCTGCAAAGAAAGGCTTACAAACACTCTGGAAAGGAGATATGATCAAAAGAAATGCAATTGCAAAAAACCCCCAAAAAAGGGAAAATTGGGAAATTTGGTGACTACAAGAAAGTGGTCTGGGCAGAAGCCAGGTGCAGTGCAAAGCACCAAAAGAGGCCAAAAGGATGCTGACAGGTGTTGTAAAAGCAAAACAAAATCCCAGGAGGTGCATACAACTTGGTTGGGAAGATATGAGGGACATGGCACGGATGCATTCAAAAAAAAAAAAAAGAAAAAAAAAATCTCAGCCAGAGCCAAAGCCATGAAAAGGCATGACAGCCCAACAAGTGCAGGGACTTGCCCCTAAGCTTGTCCAATTGATCCCCATTAAAATCGCAAGATTTGGTTTCCCTTCCCGAAAGGAAATTTCATTTCCTTTCGGGAAGGGAAACCAAATCTTGCGACCCTGCAAAGAAAGGCTTACAAACACTCTGGAAAGGAGATATGATCAAAAGAAATGCAATTGCAAAAAACCCCCAAAAAAGGGAAAATTGGGAAATTTGGTGACTACAAGAAAGTGGTCTGGGCAGAAGCCAGGTGCAGTGCAAAGCACCAAAAGAGGCCAAAAATAACCTGACAGGTGTTGTAAATAAAGGGCAAAAATCAAGGAGGCAGACACAACTTGGTGCGGAAGATATGAGCAACATTGCATGGATACTTAAAAAAAGAAAAAAAAAAAATCTCAGCCAAAGTCAAAGCCATGAAAAGGCATGGCATGCAAACAACTGCAGGGACACGCACAACATACAGCAAGCCTTGCCAGAATTGCTCCCTGCTGAAGGCCAAAACAAATAAGAAGGGCTTACACACACTCTGGAATGGAGATATGATCAAAGGAAACAAAATTGAAAAAAAAAAAAAAGAAAAATGGAAAATTTGGTGACTACAAGAAAGTGGTCTGGGCAGAAGCCAGGTGCAGTGCAAAGCACCAAAAGAGGCCAAAAGGATGCTGACAGGTGTTGTAAAAGCAAAACAAAATCCAAGGAGGCAGACACAACTTGGTGGGGAAGATATGAGGGACATGGCACGGATGCATTAAAAAAAAAAATAAAAAAAAAAAAAATCTCAGCCAGAGCCAAAGCCATGAAAAGGCATGACAGCCCAACAAGTGCAGGGACTTGCCCCAAAGCTTGTCCAATTGATCCCCATTAAAATCGCAAGATTTGCTTTCCCTTCCCGAAAGGAAATTTCATTTCCTTTCGGGAAGGGAAAGCAAATCTTGCGACCCTGCAAAGAAAGGCTTACAAACACTCTGGAAAGGAGATATGATCAAAAGAAATGCAATTGCAAAAAACCCCCAAAAAAGGGAAAATTGGGAAATTTGGTGACTACAAGAAAGTGGTCTGGGCAGAAGCCAGGTGCAGTGCAAAGCACCAAAAGAGGCCAAAAATAACCTGACAGGTGTTGTAAAAAAAGGGCAAAAATCAAGGAGGCAGACACAACTTGGTGGAGAAGATATGAGCAACATTGCATGGATACTTAAAAAAAGAAAAAAAAAAAATCTCAGCCAAAGTCAAAGCCATGAAAAGGCATGGCATGCAAACAACTGCAGGGACACGCACAACATACAGCAAGCCTTGCCAGAATTGCTCCCTGCTGAAGGCCAAAACAAATAAGAAGGGCTTACACACACTCTGGAAAGGAGATATGATCAAAGGAAACAAAATTGAAAAAAAAAAAAAAGAAAAATGGAAAATTTGGTGACTACAAGAAAGTGGTCTGGGCAGAAGCCAGGTGCAGTGCAAAGCACCAAAAGAGGCCAAAAGGATGCTGACAGGTGTTGTAAAAGCAAAACAAAATCCAAGGAGGCAGACACAACTTGGTGGGGAAGATATGAGGGACATGGCACGGATGCATTAAAAAAAAAAAATAAAAAAAAAAAAAATCTCAGCCAGAGCCAAAGCCATGAAAAGGCATGACAGCCCAACAAGTGCAGGGACTTGCCCCAAAGCTTGTCCAATTGATCCCCATTAAAATCGCAAGATTTGGTTTCCCTTCCCGAAAGGAAATTTCATTTCCTTTCGGGAAGGGAAACCAAATCTTGCGACCCTGCAAAGAAAGGCTTACAAACACTCTGGAAAGGAGATATGATCCAAAGAAATGCAATTGCAAAAAACCCCCAAAAAAGGGAAAATTGGGAAATTTGGTGACTACAAGAAAGTGGTCTGGGCAGAAGCCAGGTGCAGTGCAAAGCACCAAAAGAGGCCAAAAATAACCTGACAGGTGTTGTAAAAAAAGGGCACAAATCAAGGAGGCAGACACAACTTGGTGGGGAAGATATGAGCAACATTGCATGGATACTTAAAAAAAGAAAAAAAAAAAATCTCAGCCAAAGTCAAAGCCATGAAAAGGCATGGCATGCAAACAACTGCAGGGACACGCACAACATACACCAAGCCTTGCCAGAATTGATCCCTGCTGAAGGCCAAAACAAATAAGAAGGGCTTACACACACTCTGGAATGGAGATATGATCAAAGGAAACAAAAATGAAAAAAAAAAAAAAAGAAAAATGGAAAATTTGGTGACAACAAGAAAGTGGTCTGGGCAGAAGCCAGGTGCAGTGCAAAGCACCAAAAGAGGCCAAAAGAATGCTGACAGGTGTTGTAAAAGCAAAACAAAATCCCAGGAGGTGCATACAACTTGGTTGGGAAGATATGAGGGACATGGCACGGATGCATTCAAAAAAAAAAAAAGAAAAAAAAAATCTCAGCTAGAGCCAACGCCATGAAAAGGCATGACAGCCCAACAAGTGCAGGGACTTGCCCCAAAGCTTGTCCAATTGATCCCCATTAAAATCGCAAGATTTGCTTTCCCTTCCCGAAAGGAAATTTCATTTCCTTTCGAAAAGGGAAACCAAATCTTGCGACCCTGCAAAGAAAGGCTTACAAACACTCTGGAAAGGAGATATGATCAAAAGAAATGCAATTGCAAAAAACCCCCAAAAAAGGGAAAATTGGGAAATTTGGTGACTACAAGAAAGTGGTCTGGGCAGAAGCCAGGTGCAGTGCAAAGCACCAAAAGAGGCCAAAAATAACCTGAGAGGTGTTGTAAAAAAAGGGCAAAAATCAAGGAGGCAGACACAACTTGGTGGGGAAGATATGAGCAACATTGCATGGATACTTAAAAAAAGAAAAAAAAAAAATCTCAGCCAAAGTCAAAGCCATGAAAAGGCATGGCATGCAAACAACTGCAAGGACACGCACAACATACAGCAAGCCTTGCCAGAATTGATCCCTGCTGAAGGCCAAAACAAATAAGAAGGGCTTATACACACTCTGGAATGGAGATATGATCAAAGGAAACAAAATTGAAAAAAAAAAAAAAAGAAAAATGGAAAATTTGGTGACTACAAGAAAGTGGTCTGGGCAGAAGCCAGGTGCAGTGCAAAGCACCAAAAGAGGCCAAAAGGATGCTGACAGGTGTTGTAAAAGCAAAACAAAATCCAAGGAGGCAGACACAACTTGGTGGGGAAGATATAAGGGACATGGCACGGATGCATTCAAAAAAAAATAAAAAAAAAAAAATCTCAGCCAGAGCCAAAGCCATGAAAAGGCATGACAGCCCAACAAGTGCAGGGACTTGCCCCAAAGCTTGTCCAATTGATCCCCATTAAAATCGCAAGATTTGGTTTCCCTTCCCGAAAGGAAATTTCATTTCCTTTCGGGAAGGGAAAGCAAATCTTGCGACCCTGCAAAGAAAGGCTTACAAACACTCTGGAAAGGAGATATGATCAAAAGAAATGCAATTGCAAAAAACCCCCAAAAAAGGGAAAATTGGGAAATTTGGTGACTACAAGAAAGTGGTCTGGGCAGAAGCCAGGTGCAGTGCAAAGCACCAAAAGAGGCCAAAAATAACCTGACAGGTGTTGTAAATAAAGGGCAAAAATCAAGGAGGCAGACACAACTTGGTGGGGAAGATATGAGCAACATTGCATGGATATTTAAAAAAAGAAAAAAAAAAAATCTCAGCCAAAGTCAAAGCCATGAAAAGGCATGGCATGCAAACAACTGCAAGGACACGCACAACATACACCAAGCCTTGCCAGAATTGATCCCTGCTGAAGGCCAAAACAAATAAGAAGGGCTTACACACACTCTGGAATGGAGATATGATCAAAGGAAACAAAATTGAAAAAAAAAAAAAAGAAAAATGGAAAATTTGGTGACTACAAGAAAGTGGTCTGGGCAGAAGCCAGGTGCAGTGCAAAGCACCAAAAGAGGCCAAAAGGATGCTGACAGGTGTTGTAAAAGCAAAACAAAATCCAAGGAGGCAGACACAACTTGGTGGGGAAGATATGAGGGACATGGCACGGATGCATTCAAAAAAAAAAAATAAAAAAAAAAAAAATCTCAGCCAGAGCCAAAGCCATGAAAAGGCATGACAGCCCAACAAGTGCAGGGACTTGCCCCAAAGCTTGTCCAATTGATCCCCATTAAAATCGCAAGATTTGGTTTCCCTTCCCGAAAGGAAATTTCATTTCCTTTCGGGAAGGGAAACCAAATCTTGCGACCCTGCAAAGAAAGGCTTACAAACACTCTGGAAAGGAGATATGATCAAAAGAAATGCAATTGCAAAAAACCCCCAAAAAAGGGAAAATTGGGAAATTTGGTGACTAAAAGAAAGTGGTCTGGGCAGAAGCCAGGTGCAGTGCAAAGCACCAAAAGAGGCCAAAAATAACCTGACAGGTGTTGTAAAAAAAGGGCACAAATCAAGGAGGCAGACACAACTTGGTGGAGAAGATATGAGCAACATTGCATGGATACTTTAAAAAAGAAAAAAAAAAAATCTCAGCCAAAGTCAAAGCCATGAAAAGGCATGGCATGCAAACAACTGCAGGGACACGCACAACATACAGCAAGCCTTGCCAGAATTGCTCCCTGCTGAAGGCCAAAACAAATAAGAAGGGCTTACACACACTCTGGAATGGAGATATGATCAAAGGAAACAAAATTGAAAAAAAAAAAAAAGAAAAATGGAAAATTTGGTGACTACAAGAAAGTGGTCTGGGCAGAAGCCAGGTGCAGTGCAAAGCACCAAAAGAGGCCAAAAGGATGCTGACAGGTGTTGTAAAAGCAAAACAAAATCCCAGGAGGTGCATACAACTTGGTTGGGAAGATATGAGGGACATGGCACGGATGCATTCAAAAAAAAAAAAAGAAAAAAAAAAAATCTCAGCCAGAGCCAAAGCCATGAAAAGGCATGACAGCCCAACAAGTGCAGGGACTTGCCCCAAAGCTTGTCCAATTGATCCCCATTAAAATCGCAAGATTTGCTTTCCCTTCCCGAAAGGAAATTTCATTTCCTTTCGGGAAGGGAAAGCAAATCTTGCGACCCTGCAAAGAAAGGCTTACAAACACTCTGGAAAGGAGATATGATCAAAAGAAATGCAATTGCAAAAAACCCCCAAAAAAGGGAAAATTGGGAAATTTGGTGACTACAAGAAAGTGGTCTGGGCAGAAGCCAGGTGCAGTGCAAAGCACCAAAAGAGGCCAAAAATAACCTGACAGGTGTTGTAAAAAAAGGGCAAAAATCAAGGAGGCAGACACAACTTGGTGGAGAAGATATGAGCAACATTGCATGGATACTTAAAAAAAGAAAAAAAAAAAATCTCAGCCAAAGTCAAAGCCATGAAAAGGCATGGCATGCAAACAACTGCAGGGACACGCACAACATACAGCAAGCCTTGCCAGAATTGCTCCCTGCTGAAGGCCAAAACAAATAAGAAGGGCTTACACACACTCTGGAAAGGAGATATGATCAAAGGAAACAAAATTGAAAAAAAAAAAAAAGAAAAATGGAAAATTTGGTGACTACAAGAAAGTGGTCTGGGCAGAAGCCAGGTGCAGTGCAAAGCACCAAAAGAGGCCAAAAGGATGCTGACAGGTGTTGTAAAAGCAAAACAAAATCCAAGGAGGCAGACACAACTTGGTGGGGAAGATATGAGGGACATGGCACGGATGCATTCAAAAAAAAAATAAAAAAAAAAAAAAATCTCAGCCAGAGCCAAAGCCATGAAAAGGCATGACAGCCCAACAAGCGCAGGGACTTGCCCCAAAGCTTGTCCAATAGATCCCCATTAAAATCGCAAGATTTGGTTTCCCTTCCCGAAAGGAAATGAAATTTCCTTTCGGGAAGGGAAACCAAATCTTGCGACCCTGCAAAGAAAGGCTTACAAACACTCTGGAAAGGAGATATGATCAAAAGAAATGCAATTGCAAAAAACCCCCAAAAAAGGGAAAATTGGGAAATTTGGTGGCTACAAGAAAGTGGTCTGGGCAGAAGCCAGGTGCAGTGCAAAGCACCAAAAGAGGCCAAAAATAACCTGACAGGTGTTGTAAATAAAGGGCAAAAATCAAGGAGGCAGACACAACTTGGTGGGGAAGATATGAGCAACATTGCATGGATACTTAAAAAAAGAAAAAAAAAAAATCTCAGCCAAAGTCAAAGCCATGAAAAGGCATGGCATGGAAACAACTGCAGGGACACGCACAACATACAGCAAGCCTTGCCAGAATTGATCCCTGCTGAAGGCCAAAACAAATAAGAAGGGCTTACACACACTCTGGAATGGAGATATGATCAAAGGAAACAAAATTGAAAAAAAAAAAAAAGAAAAATGGAAATTTGGTGACTACAAGAAAGTGGTCTGGGCAGAAGCCAGGTGCAGTGCAAAGCACCAAAAGAGGCCAAAAGGATGCTGACAGGTGTTGTAAAAGCAAAACAAAATCCAAGGAGGCAGACACAACTTGGTGGGGAAGATATGAGGGACATGGCACGGATGCATTAAAAAAAAAAAATAAAAAAAAAAAAAAAAATCTCAGCCAGAGCCAAAGCCATGAAAAGGCATGACAGCCCAACAAGCGCAGGGACTTGCCCCAAAGCTTGTCCAATTGATCCCCATTAAAATCGCAAGATTTGGTTTCCCTTCCCGAAAGGAAATTTCATTTCCTTTCGGGAAGGGAAACCAAATCTTGCGACCCTGCAAAGAAAGGCTTACAAACACTCTGGAAAGGAGATATGATCCAAAGAAATGCAATTGCAAAAAACCCCCAAAAAAGGGAAAATTGGGAAATTTGGTGACTACAAGAAAGTGGTCTGGGCAGAAGCCAGGTGCAGTGCAAAGCACCAAAAGAGGCCAAAAATAACCTGACAGGTGTTGTAAAAAAAGGGCACAAATCAAGGAGGCAGACACAACTTGGTGGGGAAGATATGAGCAACATTGCATGGATACTTAAAAAAAGAAAAAAAAAAAATCTCAGCCAAAGTCAAAGCCATGAAAAGGCATGGCATGCAAACAACTGCAGGGACACGCACAACATACACCAAGCCTTGCCAGAATTGCTCCCTGCTGAAGGCCAAAACAAATAAGAAGGGCTTACACACACTCTGGAATGGAGATATGATCAAAGGAAACAAAATTGAAAAAAAAAAAAAAGAAAAATGGAAAATTTGGTGACAACAAGAAAGTGGTCTGGGCAGAAGCCAGGTGCAGTGCAAAGCACCAAAAGAGGCCAAAAGAATGCTGACAGGTGTTGTAAAAGCAAAACAAAATCCCAGGAGGTGCATACAACTTGGTTGGGAAGATATGAGGGACATGGCACGGATGCATTCAAAAAAAAAAAAAGAAAAAAAAAATCTCAGCTAGAGCCAACGCCATGAAAAGGCATGACAGCCCAACAAGTGCAGGGACTTGCCCCAAAGCTTGTCCAATTGATCCCCATTAAAATCGCAAGATTTGGTTTCCCTTCCCGAAAGGAAATTTCATTTCCTTTCGAAAAGGGAAACCAAATCTTGCGACCCTGCAAAGAAAGGCTTACAAACACTCTGGAAAGGAGATATGATCAAAAGAAATGCAATTGCAAAAAACCCCCAAAAAAGGGAAAATTGGGAAATTTGGTGACTACAAGAAAGTGGTCTGGGCAGAAGCCAGGTGCAGTGCAAAGCACCAAAAGAGGCCAAAAATAACCTGAGAGGTGTTGTAAAAAAAGGGCAAAAATCAAGGAGGCAGACACAACTTGGTGGGGAAGATATGAGCAACATTGCATGGATACTTAAAAAAAGAAAAAAAAAAAATCTCAGCCAAAGTCAAAGCCATGAAAAGGCATGGCATGCAAACAACTGCAAGGACACGCACAACATACAGCAAGCCTTGCCAGAATTGATCCCTGCTGAAGGCCAAAACAAATAAGAAGGGCTTATACACACTCTGGAATGGAGATATGATCAAAGGAAACAAAATTGAAAAAAAAAAAAAAAGAAAAATGGAAAATTTGGTGACTACAAGAAAGTGGTCTGGGCAGAAGCCAGGTGCAGTGCAAAGCACCAAAAGAGGCCAAAAGGATGCTGACAGGTGTTGTAAAAGCAAAACAAAATCCAAGGAGGCAGACACAACTTGGTGGGGAAGATATAAGGGACATGGCACGGATGCATTCAAAAAAAAATAAAAAAAAAAAAATCTCAGCCAGAGCCAAAGCCATGAAAAGGCATGACAGCCCAACAAGTGCAGGGACTTGCCCCAAAGCTTGTCCAATTGATCCCCATTAAAATCGCAAGATTTGGTTTCCCTTCCCGAAAGGAAATTTCATTTCCTTTCGGGAAGGGAAAGCAAATCTTGCGACCCTGCAAAGAAAGGCTTACAAACACTCTGGAAAGGAGATATGATCAAAAGAAATGCAATTGCAAAAAACCCCCAAAAAAGGGAAAATTGGGAAATTTGGTGACTACAAGAAAGTGGTCTGGGCAGAAGCCAGGTGCAGTGCAAAGCACCAAAAGAGGCCAAAAATAACCTGACAGGTGTTGTAAATAAAGGGCAAAAATCAAGGAGGCAGACACAACTTGGTGGGGAAGATATGAGCAACATTGCATGGATATTTAAAAAAAGAAAAAAAAAAAATCTCAGCCAAAGTCAAAGCCATGAAAAGGCATGGCATGCAAACAACTGCAAGGACACGCACAACATACACCAAGCCTTGCCAGAATTGATCCCTGCTGAAGGCCAAAACAAATAAGAAGGGCTTACACACACTCTGGAATGGAGATATGATCAAAGGAAACAAAATTGAAAAAAAAAAAAAAGAAAAATGGAAAATTTGGTGACTACAAGAAAGTGGTCTGGGCAGAAGCCAGGTGCAGTGCAAAGCACCAAAAGAGGCCAAAAGGATGCTGACAGGTGTTGTAAAAGCAAAACAAAATCCAAGGAGGCAGACACAACTTGGTGGGGAAGATATGAGGGACATGGCACGGATGCATTCAAAAAAAAAAAATAAAAAAAAAAAAAATCTCAGCCAGAGCCAAAGCCATGAAAAGGCATGACAGCCCAACAAGTGCAGGGACTTGCCCCAAAGCTTGTCCAATTGATCCCCATTAAAATCGCAAGATTTGGTTTCCCTTCCCGAAAGGAAATTTCATTTCCTTTCGGGAAGGGAAACCAAATCTTGCGACCCTGCAAAGAAAGGCTTACAAACACTCTGGAAAGGAGATATGATCAAAAGAAATGCAATTGCAAAAAACCCCCAAAAAAGGGAAAATTGGGAAATTTGGTGACTAAAAGAAAGTGGTCTGGGCAGAAGCCAGGTGCAGTGCAAAGCACCAAAAGAGGCCAAAAATAACCTGACAGGTGTTGTAAAAAAAGGGCACAAATCAAGGAGGCAGACACAACTTGGTGGAGAAGATATGAGCAACATTGCATGGATACTTTAAAAAAGAAAAAAAAAAAATCTCAGCCAAAGTCAAAGCCATGAAAAGGCATGGCATGCAAACAACTGCAGGGACACGCACAACATACAGCAAGCCTTGCCAGAATTGCTCCCTGCTGAAGGCCAAAACAAATAAGAAGGGCTTACACACACTCTGGAATGGAGATATGATCAAAGGAAACAAAATTGAAAAAAAAAAAAAAGAAAAATGGAAAATTTGGTGACTACAAGAAAGTGGTCTGGGCAGAAGCCAGGTGCAGTGCAAAGCACCAAAAGAGGCCAAAAGGATGCTGACAGGTGTTGTAAAAGCAAAACAAAATCCCAGGAGGTGCATACAACTTGGTTGGGAAGATATGAGGGACATGGCACGGATGCATTCAAAAAAAAAAAAAGAAAAAAAAAAAATCTCAGCCAGAGCCAAAGCCATGAAAAGGCATGACAGCCCAACAAGTGCAGGGACTTGCCCCAAAGCTTGTCCAATTGATCCCCATTAAAATCGCAAGATTTGGTTTCCCTTCCCGAAAGGAAATTTCATTTCCTTTCGGGAAGGGAAAGCAAATCTTGCGACCCTGCAAAGAAAGGCTTACAAACACTCTGGAAAGGAGATATGATCAAAAGAAATGCAATTGCAAAAAACCCCCAAAAAAGGGAAAATTGGGAAATTTGGTGACTACAAGAAAGTGGTCTGGGCAGAAGCCAGGTGCAGTGCAAAGCACCAAAAGAGGCCAAAAATAACCTGACAGGTGTTGTAAAAAAAGGGCAAAAATCAAGGAGGCAGACACAACTTGGTGGAGAAGATATGAGCAACATTGCATGGATACTTAAAAAAAGAAAAAAAAAAAATCTCAGCCAAAGTCAAAGCCATGAAAAGGCATGGCATGCAAACAACTGCAGGGACACGCACAACATACAGCAAGCCTTGCCAGAATTGCTCCCTGCTGAAGGCCAAAACAAATAAGAAGGGCTTACACACACTCTGGAAAGGAGATATGATCAAAGGAAACAAAATTGAAAAAAAAAAAAAAGAAAAATGGAAAATTTGGTGACTACAAGAAAGTGGTCTGGGCAGAAGCCAGGTGCAGTGCAAAGCACCAAAAGAGGCCAAAAGGATGCTGACAGGTGTTGTAAAAGCAAAACAAAATCCAAGGAGGCAGACACAACTTGGTGGGGAAGATATGAGGGACATGGCACGGATGCATTAAAAAAAAAAAATAAAAAAAAAAAAAATCTCAGCCAGAGCCAAAGCCATGAAAAGGCATGACAGCCCAACAAGTGCAGGGACTTGCCCCAAAGCTTGTCCAATTGATCCCCATTAAAATCGCAAGATTTGGTTTCCCTTCCCGAAAGGAAATTTCATTTCCTTTCGGGAAGGGAAACCAAATCTTGCGACCCTGCAAAGAAAGGCTTACAAACACTCTGGAAAGGAGATATGATCCAAAGAAATGCAATTGCAAAAAACCCCCAAAAAAGGGAAAATTGGGAAATTTGGTGACTACAAGAAAGTGGTCTGGGCAGAAGCCAGGTGCAGTGCAAAGCACCAAAAGAGGCCAAAAATAACCTGACAGGTGTTGTAAAAAAAGGGCACAAATCAAGGAGGCAGACACAACTTGGTGGGGAAGATATGAGCAACATTGCATGGATACTTAAAAAAAGAAAAAAAAAAAATCTCAGCCAAAGTCAAAGCCATGAAAAGGCATGGCATGCAAACAACTGCAGGGACACGCACAACATACACCAAGCCTTGCCAGAATTGCTCCCTGCTGAAGGCCAAAACAAATAAGAAGGGCTTACACACACTCTGGAATGGAGATATGATCAAAGGAAACAAAATTGAAAAAAAAAAAAAAGAAAAATGGAAAATTTGGTGACAACAAGAAAGTGGTCTGGGCAGAAGCCAGGTGCAGTGCAAAGCACCAAAAGAGGCCAAAAGAATGCTGACAGGTGTTGTAAAAGCAAAACAAAATCCCAGGAGGTGCATACAACTTGGTTGGGAAGATATGAGGGACATGGCACGGATGCATTCAAAAAAAAAAAAAGAAAAAAAAAATCTCAGCTAGAGCCAACGCCATGAAAAGGCATGACAGCCCAACAAGTGCAGGGACTTGCCCCAAAGCTTGTCCAATTGATCCCCATTAAAATCGCAAGATTTGGTTTCCCTTCCCGAAAGGAAATTTCATTTCCTTTCGAAAAGGGAAACCAAATCTTGCGACCCTGCAAAGAAAGGCTTACAAACACTCTGGAAAGGAGATATGATCAAAAGAAATGCAATTGCAAAAAACCCCCAAAAAAGGGAAAATTGGGAAATTTGGTGACTACAAGAAAGTGGTCTGGGCAGAAGCCAGGTGCAGTGCAAAGCACCAAAAGAGGCCAAAAATAACCTGAGAGGTGTTGTAAAAAAAGGGCAAAAATCAAGGAGGCAGACACAACTTGGTGGGGAAGATATGAGCAACATTGCATGGATACTTAAAAAAAGAAAAAAAAAAAATCTCAGCCAAAGTCAAAGCCATGAAAAGGCATGGCATGCAAACAACTGCAAGGACACGCACAACATACAGCAAGCCTTGCCAGAATTGATCCCTGCTGAAGGCCAAAACAAATAAGAAGGGCTTATACACACTCTGGAATGGAGATATGATCAAAGGAAACAAAATTGAAAAAAAAAAAAAAAGAAAAATGGAAAATTTGGTGACTACAAGAAAGTGGTCTGGGCAGAAGCCAGGTGCAGTGCAAAGCACCAAAAGAGGCCAAAAGGATGCTGACAGGTGTTGTAAAAGCAAAACAAAATCCAAGGAGGCAGACACAACTTGGTGGGGAAGATATAAGGGACATGGCACGGATGCATTCAAAAAAAAATAAAAAAAAAAAAATCTCAGCCAGAGCCAAAGCCATGAAAAGGCATGACAGCCCAACAAGTGCAGGGACTTGCCCCAAAGCTTGTCCAATTGATCCCCATTAAAATCGCAAGATTTGGTTTCCCTTCCCGAAAGGAAATTTCATTTCCTTTCGAAAAGGGAAACCAAATCTTGCGACCCTGCAAAGAAAGGCTTACAAACACTCTGGAAAGGAGATATGATCAAAAGAAATGCAATTGCAAAAAACCCCCAAAAAAGGGAAAATTGGGAAATTTGGTGACTACAAGAAAGTGGTCTGGGCAGAAGCCAGGTGCAGTGCAAAGCACCAAAAGAGGCCAAAAATAACCTGACAGGTGTTGTAAATAAAGGGCAAAAATCAAGGAGGCAGACACAACTTGGTGGGGAAGATATGAGCAACATTGCATGGATATTTAAAAAAAGAAAAAAAAAAAATCTCAGCCAAAGTCAAAGCCATGAAAAGGCATGGCATGCAAACAACTGCAAGGACACGCACAACATACACCAAGCCTTGCCAGAATTGATCCCTGCTGAAGGCCAAAACAAATAAGAAGGGCTTACACACACTCTGGAATGGAGATATGATCAAAGGAAACAAAATTGAAAAAAAAAAAAAAGAAAAATGGAAAATTTGGTGACTACAAGAAAGTGGTCTGGGCAGAAGCCAGGTGCAGTGCAAAGCACCAAAAGAGGCCAAAAGGATGCTGACAGGTGTTGTAAAAGCAAAACAAAATCCAAGGAGGCAGACACAACTTGGTGGGGAAGATATGAGGGACATGGCACGGATGCATTCAAAAAAAAAAAATAAAAAAAAAAAAAATCTCAGCCAGAGCCAAAGCCATGAAAAGGCATGACAGCCCAACAAGTGCAGGGACTTGCCCCAAAGCTTGTCCAATTGATCCCCATTAAAATCGCAAGATTTGGTTTCCCTTCCCGAAAGGAAATTTCATTTCCTTTCGGGAAGGGAAACCAAATCTTGCGACCCTGCAAAGAAAGGCTTACAAACACTCTGGAAAGGAGATATGATCAAAAGAAATGCAATTGCAAAAAACCCCCAAAAAAGGGAAAATTGGGAAATTTGGTGACTAAAAGAAAGTGGTCTGGGCAGAAGCCAGGTGCAGTGCAAAGCACCAAAAGAGGCCAAAAATAACCTGACAGGTGTTGTAAAAAAAGGGCACAAATCAAGGAGGCAGACACAACTTGGTGGAGAAGATATGAGCAACATTGCATGGATACTTAAAAAAAGAAAAAAAAAAAATCTCAGCCAAAGTCAAAGCCATGAAAAGGCATGGCATGCAAACAACTGCAGGGACACGCACAACATACAGCAAGCCTTGCCAGAATTGCTCCCTGCTGAAGGCCAAAACAAATAAGAAGGGCTTACACACACTCTGGAAAGGAGATATGATCAAAGGAAACAAAATTGAAAAAAAAAAAAAAGAAAAATGGAAAATTTGGTGACTACAAGAAAGTGGTCTGGGCAGAAGCCAGGTGCAGTGCAAAGCACCAAAAGAGGCCAAAAGGATGCTGACAGGTGTTGTAAAAGCAAAACAAAATCCAAGGAGGCAGACACAACTTGGTGGGGAAGATATGAGGGACATGGCACGGATGCATTAAAAAAAAAAAATAAAAAAAAAAAAAATCTCAGCCAGAGCCAAAGCCATGAAAAGGCATGACAGCCCAACAAGTGCAGGGACTTGCCCCAAAGCTTGTCCAATTGATCCCCATTAAAATCGCAAGATTTGGTTTCCCTTCCCGAAAGGAAATTTCATTTCCTTTCGGGAAGGGAAACCAAATCTTGCGACCCTGCAAAGAAAGGCTTACAAACACTCTGGAAAGGAGATATGATCCAAAGAAATGCAATTGCAAAAAACCCCCAAAAAAGGGAAAATTGGGAAATTTGGTGACTACAAGAAAGTGGTCTGGGCAGAAGCCAGGTGCAGTGCAAAGCACCAAAAGAGGCCAAAAATAACCTGACAGGTGTTGTAAAAAAAGGGCACAAATCAAGGAGGCAGACACAACTTGGTGGGGAAGATATGAGCAACATTGCATGGATACTTAAAAAAAGAAAAAAAAAAAATCTCAGCCAAAGTCAAAGCCATGAAAAGGCATGGCATGCAAACAACTGCAGGGACACGCACAACATACACCAAGCCTTGCCAGAATTGATTCCTGCTGAAGGCCAAAACAAATAAGAAGGGCTTACACACACACTGGAATGGAGATATGATCAAAGGAAACAAAATTGAAAAAAAAAAAAAAGAAAAATGGAAAATTTGGTGACAACAAGAAAGTGGTCTGGGCAGAAGCCAGGTGCAGTGCAAAGCACCAAAAGAGGCCAAAAGAATGCTGACAGGTGTTGTAAAAGCAAAACAAAATCCCAGGAGGTGCATACAACTTGGTTGGGAAGATATGAGGGACATGGCACGGATGCATTCAAAAAAAAAAAAAGAAAAAAAAAATCTCAGCTAGAGCCAACGCCATGAAAAGGCATGACAGCCCAACAAGTGCAGGGACTTGCCCCAAAGCTTGTCCAATTGATCCCCATTAAAATCGCAAGATTTGGTTTCCCTTCCCGAAAGGAAATTTCATTTCCTTTCGAAAAGGGAAACCAAATCTTGCGACCCTGCAAAGAAAGGCTTACAAACACTCTGGAAAGGAGATATGATCAAAAGAAATGCAATTGCAAAAAACCCCCAAAAAAGGGAAAATTGGGAAATTTGGTGACTACAAGAAAGTGGTCTGGGCAGAAGCCAGGTGCAGTGCAAAGCACCAAAAGAGGCCAAAAATAACCTGAGAGGTGTTGTAAAAAAAGGGCAAAAATCAAGGAGGCAGACACAACTTGGTGGGGAAGATATGAGCAACATTGCATGGATACTTAAAAAAAGAAAAAAAAAAAATCTCAGCCAAAGTCAAAGCCATGAAAAGGCATGGCATGCAAACAACTGCAAGGACACGCACAACATACAGCAAGCCTTGCCAGAATTGATCCCTGCTGAAGGCCAAAACAAATAAGAAGGGCTTATACACACTCTGGAATGGAGATATGATCAAAGGAAACAAAATTGAAAAAAAAAAAAAAAGAAAAATGGAAAATTTGGTGACTACAAGAAAGTGGTCTGGGCAGAAGCCAGGTGCAGTGCAAAGCACCAAAAGAGGCCAAAAGGATGCTGACAGGTGTTGTAAAAGCAAAACAAAATCCAAGGAGGCAGACACAACTTGGTGGGGAAGATATAAGGGACATGGCACGGATGCATTCAAAAAAAAATAAAAAAAAAAAAATCTCAGCCAGAGCCAAAGCCATGAAAAGGCATGACAGCCCAACAAGTGCAGGGACTTGCCCCAAAGCTTGTCCAATTGATCCCCATTAAAATCGCAAGATTTGGTTTCCCTTCCCGAAAGGAAATTTCATTTCCTTTCGGGAAGGGAAAGCAAATCTTGCGACCCTGCAAAGAAAGGCTTACAAACACTCTGGAAAGGAGATATGATCAAAAGAAATGCAATTGCAAAAAACCCCCAAAAAAGGGAAAATTGGGAAATTTGGTGACTACAAGAAAGTGGTCTGGGCAGAAGCCAGGTGCAGTGCAAAGCACCAAAAGAGGCCAAAAATAACCTGACAGGTGTTGTAAATAAAGGGCAAAAATCAAGGAGGCAGACACAACTTGGTGGGGAAGATATGAGCAACATTGCATGGATATTTAAAAAAAGAAAAAAAAAAAATCTCAGCCAAAGTCAAAGCCATGAAAAGGCATGGCATGCAAACAACTGCAAGGACACGCACAACATACACCAAGCCTTGCCAGAATTGATCCCTGCTGAAGGACAAAACAAATAAGAAGGGCTTACACACACTCTGGAATGGAGATATGATCAAAGGAAACAAAATTGAAAAAAAAAAAAAAGAAAAATGGAAAATTTGGTGACTACAAGAAAGTGGTCTGGGCAGAAGCCAGGTGCAGTGCAAAGCACCAAAAAAAGTTAAAAGAATGCTAACAGGTGTTGTAAAAGCAAAACAAAATCCAAGGAGGTACATACAACTTGGTGGGGAAGATATGAGGGACATGGCACGGATGCATTAAAAAAAAAAAAAAGAAAAAAATAATCTCAGCCAAAGCCAAAGCCATGAAAAGGCATGACAGCCCAACAAGTGCAGGGACTTGCCCCAAAGCTTGTCCAATTGATCCCCATTAAAATCGCAAGATTTGGTTTCCCTTCCCGAAAGGAAATTTCATTTCCTTTCGGGAAGGGAAACCAAATCTTGCGACCCTGCAAAGAAAGGCTTACAAACACTCTGGAAAGGAGATATGATCAAAAGAAATGCAATTGCAAAAAACCCCCAAAAAAGGGAAAATTGGGAAATTTGGTGACTACAAGAAAGTGGTCTGGGCAGAAGCCAGGTGCAGTGCAAAGCACCAAAAGAGGCCAAAAATAACCTGAGAGGTGTTGTAAAAAAAGGGCAAAAATCAAGGAGGCAGACACAACTTGGTGGGGAAGATATGAGCAACATTGCATGGATACTTAAAAAAAGAAAAAAAAAAAATCTCAGCCAAAGTCAAAGCCATGAAAAGGCATGGCATGCAAACAACTGCAGGGACACGCACAACATACAGCAAGCCTTGCCAGAATTGATCCCTGCTGAAGGCCAAAACAAATAAGAAGGGCTTATACACACTCTGGAATGGAGATATGATCAAAGGAAACAAAATTGAAAAAAAAAAAAAAAGAAAAATGGAAAATTTGGTGACTACAAGAAAGTGGTCTGGGCAGAAGCCAGGTGCAGTGCAAAGCACCAAAAGAGGCCAAAAGGATGCTGACAGGTGTTGTAAAAGCAAAACAAAATCCAAGGAGGCAGACACAACTTGGTGGGGAAGATATGAGGGACATGGCACGGATGCATTCAAAAAAAAAAAAAAAAAAAAAAAATCTCAGACAGAGACAAAGCCATGAAAAGGCATGACAGCCCAACAAGTGCAGGGACTTGCCCCAAAGCTTGTCCAATTGATCCCCATTAAAATCGCAAGATTTGGTTTCCCTTCCCGAAAGGAAATTTCATTTCCTTTCGGGAAGGGAAACCAAATCTTGCGACCCTGCAAAGAAAGGCTTACAAACACTCTGGAAAGGAGATATGATCAAAAGAAATGCAATTGCAAAAAACCCCCAAAAAAGGGAAAATTGGGAAATTTGGTGACTACAAGAAAGTGGTCTGGGCAGAAGCCAGGTGCAGTGCAAAGCACCAAAAGAGGCCAAAAATAACCTGAGAGGTGTTGTAAAAAAAAGGCAAAAATTAAGGAGGCAGAAACAACTTGGTGGGGAAGATATGAGCAACATTGCATGGATACTTAAAAAAAGAAAAAAAAAAAATCTCAGCCAAAGTCAAAGCCATGAAAAGGCATGGCATGCAAACAACTGCAGGGACACGCACAACATACACCAAGCCTTGCCAGAATTGATCCCTGCTGAAGGCCAAAACAAATATTAAGGGCTTACAAACACTCTGGAATGGAGATATGATCAAAGGAAACAAAATTGAAAAAAAAAAAAAAAGAAAAATGGAAAATTTGGTGACTACAAGAAAGTGGTCTGGGCAGAAGCCAGGTGCAGTGCAAAGCACCAAAAGAAGCCAAAAATAACCTGACAGGTGTTGTAAAAAAAGGGCAAAAATCAAGGAGGCAGACAAAACTTGGTGGGGAAGATATGAGCAACATTGCATGGATACTTAAAAAAAGAAAAAAAAAAATCTCAGCCAAAGTCAAAGCCATGAAAAGGCATGGCATGCAAACAACTGCAAGGACACGCACAACATACAGCAAGCCTTGCCAGAATTGATCCCTGCTGAACGCCAAAACCAATAAGTGCTTATACACACTCTGGAATGGAGATATGATCAAAGGAAACAAAATTGAAAAAAAAAAAAAAGAAAAATGGAAAATTTGGTGACTACAAGAAAGTGGTCTGGGCAGAAGCCAGGTGCAGTGCAAAGCACCAAAAGAGGCCAAAAGGATGCTGACAGGTGTTGTAAAAGCAAAACAAAATCCAAGGAGGCAGACACAACTTGGTGGGGAAGATATGAGGGACATGGCACGGATGCATTCAAAAAAAAATAAAAAAAAAAAAATCTCAGCCAGAGCCAAAGCCATGAAAAGGCATGACAGCCCAACAAGTGCAGGGACTTGCCCCAAAGCTTGTCCAATTGATCCCCATTAAAATCGCAAGATTTGGTTTCCCTTCCCGAAAGGAAATTTCATTTCCTTTCGGGAAGGGAAACCAAATCTTGCGACCCTGCAAAGAAAGGCTTACAAACACTCTGGAAAGGAGATATGATCAAAAGAAATGCAATTGCAAAAAACCCCCAAAAAAGGGAAAATTGGGAAATTTGGTGACTACAAGAAAGTGGTCTGGGCAGAAGCCAGGTGCAGTGCAAAGCACCAAAAGAGGCCAAAAATAACCTGACAGGTGTTGTAAAAAAAGGGCACAAATCAAGGAGGCAGACACAACTTGGTGGGGAAGATATGAGCAACATTGCATGGATACTTAAAAAAAGAAAAAAAAAAAATCTCAGCCAAAGTCAAAGCCATGAAAAGGCATGGCATGCAAACAACTGCAGGGACACGCACAACATACACCAAGCCTTGCCAGAATTGATCCCTGCTGAAGGCCAAAACAAATATTAAGGGCTTACAAACACTCTGGAATGGAGATATGATCAAAGGAAACAAAATTGAAAAAAAAAAAAAAAGAAAAATGGAAAATTTGGTGACTACAAGAAAGTGGTCTGGGCAGAAGCCAGGTGCAGTGCAAAGCACCAAAAGAGGCCAAAAGGATGCTGACAGGTGTTGTAAAAGCAAAACAAAATCCAAGGAGGCAGACACAACTTGGTGGGGAAGATATAAGGGACATGGCACGGATGCATTCAAAAAAAAATAAAAAAAAAAAAATCTCAGCCAGAGCCAAAGCCATGAAAAGGCATGACAGCCCAACAAGTGCAGGGACTTGCCCCAAAGCTTGTCCAATTGATCCCCATTAAAATCGCAAGATTTGGTTTCCCTTCCCGAAAGGAAATTTCATTTCCTTTCGGGAAGGGAAAGCAAATCTTGCGACCCTGCAAAGAAAGGCTTACAAACACTCTGGAAAGGAGATATGATCCAAAGAAATGCAATTGCAAAAAACCCCCAAAAAAGGGAAAATTGGGAAATTTGGTGACTACAAGAAAGTGGTCTGGGCAGAAGCCAGGTGCAGTGCAAAGCACCAAAAGAGGCCAAAAATAACCTGACAGGTGTTGTAAATAAAGGGCAAAAATCAAGGAGGCAGACACAACTTGGTGGGGAAGATATGAGCAACATTGCATGGATATTTAAAAAAAGAAAAAAAAAAAATCTCAGCCAAAGTCAAAGCCATGAAAAGGCATGGCATGCAAACAACTGCAAGGACACGCACAACATACACCAAGCCTTGCCAGAATTGATCCCTGCTGAAGGCCAAAACAAATAAGAAGGGCTTACACACACTCTGGAATGGAGATATGATCAAAGGAAACAAAATTGAAAAAAAAAAAAAAGAAAAATGGAAAATTTGGTGACTACAAGAAAGTGGTCTGGGCAGAAGCCAGGTGCAGTGCAAAGCACCAAAAAAAGTTAAAAGAATGCTAACAGGTGTTGTAAAAGCAAAACAAAATCCAAGGAGGTACATACAACTTGGTGGGGAAGATATGAGGGACATGGCACGGATGCATTAAAAAAAAAAAAAAGAAAAAAATAATCTCAGCCAAAGCCAAAGCCATGAAAAGGCATGACAGCCCAACAAGTGCAGGGACTTGCCCCAAAGCTTGTCCAATTGATCCCCATTAAAATCGCAAGATTTGGTTTCCCTTCCCGAAAGGAAATTTCATTTCCTTTCGGGAAGGGAAACCAAATCTTGCGACCCTGCAAAGAAAGGCTTACAAACACTCTGGAAAGGAGATATGATCAAAAGAAATGCAATTGCAAAAAACCCCCAAAAAAGGGAAAATTGGGAAATTTGGTGACTACAAGAAAGTGGTCTGGGCAGAAGCCAGGTGCAGTGCAAAGCACCAAAAGAGGCCAAAAGGATGCTGACAGGTGTTGTAAAAAAAGGGCAAAAATCAAGGAGGCAGACACAACTTGGTGGGGAAGATATGAGCAACATTGCATGGATACTTAAAAAAAGAAAAAAAAAAAATCTCAGCCAAAGTCAAAGCCATGAAAAGGCATGGCATGCAAACAACTGCAGGGACACGCACAACATACAGCAAGCCTTGCCAGAATTGATCCCTGCTGAAGGCCAAAACAAATAAGAAGGGCTTATACACACTCTGGAATGGAGATATGATCAAAGGAAACAAAATTGAAAAAAAAAAAAAAAGAAAAATGGAAAATTTGGTGACTACAAGAAAGTGGTCTGGGCAGAAGCCAGGTGCAGTGCAAAGCACCAAAAGAGGCCAAAAGGATGCTGACAGGTGTTGTAAAAGCAAAACAAAATCCAAGGAGGCAGACACAACTTGGTGGGGAAGATATGAGGGACATGGCACGGATGCATTCAAAAAAAAAAAAAAAAAAAAAAAATCTCAGACAGAGACAAAGCCATGAAAAGGCATGACAGCCCAACAAGTGCAGGGACTTGCCCCAAAGCTTGTCCAATTGATCCCCATTAAAATCGCAAGATTTGGTTTCCCTTCCCGAAAGGAAATTTCATTTCCTTTCGGGAAGGGAAACCAAATCTTGCGACCCTGCAAAGAAAGGCTTACAAACACTCTGGAAAGGAGATATGATCAAAAGAAATGCAATTGCAAAAAACCCCCAAAAAAGGGAAAATTGGGAAATTTGGTGACTACAAGAAAGTGGTCTGGGCAGAAGCCAGGTGCAGTGCAAAGCACCAAAAGAGGCCAAAAATAACCTGACAGGTGTTGTAAAAAAAAGGCAAAAATCAAGGAGGCAGAAACAACTTGGTGGGGAAGATATGAGCAACATTGCATGGATACTTAAAAAAAGAAAAAAAAAAAATCTCAGCCAAAGTCAAAGCCATGAAAAGGCATGGCATGCAAACAACTGCAGGGACACGCACAACATACAGCAAGCCTTGCCAGAATTGATCCCTGCTGAAGGCCAAAACAAATATTAAGGGCTTACAAACACTCTGGAATGGAGATATGATCAAAGGAAACAAAATTGAAAAAAAAAAAAAAAGAAAAATGGAAAATTTGGTGACTACAAGAAAGTGGTCTGGGCAGAAGCCAGGTGCAGTGCAAAGCACCAAAAGAAGCCAAAAATAACCTGACAGGTGTTGTAAAAAAAGGGCAAAAATCAAGGAGGCAGACACAACTTGGTGGGGAAGATATGAGCAACATTGCATGGATACTTAAAAAAAGAAAAAAAAAAATCTCAGCCAAAGTCAAAGCCATGAAAAGGCATGGCATGCAAACAACTGCAAGGACACGCACAACATACAGCAAGCCTTTCCAGAATTGATCCCTGCTGAACGCCAAAACCAATAAGTGCTTATACAGACTCTGGAATGGAGATATGATCAAAGGAAACAAAATTGAAAAAAAAAAAAAAGAAAAATGGAAAATTTGGTGACTACAAGAAAGTGGTCTGGGCAGAAGCCAGGTGCAGTGCAAAGCACCAAAAGAGGCCAAAAGGATGCTGACAGGTGTTGTAAAAGCAAAACAAAATCCAAGGAGGCAGACACAACTTGGTGGGGAAGATATGAGGGACATGGCACGGATGCATTCAAAAAAAAATAAAAAAAAAAAAATCTCAGCCAGAGCCAAAGCCATGAAAAGGCATGACAGCCCAACAAGTGCAGGGACTTGCCCCAAAGCTTGTCCAATTGATCCCCATTAAAATCGCAAGATTTGGTTTCCCTTCCCGAAAGGAAATTTCATTTCCTTTCGGGAAGGGAAACCAAATCTTGCGACCCTGCAAAGAAAGGCTTACAAACACTCTGGAAAGGAGATATGATCAAAAGAAATGCAATTGCAAAAAACCCCCAAAAAAGGGAAAATTGGGAAATTTGGTGACTACAAGAAAGTGGTCTGGGCAGAAGCCAGGTGCAGTGCAAAGCACCAAAAGAGGCCAAAAATAACCTGACAGGTGTTGTAAAAAAAGGGCACAAATCAAGGAGGCAGACACAACTTGGTGGGGAAGATATGAGCAACATTGCATGGATACTTAAAAAAAGAAAAAAAAAAAATCTCAGCCAAAGTCAAAGCCATGAAAAGGCATGGCATGCAAACAACTGCAGGGACACGCACAACATACACCAAGCCTTGCCAGAATTGATCCCTGCTGAAGGCCAAAACAAATAGTAAGGGCTTACAAACACTCTGGAATGGAGATATGATCAAAGGAAACAAAATTGAAAAAAAAAAAAAAAGAAAAATGGAAAATTTGGTGACTACAAGAAAGTGGTCTGGGCAGAAGCCAGGTGCAGTGCAAAGCAGCAAAAGAAGCCAAAAATAACCTGACAGGTGTTGTAAAAAAAGGGCAAAAATCAAGGAGGCAGACACAACTTGGTGGGGAAGATATGAGCAACATTGCATGGATACTTAAAAAAAGAAAAAAAAAAATCTCAGCCAAAGTCAAAGCCATGAAAAGGCATGGCATGCAAACAACTGCAAGGACACGCACAACATACAGCAAGCCTTGCCAGAATTGATCCCTGCTGAAGGCCAAAACAAATAAGTGCTTATACACACTCTGGAATGGAGATATGATCAAAGGAAACAAAATTGAAAAAAAAAAAAAAGAAAAATGGAAAATTTGGTGACTACAAGAAAGTGGTCTGGGCAGAAGCCAGGTGCAGTGCAAAGCACCAAAAGAGGCCAAAAGGATGCTGACAGGTGTTGTAAAAGCAAAACAAAATCCAAGGAGGCAGACACAACTTGGTGGGGAAGATATGAGGGACATGGCACAGATGCATTCAAAAAAAAATAAAAAAAAAAAAATCTCAGCCAGAGCCAAAGCCATGAAAAGGCATGACAGTCCAACAAGTGCAGGGACTTGCCCCAAAGCTTGTCCAATTGATCCCCATTAAAATCGCAAGATTTGGTTTCCCTTCCCGAAAGGAAATTTCATTTCCTTTCGGGAAGGGAAACCAAATCTTGCGACCCTGCAAAGAAAGGCTTACAAACACTCTGGAAAGGAGATATGATCAAAAGAAATGCAATTGCAAAAAACCCCCAAAAAAGGGAAAATTGGGAAATTTGGTGACTACAAGAAAGTGGTCTGGGCAGAAGCCAGGTGCAGTGCAAAGCACCAAAAGAGGCCAAAAATAACCTGACAGGTGTTGTAAAAAAAGGGCACAAATCAAGGAGGCAGACACAACTTGGTGGGGAAGATATGAGCAACATTGCATGGATACTTAAAAAAAGAAAAAAAAAAAATCTCAGCCAAAGTCAAAGCCATGAAAAGGCATGGCATGCAAACAACTGCAGGGACACGCACAACATACACCAAGCCTTGCCAGAATTGATCCCTGCTGAAGGCCAAAACAAATATTAAGGGCTTACAAACACTCTGGAATGGAGATATGATCAAAGGAAACAAAATTGAAAAAAAAAAAAAAAGAAAAATGGAAAATTTGGTGACTACAAGAAAGTGGTCTGGGCAGAAGCCAGGTGCAGTGCAAAGCACCAAAAGAAGCCAAAAATAACCTGACAGGTGTTGTAAAAAAAGGGCAAAAATCAAGGAGGCAGACACAACTTGGTGGGGAAGATATGAGCAACATTGCATGGATACTTAAAAAAAGAAAAAAAAAAAATCTCAGCCAAAGTCAAAGCCATGAAAAGGCATGGCATGCAAACAACTGCAAGGACACGCACAACATACAGCAAGCCTTGCCAGAATTGATCCCAGCTGAAGGCCAAAACAAATAAGAAGGGCTTATACACACTCTGGAATGGAGATATGATCAAAGGAAACAAAATTGAAAAAAAAAAAAAAGAAAAATGGAAAATTTGGTGACTACAAGAAAGTGGTCTGGGCAGAAGCCAGGTGCAGTGCAAAGCACCAAAAGAGGCCAAAAGGATGCTGACAGGTGTTGTAAAAGCAAAACAAAATCCAAGGAGGCAGACACAACTTGGTGGGGAAGATATAAGGGACATGGCACGGATGCATTCAAAAAAAAATAAAAAAAAAAAAATCTCAGCCAGAGCCAAAGCCATGAAAAGGCATGACAGCCCAACAAGTGCAGGGACTTGCCCCAAAGCTTGTCCAATTGATCCCCATTAAAATCGCAAGATTTGGTTTCCCTTCCCGAAAGGAAATTTCATTTCCTTTCGGGAAGGGAAAGCAAATCTTGCGACCCTGCAAAGAAAGGCTTACAAACACTCTGGAAAGGAGATATGATCCAAAGAAATGCAATTGCAAAAAACCCCCAAAAAAGGGAAAATTGGGAAATTTGGTGACTACAAGAAAGTGGTCTGGGCAGAAGCCAGGTGCAGTGCAAAGCACCAAAAGAGGCCAAAAATAACCTGACAGGTGTTGTAAATAAAGGGCAAAAATCAAGGAGGCAGACACAACTTGGTGGGGAAGATATGAGCAACATTGCATGGATATTTAAAAAAAGAAAAAAAAAAAATCTCAGCCAAAGTCAAAGCCATGAAAAGGCATGGCATGCAAACAACTGCAAGGACACGCACAACATACACCAAGCCTTGCCAGAATTGATCCCTGCTGAAGGCCAAAACAAATAAGAAGGGCTTACACACACTCTGGAATGGAGATATGATCAAAGGAAACAAAATTGAAAAAAAAAAAAAAGAAAAATGGAAAATTTGGTGACTACAAGAAAGTGGTCTGGGCAGAAGCCAGGTGCAGTGCAAAGCACCAAAAAAAGTTAAAAGAATGCTAACAGGTGTTGTAAAAGCAAAACAAAATCCAAGGAGGTACATACAACTTGGTGGGGAAGATATGAGGGACATGGCACGGATGCATTAAAAAAAAAAAAAAGAAAAAAATAATCTCAGCCAAAGCCAAAGCCATGAAAAGGCATGACAGCCCAACAAGTGCAGGGACTTGCCCCAAAGCTTGTCCAATTGATCCCCATTAAAATCGCAAGATTTGGTTTCCCTTCCCGAAAGGAAATTTCATTTCCTTTCGGGAAGGGAAACCAAATCTTGCGACCCTGCAAAGAAAGGCTTACAAACACTCTGGAAAGGAGATATGATCAAAAGAAATGCAATTGCAAAAAACCCCCAAAAAAGGGAAAATTGGGAAATTTGGTGACTACAAGAAAGTGGTCTGGGCAGAAGCCAGGTGCAGTGCAAAGCACCAAAAGAGGCCAAAAGGATGCTGACAGGTGTTGTAAAAAAAGGGCAAAAATCAAGGAGGCAGACACAACTTGGTGGGGAAGATATGAGCAACATTGCATGGATACTTAAAAAAAGAAAAAAAAAAAATCTCAGCCAAAGTCAAAGCCATGAAAAGGCATGGCATGCAAACAACTGCAGGGACACGCACAACATACAGCAAGCCTTGCCAGAATTGATCCCTGCTGAAGGCCAAAACAAATAAGAAGGGCTTATACACACTCTGGAATGGAGATATGATCAAAGGAAACAAAATTGAAAAAAAAAAAAAAAGAAAAATGGAAAATTTGGTGACTACAAGAAAGTGGTCTGGGCAGAAGCCAGGTGCAGTGCAAAGCACCAAAAGAGGCCAAAAGGATGCTGACAGGTGTTGTAAAAGCAAAACAAAATCCAAGGAGGCAGACACAACTTGGTGGGGAAGATATGAGGGACATGGCACGGATGCATTCAAAAAAAAAAAAAAAAAAAAAAAATCTCAGACAGAGACAAAGCCATGAAAAGGCATGACAGCCCAACAAGTGCAGGGACTTGCCCCAAAGCTTGTCCAATTGATCCCCATTAAAATCGCAAGATTTGGTTTCCCTTCCCGAAAGGAAATTTCATTTCCTTTCGGGAAGGGAAACCAAATCTTGCGACCCTGCAAAGAAAGGCTTACAAACACTCTGGAAAGGAGATATGATCAAAAGAAATGCAATTGCAAAAAACCCCCAAAAAAGGGAAAATTGGGAAATTTGGTGACTACAAGAAAGTGGTCTGGGCAGAAGCCAGGTGCAGTGCAAAGCACCAAAAGAGGCCAAAAATAACCTGACAGGTGTTGTAAAAAAAAGGCAAAAATCAAGGAGGCAGAAACAACTTGGTGGGGAAGATATGAGCAACATTGCATGGATACTTAAAAAAAGAAAAAAAAAAAATCTCAGCCAAAGTCAAAGCCATGAAAAGGCATGGCATGCAAACAACTGCAGGGACACGCACAACATACAGCAAGCCTTGCCAGAATTGATCCCTGCTGAAGGCCAAAACAAATATTAAGGGCTTACAAACACTCTGGAATGGAGATATGATCAAAGGAAACAAAATTGAAAAAAAAAAAAAAAGAAAAATGGAAAATTTGGTGACTACAAGAAAGTGGTCTGGGCAGAAGCCAGGTGCAGTGCAAAGCACCAAAAGAAGCCAAAAATAACCTGACAGGTGTTGTAAAAAAAGGGCAAAAATCAAGGAGGCAGACACAACTTGGTGGGGAAGATATGAGCAACATTGCATGGATACTTAAAAAAAGAAAAAAAAAAATCTCAGCCAAAGTCAAAGCCATGAAAAGGCATGGCATGCAAACAACTGCAAGGACACGCACAACATACAGCAAGCCTTTCCAGAATTGATCCCTGCTGAACGCCAAAACCAATAAGTGCTTATACAGACTCTGGAATGGAGATATGATCAAAGGAAACAAAATTGAAAAAAAAAAAAAAGAAAAATGGAAAATTTGGTGACTACAAGAAAGTGGTCTGGGCAGAAGCCAGGTGCAGTGCAAAGCACCAAAAGAGGCCAAAAGGATGCTGACAGGTGTTGTAAAAGCAAAACAAAATCCAAGGAGGCAGACACAACTTGGTGGGGAAGATATGAGGGACATGGCACGGATGCATTCAAAAAAAAATAAAAAAAAAAAAATCTCAGCCAGAGCCAAAGCCATGAAAAGGCATGACAGCCCAACAAGTGCAGGGACTTGCCCCAAAGCTTGTCCAATTGATCCCCATTAAAATCGCAAGATTTGGTTTCCCTTCCCGAAAGGAAATTTCATTTCCTTTCGGGAAGGGAAACCAAATCTTGCGACCCTGCAAAGAAAGGCTTACAAACACTCTGGAAAGGAGATATGATCCAAAGAAATGCAATTGCAAAAAACCCCCAAAAAAGGGAAAATTGGGAAATTTGGTGACTACAAGAAAGTGGTCTGGGCAGAAGCCAGGTGCAGTGCAAAGCACCAAAAGAGGCCAAAAATAACCTGACAGGTGTTGTAAAAAAAGGGCACAAATCAAGGAGGCAGACACAACTTGGTGGGGAAGATATGAGCAACATTGCATGGATACTTAAAAAAAGAAAAAAAAAAAATCTCAGCCAAAGTCAAAGCCATGAAAAGGCATGGCATGCAAACAACTGCAGGGACACGCACAACATACACCAAGCCTTGCCAGAATTGATCCCTGCTGAAGGCCAAAACAAATAGTAAGGGCTTACAAACACTCTGGAATGGAGATATGATCAAAGGAAACAAAATTGAAAAAAAAAAAAAAAGAAAAATGGAAAATTTGGTGACTACAAGAAAGTGGTCTGGGCAGAAGCCAGGTGCAGTGCAAAGCACCAAAAGAAGCCAAAAATAACCTGACAGGTGTTGTAAAAAAAGGGCAAAAATCAAGGAGGCAGACACAACTTGGTGGGGAAGATATGAGCAACATTGCATGGATACTTAAAAAAAGAAAAAAAAAAAATCTCAGCCAAAGTCAAAGCCATGAAAAGGCATGGCATGCAAACAACTGCAAGGACACGCACAACATACAGCAAGCCTTGCCAGAATTGATCCCTGCTGAAGGCCAAAACAAATAAGAAGGGCTTATACACACTCTGGAATGGAGATATGATCAAAGGAAACAAAATTGAAAAAAAAAAAAAAAGAAAAATGGAAAATTTGGTGACTACAAGAAAGTGGTCTGGGCAGAAGCCAGGTGCAGTGCAAAGCACCAAAAGAGGCCAAAAGGATGCTGACAGGTGTTGTAAAAGCAAAACAAAATCCAAGGAGGCAGACACAACTTGGTGGGGAAGATATGAGGGACATGGCACGGATGCATTCAAAAAAAAATAAAAAAAAAAAAATCTCAGCCAGAGCCAAAGCCATGAAAAGGCATGACAGCCCAACAAGTGCAGGGACTTGCCCCAAAGCTTGTCCAATTGATCCCCATTAAAATCGCAAGATTTGCTTTCCCTTCCCGAAAGGAAATTTCATTTCCTTTCGGGAAGGGAAAGCAAATCTTGCGACCCTGCAAAGAAAGGCTTACAAACACTCTGGAAAGGAGATATGATCAAAAGAAATGCAATTTCAAAAAACCCCCAGAAAAGGGAAAATTGGGAAATTTGGTGACTACAAGAAAGTGGTCTGGGCAGAAGCCAGGTGCAGTGCAAAGCACCAAAAGAGGCCAAAAATAACCTGACAGGTGTTGTAAAAAAAGGGCAAAAATCAAGGAGGCAGACACAACTTGGTGGGGAAGATATGAGCAACATTGCATGGATACTTAAAAAAAGAAAAAAAAAAAATCTCAGCCAAAGTCAAAGCCATGAAAAGGCATGACATGCAAACAACTGCAGGGACACGCACAACATACACCAAGCCTTGCCAGAATTGATCCCTGCTGAAGGCCAAAACAAATATTAAGGGCTTACAAACACTCTGGAATGGAGATATGATCAAAGGAAACAAAATTGAAAAAAAAAAAAAAAGAAAAATGGAAAATTTGGTGACTACAAGAAAGTGGTCTGGGCAGAAGCCAGGTGCAGTGCAAAGCACCAAAACAAGCCAAAAATAACCTGACAGGTGTTGTAAAAAAAGGGCAAAAATCAAGGAGGCAGACACAACTTGGTGCGGAAGATATGAGCAACATTGCATGGATACTTAAAAAAAGAAAAAAAAAAAATCTCTGCCAAAGTTAAAGCCATGAAAAGGCATGGTATGCAAACAACTGCAAGGACACGCACAACATACACCAAGCCTTGCCAGAATTGATCCCTGCTGAAGGCCAAAACAAATAAGAAGGGCTTACACACACTCTGGACTGGAGATATGATCAAAGGAAACAAAATTGAAAAAAAAAAAAAAGAAAAATGGAAAATTTGGTGACTACAAGAAAGTGGTCTGGGCAGAAGCCAGGTGCAGTGCAAAGCACCAAAAGAGGCCAAAAGGATGCTGACAGGTGTTGTAAAAGCAAAACAAAATCCAAGGAGGCAGACACAACTTGGTGGGGAAGATATGAGGGACATGGCACGGATGCATTAAAAAAAAAAAAAAAAAAAAAAATCTCAGCCAGAGCCAAAGCCATGAAAAGGCATGACAGCCCAACAAGTGCAGGGACTTGCCCCAAAGCTTGTCCAATTGATCCCCATTAAAATCGCAAGATTTGGTTTCCCTTCCCGAAAGGAAATTTCATTTCCTTTCGGGAAGGGAAACCAAATCTTGCGACCCTGCAAAGAAAGGCTTACAAACACTCTGGAAAGGAGATATGATCAAAAGAAATGCAATTGCAAAAAACCCCCAAAAAAAAGAAAAATGGAAAATTTGGTGACTACAAGAAAGTGGTCTGGGCAGAAGCCAGGTGCAGTGCAAAGCACCAAAAAAAGTTAAAAGAATGCTAACAGGTGTTGTAAAAGCAAAACAAAATCCAAGGAGCTACATACAAATTGGTTGGGAAGATATGAGGGACATGGCACGGATGCATTCAAAAAAAAAAAGAAAAAAAAAATCTCAGCTAGAGCCAACGCCATGAAAAGGCATGACAGCCCAACAAGTGCAGGGACTTGCCCCAAAGCTTGTCCAATTGATCCCCATTAAAATCGCAAGATTTGGTTTCCCTTCCCGAAAGGAAATTTCATTTCCTTTCGGGAAGGGAAACCAAATCTTGCGACCCTGCAAAGAAAGGCTTACAAACACTCTGGAAAGGAGATATGATCAAAAGAAATGCAATTGCAAAAAACCCCCAAAAAAGGGAAAATTGGGAAATTTGGTGACTACAAGAAAGTGGTCTGGGCAGAAGCCAGGTGCAGTGCAAAGCACGAAAAGAGGCCAAAAATAACCTGAGAGGTGTTGTAAAAAAAGGGCAAAAATCAAGGAGGCAGACACAACTTGGTGGGGAAGATAGGAGCAACATTGCATGGATATTTAAAAAAAGAAAAAAAAAAAATCTCAGCCAAAGTCAAAGCCATGAAAAGGCATGGCATGCAAACAACTGCAAGGACACGCACAACCTACAGCAAGCCTTGCCAGAATTGATCCCTGCTGAAGGCCAAAACAAATAGGAAGGGCTTACACACACTCTGGAATGGAGATATGATCAAAGGAAACAAAATTGAAAAAAAAAAAAAAGAAAAATGGAAAATTTGGTGACTACAAGAAAGTGGTCTGGGCAGAAGCCAGGTGCAGTGCAAAGCACCAAAAAAAGTTAAAAGAATGCTAACAGGTGTTGTAAAAGCAAAACAAAATCCAAGGAGGTACATACAACTTGGTTGGGAAGATATGAGGGACATGGCACGGATGCATTCAAAAAAAAAAAAGAAAAAAAAAATCTCAGCTAGAGCCAACGCCATGAAAAGGCATGACAGCCCAACAAGTGCAGGGACTTGCCCCAAAGCTTGTCCAATTGATCCCCATTAAAATCGCAAGATTTGGTTTCCCTTCCCGAAAGGAAATTTCATTTCCTTTCGGGAAGGGAAACCAAATCTTGCGACCCTGCAAAGAAAGGCTTACAAACACTCTGGAAAGGAGATATGATCAAAAGAAATGCAATTGCAAAAAACCCCCAAAAAAGGGAAAATTGGGAAATTTGGTGACTACAAGAAAGTGGTCTGGGCAGAAGCCAGGTGCAGTGCAAAGCACCAAAAGAGGCCAAAAATAACCTGAGAGGTGTTGTAAAAAAAGGGCAAAAATCAAGGAGGCAGACACAACTTGGTGGGGAAGATATGAGCAACATTGCATGGATACTTAAAAAAAGAAAAAAAAAAAAATCTCAGCCAAAGTCAAAGCCATGAAAAGGCATGGCATGCAAACAACTGCAAGGACACGCACAACATACACCAAGCCTTGCCAGAATTGATTCCTGCTGAACGCCAAAACAAATAAGAAGGGCTTACACACACTCTGGAATGGAGATATGATCAAAGGAAACAAAATTGAAAAAAAAAAAAAAGAAAAATGGAAAATTTGGTGACAACAAGAAAGTGGTCTGGGCAGAAGCCAGTTGCAGTGCAAAGCACCAAAAGAGGCCAAAAGGATGCTGACAGGTGTTGTAAAAGCAAAACAAAATCCCAGGAGGTGCATACAACTTGGTTGGGAAGATATGAGGGACATGGCACGGATGCATTCAAAAAAAAAAAAAGAAAAAAAAATCTCAGCTAGAGCCAACGCCATGAAAAGGCATGACAGCCCAACAAGTGCAGGGACTTGCCCCAAAGCTTGTCCAATTGATCCCCATTAAAATCGCAAGATTTGGTTTCCCTTCCCGAAAGGAAATTTCATTTCCTTTCGGGAAGGGAAACCAAATCTTGCGACCCTGCAAAGAAAGGCTTACAAACACTCTGGAAAGGAGATATGATCAAAAGAAATGCAATTGCAAAAAACCCCCAAAAAAGGGAAAATTGGGAAATTTGGTGACTACAAGAAAGTGGTCTGGGCAGAAGCCAGGTGCAGTGCAAAGCACCAAAAGAGGCCAAAAATAACCTGAGAGGAGTTGTAAATAAAGGGCAAAAATCAAGGAGGCAGACACAACTTGGTGGGGAAGATATGAGCAACATTGCATGGATACTTAAAAAAAGAAAAAAAAAAAATCTCAGCCAAAGTCAAAGCCATGAAAAGGCATGGCATGCAAACAACTGCAGGGACACGCACAACATACACCAAGCCTTGCCAGAATTGATCTCTGCTGAAGGCCAAAACAAATATTAAGGGCTTACAAACACTCTGGAATGGAGATATGATCAAAGGAAACAAAATTGAAAAAAAAAAAAAAAAAAAAATGGAAAATTTGGTGACTACAAGAAAGTGGTCTGGGCAGAAGCCAGGTGCAGTGCAAAGCACCAAAAGAGGCCAAAAATAACCTGACAGGTGTTGTAAATAAAGGGCAAAAATCAAGGAGGCAGACACAACTTGGTGCGGAAGATATGAGCAACATTGCATGGATACTTAAAAAAAGAAAAAAAAAAAATCTCAGCCAAAGTCAAAGCCATGAAAAGGCATGGCATGCAAACAACTGCAAGGACACGCACAACATACACCAAGCCTTGCCAGAATTGATCCCTGCTGAAGGCCAAAACAAATAAGAAGGGCTTACACACACTCTGGAATGGAGATATGATCAAAGGAAACAAAATTGAAAAAAAAAAAAAAGAAAAATGGAAAATTTGGTGACTACAAGAAAGTGGTCTGGGCAGAAGCCAGGTGCAGTGCAAAGCACCAAAAGAGGCCAAAAGGATGCTGACAGGTGTTGTAAAAGCAAAACAAAATCCCAGGAGGTGCATACAACTTGGTTGGGAAGATATGAGGGACATGGCACGGATGCATTAAAAAAAAAAAAAAGAAATAAAAAATCTCAGCCAGAGCCAAAGCCATGAAAAGGCATGACAGCCCAACAAGTGCAGGGACTTGCCCCAAAGCTTGTCCAATTGATCCCCATTAAAATCGCAAGATTTGGTTTCCCTTCCCGAAAGGAAATTTCATTTCCTTTCGGGAAGGGAAACCAAATCTTGCGACCCTGCAAAGAAAGGCTTACAAACACTCTGGAAAGGAGATATGATCAAAAGAAATGCAATTGCAAAAAACCCCCAAAAAAAAGAAAAATGGAAAATTTGGTGACAACAAGAAAGTGGTCTGGGCAGAAGCCAGGTGCAGTGCAAAGCACCAAAAGAGGCCAAAAGGATGCTGACAGGTGTTGTAAAAAAAGGGCAAAAATCAAGGAGGCAGACACAACTTGGTGGGGAAGATATGAGCAACATTGCATGGATACTTAAAAAAAGAAAAAAAAAAAATCTCAGCCAAAGTCAAAGCCATGAAAAGGCATGGCATGCAAACAACTGCAGGGACACGCACAACATACACCAAGCCTTGCCAGAATTGATTCCTGCTGAAGGCCAAAACAAATAAGAAGGGCTTACACACACTCTGGAATGGAGATATGATCAAAGGAAACAAAATTGAAAAAAAAAAAAAAGAAAAATGGAAAATTTGGTGACAACAAGAAAGTGGTCTGGGCAGAAGCCAGTTGCAGTGCAAAGCACCAAAAGAGGCCAAAAGGATGCTGACAGGTGTTGTAAAAGCAAAACAAAATCCCAGGAGGTGCATACAACTTGGTTGGGAAGATATGAGGGACATGGCACGGATGCATTCAAAAAAAAAAAAAGAAAAAAAAATCTCAGCTAGAGCCAACGCCATGAAAAGGCATGACAGCCCAACAAGTGCAGGGACTTGCCCCAAAGCTTGTCCAATTGATCCCCATTAAAATCGCAAGATTTGGTTTCCCTTCCCGAAAGGAAATTTCATTTCCTTTCGAAAAGGGAAACCAAATCTTGCGACCCTGCAAAGAAAGGCTTACAAACACTCTAGAAAGGAGATATGATCAAAAGAAATGCAATTGCAAAAAACCCCCAAAAAAGGGAAAATTGGGAAATTTGGTGACTACAAGAAAGTGGTCTGGGCAGAAGCCAGGTGCAGTGCAAAGCACCAAAAGAGGCCAAAAGGATACTGACAGGTGTTGTAAAAGCAAAACAAAATCCAAGGAGGCAGACACAACTTGGTGGGGAAGATATGAGGGACATGGCACGGATGCATTCAAAAAAAAATAAAAAAAAAAAAATCTCAGCCAGAGCCAAAGCCATGAAAAGGCATGACAGCCCAACAAGTGCAGGGACTTGCCCCAAAGCTTGTCCAATTGATCCCCATTAAAATCGCAAGATTTGGTTTCCCTTCCCGAAAGGAAATTTCATTTCCTTTCGAAAAGGGAAACCAAATCTTGCGACCCTGCAAAGAAAGGCTTACAAACACTCTGGAAAGGAGATATGATCAAAAGAAATGCAATTGCAAAAAACCCCCAAAAAAGGGAAAATTGGGAAATTTGGTGACTACAAGAAAGTGGTCTGGGCAGAAGCCAGGTGCAGTGCAAAGCACCAAAAGAGGCCAAAAATAACCTGAGAGGAGTTGTAAATAAAGGGCAAAAATCAAGGAGGCAGACACAACTTGGTGGGGAAGATATGAGCAACATTGCATGGATACTTAAAAAAAGAAAAAAAAAAAATCTCAGCCAAAGTCAAAGCCATGAAAAGGCATGGCATGCAAACAACTGCAGGGACACGCACAACATACACCAAGCCTTGCCAGAATTGATCTCTGCTGAAGGCCAAAACAAATATTAAGGGCTTACAAACACTCTGGAATGGAGATATGATCAAAGGAAACAAAATTGAAAAAAAAAAAAAAAGAAAAATGGAAAATTTGGTGACTACAAGAAAGTGGTCTGGGCAGAAGCCAGGTGCAGTGCAAAGCACCAAAAGAAGCCAAAAATAACCTGACAGGTGTTGTAAAAAAAGGGCAAAAATCAAGGAGGCAGACACAACTTGGTGCGGAAGATATGAGCAACATTGCATGGATACTTAAAAAAAGAAAAAAAAAAAATCTCAGCCAAAGTCAAAGCCATGAAAAGGCATGGCATGCAAACAACTGCAAGGACACGCACAACATACACCAAGCCTTGCCAGAATTGATCCCTGCTGAAGGCCAAAACAAATAAGAAGGGCTTACACACACTCTGGAATGGAGATATGATCAAAGGAAACAAAATTGAAAAAAAAAAAAAAGAAAAATGGAAAATTTGGTGACTACAAGAAAGTGGTCTGGGCAGAAGCCAGGTGCAGTGCAAAGCACCAAAAAAAGTTAAAAGAATGCTAACAGGTGTTGTAAAAGCAAAACAAAATCCCAGGAGGTGCATACAACTTGGTTGGGAAGATATGAGGGACATGGCACGGATGCATTAAAAAAAAAAAAAAGAAATAAAAAATCTCAGCCAGAGCCAAAGCCATGAAAAGGCATGACAGCCCAACAAGTGCAGGGACTTGCCCCAAAGCTTGTCCAATTGATCCCCATTAAAATCGCAAGATTTGGTTTCCCTTCCCGAAAGGAAAT
Organism: Haemorhous mexicanus; assembly: GCF_027477595.1. Classification (NCBI taxonomy): domain Eukaryota; kingdom Metazoa; phylum Chordata; class Aves; order Passeriformes; family Fringillidae; genus Haemorhous; species Haemorhous mexicanus. The sequence goes on from NC_082343.1 coordinate 51,387,526, forward strand.
TTCATTTCCTTTCGGGAAGGGAAACCAAATCTTGCGACCCTGCAAAGAAAGGCTTACAAACACTCTGGAAAGGAGATATGATCAAAAGAAATGCAATTGCAAAAAACCCCCAAAAAAGGGAAAATTGGGAAATTTGGTGACTACAAGAAAGTGGTCTGGGCAGAAGCCAGGTGCAGTGCAAAGCACCAAAAGAGGCCAAAAATAACCTGACAGGTGTTGTAAATAAAGGGCAAAAATCAAGGAGGCAGACACAACTTGGTGGGGAAGATATGAGCAACATTGCATGGATACTTAAAAAAAGAAAAAAAAAAAATCTCAGCCAAAGTCAAAGCCATGAAAAGGCATGGCATGCAAACAACTGCAGGGACACGCACAACATACACCAAGCCTTGCCAGAATTGATTCCTGCTGAAGGCCAAAACAAATAAGAAGGGCTTACACACACTCTGGAAAGGAGATATGATCAAAGGAAACAAAATTGAAAAAAAAAAAAAAGAAAAATGGAAAATTTGGTGACAACAAGAAAGTGGTCTGGGCAGAAGCCAGTTGCAGTGCAAAGCACCAAAAGAGGCCAAAAGGATGCTGACAGGTGTTGTAAAAGCAAAACAAAATCCCAGGAGGTGCATACAACTTGGTTGGGAAGATATGAGGGACATGGCACGGATGCATTCAAAAAAAAAAAAAGAAAAAAAAATCTCAGCTAGAGCCAACGCCATGAAAAGGCATGACAGCCCAACAAGTGCAGGGACTTGCCCCAAAGCTTGTCCAATTGATCCCCATTAAAATCGCAAGATTTGGTTTCCCTTCCCGAAAGGAAATTTCATTTCCTTTCGAAAAGGGAAACCAAATCTTGCGACCCTGCAAAGAAAGGCTTACAAACACTCTAGAAAGGAGATATGATCAAAAGAAATGCAATTGCAAAAAACCCCCAAAAAAGGGAAAATTGGGAAATTTGGTGACTACAAGAAAGTGGTCTGGGCAGAAGCCAGGTGCAGTGCAAAGCACCAAAAGAGGCCAAAAATAACCTGAGAGGAGTTGTAAATTAAGGGCAAAAATCAAGGAGGCAGACACAACTTGGTGGGGAAGATATGAGCAACATTGCATGGATATTTAAAAAAAGAAAAAAAAAAAATCTCAGCCAAAGTCAAAGCCATGAAAAGGCATGGCATGCAAACAACTGCAAGGACACGCACAACATACACCAAGCCTTGCCAGAATTGATTCCTGCTGAAGGCCAAAACAAATAGGAAGGGCTTACACACACTCTGGAAAGGAGATATGATCAAAGGAAACAAAATTGAAAAAAAAAAAAAAGAAAAATGGAAAATTTGGTGACAACAAGAAAGTGGTCTGGGCAGAAGCCAGGTGCAGTGCAAAGCACCAAAAGAGGCCAAAAGGATGCTGACAGGTGTTGTAAAAGCAAAACAAAATCCCAGGAGGTGCATACAACTTGGTTGGGAAGATATGAGGGACATGGCACGGATGCATTCAAAAAAAAAAAAAGAAAAAAAAATCTCAGCTAGAGCCAACGCCATGAAAAGGCATGACAGCCCAACAAGTGCAGGGACTTGCCCCAAAGCTTGTCCAATTGATCCCCATTAAAATCGCAAGATTTGGTTTCCCTTCCCGAAAGGAAATTTCATTTCCTTTCGGGAAGGGAAACCAAATCTTGCGACCCTGCAAAGAAAGGCTTACAAACACTCTAGAAAGGAGATATGATCAAAAGAAATGCAATTGCAAAAAAACCCCAAAAAAGGGAAAATTGGGAAATTTGGTGACTACAAGAAAGTGGTCTGGGCAGAAGCCAGGTGCAGTGCAAAGCACCAAAAGAGGCCAAAAATAACCTGAGAGGAGTTGTAAATAAAGGGCAAAAATCAAGGAGGCAGACACAACTTGGTGGGGAAGATATGAGCAACATTGCATGGATATTTAAAAAAAGAAAAAAAAAAAATCTCAGCCAAAGTCAAAGCCATGAAAAGGCATGGCATGCAAACAACTGCAGGGACACGCACAACATACACCAAGCCTTGCCAGAATTGATCCCTGCTGAAGGCCAAAACAAATAGGAAGGGCTTACACACACTCTGGAATGGAGATATGATCAAAGGAAACAAAATTGAAAAAAAAAAAAAAGAAAAATGGAAAATTTGGTGACTACAAGAAAGTGGTCTGGGCAGAAGCCAGGTGCAGTGCAAAGCACCAAAAAAAGTTAAAAGAATGCTAACAGGTGTTGTAAAAGCAAAACAAAATCCAAGGAGGTACATACAACTTGGTTGGGAAGATATGAGGGACATGGCACGGATGCATTCAAAAAAAAAAAAGAAAAAAAAAATCTCAGCTAGAGCCAACGCCATGAAAAGGCATGACAGCCCAACAAGTGCAGGGACTTGCCCCAAAGCTTGTCCAATTGATCCCCATTAAAATCGCAAGATTTGGTTTCCCTTCCCGAAAGGAAATTTCATTTCCTTTCGGGAAGGGAAACCAAATCTTGCGACCCTGAGAAGAAAGGCTTACAAACACTCTGGAAAGGAGATATGATCAAAAGAAATGCAATTGCAAAAAACCCCCAAAAAAGGGAAAATTGGGAAATTTGGTGACTACAAGAAAGTGGTCTGGGCAGAAGCCAGGTGCAGTGCAAAGCACCAAAAGAGGCCAAAAATAACCTGAGAGGAGTTGTAAAAAAAGGGCAAAAATCAAGGAGGCAGACACAACTTGGTGGGGAAGATATGAGCAACATTGCATGGATATTTAAAAAAAGAAAAAAAAAAAATCTCAGCCAGAGTCAAAGCCATGAAAAGGCATGGCATGCAAACAACTGCAAGGACACGCACAACATACAGCAAGCCTTGCCAGAATTGATCCCTGCTGAAGGCCAAAACAAATAAGAAGGGCTTACACACACTCTGGAATGGAGATATGATCAAAGGAAACAAAATTGAAAAAAAAAAAAAAGAAAAATGGAAAATTTGGTGACTACAAGAAAGTGGTCTGGGCAGAAGCCAGGTGCAGTGCAAAGCACCAAAAAAAGTTAAAAGAATGCTAACAGGTGTTGTAAAAGCAAAACAAAATCCAAGGAGGTACATACAACTTGGTGGGGAAGATATGAGGGACATGGCACGGATGCATTCAAAAAAAAAAAAAGAAAAAAAAAATCTCAGCCAGAGCCAAAGCCATGAAAAGGCATGACAGCCCAACAAGTGCAGGGACTTGCCCCAAAGCTTGTCCAATTGATCCCCATTAAAATCGCAAGATTTGGTTTCCCTTCCCGAAAGGAAATTTCATTTCCTTTCGGGAAGGGAAAGCAAATCTTGCGACCCTGCAAAGAAAGGCTTACAAACACTCTGGAAAGGAGATATGATCAAAAGAAATGCAATTGCAAAAAACCCCCAAAAAAGGGAAAATTGGGAAATTTGGTGACTACAAGAAAGTGGTCTGGGCAGAAGCCAGGTGCAGTGCAAAGCACCAAAAGAGGCCAAAAGGATACTGACAGGTGTTGTAAAAGCAAAACAAAATCCCAGGAGGTGCATACAACTTGGTTGGGAAGATATGAGGGACATGGCACGGATGCATTCAAAAAAAAAAAAAGAAATAAAAAATCTCAGCCAGAGCCAAAGCCATGAAAAGGCATGACAGCCCAACAAGTGCAGGGACTTGCCCCAAAGCTTGTCCAATTGATCCCCATTAAAATCGCAAGATTTGGTTTCCCTTCCCGAAAGGAAATTTCATTTCCTTTCGGGAAGGGAAACCAAATCTTGCGACCCTGCAAAGAAAGGCTTACAAACACTCTGGAAAGGAGATATGATCAAAAGAAATGCAATTGCAAAAAACCCCCAAAAAAGGGAAAATTGGGAAATTTGGTGACTACAAGAAAGTGGTCTGGGCAGAAGCCAGGTGCAGTGCAAAGCACCAAAAGAGGCCAAAAATAACCTGAGAGGTGTTGTAAAAAAAGGGCAAAAATCAAGAAGGCAGACACAACTTGGTGGGGAAGATATGAGCAACATTGCATGGATACTTAAAAAAAGAAAAAAAAAAAATCTCAGCCAAAGTCAAAGCCATGAAAAGGCATGGCATGCAAACAACTGCAAGGACACGCACAACATACAGCAAGCCTTGCCAGAATTGATTCCTGCTGAAGGCCAAAACAAATAAGAAGGGCTTACACACACTCTGGAATGGAGATATGATCAAAGGAAACAAAATTGAAAAAAAAAAAAAAGAAAAATGGAAAATTTGGTGACTACAAGAAAGTGGTCTGGGCAGAAGCCAGGTGCAGTGCAAAGCACCAAAAAAAGTTAAAAGAATGCTAACAGGTGTTGTAAAAGCAAAACAAAATCCCAGGAGGTACATACAACTTGGTGGGGAAGATATGAGGGACATGGCACGGATGCATTCAAAAAAAAAAAAAGAAAAAAATAATCTCAGCCAGAGCCAAAGCCATGAAAAGGCATGACAGCCCAACAAGTGCAGGGACTTGCCCCAAAGCTTGTCCAATTGATCCCCATTAAAATCGCAAGATTTGGTTTCCCTTCCCGAAAGGAAATTTCATTTCCTTTCGAAAAGGGAAACCAAATCTTGCGACACTGCAAAGAAAGGCTTACAAACACTCTGGAAAGGAGATATGATCAAAAGAAATGCAATTGCAAAAAACCCCCAAAAAAGGGAAAATTGGGAAATTTGGTGACTACAAGAAAGTGGTCTGGGCAGAAGCCAGGTGCAGTGCAAAGCACCAAAAGAGGCCAAAAATAACCTGACAGGTGTTGTAAAAAAAGGGCAAAAATCAAGGAGGCAGACACAACTTGGTGGGGAAGATATGAGCAACATTGCATGGATACTTAAAAAAAGAAAAAAAAAAATCTCAGCCAAAGTCAAAGCCATGAAAAGGCATGGCATGCAAACAACTGCAAGGACACGCACAACATACAGCAAGCCTTGCCAGAATTGATCCCTGCTGAAGGCCAAAACAAATAAGAAGGGCTTATACACACTCTGGAATGGAGATATGATCAAAGGAAACAAAATTGAAAAAAAAAAAAAAAGAAAAATGGAAAATTTGGTGACTACAAGAAAGTGGTCTGGGCAGAAGCCAGGTGCAGTGCAAAGCACCAAAAGAGGCCAAAAGGATGCTGACAGGTGTTGTAAAAGCAAAACAAAATCCAAGGAGGCAGACACAACTTGGTGGGGAAGATATGAGGGACATGGCACGGATGCATTAAAAAAAAAAAAAAAAAAAAAAAAAATCTCAGCCAGAGCCAAAGCCATGAAAAGGCATGACAGCCCAACAAGTGCAGGGACTTGCCCCAAAGCTTGTCCAATTGATCCCCATTAAAATCGCAAGATTTGGTTTCCCTTCCCGAAAGGAAATTTCATTTCCTTTCGGGAAGGGAAAGCAAATCTTGCGACCCTGCAAAGAAAGGCTTACAAACACTCTGGAAAGGAGATATGATCAAAAGAAATGCAATTGCAAAAAACCCCCAAAAAAGGGAAAATTGGGAAATTTGGTGACTACAAGAAAGTGGTCTGGGCAGAAGCCAGGTGCAGTGCAAAGCACCAAAAGAGGCCAAAAGGATACTGACAGGTGTTGTAAAAGCAAAACAAAATCCCAGGAGGTGCATACAACTTGGTTGGGAAGATATGAGGGACATGGCACGGATGCATTCAAAAAAAAAAAAAGAAATAAAAAATCTCAGCCAGAGCCAAAGCCATGAAAAGGCATGACAGCCCAACAAGTGCAGGGACTTGCCCCAAAGCTTGTCCAATTGATCCCCATTAAAATCGCAAGATTTGGTTTCCCTTCCCGAAAGGAAATTTCATTTCCTTTCGGGAAGGGAAACCAAATCTTGCGACCCTGCAAAGAAAGGCTTACAAACACTCTGGAAAGGAGATATGATCAAAAGAAATGCAATTGCAAAAAACCCCCAAAAAAGGGAAAATTGGGAAATTTGGTGACTACAAGAAAGTGGTCTGGGCAGAAGCCAGGTGCAGTGCAAAGCACCAAAAGAGGCCAAAAATAACCTGAGAGGTGTTGTAAAAAAAGGGCAAAAATCAAGAAGGCAGACACAACTTGGTGGGGAAGATATGAGCAACATTGCATGGATACTTAAAAAAAGAAAAAAAAAAAATCTCAGCCAAAGTCAAAGCCATGAAAAGGCATGGCATGCAAACAACTGCAAGGACACGCACAACATACAGCAAGCCTTGCCAGAATTGATTCCTGCTGAAGGCCAAAACAAATAAGAAGGGCTTACACACACTCTGGAATGGAGATATGATCAAAGGAAACAAAATTGAAAAAAAAAAAAAAGAAAAATGGAAAATTTGGTGACTACAAGAAAGTGGTCTGGGCAGAAGCCAGGTGCAGTGCAAAGCACCAAAAAAAGTTAAAAGAATGCTAACAGGTGTTGTAAAAGCAAAACAAAATCCCAGGAGGTACATACAACTTGGTGGGGAAGATATGAGGGACATGGCACGGATGCATTCAAAAAAAAAAAAAGAAAAAAATAATCTCAGCCAGAGCCAAAGCCATGAAAAGGCATGACAGCCCAACAAGTGCAGGGACTTGCCCCAAAGCTTGTCCAATTGATCCCCATTAAAATCGCAAGATTTGGTTTCCCTTCCCGAAAGGAAATTTCATTTCCTTTCGAAAAGGGAAACCAAATCTTGCGACACTGCAAAGAAAGGCTTACAAACACTCTGGAAAGGAGATATGATCAAAAGAAATGCAATTGCAAAAAACCCCCAAAAAAGGGAAAATTGGGAAATTTGGTGACTACAAGAAAGTGGTCTGGGCAGAAGCCAGGTGCAGTGCAAAGCACCAAAAGAGGCCAAAAATAACCTGACAGGTGTTGTAAAAAAAGGGCAAAAATCAAGGAGGCAGACACAACTTGGTGGGGAAGATATGAGCAACATTGCATGGATACTTAAAAAAAGAAAAAAAAAAAATCTCAGCCAAAGTCAAAGCCATGAAAAGGCATGGCATGCAAACAACTGCAAGGACACGCACAACATACAGCAAGCCTTGCCAGAATTGATCCCTGCTGAAGGCCAAAACAAATAAGAAGGGCTTATACACACTCTGGAATGGAGATATGATCAAAGGAAACAAAATTGAAAAAAAAAAAAAAAGAAAAATGGAAAATTTGGTGACTACAAGAAAGTGGTCTGGGCAGAAGCCAGGTGCAGTGCAAAGCACCAAAAGAGGCCAAAAGGATGCTGACAGGTGTTGTAAAAGCAAAACAAAATCCAAGGAGGCAGACACAACTTGGTGGGGAAGATATGAGGGACATGGCACGGATGCATTAAAAAAAAAAAAAAAAAAAAAAATCTCAGCTAGAGCCAAAGCCATGAAAAGGCATGACAGCCCAACAAGTGCAGGGACTTGCCCCAAAGCTTGTCCAATTGATCCCCATTAAAATCGCAAGATTTGCTTTCCCTTCCCGAAAGGAAATTTCATTTCCTTTCGGGAAGGGAAAGCAAATCTTGCGACCCTGCAAAGAAAGGCTTACAAACACTCTGGAAAGGAGATATGATCAAAAGAAATGCAATTGCAAAAAACCCCCAAAAAAAAGAAAAATGGAAAATTTGGTGACTACAAGAAAGTGGTCTGGGCAGAAGCCAGGTGCAGTGCAAAGCACCAAAAAAAGTTAAAAGAATGCTAACAGGTGTTGTAAAAGCAAAACAAAATCCAAGGAGCTACATACAAATTGGTTGGGAAGATATGAGGGACATGGCACGGATGCATTCAAAAAAAAAAAGAAAAAAAAAATCTCAGCTAGAGCCAACGCCATGAAAAGGCATGACAGCCCAACAAGTGCAGGGACTTGCCCCAAAGCTTGTCCAATTGATCCCCATTAAAATCGCAAGATTTGGTTTCCCTTCCCGAAAGGAAATTTCATTTCCTTTCGGGAAGGGAAAGCAAATCTTGCGACCCTGCAAAGAAAGGCTTACAAACACTCTGGAAAGGAGATATGATCAAAAGAAATGCAATTGCAAAAAACCCCCAAAAAAGGGAAAATTGGGAAATTTGGTGACTACAAGAAAGTGGTCTGGGCAGAAGCCAGGTGCAGTGCAAAGCACGAAAAGAGGCCAAAAATAACCTGAGAGGTGTTGTAAAAAAAGGGCAAAAATCAAGGAGGCAGACACAACTTGGTGGGGAAGATAGGAGCAACATTGCATGGATATTTAAAAAAAGAAAAAAAAAAAATCTCAGCCAAAGTCAAAGCCATGAAAAGGCATGGCATGCAAACAACTGCAAGGACACGCACAACCTACACCAAGCCTTGCCAGAATTGATCCCTGCTGAAGGCCAAAACAAATAGGAAGGGCTTACACACACTCTGGAATGGAGATATGATCAAAGGAAACAAAATTGAAAAAAAAAAAAAAGAAAAATGGAAAATTTGGTGACTACAAGAAAGTGGTCTGGGCAGAAGCCAGGTGCAGTGCAAAGCACCAAAAAAAGTTAAAAGAATGCTAACAGGTGTTGTAAAAGCAAAACAAAATCCAAGGAGGTACATACAACTTGGTTGGGAAGATATGAGGGACATGGCACGGATGCATTCAAAAAAAAAAAAGAAAAAAAAAATCTCAGCTAGAGCCAACGCCATGAAAAGGCATGACAGCCCAACAAGTGCAGGGACTTGCCCCAAAGCTTGTCCAATTGATCCCCATTAAAATCGCAAGATTTGGTTTCCCTTCCCGAAAGGAAATTTCATTTCCTTTCGGGAAGGGAAACCAAATCTTGCGACCCTGAGAAGAAAGGCTTACAAACACTCTGGAAAGGAGATATGATCAAAAGAAATGCAATTGCAAAAAACCCCCAAAAAAGGGAAAATTGGGAAATTTGGTGACTACAAGAAAGTGGTCTGGGCAGAAGCCAGGTGCAGTGCAAAGCACCAAAAGAGGCCAAAAATAACCTGAGAGGTGTTGTAAAAAAAGGGCAAAAATCAAGGAGGCAGACACAACTTGGTGGGGAAGATATGAGCAACATTGCATGGATACTTAAAAAAAGAAAAAAAAAAAAATCTCAGCCAAAGTCAAAGCCATGAAAAGGCATGGCATGCAAACAACTGCAAGGACACGCACAACATACACCAAGCCTTGCCAGAATTGATTCCTGCTGAACGCCAAAACAAATAAGAAGGGCTTACACACACTCTGGAATGGAGATATGATCAAAGGAAACAAAATTGAAAAAAAAAAAAAAGAAAAATGGAAAATTTGGTGACAACAAGAAAGTGGTCTGGGCAGAAGCCAGTTGCAGTGCAAAGCACCAAAAGAGGCCAAAAGGATGCTGACAGGTGTTGTAAAAGCAAAACAAAATCCCAGGAGGTGCATACAACTTGGTTGGGAAGATATGAGGGACATGGCACGGATGCATTCAAAAAAAAAAAAAGAAAAAAAAATCTCAGCCAGAGCCAAAGCCATGAAAAGGCATGACAGCCCAACAAGTGCAGGGACTTGCCCCAAAGCTTGTCCAATTGATCCCCATTAAAATCGCAAGATTTGGTTTCCCTTCCCGAAAGGAAATTTCATTTCCTTTCGGGAAGGGAAACCAAATCTTGCGACCCTGCAAAGAAAGGCTTACAAACACTCTGGAAAGGAGATATGATCAAAAGAAATGCAATTGCAAAAAACCCCCAAAAAAGGGAAAATTGGGAAATTTGGTGACTACAAGAAAGTGGTCTGGGCAGAAGCCAGGTGCAGTGCAAAGCACCAAAAGAGGCCAAAAGGATACTGACAGGTGTTGTAAAAGCAAAACAAAATCCAAGGAGGCAGACACAACTTGGTGGGGAAGATATGAGGGACATGGCACGGATGCATTCAAAAAAAAATAAAAAAAAAAAAATCTCAGCCAGAGCCAAAGCCATGAAAAGGCATGACAGCCCAACAAGTGCAGTGACTTGCCCCAAAGCTTGTCCAATTGATCCCCATTAAAATCGCAAGATTTGCTTTCCCTTCCCGAAAGGAAATTTCATTTCCTTTCGGGAAGGGAAAGCAAATCTTGCGACCCTGCAAAGAAAGGCTTACAAACACTCTGGAAAGGAGATATGATCAAAAGAAATGCAATTGCAAAAAACCCCCAAAAAAGGGAAAATTGGGAAATTTGGTGACTACAAGAAAGTGGTCTGGGCAGAAGCCAGGTGCAGTGCAAAGCACCAAAAGAGGCCAAAAATAACCTGAGAGGAGTTGTAAATAAAGGGCAAAAATCAAGGAGGCAGACACAACTTGGTGGGGAAGATATGAGCAACATTGCATGGATACTTAAAAAAAGAAAAAAAAAAAATCTCAGCCAAAGTCAAAGCCATGAAAAGGCATGGCATGCAAACAACTGCAGGGACACGCACAACATACACCAAGCCTTGCCAGAATTGATCTCTGCTGAAGGCCAAAACAAATATTAAGGGCTTACAAACACTCTGGAATGGAGATATGATCAAAGGAAACAAAATTGAAAAAAAAAAAAAAAAAAAAATGGAAAATTTGGTGACTACAAGAAAGTGGTCTGGGCAGAAGCCAGGTGCAGTGCAAAGCACCAAAAGAAGCCAAAAATAACCTGACAGGTGTTGTAAAAAAAGGGCAAAAATCAAGGAGGCAGACACAACTTGGTGCGGAAGATATGAGCAACATTGCATGGATACTTAAAAAAAGAAAAAAAAAAAATCTCAGCCAAAGTCAAAGCCATGAAAAGGCATGGCATGCAAACAACTGCAAGGACACGCACAACATACACCAAGCCTTGCCAGAATTGATCCCTGCTGAAGGCCAAAACAAATAAGAAGGGCTTACACACACTCTGGAATGGAGATATGATCAAAGGAAACAAAATTGAAAAAAAAAAAAAAGAAAAATGGAAAATTTGGTGACTACAAGAAAGTGGTCTGGGCAGAAGCCAGGTGCAGTGCAAAGCACCAAAAGAGGCCAAAAGGATGCTGACAGGTGTTGTAAAAGCAAAACAAAATCCCAGGAGGTGCATACAACTTGGTTGGGAAGATATGAGGGACATGGCACGGATGCATTAAAAAAAAAAAAAAGAAATAAAAAATCTCAGCCAGAGCCAAAGCCATGAAAAGGCATGACAGCCCAACAAGTGCAGGGACTTGCCCCAAAGCTTGTCCAATTGATCCCCATTAAAATCGCAAGATTTGGTTTCCCTTCCCGAAAGGAAATTTCATTTCCTTTCGGGAAGGGAAACCAAATCTTGCGACCCTGCAAAGAAAGGCTTACAAACACTCTGGAAAGGAGATATGATCAAAAGAAATGCAATTGCAAAAAACCCCCAAAAAAAAGAAAAATGGAAAATTTGGTGACAACAACAAAGTGGTCTGGGCAGAAGCCAGGTGCAGTGCAAAGCACCAAAAGAGGCCAAAAGGATGCTGACAGGTGTTGTAAAAAAAGGGCAAAAATCAAGGAGGCAGACACAACTTGGTGGGGAAGATATGAGCAACATTGCATGGATACTTAAAAAAAGAAAAAAAAAAAATCTCAGCCAAAGTCAAAGCCATGAAAAGGCATGGCATGCAAACAACTGCAGGGACACGCACAACATACACCAAGCCTTGCCAGAATTGATTCCTGCTGAAGGCCAAAACAAATAGGAAGGGCTTACACACACTCTGGAAAGGAGATATGATCAAAGGAAACAAAATTGAAAAAAAAAAAAAAGAAAAATGGAAAATTTGGTGACAACAAGAAAGTGGTCTGGGCAGAAGCCAGTTGCAGTGCAAAGCACCAAAAGAGGCCAAAAGGATGCTGACAGGTGTTGTAAAAGCAAAACAAAATCCCAGGAGGTGCATACAACTTGGTTGGGAAGATATGAGGGACATGGCACGGATGCATTCAAAAAAAAAAAAAGAAAAAAAAATCTCAGCTAGAGCCAACGCCATGAAAAGGCATGACAGCCCAACAAGTGCAGGGACTTGCCCCAAAGCTTGTCCAATTGATCCCCATTAAAATCGCAAGATTTGGTTTCCCTTCCCGAAAGGAAATTTCATTTCCTTTCGAAAAGGGAAACCAAATCTTGCGACCCTGCAAAGAAAGGCTTACAAACACTCTAGAAAGGAGATATGATCAAAAGAAATGCAATTGCAAAAAACCCCCAAAAAAGGGAAAATTGGGAAATTTGGTGACTACAAGAAAGTGGTCTGGGCAGAAGCCAGGTGCAGTGCAAAGCACCAAAAGAGGCCAAAAGGATACTGACAGGTGTTGTAAAAGCAAAACAAAATCCAAGGAGGCAGACACAACTTGGTGGGGAAGATATGAGGGACATGGCACGGATGCATTCAAAAAAAAATAAAAAAAAAAAAATCTCAGCCAGAGCCAAAGCCATGAAAAGGCATGACAGCCCAACAAGTGCAGGGACTTGCCCCAAAGCTTGTCCAATTGATCCCCATTAAAATCGCAAGATTTGGTTTCCCTTCCCGAAAGGAAATTTCATTTCCTTTCGAAAAGGGAAACCAAATCTTGCGACCCTGCAAAGAAAGGCTTACAAACACTCTGGAAAGGAGATATGATCAAAAGAAATGCAATTGCAAAAAACCCCCAAAAAAGGGAAAATTGGGAAATTTGGTGACTACAAGAAAGTGGTCTGGGCAGAAGCCAGGTGCAGTGCAAAGCACCAAAAGAGGCCAAAAATAACCTGAGAGGTGTTGTAAAAAAAGGGCAAAAATCAAGGAGGCAGACACAACTTGGTGGGGAAGATATGAGCAACATTGCATGGATACTTAAAAAAAGAAAAAAAAAAAAATCTCAGCCAAAGTCAAAGCCATGAAAAGGCATGGCATGCAAACAACTGCAAGGACACGCACAACATACACCAAGCCTTGCCAGAATTGATTCCTGCTGAACGCCAAAACAAATAAGAAGGGCTTACACACACTCTGGAATGGAGATATGATCAAAGGAAACAAAATTGAAAAAAAAAAAAAAGAAAAATGGAAAATTTGGTGACAACAAGAAAGTGGTCTGGGCAGAAGCCAGTTGCAGTGCAAAGCACCAAAAGAGGCCAAAAGGATGCTGACAGGTGTTGTAAAAGCAAAACAAAATCCCAGGAGGTGCATACAACTTGGTTGGGAAGATATGAGGGACATGGCACGGATGCATTCAAAAAAAAAAAAAGAAAAAAAAATCTCAGCTAGAGCCAACGCCATGAAAAGGCATGACAGCCCAACAAGTGCAGGGACTTGCCCCAAAGCTTGTCCAATTGATCCCCATTAAAATCGCAAGATTTGGTTTCCCTTCCCGAAAGGAAATTTCATTTCCTTTCGGGAAGGGAAACCAAATCTTGCGACCCTGCAAAGAAAGGCTTACAAACACTCTGGAAAGGAGATATGATCAAAAGAAATGCAATTGCAAAAAACCCCCAAAAAAGGGAAAATTGGGAAATTTGGTGACTACAAGAAAGTGGTCTGGGCAGAAGCCAGGTGCAGTGCAAAGCACCAAAAGAGGCCAAAAGGATACTGACAGGTGTTGTAAAAGCAAAACAAAATCCAAGGAGGCAGACACAACTTGGTGGGGAAGATATGAGGGACATGGCACGGATGCATTCAAAAAAAAATAAAAAAAAAAAAATCTCAGCCAGAGCCAAAGCCATGAAAAGGCATGACAGCCCAACAAGTGCAGTGACTTGCCCCAAAGCTTGTCCAATTGATCCCCATTAAAATCGCAAGATTTGGTTTCCCTTCCCGAAAGGAAATTTCATTTCCTTTCGGGAAGGGAAAGCAAATCTTGCGACCCTGCAAAGAAAGGCTTACAAACACTCTGGAAAGGAGATATGATCAAAAGAAATGCAATTGCAAAAAACCCCCAAAAAAGGGAAAATTGGGAAATTTGGTGACTACAAGAAAGTGGTCTGGGCAGAAGCCAGGTGCAGTGCAAAGCACCAAAAGAGGCCAAAAATAACCTGAGAGGAGTTGTAAATAAAGGGCAAAAATCAAGGAGGCAGACACAACTTGGTGGGGAAGATATGAGCAACATTGCATGGATACTTAAAAAAAGAAAAAAAAAAAATCTCAGCCAAAGTCAAAGCCATGAAAAGGCATGGCATGCAAACAACTGCAGGGACACGCACAACATACACCAAGCCTTGCCAGAATTGATCTCTGCTGAAGGCCAAAACAAATATTAAGGGCTTACAAACACTCTGGAATGGAGATATGATCAAAGGAAACAAAATTGAAAAAAAAAAAAAAAAAAAAATGGAAAATTTGGTGACTACAAGAAAGTGGTCTGGGCAGAAGCCAGGTGCAGTGCAAAGCACCAAAAGAAGCCAAAAATAACCTGACAGGTGTTGTAAAAAAAGGGCAAAAATCAAGGAGGCAGACACAACTTGGTGCGGAAGATATGAGCAACATTGCATGGATACTTAAAAAAAGAAAAAAAAAAAATCTCAGCCAAAGTCAAAGCCATGAAAAGGCATGGCATGCAAACAACTGCAAGGACACGCACAACATACACCAAGCCTTGCCAGAATTGATCCCTGCTGAAGGCCAAAACAAATAAGAAGGGCTTACACACACTCTGGAATGGAGATATGATCAAAGGAAACAAAATTGAAAAAAAAAAAAAAGAAAAATGGAAAATTTGGTGACTACAAGAAAGTGGTCTGGGCAGAAGCCAGGTGCAGTGCAAAGCACCAAAAGAGGCCAAAAGGATGCTGACAGGTGTTGTAAAAGCAAAACAAAATCCCAGGAGGTGCATACAACTTGGTTGGGAAGATATGAGGGACATGGCACGGATGCATTAAAAAAAAAAAAAAGAAATAAAAAATCTCAGCCAGAGCCAAAGCCATGAAAAGGCATGACAGCCCAACAAGTGCAGGGACTTGCCCCAAAGCTTGTCCAATTGATCCCCATTAAAATCGCAAGATTTGGTTTCCCTTCCCGAAAGGAAATTTCATTTCCTTTCGGGAAGGGAAACCAAATCTTGCGACCCTGCAAAGAAAGGCTTACAAACACTCTGGAAAGGAGATATGATCAAAAGAAATGCAATTGCAAAAAACCCCCAAAAAAAAGAAAAATGGAAAATTTGGTGACAACAACAAAGTGGTCTGGGCAGAAGCCAGGTGCAGTGCAAAGCACCAAAAGAGGCCAAAAGGATGCTGACAGGTGTTGTAAAAAAAGGGCAAAAATCAAGGAGGCAGACACAACTTGGTGGGGAAGATATGAGCAACATTGCATGGATACTTAAAAAAAGAAAAAAAAAAAATCTCAGCCAAAGTCAAAGCCATGAAAAGGCATGGCATGCAAACAACTGCAGGGACACGCACAACATACACCAAGCCTTGCCAGAATTGATTCCTGCTGAAGGCCAAAACAAATAGGAAGGGCTTACACACACTCTGGAAAGGAGATATGATCAAAGGAAACAAAATTGAAAAAAAAAAAAAAGAAAAATGGAAAATTTGGTGACAACAAGAAAGTGGTCTGGGCAGAAGCCAGTTGCAGTGCAAAGCACCAAAAGAGGCCAAAAGGATGCTGACAGGTGTTGTAAAAGCAAAACAAAATCCCAGGAGGTGCATACAACTTGGTTGGGAAGATATGAGGGACATGGCACGGATGCATTCAAAAAAAAAAAAAGAAAAAAAAATCTCAGCTAGAGCCAACGCCATGAAAAGGCATGACAGCCCAACAAGTGCAGGGACTTGCCCCAAAGCTTGTCCAATTGATCCCCATTAAAATCGCAAGATTTGGTTTCCCTTCCCGAAAGGAAATTTCATTTCCTTTCGAAAAGGGAAACCAAATCTTGCGACCCTGCAAAGAAAGGCTTACAAACACTCTAGAAAGGAGATATGATCAAAAGAAATGCAATTGCAAAAAACCCCCAAAAAAGGGAAAATTGGGAAATTTGGTGACTACAAGAAAGTGGTCTGGGCAGAAGCCAGGTGCAGTGCAAAGCACCAAAAGAGGCCAAAAGGATACTGACAGGTGTTGTAAAAGCAAAACAAAATCCAAGGAGGCAGACACAACTTGGTGGGGAAGATATGAGGGACATGGCACGGATGCATTCAAAAAAAAATAAAAAAAAAAAAATCTCAGCCAGAGCCAAAGCCATGAAAAGGCATGACAGCCCAACAAGTGCAGGGACTTGCCCCAAAGCTTGTCCAATTGATCCCCATTAAAATCGCAAGATTTGGTTTCCCTTCCCGAAAGGAAATTTCATTTCCTTTCGAAAAGGGAAACCAAATCTTGCGACCCTGCAAAGAAAGGCTTACAAACACTCTGGAAAGGAGATATGATCAAAAGAAATGCAATTGCAAAAAACCCCCAAAAAAGGGAAAATTGGGAAATTTGGTGACTACAAGAAAGTGGTCTGGGCAGAAGCCAGGTGCAGTGCAAAGCACCAAAAGAGGCCAAAAATAACCTGAGAGGAGTTGTAAATAAAGGGCAAAAATCAAGGAGGCAGACACAACTTGGTGGGGAAGATATGAGCAACATTGCATGGATACTTAAAAAAAGAAAAAAAAAAAATCTCAGCCAAAGTCAAAGCCATGAAAAGGCATGGCATGCAAACAACTGCAGGGACACGCACAACATACACCAAGCCTTGCCAGAATTGATCTCTGCTGAAGGCCAAAACAAATATTAAGGGCTTACAAACACTCTGGAATGGAGATATGATCAAAGGAAACAAAATTGAAAAAAAAAAAAAAAGAAAAATGGAAAATTTGGTGACTACAAGAAAGTGGTCTGGGCAGAAGCCAGGTGCAGTGCAAAGCACCAAAAGAAGCCAAAAATAACCTGACAGGTGTTGTAAAAAAAGGGCAAAAATCAAGGAGGCAGACACAACTTGGTGCGGAAGATATGAGCAACATTGCATGGATACTTAAAAAAAGAAAAAAAAAAAATCTCAGCCAAAGTCAAAGCCATGAAAAGGCATGGCATGCAAACAACTGCAAGGACACGCACAACATACACCAAGCCTTGCCAGAATTGATCCCTGCTGAAGGCCAAAACAAATAAGAAGGGCTTACACACACTCTGGAAAGGAGATATGATCAAAGGAAACAAAATTGAAAAAAAAAAAAAAGAAAAATGGAAAATTTGGTGACTACAAGAAAGTGGTCTGGGCAGAAGCCAGGTGCAGTGCAAAGCACCAAAAAAAGTTAAAAGAATGCTAACAGGTGTTGTAAAAGCAAAACAAAATCCCAGGAGGTGCATACAACTTGGTTGGGAAGATATGAGGGACATGGCACGGATGCATTAAAAAAAAAAAAAAGAAATAAAAAATCTCAGCCAGAGCCAAAGCCATGAAAAGGCATGACAGCCCAACAAGTGCAGGGACTTGCCCCAAAGCTTGTCCAATTGATCCCCATTAAAATCGCAAGATTTGGTTTCCCTTCCCGAAAGGAAATTTCATTTCCTTTCGGGAAGGGAAACCAAATCTTGCGACCCTGCAAAGAAAGGCTTACAAACACTCTGGAAAGGAGATATGATCCAAAGAAATGCAATTGCAAAAAACCCCCAAAAAAGGGAAAATTGGGAAATTTGGTGACTACAAGAAAGTGGTCTGGGCAGAAGCCAGGTGCAGTGCAAAGCACCAAAAGAGGCCAAAAATAACCTGACAGGTGTTGTAAATAAAGGGCAAAAATCAAGGAGGCAGACACAACTTGGTGGGGAAGATATGAGCAACATTGCATGGATACTTAAAAAAAGAAAAAAAAAAAATCTCAGCCAAAGTCAAAGCCATGAAAAGGCATGGCATGCAAACAACTGCAGGGACACGCACAACATACACCAAGCCTTGCCAGAATTGATTCCTGCTGAAGGCCAAAACAAATAAGAAGGGCTTACACACACTCTGGAAAGGAGATATGATCAAAGGAAACAAAATTGAAAAAAAAAAAAAAGAAAAATGGAAAATTTGGTGACAACAAGAAAGTGGTCTGGGCAGAAGCCAGGTGCAGTGCAAAGCACCAAAAAAAGTTAAAAGAATGCTAACAGGTGTTGTAAAAGCAAAACAAAATCCAAGGAGGCAGACACAACTTGGTTGGGAAGATATGAGGGACATGGCACGGATGCATTCAAAAAAAAAAAAAGAAAAAAAAATCTCAGCTAGAGCCAACGCCATGAAAAGGCATGACAGCCCAACAAGTGCAGGGACTTGCCCCAGAGCTTGTCCAATTGATCCCCATTAAAATCGCAAGATTTGGTTTCCCTTCCCGAAAGGAAATTTCATTTCCTTTCGAAAAGGGAAACCAAATCTTGCGACCCTGCAAAGAAAGGCTTACAAACACTCTAGAAAGGAGATATGATCAAAAGAAATGCAATTGCAAAAAACCCCCAAAAAAGGGAAAATTGGGAAATTTGGTGACTACAAGAAAGTGGTCTGGGCAGAAGCCAGGTGCAGTGCAAAGCACCAAAAGAGGCCAAAAATAACCTGAGAGGAGTTGTAAATTAAGGGCAAAAATCAAGGAGGCAGACACAACTTGGTGGGGAAGATATGAGCAACATTGCATGGATATTTAAAAAAAGAAAAAAAAAAAATCTCAGCCAAAGTCAAAGCCATGAAAAGGCATGGCATGCAAACAACTGCAAGGACACGCACAACATACACCAAGCCTTGCCAGAATTGATTCCTGCTGAAGGCCAAAACAAATAGGAAGGGCTTACACACACTCTGGAAAGGAGATATGATCAAAGGAAACAAAATTGAAAAAAAAAAAAAGAAAAATGGAAAATTTGGTGACTACAAGAAAGTGGTCTGGGCAGAAGCCAGGTGCAGTGCAAAGCACCAAAAGAGGCCAAAAGGATGCTGACAGGTGTTGTAAAAGCAAAACAAAATCCCAGGAGGTGCATACAACTTGGTTGGGAAGATATGAGGGACATGGCACGGATGCATTCAAAAAAAAAAAAAGAAAAAAAAATCTCAGCTAGAGCCAACGCCATGAAAAGGCATGACAGCCCAACAAGTGCAGGGACTTGCCCCAAAGCTTGTCCAATTGATCCCCATTAAAATCGCAAGATTTGGTTTCCCTTCCCGAAAGGAAATTTCATTTCCTTTCGGGAAGGGAAACCAAATCTTGCGACCCTGCAAAGAAAGGCTTACAAACACTCTAGAAAGGAGATATGATCAAAAGAAATGCAATTGCAAAAAACCCCCAAAAAAGGGAAAATTGGGAAATTTGGTGACTACAAGAAAGTGGTCTGGGCAGAAGCCAGGTGCAGTGCAAAGCACCAAAAGAGGCCAAAAATAACCTGAGAGGAGTTGTAAATAAAGGGCAAAAATCAAGGAGGCAGACACAACTTGGTGGGGAAGATATGAGCAACATTGCATGGATATTTAAAAAAAGAAAAAAAAAAAATCTCAGCCAAAGTCAAAGCCATGAAAAGGCATGGCATGCAAACAACTGCAGGGACACGCACAACATACACCAAGCCTTGCCAGAATTGATCCCTGCTGAAGGCCAAAACAAATAGGAAGGGCTTACACACACTCTGGAATGGAGATATGATCAAAGGAAACAAAATTGAAAAAAAAAAAAAAGAAAAATGGAAAATTTGGTGACTACAAGAAAGTGGTCTGGGCAGAAGCCAGGTGCAGTGCAAAGCACCAAAAAAAGTTAAAAGAATGCTAACAGGTGTTGTAAAAGCAAAACAAAATCCAAGGAGGTACATACAACTTGGTTGGGAAGATATGAGGGACATGGCACGGATGCATTCAAAAAAAAAAAAGAAAAAAAAAATCTCAGCTAGAGCCAACGCCATGAAAAGGCATGACAGCCCAACAAGTGCAGGGACTTGCCCCAAAGCTTGTCCAATTGATCCCCATTAAAATCGCAAGATTTGGTTTCCCTTCCCGAAAGGAAATTTCATTTCCTTTCGGGAAGGGAAACCAAATCTTGCGACCCTGAGAAGAAAGGCTTACAAACACTCTGGAAAGGAGATATGATCAAAAGAAATGCAATTGCAAAAAACCCCCAAAAAAGGGAAAATTGGGAAATTTGGTGACTACAAGAAAGTGGTCTGGGCAGAAGCCAGGTGCAGTGCAAAGCACCAAAAGAGGCCAAAAATAACCTGAGAGGAGTTGTAAAAAAAGGGCAAAAATCAAGGAGGCAGACACAACTTGGTGGGGAAGATATGAGCAACATTGCATGGATGTCGGAACTCAGGACATTCCTTTGGGAGTCCAGAGTTTCCTGGGACCCTTGCCAAGGGGCTCGGAGACCCTGGCACACAGCCCAGAACACCAGTGGGTTTGATTATGAACCACGGAATAACTTGTCACCTTTATAGAAAGAGATAAAAGCCACAATAGTGTAAATAGTGTAAGAATAAATAATTACAGAGTCTAAATGTAGGTTTTAGGATTTTTGGTATAGGGGTTTCTGGTGACAAGATGGAGGGATTTGGGCGTGTCTAGCCTTTCTTCTTCTTCTTCTCTACCTCCATCTTGTCTGGTGATGTTGGCACTTTTAGATTGGTCTAAAGTAGAAACTCACTGTCTAATATAGATGATAGGTATTGGAAAATAACTGTAAATATTGTACACGTAGTTTGTAGTATATAAAGATAACACCGCCCTGGAGGAGGGGGGAGTGCCTCTGGCTGTCCTGCCAAACGGATCTCGGCTGGACAGGGAGAAAGAACTTTATAGATAAGATGCAATAAACAATCTTGAGACCGAAAAAATGAAGAGCCCTGACTTCTTCTTCAAGTACCGGGCTGGGAAAAGAAACTTTAGAACTTTAGTCGAAAGCACTCTGACCGGCTAAAAAGACAGCCCACGGCAACTGGCGTTCCCTGTGTGGGCTCGAAGAGAGATTACGACAACTGGCGTTCCCTGTGCAGGCTCGAAGAAAGATGCGGCAACTGGCGTTCCCTGGCTTGGCTGCAAGAAAGACCCGGCATTTGGCATTCCCAGGTGGGCTGCAAGAGCTGGGCGGCAAGAGAACAACCCGGATGGGCGGAAAGAGAGACGGCTGCAAGAGATGGGCTGCAAAAGAGAGACCACGACACGTTGGGCAGCAAGAAAGCACCCAGGTGGGCAGTTGGCAGGCAGCCACGCCACCAGACATCAGCCGCTGAAACACAGCCCGTGAAGAGAACAAAAAAGGACAAGGAAAAGAAGCAGGCACTCCCAAAAAGAAAAAAAAAAGAAAAAAAAAGGGAAAAAGAAAAAAAAAAAAAAGAAAAAGAAAAAGAAAAAAAAAATCCACACAGAAGATCCAAGATTCAACTTCTGCTAAACAGACTCGCATCCAGATCTGACGGGGGGGCCAGTGACCAGGGCGACCTCCGGACGGACCTTGCAAATGATTCAGCTTTTGGTAAGAAGGTTGAGATTTGAGAACATGGAGGGGACATGCTCTCAGGAACAGTTAAGGATTTTGTCAGCCTTACAAGGTCTGGCAGCCACACAACTTGTGAAAATCTCTGAAAAAAGGTAAAACGGCCTTGAAGCTTTTATCCCCAGCAAGGATCATGTTAGAGGCAATTACGGCAAGATCCCGGAGTAGAGCTAAAAGGTCATTAATTGTGAATCCCACAGGGGCGGGGGGAGGAGAGCAAAGCTCAAAGCAGAGATTGTCTCTGGTCCCAACCAGCCCTGGGGAAGTAGCTCCCGATGAGAGGGAGCGGGAAATAGCTCCCGATGAGAGGGAGCGGGGAAGTAGCTCCCGATGAGAGGGAGCGGGGAAGTAGCTCCCGATGAGAGGGAGCGGGAAATAGCTCCCGATGAGAGGGAGCGGGTAATAGCTCCCGATGAGAGGGAGTGGGAAGCAGCTTTACCGCCTCCAATTCCTCTACCCCGAAAGCCCAGCTCGCGGCGAGCGTGGCTGCGCGGCGGCGGCGGCGAGCGGCGGGGGGAGCGCGGAGGCAGTGGGGGACGCGAGTTTCGGCGCGGGGGCTGTGAGCATGACACCGACAGCGGCGGCCTCAGCTGGCGCGGTGCCAGGGACGCGCGCGCAGGGCGAGACCCGCGGGACGTCCGGGAAGGGCTCTCAAATCATAGCGTCCACGTCAGACGCGGGCAATGGGCGAGGAGCAGCTGCAGGGCTCCAAGCGGTGCCCGTAGGCAGACGCAGGAGACGCGTGGTGATGATGCAGGACCCGGAAGTCGGGGCGCGAAGGGTTTTTTCCCCAGTTCGCGGACGCGGGACGGGCACCGGCCGAGCAGGGACCGCGCGCCGGCTGCGGGTGTTGGCACGGGGCCAGAATGGGATCTGAGCTGTACTGGTGTCGATCAGAGAGAGAAGGACATTTCCGAGACCGCGCCTGCGCCGAGACGAGCGCAGGGGAGGCGCGGTCGGGGCGGGGTTGTCCACACTCCCGTGACGGCACAGGCAGAGACGGGGCGTGATCAGGGTACAGAGGCTGCCCCAGGTACCACCCCTCTCCGATCCCAGGGCAATGGGCACCCAGCTAACCGCAGCAGCCAGCACACAGTTTCAGCCTCCATCAAAATCTCAAGTTGGAGATTTTTCGCGGGTGCAGCACATGTTGAGTGAGGCACACCGAGCTCTTCAACAGGCTAGTCCCACAGAAGTGACAGAAACAGCATTTATCAGATGATCAAGTTTCAGATGCAAAAGATGGGCGTGGAAAGGAAAAAAAAAGTTGTCCAAAAATCAGAGAAAAGTGAGAAAGCACCAGGCTTTTGCCCAAGATACAGGAAAAAAGAAGGGAAAATCAATGCAAATCAATGTTATTCCAAATATGATGTAGATGGAAATCTATTTTGAAAAATGCCTCTCAGGGAGAGAGACGGCACCATATAAAGATAGAAGTATTAGTAAGGATTCAATTACTCAAAGTGTCTCTGAAGACAGAGCATTTGAGAAACATCAATCAGATCCTATCTGTGGGGTCATCAGCTGATTCTCCAATGGTTCAGAGTTTTAGGGATTGTTGTCAGTGAGTTTATAACCTTTGTTATTTTTAGATTTTATAGGTAATACTGATAAATAAGGATTGCTGTTAATGTTATATGAATACTTTAAAAAGGTTGTCTTAACTCCTTCAAATACTTCCTGTTGATAAGTTGATTATATAATGAGAATTCTCAGAATTTGTGATAAGAATTATTATCAGGGTATTGTAGTGTTTATAGCCAGCCAGTGTTCCACTATCTCTTTTGTGAGAAGCCACGTCTCTTCAGAATCTTGTCTTTATTTCCTAACTACTCATATGTTTTTGGATTTCTTTTAAATCCAAATTGTCGCTTTTGTGGTTTTTTTCATTTATTGTTTCTTCAGTTATTACAGAGGTACTTCAGCCAAGAATTCAAGAAGTCTACTGTGTTTGAAGAATTTCTATCCCAACAGAAGTTTCAGAAGGATCCAATTATTTAATGGTTTGATAGATCTTTAATCCTAAGGTTTCCTATTCATAATTGTTATTTTTAAGAGTCTCATTTTAAGAATGTGCTAAGTGATATCCATCAATTAGAGTTCGGGCTCTGGCCAAGTCCTAGCTCTACTTGAATGGAGTGATTGACAATCAGCCCAGATGTTTTCTGCATCAAAAAGTATTCAAGTCCTTTTGGCTTGGCAATTTGACCGTCTATGATAGCTGAGCCTGTTTTCAGAAGGAGTTTGGAGAGACATGAATCCGGACATGGATTCTCCAGTTCTCTGTTGTTGTAAGGTTCATCAGCTGTCGCAGACTCTGGGATGACAGTTCAGTGTTGTAGTGTTTGACAATTGTATGATTTCAGATGTGTTATTGGTTATGTGTATTATCTAATTGATTTCTAATTGCTGTCATTTTACATTTCCCTATGCAATTGCATAGAGACTGAAACAGAGTTGATCAATGTTTTATTTTCATATCAGGACCCATTCTTCACCTCTGAGATTTTGAGAAAATCCTCCAGTCTCTTCGGGGGCGTGGATTTGTTTGTGTTTTAGCAGGTACAAAAGTCCAGGTGAATCTCAGTGAAGAATGTGAAACTCCATCCAGTGCAAGACAATGCTGACAAGAAGCGTGGGCAAGAAAACGCTGACCATTCCATAAGCAGAAAAGAAGATGTAGAGATGTGGACTGCACAGAGACTCCAACCCTTGTGTTTTGCCCACAGAAGACTGTGGACTTTGGGTCTCTTCATGGGTGTGGGAATCAGTGGTGTTGTAGAACTGTTGTTAGATGATTGCTTGTTATATTTTAGTAGGGTTTTTAGTTCTCTTGTTCATTGCGCCATGCATTCTTTTGTGTATATGGCGGGTTGTCAGCCAAGCTGCCAAAGAGGTCTTCTTGGTGCAAACAGAAGGGGGAGATGTCGGAACTCAGGACATTCCTTTGGGAGTCCAGAGTTTCCTGGGACCCTTGCCAAGGGGCTCGGAGACCCTGGCACACAGCCCAGAACACCAGTGGGTTTGATTATGAACCACGGAATAACTTGTCACCTTTATAGAAAGAGATAAAAGCCACAATAGTGTAAATAGTGTAAGAATAAATAATTACAGAGTCTAAATGTAGGTTTTAGGATTTTTGGTATAGGGGTTTCTGGTGACAAGATGGAGGGATTTGGGCGTGTCTAGCCTTTCTTCTTCTTCTTCTCTACCTCCATCTTGTCTGGTGATGTTGGCACTTTTAGATTGGTCTAAAGTAGAAACTCACTGTCTAATATAGATGATAGGTATTGGAAAATAACTGTAAATATTGTACACGTAGTTTGTAGTATATAAAGATAACACCGCCCTGGAGGAGGGGGGAGTGCCTCTGGCTGTCCTGCCAAACGGATCTCGGCTGGACAGGGAGAAAGAACTTTATAGATAAGATGCAATAAACAATCTTGAGACCGAAAAAATGAAGAGCCCTGACTTCTTCTTCAAGTACCGGGCTGGGAAAAGAAACTTTAGAACTTTAGTCGAAAGCACTCTGACCGGCTAAAAAGACAGCCCCCGACACATGGATATTTAAAAAAAGAAAAAAAAAAAATCTCAGCCAAAGTCAAAGCCATGAAAAGGCATGGCATGCAAACAACTGCAAGGACACGCACAACATACACCAAGCCTTGCCAGAATTGATCCCTGCTGAAGGCCAAAACAAATAAGAAGGGCTTACACACACTCTGGAATGGAGATATGATCAAAGGAAACAAAATTGAAAAAAAAAAAAAAGAAAAATGGAAAATTTGGTGACTACAAGAAAGTGGTCTGGGCAGAAGCCAGGTGCAGTGCAAAGCACCAAAAAAAGTTAAAAGAATGCTAACAGGTGTTGTAAAAGCAAAACAAAATCCAAGGAGGTACATACAACTTGGTGGGGAAGATATGAGGGACATGGCACGGATGCATTCAAAAAAAAAAAAAGAAAAAAAAAATCTCAGCCAGAGCCAAAGCCATGAAAAGGCATGACAGCCCAACAAGTGCAGGGACTTGCCCCAAAGCTTGTCCAATTGATCCCCATTAAAATCGCAAGATTTGGTTTCCCTTCCCGAAAGGAAATTTCATTTCCTTTCGGGAAGGGAAAGCAAATCTTGCGACCCTGCAAAGAAAGGCTTACAAACACTCTGGAAAGGAGATATGATCAAAAGAAATGCAATTGCAAAAAACCCCCAAAAAAGGGAAAATTGGGAAATTTGGTGACTACAAGAAAGTGGTCTGGGCAGAAGCCAGGTGCAGTGCAAAGCACCAAAAGAGGCCAAAAGGATACTGACAGGTGTTGTAAAAGCAAAACAAAATCCAAGGAGGCAGACACAACTTGGTGGGGAAGATATGAGGGACATGGCACGGATGCATTCAAAAAAAAATAAAAAAAAAAAAATCTCAGCCAGAGCCAAAGCCATGAAAAGGCATGACAGCCCAACAAGTGCAGGGACTTGCCCCAAAGCTTGTCCAATTGATCCCCATTAAAATCGCAAGATTTGGTTTCCCTTCCCGAAAGGAAATTTCATTTCCTTTCGGGAAGGGAAACCAAATCTTGCGACCCTGCAAAGAAAGGCTTACAAACACTCTGGAAAGGAGATATGATCAAAAGAAATGCAATTGCAAAAAACCCCCAAAAAAGGGAAAATTGGGAAATTTGGTGACTACAAGAAAGTGGTCTGGGCAGAAGCCAGGTGCAGTGCAAAGCACCAAAAGAGGCCAAAAATAACCTGAGAGGTGTTGTAAAAAAAGGGCAAAAATCAAGGAGGCAGACACAACTTGGTGGGGAAGATATGAGCAACATTGCATGGATACTTAAAAAAAGAAAAAAAAAAAATCTCAGCCAAAGTCAAAGCCATGAAAAGGCATGGCATGCAAACAACTGCAGGGACACGCACAACATACACCAAGCCTTGCCAGAATTGATCCCTGCTGAAGGCCAAAACAAATAAGAAGGGCTTACACACACTCTGGAATGGAGATATGATCAAAGGAAACAAAATTGAAAAAAAAAAAAAAGAAAAATGGAAAATTTGGTGACTACAAGAAAGTGGTCTGGGCAGAAGCCAGGTGCAGTGCAAAGCACCAAAAGAGGCCAAAAGGATGCTGACAGGTGTTGTAAAAGCAAAACAAAATCCCAGGAGGTGCATACAACTTGGTTGGGAAGATATGAGGGACATGGCATGGATGCATTAAAAAAAAAAAAAAAAAAAAAAAAATCTCAGCCAGAGCCAAAGCCATGAAAAGGCATGACAGCCCAACAAGTGCAGGGACTTGCCCCAAAGCTTGTCCAATTGATCCCCATTAAAATCGCAAGATTTGGTTTCCCTTCCCGAAAGGAAATTTCATTTCCTTTCGGGAAGGGAAAGCAAATCTTGCGACCCTGCAAAGAAAGGCTTACAAACACTCTGGAAAGGAGATATGATCAAAAGAAATGCAATTGCAAAAAACCCCCAAAAAAGGGAAAATTGGGAAATTTGGTGACTACAAGAAAGTGGTCTGGGCAGAAGCCAGGTGCAGTGCAAAGCACCAAAAGAGGCCAAAAATAACCTGAGAGGTGTTGTAAAAAAAGGGCAAAAATCAAGGAGGCAGACACAACTTGGTGCGGAAGATATGAGCAACATTGCATGGATACTTAAAAAAAGAAAAAAAAAAATCTCAGCCAAAGTCAAAGCCATGAAAAGGCATGGCATGCAAACAACTGCAGGGACACGCACAACATACACCAAGCCTTGCCAGAATTGATTCCTGCTGAAGGCCAAAACAAATAAGAAGGGCTTACACACACTCTGGAATGGAGATATGATCAAAGGAAACAAAATTGAAAAAAAAAAAAAAGAAAAATGGAAAATTTGGGGACTACAAGAAAGTGGTCTGGGCAGAAGCCAGGTGCAGTGCAAAGCACCAAAAAAAGTTAAAAGAATGCTAACAGGTGTTGTAAAAGCAAAACAAAATCCAAGGAGGTACATACAACTTGGTGGGGAAGATATGAGGGACATGGCACGGATGCATTCAAAAAAAAAAAAAGAAAAAAATAATCTCAGCCAGAGCCAAAGCCATGAAAAGGCATGACAGCCCAACAAGTGCAGGGACTTGCCCCAAAGCTTGTCCAATTGATCCCCATTAAAATCGCAAGATTTGGTTTCCCTTCCCGAAAGGAAATTTCATTTCCTTTCGGGAAGGGAAACCAAATCTTGCGACCCTGCAAAGAAAGGCTTACAAACACTCTGGAAAGGAGATATGATCAAAAGAAATGCAATTGCAAAAAACCCCCAAAAAAGGGAAAATTGGGAAATTTGGTGACTACAAGAAAGTGGTCTGGGCAGAAGCCAGGTGCAGTGCAAAGCACCAAAAGAGGCCAAAAGGATACTGACAGGTGTTGTAAAAAAAGGGCAAAAATCAAGGAGGCAGACACAACTTGGTGGGGAAGATATGAGCAACATTGCATGGATACTTAAAAAAAGAAAAAAAAAAAATCTCAGCCAAAGTCAAAGCCATGAAAAGGCATGGCATGCAAACAACTGCAGGGACACGCACAATATACACCAAGCCTTGCCAGAATTGATTCCTGCTGAAGGCCAAAACAAATAAGAAGGGCTTACACACACTCTGGAATGGAGATATGATCAAAGGAAACAAAATTGAAAAAAAAAAAAAAGAAAAATGGAAAATTTGGTGACAACAAGAAAGTGGTCTGGGCAGAAGCCAGTTGCAGTGCAAAGCACCAAAAGAGGCCAAAAGGATGCTGACAGGTGTTGTAAAAGCAAAACAAAATCCCAGGAGGTGCATACAACTTGGTTGGGAAGATATGAGGGACATGGCACGGATGCATTCAAAAAAAAAAAAAGAAAAAAAAATCTCAGCTAGAGCCAACGCCATGAAAAGGCATGACAGCCCAACAAGTGCAGGGACTTGCCCCAAAGCTTGTCCAATTGATCCCCATTAAAATCGCAAGATTTGGTTTCCCTTCCCGAAAGGAAATTTCATTTCCTTTCGGGAAGGGAAACCAAATCTTGCGACCCTGCAAAGAAAGGCTTACAAACACTCTGGAAAGGAGATATGATCAAAAGAAATGCAATTGCAAAAAACCCCCAAAAAAGGGAAAATTGGGAAATTTGGTGACTACAAGAAAGTGGTCTGGGCAGAAGCCAGGTGCAGTGCAAAGCACCAAAAGAGGCCAAAAGGATACTGACAGGTGTTGTAAAAGCAAAACAAAATCCAAGGAGGCAGACACAACTTGGTGGGGAAGATATGAGGGACATGGCACGGATGCATTCAAAAAAAAATAAAAAAAAAAAAATCTCAGCCAGAGCCAAAGCCATGAAAAGGCATGACAGCCCAACAAGTGCAGGGACTTGCCCCAAAGCTTGTCCAATTGATCCCCATTAAAATCGCAAGATTTGCTTTCCCTTCCCGAAAGGAAATTTCATTTCCTTTCGGGAAGGGAAACCAAATCTTGCGACCCTGCAAAGAAAGGCTTACAAACACTCTGGAAAGGAGATATGATCAAAAGAAATGCAATTGCAAAAAACCCCCAAAAAAGGGAAAATTGGGAAATTTGGTGACTACAAGAAAGTGGTCTGGGCAGAAGCCAGGTGCAGTGCAAAGCACCAAAAGAGGCCAAAAATAACCTGACAGGTGTTGTAAAAAAAGGGCAAAAATCAAGGAGGCAGACACAACTTGGTGGGGAAGATATGAGCAACATTGCATGGATACTTAAAAAAAGAAAAAAAAAAAATCTCAGCCAAAGTCAAAGCCATGAAAAGGCATGGCATGCAAACAACTGCAGGGACACGCACAACATACACCAAGCCTTGCCAGAATTGATCCCTGCTGAAGGCCAAAACAAATAAGAAGGGCTTACACACACTCTGGAATGGAGATATGATCAAAGGAAACAAAATTGAAAAAAAAAAAAAAGAAAAATGGAAAATTTGGTGACTACAAGAAAGTGGTCTGGGCAGAAGCCAGGTGCAGTGCAAAGCACCAAAAGAGGCCAAAAGGATGCTGACAGGTGTTGTAAAAGCAAAACAAAATCCCAGGAGGTGCATACAACTTGGTTGGGAAGATATGAGGGACATGGCATGGATGCATTAAAAAAAAAAAAAAAAAAAAAAAAAATCTCAGCCAGAGCCAAAGCCATGAAAAGGCATGACAGCCCAACAAGTGCAGGGACTTGCCCCAAAGCTTGTCCAATTGATCCCCATTAAAATCGCAAGATTTGGTTTCCCTTCCCGAAAGGAAATTTCATTTCCTTTCGGGAAGGGAAAGCAAATCTTGCGACCCTGCAAAGAAAGGCTTACAAACACTCTGGAAAGGAGATATGATCAAAAGAAATGCAATTGCAAAAAACCCCCAAAAAAGGGAAAATTGGGAAATTTGGTGACTACAAGAAAGTGGTCTGGGCAGAAGCCAGGTGCAGTGCAAAGCACCAAAAGAGGCCAAAAATAACCTGAGAGGTGTTGTAAAAAAAGGGCAAAAATCAAGGAGGCAGACACAACTTGGTGGGGAAGATATGAGCAACATTGCATGGATACTTAAAAAAAGAAAAAAAAAAATCTCAGCCAAAGTCAAAGCCATGAAAAGGCATGGCATGCAAACAACTGCAAGGACACGCACAACATACACCAAGCCTTGCCAGAATTGATTCCTGCTGAAGGCCAAAACAAATAAGAAGGGCTTACACACACTCTGGAATGGAGATATGATCAAAGGAAACAAAATTGAAAAAAAAAAAAAAGAAAAATGGAAAATTTGGTGACTACAAGAAAGTGGTCTGGGCAGAAGCCAGGTGCAGTGCAAAGCACCAAAAAAAGTTAAAAGAATGCTAACAGGTGTTGTAAAAGCAAAACAAAATCCCAGGAGGTGCATACAACTTGGTTGGGAAGATATGAGGGACATGGCACGGATGCATTAAAAAAAAAAAAAAGAAATAAAAAATCTCAGCCAGAGCCAAAGCCATGAAAAGGCATGACAGCCCAACAAGTGCAGGGACTTGCCCCAAAGCTTGTCCAATTGATCCCCATTAAAATCGCAAGATTTGGTTTCCCTTCCCGAAAGGAAATTTCATTTCCTTTCGGGAAGGGAAACCAAATCTTGCGACCCTGCAAAGAAAGGCTTACAAACACTCTGGAAAGGAGATATGATCAAAAGAAATGCAATTGCAAAAAACCCCCAAAAAAAAGAAAAATGGAAAATTTGGTGACAACAAGAAAGTGGTCTGGGCAGAAGCCAGGTGCAGTGCAAAGCACCAAAAGAGGCCAAAAATAACCTGACAGGTGTTGTAAATAAAGGGCAAAAATCAAGGAGGCAGACACAACTTGGTGGGGAAGATATGAGCAACATTGCATGGATACTTAAAAAAAGAAAAAAAAAAAATCTCAGCCAAAGTCAAAGCCATGAAAAGGCATGGCATGCAAACAACTGCAGGGACACGCACAATATACACCAAGCCTTGCCAGAATTGATTCCTGCTGAAGGCCAAAACAAATAAGAAGGGCTTACACACACTCTGGAATGGAGATATGATCAAAGGAAACAAAATTGAAAAAAAAAAAAAAGAAAAATGGAAAATTTGGTGACAACAAGAAAGTGGTCTGGGCAGAAGCCAGTTGCAGTGCAAAGCACCAAAAGAGGCCAAAAGGATGCTGACAGGTGTTGTAAAAGCAAAACAAAATCCCAGGAGGTGCATACAACTTGGTTGGGAAGATATGAGGGACATGGCACGGATGCATTCAAAAAAAAAAAAAGAAAAAAAAATCTCAGCTAGAGCCAACGCCATGAAAAGGCATGACAGCCCAACAAGTGCAGGGACTTGCCCCAAAGCTTGTCCAATTGATCCCCATTAAAATCGCAAGATTTGGTTTCCCTTCCCGAAAGGAAATTTCATTTCCTTTCGGGAAGGGAAACCAAATCTTGCGACCCTGCAAAGAAAGGCTTACAAACACTCTGGAAAGGAGATATGATCAAAAGAAATGCAATTGCAAAAAACCCCCAAAAAAGGGAAAATTGGGAAATTTGGTGACTACAAGAAAGTGGTCTGGGCAGAAGCCAGGTGCAGTGCAAAGCACCAAAAGAGGCCAAAAGGATACTGACAGGTGTTGTAAAAGCAAAACAAAATCCAAGGAGGCAGACACAACTTGGTGGGGAAGATATGAGGGACATGGCACGGATGCATTCAAAAAAAAATAAAAAAAAAAAAATCTCAGCCAGAGCCAAAGCCATGAAAAGGCATGACAGCCCAAGAAGTGCAGGGACTTGCCCCAAAGCTTGTCCAATTGATCCCCATTAAAATCGCAAGATTTGGTTTCCCTTCCCGAAAGGAAATTTCATTTCCTTTCGGGAAGGGAAACCAAATCTTGCGACCCTGCAAAGAAAGGCTTACAAACACTCTGGAAAGGAGATATGATCAAAAGAAATGCAATTGCAAAAAACCCCCAAAAAAGGGAAAATTGGGAAATTTGGTGACTACAAGAAAGTGGTCTGGGCAGAAGCCAGGTGCAGTGCAAAGCACCAAAAGAGGCCAAAAATAACCTGAGAGGAGTTGTAAATAAAGGGCAAAAATCAAGGAGGCAGACACAACTTGGTGGGGAAGATATGAGCAACATTGCATGGATACTTAAAAAAAGAAAAAAAAAAAATCTCAGCCAAAGTCAAAGCCATGAAAAGGCATGGCATGCAAACAACTGCAGGGACACGCACAACATACACCAAGCCTTGCCAGAATTGATCTCTGCTGAAGGCCAAAACAAATATTAAGGGCTTACAAACACTCTGGAATGGAGATATGATCAAAGGAAACAAAATTGAAAAAAAAAAAAAAAAAAAAATTGGAAAATTTGGTGACTACAAGAAAGTGGTCTGGGCAGAAGCCAGGTGCAGTGCAAAGCACCAAAAGAAGCCAAAAATAACCTGACAGGTGTTGTAAAAAAAGGGCAAAAATCAAGGAGGCAGACACAACTTGGTGCGGAAGATATGAGCAACATTGCATGGATACTTAAAAAAAGAAAAAAAAAAAATCTCAGCCAAAGTCAAAGCCATGAAAAGGCATGGCATGCAAACAACTGCAAGGACACGCACAACATACACCAAGCCTTGCCAGAATTGATCCCTGCTGAAGGCCAAAACAAATAAGAAGGGCTTACACACACTCTGGAATGGAGATATGATCAAAGGAAACAAAATTGAAAAAAAAAAAAAAGAAAAATGGAAAATTTGGTGACTACAAGAAAGTGGTCTGGGCAGAAGCCAGGTGCAGTGCAAAGCACCAAAAGAGGCCAAAAGGATGCTGACAGGTGTTGTAAAAGCAAAACAAAATCCCAGGAGGTGCATACAACTTGGTTGGGAAGATATGAGGGACATGGCACGGATGCATTAAAAAAAAAAAAAAGAAATAAAAAATCTCAGCCAGAGCCAAAGCCATGAAAAGGCATGACAGCCCAACAAGTGCAGGGACTTGCCCCAAAGCTTGTCCAATTGATCCCCATTAAAATCGCAAGATTTGGTTTCCCTTCCCGAAAGGAAATTTCATTTCCTTTCGGGAAGGGAAACCAAATCTTGCGACCCTGCAAAGAAAGGCTTACAAACACTCTGGAAAGGAGATATGATCAAAAGAAATGCAATTGCAAAAAACCCCCAAAAAAAAGAAAAATGGAAAATTTGGTGACAACAAGAAAGTGGTCTGGGCAGAAGCCAGGTGCAGTGCAAAGCACCAAAAGAGGCCAAAAGGATGCTGACAGGTGTTGTAAAAAAAGGGCAAAAATCAAGGAGGCAGACACAACTTGGTGGGGAAGATATGAGCAACATTGCATGGATACTTAAAAAAAGAAAAAAAAAAAATCTCAGCCAAAGTCAAAGCCATGAAAAGGCATGGCATGCAAACAACTGCAGGGACACGCACAACATACACCAAGCCTTGCCAGAATTGATTCCTGCTGAAGGCCAAAACAAATAAGAAGGGCTTACACACACTCTGGAATGGAGATATGATCAAAGGAAACAAAATTGAAAAAAAAAAAAAAGAAAAATGGAAAATTTGGTGACAACAAGAAAGTGGTCTGGGCAGAAGCCAGTTGCAGTGCAAAGCACCAAAAGAGGCCAAAAGGATGCTGACAGGTGTTGTAAAAGCAAAACAAAATCCCAGGAGGTGCATACAACTTGGTTGGGAAGATATGAGGGACATGGCACGGATGCATTCAAAAAAAAAAAAAGAAATAAAAAATCTCAGCCAGAGCCAAAGCCATGAAAAGGCATGACAGCCCAACAAGTGCAGGGACTTGCCCCAAAGCTTGTCCAATTGATCCCCATTAAAATCGCAAGATTTGGTTTCCCTTCCCGAAAGGAAATTTCATTTCCTTTCGGGAAGGGAAACCAAATCTTGCGACCCTGCAAAGAAAGGCTTACAAACACTCTGGAAAGGAGATATGATCAAAAGAAATGCAATTGCAAAAAACCCCCAAAAAAAAGAAAAATGGAAAATTTGGTGACAACAAGAAAGTGGTCTGGGCAGAAGCCAGGTGCAGTGCAAAGCACCAAAAGAGGCCAAAAATAACCTGACAGGTGTTGTAAATAAAGGGCAAAAATCAAGGAGGCAGACACAACTTGGTGGGGAAGATATGAGCAACATTGCATGGATACTTAAAAAAAGAAAAAAAAAAAATCTCAGCCAAAGTCAAAGCCATGAAAAGGCATGGCATGCAAACAACTGCAGGGACACGCACAATATACACCAAGCCTTGCCAGAATTGATTCCTGCTGAAGGCCAAAACAAATAAGAAGGGCTTACACACACTCTGGAATGGAGATATGATCAAAGGAAACAAAATTGAAAAAAAAAAAAAAGAAAAATGGAAAATTTGGTGACAACAAGAAAGTGGTCTGGGCAGAAGCCAGTTGCAGTGCAAAGCACCAAAAGAGGCCAAAAGGATGCTGACAGGTGTTGTAAAAGCAAAACAAAATCCCAGGAGGTGCATACAACTTGGTTGGGAAGATATGAGGGACATGGCACGGATGCATTCAAAAAAAAAAAAAGAAAAAAAAATCTCAGCTAGAGCCAACGCCATGAAAAGGCATGACAGCCCAACAAGTGCAGGGACTTGCCCCAAAGCTTGTCCAATTGATCCCCATTAAAATCGCAAGATTTGGTTTCCCTTCCCGAAAGGAAATTTCATTTCCTTTCGGGAAGGGAAACCAAATCTTGCGACCCTGCAAAGAAAGGCTTACAAACACTCTGGAAAGGAGATATGATCAAAAGAAATGCAATTGCAAAAAACCCCCAAAAAAGGGAAAATTGGGAAATTTGGTGACTACAAGAAAGTGGTCTGGGCAGAAGCCAGGTGCAGTGCAAAGCACCAAAAGAGGCCAAAAGGATACTGACAGGTGTTGTAAAAGCAAAACAAAATCCAAGGAGGCAGACACAACTTGGTGGGGAAGATATGAGGGACATGGCACGGATGCATTCAAAAAAAAATAAAAAAAAAAAAATCTCAGCCAGAGCCAAAGCCATGAAAAGGCATGACAGCCCAAGAAGTGCAGGGACTTGCCCCAAAGCTTGTCCAATTGATCCCCATTAAAATCGCAAGATTTGGTTTCCCTTCCCGAAAGGAAATTTCATTTCCTTTCGGGAAGGGAAACCAAATCTTGCGACCCTGCAAAGAAAGGCTTACAAACACTCTGGAAAGGAGATATGATCAAAAGAAATGCAATTGCAAAAAACCCCCAAAAAAGGGAAAATTGGGAAATTTGGTGACTACAAGAAAGTGGTCTGGGCAGAAGCCAGGTGCAGTGCAAAGCACCAAAAGAGGCCAAAAATAACCTGAGAGGAGTTGTAAATAAAGGGCAAAAATCAAGGAGGCAGACACAACTTGGTGGGGAAGATATGAGCAACATTGCATGGATACTTAAAAAAAGAAAAAAAAAAAATCTCAGCCAAAGTCAAAGCCATGAAAAGGCATGGCATGCAAACAACTGCAGGGACACGCACAACATACACCAAGCCTTGCCAGAATTGATCTCTGCTGAAGGCCAAAACAAATATTAAGGGCTTACAAACACTCTGGAATGGAGATATGATCAAAGGAAACAAAATTGAAAAAAAAAAAAAAAAAAAAATTGGAAAATTTGGTGACTACAAGAAAGTGGTCTGGGCAGAAGCCAGGTGCAGTGCAAAGCACCAAAAGAAGCCAAAAATAACCTGACAGGTGTTGTAAAAAAAGGGCAAAAATCAAGGAGGCAGACACAACTTGGTGCGGAAGATATGAGCAACATTGCATGGATACTTAAAAAAAGAAAAAAAAAAAATCTCAGCCAAAGTCAAAGCCATGAAAAGGCATGGCATGCAAACAACTGCAAGGACACGCACAACATACACCAAGCCTTGCCAGAATTGATCCCTGCTGAAGGCCAAAACAAATAAGAAGGGCTTACACACACTCTGGAATGGAGATATGATCAAAGGAAACAAAATTGAAAAAAAAAAAAAAGAAAAATGGAAAATTTGGTGACTACAAGAAAGTGGTCTGGGCAGAAGCCAGGTGCAGTGCAAAGCACCAAAAGAGGCCAAAAGGATGCTGACAGGTGTTGTAAAAGCAAAACAAAATCCCAGGAGGTGCATACAACTTGGTTGGGAAGATATGAGGGACATGGCACGGATGCATTAAAAAAAAAAAAAAGAAATAAAAAATCTCAGCCAGAGCCAAAGCCATGAAAAGGCATGACAGCCCAACAAGTGCAGGGACTTGCCCCAAAGCTTGTCCAATTGATCCCCATTAAAATCGCAAGATTTGGTTTCCCTTCCCGAAAGGAAATTTCATTTCCTTTCGGGAAGGGAAACCAAATCTTGCGACCCTGCAAAGAAAGGCTTACAAACACTCTGGAAAGGAGATATGATCAAAAGAAATGCAATTGCAAAAAACCCCCAAAAAAAAGAAAAATGGAAAATTTGGTGACAACAAGAAAGTGGTCTGGGCAGAAGCCAGGTGCAGTGCAAAGCACCAAAAGAGGCCAAAAGGATGCTGACAGGTGTTGTAAAAAAAGGGCAAAAATCAAGGAGGCAGACACAACTTGGTGGGGAAGATATGAGCAACATTGCATGGATACTTAAAAAAAGAAAAAAAAAAAATCTCAGCCAAAGTCAAAGCCATGAAAAGGCATGGCATGCAAACAACTGCAGGGACACGCACAACATACACCAAGCCTTGCCAGAATTGATTCCTGCTGAAGGCCAAAACAAATAAGAAGGGCTTACACACACTCTGGAATGGAGATATGATCAAAGGAAACAAAATTGAAAAAAAAAAAAAAGAAAAATGGAAAATTTGGTGACAACAAGAAAGTGGTCTGGGCAGAAGCCAGTTGCAGTGCAAAGCACCAAAAGAGGCCAAAAGGATGCTGACAGGTGTTGTAAAAGCAAAACAAAATCCCAGGAGGTGCATACAACTTGGTTGGGAAGATATGAGGGACATGGCACGGATGCATTCAAAAAAAAAAAAAGAAAAAAAAATCTCAGCCAGAGCCAAAGCCATGAAAAGGCATGACAGCCCAACAAGTGCAGGGACTTGCCCCAAAGCTTGTCCAATTGATCCCCATTAAAATCGCAAGATTTGGTTTCCCTTCCCGAAAGGAAATTTCATTTCCTTTCGGGAAGGGAAAGCAAATCTTGCGACCCTGCAAAGAAAGGCTTACAAACACTCTGGAAAGGAGATATGATCAAAAGAAATGCAATTGCAAAAAACCCCCAAAAAAGGGAAAATTGGGAAATTTGGTGACTACAAGAAAGTGGTCTGGGCAGAAGCCAGGTGCAGTGCAAAGCACCAAAAGAGGCCAAAAGGATACTGACAGGTGTTGTAAAAGCAAAACAAAATCCCAGGAGGCAGACACAACTTGGTGGGGAAGATATGAGGGACATGGCACGGATGCATTCAAAAAAAAATAAAAAAAAAAAAATCTCAGCCAGAGCCAAAGCCATGAAAAGGCATGACAGCCCAACAAGTGCAGGGACTTGCCCCAAAGCTTGTCCAATTGATCCCCATTAAAATCGCAAGATTTGGTTTCCCTTCCCGAAAGGAAATTTCATTTCCTTTCGGGAAGGGAAACCAAATCTTGCGACCCTGCAAAGAAAGGCTTACAAACACTCTGGAAAGGAGATATGATCAAAAGAAATGCAATTGCAAAAAACCCCCAAAAAAGGGAAAATTGGGAAATTTGGTGACTACAAGAAAGTGGTCTGGGCAGAAGCCAGGTGCAGTGCAAAGCACCAAAAGAGGCCAAAAGGATACTGACAGGTGTTGTAAAAGCAAAACAAAATCCAAGGAGGCAGACACAACTTGGTGGGGAAGATATGAGGGACATGGCACGGATGCATTCAAAAAAAAATAAAAAAAAAAAAATCTCAGCCAGAGCCAAAGCCATGAAAAGGCATGACAGCCCAACAAGTGCAGGGACTTGCCCCAAAGCTTGTCCAATTGATCCCCATTAAAATCGCAAGATTTGGTTTCCCTTCCCGAAAGGAAATTTCATTTCCTTTCGGGAAGGGAAACCAAATCTTGCGACCCTGCAAAGAAAGGCTTACAAACACTCTGGAAAGGAGATATGATCAAAAGAAATGCAATTGCAAAAAACCCCCAAAAAAGGGAAAATTGGGAAATTTGGTGACTACAAGAAAGTGGTCTGGGCAGAAGCCAGGTGCAGTGCAAAGCACCAAAAGAGGCCAAAAATAACCTGAGAGGAGTTGTAAATAAAGGGCAAAAATCAAGGAGGCAGACACAACTTGGTGGGGAAGATATGAGCAACATTGCATGGATACTTAAAAAAAGAAAAAAAAAAAATCTCAGCCAAAGTCAAAGCCATGAAAAGGCATGGCATGCAAACAACTGCAGGGACACGCACAACATACACCAAGCCTTGCCAGAATTGATCTCTGCTGAAGGCCAAAACAAATATTAAGGGCTTACAAACACTCTGGAATGGAGATATGATCAAAGGAAACAAAATTGAAAAAAAAAAAAAAAAAAAAAATGGAAAATTTGGTGACTACAAGAAAGTGGTCTGGGCAGAAGCCAGGTGCAGTGCAAAGCACCAAAAGAAGCCAAAAATAACCTGACAGGTGTTGTAAAAAAAGGGCAAAAATCAAGGAGGCAGACACAACTTGGTGCGGAAGATATGAGCAACATTGCATGGATACTTAAAAAAAGAAAAAAAAAAAAATCTCAGCCAAAGTCAAAGCCATGAAAAGGCATGGCATGCAAACAACTGCAAGGACACGCACAACATACACCAAGCCTTGCCAGAATTGATCCCTGCTGAAGGCCAAAACAAATAAGAAGGGCTTACACACACTCTGGAATGGAGATATGATCAAAAGAAACAAAATTGAAAAAAAAAAAAAAGAAAAATGGAAAATTTGGTGACTACAAGAAAGTGGTCTGGGCAGAAGCCAGGTGCAGTGCAAAGCACCAAAAGAGGCCAAAAGGATGCTGACAGGTGTTGTAAAAGCAAAACAAAATCCCAGGAGGTGCATACAACTTGGTTGGGAAGATATGAGGGACATGGCACGGATGCATTAAAAAAAAAAAAAAGAAATAAAAAATCTCAGCCAGAGCCAAAGCCATGAAAAGGCATGACAGCCCAACAAGTGCAGGGACTTGCCCCAAAGCTTGTCCAATTGATCCCCATTAAAATCGCAAGATTTGGTTTCCCTTCCCGAAAGGAAATTTCATTTCCTTTCGGGAAGGGAAACCAAATCTTGCGACCCTGCAAAGAAAGGCTTACAAACACTCTGGAAAGGAGATATGATCAAAAGAAATGCAATTGCAAAAAACCCCCAAAAAAAAGAAAAATGGAAAATTTGGTGACAACAAGAAAGTGGTCTGGGCAGAAGCCAGGTGCAGTGCAAAGCACCAAAAGAGGCCAAAAGGATGCTGACAGGTGTTGTAAAAAAAGGGCAAAAATCAAGGAGGCAGACACAACTTGGTGGGGAAGATATGAGCAACATTGCATGGATACTTAAAAAAAGAAAAAAAAAAAATCTCAGCCAAAGTCAAAGCCATGAAAAGGCATGGCATGCAAACAACTGCAGGGACACGCACAACATACACCAAGCCTTGCCAGAATTGATTCCTGCTGAAGGCCAAAACAAATAAGAAGGGCTTACACACACTCTGGAATGGAGATATGATCAAAGGAAACAAAATTGAAAAAAAAAAAAAAGAAAAATGGAAAATTTGGTGACAACAAGAAAGTGGTCTGGGCAGAAGCCAGTTGCAGTGCAAAGCACCAAAAGAGGCCAAAAGCATGCTGACAGGTGTTGTAAAAGCAAAACAAAATCCCAGGAGGTGCATACAACTTGGTTGGGAAGATATGAGGGACATGGCACGGATGCATTCAAAAAAAAAAAAAGAAAAAAAAATCTCAGCTAGAGCCAACGCCATGAAAAGGCATGACAGCCCAACAAGTGCAGGGACTTGCCCCAAAGCTTGTCCAATTGATCCCCATTAAAATCGCAAGATTTGGTTTCCCTTCCCGAAAGGAAATTTCATTTCCTTTCGAAAAGGGAAACCAAATCTTGCGACCCTGCAAAGAAAGGCTTACAAACACTCTAGAAAGGAGATATGATCAAAAGAAATGCAATTGCAAAAAACCCCCAAAAAAGGGAAAATTGGGAAAT
The DNA here is from genome assembly GCF_027477595.1 of Haemorhous mexicanus. NCBI lineage: Eukaryota > Metazoa > Chordata > Aves > Passeriformes > Fringillidae > Haemorhous > Haemorhous mexicanus. The sequence goes on from NC_082343.1 coordinate 51,427,485, forward strand.
TTGGTGACTACAAGAAAGTGGTCTGGGCAGAAGCCAGGTGCAGTGCAAAGCACCAAAAGAGGCCAAAAGGATACTGACAGGTGTTGTAAAAGCAAAACAAAATCCAAGGAGGCAGACACAACTTGGTGGGGAAGATATGAGGGACATGGCACGGATGCATTCAAAAAAAAATAAAAAAAAAAAAATCTCAGCCAGAGCCAAAGCCATGAAAAGGCATGACAGCCCAACAAGTGCAGGGACTTGCCCCAAAGCTTGTCCAATTGATCCCCATTAAAATCGCAAGATTTGGTTTCCCTTCCCGAAAGGAAATTTCATTTCCTTTCGAAAAGGGAAACCAAATCTTGCGACCCTGCAAAGAAAGGCTTACAAACACTCTGGAAAGGAGATATGATCAAAAGAAATGCAATTGCAAAAAACCCCCAAAAAAGGGAAAATTGGGAAATTTGGTGACTACAAGAAAGTGGTCTGGGCAGAAGCCAGGTGCAGTGCAAAGCACCAAAAGAGGCCAAAAATAACCTGAGAGGAGTTGTAAATAAAGGGCAAAAATCAAGGAGGCAGACACAACTTGGTGGGGAAGATATGAGCAACATTGCATGGATACTTAAAAAAAGAAAAAAAAAAAATCTCAGCCAAAGTCAAAGCCATGAAAAGGCATGGCATGCAAACAACTGCAGGGACACGCACAACATACACCAAGCCTTGCCAGAATTGATCTCTGCTGAAGGCCAAAACAAATATTAAGGGCTTACAAACACTCTGGAATGGAGATATGATCAAAGGAAACAAAATTGAAAAAAAAAAAAAAAGAAAAATGGAAAATTTGGTGACTACAAGAAAGTGGTCTGGGCAGAAGCCAGGTGCAGTGCAAAGCACCAAAAGAAGCCAAAAATAACCTGACAGGTGTTGTAAAAAAAGGGCAAAAATCAAGGAGGCAGACACAACTTGGTGCGGAAGATATGAGCAACATTGCATGGATACTTAAAAAAAGAAAAAAAAAAAATCTCAGCCAAAGTCAAAGCCATGAAAAGGCATGGCATGCAAACAACTGCAAGGACACGCACAACATACACCAAGCCTTGCCAGAATTGATCCCTGCTGAAGGCCAAAACAAATAAGAAGGGCTTACACACACTCTGGAATGGAGATATGATCAAAGGAAACAAAATTGAAAAAAAAAAAAAAAGAAAAATGGAAAATTTGGTGACTACAAGAAAGTGGTCTGGGCAGAAGCCAGGTGCAGTGCAAAGCACCAAAAAAAGTTAAAAGAATGCTAACAGGTGTTGTAAAAGCAAAACAAAATCCCAGGAGGTGCATACAACTTGGTTGGGAAGATATGAGGGACATGGCACGGATGCATTAAAAAAAAAAAAAAGAAATAAAAAATCTCAGCCAGAGCCAAAGCCATGAAAAGGCATGACAGCCCAACAAGTGCAGGGACTTGCCCCAAAGCTTGTCCAATTGATCCCCATTAAAATCGCAAGATTTGGTTTCCCTTCCCGAAAGGAAATTTCATTTCCTTTCGGGAAGGGAAACCAAATCTTGCGACCCTGCAAAGAAAGGCTTACAAACACTCTGGAAAGGAGATATGATCAAAAGAAATGCAATTGCAAAAAACCCCCAAAAAAGGGAAAATTGGGAAATTTGGTGACTACAAGAAAGTGGTCTGGGCAGAAGCCAGGTGCAGTGCAAAGCACCAAAAGAGGCCAAAAATAACCTGACAGGTGTTGTAAATAAAGGGCAAAAATCAAGGAGGCAGACACAACTTGGTGGGGAAGATATGAGCAACATTGCATGGATACTTAAAAAAAGAAAAAAAAAAAATCTCAGCCAAAGTCAAAGCCATGAAAAGGCATGGCATGCAAACAACTGCAGGGACACGCACAACATACACCAAGCCTTGCCAGAATTGATTCCTGCTGAAGGCCAAAACAAATAAGAAGGGCTTACACACACTCTGGAAAGGAGATATGATCAAAGGAAACAAAATTGAAAAAAAAAAAAAAGAAAAATGGAAAATTTGGTGACAACAAGAAAGTGGTCTGGGCAGAAGCCAGTTGCAGTGCAAAGCACCAAAAGAGGCCAAAAGCATGCTGACAGGTGTTGTAAAAGCAAAACAAAATCCCAGGAGGTGCATACAACTTGGTTGGGAAGATATGAGGGACATGGCACGGATGCATTCAAAAAAAAAAAAAGAAAAAAAAATCTCAGCTAGAGCCAACGCCATGAAAAGGCATGACAGCCCAACAAGTGCAGGGACTTGCCCCAAAGCTTGTCCAATTGATCCCCATTAAAATCGCAAGATTTGGTTTCCCTTCCCGAAAGGAAATTTCATTTCCTTTCGAAAAGGGAAACCAAATCTTGCGACCCTGCAAAGAAAGGCTTACAAACACTCTAGAAAGGAGATATGATCAAAAGAAATGCAATTGCAAAAAACCCCCAAAAAAGGGAAAATTGGGAAATTTGGTGACTACAAGAAAGTGGTCTGGGCAGAAGCCAGGTGCAGTGCAAAGCACCAAAAGAGGCCAAAAATAACCTGAGAGGAGTTGTAAATTAAGGGCAAAAATCAAGGAGGCAGACACAACTTGGTGGGGAAGATATGAGCAACATTGCATGGATATTTAAAAAAAGAAAAAAAAAAAATCTCAGCCAAAGTCAAAGCCATGAAAAGGCATGGCATGCAAACAACTGCAAGGACACGCACAACATACACCAAGCCTTGCCAGAATTGATTCCTGCTGAAGGCCAAAACAAATAGGAAGGGCTTACACACACTCTGGAAAGGAGATATGATCAAAGGAAACAAAATTGAAAAAAAAAAAAAAGAAAAATGGAAAATTTGGTGACAACAAGAAAGTGGTCTGGGCAGAAGCCAGGTGCAGTGCAAAGCACCAAAAGAGGCCAAAAGGATGCTGACAGGTGTTGTAAAAGCAAAACAAAATCCCAGGAGGTGCATACAACTTGGTTGGGAAGATATGAGGGACATGGCACGGATGCATTCAAAAAAAAAAAAAGAAAAAAAAATCTCAGCTAGAGCCAACGCCATGAAAAGGCATGACAGCCCAACAAGTGCAGGGACTTGCCCCAAAGCTTGTCCAATTGATCCCCATTAAAATCGCAAGATTTGGTTTCCCTTCCCGAAAGGAAATTTCATTTCCTTTCGGGAAGGGAAACCAAATCTTGCGACCCTGCAAAGAAAGGCTTACAAACACTCTAGAAAGGAGATATGATCAAAAGAAATGCAATTGCAAAAAACCCCCAAAAAAGGGAAAATTGGGAAATTTGGTGACTACAAGAAAGTGGTCTGGGCAGAAGCCAGGTGCAGTGCAAAGCACCAAAAGAGGCCAAAAATAACCTGAGAGGAGTTGTAAATAAAGGGCAAAAATCAAGGAGGCAGACACAACTTGGTGGGGAAGATATGAGCAACATTGCATGGATATTTAAAAAAAGAAAAAAAAAAAATCTCAGCCAAAGTCAAAGCCATGAAAAGGCATGGCATGCAAACAACTGCAGGGACACGCACAACATACACCAAGCCTTGCCAGAATTGATCCCTGCTGAAGGCCAAAACAAATAGGAAGGGCTTACACACACTCTGGAATGGAGATATGATCAAAGGAAACAAAATTGAAAAAAAAAAAAAAGAAAAATGGAAAATTTGGTGACTACAAGAAAGTGGTCTGGGCAGAAGCCAGGTGCAGTGCAAAGCACCAAAAAAAGTTAAAAGAATGCTAACAGGTGTTGTAAAAGCAAAACAAAATCCAAGGAGGTACATACAACTTGGTTGGGAAGATATGAGGGACATGGCACGGATGCATTCAAAAAAAAAAAAGAAAAAAAAAATCTCAGCTAGAGCCAACGCCATGAAAAGGCATGACAGCCCAACAAGTGCAGGGACTTGCCCCAAAGCTTGTCCAATTGATCCCCATTAAAATCGCAAGATTTGGTTTCCCTTCCCGAAAGGAAATTTCATTTCCTTTCGGGAAGGGAAACCAAATCTTGCGACCCTGAGAAGAAAGGCTTACAAACACTCTGGAAAGGAGATATGATCAAAAGAAATGCAATTGCAAAAAACCCCCAAAAAAGGGAAAATTGGGAAATTTGGTGACTACAAGAAAGTGGTCTGGGCAGAAGCCAGGTGCAGTGCAAAGCACCAAAAGAGGCCAAAAATAACCTGAGAGGAGTTGTAAAAAAAGGGCAAAAATCAAGGAGGCAGACACAACTTGGTGGGGAAGATATGAGCAACATTGCATGGATATTTAAAAAAAGAAAAAAAAAAAATCTCAGCCAAAGTCAAAGCCATGAAAAGGCATGGCATGCAAACAACTGCAAGGACACGCACAACATACACCAAGCCTTGCCAGAATTGATCCCTGCTGAAGGCCAAAACAAATAAGAAGGGCTTACACACACTCTGGAATGGAGATATGATCAAAGGAAACAAAATTGAAAAAAAAAAAAAGAAAAATGGAAAATTTGGTGACTACAAGAAAGTGGTCTGGGCAGAACCCAGGTGCAGTGCAAAGCACCAAAAAAAGTTAAAAGAATGCTAACAGGTGTTGTAAAAGCAAAACAAAATCCAAGGAGGTACATACAACTTGGTGGGGAAGATATGAGGGACATGGCACGGATGCATTCAAAAAAAAAAAAAGAAAAAAATAATCTCAGCCAGAGCCAAAGCCATGAAAAGGCATGACAGCCCAACAAGTGCAGGGACTTGCCCCAAAGCTTGTCCAATTGATCCCCATTAAAATCGCAAGATTTGGTTTCCCTTCCCGAAAGGAAATTTCATTTCCTTTCGGGAAGGGAAAGCAAATCTTGCGACCCTGCAAAGAAAGGCTTACAAACACTCTGGAAAGGAGATAGGATCAAAAGAAATGCAATTGCAAAAAACCCCCAAAAAAGGGAAAATTGGGAAATTTGGTGACTACAAGAAAGTGGTCTGGGCAGAAGCCAGGTGCAGTGCAAAGCACCAAAAGAGGCCAAAAATAACCTGACAGGTGTTGTAAAAAAAGGGCAAAAATCAAGGAGGCAGACACAACTTGGTGGGGAAGATATGAGCAACATTGCATGGATACTTAAAAAAAGAAAAAAAAAAAATCTCAGCCAAAGTCAAAGCCATGAAAAGGCATGGCATGCAAACAACTGCAAGGACACGCACAACATACAGCAAGCCTTGCCAGAATTGCTCCCTGCTGAAGGCCAAAACAAATAAGAAGGGCTTATACACACTCTGGAATGGAGATATGATCAAAGGAAACAAAATTGAAAAAAAAAAAAAAAGAAAAATGGAAAATTTGGTGACTACAAGAAAGTGGTCTGGGCAGAAGCCAGGTGCAGTGCAAAGCACCAAAAGAGGCCAAAAATAACCTGAGAGGTGTTGTAAAAAAAGGGCAAAAATCAAGGAGGCAGACACAACTTGGTGGGGAAGATATGAGCAACATTGCATGGATACTTAAAAAAAGAAAAAAAAAAAATCTCAGCCAAAGTCAAAGCCATGAAAAGGCATGGCATGCAAACAACTGCAGGGACACGCACAACATACACCAAGCCTTGCCAGAATTGATTCCTGCTGAAGGCCAAAACAAATAAGAAGGGCTTACACACACTCTGGAATGGAGATATGATCAAAGGAAACAAAATTGAAAAAAAAAAAAAAGAAAAATGGAAAATTTGGTGACTACAAGAAAGTGGTCTGGGCAGAAGCCAGGTGCAGTGCAAAGCACCAAAAGAGGCCAAAAGGATGCTGACAGGTGTTGTAAAAGCAAAACAAAATCCCAGGAGGTGCATACAACTTGGTTGGGAAGATATGAGGGACATGGCACGGATGCATTAAAAAAAAAATAAAAAAAAAAAAAAATCTCAGCCAGAGCCAAAGCCATGAAAAGGCATGACAGCCCAACAAGTGCAGGGACTTGCCCCAAAGCTTGTCCAATTGATCCCCATTAAAATCGCAAGATTTGGTTTCCCTTCCCGAAAGGAAATTTCATTTCCTTTCGGGAAGGGAAACCAAATCTTGCGACCCTGCAAAGAAAGGCTTACAAACACTCTGGAAAGGAGATATGATCAAAAGAAATGCAATTGCAAAAAACCCCCAAAAAAGGGAAAATTGGGAAATTTGGTGACTACAAGAAAGTGGTCTGGGCAGAAGCCAGGTGCAGTGCAAAGCACCAAAAGAGGCCAAAAGGATGCTGACAGGTGTTGTAAAAGCAAAACAAAATCCAAGGAGGCAGACACAACTTGGTGGGGAAGATATGAGGGACATGGCACGGATGCATTAAAAAAAAAATAAAAAAAAAAAAATCTCAGCCAGAGCCAAAGCCATGAAAAGGCATGACAGCCCAACAAGTGCAGGGACTTGCCCCAAAGCTTGTCCAATTGATCCCCATTAAAATCGCAAGATTTGGTTTCCCTTCCCGAAAGGAAATTTCATTTCCTTTCGGGAAGGGAAAGCAAATCTTGCGACCCTGCAAAGAAAGGCTTACAAACACTCTGGAAAGGAGATATGATCAAAAGAAATGCAATTGCAAAAAACCCCCAAAAAAGGGAAAATTGGGAAATTTGGTGACTACAAGAAAGTGGTCTGGGCAGAAGCCAGATGCAGTGCAAAGCACCAAAAGAGGCCAAAAATAACCTGAGAGGTGTTGTAAAAAATGGGCAAAAATCAAGGAGGCAGACACAACTTGGTGGGGAAGATATGAGCAACATTGCATGGATACTTAAAAAAAGAAAAAAAAAAATCTCAGCCAAAGTCAAAGCCATGAAAAGGCATGGCATGCAAACAACTGCAGGGACACGCACAACATACACCAAGCCTTGCCAGAATTGATCCCTGCTGAAGGCCAAAACAAATAAGAAGGGCTTACACACACTCTGGAATGGAGATATGATCAAAGGAAACAAAATTGAAAAAAAAAAAAAAGAAAAATGGAAAATTTGGTGACAACAAGAAAGTGGTCTGGGCAGAAGCCAGGTGCAGTGCAAAGCACCAAAAGAGGCCAAAAAGATGCTGACAGGTGTTGTAAAAGCAAAACAAAATCCCAGGAGGTGCATACAACTTGGTTGGGAAGATATGAGGGACATGGCACGGATGCATTCAAAAAAAAAAATAAAAAAAAAAAAAATCTCAGCCAGAGCCAAAGCCATGAAAAGGCATGACAGCCCAACAAGTGCAGGGACTTGCCCCAAAGCTTGTCCAATTGATCCCCATTAAAATCGCAAGATTTGGTTTCCCTTCCCGAAAGGAAATTTCATTTCCTTTCGGGAAGGGAAACCAAATCTTGCGACCCTGCAAAGAAAGGCTTACAAAAACTCTGGAAAGGAGATATGATCAAAAGAAATGCAATTGCAAAAAACCCCCAGAAAAGGGAAAATTGGGAAATTTGGTGACTACAAGAAAGTGGTCTGGGCAGAAGCCAGGTGCAGTGCAAAGCACCAAAAGAGGCCAAAAGGATGCTGACAGGTGTTGTAAAAGCAAAACAAAATCCAAGGAGGCAGACACAACTTGGTGGGGAAGATATGAGGGACATGGCACGGATGTATTAAAAAAAAAAAAAAAAAAAAAAAATCTAAGCCAGAGCCAAAGCCATGAAAAGGCATGACAGCCCAACAAGTGCAGGGACTTGCCCCAAAGCTTGTCCAATTGATCCCCATTAAAATCGCAAGATTTGGTTTCCCTTCCCGAAAGGAAATTTCATTTCCTTTCGGGAAGGGAAAGCAAATCTTGCGACCCTGCAAAGAAAGGCTTACAAACACTCTGGAAAGGAGATATGATCAAAAGAAATGCAATTGCAAAAAACCCCCAAAAAAGGGAAAATTGGGAAATTTGGTGACTACAAGAAAGTGGTCTGGGCAGAAGCCAGGTGCAGTGCAAAGCACCAAAAGAGGCCAAAAATAACCTGACAGGTGTTGTAAAAAATGGGCAAAAATCAAGGAGGCAGACACAACTTGGTGGGGAAGATATGAGCAACATTGCATGGATACTTAAAAAAAGAAAAAAAAAAATCTCAGCCAAAGTCAAAGCCATGAAAAGGCATGGCATGCAAACAACTGCAGGGACACGCACAACATACACCAAGCCTTGCCAGAATCGATCCCTGCTGAAGGCCAAAACAAATAAGAAGGGCTTACACACACTCTGGAATGGAGATATGATCAAAGGAAACAAAATTGAAAAAAAAAAAAAAGAAAAATGGAAAATTTGGTGACAACAAGAAAGTGGTCTGGGCAGAAGCCAGGTGCAGTGCAAAGCACCAAAAGAGGCCAAAAAGATGCTGACAGGTGTTGTAAAAGCAAAACAAAATCCCAGGAGGTGCATACAACTTGGTTGGGAAGATATGAGGGACATGGCACGGATGCATTAAAAAATAAAAATAAAAAAAAAAAAATCTCAGCCAGAGCCAAAGCCATGAAAAGGCATGACAGCCCAACAAGTGCAGGGACTTGCCCCAAAGCTTGTCCAATTGATCCCCATTAAAATCGCAAGATTTGCTTTCCCTTCCCGAAAGGAAATTTCATTTCCTTTCGGGAAGGGAAAGCAAATCTTGCGACCCTGCAAAGAAAGGCTTACAAACACTCTGGAAAGGAGATATGATCAAAAGAAATGCAATTGCAAAAAACCCCCAGAAAAGGGAATATTGGGAAATTTGGTGACTACAAGAAAGTGGTCTGGGCAGAAGCCAGGTGCAGTGCAAAGCACCAAAAGAGGCCAAAAATAACCTGACAGGTGTTGTAAAAAAAGGGCACAAATCAAGGAGGCAGACACAACTTGGTGGGGAAGATATGAGCAACATTGCATGGATATTTAAAAAAAGAAAAAAAAAAAATCTCAGCCAAAGTCAAAGCCATGAAAAGGCATGGCATGCAAACAACTGCAAGGACACGCACAACATACACCAAGCCTTGCCAGAATTGATTCCTGCTGAAGGCCAAAACAAATAAGAAGGGCTTACACACACTCTGGAATGGAGATATGATCAAAGGAAACAAAATTGAAAAAAAAAAAAAAGAAAAATGGAAAATTTGGTGACTACAAGAAAGTGGTCTGGGCAGAAGCCAGGTGCAGTGCAAAGCACCAAAAGAGGCCAAAAGGATGCTGACAGGTGTTGTAAAAGCAAAACAAAATCCCAGGAGGTGCATACAACTTGGTTAGGAAGATATGAGGGACATGGCACGGATGCATTAAAAAAAAAAAATAAAAAAAAAAAAAATCTCAGCCAGAGCCAAAGCCATGAAAAGGCATGACAGCCCAACAAGTGCAGGGACTTGCCCCAAAGCTTGTCCAATTGATCCCCATTAAAATCGCAAGATTTGGTTTCCCTTCCCGAAAGGAAATTTCATTTCCTTTCGGGAAGGGAAACCAAATCTTGCGACCCTGCAAAGAAAGGCTTACATACACTCTGGAAAGGAGATATGATCAAAAGAAATGCAATTGCAAAAAACCCCCAAAAAAGGGAAAATTGGGAAATTTGGTGACTACAAGAAAGTGGTCTGGGCAGAAGCCAGGTGCAGTGCAAAGCACCAAAAGAGGCCAAAAATAACCTGACAGGTGTTGTAAAAAAAGGGCACAAATCAAGGAGGCAGACACAACTTGGTGGGGAAGATATGAGCAACATTGCATGGATACTTAAAAAAAGAAAAAAAAAAAATCTCAGCCAAAGTCAAAGCCATGAAAAGGCATGGCATGCAAACAACTGCAGGGACACGCACAACATACACCAAGCCTTGCCAGAATTCACCCCTGCTGAAGGCCAAAACAAATATTAAGGGCTTACAAACACTCTGGAAAGGAGATATGATCAAAGGAAACAAAATTGAAAAAAAAAAAAAAAGAAAAATGGAAAATTTGGTGACTACAAGAAAGTGGTCTGGGCAGAAGCCAGGTGCAGTGCAAAGCACCAAAAGAGGCCAAAAATAACCTGAGAGGTGTTGTAAAAAAAGGGCAAAAATCAAGGAGGCAGACACAACTTGGTGGGGAAGATATGAGCAACATTGCATGGATACTTAAAAAAAGAAAAAAAAAAAATCTCAGCCAAAGTCAAAGCCATGAAAAGGCATGGCATGCAAACAACTGCAGGGACACGCACAACATACACCAAGCCTTGCCAGAATTGATCCCTGCTGAAGGCCAAAACAAATAAGAAGGGCTTACACACACTCTGGAATGGAGATATGATCAAAGGAAACAAAATTGAAAAAAAAAAAAAAGAAAAATGGAAAATTTGGTGACTACAAGAAAGTGGTCTGGGCAGAAGCCAGGTGCAGTGCAAAGCACCAAAAGAGGCCAAAAGGATGCTGACAGGTGTTGTAAAAGCAAAACAAAATCCAAGGAGGTGCATACAACTTGGTTGGGAAGATATGAGGGACATGGCACGGATGCATTAAAAAAAAAATAAAAAAAAAAAAATCTCAGCCAGAGCCAAAGCCATGAATAGGCATGACAGCCCAACAAGTGCAGGGACTTGCCCCAAAGCTTGTCCAATTGATCCCCATTAAAATCGCAAGATTTGCTTTCCCTTCCCGAAAGGAAATTTCATTTCCTTTCGGGAAGGGAAACCAAATCTTGCGACCCTGCAAAGAAAGGCTTACAAACACTCTGGAAAGGAGATATGATCAAAAGAAATGCAATTGCAAAAAACCCCCAAAAAAGGGAAAATTGGGAAATTTGGTGACTACAAGAAAGTGGTCTGGGCAGAAGCCAGGTGCAGTGCAAAGCACCAAAAGAGGCCAAAAGGATGCTGACAGGTGTTGTAAAAGCAAAACAAAATCCAAGGAGGCAGACAAAACTTGGTGGGAAAGATATGAGGGACATGGCACGGATGCATTCAAAAAAAAATAAAAAAAAAAAAAATCTCAGCCAGAGCCAAAGCCATGAAAAGGCATGACAGCCCAACAAGTGCAGGGACTTGCCCCAAAGCTTGTCCAATTGATCCCCATTAAAATCGCAAGATTTGGTTTCCCTTCCCGAAAGGAAATTTCATTTCCTTTCGGGAAGGGAAACCAAATCTTGCGACCCTGCAAAGAAAGGCTTACAAACACTCTGGAAAGGAGATATGATCAAAAGAAATGCAATTGCAAAAAACCCCCAAAAAAGGGAAAATTGGGAAATTTGGTGACTACAAGAAAGTGGTCTGGGCAGAAGCCAGGTGCAGTGCAAAGCACCAAAAGAGGCCAAAAATAACCTGACAGGTGTTGTAAAAAATGGGCAAAAATCAAGGAGGCAGACACAACTTGGTGGGGAAGATATGAGCAACATTGCATGGATACTTAAAAAAAGAAAAAAAAAAATCTCAGCCAAAGTCAAAGCCATGAAAAGGCATGGCATGCAAACAACTGCAGGGACACGCACAACATACACCAAGCCTTGCCAGAATTGATCCCTGCTGAAGGCCAAAACAAATAAGAATGGCTTACACACACTCTGGAATGGAGATATGATCAAAGGAAACAAAATTGAAAAAAAAAAAAAAGAAAAATGGAAAATTTGGTGACAACAAGAAAGTGGTCTGGGCAGAAGCCAGGTGCAGTGCAAAGCACCAAAAGAGGCCAAAAAGATGGTGACAGGTGTTGTAAAAGCAAAACAAATTCCCAGGAGGTGCATACAACTTGGTTGGGAAGATATGAGGGACATGGCACGGATGCATTAAAAAATAAAAATAAAAAAAAAAAAAATCTCAGCCAGAGCCAAAGCCATGAAAAGGCATGACAGCCCAACAAGTGCAGGGACTTGCCCCAAAGCTTGTCCAATTGATCCCCATTAAAATCGCAAGATTTGCTTTCCCTTCCCGAAAGGAAATTTCATTTCCTTTCGGGAAGGGAAAGCAAATCTTGCGACCCTGCAAAGAAAGGCTTAAAAACACTCTGGAAAGGAGATATGATCAAAAGAAATGCAATTGCAAAAAACCCCCAAAAAAGGGAAAATTGGGAAATTTGGTGACTACAAGAAAGTGGTCTGGGCAGAAGCCAGGTGCAGTGCAAAGCACCAAAAGAGGCCAAAAATAACCTGACAGGTGTTGTAAAAAAAGGGCACAAATCAAGGAGGCAGACACAACTTGGTGGGGAAGATATGAGCAACATTGCATGGATACTTAAAAAAAGAAAAAAAAAAAATCTCAGCCAAAGTCAAAGCCATGAAAAGGCATGGCATGCAAACAACTGCAGGGACACGCACAACATACACCAAGCCTTGCCAGAATTCATCCCTGCTGAAGGCCAAAACAAATATTAAGGGCTTACAAACACTCTGGAATAGAGATATGATCAAAGGAAACAAAATTGAAAAAAAAAAAAAAAGAAAAATGGAAAATTTGGTGACTACAAGAAAGTGGTCTGGGCAGAAGCCAGGTGCAGTGCAAAGCACCAAAAGAGGCCAAAAATAACCTGAGAGGTGTTGTAAAAAAAGGGCAAAAATCAAGGAGGCAGACACAACTTGGTGGGGAAGATATGAGCAACATTGCATGGATACTTAAAAAAAGAAAAAAAAAAATCTCAGCCAAAGTCAAAGCCATGAAAAGGCATGGTATGCAAACAACTGCAGGGACACGCACAACATACACCAAGCCTTGCCAGAATTGATCCCTGCTGAAGGCCAAAACAAATAAGAAGGGCTTACACACACTCTGGAATGGAGATATGATCAAAGGAAACAAAATTGAAAAAAAAAAAAAGAAAAATGGAAAATTTGGTGACTACAAGAAAGTGGTCTGGGCAGAAGCCAGGTGCAGTGCAAAGCACCAAAAGAGGCCAAAAGGATGCTGACAGGTGTTGTAAAAGCAAAACAAAATCCCAGGAGGTGCATACAACTTGGTTGGGAAGATATGAGGGACATGGCACGGATGCATTCAAAAAAAAAAAAAGAAAAAAAAAATCTCAGCTAGAGCCAAAGCCATGAAAAGGCATGACAGCCCAACAAGTGCAGGGACTTGCCCCAAAGCTTGTCCAATTGATCCCCATTAAAATCGCAAGATTTGGTTTCCCTTCCCGAAAGGAAATTTCATTTCCTTTCGGGAAGGGAAACCAAATCTTGCGACCCTGCAAAGAAAGGCTTACAAACACTCTGGAAAGGAGATATGATCAAAAGAAATGCAATTGCAAAAAACCCCCAAAAAAGGGAAAATTGGGAAATTTGGTGACTACAAGAAAGTGGTCTAGGCAGAAGCCAGGTGCAGTGCAAAGCACCAAAAGAGGCCAAAAATAACCTGAGAGGTGTTGTAAAAAAAGGGCAAAAATCAAGGAGGCAGACACAACTTGCTGGGGAAGATATGAGCAACATTGCATGGATATTTAAAAAAAGAAAAAAAAAAAATCTCAGCCAAAGTCAAAGCCATGAAAAGGCATGGCATGCAAACAACTGCAAGGACACGCACAACATACACCAAGCCTTGCCAGAATTGATTCCTGCTGAAGGCCAAAACAAATAAGAAGGGCTTACACACACTCTGGAATGGAGATATGATCAAAGGAAACAAAATTGAAAAAAAAAAAAAAGAAAAATGGAAAATTTGGTGACTACAAGAAAGTGGTCTGGGCAGAAGCCAGGTGCAGTGCAAAGCACCAAAAGAGGCCAAAAGGATGCTGACAGGTGTTGTAAAAGCAAAACAAAATCCCAGGAGGTGCATACAACTTGGTTAGGAAGATATGAGGGACATGGCACGGATGCATTAAAAAAAAAAAATAAAAAAAAAAAAAATCTCAGCCAGAGCCAACGCCATGAAAAGGCATGACAGCCCAACAAGTGCAGGGACTTGCCCCAAAGCTTGTCCAATTGATCCCCATTAAAATCGCAAGATTTGGTTTCCCTTCCCGAAAGGAAATTTCATTTCCTTTCGGGAAGGGAAACCAAATCTTGCGACCCTGCAAAGAAAGGCTTACAAACACTCTGGAAAGGAGATATGATCAAAAGAAATGCAATTGCAAAAAACCCCCAAAAAAGGGAAAATTGGGAAATTTGGTGACTACAAGAAAGTGGTCTGGGCAGAAGCCAGGTGCAGTGCAAAGCACCAAAAGAGGCCAAAAATAACCTGACAGGTGTTGTAAAAAAAGGGCAAAAATCAAGGAGGCAGACACAACTTGGTGGGGAAGATATGAGCAACATTGCATGGATATTTAAAAAAAGAAAAAAAAAAAATCTCAGCCGAAGTCAAAGCCATGAAAAGGCATGGCATGCAAACAACTGCAAGGACACGCACAACATACACCAAGCCTTGCCAGAATTGATTCCTGCTGAAGGCCAAAACAAATAAGAAGGGCTTACACACACTCTGGAATGGAGATATGATCAAAGGAAACAAAATTGAAAAAAAAAAAAAGAAAAATGGAAAATTTGGTGACTACAAGAAAGTGTCTGGGCAGAAGCCAGGTGCAGTGCAAAGCACCAAAAGAGGCCAAAAGGATGCTGACAGGTGTTGTAAAAGCAAAACAAAATCCCAGGAGGTGCATACAACTTGGTTGGGAAGATATGAGGGACATGGCACGGATGCATTCAAAAAAAAAAAAAGAAAAAAAAAATCTCAGCTAGAGCCAAAGCCATGAAAAGGCATGACAGCCCAACAAGTGCAGGGACTTGCCCCAAAGCTTGTCCAATTGATCCCCATTAAAATCGCAAGATTTGGTTTCCCTTCCCGAAAGGAAATTTCATTTCCTTTCGGGAAGGGAAACCAAATCTTGCGACCCTGCAAAGAAAGGCTTACATACACTCTGGAAAGGAGATATGATCAAAAGAAATGCAATTGCAAAAAACCCCCAAAAAAGGGAAAATTGGGAAATTTGGTGACTACAAGAAAGTGGTCTGGGCAGAAGCCAGGTGCAGTGCAAAGCACCAAAAGAGGCCAAAAATAACCTGACAGGTGTTGTAAAAAAAGGGCACAAATCAAGGAGGCAGACACAACTTGGTGGGGAAGATATGAGCAACATTGCATGGATACTTAAAAAAAGAAAAAAAAAAAATCTCAGCCAAAGTCAAAGCCATGAAAAGGCATGGCATGCAAACAACTGCAGGGACACGCACAACATACACCAAGCCTTGCCAGAATTCATCCCTGCTGAAGGCCAAAACAAATATTAAGGGCTTACAAACACTCTGGAATAGAGATATGATCTAAGGAAACAAAATTGAAAAAAAAAAAAAAAGAAAAATGGAAAATTTGGTGACAACAAGAAAGTGGTCTGGGCAGAAGCCAGGTGCAGTGCAAAGCACCAAAAGAGGCCAAAAGGATGCTGACAGGTGTTGTAAAAGCAAAACAAAATCCCAGGAGGTGCATACAACTTGGTTGGGAAGATATGAGGGACATGGCACGGATGCATTCAAAAAAAAAAAAAAGAAAAAAAAATCTCAGCTAGAGCCAACGCCATGAAAAGGCATGACAGCCCAACAAGTGCAGGGACTTGCCCCAAAGCTTGTCCAATTGATCCCCATTAAAATCGCAAGATTTGGTTTCCCTTCCCGAAAGGAAATTTCATTTCCTTTCGGGAAGGGAAACCAAATCTTGCGACCCTGCAAAGAAAGGCTTACAAACACTCTGGAAAGGAGATATGATCAAAAGAAATGCAATTGCAAAAAACCCCCAAAAAAGGGAAAATTGGGAAATTTGGTGACTACAAGAAAGTGGTCTGGGCAGAAGCCAGGTGCAGTGCAAAGCACCAAAAGAGGCCAAAAATAACCTGTGAGGTGTTGTAAAAAAAGGGCAAAAATCAAGGAGGCAGACACAACTTGGTGGGGAAGATATGAGCAACATTGCATGGATACTTAAAAAAAGAAAAAAAAAAAATCTCAGCCAAAGTCAAAGCCATGAAAAGGCATGGCATGCAAACAACTGCAGGGACACGCACAACATACAGCAAGCCTTGCCAGAATTGATCCCTGCTGAAGGCCAAAACAAATAAGAAGGGCTTACACACACTCTGGAAAGGAGATATGATCAAAGGAAACAAAATTGAAAAAAAAAAAAAAGAAAAATGGAAAATTTGGTGACTACAAGAAAGTGGTCTGGGCAGAAGCCAGGTGCAGTGCAAAGCACCAAAAGAGGCCAAAAGGATGCTGACAGGTGTTGTAAAAGCAAAACAAAATCCAAGGAGGTGCATACAACTTGGTTGGGAAGATATGAGGGACATGGCACGGATGCATTCAAAAAAAAAAAAAAAAAAAAATCTCAGCTAGAGCCAACGCCATGAAAAGGCATGACAGCCCAACAAGTGCAGGGACTTGCCCCAAAGCTTGTCCAATTGATCCCCATTAAAATCGCAAGATTTGGTTTCCCTTCCCGAAAGGAAATTTCATTTCCTTTCGGGAAGGGAAACCAAATCTTGCGACCCTGCAAAGAAAGGCTTACAAACACTCTGGAAAGGAGATATGATCAAAAGAAATGCAATTGCAAAAAACCCCCAAAAAAGGGAAAATTGGGAAATTTGGTGACTACAAGAAAGTGGTCTGGGCAGAAGCCAGGTGCAGTGCAAAGCACCAAAAGAGGCCAAAAATAACCTGACAGGTGTTGTAAAATAGGGCAAAAATCAAGGAGGCAGACACAACTTGGTGGGGAAGATATGAGCAACATTGCATGGATACTTAAAAAAAGAAAAAAAAAAAATCTCAGCCAAAGTCAAAGCCATGAAAAGGCATGGCATGCAAACAACTGCAAGGACACGCACAACATACACCAAGCCTTGCCAGAACTGATCCCTGCTGAAGGCCAAAACAAATAAGAAGGGCTTATACACACTCTGGAATGGAGATATGATCAAAGGAAACAAAATTGAAAAAAAAAAAAAAGAAAAATGGAAAATTTGGTGACAACAAGAAAGTGGTCTGGGCAGAAGCCAGGTGCAGTGCAAAGCACCAAAAGAGGCCAAAAGGATGCTGACAGGTGTTGTAAAAGCAAAACAAAATCCCAGGAGGTGCATACAACTTGGTTGGGAAGATATGAGGGACATGGCACGGATGCATTCAAAAAAAAAAAAAAGAAAAAAAAATCTCAGCTAGAGCCAACGCCATGAAAAGGCATGACAGCCCAACAAGTGCAGGGACTTGCCCCAAAGCTTGTCCAATTGATCCCCATTAAAATCGCAAGATTTGGTTTCCCTTCCCGAAAGGAAATTTCATTTCCTTTCGGGAAGGGAAACCAAATCTTGCGACCCTGCAAAGAAAGGCTTACAAACACTCTGGAAAGGAGACATGATCAAAAGAAATGCAATTGCAAAAAACCCCCAAAAAAGGGAAAATTGGGAAATTTGGTGACTACAAGAAAGTGGTCTGGGCAGAAGCCAGGTGCAGTGCAAAGCACCAAAAGAGGCCAAAAATAACCTGACAGGTGTTGTAAAAAAAGGGCAAAAATCAAGGAGGCAGACACAACTTGGTGGGGAAGATATGAGCAACATTGCATGGATACTTAAAAAAAGAAAAAAAAAAAATCTCAGCCAAAGTCAAAGCCATGAAAAGGCATGGCATGCAAACAACTGCAGGGACACGCACAACATACACCAAGCCTTGCCAGAATTGATCCCTGCTGAAGGCCAAAACAAATAAGGGCTTACACACACTCTGGAAAGGAGATATGATCAAAGGAAACAAAATTGAAAAAAAAAAAAAAAAAAAATGGAAAATTTGGTGACTACAAGAAAGTGGTCTGGGCAGAAGCCAGGTGCAGTGCAAAGCACCAAAAGAGGCCAAAAGGATGCTGACAGGTGTTGTAAAAGCAAAACAAAATCCCAGGAGGTGCATACAACTTGGTTGGGAAGATATGAGGGACATGGCACGGATGCATTCAAAAAAAAAAAAAAGAAAAAAAAATCTCAGCTAGAGCCAACGCCATGAAAAGGCATGACAGCCCAACAAGTGCAGGGACTTGCCCCAAAGCTTGTCCAATTGATCCCCATTAAAATCGCAAGATTTGGTTTCCCTTCCCGAAAGGAAATTTCATTTCCTTTCGGGAAGGGAAACCAAATCTTGCGACCCTGCAAAGAAAGGCTTACAAACACTCTGGAAAGGAGATATGATCAAAAGAAATGCAATTGCAAAAAACCCCCAAAAAAGGGAAAATTGGGAAATTTGGTGACTACAAGAAAGTGGTCTGGGCAGAAGCCAGGTGCAGTGCAAAGCACCAAAAGAGGCCAAAAGGATGCTGACAGGTGTTGTAAAAGCAAAACAAAATCCAAGGAGGTGCATACAACTTGGTTGGGAAGATATGAGGGACATGGCACGGATGCATTCAAAAAAAAAAAAAGAAAAAAAAAAATCTCAGTCAGAGCCAAAGCCATGAAAAGGCATGACAGCCCAACAAGTGCAGGGACTTGCCCCAAAGCTTGTCCAATTGATCCCCATTAAAATCGCAAGATTTGGTTTCCCTTCCCGAAAGGAAATTTCATTTCCTTTCGGGAAGGGAAACCAAATCTTGCGACCCTGCAAAGAAAGGCTTACAAACACTCTGGAAAGGAGATATGATCAAAAGAAATGCAATTGCAAAAAACCCCCAAAAAAGGGAAAATTGGGAAATTTGGTGACTACAAGAAAGTGGTCTGGGCAGAAGCCAGGTGCAGTGCAAAGCACCAAAAGAGGCCAAAAATAACCTGACAGGTGTTGTAAAATAGGGCAAAAATCAAGGAGGCAGACACAACTTGGTGGGGAAGATATGAGCAACATTGCATGGATACTTAAAAAAAGAAAAAAAAAAAATCTCAGCCAAAGTCAAAGCCATGAAAAGGCATGGCATGCAAACAACTGCAGGGACACGCACAACATACAGCAAGCCTTGCCAGAATTGATCCCTGCTGAAGGCCAAAACAAATAAGAAGGGCTTACACACACTCTGGAAAGGAGATATGATCAAAGGAAACAAAATTGAAAAAAAAAAAAAAAAAAAATGGAAAATTTGGTGACTACAAGAAAGTGGTCTGGGCAGAAGCCAGGTGCAGTGCAAAGCACCAAAAGAGGCCAAAAGGATGCTGACAGGTGTTGTAAAAGCAAAACAAAATCCAAGGAGGTGCATACAACTTGGTTGGGAAGATATGAGGGACATGGCACGGATGCATTCAAAAAAAAAAAAAGAAAAAAAAAAATCTCAGCCAGAGCCAAAGCCATGAAAAGGCATGACAGCCCAACAAGTGCAGGGACTTGCCCCAAAGCTTGTCCAATTGATCCCCATTAAAATCGCAAGATTTGGTTTCCCTTCCCGAAAGGAAATTTCATTTCCTTTCGGGAAGGGAAACCAAATCTTGCGACCCTGCAAAGAAAGGCTTACAAACACTCTGGAAAGGAGATATGATCAAAAGAAATGCAATTGCAAAAAACCCCCAAAAAAGGGAAAATTGGGAAATTTGGTGACTACAAGAAAGTGGTCTGGGCAGAAGCCAGGTGCAGTGCAAAGCACCAAAAGAGGCCAAAAATAACCTGACAGGTGTTGTAAAAAAAGGGCAAAAATCAAGGAGGCAGACACAACTTGGTGGGGAAGATATGAGCAACATTGCATGGATACTTAAAAAAAGAAAAAAAAAAAATCTCAGCCAAAGTCAAAGCCATGAAAAGGCATGGCATGCAAACAACTGCAAGGACACGCACAACATACACCAAGCCTTGCCAGAATTGCTCCCTGCTGAAGGCCAAAACAAATAAGAAGGGCTTACACACACTCTGGAATGGATATATGATCAAAGGAAACAAAATTGAAAAAAAAAAAAAAGAAAAATGGAAAATTTGGTGACAACAAGAAAGTGGTCTGGGCAGAAGCCAGGTGCAGTGCAAAGCACCAAAAGAGGCCAAAAGGATGCTGACAGGTGTTGTAAAAGCAAAACAAAATCCAAGGAGGCAGACACAACTTGGTGGGGAAGATATGAGGGACATGGCACGGATGCATTAAAAAAAAAAAAAAAAAAAAAAAATCTAAGCCAGAGCCAAAGCCATGAAAAGGCATGACAGCCCAACAAGTGCAGGGACTTGCCCCAAAGCTTGTCCAATTGATCCCCATTAAAATCGCAAGATTTGGTTTCCCTTCCCGAAAGGAAATTTCATTTCCTTTCGGGAAGGGAAACCAAATCTTGCGACCCTGCAAAGAAAGGCTTACAAACACTCTGGAAAGGAGATATGATCAAAAGAAATGCAATTGCAAAAAACCCCCAAAAAAGGGAAAATTGGGAAATTTGGTGACTACAAGAAAGTGGTCTGGGCAGAAGCCAGGTGCAGTGCAAAGCACCAAAAGAGGCCAAAAATAACCTGACAGGTGTTGTAAAAAAAGGGCAAAAATCAAGGAGGCAGACACAACTTGGTGGGGAAGATATGAGCAACATTGCACGGATATTTAAAAAAAGAAAAAAAAAAAATCTCAGCCAAAGTCAAAGCCATGAAAAGGCATGGCATGCAAACAACTGCAAGGACACGCACAACCTACACCAAGCCTTGCCAGAATTGATCCCTGCTGAAGGCCAAAACAAATAAGAAGGGCTTACACACACTCTGGAATGGAGATATGATCAAAGGAAACAAAATTGAAAAAAAAAAAAAAGAAAAATGGAAAATTTGGTGACTACAAGAAAGTGGTCTGGGCAGAAGCCAGGTGCAGTGCAAAGCACCAAAAGAGGCCAAAAGGATGCTGACAGGTGTTGTAAAAGCAAAACAAAATCCCAGGAGGTGCATACAACTTGGTTGGGAAGATATGAGGGACATGGCACGGATGCATTCAAAAAAAAAAATAAAAAAAAAAAAAATCTCAGCCAGAGCCAAAGCCATGAAAAGGCATGACAGCCCAACAAGTGCAGGGACTTGCCCCAAAGCTTGTCCAATTGATCCCCATTAAAATCGCAAGATTTGGTTTCCCTTCCCGAAAGGAAATTTCATTTCCTTTCGGGAAGGGAAACCAAATCTTGCGACCCTGCAAAGAAAGGCTTACAAACACTCTGGAAAGGAGATATGATCAAAAGAAATGCAATTGCAAAAAACCCCCAAAAAAGGGAAAATTGGGAAATTTGGTGACTACAAGAAAGTGGTCTGGGCAGAAGCCAGGTGCAGTGCAAAGCACCAAAAGAGGCCAAAAATAACCTGACAGGTGTTGTAAAAAAAGGGCAAAAATCAAGGAGGCAGACACAGCTCTGTGGGGAAGATATGAGCAACATTGCATGGATATTTAAAAAAAGAAAAAAAAAAATCTCAGCCAAAGTCAAAGCCATGAAAAGGCATGGCATGCAAACAACTGCAAGGACACGCACAACATACAGCAAGCCTTGCCAAAATTGATTCCTGCTGAAGGCCAAAACAAATAAGAAGGGCTTACACACACTCTGGAATGGAGATATGATCAAAGGAAACAAAATTAAAAAAAAAAAAAAAGAAAAATGGAAAATTTGGTGACTACAAGAAAGTGGTCTGGGCAGAAGCCAGGTGCAGTGCAAAGCACCAAAAGAGGCCAAAAGGATGCTGACAGGTGTTGTAAAAGCAAAACAAAATCCAAGGAGGCAGACACAACTTGGTGGGGAAGATATGAGGGACATGGCACGGATGCATTAAAAAAAAAAAAAAAAAAAAAAAATCTAAGCCAGAGCCAAAGCCATGAAAAGGCATGACAGCCCAACAAGTGCAGGGACTTGCCCCAAAGCTTGTCCAATTGATCCCCATTAAAATCGCAAGATTTGGTTTCCCTTCCCGAAAGGAAATTTCATTTCCTTTCGGGAAGGGAAACCAAATCTTGCGACCCTGCAAAGAAAGGCTTACAAACACTCTGGAAAGGAGATATGATCAAAAGAAATGCAATTGCAAAAAACCCCCAAAAAAGGGAAAATTGGGAAATTTGGTGACTACAAGAAAGTGGTCTGGGCAGAAGCCAGGTGCAGTGCAAAGCACCAAAAGAGGCCAAAAATAACCTGACAGGTGTTGTAAAAAAAGGGCAAAAATCAAGGAGGCAGACACAACTTGGTGGGGAAGATATGAGCAACATTGCATGGATACTTAAAAAAAGAAAAAAAAAAAATCTCAGCCAAAGTCAAAGCCATGAAAAGGCATGGCATGCAAACAACTGCAAGGACACGCACAACATACAGCAAGCCTTGCCAGAATTGATCCCTGCTGAAGGCCAAAACAAATAAGAAGGGCTTACACACACTCTGGAAAGGAGATATGATCAAAGGAAACAAAATTGAAAAAAAAAAAAAGAAAAATGGAAAATTTGGTGACTACAAGAAAGTGGTCTGGGCAGAAGGCAGGTGCAGTGCAAAGCACCAAAAGAGGCCAAAAGGATGCTGACAGGTGTTGTAAAAGCAAAACAAAATCCCAGGAGGTGCATACAACTTGGTTGGGAAGATATGAGGGACATGGCACGGATGCATTCAAAAAAAAAAAAAGAAAAAAAAAATCTCAGCTAGAGCCAACGCCATGAAAAGGCATGACACCCCAACAAGTGCAGGGACTTGCCCCAAAGCTTGTCCAATTGATCCCCATTAAAATCGCAAGATTTGGTTTCCCTTCCCGAAAGGAAATTTCATTTCCTTTCGGGAAGGGAAACCAAATCTTGCGACCCTGCAAAGAAAGGCTTACAAACACTCTGGAAAGGAGATATGATCAAAAGAAATGCAATTGCAAAAAACCCCCAAAAAAGGGAAAATTGGGAAATTTGGTGACTACAAGAAAGTGGTCTGGGCAGAAGCCAGGTGCAGTGCAATGCACCAAAAGAGGCCAAAAATAACCTGACAGGTGTTGTAAAAAAAGGGCAAAAATCAAGGAGGCAGACACAACTTGGTGGGGAAGATATGAGCAACATTGCACGGATATTTAAAAAAAGAAAAAAAAAAAATCTCAGCCAAAGTCAAAGCCATGAAAAGGCATGGCATGCAAACAACTGCAAGGACACGCACAACCTACACCAAGCCTTGCCAGAATTGATCCCTGCTGAAGGCCAAAACAAATAAGAAGGGCTTACACACACTCTGGAAAGGAGATATGATCAAAGGAAACAAAATTGAAAAAAAAAAAAAAGAAAAATGGAAAATTTGGTGACTACAAGAAAGTGGTCTGGGCAGAAGCCAGGTGCAGTGCAAAGCACCAAAAGAGGCCAAAAGGATGCTGACAGGTGTTGTAAAAGCAAAACAAAATCCCAGGAGGTGCATACAACTTGGTTGGGAAGATATGAGGGACATGGCACGGATGCATTCAAAAAAAAAAATAAAAAAAAAAAAAATCTCAGCCAGAGCCAAAGCCATGAAAAGGCATGACAGCCCAACAAGTGCAGGGACTTGCCCCAAAGCTTGTCCAATTGATCCCCATTAAAATCGCAAGATTTGGTTTCCCTTCCCGAAAGGAAATTTCATTTCCTTTCGGGAAGGGAAACCAAATCTTGCGACCCTGCAAAGAAAGGCTTACAAACACTCTGGAAAGGAGATATGATCAAAAGAAATGCAATTGCAAAAAACCCCCAAAAAAGGGAAAATTGGGAAATTTGGTGACTACAAGAAAGTGGTCTGGGCAGAAGCCAGGTGCAGTGCAAAGCACCAAAAGAGGCCAAAAATAACCTGACAGGTGTTGTAAAAAAAGGGCAAAAATCAAGGAGGCAGACACAACTTGGTGGGGAAGATATGAGCAACATTGCATGGATACTTAAAAAAAGAAAAAAAAAAAATCTCAGCCAAAGTCAAAGCCATGAAAAGGCATGGCATGCAAACAACTGCAGGGACACGCACAACATACAGCAAGCCTTGCCAGAATTGATCCCTGCTGAAGGCCAAAACAAATAAGAAGGGCTTATACACACTCTGGAATGGAGATATGATCAAAGGAAACAAAATTGAAAAAAAAAAAAAGAAAAATGGAAAATTTGGTGACTACAAGAAAGTGGTCTGGGCAGAAGCCAGGTGCAGTGCAAAGCACCAAAAGAGGCCAAAAGGATGCTGACAGGTGTTGTAAAAGCAAAACAAAATCCAAGGAGGTGCATACAACTTGGTTGGGAAGATCTGAGGGACATGGCACGGATGCATTCAAAAAAAAAAAAAAAAAAAAAAATCTCAGCTAGAGCCAAAGCCATGAAAAGGCAAGACAGCCCAACAAGTGCAGGGACTTGCCCCAAAGCTTGTCCAATTGATCCCCATTAAAATCGCAAGATTTGGTTTCCCTTCCCGAAAGGAAATTTCATTTCCTTTCGGGAAGGGAAACCAAATCTTGCGACCCTGCAAAGAAAGGCTTACAAACACTCTGGAAAGGAGATATGATCAAAAGAAATGCAATTGCAAAAAACCCCCAAAAAAGGGAAAATTGGGAAATTTGGTGACTACAAGAAAGTGGTCTGGGCAGAAGCCAGGTGCAGTGCAAAGCACCAAAAGAGGCCAAAAATAACCTGACAGGTGTTGTAAAAAAAGGGCACAAATCAAGGAGGCAGACACAACTTGGTGGGGAAGATATGAGCAACATTGCATGGATACTTAAAAAAAGAAAAAAAAAAAATCTCAGCCAAAGTCAAAGCCATGAAAAGGCATGGCATGCAAACAACTGCAGGGACACGCACAACATACAGCAAGCCTTGCCAGAATTGATCCCTGCTGAAGGCCAAAACAAATAAGAAGGGCTTACACACACTCTGGAATGGAGATATGATCAAAGGAAACAAAATTAAAAAAAAAAAAAAAGAAAAATGGAAAATTTGGTGACTACAAGAAAGTGGTCTGGGCAGAAGCCAGGTGCAGTGCAAAGCACCAAAAGAGGCCAAAAGGATGCTGACAGGTGTTGTAAAAGCAAAACAAAATCCAAGGAGGCAGACACAACTTGGTGGGGAAGATATGAGGGACATGGCACGGATGCATTAAAAAAAAAAAAAAAAAAAAAAAATCTAAGCCAGAGCCAAAGCCATGAAAAGGCATGACAGCCCAACAAGTGCAGGGACTTGCCCCAAAGCTTGTCCAATTGATCCCCATTAAAATCGCAAGATTTGGTTTCCCTTCCCGAAAGGAAATTTCATTTCCTTTCGGGAAGGGAAACCAAATCTTGCGACCCTGCAAAGAAAGGCTTACAAACACTCTGGAAAGGAGATATGATCAAAAGAAATGCAATTGCAAAAAACCCCCAAAAAAGGGAAAATTGGGAAATTTGGTGACTACAAGAAAGTGGTCTGGGCAGAAGCCAGGTGCAGTGCAAAGCACCAAAAGAGGCCAAAAATAACCTGACAGGTGTTGTAAAAAAAGGGCAAAAATCAAGGAGGCAGACACAACTTGGTGGGGAAGATATGAGCAACATTGCATGGATACTTAAAAAAAGAAAAAAAAAAAATCTCAGCCAAAGTCAAAGCCATGAAAAGGCATGGCATGCAAACAACTGCAAGGACACGCACAACATACAGCAAGCCTTGCCAGAATTGATCCCTGCTGAAGGCCAAAACAAATAAGAAGGGCTTACACACACTCTGGAAAGGAGATATGATCAAAGGAAACAAAATTGAAAAAAAAAAAAAGAAAAATGGAAAATTTGGTGACTACAAGAAAGTGGTCTGGGCAGAAGGCAGGTGCAGTGCAAAGCACCAAAAGAGGCCAAAAGGATGCTGACAGGTGTTGTAAAAGCAAAACAAAATCCCAGGAGGTGCATACAACTTGGTTGGGAAGATATGAGGGACATGGCACGGATGCATTCAAAAAAAAAAAAAGAAAAAAAAAATCTCAGCTAGAGCCAACGCCATGAAAAGGCATGACAGCCCAACAAGTGCAGGGACTTGCCCCAAAGCTTGTCCAATTGATCCCCATTAAAATCGCAAGATTTGGTTTCCCTTCCCGAAAGGAAATTTCATTTCCTTTCGGGAAGGGAAACCAAATCTTGCGACCCTGCAAAGAAAGGCTTACAAACACTCTGGAAAGGAGATATGATCAAAAGAAATGCAATTGCAAAAAACCCCCAAAAAAGGGAAAATTGGGAAATTTGGTGACTACAAGAAAGTGGTCTGGGCAGAAGCCAGGTGCAGTGCAATGCACCAAAAGAGGCCAAAAATAACCTGACAGGTGTTGTAAAAAAAGGGCAAAAATCAAGGAGGCAGACACAACTTGGTGGGGAAGATATGAGCAACATTGCACGGATATTTAAAAAAAGAAAAAAAAAAAATCTCAGCCAAAGTCAAAGCCATGAAAAGGCATGGCATGCAAACAACTGCAAGGACACGCACAACCTACACCAAGCCTTGCCAGAATTGATCCCTGCTGAAGGCCAAAACAAATAAGAAGGGCTTACACACACTCTGGAAAGGAGATATGATCAAAGGAAACAAAATTGAAAAAAAAAAAAAAGAAAAATGGAAAATTTGGTGACTACAAGAAAGTGGTCTGGGCAGAAGCCAGGTGCAGTGCAAAGCACCAAAAGAGGCCAAAAGGATGCTGACAGGTGTTGTAAAAGCAAAACAAAATCCCAGGAGGTGCATACAACTTGGTTGGGAAGATATGAGGGACATGGCACGGATGCATTCAAAAAAAAAAATAAAAAAAAAAAAAATCTCAGCCAGAGCCAAAGCCATGAAAAGGCATGACAGCCCAACAAGTGCAGGGACTTGCCCCAAAGCTTGTCCAATTGATCCCCATTAAAATCGCAAGATTTGGTTTCCCTTCCCGAAAGGAAATTTCATTTCCTTTCGGGAAGGGAAACCAAATCTTGCGACCCTGCAAAGAAAGGCTTACAAACACTCTGGAAAGGAGATATGATCAAAAGAAATGCAATTGCAAAAAACCCCCAAAAAAGGGAAAATTGGGAAATTTGGTGACTACAAGAAAGTGGTCTGGGCAGAAGCCAGGTGCAGTGCAAAGCACCAAAAGAGGCCAAAAATAACCTGACAGGTGTTGTAAAAAAAGGGCAAAAATCAAGGAGGCAGACACAACTTGGTGGGGAAGATATGAGCAACATTGCATGGATACTTAAAAAAAGAAAAAAAAAAAATCTCAGCCAAAGTCAAAGCCATGAAAAGGCATGGCATGCAAACAACTGCAGGGACACGCACAACATACAGCAAGCCTTGCCAGAATTGATCCCTGCTGAAGGCCAAAACAAATAAGAAGGGCTTATACACACTCTGGAATGGAGATATGATCAAAGGAAACAAAATTGAAAAAAAAAAAAAGAAAAATGGAAAATTTGGTGACTACAAGAAAGTGGTCTGGGCAGAAGCCAGGTGCAGTGCAAAGCACCAAAAGAGGCCAAAAGGATGCTGACAGGTGTTGTAAAAGCAAAACAAAATCCAAGGAGGTGCATACAACTTGGTTGGGAAGATCTGAGGGACATGGCACGGATGCATTCAAAAAAAAAAAAAAAAAAAAAAATCTCAGCTAGAGCCAAAGCCATGAAAAGGCAAGACAGCCCAACAAGTGCAGGGACTTGCCCCAAAGCTTGTCCAATTGATCCCCATTAAAATCGCAAGATTTGGTTTCCCTTCCCGAAAGGAAATTTCATTTCCTTTCGGGAAGGGAAACCAAATCTTGCGACCCTGCAAAGAAAGGCTTACAAACACTCTGGAAAGGAGATATGATCAAAAGAAATGCAATTGCAAAAAACCCCCAAAAAAGGGAAAATTGGGAAATTTGGTGACTACAAGAAAGTGGTCTGGGCAGAAGCCAGGTGCAGTGCAAAGCACCAAAAGAGGCCAAAAATAACCTGACAGGTGTTGTAAAAAAAGGGCACAAATCAAGGAGGCAGACACAACTTGGTGGGGAAGATATGAGCAACATTGCATGGATACTTAAAAAAAGAAAAAAAAAAAATCTCAGCCAAAGTCAAAGCCATGAAAAGGCATGGCATGCAAACAACTGCAGGGACACGCACAACATACAGCAAGCCTTGCCAGAATTGATCCCTGCTGAAGGCCAAAACAAATAAGAAGGGCTTACACACACTCTGGAATGGAGATATGATCAAAGGAAACAAAATTGAAAAAAAAAAAAAAAAAAATGGAAAATTTGGTGACAACAAGAAAGTGGTCTGGGCAGAAGCCAGGTGCAGTGCAAAGCACCAAAAGAGGCCAAAAGGATGCTGACAGGTGTTGTAAAAGCAAAACAAAATCCAAGGAGGCAGACACAACTTGGTGGGGAAGATATGAGGGACATGGCACGGATGCATTAAAAAAAAAAAATAAAAAAAAAAAAAAATCTCAGCCAGAGCCAAAGCCATGAAAAGGCATGACAGCCCAACAAGTGCAGGGACTTGCCCCAAAGCTTGTCCAATTGATCCCCATTAAAATCGCAAGATTTGGTTTCCCTTCCCGAAAGGAAATTTCATTTCCTTTCGGGAAGGGAAAGCAAATCTTGCGACCCTGCAAAGAAAGGCTTACAAACACTCTGGAAAGGAGATATGATCAAAAGAAATGCAATTGCAAAAAACCCCCAAAAAAGGGAAAATTGGGAAATTTGGTGACTACAAGAAAGTGGTCTGGGCAGAAGCCAGGTGCAGTGCAAAGCACCAAAAGAGGCCAAAAATAACCTGACAGGTGTTGTAAAAAAAGGGCAAAAATCAAGGAGGCAGACACAACTTGGTGGGGAAGATATGAGCAACATTGCATGGATACTTAAAAAAAGAAAAAAAAAAAATCTCAGCCAAAGTCAAAGCCATGAAAAGGCATGGCATGCAAACAACTGCAAGGACACGCACAACATACACCAAGCCTTGCCAGAATTGATCCCTGCTGAAGGCCAAAACAAATAAGAAGGGCTTACACACACTCTGGAAAGGAGATATGATCAAAGGAAACAAAATTGAAAAAAAAAAAAAGAAAAATGGAAAATTTGGTGACTACAAGAAAGTGGTCTGGGCAGAAGGCAGGTGCAGTGCAAAGCACCAAAAGAGGCCAAAAGGATGCTGACAGGTGTTGTAAAAGCAAAACAAAATCCCAGGAGGTGCATACAACTTGGTTGGGAAGATATGAGGGACATGGCACGGATGCATTCAAAAAAAAAAAAAAGAAAAAAAAAATCTCAGCTAGAGCCAACGCCATGAAAAGGCATGACAGCCCAACAAGTGCAGGGACTTGCCCCAAAGCTTGTCCAATTGATCCCCATTAAAATCGCAAGATTTGGTTTCCCTTCCCGAAAGGAAATTTCATTTCCTTTCGGGAAGGGAAACCAAATCTTGCGACCCTGCAAAGAAAGGCTTACAAACACTCTGGAAAGGAGATATGATCAAAAGAAATGCAATTGCAAAAAACCCCCAAAAAAGGGAAAATTGGGAAATTTGGTGACTACAAGAAAGTGGTCTGGGCAGAAGCCAGGTGCAGTGCAAAGCACCAAAAGAGGCCAAAAATAACCTGAGAGGAGTTGTAAAAAAAGGGCAAAAATCAAGGAGGCAGACACAACTTGGTGGGGAAGATATGAGCAACATTGCATGGATACTTAAAAAAAGAAAAAAAAAAAATCTCAGCCAAAGTCAAAGCCATGAAAAGGCATGGCATGCAAACAACTGCAGGGACACGCACAACATACAGCAAGCCTTGCCAGAATTGATCCCTGCTGAAGGCCAAAACAAATAAGAAGGGCTTACACACACTCTGGAAAGGAGATATGATCAAAGGAAACAAAATTGAAAAAAAAAAAAAAGAAAAATGGAAAATTTGGTGACAACAAGAAAGTGGTCTGGGCAGAAGCCAGGTGCAGTGCAAAGCACCAAAAGAGGCCAGAAGGATGCTGACAGGTGTTGTAAAAGCAAAACAAAATCCCAGGAGGTGCATACAACTTGGTTGGGAAGATCTGAGGGACATGGCACGGATGCATTCGAAAAAAAAAAAAAAAAAAAAAATCTCAGCTAGAGCCAAAGCCATGAAAAGGCATGACAGCCCAACAAGTGCAGGGACTTGCCCCAAAGCTTGTCCAATTGATCCCCATTAAAATCGCAAGATTTGCTTTCCCTTCCCGAAAGGAAATTTCATTTCCTTTCGGGAAGGGAAAGCAAATCTTGCGACCCTGCAAAGAAAGGCTTACAAACACTCTGGAAAGGAGATATGATCAAAAGAAATGCAATTGCAAAAAACCCCCAAAAAAGGGAAAATTGGGAAATTTGGTGACTACAAGAAAGTGGTCTGGGCAGAAGCCAGGTGCAGTGCAAAGCACCAAAAGAGGCCAAAAATAACCTGACAGGTGTTGTAAAAAAAGGGCAAAAATCAAGGAGGCAGACACAACTTGGTGGGGAAGATATGAGCAACATTGCATGGATACTTAAAAAAAGAAAAAAAAAAAATCTCAGCCAAAGTCAAAGCCATGAAAAGGCATGGCATGCAAACAACTGCAGGGACACGCACAACATACAGCAAGCCTTGCCAGAATTGATCCCTGCTGAAGGCCAAAACAAATAAGAAGGGCTTACACACACTCTGGAAAGGAGATATGATCAAAGGAAACAAAATTGAAAAAAAAAAAAAGAAAAATGGAAAATTTGGTGACAACAAGAAAGTGGTCTGGGCAGAAGGCAGGTGCAGTGCAAAGCACCAAAAGAGGCCAAAAGGATGCTGACAGGTGTTGTAAAAGCAAAACAAAATCCAAGGAGGCAGACACAACTTGGTGGGGAAGATATGAGGGACATGGCACGGATGCATTAAAAAAAAAAATAAAAAAAAAAAAAAATCTCAGCCAGAGCCAAAGCCATGAAAAGGCATGACAGCCCAACAAGTGCAGGGACTTGCCCCAAAGCTTGTCCAATTGATCCCCATTAAAATCGCAAGATTTGGTTTCCCTTCCCGAAAGGAAATTTCATTTCCTTTCGGGAAGGGAAAGCAAATCTTGCGACCCTGCAAAGAAAGGCTTACAAACACTCTGGAAAGGAGATATGATCAAAAGAAGTGCAATTGCAAAAAACCCCCAAAAAAGGGAAAATTGGGAAATTTGGTGACTACAAGAAAGTGGTCTGGGCAGAAGCCAGGTGCAGTGCAAAGCACCAAAAGAGGCCAAAAATAACCTGAGAGGTGTTGTAAAACAAGGGCAAAAAACAAGGAGGCAGACACAACTTGGTGGGGAAGATATGAGCAACATTGCATGGATACTTAAAAAAAGAAAAAAAAAAAATCTCAGCCAAAGTCAAAGCCATGAAAAGGCATGGCATGCAAACAACTGCAGGGACACGCACAACATACAGCAAGCCTTGCCAGAATTGATCCCTGCTGAAGGCCAAAACAAATAAGAAGGGCTTACACACACTCTGGAAAGGAGATATGATCAAAGGAAACAAAATTGAAAAAAAAAAAAAAGAAAAATGGAAAATTTGGTGACAACAAGAAAGTGGTCTGGGCAGAAGCCAGGTGCAGTGCAAAGCACCAAAAGAGGCCAAAAGGATGCTGACAGGTGTTGTAAAAGCAAAACAAAATCCCAGGAGGTGCATACAACTTGGTTGGGAAGATATGAGGGACATGGCACCGATGCATTCAAAAAAAAAAAAAGAAAAAAAAAAATCTCAGGCCGAGCCAAAGCCATGTAAAGGCATGACAGCCCAACAAGTGCAGGGACTTGCCCCAAAGCTTGTCCAATTGATCCCCATTAAAATCGCAAGATTTGGTTTCCCTTCCCGAAAGGAAATTTCATTTCCTTTCGGGAAGGGAAACCAAATCTTGCGACCCTGCAAAGAAAGGCTTACAAACACTCTGGAAAGGAGATATGATCAAAAGAAATGCAATTGCAAAAAACCCCCAAAAAAGGGAAAATTGGGAAATTTGGTGACTACAAGAAAGTGGTCTGCGCAGAAGCCAGGTGCAGTGCAAAGCACCAAAAGAGGTGCATACAACTTGGTTGGGAAGATATGAGGGACATGGCACGGATGCATTCAAAAAAAAAAAAGAAAAAAAAAATCTCAGCTAGAGCCAACGCCATGAAAAGGCATGACAGCCCAACAAGTGCAGGGACTTGCCCCAAAGCTTGTCCAATTGATCCCCATTAAAATCGCAAGATTTGGTTTCCCTTCCCGAAAGGAAATGAAATTTCCTTTCGGGAAGGGAAACCAAATCTTGCGACCCTGCAAAGAAAGGCTTACAAACACTCTGGAAAGGAGATATGATCAAAAGAAATGCAATTGCAAAAAACCCCCAAAAAAGGGAAAATTGGGAAATTTGGTGACTACAAGAAAGTGGTCTGGGCAGAAGCCAGGTGCAGTGCAAAGCACCAAAAGAGGCCAAAAATAACCTGACAGGTGTTGTAAAAAAAGGGCAAAAATCAAGGAGGCAGACACAACTTGGTGGGGAAGATATGAGCAACATTGCATGGATATTTAAAAAAAGAAAAAAAAAAAATCTCAGCCAAAGTCAAAGCCATGAAAAGGCATGGCATGCAAACAACTGCAAGGACACGCACAACATACAGCAAGCCTTGCCAGAATTGATCCCTGCTGAAGGCCAAAACAAATAAGAAGGGCTTACACACACTCTGGAAAGGAGATATGATCAAAGGAAACAAAATTAAAAAAAAAAAAAAAGAAAAATGGAAAATTTGGTGACAACAAGAAAGTGGTCTGGGCAGAAGCCAGGTGCAGTGCAAAGCACCAAAAGAGGCCAGAAGGATGCTGACAGGTGTTGTAAAAGCAAAACAAAATCCCAGGAGGTGCAAACAACTTGGTTGGGAAGATCTGAGGGACATGGCACGGATGCATTAAAAAAAAAAAATAAAAAAAAAAAAAATCTCAGCCAGAGCCAAAGCCATGAAAAGGCATGATAGCCCAACAAGTGCAGGGACTTGCCCCAAAGCTTGTCCAATTGATCCCCATTAAAATCGCAAGATTTGGTTTCCCTTCCCGAAAGGAAATTTCATTTCCTTTCGGGAAGGGAAAGCAAATCTTGCGACCCTGCAAAGAAAGGCTTACAAACACTCTGGAAAGGAGATATGATCAAAAGAAGTGCAATTGCAAAAAACCCCCAAAAAAGGGAAAATTGGGAAATTTGGTGACTACAAGAAAGTGGTCTGGGCAGAAGCCAGGTGCAGTGCAAAGCACCAAAAGAGGCCAAAAATAACCTGAGAGGTGTTGTAAAACAAGGGCAAAAAACAAGGAGGCAGACACAACTTGGTGGGGAAGATATGAGCAACATTGCATGGATACTTAAAAAAAGAAAAAAAAAAAATCTCAGCCAAAGTCAAAGCCATGAAAAGGCATGGCATGCAAACAACTGCAGGGACACGCACAACATACAGCAAGCCTTGCCAGAATTGATCCCTGCTGAAGGCCAAAACAAATAAGAAGGGCTTACACACACTCTGGAAAGGAGATATGATCAAAGGAAACAAAATTGAAAAAAAAAAAAAAGAAAAATGGAAAATTTGGTGACAACAAGAAAGTGGTCTGGGCAG
Organism: Haemorhous mexicanus; assembly: GCF_027477595.1. Lineage (NCBI taxonomy): Eukaryota > Metazoa > Chordata > Aves > Passeriformes > Fringillidae > Haemorhous > Haemorhous mexicanus. The sequence goes on from NC_082343.1 coordinate 51,460,704, forward strand.
AAGCCAGGTGCAGTGCAAAGCACCAAAAGAGGCCAAAAGGATGCTGACAGGTGTTGTAAAAGCAAAACAAAATCCCAGGAGGTGCATACAACTTGGTTGGGAAGATATGAGGGACATGGCACCGATGCATTCAAAAAAAAAAAAAGAAAAAAAAAAATCTCAGGCCGAGCCAAAGCCGTGAAAAGGCATGACAGCCCAACAAGTGCAGGGACTTGCCCCAAAGCTTGTCCAATTGATCCCCATTAAAATCGCAAGATTTGGTTTCCCTTCCCGAAAGGAAATTTCATTTCCTTTCGGGAAGGGAAACCAAATCTTGCGACCCTGCAAAGAAAGGCTTACAAACACTCTGGAAAGGAGATATGATCAAAAGAAATGCAATTGCAAAAAACCCCCAAAAAAGGGAAAATTGGGAAATTTGGTGACTACAAGAAAGTGGTCTGGGCAGAAGCCAGGTGCAGTGCAAAGCACCAAAAGAGGTGCATACAACTTGGTTGGGAAGATATGAGGGACATGGCACGGATGCATTCAAAAATAAAAAAGAAAAAAAAAATCTCAGCTAGAGCCAACGCCATGAAAAGGCATGACAGCCCAACAAGTGCAGGGACTTGCCCCAAAGCTTGTCCAATTGATCCCCATTAAAATCGCAAGATTTGGTTTCCCTTCCCGAAAGGAAATTTCATTTCCTTTCGGGAAGGGAAACCAAATCTTGCGACCCTGCAAAGAAAGGCTTACAAACACTCTGGAAAGGAGATATGATCAAAAGAAATGCAATTGCAAAAAACCCCCAAAAAAGGGAAAATTGGGAAATTTGGTGACTACAAGAAAGTGGTCTGGGCAGAAGCCAGGTGCAGTGCAAAGCACCAAAAGAGGCCAAAAATAACCTGACAGGTGTTGTAAAAAAAGGGCAAAAATCAAGGAGGCAGACACAACTTGGTGGGGAAGATATGAGCAACATTGCATGGATACTTAAAAAAAGAAAAAAAAAAAAATCTCAGCCAAAGTCAAAGCCATGAAAAGGCATGGCATGCAAACAACTGCAAGGACACGCACAACATACACCAAGCCTTGCCAGAATTGATTCCTGCTGAAGGCCAAAACAAATAAGAAGGGCCTACACACACTCTGGAATGGAGATATGATCAAAGGAAACAAAATTGTAAAAAAAAAAAAAGGAAAATTGGAAAATTTGGTGACTACAAGAAAGTGGTCTGGGCAGAAGCCAGGTGCAGTGCAAAGCACCAAAAGAGGCCAAAAGGATGCTGACAGGTGTTGTAAAAGCAAAACAAAATCCCAGGAGGTGCATACAACTTGGTTGGGAAGATATGAGGGACACGGCACGGATGCATTCAAAAAAAAAAAAAGAAAAAAAAAATCTCAGCCAGAGCCAAAGCCATGAAAAGACATGACAGCCCAACAAGTGCAGGGACTTGCCCCAAAGCTTGTCCAATTGATCCCCATTAAAATCGCAAGATTTGGTTTCCCTTCCCGAAAGGAAATTTCATTTCCTTTCGGGAAGGGAAAGCAAATCTTGCGACCCTGCAAAGAAAGGCTTACAAACACTCTGGAAAGGAGATATGATCAAAAGAAATGCAATTGCAAAAAACCCCCAAAAAAGGGAAAATTGGGAAATTTGGTGACTACAAGAAAGTGGTCTGGGCAGAAGCCAGGTGCAGTGCAAAGCACCAAAAGAGGCCAAAAATAACCTGAGAGGTGTTGTAAAAAAAGGGCAAAAATCAAGGAGGCAGACACAACTTGGTGGGGAAGATATGAGCAACATTGCATGGATACTTAAAAAAAGAAAAAAAAAAAATCTCAGCCAAAGTCAAAGCCATGAAAAGGCATGGCATGCAAACAACTGCAGGGACACGCACAACATACAGCAAGCCTTGCCAGAATTGATCCCTGCTGAAGGCCAAAACAAATAAGAAGGGCTTACACACACTCTGGAAAGGAGATATGATCAAAGGAAACAAAATTGAAAAAAAAAAAAAAGAAAAATGGAAAATTTGGTGACAACAAGAAAGTGGTCTGGGCAGAAGGCAGGTGCAGTGCAAAGCACCAAAAGAGGCCAAAAGGATGCTGACAGGTGTTGTAAAAGCAAAACAAAATCCAAGGAGGCAGACACAACTTGGTGGGGAAGATATGAGGGACATGGCACGGATGCATTCAAAAAAAAAAAAAAAAAAAAAAAAAAAATCTCAGCTAGAGCCAAAGCCATGAAAAGGCATGACAGCCCAACAAGTGCAGGGACTACCCCCAAAGCTTGTCCAATTGATCCCCATTAAAATCGCAAGATTTGGTTTCCCTTCCCGAAAGGAAATTTCATTTCCTTTCGGGAAGGGAAACCAAATCTTGCGACCCTGCAAAGAAAGGCTTACAAACACTCTGGAAAGGACACATGATCAAAAGAAATGCAATTGCAAAAAACCCCCAAAAAAGGGAAAATTGGGAAATTTGGTGACTACAAGAAAGTGGTCTGGGCAGAAGCCAGGTGCAGTGCAAAGCACCAAAAGAGGCCAAAAATAACCTGAGAGGAGTTGTAAAAAAAGGGCAAAAATCAAGGAGGCAGACACAACTTGGTGGGGAAGATATGAGCAACATTGCATGGATACTTAAAAAAAGAAAAAAAAAAATCTCAGCCAAAGTCAAAGCCATGAAAAGGCATGGCATGCAAACAACTGCAGGGACACGCACAACATACAGCAAGCCTTGCCAGAATTGATCCCTGCTGAATGCCAAAACAAATAAGAAGGGCTTACACACACTCTGGAATGGAGATATGATCAAAGGAAACAAAATTGAAAAAAAAAAAAAAAGAAAAATGGAAAATTTGGTGACTGCAAGAAAGTGGTCTGGGCAGAAGCCAGGTGCAGTGCAAAGCACCAAAAGAGGCCAAAAGGATGCTGACAGGTGTTGTAAAAGCAAAACAAAATCCAAGGAGGCAGACACAACTTGGTGGGGAAGATATGAGGGACATGGCACGGATGCATTAAAAAAAAAAAAAAAAAAAAAAAAAAAATCTCAGCAGGAGCCAAAGCCATGAAAAGACATGACAGCCCAACAAGCGCAGGGACTTGCCCCAAAGCTTGTCCAATTGATCCCCATTAAAATCGCAAGATTTGGTTTCCCTTCCCGAAAGGAAATTTCATTTCCTTTCGGGAAGGGAAACCAAATCTTGCGACCCTGCAAAGAAAGGCTTACAAACACTCTGGAAAGGAGATATGATCAAAAGAAATGCAATTGCAAAAAAACCCCAAAAAAGGGAAAATTGGGAAATTTGGTGACTACAAGAAAGTGGTCTGGGCAGAAGCCAGGTGCAGTGCAAAGCACCAAAAGAGGCCAAAAATAACCTGAGAGGAGTTGTAAAAAAAGGGCAAAAATACAGGAGGCAGACACAACTTGGTAGGGAAGATATGAGCAACATTGCATGGATACTTAAAAAAAGAAAAAAAAAAATCTCAGCCAAAGTCAAAGCCATGAAAAGGCATGGCATGCAAACAACTGCAGGGACACGCACAACATACACCAAGCCTTGCCAGAATTGTTCCCTGCTGAAGGCCAAAACAAATAAGAAGGGCTTACACACACTCTGGAATGGAGATATGATCAAAGGAAACAAAATTGAAAAAAAAAAAAAAGAAAAATGGAAAATTTGGTGACTACAAGAAAGTGGTCTGGGCAGAAGGCAGGTGCAGTGCAAAGCACCAAAAGAGGCCAAAAGGATGCTGACAGGTGTTGTAAAAGCAAAACAAAATCCAAGGAGGCAGACACAACTTGGTGGGGAAGATATGAGGGACATGGCACGGATGCATTCAAAAAAAAAAAAAAAAAAAAAAAAAAAATCTCAGCTAGAGCCAAAGCCATGAAAAGGCATGACAGCCCAACAAGTGCAGGGACTACCCCCAAAGCTTGTCCAATTGATCCCCATTAAAATCGCAAGATTTGGTTTCCCTTCCCGAAAGGAAATTTCATTTCCTTTCGGGAAGGGAAACCAAATCTTGCGACCCTGCAAAGAAAGGCTTACAAACACTCTGGAAAGGACACATGATCAAAAGAAATGCAATTGCAAAAAACCCCCAAAAAAGGGAAAATTGGGAAATTTGGTGACTACAAGAAAGTGGTCTGGGCAGAAGCCAGGTGCAGTGCAAAGCACCAAAAGAGGCCAAAAATAACCTGAGAGGAGTTGTAAAAAAAGGGCAAAAATCAAGGAGGCAGACACAACTTGGTGGGGAAGATATGAGCAACATTGCATGGATACTTAAAAAAAGAAAAAAAAAATCTCAGCCAAAGTCAAAGCCATGAAAAGGCATGGCATGCAAACAACTGCAGGGACACGCACAACATACAGCAAGCCTTGCCAGAATTGATCCCTGCTGAATGCCAAAACAAATAAGAAGGGCTTACACACACTCTGGAATGGAGATATGATCAAAGGAAACAAAATTGAAAAAAAAAAAAAAAGAAAAATGGAAAATTTGGTGACTGCAAGAAAGTGGCCTGGGCAGAAGCCAGGTGCAGTGCAAAGCACCAAAAGAGGCCAAAAGGATGCTGACAGGTGTTGTAAAAGCAAAACAAAATCCAAGGAGGCAGACACAACTTGGTGGGGAAGATATGAGGGACATGGCACGGATGCATTCAAAAAAAAAAAAAGAAAAAAAAAATCTCAGCCAGAGCCAAAGCCATGAAAAGGCATGACAGCCCAACAAGTGCAGGGACTTGCCCCAAAGCTTGTCCAATTGATCCCCATTAAAATCGCAAGATTTGGTTTCCCTTCCCGAAAGGAAATTTCATTTCCTTTCGGGAAGGGAAACCAAATCTTGCGACCCTGCAAAGAAAGGCTTACAAACACTCTGGAAAGGAGACATGATCAAAAGAAATGCAATTGCAAAAAACCCCCAAAAAAGGGAAAATTGGGAAATTTGGTGACTACAAGAAAGTGGTCTGGGCAGAAGCCAGGTGCAGTGCAAAGCACCAAAAGAGGCCAAAAATAACCTGACAGGTGTTGTAAAAAAAGGGCAAAAATCAAGGAGGCAGACACAACTTGGTGGGGAAGATATGAGCAACATTGCATGGATACTTAAAAAAAGAAAAAAAAAAATCTCAGCCAAAGTCAAAGCCATGAAAAGGCATGGCATGCAAACAACTGCAGGGACACGCACAACATACACCAAGCCTTGCCAGAATTGCTCCCTGCTGAAGGCCACAACAAATAAGAAGGGCTTACACACACTCTGGAATGGAGATATGATCAAAGGAAACAAAATTGAAAAAAAAAAAAAAGAAAAATGGAAAATTTGGTGACAACAAGAAAGTGGTCTGGGCAGAAGCCAGGTGCAGTGCAAAGCACCAAAAGAGGCCAAAAGGATGCTGACAGGTGTTGTAAAAGCAAAACAAAATCCAAGGAGGCAGACACAACTTGGTGGGGAAGATATGAGGGACATGGCACGGATGCATTCAAAAAAAAAAAAAAAAAAAAAAAAAACATCTCAGCCAGAGCCAAAGCCATGAAAAGGCATGACAGCCCAACAAGTGCAGGGACTTGCCCCAAAGCTTGTCCAATTGATCCCCATTAAAATCGCAAGATTTGCTTTCCCTTCCCGAAAGGAAATTTCATTTCCTTTCGGGAAGGGAAAGCAAATCTTGCGACCCTGCAAAGAAAGGCTTACAAACACTCTGGAAAGGAGACATGATCAAAAGAAATGCAATTGCAAAAAACCCCCAAAAAAGGGAAAATTGGGAAATTTGGTGACTACAAGATAGTGGTCTGGGCAGAAGACAGGTGCAGTGCAAAGCACCAAAAGAGGCCAAAAATAACCTGAGAGGAGTTGTAAATAAAGGGCAAAAATCAAGGAGGCAGACACAACTTGGTGGGGAAGATATGAGCAACATTGCATGGATACTTAAAAAAAGAAAAAAAAAAAAATCTCAGCCAAAGTCAAAGCCATGAAAAGGCATGGCATGCAAACAACTGTAGGGACACGCACAACATACAGCAAGCCTTGCCAGAATTGGTCCCCGCTGAAGGCCAAAACAAATAGAAGGGCTTACACACACTCTGGAATGGAGATATGATCAAAGGAAACAAAATTGAAAAAAAAAAAAAAGAAAAATGGAAAATTTGGTGACAACAAGAAAGTGGTCTGGGCAGAAGCCAGGTGCAGTGCAAAGCACCAAAAGAGGCCAAAAGGATGCTGACAGGTGTTGTAAAAGCAAAACAAAATCCAAGGAGGCAGACACAACTTGGTGGGGAAGATATGAGGGACATGGCACGAATGCATTAAAAAAAAAAAAAAAAAAAAAAAAAATCTCAGCCAGAGCCAAAGCCATGAAAAGGCATGACAGCCCAACAAGCGCAGGGACTTGCCCCAAAGCTTGTCCAATTGATCCCCATTAAAATCGCAAGATTTGGTTTCCCTTCCCGAAAGGAAATTTCATTTCCTTTCGGGAAGGGAAACCAAATCTTGCGACCCTGCAAAGAAAGGCTTACAAACACTCTGGAAAGGAGACAAGATCAAAAGAAATGCAATTGCAAAAAACCCCCAAAAAAGGGAAAATTGGGAAATTTGGTGACTACAAGAAAGTGGTCTGGGCAGAAGCCAGGTGCAGTGCAAAGCACCAAAAGAGGCCAAAAATAACCTGAGAGGAGTTGTAAAAAAAGGGCAAAAATCAAGGAGGCAGACACAACTTGGTGGGGAAGATATGAGCAACATTGCATGGATACTTAAAAAAAGAAAAAAAAAAATCTCAGCCAAAGTCAAAGCCATGAAAAGGCATGGCATGCAAACAACTGCAATGACACGCACAACATACACCAAGCCTTGCCAGAACTGATCCCTGCTGAAGGCCAAAACAAATAAGAAGGGCTTACACACACTCTGGAATGGAGATATGATCAAAGGAAACAAAATTGAAAAAAAAAAAAAAAGAAAAATGGAAAATTTGGTGACTGCAAGAAAGTGGTCTGGGCAGAAGCCAGGTGCAGTGCAAAGCACCAAAAGAGGCCAAAAGGATGCTGACAGGTGTTGTAAAAGCAAAACAAAATCCAAGGAGGCAGACACAACTTGGTGGGGAAGATATGAGGGACATGGCACGGATGCATTAAAAAAAAAAAAAAAAAAAAATCTCAGCCAGAGCCAAAGCCATGAAAAGACATGACAGCCCAACAAGCGCAGGGACTTGCCCCAAAGCTTGTCCAATTGATCCCCATTAAAATCGCAAGATTTGGTTTCCCTTCCCGAAAGGAAATTTCATTTCCTTTCGGGAAGGGAAACCAAATCTTGCGACCCTGCAAAGAAAGGCTTACAAACACTCTGGAAAGGAGATATGATCAAAAGAAATGCAATTGCAAAAAACCCCCAAAAAAGGGAAAATTGGGAAATTTGGTGACTACAAGAAAGTGGTCTGGGCAGAAGCCAGGTGCAGTGCAAAGCACCAAAAGAGGCCAAAAATAACCTGAGAGGAGTTGTAAAAAAAGGGCAAAAATACAGGAGGCAGACACAACTTGGTAGGGAAGATATGAGCAACATTGCATGGATACTTAAAAAAAGAAAAAAAAAAATCTCAGCCAAAGTCAAAGCCATGAAAAGGCATGGCATGCAAACAACTGCAGGGACACGCACAACATACACCAAGCCTTGCCAGAATTGTTCCCTGCTGAAGGCCAAAACAAATAAGAAGGGCTTACACACACTCTGGAATGGAGATATGATCAAAGGAAACAAAATTGAAAAAAAAAAAAAAGAAAAATGGAAAATTTGGTGACTACAAGAAAGTGGTCTGGGCAGAAGCCAGGTGCAGTGCAAAGCACCAAAAGAGGCCAAAAGGATGCTGACAGGTGTTGTAAAAGCAAAACAAAATCCAAGGAGGCAGACACAACTTGGTGGGGAAGATATGAGGGACATGGCACGGATGCATTAAAAAAAAAAAAAAAAAAAAAAAAAAATCTCAGCCAGAGCCAAAGCCATGAAAAGGCATGACAGCCCAACAAGTGCAGGGACTTGCCCCAAAGCTTGTCCAATTGATCCCCATTAAAATCTCAAGATTTGGTTTCCCTTCCCGAAAGGAAATTTCATTTCCTTTCGGGAAGGGAAACCAAATCTTGCGACCCTGCAAAGAAAGGCTTACAAACACTCTGGAAAGGAGACATGATCAAAAGAAATGCAATTGCAAAAAACCCCCAAAAAAGGGAAAATTGGGAAATTTGGTGACTACAAGAAAGTGGTCTGGGCAGAAGCCAGGTGCAGTGCAAAGCACCAAAAGAGGCCAAAAATAACCTGAGAGGAGTTGTAAAAAAAGGGCAAAAATCAAGGAGGCAGACACAACTTGGTGGGGAAGATATGAGCAACATTGCATGGATACTTAAAAAAAGAAAAAAAAAAATCTCAGCCAAAGTCAAAGCCATGAAAAGGCATGGCATGCAAACAACTGCAGGGACACGCACAACATACACCAAGCCTTGCCAGAATTGATCCCTGCTGAAGGCCAAAACAAATAAGAAGGGCTTACACACACTCTGGAATGGAGATATGATCAAAGGAAACAAAATTGAAAAAAAAAAAAAAGAAAAATGGAAAATTTGGTGACTACAAGAAAGTGGTCTGGGCAGAAGCCAGGTGCAGTGCAAAGCACCAAAAGAGGCCAAAAGGATGCTGACAGGTGTTGTAAAAGCAAAACAAAATCCAAGGAGGCAGACACAACTTGGTGGGGAAGATATGAGGGACATGGCACGGATGCATTCAAAAAAAAAAAAAAAAAAAAAAAAAATCTCAGCCAGAGCCAAAGCCATGAAAAGGCATGACAGCCCAACAAGTGCAGGGACTTGCCCCAAAGCTTGTCCAATTGATCCCCATTAAAATCGCAAGATTTGGTTTCCCTTCCCGAAAGGAAATTTCATTTCCTTTCGGGAAGGGAAACCAAATCTTGCGACCCTGCAAAGAAAGGCTTACAAACACTCTGGAAAGGAGACATGATCAAAAGAAATGCAATTGCAAAAAACCCCCAAAAAAGGGAAAATTGGGAAATTTGGTGACTACAAGAAAGTGGTCTGGGCAGAAGCCAGGTGCAGTGCAAAGCACCAAAAGAGGCCAAAAATAACCTGAGAGGAGTTGTAAAAAAAGGGCAAAAATCAAGGAGGCAGACACAACTTGGTGGGGAAGATATGAGCAACATTGCATGGATACTTAAAAAAAGAAAAAAAAAAATCTCAGCCAAAGTCAAAGCCATGAAAAGGCATGGCATGCAAACAACTGCAGGGACACGCACAACATACACCAAGCCTTGCCAGAATTGATCCCTGCTGAAGGCCAAAACAAATAAGAAGGGCTTACACACACTCTGGAATGGAGATATGATCAAAGGAAACAAAATTGAAAAAAAAAAAAAAAGAAAAATGGAAAATTTGGTGACTACAAGAAAGTGGTCTGGGCAGAAGCCAGGTGCAGTGCAAAGCACCAAAAGAGGCCAAAAGGATGCTGACAGGTGTTGTAAAAGCAAAACAAAATCCAAGGAGGCAGACACAACTTGGTGGGGAAGATATGAGGGACATGGCACGGATGCATTAAAAAAAAAAAAAAAAAAAAAAAAAATCTCAGCCAGAGCCAAAGCCATGGAAAGATATGACAGCCCAACAAGCGCAGGGACTTGCCCCAAAGCTTGTCCAATTGATCCCCATTAAAATTGCAAGATTTGGTTTCCCTTCCCGAAAGGAAATTTCATTTCCTTTCGGGAAGGGAAACCAAATCTTGCGACCCTGCAAAGAAAGGCTTACAAACACTCTGGAAAGGAGACATGATCAAAAGAAATGCAATTGCAAAAAACCCCCAAAAAAGGGAAAATTGGGAAATTTGGTGACTACAAGAAAGTGGTCTGGGCAGAAGCCAGGTGCAGTGCAAAGCACCAAAAGAGGCCAAAAATAACCTGAGAGGAGTTGTAAAAAAAGGGCAAAAATACAGGAGGCAGACACAACTTGGTAGGGAAGATATGAGCAACATTGCATGGATACTTAAAAAAAGAAAAAAAAAAATCTCAGCCAAAGTCAAAGCCATGAAAAGGCATGGCATGCAAACAACTGCAGGGACACGCACAACATACACCAAGCCTTGCCAGAATTGATCCCTGCTGAAGGCCAAAACAAATAAGAAGGGCTTACACACACTCTGGAATGGAGATATGATCAAAGGAAACAAAATTGAAAAAAAAAAAAAAATGGAAAATTTGGTGACTACAAGAAAGTGGTCTGGGCAGAAGCCAGGTGCAGTGCAAAGCACCAAAAGAGGCCAAAAGGATGCTGACAGGTGTTGTAAAAGCAAAACAAAATCCAAGGAGGCAGACACAACTTGGTGGGGAAGATATGAGGGACATGGCACGGATGCATTAAAAAAAAAAAAAAAAAAAAAAAATCTCAGCCAGAGCCAAAGCCGTGAAAAGACATGACAGCCCAACAAGCGCAGGGACTTGCCCCAAAGCTTGTCCAATTGATCCCCATTAAAATCGCAAGATTTGGTTTCCCTTCCCGAAAGGAAATTTCATTTCCTTTCGGGAAGGGAAACCAAATCTTGCGACCCTGCAAAGAAAGGCTTACAAACACTCTGGAAAGGAGACATGATCAAAAGAAATGCAATTGCAAAAAACCCCCAAAAAAGGGAAAATTGGGAAATTTGGTGACTACAAGAAAGTGGTCTGGGCAGAAGCCAGGTGCAGTGCAAAGCACCAAAAGAGGCCAAAAATAACCTGAGAGGAGTTGTAAAAAAAGGGCAAAAATCAAGGAGGCAGACACAACTTGGTGGGGAAGATATGAGCAACATTGCATGGATACTTAAAAAAAGAAAAAAAAAAATCTCAGCCAAAGTCAAAGCCATGAAAAGGCATGGCATGCAAACAACTGCAGGGACACGCACAACATACACCAAGCCTTGCCAGAATTGATCCCTGCTGAAGGCCAAAACAAACAAGAAGGGCTTACACACACTCTGGAATGGTGATATGATCAAAGGAAACAAAATTGAAAAAAAAAAAAAAGAAAAATGGAAAATTTGGTGACTACAAGAAAGTGGTCTGGGCAGAAGCCAGGTGCAGTGCAAAGCACCAAAAGAGGCCAAAAGGATGCTGACAGGTGTTGTAAAAGCAAAACAAAATCCAAGGAGGCAGACACAACTTGGTGGGGAAGATATGAGGGACATGGCACGGATGCATTCAAAAAAAAAAAAAAAAAAAAAAATCTCAGCCAGAGCCAAAGCCATGAAAAGACATGACAGCCCAACAAGCGCAGGGACTTGCCCCAAAGCTTGTCCAATTGATCCCCATTAAAATCGCAAGATTTGGTTTCCCTTCCCGAAAGGAAATTTCATTTCCTTTCGGGAAGGGAAACCAAATCTTGCGACCCTGCAAAGAAAGGCTTACAAACACTCTGGAAAGGAGACATGATCAAAAGAAATGCAATTGCAAAAAACCCCCAAAAAAGGGAAAATTGGGAAATTTGGTGACTACAAGAAAGTGGTCTGGGCAGAAGCCAGGTGCAGTGCAAAGCACCAAAAGAGGCCAAAAATAACCTGAGAGGAGTTGTAAAAAAAGGGCAAAAATACAGGAGGCAGACACAACTTGGTAGGGAAGATATGAGCAACATTGCATGGATACTTAAAAAAAGAAAAAAAAAAATCTCAGCCAAAGTCAAAGCCATGAAAAGGCATGGCATGCAAACAACTGCAGGGACACGCACAACATACACCAAGCCTTGCCAGAATAGATCCCTGCTGAAGACCAAAACAAATAAGAAGGGCTTACACACACTCTGGAATGGAGATATGATCAAAGGAAACAAAATTGAAAAAAAAAAAAAAATGGAAAATTTGGTGACTACAAGAAAGTGGTCTGGGCAGAAGCCAGGTGCAGTGCAAAGCACCAAAAGAGGCCAAAAGGATGCTGACAGGTGTTGTAAAAGCAAAACAAAATCCAAGGAGGCAGACACAACTTGGTGGGGAAGATATGAGGGACATGGCACGGATGCATTAAAAAAAAAAAAAAAAAAAAAAAATCTCAGCCAGAGCCAAAGCCGTGAAAAGACATGACAGCCCAACAAGCGCAGGGACTTGCCCCAAAGCTTGTCCAATTGATCCCCATTAAAATCGCAAGATTTGGTTTCCCTTCCCGAAAGGAAATTTCATTTCCTTTCGGGAAGGGAAACCAAATCTTGCGACCCTGCAAAGAAAGGCTTACAAACACTCTGGAAAGGAGACATGATCAAAAGAAATGCAATTGCAAAAAACCCCCAAAAAAGGGAAAATTGGGAAATTTGGTGACTACAAGAAAGTGGTCTGGGCAGAAGCCAGGTGCAGTGCAAAGCACCAAAAGAGGCCAAAAATAACCTGAGAGGAGTTGTAAAAAAAGGGCAAAAATCAAGGAGGCAGACACAACTTGGTGGGGAAGATATGAGCAACATTGCATGGATACTTAAAAAAAGAAAAAAAAAAATCTCAGCCAAAGTCAAAGCCATGAAAAGGCATGGCATGCAAACAACTGCAGGGACACGCACAACATACACCAAGCCTTGCCAGAATTGATCCCTGCTGAAGGCCAAAACAAATAAGAAGGGCTTACACACACTCTGGAATGGAGATATGATCAAAGGAAACAAAATTGAAAAAAAAAAAAAAGAAAAATGGAAAATTTGGTGACTACAAGAAAGTGGTCTGGGCAGAAGCCAGGTGCAGTGCAAAGCACCAAAAGAGGCCAAAAGGATGCTGACAGGTGTTGTAAAAGCAAAACAAAATCCAAGGAGGCAGACACAACTTGGTGGGGAAGATATGAGGGACATGGCACGGATGCATTAAAAAAAAAAAAAAAAAAAAAAATCTCAGCCAGAGCCAAAGCCGTGAAAAGACATGACAGCCCAACAAGCGCAGGGACTTGCCCCAAAGCTTGTCCAATTGATCCCCATTAAAATCGCAAGATTTGGTTTCCCTTCCCGAAAGGAAATTTCATTTCCTTTCGGGAAGGGAAACCAAATCTTGCGACCCTGCAAAGAAAGGCTTACAAACACTCTGGAAAGGAGACATGATCAAAAGAAATGCAATTGCAAAAAACCCCCAAAAAAGGGAAAATTGGGAAATTTGGTGACTACAAGAAAGTGGTCTGGGCAGAAGCCAGGTGCAGTGCAAAGCACCAAAAGAGGCCAAAAATAACCTGAGAGGAGTTGTAAAAAAAGGGCAAAAATCAAGGAGGCAGACACAACTTGGTGGGGAAGATATGAGCAACATTGCATGGATACTTAAAAAAAGAAAAAAAAAATTCTCAGCCAAAGTCAAAGCCATGAAAAGGCATGGCATGCAAACAACTGCAGGGACACGCACAACATACACCAAGCCTTGCCAGAATTGATCCCTGCTGAAGGCCAAAACAAACAAGAAGGGCTTACACACACTCTGGAATGGTGATATGATCAAAGGAAACAAAATTGAAAAAAAAAAAAAAGAAAAATGGAAAATTTGGTGACTACAAGAAAGTGGTCTGGGCAGAAGCCAGGTGCAGTGCAAAGCACCAAAAGAGGCCAAAAGGATGCTGACAGGTGTTGTAAAAGCAAAACAAAATCCAAGGAGGCAGACACAACTTGGTGGGGAAGATATGAGGGACATGGCACGGATGCATTCAAAAAAAAAAAAAAAAAAAAAAAAAAAATCTCAGCCAGAGCCAAAGCCATGAAAAGGCATGACAGCCCAACAAGTGCAGGGACTTGCCCCAAAGCTTGTCCAATTGATCCCCATTAAAATTGCAAGATTTGGTTTCCCTTCCCGAAAGGAAATTTCATTTCCTTTCGGGAAGGGAAACCAAATCTTGCGACCCTGCAAAGAAAGGCTTACAAACACTCTGGAAAGGAGACATGATCAAAAGAAATGCAATTGCAAAAAACCCCCAAAAAAGGGACAATTGGGAACTTTGGTGACTACAAGAAAGTGGTCTGGGCAGAAGCCAGGTGCAGTGCAAAGCACCAAAAGAGGCCAAAAATAACCTGAGAGGAGTTGTAAAAAAAGGGCAAAAATCAAGGAGGCAGACACAACTTGGTGGGGAAGATATGAGCAACATTGCATGGATACTTAAAAAAAGAAAAAAAAAAATCTCAGCCAAAGTCAAAGCCATGAAAAGGCATGGCATGCAAACAACTGCAGGGACACGCACAACATACACCAAGCCTTGCCAGAATTGATCCCCGCTGAAGGCCAAAACAAACAATAAGGGCTTAAACACACTCTGGAATGGAGATATGATCAAAGGAAACAAAATTGAAAAAAAAAAAAAAGAAAAATGGAAAATTTGGTGACAACAAGAAAGTGGTTTGGGCAGAAGCCAGGTGCAGTGCAAAGCACCAAAAGAGGCCAAAAGGATGCTGACAGGTGTTGTAAAAGCAAAACAAAATCCAAGGAGGCAGACACAACTTGGTGGGGAAGATATGAGGGACATGGCACGGATGCATTAAAAAAAAAAAAAAAAAAAAAAAAAAATCTCAGCCAGAGCCAAAGCCATGAAAAGGCATGACAGCCCAACAAGTGCAGGGACTTGCCCCAAAGCTTGTCCAATTGATCCCCATTAAAATCGCAAGATTTGGTTTCCCTTCCCGAAAGGAAATTTCATTTCCTTTCGGGAAGGGAAAGCAAATCTTGCGACCCTGCAAAGAAAGGCTTACAAACACTCTGGAAAGGAGACATGATCAAAAGAAATGCAATTGCAAAAAACCCCCAAAAAAGGGAAAATTGGGAAATTTGGTGACTACAAGAAAGTGGTCTGGGCAGAAGCCAGGTGCAGTGCAAAGCACCAAAAGAGGCCAAAAATAACCTGAGAGGAGTTGTAAAAAAAGGGCAAAAATCAAGGAGGCAGACACAACTTGGTGGGGAAGATATGAGCAACATTGCATGGATACTTAAAAAAAGAAAAAAAAAAATCTCAGCCAAAGTCAAAGCCATGAAAAGGCATGGCATGCAAACAACTGCAGGGACACGCACAACATACAGCAAGCCTTGCCAGAATTGATCCCTGCTGAAGGCCAAAACAAATAAGAAGGGCTTACACACACTCTGGAATGGAGACATGATCAAAGGAAACAAAATTGAAAAAAAAAAAAAAAGAAAAATGGAAAATTTGGTGACTACAAGAAAGTGGTCTGGGCAGAAGCCAGGTGCAGTGCAAAGCACCAAAAGAGGCCAAAAGGATGCTGACAGGTGTTGTAAAAGCAAAACAAAATCCAAGGAGGCAGACACAACTTGGTGGGGAAGATATGAGGGACATGGCACGGATGCATTCAAAAAAAAAAAAAAAAAAAAAAAAAACATCTCAGCCAGAGCCAAAGCCATGAAAAGGCATGACAGCCCAACAAGTGCAGGGACTTGCCCCAAAGCTTGTCCAATTGATCCCCATTAAAATCGCAAGATTTGGTTTCCCTTCCCGAAAGGAAATTTCATTTCCTTTCGGGAAGGGAAACCAAATCTTGCGACCCTGCAAAGAAAGGCTTACAAACACTCTGGAAAGGAGATATGATCAAAAGAAATGCAATTGCAAAAAACCCCCAAAAAAGGGAAAATTGGGAAATTTGGTGACTACAAGAAAGTGGTCTGGGCAGAAGCCAGGTGCAGTGCAAAGCACCAAAAGAGGCCAAAAATAACCTGACAGGTGTTGTAAAAAAAGGGCAAAAATCAAGGAGGCAGACACAACTTGGTGGGGAAGATATGAGCAACATTGCATGGATACTTAAAAAAAGAAAAAAAAAAATCTCAGCCAAAGTCAAAGCCATGAAAAGGCATGGCATGCAAACAACTGCAGGGACACGCACAACATACACCAAGCCTTGCCAGAATTGATCCCTGCTGAAGGCCAAAACAAATAAGAAGGGCTTACACACACTCTGGAATGGAGATATGATCAAAGGAAAGAAAATTGAAAAAAAAAAAAAGAAAATTGGAAAATTTGGTGACAACAAGAAAGTGGTCTGGGCAGAAGCCAGGTGCAGTGCAAAGCACCAAAAAAAGTTAAAAGAATGCTAACAGGTGTTGTAAAAGCAAAACAAAATCCAAGGAGGCAGACACAACTTGGTGGGGAAGATATGAGGGACATGGCACGGATGCATTCAAAAAAAAAAAAGAAAAAAAAAATCTCAGCCAGAGCCAAAGCCATGAAATGGCATGACAGCCCAACAAGTGCAGGGACTTGCCCCAAAGCTTGTCCAATTGATCCCCATTAAAATCGCAAGATTTGGTTTCCCTTCCCGAAAGGAAATTTCATTTCCTTTCGGGAAGGGAAACCAAATCTTGCGACCCTGCAAAGAAAGGCTTACAAACACTCTGGAAAGGAGATATGATCAAAAGAAATGCAATTGCAAAAAAAACCCCAAAAAAGGGAAAATTGGGAAATTTGGTGACTACAAGAAAGTGGTCTGGGCAGAAGCCAGGTGCAGTGCAAAGCACCAAAAGAGGCCAAAAATAACCTGAGAGGTGTTGTAAAAAAAGGGCAAAAATCAAGGAGGCAGACACAACTTGGTGGGGAAGATATGAGCAACATTGCATGGATACTTAAAAAAAGAAAAAAAAAAATCTCAGCCAAAGTCAAAGCCATGAAAAGGCATGGCATGCAAACAACTGCAAGGACACGCACAACATACACCAAGCCTTGCCAGAATTGATCCCCGCTGAAGGCCAAAACAAATAAGAAGGGCTTACACACACTCTGGAATGGAGATATGATCAAAGGAAACAAAATTGAAAAAAAAAAAAAAGAAAAATGGAAAATTTGGTGACTACAAGAAAGTGGTCTGGGCAGAAGCCAGGTGCAGTGCAAAGCACCAAAAGAGGCCAAAAGGATGCTGACAGGTGTTGTAAAAGCAAAACAAAATCCAAGGAGGTACATACAACTTGGTTGGGAAGATATGAGGGACATGGCACGGATGCATTCAAAAAAAAAAAAAGAAAAAAAAAATCTCAGCCAGAGCCAAAGCCATGAAAAGGCATGACAGCCCAACAAGTGCAGGGACTTGCCCCAAAGCTTGTCCAATTGATCCCCATTAAAATCGCAAGATTTGGTTTCCCTTCCCGAAAGGAAATTTCATTTCCTTTCGGGAAGGGAAAGCAAATCTTGCGACCCTGCAAAGAAAGGCTTACAAACACTCTGGAAAGGAGACATGATCAAAAGAAATGCAATTGCAAAAAACCCCCAAAAAAGGGAAAATTGGGAAATTTGGTGACTACAAGAAAGTGGTCTGGGCAGAAGCCAGGTGCAGTGCAAAGCACCAAAAGAGGCCAAAAATAACCTGAGAGGAGTTGTAAAAAAAGGGCAAAAATCAAGGAGGCAGACACAACTTGGTGGGGAAGATATGAGCAACATTGCATGGATACTTAAAAAAAGAAAAAAAAAAATCTCAGCCAAAGTCAAAGCCATGAAAAGGCATGGCATGCAAACAACTGCAGGGACACGCACAACATACAGCAAGCCTTGCCAGAATTGATCCCTGCTGAAGGCCAAAACAAATAAGAAGGGCTTACACACACTCTGGAATGGAGACATGATCAAAGGAAACAAAATTGAAAAAAAAAAAAAAAGAAAAATGGAAAATTTGGTGACTACAAGAAAGTGGTCTGGGCAGAAGCCAGGTGCAGTGCAAAGCACCAAAAGAGGCCAAAAGGATGCTGACAGGTGTTGTAAAAGCAAAACAAAATCCAAGGAGGCAGACACAACTTGGTGGGGAAGATATGAGGGACATGGCACGGATGCATTCAAAAAAAAAAAAAAAAAAAAAAAAAACATCTCAGCCAGAGCCAAAGCCATGAAAAGGCATGACAGCCCAACAAGTGCAGGGACTTGCCCCAAAGCTTGTCCAATTGATCCCCATTAAAATCGCAAGATTTGGTTTCCCTTCCCGAAAGGAAATTTCATTTCCTTTCGGGAAGGGAAACCAAATCTTGCGACCCTGCAAAGAAAGGCTTACAAACACTCTGGAAAGGAGACATGATCAAAAGAAATGCAATTGCAAAAAACCCCCAAAAAAGGGAAAATTGGGAAATTTGGTGACTACAAGAAAGTGGTCTGGGCAGAAGCCAGGTGCAGTGCAAAGCACCAAAAGAGGCCAAAAATAACCTGAGAGGTGTTGTAAAAAAAGGGCAAAAATCAAGGAGGCAGACACAACTTGGGGGGGAAGATATGAGCAACATTGCATGGATACTTAAAAAAAGAAAAAAAAAAATCTCAGCCAAAGTCAAAGCCATGAAAAGGCATGGCATGCAAACAACTGCAGGGACACGCACAACATACACCAAGCCTTGCCAGAATTGATCCCCGCTGAAGGCCAAAACAAACAAGAAGGGCTTACACACACTCTGGAATGGAGATATGATCAAAGGAAACAAAATTGAAAAAAAAAAAAAAATGGAAAATTTGGTGACTACAAGAAAGTGGTCTGGGCAGAAGCCAGGTGCAGTGCAAAGCACCAAAAGAGGCCAAAAGGATGCTGACAGGTGTTGTAAAAGCAAAACAAAATCCAAGGAGGCAGACACAACTTGGTGGGGAAGATATGAGGGACATGGCACGGATGCATTAAAAAAAAAAAAAAAAAAAAAAATCTCAGCCAGAGCCAAAGCCGTGAAAAGACATGACAGCCCAACAAGCGCAGGGACTTGCCCCAAAGCTTGTCCAATTGATCCCCATTAAAATCGCAAGATTTGGTTTCCCTTCCCGAAAGGAAATTTCATTTCCTTTCGGGAAGGGAAACCAAATCTTGCGACCCTGCAAAGAAAGGCTTACAAACACTCTGGAAAGGAGACATGATCAAAAGAAATGCAATTGCAAAAAACCCCCAAAAAAGGGAAAATTGGGAAATTTGGTGACTACAAGAAAGTGGTCTGGGCAGAAGCCAGGTGCAGTGCAAAGCACCAAAAGAGGCCAAAAATAACCTGACAGGTGTTGTAAAAAAAGGGCAAAAATCAAGGAGGCAGACACAACTTGGTGGGGAAGATATGAGCAACATTGCATGGATACTTAAAAAAAGAAAAAAAAAAATCTCAGCCAAAGTCAAAGCCATGAAAAGGCATGGCATGCAAACAACTGCAGGGACACGCACAACATACAGCAAGCCTTGCCAGAATTGATCCCTGCTGAAGGCCAAAACAAATAAGAAGGGCTTACACACACTCTGGAATGGTGATATGATCAAAGGAAACAAAATTGAAAAAAAAAAAAAAGAAAAATGGAAAATTTGGTGACAACAAGAAAGTGGTCTGGGCAGAAGCCAGGTGCAGTGCAAAGCACCAAAAGAGGCCAAAAGGATGCTGACAGGTGTTGTAAAAGCAAAACAAAATCCAAGGAGGCAGACACAACTTGGTGGGGAAGATATGAGGGACATGGCACGGATGCATTCAAAAAAAAAAAAAAAAAAAAAAAAAAATCTCAGCCAGAGCCAAAGCCATGAAAAGGCATGACAGCCCAACAAGTGCAGGGACTTGCCCCAAAGCTTGTCCAATTGATCCCCATTAAAATTGCAAGATTTGGTTTCCCTTCCCGAAAGGAAATTTCATTTCCTTTCGGGAAGGGAAACCAAATCTTGCGACCCTGCAAAGAAAGGCTTACAAACACTCTGGAAAGGAGACATGATCAAAAGAAATGCAATTGCAAAAAACCCCCAAAAAAGGGACAATTGGGAACTTTGGTGACTACAAGAAAGTGGTCTGGGCAGAAGCCAGGTGCAGTGCAAAGCACCAAAAGAGGCCAAAAATAACCTGAGAGGAGTTGTAAAAAAAGGGCAAAAATCAAGGAGGCAGACACAACTTGGTGGGGAAGATATGAGCAACATTGCATGGATACTTAAAAAAAGAAAAAAAAAAATCTCAGCCAAAGTCAAAGCCATGAAAAGGCATGGCATGCAAACAACTGCAGGGACACGCACAACATACACCAAGCCTTGCCAGAATTGATCCCCGCTGAAGGCCAAAACAAACAATAAGGGCTTAAACACACTCTGGAATGGAGATATGATCAAAGGAAACAAAATTGAAAAAAAAAAAAAAGAAAAATGGAAAATTTGGTGACAACAAGAAAGTGGTCTGGGCAGAAGCCAGGTGCAGTGCAAAGCACCAAAAGAGGCCAAAAGGATGCTGACAGGTGTTGTAAAAGCAAAACAAAATCCAAGGAGGCAGACACAACTTGGTGGGGAAGATATGAGGGACATGGCACGGATGCATTAAAAAAAAAAAAAAAAAAAAAAAAAAATCTCAGCCAGAGCCAAAGCCATGAAAAGGCATGACAGCCCAACAAGTGCAGGGACTTGCCCCAAAGCTTGTCCAATTGATCCCCATTAAAATCGCAAGATTTGCTTTCCCTTCCCGAAAGGAAATTTCATTTCCTTTCGGGAAGGGAAAGCAAATCTTGCGACCCTGCAAAGAAAGGCTTACAAACACTCTGGAAAGGAGACATGATCAAAAGAAATGCAATTGCAAAAAACCCCCAAAAAAGGGAAAATTGGGAAATTTGGTGACTACAAGAAAGTGGTCTGGGCAGAAGCCAGGTGCAGTGCAAAGCACCAAAAGAGGCCAAAAATAACCTGAGAGGAGTTGTAAAAAAAGGGCAAAAATCAAGGAGGCAGACACAACTTGGTGGGGAAGATATGAGCAACATTGCATGGATACTTAAAAAAAGAAAAAAAAAAATCTCAGCCAAAGTCAAAGCCATGAAAAGGCATGGCATGCAAACAACTGCAGGGACACGCACAACATACAGCAAGCCTTGCCAGAATTGATCCCTGCTGAAGGCCAAAACAAATAAGAAGGGCTTACACACACTCTGGAATGGAGACATGATCAAAGGAAACAAAATTGAAAAAAAAAAAAAAAGAAAAATGGAAAATTTGGTGACTACAAGAAAGTGGTCTGGGCAGAAGCCAGGTGCAGTGCAAAGCACCAAAAGAGGCCAAAAGGATGCTGACAGGTGTTGTAAAAGCAAAACAAAATCCAAGGAGGCAGACACAACTTGGTGGGGAAGATATGAGGGACATGGCACGGATGCATTCAAAAAAAAAAAAAAAAAAAAAAAAAACATCTCAGCCAGAGCCAAAGCCATGAAAAGGCATGACAGCCCAACAAGTGCAGGGACTTGCCCCAAAGCTTGTCCAATTGATCCCCATTAAAATCGCAAGATTTGGTTTCCCTTCCCGAAAGGAAATTTCATTTCCTTTCGGGAAGGGAAACCAAATCTTGCGACCCTGCAAAGAAAGGCTTACAAACACTCTGGAAAGGAGATATGATCAAAAGAAATGCAATTGCAAAAAACCCCCAAAAAAGGGAAAATTGGGAAATTTGGTGACTACAAGAAAGTGGTCTGGGCAGAAGCCAGGTGCAGTGCAAAGCACCAAAAGAGGCCAAAAATAACCTGACAGGTGTTGTAAAAAAAGGGCAAAAATCAAGGAGGCAGACACAACTTGGTGGGGAAGATATGAGCAACATTGCATGGATACTTAAAAAAAGAAAAAAAAAAATCTCAGCCAAAGTCAAAGCCATGAAAAGGCATGGCATGCAAACAACTGCAGGGACACGCACAACATACACCAAGCCTTGCCAGAATTGATCCCTGCTGAAGGCCAAAACAAATAAGAAGGGCTTACACACACTCTGGAATGGAGATATGATCAAAGGAAAGAAAATTGAAAAAAAAAAAAAGAAAATTGGAAAATTTGGTGACAACAAGAAAGTGGTCTGGGCAGAAGCCAGGTGCAGTGCAAAGCACCAAAAAAAGTTAAAAGAATGCTAACAGGTGTTGTAAAAGCAAAACAAAATCCAAGGAGGCAGACACAACTTGGTGGGGAAGATATGAGGGACATGGCACGGATGCATTCAAAAAAAAAAAAGAAAAAAAAAATCTCAGCCAGAGCCAAAGCCATGAAATGGCATGACAGCCCAACAAGTGCAGGGACTTGCCCCAAAGCTTGTCCAATTGATCCCCAT
Source organism: Haemorhous mexicanus (assembly GCF_027477595.1). Classification (NCBI taxonomy): domain Eukaryota; kingdom Metazoa; phylum Chordata; class Aves; order Passeriformes; family Fringillidae; genus Haemorhous; species Haemorhous mexicanus. The sequence goes on from NC_082343.1 coordinate 51,482,660, forward strand.
TAAAATCGCAAGATTTGGTTTCCCTTCCCGAAAGGAAATTTCATTTCCTTTCGGGAAGGGAAACCAAATCTTGCGACCCTGCAAAGAAAGGCTTACAAACACTCTGGAAAGGAGACATGATCAAAAGAAATGCAATTGCAAAAAACCCCCAAAAAAGGGAAAATTGGGAAATTTGGTGACTACAAGAAAGTGGTCTGGGCAGAAGCCAGGTGCAGTGCAAAGCACCAAAAGAGGCCAAAAATAACCTGACAGGTGTTGTAAAAAAAGGGCAAAAATCAAGGAGGCAGACACAACTTGGTGGGGAAGATATGAGCAACATTGCATGGATACTTAAAAAAAGAAAAAAAAAAATCTCAGCCAAAGTCAAAGCCATGAAAAGGCATGGCATGCAAACAACTGCAGGGACACGCACAACATACACCAAGCCTTGCCAGAATTGATCCCTGCTGAAGGCCAAAACAAATAAGAAGGGCTTACACACACTCTGGAATGGAGATATGATCAAAGGAAACAAAATTGAAAAAAAAAAAAAGAAAATTGGAAAATTTGGTGACAACAAGAAAGTGGTCTGGGCAGAAGCCAGGTGCAGTGCAAAGCACGAAAAAAAGTTAAAAGAATGCTAACAGGTGTTGTAAAAGCAAAACAAAATCCAAGGAGGTACATACAACTTGGTTGGGAAGATATGAGGGACATGGCACGGATGCATTCAAAAAAAAAAAAAGAAAAAAAAAATCTCAGCCAGAGCCAAAGCCATGAAAAGGCATGACAGCCCAACAAGTGCAGGGACTTGCCCCAAAGCTTGTCCAATTGATCCACATTAAAATCGCAAGATTTGGTTTCCCTTCCCGAAAGGAAATTTCATTTCCTTTCGGGAAGGGAAACCAAATCTTGCGACCCTGCAAAGAAAGGCTTACAAACACTCTGGAAAGGAGATATGATCAAAAGAAATGCAATTGCAAAAAAAACCCCAAAAAAGGGAAAATTGGGAAATTTGGTGACTACAAGAAAGTGGTCTGGGCAGAAGCCAGGTGCAGTGCAAAGCACCAAAAGAGGCCAAAAATAACCTGAGAGGTGTTGTAAAAAAAGGGCAAAAATCAAGGAGGCAGACACAACTTGGTGGGGAAGATATGAGCAACATTGCATGGATACTTAAAAAAAGAAAAAAAAAAATCTCAGCCAAAGTCAAAGCCATGAAAAGGCATGGCATGCAAACAACTGCAGGGACACGCACAACATACACCAAGCCTTGCCAGAATTGATCCTTGCTGAAGGCCAAAACAAATAAGAAGGGCTTACACACACTCTGGAATGGTGATATGATCAAAGGAAACAAAATTGAAAAAAAAAAAAAAGAAAAATGGAAAATTTGGTGACTACAAGAAAGTGGTCTGGGCAGAAGCCAGGTGCAGTGCAAAGCACCAAAAGAGGCCAAAAGGATGCTGACAGGTGTTGTAAAAGCAAAACAAAATCCAAGGAGGCAGACACAACTTGGTGGGGAAGATATGAGGGACATGGCACGGATGCATTAAAAAAAAAAAAAAAAAAAAAAAAAAATCTCAGCCAGAGCCAAAGCCATGAAAAGGCATGACAGCCCAACAAGTGCAGGGACTTGCCCCAAAGCTTGTCCAATTGATCCCCATTAAAATCGCAAGATTTGGTTTCCCTTCCCGAAAGGAAATTTCATTTCCTTTCGGGAAGGGAAACCAAATCTTGCGACCCTGCAAAGAAAGGCTTACAAACACTCTGGAAAGGAGACATGATCAAAAGAAATGCAATTGCAAAAAACCCCCAAAAAAGGGACAATTGGGAAATTTGGTGACTACAAGAAAGTGGTCTGGGCAGAAGCCAGGTGCAGTGCAAAGCACCAAAAGAGGCCAAAAATAACCTGACAGGTGTTGTAAAAAAAGGGCAAAACTCAAGGAGGCAGACACAACTTGGTGGGGTAGATATGAGCAACATTGCATGGATACTTAAAAAAAGAAAAAAAAAAATCTCAGCCAAAGTCAAAGCCATGAAAAGGCATGGCATGCAAACAACTGCAAGGACACGCACAACATACACCAAGCCTTGCCAGAATTGATCCCCGCTGAAGGCCAAAACAAATAAGAAGGGCTTACACACACTCTGGAATGGAGATATGATCAAAGGAAACAAAATTGAAAAAAAAAAAAAAGAAAAATGGAAAATTTGGTGACTACAAGAAAGTGGTCTGGGCAGAAGCCAAGTGCAGTGCAAAGCACCAAAAGAGGCCAAAAGGATGCTGACAGGTGTTGTAAAAGCAAAACAAAATCCAAGGAGGTACATACAACTTGGTTGGGAAGATATGAGGGACATGGCACGGATGCATTCAAAAAAAAAAAAAGAAAAAAAAAATCTCAGCCAGAGCCAAGCCATGAAAAGGCATGACAGCCCAACAAGTGCAGGGACTTGCCCCAAAGCTTTTCCAATTGATCCCCATTAAAATCGCAAGATTTGGTTTCCCTTCCCGAAAGGAAATTTCATTTCCTTTCGGGAAGGGAAACCAAATCTTGCGACCCTGCAAAGAAAGGCTTACAAACACTCTGGAAAGGAGACATGATCAAAAGAAATGCAATTGCAAAAAACCCCCAAAAAAGGGAAAATTGGGAAATTTGGTGACTACAAGAAAGTGGTCTGGGCAGAAGCCAGGTGCAGTGCAAAGCACCAAAAGAGGCCAAAAATAACCTGACAGGTGTTGTAAAAAAAGGGCAAAAATCAAGGAGGCAGACACAACTTGGTGGGGAAGATATGAGCAACATTGCATGGATACTTAAAAAAAGAAAAAAAAAAATCTCAGCCAAAGTCAAAGCCATGAAAAGGCATGGCATGCAAACAACTGCAGGGACACGCACAACATACACCAAGCCTTGCCAGAATTGATCCCTGCTGAAGGCCAAAACAAATAAGAAGGGCTTACACACACTCTGGAATGGAGATATGATCAAAGGAAAGAAAATTGAAAAAAAAAAAAAGAAAATTGGAAAATTTGGTGACAACAAGAAAGTGGTCTGGGCAGAAGCCAGGTGCAGTGCAAAGCACCAAAAAAAGTTAAAAGAATGCTAACAGGTGTTGTAAAAGCAAAACAAAATCCAAGGAGGCAGACACAACTTGGTGGGGAAGATATGAGGGACATGGCACGGATGCATTCAAAAAAAAAAAAGAAAAAAAAAATCTCAGCCAGAGCCAAAGCCATGAAATGGCATGACAGCCCAACAAGTGCAGGGACTTGCCCCAAAGCTTGTCCAATTGATCCCCATTAAAATCGCAAGATTTGGTTTCCCTTCCCGAAAGGAAATTTCATTTCCTTTCGGGAAGGGAAACCAAATCTTGCGACCCTGCAAAGAAAGGCTTACAAACACTCTGGAAAGGAGACATGATCAAAAGAAATGCAATTGCAAAAAACCCCCAAAAAAGGGAAAATTGGGAAATTTGGTGACTACAAGAAAGTGGTCTGGGCAGAAGCCAGGTGCAGTGCAAAGCACCAAAAGAGGCCAAAAGGATGCTGACAGGTGTTGTAAAAGCAAAACAAAATCCAAGGAGGCAGACACAACTTGGTAGGGAAGATATGAGCAACATTGCATGGATACTTAAAAAAAGAAAAAAAAAAATCTCAGCCAAAGTCAAAGCCATGAAAAGGCATGGCATGCAAACAACTGCAGGGACACGCACAACATACACCAAGCCTTGCCAGAATTGATCCTTGCTGAAGGCCAAAACAAATAAGAAGGGCTTACACACACTCTGGAATGGTGATATGATCAAAGGAAACAAAATTGAAAAAAAAAAAAAAGAAAAATGGAAAATTTGGTGACTACAAGAAAGTGGTCTGGGCAGAAGCCAGGTGCAGTGCAAAGCACCAAAAGAGGCCAAAAGGATGCTGACAGGTGTTGTAAAAGCAAAACAAAATCCAAGGAGGCAGACACAACTTGGTGGGGAAGATATGAGGGACATGGCACGGATGCATTAAAAAAAAAAAAAAAAAAAAAAAAAAATCTCAGCCAGAGCCAAAGCCATGAAAAGGCATGACAGCCCAACAAGTGCAGGGACTTGCCCCAAAGCTTGTCCAATTGATCCCCATTAAAATCGCAAGATTTGGTTTCCCTTCCCGAAAGGAAATTTCATTTCCTTTCGGGAAGGGAAACCAAATCTTGCGACCCTGCAAAGAAAGGCTTACAAACACTCTGGAAAGGAGACATGATCAAAAGAAATGCAATTGCAAAAAACCCCCAAAAAAGGGACAATTGGGAAATTTGGTGACTACAAGAAAGTGGTCTGGGCAGAAGCCAGGTGCAGTGCAAAGCACCAAAAGAGGCCAAAAATAACCTGAGAGGTGTTGTAAAAAAAGGGCAAAAATCAAGGAGGCAGACACAACTTGGTGGGGAAGATATGAGCAACATTGCATGGATACTTAAAAAAAGAAAAAAAAAAAATCTCAGCCAAAGTCAAAGCCATGAAAAGGCATGGCATGCAAACAACTGCAATGACACGCACAACATACACCAAGCCTTGCCAGAATTGATCCCTGCTGAAGGCCAAAACAAATAAGAAGGGCTTACACACACTCTGGAATGGAGATATGATCAAAGGAAACAAAATTGAAAAAAAAAAAAAAGAAAAATGGAAAATTTGGTGACTACAAGAAAGTGGTCTGGGCAGAAGCCAGGTGCAGTGCAAAGCACCAAAAGAGGCCAAAAAGATGCTGACAGGTGTTGTAAAAGCAAAACAAAATCCAAGGAGGCAGACACAACTTGGTTGGGAAGATATGAGGGACATGGCACGGATGCATTCAAAAAAAAAAAAAGAAAAAAAAAATCTCAGCCAGAGCCAAAGCCATGAAAAGGCATGACAGCCCAACAAGTGCAGGGACTTGCCCCAAAGCTTTTCCAATTGATCCCCATTAAAATCGCAAGATTTGGTTTCCCTTCCCGAAAGGAAATTTCATTTCCTTTCGGGAAGGGAAACCAAATCTTGCGACCCTGCAAAGAAAGGCTTACAAACACTCTGGAAAGGAGACATGATCAAAAGAAATGCAATTGCAAAAAACCCCCAAAAAAGGGACAATTGGGAAATTTGGTGACTACAAGAAAGTGGTCTGGGCAGAAGCCAGGTGCAGTGCAAAGCACCAAAAGAGGCCAAAAATAACCTGACAGGTGTTGTAAAAAAAGGGCAAAAATCAAGGAGGCAGACACAACTTGGTGGGGTAGATATGAGCAACATTGAATGGATACTTAAAAAAAGAAAAAAAAAAATCTCAGCCAAAGTCAAAGCCATGAAAAGGCATGGCATGCAAACAACTGCAATGACACGCACAACATACACCAAGCCTTGCCAGAATTGATCCCCGCTGAAGGCCAAAACAAATAAGAAGGGCTTACACACACTCTGGAATGGAGATATGATCAAAGGAAACAAAATTGAAAAAAAAAAAAAAGAAAAATGGAAAATTTGGTGACTACAAGAAAGTGGTCTGGGCAGAAGCCAGGTGCAGTGCAAAGCACCAAAAGAGGCCAAAAGGATGCTGACAGGTGTTGTAAAAGCAAAACAAAATCCAAGGAGGTACATACAACTTGGTTGGGAAGATATGAGGGACATGGCACGGATGCATTCAAAAAAAAAAAAAGAAAAAAAAAATCTCAGCCAGAGCCAAGCCATGAAAAGGCATGACAGCCCAACAAGTGCAGGGACTTGCCCCAAAGCTTTTCCAATTGATCCCCATTAAAATCGCAAGATTTGGTTTCCCTTCCCGAAAGGAAATGAAATTTCCTTTCGGGAAGGGAAACCAAATCTTGCGACCCTGCAAAGAAAGGCTTACAAACACTCTGGAAAGGAGACATGATCAAAAGAAATGCAATTGCAAGAAACCCCCAAAAAAGGGAAAATTGGGAAATTTGGTGACTACAAGAAAGTGGTCTGGGCAGAAGCCAGGTGCAGTGCAAAGCACCAAAAGAGGCCAAAAATAACCTGACAGGTGTTGTAAAAAAAGGGCAAAAATCAAGGAGGCAGACACAACTTGGTAGGGAAGATATGAGCAACATTGAATGGATACTTAAAAAAAGAAAAAAAAAAATCTCAGCCAAAGTCAAAGCCATGAAAAGGCATGGCATGCAAACAACTGCAGGGACACGCACAACATACACCAAGCCTTGCCAGAATTGATCCCTGCTGAAGGCCAAAACAAATAAGAAGGGCTTACACACACTCTGGAATGGAGATATGATCAAAGGAAAGAAAATTGAAAAAAAAAAAAAGAAAATTGGAAAATTTGGTGACAACAAGAAAGTGGTCTGGGCAGAAGCCAGGTGCAGTGCAAAGCACCAAAAAAAGTTAAAAGAATGCTAACAGGTGTTGTAAAAGCAAAACAAAATCCAAGGAGGCAGACACAACTTGGTGGGGAAGATATGAGGGACATGGCACGGATGCATTCAAAAAAAAAAAAGAAAAAAAAAATCTCAGCCAGAGCCAAAGCCATGAAATGGCATGACAGCCCAACAAGTGCAGGGACTTGCCCCAAAGCTTGTCCAATTGATCCCCATTAAAATCGCAAGATTTGGTTTCCCTTCCCGAAAGGAAATTTCATTTCCTTTCGGGAAGGGAAACCAAATCTTGCGACCCTGCAAAGAAAGGCTTACAAACACTCTGGAAAGGAGATATGATCAAAAGAAATGCAATTGCAAAAAACCCCCAAAAAAGGGAAAATTGGGAAATTTGGTGACTACAAGAAAGTGGTCTGGGCAGAAGCCAGGTGCAGTGCAAAGCACCAAAAGAGGCCAAAAGGATGCTGACAGGTGTTGTAAAAGCAAAACAAAATCCAAGGAGGCAGACACAACTTGGTAGGGAAGATATGAGCAACATTGCATGGATACTTAAAAAAAGAAAAAAAAAAATCTCAGCCAAAGTCAAAGCCATGAAAAGGCATGGCATGCAAACAACTGCAGGGACACGCACAACATACACCAAGCCTTGCCAGAATTGATCCTTGCTGAAGGCCAAAACAAATAAGAAGGGCTTACACACACTCTGGAATGGTGATATGATCAAAGGAAACAAAATTGAAAAAAAAAAAAAAGAAAAATGGAAAATTTGGTGACTACAAGAAAGTGGTCTGGGCAGAAGCCAGGTGCAGTGCAAAGCACCAAAAGAGGCCAAAAGGATGCTGACAGGTGTTGTAAAAGCAAAACAAAATCCAAGGAGGCAGACACAACTTGGTGGGGAAGATATGAGGGACATGGCACGGATGCATTAAAAAAAAAAAAAAAAAAAAAAAAAAATCTCAGCCAGAGCCAAAGCCATGAAAAGGCATGACAGCCCAACAAGTGCAGGGACTTGCCCCAAAGCTTGTCCAATTGATCCCCATTAAAATCGCAAGATTTGGTTTCCCTTCCCGAAAGGAAATTTCATTTCCTTTCGGGAAGGGAAACCAAATCTTGCGACCCTGCAAAGAAAGGCTTACAAACACTCTGGAAAGGAGACATGATCAAAAGAAATGCAATTGCAAAAAACCCCCAAAAAAGGGACAATTGGGAAATTTGGTGACTACAAGAAAGTGGTCTGGGCAGAAGCCAGGTGCAGTGCAAAGCACCAAAAGAGGCCAAAAATAACCTGACAGGTGTTGTAAAAAAAGGGCAAAACTCAAGGAGGCAGACACAACTTGGTGGGGTAGATATGAGCAACATTGCATGGATACTTAAAAAAAGAAAAAAAAAAATCTCAGCCAAAGTCAAAGCCATGAAAAGGCATGGCATGCAAACAACTGCAAGGACACGCACAACATACACCAAGCCTTGCCAGAATTGATCCCCGCTGAAGGCCAAAACAAATAAGAAGGGCTTACACACACTCTGGAATGGAGATATGATCAAAGGAAACAAAATTGAAAAAAAAAAAAAAGAAAAATGGAAAATTTGGTGACTACAAGAAAGTGGTCTGGGCAGAAGCCAAGTGCAGTGCAAAGCACCAAAAGAGGCCAAAAGGATGCTGACAGGTGTTGTAAAAGCAAAACAAAATCCAAGGAGGTACATACAACTTGGTTGGGAAGATATGAGGGACATGGCACGGATGCATTCAAAAAAAAAAAAAGAAAAAAAAAATCTCAGCCAGAGCCAAGCCATGAAAAGGCATGACAGCCCAACAAGTGCAGGGACTTGCCCCAAAGCTTTTCCAATTGATCCCCATTAAAATCGCAAGATTTGGTTTCCCTTCCCGAAAGGAAATTTCATTTCCTTTCGGGAAGGGAAACCAAATCTTGCGACCCTGCAAAGAAAGGCTTACAAACACTCTGGAAAGGAGACATGATCAAAAGAAATGCAATTGCAAAAAACCCCCAAAAAAGGGAAAATTGGGAAATTTGGTGACTACAAGAAAGTGGTCTGGGCAGAAGCCAGGTGCAGTGCAAAGCACCAAAAGAGGCCAAAAATAACCTGACAGGTGTTGTAAAAAAAGGGCAAAAATCAAGGAGGCAGACACAACTTGGTGGGGAAGATATGAGCAACATTGCATGGATACTTAAAAAAAGAAAAAAAAAAATCTCAGCCAAAGTCAAAGCCATGAAAAGGCATGGCATGCAAACAACTGCAGGGACACGCACAACATACAGCAAGCCTTGCCAGAATTGATCCCTGCTGAAGGCCAAAACAAATAAGAAGGGCTTACACACACTCTGGAATGGAGATATGATCAAAGGAAAGAAAATTGAAAAAAAAAAAAAGAAAATTGGAAAATTTGGTGACAACAAGAAAGTGGTCTGGGCAGAAGCCAGGTGCAGTGCAAAGCACCAAAAAAAGTTAAAAGAATGCTAACAGGTGTTGTAAAAGCAAAACAAAATCCAAGGAGGCAGACACAACTTGGTGGGGAAGATATGAGGGACATGGCACGGATGCATTCAAAAAAAAAAAAGAAAAAAAAAATCTCAGCCAGAGCCAAAGCCATGAAATGGCATGACAGCCCAACAAGTGCAGGGACTTGCCCCAAAGCTTGTCCAATTGATCCCCATTAAAATCGCAAGATTTGGTTTCCCTTCCCGAAAGGAAATTTCATTTCCTTTCGGGAAGGGAAACCAAATCTTGCGACCCTGCAAAGAAAGGCTTACAAACACTCTGGAAAGGAGACATGATCAAAAGAAATGCAATTGCAAAAAACCCCCAAAAAAGGGAAAATTGGGAAATTTGGTGACTACAAGAAAGTGGTCTGGGCAGAAGCCAGGTGCAGTGCAAAGCACCAAAAGAGGCCAAAAGGATGCTGACAGGTGTTGTAAAAGCAAAACAAAATCCAAGGAGGCAGACACAACTTGGTAGGGAAGATATGAGCAACATTGCATGGATACTTAAAAAAAGAAAAAAAAAAATCTCAGCCAAAGTCAAAGCCATGAAAAGGCATGGCATGCAAACAACTGCAGGGACACGCACAACATACACCAAGCCTTGCCAGAATTGATCCTTGCTGAAGGCCAAAACAAATAAGAAGGGCTTACACACACTCTGGAATGGTGATATGATCAAAGGAAACAAAATTGAAAAAAAAAAAAAGAAAAATGGAAAATTTGGTGACTACAAGAAAGTGGTCTGGGCAGAAGCCAGGTGCAGTGCAAAGCACCAAAAGAGGCCAAAAGGATGCTGACAGGTGTTGTAAAAGCAAAACAAAATCCAAGGAGGCAGACACAACTTGGTGGGGAAGATATGAGGGACATGGCACGGATGCATTAAAAAAAAAAAAAAAAAAAAAAAAAAATCTCAGCCAGAGCCAAAGCCATGAAAAGGCATGACAGCCCAACAAGTGCAGGGACTTGCCCCAAAGCTTGTCCAATTGATCCCCATTAAAATCGCAAGATTTGGTTTCCCTTCCCGAAAGGAAATTTCATTTCCTTTCGGGAAGGGAAACCAAATCTTGCGACCCTGCAAAGAAAGGCTTACAAACACTCTGGAAAGGAGACATGATCAAAAGAAATGCAATTGCAAAAAACCCCCAAAAAAGGGACAATTGGGAAATTTGGTGACTACAAGAAAGTGGTCTGGGCAGAAGCCAGGTGCAGTGCAAAGCACCAAAAGAGGCCAAAAATAACCTGAGAGGTGTTGTAAAAAAAGGGCAAAAATCAAGGAGGCAGACACAACTTGGTGGGGAAGATATGAGCAACATTGCATGGATACTTAAAAAAAGAAAAAAAAAAATCTCAGCCAAAGTCAAAGCCATGAAAAGGCATGGCATGCAAACAACTGCAATGACACGCACAACATACACCAAGCCTTGCCAGAATTGATCCCTGCTGAAGGCCAAAACAAATAAGAAGGGCTTACACACACTCTGGAATGGAGATATGATCAAAGGAAACAAAATTGAAAAAAAAAAAAAAGAAAAATGGAAAATTTGGTGACTACAAGAAAGTGGTCTGGGCAGAAGCCAGGTGCAGTGCAAAGCACCAAAAGAGGCCAAAAAGATGCTGACAGGTGTTGTAAAAGCAAAACAAAATCCAAGGAGGCAGACACAACTTGGTTGGGAAGATATGAGGGACATGGCACGGATGCATTCAAAAAAAAAAAAAGAAAAAAAAAATCTCAGCCAGAGCCAAAGCCATGAAAAGGCATGACAGCCCAACAAGTGCAGGGACTTGCCCCAAAGCTTTTCCAATTGATCCCCATTAAAATCGCAAGATTTGGTTTCCCTTCCCGAAAGGAAATTTCATTTCCTTTCGGGAAGGGAAACCAAATCTTGCGACCCTGCAAAGAAAGGCTTACAAACACTCTGGAAAGGAGACATGATCAAAAGAAATGCAATTGCAAGAAACCCCCAAAAAAGGGAAAATTGGGAAATTTGGTGACTACAAGAAAGTGGTCTGGGCAGAAGCCAGGTGCAGTGCAAAGCACCAAAAGAGGCCAAAAATAACCTGAGAGGAGTTGTAAAAAAAGGGCAAAAATCAAGGAGGCAGACACAACTTGGTGGGGTAGATATGAGCAACATTGAATGGATACTTAAAAAAAGAAAAAAAAAAATCTCAGCCAAAGTCAAAGCCATGAAAAGGCATGGCATGCAAACAACTGCAGGGACACGCACAACATACACCAAGCCTTGCCAGAATTGATCCCTGCTGAAGGCCAAAACAAATAAGAAGGGCTTACACACACTCTGGAATGGAGATATGATCAAAGGAAAGAAAATTGAAAAAAAAAAAAAGAAAATTGGAAAATTTGGTGACAACAAGAAAGTGGTCTGGGCAGAAGCCAGGTGCAGTGCAAAGCACCAAAAAAAGTTAAAAGAATGCTAACAGGTGTTGTAAAAGCAAAACAAAATCCAAGGAGGCAGACACAACTTGGTGGGGAAGATATGAGGGACATGGCACGGATGCATTCAAAAAAAAAAAAGAAAAAAAAAATCTCAGCCAGAGCCAAAGCCATGAAATGGCATGACAGCCCAACAAGTGCAGGGACTTGCCCCAAAGCTTGTCCAATTGATCCCCATTAAAATCGCAAGATTTGGTTTCCCTTCCCGAAAGGAAATTTCATTTCCTTTCGGGAAGGGAAACCAAATCTTGCGACCCTGCAAAGAAAGGCTTACAAACACTCTGGAAAGGAGACATGATCAAAAGAAATGCAATTGCAAAAAACCCCCAAAAAAGGGAAAATTGGGAAATTTGGTGACTACAAGAAAGTGGTCTGGGCAGAAGCCAGGTGCAGTGCAAAGCACCAAAAGAGGCCAAAAGGATGCTGACAGGTGTTGTAAAAGCAAAACAAAATCCAAGGAGGCAGACACAACTTGGTAGGGAAGATATGAGCAACATTGCATGGATACTTAAAAAAAGAAAAAAAAAAATCTCAGCCAAAGTCAAAGCCATGAAAAGGCATGGCATGCAAACAACTGCAGGGACACGCACAACATACACCAAGCCTTGCCAGAATTGATCCCTGCTGAAGGCCAAAACAAATAAGAAGGGCTTACACACACTCTGGAATGGAGATATGATCAAAGGAAACAAAATTGAAAAAAAAAAAAAAGAAAAATGGAAAATTTGGTGACTACAAGAAAGTGGTCTGGGCAGAAGCCAGGTGCAGTGCAAAGCACCAAAAGAGGCCAAAAAGATGCTGACAGGTGTTGTAAAAGCAAAACAAAATCCCAGGAGGCAGACACAACTTGGTTGGGAAGATATGAGGGACATGGCACGGATGCATTCAAAAAAAAAAAAAGAAAAAAAAAATCTCAGCCAGAGCCAAAGCCATGAAAAGGCATGACAGCCCAACAAGTGCAGGGACTTGCCCCAAAGCTTTTCCAATTGATCCCCATTAAAATCGCAAGATTTGCTTTCCCTTCCCGAAAGGAAATTTCATTTCCTTTCGGGAAGGGAAAGCAAATCTTGCGACCCTGCAAAGAAAGGCTTACAAACACTCTGGAAAGGAGACATGATCAAAAGAAATGCAATTGCAAAAAACCCCCAAAAAAGGGACAATTGGGAAATTTGGTGACTACAAGAAAGTGGTCTGGGCAGAAGCCAGGTGCAGTGCAAAGCACCAAAAGAGGCCAAAAATAACCTGACAGGTGTTGTAAAAAAAGGGCAAAAATCAAGGAGGCAGACACAACTTGGTGGGGTAGATATGAGCAACATTGAATGGATACTTAAAAAAAGAAAAAAAAAAATCTCAGCCAAAGTCAAAGCCATGAAAAGGCATGGCATGCAAACAACTGCAATGACACGCACAACATACACCAAGCCTTGCCAGAATTGATCCCCGCTGAAGGCCAAAACAAATAAGAAGGGCTTACACACACTCTGGAATGGAGATATGATCAAAGGAAACAAAATTGAAAAAAAAAAAAAAAGAAAAATGGAAAATTTGGTGACTACAAGAAAGTGGTCTGGGCAGAAGCCAGGTGCAGTGCAAAGCACCAAAAGAGGCCAAAAGGATGCTGACAGGTGTTGTAAAAGCAAAACAAAATCCAAGGAGGTACATACAACTTGGTTGGGAAGATATGAGGGACATGGCACGGATGCATTCAAAAAAAAAAAAAGAAAAAAAAAATCTCAGCCAGAGCCAAGCCATGAAAAGGCATGACAGCCCAACAAGTGCAGGGACTTGCCCCAAAGCTTTTCCAATTGATCCCCATTAAAATCGCAAGATTTGGTTTCCCTTCCCGAAAGGAAATGAAATTTCCTTTCGGGAAGGGAAACCAAATCTTGCGACCCTGCAAAGAAAGGCTTACAAACACTCTGGAAAGGAGACATGATCAAAAGAAATGCAATTGCAAAAAACCCCCAAAAAAGGGAAAATTGGGAAATTTGGTGACTACAAGAAAGTGGTCTGGGCAGAAGCCAGGTGCAGTGCAAAGCACCAAAAGAGGCCAAAAATAACCTGACAGGTGTTGTAAAAAAAGGGCAAAAATCAAGGAGGCAGACACAACTTGGTGGGGAAGATATGAGCAACATTGCATGGATACTTAAAAAAAGAAAAAAAAAAATCTCAGCCAAAGTCAAAGCCATGAAAAGGCATGGCATGCAAACAACTGCAGGGACACGCACAACATACACCAAGCCTTGCCAGAATTGATCCCTGCTGAAGGCCAAAACAAATAAGAAGGGCTTACACACACTCTGGAATGGAGATATGATCAAAGGAAACAAAATTGAAAAAAAAAAAAAAAGAAAAATGGAAAATTTGGTGACTACAAGAAAGTGGTCTGGGCAGAAACGAGGTGCAGTGCAAAGCACCAAAAGAGGCCAAAAAGATGCTGACAGGTGTTGTAAAAGCAAAACAAAATCCAAGGAGGCAGACACAACTTGGTTGGGAAGATATGAGGGACATGGCACGGATGCATTCAAAAAAAAAAATAAAAAAAAAAAAAATCTCAGCCAGAGCCAAAGCCATGAAAAGGCATGACAGCCCAACAAGTGCAGGGACTTGCCCCAAAGCTTTTCCAATTGATCCCCATTAAAATCGCAAGATTTGCTTTCCCTTCCCGAAAGGAAATTTCATTTCCTTTCGGGAAGGGAAAGCAAATCTTGCGACCCTGCAAAGAAAGGCTTACAAACACTCTGGAAAGGAGACATGATCAAAAGAAATGCAATTGCAAAAAACCCCCAAAAAAGGGAAAATTGGGAAATTTGGTGACTACAAGAAAGTGGTCTGGGCAGAAGCCAGGTGCAGTGCAAAGCACCAAAAGAGGCCAAAAATAACCTGAGAGGTGTTGTAAAAAAAGGGCAAAAATCAAGGAGGCAGACACAACTTGGTGGGGAAGATATGAGCAACATTGCATGGATACTTAAAAAAAGAAAAAAAAAAATCTCAGCCAAAGTCAAAGCCATGAAAAGGCATGGCATGCAAACAACTGCAGGGACACGCACAACATACACCAAGCCTTGCCAGAACTGATCCCTGCTGAAGGCCAAAACAAATAAGAAGGGCTTACACACACTCTGGAATGGAGATATGATCAAAGGAAACAAAATTGAAAAAAAAAAAAAAAGAAAAATGGAAAATTTGGTGACTGCAAGAAAGTGGTCTGGGCAGAAGCCAGGTGCAGTGCAAAGCACCAAAAGAGGCCAAAAGGATGCTGACAGGTGTTGTAAAAGCAAAACAAAATCCAAGGAGGTACATACAACTTGGTGGGGAAGATATGAGGGACATGGCACGGATGCATTAAAAAAAAAAAAAAAGAAAAAAAAAATCTCAGCCAGAGCCAAAGCCATGAAAAGGCATGACAGCCCAACAAGTGCAGGGACTTGCCCCAAAGCTTGTCCAATTGATCCCCATTAAAATCGCAAGATTTGGTTTCCCTTCCCGAAAGGAAATTTCATTTCCTTTCGGGAAGGGAAACCAAATCTTGCGACCCTGCAAAGAAAGGCTTACAAACACTCTGGAAAGGAGATATGATCAAAAGAAATGCAATTGCAAAAAAAACCCCAAAAAAGGGAAAATTGGGAAATTTGGTGACTACAAGAAAGTGGTCTGGGCAGAAGCCAGGTGCAGTGCAAAGCACCAAAAGAGGCCAAAAATAACCTGAGAGGTGTTGTAAAAAAAGGGCAAAAATCAAGGAGGCAGACACAACTTGGTGGGGAAGATATGAGCAACATTGCATGGATACTTAAAAAAAGAAAAAAAAAAATCTCAGCCAAAGTCAAAGCCATGAAAAGGCATGGCATGCAAACAACTGCAGGGACACGCACAACATACAGCAAGCCTTGCCAGAATTGATCCCTGCTGAAGGCCACAACAAATAAGAAGGGCTTACACACACTCTGGAATGGAGATATGATCAAAGGAAACAAAATTGAAAAAAAAAAAAAAAGAAAAATGGAAAATTTGGTGACTACAAGAAAGTGGTCTGGGCAGAAACGAGGTGCAGTGCAAAGCATCAAAAGAGGCCAAAAAGATGCTGACAGGTGTTGTAAAAGCAAAACAAAATCCAAGGAGGCAGACACAACTTGGTTGGGAAGATATGAGGGACATGGCACGGATGCATTCAAAAAAAAAAAAAAAAAAAAAAAATCTCAGCATGAGCCGAAGCCATGAAAAGGCATGACAGCCCAACAAGTGCAGGGACTTGCCCCAAAGCTTTTCCAATTGATCCCCATTAAAATCGCAAGATTTGCTTTCCCTTCCCGAAAGGAAATTTCATTTCCTTTCGGGAAGGGAAACCAAATCTTGCGACCCTGCAAAGAAAGGCTTACAAACACTCTGGAAAGGAGACATGATCAAAAGAAATGCAATTGCAAAAAACCCCCAAAAAAGGGAAAATTGGGAAATTTGGTGACTACAAGAAAGTGGTCTGGGCAGAAGCCAGGTGCAGTGCAAAGCACCAAAAGAGGCCAAAAATAACCTGAGAGGTGTTGTAAAAAAAGGGCAAAAATCAAGGAGGCAGACACAACTTGGTGGGGAAGATATGAGCAACATTGCATGGATACTTAAAAAAAGAAAAAAAAAAATCTCAGCCAAAGTCAAAGCCATGAAAAGGCATGGCATGCAAACAACTGCAGGGACACGCACAACATACACCAAGCCTTGCCAGAATTGATCCCTGCTGAAGGCCAAAACAAATAAGAAGGGCTTACACACACTCTGGAATGGAGATATGATCAAAGGAAACAAAATTGAAAAAAAAAAAAAAGAAAAATGGAAAATTTGGTGACTACAAGAGAGTGGTCTGGGCAGAAGCCCGGTGCAGTGCAAAGCACCAAAAGAGGCCAAAAGGATGCTGACAGGTGTTGTAAAAGCAAAACAAAATCCAAGGAGGTACATACAACTTGGTTGGGAAGATATGAGGGACATGGCACGGATGCATTAAAAAAAAAAAAAAGAAAAAAAAAATCTCAGCCAGAGCCAAGCCATGAAAAGGCATGACAGCCCAACAAGTGCAGGGACTTGCCCCAAAGCTTTTCCAATTGATCCCCATTAAAATCGCAAGATTTGCTTTCCCTTCCCGAAAGGAAATGAAATTTCCTTTCGGGAAGGGAAACCAAATCTTGCGACCCTGCAAAGAAAGGCTTACAAACACTCTGGAAAGGAGATATGATCAAAAGAAATGCAATTGCAAAAAACCCCCAAAAAAGGGAAAATTGGGAAATTTGGTGACTACAAGAAAGTGGTCTGGGCAGAAGCCAGGTGCAGTGCAAAGCACCAAAAGAGGCCAAAAATAACCTGACAGGTGTTGTAAAAAAAGGGCAAAAATCAAGGAGGCAGACACAACTTGGTGGGGAAGATATGAGCAACATTGCATGGATACTTAAAAAAAGAAAAAAAAAAATCTCAGCCAAAGTCAAAGCCATGAAAAGGCATGGCATGCAAACAACTGCAGGGACACGCACAACATACACCAAGCCTTGCCAGAATTGATCCCTGCTGAAGGCCAAAACAAATAAGAAGGGCTTACACACACTCTGGAATGGAGATATGATCAAAGGAAACAAAATTGAAAAAAAAAAAAAAAGAAAAATGGAAAATTTGGTGACTACAAGAAAGTGGTCTGGGCAGAAACGAGGTGCAGTGCAAAGCACCAAAAGAGGCCAAAAAGATGCTGACAGGTGTTGTAAAAGCAAAACAAAATCCAAGGAGGCAGACACAACTTGGTTGGGAAGATATGAGGGACATGGCACGGATGCATTCAAAAAAAAAAATAAAAAAAAAAAAAATCTCAGCCAGAGCCAAAGCCATGAAAAGGCATGACAGCCCAACAAGTGCAGGGACTTGCCCCAAAGCTTTTCCAATTGATCCCCATTAAAATCGCAAGATTTGCTTTCCCTTCCCGAAAGGAAATTTCATTTCCTTTCGGGAAGGGAAAGCAAATCTTGCGACCCTGCAAAGAAAGGCTTACAAACACTCTGGAAAGGAGACATGATCAAAAGAAATGCAATTGCAAAAAACCCCCAAAAAAGGGAAAATTGGGAAATTTGGTGACTACAAGAAAGTGGTCTGGGCAGAAGCCAGGTGCAGTGCAAAGCACCAAAAGAGGCCAAAAATAACCTGAGAGGTGTTGTAAAAAAAGGGCAAAAATCAAGGAGGCAGACACAACTTGGTGGGGAAGATATGAGCAACATTGCATGGATACTTAAAAAAAGAAAAAAAAAAATCTCAGCCAAAGTCAAAGCCATGAAAAGGCATGGCATGCAAACAACTGCAGGGACACGCACAACATACACCAAGCCTTGCCAGAACTGATCCCTGCTGAAGGCCAAAACAAATAAGAAGGGCTTACACACACTCTGGAATGGAGATATGATCAAAGGAAACAAAATTGAAAAAAAAAAAAAAAGAAAAATGGAAAATTTGGTGACTGCAAGAAAGTGGTCTGGGCAGAAGCCAGGTGCAGTGCAAAGCACCAAAAGAGGCCAAAAGGATGCTGACAGGTGTTGTAAAAGCAAAACAAAATCCAAGGAGGTACATACAACTTGGTGGGGAAGATATGAGGGACATGGCACGGATGCATTAAAAAAAAAAAAATAAAAAAAAAATCTCAGCCAGAGCCAAAGCCATGAAAAGGCATGACAGCCCAACAAGTGCAGGGACTTGCCCCAAAGCTTGTCCAATTTATCCACATTAAAATCGCAAGATTTGGTTTCCCTTCCCGAAAGGAAATTTCATTTCCTTTCGGGAAGGGAAACCAAATCTTGCGACCCTGCAAAGAAAGGCTTACAAACACTCTGGAAAGGAGATATGATCAAAAGAAATGCAATTGCAAAAAAAACCCCAAAAAAGGGAAAATTGGGAAATTTGGTGACTACAAGAAAGTGGTCTGGGCAGAAGCCAGGTGCAGTGCAAAGCACCAAAAGAGGCCAAAAATAACCTGAGAGGTGTTGTAAAAAAAGGGCAAAAATCAAGGAGGCAGACACAACTTGGTGGGGAAGATATGAGCAACATTGCATGGATACTTAAAAAAAGAAAAAAAAAAATCTCAGCCAAAGTCAAAGCCATGAAAAGGCATGGCATGCAAACAACTGCAGGGACACGCACAACATACAGCAAGCCTTGCCAGAATTGATCCCTGCTGAAGGCCACAACAAATAAGAAGGGCTTACACACACTCTGGAATGGAGATATGATCAAAGGAAACAAAATTGAAAAAAAAAAAAAAAGAAAAATGGAAAATTTGGTGACTACAAGAAAGTGGTCTGGGCAGAAACGAGGTGCAGTGCAAAGCATCAAAAGAGGCCAAAAAGATGCTGACAGGTGTTGTAAAAGCAAAACAAAATCCAAGGAGGCAGACACAACTTGGTTGGGAAGATATGAGGGACATGGCACGGATGCATTCAAAAAAAAAAAAAAAAAAAAAAAATCTCAGCATGAGCCGAAGCCATGAAAAGGCATGACAGCCCAACAAGTGCAGGGACTTGCCCCAAAGCTTTTCCAATTGATCCCCATTAAAATCGCAAGATTTGCTTTCCCTTCCCGAAAGGAAATTTCATTTCCTTTCGGGAAGGGAAACCAAATCTTGCGACCCTGCAAAGAAAGGCTTACAAACACTCTGGAAAGGAGACATGATCAAAAGAAATGCAATTGCAAAAAACCCCCAAAAAAGGGAAAATTGGGAAATTTGGTGACTACAAGAAAGTGGTCTGGGCAGAAGCCAGGTGCAGTGCAAAGCACCAAAAGAGGCCAAAAATAACCTGAGAGGTGTTGTAAAAAAAGGGCAAAAATCAAGGAGGCAGACACAACTTGGTGGGGAAGATATGAGCAACATTGCATGGATACTTAAAAAAAGAAAAAAAAAAATCTCAGCCAAAGTCAAAGCCATGAAAAGGCATGGCATGCAAACAACTGCAGGGACACGCACAACATACACCAAGCCTTGCCAGAATTGATCCCTGCTGAAGGCCAAAACAAATAAGAAGGGCTTACACACACTCTGGAATGGAGATATGATCAAAGGAAACAAAATTGAAAAAAAAAAAAAAGAAAAATGGAAAATTTGGTGACTACAAGAGAGTGGTCTGGGCAGAAGCCCGGTGCAGTGCAAAGCACCAAAAGAGGCCAAAAGGATGCTGACAGGTGTTGTAAAAGCAAAACAAAATCCAAGGAGGTACATACAACTTGGTTGGGAAGATATGAGGGACATGGCACGGATGCATTAAAAAAAAAAAAAAGAAAAAAAAAATCTCAGCCAGAGCCAAGCCATGAAAAGGCATGACAGCCCAACAAGTGCAGGGACTTGCCCCAAAGCTTTTCCAATTGATCCCCATTAAAATCGCAAGATTTGCTTTCCCTTCCCGAAAGGAAATGAAATTTCCTTTCGGGAAGGGAAACCAAATCTTGCGACCCTGCAAAGAAAGGCTTACAAACACTCTGGAAAGGAGATATGATCAAAAGAAATGCAATTGCAAAAAACCCCCAAAAAAGGGAAAATTGGGAAATTTGGTGACTACAAGAAAGTGGTCTGGGCAGAAGCCAGGTGCAGTGCAAAGCACCAAAAGAGGCCAAAAGGATGCTGACAGGTGTTGTAAAAAAAGGGCAAAAATCAAGGAGGCAGACACAACTTGGTGGGGAAGATATGAGCAACATTGCATGGATACTTAAAAAAAGAAAAAAAAAAAATCTCAGCCAAAGTCAAAGCCATGAAAAGGCATGGCATGCAAACAACTGCAGGGACACGCACAACATACAGCAAGCCTTGCCAGAATTGATCCCTGCTGAAGGCCAAAACAAATAAGAAGGGCTTACACACACTCTGGAATGGAGATATGATCAAAGGAAAGAAAATTGAAAAAAAAAAAAAAAGAAAAATGGAAAATTTGGTGACTACAAGAAAGTGGTCTGGGCAGAAACGAGGTGCAGTGCAAAGCACCAAAAGAGGCCAAAAGGATGCTGACAGGTGTTGTAAAAGCAAAACAAAATCCAAGGAGGCAGACACAACTTGGTGGGGAAGATATGAGGGACATGGCACGGATGCATTCAAAAAAAAAAAAAGAAAAAAAAAATCTCAGCCAGAGCCAAAGCCATGAAAAGGCATGACAGCCCAACAAGTGCAGGGACTTGCCCCAAAGCTTTTCCAATTGATCCCCATTAAAATCGCAAGATTTGGTTTCCCTTCCCGAAAGGAAATTTCATTTCCTTTCGGGAAGGGAAACCAAATCTTGCGACCCTGCAAAGAAAGGCTTACAAACACTCTGGAAAGGAGACATGATCAAAAGAAATGCAATTGCAAAAAACCCCCAAAAAAGGGAAAATTGGGAAATTTGGTGACTACAAGATAGTGGTCTGGGCAGAAGCCAGGTGCAGTGCAAAGCACCAAAAGAGGCCAAAAATAACCTGAGAGGTGTTGTAAAAAAAGGGCAAAAATCAAGGAGGCAGACACAACTTGGTGGGGAAGATATGAGCAACATTGCATGGATACTTAAAAAAAGAAAAAAAAAAATCTCAGCCAAAGTCAAAGCCATGAAAAGGCATGGCATGCAAACAACTGCAGGGACACGCACAACATACACCAAGCCTTGCCAGAATTGATCCCTGCTGAAGGCCAAAACAAATAAGAAGGGCTTACACACACTCTGGAATGGAGATATGATCAAAGGAAACAAAATTGAAAAAAAAAAAAAGAAAATTGGAAAATTTGGTGACAACAAGAAAGTGGTCTGGGCAGAAGCCAGGTGCAGTGCAAAGCACCAAAAAAAGTTAAAAGAATGCTAACAGGTGTTGTAAAAGCAAAACAAAATCCAAGGAGGCAGACACAGCTTGGTGGGGAAGATATGAGGGACATGGCACGGATGCATTCAAAAAAAAAAAAGAAAAAAAAAATCTCAGCCAGAGCCAAAGCCATGAAAAGGCATGACAGCCCAACAAGTGCAGGGACTTGCCCCAAAGCTTGTCCAATTTATCCACATTAAAATCGCAAGATTTGGTTTCCCTTCCCGAAAGGAAATTTCATTTCCTTTCGGGAAGGGAAACCAAATCTTGCGACCCTGCAAAGAAAGGCTTACAAACACTCTGGAAAGGAGATATGATCAAAAGAAATGCAATTGCAAAAAAAACCCCAAAAAAGGGAAAATTGGGAAATTTGGTGACTACAAGAAAGTGGTCTGGGCAGAAGCCAGGTGCAGTGCAAAGCACCAAAAGAGGCCAAAAATAACCTGAGAGGTGTTGTAAAAAAAGGGCAAAAATCAAGGAGGCAGACACAACTTGGTGGGGAAGATATGAGCAACATTGCATGGATACTTAAAAAAAGAAAAAAAAAAATCTCAGCCAAAGTCAAAGCCATGAAAAGGCATGGCATGCAAACAACTGCAATGACACGCACAACATACACCAAGCCTTGCCAGAATTGATCCCTGCTGAAGGCCAAAACAAATAAGAAGGGCTTACACACACTCTGGAATGGAGATATGATCAAAGGAAACAAAATTGAAAAAAAAAAAAAAGAAAAATGGAAAATTTGGTGACTACAAGAAAGTGGTCTGGGCAGAAGCCAGGTGCAGTGCAAAGCACCAAAAGAGGCCAAAAGGATGCTGACAGGTGTTGTAAAAGCAAAACAAAATCCAAGGAGGTACATACAACTTGGTTGGGAAGATATGAGGGACATGGCACGGATGCATTCAAAAAAAAAAAAAAAAAAAAAAATCTCAGCCAGAGCCAAGCCATGAAAAGGCATGACAGCCCAACAAGTGCAGGGACTTGCCCCAAAGCTTGTCCAATTGATCCCCATTAAAATCGCAAGATTTGGTTACCCTTCCCGAAAGGAAATTTCATTTCCTTTCGGGAAGGGAAACCAAATCTTGCGACCCTGCAAAGAAAGGCTTACAAACACTCTGGAAAGGAGATATGATCAAAAGAAATGCAATTGCAAAAAACCCCCAAAAAAGGGAAAATTGGGAAATTTGGTGACTACAAGAAAGTGGTCTGGGCAGAAGCCAGGTGCAGTGCAAAGCACCAAAAGAGGCCAAAAGGATGCTGACAGGTGTTGTAAAAAAAGGGCAAAAATCAAGGAGGCAGACACAACTTGGTGGGGAAGATATGAGCAACATTGCATGGATACTTAAAAAAAGAAAAAAAAAAATCTCAGCCAAAGTCAAAGCCATGAAAAGGCATGGCATGCAAACAACTGCAGGGACACGCACAACATACAGCAAGCCTTGCCAGAATTGATCCCTGCTGAAGGCCAAAACAAATAAGAAGGGCTTACACACACTCTGGAATGGAGATATGATCAAAGGAAAGAAAATTGAAAAAAAAAAAAAAAGAAAAATGGAAAATTTGGTGACTACAAGAAAGTGGTCTGGGCAGAAACGAGGTGCAGTGCAAAGCACCAAAAGAAGCCAAAAAGATGCTGACAGGTGTTGTAAAAGCAAAACAAAATCCAAGGAGGCAGACACAACTTGGTTGGGAAGATATGAGGGACATGGCACAGGTGCATTCAAAAAAAAAAAATAAAAAAAAAAAAATCTCAGCCAGAGCCAAAGCCATGAAAAGGCATGACAGCCCAACAAGTGCAGGGACTTGCCCCAAAGCTTTTCCAATTGATCCCCATTAAAATCGCAAGATTTGCTTTCCCTTCCCGAAAGATTTCCTTTCGGGAAGGGAAACCAAATCTTGCGACCCTGCAAAGAAAGGCTTACAAACACTCTGGAAAGGAGACATGATCAAAAGAAATGCAATTGCAAAAAACCCCCAAAAAAGGGAAAATTGGGAAATTTGGTGACTACAAGAAAGTGGTCTGGGCAGAAGCCAGGTGCAGTGCAAAGCACCAAAAGAGGCCAAAAATAACCTGAGAGGTGTTGTAAAAAAAGGGCAAAAATCAAGGAGGCAGACACAACTTGGTGGGGAAGATATGAGCAACATTGCATGGATACTTAAAAAAAGAAAAAAAAAAATCTCAGCCAAAGTCAAAGCCATGAAAAGGCATGGCATGCAAACAACTGCAGGGACACGCACAACATACACCAAGCCTTGCCAGAATTGATCCCTGCTGAAGGCCAAAACAAATAAGAAGGGCTTACACACACTCTGGAATGGAGATATGATCAAAGGAAACAAAATTGAAAAAAAAAAAAAAGAAAAATGGAAAATTTGGTGACTACAAGAAAGTGGTCTGGGCAGAAGCCCGGTGCAGTGCAAAGCACCAAAAGAGGCCAAAAGGATGCTGACAGGTGTTGTAAAAGCAAAACAAAATCCAAGGAGGTACATACAACTTGGTTGGGAAGATATGAGGGACATGGCACGGATGCATTCAAAAAAAAAAAAAGAAAAAAAAAATCTCAGCCAGAGCCAAGCCATGAAAAGGCATGACAGCCCAACAAGTGCAGGGACTTGCCCCAAAGCTTTTCCAATTGATCCCCATTAAAATCGCAAGATTTGCTTTCCCTTCCCGAAAGGAAATGAAATTTCCTTTCGGGAAGGGAAACCAAATCTTGCGACCCTGCAAAGAAAGGCTTACAAACACTCTGGAAAGGAGATATGATCAAAAGAAATGCAATTGCAAAAAACCCCCAAAAAAGGGAAAATTGGGAAATTTGGTGACTACAAGAAAGTGGTCTGGGCAGAAGCCAGGTGCAGTGCAAAGCACCAAAAGAGGCCAAAAGGATGCTGACAGGTGTTGTAAAAAAAGGGCAAAAATCAAGGAGGCAGACACAACTTGGTGGGGAAGATATGAGCAACATTGCATGGATACTATAAAAAAGAAAAAAAAAAAATCTCAGCCAAAGTCAAAGCCATGAAAAGGCATGGCATGCAAACAACTGCAGGGACACGCACAACATACACCAAGCCTTGCCAGAATTGATCCCTGCTGAAGGCCAAAACAAATAAGAAGGGCTTACACACACTCTGGAATGGAGATATGATCAAAGGAAACAAAATTGAAAAAAAAAAAAAAAGAAAAATGGAAAATTTGGTGACTACAAGAAAGTGGTCTGGGCAGAAACGAGGTGCAGTGCAAAGCACCAAAAGAGGCCAAAAGGATGCTGACAGGTGTTGTAAAAGCAAAACAAAATCCAAGGAGGCAGACACAACTTGGTGGGGAAGATATGAGGGACATGGCACGGATGCATTCAAAAAAAAAAAAAGAAAAAAAAAATCTCAGCCAGAGCCAAAGCCATGAAAAGGCATGACAGCCCAACAAGTGCAGGGACTTGCCCCAAAGCTTTTCCAATTGATCCCCATTAAAATCGCAAGATTTGGTTTCCCTTCCCGAAAGGAAATTTCATTTCCTTTCGGGAAGGGAAACCAAATCTTGCGACCCTGCAAAGAAAGGCTTACAAACACTCTGGAAAGGAGACATGATCAAAAGAAATGCAATTGCAAAAAACCCCCAAAAAAGGGAAAATTGGGAAATTTGGTGACTACAAGATAGTGGTCTGGGCAGAAGCCAGGTGCAGTGCAAAGCACCAAAAGAGGCCAAAAATAACCTGAGAGGTGTTGTAAAAAAAGGGCAAAAATCAAGGAGGCAGACACAACTTGGTGGGGAAGATATGAGCAACATTGCATGGATACTTAAAAAAAGAAAAAAAAAAATCTCAGCCAAAGTCAAAGCCATGAAAAGGCATGGCATGCAAACAACTGCAGGGACACGCACAACATACACCAAGCCTTGCCAGAATTGATCCCTGCTGAAGGCCAAAACAAATAAGAAGGGCTTACACACACTCTGGAATGGAGATATGATCAAAGGAAACAAAATTGAAAAAAAAAAAAAGAAAATTGGAAAATTTGGTGACAACAAGAAAGTGGTCTGGGCAGAAGCCAGGTGCAGTGCAAAGCACCAAAAAAAGTTAAAAGAATGCTAACAGGTGTTGTAAAAGCAAAACAAAATCCAAGGAGGCAGACACAGCTTGGTGGGGAAGATATGAGGGACATGGCACGGATGCATTCAAAAAAAAAAAGAAAAAAAAAATCTCAGCCAGAGCCAAAGCCATGAAATGGCATGACAGCCCAACAAGTGCAGGGACTTGCCCCAAAGCTTGTCCAATTGATCCCCATTAAAATCGCAAGATTTGGTTTCCCTTCCCGAAAGGAAATTTCATTTCCTTTCGGGAAGGGAAACCAAATCTTGCGACCCTGCAAAGAAAGGCTTACAAACACTCTGGAAAGGAGACATGATCAAAAGAAATGCAATTGCAAAAAACCCCCAAAAAAGGGAAAATTGGGAAATTTGGTGACTACAAGAAAGTGGTCTGGGCAGAAGCCAGGTGCAGTGCAAAGCACCAAAAGAGGCCAAAAATAACCTGAGAGGAGTTGTAAAAAAAGGGCAAAAATACAGGAGGCAGACACAACTTGGTAGGGAAGATATGAGCAACATTGCATGGATACTTAAAAAAAGAAAAAAAAACATCTCAGCCAAAGTCAAAGCCATGAAAAGGCATGGCATGCAAACAACTGCAGGGACACGCACAACATACACCAAGCCTTGCCAGAATTGATCCCTGCTGAAGGCCAAAACAAATAAGAAGGGCTTACACACACTCTGGAATGGAGATATGATCAAAGGAAACAAAATTGAAAAAAAAAAAAAAGAAAAATGGAAAATTTGGTGACTACAAGAAAGTGGTCTGGGCAGAAGCCAGGTGCAGTGCAAAGCACCAAAAGAGGCCAAAAGGATGCTGACAGGTGTTGTAAAAGCAAAACAAAATCCAAGGAGGCAGACACAACTTGGTGGGGAAGATATGAGGGACATGGCACGGATGCATTAAAAAAAAAAAAAAAAAAAAAAAAAAATCTCAGCCAGAGCCAAAGCCATGAAAAGGCATGACAGCCCAACAAGTGCAGGGACTTGCCCCAAAGCTTGTCCAATTGATCCACATTAAAATCGCAAGATTTGCTTTCCCTTCCCGAAAGGAAATTTCATTTCCTTTCGGGAAGGGAAAGCAAATCTTGCGACCCTGCAAAGAAAGGCTTACAAACACTCTGGAAAGGAGATATGATCAAAAGAAATGCAATTGCAAAAAACCCCCAAAAAAGGGAAAATTGGGAAATTTGGTGACTACAAGAAAGTGGTCTGGGCAGAAGCCAGGTGCAGTGCAAAGCACCAAAAGAGGCCAAAAGGATGCTGACAGGTGTTGTAAAAAAAGGGCAAAAATCAAGGAGGCAGACACAACTTGGTGGGGAAGATATGAGCAACATTGCATGGATACTTAAAAAAAGAAAAAAAAAAAATCTCAGCCAAAGTCAAAGCCATGAAAAGGCATGGCATGCAAACAACTGCAGGGACACGCACAACATACAGCAAGCCTTGCCAGAATTGATCCCTGCTGAAGGCCAAAACAAATAAGAAGGGCTTACACACACTCTGGAATGGAGATATGATCAAAGGAAAGAAAATTGAAAAAAAAAAAAAAAGAAAAATGGAAAATTTGGTGACTACAAGAAAGTGGTCTGGGCAGAAACGAGGTGCAGTGCAAAGCACCAAAAGAAGCCAAAAAGATGCTGACAGGTGTTGTAAAAAAAGGGCACAAATCAAGGAGGCAGACACAACTTGGTGGGGAAGATATGAGCAACATTGCATGGATACTTAAAAAAAGAAAAAAAAAAATCTCAGCCAAAGTCAAAGCCATGAAAAGGCATGGCATGCAAACAACTGCAGGGACACGCACAACATACACCAAGCCTTGCCAGAATTGATCCCTGCTGAAGGCCAAAACAAATAAGAAGGGCTTACACACACTCTGGAATGGAGATATGATCAAAGGAAACAAAATTGAAAAAAAAAAAAAGAAAATTGGAAAATTTGGTGACAACAAGAAAGTGGTCTGGGCAGAAGCCAGGTGCAGTGCAAAGCACCAAAAAAAGTTAAAAGAATGCTAACAGGTGTTGTAAAAGCAAAACAAAATCCAAGGAGGCAGACACAGCTTGGTGGGGAAGATATGAGGGACATGGCACGGATGCATTCAAAAAAAAAAAGAAAAAAAAAATCTCAGCCAGAGCCAAAGCCATGAAATGGCATGACAGCCCAACAAGTGCAGGGACTTGCCCCAAAGCTTGTCCAATTGATCCCCATTAAAATCGCAAGATTTGGTTTCCCTTCCCGAAAGGAAATTTCATTTCCTTTCGGGAAGGGAAACCAAATCTTGCGACCCTGCAAAGAAAGGCTTACAAACACTCTGGAAAGGAGACATGATCAAAAGAAATGCAATTGCAAAAAACCCCCAAAAAAGGGAAAATTGGGAAATTTGGTGACTACAAGAAAGTGGTCTGGGCAGAAGCCAGGTGCAGTGCAAAGCACCAAAAGAGGCCAAAAATAACCTGAGAGGAGTTGTAAAAAAAGGGCAAAAATACAGGAGGCAGACACAACTTGGTAGGGAAGATATGAGCAACATTGCATGGATACTTAAAAAAAGAAAAAAAAACATCTCAGCCAAAGTCAAAGCCATGAAAAGGCATGGCATGCAAACAACTGCAGGGACACGCACAACATACACCAAGCCTTGCCAGAATTGATCCCTGCTGAAGGCCAAAACAAATAAGAAGGGCTTACACACACTCTGGAATGGAGATATGATCAAAGGAAACAAAATTGAAAAAAAAAAAAAAGAAAAATGGAAAATTTGGTGACTACAAGAAAGTGGTCTGGGCAGAAGCCAGGTGCAGTGCAAAGCACCAAAAGAGGCCAAAAGGATGCTGACAGGTGTTGTAAAAGCAAAACAAAATCCAAGGAGGCAGACACAACTTGGTGGGGAAGATATGAGGGACATGGCACGGATGCATTAAAAAAAAAAAAAAAAAAAAAAAAAATCTCAGCCAGAGCCAAAGCCATGAAAAGGCATGACAGCCCAACAAGTGCAGGGACTTGCCCCAAAGCTTGTCCAATTGATCCACATTAAAATCGCAAGATTTGCTTTCCCTTCCCGAAAGGAAATTTCATTTCCTTTCGGGAAGGGAAAGCAAATCTTGCGACCCTGCAAAGAAAGGCTTACAAACACTCTGGAAAGGAGATATGATCAAAAGAAATGCAATTGCAAAAAACCCCCAAAAAAGGGAAAATTGGGAAATTTGGTGACTACAAGAAAGTGGTCTGGGCAGAAGCCAGGTGCAGTGCAAAGCACCAAAAGAGGCCAAAAGGATGCTGACAGGTGTTGTGAAAAAAGGGCAAAAATCAAGGAGGCAGACACAACTTGGTGGGGAAGATATGAGCAACATTGCATGGATACTTAAAAAAAGAAAAAAAAAAAATCTCAGCCAAAGTCAAAGCCATGAAAAGGCATGGCATGCAAACAACTGCAGGGACACGCACAACATACAGCAAGCCTTGCCAGAATTGATCCCTGCTGAAGGCCAAAACAAATAAGAAGGGCTTACACACACTCTGGAATGGAGATATGATCAAAGGAAAGAAAATTGAAAAAAAAAAAAAAAGAAAAATGGAAAATTTGGTGACTACAAGAAAGTGGTCTGGGCAGAAACGAGGTGCAGTGCAAAGCACCAAAAGAAGCCAAAAAGATGCTGACAGGTGTTGTAAAAGCAAAACAAAATCCAAGGAGGCAGACACAACTTGGTTGGGAAGATATGAGGGACATGGCACAGGTGCATTCAAAAAAAAAAAATAAAAAAAAAAAAATCTCAGCCAGAGCCAAAGCCATGAAAAGG
This sequence comes from Haemorhous mexicanus, assembly GCF_027477595.1. NCBI lineage: Eukaryota > Metazoa > Chordata > Aves > Passeriformes > Fringillidae > Haemorhous > Haemorhous mexicanus. The sequence goes on from NC_082343.1 coordinate 51,511,648, forward strand.
CATGACAGCCCAACAAGTGCAGGGACTTGCCCCAAAGCTTTTCCAATTGATCCCCATTAAAATCGCAAGATTTGCTTTCCCTTCCCGAAAGATTTCCTTTCGGGAAGGGAAACCAAATCTTGCGACCCTGCAAAGAAAGGCTTACAAACACTCTGGAAAGGAGACATGATCAAAAGAAATGCAATTGCAAAAAACCCCCAAAAAAGGGAAAATTGGGAAATTTGGTGACTACAAGAAAGTGGTCTGGGCAGAAGCCAGGTGCAGTGCAAAGCACCAAAAGAGGCCAAAAATAACCTGAGAGGTGTTGTAAAAAAAGGGCAAAAATCAAGGAGGCAGACACAACTTGGTGGGGAAGATATGAGCAACATTGCATGGATACTTAAAAAAAGAAAAAAAAAATCTCAGCCAAAGTCAAAGCCATGAAAAGGCATGGCATGCAAACAACTGCAATGACACGCACAACATACACCAAGCCTTGCCAGAATTGATCCCTGCTGAAGGCCAAAACAAATAAGAAGGGCTTACACACACTCTGGAATGGAGATATGATCAAAGGAAACAAAATTGAAAAAAAAAAAAAAGAAAAATGGAAAATTTGGTGACTACAAGAAAGTGGTCTGGGCAGAAGCCAGGTGCAGTGCAAAGCACCAAAAGAGGCCAAAAGGATGCTGACAGGTGTTGTAAAAGCAAAACAAAATCCAAGGAGGTACATACAACTTGGTGGGGAAGATATGAGGGACATGGCACGGATGCATTCAAAAAAAAAAAAAGAAAAAAAAAATCTCAGCCAGAGCCAAAGCCATGAAAAGGCATGACAGACCAACAAGTGCAGGGACTTGCCCCAAAGCTTGTCCAATTGATCCCCATTAAAATCGCAAGATTTGCTTTCCCTTCCCGAAAGGAAATTTCATTTCCTTTCGGGAAGGGAAAGCAAATCTTGCGACCCTGCAAAGAAAGGCTTACAAACACTCTGGAAAGGAGATATCATCTAAAGAAATGCAATTGCAAAAAACCCCCAAAAAAGGGAAAATTGGGAAATTTGGTGACTACAAGAAAGTGGTCTGGGCAGAAGCCAGGTGCAGTGCAAAGCACCAAAAGAGGCCAAAAATAACCTGACAGGTGTTGTAAAAAAAGGGCAAAAATCAAGGAGGCAGACACAACTTGGTGGGGAAGATATGAGCAACATTGCATGGATACTTAAAAAAAGAAAAAAAAAAAATCTCAGCCAAAGTCAAAGCCATGAAAAGGCATGGCTTGCAAACAACTGCAAGGACACGCACAACATACACCAAGCCTTGCCAAAATTGATCCCTACATAACGCCAGAACAAATAAGAAGGGCTTACACACACTCTGGAATGGAAATATGATCAAAGGAAACAAAATTGAAAAAAAAAAAAAAGAAAAATGGAAAATTTGGTGACAACAAAAAAGTGGTCTGGGCAGAAGCCAGGTGCAGTGCAAAGCACCAAAAGAGGCCAAAAGAATGCTGTCAGGTGTTGTAAAAGCAAAACAAAATCCAAGGAGGTACATACAACTTGGTTGGGAAGATATGAGGGACATGGCACGGATGCATTAAAAAAAAAAAAAAGAAAAAATAATCTCAGCCAGAGCCAAAGCCATGAAAAGGCATGACAGCCCAACAAGCACAGGGACTTGCCCCAAAGCTTGTCCAATTGATCCCCATAAAAATCGCAAGATTTGGTTTCAAATCTTGCGACCCTGCAAAGAAAGGCTTACAAACACTCTGGAAAGGAGATATGATCAAAAGAAATGCAATTGCAAAAAACCCCCAAAAAAGGGAAAATTGGGAAATTTGGTGACTACAAGAAAGTGGTCTGGGCAGAAGCCAGGTGCAGTGCAAAGCACCAAAAGAGGCCAAAACTAACCTGACAGGTGTTGTAAAAAAAGGGCAAAAATCAAGGAGGCAGACACAACTTGGTGGGGAAGATATGACAACATTGCATGGATACTTAAAAAAAGAAAAAAAAAAATCTCAGCCAAAGTCAAAGCCATGAAAAGGCATGGCATGCAAACAACTGCAGGGACACGCACAACATACAGCAAGCCTTGCCAGAATTGATCCCTGCTGAAGGCCAAAACAAATAAGAAGGGCTTACACACACTCTGGAATGGAGATATGATCAAAGGAAACAAAATTGAAAAAAAAAAAAAGAAAATTGGAAAATTTGGTGACAACAAGAAAGTGGTCTGGGCAGAAGCCAGGTGCAGTGCAAAGCACCAAAAGAGGCCAAAAGGATGCTGACAGGTGTTGTAAAAGCAAAACAAAATCCAAGGAGGTACATACAACTTGGTGGGGAAGATATGAGGGACATGGCACGGATGCATTCAAAAAAAAAAAAAGAAAAAAAAAATCTCAGCCAGAGCCAAAGCCATGAAAAGGCATGACAGCCCAACAAGTGCAGGGACTTGCCCCAAAGCTTGTCCAATTGATCCACATTAAAATCGCAAGATTTGCTTTCCCTTCCCGAAAGGAAATTTCATTTCCTTTCGGGAAGGGAAAGCAAATCTTGCGACCCTGCAAAGAAAGGCTTACAAACACTCTGGAAAGGAGATATGATCAAAAGAAATGCAATTGCAAAAAACCCCCAAAAAAGGGAAAATTGGGAAATTTGGTGACTACAAGAAAGTGGTCTGGGCAGAAGCCAGGTGCAGTGCAAAGCACCAAAAGAGGCCAAAAGGATGCTGACAGGTGTTGTAAAAAAAGGGCAAAAATCAAGGAGGCAGACACAACTTGGTGGGGAAGATATGAGCAACATTGCATGGATACTTAAAAAAAGAAAAAAAAAAAAATCTCAGCCAAAGTCAAAGCCATGAAAAGGCATGGCATGCAAACAACTGCAAGGACACGCACAACATACACCAAGCCTTGCCAAAATTGATCCCTACATAACGCCAGAACAAATAAGAAGGGCTTACACACACTCTGGAATGGAAATATGATCAAAGGAAACAAAATTGAAAAAAAAAAAAAAGAAAAATGGAAAATTTGGTGACAACAAAAAAGTGGTCTGGGCAGAAGCCAGGTGCAGTGCAAAGCACCAAAAGAGGCCAAAAGAATGCTGTCAGGTGTTGTAAAAGCAAAACAAAATCCAAGGAGGTACATACAACTTGGTTGGGAAGATATGAGGGACATGGCACGGATGCATTAAAAAAAAAAAAAAGAAAAAATAATCTCAGCCAGAGCCAAAGCCATGAAAAGGCATGACAGCCCAACAAGCACAGGGACTTGCCCCAAAGCTTGTCCAATTGATCCCCATAAAAATCGCAAGATTTGGTTTCAAATCTTGCGACCCTGCAAAGAAAGGCTTACAAACACTCTGGAAAGGAGATATGATCAAAAGAAATGCAATTGCAAAAAACCCCCAAAAAAGGGAAAATTGGGAAATTTGGTGACTACAAGAAAGTGGTCTGGGCAGAAGCCAGGTGCAGTGCAAAGCACCAAAAGAGGCCAAAAATAACCTGAGAGGTGTTGTAAAAAAAGGGCAAAAATCAAGGAGGCAGACACAACTTGGTGGGGAAGATATGAGCAACATTGCATGGATACTTAAAAAAAGAAAAAAAAAAATCTCAGCCAAAGTCAAAGCCATGAAAAGGCATGGCATGCAAACAACTGCAGGGACACGCACAACATACACCAAGCCTTGCCAGAATTGATCCCTGCTGAAGGCCAAAACAAATAAGAAGGGCTTACACACACTCTGGAATGGAGATATGATCAAAGGAAACAAAATTGAAAAAAAAAAAAAGAAAATTGGAAAATTTGGTGACAACAAGAAAGTGGTCTGGGCAGAAGCCAGGTGCAGTGCAAAGCACCAAAAAAAGTTAAAAGAATGCTAACAGGTGTTGTAAAAGCAAAACAAAATCCAAGGAGGTACATACAACTTGGTGGGGAAGATATGAGGGACATGGCACGGATGCATTCAAAAAAAAAAAAAGAAAAAAAAAATCTCAGCCAGAGCCAAAGCCATGAAAAGGCATGACAGCCCAACAAGTGCAGGGACTTGCCCCAAAGCTTGTCCAATTGATCCACATTAAAATCGCAAGATTTGCTTTCCCTTCCCGAAAGGAAATTTCATTTCCTTTCGGGAAGGGAAAGCAAATCTTGCGACCCTGCAAAGAAAGGCTTACAAACACTCTGGAAAGGAGATATGATCAAAAGAAATGCAATTGCAAAAAAAACCCCAAAAAAGGGAAAATTGGGAAATTTGGTGACTACAAGAAAGTGGTCTGGGCAGAAGCCAGGTGCAGTGCAAAGCACCAAAAGAGGCCAAAAATAACCTGAGAGGTGTTGTAAAAAAAGGGCAAAAATCAAGGAGGCAGACACAACTTGGTGGGGAAGATATGAGCAACATTGCATGGATACTTAAAAAAGGAAAAAAAAAAATCTCAGCCAAAGTCAAAGCCATGAAAAGGCATGGCATGCAAACAACTGCAATGACACGCACAACATACACCAAGCCTTGCCAGAATTGATCCCCGCTGAAGGCCAAAACAAATAAGAAGGGCTTACACACACTCTGGAATGGAGATATGATCAAAGGAAACAAAATTGAAAAAAAAAAAAAAGAAAAATGGAAAATTTGGTGACTACAAGAAAGTGGTCTGGGCAGAAGCCAGGTGCAGTGCAAAGCACCAAAAGAGGCCAAAAGGATGCTGACAGGTGTTGTAAAAGCAAAACAAAATCCAAGGAGGTACATACAACTTGGTTGGGAAGATATGAGGGACATGGCACGGATGCATTCAAAAAAAAAAAAAGAAAAAAAAAATCTCAGCCAGAGCCAAAGCCATGAAAAGGCATGACAGCCCAACAAGTGCAGGGACTTGCCCCAAAGCTTGTCCAATTGATCCCCATTAAAATCGCAAGATTTGGTTTCCCTTCCCGAAAGGAAATTTCATTTCCTTTCGGGAAGGGAAACCAAATCTTGCGACCCTGCAAAGAAAGGCTTACAAACACTCTGGAAAGGAGATATGATCAAAAGAAATGCAATTGCAAAAAACCCCCAAAAAAGGGAAAATTGGGAAATTTGGTGACTACAAGAAAGTGGTCTGGGCAGAAGCCAGGTGCAGTGCAAAGCACCAAAAGAGGCCAAAAGGATGCTGACAGGTGTTGTAAAAAAAGGGCAAAAATCAAGGAGGCAGACACAACTTGGTGGGGAAGATATGAGCAACATTGCATGGATACTTAAAAAAAGAAAAAAAAAAAATCTCAGCCAAAGTCAAAGCCATGAAAAGGCATGGCATGCAAACAACTGCAGGGACACGCACAACATACAGCAAGCCTTGCCAGAATTGATCCCTGCTGAAGGCCAAAACAAATAAGAAGGGCTTACACACACTCTGGAATGGAGATATGATCAAAGGAAACAAAATTGAAAAAAAAAAAAAAGAAAAGTGGAAAATTTGGTGACAACAAGAAAGTGGTCTGGGCAGAAGCCAGGTGCAGTGCAAAGCACCAAAAGAGGCCAAAAGGATGCTGACAGGTGTTGTAAAAGCAAAACAAAATCCCAGGAGGTACATACAACTTGGTTGGGAAGATATGAGGGACATGGCACGGATGCATTCAAAAAAAAAAAAAGAAAAAAAAAATCTCAGCCAGAGCCAAAGCCATGAAAAGGCATGACAGCCCAACAAGCGCAGGGACTTGCCCCAAAGCTTGTCCAATTGATCCCCATAAAAATCGCAAGATTTGGTTTCAAATCTTGCGACCCTGCAAAGAAAGGCTTACAAACACTCTGGAAAGGAGATATCATCTAAAGAAATGCAATTGCAAAAAACCCCCAAAAAAGGGAAAATTGGGAAATTTGGTGACTACAAGAAAGTGGTCTGGGCAGAAGCCAGGTGCAGTGCAAAGCACCAAAAGAGGCCAAAAGGATGCTGACAGGTGTTGTAAAAAAAGGGCAAAAATCAAGGAGGCAGACACAACTTGGTGGGGAAGATATGAGCAACATTGCATGGATACTTAAAAAAAGAAAAAAAAAAAATCTCAGCCAAAGTCAAAGCCATGAAAAGGCATGGCATGCAAACAACTGCAGGGACACGCACAACATACAGCAAGCCTTGCCAGAATTGATCCCTGCTGAAGGCCAAAACAAATAAGAAGGGCTTACACACACTCTGGAATGGAGATATGATCAAAGGAAACAAAATTGAAAAAAAAAAAAAAGAAAAGTGGAAAATTTGGTGACAACAAGAAAGTGGTCTGGGCAGAAGCCAGGTGCAGTGCAAAGCACCAAAAGAGGCCAAAAGGATGCTGACAGGTGTTGTAAAAGCAAAACAAAATCCCAGGAGGTACATACAACTTGGTTGGGAAGATATGAGGGACATGGCACGGATGCATTCAAAAAAAAAAAAAAGAAAAAAAAAATCTCAGCAAGAGCCAAAACCATGAAAAGGCATGACAGCCCAACAAGCGCAGGGACTTGCCCCAAAGCTTGTCCAATTGATCCCCATAAAAATCGCAAGATTTGGTTTCAAATCTTGCGACCCTGCAAAGAAAGGCTTACAAACACTCTGGAAAGGAGATATCATCTAAAGAAATGCAATTGCAAAAAACCCCCAAAAAAGGGAAAATTGGGAAATTTGGTGACTACAAGAAAGTGGTCTGGGCAGAAGCCAGGTGCAGTGCAAAGCACCAAAAGAGGCCAAAACTAACCTGACAGGTGTTGTAAAAAAAGGGCAAAAATCAAGGAGGCAGACACAACTTGGTGGGGAAGATATGACAACATTGCATGGATACTTAAAAAAAGAAAAAAAAAAAATCTCAGCCAAAGTCAAAGCCATGAAAAGGCATGGCTTGCAAACAACTGCAAGGACACGCACAACATACAGCAAGCCTTGCCAGAATTGATCCCTGCTGAAGGCCAAAACAAATAGGAAGGGCTTACACACACTCTGGAATGGAGATATGATCAAAGGAAACAAAATTGAAAAAAAAAAAAAAGAAAAATGGAAAATTTGGTGACTACAAGAAAGTGGTCTGGGCAGAAGCCAGGTGCAGTGCAAAGCACCAAAAAAAGTTAAAAGAATGCTAACAGGTGTTGTAAAAGCAAAACAAAATCCCAGGAGGTACATACAACTTGGTTGGGAAGATATGAGGGACATGGCACGGATGCATTCAAAAAAAAAAAAAAAAAAAAAAAATCTCAGCATGAGCCAAAGCCATGAAAAGGCATGACAGCCCAACAAGTGCAGGGACTTGCCCCAAAGCTTTTCCAATTGATCCCCATTAAAATCGCAAGATTTGGTTTCCCTTCCCGAAAGGAAATTTCATTTCCTTTCGGGAAGGGAAACCAAATCTTGCGACCCTGCAAAGAAAGGCTTACAAACACTCTGGAAAGGAGATATGATCAAAAGAAATGCCATTGCAAAAAACCCCCAAAAAAGGGAAAATTGGGAAATTTGGTGACTACAAGAAAGTGGTCTGGGCAGAAGCCAGGTGCAGTGCAAAGCACCAAAAGAGGCCAAAAATAACCTGAGAGGTGTTGTAAAAAAAGGGCAAAAATCAAGGAGGCAGACACAACTTGGTGGGGAAGATATGAGCAACATTGCATGGATACTTAAAAAAAGAAAAAAAAAAAATCACAGCCAAAGTCAAAGCCATGAAAAGGCATGGCATGCAAACAACTGCAGGGACACGCACAACATACAGCAAGCCTTGCCAGAATTGATCCCTGCTGAAGGCCACAACAAATAAGAAGGGCTTACACACACTCTGGAAAGGAGATATGATCAAAGGAAACAAAATTGAAAAAAAAAAAAAGAAAAATGGAAAATTTGGTGACTACAAGAAAGTGGTCTGGGCAGAAGCCAGGTGCAGTGCAAAGCACCAAAAAAAGTTAAAAGAATGCTAACAGGTGTTGTAAAAGCAAAACAAAATCCAAGGAGGTACATACAACTTGGTGGGGAAGATATGAGGGACATGGCACGGATGCATTCAAAAAAAAAAAAAGAAAAAAATAATCTCAGCCAGAGCCAAAGCCATGAAAAGGCATGACAGCCCAACAAGTGCAGGGACTTGCCCCAAAGCTTGTACAATTGATCCCCATAAAAATCGCAAGATTTGCTTTCCCTTCCCGAAAGGAAATTTCATTTCCTTTCGGGAAGGGAAACCAAATCTTGCGACCCTGCAAAGAAAGGCTTACAAACACTCTGGAAAGGAGATATCATCTAAAGAAATGCAATTGCAAAAAACCCCCAAAAAAGGGAAAATTGGGAAATTTGGTGACTACAAGAAAGTGGTCTGGGCAGAAGCCAGGTGCATTGCAAAGCACCAAAAGAGGCCAAAAATAACCTGACAGGTGTTGTAAAAAAAGGGCAAAAATCAAGGAGGCAGACACAACTTGGTGGGGTAGATATGAGCAACATTGCATGGATACTTAAAAAAAGAAAAAAAAAAAATTTCGGCCAAAGTCAAAGCCATGAAAAGGCATGGCATGCAAACAACTGCAGGGACACGCACAACATACACCAAGCCTTGCCAGAATTGATCCCCGCTGAAGGCCACAACAAATAAGAAGGGCTTACACACACTCTGGAATGGAGATATGATCAAAGGAAACAAAATTGAAAAAAAAAAAAAAGAAAAATGGAAAATGTAGTGACTACAAGAAAGTGGTCTGGGCAGAAGCCAGGTGCAGTGCAAAGCACCAAAAGAGGCCAAAGGGATGCTGACAGGTGTTGTAAAAGCAAAACAAAATCCAAGGAGGTACATACAACTTGGTGGGGAAGATATGAGGGACATGGCACGGATGCATTCAAAAAAAAAAAAGAAAAAAAAAATCTCAGCCAGAGCCAAAGCCATGAAAAGGCATGACAGCCCAACAAGTGCAGGGACTTGCCCCAAAGCTTGTCCAAATGATCCCCATTAAAATCGCAAGATTTGGTTTCAAATCTTGCGACCCTGCAAAGAAAGGCTTACAAACACTCTGGAAAGGAGATATCATCTAAAGAAATGCAATTGCAAAAAACCCCCAAAAAAGGGAAAATTGGGAAATTTGGTGACTACAAGAAAGTGGTCTGGGCAGAAGCCAGGTGCATTGCAAAGCACCAAAAGAGGCCAAAAATAACCTGAGAGGTGTTGTAAAAAAAAGGGCAAAAATCAAGGAGGCAGACACAACTTGGTGGGGAAGATATGACAACATTGCATGGATATTTAAAAAAAGAAAAAAAAAAAATCTCAGCCAAAGTCAAAGCCATGAAAAGGCATGGCTTGCAAACAACTGCAAGGCCACGCACAACATACAGCAAGCCTTGCCAGAATTGATCCCTGCTGAAGGCCAAAACAAATAAGAAGGGCTTACACACACTCTGGAATGGAGATATGATCAAAGGAAACAAAATTGAAAAAAAAAAAAAGAAAAATGGAAAATTTGGTGACTACAAGAAAGTGGTCTGGGCAGAAGCCAGGTGCAGTGCAAAGCACCAAAAAAAGTTAAAAGAATGCTAACAGGTGTTGTAAAAGCAAAACAAAATCCAAGGAGGTACATACAACTTGGTGGGGAAGATATGAGGGACATGGCACGGATGCATTCAAAAAAAAAAAAAGAAAAAAATAATCTTAGCCAGAGTCAAAGCCATGAAAAGGCATGGCATGCAAACAACTGCAGGGACACGCAAAACATACACCAAGCCTTGCCAGAATTGATCCCTGCTGAAGGCCAAAACAAATAAGAAGGGCTTACACACACTCTGGAATGGAGATATGATCAAAGGAAACAAAATTGAAAAAAAAAAAAAAGAAAAATGGAAAATTTGGTGACAACAAGAAAGTGGTCTGGGCAGAAGCCAGGTGCAGTGCAAAGCACCAAAAGAGGCCAAAAGGATGCTGACAGGTGTTGTAAAAGCAAAACAAAATCCCAGGAGGTACATACAACTTGGTGGGGAAGATATGAGGGACATGGCACGGATGCATTCAAAAAAAAAAAAAAGGAAAAAATAATCTCAGCCAGAGCCAAAGCCATGAAAAGGCATGACAGCCCAACAAGTGCAGGGACTTGCCCCAAAGCTTGTCCAAATGATCCCCATTAAAATCGCAAGATTTGCTTTCCCTTCCCGAAAGGAAATTTCATTTCCTTTCGGGAAGGGAAAGCAAATCTTGCGACCCTGCAAAGAAAGGCTTACAAACACTCTGGAAAGGAGATATGATCAAAAGAAATGCAATTGCAAAAAACCCCCAAAAAAGGGAAAATTTGGAAATTTAGTGACTACAAGAAAGTGGTCTGGGCAGAAGCCAGGTGCATTGCAAAGCACCAAAAGAGGCCAAAAATAACCTGACAGGTGTTGTAAAAAAAGGGCAAAAATCAAGGAGGCAGACACAACTTGGTGGGGAAGATATGAGCAACATTGCATGGATACTTAAAAAAAGAAAAAAAAAAAATCTCAGCCAAAGTCAAAGCCATGAAAAGGCATGGCTTGCAAACAACTGCGAGGACACGCACAACATACAGCAAGCCTTGCCAGAATTGATCCCTGCTGAAGGCCAAAACAAATAAGAAGGGCTTACACACACTCTGGAATGGAGATATGATCAAAGGAAACAAAATTGAAAAAAAAAAAAAGAAAAATGGAAAATTTGGTGACAACAAGGAATTGGTCTGGGCAGAAGCCAGGTGCAGTGCAAAGCACCAAAAAAAGTTAAAAGAATGCTAACAGGTGTTGTAAAAGCAAAACAAAATCCAAGGAGGTACATACAACTTGGTGGGGAAGATATGAGGGACATGGCACGGATGCATTCAAAAAAAAAAAAAGAAAAAAAAAATCTCAGCCAGAGCCAAAGCCATGAAAAGGCATGACAGCCCAACAAGTGCAGGGACTTGCCCCAAAGCTTTTCCAATTGATCCCCATTAAAATCGCAAGATTTGGTTTCTCTTCCCGAAAGGAAATTTCATTTCCTTTCGGGAAGGGAAACCAAATCTTGCGACCCTGCAAAGAAAGGCTTACAAACACTCTGGAAAGGAGATATGATCAAAAGAAATGCAATTGCAAAAAAACCCCAAAAAACGGAAAATTGGGAAATTTGGTGACTACAAGAAAGTGGTCTGGGCAGAAGCCAGGTGCAGTGCAAAGCACCAAAAGAGGCCAAAACTAACCTGAGAGGTGTTGTAAAAAAAGGGCAAAAATCAAGGACGCAGACACAACTTGGTGGGGTAGATATGAGCAACATTGCATGGATACTTAAAAAAAGAAAAAAAAAAAATTTCGGCCAAAGTCAAAGCCATGAAAAGGCATGGCATGCAAACAACTGCAGGGACACGCACAACATACAGCAAGCCTTGCCAGAATTGATTCCTGCTGAAGGCCACAACAAATAAGAAGGGCTTACACACACTCTGGAATGGAGATATGATCAAAGGAAACAAAATTGAAAAAAAAAAAAAGAAAAATGGAAAATTTGGTGACAACAAGGAAGTGGTCTGGGCAGAAGCCAGGTGCAGTGCAAAGCACCAAAAGAGGCCAAAAGGATGCTGACAGGTGTTGTAAAAGCAAAACAAAATCCAAGGAGGTACATACAACTTGGTGGGGAAGATATGAGGGACATGGCACGGATGCATTCAAAAAAAAAAAAAAGAAAAAAAAAAAATCTCAGCCAGAGCCAAAGCCATGAAAAGGCATGACAGCCCAACAAGTGCAGGGACTTGCCCCAAAGCTTGTCCAATTGATCCCCATTAAAATCGCAAGATTTGGTTTCCCTTCCCGAAAGGAAATTTCATTTCCTTTCGGGAAGGGAAACCAAATCTTGCGACCCTGCAAAGAAAGGCTTACAAACACTCTGGAAAGGAGATATGATCAAAAGAAATGCAATTGCAAAAAACCCCCAAAAAAGGGAAAATTGGGAAATTTGGTGACTACAAGAAAGTGGTCTGGGCAGAAGCCAGGTGCAGTGCAAAGCACCAAAAGAGGCCAAAAATAACCTGAGAGGTGTTGTAAAAAAAGGGCAAAAATCAAGGAGGCAGACACAACTTGGTGGGGAAGATATGACAACATTGCATGGATACTTAAAAAAAGAAAAAAAAAAAATCTCAGCCAAAGTCAAAGCCATGAAAAGGCATGGCATGCAAACAACTGCAGGGACACGCACAACATACACCAAGCCTTGCCAGAATTGATCCCTGCTGAAGGCCAAAACAAATAAGAAGGGCTTACACACACTCTGGAATGGAGATATGATCAAAGGAAACAAAATTGAAAAAAAAAAAAAAGAAAAATGGAAAATTTGGTGACAACAAGAAAGTGGTCTGGGCAGAAGCCAGGTGCAGTGCAAAGCACCAAAAGAGGCCAAAAGGATGCTGACAGGTGTTGTAAAAGCAAAACAAAATCCAAGGAGGTACATACAACTTGGTTGGGAAGATATGAGGGACATGGCACGCATGCATTCAAAAAAAAAAAAAAGAAAAAAATAATCTCAGCCAGAGCCAAAGCCATGAAAAGGCATGACAGCCCAACAAGTGCAGGGACTTGCCCCAAAGCTTTTCCAATTGATCCCCATTAAAATCGCAAGATTTGCTTTCCCTTCCCGAAAGGAAATTTCATTTCCTTTCGGGAAGGGAAAGCAAATCTTGCGACCCTGCAAAGAAAGGCTTACAAACACTCTGGAAAGGAGATATCATCTAAAGAAATGCAATTGCAAAAAACCCCCAAAAAAGGGACAATTGGGAAATTTGGTGACTACAAGAAAGTGGTCTGGGCAGAAGCCAGGTGCAGTGCAAAGCACCAAAAGAGGCCAAAAATAACCTGAGAGGAGTTGTAAAAAAAGGGCAAAAATCAAGGAGGCAGACACAACTTGGTGGGGAAGATATGACAACATTGCATGGATACTTAAAAAAAGAAAAAAAAAAAATCTCAGCCAAAGTCAAAGCCATGAAAAGGCATGGCTTGCAAACAACTGCGAGGACACGCACAACATAGAGCAAGCCTTGCCAGAATGGATCCCTGCTGAAGGCCAAAACAAATAAGAAGGGCTTACACACACTCTGGAATGGAGATATGATCAAAGGAAACAAAATTGAAAAAAAAAAAAAAGAAAAATGGAAAATTTGGTGACTACAAGAAAGTGGTCTGGGCAGAAGCCAGGTGCAGTGCAAAGCACCAAAAAAAGTTAAAAGAATGCTAACAGGTGTTGTAAAAGCAAAACAAAATCCAAGGAGGTACATACAACTTGGTTGGGAAGATATGAGGCACATGGCACGGATGCATTCAAAAAAAAAAAAAAAGAAAAAAATAATCTCAGCCAGAGCCAAAGCCATGAAAAGGCATGACAGCCCAACAAGTGCAGGGACTTGCCCCAAAGCTTTTCCAATTGATCCCCATTAAAATCGCAAGATTTGGTTTCCCTTCCCGAAAGGAAATTTCATTTCCTTTCGGGAAGGGAAACCAAATCTTGCGACCCTGCAAAGAAAGGCTTACAAACAGCCTGGAAAGGAGATATGATCAAAAGAAATGCAATTGCATAAAACCCCCAAAAAAGGGAAAATTGGGAAATTTGGTGACTACAAGAAAGTGGTCTGTGCAGAAGCCAGGTGCAGTGCAAAGCACCAAAAGAGGCCAAAAATAACCTGAGAGGTGTTGTAAAAAAAGGGCAAAAATCAAGGAGGCAGACACAACTTGGTGGGGAAGATATGAGCAAAATTGCATGGATACTTAAAAAAAGAAAAAAAAAAATCTCAGCCAAAGTCAAAGCCATGAAAAGGCATGGCATGCAAACAACTGCAGGGACACGCACAACATACAGCAAGCCTTGCCAGAATTGATCCCTGCTGAAGGCCACAAAAAATAAGAAGGGCTTACACTCAATCTGGAATGGAGATATGATCAAAGGAAACAAAATTGAAAAAAAAAAAAAAGAAAAATGGAAAATTTGGTGACTACAAGAAAGTGGTCTGGGCAGAAGCCAGGTGCAGTGCAAAGCACCAAAAAAAGTTAAAAGAATGCTAACAGGTGTTGTAAAAGCAAAACAAAATCCCAGGAGGTGCATACAACTTGGTTGGGAAGATATGAGGGACATGGCACGGATGCATTAAAAAAAAAAAAAAGAAAAAATAATCTCAGCCAGAGCCAAAGCCATGAAAAGGCATGACAGCCCAACAAGTGCAGGGACTTGCCCCAAAGCTTGTCCAATTGATCCCCATAAAAATCGCAAGATTTGGTTTCAAATCTTGCGACCCTGCAAAGAAAGGCTTACAAACACTCTGGAAAGGAGATATGATCAAAAGAAATGCAATTGCAAAAAAACCCCAAAAAAGGGAAAATTGGGAAATTTAGTGACTACAAGAAAGTGGTCTGGGCAGAAGCCAGGTGCATTGCAAAGCACCAAAAGAGGCCAAAACTAACCTGACAGGTGTTGTAAAAAAAGGGCAAAAATCAAGGAGGCAGACACAACTTGGTGGGGAAGATATGAGCAACATTGCATGGATACCTAAAAAAAGAAAAAAAAAAAATCTCAGCCAGAGCCAAAGCCATGAAAAGGCATGGCATGCAAACAACTGCAGGGACACGCACAACATACAGCAAGCCTTGCCAGAATTGATCCCTGCTGAACGCCAAAACAAATAAGAAGGGCTTACACACACTCTGGAATGGAGATATGATCAAAGGAAACAAAATTGAAAAAAAAAAAAAAGAAAAATGGAAAATTTGGTGACAACAAGAAAGTGGTCTGGGCAGAAGCCAGGTGCAGTGCAAAGCACCAAAAGAGGCCAAAAGGATGCTGACAGGTGTTGTAAAAGCAAAACAAAATCCAAGGAGGTACATACAACTTGGTGGGGAAGATATGAGGGACATGGCACGGATGCATTCAAAAAAAAAAAAAGAAAAAAATAATCTCAGCCAGAGCCAAAGCCATGAAAAGGCATGACAGCCCAACAAGTGCAGGGACTTGCCCCAAAGCTTTTCCAATTGATTCCCATTAAAATCGCAAGATTTGCTTTCCCTTCCCGAAAGGAAATTTCATTTCCTTTCGGGAAGGGAAAGCAAATCTTGCGACCCTGCAAAGAAAGGCTTACAAACACTCTGGAAAGGAGATATGATCAAAAGAAATGCAATTGCAAAAAACCCCCAAAAAAGGGAAAATTGGGAAATTTGGTGACTACAAGAAAGTGGTCTGGGCAGAAGCCAGGTGCAGTGCAAAGCACCAAAAGAGGCCAAAACTAATCTGACAGGTGTTGTAAAAAAAGGGCAAAAATCAACGAGCCAGGCACAACTTGGTGGGGAAGATATGAGCAACATTGCATGGATTCTTAAAAAAAGAAAAAAAAAAAATCTCAGCCAAAGTCAAAGCCATGAAAAGGCATGGCATGCAAACAATTTCAGGGACACGCACAACATACACCAAGCCTTGCCAGAATTGATTCCTGCTGAAGGCCAAAACAAATAAGAAGGGCTTACACACACTCTGGAATGGAGATATGATCAAAGGAAACAAAATTGAAAAAAAAAAAAAAAGAAAAATGGAAAATTTGGTGACTACAAGAAAGTGGTCTGGGCAGAAGCCAGGTGCAGTGCAAAGCACCAAAAAAAGTTAAAAGAATGCTAACAGGTGTTGTAAAAGCAAAACAAAATCCAAGGAGGTACATACAACTTGGTTGGAAAGATATGAGGGACATGGCACGGATGCATTCAAAAAAAAAAAAAGAAAAAAATAATCTCAGCCAGAGCCAAAGCCAAGAAAAGGCATGACAGCCCAACAAGTGCAGGGACTTGCCCCAAAGCTTGTCCAATTGATCCACATTAAAATCGCAAGATTTGCTTTCCCTTCCCGAAAGGAAATTTCATTTCCTTTCGGGAAGGGAAAGCAAATCTTGCGACCCTGCAAAGAAAGGCTTACAAACACTCTGGAAAGGAGATATGATCAAAAGAAATGCAATTGCAAAAAACCCCCAAAAAAGGGAAAATTGGGAAATTTGGTGACTACAAGAAAGTGGTCTGGGCAGTAGCCAGGTGCAGTGCAAAGCACCAAAAGAGGCCAAAAGGATGCTGACAGGTGTTGTAAAAAAAGGGCAAAAATCAAGGAGGCAGACACAACTTGGTGGGGAAGATATGAGCAACATTGCATGGATACTTAAAAAAAGAAAAAAAAAAAAATCTCAGCCAAAGTCAAAGCCATGAAAAGGCATGGCATGCAAACAACTGCAAGGACACGCACAACATACACCAAGCCTTGCCAAAATTGATCCCTACATAACGCCAGAACAAATAAGAAGGGCTTACACACACTCTGGAATGGAAATATGATCAAAGGAAACAAAATTGAAAAAAAAAAAAAAGAAAAATGGAAAATTTGGTGACAACAAAAAAGTGGTCTGGGCAGAAGCCAGGTGCAGTGCAAAGCACCAAAAGAGGCCAAAAGAATGCTGTCAGGTGTTGTAAAAGCAAAACAAAATCCAAGGAGGTACATACAACTTGGTTGGGAAGATATGAGGGACATGGCACGGATGCATTAAAAAAAAAAAAAAGAAAAAATAATCTCAGCCAGAGCCAAAGCCATGAAAAGGCATGACAGCCCAACAAGCACAGGGACTTGCCCCAAAGCTTGTCCAATTGATCCCCATAAAAATCGCAAGATTTGGTTTCAAATCTTGCGACCCTGCAAAGAAAGGCTTACAAACACTCTGGAAAGGAGATATGATCAAAAGAAATGCAATTGCAAAAAACCCCCAAAAAAGGGAAAATTGGGAAATTTGGTGACTACAAGAAAGTGGTCTGGGCAGAAGCCAGGTGCAGTGCAAAGCACCAAAAGAGGCCAAAAATAACCTGAGAGGTGTTGTAAAAAAAGGGCAAAAATCAAGGAGGCAGACACAACTTGGTGGGGAAGATATGAGCAACATTGCATGGATACTTAAAAAAAGAAAAAAAAAAATCTCAGCCAAAGTCAAAGCCATGAAAAGGCATGGCATGCAAACAACTGCAGGGACACGCACAACATACACCAAGCCTTGCCAGAATTGATCCCTGCTGAAGGCCAAAACAAATAAGAAGGGCTTACACACACTCTGGAATGGAGATATGATCAAAGGAAACAAAATTGAAAAAAAAAAAAAGAAAATTGGAAAATTTGGTGACAACAAGAAAGTGGTCTGGGCAGAAGCCAGGTGCAGTGCAAAGCACCAAAAAAAGTTAAAAGAATGCTAACAGGTGTTGTAAAAGCAAAACAAAATCCAAGGAGGTACATACAACTTGGTGGGGAAGATATGAGGGACATGGCACGGATGCATTCAAAAAAAAAAAAAGAAAAAAAAAATCTCAGCCAGAGCCAAAGCCATGAAAAGGCATGACAGCCCAACAAGTGCAGGGACTTGCCCCAAAGCTTGTCCAATTGATCCACATTAAAATCGCAAGATTTGCTTTCCCTTCCCGAAAGGAAATTTCATTTCCTTTCGGGAAGGGAAAGCAAATCTTGCGACCCTGCAAAGAAAGGCTTACAAACACTCTGGAAAGGAGATATGATCAAAAGAAATGCAATTGCAAAAAAAACCCCAAAAAAGGGAAAATTGGGAAATTTGGTGACTACAAGAAAGTGGTCTGGGCAGAAGCCAGGTGCAGTGCAAAGCACCAAAAGAGGCCAAAAATAACCTGAGAGGTGTTGTAAAAAAAGGGCAAAAATCAAGGAGGCAGACACAACTTGGTGGGGAAGATATGAGCAACATTGCATGGATACTTAAAAAAAGAAAAAAAAAAATCTCAGCCAAAGTCAAAGCCATGAAAAGGCATGGCATGCAAACAACTGCAATGACACGCACAACATACACCAAGCCTTGCCAGAATTGATCCCCGCTGAAGGCCAAAACAAATAAGAAGGGCTTACACACACTCTGGAATGGAGATATGATCAAAGGAAACAAAATTGAAAAAAAAAAAAAAGAAAAATGGAAAATTTGGTGACTACAAGAAAGTGGTCTGGGCAGAAGCCAGGTGCAGTGCAAAGCACCAAAAGAGGCCAAAAGGATGCTGACAGGTGTTGTAAAAGCAAAACAAAATCCAAGGAGGTACATACAACTTGGTTGGGAAGATATGAGGGACATGGCACGGATGCATTCAAAAAAAAAAAAAGAAAAAAAAAATCTCAGCCAGAGCCAAAGCCATGAAAAGGCATGACAGCCCAACAAGTGCAGGGACTTGCCCCAAAGCTTGTCCAATTGATCCCCATTAAAATCGCAAGATTTGGTTTCCCTTCCCGAAAGGAAATTTCATTTCCTTTCGGGAAGGGAAACCAAATCTTGCGACCCTGCAAAGAAAGGCTTACAAACACTCTGGAAAGGAGATATGATCAAAAGAAATGCAATTGCAAAAAACCCCCAAAAAAGGGAAAATTGGGAAATTTGGTGACTACAAGAAAGTGGTCTGGGCAGAAGCCAGGTGCAGTGCAAAGCACCAAAAGAGGCCAAAAGGATGCTGACAGGTGTTGTAAAAAAAGGGCAAAAATCAAGGAGGCAGACACAACTTGGTGGGGAAGATATGAGCAACATTGCATGGATACTTAAAAAAAGAAAAAAAAAAAATCTCAGCCAAAGTCAAAGCCATGAAAAGGCATGGCATGCAAACAACTGCAGGGACACGCACAACATACAGCAAGCCTTGCCAGAATTGATCCCTGCTGAAGGCCAAAACAAATAAGAAGGGCTTACACACACTCTGGAATGGAGATATGATCAAAGGAAACAAAATTGAAAAAAAAAAAAAAGAAAAGTGGAAAATTTGGTGACAACAAGAAAGTGGTCTGGGCAGAAGCCAGGTGCAGTGCAAAGCACCAAAAGAGGCCAAAAGGATGCTGACAGGTGTTGTAAAAGCAAAACAAAATCCCAGGAGGTACATACAACTTGGTTGGGAAGATATGAGGGACATGGCACGGATGCATTCAAAAAAAAAAAAAGAAAAAAAAAATCTCAGCCAGAGCCAAAGCCATGAAAAGGCATGACAGCCCAACAAGCGCAGGGACTTGCCCCAAAGCTTGTCCAATTGATCCCCATAAAAATCGCAAGATTTGGTTTCAAATCTTGCGACCCTGCAAAGAAAGGCTTACAAACACTCTGGAAAGGAGATATCATCTAAAGAAATGCAATTGCAAAAAACCCCCAAAAAAGGGAAAATTGGGAAATTTGGTGACTACAAGAAAGTGGTCTGGGCAGAAGCCAGGTGCAGTGCAAAGCACCAAAAGAGGCCAAAAGGATGCTGACAGGTGTTGTAAAAAAAGGGCAAAAATCAAGGAGGCAGACACAACTTGGTGGGGTAGATATGAGCAACATTGCATGGATACTTAAAAAAAGAAAAAAAAAAAATTTCGGCCAAAGTCAAAGCCATGAAAAGGCATGGCATGCAAACAACTGCAGGGACACGCACAACATACAGCAAGCCTTGCCAGAATTGATCCCTGCTGAAGGCCAAAACAAATAAGAAGGGCTTACACACACTCTGGAATGGAGATATGATCAAAGGAAACAAAATTGAAAAAAAAAAAAGAAAAATGGAAAATTTGGTGACTACAAGAAAGTGGTCTGGGCAGAAGCCAGGTGCAGTGCAAAGCACCAAAAAAAGTTAAAAGAATGCTAACAGGTGTTGTAAAAGCAAAACAAAATCCAAGGAGGTACATACAACTTGGTTGGGAAGATATGAGGGACATGGCACGGATGCATTCAAAAAAAAAAAAAGAAAAAAAAAAAATCTCAGCCAGAGCCAAAGCCATGAAAAGGCATGACAGCCCAACAAGTGCAGGGACTTGCCCCAAAGCTTTTCCAATTGATCCCCATTAAAATCGCAAGATTTGCTTTCCCTTCCCGAAAGGAAATTTCATTTCCTTTCGGGAAGGGAAAGCAAATCTTGCGACCTTGCAAAGAAAGGCTGACAAACACTCTGGAAAGGAGATATGATCAAAAGAAATGCAATTGCAAAAAACCCCCAAAAAAGGGAAAATTGGGAAATTTAGTGACTACAAGAAAGTGGTCTGGGCAGAAGCCAGGTGCAGTGCAAAGCACCAAAAGAGGCCAAAAATAACCTGAGAGGTGTTGTAAAAAAAGGGCAAAAATCAAGGAGGCAGACACAACTTGGTGGGGAAGATATGAGCAACATTGCATGGATACTTAAAAAAAGAAAAAAAAAAATCTCAGCCAAAGTCAAAGCCATGAAAAGGCATGGCTTGCAAACAACTGCAAGGACACGCACAACATACACCAAGCCTTGCCAAAATTGATCCCTGCTGAAGGCCAAAACAAATAAGAAGGGCTTACACACACTCTGGAATGGAGATATGATCAAAGGAAACAAAATTGAAAAAAAAAAAAAAAGAAAAATGGAAAATTTGGTGACAACAAGAAAGTGGTCTGGGCAGAAGCCAGGTGCAGTGCAAAGCACCAAAAGAGGCCAAAAGAATGCTGTCAGGTGTTGTAAAAGCAAAACAAAATCCCAGGAGGTACATACAACTTGGTTGGGAAGATATGAGGGACATGGCACGGATGCATTAAAAAAAAAAAAAAAGATAAAAAAATTCTCAGCCAGAGTCAAAGCCATGAAAAGGCATGACAGCCCAACAAGTGCAGGGACTTGCCCCAAAGCTTTTCCAATTGATCCCCATTAAAATCGCAAGATTTGCTTTCCCTTCCCGAAAGGAAATTTCATTTCCTTTCGGGAAGGGAAAGCAAATCTTGCGACCCTGCAAAGAAAGGCTGACAAACACTCTGGAAAGGAGATATGATCAAAAGAAATGCAATTGCAAAAAACCCCCAAAAAAGGGAAAATTGGGAAATTTAGTGACTACAAGAAAGTGGTCTGGGCAGAAGCCAGGTGCAGTGCAAAGCACCAAAAGAGGCCAAAAATAACCTGAGAGGTGTTGTAAAAAAAGGGCAAAAATCAAGGAGGCAGACACAACTTGGTGGGGAAGATATGAGCAACATTGCATGGATACTTAAAAAAAGAAAAAAAAAAAAAATCTCAGCCAAAGTCAAAGCCATGAAAAGGCATGGCATGCAAACAACTGCAAGGACACGCACAACATACACCAAGCCTTGCCAAAATTGATCCCTACATAACGCCAGAACAAATAAGAAGGGCTTACACACACTCTGGAATGGAAATATGATCAAAGGAAACAAAATTGAAAAAAAAAAAAAAGAAAAATGGAAAATTTGGTGACAACAAAAAAGTGGTCTGGGCAGAAGCCAGGTGCAGTGCAAAGCACCAAAAGAGGCCAAAAGGATGCTGACAGGTGTTGTAAAAGCAAAACAAAATCCAAGGAGGTAGATACAACTTAGTGGGGAAGATATGAGGGACATGGCACGGATGCATTAAAAAAAAAAAAAAAAAAAAAAAAAAAAATCTCAGCCAGAGCCAAAGCCATGAAAAGGCATGACAGCCCAACAAGCACAGGGACTTGCCCCAAAGCTTGTCCAATTGATCCCCATAAAAATAGCAAGATTTGGTTTCAAATCTTGCGACCCTGCAAAGAAAGGCTTACAAACACTCTGGAAAGGAGATATGATCAAAAGAAATGCAATTGCAAAAAACCCCCAAAAAAGGGAAAATTGGGAAATTTGGTGACTACAAGAAAGTGGTCTGGGCAGAAGCCAGGTGCAGTGCAAAGCACCAAAAGAGGCCAAAAATAACCTGACAGGTGTTGTAAAAAAAGGGCAAAAATCAAGGAGGCAGACACAACTTGGTGGGGAAGATATGAGCAACATTGCATGGATACTTAAAAAAAGAAAAAAAAAAAATCTCAGCCAAAGTCAAAGCCATGAAAAGGCATGGCATGCAAACAACTGCAGGGACACGCACAACATACAGCAAGCCTTGCCAGAATTGATCCCTGCTGAAGGCCAAAACAAATAAGAAGGGCTTACACACACTCTGGAATGGAGATATGATCAAAGGAAACAAAATTGAAAAAAAAAAAAAGAAAATTGGAAAATTTGGTGACAACAAGAAAGTGGTCTGGGCAGAAGCCAGGTGCAGTGCAAAGCACCAAAAAAAGTTAAAAGAATGCTAACAGGTGTTGTAAAAGCAAAACAAAATCCAAGGAGGTACATACAACTTGGTGGGGAAGATATGAGGGACATGGCACGGATGCATTCAAAAAAAAAAAAAGAAAAAAAAAATCTCAGCCAGAGCCAAAGCCATGAAAAGGCATGACAGCCCAACAAGTGCAGGGACTTGCCCCAAAGCTTGTCCAATTGATCCACATTAAAATCGCAAGATTTGCTTTCCCTTCCCGAAAGGAAATTTCATTTCCTTTCGGGAAGGGAAAGCAAATCTTGCGACCCTGCAAAGAAAGGCTTACAAACACTCTGGAAAGGAGATATGATCAAAAGAAATGCAATTGCAAAAAAAACCCCAAAAAAGGGAAAATTGGGAAATTTGGTGACTACAAGAAAGTGGTCTGGGCAGAAGCCAGGTGCAGTGCAAAGCACCAAAAGAGGCCAAAAGGATGCTGACAGGTGTTGTAAAAAAAGGGCAAAAATCAAGGAGGCAGACACAACTTGGTGGGGAAGATATGAGCAACATTGCATGGATACTTAAAAAAAGAAAAAAAAAAAATCTCAGCCAAAGTCAAAGCCATGAAAAGGCATGGCATGCAAACAACTGCAGGGACACGCACAACATACAGCAAGCCTTGCCAGAATTGATCCCTGCTGAAGGCCAAAACAAATAAGAAGGGCTTACACACACTCTGGAATGGAGATATGATCAAAGGAAACAAAATTGAAAAAAAAAAAAAAGAAAAGTGGAAAATTTGGTGACAACAAGAAAGTGGTCTGGGCAGAAGCCAGGTGCAGTGCAAAGCACCAAAAGAGGCCAAAAGGATGCTGACAGGTGTTGTAAAAGCAAAACAAAATCCAAGGAGGTACATACAACTTGGTTGGGAAGATATGAGGGACATGGCACGGATGCATTCAAAAAAAAAAAAAAGAAAAAAAAAATCTCAGCAAGAGCCAAAACCATGAAAAGGCATGACAGCCCAACAAGCGCAGGGACTTGCCCCAAAGCTTGTCCAATTGATCCCCATAAAAATCGCAAGATTTGGTTTCAAATCTTGCGACCCTGCAAAGAAAGGCTTACAAACACTCTGGAAAGGAGATATCATCTAAAGAAATGCAATTGCAAAAAACCCCCAAAAAAGGGAAAATTGGGAAATTTGGTGACTACAAGAAAGTGGTCTGGGCAGAAGCCAGGTGCAGTGCAAAGCACCAAAAGAGGCCAAAACTAACCTGACAGGTGTTGTAAAAAAAGGGCAAAAATCAAGGAGGCAGACACAACTTGGTGGGGAAGATATGACAACATTGCATGGATACTTAAAAAAAGAAAAAAAAAAAATCTCAGCCAAAGTCAAAGCCATGAAAAGGCATGGCTTGCAAACAACTGCAAGGACACGCACAACATACAGCAAGCCTTGCCAGAATTGATCCCTGCTGAAGGCCAAAACAAATAGGAAGGGCTTACACACACTCTGGAATGGAGATATGATCAAAGGAAACAAAATTGAAAAAAAAAAAAAAGAAAAATGGAAAATTTGGTGACTACAAGAAAGTGGTCTGGGCAGAAGCCAGGTGCAGTGCAAAGCACCAAAAAAAGTTAAAAGAATGCTAACAGGTGTTGTAAAAGCAAAACAAAATCCCAGGAGGTACATACAACTTGGTTGGGAAGATATGAGGGACATGGCACGGATGCATTCAAAAAAAAAAAAAAAAAAAAAAAATCTCAGCATGAGCCGAAGCCATGAAAAGGCATGACAGCCCAACAAGTGCAGGGACTTGCCCCAAAGCTTTTCCAATTGATCCCCATTAAAATCGCAAGATTTGGTTTCCCTTGCCGAAAGGAAATTTCATTTCCTTTCGGCAAGGGAAACCAAATCTTGCGACCCTGCAAAGAAAGGCTTACAAACACTCTGGAAAGGAGATATGATCAAAAGAAATGCCATTGCAAAAAACCCCCAAAAAAGGGAAAATTGGGAAATTTGGTGACTACAAGAAAGTGGTCTGGGCAGAAGCCAGGTGCAGTGCAAAGCACCAAAAGAGGCCAAAAATAACCTGAGAGGTGTTGTAAAAAAAGGGCAAAAATCAAGGAGGCAGACACAACTTGGTTGGGAAGATATGAGCAACATTGCATGGATACTTAAAAAAAGAAAAAAAAAAAATCTCAGCCAAAGTCAAAGCCATGAAAAGGCATGGCATGCAAACAACTGCAGGGACACGCACAACATACAGCAAGCCTTGCCAGAATTGATCCCTGCTGAAGGCCACAACAAATAAGAAGGGCTTACACACACTCTGGAAAGGAGATATGATCAAAGGAAACAAAATTGAAAAAAAAAAAAAGAAAAATGGAAAATTTGGTGACTACAAGAAAGTGGTCTGGGCAGAAGCCAGGTGCAGTGCAAAGCACCAAAAAAAGTTAAAAGAATGCTAACAGGTGTTGTAAAAGCAAAACAAAATCCAAGGAGGTACATACAACTTGGTGGGGAAGATATGAGGGACATGGCACGGATGCATTCAAAAAAAAAAAAAGAAAAAAATAATCTCAGCCAGAGCCAAAGCCATGAAAAGGCATGACAGCCCAACAAGTGCAGGGACTTGCCCCAAAGCTTGTACAATTGATCCCCATAAAAATCGCAAGATTTGCTTTCCCTTCCCGAAAGGAAATTTCATTTCCTTTCGGGAAGGGAAAGCAAATCTTGCGACCCTGCAAAGAAAGGCTTACAAACACTCTGGAAAGGAGATATGATCAAAAGAAA
Source organism: Haemorhous mexicanus (assembly GCF_027477595.1). NCBI lineage: Eukaryota > Metazoa > Chordata > Aves > Passeriformes > Fringillidae > Haemorhous > Haemorhous mexicanus. The sequence goes on from NC_082343.1 coordinate 51,536,374, forward strand.
TGCAATTGCAAAAAACCCCCAAAAAAGGGAAAATTGGGAAATTTAGTGACTACAAGAAAGTGGTCTGGGCAGAAGCCAGGTGCAGTGCAAAGCACCAAAAGAGGCCAAAAGGATGCTGACAGGTGTTGTAAAAAAAGGGCAAAAATCAAGGAGGCAGACACAACTTGGTGGGGAAGATATGAGCAACATTGCATGGATACTTAAAAAAAGAAAAAAAAAAAAATCTCAGCCAAAGTCAAAGCCATGAAAAGGCATGGCATGCAAACAACTGCAGGGACACGCACAACATACAGCAAGCCTTGCCAGAATTGATCCCTGCTGAAGGCCAAAACAAATAAGAAGGGCTTACACACACTCTGGAATGGAGATATGATCAAAGGAAACAAAATTGAAAAAAAAAAAAAAAGAAAAGTGGAAAATTTGGTGACAACAAGAAAGTGGTCTGGGCAGAAGCCAGGTGCAGTGAAAAGCACCAAAAGAGGCCAAAAGGATGCTGACAGGTGTTGTAAAAGCAAAACAAAATCCAAGGAGGTACATACAACTTGGTTGGGAAGATATGAGGGACATGGCACGGATGCATTCAAAAAAAAAAAAAGAAAAAAAAAATCTCAGCCAGAGCCAAAGCCATGAAAAGGCATGACAGCCCAACAAGTGCAGGGACTTGCCCCAAAGCTTGTCCAATTGATCCCCATAAAAATCGCAAGATTTGGTTTCAAATCTTGCAACCCTGCAAAGAAAGGCTTACAAACACTCTGGAAAGGAGATATCATCTAAAGAAATGCAATTGCAAAAAACCCCCAAAAAAGGGAAAATTGGGAAATTTGGTGACTACAAGAAAGTGGTCTGGGCAGAAGCCAGGTGCAGTGCAAAGCACCAAAAGAGGCCAAAAATAACCTGAGAGGTGTTGTAAAAAAAGGGCAAAAATCAAGGAGGCAGACACAACTTGGTGGGGAAGATATGAGCAACATTGCATGGATACTTAAAAAAAGAAAAAAAAAAATCTCAGCCAAAGTCAAAGCCATGAAAAGGCATGGCTTGCAAACAACTGCAAGGACACGCACAACATACAGCAAGCCTTGCCAGGATTGATCCCTGCTGAAGGCCACAACAAATAAGAAGGGCTTACACACACTCTGGAATGGAGATATGATCAAAGGAAACAAAATTGAAAAAAAAAAAAAGAAAAATGGAAAATTTGGTGACTACAAGAAAGTGGTCTGGGCAGAAGCCAGGTGCAGTGCAAAGCACCAAAAAAAGTTAAAAGAATGCTAACAGGTGTTGTAAAAGCAAAACAAAATCCCAGGAGGTGCATACAACTTGGTTGGGAAGATATGAGGGACATGGCACGGATGCATTCAAAAAAAAAAAAAGAAAAAAATAATCTCAGCCAGAGCCAAAGCCATGAAAAGGCATGACAGCCCAACAAGTGCAGGGACTTGCCCCAAAGCTTGTCCAATTGACCCCCATAAAAATCGCAAGATTTGGTTTCAAATCTTGCGACCCTGCAAAGAAAGGCTAACAAACACTTTGGAAAGGAGATATGATCAAAAGAAATGCAATTGCAAAAAACCCCCAAAAAAGGGAAAATTGGGAAATTTGGTGACTACAAGAAAGTGGTCTGGGCAGAAGCCAGGTGCAGTGCAAAGCACCAAAAGAGGCCAAAAATAACCTGAGAGGTGTTGTAAAAAAAGGGCAAAAATCAAGGAGGCAGACACAACTTGGTGGGGAAGATATGAGCAACATTGCATGGATACTTAAAAAAAGGAAAAAAAAAAAATCACAGCCAAAGTCAAAGCCATGAAAAGGCATGGCATGCAAACAACTGCAGGGACACGCACTACATACACCAAGCCTTGCAAGAATTGGTCCCCACTGAAGGCCAAAACAAATAAGAAGGGCTTACACACACTCTGGAATGGAGATATGATCAAAGGAAACAAAATTGAAAAAAAAAAAAAAGAAAAGTGGAAAATTTGGTGACTACAAGAAAGTGGTCTGGGCAGAAGCCAGGTGCAGTGCAAAGCACCAAAAGAGGCCAAAAGGATGCTGACAGGTGTTGTAAAAGCAAAACAAAATCCAAGGAGGTACATACAACTTGGTTGGGAAGATATGAGGGACATGGCACGGATGCATTCAAAAAAAAAAAAAGAAAAAAAAAATCTCAGCCAGAGCCAAAGCCATGAAAAGGCATGACAGCCCAACAAGTGCAGGGACTTGCCCCAAAGCTTGTCCAATTGATCCACATAAAAATCGCAAGATTTGGTTTCAAATCTTGCGACCCTGCAAAGAAAGGCTTACAAACACTCTGGAAAGGAGATATCATCTAAAGAAATGCAATTGCAAAAAACCCCCAAAAAAGGGAAAATTGGGAAATTTGGTGACTACAAGAAAGTGGTCTGGGCAGAAGCCAGGTGCATTGCAAAGCACCAAAAGAGGCCAAAACTAACCTGACAGGTGTTGTAAAAAAAGGGCAAAAATCAAGGAGGGAGACACAACTTGGTGGGGAAGATATGAGCAACATTGCATGGATACTTAAAAAAAGAAAAAAAAAAAATCTCAGCCAAAGTCAAAGCCATGAAAAGGCATGGCTTGCAAACAACTGCAAGGACACGCACAACATACACCAAGCCTTGCCAGAATTGATCCCTGCTGAAGGCCACAACAAATAAGAAGGGCTTACACACACTCTGGAATGGAGATATGATCAAAGGAAACAAAATTGAAAAAAAAAAAAAGAAAAATGGAAAATTTGGTGACTACAAGAAAGTGGTCTGGGCAGAAGCCAGGTGCAGTGCAAAGCACCAAAAAAAGTTAAAAGAATGCTAACAGGTGTTGTAAAAGCAAAACAAAATTCAAGGAGGTACATACAACTTGGTGGGGAAGATATGAGGGACATGGCACGGATGCATTCAAAAAAAAAAAAAGAAAAAAATAATCTCAGCCAGAGCCAAAGCCATGAAAAGGCATGACAGCCCAACAAGCGCAGGGACTTGCCCCAAAGCTTGTCCAATTGATCCCCATAAAAATCGCAAGATTTGGTTTCAAATCTTGTGACCCTGCAAAGAAAGGCTTACAAACACTCTGGAAAGGAGATATGATCAAAAGAAATGCAATTGCAAAAAACCCCCAAAAAAGGGAAAATTGGGAAATTTGGTGACTACAAGAAAGTGGTCTGGGCAGAAGCCAGGTGCATTGCAAAGCACCAAAAGAGGCCAAAAATAACCTGACAGGTGTTGTAAAAAAAGGGCAAAAATCAAGGAGGCAGACACAACTTGGTGGGGTAGATATGAGCAACATTGCATGGATACTTAAAAAAAGAAAAAAAAAAAATTTCGGCCAAAGTCAAAGCCATGAAAAGGCATGGCATGCAAACAACTGCAGGGACACGCACAACATACACCAAGCCTTGCCAGAATTGATCCCCGCTGAAGGCCAAAACAAATAAGAAGGGCTTACACACACTCTGGAATGGAGATATGATCAAAGGAAACAAAATTGAAAAAAAAAAAAAAGAAAAATGGAAAATTTAGTGACTACAAGAAAGTGGTCTGGGCAGAAGCCAGGTGCAGTGCAAAGCACCAAAAGAGGCCAAAAGGATGCTGACAGGTGTTGTAAAAGCAAAACAAAATCCAAGGAGGTACATACAACTTGGTGGGGAAGATATGAGGGACATGGCACGGATGCATTCAAAAAAAAAAAAAGAAAAAAAAAATCTCAGCCAGAGCCAAAGCCATGAAAAGGCATGACAGCCCAACAAGTGCAGGGACTTGCCCCAAAGCTTGTCCAAATGATCCCCATTAAAATCGCAAGATTTGGTTTCAAATCTTGCGACCCTGCAAAGAAAGGCTTACAAACACTCTGGAAAGGAGATATCATCTAAAGAAATGCAATTGCAAAAAACCCCCAAAAAAGGGAAAATTGGGAAATTTGGTGACTACAAGAAAGTGGTCTGGGCAGAAGCCAGGTGCATTGCAAAGCACCAAAAGAGGCCAAAAATAACCTGAGAGGTGTTGTAAAAAAAAGGGCAAAAATCAAGGAGGCAGACACAACTTGGTGGGGAAGATATGACAAAATTGCATGGATACTTAAAAAAAGAAAAAAAAAAAATCTCAGCCAAAGTCAAAGCCATGAAAAGGCATGGCTTGCAAACAACTGCAAGGCCACGCACAACATACAGCAAGCCTTGCCAGAATTGATCCCTGCTGAAGGCCAAAACAAATAAGAAGGGCTTACACACACTCTGGAATGGAGATATGATCAAAGGAAACAAAATTGAAAAAAAAAAAAAGAAAAATGGAAAATTTGGTGACTACAAGAAAGTGGTCTGGGCAGAAGCCAGGTGCAGTGCAAAGCACCAAAAAAAGTTAAAAGAATGCTAACAGGTGTTGTAAAAGCAAAACAAAATCCAAGGAGGTACATACAACTTGGTGGGGAAGATATGAGGGACATGGCACGGATGCATTCAAAAAAAAAAAAAGAAAAAAATAATCTTAGCCAGAGTCAAAGCCATGAAAAGGCATGGCATGCAAACAACTGCAGGGACACGCAAAACATACACCAAGCCTTGCCAGAATTGATCCCTGCTGAAGGCCAAAACAAATAAGAAGGGCTTACACACACTCTGGAATGGAGATATGATCAAAGGAAACAAAATTGAAAAAAAAAAAAAAGAAAAATGGAAAATTTGGTGACAACAAGAAAGTGGTCTGGGCAGAAGCCAGGTGCAGTGCAAAGCACCAAAAGAGGCCAAAAGGATGCTGACAGGTGTTGTAAAAGCAAAACAAAATCCAAGGAGGTACATACAACTTGGTGGGGAAGATATGAGGGACATGGCACGGATGCATTCAAAAAAAAAAAAAAGGAAAAAATAATCTCAGCCAGAGCCAAAGCCATGAAAAGGCATGACAGCCCAACAAGTGCAGGGACTTGCCCCAAAGCTTGTCCAAATGATCCCCATTAAAATCGCAAGATTTGCTTTCCCTTCCCGAAAGGAAATTTCATTTCCTTTCGGGAAGGGAAAGCAAATCTTGCGACCCTGCAAAGAAAGGCTTACAAACACTCTGGAAAGGAGATATGATCAAAAGAAATGCAATTGCAAAAAACCCCCAAAAAAGGGAAAATTTGGAAATTTAGTGACTACAAGAAAGTGGTCTGGGCAGAAGCCAGGTGCATTGCAAAGCACCAAAAGAGGCCAAAAATAACCTGACAGGTGTTGTAAAAAAAGGGCAAAAATCAAGGAGGCAGACACAACTTGGTGGGGAAGATATGAGCAACATTGCATGGATACTTAAAAAAAGAAAAAAAAAAAATCTCAGCCAAAGTCAAAGCCATGAAAAGGCATGGCTTGCAAACAACTGCGAGGACACGCACAACATACAGCAAGCCTTGCCAGAATTGATCCCTGCTGAAGGCCAAAACAAATAAGAAGGGCTTACACACACTCTGGAATGGAGATATGATCAAAGGAAACAAAATTGAAAAAAAAAAAAAGAAAAATGGAAAATTTGGTGACTACAAGGAATTGGTCTGGGCAGAAGCCAGGTGCAGTGCAAAGCACCAAAAAAAGTTAAAAGAATGCTAACAGGTGTTGTAAAAGCAAAACAAAATCCAAGGAGGTACATACAACTTGGTGGGGAAGATATGAGGGACATGGCACGGATGCATTCAAAAAAAAAAAAAGAAAAAAAAAATCTCAGCCAGAGCCAAAGCCATGAAAAGGCATGACAGCCCAACAAGTGCAGGGACTTGCCCCAAAGCTTTTCCAATTGATCCCCATTAAAATCGCAAGATTTGGTTTCTCTTCCCGAAAGGAAATTTCATTTCCTTTCGGGAAGGGAAACCAAATCTTGCGACCCTGCAAAGAAAGGCTTACAAACACTCTGGAAAGGAGATATGATCAAAAGAAATGCAATTGCAAAAAAACCCCAAAAAACGGAAAATTGGGAAATTTGGTGACTACAAGAAAGTGGTCTGGGCAGAAGCCAGGTGCAGTGCAAAGCACCAAAAGAGGCCAAAACTAACCTGAGAGGTGTTGTAAAAAAAGGGCAAAAATCAAGGACGCAGACACAACTTGGTGGGGTAGATATGAGCAACATTGCATGGATACTTAAAAAAAGAAAAAAAAAAAATTTCGGCCAAAGTCAAAGCCATGAAAAGGCATGGCATGCAAACAACTGCAGGGACACGCACAACATACAGCAAGCCTTGCCAGAATTGATCCCTGCTGAAGGCCACAACAAATAAGAAGGGCTTACACACACTCTGGAATGGAGATATGATCAAAGGAAACAAAATTGAAAAAAAAAAAAAGAAAAATGGAAAATTTGGTGACAACAAGGAAGTGGTCTGGGCAGAAGCCAGGTGCAGTGCAAAGCACCAAAAGAGGCCAAAAGGATGCTGACAGGTGTTGTAAAAGCAAAACAAAATCCAAGGAGGTACATACAACTTGGTGGGGAAGATATGAGGGACATGGCACGGATGCATTCAAAAAAAAAAAAAGAAAAAAAAAAATCTCAGCCAGAGCCAAAGCCATGAAAAGGCATGACAGCCCAACAAGTGCAGGGACTTGCCCCAAAGCTTGTCCAATTGATCCCCATTAAAATCGCAAGATTTGCTTTCCCTTCCCGAAAGGAAATTTCATTTCCTTTCGGGAAGGGAAACCAAATCTTGCGACCCTGCAAAGAAAGGCTTACAAACACTCTGGAAAGGAGATATCATCTAAAGAAATGCAATTGCAAAAAACCCCCAAAAAAGGGAAAATTGGGAAATTTGGTGACTACAAGAAAGTGGTCTGGGCAGAAGCCAGGTGCAGTGCAAAGCACCAAAAGAGGCCAAAAATAACCTGAGAGGTGTTGTAAAAAAAGGGCAAAAATCAAGGAGGCAGACACAACTTGGTGGGGAAGATATGACAACATTGCATGGATACTTAAAAAAAGAAAAAAAAAAAATCTCAGCCAAAGTCAAAGCCATGAAAAGGCATGGCATGCAAACAACTGCAGGGACACGCACAACATACACCAAGCCTTGCCAGAATTGATCCCTGCTGAAGGCCAAAACAAATAAGAAGGGCTTACACACACTCTGGAATGGAGATATGATCAAAGGAAACAAAATTGAAAAAAAAAAAAAAGAAAAATGGAAAATTTGGTGACAACAAGAAAGTGGTCTGGGCAGAAGCCAGGTGCAGTGCAAAGCACCAAAAGAGGCCAAAAGGATGCTGACAGGTGTTGTAAAAGCAAAACAAAATCCAAGGAGGTACATACAACTTGGTTGGGAAGATATGAGGGACATGGCACGCATGCATTCAAAAAAAAAAAAAAGAAAAAAATAATCTCAGCCAGAGCCAAAGCCATGAAAAGGCATGACAGCCCAACAAGTGCAGGGACTTGCCCCAAAGCTTTTCCAATTGATCCCCATTAAAATCGCAAGATTTGCTTTCCCTTCCCGAAAGGAAATTTCATTTCCTTTCGGGAAGGGAAAGCAAATCTTGCGACCCTGCAAAGAAAGGCTTACAAACACTCTGGAAAGGAGATATCATCTAAAGAAATGCAATTGCAAAAAACCCCCAAAAAAGGGACAATTGGGAAATTTGGTGACTACAAGAAAGTGGTCTGGGCAGAAGCCAGGTGCAGTGCAAAGCACCAAAAGAGGCCAAAAATAACCTGAGAGGAGTTGTAAAAAAAGGGCAAAAATCAAGGAGGCAGACACAACTTGGTGGGGAAGATATGACAACATTGCATGGATACTTAAAAAAAGAAAAAAAAAAAATCTCAGCCAAAGTCAAAGCCATGAAAAGGCATGGCTTGCAAACAACTGCGAGGACACGCACAACATAGAGCAAGCCTTGCCAGAATGGATCCCTGCTGAAGGCCAAAACAAATAAGAAGGGCTTACACACACTCTGGAATGGAGATATGATCAAAGGAAACAAAATTGAAAAAAAAAAAAAAGAAAAATGGAAAATTTGGTGACTACAAGAAAGTGGTCTGGGCAGAAACGAGGTGCAGTGCAAAGCACCAAAAAAAGTTAAAAGAATGCTAACAGGTGTTGTAAAAGCAAAACAAAATCCAAGGAGGTACATACAACTTGGTTGGGAAGATATGAGGCACATGGCACGGATGCATTCAAAAAAAAAAAAAAAGAAAAAAATAATCTCAGCCAGAGCCAAAGCCATGAAAAGGCATGACAGCCCAACAAGTGCAGGGACTTGCCCCAAAGCTTTTCCAATTGATCCCCATTAAAATCGCAAGATTTGGTTTCCCTTCCCGAAAGGAAATTTCATTTCCTTTCGGGAAGGGAAACCAAATCTTGCGACCCTGCAAAGAAAGGCTTACAAACAGCCTGGAAAGGAGATATGATCAAAAGAAATGCAATTGCATAAAACCCCCAAAAAAGGGAAAATTGGGAAATTTGGTGACTACAAGAAAGTGGTCTGTGCAGAAGCCAGGTGCAGTGCAAAGCACCAAAAGAGGCCAAAAATAACCTGAGAGGTGTTGTAAAAAAAGGGCAAAAATCAAGGAGGCAGACACAACTTGGTGGGGAAGATATGAGCAAAATTGCATGGATACTTAAAAAAAGAAAAAAAAAAATCTCAGCCAAAGTCAAAGCCATGAAAAGGCATGGCATGCAAACAACTGCAGGGACACGCACAACATACAGCAAGCCTTGCCAGAATTGATCCCTGCTGAAGGCCACAAAAAATAAGAAGGGCTTACACTCAATCTGGAATGGAGATATGATCAAAGGAAACAAAATTGAAAAAAAAAAAAAAGAAAAATGGAAAATTTGGTGACTACAAGAAAGTGGTCTGGGCAGAAGCCAGGTGCAGTGCAAAGCACCAAAAAAAGTTAAAAGAATGCTAACAGGTGTTGTAAAAGCAAAACAAAATCCCAGGAGGTGCATACAACTTGGTTGGGAAGATATGAGGGACATGGCACGGATGCATTAAAAAAAAAAAAAAGAAAAAATAATCTCAGCCAGAGCCAAAGCCATGAAAAGGCATGACAGCCCAACAAGTGCAGGGACTTGCCCCAAAGCTTGTCCAATTGATCCCCATAAAAATCGCAAGATTTGGTTTCAAATCTTGCGACCCTGCAAAGAAAGGCTTACAAACACTCTGGAAAGGAGATATGATCAAAAGAAATGCAATTGCAAAAAAACCCCAAAAAAGGGAAAATTGGGAAATTTAGTGACTACAAGAAAGTGGTCTGGGCAGAAGCCAGGTGCATTGCAAAGCACCAAAAGAGGCCAAAACTAACCTGACAGGTGTTGTAAAAAAAGGGCAAAAATCAAGGAGGCAGACACAACTTGGTGGGGAAGATATGAGCAACATTGCATGGATACCTAAAAAAAGAAAAAAAAAAAATCTCAGCCAAAGTCAAAGCCATGAAAAGGCATGGCATGCAAACAACTGCAGGGACACGCACAACATACACCAAGCCTTGCCAGAATTGATCCCTGCTGAACGCCAAAACAAATAAGAAGGGCTTACACACACTCTGGAATGGAGATATGATCAAAGGAAACAAAATTGAAAAAATAAAAAAAGAAAAATGGAAAATTTGGTGACTACAAGAAAGTGGTCTGGGCAGAAGCCAGGTGCAGTGCAAAGCACCAAAAGAGGCCAAAAGGATGCTGACAGGTGTTGTAAAAGCAAAACAAAATCCAAGGAGGTACATACAACTTGGTTGGGAAGATATGAGGGACATGGCACGGATGCATTCAAAAAAAAAAAAAAAAAAAAAAAATCTCAGCATGAGCCAAAGCCATGAAAAGGCATGACAGCCCAACAAGTGCAGGGACTTGCCCCAAAGCATTTCCAATTGATCCCCATTAAAATCGCAAGATTTGCTTTCCCTTCCCGAAAGGAAATTTCATTTCCTTTCGGGAAGGGAAACCACATCTTGCGACCCTGCAAAGAAAGGCTTACAAACACTCTGGAAAGGAGATATCATCTAAAGAAATGCAATTGCAAAAAACCCCCAAAAAAGGGAAAATTGGGAAATTTGGTGACTACAAGAAAGTGGTCTGGGCAGAAGCCAGGTGCAGTGCAAAGCACCAAAAGAGGCCAAAACTAACCTGAGAGGTGTTGTAAAAAAAGGGCAAAAATCAAGGAGGCAGACAAAACTTGGTGGGGAAGATATGAGCAACATTGCATGGATACTTAAAAAAAGAAAAAAAAAAAGTCTCAGCCAAAGTCAAAGCCATGAAAAGGCATGGCATGCAAACAACTGCAGGGACACGCACAACATACAGCAAGCTTTGCCAGAATTGATCCCTGCTGAAGGCCACAACAAATAAGAAGGGCTTACACACACTCTGGAATGGAGATATGATCAAAGGAAACAAAATTGAAAAAAAAAAAAAAGAAAAATGGAAAATTTGGTGACTACAAGAAAGTGGTCTGGGCAGAAGCCAGGTGCAGTGCAAAGCACCAAAAGAGGCCAAAAGGATGCTGAGAGGTGTTGTAAAAGCAAAACAAAATCCAAGGAGGCAGACACAACTTGGTGGGGAAGATATGAGGGACATGGCACGGATGCAATAAAAAAAAAAAAAAAAAAAAAAATCTCAGCCAGAGCCAAAGCCATGAAAAGGCATGACAGCCCAACAAGCGCAGGGACGTGCCCCAAAGCTTGTCCAATTGATCCACATAAAAATCGCAAGGTTTGGTTTCAAATCTTGCGACCCTGCAAAGAAAGGCTTACAAACACTCTGGAAAGGAGATATCATCTAAAGAAATGCAATTGCAAAAAACCCCCAAAAAAGGGAAAATTGGGAAATTTGGTGACTACAAGAAAGTGGTCTGGGCAGAAGCCAGGTGCAGTGCAAAGCACCAAAAGAGGCCAAAAATAACCGGAGAGGAGTTGTAAAAAAAGGGCAAAAATCAAGGAGGCAGACACAACTTGGTGGGGAAGATATGAGCAACATTGCATGGATACTTAAAAAAAGAAAAAAAAAATCTCAGCCAAAGTCAAAGCCATGAAAAGGCATGGCATGCAAACAACTGCAGGGACACGCACAACATACACCAAGCCTTGCCAGAATGGATCCCTGCTGAAGGCCAAAACAAATAAGAAGGGCTTACACACACTCTGGAATGGAGATATGATCAAAGGAAACAAAATTGAAAAAAAAAAAAAAGAAAAATGGAAAATTTGGTGACTACAAGAAAGTGGTCTGGGCAGAAGCCAGGTGCAGTGCAAAGCACCAAAAAAAGTTAAAAGGATGCTGACAGGTGTTGTAAAAGCAAAACAAAATCCCAGGAGGTGCATACAACTAGGTTGGGAAGATATGAGGGACATGGCACGGATGCATTCAAAAAAAAAAAAAGAAAAAAATAATCTCAGCCAGAGCCAAAGCCATGAAAAGGCATGGCATGCAAACAACTGCAGGGACACGCACAACATACAGCAAGCCTTGCCAGAATTGATCCCTGCTGAACGCCAAAACAAATAAGAAGGGCTTACACACACTCTGGAATGGAGATATGATCAAAGGAAACAAAATTGAAAAAAAAAAAAAAGAAAAATGGAAAATTTGGTGACAACAAGAAAGTGGTCTGGGCAGAAGCCAGGTGCAGTGCAAAGCACCAAAAGAGGCCAAAAGGATGCTGACAGGTGTTGTAAAAGCAAAACAAAATCCAAGGAGGTACATACAACTTGGTGGGGAAGATATGAGGGACATGGCACGGATGCATTCAAAAAAAAAAAAAGAAAAAAATAATCTCAGCCAGAGCCAAAGCCATGAAAAGGCATGACAGCCCAACAAGTGCAGGGACTTGCCCCAAAGCTTTTCCAATTGATTCCCATTAAAATTGCAAGATTTGCTTTCCCTTCCCGAAAGGAAATTTCATTTCCTTTCGGGAAGGGAAAGCAAATCTTGCGACCCTGCAAAGAAAGGCTTACAAACACTCTGGAAAGGAGATATGATCAAAAGAAATGCAATTGCAAAAAAACCCCAAAAAAGGGAAAATTGGGAAATTTAGTGACTACAAGAAAGTGGTCTGGGCAGAAGCCAGGTGCATTGCAAAGCACCAAAAGAGGCCAAAACTAACCTGACAGGTGTTGTAAAAAAAGGGCAAAAATCAAGGAGCCAGGCACAACTTGGTGGGGAAGATATGAGCAACATTGCATGGATACTTAAAAAAAGAAAAAAAAAAAATCTCAGCCAAAGTCAAAGCCATGAAAAGGCATGGCATGCAAACAACTGCAGGGACACGCACAACATACAGCAAGCCTTGCCAGAATTGATCCCTGCTGAAGGCCAAAACAAATAAGAAGGGCTTACACACACTCTGGAATGGAGATATGATCAAAGGAAACAAAATTGAAAAAAAAAAAAAGAAAAATGGAAAATTTGGTGACTACAAGAAAGTGGTCTGGGCAGAAGCCAGGTGCAGTGCAAAGCACCAAAAGAGGCCAAAAGGATGCTGACAGGTGTTGTAAAAGCAAAACAAAATCCAAGGAGGTACATACAACTTGGTTGGGAAGATATGAGGGACATGGCACGGATGCATTCAAAAAAAAAAAAAGAAAAAAAAAATCTCAGCATGAGCCAAAGCCATGAAAAGGCATGACAGCCCAACAAGTGCAGGGACTTGCCCCAAAGCTTGTACAATTGATCCGCATAAAAATCGCAAGATTTGGTTTCAAATCTTGCGACCCTGCAAAGAAAGGCTTACAAACACTCTGGAAAGGAGATATGATCAAAAGAAATGCAATTGCAAAAAAACCCCAAAAAAGGGAAAATTGGGAAATTTAGTGACTACAAGAAAGTGGTCTGGGCAGAAGCCAGGTGCATTGCAAAGCACCAAAAGAGGCCAAAACTAACCTGACAGGTGTTGTAAAAAAAGGGCAAAAATCAAGGAGGCAGACACAACTTGGTGGGGAAGATATGAGCAACATTGCATGGATACTTAAAAAAAGAAAAAAAAAAAATCTCAGCCAAAGTCAAAGCCATGAAAAGGCATGGCATGCAAACAACTGCAGGGACACGCACAACATACAGCAAGCCTTGCCAGAATTGATTCCTGCTGAAGGCCAAAACAAATAAGAAGGGCTTACACACACTCTGGAATGGAGATATGATCAAAGGAAACAAAATTGAAAAAAAAAAAAAGAAAAATGGAAAATTTGGTGACTACAAGAAAGTGGTCTGGGCAGAAGCCAGGTGCAGTGCAAAGCACCAAAAGAGGCCAAAAGGATGCTGACAGGTGTTGTAAAAGCAAAACAAAATCCAAGGAGGTACACACAACTTGGTTGGGAAGATATGAGGGACATGGCACGGATGCATTCAAAAAAAAAAAAAGAAAAAAAAAATCTCAGCATGAGCCAAAGCCATGAAAAGGCATGACAGCCCAACAAGTGCAGGGACTTGCCCCAAAGCTTTTCCAATTGATCCCCATTAAAATCGCAAGATTTGCTTTCCCTTCCCGAAAGGAAATTTCATTTCCTTTCGGGAAGGGAAAGCAAATCTTGCGACCCTGCAAAGAAAGGCTTACAAACACTCTGGAAAGGAGATATCATCTAAAGAAATGCAATTGCAAAAAACCCCCAAAAAAGGGAAAATTGGGAAATTTAGTGACTACAAGAAAGTGGTCTGGGCAGAAGCCAGGTGCAGTGCAAAGCACCAAAAGAGGCCAAAACTAACCTGAGAGGTGTTGTAAAAAAAGGGCAAAAATCAAGGAGGCAGACAAAACTTGGTGGGGAAGATATGAGCAACATTGCATGGATACTTAAAAAAAGAAAAAAAAAAAGTCTCTGCCAAAGTCAAAGCCATGAAAAGGCATGGCATGCAAACAACTGCAGGGACACGCACAACATACAGCAAGCTTTGCCAGAATTGATCCCTGCTGAAGGCCACAACAAATAAGAAGGGCTTACACACACTCTGGAATGGAGATATGATCAAAGGAAACAAAATTGAAAAAAAAAAAAAAGAAAAATGGAAAATTTGGTGACTACAAGAAAGTGGTCTGGGCAGAAGCCAGGTGCAGTGCAAAGCACCAAAAGAGGCCAAAAGGATGCTGAGAGGTGTTGTAAAAGCAAAACAAAATCCAAGGAGGCAGACACAACTTGGTGGGGAAGATATGAGGGACATGGCACGGATGCATTCAAAAAAAAAAAAAGAAAAAAATAATCTCAGCCAGAGCCAAAGCCATGAAAAGGCATGACAGCCCAACAAGCGCAGGGACGTGCCCCAAAGCTTGTCCAATTGATCCACATAAAAATCGCAAGATTTGGTTTCAAATCTTGCGACCCTGCAAAGAAAGGCTTACAAACACTCTGGAAAGGAGATATCATCTAAAGAAATGCAATTGCAAAAAACCCCCAAAAAAGGGAAAATTGGGAAATTTGGTGACTACAAGAAAGTGGTCTGGGCAGAAGCCAGGTGCCGTGCAGAGCACCAAAAGAGGCCAAAAATAACCTGAGAGGAGTTGTAAAAAAAGGGCAAAAATCAAGGAGGCAGACACAACTTGGTGGGGAAGATATGAGCAACATTGCATGGATACTTAAAAAAAGAAAAAAAAAATCTCAGCCAAAGTCAAAGCCATGAAAAGGCATGGCATGCAAACAACTGCAGGGACACGCACAACATAGAGCAAGCCTTGCCAGAATGGATCCCTGCTGAAGGCCAAAACAAATAAGAAGGGCTTACACACACTCTGGAATGGAGATATGATCAAAGGAAACAAAATTGAAAAAAAAAAAAAAGAAAAATGGAAAATTTGGTGACTACAAGAAAGTGGTCTGGGCAGAAGCCAGGTGCAGTGCAAAGCACCAAAAGAGGCCAAAAGGATGCTGACAGGCGTTGTAAAAGCAAAACAAAATCCAAGGAGGTACATACAACTTGGTGGGGAAGATATGAGGGACATGGCACGGATGCATTCAAAAAAAAAAAAAGAAAAAAATAATCTCAGCCAGAGCCAAAGCCATGAAAAGGCATGACAGCCCAACAAGTGCAGGGACTTGCCCCAAAGCTTTTCGAATTGATTCCCATTAAAATCGCAAGATTTGGTTTCCCTTCCCGAAAGGAAATTTCATTTCCTTTCGGGAAGGGAAACCAAATCTTGCGACCCTGCAAAGAAAGGCTTACAAACACTCTGGAAAGGAGATATGATCAAAAGAAATGCAATTGCAAAAAACCCCCAAAAAAGGGAAAATTGGGAAATTTGGTGACTACAAGAAAGTGGTCTGGGCAGAAGCCAGGTGCAGTGCAAAGCACCAAAAGAGGCCAAAACTAACCTGACAGGTGTTGTAAAAAAAGGGCAAAAATCAAGGAGGCAGACACAACTTGGTGGGGAAGATATGAGCAACATTGCATGGATACTTAAAAAAAGAAAAAAAAAAAATCTCAGCCAAAGTCAAAGCCATGAAAAGGCATGGCATGCAAACAACTGCAGGGACACGCACAACATACACCAAGCCTTGCCAGAATTGATTCCTGCTGAAGGCCAAAACAAATAAGAAGGGCTTACACACACTCTGGAATGGAGATATGATCAAAGGAAACAAAATTGAAAAAAAAAAAAAAGAAAAATGGAAAATTTGGTGACTACAAGAAAGTGGTCTGGGCAGAAGCCAGGTGCAGTGCAAAGCACCAAAAGAGGCCAAAAGAATGCTGACAGGTGTTGTAAAAGCAAAACAAAATCCAAGGAGGTACATACAACTTGGTTGGGAAGATATGAGGGACATGGCACGGATGCATTCAAAAAAAAAAAAAGAAAAAAATAATCTCAGCCAGAGCCAAAGCCATGAAAAGGCATGACAGCCCAACAAGTGCAGGGACTTGCCCCAAAGCTTGTCCAAATGATCCCCATTAAAATCGCAAGATTTGCTTTCCCTTCCCGAAAGGAAATTTCATTTCCTTTCGGGAAGGGAAAGCAAATCTTGCGACCCTGCAAAGAAAGGCTTATAAACACTCTGGAAAGGAGATATCATCTAAAGAAATGCAATTGCAAAAAACCCCCAAAAAAGGGAAGATTGGGAAATTTAGTGACTACAAGAAAGTGGTCTGGGCAGAAGCCAGGTGCCGTGCAAAGCACCAAAAGAGGCCAAAACTAACCTGACAGGTGTTGTAAAAAAAGGGCAAAAATCAAGGAGGCAGACACAACTTGGTGGGGAAGATATGAGCAACATTGCATGGATACTTAAAAAAAGAAAAAAAAAAAATTTCGGCCAAAGTCAAAGCCATGAAAAGGCATGGCATGCAAACAACTGCAGGGACACGCACAACATACAGCAAGCCTTGCCAGAATTGATCCCTGCTGAAGGCCACAACAAATAAGAAGGGCTTACACACACTCTGGAATGGAGATATGATCAAAGGAAACAAAATTGAAAAAAAAAAAAAGAAAAATGGAAAATTTGGTGACTACAAGAAAGTGGTCTGGGCAGAAGCCAGGTGCAGTGCAAAGCACCAAAAGAGGCCAAAAGAATGCTGACAGGTGTTGTAAAAGCAAAACAAAATCCAAGGAGGCAGACACAACTTGGTGGGGAAGATATGAGGGACATGGCACGGATGCATTAAAAAAAAGAAAAAAAGAAAAAAAAAATCTCAGCCAGAGCCAAAGCCATGAAAAGGCATGACAGCCCAACAAGCGCAGGGACTTGCCCCAAAGCTTGTCCAATTGATCCCCATTAAAATCGCAAGATTTGGTTTCAAATCTTGCGACCCTGCAAAGAAAGGCTTACAAACACTCTGGAAAGGAGATATCATCTAAAGAAATGCAATTGCAAAAAACCCCCAAAAAAGGGAAAATTGGGAAATTTGGTGACTACAAGAAAGTGGTCTGGGCAGAAGCCAGGTGCAGTGCAAAGCACCAAAAGAGGCCAAAAATAACCTGACAGGTGTTGTAAAAAAAGGGCAAAAATCAAGGAGGCAGACACAACTTGGTGGGGTAGATATGAGCAACATTGCATGGATACTTAAAAAAAGAAAAAAAAAAAATCTCAGCCAAAGTCAAAGCCATGAAAAGGCATGGCATGCAAACAACTGCAGGGACACGCACAACATACAGCAAGCCTTGCCAGAATTGATCCCTGCTGAAGGCCAAAACAAATAAGAAGGGCTTACACACACTCTGGAATGGAGATATGATCAAAGGAAACAAAATTGAAAAAAAAAAAAAAGAAAAATGGAAAATTTGGTGACTACAAGAAAGTGGTCTGGGCAGAAGCCAGGTGCAGTGCAAAGCACCAAAAAAAGTTAAAAGAATGCTAACAGGTGTTGTAAAAGCAAAACAAAATCCAAGGAGGTACAAACAACTTGGTTGGGAAGATATGAGGCACATGGCACGGATGCATTCAAAAAAAAAAAAAGAAAAAAAAAATCTCAGCCAGAGCCAAAGCCATGAAAAGGCATGACAGCCCAACAAGTGCAGGGACTTGCCCCAAAGCTTGTCCAAATGATCCCCATTAAAATCGCAAGTTTTGCTTTCCCTTCCCGAAAGGAAATTTCATTTCCTTTCGGGAAGGGAAAGCAAATCTTGCGACCCTGCAAAGAAAGGCTTATAAACACTCTGGAAAGGAGATATCATCTAAAGAAATGCAATTGCAAAAAACCCCCAAAAAAGGGAAGATTGGGAAATTTAGTGACTACAAGAAAGTGGTCTGGGCAGAAGCCAGGTGCCATGCAAAGCACCAAAAGAGGCCAAAAATAACCTGAGAGGTGTTGTAAAAAAAGGGCAAAAATCAAGGAGGCAGACACAACTTGGTGGGGAAGATATGAGCAACATTGCATGGATACTTAAAAAAAGAAAAAAAAAAAATCTCAGCCAAAGTCAAAGCCATGAAAAGGCATGGCATGCAAACAACTGCAGGGACACGCACAACATACACCAAGCCTTGCCAGAATTGATCCCTGATGAAGGCCACAATAAATAAGAAGGGCTTACACACACTCTGGAATGGAGATATGATCAAAGGAAACAAAATTGAAAAAAAAAAAAAAGAAAAATGGAAAATTTGGTGACAACAAGAAAGTGGTCTGTGCAGAAGCCAGGTGCAGTGCAAAGCACCAAAAGAGGCCAAAAGGATGCTGACAGGTGTTGTAAAAGCAAAACAGAATCCCGGGAGGTACATACAACTTGGTTGGGAAGATATGAGGGACATGGCACGGATGCATTCAAAAAAAAAAAAAGAAAAAAAAAATCTCAGCCAGAGCCAAAGCCATGAAAAGGCATGACAGCCCAACAAGTGCAGGGACTTGCCCCAAAGCTTGTCCAATTTATCCCCATTAAAATCGCAAGATTTCGTTTCCCTTCCCGAAAGGAAATGAAATTTCCTTTCGGGAAGGGAAACGAAATCTTGCCACCCTGCAAAGAAAGGCTTACAAACACTCTGGAAAGGAGATATGATCAAAAGAAATGCAATTGCAAAAAAACCCTAAAAAAGGGAAATTTGGGAAATTTGGTGACTACAAGAAAGTGGTCTGGGCAGAAGCCAGGTGCAGTGCAAAGCTCCAAAAGAGGCCAAAAGGATGCTGACAGGTGTTGTAAAAAAAAAGCAAAAATCAAGGAGGCAGACACAACTTGGTGGGGAAGATATGAGCAACACTGCATGGATACTTAAAAAAAGAAAAAAAAAAAATCTCAGCCAAAGTCAAAGCCATGAAAAGGCATGGCATGCAAACAACTGCAGGGACACGCACAACATACAGCAAGTTCTGCCAGAATTGATCCCCACTGAAGGCCAAAACAAATAAGAAGGGCTTACACACACTCTGGAGTGGAGATATGATCAAAGGAAACAAGATTGAAAAAAAAAAAAAAGAAAAATGGGAAATTTGGTGACTACAAGAAAGTGGTCTGGACAGAAGCCAGGTGCAGTGCAAAGCACCAAAAAAGTCCAAAAGTATGCTGACAGTTGTAGCAAAAGCAAAACAAAATCCAAGGAGGTACACACAATTTGGAGGGGAAGGTAAGAGGGACATGGCACGGATGCATTAAAAAAAAAAAAAAAAGAAAAAAAAATCTCGGCCAGAGCCAAAGCCATGAAAAGGCATGACAGCCCAACAAGTGCAGGGACTTGCCCCAAAGCTTGTCCAATTGATCCCCATTAAAATCGCAAGATTTCGTTTCCCTTCCCGAAAGGAAATGAAATTTCCTTTCGGGAAGGGAAACGAAATCTTGCGACCCTGCAAAGAAAGGCTTACAAACACTCTGGAAAGGAGATATGATCAAAAGAAATGCAATTGCAAAAAAACCCTAAAAAAGGGAAATTTGGGAAATTTGGTGACTACAAGAAAGTGGTCTGGGCAGAAGCCAGGTGCAGTGCAAAGCACCAAAAGAGGCCAAAAATAACCTGACAGGTGTTGTAAAAAAAAAGCAAAAATCAAAGACGCAGACACAACTTGGTGGGGAAGATATGAGGGACATTGCATGGATACTTAAAAAAAGAAAAAAAAAAAACCTCGGCCAAAGTCAAAGCCATGAAAAGGCATGGCATGCAAACAACTGCAGGGACACGCACTACATACACCAAGCCTTGCAAGAATTGGTCCCCACTGAAGGCCAAAACAAATAAGAAGGGCTTACACACACTCTGGAATGGAGATATGATCAAAGGAAACAAGATTGAAAAAAAAAAAAAGAAAAATGGGAAATTTGGTGACTACACAAAAGTGGTCTGGGCAGAAGCCAGGTGCAGTGCAAAGCACCAAAAGAGGCCAAAAATAACCTGACAGGTGTTTTAAAAAAAGGGCAAAAATCAATGAGGCCGACACAACTTGGTGGGGAAGATATGAGGGACATTGCATGGATACTTAAAAAAAGAAAAAAAAAAAACCTCGGCCAAAGTCAAAGCCATGAAAAGGCATGGCATGCAAACAACTGCAGGGACACGCACAACATACACCAAGCCTTGCCAGAATTGATCCCTGCTGAAGGCCAAAACAAATAAGAAGGGCTTACACGCACTCTGGAATGGAGATATGATCAAAGGAATCAAAATTGAAAAAAAAAAAAAAAGAAAAATGGGAAATTTGGTGACTACAAGAAAGTGGTCTGGGCAGAAGCCAGGTGCAGTGCAAAGCACCAAAAGAGGCCAAAAGTATGCTGACAGTCTTAGCAAAAGCAAAACAAAATCCAAGGAGGTACACACAACTTGGAGGGGAAGGTAAGAGGGACATGGCACGGATGCATTAAAAAAAAAAAAAAGAAAAAAAAATCTCCGCCAGAGCCAAAGCCATGAAAAGGCATGAAAGCCCAACAAGTGCAGGGACTTGCCCCAAAGCTTGTCCAATTGATCCCCATTAAAATCGCAAGATTTCGTTGCCCTTCCCGAAAGGAAATGAAATTTCCTTTCGGGAAGGGAAACGAAATCTTGCGACCCTGCAAAGAAAGGGTTACAAACACTCTGGAAAGGAGATATGATCAAAAGAAATGCAATTGCAAAAAAACCCTAAAAAAGGGAAAATTGGGAAATTTGGTGACTACAAGAAAGTGGTCTGGGCAGAAGCCAGGTGCAGTGCAAAGCACCAAAAGAGGCCAAAACGATGCTGACAGGTGTTGTAAAAAAAGGGCAAAAATCAAGGAGGCAGACACAACTTGGTGGGGAAGATATGAGGGACATTGCATGGATACTTAAAAAAAGAAAAAAAAAAATCTCAGCCAAAGTCAAAGCCATGAAAAGGCATGGCATGCAAACAACTGCAGGGACACACACAACATACAGCAAGCCTTGCCAGAATTGATCCCTGCTTAGGGCCAAAACAAAGAAGAAGGGCTTACACACACACTGGAATGGAGATATGATCAAAGGAATCAAAATTCAAAAAAAAAAAAAAAGAAAAATGGGAAATTTGGTGACTACAAGAAAGTGGTGTGGGCAGAAATGATGTGCAGTGCAAAGCTCCAAAAGAGGCCAATAGTATGCTGACAGGTTTTGCAAAAGCAAAACAAAATCCAAGGAGGTACACACAACTTGGATGGGAAGATATGTGGGACATGGCACAGATGCAGTAAAAAAAAAAAAAAAGAAAAAAAAAATCTCAGCCTGAGCCAAAGTCATGAAAAGGCATGACAGCCCAACAAGTGCAGGGACTTGCCCCAAAGCTTGTCCAATTGATCCCCATTAAAATCGCAAGATTTCGTTTCCCTTCCCGAAAGGAAATGAAATTTCCTATCAGGAAGGGAAACGAAATCTTGCGACCCTGCAAAGAAAGGCTTACAAACACTCTGGAACGGAGATATGGTCAAAAGAAATGCAATTGCAAAACACCCCCAAAAAAGGGAAAATTGGGAAATTTGGTGACTACAAGAAAGTGGTCTGGGCAGAAGCCAGGTGCAGTGCAAAGCACCAAAAGAGGCAAAAATAACCTGACAGGTGTTGCAAAAGCAAAACAAAATCCAAGGAGGCAGACACAACTTGGTGGGGAAGATATGAGGGACATTGCATGGATACTTAAAAAAAGAAAAAAAAAAATCTCAGCCAAAGTCAAAGCCATGAAAAGGCATGGCATGCAAACAACTGCAGGGACACGCACAACATACAGCAAGCCTTGCCAGAATTGATTCCCGCTGAAGGCCAAAACAAATAAGAAGGGATTACACACACTCTGGAATGGAGATATGATCAAAGGAAACAAGATTGAAAAAAAAAGAAAAAGAAAAATGGGAAATTTGGTGACTACAAGAAAGTGGTCTGGGCAGAAGCCAGGTGCAGTGCAAAGCACCAAAAAAGGCCAAAAGTATGCTGACAGGTGTTGCAAAAGCAAAACAAAATCCAAGGAGGTACACACAACTTTGAGGGGAAGATATCAACACCACGGTGTAAATAGGTAAAAAAAAAAAAAAAAACAAAAAAACATAAACTTAATCTTTGCCAAATTGAACGCCATCAAAAGGCATCGGAGGCCATCTAGTGCAGGGACATGGAGCAAAGCTTTCCAAAATTGATCCATTCAAATTGCAGAGGGAAAAATAAATGACTTACAAACACTCTGAAAAGGAGATATGATCAAATGAAATGCAATTGAAGGAAAATTCTAAAAAAAATCGGGAGATTGAGTGCCTGCAGGACAGTGGTCTGAGAGAAGATGAGGCGCAGTGCGAAAGACCAAAACATGCCAAAACTAACCTCCCAGACGTTGGAAAAGCAGGGGGAAAAATCACGGAGGAAGCCACATGTTTAGTAGAAGATAGGAATGCCAATTTGTGGATGTTACAATGTTCACAGGGATGAGGGAAGAGATGAGAAAGTTGACTCCATGTTCAGAAGGCTTGGTTTATTATTTTATGATATGTATTATATTAAAATCTATTCTAAAATAATAGAAAAGAGGGGTTCTGCAGAAGGCTACCTAAGAATAGAAAAGGAATGTATAACGAACGTTTGTCTCTGACCGTGACAGTCTGGACAGCTGGACTGTGATTGGCTATTAATTAGAAACAGCCAAATGAGACCAATCACAGATCCACCTGTTGCATTCCACAGCAGCAGATAAAAATTGTTTACAGTTTGTTTTTGAGGCCTCTCACTACTCAGGAGGAAAAAATCCTAAGGAAAGGATTTTTCATAAACATGTCGGTGACATGTTAAAAAAAAAATTTCAAAAAATAAATCTTTGCCCAATTGAAAGCCATCAAAAGGCATGGGATGCCATCAAGTGCAGGGACATGGAGCAAAGCTTGCCAAAATTGATCCATTCAAATTGCAGAGGGAGAAAAAAAGGACTTACAAACACTCTGAAAAGGAGATATGATCAAATGAAATGCAATTGAAGGAAAATTCTAAAAAAAAACGGGAGATTGAGTGACTGCAGGAAAATGGTCTGGGAGAAAATGGGGCGCAGTGCAAAAGACCAAAACATGCCAAAACTAACCTCCCAGATGCTGGAAAAGCAGGGGGAAAAAAATCATGGAGGAAGCCACAAGTTTGAGGGGAAGATATGAGGGACATGTTCTTGAGACTTCAAAAAATAAAAATAAAAATAAAAATATTTGCCAGAGTGAAAACCATCAAAAGGCATGGCATGCCATCAAGAGCAGGGACTTGCACCAAAGCTTGCTCAATTGATCCCCATTGAAATCGCAAGATTTCGTTTCCCTTCTCAAAAGGAAATAATATTTTCTTTCGGGAAGGGAAACGAAATCTTGTGAGCCTTGAAAAGAAAGACTTACAAACACTCTGGAAAGAAGTAAAAAGAAGATATGATCAAATGAAATGCAATTGAAAAAAAGGCAAAAAACCCAGGAAATCGGGAATTTCAGTGACTGCAAGAAAGTGCTTTGGCAGAAAATGAGGTGCAGTGCAAAGGACCAAAACATGCTAAAACTAACCTCCCATTTGTTGCAAAAGCAGAGGGAAGAAATCAAGGAGGAAGCCACAACTTTGAGGGGAAGATATGAATGCCATTGTGTGTGTACTTTAAATAAAAAAATTGAACTGGAATAATATTTTTTTCTGGGTTCTGAATTTCACCATTTTTCATTTTCATACCAACTTGGTAATTACTTTTATTGAAAAAAACCACAAAATAAGTTGGACTTCTCTTTGTAAGACCTTCTAGAATAGTCCCTGACAGAAATAGTTCACAACTGGAATTTAGTTTGAGATTCCTATCAAATGGCTGGAATAGTTCACCTCAAATACATCTGTTTAGATGAAGTGATTTTTGTGATAAAGACATTTAGTCCAAATAATTGGTACTCTGGTCATGCATGAATGAGTTCAAACTTCTTGTAAGTTGCTCTATTTTGAGATGACACATGTGAAATTAGAATTTCAAAGCATGTAAATTGCAACAGCATTTACTCAGATTCAAGAGGAAAGTGGTTGTCCCATGGCTCTTTTTTGCTGCACAACTGGCTTAGAAGTTCTCAGAGTCTGATGCCTCACAGGTAATGCTGATATCGGTTCTTGTGGGGCTGCAGTGTAAATGTCGTTGCTGAAATGGATTTAAGATTAAACTTGCAAAGTTAAGGTTTGTAAACATCCTACAAGCCCCATAGTTGCATTTAATGTTTCTCTTCTCCCATCAGGTTTATAGCTTGACCACACATGGCACTGGCATAATTGAGCAGTGAGCTGCTGTGAAAAGACAGGGAATAAACAAGTGGATGGGAAAATGTCTCAAGTTGCCTTAGCCCAGAAACCTGTATGTTTTATATTCTGTGCCAGAAGTCATTACAATCTGCAGAAACTATGGGCTAATAACCTGCAGGCTGCTGCATGATTTGCTGCATGCACAGCTGAGCACACATGGATAGCCCAGAGAATCAGAATTAAACATGATCACTGCACAACTGAGCAGACATCAGCTGGCATAAGCAAACAAGTTTTGTTTTTCCTCATGCTTGAGTAGCATGTAAGCAATGTTCTTTTTATAAAGCATTAAAAGAAATTGAATCTGCTTTTTAGTTTTTTTTAAAGGGAAATCCTAATAGTTACTAGCCTGGCAATTTTCCCATCATGTATCATCAACTACACTCGATCCTCTGATTTTTAGTATACATCATAGACTGAAAATTTATTATTTTGATTAGTCTGAGATATAGAATTAATGGAGAAGCCAGGGATATTTAGAGGAGGTAGAATGGTTTTTTTAAATATAGTTTTCCAGAAACAAGCAGTGAGTTTCTAATGTCATGTTCAGGATGAAGATAAAATTAGTTAAATTTGAAGCATATTTCTTCACATACTACCTTTTCCAGTGATAGCATGGCCCATCTTAACCTCACTGTTCTGATAAGATTTCATAGAGGAACAAGAAACATTAGGAAACTGGTGAAAAGTTACTGTCCTAATAACATTGGAATGAAAAGTCAAGGAAGGAAAAGCAGCCTCTTCCTGTGCCAGTGCATGTTTGTGGGAGAAGAGAAGCTAAAGAGGGCTTATAAGAAAGATAGGAATGGACTGAAAATCAGGGTCTATTGTGATAGAACAATGGTTTTAAACTGAAAGAAGGTATTTTCAGACCAGGTTTAAGGAAGAAATTTTTTTTTTAATGAGAATGGCAAAACACTGGAACAGGCTTCTCAGAGAGGTTGTAGATGCTCCATCCCTGGAAGGGTTCAAGGGCAGGGTGGATGGGGCTCTGAGCAGCCTGGTGTAGGTGAAGATGTCCCTGCTCATTGCAGGAAGGTTTGACTAGATGACCTTTAAAGGCCACTTCCAACCCAAACCACTTTCTGATTTTAGGATTCTAATGTGAGTGGGAAAAAATCTCATCTATCGAAGTGTCGTAGTTGGTACCTTTCAAGCTGAGCAAAATAAAGAGTACTCTCTTTTGCTCTGGAAAGGCTCAAAGCTGCTGCTAAGGTTGTGGAAGTGCTCTAAGTATCTCTCTCACGCCTTTCCAGTGCAGGGCATGTGACAATGTTACTTTTCAACTGTAAAACCCAAAGGCTTTCATGTCATTGTGCTGAAGGATACAGCTTTTTTTTTTCAAATGTCCTTCTGCTTGATCACTGTCAAGGCAGCATTGCATCTAAAACATTCAGGCCTTTAGCTGTTACCACTCTGATTTCCATTTCAACCGTAGCATAAAATGAATTTAAAAATACTGAGGATGAAAGAATATGTGGCACTTGCCCCTCCTTACCTCTTTTGTGAAAATGATCTTCAGATTATAAGACTCAGAAATGCAGATTCAGATCCAGTACTTCATATTTTAAAAGCCTAAGAGTGCAGAGCACTGTTTGTGATGGTTTAAGAGATGGCAATAACTGGGACAGCTAAGATCACTGTTTCACCTGCAACTGCTCCACAGTGCCTTTTTGGGGCAACTTTGTACTCATGGAACTGGACTCTGCAAGGTGTCACTGGGTCAGACTTGGCTGAGCAGGGCCTCCTTGGGCTATCCTGAGCGTGTGGCAGGCTGGGAAAGTGGCTTGGGCCCACACCAGATCTTCGGGACATTGCTAGGCCTTCATACAAGTGTTGCTTAAAGAACTGTATTCTGCTTTTCAGTGCTTGTTAAAATGTTTTCCTTGTAAGACACTGATTCTGAATCAGATATCTGCATACAAATCTGTGAGCACTGCAGCTGGCCTGGGGTGAGCCTGGAACATCGCAGTGAGTGAAGCCTTTGGCAAACAGCTCCCCCAGTGCTCCACTTGGTGATTTCAGTCCCAGTATTTTGCTTGCTTGTTTATGATGAGGCATTAAAGGAAGGAGACTATCCATATGCTCATCAAACAAGTCACAGGGAGCAAGTAGTCCTGTAGGATCTCAGCAGCAGGATGACTGTCAGGGTGGAAAGTGAAGAGTTTACAGGGTAGTGCAGGCCCACAGGCTGGCCCTGAGACTTTACTCCCCTGCAGGCTGGGATTTAGCAACCTGCTGAGCAGGGCACGTGAACATTCGGTCTGTCAGTCAGCCTGGCCTGGATCATACCCAGCTTTCGCCATCTCATCTACAGGTTCTCACTGAATCACAGTGTTTAACCACTCAGTGTCTCTCTGCGTCAGGCCTATGGGTGACTTTGCTTCTCTGCCAATGAAGGTTGCTACCCTGCCAGGTGCTTTGCAAGCAAGGGAGGAGCCCCAGAAGGGCCTGCAGTCTAGTCAGAAGAAATGTGTATGTGGAGCCTAGTGGAAAAGAGGATCCCCAGAAAAGCTGATGGAATAATGTCCAGGAACATCTCTTTCTACCTGTGTGAACTTCATACCAAAGTTTTGTGGCTCTGAGCTGCAGAACATGGGCCTCATCCTTCATAGAGTATCACTCTGAGCTGCTGCTTGGCTCTCAGAATATGAAGCATGGTGCAGATGAGACAGTGAAAAGCCAAGCTTAAAACACTGAAAATAAATTGAAGCAACATTTCTAACACATGCACTGGTGAGACTGCCAGCACTGGCAGAAAGGTGGGCTGAAGTCAGCAATGTACAAGAACTGTATTATCTGTTGGACATGATGTATGTTTTCTAGGAAATGAGGCAGCAGCATTGAGGGATCACAGTTCTTAATAATTCTTAGAGGAAGAGATTTTATCCTTCATGCTGCCCTTATGGCAGTTAGCTGTAAGCCTTTTTCTGAAAGCTTATCTACTTCCCCAGCTTCTCCAAGGAAAAGCTAATGTCATGAACCAGGAACAAAGCATTTTTCTTGGCAAAGCTGAGCAGGGAGCTTCAGGCGTTGTCTAAAAATAGAAAATAAGGATGTGAATGCAAAGTAAAATGCCTGTTCCTGGCTATCACTTGTGGGGATGGTCTTTTCCTGCAATAAATATAACTTAAACTGAAGATAAGGGCTCAAGAACAAGTTACTTGTGGTAAACTAACAATGAGGACATACCTGCTGTCCTGTAGCTAGTGGCCATTGCACATCCTGTCTTTAGGGTCAAATATGGGATCTTCTTTCTCTTTTTTGAAGGAACTTTCCTTGCATGACTGAGGCAATATCAGGAAAAAACAGGGCAGAAAAAACTCCCTCAGGCAGTTTCCCCAAAGTAGGTAAATAGCGTGCTGCAAGTTCAAAACCTGAGTTCCCTGGCTGTAAATTCCATGCCTTTGGCATGAGCCATTAAGGGAATCAGTTGCAGTAACTCAAGGTAGTCTCTCCTGTAGAAGGGTAGAAGTGCCTTGACAGACTGGAGAGCAAAGGGCTGCAGATAATTTACCAGAGCTCTGTGTCTGTGTCCCAAAACACAGGGGATGGCAGCCAGGACAGCAGAGTGTATTCCAGCAGCACCGTGACCATCTGTGGGTCTCCCCGATCTGTGTGAACAGAAGCACTGTAGAAAATCAAAAAGGTTAAATTAAATGATCTTCTGCCAAGGGAAACCTCTTTAATCTTGTGGACAGCTTTCTTATTTCTAATGTGTTAACTCCAAGTCAAAATTGCATAATGATAAGAGATGTTTCTTGCCTCTTATAGGAAATGCATATATTCCAGATAGAAGAGCTATTTCAGATGCTTGAGGAGGATGAAATATGAGTCTGCTCAGTCAGTTGGAGAGAATTTTACTCTGAAGTCTGAAAATCTCAAGTTTAGTTCTGGAAATACCCTAACATTGAGGTATTTTCAAGGCAGGACTAATCATATACAGGAAAGAAAAGCATTCAGGGTTTCTGGGCTTCCCTCTTAGGATAGCAAAGATGACATCCAACTTTTACTTCAGCTGTCAAGATTGCTTTGCTGCCAAACATAGCTCAGCGATGAGTAAACTCTAGGCTGGTTGTTGTATATATAAATCATCTCAGTGGATTTCTGGAACTGATCCTCATTACTTGTTTGTTTTACTTGTACCTTTAAAATATAGGAATTTTATTCCTATATTTTAAAGGTACAAGCTTCCATCCTGGGCATCTCGTCCTTTGTCTCAGAAAAGGATTTTATTCCTAGTTTGGCCAGAAAATTTGTGCATCTATTTTCCATGCTCTCCCTCAGAATAAAGGCATGACAAAGACCTAGGACTGAAGACATTATTCATTTATGTAGTACTTGCATTGAGACAGTCCTCAGTCATGTTGGGGATTGTTAGAGTTGTGTTATTTCACTACAGTCAAGCACCTAAGCTTTATTTCTTTTAATTCTGAGGCACAGCAGGCCAGTGGGTTTGTTACTGCCTTTAGTCTTGAGCACTGCCTGGCACTGGAAAGGAAGCAGCACCAGGGAAAGGCCAGGAGGGAGGCTCGGGGCTGCTCATGCCTTCCCTGCTCAGGCGAGTAGCGAGGCCTCAGGGCGTCCATCCTGGGCACACCTGTCCTGGCCCCGCCCATCCCATTCCAAAATCCCCACTGCCTGGACTGGGCTAGGCCAAGCCCCCGGGAGCCTGAGCCTGGACAGGGAATTTACT
Source organism: Haemorhous mexicanus (assembly GCF_027477595.1). Classification (NCBI taxonomy): domain Eukaryota; kingdom Metazoa; phylum Chordata; class Aves; order Passeriformes; family Fringillidae; genus Haemorhous; species Haemorhous mexicanus. The sequence continues at coordinate 51,565,114 of NC_082343.1, forward strand.
TTGCTTTGCCTTGCATTGCATTCACCTGTAGATACCTTTTACTTCTGGTTGAGCCTGAGGCAAAGTTTGGCAAGGGAGTCCACTTTGAAGCTGTGACTCAACAGGAGGCTCTCCCTTATTCCCTTTTAACCCTCACCTTTTCTTATCTTTACCCTTGCCCCTGTCTCTGCACAGATAATTTTTGGGCTGAGTTCACTTTTGTGGTGATTTATTTCAGATTTCAGTTTACTTTTTCTCTGTGTGCTTTTACCATGTAGTAATCTGTAGAGCAAACCTTGCCAATGAACTCTATCATGCTTTCTCTTTTACCTGCTTTTACTGATGAGAACTTTTGGGGATTTTAATATGATCTGCATCTGCTACCTTCTTAGCAACAGCCATACCTGATACCTGTCACTATGAGGTAGTTTACAGAAAACACCAACCTTCGATTGTGTGATACTTTAGGTGTGATATGGAAATTGCTCAGATAAAGGGACAGTTAAAAATCACTATTCTGGAGTTAAGAATGTTCCATATAGAAAGCTACTGTAATTCAAGGTTTGATATGCTGATCTGAAGAAGACTTTTTTACCCCATGTTACTTCTTATAAGGGCCTATGTCTTAAAATTCTTCTGATGTACTTCCTATAGTGCATAATATGATCTGGTGATTAAGCTGTTCCTGAGGTTGATAATCACACTTCCATTACAGCTAAAGATGTGGCAGTATGTATTCCAGTCTCAATGTCAAAAATCTTTTTTTCTGTTTCCTGACAGTAAATTTTTTTTTACGATATTTGGACTCATCATTGCAAAGGCAATGGAAGTCAGGAGCAGCTATGGAATCTAGCCTGGGAAGGTGTACAGATACAAAATAATAGGATGAATTTTGTCCATACATTGATGGCCATGAAAAAGACCAAAGAAAAGAAAGCATACACCAAACACAACACGTCCTGCCCAAAAGCAGCGACAAGTTTGCAGTTCCTATTCTGCTAGAAGAAGATAAGATAAGCAAGACTCTTGAAAAAGAAAGAACAGTAATTATGGATGCATGGAGTATTTCAATGGATTCAAAAGCTCATGCTCACTGTGTTCACTTCATTTTTCAGTTGCAGGGGCTTCCCTTTATCTTGCATTTGGTATGTATGGGGAATAGAAAGGGACATGAACAAAGATGGCATATTGTAGTGTACATGTAGAAAGTTTGTAGATGTCAGATGTATTCTGAAAATCTTGCAGGAATTCTAGAATGATGAACAATAGATCAAGGTTTTTGTCATAGCCTAACTTGCAATGAAAGGTAAAATCTGTCACATGCAGGGGCAGCCACTAGGTGTCACCTGAGTATACAAAGTAGGAACAAAGTTTGGGATTGGATAACCTAAAAGCTTTCAAGGCACGGTGCTATTTTGGTAGAAGTTAACTGTTTAACTGATTAGTAGGTTATTTTCTCATGATAGCAAAATATAATCAAGTTTCTGGTATTTGGTGTTCTTAGCAAACAATCTGTTTCCCATAAGTTGAAGCTTGAGTAATTTATGGGGCTACCGAAAGAAGAATTTTAAATACATTATATTGATAAGAAAAAGAAGTGTCAAAATGTTAATCAACTATTTCTTTAATAGTTAGAGATCAGTTGTGCAAGATGTTCTGCATCCTGAGATTATTGTATCTTGTGTTCTTGATTTCTAGTGCTTTGAAAACAAGTCATAAGAAGTAACTATGCTACAAAGCTGGTGTGCCCCAAATATGTGGATATTGACAGTATAAATGTCTGCATGTGTTTTTTTGGAAACCTAAATATCTGTGGCAGCTTCTTGGAGATTTGAAAGTCTTTGAACTAAGATTTCCATGTTAGTTTAATCTTTGACTCATTTCCTGCTCCTTAAGTGAGTGTCCTCATTTCAGGGGGGCGTGTAAGCAGTCTTGCCTCAAAAGAGACTTTTGCATGTGTTTAAGAATGTCCTTTATCCTCATTGATTTTGTTCAGCCATGTCACCGTCTCAAAGTGTTTCCTGGAGTACGTACAAGACCAGTTATGACCATGGGTCTTCTTTTTCTTGTGTTTTATCACCTTTATGTGAGTGTTTTTGATTGTTCTCACAAAACAAATTTTGTAATGCAGAACACTGATTTCACAGTCTACTACAGTTTTTACTTATAGGCCAAATGCAAAAAAAGTCTTACATTAAAATTCAGCAAAATGTTTAAAGAAACCTACTATTTCCCCCCCTCCCCCCCATTTGAACATATTTCCAGTTTAGGGTTTTAAAATGTTTTAAGGAAATCAAGTCTTAGTCATCTTATTTATGCAGAGACTTGAAGCAAGGCTGGAACTATGAAGTGGCACAGTCCTAGGATCTGATATAAACAGGGAATATAAGACTCTTTTCATTTTAAATGAAGTTATTAGGAGAGTCACATGAACACTCCCTTGGATCTCAGATTGTGTACCAGTATTATGAACATACTGGAATATTTATTTTTCAACATGAGGAAAAGAAGGTAAACTCATTTTATTTCACTGCCAGAAAACTAGGTTTCAGAAGCCATAGGTTCAAATTTTGTATCCAGACAATGAGGTCATGAATCCTCTGAAGAAAAATTTTATTGTGTTTTCACCAAAGTTAGTGCTTCTTGAGCAGCATTTCCTGAAGTATAGCTAAACCTCTACTGATGTTTCCCTGTCTTCTGGAGTAGAATGTTAAGTCTTTTTGAAAGGAGGTTATCATTTGAAAAACTCTTATGTTCACAGAAACCTTCTGGTGCTTTGCCACAGGATGGCAGTGTTGCAGCACATGATGTTAGGTCTAATTTTTCTGGTGTACTCAAAACCTTGACGATAGAATTTGCCTGTAACTTAAGTGCAGCAGTATTGCTTTTTAACTTTTGAAAATACCATTGTTCCCTTGTATGTTTAGTGCATCTTTGCATATGTTTTGATTAAATTGTTTTCCTTTTGTGCTGTTTATTAGCTATACAATAAGATTTAATAAAGAGTAATGAACCTCCTGAATATCCCTATTGTATCCTATGGTTAATAGTATTTTATTTGTAGACTACTCCCCACCATATTTTTTTCAGAAAAGTAATTTATTCTTTAAAATGTACTTGTTTTGTTTCAGAATGTAGTTGATGTGATTCATCTGGTATCTTTTTTTTTTTTTTTTTTAAGGATTGGAGTTTTTATGAAATCAGTTTGGAGACTTTAGTTTGTAGTCCTTTGGTAGGTTCTCGCAACACGTCTTTTTCAGTCTTCAAGCTTGTCTTTTTAAACATTGTTTATTTCTCTGTAATATTTTATTGTTCAGTATTTTATTAATGTTCAGTTCTTTCCATGCTTTCACTGCTTTGGATTCTTACTCTTACTTGAGTAAGAATCACTATTGTCAGCAAGGAGTGGCCATTTTAAAACTTGGGGAATACTTTAATAATTCTATTGCAAATATGATGTTGTGAATCCTTGCTGTTACCTGTTTCTAATCAATTTGTTATGGAGTCTTGCTAGATCTTCACTGAAGATATTTGAGAGATAAGTGAACCAATATAAATTTGTTTGTCTTCATGACAAATTTTCAAGTCATATTTATAAAAAATATTACTGTTTTGTGCAACTTATGTTTTTATATCAAAGCCATTAAAATTTTTCATGCTTTTTGTGATTAGCCAAGGAGTAGCACAATTTTGGACTTGTACTGAAATCCAAGTATTTTCTAGATGGACTCTGGTGATCCACTTGAATGTGTTGCACTTGGCCAATGCATAAGATGGAGCTGGTGTTTGTAGAGAGCACGTTGTGCTTGAACATGTCTAAATAGCAGTCAAAGGAAAGATAGCTTGCAGCAACTTTTTAAATTTATTCAGTCTCCAAGAAAGATGGAATAAGTTTTGACCAGGATCAAATAACCTGAAAAATCTCATCTTAATTTTGTACTAAAATTTTGCATTCAACCTAACATGCAGTTTATTTTTGCAGTGATGGGCACTGAGTTATGTGGTAATTCTGCCTCTGCTAGGGTGATGTGCTGGTACTGCGATCTAGTCAGTTTTGGTATCTGCCAAGCAAAAATAAAAACTTCAGCTTCAATTTGTCTTACCTAAATGTACTGCTTTGTCAAAGTTACATGTGGGATTTTTCAAGATGCTTTAGAAGTCAGTGTAAGTTGGCATTCAGAGAAATTTCTGAGTAATATGAACTCAAAATGAAAGTTAGTGAATTACTGATTAAACATGTAAATGGTTTGATGATTGAAAGCAAAAGGAACAGAACACTATTTTTCATAAAATGTTTCTCTTTAACTACTGTGCACAGCAAGAACACAAATTACTTGTAAAGATGCTTGTTTTAAAAAATCCTGCAATTCAGATACTCAACATATACAACACCTAAGACTCAGTTCTACCTGTGCTGTTGAGCAAGAGATAAGGAATTGACTGAAGATACTTTTCTACTATTCAGTTTTCAGTGTTAACTAACCTTACAACCTTCTATTGCCATCCCTAGAGATGTTTAAGAATCCCATCTTGTCAGGGAGTTTTAATATATCTTTCTGCTGTCACGATTCATAATGAGTATCTATTTTAGCTATTGTTTTTATGTACATTTTATCAATTGTACATTTTCTAACTCCTACTTACATGCCTGTCTTGATTCTGTTACCTTCTGACTACAGGCAAGACTTCATTTATAAAAAACATTATTGACAAAAAGTTTTTCTTTTCTCTGTTTCTCATTTCATTGTACATTTATCAATTCAGTTATTTTGTTTCTGAAAACAGAAATCTAGTAATTGTCCTTGATCCTTCTTCTTTTCCTTCTGTGTGATGTTTTTCTGTCAGGGTTCTCTATCTACTCTTTGAATGCAGACAGAATTCACACTTAAACAGTGTTGCCTCTTTTTTTCTATGTTTGTAACATTTTTTTCTATCCTGATGCAACTTCTTATAGCCTTTCTATATCTTCTTGCTATTTAGTCAGATTATCTAAAGGCAGCTACTCCTTCCTGTTGCTTAAGTTTTTAGTTTCAGGATGCAGAGTTTAATACCCATGTGTTTTGCTGCTGGCTTCTTGTCACTGCAAAAAGGCTTCGTTTAAAGTGAGGGCATAGCAACCTGACCACATCAGGGACAAAGATCTCAGATGCAGGTACATAAATCACTCAAATGAAAAACCTATTACATAATACCAGTGCATTGGAAAATAGCAGGATCAAGGTTAATTGATTTACTCCTGAAATACTTACTAGATACTTTCACTTATCTCTTTGGTATTTTGATGAGCAATGTTTCCTCCTAGGTGTTTTTATGATTTTGCAAATTGTTTCATGGCTAAGGTCATATTACTAGCAGTCTTTTCCCAAGATCATAGGTAGTCTGGTTCTACCTGTCAGTTACAGTAATTTTCTATCATTCTCCATTTCAGCTCTTGATTCAATTATTCTACTTTTACATGGTCAGTCTCTGGTCTCTTGATAATTTCTCTTACTTGGGCCTACAGATCCTCAAAGAACTAAAGATTATTTTTATATTACTCCAAGTCTCTCAGGCTTTCATATACAGCTTATTGAATCACCTTCTCTAAATGGTTTTGGTTTTGTATTTCCCCACTGCAGCTCACTTCTCTGCATTATTAGATAAAAGGGGAGTACACTTAAATCTTCATTCTTATATAAATGTGTAAGTCCAGTTACTAGTGAATGGTTTTGAAATTGCTTGTAGTTCTCACTCTTCTTTTTACTGTACTTGGAACTATTATGTAATTTTGATGTTTCATAGCTCTCATCTTTTGTTTGCACTACCCAAACTTATTTCTTTTTAAATAAGCTGGTAGAACCTGCCTTTCTACGCCTAATTGTATTAATTCTACTTATCACTTTTAGTACTTGCAGCAGTTGGTACTAATCAAATGAGCTGTGGAGAGAAAAGTCTATTTGATATGCTTGCCCCAGAATCATAGAACACAGGACTCTAAAGTGATCTGCAGTCTCTTTGGCCTCTCTAAGGCAAAGCAAATCATGTACATACCATAACAGACTGTTCTTAAAAATCTTCCAGAGTTGGAGTTTACACATCCTCTTCACCCACTCTGTGCTGCTGCATTTTTACTTGTGGTCTGAAAAGGTTCATAGAACATGTGTTGGAAAAGACCTCAAAAGATACTCTGGTCCAACTTTTCACATGAAAGGAAGCCTGCCTAGATGGGTTTATCTAGCACGCTGTCCAGTCACATCTTGAAAAACTCCAGTAGTGGGGCCTCTACCATGTCCCTGAGGAGGCTGTTACAGTGAATGACTGCTTTCACTATTTCTGTTTTATATAGAGATGAAACCTCTCCCAGTGTAACCTGTACTGATTGCCTGTTGTCTTTTCCATGTGGCTCTTTGTGAAGATAGGTCCTCTGGTCTCCTTGTAGATACCCTTTAAATACTGTAATACTGTGATGAGGTCCCTCTGAGCCCTCTTTTCTCCTGGGAGAAAAGAACTAACTCCTTCAATCTTTGATCATGTTTGTGTCCCATCTTTGGACTCTCTCTAAGCTGTCTGCATCTTTCTTTGTTGGGATCAGAATTGTCCTGCAGGTGTGGCTCCTGTCAAGTGCTGAGTAGAGTGAGACAATTGCATCAGCTAATAATGCCTTTTTTGCATAAAAGGCAAATGCATATTACTCCTATTACCTGCAAATAGAGTACATTATTGCCTTCCTCTATGCATCAATCAGGAGGAGTGTTCTTCAGAATTTGAACTCTAAAATGATTTTTCCCCTTGGTCTCTTCTTCAGCATGAAGAATCTCAGTGCTTTCAGTCTATCCTCAGAGGTGATGTTTTAGAGATTTCAGCTGTGCCTGTTGCTTTTTGTTAGGCTCTGGAATTTGTCCAAATCTCTCTTAAAATGTACCCGGATTAAACACAGTACTGCAGGTAAGCCCTTAGAGTTGAAAAAGGTAGAGTAACTTTATCAATCTCCTGCATGATTGTCATGTGTGCTTTTTACCAATGGCATTGATACTGTTGACCAAGCCTGGAGTTTCAGATCCTTTTCAGCACAGCTGCCAGCTAAACATTCCCCAACTTGTATGTATGCTTGTTGCTCTGCATCTACATCTTGCACATGTCCTTACTGAATTGCACTCTCCTTTTTCAGATTTATTTCCTGTTTGTCAAGATCACTTTGAATTATAGCCCTCCTGCCCGAAGTGCTTGCAGTTCCTCACAGGCTGGTGTAACTGCCAGTTTAAAAAGCTTCCTCTTTACTTTACAGCCCACTTCAAGAACTAATGCATCAAATGGTATCAGCCCCAGGGAAGACTGCTGCAGATGGCATATTGGTAGTGAAATAATGATGCTTCTAAAGCTACTTCTAAATAGGTTTTCTACCAGTTTTGTACCTTCAATGTGCATATTTCCTTCAGAGTATGTAACATCTGCATGAGCAAACTGGGGATGTGTGAAAAAGTGTCAAAAACTCTACAAAAGATGGATATATGACATCAGCTGCCTCTTCCTTATGCACAGAGTGTTACCCTCTCAAAGCATGTTACTCATTTCACAGAAAGAAACTATGATCTGACCCAATTTTTTTTCAACACAACTATGATGAGTGCTACTTCAGTCATGCAGTGGTTTGATTATTCATTCCATGATTTGTTCTTCTTTTTAATAGGAGTTACTGCTAAACCGATGGTTAGGTAATTTCCAAACAACACTTTAATCTTTCCCCTATGCTTCTTCATTTGTCCTTGCTCAGCCCTGAAGTTCTTTGAGATGGTTCAAAGGAGGATCACAAAAGCAGAACAGCAGAAGAGTTACAAGGTAGGACTAAATCTCTTTTTTAGAAGAAAAGTTGTGCTGAGGTACTTGTGCTGAGGTACTTTCAAGGCTGAGATGCTTACTAGGATCATACTAGCAGAATTGGGAAAGAGTTTTGTCTCTAGGTAGACAAGAACTTTTGCTTCCTTCAGCAGTTACTCGTATGGTTGCTGCTGATATCATCCATCTTGGCTTAGCTAGCATCTGTCACTACTGAGAGCCAAACCCTTGTCTATGCTTGGGATATGCAGCTTAGTTATCTGAGAATGCAAATATTTTTCTGAACAGATTTATATACAGGTACCTGGGTAAAATCTAACGTAGGATAAATTAGATGATTTAATGCTATTTCAATAGCTTCCAGTTATTAAATATTATGAAGTTTAAGAGTAATATATCTAAGAAAATTTCTTCAGATTTTCTGGTTTTCATTTCCTGGCACTACCAAGTATGCCCCTTTTGATTATTTACTCCAAGTTTATATTAATACACAGTTCTGAGTTTTGTGGGAGACTTCCATATTTCACAGAATAAAAACCAACATTTCTTTGCAACCCTTGATATGAAGCCACATACTGGCAAATTATAGTTGTGGGTTGCTGATTTGGAAATTCTTTTCATGCACTTCAGCAACACAAGATCCATGTTAGAGGCAAATAATAATTTGGGTCAAATTCTGCTGGTTCAAGTAAATGGAGAGACTTTCTTGCTTGCCCTACAGAATTAGTGTTTTACATGTTAACTTCTAATAAGCATGGATTTTTTCATAAAGCTGAATCACAGAGTCCTAAGTTAATTGTAACATTAAATGCTTATATTTCTTTTATGCAAAATAAATCTGAATGCTGAGATATTTTCAAAGTAGCAGAATACTATTCCAATTTTTACTAATTCATAGACAGTCTAAAAAATACTGGGAAAAGAACTCCAAAGGCATACTTTGCCTTCTTGTAACCACTGCATGCAGTTCCACAAAGTCCCTTTTGTGGAATAAGAGAGTTGGCCTCATCTCTTAGAGGCACCTTGAAAAGGAAAATTTTCAAGATTGGGTACATAAAAATGGAAAAGTATATTGAATTTTGTATGTTTTAATGAATAAGCAGATGAGCCGGAATGGCTAACGATAAGATACTCCAATTTCACCATCCTCTTTGCTCTTAAAAAAGCTCAAAAAACTATACTCAAAATATAACCATGTTTCTTAGACAGAGGAATACTAAATTGTCCCCTAGTATGCACCATTGTTCCTGTGACCCACAGATGCTTGTGGAACTTCATTGTCTTTTAAGTTGTTTGCAGCTGATAGGATTTCCTTGCTTCAGTCTTAAGTTTCTCTCTGTTGATAACTGATAAAAATAGTATTTTCAGATAAAAACAGACTTTTCAATAAATGCACTGCTTATTTTCTTTTTAGTAGCTCAGAGATATAAAATTATATTAGAAATAAGGGGAGGGGAGGATTGTTCACTGGAAAAATCTTGCTCTTTTAAACTTTGCTTTAGTTGTATCTTTACATATTTATCTCTTTTCAGTTAAAAGACTTTAAAGAATTTCTGATTTTTTTATGTTTTTCTGTCCTGTTTTACTCAGCTGTGATATTGGGCAACTTGAATGACAGAAGCATGGCTGTCTTGAGCCCTTGTGTCAGATTGTTTTTATTGGTAATACATTTAGTCAGACATTTCATTGGCTTTGTATTCAATCATACAAACCTCATGCTGGTCCAAGACCATAGAGGGATAAGAGTTTAACCTGCACTGCTGGCTATCACAATGTTTTAATGAATTGCCAGGTTTCAGCTGAAACTGTGGTGCCTATTCCAATGTCTTCCCAAGCTGCTTGGAAGAGCATCCTTAGCCCCAGGCCAGGCTTATCCTGGTCATCTCTGTGGTGTTTACAGTGTTTCAGGAGACAGGCCGTGCTTGCTCCTTACCACTTTGAGACCTAGATTGGTCTCAAAGCTGGAACGGGATAAGTAAAAGAGCCTATTTGCCTGAGGGAGTTGGTTTTTTTCTTAACCTGTGACTGATAGAATGATTTTCTTTGTCTTTCTCTTTCATCCTGGTATAGAATATGAAATGTTCTACATAATATCTTAGAGAAAATAGAGGTGAGACAGGAAAGAGTAGAATGAACTTGGGGGCAAATTTGGTTTGGGTCCATATACTTGACAAGTACAGAATTACAAACTCTTGTTACAAAAACTAAAATTTTGTTTCTTGCTGAGGTCATATTTGAAATAAGACTAGCTGTGATTAAGATACTGCTAATAAAGGTGTGCCTTAACTCCATCATTTTCTCATTCATGATTCACATGTAGTTGTTAGAGCCAATAGAAATATTATGCAATTTTACAGCAGCTCAAGTAGCTTAAATAGATCAAGTGTGTACAACTTAGAAAAATTATGTAGTGAAATGAGCTTGTGCATGCAAATTCTAAAAAACTATCTGTCGTGCTCAGTTTACACAGAAAAGTCAGTATAACCATGTGTTTCTTTGTTGACAACTGAAGTACTAATACTCTCTAGAAAAATCCAGCAACAGGCTGCTCTTTATGGAGCAGCCCTAAGCTATATTTCATTTGCACCGAAGTCAAAATTTTTCTCTATTAAAATAACTACCAAGATTAAAGATTACAGGAAAGATACAAGGGTGTATTTACACTCAGGTGGGTTTGCTTACTATTTCTTCCATTAGCAGCATTTACTCAAGAAAGCTGTGCCTGGGAGTACATCTCTTGCAAGAACTGGGTCACAATTTCTGTCATGGCAAAAATATTCCACTAGTTTCCAGTCTTGGTTCTGCCAACTAACCAGAGAAAAGACATTCTAAACAGGGCATCCAAAGAGTGCTGTGTGTATTTTTGTCATTTTTCTCTATGTTTTTCTCCAAATGTAGTAATGTATTCTTCATAATATAGTCTTTGCAATGTATTTAAATAAATTTATTCTTAATTTTCTCTCGCATATTTTCTGGTCCCTGGTTTGATTGCATGGTGAGAAATAGTAGATTTCCTAAGGGTGAAGTCCATCACCAAGTCCTGGCCAGTAGTAACAAAGGCATTTCAGTTCACTTAAGATGTTTCCACCAGATTCTTTATGACTTCTCAACCTCTATAATGTCATGCCATTATAGAGGTTGAGAAGTCATAAAGAATCTGGTGGAAACATCTTAAGTGAACTGAAATGCCTTTGTTACTACTGGCAACTTGGGTGCCAGATTTGGAGAAAGAAGTTTCTTAATGAGTGTGGGGAAGTGTCTGTCTCTAGGGAGAGAAGCTCTGATATTCTGGGATTGTCTTAAATAGTCCTGTTCATATTCTGCATAAGACTTACAAGTTAATGAGCAGACATACATCTTCCAGAGAAAAGAAGATGAGAAAAAGTGGATTAAAAAAAAAAGATTTTTTTCTCATGTAGTGTTGGATCACTTCTACTGTCCATAAATACTCAGACATGTGCTCTCACTTTTCCTTATGAAGGATGATATTGTGGTGACTTTAAAAAATAAGCTTTCTTCAGGAAATAGAAAAGGAGTGATTTTTTTTTTTCTGAAAAGAGAAATCAGAGTATTCATGTAGGTGTCTCTAAGGCTAGGAAAGGCCTAGAAGTGAGACAGGTGGGTGTTTTAACGATGTGAAAATTGTTTATGAGAACCTCAGGACCTCCCTGAGGAGTGAAAAGATCCAAGAATGGACTAACTGGAGGAAGTGTTATTTGCAGTTTGTCCTGGTTTTGGTATTCACATGGCACTAGGGAGATGAAGGGAGGTCTAACCCTAACCCTTATAACATCTCCTTATTAAAAACATCCTTCAGAGCAGTGAGAGGACATTTTGGTGGTTGTAACTCACTCTTCTCATACGAGGATCACACAAAGGCTTTTAACTCTGTCCCTTTCTGCAGTTTTGCCATAGCCTTGCCTTTCACATTTGGCACATAATACACATATGGGGATGTAAACTGAATTCACAAAAATCCATAAAGAACCAAGTTTGCTTTGGAGCAAGGAGAATGCTAAACCAGCATTTCTTGTGTTTCTGTTTAAAATTGCTGGAGTTTTTAATAGAAACGGTAAACAATGTGCTTAAGTTTACTGTTTGTAGAGTGTTGTTGTCATCTTGGATTCTCTATGCACTTTTTTCTCAAGGGATGAAACTGGATTTTTTTTTTTTTTTAATTTATGACAATTTTTTTCAGCTCTATCCAGTACTAAAATGGATGGTGGAAAAAAGCCAACCAACTGACCAACCAACCAACCAAAAACAGCAAACAAAAAAACCCGCATACCACCCAAACATACCAAAAAAAACCAACAAAAAAATCACTCCCCTCCCAAAAAAATAAATCCCAAAGTGAGCTAATAGTTCTTTTGTAGCAAATAAATTTTATCTGACTGTTATATTCTGAATGGAAGAAAAAAATCATAAAAATAATGATCTTTTTCTCAAGAAGTAGGAAATGGTCTAAGTTAAGAAAACAATATTGTTGCTCTTGTGTACCTAGAGCCCTGTATGAGCAGTAATTTAAAAAGACGATGTCTTTTTGTTTAAAAAAGCAATTTATTTCCAACTTTTATGTGTGGCAGTCAAACAAAAAGAATTGTCACCTTTTTACAAATTTAAAACATTGTTTCATATGCATCCAGCTTTTGTTTAAATGCCAACCCTGCTCCTCAAGTGCTGCATTATTATTTTCTGAACAAAAGTGTGTTGATCAAGTTCCTGAATAAATTTTTGTCCTGTTTCCTTATGATTATCATATTCATTTCCACTTAATACTTTCAAAATGCACTAAATGGAAAAGTTGAATTAAAGTTTAAGTGACATTTTGTTCATTTATAGTGTCTTATGACATACATCTAGACTGCAGTGGAGAGAGAAATTAGCAGGTATTCTATAAGGTGATGAAAGCTGTCTGATTTTCCTGGGTTTTTCTCTGGGTTTGGTTTTGTTTTTGAGTCTTTTCTGGGGCAAACCAAGGAATACTAGCACCTTGGGGAATACGTCGCAGATTTAATGCAGAGATGAAATATTTTCAGCTTAAAAATAGTCATAATAACTTTTTTTTCTGCAAATATTTAGTATGAAATGGGACTAGGTCTTCATTGATACTGAAGACTAATGAGCAGTGGTGAATCAATCCAACACTAACCTGCTTGCTGCAGTCGTTTGTTAAATTTTCCATATCAGTTTTGTCACCTTGAACTTTTTAAAAATGGGTTACAGGTGTAAATTCATGCATTATTTGATTTTGCAAAAGCTTTGTAAAACAGGTTTATGAAGCTTTCTTCTTATCTCTTTCCTAAGGTGCAGTAGTGATGTATTTGCTCCCATGGTCTTCATATTTGTACAACTTTGCAGTCCTACTGGGTGAAGTAGAAAGACCAACTCCCAAGTATTTTATTAAAAGGAAATGGGAAAACTGCCACAGAGGCTTAAACCTTGCACAGTGAAGCAAAGCAAACTCTTACAGCTCTTCTGCCCTACATCCTAAGCATAGCACTGATTTTAGCAATCTACAGCCTGGTGACTACCAGATACCAAATAATCTTCCATGAATCTTTCATTGCTGCTGCTTGCATCAGCACCAGGTTCCTTACAATTCCCGGGATAAACATATGTCTTCAGTCCTTACTGTCATTAATTCAAAACCTGACACAAACAGACCTGAATCTTGGCCTCACCTGCAGGCCCACAACCTATACACTGTGCCAGATGAACTTGGACCCAGAGCCCATTTGCTACCTCCAGCCTCCTGCCCAGGCTCTAGCAGAAAGCCTGTCTTTTCAGTCCTCTGCTTTACTGGGAACAATGCTTCCAGCTACATCTTAAATTTGACTTTCAGAGAAAATTTCAGGTAGTGTTTGGGGTTCTTTGTCCTCATGGAAATGTATACTGATTTTGGTGAGCAAAGTTAGACTAACTCTCCACATTTCCATAATGCAATAGAACTCTCATTTTGAATAGTGCCAGTAAAGCAGAATTATTTCCTACCATAGGTTAGCTGGAGTATATTTGTACTAACTGAACTCCAGTGTTGCCCATTTAAAGTAAATGGAAACAGCATACAACGTACATGTTGTTAATACTTACCCCATATTTTATTAAGCTAACCAGTTGCTTCTCTGCAAAATTTCATTCTCAAACTTGATAAGCAGGCGCTAAATTTTAGCTATGTAGACCTAGAACTAGATTTTATAGCTTGAAGATGGACAGCTCATGGGAAGAATAACTGGTGCAGAAGAAAAATTTAAGGTTATCCTTTATGCCCACAGGTACTTGCAAATAGTTTCAGAACTGCAAGATTGTCTTTCTATCTGTAATGATCATACAATTGCACCTAGGAACTGAAAAAAGAGTGGTTACAATAGTACTTGAATTGTGATTTTTAATTATTAGTACTTCTTATTTTCAATTATTTTGGGGAGGAAATTGGAAGTATCAAGTATTTTGCTTCATATTTTTTCTTCTGCAGATGAACTGTTTTGCTCCTTTCTCAGGATCTCAGATAGGAAGAGTAACTTTAAAACTATTTACTAAGGCTACTTTAAAAAAAAAAAAGAGTTTTTGTCATCTTCTAAGTACTGCTATGTGCAGTTACAGCTTACTAGGTGAAAAGAAAAGCTGGTCATTAATATTTTGCAATGTGCTTTAATAACCACATACAGTAGCAATATCAAAGGATGCTTTATAGTACTGATTTTAATACTCTGACTTAATGAAAAACTTTACAGACCAAAAACTAAGAAAACATGGCAGGTTTTACTGAAGTCTCATGGTGCTCTGTTATTCAGTTAATGTTGCTTTTAACATACTGACCTTTATCAGCACAACAATGTCAATAGACTCATAAGTTGCTTCTTGACAAAATCATCCTAAAAAGGCTCATGGTGCGATGCATTACAAGACACCAATTTTCAAGTTTTGGAGTGAATTCTTGTAGGTGTATACAAATTTCAAGAGGACCATGTGCCGTCTGAGGAAGGAGGATCAGCCAGAGCCAGTCCAGGTCACCTAGCAGAGCCTAAGCTTAAATGGGGCTCCTGAGCCAATTGACAGGAGTTGTGTGAGAAGTCTCCGTCTGAGGCCAATCATGGCTATTAGGCCCTCTCAGAGCACTTAGGGTGCTGGCAAAGGCATAATCTCCTTCTCCTGAGCCAAAGCTGTGTGTTAGCACAAGTGTTTACAACAGTTCACTTGTGTGCAGCATTGCCCCAAGAATCTCCCTAAACTCAACAGGCAGCTCAGCTTCCATAGATAAATATCTTTTACACACTCAGAGTTTGAGAAACCTTAAAGGTTTTCACTTTATATGATGGAGACATTGGAAATGCAGAATGGGCCTTCACAGAGCTTCTTCCTTCCTACATTCTGCTGTGCAATGAACCCATAAACAGGAGTGATTCCATGCACTGCATCCCAGTGCACTTCTGAGCTCAGTATGTGCAAACAGTGTCCAGACCTCTTGGGCTCACTCCCTGTGACTATGGAAATATTAGTTTGTTGTTGAAAACAACAGCTGAAGTTTACTTTAGCCCTTTGTGTTCTAAAATATGTGGTTTTGTCCCTACTTACATCAAATAGTTGTATTTTCTTTTGAAATGGCTTTTGTGCTAACTAGTGCAATCTGACAAACCTAATTTCAGTTCCATGAAAAATTTCAAGATTTGGAAATATTTCTCATCCCACATTGGGACAAAAGGTCTAGATGGTACTCATTTGTGAAGAACTAAACCCCATTAAAATTCCCAAATATTTTGCTTCGGAGAAAGTATGTCAGAATAGTATATTCAGAACTGTTGGATGCTTAAATTCAAGTTTTTAAATCTTTAGTGGCAAGACATAGACAGCAGGTCCTCACTGCTTCTATTGTCTGGGACAACCCCCCTGTTTTAAGAAAGTAGGTTTTTTCTTTGTAAATTGAAGTTCCAGTTTATTCGTAATTCTAAAATTAAATCTGAGAGGATGCTGTGGCAATGGTTTTATCTGTCATGGTAAATTCATGACTCCAGATGTCCCTGCTGATGGTATGCAAAGAATATCAATTCAGTCTCATACACAGATTTTTAGTTCCATGTAAACTAGACAGAGAAATGCCTACCTGTAAAGTCAGAGGGCTGAAAGTATGGTAATGGTGAATCATTGCTCCTTATTTGTCTGGATCTTCTTGTTATTTATGATTTCTGCTATATACAATGAACCACATTGTCTCTGATATATGTACAAATTCTATCAATAGCAATAAGAACTGCACATTCCCCAGTCAAACACTGTTTCTTTTTCACTGTCTTTTCATAACCTTTCACATGGCATAGTTTAGTTAATTTCAGGCTTTTATTATTAAATGTTCAGTTTATTATTCTACTTCATTTTAAACAAGACTCTTCTTGTACTTAAAATATTTTTTCCTCCTTATCATATGTGAGAGTCTATTTGGCATTCTGGATTAGAAATATTTTTCTTACACTATTTTCTCCATCTCACAGTAGCTTGTTACAATCTAAGAGTTTTGACATTTATTTTATTTTATGAGCAGAGTTTGAAATGTTGAGTTTTATTTTGTTTTGACCCTTTTGCCTGGAGAATTACATGAGCACTGTAAAAAGATACAAGAGAAATATTTGGTCACATTTTTACCCTATCACTTCTGACGATATCTTAGTCTAAACAGGGTGTCAGTATTTTAAGCCAAAGTCTACCCATCATTGTGCAGGCAACCTTTTCATTGCAATGGGAGAAGTATATGCATATTGAAAGGACATGGCATAACCTTATATATGTAGCTTTTATTTTATAACATAGTTTCTTTTTTGGATGGCTGAAATAATTTTTAAGTCCAAAGACAGGAAAAGTAATATTTTAAGAAACTTACTGTCTTTAAGAAACTTATTTTTTGAGTAGTGTGAGAATTATTAAAGATTAGCAATTTCTGGATCCTTACACTCTCCACCAAAGGCATCAGGAATTAAAGAGTGACACACCTGAGGTGCTAACAGTACCACATAGGCTCTTTAAAACCAACTGCTGATGGAAGGTAGAAAACATGAATCTGTTATAAACATCAAGTGATTACTTCTACAGAAATCCTATCGGGTTTTGGATGTTATAAGGGCGGCTGCAGCCATGAGCTAAGTGAGACCTGCTCAGAGAGTGTTCAAGCAGTTTCATGGTCTCATTAGCAGAGGCTCTTGGTGTAGAACCTGTTGGGGCACAGAAGACTTCTCCACCAAAAGGGCTATTAGAGCAGGCTGCCGAGGTAAGTGGTTGGTTGATTCTCCATCCCCAGAAGTATTTAGGAGACCTGTAGGTGAGGTGCTCAGGGATATGATTAGTGGTGGAGTTGGCATCGTTGGGTTAATGGATGGACTCATTGATTTTAGAGGTCCTTTCCAAACCAAGGATTCTATGGTTCTATGCCTGGATTGGGTTTGCAGTTACTGTGGATGTGATGTGGGTGTGTGGTGTTGGCCTCCACAACTGATCAATACTCTGGGGTTGGTTTGCCAGGCTTGCTTTGCAAGAAGAAGCTGTGAGGGCAGTGCAGAGGGGGGATTGAGTTCATAAGCGCACTGCTGTCAGGACACGTTCAAGCAGATGTCTAGCCTCATGAGGAGGTACCCCACACTGGAGCCAGGTTAATTCTGTAACAGCAAGGTTCTTTCAGGAACACAGTAACAAGGAGTTGCAAAGAGGGACTGGGCCTCCAGAGCAGCAATTCGTGGGATTGGGAACATGCCATGGAGCTGGGGTACTTCTTGGGCTCTTTTAGTACTTGCAACTTGGTGAACTGCTTCGGACTTCACTTCTAGATCTCCTGGGGTGTTTTTTTCTGTTGTCCTCAGTTCCAGACTCCATTGCTGGGAAAGATTGATCCTGGTTAAAGTATCTATTCAGCTCATGTTGGCAGTCCCAGGGCACAGCTCTCAGAAGCAGCAGTTTGCTCAAAAAGGCACATGGTCTAGAAATCTGCAAGCCATGTGGGACTCATCAGCAGCAGTGTTGCACCACAGGGCACATGTCCCACCACGAAATAGAGTAACTACCCCTGCTGATGCCTCAGAGTTTAGCTTTTATATTTTTCAGATTCTGTACTGCTTTAGTGTGTAGTTCTGAGCTTCATATTAGAGGATAGTAAGCTCTCTCCACAGAGTAGGGAGACAAAACTTCTCTAGCTGGGGACTAAGGACAGCCAATCCAACTCTCAGGCCCAAGAGCATAAACAATGGTGAACTGAAGAAACAAAAATAAGAAGGATGGGACTTCATAAGCTAAAGCTATAACTGGACAATTAACTCCAATATGCAAATGGACCAGAAGTTAAAAAAGTGTGAGATCTCATGACCGGTCACCCATTTTGTGACCATTCTGGGTTCATCTTGGGTGAAGCCCTGACTGGGCTCTTGTACTGCCCAAGGTGTATCCATTGAGGCCTTCTAATAAATATCTCCTTTATTCTTTAACTCTGTCTAGCCTCCGTTCTCGGTCAGCCTTCAAAAGGCATCACTGGCACAGCAGAAGCCTCTATTTGTGTCACAGCTCCAGTGTGAGAGTAAAACTTTTCAGATCTCAGACTGCAGAGCGCAGCTGGTGTGTCTGCCCAAGTCTGGAGCAAGAGAAAAGTGTCCATGCCTGTCCAAGGTGTGTACTAAAATATTTTGCCAAGACAGAGAGCTGTGGGAGCAAGGGGACAAACTGCACAGCAGCAGGGAGAATAAATGGCATCTTCATAGACATCCTGAAGATGCAAAATCCTGAACCTGTAACTTCGCAGAGGGATGGCAGCCAGAGACCACAGTCAATTGTGGGAGTCAAGTGGAAAGCCCCAGCCTGGGAAAGACAGGAGTCAGGTGACTCCTGGTGAGGGGAGGATGGCCAACCTGCGTTTGCAGGACTGGTTCAGTGTGCTGGTAGCAGGCAAGGTTAGAGACAGCCATCCCTGGGCAAGAAACACAAGCTTCTGGGGAGCCATGCATTAGCACCAAGAGGAAGCCACGAGTGACAGTAGCATAGGACCCACCTCTAGGGGTGCAGAAGGCTCAATATGTTTGTCTAACTTGCTGCCTAAGAATTCCGGTGCTTGCTGGGAACTCAGACCCATCACGCTGCAGAGAAACTGCCAAGGCTTGCCTGACCCATGTGCTATTTCTCTTGCTGCTTGAGTACATTGGCAGCACTACTACATCTGGAGCAGGAACCTTGAACATATCAGGAGTGATCAGACAGCTGTGGGAATGAGGACCAAACTTATGGAGACCTAGGTGACGTTATGTGAGCCCTGCCAGTGTAGACGAAAGGCTTGGAGGGGCAGGTGGATTCCACAAGTCAATGTCTGGTTGCATAGCTGATGTCATTGACAGGAATTTGGATTTTTTGAGCATAAGACCTACTTTGGACAGTAGGAATTACTAGACAGAGATGGTCAAAGCAAAAAAGGCCATGGGAATGTTGTCAGACAGCAAGCTGCACGTGAGCCAGCAGCATGCCCTGGCAGTAAAGAAAAACAACAGCTTCCTTTGCTATGCTAACAGGATCAAGAGAAGTAATTACCCTTCTTTGCTCAGTACTAATGAGATCTCTAGTCATGAAATGAAATCTGGAAGGCTATGCCCTGTTTCAGGACCCTCCATTTTAGGAAAGACAATAAACTTGAGCAAGTTCAGCAGAAGGCAACCCAGGTGGTCAGGAGGCTAAAGCACTTGCTTTGCAGTGAGGCTGAAGGAGCTGGGCAAAACTTTTTTACCATAGGGACAATCAATCACTGGAATAACTTGCCCAGTGGGGCTGTGTCTTCTCCATGGCCTCGATAGATAAAGCCCTGAGAAACCTTGTCTGACCTTACAGTTCATCCTGCATTGAGCAGAAGATTAGAGTAGAAATCTCCTGAGGTCTATTCCAGCCCAGGTTATGTTGTCGTAATATGAATATGCTATGAGCCAATGGAAATTAAAAATAATGAACCAGTAAACTCACTGATGAACACCAGATTATTTACACCTTGTACCTTAGCTTTCCCCTAGCATCTTTTTTCAGAGTTCACAGAAAAAGAAGGTATTGGCTGTTCAGATTCAGTCTGGAGGGTTGGCTTTAACAGCAGAGAAGGGGAATTCACTCTGAATTGATGGATTATTGACAGTAATATTTGAAAAGTGCATGTGTCTTCCAATTTACCAAGTCTGCTAGGCTTCCATCTGGGGTGGGAGAGGGATGGGTAAAAGGGCTAGCATTTTAAATAGCCTGTTGTAGCTACATCAGTATTTCTCTGCCAGAAACCCTTCCTTCTGTGTACAGGAAACTAGTTTAAATGAATATTAAATTGAGAAATACAGATGAATTGACTGCATCATTCATGAATTTTATAAAGGTGCCAGAGAGACAACTGTGATAATTTACTTGAATGTATTCATTAAATTAAGAATTTGGGTAAAAACACGTATGTGTTTACACAGAAATATTAATATGCCTTATTAATATTATCATGCCAAGTGGTGCATTCAAATAAGCATAAGCAAGTAATAGCACTTGTACAGTTTCTAAAGCTTGATCAGTTGATTTGAAAGCACTTTGCTAAGAATTAAAAATATTACACTTTGTTTAATTTGTAGGGAAATTGTGGCACACTAAAGTGATTTGTTGTTGGTGTCTGGGCACAAGATTTTTTGAGCCTCAAATGCATGTTCTGTTAAACTGTAATGAGAAAGCAGATTCAATCTTTGACCTGAAGTGGTTACCAAGACAGTAGTTGGTTATTGTAATACATTAAATTGTGTTTTTATTCAGTGATACTGGCACTAGTAAAATATGGAAGTTGAGCAATAACTGCATTACAGTATTTGACACTGCCTTAAAATGAGATATCCATTCATCTGATGAGTGTCATACTGACCTGTTTACATATTTCTCACAAAACTATTCTCTCTGATTTGCAACAGCTTAAAACCGTAAAATTTTGGACAAAATATCCCAAAGGATGCCAAGTCTTTGACAGGCTGTTTAGCAAAATGGTATTTTCCTTCATATTCTCACTCTCTCATCTACAGTCATACTGTGCCTGTACATATGGCTAGACATTTCCCGTGGGAGAATATTTTGCTCAATATGGCATGTCCACAAGCCCTCCCCCCTTTCATCTCTTTGGAATGAAGCAGGGGATATTCAGTCTTTTTCACTGTCCTCCACTGGTTTTTAATCTGGATGCTCAAATATGTGGCATTCATTGTTTTGGGTGAAAATTTTGTTAGCTTCCTTTGAAGTTATCAAATTCTCTTTGTAGTGTTATTCTCAGGAGTCTCTTCTGAACAGTATCAAATATTCATTTTTATGAACAGCCCATGCACCGAAGTGGGTTTTCACCTGCCATCAGAGCAGCTTTCACTGGTAACAAGCAGTGGCTTTCTCAGGCCAAGAATGGCTTTCCCCTACATTGCTGTAGCTATCTCTGTCATGGCTTAGTAAAGCTCCACGGTAGTTTCTCTATCACATTATGTAAATGCACTAACTCTGCCTCACCCATTCTTACCATGTCGGTTACATAAAACAAGGAGCATGAAGAAATAAGTTGTAAGACTCAAACAACATTATGTACACTGCAATTTAAACTTGTTTATTTCAAAAGCAGTTACTTTTCTATTAAAAAAAAAAGCAGAACATATACAGGTTTTCCCTATAATAATTATTTCCCAATGCTGAAATTTCTGAAGATATAAAATATAAGTATTACAGCCAAATTTTAATTTTCTTATGTTCTCAGCTAGAGAGGATTGTTGGACTAAAGGACTGACTTAGATTCCTCTTTTCCAACTTTGCTACATCAAAGTGACTAATAGCCAGAATTGACAATAAGCAGATAGTCAAACCTCTGAACTAAACAGAATTAGTTTAAGCTGTCAGCAGAGCACCAAAGAGGACACATCCTTCTGTGTATCTTATTCAACTAGTATACACTTAAACAAATTGGAAAAAAATTATTGTAAAGCTATAAAGACACTAAAGGCTTGTGCTTTTGAAATAGTTTTTCAGTTGTCCTTACAGGCAGGGCATGTTGATTTTCTATTTAATTGTGGGTTCAGTTAGAAGCTTTGGTTTCAGATTTCCCCCTTGGTCACTTAGTTCAGTTCCTATGAAGACCAGCAGAAGGGTGTTCACATAGTAAATATTTTTGCAAAACCTCCTTTCCAAGTTTCCCTGACTGTCTTAGTGGCATACTTTGGGGCCCTTCTGCTATTTTTAAGGAGGCCTGAAAAGATGGAATTTGGGAACCACAAAAGCTCTCTGGGATGGCTGAATCAAAAGAGACTTGCAAAAATGGGGAAGGCAAAACTCCTGACTTAATGTAGTGGCGAAGAGCAGAAGGATCCTTAAAGGAAGTAGCCCCATGTGGATGAGGTGACAGTACTCTTTGGTGCACAAATCCCCTGGAGATCACTGCTCATCCCTTTTTGGTTCTTTTTCCCATCCTCCCTGTGCTGGAGTTGGGCATTCAGGGAGTTCTGCTATCTTCAGCACAGTCTTCATACACCAAACCATGGCCAAATTACTCCTTATTGTTCCTCATTGTTCTTCCCTCCTATCCTGGAGCCAGCAGGACCAGAATTCCTTAAAGCCTAAAGTCTGTGGCACAGCCCTGAAACCACAGACCTATTCCAGCTAAATATCTGGCTCATTCCTACTCACCAGATCCTCAGCGTGCCTCTTCCAGCTGGTGTGGCAGATTTCACCAGCTCTGTTAACACTTCACAATGCTTCTGGATGCTCCCAGTTCCAGAACAGAGGAGTGCTGATAAAGAGGAAGATGAGGAGATATTTATAAAAGCTGTTGAAAGAAATCAAAACTCTTTTGCTTCTCTCAACTATGTTTTAACAGGGATGACTAATAACGACTCAATGAAAACTGTCTCTAGCATTTGCTGTTGTATTATACTTCTGAAAGAATAAATCATAAAAAGCATGTACAGAATCTACTATTTACTTCAAAATGCAGGTCAGACTCAGCAAGTCGAGCTGCCATGTGATAAATTTCTCTTTGACACCATGTGTTCCAGCACCTCTTGAAAGAAGTATCTATCAAAAGTGATGACTGTAGGTTAATACCTTGTCAGTCAGGATGCAGTATGATGCTTTGTGTCAACACACAGGAGAGGGGGAGAAAGGAGAGGTTCCTCAGGTTGAGAGTGGGCATCGTGTGCTGATACAGATAAGGAGGTCAGCTTCTTCACTTCTTAGGGACAAGACTGCACATGCCTCCAGGAGATTATACTCACTACTAAATGAGTTATTCCTGCATTGTAGAATATTTTGGGAACTGTAGAACTGCTTTAGCATCTCTTGTGATATTCACTGCCATTTTCTGTGCAGGCAGCAGCATTATTTCTGTATGCATTCTGCTGAACCGTATGCTTTGGAAAAATTGCTCTAGACCATACAGACTAGGAAGTGCTTTTCCCTGGATTATTACTGGACCGTTGTTTAAAAATTGGATTATTATTCTTTGCAAGTTTTTTTGCTTTGGTGAGTCTTTCTAGATTCACTTGGTAGTCTCTAGAACAGCAGTTCCTCAATCTAAAATATGGTATATTATTAGTACAACCTAGGGGATAATCCTTCTGCTTCACTCAAGAATTCAAGATTTCAAAATCTGACTTCATCTCACATCTGGCAAAAGCCAAGTATCTTAGAATAGAGAAGTAAAACACATTGGTTAAAAGATTTTAACAGTAGTGCTTGCACTGAAAGTTATTTTAATATCTTAAATTTAATCAAGTTTGTCATTTTTAAACAGAAACCCCATGTTTTATATAAGGAACATGCTTGTGGAATATTTTGAGGCTCTTGGAGCTGCTGTTTCTTATAGAAAGTTTGCATAAAGCAAACATGGATTTGAAAACATTTTATTTTGTATTATGAAATATGTCTGTTAAGTTGTATTCTCTTTGTTTGTTCACTAGACCTTCTACGAACTATCAGAAAAATAGAAAGAATTGTAAGGCTTTTTTCTGGAAGCTTGAACAGCAAATGTGAAGCAGAACCTCAGCTGAAACAAAAACTTTATTGAAGTCTGCCCTCAGAATTCCAGTAGTCTCTGATTAGTATTTTAAAATTTGTGCATCTGGAATAGCAGGATAGCACCATTCCTACAGCTTTCAGTTAGATAGGCATTTTAATTAGGCAGTTCTGTATGTGTGAACATGTGCCATCTAATCATGGGCAGAAAGCTTAAAGTGTAACTTTGACTTCTGTATGGGCAGCCTATGTGGTGCAGGCAGAGCATCTAAGTTATATTGTGGTCAATATTACAAATGGTCAGAAGTTTAAGCTTAAATATTCAGGATTTGCTTTTTAAAATTTCCAATGAGCCAATTAAAGCCACAGCTAAAATATTATTTTACATCTCAAAATAAAAAAAATCACTTCACAACACAGTAAGTATGCAGTGGGTCAAGGTGCCTCTACTAAAAACTTAAGAGGAAATGAACACATATAAGGTATTTTGATTCCTAGAAATACAGACCCTTTGAAAAATATATGTACAATTTTTGGTAGCCCTAAAAATATGTAGTATGCACTTTCTTAGTGCTACGTTTTCCTAGTATCTGAATTTAAAGCTGCTTTGCATCAAACCTAGAGTTCACCTCTCCTGGCTGCCTGCAGTGACTTCTTAGTAGGGTTGTGTGTGGTGTGTGTGCTTAAGAAAACAACATTAGGCTGTGCTATCTGATCTTAACATGCTGTACTGTTGTGGTGAATTTCTTAATGCACCAGGGTGTCCATCAGGCCCCAGATACAACCACAAAGCCAAGCCAGTGACGCAAATCAGCAGCTGATATAAACAAGTTGACACAAACCAGAAACTAAGCTAGCAGTAAACCTCCAGAGATGCTTCTTTCTTCCCTTCTCTTCTTTTTTTTTTCCCAGCCGTTTTTTTCTGAGTGTTTTTTTTAGCAAAGCGAAACATTTCTCAGCAACTGAAATCCTTTTGCATTTGTCTCAAGCCTCACAACTAACCTAAATTTGGCTCTGTAATGTGCAAGTTTATGAGAAAGAATGTGTTGCAGCCTGCTTGTAATTAGTTTATAGACAGACTGTGTCCCAGACTTAGCATGTTTGATGATTTTTAAAAGTATCCCAATGACATCTTTTCCAATTTGTATGCCACTTAGTAATTCTTAAGAATATTCACTGAAGAGACCATAGTACTTTATTTAAGTCCTATAAATTTTTCTTCATCTTCTTACTATAAGTTATTAAGAGTGTAAAATCCCATTCTTTATAGATAGAAATATCTCTCTCAGTTTCTTTCTTTCCAAACTGTATCCTTCTTTTAAGATTATATTTAGCAGTTTATTGTTACTATTTACTTCTCACTTCCAAACACAAGCATCATCTCATCTGGATTCACACCAGGCATACTTTGCCACTGTATTCACTGCAGCCATGTGTCAGTAGCATTATGTGTGAATACAGATCTGA
This sequence comes from Haemorhous mexicanus, assembly GCF_027477595.1. Classification (NCBI taxonomy): domain Eukaryota; kingdom Metazoa; phylum Chordata; class Aves; order Passeriformes; family Fringillidae; genus Haemorhous; species Haemorhous mexicanus. The sequence continues at coordinate 51,590,368 of NC_082343.1, forward strand.
ATAGAAGAAGTGCTTTTGTTCCTTGAGGTACCTTGTCCTGCTTTCCTCCTCTATCCAGTCAAGTAGGGTCTTCCAGCCCAGGTACAGGTTTGTCATCTGCAGCCAGGCTCTGCAGCTGCAGTGTTGCAAACCCCTCACCTGGCAGACACAGCCAAGCCGGCAGGAGCACAGGGCACCGTGGTCGGAACTATCCACCTCCTCTCTTCTCCCAGATTAATTACTGTTTATTCAGCTGGGTGTTTTTATAAAGCCATTCAGCTATCTGATTCTGTATCAATAAATCATTATTAGATGTGATTATAACACTATTTTCCACCATTTTGTGACTTGCACTAGGTAAATTCCCTCCTGCAGTTTTATTTTACACATGTTTTTCTGAATGTGCAATACTCTGAATTTATTTTATTCATCTTCAAGTTTTGGTTTCTCTTAAAGGGTATGGGACAAACAAAACAGAAGATGCAACCTGATCCTGAAGGCTGACAGTATTTAAAGTCATGGCACCATGAGATGCATCAGAATTCCCCAATTTATTTCTGACTGACACTCTTGTTTTACATGACATCAGTTTAATTGATTAGCCTTTATTTGCAAACTAGAATAATTGTATTTACAAAGCTTAAAGACTGTACATATGTTAAATAGGTAGCATTAATTACCAAAAAATCTTTTCACAAATGAAAATTATGTCTGTTAGCATATAAGTTGCCGTGGAAAACAATGCTTGTCTCCTGCTAGGGAAATGCATATATGAACTTGCTGATGTGTCTCATCATGATCTGTTCCTATTAAAGGGATAATAAATAGGATGTAAAAGGTCTGTTTCTCAGAGCTTCTGTATCATATATTCAGGCCTGCTGGAAAATACAAGAAAAGTTGTCAGTCAGGCCTCCTGGAAGTGAATGTCTTCTTTTTCATAGTCCAGATAATACTGTAAAAGGAAATTGTTTCCATGTGTGGCACACACATGTTAGGAAAAGCAGGACGTTTTTTGTATCTATTAATAGAGAGATGTCATCTCCTGGATATTACAATTTACTGAAGAGTTCCCAACGTTAGTTAGGAAATGCTGGCTGTTGTTGCAATTATGACCTTTTGCAAAATTGCTTTTAATGCTTTCCCATAAAATTTAGGCTTCTGAGAGAAAATGGGTTGATATACAAAAGATAAGGAAACAGCAGTTCATATGTCTTTTTTCTTATGATTTGTATCCATTAAATAAATTACAGATAATAGTGCCTGCATTTTTTCTCTCCTGTCATTATTGTCCCATGATCACAATGTAATACAGAAGATGATGATAAATTGGTATCTTTAGAGGCAAAAGTGAAGACTGATATTTTTTTCCCTTCCCATCCAACTTTTATGAGTTTATTATCAGTTTAAAAAAGATCCCCAATGAAAAAAAAAAAAAAACCAAAAAAAGAAAAGAAACTAAAACTTGAAGCCATTAGCTCTGTTCAGCTTTTGGAAAGGGTTGCAGGGGCTAAAATTCAGATTATGTATTTATATTCCAAAACTACTCTTTTCTACTTAAGCACCTATTTTGCCTACTGCTCAGTTCATTGTGGGATTTGTAACACACAGTATAGTCCCGTCTATGTATTTAATAAAAAAAACCAACATAATCCTCACTGTGTTGTTGCTTTTAACTCTGGATTTTTACATTTTATCTTTTCTAAGAAGGGCTCTTGCAGTTTCGGGGGAACTGCTTCTTGTGAATCAAGAATGTTTTCATGTGTGTTGACTCAGCTGGATGCTGTCAGGCTCCTTTGCCAGACAGAGAGTGCAGGATCATCCAGCTTCAGTCCCTCAGATGCAGATGGGAGGACATTGAAACTGTGGCTGGGTATAAGTATGGTCAGACTAGAGCTGGTGTCTGCAGGGACAAAGAGGAGTGGCCGAATCATGTCCTTAAAGAAAGGACTGAGAGCAAGTCTCCTCCTGAGCTGCAGTTGTTGCAGTTCAACTCTGTGAGCATGTTACTTCAATGGGGCAATAACAGCAGCAGAGCAGTTCTCCTCCACAAGGCTCTCACCGAGCAGCCCCAGCACATCTGCAATGTGGGTGCTCAGCTGCATTCTGCATGGTCCCCATCTTTACCTCTTGCAGCTAAAGGAGAGATCGTGTTGCCGTGGACTAAGAGTGGTGACAGGATCGGGTATGGAGCTGAGGGCCTCCTCTATATTCAGTTTTGCCTACAGTGAAGAAAAAACTTGAATTGTCCTGACTTATAACAATGAGGTAGCCACATCCTTCATGAAGTCAGTCTTCTCCAGAAGCTCTGCTGGGGACAGTGGTTTGAATGTGGAAATCCCCCAGAAGGGAAGACAAAGAAACGATGGTCTAATGCAGAGTCTTAAAAATTGAACTGCTGGCAGGCTCCAGTGGATGGGTGGAGGGGTTGCTAAAACTTTTATCTAGGCCATCTTTTGACAGTTGCCCCCAGCACAGCATGTTTGGTCATTAAGGAGGACACCTCCAAATGCAATACTAGAGTCAGCAGAGGTACAGCAGAATGCCAGCTACTCCCTGTGTGAGCTGCCGAGCCAAGAGGGCACCTGCAAGCATCTGTGTGAGTAGGTGGATGGGCTGCAGAGGGTGCTGTGCTTGGGGCCATAACTGCAGAAACCTGTCACACCCTGTGCTGACTTACCGAGGGAAGTTCTCAGGCAGGAAGCTTAGGAAAGGCAGAAAAACAGAGATAATATTTTTATTATAATAGGGACTCTATGGAGTCAGCCAGGAAAGAGGAAAGTATGCTGCATGGAAGGCAGATCCCATGATACAGAGGAGAAACTCTTGGCAGTATTAGGGACGGGTTTGGACTGGATTTCTTGTCCCCCAAGAGTCCTATGATCTCACCTGAAAAAACGCCCAATATCAATCTAAAAACCATCTAGAACAAGGAAGCACATGCACATAATGGCTCGGGCTCCCATGTTCTTGCAGGATGAATCCTAACAACAGAGTCCCCAGAGGCTGACAGAGGACATGTATCTTGTCAGCCCTTGCCTGGAAGTCTGGCCTGAGGGACATGCAGAAAATCTAAGTACAGGAAATATTCTAGAGCAGGCAGGGGGAGGCCAGACTGCAGTTTCACAGCCTGCAGGGATCAGGGGAGTATTGGCAGTATGCTGGCCTAATGTGACTGTGTCTAATACAGTCTGAACAGTCTGCAGCTGAAAGGACCTTATCAGCACTGCCTGACAGGATTTGTTACAGACTAGGATGCTGTGTTGCACCAGGGACATTATTCGCATGACAAATGATGCTGTTCAAATGGCAATCTGTAACACTGTTATGAAAAGGTGTATTTTTGTGCAGGACTTGTAAAAAGTGACAGAAAAAAGTTAGATTGTAAAATTCTGCATGCTTGTGGAGTAGAAACAATGTCAAATGTGAACATGAACGGGAGAGAAATGAAGGACACGAACCAGTAGGAGAGTACAGAATAGAGAAAGGTGCTGCATAGAAGCTTAGAGAAAGTGGAATATTTCCAAAGTCTAATTTGGAAGCAATCATCCAGATTCTATGTTTTTCTAAATCTGGTCAAAACCATCTGAAGCAGTGGACCTTTAAAACTGAGGCAGAAGTATTCAGAAGCTTTTTTGCAATCTATGCTAACTCAGACTCATTCGTATTTCTGGGGAACACAAATTTTCATAGAACATGTTGTATTAATATGTCTTGTTCTAAAAACCAAGCTAAAAACTAAATGCAGTGAAATTAAGATCATTAAATAATGATTGATTGAAATTTAGCATGGAAACTCACTAGATTTAAGACATTTTAGATAAAATTGGTAAGTGAGACAGTTACATATTTGTATATCTTCTCTCAGAATATAAATCCCTTGGTGTACTAATGGCATTTTAAGATAGTACATTTAAAATAAATTTTAAAATAATGACAGATTTGAAATTTACTATGTAGAATGGATTTCCACAAGGCAAAATAGTCTAGAATTAATAAGGATTCACAGCAGCATACATACTAACAATACAAAACACTTTCTGAATGAGATTTAGAAAGTTAAGAGAATCAAGTTTTGCACTTTTCTATAATCTTTTATTCGGAATCTGCAGCAGATCAGCTGAGTGCTACTGAAAGTAGAATAGTAATCACAGCTCCTATTCTGACCACATCTTCTGAATTGGTAAGTAGGTTCCTATGTTCTTTACTCTTCCTCCAAAACCTCTTTAGGACTGAAAATCTTTGTATCAAAGTATTTGAACATCTGTCACGATTACAAAGCTCTTAAGAATTTTAGGAGCTTCCTTTGAAAATGTATTGATCTGGTAGTGCTGTCCATCTTGAGTGGTTCCTTCAGTGGGATGAGGATAGAAGTTTTGCCTGTACTTGCTGCTTCACTGAAGCTCTGCACAGACTGTGTTAGCTTCCTTTGTCAGTGATGAAGCCCTGCTTAGTGTTTTTTTCAAAGATACATAATTCTCTGAAGACCTAGTCCAGCTGCTTTTGTGAGAGTTTTCATCTTCAAGTTTTACAGTCATAGGAAATGGTTTTACTAAGCTATCCATAACAAATCCAGTCTCTAGTATGGGTGCCATCAAGAAGCCATAGGAAGATGCAGCCCTGTAGTTATCTATAGGATTACAGGGGTAGGAAACCTGTAGGGTTGTTTTGTTGGTTAGGTTTTTGGTGGGGTTTTATTCGCTGTTTGTTTGTTTGTTTGTTTGTTTGTTTGTTTGTTTGTTTTTAATGCCAGTCTATCATTGTATTTAAAATAATTTTTTTTCTTTTTAAAATATGGGTAAGAGTAATCAGCTTACCAGAGCCACCCTGGCATTTTAAAAGATCTCAGGTGTTAAAACAGTGAATTAAGAACTGTGTGTAACATGCCACTTGCAGCAGTTACCCTATCTGAGGAGGTTAAGGAGGAAAATATGACAGCACACTTTAGAAGTCCTTGGCTACTCTGGCAACTTACAGACTCTGTCTTCATTACCAGCATTACCAGTCAAATCTTTATAAATCATAGTAATGAATAGAACTAATACACAACACCAAGACTCTTGTGTCAAGGGAGGCCGCTCCTGCCCATGTTTTAGCTTCTTAGAAAGAGTCAATAGCAGGTAAATGGTGGTGGCCTAATGAGTCGAGCATACTTGTATTTAAAAATAAGTGTTCACAAAGTCCTTCACAATGGCTTGTGAAAAGGCAAAACTTCTGCAAAATAGATCCTTTCAAGCATAATGGTCACAATATGAGTAAGTTTTCATGGTGTTGAGAGATTTCCATTGGAGTCTCACAAGAGTTTGTGCTGGAAAACTGTCCAGCTAGTCATAAGGGGACCCAAAAAAGCAGAGGAACAAGGATATGAAGAAATTTTCCAATAATCAAAAATCGTTCAGGATGGCCAGAGCTAGGGCTAGTTGCCAGAGGACTTTGTGATCCTTAACAGCGGGTAAAAAGATTACTCTTGAGTCTTAATATCTGTAATGTACGAGGGTGGGGGGAAACCTCAATTATGTTTGCAAAGCAATCAATTGTAAGTGAGCATACTTTGAAGGAAAGACATCTTGGACTCCTTGGGTAGGCCTCTGAAAACATCAGCTCACATACTAGTAGCCAAAGCCAAGAAAAGAATGAGGAAAGCAGAGGAGAGTAAAATAAACAGAGTCATCACACCACTAAATTAATCCAGGATATGCTCACATCTTGAACATTACTTGCAGTCACAGTTACTGCATTTCAGAAAGTAGATATTAGGATATAAAGTACATAAGTAAGGGGTATGAATTGTGGTATGGAGTATGGAACACAGGGAGTTAATAGGCTAGGAGAGATCTCTCTGGTGTGGAAAATGACCAGAGGTGAGTTGAGAGGAAAAAGCATAATAAAATCATGGAGAAGGGGCGTAAGGAATCGTTATGCACTTTGTAACACAGGAACTCTGAAAGCAAAACAAAGGAAGCACTCTTTCACACAATGCATAGTTAAGTTGTTGGATTCATCGCCACAAGATTCTGAGGCCAAAAATATGATTGTTTTCAAAATGAAATTTAAGATTTATATTGCCAGTAAACATAATGACCCAAGTACGCCTTCTGTCTCAGAAGGTCCCTTACTAGATTGCCAAAATCCTTTCTAGAGAAAGGATTGCTCTGTTTGTCTCTTTTATACTCTAAGCAACTGCTGTTGGCAGTTGCCAGCATTACTTTTGGCACCAGCGTAGCCACTCTGCTCATGAATTCTCTTGTTGCTAATTGAAGTTGAATACCTTTTGAGTTTTGAAACTTTTAATCAAGGATTTGAAAATGGAAGTTCACAGAGGCCACGGTTTCATATACTTAATGGTAAAATTTGAAGGATTCTGTTTATCAGAAAAGGTACGAAAAGACATCTCTGAAAAATCTAGTCCCTCAAGCTATTGCAAAGTAAAGACATGAACCCCTCTTTTAAAATGTTTATTTTTATTTATTTGTTAAAGCATATTTTCAGGGTCTGTATACAGACCTGGAAATTTTTCCTTTCAACGTTAATAGTTAAGGCTTGTTGTAGCCATGACAGAAAAATTACATTGTTTCACTACGTATTTATGAATGTCTTCAAATGATAAAGCTACTGAATTCTGCTAGGATTTTTTGTGTCCCACAATTTCAAAAAGTTTTCAGGCTGAGCTGGGTTTGTGCAATAATCCCCATTTGAGCTGGGGATCTGCAGAGAACAGGAACTCTCATGAGACTGCTGGTATTTCCTGTTTCTCATCAGAGCAGAAATACAGTAGCAGAGGAAGAGCTCTTCTCTTAGCACTGTATTTGAGCTTCTGCCTGAATCTAGGAAGTGCCATAGTGCATAAAACTGAAAGAAAACAAACAGGCAAGCTTAGTGTAACCTTTTCAAACCCCAGAAAACATTCCTATTTGGCTTTTGTTTGGACAGCAGTGGTTCAGCCCTCCCTACTGTTTTGTTCAGAATTAAAAACTAATGTTGCTGAAGTTTACATTTCTGAAGTTAACTATGTGCTTTTTGTACATATGTTGTCTATAAAGCTCTGACAGAAGTATTTTATGTCGTAAAGACAGAGGTATTGTACAGTGGCACTCAACAAACTAAACATAGTGTAAAACTATCTTGTATGACTAAAAATATTTATCTAAAGATATCACCTAATAAGTTATGCATTAAATAAAATAGGGTGTAATTGATTTTCATGATAGCTGTCTAGCCATGTTTTTATAAGATGTGCAGTTATGGATATAAATTGATATAAGTGTAGATTTTAAACCCAGAAGGTCAAATATCAATTTCGGGCAGTTTGAGAGTAGGCAAGTTTGAACAAGCACAGAAGGTTTCTGTTGACATAAAGGATTATAGTATCGCAGAATGACTAAATTACATTTGAGTTCCTCCAGAACATACACATTTTGCATTACAATGATTTTTAAAATTCACATTAAAATAATTGTAAAATTCTGGGGCTTTTTATGGTTGTTTCTTTTAATGGTATGTTTCTGTGTATAGATAATATATTTATAATAAGATGCAATAAAAGATAACTTTAACTAGAAAAAATAATGCTGAGGCGTAGGTTGGTTTGTCTTTTTATATTTCAAATGTATTCCAGCTGCATCAGGCTTCAGTTGTTATTTTCACCTTGCTGACCACGTGATTTTGCTGTGGTGAATATGTGCGTAAGTGAGGTTTGTCTTGTGGGTTTCCTGCAGATACTGGGGAGCTACAGATTGTGCAAAGGTAGCAAGACAGTTTATTATTCCGGATGTAAAGAGATGTAGAAGGTTTCTGAATTTTTTTTTTAAAAATATCCCTCTTTTGGTATATTAGAGGAAAACCTACTGTGAGAGCCCAAAATACAGCACCTAATTATCCTATCTGTGGTGTGTTGCTATGCTTTAAAGCCATTTCCTGTGAATAAATCAGTAACAGAAGCAAATTTCTACTGCCACTGCTAAGCTGAGACATTTTAGAAACTCCTCTCAAGATCTTTTCTTTAAAAAAACATAAATAATTATATACATTATCAGATTCCTAATTTTCTTTTTCACTAGTTTTACGAGATTAGAAAAAAATTTCCTCTTACAGTTAATACTGGAAAGACTTTTAAATTTGGGTGAAACATATTGTTCTTAAACAAAATTCAGATAGCAAAAGGTTTCTATACTGTGCAGTTACTTTTGTTCGCCTCAATGATAAAACTTCTTTGGCTTGAAGAACGTAATTCAGTTCAGTAATTACAGGAAATGACTAGTGAATCTAGAGAAGATGAAGGTTCTTTACCGTCTGGAGGTGGGCCCTGCCATGCTTTAAGCTGCTTCTCAGTTGAATTCAGAATCTGCCCTGGCCAAAGTTAGATCCATCTGTTACTTTATCATTTTTCAGTCCATTTCTCTTGATGAATTCAGAATACTGAAATGGTGTCATGTCCCCCTCTGCGGTGTTTCTGGCAATGGAGTGCACCAAAACAAAATTCAAAACCTGCACCAGTTTAAGATTGTGATTGCCTAAAATCAAGAGGCAGGTGCCTGAAACTAGCAAAGTGGTCAGAATGCTAGAAAAAGAACTGCTGAGAGTGAATGACAGCTTTTTGAATGTCTCCCCTTTCTGGAGCCCAGACATAATCTGCTCTGGGCTTTCAGAAGAATCTCCTGCTCCTCTGCAGGTCCCCTCTTTGAGCAGAGTGCAATTTTGCTATCAAAAATTTCTACCACATTTGTAGAGACCCCAGTGCTCCAGGAGAGTTTCATGAATGCTTTGAGAGTACCAGCCAGACAGGTTGCCTCACATATTTTTGCAGAAATAGAGGTCTTCTGGATCCTGAAATTGATCAGGGCATCAAATTATCCAGTTCATTGTAACTCAGAAAATTCTCATCATCCTTAGAAGAATGCAGAGGATTCTAAGGGAAAGTATGAAGAGTGGAGCGTGCCTGGGTTTGAGAATCAGATTTAAATAGATAATCACCATCTAAATCCTAGGTCCATGCTAGGGACCTAAATTGTCTGTTGCATCTGACCCACAAAGCCATTTTAACTTGCTGCTTTGATTCCTTTTTTCTTCAGTTGGCTCTGCTGTATGTCTGTTTCTTCCATTTATGATGGATTACTACAAGGACTTAAAAAATCCTCACATCTGCATGTATGTACACACATGCTAAGTCATTGTATGCTCCTGCAGAACTTCTTTACACTGGATTGCATGGATTTTACTCCATCAGTTCAAATTTATTAGATAGAATACATGTGCTGTAGCTTAAACTGCTTTATCAACATATCACAAGTGTACTGCTGGACAGTATTTTCACTCTTTATGATTTAAGATGGGTTCATTTGTTACAATACTATAGGAATGTGAGTCTTTTAGAGGGGGAATTCCCAGCAGGTTGGAGCCATATGAAATCATAACCAGATATTTAACCAAACTAATGTTTAAAACTGTAAGTTTTGTCACGTGACTCCAGGTGCTCAAAACCAGATAATATGTTGCTGCTTACCTGGCAATCCTTTGTAGGCTTTTAGCTCTAAACTCAGCAGTGCTGCCTTTGGTGTCTTCTTTAAAGGGCACGATAGAACCTCTTTTAGCAAAGTTTCTCAATGGTGGTGCAGAAGGAAGATGCATCAGGTAGGCCATATGCAAGGACAATCTCTATTAATCACTGTGTAATTCATTATTTCATTTTACTAAACTCTTAGATTGCCATTCCTTTATTCAAAGTTTGTCAATAAAAATGGTGTTTGCAAGTATCAACCTTTGCAGAAAACTCTCTTTGCCCTCAGTTAAGCTTTATTCTTATTGTTCTTAATTACTCTCAAGACATCACTACATGAAATTTTCAGCAGGAATAAATATTTAATTTATGAATTACAAAAATTTTTATCACCCCCCCCCACCATCCCCCCAACAACTGAAATTCCCCCCCAGTATTTTTAAACCAGTTCTAAGGGTTATGCAGACATGAGCCTTGGAAGAGTGTTTTAGCCAGTGCAGAATATGGCAGAAGGTTAGGTTGTTTGTTTTGCCGTGTCAGCAGAACACTGCTTACTCAGTAGAGTCCAAAAAAGGGTCTGCTTTGTAAATAGAAGTACAACTCCCCGTGCTCTGTGTTCCCACCAGTCCCATGGTGAGCATTTGTAAATCAGTGATTTCCTGAAGTGGGAGAGAAATGAGATTCTTTTGTGAAAAAGTATGCCATAACCTATGGGAAAATTAAAACTTCCTAGTTTGTTCTTTTCTCTCTGATCATGTTTTCTGTTTCTGGCCAGAACTATCACTGCAAATAGGTGAAAAAAAACAAACAGAACAAAAGATTGCAGGAGTAAGATACTGGATTGTTGAAGGCAGAAGGAAGGAGAGCTGAGCTGAGCTGAGATATGAGATGATATAATGCTCTGAGTGGAGGTAGTGGTGTTTGCTCATTTATGTGTTTCTGTAGAGAGGGGATAAGGGAAAAAGACCAAAGCAGAGAGGGAAACAAGAATACCAAGAAGGTAAAAAGCAAAAGGCGAATGATATTTTTAGTATTCTTAGAAGGCTTTTCTCCCAGATTATCGGTTTGCAGAATAAGCAAAATCTTTGAAGTATCAGCAAGCTGTACCCACACCTTGCTCATCCACCTCTTGAGACTGGGATTGAATAGAAGGATTTCCTGGAATGAAATGTGGAGAAATGTTGACCAAAACATTAATAAATGAGTGCCATGTAGTTATCAAACACACATCAGTTGTCAAAATCATCATGCACCCTGTAAACTAATGAAAATGGTTAGTGTACATTTTCATTCTTTTTATGGTAAGAGAAGAGACAGTAATACAATGAAAGGAAGATGTGCCAGAGTAAGGTCTAGAGTTCAAGCAAAATACTTGAGTGTAGTCTGTTAGCCTCAGCTTATCTGCAGTAGTCCTAAAGATATTTCTAAATCAACAAGTCTGTCCTCAATGAGATGAAAAAAAACAAGAGAGAGAAAAAGGGGGGGCACCTACCATGGAGCAGAGAAATGGGAGATCTGACTTTTCTTCCTCTCTCTTCTGTTCATTTGGTGGAGAAGTAATGATGGAGAAGTAAAAAGGTTTTTCCACATTCCCACTTTCCCTGCTTATGTTCTTGTCACATCTACTTGGCATCTTCTCTACCTTTCATGCTGATCTAAATCTCATCTACGCTGCTGTTACAGTGGCCAGCAAGTGTGTGCTGCACTGGCCCTTCTCAGTTGCAGAGATGGGTGCAGCCCCTCAAGCAGCCTTGCTCCAGGCTGACCTGGGGCTCTGTTTGCCTCCTACAACAGGCACCTTGTAGGACAGACCCTACAACAACGTGGTGTCCCTGTGAAATCCAGAGAGGCAGCGGGGCACAGCATGGCACGGCCCCATCCTCACCTAGAACTGGGAGCCAAGGTCCTCATGAAGGGATGGCATAAACCTGATTTCCCTACTTTGGATGCGATCCCTGAAATAACACCAAGTTTTCTCAGCTGTTCATGCTAAAAAAATGTGCAAGGCAGGCCTGTAAATGATCATGGACCCAGAGCTTTACTTGTGAAGCGGCGTAGATGTGGGCCGTATGGCCTAGCAGAACAAGGGTAAGTACACAGTATGACTTTCTATCTACTAAATAATAATATGCTTAATAATATTTCCCTCTGTACATACATTTCTAATCTTTTCTTTTCAGGGGATAATGCAATGAATTCTGTTTTCTACATTGTAATATTGCTCTTTAGATACTTAAATTTTAAACTTCTAACTTTCCAGGAAAGAGTTACTTCATTATTACAGAGTTACTAGCTGTTGCTGCACATCTTGGCCTGTTTCCACAAAAATAGGAAAATAACTTTACCAGATGCTGAGGAGTCTTTTGCACAGTGGGAGCAAGTCTATCTGAAATAGTGGAACGACATGAAGAATGATGCCATCAAAAAGTGTTTCCTTAGGAAAACACTGAGACTCTTCCTTAGGGTTCAAAATGTAAATGCATAATTTTCCACTTCAGTGCTATGAAAGAAATGCTCTGTTCAAACAAGGTGATGGTAACATTTAAAGGTACAGATACCAAGTAGTTAAATATGAACTAAATTATTTTTGCTAGTGCTGACAATGAATGGAAGGTTACACCTTCCTTTTCTGCTTTTTTCCTTTTACATCCTCAATTTTTCAGAGCAAAATTATCTTCCTGTAACTTCTTTCTGGAGGAGGTCAAATGGCCACAACAGCACCGCTACTGGTACTGAAAAATTTTCAAAATATATACAAAGGAATATGGCATTCAAAGGATTAAATCTTCAGTTGTCAATCAGTGGTATTTTATAACTCCATTTAAATAAATGGATAATAATAGTTATGGAATATGACAAAATTTGGCACACTTTGTGCAATTACTAGTTTATTCTGGCTATGTAATTTCTGATAATAAATTTAAATTAAAAGTGGTACATTGGGCCTTTGAAATATTGTCTCTGCAAAGGAGATTTTTGTTTTTAATCTCCTCCTACCATCATTTTGAAACAGCTTTTGTTCACACATTTCCTTGCTCTCATACCAAAACTCAGTCTGGATTTTAATGCTTATGTAAAAATATCTTTCATGTTAGTCTGTAAGATGATGTTTAAATTATCAAAAACTGATCCACAGAATACCACAGAATTTTGTGACAGTCTGAATGGAACCATCTAAGTGAATTTCAAAACTGTATTTTGTAAGATTGAAGGACTGCTAACAGAAGCAGTAATAATGAGCAAAGCACTGTAGGTTTCCTACAGTGGGATGACTGGGAAAAAAGAGGAACAGAAAGATAGTCATGCTGGATTTACATTGCATGGATTCGTGACTTCTCTAGGTTACCTGAAGTGGTATCTGAACATCTCTTCCAAGGTTGCCAGTCTCTAGGCAGAGTGACATTGCTATTCTGAGACTGTCCTAAGCACATGTGCGAGTGGTATGCCAGTATGTCGAGCCTGGCTTCTTGAGATAATTGGAGTCAGCTTGGAAAAAAAACTCTCAGTGGAAAAGGAAGTTATTCTAAAACACATATTAAGTGCCACTACTATTTAATACACACATAATTAGAAATACTATAAATAGACACATTAGTCTTCTGGTTGCTTCAGCTGTAGCAGAAACATTTACAGTGAATGATTGTGTAAAAGTCCCTTCTTGCCCAGCCATATGATGAAGGAGAAGGTTGGACATGACCTATTCATTAGCAGGCTGACATTTGTATCACGAGGTTAGAGTAATGTGAGATAGAAGATAACTTACGTAATGAACTCCTGAAAACCTTTTTAGAAAGGTTGGCTCATTTATTGTGGAGAATCTGAGGCTGGGCCCACTGGGGAATTTGAGCAGGGATCCTGAATATGCTCCCCAATCCTCTAGCAGAAAAGAGCTTCAGGAAGAGTGTTGGAAGATGAGAGCAGGACATCTTTGGAGGATTAATTACTGAATGTGGAAAAAGAGTCTTGAAGAGTATCAGTTCTTCCCTCCTCTGAAAAGTATTTCCCATGACCATCAAGATTAATCATAAACTATAGTTCCTCTGTGTTCTGTCAACTGAAGTCTTGGAGCTTTAATTGTAGGCTGCATTATTAGAAAATAGATTTCTTTGATTGTTTGACAGATTCCTAGTAAAAACAGAATAAAAAGTATAATCAACAAAATTTTGGAGATAGCATGAAACAGAACCCCCTTCAGTTTCATTGTACAAGTTTTATGGGATTTTTCTTTTTTATCTTGTATTAACCCATTTTCCTTTTAATTCTTTTAATCCATGGTTTATACTGTGCATAACAGAATGTATTTCTAATTACTTTAGCTGTCTCAGTGTAGTCATATACAGAGTCATAAATACATTAACATCTTCAAACCCGTTTGTTAAAGAATATTTGTTAAATTATGTTGTTAACAATGTAGTCATTAAAATACACTACATTGTTTCCTTTCTTCTAATGATCAATAGTTAAACATAGCACAGTTACAACATCAAACATCTGAATAATAAACTGAGATCTAAATTAGTAAACTAAATTATACAAAAACATGGAAACATCTGTCTCCCATTGTATAAAGCATACTTGCTTTGAAAAAAAAGAGATAGCAAATCCTAAAGTTGTAGTTTGGGATACAGTGTATTATTTTTTTCACAGTATGGATCACTTATTAAAAACAATATGAATATTTTTCTGAGTCAGAATATTTTTTGCTTTCAATTAAATCTGATTTTTAAAGTAAATTTAAATCTCAAAATACTGTCCTGTAGTTATACTTAGGGCTTATTTACCTTTGAATTACAGGATTTCCTGCAAGGAAGAAAACAGTATTCTTGAAAAACATTTTTGGTTTTGAGCAACAAGTCCAAACTTTTCCAGCACCTATAGGTCTCAGGTTAAATAATGTCACACCTGCAAAATGGTACAAAATGATTCAAGGGATGTATTAGTAGGGAAAGAAGGTCAAGAAAATTAGCAATGAACATGTACCAGGTCAATTTTCCCCCCTTCTCATTCCCTAACTGATAAAAAAGTTGGATCTTGAACTGTTCCTACATGTTTTTAAATTCTTTAAAATCCTACTGTTCTTGTCATTGAAAATCATGTTTGTCTTGAGCTTTTCTGAAAATTTTACAAACTTCTGAGTCAAATTGATGTCTTAAGGCAAGATTAAACTCAACTTTACAATGGGATTTATCTTATTCTCTTTATTGTAGGATTTAAACTTTAATTAACATGGAATAGAAATGGGTGTAGAGCTAGGTAATGTCTCTGCAATGATAAGTCACACAGATTCTAGGACAAGGACTAGTCCTTGATCTTACAGCTCCAAAACATGGGTTTCTAACCACCCAGGTAAATGTCACATCTTGGTAAAATGCTGGTTTCAAAAGGACTCTCATGTATTCGGAAGGCTGAAGACAATCACGTGAAAAAATCCACCAGCTGTGTGCCACTAAAGTTATTTCTGAAAAGAAAACCACTTCAAATTAACCGAATCAGAATTTGAACTTCGAGGTGGAGGTGTCCTGAGGAGAAAAGCTCTGTTTAATTGTTACATATTTGCTTTACACATAATGAGCAAGTAATTGTTGAAGAAATGAAGCTTTGTGGAAAGTTTGAAAGGTTAATAACTGAGTTTCAGCATTTCAAAAGAAGTCAGGGAAAGAGAAAAGAACAGAATCTTAATCTCTGAAACAATAAACCTTTGTGTTTCCCAGGAAGTCTCAGTGCCTTCTTGCAAATAGCTTTAATATCTATACCCATCCTAATGTAAAAGCAAGCTGAACATAATCTCTTTTCTCAAAGTACTTGAACTTATACATTATAAAATAACTTTTTATGTGGAAATAATTAAGAAACACAGGGGGTTTTAGATGTGGGGTTTCTCCTAAACACTCATCAAAGTAACACTTAAGCAGTAAACCAGTATTTTAATGAGTAGTCTCTCTGGAAATGTGTAAATAAGTTTGGCATTGCTTTTTTAGCTTGTAATTTTCTTTAAATAGTTTTAAAAATAAATGTTTTGATTGTATTTAGTAAGCTCAGCTTTTCTTAATTAATAGTCTTTGTTAGGAATAATACCATTAACAAGACCAAGTTAATACGTGGTATTAACTTGGTCTTGTTAATCCAGACCAAGTTTTAACACAGAATTTCATTTTTAGAATCTCTAAGAAAAGAGATCACATCTGTGATACATTATCCTATATAGAGAAAATCGGGCTTTGTACATCAGGAGTGAAAAAGAAAGTGCCTTTTTATTTAAATATTTTCATTAGCTGGAGTTCACAGTAGCATTTCAACACTGTGAGAGCATGAAGGAAGGAAGATCCTATATGTATTAGCTATAGGAGCCATATCTCACTCTTCCCTGTATTATATCAATGTCCATAATTATGATAAAAGTCAGTGTCACATGAGCACCAGGTCTGTTGGTACTCAGAGACTTTATTATCTACATCCACAATGTGGTTTGCACCTAAGTCATCTTGGACCTTCTCTGCTTTTCAAGTAACTCAGCTCAATGTAGTAATCAATAATTTATTTCATAGACTTTATTATTGTTTTTATAGTCCCTTCATAGGGAAGAAGTTGCCATCCATTGTTTTAGGCATAGGCTTTTCCCCATCTTGCCATGATCCTTCCTTTTATTGGAACAGGATTTATATTTCATCTGAAGATGAAGAAGAAATTTTATTGATGTGTGATGTGTGATGGTTGGCTTGCAGAAAATGTATTTTGTTTTATTAATGGCAGCTGCATACAAGGACAACATATGACTTTATCCTCTCCACAGTATAAAACAATTTACCATAACTTGAGGATAGGTTCACTTAACAATTTTGCTTTCAGTGTGAAGGCAAAGTTTTCTTCGCCCTGTTACCATTAACTTCTAGCATTTTTGATACATCTGTATTTCAAATACTTCTGCCAAAAAAAGTTTAAACAGCACAGCTTCTCTTAACTTCAGAGAACATCTTTTCGCCTAGTAGAAGTTAGTAATTATGATAAATGGATGTACTTACATGTACTCTCATTTAACAGAAGGGCTTTCTAAATTCACTGTCTTCACATGAGCAATTTACTTATCACTGTCATCTTCAGGTTTATCTAACTGAGGTTTAATCTATTCAATTGTAGGAATAGCTGCAAAACTTATTTCTGAATTTGTAGTGTGGGATTCAGAGATTCTTTTGCTAATAAAGAGCATTTTGCCTTGCAAATTAAGGGCAAATAATCCTGGGGACATAGGCCTCAAATAGATAATTCTAAAGATGAATGTGACTTTGACTTTTGTTAGCAGTTGAATTTCATCCACACTGAATATTAAGACTAGAAGTAAAATAATTTAATTCTGAGGGCTTGTCAGATTTAGGAGTGTACCTCTACAGCACAGATGGTTTCAGGAACTTAGCTCTGCCTGACTCTAGGTTATGTGGATGATTTAGATCAGGTTTACACTGGCATTGAAAGGGCTCTATCACATGGTAGAGATACACTTTTAATCCTTTTGCAATTGCTGTGTCACTGACCAAACCTTATGTAACATACAGATTCTACTGTCTTGTCCCTTTTAACCTGGAAGGCATCTGTCACGTCTCTGGAGGTTACGTGGGACGTTGACCAAAACTCCCTCGCACTGAGCAATTGTACTTAAGCACTGAACTGCACTGTGGCTACTGGCTGATAGGATGATAGCAAACACTACTTCAAATAATAGTTTAAATTAAAAAATTTGTGGTAAGAGTGCCTGGTCTTGCATGACAAAATTTAAGCACTAACAGTGATTATCAGTCCTCATAATTAGATACCCAATGCACTACAGCAATAGTTTTTAGCTTACAAAATATTTCCTTTCAAAATACAGATTCCATTTATATTCCATGTGGTTGTCATTTCTACAGTTCATGCTAGTGATATTTTTTATACTTTTGATAGAGAAACATGCATCATCTAAAGGAAACCCTGACTGTTAGCAAAATAATTAATCTGGAAGCATCAGTAATGATTCCTTTGTTTTATATCACAGTGTATTGACCACCAAATGCCCTCCCTGCTGGAGGAAAAATTGCTGAGTATTGTGTGATATCATCCCTGTGAGGCAGCAGGAAACAAGGCAGGGTTAATAGAAACACGCACGTGGCCAGTGAATCGTTACAAGCCCTAACAGGTGCTGGGCTGTTACCAAAGGAATAATCTGGCCAGCAGCTGATGTCCTCCTATTTTAAGGTCACTCAGTGCTATGGGCTTTTCAGCCAAGTCCTCTTGGGGTGGTGTTTCTCAGGGAAGTTGATTGAAAAGTTTTATAGGCTAACAAGGGCCTGAAGGGGATTATCATTTACAGGTGACTAAGGCCAATATGGTTGATCAGACCACATCTCAGTATCTCAATTATTTAGAGATCTTTTCAACAACTGTTTGCATTTTTGGTCTGTGAATGCTTTCTTCCTTGTATTCTCAAAAGAAAAATATATATATTTGTATGAGACATAATTATGCTGATGTGAAAATTTCTCCTTTGGAATTTGTTTTTCCTTGTATGCTAGCATCTGCTTTTTTTTCTTAGAACTGGAAGGAAAATATAGAAGCCTAAAACACAGTGAAGTATCTTGCCTTACCCATTGCCTCTCTGTGTCAGCTTGCTCTTCTGATCTGCAGATAAGGTGAAGTTGTGGAAATACTTCTATCTATAGAATAATTACAGTGATTTTTAATATTGCATGTGATTGAAGAAGAAATAGAAACATCAGTACGTTCTTAGTGTACAATAATTGATTTTCACAGTCATCCAGAGGTATAAGTACTGTTTTGATGTATGTTTTATTTCTGTTTTTGTTTTTCCTACAAACTGATAGCTACTAGATCAGCCTGGATGATTTTTTAGGGTGCTTTTTTGTGATATTTATTTGATAGTTCACTTTGTAGCCAAAAAAGAGACAATCGACATCATTCACTGAAACAAAGTGACTAAAATGTTTTCCTCTTTGGCCCATGAATTGATAATTCTTTCAACTTAAATGATTTATCCTTAGGTCATATTATGTTCAGAACAGTTTTTTCTTGTAAATCTCTTTTATATACTTTGCCACACAGTCTAGAAAACTCTGTAGGGATTGATAATAACTGTTATTATTTTTCAAGTACTATATCAGAGCCTCTGTAGGGGCCCTGTTAGTATTGTATTAAATAGCTGCCACTATTGAGACAGGAGGCCAACATCACATCGTCCTTTCTTCCTTTCTTGCATGAGCAACTGACACAGGGGTACCAGTTCTATGTCACACCACTGAAAAGTAACACCAGCATAAAATGCACTTTTGAAGAGGATATTCACTGCTAGTTATGAAAAAACTACTACAGCTGCTGCTGTATTTGAGATTCCTTCTGGGATAATACAGGAAACTTTTTATTGCTTTTTGGATTTGATGATCTTGGAGGTCTTTTCCAACCTTAATGATTATAGTATTGTCTTTGTAAGGTGCCAGATTTCTAGCTTTATACTGAGGAATAAATAATTAGAGCAAGCACAATAAGAATAAAAATATGTAATTGTGTGGCTTGTTTTTAAAAAGCTACACATTTTTTGTAATGTGACTTTTTTTAGGCGCTCTGTTCTGATACTTGATGGCAATAGAAGATGTATAACACTAGGTTTTTGTGTCATGTTCTTTTCAGCATCTCCCTTAGCCTTTCCCACTTTTCTAACTAACTCATTAATCTTACTGGACATTTCAAACTGAAGCAGCTCAGTATGAGAGGGTGCAGTGAAAACTGTCCATCCACTCTACTGCAAATTACTAGGAGTGCTGAATGCCTCTAACATATTGATGCAATAATTTTTGTTAAAACCTTTTATAAATTTGTATGTAATTAGTGAATTACTAGTTTGAGATGACTTTGTGGCTCTAGTATCAGTCATTCCTACCAGTTCTTTTTCATAAGCACTGACTTCAAAAAGCTGCATCTGTCAGTTAAGCAAGAGTCTGAAGGAAAGAAACCAGTTGTCTATCTTCTTTAACTTGCTGTCTTGCATAATCTTGGTTTTCTGAGATGTGTTTATCTATATTATATCCATATCTTAGTTGTAAGGACCACAAAGCTCTAATGAAAGAGTGGTGAAACCATGTTTTTATCACTGTCATGGATTAAGCATCCATGTTTTCTCCACCTTTAGAGGCCAATCCCCTCTTTTTCAAATTGCAGAAAGCTTTCTGACTCTTTAAATTTTTAACTCATCCTTCTAAAGCAGCTGTTTCAATCAAAACACAGTTCTCAAACTTGTGTTTGTATTTTGAGGGGCTCATAGGGAATACTTGACCTTGAAGGGTGTGTGAAGGAGTGAAGGGCCACGATTTCTAAATAACTTCTCTATATCACAGTCTTCAAAATGGAAAATTTCCATGTCTTAGGAGGCCCCTAGCCTTTCATGGTTCCATACAGTTTGCAACCCCATTAATGTGATAGTTCTTTAAGCTATAAGTCTCCCTGTATTTAGTCTTCCATTAGGCCTACTTCCTTGCATGCTTGCTGCATATATAGCCTTTCCCCCTTTTTTCTTAGTGTATTTTTTACAGCATCTCTTGATTGTTTCCCTGGAACATTTATTATCTAGAAGCCAAAGCAGGTAAATTAATTTGAACAACAATACTGCTTGATGCTACTCCTCTCTATAGAGAGAGTCCCACACAGATTATTGCCTGTTTCCAAATAAATTTCAGATCTATTTCTGGGCATTTCTCTTTGAGAGAATAAACAAATCTGCTTCTTTCAGCTCTATCACCATCTGAAGGGAAATCTTGTGTGTGCCAGCATTGTGAAGCAGTGTGTTGTAACACATTAGTGAGTGCCAGGAAGAGCTAGAGGTAGTGCAAGAAACATGAAAGACTAACCCACCCCTCTGGAGCAGAAGACTCTGATGTTCTTTCCAAGGCCAGCTGGACACCATCTGATCATTTTTAGGAGATGCATCCCATTACTGCATAGCCCTCTGAGACCCAGGGAATGGCTGGAGATTTTGGAGGGTTTTAGCAGTGGGCTCAGTTTGACTGAATCATGGTTGTTCTGATCAGGCATCATTGTTTTGGCCAGCACCACATATCCACTCCCAACATGCTGCTGATTACCAGTCATAGCTCAGTGGCTTAGTAGTTCAGCATTGCCAAGTCCATCTGAATGGCCCTCTCTCCTCCCCTTTGTTTCATGATTATCCTTATTCAATATCCAAGACATGGGCATCACATTCCAGGGTCATGTCACACCATGCATCCCCACCTGAGTAGCTACAATACAATTGTGACAGGCACCATTACATCATATCATTGTAGGATACTGTAAGGGCCCAAATGAGTCAATGCCATCAAAATACGTGGAAAAAGTCTAGCTCCTCTTTCTGGGAACTAGCTCAAATTCAGTACTTATCTCTAGAAGTTAAAAAGCCTAATGACAGGTGTTTGGTTTATGCTCAGGAAATGTCTGGTTGTGTCTGACTTGACACAACCAATGTCTGGGCAGTCATTACCTTGCCTGCAAAAATAGGCTTTGACCTTTGCCTGTCTTCTTTTCTCTGAGTTATTACCACTGCCAGTAGAATAAGGTGTACTTATAAGGCAGAATGTATACACAACAGTCATTTTTCAGAACCATTTGAAAATACTTTGACTAGCTGATGTTTCATAATAAACAGTATTTAGTTATGATTGCATCTCTTTACAGGAATGGATCAATTCTGACCCCATTTTGATTAAGAAGAATTGAGTGAAAGCCAGATGAAATTACCTCACACCTGAATAACCAATTTATTTGTGTTCAATAGTGACTTGTTCTGTGGCAAGATAGCAAATACAAAATAGTCTGTCTTGTCTCAGATTCTGTCAGCTGAAATTAGACAATGTTTGTGGTTATTGAAATGTTTAATTTTGTGCTTTGGCTAGTGTCCACAAGTGTGGACAGTGCTCTGAAGTGAAATTGAAGTAGTAGATTGGTTGAATAGTAGATTGGTTGGAAAGTCTATCCCTAGTTTTCTGACAGATTTGAAAAAAAAATTTTAGGAAATTTTCACTCTCCTTTTAGCTAGATGTATCTCTGCATGTATACAGCAGTATTTCATCTACTTGGACATCTCAGTTATAATTTGGGGGCATTTTATCACTCCTT
This sequence comes from Haemorhous mexicanus, assembly GCF_027477595.1. Classification (NCBI taxonomy): domain Eukaryota; kingdom Metazoa; phylum Chordata; class Aves; order Passeriformes; family Fringillidae; genus Haemorhous; species Haemorhous mexicanus. The sequence goes on from NC_082343.1 coordinate 51,611,984, forward strand.
GTGTTCTGACTACAGGCTTCTACAATCAGACATAATCTTGTTTGCAAGATCTTGGGTGTTCAGTCTTTTTGCTTCTGACTTCTTTATCTCATCTTTGTAATTCCAGCATTCTTGTGAGACCTGTGCAATACCTTTACTATTTTCTGATGACCCTAGCAGGGACTATGCAGATGTCAACTTATTTCAGTATATAATTGCTTTGCAGTTCTTCTCAGTTCTTTTTTAATTTGGGTTTGTACATAACTTGGCTGATGCTTCAATATGAGTTGAGAATCCTGGTAATCTGCCATATATTCATGTTTAAAGACTGGCTTTGCCTAAAATGCTACTGAGCATACTAGTGATTTGCTTAAACTGTATTTGTGTAGTTTTGGTATTAAGATCAGAGTGCCTCAGAGTTTGTGAGTAATCTCAGTGGTCATGAATCACTAATATTCTCTTTTTCCTTGAGCATAATGCTTAAACATTTAACATATGCAAACACCATTGCATATTAGTTTTTTATATCTGAAAGGCTCTGGGAGTTTAAAAATTCTCGTAGTATCTTCATTAATTAGTACCTGTAGATCTGTACATACACTGAAATGCCTTTGTCTTTTGCTTGCTGCTTTCTCTGAGGGGGTTGCAAGTTTCAAAACACAGATTACTTTGTTTTTGAAAGTTAAGATTCATTTCCTTGCCTCTTAATGGTGTGTTCATATACCAGAAATTGAAAGGTATACCTGAAAATGCCTTTAGAATGTGTCTATCTGTCAGAAATAAGTAGCCACACAATTTGACTGGAACATCACTAAATTAGCAGTCACAGATAATAATAGCAATAGCGCTCTTGTTCCACTGCAGATTTCTAGAATCCTCTTCTGTTTTCTGAAATGAGATGAGGAATGATTTTCTCATCCACTTCTATTTTCCATTATTTTGGAAAATATTATGTTCAACATATCTGTAATATTTGTCACTTGTAGGCATGTAATAGGCATATCTCTCTTTAGTGCTTTTGCTTACACTATTTGGGCTTTGTCTTGTTTTTTTACAGGATGGCAAGTAATCTAAATTGTTGCTCTAGATAGGAAGCTTTATTTTCATGTGCTTATCTACTAAAATTATATTCATTTACTCCTATTGCATTCATTGCATTCACTAACTGCTAATCCTATTACATACGTGTTCCAAAATTCATTAACTGAGAAAATAGTATTGAAGGCAGATGATGTTCTGGGTCAGTCAATTTATTCAGTTTGAGATTGAGGATATCTGAAGATTGAGTTCTTCAGAAACATCTTGACAAATTTTAGCTATTTTGCTGCAACTATGTCAGGCTGAATTGTTCTCCTGGATAATTTTTGATTTGTTTGCATATCTATTACAGTAATCATTTCTCTGACATTTAATCTTAAATTTCTACATTTTCTTTCCTTTTTTGTGGCAATATTGACTGTTGTAGTTTTTGCACAGCTTTCGAATTCTTCATACTTGTGACTATTGTTGCTCCTATGGTCTTCTTAAATTTGATTTGCCATTACTATGCGTAGATATGCCATCATGTTAGAATGTCCTCTTTTGGAGGAGGAGATTTCTGCCACAATACTGTAACTGGGATGCAGATCATATGAGGTTTATTATGGCTTCAGGAAATTGAAGGGAAAGTGCTTTTTAGAACCTTATCCAGGTTGATTTTGTTTGCTTTTAAGTATTGTCGATTAAATCAGCATAAATATATACATATTAAAGTATCAAATGCTTTATGTGAAACTGATAATCTGCATTTCTATGTCATGTCATACCACAGGAATTCAAAAGCATTACCTCTATTGATAGAGGTAATTATTGTTTGTAACCAAAATATAGATAAGTGCTATCAGAGTATTCCAGACATGTAGCTGCTGGGTTACCAAAAAGTTAGTGCAGCTTTGATTCTAGCTAGCCTTTTAGTTGATAGTTAAAACAAACTTATGTACCCATGATGTACATGGGTGCATCACGAATTAAGCTTTTTTCAAGTGATTGAGATAGAATAACCAAGGGACAAGGTTCAAAAACATTTTGGTATCTAAAATCACAAAATATATATTTAGTAGTAAGCTTGGTATTTTCTTATTGGCCATAGTGTATTGCTAGAGAAAAAAAAATGCTACCATGAATAAAAAAACACATCTCTAGATACTGAGAATCTCTATATGTCAGCATTTAATACCAGTTATAAGGATTTTGTCTGTTTGGAATGTCAGTGGAGTTCATATGCATATATAGACTTTCTGTAGGAACAAACAATACTTATTTTGGGTCTGAGTTTAGCAAACCTTACCCTGGATAACACCTAGGGCTATGCTGTCTTGAAGAGGAAAACATTTTAACAGGCGGTTTAGTGGTTTATTTATTTGAGAATAGTTCTGGGGAGAATCAGTCTTCAAAAGCCTTGCATGTTCTCACGGACAAGAAGTGGTTAAATTGGTTAGAGAAAACAAACAAAAACAAAGAACTACAGAATTCTTTCCCAGGCACAAAAGCCTTTTAACTTTTGCAATGACAGCAAGGGAGTATTTTTACCTGTTTCCAATGCAAGAATGGAAGGGTTTGCAGCTATGTAGATGAGCAACTCTATTAACAGCATTACTATGCAAAAGGCATTTGTCTACTTTGCTGATGTTGAGCTCCATTCTTTTGTATTTGTTTTTTATTTTCTTTCCTAGGGTGATGGGGTTGAGAGATATCAAGCATGTTGCTAAATATTTTAGTCTGACAAAACTATATGGCTTCCTTTATCAAGACAGCTGTGTTTTTACATTAATAATCTTAATTTGGCTTGCTTAAGGATTATGCCTTGTACCCAAGTGCATGACCTTGAAAGGTCCCCTTGACTTCCCCAAGCAGTTTACTTCAAGGCATTCAGGATGCCAGTCCAGAAAGCCTCACAGACTGAAGTATGTTCTTATTTCCTACTTAAAAGAATGGCACTGGAATGAAAAGAACACCTTCCAAAATAGCAAAAAATGTTATTCGCCTCTCACTGAATCACTTCGAAACAAAGACTGCTGAATGTGCTGCTTCATTTTGACAGGCATACCTGGTATGGATCACAGGGAATAGTTAAACTTTCTTAAATTCTTAAATTAGGCTCCCATTAAATAGATTTATATCTCTGTTAACTGGCTTCCCATTGATGTCATTGTATTGTTCACAAAAGCAAGATAAGGCTGGGACAATGAGTAATTCACAGTAGTTATATATGCAACACCACAATTTGCAGCAATTAAAGAAATTGGTATTTTATTTTAATAACCATTTATTATAGATAATTTGGCCAATGCTCAGAAAAACTCATTCTTGGGAATGCCAAAGATGAGCTCAAAGATACTGCCCAGTTTATTAAAAATCAATGGCATGAATATCATTATTTTATACTTTCATACCAAGCTGTATATTCATCACACAATGCAAAAAGGGGATATTTATGAGATCTATTGCTATTTATGGAAATATGTGATTTCCTTTGTGCTTCTGTACCAGGCAATACCTATAGATGACCCTTCATATCATGAAAATTTTGAAGATGTTCTCTTAGGTCTAAATGCTGAAAAATTATTTAAATATGGTCCTGTGTCCTGTAACTACAGACTTCCATATCCTGAGAGTTGGCTAGGTAAGGTGCTCACAAATCATATGCTTTAGTGGTAGAATTCACAGCTGATCATGAGATCAGTAGTATTGAGGCTTTTATCTGATTTGGAACCTGTCTTGAGGCTGAGGTTTTAACTTCACAGTGAAGGGTGCCAAAACATGTGAAAGTTGGACATGCTTTTAATTTAGTGACCTTATGCAGGATGGAGAGGCTCACAGTAACCCATTCAAGCTTTCTTGTTTTCAAGTTGAGATTGAATATGTGTGCAATGAATTAAACAAAGACAAGCCATCTCTCACTTTTGTTATTTCCAGTTGTTTGGCTTGGTTTTTGTATATTGCCCAAAATAGTATTTGGACACTAAAGAAGCAGTTTTGAAACCTTCTAGTCTGTTCTTTTCTTTTCTGTGTGCATACCAACTATAAAAGACTACCCAAGTTTTTACATTCAGATGCATACTTATTATTTGGAACTAATTGCTAGTACACTTGATGAAAGTCTTATTTTCCAGTGTTATTGTTTCATGTTTCCTTAAATATGATGTTTGTGTGGCAAGAAGCAGAAGGCAAGATGTTTTGCAACATAACTTGTAAAGTTTTTAGTATCTTATCATTTTTTTTATGCACAACCAAGCAGAGAAAAAAATGCCCAGAAAGAACTTCATGAAGTCATGGTTAATATACCAGGCACAAATTAAGATTTTAACAGTAACTAGCATACTATTATGCAATATTTCCAAAATTTTAAGCAAAGTCAAATATGCCAGTTTAGACACAGGGGGTTGTGTTAAAACTCTTAAGCACTGACTTGTTTAGTGCACTGTACCTTATGCCACCTGATGTACCTCTGCAAATCCCCTCCTTGGGAAAGGTTTTGCTTGCCTGAATCATGCAGGGCTTTTCTGTGACTGTTGTTCAGAATTTTACAGTTAGCACTCAGGAACCCCTGGAAGGAAGCTTTGCTGATCTTAGCTGACGAGTATTGGGTAGAATCAGATAAATGATCACAAAACAGAAGATTATGCAATATAAACCTATGCCTAAAAGTAGATGTAATGTAGCATATCCACTATTATATGCTTCATTATTTTTTCTTGTAATTAAATATTCAAAGACACAGAGTAGGGGGTTCTTTCTGTAACACCTGAAGACTGTCTGAAATGAAACACAGGAGTTAGAATTCAATTATCCTGGTGGATCCCCTCCAACTCAGAATATTCTATGATTTGCAGAGGACGAGAGAAGGGCTCTCCAATTAGATGACACCTTATCATAATAAATGTTGATTTCTAAGCCGGAGGGAATAATTTGTGTCTCAACTGAAGGTTGTGAATAAACCTAAATAACTTAGTAAATATTATTAATGTATATACTGGAATGTGCATAGTGAGCAATCTAACCTTTTCTTCTTCAAAATGGTGTCTTGAATTTGTTAGGAGTAAATTATTGCTGCAGTATCTGTAATGAAGTCTCACATCAATTTTCAAAAATTTGCAGCTAGATGAAATGGAAAAAGTGTTCTCTTGAGTATTCAAAGGTACACCTGTATACAAAATATAACTTTTCGGTCTGCTACCACAGGGATTTTATTCTTAAAATCAAAGAATTACTTTATATGTAACTAGATGCTTGACTACAAGAAAAGAAAAAGATGAACCATTTGTTCTCAAACGTACAAGTATTTTTATTTGTCCTACAAGGAGAAACCACGTCTGCATAATCTCAACTAAAGAACTGAAATTTTCAGAGTGATCTTCAGAGAATGATTGACAGAATGAATTTTAAATGAAAACATTTATCTGCCTAAGTTATATCTGTCAGTAGTACTTTAGCTAGAGCTGTGTTCAATGGTTCTGCTCAATGTATTTCTTCAGCACTCTCTACTACAACACTGTCCACTACCTCCATTATGCCATAGGTATTGTGTAAATTCTATAATAAGTTGAATGGTCACTTTTAAAATTAGCATAAAATTCATTAGTGTAAAAATAACAAAAGATTTTGTTCCAAAAATATTGACTCTGTTATGATGCCTTCTTCCTGATGAATAAACAATCAGGAGAGACAGTAACTACATCAAGGAACAGTGAGGATGATTTTTATACACATATACAGACCAAATTAATTTTTAAATGTAGATTGAGTTAATTTGTAGCCAATTTAAAAATTACTTTACCAGGAAAGATATGAACTGAGAATGAGGAAACGATAGCTAATCATATCACTTAAGAGGCTTTGGCTTTTTATTGACATATATATATATATATATATATATATACTTGATTTTATGGTGTTTCTATAACAGACAAACAAGATGCATTTCCAGAATGCCTAATTTTGCTGTGAGTTGTTGGTAACTTAAAATAAGTAATTAAATTGGACACTTTTAAGACATAGTGCCACTTAAATCACAAAATCATATTATTAAATGTCTTCACCAGAGAGAAGAAATAGAGATCCCCTGTAACTGTTCAGCAGTTTGAACTAACTCTTGGAAAATTAAATCTCCATTACAGTGAATACTAAAAGACAGTTAATTGATCTGAAGTCTATTTTTCAATCTCCTAATGTTACATGTGCTTCCATTACAATATAATAAAATATCATTTTTTCATAATCAACCATGGGATTGTCTTGCCAATTGAAACAGAAGGGATTCTCACATAAACAAGAAAATTTTAAGTCCTATCTCCTCTGTAGAGAAAATATAACCATACCCCATACCCCAACAATTTTTCTCTATATTTTATGTCTTCCTTAGGAAGACTGGGCTATGAAGCCATCGGCCATTTAAAGTCTTGTGTATCCCTTCCTTGCCAGTGTTAGTCCCTGCAAGACTTAGCATTGATCTTTCTCACCTGATCAATGACCAAATGATCTGGAAAACTTTCACTTTTTATTAAGTATGGGTAGGCTGTAAATTTGGGTGCCTTTCTTCACATTTGAGACAGAACTAACCAACAGCAGTTTTCTGAAGCATTTTCACTGAAAAACTGAAGAGCTTCTTGATGTTCTTTTTCTGTAAAACACATCTGCCTCACACATTTAAATGTTAACAGTCAGTGACTGGTGAAGTTTCAATCCAGGTTTCATGGGAAAACCTCTGCTTCTTCAGACGTGACCAAATCCTGCAGTACGAGAAATTAAGAACTTAGCTCAATGTAGAGTTTCTAAGAGTTGGCTAGTATACTTTTTAATTTAGGTACTTGCAGCAGAGATATTTGAAGGGCTCTTAATGTTCTACTATCATATTAGATAGAGGTAAAAATATCCTAGATATAGTCCTTATCATGTGATAAGAAATTTGATGGAATATACTTGAATGCTTTTGTCTATGACTACATCAAGAAAATTCTTTCATCTGAACTTGCCAGAATGGGATCCAGTCAGTATCACAGATTTTACACATGCAAATTCTTAACTCTACCTGCTGGTTTCCATCATTACCTCTCTAAGATTTTTTCTAAGCAATACTCAGTAGTCCTAATAATGGTTTGCAATCAGATCAAACACTCTTCTTCAAGTGAATTATTGCTAGATGTGAGACCACATTACAAAAAAGCATCATAGCTAAAGCAAGTAAAATATGGCAAAACTGAAATCATTGGACCTCTGAATTGTTATGTTGCTGGGCAGTATAACAATTTTTTACCCATTCTTTGCAAATAGTCACAGAGTAAGTGTCACACACTGTTAAGACATTTCTTTGGCAACTAGCTGTATTTATGTTGTGAAAAGAGAAATTGGAATATGAATAGGTAATTAATGTGTCATTATTCACTTCTCTAGTATTGGACAGCTTGAAATATTTCACATATTTATCTGAGATTTATAAGGAGATAATTCACATAAAATCAATAGCTACTGCTTGTCAGCACCTCAGGGCATATCACCGTTAATATGTTAACCTCGTTAATATGTTACCTTAGAACACGGGTAAACCAGGGTTTCTGAGTGCTACATTCAATGATAGACCTGTACATCAGGTATAACTACTTGACTCCTTAGCAGTCATGACATGATTTAATTTTTACCAGATGCCAAGGAATTAATTTACAATAATTGCTGATCTGTTTTTGTTAAGGGCTGTCAGTTCTGTTGGGAATATTTTAGCAACATGAACAGGCAAAAATAGCTCTGATATGGCTAAATAGAGGCTACATTTATTTCCCAGTACTTTCATTTAAACTCTTACATGGTCAGTAAGTTGATTCAAGGTATTTTATTTTAAATTAAGGGGAGAAAATGCTCTAAAGCTCATTTTTGTATTCTGCTATGGTTTGCGTTTTATTGATGAGTCTCTGCTGTTTAGTCTTCAGCAATTAAAAGGTGCATGCAAAGAGATAGGATCATGGTGCAGCATAGCTGATTTTAATGTTCTCATAGCACCTTTCAGACCAAAAAATTTATCATAAAATCAATGTTGTCACTAAGCTGCATAATATAGAAGTGTAAATCGGTGGTCTGGAAATAGAGCAAAAATCATGCAGAGGCACAAAGTGATCATAGTCTTCCCAAAAGACACATGGTGAGATCCAGTTAGCTTCAATCACATACAGGCTTTGGCTAACAGAATTGCTTCCAGTGATGCTGAAAAACACCTTCTTTCCTGACTGTAGAGAAAGTGAAATGCTTCATTTACAAAGACTGCTTCAATAAACACCCAAAATACATCTATCCACACTGGGAAAGAATGGACAGCCACTTGTTTCTCAGTCTGCAAAAGGCTAAGAGACCTGCAACTTAAGAGGCAAACCAGATTATATATAACCCCACCAATAGTCATGAAGGCTGAAACGAAGGCAGAATCTATCACAAAGAAATGTAAAGGAGAACAATACTAATGTAAAAAAAGTTTACAGAACCGGAAGTAGAAAAATTGGTCAAGTTTTAAAACAGAATTTCATCAGGATCTGTATATAGTGCTCAGACTTCCAACCATCCTCACAGAAAGCTGGACAAGGTGGATGCTCATGTAGGAGCATTTTCACTCATTTGTAATATGTAGTGCAGAGCCTGGGAGTTTTAAAAAACCCCAAAACTAAGAACATATAATAGCAAATAAATGCACAAATAAATAGATTATGTACCTAAACCAGGTGGACTAGTGTTCGATATAGGGTGAAGAGGAGGAAATTTAGTGTGCAAAATATTTTCCACTTCCTAATTAATTCAACATGCAACTATTTTGTCTTCTGTGCTATCAAGATCAGATGTTCTTTTAAACAACATAAAATTAAGCCTGAATAAAGAAATCCCTACATAAGACTATTTAGCCTGTGATTTCTAGAATCACATGAATTTGTCTAATAATTTCTTCCATCCAAAATCTAAAAGTGTCATAACTTTAGGTATAATACATCCTGTTTTGACTCATGGTTTGTTTCTTTACGCCTTTAAATCTTAATTTTTAATGTATTTTTATTAGCATTATGTATATTAATTACTGTATTTTTCAGTGGTATCCAGTGAATACACAAATGGCAGTGGGCACAAACTGAAGCACAAGAAATTCCATTTACTTGTAAGAAAAAGCCTTTTTACAGTGAGTGTGATCAAACACTCTAAGAAGTTACCCAGAGAGACTGTTCAAACCCCATCTGGACATGCTACTGAGCAATCTGGTCTAGTTGTCTTTGCCTTGAATAGTGGGCTTGTACTTTGTGATCTCTAGAGATGCTTTTCATGTTTAGCTGATACTAACAGTATTATTATGGGAGATTTGTATTTGTATTTGTAGATCTGTGTAGAATTAATGGCAAGAAAGATTGAAAATAATGAAAATGCAAGTTCATGTTAGACTCCAGAAATACCACAAAGTACTCACTATAGGTCATTCTGAATTTGAATGCTTTGTGGAATTATTCATTTATGAGGCCAAATTTGTGGAGGGGGGAGTTTGTACCCAGATGAGAAAAATCTCCCCTGTATTGATGTAGCAAAAAAGCAAAATCAAATCTCAAATGTAACTAGGAGGGCTACACAATGAAAATGTGGTATGGACTTGCATCAAAAAATGCAGTAGAACAAAAGAGACAGGAAGGATGTAGTCTAGAGCAAGTATGATCTTGGCACTGTGGGAATCTGGATATTGTGAGCAAGTAATTTTTCTCAAGATAGATTCCCGGGCTAATTAGTCCCGTTTCCACCATTTGTACCTGAGGTCGACACTTCTAATCTTGAAGAATGCTCAGTTTTGGGAAGGATGGCAGAGTGTATATGCAATCCTGATGGGCTGCCAGTCGGAAGTGACTGCAGCGTCTGAGCGCCTGTCAGTTCCTGTCGTGCTCCTCCAGCACAGCTCTTGGCTGGCTGCTCATGGCTGTCGAAGAGTCAAACATTTCCTGCTTGGCAGCCATAAGGAAAGGAAGTCCCATCTGCTTCCTGGTGCTGGAGGTGGCATGGAGAGCCAATAAAAGCAAATGCACGAAGTGAGACAGGATTTGGTGACCTCTCAGAGTGAAGCTTTGTGTCGTCCTACTGGAAGGCAATCGTTGTTCCTGTGTATAATTAATTGCATGACTAAAACCATATCCATGGTCCCAAAACAAAGAGGATTAGAGGTTTTAAATATTTAGATATTCCTGATTCTTGTTTCCGTTTTCTTTCGTAAATGTGTCTTATGATGCATTACTGGACTTGGATCAGTCATAGTTTTATCACTTGCATATCACCTCAGGGAAAAAAAAGGATTTTACTGATTGTTTAAGGTAATTTAATGCTTATGAAAAGTGCCAGACAAGTTGATTGCCTTAAAGCCTTCCTCTTCTGGAATGATTATCCTCTGAATTATGTGCGGTGCCTTCAGACACTGCTTGAAACCCGTTTCCTGCATCTTAAATCTGTCTCTTTTTCTTTATTTTCTGACTGGTCTTGGACCCTATATTGATTGGTGTAAGTTATCATAATAATGCATCTTGACTTACTTAGTTACTTTTAAAGAGCAGTAGAAGTAGATTGATTTTTGGCAGTCTTAAGGTAGATAATTTACGATATTGTCCTGCATTTCTTGTTAACTTCAGTTAATTGTTTTTAAAAGCTAAGGATTTGGGCTTGGAATTTTTTGTTTGGTTGGGGGGGTTTTGTTTGTTTTGGTTTGGTTTTTGTTTGTTTGTTTGTTTTGTTTTGTTTTTCTCTTCTTTCAGTAGACTTCTCATGGTTTGCATTTGAAGATAATTTTTACCATTATCTTTGACTTCACTGTTATTCTTCCTATCAGTGAAGTCAACAAAGCATACAGGAAATGCTACCAATGTCGTTACCCTATGCTTACATTGGGGAGCTCTTTTTAGCTTTCTCCAGGGGAAAAAAGGAAACAGGTAAGTTGATACTATGAAGAGTTTTTAACTAGAAATTGTAGCATTTAAGGTTTTTGCTCTTTCTCATAAAAAACAGGTCACAGACAAAACCATGATAGTCAGCCTTTTAAAATCTACATCACACAAACACTTTCATACCCATTAATTTTCTGTTACAAGGACTTTATCTGTGTGTAGTGTCTATTTTATTTGGTTACATTTTATCTGACACAGATGTTTTGCTCTGCAGTATTTAGTAATGTAAGACTAAAGCAGTGGGGAAGAAATTTGGATTCTAGTTGCAGCATTCTGTATTTCTGCAAATACAGACAGCAGGCTGATTTAGGAGGAAAGAAAACCTAGAAACATCTACCAGTAGGGCATAGGTGATCATGAGCAGTATTCTAAAGGCATAAGACACCAGATAATTGCTACACCTTAGGGAGGTTGTGAAATTGAAATAGTGGTGCAATACTATTTAACTCTTCAGTTTGCATTGTAGGATGATGTCCTTCAAGAAAATGTTCTCCATGAGATATTTGGAGATCAGGGATGTTAATAAAAGAACAGCATCTATGTTCTTCTGGAATTCCAGCAGCCACTTTATTAACAATATTTCATAATAACTAAGTACTCAGGAGTATCATGCTTTTTTGGAATCAGTCTTATGAAAGATCAAAATGATACTGCCCATCATTTGATGCAGCAGACACCAAACATGTCCAACAACAGTTTCTGAAGCTATGTGTGGGGAGGTATAATCATGGCCAAATTGCTTGTCAGATCTGCCTCATAGTTCAAAACCTGATCTTCCTGAGATCAAGACCAGAAGAGAGAAACTATTAGAAAGATAGTACTTAAATATATCTCTGGGAGAAGAAGTGGTGATTGAAACTGGGCTGACTTATAGATAACTTTATCCTCATGCTGGTGCCAGTCTGAGCACTTGAACCAGTTTTGGCATAGACTTCTATGTGGTGAATAACCAAGGGCCAAACAGAAATGGAGAATTTAAATCTGGGCTATGCAGTTTCTCTTTTTAGAAGTATGGGGTATTTCTTGGTGAAGTCACTGACTGAACTTGAATCCATTTGAATTGTGCTGTCCTAGATTTTTTGCTCTGAAATTGCTTGCAAACATTGAAGTGTTTCTGTTCTTTAAACCTGAAGTGCTCGGGTTTAAAAGTTATTTTTATAATTCATAGTACTTGCCCATTTTCAATGATTGAAATAACTAATTTACAATGATTCAGAGTGTTTGAACATTTGTGTGTAAAATAACATTTCTTGTCATTGCTGAGAGACAGAAGTTTCTCTTAGACATTAACGGAAAGCTATTAATACTTTCTTATCAAAACTTTCTTCAGCAGATAAATTAATTGTGGTCTAGGTTGAAGGGGATTTAAACAGAGCTATGTGGAATATTGTGTCATCTCTACAAGCAATTGCATACAACAAAGATACATTTAAAAAATTAAAACTATGACATGAAGCTATGAAATGTTAAAATTGAAGATGTTAGGTATTGTCTTAAATTTCTTAACTCTCTTGTCCAAGACTGTCTTTAATGCATCAGTTATAACTATACTGACAATCCATATCCTTGCTCTCTGAACCCTGTCTTCATAGCCTATCTCATCTCTTATTTCCTCTCTTACTCAGTAGTGCCCCATACTTACTAACTCCTATCACAATTTACTCCCCTTTCTTCACTATCTTTTTTTTCCCTCTCTACTTTTAACTCCCTAAACCAAGGGGTATTACTGGGAGACCTGAAAAAGTGCATGCAGACCTCAGTTGAGATGCTGAGACTTTGTACCTGGAGCACAAGTCATGATAACATCATGTGCAGTCCCTTACAGATGGCACCTCTGAGGAACTAAACTGTTAAAATCTTAATCTGTTGAACTGCTGTGAACTTCCTTCTCCACACACACACATGCACAGACACACACCCCACCCCCAACAGTATGAAATTTAATCAACTAGGGTCAGATTTCAGAGGGATGCCAGAGGGCACATCCTTGATATGAAGTGTGCTTACTCCTCCCTCTGTCCCAGGTTTTAATCTGAAATGTGAAACACTCAGTTTAAGGTCACTGGAATCAGTTCACATGGACAAAACTTCTTTTTCCATGACCTTGTCCTTGAAGGCAGTCAAGGTATTTTTGCTGTAATATACCCGAAATAAATAAACAAAAAAATTAAAACTCATCTAATGAAGATGGCTAAGATGGAAAATTTTATCTAAAATAATTGAAGCTTGGTAATTATACAAGTACCTGGAAAGAAGAGCCATTAAATGGAAGGTGTCAGGGAATCCAAATAGGTTTGACTATTATCTTTGGCTTTGAAGTATGTATTGAAACCACTACTTTACAGTTCCCAACGTGTTAATCAAATGTATTCATTTTCCTTCCCAATTGACTGCAGACACAGTAACCCAGGCAGCAGCTCTAACACAAGTAATGGTGACTAGATATAAGTGCTAAAACAGTGCTTGTGCTTTGGTCTTCTGGTTCTCTGTAAGAAGCCCAGCACTATTTCTATGCTTTGATCACCCATGGGATCCACAGAATGTGGTGAACTGAACTTTTACTGCTCAAATGCTTAGTTAGCATGTTAAGGTGGCCAGATGATGGAGAAGTAGAGGGCATAGGCAGAGCAGTCAAGATTGCCTGCTGTTGTTGTCACTGAAGGCCGCTAATAAGAAGAGAGGCTATGTGCTGCTGATAATTATCTTGAACAGATTCATATCTGTGGAGGTGGGGTTTTCAGACATCCTTTGGCCTAAGATATGGCATGAAGGGTTAAATGCCAGTAAGATCAATGGAATTGGCCAGTGCTGCTTAAACCACTGAGTTTTAACTATTGTACACGCTAAAAGTCAGAGTTTAGCAGAGTTGCCTAAGCTCAGATTTCTCAGGCTTTGAGCACCTTTTGAATGGTTCTTTCCAAAAGATCTGAAAGAATAATTTTCATTCTAACATTAAAAAAAAAAAATGTCAACCCATCCCCACCCCACCCCCATTATTTACAAGAAAAAGAAAATCGGTTCTAGTCTAAGTTACTTTTAAAAATTGTTTTATTTGAGGAACTCGTAGATATGGGAAATTATCATTTGGTCACAGCCTGTGCTAATACAATTAAATCAGAGCATCCAAATGTAAATGCATTGCTCCTTCAGAGTTCACAGGATATTCACACTGGCTCCATTTCCTTAAGACAAGACCCATACAGTTTTTGTTTTGCCTTAGCACAGTTGATATTTCAAAATACTGAACAGGATTAATTTTTTGTTTCTTTTTGACTTTTTGGGATTTTTTTTCTTGTGGCATGGTCATCTGTAAGTATGGTGGTTACATTACTTTTTTAAGAAACAAAACAAAGATACTGAATTATAAACACCAGTCTGTTTCCTTTGTTAACAAAACAGCCCAAGTAAAAGATTTTCTAAACTCAGTAGGAACACTTTCTCTCTCTGTGAAAAATGGTTGAAAAATCAGCTTCTGTAACTCAGTATTGACATTTCCTGTGTCACCTCCCTCCATGAACTACTGGGCCGAAACAATCCCTGAAGTGTGTAAATGGTGGCTAAGATTTCTGACAGCTGTAGAGACTTTATTTTCATCCCAGAATAATTTGTTGGAACTGTAGAAAAGTGACCATACTACCCAAATGATGCCTTTCTTAAACTGTTTAAACCCTGTTTAATCATCTGCTAAATTAGTTTTAGTAAAAAAAAAAAATTTAGTATACTTTTTATATCAAAGCTGTAGGCCCTGAAGACATCAGGAGGTGGGGAAGGTCCAGTTTGTCCAATGCTTGTGGTTTTTCTCTCCACCAATGTTCTGTCATGGGGATCCCAAAAGCATTTGAGTAGACTGGATTCAACTCCAATGCAGACAGTGTCTCATGATCTCAGTTACCACATGATCACTGAGGCCATTTCACGTACCCTGTCATCATATAACATTCCTCTGGAAGGAATGATTTGTTTACATGGGAAAGATCTCATGTATTTTAAGATTCTTTTTCATGTGATATAACAGAGGAAAACAAAGATAACAGTCAATTTTCAAAGAGAAATGGAAACAGGCACCAAGTAGCTCTGTGGAAAATACTTTTCCTAGCTTCAATACTATTAGAAACATTTACTTTGGATTTTGGGACATTTGAGAACAGATCTCCCCTTTGCAGCAAGAAATCTGAGAGTGGCATACACAGTTGTGCCAATAGCTGGTAGTTCAGCATGCTGTTTCTGACAGGGACCTCTATCAGCTGCCTCAGAAAATGCTACAGAATCAGCTGACCACAGCAATGTTCTTCTTAACCCATGTTTGTTAGATGTTGATCTGCCTTGAAGCCTAACTCCCCCCACACACTCCTTTGGGCTTTTAGAAATGCTTATTTTGGATGTTCTTCCTACCCACACATGTCCAAGATTTTTTTGAGTTCTTCTGGACTCTTGACCTAAATCATGCTTCATGGCATGAGTCCCAGACTGATTGCATGTTCTTGCTAATTGTTTCATTCATAGTCCATTCCCCACACCACAACTGGGAAGCAAAGTTTAGGTTAAGCAGTTAGCTATGTATGCCAGAGCTGCACTGTTGGGTTTTTTTGATGTAAAAGATTGTTGCCTGTTGCAAATATCTAATACTTAATATTTGGTTTATGTCACTTGATTTAAAAGAAAAGTTTTTTATTTATCATCATTGCAGAAATCCCCTCTATTTTGATAGCTTTGAAACATTCTGGAGAGAGTTCAAAATTTTGCACCCACTCTGAATGTCTTAAGTCTTAGGAACTGAAGTAATGTTCTAAGCTACAAATTAAATAACAACTGGGAAATATCTACAATGTAGTTAATCAATATAAACATAAGATTTTATTGTGTCTTTGGCCTGAAGATTTTTTAAAATGTTAGTTATGAATCTTTCTCCTTAGCAAGTGCTGAATAACACTGAATTGGTATGATAGTAATTTACACCACATCTGCATTCTTTAATGTAATAAAAATATGATGCAGAGCACAGGAGAGCTGTGATTACTGTAGTCACCTGTCTCCACATATTTATTTCCTATTTGATTTGGAGACTGATGCTGCCTCCTTATCCACAGAATGTAAACCGCTTATAATGTCACTGCTGTACTAGTAGAGGTCGTGGGGACATTTGCCGTAGAGACACCAAGACCTGTGTGGCATTTCCTTAGTGATGCACAAACAGGTAGATTTTCAGGGGGTAAAAATGCAGCTGGAACTTACCAGAGACTCAGTGTGGCCAAGCAGCTGCAGAAAACACTCATTTCTGGATTACTCATCTGACAGGGTCTGTCTTCTGCAGTTTCTGACTGCTTCTTCCAGCTCCCACCTTCCCTGGCTTACCCAATTTTCAAACTTATGCCCCTCTAAAAAAAGCCCATTTAAACATTTTGTAAAGCCAGAGATTACTGGGTTAACCTGAATGTTTCAAGGAATCTGTCATTGTCTCTTATACTTGGTTCTGTTTGTTTTTCCAGTTTTCATTTTTCAAAAGGGCTTCAGGATAAAGACTGTATTATCTTAATGCTTGCAAACTATCTAGCACAACATATGAGACTCCATATTTTTGTCAGAATTAAGAAGCAAGATATTTTTCAGACACTACAATTCCCCATCATTGTCTGTGGCAACTGAAACAACAAACTGAAACAATTTAAAAATTGTGTAAGAAGAGCAGTATTTATCCCTTATTTTTTGTTAATTATTCATCTGGGTAGTGATTCCATTCAAACTGTATATGAAAAATGCCATCATGGCTTTGCTAATTAGTCGTAGCCTGAGTAGAGCTTCAGTGTTTGGAATATTCTCCTGTTCAGTTGGTTGTATGTTATAACATCTGCTCATGGCAGTGCAGAGTATCCTGTACTGGCTGTACAACCCAGGGTCTGCACTCTGCAAGTGTGCATTCTCACTTCATACACCTGAGGAATTTCAGAGACAAGGAAAGGACCAGGAGACAATGCTGGCTGCATAACGTTGACCCAGTCCATCCCAGATAAATGACCCTCAAACAGAGAGGGCACCCTCAAAGCAAAAGGGAAGAATGAATGTCTTGACAGAGAAGAGGGCACTGTGCTCACACCAGCACAAAGCCCATCCTTCCTTTCACAAAACAGAATCTGACACCAGGCTGTGAATCACAGGGAATGTTGCACATAGCCTGCTCTAGAGCTCACCTGGACTCTGCATTCACTGGGGCTTGGGTGTGGAAAGTGCTAACCTGGAAGTGGTTATCCTTTCCTATTCAACTATTCAACTTGAATTTCTTGGCTGCTTCCTTTTTTCCTACAAGGTCTTAGTTTGTGTGATCTTTTCTTCACTGAGCTTGTGTTACCTTTCATGCAGAGAGAGAAGGAAAGGGGGATGCAGGCATGAATAGATATCTAAGGTTGCAGACACACACCCCCCTGCAACACTGAGGACTGACAGCTGTGCTGCCAGTGTGTCTGGAAAACCACAGCTCCATGTGGACTGCGAAAAAGGAGTTGGCATCAGCATTTCAGTGTAAGAGAAAGTAGGAAGCTCTTCCTCACTATGTTGGGACAGGAACTTGAGGTCCATGAGGGAAGGAAGGTGGTAATGTGACTACAAAGTTTAAAGGGAATATTGTCCTAATAAGAAAAATGGAAAGACTCTTCCTGAGGTGTGATTATTTTAGTCTATGTTGGGGGTTGCAATAAAGTATTTAAAGTATTGGATGTGATCTTTAAAGTAGTGGATATTGTAAAACTGCCCAAAGAAAGTATTAATTCAGGCTGAATTTCAGCCCTTCTGTTTTGCATTACTCACTGCTGAAATGCAAAAAATTACATCAAAAGAGATATAATAAAGGTTCTTGGAAAGAACCAAGCTTGGAAAAAAGGGATGCTGCATCTCAAACAGTAATTCACCTTCAAAGCAACTCAGAACTATGTTAATAGTGGGCAGCTCCCTTCAAACTAGGATAATAGTGTACAGGTTTGGACAATAGAAGGAGGAGGGTGAATTAAGGGTGAGGCAAATGCTAGGCTAAATATATATAGTAAGAGAATGGAAGACTGATTCAAACCACTGTATATTTTTTTCTAGTTATATCAATAGTACCAAGATTTCATAGAATTTGTTTTGTTTCAATTATTTATTTTTCCTCAGAAAATGTTTGTATTAGTATAGCATTCAGGAAATGTGCCTGTTTGATCTCCAGGGCACTAAAGAGGTTTACTCCCAGCACAAATGCGTCAAGGGCAGCAAGAGATCAAAATGTTTTATAATGACATACTTATGGTCTCCTTAGGATCTGTTGTCCTTTTTTTGACAAATACTCTGTTTTTCATGTAATCCTTTTGAAGTTGTGGGGCTATCCATTGTTTCAGGGATTCAAAATCTGACAACAGAAGAGTTCCTTCTAAGGGGAAAATGCTGATTATTTGTTCCACCCTTGATATTTTGGATAGAATACCTCACAGCCATCCTAACTGTGATGACTCTTGTTTTCATGATGTTGAAACTTTTGGCTAAAGCCTTCACCTGCGTAATTCAGTATTTGATTTTTCATCTGGAGGAAGGAGAGGAAGGAAGAAAGGGCAGTCTGATCTTCTTTGGCTGAAGTTTTGGGTTTTTTTTCACAAATAATAAGTGTATTAACTAAAGAACTAAAAAAAAAAAAAAATAGAGATTTATGTTACTTTCAGAATTCTTTTATAGTGTGTGTTGTTAAAAGCAAGGAAGGCTTGACATGGCCAATGCACAAAATTAGTCTATGCTTGATGTAAACATATGTGGTATCAGTAGGAATTCTTTTTATATACAGAAGGATAAGCAGAACTCTCCGTTTATATATTCTAGGAAAACATTTATTTGTTGAGTACATGCTGAGCATCTTTCCTGCCTTTTCTCAGAATAGGCCCTTGTCTCCCTGTGGTTAGCCAAACTGAATACATAGCTCATGTAGTTTAAGGATTACTTAATTTAACAAACCTCTTTCCTTTGTACTTTTCATTTATGTTGCTGGCACATCACGCCAATGGCCGGATGTGCATTACTAATACAGTGTTTTTCATTTTGATCTTGCCAGCTTCATCTGAATCATACGTGCAGCACTGGATTGTTATTGAGCCTGTACATATAGAAGGAATTTTTTTTTCTTCTTTCTTATTAACAAAGAGAGTACTGATGGGAATAGTGCCAAAATAGTTTAGTAGAAGCAGAGATAGGGTAGAATCTGGTCAACAACCCCAAATTCTGTCTTTTCAATTTAGCTCCAGAGAGTGGAACTGGCTGGCTGACAGGAGCTGCAAAACTTTACCAAGAAGTTCATATCTTCTAAAGTAAAAGGCAAGGCAAGATCTACACGGTTAAGAGTGGCAGCTGCAACAAGTGGGTGAAGGGTTTTTTGGCCATTTCCATGATGAAGTTTATGAATTGGCATCAAAACAATTTGTGTATCAGTAGTTACAGTTTGCTATGTTAACAAATCATAGAATCATCGAGTTTGGAAGAGACTTGTAAGATGGTCATGGTTAACTGCCAACGCAGCACTGACACTGAAATGCCCAAACCCCTAAACCACATCACCCAGCACCACATCCAGACCCCTCTTAAACACCTCCAAGGATGGTGAACAAACAAGCAATCTGGGATAATAACAGCAAATAACCACTTCAGCTTAAAAAGTTTTATTATCAGAAAAACAGTGTACCTGGAACCCAAGTCTAAACCTCAAAGATTCATCTTCCTTTAGTTTACTCCTTACCTTTAGCTCCTCTGCCCCCAAACAACGAAGTTCTAAATATATATCAGAACTTTAATCCAGAAAAATGCTTATGACACAGCTGTTTAAGTTACCTCTCTTGTGGATGTGCTGCACACACTTCAAGTACACTTTCCTGGGTCTATCCATGTTTCAATTATTCTTACCTGGCAAATTCATAATCCACAGCCTGGACACCTGAGGAGTCATTCTTCATAGTTTGCAGTTCCAGTTCAGTTATGGTCACAAAATTGGAAATGAGATTTATTTAGGAATGAGAACAAAGGCTCATCCATCAATTTAAAAGCCACAGGGCTTCAATTTATTCAAGTCTTAACTTCCTTAGTGAGTTAGGGAATGATCCAAAAGACAGACAGAGTAGCAAAATTATTTACTCAGAGCAACTGGAATTAGATTAGTTGTTAGGAGATGTTGACCTGGGACAACAGCAGGTTTAATGACAGTGCTATGGGAACATAACTACATTGATAGGGGCATTTGAGAGAGGTTAGAAAAGACTTTTAAAAGGCTGTGAAAGGGGTTAGATGAGCAGGAGGACTACAGCAGGTGTTCAGAGAGCAGCTTGTTCTGTAAATTGGGTTTGACAGTAGCCATGTCTTCATACCCCGCTCTTTGGAAAGGTAGATACAGGAAAAATCTAACAAGTCCAGGAGCTGGATGTGTTATACCCACGAGCTGGCTTTATACATTACTTTTTAAAGGTCTTTCTAAGCAATATTTCTTTCATAAAGGCACTTATCACGTAATATTTGGTCAAGTTCTCAAGTTCAAGTTCAAGTTTGAGTGTGTCATGCTGGCGATCATATCCTGTGGTCAACTCTCTGGATTCAGGGCAGTTTCAGAATGAGCCTGATGCCAGCCCTCACCCTCCAGAAACTTTGGGAAGTTGCTGGGGACGTGCTGCTTATCCATCTCCCTGGTTATCAAGTTGCTCAAGGACACAAGGGTTCAGAGAAGGACTATACATGGGCTAGCATTCCTTGGGCACTAGGGAACAAGAAGAGAATATTAATATCAAGAAACCCAATACTGGTTTGCAGATCATCAGCTGCCATGTACCTATGCATGAACTCACTTGATGGCATCTGTTATGCTAATCCTAAAAGTTACAGATATCTGACCTAATTTCATCAGACTGGTCTTCATTACCACTGCCTGACTAAATCTCTGGAGAATGCTATAACCTTCAGGAAAGATAAACCACAGGGATAGGAAAGGGAATGGAAAATGGAGAGCTGCCTGCAGTGGAAGATGAAAGGAAAAATTACAAAGCCTTCTTCAGTAAAGGTGCAGAATAGATTAGAAACCAGCCTTGGCCTGTCTAAGGAAACAAATCCAGGAATACACTGCACAAGAGGCATTATGGTTGAGTAGGAGGAACTATGTGATGGTTTCCTGCTATACAAGAAGTAGATGTGAATAACTTTTCAAGAGACAGTAAGAAATATCTTTCAGGTGAATAAAAGAATAACAAAGTAGTGAGTGTTTAAAAACACACCCCAATTATAAAAGCTAATACTGAAATCAGATGAAGACTAAGATTTAATAAGAATAACACAGTTGCCCTAAAACTGTCTCAGAGGAAGCACTGTTTATCAAACTGAACTTTAATACTTGCTGCTTTTGCTACTTTCAGCTCTGACCAATTTACTTTGAAATTACTGATACCCACCAGATTTTTATGTTAGAACTCAAGAGGCAAAGTTCTTTATTATTAGACTCAAAGGTGTCATGCTACCAGCACTGCAGAGGCCATGAAGGTGCAGTGATATGCGAGAGGCCAAGCTAATACAGAGACACACGTAGTTTCCTTGGATAGCTGAGAAAAACAGACAAGCTTTACAGTTCACATGCCTTTCCCAGTCAGTGCTCCAACAGTCTAGCTGGGTGAGGGTGGTTCAAGCATTCAGTTCATATTGATGCCTGAAATTGCTAAGCAGAATCCTAGAGCCTGGTTGCTTGCAGCACTGGCTCCCTCCACCTGCTGTTTGCTTTGTCTCCTGCAATGACAAGATAAGCCACCACTGAAGTACTTGTGCACATGAGCAGGGGGCAAATGTGGCAGCCAGTGCTTGTCTTTCATTGCAAAATCCGTGAAAGAAGATCACTATAAAAGACGTAGGAATTTATTTTACGGTATTAGTCGTACAGCAGCTGCTAGACAGTATATGACATCATTTGAAATGTTCTCAAAGTTGCTATTTGTTCTGAGCACTGATTGCTTGGATAAACCTAGTGAGAAGTTTGTGTGGGCAGTATGTGTGCAGTATGATCTGGACAATAATACTTGTTTCATCTAAAATGCCATTAGTTTTATCAGAGCTATAAAGTATGCTAAAAGTATTTCCTTGGAAGTTTCAGGTCAAATAAATATGCCAGGCTGTTAGTCTTGAATTTAAACCTAAGTGAATAATGCATTTTGAATAATCTGGATGCTACTTCTTTTTCTCCTCACAGGGTAATCAAAACATATCCTGCCTTCCTCAATTGTTTTTTGGAAGTATTCAAACAGTCTGTGATGCAATTGAACCCTAAATTTTATGTGAGCATTTGGCTTTTGTTTCAGTATGTTATTTCATTGTTAATGTCAGATGTCATATGGATTCATTATCACTTTCAAACAGGTTAAGTATAAAAATGATTTATTGCAAAGGGTATTGTGCTCTGTGATTGTAAACCCGACATCTGTCAGCACTAGCACATTTAATGCAATATTTTGTTTTTGAAAGTTTAAACCACTTCAGCCTGACTTTGATATTCATGAATTGCATCAAAAACAAGGGACACAAATGTAAACTTAGTTTGTGATGGGAATTATTGCAGAACCAGTGCCAGTGAATTATTACAGACTCTTTTGTAATATTCAATCTTCCATGCTGGATTGTTTGGTCCAATATTTTCTCCCTTCTTAAAAAAAAAACAAAACAAAACAACCACTATACTTACTCTTCCAGCCCTAGCTGTTCTTCTCCCAGATGCTTCTACAATGGTGACAAATTAGAAAACCAGGTCCTAACCTGAAGTGAGCAGATTTGCCCAGTCAGTGTCTCCTACATACTTTCAGATAGTAATCCCTTATTTCACAAGTTATTTCTTTTGAGTCCTTTGGAGTATTATTTCTCAGACCTCATGAATCTGCAAATCTGTAAAATTCCTCCTGTCTGTGGATCAGGTGAGGAATTTTATTTTTCCAATGCTTAATGAGGGTATTGTGTACATAAACTAACAGAACCTGCCACCACTTACTTTGCAATTTACCAAGGGTTCTGTTAGAGCAATGATTGCAAAACCCATTCACTACAAATTGCAACACAAGTTCTGCACAGTGACACACTTGTGGGGCAAGGTCTGCCCTGGCTCATACACTCCACTGGGAGCAAAACTGTGTGTATGTTTTAATTCTTTGAGATTTCCCTGAAATGGGATCAACTGCGGGAGAGGACTGGCCATTGAGACTTAAACTTTGCAGAGCTGAGCAACCAGCATACAGACTGTAGATATGAAGTTTTCAGACTTCTCATGAGATTGGATGGGTCAGCTTTGCCATAACCCACTTGATGAGAACATTGCAGTTCACTGTGGAACAGTAGCACGTAAACTGTACACTCCATAAACTGAGGTGGGATAAAGTGAAATTATGACATCTCTAAGTTATTGTCTCTGTTCAGTACCCACTAAAATTCCCTTTTGGAAAGTGTTTTTTAGAAACCAGGGCCTAAAAAACACATATATTGTATAACTGTGTTTTGTAAATTGATTTTATAAATCTATTGCAGGAACAGATTTATGTAAGGGCCTCCAGTAGGCTCTCTTCTTTTCCTGGTTATAGGTGTATGATTGCTTTCTGAGCTCCCAAGCTCAGCACAGGCAGGCCTTGGAAATTGCTGTAGGTCACACTGCTGTCAACTCAGAAATGCAAATGGGGGATACTGTCTCTTCATTTTTCAAAAAAAATCTGTGAATGCTTGGAGAATGACACTGATATTTAAACACAATCTATTATTTCTAATTAAAAATCTGCTTTCAGGCAGGACCATCAACTGTGGAGTTTAAATGATCACCCCATGTTTTACAGCTGGTCTTAAAGTGCCTGAGATGAGATGTGCAGAGGTTCAAAAAAGTAAAGCATAAAAGGAAGAAGTCATCGGACAGCTGGTTCAGAGAACAGGGGTTTTAGGGCTCTAGGTGACATCAGAAAGTTGCCTTCAGAAGAGAAGTATAAAGGCAGCTATTGAATACATTATGCTGATTTATTCCTGCTCCCTGAAAAGGTAAGATGGCCTTAGAGTCAGCATTACCTTATCACAACCCTGGCCCCAAATTAAAACTTCTGAATTTCTATAAAAATGAAATATTTGGAAGCTAGAAATGGTAGTAGATGTTGACTATTCATCAGACAAAGTTTATAAATCTTTCTCATAGTGTGAGATATCTTTTTAGGAAAGAGAAACACAAAACCTTTCAAAAAGGTGCTGATGAAGTTCTGCTTGTTCATGCCAGCAGATGCAGCTCTTTAGTCCCTACAGGAGCCAGGATAGGGGGTAGCTTTGCTCTAGAGGAAGTTAATCCCAAAAAGGCTCTCCAGGAACATTACAAGGAGAGCCTGCTTTAGGCAGACAGCATTCATAGAATCACAGAATCATTAAGGTTGGAAAAGACCTCTTAAATCATCAAGTATCACCTTTAACTTGGTGTTGTCAAGTTCAACACTAAACTGTGCCCCAAGTTCAACATTTTCACACATTTTTTGAATGCATCCAGAGGTTGTGATTTCACCATGTCCCTGGGCAGCCTGTTCCAATGTGTGACCACCCTTTCAGTGAAGTTTTCCTAATGTCCAAACTCAAACTGCCACACCTTGAGGCCTGTCACCTGTTCCCAGGGAGAAGAGGCTGACCCCCCCACCTGGCTACACCCTCTTTTCAGGCAGTTGTAAAGAGTTATAAGTAACCCCTGACCCTCCTTTTCTCCAGACTAAACCACCCCAGCTCCTCAGCTGCTCCTCGCAGAACTTGTGCTCCAGACCCTTCCCCAGCTCTACTGCCCTTCTCTTAAGCTTGCTCCAGCACCTCACTGTTCTGAAGGGCCTAGAACTGGACACAGGATTTAAGCTGTGGCCTCACTAGGGCCAATTACAGGGGCTGGCACGAGTATGTCTTGTAGCTCTGTCCGCTGTGAATCCAGCAAAATAATGAACTGAGATTTAGGGGTTTTAATGAGGGTCCAAGGGCTTTTTTGGAGGATGCAGTTTCCACTTGTTGTGAGCTGTATAGCAAGGGAAGCTTTGCCTTTGTAAACCCTGCTGAAAGCATGACAGAAACTCTACAAGCTCAAAGGATGTGACCCTGAATTCCTCTCCCTAGGTGCTCTGCCAGTGGGAGGGCTTGCGGCACTGGACTCTGGCCATCACCGTCAGTTTGTGGGTGTCATCAGTAATTGCTAACCTTAATAAAACTGAAAATACATTTGCACTTTACTTTTCTTAGAAACCCAGATACAAGAGGCACTGGCTTTCATAAAGTGCTTTGGCAATATGCATTCCGTAGTTTATCCCATCAGATTGGACTACAGCTGTGTGGGACATGCTGTACTTCCTCAAGGGCACTCTTTTACACAAGCCAACAATATCGAAACCTCGTGAGCAGCATGAGCCAGGGCTGCACATGCTTTCAGACTGCACAACCATTTAATCAGCAAGTGCTGCAGTATCTCTGATTAAAATTAGTAACTATAAAGCATTTTCTGGGTTTTTTATGCATTATGGGGTCCCCTTATGAAATGCAGGCTGCCTCCCAGGGGCACACATCACAGGAAGGAGTGGGTATCAGCAGTGGCTCTGACCTAATCAATACCCAAAGCAGCATAGCTGTGATGACATAAGCTGCCCTAACAGGTTAATTTATTTTGCTTCTGCCAAGTTTTATGTCTGTGCTCTGAAGTTGGAGGCAATAGAATTCATCAGTGAAACATTCACAAGTGTTGAGTAAAAGAAGA
Organism: Haemorhous mexicanus; assembly: GCF_027477595.1. Taxonomy (NCBI): domain Eukaryota; kingdom Metazoa; phylum Chordata; class Aves; order Passeriformes; family Fringillidae; genus Haemorhous; species Haemorhous mexicanus. The sequence continues at coordinate 51,637,688 of NC_082343.1, forward strand.
AAGCTTGCATTTCTTCAACCGTATTGAAAGAAACAGATAAATATTTTTCCTTTTTTTCCTTTTAAAATGGAAAAAAAAGGTCAAATAAGAAACAATGAGGAAAATTAACTTGAATAAGATCACTAAGGTTATAAATTCAGGCTAAATTTATAAGCAACTTGATCTGCTCCATTTTGACAATTATTTGGTTCTTTGTTAGTGTCAGTCCATATATTAAAAAAATTAAATCCTCTGTGCACTTAACAGGGACACCGTGCTTAAGGCAGCAAGGTAACTCCAGGCAATTGCAGCTGATCTGCTTATCAGCAGTAGTAACCTCTGTGTAGTTTCACAGACAAGATCTTGGTTTACCTAATTGCTATCAGATGCTGCTGTCTGGATAGAACACCTTCCCTGCTTAGGCAGCAGTCCTGTAATCGGAGCAGCCTGAGGAAAATAAAGATTACTGGTTAATCTGCTAATCTTCCTCCTTGAAGGCATCTTCTAGACAAAGTCAGGAAGCACAGGTACTTCCAGACAAAGATGGTAAATATTAAACAAATATTGAGATTATTACAAGGAAATTTTTCTTTGTGATAGACAAACTTAAGAGGTGTTTCAGACTTGCAACTCTTGAGCAGTCTCGATGGAACAGTTCCTGACCTCAGAATGACAGTAACCCTTTGGGTTCCTGAATTTTTCACATTTACAAGTACTCTTGTCTCATTGTCTCAGTCCTCTACTTTTGTTTGGTTATAATAACATTAAAAGAAAGTAGTCTTGGCACTAGAGTGACATTAATAAATTGTTTCTTTTAAAAAAATAGAGACTTTTAATTCAGACTTCACAGCTGTTCAAAAAATGTACAATGACTTGTTAATCAAAAACCTATTAAGTTCCTTTTTATATGGAAAGATGATAAAATGCCCTCGCAGCAGAGAAAGAAAGTGGCAGGCTACAGATTAACTTGCTGGGGATGTGAAACACATTGCAAGTTATACAAGCAGTAAGTGTGACAATGCTGAGCTTTTATATGACATGTTCCAAGAAAAATACAGCTCACAAAGAAAGAGATTAAACATATAATTGAGTTGATATAGTACACTGAATAAATTTACCAAATTTGTCATATTCAGTAGAATAAAAAAAATGTAATATAATGGGAGCCAACCATACTTAACTGGGTAAAAGTCTTCATGAAACTGATATAGAATTCACTGCACCAATCCAAACTATGAGTCAATAAGCAAAACAACTGAATAACACTTGTAACAAGCATGTGAAAGATACAGAATCAAAAGGAACTGAGGAACTGTGCAGTAAAAGATTTTGCTTTGCAAACTCTATAGGCGTGTTGGTTTTGAACCGTGTATCAGTTTCATTAACTGCTCAGTACACTGGTACCCATTACCAGTATATCTTACCCTGTTCAGTATAGCTGGTACCCATGATATTGAATTTTCTTTATTCATGTAACTCTGTTGTGGCAATAAAATATGTGTCTTTGATACTGTTCTAAATGAGGGTTCTTACAATCTCAGATGGTGAGGAGCATTTGTGCCCCATGTAGTTTTGTTTGAGAAGGGTCTGAAGAGGTGTGGATGCAGTTCTCACAGAACTTAGGAGTAATTCAGTAATTCACTTTATTTATATTTTTATTCCTTGTATACTACCTGTCATTTAAACTTTTTAATAAAAATATCTGAAAGAAAAGTTGTCGGTCAGTGTTGGTATTCTTTGTTTTCATTCCTTTGAAGACGGTCAAAAGATGTGCCTGTGTTAGACAAGCAATTTTTTACCCCAATCATTTTAGTTCTACTGTTACAAAACTAACTTTGTCTACCTAGATCTTCTAAATAGTGTTGAAAAAAACTTATGAACATTCAGCTTTTGGCAGAAAGGCAGAGTCCTGGAGCACAGAACTTATATCTCCACCTCCAGCACCTCTACCACCACCAGAACAGACTGTATCTCCACCTTCAGCACTGACTTTGGTGAACATGGGAAGAAGGCTTAATTGTTCTGTGTCTGTCTTCTCCCACCTTTAACATGGAAAAATCAAGCTACCAACAGTTTTCTTAATGTTCTAAAATACATGGATAAAAATTTCTGGCTAGAGACATGTTCAATTCTAATAAAACTGTACAATTCCAGCGTGCTGGGGAGATCAGCCTTTTTAAACATTCTTAAAAAATCTAAGTAGTTTTTCAGAGAGAGCCTGTGTGACTTCTGTGGAAACTGACTATTCAAACTAATTTTATTTTTTTATTTTCTTTTTGATAATTTCTGTACTTTCATTCTATGTTGACATAGTTCATTGTATTTGGTGTAAAGACTTAACTTCATTGTCAGTACTGTACAGTGTAATCTATAGTGTTCTAATATATAATAATTGTTGGGAACAATCTAGAGGAAAGACTTTGCTAAATGAATTCTTTGCTTTATACCTTGGTGTGCATTTTAGCAAGATTCAGTCAAAAATGGTTTCTGAAACTTAAAAAAAAAATCCCAAGGGCAATACACTTCAATGGAGACTCCCAGAAATGGCTCATAATTAATGTAGCCCTTTAATCATTATGGCAAGGGCTGCCATCAAAACAAGAACACTTTGATATCACTGCCATATGACTGTTACCTGGTTTACTGCAGAACAAGCTTACAGTGAGAAGGGTGGCTGAATGAGTAAGTACTTTTGCCACGGTCACACAATTAAATTTCAGATCATAGCAGAACCACATCTAGAATTTCTGGCACAGTATTTTACAGGCTAGAAAGCTGCTATAAGCTTAAGACCTCCTACCATGACCTGATTTCAGACAGCTGTGTTAGTTTAACACTTCATTATTTTTTTCTTGTAGAATGTGATAAAATAGAGGCAGTGTATTGAATTTTCTCCCGACCAGAACTTTGTAACACAGAAAAATGACTCAAATTTAAGTATTTTCAGATAAAAACAATTGTTTTACAGATGAATAGGCAGTTACATATTTAAGCCACTGCCTCTTGATTTTTGTCTACTCTATTTGCACATAATATTTGTACTACAATATTTAAACCTTACAGAGTATTCATCTTTGCTAGGATACATATTTGAATAAATATATGAATGTTCATAACAGAAAGAACTCTGTCTTGATAAAAGATTTTTCTTTTCTCTCATGATTAAATCCAGGAAGTAATTTCATAGGACAGAGAAATTTAACAAAAGAAAATTTACTTTAAAAAGAAAATTATCTTCTCCCATGAAGAGCCTGAGGCTGAAGTGTTTGTCAAGTTTAAAACTCAGGGTCTGGAGCAGGTCAGATCTGGAGTGGATTAGGAAGAGTGTCAAAGAATGAAACCAAGCACAATTGCTTCTTGTTTAAAGAGTGGTAGCCCTTTGGCTGAAGCCTCTGTGCAGTTCCTGACAACTTGTATACAAGAAGACATTTTCTGAATAAACAAATTACACAACAAAATTACTTATGATTGCTCATAAGTGATTTCTGCTCTGAATGCAAAATGGGTGTGTTGCTTTTCCAAAACATTCATGCTATTATTGTAAGCCTTATTGCTTCCTTATTCATTGCTGCTTGCTTTCTCTCCTCATTGGATTCACATATTTGGAAATGTTCAATGGCCAACAGTGAAGCAGAAGATGAATATGTTAACAGCCTAAACAACCCAGAATCATTAATTTTAAAGTTGGCATTGGGGTATGAGCCAACACCATATATGAAGCAGTGGTTTATCAAGGAAACTGAAACAACAGCTTCTAGAAGTTTAACAGTTAAAGTGGAGGGCCCACAGATACAGCAGTTCTCCATTAAGGAATTATTTTAACTAAATATACAGGTAAATAGCAAACAACAGTAGGCTCAGTAGATCAAGGACAAATTATAGATTTTTTCAAGTTAAAATGTCTTATTTACATTAAGATTTTACTGACTCAAATTCATGCCCCTGGAAAATTCTGGTTGTGTAGGACAAAATGGTAGAAATGCTGAACTTTATATGACCAAAAATTAGGCTTTTTAAAATTAAAAAAAATTGTAAAATATTTACTCCATGTAGAAAAAGAGGAATTTTTATACAGCCAGATAAGTATTTTACAAGTTATCTCCAAGAATCAGGAATGTGCCCTAACAGAGTAATAAAGAAACAAAATGCATGTTTATGTACAAATAAAAATATGATATGGAGATAATATTTCATCTTACTACTAATAATGAGGATAACTGCTGCCATATGGATTGGCAGTATCTTGTAATAAGAAAGTAGAGGAAAAAAATCAGCATAGGTTTGTTAATTGGATTGCAAATCCTGTACTTGTCGTGGCTATGAAGAAAAGCCAAGATCTATCCAGAGAGGTATCTTCTGGAAAAGACAGCCTGGGGAAGCCTTCGTCTAGAAAATTGGGTGCAGTTCTACCTCCTTATGTTTTTAGGTGCATTAGTTCAAGTGAAATACAGATGTAAAGGAGGCCTGCAGTGGCAGCCAAGGGCATGGAGAGAGTGTTAGACAAAATGAGAAAAAAAGGCTTGGCCTGTATACCCTAGCAAAGTGAAGACTGAGAAGAAATAACAGGTTTTCTCTATAAATGCATGGGTAGGCCAAAAAGAGAACATCTATTAAACTTGTCATAAAAAGCTTAGGCGGGAGATTAGAATAGAATTTCTAACCACCAGAGGTACAAGACTCTAAAAGAGGATCCCAGTAGGAGTGGTGTAGGTAGGCATTGTAACCACTTTTTGTTTCCTCCGTGAAAAGGACGACATGACATGCAACAGCAAGAGATTGACATGCTTTTATGCTGTCAGATATGTAGAACTAACCATATAATTCCACCTAAATTTCAGTTATAAAAATTACTTTTTAGTGAGAGACAAGAATATTACTTGTTTCAGTAATGGAGGAAAATTCCAGAATGCTCATGGTTCTAAGGGGAAAAAAAAGTGAGAAGAATTTCATACAACTTTCTAGGTGAATGCTTTTATGGACTACTTGATATTTTCTAGAAAAATACATCTCTGGATACATCTCAGGATTGTGTGCTCAGTAGAATTTTCATTAGTTTCATAGAAACTAATGGTTTGGGTTCAAAGGGACTTTAAAGATCATTTAATTTCAATGCCCCTGCCGTGGGCAGGATCATCTTCCACTAGTTCAGGTTGATCAAGGCCTCATGCACCCTGGGCTTGAGCACTTCAAGGAATGGGACATTCACAAGGTCTCTGGGCAATCTGTTGCAGTGTCTCACCACCATTACAATGAAGAATTTCTTCATAATATTTAGCCTAAATTTCTCCTTTTTAAAATTTAAATCTCTCCTCTTTTGATTTAAACCCATTCCTCCTGGTCCTATCCCCTTGTAAAAAGCCCTTCTCCAGGTCTCTTGCAGGCCCCCTTGAGGCACTGAAAGCGTGTCCAGCCTTCTCGTCCTTTCTTCACAGTCACAACTGATACAAAGAAACAGTTTCCAATCAGCTAACCTAGGTTCGGGTTTCTTCTTCATTGTTTTTTTTTTAATTACCTGATGCATCTTGTTGCTTTTTTATGCTTTCCATGAGAAAGACATTATGATTCAATGAACTGTCTGAAGATTATGATTATTATAATACATGAAGAATATTTCAGAACTTCACATTATTGCCTCCATTCATATAACTCAAAATTTTTAATTTAGAATTTATCTGGAATTTAATATAAACTAAAAATAAATTAGCTCAATGCCAATGTTTGTTTGTAGTGTTTGAGAGTGGATTGTTTCCATCCTTGTGCATGGATGTTAGCTAATTGACAGGCATTCAGTCCAGTCAGCCTGAGGTAATCTCAGGGAGCTGTAGAAAGCAATTGTGTAAATCTAGCGACTCTACCTCTTCTTCTGATTCAATGTTTCTGTTTTTCATAACTTATGTTTACCAAATACTCTAGTGTTGAGGCCGGGGTGCTGTAAAATTATCACATTCCAGTGTTTCTGGGGAAAGCTATTCCCATCTTTGGCTTACAAATGGCTTTGGTCTACTTTGAACACAGACAGGGCTTTTTCCCTTTTGAAATAGATTGTTTGCACATATTATGAGCCTTTGAATTTAAATCAATCCAGAACCCACAGCTGGTACAGAATGTCACACCTGATGCTTGATGTCCATGTGAGTTTCCAGATGCAGTTGAAGATATGGATCATTTTGCAAGAATGAATTGGAACCTACACATTTCAGTTTTATGCCCTCTATCATCCTGCCACAGCTCTGCCCGGTGGAAGAATTTGAGCTGGATCAAGAAAATAAAAAAAAAAGAGTAAGAGAAAAAAGAGAAAGAAGAAGTAAAAATAAGTTGGTTTTTTTGTTTCCTTTCAGGAACTTTCAGCTTTGAATTTAGTTTTTCTGTCTCTTTTTTGGTCCTATAGTATCAAAATTTAATTTTCTTGTGTGTTCATGAGAACATTAACCTCTTTATATGGACTGTGAAAAAAACAAAACATAAGAAAATGACATTTGTAAAACATAAAAATGTTGTTGGATTTTACTTTTATTGCAGAGTTACTTTGTTGTTATGAGAGTATAGAAGCAACATTTACACCAGGTTAAAGATTTGAATACATACTCTGCTTTTATATGTCAGATTTTACAACAGAAAAATATGAGGCCGCTTGAATTTTAGTAGGTAATGTGTGACTGAATCCCTGGAGACTCAAACTATCACTTCTGTTTTCCAGAATACAAGATTTCAGTCATAACTGATTTTCCCCAAGATCCCCACCACTGGTACTAAAAACACCTATTTATTACACTCAGGATATGAACAATATGTATAAAAATCTAATGTCAAGGTTTCTTCTGTTTGTTTTTAATTCCAAAGAAAGGCTCTCATTCTTTCTTGCGTGGGGATTTTGAGGAAGATGACAAATAAATTACAAAGCTTGAGAAAATTGCTTCCAGACAACACTAGAAAAGAACAAAAAGCCACTGAAACCATTTGACTCAGCCTTGGTTTCTTCCAATGTTTTTTAAAAAAAATCCATCTGGTCTCAGAAACAGAGGATTAACTTTAGAATGAACTGAGATTAAATGATGAATAAAATACAGGTTAAAAAAAAGCTTTGCTTGTGTTCTTATGAGTAAAAAAAAAATAGACATCTAATTGCAACCTTCCAATACCTGAAGGGGGCCTACAAGAAAGCTGGAGAGGGGCTTTTTACAGTCCCTCTGCCATGTGGTGAAGGACAAGGGGGAATATCTCCAAATGGAAAGAGGGTAAGGATAGATTAGATATTAGGTAGAAGTCCTTCACTTTGAGGGGGCTGGGGCATTGGGAGAGATTGCCCAGAGAAGCTGTAGAAGCCCCATCCCTGGAGTGCTCAAGGCCTGGTTGAATGGGGCTTTGAGCAGCCTGGTCTAGGGAAAGATTATCCCAGCCTGTGGCTGGGGAGCTAGAACTAGATGATTTTTAAGGTCTCTTCCAACACGAGCTGTTCTATGGAACTATGTTTCTAATAAAATGTTGAGTATATTGGGTGTTTTTAAAAGTGGTTACAATCAGTTCTTATAGGAATAAATATATAGAGGAAAACCCAAGATTGTGGTACACTTTTCTGTATGTGGCGAGCTCTGTTAATCTCTCCCACCATTGTCTCTTCATATGTTTTGTGTTGGCAGTTCTGCATGGCAAAACTTACAAATTGCATCAGAGCATCATTAGGCCATGTAATGAAAGTAAAAAACAACTAATAAGGGAAGTGTTGCACATCTCCTTGCTGCATTAGTGTCCCTTGGCTTCCCCCTGTTATGACCTAAAATTCTAAATGCATCCAGTTAACAGGTTGCCAGCAGTGTCTAGCAGATGGTAACAGGTAGGTCTGGTTGGGAGAGTAATCTTGGGAGACAATGAGAGTTTCTTACTCCATGCATGAGACCTGACATCTGGCTTTTAGGCGAGAGACTTCTTCCTGAGAGGGTGATCATATCAAGAAAGATATTACTATGCTCAATATTTCAGTGATAGCCTCTTTAGAGAAACTGCGTACATTACCATTTAGTACAAAAACATTGATATGTTTTAACTAACCATGCTGAACATAGTACTAAAGATACATGTATGAGAAAGTGCCCACAGAGCCAATCCACAATACCTCTTCCAACAGAAAGGCATCGCTCTTGGAAGCTGGATATACAGTGAAGTAAAATGATTTGCCCAAGGATCTGGTCAGGGATACCACTAGGAATACCACTGCCTAATGCCACTCTCAACTAAATTATGGGACCAGCAGTTTTCTAAAACCTGTTCTTGCTTAGAAATGAAATTGTAAGGAGCTGTCTTACTCTAAACACGTTCCAGTTTATGAATGCATCAATTTTTTCTGGGGGGGATTTGATTGTGATTTTCAAGCATAAAATTCAACTCTTGCCATGTTTAAAATAAATGAATTTTCAAATGAAAAATATATGTTGTCTCCTCACTAAGCTACAAAGGCAAATGAAAAATGGAAGGTTTTCCTTTTAGCCAATTCTTCTCAAACCAGAAATAAGCCCCAAAGAGAAACAGCAGGGTTGGCTCTTTCAAAAGCAAGGGCCTGAGGCAGAGCTAGAGCCTGGTAGCGCTGCTTTCATCTGGCTCAGCTCAGGCAAACTGACGCACTTCTCAGCTGAGGAATGCAAGGCCCTTGCCACCGGGTCAAGTCCTGGGAGGGGAGCGTGGGCAGTGCCCTTTCACTCCACTTTAACAATGCACTGGGAAAAAAGACATCCACCCAGGGACTTGCACGCACGTGCCCGTCACGCACGTGCGCTGGAGCATGAGCACGCACACGTTCTTCTCAGTGTTTGCCAAGCTCCCCAACCTGCTTCACTTTCCTCTTGGGCTTTTTTATGTAATCCAGCTAAGGCAGACTTCTCTGAGCCAGAAAGGAAGTGTCAATAACAAGAGTTTCTGTCTCACTGGAACAACACCTGACAGCTTTGTATGAATTGCCTCTGCTGCTTGGTAGCCACTCCTACTTCACAAGCACATTCTTCTGGCATTATTTCCGTTGTTATGAATTTTTAACCATCTTTCATCACCATCTGAAGAGAACTGACATTAATTTTGGCAGATAAAACAACAAGGCAGAAAAAACCTCAGTCCAAGTAAACCTATTTGAACCTTCAAAATGATTTGATGAATTATCAAAACACAAATAAAAAAAACCCCACATTTTTCAGGAGAGGTCCAGATTAGATATTTGAAAAAGAAAATCACCGAAGGGGTGGTTAGGCATTGGAATTAGTTGTCTGGGGATATATTGTCTCTGTAAGTATTCAAGAGGTGCCTGGATGTGGCTTTTGAGGATATGGTTTAGGGGTGATTATGTTGGCTCTGGGTTGATGGTTGGAATAGATTTGAAGGCCTCTTCCAGCCTTGATGCTTGTGTGATTCTGCGACATGTAAGAAAGTGTTTTACATTTTACTGTGTGATCATAGAGACACATATCCTCTAAATCACTGGAGCTGCAATGGGGATATGACAAGAGCGGTGCCAAATGACACTGGGATGCTGTTAATCATGATTCTCTTCTAAGCCTATGGTTATTTTTGAGCTGTGAGATTTACCCTGAAAGAATCCTTAAATCTGGTTATTTCTGTGGAGTGATCTACTGCAGCGGGGCACTTAGAAACTTGGGCCTACATTTTGTTGAAAAGTCTCATTGCTTTCTGGCCAAGAATTGTTAGGGGAAAACCCTGAAGTTGCAGATGAGGGCTCTGCTTCTGGTTATCAGTGGCAATAAATCAGCAAATGCAAGGTCAGAAATGAGGTATTTGGATTGAGGGAGTTTGATAGCTGATTCTGTGATATCTTGTTTCTCAAAACAAATATGCACACTTTTTTCCTTAGGGAGAAGATTTGTACCCTCTCAGTCTCATCTCCTTTACTTCACCAGCTGTTCTCCCTGCTTGTGTGGTCCTAGCATACTATATCATTCATTATTTTGATTCTCCCTAAAGCACAAAAACTTCTCCTCATTTTGGTTTAATTTTCATTCAGGACTTATTAACCCTCCTGGAAAGTGGTGGAGTACAAAAACTGATGCCGTGTGACTGCTTTGTACAGCCACTCCATTCGGAGGCTGCAGCAGACCAGCTGTACTAGAATCCAAATAATCATTCCCACCACAGCTCACTAGAGCTGGAAGCAAGCTGTTGGCCATGCTTTCCTTCGCCTTCCCTTTGCCACTCAGTGTATGGTTTGGTATCAGCCCAGCAGCTGTTTCAAATAAAGGAGGGATGGAGCCAAGATCATTAACATTCTCAAGAAGATTTTGTTGTGGACTTGCAGGATCTTCTAGTATCTGATATTAACTCATGTTTCTGAAGTCCTTACTTTCTTTTTCACTGTTTTTCTTTAGCCCTTACTGATTCCAAGTGAATGGATAATCACACCTAAATAGCAGCATTAGGTCAAGGACAGAGTGTATACCATTTAAAAAAAAAAAAAAAGTTAGAATGATGGAGAGCTGTACTCATATTTAGAAGTAGTGGGTATTTAGGTTTTGCCTATAATCACTGGCTTATCTCACAAGACATGAGAACAAAAAACAAAGCTGGTTTTCATGTGATCACATTATAGCAGCCAGCACAGCAATTACTACCTCCTGATAAAATACAGCCCATAGGTATTCTTTCACTTCGACCTGCATTTGACAAATTTTTAAAGCCAGACAGCACCACTAAGTCGTCTTGTTTGACTTCCTGCTTAAGACTTACTATTTCATTCTCTAACTCCAGTAACAAGATGGTTCTATGGCGAAGCATATGTTCTTAAAGAGCCACTCAAATATCATTTGAAGATATCAAGAGAGCAATTCAGTTACTTTCTGTTGTACGTTGCTGCACAGTGATTCGGTATAATTAAATATTTATTCTTTGCAATACCTATGAAATTCTGGGCTCAAAACTCATTATGACAGATTTCACATGCGTGTAGTACAAAAAGACTGAATGGATTGCCTGATGGGGCAATTATTCAAAGAAGAAGTGCTAGTCCCTTTCTTTTGGCCAGACTCCTATCCAAATTGACTCTGAATTCTCTTTCAGGCTGTCTTGTTGGGCTTACTTATTTCTGTTGACTTAACCCACAAATTCAAGTTTTAGTAATTAATTATTTTGTCGCCAAATTGCTTAGTGCTATAACATGTTTTGTCCAGTTACGGATTACATTTTGGGTAAACCAAACTGTAATATGGAAATTATTTTCTGTAGCTGTACTTACCCAGCTGGATCTGCAGAACCTAATATCTGAAAGAATTCAGTAGAATAGATATAGATGATCGTGTTTCTGGCAAATAAAAGCAAATTAATTGAGTGTACAGTTCAACCGAACAGTGCCAATCATAACACTTAAAACACTTCCACGTCGCTCGGGATAGAATGTGGTTGTGTTTGGATAGGGTATAAGTGGAAAAAAAAGAGTATCTCAAACAAAGCAGCGGTGTATATTATCTTTGTTTACTTTTCAACCACCATATGTTGTACACTACAAGCATTTTTGCCTCTTCTTCACACGTCACTGTATTTTGAATATATAGTCAATCACAACCCCCACATCTGCTGTTCATATTTCTCAGATCTGAGTTCATTGCTTCATTGTATGCGAGTTATTTCATGACTGTTGCATTTTTTGCAAAGGGAGACAAGACTACAGTGAAAAGAGCAGTTGGTAGGAATGGCAATTTGTACGAATTTCATCATAAATTTAAGAAATACTGTGAAGATTTTCTTAGACAAAAAAAATATGTATGTAGTGAATGGCAATTGCAATGAAAAACTAAAATAAAAAGCAGATTTGATCTTTTATCTAGAACTTTGAGGTCTTCCAGTTTTGCATTTCAGCATTTGTCATATTAATTATTGGCCCCAAATGATTGAAGAAACCTGTTTCAAGTTCTCTTTTTAGTTTTGAGAAACATAGATTTTGAAACCTCTGAATGTTTGCTTGAAAAATGAAATCAAGTTTCCGTGTGGTTTATTGTGAAAGAAAATTTTTGCCAAATGCCTCCTATGTTTCTCATTCAGTTACTTAATTTGTGGGTTTTGATCTATGCCACGGGCTGCCCTCAAACTTCTCCTTGCTTTGAATATTTAAAAGGAGAATGGATTTAGTTGTGTTGCAATGCCCGCTGAGTGAGACGTATTTAATGATGGAAATCTGACCTAGCAAAGCTTTAAATCCTATTGGAGAAAGAATATAGCCAACAATATTTACATACAGAAATAACTTTTTAAAATAGAAGTATCATTTTTAGTACAGACTAGCACTTAAAAGTCTAACTTGTGCTAAAAGTTAGGCTTAGATGGACCCATTTTGGAAGTTGAATTGGAAATGTTCCACAAGCCTCCTCAGCTGAAACATGCAAAGGAAGGCAATTCTCTGTTGAGTGTTTCCTACATGTGTATTCAGGTTATTATGGGTTTTTATTTTGCAGGTGATTAAGTCAGACCCTGTTTTGCTTTAGATGTGCCTGGAAGGTGCTATTCTTTATGCACATGCCTGAGTCCCTTGCATCATCTAAGCTGCTCAGCTGAATGAGAACACTTAGACAGTGGAGAGAAATATTTTTGACAAAACAAAACCCTTTCTATATTATGTCTTTTTGCCAAAACAAAATGCTTTTCATATTATTTTGTTCATGGGTTTTGGGGTGGAGTTATTTTGTTTTGTTCTGTTTCCTCTTAATTTTTCCAGCTCTGTAAAACAATATGAAGGTTGCACTCAGCTCTTACCCACAGTACCTTTTGTGCCCTTTTTGTTTATGGTAACCTGAAATATCCATTCATGTTAATTAATATTTTGCCTCTGGATTTTTATCTTTGCCAGTTTCTGCAGCTAGTTTCATATTTCATCATCACCATCTTTCAGAAAGATGACATGAGTGAGACATAAGATGACATAGACACAAGTTTAGGTTTTGAACAGTAGTCGCTGTTCTTGTAATTCCTGGGTACAAACAGTGTGATCTGTACATGCATAAGAATTTCTTGGCTAGACACCGTTTTCTTTTGAACCTGGATAGTCAATAGACTTTCAAACTGTCAAGGGGCTTTGGCACTCCAGTTGACTACTAATCCATCTTTGTTGTCAGTTTTGGAGAAGACTGATGACCTCAGCTCTGAGAATGTCAGGTCTCCTAAACTGACTTAGAAAAATACTCTTGCACCTTCATTCTCCTTCTATTTTCCAGGTAGATAAGAGGGCATTTCCCTTCAACCACAGGAGCACCTGCAGAAGAAGCTTGGACAGAGCTCTGAAGAAAAATGCAGAGGAACCACAGTCACTGAAAGAAAGTTTTCTTTCTCCTTCAATACTCATCCATATGCATTAACATTGTGGGTGATCCCATGCACTTCAGATACTTGCTAATTATCTAAAGGTAAAACTCGTGTTATAGCTTCTTCTGAAAGACAGGGTGGGGGGACAGGAGTCAAAACACTCATTATTGTGGAGATCCAGAAACTGTATTCCTGCATGATAACAATGCCAGAGAAGAGATGAGAAATGGGGGGATAAGGTTCTTTTCTGAGTAAAAGGAGAAAATAACTCACAAAAGAATTTGATGAACTCTAGCAGCGTGGGAACTTTTAGGTCTTCAAACTAGTTCTAATCCATACTAAGAGCAGCAGCAAGGATGGGCATGAAGTGGTATGAGCTGAAGCTGTTCCTTGAGTAAGAATGTTCTACATAATACCTCAAGGCTCATTGTGTAATACTGCTAGGTACAATCTATAGTTCTTTCTTTTTTTCTTTGTTTCCTTCACGTCTGTAAGTTTCCAGTCTTTAAACCAAGAACTTCAGCTTTTGCTTTCCTTCACTAAACTTTAATATTTGCTTCTAATCTTTGTGGTGAAAAGCCTGACTCTGGACAAAAATTCAAAGCAAACCAGTTCTCTAGAGAGTAACTAATTCAGTAAAACTGTTTGTGGAGGCAACAGCCTTCCTCCTGTGATAATCTGAAATATGATTTTCAACAGGGCATAAGGACAAGTTTGAAAGTGCAATGAGCAAGTATTCAGGTTTAGTGGCAGGGAGATGATGTATAGCTGCAGGTGCATCTCAGATTGTCAATCTGCTGCAATTTAAAATTAAAGTAGCATGTTGTTGAAAATTTCACCCAATGATTTTTTGAAAACAACCAATTAAATCTCATGGCTTTGGAAAACAGAAGAAAACTTTGGAATTAGGCAATGTTAATGAATTACCAGAAAGATTATATAGTCAGTCTTCTAAAAAATGCCCTGGTAACAAGCTCTGGTCTTGTTTTTCAATTGTTTTGTAATTTATTTAATTTTTTTCACAGGTCCAGTATTATCTCATTACCACTATTACTAAAATCATCTGCTATCAGGAATGCAAAATAGGTGAATTCTAATTTTTCTTAGGTCCTGTGGTCCTTCAAGACAGTACATAGCTGGGAGTTCATTAATACTCTGATTAGGATTTGCTACTATACTCTTGTTAGGATGAAAGGCTATGCTAGACTGAGGCCACAAGTGATCTGATTCCAGTGACGACCAAATTAAAGGTCAGCTTGAAGAGCAGGAATCAGATTTCTTTCCTTATAGTCTTCTGAAATCTATGAAAGTGTTGTGCATGTTTGTTAACATCTGTTGCACAGGACTTTTTAATCTGCTTGATAATGTAGATCAAATGTCCCACTTTATTCTCTTGCTTCACACAGAGAGATTAATTTAAATTCATCAAATCGTACTGAAAATTCTTAATTTAGTAGTCTTGTCTATGATCTGATTGAAAAAAAAAATTGAGTAGTTGGTGAAAGTTAAAAAGAGCTAATATAAAACAAACAGTCTTTTATAATTTCACCTTTTTCTTTTAGGAAATAAATGTTCGGCATTTTTTAAGTTTAGGCAGAATAGGATGCTTGTAAACCTAATTTCTCGATCATGCACAGATAATAAATATTGGGCAACTGAGAAATTCTGGTGGAAAATATTTGATTTTGAAGAACTGTATCCAAGATCCATTCAGCCACAACAGCATTGCTATTTGTATCATTGAATATGGTTTTGTTCTCTGTACAGATGAGCTAGTTGTAAGAATTTCAGATTTCAAGTCTTTTGATGGTAGCCAGTTGTACAAAGAGTCTCTGATACCTGTTGTTTGATGCAGCTGCCTGTTGAACTGCTTAGCATCATCATCTCCTGCTCCTCTAAACATAATCCTAAAAGCAGCTTAATAACAAATGTGCTAGCAGAACACTTTGGATATCTGTGTCCTGATATTCCAGCCTGGGATTACTCAGTACTTATGCCTCTCTCCTGTCTCAACACTGAATTTGCTAAAATCTAGGGACAGAACCTCTCTGCTGTCTTCCTGTCATACTTTCTTTTATGTAAGCTACAAAATCTCCAAATTCTAAATTACATGTGCCGTTAGCACAAAAGTAAACACAGTTGGAGAATATGCCTCAGGAAGTAGGGAACATCAGGGTACTGGATAAACGAAGCATGGAAAAATCTACCCCAACCAATGTTTCTTGCAGGATGAGAGTCCTTTCTCCAAATTCCTTCCAAAATCAGCAGCTGCCAGTGACTTTGGGGGTTGAAATAAAGGATGAAGCCTTCTCCCCATTCCTAGGAATTGTTCTCTGATCTGTTTCCTCCAGAGCTCAGCTTTGAATCTGTAGGCAATGCTGGAGGCAAGTAGCTGCGTCCTCTTAGGAATATCCCAGTCTGTAATCATGCTGCTCACCATTTCTCTTCTTGTCTTTTCCATCTGCATTTAAAAAGTTCAGCAGAGATGAGCTTGCTCTTGAGAAAATAAGCAATTCCCCCCTTCCTTCTCCTTTCCAGAAGCTTCAAATTTAGAGTACAGCAGCCAGAGTAAGGTAAACAGAGTCTTCTTCTTGGTTACTGCCAATGCAACCTTTTTAAGATAACAGAAAATATAACTCTAGATTCATTTAATAAGCTGGAAACTATCTATAATTTGTAGCCACAGAATCAGAGGAGCAAAGAGCTCCAAAGTTAGACAATTTTTAGCGACAACTTGGATTTAAGGAGGACCTTATTGCACTATATAGAAGTTGAGCTTTTTCCACTATTATTTAACCAGTTCCAGGAAATACTGGTTTGTGCCTTTCAGCATATAGGACACCTATTCTCATATTTAAATATATTTTTCTTTGGTTTCACAATGGAAAGAGCTTATTATTAAATAAAATTCAGCTTAGGAATTGTTTTTAAAGGTTTAAAATTGGTCCTCAACAAGGCGCTATTAGTTGTATGAGCTTATTTTACATAGGTTGTGACCAACATTGTTTCCTGTTGTGTTCAACTCCTTTAACACAGAACTAGCAATATGCATCTGAACCATTTCTAATTATTTTAAATCACCTGAGGATTATAAAGCCCAAGGATTTCCTATTCCTGCCATTGGACAAATAACATACTAGGGAAATTGTTCTTCTGGTGTTTGTCCGTGATACTCTCTGCTAGTCTGTAAATTCTTTGATTCAGATTCTGTTATTTTGAATTTACTTCTACATTATCTGGCTCCTGCCTTCATTAGGGTATTTTAATACCAAGAATTAATATAGTGAAAGTGTCTTATTCTGCAAATGCGTAACTTGATAGAAGGGCTGATTTATTTTGTTTGCAAATCTGGATTTTAGGGTGCAGAAAGGAATGTCAATTTTTTTCAAACAGGGGAAGCAGGAAAGCAAGGACATATGTTGTTACTAATTTTAACTTTAGTAGCCAATTTTAAGAAAATTTGTGTTTTCTATAGTTAGATGGAATCTTGTGTACCTCTGTAAAGAATTGAATTCATTTAACTGATCCCATTTATTTCTGTAGTGACTATATTAATATGACAGCTAGTACATTGTAGTATGCAATAAGTACTCACAAAAGCTTTTAGACCAGCAGTTTTGTAGTCCCACAATGCCAGTAACTTTTGGAACTAAATGAAAAACTAATTTCTGTGAATGAACTTCTTCTCAGTAAATATTTCAGCAAAGGTCTGAATTTAACTACAATTTAAATTGGCGGTAAAAGTGAGAACTTTTGAATATACATTTCTGTTTGAAGTGTCAAACAAATTAGAAAAATCTGTTTCAATGTCATTGTCTTACTACTTTGTGTTGAAATTATTAAATGAAATACCAGTTATCACTATGCTAGGAAATTTTTTATTTATTTATTAGGAAATTTGTGACTATAATCTAAAAATTCTACAACTCCTTTCAGCCAAAAGGGAGAAGTGTAGCCTTCTCAATACACTGTCCAAATGGGCAGCTGAAATGAAAGAAGCAAGATAAAACTGAACCAGAGCAAGAGAAAATGCTTTAGAAGAAAAGCCCTGGTCATCCAATGCACCTGCACACTGAGGACAGGCAAGAAAACAGTTCAGCTTGTCAACACTGGGTGCAACTATTCTGTCCCAGCCAGCCCCAGCCCCACCTCAGTTTGCTTGCTGAGCGAGGAAGGAGGCATCTTCATGGCTCAGAATCCTCACTGGACAGATGGCTGCTGCCTCTTGGCCCTTGGCTGGCCACATGAATGGGTCTGGAGCAGTGTACAACCTTCAGACACTGTTTTCTGTGGGCCTGGCTGAGAGTATGTCAGTTCTTGTCTTCAGAACCTTTTGACTCCTTCAGTGCTACTGATTACCCAAGTGAGAGCAAAAAATAAATAAATAAATATAAATTTGAAAAAAAAAATTACCTTAACAGTGTCTCAAAGATTTCTTTGCTTATTCTCCTATATATGCTTTTGTTTGGTTGGTTTTTGTTTGGTTTTGGTTTTGGGTTTTTTCTTGTTGTTGTTTTTGGGGTTATTTTTGTGGAAAAAACCAGCCATCTCAAATATATTCAATACATATTACTGCAGAAATCTGTACACTTGCAGCACTGAAACCTGCAACTCCTTGTTATATAAATGTACAAAACATCGCTTTCCAAAACCAGTTCCTCGTCTCCTTGGCAACACAGGCTGCAAAGAGCTCACCAGCCTGGTGTTCTGCTGCATGTATGAGATTCCAAGTTAACTGGAAGAGTTTTGGTTTAGGACTCAGAACCTTCCTTTGACCAGTTCAAGCTACAGGTGAGGGAGACTCTTCTTTTCCATATGCTCTCATGAAAGCTATAATTTCAATGTTTATCATTGGAATATATAATCAATCAACCAAGAGGAGCTTCTGAGAAAAGAAAATTTTCATGGCAGAAGAACAATTTATTCTGTTCCCCCCACCATGGCCATGAACAAAATATTTTAATACTGAAACAAATTTTTTTTAGTATAGCTTCCCCTAATAACTTATAAGGATAAAAAAATTATGCAAGATCAATACTACATTTTCCCCAAAACTTCTAGAAACTAATAATTTTTTTCTTATATTATGAGGCAGAAACATGAGAAATCTTACAACACACAAACCTGTCTGTGTCACTGTTGTGAGGTGCTGTTATAGAACTCACTGTTAATATTATTGTGCCTGGCTTTAGCCAGCGAAGATTTGAATCGGTTCTGGAAATTAAAATCTCCTTTTAAATCATTCCTCCCCCAGTGCCTTCTAGTTAGCCTGAGGTTTTGTTCATTTGCATGCTAGTTCTGTGCACACACAAGGTAGCAGGAACTTTGCTTAGAGTTAAGATCGAGTTTCATTTCAGCAGTTGTTACCAGACTCCACTGCATTCCATGATGTCAAAAAACTGATGAGGAAATCACTGATGAAGGCAACATTACATGCACTTACTTTCAAATATTGTATTAGGCAAAACATTCATGGTCTTTTTGATTATTTTTACCCTGTGTTGAGAACCAAGAGAGGAAGCCCAAGAGTCCATCAGTCTTGCAGGTCAGGTGGCTTTGAGCTGCACACACCAGGATCCTGTCCTTGCCTCCAAAATAGACTGGTGGGAGAAATGATACATGCATGAGGTCATCCTGTACTTCTACAGAAATTACTTTTTCCCATGTATTTAAATACACAGGGAATAATCTCTCTATTAAAGTGAGGCCTGCTACATGAAGATGGGCAAAGGTTCAGCTGAAGGGAAAGAAAAATATGTTCTTGTACCCAGAGATGTTCCTGCCTGAACCAGTGGGGAACAGCTTGGTGGTTCATTTGCTGGAAAGCCTTGGGACCTGGAAGGACGGGTGAGCAGCTGTCAAACAGTTCACAAATTTCCCTCAGCAACACAAGTCAGGTTTGGTTTTGTTTTCCTTCAGGGGTTTCAATTATAGGGAAAAGACTTAAAGGTCTGTGAATGAAGCCTTCAAGTGGAGAAGTTACACTGCCCAACTGTGCTGGTGATGCCACGTTAGACATCCCCCTGCCTGAGGTCTGGGAGCCTGTTGTGTTTGTACTCTCTGTACCCTGATTTTTCAGCAGCTAAACATGGTGTGGTCTAACACAGCTTTTTTTAGCATTTCTGCTCCAGAGCAATGCAAAATCTTCATCTCCAGAAAAAAAAAAATCAATTTAATTAGATTTTCCCACCGGGACTGTTTGGATCCAAGGGACTTGCTGAGCAGTGTGCTGCCTTCAGGTAATACAAGGAAAGGACTTCAATCTCTAACAAACTCTTGCCAAGAGGGGTTTACTTCTGTTACTGTAATGCTCTGTAAAATAAAATTTAGTCTGACAAAAAGCAGCTGCAAGAGAACAACAATACCAATTTTTGATGAAAATGTGAATGACTGGATTGTATGTTGGGTATTATTTTAAGCAAAAAATATTTCTTGTGTATAGATTGTGATGAAATTTGGCTGTCTTACAGCAAAATTTCAGTTGAAATAAAAGCAAATGATTTTACAAATGGATTTTATAGCCTCATCACTTACAGGATATGTAGTACCTTAAAAGTAGAAGTGCACATATAATTTTACTTTCCTAATCTGTAAGTAAATCTGAGTTAGTGAGAATAGCTCAAATTGAAACAAGTAAGATCTTTGATTCTCATTTTTCCCTCTGTTCTTCAGATGAATCCAGAATAGGAAAAGTGGTTTGCAGATCTGTCGTTGCAAACTAAATAGAAAACAGAAGAAAGAATATAGGAAGTCTTTCTGTATGCTGTTTGTTTTCCAGTCTCTTTTACCAGCTTTTAACATGAAGTAGTTTTCAGTGTGAAGCTGTACCAGGCGAAAAACATGGAGAAATTTTGTAATGCAGCAAGATGAATGTTAAATCAGCATTGATAAATGTTAAATCATCATATTGATTATTTTTTGCCAGTGACAGTGCATTGAAGAGATTTGCTCATTTTCATTTAATGTTTTGTGTGAATGAGTGATCACTTCATAACCATCTAGCTGCCTGAAGTGAGGCAAGTCCTGATTCAATTGCCTTTTGCTTATGCAAAATACTAGTTTTGAATAGTTATTTGACACAGTTGTAAGTGGTACTCTAGTGTGTCATTCTGCAAAGCAATTTATTACAGATTTTTCAAACAATCCAGATTGAATTTGTGTGTTCAGCTTATTTATGAATTTGGTTTGCACCTTATGTTTATAGATCAGCTGGTTTCAATAACAAAAAGCAGAAGAGCACCTGCCATTATTTTGGGAAGATTCAGATAAATCCTCACTTATATCTAACCACACTAAAAAACTACCTCAATCTGACAGCACCCCTAAACCATGCAGAAAAACAATTTAGTTTTCCTCCATAAAAAAAAATCTGCACTGCAAATGCATATGCACATGGAGTTGGAGATACATTTCCACGTGAAACTTTACCTTTGGCACATCCTAATTTTTGGGTACTTAATTGTGCTGTCTTCATGTTTTCTTAACACAGTGTTTTTACTTTTTTGAATGGAATGTTTATTTATACTGGAGACAGATAATGACCAAACATCTGCCTTTGGATGTACTAGCCAACTGCTTGCAGGCTTCACCAAGAGAGGAACACCTGGTTTTGGGTCCAGAAACATCAGCCCCTAGTCAATCACAGATTACTTTTCCATAAATCTGCTTTAGGATGTATTCTCTCCAGCAGAGGGCAGTGGAATGGTAGGTGTATGTATATAAGAGAGAATTTTAATTTAATTTAGGAGACAAAATTCAGATATTCTGTAAAAAAAATTGAAACGAGATAGGCAATAAGCAAGAGAGATCATTTGCATTCCACTTAGTCATAATGTGATTTTGCTTTGGCTTTATTCCAAGAAATACAGAGGAGACCCTTTGATGAACAATGGTACGCCATTATGAAAAAGATTCTAGTGCTTAAGAAATAATGAAATGTAAATTTCTGAACTAGAAAAAAATGTGTTCTGAATTCCTTAATTACAAAAAGTCTCAGTTAAAGTATATTTTTGACAAATATTTTTTTCTCTGAGGAAAAGACTAGGTGAGTATTTCTGTCAAAAGAATAAAACCCATTCATATATCCACAACACTATTGGTTTTAATAAAAAATATGCAGACACACAAAGGCCCCATGACTTTAACTATTTATTGTGAGATAAAATGTTGTTTCAGATTTCTGACCTTTGCAAAGCTGAAAATGCTCCCAAAATGTCAAGACTCTGTGGCAGGTTGGAAATGGCATGGCTTGAGCCTGCAATTGCATGGTTAGAAGTAAGACTCAAAGACTTTATTGATAGCTATGAATCATCTTTTTCCCCTGCATTTTCATGTGTGGTATCTACTCTGAGGGTTTGATGCTCAACATCGGAACCTCTGCAGCTTTGGTGGCATATGGCAAGAGCTAAATGAACCTGGTTCTTACTGTGAAGACTGAACTCCTTTTCTCTTGGAGCTTCCTCTAGAAATCAGGTTAATGAAATTGCTCTTTCTTATGGCTACCTTCATTTAAAACAAAAGAACAGCAGAATTTTCAGAATTTTGTGTTCAACTGACAGCAGGATTCAAGTAAAGTAGTGCCACAACTAACAGCAGTTTTTAACAAGAATGCATGAAAAGAAAATAAATATAGTTGTCTGAATCTTCATTTTCTGGTCTCTTTTTGCAGGTGCCTGATTTAACGTCCATTTTTTTCTGTAAATGTAGAGTACTTTTCTTAAACTCTTTTTATTGACTAAGATTAATCTTGGCAGTTTGAACAGTAAAATTCTGTAAATAATACAGTTATCCTGAAACAAAAGAAACTGAAGAAGGAAGAGAGATAATAAAAAGTGAGAACCTTCAATCTGAAGTGAAAAGAAATATTGGCATGATATTGAGCTGCCTGTTTTTTTCCCTTAGGTCACTATCTTGCAGAATAACTGCATTCCACATCCTCATGAGCTGAACCAGTTGCTAGGTCAGGGTGATACACAGTGTTGGTCTATCTCTGAAGCTGAATAACTCTAAAGACTAATTGCTGAATATCCCAAAGATTACCTTCTAAATATGCTATGATGTGATCTCATATCTCCTTGAATTTACCCTCATGATACTGTTTTTAGTGGGTTTAAACAAAAGACATGGTTGTCTTTTGCATTTTTAAAAAATTGTCTTAAGGCATTTTAGGTTTTCATAATATTTTCTAACCTTTTTCTATTTCATTTGCATTTGGCAATAAATAATCAGGGTTTGGAGAAAAATAGTGAGTTCCAGATATGAATATAAAATGCTAGCTGTGTATAAGTTAGGTTCTGCTAAGCTCCTGAAATACACTTCAGATTTGAGATATTACTGGCAAGCAAAGAATCAAATTTTCAATTCCAGCTATTTACTTTATATAAACATCCTGGTTGCAAATGAACCACAAAAATGTTGGATGAAATCATGTCCTTCATCTAAACCTACAGTGAACCTACAGCCAAAAGAAGTATGTTGTTCTTTACAGATACATCTCAAAACTCCTGATGAGCTTCCAGTCTGTTTGGTTTTGCATGCCTTACAGTTTCAGCCATCCATAAGCATTGCCCTTTGATGTATATCACTACTTTCTACTAAACTAGCTCTGGAGCAATAGATCGAGCCTCCTATTAAATAAATAGATCTGCTCTTAACTTCCAGAATTATAAATAACATGAGGAATGTCAAGGCAACCTTGGGGGTTAGCCAAGTCTTGGAACAGCTACTATGACCTTGCATATCAGCATCTGAGCTTTTATTAGTGACTGGTTTGTGCACAACATGGAATTTCTTGGATTCTACATTAATTAATTATTTTTTTTTTTTCTGCTACATATTGGGAGAATTGTAAGAAATAGCAAAGATTTACAGGCTGCCTAGGAGGTTTGCTCAGGAGATCCCTAAGTTTTTTGTTATTCATAATAAAGAAAATGTCACCAATTTTCCCTGATACAAGGTAATCACTGTGGCTGTATTGTAAGATTCTGTGAGCTAAAGCCACTGTCCTCACTATAGAATTTTATCCCTGTGACCGACCACACAGGACACAGGGCCAGAAGAGAAGCTTTGCTTATCTAGAGAGCTGAGAATAGTGGAAGTTTTGTAGGAACAAATTCCTGCTGCAGAAGGACATTAAAGTGTTCTTTAATTAATGTCTAATTTTAAACTTGCAATTAGTCAGAGTGAGAACAATAGACCTACCTGTGTTAATTTCCTTAATGTGTCAAAGCTGTACTGACTTCAACAGATGTATAATCAAGTTTCTACAGTTCAGTAGTTGCTGGATAAAAGCTAAAGTATGTGCTCAATGAAAGACTGAATTAAACTTTTCTCTTACAGTTCACCAAGGTTTTCTAAACACCTGTTACTAGATATGTAAAAACTTACATTGCCAGTAGACATTTCTAAAATCTGAAGCACCACCAAGATGCTTCTCCCAGTATCTCCAGTGGGCTAGATTATTCCAATTAGTACTTATTCCAAGCACACTGCCTTATTTTTATAGTTCTTGAGGTTTTTCTGAAGCAGAGCAGAAAATTTTGAGGCAAGTATATCAGTGGTATTCAAAAACCCCACTGCTAAGAAGTATATAACATCATTTTCCATCTGATTTTTAACATTGTTGATCTAATTTACATCACTTCTATACTATATAAACTTTTTTGCCTGCTGTGTCCACTGTATGGTTACAACAAAGGAACTTGGGCTGGGAATAAATATCCAGATAGTACATGAGGACTAGAAACACTGCCCAATCAACAAATTCTTATGTGCCAACAGCAATATGGATTCAAGGTGACATCCGGAGAAATTCAAGAAGGTACTCAAGAGAATGGTGTGGTTTCCATGTCAAAACTGTCTTGTGAAGATGTTCTTTTTTTCTCCTTTTACTTTCAATATCAATACTTACTTCACGTACATTCAGTCTAGACTTCTGCTTGTACCATACTTGACAATTCACAAAATTCACAATCTGAGTCAAAAGCTCAAATTTCCAAATCCTAATAAGGATACTTAAATAATTAAACCATGCATGCCAAGAATTTATGAACACACAGAAACCTGTTTTTTAATAAACTTCACTCTTATTACTGCTGAAGGACTCATCCAAGGAAGGCCATAATTAAACATGGCTGATGTGCCTATAGCATGGTAGATCCTAAAGCAGGATCTATAAAACAAATTTCTAGACACTGTGATTTAAAGATACATTACCCTTTGAAAACACAGCCATGTAATGATTCTGCTGTTGTTTCCTGGGAGTGCAGGGATTCTATTTACCAAAGTATTCCCTGGCACTTTGTGCATAAGTTAAAGAATTTGCTCATGTTTTGAATTATACACATGTGGCTTAGCTTTACCTTTGGTTTTTCTGATTGTATTAGGTCCAATTAATCTACAGGAAAATGCTGCTTATGTTCTTTTGGATATATTATGCTTTCATTTTAGCTCAGATGGAACAAGAGGAAATCCTTTAGCTTTTAATTTTATGCAAATACTCTGTAGTTTAAATTGTAGGAGACTTCATTAGAGTGCACTGTTTTCCAGTACTTTTTCAGCATTTTCTCTTCTCAGACTCTGCCTGAAGGGGAATTTGTGTAAAATCCATTCAGCTATACATGGAGGTATCACAATGTAAAAGGCATGTTTCCTTCAGTGAGGGAATTTTTCCTGTGATTTTCTTTCTGTGATTCCTTCCCCCATCCCTAATTTCTTTAGCGCACATGTTCAGGGAGTAGCTAGAAATGTCTGTGAGTCCTATACACAATATTTTCTGAGAAATATGTTTTCAGCTGTGCAAAAGGGGAAAGGTGGAAAAGCCTGGAATTTACCATGAATGTATCAAATGATGTTCACATCAGTGTGGGCAAGAAACCAAAATAAGATGTATTTTCTTTGAGTATTTGCACTAGTAAAACTTAAATGCACAAATGTTCGCCTAAAGGTATGCTTAAAAATGCATTACTATGAATGAAGTATATGTACTTAACATTCCAGGCTGTTCCCCAAAGAGTATGTAACCCTTTCTTAGTCTGCACTTGGCTTCCAGCAACAGTACTTCTCAAGGAAGGTGCCAAAATAGACATAAGACTGAGTGGCAAATATTTTTACAGGTTGTCCTAGGGTCTTGGCCTCATTCAAATCCAGATGCCTGAGTGCCTCCTGTAGAAAACAGTATAACTAAAGACACTTGCTTGAACAACTCTTTGGGACTAGGATACAACTGGGGCATACACAAAGATCTGAGACCTTCTCAGCTGTGCAGCCCTAAATTCACTTCCAATTATATCTCAGCATACTGGGCTTCCCAAAGTTGTGAAGGGCTCTCCCGGTCCCCAGTAAGGCATGCATTGCTTTTTATTGTAGGTGGTTGTTCAGGTGTAAGTAAGGAAAGAGTGAGATTTAATCAGATCAAAAATATAGCATTTTAGGCTGGTATTGCACATATTTGTGTGAAATGGTCATGTCAGGCAGCAGTTTATTCATTTAATCTAGCTACTTTTTTTCACTACGTTTTGATATTGCCACCTAGCTCAGCTACATGGAGTAGTAAATGCAAAGACGAAAAATGACAAAGGAAAAAAAGGAAAGCAGGCCAGCAAAATGTTACTTTTCCACATGCCTTTTCTCTGATAAGATGAGAAGTTGCATTTCAGCCACTGTTTTCTGTGTGAAAGCACAGATAGGGTGCAGAGGCTGAGTGCCAGCACATGGACAAACAGAGCAAAACATGTGGAACAGTATGTGTCAAACCCCAGAAGTGCAATTAATCATGTGTGCTGCTGCTGCACACTCTGGAGAGGTGATGAGGTTCATTCTTTTTCATCTGGGCACTTTCAACAGCACAGCTAATTCAGCACAAGCACAGCAGCTGGACACGAAGCCACATTAGTGCAGCATCGTGGCATGCTAGAGTAATTGAACAGCAAACTAGGTTATTTGCCCACCTACTTTTCCTGCATATTAGATGGGGGATAATGAGCAATTGCTTATGGTCTGTTAGGAAAAAATGACTGTTTGTTCAGCACTTTGAAATCATAACTCAATATATGCTGCAAATGTGGTGTGCCACCTAAAAGCCTCACTCAACAAAGACCGCACTGGAGAGGGAAACAGGTGCTCCTCCCTGGCTCTTACATGCTGCCTTCTGCAGAAAATGGTGATGGGTGTGATTCTTTCATCTTAGTTTCAGAACAAATATGTCCAAGGGGGCTTATTCACCACCTTGGCCTCAGTGAGCAAAGCCTAAATGAGGCAAGAGGAAGATAGACATCATGGTTTGCCATGTCTGTGGATCACTTTGACCTCCACAGACATGACTCTTCAGTTAGCAATCAGGTGGCACAAGAATTTTTTTTTTTTTTGGCACTCCTAAAGCCTTTCCAGGCACATCAAGCTGATTTTTTCAGTCAAGGCTCTTAAAACAAAACTGATATCTTTATGGAGCTTTATCTGAGGGCTTCTTCCAATGCTGGCTTTTGGATCTAAGGCTGAGGACTCCTGGTGAGATTAATTTCTCTGGCTCACATTGATGGACCAAATAAGCTGGTGCATTCTCTGAAATGGCTTACATAAGCTTCCAGGGCTCCCTGGTTCAGTGGTTTTCTTGAGCTTTTTCAGAGGTACAGCATTTCTGACCTCTTTTCAGCATCACACTGCTCCCTGTTTCTAGCAGTCTCCTTTTTCTGCTCCCCAGGAATCTTCCGTGGGATGCTCTGAAAACAGGGAAGATTGTAGGATTGCAGGTGCTTCCAAGCAGCTGCAAAGAAAAGAGCTGAATGCGATTCCATTAATTTATAACATTCCAGAACTGTTTAACTGTTCATACCACTGTACAGCATTCTGTCAAATAACTGGCAAATCCTAATGATTTCATGTATCAGTATTTTTTTTAATATATTCACAAAAAGCTGTAGTTGGATTTTCATTTTCAAGATTAGCTCTGGCCTTTTGTTTTCTGCCTATGCCATAAACCATAACTCTCCAACTCAAGGAGTTATACCAGTCTTAAAAGTGAATCTAGAGCATATACTGATCTATGTGATTTTATAATTATAATTATGATCTAAGGGGGGTTTTTTTCCTTGGCTTGCAATAACGTAGCTGCATGAAGAGATGACGACTGAGACAGAAATTCACTTACATTCAGTTCGCCACACCTTGCCCAAAACACATGGATGGCTGTTACAGTATTGCAGTTATCCATGACAGAGACAGAAAGAGGGAAAAAAAAAGTGTGATTTTTAAACTTGTAATTAATAGGTATTTTGCTTCAAGAAATTCCTTGTGAGTGCAGTAGACAAGGTTTTATTCATAGTTTATTTTAGCTTTATCTTCTTTACTGTGTGACCTACACTAAGGGGGAACCAGCAATCCTCACAGCAAAATGGAAGGAATAAGGAGAGACTGGTTATGCAGGAACAGCTGCTTGTTTTCAGCAGCATCAGTTGAGAGTTTTTCACATTCTCCTTCTCCGCCTCTCCCCAAATGTTCAGCCTGCTGTGTGCAAGCTGGGTGTTTACAGTTCAGGACTATGGAGGAGGAGGAAATATTTTGCCTATTGTTCAGTGACGTCAATGGCTTCGCTCCCAGTCACTTGAGGGACACTGGTGCTTAGCAAATGTCAGTGCACTGCTGCTACTGCATGTGCCTTACAGTCTGCCTTGCAGGGATTTAAGGTCTCTCCTTCAAGATAGATCCAGCTGGCAGACGAGGCGGGTGTGAAAGGCAAGGAGCAGTAGCCATGGAAAGCTGCTCTGCTGCTTTTTGCATGCGAAAACCTCCGTACGAGATTCTTGTTGAGGCATTAACATGGAGTATTTGTTAACATTCAATACAGAATTCAGCTTAAAGACGTCTTTCATTCTGCACCAAGGCCTTTTTTTTTTTCACATTCTTTTCCCCTGTATTAAGAGGAATTTTCAAACCTTGTTTGTATATCAAGGACCTAAAAATCCCCCACAGAATACACCGACAATTTTATAATTAATCAGGATATTTACTTAACTCAAAAGCTGAAACAATTCAGTGTTTTTCTGAGGCATTCTCACACCTATTTTGTTACCAGATATTGAAAAGTGAATGGCAACTGTATTTTGCTGAAGATTTTTTAAGCTCAGGGCTGAATTTTTTTTTTTGAATGCATGTTTTTTGAAAGTGTGCTATAGTTGATGTTCCTAACTGCAACTGGAAAGCCATTCTTCAACCACTTTATCTTCATTAAAACATATTTGAAATAATTTTTTTAAAAACTTTGGTAGGAATATTTGTGATTTAAAAAATTTGTATCTGTACCCTTTGTGCCTGTGTGCAGAAAAATGGGGTTTTAGAAAACACAGAAATTGTTCCTTGGGGCCAGTGTTTTTATGTTAAGGTGTTGTAGCTGAAATCAAAAAGCTTTTGAAGAAATAATATTTTTTTTTTTATTTGAAGAAATAATTCATTATATATATGAACAGAGATGTGATTATGGATGGGACCAGAAGATCAGCTTACTAATTATCTTGATGTGAGACCCTGGATTTATTTCACATTAATATAATAATCACCATGAAAATGTCAAGTATTCAAGGGTTCATCAAAGCTTATAGTACAGTGTAGCATTATACTGACACCTTAAGATAAAGGGAGACCATGAATAGATGCTGCCATTTTGTAGGAAAAAATGGAAAAGCTAAAAGCAACCCAGCGAACAAAGAGTCTAGCATCAGTGTGCAGTGGAAAATAAAAAGGTGAGACAAACTACTGCCAGTGCCTGTCAGGTCTTGACTCAGTCAGGGATCATCATCCATTGCTGACAGGTGTATACAGTCACAAAAAAGATTCCTTGGGTAGCCTGGCTTTCTGTGCTGAGAAATAAATTCAGACGTTTTGAGATAAAATGTACTTAAATCTGCACACTTTACTTTTTAAGTTGCTCATATACATGAACCATTCACTGATTGACAGACAAAGGCCTTACTCCACTTACTCCATAATTATTCCACACAGAATTTTTCTTGTAGATGACTGAGGAATGTGTGAATGGCTTTTTTAAAATACACATTAAATAATAAGAGCAAATATTTTCTGGAAAAAAATATATACCTGTTTATTTGTTTGCATGCAAAATCTTCATCATCACTCTTTAGGTTTTCCCAGATCCCAAGTGGGTCTTTTTTACTTCATTTTTATATACTGTGATTTTAAAGCAGCAAAGAACTACAGAATGTGACCCTACAGCTTACTATTGTGCTTCTGGTTTGTCAAGCCACCCAGATCAGAATCCTTCTTCAAGAGAAGGATAATCAAAAAATCAAATATTTTTTTTTTTTCTGATATACTGTGCTGGATTTGGTCAGGATGATAAATACCTGGCAAGATTTCCAAGTATTCTAAGAAATCTGTTTTAAATCAGTGTTGAATGTTGGCTTCAACATCCAAATAGAGAGAAAGGAAAGCCTATTATAGTTTCACTGCTTTTATTCCAATCACTTTAGAAACTTACAAAATGAAAACAACTGTTAAAGGCAGATTTGTTACCATTACCTCTCTTTCAAAGAGAAAGATATTGAATTCAGTCTGTAGATTATTCCTGGTGAAGAATGCTTGATATGTCTCCTGCAAAGCATTACCAATATATCTGTGAATCCTCCTTCAGATTTCAAAGGCAGTAAATATTGAATTCTGCTTTATCTGCTAATTTCAGAATGCCCTGCCACTTCACTTAAGAAGCCTTTTTTGTAATATTAACTCAAAACAAAGAACCATTTTGTAGAGCAAAGGCACACCTTTCTTATTATCTATATAGTCATTTTACCTCATTGATAGAAATAGGAGAATAAAAGGTCTTCTGAATTTGAATCACAACTGAATTACTGTTTTCACAGTCCCCCAGTAATGCTGACTTTTCAAGAAGTTTCAGGAGCAGGTTAGCATTTCCTAATATGAAGGAATGTAAAAATAAGACATAATATACTGCAGAAAATGTAATACTTTGTTTTCTTGAGAGACTTTTGCATAGGTGCATGCATATATTAAATATCAAATTAATGTAAAACAATCTATCAAACTAACATAAAAATACTCTTGTGATATATATAGTTATTATTATCTTATCCTTACAGGCAGGGACTATAAGTCTCAAAAGACTATGCTTTGCACTTAGAAATCTTTTCATAACAGAGATTTTCAAAGACACATCCAAAATTATTTGTATAAATAAGAAAGAGGTGAATGTTGAAATACACTTCACTCAGCTTTGTTTTCTAGTACCCCATTAACCTGTAAACAAACATCTTTTTGCCTTTCAAATTCTAGAGGAGTTTCTAAATCAGGCTTACGTTTTCTCTTTTTGTCTTATAGGGTTTTTCCTAACACCATCAAATAGCTGTTTGCCAGCTTTCAGCTGTAACAGGGGGAGGGAGATCTGTCATCACCCATGGGAAAACAATGAATTGTGTCTAGCCAGAAAATAAAGTGAGCACTTTCTTCACATAATAAACTAGTTCTTGACAGAGCTAGTTTTTCAAATAGACAATACAGAAGGAAGAACATGTCATTAATTCTGTTGTTATAACATTCTCCTGTATACCAGGTATAAGAGTTTTGGAAGCTAAATCTACTGTAAATTTTCTGGAAAAAAAAACAAAAGAAGAAAAAAAGAAGTGAGCTATTACATCACTTTCTGCTTCAGGGGGGATGGGTAGGGACAGAAATTAAGAGGGAGTTTCTTTTTCTCCCTTCTTCCCTCCCTCTCTCTGCCTCCTTCAACTCCCTCCCTTTCCTTCTGCCTTCCCTCCCCTTCCAGCAAGACACACGTCTAAAGCTGTTCCTCTTTGTACTGTGGCTCCTTCATTTTAAACTCCTGCAAAACAGTTAAGAAAATCTTCTTTAAATTAGCATATAATGGCTAGGTCCATATTGCTAGAAAAATCATTTTGGAGTACATGAAAGGTATGAAATGTGAAAACTTCATCTGCTGACAGCACTATGAAGTTACGGGGTTGCTTTGTTTCCTGTGATTGTAGTTTGTGTTCTGGAGAAAATCTGAGTTAGTGAATTTATATTCTCTACAGTATTCTATCCACCTCTTGACCTTTTGTAGTGGCTTGGGCTTTACTCTTCAGACCCTTTGAGAACTGCTTCAGGGTAGCTGTTTCTGAGAATTTTTTTGTGAGCTCCACAATACTACATGTAGTGATGGCTCACAAACCAGACTTGCCAAGAAAACAGAGGACCATTCTAACGTGGGCATTTCTCTCCCTTGGGCTCAGAGTGAAGACAAGTTTTGCCTTTTGGGCATAAATCATATTTTTACAAAACATCTTTTTCAGAAAGGGAGCAGTCACTAAGGAATAAGCAGCTAGCTGTTTTCATGAAAATCAAACTGAAATGAAATAAAAACATAGTGAACCTCTTCAAATAAAGGAGGAAAGTACAGTCCTTGTGGTGAGCAATAATGCCACTATTTAACACCATATATGATTCCTAAATAAACATTATCATAGTATATTCACTTTAAATATATTTATAATGGTGTCTCAGAGCTTCTGGGAACCCCATATATTTTGCAGACTGTTTCTCAGTCACAACTGCAATGCAGTGGGTGGAACATTACAGCTTTCTGCATCCAAAAAAGTACACAGAATCTTTCAGGAGCGTGCTGTGTGCAAGAGGGATAAAAAACCAAGCTAGCAATCAAAACGGAAACTGGCAAGGAAATACAGAGGGGGGAGGGAAGAATTTATGCTTTTTAATTTCTAAACAATGAGATGTTGTTTCATTTCTCCTCTACAAGATTACAGCATGTCAGCATGACATGCAAGTCTCATGTCAGCATATTAGCCAGAGCATCTTCAAGTAGCTGCATATTTGAAAAGAAATGGGAAACAGACAGAATGAGACTGGAAGAGGAGAAATTTGGCATGTTGTTAATGCATAAAAAAGTTTGGGAGAATGGTGCGTGTTGGAAAGTACCTCCTCCCCTTTCCAGGATAGCATGGGGAATGGGATAAACACCAGATGCAACACAGAGTTGAGAAACTAATGCCTAGAGGGAATGGTGTGACTTGATATTTGAAGGGGTAGCTGGTCTGGAAGGGAGAGAGCAAGGAGGAATAGGACACAATACCACATTCAGGAGAGGAGCTGTTGAGAGTCTGAGTCTAGTGCTTGGCAACAAGAGCTGCTTAGAGCTTAGGAGGTAGGGATCTCATTCCTCAGGTAGGGAAGTTAATCACAAGAAAGGGCCTGACTCCAGACTTGACTTCAGAAATATCCACTAATACAGAAAGGGATAGCTCTGTCTAGGCTCAGTCTGGTTTGAATGATGAGCCCACTGCCAGCATGATGAAAATTCCACTTTGGAGAGTCAAAACATTATCCCAGTTTTGTGACTCTGCTCTGTAATTTGTAGCAGTCAATGTCAGGCTGCATTGCTGAGCTGCTTGGAGATGCTGAAAACCCAAGAACCAGCATGAAGCCATGCTGAAGAGCAGAGATCTATGCAATCCCAAGGTTGAGGCACCTTTTTCACTCACGCTCCCAAGACTGTGCTCAAGACTAAAGGGGTAGCTGTCAGGACTGCACTGGGAATTGTGAGATAGCTATGCATCTATGACAGATACAGCAGGCTAGCCTGGGCTGAAAGGATCACTATTGATCATAATTTAACCTCTTTCCATAATAAAATAAGTTATATAGCTCTCATGAAAATAGGATCAACATTTTATGTCAGCCCCCTTACCTGCCATTCTATGCCTAATTCAGCAATTATCCATAGGAGAGAGGAAACTTACACTGCCAAGTGCTATAATCTCAATATATCCCATGTAATTTACAGCCATTTTTAATTTCTTTACTTTACAGAAGACTTTTACCAGTTTTCTCTTTCTAATAAATAGCATTTATTACCATAGGAATAGTACTAGAAGCAATTTGTGTTGTATTAGTCCCCATAAATTCCAGTGCTGGTTGTGATATGTGTAAATACTAAAAAAAACCTCATTGTGACCTTTGCCTTGAGCAACTTACGTACTGAATCTTGTTACAGCTATATTGTGTTTCACCTGTTATCCTTCAAATCAGAATGCTTAATAGTAAAGTAAAGGAGCAATCCTACACATACAACAGGATTCTTGTAGTGCATGACACTTTTTCAGCTATTTTGTCCAGGTCATTTATTGTCTGCAGTTGAATTACTTTGCTTTTTCACTCTGTGCCAAGAACAGGTAGGATTCTCTTGCCACATATAAGCAGAACAACACAGAAAAGCTTCTTCTGTTTTCCACCATGTGAAAGCTCTTTTCCCTGAATGATGAATGAACAAAATTCTTACACTTAAAAACACTTTTAATTTCTTTCCTATACACAAGACATGCTGTTTCATCTGGATAGGTTAACATGGGAATTGCCACTTGGTTCTGTTTTCTTTGGCAAGTAACTGTCTTTGAATATTGCCTTATTTTCCTATGGTTAGGCCCAAAAGAGCAGTGCTGTAACAAAACACTATTTCATGCAAGTTTTTGATGCAGGTATTTTACACAGGAAGCCAGGCTGGGGTGAATAAGGCTGGCAAAGAGGATTAGCTTGATTGTCACAGGGTAGAAATGATTGTTGAACTATGTCAACATGAACAGTACATCAGTCCTGCTGCCTCCTAAATTGCCACATAATCAATACTCTCCCAGACCTCTCTTCCTTTTCTGTTGGCCACTTAAGGCACCACTGTCTGCTCAGCTAGATGTCTCTTGCTTCCCTTGCCTTTAACAAGGAGCATCAGGATTGTTTTCTCTGCCTCACCGAACTCTAATCTTACTGTATCTGCTTGTGATGGGTGTGTGAATGGCACAATTTTTCTGTGCCTCCCATCAGTGCTTGTGACTGAAGAAGGAAAAGGAGTGAGACAGGGTAAAGATTAAATTTTCCAAACCTGTAATGACTACAGGACACTGTTGCCATTTCACCTCATTTCTCTTGCTGCTCAAAGAGGAAGAGCCGGTGAAAGATGCTGGCAGGCAATTGTCCATCCAAGTGCATCTACATGCAGGAATTTCTTGCATAGAATATGTCCTTTGAAACAGTGACTCAATATGTTCAAACTGAAGACAGGATGGGCATTATCTAAACAATATGAAAAGATGGAAGGAACAGATATTAAGGATGGAGGGGCAACACAACGAAACAAGTAGCTGCTCTGAGTTGAGGCTCAGCAAAGCAGCAAAACAGACTGGGCTTATGAGACACATTTTTGCAAATAAATTCTTTTAGCTGAACCTGAAAACAAGGAAGGAAGATCTACTGAAGACTGGTCACACCTTGGCAAACATTTGAGTGCCATTAATGGCAATGATATAACTGATGGGCTGCAAAGGCTGGGCTCAGTGTCCTCATGAACCTGATGAACAGGTTTGGACAAACAGGCAAAACCCAGGAGTGAACCAGGGCTGAGGAACTTTGGCTGGGTGAATATGATCTCTCTCACTGAGTAAATGCTCAGAGACATCTAACAAATAAACTTAAGCAGGGTGTTTGCAGATGGAATAAAACCAGCATTCTATTAGTTTATTGTCTTCTTGTAAATGCTGTGGTTTTAATTTTAGATGTTAACTATGTTCAAGCAAAGCTGAACAATAAAACTGTCAAATTTCCATGTTCACCTCTTTCATACTTCACAAAACCAGAGGGAAAGAGCACAACCCAGCAGACTTGGTGGTTAAGTGCAGTGGACAGGCGCTGTGGACTAACCTTAAGCTGTATAATAACTACAAATTCCAACTCTGGTAGAGACATAAGACTGAAGAGAAGAGAGGTTCTTCTAGCAACACTGGTCAAAGTAGGCAGGAAAAGCTGACAGATGTTTCAGATGACCTAAATTAATGAGTTCTGCTGCTGTTACATTTTAAAGAGGATTTGTACCTAAAAATTATTTAAATGTCCATCCAAAAGCCAGCATTCTCTTGGTGGTACACTGCAGCAGGCCTTGTTTCTAAATACACCCATAATGCCTAGGGAGCTTGATTCGACTCTGAGTTCAATGTAAATTGTCTTAGGAAAAGAAAAAATACTTAAGAATGTTGAATAAAATTAGGATTTCCTGCACTGCTTCAGTTGGATATGTTTTCCTGTAATTTTTTGATTTTGCTGGTGTGCAGGTGGTTTGTAGACTTTCTGAGGCCATTAATTTAATTACTACTTTCTCCAATCCTATGCATATATAGATTACATTTCCAACACTATTTCCAAAATTATTTCTGCATGTATGTGCTAGTAGGTCTTTTTTGAATTTTCTTTGCCTGCGCATAGAC
Source organism: Haemorhous mexicanus (assembly GCF_027477595.1). Classification (NCBI taxonomy): domain Eukaryota; kingdom Metazoa; phylum Chordata; class Aves; order Passeriformes; family Fringillidae; genus Haemorhous; species Haemorhous mexicanus. The sequence continues at coordinate 51,673,234 of NC_082343.1, forward strand.
TACAGCTACAGCTTTATTATTTCTAGTCTTTATTACAAATCTTTTTTGACAGCAAGAGTCTGAAGGAAGTATGACTGGACAACACTTTGCCTTGTTAGGCATGTACCAGTTTATTTGGTTGCTATGACAAATGCTCCAAAGCCACAAGTGATGCTGAGCCCTCATAGGACAAATGATACAGGGCAACATTGAATAAAATAAAACAGTCATTGATCTCCAGTGTCTTTCCAAATCAGCCTATCCTTACTTTGCCTGTTTTCTCCGTTCTCTAAAGTTTCTTCATCTGACCACTGTGGAACAAAACTGGAAAATTTCTGGTGTGTAATAAAGAATGAGCCAACATAAATTTAAGTTAATGCATAAAACCAGGCATACTATTCTTTCCCTCCCCACAACCTGCTGCTTCTTCTTTCCAGTACTGCTGGAGGAAGAATTTTTTTTTTTCTGTTGGGCTGTTGGGGACACTTTTCTGGCCATTCTCATTTCAATTTACTGAGTGTATCTCTTCATAGAGTCAAAGGAGTCAACTTATACAGAGGGTTAACTGTTTTTATAAGTGCTAAGAAATTTTAGGAAGAGACTGGAGACCAAATTATGTATTCATAGTGTCAATAAACACAAGTTTATTATATTAATAGGAGCTGGAGAAAGAAATCCAGTACCTTCACTTAGAAAGGAGTTGTCCCATGATTTGGAATGACAGTAAGTTGAGCAAAATTGACTTTCCAGGAGGCAAAGTGTGCAGAAGAAATCCTTCGCAGCAAGCAGACATTCATACTGTGTAAAGAGCAGGGTGCTAAGGAAAACAAACCAAAAAATCCAACCAGTCATCAGGTCTACAGGGTTTGAATATTCCAAAACTCGCAGACAGAGTTGGCAGTTGCTGCTCACAATGTAATTCAAGAGTGGAACATCATATGGTGTTAACTGTCAGGACTGAAGTGCTTTGGTAGCAATGTGTGTGGGAAGCCTGCAGAGCCTGCCTGCAATGTGCCTAACAACCAAAATTGTTTTGCATTACATTCACCCACAAATCGAAAATATATGCAATATTTATTCTAGTATAGTTTTTTGGCATAGGTTGCACCTCTAACACTTTGAACAATTTAAGCAAGCCTGGGGATCTTATCGAGGGCAGTAAATTAGAACATTTTGTTTGTAGAAAAAGGATTTGCTGTACTCCACTGAAAAAGCCAAATCAAAGCTGAACTATGTCCTTCAAAAAACAAAATAAAACATTTTTATAGATAAACTGTCTCCATCTAGAAAACAGTTAAATAATGACCTTATTGACAGCAGCTGAACAAACTTGCCATAGAAAAATGTGTCATTTTCAACACATTTGGATTAAAAGGTTTTTGTCCCTGTTTTTCTTTATATAAATATATTTCTATAATGTATACAGACCCTCCCTGGCATTTGAAAAAACAAACACAAGTCTGGAAAAGATTTTATAATGATTTCAAGTTTTTCAAAAGTTTGCTTTTACAAAATCCTGAAGTACATACAAACTTTTCTGTCCTTTTACAATAATATATGTATGGTGGTACAGACTATGTTTTAGACTGTGAAAATTAAAAAAAAAGAAAAAGATATTTCCATGACTGAAATCTTCTTGTAATTTGGGTGGACATGGCCACTTGAAACTACTGACAACAAGCACTGCAAGCTACATAAATCCTCAGTGAGACTTTAAAAACAAACCAGGAAATTAGGTTCAGCCTACTTCTGAATAAATTTACTGAGGCCCTTTGGCACTATCCCAGAAACAGCTTTTTTCTCCTCTATTTTTTGTCCAAGCAGTTGTCTATCTTCTCTCTACTGTAATTTACATTACCCCCATTCTTTGGAGTGCTGAGTTTTATGAAGCTTCTATGAGATAAATACTTCTATAATCTCATTACAAGAGAACAGAAGCATTGTAGATCCAGAATACTTGCTGAGTTTTCACAATAAGTTTTGTAGTAGATCACAAAGTTCACTCAGCATCAACCAAATCCCAAATGGAGTAAGTAAAACATTGCATCACTGAGAGTAATTTAATGAAAAAACCTTGTTTTTTTCAGGAATGCAGAAAATTTTATTCAAAACCTTGCTTGGTAGAAGGTACAACGATTTTGTAGTAGGAAAAAACCAAACAAAATTTTTAAAAAAGAGAGAGAAAAGCACAATTTGAAACTACAGCTCAAAGCTAAATCACCATTTTAGTAGTATAAACTGGTAAGCCATAAAGTTAAAATTCAGAGTAAAGCTGGGCAAGAAGAGTCTTGAGTGGATCTCAAAGTGGATCAGATTGTCAGCACTTGTTCCTGGCAAGGAGGCCCTCTCAAGTGGAAGCAGACACCCAATAGAAGATGTAGTCTTTAATATTTTTATCCTGACCTAAGGCTGTGTTAGGCTTATGCTCCATAAAGCAAAACTTTAAGTAATGTAAGAGGAGCTTTGTGTTCCATTTAAGGAACCAACATCTACAGAATTTAATTTATAACTCTACTTCATGGTGCTCTAGATGTAAATATAAATATTTCTATTTTCTGCATTTGCTTTCTTTAAATGCCTGGCGATAACCTGTGGCAGAAATTGGGGTATGGGGTGTGGGGGGAGGTACTCTATATAGAACCCAGCCAGACCCCTCATTTTCTGCAGATTTTTCTTCCTTTTTAAAATTATTTTCAGTCAGAAGAAAAAAATGACAGTGTTTTTCTCCAATAATATGAAAATTAGGCTGAGCAGTTAAAATGTATTTGGATTTATAACACTGTATTTGATTTATTTGGTTAAATGGCAACTTCACATAGGAAACCCAGCAGGGCACCACATAGCACAAAACTGTGGTAGTTCCTTCTAAATCTAGTTTATTCTAGTTTATTCCCATTCAGCCACAGGGAAACCTAGGAAGAATAAGAAAACTGGAGAAATTGCTAGCAGAAAATTAATTCCTTGTCTTACTTCGCATGTTTCAAACAAGAGTACCACAGAGAAAAAGTAATTCACATGTATTAATTTAGTTGTTCTTTTTCTATGATTTCAAACATTTGTAAAACATTTGTTTGTCTCTATGTTGTTATTACGACTGAACATGTTAATTAAAAATATTTTTAAAGTGCATAGTAAGGAGTGACCGACAGTTGGAAACTGCTGGAATTAGCGTGTATTATTAAACCGATGTGTTCCGAGATTTTGAATTGTTTGAATAATTTCTTGTAAGTGGTTTATTTAGACAAGAGAGCAGCAACTTGTAGCAACTTGAAGTACTCAGGCCAGCCTGATATGATGCAGCTTGAAGAGCAGTGGCAGCTCAGCTTTGGCACTCCAGAACTCTGCACGAGATACTTTGTCTTGTCCTTGGCTGCTTTTCTCATTGTCGTCTTCTGCGATGGTCCAGATTTTGTTTAAATGTTCTTGATAGTCATAATTATTCAGCAAATAATTTATGCAAATAAATTTCAGTTTTTAGATAGCTTTTTCTGTGCTCACTTACATGAAATATGGTGCCACTCACTGAGTCACATTATTGTTTTTGTCCTCTGAGTCGATACATGACATTGCTACAAGAAATAATAAGAATAATAAGGCAAAATGCAAACAATGCTCATTTGTGTAAACTTTTGAATTAGTTTTGGGACTTACAACTCTTCTATGAATAAAATACTGAGCCTCTGAATAGTACCACAGTATAAATAAAAGATAATACTGAAAAGCAACAAAATATTCTGTTTCAATGGGACCTTGTCATGTTGAATGGTAAAATTCCCACTGATTTCACTGCATTCAGGCTTTTAATGTTATTCATAATATATTCCCTAGGGCTTTTTGTACTGTTCTGCCAATTTATTGACATCATGATTTGTTGGATTTTTAACATTTGACTCTACAGCACTATCCTGGTTCCAGCCAGGACAGGATAAATTTTTTGCAGCAACCAGGAGGGGGCATGGCCAGGACACAGAGGTTGTTCTAAAACACCTCACTTCATTGCTGGGGATGGGGAAAAGGGAGACTTTTCCAGCAAGAAGGGATTCCTGCTTGTTGAGGAAACATGGCAGAGGGAGCCATCCAATATTTTCTATTACCAGGTTGGCTTTTTTCTGTGTGGATCCCCTCTTCCCTTCTACCCTCTCTTATTAGTATTGTTGCTGCTATTGTTCTTACCTCATTGCTGTTTCCAGTAAATCATTCTTATTCCAACCTGTGATCTTTGTCTTTTATGCCTCCAATTCTTCTCTCCAGCCACCCTCAGGAGGGAAGGGAGAGCAAGCAGCAGCATGGGAGCACTAAATTGGAGAATACCATTCCTTAACCGGGACAAGCACAATCACTTCAGTTGTGACATTTTTACTTGAAATGAAAGTGAAGAATATGCTAAGAGTCCTTATTTTCTTTTAAATTACAGTTGTCAACAATAAATAGGACTGGATCCTCTAAAAGGCAATCTGGAGTTCTGGCTTGTGGGTTTGTTTGCTTGCTTTGCTGTCTTTTATTTACTACAATGACAAAATCTCAATGTAAAGAAAGATCTGACCTGAGAGTGCTTCAAAACACCAGCAGAGCCCTGTGAGGAATGCTCAGCTACTTTGTCACACATTATTGCAAACATGGCATTAACACAGCTCAACATCAATTATCAGAGCTAGGAAAATACTCTCTTCTATTTGTATCCCATTTGTGTTGTAAAATCATAGGCCAAAGTGAGAACCCATTTTTTTTAGCAATGTTAAGAGAAAGAACTGAAAGGCTAGGCCCTAACGAGGATTTAGGTTAAATCAAAATCCTAGGGCATTCCTATTATCATTGAAAGCTCAAGGATGAGAAGGTGTCTCCTCAATATCTAAGGTGTTTTTTCCAATTTCTTTCAGATGATGCTCTCAGTCATATGGTTTAGATTTAGGCAGACCTGAATAAAACAGGGACTTGTACTCAATGATCCTTAGGGATTCCTTCCAACTCAAGACATATTCTATGACTTCAGATGCCTAAACTGGCATTTTAGCTCCTCAGCTCACTGTCAGATCTGCCCCTAATGTCTAATTTATCACACAGCCGTAGGTTCTCAACCTAAGATTGCAATACGCTTAACAGGCTGGCCTGACAACAGGTCAGGAAGACATAACTTCTGTAAGAAGCTTGGGAAAAGAAAAGATAACTGAAAAAATCCCTAGGCAATTTGGTTTCGGCATGGCTTTTTGATTATAGCCAAATAAGCAAGAAGTTGACTCATTATTAGTGTAAAATAGTAACAGATAAGCAAAGAAGTTACAAAGGGTAAGAAATATTCTTAAATGAAGAGTGTTTGGAAACTGGAATGTCTCTGATGTTACAAATTAATTAGTCATTGCTTAATAATGTAATTAATTAATCCAAATAAAGTGTTAAAAATAATTATTTTAAAGCACCTTAGAAACAAAAAGTGAAACTACAGACAATAGTCCATCCTCCTCAATGGATGAAAAATACCGAAGCAAGGCTTACTCACTGTCTAAAATGCAGTTTGAGAGAAATAGACTGACAAGTATGTGAAAATAAAATCTTAAGTCAGTTTGAGGCAGATCTATCAGATCAGTCTAGACTAAAGCAAATCCTCTTCTCTCCAGCTCTGTAGACATCACTGAAGTGAGTCTGGCTCCTGCCAAGGCTGTGGTGCAGAAATGGCTCTTGCAGCTTGAGGACACTCCCTTAGTAGTTGAAGACAAAAGTGATTTGGGAGCCACTGAGAAATCCAGAGTGAACGATCTTGCCTGTGCACAGGTTTGGTTCCGCAAGCTGTGAGTCAGGGGTAACTGGTTTTTAATGGTATAGCTCACATTTCAGGCACCTGTAAAAACCTTGAAGATGACCCTGTCCAGGTCAAACATGCAAGTCTGGAACATTTTTTTTCATCAATCCAAACTGTTAGCAATAGTGATGGAATAAATACTTTTCATTGGGGAAAATATCTAGCAAGAGGTCATTTTAATGAGGGAGCTTGGACAGAGTATTACTGCTTTTGGGGATGTGATCTAATCCTCTTACTAGGTTGCTAATAGACTAAGGAGAGGACAAATAAAGTAACTAGCAGGGTTGTGATTGATTAAATATGATAAATGCTTCTTCCTCTAAATTGTGAACCCAAATATTTTAAACTTGTGGTGTTTATAAGTTAGCCCAATTTATTCCCATTTGCACTGCAGAATTCCTTAATACTTACATCTTTTAATGCTTTGTCCAGTCCCCTTTCCTTAACTGTACAATGATATATTGTGAACTGGATATAGAGAGTGCTCCAGTGTAAAATAAATGAGGTTTATCATGATGCTCAACAGACACCTGCTTCCTTTAAATGTAAGCTTCATTCTCTCCTTTGAACAAGTCCTCTGTTGATGGGCTCTATGTACTTCTATTGCCTTTATTAAACAATGTTTCCAAAGAGTCAGCCTTATTATCTGCCTCAAATCCTGTATATTTTCTGTCTTTATCTATAGCTTCTAATTTTTTGTCACAGCAGACTTTGTATTGTTCTCAACATCTAGAAAGCCTTGGATTTCAGCAATATAAATCCAGGATAACTTCACTAACAGTATGAGTAGTGTAAATTCTCACCCAAGAACAGGCTAGCCTGATGCACGCAACAGTCTGGAAGACTGATGGGGCTGAAGAGATGCATCAGATACTTGCAGCTTCCTCTCTCATCCTGTTGTGTCTGCTGTGAAATTTTGCAGGGGAGTTGGCATCTGCATTCATCCTTTGCATGTAAAAACTATATGATTTCTTTCCAAAGGGTGAAGATGGGCTGTAGACACAACTACACATGTTTTCTTGTTTGGAAATTTGCTAGCTGGATATGTAATTTGACTAGTGTTTTTGTATTACAGCAAACTTGGAAGGAGAGCAAAGTATTTGCTTGGTTTTTAGAGCTAAAACATTCCTCGACTTTGTCCAGTTACATCCTGTGTTAGCCTAAGTCTTCTTTTAGCTTTTTGTCCTGAAACACATGCTTTTCTTTCTGTCTCACCCCAGAGCCCAATGACCTCAGTAGAATTGTTCTGGATTTACAGCAGTGTAACTGAGAACAGAACTTGGATCTGTATCTAGCTCATTAGGACTTGCATTGTAACAAACTTCTAAGTTCATAAATAATCACTCTTCTGCAAATCCTCACCACTCTGCTTACTGAAGTATTCAGAACAATACTTAAAGCAAAATTAATAGAGTATTACTAACTTTAAATACAGCTTAATTAATTAAACTGTGTGGAGTTATACAGGCACTTAAAATGAAGCACAGACATATTAGATCTTAAAAGTAGCCCAGACATATTAGATCTCCTGACTTTGCATGTGTGTTTATTTTAAAGGAATTTTGAGTATTAATACAATTAAAGTTATTGCAAAATAAGATCCTCAACACTTCTGTCTATTGGAGTACTGGATTCAGACATTTCATTGTATCTTTGACCCCAGTACCTAGCACATGCAGTCAAACTGGAGATTTTTGGTTAAGATCAGTTTCACTTCATCTGTTGATGATTCTAAATAATCTGTTCACCTATGACTAATAGTGGCACATAAATCTGAAGTCATACTGCTCTCATTCATTTCTACATAAATTTATGGTTATGATTATTAGTTGTTTGTTATGATTCTTAGGAGTTGTATTTCACTTTTCTCTCTCTCCTCTTTGTGGCAGCTGGCTTTTTCCTTCTCTAAATATTATTGTATTTTCTTCTTAAACCAGTGAGTTTCTAATTATTCTTTACCTATATATTATCTGTCCTTGTAATAGTCATTGTGGCTGAGTGCCTTCTGTAAGAATTGTTTATCTTCTGTGTTACCTAACTTACTTTTGTCTTATTTTTGTACTAATCTTATTTTAATGACTCATCCATTTCAGTCCTCCTTATTTGAACATAAAAATTGCTTTACTGAGTCAGATCAATGATCCCTCCATCCTAATGCTCTAATGGCAGCTGGAGATGCAGTTGTTAGGGAGAACACCTAGACTTGGGGGCTTTCAGGCACACACTCTCCTTCTACTGCACCATTACTCCAGTTGGTGCATTAGAGACATCAGAACTTTGCCTATTCCTGATAATGTTTAAAGGCCTGTTTTCCATGAAATTGTCTAACCATTTCTTATATCTGCTGAAAGCCTCTGCAGCCCCAATATGTGGCCGCTTGTAATAAACTTTATTTACTACTTGATCTTGTAAGAAAAGCAGAAAGCAGAACATATCTTTGATTTACTGTTGGTCTTAATCTTCCTGATTTGATTAAAGTCCCTATTCCACTTTAAGCAAGATCTCAAAGAGGAACAAGTAATATTTGGTCCTTATACATGAAAATTAACCTGGCAACTGAAATAAGAAATGATATAAAAAATGTTTGATTTCAAAAAAGCAGAAAAATAGTGAGTCTGAAGAATGATTATGTGAGCACAAGATGCTAAACGCTACCAGCATGACTAGCCAAAACACATTATTACTAATAATTATTTTGCTTTGTTTCAAGAACTGGTCCAGTGTGAAACCCTCAATCTTTCTAGATCTTAAACCAGTAATATTTAAATAACTGGCATATGTTTATTTCCTTCTCCCCTAAAAATGATCTGGCCTTTAAATTCATGTAAAGGATTCAAATAGCAAAGGGAATTTAAATTTCACAGTGCATAGATCAGGAAAAGGGAAAACTATTGTGTATGCTTCCAACATTCAGCTTCACTTCTGCACTCCTCCCAGCACAGGTTTTGCCATTATATGCTCATTTAATCTGGTACTGTGTCAAAACTAATCAGAATTTCATGGCAATACAATGTCCTCACTTGATACTTCATCAATGTGATTTTATTTATAAAGCCCAGCATTTAAACTTCATAAATCCCAGTTTTACAGGCATTCTGTGATTCCACATGCACTCCTAATCATTATTGTTGACCTTTGTTTGGTGTATGTTGTAAGCAGAGTAGCATATAAAGCCCTTGGTAATTGTGCAGCCCATCACTTTTTCTTTTTTACTGCAAACCGACACTTGAAGTTTTTGCAGTACTGCTTTTTTAACAGGCTTGGAAATGTATTCTTATAATTTTCAATTGTGATGAAATCTTTGCTCCATGTTCTTTGGCCACTGTGATGAGGCTAGAATTGCATTAATTTAATAACTAATTCAATTCAAGATAGAGTGTTAACGTCAAACAAGATAAATTCAACAAAAAGAAAAACGAGTCATAGACAGAGGGGAGTAGCGTGAATTCAAGTATTGCAGAAATTTCTACAGAAGAATTTTTACTTCCTGAGTCACAATAAACAACTGCTGTAATGAAAATGAACTGCAGAATCTTCTTCCAATATTTGAAGTAATTTATTTTTATTATTTATTTTTTTTAAAGCATCACTTCACAGTACATGATTCACACATATTCTGGCAGTCAGCCCTCAGAGCTAATAGGATGTTCCAGGATCTGAGCCCATTCAAAAAGGGACAGTTTGGTAGATGTGGCTCAAGAGTCTATCTAAGATGAACAGTTCATAGGAGTGGATCATTAGATTAATCTCTTCTTTGTCTTTGAAGTACTGTTATCATTAGTGACACTGTGAGAGAGGTCTGAAGACAGACAACAAATAACAAAGTGATCTGGTACATGCACTTTTTGTCCAGTTTTACATCAGAGATGAATGTTTCAATGTTACACTGACAAAATACCACTTTCATAGTACTTTCTGACTTCCAAGAAGAGTAGCTTCTGTCTTTACTTCCCTGAAGTGTTTACTAAGTGTTCAGAATGTGTGGACCAATTCCCACTTCCTAGAATAGCCAGAGCATCTTATGTTTCCAGTTTTAGAATGAAGAGGTAGGGACAGGAGCAGTGACTCATTCCTGTGCTATGGGAGATGCTATGGTTGGCAGAAGAGGAAAAAGACAAAGAAGTTTTTAAGGAAGATATCATTATTTTCACCAGTGAGGAAGGGAATCTGGCCCTTTCACATCACAGCTCACTACTGATGGAATGGAAATGTTCAACTTTTTCATCACTGCTGTTGACGGCAATTTTCAGCTGTCTCTGTAGGTGTCACAGCAGAGAAGAGAATAATTGAATAGGCTGGTCACAGGCCCTTGCAGAGCCCACCAGCAAAGAGGCTCTAGAACCTCAACAGGGTGGGAAGAAAAATGAAGCCAGCATTTAATGGAGTGAAAAAAGTAATTCAGGCAATAATAGGTCTTGCAGATTAACATCAAACCTGGAGATAAGTGAAAATGTTGATAAAAACAATTAGAAGAGGCTTATAAAAATGATACTTATTTGTATAAAATTGTATAACATTTATAAAAATAGAATCTGGACAACAGGACATGTCAAATAATGTCTTTTAATTAGCTTTTAAGTTTTACTTATAATGTTAATGCTGTTAACACAGTACCAATAGCTTTTGTGGAACATTAAGACTTGACTAGAACTTTCTACTAACAATTTAGAATGATACAAAATGAATGTTTTACATGTTAAATGCATTAAAGCTGACTGATAGGTGTGTGTTAAAATGGAGTCAGAAAACCCATACTCTTAATACATCAAATAAAAAAATCTGATTCAAAGACCACACATGAATCTGAAGAACAAAAGGACCTCATGTCAAAATCACCAGAGATATGTGGCCTGGAGATTCTGCTTTTGATTATCTGTGTATAACAGTACAACAGGCATTCTTGCAGTCAGAGGTATGTCGGATATATCCAAAACATACGTCTAAAACTATGCAGCTCTTCTTAGAGGGTGAAAAAGTAATGACCATATTTTAGTTAATGTGCATAACATGGGCTGCAAATTGTTTGCTACAGTCCTAATGTTGCTCATCCCTGGGTTATCCTGTTTCAGAGAAAGGAACTACAGCTACTGCTTAACACGGCAGCTAAACACATCTAATGAAAATATCTGAAAATCGCTTTGTCTCTTAGACGTCTTGAGCTTCACTGCGATAGTATTACAGGCCAGTGAATATATTTTATGTTTTTAAGGAGATATTATTAAATAAATTAAGGAAAGGGGACTGAAGTAAAAAAATTCCTCATAATGGTTCTTTACTGTCAGTGAGCTCAATCTACTGAAGTGACATATTTTTCCCAAACCACAGCATAAACAGAAAAGACTCCAGAAATCAATTCTAAGAAGTACAAGCTAGATAAGAACAAAATGTGGTCTTGAAATATTTGCAAATCCTCCTTTTTCAGTAGAAGGAAAATTCTGCAGTTGCCTTTTAGAAGTAACAGAAATCCCAAGAGACAGTAAGAAATATAAAAGTAACATGAGTTTTAAGATGTCTGTGTGCAAGGGCAACAGCACAGCTGATTCAGTATTCCACCATGAGATTGATTTACACAGCATAATATCCAAAAATATTCATGCATTACACACAGCACAGAATGCAGCAAATGCAGCTATTTAGCCAGTGATGGTGATGAAGCCAAACGTAAATCATATCAGCTCTAAACAAGGCTTTGCACAATGCCTGGCTTTGCAGTAAGCCTGTGTTTGTAAAGCAAGAAGATTGTTCTGGTATTAATGCTTGGCAATTGCAGTAACTTTTTGTATCACATTAAGTATTTCTTTTTTCCTATATGTGCAGTTGATTCCAGGGGTCTGAATCTCCCTTACCATTTAGCTAAACCAGACTCTTGTTTTAACAAACTCTTTGACAAGAGCACATTTTGAAAGCTGTGTCTGTCTTCTTTAAATGACTTTAAAACAAGGAGTAAAAATGAAAAAAAAATTTTTACTGTGTATTGTTAAATGCTTCTCTCAAAAGAGCAGTTCTCTGAGCAAATTGCATGAATCTTCCTATTGAACTTCCCATCTGTTTTTGCATGCTTTCTGTAACAAAATAGTTAAGAGTACTGATATTTTAAAATACTATTTACATGAGGTAACAGCCTTGCAATGAATGGGGCTGTTCACGCCTCAAACTATGGTTTCTTTTTTAATCTCCCTGTGAATTCAAAAACTAGTTATGTTGCATACACTTGGATCACACTGGAGGTATTTCATTTGAAAGCCCAAGAGGTACAAACTAGACCCTTACCTTTCCTCCAGGAAGCAAAGCAGAGCCCAGTCAAGTTACTTTTATTGAGACTTCATCTGGTAGACGGGCAATGGAGGAAAGCTCAGATGTAATCAGAGGTATTTACTCAAGTTATAAGCTTGCATTAGTGCTGCTGGTTCTGCTCTTAAATAAGCAGGGGTCATTTTCAGAAATTCAGGAATCCGTTTGCTTCTCCATCAGAAAGACTTAACACTACTGACAATATTTATAATGTACTTGCCTGACTGAACAGAAACAAAAAAACAAGTACAGGGACACACTTGCTGTTTATATTGGAAAACCTCACCTGATGAGATTGACCTATAAAAAAGGCAAAAAACTTCACGTTGGGGATGTGATGTTTTAAACTAACTGGAGTTATTCTGAAATACTCTTTGAATACATTTGAAACTAATACAAAGCAGATGAAAAATGCTTCAAAAATAGGGTAGTTCTGTACTATTACTGACAGTTTGTTGTCAAAAGTATGGATGATTAGGCCATCAGTTTGGAATAAATAATTAATTCTTCAGTGAACATTTTTTTTAAAAATATAAATAGAGAGCAAACAAATTTTGTTTCAACCTGAATCTGTGTCTGAAGTGATATACATGGCATGGAACATCATATTAGAGCTACCAGAATGTCTTCAAAAACAATTAACAAAATATTTACTGCCACAATATTACAGCCTTTGTCATTAACAATTCGTTTACAGCACTAAATAATGGGATAAAAGTATTTTAACTGTAAAAGGTATAAGAAGAATAAGGCAGGCTTTTTGATTGATAAGGGGTTATCAAGAACTTGATGACTGAAAGTTTCTGGAACTTACACAGTTATTAAATGAAGAAATAATGGTAGAATCTGGTTTTCCTCAGAGAAATAGCTGAGTCTAACATTTTAATATAATGGCAGTACAGGGAAAATGTTTAAGGGGAGAAACAGTATTATGCAGTCAGAAAGTAGCCTTGTTATTTCTCCTATGAGATCACATGGCTGAAGTGTTGACATCTGAATAGAAAGATTCAAACCAAGGAACTAAGCAAGATAAGTAATAACTTCATGATGCACAAGTTGCAAATCATGCTACACAAAAGCACAATATAAAAATCAGCCTATGGAAATTTTGTTTGAAGATTTTTTTGTGGCAGATTTGCGGATTAATATAATTTAAACATGCATTGAGCCAAATAAAGCAGTCCAACAATTCCTTGGATGTGCACTTCTATACAGAGTTTTATATTTTGACTGGACCCCAGGTTTCTCAGTCTCTGTGCTAAGTAATATATATATGTTCAATTTAGTTAATTGACATACAAATTACCTAGGTTAAAATCAGAATTTAGAGTACTGCCCCCACTTAAATTGTGATTTGCCAGATATGTGACAAAATACTAAGATACATGAGCAGGAAAATCAGGTTTAATTGATTATATATTTTGTCTCATTTAAAAGGTAAATAGCAAGTATACGGAAAACTTTTTGATCAGAAACAGCTGTTCTAGATAAAGTCAAAGGGCCATCCATCTAAAATAACATTTTGAAATTAGGAAACACAAAATTCTCCATCACTTGAGCAATAGTATACATTTTGCCCAGTTAAAACCATTTTGTTAAAAAAAAAAAAAACAAACAATAGCTAGTAGCACATGTATCATATTCCTTCTAGTATCAAGTTGCTCATAACTTTAAACTGGTATCTACCAATATGCCCAAACCTCAAATTTACAAGCTTGTAAACCCTTCACCCCAAATCAACCCTGAAGTCACTTTATTAAATAGCTGCCTTGCTGGTTACCTTCCACTCTTCAGGCACCAAGCAGCTCTACGCAGGAGGTTACACATCACCACGTGGATCTCGTGATTTGACAAAATAAACGCTTGCTCTGAAATCTCCTTTAATGAGTTTTCAGTTTCCATCAGATAATCTGGTTGGCCTGCCATATAAAAGCTGTGCAGCGTGAGTGGGTCACTCAAGCTTCTCTATAATGGAAAAAGCAAAAATTTACTGACCTTTATTTTGTTTCAATGGCTTTTTTTTCTTTGAGCACTTAAGGAAGCTTTCTAAAAAGTTTTTTTTTTTAGTAGATGTCTTTTTCAAACTGATTTTTCACTTGATCATCTCTCAGCTGACTGTGATATAGTTACTCACAAAATTATGCAGGTATGTGGTCTCTTCAACAAATAATATGCTTCTAAAGCTGCTTAGAAATTTATTAACATACAGAATTTAAGCATCACTTTTATACCTGCTAACAGTTTCATGCATTATCATCAAGAGGATATTTTTCCTGGTCATGTGGCCATTACAAAACATCAGAAAAATTTTAGAAATTAATTGTGATGGTACAAAGAGCAATTATATGGCTCTTGATATTTCAGTCTCTTCAGAAAATAATGTCTGGTGAAAAAAAAATCCATTCATTTATCAGGTAGAGCACTTGAGTTTCAATAGCATCTCTGACGGCCCGAGGTTATTTATTCTGTGCAGGCAGAATATTACTCAGAAATACTCTCCTAACCAGTGGCCAGGCCAGATGCATCTTGTCTGACCTTGTATCACAGCATGGCTGGATACAAGTACAAGGCCACTAACAGCTCTCATTATCAAAAATCTGTCAGGAAGACTTCTTCCTCTTCTTGGTTGTTCCTTTGTTTTGGTTTTTGGTTTTTAAGGACAAAGCTCAGCTAGTTACTCTTCCCTAGAATGTTTCCATTGGTACCTTCCCAAAGAATAAGGATGGGCCATCCATGTTTGAGGTCATCAGCATTACCAAATAAGTTATACTTTAATCATTCTTGTGTGTAAGAAAAAACACCAATTTTTCTCTGTCCAGAATTGTAATCTGTGGCACAGAGAATATGTGTAGATCCAGACAATGAGCCAGCAGCCCTGTAGGACTTTGGGGCATTTGAAGTTTGGGAAAAGGAGCATCCCTAATGTTCTCCCAATTTTAAGTCCCACATAAAGAATTTTTAAATAATGCAGGGGTAGGAAATATTAACCTTTCAATAGTGAAGGCCAATGCTATGTCACTTCAAAACAGGCATAAAGCACAAATGCAATTTTCTACTTTTTGGTCTTCTCCATAGACAGAGAACCTCCTCTTTTTTTCAGAACAGCACCTCACTAGAGATGTTTAACTTTTATCTGTAAAGAAGGAAATAAATATTTTCTTCCTGAAATTATAGTCTGGGTATTTAACAGGGGAAGGAAGGGCAAAGAGCACTGCTATCAGTAGATGCTGTGATGGCTGCCCACAACAGATTTGACTGTGTTTGCCTTGCTCAAAGTGCAAGCATATTGCTAGCCTGGGCCCTCTCAAACCTTTGCATGTAGAATGTAGAGGTGGTTTATCAGTCACAGAGCTACATTTTAGCAATGTGCTTATGACTTACTAAGGACAGCTGCACGTCAGGACCACATAAGTTTAAGTAGCACTTGTCCATCACTTCCCTCTGACCTATAGTATTTCATTAAGAAAACACATCTAATACCTATTTGAAGATTCCAGATGATAGACAATCTTAAATGTATAACTATCTATTCCATATCTAAATTGGAAAATGATTACAGATAAGCACTAAATTTAATTTTCTGTCCAAACTGAATTGCAACCCATGTAGCTTATATGGGGAAGACAGGGATTTAGAGCCATGACTTTGAGACCTGTAATAATTGTTTTAGAACTAATCTGAATTATTTTTTACTTATGAGAGTAGAATTAACTTTCATTTTGTTAAAGCCTGAAAGACTGTGGGTAATGCAACATAAAAAGACAATCACAGAGTGGTTTGGGTTAGAAGGGACCTTAAAGACCATCTATTTCCAGCTCCAGTTTGCTCTAAGTCCCTCAAAGATTTGTGCTTACTGAGTTTCATCAGGTGGTCTAGAACCAGCTCTTATCTCCAGTCCAAAAGATTAAATGTGATCTCAGAATATTTGAGTAAATTTGAGTGCTTTGAACAATATATGATGCTTCAATCACTAAAAGAAATTTGAATTCCTATTCATCTACTGGTAATATTGATGAAATTGTTGAAAATTGATAAATTTTCTTTTATTTCACTTGAGGTAGTTTTTCCCCAGTCCCTCCACAGATTCCAACTTGCACAGCATTTATACTGTATTTTGGAATAAGCTTTGTGCTCAGATATTTTGCGAGGGTGGTGGTTTTAATTTTCACTTGTTTTGGTTTTGTTGCAGTATTTCACAGACAGATGGATTTCTGATTTCAGTAGTTGTTTGTGAAATGTTTCACTTTGTGGCTGTGTGTGGCTATCAACATCATTTCCTGAACAGAACACACATCTGTATGTCTCACCTTGTCCACTGTCTCAGAGTAATCACTGGAGTGCTGTACCTCTTTCTTACTCTGAAAATCACAAGGGCAATAAGAGATAGGGTTCAATAAGAGAGATAGGGTTCATATACAAGCACCTCTGAATGGCTCTGAATAAAAGCAGCATATAAAAGCTGGGTAAAATGTGTGTTGGGGAAAAGAGCATAGACACATATAAAAACAGGGATCTAAAACAGGATTACGGCAGTCAAAACACTGCAGAGCATCTCAAATTTAGGTATTATCTATAAACTATCAGTGAGTTCCTAGTGGAAATGGCTTTCTTTCTATAACAAAGTTGCAACTGGTGCTTTTGACTGAGGAATCCATCCTTGTGTAGCTCTGTCTCAAATATTCTAGTTGTTTTTCACTAGGAGCTTTGCTGATTTAATCAAAATGGATTAAGTAGTTCTCATTGTAAAGCTCAGCTTGGTTCAGCATCTGATAAATCTAATTTCTACATAAGAGCATCTCATCATTGTGAGCCATAACCTGATGAATTGCAGGCTTACAAGGAGGCTTAGGCTGTGAGATAAAGAAAGGAAATTTTTCCTCATGATTTTCCTTAGAGACAGGATAAAATCACAAGGTTTGCAGCTGTATTCTACAAGCTACATTCAGAGTTGCTAATTACAAGGCAGGATTCTTCTGGTGCTGTGGGAATATTCACAAATGCAACTCTAAATTAAAAACACTTGTATAAAAAACTCTAGTGGTGATCCAGGGGTGATTGCTGTATGTTGGGGCAGGCAGTTGGTGCATTAGATAAAAATGGAAGGATTTACACAGTCTTCACTTTGCCTTGAGGTGGGTGGCATTTTTTCACTCCAGAGCTTTTTCCAGTTTACTGAGAGTTTGGCTTAGTTATGCATTTTAACTATTGGCCAGAACTTAAGCAATGCCAGTCTGCCCTGCCTGGTGAGTGATATGTATGCTGTTGTGTTCAGAGAGAGTGTTATAGCAAAGGCAGCAAGCTTTCTGCTGCAACATTAGAAAAAAAAAATTAAATTCTCAGCTGTGGCCTTCCTACTTCACTGCAAATTACTAGTTGGGATGTTCACAGGAAGCAGGTTTCTGTCTCTGATTTACCAATAACTGCCATGTCGGCTGTCAGATGTACAAGGCTTATGAGAAGATCACCCTGTGCTCTCTCCTTTGCTCACCTGTGCAAGGGAGGAATTGGTTTTGCACAGGTGCAGTTATTAAATCAAATCAGATACATCAAAAGGAAGCAACAGAAACTAAATGTGTGGCTATCTGCTTTGTTGATTGATCTACTTGAAGCTGTATTCCTGATGTGTGATATGTACTTTTTAAAATAAAGGTACCTAGCTCAGCTACAAATCACAGCGAAAAAAATCTGTTTCTAGTTATATTGAAAATCTTACCTTTAGTGCAGTATATAGTAAAAAAATGGAGTTTAGGGTATATATTAATTTGAAAGTCCATCTCAGAAATTTGATTGCATTTCTTAGACAAAACCATCTGATCTAATCAGATTGGGGGGGGGGGGGGGAAGAAAAACAAACAAAACCAAACAAAATAATCAGCAGGAAGGAAGGTTGGCTGTCAGTACACCTCTTCTTCCTTGTTCTACAGCCCGCCAAGAGTGAATCATGGTACCCATGAAGCTGAGTGCATTGCAGTTCAAAATTAAGGTGTTGTTGGGCAAACCAAGTACTTGCTTGGTACTACCAAACTTCTGCTAAGCATTCACTCAGCACAATTTAAAACTGGAAAGTCTTTCAACACACAACAGTACAGAAGGTGTAATATGAGCATTTGATATGAGCTCTGCAGTCACACACAGAAAAGGGAGCAAGAAAGGACACGATTCCACTATCAGTGTTTCTTCCCTTACAAAACATGTTTGGCATCTGCATCTTGCAGTTTCCCCTGGCAACTCTCTACTATCACAGAATAGAATGTCCCAAGGCTACACTCCATTACACTGCACCATCTTTTCCTTTTTTTTCTTGCTCCACAAGCTTTAATGAAGCCCATCAAATTTGCACAAGTGCCCTATTTACTGTACAGAGATTACGTCAAAAGAAATGATGTTGGCTTCCTATTAATGCCTGAAGATTGGCAAACAATCACGAAAGTCGATTGCTGTTCAGTTTGCTGAGTGGTGTCATGTATTGCTGCCTTGCCTAATTACAGCAAATCAGATGTTTCCTGTGGCGGAAAACAATACTAACAAATTACAAATTCTGTGTGTTTTAAGGGGAATAGTATATCTAAAGACTCAACTGAAGCAGAGCATCTGGACATGAAATTCTGTAGATGTTTTACCAGTTCATTTTAATGTGTATTTATGGTTAGGTGAACTAGCATTCAGGAGAAATATTACATCTTTCAAATATACAGGACTGATTACCTGCACAGAAATAGCTTTTTCCAACTGATTCAGAGCTGAACTGTATTCAGAGCCGAATTTTTACTGTTGGGTTTTTTTATAAGCTTTTCCCCACAAATCTTCTGTTGAGTTAGAAGGATAAAGGACCGTGTGATAAGCAGTGAGGAAACTACTGCCGAATAATCTACAAATAATTTTCAGGGTGCACAGAGATTAAAGGAATTGGCATTACCACATGAAAAACACCAGGAATTTACCTTACCTCTATCTGAGATTTTAGTGCTCACATCGAAGGCAGTAAAGATCCAGCTGTCTTTGTGCATGTGCATATTCCCTCTATTTTTCAGTCAGTAGTTCCCCAGGATGTGTTTTTACACTGAGGGATTATTAGAACATCATGATAACTCCTACACACAGTCTTAGCCTAACTTCAGCATGTAATTTCAATGCCTGTAGCTTTACTTCGAACAAAAGCAGTTGGTGTGACAGCCTTTGCTCTTTGTAAAGGATGACACTGATTTCCTTCACTTTTCACTTGACTAAGAGAAAGGCTGGATCAATCAATCAAATCTTTGCAGTGCAATATTAAAGAAAACCATTGTTATTTAAGCCTTACTCACAGTATAGAAGTCGGCCTGAAGAAATATCTCCTGAAAAAAATTTAACTAGAAAACTTAATGCTTTCTATTTTCTTGAGGCTGAGCTGAGTTGAGTAAGAGAAATAAAAATCATATTTGGGAATTCTTGCTTGAGAAATTGCCTGTTAAGTCATGACATTGCCCACACACCTCTAATTTTGCTCTTGCAGCTCAGTGAAGAAAAAAGAATTCCATGAAGAAAGCTTCAAGGAAGTTTCTTGAAGTCATATGCCAGCAGCAAATCATTGCTACATATGAATGTAGTGAATACTGTTTTCAGGATTTATCAAAACATGTGTCTACTCCTGTTTGAGGTTTCTAGGCAGATGCGTCCCCCTGCCTCTCTGGAAATTTCCAGTTGGATGCAGTAGCACAGGGGATGAGGAGAATCTTAGTACACTGGGGCCAGCACTGTACTGAGTTTCTGTTGTGCTCTGCTGATCAGAAACTGTTGAGGAGCTGCAGGAGGAGCGGGACCTTCAGGCTTGATTAGAAGAAGTGGAAAAGAATTTATTTTTGAGCCTAGGGGAAAGATCAAGTAGTGTTTTGTTGGAGCATGTTAAGGAAGATCCCTCTAACTGCTCAGCACCTTCATTTACAGCCAGACTGATCCAAAGTCCCTTGAAGGACTGAGAGCTATAACGTTCATATCCATTCAGAGGAATTTGTAGTAACAAAATCAGATCTCTTAAACTTATTTTGTTCCCATCAGTTTCTCTTTTTGCCATCTTGCCCATGATCAAGTTCTATGTGTTTGAATTCAAACATCTGTGCTTTACTCTAAAATGAAATTACTATGGTTCTCTACAATTTTCATACATAAATAATTTCAGTGCTACTGAAATGGAAAAATTCTGAAGCATCTTCCTGGCTGCTCTTGTGTAAGGCAGTTGTGACGTAAATGACACAGACTTGCTGCCTTTTCACTCTGTCTCACATTTCCTTCCTTTGCACTCCCTTTAACATTTTCTCCCATCTCTTTCCCTGCCCTCCGTCCAGAGAAGTCAGCATCTCATATCCTGTTCTCTGAATGTTGTTCATTTACATGACCTTTATTACTCTTGATTACTATAATGAGTGTTTTTAGTAATTATCATCATCCTGTTCTATTTTTCCACAGCAATACCTACTTTAATGGGTTTCAGATTTATAAAACATATGTTATATTAGCAAAAGCTTAAGTACTACCTCTCTTTCCCAGTAATGCTTGTACACATGGAATAAAGTAGCCTTCTCCAGTCCTGAATAAATTTACAGTTGGCCTTAGGGAAGTGTCTCAGCTGAAATAAGGGTATCAGCCAAAGCTAAGAGTGTCTTGCCATTAAAGCAGTTCATGCTTCCATTGAACTGACGTGCAAGGAATTTTTCTGTGCCTTGCACACTTTCACAAGCACCTCTACTTTATTTAATAGGTATTGTTAATAAAATATTCAACAGAAAAAAATTAATAGTGTTGAATGTGGATGCCTATAACACTTTCAAACACTTTCTAACTAATAATGCCCAAAGAAATCCCTGTCCTCTCAGATCACATTTCAATAAGGGAATGCAGCAGGGAAGCACAAGAAGAAATTTCTGCTTGTTACTGGTGCTTTGTGAGTCATGCACCAGGATTTTACAGTGATAGGTGCTAAGCAAACACAAGCAAAATATGTGACCCACTTTTTGAGACAGAAAACAGCTTCATGCTGTTGGTGATAGTGTTATTCTTAATACTTAACTATTTTTCAGTATCTTAGTACACTACAGATAAAAAATTTTATCTCTGTTACGGCCATTTGCTATTACTAGTGCTACTGAGTGTAGTTACTGTAGTCCAGCTGTTCTTTCTGGAATGCAATGTGGATGTGGATTCACTGCAGTGTGAATGCATTGTCTGCAAGTACTGCAAAGAGCCACCAATTCCCCAGCTGGATTCTGCCTCTGGGGGACACAATGGCTCCTGATGAGCTGCAGCTTGTGCCATCAGTCAGAAGAACCAGGGACTCTGTAGGCAGCTATGTGGTGCTGTTCTAAGTGGCTTTATGACTTACCCCAGTAAGGTGTAAAGTCCCACTTGAAGGGTTTCATAGAGATCCTGCCTACCAGCCTGCATTTCTGTGATGCTCGTGTTTGAGCTGGCTCATTCAGCAGCTGCACACAGTATGGGCAAAGCCATGATGGGCAGCCTGAATCTGCCCTGGATTGACATAGCCTAGCACAGACCACAGCATTTCCTTTCCAAACTTGTCTGGAAACTTAAAAATTCCTCTAGATTTGTAGTCAGGGAGAACCAGAAAACATTGTTTCTGTTGGAGAGGGAGGCAGCAAACATCATGTTTGGCAAGTTTCTGATTTGGAAGCCTTGCCTATGGTTCTTCAGAGCCCTTCAGAAGCTGTTTGTATTTCAGATAGGGGATCTCTCTACTTTCAGATCTATACAGAGACCAGAGAGATGTGACTGCCCACATTTTTCTCACGATACTTTGCTTTTTCTCTTATAATTCCTTTCTACCCAAACTGATTTCCAATGGAGCTCTGGATCTGAAGTTAGAAATGCAAAGTAGTGCAGACAACTGTGATCAGCAAGGTCCTAAGGTTTGGGAGGTGTCCCCCCATTTATTCTACAATGCATGGGCACAGCATCCAAAGAGAGAACCAAGCCATATTATAATTTGATATATGCAGCAGGAGCAGGGGAAAAGCCATATGGTGAGATCTTCCTGTAATCATGTAATGGACAAATTCAAGTCCTAGGCAGAACCTAACCCAAGCCAGATTTTACTTTCTCTGCTTACTGCCTGCTCTCATTTCTTCTCTTCTCTATCCATTTACTACGAAAAACTTTTAATCTTCTGCAGCAGCAACTATACAAGAGTTTCACTGTACACAGTAGAACTAAAAAGTTCAAATACAAAACTTGAGCACAAGTTCTCATACACGGATGGTAAAAAACCTTGGATGAGCCCTTTTGCTCACATAACTCTTTAGTGGGGTAGAGATGAATGACATGCAAAATCCTCAGTATCCAAGGTTGTTTCCCAGACACATGCTCATATTTATAGTGCTGTATCAAAGTTCATCCAGGCAAGTCTCTTGGGCTTCTCATGTTTGGGCAGAAGATGCCTTCTCAGGAGATTTCTAGTGCTTCCACACGCAGTCACAGTGGAAAATCTTTCTCATAACTTTACAGTCCCAACAAATAATAAACAAAACCTGTCTGGTTTTGCTTCACGCTGTGAGTAAAATGTAAGTCCCTGAGTCCAAATTCCCATTTTTTAAATCAACCAAATCTTCATATGTCTTCTCTCAGTGTTTCATCCAGTACCATTTCTACTCCTTAATGCTACTTGAGATAATAACTGTAATTGCTTGTTGCCTCTATCCATCTTTATATGCCAATTACAAATGTGCCTAAGCCAGACAGCAGTGAAAAGAGGAGACTGAAAGAAAGATATTCTCATACAAGTATAGCAGCATCTTGTGTTAAAGAATTGTTCCTTCATTTGATTTCCAACGTTTTATTTTTAAAGTTTTTAAAGTTGAAAGTTTTATTTTTAAAAACTTCTCTTTAAACTTTTACTAACTTTGCAAGAAATTATCCTGCTGCCCTCCGATCTTGAAATCCCAGGGATGGGATGGTGTAGCTGACTGAAAGAAAGTCAAAGTTCACAAAAGTCTCCTTGAGAAAGATTTTCAGAAAACAATGTTTCCACAGGGTGAATAACCAATGCAAAAAGGAGTAAGTACTTTCATCGACACTTAAAATATTGACCTTTAAAATATGATACAGATCATTTGGGCTTTAAAATGGTAAATAATGACTTTGTGTAGAAGAGTCAGAAATACTTGGTTGCGTGTGTTTGTGTGTCTGTGAGAATACAGAGGTGCAGTCCAATGAGGATTTTGTGTGTAGGTAAGTCTAAATTGGGATTTCAGAAATAAAAATCATTGTTTGTGTTAAGAGATCCAGCAGACTGATTAGAGCAATGTGTTTCACAGCCCTGATCAGACAACTGGTATCTCAGTTTGTGAGAGTGGTCTGCAGGGCTGCTGCTGTTTTAACAAGGCTTTGGCTGTCAAATCTCTCCTATCCTCAATGTGTAGCTGAGTTTCTCTCTAAACATCACTGAGCTGATCTTCTTCTGTGTCAGTGCAGGCCCAAGTTTGCTTTTGTCCTTAACCTGGTCATTTTTCGTCTGTTTACATGTCTCATGGGTGTGATGGGTGTGACATTTTGCCTTTAGGATTAAAAGCTGAGC
The DNA here is from genome assembly GCF_027477595.1 of Haemorhous mexicanus. Lineage (NCBI taxonomy): Eukaryota > Metazoa > Chordata > Aves > Passeriformes > Fringillidae > Haemorhous > Haemorhous mexicanus. Next base: position 51,696,861 of record NC_082343.1, read on the forward strand.
ACATTGGAAAGATTTAGGACCAGGTAAAAATATGTTTTCCTTCTCACAAGTCTTGTTGTTAATGATATTTTCTCTCTTTTCTGCTCATTTTTGTTCTTTAGTAGTTTCTGTTTTTCATGTTTGCCCTTATTAGAGATTGGTTTGCCTCACAGTACTTAGTGAGCTTTGTTGTCGCAGTAAAATATCTTAGAGGGCAGTTGAACTTCAGGGTCAGTGGCTTGGCTTCTTTGAGCATTATAGGTGCAATTCCTAGCACTTTGGTTCTGTGTTATCTCTTTCCTACACAATAACCCGGAGTTTCAGGTATGAACTAAACTGTAGAAGCATGCGACATGTAGCCATATCTGAAAATTACATAGAAAATAAGTGAATTTTTGTGGTCTTTACCTAGCTATTATTTTAATATTTATTGAGTTTGGCAAGATGGATTAAATGTCCTAGTTTGGCTTGACTTTGATTCCTAATAGTTACTGCTGGGTAATAATTGTAAAAACATATTTCCATGCGTTTAGCAAACCTTGTGACTCTGAAAGTGACATTCAGACAGAAGGACCATGAAAGACAGCTACACTTTATGTACCTTGGCATTGCAAGTATCTGGGAATGGGTTGGCATATTTTAAGACTGCAAAGCAGTGAAAGCAAGTGCCTGGTTTACAGGCTAAATCTAGAGAGCTTACAGGGAAAGAGTCTTGCTCAAAAAACAAAAGTCTGTGTGCAGAAGGAGGGTGGGTCAGATGCAGCAACAGGGAGCATTAATTGAAGTCCTTTTTGATGCCATTAAAAAGTAATCTCAAATTTCTCTAAAGGAGAAACCAGGACTCCAAAATCTAGGGACCTTGGTAGCTATGTCCTATCTTTATTGTAATCAAGTGGCTGAATGCCAAAACAACTTGGTAACTAGTGCTACGTACATACAGATTTCTGATGCACATTAACAAATTTTCATATTGCCAGATCCGTGTGTTACTGTTATAATTTTTATTCTCCCCATCTGGGACCCCATTTTTATCCTCAAAAGTTTTTACTGAATGCATAATGAGTCCTCAAAAATGTATATTTGTAATTTCTTACATTTAATGTCACTGCACATTACTTTTCCAGTGTCCTACAAGAATTATCAACTGAAAAAAATTCTAGATTTAAAAATATTGGAAAAGATGGATCCTAAGATTTATAGCATTTCATAGAAACGGAGACATCTTTTCATTTACATAATTTACATTTTTTTGCCAGTCTGGAGTATATGTATAAACAGGATAGCATAAAAACAAAATTAAAATCTAAGATTTAGGTAAAATAACCAATGCCTTCAAAGGACACATTGAAACAAGTAACCTAGGGTGACACATCTTCAGGAGCCTAGGTTCTTATACTCCCTGAGTTTTAAACCAACACAACAGATTGATGGGTGGAGTAGGCCAGGTCAGATTGCCAGAGGAGATGCTTCTCCCAGAAGTCGCTGTCCTCACAAGAGAAACTGAACTGCACATGGAGCAGCTCCAGAAAGCACATCAGTGCATAGGAGGCATCCTCCAAGTGATACATAGGCTGAGGAATGCTGGGAGTAATGACTTCCTTCACCCAGGTTCATCTGCTCCCTAGAAACCCAGTGGAAAGCCATGGCCTTGGTTAAGGCCTGTGAAGATGTGGATTGGAGATGTTTGGAATTAGAGAACTGAAAAAGGAGGAAGGAAGCAGCTGACAGAAAAATCAATGGTTTGTTGTCTGTCAATGTTGCTGCCAAGACAAGTTGTCTCAAAATGTTACTGTATTCTGTAATTTACAAAATTACAGATGTTTGGCACGACATCAAAGCAACCTGTATTTGTCCTTAATGAGTCTGCCTTCACAACAGGAGCTGGGCATTTACATGCTTTGTGTCTTACTTAACTATTTAGCCCATTCATCCAGATTCTGAATGTACATGAAAATGGGAATATTAGCATCTTGAAGTATCACTACATTGTTAACACTGAATATATTCTTTCTAAGTATATAATTATAAAGTATAGCAGGTGTAATCCATTGAAGTAAATGGTAAAATCCTATTGACTTCAAAGATTTTATCCATTATGTGTCTTCAATACATTTCCACTATTTTCCTGACTTACCTACCTTATCTAGTGCTCCCATCTTTAGCATTTGAGTGAATTCGTACTAGTTCTAACTTCCTCTTTTAAAAAGTTTCTAATTATTCATTTAAAGGCTCAAACTGCATGGAAAACCACTGCAAATCTTCACTGTTCTGTGAAAGCAATGGAACTATTGCTGCATAAATGTCACTGATTGTACACTGCTACATATGCTTTAACTCTGTAGACTGTTTGACATGTATGTGATGGTAATTAAGGGTATTTTTGTATGAGATGCTAAGAAAATCAAGTTTTGACACTAAAAATGTCCTTCTTCTGGGGCAGTTGCATTTTGGCTTGAATTTCAGACAATGTAGCACTGAGGTTATTTTAATAAGAGCTAAAAAAGATGCAAAAAATTAAGACTCAAACCTTGCAGTCTGCATTGAGGTCTGCTGAGAATTTGACTCTCATTTATAAGAGAACTTGTCCCTTTTGCTTGGCTTGGGAATGTTTTTCTCTCCTTTCTGATTATACTGGTTTTATCACTAGCTTTATCATTGACCAACGTCATGTAATGAAATAAAATTATGAAATCCTCCAGGGACTTGTGGTTACTGCTCAGTCTGTGCAGTTACCATGCTGGGGAGGGCACCAGCCAGGGTGCTGTACACTTACTCTTCTTTCTCCCTTTCTGATAAGGACACAACCAGAACAGTAATTTGGGCTCAGTTCCATCTATCAAAGACAAAACTCAACATGAAATAAGTACAAGTTTGTGGACTACACAGAATGTTTGAAGATGGCTTATTTAATGGCTGTAGACTGTAGAGGAATCTCAAAACACAGGGGTGTTGCACGCTGTGGAATGAGGAGATGAGGGGGAAAAAATAGGTGGACACCTTTAAAACTGGCCAAAGCATCATTCATGTGCAAGTACTAGTTGCTGAGCAAAATAAAATTATTTTCACTTGCATTTCTCAATATGCTTTTCATCCCCAAGGCCTATACCTGCTGGATTACACTATCATGTTTCAATTCAATAGGATAAGAAAGCTACTCATTATTAGCTTCATGTGAAAGCTAAAATTGTCTTTGGTAGACTAATCAATCCTTTTTAAAAGATGCTGGCCTCAACTTCATTTCAAGTAATGCCTATTTCACAGAAAACACAATGGAAACAAGAAAAAGATCTAAAAATTCTGGAAACTTAGTAAAATGCCTAAGTAGTAGAATTAATTGAAAGTTGTAAAAATAGGTCTCCTGCACCTAAACTTTTATAGGTGTCAGAAAAAAAATCCCAGAAAAAGCAAGAATGAAGCTCTTTGTTGTTCATATATGTTGAAATGAAAACCTAGGAATTGTATATTATATTCCTCAGTATCTTTTAAAAAAGAATCTACCTGTGTGTTTATCTGTCTGAAATAGTGATGCAGTACAAACTCTTAAATATTAAAATGAGGCTTTGAATGGGAAAATACCTCATGATTATTTTTCTTCTTTTTTCTTATTTATTGATCATAGAAGATACTCAATTGAAAAAAAAGGATTTTTTTTCTTGCAATACTTTCTTATTTTAAGTCACTGTTGTTGATATACTAGCCTTTCTGACACTGCTTGTAATCCTTTGATCCAGAATTGCATCTGGTTTGTTTTTCTTTTGTTTCAACTACCTCTGTGGCATCTAAAAGCATTATTTCTGGTTTATTTCTTCTTTTTCAACTGTTTTAAACACCAAGAGCCACATAAAAATAATCCACTGATTGAAAAGGAGATAAACAAAAAAATTACTTGCAGAATTAGAGCTGGATGAACTTGGAGAATTATCAGTAACAGTGGTAATAAGAAGATAAAGTTTTCGATTTGCTGATCTTGCTGCTCTTTAAGACTTCAAATTTTTTTCTGAACATGTTTATTTTTTAGGGGGAAGTTTTGCCACCCACCTATGAGTGATATGGTGAAGACAAAAGTACTCAGCATTGGCCAAAATAAAAGTTTGTTCTCTTTCAGGTAAGGAAAAATACTTGAAATTTTCACCTGTCTGTTCTCTGTTTTCCCTGTTTTGAAATCAAATGTCAAATGTTATTGTATCGGGTCTGACAAAACAAAATGGTTTTGCATATGGTCTGATCACTAAAACAAATATGAGCCATTGACAGCAAGGCTTTCTCACCCTTCCTTTTCAACGCCTGGGAACTGCATGTCAGCTCCTTTGTCCTTTGTGCCTCTATACAGCATTTGTGGGAGCTGTGGGAGCTGCACCTGTGCTGGGATGGCTTTGGCTGGCTTTGGGACTGGACACTGCTCTGTGGCCAGGAGATCTCACTGTGAGGACAGACTGTGCTGTGGTCCCCTTCACTAGTAATTCGACTGAAACCCTTAGGAAGTCATTTAAATGCTGCAAAACAGAAACCAGATTATGACTGGACCCAAAATATGTTCGTTACATTCATGTATTCAGTTATTTTTTTATTAATTCAAGGGTCACGTCTGCTGAAAATAGAGGTCCACACAATATTCTAGATCAGTGCCTCAAGGTAATGGACATTTGAAATTCTCTTCCTGATGTGTTCATCAGCCTATATAATGCTTGTTGAGCTCATCCAGTGCTATTTACATGAAGTATCTAGGCCATAGATGAGAAATTATTTGTATTCTTTTGATTTTAAAAAGTCCATTTTATTTGGGATATTTCCCATGGCTTAAATCTATGAATAAGTGTATAGAAGGGAAAAGGAAAAGTGAAAAGAAAGCTAAAAGGAACAGAATTACATAAAGACAGGCTTTTTTTTTCTAACTCAGCAGTTCATGGGCAGAAGATTGGGAACTCTGATAGAACATAGGGGACAGTTAGAGGGACGTTTCTGCCAGAAAAAGCTGAATTTCTAGCTCATATTGGAAAAGAAGTCTAACAAGAGGTAGGTGGCATCAAGACTGGAAAGCTGGACAAAATATTGCATGGATAAGTTTGAGAAAGCTGGAGAGCATTCCCTTTTGGAGACACCTTTCTTGAGAGCAGTGTAATCTTCTTATAACAGCACTTGAAAGCCTGGAAGTCCAAACCATGTACCAACACAGCAGCTTTTAGGTCAAATAAATGAGGACCAAAGTCATGTCAGCAATCTGTGTCCTCCTGTGGGGACCAGCTCACTCTGAACAACACCATGAACTTACTCCATTCTTGTCTGAGCCACATGGCCCCGGGTCATTTCCAGCAGCCCTGAACCTCAGCTGGTATCAGCCACCAGCAGCTTCTGACAGCTCACACAGGCTCTCTGTAAACACACTGAAAACATCACATAGATCCCAGGAGAAGAAAAGAACTGTAAGGGAGTCTGTTCCACAAACTGTGCACCAAGGATGCTTCCAACCATTCATTGCAACTATAACAAGATTAATCTGAGGGCATTGATTTGTAAATAAACAGGCACAGAACATTCACATCTAGTCACTACGAGCAATTTCACATAATTCAGCCCGGAGGAATTTGCCTTTAGAAGTTTGCCAGCAGCAATTACAGTGTAAGATATGAACTCACCTCCAGCATTAATGTGTCTATATTTATGGGGTGGGATAAGCTTAAACTTCCTTGAAACTATACTTTGACTGGAGTTGTTGATCCTTTTCTTCCTTTGTTTTCATGAATGCAGGCCACTGTCACTCTGCACTTGTCCACCTTTATTGCACCCTGACAAAGGAAGCTGCAGCAGACTTGACAAAGAGCTACTTTGATCACAGAGTTTTCAGCATCCTCAGATTTACATGTTTATGCCCTAGGGAATAGTAGGAATACTTTGGGGAATCACTGTAACACCTACAACCTTGCAATTTAGAGCAATTTTGTGGGGAGTGGAGGAGAGTGGAAAGGAAGAGTCAGGCATGAAGTCATTCAGCTGTGGTAGCAGCTTGAACGTGATGCCTCATTTTCCACTCCTTGTTCCCAGCTCCCACTCAGATGTCATTGAGAGCAATATGAAGAGCAATATTTGGTGCAGTTCTGCAGTCCATCCTGAAGATGGTCAGGATACAAATAAAGTAATGGGAAGAAAGTGGAGGGTATCTTAGGAAGGAGCCATCTTTTTGCCTCTCCATGTACAGTGCCTGTCATTTTATCATGTGCAAACAAATTTTACTGGCACTGAGATGAATTATTTTTTTTAAGTTTCAGGGATTATATCTGGTTATAATGAGTGTGGTTTGGATGAGGGCAATTAAGCAGCCTCTCTAATATCCAACTTCCTTTCCAAAGACCACAACGGAAGATTGCAGATTTGTGAAGAGAAGCCATTCCATACTAAAAGAGAACATTTCTTGGTGTGCCACCTATGTGGAGAAAGGAGAATAGGCAAAAAAAATAACATTAAAGCACCTCCAGTGCTGAGCCAGGACTGTAAAATGAAGTCAAATAAATTATTTAATCAAGTAGGATTGCTCAAAAAGTCTCATAAATTTGAGGGGTCCCTATATATACTCTGTTGTTTATTCCAGAGAGAAAGAACCACGGTGTCTGAGGAAAGCTCAGCTCTTTTTTAAGAGCTGCATGGTTAAACTCTCCCATTTTGGCCAAGTTCTATGTTTTGGACAATCCTGCTAATTGCTAACAAAAAGAATTATCTGCTTTATCTGCCTGGATCTGCAGCAGATTCCCCAAGAATGCCTATATACTTGTCCTTCGTACTATTGCTCAAACTTTCAATGCATGTTTCCTGCGGCATTCTGAACATCTCAGTGAGACATGAGGCACAATCTCTTTCACCTTTTTTCCTCTTTGTTTCCTCCTCCTGCTCCTGAACAAGCTGTGCTCTTTGGCATTAGTATTCCAGTCATATACTCACATGACTCTACCCTACCACGTTTCTGTTATGTCAATTAAGTTGTAATTTTGATCTTGCTTTAACTGTTCTGGCTCCATTGTATTTATTTAGATACAGTTTACATCAGTCTAGGCTGAGCCTCAGTTAATTTGTTTTCTTTTTTCTTCCTTCAGTGACTTTTTTTAAAGAGTCACAGTTTTCTTTTTCTCAGCTTTTTTGTTAGGCCAGTGTGGGTCAAATTTATCTGGACATGCATGTCACCAGCCTGGCAGGATGTTTTAGCATACATCAAATCACATTAGCAAATCTATGCTGAAGTTTTTTCTTTGCTAGGTAGAGCCCATTTTTTTTCTCACCAGTCCTTCCCATCCATCATGGAAATGCATGACTATGTGAAGGCAACCAAGATATTCCTTCTCATTCCCACCCTTACTTGCGTCTCCTCATGCAGGCATCAAGATTCTTTGTCCAAGTAGAAACAGCAATCAGAAGTGCTTCCAGACCTCTCTGTCTTTTCACCAAAGAAACCTCTACATCACAAAACCCACAGTGACCAGTCACTGACACAGGGCCACTTGGCTGCAGGAGGCTGAAGTAACCTCTAATTTATTTAGGAGAGATACAAGACCTAAGACTTTGTGCAAAACTGGAATGTACCTGGACCCTAATTAACGAAATGCAATGTAATGTTGTTAATGAGATAGATCCTAAAATGCAAAACCAAGAAAATAATCAGACTTAAATAGACATTTGAAAATCTACTCTTACATATATGCTCCACAGTAGGATCACCTGTATCAAAACTGTTCATGGAAAACAGTTGACTAACCATGCTCATAAAAATAGCCAGTAACAAGACACTGCAGACTATCACAGCTCATCTATTTCATTATTTTGCTCTCCTACCTTTAGTTTTTCTGAAGTCAAACAACTCTCCTCTGTTGCAGTTTACTTATTCTAACCACAATTCATACAGAGAAAAAGTCCCTCCTTCTTTGCAAATTGTCTGGATCTATTTTAGTTAAATAAACAGAGCCAGAATGCATCTTGAAACAGCAGACCTTGGTTACCTACAATGTCATGTTTCTAGAACAGACCTTCACACATTTTGGGCACTGCCCTGATTACTTTCCAAACACAGTCTGAGACTTATCATCAGCTTAGATGAAGCTATGTTGCCATAAAGGGTGAAGAAGTTTAAAGGCCAGATAATGTCTCCAGGACCAAGAATAAACTCTATCTAGTATTTTTATTTTCTTGCAGAGAAATATACCCTTTGTGCACTTAAGAATACTTATCAACTCTCCTGTCTTTGGACTAAACAATGTCAATCTCAGTCTTTCTTCACAGACAGACTCCAGGTCTGTCCCACTAAAATCCATTCAATTTTCACCTGACATTCCCAGGACTGGTTCCTGAAGTGCAATTCCCAAGGTGCACTATTCAGTTGCCTGCTCACCAAGGCTGAGTGAAGACGAACACGATGATTTTCTGTGCACTATGAATAATGTTTCCATTTGTGCATTTCAAATTGCTTCATACAGTTCTCTAAGTACAGTCAGTGAACTTAACGTGCTCTAATTGATTCTGTAAATGTCTAAATTATTAAATACTTTTTAATATGTTTTTCTAGCATTTACATCCCCATAACACTTAGCAGTTTTCTGTGAAGATGATTGCATTAGCAGTGATAGCACAGACAAACTTTTTGGTAAGCAAAAATCATTAAATATTTTGGACACTCTGGAGCTGCATTTTGGTAGAATCAATTGGTGGTCATGGGGAAGTTCCTATGACTTCTACTGTATTTGTACATGTTCTGTGAAGCACTGAGAAATTTCTTTCTTAAGAGCTTTCTGTCTACCCATTTTTAAAGGCATGTTTTAATGTTTTAATATTTTAAAATTAAATGCGAGACTTTTAAGACTTTTTAGAAATTAATTGTGCATCATAGACTGAAATCTTTGAAAGGATTCCCTAGAAGAAACAATTGATAAAATGAGAATGATGCAAATAACAAAACACTGTGGTCAGCTGACCTCCTATCAATTATCTTGTGCTGTTTTGGCCTTTTTTGCCCATGCTAATTGACCTTGATGAATGCTATTTGTTTCTTGAAGCTTCAGCAATGTGGTTTCTCCACTGCCAATGGTGTGGTTATACTAAAAGCCAAGCTCTACCTTCCTTTTGCCTTTTGATGTGGACTTTGGTACTAAATAAAATGCTGTATTGTGGCCCACAGCAGAGCTCACAGGCGAGCACAGCTGGGCTGCGATCTGCTGCTGGAAGGAGCAGTTGTTTGCCCAGATCAGCCCTCGAGGATGACTGCATCCATGACTCGGATGGGGTAAGGAAAGCAGTTTGCTAATCTACAGCGTAGCTCCTGCTGACTGATAAAAGGATGTGTACAGTAGTCTCAGTCTTATCTCGTTAGCCAGGTTTACACTGGTGTGACACTGCTGAACTTAGACAAGCAGTTCCTGATTTGCTGTAGGGCGAGGGCAGAATCGGGTCTGATTTTGCACCACAACCCATAGAGATTACCCAGCTCGCCCTGGAAAACATCTTGTGTATATTTAAGAATACTTCAATATATGTAAGCACATTTATAGCCTTTCCCCACGTCGTGAGGATATATTGGATCTTTCTAATACCTCTGGATATAAAATCTTTCTGAGCTGAATCCAGGACAGATAAATCATGACTCCGGCTCCTTTCGCCTAGGGTAGCCTGCCTCAATCGCTGCCACATTCCTCCCATAGTAGTCGTTTAAAATTAATAGCACATGCAGAGGAAAAACTAAACCCTTTGACGTCACTCCCGAAATGAGGAAACATAAACAGAAAAGGCTTCTCGGCGGCGCTGGCAGCACGGCGGGGATTGGTCTGCGCTCCGCGCCCGGCGCTGGCAGCGCCTCCCCGCCCGCCCGGCCTGCGCTGGCTGACACGGGCGGCCAGACTGCAGCAGCCTCAGCGCTACCCCAGCCCTCTGCCTGGCACACAAGTGCGCTCTCTTTCCGAGCCTTTTTGCTTCTTAAGGTGGTTTTATTGGCTGGGTTGGGGGACTTGGGGAGGTTTTCTTTCCTTTTTCTTTCTTTTCCTTTTTTTTTTTTTTTCTCCTCTTAAAAAAAAAAAAAAACACAACCTTTTTTTTTTTTTTTTTTAAATTATCATTATTTTAGTTTGCTGTCGTTACTTATTTCTATTCCCAATCCTGGATGCAGTTACTGGATTCTGCAGTACAAGTCTTCATGAACAAGCTGCACCGCTTAGAGATTTCACGGCATTCAAAGGTCACAGAACTGCCACTATGGTTAAATGTCTTGTTTAATGGTTGAGGTATGTACAGCAAATCTGAAAGAAGCAGCATGATTATTTTTTGAAGGGCAACTAAAATTGTGAGGGGGAGAGGGAGATAATACTATTATTTAGTGGAAAAGATTTTTACTGGTGATTGTTACTACAGCAACCATTTTTTGAATTTCCTCCCTTTTTCTCTTTATTCAAACTAGATGAAAATTTTAACTTATGTTGATTTAACCCTTTGATGGTTACAGAAGGTTGCAGAAGGAATCTCTTGTAGAAGTCCTTTCTGATCCCGCTGGGGAAAGTGTGATTGATTTTTCTGTGTTTTCCTATTGCTCTGTGGCAGGAGAGGAGACCTGGGACTTGTTTGGCTTAGATGAAGGAAGAAGAAAACAGAAACTTGTTCCTATCCTGAGGGGGCTGTGAGTTTTTCTGAGAGTTAGAGCAGAGGGAGGAAGAGTTGGAAATAAACAGGTCAAGCAGAAAAGAATATCGGCTTCATTTTTAGGAGTACATGTCCTGCTCTGTGCTTTTATTTATTTTTTTTTTAATACATGCTTAGATTACTTTACTTGGTTTGGGTTCAGAAGTTCAAAATTAAGAAGCAGCCTGAGCTTTGACTAAGAAACTGGGAAGGGAGAGAGCTGTCTTATTTTAACACCAGTTTTCATACAGCTTTTGCTACCTAAGCAGAGAAAAGTGGGAATTTGCTCAGGAGTTAAAGTGATGTAACCTGGCATCTGTTTGATAGCATATAGCTTCAATTCATATTTGAGCCAGTGATCTGCCTTGAATGAGTATTGCAGCATCACAGTGGGCAGTGTGTGCTGCAGTAAATGAAGGCAACTGCTACCATCCAACTAACATTGTTTTCAAGAGTGTGATTCTAAATTACAAGAGGAAGAGCCACTTGTTAGAGCTTGTGTGTGTGTGTGTGTGTGTGTGTGTGTGTGTACAAGTGGTCTTAAAAATAACTCCAGCCAAGACAGGAGATTTCTGTTGTTAATTGGATTAATATACAGGTATGTTCAATGACCAGCAGTCTTCATATTTTTCTGATTTGTGGAAAGTGACTTTTCATAGCTCTGTTTGAAATGTTGCTGTAGCTATAAATCCTTTGCAATTTGAAAATATTTCAGTTTAACTTTAAAAATTTTACCTAAAAAAACAATTCCTCTAACAAGGAACAGAACATGAGCACACCCATCTCCTGCAGTGTACCCCATAGGGTTAAAAACATTAACTACACCAGGCTGAAGCATGCTAGCTTAAGGACTGCAAAAATATTAGCTCTGAAATGCAGAGGATGTGCTATGTGCTGTGAATGGACAATTGCTATTCTGCAGTGCCTAGTGGGAAAACAAGGACTTTGTGTATTGCAAATGCATAACTGCAGCTCCTCCATTTCCTTTGCTGTATCTTCACTGATGACTGCAGAAACAAAGAGGTTTGTCACAGATAAGCTCTGTAGTGCCCCATCTCTTTGAAGATGCAGGAAGATATTTTCTCATATCCAAAATCCCAAAGTCGAGCTTAGTTGGGTGAGCTGTTATTTTGTAATCTGTGTCATCCTCTCTTCCTCAGCCCTCCCCAAATTCTTACTATGTGAACTGCCAGCTGTTTTCAAAAACTAAAGTAATACTTATCTAGGCTCAAGTTCAGAAAGGCTAACAGAGTGTTGGTTAGATGATTAATTTGTGAATTTCACTGAGTGTGTCTCAGCCTATAGAGACTATAACCTGTTCTGCAAGGAAAAACCCTGTAACCATGAATATATTCAAGTTTCCAAAAGACAGTCTGTAAGATATTTGTTTATAATAATTTCTGAAAATTAAATTATTCACTTATTTTGATAAACAGTTTTTAGAGAAGCTTTGGTTTAAGCTCTGTATCTACATGTTGGTGCATCTGTGTTCTGTAGCAACTGCTAGTGGTGGCACTAATACAAAATATGGTAAGTGGACTTCAGCTGACGAAATGAGTTTTGCTGGTTTTGTAAGAAAAGTTTATTTGCAGTGTTTCCTCTGAACAGTCTCAATTCAGCATCTAGGAAAAAAAAAACAATTTAAGGTTGGCCTCTCTGCAGTGGACAAAACACTTACTGCCATTTACACTTACACTGTCTCCAAAAAATTGTGTATTGAAGAAGTTTCATGGGCTATGAATGGCTGCTTCTTCTGAGTTTATTTCCATAGGGTGGACAGGAGTTTTCACCAGTGAAGTTCCAGTGATTCCATCAGACCAAGGCACAGTCTGCTGAGCCTAATCCAATATACTACAGATCACATTTTAAAGTTGTAAAATGTATTATTGTGTAAATTTAATAGTATATAAATACATCATTATAACAGCTCCTCCCCTTTCTCCCTGTTTATGTCCTTTTCTCTTCTGAAAATGAGCCCTCTGCTTGCCCTTACCAGACTTCTAGGTAAGTCATGGTAGCAGACTGATTTTCCAGGGTCTTTATTGAAAGTATGCGGTATGTTTGAGATGTTTGATCATATGTAATTCCTTTTCACTCATCACATGGTTCTTCTACCAATAGCTAAAGTATCTTTTAATGAGAAATTGTCTGAAAATTGGTATTCTATGACACATACATGGTTTTCTTGAAATTTTTCAATCTCAGGCAAAAACTGCTCTTGTACTGGTAGTTTCATTTATAGGAGCTGTATGAAGAAAAAATGCCAGCTATTAACCAAGCCATTAGTGTCAACAGAGTAAAACCTGACACATCTCTATTTAATCCTTAGAAATATTTAAGACTTAATTTCTCTTCATATCAAGGTAGATATATGCTCTTGATGAGATTGGTTCTGGTTTCTGGTCTAACAGAAAAACACATTATTTCGTGCAGCCAGGAAGGAATCCCATGTAAATAGGAATTCTTAGCTACTCAGTGTTGCTCATCATCACATTGTTACTCCATTTTCATGCTTGAAATTATTACAACATTCCATGTGCTTGTCACAGGGTGAAAGTGAAAGGGACAGCTGCGGTCCTACTAGCTGCCAGAACAAAATTAAGTCTTTTGTAATCAAATGATGGTTCAGTATTCCTCCTCTCACATCCATATTGGGTAGAAGATGTCGGAAGTATGAAATTCATCGTTCTTGTTCTTCAGCCAGCAAACTGGCTTAGTCTTGCAGGGACATCAGTTCTTACACTTCCAGTGAAACACTTAGCTTTACCTCTAGTGTGGAATTTACACTTTTCAGTCACAGGCTTCAGGGTGTAGAATTGATGTTCTTTAGAGTTTATACCTGGACAACACTGGGACACAGATAAAGCCTAAGTGTACAAAAGTAGTTCAAGAGTTCTGATATTTTTTTCTTTCCCTGGCTACCACAAGGTGCATCAATTTTGGCACCTAAAGATGAATAATTCTATGAAGATGGGTCACAGTGCCAGGTACCACAAATTCAATCAGATAAAGATTGTTAGTAACCTTTTGTGCTTCACAGTAAATGAGTGAAACCAAAGGAAACCAAATAAAATGCCTTTTGACAGTAGTGGTGGTTTTTCAGATCTGAAGTATTAGCTTTGTATAAATACTAGAGATATAGAATGCATTTGTCACATTTAAGACAATTTGTTTAAATAATTCATGGAATTTAAAAATGCAAAGACAACTTCTGCAAGGATTTTTCTGCAAAAAGAATTCTTCTGTATCATCCTAGAAACTGTGGAGAACTGTTAAATTTAATTTTTACTATTATTCTTACTACAGTGCCATTCCAAAAAAATTGCATTAGAAAACAGCATTTGAAGGTCTGAACCCTGCCATTTCTGTTATCCTGTAATAGACAGTGGGATTCAGAAGATGTATTGCAAGGGTTCACAGTGCTCAGGTCTGGGGTAGTGATGCCTGCTTTAAAGCCTTCAGTTTTAAAGTATAAAATTAACAAATCAGAGCCAGATCAGATAGATCAGTGTATTTCCAGAGGCCAGGCTTCAGTGACAAAACTGTGAGCGCAAAGTTTGTGACAGAGACAGTTCTCAAAAACCAGCAGTCAAGTAAATTAAGCATTTCCTTTGCACACATTGAATGCTGTGATATCATCAGCCCATTGATGCAGTAACTTTGATACACATTTGGCCCTTGTTCTGTTCTTCAAAAAGTGAAAAGTCCAGGGCTATCGTTTAAATGTGTAAACAGTGTCAAATGAGACAAACTAAACTAATGAAAGGCTACTATTGAGTTGTATTTTTTTATTCTGTTCTTTCTCCCAATAGGAGCTATGAGTGAGGATGGATAAGAATTCAGTTCAGCTACTTATTTAAGTCACATAGTCTTGTGGTGGCATATGATATTCTTCTGCCAGCTTGCTGTCCAGCCAAATAAGAAACCCAGGTTGCCTGGATGGATAAACATAGCTGATGACCTCTTCCTCTTAATAGGTGGACATGAACAGTTAGGATTCTTCCAGTCACACACAGACAAACTTGTTACATTTTAGCTAAAGAAGAATTGCCTTCAGACACAAGCAGCAAGATTTACTACCCTTTGAGTAAGTTATTTTTTAAAAAGTAGAAACAAATATTTTGAAGGAAACAGTTGCAGAGGCATTTTTTTCTGTGGCTGGTAGGTTTGTACTAGTTACCCACAAAAATTTCTGGTATGAGAAAACTCACCAATGAATATCTCACTATGGTGTGTGTTAATGCTGGCAGTGTAAGGTTTTCAAAAGAAAAGCAGAGAATCTCATGTCAAATTAAGTTTAGCTAATTGTTGCGGTGGCATAAAAACACATTTGTGGGGCAGCTGCTGTCAGGACCTGTATACAATTTTCTGCATGGTTGTTCATGGCAGAGTTTATGATACTAACTCCTCTGAACGTAGGAAAGGTGTTTTGGGAAGGATGGTCATTACCTTTCAAGGAATAAAGCAGGAGGTAGGCATATTTTGCCTGAATATGCAGCAACTCAGGAATGGCTTAGAGAAATATACATCTATATAAATTAAATTAAGAAACATCAACTTAACTAGAAAATTCCCAGAGGATGGTATTGATCTACTGTGTGATCAGTTCTGCTCCTGTTGGCAATTGCCCTTTATTACTTCTGGGAGAAAGGATATGCTCACATTCTTATTCCTTCTCTTTCCCCCTGCACAACCTAACATACTTCCTCCAGGGCATGTAAAGACTGGCTAGGTTCTGAGGCTTGTTTTAATATGAGGAGGCAGAGTTACCATCAAGTGAGCAAGGATTGATCCCTTGGTAAAAGAGGTGTGGCTCCCCAGGTGGTTGCTGTGCAAACAAACACGCAGTGACATGAAACGCCTCAGTACTTTCTCAAAAATTCAGCTGTCATCCACAGGGTGAAGCTATTTTCGCCTTCATGTACAGTGACCCAGGTATAGAGAGACAAGTGGGACCTCTGCTTGCACAGCCCCAGAGGACATCATCTGCTTCGTATTTCTGTAGAGGAACACGCATGCAGCTGCACGCTGAAGTACACTAAAGATGGCCAACACCTGATATTTGGTTTTGCCTTTTCCTTAACTTACCACTTGGCTTTGAACCTCTGAGAAGGTTAGACAGAAGGAGGGCTTGGTGCATACCAGGCTGCTGGGATGGAGGAGAGGACATCACATGGGCACCCAGAGAGGTGAAAACAGATGCATGACACCTTCATGGAGAAGGACCACTTCTGGCTTTGTGTGAACTGAAAACCATGTCGAAACAGGCTGTTTTCTAGAGCCCTTTCTGTTTCAAATGTTGGAATATGACTTGGCTCTGACTTACGCAGAGTCATTTTTGTTTTACACACTGCCATAACATCTGAGTACCTATTAATAACAATGTTCAAGTAGCATCAGAATGGCCATCATAAATGTAATTAGGCACTGTATCTCCATTTAATCAATATGGTCCTTAGAAGACCATAGGACAGCCAGGAAAACAATAATTAGTGACTAATAAAGAAGAACTTGCACAGATCAGTGAAGGAAAGAGAAAAAGTTTGCCTGTTCAGGGCTTGGGAGGACAGCAAGTTGCTTTCTGCTTAAGCAGATCTGAGAACACATTAAAAAATGCTTGAAAATACTCTTACAATACTGAATAAAATTCTCTCATTAAAAAAAATAATTTTCTTGACCAAACTCTATCAGCTAGAAAGATATAACCGGAATGTATTTCCTCACCAAGCAAATTCCTCCAGTGCACAGTTGGTTTGTTTTACTAGGACTGCTTTGAAAAGCAGAACAACTAAAAGATAAAAACACGACTCTAATTGGAGTGCTGTGAGTGCATGTAAAATGTCATGATTCCACCAAGTTTAATAGGACTGCATCAATTTATACCTATGAAAGGTCAGACACACTGAGCTTTCAGGACTAAAATGCATTTCTTCTCTTCAATGGTTAGATCAAATTTTAGACTCATCAACCTTGCTTCATACCTGTTTCATACCAGTTTTCCACAACTTCCTCAGCATTGTGGTACCACAGGGCTGCTTTTCTGGTTCCACAGAAGCTGTGATGCATTCTTTTCCTTCCATGACACTCTAGCCCTCCCTTCTCTCCTTCTCTTTCTCACAGAAAATAAATGTTTACCAGATTTTATTTGAAATCAGACCCCTACATTTAATTTTTAGCTTATGTTCTAGCATCTGCAAAACTTTATGTATTTGCAATACAGAAGGGGCTGATGTTGCTCATTTTCAGAACAGACCATGATCTGTTTTAAGGACACAGCTATGTAAGTAATATTTTTAAAAGCTGAGGAATAACAGGAAAACAGTAATTTTGTTTAGGAACCAACATGTACTGTGCTGTATCACAAGAAAATTTTCATGCAGTAGGATTGTAACATCCTGTCTCTTTGAACCATGAAACTATAACTATAGCAATCCTATCCACTTCCAAAGTATAACCTCTGTAATAGTGTGGTAACAAACACCAGTGCAACATGAGAACATCGAATGAAGTTCATCCTATATTTCATCATCAAAGCTGATAGAAATGGCCAGGCTTTCTAAAAAGCTAAAATTCACTGCAGTCTCTAAATGAAATGGCTGGATCTGAAAAATTGCTGAGTGTTAGAAGTTGCCTGGAAAATGTTTTCCCTTTCTACTTCAGCCAGACAGGAGTAGCCAGTAGCTTGTTGTTAGTGCTTTCAAGAAGGTGTGGAAGAAAAGATTCAAGTTCCTTCTCTGCTTCTCTCAAGCTTTCCTGAGGTGGATTACCACTGCAGTGTCCTCTAAGGGTTGAGCTGGGCCTCCATGGAGCCTCATAGAGGCAACCCACATTCCACTGCCCCAGCTTTAGCCCCAATGTGGAACTTGAGCTTCTACACTGCTGCAGGGGCACATTAATAAGGTGGTTTCGGGCAGACATTTACCTGCAGTTCCAGGTGTTCTCTCCTGAACCCAGGAAACTTTTCTGATGGGTGTTTTCTTCAAATGAGCACCTCCTTCTGAAGAACTTTTGTACCAATGAACAGTTGTTTTTAAAAAGACAGCTCAATGTGTTTTACAGAGGGGGAAAAAAAGCATCTCACCACTACTGCACCATGTCCATCTTGCTTGTGAGGACTGAGGGGTGCAGGGACATTGGTTTGGGTGCCTGCTCAAGGGCAGAGGTGAGTGATAGATGGTTGGACTACATGATTGACAAGGTCTCTTCCAACTCTGATGATTCTGTGAAGTTCTGGTGACCATCCAGTGACCATTTTGAAGTGTCTGCTTAGTTTTTATTTTAAAGCACCTGAATTGAAACCTCAGAGAACACTGAAACCTTTAATTTCCAAATGTTTCAGCAAACCTCTTCTCACTCACCTACCAACAGACTTCTGCTTCTTATATTCAAAATAAGTGGAAAAAAATCATCAATTTATACTTTATTTATAGGATCCCTATAATGCTGAATAAATTTTTTCTGCATGAAGATCTGCATGTAGAGTGCATTTTTTTTAACTGTGAAACACCTTTGCTTTGAAAAGAGGTTTTCATATGCACTACAGGTATATTATTATTATTCTCATCCTTCCCCAAATTCAGCCCTTCAGGGCTTCTCTACCAGAGCAAAGGAGTGTGGGATTCAGCTTGGGTTTTTATTTTTTGCTTAAACACCATAGCAAACATTGTTTCATTGTTTCAAATCCCATAATATGACAAAGGGAGGATTATAATGTTTTAATATGTCAGCTGATCAGAAAGCATCTTCAGGGACAATGTCGCAGTTATCTGGACCACCTAATAGGCCACTAAAGCTTGGTCTCAGTACCTTAGAATTGTTAAACTGGTATTCATGGATTTAGACCACCACTTGGATATTAATTTTTTAAAATTTTAATCATGTTTACTACTAATGTGAACCAGCTGGAGCTGACTTCTGCTATTTCTAAGTATTAGTGAAAACTATTTCACATTTCACATAAAAAGAAAGCTAAAATCATTCAATTTCAATTTGTGCTTGGCATTGCACCTTTTTATGACAGGTGATGAAAATTAGTTTGCCAATAAGCAAACCAATTTCTAAAGTGTCTCAAAAGGTCCTGATGTTTATGATGTAGAAAATAATTAGCAGAGAAGTCTCAGTGCTTTCTAGTCACACTTTAATTGTCACCTGTTGACAATACTTCAACTATTAAATTTCTTCAGCTCTGACTTTATGAGAATTTCAGAAGCCTCTGAGCTAATTCATCAATTTCTAGACACATTTTCTAAAATACTATATTAAAAGGGCATTTTTCCTTTGTGAATCTACAACCCTTATTTTCTCCTGAGAACACTTGTCCTAAAATGCTATTTTCTCCACACTGATTTATAGCTTCTGGTCTTACTCCTAGTAGCAGACAGAAAATTAGTCACAATCTGATGTTAACAACTTCTTCATTACCTAAACTGTTTTACACTTTATTCAGTTCAACACAAGCAAATCTATTGCCTTTGAACCAGAGAGTTCTTGTCCACATTGCAAGTATAGAAGACATTAATTAATTGATAAAGTAACAATAGGAAGTCAGTCTCTGTAGCAAACTGGGATCCAAACTGTGATACTACTGAGTTCTGCAGAGAAGTGCCACTTGAGTGCAGCAGAGAGAAAAAAATTGGTTTAGCTAATTTACATTAAAACATCAAATATGAATAATACTGTCAATAGAGCTGCTCTTGTGGTTCTTCTTGGGACATGAGATTCAACATATTTTACCCAGATATTTGACACATTACATATTTTTGTGTGCTGGCAACAAACAAAATGCAATGCAGAGAACGATAGGGTGTTTCTGAGATACAGGATACTGTAGATTTCAGTGACAAGCAGAACAGAAAAGCTTTTATGAAGAGTCAGCCCACCACCAGATGTTTCTACTAAGTCACCAGTGGTGCTATAATTTTGGTCCCTTAAATTGCCCTCACTGCCTTTCAGAATCAAGTACTTGCTGAGCACACAGGTTGTTTCCTAATGAGACAACCCTCTGCATCTTTCCTCTGAGCCTCAGGCAGTTCCTGCAGTTCCTTGCAGCTGGAAGAGCTCATGGAATCACAGAATGGGTCTGGTTGGAAGGGACCCCAGTGGGTCATCTGGTCCAGCCTCCTGGCTCAAGCAGGGTCATCCTAGAGCACATGGCACCAGATTGCATCCAGACAGTTCTGGAATATCTCTGGTGCAGGAGACTCCACAGTCTCTCTGGGCAATCTGTTCTGGTGTGCATTGGAAAGTCAGTTATGTAAAGGAAATGGCCTTAGTTTTAGCCCAGGCGTATGTGAAATTGTGTCAGCCTAAGTTGTGACATTATCATAAATGGTATAAGAAATTATAAGGCATTTTTCATGTTTCATGCATGCAATGGCATTCACTCTTCTCAGAGTCTAGTATAAAAAGCTGTGTTAATGAAAACCCTCATAGACAGAGGATTTTTCTGAACACACTGATGAATAAAGCAAAAATTGGAGTTTTTAAGAGAGGCTTTACCATTATTAGTTTTACAAATTGTGGCATAGAAAGAGTTTTAGCTTGACTTGGTCACCCCAACACTTTGACTTTAAATGAAGATTCTTTTAATGGCCAGATTCAGAATGTTCAAGCTTACCTTCTTCTTTAAAATGTTTTGGGGAGCTCATTTTGAAAAGTGTGACTCTTCTGTACATATTTTATATTACATTTACAACAGCTGCTTACTGCTTCTAAAAATTATCTTCTTACTACATTTAGGGATAAAGAATCTTTTATCTAACTGATTTTTAAAAATTGAAATATCAAAGGAAAAATAATCTTATTTCCTCTGATTGTGAGCCATTGCAAGTACACTGTCCTTCTGATCTGTGAGCAGAGTTACAGGCAGTTGATGCACTGTTCTGCAGGCAGGCTTCAGAGGAGGTATAGTCTCATCTATCAGAAGATGTCAGAAGCATTTCTGATTGTGACTGATAAGAGAGTGAAAGGGAGAAAGGCAAGCAGATATGGTCTCAGAGACTCTGTATCCCAAATAGGAACATGATATCATGTTCAGACTCATACCAAGTGAAATGCTAGCCTAGGAAAAATTGTATTGAGCTAAGAGATTATTTAAGGCTCTTGCTCCTCGTTGCAAAGTGTGTTGCAGCAGCAGCAGAGTATGAAAATATTGTATGTAAAATGTAAATCAGATCAGTAACAGTCATTTAAGTAAGACATGTGTATTCCCCACAGGTAAAAATGCAGGTGTATTAAAGGCTGCTTTCTGGAAATGGCTTCCCTCTCTGTGCATAAATCTTTTAAAAGTTGGAGATTCAAGCTTTTGTCATTCCATATTTTCAAACTCAGAAATTTTTTTTATTAACTCAGAGATCATTTGGTGTTTAAATACAATACTTATGCTTTCTATTCTTTTTGAATCTAGTTATTTGACTGCAGAACAATCAAACACTTGTTTAAGCAGTTTATGTTGACAGAGTTTTCTACTATGGAAATTTGCCATTTCATAAAATAAATAATTTATTATGGCAAATTGCTCTGTGTAGTAGGGATTGGGAATTCTTGAAATGAGGGTAGAATGAATTCATGTATCTATTTGATTTTTACTATTTAAAAAAATAAAAATGAGGTGTTTAGTTCACCTTCCATATGCACCCTGAGTACAAACTGTACCCATCTCCCTTTGAATCCAGAGCACAGACCTGTTCCGGCAGAGGAGTGGAAACCTCACATACCCAGGAGCTTTCTTTCCTATAGGCAGCCCCAGAGCAGAGAATGCCAAATGCAGTGATCCCCCAGCTCTGCTAAGAGTGCAGCTTTCCTCTGCATCCCTGGGCACAGCTCGGGCTGTGAGCAGAGTCTCCCCCAGAGAATTTGTCGTCTCTGACCCAAAAGCCCCGGCTCTGCTTCCCACCGTGCAGGCAGGGTGGGGGCAGACAGGGTGAAAGAGTCGGGGAGGAAGAAATGGGAAAGGGTGGATACAGAGAATGATGGGGGGGAAATGGCACTGTCTCTTGCTATCTTAAACATCTGTAATCACCTTTCTCTATCTGATACTGACTCTAAAATTGCTGATATTTAGTCCATATCAGCACTGTTTCTCCTTGTTTCCATCAAGTCTTGATATTTTGACCCCCCAGTATTTTTACACAAGTTGTTCTTAAAAGAAATTTACTGTTGAACATCAGCTGTACTCAAGGGCTTGGGTCCAGCTTTGCAGAGATTTCCTTATGGTGGTGGGCTGCATGTCTGTGGTGACATAAAGGCTGTCTCCAGCATCAAGATTTTATAGGAGACATCTCTCTGAAATTTCAAAATGAGCTGCTAAGATACTAAGGATTATCATATTCCTCAACACTTCCCTTTCCAAGTGCAAGAAATATTTCTCCCAATTTTTCAAAGAAATCATCTCGTGTTTAAAAGAGAGTAATTGAGACTACAGATGAAATGTAACAGATACCACAGTCCTAGTTTATAGAGTACTGGAAAGTATTCACCCTTGAGAATGAGGGACAAAACAGAACAAAACCTAAAAAGACTATTAGAAAGGTAAAGATTTGCCCTTGAGGAAGAAGAAGCAATGAAAATCACTTTTTTTTTACTCCAGAATGTTTTTTACCTCAGTGGTTCACCCTGTGACATCCCATTGCATGCAATTAACTGGACCATTCACACAATCTTTGAGAATTTGTTGTGGCAATTTTATTTGATAGGTGAAATAAAAGTCACTGTGCCATTACCTGCAAATAATGTGTTTCACAAGAGCAAGAATATGCTCTTTTTTTTTTTTTTTCCCATATGGAGAACTGTGATTTTAAATACTTTGAAGGTTTTAGATCTTTAACAATGTATTTAATTATGTGAATAGCTTTGCATCTAGGAGTGTTTAAATACCGAGGAAGTGCCAATGTCTCTGCAGGTCTTGACAATACTACTGCACGGTACCAACAATTGATTTCTCAATTACTAAATCATTTTTAGAAAGTCTGTATGATATTTAGGCAATTGTTGCTTTGGAAAATTGGCAAAATATATCTATGTATTTGAAGAGTTTCTATGTATTTTTATATTTTATATCAGTATAAAAGATTTCACCTATTAATTGTTATTAAATACAGATATGAAAAAGAAATTAGGGTCTAGCACAAACTCATAAGGTGAAAGATCATGTCTGTGACTGCATACTTAAGCTGTCAGGGCATCCTGAAAAACTGCATGGTACAGAAAACTTGGTAAACATAAATAAATTTCTCTTTTTATACATGAAAGGAGAAGACTGCTTGGCTTCATGGTAATCTTTGTATGTATGGAAGAGGAACATGTTACATAAAGAAATTAGTATTGTTTCCAATTTTAGGATTCAGCTTATATCTGAGTTGAATAATAAGAAAAATCCTGCTCTCCTGTTTTATCAACCAGGCCTTGCTGGTTCATATGTTTTAAGTAAGTTCTGTGTTAATATTCTGACAGCTAATCTCTAGTGCATTTTACTTTGAAGACACAAATATCTAACAGTTTCTGGGGTTACAAAGCCTTTGCCATATCTCCAAACAAGTATTTGTGCATAAATAAATGAATTTGGCAGACATCTTCTTGTCGCTAGCACATCAGCAAATCAGGCTATGCCTTTGTCTAGATTCCAGATTCCTAATCATTCTGAAGAAATCAGTACAAATTTAAAATGAACTTGCCTACAGGCACCTGAAATTATTGTAACTAATGAAATAGGCCCTAGGAACTGTAGCAGTTGTTCTGAAATTGTCATTTGTTTCTTACTTTAAAGACATATATTCCTCTCTCTTTGCTGTAGTAGTTTTTTGCTTAATCCTCAGATGGCATCTTTCCCTTTAAGAGATTACCCTTTGCATCTTCTTGGCACCAGGTTTATTTTCAGCAAGCTGTACTCAGAGTGCTGGCAGCCATCCCAGGGAAGCTGTTCTGCCTCAGTGGCATTTGGTGCATGGGAATTCCAGAGTAAGGAATGGGCAAAGGTTACCACGTGTTTTACATCACTCTGAGAAACATCAAACTAGGCTATTAGTGTTTGACAACAAACAATGCACGAGGCCTTTAGGCATTGTGGTCTGTCTAATTCTTTATTTTCCCTTTCCTTGTAGCTCCACTCATACCAGCCTCGTTGGAATATTACCTGTGCGTTTTTCTTGCAATATCACCTCATGATGTAGGAAGTCCTGATAAAAGATGCAGTTTGACACAGAATAATTTAAATGCTAGGAAATACTTTAACTCTTCTGAAGCAAGCCAATGTTTAACAAGATTTGGACAGTTGTACTCTCCGACTTTTCCTGGACTTTGCTGTTTTAATATTCTAAGAGTCTGATTTCGGCCTGGAAGTTCCTTTCACTGTATGTTCCAAAGGCAGACAAGCAGCAGCTTTCTTTGCACAGCAAAACTTGTTTGTTATAATCAGAAATATCCCATCAAGAAGCAAAAAATGCACAGATTGACTATACATATACATATACATATACATATACATATACATATACATATACATATACATATACATATACATATACATGTTGCTGAAAAGAAATGGCAGATCAGTTTCCACAGTTCTGTTTCACAGGGAAGTTCTGCCTGATGGAAGTTTAGCCTACAGACCTGTTTAGCTGTCTTCTACAGGCTCCTGAAAGCTGATGGTGAGTCAAGTGTGCTGCCTGATTTGCTTGCCTCCAGACCATTTCTTGATGCATGGTCTGCCTGGCTGTGCCTCATGGTGTGGGTGGCAAGTCACCAAGATCACCAAATGGAGCCATTGGTGACCTTTTTTTGCCCTAGCTGACAGTTCCTGGGAACTGCTCTGCCCATCACACACCTGGCTGAGGCCTGATGTGCCAGGCTGTGTCACTGCTCTTTATCAGCTGTGTCTGCCTAGTGTTATTGAGAAGTTTTTTGGGTTTTTCCTGATGTGACAGGTCGTGTACTAGTGAGTTAGAGTGGTCAGAAGAAGAACGTTGTTTGCTGAGTAATGTCAGAGATTAACATTCACTAAAATAAGGATGGAGAAAGGAATAAATGAATTAAATGGCAGGGGTGAACACAGAAAAAACTGAAGTGGGCTATTAACTCAGACTGTACTGGTGATTGATCTTAGATCAAACTCACTAGGATTTGACTCATACTTGATCCTTCGATATTGATCCTTAATACTTGTAGAAAATCACAGGCCACAATCTTAATTTTCTTTGGTTTGAATAAGGAAATAAGTTACATGGTCTTTCATTTCATGATAGCACTTTGAAACTAATTTCTTCCCTAAAATATAAGATCTTCTAAAAATTGTATGAATCTATCTGTAGGAAGATTTATGGCAATATAAAAATACCATAATTTAAAATGTGCATTTATTCAAGTCAATGTTATGATTAACTAGGCTAGCCTTCCAGACCTACTTACTTCCAGATCTCCTTATTAAATCTTCAAAAATGGATTTGTTACTTACAGCAGAAGATCAGTTAGAATGCAAATGGGAATTTTTAGATGAATGAACTGAGAATAATTTGTAAAAACAAACACCACTAGGCATAGGTTCAGTACGACAAAATAAAAAGTTACTGATCCATAATATCTTTTTCTAGTACAACATGTAAGAAGTCCAAAGGGCTGATTTTCAAGAACAGAGTATAAACAACTTTAAAAAATCAGATGTAATAATAACATAACATCTTGCTACCTCTGGTTTTCTGTATGCATCATAGCCATGTCAAATTAGCATTTCTGTAGCTGTTTAGGAGCACTCTCTTCATATGAATACAAGAGTCAAATGACCACATGGCAGTTTGTTGAAGGACCAATCCACAGGAGCCATCTATTGCACAGCCATAGGGCTTCCCTGTGCTATTCAGATTCTGCAGAGAGTGTTTTCTTCCTTCATTTGATTCCTTATTTTCAAGATGTGGAAGCTTTTGTTACAGCGAACAAACTTTTGGGTTTTTGAAAATATGGTCTTATTTTAAGTGAAGGATGGACTTGAAAACTAGCAGAAGAGAGTATGAATTCCAAGTAATTAGTATCTGAAGGCATGTTTGCTACCAGAAAGGAGTGAGAAGGAAACTGTAATACTGTGTGAAGTTTGGAAAAGATAAGGGTAGTATATCCATATTTAAAAGTATGAATTTGTATTCCACAGGATCAGGAAGAAGTTTTCGACCACCAGCACCAAGATGCTTGGTATCAAGATGTAAATAGACATTTTCTACCTTTATGTGAATAAAACAATATTGCCCATTCCTAGAAATCTATTATCTGATTAAACACTGGACTGCTTAATGCTGACACACACAGAACCATTTGACAGCTAAACTGACTGCATTCCTATTTCAATATGTGAAATACAATAACAGATCAATGCTTTTTTAGACCAGTGAATTTTTCTATTGTGACAAGGCAGATTTTCCTTTATTAACACCAAATTTTGTCAAAGATTTCTAAATTATTTCACAGTATCATAGCGATGTCCAGCTTTACTTTAAAATGCAAAGCCAAAGACAGACCTGAATGAAAATAAGAAAATACTGGTTTTCACTTTTCCCATGTTATTGCTCCCTGTGTATTTACTTGCATTGCATCTATCCTGTTTCCCTCTGCCATCTCCATTGCTCTAGCTGCTGTGCAATCAAGGTGACACAGAGAGAAAGGCACTCCTTAGGTCATTTAATTGGCAACAAAAGCCCAGTGTAGCAAATGAAAAAGAAGAAGGAACATAAGCATATAAAACTAAGATTTGGTGTTTGCATGGCTTAATTGTTGCATAAACTGGTATCTAAATTTTTGTATGTTAAAATGAGCTAATGAAGTACAGAACCTTTTCAGATAAAAATTTTTTTTCAGTGATGTAGATGTTATCCTTTATATTTACTTAGGAGCAGAAGCAGTTTTATTATTTTTGGGGAATTCAAACAATACTTTCACTAGAAGTTATTGGTATTTGATGCATTCTGACTAAGTTAAATGGTTAGCCTACCTTCAAATCAGTCTTGATTCAATCTAAAAAAAAACTTTGTAGGCCTTCTTAATTCATGGTCCTTAATGACAACTTCTACTGAGATCCTTGGAGGTTCACAGTTTATTAACAATCCATGCTGTGAACCCACATCTGGAGCACTGCAGATCCAGTTCTGGGATCCCCAGTGTAAGAAAGACATGGAGTGAGTTCAGTGAAGCACCACAAAGATGAATAAGGGCTGGGAAGATCGGTCATGCATGCAGAGGATGAAAGAGTGAGGAGACTGTTCAGCCTGGAAAAGAGTCACTGAGTATGGATAGCTGTGTCATTGTGTACGATGGAGTGTGTTAGAGAGAGGCAGGCTATGGACCAGGCTGTCTCCGGAGGTCTCTTCCTTTGGGGACTCCAAGAATGACACACACAAGGCAGGCAGAGTGCCAAGCCCCACAGCTGTGGTAGCACTGCCAGCAGGCACCAGCTGGAAGAGTAAATGCCAGTAATATCATTTAGGGAGAAGACAGAAGGAACATCCTCTATTAACAAGTTTTCTGTAGCAGGGAGGTCCAAGCCAACAAATGATTTCAAGTAAGTGTTGAAATTAGTACCTTTGCTTCTTTATCAAAACAGTGCAGATAATTTATGTTTCCATTATCTTTCAGAATATTTTGAGGATATTCTGGATTATGTCTGTTCCTGCTTTTATTAATCAGATCAAATGATCTTTCAGAACATTTTATCCATTAATTCACATTCAATAACATACCCTTTTGCCATTGGGCATTCTAGGTCATCTATGCTTTGATATTTTTCTGGTGCATCCATTAGTACACTCTCAGAGTTCAAAAGGAACACAATAATAAATGTTTCAAATATAACATATGCTTTCAGTCTGTATTTATGCTTTCAGAAGATGAATAAGAGTCCCATTTCTTATGATGTTCCAAATAATTGCTACTACAGGTAATTTGAAGGCCTGATTTTGTTTATGTGTATGTATGTGTGTGTACATGCCCAGGCATTGGTACTTGTATCTCTTCCAAAGACTATGAAATCCACAGGGAAGCCACATTGTAATTTGCACATAATTTACCTTTACAACTTCTAATTTTTTGGAGCATATCTGCTGCCTGTGTTTGCTAGATTTATTCAGAAGGGAAAATATTTCTGATCCCACTGATTAATAGCTTGTATTAGAGGGACAGGGTTATGTAAAAGCATCAGCTTCATGTTCTCTGCTCTAAAAGCCTACTACCGCAAAGGTTTTTATAACTATTAATGAATCATAATTTATAATTCAGGTATTTACAACCCTGAAAATTTCTGGGACTCTCAATCAAAACAAATGGAAATTTGCTACAAGTAAAGCATAAATCCCAAGCAGTTCTCAGTTTAAGAATGACCTTGAAAAACCCAGCACGTTGTCCCTATCATCAGCAGATAAAGTAGGAAGCCTGCTTCCGTGTGGCAGCCCTGCTTAAGAGTCTGCATTTGAAGATGAGAAGCAACACGTAATTCTGTGAATCTGATCTCACACAATATATCCTAGGTCCCTTGTTAGAGTTATCTTTAATTAATATTTTAATTAAAGTGTATCAAATGAATGTAATGAGCTCTGTAATAAATCTCTTGTGAACTACAGCAGAGCCAGAACATCACAATAACCACGAGGAGCTAGCACAACAGTAGGAACCAAAACTCTGCAGAACTTATTAAATCTCCTGACATGTCCCAGTCTGCCCTGTTTGATTAATACAATCATCCATGTGGTTCATCTTGATCAAGAAATGGCAAAGAATCTTTCAACAAAATTATTTTTCACTCCATTAATGTGAGGCTCTTTAGCTATTATCTCAGTGTAACTGAGTTGGATTTGTTCTGTTCTCAAGTAAGAATTATTTGTCTTTTAAAACAGTCTCTTTCTAAAGCTGATTGCTACACTGTGCTTATTCTTATTCCCATTGTTAGGAACCTCTTTAACTTCAATGTAACTAGTCAGCCAAGAAACTTCTTACCAACTAAGAAGTTGGTAAGAACAACTTACCAATGCAGAACAAATGCAGAACAAATAGGCCTGTGGAATTTTTCAGAAGGTGGCATTTCAACACTGTGGTCATTAGTCATTTTGGCAGCAATACTCTAGAAATATACCTACCTGAAACCCCTGAAAGAAATCATGTACCTAGGGGATGGACTGACTGCTTAGTTTACTTCTTAAACATCATTGCAAGGTGTGGATAAATTACATTTGCCAATTCTTTGCTGCCTGCTGGCAATAATTATCTTGGTTTTGGTGTTGAATTTCAGGAGTATCTTTGTTTGTAATGCTGTTAGAGGACGCAGACAATTGGAGTGTGTAAACATGGTTCTTCCTGCCTAGCAACCAAAGCTGCATTCAATACAGTGGAATTGAATGTGTTTCAATTTGTATGGTGTCTGTATGCGCAATTTGCTGAAATTTTAATTTCACATGGGCATACATTGCAACCTCATACGTTGAAACCTGATGATGTAATTATCAGCATCAATTGAGATTTTATTAAAATGTTACATATCTTGCTTACTTTTCCTATCGAAGTTTTTACGGTGTGTTTTTAGCAATAGACTGCTTGAACCTTCCAAGTGTGACTACATATTCTAGTTACAAAATAATTAATAAATCAAAAGGCTGTGTTGTTTGTGCAAAGTTCTATGTAAATAGGGTTTTCTGAAACAGTCAACATATTAGTTGGATGCTAGTTTTGCGAAGACTTTGTTTGACAAACTCATAATGTTCTAAATGTGTTTTTTGAGCAAGACTCTTCACACATATATATGACAGAATTTGCTTTTCTTCATTTTTCTTCTGCAAATATCAGTTGTAATACCTCAGTAGCAGCAGGCCTGGAGTTATGTTATGTTGGAAAAAGTGAATTCAGTGAATATTTGATGTCATACTTGATAATAACAGTAAGAGGCTTACTAGTTCTTAATGAGACAGACTTTTAATACTAGAGCTGTAAAAGGCTTTTAAGTCCTACATATCATATTTGTTGTCTTTCCATAGCTGTGTTTTTCATATTGAAGAATTTTTAATTATAATACATTTGTACACTCTTATTTGACTCCTGGTTAGTTATTGACATGGAGAAATCTGTGTGTGATAAATACATAGTACAACAGTGTCTCCTTTGTTTTCCAGAGACAGAAGAAGGAGAGAGTAATGCTGAAAAATAGACAAAATCATTCCGTAACAAGTAAATGCATTTTGTAGTTTTCAGGTTGATAATTTTTAGTTCATTATTTATTATCTTGTTTCTTTAGTATAATGTTCTTATTCTCATCTACGAAGGTATTTGTGATTTAAGTGCAGATCCAAAGCCCTATAAAATACATGGGAAGTCTCTAACTGCGGTAAACTTTGAATCAATTTTCTTGTCTGAGCATTTCTTATAGGTTCCTGGTAGGAAAAAAGTGCCTGCTAAGTGTTTATATTGCTTCTTCCTAATAGTTGTAATTTGTAAATTGCATGTAAATATTGTTCTGTATCATATTTGCACAACCCAGTAATAGCATTTTATGCAAGGCACACCCGCTTCATTTGCCACGTGGGACTGCACTAACAGTGATGGTGGCCATGGAGCATTTTTGTATTTCCCTGCAAAAATAAATGCCCATGCAAAAACAATTGAGCCCCTTTACCTACTGTTTGGGTCCATAAGATCTTACCAGTTTTGTTGTGAGCTCTTGCATTGCTCATGTTTCAGTATCACTGTTTGTTTAAAATAAGACTTGCAGAAGGGCAGTAGAAAGGATCTTTGTTGCAATGTCTTGAGTACTCGACAGTGTCTGAAGCTTTGCATTCATGTGCCATGTGGTTTGTACAGTTATACATCTTGGAGATGGACTTTGATGATCCTCGTGGGTCCCTTCCAACTCGGGATATCCTGTGACCAACTAAGCTGTGATCAGCCTTAAACAGGAACAAGAACTTTGTCTGATAGGGGGTCATGGTCTCACATTGTGTCAAAATTAATTATTTCAGCCTCTTGTACCTTTGTTTCTGTGTGCTTGAGAGTTCTTTGAGCATGTGGATGTTTTATACACAGTTTATAGTTTGCTAGCTACTTAAGAGCTACAGGTCTGATACCCTTATATTATTTCTGTTACCCTAGACACTTCAAATGTGAGCAAGTACTGTGGATTCTCTTTCTGTATGACAAATACTCATACAAGGTAATGTTAGCTGCCTACGCCTCCATCTCCTTGGTGTCTCTATAAATTTAATAATTGATCCTCTTTTTGCACTGTATGAAAGCATTCTCCTATATTCAAAATTCAAATTTATTGTTCAGTCCTTTTACCTTCATATTTTGTTTGCTAGGCAAGCGAAATTCCTTTGTCTTCCTGGTTTTTATGGTGAAATTGTTGTTCTCCTATTTCCTCTTCCATTTAGTAATTATGTAAGTAGTCAATTTTTATCTGCATAACCCAGCTTGTTGCTAACTTACAGGTTATGTTCAAGGGTTCCATCAGTAGTATAAACTTGAAAAATATGAATCAAATCTGAATCCTTCAAAAGTTCTAGAGGCATAATCTTCACAGATGACAAATAATCTTGTTCCACAAATCTGAGCATACTCTTTTCTGGTTTTCCCAATTTTTAATGCCTGGAATTTAGATTTCCAGATTACTCCTATTATTTTGGTATTTATATGTTAAAGCACAATTCCCATTGAGTTCATACTTGGGCCCTGAGAAAGTAACAAATAGAAATTCATAACCCACTTTAAAAAATATGTTTGAGCCATTTGTAAAGCTGATGTTTCTCAACTTGAAATCCCTATTGGCACACATTTGCATCCTTATGGAGCAAAGTAACAATCTGTCCCCTAATTAGGAGCCATAACCCAGGAACTCTGTGAGAGCAGCAGGAACCAAATGATGGTTAATCCTCAGCACTGTCACTGACCTGATAAACCAGCCAGAGGTTCAGTGGGAGAAAGTCAGAAGGTTGTGAAGTTAGATTTTTTTTTCTCAAACACAGCCTCAGAAGAGAGTGTGAGGATTTTTTGTTCTAACTGAAGTGAATTGACAATTAGGGTTCTTTCCTTTTAAATGCTTTGTATAGTGTTAGTTTTTTTAAGTGAATAGAGGAGAGGTTCCTGCATTTTTAAAGGAAATAACCCAAACTTAAGAAAAGTGTTTCTGTCTATTACGGATGCAATACAATAAGGTAGCGGTATCAAGGTTTCCACTGTAGCCAACAGAATAACTCCTCAGCTTGCATGGAAATGACCTTCAGACAAAGCCAAAAGTAATTTTCAGAAGGCTGCAAAGATATTTGTTGATAGCAGGATCAAAAATGTACGGGGGCCTCATAATGCCACAAGGGGAACCTGAAAGTGGACACCTTCAGCTCATAATTCTAGTTTGACTAGCTGCAGCTCACAAAGCAACAGCTGCATCTACATTGCAAAATACCTCCCACACATACGTACACACACAGTGTTTGCACACAATACTTATTTTTTTCCTTTAATGTGTGGGAATAAATTAGAATCTAAGGTCTTACTGAGAGAAAGTGTGTGCTGTTTAGTTTAGAGGGCTAAAGATAATACAGCTCCCATACTTTGATCATGCATGCTGCAAATGGAAGAGGGGATCCTGCAAAAAGAACTATTCCAGCAAATCCAGGTAGAGTTTTACTGAAATCTT
Source organism: Haemorhous mexicanus (assembly GCF_027477595.1). Classification (NCBI taxonomy): domain Eukaryota; kingdom Metazoa; phylum Chordata; class Aves; order Passeriformes; family Fringillidae; genus Haemorhous; species Haemorhous mexicanus. The sequence continues at coordinate 51,729,121 of NC_082343.1, forward strand.
CCATCTTCATGATTATCTTCTTCCTATGTTGCCTGGTTGTATGCACTAATAAGGAAAACGACTGCATAAACAGAATTGTATGCTTTGAATGAGTACTAACATTTGCATATTATTTTTTAAATTTGTACCAAAAAAAATCTGAAAATTCTTGACCCAAGCTTTGTTCTGAACTTGGAAGTCACAACAGTGGGGGTTTTGTTTGCTGTCTTTGCCCTGTGAAGAATTGGTCTAGAAATTTCTCAAGGGAATAGGATTTTCTATTAGTACCTCATTGTATAATCTCGAAACACTTTGAAAATATATGTTGACATTTTCTTTTCAAAGTCATTAGCCAAGTATTTTTCCAAGAAGGGCTCCAGTCCGATTCACTTTTATTTAATTAGTTCATCCATTGCTGCAGCCTAAGCACCTAATGACTCTAGGGGATGGTTGGACTTTTCAGCCTTTCTAGCTATTATACTCAGTGCTGTACTGTACTTACAAGTCAAGTGCAGAATCACATCTCAAAGGCTACTGTGCTTTTATTCCAACTAAAGAAATTGTTCTTTCCTCAAATCTGACAGGTTTATTTCTTTAAAAAATTGTTGTAGCAAGGGGACAAAGTACATGTGGTCTGCAATAGTTGATAATAGTACGTTCTTAAAATATTTTCAGGGCTAGTAGGATGTTCCCTCAAGTTCTTCCAGTTGATATTTCTGAAGAAGTAAAGAAACCCTTTAGAAAGAGTGGCAGGCAATGTTTCTTCAGATGCCAAGGAAAATGTCTCCTTCTTGATTTTATTAATATATATGGCCGGTTAAGGTAATGCAGTATGGCTGGTTAAGGTAACCTCCCAAAAATATCCATTGTGGATTTGCATTGAGTCCAGCTTCATGAACTCACCCAGCTCAAAGCAGATCACAGAAGGTTACTATTGATTTGCAAGGTCCTGACAAGCATAAAGGATTCATGTTCTGTGGTACTTGCCCCACTAAAGATTAAACAAACAGAATAAATGTGCACCTTCTGACGTGTCAGTTAATGCTTCTGACAGCCCACTGTGTCAATCAGTGTGACTGGCAACCTTAAATATACATTAAAGGTACTTTGCTCTTCTCCATTGAAGGAAATGTCAACTTCATTGTTTGTGGCAGAGTAAAGAGACATGGAACTCGAACACGGGAACAGAAAATCAGGTACTGCACATCTCTAAGTGACACAGAGACTTAGTAATGATGTAGGCATAGCTCTGTGGAAACAAGAAAAGTTCCTGCACTTTTACACAAGGTAAAGAAGTGACACAGAACAAGGTGGAATAATCTGGGAACACGTTTGTTTGACAAAGACATTTTTCTACTGAAAATCATACACAGAGCTGGAAACAAATTTCTCTGAAAAAGATCTTTGTTATATGTCACCACATTCTTAATTGGAAGAGGTGTTGCAGAATTTGTTTTGTTTCCGGATATCTCGGGATCTAAGACATGCTGCCGCCGAGGGTCACTCTTTCCTGCCAGCCCATCCCCGGCCCTGCTGGTTGCCATTAACTGTGCAGGAGAGTGTCTGCTCAACAACAGAGCCTCTGTACTGCCCTTCATGGTGGCCTCAGCAGCCTGTGCCATTGATAGGTACTCAACATATTTTGCCAAAGGCTTGGAGCTCTTTCACAACATCAAAGAACCATAGAATCATTTAGGTTGGTAAAGACCTTTAGGATTGAGTCCAGCCATTTACCCAGCACTGCCAAGTCCACCACTGAACCATGTCCCTAAGCATCACATCAGAAAAGATTAGTAGCAACAACAACCAATTATTTCATTGCCCTGCTCTTCTCCATTTATCCACTGACATCCTAATGCACTATTTCAGAACAGTCCGTCTGTAGCTAAGAGAAAACAATGTTTTACAAGCCACTCAGTCAGTTCAGAATAGGATTATAATATGCCATAATCCTTACTTACTTTAAGACTTAAGTAACATGGTGGGAAATAGAGGTTTTGAAGAGCCTATTTGTTCAATGTAATTTTGCATCTCCATCATTTAGAAATGGTCTGTCATTGAATGAGGCAGAAAAGATGAGAGCAAGTAAACATCTAGCTGAAACGTCAACTTCTTGCAGCATACAGAGGTTTTGCACTCGTATTTAGAATTGTAACAGCATTGATACATTGACAGGTAAGCTCCTAGAAATAATGAGAACTGAGTCCCATTTCCTAAACTGAATTTGCTGAAGTTTTAATTGTCTTTCCTCATGACCAGTTTCTCTGTTAGAGATGGAATGTTTTCTCCTGCTGACATACCTTCTGCAGAGGATGAGGTCCATCTTGTTACCCTTTCTGTTCAGCACATGCTGTGATCCTTAAGGGGCCTGTTTGAAAGGTAGTTTAAAGAATGAGTGATACCCAGCACTGTACTCCCATCTACAGCTCGACTGCCCAGCCCAGTGCTCAAGGTCTCCTTGAGTACCAGCTGATGGAACAACAGCTGAGTGAAGTGCTGGAAGGGATGTTGGTGCATTATGTTACACAGGGGACAAACGCAGGTTATAGGATGAAGCATTTTCTGACTCAGGCAGTGCATTTAGCTCTTACATGTTCAAAAAACAGGGATCTCAAATCCTTATTTACTGATGTGGGTTGAAAGAAATCTTTTTGCCATCTGTGTATGACCATGTATTTCTGACTTCACTCTTGATGTGTTGATCTGATTCCTATGAATGATATTTTGGCTACAATCCAAGGCAAATTTAAGTAGAAAAAGTAGCATAGAAGGGTGTAAATTTATGCTCTGCCATATATGTTTGTTTAGAAGTTGATGAAACTTCAAATTATTCTAGCAGATTGAATTCCTAGTCTTTGTTTTTTATATTTTTTTCATAGAAAGATTGCCTCCACTGCCTACAGAATTTAAAGGTGAAAACAACTCTAATTTCCACTAAGGAAATATTTTGATTCTGCCTAAGTATGTAGGTATTTCTGTGGCTGCACTGAAGATTGCCTAAGGTCTGTTGTGCTTCTTCCCTGATTCATCATCATCTTCTACTTTCAGCTACAGGTAACTGCCAATCAGATTTTCAGAGAAATCCAGGGTGTTCCTCTTTTCTGATTTCTCTTTTACAACTCCTTTCTAAGAACTACCTCCCCTTTTACTTCCTTTCTTATAGAATTTATGATGATTCTGCTGCACCCTCAAATTTACCCGCATCCCCGTTTCCCATTTTCTGTGCCAAATATCAACCTCATCCTTTGTTTTATCAGTACATGTTCTTGCTACAGCATTGGGTTTTTCCTCTTTGTTAGATTGATATTCTCAAACACAGACAGCCAATTTCCACAGATAGTGTGCCTAAGCTTCTGGCACAGCAGCATTTCCCATTCACACTTGTTCACGTTCCATATCTCTGCTTCTTGTACCAGATTTCTTTCAGGATCTCTGTGTCTCCTCCTTTCTCTTCTTCTGCATTCTCCATCAGTGAGGTGCCATATCCATGTATTTTGCAGTGAAATAAGCTGATGATGCTGCTGTTCCAGGTTTCTCCATTTTTAGTATCCCAGCAGAAAGTTCCTAAAAATTGGTTTATGCCAGCCTGTCTCTCAACTCTGATTAGTGCTACAATTAGTTCCAGAAGCACAGTTAGTTTCTGCATTCATACTTTAGTGCCACTTTCTTTAAACTTGATGATAGACACAGTTGATAATCACTCTGCACGGGCCTTTTTTGCAACCAGAAAGAAATTGCTTCAAGATTTGTACTTTTTGACAATTTCACCCTTTTTCCCAAGAACACATTTCCCAAGAACATTTCAGAGGCATCAGTAGTATAAGAAAAGATGGTCTGTAGCAGAGAAAGTGGTTAAGAAGTCAGTTGTACCTTTTCATATCAGGCTTAGTGATTAATGCATTTCTCTCAAAAGCCCACAAACAGTGCATTTGTCTGCCTTCTGTTCCATTCCAGCTGTGTGTTGACAGGGAGGTTGAAAGTTCTGGAAATAAATGAGTTTTATGGTGCAATTGTGAAACTGATGCCAGAAATGTCATGTAAATTCAGAGACAAATATTTCTTATAGAAAATCGTTTCAAGCCTAAAGAAATGAACTGTGATGGTAATTCCAAACAGTCAAAGCTAAAATAGTGACTTACCAGGAACATTTGCCCAGAATAAAAAGGGAACAATCTCCCCCTCCCCCCGACGCCAAATTGGGCACTGACTAGGAGTTTGTAATTTTGTAAACATCAAAAAGATATTATTGAAGTACAACTGAGGATGGAATTTTCCCCTGGTTTTTAAGAGTTCGTCTTCCTTATCTTAGAATTTGGTAACATGTTAAACAAATGAGGTAAAGGTTATGCTCAGTTTCCCCCCCAAATTGTAGCATGAAGTCAAAGGTGAAGTAATTTCCACAGATCAAAGTGTGCTCCATTACTGAAATGTAAAATACCAACTAAGTGCACCCTCCTTCATGGAGAGAAATGGTGATAGACCGTGGCAGTTTAGATTCTCAGAGGAAAGCTTACTAAGTAAAACAAAGCCACGTTCCGTGTTGCCATGACAAGTTCAGGCCACCAGTTCAGCCAGAATGCCACCACCTTGCTCTGGCTGCAGCAGGGTTTGTTGAGCATTGCTGCATAAATGCATTTGGCTTCCAGGTGGAGAAAAGCGATGGAGTGGAAGAGGTGGGATCACCAAAAAAGGGAAGGATTTAACAGAGGTCTAGAAGTTTTGAAAGGCTTGCAATTTCACTGTTTTTTGTAAGGCAGGAATGAGGAAACACTCAATGAGAATGTAGGAGAGCAGAGCTGGGTGAAAAGGAAGTACTTTTTCACACAATGCATAATTAAATTATGGAACTCCTTTCCACAGAACGTTGAAGAGGCCAAAAGTACAAATAAATTCAAAGATGAAAGATGCATATTCACACTGAATAGATACATTAAATGCAGCTAAGCAAAATGGCCCAGTTGCAACCTGCTCAGGAAATCACAGTCTTGCCGAATTCTAGAAAGAGGACTGCTACTGTCCTTGTTCCTGCCAGGACAGGGGTAATTCTTTTCAGTATCCGGGAGGCAGAATGGCCAGGACCTTGAGGTTATTCTGTCCCACTCATGTAATTGCCAGAGGCAGAAGGAGAAGAGACTCTCTTCTGAGGAGAAGGGGTTTGGCTGAGCAAAGGTGCCAGAGGGAGCCAGCTGGTATTGCCTTCTGTTGGGGGATTTTGTGTGAATTGTTTCTTTCTTGTACCCTCTGTCATTAGTATTGTTGCTGTTGCTGTTCGTTTCCTATCTCATTGCTGTTTCCAGTAAGTTGTTCTTATCTCAACCTGTCATATTTGCCTTTTTTGCCTCCAGTTCTCTCCCAGAGTGCTGCAGGGGGTGGGTAAGCGGGGAGTGGGTGGCACATGGTTTTAGTGGGAGTGCTAGTTTGGAGAACACCATTCCCAAACCATGACAGCTACGTACCAGAGGAGGTTTGATCTCCCATTTCTGTTTCTTAGGGTCTTTACCTCAATATCTCTCCCTTGTCTTTAATAGAATTATTTACAATGCAGAAGGATCTCTAACGTGACCCCATTTGTTTGGGGTTTTTTTGCTAATTGTGAGCAGAATCAGAACAATTGTAAACTTCAGGGACCCCGCCCACAGCAGCCCTGAACATCTGTCCAGGGCAGCCCTTGGTAGTGTCATGTTCTCCCCTCAGCTAAGCACTCCCTGGCTGAGGGAATGTGTCAGGAACAACTTGATTTCCTTTCTTAAAGCTTTTTCTGGCTTTAGTTTTTTAGAGTCAGCCCAGAACAATATGATCCTGTGACTATTTACATATCTGCTCGGGTTGACGTTTTACCTACATGGCATTATTTCAAGAATTTTCCATTACTTTCTTTTAACAAAAGCCAAACTCTTTTAAAAAAATCACCTTCTTCTTGTTATTTTTTGTGTGGTTTATATGAAGAAGGTGGGCAGAAGTAGAAAAAGGCAAAGGATCCTTTCTGTGATCCCTGCATAGCATGGCAATCAATCACATAAATATATCATTTTCACACACCACAACAACTCAGTGCTATATTTTGGTAAAAGCTTTTACTGGAAAGGGTCTGTTTTCTTTGAACATATTTTTTTCTTTATCAGAAAACTGAAAAAAAACAATTTTCTGTCACAGGTGGGGACCAGACTAGTTTTGTCTCTTCTCAAGGAGATCTCAGATGAATTCCGTAATTAAACTCTCCAGATACAAAAATCATTACAAACCCCTACCTTTGTTTGAAGTATGATTATTTTAGTTAATAGAAGCTCTTCAGATGCAGATATATTTAGATCTGGCATAAGTGGTTGCAATTCCTTGGAACTCCATTAAGCCCCAGCTGTTTGGGGCAGTCTTGAGCCAGTCAGTGCCCTTCACCACCACTCACCACCATGCCTTCCTAAAATTTGTTAACTCCTTTGTCACCAGATTTACAAAGCAAAGATCAAGTAAATAATATATCTGCAATAGATAGTCATTTCCAAATAAGAAACTGAGATTTTTAGTAAGAGTGGATGATGTTTTGCAAATTATTTCTTTCAAAATCACAGTTTTGGCCAATGATTTTTTTTTTACCCAATTTTTGCTCTTGGAAAAAAACCCCTTTATTTTGGAAAAAAACTCCCACATTTCTCATAAAGATGTTTTTAAATTTTCGGTTCTGTGGGCCTTTTTTCCTAATCTCTCCCCATAATCAGTTTGTTATCTGTAAAGGATAGGAGAGGAAAAAAGCAAAATGGGACAAACCAAGGAATTACTGTAATAATGGTCTCACGTGCATTGTTCTGTTTCAAAGAAGATGCAAAATTTAGTTTTTCTGCTTGCTTAAATTTGTGAAAGAAATACCAATACAGCTTCTTGAAAAAAAAATTAATTATTGATAAAAAACATGAAACAAATCAGGTGATAGATTAAAAAAATTATTTTCCTCAAGAAAATAATTTCAGAACTTTTGCCTGAGATATTTTGTTTGACAAGAATTGCATGTTAGGTTGCTAAGAGAGCTTGTCTGTTCATAACTTAACTTGGAAATTCTAAATTTTATTTAATCCTTTTGAGTTTTAACAATTCTGCAGGTTTGTACAGTAATGAAGCCAGGCATAACACTTTGTGCTACTGGAGCAGAACCAGAAATTCAAAGATGCAAAATAGAATCCAGTATCATTCTATTTCACTTGTTTAACTGTAAAAACTCATTGTGGTACTTTCTGATGAAATTTCTGTAATATCAAAAAAACCCCTGGAGGTTGAAGTAATCCCAGTTATTTACATACTAAACTGAAGAGCAATGTTGATTGTATTTTTATTCAGTTGTATCACTTAAATATGTACTTTTTGTAAGGATTTGCCATATGTTATTACCCTCAAACTCACAATGGGATGTTGTCTATCTCTACAAAAAAAGTAATATGGACATGGGCAAACAGATGGCTGTGTAACATGTGCAAATGTGACCATAAAAACTAGATTCCTTTGTTAGAGGCCTGACCAGATAGCTGTCAGCTCAATGGTGTTTCCACCCTTTCTGCAGTGAAACTAAGTGGGGTCACTTTGCTATTTTCCTGATTAACAAAGGAATAGCAACACCAAAGAATACTGCTGCGTCGTACAAGGGCTCCAATTGTTTCCTTTTTTTTGTTTTTTCCCCCCCATTGTATTTTGTAGATTTTATTTTGCATTGGTTTTTCTGCCACTGGCCTGGGGCCTATAAACTCCAGTGGTTTTAATTAGAGAAAGTTCTCCATGTATAGATAAATGTGGCAGAATTATTTTCACACAGACTTATAAACAGGTGGTCACATGAAAGCTCCCTTGGCCTTTTACAATCTGGTTGATTTTCTTGCATTCCTACTTAACCTGTCCTTGAATGTCTGGTAACGGCACTTACAATTCCCTTCCTGGAAATTCTGTCTGACAAACAGGACTTTGACTCAGAGAACTTCTCCTGCTTTTACCCTGCTTTTCTCAGCTGCTGTGGGCAGTGGGTTTCTGCTGGGATCCAGTTTCCCCTGCCTTCAGGGATTCAGCAGAGATCTGGTGCCATGAAGTGTTTCTCTTGTTGTACATTATCGTTCCTTTACTCCTTTATCCATCACGCCAAGTTAATGTCAGAAAAATAGGACAAGGACTACTTTATGCCTCTGATAAATACTTATACTCTGGAGCATTATTTTGATACACCCAAAAAAATATTTTGCTGAAATTTTCATGTTGGGGATGCACACAGTTTTGGATACCTCACCTCTAAGAAATATTTCACACAGATCTACTTCCATCCAACATGTCCGTGTTGAAATAGTGAGAAAAACAGGCAGTCATACTTGGCTGAAAAATGTTAACATCAGAACCATCTCAAATACACATTATTTTGTTGCCACCAATTCTTTGTCAGAACACTCTTCACTAAGAAAGAAAGTCTATTGTATCAGACATTTTAAATGGGAAATTAACATATCTTGTAGAAAACAATGTAAAGTGGAAAATAAAGAGATTTTCACTATTTCTCAATTAATATATTGCACAACGAACCATGCAGTTCACTGATTTTTTTCCACCATACCAGTTATACTGCTAGAGGACTTCTGCTATATGTTGACATTTCTTTATTAAGGTTCCTTAAAGAAATGCTTAATAACTTTTTACCAAAGTTTAATACTTAGTGGTTGTCTTCTGCATGGACAGTGCTCTTTTTGCTTGAAGGTTTGCACGTTTTGCGATTTTCATTTAATCTGTCTTTATACAAGTTAAAAAGATTCTTCATCAATGTTCTGTTTTTCTCTTAAGACTGTGCTTCGTGGTAACAATCAGTTTTCATGTGTAAAATGTACGCATTACATTATTATCAAGTGCTCCCCATGTTTTCTCTCTAACATGAGAGCACTGGCTTTCTAGCACATAGCGTTTCTGCTATTAGAAGGATAAAATCATAAAATAAAAGAATTTAGGTTGGAAAATACCTTTAAGTCTATGTCAAAATGACAAATCAGATTTTAAATTGTATGCTATGGTTGCTTCTTCCCAAAACTAGATGGAGTATGTACAAGCTGTGCTATGCTCAGGGGGGAAGTAGATATGTTGAAATGTTGAATAATTTTTCTGGCAGGCTTTTTACTTTTTTCTCCAAATATTTACTATAGAAACTTTTTAGAGCTGAAAAAGTAGCACCGGCCAATTTTTAAAAAACCAGAAGTGTTCCTCTGACAGCAGGGCAAAACTAGAATTAGAATGCATTAAGGATGGGCATCTGTGGGAGTAGTCCTTGTAAGGCTAGACTGGGAAGAATCCTTTTTGTAAAGTTCTTGGAATCTACTTTGCAGTAAAAGTCTTCTAAAAAGATTGGGGTGGAGGGCTTTAGATCACCTTTCAGCCCATGGCATATTTTAGCTATCCCATATCTTAATTTTAAGGAGCAGAAGAATTTTTTGTTCTTTTACCATAATGAAACTGTGACAGATAATGGGGTACTGATAAGCATAATACTCCACATACAAGTTTGCCCCATTTGTTTTTTTAAACTTTTGAGATTATCTAAATTTAGAAAAAGAAATAATTGTACTATATATGTCTATTCATATTAAAAAGGTATGCAAGTAATGCAAATTGTTTCTATTGAGGCACAATGTTGCAGAATGGATTAGATTGTGAATGGCACATGGACAAAATCTTGAAATCTTTATGTGTTAAATATTCAGGTTCCTGGGTATCAACATTATTTTTAATTTAATGAATAGGATTTTCTTTATATTTGATTGACAGTTTTCAATGCCTCCTTCTACACCAAGCAAAGAGAGTTTTATTAGGGGCCATGGGGAAGGTATAATTATAGGAGCACAAGTCAAGATTAGAACTGCTATTTTAAAGAGAAGGTGTGCCAGATAAGGCGTGCTGTGGTAATTAAGTCCACAGCCACATGCTGTGCAATATCCTGATGATTCTTTTACAAAGCATCGCTCTGGCATCTTGGCCAGCCAGATAAGGAAATCTCTGGTTCTCCTAGAAGAGTGATCTCTAGCAAGAAGGAATCTGGAGGCTCTGCTAGAGATAGAACACAAGTATCAGATGTACAGGGCATATTACTTTATCTGGTGTAGCTTGTTTAAAGATAACACCCGGTTTTCTACCTTCACTGTGATAAAGTAAATTAGTTGTTTATCTCATAGCTTTGACTAATAATCAGTGTGGTCATGATCTGAAGCTGTTACACCACAGTACAATTTGTTCTGACAAGTTATAAACAAGGAGGAGAAACATACAGCCTAGACATACTTTGAAGTGGTGTCATGGGTCTCATGCTGCAGTGTAAAACCCAATTTGGAGAATAGTGATGACACTATCACAGCTGAGGAGATCAGTTAATTTTAGAAGATGATAACAAGTACCTCACTGAGGTGCATTTTGGAGGACAGGGGTGAATAGTTTGTGACTTACCATAATCATGCCTTCTTGGTGTCTACACTGTGTACTCTCAAGGAAAAATTCTTTCTCATTATGTCAAGTTTCAGGAGATCAAGAGCAAACTAAAACACAAGCCAAAAATGTTTTCAGAAATCCAGGTGTGATTTCAATGAGTTGCCACACTTTTTTTCCCCCCCATAGTTCCATTTCAATTTTGGATTTTCAATTCCATTTCTGCTTCCATTTAGACAGGGAAAAAAAAAAAAGGTTTGGGTTTCATATGCAGATGACTCTATGATTCTATGAAGCACTGGTCCTAGCTAGGTCTTGTTTTTTGTGAAAGCTCAGTGGTGACCAAATGCAGCTCATTTTTCCCCCAAATCCTTCTTGGAACTGCACAGCTTTAACTTGACTTTGCTTACTTGTGCTCATTTATTTTATTAATAAATCAGGTCAACTGTTTTGGTAAGAATGAGCAAACACCACTACTATGGAAACTAAATTGTTAACTAGAATTGCGGAAAACTTGCATAGCAGAAGCTTGCAAAGTCTTTTTGGTGTATTTCAACAACATAACTGCCTCATGATTTTTGGCATTTCTTCCAACTTCCAAGATGTTATTGGCAAACAAAAGTACAGTACAGCATTATTTTGTGGGGCATCTGCCATGCAAACATACTCTCACAGGCTTTACACAGTAACACATATGCAGTATTGGAAATGCAAGTAAAACAATGTTTTAGCAGTAACATTTTAGTTGTGGTGACCAGAGCTTTTTACAGCATCTTTCCAGAGAACAACACCTTTGATTTGAACAGGGTCAGCTGCTGAATACTTCAGAATATCAGTATTCACCTTTACTCCTCAGTGGGTTTTACGAAATTTATTTTCATAGGGATTGTGTAGCTTATATTAACTGAATGCCTGTGTACTGCGTAACCTCTCTTTCCCATTATTAGTAAACAAACATTCAGGGATTTTATAATCTAGTGACCCCAACTTTATTTTTTTCTAAATTATGAATCTCTCTGCCTGACTCTTAAACTCTTAAATTATTTCCATAAATGCAAGTCATTAAAAATTGCTAAGGAACTGTTCAAATGGCTGTGTTGCTCACAGCTGTAATGACTACTTTTGCCTTCCTTTTATGCTGTACTATTGTTTTGTATCTGAATCTTCCCAAAGCATGGATTTATAGCAGAAGAATATCTGAAAGCATTACAATTTACTAGTGAAAAGGTCTGATTCTCTTAAAATGTTTGGGTTGTTTTTTTGGTGGGTTTTTTTTTTGAGGCTTACAAAATCAAGCCAATTATAAACTGAGCCAATCGATGCAACAGCACTTTCAGATAGCAAAAAGGATAAGTAACAATCAAAGCGTCTCTTGAACATCATCGTTTTCACCGGCTCATGTACACGCCTCTGTCCAAGGCACATAGTGCAACTCCTTTTACTTGTTAATTGATCCTGCCTCTGTTGAGATACAGAAAAACTATTTTTATATAAGCAGGCCACTGACATTACAACAGCATCACTGCTCTGTTGAAGCCAGTTCTATATGGCACGGTGCTAAGAGCAGTGATTTGGTCTGTGACAGACTGACATCTCCTACCTCCCAACCTCCAGACCACATGCAGTCTGGAGTATGGATATGCTCCATATGACCATGAATGTGTTCTTCTTTGCTTGGTGCCTTTAAAGACTGAGTGGACCAGGGCCAGGAGTGAGAGTAAGCACAGAGCTCATTCTTTATGATCTGGGCAATGGTGTTAGGAGGCAAAGGGAGCTGTAGCCTTTGCTTATGGATTGCTTATATTTATTGGCCAATATCTATTCAATGCAAAATACAGAGCAGAGTCAGGACTCTAAATCACAGCCTTTCCTTTGGACAGTACCCTTAGTGACAATACCCTTAGTGACAAATGCTGCAAATTTTTTCTTTCCCCATTGCAAACCAGTCCTTAATGTGTTACTTGAAAATCAGTGCATTCCAGTAGCTTAACAATGTTTGATGTCCTGAGCTGGCCATTAGCTGCAGTAAAAAGAGGGGGCACTCACTATTTTCATGCCTTTTGTGGCACATTAGGCAGCCATATTGCTTTTGGATGAGATATTTATGCATATTATTAAATTATCTTTATTATGTCAGTGCCTTAAGGACAGACCTTTCGGGCGCGTGGACCCTAAGGTGCATTTCAGTTCTCAAATGAGATATTGCCACATGAAACAGGCAGGGATTTTCTGGAGATGACTCCATATAGTCCAGTAAGACCAGCTCTTAAAATTGCAGTAATGTACAAAGCTCTAAAAATGAATTTTCACCAAGTTTTCTATTTTTTTCATCACCGTCATCTCTCAGAAATACCTCTGCTCTGAGCTGGCCCAGCAGATAACTCCCCTTTGCCTTCCTTTCCATGTTCAGACCTAGAAATTTTTTCTTCTTTGAGGATGATCCAAGTTCATATCAGGTTGATGTGCACTTGTCAGCACACTCTTGAAGACAGGCAGCAAACAGCTTAGTGATGATAAATATACCCAGAAGTGCATCTTTAAGGAGGGGGGAAAAGTTGCTGTCAAAAACTTATGGAGCAGGGATTTTGATGATGGCATATTCAAATATCTGAATTTCAGGTCTCCTACCTTATCACCTTCTTTACATCTGTGGTCTGCTGCAATTTCATTAAACAGTAAATTAGAGGATGTAAGTTTCTGGAGCAATTTATATTATTTTATGTCCATGTTCATAAAAGATAAATATGAGAATCAGGTAGAGGAGATAGAATAAAAACATTTAGGAATGGATGGAGGATGACAGTATTGGGAGAAAGTATAGCAGTCTAAAGAAAGCTGGGAAACTAAAGGGAAATATTTCAACAGAGAGAGCTGGGAAATGACTGCAAAGCTATGGAACAGTGGGAGAAGAAATGTGGCCTATACAAGAATAAGTGTATAACATTATACCAAATAGCAGCAATATTTTGAAAAAAAAAATCCAACCAAACCATTAAATTCCTATATAAAGTATTATGAAAATGAAGGACCTGATTTGCCTCTTCTGCATATTAAATTTAACAGACCTTTAAAATCAAAGACAAATAGCAAATTGGGTCTAAGGAAGAAAATAATAACAGAGGAGAAATACTAAAAATGAAAATGTTTGGGGTGAAAAGTCTGGACACTTTCAAAACAAAATATCCATTTTCCCCAGATTTTTTCTAAGGCCTGCTATGGTAAAATTAAGAAACACTGAAAATATTTTTTAGCAATGTGTTGTCAACATGCACATTCACAACCCATTAATTTATCCCACTCTTTCACCAATCTATACTATTTCTTGGAAGTATTACAGTCCAAAGAAAGAGGGACAAAGACTGGTGCATGTCATTATCTGCAAAGTAAGAGCATCTTTCTCTATGAATATAGTTATTTTTATTTGTGCTTGTGAGAAACTATTACAAGAATATGCTTGTAAAGAATATTCCTTAAAGGAATATTTAAAGGCCCTTAAAGGACAGCAGCTGTGGGCAAGCAACCTTTCTTAGCTATTGTATTTTCAGTAGCAGTGGACATTGCCTAGATGCCAGATTGCCAGATTATTTCTGATCCCTGCACGTACAAATTCCTTTGGTTGCATACCAAGATTTCTCTTTTAAAGAATTTAATTTTTCTCAAATTACGAACAACTCAACAAGCAAACATCTATTTAAGCATTGCTCTATTTCTGAAATTATGTTTTGTTACTCAAGTGTAAAAATTTTACTACTTTTCTAAAGGCTCTCCACAGCAATTCTTTCTATATGCCAGATGTATTCTTCATAATTCTTTTCTTATTCTTAGAAGAAAACTCAGTTTTGGAAAGAAAAATTTATATCTTAGGTGTATTTAATTTTTAAGAGTTTATGTTTCCTAGGTACAAGATATTCTTTCATGATTTCAAACTTTCCACAAGTATTTTGTCTTTATTTATATTCTTTTTGCCTTCCTTTCACATCATGTTCATTTTATCATGTCAATATCCCCACCTTCATTAATGGACAGATCATTCCAACTGGAAATATGAAATAGCAACAGATGTCTTTACAGATTTCAGTAACTGAATTAAAACAAAAGCTTTTCTGAATATTTCACCATCCTAACTTTAGAAACTGTGATGCCCATAAGTAGTAAAAATCATGTTAATTCTAGCAGCACTGATGTTTTTTCAGGGTAGAAGGATTATGTAAATGCCAAGTGTAATGGTTAACACTATAAGAACAGATACAGAGAAAACAAGCTGGGTAAATGAAATGTTTCTAGAGTATGGATCAAATTTTACAGACACTATTCAGAGCAAGTCAAACTAAATTTATATTTCTTCAATTCTGTTGATTCTGCAGTGTTAAATCCAATGCAAATTTAGCCTCTCTTTTGTGCCATATTAGCTACCATCAACAGCTGGCATTGTCCTAAACTCTCAGAGGAGTAATAAATCCTTCTTCCAAGCACTTGGCCATAAGGGGAGGCTTCTCCCTCTTGTTCCTTGCTGTAACCCTGAGTGTGATTCTATAGTGATTTCCACCTTGAAACTTGTCTGTGAGGTGACACTCTCCCACCAGCTACAACCCCCTGGGCTTTCTTGAGTCCCTCCCTAATGGGAATGGTACAGTGGACTTAAATGCCAGGAGCTGGCCATCTCCTGGAAAGTAACCTGGCCGTGCTTACTGGTTTTAAAGCACGGGAGTTGCACATCACAGCACCTGACACAAGAAATACAGATGCTGTATTGTATGTAAGAAATACCAGAGAAGGCTGCCTAGTGTGAGTAGTAATGAAACTGGGGGGACAGCTCACACCTTCTGCACTGCATACTTTCAAATAGGATTTGGACCAGTCCTCGCTCCTGTGCTGAGGGCATTTTGCAAGTGCACGGATGCCAGCAAGAGGCAAGCTTGTTCTGAGAGTAATTGAGCCAAACGGCCTGAGCAGGAGATACGTGGAGATTACAGTCTGCCTACCTAGACTCTCAGGATTCAAAAACCACAGGCCAGCTTTCTGCAATTTCAGCCCTTTTAATGCATTTGAGCCAATGTAGGCAAGGTAAAATGGAACTTTAAATTGTAGGATATTTTTGTTTTCTGGAGGGAATAGTTAAGGCAACTGAATTTTTGTCTCCCAGCTCTCACGATTACCCAGGGAGAAGCAGGGTTTGCCACTGTTTAATAGGCAGAGATTTTTCTTGCTGGTCTCTTTGAGAGCTGTCAGACAGAAGTGTGCAGTCAGTGGGCTATGATGCCTCTCTAAGACTTCCTCTCAGCTGTCTGCAACAGTAGCAATATTGTGTCCTGCTTGAACAGCCACCATTCATTCTAGATGGGTCTGGCTCTCCCCGATTGCTGGGAGCCTGCAGTGAATTCCCCCGCACACGTGCATAAATATCACTATGGTAGTCACTGTTACAATTCAGTAACAATATTTCCCTTAACAATGCTGTTTTCACATATATTTCCTAACCAGTTTCCTTCAGAGCTAAAACCGTCCAAGGTCAGGTAACCACATGGAAAATCCATGCTGCTCTATGTGCAAGGGCAGCAGCCATGCCAGGATGTAACATGAAGCAAAATACAGCAGCCACTTGTAAGCCATCTGTAAACAGTAGTCTTACACAGGGGCCCTTAATATGCTTCACACCAAGGAAATAATTAATTAATTGCGAGGCTGTGCTACCTGAATGTCAGCAGCTGCAGTGCAGAAGCTCCCAGAGGAGTGAACAGAGGCACAGGAACCCAGAGCTCTATTGCCTGTTCCATCTCCACCTCGGTGCCTGGCTCGCTTCCCTGCTTTTCATGTGCCATACGCTGCTCTGCAAACATTACTTTGCAAACATTATGTAGGTGGGCCTCACAACATCTCTGTGAGGTAATTAAACAGAGAAACCTCACACTGCAAACAGGGAAAGGGAGGCTCTGAGCTTGGCTTCCTTGCCAGGCTTACTGGGATAAGAAGTTTCACAGTGATACAGACGGTTTCAGGGCATTGCTATATTTTAGCATTTGTGAGGACTGTGCTAATCTGTGGGGTTTGATTTGATTCACAGCAATTTCATCCTCCCAGGGTGGACTTGGTCTCACTCCATTTGTCACTGTGGGCTGCTTTGGAGACTACATAAATTTAATATGATTGATGTCAACTGCTTTGTGCCAGTAGGCCATAAAGAACTGTCCCTGGTATCACAATTTGCTAAGATAGACAACACCTTAATGTCCAAACTGTGAAGTTCAGAAAACAATTATGTTTTACTAAATCTGTGCAGATAACTATTTTCCAGACAATACTTTGTCTTTAATGGAAGTACTGATCAGATCTAAAAAAAAATTATGTAAAAGGACTACATAGCAAAGTATTAATTTATAATTAATTATATTTGAAAGTATTTTCCACAAAAACATGAATTTAAATTCTTTATTCAGGTCCTTACTCTAAATTCCGCCCAAAGACTGGTCTGATCTGCTGGTCTCCACCTCTTCTGTAATCTGGAGCTGTTGCTGTCTGTTACTTGGTTTACTCTTCAGAAGACTAGATAAACATTGTGAACAG
Source organism: Haemorhous mexicanus (assembly GCF_027477595.1). Taxonomy (NCBI): domain Eukaryota; kingdom Metazoa; phylum Chordata; class Aves; order Passeriformes; family Fringillidae; genus Haemorhous; species Haemorhous mexicanus. The sequence continues at coordinate 51,746,083 of NC_082343.1, forward strand.
AAGAGCTGAGACTGTAGCTTGTTCATGTTTTCACATATAAATTCACTTTTGTTCATGTACATACTGTATTCTAGGCAAAACATTTTCCTTTCTTTTTTAATAAGGTGTAAAGAGGCTTAAAAATATGTTAACCTCTTCTAGTTTAGAAGGAGGTCAAGATATCTGGTAATTTTGGTGTTCTGGAAGCAAAGATCAGTGATGTGACTGGTAAACAACGTGTTTCTTCGAAGTCTTGATGATGCTCTCTCTTTGGGAGTAAAGCTGCTTTACTGTGATGATGCATGGGATAAAGAGTGTTTCTGGCAGACTTTGAAAGTATCAGTGTTTTGGTATGAAGGCTGTTGGTGTTCTTTGTTAGTAATCTCTGCAGGAGGTGAGGTAAGACAGTTTGTTCCTTTTTGCTGAGTGACAGATATCAGGTCTCCTAGAGGTAAGATATGAGTTGCAGGGATTTGAAACAATAGTTAGACAAAATTTTCAAACATGGTTAGAAAAAGTCATGGAGATACACTTTTGTGACTACTGTGCTGTGCTTGGTCTAGCTATGGAGGGCTGAGCGCTTTTTAAAAGAAGCCTTGAATTTTTACTGTGCCTTGTGGTTTTGGCAAAGATTGTTGGAGAACCCTCTAACAGCATACTTTCCCCATTATCTCTTCTCAAGCTGTCCTTGCACGCTCCCCATTTTCCCTTATAAAACATCATATTAATCCTTTATGTAGCTGGCTGGTGGGTGGAGATACTCATGTCCTGGACACTTGTGGTGAAGGCCAACAGAGGAGACAAGGTTGCACTATCTTGTGTTTATTTTGTGAAAATGTTCAGGAACAAAATTATAAAATATTTATTTTATGTATTGTTTCAAGTATTATGTAAAACCAATAAAAGTAAGTTGAAAGAAAACATCAGCATTTCTGATTTTAAATATCAAAGGACAGGAAATTCTCCATCCTTGATTTTCCATTGGGATTATAGCAATTTACTGTTTTGAAATTCCCTGCTTTAGTGTGATAGAATGTGTAAAGGATAAGCAGGATCAGGATGACATTGAATTTCATCTTTGTTTAGTTTCAGTCAGACCACTCATAGCTATCACACCATTGTAAGGTGACATCCGTAGGCTTCCAAAGATATCACAACCTAAACACTTTTTGATACTGGATTAACATCCTTTCCTTGGGAATGACACACTTTTATTCTAATTCCAGGCTTCTGTGTTATTACAATAGGCTTTTTTAATCCCTTCTATACAGTCACCAGATAAAAATAAATGTGTGATCAAACAATGTTGAATCTCCATGTTGAGAAGGGAGGTGAACTCAGGATAGAGCTTTCTCTCATAAAGCAATATAACAGTGGGAAAACCAGCCAAAATAGTAACCACACTGGCCCATGTCATATTTGGAGCTGTTGTTGTTAGCGAGCACCAGCAAAAGATTTCAGTACCAGCTAAGCAGAGACAATCTGAACAGAGGTGAACAGTCAGCCTTGAATGAGGGGCTGGGTTATCACAGTAATGTCCAGAAAGCCACGGATGTGTTATGTCTTTGATTTTTGGTGGACATTCACTGATGAACAGGACCTGTTATTTAACTCATATGTGGTTAAAACAAAAAAGACAGTGGTTTTGTTTAATGATGGTGGTTTAGGAGTTAGGTGTAGAGAGGACAGCTGCCTTTCTGCTCATCAGAAAAGCAAGGTTGAGTCTTGTTGGGATCTGAGTTGATGGCTGCTGTCTCTTTTGGCAGCTGTCTCTTCTGTCTGCACAGTGGGGGATGCTGAGTGTTTTCCACATCAGTCCCTGTCTGTGAAAACTGGAATTTCTAAGCAGCACTAGCCCAAGTGTCAGAAGACACTTTGGGTGGAAGTAGACAATTTGGCTGAAGCATGATTCCCAGTGGCCAAAGAGGGCTGTCTGTCATCTGTAGAGCAATTTGTCAATGGCTGAAAACTGAGCTACTCAAGTAGGCAACTTCCTGTATTAGAGAAATCTAACATTTCTGGCAAACAGCCTTTTTTTTTCACTAACAGAATCTAATATTGCAATGGATGTTTCCCAATGCACCGAGGAAGGAGGCCCCAGACAGTTGTGAAATATCACACGAAACACAAGAAAGACATTGAAAAACCCACACAATAACTTTCTTATTCTCCTCTTGGATTACTGTACATCTAGATGGGAAGATTAATTTGACTTACAGGTTTTTTCAATTTAAGGAGTTTTTGCTTGGTGATTGTTTTCAAAATTAGAATCTCTTTGGTTTCAGTTTTACATCTTGTTACAAAATCTGATTTTTCTGAAAACAGAAATTTCATCAGGATAAACCCTTCTGTGTTTCCCCTTGAAGTGATTCCTCATACACATTTTTGTACAAATCAAATTAGTTTAATGCAAAATGAATGTGTTAATGCAAAATACAGCATAGACCATCTGATCTGCAGTGCTGGCAGTGCTCACCCTCTCCCCACAGTTCCTTTTGCTGTTTATGTGTGATGCTGGCTGATACTCCAGAGACTCATCCAGTGGCTTTCAGATGGGGAGGGAGGAGTGTGGAGGTTGGTGTGTGGTGTCATCTTTAGATACACAACCACTGCTGTACCAGCCAGAGTCTTTACTCCCTCTGCAGATCAGAGTCAAACAGAGCCTCTCGTGCTGACCAAAATGTTACCTGTATGTGCTGGATTTACTTGCTACAGGTTTATAAGGAAGAAAATGCTCAACAAGCACAGGACAGTTTTAATAACTATACTCTTAAGTCACCCAGGTGCCTTTCAAGAATAAAATCTTCAGTGTTTCTGATCAAATGTGACATTTGTTTTCAAAATATCTCCCCTCAAATCTGATTTTTCTGGCCTAAGTTGCTCAGTTGCCTCAATGAGGTGAGAGTGCTCATCAGTCCCATCTTTAGTCATCCACTACTCAACAAGATAAATGCAGCCATACTGTTCATGAAAGAAATAGCACACAGAACCACAGGCAACTGGAATGTTACTCCCTACTCTTTGAGTGGGCTGGTGAGCTTTAGCAAGTTTGTGTAAGCAGTGCTTTCCTCCTTTTCCCATCCATACACCACCTAACTGTAAAGTCTTGCCTGTCTCAAGGGTTATGTTTAAAATTATTGTAAATAAAAACTGAACAAAAAATTAAAAGAACAAGAAAAAAATTATAAAAATCACAAGAGACACCAAATGGTTTTCACTTGCAGGGACCTGTTAAAAACTCATTACAGTGTTCATGTCAGGCTCAGCATGACAACTGCTGCAGTCTCTTTAGTCAGTAGGTCAGCGTTTCATTGCCAGCATTCAAATAGGAGAAATGTCTCAGCACCCTTAAAACAGATTTGCCTGAACAACAAGAGTTTACATCCAAATGCAAATTTCATCTGTTTCCGTATCAATAGGGGCTACTTCAGAACCTCCTTTAATTGGAACCCAGCACATTTCCACTCAAAAACTTATTTGCACTGGACAGCATTTTCACCTGGATTATTAATTAAGATTATGTAGCATAAAATGAACATCACCTTTAGATTTTAAAATAAAGTCAGCAAAGCTAATTAGATACAACTTTATTATTTATGCATTATGTAAAATCTATTTTGAAAGAATTTTTGAAAAAGCTAGGAAAGTAAGTTTAAACAAGTTTCTAAAATCTGTAAAGAAAAGCCATTGCTCTTCCTTGTAAAACTTATGTGGATTTACCACTTGTAATATGTGCAATTTTATCAGAGTCACGTGGCTCAGGTATATTGCAATATAAAGGAAACAATGACTCATTTGTAAAGAATGACAAAGGCTTGCCATATGTAAATACTAAAGATACCATAATAATGCATAAATGTTTTCAAAAGAGAATTCTTAAAAAGAACTGCTTTCAGATTCTGGCAAGCAAAGTGCTTCTGCTCCTTGCTCTCAATCACTGCACTGCACAACTTCTAAATGTGCCACTGCTTCCCACAAAGTACAATTTACTCAGCAATCCTTAACTCCATGAAATTATAACTGTATTTTTATGCTTCATTATAAGAATTGCATTTTATATACAAAGGTCTATACCAACATAAAATAGGAAAATGGGAAACATTATTTTGCTTACTGCTTTATAATTTTTTTAAGCTGAGAGGAAATAATAGGATTTACCCCTAGCTTCACAAAAGGTTTTCTCTTTACTGTGAAGAAAATGGCATATTTTCTTTCAGCTGTTAGTGGGCCTCGCAGCTGTATTCTGCTGTTCACCTCATACTCTTCCCAAGTGGTTAATTAGTACTAGTAATGGTGGCCATAGCAGTATTAAAAACATCTTTTTAATTCCTTCACAAAAACACAATTAATTTAGAGTTATTAAGCAGTCCATGCTGTCCTCCTTCTATGACCAAACATTCTGGATATCCCACATCCCAGTGAGACCATTAGCAGCTCCCTTAGCTCTGCTTCCCTGACAGCCACCTTACTGTCTTGGGGCAACTGGGAAAACATTTTTCCAGCTGTGGAGATCCAACCTCTAAGATTCAGGATTAACATTGATTTTAGGGTCCAAATGTGCAGCCAGTGTTTACACTAAGAGTCAGCTAAATCCTTCTAACTGCATTTGATGATGAGTTAGGCATCCAGGATTTTCTCTGTAATCTGTTGGGCTAAATAAATCTTTAGAAATTTCTCTCTTTATTCCTTTATGAACACCTAGAAACAAATCAAGAGCTCATTTCCCTTTAAGTGAGATTCAGAAAAGCCCAACATAATTTTAAATATTATGTACATGTTAAATCCTCTACCAATATAGAGACTTCATTTAAAGAAAAACCTTAGTAAGACATTCATTATCTTAGGAATTGTTTGGAAATATACAGAGAGAATGATTTTTCCTGAAGCCTATCATATAAAAATTGGGAAATAAAGGAAAAAAATCAAAACCAATTGGTTTTGAATCCCATCTTTAACATAAACACATAAATAAAATAGCAGTCTTAAATAGCACAAGACAAAGCCAAACAGAACCTAGAATAAAGTCTTCTGAGGGCAAAATGATAGATAATGAGCCCAGTTTTCCCTTTGGGGGACCAGTTAAAGAATAAACTATGTATGCCAGGAATTAGTCACATTGCTTGATACGCCCACTGCAAGAAACTCAGCTATGTGGTGATAGGATTGGTAACAGACACTGAAAAGAGATGATGCCATGTGTATTAGTCAGAATCAAACTGATTAATACTAAAAATGAAACGGGTTGTCTGGTTTTGTACAGACAGGTAGGGGATATATGACAGAAACTCCACCAGTGAAATGTTCACCATGTTGACTTTGGCAGGTAAGAGTGGAAGGTATGAGCAAAGCCAGGCCAAAAGGCAATCTAAGATTATTCCCATGACAACAGAGGTTAACAGGTTAACATTTCTTAATTTTGCAGATGAAGTACAATTCTCAGTTTTCCCCCGAAAAGCAGCATCCACTTGGATAGGGAGTAACAGCAGACATGTCTTTGCCTTTTTGCAAAATTCTTGAGGTTTGCTAGTTACAGCAGGAAGACATCTCTTCAAGAGAATAAATCCAGATGAAGGGAGGGAACCTCGTTCATCTGAGTCCTTCTCTAACCTTCATTTAGATCCCATAAATAGTAGGTGTTGTCTCCTCTTAGCAAAGGCTGAAAGAATAGTAACTACTTCCTTTTTCCTGTTTCTGTTACAAAGAAAGCTGGTTTAGTACAGAGAGAGGCATTCTATGAAATTAATTTGTAGCCTGCCTTTTTGAATAAATATTACCTTTCTTATATAATGTGCTTTACTGTATGTTGTAGTTAAAATGTGAGGTACATTTTTCTACTTTCCTACTTCTTTTTTCTACTGCAAAATTCAGTTCATAATCAAGTCTAAAACTGATGAAAACTTAGTAAGAAAACTTTTTATTGATGAAAACTTAGTAAGAAAACTAAGACTGCCAGGTAAGATGCTTGCAGTAGAGTGACTTTAGAGGTCTCTTAATCTCCAATATGATCAGGATATTGTTTGGATTACACCTGGAAGTGAATTCTATAATAAAATTTCAGACTTGTTTGAAAACCTGCTCTCAAAACAGGATTATGACAGCAATTGCAGATAGCTGTGAAGCTGTGATGGCTTTATTTTCTCCAGACTAGAGATTGATGGCTCTAAAAGACCTTGAGTGCAGACCAGGGAACATTTTGTTCCCATTGAGTGTTTTTGCTGGTTTTTCTACCAGTTGTTTCTGCAGTCTAAACTAAGCCTCTTTAGAATGAAAAGCTTGTACAATTTTTGTAAAGACACTCAACAGGCAAATCACTTGGGAAGGCCTTGGGACTGCCAGAGAAGGAGGATACCTGGGCAATTAATTCCTTGTGTAAACTCCTGGGCATTTCATTCCCTGTGTGAACTCCTATGATGAGTTTTACCACAGTAAAAGAAACATTTGCAGGTACTTTGTCCTTTCCTTTTACCTTCTCAGAGGTAAGCATGGATGTAGTCTTGGCTAAGAGATTATAATCAGAATCTGTTCTGAAGTGAAAGAAAAGAGCAGCTTTGTGCAATACTTGCCAGCAATACACCTATTTAGACTTGATGGTTCCACATATAAAAAAAAACCCACTCTGATTCTGGGAATTATTTTCAGGGAGAAAATTAGTCTTTTTAGAATTACTCCAAAAGACTGCAGCCTTGGAAACAGTAGCTAGTGTGTCAAAATAATGCGGATTTTTGTATCTGAAATATGTTCATAGGGATTACTGCAGTAGCATCTAAGTATTTCCTGATAATACAATGGCATTTGTATGGCTCCAGATGTTATTAGTCCCACTTTGAAAGGTGACAAAGAGACATTAGTACCAATGACTCTTTCTTTTAATACAGAAGACGTTCTTCCACAATGCCTAATATGACAATTTTTGAAACGCAAATTTTTCCTGTCAAAACAACACTTGCTGTTTTTTTAGCTCCATATGTTCTGCACACAGAAACATGGTGTATGCTGGCTGTACTTGAATTTATAAAAGCCATGTTTTCAGTGTTCAGGTCACTCAATTTTTTTTTGTTTGATTTCCTCTTCTAAGCTGCAATGATGTAAGAGTATCGCAGAACCACAGAATGGCTCAGGTTGGAAGGGACCACAGTGGGTCAGCTGGTCCAGTCTCCCTGCTCAAGTATATCTTAGAGCACGTGGCACAGGATTGAATCCAAAGAGTTCTTGAATCTCCCAGTGAGGGAGATACTCAATGAGTATTACACATGAATTCAATAAGTACTTCTAATGAATAGCTATGACTGTAGAAGCATGTGTTAACAAGCTAAATAGATGCCCATTTTTACAGTAAGTGCTTGGTAACATGCTGGACGTGCACCCACAAAATTTTGTTATTGGGCCAATTTTGCAGAACTATTGAAGGTAGCACTTATATATTAATATTGTTTATAGTGGCAAAAGAGCTTAAAAATAAGTACAAGGCAGGAGAGCTCAAAATGTTTGAAAAGCATAACCAGGAGCAAATTTGGGAGTAAAACTGTAAGTGGTTGGCAATAAACCCAGGAGATACTGTGTGACACGAGCTATTCATGTTGTGACACATTGAAATCATCTAAACAGATAATCAAAAGCAGGTCTGTGGCCCCCCTTTGGTGGTGTCCTCTTCGCTCAGAAATTGGGCCCAGGTCTCCTCAGGGCATCATGGAGCCTCCGAGTGTCACAGAAAGGACTTTGTTCATACAAAGTTTTATTTGCCCAGTTCCTTACAGGTGCCAGACAAAGTTACCTTAGGGAAAGAGAGAGAGAGAGAGAGTGAGAAATGAGAAAGGGAGAAAGGTCCCTTTTAACAAGATGGCCAATTCTGCAGTCCTTTGGCAGCTGTCCTTGAGACCCTCCTACCCTCAGACCCAGGCACTGTGTGGTGCACAAGCAGGGAACTAGGGAAAAGTATATTTTCCTGCCTTCTGCCTCTAAGTGCTGTGTTTCCACTTCTGCTGAAGCTGTCAACTTGACAAGACCTTCCACTTTTGTTTTCAGGTTTGTTTGATGACTTCTAACGCTCCCCTGTGTGGTTTGTTTGGTCCAGTGCCAGTTCTGTTACCTAACTCTGCCAGAAAGTGAGTGAAAGCGGTGGACTCATGAACCCATTATTTAATTGTTGGTATGTTTTTGGCATGGGTTGTTTTCACCAGCCCCTGTTCCTTAAAAATTAAGCCCTAAAAGGGTGAAACAGGACTGCCTCAGTACATTCCAATGTTTTAGGGAAGCAGGAGTGCCCAGCTTTGAGAAGCGGGTGGCCACTGGTGCTTGGTGCCGCTCAGGGTGGGGTCAGGGAGACAAGTCTTGTTAGGCAGATGCCTGTGTCAGCTCACTGGCACTCAGTCTTCCTGTCCTTCCTGAGACTGTGCTTTTGTTTGCAATCCATATGGTATGCAGTGGGCACACACAAACAAGCAGGTGCCAAAATCCATCCCACACTGCTCTGAGCAGCCTGAGGAGACTTTTCAGGAGGTTCATTCTCCCACAGACCTTTGATTTGCGTATTGGAGTGAGTGGTGTGTCAGCTGGTGCTTCCAAGGCTTTGATCCAGTAGATAGATGGGAATTATGTGACAAAAACATGTGGTTGAAATTGAGACCTAAATTTTCACAAATTAATCCCATATTTTCCTCCCATTACATATTTCAATAGAAAGTAAAAGTTAAAATGGCTGTGACCATGGAAAGCAACTAGGAGAACAGCCCTGCTCTACAATTCAGAGGAGGAAAGATAATTATGTGGTCCAGGAAATGTTTTAAATACAAAGAACTTTGATGTTTCACATCAGAGCAACAATAAATAGAGAGGACATATTTGCCTTTTCCCTAATATTGACATTTTCCTCCCATCTTCCCTCCTACTTAGAACTGTTTCTGTGGTGGGAGGATCCATTAGGTAATCTAGAGATGTTTTACATTCTTAAATGTAAACTAGAAAATGAATTGTAATACAGATTCATCCCATGGGGGTAAAAAACTAGCTCTTTAATGTTTTTTGGATGATGGCACCCCTTCAGAACATGCCTGAAAGTTGTGCCTCACCCGTTAATGCACACTCGACTGTAACTTACTGCTTAATAAAACCCAACACTTTTATTGCTTAGTAATTCTGGATTTGGCTCCCAGTGTCCCTGTTACAAACAGTTAAAAGTGGGGATGCCGTATTGAAACACTGACAGATTCCCATGGGGGTCAGGGCTGCTGGCGCCTCCCTAATGAAGTCACACGCTGTTAATTTTTTTTTCCTTGACTCAAGAAGAAAACAAAGCAGTTAAACTGCTATATCCATTTTCCAGCAACATTAATCCATTTCAAACCACTCTTAACCATGTTAAATCACAGGTTTGTGATAAAATGAACTGCCTAAAGGTTCACCTCGGGCTATTTAGCCCACAAACAAGATGCTGACTACTGGCAGCAATGGGGGGTTGGCAATTATTGCTCAATTTAGTTGCAATTACTTAGTTTGCTGTGTCTTCTGTTCAGACTAGCTGAGGGTCTACAGCATGGTAGATTCCAGAGTGAAATGCAGTGCCAGGGTTCTGCTGGAGACTGACAGTGACAGTGTTGAAATGTTACTTGAGCAACATGTTTTAATTTCTTGGAGGGAAGAGAAACCATCCCTTTCAGTGGGAAAACTTGGAAAGGGATGAACTCTGAACAAGTCTGCCCAGATATAGCTATTCTACTCTGCAGAAAATCGTCCAGGTGTTAACAGAACCTGAATTTTCAGTTTAAGTATGCCTCAATGCTGATATTAAATAGGGAAGCTGGAAACTTTACCCATGAAATATGGTACAGCTGCAATATAATCGTTGCAATGTAACAATAGCAATTTGAATAGCAAAAAATGTAGCATTCTGGCTTCTAATAGTATTTTAAAGGCAGTCATCAGTATGCTGTGATTACACCATAGTTGTAAGTGGATGGATATAGACATAATACATGCCAGTTCAAGGGAAGTGTAGTTTTTTTCAGCCCAATTTAGTGAAACCCTTAACTTGCCTAATGTAGGTCTAAACTTTCAGGTAAGTATAAGATTTTATCTATAATTATTATGGGAACTGTTACTAAGCCCTTGGGAAATAGTACATAAAACCAATCACAAATTTTTATTGATCTTGGGAATTCCATTAGCTGAAAGATTCTAGTAGTGTATGCTATCAGTGGGAAAGTTTATTCATGTAATTCTCAAACTGTATTCATTATACACACTCCTTCATGTAAGAAAGACTAAGTAAAATTCTTAAAGAATGCAGTCGTCAGTTCAAGATCACATGAATAGAGTAAGCTTCTGCAATTACTGTCTTCAGAGAAAATGGATCAAATATGGACCTGTTAAAATTAAAATACAGTGGGATATAGAGAAAAGGAGCTTTTGTCTCTAAACAGTAAAAACAGTGGCTTTATTTCCTTTGCTAAAGCCAACAAAGACCATGGATAAAGATTCAGCAAAACTCAGAAGTATCTGACATTTAACTGCATCTCAAGATTACAGAGTATCGGTAGGGAACTTCCTTGTTTTGCATAAAAATTGATTTAATCACTAGCAGATGTTATTACAAGGCTTTTATTTTGGGGGAGGTGATAGCAGAAAGGCTTGAGGTAAGAGACATTACACACCAGTCTGCCTTTGTAGCTTCCATACTTCCTTTTGTCCCTGTCAGAGAGGAGAGGCAGAAAGGGAAGCACAATGCCTTGGATATCCTACAGTTCCTATTCCCTGATAGTTTATCAAGTGAATCAACCTTAAAAGGCCTCCCATGCAGCCTGGAGATGAAAGGCATGTGGCCTGACTCTCTGAAATACTGCTTCTAGATTTCAGCTATTTATGAGTGGCCTGTTGTTTTTATGGAAGTTTGCTAAGACTTACAAAGCAGCATTGTTTTTCACACTAGCAGATTTTACATCACTAATCCTTAGGCAAATAGAATGATGTTTTTACATACTAGAGAACATTATTTATGTACTTTTTACAGGTAATGGAGAAAGGAATGTAATAGGAAAACAAAAATAGGAATAACACTAGCATTTTTTTTGCCTCTGAGATTGTCCATTTATTCATAAAAGCATAGAAGCTTTTTGCTCTGCCTTAAATTCTTTTAATCAGTTGTTTTCATGATCACATCTTTTAGCTCTACTTTCTAAAGGAATAAGAAATTATATGCAGTACTCTAGAAAAAAAAAGAAAACAAAAGAAAGAAAGAGAAAGAAAGAAAGAAAGAAAGAAAAAAAGAAAGAGGGAGAGAGAGAGAGAGAGAGCTCTTTCACCACACTACATTGTTATGTGGAATCTACTTCCATCTACTATTGATAAGAGCAAAGCATACTAACTGAAGGTTACTTTAAAAAAAGAAATCAATAGATCCTTAAAAAATATGCCATCAGTGTGCAGTTAACACATCTCCTCTGTTTGGCAGTACAATATTCCCTGTCACCTCCTGTAAAAAGAAAATGATGCAATATTTATTGTCATGTTTGGCTGATCATGTTCATCAAGTACCTCCCTGATTATTGCCATGTTGGAAGAGACATGTTGAACACCATACTCAGGACATGCAGAACAAAACAGATCAGAGTGAAGAAGCCTGTAAATAAATATGGTTCCTACTCCAATAACCTTTTAAACTGGTGTTAAAGAACTTGGTTATCTGCAGCTTAAAAAGGTCAAAAATTACACATGTTCAAATTTCATGTCAGAAAAATTCCTACTATATTTTTAAAACACTATACAATCTAACAAGATTAGAATAGTTAAATGCTAGATCAGTGTTAATTATATGCCTTTAATAAGTAGAAAATTAACATGCCACTTACTGCAATTTTCATGAAAAACACTTTCAGACATTTAATTGCTGAATTTTATCATAGAAAAGAGTTTAGACCCATTTATTTCAATTACTTGATTTGCATCTTCCTCCTTTAAATGAGTAATGCATTAGGTTATCATACAGACAGAAGCTGAATAGGATGACTTCAAAACCAATTTTTCCATAGACAAAATTTTCTCCATAACATTAAAAAAGAAAACAAAACCCCCCAGCAAACTAAGAGCATATTCTGTCTGGGGTATGTACACCCTGTTTATTGCTACATATCTCAAATCCTCAAATGCAGCTGGTGTGAGCCCAGGCATGCTGGAAATGGAAACCCAACCTATGAACGATCACGTAACACCAGAGGAGTAACTTGAGATGCGTTACTGCATTAGTACACAGAGTAGATTTTCCATCCATTCTCTGCATGAGCTTTTTCCTGCTAGTTATGCCCTGCTTTGTTGCAAATTTACTTATACTGTTTGGGTACAGGGCTTCTTGCAGATGGCTGCCCATCTTCCTGTTGTCCCTATTCTCATTTTTCACTTTGTTATATTTTAAGCTCCACTTTCAGCTGCTCCATGATTCAGTCTCTTTTCCATGGGGACATGGAAGTTCCATTCTAGTTTACTACGTTGCAGCTTGTGTAACAGGCTCAATATCATGGCATGTATCTCAAAAAAGGAAGTAGAGAGTAGATAATTTATTAATTCATTTTCTTATATAAGTATAAAAAATTTCACATATGAAATGAATGGCAGGCTGCAATTCTCTGTGAAAATGTATCTCTATCACTGAAAATATTATTACCTGAAAGCACCTATGCTTTCCTTTTCTCCAGAAAGAGAAAAAAAAAAAAACAGTCTAGTCCTGAGTTCTGTCATTCAAAATATATGAATATACAATGACGACTCAGAGGGTTGAATTTTACTTGTGTTTGCCCATTCCTTTGTTGGGTAAAGAAGACCAATTCAAAACACAACAGTTCTTTTAAGATTTTCAACAACAAAGGCTCTCACAGTTCAGGGAAATTGAACACTGGTGGTATTATTTTCAGCAGTGCTGCCTCTGTGAACTCACCAGCCCAACATCCAGGATTGCATATGGCACAGCCAGTCCAACCAATACTGTACTGGTCCAGCCATGAAGCCCAAACTGAGATTTAAAGTATCCCAAACTCAGGTATGTCCAGGGTCATCCCTCCTTCTCTCTCTGCTTTCTGACTGGTCGAAATTAAAAAGTAGAATAACCAGCATCTAATGTCACATTCCTATTTCTTCTCCCTGATAGATTCTTTACTGACTCTATAGCCAGCTTAGATGTTTTCAGGAGGGAATGAGCAGCTGCTGTAAGATTAGTTTGGAAATGGATTGGGTCTGGAGAGACTTTTGGCCACATCTCACAGTACCAACCACAATGTACAAGCAGGCAGAACAAACCTAAATGGGAAAAGGAAGTAAGTCAGTGCAGGAAAAGGGCAGAGGAAGCTTATCCAGCCCTGGAAGGAATGCATAGTACTTGTGGTAAAGTCCCAGTTTAATCCTAAAGATTAAATCTTGAAATCATTCCTCACTTCTTGTTCATGGAAAACATTTGCCAACAGTAAAAATGCACAAACAACCCTATTCTGTGGATGAGCAAAAGTGAGTTCCTGCTGTATTTCTCTGCCATTTTACAAATCTAGGTTTCAGCTAGGTCCTTTTTGACGCTCTGAGCAGTGTGGTAACAGTTTATTTTTCACCCCACTGACGTGTACCTATGAACTTTTACTAGCAACAGAAGTGAAATTGCTACAGAAGCTCTTTCTCCCGGTATTTCCAGCTGCAGTGGTAGTGGTGAAAAATCTCCTAGGCTGACTGTTGTAACATGATTTTCAACCACTTCTGTGGACTGTAGGCATAAAGGGAATTCAGATAAGGCTATGAACTTGTATACAGTTATCTGAATCTTACTTGCAAAGTTTTCCAAGTTCATCCATCATCACAATGGATCCCATGGGACGTTAGCTAGTTCTGGGGAACATTAGCTGTTTTCCCAATTTCATAACACTAGGACTGGTGAGTATTGCTAGATGTTGTAAAACACCATTTGCCAGCCTGAAATGTGATGTTTATATAAATATGTCTGGAACATACAGTACCTCTGAGGGACTGAATCAAAAATAACCAAAGGTTTTCACAGAGCACCATAATTCCAGGGTGAAGTGGGCAGTGAATTTTGACATGCTTTCTACCATCTGTGTTTCTCTAAGTATGCTTGCTTGAGAAGAAGCAGCTGGGAGACTTCTGTGAAAAGATGGCTATATTTTAGCATTCTTCTCAGAAGAATAAATCTCAAGTTTCCTTTTCTCCTGACAGGGAGCTGGTATAAGAGCATTCGTAAAATTAACTTTGAAATGCAAGGTGTTGTTTTTCTTTTTCATTGTTTCTGTAGTATGTGTTCCCACCTAGGAAGGTTAATACAGGCATCTGTTTGCTCTTTTTAGATGTAATGATATATAAAAAGACTGTGTGGGACTTTTGTTTGTTTATTTCTGTTTATTTCAGTGTGAGGGAGGTGAAAAGTTTTTAACAATAGTGAGTTCCAAATGTGTTGTTCATTTATGAAACTGCTGCTGTGTTTCATCTTCTTTGATGTTCTGAGGTTTACTTACCTGATTTGTAGATTTTAATATTTGCTGCAATGTCACTTTTATTAATTAAAAGAAAGCAAAAAAACCAAAAAAACAGTTCTAACAACTTCACCATAGGTGCTGAAAAGGAGAAAGTAAGTAAGTGAGAGAAAGAAAAAGGAAGGGAAATGGACAGCTCTCAATTATTATTCCAAACTTTACTCTGCTTTTATTCCCATTTGGTCCTGGGTACCAAAACCTTAAGAAGATAAAGAAGTATAAACCACTTTTACCTAGAAAATATGAGGTTGTCCTTAAGCCCCTCTCATGAGCTTTGAGTGTAGTGATACAAAACTGAATCATTTGTGTAGCACCTAAAGAAACCACCAGTGAAGTTGGTGGGATCTGCCCACTGATTGTCTTTAATTGAAGCTGGGTCACACCCATATGCCACACCGATTATGTTTGTCCTGGCAGCTAAACTGACATGCCTGTCTGCATAAACTCAAAAATGATATCTTGTATTTAAAAACATAACACTTCTGTATTCTGATCAATACTCTAATGTTCCTAGACTGGGAATTTACAAGGAGACAATCATCCTCAATGATAGGGGCAGACATCAGTCTTAGCTTAAGACAGATCTAAGGTAGTAAGACATTACCTAGAGTTTTCCTCAGCAAACACCCTGGAGTACAGCATTGATCCATGCTGACACATTTGCAACAACCATTTTTTCTCAAACTTTGGCTACTTGCAAAGACTTTCATTTTGATGTTTTTACAATGTGTCTTGAATATCTCTAGCTCCAAAACATAAAGAGAGGTATCAGAGGATGAGGACAGGGGTACTATCACAGAGACTTTAATGAAATATATATTTTTTTTTCCCCAGAGGTGCGGAGAAATCTCATTTGATAGTCCTGACCAGAATGCCAAATGTGTGCGCATGCTAGGTAAGGGTAAGAATCTCTTCCTTTTTTTATTCTAATGTATGGATATGGAAATATGTTTAATTGGGAATTTCTTCCCAAAAGTACGTGATAATGACCATGATGATCCACAATGGCATTTGCATAGCGCATCCACATATAGTTCTCATGAATATATTCTTTGCAATGAACTTTCAATTATTTAAACAAAGTACATATATTCCAGTAGTGTCCATGTGCATAGACGGAAGTATAGCAGTACCAACACTGTAATTGGAAGCTCTGGTGAGCTAAAGTCCAGAAATCATATTCAAAAGCTGAAAATCTGTACTTCTAAAGACAGTATTAATTCCACAAGCATGTATCAAAAGTCTCTAAAGCAGACCTTCAGCTGCATCTGTCAGGGAAATTTCAGTCAATACGATTTTACATATTTGCACTGGAGTAGCTTTGTAAAAATTCATATTAAGTAGAAGTGCCTATTCTTTAGAAACAATGCAGAAATATTCTGCTATGTTTCACTAATTTCTGTGACCAATTTCATTGTGGTTGTTTGTTTTGCCTACAGTGCCAGTACTGAAACATTAATAATTTGGCTAGAATCACAGTGAAAGGCAGGGAATAAGTGTCTAAAATCCTAAGAGATAAAGTTTACTCAGAAAACAAAAAAATGAAATCACAGAACACTTACAGGATTAAGCCTTAAATTCCGAAGACCTTTGACCTGCCAGGGAAGAGATAAATATATGCTGTAAATTAGAGCATTGCATCTATTAAAGTGAAGATTGAAATAACCACAATTTTTGAAACTGAAACTGGCAATGTCTAGGAACTTAATTCCCATCTGGGTGCATAGCTGTGCTCTGTAATAACAGATTATGTGGTTGTTGTTTAGATTCATTAAATCCTATTGTCACAAAAGACTATAATTGCTGCAGAGGAAATCTGTCATGCTTGTAGTGCACAGATCCCAACAGATGAACTGACACAATGGGCCATAATGATCTGTTACATCAATGATCCATGGTTAGAAGTCCTTAATGGAACAAGCTGACAAAAAAAGATACACTTGTGATCCTTTATCATGCCAATTATAATCTACAGTGTAAATACAACTGAGTTCCTAATACTCTAGTTCTAAGGAAGTTATAACCATGCAAATGTTATTATGCGTTAGGGGGAAGAATGGGGGATGGGAGAGAGGAGAACAAAAAACATCCCTTCTGCATGGGTTAGTTCATAATTTCATTTGGCATTTTTAGAACAAGTGAGTCCAAAAGTGGGACTTTGACTTCCCTCTAAGTGCAAACAATTCTTTAGGAGAAGTGAGAAGAACAAGATCTTGTTTCCATTACATGTCCTCTTATCTATGTCTTGTAGTATATACATGTACAAGAATGAGAACATATGCTGTGCTGTGTAAGGAAACTGCTAGGAATGTAAAAATGACTCCAAGAGCACATGCCAAAGCTGTAATTGATTCTCAGAGGTTATGGCTCTTGTATTACTTTGCCTGTATATATTTCGCCTGCAATTGTTATTTTTCAATGTTGCTAACAAATTAAG
Organism: Haemorhous mexicanus; assembly: GCF_027477595.1. Lineage (NCBI taxonomy): Eukaryota > Metazoa > Chordata > Aves > Passeriformes > Fringillidae > Haemorhous > Haemorhous mexicanus. The sequence continues at coordinate 51,763,009 of NC_082343.1, forward strand.
GACTGTAGTGTCATATACACCATAGAATTTTTCATTTCACCCCAAGGAATTTCAAATCATGTATAGAACTGAAACTATTCTAAGCACAACTTGTATATTCCAGAGCTGGCTCTGTAAGACGTGCAGAAAGAAGAAACTAACAAGTACAAACACAGCAGAAACTATGGTTTCTCTGAGAGTGACTGCTGGAGACAAGCTCCATTTTGTCTCAATTTATCACAGAAATCTTTGTGGTGCTAGTAGTGCTGTAAAGCCAGAGGGTGTCCATTCTGGACACCTTTCCTTTCATACTGAACTTGTAGGGAAGAGCAGGAACCAGAAACTGTGCAGCCAAAAAGGTCTGAGACTTTGTGTTGAACATGTCATGCAGTGCCCAGTCTCATATTTTACAAGGGAGTTGAATTTCCAAGAGAATGCAACACAGTTTGCCACTGATCAATGCAAAGATGACATTATTAATGTCTGTGGGTGTAACCAGTGAACAAAGCACAGCGTGCCTTCAGAGAGGGACATCTTTCTTGGCTGCTCTGTCTTTGAAATATGCTGAAACTGTCGTGCTGTCATTTAATGTAACAGTGACACAGTGCTGACAGAAATCTAGAGGGCAAGTCCCAGCAACTGCAAGAGGATAATTACCCCAGCAAGAGAAAAAACACAGGAGCCTGGAGTACTGACTGTATTTCTTCAGGGATCTTTGATGCAAGATCAGTCCATATTTGAAACTGCACATTATTGAGCTGCACTCTAAAATGGCAGTAGCTGGTTTTGTCAGAAAATGTCTGTATCTGCTTTATACTTCTGGTTCTGGGCTAGCCTCACGTCTAGTTTTTTAGAAGTAATGCCAGTCTTGCCACTGAGTCCACATTCATTGAGATTATGTGTATGAAGTTCTTTTTCTGTAATGGTTGAGGAGGAGGGGTTTGCAGTAAAAATCCTGTCTTCTGCTAAAAAACAGTAAATAATAGATTAAAAAATGCCAAAATGCTTACAATGCCTAGAGTGAAGTTGGATAACTTTCCAAGGCCCTGACTAGATACCACTCAACCTGAATTAAGAGCATAGAAACAGCCTAATGCCTCATCTTTCAGTATCAAAGTGATGGATATTTATAATTCAAGTGTAAAAACTATTAACAAAATTAAATGGTCACTTAGCAGTGTTTCCTGAGGATATAAAAGGTAATAGCTATGTGCTCTGACCAGAATATATTTAGTGTTAGCGTAATTATCTGCACTAAAGTCATTACAGAAAATTATGTTCTGCCTCTTATTTTTTGTACTGTGCTTGTCTCTTCACACTTTTATCTGTGTCATGATTTAATCCCAGCTGGCAACTAAGCAACATGCAGCCACTCACTCACTTTGCCCCGGAGTGGGAGCTGAACAGAAAAAAGTAAAACTTGTGGGCTGAGACAGGAACAGTTGAATAATAGAAACAAAATATAATAATAATAGTGGTGGTAATGAAAAAGAGGGAGAGGAATAAAACCCAAGAGAAACAAGTGATGCACAATACAACTGCTCACCACCTGCTGACCAAAGTGATCGGCAGCTCCCAGCCAACACCTCCCCCCCACACACAGAAACACAAGTTTATTTCCTGATCATCATGATGCTGTATGATATGGAACATCCCTTTGGCAAGTTTGGTGCACCTGCTCACAGTCAGAGTACAGGAAAACAAAAACTCCTTTACCTAGAGTGAGCTCTACTGAACAAAAACTATAGCATCAGTGTGTTATCAACAACATCCTGATAGTAAATTAAAAACACAGCACCGTATCAGTTACAAAGAACAAAATTAACTCCATCCCAGTCAAAACCAGGACAATGTGTTATACCAGTTAAAGCAACACAACTTTGATAACTGTCACATAATAATGTTGGTCAGTGGCCTACCTTAGCCCATTGAAGACCTGAAGTGTTCAGAAGATCCTAAATATATCACAGCTTTCTTGAGTGTGGCATTGGATAATAGTTTGAACCCTGCATATCCATTGTCCTTCAAAAAATGGGTAGATAAGTGCTTCCTCACTTAGTAAAAAGAAGAATAAACTTATAAGTACAATGAGAAGCTGACATTCTAAAGTAATATACGTAATGAAAATATTACACTGTCAACAGAAATGTGTTATCAGAGGTTTCCCTTGAATCTCCAAGTCTGTCAGGAGACAATGGCAGATCATCAGCAAGATCTTCCAGGACAAGGAAGAAAATCTGAACTGATCTGCTTAAATTGGAACTGTTATCAAGTTAGTGAGGGCACTTGGCCATGAAAAAATTGTCTGATAATGCTGAACAGGGTGTCAAAAAATGTTTGCTTTATGCTGCATTCTGGAAGTTAGAGCCCTGGGCTCCCCATGCTCCTTACCTTTAATGATATTGACTTAAAAAATTATAGCTAGCACAAAAAATGAGATTATAGAAATGTACTCACTAGCACTCAGAGATTCTGTCTGATAGTGAGTACATTTATCAGTTATCAGTCTAGAGATTCATTTTATGAAAGGCAGAAGGGAGCTGTCCCTCTCCCTGGAGCACCCACTGCTATTTTCAATGGCACAACCTGAGGTTAATTTTTCCCATATGCAGACAGACATATTCTGGGCTCAGATATGACACAGTATCATATCATGCAGAGATAATTGGGTTAATTTGCTGTGAAAATTGCTGGTTGGATGCCTAAGCTAATTAACTCTGCTGGGAAGGATTGCTTTTAAGAGTCCAAAGTTAACGCAACTTAACCGGTTCTCACTTCCTTAACTAGCTCAGTTAACAAAGTTAACTTAGTAACCTCTACATGGCACAGCACAGAGTTCTAAGAACCTGTCCTGGATAAAATAAGTTCCCATAGCTGGCTCTAGGACTAAGAAGCAAAAAGGTCTGCCAACTAGAAGAGAAACTTCAATTTTTTTTTTTAATATATATATATATATATTTTATATATATATATATATATATATATATATATATATATGCAATTTTGTTTATATAAATAATTACCTGTTTATACAGAATAGATATGGTTATCCTTATATGGTGTTTAGAAAATAGGTAGTTGTACTCATCACAACACATACAAAATTAAATTATCCCTTTGGTTTTAATCTGTTCAACATGATTGATGATAGTGTAGTCGGGGGGATGGATGACAAGTGCAAATTATTTAGTTTGCTACTTCAGCAAGAAGTCTTTTACCACCAGATTTAGTCTTTACTCCTTAATGAAATGCTGGGCAGATTTTGAAGAGGTCACATCTCTTGTTGGCCAACTGCTGTCTGCACAAATCTTTCCAGGGGAAATGTGAATCGCCCTCCTCTAGGAGCTGTTTAGTAAGATTAAAACACAAGCCTTCCAGATGCCCCATGGCAAAAGGCTGAGGTGCTTTCTTTTCATTACTGTAAATTCCATGCAGACAGAAATTATGTGGCTGAGTTTTGTTTCCCATTTGGTGCAGACTTGATCCTTGCAAAAGCAGACAGATGAATCTTGCTTGGAATAAAAGCAGTTTCCTCACAAATAGCTGTTTAAAATTAATCAAAAAACAACAAAAACAACAAAAAAGCAATTATTAAAAAAAAAAACTGAGGTAGTACCTTTTTATTTTAATTCTCCAGACTACTAGCCCATAACTTTGTTGCTTTGAGGCAACAAAATTTTTCATATTCCAGCACAGAGAGGTGTCTACCTCCCTCATCTCCCCAAAAAGTTGGGGTTTTTTTTCATACTTCCACCATTTATTGCCTATGAAGAGTTATGGGTAAACGAATTGGCATTTAGCCATTAAATTAGTTTTGTGGATCCAGCTTCAGTCTTGGTGGCTCTTTGCCCACAGCAGGAAAACACCACACATTTGAACAGAGTTGGCAACCACAGCTTGAGAGAGAGAGACATTACTGGAATAACAACTGTGTTGAAAGCCAGGAGAGAGGGGTACTGGCAAGGCTCTGGCTGGCTGGTCCCTGCCTTATATAACCATTGCAGGCACCTTCACTTGTGGCAGGAAAAAAAAAATCTATTATAACTTTGACAAACTTGATCAGGTAAATTACCAAATAACTTAATGGGTAAAAACCACTGAAGAGTAATTAAATGTGTCAACTTGCCCTGCAGCAAAGAGAGAAAAAAGAAATGAGGCATGTAGTCAAATGGTTCTACACTGACGAAGAACCTGTGAGCCATTCCTGGAGCCCTTGCTGACATCATTTGAAATGTGACCCTGTATCTCTTGCACATGCAAAACTTCTGCTGCAACTGATAGTCATGCATGAGCAATGGTGTTCTAAATAGCCAAATGTATGGACTATTTATATCCCAGTCACTTGAAGACTTACACCTGCACTTGACCTTATGCAGACTTCAGACTTAGTATTCTGTCTGTGCAAATGAGATGCAAATAAACACATGAATTAATTTTTGTGAAATTAAGCAATGTATATCTATTGGGAAAAGGCCCACAGTCTACAGTGACTAGGAAGAAATCCATGCTTGTTGCTACACGGCCCATCAGGATCACTCAGAAATTCATAGCTGTCGGAAGGGAGAGGCTTAGGATGTCTGCTACAAAAAGATAGGCTTCTATTCCATGAGCAGCTTGCAACACAGGATGAAGAGAAGCAGGTTTTTTCCATTTATAAAGCAATGGTATGAATGCATACAGAAAGATAAACACCATGTCTCCTTTTGATATCCTGTTAATGTAGATAAATTCAAATTTTAACATATAAGTCAATGCTTCAGATTTTTCCCTTATATTCCAACTGCTACTCTCTACCAACAATTTATTCTGATGAGAACAGGATTGTATAGACAGGACCTATGGAACTGTAGTTCTTCTACCCAACTGAGTAGAGATCTTCAAATAACTTCTAACACTTTTCCCTTTTTCCTCTAAAATAGCATTCCAGTATATTAATACAATTTAATAATAAGACTTAACTCTTGATACTGCAACTATGCTTGTAAATGAATTTTAAAAAGTGATTTCTCTGTGTCCTTACCACCACTGAAACAGAGGCCTATTGCTCCTTCAAGTCAACTCCTCCCGAGCTGACTGTGTCTTCCTGGAAATGCATTTTCTAAATCTCACCTGTTTTCTCCGAGAACTCTCACGACTTGTTGGCCATAATAGCAGAGAGCAGACTAGATTTGGGCTATCACCAAGTGGTGATGTGGAAGGCTGAGATGCCAGGCTGCCACTCCAATGGGAGCGTTGCTTGGAGACAAAGTGGCAAACCAGCAGGCATGAGGCCACAACAGCAACTCCTTTGTCAAGGACTCTTTGGTGTACACACACCATCATCGTGCCACTTTGTCCCCATGTTACAGTCTCAGGCTAAACAAGTAGGAATGCTTTGTCTGTACTATGATAAGATTTTTGCCTAAAATCACAAAGAATGTAAATATCAAATCCAACTTTTACTTTCATGACCATTTGATTACTTCGGGTAAGAATCCATTAAAAAAAATTTAAAAAATTAAAATTTCTGATGCCCTAAGAATATTTTAAAGAGCAGCTCTCTAATAACATCTTATTATTCAAGTAATTTTGATCTAATTACTATTTTAGGTAATTATATAGGCTGGTAGTTGAGTGACAGTGACCACCTGTTTATCCTGTTCTGTCCTGTAAATCAGGTCAGACTGAAACTACTTCTCTTGCAGTATTCTACCTTTTAGAAGCGTGCTGAAGGAGACAAAAACTGGCCTTGTCCTTTTAAGCATGTGCATAGAACACTTTTCTAAATTTAATTTAGGGTTCTTGGTTTTCTATTGCATAAACATTAACTTGAATCATATCTAGTTTTATCCTATGTCTGAACCTGATACAGGAAAGAGATGGGAGTATCAGGGCACTTGTAGAGAATGCAGAAATGAGGATTTGGCAGCATCTATATAATGTAAGCACAGCACAATGGCTTTCTGGAGAAGAGAGTGTTACTGTGTTGCCCATGTCTGCAAAAGCTATTCATTTGGACCAGGAGATCCAGCTGAGATTCAAAACCTCAAGAGATGACTAAAAAAACCCTCCAGTCCCACAACTAGAGACACCCCAAACCCCTGACTCTTCAGCTTGTCTTTCTATCAAAAAGGTTTTTTGACTTGCCTGAGAATTTCAGAAAAAGCTACAGGTCTCCAACTTCCTATCCAGAAGTTGCACTCAAAGCATGCCTACAAATACCTGCAAATTCTGCCAAGTGTGTCCCTTTTTGTCCAAAGCATGTTGCAAACAGAAGGGTCTGTTCTGCTGCCCATTTATGTAATAATCTAGTGAGAGGTTAACCTTTTAATTCTGAACTTTCATCATCCTTAGATAGTTAAACCTCCCAGCACTCACTTTTTTCTTACCTACCAAAATAAAGGCAACAGAGGTTGGGATTAAGTGCACTCTGTTCCCTCCATTGACCCTGCACATAGACAAATGCTGGCTCTGGCTCCAGGAGGATAAGAAATAGCCCCCTGCATCTGGGGGAGCACACACATGTAAGACAAGGAGAATCCTGAATTTTGTTTCACAGACATTTCCTTTTTCTTTTTTCTTTAACTAAGCCTTCTTAGAAAAGCAGAGGAACAGTGGCTTGATTGATTTACTTAAGATGATCTCATATGTTGTTTCATGGTATTTGTCACATGAGTTATTGCTGATCCCCTTTTGGAAAATAGATTTCAAGTGCCTATTCACTCTGCTTCCTCACAGTTTGATTTTTCCTCATGTCTAACCTCGTGCCCAAACATGGACTGCATCCACGTAGTTTCCCGTCTTCTTTGTCCAAAGTGTTATGAGTGGGTTGTGTTCACCCAAAGTACTTGCTGTACAGAAAATTGCTGTGACTAACCACATTGCTATAACCGTGTTCTCTCAAAAGATGGGGAGGGAGAAAAGGATCTCCAAACTGGGGACCAAACTGAAGAAGAAAACACTTATTCATAGTTTTACATCAGCCATCCCTTCATGATAGCATACACGTGATGAAATCTCCAGAGCTAAACTTTTCAAAATTAGATTTAAAAGGTTCAGATTTTTAATTTGTGGTTTGAGCTCATCTCCAGCAATTAATCTTTGCTTCTTTAATTATTACTTGGTGATACCTTGGAATTTCACAGACTCTGCAATGTCCTCCAGATTTTTGTGTAGCTACCCTTAGTAAGAGTGATTTATGTCTGAGAAAGCCATGGAATTCCTGTGCTATCAAGCACTCAGTTCCTGACTGTACATGCTCATAAATTTCTCAGATTAAGAAGGCTTTTTCCTATATTCTGCTCTGCTCTGTATTATAAGGATGTCTCAAGTTCTGGAGTGAAACATTTTTGCTGTTCTGAAATGTTGTTAATAATTTTCTCATTGTTATGGAGAACTGGCAGTGTAATATTTGTAGGAATTTTTTTCACCTCTAGTATAAAAAATAAAGCTACCAAATAAAACCCTGATGTTCTTTTGCCTGGTTATCTGGGTAACTAGTTTTCCTTGATGGTTTTAGCTTCCTTTTCCTTTTTAAATTTTTATAATATTAAAATATAATTTCTAATTATAATCTGTTGTCTTCTGATATATCTCATACTTCTTAAAGCATTAAGTTGTTTTCTTAGATCGTCTGTTGATCATCAAACTACTTAAGCATGTATTTACACATATCATTGGAGCCAAAAAATGAGTAGATTGAAATAAGTTTGCATGCCAGGGTCAGTCACAGTGTCTAGCACTGTGCATGCTCAAGCATTGAACTGATCCAAACACTTGAGGCTCTGGGCTTATGAAATCATGGAGTGTGACTGTGAATATTGGTAGTAAATGATGGAAATTCTGTTTAGCAACAAGAAACGGAATTTCTGAATCGCAGCTGGCTATGCCAAGAAATTAATGTATTTCTTACAGAAAAGTTCAGAGAGTTCTCCTACTGGAATTCCCTCACAGGGCATTCTTCTCACTCTGCAGAGGAAATAGTGCTGAAGACAGCTGGGATGCAATTCATCTAGCAGAATGTCTGTAAACATCTTAAAAAACTTAAAAGTCTACAGCCATCATCTAAGCATCCCTTTTGTAGTGGAAAAGGACAGGAAAGAGGTGCTTTCTTCAGACTTAGATATCTAAAGCTGGTCTGAGGAATCATACTCTCCCCACTGACTCCTCAAGAAAGTGAAGTGTAGATGAGAGCAATTGGAGGAGAATAATCTTACTACTGGAGTACAGATATTGTTTTTCGTGGTGTTCAAAGCTCTCAGGTTTAAAGTGGAGGGAATAATAAATAAACAGGCTGACCAACCTCATCTGCAAGATAATTATTTTTTTAAACATAAAATCAAGTCTCAAGTTTTAAGAATATTTGTAGAAGAGTATTTGTGGGAAATTGTTTTTACTAACTGAATTCTTTTCCTCATTGCTTTTGGGAAGTCTTCATTTCTCTCTCTCTCCCTTTGACATAGCTGCAGGACCTTTTCTGACATCTGAATAGCTCCTGAATTTGAGTTGAATAAAGTAAATTGAAAACATGACAAAGGATTTTTCAAATGCTTATGGAATCCAGCATGCTGTCCCATGGGAAAAAAATTTGACTGTATGGTGAAATCTTTAGATATGAAGACTAAATTCTGCCATTAATGTGTCAAATATGGTTTTGATTTTCATAACATTGTGAATATCAACTCACAGTAAATGTTTTATGGAGACTACTCTATAGCTTATTTTTGTAAAGAAAGTGTACCCATTAGTGTTTTAGATCATCTCAGGAGTATGTTCTTGAAATCCTATTCCAACATGCTGCAAATTCTGCTTTGCCTTATGAAGCAGTCCAGGAATAGACAAACTGGAAAACTTTCACATGTAATAGAGCAAGCCCTGTGCTCTGGGAGCACTTCTAGTGCATTCTAGCTGCTCCTAGACATCAAATCCATGGATATAGATTAGAAGTAGTCCAAACAAAATCCTCCAAAGCTTACACAGTGCAGATCAGGGGGCCTCGGCTGTGGCTGTTTAACTCAGCCAATTTGCTTTTCTTGTGCTCCCGCTTCTCTCAACCTTGCCAGAGCCAACACCCATTGGGACTTCAACCCAACAGTTGCTCCAACATGCAGACTTCTGTAGCCACATATGACCTTCAGGACCATTCAGCTCAGTTAAGATTCAACTGAGGGTGTTTAGGATGTATACAATTCATAATTTATGACAAAGCGTGTGTTTGTCATTTGCCTGCTTCAAGTACACAAGCCATCAATTAGTGCACACAACCTACAACTTTATCAGATATTTGTCTTATACACTCATATGAGGACAGGTTTATGGGGTATGGCAAATGTGATTTAGTCCAATGAGAAATCTGTCCTTTTTGAAACATATGGTAAAATGATTTTTAAGTCTAGATCAGGATTTCACACTGAGCTTATAGATCAATACAGAGCAAATTTAATTTAACACTTAATTCAAAGGAATTATTCATATTGCAAAGCTTTGTTTATTGACATACAATAATGAGATCTTCACATTTCATTCATGCATATATAGGACAAATGATAATTGACATATCTTTTTGTTTTATAACAGAGATTGCTAATGAAAGGACTCAGAAATACTGGGATCATACACTTTATTAGTAGACTTAGAAGAAAGCAAGGATTAGTGGAATAGAATTGATTTCTCCATCTGAAAACAGTGCAATAAACTGACAGCAGAATTGTATAACATGTTCATATTGAGAAGCATATTATCCTGCTGACAGAAGAAGGGACAGTTACTTTCAGTGTCTTTTCAGTTAGATAACCATATGTAAAGATAGCCCATACATATATACATGTATATATACACGTTTGTCCTCTTACATCTTTTGTTAATAAATAATGCATGAACATCCTCTTAAAAAGAAGCCTGTGCATTTCCATCCCATGAGCTATATTTCAGATTTCAACAAAAGTAGGAAGACAAATTTATAGTTAAGATACATGACTTAAGTCCCAGAATGCTCTGGAACCTTGATGGTTGAGATAGGAATTTGTCAAGAGAAGGGTCATTGTCTGAGAAAGAGAGAGAAATTTTACTTTCCTCACCTCTAACTGCCCTGTGAAGATTTTCTAACAAACCTAATTTCTTTAACTATTGGTATCCAAAGTTTTTACATTTACAGACTTGGGGCAGTATCTGCAATACAGAAAACATCACTGTAAACTGGTATTATTTGGCTTGGCTTTGTAAACCTCAAACAGAATTGCCAAAACACTCAGCCACTCTGTAAATATTGAATTAAAATCACCATGGAACTTCTCCTATGGAAAGAGTTGTGAAGATGTGAATGTAAGTTAAGGGGTAACATAAATTATTCGGGTCCCCAGCTAGCAGCTACATGATGTAACAACAATGGCAGTCACTGACAGAGTTCTGCTGGGAAGGGAAGATGAATGGGAGATGCCTCATTGTAATTTCTCGTTATCAGCAGGGAGTGTAACAACAGACATTAATCCACTGGTTTATCACAGCTAATAAATAATATGTCCAGGGAGCTACCACATTAAAGGCACAAGTGCAATTGCTGCCATTGTACATTTGTCCTAGAGGGCTCTTGAGGCAAGTGCATGTCATAATACTTAAGAAACCAGAAGAATCCAAATTTGCATTACTTTAATTATTAACATATTTCACTTTTCTTTAAAAAAAAGGAATTGAATAAATCGTGATGTCAAATCTCATTTATTTTCTGCTCTTTGAGAACAAGACTCAAGGCTTTTGAAATCTGTGTATTATTTGTTTCACGGGGGAAAATGACATTATAATAGCCCTAAGAACAGTTTACAGAGAAAATGCTGTTGGTTTTGGATATTTTTATTTTAATCCAAACCAGTTTTTCTGTGCCATGAAGGAATCTGTGTTTTGTTTAGGCAGAACCATCTTAGATACCACAGTTGCTTCAAATTGTGCAGCTCTTTGAGACAAAACAAAGTCTCTTGATAATTGATGACTGAATAAACAAAGAGGAAACTGGAGGCAGATGTTTGCTGGAAAGCTTTCTGAAATCCTAGAATGGGATGGGGGAGAGTCTGATTTTGATTTTAATCAGAAGCACCACAATTCTCTCTTCACCCTGAACATTTCCTACTTGGCATTTTTTGTTCCTAATCTTTGTTGAGGGAGGGTGCTGCTGATGTTTAATTTTAAGTGAATTTCCAGTAGTACATCTAGAAAGGTTTTAGGCTGGCAGCTGTGCAGCCTCAAGCCCTCCCTCTGCAAAACAGCATAAATCCCTCTAACACTGTCCTGCCAGAAATCATCCTCTTTGAAATGGAAAGATCATCTGCAGGAATTACTAAGCTACTAGCACCTTCATCCATCTGGTTTTTGTATTCTCACTGAAGCTGCCTCGAGAGTAACAAGATGTGATGCAGGATCTCATATTATGGACATATTTAACTCCCTTGGTGGGAGCTGCACCAGAAGTTTAGGTTCACACAGGCAGGGCCTATCATTCAGTTCCTGTCCTTATTTTTGCTGTCACTGTGCCCGCTTCTTTTCCACTGAAAAACTTGACTGCTTTTGACAGCAAGTGTACACCTAAGCTGGCTGGAAGAAGAATTACTTCAGAAATGTTTGAAAAAAATCATATTCCTGAAATTAGATCTTGTAATTACATTTCAGATGAAAACTTTTGACCCAAATCCAATAGCTTTTAGTGAAATCCTTTGGCTGGTAACAAGCTTTAGATTCAGAAAAGCTGATGTGGCGTTTAAGAGGCAGGGTTTTTAAAGGTCTGTGTGCTTCAGTCTTTTATGTGGGAGGCACATCACTGTGAGTCTCACTGAGTTACTCCAGCATATGACTGGAGTCCCTGGTGACAGCTCACAGCAGGTTCAGCTTGCCTGAGTAACCGCAGTCACAGAAGAAAATGGGATAAAGAGACAGACAAGCTAAAGGTTCACCTGAGGAATTCCCATAGCATCTGTGAATCCAGCATTTACAGATGAAAACTGAAATTTCATTTGTGGAAGAAAATGAGCATTAAACCACTCTGACAAATAGGAAAAATTCCCTGTGGAATTCAGGAATTTTTTGATTAAAAAATTTGTATCCAACATTTCAGTTTCTATGTTTCCTAATTAAACTTGTTCACTCAGAGCTAACAAGTGAGCCAATTAAGTTTACTACCACAAAGCCAGCTCTCTAGTGAGCCAGCTTTGTGGTAGTAAACTTATCTGACAAAGAGGAAGATGAGTTGGATTAACACAGTGACATGGGTGATGTAAGGGGAGGGATGGAAATGCTGTAGTGCCTGTGTCAGCTGTAGATTGGGGCTGTTGTGCAGTTTGTGAGTGTCCTGCTCATGGAGGAGCTGTCTGCTTGAAAAGATATAAAATTCTGCTCCTAATGCCCTTTGCTCACCGATCCTGTGGCATCTCTTTTGTAAGAGCAGTTGTTATGGTACTGTAAAACAGGACTTCTTTGGTTTTAAAATAAATAAGTCAGGAGTTTTATCCTCTTTAATTGTTGGTGCAATGTGTAGCAACACATCGCTCTAAATTGGATTTAATTTGGCAAGGGATGAGAATGAAGGAGGGTTTTAGTCATCTTCCCTCTGTTTCAAGTTGGCCAGTGCAACACCTGCTCCCACGTTCCAGGCTGTTTTCTCCCATGAGTGCTGGTGCACAAACACTTGCCAGTTACCCTTTGACTATCACAAAAACAAACAAACAAAGAAGCTGTTTTCAATAAAGTTTCTGAAGCCAGACCACCAGGATGAATGCATCTTTCCTGGTAGAACAGCTCTTTGGCTATATTTTCCTTGTCATCATAAACCTACCCTAAAGTGCTGGCTGGTGTGTAATGCAAGACTTTGTGGCAAGTTATTTGTAATTTTTCCGAGGCAAAACATCACAGCAATTTGAGTCTGAGCCTGCCTTAGAAGTGCAAATGTTGATTCAAATGGAGAACTCAAATATGTATCCACGAAATAAAGCAGCAACACTGGAACAGGAAAACTGCAGGTTCAGTCTTTTAAAGTTATTAAGTATTGAAACAGTCCCTCCTGTCCCAGAGGGACTTTGAGAGCATTTGTATATAGCTTATCAGCCAGTTAGAAAAAGAATATGAACAAATTCATTGCAAACAATCCCTGTTCACTTGAGGACTCTCAGTCATTTCATTTGGCTCACAAACACCTGACCAATTTTTTAACCATAAAGAGCTAGTGTAAAGCTACTTTAAAATTAAAAAAAAATCTTAAATAAAAAAGGTTGACTTTAAAAGACAAAAATAAATTAAATTTTAAAACTACAGCTTAATCTGCTCCAGTTAAAATCACACACTACCAAAGAAGCACTCCTAAACTGTAGTCTCTGGACTAGATGCCCCCCACGAAAATCACGCAATACAATCCAAGAAGACTATAAAGTTCAGACAAGATTTCCATTTCCATTTCCCTCATCCTAGGTGCATGTCAAAACCATTACACTATAAACTCATTTCATACTTGCACACAGATACACAACTAACCTTGAATTCTTTATTGCATAGACAGGCTGCTCCTGCTCAGGACACCTAATGCTGCAGGCAAGTGTTCTGCTGGAGCTACAAGTTGTGGAAGAAGCCTTCCCCCCAGCAGAGAGTGAAATTTAACCTGCTTCCCCAGTTTATGGATAACCCTTATAATTGCTAAACTGTTATATAAATTCCATGCTCAGTTTTATTCTTATATAAAGAAAAGGCATCTCTTTTCTTCTTGGTCCTATTTTGGTCATCGCTAGAGCTTGTGATGAGCTGTACCTGGCAGGTACAGCTGAGAACACCAAGTGGACTGAACCCAAGGGAACTCCAGAAAAAGTGGGTTTTTTCTGGAGAAAAAAAAATCTGGATGTAAATAGGATGGAAACATGAAAGCAGCAGTGGCTTCTGAGCTCTATCTCAATCTGAGGTTATTTTGAGTATGCTCTCACTCAAATGTTTCAGAAACCAACTGGGTTTTAAAGTTAGAAAGCAAGAAAGCAAAGCAAGAAATTCATGCCATGCAGAGTGTTGAAGCATTTTCAATGTCAAACAAAAGTGAAATGGGAGTTTTCAGGGTCTTATCCTTGGATGTAAGCACAAAATCCTATTTGAAATTCTAAAATCCCAGTTCAGGAACATTTTTTGGATCTAGTCCGTAACATCTTGATGACCTATGCTATATTTTCACAATCACTAAGAAACACAGACTGATAGATCTTATCTGTATAGCATGATATAAACATGTATACATGCTATACATGTATAGCAGCTTTAGACTGCTTCTAATCATCAACAGTCTTTAATTACTAACAAAAGTTTTATTTGCTATGAGTCAAAAGCTTATTTTTTTCTGGCAAAAGGCTGGGAAGATAATTTTTCTTTCGGACAGTAGATGTTTCTGAAGCATTGAGCCAAAACTCAAAGAATACATATATAATAAGTGCAAATCCCAGGTTAATTAGAGCATTATATAGCTAAATTATTGAATAAATAATATATATCAAATAGCCATTGCCATTAATGAATATCCCAAACAATTTTGTAATGAAGTTCATGCCTCGTTTTCCAATTTGTAGTGACTTTTCTTATTCTAACACAGTACAAGATCTTACTATACAAACTATATCACCTTCTGATCTATTCTTAGGAAGCATTTTATTGGTAACACTCATTCTAATAATGCTTTTCAGTCTTTGTTGCTTTTGGGATCTAAGGCTAGTCAGAAATGAGTGCTTCTCACTTTGTGGAGTGATTGTGGAGAGATCCCTGTACATAAAAGCCTTCTTTTCCACAGTGTAAGATATTTCTCTCCTTGTAATTTGCAACCACTGGCCGAACAAGAACCTGGAGTAAAATAAGTGCAATGCAGAAATATGACTTGAGTATCTCCAATATGTACTTGCTGCTTTGTCTCTCACAGGAGAGACTTCCCCTGGATTCCCCAGCTACATTAGCACACACTACAAAGGAGGAAGTGCAATGAATGCAGTTGGCTTATTCCCCCCAGGAGTTCCCTCTGGCAGAGTATGTCAAAGCACTCTCAGCCATCAGTCTGTCAGGTCTGCTCGGATGTTTTGGAAGACAGCATGCTCTGAATGGGAATGTAACAATAGCAGGCTGATTTTTCAGCAGCCAGCACTGATAACTCTGATAAACAGTCTTCTTGAGGTAAGAAGTGACGCATATCAGAGGTTCCTGCCTTAGATGCCAAGGTTATTCGTCATGTAATTGGATATTGTTGGAAAAAACCATAATTAACCGAGACTTAAAGGCATAAGGCCATCTAGTTGATAACATGTGGTCAAAGATAATCGTTTGCTGCTGAACCCACTTTAATCTTTCCTTCTCATTTACTTTTAAGAGATGTGACCTAACCCGGTCTTACTTAAACAAAGCTACACTTACTGGCTTCGTGATTATTGTTAAATTACAGACCTGATGCTCTTGGCATTTCATTTTATGGTGAGGTAAAAACTTAAGACTCTCCCAATTCCGAAGTCCAGGAAGTTATCAGATGACAAAAGCAAGGAGCACATACATCTCCCCGCGCCTGTGGGCGTCTAGTTCTAGCTCCAGCCAGCAGAGAGCAGCTGCAGTGAGTACCTTCCATCACCATCCAGTTCTCTCTACAGGCTGGCCTATTTCATCCTAGAAGACAGCAAAAATTCCAACTGATGTACTTGCGGGGTTCATTTGTTAATTGTGCCTGAATTTGCCACTTTCAACTCACCCTGGGCTGTCACAAGACCTAGGCGGTCTGCTACTTCTATCCTCACTGAACTCTCATCCTTGCTTCTGCTCTACAGCTGCTCAACCATCCATCCCTCTGCAAAAATTGTGTCAGTGCTGAGTCCCAGCAGTCCCAATGGTTCCCCCAGAACCGTAGTGGAAGTTTTTATCACACCGCCCATTGACTGACAGGAGATGGTAGGAGGTGGGTGGTTTGGCCACCCCAGAGCACTGAGGCTATTAGACATGTGGTGGGCTATCTGCTGCTTCCAGGAAGGCAAGGAATATCACATCACAACAGGTTTTAGCTCCTGCCCCCAGGGAAACAAACACATGGAAGCTCACAAGGTTGTAACAAACAAAGTAATTCCTCTGGCTCAGGGCAGCTGCAGATTGCAGCAGCCTTCTCCTTCTCATCTCCCACCACCACAAAATTGATAAACCTCTTCTCCTTCAATACTCTGCTCAATTATGTGACAGGAAGTCAGATTCCCTAATGTGCTCTCTCTCTCTCTTTCCTATGCTAAAACCCACTTTTGTCTGTCTCTTTTATAAACATCCTCAAACCATCCACATAAGTATTACAAAAGCTTCATCATGTACAAACCCTAGAAATCATATATGCTACCTTTTAAGACAGATTTCTGTTTGAACAGCCTTTCAGTTACTGATTTGCTCTCTCATATTCCTTACATGGCAACCATACATTATACTTTTTTCCCTAAAGGCTGCACAAATAAATGAGACTTTGGCTTTTCTCCAGATATTTTCCCATTGTTAACAGGAATATCTGTTTTTAGACCCTTTCCCGTTTGTCCGTAAAGGTAGTCTTATCTTCTTGATTCATCAGTAACAGTTTGTTACTGATGTGGAACTCAGGCTCTTTGAGGTAGCCTTTCCTGTAATTACTGTTTCTGTCATTAACTGTCCCCTAAAACTTGGCCTATCTAAATGGAGTTTTTTTTATTTCCTCAGGCTTCTATAGGGGAAAAAATAATTAAAATCTAGTGGAGTTATTTGGAGGTATTTCATTTCATTGTCTCATCATAGCTGTTAATATTTGTAACCTCTTTTTCCATCATAGGCTGAATATAGAAATAGATAACCCTGGCTGAAGTTTTAGATTGTTTTGGATGAATGAAGGGAGGAAAAGTTTGTAAGAGACTGGTATTCAGCCAAAATATCAAGATTCATATATTTCCTAGGCTTGTTTAGTCACGTTTTATGCATAGATCAAACATACAAAATAAATGTACAAAAGAAATTATGGAACTTCATAAAATTATAAAGAAACTCCTGGTTCTGAAGTCTTTAACTATATTCTCACTCTATTAAATTACTGCTTAAGGAGTTTTATCTCGGAAAAGGAAAGAAAGCAGGAGACAATAAGGCACAATAAGGCACAGAAAGGTCTTGGTTGAAGAGTAAAAATGGGCTATCTGAGCACTAAAGAAGGAATTGTTATTTCACAATACTGAGGGCAGTAAATTCTCTTTACAGAGAGCACACTGAATGGCCAGGGGAGCAGTGTGCTTTCTCCTTACCTCTTTTTTACCTTTATATGTCCACAGTAAGAATGTTTATATCTGAGGCTTCTTGTCAGTCAACAGAAAGACACAGGCATTTTGACAGCTCTTTTCATCTCTCAAAATAAAGTGGGACAATGTAAATACTTCCTATAAATCAAATAAGTTGTTTCTCTTGGTTAACTAGAAGGGACCCAAGGATGACTAGTTAAAGAACTTCCTCCTCTGTGTGGAGGAATAGCAATGAGACAGGCCAGTAAGACTTTGAGAGGGCTCATGTGTATGGCAAATCAGACATCCAGTTCATGTCATGTTTAAAAGCAGCCAGTTCTGGTTATAGAATAATTAAGGAAATATTAGAATACTCAGTTGCAACTAATGTCCAACCTTAATTTTTCAACAATGATCATAGGTAATGCAGCTACAGGTGTAGAGAGGGATTCTCACATTGCCTGATATTTATGTTTTTAATTCTAAAAGTCCCAGAAGTGCATGTGTGGGAGTGCTGGCTTGCCTTGCTATGTCTGCACGCATGCCTAGTCCACATACACGGGCATTAGAGGGAATACACGTTTTCTAGAAAACGTACAATGCTCATTGTGCAGGACTATGCAAATGCAATGCAATGCATGTGTAAAAGGCATTTTACATGGTATAAAAGAGAAAAATCAATAAATTGGACATGCTCTGAGAATGCAGATAATATTCCATGACATGGGAGGAATTAGTCCAGAAACATGATAGCGCATATTTAAAAAGGCAATCTGCCTCTTTAAGGAATGATGATACCTCAGCTATTATATCTTTTCCATCATAACTTAAAACCTCAGGCTATGACTTTATGATACCAACATGCAATATGCTAAAGAAATACCCTTTTAGTGAAATGATACTTATTAATTAGCTCTTGAAAATCAATTAATTTTAGATCCTTCTAACTGGATTGTCCTGAATCTGGACATCCAAATCAGCAGTCTCTTTGGAAACCAGCTTCTAAGTTTTATAATCTATGGATTCATAATGAAAAGGATTTCATACATTTAAATGCTTTTTAGTGTAGTACAATTGGAGGAGTTTAATGTAAATTCTTAGCAAAATTGAACAAAAAAATGTGTCTTCAGTAATGTGGAAAATGGCACATGTGAAAGAAATGCACAAAACCTGATTACAGTTTTTCGGAATAACAATTTTCCAAAGTCTATGTTCTTCTCATAAACAAGACACTGTTACTTTCAGATGGGATGGAAAGATATTCTTCTCACCCAAGGCCACACACATCCGGAACTGAGAAATCACACAAAGGAATTTGTGCCTCCCTTTCTTTACTGCTTCACAGCACTTCATCCAGGGTAGCTCATGTTGAAACACATTTAAGTGCCAGCTCCTCTCAGAGATGCACATCCCTTTGCTTACTGTGTAGAGCAAATTGGCTCATCTCAACAGCAATAGCACTTTTTTGGTATCTGGGTGAGAAGGCAAGCATTTGTTGCAGCTGATTTCAGTGCTGCAGCCTGCAGTGCTGGTGATGGGCCAGATAGGGAAACTTCTGAGCACATTTCACCTCCAAAGCCTTTCAGTCTCCAGCCAGGCCCACGGCTTTGCCCAGCTTGGGCCAGGCTGCACATGTGGGCTGTGCCTGCCAGCTGCAACCCTTCAGCTGATCCGCCAGTCACGACAGCACTGAAACAAAAGATAAATCAGGTAAGCAGCCTTCCCTGTGTGAAATTAAGGGAAATTACTTTTCACAAACCTTTAAGGGGATAAAGTAACTGGGGCCTTTGTTACTTGTGACAATGACAGATGATTCTTAGTATTGGTGTTTATCCCTCTTCTCTGCCAAGAATTGGTTTTTATCCCACTTCTCTGACCAAAATATTGGTTTGGACACAACATTATTTTAAATTTTTGCTCATAATCTATTCCAGTTCTATAGATAGAAATTGCAATGATATCCAACCCTCTTCAGTATTAGTCACACTTAAGTCACGGGTGAACAGCAGAGCTTACAGCTATTCCCATAGTTTGCAACTGTACCCTCACCTAACAGACCAGGAGTTATTGGCAAGGCAACACAAATAATCAAACACAAATTATCAAATTATTTTTAGCAACAAAAAAAAAAAAAAAGAAAAAAAAATCCTTTTAAATATTATTCCTAATAAAAGCAGCTAAAGATGCAAGACGCTTCTTGTCAACAATAATTGCCCAACCAGAACTGGGCTGGACAAAAAGACAACAATAACACCACTTGAACACTGCCTGCTGAGGGCTTTAGGGGTGGTTGCAAGCACTCCCTGCCTGCACACAGCTGGCCCAGGGAAAGGCTTCTCACGTGTCCTCCACACCGAGACGCTCAGGTCAGCTGGGGACACGGCACTTGGCAAGGTCAGGCAGGGCTGCCAGTGCTACCTGGCATGACTCACAGACATTGCAAAGGGATGAACTCCTACTCGACTCGCTGGGAAAAACACCTCCAAATCTGAACCTGGCTAACAGGGTTACATTTCAACTTGCATTTGTTATTTTCACTGTCTCGCCAATTGCACTTGTGCCCTGAGGGTGACTAGATAGCTATAAATCTTGATAGCCCAGGTTCACAGAACCACAGAATAATTTACATTAGAGAAGACCTTTTAGATCATCAAGTCCATCTGTTAAACTATGTGTATACAACTATGTTTGAGACAGATTCTTCAAAATAAATGTGTTTAGAAAGAGGTGTAAGGCCTCTGTTATTACAGTATACTAGAGGTTCATTATTCCTAACCCTACTTTCTTCCTTTGAAAAAAGTTAACACCATTCCCATATTACCCAAAGACAAAAATTACATGTATACAGTGTGACAGATGTTACAAAGAGCTTCGTTCTGGTTTCCTTATCAACCACTATTATCCAGTGCAGCATGGTGCTTTTTCAACTTACATCCCTGGACTTTTTCACAGACAAACCAGGAGGCAAAAGAAAAACAAGAAATAGGCTCAAGATCTCATCCCAGACCTCAGTTGTCTCCCATTGACAGCCATAGAAGGAGGAGGAGCTCCAGAGTCAAGGCAGCTTAGATATAGCCAAAGTGATTACAATTGATTTCTTAGTGTCCCACAGGAATTGTGACAGACCAGAGAGCTGAGTTTGTATCTGCTCTGAAAAGCATATTCAAGAAAAAGCATTTTCAAGAATATGTGCAATTTGAGACAGGTCTTCACAAGCACTCTTCAGGTGACATCTGTAGAGATGGAAGACTATTACGAAAGCACAGTTAATTTCCTTTATTTTCCCATAAGGACAATATGGGAGAGGGGAAGCATTGAAATGCCACCAATACAGTGGAACTCCTTAAATAAGAATAAATGTTATGAGAACTGGTGAAAACAAAACTGTTTTGGTTATTGTGCTAGTTTACAGATATTCATACAGCCATTACTATTACTGTTTCCTCAAGCTGCACAGACTGAATTTACAAAATCAACACTTCTCAAGCAATACTGCTGATACATTTAGTAGATAACAGGCAAACCTCAAAAGCTTTGGTGAGTACATTTTATTTTAAAAAATCAAATACTGAATGTTTCCATTGTTCTTAGTATCTTGGAATTTAGGCAGAAAACCTGAGATTTTTCTCATGAGATTCTCTTCCCTGAAAGTGCCTTCTGCACCATTCTTATCCTACTTCTGATCTCAGCAAAAACTAGAGTGCACAGATGACTCCAATATTTATTTATTTCTAATGCAATGGAACATTTTGAACATCAAAACAGAAAGAAGGAAAGTTTGTTTGCTTGGATATATGCCAAATTCTACTACACAATGCTTAAACAGCAAATGTTACAGTTTAGGACAGTTGGTCTGTCTCAAATGCTACTCCACTGTCCATTACTATAATTTAGAGTACAATTAGCTTACCCAAATATCAGCACAAAACTTGGCTGGTTAAGTTGTCTAGCTGTTTTCCCATGGTTCCTCTTTGAGTCAAAGGGAAGACACAGACTCTCTGATGCAGTGATTCAGAGTAGAAGGCTAAGTAAACTAGTTGGTATTGTGAAAGCCTCCCTGTTTCTTACACTGACCTTTAAATGATAATTACAACCTGTCTATATGACATCTAGCAAAATAAGGCTCAAATAACACAGACATCTGTTACCACGTTATCTAATTTGAATGATTTGTACTCCCACATACACATTAAAATATATTGGTACTCAGTATTAAAGGAAAAAAGCTATTAGAAAAGTTATATTTCACTCTATGCCACAGTGAGATGACAAAAATAACCTGAAATTGATGTACATGTTAAATGAAACTACTATTTACCTTAAATATTAAAATATATAAACTATGAACCTAATCTTTTTCATCTTATCTAGAAAACCATCACCCGTTTAATAAATGCTGTTTGTTTAGGTTTTTAAAATAAAAAATACAAGTAATTAGCCATACTAAATAGCTACCAGTCACTGAAGGTGTGTGTAGTTACAGGTGTGTATGACCTGTATGGATGCCCCATCTCTGGAACCATTCAAGGCTGGCCTGGAGAGGCCACTGAGCAACCTGATCTAGTTGAAAATGTCCCCTCATTGCAGGAGCTTTGGACTAGATGACCTTTAGAGCTCCCTTCCAATCCAAATTATTCTGATTCTCTTTTACCATGAATTTTCTCCTGTATATGTCTTCACCATTTAACCTTGCTTCAACAGGAAAATTTCTGCCAATTCCTCTATCACAGTACATTGGTCCCAGCCACAGGAAAGGACAGAGCCACCAAGGCAGGGGTTTTACCACTACTGGTTCAAAGATATTTGAGTGCTACAGGGATGCTATCGGGTCGTTTTGTTGTTTTTTTGGGTTTTTTTTTTCCCAGTGGATTCATACTGCCTCAGAAAAGACAGTATTTTTCTTTTTTTTTTTTTTTTTTCTAAAAAATAAATTATTAGCAATTTTTTCTGTAGGAGAAAAGTTGCTTCTTGTTTCTCATTTTGTTAAGAAAACAACCAGCACTACATTCTGACCTTTTCTGGCGATCTTCCTTTACTATTGTTTTGTTAATTTATTTAGGCTTTAATATGCTAACATGTTTATTCAAATGCTATTTCAAATACCAGGTTAAATGTTATTCAAATACCAGGTTATAGGATCTCTTATTATATTGCAATTTTTTGAGGTTATCTCAACAGAATACTCACTAGATCAAAAGAAAAAAATATTTTCTCAGAAGTCATTTCCTGCAAAAATTTAAATTCTGCTTTATGGACATTTGGTTTTAACTTCTAATAAAAAAATCTGACATTTGTGAAACAAATTCTGCTTTCCAACTTGCTGCTAACATTACTACCATTATCTTAGGAATTGTATTCTGAACTAAGGAACCAGGATTTTTTAAATAATACATTAATGAACCAATAGGCAGTCCTAGATCAGGACACACTTCTGTTTCTGAAATGATTAGAAAGGGAATTTTATGTTCAGGCCAAAATGGGACTTAAATAAGTATTTTTTATTGGACTTGCTCAAGCACATGTTACGGCATAAAACCATTAAGAAACCAGCTGATTTAGACTGCAAATATCAGCAAAGGAGATGCACTTCATTTTCCAATGCATTGGGACAGGAAACTAGTGGTTTAACAGGGTAGTAAGCCAATTGATGCTTGTCTCTTTTTTCCACACAGTCAGAAAATTTGGTAAAAGTTACATCACTTCCTTGCACACTAGCCCTTTTACATTGTTTCCTGCGCCGATGTTCCAGCTGAAGTTGGAAATACTGAAGGATTCCTTTCTCTTTCTGAAAAGCCAGAGTCAGTGGTGGCTGAAATCTGTTTCATCTGGTATTACTTCAACATTGACATTATGCTTTAAAAAAGCCAGCAACAACTATGTAATGGGTTTCATTAAAGCACATAAGAAGTTCCTGATAAAAATAACATAAACCATTTTACTCATTTAGTATATTCACAATATTCCATTAAAACAAGTGAAAAGATAGACAGGGCAATTGCTTGGACTTCTTTTTAAACTCTGATTCTGGGACACAGTAACAAACAGCATCTCCACTGTTCAAAGCACTCAAGAGCTGTATGGACAGTGAATGTAGAACAGGGAAGCAAAATTGTCCCTGGAAGTTCAGTGCTGCCTTGAGCACCAAAAATGTCTTCCCTTGGCTGATGGAAACCCACAGCAATCTCCCTCGGTCAGCTTCTCTGTGTGATCAGACCTCCACAGACTCCAGTAACAGGGTGACTGTTTGACAAGCCCATGCTTATGCAGAGAAAATGGCACCTGTCATCCTAAGGACCTGAGCTTGGTTTCTGAATTTAGCACCTTCAGGTTGCAACTGGTGGACACTGATTGTGGGAGCAATCATTCTTATGTTTAGCTTTCATCCCAGCCCAAGGTGGCTGAAAATGGTTTTGCTGTTTCTAGAGGATCTCTTTCAGCAGACAGCAAGATAAAGAGTGTAACCCAAAAGCCTTAAAATTGTAACATTAAGTAGTCAGTGATGCCTTTTAGTTTATTTGGCACACCATACTGCAAACCTCAGAAAAATAGATTGAAAATATTGCAAACCTCAGGAAAAAAGCACAAGCAAATGAAGTTCCTAGTACCACAGGTGCTGAAAGAGAGACAGAACTTTTGACTGGCAGTCCCACCTGAAAACTTATGTAATTGCACTGTTACTCATGGAAAGAGATATTTATGGATGTCAATACCATGACCGAAGCTCACATTTCAGTATGTGGCTAAGGTCTGGGGAAAAATCTGTATATAGTACAGTATTTGCATGACCATCTTTTCAAAATAACTTGAATACTTTCTTCTTTTACTAAGCATTTGTGGTTTTTAAATCTTACAATTGCTGCGTATCTCAATTATTATTGCTATCATAAAAGCTGTGCAGAACCTGGAAAAATTATGGGCGATTGCCTGGAGTTGAAAAAAAAATGTAACAGATATCTTAAAAACCATTTATGGCTTTACACATTGTCAGGATATCTTGGAAAGCACAGTACAGCTGGAACTACATTACTGAGAGCAACTTGACCAAATACATATGAGAGAAACAGGTTTTCCAGAAAGCCTTCCCTCCATTTGCAGATCTAGTGGAGAGAGCTTTTCCTCCTAGGCTATCTACTCACAGTTTTTTCCTTCCACAGCTTCATCAGTATGAATATATTTCAAGAAGAAGCTGTAGTGAAGAAAAGAACCAACATGTGTTTGCATGATTATCAGTGGATTTTGAGTGCATGGTAAAAGAATGCCAGGACAGGGGTGACAGCATATTTCCAAAGCTGCTCATCCCAGTGGAGCTACATTTACACAAATGCATTTGTAAGAAATGCAAAGAGCTTGATTACAGTAAATATGGCCTGATTTTGCAGTCATGAGAAACTAGGTCAGAGGGAGTTTAGTTTATCACTAGGATATTTGCCCATCATTGTTAGGGCTTTCCCACAACTTCCCAGCTGCAACTCCTGTCCAGCCCCATGGCAAACTGCACCCACTGCTGTCATGCAAGATGCAAAGAGGGAAATGAAGCCGTAGGGCTTCTGTGAGAGGGCAAATAATGTCATCTTTGGGATATGCACAACATTGGAATGCTGATGTGCATAAAGAAACACAAAGCGTGGATACAACCTGAGCAGAAGTGTAGATACTCAAGTATCATAGATATTTAATCTGAAATACTTAGTGGCCTAGCTATTCAACATGACCAAAGTACCAAGCTAATTTAGTCAGAGATAATAATAATAATAATAAGTCTGCAACCAGAGTGGCATCGGACAAAATGCAATTCAGTTTATTGTTTAACTCTTGCATGGCAAAGAGGAATAAATTTGGGAGAAGTTTGCACCTATGCAATCCTAAGGCTCATTATAAGGTCTAAAAGGGATTATACAAATAGCTAATTCACCATTAATTATTAAAGTCAGAAAGATACAGACTGAAGAATAATAAGGTGTAGATACTCTGCAATATTAATATGTACAGGCATCAAATACCTAAGAAGTTAATAAAGTTAAGAAAGATGTACCAATTTTATTTAAAATAGTGCTTGTTTTCCTAGTCAAATATTAGTCTCCATTTTTAAAGTGAAAAGGAAAAAAAAGTTATCAGATCTTGTGATATCTGAGTTACAAAAGAGGGAGCAAGTACTATTATTCATCTGTATTTATCCTTATATTTCCATTCCATTTATTCTTACAGTATTAAGCTTTCTTTGACAAAAAAAAATTAGATTAGATATCACTTAATGCAGATTTCTTAGCTACTCACTTTTATAATTTCAAAAGACAGAAAATGACAAAATCATAGCCACAAGTGTTTTCTGAAACATAAGGGGCAAGGACACCAGAGACCACGTGGCCACCTATGCCATCTCATTAAGGTAAAAGGTGACAGAAGAAACATTTCAAATGTGGCACATCTCTCATCTTTCAAACTGCTGTAATAATTTTTAGATACATAGGTTCCAACAGAGAAAATATCTATGCACATGCTCAGCTTTAAAGATGGCAGCAATCCCTTTGAATTCATTGAGACCATACAGTGACTTACTATTAGTTATAAATTTAAGGGATAGGTGTCTCTCACATGGTCAGTTCCTTTTTCTACTCAGCTTTTTTTTCAGGTATTCCCTAAAGGGAATCCCGTGGGATGCAGAGGTTATTCCTTTCATAGGGCTGTTTCATAAAAATGATTACTAGCATGTCCACTGTCCCAAATAACAGGTTATTATTTCCCACCTACCTGATTTATACCAACATTTTCAAGCTGATGCAGTATTCTTAACCTCCCACTCAATCAGCCCAGTCCATCATTAAGCATCTGTTACAATGATCACTCTGTAAACTCAGGCAATGAGTTTTTTTTAAAATCCCATAACTTTGCCTTGGATCAGGTAAATTTTGTTTGTGTGTAAGAATTAAGGCAGGGAATAAACTAACAGAGTCCCTCAGATACATTTTTCAACACAATTAAATATCGTGCTGGCAATTCCCTTTCAGTTTATCATTATTATTTTCTTATTATGGTTTATCCAGGTGAGATGAATCTATTCCCTGTTATTTTCTGTTTCCTTTAAAGCCACATAGAATTTTGCTGTTTACTGTGGGAAATTTGAATAATTAGATTCAGTATGCTGAACTTTTAATTTTCCTGAGCAAGCAAAGGAAATATTACACCACCACGCTGTTTCCAATTAGTTATGGACTTCTGTTTATTCCTTTACTGCAAGCATTTTTGCTTAGTTAGTAGTACAAATTGTTAATCCTAAAAATTTATTCTCTCACTTGCACTAAAAATGAAAAAGACATTTTCTCCTTGCCCTATAGAACTCAAGCAATCCTTATTCCTCCATTTCCAGAACCATTTTCCAAGGAATCTGATTAACTGATGAAAACAACCAACAGTTTATGAACCCACAGAGCACTACTGCCTGTCTTCTACATTTCCCAGTAGGTGAGGCTCTCAAGGTGTGATGCTGTGCAAAGCTCAGGCAATATGAACTAATTAATTAATTAATTGTACCATTCTCTTAGCAATTTAGCTCACTGCTCTTGACAGTGAGTTGGTAGCAGGCAAAAATAATCTACTGCATACATTGAGTATGCATCAAAAAAAAGTTAGCGAATTGTTGAGAGCTCGTAGTAAAAATACTAAAATAATTTTGCGGATGGGAAAAATGTTCTGAGATAAAATTTAGAGAATTTGATATGCCCACTTTAGAGCAAAGACACAGCAACTGTCCTCAAATAAATATAAAATGTTTCATATTTAATGAAGTAATTGCAATGATAGCAATAAATAAGAGTAATTGTTCTTACTAGTAAGAATGGCATTAAAAATAATAGACATCTGGAATGAGACAAATGTGGGGCAAAGAATAAGAAAATTATACAATGATTTTTAAAGTGATGAAAGAAATCTTCCAGGAGGTTATCAGACAAAATTCTGCATAACTGCGCCTGCTTATGTTTCTTCTGTCATATTCTCCAACTTTCTTAGGCACTCTGTTTCCTTGTCCCTTTTAAAAGTTACTCACTTGCATTCTTGTTTTCTCTGTTGCTCTGATTATGCTGCCCTGAAAATGAGCACTTTTTTTTTTTAATTTTTTTTTTTTTACTTTCTGTGTAGGGACTGTGCCCCAGTGCTTGCAATCTTCCCTTCTACATTAAACTCACCCTGAAACCTCCTAAAACTTGATTCTGGTGATGGTGTCATCTCCTGGCTCTAACTCTAGGCAATGGCTTCACCTATGGTCTCTGCATGACTCCATGATTCCTGGGACAAGACAAAGGCATACTTTTCATAAGCAACTACTGATTTAAGATGATTGCACTAATAAGTGCCACCTAAAGACACATGCTTTACACTTTTTAAAAATCAGTATTTGATAGTCTTTGAAACTGGTCTCTACATTTGGACTTCTTAATGTTTGTGAATCCCTTAAAATTTGGGAGCATTTTTCCAAATTTTTAAAATAATATACTGTAAAATCAGACTATATAAAATCTTTTTAGGTATCTGTTTGGAAATGCAAGTTCTGACACAATGCGGTGGTGTGGGTTAGCTGAAAGAATAGGCAAAGTTTCCAAAAGTAATGACTCTGCCATGCTAATAATTTATGAGCCATTTTTTCAACATCAGCTATCAGATGGAAGCGGGAGGAATAATAGACTATAACTTCTGCTTTACAATGGCCTGTTAATACAGAAAGGCAAAGGCGCCTGTACTGTAAGGAAGCTGTCAGCAGAGCTGCAGGCAGGCGGTCCCAGTATCGCTTACAGTACTGGCAAGAAGGAGACCACTGCTTGGGAATGAAGCTTGAGGAGGGAAGCAAAAGGAAAAGGCCGTGGGGGGCTAGAAGAGGAGCATCAAGGATCTTTCTTCACCATTCTTTTTTTACAGCTTTTGTATGTCTGGACTGATTTGTTGTGGGAGAGCTGCTGGAGACAGTATATTTGGCACAAGACAGGGTAGCTCAAAGCCAAAAGGATGGTGCTATTGCCAGTTTAAACTATGGCTTTTCTTTTTTACTTTTTTTTTTCCTTCCCCCCTCCCTCCTTTTTCTTTGAAGGAAGGAAAAGAAAAAAGGGGAAGAAAGGGATTTGCAATGAAAACCAGAGCAGTGGGTTAACAAGAACCCTGCAGGCTTCAGTAGACTGGAAAGATACACGAGGCACTTCCTCTACCATCTGGCATGCAATTCTGCTGCTGATGCTCTTAGTACATAACATCAGAGTGAATAAGCAAACAAGCAAAACCTTTTTTTAAGAGACACCAACTATGAAACACCAGCTATTAATCTTTCTGTCAGCTTACTCTCTTCCCTTTTCTCCCACCATAGTATTCCTTTCCTCAAGTCTTTTCCAGTTCTCATGTCTACCTGTAAAAATATGCACTGCCTTGTCATGTTTTCAGATGACTCCATTTGCCTTTTTTTTTGGCATTGCTTTTCAGAATGAATGAGGGACAGAGCTAATGCATTTATATTTCTCTTGTAATCACTTAAGCTTCTTTAACTCGGAGTCAGAGAGAAATGCAGTTGATAGAAATAAAGACTTCCATCCCTGCTGAACTATTTCCTTCAAATATGGCTGGAAGTGTGAATGCAAAAGAGAAATTTTAGGTGAGCCAAGATTGCTGAAGGACTGTTTAAAATGCAGTTACAAATGGCTGGGTACATTGCCGTGTAGGTGTATGCATGATGTTGAGGTCACATCTTCAAGTTGGGTAAATCATCACAGCGCAGCTGATGTCAGAGAAACAGAGAACTTGCAAAATCTGAGCATTTTGTCAATTAGAAATCTCTGAGACTGATGCTACAACTGATTTGTGGTGCTAGAACTCCTCATATTCCAATATAGATCTCCCAGGCTTTCCTGTGAGCAGCTCTTATGTGGCTGCATTCTTACAATGAAAAAGACCCAAAAAAAAAGTCAGTTACAGAAAAATCTTGGATGAATTCAAGAAAAGTAATCACTGAATTGGAGTACAACTGTGAAGCATAAGTTTATTAAGAATAAGATTAATTAATTTACAGACATACCCATAAATGCCAAGCAACAATTTTAATGTTTTTTTTTCATTCACAACTGCTGATCCTTAAACTGGCCAGAAAACAGAAAGAAAAACAAAACCAAAAACTCCAGGCTATCTAAAACGGTTGTTTTCATTTGACAGTAATTTTACAAGAGAAAAAGTACATACATTTTGTTTGGTTTATTACACAGCTTCTTGAAATGCTGATACTACAACAACAGATATATTTCAGTTTGTTTTTTGATTAGCGTCCTCCTTTGCACCAGTAGAACTGTAAGTGAAAACAAATACAACAATTAATCCTGATCCTATGCATAAGACAGGTACCTACCCAAGTGACCCAACTACAAATGATACAAAACTTTTCACAGTTTTTGGGACAAAAGAAGGTAGTGTAAATATCAGTAGATTTTTATTGTTGCTCTCAAGAGGGCTGGTGGCTAAGTTCTGTTGACCACTTAAATATTCAGATATTCATCTAAAAACTAGCCTGGACATCTGTGAATACATTGCCTTCCACAATGTCTGGTATCTTTTATCATAGAATCATTACGGTTGGGAAAGATATCCATGACCATTGAGCCTTTGGCAGTACATCACCCTGCAGCTAAACCACAGCACTAAGTGCTGCCTTCATTTATTTCTTGGTCACTTTTTGCATTCAGTGAAGCTGGAAATGGCACAGGTGCTCTGGCACTTCTGCTCTTTGCCTCAGCGGGGACCACAAAGCACAGAGGTAAACAAAGAGGAAAAACAATAGCCAAAAAAAGTTACTGCAACTTCTTGTTGCACAAAACTAAAATTAAGTAGTTGGGGTGTAAGGTTTAAACTACTCAGTTGGCAAAGAGTCTTTAAAGTCTTCTGGATATCAGTTGCATAGTTTATTCCTCTTTGATAGGAACAGTGCTTTTAAGAGTAATTGCATGAGACACACCAATATAAAACACCTAAAATATGACAACAAGCCATATGAAAATAAAACCAATAAAATTTGCCTTTCTAGAAAATTATTATCACAGATTTTATGAACGTTGTCAGTGATTGTGCTACTGTACTGCACATCATCTATTTCTTTGTTCATAACTCCTTTGTTCAATGAGTCAGGATATCCTGATACAAAAGACTGAAAAATATCAGCACAACAACAGTACTACACTACTTTGGAATTGCTTCAGAATTTTCAAGGCAAAGTTACCAAGTGCAGAGGGCCAATACTATGACACTACAGTCTGCAATCAAAACTTTAGCAAACCATTACAGTTGTCAGTCTTAGGTTGGAACATCAATGTATGCCAGGCAGAGATCCTGTAACAGGGGAAACAGCATGATGTTAATATGAGGAGGAGAGGCGTGCACTCTGTTTTCTACATGTAAGGGTGTTAAGTTTCAGTCCATTCTCTTGGCTTCTCTTCCTGTGGGAAGGAAGATCCTGCTTGTTTGACGGTTTATTTTTCCATCTGGAGAGAAGGCAGAACATTGAATGTAACCCAGAGAAGACAAACATATTAACTATGCATGCGAGGAAAAGTTAAAATGCCCACTATAATTCCATTAAATAAATCTTCTGCAATTTTACTGAAAACGAAGTGCTGCTGCAAGAGCTCAACCTCCACCCCTCCATGTACGCTCCGCAAATTAAGGCACAGACCAGAACCACGAACCGGCTAAAAGGGGTATCTTGTATAAAGGCTACATAAATGTTGTGAAAATCGCACTGCCCCTCCGGGTCCGGGATGCAAGGGAAGGACCGGGTGCTGCTACAGGGTCTGGCCAAAGGCAGCCCACAAGTCGGGGAAAGCCCTCGCTGACAGCTGCGCAGCCCCAGCACGCCACCTCTGCTGCTGCAAGAGCCAGAGCACTCCCCCGGGCGGCTTTGCCTTGTTTTTAAAGATTAGCGATGAATAATTGTCTCCTCGTCGTAGTTTGGGAGCAACCGCTGCCACCAGGCACCGTCCTAAAGTGAACCGGTTCAGGTAGAGCTTTAGAGCCGAAGTGATTGTGGGCGCAGGGCAGACCCCAACACCCTCCCCTAAACCCGTCCTTTCAGCAACTCATTCCTTTCGACCCCTCAGGCGCCGGCCCCTCCGCTGCCCCTCCGGGTGCCCCCTCGGGCTGGCGTCCGGGAGCGGGGCAGGCGGGGGCACCGCACGCCGCCAGCGCACTCGTGCTCCGCTCCCGGCCCTCGCAGCGTCCCGTGAATCACCGCCCATCCTCCCGCCGAAGGGCAGCCGAGGTGACGGCGGGGTTTGACTAAAAGACCAAAACCCCCACCGGCTCCGCAGCCAGCGGGACGAGGAGGAAGGCGGAGCGGTGGGGGCTCCCCCACGGCATCACGGCAGGGATAAAGTCAAAGTGTTTCCGCCGTGGCGCTTAGCGGGGTGTGAGCTGCGGCTGTGCCGGCGCGGCCCCGCAGCCCCGAGTGCCGCCCGCAGCAGCGGCCCGAGCCCCCGCCCCCGGGTCCCGGCGCCGCGCCGGCATGAGCGGCGGCCCCGCGCCTGCCCGGCAGCCGCTTCGCCCCGGCTGCAGGCGCCTGGCGGCGGGCTGAGGGCGCGCAGCGGCGGGAGCCGAGCGCGGCCGCCGGAGCCCGGCGCTCCTTCCTTCCGCGGGGCCGGGCGCGCCCCTGGCGAGGGGCGGCGGCGGTGGGCAGCCGGGCGCCCTCGCCCCGCTCTGGATGCCCATCGCGGCTGCTCGGGCCGGGGGGTGGCTGCCGCTCCCCGGCGGGGGGCCCGGGCCAGGATGCCGGTGCTGGAGCGCTTCTTCCCCACGACAGAGCCGGGCAGGCGGAGGAGGACGGGGGACGAGCCGATGCCCTTTCCCATGGGCAGCCTGCCCGGTTATCAGCAGGGGACCCTGGCCTGGGACTTGCCCGAGATGATCAAGATGGTAAAGCTCGTTTGGAAATCCAAGGGGGAGCTCCGCGGGGGGAAGCACAGAGGAGTTTTAGAGAGCGAGGATGCCCTGGGCGGTTCGGCAGGTAGGTTTCCTCCGCGCTGCTGCTCGGAGAAGCTGGGGGGCAAACGCGGCTGGGGGCCGGGGGTGGCGGGGACCCTCGGCCGGAGCCGGACCGTCCCGTCCCGTCGTGGGGTAGAGCCGCCGGAGCCGCGGAGCTGCCGCACTGAGCGCGGCCGGGCTGAGAAACAGCCCGTGCTTGGGGCAGCTCTCTGCCGCCGCCGGGACTCGCGCACCCGAGTTTGTGCCGCGCTGAGGCCACGTCAGTTTGCCGATGGCGCTCCCCCGGTCCGGTCTGTTGCGTGGCTTTTGTACGCGGGGTGATAAAAAGCTCGGCTGAAAACCAGAGCGAGTAACTCCGCTGCTCCGAGGCTGACCTCCGCCGCGGCGGCCGGGCTCAGTGCCGGCGCAGAGCTCTCCCGGCCCGCGGTCGGAGCTCCGCAGCCGCGGCCCCGCGGTCAAGGTGACGGAGAAGCGGCGCCCCGGGGCCGCCGGGCAGCCCGGCCGCTGCAGGAGCTTTCCCGGCTGTGTTGGCCGTGCCCTTCCGAGCGCATGGCCTCTCCTCTCCAACCTCTCTCTCCCCGATCTTTGAGTGCGCTGGGCTCCCTTCTCAGGACCTGCCCTCGCTTCCCTTGTGCAAGGCTGAGCGACTCCCTTACGGCTTGGATTTTGATAGCCGCCACTGTTAAAAACTTGAGAAACGCTGCCCCATCCCACCACTTTCTCTTTAAACGTGGTATATTACTGGGTAAAGAGCAAGTGCTTTTTCCTTAACTGTATAAATCTTCCTGTCAGGTTTTTTCCGATCTCACTGACAAATGGCATGTCATCACGTGCTTCACTGAAGTCCAGGTTAGACCTGCAGCATTTTCACTAGGTAGAGATGAGTTGACAGGTTAGCAGGGTACTTCTGATCAGTTGATTCTGCATCTTGACCTGTGCTCCACACTGCTTACGGTTCAAAACTTCTTGCCTTCTGTTGAAGTCAGGGTCATAGGCCTATGGTTGTCTCAGTACCAGTTGGTAATTTTTTATCCTCCTGTAATTGCACTGCTGTGATTTAATAGACTTTATGAAACTGTGTGGCTTGTTTCTTCAGAACTCTGGATTATCTCTTCTCTGCTGCTTGGTCACTAAATTCTTCTATTGCATTCAGTTCTTCAACCATTGTGCCTTCACCTTCCTTTGGTGTACCTGTTATTGAGACATATAATTTACAGTACTTTTTACCAGAATAATTTAATTTCTTAGGAAGAATCACCTCTTTGTTGGTATTTCAAAGTGCTTGTTTTGTGCATGTACGTATATATTCTCTGTAATTGTATATATAAACTTGAATATGAAATAGGTATCAGTCTATCACTTTTGAATGCCTGCTAAGGTTGGCTGGTTGGTCGTTGTTTGTCTATTATTTAAAATGTGTGTAGTTTCATGAAAGAATGCTTGGTCCACTTCCATTTTGAAAAAGGGGAGATAGGTCTCATGCTCTGAGGAAAGATGTACATTCTGTCACCCTACTTTTGAGGAATCACTCCAGTTTAAAAGAATAATAAGTAAGAGTGATGTGGATAATGAAAGAAGAGGTCATATTGCTCTTTAAGAGTTGGAGCAAATCAGCTGGAATGTACTGTGGCCAGCCAGGGAGATTGAGGCTTGTGTGGTGAATGCTGAGTGTTCAGAGATGGACCCTAATTAAGCAACTCAAAAAATGCTGCATTGCTTACACTGTATGTATGAGTAATGGTGGTTTTTCAGGGTGCTTGTGTTGTATTTGGTGAAATTACTTTCATTAGGTAACAAATGAGATTCACCTTCAGATTCCTGGAGGCAACTAAAAATGAGCGTGAATGTACAGAGACAGATCAGTCCACTAGCAGGATGTGAGTAACTTGCATTTACTCAAATGGCCATTACTCGTATCCTGTGGAGGGGACAGTCCTCTTCATGGTGCCAGATCTATTTCATAAGCTCAGCTGACTTGCAGCAGTACAAATCCAGGCAGAAGGTGACTCTTAACTCTCAACACTTTAAATACGAATCATCAGACAGTTTGAGGGAGCCAGACCTGGGTTGCTGGTTTTTCCTCCTCAGCAACAGTCATCCTAGTAGTTTTCCCTCTTGTGGTTTCATTTTAGTCACTTTAAGTACGTTGGAGTATGTGGGAAAACCAGTAAATGCTGAAATCTAGTATACTTAAATAAGTGCAGAATCAAAGATTGCAGAAATGGGGAGAAGAGATAATCGTTTGGAAGGCTCAGTAGTTTGAGGTACTCAGCTCCATGTTTGTGTGATGTTTTCTACATGTTTGATTCCTGGAAAAAAAACGAGAACAAAACTTCATAACTTCTATCTTATAAAAAAGGCAGTACTTAGTCAGGAATCAGATTTTCTTCAGGTGGAGTTAAAGCAAATAACTTCTGCTTGAGGTACTGCTGGCTAGGCAAATAAAGGTTGATTGTTCAGTAGTAGAATTCACAGCACTTTCCACATCAAGGGCTTTTTCATTTGAATTTGTAAGTATTCATGTGATAACTCATGTTCTGTTATCACATCCTCATGAAACTACTTTGCTTACAGTAGAAGAGGAAATAGATATGAATTCTGGAAGGAAACAGTCGGGATTTCTGGCTTGCTTGATCATGTTAATACAGATTTAGCTAAGCAAATTTCTTTGCCTTGTCCGAGTGATTGGACTGGGCTTTGGGTTGGCTTGCTAGAAAAGTCACAACCCTCTTAACCACAGGTAGTGTGAAGGAGGGAGAGCTATATCTGCACATGATGTCAGTTTTGTGGATGGCAATGTCTTGGGGACCCATTTAGCTGTAATTTATACCACATTCCCCATTCCTGAGGTAGGAGTAAAGAGCAAAACGATCTATGTGTCTTGGGCTCTCATATGTAAGAGCTATATCTGGGTCTTTCACCTTGTCCAGTACCGAGAATAAGCTACTTAATCTCCCTGCAAAAAAAGGGTTTGCAATACATCATGCAGCATGGAGTTGGGATGAATGAAGAACTCAGATTTCAGTGACTGGCTGCCTGGGGTTTCTAATGATGATTTATTTTTACTTCCAAAGCAGTAAAACTCACATCTTGAGTCTTCTCTTCTTCTTGCACTGCTTTTTAATGTTAGTATCAATTAAGACTACAGACCTTTCTCCTGCTCCTGGCCTGCTGTTGCATAGTAACTCTCCCCCCCCACCCCCGCCCAGTTTCAATCCCTGACCAAATCAGCACAAAACTGAGATTTGTTGAAGACTCTCTCCAGCTGTGCCAAGAGCCATTTCTGTGGGAAATGAGTATAATTTGATGTCATTGCACACTGTTTCAAATAGATTATTTGCAAGCCAATGCCTTTTACTTGAATGAAATAACATCATGTGTGGATATTATTACAGCTGAATTATTGAAATAATTCTGATCTGCAACTGTGTTGATCTCTAGGAGGGAACTGTGTTCTGTTTATGACCCTAACTTTCTTATCACCCTCTTCTAGAGTTCAGCAGTAGCTTTGCATATCAAACAAACCTGATCAGGGAACAGGTACAGGTTTGCTTCCGAGAGTCTTCGTTAGGAGCATTAGCAACCTCTTAAGCTTACAGTGATCATCCCAGATAACTCCAGAGAGACTTTCTGTACTGAGTCTTGCACATGTGCAGACATGCATGACTTTGAGAGAAGGTGCAGTGCTACTAAGAATTATTGAGGTCTGTTGAGACACTGTGGGTTTTTTGAAATAACTCTGAATGTTTTTTTCCACTTACCTCTTTCTGTTGGATGTTTTCTCAGAAATGTAGGTTCTGATTCATGTGTGTATCATGCTTCTTGTTAACTGGCGAGTCCCTTTGCCATGAATAGGAAAAACAAGCAAGTACCCATTCCTATTACAGTTGGGAAAATCTCCACCAGTTATTGGTGTGTCTCTTTACTTCTCCTCTTCAGTCTACTGTCTCCTTTACAGTTCAACAGTCTATTCAAACTTTTTGCTTGTTCTTTCAAACCTTAGAGCTGAGCAAACTTGTGATATACCTGTTGAAGAGGTCAGAGTCAAATCATGTTTGTTTCCTCAGTGGTTGCGGAAGGTCTTCCTTAAAGTTATTCACAAGACTCCCCAAGACTTAGTTCTTCCATAGTATCCCAGGAAACATGCCTTCTACTTAATTTTTCTTTTGTATTTAACAATTTTTATCATGTGGTGTAATAGCTTTGCTGTTCATGTTAAAATAAATTTCATGCTTCCCCTTCCTATCATTGCCTATAGAATCTCAATCTGATTTGGGTTGGAAAAGTTCTTTAAAGACCATATAGTTTCAACCCCCCAGCCATGGGCAAGGACACCTTCCACTAGATCAGGTTGCTCAAAGTTCCATTCCACCTGGCCTTGAAGACTTCTAGGAATTGGCATCAACAACTCCTCTGAACAACCTGTTTGGGTGCATGTTTAGTTGTGATACCTTGAAACTCATGCTTGTGTTTGTAGTTCCACTGCAGTAACTAATAATCATCTTAAAATTTAAATCTGCGAATTACTGAGAACCAAATAGGGGTTGGCTAACAGCTTAAAAGCTCATAGTTTTGAGTATTTGGTGCTGAGCATGTAGGTGCCACAAATGTAGATCCTAGTACTAAATAAAATCTGGTAGGTATCAAATGGCATTGTCTTAGCATCTGATCAGTCTCCTGTGTTATTGTTTAGATTTAAATCAGCTTTGCTTGTGTCCTGCTGACAGATGCACAGCAGTTAGGAGGGCAGATTGCTATATATTTCTGAGGTTAGGTTTTCTTTTCTTCTTTTTTTCCCTCAAGTTATGTGTTGAGACTTGTTAAATCCATCACACTTAGAAGGACAAAGAATGTGAATTTGATATGATCAAGACTACCTGTGGCAACTTTGATTGCTCAGTGACTGTTGTGTTGAAAGTCCTGGAACAAGAAATACGCTATTCTGTGTTTCGTGAAGAGCTGGTTAAATCAGTGGAACTGGGTGTGATGGTCTCATTAAGAATGGTGAAATTAAACAACGTTCAGTACCACTTCTGTAGTGCGTGTATATAGACCAAGAGAGAAAATTCAGACCACATCTAACATTCTAATGTTTGAGCAGCATTGGGTAATGCTATTCAAACACAACTCTTCAGTTTACTGGCTGAACATAAGTTATTAATACATAAGATTTGGGGGTATTTTTTTCAAAAAGGCTATGCTAATTAGAGAAATGGCTTCAAAGATTAAAAGAAATAATTTTGAGATATTAAATCATGGTCACCATTTAAATTCTGGTCCTTGTTTGATACCTACCTCTTTACTTTGAAGTACTTTTCAAATGTAGTGTAGAATGAGAAGCTGAACTGATAGTAGAAGTCTTTCATTTTGAACGTGTCAGAATGAGCTCATGAGTGTGTCAATTAAGGTTGTGTTTATTTTGGGAATGAAAATTTTCTACTTAGCTACTGTGCTTAACCAGTCTCTTCTGCTTCATTCTTACATAAATTTTCTGGTGTGGATTTGTTGGGAATTTGGGATATTCAGAGTTAAGTTGGAAGTGACCTCTAAGATGACAAAGTTCAACCACTGCCACGCCCACCAAAATAGGAGCTAGATGAGGGGTAAACAGTAGAGAAGAAATAATGTGAAAATCTTACTAAATTCTAAAGGGTCTTTCAGTTCAGCCTGGCTGGCACATTTTTTTGTTTGCATTATTGTGAATGTTGGAAAACAAAATTTATTTGCAGAAATATTTGGAGAAGCTCTCTGAGCAGCTGTTCAGCTATGTATAGCCACAAAACAGAGAAAAAGATTACAATATTATAGAGCTAAGACTTCAGGATAAAGTTAGGAGATAAAGCAGAATTGCCCAGGTTGGATGTTGGCCAGCATGAAGAAGGGAATGGGCTGGTGTGCTAGAAAATTGACAGAGCTTTATTGGTCTGTCAGCTCAGAGACAAATGAGCAGTCTGCTGAAAACTGTAAATACAAATACAGCAAATTCCAGTGAGCTGTGTAATGGTGGCCAGATCTGTTGCTTCCACTGAAGTTGTTCTAAATATTAGGAGCCAAAGGTGTGGCTTTATATATAAAAATATTGTTTCTAAAGGAAAAGCTAAAAAAGCTACTACACTGTAATTCAAACGGAGCTGGAGGGGGGCGTTGAATGCTTGTTTGCTTCATTAGAGTTAAAGCTGATAGTTTTCTTTTGTCTTTGGTAAATTGTCTCTAAAGTTCTCTATACTACATGAAGAATTGAACTGATAAGCAACAACAGAAAGCAGCAGTGGTATTAGCCATGCTTGCCTAGTGGTGGTGGTTTTCTGTATTGATTAACTGTTGTGAGAGAAATGTTTAAAATGCATTGTGGGAGGCTCAATACTGCATTCCAGCTTCCGAAGTAGGAAGCGTATTGTGTGCAATGTGTTTGCTGTTTCACCTCTTCTTCATAACAAACTTTGTTTGTGATCTGTCATACTTAAAAGAGTTTGCTTGGCTACATGCATCCCAGACAGCTCTCTGTAGTCCTGATTTAGGAAGTGTGAATTTGGCTTTCCATCCAGGCAGCAAAGAAAAAGTGTGTCCATGTCACCATTTCCTCCACTATGACCTTTTCACATCCCCTCCTTAGAGCTCTGTTTTCAGAATATGCTAAACCGTGTTACTTAAGATAATAACTCACATTTTGCCCCACCACTGCCAGATTTCAGGGGGCATCGACACAAATGGACAAACTTGTCTGAATTGGAGTTGTGCTGCAGGAACTCCCTGGTGTCACTTTCTTTGAAAAAAGTCAATTGACCTCAGGCTGATTCTTCGCAGCAAGTATGCATCTGGTTCTGGCCATAATTCTATAAAACTTTCTAGTTCTCTTGTCTTCCTTTTGTCTAGACTAAAAAGTGAAACACTCTTGAGATATCCAGCTTAAAATATGCTTTGACATTTTTTAATAATTTTTTCTAAGTCATCCTAACTTTTTTCAAAAAGAGCATTCAGCCTACTAAATTATGGGATAAATCACATTAGGTTAAGTACTTGACTGACCCATGGTGCAGACTTGCAAGACAAAAATGTCCTCACTCTTCATTTTTTTCCTCAGCTTGCAACACACAGTTTCTTCTGTCACTGTTATCTCTAACAAGCAAACAAACTCTGCATGAGAGAAGGAATAAACCCTTCCTGCTTACCTCTTGGATAAAGCATTCTTTTGGCTCCTCTGTGGACTCCCAGCCATGGTTTTCCCTGAAAAAGTTGAACATAGATGTGTAGAAAGAGAGAGGTCCAACACAACAGGGATTTAGTAGGCTCAAGAGTATTGCTGTCAGTAATTCTGTCACCCTTATTACAGTAGCAATAGAGAGGCAAACCCCTTCCATTGCTCTTTGAACAGAATGTTCTGAACTTCAGGTATCCTTCAGATTTTCCTCAGAAAATAAAACTTTGCCATTGACTTTTGCCAGTTTATTTATAATCTTTGGGAATGCAGCACTTTGGGAGTTCTCCCCAGTCCCAAGAGCCGAGGATCTGTTCGAAATTGCAGTGAAGCCAGGGACAGTCTTTCCATGGACATGGATGGGCTTTGTTCTAAACCAGGATGTTCAGTGTTACTTTTAGGTAAAACCCTGTGGAAGGTGTGCTCTTGAGTGTCTCTTTATACACACAAGACCATTTGGAGAAACTGCTGTAAACTTCCCCAGCTCTGATCCTTTCTGAAGGGGAAGTGTGCAAAACTCCGCTTCCTGTGGGAGCGCATGAAATCCTTTCATCTGTAGCCAGCTCTGGCTTGTGTGGAGGTAATGCCCTTCAAATATTGCTATCTCAGTGTTCTCCTGATATCCCTGACCTAAGGTAAGGACAAAGTATTAACTCAAAGGCCTACTTAAAAGATGCTCTGTGCAGGTGCAGTTGGAAATGAAGCGTTATCCTGGAGTGTTTTCGGAACGCACTGTGCTGTGCCAGGTATTGCTTCTTTCCTGCTGCTTAAGCACTGCCTTGAGATTGAATGCTATCTTTCCAGCTGCTGGAATTACAGATCAGACACAAGAATACTTGTAAACTAAGTACTGCACAATAGTGTTTGAACACAGCTTTTGAAAGTTAAATCATAAAGTGAGTTCATCCAGTAGAAGGAATTAGTTTTAAGCTTGCTGAAACTATGTTCCACAAGAGTCAAAAACTAGTGTCTACACAGATGTGCCAGGTGAAAATTCAATTAAAAATCATACAGAATAATTGGAAAATGCAGGTGCAGAACATTTCTTAAGCCATCAGAATTTTGACAAGTGCTGAAAACAACTTCCATATTCAGTCCATTATCCTGTTTTTAATATCTGTTGAACAAGTTCTTCCTTGTCCAAAAAGAAGTGCTTCTGTGAGCGAGCTTTCCGTTAGTTAAGGTTATCAGCAGCAAGTCCTCGGCGATTTATCTCTGCATGTTATCTGGGTTGTGAGGAGACTGTGTTCACTGGAACACCCAGGTGCTTATCCAAATAATGGTGTTCCAAACTTCGCTTATCCAAACATCTTCCAAACAGTTCATGTGTGCAAAACTTAAACTGGAAATCTTGTAATTACAGGCTTTCATGGAAGATTTCTTATTTCCTGCTTCCTGCCTGAGTGGATATACTGCAGGAACATCTGCCTTCACAGTAATTGGGCAATTGCATTTTTAATTCCAAGTGGAACTGAGAGAATAAAGGGGTGAGAGAGACTGGGCTTCTGTGAAATGCCAGAAAAAATTACTTGATCCAGCTTGGAGTCTGCATGCAGGTTTGTCTCATTAAAAGAAGTGGGGAGAAGAATTCTGCACTCCCTGCTAGCAGATTATTTTAGTGCTACAGGTTATGTTCAGGCACACTAACAGCAAGAAACAGAAAACCGCATGCAAGAGATTCTGAACTTTATAGGTGCTGCACAGCTATTGCACTTGCTTTTTGTTCTTCCTGGAAGCACTAGTCAATGTGCAATTCATGTTCTCATTTGGGAACTAAAGCTAGCTGAATAAATTAGTACTGGGAATATCTCAGAACTGAACTCAGTTCTGTGTGTGTAAGTCTGTGTGTTGCTTTCCATGACCACTGGAAAAGAGACTAAGGAGAGAAGAACTTACTGCACAGCTGAGAGCTACCACCCTAAAATGCCAGAGGTGCGAGGCTTTTAGGTGAGACACTGTCAGCATACACTTCCAAGCAAGGTCAGTTTGAATATAAGGCTTAGAGTCAGCAAACTGAGAGCTCTCAAGGAAGCAGAGCAGCGAGGAGCAGAGCGCACTTACAGGAGACGAGCAATGGGTAGGAGTTGGAGGGAGAGATGGTAATTTCCTCAGTGCTGTTTAGTTCACTAGCATGTCCCACATTTAATCCCAAGTTCCCTCCTTGTCAGTAATGAATAAGGCAACAATCTACGCAGCACTTAACTGTGTATAAGTGCTGGCACAGCTTTTTCCCCATCTTCTTTCTGTCAAGTTGTCCTGCCCTCTCATTGGAAACCATAATTGCAGATGTGGATAGGGGCATGGTGACATAGATGAGATGGGCTTGGTGCGGTCCTGCATTGACTCTTAGTGACTTTTTTTTAAGGAGCATCTTGTGAAGTTGGTTTATCCTTTTTTCTAGCTCCATGCATCTCAGCCAAAGTGATGAAAATATCAGGAATAGCAACTCAAGTTACAGCAGCATGGGGGCTCATGCTGAAGACATGCTGCAGGCAAGAGCATAAAGGAGCCACTACAGGACTACAGTAGTTCAGCTTAATGAGTAATCAGAAGGTTTCAGTATGATATCTTCTCTTTTTTTCCTGAGTACTAGTTAAGTTACCCATTGTAAAAGTGAAAGGGATAGTAGGACTTGTGAGGTGAGTGCAGATAACATACTGCAGGCAGGGTGAGTGCAATAAGTAATACGTAACTTAAGATGCAATTTAAGCAACTTAAGGTGTAATAAGTAGCTTAGCACAGAAGTGTGCCTGAATACCCTATTTTGCTGGGGGAAAATTAATAAGAGTCAAAAGTATGGGATTTTCCTATCAGAACTGGACTGGAATGTGTTCGCTGAGTGGTCTGCGTGTTAGAAATGTATGATCCTTGACAAGATTTCAGTGATCATCAGTAGAAACTGATCATATAGATAGAATACTCAGATCTTGACTAATAACTAGGTCTGAAGTTCTGCTTCAAGATAGAAGCCTAACTTAAGTGTCAAGGAAGCTACCTGATTTGTGCCAAATAAATGCTTAAGCTACCTACAGAACACTGTTCTGGTTTTTGGAGTTAAAAGATGCAATCTGTAAAACGTGATCATCTACCAAAACCACATAGCTGTTAAATCATAATTACATTAAAGAGATGGAGTTCAGAATAAAGTTATAACCCCTAATCAGACAGACTCAGCAAGACTATTTAATTTCCCTGTGGAATAGGAATAGAATAGATCTTCCCTTCCCCCGTTTCTAGCCCTGCACATCATTAAGTACCTACTAAGTAGCTGGCAAAACAGAGTAAAAGTTAAACTAACTTTGCTAATAGTGAGCTGGAATTCTCATAACGAAAATGCAAGGTACCTTATTTAAATATTGGCGTCTTGACAAAATCTGCACCACAAGCCTCACAAGACTGTCACAAATCTTTCTGTAGATGCCCTGTAGCCAAAAATGTGCTGATGTCTGGCTTTGCACAGACTGGAGACCTGGGAGATTATATGTTTTGAATAGGGTCAAATGACTAGAAGGGGAAAGCACTCTATACTTAGCTGCCTTGTCATACAGACAGAAAAACGATTTGCATGTGACCTTGTTAACAGCATGAGTTAAGAGCAACACTATGAATTAGAGGCAGAACTACTGAAGCTTAGATCATCATTGAGAATCTGTGTTTTTCTGGTCATCTGCTTATTTGTTTTTCCCCTGTTCTCCTGTTTGGACTTCAATTTTCATGCTGACTCTGGGTCACATGGAGAGATGAGGGAGAAAAATTGCCAAGCCAGTTCTCCTCCATTTTAGAACAGCAGAGCAACAGTTCAATACAGGATATTTTTTCACCATCACTGTCAGGTCCTCGATTTCTCTTAACAGTCATTTGTTCTCCTTTCATACTGCAAAGTCTGTCCTAGTGTACTCCTCAGCTGCCATGCCTTTGAGCATCTTTCCAAATTATTATGACCAGACTGACTACCTCACTGCAAATTAATTCTCTTCTGTTGCAATTGCATCTCTGTCTTTAACTTAACTGGTTCCCACACCTGCAGTATTAATTACCTCTTCTCTATTTTAGATAGTCTTTGAAACCTTCCCCTTCTGTAACCTCCACCTCTGTGCACAGTACATTTCCACTCACGGTTCTTTCAACAGAAAAGTGGCATCCTCTGTCCCTCGCACTCCCTCTTCATCCTTGTTATAGGCAGAATTTTATTTACTGCTCCTTTCCTGTAACAAAGGATAGCACATGGTAGATAAGGCTGTGTCCTGTTGGAGTCTGCAGACAGTTGATGTCCCCTACAAATACAGCTTGCTTTGTCACTGTATGAATGACTTGTGAAATGCCTCATAAATATCTGTTCCCTGTCTCAAGTCAATAGAACTCCTCTTTTTGTCCAGATAGCACCCCACACCTTATTTTAGTTAGGATAAATGAAGCTACTGGGATGACTGTCACAGTGCAAAGGCAGGCATGCTACTAACCAGCAGCTGTTTAAATTGTGTCTCAGCC
Source organism: Haemorhous mexicanus (assembly GCF_027477595.1). Lineage (NCBI taxonomy): Eukaryota > Metazoa > Chordata > Aves > Passeriformes > Fringillidae > Haemorhous > Haemorhous mexicanus. Next base: position 51,806,887 of record NC_082343.1, read on the forward strand.
AGGAGGTATATATTCAGTACCCTGCAGGAGCTTCTCTTTTACCTTTGTCCAGAAGGAGAGATACTGAAACTTAATTTTGTATGAAAACCTCATTGTGCACTGGGTCATGAGCACTGCAATAGCCAAAACTCTATGGCTTGTAGGAGTCAGCAGCTTTCCCAAGTGAACTGGTAAGATGCTGCTAGTAGAAACTTGTTTAGCTTTACTACTGTTGCTCAAAATTCTGCTCCTGTTCCCAAACCCATCTCTTTATCAAAAGAAGAGCCTCAGCCTCTTCTGAGTGAGCATAAACAGGGCATGCAGCCGCAAAATTTTTTATCTGTCCCAAATTTTACTTATAGTTAAGAGTCTGATAAAATAACACAGAACCATCAGAGCCATACACAGGGGCAGAAGTGGAAGGAGAAGAGATTAAATAAAATAAAGCAGTGTGATAGTAAAGAGAAAAGCATGTAAAAATATGAATGGCAGACAGATGGCTTGGGTGGGGAGCGCAACTAATCCATGGGATATCGGAACAGTTGGATGACTGTTTTAAAATCTCTTTAAAGAGGGAAACTGGTAATTGAACTGTATTGGACAAGGATAGAGCAAAAATAAGCTGCACTGAAATGAGGAAAGAACAACTTCTTAGACATCCCTTATGTAGTCCTACATTGCATTACAACTCATAAAATGGTTTGGGTTGGAAGGTATCTCAGAGATCATGTAGTTCCAACCACGCCACCATGGGCAGGGACACCTTCCACTATACCAGGTCTCTCAAAGCCCCATCCAACCTGGCCTTGAACATTTCCAGGAATGGGGCATCCACGGCTTCTCTGAGCAACTAGTTCCAATGTCTCACCACCCTCACAGTTAAGAATTTCATTCTCATATCTAATCTAGACCTGCCCTCTTTCAGTTTGAAACCATTTCCCCTTGTTCTGTCACTTCATGCCCTTGTAAAAAGTCTCTTTCCAGGTCTCCTGTAGGCCCCCTTTAGGTGCCAGAAGGTGCTGTAAGGTCTCCCTGCAGCCTTTGCATCTCCAAGACCCCCCAACTCTCTCAGCCTGTGTTCATAGGAGAGGTGCTTTAGCCCTGTGAACATCTCCGTGTCCTTCCTCTGGACTTGCTTCAACAGATCCACGTCCTTCTTATGTTGTGTGCCCCAGAGCTGGATGCAGCACTTCAGATGAGGTCTCAGGAGAACAGACTGAGGTGGCAGAAGCTCCTCCCTTGCCCTGCTGCCCAGGCGGCTGTTGACTCAGCCCAGGACCTGGTTGACCACTTTGGCTGTGACCTTACAGCTTACAGCTCATTGATGTCAAGTTTTTCCACTCAGCCTGTACTTGTGCTTGGGATTGCCCCCATCCAGGAGCAGGACCTTGCCCTTGGTCTTGCTGAACTTCAGGAGCACAGGCTCACTTCTCAAGCCTGTTGATGTCCCTCTGGATGGCATCCCTTCCTTCCAGCATACAGAACGCACCATAGGGCTTGGTGGTGTTGGCAGACTTGCTGAGGGTACATTCAATCCCACTGTCCATGTTGCCGACAAAAGTGTGGAATAGTGCTGGTTGCTAAGCCAGCCTCTGAGGAATGCCACTTGTCACTTGGACCTTGAGCTATTGACTGCAGCTCTTGAGTGCAACCATCCTGCCAGTTCTTTATCCACTGCATCGTCCATCTGTCAAATCCATGTCTGTCCTGTTTGGAGACAGGGGTATTTGGTGTGACAGCATCAACTGCTTTGCACAAGTCCCGGTAGATGATGTCAGTAGCTCTTCCTTTATCTACCAACATGTTAATTCCATTGTAGAAGGCCACCAATTTGTCAGGCATGATTTGTCCTTACTGGAGCTGTTGTTTGCTGTCACCAATCATCTCCTTATTTTCCATATGAGCATTCAGTGTAGTTTCCAGGAGGGTCTGCTCCATGATCTTGCTGGTCACAGAGGTGAGACTGACCAGCCTGAGCCTGACCAACCTACTGACATGTAGTTCCCAATATCTTCCCTATATCCCTTTTATAAAAATGGGGATTTTGTTTCCCCTTTTCCCGTTGGTGGGAACTTTACTGAAATGCCACAGCTACTCGGATATGATGGATAGTGACTGTCAGTTCCCAAAATACCTAAGCAGCCTGTGAGTGCTGTATAAATCAGAAACTTCTTTGAAAGTAAGGGTGTGTATCACCTTCACTTCAGGCTGTCATCCTTGAGGATGAAATAAGAAAATACTTTCTTTAAGGCTTGATACGCCTGCTAGTTACCGGGAGGCACCAATTCACAAAATAGGTGGCATTCAGTTCCATGTGGGGACTGGAGTACTCACTCTTTGAAGGGGAAAGAAAGATGAAACAATTAAAACTGTTTTCTCTGTTACTTCTCTCCCTATTATCAAACGTAAAATCTGCAAACAGATGTTACAATGGAACCATGGAAAATCTGGGCAAATATTTATTTTTTCCGTCTCTGTTTACAAGATGTTTCTACAAATAAAGAAACGTGGGGGAAATAATGAAAAAAACCCAAACCCAAAAGGAGCTGCCTCTCATCTCCCATTGCCCCGAGCAGTGTATCTTCCTACTTGCTTTGGGTGGAAAACCACCTGCATGCTTGACCAGCTGAAAGAGGCAGTAAGTCAGGCTGGTGGAGCCACATTGTGGTTTTCCCCAATCACCAGTGACAGGCTCTGAAAGTGCAGCCTGCAGACTGTTACCAAAGGAGAGGGCCTTCAAAGAGCTCAGAGTCTCCCCTGCTTGAAAAGGAGGGGTGGGAGGAGGATGGGTGACCACTGCGTTAGCTTTTCTGTATGAGTCTGTTCTAAGATGCAGAGTGGAGGAAGGAACTGACTTTCTTCTATTTCCTTTTTAGCTTCTGAAGGCATGAACCGATTTACAGGAAAGCTGCCAGCCTTTCAGCCTTTTTTTTTTTTTTTTTTTTTTTTTTTTGGTGGGGGGGGAGGTGTGGAGTACAAAGACTTTGTGTGTAACTTAATGCTTTCTGAGGGAAGTCAGCTAGCATTTAGAGCTCTTCAATGCCACGGTGCAACAGATCAGAAATGAGCTTGGGGTGTCAGCTGTCAAAATACACATGGAAACCACATGGAAACCACGCTAGGAAGTGTGAATTATGCATGAGGCACTCCGAAGCTGCTCAGGGCTGTGTTGAGTGTCACAGGTGATCTGTGCATTGGATCAGTGGTGGTCTGGTGGTGCATTCTTGCTGTGTGGCACTGGGTTGTGTTTCCTGGGCTGCAGGGGAGCATGGGGATGGGGAGCAGGGCTGATCTCTGGCTCAGGCAGCTCAGCACATCGAGAGTGTGGGTGTACAGAGCTAAGCAGGGCCACAGGTGGGGAATCCAAAGGAACTGATCTTCTTCCATGCAGATGCAGCAGAGTTAAGCAACTTCAGGCAGGAGAGGTTTTGAGCTGCTTTCCAGGAGTTAATAAGAACTTGAAATAGAGCCCAAGCCCTAAACGCACTTTATTTAGGCTGAGGGTGGCAGTTTTTCTTACTGCTGTAATTACACAGGTAAAAGCATATAAATTTGTCTTGAGTTTCTAGTTTTGAAACTGCGTGGACTTAAGAGAGTTTTCATGTTATTTGACGGGCAAGATGAGAACCAATCCTTGGCCTTCTGGATCTGCTTTGCCATCAGTGCTGACTGCTGGCAGAGAGACTTAATGCTTGCTAGGGAGGTGAGAACAGTTTGTATCATAGGTTCCTATACAGTTGACCTTTAAAAGCAGCCCACAGCATGTGGGTATAGAGGGATGATAACTCTGGAAACCACACATAAGTTCATTAGTCAGTTTTTTAACATATTTAATGTATCCTGCATTGAGGGAGGCTAGGGGTGCTTGCATGCTGCTCTAACATAGCAGAACTAGGGGGTGATGCCTTTAGCAGCAGGGCAGTTGCTTTGATAAACCAGTGCACACTTTGAGTACCATCACATAGGCTATGCCTTATGCTTGAAGGCTGGTGGCTGCCTGGAAGACTTCAGGTTGTTGTTGAAGGTAAAGGCCTGATAGCAAGACCAGCTACCAAAGTGGCTGTTCTAACAGAACAGATTGGGCCCCATATTTTGTGACTGACTCAGCCCTTCCCAATTTGCCAGACTGAACCAAAAGGGAAAGATTTTGGCTGGCTGACCCCATTTTGTCAGCTTGAGGCTCAGTAAAGCATAGAGTAAAGCCAAGGTTGTAAGAATCACTCAGCTGAAGCTCAGATCCTTCCTCTGAAACTTATAATTTACTGATTTATGGCTTTCATATTTTTAAATACATATTTTCCTTTTGTGGATTTTAAAACAAAGAAGAGTAAAATGGCCGTAGGTCAGCAAAACTGACTTCTCAGGAAAACTAAAAATTGGTTTTGTTGGGCTATTGAATGACTTAAATGGTACTCAGCTCCAGAAGTTCAGAAATATGTCTTATTCTACCACTGAATATTTATTTATACAATGTATTGACAGCTGATCTGTAATTTATGATGTTTCTAGATATGCACATTATTTTATGCCTTCAGGAAAAAATTATCACAGTTTAAGATATTCATCTTCTGATGGTAATTAAAATCTTTTGAGGGTAACTTTAATAAAGCCTTGCCCCTTCTGTCCTTTTGTCCAGTAAGGCCCACTCTGCCCCACTTTGTGCTAGCTAAGAATGAGAGAGAGGAGGTGCTGAGCCTGCCAGGGCCTCTTGAAGTTTCATGAGGAGTTGAGGCATGATTAGAAACTGGAAAAAGGAGACCAGGAACTTTTATGTGTCAGTGAGAAAGGATGAGAGTTTTAGAAACAGTTTGTGTAGAATGTGAGCCAAGAAGAAAAAAGGTTTAAACTTTTCAAGATCTTGCTTCTGTTCCCAGGCATAATAGAAATAAAGAACTAATTGAGCAATAAAACGTGCTTATTGCAGTTGGCTAGGGTAGGATCACTTGTAAAAGATTGCTAACAATAGGATGAGGATTTTTTCCTCTGCAGGGAAGAGAAATTAAGGGGTATGAAATACTTGGCATAATATAGTCATGAGTGTTTGAAATGCACATGTGTATGTCCTTACCTTCCTTCTGACTTTGGTGTTTATAAAATCTTTCCATGGTTCTGGTGAGGAAGGGAGGAATAAAACCTCAGCCCTGTTAATGACCAGCAACTTCAGTGTCACTTGAGTCTGTCAGTGCTGCCGTGGGTGTTTTAAATCTGTGGAGTCTCATTTCTGCAGTGCAGGTAAGCTGTGTCACACATCACATTCTGCTCGCTGGTAGTCTTGGTGTAGCCCAGGAGTGCTCCCAGAATAAACAGTGTACCCCATCCTTTAATGGTCTTACTGTTGTAAAACCCAATCCTGAAGGTTTTCCTGTCCAGCTACCTAAGTATCTGTGTCCTGTTATGCTGCACAGTGTAAGTAAAAAAACCCCAACAGTTACTAGGTCCTGTAACAAATCTAAATAAACAAATGTAATCAATGGATGTCTTTGGAACTGCTCTCAAATAATGAATACAATTTGTAGGACTAACCACTTTGCTCAGCAGTGAGTAGTTGTAGAACTGGGTTTTGAGAAAAGACTGAAGGAAACCAGATTGCTGAGGTACAAGAAATATCCTTCACTGTTCCTGTACGAGAACATAAAGCAACAACAACTAATAAAAAAAAAAAAGTTTTATTAACAGTTGGAAGAATTATTTCTATTAGCATTTCCCAGTAAAGTTGAGGTGGCTTAATTCCCAAACTTTCTTTCATAAAAGGCATTTTTTCAGGCTGTTGGAGGTTGGCCACTAAATGTGTCTGTAACACATTAGGCACTGTTTCTCAGAACACCTTGTGGACTGCTAATTGGAGTTTGCATAATACCGCAAAATTGCAGACATTCCTTTGAAATAAGCAGGAATGAAAACTGCTTTTCTGGGGTAAAAGAGAAAGGAATTTTTTATTTTTAACAAAATGGCTTAACAGAAATCCTATATTGGAATATGTTGTTGTTGCTGTTATTATTCTTATTCTTATTATTATTATTGTTTTATTTTTTTTTCCTTGAAGAAATTAGTTTGAGGAAAAGTTTCCGAACAGTTTTGAATTACACAAGTTCAAGGAGAGCCTTGTACATACAGTACTACTGTTCAAGCCAAGAGGTAAACAATTATGAAATACCTTTGAAATGCAAGGCTGGTAATGCCAAGGTTATGCATTTTGTCATTGAACACAACAGTAAGTTGTTAGGAGCAGGAGTGAGTGATAATTACTACTTACGCACAGATGTGCAAATGAAAAACGTATGAAATTTAATATCTCAGGGTTCAAATTCTTAGTGGTAACACTCTTGTTTTAAATCTGATATAGCCAATAGGAACCAAACAGGATCAAAAAGGGAAAAAAAGTGTCATTAGAGAAATATATTTGCTTGGTCAAAATTCTGGCTTATTCTGCACTTTGGCTGATAAGTACATGTGCATTTCAGGCCCATCCATCCTGCAGATTTGGAGCTGTCCTGGGTGTGAAGATGGTTTTAGGGTAGAATAGGATCAAACCAGGGCTGACACTGAAAATTATTAGACGGCATTCTATTTTTCTCTAATTGTCGGATCACTCCAAGCTGTGAATCCTTTTCACAGCTTTGAATTTTCAGAATAACAGTCCAAACAAGCTGATTTTGCTTCATAAGTGTCTAACAACTCATTTTGTCTGGACATAGGTAGCAATTCTTCATGAAGGGAAGGCTGGAAAAAGCCAGTTTCAGACCATTGTGAAAAGTGTGACTGGGTGCATGAGACAAATCCTATCCAATTAACTCTTATTTCTGCCTGAAATTCTGAAAGGGTACATATAACATCTCATCATGCTTTGCATGACATACCCAGCATGAAAGCATGAACATTCTATTTCCAAATCTGTTTCCCCTCGCTTCATGATTCTTGTGTTTAATGAAGTAACAGCAAAACGGAAGCTTTTAGGCAAGCAGATGGATGTTGATAGAGTTGTAAACTTACACTCTATTTATCAACAAGAACAGTCTCTTATGGTCAGAAGCTGCGTGCAGCAAATAATACAGTAGCTTGGAGAGCAGAGAGATGTTGGGGAAAGGAGGAATTTTTTTTTATTTCAAGTGCCAGGTTTGACGGTACGTTTGTTTATATCTAATAAAATTCCTGATGCTTGGGTCTAAGACGTGGTATTTCAGTCTTGTATAAGGAAGGTTTCTGATGAAAAGAACACGTCCTTCATCTAAATCAATTACACAAAAAAGGAAAGAAAATCACCTTTTGTTATATTTGAAGCACAGGAGGAGGCGGCAAGGGCAAATTAACAGGGCTTCGTGCAGCAGTGCTTGTGTAGGAAACAAACAACTTTTGACAGGAAGATTACAAAAATTTGGAATCATGAAGAGAGAAAAAGCTGTTGCTAAATGGTGAGCATGTATTTGCTTTATTTACCCACCATTTTCCTTCTGCTTTAGCAGAGGTATCTGCCAGGCTCTTGAAAATTTTAGTCATCCTTGCTCTGTCAAAAACTTAGTTGTCTGTGCAGTAAAGACACATTTGCACAACCTGTTGGGTGGGAAAGCCCCCCTGCCCTCCCATGGGCTCCACTGTGCTGCTAATGCCAGGGCACAGAGTTCATGCAGAAATTGTGGCAAATTGCTGAAAGAGTGTTGGGTGCTGTGCATTTTGAACTTTATACATCTCTCTTGAAAAGACAGGCAGATGAACAAAGGAAAGAAATGCAGGAGGTCAGAGGTGGAAAAACATCCTCATGAGAGAACAAATTCTTTCTTCTAATGAGAGGCTTTGTCACTGAGCCACGAACTTCAGAAACTAATGATGAGTGGTCATAGGTATCTACTAAGAGTAGAGTTCACTTTAGATCGATAACAAGAGCAGTTAGAGTGAAAAAAAGAACCCTCTCTAGAAGAGCACAGCATGCACCCATCTCTCTTTGCAGCAGGAATGAGAATATCATCCTCTCCATAGAGTTACAGAGTTCTTATAAGTATAAGGTGAGAATCAGAGAAAATAGTCACATAAAAACTCAAGATTCCCTTCCTTAACAGTCCTTATTTTCTCTCATCCTGATAGAGTGCTTTAAAGAGCAAAATGTGTAATAAAAATGCTCATGACTTAAGGTACTTAGATTCAATCTCTTACTAGTTTCATGGAAATGGATTTATTCAGAATAACAAATAGCAGAGATGTTAGTGATTGTAATTAATTGGAGACAGCATGTCAGTAGTGTCAGCACTTCCCAGAAGCTGACATTCCTGTCACAAAGTTGCAGAAAAATTTTAAAAAGTTAGCAATTGTCTGCTGTCACAAAAGGTGCCTTTGCAAAGTGTGTTTTAAAATGCAGCTTCCTGTTGTAGGCACGCCCATGGTTCAAATATATTCTGTTCTGGTTCTTATTTTAGAGTCGCTTCTTAGAAATTGCTGAGGGGTACCCCAAAACCCAGATAAGCCACACACTTAGAACTGTGTTGTCTGAGACCGTGAAAAGAGTTCTCTTTGCTTTTTGGTTCTTCTAGCATTTGAATTTTTTCTCCTACAGTTTGGGGGTTTGGCCCACACTAGTTGAAACATATGTTTACACAAAAGCCTGCAAAGAAGTCTTATCTCAATATTCTTTTGAGGAGAGACATGAGGACTGAGTTGTACAAGGCCTGTCTATGTGGATTTGTCTGTCTGTCTACTGGATTTGTAAGAAAATAAGTGTTCTGCCTTAGCAGTCTGCTTCATGTATGTAGACTTATCAAAGCCATGGATGTTAATTTGTGTGCTGGTAGAGAAATGTCTTAAAGTAATGTCAAGATAGCAGCCTTGTTAAAGTACAAAGCCCATCAAAGTTCTTCATCCAAAATCTCATGGAAACTGAGCAAAAATACTGTGAGATGGATTATACTATTAGTATTTCCAATCCAGCCAAAATGTTGTCTAACTTTCTTTAGGATCCTTTGCTAAGACCAGAAATGTTACTTTTACATTACGTACTCTTCTTAAAGGCAAGGAATTACAGCAAAACTCTATATCTCCAGCAATGAAAACTGTTCACTTTAGTACTAATTTCAAACTAATTAAACAAGCAGAGCTTCATCTCTCTATGAAAATGCACCGAACAGCAGCTAGGCAACCATAGCATTGCTAAGGTAGCTGAGGAAACTGGCCTGTTGACTCAAACTGCACTTATTGACTCAAACTGCACACACACACACAGACACACACACATTTCAAACGTCATTTTTTTACTGCCCTGGTGAAAATCCTCATTTTCTCCTACTGCATATAACTGCTGTGCAAGTACAGTGAAGTAGGAGCATTAGGTACTTCACAAGAGTGGTGGGTGTTACATTTACATTGTGGAACTGAATTTGGAAAGGAGCCTTTAAATTAGTATTCATTATTTCAGATAGCAAAGATTATGCAGATTTAGGCAAGCTGACAGAGGATATTTCCACATCTTTCAATGGGTTTGTACAGCCTGAAAGCATCTCACGTCGAGCTGCTCAAGAATGTATAAGATGGTAGTTAATGAACTGTGGTAAGCTAGAAGTAAATATTCAGATATGGGCACCATAGTGTGTAGCTCAATGAATTCGACCACAATTATTATATAATTATTGTGGTAATGAGTGGTTTCTGAGTTTTTACTTCACAAAGCATACTTGTGTACTGCTAGTAGTTTCTTGCTAAGGGTTTAATTTAATTAGTTGAGCTTAAACATAGCTTGCTATGAAAAGCAAGTGTTTTAGTATGTTATTGTCTTTCTGAGTTAAGAATGGGAAAGTATGAATTTACAATCAGAAAACATACTGAAAGGTAGTGTTTTTGAGTAATATCCTCTAAATAGGTTTCTGCTCAAAACCTATCTGGGGGGGGGGGGTTTCTTCCTTGGTACTGTTGAACCAGTACCAGCCTTTAAATCCAATTTGTTCTATGTCAGATAACTGTTGAAAATAGTGAATTGAAACCCCTCCACAAAAAAAAAAAAAAAAAACAACACCAAAAAACCAAACAAACAAAACCCCAAAAAAACCAAACCAAAATAACAAAAATCCAAACAAACAAAACCCCAACAACAACAAAAAAACCAAACCCAAAAAATAGGGTGATTCTAATGGGATTTTACATGTTATTCTAAATTACCCCCAGCATTTAAATAGGTGTCTCCTTTCTATACATCTTGTCCTAAAATTGTAATCCTTCTAGAGAATTTTGTTCTTGGTCACTAGGGGTCAGTGATTCAGCTCCAGGTTAAGATGCTTCAAATTTGGTACATGAGTTCCTGCTGTAGGTAGTGGAAATTGAATCAACTGAGTACTTCTTCAAGCTCCAGTGGCTTACAGCTTTGACTGGAATGAGAGCTGAGACATGTAGCTCACATGCAAATGCTTACATTTAACTGTTAGATATAGGGAATTTCTGTCAAGCTTTAGGTTCTGCTTGAGTCTGGTGATGTTAGATTGTGATGGGCCTGATCTAGATCCAGCTCAAGGTTTCTCCATGGACAAGGCAAGACTTGGCCTCTCCAAGAACAAAGGAATACACATTCTGTCCTTAGCTTTGATTGCAGCAGAACTCAGGATTCTAGTGCCAGTAAAAGAAACTGAGGACGTGGAAGGCTGGTAGGACTTGCCAGGCCATGCAGAGGGGTGGAAGCTCTGGGAGAAGAAGGTGGGCATTTGGAAGCTGGACGAGTTCAGAGGAGTGTAAGGGATTCTTCTGTTCCCCAGGCTGACCTTGTAAGGCTTTGTAAGGCTGGGATGGGTCCATGGGGGGCCCTCACCTCATTGACAGTACAAGAAAAACCCAGAAAAACCCACATCTTAGCCTGTAAGTCCACTCCCTTTGCCAAAACACCTTTATTTCTTATGTTTCCCAAACAAGAGCAGCGAGGAGGTGTGCTTGTGGGTCCACACCTAACATGCATGGCCAGCCGAGCCGTGATGCCAGCACCCAGCAGCTCTGACAGCATAAACAAACCAAGGAGAGGGCAGGCAAATGCAGCTTGTGCTGCTTAACCCAATCCCTTCCCATTGTGGTGGCAATCTTTCCTTCTTCCATCTTATGCTTGAGTCCCAGAGGAGAAGTAAATACAGCAGGACCCAACACTGAGACCCAACACAATACAGCTTCTTGGCCCCACTTCTGCCCAACACCTCACAAAGTTGGGGTTTTTAAAAGTATTTTATCTAAAAAAGTTTAAGTAAAGCTCAGGGGATCTGAACATTTGCTGTTTAGCTGTTTGCTGTGACGGTAAAAAATAATAACAGGGGGAAAAAGGAAGAACAAAACTCACTTGAGTCTGTCTGCCATTTATGTCTCATGAAGTAGTTGTTAGCAATTCAAGCATGATTTTGATATCTCTCCTAGTACTTGGTATGTATAACTGTTGACCATGATTTTGGACAGTTTTCTGATTCTGCATAAACAGTATTCTCTTCCCAGTATTTTCTTAGTGCTAAAGCATTAAGAAAACTTCTCTACCATGTTGGAGGCTTATAGTTTTTGCATTATGTGGGCTGGGTGGGGGGGAGTGATTTGGTTTTTTAATCAGTAATGAATTACATCTCAAAACAGCCTTCTGCTTTTATTTTGGTCTCCCTCCTCAGTGCAGGAGAACACTGCAGTGTTTTCCACACTTTGGTTTTTAGGGACAAACAATGTTTGATATAGTCTGGAGCTTCCAGGAATGGCTTCTTTAATTTTATTTGAAAGATTACTACTTGACAGATAAATATTTTTTCCAGGTAGGATTTTCTGCCCTTGATAGGTTGTTATGGACAGCGTGGAGCTGTTAGGAGTGAATTGATTTGTTCAGTCAGAGCGTGGTCATTTGTGGCTGCAGCTGTTTCCATTTAGCTCTTTCTGAGTTGTTCTGTCCTGATTTTCTGTGGGATCCTCAGGAATAATTGGGCATCATCCACTGGGACAGCAGAGCCCTCAAAACTCCCTATTAATCTCCCTGAGAAGTTCACCCAATAGTGTAAATGGTAATGGTTGTTTTATGACATGAAGACTTGGCTACAGAGAAGAGAACACAAACCAACTTACTCTTAATTACTTTTTAAAGGAAAGCAGATTTTCTCTATAGTGATAATCAATGGGACTTGTGTTTGGAAGAAAGACGGATTATTCAAAATGAAACCAAATCTGCCCAGGGCAGATTTTCAGTGGATCGTACTCCTTTTCAAGTTCACTTATGCTTTCCTAAGTAGTTCCTGAATAATCTTTAGTAAGTGTGAATTAAAGAGTGACCCGTACTAAAAAGAAAAAAACATCAAGAAAAGAAAGTCAACCAAGGTCTGAATTACTGTTAGGAACAGTTTTAAACCCAGCAGTCCAATTGTGTCAGCCAAAACATTCCTCCTACCTTTTATTTTCCATGTCTAAATGGCATTATGAAACACCATAATATGTATTTCATTCTGAATTTTAACATTCCTGGTAGAGGTCAGTGACTACAGAGTGACTTTGACTATATTTGTCGAATATGGAAATGCAGGACATGGCTTGGGTCTGTAGGTTCTGAGAAGACATTCTTAACAAGTCTCTTGTCAACACCACCGTGAGGAACCGCATGAGTCACACCCACGCAGAAGCTGTACTGGTAGGCTGTGTTCCTGTACCCCGCCAGTTCAGGTCAGTCTCAGTCTAGAACAGCTCCTTTGGAGAGAGGATGCTTGTACTGCATCTCTTCTGGCTCCAGTGTCTCACAGTGTAAAGCCAGGATGTTTTAACTCCACGCTTTCCATGTCACGTACCAGTGTGCCGCGCTCCTCCATCCAACACACCACTGGGGCGGGAGGCAGCCTCCTTTCCAACATCAGCTTCTCCTCTAGGCTTACAGCTGGAAATGGAGGTGACTCAAGGCCTGTCCTCTTTCTGGAAGTTTCCAGGCCTGCAGGTCCTAAGCCCAGTTTTGGCATGTAATCCTAAGAAATGGCTTTTGTGAAGATTAGCTTTGGATTTCTTAGCAACTGCTGAAGCTGTATGAATTGAAAACATCACGTTATCAAGTTTCGAAGTGGAGTGACAGATTGTTCCACCCTGTCCTATGCCATTGTCAGATCAGAAAATTGAATTCTTCACTCCTCACGATGGGTGCAAAAATAAATACAAAGTCTTCATAGCTAGAAATGAATAATGTCAATTTTATAATGACAAGATATTTCAAAATCACAGTCTCATGTCCTTTAGAATTTGTTTTTCTTTAGCAGTCTCCTCTGTTAGAACATGTTTACAGTAGGTACTCTTTTAAACTAAAATTCATAAAGGATTCAAAGAAAGAAAACAAGAAAATTACCTTGACATTCAGTGGAAGCTGTAATATCATGTAAATCATTACTAATGGAGACCAATTATGGAGGCTCAGAGTCGACTGTAATAGATTTTTCACACAAAGGAGGAAGGATGTTGGACCTACTGCAGAGCTGTGAAGAAGTAATTACATATCATCTTTCGTACCTAACAAATGAGATATTTTAAAAGATGTCACACTAGCCATCACACGCTCAAGAACATCATGTTCTAGTCAGTGGGGTGTTTTATTTGCATTTACATATTTCAGAGCAGCCATCTGTACAGCAGCATCTGTGTGCCTACCACATATTTTGGGTGTGCATGTGCATTACCATTTCATTTTGTGCAGCTGTTTGGTAACCAGCTGAGTACATTGCAGCCATTTGGCATCCATGCTCTATATACTGACTGCTGTCTTGCCTCAACCAATGTCCTAGTTCTTTTAAAAAGGGATTTCTTTTCCACTTCTCAGTGGGACCTCCTCAGGACTAATACCTCCCATATAGGAAAGACATCCTTTTTTTACAGAGCTATTTATAGTGATGTCTGAGAGGATTTAATGAAATCTTGTAATTTGAGGTTCAAAAGTATTGTAAGAGATAATTGTTTATAGGTGGTGAAGATGGAATAGGTTATATATGAATGCTCCCTTACTTCAAGGACATCATGCTGTGTGCTCCTGGCTCTTCTGTTCATTTTCATTTGATTTTTTCAGTTCTCTGTATCAGCATTTCCCTCAGTTATGAGTAGGTTTTAGTTAATGCCTCTTGTCTCCTGTCTCTGCCTTACAGCTGGCGATACATTATTGTAGGGCAGTGTGCATCGACCTGATAGACAGAAGGCTTCAGTTGCACTTAAAGCTTGATTCACTTTTTGTTGGGACCAAGTGGAAAAATAAAGTGGCACTAGGACTTGGCCTGTTTGTGAACTGGAGCCCAGACTCAGGAGCTGCCTCTCCATTAGACTGCATTAGGAGAGTCCCAAGAACCGGGTCCAGCTCTGCACCTCAATCTCTGTGTTGTTGTGTCTCAGAAACAGAGCTATGTTGTAGGATCATTTAGTGATCTGAGTATAAATATGGAAAATTTTTCAATTTCAACATTACTTTTCCTTTAAAACAAGTCACTTTTGGGGATCATGACTCTTCTCATTTGTTTGTCTGTTGCAATTGTCTGGGCACAGCGCTTACCTGCTGTTGCAGGGATTTCAGGTACTGAAAACCTGAGGTGCCATCCTGTTCTCCACCTTTGTTCTGAAGTGCAGAAGTCTCCTGGAGACCAAAACACCTTCATGTAAACTAAATGTTCTACTTAATAATAGGGTGAAGGACGAGCAGTGTTTGATGTGAAGGAGTTTGGGCTTAATGGATTCTCACAAGTCATTTTCAGTTTCCAGCATTAGTTTCCCATGTGTGATACAGACTTTTTATTAAACATCTAGATAAGAATGAACTGAGCCTACTTGTATCTTCATCTCTTGTTTGCATTAACTGGAAAAGTCTGGTGTTCTACCTGTATTTTGAACTGATCAGTGTTAATGTGACCTCTTGTACAAGGCTGTGTGAAGGAAAGCAACCTCTAACAATAGTAAAAACCCTGCATATTTTGTGACCTTTACCACTAGTCACATACAAATTCTTTGGTGTTTCTTGAAGACATAACAGGGGCAAGACATATATGTTTTCTTTCAGTTAATCCCCAAACATCTGTTTTCCCAGCCAGAATAAAAGTGTAAACAAGAGAATGAAAGGACAGTTTATTTTCCCAACTTGAATCTTTTTGTCAAACTCTTTCATCTTAGGATCTTACTGGTAAATAAAGTTTTAGGAAAGGGTCATGTTTCTGAAATACTTGCAGTATTTAAACATTTGTTTCTCTTGATAAAATAATTTACACAAAAACCATTTTGACTGCCTTACTAATTCACTGCTGTGGGAGACATCACATCTAAAAATATTTGAAATGTGTTTAAATTTATTTTTATGTACATAAACATGTATTTTACATGTGTGTAAATATATATTTCTCTTTCCTCTTTCTTTGTGCTTTGTGGTTTTTTTTTTCCATTGGAGCATTTTTCAGAAACTTGGCCACTCAAATCCTGTACCAGTCTGATTTAATTCATGGCCACCTCTGCCACTTGTTGTTTTGTCTGTATAACCTTTAGAGAGATCGTGGATCATTTCCATGTATTAATAGGCTACTTTAGTGAAATTAGTCAATGGCAAGTATAAAATGATGCTGGTCTCTCAGAGTAGTTGCCCAAAGCCATCTGAAAAGGACTGCTTGGGTAAGGAGAGGTTAAAGATACTAAAGATTCCGAGCTAGGCTGAGCTCTAGCAGGGAGTATAGAGAAAATGGAGGTAAGGTGAGACCTAGCATTCTACTGTGTTTCTAGGTTTTTCAGTTTGTAAAAGAAATGTCTTTAAGCTGGTTAATTAACATGGCAGGAGCCTCTACAGTGTCTACAGCTACAGCAGGACAACATCTGTCTGCAGTAATTAGGCAGGAACTTCCACACTGAAGGGCTGCTCACAGATGGCTTGCCAGGCAGATGATGTAGAACTGTTTATACAAACTTCCACTCCTAAAAACAATAGCAAGCACATATTGTTGGCAGTCTTTGGGTGTGAAACTAATTAAGATAAATCTGAAATGTTAAGTGCCTGGTGTTTTGAAAAAAATTATATTGGGAATGGAAACCCACCTCAAATTCATTCATACTGATGTGACAGAAAAAGACAAGGTCTTATTGATAATTTATTGTACTGGGTAAAATAACAAAAGCCTTTGAAAAATGGGCAGAGATGAAGATTTCTTGGATGTGCAGAACAGCTTTCAATAAAATAAATATATTTCACACCTGTCCTATTTATTGTTGTTGATAAGATTAGAGAATTAAAATTGCTAAAGAATTTCTTCTCAGAATCTATCAAACATTTAAGACTGTTTTGTTCAGGGAATATGTTGTCTTTCAAAGACTAGGATGTGAAATCATTTGAAGATATTTGAAGATGCTCTATGGTATAGGAGAGTTTTTCCATTATGTTTTTTTTTTACTGTATGTAATGTTAATATCCATAGAAAAATTCTCATAGTACTGCTTCAGTATTGATTAGATGACACAGGATTTCATGTGAGCTAAAATTTACTTTTTTCAGCTGAAAATATCATAAGAATTAGCACAAAAAATCTCAGATAAAATCAATGAAGGAAAGATACTTGGACTAAACACTGAGGAAAAATGCAGAATAGTTGGCATTGATCTCCCCTGGCTCCCTCCACTCTCTCATAAATATAGTGGAAACATTTGTACTCTATGACTACTGATCTTTTTATGATTATGCACATTTTCTGAGGATTGTAAGTAATGCTACAAAGGTTGTTAGCAAAGGTGCTTTTTTTTCCAGTACCTTGTAGTTGTGAAAGAAAGTCAAATAACAGCCTATATACTGCTCTGGTTTAGCTAGGTATGCTCTTCTTTGAGAAGCTCATTTTATAGAGATAGAAAATCTGATATCCTACCCTTTATATCTGCTAGACAAGGTATTGCTGAAGGCAATTTAGTGATTTGCTAAAACCCAGTTCTGTTTCTCCATTCTTCACTAATATCTCTGCATATTTGTGTATAATGTAGTATTTTTCCTTTTTATGTGTTAGCATTTGAGGATGGATTACAGGGCTTACTTCTTACTAATAGACACATATATTTCATTTTAGAAAGTGTATATTAACTTCAATTTCTTGCACTTTCTGTCAGTTCAACTTCAGGTATTTACCTGACTACAGGAAAAAAAAATATATGTGAATTTTTGCATCTAGTTTTGAGAAGTGTGTTGGTCTCTGCTGAATTTCCTCACAGCCTGACACGAGTGTCCTGGGAGTGCTGGGTGTCATTGTTTGTTTTTAGGAGATAGAGTTCTGAGGCTGTTAGATCAAGGTCTTGAATACATGTGATTTTTACAAGTTGGAACTTCCAACTCCGTTTCTGATCTGAAATGTCAAGACTCCTCAGTAATATGCAAACAGAATAACATATCCTTTTAGTAGTGGTAGGATCCTGCTTGCCTGAGTTTGTTTTTGCCCTTCACCAGTGCCAACAACTTTGATTTTTCACTGACCACAGTGGTTCCTGCAGTATCTGTGGACTTTGCACTGTCTGAATGCAGATGCAGTCATTCAGTTTCTGAAAATGAAAGATTTGGGAACAGAGATTGCTGCCTCCGCCCCAGGGGCCTGAGGGTGTGCTGCATCTGCTGTTCCTTCTGTGGAAGGCTCAGGACAACCTGTTCTTTTCTTCTTGTTACTCCCAGCACCTCCCCAGACCAACACAGTTAATTTTCTGGGGTCCCCAGTGGTGATGCCAGTTCCTGAGATTGGGAAGTGAGGTCACAGAGGTGATCAAGGAGTGGGAAAGCGAACAGGTCACCCCCAGAACCTCATTCCCATTTGCCTAGAGGGAAACTATTATCCCCTTTTATTATACAAATGGAAAGTCAGTTCAGAAAAAACAGATTCCTATTTTCAGGTGGAAAAGCAGGGCAGGCTGTCCATCTCCTTTGTGGGGAGTGACCACATGTAGCCACCACCTCCACTGGCCTTTGTGCATGAGATCTCTCAGTGTCCAGGGCTGGTGGGACACCTGGAGATGGGCCAGCAAATCTCAGAACAACTGAGGTAGGAGCCAGCAGGAGCCAGCACAGGTACTGAAGACACCCAGTGCTTGATATGTGAGATCTAGGAAAAAATTTTCTTCCTATGTCTAGGGGAAAAAAGCCCTGCAAACACCTGCAGAGCTTTATCTCATAAAGACTGAGAGGATAGGAACATTTTCATAGTGAAACAACTGATCTGAAGTATGAGCTCACAGCTGCAGTGTACTTAACAAACAAGATGGTGATGGAAGAATTGATTTATTTTTCTCTATGCCAATCCCTTCTACTTCAATGGATCATGTTGCATTCTGGAGAGAGAATTACTCAGCTGCTTGGTATTGGGAAGAAATAAACCAGGAGGCTCACTTTAAGGTAAACTGGAATATATGTTCTTTGGTAAGACACCAAGCACACTTCTGTCACCTGGTAAAATTTTAATCAATGTTTTTCATCATATGGTTGATACATGATCTGTGCTTGAATGGCTGTGAGTACAGTGTACATTAATTACCTTGCTACACTTGTGTGGGAACTAATGGAGTACAGTGTTTCTCCCAGGAATATACTTCTGGTATTAGAGCCTGCTCCAAATTAGTCAGTTCTACAAATATAGACAAAATTTTATTGCATTTTTCAGTCATATGATAATGATGAGCTGATTCTTACAAATCTTCATAGACTTTCTTATCAGTCTAGAACCAAATTAAAATTTGACTTTTTCAAAATTTCCAAGCATTAACGTGTTTCACTGGTTCAGACAGTCAGCCAAACATTTGAGTAAAGAAGGTGGAAGTTTTCTAGCACAGTTTCAGAACTGCTTTTCGGTAATAATTTAAGATCTGATTTGCAGAACCTTTATATTAGATATCATTTGGAAGTAGAGTCTAGCTAGTTAAGATTATTTTCATACAGGTCTTGATATTTCCTTGCTAATCCTTACTTTCTGGATATACTGTTAAGGTAGATTTTAGGAAAAACAAAACCTTTTTTCAACTATTGCTTCAAGTTACACTCAATGTTTATTCAGGCTGATCTGTTTTGAAGACAAAGAGAGTAACCTTACTTTTTTTTCTGTTATGTCTTGTAATTCCCAGAACAACAAAAACCTCCCCACCAATGTCTTTTAATTCCCAGAACAAAAACCTCCCCACCAAATGCAAAATAAAAAGAAAAAAAAAAACCAAAACACTTTGCTTGGTATTGCACAAGAGTATGAGTCGAGAAATACTTCTTGTGTCTTCATATGCACATGCCAAAAGGTCTCTGCCAGAGTTATTCTCTATTGGAATTTACAGGGGGTTGTGAAGAGCAAATATTGAAGCGCTGTCTTGCTCTTTCTCCTTTAAAATACTATTTGAGGAGGAGCCTAGGGAGCTGGATTGCTCAGAAAAGGATCTGTTTAATATCTAAGACAGAACTCCTGGGTTGCTAAGCTGTAATTGAAAGGTAAATTTTGAGAGAAAACAAAATTAAATTACTATTTGCATAGTTTATTGTTCCTTTGGGATTTATAAAAACATCCCCAGTATTCTTTGCCTCCACCCAAAAAAACTATCTTTGTTGAATTACAAGGATGCAGTTACAAAAATTGCAGTTTTCTCTTCTTTCTGAAAGACTTGAGCAATTATTAGAATTCCCTAAGAGTATGTTAAAACACAGGAGACAAAAGCCTCAGCTTCTGTTTTCAGTCCTG
The DNA here is from genome assembly GCF_027477595.1 of Haemorhous mexicanus. Classification (NCBI taxonomy): domain Eukaryota; kingdom Metazoa; phylum Chordata; class Aves; order Passeriformes; family Fringillidae; genus Haemorhous; species Haemorhous mexicanus. The sequence continues at coordinate 51,826,503 of NC_082343.1, forward strand.
GTTGTGGAGAAAAGGCAGTATTGCAGTGTGTGCTGTCCATTGGAGGACCAGGCGTTCCTCATGTAAAAACATCTGAAATGTTGAGAGTATTTTTGGTGCTGTTTTGGTTTTATTGTTTTTCTGTATTAACCATGGGGCTTTTAGTGGAAATTTCAAATGCAATTACTTTGTATTTAGTTAAAAAATGAAATATATTTACTAATGACCCTTCTTAAAGGATGAAGTAATTGGAAGACATTAAGTTGGAAGATAGTACTGTGTGTCTTGGCTTCCAGAAAGGGTATGATGCCAGCCTGCTTTGAACTGCCAACATCCCAAAAAGCTTCCTCACTGGCTCCCTTCACAGTGGGTTGCCTGTATCTGCCTCCTGGTTCTTGATGCTGACACAGTAAATAAAACTTTGGCAAGGTTTATACCACAATGGGCCTGAATTGCAGATAGTCTCTAGGTGTAGTTCCAGTCTAGTTGTTCATAAATGGAGACTGCTGGGTTGGGCCACTTAGCAGATGAATAATTTGTAGAGTTTTTACAATGTTAATTCATGATTTTGTCCATTCATGGTGGTTTTGGAGGCTTATTAATCAAATATTTATTAATGCAGATATGCAGCAGTGAGTCTGAAAACCAGGTTTTCTCCTGACTTCTTGTGGAAGTAGGTACAGAGTAGGAGGAAGGAGGAAAATGCTTTCTCTCCCCTGCTCTGTCTGTTCTCCTCAGCGAGGGGCCCAGCAGAATCTATTTCCAGGGCAAGATAGGATTTCCCTCTCTTTGAGTATGCATGGCCTTTCCTCACAAAGGGCAGTGTGCAGTGCAGGTCCCTTATGGGACACTGTTGTTTGTCAAAGTGAGATCAGCAAAGGTCCTTGAGAGGGGGTCTGCTTATGGTTATGGTACACCATCCTTTCTGCATACCTTGCTAGTTGCTCTTTCTTTCAGATGATAAAGTTTTGCAGTTTCTGGAATAAAGAGCTGGAGTGGAACCCCGCATTTGTCTAAAGAAGTTGGGTAGAGGCTCCCTGGCAGCAGCTTTCACATTTGCTGGGCTCTCTGGAGCTCTGGTTGCCAGCACATCGCTTGGCGAAGAGTCCCATATGCCACTTGCTCCTGCTGCTGCTGCTTTGTGCCATGATCAGGGCTCAGCCATCCCAGGAAACACAAAACCGACTTCTGGGGAAATAACCAGACTTAGCCCATGGGAGGCACCTAATTAGATGAGTTTATCAGGTGTTTTGTAATTACAGAAATATGTAGATAATTATTTTCCTTTGAGCCAGCTTGTGCTTACCTCTCTTAAGAATTTGCCATGAAGAAAAAAGGTAACCTGCTATTTAATTGTTCTTTAGACTATAGATATTTAAGGCAACTGAACCATAACAGTGCACAGTGCACAGAGACTACGCTCATGTTTGGGTAACGTGAGGTTGATCCAGGGCTTTCTCTTTTGCCACACTTTTCTGAAGTTTTCAAATGCATGGTACCAAGCAAGAATGATCCAGATGAGTGATCTGTTTAATTGTAAGAGGTAGCATATTTGCTAAATTATAGCCAGATTAGGATTCTGCATTTGATGATTTGGGTGTGGTGTTTTTTGCTGGGTTTTTTTGTTTTTTTTTTTTTTTTGATTTTTTTTTTTAGATCAAATGAATTATTTGAAAAATACAGTGTACAAAACAGGAAAAGTATTTTCCAAACAGTAGATCAGTTAAGCTCAGCTTCCACTTGATGCAGCTTTGTTCTTGTGGCTAGCATCAAAATGTAACAAGTTCCATCCCAAATAGTTATGTTATATACATATGCCATCCTTTTATTGAAAAAATACTTTATGATTAAGAAGTATTGCGTGATAAGATGTAGACTAGCCCAGGACTAGCTCAGGAAATACTCACCTTGAATAAACACATAATGCTGAGGTTATCACTAAAAACCAGTGATTATTTTGGACAAAGTTCTCTTGATTTATTGATCAATAATTCACTGAGTTATTGAAGTATTTATAGTTCCATTTGGTAATAGACCAAATTTAAAAATAAGAAAGAAGATTTACAGTTATTTAGATACTTCTTCTGAATTCAAAAGATAGAGAAGAATTTATTGTAATATATCATGTACAAAAAGAATTCAAATGATTAACCTCAAGACATCTGTTCCTGCAGTCTCTCATGTAGATAAAGCTTTTAATCAGAGCAGAGCTTCAGGTTGCGAGTAAAGTTTTCTCCTGCAAGATGGAACAGGCACCTCCCTGTGCTGCCAAGCCAGTGCTCAGTGCTTCCTTCTCCTCCTTCTCCCTGTCATTGTTCTCTCCAGCCATGTAGACCCTTGGGGGTAGCACCTTGGCAAAGAATAAGTGTCCAGGGCTGCTGAGCTGGTTTTTACTGGAGCACTGCACAGTACTCCAGCCTCAGGAGAGGGCAGTGAGTCGGAGGCAAGGAAGAAGGCTCACCTAAGAGTTAGGATTACATGCATAGTTATATATATATATATATATATATATATATATATATATATATATATATTTGTGTGTGTGTGTGTGTGTGCATAATGCAGAGCAGAGTTGGAAAAGAGGAGATGAAGAACATGCAGAGACTGACAAGGAAGGATCATCCTGTGGTCAGTGCACAAGATTGAGACAATTTAAGTTTATTGTGCCTCACTCATCTCCAGCGTTGTACTGCTGCACCTTAAAGGGCTGTGCAGGCACCACAGGTTAGGTATGGTGAGACAGACTGAATCAGCAGAGACTCAGTCTCCTTGTGTGAGGGAAATGGCAGGCGTGCAATTTCAGCACAAAAATCAGAGGGGAGCAAATTCAGAGGGTCTGCTTGGCTCCACAGGCTGCTGTTCTGTGAAAAGTGTTGATAGACTTGAGGTTTTGGCTAATGTTAGGTGTTTCAAAAGTAGTCAATGGCAATTGCTGTATTAGTGCTTATGGTTTTAAACATGTCTCTTTTGTAGTTTAATGGGAACGAGAGGGTGGAGAAATCTTGTGGGTAAAGCTGTGGAAATAGAGGGAAATTTTCTTTAGTGTCACATTAAAGAGTTGAAAGCATATTTTGATTTAATGGCACCAGTAAACCCCTCTGCTTTCATTTTCTATTGTGTTGTCTAACTTAACCGTTGGTTGTGAAAAAGAGCAGAGATAATTAGTGTTTGAACTGTGGTAATACAGAAACCAGAACTGCAGGTAGAAAATGCTGTGGAACTGCTGAGGCCCTGCATTAGAGAACTTGCTCTCTACTCAGACCAAACAAAACATAGAAGTGGAAGAGGCATGGAAAGAAAAGTTTGTTCCATAAGAAACCAGGAAATGAGCTCAGGGCTTATGATTATCATCCTGCATGTTATTTCCAAGCAAGCCCTCTCTTTCTCAGAAACAAAAAATACTGATAACCAAATTACTGAACATTAAAAAAAAATGTTCTATCCACTTTAGAATGAGCAGCATTTTTTCATTAATATTTATCTCATTATATCAATTGTTATTTTACATAAATTAATTGTATATAATACATCAAGTTTTAAGCAATGGCTATGCTAGATTTACATAGATTGTAATATCAACTGTTTCCTGCTTGCCAACATAATAGTGTCTTGGCAGAAAATGAGAATCATACCTTGTGGCTCAGTCAGTGCAACCCATTAGGTATGTATACTTACATATAAGTTCTTGAAGAACTTGCAGAACAAAAATAAAAAGTTAACAAATATTATTGGTGGGTGAGAAATGAGAATGCAGAAGAGTAAAGCAGATTTGTTTGAATAAATGCTGGACAATTAGCTCAGCTTTTTGCAGAAAAACAATCTGTTTTTCAGCTGCAAAACCCTCACTGCTGGATTCAAGGAGTCCAATTGTGTTCTCACAGTAGAAGCATTTAAAGCATTAACAATGTTCAAGTCAGAAATCCATATAATAAAATAAGATGTAGATGTTTGAAAGAATTCAGTTTGAAGTTACGATACATAGGCAAATGCAAAAGGGTCTCTGAAAGAGTGCATGTATCTAGAATGCTATTACAGTTAAGAAAATGTAATTTATATTCAGGATAACTTAGGGTTTTGATGTATTCATGAGAGAAGAGAATCCTTATCTTTGGGGAATAACAGCAGAAATAGCTTCACCTATTGCACTCTGCATAGGTATTTGAATTCTATACCTCTTTTTGGCATTGGTCTTAGAGAAAACAAATCTTTTTCTTTTGTTCAAAATGAAAGCCTGATGACTTGGAATTGGGAGTGTAGATGTCTGTTATTAAATACATGTTTATTTCAGTAGGTGAGAGCCTGGCTGAAGACTAGAATCACAAAATTTCAAATTGAATAAGTAATAATGTTCTTTTATTTATGCTGCAGTTTATTTGGGAGAGGGATGAGAGTAGCGTGACAGTAGGATTTTATGTTCAAAGTTGCCATGGTAATGCAACCTACTACCTGTTTCCAAGACTGTGCTGTAGCTGTTACTACTTTTATTACAGCTCTTTATCCTTTAGTTTTTAAGGTGTTTGTTACAATGCAATTTAATTTTTAGTAAGTTTTGCCACTTGCCGGGAGGGCTCTGTAGTAAAAGCAATGATAGCAATGCAGGAACTGATTCTGCTGACATGGCTCCTGTCCTCTAATGCAGAGACATTTACAGACTATCAAGCCATGTAGGAAGACAAGATTATCAAGACAGTTCAGTGCTCCATCTATATCCGCTTTCCCTGTAAAGTCAGTGATCAATATTTGGAGGCAGAAATGCCCCACCAATAACACCATACAACACAGGTGGTTCCTAGCATTAGAACTTGGAGGATCCTGTCTGCTTCAGAGTGTTCCAGGACCTCTGTGCCAGGCCTGTGCTAACCCTGCTGAGCAGCAGCAGTATGGCAGCCTGAAGTCAGCCAGAGTGCTTCCATTGGATCCCACTGGATCCTAGCAGTGAGCTCTCAAGATACCATCAGCCTCTCTACACAGTAGATAGCTTGCTCTTTACAATGCAGTGCAAGGAAAATATTTACCAAAGTCAAGATGCTTGTCTAAACCATGCCTTTCAAGTATGGAGGTGGTGATAGATGACTTCTGTCTTCAGCACTTAAAATGCTGTACTTATAAAAAATTCTCTCTTACTGGATTCTTTTCTTCAAGACCTATGCCCTGGTCTTAGTTCTATAACTCCTTTTCCTTTCCTGCTAGATAACACTTGTCTGTCTTTTTATCTGCATTGGCTGAATTTTGCAAAATTTGTACTAGCAAGCACCTTCCTATATCTGAACCTCTCATGTCTTCAAAAGGAAAAGTTCCTAATTAAGCAGGCTGTGCAAATTGCTTATTCTTATGCTCCTCTCTGTCTTTGTGTCCAGTGGTTTAGCACATTATGTAAACTTTTATATAAGCTTTTGTATTTTATCTAGAAAATACTGAAAGTTAAGTAGATATCACGCAGTGGAATCAAAGAGATAAGTTACTGTATTTTATCCAGAACAGTACTCTGATGGCTGCTGCATAACAAGAGCTGTTTTTTCTTAACTGAGCTGTGGGATATTACACTGTATGAGTGTACACAGTACATGCATGTTTTGAGGGTGTGCCTATGTTGGTGTGAACTAAAGGTGCATGTATCTGTTCTGTTTCTTACCAAATAGTCACAGGGATAATCGCAGTGAAAGGCATACTCACAGCTGAGGGGTTTGGTGTGTTCTCAGTTTTCTGAATACAATCCTCAAGGATGAGGTCTTGGATTCTTCCCTCCCCATGCTCTGCTCATAATCGTGGCATCTAATTTAGGAAAAGGGTCTTAGACTCCATCTGCATCAGTCAGAAACATTTTGGGTCTTTGAAAGTCTCTTTAAGCATTAGTCACTGGGCGGAGGCACCTACTTCACTCATTTAGATCTACGAGTGTGTGAAATACGTTTGACCTTAAGGCAATAATTCGTAGCCCATTATCAAACTCAAAAACAAGTGAAAGAATTGCCAGTGCAGTATAACACATGGAGGTTTTGGAAACCTACCTTTGTTAGCTCATGCAATGGAGGGTTGATGTCTGTCCAGTCGACTCTGGCCACTTTTTCAGTCAGATGTTAGTGTTGCAGGCTCTGCATTTGCTCATGCAAGAGCAAACTGTGAAGAGGGAAATGTGGATGCTGCTTCAATATCTGAGTTTCTTATGACTGCTGTTATCTGGTTCTTGATGGCAGTTTTCTCATCCTCTTGGTTTTCACCTGTCTACAAGAACTTTCTCCAAAGTCTGCGTGTTGTAAGAGCTTTGCTTCAAGATTTGTCAGTTCAGTGTTTTCATCAGTCACTGGTGTCACATGATATGGTTGAAGAGAGGATTTCTGGAGTGTCTGTAAAATACTCATTTACCTTGTTCATTTGTCAGAATGGACAGCTGTTACAGGTATGCCTGTGGATCCTAGGGTCTTCCTCTCTATCCAGGTAAGAGGTACCAGGAGAATTTCCAGCATTGAGAAGGGTTTTATTTAAAAATTGTCAGCTTCTCTTTCATGCATTTTACTAACTGGGAGTGATAGGGATTTACTGATAGGGAGTGCTGATAGTACTCTTTGGGAGGTTGAGATACAACTGAGGTGTGGATTTTGGTCAGTAAAGGAGGGCAGAAATTAGAGCTGGCAGGTACACTAAAGCAGTCCCAGTAGTTCTTGTTGAACATAAGAACCACTATGCACTTCAAAATAGTAAGAAAACAGAACATGCGTGAAATGTCTCATCTGCAGCTGGAAAAGGAATTTTTAATACCTGACGGTCAAGTAATTGGTAATAAATAAATAAAAATAATTAGTTCACAGAGTAGGACTGCTACAAGGAATTTAAGTCTTTTCCTGTGTAAAAAACATTTACATAACTGAATGACAGTTTCTACATCATCATTTTGTGCTCTTTTTGTAGAAAGGGAGTACCATTAATTACTTTCTTTTGCAGAGCATTTTAAAATAAAACTGCAGAATACATTGGATGAAATCAATACTTAGGAGCTCATTAGGACTACTTCCAGAAATAGTAGAACCATGCAGCATACAGCATGGAAAAACTTACATTTTGGAATGTTTACATGCTTAAAAATTCTGTGTTTACAAATGAATGAAGTGAGGTGGCTGCTCCAGTTTCTCCTGCTGCAAAGGGGAGTCATCCTGAGTCTGTAACCTTTAAATCAGTCTCTTTGTGTCTGTTCAGAGGAGATGGCTTTGTTCAGAAGATCTGATGCACATGGGAAGTCTTTATAAAATGCCTTTGACAAACAAGAATTTGCAGTAACACTCATAGCACTAATACAACAGAATGAAAATAATCCAAACCAGCATGAATCACCATGAACAAGCATTAGATCTCTTAAAATAAAAATACAATTCCAGTAATTCTGGTACTCACTTTTAACGTAGCTTTTCATTTGAGTTTGCTACTTTTACAGAGCGACACTTCTCTCTTTAAGGAGCCTTTCCACTAAAACCAGATTGATGCTTAAAACATCATCAAGCTCTCTTCCTTCAGGTCAGAAATCCCAAGCCTTTTCATAACTGAAATAGTGGAGGAGCCATGGGCTCCATGGAGTCCACAAGAGGCCTTTCTACTGCTGCTTGGCTTTCCATAAAAAGTTGTCAGCCACTGCAGTATGTACCCTGAACAGTCAACTTAAGAAATACCAAAATGAAGATTGTAAGAAAGCTTGACTGGAATAAATACTTGTAACCTCTTGTGAATTTGCTGTGGTATTCCTGATTTACCACATGGAGCTGTGTACTAAATAGAATCAATAATTTGGTGGTTGGTCCTGACTTCTGCTGGATGAAGCTGCTCTGTTGTTTTGTCACAGCTATGGCCCTATTTTCTCTCCTAATTTGTTGTGCTTGCTCAGTGAAATTGAATCGCACGCTGTTTCAGGCAAGTCTTGGAGAAGTTGTTTTCCTCGGTGCAGATGGCTCTTTCCTCCAGATGTGAAAGGCAGTTAAGAGCTGCCTCATTTTTTCCTTAACCCTTCTGAACCCTTCTGAAGTGCCCTTGATGCTATAGTAGTGCAGTGGTTCTTGCCCTATAGATGATTTTCATGTGCCTGTGATCTGTCATGCATGTCAGCTCCTTAAAACGGGTTGCTTTGGTTTATTTGGTTCGTGTTCTTGTGTGTTTTAACAACAGCAGAGTAAAATTCAGGAGCACAGCAGCCCCTGGGAGATCTCCCTGCTGGAAGCTGTTGTGGCAGCTTGGCACCAGTGAGGGTGCAGCCCCTGGTGCTTGCAGCTGCCGATGTTCCAGCCTCGCATCTTCAGCCCAAAGCAGTCAAGGAGAATCTGTACCCTGACCATTTCCCTTCACCCTGCTTGTTTCATTTGGGAACACAATGAGCTGTCAAAATTTCCTGCTTTGTTACCACAGAATTCCTTCTTTTTGCTCTAAAAAGTATTATTTATCTAAAACTGCTAATTGCATAAATTGTCAGAACAACTGCTTAGCTTGATTTTTTTAAGGTGGAGACAAAGAGATGTAAAGGCCTGGTGGACTGATGAAAGTCAGCCTCAAAGTCATCTGCCAAAGCAAAAAAATAGCATTGAGTGTGTTGCCATGAACAGCCCAAATTAATGTGGTAAGTTGTATATCTGGTGCAATCCCTTACTTAGATGTAATTAAAAGTAATAGGGAAGAATATAAATATTTTCCAAATACATGAGCCAAGAAAAAATGGAGGAAGGGAGGTGTGGTTGATTTAGCCCACCACCACTTCCTAACTAATCTTTCTCTAATGATGTAGAGAGAGACTAGGTGGCACCTGGTGAAGTATTTTGAAATAACAGATTCATGAGGTAGAGCTACTTGATAACATCTTTGACTCATCAGAAACTTGCCTTCCCTCAGGATAAAGTTAATAATCATATAAGAATATAAAGATTTTAGTGGCTTTTCCTAAGTCAGCAGGGATGCAGATTTATTCTGCATACAGGTTCCTATAGTGCTAGAGACAGTCCAAAATTATATTGTCGGTAAAAAATGTAAAATTACACAAAAAGCCAGTTGGAATAATCACTAATTTGTCATGACTTTCGTTCCTGGGATTTGCTAGTTCAGTAAAACTCATTCACATTTCTTACTAATTGCATCAATAGCTCCATTGCTTTCCCTCTTTTGCTGAAATTGCTTTGAATAGTGTACATAAGCATCTAATTTGGCTAGTTTGTAGGTCTGTATGAGACAGCAGGACTGTGGGAAGAAGCTGGGCTACCAGGAACATCCAGACATCTGGGCCACTGAGCAGCTGGGATGCAAGAGGTGACAGCAGCGGTGAACTTAATTTAAAATAGCTGTAGCTGTTAATGCCTGGTATCTCCCAGCATTGTGTTATCCTCAAGGATCATTAGTGCTCTTCTGTGTCAAGAGCATCAAGAAAAATTCTTTAGGACCATTCCCAGTATAAATTTTCTAAGTATCATGGAGATTACGGAGTAATTGCTCCCAAGCAAAAGTTTCCTTTCGGTGCACCGTATTGTCTTCTTATTTTTAGTCTTCAGTTCTTGTACTCATCTCTTGCCTTCTCTTGTATGTTTAACAAGGTCCATATTGTTGAATTGCACTACAGTATTGCTTTCTTTCCCTTTTGTCTAACACTTAGTTTTTTTATTTGAGGTAATTAAGTATCTTGTATGGTGTACTTTTAGTAAGCCTACCTTGTCTTTTCATCGGTGTTACAGTTGTCTGCCTACCTTTAGTGTTCTCTTCCTCAGAATTTGGAGTCACACTATTGAGATCAGATTTAAGGAATCCTTTTGATACATGACTGTATATAATTTTCTTTTTGTCTGGTACCTCCTCTGATTTGATAGGTGCATTATTTCATACCTAGAAAGAATATCAGTCTTGCTGGTTTTATAGCATCAAATGCTTTGGGTGTTTTTTCAGATTTTTGGAGTCTGAATTTATCTTTTTTTTATTGTTGTTTTTAATGTCTCTGCCGATACAGTCACAAGTGACATGTTTATCAGTGTGTAACACGGGATTACTTGCAGATTCCTGTTAATTCATCGGTGCCTGCAGAAAAACAGAAGCGTTGGTCAAGGCATGCTCTGAATTCACACCCGTGCTTAATTTGCTGATGCCTGTATCAGTAGCAGGCTCAAGCCTGCCTGATTTTTTTGAGTTTATATCATGCCTACCATGTGCTTGCCATTCTTACTCTTTCTGCACACGTGAGCCAATCTGATGGGGTTACCTGTGGCAGAGAGCAATGCTTTTAAGTCTGGGTGCTGCTTCGTGGGCTCTGGCTTGTGGGTGCTGGTGAATCTTGCGTCGGTGTTTTACAAACTCTGCAGCTGTTTGCTCCACCCTTCTACTCTTTAACGCGGGGATCGCGGGGGATGGGTAATTTGAAGCTGCTGATGAAGGTAGACCCACGGCATCAGCATACCTTTGAAGTGGAACAGCTGAAGAGCAGGTAGAGGTTTGCACCTCCTGCCCCTGCTGTCAGGAGGGGTAAGTGGGGTCAACAGCAGCTTGAGTTGTTTTGGACTGGTTCCCTAGAGTGGTTGGCAAGGAGGAGCCGAGAACGGGGATCGCGTGTTCTGTCTCTGGGAACAAAAAAGCAAAGTGAAAGTAAGGGTGAGAGAACCTAGATTAATATTTATAATCAAAAGTGACTGCGTTTGAAATATTGTTAATTTGCATGCACTCTCTTGTGTCTTTCGTATCTCTAAGGACCCCTAGAGGGCACGGAAGTTTTTCTCCACCTCAGATATTTAACTTAATAATTCTACTTGGCTTTCTTCCCTTCAACATAATTTAAGTACATTTTAAGTGAACATTAGATAGAAAAAAAATATATATAACAGCATTTAACTAGATCCTTCTTTCATGCTACAAGATGCTTTCTTGTTTTTAAACACAAGCAGTAGAAACTAGCACTAGCAGCCAAATTCTTAAATTATTGTTTAGATTAGTCAGATGCTATATTTGTATCCCAGAGGAAATGCAATTCAAACTAACTAAAAAATTCATACTTCATTTGACACTTTGATAGGACTACAGTGTGAGCTGTGTAAGGGTGTGCAGTGGGTATGCTTTCAACACTGTGGTCTCTGTTTCTGTAGAAGAGGAATTAGTATGGTGAAGAACTAGAGTACTCTAGCTAGAACCTCAAGGTCTTCAGACTTCATCTTATTTAAGAATTTTTAATATTTTGGTCTTGTTGATTGCCTGTAAAGGAACAATTACATTTCACTACAAGATACTTGAAATTATGGAAACATAAAATTGACATATGCTTTCCCACTACTTCCTGACTACTTGGAGAGAGGTTTTGTCACAATTATATATCCTGGGGAGCATTTTTGTCCTTCAATTGGTTTTGCCTATTTCATCAATATTACGTGGTAAGTCAGGAACTAGTCAGAGTGAATTGCACAGCAATACACAGTGCTAATTCTTAGTATTGTGTTGGCATTTCATCACCTTTAAATATACATACTAACACTCCAGAGTAATGCTTATCTGAGAGCATCAGGTTTTCACTTACATAAAACAGCTGCAGTGTTTGAGGAGAAGGTTTGTATTTTCCAGAGTGCTCAAAGAGCAAAAAGTAAAACAAAAACAAACAAACAAACATGCAAACCGCCCACCTAAGTGCAAAAACATCTTAATACTTTTTGGGGGGGATTTTTTCATCAACTTATGGTTTTGAGACCAGTCCCACAGATGTGGAGGTCCGTTGGATTGTGGGCCCAGTCTGGGATTGGGACCTTTGTATGTGAAGCCCTGACAGTCAGAGTCCTACCTGTTCTTGCTTGAGAAAGAAAAAGGCAGATGTCTGCACTTCTTGTGAAGCAATGAGAGTCTGCTTGCTGGGCAAGAAGTTGTTCAATAGGATAATGTTGTTTAATCCCAGCCAGCAATGAAGGGTTTTTTGTGTCTTTGTTCTGATAAGAGGATCAGCTGTACTGCTTTACCCAATTACCCAGGGATGTCATGGGAGATGAATTTTTGGACCTTAGTTTTCCCACTAGAGGAGTGTAATGTCGTCACTTTGTATTAAAAAATAGATCTAGATGAAAACAGCAGAGAAAGGCAGCTGCCCCTTCTAATGTCTCTGGGGATTTTGTGTTTTGCAGGAGATGCACGGGTGAGAGGTCAGACAGGGGTTGTCTCCGAGCGCCGCGGCTCCTACCCATTTATAGACTTCCGTCTTCTTAACAGTAAGTGCAACCCTTCTTTCAGGTCTGTATTTAAGTAAAAACAAACAAAAATCTCTATTGAAAGTGTATGAACCAAACTATCTCATCTCGTACATATCTGTAGCTCAGCTGTCTTCACACAGTCAGCATTAATTCCATTATTTCCACTCAGTGTCTGGCTGTGAAATATTTTGATTGTGTGAATAGTCCATAATGCTCAATCTGTCAAATGTAAATACAGTAGGGCCGTGGGGTGTGCTAGGGAAGGAGCAGGGGCAGTTCAGAATTAAAGAGATAAACCTCTGTGTCCTTTAGCCTCTTAGACAACAGTTGGAACAGATTTATGTGAAGCTGTTATCCGGTCATATAGAATTGGCACAGAAGGGGAGCATGTGACAGCACTGACCAGTGGTTTACAATAACATTAATTTTTCCAACAATTAGAACCCAATCCAAAGCCCCATGGAGTCTTCTCATTGACGTCAATGGATTTTGGGTCAGGCCAGCAGTGAACATCTGTTAAAAATAATCTTAACCTCATTTTGATTGAAGTTATTTTGCCACTGTTGTAAATAAAGGACAGCAAATCTAAAAAGAAAAAGAAACAAATCGAGACCCTGTTGGGTTTTTTTTCACCTGATGGACTCTATACTGATGCAAACCCATTAGCAAGCATGTAAAAAATAAAATAAAAAGAACCACTAAGTCTTGGGTCCTGCAGCACTCAGCCTGGATGCTGTGTAAACTTCAGTGTATGGACACAGGAAGATCCTGATGTGTCCTTGTGTACTGCAACCTTTGAAAAAACTGGTATTCACTGTCTTCATCAAAAGAGACTGAAACTCCAGCAGTTTAAGTGCTGACATTGTTGTGCTTCTAGGGATTGTGCTTTTCATCAAAGAGCAGTTGTCAAACCAAAGTTTGAATTCTCCTTTTTGTACTCCTTGTCTGGGTGCCTGGGGAAGGGGAAGGGAGGAGGAAGCGGGTGGGGAAGGGAGCAGGGAGGAAGCAAAGCGGGTGGGGGCTTGCTGGGAGTCAGGAGTAAAGAGGAGCTGGGGAGAGGAGGGCTTGGGATCTGATGGGATCCTATGGGCTGCATCCACCCATGCTGGCAGAGTTACTGCCACCCAGCAACATGCTGCTATCAGTCCTTCTGATTAAAGGTATTTTCTGAGTTGTAAGTCCATTAGAGAGCTTGCTATGGCTGAGGTAGAAAGGCATAAGGGGGTAAGATGGGTCCATCAGTTTTCCCAGAACAAAGGGAATAACTTACTGGTTGAGCAGTTTTGAGGACAGTTTAGTTCTGACTTGCCAGTGAAGACTTGCATGAAGAAAAATAAGGTGTAGGCTAACTGGAAATAGTACTGGTCATGCATGCCTTTATAAAGACTGAGAGAAAATAAAGCACTTTTCATTCATGAAGTAGAAGTGGATATATATTCATATTCAAATGTGACTAAATTGATTCTTTCTTTTTTATTTTGAATACATACATGTTATATAAAATTCAGTTTCTTTTAAATTTCAAAAAAGTTTTCAGTTTCTTTATCCATGGAGAAGGAAGAACACAAGAATAGTTTAAGGATTTTTTTCTGGCTATAGGGCTTTCACTTCTAGCTCCTGTATGTGAGTCCTGCCATCCTCCAGATCCTGCCAGTTTCTGGGAAATGCTCGTGCTATCCATGGGCTGTGTAGAGAGATATCCATGGCGAGGGATGCTCTGGTGAATACTCAGCCTTTGATCATGCCAGGAGCAGGGCACTCCACCTAACCACTGTAAATATAACTGCTGAACCTAAAAAGTGTGTGTGCACCTCTGGTCCAACAGGGTGGGGATCCTGGGGGCTCTATGCTCCTATGCTCTCTCTCACAGAGACCTCCAGCTTCCTCTCTTTACTGCTTTTCCATAACCTGAAATGTAGGGCTGGCTGATCATGGTCTCTGTAAGGGAAAGCAGTGATCCTGATTTTAGATTCCCCATGGCTTTCAGGTCTTTATATATTTACCATCTTCTCTCTAAGGAGTAGTGTTGCCTTAATTTTTAGGGTGCAAAATGAAGGGATTTCTAGATACTTGACTACTGATTTTGTAGCTGGCAAGTGCACACTGGGCCTGGCTCAACTGGTGACCTACAAGTAAATGAAGATGCTCAGTGTCAGAGCATGCAGATGTGTTTTGCCAGGAAATAAACAGGCTTTTGTAATATTTGTTCATCTACATCCATTCCTGCTGTGCAGAAGTAGCAAAAAACATAAGCACATAAGCAGCAAAAAACATGGTGCTGCACATCCTATCAAAAAGAAATATATATAAATGCCACCGCTGCACACTTTCTTGAAAAGTACCCAACTAATGCTTGCAATAAAACTTTGTCACCATGTTGCATTTGTTTGGGGGCAGTAACTGGCTGAAAGATGTTAGAGTGAGGGAGATAAGAGGCAGAGGAAATTTTTTAGTAAATGTTCTCAGAGGTCATCAACAAATCAAGCATAAACATTACTCCAGCTTCTTACTAACAAACTGAGCTTAAATAGCGACTGTTATATCTTGCATCTGAAATACTGTTCCAAAAAAACAGTACCAGCCTTGTTCTAAAGTAAGGGAAAACACTGAAGCTCATTCTTGTTCAAGTTGACATCCATTCTGTAAATTCACATGTAAAAAAAATACAGGGCTTTGATATTTAATGTCAGAGTAAAGGTTACTTACATGTAACTAATTTTTCTTTCTTTTTTTTCTGTGTACTTGCAGATTCAGTCAAATTAGTGGATGTTTCCCTACTTTGTCTGTTAAGGGTTAACACTGACTAGACCATATCTTCTGTTTTTTCTGGAGTCCTACACTAAAGTCGCTGTGTAACTTTAAGACACCATGAAGTCTTTTTGGATAGGAAATCTTCCTTCACTCTTAAAATGGGATCTTCTGTAGCCCTAATCAAAGCCAACTGTACTAATGTTGGCTTCTTGCTGTTTGAGTCGGTGATGCCATCTACACATTCCTCCAGTGACTCTGCAGTACATAGAAAGTTAGTGTTACCTCACCTTGTCTTTGCCAGGCTCTCGGGACCTTGAGGATTTTCCAGAATCCCGTATGGGGGAGATGGAGAGCTTTAGTGTCTTCCTGTCTGTCCTCTGCCTAGCTGCAAGCTTTCCTAGGCATAGTTGCACTGGTGGGTTTGGGGACTCGTAATAACTCTGGAATACCAAATTGAGTGTGAAATACCCCTGTGTCACTGAGAACTCCTTGGTTCTGTTCTCTGAGCAGTGAATGTTTGCCCCAGCCCCTGGAGTTAGTCCTGCGGCTGTGTGACCTACTCGATTCTGTTCTCTGTTGATGGCAGCGAGTCAGAAGCTTGAGGGGAAGCCAGGTAGCAGGACTCCTAAAATAAAAGATACAAATTTTGCACAGGCCTGTAGGTTTATGGGAAGATAGGGTGATAGTTTTGTCTTCAATTAATTCCATACGAAACCTCACAAATTTTAGGAAATTTTGACTCTGAACTGGGCAGCTCAAGCTTGAGACTGAACCTGGTGCAGGTCGAAATTGATGTTGGCAATTCATTGACACTTCCACATTTCAGTGAATTAAATGAACCTTGCTGTGTTGACAGAAGAGGAGTTAAATATTTGCAGGGTGATAATTTAGAATTCAAAACACTTCTGCAGTGAAAATTAATCCAATTTTCCTTTTAGCAGAGTATATTTTGGATTTGAGGAATAAAGGAGCATAGCTATGGTAAGCATTCATTTAGTTCTCTGATTCACAAAGTTGCTCAGTGAGTCATTGAAGCAGATCTCACCAGTGACTAATATGCATTGATTTCAATGGATTTTATTATCTCATTATGAGGTTTTTTGGTGGCTGTGACGGTACACTTCTTCATTGCCTTAACTCAAAAGTTTGAGGGAATTCCTTGTGATGAATCTGGACTTGAAGATAAACATGCAGCAGTAAGCAAGACCTCACCCTACTGTAGTTATGTTAGATACTTTGTTTTATTGCCAGCTGCAATCAAGGGGAGTAACAAAACAACATAGATTACAGCTGTGATAACTTTTTATTTACAAGTTGCTTGTCAAGCAAGTCAGTAGACAAGGTTCTTAAGACCTAAATTCTCCAGTTCCCATCTTGTGTGTGCTAAGCTTTTATCTAGAATACATTCTGGCTTGCAAACGACAAAATTATTAGCCTTTAATTGACAATATTTAAATCCCTTCTTCTGTATTCACTTCATTATTTATATATGTGACCTGCAGATTGGAGTCTCTGTACCCAAATGGTGTTACCCAGAGAGATATCTGCTTTCTTACACCTTGCTCAGCAGGAACACAGAGTGGGATCTGAGAATATGCAAAATGTCAAAACATGTCTGTAGACATTCCAAAGGTATGTCTCTATTACTTAGGATCTTGTTGTTGTCATGCAGGCAGAAGCTGAGTCCCAAAGAACCCCACCTGCTTTAAGCTTAGCATGGCAAATTAATTTATTACAGATTATATACTTCTAACTTCAGATGGTGATGAATGGTGATATTAGGTAACATTCCATCTCTGTCCTTGATTTGTTGTCTGATCTGAGTCAAGCAAAATACTCTGGTTTTCAGTTTGTTTGCAAATAAAGTGAATTCATCACATACTTTGCAGGAGTGTGATGAATTAGGTATTGGAGAAATAAAACATGTTGTCAGGATTAGTAAGGGAAGATATGAAGTCATGAAAGTGTCTCCATCTCAAAGAACCAAAGTCTGTGGACATTTGAATCTGTGGTTTCTGTCTGTCTACAGAAGGGTCTATTGCAAAATTTACATTCAGTTTTGGGTTTGGATTTTGAACACTCCAGGGCTTTCAGGTAGGGCCCATCTCCAGGGAAAATAAAACTTAACCGCAGCCACCAGCCCAAAACTGAACCATCAAGTAACCTGAACCCAATTGAGTGAGGTTAAAAAGAGTTTGGTTAAGCGCCTTGTTTTGTTGCCTTTGGCTAGAAAAAGAAGTGGGAGTGAGAGATGCTTTTTTAGATATTTCTGACCTAGGTTAAATTAGGACACTAAAAGTCGTGTGAGGAAGTTTCAAGGGCTGATTGGATTACTCAGAACCCAGCCCAGCCTGTGGAGATGAGTCCAAAGTTCCAGATGGTTTTTGAATTAGAAAGGGAGAGATCTTACGAGGTCTGCAATATTTCTACATAATACCTCCCCTAGTTCCTCGTGGATAAGCCCATCCAAAAGATACTCATCAATATCCCTTAGACACATAGGCTTCTTAATCTGGTTCGCTTGTTTGAATGGGATGAACATTTCCAGAACTGGTCAGCCTGTAGCCTTGCTATCAGTTACCTATTCAAGGAACAGAAATTAGAATCCTCTTAATACTTCAGCACAGAGATTGTTCTCTTTTCCAGTAACCCCTCACTATATTAAAAAATTCTTTGTATCATTGGAAGTCAATCTGGTTCCCCCTTTTAGTCAAATAATAGGAAGGGGGTTTTTTTGGAGGAAGAGTTTGCATTTTTGTATTTTTCTAAGTGATGCTATATGCAAAATTTAGTAACAGAGTTTGTTTGAAAAGTATAATTGACTTCCTGCCATTGATGCTCCTTGTTTAGCTTTAATGCCACACTGGCTGAAAAATGAAAGCCAGAATGTAAAACCAATAGATGCACATGTCCTCATGTGCTAATAAAATCCATCCTTTTGGGTTATGAAGGCTTCAGGAGAACTCAAAACAAACAAAAGCAAGCAAAACAAACAAAAAGCCTGCATGTGCTTCACACACCAAGTCTTAGCGAACACTGACCTGATACACTCATTTGTAACTTACTTTTTAGTACAGACTTGGGATTCAGTTGACTGAAGATGTCCCTTTAAAAGTTGCCAAATGGTGCGTGACCCATTCTGCCACCCCACCTTCTTTTCCTTGATTAGAAAAGGGAAAGGATGTACTGAAGATAACACTGAGGATACTTTCCAAATGGCCAGAGGAAAAGAAAGAACAAGGAGAAGGGATCATTAAAATGATAAATGTAGGTTAGGTTTGCTGTTATTACAGGTTATGTTGTTTTTTCTCAAGGGGAGTGAAGGAGGAGGGGATGCACTGTTTCCTGTTGGAGAAACTGTAATCAGCTATAGAGCATTCACAGTTTTAGGAAGAAAAGGTCCTGGCTGCTGTACAAAGACTGAAGTGTCAAAGTAAAGGTTCATAATGAAATGATAATGAGATTGTGACAAACCAGAAAATAACATGCCATTTCCTAGGAACTTGGAGGAGGCTTAATAAAATGATGCCAAAATGTTTGTTTGCATAAAGATGAGTGATAGCCCAAATAAAGGCTTCAAATTGTGATAAGAAACACATCTGAATTCATCTTAAATTTGGATTTAATCTGTTCCTCTTCCTGGTAATATGGCTAATATTCTAAGTGGTCTTTGAAACCCTAATTTCTCCAGAACTTGTTGTAATAGGATTATTTAGTATATAAATGGAATTATCAGCATAATTCTTAAATTCTGTATTCTCTTTCAAACAGTATCAAAAAGAATGTATTTTGGGTTGGGGAGGAAACCGCATGACTAGTCTTCTTCAAAATGCCACTAATTGTGCAGAAACTTCCTGAGTTGGAAACTCAGCTGTTACAAGGCACCATCACTTCAAGTGATGTTCAAAGAAGAGGAAACTCCAAAGCCAGGTCACCTAGAAAGGTGATTTCTCAGAACCTCTCACACGAGCCAGAGAAGCACATGTACCTCCTCTTTAAACAGGGCTTTGCATTGGTTTTGTGCACTTGTGGTTGTGGCTGGAGAACAAAATTTTTACTCTAAAGCAGAAAATTTTAAACTTCTTTTGCTGTACTTCTAATTTTCTGCTTTTCTCTGATGTGCTCAGGGTCCCTCTCTCTTTCTCACAGCTTCTGCTGTGAGGAAAGTTTTAATTGAAAAAAAGTTTGTTCCTCTAAAGAGAAATAATGCAGTTGCAACCTCTATAAACAATGGCAGCTAACAGAGACCACTTGATCTCCAAGAATGAATTTTTCAGAAGTCAAGGGACAAAGAATATTTTAGATGTTGGAGAAGCAAGTAAAACCAAAGCGTTTATACCACAGCTTTTTTGGCTTCCGTATAGTCTGAGGAAGTCTCAGAAGGATTTCTGCATTTACAAGATTTCAGAGCAACACTTTTTTATCTGTAGATAGGATATAGTGCAAGGTCTTCATCTCAGTCTTCTTAGTTGCAGTGACCAGTGTATATTCAGAAGATAAAATTGACACAGTCTTACTATTTTTGACTCAATCCTGTTGGTTAGTCTCTTACACAGGGGATTGAGACATAGAACTGGGGTATTCATCTGAGCTCCTTGGTCCTTCTGCCCTAGACTGAAGCTTTGAAGTGACAGTCCTTCCACATGGGCTTCTGGTGGTGTGTGCATTTTCTCAGGCCTTTCCTCAAAACTTCAGTGTTTTCTTTCTGAAAGCTATTTAGAATTCAAGGTGAAATATATCTGGAAGGCCTAGACAGTGCAGAGAGAAGAGGTTTTCTGTTCCTCTAGTTGATAAGTGCTTTCTAATAATTCAAATTTAAAACATAAAGTTTGTCATTAATTTTTAGATCAGTGTTAATTCAACTAATCATATTAATGCTGCTGTTGTCTTTTGGAGGCTGTTAAGTCTGTAACATAAAGGGATACTAGGGAAGGCACAGCAGTTTTTTCCTATCATCAGTGCTGTGCACTCTCCTGTAGCAGGAAAATTCAGCAACCAAGCATGCAATGAATATGCCAGACAAGACTTCAGTAGAGGTGATGTAAATGCATGGCATAGTTTTACGTGCAAAAAAAAGGACAAACACCAGTTATTCCTCTTAAGTCAGTTACATACCTCTCAGGCTCACAAAGAGAAGTTTTCTAACCAGCTATCAAGCCAGGAATCAGTGCAGAAAATTGTAGGACCAGAGACAAATTGTTTCCCAGAATCCTCGCTGCTTGCAGGCTATCCAGACCTTAAATTGCAGGACTCACCCTCACACCTTATCTTCCAGATATCCCTGTACTTTCCCACCAGTCCTGCCTGGGTCTTGAGGCATACAGTGGCTGTGTATGAAATGCCTTTGCATCCTTGGAAGAGGAGAAAGGGTATTATAAATTGTATGATTCAAAGGCAGCTGCTTGAGGACCTGATTTATTCTGCATCCTTTAGGAAAGAAGAGGGAAAAAACATTTCTCTTTTCTGAATCCCTTCACTTTTGAAAATTAATAAACCCTTTTTTCATCCACTCAGGCTGCTGGGTGACCTGTTTTTATTGTAGGCTGAAGTGCTGTAAAATAACAAAAGGCAGTACTGTGAAGGAAAACTCAGAGGCTTTATTTGAATGCATAAAAAAGGTTGTTTACTTTGAAAGAACAGTAACAATGTAATGAATGTCTGGGGCAGAGTTAAGTACACCCTTGTCCAAATTTGATTTATGTGATCATTTCTGTATGTTAACTCAACCATTGTTAGCATAAACTCCATCATTTTTATATTGATGCTGCCTGTGTGCACATGCTAGTGCAGCAGCGTGAAGGAAATGTGAAATAAAACTGGTAGCAGTTCCCAGTGCAGGAAAACTGTTTTCCTGAAATAACAGAGCTTGGTGTGTAGTGAGGCATAGACCAATTTAAGGCGAGAAGATCTGTGTAACTGGAGGAGCTGTGTTGGGAGAAAGAAGGCAGCCATTGATTTCTGCAGCTTATGAACCTCTTGAGGGCCACGTGCAGTAGTGCAGACATCACCCATGGTCTGCTGGCGTGTGCGTGCATGCGTGGTGTGGCTGTCAAATTACCTGGAGGAAAGTGCAGCCGCTTTGCTTGCCTGCTCAAACAGAGGAGAAACGCTGCGAGCTCAGGCCACCTGAGCTTCTGAAGGCACAAGTTGAGCCTTGTGAGGAATGCTGGTACGAACACTTCTGTGGAGATGTGTGTAATTCCTGAAAGATGTCTGTAATTCATACAGTAACTTTGTTCAGTGTACAAAGAGAGTTTCTGCTACCCCTCTGCTAGGCAGTCACTCTGTGGCATGAGAATGGGCATCTTTTAAGAGATGGAATTTTTTTAGGTAAGCAAAACATTCAAAAGTTGCCAAAATGACTAAAGTTAAACAAAGTTCTGGGGGGAAGTTTTATGGGTATAAACAAAAGACATTCTTGTTTGTCTTTCACGTTCATTTCAAAATTGCCCATAATTACTAAATCCTTCCCATATGAGCTTTGCAGAGCATGGTCTTTAACCAGATGCTATAGCATATGTTCTGGTATCCATAGTTCCACAGCTGAAGTTCAGGGATATCTGCAGTAATATTTTTGATTCATTTACTTTGTAATTCAGTTTCATCTGAAGGCAGTGTATGACTTGTAACATGTGTCATCATCAAAATTTTATATTTACAATTTAAATTGAAATTTACAGTTATCAATAAAGTAGTATGTTCAGCATTTTACTATAAGTCATTAACATAAATCCGTAATGTCATCTTAAAACTGCATCTTGATTTTATGTCAGCTGGTAGATCCCATATGTTGGGAATGGCTTTTTGCTTCTGGAAGATTCAGATGCAACTGGTGAGCTGAGAGCAGAATTTAAGTGTTCACTTTTGGCTGCATTGCCTTTTGGTCTTCTGTTCTAATTAATCTTTTTCTCTCAACTTCATATAGTTGTGCTTTTCCTTTTTTTGTTTGTTGGAAAGGGATAGAGAAAATGCTAGTGAGATTATACTTGTTTGGGCTGTGTTGTGCTCAGAGAAGGGCAGCGTCAGTCCAATTTTATGCAAGACACCATCATAATAAAATACATTATTGTAGATGTCAGAGTAATCTTAGATGGGTCATAGCAATCAGCTGATAAATCCTGTGATTCAAAAGCAAATCAGTTATTACTGAAATGACCCAAAGGATGTGATTTTAACATGATATTCTTTTAATTGACATCCAGAGTTTGCACATGGATAGCCTGCAGTGCTGGATTTGGGCTGTTCTGTCAAGAGCCCGGTTTTGAAAATATATTTGCTGTAATTTTATCAGTATTATTAACTTCTTCCCTTATGAATGAAAATGAAGAACAACAGATTATTGTGGGTAATATTTTTTGACTAATATATTAGAGTACAGGGCACACCGAAAACATCAGGTCAGGTTTCAGGGGTGCTGTCTGCTGATGATTAAATTTGAATTGAGACCCAAGACAACCATACAGAGCAATGGGCAGCAAGTTTGGTGGTTCAATTCAGAAAATACGTTTCATAATAAGAAGTTACTT
Organism: Haemorhous mexicanus; assembly: GCF_027477595.1. Classification (NCBI taxonomy): domain Eukaryota; kingdom Metazoa; phylum Chordata; class Aves; order Passeriformes; family Fringillidae; genus Haemorhous; species Haemorhous mexicanus. The sequence continues at coordinate 51,848,926 of NC_082343.1, forward strand.
GTTTCCATCTGACCTGTTCGTGCTTTGGCAAGTATTATTTATGCTACTGAAATGATCTGGTAATCCAAAGGATAAAATAAACACTTCTTCATAATCCAATGTACAGCTGCTTGTTGGGACTCAGGCCAAACCTTCACCTTCAGATCATCCACAGTAACTCCATGTGTGAGTTTTAAAGACAGTTTAAGAGAGTGTAGGTGGTGATTTCAGTCATCTGTCTTTAACTGAAAAAACAGATATTAACTTAGATAAAAATTAGTGTGAGCGACTTCTAATTTTTAATGTAAAAAAGTGAATTTTTTTGTACTTTAAAATTTAAACTTGTTACCTGAAAGTAGTGACAGCTTGTGGCTAAGATGGCAATAGGAAATTTGGGAAGTTGAGAAACAGCTAACACAAGTTTAAAAAGTGAATTTATTTTAAGAGTGTTTTGTTATCCAGGAATTAAACTGAATGCCAGCCATTTCATAGCAGCCCTATATAAATGAAAAGAAATAAGAAAACAAATCTACTAGTTCCTCCATGTGTCGCTGCCACTGGGTAACTGTTCACACCTACATTAGTCACTCCTTCAACAGGCCATGAAATTGTTCCAGCTTTTAAAATGTGTGAGAAAATCAAGGCATGTGCTGGCACGTCATAAATGAAAACCTGACCTTCAGGCTGGTACAGTAGTGGTGTTGTTACTGTTTTCATTCTGGAAACCACATGGCTTGTCAAGATGCAGTGAAGTTGTTTTGTGCTTTTATATTATTAAAACTCAATGAGATCTTTGGACAGCGCGTGAGAACCATGAGGCTTACTGGTGCTGGAAGTTCTATTGATCCTCAGTATGCAGGATGGCTTTTTTGGATGTTATTACTTACTTTGTGCCTCTCAATAGCTGTTGGATTACTGAATAAGGAAGAAACTTAGTACAGAGGGTGCTTGCTGCTGTTAAAAGAATCAAATCCTGAACCGTCCATGATCCAAAAAAACCTTAGCGACTTCTCTGAAAATCCTCTCAGAATAATGCCACCCATACAAACAGCAGACAAAGTGATATTTTAATTTCACAGTAGAACAAACATTCAGTGGTTTTTCATAAAAAGAGATGGAAAAATAAAAAACAGAGGGTCAGCATCAGTGTGTAGATATTTTTCATGAGCTCTTATTTAAACCTGAAATCCAGTGCATTGCTATGGAGCTTCTTATCTCAAGAAGTCATTAATTTTCTCTCAAAGGACTGTTTAATCTTCAGTTTCTTACAAGGTTTGTCTCACAAATAAAACTGTATTGTATCTTGCTACCTTTCACCAACTATCCAGTTTCTGTCCTCTCTTTTTCCAAAACTTATACCAGACTGCAAAATGAAAACACCACAACTGAGTTTGAGGTTCTGTTAAAAGTTCAGATGAAATTACCTAAACCATTTTGGTTTTTAGAAAGCCTCTGTATTTTTCTTACTAACAATAAGTTAATTTAATTACTCTAATTAGTGATTTAATCACTGTATAAAAAACTGCCTTGGTTTTTGTGTCACATTTAGCCCTATATGAAAAATCTCCTAATACAGCATTAGGGAATTAGAATTATCCTGAGTGAAAAGAACATATTCAGTTGTGTAACCAGAAATGCCTGTATTATCTCAATATACCTGCTTTCCTCATTGCACAGCTGAAATATTTTCTTCATTTATAATTTTTTTTAATATGTAGAAATGACAGCAGACAATGCAGTAGGATTATTAACCTATTCTTATTTCTTTCATTTATTTCCTATTCCAAAAGTGGGTCACACATTTGTGTTTTCAGACTGTATTTTGAGTTCTCTTTTGGTGTCACTTTTTTGATTTTATACCCAAGATCACCTTGTACTTCTAGTGCTGTGCAATATTTAATATATTCCAATGACACCTCCTGTGAGGTATCAAAGTAATGTTATTTTCAGGTGCATAGTTAGGGAACAGAGGCAGAGAGGGTAAGAGCAGCGTTCCTGTACCTAGCTCTGCCTAGTCATTTAGGCTTCCCCTAACACCTACAGTTAGTAGATGTTTCACCCCCTTCCTACCAGTGACTGAGCTGGGTCACAATGAAGGCTGTGGCAGGCAGTGTACTGAACTCAGCTCTTCCAAAACCTACAATAGTATTCTCTTCCCTGGAACATACTTCCTCTCTAAAATAAACAAATATATTACGCTGAAGTGATTTGAATACAGCTCCTTTATGTGGCTTGGCAGGAAGTGTGAACTTGATGATTTTTGTATTAGTATTTTAAAGTGTTTGATACTTCTCATATTAAACTGATAATGTCATCCATCACCTCGGGTTTCATGGTTTCTGTACTGGTTGCTTTTCACAGATACTACACTCTCAGGGGAAGTCGGCACCAAGAAAAAAGTGAAAAGACTGTTAAGTTTCCAGAGATATTTCCATGCATCCCGGTTACTGCGTGGAATTATACCGCAAGCCTCTCTGTACCTACTGGATGAGGACTACCTTGGGCAAGCAAGGGTAAGACAGGCCTCCAGCTCTCTATTTCTTTTAATAATACTACAGAGAGTGTCAGTTTTGCTTTAGCCTTCAGATAACCAAATTCCTGGCTGATCTTTTTTAAATGACCCACGTTGTGTGCCTGTCTCTCTGCAAACAGATTGTCCATTCCTCATTTGTGGTTACAGCCTTAAAGGCTTAGGTCTCAAAGGAACAGAAAATGTTGCTAAATCTACTCAGCGCTTTCAGATTCCAACAACTGAAATTATAATATGGATTTATTAAAGAATGAAGGATTTCGGGTTAAGTTACTGATTCAAGTGCAGCCCTGACACAGCATTTAGTTCATCCACTTGAAAGAAGACAGGTGTCTCTCATCTGCTGTGGAACAGCTATTGGGAAACCCACAACAGCTCTCCGTAGTGGCAAAGGCTAGGAAGCTTGGAACATTGACTGCAAACTTCACAGTGATCAAAATACAATTATCTTATTTTGCAGCTCTTACACTTACTTTGAATGGCATTTCCTAGGAAAACTTTCACAATTGATGGCGTTGGGATTATGTGCCCGGGCAATTTTTATTCTCTGCTGGAGGAGATTATGTGCCAGGTGTTAGAAAGAAATTAAGAATCCAGAACTGTTTGAATGTTGACTAGAGATGGGAGTGAATGTGTATTTCATTCACACATACATCACTATAGGTCATAGAGGTAATCCAGAATCAGAATCTCCTGACTCCACTGATGTAGCTGTAAAACACAGCAGTTGTAGGTAGTGATGGATTCTTCTGCATGTCTGAGTGGGCTTAACAGTAGCACTGTATCTAAATTTATAAAAGCTATTCCTGTGTGCTTCTTTGTTTAGCACATTGTAACTCATATTCACCATGAGAGCTAAGATTTTAAAACACTGTATTAAAAACCCAAGAGAATTTGCACTGACAATCTGGGGACATGAAGAAACAATAAAGCATTTGTGCAGTTAAAGGGAATATTTTCATAATATTTTGGTTTATATTGTTCATTGTTTTGAGTTCCATTTAGAAGGTATTTTTAGTGTTATATTCAAAACCTTCTCAGTTAAAACTGCAAGTGATATTTTTTGTAGTACAGCCACATGAGCCTAATTTCTGATATTTCCATTATGACCTCTGTAGGTTTCTTGAAAAACCTTTAAAGCTGTAATAAGCAATCCTGTGACTGATAAATGTGGAATAATAATAAAATTCTACTTTACAGTGTGACATACTAGTCATTGGCCTTTTCACTTTTGTTTTTTGCAGCATATGCTATCCAGAGTGGGAATGTGGGATTTTGACATTTTCTTGTTTGATCGCTTGACAAATGGTAAGTAAATTTTTTAAGTCTTTATTTTACTGTCTCTCGTATGTGACTGGTCAAAAAAATCCATAATTAATTGTTTGCTAAATGTTTCCAGTTCAGATTACTGAAGAGAAATTGGCCGCATTTAACCTCTATTAAAATCACATCCTGGAGCTTTTTCAGGTTTTTCCTGAGCTATAGGGTAATGTTTCAAGTGTGCTTTTGTACTAATCTAATCCCCTACATTTGTTGTTACATTTTCAAGAGATGTTTCTGTTTCATTTGCCTGTGAAACTCCCAAGCCACTTTAAATATACCTGTTAGATATAATAAATCCAGATCTCCATAATCAGTCAATTTCTATCAATACTAAAGACATTTGAGTGAAGATACCCTCGCTTCTGTTCAGCAGCAAAAATCAGAAATTTATTTAGGGAGCAAAAATCTGTGAAATGTTTTCTCTGAACACCTGCCTGTAAAACCATCCCCCTTCCCCACAAACGTCCAGACAATACCTCTTGATCAGGTAACTCTGGAGAAGGCAATGATCACACCTTTCCCCTTTCTGTACTGCTCAGAGGACTGAGATCCCTCATTCCTCACCCCAGTCTAATTAGGTTTGGTTGGGGCAGAAGATGTAGAAAAAAGTTGGTTTAGAGGCTTAATCAGCTGAATGACCGGCAGTGAAGAGTGAAAAGGATTGCAGATTGCCTGGGAAGCAAAAGCATAGTTCTTCTAAATTACCTTTCTGTGCCCCTGCTCAGTAGTCAAGACCAAGTAAGTTTCCATGTGTTCTTCATACAGATATTTATTTTCCTTCCTGAGTTACACTAAATAAGAAAAGACTCCCTTCAAAATTTGTTTATGTTTAGTATGGGTTGCTTGGTTTGGGGTTTTTTCTAACTTTTATGGAAACAGTGATGCTGAATTAAGCAGTGCAAACTTTTTAAAATACTGTGTTTATGTATAGCTGATCATGTAATACTAGCAAGGCTCAATTTTGCCAGTGTTCCCAGTATTGGATTTACAGTAAGGCCAGTGCAGCATTAAAGTGGGACTTGAGACTGTAAACACTGCAACTCATTTTTCCTGTCTGTGTCATTGTTATGAGATGCAGTTGAGTAGCTGAACTAGGTTACATGGGTTAATTGCATGTTTACGCAGCCATATGCAAAATAAAAAAATTAGTTCCATACTCCTGATTTTTAGTAATCAATTAATGCAGTATGGAAAACCCAAGTGGCAGAAAAGCCACTCTTGTTTCTGTTGTTTCTGAAGATAGACCTGAATTACGAAAATGATGTTGCTCTCGGACAAGCCTGTCAAAGATTTTGTTAAAACCATGTCAGTTTGCCTTCTTCCAGTTAAAACCACAGTTTGCCTGTCATGTTGAAAGAGCAAATGTGACTTTATGGCATCTAGACTCAAGAATGGCACTCCATTGGTACAACCTTTCCATCAACTTTTGATTACATTTAGGAGTAATTTGTATAAGTGACTTCTGAGTACATGATAGTCATCTAAGCTCACTTCATTGGACATGAGGTGATAGGAGCTGACTAATAGGAAATTACCCTGATTTTTAGCCTTGCTTGGTTTGTAACTACCTGTAAAGGGAATCTAAGAGTTGTTCCTTTCTCCTTTTAGGAAACAGTCTTGTAACACTGCTTTGTCACCTCTTCAATGTGCATGGACTTATTCACCATTTCCAGTTAGACATGGTTACATTACACAGGTTTTTTGGTAAGTGTGCGCCTCAACACCATCTATGAATGAAGTTTATAGCTGAAGTAGAGCATCAGAGAAGGCACTGGCTTGGTCTGTCTATGTAAAAATGGTGATGTAGTTGGAAATATTTCAGTAAAAGATATCTATGATACGTATCAGCACACAGTTTGCAGGCACTCAAGTGCTTGGTTCAGTACCTAGTCAGTGGGGGGATTTCAAAAGGCTCTGCATTGGGCTGAAGCATCCCAGCACCACAGTCACACTGGTGATTTAAAATAAAATATGCCATGCAGAGATGTGGCTGGCTTAGGCCCACACAGACAGACAGACAGACAGACAGACAGACACTGCAGAACCTACGCGTGCACAGTACAATTGTGGTGCAGCATAATCATTTTAGTGACGAAAAGACCACTGAGACCCAGGGCAGTTAAAAGCTTATGTGCAAAATTTAACAAATTATATCAAGCTGTCCTGTCTACACTGAACAGTGTTGATGAAAGCCCCTGCTGCTGTTACTGCCAACAGAAATATTAGCCCCATGCTGTCAGGGAACCAAAAGAAGAAATTGGCCAAAGTCAATTACTTTTTGCATCACTTTTTGAAAGCGGCTGAATGCCAGTTTTTCAGACTGTCAGGCAGAGTTTCCAAAGCAGGGTCTCTTCTTTAAGACTGCCTAATTGTTGCTTCTGGAAAGTGTTCCTCTGGTTCGGAGACAGACAAAGTCTCCTGCTGTTTCTAACTCCTGTGGGCAGACGTGAAGCGGACAGTCGGGCAATTAGAGCTAGTGGTCTGAACTCACAGTTTAAGGGATTACCCACTGTACCTCCAGATGCTTGTGTGGCTGGAAACAGACAGAAGGCTTGGACTTTCTTTGGCACTCCTCGTGCTGGCAGCGAGCGCCATGGGAAATCTGCCCGTTGGCTTTCCAGCTGATTAATTGGATCATGTCTAGGAGAGCGCTTTAGGCATGATCACATGCAGCTTCCAGCACTCACGTGGTGCTGAGCCACGACCACGCCATGGCGCACAGGCTGCTGCAAGGAACAGAGGGCTGTGAAGCACACATCTCAATGGTTTTTCTGTCTGAGAGGAAGCTGAGAGTTAAGAGGTTGGTGCTCCTGGTCCAGCTGGACCGGTTCCAGCGCTGCAAACTGAAGCAAGAGGGACTGGCATTTTAAAATGAACACACAGATGGGACTAAAATTGTCACAGGAGATTTTGCTGTGGATACCCCAATGCTGGTTGTTTTGATTCTTCCCCTGGGGGTGTAGGAATGCCCTTGCCTGTAGCTCATCACTCAAGTAACAAATCATGGCAGGATATCAGGGTCTCACTCCCTGCTGCTGTAAAATAGGTGGTACTGCCTTAATGGCACACTACTACCCTACAACAGCAGGCTAAATAATTACACTTCGTTGTGGATAAATTTGCCTCTCCTCCTTGTTTATTTTACTCCTCAATGAGAGCCTTCACTAAGGCAAGAAAGAGGTGATTTATGCACTACAGCCAGTATATCCCCTTGGGCCTCGCAAATCCTTTCATGCATTTTTTCTCTAAAGGTATCCCGATAAAAGCAGCAATTTAAATAAGCTACAGCTATTTGAAGAAACTCCTCAGGCAGCTGACTGCAAAACCTCAAATTGTATTTTAAGTCCAGTTCCCACTTGTGGCTATGGCATTCAGAGACAAAAAGATCTTTGTTTTCTGTTTTGATTCACAGTTATGGTTCAAGAAGATTACCATAGCCAGAACCCGTACCACAATGCTGTCCATGCTGCTGATGTCACACAAGCTATGCACTGCTATCTGAGGGAGCCCAAGGTAATGACAACCTTTCACACTGATGTTGCATTCAGATGGTTATCAGATTTTTTTACCCAGGGTTGAAATCAAAGCCCCGAGATACTTCTATACAGCAGAAAGTGATGGTGTGCTGTAAGTCAGCAACAAGTCAGGAGCAGCCTTGGCTACAGATAACAGATGTTTCAGTCGAGCTGTGAGAGTCACTTCTCATCACGCAGGCATCCTGTCTAAGTGCTGCCATATAAGCTCCAGCCACCATGGTGCTGTGACCCAGCCACCCAGTGGTGCCTCCAGCTCTTCTCCTATCAAATTCAGAAGGAGGCAATGCATGTCTGTACCTCAGCCACCTCAGAGCATAAGCTTCCCACATCGCTATTTCATAATACCAAATTAGGCACAATTTCACCAGGAAAGGGGAAAATAATCCCTTCAGATGGGTCTGTTGCAAGGGTGTGCTCTGCATGAGTATTTAACTGCTGCTGCAAGTTCTCACAGCATCAAAGCAGTGTTGCCTTGTGTGTTACTAGAAGTCACTGTGATATTGCTGTGCTGAGCCACAGTATAAGAACATTATTTACCCTATTCTGGCTTGGCTCAAATGAAAGGATGTTCTGCTAGAACAAGCAGTTTGTTACACAACAATATAGCAATGGTGAGGACAGAAGCAGGCCCCACCTTTCTTATATTTTCATCTCCTGCAAGATCTGCAAGTCCTTTCTGGCCAGGAAGTGCAGAGGACAGACAATGTCCAGAACCTGGACCATACTGCTCATCAGTTCTGACCTCAGAATGCTTCTTTCATCTCATATACCTCTACTCTATACAGACTCATTGGGCTGGTAATAACTGCCTCACTCTCACAAACAGAAAATGCTAAGACTACCTTTTTTTGCTTCTGAATGAGATGTAGCAGAAAAAAATCTGGACAGGTTTTCCAGATTCAGTGTTTGAAGTTAGAAAGGTAAATTATGTTCTCTAATAAAATATATATACTTGAACTGACATAGATATTTAATAGTCAAAGCTGAAATTTCAGAAGTTGATAAACTCTGCATTTTATAACACAGTTCTACGCTAGAGAATTGAAACCTGATCTTTTGTTGGTATTACTAAATACTTGGAGAGGCCGAGCTCTTACAATGGATGCTAACATATACCAACCTGCCAGCTTAGTTGTTTGCTTTTTAGAACAAATGAGACTATGCTGAAGCCCTTCTATTACAACAATCCTTATATTGCCATGAGTAATAAAGAATAGGAAATGCAAACTGTCATAAAATATGATTATGTAGTATGATATCTTTATAGATGTATGTTCAACGTTTACCTTAAAAACATTGTTCACAAAATTTATACTTGACATTTGTGTACAAATGCCAACACACCCAATCTATGCCATGATGTCAGATGGTTTGTTTACTTACCAAAAAAGTATTTACTGTTCCTGTTCTTGTTGTGATTAATGTGTGTGATAATTCAGCTTGCCAGCTTCCTCACCCCATCGGACATCATGCTCGGACTGCTGGCTGCTGCAGCTCATGACGTGGATCACCCAGGGGTCAACCAACCCTTTCTGATTAAAACTAAACACCACCTTGCCAGCTTGTACCAGGTAAAACTGCTCAGCAAGTTGCTAATGTAAAAAATGCAGTCAAGGAGAGTTTAAGGAATTTGCAGTAAACTTTTAATGCCAAAATCTGGCAGCGGGAGGATGTGGGTCAAGTGATCCTGCACTTTGGAGTCTGGACAGTTTCAGTCAAGCACCTCACTGGGTGTCACTTCTTAAAGCAAAGCTGATACAGGAAAAGAGGAAAATGTCAGATTTTTTTTGAGGACATTTAAGCCAGATCAGTTGTCTGGGTTGTTTCTGCAGTAGATATCTGGGGTGAGAAACTGTGGGTAGGACATTTAAAATCATGACAAGAAGATCTCATCTTCTTTCAGTGAGCAGATAAGCTGCAGGCAGGCTCTAAATTGGTATTGCATAAAAGGAAACCTTTGCTTCTTATGGCTGTAGTAAAATTAAACACTTAATGAACACTGCATTAAAAGAAAAAAATAGAAGACAGATTAAACCAAAGGAAAAGTCGTAGACATTTCAGTAACATTCCTTGAGATACAAAGAAAGAACTTCAAGAAAGCCACTAAGTCACACCACAGGCTGTCTAGACCAGTATCCTGTTTCTAAGAGCAGCCAGTAAAAGATCTCAGAAAGAAACATAAGTCTGGGATCAGTACAGAGTTGTCCTTCACCTAGTATACATCCTTTCAGCTCTGGCAAGCAGTCGTAGACAACTTCCTGAAACAAAAACACAGACTCGCTTGTTCAATGACTAGCTATGAACCCATGCTGCCTGATTTTTGTGGTCCTTTTTGAATATATTTGAGATTTTGGCCCATGGCAATCATTGTAGCTTTGTAATTTAATCTAAAACTGTCCTATGAGTATAATCTCCACATATATGTATATGTTGTTACTATATATGAACATCTCTCTATTCTTTGCATTGTACTTATATGTACAATGTGCCAGAGCAATTTGCTGCCAGAGCAAATCTTAATTCTGGTTGCACTAACCATAATTCACAGGTAATAAATGGAGTTAGTAGTGATTTCAAGCCTAGATTCATAGAGTCATAGAATCATGAAGGTTGGAAGAGATCTTTAAGATCATCATGTCCAACCCAACTTTTCACCCAGCACCAGATCCAGACACCTCTTAAACACCTCCAGGAATCGTGACTCCACCACCTCCCTGGGCAACCTGTTTCAGTGCCTGACCACTCTAACAGTGGCCATTTTTTTTCTACTGTCTAATCTGAATCTCCTCTTTTTGAGCTTGAGGCCATTCCCTCTGGTCCTCTCACTGTAGGCAAGGCAGGAGAGACTGGCCCCACCTCCCAGTAGCCTCTTTTCAGGTAGGTGTAGGGAGCAATCAGGTCCCCTCTGAGCCACCTTTTCTCCAGGCTAAACACCCCCAGCTCCCTCAGCCACTCCGTGTAAGATGTGTTCTCTGGTCCTTTCTTGAGTCTTGTTGCCCCTCTCTGGACATGCTCTAGCACCTCAGTGTCCTTTTTAAAGTGAGGGACCAAGAACTGGACCCATCATTCGAGGTGTGGCCTCACCAGTGCCGAGTACAGGGGGACAGTCACTGCCCGGGTCCTGCTGGCCACACTATTCCTGAGACAGGCCAGGATGCCATTGGCCTTCTTGGCCACCTGGGCACACACTGAATCATGTTCAGTCAGCTGTCAACCAGCACTCCCACGGGGCTGCTTTCCAGCCACTTCGGAAGAGTCAATTTCAGCCTTTGTGGAGGTTGTCAGAAATGGAATATCCCACGTTAAAAATTAACCTACCTGAAGAAGACTCACTAATAGCTACATACACATTCTTAGCAAATTGAGAGATGGCTGCCATGTGCTTACTGCTTGATAAGAGTCTCTCTTTTTCTACCCTACACAAGCAACGTTTGGGTTTTCTCATAAGAAGTGGATTGTGCAATGGTGCAACTGTCCTGCCCTCGGACATGGGAATGGGCTGGAATGTGGGAGCCCCAGCCAAGGCACAGTTATGCTCAAACACTGATTGGCCTCTTCATAAGCTGATGCAGCTTATTATGTCATACCCATATGATTCTGGTCCAGTCTTCTCTAAACGTCAGGCCAGCTGAGTGAGGAGGGAAAAAAGCCAGGGACCTCAGCCACAGTACTTTGGGAATGGTAAGGGTGCTTTGAAGAGGAGTGAGTAGAGCCATTCCACAAAACCCCTTGTCTTTTGAAAAGGTACAAACAATTCCTTCTCAAATTAATAGTGGCAAGCAGTACTTTATAATTAGGTTGAAAAATCAGGCTAATCTGAAAGACATACAGCTGAAATACTGGTATCTTGGAGAAGTGGTTTCTGCTCAGGTATTTGGGTTTGAATATACTTACAAATATTGGTTAGAAAAGGCAGTGACAAAGCAGAAAATGCATCTTTCAACAGCAAATGAGATCTGAAGTCTCCTGCTTAAGGACATTCACTGGCAAGTTTGAGTTATTTTAACTGAAAATGATCCCACATTGTTTCCCAAGATTTTAGTAGTATACAGTATATGGATGCCAATAAAAATACCTCCTGGAAAAAAGTTTTGCTGAAAACATTTTTGACTAAAAATGATTTAGTGAATAGTCTTTAAAACATTTACTTTAACATGTGCTTGAAACTGAAACAAAGTTCTTAGGTTTTGGTTTTTAAGTAGCAGAGCCACAGAGCTGCTGGGATTAATCAGAAAAGGGATCAAATGAAAGTAAGTTCTAACAGAGCTGGCAGCCATCTGTCATTCAGACAGTGGACTTATCCATATATGGCATTTCTGTGCTTTTAAATGTCACTTGACATTTAAATTAAAACTTTACATTTACATTTGGAAGAAAAGGTTTTGCAAAATGAGGTAGGTCAGTTCTTGACAAAGATGTAAAGTCTTTGACAGCTTCTGAAGTGCATGTGTGAGAAGAGTCATATTTCAGGAGGACATCACCAAGGACTTTGGAGCTTTCAGCATTTATTTTCAAACTAAATCTGTATTTTATGATGCAAGACACTTTGTTTTGTAATCTGTAGGGTAATTTTCTAAGGTCTGTTGCACGTGATTGCACACACCATAATTTTCTACAAAGATAAAAGCAGTTCATTGAAATCTCCAACATTACAAGGACAGTTGAGAGCATAGAAGGTGAGTCTAGTGGTCTGGAGGTCCCTTAGTTTTCCTGTGAGGAGCACAACAACATTCCTTGTAGTGTGATGCAGACTTTGCTTCTAACTTGCATTGTCTGGCTTTTAAATTAAGGGTAAAAAAGTTTAGAAGTGTGGCTAGATCACAGTACAAAACATTTCAGAAAACTATGAAAGGACACTTTACAACTTTAATGTGGGTAAGCTGGAAATAGGAAAGTACGTTTTGGGCATCAGTAAAAACAGTACTCTTATGCAATCTTCCTTAAAAACAACACTTCTAATAATAAGTGTAATTTTTTACTATTTGATATTATGTATTTAAACCAACTGCTCAATGAGTAAGAATAGATTGATGAGATTGAAAGAAAGTTTGATCTCCTCTGACTTTGAATTAAAACTGAAGTTTGCTCTGCACCTAGAAGTAGCAAGTCTCCCTCTCTTCAAGTTACTGTTCTTTTCCAAGTGTGTGTGTTGAATGCAGTGGTTCAAAAGCTCAGACTAAGTAACAGATTGGAAATACTGTGGTAATTTAAGTAAAATAAATTGTCAAAGTCCTGAAGTCTCTGCTATAGCAGTCTATTGCTATGGGTAGGGCTGTAAATGTGACAGAAGCTTCCTATAGTGTAGCCTTTAAAGCAAGCCTGCATTACTCAGTTTTTTTAAAAAACCAGAACACCACGTGAAGCAGAGCTGAGAGCCCCAGCCTGCAGGCCAGCACGGAGACTTTCCCTGCATGGGCTGTCTCCCACCAGCCTGGGGGATCAGATAGCTCATGGCAATTAGTCTTAATAAAGCACTAGTGTGTTCCTAGGGGGAATAGCTGACTCTGCTAATTACTGGCAGCCACTTCAGGGATTCTGGCTCCTTACATTTAAGAGGAGAATCATATGACTTCATGCTTGTTGTTGCTTGTTAACATGACCTTTCCTTTTCCCTCCTCCCTGCAGTTTCAGTGTGGGAATCTAAATAGGGCAGTGGTGTCAATTTGAGGTTCCCCTTATAGCAGCAGGCAGAGGGCAGAAACTTAGAGAAGTGGAAATACTCTGAGATGACTACCTGAGTGTGCTTTTTCCTAAGAGTAACTACTAATTGGATGCTGGAAAGGTCTCAGATGCCTTCCTCACTTCTCAGCCCTATTCTGGCTGGCCTTCAGGATGGCCAAGGATCAGCTGCATCCATGGAGTGTAATTTCCTCTTTGAGGCAGGTGCTGCTGAAGCAGCTCCTCACAGCAAGAAAGGCTGCCAGGCTGGAAGGGATGTGAGGACACAGGGTGCTCCAGGGGGGACCTCCCTGGTCGAAGAGTTTCAAGGATGCACTCAGACCAGGGTCACAGGAAACTGTGCACTCAGGCACTATCTTAAACAAGTGTAAACCTTCCCAAAAGCCAAAGGTGACATCAGATCGAGTTTGTCCAAGGTAATAGGAAGATGGCAGCCTGTGGCCTTGGGGTGACTCGGGGCCAGTATTCAGCTCTGTGACTTGGTAGGTGAAAAAAAAAACCCAAAAAATTTGTTATTGTGTCCTATTACATTCTCTTATTTTTCTTGGTCAGAGTGTAGGGTTGCAAAAGTCCATCCTGATGTATTTAGGCAAAAGGAGAGAAGGGATATTTAAGTTGGCAAATGAACAGAATTGCTGTCAAAAGTAATTTCTGTATTGCATAACTGATTTTGTGATCTGAGTCCATCAGCTCTTCCTAAGAAAAGGAATTGGTTTTTACATGGTTTGAAAGTTTTGGATTTGGTTTTACTTTATTTTTTCCCCCCTGAATCTGTGATTTTTGTAAGGGAACCAAACTGGCAAACCCAGAGAAATACCAAAGCAACATTGTTTCTGTGAATTCAGAAGCAACAAAAAGCAAGGTGGAAAATAGTGTGATAGGAAGTCAATCCAGTTTGTACTCTCACTTTTGCACCAGGCAAGATGATCAAAATGCAAATCTGGTCTTGGTTATGCAATGTTTAGTTTTTTAACAGTCCTTAGATATGACAGGACTACAAAGTAAGATGGGGAAGACTTAGGCAGAAAATGCTGCTCAGTCCTTCTTGGAAAAGTGGAAGCTGCACATCATGTCCCACGGGAAAGGCAGCACTATGGCAGCAATAGCTCTGAGCTGTGGCACTGTGCATGATGGAGCTAGAAGTCAGCAGTGGCTGGAGAGAGGGATTCTCACTCCAGTTTCCCAGCTGGCAGTGACAGGGTGGAGTCCTTGTTCTGCTGCCTGCTCAGAAGGTTTGGTTGTGTTTTGTTTTGTTTTTCTTATCCAGTGCTCATCTGCTGCAAAAGCTGTGAACTGCCCAAACCAGGGAACAGATGATAGAGGTTTCTGAACAAGTGACATGTCTGAGGCATTTTGTGGTAGAAAGTACTCTGAACTAAACAAGCAGTGATGGGAAAACACATTGTGTTAGGATAGTAATTTCCAGTCATCAGACAAAAGATACCAAATTTGTTGTAATTTACTGACAACCTAGAAAGCTGGCTTTCAGCTCCCTAGCAGTTTTTTTCCCACCTAACGTTGGTTCCACTTAGTTGAAAGCAAGGAAACAAAGAGGAGTCAAAATTTGTTGCAGGCTAAGTTGCTGAAGCCTGCAAATGCTCAGCAGTAGTGCTATTCCTCTTGCTTTCACTGAACAGCTGCAGGCAGTTTGCAGTTCCCTGACTCAAAGGGAAATTTGGCAGTTTAGTTTTCTTCTTCTTGTCCGCTCTGCATTCAAACTGTAGAGGCTGAAAAGTCAGCCTGGAATCAGTAGGAGGTAAAAATAAGCTTTTGCACTCCTGCTTTAATTTATTTGTTAATAAATCTGCTAGAATGCATACTGCCTCCCACTCAGATGAGATTAGCTCCTCTGTTCACAGCAGGATTCAAAAAGTGCAGAACAACAGGCCTCTAGGGCTGACCTTAGCTAAGAACCCCAGAAGCACAAGGTCCTTAACTGTAGAAATCGAGACCAATTACTCTAATCCAACTGTGGCTGAAAAGCACCCATTTTAGGCTCATGTTACAGCATGTCCAGCCAGCTCTGGGTGTCATGTGATATGGCAAATCCATGTGTGTACCATGGATACCATCCTAATCCTTGCGTTTGTCGGTGTTGTTCCTCCCCAGAACGTGTCGGTGCTGGAGAACCACCACTGGCGCTCCACCATAGGCATGCTGCGAGAGTCACGGCTGCTCGCCCACCTGCCCAAGGAGGTCACGTAAGTGTCCACCAGAATCACTGAAACGAGGCCATGGCCTCCTTCTCCCTTCCTAAAAGCACACTGGCAAAAAAAAAAAAGCCCAGGCTTCAGAATAGGCTGAACTTCCTGCGCCTTCTTGGTGCCACTGTGAGACCATGAGACAAAGTTGTGCAGCAGAAGTATTTTTTAACACCTACCCACTTCTGCAGCACAGGAATGGAATGGCCACTCTCAGCCCAGGAACAGAGAAAGTCCCAGCAAGAGCTGAGGGATTGTTTAGATGGATTGTTGGCATTTTTCATCTTACACAGCACCAACCAAAAATGGAAAGATTTAGTGATTAAAAACAGGAAATTGAAGGAGTTGGTCAAGGAGCATCAAGACTACTCAGGACTTCTGCATGTCACTGAGAGTATGTGGTTCAGTCTTTATGGATAGAGCAAAAAAAGAGCAGCCACATGAGCACCTTGGCCAAGTTGCTGCTAGCTTTTTCCTTGTGTTAGTCCTACCAAGGATGGGAGATTGAGACAGTGAGCAGACTGCAGTAATACATTTTAAATTACAGGTGACCCTACCAAGAATATAAACAAGTTACCTGGAAGCAGTAAGCTCTATATCCCTCCAGAAATTCTTTGCATCAACAACTTTAAAGGACTTCAGCCTAGACTTCAGCCTAGACCTTCACAACTTTGACTGCAACTTCAAAGTTGCAGTATTCACCGCTCAGCTCTGAGCAGTTGAAGTAAGACGTGAGCATTTTTCTTGATGCAGCATGCTGTTGTTTCAGGGTGGGTTTTTTTTGTACTTTCCTAGCACTTTTCAGAAGCTTTCAGAACAGCTTGTGCCAACAAGCATTTTTATTCTACATTATCTATTCTTCTTGAATCCATTTGGGCAGGTAGAACAGTTGTAGCCCACAAAACTCAGCAGAGACTGACCAAACAGATCAGACTGGGTCCATAAAGAAAGAGGGAGCTTTATGCCAGCTCCAGTGATCCAGAGCAGGTTGTTTTGAGCTCTTAATGTTGAATGGTTCCATGATTAATGGGGTTTATTTACCTTCATTGCAGACAGGACATTGAGCAGCAGTTGGGCTCCCTGATCCTGGCAACAGACATAAACAGGCAGAATGAGTTTTTGATCCGTCTGAAATCTCATCTTGACAATCAGGATTTGAGGCTGGAGGATGCACAAGACAGACATTTTATGCTTCAGGTAACTTCAAATTTTTTTTTTTTATTGTTTTTATTAATTTTTCATGTCACAGTACTTCCTAGTATATGTTAGGAGTAGTTTATTATAGTATGTCTGGACATCAGCCTCTCCTTACCTATTACCATAAACACTTCCCTTCTGCCACCTTCTGGCACGTCAGGCAAGCATAAGGTGCCTCCAGGATTTCCTTAGGTAATTTCCTTGAGTTAAAAAATCTGTGAATGCAACAGAAACAGGAGAGTGTCAAATGCTAAGGAATGGAGATAAGCTAGATTATTTTATTTCCAGAACACTGCTTCTCTTCACAGGTGATGCTTCAGTTGTAGCGTCTCTCTCTCTTCTGGCAAATGTCACTCCACTGGGTGTTCTTTTCTAGCACTGTGCAGGAGAGCCCCCTCGTTGGTGTTCTTTCCAGGACAGCCTGACATCGGGTCTCCAAGTCCTGTTCCTGTGATGGATGCTCAGAAACTGCCTCTGCAGAGACAGCTGTTGCCATGGCAGCAGATGCTTCTCTAGTGCATCTGACCAGCTAATGGAAAACCCATGCTTTATTCAGAAATCAGATAGGTTCATACTGGCTCTTCCAGCTAAGCAGCAGTCATTAGCAGACTCTTCAGAATAAACCTCTATCTATTAAAGTATTATTGTGATTAACGTAGCTACATACGCTTGCTTCTTTGGAGAAATTACATTAATTTCATTCCTAAATACATAAAGAATTTGAAGTAATTGTTTTCATTTATAAAACAAACACCTACATATTTTCCTTTTATCAAAGTGCATGGAAAAGGTGACAGCTGCAAGGAAAGAAGTGCTGATCTGTTAATTCTTCCCTCTCCAGCAGCATGGGAAATGTAGTAGTTTCTCACCTGTTCTGTCTCAAGCACAGTCTTCTGTCAGATTCCTGCACAGACTGTGCAGGGCAGGCTGACAGGTTGACCATATTTCTGGACAGATAAGGCAAGAAAGTTGTGCAAATACCAAAAGGAGAGGAATTACAGCTCTCAGCTGTGGCAAAAAAAGGTTTCTTGTGCACTAGGAACTTAGGAACAAGGGAACAGACAGTAAGATTTACTTGTCTGGTGGATTAGTTGTGGAAGAAGAAAAGAAAAATATCAAGAACTCTTGATTGATTGGAGTAAGCTAAAGAATGTTTGAAAGGTCCTTGCAGTAGACAATGACATTTAGGCTAATCACCTTAATCCAAAAGAAAATGACTTTGAGATTTCCCTCTGCTGGTTCACAGGTCTGAACTCTTAGGAGGAAATACTTAGGTTTTCTTCCTGGGTGCCAGAATGACTTCTGACTTCTGTCAGACTGAGTGACTGTGTTCAGCCTGTGAAGAAACAAGGCACATGATACTTTGTTCCAAGGCAGTAAGGCAGACTATTACATGGTTTGCTTTTCTGAAGTAGTTACTCAGTTTTAAAAACATTTTCCCCTGTACTCATGCTCCTACAAAGCACTAAGAAGTACTAGTTAACTAAGTGAAGCCAGGCCAGGAGGGGCAGTGTGGAGAGCCCTGTTCTTAGCTTTGTAAACAAAAATATGCAGACATTAAGATGAAGTGTAATTGAAGTGAGATGCAAGGTCACTCACTGAGACCACAGAGAAATCATGCCCAAATACACCAGCTTGGCTCTTCCCTTCCTTGTCATCAGCCATGGATGCTGAGCCAAGCAGTCAGCAGGAGCCAGCCTGAGGCTTTTGTTGGCTTATTCCTTCCAAGGAATATCCAAAACACTTTGCAGCCTTGGAATTTGGCCCTGCTCTTGTTCTCACTATGGTAAAGTGGAGGGCTGAATGAAAGTTTTGTTTGCAGCTTAAATAAATGCTCTTTCCTCAAAGGGCACATTTGGGTGAGGCTGAGCCTCTGAAAGGTAATCTTAACCCTTGCTGGCATCGCTGGTAGGGCCTGGGAGTTCCATGACTGCAGATTTACTGCTGAAACACTGCTAAACAGTAACTTCCTTTCTCACTCCTGCTTTTCTTCTTGCTTTCAGATTGCACTCAAGTGTGCTGACATTTGCAACCCTTGCCGGGTCTGGGATCTGAGCAAGCAGTGGAGTGAACGGGTCTGCGAAGAGTTTTACCGGCAAGGTCAGCCCCTTCAGCCCACAGCAGTCCCTTTCACCTCAGCTTTCCGTGGTTTCTGTGTGACAAGCCAGAGGTAGAACTGAAATGTCCCTTGAGAATACGATCCCTTCAGAGATGTACTGCCTCACTGGAAAAGTGGGAAGGGGTAGAAGAGCAACACGTGTTTCTCTGCTCCTCTACCAGCATCAGGCAGGAGGGAGGGTTTTGCTGTGCCTCAGCACTTGAATTCAGCTGCAAACCCATGGCTGGGTTCCTCTCTGAGACCCTCCAGGCACCATGAGCGTTTCTGAGCTGGAATGGTGCCGGCACCACACTGCCCCAGAATCCCAGCACTGGGTTTTGTCTCGCTTTTCATGCTCCCACTACAACACTGATGGGAGCCTTACCCTCGCTGTTTCCCAAATACGACACATTCTTCTGCCTGCAAATGCAGAGAAAGGGTTCAAACATGCTTCCCAGCATGCTGTTGAAAGGGCCAAAGCAGGCAAGCCAAACCTCAGCTAAAACCTACTGCAAATGTTTTCAGACCCCTGCAGAGAGCACAGTCAAGCAGGGGCTTTTTTTGAAACACAGTAATTACACCATTTGGCTCTATCTGCATAGGCAAGGTCATGCTGTGCTACAATACAGGGTGCAACAGAGTTTAATCACTGCTAAATTCTTTATTCAGAGCATCCTGAGAGTTGAAGGCAAGTGGAAGAGCGCACAATGAAGTTCTTAGTTCATTTAATATTCTGCACTGCAAAATTAAGCCACATCTGAGCTGGTACCTGGTATAGTTAGTCTGTAACACGGACAAACAGATCAGCAAGTTAATTTTCAGCCAGTGTCAGTTTAAGCTGGTGAAATGCCTTTGACTTTGATGCCTTTGAAGCAACATAAGCAACTTGCCCAGTGCAGATTTAGTTAGATGTGTAGTGAAGGCATAATCAGCAGGCAGCTCATGAGGTGCAGTATCTCACCTTTAGTGTATCAGGGGACCATGCTGAGAAAGACATTTTACAAATGTAATGCTTTTTCCACTCTCCATAAGATTTGTTTGTCTGATGTCTAAAATATACCTCTGAAAGGGGATACCTGAGTACATGAGACCAGTTAGAAGCACCACAGGGAGAAAAGGAGCGTTTTATGTGGGACAATTATACAGAAACTGTGGTCTGATTATCACTAATGGCTGTATAACCCTGTTCAGTGGTACAGCATCCCCAGTAATAAATAGCATGCATTTAGATACCATTATCACTTTAAAGTGTTTTTGTAGACCTCTCTACTCCTTTACACACAATGATGGGGCTTGAAGGTATTTTTTGGCACTAAGTTTAACATTTGGAAACCATAAGGTCTCGTGTTTTGATTTTTAACTATAGGTGAGACAGATAATACCACAATTAGTGCTTTGTTTAATCTTCCTTCTGGAACAAAGTTTTAACATTTTTTTAATAGAACATTTCTAAGGCCATTTTAATAGAGACTCAGATCCTGATCTTCCAGTGTTCTGGTGCATCTACACTAAATGTTAATAAATAAAATACACAATCTAGGTACATTTCAGGGAGCATCTGACACCTACAGCAGCTCCTAAAAAACCCCTTTCCTAGAAGAATACTCTAATTTGTTTTTAGATCTTTTAAAAGTCAACACAGCTAGGAATACAGGGTAAGTATTAAATCTTGATTTTTATACATGAAACTGGAAGTAGTGTGAAAAAGCTTTCAAGAGAATGGCTAATGTTGAAGCAACATTAATTATCAGTTTCTCTGATAAGGTTTTAAAATTGCTTGGAAGGTTTTCCCTAGCATGAAAGTTCTCAGGAAATAATTCATGCAGTTTCTTTTATAGTAACTAGAAACAAAAAAAAATTGACTATGATTTTAACTTCTTACCATGCAAAACCAAATCTTATTTTTGTCAATTAAGTGACTTCTGAAAGACAAGAAGATGCGGATATACTTTGGGCCAGACATGGATATACTTTGAGTCAATCATTTTCTACCCAGAACTCTACAGAGGTGGAATTAGAAACTGGAATTAGAAACGTTCTTTTAGTCAAACATTTTTGGAAGGGTAGATGAGAAGAAGACAAATTGCACATTTGGAAACACAAGCCCCTGTTACTGTGTCTCAGTTTTGCTAAATTGTTCCTTTTGATTGTTCATGAAGCAAAAAATGTTTTCTTGCTACTTTCTAAGTACTCAAATAGAACTGAAAATACTCTGTTCACATTTAAGAACTGATTGCATGCTGCAGAGGGAAGAAAGGCAAGGCTTAGGAATGGGGCTATAGAACCTGAGTAGCACAACAGCAAAACCTGTTCACAGGGAGAAAAAAACTTTTAAACAAAAACAGTGGATTTAAAGCAAAATGTTTCTTTATGGGTTGAATACAGTGTTTTGTCTAAAATAGCAGGTCTGTCTTTCTTACAGGAAAGCTTTTCCTAACCAGCCCTCACTACATCCTTATTAGTAAATCAAAATATTATTGTGTGAGGGGAAGTGGCACATCTTTGCTTGCACACAGTTAACTCACTCTTCCCTTCCTTACTGTAGACAGGAAAGGTCCTGTACCTCTTGCAGTAATCAGGATTGTACACTGGCAGGGAAGGCTCACAGTCACAAAGGATGGATGTGTTGCACTCACAGACAGAGAGTGTTTGTTCTAAGGAAACCCCTACACCCAAAACTTAACTCAGAGCAATCTTTGCATGAAGGAATTTCAGGCATGGGGAATGCAGTCTCTCTAGCAGAAAAAGTGACTGTTGTCTTGGCATGGCAGTGAGCAAATTACACCCTCTGAGATGCTTTTCTGCTGAATTCTTAAACCCAGCAAGGTTGTTGATATTGATTACCTTCAACTCCATAAAAAACATCTCCTGCCATTACTATGTACAGAAGCCTGTCCTGTGTGACCATATCTGCTGGAATAATTTCTACTGACTGTTTATAAGTGTCTTCTCAGTGTCAAACCTGGTCAATTCTGTGTCAGGGCCAGTTTGAGGTGGCATCTGGAGTGAGCAGATCCCCCAGGCAGGTTTTTCTTCCAACAATTTGAAACAGTCCCCAGGGCTGGTCACAGCAGGAGCTGCCTGCAGGAATCTTCAGGACAGTCCCAGGTTTGGAACTGGAGACCTCCTGATCCAGTTAGTCAGATACTCTGCTATGAAGGTGGCTAGGAGTTCAGCCAACTGCTTTTCTGTCTCAAGTCAGTCCTATGCAGATGCCTCTCTGGGGACTTCCTGGATGACCCAGTGCAGCAGCAAGGGCATAGCTTGATACCCAGCTACTGGACAGTAGTAAGACAGACTTTTCATCCCTTTTCCACGTTTATAATTTGAGCTCCATAGCTCTTGACACTTGAAACATTACTGGAGTCCATGCTTTGGCCCTTACTAGTTTGTTAGTGCAGCCACAGTGGGTTTCCAGGCTCCAACACTCTTCCCTTTATGAGCCACTTCCACAAGAACGCGCTAGCAAATTCCACTGCAGTACTACTGTAAATCTAAAATTGATACACTGCAATCTTCTGGTAGGAAGTGATCTGAACAAGTAGTAAGTGAGCTAGAATGCCTTAAAAACCTTTCACATGAGAGAGTCTGTTTTAAAAATTAAGATCCTCAGAGCATGTGCTCAGATTTAATGTTCATCTAAAAGTCGTCTTTTCTTAGTTTTATCGTCTTATCTTAGATGGGTAATTGGTTTCTCTGATACCTGAAAAGTCCAGAAAAAGTAGGTATTTAGACATTTACCATGATCATCATTGGTAGAAGATTCCAACTCCTCACACAGTTGCAGACACTGTAAGAGTGTGGCATAGGTATGGAGAAGAGAGAAAAGTGTCAGAAAAAGATTTTATTTCCCCTTTTTTTTGCAGGTGATCTGGAACAAAAATTTGAACTGGAAATAAGCCCCCTTTGTAATCAGCAAAAGGATACAGTACCAAGCATCCAGATTGGTAAGTATTAGTTTCATTCT
Source organism: Haemorhous mexicanus (assembly GCF_027477595.1). Classification (NCBI taxonomy): domain Eukaryota; kingdom Metazoa; phylum Chordata; class Aves; order Passeriformes; family Fringillidae; genus Haemorhous; species Haemorhous mexicanus. The sequence goes on from NC_082343.1 coordinate 51,871,436, forward strand.
CTTCATGTTTATCTCACTATGGCAGAATCTTTAAGAGAAACTGAAATTCACCACATGCCCCACTCCAGTCCAGTTGTTGTAACAATAATAGCTGTGGATACCATAAGAGTTAAAAATGTGTTCTAAATTAAAATGTTCAAAAAGAAATCTGTCTAAGCCAAATGTTCAACAGAAAGACAAAGGAGTCTTTGCATAGGGGGGAAAATACCCACAGGAAAAAATTGCAGCCATTGTTAAACACTGGTTACTTTCTCGTCTGAAATCTCCTCAAAGGCTTGCCGATGGTCACAGAGCTTACTGTGACACACACAGATAAAGCCATATCTTTTCATGTATGCTGGCCAAAAGCTGTGCATTTCAGAAGACATTGATGTCTGTTTGAGAGTTTGTTGTTGTTTCTCATCAGGGCTTTTGCCTCTTCCCTTGCTCTGTGCTTTTGAGGCACTCTGTGGGGCAGTGCACTTGTGGAATTAACTTGTTGCTCACCAGCTGTCCCTTGTGTGTTTCTCCAGGGTTCATGACATACATCGTGGAGCCACTCTTTGAGAGGTGGGCCCAGTTTACAGGCAACACTCCCCTATCTGAAAACATGCTAAACCATCTCAGGAGGAACAAGGCCAAGTGGAGAAGTTTGCTCCACAAGCAACACAGCAGTAGTAGGAGCAACGACCACTCAGGCCAAGTGACTGGCAGCCAGGAACAGACTTTAAATGAAGAAGAGACTCCTTAGTGGCAGCTTTGCACTTTTCCTTCTAGCACTGCTATCTCCGTCTTGGTCACAGCAGCAAAAAAGGTCCCGAGGAGCTGGAGCCTGTTGTCAACACTGTGCAAAGGCAAGAAATGGCAAAGCTCTAAGGGTCCTCATGAACACGCCCATGGTTCTGCTGGGTTTCTTTCTGATCTTCACGTTCCTCTCCCCTCTCTCCGTTCTGCGCATGCCTGATGCCATTAGTCCCTCCTGATCCCGATCTGCCCCAATGCGGAGTCCCAGTCAGCAGCTGGGAAGCCAGGCCAGTTCCAGCTGCCATGAAGCAGGGAGGATTGCTGAGAGAACAGGGGGCACAGAGAGGCACTCTTGGTGATCTTTTCTTTTACCACAAGTCATATTGTGACATATGTATATAGGCCCAGAGCGCCACACCCTTTCTAGGCTGGCAGCTGGGCTGCACATTAAACCACCAGCATCTCCAGCATCCAGAGGACATGGACCGAGCGGGACGGTGCTTGCAGAGGGCAGAGAGTCGGGTTGTTTTAGTGGTTAAAAACCTTTTTAACTTTTGTATTCTGTGCACTAAACAACAGATCTCTAAACCTTGGACTGAAGTTACTCTCCGTATACACACCTTCAGTGTGACAAGGCTTGTTTTGGTAATCATTTTTATGCCACTTTGGATAAAAGACGGGCATCTTCTCATTGCAAGGAACAGTATTCCCTCGCAGCCGAAAGGGAAGGTGTAGTACAGTCTAAACCTTTGAAACACGAACAGATCTATCTTTTGAGTACTGTTTCAAGTTACCTGTTTATATTCATATGTGTACATTTTCTGTAAATAGAAAGCGCTACTGATTCCCATGCCAAAATACTGGAGTACTGTGGGATGATTGCTACCTGTAAAAACATTGGCACTGTGAACAGAATACTGTTAGTTTTAATACAAGAGAAAGCATTTGTAAATATGGTATAGAGTTTATTAATATACACCATTGTTTGTGGATAAAAGCCTTAACTTCTAGCATCCTTCATCTTCTAATAGCTGCCAAAATCATACGATTACAAGATACAATTCTGAACTGCCTTTCCACTATCCAAGGTGTATCAAAGGTCATTAAGGAATGAAGTCTGGCAGGATAACTTCTTGAAAACTTCAAACACATTCCATATGGGTCCGTGTTGTTAATCCATGGCACCTTGCACATTCGGTCTAGGCAAATGTTTCACAGCGCCTGAAGTTTTAAGTTCAAAAAAACCCCCAGGCCCCACAGCAGCACCACGTGATTTGACAGTTCAGCATGATTACCATTTATTCAAATGTGTGAATTTTTACTAAATAGCTTAGTCATCTACAAAGCACGGCATTAGTTCTGGAGTTCAGTTGTTTTCTTGAGAGATGTTGCAGTGTAGCTGATTTTTTCCCCACATTCCCTCCTTAGATAGCATCAAAATGCATCTGTATTTTTCTTTTAATTAAAAGAATACTTCAGCTGACTTTTAGATTAGTCTCAGTCAATGAAGGAAAAAAAAAATGTGTTGTAGTCAGACTACTAAAAATCCTCTTAGCTATCATAGTGGCTGAAGAATTTTCTATGATCTCATCTTTGTGAAAGATACTTGGCCTAAACTATGCCATAAACAACCTCAGTTCTGAAAGTCTTTATTAAACTTTACTTAAGCTTCCACCATTTCAGTGAGATTGTATTCTCAGACACTACTGCATTGCACCAAAGGGATTGTCCCCTGCTCCTCTGTCTGCAGAAAGAATAACTGCATTCAGGTGAAGTGCTGCGTTGTTGTGAGCCCCCCGTACATCACATCTGTACAGCTGCTTTCCAAAAGAATGAGCAGCTGTGGCCAGGTAGTCACGTTTGGGTAGTCACGTTGAGATGTGAAGACATTGAAGAGGCCAGCAAAGAAAGAGCTTTTCAAGTTGGTGTTTGAGAAACATGAGAAAGATGTTTACTCACAGAAGTGCAAGGGAAAATATAATACATTTTTCTCAATTACAGAGCATATTGACCTGATGAGAGAAGGTTCATGGCTCATAAGGTGACTAATGTGTTTGGAGGAAAATAAAAAGCATGAGTTTTAGTGAAGGATGATTTACTCCATTAATTCTTTGTGTGTATCTTCAGAGAAAAGAGGCTGAAAGCCAGTGAAGTAAAAAGGGGCAAAACGCGGTGAGCACACAAAGCACTCCAGCAATGTTTTTCTGCCCCTCCACTGTTATGTAAGGTACAACCAATAGAAAACCTCCTTCCTCCCACTAATCTAAATGAGATTCATATAATAGAAGGACCACAGCAAGCAAAGGGCACTCAGGAGAGTTGTAGTAGAAGAATTAAATTGTTTCTAACTACAGGACATAAATGTCTTCTTAAGCACATGAGGGTGGTGGGGGTGGAAGCACCACCACTTTGCAGCTTTTTAGGTGTACCTTTCCTTCTGACAGATGTAGGACAATTATTAGGACATTATGTGAGCGATGTAATGCGCTGCTTAGAAGCACTTAAGTCCATACAAAAGAATGTAATTTCCCGTGTTTTATCTTTTTACTAAGAAATGGAAGCCCTTTGCCATCTAGCTCAAAGAATCTTTTTGAAATGTTCTGAAATTTAGTTAAACTCAGCGTCTAGCAGCATAAAAAGCTCTTGACAGAAACATTGTTGAGCTGTTTCTGAAGAGCTTCCAGAAAATAGGTCCAACAGGAAAGCTTAGGTACAAATCAAATTTTGTTACAGACACATTAAACCCAAGTCCTTTTCTACAAGTGGAACCTACAGGTTCCATTACAAGTTTGCTCTTACCATGTTAAAACTTTCCAACTTTAAAAACCTCTTCTGAAAATTATCAGGCCCTTAGAAACTAGTAGGGGCCAAAATTATTATGGGGGATTTTGGTGCACTAAACATACCTGCTAGATTTCAATCACCTTGTCTAATGAAACAGTGCTTGAAAGAGGTTCAGGGTGGCCCCAGCAACACTTCTGTACTTGTGAGCCAAACCCATTGCACAGGTTTGGGCCTGGGCCAGTGTGCCTCAGGTGCTCCAGACAGAAGTGCTCAGAAAGGGTAGGCTCTGGCAGCAGATGCCTGGCAGCCAGATTCCCTGGAGTCTGTAATGCAAAATGCAACCATCTGATTTCCCATTGAATCCCTAACTGGTATCAGCCAGTCCAATGGCACCAGTGCTTAGCACATGCAGTTGTGACACATGTGTGGTATTCTCTGGTTTGGAAGGCATTTCTGCACTGGGGTTTCTCCCCAGCATGCCAACAGGCTGCTGATGCACAGAAGAGAAAAAGCTATGCAGATAACACAGATTTTGGTGGTGTCAGCCCTATCAGCCACTTTACAGAAGGCCCTTGTGGATTGTTTTTCCTTCCCACTGGGCCAGTGCAGCTGAAAGATTTTGAAGTTTTCAAACTGAGTTGTTTTCATATCTAGAAAGAGAAAAAAAGCTGTTTAAAAGCAGGATGTTGAAATGTTTTTATGCCCCACAAATGAGATTAAAATCTAGATCTTCTAAATGAAGATTTCATATACCATCTAAGAAGTAAAATTTTGTATAACTAACAATAATAAGTGAAAATAAGAGAAAGGCTGGTTAAAATAATGCTTATGTATGCATTGTCATTAAGTAATGATTTTACCTACCTTTGTGTTTGTAAGTGTCAGTGGTTCAGCCACCAGTCAAATGGGGAATAAAAGGACTATTGACAACATGTATCTTTGGAATACAAAGAACAAAGACAGGAGTAGCTGAGATTAAGTAGAGTCCATGGAGGAAGAGGAAAAAAACCCACATGATCTGCAGTTGTGTCTAACCTAATCTACAGCACAGGTCAATTGGTTTTGTATAAACTTGGTTTTCATGAAGAAAACCAAAACCTCCCCAATGATTAATGAGAAAGCTGTAAATGAGATAAGGCTGCTGTTACACTGCATAATGATCTCACCAGCTTTTGCAATCTGGGGTTTGAATTTCTGTTAAAGTTTTCATCAAATTAGACACAGAAGGCACACTTAGTCCTTCCAAATGAATTCTCAGAAAGGAAAAACTCAAGTAGTCACAATTTTATTTTCGGGTATCAGACAGGCCACCAGCCATAATTTATTGTCTTATATTTTAAGTCACTAATCTGAGTCCATAAAGTATGCCTGTTCCCCTCCTGATGTCACCATGACCCCCATGGCCCACAAAAATCAATAATTAAATTTGAGTTAAAACCCTGCAAATCTAAAAAAAAAAAGCCACCCCAAAACACAAAACAAAAACACACAGCAAGCTTCATGCCATGAATATGTATTCAAATTACTTTGATTGGTGCAAACTGTTGCTCTTTGTTTCTATAATCCATCCAATATTTTAGGTACATAAACTTTTAAGTGCAGACCATAAGCTTGACACGGATGTAAAATATATTCTGCTTATCTTTGAATTCAAGATTGTATATGTCATGTTTATTGTAAAGCATTTTATATATACATAGTCACATATCTTATACAACTCTATGGGCCAAACACTGGTCCCCCCAACTTCACTGGGACCAAGAATCAGCCCCCATATGTGCGTATATATGCCATATGCATCATTCTGAAAGGAAGCACTAGATTGTGTGAAAATGCTGTGACTGCTATGCAGTGATGCCAAGAGACTTAACTGTATCTTTTTTAACATACTGCTGTAAGTATTCATCATGTCGAAGAATGACAGCTAATAAAAAAAAAAAAAAGCGAAGTGTTCCAAGTTCTTTGGTAAAGCCAGTTGATTGAAGGATCTCCTTTGTTTGCAGAAGACATTCTGGTTTGACAAAGCAGCAAAAGTCCCACTGCATCCATCCTCTCACTGCTTCTCCTTTCTACCAACAGAATAATCACTTTCCTAGTGTGGTGTTTCTGAGAAGAACTTTTCTCTAAATTTCCCCTTAGACTTGCTGTATGAATATAAATGGAGTTCCCAGCAAGGAAAGCATTTCCATGTAATTTTCCTAAGCATGTAGTAGAAGGATTTTCAAACCCCAGGGAAAATGCTTCCCTGGTTAAGTATTTAAAGGAGAGTTTTCCTTAAACTATTGTTTCAGTTCCAGTAATGAGTTCTTCTTAAGGTCAGTTTTAATCTCCATTTTCTCATTTCTGTTTCAGACCACGTTCTTTATATGTGCAATATGACGGAAGCTTTTGAAGTTTAATTGAAAATATGAGAAGTATTGATGTTCTACACTGATAAGTATTTCTAAGTGAGAAATACTTGTCGTCACTGATGGGTATCACTGCAGGGACTCTTCTTGTCTCTGACACATTTCTAAAGCCAGGATTCATTTGTACCTCAAAGTGCTCAGCAACAATACTCAGTTCGTGCCGTGCAAATACTACAATTGAACAAAATATAGGAGCTGGAAATATATTTTGTTTCAGTGCTATTTAGCCAACATGTTAAATTTAAACTTTTCTAAAAAATCCACCCTTCAGAATCACAGTGTTTTCCTCTGTCCTTCAGATGCAAGCAGAACTACAAAATTGATTTTAGAATGAAGCCCCTTAGAGATCTGTCCTATATAGGGTTGGAGTTGTGATGATTTCTCCAGGACTCTTCTACACAGTCACCATTGGAAAACCACTCTGTTTTCCACAGCAGATTTAAAAGAGCTATTTTCAAGTACAGCCAAATCAATACATGTTCCCGCTCTGCACAGGCACTGTCTAAGTGGATGCTGATGTTTCAAGCATCATGACAAAATATGCAGACCAGCAAGTTGAAATGCCTCAATGAACAGCAAAAGAAAAATTATTTATAATGCAGTATTTTTGTCCTGGCCAAATACTTAATTATGGTTTAAAGTTCAGGTGGAAAATCTTGGAAATATATCAATTCAACAAGAGAAGAAACAATGTAATATGTGTGTGACAGACACTCCTTTTAGCTAAAGGTGAGGAAGGCAGGGTCTCTCCAATGTCCAATCCTCTTCTAGATAAAAGGAGTGCTATTAAAAAATGCTCTGGTTTTACCAACAAAGCAGGTTTGTGGTGTCCCCAGTTCTACACCTCTCAGTCTTTCACTGATGTTCTGTACAACAGAGTCTCAAACAGCTGTTTAGGGATTGACAGCAAATGAATCGCAGGTTGGAGAAGAGTTTAGAGGCGCTCTACCAGTAAAATCAGTGGATCATCTCACTGCATCCTGGGCTAGTTTGGCTCTTAGGCAGAGTTGAACACCATGCAACACCTTAATCCATGACAATTGGATTTTGTTACCACCAGCAGCACTTCCTAAAAGCTACCTTGGCCATGCAGACCTAACACACAAGGAAGTATTGCAATAGTAGATGAATTTTGTGTCAGATTTTATAGTAGTACAATTTAGAGAGAAGGTTTGAATCCTGTTCCCTACAGAGCTCTAAATATATTGTACTACTAGATTAGGAAGGGGATCTGGGTGTTTTAAGAAGTTGTAACTAAAATGGAGTATTAGAATTCATACAAACAGAGGAGTTGTCCTATTATTTCCAGCACTGCTACCACTTGGAGATAAATTCAATTTGTATACAAATCATCCCTCTCTAGAAAGTGCAAGTACAAGAGTGGGAAGTGCAAAGGGTGGCAAAAAGAAATTTGAATCACGAAAAGCCTCCAGGAGGGAGAGAGAGAAGAAAAAATACTGTAGCTTCATTAGTATCACCTATAAAAAATCAGAACATTTGGGCAGACTGAGAGCTTCTGCATTCCCCAAATTCAAACACAGGTAAACAAAGTGCAGCAGTACATATGGAAGTTGCTGCTATAAGAATATATTAACCTTTAACCACATAGAAAAGCTTAAAATATTGAACATTTACATGAAGCAAAAAGAGAATTCCTGGTTACAAATAAATATTACTAAAACCGTAATCCTGAAGAAAATACACTTTAATACCTAAATCCACCATTAGTTTAAAATGATGCTTTCCTGACCTACTCATGCTGCTCAGCAGCTGTTACATTCTAAATCCAGATTTTCTATTTGTATCTGGAGAGGATTCCTATGAGCTTAGCTCATACATAAGCATATTTATGAAAGAAATACAGCTACCAAAAAGAAAAATCTGGTGCTACACTTACACGTGTATTTGATGCCCAGCCTCATTACTATAACCAGACCTACCAACACCTGCAGACAGTCTCAGGGTCTAGTCCACGTTAGGCAACCAAAATGCATAGAAAATAGAAAGTACTGGAACATGTGGTAGATTCAAGGGCAGATTGAGAAACTATTGTCCCAAAGATCACTTGTTTGTATCTGCCGTGCTTTGTGTTGGGTAAATATATTTCAAGCCATCTTCTAGAAGGAGGAGAAAAAATAGATACATTAGTATCTTCAGCTGAGAGACCAAAACATGAGTGGAATTACTTTGTTTAAAAAAATGTCCTGTTTTGCTGGGATGAGGTTCCATGTAGACGATAAGTAGTACCATTGTCCTCTGCGGTACCTTTGCACAGCACATTTATTTCCCTCAAGGCATCAGGAAAGTTACTGCCACCAGCTCCACCATTTCTGCATGGACCATTAGGGAGTGGCCCCTTGCACTTTGGTGCTTTGAAGTCTCTTTTATCAGTGCAAGGGCTGAATTAATAAGCAGAGAGATGTGCTTGGTAACTGCCCCAGCTCCCACATTAAAAGGAAATCTTCCTCAACAATGCCACTGCCTGAAGACTGCCTATATAAAGGCAGATATTAAACAAATCAAGAAACATAAATAAGATTTGGAATGGGTACATCAGCCACTCAAAATGGCTAAGTGACATTGGCTTTAGGTACATAAAGGCGTGTACTAAAGGTTTAACAGAGCAAATACACTTCCTTTATTTAACTCCATTGTAGTTACAAAGATAATACAGAAATTATGTTACCTGATGGGATTTGTGAATTAAAGTGAAAAAACTTGGATAAGAAGCTGTGCAGTTGGTTTCCTTTTGTACTTGATCCTCACAAATCCTCTGTGCTTGGTCTATCAGGAGTCCTGTCTGGAAAGAACTAAAATTGGTTATCAAGCCTCATTTTTACCTTCTTAGAGGTCTTGCCCTCATCTCCTCCCCTCCATACCTAATTATGGTCAGTTTCTTCAAAACACCCAACTAATCACAAGCAACACAAAAAGTAATTTGATTTGGGGAATGATGGTATCTATTATGATTGCAATCAACTTTGGAATTCATAGGTTACATTCTTTTAAAGAGCAATGTGATTTCCCCCTCCCTCTCAAGAGAAGCAGGGAATTCTTTCTTCTCTGAGATGCTCTGGATTTAGCTGGAAGATAGAAAGATCAGAAACTGCAGGATATGTCATGCAAGAGAGCCATAGCAAGAAGCTCACAGCTCACTCAGAATGCAGCAAGTAAAAAAAATTCTTGTGAGCCTTCACCGTCAGCCAGACATGAGAGGGGTCTAAGAGACTTTGCTACAACTCAGAAAGGTATTGAGTCAAGTGGAAGCAAAGACTTGCATGCAAGGTTACATACAACCCTTTTTATTTTCTGTCTTCCTTGTTAATTCCTGTGTTCTCCGTAGATAAAACTGTGGATGTTTTATTGTAATAAAGCCTGGCTTTTTGATTTCAAGAGAAACAGCTTCTTGAGGCTCAGATCTGCTTCAATTCCCATCCCACTTTTTATTAAGCATATCTTACAATAGTATGAAAAATTTTCTCTTTTTTTAATGAGTATTTCGGTTTTCCAGTTTTGAGAAAGAACAGTCAATAATATTACTATTAATGTTTGTTTAAGATGAAGCATAAGAAAAGTCTGGACTTCAGCTGCCTTTTGCCAAATCCTCCACCTGGCCAAGACCTAAACATGTCACAATATAATCCTGTATGACCAAAAGCCTCCATTTTCTTCTGAACAGTTCCACTACTTAGGCCTTTATGTTGACAGGCTTTGAAATACAAATCACCAAGAAAATTATCTGGCATTTTGATTATGGCAGCTCAACAGTCCCACTAAAAATGCTAAATAGAGGTGTAGTTGATTTGCACTGTGGTTATACTTTGGAGTGCTCTAGTTAGGATCAGGAGCCACACAAGGGACACCAATGCTGCTCCCATGACAAGTTGTTATAATAGAATTAATTTAAGAAGAGATTCATGTTAGAGGTCAAGAAGCAAATCATCTCAGATCCTGAAGAGAGCAACATGTGAAAGGACAGCTTTTACTTCAATGATAAAGGAGCACAACTTCTATGGCTTTGTGGAAAAAGTGAATTGATGACCTCCAGGCACCTTAAAAAAATCTGTATTTGTTGCTAGGGGTTTGGGGTCCTGTTTTGGTTTTTTTTCCTTTTGCATTTATTCCTTCGCCAACCCAACCACAGTTCTTTCTTTCTGATACTTCAGTGTCATTAATTTAAAGGGAGAGCTTACATCATCACTCTTGAGTTACTTGACAGCTTGAAGTTTTGCCTGTGGGTGTTACATTGCTCTCAGGGACATCTTATATAATAATGCAGATGTCATTTTTCAGCTGGCATGGCACATCTACAAGCTTAAATTTTACTGAGATTTATAAGTCTTCTAAAATATCTGAATATTGGCAAAGAGTTTCCACCTTCAAGAGTAGCACAAGTTACTCTGTGAAACCAAAAGGACTTTTGAGATGTGAAACAAATATAGTAAGAGCTGTTCTCTTTCTGAGACAACCTATAATAAACACACTAGAAAATAAACATGTGAGGAAGGAAGGCACCATTGTCAGAAAGGGACAATTGTTTCACTCTATAGTTGGGTCACTGTCAAACCAGCACTGAGTTCTCCTACAGGGAAACAATAAAGAAGAGTCACCCCTTCCCACTGAGGACGTCATGCTCATTATTGAAATGCACTCTTATTTAAATTATTTTAGTTCTCACTTCCTACAACTGGCTAGTATTACAATTTCTCTCTGACACAGAAAGAAGCTTTTAGCACTTTTTTTAATCTTCATGCATTCTCTGACAAATCAAGTCACTGCAAACAGATTTTCTGTTTCTGAAATAATACAGTTTGAATGAAACAGCTTTATAGTTTTTCAACCAACTGCACTAGAATGTACTTTCCTTCTGAAGACCTAACCTACTATAGCATTATCATTGTGGCTTTTTGCCATCATTCACATCTTCGTTATTTCTCTCTATGTAATTTCTGGTTTTAATTATCCACAAATTTTATCACTTATTTCATTACTAAAAATATGAAACGGCATCAGCCCAGTACCATTCTCTGTAATCTTTAGTAGAAATACTTCCTTTCAGTGATTACTATTATCTGCCAGCTAATCAGTTCTACATCCATTTAACGTCTACTTTTATGAGTAATAAAAATGTTGTATTTTAATTTACACTGTTCTATTGCAGCTATTTTTGTTAAAGATGATTTAAAACATCTATTTTACAATAAAGTCACAAGAGATCAGTCCCGTATTTCCAACTGTGCAAAAGGATATCATTGTACAGGGTATTTTTCCCTAGAATTGATACATGCCAATTGACCTATATTCATCTGTCTTACCCCACTTTTCTTAAAATGAAAACTTAGATGACACAATTTTCTGAATTTCTGTATTACTGTAAAGTTCATTCAAAGTAAATATAAAGGGCCAGATATGCCTGACAACCAGCTTCTTTAGAATTTGCAGATTTAAATTGCTTAGCTATCTGCAGTTCTAAACTTTTTGTTCTAGTAAGCAGAGTTTAACTTATTCCTCTGTCAAATAATTACTTCACTAGTAATTAGTGATCCTGGGTTTTTTCCTAAGTAAATACATTCCACTTTTCCTAAAATCCATGCAATTCCTAAGTGAGACTTTTACTCCTATTAAAGCAATGGAACAGCAACAACTTCCAAATAAAAGCGCCAGGGCCCATTACCAGGTGTGATGTTCACCATTCTCAACCTGTATTGGGCCAGCTATTCACCACTATTGTGGCTCATCAAGATCTAGCCATTTTCTTAAAAGCTTTTGACTGTGAGACCTTGTATGCTGAAGGATGACAAAGGACTGTGGTCAAGATCCCCCACAACTTTTATTACGCTAGAGAATAGGAAAAAGGGGGTACATGGAAGAAAAGTAGTGATTTGGTACAGATATGTAGAAATTGCACAAGTGTTTTTGGGTTCCCCAGGCAACTACCAGCTTAGAGCACTGTTACCAAGCTCTTCTCCTAGCAACAGCTCAGAGAGCTCACAAGGCACGAAGCAGGATCTCACGAATTCTGTTTATTTTGCTCGCCTTATGTCAATGTTTCTTCAATATATTCTTTTATTTGCGAACTCAAAAAGCAAATTTAACATCAAAAATTAATTCAGTGACAAGCTAGGTTATACTTATTTGGTATAAGTCTCACTAGCAGCTGCATTGTTCTGATATACTAAATACAAAGTATACTCTTCAAATCCGAAAGAATAGGCTATGCCACTACTGAAAAATAATAAATGGGCTGGGAATTTGCTAGAAGTCTTGAAAAAGCAGACTCCTCAGAAATGTAACTAGTAAAGCCTTAATATAATTCTTATACAGGCAGACAGTGCATATGAGAGGAACAGACAGAAGAAGCAAATACAAATAGATGAAAAATACTGGAGCGGTCAAATGAGCAGATAGGAACAGGAGGTGTTGAGAAAGCTCACATCTCACCTGACTCAAACCAAAGTACATCTTCAAACTACCTGTTTTTACTATCCCAAAATACTGAGCTGGATAATATTTTCCCACTGTACATGCTGGTAAGGAACTCCCCACTTAATAAATTAAAACCAGGAGCATTGAGCTTGACCTCTCTTCAGAAATACTTCCATACAAGCAAAGAAAGAGTTTAAAAACAGCCTGGCTTATCAAGCCTGCCCCAGTAGATGACAGTCAAACATGGTATGCAAGTCAAGCAAAAACACCTGCTAGAAAATGATGGGTAAAATACCATACAGACAAAATTGAGTAAGAAACAACAGAATACACATAAAAAACCCAATATTCCAAAGGACAGATACTCCTTACTTCAGCAGTAGAACACACAACCTCAGTTATTTTAGTTATTCCTACAGTTCTCATAATAGAAAAAACAGGACAAATACTTACAGCTGTAAACTGGAAGGTAACAAACAGCCATAAGGCAAAAATAACACAGGGAAAAAACTAAAACTAACCTTACTTTAAATTTCTTCCTACTGCTCCTTTATGCCAGCAGCTGTTGCTCAGTGGCAACTGCGTCCCAGCAAACACAGCTGCTGTGTTATGGCACGAGAACTATAAAGTGAAACAGAGAAGTGGGAACAATCAATCTGGTTTAACTTTTCCAACTAAACAAAATGCTGGCTACCAAAGAGAAAGCACAGATGGCAAGAATGAAGTGGACGCTTCGAAGATTGACACTACTGAAGGTAGTGTCCAGCTCTGCAAACATCCCCATTCCCAGCCTTATGGATGCACCTAAACTGGTTCAAGTCGCTGTGTACATGTGAGGAGCAAAGAATGCATATGTTTACAGAAGAGCAGTATAGTGCTTCATCTGGAAGAAAAAAAAAGTGAATCTCTATGCCCTATAGTCACTTTGACTTTTAATCAGTAAAAAGCAGCGTATTTTCACGCGTATAAGCTAGAGGTTCTGTGTGTACTGGACCACAAAGAGAACTCTCCAATGGCCATTTTACATGGGATAAAGAGAACATGTTTTCAGAAAAAAAATTACTGCCAGCTCAAGCTGTTCTCTAACTCACCACATAAAATTTTCAGCCTGTTCTCCCAGAAAATGAAGTAGCAGTTTTATTTTGTGAAGAGAATAAATGAGCCAGGTGTTGACTTTTTACTAATCCAAGTGCACATAAATACAGTTCATCATAATGCTAATAAGATAGAATCATCTACCCCTACAATTTAGTGTATATCACTATAAAAAAAAAAAGATAAAGGGATTAAAATTTTTTTGTGAGACTTTATGCTGACAAAGCAGAATTTCTTTTAGTTGAAGACTTGCAACGTAGACCCGGTGTGATACTGCTCTCTTGTGGTTAAACCCATGCAGTTCATCTGCAAAATGTAACAACTATTTGTATCAATTATTTCAAAAGATACAATTATTTTAAAAGATGTTCAAATGTATTTTAATCTAAGACATTTTTAGCTGATCAGAAGTTTGAAACAATCAGTGCCAACTCCACCCCTGCAGACTGTACTGCCATGTCTCTGTTACCTAAAGAGAGAATTTAGACTGCTGCTTTTACTTCTGTGTTCCATTGAAATCAAATGCCTGAAATTAACCTTAAACAAAAGGTCTGAATACATCCATCCCAAAAACAATGAAAGTATGAACGCTCTTCCTAAGATACATAAATAATTTGCTTTTAAGGCCTACTTTAGCTTTCCAGGCTGGATGAAAATGTAAGCATAAATTAAATTGTGAGGAGGTCTAGAAACACAGCTGGAACATAAGCACCACGCTGCTGTTCTTTCAATGTACCAAAAAAAAAAAAAAAAATTCAAATTTCCACTGCAGAAGGAGAGGTCCTGATGACAGGATTATTGGGGAAAATAATGAATTTCAATAGAAGGGCCTTTTGATTATTATAATCAAAAGTTGTAAATAATCTAGCCAAATAATACTGACATGTGCCAAATTTCTCTGAAGTAGGAGGACAGCTGTCATCTTTAGCCTTTACTCACAATACAGTTTTAGATATTGTGAAAACTTGCACCACAATTCAAGACTGAGTTCCTAAACAAAGTGTTTCAAGGCATAACTATGGAGAATTATGTACATTGCTCTAAACCACTGAAACACCACCAAGCCTGTCAAAGACCCTTCCAGACTGTGCCTTTCACATTTGGCTAACTTGCAAGAAACAAAAGCAGAATCATTTACACAAAGAGATACAAGCATTGATTCATGTCACGTTTTCTTTTACATAACTCAAATTACTCTAACACATCCGCTATTTATGACTTTATAAGATTCTTCCATTTTTACAAAAACCTTTCTATACAACTATAACATACCTGGTTTGTTTTGCTATACTGTTAATATAGAGTGACTTAAGCTTCATACTTCAAAGTATTTTGAGAAATAATGAAAAATTTCCTTCTTTATATATTGGTAATTTACAACAGCTATTCTATTCCTGCTAGTAAAGCTACATGTTTTATCTTCAGACCTTTTGAAAATCAATTGCCTTTATCAGGACAAGCCCAAGCACCTCCATGTCTTTCTTGCAGTGAAGGGCTCAAAACCGGACACAGAACTCAAAATGTAGCCTCACCAGTGCCAAGTACAGGAGGACAGTCACTGCCCTGGTCCTGGTGGCCACACTATTCCTGATAGAGGCCAGGATGCCATTGGCCTTCTTGGCCACCTGGGCACAGCTGGCTCATGTTCAGACACTGCCAACCAGTACCCTCAGGTCTTTTTTGCCAGGTGGCTTTCCAGCTGCTCTGCCCCCAGCCTGTAGCACTGCAAGGGGCTGTTGTGACCCAAGGGCAGGACCTGGCACTGGGCCTTGTTAAGTCTCACACGGTTGGCCTTGGCCCATTGATCCAGTCTGTCCAGATTCCTCTGCAGAGCCTTCCTGCCCTCCAGCAGATCAACACTCCCACACATCTTAATGTTGTATATGAACTTTATGAGAGTATACTCAATCCCCACTTCAATATAAACCCAGAACTGATTCCTGGGAAATTCCACTAAGGACCAGCTGCCAGCTGGATGTAGCTCCAGGCTCCAACACTCCCTGGGGCCAGCCATCCAGCCAGGTTTTGACAGTGCATCTGTACAAGCCATGAGTGGCCAGTTTCTCCAGAAGAATGCTGTGGAAGGCTTTACTAAAGTCCCCAGTTAGCCAAGATTGATGACAAATGACGGAAACTGGCTCGGTGAGTATTTCCACCAGCTCCCTCAGTACCCTTGAGTGGATCCCATCTGGCCCCATAAACTTGTGAGTGTCCAAGTGTGGCGACAAGTCACTGGCCATTTCTCCCTGGGGGCTTCATTCCACTCCTGGTCCCTGTCTTCCAGCTCAGGGGGCTGGGTAACTGGGGAACAAGTGGTCTAGCTATTAAAGGATGACAGAAGAAAGGCATTAAATATCTCAGCCTCTTTCCAGGTCCTTTGTCACTGTTTCTCCCCATACCCAGAAAAGGATGAAGCTTCTTCTTGGCCTCCCTGTTGTTACTAATGCGTTTAGAGAAACATTTTTTTACTGCAGTAGTCAGATTAAGTTTTAGTTGGGCTTTGACTATTGTAATTTTCTCCCTGAGTTACCCCAAAAAATTCTTGTAGTCCTCCTGAGTTGCCTGCCCCTTCTTCCAAAGGTCATAGGCCAAAGCTCCCTGTCCAGCCAGACAGGTCTTCCCCACCAGCTCATCTTTCAGTCCATGGAAATCACCTCCTACACTGCCAGTAGCATTTTCTTCTTGAAGAATGTCCATCTTTCCTGGACTCCTTTGCCTTCAGGAACTGTCCAAGAGTCTGCTAGACAGGACAAAGTCTGTCCTGCAGAAGTCCAGGATAAAAGAACTGCTGACTCCCTTCTTACTTCTCTGAGAACTGAAAACGCTAGTGCGCTGTGATTACTGTGCCCAAGATGCCTCCAACCACCCCATCACCTACCAGTCCTTCTTTGTTTGCACACAACAGGCACAGCAGGGCACCTTCCTCACTGTAAACTATTCAATTTCACACAAATGTGCAACAATGCCCTAAAACACTGTACACAATTAATTAATAGATTATTCAGATAAAGCTGGAAGGTAATATAGACGTAGCTGAAGTCAGTGTCACAATGAAAAATGTATTGGTAAACAACATAGGGGTCTGAGAACCTAGTAGAGGAATCAGGATCAATATCTCCCAGGTACTTAGAATCACTGGCAAACAAATTTCAGATAAAGTGGAAATCACATTTGACTGCAGCCCTTGCTTAACACTAGGACATCATGTTTCTAAGTCCTTTTCTCTTTCTGGGATTTTAACGGAACCATCTTGGCAAGCTTTGGTCCATGTCCTCCCCGCACTTGATGGCATGCCATGCCTTTTGATGGCTTTTACTTGGGTGAAGATTGATTTCTGATTTTTTTTTTAAGTATCCATGCCATATCCCTCATATCTTCCCCTCAAAGTTGTGTCTTCCTCCCTGATTTTTTCTCCTGCTTTTGCAACATCTGTTAGGTTAGTTTTGACATGTTTTGTTCCTTTGCACTGCACCTCATTTCTGCCCAGACCACTTTCTTGTAGTCTCTAAAACTCCAGATTTTCTGTTTTTTTGGGTTTTTTTCAATTGCATTTCATTTGATCATATCTTCTTTTCAGAGTGTAAGTCTTTCTTTTCAAGGCTCGCAAGATTTCGTTTCCCTTCCCCAAAGGAAATGTTATTTCCTTTGGGGAAGGGAAACGAAATCTTGCGATTTCAATGGGAATCAATTGGGCAAGCTTTGGTCCATGTCCCTGCTATTGATGGCATGCCATGCCTTTTGATGGCTTTCACTCTGGCAGAGATTTTTTTTTTTAAGTATCCATGTCTTGTCCCTCATATCTTCCCCTCCAAGTTGTGTCTTCCTCCCTGATTTTTTCTCCTGCTTTTGCAACATCTGGGAGGTTAGTTTTGGCATGTTTTGGTCTTTTGCACTGCACCTCATTTTCTCCCCGACCACTTTCTTGAAGTCACTAAATCTTCAGATTTTCTTTTTTATTTTCCTTCAATTGCATTTCATTTGATCATATCTCTTTTTCAGTTGGTTCAATAGTCTTGCCTGCAGAACTTCCTTTCCCCAAGGTATCTGATCAGTGACTCAAGGCTAATTTGTCTAGCAGGTTCCCTTTGTTAGTTTGGCTTTTGCAAGGACCCTATATATAATTTTACTACCTAGGTGGAACTAATTAACAATGTAATTAATTCCTAACAAGAAGAATTGACTGAGGGCAGTTAACACTGTTGCATACTCTCTGATCTTAATCCAAAAACTCTGCACCTACACGTACAGAGATAATATAAATTAATATAATATATATTAATATAATTATTAATACATATAAAATTATATATTAATTGTCCCTCACAAAGTAGTGAGATTTGGACAGGTTTGGTATATTATAGGAATATGTCAGCAGTGGTATTCTGACAATAATTGTATTATTAGTCTCCTTGCAATAGGAAGCTCACTGATAGAGAACGCAAATCTTTTAGGATCTCCTAAATGTTTTTAAAGGACTGCATTTAAAGGACTACTTTTCCTTCTAGCCCTTTTACTCAAAACATGTTAAACATTTACTCATTTCGATTTTATCAGCTGGAAAATTGGATACCATATACTTTTTAAGTCTTTCAAGTAGAAAAACAAAACCAACTTTCATTTCAGCAACCACCTCAGCACCTCCTGAAGGAAGACATCATGCCCAAAAATTCACTGGGAGTGATAGAAGAGTAAGTTTTTCAGACTTCTTCAGTGAGAAGAAGGCACAACCTTTCACAAGATCGTGCCAGCAGACCAATAGAGCCCTTGTGTTCCTGAGTCTCCTCCTCCTCTCCCAAATCAATGGCACAACTCTTGAGTTGCATTGTGACTGAGCAATTCAGTCAGGGACCTTATGTAAACAAGGGCATTTGTAGGAAAAACATGGAATGGATTCTAGGTGGGCACAGGAAGCAGGAATGCTTCCCAGTTGTTGATACAGAAGTTTTAGTCAAAAAAAATAAGATGACAAAGCCATGTTTTCATCAGTTCTGAAAAGGGAGAAAAATCTCTGCAATGAGTGATAGAACTTTTCATTACTAACTTTTACTAAGCTTTCCAACTTCTTGGTATTAAAAACTGTCAGTTGTTACCAGATACCACCCACAGACTTCTTTACATCTGGAACTACATAAAATAAAGAATTTGTTCTTGTAACATATGTAGGTGGGGTAAAGAAAAAATCACATGGTCCACTACTTATTCTTTTGCCTAAGAAAGTGGATCAGCTGCAAACTATATTACTGCACAATTCACATCAAAATGACAAAAATCAGACAGTATCCAACAACCACAAGGGTCACACAGCTCACTAAATTTGCAGATGCTTCTGACACCAGATTATTGTGTTAAGAGGTACTGAGAAATTTCGCAGAAGTCTCTTGTAAAATGAAAAGACACTTCCAAAGTCAAAATTCTCAGCGCAAACTGCTCCTGTTGGCCTAACTTGTAGTTAAATGATGAACTCTGGGGAGAAAAGAAAAAAGCAAAAGGAGTCCAAAATAAATGTTCTTCATGAAGAGAAGAAACTGTTGGTCACATAAAGCAACTGATGTAACTACTGTATGGCTTTGCACACGATTCAGTCTCTCAAAGAAGGAATTCCATCCTGCTTGTCAGTCACAACAGCAGGGCCACAACCTCTAAAACCCCCTGGATCTAGGAATGCTGATATAGACCAGGAGACCACTTGCACCCACTGCACTGCAGATACTGAGCAAGAGGGAGCCAATTCACAGCCCTTATGCTCACTGAGACTCACCTGCCTGCTTGTCCTCCTCAGCAGACACCGCATGGACTTCCTTCACTGTCACTGCCCACCGCTGCTCTTACACAGTAGAGAGCAGAGCAGCAGACAAAATGAGGAGCTTTGATGGAAGAGGGTAAAATTATCCAGCATGGGGCTGAACTGGATATTCTGTACAGATTTCATAACAATTATCAAGTTAAGTTAGGGAAAGAGAAGCATTGGAAGAAAGTGAAGGCCAAACTGTTACAGACCATTCATGGAATGGGAGAATATGATAAAGTTCAATAATTACTAAATCCAGAAGAAATAAATGCTTAGAGGATTTAATTTTAGAAGCATAATAAATCAAATCACTTAAGCTCCAGTTTTAGTCAAAAGATAATTTTTTAAACCAAAATGCAAGTATGGTATTTGCACACTAATTTCTTACAACTGTGCAAATAAGACTCAGCAGTAAGAGGGGATGCAGCTGTCAGTCTTCTCCATGTGAGTGAGCAGGGAAATAGAAGACACACGGGATATAACCAACACATTAAACAGTCTGACAGGATTTGGGTTTTATACATCAGGATTGTTAGACAAAAGATTAGGTGAGCAGTGGATCATAATAAATTTGTAAATAAGTGGATTCATTAAGTCGTTCCTACTCTGGTAGGAAAAAATACTAATTGTTCTTTAATTAGTTTTAGATAATGCAATTTAAGAACTTGTCTAATATGATCAGTTCTTAAGATACAAAAGAGTCTGCAACACAAAAGGCCACTACCACACACATCTACAATATAAAGAGAATTTTATTTTATAAGCTCTTGTGAACAAAACTGAATTCTCATGCACATGCCAAGATAGAAATTAATATTTAATTACATATGGAATTTAGACTGTGTGTTAGCAGATCTTTCTGCAAGGTCTCTTTTACCTCAGAATGCAACTCCCTCATATTACAGGCATGTAATAGATGACCTGCCGTTTTACTCACAGCACAAAGTTCCACAAATATGAAAGTTTGTCTCCTGACCCAAAATAAATTAGAAAACTGCACATGGAATAAGGAGTTGCATCAGTAAACTGCAAAGAAAACCAAGGCAACTATGCCACTCTCATGAAAAAGTATTACCATTACATACAGTAGTTATAGCACAAAAAGTTTACACTTCCTTGTTATTTACACTGGAGTGCAAACAGAGCATATACCTCAGCTCCCACAGCAATAAATCTTTATTTTTTCCCCCACACACACTTGGATTCCTCAGGTTCCAAAGGCACTGCTCCATAGCAATAGAAGCCTTCTCTCAGTTTTGTGCTTCATGTGAAAGCATCACATGCACAAGTTTGGCTACTGAGAAACCAAAGAGAAGTAAGAGGTAATTTTACAAACCCTGCAACACCCAAACTTCAACAGCATAGGAAAGGCACGATCTGGAACAACATGTTACAGCACCTTACAGCAGTTTCAAAGTAGACCCACCACTTATACACACTGAACATTCCTTGGAAGCCTCTACTATATCTGAGTTCTTGCTTTCCATGCTGGTACCTGCTTAACTCCATCACTTCTTGTAAGGCTGAGTTTTGCATTTGGCTTCAGACTGCAGCGCCCAACCTGAAGAGCAGAGACGAAGTTAAAATTATGCCCAAGAAACTGAATTAGAAGATGTTTACAAGAAAAACATTTTGGAAGAGTTGTTGCACTTCTCTCAACATAGAATAAAACAGTATAAGTCTGTACAATTGGTTTAGGTACATTTATTCTTCACAACACTCAAAAGCTAACAGTTAGAGGCTTGGTTACAAACTCTTAAGATTATTCTGCTTTAACCAGAAAAATTCCATCTTTTTATATCTACTCCTGAACATGCTGGCCTTAAGCAGTCTCTCTTCCAGGACTTTATAATCCAGCTGTCAGATCCTGGAACAACAAAAGCTATTCCATATACAAGCTAGTTCGATTTTTGTATCTAGAATCATGTATGCCAGCTATGCAGTGCAATAGTCTGCCGCATCAAATCGTTACAGCTAGAAAGAGGAAAGCACACATTAGTTTTCCTCAAGTTTTCAGCCACACAGCTAGCCACATATAAGAGCAGCTTCCAAAGAATATCTATGAATATCTGGATTTCCACTGTATGTTCTCCATTACTATTAGGGTAACAAATGCCACAGCCCGAATCTTTTCTCTCACTCTTACAATAAAAAGATAGAATTGCTAAGCAGAGAGACACTATTTAAATTAGTTCCACTTATTTCTATCCATCTCATCTGAGCAGTTCTGAGGTTTGTGGAAATGCCTAAAAACCAACAAAACAGCACTGCTGGACTGTATAAGCTGAGGGAGCTGGCACAGGCTGATATGCAGAAATCAGTGCTCAGAACCACCTGAGTCCAATGGCTCTGTCTACCACTTCTTTGTTCCTAGGAAAAACTGCATTCTTCATGGGCTTTACAAAATAATCAAATCTCATTTTGGATAAAGATTCAAACTGTGTGGAAACTACACTCAAAGGAAAATATCACAGACTATGCATTTACTTTCATTTCTGAGCAGTTAGGGTGAATTACTCAGACCTTTCTGGACCTTCCTAATATTCTTATTTGAAAAATTAGTCAATAACTGTTTAAACACACACTTTCCATGCATGGATACCTGCCAGGTACCATCAAGCTACAGTCCATAGTTCAATCAACTGTTACATGAATTTTTAAAATCAATCTTCTAAGTTTTTTTTTTTTCTCTGCACACCTAGAAGCGCATTTACCAGTCTAAATCCACCCAAATTATTCTGAGATTTTTCTGCTTTGATTATACTTAGAGAAAGTAACTACCTAGTCTGATGGCTAAAAAATTGTGGAGAAGTTCTAGGCTTGTGAAAACTCTGCAAGTATCCATGAAAACAGCAGTCAGTTCAAGAATACAAACACACATTCTTATATAAAAACATACCACTGGCACCTCAGGACTAGAAAATGGAGAGCTATCAAAAGAATTATTTTCTTTGTCCAAGGAATCATCTTCGTCATCATTTTTATGTGCAAATTTCTGCTTTAGAGCGTGAGTTAGTACAGCAACCAGATCCCAATCTGAACTTTGCACATTTTTGTGTCTAGAAAGAGGAGTACCTCCAGGAGACCTATGAATGACAACAAAAATGTTATTGTCTTCGGACCCTAATCCTGTGCTGACTAATCCAAGTTCTAGAGGCACAACTTCTATAAACACCTTATTCTATAAGTCCCTGAATACACAAGTAATGCTGCTGTAACGTTATAGCAATTCATCAAATACAACTGATACAATTACACCTAAAAACTTGTCAGCATTCTTAGCCTGAAAACACATCTTGATGATGTTCCATTAAGAAAGATGGCAAAAAATCAACACAAACTGTAAAAGTATTGCAAATAACAAGCAAAAAACAAAAAGGCAAAATTGCAGTTTTTATACCAAGTCATTTATAAGTTATATTTAAGTATGTTAATGGGAATGTCCCACTAAGGTATTTCATAATCACTGTGAACATAATTTAAATTTATTCATTTTAAGTTCATATAAATTCAGAAATCAAAATGGCACCTACACCCCAAAACTTATCATAAATGTGAAAGCTATTGAGTAGTCCAAGACAATAAATCATAAGACTTTCTAACTATTGAGAAATCTTGGGGGGGTGGTGGGTGGAAAAATCTAAAAGTGTTCAGAGTTCCGCTTGTAAAGTGCAACTTTCAGGCTGATGATTTGTACCTAATAATGCACACTGACAACACCAAGTTCTAAGTCTGGCAGTTACAGTAATTGTTGCTTAACACAAAACCTGAGAGGACTGAGTTCATGGTCCCTACAAAAACAAGCCCTCAGAGCACTTGCACAATGTGTGAGACAGTGTTTGGGTGGTGGAAACTGGGATCTTCAGGCTCTCAATTTCTAAGAAAAGACGACTTTCCCTTTGCAGTGCACATATTAAACTACTGTCAGAAAGACTGTAGCAATTTTGATTATCATTACTCCCCCCAAAAATACAAATTATTCATTACTCAGTTAAGCTCTACTTCACAACACATGTAGATGCCTAAATCCAGAAAGCATTTTGGATGTAAAAGCTACCACTTCCTGCTAATTATGCCCCTGCTCGAGATGCTAAATTTGTCAACCTGAACATCTCATTTTCTTTGCTCATCATACATGGAATTATAGAGGGAAAAAAAATATAAAGGAAACACACAGGTTTACCTAAGTGCATTTTATATTTGCTTTAGTTACTGTGAGAATGTCATCAAAAGCATAAAGACATGCTTTGGATTTGCATGTAAATTATTTGCCCAAGTTTTTTCCTAGTCATTTTCAGGGATAAAGCTCACAGTTAAGAAAATGTTGAAATGAGAACACAGTAAGTTTTGCCAAGTGACATTCTTCCCACACTGAGAGCTTCAAATATTCATTACAGGCTCAGCTTTTCTTACTTTTTCAGTCCAAGAAGTTCAGAAAAGAATCCTGCAGGTGTAATCTCTATTATACCTAGCATAGCAGAGACCAGAAGAGGTATTGAAGTCTTTGGCAAAACATTTTTTTTTACAAGTCAACTGCACTTACCATCAAAACAGCTGACCACTAAAAATATTTATAATCCTATTGAATACTGCACTATTCAACTGCACTACCGAAATACAAATTTATGAAACATTTTCAATAAATGATACAGTACATGCTTTTGTAAACACTTCAAAGCTTGAACAAGGATATTTTGAGTATGCTAACAGTAGTTTTTCTGAAGTTTCCCTGAGGAGTTGGCCTTTCGCAGTGAATCCAGAAGGGTTATTTTTTCAGATCAGTTTCCTGTGTCTGTGCATGCAATCCCGTAAGCGACCTCTCACCTCCCCACACCAACCTGAGATTTGCATACTGAAGCAGAACAGTAGTTTAAAACGCAGCATTAGTCAGCATGTTTTAAATGCATCTAAAAGTCACAAGTATCTTACATTTCACGCTGCCAACTCAGAAGCTGCCAACTTGAGTTTGTCTGCAGTAGCTGCTCTTTAAATGACTGGTGTTGTCTGGTGCTACTGAAGTGCTGCTGATGCTTAGATAGCCTTGGCTTGCTGAGATGCACATCCAATCCAACCTACCTCTCAACAGCTCGCAACTGAACTTTGTTTAGGTCCTTCAAAACATCCATCATACTGGGAAAGTTCTTTGTCCTCTGGTGATCAGTACTGTTAGCTGCAGCTGAATCACTGTTTCTTGCAGCTCGGCGTTGTTTGATAAGTTCCAGTGCAGAATTACTAGCATCAACAGCAGATGGTGCACCAGAAGGAAGTGGAGGAGGCGAGGGAATTACAAAGTGATTGCGAGAGACGGACAATGGCGTAGAAGTCATGGCTGACAGTGGGTAAAATCCATCTGGAGTGCTGAGTGTTTTAAAGGCTTCTGCATACAGTTAGAGAAGAAAAGCAACAACATATATTAACATCTAAGATTAACCAGTTTTATGTAAAGATAAGACTGCCCTCTGAGAGCAGTCTTTCTTTTAGACACCTTGCACATTACAATACAGAAGAACTAAACTTAAAGAATATTACTTCAAACCCACAAATTTAGAATACATGAAGTAATGAATCTGAAGTGTCTTGTGCTGCTCTGATTTTCACTTTTTGTGTCTTCAATCTAAGCACTAGGTAAATCAGCAAAGTAGCCTGCTGCTACATATGGTGATCAATGGTCTAGAAGTTACAATAACCTTCATGAAGCAAAAGATAACCACAAAACATGTAAAACAGATTACAATACTGAATGCAATGGAGAAGACAGAGAAGACAACAGAACAGCTGAATCACAGAAGTGCCTCACAACGCCACACAAAAGTACCAAGTACCTCACACCAGTCCAAGTATTTCAGCAACCACAGTGGGGTTGGTCTGCAAGTAAGACAATTGAGACTCAAAACTTACTAGGAAAAAAAAGAGGTCACAAGACAGAGGTGCATATTAGAGACCAACTACCCAGGACACATCTGTCTGTAGCATTTATTTTTGTTAAAGCCCCAACCAGACTGACTTAGAATTATTCTTCTACACATTTATTTAATAATTTGTTAGAAGCAGTGCAAAACCCCAAAGGGACGAAGTCTGTAACTTTACAAAACAGTTATTAGTAGTCTATAGATAGTGATGTTACTAAACTCCTTCACCAACATGGAAATGAGTATGAAGGATCAATTGCATTTGAACTTGGCAAATAGACCACAAAATAGAAAAGACAAAGTGTGCCAAATAGCAAAAAGAAAAACAAAATATTATATTCAGTAAATTTAGTTGGTGTATCTTCAGTTAGAGAAGTTAAAGATATTCTCTACCAATATCAGACACAGCAAGCTCTAAAGCAAAAAAAAGGAACACAGGTTTGCTTCAAGTCAGAATGTCTTACGTGAGGGAACGCTTCCCAAGGTCTGCAGTGAAACAATTGCAGCAATCTGAGCACGAAGAAAGGCCAGCTCATCTTCAAGGGCAGAAATTTTCTGGAGTGCTGCTTGATCAACACCAACTTTTTGTGCACTGCTTTTTGGAATGCACTGTATTGAATCCAGACGTGGATATGGATCATGAGGAGCTGCACTTTTCTCTTTTCTCCTCAATTCAGTCCTACAAAGCAAAAAAAGGACACAGCTTCAAAAGGTGCAGCCAACAATGGAAACCTCAAAACTACTCAGGGTGTTCAAGCAAGTTATTGTCACTCAGCAAGACCTGAAAGGAAATTACACTTTTAACTACTTGTAACTTCTGAAATGTTTCAAGTCTCCCTCTGCTCAAGTACCATGAAGATCCTTGCAAAGTCATCATAAGAATTAGTCAGATAATTCACTCAGGGATAAATAAACATCATAAAGTCATACAGTAGGATTGTCATTATTCAACAATTATTAGACTGACACCATAAGGTGTCTCTCCCTTCTTGCCACATGAAAGGCAGGAGAGGCAAAGAATAAAGATGTCTTAATTAGGCTGCAGAAATTTTAGTCATTTATCAAACTCTAAAATGAACACTGCCAGCAGCAAAATAGTTACAATCTTTCAGAAAATGTACTTGAAAATAATAAGATTTAATACAGACTCTCAGAACAAGAATCTCACCTTCTGTAAGCTACAAAGACAGCATTAGAAAATTGTGCTGTCTCAGGTTTTAATTCAAAAAACTCTTTCAAGTCTGTGCCTGCAAAAATAAACTTATATTGTAAATATAAAATCAAACTACCAGAATTTCATTAATAACACAGAAAGAAATTAAATTTACCTGATTCATTTAAGATGCACTAAGCTTTGATGGGAAAAAAGCCCAGACCTTTTCCCTTATTTTAAATATTCTTTTACTTCAAATCAGACCTGAAGCACTGCTTTCTGATTTGCCAAAACCCCCTTGCTTGAGAAGGAAAAGATATCAGTTAGAATAGTTGCTCTTGAAAAACATCCCACAGAGCCAGAGGAGGAGGAGGAACAAAGAATGGAAACAACAAAAGAATGAACTGTCATAGTTCTGTGAATCTGGCCTGCATGAGCAGGACAAAACAGGTCAGGATTTTTTGTTCTTTCAACAATGTTCTTGTTCCTCTTCTCTTTTACAGCTGTTACAAACAAACTTTAATAATTTAACAATTACGCCTCAGGAAACATAAGAAGAAACACACTGTATCCACCTTCTCCCAGGAAAAGTGTGTCATTTGAATTCATCAATTTCTTGTATTTTCATTACTGGCAAGTACCACAAAGGTCACAGACAAAACAAATGCCAATATAAAGCAGAATTACATTGTCCTATACAGATGCAGTACAAGACAACACAAGTGTGCACATTTTAATCTTGCTTCTGGC
Source organism: Haemorhous mexicanus (assembly GCF_027477595.1). Lineage (NCBI taxonomy): Eukaryota > Metazoa > Chordata > Aves > Passeriformes > Fringillidae > Haemorhous > Haemorhous mexicanus. The sequence goes on from NC_082343.1 coordinate 51,898,472, forward strand.
TCTAACTCATCCTCTGATTTTGAACAGATCTTTAGAGGAACAGCAAGACAACTTTCTTCTCCAGCAGGGAAAAAAAAAAACCACCAAAACTTGTATACTACTTGTGTCTGCAGATTCTAGGACAATTTGTCATTTTGCACTACCTGAAATATTTTGTAATTTGTAAAAATATTTTCCTTCAACCCTCTATAAAAGCTACAAACATTTATATAAACTACATTCAAAATAATTTTAAAATTTTAAAATTATTATGTTTGTTTTTCCATCAAAGCAACCAAGGCTTACACATGGCACTGTAAAAATCAAAGCCAAAAGGAGACATTTAAATATTTTTTCTTGTTTCCCCATTTATAGGTTGTAAACTATAAGGATAAAAACAGGAATAGTCTTACAGCATACTGCAATAACCAGATCCCTCCCACACAAAACATCTTGCAAGTGAATATCTAAGTACCAGCAATGCACCTGACATACTACTATGGAGAGAAAAGAGGAAACTCAATTTCAGAAATCTTTCAGAAAATAATCCTTTACATAGTCATAATCTTCAGGTAAGGAGGAAGTGCCCTTGCTCCCCTCCCCCCAAACCCAAGAGCCCAAAATGTTTCCAAGAAAAGGTTAGGAATAAAGGAAAACAAAGACATAATCATGCACCATAGAGAAGGCAAAAGTTATTTCTTTTATTCCTTTTTACACTTTTACTTACCTAAGTCTAGTACATGCTGGTCCTTCATCATTTGCCACCCACAGGACATCAGCAAGTGATGGAGCCACAGGAGCTGGAGCTGCACTTTGTTCATCATAACCCAATGGACTTGGGTCTTGAACAAACTAAAAACAAAGAATGCAAAAAGAAAAGTATGACGAGAAACTGGATTCAGCACATACTGAAGATTCTGGCTCAGCAAAAATGAATTTTCAAACGGTGCTATAATAAAGTTGAAAACAGTGAGTATAAGGGATGCACCACACAATTATACAAGCCAAAAAGAAGAAGAAAGCTATCATCAAATTAAGAAACAAGGAAATACAGGTGAAGTATACACATGACAATAAATTTCTTACTTGAAAATAAGGTCTGGGGTAGGGCTCCAAGGAAAGAATTGTCCCAAGTCTACGGACAACACTTCGAGTAGATCCATATTCCTTTTTATTGCAAACAGATGTGACCTAAAAAGCAGAAAACCTTTGAACCTGAGAAGCAAAATCAAAGCCCCCAGTTCTTAATCTCACTTTAATCAAACTTATTTAATTATTCCACGTTACAGGTAATTAAATATAATGCAGTTGGGTTAACCTAACTTATCAATGCTCTTCTCAAGCTGAAAGTCCAAAGAGGCCTACACTGGTATGACAGTGTATAAAGCACTAGCAAAATACAGAATATTTTAAAGGCGCACAAGGGCCAATATCTTGAGATACTGGCAAAAATGCCCATTTAATTAACTACATGCAGCTGTGTAAGTCTTGGGAAAGAACAATTAGCAAAGCAGTGAAATAAATGTAACATACCTTGGCCTGATACTTCGTTATGACAGCATATAACTGCTGGAAGTGCCCTCCTGATGAGACTGCTGAAGAAAGGCATGTTCCGAGAGTACGACTCATACTGCTGCCAAACACACGAGTTTCAAAAAACGCGGCCTGTCAAAAAAACCAACAGCTTCCAACCACGGAACCAGAAAGTAGCGAGGGCAGCTCAGCCAAATCAGCACTCCTGGAGATACTCGCTGTTTTCCCACAAAGGACGCTAGGACTGTCTCAGAAGCACAAGCTGCAGCAGTGCCTCACTGCTGACAGCCCCCAGAGGAGCTGCCCACGACCTCACGCTCCAGCATCAGCCCCCGGCACGGCACCGGCGCCTCTTCAGCTTCCCCGCCGCACCTCTCCGGCTCTCCGAACACACGGCATTAGCTGCTACTGGCGAAGGGGTACGGAGCCTTTTATTTGAAACAGCAGAGCACGAGCAGCCAACCACTGACTTTCTTACGTTCAGTTCAGGGCAAAAAGCGACACTTGACCGCCTCTGTCAGGGCAGTGACCCCACGTGAGAGCAGCGTACTCCGACAAACCCGGCTGTGGGCAAGGAGGGCACTGAAGCCGCCCCACCGCCCGCGGTGCCGACCTTCCCTCCCTCAGCCCAGCCAAGCGGCTGCAGGCGAGACGCCCCGCCCGAGCGGCTCTCCGGGCGGAGGCAGCCGCCGCGGGATCTCACCTGGTGGTGCGGCCAGCCGAGGTAGCGCAGCAGCCGCCGGAGGAGCTGCAGCAGCAGCAGCGCCATGGCGGGCGGAGGCGCCCCCGCGGCAGCGCACAAAGCGAAGCCGCCCGCGCCCGCAGCGCCACCGGCGGCCGGGGGCGGGGCACCACGGCAGCCCCGCCAATAGGAAGCCGGCAGTGCCGCAGCAGAGCCAATGAGCGGCCGGGCGGGCCCGTCGCGGGGGGTGTCGGGAGGAGCGGTTTGAACGCCGCGCTACCCGGGCCTGCCCCTCTTCCCAGGGAGCGCTCCCGGGAATGCGGCCAGCTCACACGCCTGACTGACCGAGACTGTACTCAAGAGAAAGGTAGCTTCTGCCTATACGAACATAGCACGCACCAACAGAACAAATGCACCAGAGCCTGTGAACTCACTGAATTAACGGTAAGGAGCTACGCTGAGATCGTTTACGTCTTCAATGTAGCAGACTCCTAACAAATTAATTCACAATCCTAAAACAAATACACAAAGTATCCTCAATGCAACAACTGCCCAGTAACACCTGACTACACTGACTTCACTTCAAAACCCGGCTTTGAAATTCTGCACTTGTTCTTTCATCTTGCACTTCCTTGATCTTTGTAAGATTTCTACTGTTTTCCTCAAGAAAATTTGAAAACTTCAAGAAAGTTAGCAGTGCTAAAAGTGCTCACAGGAGAAGAAATATCCTTTTCCTCCAGGTATGCAGTCTGTGCAGTCGGAGTTCCCGTTGTTAGTACTGGAGTTTCTACAGCAGCATTGCTGGTTACTGTTATCCATGTCTTTAAGACCAAACACAGAGGAGTAGCAGTACTGGTAACACACACTACAGTAACAGCATACAGCTGGTTCAGGGGACTAGGAACGTTTAAGCTTTAGGAGAGAAAAGGTAGACGTTTTAATGGGATATTTAGAAAAACTACTACAATGCTTGCCTTAAAGGAAAAAGAAAAAAGTACTTCTCACCTACTCCTCCAACACCTTACTAAAGAAGGGGAAGCGTCAACAGAATGGGAACACATTGCTATACTGGAAAGCCAGGAAGAGACAGGCTCTCTCAAGCAGCAGCAAAACCAAGGCAATTTAGTTTCACTGCAGCACCAGTAACCAGCTACACTGAATGAGAGGTACAGTTGGGAACTCATATAGAAATGCTTCAAGTCAGCAGCTACAGCTCTGTACAACAGTACAGAAGGGACCTGCAGGATCTTAGGAACAAAAGCATCTTCTAACAAGTCAGCTTTAAAATACAAGAAGTGACACAGAGCTCAAGGCATACTGCTGCTGTACCTCTGTAGCTGAGCCAAAGCTCAAGGACAGCTCTCCTTTTAAAGCACTAGCAATTGCAGGAAAGCTTTACTGTTATGTAGCTACCCACTGTTACAGTGATGCTGATTGTTCCTGGGAGGGAAGAGGATGTGAGATTTAATTCCAAACCAAGAAACTAAATGGACACTGTACTTAACAGTACAGCTACTGGATTCCATTACTGGATTCCATGTTGGTTGATGGCTTTTTTTTTTTTTTTGCCTAGTAAAATGTAGGCCTGATTTTATCTGAAGTGCAGGGATAACTTCAAACTCTGTGAATCCACTTTATCTCTGCATGGTGTCCTTAAAAAGTGCTTCATTGCTGGAGAGCAGGGAGTCAGAATGAGTAGCTGAATTCAAAAGATAGTTAAACATTTTATACCAGCATAATGTAAACAACAATTTTTTCCCCCTGTACTACCAGTGATGGTCTTTACCCTTTAACAAGAGAAATGCGAAATGCACTGAAATTCCATTCACAGGTCATGCAATTACCTTAGCAGCACCAAGTGAAAGGCTCACAAATGTTTTTTCTTCGCACAGTAAAAATTCACTCTTCATGTTAAAAGACAAGTGCTGAAGCACTAGACTTAGATTAAAAAAGTGAACTCCACTCCCACTTTGTTACTTACAGATCTCTGAGAGAGACTGTAACTTGCATCTTTGACTACGATATCTCCTAATTCGATTTAACTTACTTAAAGAAATGTTAGTGGCTGTCATTGTGTGGTCTGTAATCAAACTACATTTCTGATAAACTATAATGAAATTAGGGATTGCAAAAAAAACCCCACATTTTTATCATCTAACCTCCAGACTGCTTTGGTAATGGCATTTGATCCTACAAACCTATCTCTACCAGATCTCCTTGGATATTCAGCTGAAACACAAAATTTAAATCTGCCTCGTCTTGCAGGAATTGTACTGCTTTGTGACACACAGACCCTAAAAATCCATTTTCAACTTGACATAAATGACACAAATTACCTGTTACAAGGTCACGACAGCTCAAGCATATCTTAATCCTGTTCAGTTCCAGACTGATGTTTAATCTTATTTCATTAGGACATACTTTGACTCTGATGTTTGCTTTGTTTGCAAAGTGCTTTGTTCCCTTTTTTGCTTATTCTAATTTAATATACACAAAGTCTGAGTTTTGCTGAGAAGTCCAAAGAATACTCTGTTTAATATTTCAAACAGCTATTAAAAGATGCACTGTATATGTAAAAGCCAATCTGACAACAACTGTTTAGTTGGGCTAAACATTTTAAAACATAGAGGGAATGACTTCATTAACTAACTGGGAGGCTCCTGCTTCCCTTTCTAGACAGCAAAACGTAAAATATAGTTTCTTCAGCTACAGTGAGGATTGTTTTGTTTCCTTCCTTCTAGTGTTTAATTTCTGTATGGGAGTTAACTACTTCCTAACAGTAAAGCAAATAAGGCACACATTATACAGGTATTTAATATTAACACCTCTATCAAAGCTTTTCCTTTTCTTTTTTTCCCCTACTTTTAAAGATGATATGCCTTTCAAAGGGATGAGTAAGAACAACTACGCTTTTAACTCCACATAACATTAAGATTTAGTTTTTCTACAGCATTTTGAGAAAGACAAAGTAATCTTCTTGTATTAGAATGTCCTTGTTCTGGTAATTCAAGTATATTACTTTCATCCTTAACATTCTAGAGGTTAAGTGTGTAACTACCACTGAAACTAAGCTTGAGGGTTTGGGATGTTTTTTAAAACAAACCAAAAAACAACCAAACCACAACCAAAAAAAAAAAAAAAAACCAACCAAAACCCCTTTAATATCTGCACTTCGGCTATAAAAATTCTTGCACAATTATTAGAAATCAGTGTTGAAGAAAGTAAGATTAATTTCTCACACTTCTGGCATATATGAATTATATTTACCAATTCCTGTTTTAACGTCTCTTGCTTTATTTTTTCAGGATTTTATGGAGTTTTGCTTCTCTCCTCTCACTTGCCCCTGCCCTGGTCTCTCATTTTAACTTAAATGCTGTACATGTGAATGACTGACTGTTGCCAGATTACACACTGAGAGAGGCAAGCCCACATAGAGAAATTAAAGAGGCAATTCTAACAAATTGTAAAAAGAAACTGCTAAAAAATAAGCTAGATTGATACTGCTAACAAATTAAGTGTTCTGCTGATGACTAAGATATTAAAAAATACGCTTGAAACTCACTGCAGTTTGTATATGCGTATGTATTTCTTAGGCTATTAATGAAGAATGACGATTTCACTGCCTAGTAAAATTCTTGCTGCACCCTTGTGGGGTGAAATAAGATTCCAGGTTTATCACTATGTAAATGTGATTCTCATGAACTAACATACAATCAGCATTTTGATATAGGTAGTTTGTACCTGTACTGTGACTGGATAACTACCTTTAAATACAATTCTTATAAAAAGGCAACAGAGAAGTAGTGATCAGTTTATAAAAAATGCTGCTCCAAGATTTTAGGTGTGCAGAGCTGTAAGTTTACTTCAGAATAAAACACAGACATAGGGGAGAATCAAAACTTTTAGAGTTGTACTTGACCATATATTTGGACAAAGCAGAATTACACTGCATATAACAAACAGTAAAATTTCTTAAAAGTTGTTACAAATATTTTACTTTCTACCTGTACGATCATTAACATAGTTTACTATATCATGATTTTTTTCTAAAGGCTTAAAACAAAAACAATCTCTCTAAACTACTTTCCAACAGTAAAATTTAAGTAAAATGCTTACATTCATTTGACAACAAAAAAACATATTAAAAATGTTGTGTGGGTGGTGCAAGAGCTGCTCTTTCAGCTACAACTTTCTTCCAGGTTATTCCTGTGGAAAGAAAGAAAACATTCTTGTTGTAAACTGTTAATAATCCAACTCCAAAACATTTAAAGTGATCCCTACATGCAGCCAATTACTTGGCATAGTGCAAGATGAACCATCTCATCTGAAATTCACTGAACAATTTACCTTTTCCTCTTTGCGTCTGTCCTTTTCTTCATTATTCTCAATTGTTTCTTCCTCATCTTCCACAATGCCATCCCCTTGATATTTGTCATGTGTCCACTTCGGACTGCTACCTGACTTTTTGAAGTTAAAACGCCCTCTGCCACGCTGGAAAGTACCACGGCCTCTTCCTCTTTTGGCCCAATAATCCACACCATCGTCTCTGTCATCATGCTACAATAACACCAGAAAAAGAGTAAGGTTAGGCACCTCTTAAATGTACCCTATAATGTTAGTACGCTCTAGCAAATGTATAAAACAAAGTAAATGCTAAAAAGTTCTCTTCAGATTGCAATTATTCTTAAAAGGCATAATGCTGTAACTAAAACAAAAAACAACTGTTTGAAGAGCCTTATTCACTGTGGGTCTACTCAAATGTTAGTAACTAATCACTTGTCTGTAACTTACCCTCAATCAGAATTAAGAATTACTAGTTTTGAGGGGAAAAAATTGTTACTTTAAAAGAAGCTCTAGGAAAGTGATAGGTTACTTAGTATAAAGGGAGTTCTTTATACCTCTTATCTCATAAGAGGTAACTGAAGGCAGTTCTCAGAAAATCTGCCCCAACAGCACAATGTAGGGCAAATCACATTCAAACTGTTGAAGTCTAACATTACCAAACAGTAGTTGAATTTCTCTGGTTAATAAGCCTGAAGTTTGCTGTCTAGCTACCAAATAAAGCCTTATATAGTTAGGTATGTTCTCACAATCATTTTGGACACTGCATGAAACCTACAAACCATTATTTAATAAAAAAAATGTTTCTATTTAGAATGGTGAGGTACACTTGCTTCAACATATGGTTTTTCTTAACTTGTGATTTGGAAAGAAGTCTGAACTATTAAACACGTATCACACCCATATAATGCAGCTTAATTACACAGAAGCAGTTGAAGGGCGGCTTATTTAATTTAAATTATTTTTAGAAATTCAAGTTTAATAGCTAAAATTAATTGTTCTAGTATCATGAACAGATTATCACATCTCTGTTTACAGATCAGGTAAGTTTAGGTATGTCTAGGAAGACAGAACTCCTTAATGAAATAGCAGAATTGCAACTGCATTATTTCTTAGTTACCTGTTAACGTATTTGTGACAAGCTATAATGCTACAGGAGAAGGTCTTATCTTCATTACTTATCATCTTTCAATGATGAAACAATATCCTCCAAAGTTTGCATTGTTATGGAAATAACTGGAGCAGAGGCCACACATCCAGTGTACTGCACTACTTAGAGTGGCTACATTAAGAGTCCTCCTTTCATAATCCAGATGGGAGAAAGGCATCAAAACTGTGGTGATTTTCTTATGACTATCATAATACTCAGAGCAAAGAACTGCTCATAACAGAGTCTGCCTATGAAAATCCACAAATACTGTCAGCTTTTCCTCATCTTTCACTTCTGTAGACTTCCAGACCAATCTAAGACAAATCTCAAATGTCGTACAGACATAAATCCAGGAAAACAGCACAAGCCTTTCTGGTTTAAAGTTGGGTTTTAATAAATTTTGTCTGAACCTGTCTTCTTCCTCACTCTCTGATGAAATTTTGGGATATAAATTCCATGTCAGGCCTCAGTTACTGCCAACCTGCTGCAGAAAGATGAAAGATAAGCAGAACCAACCACTACAGCCACCCTGATACTCTCACAGTTACTCTTGACCCTGTCCATACATGCATGCTACTTCTACGCTTGTAGAAAGTTTGGAAAAAAAAAAAGCATGCATAAGACATTCAGTTCTCCACACCCACCAAGAAGTATTTCTTGCTTTTTGGGGTATATTCAGGATCCCATTCCTCTTCCTTCGGTCTCTTCTGAAAAGTAGTATTTGAGTTGCTGGGACCAGTATTTGTTCCAGCAAAGACTCCTCTGGCTCTTCCTCTGCCCCTAATTCGAAACTGATTAACCAAGATGTCATTTAATCCATTTACATAATACCACAAAGTAGAGTCAAGTTCTCTATTACTGAAAATACTTTCTGTCCTTAATTACAGTATCTGCAAGTGGAAAAACCATTTTCAAATTCACATACTACCTTAAGTAATATATTCAAGCATTCATTTTGAAATAATGATTCTATTAAACTTAATTGAAACACATTTGAGTTCTTGGCATAAGTTCACCCACAACTACTGAAAAGAAATTTGACTGCTAGTAAACCAGTGTGTTGGAACAAAAGGTCACAAGAAGCTTCTGAAGCTGTTCAAACAAAAAACCTGGAGGAAAGCTAGACCAAAACAGGGACAAAACTGTCAGGGGAAAAGAAAATTATTTATGGAGTCAATTGAATCATTTATGAAAAGGTGATTCTGGAATACATACTGTGTGTTACTCAAGCATTTTTAACTGAGATTTAAGAATGTACCTCAGTCCAAATTACAAATGAGTAAATTCTTTACTCGGAAAAAAGTCAATAGCATGTACTGTGCAGAGCAGCAATGCTTAAAATGAAAATGAGTGTTTAAAATATTCTTTATAATAAATTACTGGGGTTTTAAAATGCTAGGCTAGTGTCCTGGGTTGCGTATATAATGCTTGTATCCCCAACTGTCCTGTTTATGCTGGATAATAAATTTTGCACCTTTAAGACTTGTTCCAAGAGTGAAGGGGGAAGAGAAGAAGCACACAGTTTGTTTTCAGACACTGCACTCCTCTCCACATTGCTGCTCCTGGATTGCTGTCTGTGGATGGACAGACAGTAGGACAGAGTTCTCCTTTGTTTTAGTTAGTTTTAGCTAGCTGAGGCAAAGAAGTTCCCTGGACTGTGGGGTTTTTTTCCTCTTCTTTGAACCTGTTTAAAGCTGCTCTGGACTGAGCACCCAGCAGAGCACCAGCAGCTTGCACCTGTGGCCCACCAGGCCCGGCCTGGGCCGTGGCATTTCAAGAGCCGGAGGGACTGATAAGAGACTGAGTGAGCTGAACTGCAACCCAGGGAGGGGACTTTTTTGAGTTTGTCATCTCTTTTGGAGTGGCAAGAGTTTTATTGTTTAATACTGTTCGGGTTTTATTGTTTAATAAACAGGTTTTTCCACTTTTCTCCAAGGAGGTCTTTTTTTCCCTGAACTGGTTGGGGAGGGGCCAATTGAATCTGCTTCCTAGAAGAACTCCTTGGGGGGGCTTCTCTCCCAAATTTGCCCTGAACCAGAACAGCTAGAAAGTCTCACATCAAAAACCATCCTTAACTCAGAGTACACTAAGCAGTAATGTATACAGTTATCTCAGCATGTAAATACTTAACATGTAGAAGAGATTAAATGAGTTTATATTGCTCATTGAAGGGGAGAAGAAAGGTTAATTTGGGAAGGTAAGACTGCTAAAAACTGCAGTTACTACAGAACACAATCTCCAAAAGTACCCTACTTAAAAACACAGAACTACATCTTCAGAGTAATAGTACAAAAATATTACTGGAAGCTAATTTATTTGTTAAAAATAAGCATGTTTCATAAACATAGATCAAATATATATATAATTGATGAACTCAAAAGTTAAGTGTTACGCATACTTGGTTGCACAAAGCTCTGAAACTTCTAATGCAGAATTTATGCTGGACAGATTTAAAATTACTCTGAAATCAAACGGACTGTAAAACAATCTGGAGAATGCTCATAAGACCTATCCAATACTCTGGAAGAAAAAAAAAAAATCAAAAAACTGCTTGGAGAGTCATTTGGAAAGCGATAGACTAACTGTATAAGGGAGGAAATAAGATATGCTTTCTTGATTTCCAACAGCTTTACAAAATTAGGGCACAACAAACAGTAACCTGGGAGAAGGGGAAGGGGGCAGACAGAATTATGACAGGATTAAAAGAGTAAAAAAAGACGTATCAGCACTTCCTGGTATTCAGTCCTGTGATCAGATTCCCTTTAAGAAAAACCTCACTTCACCATTTTATTAATCCTTCCCTGTACCAAATCACCTTTCAGGTAAAGAACTACAGGACATGAAATCTACTGTGGTGTTATCTTTATGGGTTTGTTTATTAGAAAGACTACAACAAAAAAGGCAAGCAGATATTTTCTATATAGAACTCACTTTAAATAGAGCTGCTACACAGAATTCTTTTCAGATATGGATACTAATGACATTGCCATTGAAAAATTCTAATTATCCTTATTTCTGTGTCCTTATTTGAAAACTATTTATGATGCTTATGTATGGGAAGCCTAGAATCGAACAAAATTGTGTACCAGCCAAAGATAGTGAAAAACCATTGCTGACTTAACATTAGCTTGCTGGATAGGAAAGATGTTACATTCTCTGAGGCTTCCTGTTAGGAGAAAGATTCAAAACCAAAGCATTTTATTTACTCCAAAAGCACAGCAGTATTCACTGGAATGCAGCCACTATTAGCATGTATTTACAAACACATTCCTATGCTACCTGGTCTGTGTTTTTTGATACCATCCAAGATTTATTCCTAAAGAGGAGATCCGAGTCAGCAGTTGGCCTATTTAGATTCAACTGCTCAGATACTTTGTTCCAAAAGCCTGTGTGTGACCATGTACGTTGATAGGGAACATTAACCTGTTATCACTGCACAGACCAAATTGGCAGTCACTAGCAATTAAATGAGTGGAAATCTATTAACTTTACAGTTCCCATCTACCTCAACTGCATGTGAAGTAGCACCTCACTCACAATATGTATAATCTGGTTTTATAAAGCAGGAAGGCTTCAACGAATTACAAGTTTGCTCCCGCTAAATCTCCTTGACAGGAGATGGAGTTTTAGGCTCTCCTTTGTTTAACTTCTGTTTTGTTTGTGCCGTTATTTTATATAGCTAGAAATTGCGCTGATAGTCATATTTGATGCCTACACCATCCAGGGATTTATATGCCACATAGTTTCAAAGCATAACTATATAAAAAATAAGAAGAAAGGAGGAAATGATGCCCTTCTAGTTAGAAATTTAGAACTTTGAATTTTCCTCTACGTAGCTATAGTTTTTTAGATGGAGGATTCAAGCCTCAAGTGTTGGCACATGCCACATGCATTTCAGACACCCTTATGTGTAGTTCAAAACTTATTTTTTGCATAATTAAACATTTATACTAAACACTGCACTTTAGCATTACTTGGTCTTAATTACAGGCTACATTAAGGAATTATTGTTGAAGTATGAAATTATTCCTACTTATTATGTAAAACAGTTTTTCCCAACCTACATGGAACTTGAACTTTTTTGTGTGTTTAGCTGTGGTCTGGAGGTCTATTTTGCCATGTTGTTCAGGGGTGGGTGAGTGGTGTCCATTTGTGGGTTGTTTTGGGGTTTTTTTTTTGGTTTGGGCTGTATGGTGTTTCTAAGTGCTCCTTATCTTTTCCAAGGCCTTCTTTATTGATTCCTAGTTTTTCCAAATGCATCTACACTTCCCAATTATACATCAATAATTACATTAACATGGAATCTGAAAGTTTAAAATTTTTCTGAAGGCTAGAGTGGTCAATATGCCACTTTCCAAATCACAATGCTTAAATACATTCCAGAGGTAGATCAATGAACTTTCATGCTCAGTGGCTAGTCCAAGCCAACAAAACACAAAAATAACCAGTATACCATCTCCTCAATACAACTGTTTCAAGGTTGACATTTCTTTTTAATTATGTGCCATTCTCTATTTAAAAAATTGCAGGCATTACATATAAAGGAGTGCAAAACCAAACCCAACATGAGGGAAAAACAGAAGGTGCAGAGAGCTAAGGGTTATCAGGACCCAATACTTAAAACAGCATTAAAAAAGAAGAACAAGGAATAATCCTGTTCCCCAGACCCTTATGCTAGGATCTCCAATGTCATGCTAATGCATATTTACAGATCATTTAAGTGCTCCTAGTGAGTGCTGGGAAAAAAAAAAAAAGAGACTCAATATTTAAGGTTTGGTATATCACATAAAGACCTCAAGTCTAGCCTAACACGAATCACTACAACACTCCCTCATTTACTTTGTTCCACTACTGTCACTGGTGAAGTGTTCATAATTTGGGGAAAGAATAGGAGAAAAACTTACAAAGGTGCCTCTTGGCCTGTTGACTCCTGCAAAACCAGAGTATTCTTTCTGTTCATGGTGGGTTTTGAACTCTTCATCTCTTTCTTTCTTGCAATCCTTTTCTTCTCGAGAACTGGATGAGGAAGAAGATGGGGAGGAAGATGGGGAGGACCGAGCACGGTCTTGGTCTCTTTTTTGTTTACTGAAAAATAAAAAAATATACTATGTGCTATTTTAAACGTACTAGATAGTCTGTAACATGCTATACTAAACCGGGTCTCTATATTTTATGAAAAACTAACCCCCTTCTGGTTATAAAGTCACACGTTACATATCTGAGATATTAAGGCGAAGTATATTTCCACTTTCCAGCCTCCTCTGACACATTTAAGTGCACTAAATGCATATTATTGCTGGTGAGTTGGAAAGCAGCAGTCTGCAAACTGCAAGATACAACTTTTCTAGATTCTGATGGCATGAAGAGATGCTGTTACTTTTAAGATCTGCCTTTTTTCTGAGGCAGAAAAACAGAAGTTAAAGGGAAAAACCCCTTAAGGTAAAGTTTTACAGTAACTTGACACAGTTCAGTTTGCACACTGTTGAGAGGTATGGTATGGGCTTCCCTACATAGATGGCTGTAGGGAAATTAGCCAGTGGAAGAAAATGTGGATACCAAAGTCAAAGTAAATGGGAAACAGGAAGTGTAAGTTAAAATTCACTTATATATATACAGTACAAAGCAGGGAAAAATTCCTACAGCAAAACTTTTAGTAACCCCATAGTGGTATTAACTTGACCCAATTTACAAGATTTTAGCATTCTATTCAAAGAAAGGTCATACCTGAAGTAACTCTTACCACTTCTACACAGTATCCACTAAGTTATGCTAACGTTTTTTTCTTAAAACAGCCCACTGGCTTTAGACAAATTTAGAAAGTCCCCTTCTCACCCATGTTAAAACCTATGTATCAGTAAAATTCTCATACTCTGGGTGTTATGAGTTGAAAAAGTGCGGAATCAAGCATAACGAACCAAAGTTCTTACACAAACTGTTTATAGAAATGTACTGCATTGAAGTCCAACCTCCTGATGTAGCCTGGATAATAGGACAGATTAATTTGTCATTTTTTTTTTCAGTGTTAGCTTGCTATTCCAAAGTTTTTGTCCTCATCCACCATAAGCCGTGTAAAAGACAGATAATACATATTTGCTGTAAAACAAATAATTTTAATTGTTTAAAATTAAATGATCCATTATACATTGAAAATTGAAAGCAATTAAGCTTACAATTACAAAAGGCTAATTAGAAGCTAAAATCCTCTATAAGGACTTCAAATATTTACCTGTCATCTTTGTAAGATTTGTAATCCTTGTAATCTTTTGGAGTTTTCTCTTGCTTTCTTGACCCACTGGATTCCCTGGAACCCTTTGAGTCTCCTCGCTCTTTACTTCGTTCTTTTCTACGTCGGTCAATGTCATGCCGAAGATCAGCAGAATCACACCTTAATTTTTTATCTCCCTGTAAACAAATATATATTTTGCAACAAAATATTGAAATACAACATCAAGAGAATCTCAGTGAAGAGGCAAGCTGTGCATCAATTAAAATATAAAAAGATAGAATTTACCTATTTTTCAACAAACTTCAGCACACAAATTGACTTTGTTCTTTACAGTGGCTACATGTAAAAAAAAGAACAGCTAAGAATTTCAGTTTCAAACAAGCATTCCCACTAAGCCAATTGGTGTCTAGTTTTTGATGATACAGACCACAACAATACATGGTTTGAAGAGATAATTAAGTATTCATTTCTTCTGGTGAATTGTCTTTAAAGAAAGCACAACCACCTTTGTAGTTCAACCATACTACTCACTGACCATCTTGGTACTTCCCTCTGCCCCAAACCTATTATTTGTCCCTGGGCAGCTTACTGGTCAAAAAACATGCAAGAAGAAAGGAAGCATAGTAAAAGACTTGACCTTATGTACCATGTTATTAATACAGCAAAATGACACTACATAAATCAGCTTCTTGGTAACATGTTTTACTCAAAGGAAAAGAAAATTCTTAATGCAAGCACTCTAGGTACAATAAATATAATTTTGTATTTTTATAGGGAAAACCAGAGATGAAGTTGAGATTTAAAATGAGACTAAGTTTAGAAGCACAGATGGGACATTTACTTAGAACCTACTTTTTGACTTTCTTCCTTAAAGACTCTCTCTTCACCTGTTAAACGGGTATGCTTCCTCAGGGTACTTGGAGAGATGTCAATCCTCCTAAATGTAAAATAAAAGCAGTGTCTTGCCATACATGTACATGACTGCTAACAGCCTCAGACATTTCAGCAGAAAACTGACAAACCAGGCATTTTTGCAGCAGAATAAACTTTCTGGATTATTAAACCTCACCATCCGAACACAGAAGCAGACTAAAAATGAAAAATCGTAATTCTGTTTTGTGTGAAGTATGCTAAAAACACAAATACAGAAGACAGGCAGACTCATGTTTCACATTTTAAGTATAGCTTGGAAGACAGAAAAAATGTTCAATTATTTATTTCAAAAGGACCAGTATATGTAACCAGTTGAAACCCACCCAATCCAAGAAACCATCAGCACACTATGATATTTTGCTGTAAAGTCAAAGCTTCTTAACAAGAAAAATTGTGAAGTTAGATATTGTATCCTCACATGCAACACAAATATAGTACACTGCATCATAAAACTAGAGCACATGATCAGACACTACATCTGCATGCCTACCTTCTTACCTTTTAGATTCTCAGATTTTTCAAAAAACTGCTGTAAATTAACACACACAAAAACTAAAGTAGTATGAGATGGAACATTTCACACTGAAGAAGAAAGATGCATGTACAGGGCTTCTTTTCGTCTTCAAGACATATGCCCCTCAATATTTGAGCACTGCATGTGAGAAAAGTAAATATATCCCAAATGAGATACAAAGGTAGAGAAGACATCTGTCACAAAACCACAGATGAAGCCAGACCTGACTCAGATGAGTTTTCTTTTACAGAAGGGTGGGGTTTTTTTGTATTTTGTAATTATACAAATTACCTCATCCAGATCAGAAAAAGTATTTTGGGTTCTCAAAATAAATATTAGAAGACATTATTTGAAACACAAAGCATCTGCATATGCAGTTAACATATACCTATGTATTTCTGGGCTCTTTTGTCGGGTGCAGTGCTCTTCAGTTGCTTTTTGATACGCAGTGAACCTCTCATTTAGCGTCATCCCAGCCGACTTGAAGTATTGCTCTGTTGGTTACAACAGAAAAAGCACTGTTTCATTAGTTTCATTCAACTGACACATTATTTTACTCCTGACAGAAAGGCAAGTAGCAGGCAAAACCCACAGTACTTTCTATAAATTTATCAGGACAAGCAAATGTGGTGTTTTCCCTATTTTTACACACACTGTAACCCAAACAAAATAACAGCACACAGCATCACTGCAAGTTTACTACGCCATGATTGTATCACACCTAATTCAAGCATCATTTACTGACTAGACTTGCTCATTTTCAGTGACATTTTCCTCTAATGATAAAGAGCAATTTCTTAAACTGTTATTTTATATTTTGCCCACACAAGAAAGTGAAATTACTTTTGAGTTCTGAATATTTGCAGCAAGTACACTTTACCATTCATCTCATCTCTAACTTAAAATAAGAATTAGTGAAAACATTAAGTAATGTACGCTTCAATAACTACATGAATGACCTAACAACTCTTTTCTTAAAGGAATACAATTTCTTGATTGGGTGATGATAAACGATACAATTAACAAACCTATGCATAAATAAATTAATTTAAACATCTGGCATCTTGGCAAACTTGACAACTTCTCTGACAAATTTTCTCCTTCCTTTCAGAGACAGTTAAATTAGTCACAGCAAAACTCAGTTTTTAAACCAGCTCAACAAATGTGTTTAAATGTAATATAGAAATACATAAAAGTCATGAGCTATGAAATGTTACATATGAAGCAAGCTATCTGCTTAACAGGTCAACATACATCTGTATCAACTTACCGCCCGGCATCCAGCATTTGTCTCATAACCAACCATTAAAACTTGAAACGGCCACTACAAGGGTAGTGCCTCAATCATAATTCCATCAAACACAGGAATTTGAGCTAGTAATTCTGTTTTTATGCCATTTTTGCCAGGAAGACAGAAGGTTCAACTTTGCCTGTTTGGCATCTGTATCTTTCAACAGCTATTTTACTTTTGTAACATGGATTTTGCCATTTCAAAACACATTCCAGGACCTAGTTACAATGAAAAAGAAAACATCACTGGGCATTTTCAGCTCTGCATTAATAAAGAGCTGTTCAGACTGGTCGCATCACACCAATAATGAACATAACTTCAGTTTGTCAAAAAAGTTACAAAAATTCTGATCACAGATCACAGCAAATCTGAAACTTAAAGAGATGTTCTGCTTTCAAAAACAACTATAACAGTACATATTCTAGTAACTTGACCAGACAGCCTGCTAAATTTATAAGATATTCAACATAGAAAAATTTACAGAAAAAGTCTATTCTGTGATCAACATGTGAGAGTCCCACAAGTATTATTTTCACCTACAACTACGTATGTATCATATACGCAAAAATTTACAGAAGCTCTCACTGGATTGAGTCTTATATTTCTTTACACATCAATAAATAGATACATTCACAACAAATCATTATACACTAAACAGGTATCACAATACTTTTTTTAACTAATTTTTTAACTAATACATTATTGCAGTCCATTATCGTTGACTATTACTTTGTAAGTAATTTAATATGAAGGAAACTTGGCTTTAATAATCTGAATTACGTCAACAAAATGGGGACTTTTAACTAAATTCAGCACATATTTCTAGCACAAAAAACTCAGCAATTTTAGAAGGTAATGCATGTTAAAAACAATGCTTACAGACAGGTTCATTGAAACTGGTACCTAATTAAGCATTTCCACTTTTCCCTTTACTGTGGTGATATGGCAAAATTACTTTCACCAGCTTTGTATTATCTCAGCTACATTTAACACAATAGCAAGACAACAGTCCAGTGAAATAAAGCAAATGCTATAGAAAAAAAAGCATTTAAAGAACACTCCAGACATTCCCAGGGGATTTTAGGAATTATCTATTGTCGCATAAAAACACTTCAGAGGATATGACCTAAATGAAACATATCTACTTTGATAGGGTATCATATGGTCCAGGTTTGGATTTCAGTGGTTTTGGGGGAGAACTTTTGCTGTGTTTGGTTTGTTGAGGGTTCTTCTTGGTGTTTATAGAAAATAGCCACTACTGTTATATCAGAAAATAATTAGTGTATAACTCATTTAACGGAGGTTTATTTAGCCACTGCCAAGTTTGTGTAAGTTAAATTCCTGAAAATATTGTCATATAGGAATAAAACACATTATAACCATGAACTTTACTACCATTTAGAATAGAATCTTTCTTAAATCTTACTGAGAAAAAAACACTCCTTCTAATGAGAATCTGGAATTGATCTCTAGGGTGCTCCAAAATGAATGCCACTGTTACTTACAGTCCTAAGACATCTGTCAGCCCACACCACAACATTTAATATAAACTCATTAAAAGAAAATTAGAAAAATTGACCAGTGTATGTGTAAACTACACTGCAGAAATTCAAACTTTCTATGCTACCTAGGATCAAAAATTTATCCGGAAACATAAAATACCTGCTATTATACTCAACACTGCTTGTGGTTCTTTTGTCCTAGTTTCTGTGGCTATTATTTTTCTAATTATTTTCATGCATACCTCAACAGGAAGAAAGTCTGGGTAAATCACAACATTAGAAGAGACCTCAAATTTTCCTGTACTAGAAACAGCAAATAAACTTAAATGAACTTGTCAGCCATATATCCGGTACAATAAACTAAACACATACCTTTGACATGGTGAACCAAGGACACAATGTGCTGAATAAATGACTCTGATGTGCTTTTGCTGGCCTGTGGCAACTTAATGTGGTCAAAGATGGATCGGAACTCTTGCTCCTTCTTGACGGAATGGACAAGTGTGCTAGCAAGCAGCCTGTCTTTAGTCAAGGAAGCAGGTCTAAAATGCATCAACAACAGAGACACACAAAAGAAACCACTAGTTTAAATAAATACGAACAACACTGCAGGAAGGTGGAGAAGCACACTGTAAAGTGGAATAATTTACCTATTGGAATCATCAAGGGGTACTGGTGCCATTTTGAGTTTAACTTCAGGACGATGGGAGTCACTGGCTATCATTTTGATCCTAAGTGGGCTCTCCTCTCTGAAGGTGGATTTTTCTCTCGCATCCAGATTCTTGTGTAGAGGAGGACTGTAATCAAAGAGTTCTTTGAGCTTTTCAGACTTTACCTGCTCAGGTGACTGAGTTTCTTTCTTCATCATTAGTCTCTCAGAACTCTTGTCTTCTTCCTTGTGCTTATCTTTTGTTGCACTAGGCCTTTCCACTACATAGCCAGTCTCTTTAAGCTTATAACTTTTCTCATCTCTAAATCCATCGCTCTCTCTATTGCCCTTGATTGATATTTTAGATTTGTATTTGGTTCCTTCCTCCTCAGTATTCCGATGAGATGCAGTAGGAAAATTTTTACCCTGATCTGCCAGGACAGATTTTCTGAACTGTCTGTAATCCTCTGTCTCCTCTGTGTCCTCCCCTTCAGAGTCATTAAACTTTTCCTTCCCAGTCTCTTTATCAACGAAAAAATCTAAAGTTTCCTGTTCCTCCCATTCCCTTTCTCCCTCTGTCCTCCCTTTTTCTGATCCTCTCTCCTTCTGGGCCTCCTTCTCCCTGGTATTACCCCTATCAAGCAGGTATACTCTAGACTCTTCATCTGTGTACCTGTGGATAGCAAAGAAGAGACTGGTAACTCTGGATTGCATTCATTCCAGTTCACTTGCATTCCCCTTTTGTGTCAATTCCACACCAAGAAGAAGATGAAAACACATTCCTCTGAGCAATTAACTTTAGCATGCAATGCTTGGCACACCATTAACACTGCATCCACTGTCATATATGCACTAATGGAGGCATCTGAAGAATATAATGCCTTTCTGTAGAATGCCTAGAAATTTACTTGCTTGTTTTCTTAATCAGTACCCAGTTTGACATTCTCTCTCATTACACTAGTAATTTTTTCCATCAAATTCACATGGTTTGAAAACTCAAGACCGCAATTCATTTTTGCACTTCTATTACTGAAAGAGCTGAAGCAGTAGCATAAAAAAAGTGAATTCTTTTCAAGATCCTGCACATTACTAAGATAATTCCACAATCTGGCACAGGCTTAGTGCATTCACTATATTGTGTTCAAGCAGGGAACCATTAGAAGGCAGCTCTCCTAAACACAGAAACACACCAATTAATTATTTCAGCCACTGCCTTATCTGTATGCTATGTTCACACAGGTTCTAATACATTCACCAACTCCAACACATCTGATGCAAGAGAAGTTGTATTTTTGATCTCCTAAGCAGTAATTTTTTTACCTAATAAAGCACTGACTAGACAAATTAATTTAAAAGCTACAATCGAGTCTATATAGCATAGTCACAACTTCTCTAACTATTTTTGTAAGAAATCCACTGAAACACCAGTCACATTCAAAAGGAACAGTCTAACGCCAGTAAGACTTTAACAACTTTCAAAAATTACTACTATGTCAAACTTTTTAAGAACAAATCGAAGAATTTTACATTCATTGGAATATATACACTGAATTTCCTTCACATCAACAGCATTATATTCCTACAGCACCAACACCTACCCTCTTTGGTAAGTAATGCAATTCAAGACATCAAAGTTTTCATATTGCACGGCACAATTAGCCAACTGATGCTGTTTATGTCAACATAAAAAAATTATTGCACATTGACATTTCTAGACTTCCAGAATACTTGCATTTCAAACTACACGAAGCATTAAAATACTGAAATACCCGAACAGAGTTCACTATCAAGCCAGCAAGTCTGATGCACTATTCCAATTAAGATTTTTCTTAACAGTAAAAAGTTGAGTACAAGATAATAAACCATAGAGGAAAAGCACAAACCAATTCCTCCTCAAGGATACATGTCCCTATTTCTATTACCCAACATTCAAGGCCTTGAAGCATCCTAGCAGGAGAAGGCATATGTACCTTTCAAGCTCAATTCCAACCAGACTAGTATTACTAGCCTTCCATAATGCATTTTCCAAGGTTACGGTGATGGTCTTGATGAAACTCTAACAATATTTTTAAGAGGTAACAGTAGGCTTATAACTTGGTTCTTACCTTTTCATAAACTTTCCACCTTTTGCAGTTTCCTGTTCACCACCCTCAGGATAAAACGACCGCACTCGAGCCTCCTCACGGGGGGCACTCTGTGATGGGATTGTCTTTGCAGGGCTTCTCCTCGAAGGGATATGATGCAATGGGCTATTCTGAGAAGGACTATAGCGGCTAGAACCATTTCCAAGAGAACCAGAGCCAGATCTCTCAGGACTATGCTGAATGGAATGGGAATGCTGAGGTGTGTCCTTTGCTGAGTGGGCTGTGCTAAGCAGAGGGGCATCAGAGCAAGATGAACTCTGACTAGGTGGGGTGGCAATAGAAGGACTATGGGGTGACCTTGGACTGTTATCATACGCTGAAAGGCCAGGCCAGATGTCGCCAGAAGCTGCTGATGATTTGTTAAAATCGTCAAGAGACTCTGATGGGTCGTGTTCAAATGTATCTTTCTGTTCATCTTGTGATTTATTTTTCAAGGGACTGTCTTGCAAAGGAGCCCCTTCAGTTTTCTTTGCCTGCTTTTCCAGAGATGCGCGTCTTTTGGAAGAGACGGGTGATTTGCTGTATGGGGATGAAGAACGAGATGAAGAGGACCTCGGGGACCTGGAAGATCTGTAAGATCGACGAGACCTGCTCCGGGACCTCTGGGAAGACACCGACCTTCGTTTTGGACTTCTGGAACGGGAGCGGCCACGCCTAGGGCTTCTGGAGTGTCTTCGGTTCCAGACAGGCCTATAACCTCCACGATGGTATCTACCACCTCCTCCTTGGTAATACCCTCTACCTCTTCCTCTGTAACCATAGGGACGTCTCATTCCTCTATTATTTCTGTAATCTCTGCGATAATCTCTAGAATAAACACGATCTCTGCTCCGGGATCGGGAATACGTCCTTGACCGAGACCTGGAACTAAAATTAAAAAGCAAACATTAACATTTATTTTTCGCAAATTTTCTAGTTGTAAAAAGAAGCGCCTTGATGCAAAATGCTAGATTTCTCAAAATGCAGTCGGAAGGCAAAAGATGCAGATTCCCAGTCTTTAAGTAACTTCTACAATCTCTCTTTTTTTATTATTTCTGAAATAAATTAATTGTAATAAACATGTCTATACTGCTAAGGACTGTGAAACCTGGCATCACAAGGTTAAGACACTACCAGCCTCATTGGCCTCCCCAGACATTTTATTAGATATCATCACCACCCTGGAACACAGCATTCAGTTTCTCAGCCACCACAGTTCCCAGCCTGGAACAGGGAGTGACATGGCCCCCCCAGTGTAATGTGCCAAAATACACTTGACCCACACCTTATGGGAGATGGCAATGTCCACTAATAAGTAAGATGAGGAAAACTCTGGAGGCAAGTGAGAAGACAACAGACAGCAAAACATTAAGTTACTTCAGTTATGGAAAGTTTAATGAGAAATAAATTACAGGGAAAGAGACTAGATGAAAAAAACATCATGTAAAGCAGAAGGGAAGAATCAAACGGGCCAGAAATCGTGAAGAACTACTACCATCCTGAAGTTATCTTGAGATACGGGAAAAGGGGGAGAAAAAATTAAACAAAAATTACACTCTAAGCATAGTTTACCTACTGCCTAAAATGAAATAGGATTCCAGGCTCACTTCTGCCATAGCATCATGCAAGTGAAAAACATTTTATGGACAAAAACTAATTATCTAAATCACCTTCTCACACAGTAAGACTTGCCTGTATCTCTTTTTTCTTGAATGGGATCTGGATCTTGACCTAGAGCTGGACTGAGATCTGGACTTCGATCTTGACGAATGTGATCTAGAATTAGATCGACCCATTTTTGCTAGTAGATCTACTCCTTCCCAAAAGGAAAAGCAATGAGAGGAGGGAAAAAAATAGAAGCAACCATTTAGCATCCATGTAAATTATATAAATGAACAAAATTTGCGTCTACTAAAATGACACTATTGCAAAGTAGTATAGCATTTGCTAAACAGAAGAGCTTCGGAGACAATGTAAGTACATTTATTAGTAAATTAAAAACTTAACCACATTTTAAAGAATTTAACATTGCTTCAGTGCACACAATTTCTCTGAAAACATGAAGTGTAACAGTGAAAGGTTTTTTTCCAGATTCAACTGCACACAGATCCTGCAGGAGAAAGGAAGCAGCAGAAAATGAAACATTTCTGCAAATTAAGGCAAGAATAATGTAATTCCAGACATCTTAATATATTGTAACAAAATTCTAGCTATTGTGTGGTTTATAGTTCTCTTGCATTTGCAATGCACTGTTCCTTCTCCAGGAGGAGTTCACAGTCCTCTACAATGCACCATTCACATGAGCAAAGAAAAAGTCCTATAGTATTTGGTTCAGCAAATGTTAATGTGACCCACAGGCATTATTTCTCTTAACCATATGTACTCAAGCTCATAACTCTGATCCAAATTTCCACTGCTCAAGATGCCCATCCTGCACACTTTTTTAGGTTAACTTAGCTTTTTCACTGACATGTAAAATGCATGGCCAACTTAAAGATTTTAACAACTAGTTAAACAATATGGCTTGCAACAAGATTCAAAACACTTCAACATATATTAGGCTATGAAAACTGCAATCAATGACAAATAAAAGAAAGTAATTCATAATAAACTATTATTTCTTGTTATGTACAATCAAAGTAGATATTTAGAATTAGTGCTAACCATAAAAAAATACACACCTTTTCCTTTTCGGATCAGTGGCTAAAAATCCCCAATTTAATTAATAAAAACTTTGACCCATTATCATTTTCTTTTGAAATTGCCCAGCTTTAAAAAAAAAAAACAAAAAACAAGTGTCACATTAGACAACCTGAAAAAAAGCTATAAACAAGTAACTAGACATTTTCAGGTTTTTGAATGCTCAATTATCATAGTTTAATAATAAAATAAAAACAGAAACGGAAAAAATCAAACATTTACCGCTTGTATTGCAAACAGGCTTTAAAGCCTAAAATTACTGTTAAAAAATACTAGCTCAACACAACAAGTACTTTCTCTTATATCATCTTTCTCATTACCTGGGTGGTATTTCAATTATGTAAAGACAAAAACAACATTAGAGTTTAAATTAAAGTTACCAAAATTACGGAGACTTTAGACATATATAAGAGAACCAAAAAGAGAAAAGCAGATAAACTTTCCTCCTATCAACTGGTTCCTCCTGACCCACATGACTTTCCCCGTGAGAGTTTGCATGGCCTAAGAGATGTAACCTCATCTGAAACTAGCCCAGCAAAAACAGAACTTAAACCAGACTTCCATGTAAGTCAGAAAAAAACTATTTACCTTGGTGAAGAAGATTATGTTGAATGCTCTTTTTTATTGGCTCCTTCCACTAAAGAGCAAATTTGCAGAACCTATACTCTGAAGATATTTACTAATTCATTGAGTTCAATTAAGCTTACAGAAAACTCCTTGCAATCACTTAGGATGAATACTCACAGGCAACATAAATTTAGACCTTTTAAACTGTTTAAGACACGCCAATTTTCCAGAAGTGACAGAAAACAAAACCTGGTGGTAATTACCAAACCAAATATCAGATGCACAATGTTTATAACTCAATCTCAGCTTTAAATTATTTGCATTCTATGTATGACAAATACAGTTGATCTTTACAAGACAGTTTTATATACTGTAGCTTCTTACTGAAAGCATAAAATATAGGAAAGCAAAATAAGATTTAATTTTCAATAGCTGAGTTCAATCAGAACATTTAAAAAGGACTTAAACTAAACTTACCTCAAACTGTTAGTCGGTGTCAAAGAAGAAATTATTTCAAAACTCTGTATTTGTGCTTTCAGCAATACTGAGTCCTATAGAACAAAAAGTAAGACTGTCAAAGACACAAACATTTGCTAAAAGGAAGCACCTTTTTCCTTAAGCAGGTTCAAACATTAATCTCATGAAAAGACAATACATAACATATAGCAAATTTGCTCTTGGACTCAGTGATGCTGCACACAAAGACCGGAGCAGCTCAAGAGCCAGCCACTGCCAGAAGTGGCAAATCTCTTCCCATACATGATCACTCCTTCCTCAGCCTTGGTAAGAGGGCTGTGCAACAGATTATCCTCACCTTCACAGCAGCCCTGACAGCCTTCAGGTCCTCCAGTGACCAGCTCTTGATACCTAGAAACCACTTTCATTTAACTAGGTTATTCAAGTGGCTTAATGAAGGGCCAAACTGAGCTGGATTATGGAGCAAATAACAGCATGCAGGAAGAAAGGGGGAGGCAAAAAGGACAGTGGCAAACTTTTAGACCAGTTTGAGCTCTAGTATACAGCTCTGCACTTCATTAGAGCTATCTTACTGGAAAAAAAATTGGGGATGAGAACTCAGGCCAAGGGTGAAAGCTTTATCTTTAGATTTCTCTTGCAATATTTACAGAAGCATTACTCTAGTATAACTTCTTGTTTAAAATGCATACATATATAATTTCACCTAAAGAGCAAATGTCTTCAAGAACTAGCTCTTTTACAGTTATGCAAAAAGGAAGCACAACTGTAATAACAAAGTCAGTCTCAAATGTAAGAATTCTTCACTGGCCTCAGTTTTTAATTCCCTCCAAGCCTTAAGACTATGTACACCTGTAGTCCGACTCAACATTAAGCACACTTTTCAATTCCACTCAAGCAACAAGACAGATTTTATCCCAGTTCGCTACAGACAGGCTGGATCTTCAGAAATTCTGAAGCTTAACAATTCAATTCATTAAATCCAAAGGCATTATACATTGACTGCTCCTAAAGGACACTTCCACACTTGTCCATGGGTGTTTTCTTCATCTAAAAGAAGAAATGTAGCATTTGTGCTCATAAACACTGCTTTCAAAAGTCCACTTACCATTCACTAGTAGTGACCAAGATATTTCCAATTTCTACAAAATTTATGCTTTATTAAGATTAAGTTTTTACTTCTCATCATCAGCAAGCATGAGTCTCCGAAGGAGCACAGTAGTGTATCGGACCATGTCAGATTTTGTCTAGACAAAAGGCGAGATGGTATTAGCCAGTAAAGGGTAACGAAGGCATTCAGAAGTCTAGTACAGAAAAAGCAATACAAACTTCAAGTTCAGGCTGAGATTTTAAATGAATACTTAAATAATCTATATTTCTGACTTAAACTGGCGTTAGCTGAAATCCCAAATCCTAATTTAGGCAAGTCTTTAAATCCTGGGGATATGGAACAAGATAGTTGCTTCACTTTTAAAACCTCCAAGCAGAAGACAGGATCTTAAATTACCATAACTCAAACTCTGGTAGTGAGTTCTTCAGTCTTAGAAATCTTTTCTAGCAACTGGCAAAGGTGAAAAGTAGCAACACTTATGTTTTTAAACAACACATTAGCTATACCACATCCAATCCTGGCAGCTAAAACATATCTGCTACCCTTTTCCCATTTAAGTTTTTTAAGAACAGTATGGATATAATGTTTAAAAAAAAACAAAAAACTTTTATTAAAAAACCTTAACTACTAATAAAAAACATTTAACTATTTGCAGCTTTTGTTTCCATTTAGTTGTAATAGGTAAAACCTTGACACACAAGACCCACTTATCCAAACAACACTGATACTTAGGAACAGAAGTGAAAAGACTACATAGCTGAGGTTTTTTTTTGGTCCATGTAAATATTCTCACAATATGCAAGAATCTAAAATTTTATTGACCTTTATTAAAGCTCATTTAGAAAATAACTGTGGTAGTACCAGGAGTATGTAGGAAAACAGCTGTCTGTGACAGTCAGCTCCTACATGCTGCCCACCTTCACAGAAAAAGTAGCCATCCTCAGAGCACCACAGCTACAACATCCTGATTCACAGCAAATGAAATCACCCACAGCCTCCTCCTGCTCATGGCCAGGCGGGAGTGGCTACACCACAACAAGTAAGGGCACAGTAAAGGGCAATGAGAAAGAGGTCCTAAGCATCATTTGTTGCTCTCGAAGAGACCCACACTCGGCCCACACCCACGCCATAGGCGTGCATCAACAATGTGAAAAGGTGTCATCACTATCACCCAGCATTTTTAAGAAAGGCCCACATCTGCTAGGAACATGGCCTGTGCCTGAAACCCCAGGACTCTAGTCCACACACTTCTTTTCCCTCACTTTCCACCCTAAATAATTGAGAGGAGATGCCTGGCCCTCAACCATTTCACTGCCATGTTAAAAAAAAAAAAAAATCTGGATTTTACAAAGGAAGCTGCTGCACCTCCACAGAATAAAGTGGCTCTGCTAGTTTAAAGAAACAGTCCCATCTCTCCTATCCTGCATTTCCTCACAATCCTGATGATCTTTCCTATGCCAGTCTAAGTATTTCTGCACCCACATACTGGATCACTTTCAATGCAACTTTTTTTTTTTTTTAAATATGGTTCATTACACAGCCCACAAACACTTGAGCCAACACAGAGAATTTGGATAGCAGCTGGGCAGGACTGCTTCTTTGGGCAGCACCACAAACTTCAAGCTTCCCTGAAACCAGCTTGGCATAGCCTTGAGAAGCAACAAACTTGGTGGTATTTAAGATTTTTAACAATACTTGCAAGCAGCTTTAAAAATAAAAACCAAAACACCAAAAAACCCCACCAACAAACAAAAAACCTCACAAAAATAAACACACACATGTAAAGTCAAAATAACCAACACCAAACACACCCAAACAACAAAGACTTAAAACAGAAACCACGACGTTTCCTGAAAATTGGCTAGTCCATCATGTGTCAGTTACTGAATCACATCCAGATAAGTTTCTTAATGAAAAAAACAACAGGATGTCTTCTTCTTTGGGTGTCTTCAATCAATCTTGGCCAGCAAGTGCGACCATCAAGCAAAAACAAGATATACAACACAGTCGGGCTTATACCATCACAAGCAACACAGTAAGAAGGAAGAGACACTGTCAGCTTTTGCTATGTTTAATAAAAAATAAAAAGGACAAGGAAAATGGTAACCAATTCCTTTTATACAGTATTTTTAGGAGTCTTCACTACACCACTGATGTTGGAGCTTTGTCAGAGTACACAGACTGCAGATACAACACATCTCTTAAGCGGTTTAACAAGTTATACATCACACATAAGTTTAAGACATTTTAGGACAGTTGTACCCACTTACACTAGCAAAACACTGCTTCCTCTTAGATCCATTATTTTAGCTACCCTTCCTTTACAGCTATTTCGTAGTCTGTGTTTCTCTTGCTTAAACATTACTTGAGAGCTGTCAGGTAGATTTAAATAAAAATCTTGTTTAAGTAATTCACAAGCTGTTGCCAAAATGAATTTTCATTCAGAGATTCAGGCTTCAAAAGACGGGACGATTATACAACCATGACAACACTAAAGGGGATAGGACAGTCTTCATAAAATTCCACAGAATTTGTTATACTTTCTCCTAATACACCCACAGAAATAAATAAAGTCAGTCTTATTGAGACGACACCGTAAGTCATCTATTCAGTGCTTGCACATCTGCTGCGCTTTCTTATCCACTCTCTACCCCTCCCCCCTTTTTTTTAATGTCCACAACTCTAGCAGTGGCACATCACACGTAAGAATAGAATGCATTTTATAGTCACTTAAACCCATCCTACTTAGATCATCGGTGACTTGGATTCCTTCAAATACTAGAATTCCATGGCAAATATGCCCAAACTATCTTATTATATACAAACAAGAGGTGGGAAACACTACTTCACCCATTTCATATGCTGGAAATATAATGGAAACAGTAAAACATACAAAGGTCTTTTTCTCCCCCAACTCACTAATTTCTATACAGAAAATAACACAAAACATTTCTAAATTAAGTCAAAAAACCAGCATCCTAGTAACAGCAAAATCACCTCTGCAAAATCGTCATATGATTGTTAGCTGTCTTTTATGTAATACTAATGGCAAACAAAACCATGTTTCTCCTCTAACTAAAAAAAAACAAAGAAAAAGTGACTGAGAAATACATCCATACACAAAAAGGAATTAGCATGCTTTTGGACACATGCTGTTTTGGACAGCCTTTGTTATTTTTGTGTGTGTGTTTTACACACTGTGTTTTCATACGCCCTTACACCATGGTCTCCCCAATCTCAGCTATGAACTACACGAATTGCTGCTGCAGAAAAGGCAATCTTCCTGTCCTCATTTGTTCCAAGACTGACACTCTCAGAGGTGCTTGGTGGGCTGCAGCAGTGATCCATAAGAAAACTACTCTGGACAAAAGCTGCCTTTTCAGGCACACCACCTCCCAGATCCCATTTAACACAAAGCTGCACGAGGCCAGTGCCAGCACAATGAACAAACAAGCAACGCGTTTTTCCAGAACACCTTTGGGAGAAACTCTCACGCAGACAAACCGAGCACTTTCTTCAGTAGCTTTCTTCACCTACCTCTGCTACCTGTAAACAAACCGCAAATGTTCTTTGGCATTCCACAAACCCCTACAGCACCACCTCTCCTTGACAACCAGCCTGAATATAATCCATCCAAATATCTGCACCCTAGCTCCAAACCAGGAGCTGATTTTTTTCTAGATTCCTAGGACCACTTCAAGTTTTCTGCATTCTCAATGTGAACAGGCTCCTCTTCATGGTACTTGCTCCTACCTCCTGCCCCCGAGATTCTGCCAGCCTCAGCCCTCACCTGAGAAGTTGCTCCATACAGGCTTGCACGCTGAAGCCCTACTCAGGAAAGAGGCACTCCAGCTCCAAGCACCGATATATGTAACACACCGAACCTCGTCTGGCCATTCAGCACAGCCCGTCACTCAACATCAAAAGCGACAAGTGGGAGGATGCAATTCTTATTGCCCTGACACAAGACAGATGCATGCCTGGAGCACACCTCAGTGCCAAAGCCATTACCCCGTCCTCATTTTCCCTAATTTTGTCCAAAACGACATGATTATCAGGGAGGACGACGAGGAGGAGGGAGGAGAAAAGCAGCTAGACAGCATTTTCCTGCAACTCCACGCTGTTTAACTAATCCCTCCCACACCAAGAACAACTATTTCTAAGTGATATTTTTATACATTTGCATTGCTTAAGCAGTGACTACTCGCAGAGTCAGGAGCACCTTTGTTTTGCATTTTGCATGCCCTCACGTCTTTTTGTAGTAAAATTTAACTGTTCCTCTGAGGACAAAACTTTGATCTCCGAGATAAACAAGTGATGGGTTGTACTGACTTCGTAAAGGATCAACATGACACACAAAACAAGAACCTCATTTTCATAGAATTAAAGGCGAAAAGTAGGTTTACAAAGCGAAGGGGAAATAACGGGAATGATCCTGCAATGGTTGCACAGTACAATACAATCAAGACGGGCAACACAATAGTCCCTTTCAGCGAGGGGCATAAAACCCACTGCGGTCCCTCACGGGGTTTTGCGGGCATCTGCAATCAGGACAGGAACGGCGCAGGGAGGCGTGGGGCACCTCAGGCACAAGCGCCTGAACCACAGCCATGCCCGAAGGGAAGTTCCTCCAACGACCGTAAAGGCTGATCCAATACCTGGGACCATCCTTTCTCTCCGGCACCGTTTCCCTCGTCCGTGTCACACCCACAATGATAACGGGGAAATTTAACACTGCCCTAACCAGTGTTGTACAACCACATCCCCTCGGGCCTTCCTGCCTCCCCCAGGGAGGCCCAAAGCCAAAGGCCGCGCACCCGGGACGCAAGACCAACGGGGCCGGCCGGCCGCCCATTCCCCACATACCCCTACACCCCCATCCCGCCAGGCTTCCTGGAGCTCCAAGGCAGCTCCGCTGCCGCCTCCCACCGCCCCTTCCCCTTCTACCTTCGCTTCCCGGGGCGCAGGGAGGAACGGCACCGGCTAGGTCCGGCTCCCGCGGGAAGCGGTGGCCCACGTCAGGGCGGTGACGGCGACCACCCGTTCCCGTCCCGTTCCGTCGGCTGGCGCGGGATTATCGGGATAATCGGGATAATGGCTGCGGAGCGCCGAGGTCACGCGGCGCGGGAAGGCGGGACGGCGCGGAGCGCGAGCACCGCGCGCTGGAGGGGGGGGGGGGGGGGGGGGGGGGCGGGGCCGGGCTGCTCCCCCTCAGGCTCCCCCCGCCATCTTCCCCCCCCAACCAGGGGCCACCGCCCCGCCAAGCCTCCACGCAGCCCCTTTACCTCCGCCCTTCTCTCACCTGGCGGGCGGAACTCCCGGCGGTCCCGCTCCCTTATGACAACCGGGCGGCCATTTTCCGTCTCGTCGGAGGAAGAGACGCGAAGCTCACGGGGAAAAGCAAAAACCACCGGGAGGGGCGCGAGGGGCTGCTGCCGCCGCTGCCGCCGCCGAATCGTCACTTCCGCTCTGGGCGGGGAAGCGCCAGCCCCGCGCTCAAGGCCCGAGCGCCATGTTGGTTTCGGGTACTCGTCCGCAAGCAAGATGGCGGCTGGCGGCCGCTAGCCCCCGCCAGGCTGTGTGCCTGCCCCACGCCCGGGGGCTCCGCGTCCCTCCCGCCGGGGCCCCGCCTCCCCCCGCACCGCCGCGGCTAAAAGCTGTCGCCTTGTATGCTCTCTTTCCCCAAAGGGCGGCGAGAGCGCAGGGTCCCGCCGGCCGTTGCCTGGTTACCTGTGGGGCGGGGTGCGCATCCGTGCACAGGAGTCGCTCGGCAGGGTCTGTGTGCGGAGCGCGGCCCAGCGCAGGCAGCGGCTCGGACCCAGCGGCATCGGCAGCCGCTGCTCCGCGCACCGGCTGGGAGATGGCGGTGCCGCGGCGCTTTACTGCAGCACCTTTTGCAGCAGACGGGCGGCCGTCGCTTGGTTGCAATACAGCAGCGCCGCGTTCGGGGAAAGCGCGCCCGAGAGGCTTCTGTACCACCACAAAGCTGCGGCCGAGCGCTGCGTGTGAGCAGCCTTTGACTGATGCATGAAGCGGTGTGTGTACGCTGGCCAAGGGCTACAATTCACAGAATCACAGTTTTCACCAATTCCCAGTTGGAAGGGACTCATTTCTAGTCTAACTCTTAGCCGTGCACAAGGACAGCCCCAGGAATCACACCAT
Source organism: Haemorhous mexicanus (assembly GCF_027477595.1). Classification (NCBI taxonomy): domain Eukaryota; kingdom Metazoa; phylum Chordata; class Aves; order Passeriformes; family Fringillidae; genus Haemorhous; species Haemorhous mexicanus. The sequence goes on from NC_082343.1 coordinate 51,930,409, forward strand.
TTAGTTGAGAGCATTGATGAGTAATTCACACTTCTTGAATCTTGCACAGCTGATTTATTTTTTAGAAGGCTATTGTCCATTATTTTGTGAGGCAAGAAACATAAAACAACCCGCTTAAAAAAAAAAAAAAGAAAAAAAAGGGACATGCTTATGCCTTTTTAACATGAGTTTTGTGAGCTCTGGGGACAATGACTGCGAGACAGCCAAAAGCAACTGATGGAAGAAAAAGGCATGGAAGATGAGAAGCAGACATAATCCCCAAATGCTGGTTTGCTGTTCCATGTGTAGGCAAAGTGATGCACTGGTTAGGTCTATCGTGGGTATTAAGTTTTTTGAAATGTAGCCTTCTATGGAGGCAGCAACCAGTGAGCAGTTGGTGCTGTGGTTAACTAATGAACAGTTTGGCCTATAGAGAAACAAATCCCTCTCTACTTTTAAGGTTTTCCTTTCTGCAGGGGTAAGCATAATGGATGTGTACCTCAAGTGCAGCACACATGCTACAGCTTTTGCTGTAACTAGCAATAAGGCACTTTTAATGAAGAGGCTCTTTGAGCTATGATAAGGAACCTGTAAGAGAAGACAATTTTCCAGGGCCTATAAGGTTTTCAGAACTGTCCTGAGACTGGGCTGCATTTAATACACCTATTTTTTAATGGTTCTGTGAATTGCTCTTGCAGGGACACCTTCCACTAGACTAGGTTGCTCAAACCCCCATCCAGGCTGGCCTTGAGCAGTTCCATGGCTGGTGCATCCACAGCTTCTCTGGGTAACCTGTGCCAGTGCCTTACCACTCTCACAGTAAGAATTTATTCATAATATCTAAACTAAACCTACCACCTTCTTTAAAGGCATTGTCCCTTGTCCTGTCACTACATTCCCATGTAAAAAGTCACTCTCTGCCCTCTTGTAGCCCCCTACCCGTAGGTACTGGCAGGCTGGTGTTCAATCTCAGAGCTCCCTCATCTCTTGAGTGAGCTACCCCAGCTCTCTCAGCCTGTCTTCACAGGAGAGGTGCTCCAGCCCTTTGGTCCTCTGGACTTGGTTGAGCAAGTCCATGTTCTTGTGGTGTTGGGGCCCCAGAGGTGGACACAGCACTTCAGGGAGAGTCTCACAGAGCAGAGCAGAGCAGAGGAGCAGAATTGCCTCTCTCATTCTACTTCCATGCTGCTTGTTGGGATGCAGCCCAGAACATGACTGGCTTTCTGTGCTGTGAGCTCTCATTGCTGGCTCATGTCTAACCTGTCATCCATCAGCACCTCACTCAAAGTTCTCCTCAGGGCTGCTCTCAATCCATTCTCCGCCAGCCTGTGCTTGTGCTTGGGATTGTCCAGGTGTAGAACCTTGTGCTTGGCCCTGTTGAACTTTATAAGGTTCATACAGGCCCAACTCAAGCCTGTCCTGGTCCCTTTGGATGGCATCCCGTCCCTCTGGTGTGCTGACCACACCTCTCAACTTGGTGTTGTTGGAAAACTTGCTGAGGGTGCACTTAATCCCACTGGCACCAACAAAGCTTTGTGGGACATAAGCTGATATAAGATATGTGGTATCTGCCTTATTGGGACAGAAAAACTATTACTCTTTCAGTACTCTATTGTGTTTAAGACAACATGCTATGTGCCCAGATGGAAAAAACAAACTATAATGTGAAACTTCTTGAAAATATATTGTAAAGTCTTTCAAATATGTTTGCCTGATGGCAAATAATGCAAGTTCTTTCAAAGTTTTGTTCACTCCTTGTCTTGCCAAACGTGACATTTGAGCGTGATTCTTCAGTAGAGGCCCTTGGTAGCAAAAGCATCAGGACAGGCACCTGTGCTTTGAAACACACCAAACCAGTGGCTTTCTAAGGGTAGTCACATGAAACACAACCTGACAGGTTTCCGTCTCCTCTGACTCCATGACTTTGTGTGGTAATTTACCTTGTAAAGTTTAACTTCCTTTTTGTACAATTTGTTCAAACTTCTAAGGTACATGGGTACCTCTGAGCTGCCTTTGATGTTTTAGAGATACTATCTTTTGCTACAAAGCAATAAAAAATACCAAAATATTTCAATTTTTATTTGCTAATTATTATCATAGGAGACAGTAGCTCTGGACATGACACAAACTGCTGATTTATTTAAATACAGCAGCAGTCCAGAAAATTTACAATGAAGTACAAAGCTCAAGACAAATTGGAAAATACGTAAAGGCAAAGCATCACAATAGTACTGTGTCATCACTGGCCCAAGCCAGACTCTTGGTGACTGTTATCAGGTGTTCTCACTGTTCAGTAAATTGGCTGATTAGTTGTACGTCTTGTGTGCACTAACACAGAAAGGAGGAATCAATAGGAAAGTCTATGGTTGATAGTCAGCAGTGAAATTGGATTGTCAGATAAGGGAATGCCACTCCTAAGAGTTACAAAATGGTAATGTATTCTCAGTTCCAAGGATTTATTAGAAATGAGAGAACCCCAGAGTGAAATTGACTTGAATGTGTTCAAAAGCTGGAGCACAAGCTTGCACAAGTCAGTGGTTGTATTTACCATCTTTGGCCTGGTTCTTTACATGCAGCTGGTGCTTTACAACAGAGATTCACATCTAGAGCAGCTGCATTTCCTTTTAAAACCTTGTTCAGTTTTACAACCCCTTTGAATGGATTTTGTCAATCTGTGAGTGGGACAAGGCTCAAGGGAGCTGTGTAAAGGAATGCTTCAGTAGATGGCACTCTCCCTCTGAAGGAGGATGGGCAAATACCTCAGCCAAGGAATTAGATGCAGTGAGAACAGCTTCCTTTATACTCTACAGAAATCGCAGAGAATGCACATGAAGCTCTGCCTAGCTATGCAATGAAGTAACCCCTGGCAGATTTTCACAAATTTGGGTCTATCAAGGCCTCACATCTGGCTTCCTTCCTCCTTGAATGACTGTAGTCTGTTTATGTTCAGCTGAACTCCTCCTGAATTCTTAACGGTGCACACACACACACACACACACACACACACGTACACACATGTATTTTTTTATATATATTCTGTGTATTTTGTGTATATATATATGCACCTGTACCATATGCACCATACATGCATATGTGTATATATATAAAAGAGCTCAGTGGTAATGTTAGTTGCATGCATTAGACTCAGAGTTTACAATTGTTTTTTCTCAATATTTTTTTTCAAATTCTTTATTTTATTCTTCTGTTCTGTTAATGGTAGGTTCATTTTGAGGACTTAAGTCTTTGATTTGTTGATAGTTTTCTGTTGCTATTTTATAGTCACAAAATTTCTTAGATCCAGTTTAAAGAGTACTAAATTAGTACAAGTGAGTTGGCCTCAGCTGCAGGTATGGGGACAATGAAGACCTGCTAGGCCTTAGGGGAGCTACAACCTTTTGAATCAAAACTGTTGCTAAACAATCTGCAGTGTACAACCATCGTGCATCTTTCTAAACTGTACAGTGCTTTCCTCACTGATGAACAGGAGGGTGAGAGAAGAATATAAAAGAAATGTGTATAAGACAAAGTTGCAATGAAAAAATCATACGGGAAAAGCAAGTTTAATTAGTTCAATTTCTTAAGAGTTATGGATTCTTGAATAATGTGAGTATATTCTTTTAATTTACTGCTTTTAAGTACCTTTTTTGTTATTTGACTGGTACACAAGTCAGATACAACTACACAAGTTCTCAATCACTGCCTCTCCCCTACAATCTGTAAAAATCCTTTCTCCATTGATTAAAACCAGGGAGATAACAGTATTTTTAAAATCCAGACCCAGGAGCTAAAAGTTTACTACCATATCGCAAATAAAGTTGACCTTTTTTTCCCCCAGTATTTATGTCAGAGCCTGAGGGTGTTTGGGGGCCTAATAGCATGAAGAGGCTCTAGGTCATGTAGGAAAGTGGAGTAGAAAGTGTGACAGACAGCTTTTGAACAATCAAAAGTTATGCACCATTGCCAACTGGATAAGAGAATTTCTGTTAAAAAAAGCAGTTCAAGCAGTGACATGCTGCATAAGCAAAATGGTAGATTAATAAGTATATTTTTTTACATTTTCTGTTTTTGAGTCAAAATGAAACAAACCTACTGTGAGTGTCAGGTGCTTAAGGAACTGTGCCCAAAAGCAGTGTTTTCTGTCATTTGCAGAGAAGTTATTTGCCAGATTAAATGCTGGACCAGTGGAAGCTTTCTGTTGAAAATACTGTTTAGCTACAGAATCCATCTGGTTTATTTCGCAAATAGATTTAAACTCCCAAATGCATTTATACAGAATTCCAAACAGACTTCACACAGTAAAGTTACTTCTTGGAAGTCTCTTTTGCACACAAACTGAATGGAAATGGTTTGGAGACGCTTTTTTAACACTGTAAAAAGGAATGTGTGTTTTTTTTTATTTTTCCCTTGGAGACAAAAATCGAGATGTTGAGTGTGGGACATTTACTATATAAAGCATGTTCTGTACAAGAATAAAAGCAAAAATAGTCTAACATTATTGTGCTACTACTGATTTTTTTCCTCTTTTGCAATCTTGAGCTGCCATTTTATTCAATTAATAAGGAAACGTAGCAGCATCATGAAACCAATCAAAAACATTTGATTTATAGTTTCAACCCTTATCTTTATAGCAGCTGTTGTGAGTTCAGAGAATGTTTGAAGATCCGTAAACCAGCCTTCCACGCTGGCTTTCAAGTATTTGTTTCAAATCAAAGAGCAATTGCCTGACTGAGTCATCAAACTATGTATTAGGACACCTGAGTTTTATGCCTTCAGGCAAATTATAGCCTAATTTTCAAGTGTCATGCACTTCTTTAACTCCCACTTATCTAAAACAGAGTTGCAAGAGCTTGGGACCTCTGAAACTTGATTTTAAACAATTTTAGGAATATCTTCTTTTCAGATGCATTGGAAAGCTGTTTTTAGTGTTTGCAGTACATTTTGAAATGTTTAGTAAGAGGATTACAGAAATGCAGTCATTACTAGCAAATGTCTCATTGAAACAGTCCTGTTGTTTTCTCATCTCAGTGCAGTACAGTTCAAGTTACCGTTAAAGAAGCTCACAATTAACCATTACAGTTTATTAGACAGAGCAGAGCAAGAGACAGAAGGAGCATGTGATGGGTAGCAGGCTTTTAGGAAAGCTGAAGGGTGAAAAATGATGAGCAAAGGTGAAGAGCAAGTGGTGGCAGAAGTAGGACCTGGCAATCACATGGGTTCCTTATTCTTTAGAAGACCCCTACTGAAAGGATCCAGAACACATGATGAGAAAATAGACATACTAGCCTAGCTTTTAATGACATTAAGAAGCCAGACAGAGATCAGAACTCAATGGTCAGAATGCAATGGATTTGCAGAGCTGGTCAAGGAAGTAGCCAGAAAAATCAAAATCAGGTCTTTGTAATGAATTGCATTATGTATTAGAAGTGTCATATTTTTTGGTTTACCAGAGTAGGTAAGCTTATTAGTGACAGGTGGTATTTGTGATTAAGAAAATTACGTCAAGAGAAAAAAAAGCAGTTGTTGGACAGACCAGAGGGATTTGGGATATTCTGTTCATGAGTGTTTGGAGATGGGTGCTGAACAACAAAGGGTTGATTTTCAAACATGATTTATTTAGAAAATAAAGATTCATTAAAGGGCAGAGGTGAAAACTTACCACCAAATAAGTCCACCAAATCTATGAATGTGAAGTTAATAAAAGTGATTAACTTTTAGCAGACTCGTACCTACAGGATCCCTAATTAAGGTGACTGTGAATCAAACCAGTTTTTACTGGAATCCTCAATATTACAAAAATCACCTCATGCTGCAAGAATTAAACCAGGGTCATTTGGAAAACTCTTCAGCCAAGGGTGAGCACATGCACCAGCCCGGTGAATTAAGCAAAAGGAGAGCTGAACGTTTTCCTTTTACTACCTCTTTCTGCATGAAAACAGCAGATACTTTTTGCATCCTCCCATTGCTAAGTTATCCAGCCCACTCAGCAGGACTGGCTTGACAGGAAGAAAATGGTGCTAAATTGATTTGGCCACTGTCTCTTTTTTTTTTTTTCACCCTGTTTTCTATTCCTACTGATTTGCAGTCTCAGGTGAATGAGTTATGAGTTGTTTGTCCAACAGCTCCTTTGTTCTGATCTGTGCTTCAGCAAAAACTGGAAAAACCTGTTCACTTGCTCTTTTTTTTTTTTTTTTTTTCATCTTCCTCTCTCCAATTGGTAGCTGCAGCTTGTACACATGCAGACAAGGTGGTGCCTACCTTTCATGTGGAAAGCTGCCTTACAAAAACAGGTTGTATTTTCCATTATCCCAGAGTTTTTCTAGCCTCATACAGGCTTTGGTGGATGCTCCATAACCTAAACTCCATTTGCTCTCTATGAAATATGTTTAGGTTATTATCTTATTTCTCTTCAAGTGAAAGGAAGGTGTGTCTCCAGTGCACTCATTTTAAATAATAATTTATGAACTTCAGGAGATCTGCAGAAACCAGCCTTGTGAAATGTATTTTTTTGGACACAGAAGTCTATCTGCCTTACAGCATCTGTGCATGGTGTGGTGTTAATATCTGTAAGACAGAAAAAACAGTGAGGAGGCAAGCTAGTTCAAAAAGTGGACAAATTGAGAAGAAACTTTTGTTTCCATCTCCTTCCTTTTCTTCTTGCTTTGTGCTGCTGCTGGAACAAGAATGGGTCAGCTGTGTGGACGATGCATGCAACTCCTGCGGGACTTCATAGGCTTTGTTCAGAGGATGTCCTCTGACTTGGTGCAAGGCATCAAGGAATGCTTAACTCTGATAAGCAATTGCTCCTGCTTAAAACAGAACAGCTCTAAAAACAGACAGCTGTACAAGCCCATCCTACAGCCTCATGAGAGAGTGACCGCACAGGAGTTTCTGCAGCATATTGAAACAGGTAAGAAGACTTTCTTTTTCTAAAGGATTGTGAAAGAGCAAGGGGATTAATTTTGTGGGTTGAAAGCAGATTGCTAGCTGATCTGCTCCGGTATGGCATTGAACAGCTTGGTGATGATGAGGAAAGGCCAGAGCTACAGAGCATTTTCTTTGTGTACAGGACACTAAGGGCTCAAGTTATACAATAGTTGGATCTGGGTAGAAGTGGTCAATCACTTTCTTGCTCTGTCACCACTGTTAATATAAAACCCATGTAAATGTGTTTCATAAAAGTGAGTCCTTCTAGAAATTAAAGTTATTTTTTTGAAGTCAGTCAAAAGGAGCTGACAAAATGGGACATAGGCTTTGATAGGACTGGATGCTACGTGAGTGCTGAGCTGTGAGTGGGCACATCACAGTGTGATGTGCGCAGTTGTGCATCTCTGTGTTGGCTGAACACTAGGACTTATGTTAGGAATGTCTGGGCTTTACATGAGGAAGATCAAAGTCACCCTGGGACATTGAGCGCTCAGGATTCCAAGCAACTGTGCTTTTGTGCAAACATTTTAGGCATCAGGCTTAATCACAATCATGGGATTCTGTTTGAATCAAAGTACATAACTCTTCGTGTATCTCCTTAGCTTTACAGGTTATCTGCCTAATTCCTCTGTTTTTTCTGTTTGTGATATCCTCTTTGTTCTGTCCTAGGATACAATATCAATAGGAAACTTGTTTTTTTATTTCACTTCTGCAGTCATCTTGAATAAGTGTATTTTGTTGGTTTTCCAATCTAAAAATAGTCCTTATCTCAAGATAAAGGGGTCACTGCTTGATTGGTTTTGCTTTGTCTCTCAACTAATTTGGTATACTTTATGTTTAACAGCTTTGGGCTAAAGCTACTACACAAAATTACATAGTCCTCTACTTTGGTTTGTGTGAAGAGTGTGGAACTACTATTCATTTACTTGTCTTTTTGGGAGCATGAAACAATCTTGTAAGGGGAACCAGGAGAGACATTTTTCCTTGGTGTGACATGGTTAATTATATTTTAAATGATCTGTCATGGAACAAGCTTTGGAATAATTGCTGTGACTCTGGTTGTTGGGAACGTGTGTGGATTAGCCTCAGTTGGTATTCGCTGCTGCCATTATCCAGCGAATGTGGTGGGTCCTGTGCTGCTGATAAGGTTCACTGATTGTCGCACCTTTAGCACTGGTTTTAATCCTGACATTCATATCCAGAATAGAAACAGATCTTTCAGCTTGTTATACAGTGGAGATCTTCCAGGGCTGAACTTTCTCTTCCAAAGTCTAGCGTGCTCTTGACTCTATAGGAGACTTTCTTGGCAGTATCCCCGCACAGCTGATGGCTGAGATGTAATGAAGGGGAGGCCAGGATGGCCCCTTGTAGCAGCCACTGGTGTTCCCTGAAAAGACTAAATGTGTGTTTTCTTGAGAGATCCTTTCCTCTCTGAGATCAGTCTTCAAAAGTCTGGTCTGTCTTGGATCCATGGGAGCTGGGGTACAGCAGCAGGAAGCCTAGAGCTTCTCTGACAATGAGGGCTTTCAGGGAGGTCCCACTGTCTGTGACAGGACACATACATATAGCCCCCAGGAAGCAGAACCAATCTGGTTGTCTGGATGGCCAGATCTTACTGCCTAGACAAATGGAGGCAGGGAAGCCTCACAAAGAGAACCAAGACACATCCCTCTTACTTTAACACTTATCTTTGTATTTTATTCCAAGAGGGAACAAGCCTATCCTCAAAACAAAATATAAGAAACAAAATATAATAAATAGGAACAAAATATAATAAGCAAACAAAATATAATAAGCAAAAAGACGATGTTTGGACAATTTGGGTGCAAGGAGAGACTTCATGGTTGATCATCACACTCATCTGTTAACCAGAGCAGCAAATTTTGATATTTTGAGCAGATGAAGATTTTGAGTGGCTTCAGTTTTATCACTCTCCCAGACAAAACCACATATAGAAGAATCAGATAGATTCAGGTTCAGATAGTGAAAGGAACAGAATTAAACCACATGAAGAGATTTTTTTTTTTTTGTCTAAAACCTTGCACACACAGGCGAGTCCTTCCCTTTATGCATACCACTAATTATTTTTAAAAATTATCTCTATATGAAGAAGTTCTGTGAAGCTCACTTGCCTAATCCTGAGGGTAGGAGTTTGCTAGTCTTGACATGTCAGCAGCTTCTAATGGCTTGAGATATTGGCTGTGTTTTGCAGTGAGGCATGAACACTCATGCTTCTCACATCCCTCACATTTCTTTGTCCTGTGGGAGGTAATAGCTAGATATTTTTCACAGAGATATTTCAATCATTATTGCACAGCTTTAATCTGTTGCCTGAAAATATATCTTATAATTGTGTGCTCCACCAGTTGATCAATCATACATTGCCTTTTTAACTCTGTTCTTTCGTTCAATGTCCCTTTTCTTTTCCTCTCTGCTGCTCCATTCCACATATTATATTATGCAGTGACTTACAGAAGTCGTGCATGACTGCTATTGCTTGATGACTGTTGTTGAACATCTGGTTTATTCATAGGGGAGCTATCATACTTGAGAACAGATATGCCTCATGCTAGAAATTTAAGCCTGAAGCAAGCCAGTTTGCAGTCCATGTTGCTATTCCTTTAAATCCTTTACTTCAATACCCAAGACAGGAAACACAGTGAACTTCAGATGTGATAAATTAGAAATATATATTCTTTCTATACTTATAAATATGTATAGAAATACAAAATAAATTAGAAATATATACTCTTACTTAACTAAGAACACCATGTTCAGTATTTTAACAAAGATTCAGAAAAAGGTACAGATTCTTGTGGAGAACAAGAACACCTGCATTTATATTAGATAGCATAAAAGTATCTAAAGATTATAATTTATCTTGTTTCCAATCACTGGCTTTGTGAGCTTTACAAGAGGCATTGCCAAGGATAGGTTATTCCCAGTTCATATATTGCTTCTGCTCATGGAAACATGAATAAAAATAGATGGGCTTTATGGAGTACAAAAATCCTTATGCATTTGGTTGGCTTTAAATTTTAATTTCTTTTTGTAAACTACCTTTACAGATGTAATTAAGCCTGTGCTGTCATTTTACATCTTTAGATTTTGAAATGTCTCCACTGGGAAAGGACCCTCTGGAAGCCTTGAGGACCTTATCCTTTTCAGAAAACCCAGGTTTACAGCAGTCAGCTGCCCTCTATTACTTGCATATGAGTCAGCACAGTAAGTTATCTCAGTAAGCATTAGAAAATTTCCATGTAATTATAAATAAAAATATTATTTCAAACGGTGAAACTCCTTTTTATTCATTAAGCAAGTTTTTTTTTTTTTTTGCTTTCATGCCTTGTTGTTTGCTAAGGAAGATGGAAAAGTGTCATTGCCACATAGGCAGTCAGTTCTGGGTTTTGCTATAAGGAGATATCTCTTACGATTGTAAAAGACTGTTACTTATGAAATTTTTACACTTATGTGAAGCTCAGCAGAACCCAAAGTATTTAAAATTAGCATATACTGAATCTCCTGAAAGCAGCACAGTCAAAATAGGTGAAAGGAAATGGACATAGTGACCAGTTAATGTTAAAAATTATATACAAAAGAGGACAATGCTCCAGAAGATAGATTGTAGTGATAAGTTATGAAGGACACATTCTTCTTTGTTCCAAATATTCTGTGCGAGCACTTGGCTCTTGAGGTAGTTTGTTAATGGTTAGGAGTAAGCCTAGATATCCCAAATAAAATACCAGCAAAAGTTTGAATTCTACAAAAAGGTAAAAATACTACCAATAAGCAGATTGCAATTTATTTTTTTTTTAAATTTTACTTCAAAGAGAATATTCTGTCACTTGGATGATAGCTTTATCTCATGTATTATTTGCTGGATAAAAAGTGCAGGTAGCCATAAGGCAAGGACCTGCTCTGAGACAAAATGAGTTGTTTGGTAGCAAGGCACACTGCTTCCCTTCCCATGATGTTTTTGAAGTACTTGATTATTCAAAACCTCTTCAGGAAACTTGCCCTGTTTGCTAGTAGCAGTGGAATTTTAATGAAGGTGAATACCACTCAGCCTGGGTATGGGAGCACCTCAGGCTTAAGTCCATCAAGGGAAAAATGTGACTGTGATGAGCAGTGGGACTCATGAATATTTCCTCTCACTCTTGCAGTGAACATCCGCCTGCCTGTGGAGCATCTGGAACCCTTCTATGCCTTACTACGTTCTGCTGACCTGGAGGTGCAGCAGATGTCTTCCTTGTCCCTTGTCAACTTCCTGCTGGAAGGAAATAGTGAGTAATTAATGACACATCTCTCTTCAGGTGAAGTATCTGTTCAGCCAGACTCAGACAGAAGGTGGGCACTTCTACGCAAATCTAGATCCCTTTTTTTGTGTTCCTCATAGGACGAGGGTGAGTCTGATTCTGACTGCAAGATACATAGCTTCTGGTGGCACCAAGATAGATCAGATCCCTCCAGCTATATTATTTAATGTGACAAGAGTTCTTGGATCTGTGTGCAAAGGCTGATAAATTATTCCCAGGCCAGTGTGGGAATTCTATTCTCATTCTTGGATCTACAGACATTTTTCCTTTCAAACAAGGAATACAGCTAATAGAAATAAACTCTGTGTACAAGACAGTGCTCATTTTCTGGTTATTTATGAACTGGACCTTAGTCTTAAATTGCTTGCAGAGAAAAAAAAACAAAATTTTAAATGCTTAGTATAATTCACTTGCTTCTGTAACTAAAGGGGAAAATAGACTTGAGATAGAATCTTGGAGATGCAGAAGAATAACTTCTCAATAAAGTTTATGTTGATAGACAGGGCATGAACATGCCACACCTCATCAGCAGAGTCCTTGTTGCACCTACTACTGCGCTCCTGGTCACCTGGGCCACAAGTGTTTCATCCTGCAGTCCCATAATAGCAGAAGACAGGGTCAGTCTTTAGTGAAGCTGGCTTTTTTCTTTGCTTTCTTTTTAAGGATTTTGCTGCAAATAATATCATGTCACTATTTACAAAGAAAAAATTATATTTAAAGGGTAGACCTCAGAAGAAAAAGAAAGGGGGGAGGGGGGTTGCTGGGTAAGTTGTGAACCTATTGGAAAGCTGCAGTTGCTCTTGCCAAAATTAACCTGATTTGGGGCCTTCTGGCCTAACACCTCCAAACATCTGTTACACTCTTTCATGGATCTGAAGGACAATTAAGCAAACCCAGCTAGGGACTGTAAGTGGTTTTCTGGCTGTTTCTATCTTAGTTCTCTTTTGAATAATCGTAATGCAGATCTCCAAAGCAGTCAATAGATGCTGTATTCTTTCCACAAGATCACTAACTGCTTACTTTTTTTATTTGTTCATTTTTTCTTGAATTTTTGAATAGTTGACAAAGAATTAGTTGTCCAAATGGGTTTACTTGAGCCAATTCTGGATCTGCTTGAATCAGAGGATCCCACTGTCCAGTGTAATTCCTGTGCCTGCATCATGACTCTGGCTGTTTCAGGTGGGTGTTCTCTTTGCCTTTATCCTCTGCTGTGAATTAATTCAATTCTTCCATCGTATTTTAAGATGAAACAACCTATTTGTAATTGGTTTAAGAGTCATAAGATGCAACAACAAGTTTTGGTATTCCCATATCATAAATTCAACCTCCTGACATTCCAGTTATTTTTCTCTGTGTTTCTGACCTTTGTGCTCTTATGATTGCAAACCTTTTCCTGATTTTCATCCTAAATGTATTCATGACTGGCTTATCTTAATTAATGTCTGCATTGGCTTTTGCTTCAGGAGTTCTGTCCCTCTGATGTCTATGCTGATGAGGTTCCTTCATTTTACTAGACTGAGAAAGCCAAGGTCTTGTAAGACTCCTCTTGTAAGTGAGACTCTCCATTCATCTTCAGGGTACTTCCGGGTGTAAATGATATGTTCCAGGAACGGAGCATAGCATTTGCATGTGCCGTATGGTGATACCACAGGCCTCAGGCATTGTTACAGTGCCAAGATATAGATAAATGCTGCAGGAGTTCTGCTCTGGATTCATCTCTTCTGAAAAAGAAGTCACCAGAAATGTGCAGTACTTCAGCTGGGGTCCCACCTGTGCCTTTTGTTGTGGCACATATGGAAATGTGTTTTGTGGTACATCTCATGGTAACACCTGCAGGTTTGGTGATTGTGCCATGGTGACGTTATCCTACAGCTGACTTAATCCCTTAGGCTCACTCTTCCTTTGTTGCTATTTCCAGCAGACATGAAGTAATCAAGGCTCTGTACCACACATTTCCAAGTGCACATCCCTGTATTTTGTACAGGTTTCATTCTGTTTCCATTGCTTCAGTATTCTGACTTGTCTGTTATTTGTAAGATATTCTGGTCCTCCACTGCATCAACAGTTCTACATTCACATCATTGTTTTAACTCTCTGGTTCAAAGCAAATACAGACTAGCCCTCATGGAATTCTGTTTGTTGCCTCTTCCCAGGTGGTCATTTCCATCCAGCAAAACTTGCTGCCAGTTTGCTTTCAGTCAGTTTTTCATCCAGCATGTACTACTTGCATTTGTCACCATCTTCTGCTTAACTATGAATATTTCATATAATGATTTTAATATTTCCCTGGTATCCAGGCAGTTAAGTTCAGCTACACTTACCAAAAGAGAGGTTATCATGTTAGTCTTACTCTACCTTGTGCAAAATCTTAGTTCTCCAGCACAAACTGTGTACAAGTCTGTAGAAAAGCCATGTTTTCAACATTTGTTTCCCTTCCTGTAGCCAGCTTCCTTTTCCAGCTTGGGAAGGTGCAGTCTGATGTCCCAGAAGGCTGAGGGAAGCATGATGAAAGTGTTAATTTTTCATTTAAGTATTTATGTTGCAAAGGAGGAGTGGATAAGCAGGATCCAACCACTTGAAAGTGCTAATTTGCATTTTATCCCACCTTTTTATTTTCAGGTTTTTGAACACTTTTCCCTTAGGAGCTTATTTTTAAGCATTGTATATTATTGTCAGGTTAAGAATTCTACATACTATATTACTTTGTGTGGAATTCAAATTGCCTCATTTAAATATCTTAATTAGGCATCACTAAACTTTGAGGTTTTGGCTCTAGAAGGACTTTGTTTGTGTAGGGCTAGTGAAGTTAAGCTCCTAAAGATTACAGAGAGATGTCCCTTCACCTGTTTTAAACAGTCTGCTGAGAAAGTGATTTGTTTGGGCATCTAAGGATATTACTTCATCCTGAAGACACTCTTACCCATCTAGATGTCTAACCTGGAATACAGGGAACTCTCAGCTACTGCAGATCCAGGCTACCTTCATTCCCTGTGGTCTTCTTTTGCCTCTGCACACTCCCTTAAGCACCAATGTCCTTCTGAGCACAAGTACTCCAAATTAGGCACTCAGGGAGCTTTCAAAGCTGAACACAGAGGTAGGCACTCCTGCATAGGCTGGGTTGCTGCCTGGTATTTGATCAGTGTTGAGGATCTCTGTCCCAGTTTATTTAGAATTCAAATGGGCTGGATCCATTTATTTGTTTTTCAGACTGTATTTAGATATCACAGCAATGAGACTAAAGCAAGAGGCAATTCTCCAGGGTTTATTTTAATTTTTACTTGCAGACTCTGATATTTTTAAGTGTCTGCTTGAGAAAAGTATCCTGTTCAGTCATATCCTTCAAGAAGCCCGTTTATGCGAAAAAGATAAATATGGAAGCACAACCAAATTAGGAAGATCCTTAGATGGCTTTAAGGTGACTAAAATTCTGCATCTAAGAATGGTCTTAATTCTGTTGCAACAAGCATGCAAGACTATGTACAGAGTGAAACTGTTTAGCAGTGTTACTGCAGGTCATGTGTAAACTGACTTGTCTCCCTGCTGCAATGGGACCTGAAAATAAGAAGAACAAACTAACCCATTCAGATGAAAAATATTTGAAGCTTAGTTTGTTCCAACACCAGCATTTGTTCATGCAGCACAAGGACACATGCATAGTTGCAATTATCTGCAGCTTTTTAATCACTGAGTGAAAGTAATCAGTTCTGAGATAAGAACTCAGAGTACTTCAGAACCAAATGCTCACATGTTCAGGTTTTAGGGGGGCCTGAACATCTGCTTTAAGCTAAAACAAGGAGGATGCACTGAGTGTAAAGCACATTCAAAGTTGTTCTGATGAGAATTTTTAGGCACACAAATGTCAGAGAGTGGAAAGAAAGAATTTAGTGAGTTATTCAAACACAGCTTGAGTAGATGAGTTGTTGGTTTCTCCACTTTAGAGTAGTGTCTGGAACACAAGGCTTCCTTCTCAAAGCATTCCAGGGGGTGTCAGTGGTTGCAGTGGCATCAGTAGAGGGACTGCATTTTTTAAGATAAACAGGTGGTCCAGGAAAGAAACATGATCTAGCCTGCCACCTCTCTTACAGAGATAGTTACACATCTTGATTAGATAGATTTCCCCATCCAGTCTGTCATCATAAACTGGCAAAACAAGTGTTCAGGCACAATATCTGATAGAAGAAAGAATTTGCCCAAATTTTGTCCAAATGTTCATAATTCCTTTTCTCAAATGTCAGGTTCTTTTCCACATTCACAAACATTCATGGAGTATATTGTGTACAAGAATAAGGGAACCAGTGATATCTAAATTCTTTCTTAATCTTTTTACTTCTCTTTTTTATTCACCTGAGTAGTTTGCATCACACCCACTGGAGTCATACAAAAGACTTTCTGCTTCTTCTGAGGGAAACAAAAGAATGGTATGTAGGCAGATTAGATTAGAGAAGGGCTTGTCTATGAAAGGGACCAGAATATTTCACCAGAATAATAGCTTCCCACATGGAAAAACTATTTTAAATAGATTACTCTTCCCAGAACAATTATTTTTCTCTATTTCTTTTTCAGATTAAAAGTTATTTACTTGAGTAAATACTCATAGGTACACAGAAAATTACTTGCCCTGGAATATTAAACTGATACTCTCTGAACTATACTTGAATAAACATCCTGGCTAATCTGTCTATGTCAGTTCCTCACTATATAGGCTTTAGGTATAAAACTAGAAGGTTTGTTCTCATAACTCTCAAAGTTAGTTAGCACTTGAAGACTTGATCTCAACCAAATGCCTTTTTTTTTTTCTGCTCTGTTTGCTTCATGTTTCTCTCAGCAAACTTCCACAGACTGGCCATTGTTAAAATTGTGTATAAATATTGTTAATTTTACAGAATTAAGTGTTATAGTTTTTCTTTTTTACCAGTTTTTCATCCAAGATTCTGCTGACCTTTTTTGAGTTCTCCTTGTACTCCAGAATGCTGAATACAACTGTGCAACTTAATACATTTCCATGCAAGGAATCACCACCACTTCAAAAAAGCATCATCTTTTCAAATTTAATTCCAATGGTTAAATCAAATTCTGTCCTTAGAAACTTCTGCACTGTTTGTAGATGTCAAGTGAGTAATACAGGGACATTCCAAGAAAGAACTTGGCCCTGAATATACCCTACTAAAGTAATTAAACCTTACCTCCAGTTAATGATGTAGTTTTTGGTGAATAGGTTGATCAGGACATACCAAGGGCATGAAGCAAGACACTCTGTTAACCTGTTTAAAGGGTCTTAAGGATGTTTTAATTATCCTAGTCACAAACCAAAAGCATTGAACCAGCTGTGATTTATGGCTAATCCAGAAATCATGAATTAGTTTCCTTCCTGTTAAGCTCTCAGAATTTTTAAGAGTTTCCTTTGAGCATGCAGAGAAATCAAAGAAGGGAACACCAAGGGATAGTCCTGCTGGTTGTCCTGCTTATGGCTCACAGTAAGATGGCTGTAAATATTTATTTCTTTCTTTCTCTGATTCTTTTCTCCAGAGTCCAACCGAGAGGCTATTGGTGCTGCTAGAGGAGTTACACCCCTACTGTCTCTTGCCAATTCCTATGATCCCAGAGTCCAACAAAATGCAGTTGGTGCTATTCTGAACCTTACACAATCAGGTACTTTTAGACTTATGGTTTACCTAAATTGCCAAAAGAAAACTCACTGATAGAAAAATAATCCTAAAGCTTAAGGCAAGAATAAAAGCATATCTGAACAACAAGTTATGTCCTCTGCATGTGGCATTCATGTTGGTACCACAGGTTGATGATTTAAGTTTAGCTGATACAGGTCCTTTTTTGCCTAGTAGCAAAACAAAAAAGCTTGATTTTCAAATCCAAGGGGCTAGTGTATGAATATTTAAACAATCAGTTAAAGAAATAATTTGGCCAAAAAAATTAGAACGACATTTGGTGTACTTTAAAGCAATCTCAGGAGCTTATCCAACAAAATCAAGCTTTAGGAGCTTTTTGCTTGTTCTGACTAACTCAATGCTGGATATGTTAAGTATAACGATCATGGGTCAGACATTAAAGGCTCCTGGAATATCTGCAAACAGCTTTATTAAAGGTAGTACTTTGTCCTCTGCAATTATATGTAGGCTACCATAATTAACTCTGAAACAAACCAGCATTAAATTTCACCTACCAAGATGATACCATTATTCCACAGAGCTAAATGATAAAGTCACGAGTAACATCTCTGAACTCTGTGTTGTGGAAGGAAACAGTTAACGAGAACTTATACAGTTGGCTATTACATTTCTGGTATTATTCAGAATACTTTAAATAATTTGTTTTTAAAACACAGAAATCATAGTGAAGATCATACCTGAGGCTTTTCAGCTGCTCAAGCAATGCAGATTCTTAGAGCAGTTTTTAGCATAAAACCATCAAAAGCTTAATCAGACAGCCTGCTAGTCTATTTGCTACAATACCTGCATACTGCTGCATTACACAAGCTCTAAATTATATACTCCCCAATCACACTGACTGGCATGTATTTGGACAACATCAGCACTCTTTAGAGCCCAAGAACTGTGCACATCCCTTTTGAATGGTGCCTCCAGATGAGAGGGAGGGAAGGAGGAAGAGACTTTTACTCTTTCTTTTTAATGGCAGAGAAAATCCAACAAGTCCTATGCAAGGAAGGAGCCCTACCAGTTCTTGCCTTGCTGCTGGAATCTCCTGACTCAGAAGTCCAGGTATGACTAAAATAGGTCAGATTTGTAACTTTGTGACTGTAAGGAGAGCACAAACCTCGGTGTGCAGAAATGAAAAGGGAGAAGAGGAGGAATGGTTTCTCTAGCGAAATGGAGAAACATGGGAGAGCGTCTTGGTGAAACTCAGCTCAGTCACATAATATATATTAAAAGACCCAATTTGTCTCTCTGCACAGGAGAAGGTTTATGATTCAAAACTTCTTCTGCCAGTACACAATAAAGCATGCAGTGGGTTGTTATGTGGCTACCTTCTTGGTTTTTCAGATCATCAGACATGAAGCAGATAGGTCTCTTTCTCTGGGTTTTGGTTTTTTGTTTTATTTGGGGTATTTTTGCATCCTAACTTTGATCATCCACTCTAAGCAATGTTACTAAGTATTCTGAGAAGACAACTTGAAAAGATATTTTTCTTGTTGTTGTAAATATCTGTAAAGCACCCTATTTTATGCCTATCACAGACACCTGTTTGTTATTCGGCACACTCAGCAGAGAGCTCGTCTTAGTGCAAAAGTGTGCTGATAAATAAACTATGAATCAGAGTTGTAAGCCTTACACTCTGCTAGTTTGTTTATTCAGTCCTTTGAGTAGAACAGAATTTTTTGCCCCATCAGTTTAATTATCTCTACTCAGATTTTTTTGGATGTCTGAAGGGATGGACCCTCTGGAGTTGCTTTCTGCAAGCTGTTTCTGCATTTTTAGATTTCTCTGAGATTCATCTTAAAATTTCCATCTCTGTAGCTCAACCTGTTTCTTGTAATTATACCTCCCTAGTAATAGATACTTTTATATATGTAGTCCTCCCTAGCGTTAATGGTTAGATCCTTTGGAAATGATCTCTCGGCATGCTAGGGCAATAGCTACATCCAGCTTGAGTAAATCAATGTAAACATATAATACAATAGATGCAGATGACTTAACTTAGCTGCCAGCAGCAATGTCATTGCAGCAGCAGAGCACGTTCCCAAACAGCCAGGGTCCTAATAAGTGTACCGCATGCCCCAACAGGATTGCTGTAGCAGCTACAGCATGTTGTGTCAACCCTATAAACACCCTTAGGATAAAAAAGCATGTTATTTCTATCAGTTTTAAATCTGAGCATTTCTCCAATTTATTTGTGTTCTCTTCAGTGTGTCACCACTCTGACCTTTCTCTCTACGTTTTTTCTTGGTTCTTTGCAGTACTACAGCTGTGCTGCCCTGAGCAATGTGGCAGCCAATGTTCAGCACCACAAAGCCTTGCTGGGACCCAGTGACAGATTCCTGCTGTGGACACTGATCTCTCTCCTATCCTCTTCTGTGGACAAGGTAAAGCTGTAGCTTTCTCTTTGTGAAAAGACTTGGCATCCAAGTAGAGCTATAGACTTGGGCTTCCAGTTTCAGCTTCACATCATTCAGTTCATCTACTGAACAGGTACTTATGTAGCATCTTTCCCATGAGAAAAGACACCTGTAATAGAAAATGCATGGGTTCTACAAGGTCAATGTATGAAGAAAGCAAATGGAAATTATTAAAGTTGTTCTACAGCCCTGGACACTTTCTTTAGACTAGGATATCCTGTATGCTATTAACTTGAAACATCACGTGAGAAGTGCCCTGTCCAGGCTCTGTCTTTGATCATTGTGTCTGTGACAGAAGTTGACACATCTGTTGTGCTACTTTTTTTTTTCTTTTTGGTGTCTGGAACTTTTACTGTATGGCTTCAAGGATGGCATCTTGAGAATTTTGCTTTGTTGGAAGCCACATCAAGGAAACTTCAAGAAACCACAGTTACTGGTGGAACTTGAAATTCTGTGTAGAAGGGAGGTGAAAAAAACCACAAAGCAAATGGGACAATTTCTTTCCGTTCATTTTCTTATAACTTATCAGATGTTCTAAAATAAAGCCAACATCTGAACCCCATTCTTCATCAACAATAGGATGACCCAATTTGGGTCATACTGATACAGGAGGTTGAAAAAAATTTCATCAAAACTTTGAAAAAAAAAAAACATGTGCCAAAACTTACTCTTGAAGATTATGTAAGAGTTTGCTAGTGTTGTCATGTCTATTTTGTGTGCAATAGGCAAGAACATGCATTACTGAAGCTGCTCTTTTTCCTCCTCTCTCTCATTTTTAATTTTTGGTTTTCCTCTTTGGCACAAGCAGGTTTCAAGCCAGGCATGTGTTTGCCTAAGAAATTTGGCTACCAGTGGTAAGCAATGTCTTGGAGATAAAGAAACCACACTATTTCTATCTCTCTCTGCCTTTCAGAGTGAGCACAGTGGGCTGGGAACCTTTCCTACTAAAAGCAAAGAGACATTTTCTACATTTTAACTGGATGTTAAGGGAAGAGGAAGATGCAGTGCATATCCTAACTAAATCTGTTTCAGAGCTCCCAGGGAGCAAGGGGAGTATCTGGAGAAAGTGAGAAAGGCAGCAGAGGTGTGCTTATGCACAGAGCCTTAGTGAGCTGCTAAGCTTTCCTTCCTTCCATGTTTCCTAAGCATTAAACTCAATTAGGACAGAATGTCTTCTGAAATTGCATATTGAGTGGGGACCCGTCTTCTCCAAGGCATGATTCTGTCTATCATTAAATATAATTTTCTCCCATGCATTTGTCATCCTCCTAAAAAACCCTATTAAAATGTCCAGGATTCATTTTTATGACATATTCAGGAAATAGTGGCGGAGGACTGGCACACTCAGTGCTAAAGTCTCAGACTCCAGGGTAGAGTTATTGATCTAGAAAATGTAGAGGTGCTTAATTTTCAAGTAGTCACAATTATAGAGGAGCTGAGAGTGAAGGAAGTGCTGTGCCACTCCTTGATGTGTTTGAAACACCCCATCTACTTGACTTTTAACATCTGCTTTTCCATCTGCTGGCTGCTCTGGGATTGCCTTTTAGTGCACCCACTGAGGTTGCAGGAGCAAGTGGGGTATAACAATTCAGTGGGATGGCTGGGCTCTCTTCTGGCTAACCATAACTCTGCAAGATCGGTGGTGCTTGGGAGGTCCTTCTGTTTGTTCAGCAGAAGCTGCCACCTTTTTACCTGGCCTTATGCCAGTGATAGAGTCAGAAAATTCCCCTCACTCCTTTTTTTTGAGGTTCAGACACATGCTGAGGGTGCCCAAACCTACATTCTGCCATCAAGCTTGTATTAATCCCTCAGCAAAAGGAGGCAGAACAAATGGGGGCTTATTTTTAAAACTGAACATCTGGCATTGCCCCATCGCACGGAGATGGGGAGGTCCCCTCTAATTTGATGTAACTGTTTGAGCTAGAGCCTGAATTACTCCCTGCAGTGCTCTGAACCCCCCTGACCTCCTTTGTTTTCCCACACCAGTGGACATCCAGGCTGAGATGGTTGCTGAGAACGTCCTGCCCAAGCTGTGCTCTCTCCTGGCCTCTGGAAGTGAGGATGTGCGTCATGCCTCCATTGCTCTGCTCTGGATACTCTCCCAGCACCTGCCCAACCAGGTATGGGAGATCATTTCCCAAAAACTAGGGGAGGGGAAAGACTAGTTCTGGCCACCACTGGGGGTAACACTCTGTTATGGCAAAACAGCCCATGAAATGCAATTTGAGAATGACCAAGAGACTCTGAGAGGCTTCCCAACCCTTCTCTCTCCTACCCAAAATAACAAGGCTTCGTTTATTGTATCTGCACTGTCATTAACTACCTGAGGAGCCATCTGTTGTGCTGAGTGGGATCCAAAGTAGAGACCAGTGAGAGAGTAGAGGGGCAGATGGATGTCAGAGCCGTTGGATATGTGGATACTGCCTTGCAGTCCTTGCAACTGCCTCTAGTCCCCTCAGTCCCCAGAGGGTGTATGTGGGGGAGGACATGCACAGCACCATGAGAGACTGCCACCATGAGGGCAACCAAGGAAGTTATTTCTTGGCTACAGAGCTTCCCCACCCACTGAGAAGCAGAGAAACTGATTCAGAGCACACATTTAAAGTGCATAAGTGCAGAACAAAGAACAAATATACGTTACTCCCTACATGGACAGTGTTATTCAAAAGTGCATTTGTAGAATATTGACATATTTTGAATTAGCATCAAAACAAAAAGAGGGAATAACAGAATTTGGAATCTTGTCTATCTTTAGTTAATGCATTAGGACTTTCACCAGGACTGTGTATCCTCATGTCCTAAGTTATAGAATGATTCTTTTGCCCGTGTTCACGGTCAACACCACCATTAATAGTGCAACACTAGCAAATACATGAAGAAGTCTGACTACAATTAAATTACGGCAAGCACTGACAGATTACTCTTGTTTTTAAATAAACTTTTCTTTACAGTAAGTAAAGACATCCTTAAGAACGTAGATGTGAAAGATTTTGGTAAGTGTTTTAAGCTAACAACAGCATTTGAAGGTAGTCAGATGTTGGGTACATAGAGCAAAAACATGTGAGAACCTTTGCTGCCACATTGCTTCTAGCAGCAGTGACAAGGTCTGAATAGCTTCAGGTGGCCTTAGGTGCTTCTTGTGCCTGAAATACACTCAGCCTGATTGGGAATTTACTCTGGGTTTGGAAAGCTTGGTGTGTTAAAGTTCATTTGTCTATATGCAAACCAAAATTGCACCTCCCCTACCTCTGGGACATGATGGGAAAATGGGTGAGCTCAATGCCTGGGAAGGCAGCAACTAGAGCACAGAGCTATACAAGGCAGAGTGACTGCATGAGCACAGAACATCCTCATTGCTTGTCAAACTGCCTCCTACAATCAAAACACAATTTGCTCTCAACAAGCCTACAATTGAAATGCAGTAAGTTAGTTGAAGGCCGTTTGCACAGTAAATATGTTATTCAGTAGGAGACATTATGCTGGAACACGGTCCTCACTCAATTTTGCTTTTCCTGTCTCCAAACATCATTCACATTTTTTGTTCTCCCAGGAAAGAGTACCCACAAATCCTTTTCTCCCTGGTCCTGAAAGTTGTCTTTACCAGTGTTTCAAATTCCTGGTCACAAAGAGATGTGGTCAACATCAGTGGGAACAAAGACACTGCGAACTCAGCCTCGCTACACTAGTGGTGAAACAGCCCATCCTTCATGAGGGAAAAAGGGTCAGTAGCAGGAGGCTGGAAAGAAAAGCATCTCACTTCATTCCCCAGTGAGAAGTATCTTCATCTCTAAATTTGTTTTAGCAAGCAAACACGGCTGTCCCTGACTACTGAATGTTGCTGCTTTGTGCGAGCGAGCCCTGGGCACTCTCTCAGAGTCAGAGGCTGACCTCTTTGTATTCATATCCTGTCTCCCCATCTCTGTGCCTTTTCTGGCCTCCTTTTCAAGTCTTTTCAACGTTTCTTTCTCTAACTCGGGCTGAATTCTCCGTGACTGAAAAAGAGACTTCTCCATGGGAACAACTGTTGGAAAACAAACCACTGAACAAAGCTAACCTTTACAACCAAGTCAAGTGATGCTTGAATTATTACAAATACTACCCAGGATACAATGGGGCAGAATCTGTCTGCCCTTTAGTTACCATGAAGCAAACCCCCAGGAATGCTTCACGGGAGCTCCTTGCCCTGCTTCAGCCCCCTTTTTGCAATCTCCTGGTCAGACTGTTGACAGGGATTCCCAGCAAGGGCTGGAAAACTTCCATCTTGCAGAGGGAATTTTATTCAGTTTTCCCAAGGCAGCCCAACCCTGAAACACTGAAGAAACATGCTTTGTGAAAAAACAGTCTTTTAAGTCAAATTCCTTTGAGCAAAAGACGTGGAAGTCAGGGTCTGTCTATTCCAGATGGTGCCACTGAACCTCCACTCCAGATACAAAATAACTTTGCCTTGACATCTTGCTAACTGGTAAATGGGATAATATTTACCTTGTCAAGAAATGCCTGTGTAAGGAGTATGAATGCAGCATTGCAACTGTAAGCACACTTGCTGTTGGAATTTTTTCCCCCTTGTCTTTATTATTTTTTTTTTAATATTCTGGTCTTGGGAGAAGTTAGATCAATATCCATCTGAATCACTCAATCTATTTTTTACTCACAGTGTTCTCGTGATTCTCTTGCACTGTGCAGAATTGAGCCAGAAAACAAAATCTGGCCATATCTCAGCCATATTCCAGCCAAAAACAGAAGTTCAGCAAAATTCAAGTACTGTCACTTGCTAATGTAGGTCCTAAATAAACAAAAGAGCTTGGCAGGGAAGTCATTATATATTAGAAAGTTCTTTTATAATCCATAGAAAATTTCCTCCTCTCAGGTTGTAGCAAATCAAAAACGAGTATCGTAGCTGATGGGATTACATAGAAAAGAGGACATTTGGCCCCAAAAGCAGAGAAGACAGTCATCAGTGGTAATTTAATTGGATTATCTAAAACTATACTATTTCTTCCTTTAAAGAAAATCTTAGGAAAATTTACTGTCATGTTTGCATATAGGATTGTTTAAATGCCCTGTGTTTAGGCATAGAACTGCCCTTTCAACTTACTTTCCTGTCTTATTTTAGGATTGCTGGTTGTGACAGTGCTTAAATGAGCTAAGTGAAGATGTTAGTTGGTATTAAAAGAAAATAAGATACACTTTTGCAATTTAACCTAAGCAAAAGAAAGATTAAACTTTAACTTTTAAAGACATCCGCCTTTCAACCCTGCTTTAGTGATCCTGATATTTCACAGGTTTCAGAATTATGTGATTTTTTGCAGCTGTGTATAGGACCAATGATTTGTTTTCTATTGAGCTCCCTTGCTAATGTGTCTCAGTTTCCAAGTAGTACAAATAATATAGTTCATTGTGAACAAACAGAAGAACTGCATTGAAAACTCCTAAATTCCTAAGGGAAGGAGGCTGAATGAAAAAACACTCCCAAGAGGAAATCTTTTGCTTTTAACTATACACCTAAAATAAACTCTGCTGAAGTCAGGTTTCTCTTACACACAGCAGGACCCCCTTAATCTATATTGTTATTGAGGTAACTACCTGTGCAGTAATCCAGACTGTGATCAGATACTACAGGACAAGAGTAATGGCTGTGAACTGAAAGAAAGTAGGTTTAGATTTGATATTAGGAAAAAAATTCCTTACTGTGAGGGTGGTGAGGCACTGGAACACATTGCCCAGAGAATTTGTGGATGTCCCATCCCTGGAAATGTTTAAGGCCAGGTTAGATGGGGCTCTGAGCAGCCTGGCCCAGTGGAAGGTGTTCTTGCCCATGGCAGAGGGTTTGGAACTAGATGATCTTTAAGGTCCCTTCCAAGGCAGGTCATTCTGTGATTCAAGTAATATTAATGATAATTGGAGGAGGACTACATTCAGAGAGAGATACCAAGCAAAGTACCTCTAAAATATCATCAGACAGCAGAGAAATGTGTGTAAAGAAAATGTTGTTCAGGACATGTTTACTGAAGAGGTGCCTGATCACAAACTGATCTAAACATACAACCCATTATTGTAGCCAGGTAAATTGCTGAGCTACTCAAGGATGCACTGCTGCTCTTACTTCACCATGTAGTTCTGCCTTTCACAGCAATCCTGAAATCCTCTCCTTCTAGTCAGGATCACACATCCTTCCCCTGATTAGCAATGACCCCAGTGAGGCATTTGATGGAAACAACAATAAACTACATGACCTTGAAGACTCCAGCCTTCCACAGCAAGTGCTCAGTAGTCAGTGCAATCAGACTGTACTTGAGAGAAGCAGCACTGGACCCAGCCACATCCTTGATTTAAATAAGCAAACTAATGCTCTTCTTGCAGTGCTAAGTTTGATTTCTCCATAGCTCACTGCAAAGCTGTGTTGTGTTGTCCATACTGGATGTAACTGAGATACTGTTGTTCTTCTCAGGACACTCTGGCATGTGCTGAGCTACTGCAGAGCCTGGGGACATTACTGGCAGCACACAAAACTGACCCTGTGATTGTTGGACATACTGCTTGCATCATCAAAAACCTGTGCCTTTCCAAAAACAGACAGGTAGGTACACAATGTTTGTTACTGAACCATACCCTGTGAGGTTGCCATTGTGTTTATGTCAAATCAGCATTAAAAAAATAATTAATTCTGTGGGTAATTAAACATATGCCACTTTGCTATATATTTTACACAAAATTGCATATATGAATAAAAGGACCATAATGAAAGATAGCTTTATTCGTATTTTCCCAATACAATACAAAAAAGCTAATTAAAATAAGAAATATCTAATTTTTGCTATGAATGATGTGGTTACCTAATTTGACTGAATCATAGGTATAAAAAGTTCAAGCAAGAACATTTAATACTACTAAAGGAATTGTTCAGGAAAATCTAAGGACTGTTATGAATTGAATCTTTATTTCCTGGCTCTCATGCTTCAGCTGCTGTTTGTTGTGAGACAGAACTCCAGCTATTGATGTACATTTTGCCTCTTTGGCAAGGTACTAGCTATGCCAAAATGCTATAAGATCTCTCTTGCTGACTTTGCTTCAAAATCCATGTGCACAGATGCACTTTCTTTCTCCTTGCCTTTTAGAGTACCTTGCTCAAACAGTACCACCAGCAGCAGTCAATATTGAGGAAAAAACCCCACCAAATCTTCACTTCTGCTTTTCCCTACTTCCTAGTACACACGTTTCAAGACTCAGTTCTTTTTTTTTCCCTTTGTTCACAATACAATTACTACTAGTTCCAGAGATTTAAACCAACCAGAAGGAAAATTATGTTTTTTTTTTTTACTAAGATAAGAATTATATAAATTTCTAATAGCTGTCATATTGAGTTTTGCAGGAAACTAGATTCCCTTAAACTCAAGGCCCACAGTAGGAATAAAATTGGACCATCATTCAGAGTTTGACAAATATGGTCTTTTTTTGAAATACTTAAATTCTGTGGCTTTATGCTGTTATCAGCTGGGAGCTGCTTCACCTTCAATAAAGCTTTATAATATAGAAAGTATCAAGCTCTCGCTGCATAAGTGAATAAACAGACATGAGTGGGAGTGCTAGGTTTCCAGGATCAATTCTAAGGAATGCTCCTTAAAACACAAGTACGAGGCATAAGAGGAAAAAGGCAGTACTGTTTTTATGCCAGCAGGACAGAAACAGAGTGTGGGAGCTTGAAAAGCAGCAGTCTCAAATCTACCTTGAACCTCTAAGCAGCAAGTTAAAAAACCAGAGTATAAAATGCAGTATAAAATGAGTACCAGAAAAAGATACTCCCTTTTGCTGATAGACAACTGAGCTCACTTAGGGAGCCATGAGCAGCTTCCATTGTTAGGATGTCCCAGAGAGCTGATGACTTCATGATTCAACTTCACTAGCAACCAGTCAGCTCCAGCTGAGTCATTCAGAACTCATTTCTTGGTCTCATTTTTTACTTTTAGTCCTGGTCAGCACAGGCTAAGTCTCCTATCTGTTTTCAACTCAGTCTATAAAAAATGTATCTCAGTACAGGTGATCTCTGAACAATCCGAGGTGTTTTCACCTGGTTGTGGTAGATCTGGGAGGAGACATTTCCATTATTGATGGTTTCAACATCAATACTTCTGAAGCACTTCTGAAGCCCACAGACACCACTAAACCATAATGGAAGTGCTAAACATGAATCTCTCTCTTGTGGCAGAGAATAACTGAGAGCCGCTGTGTTGAAGGTCTCCTCCAGACCATGCTACTGACCGACACTCAGGAAGACTCCCTTCGTTACGTGACATCCTGCCTTGCTGAGCTAGCAAAGCAAGGTATGGCAGCAACCCTCCATGAATGGCTGAGTCAGAGAAGTGCACATGTCCTGTATTAATTCTAACAGGGGCTGGACACACAGCCCAAGTCTTTCCTTTTAAAGTCATTGTAATTTTCAAGAACAAAATCCAATTCACTGGCAGGATACATGGGCTCCATTGTCTGCACTTTTGTTCAACTGTTTAAAATTCTTTAATTTTTTTTTTTTTTTTTGTGCTGAACTTTACTGCTGTACAGGGCCTGTCTACTTCTATTTGTAACGTTTCCCAGTTTCTCAGGCTGAAATAATTTTATCATTGCAGAAACTGATATAAAAGACTAAAATATGAAGTAGGTCTATATCTTGAAATTTTTTGCACGTGGATTTTATCAGAGATACCAAATTGGCACTCATGAAAGGTACAGCACTTTTTATAGCTTAAAGAATGAGTGTAAATTTTCCCAACATGCCCCAGCACTGGATATTGTCTGTCAAACAAGTCATCTCTTCTATCTGCTGTAATAGCCATGCAGCTGGCAACACGTCACATTTAATTTTGCGAGCAGAGCACAGTAGCTGCTGGACAGACTGAGCTCAATAGGCCAAGAGTGGATCTTGCACATAAAGTGATTCATTTTTGCAGAAGAAAAAGCCAACAAAGGATGAACCAAATCCATGGCCTTACCTTACTAAGAGCATAACCTCAGAACATGACCCTTTTTAACAGCCTAAACATACTTATTAACCAAGTTCAGCACTTATTTTGCTTCTCCAGTTGCATGAAGGATTGACCATTTCAGCAGTTTCTGGCAGACCTCTCATCTTCATTTCTTTGACACTGGAGTTCCTATTTAGAGACTACTCCCTTACCTTTCTGCCTTCCAGAAGGAGCCATGTTACACATGGTCCAGTGGATGGATGAACCTTTGACAAAGTGCTTGGTGAGACTGGCTGGCCAACTGGAACATCCTGAGCCATCCTTTCATGCTGCCTCCATCATCCAGCACATGATCGGTCACGGTAACTCACACAGGATTAACTGTGCTTTGAAAGAGACTTAAGGCTGTCTGGAGTGAAATTATCCTTTTCCCAAAGGACTGTCAGGCACTGAACAACCTCTAAATATTCCTCTATCATTCCCCCATTTGGTCTCTACAAAGTTTTTAAAATACAAGTGCCTATAGTCACCCTTGAAACAAAACAGTCCTTGAGTGCACAAGAAACTCCAGGGATGAAAGTGGACCACGGATAAAGGTCTGATTTAAATGGTTTTTGCCTTCTTCAAGAACTGTCATTCTGCAGGGCTCATCCATAGCCAATTCTGAGGTCCTTGCAAACAGCTTCAGCAGGAAGGTGGGGGACCATTAACATACTCCTCACCATGGGAGAGATGAGAACATGTTTCAGACAAGGGTCACTTCAAATAAGGTTACATCTTTCTGCTTGACCTTCTTTCTTGGTATGTAAGATGTGATGGCATCCCCCAGACAGCAGAGGCTGTGTTCCAAAATTTTAAAATAACTCTACTCCCTGACCAGCAAGAGAAAACCTCTTACTGAACCAAATCCTGCTGATATAATTCTAGACTAAATTAGCAGGAGCAGTGAAGTAAAGTGGTTTTAAGAATGTAGCCAAAATTTTTCAAGTTTCAATAAGAGAGAATAAAAGAGCATTATTTTTACCTTTATATATAAGTTTTATGCCTAAATACTTGCCTCATGCAGCTGAGAGCCTTTAAGACTGCAAGAAAAAGGTGTTCAGATGATACTTGCCACATTCTCTGGAAAGGTATGGTTAGATTTTGGACATTAGACATAAGAAAAACGGAAATCTGTGGTGAGTGCCCAGTAAGGGAAAATGCAAATCTGTTTCATTTCTAGCATAGAGGATTTGCAAGAGAGCAGACCTCTCTCTCAGGTAGCGAACAGAATCCAACAGCATAATCATCTAATGGATAGCTTCACCTACCAGGCCAACCACTGTCAATCAGCAGGCCCCTTGCACAGGGATCAGATTCCCAGCACAGCAGCCCACTCATCTTTTTATTTACCTGAAGTATCAGTAGTATTATCAGAAGCTGCAGCACAGGGAAGTCTCTTGCCAGTCTTTGCAGTAATGTTGGTTTTAGCTGAAGGTGGAGGAGTCATTATTGAAATGTTGTTACAAAAATCAGTTTTCAAAGTGTTTAAAGGTTCGTATTGATCTCTAGTGGTTCTCCCATTTATGCAGAAAAAATGATGCTTTTGTGGAAGTATCACATTGGAGAGATTCAAGCCTACCTCAAGAATTTTCTTACCCACCAAGAGGTCCGTTTTCAGCAGCTGGGCATCTCCACACTCTGCAGACTACGAGCAGGTACATCCTTCCTGCCAAGGCTGCCTGCACCCATCAGCAGTAAACAGGCACTGCTTAGTAACAGAGATCACAGAATCACTGGGGTTGGAAAAGACCTCTAAGATTAGTCCAACCACTGACAGTGCTAACTTCTCCAGGGACTAGCTCTGCTCACTTAAGAAAACAGAATAATCTCAAGGGTAGCTGTTACCTTACATGCTTTTAAGCAGCTCTTTAAGAGCATCTCCCAATAAAGGCAGGAGGATTTTGTTTGTTTGCTTTAAAACTGAAGGCGTTCAGAAGAGCAGGGAAACAGGAGTTCAGGAAAATCTTATCCCATATAAGAATTTTTGGCACTAGATACAACCTAAAAGTTTTTCAAATGTGATGTTACTTTATTTTGATGAAGCAAGCAAATAAGGAAATTGCATGATTAGCTGATAATAAAGCTGGGAAGTCTCACATCTTCATACTTTAAAGTCCTTTACTTAATATTATGCTGGGTTAAGTTAGTCTTCTTGTCTTTGGATAAAAGGCACTTATGAGGGTTATAATGTGGTAATAATGGTATATAGCACATATCTATGTATGTAGAGCCAGAGCCAAAACCCTACTATACCTAGATAGGCAGCTGCTGCATAAGGCTGAATTTAGCCACTGAGATTTACACATCTGGATCAGGAGAATTTAAGCAATCTTGAATGGTTGTAGGGATGAAAACTGAATTTGTATGTGCTTTGTGTGGTATTTTTCTGCCTTACCTGTAATAAGAACCACCAACCAACTGTATCTAACCTGAAAAATAAGTTTTCTATGCATCTGCATTAGAACATAGAGAAAAACAGCAGGTTGCCTAACACCTGTTATTCCTCTTCAGATCCAGACTTTTCATTAGCATTCAGAAAAAGCCAAATGGCCAAACTCCTTGAGCAAGTCCGTCAGCAAACAGAAGAAACTCAAGAGCTCCTTAGAGCAGCTATGTGCCTTGAAGACAGTTAATATTTAAGCCAAATGGTTTATGAAAACTTACCAAATCCAAGGGCCTGACCTTTCAGAGGAAACGACTCTTTTCCTTGGTTCCCGTAATTTTCCTGCTCTTGCAGTTTCGTCATACAAGAGAGATGTCCCGATAACAAGAATTGGAGCAGGTCAAAACACAATTCCTTGCACCCTTTGGCTGGCTGCTTAAGTGCGCTTCAGGACATGGCTACATGTTGAAAAACACCTGCTATGCTTGGTTAACCTTCCATGGCTTGTTTTTGGTTTCCTCACCGTCCCCTTCAGAAAAACCAGCACTGTATTAATGAGGTTTTATTCATGCAACAGGCTGATTCCACTGATGAGGCATCTCTCAAGTACGCAGGTCTGCATTCATCTCTATTCCGTTTCTGTTCCATATCCTGCATTTCAGAGCACACTCCAAGGACTTTAGAAAATAATTGAAACAACCCACACTAAAAAGGTAGAAAACTACAAACAGGTTACTACAGAAAGTAACTGCTGAGGGACAATTCTCAAAGTACAAGAAATTTGTAAGAACAAGAATGGGTGAAGTCTTTACAGCTGATCCTTGTCACCACTATAGGCACTACTCTCCAGCAGAAGAAGAAAGGCACGTTAAGGCAAACGTTGCATAGAGCAAGTACAGAACACAGCAGGAACCATGAATAATTTGGGTGAGATGTGTTCAAGTACAGAACTGTGTTCTGCAAATGTTATTTCCAAAGCTACTCGCAACAAGAGATGAGTGAAAATATTTGGCAAAATTAGGAATCTTTGTTATATTTTGATATTGATACTTCATTTTAAATGGAGTTAAAGAACAATAA
Organism: Haemorhous mexicanus; assembly: GCF_027477595.1. Lineage (NCBI taxonomy): Eukaryota > Metazoa > Chordata > Aves > Passeriformes > Fringillidae > Haemorhous > Haemorhous mexicanus. The sequence continues at coordinate 51,962,179 of NC_082343.1, forward strand.
AAAGGTATTTGTGTTTAAATTCAACTTATTTTTTTACATATATACTTCCCATGGGCAAGCATATGTTCAGCCATCTCCAGGAAAACTGAGTTCCATCATGTGTAATGGTTACTTGGGAAGACACACACTGTAACTTCAAACATCCCCCTTTCCTCTTCCTTCCCCCAGCTTTCTATGCCCAGCATGACAATGTAAGGTATGGAATGTTCCTATGGTCAGCTGGGGTCACCTGTCCCAGCTGTCCCCTCCCAATTACTTATGCAACCCCAGGCAGGTGGGGTGGTGTGAGAGGCAGACTCTGTGCAAGTGCTGATGAGCAGTAACTGAAACACCCCTTTGTTACTGACCTCGTGTTCTGCACAGACCCAAACATGGCCCCCTTTGAGCTACTGTGAAGAAAATTAGCTCTACCCCAGCCAAAAGCAGCACACTGTCTTTTGAGGTGCTTCTGAGCGTCTCATAACTCTTACGTGCATGTAAAGCTTTAGAGCTGATACTGGGTACAAACATGCAATAAAAGTGAGATTTAAAAATAGTTTAAAAAAGTTATTCTGTCAGTTAAGAGCTCAATGTTCCATTTTATTGTGGCTCAAATCTGAACTTAATTTTTGTGCTTGAGGGAGGCATTTTTACTCAGTGCATTAAAAAGGCCTATGAAACTGCAGGGTAGACAGAAACTTTGGATAAAGCAATATGGCATTTTCAATATTCATCCATGACAGGAATTCCATTTTGAAATCTCATGTGACAAGCCCTGTGCTCAGCCTTGGGCAAGTGGACTTTCTAAAACAGAGGACTGGCTGAATGGCACACCTGGGAACAAAAAAATCTCATACTGTAAACCACCCCTGCGGGTGATTTTAGATCAGTTTCCAAAAAGTAGCAGTGCAATATTAAGTAATTATATTAGAATGTGTCCTGTACCTGTATTCTTAGGTATTTAATCTCAAACATTATTTCAAGGTCTTTGCAAGAAAGCAAATAACAAAGGATTCTTCATCAGGAATGAGGAGATATAAGACATGAAGCAAACAGAGCTAATGGCGAGCCATGGGGCAGTTGTGATGTACTGAAATAACTCACAGAGCATCATCCCTGTGAGCATCGATGTTGTGCTGTGGAGATGGCAGCACAGATCTGAGCCTTCCCAGAGCACACAGCTTTCTGCTGGGGAAGGCTGCTGCTCCCAAACCTTAGAACAGCTGTCTGCATTTGCTACTTCTACCTCACAGAGTAGTTCCACTTTGCCCCTCATGGCACAAACAACAAAACCAGTTGCAATAGCAGGCAGAGGAGCTGGCCTTCCTCCCATAGCATATTTTATTGCCAGAACAACACTCAACAGAAGAGAAACTGTTTTCCCTGTGTTAAAAGAGGCTAAACCAAAAGATTTTAAAATTCAATATTAAATCTTTTTTTATATTTCATACCCGTACTTCTACTCTCAATTCCCTTGGTTTTATATTGTATGTCAGGCTCCTGAAACAGGAAATTCTTGCTCTCATTTGAAGCAAACCTGGATTGACTGTAATGACAAACTGTTTTTAATCCAGCCCTGCTAAAAAAAAAAAAATCAAGGCAAAAAAAGTAAATGCAACAAATTAAGCCAGCCCATTTTTCCACAAACAGTGAAGCAAATGTGCTGAAGTCTCCCCAAAAATAGACCAGCATAATTTATAACCAATCCTAAATAGCTCAAGATCAACAATTACAATTTGAACCTGATCCTAAATGAATCCTAAGACTTAAAACTGAAGCTAAATGAAACTGCTTATTTCATTGCTCTCTTTCTTGTTGCAAGTGACTCTGTACTGATTTTTAGTAAAGAAATTAGAGAAAATCTGAAGCAAAATTTTAAGCAGACCATGAGTAGCAAGAAGAGTTTTCCATCAGAGATTGACTCTTGCTTCAATTATGCAAGAAAATGAAAATATAAGTAGAAATAAGTATTTCAAACAAGTTTTATTTGGTACTTACATGCTATATATAGTTTTAAAGAAAAACTACATATTTTGGACACTTCAAAATATTGTGGCTATGTACATGGAAAACTAAAGAAAGCAAGAAAGGAACCCAATTCATTTTACTGTGTCACAAGTTACTATTGAAAGCACTCTGACTGAATGGCTGTTTTTTCCCTTCCATAAATATTCTGGCAGATGAAGTCTCTCTCATTTTATTTCCATTGCTTTTGTCCCATCTCCTCTATAAGATGAACACTCGGCAGCAGCAGAAATTTCTTCAAAATTCTTCAGGTTTGACTCAGAGGATTTCTTCTGCTAGCACAGACTTTCTGCACAGCTTCCTAGAGGCCTTGCTCAGTGCTCACTAGAGGCAAGTGCAGGAATGTTAATGGTAAATTCTCTGTTAGCAGGAGCTGAGAGCCCATGAACCTCCATTTCCCCTACCCAAGGATCTTCTCACTGATTCAGAGAGCAATGCCTTAAGCCTTTGGCGATGCTACAAACTCAAACACCCAGAGCGAGCTCTACCTCCAACAGCATTGTTTAGCAAAGCACAAAAACGTGCAAGATTTTACAGTTCTGCACAACAGCAACCAAAAATATGGGATGGAATAATGAAAGACAGTAGAAATCAGCATGAAACTAAAGAGAAAGCAGCCTGCATCACTCTTCTTATCACTCAAACTGCACTGCTTTATAAAAACCACACTCTACATAAAAAAGCACAAACAATGACCATTTTCCATTTGCTCTGAAACGAGCAAACCCCAAAAGTCCCTGAACCTGCATCATCATCCAAAAGTCAAATATTCCAGGTTTCACACAGTCTTCAAAAGTTTGATAAGGCAAAGGAAAAGTCTTCCATCATTGGGAACAGCAGCAATTTACAGGACTCAGAACAAGGTATTTCCTTGTATGTGTGTGCACACGTGTGTACACATATGCATCTTTTATAGTATTGTGAACATGGATTTAACTAAAAAAAATCAAGTTTGCAGTATCTTTTTTACCACATTTGTCTAATTTATTCAATCAAATTATTTCTGTACTGAGCAAAATTCATAAATACATAATCTAGAACCACAATAGGTTATCCTCTTGTCCATGAAAAAATAACGCTTTCAAATTTTCACATTTTAAAACCTTTCTTGTTTTGTGTTTTTAGAGAAAATTTGAGAAGATCATAGTGACGTCTCAATTTACAGAATGTCCCTGTAGGAATTACATTTACAAGAACCTGATACAGAAGCCTATAGTTCGCCCCCATAATTAGAGTTCTCTGCAATAACATTTAAACCAACAGGTTTAAATAAAACACCCCATTAACTCTACTTGTAGAGTAATGAGGCATTTATTTTTCAAGTATTAGAACCACAAAGTGTAAAAGATTCTTTGCCAATTTTACAATTATGCCTTTTAAACCAACACCCACCTTTTTTAAAAACAAAAAAGAATCAGTCCCACCACCCAAATCAGCCCGTTACTTTCAGATTCCAGTGTCTTGTGTCTTAAGGAATGCAGAAATATTCATTTACTAACAAAAAAAGCTTGTTGGAAATAGCCATATTAAGTAACGCACGTGAAGCATGATTTTTCTAGTGATGAAAGCTATTAGAATGGTGATCCAAGTCTATTCCCCTCATTTCTTCTGCTGGTTTTACTAAAGTCCTTCCAAAAAAGATATTCAAGAAATCTTTAAAAAACTGGAGAGAAAAAATAAAATACTCCTTCATAGCATGGAAGAAACTCCACTGACTGCAGAGATGCTCATATCACCTTTGGTTCTTCAGAAGAAACAATCAGATCACTTCTAAAACAGAAGGTAAACATGACAGGTCAGAGTGGCAAGTCCTTCTTCAAACATGCCTATGCAATTATTTTAATGTGCAATGATTTTCCTTACATTTTTAGGCCAGAGAAAAATACAGTGCTATCCAATTTAATTTGCTAAATCAGTATTTGCTTACCTAGCATTCTTAAAAAGTTATGATGTAATTCAGAAAAACCCAATGTCCTGGAAACCAACCCTCAATGCCTGCAAGAACTTGATGAGGAAAGCGCATCCAGAATTTCAAAAAGTAGTTTTTAAGAAGTAGTTACTCCCCTTCTGCATGTGCATGTCAAGCACTGCACTTGCAAAACTGGAACCTAGCTGCTGATTATAAGGTCAGAATAGCAGCTGTCACCTATCACTTCTGCTTGAAAGCACAGGGCAAACCTTTCCAAGCACTTCAAATGTCAGAAAGTAAAGTATATGTGAGAAGCCCTCATCCAGGAAACGATAAGGCCTCACCACCATTGCACTGCATCTGTATGTGCGCGGCAGGCATAGCTTTACCAAGAGATGTGCTCCTGTCCCCAAGTAATTAAAATTCGTTTAAAATTTCAACAGAGTTTAAATATTAAAAAAAAAAAAGAGTTTAAAAATCCTTAAATGAATAAGCTTATCAATATAAGCTGATTGAGAGCTCTGAGACCTTTGTCAATTACAACAAATTCCAAGTGTTAGTGAACCACAGCAAACCTACCTGCTGTTTGATGTGTTTGAACACTATCTACCTGAGGCAAAAGAGTGCCCTTATCTTCAAAGGCTAGAATTGGATTCAAAGGAATTTCAGGACTGTTGCTTCCATCATTGTTTATAGCATCCAGCCGGGATGGTTTAGAACCAATAGGAAGGTTCATGATCTCTTCAAAGTTATCATTCTGCATAGACATTCCATTTTCATTTGCATTCTCCTCTGGATTGAGATTGCTGAAAGAGAAACATAGCAGTTTTTCATTACATACTTCATCTAGAACAGAAATTTAGTCATCCTCAAAGCAATAGTACAAATGGAAGAGAAGTCTGCATCAATCCCAAGCATTCTTTCAGCCAGTGAAAACAAAACTATGCTTCTACCACAGTAGGAAAAACTGGTTTTGCATCCAAGTACTTGGTTTTCCTTCCCTCAAACCCATGGGATAGTAGTTACCTTTGGCTACATGATAGCCAGAGCTACAGGGTAGACACTGCAGTCTGAGAAGCAACTGCAATGGGAGTCAGTAAGAAAACTTCTGCAACACCACCACTACCTGGAACCACCCACATAATGCAATTTACAGCTCCTAACATCTTTTTCAGATGTCATAACCTTTGTTGTACCCTTTCTCTTATTGCAAATCAATGTAATTACCCTTGGATAAGATTACTGTTATTTTTATTATTTCTTGGATCACTTCCTGCCACCAGTTCTGGAGCAGCTTCTTCTATATGTCACCTAGCCGAGAAAAAATTCCCTTTTCAATATAGTCCCTCCTTTCAGTCCCTTCTCCCATACAAGATCTTAGGGGCCATTTCCAAGGCACTACCCAGCTCCACGCTTCTCCTGTTGATCACGTCCAAGCCAAAAGAGCCCTCTCCCAGAAGCCCTTGTCAATCTGGACTTTCATTTCCATCTGCCATGTGACAGAGATACCTTATGAGCAAGCTCCTGTGCATCTCCCCCAGTCTAGGGCAGCACAAGCACAGACACTCTGCATTTACATGTACTGTGCCCAGATGATACGTGCTCACGTCTCACAGCCTTGGGCCTCCCCTCCCAACCCCTTTATTAAGTGCTGCATTGTCAAATCCTTCTGACTCTGCACATGGCATGTCCTATCCTGACAGAGAGGAGAAACTAAGGTGCTATTCCAGGATGACAGTAATGGGACCATAAGCTTCTCAGGCCAGAGCAAGTACTCAATGAATACTCAAAAATCTTGTGATCTTCCAGAGGTTCTTCCTAAAGCCCTCAACAGTTAGATCCTGGCAATCCTGGGTACCTATTCCCTCTTTGGACCCCATCGCAATTGTTCAGGTTCTTTGGAAATGTTTTGGTCACAAAGGCACAGATGCAATTTTCCTAGATTGAAACTTGGCTTCCAATTTCCTCAGGCCATTTCTCAGAAGGCAGCTTGGTTTCACAGGCTTATTTTCTGACAGCACATTTACTAGTCTTAAAAAGAAACCTGCTTGTAATTGGCATGCAGTATATTTTCATTTGCCAACTTCTTTGTACAACTTTGCACAAACAATTAAAGAATTGTTTTACAGTATTCCCCAAGAGACAAAAAACAATCATTGCTCTTTTGAAAGTGGCAATGCTTTTTTATCCAAAGCTCAGATTTCCTGTGAGAATCACATGCTGGTGTTCATATCAAGCTTTCCCAGTTTTTCAAACCACCACCAGTTCTTTTTCAGAATGGCACTTGCCTTTTTTTTCATCTGTGGATATGCTGGGCAAATTTCAAAGTGAAAAATATGTTTCACTGCCCTGAGTTTGAGAGCAGGTACAGAAACCCTGCTGGCTGCCACCCTTTTGTGCCAGAGACTCACATGTGTAAGATGAGGACCAGAATCTGTGAAATGCTGTAGGACTATTAAAAGCTGCTCTGTCATGTATGGTCATTAGGTTATTATTCACTAGAAGGTATCCTATTATTTACTTTATCCCCATATACTGCCAATAACCATATCAGAGCTAGGATAACATGCCAAGTTTGATGAATGGAGTTAGAAAGAGGTGGAAAGAGAGCAACTGCTCATTCTTATAAATTAAACAGCACAGTAGTTTAACAAGTATTGGAGCAATGAAGAAGCCTCTTGCTTCTGCAAACAAAATTTTTCTACCCAACTTATTGGCTGACTTAGTGAATAAATAATTCTTCATAGTTTATATTTATGTGCCATGTCACTGCCAGTATTACACATGGAGTTAGAGCATAATTTACTGAGACTTGAACAATGTCTTTTGAGACAGAGGAGTCTACAGTCACAAAGGGGGTACAGAAAAGGAAATCAGGACTATAAATATTCTAAATTTTGTGGTATAAAATCTTCTAGATTCTATGCAGCTTGATCCACCGAAGGACTGGAGGAACAAATGTAGACTAAACAAAGGGGAAAATGGAACAGTGGAATTAATTTCCAGTGGACATCTTAGAGGCCACAAGCTCAAAAGGAGATTAGATGAATTCCTAGGAGACTGGTATGCCCTTCAGCTTCTGGTAATTAGCAGCTTAGGGACTACTTGAGCCTATGGTTGCATTTGGACCACAATGCTTAGCAACCCTTCACTGGCCAGAGGATCTCCTGGTAATTACCTTTTTTTTTACTTTTACATTGTGCTACAGGCCATTAAAACAAAGAACACAAAAAACCAGAACAGGTTTTTGACCTGCTACAGCTGTTCTAACTGTCTTATGTTACATTCTTAATGTTGTCTAAGTGTCTAATGCAACACCAGAGATATCCTTTTCAGGCATACAATATTGCAGAAAGAAGTGGATAATTTTGGCATTCTAACATATTCCATAAATGTGTGTGTAGCAAGACACTTATGTAATAGAGGAAAAAAAAGTTGCCTAAGTTGTTGAGAACGCATTTCCAAACATAACAATCTTGCAAGCATCTGAAGGAGATCTCCATGGCAGCTGAAAAGTATCTCTGCAGCTTCACATTTTGACCTGGACACATCAATATTAACAAGATAGACTAGAGGATGTTGGGAAAAAAGGAGACAGTTTAATTAAAGAAACTGGAACATCCAGAAATTTAAAATTACTGAAAATTATATCTCTGTAGATAATTTTAGCCAAAACTCTATGTAGATACAGCCTGAAATTAGAATTTGAAGAGACTAAAAAATAAAGAAAGCCAGAATTCAGTATATCTGCTTCCGATCATTCATCAGAAATCAACACCGAATAGGAAAAAAAAAATCAGATTTGCAGGCCTTTGAACAACACTATTTTCACAGCTGTTATTTCTGTTCTGAAGGAAAATGTCAGTCACCTCATTTATTGAGAGGATTTTTGCAGAGGAGACATAGATAGACATTAACAGCAAAATGTATCCCAGACTTCTGGATTATTTAAATAAACGGTGCTTATTTTTAATCCAGAGACAACAGCACTGAAACCAGCCAGCAATGAGGAGCTTTCTTTTCCAGGACAAGACATGAAGGCGATCACCCAGACCAACTGTGTATTTCTAAAAACTGGTCATCTAACCTGCCCAGACCCAGCTGCACGCAGCCAGGATGGAGACACGCGAGGTGAACTGCACTCAGCAGGTGTTTTGCACTGCATTGCAAGTGTTTGTAGAAAACAGCAAAGAAAAGAGGAATTACAGAAAAGAGTAAATACCATAAGGAAAATACTGTCAACATAAACCACTGTAGTGAAATAACTTTTTCTAAGAAGTAGCAGGCATGATCTATCTTGGGCAAAGAATTAGGGAATGGAGTACAAGCAAAAAATCCGTAAGTGGGCTATGCATTAGGCAGCTGTAGGGTTCTGCATCACTCAATCCTCTCACCCACACAAGCACATGACCCAAGTTTCCCAGGTAACACCTTTTTAACTTCTGGTCAGAAATCTCAGCACTCTTGCCCTTAAAACATGAAGAAGTAGTTTTCAGACAAAAGACAAATCTTCCTGAGGGCTGGAGTGAGGTGCTCACTCAAGAGACAACCTGCACCCACTGCCCCTGTGTGTGCTACCATGTCCGGTGTATCTGGATGCCAGATAACCACAGCACGCAAGATACAGTAGCAGTGGTGTTGGCACCTGTGGCTTTTACCATGTGACAAAAATCTGTGGGACACTACCATGTGCTTCAGGCTTCATCTTCCCAGTCACTGTGGATGTACCTCTGAAGCAGACATATTCCAACATGGCATGTGGAAGTTTTCCCTTCCACAACCTCACACGTGCTTCCTACTTTTGTCAGTGTTCTTCAATCTCATTTATTCATTCTTCACTGTGGCCATTCTGAGGTTCCTTCCATGCAGATTGTAATGGTACAGGACAGCACTCATTAGTGTGGCACATTTTGTATTTCAAACATCAAGGTGCTTGTAAGGCTGGGAGTGATTAATATTTTAATAGCTGCCCAAGACAATTATGAGGCAGCTCTGTGCAGCTCATCCAATGCACCTCAGTGTCACTGACAGAACTTCCCTCAGCAGGAGCATCCTTGTCAGCATGACAGCAGGCTAAGATCCCCCAGGCATATGGAGGGATCGAGAAAGGGCAAATTCCTCCTTCAATTAGTGCCAATCACACCCTGAAGCATACTGTCCATTACAGACTGCACAATGGCTTCCCACATTCAAGTTTTTCCATGCATACTCTGGCACTACCTGCATAAAACATGAAAGGACTGCGAGATTATTTGGCTTTCTGCATCACTAAAATTAAAATAACTGACAGCTCATGCTTATGTAACGGATGTCACTCAGTTCAATACTGAGGTTTCAAGCTTTTCAACAATTTCTCAAAGTCTGAGTGCCTTGCTTCATGGCTACAGAGAGCTCCCAATCTATAATATCTGCCTCCTCAAATACTCCTTATGAGGAACAAAGGTGTTTTTTTTAATGCATAACCAAAGTGACTAATCCTGTATCTCACACAAAGGACATATGTACAACGCCACTTGCCAGTACTTCAAGCAGTTTAGAAATCAAAAAATCTAGGCTGAAACCACAGTATTCATTATTTGAATTAAGAAAAGCAGTGCCAGCCCAGAGTGGGTTTTATGAAGCTTAATTCAGGGAAAGAAACAGAAAAAAATCCCCTTTCCATTAAGTTTCAATAAATGTAATAATTGCTGCCAAACACATTGTTCCGAACACTGCAAAGAACACGCTCTATTTTGTAAAAAATTCTTCCCTATCATTTAGCAAAAATCAGTTACTACTCCTTGAAATATGATAAAGTTCTTTCCTTGACAGAGGAAAAGATAAAAACCAAGAAACAGGGCAAATTGAACAGTTGCTTCTTATTTAATTAATGAACTCATGGATCTGAATTAAATGTATTATTCTAGCAGCCCTCTCCCCCAGCCAGGGCTCCGTGACACCGGGCCGTGTGTTACCTGTCCACGCTGCCGGGGGGCTGGTGCGGGAGGCCCCCGCGCACGCCGGCGGCCGCAGTCCCGTTGTGCGGGGCTGGCACTGCCTGCTGCGGCTGGGGCCCTGCCGCCGGCTCCGAGGGACACGCGGGGCTGCCTGCGACTGGGCAGAGAAAACAGGTTGGCATTAAACCAAGCAGCAGCGTCTACCCTGTAGATTAGGGGAAAATATTTTCTACAAAAGCCAGCACAGCTAAAGCGAGTTAGTTTTAAAAAAATATAGGGTTCCCACACCCCTCCCCACCTCGCTACCCAACTCCATTTCCTTTGTCAGCTTTTCGGGCACACAAACCCTGTTTCGGGACCAAAATAAATGTCAGAAAGCCAGATTTCAAAGCCATAGCTTTGTGAACAAGAGTAAACATTTAACAATCATATGCACAATTGCATCGTATAAGCCAGTGGGCAAAAGAGGCTGATATCTGATAGAATGTTATGCTGGCACTTCTCAAGTAGCAATAGAAAATGGAATAGAGCCAAACTTGGATATTACTAATTCCATACACTACTATTTCTTGATTCCAATGACTGAAAAGGAAATCAAGGGAAAAAATGTCTCCACAGGGAAGGACACTTCTTTCAATAAGTACCAAATGATTACTATAAAACATTGCAGAGGGCAACATAAAATGAGATTATCCCTGTCCCTCATGCCAAGACCACGTAATACTTGTTTCTGCCTTGTGGTTTTCTTTTAAAGTACAACGACAGCCTTCTGCATTGTATCTGGAGTCCCTCTATTCATAATCAGGTCAGTAAGAGGAAGCAACTGCACCCCACCCTGCTAACATCTGCCACAGTAATTGCAAGGACAATTCAGTATTCATAGGCTTGGACACATTTATCTGCATTACCCAAAACCTCATCTGGTTAGCCTCTCCTTCAGCTGCTCAATTTCACTGTACTCCAAATGTTTGGGCTGAAGACTTTTATACTGAATGTCTTAGTGTGATCTTTGGCCAGTTTTTATATGGAAGATACTAGAAATAAAGGTTTTTGTGATTCTACAAATTGAATAACAGGAAAATACATTTGCTTTAACATTTAGAAGGAAAAAGCAGAAAAAAAAAGAAATGTGGAACAATCTCATATTTTTGAAGCAGAGGCCAAACAAATGATAAAAAGGTGATGGATTTTTTTCATTGTGTGATTTGGCCATTCCCACAAATGTCTCCTCAGGTTTTGGCAAACAGTAAGACTTAAGAAAAAATTTTAAAATCAAATTGTTTGTGGAGAGTCAGGCAAATTCATGTGGCTGGAATACACCTTCAGCTCAATGGTACATATAGATAATGCAAAGTCAAACAGTAAAGCAGCCCTGAGGCTGAGAGCAGTTTTCTCTTTTTTCTCTTTATTCAGTCATTCAAGGACTCTGGCCTTCCCTTGGGCCTGGGGAAATGGAGATCCAAAGTTTCCTCTGCCTTAGGAAACTGATAGAAGACTACTTTTTGTCTATCTCTAGAGGGAAAGCACTAGCCAACGGTTGTGGAAGCCTTTATAGTTTCAGGAACTCTCTAAATGGTTTATAACACCTTCAACAGTGCCCAAAGACAAAGATGGTATGCCAGATGAGTCCTGTATCAGTAGCTCACAAACCTTTTTCCCCTGAGATAATATGTAAACAAATAAGAAACACAGGTAATGAAATCTGCGTCAAAAGGCTTCCTGACAGTACTAATTATTGTGTCTTTAAAAACCAAGAAAAAAGGTCATCCATCAGTCAGTGCTGCTGTCTTCCCTGTTACTCAGCCCAAATACAAAGGAGAAAAAGATTAATGTCTTTTAATATGTTATGCTACAATAGGATAAGCCATTTGATAGCTTGACTTCAGTATCTTTAAACAGTGCTAATTCGCACCTGGTGATTGTTGAATACAATTTTTTTTTCCTTTGTTATAAGTATATAATAAAGGAAAAAATATATGTATATATTCTTATATAGAAGATTACCTAAAAAGAAATAGAGGGAATGGAGTAGAAGGAAAGCATGAGTGTGGGTGGGACAAGACTAAGCTTTTATAGCAGCTCAATTTTGTCAAAAAAAGAAATAAGGACCAAGTGAATAAGGCAGCAGGTGTGGAAGAAAGAAGTCACAGGGAGATATTTAGAACAATAAATGCTTTGTTTTAATGACTAAGAAGAAATAATCTTTTAAGAAAGTGGAGTAAATCTGCAACAAGCACATATGAAATAATATAAAAAACAAAATGTAGAATCAGTTTATTTTGTGATCCAAATCACAAAAGAATTTCTTTTCACTATATAAATAATTAAACTTATTAAGAAAATTCCTTTTGAAAAACTCCAATGTGACAAAGTTGCTAAAACATTGGACTCATTTAGTAATGGCTAACTACCTATAAAGAAAGCCTAAATAATTAATGTCTGCTAAGATTTCATTTATATTCCTCTCATAGTTTTTATTACAGCAGTTAATGTGTCAAGCTTCAGAACTGTTTCTCAAATCATTGTGCTCAGTAGGCATTTATTCACCTGTTGTGCTCAGGGCACAGTTATACACAATACCTGCTTCTCCAGTAATATTTGCCTTTGATATATGTCCATTTTGCTGGTCATTGGATTTCTACAAAGGAAGCACAGTTTTGTAAATTAAGAATGGCACTAGGGAAAAAAACAAAAACGTGTTCAATATTTACACATGTTAAGAAGCAGCACTGACCTTATCTACAGCTTCTACACGCCTAGTTCTCTTCATGATCTCCTCAAGCCTCTACAATGAAATGTAAAGGAGTAAAATAATGTTTGGTGGCATTAACTTGAATATCATTCTCCCAAACCCCAACTGCTTGTCATTTATCAGCTGTATCTGTTTATTGCAAAAAAATGAATTATTTATTACTGTTGGCAATATTCCCTTCATTGTTACATCAGGCCAATGAGGACTGCAGCCTTTCTGAGAGCACATTTACATCATTTGCTTCCTACTGCTCAGGTGGAAACAGACTGCTAAGGCACAAGCAATCACAGTTTCTCTGCATGGACTGAGTTACCTTCTTCCTTTCCAAGCGCTCTTGCTCTTCTCTTTGGAAATGCTTTTCACGTTCCAATCGAATCCTCTCGGCCTCTTCCCGCAGGCGAGCTTCCTCTTCTTTCTGTGTTGGTGGGAAAAGAAAAAGAAGCGAGGAAAAATAAGTGAGGAATGACAAGTTTTATGCTCTGTATCTAATTATGCATGTCTACAACACCCTGAAAAGACACATTTGCAGTTTACAAGTCACCAAATATTTCTTCAGATGGAATTGTGCATTTTTTTATTAATTTCCATGTTTTGCATAGTATTAAGAGAGAATAACCAAACAATGGACATCACGTTTGATTCTGTACCTTTCCAGAACACAGCAGATGACAAATAAGGAATAAATTTTCTAGCCTTCAGCATTAAAACAACAGCCAGGAAAGTATTAGAAAGATCCATAGTTTGTGTGGTGGATATTTTTGAGAGTAAAACAAATGCAGTAGAATGTTTTGTTTGGCCAACAGTAACTGTTTAATGAGACCAAGGGCAAAAAGCCACAGGCCCATTTGCACAAACTTTCCATTTCTGCTTTTTTAAAGAAAAGCAAAATTTGTCTTGAATATACTGTAGAGGGGCCTTGCTTCTTGACTGGGACACTGTTATATGATGGAACTACTACAATAGATAATTTTTTTTTACATCTCTAACATCCAAAAAAAGCCTTGGCCATGTGCTATCTTTGAGGGCTAAACTGAGTTACGCCTCAGTTTAACATTTCAAAGAAAGTAGCACAAATCTTTTGAAAAAGAAGAAAGGAATTTCTCAGCCATATTCACTAACACAGTCCTTTAGACATTTATTATCAGAATCATACATTTATACACCAGAAGAAAAACCTCATGTCTACAAAGCAAATTGAAGTGTTGGATTGTGGAAGAACAAAGCACATGCAAGAAGTAAGAGGACATGTGAGAAGAGAAGAATCCTATCCAGAATGCTTACCACAGCCTCTCCTGAAGTCAGTAAACTAATATTATGCCCATCAAAAATGAAAGCACTTGAAAAACTTAATTTTCATTTATTATGTCTTTTGACTGATTTCTGGAGTACTGGGCCAGATAATGGCTCTCCTTGGTTTGATTAAATCTACCCCTTCCCACCAGCCCCACATAAAAGCAGCATTTGACATAGGATTAGAATTCAGCAGTACTATATCTCCAACACAATGAATAGTTATCTTTAGATCTGGACTTGCTATAACTCTTGGGACAAAGAATTCTCATTGTCCTTGGGACAGATAAATTTATCAAAATTCCCCAATGCAAGTATATTGATCTTTTCATCCCAATTTATGAGGAATAAAAAAGGATTTGTTCAAAATACATTGAAAAGGGAGAGGGGGGGAAAAAAACCACCAAAACCCAACTCCCTACCACATTTTTTTGTCAAGTAGAAAGATCTCAACTCTTTGAGCTACTCTATGGAATGAACTCTGTCCCAACACTTTTGAGATAGCATTTAAATTGTAGATATTGCTCTAATTTAGGTAAGAAGTGCTGCTACACCCAACTTTGCTGCCAGCTAGACTGGCCCAGAAATTCCAAGAGGGAAGCATACTTGTTTCTGAATGCGCTCCATCTCTTCTTTCTCCTTCTGCTCTCTCTCTTCTGCCTGGCGGCGCAGCCGTTCCTCCTTTTCCCTCTCCTCTGCATCCTTCCTTTGCTTTTCTGCTTCTTGTCTGCGAGCTTCCTCCTCCTCTCTGCGAGCTCTTTCTTCAGCTATCCTCTGTGACAACTCCTCTTTCTTTTGTCTGCAATCATTAAATAAGCATAAGAAAATCAGGTAATAAAAGTAGGGAGAAAAGCCAAACCACCAGATTCCTGATCCAGCACTGCTGTCCCAACTTGATAAAGGGTACACTGCTGTCCTATTCCTAAGCTGTCTTTCTGCTTCTGCCACACATTAAAGCCCTATGGAATATAAAACACTTTGCAATTTACCACCAATACTTCTCCAGCATGCCTCTGCCTAATCCATGACTTGCATACTTTCTGAGTCAGAAACGGTATCTTTGATTATTGCATTTTGCAAAACATTCCTTTCTGCTATAATCATATTAGAAACAGTATGCATTTTTGGCACCCATCTCACCTCATGGCAATGATTATTCCTTGATTTAAAAAAATAGCCAATTCTGCTGATTTTTGAAGGTTACCTCCTAACCTTACTAATGGCCCCGCATATCCTCATGTTATGAAGTGAGTGACTTTTCCCTTAACCTTTGATGTTTCCAAAATTATTTAGGACTTTTTAGCGCATCTTCCCAGCTGAAGAATCCTCACCTGCTTAGTAGACTTTCATATGGAAACTGTTTTGTGCTTGTGATCTTCCTTGATGTCTGTCTGCCCTTACTTTTCTAGTTTTACTAATTTTACTATGTCAAAAAAAACCCCAAAAACAACTCAACATTCAAAATGTAGATTTAACTTGGGTAGTTCAGAATAACATTGTTTGTAGATTCTTGTTCAGAATAACAAGAACATGTTGTTCTTGTTTTCTATTAACTTGTAACAGTTCATTTACTTTGTCAACCATGACTCACCTGATACTTCCATATATTCAACTCCAAACAAGATCTCCTCCCTCAGAAATAATTCAGCCAGAGTCACGTTAGGATTATTTCCTATACACATTCCTTTAAATTATCAGTACAGCAATTCAGCTTCCGTTTTGTAGCTCAGATATGTCTCAACCTGTTCACAACTTACATATCTCACTGGAGACCAACATCATCTCACTGGCCTCAACTCCTTTCAAGTTCTTTTATGAAGGAGACACTTGGAAACTCCTTTCACTGTGAAAGCTGATTATTCTTTACTTTTTAGTTTTGATCTTTCTGACTTAGTATTTATTCACTGTATTACTCTTATGGCACAGCAGCTTTTTTTCTTTAAAACTCTTTTTGAGAGAGTCAGTGTTGTGAGCCTTTTGGAAAGCCAGGCTATTTTAACTAGTTCTGCCTTGTTCCTATTAGCAAAGTGGTTAAAGAAATCCAACAAATTCCAGAGGCATGGCAGCCCTCTGAAAAAACACAACTTGTGCTGTACCCAGAGTCATGAGTATCCAGATGGGCTACTCATTTGGTATTAGAAAGTGAGATGTAACAATAATTACCCTCCAAAACTTTTGGGACGGTGTTGGGGGTGTCTTTATTTTAAACAAGAAAACAAAGAGGTCTAAGTCACAACAACTGGAGACTTAAAGCACCACCCACAACAGAGATCTTACAACTCAAAGTAAGAGACTTTGTGCTGATCACTAAGTTGAAAACAGCCATGCAGAGTTCTCTAGCTGGAACAAAAAAGTACAGCTTAGTTAATCTCTGAGGAAAAAACAAATCACAACTGCAAGGATCTACTCTCTCCTCCTGTCTTATTTTAAAGCTCTACTTACAAAAAGTTTTAACCTTACACATCTGCTTAGGCATATATTCCACCAACTGAAAAACCCAACGGGAAAATACAGTTTTGGGGAGGAACTTGTGCCTTGTGCACTTCAGTGCTGTGCTTCATATATAACAACGTAACAGCAGAAGACACACAAGCTGCTAAAAACACACTTCTACATACTTCTCTAGCGCAGAGGCCTAGAATTACCTTTCAAGCTCTTCTCTCTCCCTCCTTTCCTGCTCCTCCCGTTCCCGCTGCTCACGGGCAAGGCGCCTCTTTTCAGTCAGCAGCCTTGTCGCTTCTTCAGGGTCAGTCGTACCTGCAGAGGGCTTGGGCAGTGCTGGGGCTGGAGAAGGAGTTGGTGGAGCAGGAGGTAGGGATGGGCTGGCAGCTGAAAAAAATGGGAAAGAAAATTAGTTTGTACAGACACAGTAGCAAAGATGTCACTCTCTTAAAAAGAAAATACTTTTAAATGCACTGCAAAGTGTTTCCAAGATAATGTGGTTTTTTAAATGATTCAGAGGAGGAAGATATTTCTAGATGCCAGAGGTTCACATACCTTCAGGGAAGTTTGGTTTTGCAGGGTATGTGAAAGCATCTGCACCCGAAAGTGTAAATCAAGTTTTCTTGACTTTCAGAACAAATGCTGACAGGGGCTTAACAGGAGTTATGCTGACTCAGCAAGCCCCTACCATCACATTACTTAAGCTTGCCCAATTCTGCTTGAAGAGCAGAAATAAAACATTGTGAAATTATATTTTCTTCTGTATGTTCATCCACATCTGAAGATCAGAGCCAGAATTTTTGGTGATAGTCACTTTTGGTGACTTGGTGATCTCAAATATCAACTGCCTGATGTGATCTGCACCAATGGTAGGACACCAGCTATCATCAGTTTTGCAGCTGCTCCAACCTGAGGCAACTCATGGGACACAGCTTTTTAAATTTTGCCACTAGTTTGGTGAACTGTGGCTTGTGTTCAACTTTCAGTAGTGCCTTCATATCAATTCTCTATTCAGGGCCAGCTTTGTCCATGTGGCAGAGAAGATGTTACAGGTTTTTTTCATATTTTTGTAAGTTTGCCTGGCATTCTCTAGCACAGGTACAGAGTGACTTATCACCTTTTCTCTAGACAGCAGGGACCTTTACCAACACACAAGCTAATGTTAGGAAGCATTCCCAGAGTAATCCCATCTGGTAATGCAGGCAAACATAGAGGGGGAAGACTTTGAACTGTCAATGAAATCAGATTCTGACCCAGTAATATATATGTAAAATAAGTCATAAGGAGCAGCAAGCAGATGATTATAAATCTGCATTTCTAACCACACACTGGGACGTGGCAATTTCCCTAACCTCACTAGCAACTTCTAAAGAGGGGTCTCCTCCCTGATTCCCCCCTTCCTATACCTCATCATGTAAACAAACATAAACTCATTTGTTTTCTGTGCTGAATTCCCATCTGTTGATCTCTCTGCTCTCCTCTTCTATCAGCTAAAAACTACAGAGGTCTTTCTATAACTGCTTCAGGGCTTTGACCGTGAATTCAAATGATACTTCTACACCACCAGTAATTCAAAGAGTGCCAGTGCCTGTTCTCTAGCCTTGAGGTGAGCTGGCACAGTTTAGCCCTAGTGCAATGGAGCACTATTCTCTCACATTACCAAAACAGGTATTCAGCCCAACCCCAGGGAACAGTCCAGAGCTGGGCTAAACTCCAAGATGTAGCTGGGAACTTAGAAAATTCTGGGATGTTGAAATATAAAAAGGTAAGCAATTTGATCACTCTGAATCTTGGGAGCCATTTAGAGCCATGCCCTTAGTAGCCTTGGGGACAGAAGGTAAGAAAATGAGAGGCTGCAATTACAGCCTGGATCAGAAACATACCAGAGAGCCTTTGTAATTGTAAACAGTATAAATGACAGAGTTCCTGTACCTCAGCCCTTTTTAATTTACTAACAAGGGCCAAGGCAGGGCTGTTGCTTTGAAGGGAGCACAGCTTTGTGCTGCTTGGAGCTCGCTTCTTGCCTCAGGCGCTGAAGTTGGCAGCATAACAAGCAGCTTAATGCACACCTGCCCTGCTGTCAGAACAGATAACACCCAAAAGACCTTTAAAGCTTCACTGGCATTAGTAAAGTTGTGTATGAGATTTGCCTGCAAAAGCCTGAACAGCTTCATCAGCAATTGCTACCTGCTGACCTCCTGGCTCCTGTGAACACAGAGCCAGCAGGCAGCTGAGCCAGACCAGCGAAAGGCCAGTGCCTTTCCTGTAGGGAATGAGCTGTATTCACCTGCAACACAGTCCCAGGAGAGTCAGCAACATTCCTCCAGCCCCAAATGCTGTACTTGCACCTCTCTAGATTCTCAAAGACAACCGTGACTAAGTTTTGGTAGCTAGAACCTCCATTGGCAGTACAAAGCCATCCTGTAACCTCAAATGTAAAATGTTCCGCCTGAGGTCTCCATCTTTGGTCCCAACCACCACCTCCTCTGGCTTTGGGAAAACACATTCAATTTGAAGGGCTGCTCACTGCTTTGACTATAGTGCCCTTCTCTTTCATTTGTCTCCACTTTATATTCTTGTTTGTATTCTTTGACGTGAATACAAACTACTTGACTTTTGAATACCTTTATCACACACAACCTTTTCAATACTAAGAGATCTTGTCACAAACTCAAATATTGACAGATGCTGCAAAGAAGAGAAGCCTTTCATCCTCCTGAACTAAACAGTCAAACAAGCATGATGGTGTCTCTGGTCAGCACCTTGTACTGGAGAGCTACAACTTGTAAACACTTGCAAAGTTATCTCAGTGGTATCTCTGAAATGGTCTTAAAAGGAAGTTTTCTCCTCAAAAGGAAGCAGGCAAAAGATAGCAATTAAATCTCCTTTGCATGCCCGTGGCCAACAGATACATCCATTCACCCTTTTTGTGGGGTTGCACCTTCTGGTAGTAGGACCTGGGTATCAGACAGGACCTACTGTAACAGGACTTAATAAAACAGACTAAATCAATTCATGTGAGGTTTTTTTCACAGAACAACCCCTAACTATACCTGCTGCAGTTGAATGCAAGATTACTAATACTTAAAATGGTTATCTGAAAGATAACTACAGGGAAGTCTATGAATTTTAAGTTCAGAATCGTAACTAACCCAACTTATGTATCCCAGTGGTCACAGTGGACTTTCTATCTCATCTTCAAGAGACAGTTTATGCCATATTTAGAATTAACTAAATTTTCTGCTAGAAGGAACCAATATTTTTTCATTTTCAGATTTACCTTTTTCCCCTTTCTACACTTTACAGTCTTTTTTTTTTTTTTTTGTGTACGTCCTTTTCTGCATTGCTACTTTTCAAGTTTGGTAGGGTTTGGTCTGGGTTTCTTGCTCACTGGTTAACTATTTTTAATAACTCATTTTCTCTTAAAAATTCTCCCTATTCCTTTTTACTCTTCTCCTTGGTTCTTTGCATTCCATTATATTCTGCTAATCTCTCCTGTGATATGTTCCTCTTGCAGTATTATACACAAGCTAGCAGTGTTACCAGCACAAGCACACTGTGTCTAGCAGAGCTGGACATTCTCACTGCTCACACACCTTATGTGATCGCTTACTATACCGTTAAGTCTTCAGACCATTATTCTTTTACTTCAAGAGTTTGTAAAGAAGCTATGTTATGATATGGGGGACAAAATTCCTGTCCAGAAGGGCAGAGAAGAGGCTTGTGAAGCCACCCTGTGTGAGGCAGCTTGGTATGTTGTTTTGACTTAGAAGCAGGAGGGCTTCAACCTGCCTACAATTTCCTCATGATGAACATACATCGGCAGGAGTGTTGTGAAGAATTCAGACTAACCTTTGACAGAAAAATACTGAAAGCTACATCATTTCAGAGAAAGGGAAGGAAAAATCTAAAACATTCCTTATCCTAAAGCAGGATGTCTCCTTACCTTGAGTTAGCTGTGCTTGGATAGTGAGCTGTTCCTGACTTGTGGGTTCTCCAGCACCTGCTGAAGTTCCTTTACTCTCTTCTGTCCTCGCCTCATTGGCCTTTTCAGCCTCCTTTTCTGGTCTTTTCTTCTCACCCTCTGATTTGATCTCTTTTTTGACTGGCCGGATGTTGCCAGGAGAGGGAGGACGTGTCTGAGCAGAGGAAACTTTGGAGGAACCAGGTGGGGAAGTTATCTGCTTGGGTGTGCCAGGCAAAAAAGGCAAAGACTTTGACGCATGCCTGTGTAATCAAAGAGTGACAATGCTGGTTTCCATTCATACATCACTTCTACAACCATAGCAGCTAAAAATAAAACCATTTCTCTGTTTCTCTATCAAGCAGGACTGCTGGCACAACTTATTTGGTTTCATGCAAAATGCCTGTCTGCAACTCTCCAGATGTGTGAGCACTGAGCCCAACCAGGAAGGAAGAAAACAGGTATTTTTCTGCCCCTTACCCTTTTCCAGAACAGTAGAAAGATTTTCTTTAAGCGGGACTGCCTTTCCCTTTTTTTGCAGAGAGAAAACATCTACATCATCAAATACATTTGCCCTGTTTCACATTTGATTAATAGAACAATCAGAGCTGTCTGTAGCTCATGTCCAGCTAAGCATGTACTTGACTTACCAAACTGGAGAGGGAGCTGATGATCTGGCTTTGAGGCTGGAAGTAAAATGACCTCCTTTAAAGTTGGCTGAGAAGCTGGATGGCAAATGGTCCTTTTCTCTTTTGTCAGTCTATAGCTCAGCAAACAAAAAGACAAAGTCAAGCCAGAGTTCACACAGCTAAAGAAAGCACAGCAAGCTTAGTTAAGGACAAGGAGTTGGGGGGCTGAGAAAAAGCAGTGCTGAGTCAGTGGTTTCTACAGCTTGTTTAACAAGTTCCTTAATATAGCTCCTGTAACCTGACACCAGCTTTGTCAGTAGATGTGCATTTGACAACAAGAATCCTTCTTAACCATTCTCTCCTGTCCTAAGATGTAATGGGCTAATTTGCAGAGGCCTATTTTTACACACGCAAAAAAATTACCTTTTATAGTTTGATCTTTGCTGACTGCCACAGAGTACCTTCCACTGCTTCCCATTAACACAGGATTTCTTTCAAAGAAAACACAAAACAAACTCCCCCTCCCCTTAGCTCATACTTGGTCACAGCCTTTCTATATGGCACAGTATTTTGGATTCAGGCTTAGAAGTGAACACCACAGATGTTCTCAAAGCTTTCAAATATGGTACACCAGTTATCCTAGTCTTTCTTTCCTTGGATGATTTTACAACACATACTTTTTGCCATTGGTTCTTATACATGATAGTGGTTTCCTTTTTTCCTTTTACTTTCTTTATTTTAAAAAATAAAATCCTAAGTTGAGAAACGTTTCTAATAACACAAACCAGAGCTACAACACAACTACTGCTTTAAGTGAATATATCAGAATTTAGGTATCTATATATTCTCCATATTTAAGTATAGATGAAAAACTTCATGGTTTTGGAATAAAAAGCTCAGACCCCAGGAGTCTGAAGAATAGGAATACTGGAAAGTACACTGAGCTGCCACTCAGCCAGCATGATGCAGAGGCTGCTGCTCACCACCTTGGCTGGGGCTTAAACACAACCCCTGTAGCAGGTGTATCACGAGGCTTGAAAGCCTCAGCAGCTGAAAGTTGTGCAAAGCTGGTCCCCTGAACTGAAAGACAGGTTAACAACTGGGAAAGACAGACTGAAAACAACTTCATGAGCACATGATGTGCTGAGTTATCAAAGTAAGCACAACCAGAATAAATGCACTACAATGAACAAGAGTTTTGGCTTGCTAACAGTAACTCACTGTTGTATCTACTTTATTAGTACTGAAAGCAGAGCATCAGAAAATTTTTCCTCATATCAATAAAATAAAAAGCTGAATTCATACAGAAGTTTGCAGAAGCATAAAAGATTCTCCACATCATACAGGCTACTGGAAACACCTCTTAACTCACTCATTTTATATTAACAACAGTTTTATATCACCTCCTCCAACAAAAAGTAACAACCTTTCTTCTTTTTAATTTAGAAAAAAAAAAGCCAAACCCCAAACCTCTTGCAATCAGAAAGACTTAAGAGGAAGAACCAACAGGCCATGCTCTATGCTCATGGCAGGAAATTTCTCTAGAGATACATACTAAGGCTATGCCTTAGCTTAAACTTCAGTATACTATCCTCTGCCTGAAAGATTAAGTAGAGGCTATGACTCATGGCACTTTGATTAACACTGCTTCCAACAAGGATGGCAGTAGCAGCACTGCCTCTTGACCTTCTGCCCATCACGCCAAATGAAAATGCAAGCACCTCTTACACAATGTTTTGCAGAGATTACTTCAACTCTTCTCACACTCTAAACTAACTCAGGTTGTAGAGTACAAGAAAAATTTAACTCCTCAGGTTCAGCAAATGAATCTGAACGGGGTCTGACTGCATCTCATTGGCTTGGATCACAGTCAACACAAGTTCGTTCTACTGTTTCAATTTTCCTAAAAGCTCAGATCAGCCCTAGTACTGCTGTTAAATCATTGAGAATGAACAGTGACCTGTGGAAAGCCTTGCTTATAAACCACGCTCCTAAACCAACTTGTTCCTTCCCAGTGAGGAAAAGTTTACTAGCCTTTCTCAGGTTCTGGTACCTAAGAAAGTACAGATGAAGTAGAGTACTCTATGCACCTGTGGACAGAGACATGTGAGTGCATGCTTTCCCCCCCCACCTTTATTTTAGGGGCTCAGCTGAATTTGCTAGAGGCCTCAAAAGACATCAAATTCTGGAACCTTTGTGGAAACAGCCTGCTGGGGAAAAAGAAGTTCCCCACTGAGGGAAAAATGGCAACACCATCTTGGGCCTTAAAAGGCAGCAAAGAATCCACTTGAGAACGGGGCACTGTGACTGCCTCTGTGCCCTGTGAGAAACTAAGGCATCTACTCTGCAAACACAGGTGTTTGGAAAACATCAGTGCTTTTCCACACAGATTCCTTGGGGCATAATCAGGCTGTGCCACCACGTAACAGCACGTTTCAGTTAAAATCCAGCCAACTATAACACAAGCTGGAGAGGTGGGGGCGGTGCAGAGGGGAGGAAGCATCCTTGCAGCTATTCCAGTCCTAACAAGCAGTGCAGTCAGGTGGTCATGGCACGGGACATCAAGGGCACGTTGGCTGCCAAGCTTACCCCTGCAAGGTGCGTTGTTCTCCGACGTCCAACGGCATCAGTGGAAGCATAAAGTTTTGCTCGTTCTCCTGAATTCCTGCAGTTCAGGGCCTTGTAGGACAGAGGACTGAGGGGGCTGCAAGATGCTGAACGGGGACAAACGGGGATAACTACGGTGTTGGTTGGTTTTGTTATTTATTAGTTTTAATTACAGAGTAGCATTGGAGAATTGACAGAGGAAAGCCAGCAGGAACGGAAACGACCGAGAAAGACAGAAAAGAAAGAAGGTATTAATACACAGAGAAATGACTAAGTATCAAGTCAGAACCATCATTTGACACATTAGCTTGGCCACACATACAGTAAGGATGGAAGTTCAATAGGTGCTCATGCACTTTTCCATTTGTAAACTAATAGTTTCTTTCTAAAATATTAAGATATATGCCATGATACTGGGTAGTAGATAGTGTTTTCCCGTTAAGCATTTGTACAACTGGTGGTTCTGAAAAAGCAGTAGAAACAATGACTGCTCTGACAGATTAGCTTAGTAGACACATTGAAATGAGTTTCAATTACATTCAGAATAGAAAGCAATCAAACAAAATCAGAATGCCTACGAACTGCATTGGAAGTGAAGAAAAATTAAAGGAGACATACACACAAAGATCAAAACCCATTAACAATACAAACCAGTTTCAACTAGGAAATCAATAAAATTGCTGTCTACAATTTGCAGCAAGTGATTTTTTTTAATTTTAAATTCTTCTTTTTAGGAATATTTTAGCCCATTATATTTTTGATACTTCTAGAATAAGAACTTACTAAAATACATTCTCAACAGCAAACTACTATTTTAGGCATTTAAAAAAAGCAGACTGACAACAACAAATCAGCTTGGAAATTAGTTTTTGAGTAACCAGGATGGAAGCTTGTGTTGGTCTGCACAAGCAAAAAGACTATTACCAAAAGACCTGACAATAGGAGGTATCAGATATACAGTGCTCTGATTTTATCCTCAAAGAGAACTTTAACTGCAAAACATATCATGGGAAACTTCTTGCAGCAAAGTGTTCTTGGACTTTCTCTTGATTTAACTGAAGGAGAAGATTGGGAAAAAATACATTATTACTGCAAAGTTTTATTTTTCTGCTCCTGTTTGTCTCTTCCGGCCATTTAATTGAGTCTATGCACAATTACTATCCAGCATGTCACTTGAGGAAAAAATAGGGGCTCTGTATAGTATCTTTCCTATTCCTTTTTTTTTTCTCCATGTCAAAGAAATTTACATCTTCTATTTCCTTAATGAAAAGCCAAACCAAACAAAACCAAACCAAGATTTCTTGCCTGTCTATCCCTCTGTGAGCACACTTGAAACAATGCAGTTCCACATACAGTTAATTCTTCTAGTCTTACAAAAGTACAGCTGCTGTTACAGGAAGAGCTCATAGTCTTAACAGTACTAATGCTGCAAATTCTCCTGCACCAAGAGATTAACATTATGAATAAAGAGTCTCATGAAAGAGTTACAGCAATGGCACTAATGCTTGCCTTATAGTTCATAGGGATTTATGTTTAATGAGGAATTATGACTAACTTAAAAACAAGCAAGAAACAAGAAAACAGGGATTTTTGTTTGTGGTTTTATTTTGGTTGAGGGCATCTAAACCAGATAGGAGGCAGTGGCATAATGCTTTACACCACTTATAAATTATGTGGCTCCTGTCCTGTGATTCAATTCCTCTTCTGCATGCTGATTATCTGAAGTTACCACCAAGGAAGACAACACAAGTATTAGAAGAGAAACAGCTCATTTTCATTTGTGAAGTTGCCAAACAATGCTTTAGGCAGCACTTCCAATGATTCATATACTAACAGGATTACATCTATTCAGAGGAGCTTTTTGAAAGCTATTTACAAAACATTTTGGTTTCGAAGGATTTATTAAAAAAAGATCCAGATGTATTCTTATGCTGGATGTCCCTAGTACCTCACCTAAATTTTAAGGACCTGAGTCCATATTTAACTGTGTTTGGATTTTTTACATGGCAATTTATTTTTACAGCCAAAGGGCAGGGTAGTTTTCTAGGGAATAATGGGAGGCTGGGATGAGTGGAGTGTTCAGGCCACAGCTGTGAGCCATTGCCATCACTTGATCATTAATCTCTAGAAAGCATCCTGTATGAAGGGGCTGAAGTTATTGCTCCCAGAGAATAATACCTGGAAAACAATGAGCAGATGGATCATTCTTCTGGTGGTATAGTTCCAGTTAGCACAGGGAAGGCGTTTCAGGGAAGTGCCTGACAAATCAGTCTTTCCTGCTTTTTGTAGCCTTTCTTAATATTGCACTCAGTGTAGAGTTGGTTGTGCAGTATAAACAAGAGCAGTCACAAAAAGCTTCATGCTTGCTCCAGGAAGGTAACCACTTACATGCAGCCTTCTCAACTATTCCCTAATGAAGAGCTGAATTTCCAATATCCTTCTTGGTAGGTGACATTAAATATCAATTTTATGAGTGACTGTTTCTGAAGAGTGAAAAAGAATTCTGTGCTTCTTAATTCTACTATTTGTAGAATATCATCCACATTTTTGCTCCTACAGCACCACCCCTGTGGAAATGTACCACAGCCTTATTAGTTATAAGCGTTCTTAAGTGAAAGCTTCTTTAAAAGTAATCTTAGCAGATCTCTGTTCCTTCTTACCTTCTATGTTCTTTAATTAGAATAAAAATCCTGTCCACATCAGACAAGAAAGACTTGCCTTGACTTATAATAATATATTGCTGCACGTGCTGAGGGTGTAATGGTAAAGTTCCTAATGGATGATTACAAAACATTCTATTATAAAACACCCTATGATAAAAGAAGAGGTAGCTGACACCTGCCTAAAATACATGATAAGCAAGTATGCCCTGGTTGTATTTGGAATACAGTTTTGCCTGGACCTTCAATTACCACCTAGCCATATCATCACATTTCTGCACATTAATTTTCCCTCAGTGAGTACCATCAGGGAGCTGTTCTGGGGTTGGCAGACAACTTGACAACTATTATAACCCCACTGAACCTGCACGTTTAACTTCACAGGTATTAAATGCACAGGAGCCAGGGCCTATCTTTATAAAACTCTAACATTCTCCATGCGGGAAGTGCTCTGGTAGGGGCTGAAACTTCTTTGCAGCAAGCAGCTCACAGCTTTAGCAGTGGATGTGCTAAATCAGCTCTTTCCAACTAGGTGTGCATTTCCTTAAACAGCCATGGCCACCGTGATGTTGTTGCCTGCATGTTTTGTATGTTATGTTTTTTATTCATTTACTGCATTGATGAAGAGGCACAAGTAAGAAAGAGTTAGCAGGAGAAAGAGAAAGAGGCGTAGCAAACAACTGTGCAGGGAAGCTTTCATGCTGTCATGCGCACTAACCCCGGACGTTCAAGTTCATTCTGAGATGCTACCATCCACCCATAATTAGATCAGTGACTTCACAACATCCGGGAGGGAATCTGGAAAAATAAGTGTCTGAGACATGAAGCCTCTGCTGTAACAGGATTACCTGCATCTCCAGACAATGCAGCTGTGCTTTTACTCCGAGCCAGGAATGAGTGTGTGGGCGTCAGGAGCCTGCTAACGATGCTGCTCTCCCATGGACTGAGCTGAAGACGGCGAGCTGAACGTGCACCATACAAGCAAGATGTTAGATCAAACACTTCACAGATAACCACATGCTGCAGAGTGTTAGTACTCTCCCCTCACTACTGCATACCATGAAAATCTTGAAAATGTCCACAGTAGTTCAGTGTTTTGCATTTTATTATTACTCCTTTTTAGCAGAAGAATTCCTATAGAAACATGTACATCTGAACATTTAATTTATGTTACTGCCTGTGGCATTATGGCAAATTGTTACCAAATGAGTATGGATACTCTGCACATCTGCCACATTCCATGTTAGGAATGACAGGATAATTTCCCTATGCCACTCCTAAATATAGACTTCAACAGAGATGTTTGTCTCAAAGGCTTCCTACTCTAAAGATATATAGTCTTCCAGTCACACTTAAACACCTTCCAAAGTTTGCCAGCCTACCTGGGAAAACCAAAGAAGGCTGCTCACTGCTATGCAGAGAATTGTGTCAATGAGGTTTTATCAAAGCATTGCAAAAGGACAGCGTGCCCCAACTGCAGATACCAAGCTCAGCAGCTGCAGTTGTCTCAGTAATAGGTGAAGCCACAGAAAACAGTAAATGTATTTGATTATTAATTCTCTGTCCACAGATCCTGCTAATGATCAGTTTCCATGTAGAACACTTTCCACATAGTTGCTCTGTTTTGAAAATGCAATACGTGTTGACCTGGATGCAGTCACACCGCTACTTTGCTTTTCCCAGTGTTGTCTAATGCAAACATAGCTTTTCAATATAATCCTTTTATCTTGTAAAGTTTCTTTACTTTTTTTTTTTAAATACTAATTAAAAATTTATCATGGCAAAGCATTAACCAGAAGAATCCTGTAAGTTACTTTCTGTATTGAACTGGGTATTTCTTTGACATTACAATGCAACAAATTGTTTCATGACTATCACAAGCCAAAACATTCAACTAGTTCCCAAAGAAGTTCATTGTACTAAGCTTACACTATAGCAGTAATCTTGATATTGCAAGCAAAAGCAGCTCTTTTTATACCTCAGCATTCATTTACCTTAGTTTAGTGTTTGCAGCAACAAAACTGCAGCTTGAATTTATGAGGCTCAATCTCTATAACATTCACTGAAGTGACTGGCTGTAACAAACTTGACATTCATTTGCATTTTTAAAGGAAGAAATTCATCACTTTTTATAGACATAAACTCTGAATCTGTCTTTAATCTACTCCTTGCTGAGCCCCATGAAAAGAGAGGCTGATCTAATCTCCTTCTATGAAAACATAATTGCTTAATCTGCCCTCAGTACTGTTTTGCACTTCTCAAATTGCTCCCTTAAATTCCAGTAATGCAATAAGGGGCATTACTATAGAAATATAGGACTCTCAAACACAGCAGGCTCTTTTCCTAACTGTCCTTTTTTACACACTGTACTATTGCCAGAGCTTTTTGTGATTAATGGCTCCATTCTGCAATGGTAGAGATCATACAGACACACAAAAGACCCCACAGAGACCTCCGTTCAGCACACACATTACCATTAAGCTTGCATTTTAACAATGAGGAAATCACAGAGCTACCATTAAACTGGATGCAGTAATGGCAAAGTCTTTGCTTGCTCTCATCTCCAGGCCCCATGCCCAGTATGATCACTGTTCAAAGCTACTGTTGCAAGACAACAGATTCTTTTTTGTGGTCTCAGGCTTTAGTAGCTGAGGCTCACCTACTAAGGTGAGTACGTATGATTGTGGATGACTTTGGAGAACTCTTCTACTGTAGTTTAACAGAAAGATCACACAACTTCAGAAAGCAATCCTTGATATTTTAGGCCAGTAAACCAGTACTATATACACTATCCATTTCTTGGCATTTATCTTTACATGATAAGTGAATGTTACCATGTAAATACAGCCCTGTGGGCCAGCTGCAGGCCTTATGTCACTATATAAACGCCCAGAGATGAAATAATCTCAAGAGGACACTGCTGAGAGACTGATGATTTAGTACACCAATGTCTCACCTGCCATGTCTCGCATATCTCATATTCCTTGTCCTGAAGATGAGAATGATTTAATTATCTTTGGCCCTAACTCAGGGGAGATTGTATCCACATCCTCTACTGGAAGCAATCCCGTGTCCACAGCATCCAGCTGAAGCACTGAGGCGGTGTTTGGGAGTGAGCTAGTTGATATGCACAACAGTGAACCAAAACCAAAAACTTTCTTCTCCATATAAGCAATAGGCCTGCTTCAGAGACACCAAAATAGTTTTAGCCAGGACCTTGGAGTGAAGTCACCCTGATTCTCTACAATGGGTTTAAATCAGACTTTGTTCAGATGCACCTTGGCTTTGTGGGCCAGGGTTTTAACATAATGAATTTTCCAAATGCACAGCTACCTGAAAGCATCGCACTTCACACATTTAATATATATTTTAACAGATTAGCACCACTAATCATCTAGAACAGACAAACTTTCCCCCCTGGGATCCAACTACAAGAGTATTAATATCTAAATGCATTGAACAGCTTCAGTTTGGAGTCCAAACCACACTGGAGCAAAACTGAATATCAAACAAAGAACATCCCAAAATAATAAGATCAACTTTAAGACAATGAGGTCAAGGGTTTATTTTCTTGCTCTTTTTTGTTTTTAATGCCTCAGGGTGATGTTTTCAAGATTTAGTCTTTAAAACCATCTGACAGACAAGGGGAAGCAGTATTTTTTGTTCTCATGATGTTTCATGAGAGATGTTTCATTTTCTCCTCATGATGCTTCTATTTCATAGAATTATAGAATGGTTTTGGTTGGAAGGGATCCAAAGGATCATCTGGTTCCAACCTTCCTCTCATGGGCAGGGACACCTTCCATTAGACCAGGTGCTCAAAGCCCCATCTAGCCAGACCTTGGGCATCCACAATTTCTATGGGCAACCTTTTCCACCTGCCTCCACCAATCTATCTCACCAGTCTTAGAGTGAAGATTTTCTTCCTAATATCCAAATATCTAAACCTGTCATTTTGAAGCTATTAGCTCTTGGTCCTATTACTACATGTCCTTTTAAGAAGTCCTTCCCCAGCTCTCTTGGAGGACCCTTTTAATGTAAAGTCTCCCTGGAGCCCTCTCTTTTCCAGCCTGAACAAGGCCAAGTCTCTCAGCTTTTATTGCTCCATTTTCACACAGGAAGCACATTTGTGATAGGCTTGCTGGTACAAGGAAGTACCCTTACCCCCAGCCACAAGCAGGTTATTTTTAACAGATTAAAGATCTTTATAACCTTACATCAAACTAAAAATACACAGAGTTGCAGGGTGCTGGCAAAAGTAAATTGGTTACAATCACCTGTATTTATCTTCAGGATATACAACCTGAATACTGGAAAGTTGTCTTAGCAGCAGCAGAATAATTTGCAAGTAAGCAAACAGCAGCATTTGATTAGCTGTAGGAACAGATGGGAGGCAGGGATTTAACAGGCCTTCTGACGAGCACCACAAAGGAGACTCTCATTGATAAATGTGGTGTTTGCTTATACACATATACAATATGGTGAGGAATACATAGGGGGAAACTGCTCTTTCTACAGGAAACAACACTGGAGCCCCTGAATGTCTTTGATAATGGTTGCAGAAAATGGTGGTGCAGTGATTGTGACAATCATCTGCTTGAAAGAAAAATCACTGCAGAGAAGGGGAGGAAAACAACTAGGGTGCAAGTTTTGCAAAACTTCAAGTAGGTAACTCATACCTCATGAAAAGTAGTATCCCCTTGCTTAGCTTTCCTTAAAGAGCACAACTGCCAAAATCTATTGGTCAACAGCAGTTTTCTCCAGTTGAATATGTGTTCATGTTCTGTTATAGTTTCACTATTCACTAACTACAGTAACATAAAAGCATAATGAGAAGCATGTTCTAGCTGCCCAATTGTACAACTGTGATAAGGAGCTGTACAGCAATACAATGCTTGACATGGCACCAACCAGTCTTTTGGCCAATTAGTTAATGAAAACTTTCATCTTTTGCTGCACTAAAACAAAAATAATTGTCCTTCAAATGCTAAAAAGGTGCTGCACAACAGATGACAAGCTCTTATTGACAGCTAGCTATAAGCCACTAAGTAGATAAGCTTATCATCCTTATCTCCAGCTCACTGTTTTGCAGGTAGGAGTCTGTATCACAGACTAAGTGTGATTGGGTGCCCTCTGGAAGGTGAAGTGGGGAGCAGGCAGTCACAGCCTTCCTTTAAGCACCTGCCTTAAGAGGTTGAGGCCACTGGGGAGACTAGCAGCACTTCTCCAGATACATGGCTCAACTAGATTTAGGTATCTGACTTTGCATGAAAAAAGCATTTATATCATTTGGATTTACTTTCTGTTTTGTAGTCTGAAAAAGTCACAAGAGACTCCTAAAGGGTTCTGTGCTGTTTTAGCAAAAATGCCAAGTAAAAAAGGCCTCAGCATTTTGACATATGGCCATCACTTCCATATTCCTTTTTTCCCCCCTACCATTAGACTGCCTAGTATATTCTGTTTAAGTTCTCCTGAACTTGAAATGGATGGCAGAAGCTAAATCACTGTGTTACAGTCCATAAGAGACCATCCTTCATACTGAATGCCTGCTGCTGTTCACCTGCCCACTTCACCAAGACCCTTCCTCAAAAAAAGCATCTGGCAAAGAACAGCAACCATCTGAAAAAATATTCATACCTGAAAAGCTAATAAAGTTAAAACTGACTGGAGTTCAACATTTAGAGCAAGAAATGAGTGGTGCTTAGGAATAAATTATTTCCTAAGGTAATACTGTATTTTTCACAAGTTGCCAGACTGTACAACTAGGTTTGCCCACTAAGATGAACATGGCTCATCAAATCAACCAGATACACATGTTCACTCAAACTTGGAACTTAGCTAAGACACACAAATAATGACATCAACCAGATAATGCAACTAAAAATCCATTTAAAAATTTTTTAAAAAAATAATTTTATGGATTGAAATGGGACAGAACTCAGTAGAGGACCAAAAAATCCCTACCAAGTACTTTACTGTAAAGCTCTTTGCACAAGTTACACAAGAGACATTCTTTTATAAAACTTTTAAGCTCAATGCTTCAATCTCATAAGTCCTCAGAACAGCAGCAGCAATTCAGCTATGTTAATTTTTAAAAGCTTGATGGTTTGCCTTTTTTCAGACTTGTAAACACCAAAAATGTACACTGAAATGAAGCAATCTTTGAGAAACAACTGGACACAAAAAGTCAATAAACAGACAATATGAAAAACACCCATACTTCTTCCATAAAAATAACCAAAATGGTAATAAAATCAGAAAATGTAATAAAGGAACTGCTTGAAAGCTTCATGCAACATGTTCTTAGACATTCAAGAGCTATTACCGAAAAAGAAAGGAAAACAAAATAATGACAAAATGGTCTAACACAAATAAAGGTCACACATGATTGCATGCACTATGGAGTGATATATTCTTTCAATAGTTGTACCTCATTTACTAAAAACCTGACAGAAGCACTGCTTTTATCATTTGCTAAAGTAGGATTGTTTAGGTAAGTTCTCTTTGTTTTAAAAAACAAGAATTATTTGTTCTCACAGGAAAAAATGTTCAACCATTTACTTGTCACATTTGAAGTCTTTCCACTACCACTTAGATGAAGTACAGAAAACGACTTCAGAAGCTTGTTTTATGTGCAAAGTAATACATCAGCATAGAACATTCTTTCTTGCTGCTCTTTTAATGCTTTTTTCTTCAAAACTGTACCTCTGTCTGGAGAATTTAGTAATGTTGCAGATGAGGAGGAGAGCCGCTTGTTTATGACTGGATCAACATGTTTCGAAAGGTTCATTGTTGAAACAGACCGCCTGTCTCGATCTAAAACAAATGGAGATAATGCTAATTGACAGCCCACATGCAATAGTGCAAGTTCCTAGCTCACTAGTGGGAGGAGGAAAACAGGACTAGGTCACTCCTGCTCTACCACAACAACTTCCAAAATAGAATGGATTTCTCAGCAGACGTTGTACAGGTGACTCAAAGACTGGGCACAACACAATTTAAGCTTCAAATGTGTAAAATATTCTGTTCGTTATCATTCATTGCAATCTAAAGACTTTCAATATTGTCAGAAAATCTTTGCTCACAACTTACAATAGAAAGAATCACGGAAGGACCAAGATGCTTGGAAACACAAAGTTATTCACTAAAAAACACCCTGCCATCTGCATAAAAGGTGACAGGGCACTGTTACTAGGCAGATGGTCAACATTGTGACAATGCCATGCTGAAAGATTAAGGGAAGACTAGCGCACAAAGAAAGTGAGGGTAAGCACCAAAGAAATTCAAGGTTTTAGTTAAAAATCCCAGAGTTATGTGTAAGTGCTAAACCACCCACCAGAGTTACTTTCAGAGTGCTGAAAATCCAGCTCAGCACACACCTTAGCAGATATAAAAAAATCAGCCTCTGTGGAAAGTACTTGTAATGCACCTACTTGGCATACATAACACGAAAAATTTATAATTTTATTTCCGTTTCTCTACATTTTAGAGTGATATTACATCATTTGCACAACTGCTGCAGTCAACATCTGCATCCTGCTGAGGGGGTAATAATTTCTTCAAGAATAGAGACTGCACACACTTTGTGCATATGTGTGCCACAGGAGGTTTGCTGTGTCCCTTCTTTTCTCTCTCTCAAAAAACACCCCAAACAAAGAGAGCTCCAAGCTCTGTGCTACACATTCCCCATTACACATTTTCATCTGCAAATCTGACATCCAAAAGATGCTTTGAGAATCAATTCTGCTTTTGCTTACATTTTAGCATGTACTGAACCTCAGCACGACTCAGCAAAGCACTCAACCATGCTGAAATGCAATGAGGCTTGAGCATATGCCTAACTGCTCTGCTGATTCATAGTCTGTGTGTGTGCAAAAATGTGTCCCTACACTGTTTGCAAAGCAGATACAAACTCAGGACAATGACAGCATTAAGGATGCTGCTGCTGAAATATTATTTGCCACTGTTTATTTATGACAAGTGTATTAAGATTGTATTTACCTGTTCTGTCTAAATAGATTAAACTATATTCACTGTGTACAAAAAAATTCATAGAGTCTATGAAAAATATCCTAATTCTCCCCAGATCTATGAACAATATAGGATCCACTATAACTTGTGGGACTGAAGAAAGATTCTCCCTACCCCATGTGATTGTTTGCTACCTTTAATATTAGAATGACTTGATGAGGGCATAGAACTGGCAGACTGGATACTGGGAGGGGAATAAAACTCAGAAATGGGTTTTAAAAAAGAGAAAGCTAAATATTATAACTAAGAAAAAGACTTCTTTAGGCTGTCAAGATGATCCCAAATTGATCTACAGGATAAAATGGAGAATGCCCTGTGCAAGTTACTACTGGACACATGATATTCAGGCTTCCTGAGAACAGGAATATTTGTGGGAATGGGATGGGGATCTTGATCTCATGTATAATCTACCACTGAGAAACTACACAGTGTATCAGTACAGCCATAAAGCTTCTAGATTTGGTAGAAAGGATGTACTGCATAAACTGGCTTTCTGAAGATGACAAATGACAATATTGAAAATCACCTCTGTTGTTAGGCATGACAACATTGCTCGTGTCAATGAACCTTATTTAAATGAATGACATTCAGCATAAGGATTTGCATACAAGTGTTGGCAATATGAATCCTATAAATGTAGAATAGGCCAAATGCTATTCATTGCCTGGAAAATTGCTGCTTTCTTTATCCAAAAAAACCCAAAAAGAAACCAAAAAAAAAAGGAATTAAAATACCCATGAGCAATGAAACAGCCAACGCAGCTGGTTATGTATCTGTGTTCATGTGCAAAATTGTAAATCCTACGTGCAGTATGCCAAAACGGTTTTAGAAAAGAACAAAATATTCAAATTTGCTCTCCTTGAATTCCAGCAGATAGAATATTATGCTTCATTTCAGTGAATTGTGCCAAATCTTTAGAGTCAGCCAGCAGTAACTCTCCACCAGAAAAATAAATAATAATGAAAAATCTGGTACTAACAACAGTTCTAATCTATCAGCATGGTGTTAAGCATGCATTGCAACTACATGAGGGTGGTTTAGTTACTGATGATCTCACTTCCTGAGAACTAGCTACAGGTGAAGGAATAACAAACCACAGCATTATGTACCAGGTTTTCTAGCACCACCCAGAGATTTGAAGTGGTGCTCCAGGCCTGCTAAATCGAGAAAGGTGAATGATGATTCAAAATAATAACCTAGGGACAGAATGCAAGACAATGATTTTTCACAGAAAATAAAATAAAAAAAAATCAAATAAATTATACAAAGTTGAGCAAAAAAGTAACCTTTAATGAAAAATAACTGTTTATTGAAATTATATATGACAAAGATTTCAGAGCATTCTTTTCTCAACGTTTTTTCCTCCCCTGATGAAAGATTAGACACAGAAATTAGAATAGGAAGAAAAGAACTTAAAGGATCACTTCCTGTTAAAAGAAGTAAAGGAAAAGTTCTCTTTTGAGAGACTTGATTCACATTGAACAGGGCATATACACATTAATCACTGGCACATTAAGTTAGAGGATATTTGGGCCGAAAAGCATATAGCTAAAATTCACTTAAACCTAATTTGCCAGTCTTTAAAGGAAGAAAAGGGACTTCTATTTCCCCAAATTTCAGTACACAGCACAGATCTCTTATTACAAAGAACAATTTCCTTCCTTGTGTCTACTTTAATCTCGTATTTGGTCATTTCTACCAGACCTACTTTTAGAGGCACAAAGCCAGCATTTGCCACAGTAGCTCATATCACAAGACTGGCACAGCACAAGCACACCCACGTATACACACACGAACACCAGCAAAGCAGCAGGAGCGAGAAGCTGTAGCAAGGTAGTTACAGAACAAGTCAACTCCCAAAACAAGCTGTAACTTTTGTTCAGATTTCTTGCTGTCTTCTTGTGACACAAGAATGTCACAAACACGCCACTGCTAGCAATAATAGGACCAAGAGAAAAGAATTCAACCTAACATACACTGAAACATCCTTCATTTCAGAAGAAGAAATGTAAATTCCAGTTGACTGGTGGGGAAAGGAAACTGGCAAGCAAAGCAAGCCTCCCTCTTTACCTGTGTTATTAATGCGGTTGTGCAGTGCTCCTCCCCAGGACCACCTGTTTTGCCTTTGTTTTGGCTTCTGGCTTCTTTCAATTGTGCGACGTACAACAGCTTCATGTCGTTCCTTGAGTACAACAGGATAACACATTTGGACACTACTGGGCTCTTATTTTCTTATCAAACCCTGCAACCCCCTCCATCTCCATCACATGGACAAAACCAAGTGGCATCTTAGGTGTTTAAGCTTATGTGCTGCCTACTTAAGACACACAGACTAGAACAAAATTAAGCAGCAAGTAAGCCAGACATAAGTTAGAATGCTAAATGAAATTTTGAAAAGATAGGATCTGTTTACTACCCAAACATGCCCTAGTGCTACTTCCCATCTACTAAATACCAGAAGAGTGGGAGAGAGAGGAAACACAACACCCACAACACCCACAAGGATGAGGCGGCTTACATAGGATCACACTGCCCATACTTTCCAGTTTAACTGGGAAACAAATCAGCCAAGAGCAGATTTCAGTGCACACTCATTTCTGAAAAGGTTTTCTTAGGGCAACTTATATTTAACTACCCTTAAACTGAATGGCTAAGAATTAACAGATAACCAAACAAACTTGACCCAAATTGTTTTTCTGCATGAGTTTGCACAGGGACATACACAGTAATCCAGGCATGCTCAAACTCACATTATTTGATTCATAATACAAGCAGTACCTGTGCAAGTAAGGCTTAAAATCCTTCCATACACTCTGTCATACTGACCATGGCTCATGTTGCATTATCTACATCAGCTCTTAGAGAAAAAGGCTGACAGTACTGTATCTTAGGACAAGAGAAGTTGAAAAGCTGTTTCATGACATTCATTCTTACCTTCTCTTCTTCTAGTTTCTGCCTTCGCTTTTCCTCTACGGCCGCTCGCCTTCTCTCTTCCTTTAGTCTCTGCTCTTCTAGCTTCTTCCTGCGTTCCTCTAGGTGCTTTTCATAATGTTGCCGTGCTCTCTCTTCTCTTTCTAGCCAGACGGATTCTCTTGCAGCTGTGAAAAAAATGAGAAATAAAAGTATTAACTTGCTTTATGCAATGTAGTCTTTAATACATTTCAAATAACCAAGGTAAATGGAAAGCCTTTTGAACTCTCTTTCTTCAGACATAGATAATATCCTTGTCTCTCCTCATGTATTAAAATGTTCCCTGGTCACACACTGATTTTATCTAATCTCAGTTTACTTCTTATGAATTACCAACAGTTATTTGAGCAGACAGTTTCTTCACAGAAGAAAGGATTTTTTGCCAGCTTAAAATGCCTAAATACTGAAGTCAGATGCATGTGAACAAACTTCATAAACCATGCTAATTCTCTGTAATATTTTACTGAAAAAAAGACAATAAAAAGAGAAGGTGAAATGCTCATAACTTTCACCTTTATTGATCAATACAGATCTCTTACGATACAAGTGGCTGGGATACCAATTCTAGCACCTGGACCAACAGAAGGAAGGAAGTTACCCACCAAAGAAGTCTAAAGGTAAACATTAATCTGTCACATAATTCCACTTACACACAGCTTCAAACAACATGTTTCAGAAGAGCTAATCAAGAAGCCCTACACAGGACCAATTTTCT
Source organism: Haemorhous mexicanus (assembly GCF_027477595.1). Lineage (NCBI taxonomy): Eukaryota > Metazoa > Chordata > Aves > Passeriformes > Fringillidae > Haemorhous > Haemorhous mexicanus. The sequence continues at coordinate 52,000,088 of NC_082343.1, forward strand.
CCCTATCAAGGTCCAAATTTTCATGAATTTTGTAGAATGCAGGCTCAGACTGCAGTCCACAAGAAACCATTGATGTAGAATACTCTGGATCTCTCCCCACTGGTGCCTTGAAAGTTTTGGGACCCAGAGTGGAACTAGATTCTTCCCTTATGCTACATCATATGTTTGCAGTCTGAGTCAGTGCTACCGTCACATAGGAAATGCTCTAGACTATTACAGAATCCTTTCACTACAGTGGTACAAAAATTAATGAAAAAAACCAAAATCCAACCAAAGCAAACCATCCCACCACAAAAATACCCCAAACCCAGTGCATACATCCTGTAACTTAGACCCTGAACACATTAAGTAACTCAAACAATGAAGTTGTTCAAAACTGGAACTCAATCAAACCCTTTTGCAGAAGATTTGAAAAATCCATTATCTTTGAAGGAGTCAAGAGCATCTAAGAAGCATAATTACATACATCTCATGAAAATCCAGCTTGGTGTAGCATGTCAGCTTTTAATGAATAGTCACTTATGTACAGACTCTATTGATCATATCAAGATGAGCTGCAGCCGTGAGCCACAAGACTTCCATGGATCCTGTGATGAGCTGGCTCTTTTGTCCCTGGAATATGCTTAAAATGGCAACCCAGCACAAAAAAACCTCTTTGGTGGTCTACTGAAAATTAATAAATTATGAAAAGAAAAAAAAAAACAACAAAACCTCAACAGCTTTCTTAGCTGATGTCACTGGAATATTAATTTGCCTATAAAAAACATGGAGATTATTTGTTCTTGCTTTTATTAATGTAAATGGCTAAACTTTCTTGAGACACTGTTCATGGTGATTCATGGATCATGACACTGTTCATGATGAATCCACAGGATTCAGTCTGTCACGTTGTTTAGAAAAAGTAATGAAAATAGGACATTTGAACTTTTAAGACTAAATTCAAGAAGAGAGAGGCTAAAAAGATATTTATGTACATTCTTAGTTCTGGTACAACAATCAGAATGCTGGACCTCTGGACAGAACATGTATCTTCAGCCTTCTGCTTCTCCGAGAAGGGGTGATAAAAATCACACTTTTGTGATACAGCAAGAGAGCTCAATAATGGAAACAAGCATTAGTGAGGGATTAACCCAGGCAAATGGATGTGTTCGGCTGGAGTAACTTTTAACAAAAATAATAGATCTGATTCAAAACAAATAAAAAGCTACATCTTTCCACCTTTAGGCTACAGGCAAAAGACAGCAGAAAATATGTGGCCACCTGCTAACATGAGGAAATTACTAATTTTATGCTTGGACCAAGTATTTACCAAGTACATGAAAGTATGATTTATGATATATCTGTTTGCTGAAACAAGTGTAATATCTAATTTCATAAATTCAACTTTTTTCACAGATATAATCTTTACTACTTTTAATTTTTTTTCAATTTTCAATTCCTGCATTTTATCTTAATAGAGAATCAAAGGAGAACATCTGCTTTGTTTACACTTCTTCCTGCATGTACTACTGACATTCTTCTATGAACTTAAGGGCTCAGTTTTTGTCACCTATAAGGTAGGAATATACAGTGACATAAGTTAGTGCCCTTAGATATATAAGGATAACTTCAGGAAAAATAAAAAGTTTAGAATATTTTTCTTTCATTCTTATGCCCCTATTTATGAATTTTCAGAAACATTTTTCTGCCACCCCAAACAGGTATGACTTGTAGAATAAAAAGTTTACTCTTTAGACCTCTGCTCTAACATAAAAAAAATTTTAAAAAATATATTAAGCTCTATTCTAGAAGCACAGCATCGAACACCTTGCTGATAGAAAGAATCAGCAGATGAGCCTACAGGAAACTGAAGATATCTTTAAAAGGTCTCATCAACCTGAAAGAGCAGCCAATTTGAGGATGTGGCAGGGAAGAATACCAACTTCTATGATGCTGTCTCCAGAAACTGTGCCAAGAGCTCTGCCTGGTGCTGAGCCAACAAAGAACTCCACTGGGAGTATGGTCCAACAAAAAAGCATTTTCTCAGGCCTGAGCATTAACAGGTTCATGATCCTTTTCTCCTTTGTAATACCTCACATTGTATGACAATGAGGAAGATTGATTCAAGGAAAGTCTGGTCACCATTCAGATATCACCTCCATGCCGAAAGCTTAAATTCCATTGGAACAATTACATTAAAGCTGGAAAGTACAAACAAAAGTCACAGCCGGACCATTTTCTATTCCATTCCTTAGTACAAGCAATACATTTGAACACAGTCACGTGATACAAGGACACAAAATTAGAGCATAAAAACAGGATTTAGAAATTGAGCCCTAGACATGCTGTTGAATACCTTCTGCTTGTTTGCTGGATTAGATTACAAAGCAACATAATTAAGGCTGTGTTTCTGATACTTCTGAAGTGAATAGCAGTGAGAGAAAACAAGGTCAACCAAGAAAGAGACACTCCAATATTAAGAGACACATAAGACTTGAAACCAATTAATTTTACACTGGAATTAACTAATGTAATGTGGAAGATGTTAGCTACAAACCATGCATATTTCTTTCTTGGAAATAATTCTGTAGTTTCTTTCCCCAACCACACATACTAGAACTATTCTTTGCAGGGGTTTTAGGCAGTGAGGGAAGGAGGAGCATGCACTAAGTGTCAAAGCCTTTATTTTCTATTTTTCTCTGTGAAGCAAAGAATGTGCCCCCAGATTCTCTTTTTGTTTTGGTTTACTGCCTATGCAAAGGCAGATCAGTCACCATGCTTTCTCAGTCTGCCTTTTGAATCCACCTCAGATGGACAGCTCACCTGAGCCCAAATCCTACAGTCTTTGTTGTGCTTTCCACCTTTATCTTTTCTAACTTAACAGCACTGACCTCAGCAAGAGCTTTCTCCTCTGACTGCTCTTTCACCTTTGCTCACTGCCAGCTCTGCACTGAGGCTGTGATTGCCCCTTGCTGCATTAGCAGTAAAATGGATCAGTGATGCTTTAACCATACCTAAAAATGGGGACATTACACAGAAGTGGCTGACTGAACAAATTAGAAGGTGAACTTCAGAGCTGTAATTAAAGGTGAAGTTAATGTGAGATTCTCTAAGCCAACCTTTCCCCGGTAACCATGCTCCAAGGGACATTTACCACCTAAGTTTTTAAACTAGCCTTCCTTAAAGATTGTTTCCTTGTCTTATAAACCCTTTTGACATTCAAATTTTCCAAGGAGATCCCAAAATTATTCATATGCTAGGGTCAATAATTCCCAGTTTCTGTGGGGCTTCTTTCTGTTGGATAAAGTTCTGCCCCCAAGTGCCAGGGGAGAAAATAGGCCAGAAGGAATTTACTCACAGAAAAAAAATTGTAATTTTTATTAATGCTATTATTATCCCAGTGATCACTTTCTGTGATGTTTAAAATACTACTTTATTGCTTATGCATGGTATGTATTAAGAATTTAATGAATTTAGCCAACTTGAAACTCAGACATATTCTAAGAACTAAGATTAATCACTATTTAAGGAAGTGTGCTAAGTCAAAAAGGAGTATTACCATCTTTTGTTCCCAACACCAGAAACTAAATGAACCGTGTGTCCTTGTCAGGATCATAATTCTGATCAAAAAAAGATCAGTCTTCAAGCAGGATTATGCAGATAAAACATGCACAGAAGTGAGACTGAAAAAAAGTCAGACTCAGTTTTCTCAAGAATCAGAGACCAAGATACTGCTAAGTAATAATCAGAAAATTCTTCTTCTTTTCAAGGCCACTAACCAAGTTTACCAGAATGAAACCCATTTTAAAATCCCAGTTATTTTCCCTGTTGAAAAACACATTTTGATTTTTCTTTCAGTTAGGGAGGACCAGGTCTGTGCTTCCCAGTTAGGGAGGAGCCAGAAACTAACTGGCATGGAACAACTTTCACCTCTGTTATTAAACTCCTACCCTCCAAAATGGTGACAGCACTTAATCTGCACATGCAGAAAAGCCCATGGACCTTCCCTGCTGATTCCCAAACCTTGTCTGGGAATCAGCAAGCAGGATCAGCTAGTTGGCTGGAGCCAACACCCTGCCAGGATCCATCATAACAGCTTTATAGTAAGAACAATTAAGTTTTAGCATCAGGAAATGCTCTTCAACAGTGTTAATTTGGTAGTACAGATCCAATCGGTATGGCAGATAAGGGTAAAATCCACATGATGAAAAAGCAGCAGTTTCCAGCAATGTTTTCCAGTTTTAGCAAGCCATCTACCATGGTTGCCTTCATAAAAAGTCAGTTCCAACACGTTTGTCTCAACATTCAGTGCCAGAACACAGCTGCTCAGCCTGACACATGTAAGTGCCGAGCTGGAGCCAGAGTGTGATAGCTCCCTTTGCTCTGGCCTCCAGGAACAGAGCCATTTGACCACTGCCTCTCTTGGGGTTTCCATTTTGCACAATTCAAGAAGGTTAGTCTCACATAGAGAGATCTGATATCTTTATTTTAAAGGACAGATGTTAATTTTTATGCACAGGTGCTATGGGAAAGAGCACCAGTGGAAAAAGCACGAAAATGAAAACACGGTTACTAAAGAGCAAGTGACAGCTCTGGAAGCATTACTTAGAAAATCAAGATCACCCTAATAATCCTTTATGGCCTGAATGTGATATCAGCAAAACACACATTACCAAATGGTCAGGAGATTAAAAAGATTGAAGCAGAAAACCCTCCATGAAATTGTTACAACTCAAGTCATGCAAAAGGAACTGCACAGAAAAAAGTCAAAGAATAAATATTTTAGAAATGTTGGGATGGCATTTCAAAAGCAATGCCTTTCCTACAGTGAAGGAACTAAAACAATCTCTTCTTCTTGATGGTGTGATTTGCTGATTGTGTCCCTGTGGATCTTCTGTGTTACCTAAAGAAGAGTCCGAAACAAAACATGAATATACTAAAGGTGAAAGGGGCATTTTTTTGTAGAAGCTTCTTTAATCTTTTCAACATGATCCTCAAGAAACAGCAGATACTGACAGTCCCAACACATATATGTGCTATATATATATATATTCAGAAAATAAAAACAATAGCATTTCCTACTCTCTAAGCACTCATTAAAAACAAGACAGACACCCAAGTGTGCTAAGTAGTCTAAGACTGCTAAAATACTATTTCCAGGTGCAAACAAATCCTCAGGAGTTTAGAACACATGCCAATCCACCACAGGAAAGCCAAATCTATTACAGCACAATAGAACTTGAAAAAAATTAGAACTTGAGAGTAAAAACAGGGGAAAGAAAAATGGTCTTAAATCAACTGTTCTTTAATATCAGAATATTGCCCAATAAATAAACATAATCCTTATTAAACTGGTACTCCACATGTTCTTAACAGAAGGGTCAACAACTTAATTTTCCTGACTTCCAGGAGCTCAAGTTGCTGAAAGTACAAAACAAAGTTATTACCAGCTCTACACCTAGAGAATTGAACCCTGCCCTTTCCTTTTTTTAGAGCAAAGAATAATTTTATTTGAGGTAGAACTGAAATTCTCAACTTCTGGATAAAAAGAAGTCTTTGCTAAACCTGACAGATCCCCTGAATCAAAAGGAAAGAATTAAGTCTAAATCCAACCTAATTCTATTGAAAAACATTAAAATTCCTTCCTTTGGTTGCTTTACTGTTGCATGGCTGATGTCCCAGTATTAACAAAACCAACTCTAATTTTTAGCAAGACACATTTATGTAACAATATTATACAACTTAATGTTTAAGAGAGACATCTTAGGAATTTCTTTGCTGTGGTTCACACGACATGAGTGACTGATTATCTAGGATCTACACTAAATGCACTAAAAAAAAAAAAAAAAGAAAATAAAGCTACATGCTGTTGTAAAAATCATTGCTCTGCTGTGCTGGAACACAAATCTCAAGAGACAGCTCCTAAATCATAGCAGACAAATATACAGATGGAAGTACAATGTGACTTTCAATTTTCATGTTAGTTCAAAATAATTCTCCAAGCAACAACACACAGTATACTCATATATCACAGGGACATGCAAAACTCTCCCATGTGGAAATGAAGGATTCCCCATCAACTTACAAAAACTCCTGATGTTGCTTTGATGTTGCTTTTAAAATACGTCACACAAAAGAACACATTTCTCAACAGTAGTCATGTCCTTCTGGTAATAAATAACTCATTTATCAATAGCTAGAAAAATCAGAGTTGAGTTAAATTCAAGGAAAGTATCTTCCCCTTGCATTTGACTAAAGCATTGTTATTATACAAGGATAAAACCTGAGAAAAAAAGAAATTCAAGACATGGAACCATCATCTGTGAATAATTAATTAAAATGGCCAGTAATATCCATTTGCTCTGAAACCTGAAGAAACCAAGCCCACATATAACATCAACCTCAACTTGAGGAGCAGCCTTTCAGAGATTATCAAATATCCTGTCATGTTACCCCTTGAGCAAGACAAAACTAAAGCTTTCCTTTTCCCCTCCAAAACAGTCATAGTGATTCTTGCATGGCTACTGCAATTTTATAAGGTGCTGTAAAGAAGGGAGGATATAAATGCTATCAAGACCTAGGTGACAGTTAATGATGGCTCTTCAGGTTAGAAGAAGCAGCATAATTCTGGCTGGAGTTACAATATAGTTCAATAAACCTTGAGAAGTTAGAAATGGGAAATAAAGAACTTCTGTTTCTCAAGCCCTTAAAACAATTCAGCATTGAAAGAAATCAGAGAAAACATATAATAAAGAGGAAATACTTGTATTTCCCAACCTTCCAATTACCACAGAACTTTGTGGCAGCCAAACACATAAACGTTGCTCAGAAAGCCAACAATTTGGCTTCACATAATTCTTAATTCTCTCTCCACCATACCCAGTACACTGCCCATCAGTAGTCACTTGTTAGGCAGCCTTCACTATTCAGTCAAGCTGTGTCATTCTTATGCAGGCATAGGTGACATAAGATTTTGAGCACACCTACTAAAGGTTTGACCTGAAAAAAGTACCCAACTCTACATTTGACACCTACTAAAGGTTTGACCTGAAAAAAGTACCCAACTCTACATTAAAAAATTCCAACCATACACTGGCAACATATTCTGCAATTTTATTTTATGGTATTCAGCATTTTAATCTTAATTGGTAAAATATTCTAAAACTTCAAAATTCCATTTACATCTGCTAAGCTCCCTTGCATGATTTCAGAATTAAACCTACTTTTCATTCACATTCATAGAACAGGTGAGAGATACAGTACTGATGAACTAAAAGATTTACTTTAAAGATATGGTAGCATATCTGAGATGATAATATTGCAAATCTAGCACTATCATTTTGCTGACTGCCCCTAAAAGTAAGTTGGCAATAATGCTGCATGCAGATGATAGTCCAGTAAAAACAAACAAACAAACAAAGACCAGAGGGGGCCTTACCTAGCTGTTTTTCTCTCTCTTCTCTCCGTTCTCTGGCAAGCCGTTGCCTGTCATCAACCTTTAGTACTGTTGGATGATCTACAAATGGAGAAAGAGGAGTATTAGGCACATAGCATAAAATCAAATACTGCCAAGCCAAACTTAAAGGAAAATGGGGCTGTTAAACAGCTCTAATTATTCTGCCAAAATAGATAATGTTTTGAGAAATCCATCTTACTTTAAAAAACCTAGAAAACTGATAATTAGAATGCATTCCTATTTTTAAGATGTAAAATACTTCCAAAGAATAAACTAAGATGTGACTGCAAATACCCAGCAAGACTACTGCTTGTGAAAGCCAAGGAAGAAGCTTTTTTTTGTTTCCAAGCCTAAAACAACTTGATTTCTAGAGAGGATTTTGAAAAAATACTGTTTATTATTCCATAATGTCTCTCCAAAATGCATCCCCAGGAAAGGCTATTATAATCAAGCTTTGTCTTTCCCTTGATATTGCCTCAGGACAGCTAATAAGCCCTGTATCTTGACATAAGAACCTCAGCACCCAAGCAAAACAGGCTGAACCAAAACACTGCTTTGGTTGAGTAGTTCTAAAGCACTTCTGGCTGAGCCTCTGGAAAAAGCATGATATTGATCTCAAAAGATGTTTGTGTGCACATGTGTTAAAAACTCTGGCAAATACACTAAAGGCAGTGAGGCATCACATGCATGGACTGGCATAGCACGAGTCAAGTAAGATGAGAGCTTTAACTACTGTAGATTGAAATTTATCTACATGAGTACTTCACAGCTATCTGCAACTGGCTGCTTGGATCACAGCAGTAAGACTGAGGACAACATGAAAGATCTGTGTCAGAGCCCAGGTCTGACTTTAAAAATTCAGGTTTGGTTGGAAAACATCACTTGCTCAATGATGGTTCTGGAAGACAACAAAGTGCTGAACAGCTCGCATCCAGCTTCCAGTCTCAGCAATGGAACTGTTCCAGACAAAGGGAACAAAATCCAAGTCAGCAATTCATCTCAGCATGCTGCCAAAACTAATTTCCTACTCAGCCTGTTCTGTTAAACCTGGAAAGCTCTTAATTTTATGTGTTTTTTTTCAGTAGCACTGAAAAAGTCTGCTTTGCATAAGAACACAATAAACAAAAAACCCACAGAAAAATCAAAAAGATTTCTGGGTATAAATAAATGATCTGATTTATTTTGGTATTGAGAGGAACTCAGTTTTTAAGTATTTTAAGATAAAGAGCTGTTCGAATACTGTCATCATGAAAGTACACAAGACAACAGAGCCTTTTCACAATTCGGTATGAATACACATGTAATCAACTTGTAAAAACATGTAGAGTCAGCCTACTTATGTTATAGGCTGCATACCTAGGATAAAAGTTATTAGCAAACACAATACAATGGGTCATAAAACTGAGGTTAAAGATATTTGCAAACTAAGTCCCTGAAGCGAGGCTGTGCTAGACTAATTTTGAATAGATATTTGAATTAGATTTAAAAAAATAATATGCATTTCATCCTCTAACAGAAGTTTCTGCATAAGAATGACAGGATTTCTTGGGTGAGCGAGCTCACCATCAGCTACCACACTTTAATTACTCTTGTACTCTAATCAGTGAGAAACTATTATCTCAGCAACTGTCAGACTACAGCCCCAATTAAGAGTGATAATAGCAATGCAAAGTAACAGCTGCAAGGAGCAAACTCCTGGCACAGCTGGCAGGGAGAACCTTCAAACACGACAGACCCCATGAAGGGCACAGCAAGTGGAAAAGTCACCAGCAAAGGCAAAGGTAATCCGTCACCCAGTTGCAGGTCAAAACTTTAATGTTGGCTGAGCAGCCCACAGTGCTGCCATTTATGACACTGTGCTCAGCCATGGCATGGCAGAGATTTGCCCACTGCAGGGTGTACATCGGCATTTGGCTGAGGTTCAGCAGCATGCTGACTCACACGCAGTCCCTTCAGCATGCAGACACAGGTCAAAAGGGTAATAATATTCCTTCTCTCTGGTGACTGGCACACAAGGTTCACAAAACATGAATTTCTGTGGCATGAGTAATTAGCGCTCGTGGAATAATGCACATTTTCCCTGGAAAACAAGGATTCCCTTCAAGGGCTGTCAGCAAAGTCAATGTAGCATTGAGTTGACAGCAAACGATACAGCACAGGAGAAAAAAATGTAGAAACCTGCTTCTTTCAGAATATCCTTCCAATTGGGTTTTTTTTTCCCTTTCTTGAGAAGAGAGATTTCCCTATTGGGGAAAGGCAAGAATTCTTCAAAGAGGCAGGAGGGTTACACGGACAGGCAAACTGAAAAGGTCTCCCTTAAGAATTCCTAATTATAAGCAATGAAGGAATAAAATAAATTTTTAAAGTTGCCCTCTGCCACTTTGTTTGAAGATATCCAATTATTTTTCCATATCACACACCTGATAGTGTTCACACAAGAGCAGCCCCTCTCCCAACACCCCAGGATGTTAGAACAATCCTAAAGAATTCGCATTAAGTTGCAGGCTATGCAGAGTGTGTGTCTTCAGTAACAAGCGATTTTGCATACATTTGGGATCACAAAGAGCTAAATCAATATTAGCACAAAGATGAGGGTAACTCCTTTGTAGCAGACCATCATTGCATTTGCTCTGCTAGAAGCTGGAGAACATCTTACCAGTGCAAGACTTACACTGATAATTAAAATGTCTTCTCCAAGTCTTCAAAATTATCCTTCATAGCTTGGCTACAACCCCAGCCTCTAACATCTGCCTTCTGAATCCAGATGTTCTGCTGGCCCCCCCAATGCAGAGCATCAATAGGTTCAAACTGTGGCAAAAGAAGAGAGTTCACTGGGACTGCTCCCCATTTTATTTCTCACATCTCTACTCATTAAAAACCCACCAGGCAAATACCTGGGGGACTGGCACTCCTTCTTATTCTGTAGGAATACCAGGTAAAACAAAATATTTTGTACTCTCTTTTGCTCATATTCCTCATCAGACCATAAGCTTTAAGTTACTGTGAAAGGAAATGGGAAACATGTCAGCTGCAACAAATCCTGCAAGAATTTCTCGTTTTTTAGAGAAATAATTGCCAATTTGGCATATGCAAAGCCTAAGAGACAACACTCCAGGAAGACCCACATGCTGCTCTGGAAGTTGCAGTCTGTTTATGCTGCAATATGTGGGAACTCACACTCAGCAATCTATTTCCTTCCACTTATGTAGCAGGCATAGAAATAAGCATTTGTACTATAGGGATGTTTGGAGAATACATAAGGCATAGTTCTACATAGGAGAAATTAGTTTTGTACCTGCTGCTGGAAATTAGGTCTCTAAATTCCATATAAAATCAGTATTTAGAACATTTAGTGTGTGTTCAAAATTAATTTTAATAAGTTAATAGGTAATTTTGAAAACTTAGAAGCTGACTGAAACATCAATAGGTTTTTGTCCCTAATGATAGTAACAAAAGGAAAACAAAGTTTTACAAATCTTCTATAGAACTAAGACTCAACAAACTCTTAAGCAAAATTGATATTTGTAGAAATTAAGTTCCTAAGTTCACAACTGTAATATATACTTTGTAAATACGACCAGTTTTTGTGGCTCATACTATCAAGCGCCACTCTGCCCTGCCTCGCTCCAACCCCAAGAATTTTGGATTCCTTCTACACACCACCACAGATGAAGGGAACATTGGAACAGCTAGGACGCCCTCCTGAGAAATGAAAACTGGATTAAACTATTGTAGAATAAAGCAAGTACTGAGCACTGTCCACCACAAAGAGCTGTGGAAAGAGGTAACATTAGCTTTGTTTTCTCCTCCTTTTCCAACACTGTCTATCTGATTGAGGGCAGCCATGATTCCTGCGCTCTGTGCAGGACCCAGCGTGCCTGGCAGAGCATGTCAGGTGTGATCTGAACTCAGACAGTGCTGGGATTCCTTCCCTCTGGGGACACAGGCCAAGGCAACCCTTTTGGGGATAAAGTCTGTCAGTACAAAACAGTCACTGAGCTGCCAAGCTGTCAAGGAGCTGAAAGGAGAATGTTACAGTGGGCCTGGTCCTCAGCACCACAAGCACCTCTGCTTTCCCAGGCATCAAAGCAAAATCATTATTAACTGCATACTTTAACCTTGGGTACCAGAATTGCAACACAAGCAGAATTTAGATATCTAAGTCCTCTTCTGGATCTTGGTCTAAGCATGCAAGTGGAACAGACCCATGACACCAAGGACTACGGTAAGCTTTTTAGCATGTACATTTTCAACTGTGTAAGTGAACAGTGAATTAAATCCACACAATGTACCTGTGAGGTATGGTGAAGTAATGAGAAACATTTGCCAACTGCACAGAACATGTTACAGAACACGGCATGCTTTGTGGTAAGTGAGGAAATGCCTGAACAGAGGCACATTTATACAAAGCTGCAAATCTTTGCCTACAGCACATAATTCTTGTTCAAGCACAGATGCAAATACGGTGGCTTCTGTTGTCTTTTCTCACTTCCCAGCCCTCATTCCTAAGCTGTTCTAAAATATAACTAGCTTTTTCCAGATTTTCTTCTTTGCAAACAATCACATATTCCAGCCTATCTAAACATGAACAGTCACTGATACCAGTTTTATCTGAAACAGTAAGTGAGGTACAAAAGCAACAAACTTTAGAAGTTCCTGTGACAACAGCTGTTTTCCAGGCACCATGGAGGCAAACAGCCTTAAAACATGGAGCATGTGGAATGGTGTACCTGGTTTAGTTCCAGCATTGCTTTGTCCTGAAGTGACTTTCTTATCTTGTGTTTCAGAACCTTCCGTTGCTAAAATAAGGAAGAAAAGAAGATAATAATTACCCATTTTACTCACCTTATTGTATTGAAACTTAAATATTGCTGTATTCTCTTTAAAATCAGACTGTTCCAAGATGTCACTTCATTTGCCATTCTACATCATTTTGCATTAAAAAACCCCAAAGGCTACACAGAAAGCATTTAAGCCACAATGTAAGTTCCCAATTCAAGTTGAGGAAAGAGCCACAAGAAGATTTCATTTTAGCAATGTGTTTTAATAAGACTTATAGGATGACTTGCAGATCCCCAGTTTCTAAAGGTATGGTACGAGACACTTGTAAAAACTTCTTTACAAATGGCCCATCCATAATGCAGGACTGAAGAGAGGACTATTAGGGACCTGAATGAAATACAACTGAGGAGATATTCCCAATATTTGCAACTGACTTTTGATTGGGCCCTACCAGCCTAGAACAAGATCTAATTCTGGAGTTCTGAATGCCCTTTCAACAATCCTTTATAAAGAAAAAAAACCCAGAAGATTCATTACTGTTACTCAAATCAAAACCATATCCTTGGTTCAGCATCTATCTCTAACTAAAAAAACAGCCAAGAAATTAGATGCCATGTTTTTTTCATCTTACTATTCATCTTTGTTCCACTATAGGAGTGCTGGAGTTCAGAACACACCAATCTGGGAACAGCCTAAAGGCAGACTGTAGGAATTCTAAGAAGCCCTCCAAAAACAGCTTGAAAGTACTTGCAAGCAAGGATAAAAAGACAGTTATAAATAAAGCCTAGGGCATGAAAGACACCAATTCATTTGAACAAAAATATCACTAGAAATGAAAGTTGGAAAAAAAACCTGATTACTCCGGATTTAAAAGCTAAACAGGCATTACTGTATTAGATCCACTTTAGAAAACATAATTAAAACAAATTTCCTCAGAAGACTCCAAGCAATTTCTTATGCATGTCAGCTTTAACACTACACACTCAGCATTTAGTACCTCAGTGAGTTCATGCTCTTTGTGGCCTCACAGAAATCTTTGTTTCCTTGCTTACCTCCTTCCACAGGCACACTTCAGGATTAACACAGAGGCTAAAAGGTAGCAGGAAGAACCTGTATGCTATACATACTGTGCCTTTTTTGCAAGGGAAAGTTGGGAGAGGGAAATAGAAAAATGCTTTTATCAAATGTTTCTTGTTCAAGAGCAATGTTTTGCCAACAACAGTGTTCAAAAATCATGTCATCTCACCCAAGAATATTATGTGAAACCTTAAATAATTGTCTGATACACTTCTTGACGCCTGTATTAAGTCTCTTGCAAATAACCACTGTTCAACTTAACAAATACTGATTCCAAATGACAATAAGAACTGTAACACCTTAAAGGCAGCCCAACATAACACTTTAGTATTTGCCATTTTAAAGGCCTCATACAAAAGATTAGTGTGACCTATGGGTAGATGGATTGATTTTTGGCAAGATAATTTGAGCACCACTGAACTCTTGCACCACCAGGCTTGGTAGGATCTACCATCATAAAAAACATCCATACCTGGTGCTGGAGCAAGTCCACAGAAAGCCAAGAGAGTTGGTGCAGTGTCTGGAGCACAAGTGCTATGAGGAGCAGGGGAGGGAGCTCGGGATATTTAGCCTCGAGAAAGGGAGGCTCAGGGGGAGTCACATCAGTCTCTACAAGCTCTGAAAGGAGCTTGCAGCCAGGTGGGGGTCAGCTGCTTCTCACAGAACTAGAAGAAACACCATGAGGAGGAAACGGCCTCAAATTGCACAAGGGGAGTTTTAGACTGGATATTAGGGAAAAAAAAATCTTCCCAAAAGAGTCGTTGGGCATTGAAACAGGCTGCCCAGGGAAGTGGTGGAATCACCATCTCTGGAAGTGTTCAAAAACTTGGGGATGTGGCATGCAGGGCCATGTTTTAGTGGTGAACATGGCAGTGTTAGTTTAACTGTTGGACTTCATTTCAGAGGTCTTTTCCAACCTTAACACTTCTGTGATTCTAAACTCTTTACATCTTACCTCTCCCTCAAAGTTAAGGTACTTGTAAAACAAGCTTTTCTCCTGCATGTATCAACGACTTAGACCATTCTCAGAAAAAGCCCTACTGTAACTCAGTGGGACTACATCACAATTCCCATCAGCCTGGCCTAGGGAATCATCTAGAAGAGGAAACTGTCATAAAATAGTAAAAATACTGTTTCTAAGAGCTAGTGAGTACATTGATGCTCTAACAGTGTCAGCAAAAATTTCTTTACATCTTTCATACTGAGTATGTGCGTTATTTTCTTCAAGCACTGCGCCATGGGATTATGCAACACCCCATTAACTTCAAAACTGTGGTTTAAACGCCATCCAGAAAATACTGGCAAAAAAGCCTAGGTAGGCAAAGTACTACTTTTTTCCCATATTTCCTAGTCTAACATTTCCTTGGAATATTTTTTGACATGGTTTGAATACACATTCATATGACCACTTATATGACAAGTGATGAAAAGAACAGATGGCACACCATGAATTTTAACGATGCTGGAGATCAAATAAGAAGTGGCACAAGCATTTAGTAACCAGTGTAGGTGTGCTCCCACATAAAATACCTCCTGCTCTAGGATACGAACAGATTAATCAGACAACTAAACATCTAAAATCCACACCTAAATATTGACAACACCAGTTTCAATACCTAACAGATGCCAGAAGAGATATAATTTAACTACCTAATATTTGCTCTGCTGTTTATCTTGGACCACTACCTTTCCATAAGGGAATAAAAGTTGCATAAAGAAGTGTTAGAGATGGATAATTCTCTGTGAAGCACAGCTGTCTCTCTCAGCTCTGCCATTACTATGTGGCACAGCATCAAACAGAAAGCTGCACCTGAGCTTCTCCCTGGAAAGAGGGCAAAAAAGAGGGGGGGAGAGGCAAGAAAAGATATATATATATATATAGATATATATATCTATATATATATATATAGATAGATAGATAGATAGATAGATAGATATTGCTACTAAATAATATGTATTTGTAAATGCTGAGCTTTAAAGTAACACCAGTTGCAGCACAGAATTCCATATATATACCAGGGGCAGAACTGAAAGGGACCCATAAGGATGACTAGTGCTAGGGAGGACCTCTGCAAGCTCAGTTTTTAGCTTTGCTTTGAACAAGACAAGTACAAAACTGGCAGATTATTCCTAGAAGAACAGTTTTGTAATGGAAATGAAATCTAGTTAGAAATCTCTGATCAGTTTCAATATATCTATGTGTTCACAGTCAGACAGGTTTAATCAATACTTCTGTTACCAGGATAAGGACAAGATCTAGAAGGACTGAGAAGCAATTTCATAGGATGTCAGTTCACCCCATGTCTCACACAGCCATCATAATTACAGTAAATTCCTACAGCAGTTAATAATCTCTGTATCAAGTACCAGTACCAAAGTTTATTTTCTAAAATGGAAAAAAACCCGCTTTATGATAGCCAGAACTACTTTGAAAGAGCTGTTCCACGATCAGCACCTATCAGAGAAAAATGCTTTTAATAACCTTATAGTCTAAGGTGTTCCTCTTAAAGTAACAAAACCAGTTATCTCCAGCTTGTCCAAAGGAGGCCTGTGTGAGCAGAAGTAGGAATTGCCAGCAGTGGGAAGCAAAACAGGCACAAAGAGAAAATTTATATTAAAAATATTCAAAGTTGAGGAAAAGGCTCATGAAAAACACTGAGAAAGGAAGAAAACTGTAAGCTTTAAGTGCTTCTTTACACGCCAGATAAGCTCTGGTCAAAGAAAACTGGCATGAGAGACAAGGTAACATATCTGAGGGGAAAAACTTTGTTGAGAAAGAGAGCCTCTGGGAGGATGTGCTGGAAAGTAGAAGCAGAAACATTCACCCAGATCCTGGAAAAAACACTGAATGCCAAACACAGAGACAAAGCATCACACTGGCATTTTGACAGGCTTTTTTTAAAACACAAGAGTTGTGCAGAATACAAAGACTTGTTTTTCAGACTGTGGCACATCAAGCACATGTTTGCACAGTGTGAACCAGCTATTCCCAGTGAGGTGAATGGCAAACCAAAGGCCCCACAGTAAGGCTGAGGAGCTGGAAAGAAGATACTTAAGTTCTGTTCCATGGAAGAAGGGAATCAGCCACAAGACAGAGGCAGTTTTACCTCCAGAAGTACAAGCCTCAAGAGATTAAGTGCAGTGTGAAGGGGCACTTGGGGATCACTGCTGCTGAGACCTGTCAAGGTCAGGATAAGCACAGCAGCCCCCCCAGAAGTGCATCCTAGCACGGCTCTGGAAAGGGGAGCTGTTCAAGGGCTGCACAGCAGTGGATGACAGCACAAGCACAGGAGAGCCCCAGGCCTGCAGACAGCCATGGCAGTGCAGGTACACCTCTGGGTACAGGGAGCACCAAAGGGGAAAGACCACCCTCCAGTTCCCGGCTCTACTTCTACAAGTGTGAGAGAAATTACTGAGAAGCAGCCATGAGAAAAAGAAACAGCTAAATCAGAGGAAGAGGGATTACAGGGAAAAAAGAAGAAAATCTAGCTGTTCTGTACCTGCCACTTGTCATCTAATCCCCCTGGTATGACTGAACAGCTACTTTCTTTAGCTGTCAGAGAGTGCCGAGGGTGTGTGGGATGGGGAAGGCTTCAGAAATGACAGCTGGAACAAACTCATGGCTCAGTAAAAAAGTGTTGCCAATACATAGCAGAGGAAATTCAGCATTAAACTGGGAAATTTAAAACAGAGCTAACTGGGAACTGATATATTCTTTACTCCTTAGCCTCTAATCCTGCTACCTCCAACTACTTCCTTATGAACACTGCTCAAAAAAACCCAAAAAACCCCAAAATACAAATAAAAGCCTCACTCTTAAATTCACTCACTTATTTTATATAGGATGTCACACCTGACACGCACAATGTAAAAAATGCATAGTTTGAATTACACAGAATTAAGCAGAGAACAGAGTATTCTAAGTTTGTATAAGTAATAATAAAGAATTGGGGTAGTCTAGGAAGTTTTGTCTAGACACTAGGAACAGTAGCTAGATAGCATGTCACTCAAGTCAGAGGCATTGCTGAGCTAGGTAGAGTGTGTTGAAAGTGCAGATACAGGTCAGAGCTGACAGAATTTATTATTTATTTATTCAGAAACACATTAAGACAAAAATCCGGAGTACCTGGCTCAGAATAAGCATCTGAGCATTCAGCAACTGGCTGTTCTGTTCTAAGGCAATATTACTGAAATTTTAGATTAAAGAGTCTCTTTAATGGCAAAATTGGGTTGTTTATCCTAAAAGCAAATTCCTGTGAGCCATGATCCAGGGGCTGAATACATGGGAAAGCAGAAGTCAACAAAAATTAAAGCTTTTCCAGTACTTGTGACTTTTGCCTCTTCTTACATCCACAGTTTATGAATAAGGCATGCAAAAACTACTCTCCATATTTACAGTAAAAATATATTTTGCAAGTCCTTAGAATTCCACATTCTTTGTGTTATCAATAGTGTCTATATATATTTAGAAAAACAATATACTAAGTAATATTTTAGTGCAATTTATTGGTTTAGAGTTAAATAATGTGTTCATTCCATACTTGCACACCATGCTTACTTTTACTTGCATTTTAAAATTGCAATCTGAGGAACAAAGGACAGCAATCTTTCCAGAGATAAATAGGTCTCAAAGCTCTATGCCTGGCCAAAAATTACCAAGATGCATGCAGTACAGCTGACAGATAAAAAAGTAAAAAAACAAAGCATCTAGATGTTTAATACTAAAATCTTCAGAGTAAGTCAGGACAAAATTATGATCTGCTCCCTTCTTTGGAGTTGTTGGTGAGGATAAGTTGTAAAGAATCCCATTAAAAAACTCACTTGTCAGCCACTAGTTTTCAAAATCTGCTTGTCAGTAATGACTCTAAAACTTCCCCTCAAGAAGAGAGTGGGCTGTGTGTTGGCCTGGAAGCCTGTTCCAGCACAGCAGGGGACAATATTTTCCAGTGCTTCTGCACTATACTGAACACTGGACAGACCAAATTTCTTATGCTGCTGCTTCCACCATCTGTGTCTGAGCTGAACACTAAGTCAATGCTACTCCTTGCTGTCACAGCATAAGCACACTGAAGCCCTAAGCTTGTTCAGGGTCTGTTACACTTTTCAGGAGATTATTATAGAACAGTGCCTTGAGTGAACCAAAATCGCACTGCTAGCAGCACTGGTTTGCTTCTGTAAACTCCTATGACACAAACATGACCACTACCAAAGTCAAGTCCTTCAAAACAAGATAGGAGGGAAATTCTCACCTTTAATTAACGCACGCTACAATGAGACCCTGCCGAGAGGCTTGAAAATGGATTAGTGACCCAAACACAACAGTTGGTAAATAAAACCAAAACATCTCCTCTCATGAAATCCATTTGTACAAACTGCACAGAAGAGCTGTGTCCAAGACAGTTACTCTAACACTTCAACTGTAAAGGAGCACAGAACTAAGCATTGGCATTTTATCAATATAAAACATCTCCTCCTTTTCTCCCTTTCTGTAACAACTTAAAACTTCCCTTCTGTACAGGAGGTAATAAATGGTGCCTTGCAGGTTGCTGCTGGCCTCCAAAGGGCAAGCAGCCTGCGAGCAGTCAGCTCCTATCCACAGATCATTTTGAAGCAACCTTCATCCTTTAAAGCCCTGGCATCAGAGCCCTTCCTGTGTAGCAGATGTGCTGTCCTGGTAGTTGTCAGATGCTCCCTGAGCAGTAGCTGAGGACAGGAGCAAAAGGGCACACTAAGAAACCTTTGCTAACACTTACTGTGGACAAGGAGCTTCCTGGTGCTTCTGGGAAGGTTCAGCGTTCAGTTCAAGAGACAGGCTCGGAGCAGCACTGAGGGTGAGCTCAGATTCTACAATTCTTTTAGTGCAACAGGATGGGAAACAAGGGAAGTACCTCTGGAGATTGGAGGACTGTAGGACTCAGCAATAGGTTGCAGGAGGGACAAGGAGAGCGCAGTATGAACATACCTTATATGGAAGCTTGCTCACAAGAGATGTAAGCTTTCCAGGTGATGGGGAAACCAAGACACTGATGGGGCACTGACTGCCCTTTATTTGGGTTAATCCTTATGGAAGGGCACACAAATAGGAATAGAACTGAAGCATCAGCTCGGAAACTTCATACATGTACTGTCCACATTCTATTCCACCCCTCCTGAATGCACTGAACACCAGGTTCAAAACAGACACTAGAAAGATTTCTCTAACAGAGCTACCATTTCAGAAGACAAACAAACATATCAAAAGCAACTCTTTTAGGCTTCTTAATTTAAATTCTTCAGAAAACTCTTGGAAGGATGGGTAGGGCTATACCATCAAATCAAAATCTTTTTGTAACAAATTTTTGTTCTAATTAACAACACTGAAAAAATTATTTCAAGAGATTTTCAAGGTTTCGCCAACTACTATAGCAGTGAGGGAGAAAGAACTGCAGGAATTCTGCAGAAGTTTTGGATCTAATGCACTCCAGTGTCTTAAAACTAAAATCTAGATTTCTGTTTTGAAACAACAGAGGCATGTACCTAATTTTGGTTAGATGTCAACACTCAGATTCTCTTGTTAAGGGAAGTAGGTTGAAGTTATTTCTAAATTAACTAAGGCAGAGCAGGAGTATTTCCAGACTACAGACCAGTTTGCTATTTTTAACACAGGTAATGCAAGTCTTCACAAGTCTTCAGATAAAAACTTTTTGAGATTTCCATCATTAGCAAATGGAAAATGCCGATTCTTCTACAGTCTAAACAGCAGTACTTACAAAGTACATTCGCAAGTTAGAGGTTTGAGTCAGAAAAGTGACAGAATATCTGGGTTTCATTTCTATTCACTGAAACATGAAAGCAAAATTCATGCCTTATTTAAACATGCTACTAATTTAGTTTATATTAAAGTATTTTCAATTCTTAAAAGCTCAGTGCTTTAGTACATCTTTTTGTACTTCCCACAGTGTGGAACTTACCAGTCTGGTTTGCAAATATAAATAAATTATATGATACCAAGCTGCAGTGACCATCCCAGTTCTTTTTGCTCTGGCACTTATCACAGAAGTCTACCATCAAAGCTGCCAAACAAAGCACTGTTACCAGTGCTCCTCATCTCTAATGTCCTGGCTGAGCAAAGCAGAGTGAAAACTCACCAGCATCAGTGTTTACTACTCCCAGAATGGCATAAAAGTTGCCATTGTTTTCATCATATAAACTAGAGAGATAAACAGAGCTAATTCAGCACTCAACTGTAAAACATTAAAGCCAGAAGCATAAACAGATTTATTTGGAAACAATCCACAAACATAAACCTGGATGATTCAACTGGCTATAGGGAAAGGGTCAGATTTTTTTTTAAAGATTAAACTTGTATAACTGCTCCATTGGGAGATGCATATTTATAAAAGATTACTTTTGGCTGACTGTCAGCTTTAAAAAGCACTGTATCCTAAAATATTAAATAACGTAGAAGATACCAAACCAAATGCCTTTGTAGGGAGAGTTAGAATCTCTTAAGGATGATAAAAGAAATACAATGTCAGTAACAGCATTTTTTTAGAAGTTGACACTCATGTCCTCTGGATAATGATATTTCATTATCTCACTGCAATATAAAACAAGGACACAAACATGAAAGGATCCCTGGAAAAAAGGTTTTCTCCTAAAAAAGCCTGTGCTATGAAGCCAGTTCTGCAGTTGACCAGAAGGCTAGCAAGCTCACCCAATCCCAGATGAGACATGTGAATGGAAGCTTTTTAATTACACATCACCAAAATGAAATCTGAAATGTCACTGCCTGAGGGCATGCAGGACAACCTCAGTTCCAGACAGCCAGCAATTTGCGCTGTGCAGCCTGTCTTAGGGCATGAGCTCTCCAAACACCAAAAGCAGGCAATGTGCAAGATGCAGTGATTTATTTGTTAGACTGTTACACAAGGGCAAACACCTTAAGCCAAGGTACAAGAGTACCAGCTGCTTCTCCTCCTCAGATTTCTCACTGCTGCAGGCAGCATTTACTACCACGATGTCAGAGAGGTTCCCATACCCAGGATCAGTGTCAGTGTATTGCTGCACTAGCTGTACATGGAAGGTCACCTCAGAGATTATGAAATAAAGCACCTGTACAATTTTCTAGATGAAAAACTCTTCTGGACTTAAACCAGAGATCATTCTCCAAACTATGAGGTAATTCCTGTGAGTAATTCCAAGGCACAATGAAGCTTACACCTACTGCTGAGAAATGGAGAATCGGGCACAGACCAGCCAGCTTTCTGTATCACACCGATTCCAAGGTGAGATTGCTTGAACTGCAGAAAGCAACTTGAGTGTCCCATTATTTGATACCCTCACTCAGAGGGCACAATGATCAAAGCATATTGCAGCCTGTGAGTGTTAGTGAGATAGCACCTGCAGCAAAGTGAGTGTGGGAATGGAGAGAAAGGGAAAATGGATACTTTGCTATACATTGCTCTATTGAGCAATTTGATCTTGAGATACAGTAATTTTTGAAAACAATGCAATCTCTTTAGTCTCAAAGACAAGAGGACATAATCACTTCTCCCCACCGAAGTAAAATAAAATGAAACATTCTTTTGATGCGATACTTTTTTTTAATTTAAATGAGTATTTACAAAATGAACAATGTCTACTGATTAATTTAGGATACTCCTGCCAACACAGAGCTTTTCAGACACAGTGCTTTCTTCTTGCCACCCCACTGACATATACAAGTCACCACATCCCTCCTGAACTCAGTGTATACCCATGCTTTCCTCTATGCCTTCAACTCTTCTGACTTAGCTCCATGCGCACTGAAGTTCATAGTTACCATCCCACTGACTTCATGTTTTAGAGTAGGCCCATAATAGTGGTTCTTCTGCCACCACAGAATCACAGAATGAATCATAGAATGGTCTGGGTTGGAAGGGACCTTAATGATCATCTAGTTCCAACCCCCCTACAATGGACAGGAACACATTCCACTGGAGATCAAGTTGCTCAAAGCCCCATCCAACCTGGCCTTGGACACTTCCAAGAATGGGGCATCCACAACTTCCTGGGCCATCTATTCCAGTGCTTTACCATCGTCCTGTGAAGAATTCCTTCATACATGGCGGCATACTGATCATTCAAAACCAAGGCACTACTATTTTCCTGTGTGACAGTAATTAATTCCTATCTGCAGCAACCAAGTGATTCTGTTGCCCTGTGGGGACACCCCCACACACGCAGACCCTTTTCAGGTGCAGTCTCAGTGTGCCCTGGGTAAGAACAAACATTTGTTATTTTCACCAACATCCGAAAGCTGAGCCTTGCCCTTGCCAGGTGAGGTTTAGACCAAGGAAACAAATGAAGTTTTAGAACTGCTTTTTTCCCTAGGGAGGAAATTCTGATTTTTGCTTTAATAATCCCTCTTTGCTGCATGTGCAGCTGCAGGCACACCCTAAAACTAGGGCACTTCAGCATTTTACACACACATACAAGAGCAGCTGCAAGAGGCAGAAGACACTTAACAAATAAAGTGACATGAACATTTTAAGCAAAAGTTCAAAAATAGAACTATTCTCCTTCAAAGCCTTTTTTCTTTGGTTACTCTGCTCTGCCGCCTTACACAACTATACAAGCGAGACTAGAACAAAACTCTCCCACTGCATTACTTTTAGAATACATGTAACATCTCCCTGACCTTCTGGGTGCCTCCAACCACCTTCTTTCTACATAGCTTCAGCCAACAGTACAGCAGCTCTCACTGGATTTCAGGTTACTAGCCTGCCATGCAAATGACGATTCCCTCACGACCTATCCTCATTAAAAGACATCTACAATTAAGCTTAAGAGAAATCCATTACCTGAGATTTCCCCTCCTCTGCCTTCAATTACTTTAAACTCAGAATCACTGTATCTGCTGAACTAAGTGAAGTCCTGGACTTCATCCCATAATTGCTTTAAAGCATCTTCGGTCTCATCCTTTTATGTCTAGGAAGAAGATGGGGTTCTAAGAGTAACTTTGTTCAATTACCTCATTTGGGAAGAGAATAAATGGACATTCATCACAATAAGAGAAACAGGACAATTTCAATCCAGCTATTGATTTAGTGGCTATTTTCCTCTTACAGTCAGCCATAATAGAAGTACATTTGCACAAACAGACAAGTGGTTTTAGACTGAAAGTGTTTCATGCCCATTATGGTTTAGTTTCACAGGACAACTCCCAAGAAACTGCTCTGCACAAGCCCTGACAACTGCCTTTGGGGAGATCTTATCAAACCTTTCACCAGAGAGCAAGTTAAAATAAAGATGCTTAAAACACAAGAAGAGAGGATAGGGGGGAAAAGAAGTATTATTTAATGCTAACAGTCTAAGGCACTTAGTACTCCATGCAAAGGAACATGGGGTAAAATTTACTATAATTGTCTATAGAAGCTGCAGAGTTTTCTGAAAGATTCAGCTTCTAAATAAAATAATGAAGTAGCACAACTTTTTTTACTAAGAAAAAGTTCATTGCCACGTGGTTTTCATCTCCTGACTTGGCACCCTGAACTGAATGTAGGAGAGCCATGTCAACACCAGAATCCGCCTCAGGAGCTTGACTTTGCTGAAAAGCCAAGTTAGGCATTACACTGAGATATCTACTCTGCTCCTGGTACCTAATTATCTTCACACAACAACCACTTGGACCACTTAGATTTGTGCCTGGCACATTTGCTGTGATTTCTCTTCCAGACAGATAAAATCTAGACTACCTACAAATTAGTGGGATCAATACAAGTAACATAGGTAATCACATCACTGCTCCAGGTTTTCTTGGGCAAAGCTCCCTGCAGCTAAAATTCTGTGGAGATGTTCAGAGTCCTCCTTCCAGCCTCAGGAAAATAAAACATGAATAATGCCTGCAAATTGCTATAGCAACAACCACCTCTCAACTAAAGGCAGCAGGAAGATTCACAGAAGCTGGGTTTTGTTTATATAGCCTACTCTGTACAGACAGTCATTTCCACAACAGGTAGAACTACAAAAGGCTCCGTGCTGTTTTTTAGCAGTTGAGCTCCTGGATGCACACGTTCAAGCCATTACTCTAATTCAGAGTACTCTTGCCTGAGGAAAACAGGCAGTTTTCCGGTAGCCTGCCTCTGCCTCGCTGGAAGGGATGCTGGAACTACTTAGAGCAAGCGCAACACTCCATTTGCTGCTTCTTCACCTGTTCTTTTTATATAAAAGATCTGTGCTATGACTGCAAGCCAAATAAAACAAGCATTTAGTGTGGCGCAAAACGCATGTACACAGAGAGCGCAGCAAAAAGGAATGTTTCCTACCATTGCTGAGCGGGGAACGGAGCAGAAACACTGACTTAAGAAAATATATTTCTGCTGCATGACTTATCCTTAATCACTTCAATCACTGTCAAAAACAAAAGCTGTGCCAGGCCCACACTATCATATTTAAGGAGGCAGAAGACAAATATAGCTAATAGCAGCCAAGAACTCAACAAAATTCTCAAGACACCACTTTCTGGAAAACTTGTGTTTCAAAGTAAACATCATAGGAAACTGGAAAATTTATTTTCAATTCAGGGAGCTGTTCTTTACTGCTGTCCAGCTGTCGGGAAGTAGGGCTTCCTGAGGAGCTATGTATTGCTTGGCAGAAAGACAGCAGATTCTAATTACAACACTCCACGCACAGAACTGAGTCTGCACAAACAATCTTAATAATTCCTGAGCTCCATGTATTTGGAAAAATTATAATAAATGAATATGTGTTTAGACAGGCAAAGGTATATATTTCAATGAGAAGATAATACATGAAATCTTTAAATAACACCCAACAGTTACTTTTCAAAAGTCTTTATTATGAATACATCAAATGGTTTCTAGAAAAAGTTCATTGCCACATGGGTTTCATGGTTACTAGAGCTCTTTGGCCTTTGTGTTATAAGAATAACTCACCACCAAAACCAAAGTATATTTTTTACCCAGGTTCTCTCTCGGACCTGAGGCTGAGGGTCACACCACTAAAAAGTACATCTTGTCTTTATACACTGCCATCCCACACTCTCCACACAAACCCACGGCCTGCAGAAGTTTTTTAAAAAATCAAAACTTGTTTCTCTATAGGATCACCAGGGGTCGGTGATTTCTCTTAGACACTTGTTTCTCTATAGGATCACCAGGGGTCGGTGATTTCTCTTAGACACAGACCACTCTATTGGCAGCACAAACATTTGCATTAAGTCCAGTACTACAACAGCTCTTTGTATCTCATGAAAGCATAAAACATTCCAAGTCCATGAAGGTTCTCTTTTAGTTCCTTAAGCATTGGTGTCATTGGCTTTCCAAGCAATTGCTTGTTAGCTCTCTTGGTGATTGCATTGCTGGACTGCCATAATTTGCAGTTCTTAGGCCTTTGGGGACATAAATTTCCTTTTTTGCCCCTCTACAGTCTTCAGAGAAACCTTTTATCTCTGACTGACTTGCTTTTATTTTAAGCATGTTCCACAATTTCAAAACCAGTCTGAAAGGATTCAGCCATATTCAGGTTATAACAACCACTGAAAATTAAGTCATCTGAAAAAAAACCACATGATTTGTTGCAACTGAAAGTAAATCAAACCCAACAATTCAGTCTGTTTTTTAACAGAAGTAAGAAAAAAAATCTTTCCTTACCCCCTTACATCGCTTTTGGTTTTTATATATATATATATAGATATAGATATAGATATAGAAATAGGTAGTCTGTATATCCAACAAATTAAATAGGGTGTTTACAAAATTATTACTGTCATTGTATTTGATGCCTTAGTTACTTGGAGAAAATCCACCATGGTGCTATCTGGATTATGTCTAAGAGACAAAACACAGAATAAGTGTTCAAGTTGTTGCCTTGCTTTTCTGCTCTAATTTTTAATTGGTTTATAATGATGACATGACAGAACATGCAACATAAAACATCTGACTAAGCACAGCAACACACTGTAATCAGAAGAAATCTTTTTAACACGAAGTTTTAAGAATAAAAACCAAACCCTGATATTATTTCAAACTAAAACCCTCCAGTGTTCAGTATTTTGCTAAAAAGGCCTCTCATTCTTAATACAAAAATGTGCACAAATCTTTGGTTTTGGACTGTTTCTAGTAACTCAACTACAAATTCTCAGGAGATATTTGAAGTTTCCATTAAGCTGTATCATCACAACCTCAGGCATGCCGGGCTACTGAGATAGATCACTAAGCTGGACTTACTCCACAGTTCTTTAGCTTTACTGATGGGAGGGCTATTAATTTCCAATAACATAATCACATGCTTAATTATTTGATCGTACATCATGTATAAGTTGTATTACCCAAGCTGCAGGGTCAACTTTCACACTGAGATTTCCTAACTTTTCAGTTCTTGAACTTGAAACCCTAAAAGTTAACCAAAAGCTTGCATAATGCACTGACATATATCAGTCACCAAAAATTAAGAATGTACAAGCATTAAAAATAGGTAATTTTACATACCAGCAAGATTGCTTTCCACTAAAAGCCCTCCTGTTCCTCTTATCCTATTGAACAACATCTTTGGCTCCTTTCCTCACCTTACATCCTCCCTCCATGCCTTCTCAACCTCCTTCTCTTGTTCCTGAAGCTGCTACACTGCAACTCTCTTCTCTTGCCATTCTCCTTTTTACCCCTGTAGTGCTCTGGGCAGAGAGAATTGCTCAGATTGCTCTAACCCAAACACCTCCTCACGCCCACCTCTCTCCTAGAGGCATCACTTTTCCTGCAAACCCAAGCAGCAGGCTTGGGCAGCATGGGAGAAAAACAAGCCTCTACACTCCTAGTTGATGCACCTGGTGCCAAAGCTGCCTGCAGAGACTGGGCCTTTTTTCCCCGGCTGTTTCTCCTCAGACCCCAGAGCTCCAGGGGTCTCATGCTCAACTTATTCCATGGGGATTGTGAATAATTTGAACACTGATTAGACCAAAGTTTTTGAGAGGAAAGGCTGCTGCCTCAGTTCAGCCAAAAATCCTGGACAGAAATATAACACTCAAATGCTGAATGCATCCCTGAGAGGCATGAGCTATGACTCTTTACATCACTAATTTGAATAGATTCGCATAAGATCCAGAGGAGGCATAGCTCTAAAACCAAATTCATACTGTTCCCAGTTTCAAATCTTTTCATTAAAGCCTTGTGCCCTTAAGCCATCCCTTGAAACTGATACTAAGATTTTTATTTTTTTTTCAAATAGCATAATTTCCCAATTTCTTTCCTATGTCTCATTCTTCAGAAATTGGCCCATTTGCTGAAGATGAAGAAAACAAGAATAGGGAGAGAACCTGGCAAAAGAGAAACAGAGGCCAAACCATTTAAATCTATCAAACCTGTAAAGAGATTAAAACAAGACTCTTTAAACAGGAAATGTTATGCAACCTTTATTATTTGCAATCTGCCTTGTAAAATTCAAATTAAGCATGAGAATGATAAAATTCTCACTTGGGGTTATTTTATTATGCAAAGCATCTTGATTTTACAACATCACTGAAACGCTTCATGGAATTACAGCTCTTTAATACAGTAAAGTGGCCTCCTCTTTATCATGGATTGAGAAAACAAAGAATTTAGACCTCTAAGCCACATACATCATGGCAGCAGCCTAGCCTTCGCAGACCTACTAACAGATGAATGATTCCAATTGCTCTGATAGCAATGCTACAAGTATAATTTCATTAAAAGTCTTTAAATTTTATCCCAGAAACAATGAGGTCTTGTTAACAATAATTTATTTAATGTTTTTAACATTAATAACATGTTTTATATATTTTGTGTCCCTGCCTTTGAAGGGTTTTACAAGAATTGTTAGACTAAACAACAGAGTACAAATGTACCTCTAGAGTTATTTTGTTTTAGACCATGATCTTGGTTCTGATTCTTGTGTTTGGTCAACCAAAAAATAAAAAATGGACTTTCTCATTGGGATGTTCATTGCAAGTGACTTACATCAGTGCAACCAATTCAAAGTCAACCTATTGCTCTATAATGCACATCAGATATTCCACTTCAGCACAAAAATAAAACAAAGCATCACAAAAATTTATGCATTACATAAATAGTGAAAAATGAGAAAATGGATGCAGCAATCACATAATTTGACTCTATGCAGAAATGCATTGTTCAGCATATTAGAGTTATATATCTGAAAGCCCAAGCTTGTATATCCAAGCCTGTGCTGGATGCCTGAGACGGCAGGTCCAGTAATTTCAGACTGGCTGACCACACCTCCCTTCATTTAACTGAACAGGTGAAACAGGGATGAAAAAGTGCTCAACAGTGCTTCATCTTCAGGCAGGTCACTCAGGCACTGTCCTCCAGTCCTTCCCTTTGCTCACAGACACAGTGGTTTGGAGGCTGGTTGCCAGAGCCATTAAGTCTTCTTGTGTGCAACCACCAAACAGAACTGGCTCCATACCAGCAATGCAATGGTGCCCACAAATTGCCTGCAGGATCCCTACACTCCCCTTCCTGGCTAGACTAAATTATAGCTACAAAACTTTGGCTTACATGGGAGACACACACCGAGTTTTGTTGCACAAAACTTGGGGCCACATAGATCGGTTACTGCTGGAATCAGGCTGGTACTAAGTGCTTCCTGGGCTCCCTGTATTGCACTGTGAAAATTATTTTTAGGATGCAAATGGACTTATCTAAAAGGTTGTTCATTAAGCCTTGTCTAGGTGGATTGCCATTCCACAGGGAGACAAAACTCATCAAACCTGCTCCAATCTTTCATAAAAGTATTTTTGTGGGTAGTGAGTAGCTTACTACCAGTGAGGTTCCAGGCTACAAGATTATTAAAGCTCTATGGAATGTGACTAAAATAACATAATTCATGTCCACCTTACTGGTTTATCTTCATTCAACACAATGAATATTTCAAAGTCAATCACTTTGAAGCATGATGCTATTGTGTAAGAGATCACCTCGCTTCACAGCCCCTTGATCAGCACAGCCAACCAGAACATCACTGACCAGGCTCTGTACAATTAGGACTCATATCACAACTATACAATAGAGGACACAATAATAACATGCACTCTGTATCTTTTCACAACACTCTAAAACATTACTTCCAGCAACTCGAGTGCCAACTAACTTATTTTCATTAGTGCTTACCTATTGCTGTGCCAGCTTAGCAACTAAAACAAACAAAACCAAAATGAATTTGGCAGCACTTTTTACTTCCAACAAGCACTTCTCCTGCTTTTAATAGAAGATCAATGCCACAAGCTGATGCAACTAGAGACAAACACTCTGCAAAACTAAGGTTGGCCAGACAGCATTTTAAAGGTGCCCTCAACCTTTTCATCACCTACCAGTTCTTGTCTGTGAGCAGCAGGTCCAGCAGAGCATGAGTCCTAGTCAGTTCACTGATCACCTGCATCAAGAATTGTTTTGGAATGTGTTAAACTCATCTCCTGGTTTCTAGCACCCAGCTGCATTTCCCTTCCAGAACAGTGTTTAAGCGACACCCATGAGTACTACAGCCTGAGGCTCTGTCCAGCTACCTAAAGGCAGCACCACCAGCATTTCTGCTGGCCTGCCCCAGTCCAAGCTCCAATCCAATCATTCAAACCATTCCTTTATAGAGAGCACAATCCCCCCTCTTTTACACTCTGAGACTAGCTCAGCTGGTGAGAACACAGTGCTAAAAACACCAGGGTCTGGGGTTTAATCTCTTTGTGGGCCACTTACTTAAAAGTTGGACTTGATGGTCCTTGTGCATCCTTTCCAACTCAGAATATTCTGTGATCTGTGACCTGCCACTCTCCTTTTTCTCTTTTCACCCAGTAAAGGGCCTGAAATACCTCTTCTGGCTCTTCAGCTGACAAGTCCCATGCTATGCATGGCCTGACAACAAGCCTGGGGGCTTCACAGCTGAGTGTTTGCTCTGCTGTCCATAGCCTGCTTTGCAGCACAGATCACAGCAGATAAATGGGAAAAAAGGCATCATACCTTTTAGATAACTTTGTTTGGGAGTATGTTTGAAGAGGATCAAGAGCAGCTTTTTTTTTTATTCTAAGGCCCAGAAAGCAGAATTATATATTCTGGAAAAAAAAGAAGCAACAAATATACAAGCTTGTCCATCTAACAACAACATAAAGATGAATATGATTTTTTTAATGCTAAAAACAGACATGTGATCTTCAGAGAGGTTTTAGGAACAGAGTGATTGGGAACTGATTGAAGCCTTCATAATAAGACAAATTATTATTCTTCTCAGTGTTCTTACACAATACAGACTATTTTGGATGGGAATTAGGCTGCCTGTAAAGCATACAAAGCATCCTAACTACCACAGCTTTTCAACAGACTGCTTTTTTTAACTATTTATCAAGAGAATCACTATTCTCTGCCAATTTTTGAACATTCACACAGCTTTATAAATCTGTCAGATTTTTGGACAGATCTTTGGCATTTCTACACCACCTTGAACAACAGCACCTGATTCAAGGCAGCTCTACATCAGTCCCACTACACAAAACCAGAGAGAAAGAGAACTACCCTCTATTTTTAAAGTTCCAAAATTCACTAATAAAAACTAATGCCAAACCCACACGTTTTCAAACTACACAAATGAACAGTAATTAGTGTCACAGTGAACTGATACTCATACCTGCATAATTAGCAGTAGGTAGTCCTAGCTGTCATCTCCTCCTACCCTTCTGCAAATTAGGAGCAGGCTAAATTTAGCTATACAAGTTAAACCTCCTGCTATTGCTACATATAGACTGGAAACTATAAGTATGTATTAATTATACTAATTTATAAGTATGTATATACTTATATATATTTAAGTTTATTTGACATAGTAGCAAGAAAACAGATTAATTTGCACCCTATATAGAGGCTTATTTTGTCTACATTTGATTTTATTTTGATGACACTAACAGCCTCACAAACCAGTGATAGCTGATCCTGAGTTCAAAATCTTTTTCCTGAATTCTGATGGTAAATAATGTGAAAAAAAAATATGAATTAAGGGGTTCCAGCTTTTATTAATTTCCCGTAAGCCAGGAAAATATTATTTTTATTTTTGTAGAAGACTAGACTAATGCAATTAGATTGTGCCAAATGTGTAATTTGTTTTCACTTGCAGAATGTTTATCACTTCATTCTTCCCCTCATAGCTGTGCTCAATGTATACTGGAATAAAGTAGTGTGGTTTTAAAACCAAAACAATTATCATTCTACCTCAAAAGAACAGAAGTTCTCTTGAAGAGGACAGAACACTTGTCAATTCCCTATTTGGACGAAATTCAGATAACATGCTGAGTTACATGTAGCAGTGAATATGATTATCTGGGAAGATCATTCTGATAATATTGTAAAATTTATTTAAAAATAGGGCTGTAAATTATCATCCCCTTGGAAGAATTAATGTTTTATTTAGATGACATGAATTTATCTGTGATGCTCTCAGATCTCCGCTAGAACAATAATCTTCTACGGACGTTCCAAGGAAATCTCTTAAAGACAAGCTAGTGAGTCATCTGGTCAGGAGCTAAAGAACACTCACTGGCTTTGGAAACTGTTCTTCCTCAGCATCTAATCTGGGATTAGATATTGTAATGATTAAGAAGAGACTGTAAGCAACCTGGGAGAAGGGCACTGTACTCCAAGTAGTTCATGCATCACATGGTGCTACTGTGAGTCAGGCTGTACAACTTCAGCAGGAAGCTAAATAACCTATTTGCATATGTTCAAAACTTCTTTGCACAGCAGCAGTACTCAAACCTCCCACCCTATAAGCATCTCCTCCTATGCAGAAGATCTGCAACCCTTCCTTAGAAGAGACCATAATGCATATATTTAAGCCCATTCAGGCTCTTCATCAGAGATCTGAACTGACAAATCAATCCCCAGTTGCTACAGAACAAGGTTTGCTCTAGGTTTGTACGGCAAAACGGGAAAGTAAGGCAAGTTACAGGGTCAGACAGAACAGAAAACAACTAGATTCCTCTGAGGTAAGTATAAATCAGAAGGAACCATACCAGCTGAGTGAAAAGAAAATGCCTCTCCAATTCCAATACTATAACCCAGAAAGTTTTCAGTATGTCCCAGATTCACCAGTGGCTAATTGCTACTACAGGACAAGTCACCACTTCCCTCCCAGAAAAGCTCTCAAAACAAGTCTTATGAGAGCTTAGTTTCCTAAGCATATGAAACACTGGGCAAATAATAAACTACACTGTTACATGTAGGGGTTTTTGCATTTATTCATAAATATGAAATTCATTAATTCAAAATTTCCAAGGTATCCTGTATTGTTTTTAACAGATACTTTGTGTGCCCAATGAGGTCTGAAGCTTAGAGTGTCCCACAGACCACTAGTTACTAACAATTCTGGCCTCAAAACATTCTAAACACAAAGAAGTGCTCAAGATATTCCTTCTCTACCTCACAAAGCCCTTAATCCTTCCAATGTAGATATGACAGCCCCTTCCCCTACAGCTAAGCAGCCTAAGGCAGCTCTTCCTGTTTAAGAGGTGGCCACCCAGCCAACTGCATACAATTAATTCTCATCCACCAAAGGCAGCACACCACCTAAACTCACTGTAACAAACCAGAAAAAGCCCATGCTGTCGTGCTCCACCCTGCCCTTAAAAGCAAACGGTGGAAAATATTTTGCATTTGTATTCCTTTTCTTCCTTTTGACTAAACCATGCAAGTGACCTGAAATAATAAGCATGGGCTGATTAATTACTGCATGTGTTCCCTTCTGCAGAGCTGAAAGGTCAGTTGGGGTAAAAGCAAAGGGTGACATGACGAATAAGACTAAACACTCCTGTTTTTAAGCAGCCACCTTGTTCGATGAACCACACACAAACCAAGAAAGGGTTCTTTTCACTACATGCACTCAGGCTTAAACGGACCAGCTGAGAAATAGTTACTGAACTACTAGCTCTGAAGATGGAGTAAAAGCCTTATGCGGGCCTCCCTCCCAAGGCTAAGCACTTAATGGTGTATTAAATATGCAGACATCTTAGTGCAGATTTCTACGGATTTCTCTATATTTACATAACAGTTGGTAGCTCTCTCATCTGTGGTTGGGGTTTTTGGTTGGCTTGTTTGGGGTGATTTTTTTCTTCATAAAACCACCTGCAACAGTATACTTGTTTTTACAGCTTTGTTTCTGTAGAAGAGGTGTTCACAACTGCATTTTCTCTTACTAAGTGCCACAGACATCATTAGTATTCTTCCGAGTATGAGGACACAGATGTACCAAACAGCAGCAACCATCCCAAAGTGCGTTAATCTGAGACTGTACTTTAGAGCTGATTTTAACACTTTCTCTGACATTGTTACATTATTGCTGTACTTAACTGTTGAAATGCAGGGAATCATACAGCATACGATTTTCAGAAGTCCTTCATGTTATACTGATTGAGGACTGAAGAGGAAATCCAGAGAGAACAGAGCAAGGCAACACCGGGTTAAGTCAGAAAATTTAGACACTTCAACAAACAAGAAATATTTCACTCTCCTACTCAAAAGTGGTCCTCCTGTTTTAACCATGAGGTAGAAAAAATTTACTGTGTAGAAGTTTCAGCAATCCCTAACAGTCCTCAAAGTCACAAAAGTTAACATGAGTTCATTCCCAATTTTGCCATCAATAATATCAGTCTTTCCACTGAGAAAAAGCAACTAGAGAGCAAGCAGGTGTTTTGAATCTAGCAAGATGATTATACAAATTAGTTTTTCAAGGTATATAATTATCAAATTCTTAAATCACTTCAGAGACTGTAACAAGAGAAGGTATGCAGACAGGCTGAGCCTCATAGATTAAGCAATGAAGATGTTAATTAAGAAAGTTATAGAAGGAAAAGGAAATAATCCAGTTCCCCTGCATTAGCATGTGGGACCCATGGGCTCTGTTGCCACATGGTGAGGAAGACTTTTATAAAGCAAAACCAAGTGGAAAGTAGAGCCCAGGCTTCAGAAGGGGAAAAGAGAGGGTCAAATTTCTTAGTGTTGTCTCCTGCCCTCACTCTTTACACTCCTTCTGCATGCCCATGGGACGGACAAAAGTAGCAGTCTAACAAAAAAAAGGGGCAGATGTTGATGCTAGAACACACTCTGGGCTACACCAACTCCCAAGGGGCTCTGTGGCCAGTGTGTCAGCCAGCTTCAAGGCTGCAACAGTGAGGAAAGACCTTTATAAATCTAATCTCTATTTTACAGGTGCTTCTGTTATTGCAGATGTACACATTTCACCAGGACTAGCCTGAATACGTAAAATGATTTTTTCCAGGACAGATGAACAAGCTTCATAAATCATGGGCACATCAGCCACTCAAGGCTGACAAACTAGTGCACAGAGGGCACTACATCATGCACAAGTTTGCAGGCCCCTGGGAGTCTGGGGACACAGCTTCATTAAGGAAAAAGAGCTTACTAACAGGGACTGCAAGGCTTGGGGGACCACCTCTCACTGGGCCACTGTGAAAACTACAGCAAACACATATAGAGCCTAAGGACTCATTGACTGCTTCAAGTGTCCCAGCCTCCTTTACAGGTCACGTTTAGGTCTGCTGTAGTCCTATGGAATACCATTTTTGCTTCCATGTATACATTCAGGCTATTAAAGGGTGCATCATTAAAAGCTACCTTTGCATTTCATACAGCTGTGGGAAGGACTTGGCTATGATCTAATTAAACAAAGTCACTGGAGTGCCTCCTCCAAATCCGTCCTCCTAGGACTACCATACCTCTCTGCCATTGTACAAGTATGGATCAAAGCAGCAGAGATGTATTTGCCATGGCACAAAACATGTTTAGCACAAAACCACCATATTTTCCTCAGCCAAAAGCACACAAATAGTCTGTGACTGCAACAGTAGCAAGTTATTTCACAATAACCTAACTACTCATCTGGCAGACCCAGCAGCAGTACTTCTTGTTCAGGACATTCCTAATGGATGTAACACATTCAAACCACCTACTCCCTGTCCCAATCTCTCTCTTCATACAGTCTTTGCTTGCTCTGCAGTTTGATGCAAGTCTAGCTAAAGCAGCATTAAGAAATTAAGAATAGGGGCATGTCAAGATGAAAACCTCTCTTAGTAAAGTGAGTAGAGTAGGGAAAAAAAAATCTGACTGTGCCCCATCACCAGCTTTTTTAAGACTAAATCTAGCATGTGCCAACAGGCCTAACAGCAACCTGCCACTCAAGTCCAGAGACACTCAGACTGAGTGACACTCAGCTTGAGTGACATGAGCTCTCACCTCCTACATGCCTTCTTAAGAATCACTCAGAGTTATCCTAAAGTTTACCAGGAAGTAGAAACAGTCCCAGAATACTAAGATATTTTCACATGTGTATGGTCTTGCCAAGATGCCAAAGTTGCTCTTTTCCAAGCACTACTTGCCTGAATTAGAGCAATAAACTAAGAACACTAAAGCAGGCTTTGCAGTAAGAGCCTTAGAAAAAAACAGATACAGTGAGCTACCAGCTTGAAGGACTCATTCAGCTTCCAGTAAAGAAACTCTCTGACATCTCTTGAAAAATCTTCTATATTCTACTATACATTTTATCCTTAAGCTTGCTAGGAATGACCTACCCTGAAAACTAGGGGAGCATAAGTTCTGAATGTATCTCAAGACATCACATTAAAATTATATGTCTGAAGACCAGGCTTCACTTCCCTACAGTTCAGGTCCTTTATTACCTGCTGTCAAACTGCTTAATATTTCTCTGTCTGTTAATACTCACACCCTTTCAGCCCATTGATTGCTGCAGTTGGTAACAGAACTGATAGGATTGAGAAGGCAGGTGCAAATGCTCAAGCACCCATGGAGAACTGAGGGCAGAGAACAAGCAGGGCACACACGCATCCTCAGAGCTGTGGGTACTGCCCAGATGAGGCCATAACTTGAGCTGCACTCTTTCTGCCCCTGCTGAACACAATTTATTGTCTTTTGTGCACTTAATAAATAGGTAGTAGCACAGTCAGAACAGGGGGTTGCATTTATTAAGTTTAAATACATTTTAGTGCAATTCAGATCTTAATTCAAGGAAAGGCTGCAACTTTTCTGTCTGTTGAGTCAAATTAATCTCTGTTAACTATTGGAATGTACCAGGATAAAAATTGTAACTACTAAGTGACTCCACTGTAAAAATTTAAATGTGGGTCAACATTTTACCCTTCTATTTATTTGCCTCCTGTTACAATGAAGAAAGTGCAGGAAACAAGCACACTGAAATAGTATGTGCTCCTTTTGTTAATCACCAGCTATATTATTTCCAGTTATCTGGACAAGAACACCAATCTTTCGTCTTCATCTCAAGAATCACTACTGTAGTTCTATAGAAAAAAAAGCAGCTGACTTGTTAAAAAAAGAAAATACATGCATGTTTTAGTTCTAGATAAGACTAATACCAACCAACATCCTCCTCTTCACACCTCAGTCCTCTCCCCTAAAGTCTTCCTGGGTTATCCTGATATAGTTACACCAAAAAAATTCAGCTGAAATCCTGTATTTAGTTAGGCATCCCAAGTATTTACAGGATTTGAAGGTAAAGATTTTAGCTTCCTATTTTTCCTTTCTCACAGAAGGAAAGGTTGTGAAGTTAGTTGACACCACCTTCCACATTCCAATATCGTCTGGCAAAGACAAGACATACTCAAAGAAATAAATCTAACAGCCAACTCTGCACCCAAAGGGACTCCATGGTTCCCCACAGCCATTTTTATTAACAGCACTGAAATCAGTTTTCACCTCCAAATTCAGTGATTCATCCCCGTGTCACAACATTGGTTTCAGTACCAGGTAAAAACCCAAATCCTAGCATGGGATTTTAACTTACTGTAGCCATCTGTTTCAAGAGGATTACATGGACTTTTTTTTAAGTGCTAGACACATTAAAAATAGCAGAGAGCCATTTAAAATGCTTTTTCAGCTATCTTGTGTTAAAAATATCACTTAAGCTTGAAAGTCAAAGCTACACAACCCTGTAAATTTGCCGTGTCTATTACGTCCTCTGACATCATAGAAAACTCCAAACTAATATTATAAGAGTAGTAGTACAAGCATCAGCTATTTATTAGCATCTCCATTTTTATTATTCATGACTAAAGGAAGCAGATGTAGTCCCTGTCAAGTCTCAGCTATCCTCAGGCTTTCATTTAATAGCATAATTATAATTTCAAATAGGGCAGATCTTCAAACACTGTTTCATTTTTATTTTGACAACTTAGTGTTAAAGTTTTCAAAACCAGGAAGAGAACACTTCCAAAGAACATTTGTTAACAAAAGTGAAAGTCTCATTCTGCTTCATGCATTGACTGCACACTTTCAGAGAACAAACAGCATATGCATTTCAGGCAAGCGGATAAATGTCTTTTTCCAAGACATTCTGTTGCTGGCCAATATGTGTATTTCTAATCTTTTACTGCCTAGGAAAAAAAAAACCAACCCACAGCAATTTTGTTTGCTTTGATTCAGATAGCTGGAACGGATCTGCTTTCTGTCTGAGCTGTGACTTGTTCTGCATACACGACAAAAAATTGCTTCTATCCTATCCCCCTATGCAAGAGAAGCAAACACTCCATACATATTCTGATCTATGGATTTCTTGTTTCTTTTTCTTTCAAGATCCCTGTGCAATCTTCTTCGTAGGTGATAAAAAGACACCAAATGAAAGAAGCATTATCATTTCTATTTGATCAAATAGGTTGTTCAGTTATTGTAGATGTGTGATGGACTTGTCATCCTGTTTATACCATATCTCCCTAACCACAAGCAGGAAGAACATAAGTGAAATCATACTTCAATACATGACCCTAGTTTTGAAGTCAGGACAAACCTTTTGTTTCATAGGAATTTGTTGTCCCTATTCACTGCCAACTTTCTGTCAATACAGATCAGCTTTCCAACCAGGCCAGAGGGGCAGAAGGCAGCTACTAAGGATGTGCACACAGAAGGGTGCCTGTGAATGTACAAGCTACTCCACGTTCCCTACCCCTCCCATGTGCATCATTTTATGCTGCCTTGGCCTCTGCTTGTGTTTCCCATACAAATGTTGGTCACTGGACACAGGTTTTAAGAACTGTAGCAGCTCTGACTTTGTAGCACTGCACAGAGACAGCAAAACCCCTCACTTTGTACTATTTTCTTATTATAAGTACTGTAGAATTCCATATCAGCTCTTTATTCTTCTTTTCTACTCAAACAGCCTCAAAATACAGGAACTTCTTGTTTAATTTAGTATTCTGTTATTACGCTGATTTTTAAAAATAGCTAAGTAAAAAATTGTATCAACCTACATTATAATAACCTAAAGGTTTGCCTTGTTTTCTATGAATTAATTTAATCAAGGCCTTATAACAGAATGCTGTCTCTGTTCATATCCTCCAATAATGACTTTTATTATATTATTATTATATTATACTGCCATTTTAACTTTCTAGCATTATCTGACAGCTGCAGAATTCCACAGCTTTGGTAACCAATATTAAGTTTTCAGATTAATTCAATTTCCAAAGATTTTGGCAATAATACAACAGATTACAGCAACAGCTTTTAAGTTCCCAGTTGTTTTTGAAATTAAAGTGAGGTGGATGGTCTCAGCTTACTTTTACTGCTGTTCCTCCTCACAATTACTCCACAGCTCAGCATCCCCAATTTTCCCTTCCTTGAACTCTCCACGCTCCAACAATAAAAAGGGAGAAATTCTTACAACCATCAAGAAAAGTAGTTAAGCATGCATGAACAGTAATAAGCCATCATATAGTGCTAGCAACCCTTTATTTCCAGAAGCACTAAGTTTTATTTGCCCCACTAAAATAATAAATTCAAAACCCCCCAGATTATTCATTGTCATAACTTCACAGCCTTATTTGGAGTTTAAAGAACCTCATACTCAATTCACTTTCAGAATAATCCCCATAGGATAGCCATGATTTAAGCAAATGAAAGTTGCAGAAATCAAATCAGGCCACATTTACTAGGACCTCTGATTGTTCAGTGAGCACAACTGCATCCCGTGCTGGGGCTGTGCCCTTGGGAATGGTGCCATGGTGGACGAGGGCTGATGATCACTGCTGTGTGCTAAAGGCAGGCACCACAACGTAAGGCAACAGCAGCAGCTGCTGACTCCTCTGTTCACAGCATCCAGGGAGACTTCCACCCCTCCAGGTTAGCTCTAGAGCCCGACACCAATTATAGGGGGGGAAAAATACTGCTGCAGCTGGCACCTGGGGTACTGAGGATGAAGAAAAGGACCATCTCCATACAGGGACTGTGAGCTGTCAATCCATGACGGGAAATAAGGGTCAGATGAAGGTGTTGCACATAGAAAGCATGATAGCATCAAGCTACTATTCAATATCAGGCTACTTCCAGGTATGTTAAGTAGCACTTACAGCAAAGGAAACAAAAAGCAATTAAGTGATCACTTCAGAGACAGTTCATAGTGAACAAAAAGGATAGCTTTATGACATAACCCAAAGTTTACAGAATAAACACAGAGGGCAACTACCAAAAAGTCAAACAGACATGCTGAATGACAAAATAAGACATCAAAAAAGCACCTTCATCAAAAAAATGGCTTATTGTTTGTTTTGGGTTTTTTAAAAATATTTTTGTGTTTATTCACCAGAAAATAACCTAAATGGAGGTAGAAGGGAAAACACAAAATAATACTCTTGTTTTCATGCTGTGCCTGTACAAAGTTGAAAACTAAAGAGATTAAAAGTTACAAAAAGCACCACTAATTCACCCTTTGGAGAGTAACTCTGGCAGTGCTTCCATACCACAGAACATCTTTTGCCAGCTGTCTGGCCTAGAGTGGATAAAGGAAAGGAAATATTCTGATACCAAAGTTGTCAGTATTTTGGAATTGGGATGTTGCACTGCAGCTGTTTTAGCAACTGCAAGCCCTAGCTTATGTAAAAGACTTCATTACAGACAAACAAGCCCCTTCCTGTTCTGCAGATTTGAAGTTAAAACTAACTGGACTGAATGATGTTGTGAACAAATAGGTAACTGCA
The DNA here is from genome assembly GCF_027477595.1 of Haemorhous mexicanus. Classification (NCBI taxonomy): domain Eukaryota; kingdom Metazoa; phylum Chordata; class Aves; order Passeriformes; family Fringillidae; genus Haemorhous; species Haemorhous mexicanus. Next base: position 52,040,389 of record NC_082343.1, read on the forward strand.
CCATATATCAAGATCATGGCTACTTACAACAAAGAAGTCAACTTTAATAAGTAATCTGGTGTTTTAGAAAATAATTAGTAATTAATTACTTAGATCTTAACCACAGATACTGCAGAAAAATAAAACCTTCACTTTCATAATGTTTCTTGAAAACAAGAAAATCAGAATAACAGTGTATTAGCAGATTGCTCTTCTGCAACCCCCTCCATCATGTAAGACTCTTTACAGTTAATTGTAAAGTGAAAGTACCAAAGAAAACTACTACATGCATCCCAGAAATAAAAATAATGTTTTCCATTTACAAATTTTAATAGTAAAGACATTTAAAAGGTCTTTTTCTGGAAACACAAAGAGCAAGGTGCTTACCTATTTCATCCATTCTATTCAGTACTGAACACTCATTTGCACTGCAGAGGTCTACTGTGCATCCACAGCATGATCCATATCACCCTGTATGCATGGCTTCCATCTCCCAGCCTACATTTAAAAAATTCAGGCTGGCAATTTTGCAAACCTGAAGTAGAAAGGAGGAGGTGTCACGGAAGAAAAAGGCATGGGTTCAGAAAGCATGGAGAACACATGCCATCAAGGTATCCTTTCGAGGTCAAAACTGACCCACTCTCACCATTTCTGGCCCAACATCTGATCAAAATGGAGTTTGTCACATCCACAGCATCATGAGATTATATTCAAGGACAGGGAGGGGGGAGAAGTCTGCGGAGCACTTCCCTGTCCTCTGCGTCAATAGATTTGGGCTTAGCCTCTGTTAAGCAGCTCAAGCCACCGGTTATTGGTGCTGGCAGCTGTCTACCACACTGCCCCACTTCCTATTTCAAAACACACTGCCTGGGAAGGAGGCCTTGGTCAGCCAGCTCCAACCTGCTCCCAAATAAAATGGAGAAGTCACACAGTGGAACCTCCATGTTTGCCTTGAACAGCCCTTCAATTGTTTAAAACACATCCTCACCTCCCTTTTCAAACAGCTTAATGCAAAGATCAGTTACAGCAATACTAAAAATCCAACAAGCATTTCAAGAGCAAAAACTGAATTGAGATGGGGCCTTGATTTTAAAGAATTTCTGCATGCGTACACAAGCAGATTGTTTACTTAGGCATTTCCAAGATTTTAGTATTAAATATATTATTTGGCATTTTAACATTTCTTGGACATCAGTAATTCGTTATGTGTTTCTATTGGCTTGATAAGTAATGCAGTCATTAATGTCAACACTTTGCTCAATATGGCAAAACAGTAGCAAAATAATAGCAACTACTATACAACTTCCCTCATCATCAAAAAAAAAAAAAAAAGCATATTTAATCCAGATTTTAAGAAATACCCGGGCTCTAGGGCCACCTACTCTATGCCATGTTTAACTTCCCACTAAGAAATAGCACATATCTAAGTAATATGATCAAAAATAGTTCTCCCCTGCATTCCCTTATTATACATTTTGATACAAAACAATTAAAATCGGATTTGTCTCACCAACAAAACCATGGCATCATTATACCTCCCATTTCAATACTGACAGCTAATAAACATGCTGGTTCTACACTAACCATTTGCTAAGCCACATTAACTCCTGTACTCATGTGGCACAAGGGCTTCTCCCACCCACTGCGTGCTGGCCCATGCACAGGAGCTTAAAAAGGCACACAGCAGTCAAAGCCCTGCCCTGCAATGTGAAAAGCAGCCATGTGGCTGGTATAACCAGGGAGCCTGGGAGAGTGGGATTAAGCATGTGCTCCTGTCAGAGCCTTCTCATATACCCTCAGCAATGAAAGTCCCAGGAGCACTAACCAGCACTTAGCCTCTCACAACTTGGATCTATATCATTAGATGAAAACATTCCTATTCTCTGCTCTTTTATCATTCATTTATTCAAATTATTGGTTCAGATGCAAATATTCTCCTTCTGTCCTACAACTGAACAAGTCTGAAACCAAATTTTGCAGGGGGACTGGCTACCCTGTCATTGAATTGTAACTAAAGCTCTAGAGCTGCTCCCATGAAACTGAGCCTGATGGTTTCGTGGAATAATAAGGAAGTAGATGGCTAAACATGACGTAGCTTGAGTTGCAAACTCAAAATAGAATGTAAATATTAAATACCTTAGATTAGGAATAGTAAAGATTCATTATCATTAATTTTATTACTTTTGTTCAGATGATGAGCAGGTGACTTGCTCTGCAGGAGGTCCCCTTGAGGTACAGCACATGAAGTATGGAAAGCACACAAACAAATCCAGAACCCGGTTCACTCAGAGCATGTCCAAAAACACTCCACTGATAGTGACTGCAAACCAGAATTAAAAACCTAGGGAGAGAACAGGTTAAACTAACAGCACCCTTCCCAGCAATGGTTCTAAAAGGAGCGTTTGTGTATTCGGATACATTCACACACAGTTCAGATCACATGGCCTGAGGAGGTAAAAGCTATTCTATCACTGGCATGTAGGGTAAATTAACTTGCCAATTCACTTTCTAATGCACAGTTCACTGAGCATACAATTACACAAAAAAGGAGAATAAAAACTCATGCAGTCAAGCATATTAAATTTGTACGTGTTTCTACATTATACAGAGTAGGGGTTTTTAAAATTCTGATAAATACATATTCATAAACAAAACCACATCATTCACCTTTAAATCAAGTCACATGCACAGCAGTGAGCATATGCCAACCCTCTCTACCACTGCCAGACAAAAGCTACATTGCCAAAAATAGCCACAGAGTGTGCTGGAGTAGCTGCAGAATGTCCTAGATACATTTAGGCCATAAAGACTGAGCAGCACTCATGCAAGGAAAACTTAGGCACTAAGGTTCATAACAGGCCAGGGCTGAAAAAAGAGAGGAAGATGAATTTCCATCCTTGAAGCTAATTTTTAATAGATGTTATTTTAGCTCAGTTTAAAAGGGAGACTTAAAAGGCAGAAAGCTGAGAAATCAGAGTCAGAACACATGTAAATATACACAAAACATTACAGAAAAAGAATGTATTAAAACCCTGGGTACAGGCTTTCTATGAAAAAGCCAGCTAAAAGAAAAAGGTGGTTTTTTTTGTTTTAAGAGAAGAATATAGAGAGAGTTGACTTTACAAGAGCAGTGTCCTGTGCTCTGGTAGATGTTTCTCCTAATCAGTTTCTGAATTGTTTTTAAAACAGGATTTCTTCCTACTCCTCTTCTGAAAGGAATAGGAAAATTTACCAGTTTTTTTTCCTAGATCATGTAAAATACTATAAGCTGAAGGAGCTAAACAAGTAAAGATCAGGGTGCTAAGTGTTTAGATGAGTTTCTATTGCACCTGGGCTGCTGGCACCAAGCAGGCTGTTAGCAGGGTTCATTGAGAGAGCTTTAAACTAGACTGGAAGGGAGCTGGGGACATAGGCTCAACAGAGATTGGGTGTGGGAAGGGGAGAACTATAGCAACCACACTAATAGGAAAAGGAGGTGAAAGAGAGAATACTTCAAATCAGCACAAGCAGCCAAAGATGTAACCACAACACAGGATTATGGGGCATCCCTCTGCATCCTCACGGGGATATTGGCACAATCAAACAGTTCTGTAAGGTGCTTGTATCCAGGGCACTCATATGGGAGACAAAAAGGAGGAACTGGAGATCTGTGTGCAGTCACAGGGCTTTGACCTCATTGCAGTTATGGAGATGTGATGGGATAGCTCCCTTGGGATGGGATTCCTGGAATGTTGTCATGCAGGGCCATGCACTGTTTAGGAGAAACAGACCAGGAAGATGCAGTGGTGGAGATGCCCTCTATATGAGGCAACACATAGCATGTACCCACACTCTGTCTAGGGATGGATGATGATATAAGGGTCAGGAAAAAGGGACAGACCAGTAAGAGACACTGTTGTGGGTGTTTGCTGCAGGCCATCTGATCAGTAGAAGGAAGCAGATAAGCCCTTGGACCAGCAGCTCAAAGCAGCCTCAAAGTCACAGGCACTGGTTCTTGTGGGGGCATTTAACCATCCTGACACCTGCTGAAGCAACACAGCGAACAAGAGTCTGACACTAGAGCAGGCTGCTAGAAAGCATTGGTGACAACTTCCTGTCACAGGTGGTAGAGGACCCCACAAGGAATGGTGTGCTGCTTGACCTCATGCTACCAAATGGGGAAGGCCTTCTTGGAGATGTAAAAGGCTGGGAGCAGCCTTGGCTGCAGCAACCATGAGGTTGTGGAGTTCATTATCAGGTGAGGAGGAAGCAGAGCAGCAAGTAAGATTATAACCATGGACATCAGGAGAGGTGACTTTAGGCTCTTCAGGGATCTTCTATGAAGAATCCCATAGGAACAGGCCCGGTAAGAAGGATGCATAAGAGTTGAGATCACTTCAGCCAGGCTCAAGAATGATGCATTCCAACAAGAAAGAAATCAGGCCAGCAGGGTAAGAGCCCTCCAGGGATGCATGAAGAACTTCATTCAAGTAAGTCATTACTTTAGCACAAGTGTCATCAGAGAGTCATTTCATAAACTTCAGCCATTTCATTTCAACAGATTTTGGATGCACTGACAAGTGTGTGTTTCTCAGTCAAATACTGAGAGTGACCAGAGCTAATCTCCGCAGTGGAGAGAGCAGTGTTCTGTCTTTCTAATGCCATCCTCCAAGTTACCTCTGAGGAAGAAAGCTCAGTCTGAATGAAGAGATCATTGCCTATATCAACTGACTGAGACAAAATGGATTTCCCCAGATTAGCAGAGGATTGCCTTACACTGGCAGGCAAGGCTTTACCTTTAGGAGGCAGACCAGCAGTAGAAAGGCAAGAGGCATCTCCACACATGCCCAGCCCCACTGACTGAGTGACTCTCCATGTGGGCCTTCTTAAATTGTCTGTGAACCACCCATTGCTCTTCCTTTGGGTCTATAAATGTCTCCAAAATAAATTAGCCTATCAGTTATTTATCATACATGTATAGATGTATTCCATTTCCTTTTCCTATTATTTACATGTTAAACCAAAGAGTGGATATTTTAACTACTTGCTTCCTGGTAGACAGGAAACTATCACAGTTATGGGGCTGAACAGTCTCCTGGCAAGACATGCTTTCACTGTAGATTCAATGTCCTCACAAAATTATTTTAGCACATTAACAGAAAAAGCTTCTGAAAATCTAAAGAAGCAGTCACTTCCTACCCCCCTATGTGCCCCCCCCCCCCCCCCACCAGCAGTAAATAGCACAACCTTTCAACCTTTTTTTTTCCCTGCAGAAGTCAATAGTCACTGTGGCATAAGAATAGAGCAGAAGTCAGGTGTCCTTCACTGTTCTGTTGACTTTGCTCCTGACCCACTGTGTGAGCTCTGTCCTTCCAACTGCACACAGAAGGGCAATGCCCCCAAACTCAAGAGCAGGCCAGTATATAAACATCAAAAAGAACAATTAAACAGAAGCATTGGTACTGAGAGCAGATCTCACGTTGAAAACACTCCCCAAACCCCAAAGAGCATTAGCTGAAAACAGCTGAGTGCATTGGCACACAAGAACAACAATGTAAAGATCCCTTTTGAAAATTCAGTCTCTTCCATGGCTGTCCTGAAAACAACCTGTGCAAGGCAAAGTATGGCTGGACAGGGGGGAACATGGCTGGCAGCTGACAGATACCACGAGTGTTCTGCAATACCCATTGGAGAGAAGGGGAGAGAAACACACCTCTCTTGGAGTCCTCATGAGCCGCTTGCCAGGAATAAGACTTGCAGGTGATCCAGGTAGCCTGGGACAAGTCATTAGATGCTGAAAAAAGTCCTTTTCCTGCCCAACAATGTGATCAAACACACAGAACATTTTTTTATTATTAACCCATTATTGCACATTTGATCACACAGTTTCAGAAAAAAATACTTTCTCCAACTATTTTGTGTGAGTCTTAGGATGACAATTTGATTTCAAGTTTTTCTAAATGTAGTTTATGTCACTGTACACATTTGGACTTCAGTTAGACCTATATCCACAGATTTGGTTTTTTTGATGAGCTATTTTGATAAATAGTATGGTTATGAGGGAATTTACTTGAGGGTGAGATTTGCTTCCCTTGTACAGTGTTTTAGAAGAGGAGAGAACTTAATAGTTATATCACACATTTAAGTACCTAAGCAATGATGTCTAATACACTCTTCAGTAGGAGGCTGTCAAGAGTCATGGCTTCCACTCTTGAGCAAAAATAGGCAAGTTTCAGTCACAAGAAGTCAGCATTAAGCAGCAGTGCATGTAGGCTTCCTTAATAAAAAGAGAGACGTAGAATCCAGAGTCTTGATGTGCCATAATTTGCAGCTACATAGCATTAAAGAAAGAAAAATATTTCTGTTTATTACCATCATTATGGAGCTCCTAGAAATGCAGGCTAAAGCAGCTAAAGTCAGTTTCACTAGGATGTTATTACTGGAAAGACATAGGAACTTCAACAAACAGCTCCAGGATAGGCTACTTTCCTTAGGAAGTGCACCACCTTTTCCCAAATGCTTCAGTGTAGTGCCAGAGTGTTATACATTAACTACTGTACAGCATCCATGGGAAGCATGTACCCTTCAGAAACACTGTCCATCACTTTTTTAATAAGCACGTCTCTATCCAGATGTGACTACACACCTACACATCTTTTCTGTGAGAACTGCCAGGAATTGTGTCCTGCCTGATGTGAAGGTGCACCTTCCCTCCCAGCTATGTCCTTTTCTCTTAGCAGACAAACTTCTGCAGAAAAAACAGTCTCTTCTGCATTTAGTTTAGCTGTATGCTTAGCAAGTCCTTGAAGAAACTGCTCTGGACCAAGGAATTTGGTGAACAGCTTTAAAAGACAGAGTCACACTATCAAACACAGCAATTACTGAACAGTGACTAGAGCCTGAACAACCATGCAGCAGTTAAGTATTTGATTCAGTGGCAGAGTAGGCAGCCTCATTACTCCCCAAAGTGTTATTTGAGGCAGTTCATAAGCTGCAGCCAAATCCTAGTCTTAAGGCAGCAGCCTTGTTAGATAATGTTAAAGTACTTGGAACCAAAAAAAAAAAAAAAAACCAAAAAAAAAAAAAAAAAACCCAAACCACAACCCAAACAAAGAAAAAACAAAACCAAAACAAAAATCCCCCAAACAAACCAAAACTAATCAACAACAACAGAAATCCAACCAAAACAACAAACTGAAAAAGCCTCCCAAGTCTCCAAATAGCCAATAACTTTTGGGACAGGTTCACTATTAAATTATGCAGACTTCAGAGACCACAATATCAAAGAATTGAGTGGACCACTTTACTTTTTTGCGATAGCCTCCCTGAGGACAGGCTAACTATCAGTACAGTCACTTCTGTAGCTTTTGTGTTTGAAAATGCTGACTTTATATATCCTGGATGACATCCACAAGCCATCATTTTAACACCTCTCTTTCTGACTCATGATGCATTGTTTGCAATAAAATAAACGCAGCAAAGTCGAATTCAGTGCCAGGTCCCCCCAGCATAAGCACTGCAGCAAATTGATGGTATGGCTACAAAACAATCTAGACATTTACTGCCAATAGCATGAGAATAAACCCAAGGAATCTGGACTCAGTCCAGCATAGCTTCTCTCCCATTCTTGTAAATGCAGCTTTGATCTCTGGGAAGCTCTGAAGCACGAGTCAGAGGAGCTACTGGCACACAAATAGCTCCTATTCCAAGTAAACAGACAATGCAGACTTCTGGGAAGCCCAGGTAAGTAAACATTGCAATAAAACAACAGGAAGTGTGAAAAAGCAAGATTTCAGGAACAAAAGATAAAATTAAAGCAGAAGTAACTCTTCTTTATAATGCCTCTCTTCCTTGTGCCAGACACTCTTGACCTATCTTCCCATCAAATCCTATGGAGCCCTGTTCTCTGATGAGTAGCAGGCTGGGTATTTCAGGACTGAAGCTCTTTGTTTCACAAGTAATACCAGGCTGTGCTGGAGCAGCACTGCCTGCAGTTCTGCCAGAACGCCTCAGCCCTGACAGAGGAGAGGGATGATTCAGACCATTCATTTTATAACTCCCTTGCTCCAAACTTGCTTTCTCCCAGTTGCCTAATAGCCTAATAATTCCCCACTTGCCAGAAAAAAAAGCTTTAAAAAGCAACTACTTCACTGCAAAATTATCAACCTTTTTATAGTTCTACTATTTTGAGATATCATGTGACAGCAGGATGTACAGGCCCACCAATAATTCAGAAGATAAACAGATCTGGAATTCAAAGGCTGATGAGAAACTTGCACCAATTTCTTCAAGGCAACTTGAGGCACTATACTTGTCCTTGGGAGCATTCTCATTCTTTGAAATGGATATTGCATGGTTATTTTTTTCAAGCAAGAATTAGACCACTAATTGTTTACTTGCATAATGCAGTTCAGTTCAATAAACCCAGAGAGATCCAGACAGGGCAATAAGTGCTTTCAGTCCATTAACAAAAGAAGAATATAAGTGTTTTAAGCGTGGTCAGATTTGCTACTTTTTCAATTTACTTTGCTTCAGAAGAATGACAACAGGGACAAAGTTGGCCCAGCCTTTTTAATGGTGTTGCACAAGTCTAAGCATGTATCTTCTTGCCAGACATCTTTAAAATTCCCCGCACATAGCTCTTCTTAGGACAAACTGAGCTCTGCACTACTCATGAGTTCAACTACATAGAGCAGAATTACAGTTGTGCAAAACATTTGCAGCTCTGAAAAGAGAAAACCATTCAGTTGCAACTAACCCAAGCAATATTTTAAATACTTCAAGGTCAATAAGCCTTGTTTTTTTTTCAACTCCTATTCAGAGAATTTATTAAAAGACCTTTGGAAAAGGTTTTAAAAACCATGGGAAAGGAGCACACATCACGTCTAGCTTTTTAGTGCTCATAAACAGAAGTACCTAAGTCCTTTACTAGGTGGACTTCAATTGATACCATGGGATACCCTTCCTGTTGTGACAGATGACTACAAAATTTAGTGTCCATCTATTTGTAGAATTAACGACAGCAGGTAATAGCCTAGCTGAGCTCTTGCCCCCACTCTCTTACAAGGAAAGTACTTCACACAATAGAGCAAGAACGGGATCTAGAATCGCTGTCTGCAAGCTTTGTGTTTCATTTTGCCAAAGCCTGTGACACAATCAATAGTGTAACTTCTTCCCACACTCTTCCATAGGCATAAATAATCTGCCTATGTCTGTATTTGTTTAAGAATTTTCAAAAAAAAAACATAAAGCAAACCATACCCCATTTCCTCCATAGGTAAGTGTTCCTGCTTTGTTTACCTGGGGGTAAAAGAATGGCTTAGCAATATTAACTATTGTTCTTTCTCAAATAATCTATTTCAAGTATTGGAAGAGTTGTCAATGATGCCTCACAAACACCTATGTCACAGTATGTAGACGAAGGGTAGTACCCTGCTTGCTTAAGGGCTGATGCAAGGACAAAGGATTTTCTTCATGTCAAAAGCACTAAGCACATAACCACAGCACTGCTCCGTACTTTGCCACAGCAGTCAGCAGAAATCCTTGCTTGGAAAGTTCTGACATGAAAATATTCTCCAAAAGGTACCCACAGACAGCAGAAATACAAACACCACTGATGAAAAAAGTTTAGCCAATAAGCTTCACCAAAATCACAAACCACACTATAATATGTTAAAATGTCTTACCCAGGCGGGACAGGGAATGGGAATACTTAAAAATTTGTTATTTCCCAGGCTGACCAGGCAGCTCTGTATCTGCAAAATTTACCAAAAGATACTCAAACTGCATGGAAGATTATAACAACTGTCGTACATATCTACATCTCAAGTCCACGAATAGGCAATCCAATGCAGTGGCAGCAGGGCCAGCAAACTAGCCTGGCAGGCAATCTCCATTTCCATCTGCTTGGCCACCAGCACCTCAGCACGCAGAGCTCTTGGCTCTACTGGCACGTGACGGGCAGAGCTCAGAGCACCATGGCCATCGTGCCATGCAAGTGTCCATTAAAGCAGCCCCACTCTGCAGGCAGCAGTGTGTGAGCAGCTCTGACCAGATACAAGCCATGCCAGCCCGGCCCAACCAGGTCACCGAGTACAGCACCAGGAAACAGCAGAAAAGGCACAACTGCCAATTAACATAAGCCTCAACGCTCCACTTACTCAGCAGCCAGTTGTATTCAACACAAATTAGCTTCTCTTTCAGTACAAAGTCCCAATTAATCTTAAAGGCATGCAGGGCACCAGCAGACTCCCGATTTTCCTCATTTTATTTTTCTCCCTTTAAAAAGCAAAGCATAAAACATAATCCAACATTGCACTGCTTTGCAGAGCAGCACAAAATAAAGGTTTCTGGAATGTGGCTTTAGCATTTATAATTGCACAACAGTGTGTTATATAACAGAAAAGCCAGATCTCATTGGATTTTCCCATTTAAAGATCCAAGAGTGCAATAGAGAGCAGAGGTTTAAGCACATACACACAGTGATTTCACATCTTTTAATATCTACAAGTAGCAAAATCTTCTCAAAAATTTACAAGCAAAACACGTTGTTAAAAAAGTATTTGTGATATGTCCCTCACAAACACATGTATGTTATGCTTCATATTCAGTCCATCTGGAGGATGCAATAAATGATGTTTTTACTTAAAGAACACTTAAGCAAAAGGAAATTCTGATAAAAAGAAAGGGAGAAAATCTTGTGCAGAGAATGGAAAAGAGGTGCACTGTTGCTCAGCCAGTAAGTAATTAGAACCTCTTCAGCTGACTGTTTTTCCGCAGAGTAATATTCAATAATCCCTACACAGTATTTGAATCAGATGGGAAAGCTCTCATTATAATCACTATTGTCAGGATGTTCTGCAAAAACAAGTTCCCTCTCCCCAGAGAGGGAAACAGATACTGTTCCTGTAAATGCTACTATACATTATATTTTTTCTGTAAGTCACAAGACTCTCCATGTGAAAAGGCAGTCGTTGCAGCACAGCTCTCAGAGGGACTGTTAATCAATAACTGGTTATTTTCCAATAACCACTCTCAGAAGGCAGCAGCTTTAAAACTGAAAACAAGCTTTCCTCAAGTGAAGAGCATGCCTCAGTTTTTATAAATATATTGTTATGCCATCTGGAGAAAAAACTTTCGCGAGGATATGCAGTGAGAGGACAAGGGGGAATTGACTTCAAACTGAAGCAGGGTAGGTTTAGATGCTAGAAAGGAATTGCCCACTGTGAGGGTGGGGAGGCACTACAACAGGTTGCCCATGGAAGCTGTAGATCCCATCCCTGGAAGAGCTTAAGACCAGATTGGATGGGCCTCTGAGCAACCTGCTCTAATGGATGGTGTCTCTGCCCACAGCAGGGGGGTCAGAACTAAATGAGCTTTAAAGTTCCTTCCAACCCAAACCATTCTGTGATTTTCTTGACTTGTGTAATTCTCGCTCACTCCCAGCCTCCTAGCTTGGTGTACTTCCACTACCTCAGTCCACCAAAGTGAGGTCAGGTTGGATATTCTGTGAAGAGAATTTGCTAAGAATAAGGATGGCAAAAGTCCTTCAAAAGTAAGCCAATGCCTCCTCCTCTCCTCAGACACACATTACAACAGGTTTTATAACCACAGAGAAAAATTCAAAATCTTACTCTTCTTAAGGGTATTGGATTCTGTTTACTTCAGAACAGAAGTTACTTACAGAACATCCCATTTATAAGCATGCAGTAACTCTACCAATCCACTATGTTTTAAGAAATATCTTGGCTTACTTTAAGCATAAAACATGTTATCAACACCAAAAATGCAGAAGAGAATCTTCTCATGAAGTTGCTCCCTACCTTGTTTCCTTCTAAAGCTATGTTAGCTTATATAATTTCAAGAGCAGAGGTCTGCTTATGTGACTCACTGGATGAAGTGGGTTAAATCACTCCTTGGAGCCATGAAAGGGGCATACAAAAGTGAATGGAAGAGGGAGCATAACCTCTCTCCCTAACACTGACCCTCTTCCTTCTGAAAGCTCCCAGGAACTCATCAGGTCAGGTTTACAAACCCATATTGCTGTTTCCCCTAGTTAAAAAATAAAACAAAACCAACCACACCCCCCACACCCCCCCCACAAAAAAAAGCCAGGAACACAGAAGAGGCCAATAACATCTTAAAAGTACCCCTGCCCAAGAACTCTACTGAAAACTGCCTGGTAGACTTTGATATCAGCAAACCTTTGTGCATTGATGTAGAGGAAAAAAAAAAAACAATGAAAAAAAACCCAAAAACAAAACAAAACAAAAAAACCAACCAAACAAATAAATCTCAGTTTAACTATCTGGGACTAGATTTTAGGGATAAGAACTTGCTACTGGCAATTATCTAGATATTTTTGAAAACAAATCCTAGGACAAGTTTAAGAAAAGTCCACAATCCAAGCCTGGAGTATAAAAAAAGACTAAACAGCAGCACTTTCTCAAAGAGTAAGCTAAATCTTCATGGAGATTAGTTAAGAGTTCCCTTGAAGGAAACTGCTAGTAGCAGCAAAACACACTGAACTGTTTACAGTCAGGCAAGAGCAGGGTCTGTTTGCAGAGCTAAAAACGAGCAGAAATCACCTCTGCAAACCTTGGGGTCAGGGGCCTTTTCAGAACTGCAACACAATTATCATGGAGATGCTGTCTTCACTTCTCAGGAAAGGAAGATCAAACCATCATACTATCACCTTAAATATTTCAATCCTGGAACATTGCTCATCATGCAGATACCACAAACATGGGAAATCTGAAAGGAATTGTAAAAAAAGTCTAACCAAAACAAGAGGCATCCACAAAGCATTTCTGTGCTGTGTGTGAGCACCCCAGTCTGCACAGTACTGCTTTGCCTTGCATCAGTTACTGACTACAAAGATTTACGATGAACATATTGAAGTGAAAAGCCAGGCTGTGCTGCAGGCAGCCTCCAGTGACACTGAGCATGTGAGGTATGGTCACAGCAGCATAACTCTACCTAACTCACAGGGATGGTGAGGGTCACAGAAACTCCCTGGACACAAACTATGACAACTGTGTTTCCTAAAACTGACAATAACGTGGTAGAGAAAAATACTAGCACAGAAATAGATCAACAGTGTAATTCAGAAAAAAAACCAAATTGGAAGTGTAAGAACATCAAAACAGTGATAACCCAGGCACAACAAGCACAAACTACTTGGTCTGCAGCCTGGTTTTATTGCCAATACCTCACTCAGCAGCTGGCTGTTGCTGTCCTTTTCTGGCTTACAGAAGGCAACTGCCATCTGCTTTTTTCCTTAGCTCTTATTTTGCAGTTCAGATTGCAACTAAACACATCACTACCATAGTTAGGTGGCTAGTAAAGGTTGTTTGTGTATAGAAAAACCCAACAAAACAAAACCTCCTTTTTCTTCCATTGCTGCAGAGAATGAGAGTGAAGTAAACATGTTTTCATTTTTCTAGTGAAAGGAAATGCACACCAAAAGTGAAAGTGGCATTATCTAGAATTTGTATGGACCACATGTCCAAGATGGGATGTATATTCCTCAAGGAAAGCACTGCTATAATTAAGAAGTGACAGGCTAGAAGGTTCATCAGTTTGGTTTCCACCACACTGCCGCTCCTGCACTATAAACTAGGGCAAACTCCACTGACATGACATCTCTGTCTTTAGAAACAGCTCAGATGTGTTAGGTGTGATTAGTGGTGTCTTAGCACACAAGCCAAAATTCAGTACTTTAATTTTCACCAGTGCATTTAGCCAGCATGCAGGCGATGAGGCAACTAACTTTGAATAAAGGAAAAAAACCCAAAGCCAGAACTGGCTGTGTGAAAGAATGACTTATGTCAAAGGCGGGTAACTGGATAAACCTGCATTTCCAAAACAGCTTTCAGAAAAGCTTCCTAAAGCAGAATTGAGAAACAAGATAGCTTTGTACACTAAGGTACAACAGTATGAATCAAGTTCTGTCAGCACTTCTATAATACGCCTTGCCTGTGCATGAGCTTAAAATGAAGCTGAAAAAGATCAGGAATTCAGGAATTAAAAAAACCCCACCCAAGGCTCTTCAGCACATTTAACAAAATGTTCTAGAGTATCATGAGATTTTAGGTCAAGGATCTTCCACTGGACTTTCAACTGGTCAGACTGTCTGCCTAGGACATCAGCACTACAATCATATTACCAGCAATCAAATCAGAACTCAGGCATCCTACAGAAAAATGAGTTTTGAAAGTGATAGCTCCTCAATCCTTTTCCTTATTGCCTCCCAGGAGAAAGATGATAAAAATTCTAATTTTTTCTGTGCCATTGACTATCCTCAGATCTTTCAGGGAGCATCCCTTTTCTTGATTAGGAAAGAGCACATTTTTAGCACAGCATACCATGTAAGGGGAGGTGGAGCAAAGCTCTTCTGAAGACAAAATTCACCCACTGGAGTACTTCCTGTAAGGGCGTGCCGTGGCACCAGCCTCACTCCATAGCCCTTCAATGCTAAACAAAAGCCAGTGGCAGAGCACAGAAGAGATCTGTGAGCAGTTGTGCCTGGTGTGCCAGATTGTAGACAAGAGTTGGTCCTATGTCAGCTTCAGATACAAGACAACGACTCAGAAGAATGTTGACAGAATGTTGACAAAATAAATCAATCAATTAACCTCTGTGTGAAGACTAGGCCGATTAGTAGGCATTACTGGAGGCTCAGACTGCAGTGATGTGAAACAAAAGAAAAAGACTCATGAGCAAGTGGCCAGCAACCAAACTACAAACTCTAAGTACACTGAGTCCCTTCTGGGAGCCCCAGTACCTTAACCACTTCTCCTGGCTTCTTGAGGGTTTTGGATAACTCTCAGAACAGGAGGCAGAGAGTCTGTTTGCCTAGGAATTAAGTTGATTGTAGATCTGGCCTCTAACATGCACTATTGAAGACCACTTGCTGTGATTAGAGATCAGTTGCAAAACCACAAATGTGACTTTTACCAGGAAACTCCTGCTTTCCCTGAAGCCATCTCTACAGACATTAGTTCCAAAAAAGGAGGGGTGCTTTATCTAACTGAATTTTCATTCCTGTGTGATAGGCATCAACTGGAAGACCTCTGTAATTTGGAATCTCTGCTACTTGCCACATTTTACAGCTCAGCAGATACCTATGCTTGATTTGTTCCATCTCTTAATTCCAAACCCAGTTTCTTCTTGTTGACAACTGCACAGACTAACTGCATAAAAATGTGCAGAAATATGGCCAATCCATGAGAAAAACTATGTTTCCTCCAGAGAGCTGAAGAGCAAAATTAGGCTTCAACAGATCTGAAACAACTGGATGGAAAATTATTTTTCCAAAATAAAAGGGAACAAAAATTTCAACAGACAATAAATGGCAATCTTGTACCACCATCCCATTGGTGCTACAGAAGGTATTCATCTACTTCAAAACAACTCAGAGTTCCCCAGCAGCAAAACACAGAGTACAGCTACAGGTCTGTGCCAGTACTGACAAAGCAGTTCAGTTTTCCACTGGTATAGCCTGCTCCAAACCCCTTGTCTCCTCCACTACAACAGGGACACAACTCTGCTTTCTGGAGAAACCTGCATCCAGGTTAAGCTGCAGTGACCTGCCTTCTGGAACTCCGTTTACTCTAGCCATTATCAGCAAGTTAATCATTTAAAGGAGAAAGTGAAGCTAGCATGCAAGTGGCTCCCCTCTGAAACTGCCAGCATAAAAAGAAAATTTATACCATCTGCATGTTACCCCTAGTCATTCCTCCCTTGAACTTGACTAAGCAGTTAAGGCTACATCTATACACTAAGATGGGGCTTGGGACAATTCAGTTACAGGTTTCATGGTTAAACCCAGAAATCAATATGAATTTTATGCAGAATTTAGTAAATGTGATTCCACTCTGCTGAAAAAGAAAAATAATTTACTTCAAGCAGCAAGTTTTCAAAATCCAAGTTTTAGAATACTCCCTGATTTTATTTCTGATATTTCATCTGCATTTTTATTTGTTTATTAAACATTGGCTCTTAGTGTCTCTTACATTCATTATACAAATCTGACCCATAGACATCAGTGTCCACTCAAACCATGCTTCAACTCAATGCATCTAAAACTCCTGAGTTTCAAGCAGTGCTTGGCTGCAAAAACAGTGCACTGTGAGATGCACCTTCAGTGACTGAAGGCAGTTCATTAAAACAGACCAAATTGCATCAATCATTGTGGCATTTTTCTGGAATATTACTGTTGTGGTCTGAGGTTGGGTAGACTAGATTAAATAATACCATAGCATGTCTCAGCAAACAAACAAAAAATCCCACACCCACAAACCACTTCTGAAGAGACCTCTGATAATACCACGAGACTCTTTTGAGATGCTGTCATTCAGAACTCTTAATTCTCAAATAACAGAAATACAAGGTCTCTAATTGTAAAGCACAGATTGAATTTAAAGAAGCCAGAAAAAATTAAAAAGGCACAAAAATTATTCTGTAGGTAGATAAGAAAGCAAAGAACACACACATGTGAGCTTGTGTAGGAAGAAAAATTATGTACTCCCACTGAATCAGCTGATCCTGGTAATACATAGAGCTCCATCACCACTCATGGCCACAAGCAATGCTCTAGGCCAGCGCTCATTAATTTCTCTGGAGTTCAACATGACAAGCAAAAGCTTTTCTCTTAAAAATAAATTCAGACTGCTACGTACCTGGGTACAAAGCCAGCTTAGAAGGAGTGAACAGATACAGCAGTTTCTGAGCAAGCTTTGCAAACAGCAGCAAGAGCACCAAGACTCTTGACAGAACCACAGTCACAAAAACATCAGGTGATAGAAGTGCAACATATTTCTTTTGAAAACATGAGCTTAGCTATTGCCTCAATTTTTCACAGCAAAATAAAAACATGGTACTACCTAGGTGTGTGTCATGCAGTACAATAGGACACAGAAATCCATTTCTTCTTGCTGTCAACTCATTCCAAAGTTGTGTTACTGCATGAAGTCCTCAAAATAGTATTATTGGCATATTTTCAGGGAATAAAGAATGCAACAAGACCTCAGAGAATTCCAGGATTCTTGGACAGATCTATCACTTTCCAGGTTTCTCTTTTTCCCCAAGAGAAATGGCCATGAACCTACATTCCCTTTACACTTATTTTCCACACAGAATCATATACCAAATTCCAGGTTTTTAAAGTCATGACTTTTACAGAGGTAATAGTGAATAGGGAAAAACTTCATTGCTTGCTGTCAATCTTTCATGAGTGGTGTTTCTGATACAAAAGCTTTCTTGAGAATTATCTCAAATAAACTGAACACCAATCTTTTTGCAACTTCAACAAGTACAGTAGTCAAATGTTGCATCCTGTTCTCACCAGGACAGTTCTGCTGAAGACCCTGTTATCATTTAGACCTTGGTTGAAATAACCCCATTTACTTAACAAAAGCTATTTTGCAAAATTCAGTCTTTCCTTAAAAGGGATTATCTTAGTTCACATGCCAAGTTCAACTGAATGCACCTTAACAAATAACTTAAAACTTTCAAAACTATCAGCATCATACTTTTTTTTACTTTTGCCGTCAATGCACTCAATGTCAAGTACACTCCCTGAGCACGTGAATAGACCATAGACTGCTTCCCCCCAAAAAACTAGTCACCAAAAGAACTGAACAAAATCCTCCAGAATCAGCAGTGGAAGCCTCTTCTCATGGGCCTGAGCTAGAAGTGTAAGATGATTCTCACCCAGCACAGATAAACATTGTCAGTAATCCCAGCACACACTTCAGTGAGCAGGCTGTGTTACAACACAAGCAAAGTCCTCAGACATTAGACTTTCACTCTGAAAGCCAGAGGGACTGAACACATCAGATTTGCTCTACTGGTAGACACATTCTCTGCTATTCCTCAAACTTCCAGCATAGTCTCTTTATTGCTTATAAATTTCTTCATGTTAGGATCTCTTTGTCATGGTTAAAAATAGGATGCTTCCTGCTACCTGGCACCTACAGCAATGAATGGGGACTCCCTACAAACAGAGGCAGCAGTTTCCTGAAAAAAAACACAAGTTCCTTTTGTACACCCAAGAGCTACACTGCAAACAATCAATGTAGGGCTTTTTAAAGAATGTACCTCCCAGACACCTTGAGAGGCATTTTAAAAGACCTCATTGCCATCTACAACTGCCTTGTGGGGGGAAGAGGAAGGGCAGACACTGATTTCTATGCTGACCAGTTACAGGACCTGAGGGAATGGCCTGAAGTTGTGTCAGGGGAGGTTTAGGTTAGAATCAGAAAAAGGTTCTTCACCCAGATGATGGCTGGGCACTGGAACAGGCTCCCCAGGGAAGCGGTCACAGAACCAATCCTGACGGAGTTGGAGAAATGTTTGGACAATACTCTTGGGCACATGGTGTGATTCTCAGGGATGGTCCTGTGATGGGCCAGGAGTTGGACCCCATGATCCTTGTGGATCCCTTCCAACTCACCTTTTTCTGTGATTCTATAAATAAATGTCCAGAGGAATCACAGATACTTTTGGACCCCTCTTCTCCCAGCCTTGGCTAGCAGAAAGAAGGTGCACAGACATCAGCAGAACTCACTGAAGGTGCAGGACACCAGGCCACACTGTCTGGGTTTTCAGCCCTGCCCCTTTACACAACCACCATCCAAATGAGAATTGGTTCCTTTCCCTCCTTCCATCCACTCTTTCCACTCACTTTGCCTCAAACGCAGATGGGCAAGATAGGGCTACATATTGTGAGAAAAACCTCCAGAACTTGATTTTGGTAAGCCAGTTCATCAGCCTTTAACAATTGCTCACTGTTTTGCCCCAAACAAACCGGAGGTCAGCCTCCTGACCAGCATCAAGAGGACCACTGAGAGCCACCATCCCAGGCAGTTTTGCTGGTTTAAAGTGTGGTGAAAGCCAGAGACTCTGCTGCCATTCTGGATCCTGCCTGAGGCACAGACTCTGCAGCGTGGGATAAAATTACACTTCCACACCCCATGCAATACCTGTTTTGTAAGTATACAGTTTCAGTTTCCAGGACTATCAGTTTAATGCCCTTGAAGATGCTAAGTTCCCTTTTCTTTCAGGCATTTTAAGTTTGCTTTGGGTGTAGACACACAGTAACAGACAACAACTGAACTTAAAGTTGGACAATCTGAGTCTAAAAAGAAATAGGTGTTTCACTAACACATGCAGAACATGGCAACTAAGCACCCAGTCATGATATAAGAAATCTCCTCCATGTCTCTGGAAGAACAAATCTTTCATCTGAAATGAGCACTATGCACAAACATTACCAGAACAGTTGCAAAATCTGCTGGTGATCACTGTCATTCACCAGAGGACTGAAAAAAGCCTTTTTCTTGTTTTCAAGATGACAAAGAATCAGTGCTACTGTTCAGAAAGCTAAGGCAGGTATGTCTAGCTTTGTATTAGCACTACTCGCTCAGCAGATTAGAGGTGTTTTGATGAGTTTTAAATAAAGAGGATGGTGAAGGATTCCATTGCTAAATTGAGACTTTTCATTAATTTGTCACCAATGTTGTAATTATTTCAGTTATTAAGTACTCAAATCCATAACCCAGAAACATGAGCATTGCTTTTCCAGACTTGTCAAGTGATAGTTTTGGAAACACATTATCAACAGTTGAGAAGGTCCTTCTCCTAAGAGAAAGGAGAGGAAGCATCACTTTAAATTTCATAAAATTAAGCAAAGTTTTAAGTCTACATCCAAGGAGCACAAAATTAACAGAGCAGAGGAGGGAAATCCTCTAAGGCAGATTGAATTGCTTGTGCCTGAATTCAAGGAATGGCTGAAGCTGAAATTCACACACATGGGATGGATACCTAATTAAACACTAATCTACTCAAAGTCATATATTTGTGATTTATGTACAGAACCACATACACACACATTCTCTTCAGTCACAGAAACAATATCTGTTTAACTACACAAGCTTTAAGGAAACATTGAGGCTGTTAAGTGTGTGGTTCTCTTCCTGTTTTGCCTGGTTTCTTCGTGAATATAGCTGCAGAACTACAGGAAAGCTGGTAACTAAACAAAAACCAAATCAAGTGCAGAATAAGCTTCTGTAAACCCATAGAAATTGTATTTGAAGAGTGCACTATGTAGCAAAATTCCTGTATGTTATAACAGGAAAGGAGAATAAATACTGTTCATAAAGGTAAAAAAGGATATTCAAAGTAATTTTTATTTGCACTCTTCTACTACACAACCGGATCTCAAGGCCCTGAAAGAGTGGGTGCCATACAGATATATAACAAATATGCAGGCCTTGTCCCAAAGCCAAGAGGAGGAAAGGAAGTTAAAATATTTGTTGAAAAAGCAGTAAATACAGTTCACATCAAAGCAAAGGAAACATCAGGAGTACATGGCTATAAAGGTCCCTGCATGCTTTTAATATCTCCAACATTGTCATTATTTATTTTCACTGGAGAAACAAACTCATTTTGCCTACCAGACTCCTCCAATTACAATGCAGACAGCCAGACAAGCAAAGGAATGGCCAGTACTAAAATCAATTTACAGAAAACCTCACAAAGGCCAGCCACTTTAAGATCCACATAAATATTTGTTTCCAAGATGATAAAACAACTCTCATAAAAAGTCTAATCAAGCCTTAGTAGTCTGAGAAGACCTGAACTATGAAAATATTGATTATTTTAAATCTTGTGATGATATAGAAATACTTTTAATGGAGAAAGGAACTTCTTTGGAGTATCAGAGCCATTAAAGGCCTCTTGGGTTTTAAACTGCTGTACAGACAGGTCTAGCATGATAACAGAAACTGCAGATGAAGACAACATTTAGCCCATCTCCCACAAAGATGACCCTGACTTAGAATGTGCTAGAGAGAAAAAAAACATTAATAAACATCTCATTAGCTGCAGGTGCTTGCTGAGCAAAAACAACAGGTAAAGAACTAAGAAAGGCAAACCCTGTAAAGAAGCAAGAGAAAACAGATGCTGAAGATTGACAAAAGCCCCATGTGGGTCCATCACCCAGTCAGAGCTGCACTGGAGTGACCTTTCTTGGTACCAGGTGAGAAGAACAGCACCCTGAGTACATGCATTCTTAATTACCAGGCCTTCCAGCCTAACCCACCTAATGACTGATAACATTCAAATGTACAGACATAGGTATTTACCCATAGGTATCACTGTGCTAATGGTGTTCTAGAGACACTATGAGCTATTTTAAATATTTAGTAAAATGAAAAGCAAATTAATATCCTTCCAGAATATATTGTACCATTTCCTATATTATTTCTCACCAGGAGCAGTCAAGGTAAGCTGACAAATTTTTTATCTTCTTAAAACTGCATGAACTTGTTTGCTTGCTATCTGTTCTACTGTTCACATGCATCTGCTTACATTTCACAGCAACAAGAGAAAATACAGGAATAATCAAAAATCAAATCTCAGTTAAAACAAGAGAGACAAAGGATAAGCACATATGTGTAGCTCCTGCAAGTAGAAAAGAGTAGCTAAGTCAACAAACTGTTGGGAAACTAGCAGTGCCATTGAACAAACCAGGCAAATTATTGATTTTTAGCTTTATGGACTGTTGACTCTGGAAACCATCCAGGGCATGATAAAGGAAAGTAATATGCTTCTTAAAACATTAAGAACTCAATAACCTCACGCTAGAGTTTGGATCTCCATTTTATATGGGCAGTTTCAAATACACAGAAGAGCAGGTAACTGCATACGCAAGACCCTAACATGACAGGCATATTAACAATGACTAGCAATATATATTTTATCATGAAGCTCTAACCAGCTAAGTTTATTACTATTCTGAGAAAAAAAAAAGTACAAGCTGCGAACTCAAAAAACCCCAAAAACAAGACCTGAGTTCTGAATTTGTTTGTAAAAGCTACCAAGCTAGCTATCTTTTTCCTTCAGAAAAATAAAATAATCAGTTAGCTGTAAATTATTCAGATCTAATAAATACACATACTATAAATTTGCTATTTAAATGCTTTCTAGGCTCTCCTGTTACATGGTAGAATGGTAATAACTGAAATTTAAAACAGTGTCTTGAGGCTCCAAACTAACATTTGTTTTGTAAACAAAAACTGGTGCAATCCACCCCTTCCCTCCACCCCCCCAGAAGGAGTGCACATACACACAGAACCACTCGAAGGAGAAAAAAAAAAAAAAAAAAAGCAGTCACAATTTCACAATTGTAAGTAGTAGAATCCCTGCCAGACTAAGAGAGTTTAAATAGTAGGCTCCATGTAGGAAATAGGAATTAAATTAAATAAGGCAGACAGTGGCTACACAGGCTTGACAGTCCTGCTATAAATCAATGGCCATCAGCATCCCTCTGCCATCACTGCTTACTACCCTAAGCACCATAAATATTTTTTCTTTAAAAATTAGTTGGGTTTGTGTTTTCTGTCTGTTTTGTTGTCACACAAAAAGTCAGCATATTAGAACCATGTGTGGTTTTTTATACTCTGCCAAAGGCACACTGCCCCTCCTGCACATGAGTGGAAGTATAGACAGTTTCATATTGTCTTTGGCAAAGCTGTCTTCTGTAGCAGGCAGGCACTGCATTCTGTACTCTCCAAGCCTACCCTTGTTTTTAACAGTTATTTACCCAGACTGTAAACAGAAGTCAAAGTAAACACACAGAAGCTCACTCATATGTTTCAGATGCAGGACCATTATCCCTACCAGAAGAAATGTGATTAAAAACTAACAAGTATTTTTTTCTTCATAGCCAAAGCAGCCGATTGCATAACAAGCCAAGGGATTTAAACACACCTATCATGCACAGCACATTTGTGAGTGCCAAACTGCACCAGTCACTTACAGACTCTCTGTAGCACACGGAGGAGCTAATAAAACACTGCTGTGCCTGCTGTGCAGCATATCCCACAGGCAGCCCTGATTGCACTGCAGAACAGCAACATACCTTTCAGTCTTGTGGAATTCCCATTTTTTTGCTGCTCATCCTCTTCATTAATGGTGAATAAACCTGGGGGATTTGGCCTGGCACTTTTCTTCAGTCTCTCTTGTCGGAGGGCAGTAGTTGAACCAAGCATGCTGCTGTTGCCTCTTGCTTATTAAAAAAAAGTAAGAAACTCCAGCCCCCGATTAGCCACTAGCTGCAACGCTGTCTGTTCATTTGAGCACTTGTAACAGATCCCCTATGGATAAGCAGTATGCAAACAGCTGACAAATACCAACATCTAGTCGGCAGGAAAGGCTTGCAGTCGTTCCCCTCCTTGAAGAAAAGCCCCAGTCAAAGGCACATGGGTTTGGATGATGCTCTTTGCTGTCTTAACCTGTTCAATCAGATCCCAGCCCACAGCTCCAGGTTCCTTGCAGCAGCACCTTCTTCCAGCTACAGCACACTAAAATATTCAGCACGCAGTACAAGAGGAGAAAATATGATACGCCGCTGTTAACAGTTGCCCTGACAACACGGACACATCCTAATCAAAGGAGGGTCTATGAGTGCTGTCTCCTCAGCTGCAGCGAGCCGGCCTTGGGAACGCTGTCTCCTGCACGCTTGTGGAGAGCTGGAAGCTCCCCGGCAGCAGGGGCTGCTCCTTCCTCCTCCCCAGGCAGCGGGAGAATGGAGCTGCGGTTGCACAAGCAGATGAGCACAGAGTGAAAAGAAGCCTGGAAGGCGCCAAGCATGAACCTGCTTTTTGCTCAGCTGTTCTGCTTATTCATGTTTAAAAATTTCAGCCTAACCCTAAAACAATGAGTCCTCTTCTGTATTTGCATGTGCTGGGTGTCGTGTGTGCCACCGCCCCCCCACCCCCTTAATCACCTTCCTATGCAGTACATACCTTTTGCATTAGGAATGCATACACCCTCAATTACAGGCAGGTGTTGGAACATTCTTTTCCACAGGTGAAAACGCAAAAATGAGAATTTCTAGCTTCTGTGGAAATCATGGGCCAACAAAATTCTGAAAATTCTGTACCACACCATTAGTTTTTACAGCACCAACCATTACCATACACTTTTCAAAATGAGCAAAGTCCAAACAGCCCAGGTAGTTTTAGTTAATTGATTTCCCTCATATGCTGGCATTCTGGATTTTCTTAAGCCATTTACAACACAATGCTTGCTCACAAGTTTTGCAATCTGAATGTTTAATCCTCCGCAGCTGCAAATGCCACTATGCAATATGCCGGATATTTCACCTGAGAGACATCTTTAACTTCATCCACTTCCACCTCAATTCAGTGCGTGCTCACTATTTCAAAATGCTACTGAAGAAAAACTGACAGCTAGAATCACTCTATAATTTTAAAAGGACATTATTTTTCCTCACTTCAGGGCTGTTTTGTTTTGGTTGGTTTTTTGTTTGTTTTTTTTAAGGGAATCTTGATGTAACCTGATCAGCCACCACAAGATGGCACAGACATTAGCTGACAAGTCTGTAGGTGGCTCATTGAAAACTGCAAGTTACACAGATGTATGTGATCGCCTCAACGACACAGGTAACAAAACCAAAGAAGTGTCAGAATTTATGACATGAACTATGCTGACTGCCACAGTGGCCTGGGATGCTCTTTACAGAGGATGCCTGGATCATGCTCAGCTGGCAGGATAGCTCTGTCCTTGCACATCTCAGGCTCACGAGCCAGGATCACAGCGGATGGAGAAGAACACAGCACCACCTGAAGGCTCAGCTGTACCGTTCTTCCCCCTCCAGCACAGCCACAAAACACCCAACCAAAACAGAAGCATTTTGCAGGACCAAGCCCAGAGCCCACCTCTAGTATGGATTTCCTCCTGTCTATGTCCTGCCTCTTGGCTACACCTTGGACTCTGGGCGTACACGGAAGCTGCACATGGTGACATTTGTCTGCAGTTAGAGACGCTTTATACTACAGGGCGTGGACAAAAGAGTAAGGAAAGAAGCTCCAAGACAAGCTGCTCTTTGCCTCAGCAATTTGCCTTCTGGCGTTTATACAGGCACCACTACTTTATTCCATAAAGAGAAGCAGCTTCATTCCTCAAATCCCATCCACCTAACACCTCCCACAAACGCTACATAACAGAACACACATCATCACAGAAAGCGGACAGTGGTTAGAACCATCACAATTTTTCACACGTGCCAAGACTTGCCAACAGAAAAAGGTAATAGAAAACAATATTTATATGGCAGCTTCATTAAATATTGCTCCACCCTGTTTCACTGCTTTAAGTCACTAAGTAAGGATTTCTACCTTTTAAAAATTATGTTTAATCACCTTTGATTAGAAAGTCCTTAAATAGGCATTTCAAAACATGTAAGAAGTATATAGCACACAAAAATACACCTGACTGCAGCAGCTTCTCACCTCACAGGTTTGTTTACTGTTTCAGCATGTCCATTTCCCTATTATTGAAGGAGTCATGCAGAACAGCTACAGGACTGAGAATTACTTCCGTGGTCCTTGCAGGATCCCCCACACCCATAAGAGTGACTTGCCCTCCATACAAAACGTAGTAATAACCAAGTTTGATGCTTCAGGGGCTGGTGCAGATGGATTTGAGCAATGACACACAGGCAACTGAGGTGTTGGTACATTTTTCTTCCTGTTGACTTACTAATGCAGAGGTGACAGAGGAAAAGTATCAACAGCACATTCAGCTTACACAGCAAGATTTTATTTCACGGTCCCTGTGGTTAACAACTATGCCAGCTCACAACAAGTTTCCAAATGCCTAATAAAATGCAACCTACTACATATAAGAGACACCTATTATAATAAAAACCTCCCATAACTTTGGGCACTTGGGCAATTTTTTTTTTCTGAAAAACATTCCTAAAAATACTATTAAACATACATTAAAGGTACCAGCACTTCATAAGAGACTGTACTGACAGCTCCCCCTTCCTCAATCCAGTGGTTTAAGGTAGAAAAAGAAGTTCCTGAGGTATTCCTAGCAGGAAAGCTTTGCTTATTTCAGCCTCATCTGCATGG
The DNA here is from genome assembly GCF_027477595.1 of Haemorhous mexicanus. Classification (NCBI taxonomy): domain Eukaryota; kingdom Metazoa; phylum Chordata; class Aves; order Passeriformes; family Fringillidae; genus Haemorhous; species Haemorhous mexicanus. Next base: position 52,066,296 of record NC_082343.1, read on the forward strand.
GAGCTTCTATATGAAAACTGGGATGAAAGCAACATTCCCCTGAGGGAACAAAGGGGTGGATAATTTTTTTTAGGAACAAGGCTGTTAAACACTAAAAAAAAAAAAAAAAAAAGACAAAAAACCAATTTCCTTAAATAATCCCTAATGATATTTTTTCCCCCTCTAACCATTAGTCATCCATGTTTTTGCCATTAAAACAATCACAGCTGAGCTCTCTAACTGATGGAGTAAAACTCGAGAGAGAGAGAGAGAGAGAGAGAGAGTGAGGGCAACTGTGTATCTTTAGGGCACTAGGTCATTTATGGGTTTTCCTTTTTACAACACCTGCAAGCTGATTATCAGTCAAACCATGACACTTAAACACACCCACTTTCACCCACTGGATTCTATAGGTATAATTACCTGCACAAAATATCATCTGATGTGCAGCAGTCTTTAACAGCAGTTTAACAAGGACTATTAGGACACTTATATCATTATATGGGAAATGTAAATATTTATGACAACACGCTGAGAGATGTTTCTGCTTTACCATCAGGTATTAAGACTTGATATATTTACCTATGAAATGAAAGGAAGTGGAAACCAGTCACCATGGCTGAACTCTAGATTTGCTATCTTCTTTCATCAACAGGATTTTTTCATTCCCTGTAAACTATCCAAACTGTCCATGAAGCTCATTACTGTGATTTAGAGTATAATGAATTGCACATAACTTTACATTCCACAGCCACTACCTTGTGAAAGCTTCCCCTCAACTTGCATGTATTTTGTATCAAGAAATAGATCAAGTAAATATATTATTTTAGCATACATTCCTTTACAGACTGCCACTATTTCATTGTTATTTCTGATTTTCTTACCACTGAAGAGGTTCAGGGCAAGGTAAATATATCTCTCATATTTTTATGACAAGAAAGGATATAGAATTTTGCTTTCACAATCATGTTTTCCCTGTGTGAAACAATAGGGTTCCATTGGGAACTAGGTTCCAAATGTTTCTTTCTTGGGGGAAAAAAAGATCAGGAAAATTCAGTTAAAATCTCCCATCCTGTTCTGCAAAAACATTACAACAAAAAATTTTAACATATCTAATCATCAAAATACACAATTCATATTTTGTATAGATTTTCATATTTTCAATATTAATCATCTCTGTCAAAAGCTTTTTCTAAGAACTCATTTAAAAATACATATTATAGGTAGTGCTAGATCATACAAAATCTCAAATTTGAAAGGATCCATAAAGATCAACTCCCCATGCCTCACAGGACAATGCTGGAATATACATACACTAACTAAACTCCAAACTCAATCTATTCCTAGTTTTCTTCAGGAATCATATGTCTGTTTACTTTCTACTTCACTAGGTTTTAAATCAGGAAGTCATGCCTAAAAGATGGAGAAAGTAGGGCCTTTTTTTTTCCTACTCATATGAGAAAACAGCTATTTATCCAGCCTTAAAGGACTGGAAACCTCCTTTTTCTATGGCATTTAAATCTTGGACAAAACAAACTAGCCTTAAAAAGAAAGGCAGGATTCATCCCCACACCTCATTTTGGGATTTTTTACAGTTAACTTGGAAATAGCCAAAATAGCCACTGTATCAGAAAAAACACTTTCTTCCATTAAGTCAACCACTGTCTCAAACACCCAATTTTTTCCACTGCTGCTCTCTATTTTCTCTTCCTTCCACCTCTTGTTTTACAAAAAGGACACATAATAACCTTGTCTTTATGGAGGTTTCTAAGTTTCTCTTCAAAGATATCTCTAAGGCCTCACTTTTATATACAAGATAATAAAGGACCAGCCAATTATTTTTACTGCAGTAAATAAAATTTAATTTTACTGAATTATTTTTAAACAACTTCAGTATATAAACATCTGATATAATAATTGATTTCTTCTTTTCCTCTTCTTGGAAGGAAAAAATGCCTCTTGAATTAATCAGTAAGAGTATAAAATGCTAGAGAATAAGAAGGGAAGCCTTCATCCCAGTTTGCTGCTCTGCTGACATGCACGGCGCCACACACTGGACCAGGGGCTGTTAAGAGCTCCTCAGAAGTGACTAGGCAGAAGGTAAGTGTTAACTGTTCCCCCTTCTGTCAAAGAAATCTAAACCTGTGTGCATTTCCATGCATAGGACAAATTTAGGAGAGGGCTAGAAGCCCTACCCTGTTTCAAACTCATTCATCAGCACAAAAAGGCACAGGAACATGAGGAGCTCATCAAGAACTTAATCAAGAGTCTCATTGTTCACAAACACTTTCCACCCATACACACCAATAAAACAATCAAATACAAGACTTACATTAACAAGTCTGTCACATATTTTAATTAAATTGATTTGCATAGTATGACTAATTATAAGCATTACACAAGGCACCATGATGAATCAAAAACATAAATGATCATTCTTAGTCAACACTCTTTATTTATATATAACAGAATGATGTTGGATCAGGCCCTATAGTAGAACATATCATGTAACTTCAACCAAAGGTCAGTTAAATAATGAAAGGCAGCAAGGAATTGGGAGTTCACAGGACAGTAGCAAACAGGAATTTGGTAGAAGACAGAAGTTATGAATTCTAATTACCCTACAACTAATAGCCAGGGCAATGCTGTCACTGCTTCTCTTCTTTTTTTAGAATGCCTGGGTTTAATACATGTCAAGAGAACCAAGCATTTGTATAGCACTCAAAATTAAGAGCACTTTTGTACATACTAAGTTTTAAGTAGAAATTAATACTTCAAAGACAAGGCTCCAAGCTTTTTTTCACAGAAACAGGGACATGAAAGAAAAGGAACTATGCCAAGACCAAATTAAAATTTTTTCCATTGTTGTATTACTGGCATTACTATCTGATGGATGGAATCCTGTGAACTGTATTAATTACCAGTGTTAATTACCAGTGCTTTCCTGACATCTTCATTCCCAACATGTTTCTTAGAGGATGACCAAGATGTCTGGACTTTTGGATAAGGGAGAACAGAGTTTCAGATAAAGAGACAAGGATATATTTGGAGACGTCAGTACTTTATTTCTCCCCATACTAGTCTCACAGCAACTCTCCTTCTGGAGCACAAACCATTCCATCACCTCTCTGAAGAATCTCACTGTCAACAAGAGTCAGGGTTTCTAACTGCGTTTATATGAACAACAAGGCAGCCTAGTCCTGCATGTCATCTGAGCAGACACCTTACAGTTGTTTCCCCTGAACTCTGACAGATCTCCTAGAATACATATTTTCAAGCTTTGTCCCTAAATCCTACTTGTTTTCATGAAAGCAACTATGGTACGACTCCAGAACCAACACTAAAGGAGAGCTGCAAAATTAAACCTGAAGCAGCTTCACAAACACACCATTTCTCATGCATGTGTAAGGTAAAAAAGGAATATAATATACACAGAGCGTTTTCTGCCATAGTTCCTGGCAGACCACTGCATTTCTCTGAGAGAGGTCCTACAGAGGGGATCCCCTCCCTGAAGGAAGGGCAGGTACACAAAGAGAGTCACCACAACAGCAGCAGCAGCACACTGCGGCTTGTATTGTGGATGTAGACTTATTTCTTCAAGCAGAAAAGAAAGTATGTGTATGTTGTTGCAAGATGATACAGTATTTACATAATTGAGGCAATTATTTCTCTGATCATTTAATTACCTTTAACACCACAAATAGTTTTCAGCTCTAAAGTATTAAATTTGTTTATCTGGGGTAATAATAAATCATGCAAATAAAATATTAGCCATCTCAGAGTACTGTAAATTTACAACTTTCTGCAGTTTGAGACAGCACATACACAAGTACATCTCTTTTCAAAATTAAGCCCAAGGAAAACAGCAATGCATACTACTTTAACTAAATTAGTAAAACTTCTCTTTCTGTACTGGAAGTACCACATAAGCCAGCTGTTTGACCATCACTTAACAGGCCTGATTCTTCTTAAACTCATTATTGTTTTTTAGGGACAGTGTTTGGCTTTGGGGCTTTTGTGCATCTGTGTGTGTAGAGTTATTATGGTTTTGAACTTTTTGGGGGGGGGATTTTTTTGGACAGGGTTGGATTTTTGTTTTTGAGTTTGTGGTTCTTGATGTTTGTTTCACACACACACCCCCCTCATTCTTTCTTTTTTTTTTTTACACTAGTAATGCTGGGAGTAGGTGGGTGGAGAAAGACAGCCTGATTCCCATTAAACAATAAGCATGGAAAAAGGCTCATTCAAACTTTTCCACATTGTTAGTCCTTGCACAGACATTACTTGACCAACAAGAGATACCCAGTACTTGATCAGCTTTCTGAAGTTGAGGATTTTAACCTAAATTTAATTTAGTTGTATAATTTTCATTCTACAAAGTACTGATAAATCTGAGTCTCTGTGCATTCAGTACTGCCTCAAAAATCGTTAATGTGGGACCAAAGATATAATCATAGGCTCTGAGACACGATTTCATAGTTTGAATAGCTTTTCATCAGAGGGGAGGTGGCAATAGAAGAACTGCAGATCCACGATTTATGTATTAAAAGATAGAAAGGATTCCCAATGTGCTAACGTTTAGATAATCACGGATGGAAATCAGAGCACGCCCACCACACACAAGCATCAACACCTGCAGCGTTTGTGAGTGCACACCCTCGAGGCAGTCCCCGTCTCCCCACACCTGGAAACAGCTCCCGCTGACACTGTTTACGGTACGGGGAGCACAAGGAGCCCTGGCCGGGGCAGAGGTGACCCTCGGGCGGTACCGCAGCCTGTGCTGGAGCACCGCGACATCCCCCGGTGCCGGTGGCTGGGCACGGGCATGGTCCATCCCCTCCTCCGGCCATAGTGACCAGCGGCGCCCTGCACCAGGCAGCTCCCCTGGAAAGGACATGAATCGCCTGAGCCGGCCCGAGAGAAAAAACCCACGTGTCACAACACCGTCGTGTAAATCCTCCCCAGCAAAACACGTCGGAACCGCTGGGAAAGAGCCATGGGAACCAGAGCACGCCTTCAGCTCCCAGACACTGTATGCTTTCTGCACTTTTCTGTTTTCTCTAATCATTTATCTGTTTGTCAGGAAAAAAATAAACACAGTAAAATGAAATTTGATTTCTTCTCAGATGGAGAAAGTACCAGGATAAGCCACACAAGCCACCATTCACTGACATGACTTAAAGGGCAGATTTGTTTTGCTGTAAAAAGCAGAGTAATACTAAGCTCACTTAGAAGAAAGAACTAACTACAACAGTACACAAAACCACAGCATTAAAGCTTCTTTGCAACGTTACAAACACATAGTTCTCTCTGTTATTCCAGAGCTTAAGCAAATCGTTACCTGTGCACAGAGCTGGCCAAGGCAGCCCAGAGCACGCATGGGGAACTCTCACAGGCAGAGACATGCCTATGTTTATGGATGGGCAGCCATAAAATGAGGTGCCTCAGAAGCTTCTCCATGTGGAACTCCCCACAAGAGGGCTCCTCTCATCTCAGGAATCACTGAAGAGCTCGTTAGCACTGTTAGATGCTCGAGTAGCTATGACAGAAAAATTCTAACTGGTGTAACTTAGTATATCCCCTGAGCACTGTACTCACTTTGACATCTATAAATTTATGAATGGCAGAATTAAAAAAACCCTTCACCCTGATAATTAAGCCATTTACCCAAAGAAAGCTAGTTAAGTGCAGCAGACCACCTGCCAATAAAGGGATCCACTTGCAACATCCCCCTGCAAAACCCTTGTTGTGAAGTTGAAGCTTTCCCCAGGATCAGCCCTGAAATTCCATGCGTGTAACCACAGGAGGCAAGGAAAGAAACAAACCAGCCACGCACCACAACACACACACAGAGCTTTGTTTTTTCAACAGAGGCAATAGTTTGACCAGTAGCTAATTTCACCACACACAGATGGGATGTTGACCTTCCTGAGGAGCCGGATCCAGACACAGGTGTTCCGCCTGCAGAGCAGACTGCAGCCAAAGCCATCTGCATGGCCGTCCCTGGGCACACACATCTGCTCACTCATGAATGGACCAAAGAGCCACAGAGCAGATCCCTGATGTGCTTTTAGGTCGTTCCTGTTTGTGAACACCTGCAAAGCGGTCCCTGTGATAACTCAGAGACCTAAAAGGATCTCAGCAGACAACAAACTTCACAGAAAAGCTTCACAGTTAAGCACAGAAGTTTATCTCTGACATTTCACTCACAAAGAAGTTTCAAATGAACTTTGACAGCACAAAGTAAGTTAAATTCAAAATACTCAAGAACTTATGCAAGCAGATCCTTCAGTCTACAGACGTCCCAATGAGTAAAAGTTCAACAAAGCAGCCTGAAATGAAACTATAAAGCAAACACAGAATAAATCTCAGCACGTAAATAATTTTAAGACAGAACATATGCAAAATACACATCAATTATTGACTCATTTCTAATTTTGGTAGGTAATTATAAAAAGACTGATAATCCAGTTTTTTTTTTTAAAAATCACATCAGCAGTATAGGGTAGAGAACTGGAAAAGAGTTTGTTAGAAATGGCTTCAAAAAACCAGGCAGTTCTTTCTGTGGAAAGTGAAGTCAATGTGGTTGCAAACTGCGAAACACATAGTAACACAGATGCACATCCTTTCTGAAGCTGAACTTTAGAGTGATACCTGGGAGCAACTTGTAAGGATTTCTGAGCTATGCTCTATACTTCTAATGAGGACAGCACTTGGATAGTTCTGCCCACAGTCTTTGCTTCTAACTGCATGTCTGCATTACATAAAGTTTGTATTAAAAAAAAAAAAAATATTATACTGAGAAAACACAATCAGCCAACAGCCATATGGCCTATTCATATGCTGTTTTGATATAAAAACTCACTCTTTGATTTAGAGAAAAACTTGAACTTATGCTAGAGAAGGACTAGCAAAGGGTGAGTGGAATGGGACTGGGGAGGAAGGTAAAAAAGGAAAAAAGGAGAGGACTAAAAGTTGGACTCAGACTTCACAGTCCAGCAAGCAGCAAAAGCAAACCGCATCCGCGCCTACAACAGTGATACAGCGGTCGATCCGCTTGCGTAAGCCAAAATCTCCTCCCTGCACCCTCCTCGCCCTTAGGGCCAAAATAAAAGCGAGTTAAAACAGTCTCGCAATGTACATCCCTCCACAGAGGAGACGCAAGGACATCTCCCCTCTTTCCCTGTAGAAAACAAGGGCTTGCAGCAGCCCGTCGCTCGCACGCGTTTGAGGCGCAGCCAAACCCCGCAGCGAGCCTCGCTCGGCAGCACCGGGGCGCTGCCACCAGGTACCTTGACCCTGCCGAGCCGTCCCTCCGCCCTCGCCGGGGCTCACCCTGTCCCCGTTAGCAGCGTCTTGCGGCTGTCCACCCGCCCTTACTGCGGGAGCTCGGCGCTACCTCAAGCCCCGGTCAAAGCCCGCAGTCCGGCGGCCGCCCCCTCCAGACCCCTTCCTCGCCGGGCGGCTCCGCACCCCGCGTTAGCCCCGCCGCCGTGCGGGCGCTCGGCAGCACTCCGAGCCCTCGGAGCGGAGGCTTCAGAACGACCAGCGGCGACCCGGGAACGACGGCGCGGCCCCGTCGATGCCCCTGCGCGGGGTCGGGAGGGGTGTCGCTGCTACGGCGGGCACGGTTCGGGCGCGCCGGCCCCTCCAGCGCGGCTCTGCCCACCGCCCGGGCCGACCCCCCCCCGCTGTCCCCGGCCGGACCGCGGCGGTGCCCGGGGAAAGGCAGCGAGTCCCCGCACGGCCGGGCGGCCGCGGAGCGCCCCCGCACCTGTTGCGGGCGAGGCCGCCGCCGGGCCCTGCCGCTCTCCCGCTCCGCACGGCGCCCGCAGCCGCCCGGGAGCGCAGGGCCCCGCAGCCGCGGGCCGATCCGCGCCGCCCTCCCGCCGCCCCGATCGGTCGCAGCCCCTGCTCACCTGCGGGCCGCCGGCGCGGGCCGGTCCTGCCCGCGGCCTCCGCCATGTCGCCTCCCGCTCGCCGAGCGCGGCTGCTCCGCCCCGCGGCTCCGCGGCCCGGGGCAGGTGAGCGCCACGTCCCCCGCCCCCGCCCGCGGCTCTGCCCGGCAGCAGGTGAGGGCGGGACCGGCGCCCGCGGCCCGGGAGCAGCCGCCTCTGACGGGCTGGAGGCGTTTATGCGGCGGCGGCGGCGGTGGTGGTGGTGCGGAGGCGGTTGCCCGCACTCCCGGCCCCCGCGGCGGTCCGGGCTGCCGAGGTGCCGCTGTTCACACAGGTGTGATTAGTTTTTTCTTCAGAGCAGCTCCCGCCGCATTGGCACAGCTCGTTCGGTACCGGCGCCGAGAGAAAAAACAGGTTTGGGGATGCTCGCCATCTCGACAGTAGGTGGGAGGAGTGGCGGCCGCCTCACAAGCCCAGGCGATGCGCCGCATCGTGTGGGAAAGAGCTGCACTGCTGTAGACTCGTTCCTGCGGCACGTGCTCCTAAACAGTCGATTTAAAGCTGCGTGCAACGCCTTGCTTCCAAAATAAAAAAAAAGCTCTGTGAAGAGCTGTATCAGTCACTTCTGTAAAGGTCATGGTCCTGTTACCTTTCCTATGAGTTTGCCTTAACTTGCTTTATGCTGCTTTTCAGGCTCGTAAGAGTGTTTCTCTTTAAAGTGTTCTAGTCTGGATCAAAACATCATTTAATATTTCATCTGCTTGTAGGTAGCACCAATCATCAGAACTACAGGTAAAGGAGGGTGGGTGAATTGGGGAACTCATAGGAGGCCGCTGTGGGTGCAGGCAAGCAGGTGGAGAGGGGCAGCTCCCTTGGTCTGGTGTACTTGGACCAAGCAAACTTCAGTCACCACACAGAGCACCCCCATTTCATAAACTGCTAAGTTCAGAGCACGAGGTCTTCTAGGGGAAGGAGAGATTAATATTTTGCTGTTGCATCAAGAGCCATTTGTGCTCTAAAACAAGGAGTTTGGGGCTTGGGTGATAAACACACCCTGTGGCTTGTGGGCAGGAGTGTCTGTAATAGAAGAATAGGCTGGGCTCTATGCTGAAAAGTGCAAAAGACAGCAAAATCAGCACTGCCTTGGCTGAGTTTTCACTTCTGTGCTCCCTTAAGGGAGGTGTAAAGGTGTCTCTCAGTCAGTTTGAGCCCTGGATTAGAACAGCACTCATCAAGGACAAGGATGTTATCCACGTGCAAAGACAGTGGTATGCCTTATGTCAAAATGTTGCCCTCAGCAACATCCTGCACCAATGTAATCTCCAAGCCCTCACTTGTGGTCCATCCCCCACCAGCATATTCTGGGAGCCAGGCTGAAGAATCCCAGGCTGACCTGATGAACATCATCCTAAAGTGTTATGTCATGTTTTGTCTGAGGATGTAAAAAGTAACATCTGCTACAATCTATATGAAGTAGCCTGATGTAGGGATCTTGCATAAGCTTTTGTGCACAGATCTAGTGTCTGTATGGATTAGCTGGGCTGCTTAGGAACCACATTCAGACCAGAACTGCTGGAGGAGCCTAGCCTGGGCATGGATCAGATCCAACAGAGTCTCACCATGGAGAATACAGAACTGATTGCTGAGCAATGCTGCTGAAGCCACCTTGGGTCTGGTGAAGGCAGCAAAGAACTATAGGAGTTAATTCCAGCTGGTTCCGGGCTAGGTCTCATGTTCAGTGGAAACCTCAAGCACGCTTCTTTCTCCCTTACATAGCTGGCATTTCTGAGCAGCCTGAGTCATAGAGAACAGGCTGCATGCTTTCCAAGTAAACAGAGCAGTGCAATTACCTTTCAGTCATACTGCATGAAACAGAGGTTTTCAAAGCTGGACTAATACAGGATCATGCTTCACACAAAAATCAAATTAGGGAAGTTCATTGTCTTAGGGTTACTTCTCAATGGGTGAAGTCTTTTTTAAGTTTTGGGTTTTACAAGTCAGCTTCCACCTCTGGTCTTTCTAGAGTTTAAAATTACCTTGAAAAATGTAGTGTTTTCTTCTGTAATAGCAGTAGAAATTGCTAAACAGTAGCTATGTTTCTAGTGAAATGCAGTGAAGTTTTTGGAATGAGTTGAATACATCTGTGCCTAAAAATCAATAAAACCATCTTCAGAGTAAAAAAAACTGACTAAAATTATTTAATCTACTGTTCTGTATCTTATTTTTTTAATACATAATTGTTGCATTGTAGCCAGCAAAAGTTACTGTACATACATTAGGACAATGTGTTTACATTAAAAAAAAAAAAAATAATTTCCTTTGAAAATACCTGCTAGACCTGAAAAATTAAGAGCATAAGCCTTTTACTGGTTACCAAGGCTTATGAGAAAAGAACTAGCTTCTTGTCCTGGCAAGTCTTACCCACAATGGAATTTTTTGCAGCTGCCCCAGAAGGATCTGTTGATACCCAGTGCTAGAATAGTGGAGTGACAATGACAGTGGATGGACAGGGAACACCCACCACCCTTTTTCATTACACATGAGAAAAAAAAAATCATCTGCATAAACAAAAGCAGAAAAAGAAACAACAGTTTACAATGACTATTCAGTGCATGGAGGCAGGACTTTTCATTTCTCAAGTCAAGTACAACACCCAGAGAAGAATTTTGTTTGGTCTTGGCTTGTTAGTACTGTAATTAGACTGAATAGAAAAACCAAGAAAATATTTAATGCTATGGTTATCATTCTCAAATCACAGTAAATGTAAGATGCATCAGAAAGGTCCCCTTGATACTCAGTATTACTCAGCATGATTTTTTTCTTTTTTTTTTTATTCCAATATTTTCCAGTTCTACACCATTTTTATTATTTTATAAGTCCAAAAATATAGGAAAAAGTAAGTCTTAGGTTATTTTTATTTTCAATTGTGTATGTCAGAGATAGCTTTAGAACAAGCTAACATTACCATGGTTCAGGTGTATACAACTGGTACAGTTCAGTAGTACATAAACAACTCTAAAACAAATGCACCATAGAACTTAAATTACCAAAAATAAACAATATTAAACTATGTAGGGCAGTAGGTAAAAACAATTACCTTTAGGTCTTGCACACTAAAAGAAAAAAATCTAATTATGATTGAAATTATGAAGCTCTACTACAGATAATATTGATATATATTACAAAGAAATTGAAAAGTTGTCACATTTTGCTTTTGTTCCAGTGATGTACTGTTACATGAAATCTTACATCAGCTTGTCATGAAATTAACATCTGCTTACTTTAACTACAATATTTCATGAGTTTATAACTTTTTTGTGTAAGTTTTCTAAAAATTTTTGAAAAACTTGCATGTAAAAACATTTAAAGTAAAATAATATTGCAGGTTGTTTACAGATTCCTTATGGATTATAGGAGTAAAAGCAGTCAGGAAGCTGCAGTGTTTTTAACATTGGTAAACAAATACTGGATTAAAGTGCAACAGTCCTTCTGACAGCACACCTGCTCTGGCTGAAAGGAAATCTTTTCATCTCTGCAGAGAAGCAAAGAAAAAAGTATCAGTGTCAGGCGTGTTTCTCTCGAAAGTCAGTGATCGCCTTCCAGAGCGTGCACAGCATTCCTCCTCTGTAAAGAAAAATCATAAAGACACTCAGGTACAAAGAAACTCTCTAGTCTGAAAGCCTTCCAGCTGAGGTGCTTTCTGATTTTCTTGCTCTGGTTTTGATCAATGATATTCAGTGGGAAGGTTGATCAAAGGTGAACTCCAACATGCATTACTCAAACAGAGAACAGAGTCCTTTTCTGATCACAAGACAGGGCAATCTTTCCACTTGGAGGTGCCTGCTGTCTGGAATTCAGACTTCTGTTCCAAAGGACTTGCATAACCCACATTTGACTTCCAACATGATGCAAACTGGTGACCTATACACCTGGCATGATTAGGTGAAATGTCATGTTACTTACAGTCCATGAGTAACGTTTCTGAAGTTTGATGATGATAATAAACTACTGAAAGCTTTTCTAGCTCTACTTTTTAAATAAAAGCAAGGCTCTAATGGTGTCTCCAGTTGTAAGGTAAATGCTATACCTTAAAATTTTTCTTTCAGTAGAAAAAAGCTTATTTTAAGATTTAAACAGTATCAGCAGTTTGGCAGAAATGTATCAGCATACAAAGACATACTGGAAAGTGTTAGTTATTTTAAATGAATTGCACACAATGCAATAAATAGAGACTTAGTATCAATTTTTCTTCTTACAAGCAAAGTTCATTTAACTCTGAAGCATTACCTCAGTCTCAAACATTTCAGATCATCTCGTGTAACATAGCAGAGAACATCCGTTAAGGTATAGTCTTCAGCCAAGAACTGCAGAAAGAAATTTAAATGAACATTTTGTTAGAAATATTATTTAAATTCCTAAGCTCATCTTCCTGGAATCATCTGCCCCTAAAAATAGAAGGGTAAATTTGGGAGGAATCTAAAATTGGGCTGAAATGCAGTACATGTAACAGAAAAACATGGTTTCTACAAATACAGGGAAACTACTCAAATTTTGCACTGTATACTCTGCATCGGCATACCAGAAACAACTTGAAAGATGTAATGCTTTTACAGCTACTCAAAACCTTTGTCAACTGGCATTTATTGCTACCACTGGTATCACAGAATTACAGACTTCACTGAACACAAATTTGACCGTAAGTAATAGCACATTTAACCCACGAGGAAATGAAAACAGTTAAGACGTACCTTTTCAAGAATGGCATCTAAATTTGATGTAATTGAACTTGAAGGAATCTTTAGTCTGATCTGTAGGAGTGATAACTACATGCAGGTATTCCTAAATTAGCCGAACTCTTTAACACCTTTAAAGTTATATAATTTGCTGCAGAGCAGACTGATCTACTTCAGGATATTTCACTGTAGCACAGCTAGCTAAGGGTGAACATGTATCCTTTATCCAGAGTATCATCAGCAGGAATGCTGCAGTGTGTAAAGACACTGAAAACCCAAGAGTGTCTATTTACCAGGATATTTTATTGCTTTATTCACAATCATGTTTAGGAACAATCGATGGTACTTTATATTTATGAAGGCCTTCACATTCATGGCTTTTTCCTATTCTCTGAAAACAAATTCTTCTCTCAAAATGTGCTAAAGTAATTAGAAAGGTTTGGTGTTTTTTAAACTGAGTCACAAAAGAGTACTGCAACTGTGCCAGGCAGTGAATGGGATCATTGCTACCTTGTTTATCGTGGCCTCGTCAGCTCCATGAACTCTCAGCCAGTTTATGAGATCAGGGTCTTCGGTCCCTATGCCAGTGGAATGACGATGACGGACAGACGATCCAGGAATATCTGAAACAAGCATATTTGAGACAAGGTTTTGTGTTGCCAAAGCAACCTCTTGTCATTTTTGACTCCTCAAGCACTTTCTTCAGTGAGCTTTCCCTTCAAGCATAGAATACCAGTATACCCATAAATAAATGCCAGTTCCCAAAGAACACACTTAATTACAATTTATAGACATTATACATTAATTTCTCTGCTTGGTTAAGGGTACAGTTAAAGTAGTGTGAACATTGACACACACAAAATTTTTCTGCCCTCTTCTGAAAATGACTTTGCTAGTACAAGTCACATCAATTTCACTGCCGCTGTTTCTACACTAAGGTTGTTGCATCAATTTACTGAACTGTTCAGTGTAACTCAAACAATTGCTACACAGGCAATGTCTTAGGCTGAGGATCAGCTACTTTTGGAAGCAACACTTAGAAGCACATTACACAGAAATATCAAACTGCATTAGCATTTCCATTTTCTTCAGGGCAGACGCAGCAAACTCTGCTTTCCTCAGTAACATTTAAGTTGTAGTTGCATCTCACCAATTAGGTGTGTTTGCATCTCACCTCTTGAACTTTCACTGTAACAATTGGAACAGTCTGTAATTCAAGGAACATATATCTAAACATACTAGATTATCCTCTTTAGGAATTTTATTTATTCAGTAGCATATGAGCCTTGCCCTCTTCCATATAATCACAAACAAAAATATTTAAATCATACTCATTCCTTGTACTGTGATTAACAAATCCAGTAATTTGTTTCCACAATGCACATCCTTACTTCAGGGCAAAACCCTATGAGAAGCAGCACAATAAAGCATCTTAGCTGAGGCTGGCTCAATAAAATGGACAGACATTTAGCTGGCACTTTTTCATCTGTAGTCAGTATGAAACTTTTCTTTAAGAATTCTTCTCACTTACCTATTGGCTGTGACCTGAGCTGTAGGTTCCTGATCTCTTGATCTTTTTCTTCTATAGCTTGATGCAAGAGGACTTGAAATTCTCTCTCCTTTTGAACTAACTCTTCCAATAACCTGTGAAGTAATGAGAACAAAAAACTCATTTCCTTCAGTAGCTTCAAATTGTCAGGAAAGGAAAGATCTTACTATATCTAAACTGGAAACATTCCTGACAAAGACAAGGACAGAATTCTTCAGCTTTCACTGAAGGTACATTCTTTCATTATAGATTGATTTTGACCTATATCAAGATACAAACATTCATACAGAAGCCCCAAACACACCAGCCTCCATATAAACATTTACCCACTAAACAAGTGGTATGGGAGAATATTTCAGTGAATTTTCTACAGCCTGTGCTCTGTTTTAAACAAAACTGGAACTGAGAACAAATATCAAAGTGGTTCATAATCTAAGGGCTAAACCTTTGTAAGGAAAAATACCAGTTCACATCTCTCCAGCAGACATTTTCAAAGGTATGGAAAGGGTAGCGCAGTGATGAAAAAGTAGTGAAAACATATGGTTGCATTTCATAAATATGAAAAATACATTCTCAACCACACAAGAGCTGTCCCTTCCTCACATATAAGGCACTTTGTGCCTGCCCTCCTAGGCTATATTAAGAGTGAGAAAAGAGGAGGCAAAATACTTGCCTACTTCCCTAAGCAATTACTTCAGAGAATGTCAAGCAGAAGCAAATTGAAACTCATGTTTGACCTCCTTCATAACACAATCCCAGAGAGAAACCTGGAGAGATTCAGTGGCTAGCAGCATTTGAGCGGATCGAAAGAAAATAGTCAGAATATCATGGAAAATTAGTATGTAAAACTGCTGCAATTTGTTCTTTTAGAAAAGTGGTTCAGTAAAAGGTAGGATTTGTAAATGATCTGTTATCAGGAACTTGGTCAAAATTTGGACATGGAGGGAAGACTCATAAACCTATAACTGACTCCTGAGTCTTCAGAAGTTCTGCCTTGAAAGGACTGCAGCATCTTCATCCCTTTCTTGAAACCTCTGTCAGCCTGAGAACTATGCAATAACTGTTCCATTCCAGCATGTTTCCTTTTATTTATCCATTTTTTGTGTTTTTTTTTTTTTAATTTGTACCAGTTGAGCACTGCAACCCTTTTCTGAAAGACAGGAATTCAGTTAGAAAATGTGCCACAGAAGCCCCTTACCTGCCTTTGCACAGGGGTAAACTGAATCCCACATGACTGCATTGTAAAAACATCTAGCCCTACTTTTAGCTTTCATGCAGGCCTACCAGCAACATATTTGCACTTGAGTGCTTTCACACCTGAGCCAACAAACCTTAACAAGTTCACCCTGCATGGGAACAGAGCTGCTTGGTGCATCTACACCCACATCCTGGGTGTAGGGTGTATTCTCAGTGCAAACTGATACTCTGTCCAGACAGGTCACCTTTCAGTTAACTTATTCCTAGCCTATCTGTTCTGGTTGAAAAAGGCCTTCAGGGCCAATAAAATAATCCATTATTTTCTCCTAATAACTGCTTGCTGCTTATGCCAATAAAGCTTTCATAAATATTTAAAAAGATTTCTCTATAATTTATTCAAAATTTCTGCATGAATGAGTGGATGTGATTATTTGGCCAAAGGCTTTGCATTTGAGAAATTTACAGAAGCAAAATGCTAGCAAAAAAAGTACTTCTACAAGCTGATCACTTTGGAGGCTATTCCCCACCATTAGCTTGGGAAGTAAAGTGAGTAAATCTAAAATATTTGTGTATTTCTCTAGGTACAACAATAAACAATCAAAATATTTCTCAGTGGTCACAGGTAAAAAAAATAGTTGTGACATAAGGACCCCAAAATACTGATACTTTATTAAATACAGTACAGTGTAATTAATTACTCTAATTATGGCAACTTTCTCAGACATAAATCACATGCTGCAAAAGCAAAATATCTACTTTAACTAGACTATTTGGTATATTTCAATGAAAAGAAAACAAAACATAGAAGATGATTTGGGTTTTTCTCTGACATTTCTTTAAAAAGCAACAAAACCTTAAAGAACCACATTTCACTTGCACAAAGTGCAAGACATATTTCTGAAAAAAAAAAAGTAATATCCAAATTTCTGGCTCATTTTTTCTCTTAAGCAAAACAGCTGCTTTCCCCATCTTTCTCTTTTTAATAAAAAGGTGATGGTTGCTGGTAAGCACAGATCCTGCTTGCAGTGACTTCTGTGCACAAAACAAATCTGAAGCAGTTTCCTTATGGAGTTTCTGTGTGGCTGTCTATTAGCTTGAGTTCACTTGCTGAGAATAGCTATAGAAAAGAACAGCAAGTTCTGCCTTAATGGAAACAAAACATAACACCATTTATCAGCCACACAGAGCACACCAAAGAGAGAAAAAGCAGAAGTTTGGCAGCAAGTCAGTTTTATACAGACCTTCCCTGAAAGGGCACCTGAAATCAAGTCTGACCTTAACTTGCTTCACTATGGTTTTGTAGAAATTCATACAACCATGTAAGTGATCAGTCACAGCTAAACAAGGATCATCATTAAAAGGAACAACTTACACTGCAATGGAATTTTGGCACTGTCACTAGCATTCCATATATTATATATATTTTTTGAAAGCTAAGCAAAGCATACTGCTGTAAGCAGGCTGGTGTCCTTGTCTCCTGATGTCCAGACTTACCTGTTTGTCTCTAATTTTAGCCTGCCCAGCTGGACACTCAGTGATCTGTGAGCGGCCTGGGAGTCATGGGACACCGTAGAGCTGAGTGTGCTTACACCTGAGGTAGCTACTGCATCCTCCAAGACAATGCAAGGCTGCTGGATGGTTTGATTCTGAGGCTGTTCATCTTGATCTTCAACTTCTATATCATCTTGATCGGCTGTATCACTTTCAGATGCAAGGCTAAAATGTGGCCTCAATTCTAGTAAAATATAGGCAAAAGAAAAACCACCAAAGAAGTTAAACATTAGTTAAATATTAAAATAAAAGCAGACCCACCCAAGTGACTATTTCCAGATCATCCTATAGCTTCTGGTTACAACAGACCTGAAATTTCTGTAACAGGAAAACAGATATTTTCTAGGGGTTCAAGATCCCTCAAAGCATAATAGCACCTTTGTTTATGCAGATTATTATTCTGCCTATCAAATGTTTAAGAGCTATAAAAAAACCAAAACATCTGTATGAACATGATTTCTGATTTGTCTACCATTTAATGTCAAATTGTGCTGAAGTATCATGTACAGCAGAGTTTCTTTTGCTTAATTCTATTCTCAGTAGTTTGTATTTTCTTTTGTGTCTGACTTGAAAGATTTTATTGAACAAATAACCATTATTTCTTTTCTATCCAGGTATTCCTGCTGTTGGTGTTCTGGCATATTTAGCATTCCATCCTTATAAGAATACTATGTTCACCAAAAAATTGCAGTCAGAGAGAGGAAATTACAAAAAGGCCCCTCTCCCAACAATTAAAAGCACACTTCCCTTCTACTTGTCAGAGGGAACAGTGCCTATTTTGTAATGATGCACATCCACAAAACTATACCCTGGTTTTTGTTGTTCCCTGTTTAAACTGCCTGCCAGAGCCCACCAGGTATGTGAGATATGTACACAAGGTCTGACACTCCTACACAACCTATTATTATTAACAGCATCTGTTTGTTTATTCTAACTGTTATATATAAATCTTTCTTCCTTCTTTCCTTCAATTGTGGCTCCTTATTGCTAAGAACTCCCTCTAATCTCCTCACCAAAATGTAGTTTTTCTCCTGAATCCCACTTACTTTATGCCCTTTCTGCTGGGTAACTAAACTAACAAGTATGTTTATCTTCCTTACAAAAGAAACTTTTGTTCCTTGATCTATTTCACCCCTTCATTTCAATGCTACCTTTTTCAAGGCTGAATATAATAAGGTCAACAGAGCTGTGCTTCCTCTAAATTCAGGAAAGCAGATTTATTATGCAGCAGCTACCCAAATATTTCTAGGCAAATATGTCTGGATTGGCTTTGGACTTCTGTTCTTATTAGCAGGATGCAGAAGTTCTTTGCCATTGTTCACCACCAGGCAGCATAAAATTGGTTTTGTACCATTCCTTAAACATCCCATAACTTTTAGACATGTTAAGGGCAGTGATAAATCTCCATATCATAAGAAAAAAAAATAAAGAAAAAATAGTGAGACAAAGGCAAGGGAAAGTAATCAGAAGTAGGGAATCAGCTGATGATCAGTGCCTGAAAACCACTGGGGCACAGAGGCTTTTGTTTTAGCTTGACTACCTACAATTAATGCTGACTCTGAGCTGTATGGGGAAGAACAGACTACTAAGGAGGAATTCTACAGTTACTCCTATTACACAGCAATGAAGTACCTGCCTGTAAGAGGTGTTCAGCATTCTAATCTGAAGACAGAGGAGTTTCTTTGTGACTTGAAAGTAACACATAAAGTCTATTTATATGTTGTTGTTTGTGCTATGGATATGGAAAGTAAGGAGAATAGGAATAGATGTAACTTTCAAAGTAATTTTCAGATCCCCTTATTGATAAGCTAAGACTCAACCCTCTGCAGGAAACAGAAATGTGAGTATTCTGACTTAAAGCATTAAATGAAAATTATTTTGTGATATTTGAAAATATCACCATTAATTCCATTACCATTAATTCGAAATTAGAAGTTAAGAAGAAGCAGAAAAACTAAACTTGGAAATAGGTAGAGAAGTAACAGAATGGGCTACAGCTTCTTCTAAACAGATTCCTTCCCTCACTGAAGCCATGCATTCTAAATCCACATTCAAAATACAATGTACCAATTGCGGGCACTGCAGACCTGTTTGTTTGGTTTTGGCAGGTTTCAAGTAAAGGGTTTGGGGTTGTTTGGGTTTGTTGTTTTTTGGGGTTTTTTTAGACAGCTTCTGACCATAAGCAATAGGCCACATTTTGCACCTGAAAAAATTAGGTCTCAGAGCACCTTAAACTACTACTACTCACCGTGTTGCAGAATCATTTAGATTACACATTGTGGAAAGGTGCTTTCCAACGTAGCTTGAACAATACACAGATTAGCTTCCGAATTGCAAAACAGACACTGAACAGGAAAAAGGCCACTGCTGGTTTCAAAATCTTAAGTGAAGCATCATAATCACAACTCTAAAGCATGTTTAAAGAGATCAGCTGATAAATATTTGCTGAGTATTAAGAACGACTCACCTGGGACCAGAATTGTAATAGCAGTCTGCACAGCTTTTCTGATTATGCTGTCCAGTGCAAACATCCAATGTGGCTTAATATTATGATTTCGGAGAACTTTATTGACCTAGTGAGAGAAAATTCAGTTATTACACACCCCACAACTTAAAATGAGAATATATGTCATATAATTATGACCTATATGAGTTTAAACTTCTAGACACTATATCTGAGCAGATGATTACAATTATTTCTTGATAGCAACACTAGCAACTTCATCCATTTTATTATAAGTCATGCAATATGTTGTATTTTTCATCAAGTACTGGTTTCTGTGTTAGGTGACTGTTGATGGCTGTGATACTTAACCTTCATGGCTGTGGAGAGAAACTTCAAAAGATTGCAAGCAAGACAAATAACAAGGACTGTGTTATGAAAGGCTTGCAGCTGAAGCTAATTAATCTTGTTACTTTTTTTGGCATCACTTTCACTGCTTGCTCTGGGCACTACTTGTCTATTCTAAAGTACAATTGTAGGAAATATAAAAGAACTAATGTAATGCTGCTCCTACTTAATTCTGAAACTAGTTAATTAATGTTAGTTTAAACAATTAGGGAACTTAATTTGTGTGCAGTACCATTTTCTCTTTCCTTCTACTTCTTACTTTATACAGTCTGATGGTTTTCTACACTAGGTTGCTCCTAATTGCCTACAGGCCTGCTTACAAACTGCTTTGAGCCATATTCTCAGATGCCTCTATGGATGCTCTATGCCACCTGCACAAACATCTCTACCTCACAGAACTGTTTTCCAGCTCCTAAATGACAAGGAAATGCCTTGCCAACAGTAAGCAGCAAAAGCACTAGCCTCAGTGCTGTTTTCCAGGCACAGAAGCAATCCAAAGCAACAAAGCAGGAGCAGAACTTAAACAGTTGCAGGAAACAACACATATATATATAACTGTATTTACAAAACTATCAAGTTACAGCATTATTAAAAAATGAGCAACTACTGATTACGAAAAAAAGTGGCAAAAAGATACTTCACTCTTCCTAAAAATGGGATAAGTTCAATTCCCTCACACTGTGATAACCTTTCTGTAAAAAATGACTGAAGTCACACAAATGATGCCTTCGTAAAAGATACTAATCCTACTATTTTCACTGCCAAAAAGCAAGATTATTCAGTGACACTGTAATTTACACAGGTACCTGCACTGGCTTTGTTTGGGATGGAGTTAATTTCTTTCACAGCAGTCCACATGGTGCTATATTTTAGACTGTGACTAAAACAGCCTTGATAGCACAGACATGTTTCAGCTCCTGCTGAGCAAAGCTTACATGCTGCCAAGGCTGCCTCTGCTCCTTACACTGTCCCAGCAATGAGGGGGCTGTGGGTGGACTAAAGGCTGGAGGGGCACTTGGCTGGCACAGCTGGAGCAGCTGACCTAGGAAATATTCCCTTTTGTATAAGCTCATGATGGGCAATAAACTAGGGGCTGCTTTTTCCAAAGGAGCTGTTGCTCAGGGACAGGCTGGTCACAAGTCTGTGACTGACTGACCCCTTCACTTATTTAACCATCTTTATTTTGACCCAAAACTTTTCTCACTTTTGGTCCTTCCAATTCTCTCCTTTCTGTTGGGATGGAGTGAATGAGTGATTGGGTAGGGGTTTTCCTCTACCTGCCAGCCAGGGTCCACCCAGCACAGCAGTATCTGTGTCTGCTCAATTCTATGGCCAATGGCCACGAGATGGCACTTGGACACTGTGTTTGGACTCGGAGAGCTGTCAGCAGTGCCAGGGGAGCCTGCCCTGGGCCTGACTCCTGGACAGCAGCTGCCCCAAAGGCTTGCCCACTGCCCTCTGAGACTGCACAGCTCCCTTGTGCAAGCACCTTCCCAAACCGACCGCTACTGGGACAGTGACATGTTTAGCTAAGTCTAGCTTTATTGAGAACTGAAGAAACAAAATCTAACTTTGTCAAGATCACAATCATCCATAGTAATGTGATTTAGTTATTTATATGACATCACAAAATTACTTTTTCTTGGTTGGTCTGATAAGGATGTTGTGATTATTAAACACGGTAACCTAAGATCACCTTCTTAAGTACCAAAAGCAGGGGAACTACTTTCCCTCACTTTTAGCAGTACGTCAGTCTCTGCAGCATCTGAGGTCTTGATACTGTTTTGGATTTCAGTGTAGAATAGAAATCTATTGTATGGCCAAAAGAATTAAGATTGCACACATATAAAGTAAAGTTTTTCTTTTAACTTTCTGTGGGTTTTAGTTAAATAAGATAGTAATGAAAGAGACACTTGACAGTTTAAAAAAACAACTTGTAATTATGAAGTTAACAGAAAGTAAATTTTTAACTGATAAGAATAAGAAACCCAGGCAATTACTACCAAACAACTGATGCCCAGCAACATCTCTATCAGAACAGCAATACAAGTATTTGTACTATTACCCCCTGCATTGTTTTCTTGACTTTGTATGCTTCCAGTATCAAAATATTAATATGAGATTAATAGAGAGAGCTGAAAACATACTCAGAAGAATCCAAGAAAAAGCTTTTGATTTGTAGAAAGATCCCTTTCCCAGATTAATTCAGATTAATTTAACCCCCCCTTTTTTTTTTTTAATAAAAGCATCTAATTCTTGTTAATGTAGTCTATGCAACCGTTTGCATGCTATGCCATCTTTCCTGACAGCTCTTCTACTTGTCTGAGTGCCCCAGGTCTGAATTCTAAAAGAATCATCCACCTCAAATGCCTACCTGAATTGTCATTTCATTTTTACTACATGACTTCAGTCTGGACAAGTGATGCTCAGCACAGCTGCACCCTCCCACACTCATTATTCATCTTAATCATTAAGCCTAATTGCTTGAGAACTAACACTTAAATACATAGCTTAAGAAAACATTTGCTGTTTGTAAACTGGCTGTTTAAAGGCTACCCATGCATGTATTTGGTTGTTCAATGAAGGAAATGATAAATCTTGCGTTTATTATTGGTAGAAAAGTAACAATATGCCTTATCTTGCTTATTATAAATTGAAATAATAATTTCTAGTTTGGCAGAAATCTGCTAATCAAATACTAAAAATATGAATTCAATACAGTATTACAAGGTAGACAGACTACTATGGGGGGCAATGCATTAATTTGTAAGAGAAGTTTAAAAGATCTGCATTTATGTAGGATAAACCTGACATTTATTGTTAGTCTTATTACCCAGAAAACCTTCCAAAATGAGATTTTTTAAAAAGGCTTTCCTGCCTTACTATTATGACATAATGTTCACACAATGATTCTGAACTGTCTATATCTTTAATCAGTAAGATCTCAGTAGTGTTCAAGGTCTGTGTCCTGCCACAGGATCACAAAGCAACCAAACCAAGTCACTGCTGTCAGTTCAGATTTTGCTATTACAGTTTCAAAGCCCTCAAATATTATTGTTTCAGCAGCTTTGGGTGGAAGTTAAACAAGTTCTCTTTGGTCCTGGTTTGTTTAGTTATTTTTAGTTTAGGTGCACAAATTTCTTAGTAAAAATGCCAACTTACAGCATCTTGAAAACCAAACAACACAAGCTGCACTTGGCTGATACCATGGCTGTCAAAGTCCAACTCCAGCTTCAATTTTGAAAGTGTACTTGCGATGATTTTGCGATCAGTGGACCGTACAAACTCTCTGAGGCTGGAAACAAGTGTTGTGATATGTTCCCATTTTAGCTTGGGTTCTTCAGCTCCCTGCAGAAGAGAGAGGAAAAGAAATAGTTTTGATAGTCATCTTTTGAAACATACATCCAGAAGGACTTCAGTCAATTATGTCAGCTGGCAATGTGTTTTCAGAAACTCTGCTGCTATTAAGGGAAAGGTGCAGCTGCAGGTCAGGTGCTGGTGGCAGCATAACTGCAGCAGCACCGAGCTCTGGGGCTGAGCTCCCTGGTGACAGGCAGGGGGGAACTCACTGAACAAGTAGCTGACTTCATTTTACACCATTTGCCGAAGAATGTGCGCACACTGTAGTGTGTGTGTGTCTCTGTACAGCAATGAATAAAGATACTAATAAATGTACTGTGCACTGGGTACTACAAATGACTCATAATTGCAAACACAAACATGCTTTGCAGTGCTTCTAATTTCTGGGTGCCTCTCAGAGACAATGTGCAAAGTCCTACAGCAGCATTTAAAAGAAGAGATTAGTCAAAGTTATGCAGGAGGCTCACAAAGGGATTGGTTGTTTCTTATGTAATTTCCTCATTTCCCTTAATACAGAACTTCAACACTTAGCTGTTCTTAAAGCAAGTCTACAAAGATCTCACCTTTCTGGTATAAATATTCATTTGCCTATTTTTAAAAGCTTTTGTGAGGATGAGCTACCAATAGCAAAAAGCTCAAAAGCATTCATCAGAATAATCAGCCTAAGTAACCAGGAAGCAGAGCGCTGTATTTGCTCTCATAAGTAAAGTTATGCCAAATTTCAAAGCCAAATCTTAAATTAAGCCAGAGTTGTAGTTCAACATGAAGTATTAGATGCTTATTCTGAAGGAAGTAAAGTAAATATTTATATAGACTAAGGATATCCAACACTGATTTCTGAAAAAGAAGGACATATGGTGTTTGGTTCTATTGCATTTGCCAGTTTTATGCCATGAATGTTATGGCTGGCCAGACACCAAGAACTCTCGCTTGCCAGTAGCACTGAGCTTTTAACTATAGTCAAGTAATTCTGATCAGGATGAAACAAAGAGAATTGTATTGAGAAAGAAGCTTAAAAAAACTTCTAGTGCAAAGATACCACCGACTAAAACATCCACCTGAGATAAAAGGTCCTAGCCTCTGATCTTGATCTGCTTTGAAGAATTCACCTGATGATTTTCTACGCAGAAGTGGATCTCTCACTGTTCTGCAGCAGCCAATCTTCTTTCCAGGTAAATAATTAAAAAGCCATTAGGGCAGATAGGTAAATGCACACCACAGCCCTGGACTAGAAGATCCAAGTCCACCCAGGCACTAGGCACTATGGGGACAGGAGGAGCAGTATGACTTGCTAATTAGAAATAGTGACCCATTTTGTGAGGGGCATTCTCCTCCCCTAGCCCTCAAACCCAAGGACTTTGCTGAAACCTTTCTTGTGAAAAGTGTTTCACAGAGAAAAACTCTATGAAATCCTAGACCCTGATGAGGCCTAAAAAGCAAACCAGGCTTGTTCTATTAGTAATTTCTTGCATTTCTCAAGGGAGAAAACAGTCTTTGGGAGTCAGAGCTCAGCATCCTTTTGAAGGGCAGCCAGTCACACGATCATGAGTTTTGAACTCTTTGGCTCTAAAATTCTGTGTCTCTTCTTCTCTCTCAAGCTGTTCCAGCCCAAGCTGAGAAAAGCATGAAACACTGAGCACACTCTCTGGGATTTGTGATTGAGTTTCAGCCTCTCATGACCACTGATTATGACTTGCATACACATGCAAAAACTGTGTCTGTTACAGCTAAGCTCTCGCAAAGCACAGATCACAACTGTCTTTCTCACTGCCTTATCTTTTAACATTTTGTGTAGTTACCAGGCTAACTGTGGGTTACTCTCTCCCCCTCCCAAGAGTTAGAAGCTGGTTTTATTTGCATGGCACCCCTTTCCATGTACAGTAACTGTAGTACATGCATAATAATCATATTAGTTTGCATCAGTTTCTAAACACTAGTGTCTTTAGAAGATGGGCTGTCATGTTTTATACAAATGTTTTAGACCAGCAATACTTTGCCTTGAGAATGAAGTGCATCAATTAACTACTAACACACACAAACAAGAACAAAAAATCCTGCCATCCAATTACAGTGTTGCAACACTTAGCAGTGAGGTCATGATCTGTTATTTCTTCAGTGTTGTCCTGAACTGATACATCATCATAATGAATCATCTCCACAAAAGAGTGCCAAAAGGTCATTCTGCAATTATTTAGTTGTTTGCTGTAGCTCTCACAATTACTACATCTTCCCTCCATACGTGCTCCCAACTGCACTGAAGAATAGCTGCAATTTGTTTTCTCCCTAACCCCCTCTTTCCCCTGTTATGGCTGTTGGCTAGAAGGCAATGGTGTATCCATCAGCCCCATTTTTTCTATGCAATAGCCTAACATAAGGCCAGAGTAGGCCAAATGACCTAAACCTCCCTCTGTCAAACCAGTCAGTCAGAACACAGAACTTTAAATGGGGGTCAAGATAATCCACTCCTGGAGATCATCTACCTTATATGAGTTACTCAAATTTGAAAAGCACTGGCAAAATAGAGTATCATGAAAACATGTTTTTCTGTTGTCTTGCCAGCACTAATACCCAGGTATATACATAGTAATTACAAACAACAAAGGCCTATGTAATGCATCATGAACAATTTCAAAGCCTGTTTAATAGGCCAAATAAAACAGTAACCATGAAAGCTTACACGGTGTATGCTTTCTAGTTTAAGCAAACTTTATTTCTAATTGCTTTACTATGTTTAATTTCAAGAGTTTCAGGTAACTGCAGAGAAGTCTGAGAATTCCATAAAATTCTTGCTGCCCTCTGAAATTACCTGAGTCAAAGCTTCCATCAGGTTCCTCACCACCTGCTCTTGGTCCTCAGTTAATATTCTGTGCAGGGTGGCTCTCCTTTCACTATCCTTCTTCAGCATGAAAAAACCAGAATCTTTCTCTTCAGGTGAAGGAGGTGCACTGTGATCCTCAAAATGTTCATCTGGGATGCTGAATGACACAGTGAAAAGGAACATTACAAAAATCATCCCAATGCACTCATTCCTAATCTACTGTGTAACAAAAATGTCAGGTAGCTCTTTACCTCAGAAAAAGGGAGCGGATTCCCTTCCCATCTTTTTCTCCACAGGATTTGGCTCTTGTTTTGAAAGAGAATGGATCAATTTTTAATTCTGTATCAGGTGAGACAGAGCCATATTCACTGCTGCTACTTGTATCTTCCACCAGAACAGGGACAGGTAAGGATATGCTCCGAAGATACTCTATTTGTATAGGAATATTCAGAAATTAGAATTTAATAATGCCATCAGAGTTTTGAAGTGAAGATTATTTTTTTCAGAGGAGACAGAAAAACTCCAGCCTTCCCACACACCAACACAAAATATTAGAGAAAAATTGACAAAAAACTCCTAAAACTTTTTTGTCTAGAATAGAGTTCTCTTTCAGGTATGTTTTTATTCCTGAAAGATGGAAATGCTGGGCTTCTTGCGAGTTCACTCACAGAACTTCAAGACGAAAGTGAACGTGCATCTCCTATCATGACTTCCAGCAATAGGAAAACTTTTCTACAGGGTAAGTTGTCCAAGCACCTTCCAAGATCTAAATATTATGGGTGTATATATTTATATGTACACTACATATAAGTGTAGATACTAAAACATATATAAGATACATCAAATTCATTTGTACAAGTTTAATTAATTCATAATCATTGATTAATAATAATAAACATGCAGTTAAGTCATAACTTTTAGTTTTAAATCCAGAGCACATATTACACTGCAGGAAACTACTCATATCTGTTTCACATGTGCACATTTCAAAATGTACTTTGACACCAATTCAGCATGAAGTGTTGTGTGTGTTCAGTTCCCTCCCACTCTCTCCCAGTTCATTTCCTGAAAGAGATGAGTATTCTGTATTCTGGTCTGACAAGGGGTCCCAAATGCATTCTGGTTTGTCAGTTACAGAATTTAATAAAAAATCCCTGGTATCATTCTCCACAAACCTTGGCTCTGTGGCTACTATAAAACAGCCATTGGTTTCCAAAAAATGTCCCCATAAGTGACAGGACAGCCCTACAAGCCCGTATCACCCACCTGCCTGCACAATTAAGCCATAGTCTGGTAGGATTAAAAACAGTATTTCAAATACACACAATGAATTAGATGTTCCTAATAGAGAAGGGTCACTTATTTTCACAATTGTGACCACTTCTCTTTCCATCTTTTTAGTGCTGACAAATTATACCAGGATAAATGATAACTACAGTATCTACACAGGTATGTTTTTGATGGAGAAGTAGGTTAAAACTCACCATTTGTGTTAGCTGAAAGGACTGTGTGAGAAAAGGAAAGAGAAAAAAGAAAGTTAAATATGCTGAAATTAACAGAGAAAAGTCTAAAGGGTAACCTCCCATTTTTATGGATTATCTCAATTCTCCTGGCTGCAGTCTCCAAAAGTGCAATTTATTGCAATTTAATTTTATTCTGAGGGGGTGGAAACCACAGTAAAAGTGATCATCGACTGTCATCTCCTTTACCTGATATTTTTCTTTAAGTATCATGCTAAAAATATACAGAAGATATTTTCCCAAGTATATATCCACACACAATAGAATATGTTATTACTGCTCTCAAAACTCCTTTGCTACTTTCCATAATTTACAACACTATAATGAACATTTCCTGAAATGAAATTTCATGAAACAAAAATAATATGGTGTATGCACATTTGCTATGGGACAAAGATTAATTTTGCTTATGTAGAAAACTCCACTGAGATTTAATAGCACATTCTAACCTTACACAAAATATACTGTATATAAATATTCTTTCAATGAAAACGTATGGAAATTTAAAAAGGGGGAAAAATGAAACAAAAATGCAGCAACCATAAAAGCTGCACAAAATCACAGACTTTTAAAAATACTAGAAATATTTATATAAATTGACTTCTGTGACAACATGATAACAGAATTCTGCTACAACAGCATTTCTGCAGTAAGCTGCTGGTAGAGAAGGCCACAACTGAGCATTAACATGGGATAGAGATCCACTGTGTTCATCTTAAATACTGAATCAGCAGTTCCAAGAAATAGTACCATGGGCAAGAGGAAACTTCCAGACTGAATTTAGCGATGCTTACCTGAGAGCTTTGAAGGAGACTTTCTTTTCTTGCTTGAAACCTTCAAGAATTCATCTATAAGTAGTTCATGAGCAAAAGCTCGTTTATCAGGATCTGGTTCAAAGCAACGCAATATGAAAGCCTTGGCTTCTGCAGACATGGATTCAGGAATTTCTGGGTGTATTTTAAACATCCCCACCTGAGACAAATAAAGGGAGAAACAATGGCCTGAACTGTTCTTCCCCCAAACACTAAACAACATCAAAAAACTGTTTAGATAGTAGAAGTGGTATATCATTCTCAGGTTTTAATATTAACTTTATACAACTGGTTTGTTAATTCAGAGTAAAAACCTCAAACTATTACAAACTGCATAAACAATTACATTTTAAAACCCCCACAGTTGCAAGCAGAGGCTCTTCACAAAGTAGAAAATTGCGTCTTTTTCTCAGTTTGGTGTTGTTTGTTTCTTAAACACCCAGGCTGCTGAATAGCTGCTATCTCTGTACTAATCTATTTAAAAATACACAGCATTCCCTCTCAGCTGAATCAGATTATTGTTCTTAAAGGAAGCGCTTGGATATTCTGAGGATGTTATCTCCCTTTCTTGCAACTTCTAATTCTCCAGAACAGTCATCAGATTTCTTATGTTTAGAAATGTGACTCTGAGCTGTACAAAGAAGATATCTGACCTTAAACATGGCTGCTTGTGGCTCTCCCAGTTCATAAAATGGGGGTTTCCCTGTAGCCATCTCAATGATTGTGCATCCCAAAGACCAGATGTCTGCAGCCTTCCCATAGCCACGTGGCCCTTTGTCTATGATCTCTGGTGCCATATACTGGAGGGTACCTGTTTAAAACATACACTTTTTTGTTAACTTTGGTGTAGTAATGCTGCAAAGAGACAGCTAAAAGACAAGAGGAACAAAATGACTGAGGAGTGAGCAATATCAGAAGAGTTAAAAAAATCTCCATTTATTATTCAAAAATTGTCACGTGCATTCTATATAAAATTCAAAATACTGCTCAAGATATTACTTGTGCTTAAAGCATTTGGTATCACCTACTGGTCGGGATATTGCTTTTCAATGTCAATGACAACTGCTAAATGTGTCAATGAGCTTTGGATCAGAGCTAGTTTTCATTTATTTTTTATATCTTGAGAATAAAATATGGTAAAGCGCTCTGAATTGTACCCAGAGAGGAAAAGAAAGAGAAACCTGGAATCTAAACCTGAAAGTGTAGGTGAGATGAACATTTTCTTCTGAAGTAAGGGAATCAATGCGACACATCATCCTGCATTCTGTTCCTTTTACAGAAGCAATGGAAGAGCAAAGGATGGAATTAAAATAACAGTCACCTCTCATTTTACATAACTACTTAATGTAGTGCCACTGCGTGATTTAACACCCAAATCAAATTATCAAACAGAAGGAGGAGCTACTGAATGACAGGTTCTGTAGATATGCGATTCTGGAGATTATGTCAGAATGTCTTGACAGCCAATCATGAAAGAAAAAGATCAGCAAGATGAAAAAGACACAAGCACAAGAGAGACAGACTCAAATAAAGCACAGGAGAGACACAGCTCTTCTGTTGTAGAGGACTTTGATGTCACAAGTGGAACATCCAAAACAGCACTCTCTTTGAACAATGCATACAAGTACAGCGTGTAGCTTAAGATTACATATCCAAAAGTTATTCTTTCAGTAACCTTTTATACTGATTTGAAGTCAATGAAAGTTCAGCAGTGGATTCTGACCCTACATACACAGTTCGAGGGAGGATAAGAAAAATCTCCTCTGGGAACATACCAGTGAAGGTTTCAGTACAAGGATTGATTCCTGCAAGTCTCTTTGAAGTTCCAAAGTCCGAAATCTTTAACACTCCACTGTATGTGTTGATAAGCACGTTATCACCCTGAGGAAAAGAACATGCAGAGCAATTATTTTTCTCTGCAGACCCTTCATCTAAGACTTTTTGCATAACCTGTTTCTACAACACACTCTTTACTAAGTGACTTCTTAAGAGAGGAGATGAAAGAGAAATCAATAATGTTCCTGCCTTATGCAATCCCATTAACAAAACCTTCATCTCAGAGTGAATTTCCCCTCTTACCAGAAGGAGTTCAGTTAAAGAATACTAAAAGAAGAAAAAAGGCTTTTTTTAAAAAAAGCAAGCCAAGCACTTTTTCATGTGCAATCTCCTTGGAAAAGAACTTGCTAATTATACCATCTACAATCTTCTTCACTTTGGTCAGATTTTATGAAAGTTCAGTCATGTCTTTAAAAACAGAAAGTATCTACTTTATCACATATTAGGTTGCTATATGTGAAATTTCCTAAAACAAACAAAAAAACCCCCAACATATTTTGTTGGTGCCAATTGAAATCAACAATGGTTCACCCACGTAACTCATGGTTCAGAATAACAGACAGCTTTCAGAAAAAATGTTTTTAAATTACAGGACAAAAAAATGGTTATGCAGTTACATAACACTGTCAGGCTTCATTCTCTGCAAATCCTTACCTTTATGTCTCGATGCACTATTTGATTATCGTGGAGGTATTTTAATCCTTCAAGAATCTGCTTGGTGTAAAAGCCAATTGTCTGCTCATTATTTTTTAATGGTCCCCATTTTGATCGTAGAAGAGCAGAAAGACTGCCTGTAATTTTGGAGAGCAAAAAGTGAGAATAAAAATCCAATTAAATTCTGCTTTCTCCCCAAAGGAAAAGAAAGTAACAACAAGCATCAATCCCAATCTATGTGTAGGCATCTCATCTATAACCAAAGTCCTCTCCAGTCAAATGCTTTCTTGCATCACCACTAGACTGTGCAATTAAAGAGAGAGTCTCAGCATCTCCTGGGCAGTTTGCAAAGAACTGAAGCCCATGGGAAGGACTCGCATTGGAGAAGCTCATGGAGGACTGTCTCTCTTGGAAGGGACCCCATCTGTGCTGGAGCAGGGTAAGGAAGTGAGGGGTCTTTACCTTGAGGAGGAAGGAGTGACAATTTCCATGAACTGACCACTTTCCCCATCCTCCTGCACCACTAGTAGGAGAAGGGAGTGAAAATCCTAATGAATCTAAGTCCAGAAAGAAGGGAGGGGTTGGGGGAGTGTGTTTTTAAGATTTGGCTTTATTTCTCATTACCCTACTCTGATTGGGTTGACAATGAATTAAATGAGTCTCCCCAAGTCCATTTTCCCTGTGAGGGTAACTGATGAGTGATCTCTCACTGCCCTTCACATGACCCATGAGCCTTGAGTTGCATTTTCTCTCCCTTATCCAGCTGAGGAGCAGAAGGACAGAGTGGCTTTGGTGGGCACCTGGGATCCAGCCAAGGTCAGTCCATCACTGATCTGTAGGTAAATGGAGCTCACCTGCTATAGCAATGATCTGAGATTTATTGGTAGCACACCATATCTTACTACTCAAGCAGTTTTCCCTATTGATCTCAGAAACAGACACTGTAGAATATAACACCTGTGTGAAATATGTCTCATGGCCCTATTATATGTTTTTATACTTTTAAAATGCTAAAAAACCAAACAACCTAACCAGTCTTCTCCCAAAACTTACCACCTGGCACCTGTTCCATGAATATTTTGATGAAGCCATTCTCACTAAGAGAACCTAAATACTGGACAATGTTCTTATGTTTGAGATGCTTATGCAAAGCTATTTCTTCATGCAGAGGTTGGGAGTATCTGAAAAGCAAAGAAGCAGTTTATTCTTCATCATAGTGAAGAAAGCCTTGAAACAGCTTACATTGAAAATGAGTATTTGTTAAATGAATTTAACAACACTGGCTGAGACCGGCACATAATAAAATATTATGTGGTCATATGTAAATACAAATAACATATACAAAATATATACTATATTGTGTATTCATACACACAAAATGTTACAAACATGAATAGAGTGAGGAAAAACATTTTCTGAAAAATAAACTCCACTATAACTCCAAGAGATTAAACAGTTGTGAAAGTGGTTGGATTTATATTGGTGACAAAGTGAACTAGTAAACTATAAAGCTAGTGTATAAATAAAAACACTTCAATAATGAAGATGAATCACCATTTAAATTTTAAAGTAGAAGCCTTTGCTGAAGGCTAGATGGGGTATCAGAGTAAGAAAACAGAAATAATTAATGGAGAGATATTTAAAAGAACAGATCAAAACAATTTCACCAAATTAAATTTAATCCAGTGTAAAGCATTTTTAAGAGATGTGCTTTTCAACAGCCTTTTTGGTAAGAAAGTTTCTGGAGTCAGGATCTGTCTCCAGCGTTGAACACCACCAGAGCTCAGCAGGTGATGTGCTGAGGTGATGTATTAGGTCCACCTTGACACTCTTCCTAACTTAGGCCTGCCCTAATGCTTCCCTTGGAGGTGGGTCAGCTGCCAGATTTTTTCTGTGTATTTCTGGCAAAATGCAGACAATATGCTGATGGTCTGGTAGCTATCTTCTCTAAAGCTCCAACATCTGTGGCAACACTTTCAGGGTAGCTGAAATGAAGGACAGGTAGATGAAGGACACTGAACTCCTTCTGTCAGTCCAAATGCGAAAAGTAGTTACAGCATTTGCAATTGAGGTTGTTATGGTAAAAGTACCTGTGATTTCCACTCTCTTTTATCACCTCTCCCTCAAAGAGCATCAAGATACTAGTGGAGGTTGGACTCTTAAAATAGTGTAGGGGAAAAAAAAAAGTGCTGATCTGAAAATCCCACTGGAGATCAACTGTTGCAGAAAATAACTATTTGGTTAATGAAAAGTATGATTATGCAACTCTGAGTCCATTTACTAAAAACTAATTTGAGTTTTGTCTTACCTCTCCACATGGTTATAAAGATTCTGACTACATTCTTAGTCATACAGAAATGCAAAATCAAAGACTGTATTCCTGAGTTCTGCTAATGAGATACTAATTCTGGGCAGCAGCAGAAAGACCATTATAATTCTTCTTCCTGCACTTTTAAACAGCACAGTTGAGACTTGAGGAACAAAATAATTTTGCAATAAAGTAAAGCCATAAGAAAATTTTTCCCTAGGATGAAGAACTTTTTGTTTTAGAACTTAATCACTAGAAGACTTTAAATGATATGAACAAAAATTCTTAATCATCATCATAGAATAGTTGGAGTTAGGGAGAGACTTTAACGCTCCAACCCTCCTGACATGGGCAAGGATATCTACCACTGGACCAAGGTGCTCAAGGCTTTATCCAAGCTGGCCTTGTCAGTCACTCTTCCCATATCTGCCACTGCTGTAACCCTGTCACAGAAGGCCACCAAATTTGTTGGGTGTGATTCGCCCTTAGTGTTGTCGTGTCTGCTGTCACCAACCATCTCATTATTTTGCATGTGCCTTAACACAGTTTTAAAGAGGACCTCTTGCATGACCACAATCAGCATAGAGGTGAAACCTTTATTAAGTTCCCTGGGTCTTCCTTATTCCCTTTTTAAAAACAGGGGGTTTATTTCCCTTTTCCAGTCAGTGGCAACCCATGGACGCAACTCTTCAGGCCCCATGGACATGTGCATATTCAGGTTCCTCTGATGGCCTCAAACCTGATCTTCTACAGAGGGTGGGTTTTGATCCTCCCAATCCCTGCCCTTGCCTCCTGTGACTTGGGTGGTGTGGCTGGAGCAATTCTTGAAGACTCAGCCTTCTAATGTCCTGGATAACCAGGTCTCCTGTTTCTTCCTGGAGAAGGTCCACATGTTCCCTAGCCTTCCTTTTATCACCATGTACTGACAGAAGCTTCTCACAATGCCCTTGACATCCCTGGCAAGATTTAATTCTCTTAGGTACTTTTGCTTTCCTAACATGATCCCTGGCTGCTCAGACAATATCCAGTTTCTCTGTATTCCTCCCAGGCCATGTGTCCTTGTTTCCACCCTTTGTGGGCTTCCTTTTTGTGTCTGAGTTTTCCAGGAGATGCTTTTTCCTTCAAGCAGCTGTCCTGGCTTTTTTTCCTGATTTCCTCTTTGATGGAGTGGAGAATGTGTGTCTGTAGTCTAACGTTTCCTGATAAGTATATTATTCAATAGCTTTTATTCAACATATAGCAAAATTGAAGACTCACTGTTTTTTGCTCAGAAATATTTTAATTTCCACCCCTGCATGACTCATAACTTAAATATTTTTTACAAATTCAAAAGGTGGTAATTCTTACTTATAAAATAATACAAATTAACTTCAGAGATTGTTTTCTTTCTGTAGACTTCTTTTAAAGTGTGAAAAGATCAGGTTACAATTAACTAGAAATTAATTAATAAATGTTTCTTACTTTGCTATTAAAAGAATAATACTTGAAATTCTTTCTGGAAGCCTCTAAACATTTAGATGAAAGACTAACAGCTTCCTAATAATCTCTCTTTGTGGTATGCTTTGCACACTGAACCTGAAGCCTTTTCTGTTGAAAGTTCTTTTAAAATGTGTATCGGAGAAGAAAAATGTGGATTTTTTTTTCCTTTGAAGTAGTTACTGCTCTATTCAGGCTATTTTTCTATTAATCACAGTTGTTACAAGAAAATTTATTCTAACATACACAAAACTTGCAACTATTTTGAGTCAACAGATTGTTTCATGTACTAAGGCCATACTTTCTGGGAAATTATAACATATATTGAAGTTCAACTTGGAATAACAATATAGAGGATGGAAGGATTCCCCTCTCTATAATGTAAGTTCTAATACCTTTACAAGATTATGAAAATGGAGAAATTATTAGACCACATACCCATTTGACCAGCCAATCTATAAATGAGGTCCAAAAGATTAAGAAGTGTTAATTTTTAAACATCAATGAAAAAAAACAAGTCAGAACAGAATAACCAAAAAGATAGACCCATGAAAAAGAAACTGCGCTAAGCTTGACAGTTTAATGCAGTCAGTTTCACTTGAAAACTCTTTCAATTTCATATCACTTTTATCTCAATATTTCTGGAAATCTATGTATACAAAAAAACATAAGACTATGAAGACTGGAAGACTTCAGATACACAAATACTAAGGACATTAAGTGCCCTGTCCTTACATGGAAACCTTTAAACAGGAGAGAGGGTTGCTGAGAAACTCAGCATTAAAAAAAAATTAACAAAGAGATTGTTCCACATGATTTATTCTAATGTTGAGGCTTCAAAATATTTGGTGCAAAAACAAGAAAGAAAAATGTCTTTATCAACAATTCAGGCCCAGAATTATAGGACTGCACCAATAATGAATTTCAATTGGTCTTTTATAAGGACCTGCTGGAGGATGTCTAGGTAGATAGGGCTCATGTCCAGCTGTTTGAAGTAATATTCTGCACTTCAGCGGGTTTTTTTGTTTAGTTTTATTTTGTTTTAAAGAAAAAACACTAGTACCAAACCCAGCAAACATCTAAATTCTCAATTGTGATCACAGTCTACTCCACAACTTGGAAACATCCAATTACAAAGATAGGGATGACCACTATAAACCACAGACAGGTAATTTATTGGCAGCTTTGTGGAAGAGGCACTCCTTGATCAGCAAATTGATTGAACACATTAATGGTGAAATCATGTAATGCCCAAAATTTGGAATTAGCCAGAGTTACTATACCTGCTGTCTCTCTCTGGGATTTCTTTGATAGCAATTCTGACTTGATTGCTCAGATCTCGTCCTGCATACACAATGCCGTACGTTCCTTTTCCCAGAATGACTCGCTCACCATTCTCATCATACTCATAATCATACTGCAGAGCAAACAACAACAGCAACATGAACTGGAGCAGAAGGATAACACTTATTCCACCTGACCCTGTGATCAAACTAAGACATCCAAGACGCTAGTAGCTTTCTGCAGAACACAGAGGGTGGAGAAAAACACCCACTTTAAGATGATGGTTGGGATGCCGTGCAGATATACCAATGTTTCCCTGTGGCCTCTGAGGTACCTTTTTCAGGGAAGAGCTGAGCTGGGCTGTACCCAGTGGGTGCAGTTCCACCTCGCATCTCAGAGAGCAGCTCTGCCAGCAGGAGCTGTACAAGCAGAGCCGACAACAGAGGGCACTCACTCTGCGCCAGACGGAGAGCCCGGCTCCTGATGGGGCGCTGGGAGCAAGGCAGGACACACTTCATCCCTCCCAGGGGCTCTCCTGACCTCCCCACGGCTTCCAAAACCAGCACAGCCTCAATTCTGACACTGCCAGGTCTGCCAGCAGACGGTGCAATGGAGGTTAGTCAGCACTGCAGCGCATTAAGCGTCGTTGCAGCACAGTTTGAATTTCAAAGAGTCTAAGGCCAGCCCCAAAACATTTGTTAGAGAGATTACCAATATGTCCTCTTGTGTAACACAGACACAGAATTTCACAAACTCACTCCTGTGCTAAACCCAGTAGCTTAGGCCCAGTTAAAGTATTTTTTATTTCTTGCATATAAAGACAGCTATCTTTTTAATAAAAGAAAGAATTCGCTGCTTCTTTTAGTAGTTTGCTTCAACAATGAATTATTCTCATGCCTCTTAATTCAATTTTTTTGTCGTCATTATTAAATTACATTTTTATTCAACAGAGTTAAGAGACCATTAGCACATTGCTATTTTTCCTGCAAAAATACTTACCCACTGTAACGAAGTCACCCACTGCTTTTCTTTTTGCTAAAATAAACAAACAGGCACCCTAAGGTTCTCAACAGAGGCTCTTTTTCTCTGCCAAAAGTCACCTCAGTGGTTTCCCTGAGTACAATCTCTGATTTCAGAGAGAGAATGTTATAAAATGTGTTATAAAATGCCAACATCAAAAAGGGGACAGAGGGCTGCCTGTATTCATCACATAGCACTGACTCTCTCAGTTAGTTATGGATGTCTCTAGAGCTTCAAGACACCAAAATTTCATGTGATAGGACAGGGGCTTAGGTATTCTATTCTATTCTGCTCCCTGACACCTCAAAAAAGGCTTAAACACCTTAAGAGCTGCATTGCACCCAATAGCCTGGTACTCCCTCTCCAACTAGGTGTGTGTTCATATAAAACTCCAGGTGAGAACACAGTGTTAACAGTAACTTCACTAATTAACTTCATTAATCCCTAGAAAAGGAATGAAAAATTTACTTCAGTGAAGTGCTAGACTAGAAGCCCATAATTTTGCATGCTGAGAGAAAAAAAACTACAAATACCTCTAGAGAGTCTCCATCACATTCCCCTTCCTCTGTAGTCTTCCCCATTTCTTCAGTGATACTGTTCACCATGTCAAAAAATCTGCACCAAAAATAAAAAGGAGAGGAAAAAATCAAACACACACTTGAGACAGTAACTTGAGAAGTATAGGAACAAAGTAATGAAGGGACTAAGACAGGAATTAAGTACAGTAATTACTTTTTGATATGACTACATATTATGTAATAACAATGTGTATATATAAGTATAATTTATACAGCCAGTATAAATTCAGTATTCAAGTTTGCTGGTCAGAAGAAAAATTTTGTTTACATGGTTATTTAGCCATCAAAATCTGAAGTTTTTCTACTCCTTTCACATGTGCAAAAAAATCCATGATATCTGAAATTATTAGTGGAATTAGTATTTCAAAATCCACAGCTCGGTTGAAATGCTCATCCTATACCACCATTTCTTTATGTCCATTGAAAGCACTGAAGCATCATGAGAAGTGCTGGGAAGTTTTGCTACATTTGGAAGAGCTTTTGTAGTGTAGGAATGCTAGCTTCAAGTTTTTCCTTGAATGGAAAGGATGTCTATTTCATAACCTTTCATTTAAAAAAATACTATTAAATACTATTATAAATTTCACCCTTTTGAAAGAATGCAAGTACAAACCCCAAGATATTTCTTACTCATCTCTTCAGAATAGCTCAGATTTGAAGAGGAATGAACATGGTAAAAGAACCTATATGAGTTGGAATGGATGAAAGAACAAGTTAAAGGCTGGGCTTTGAGGTGGATCCAGTCATTAATAGAGAGTGCTGCAGTGCTTTTAGGCAAATTTGCAGCCATTTTAGCACAAAAAGATGTGAAATTTCTTTTGGGAATGCTTCCAGGATCAATTCAACACCACAGCCTCAAGCTTATGGAGCAGAAACACATCTTAGAGAAACTGAGACACCCCTAATTTTGTTCAACAA
This sequence comes from Haemorhous mexicanus, assembly GCF_027477595.1. Classification (NCBI taxonomy): domain Eukaryota; kingdom Metazoa; phylum Chordata; class Aves; order Passeriformes; family Fringillidae; genus Haemorhous; species Haemorhous mexicanus. The sequence continues at coordinate 52,104,638 of NC_082343.1, forward strand.
AGCTTTGCCAAATTTCCTGCAGGGACACAAGTACAATCTTACCTATGTAAACATATGCTAATATAAAGAAAATCAAGTGCGCTGGTTTTTAATTGTAAGTAAAACTGTATTTACAGTTACAGAGAAATCTTGACCAGACTTTGTTGCTACTCCAAATGTTCCCACTTCAATAAGTCCTTCTAAAGTTTAGGATGCTTTGTTGAACTGGGGCCAAACACTTTTAGTAAGCCGTAATATGATAAGTATTACAAAACTAATCCCAGAAAGGTGTGTGTAAAAAATAATTAGCTTTATAATTGTGTTTGTTTCTAGTGTTTCCCGGAGCTTGTTCTTTGACCCTTCCTACGTCAGATGTCCAGAGTATTAAGGTACACAGCGTGCTGTGCATTAAGATTTCACACAAAAGATCTGATCACTGAGGATGCTCAGATCAGCTTTCACCATAGCTCTGAAACAGTCAGTCCCTGTTGTGCATGCAGGGATCTATCCCATCACAGGCCATGGCTTTTTGAAATAACACTGTGACCCACCTTCTACAATGAAGTTCTGTGCAGAAATAGATTTGAAAGTCATCCGAGTTGTGCAGCACGTACAAGAAACAGCACCGTTCTTCAAACTTTGAAATGCTGAAAGAACGGCCAAGAAAGTTATTGAAAAATGCATTTAGACTATTAAGACTTCTACCAGCTTTGTCAAACCATACAGATCAACCCATTTAACATGGGAAAGCACCAGATTAAATCTGAGAATCCACAGCTTTTCCTTATTGTAAAATCACTCTTTTGTATCCTCCAAAGTTCACATTCTGATGTTTGCTATCATTCAGCTTGCCCCACTAGTCTACACACTGCCCAACAAATAGTAGGAGCAAAGAAATTCATAGGAATATTTCCATTGACCTGACATTTTTGTCTTCAGTACATTTAAGTAAGGCCCTTAATTTTAACTCCTGCAACCAGAATGAAACATCCTTTCAGAATCATATTAGAAAGTTAGACTTTGAACTGAAATAATGAGTTCTTTGTGCTTTAGACATCAGCCAGAGCTCAGTCTTGAACACAAAATTTTCTACTCAGCTCCTTGTTAATTGGTACCTTGATAGTAAGTTAGAAAAGTGTTTTTAAATTAAGTCAGCATCTAAATATGAGGTGAATTACTTTATTACACTTGCCCGCTCACGTCTTCCTTCAGTTTTGGTTTTATCTGCTAAAACTGCAGAGCGAAGATAAAAGAGGAGGCATGTATGCCATTTTCTTATGGATGCATGACTGTCTCAGTGCAAAAACAGAAGAGGTGCAAACTCTTGTACAGTTGCCAGTTTTCCACCCCAAGTAGGCGGCAGTTTGTGCAAAGATATTCATTCACCAGAACTGTTTTATATGCATGTCATTACTCTGCTCCTTATAGAAAATATTAAATGCAATTTGAAATAGCTCTTTCTGTAACTTTGTTACATATTGAGTGCCAGCTGTCAAGCTGATGCAGTATAATTGATTCTCACTGTATTGGAAAAGGATGGAGGGAAATGGATAGCTAGAGGTGTTACAAGGGAAAATAATGCAGTATTTGAGAAACCAAGACAAATTAAGTCTCCTTATTAAGCTTATTAATATATTGGAAAAAATCCATTGTCCTAGTGAAATCAATCTATTTTAGATGGATCAAGACAGCCATCATGTTGCTACTTAATTTGTAGCACAATAAAGCAAAATTATGTATTATGTTGTGCCAAAGGATTGGTGATTTGATTAATGTAACAGGGTGGGTTTTTTTAAGTATCAAGAAATACTTGTTATTTTGAGCTTTAATAGGTATTTAAGATTTTCTGATCCTTGTTCTCCTTTATGGTTGCTCTATTGTAAAACCCTGTAAGTTTTGATGAAAAATGACTCTTCAGACAAGCTGGGGGATCTGCCTTTCATAAAGCTGCTTATGAAAAGAGTGAGCTTCATTATAAGAATATTTGTCTCTGGGTGTGCTGACTCATTTATTTTTATGTTAAGAAAATTCATAAAAGCTAACTAGTGTATTCATTTAGGAAGATAGTCACTGTCCTCAGCTTATAAACTAACTTTTAATTCAAGCTTTTCAAGCATATAAGTAAACTCTTTAGAACTGGAGTAACTGATATTAATAGAATTACTCATTCAATTTCCATGTGTATTGAAACATTTTACTGACTAAATTGTTAGCTGAAACCTGACATGCCCAGAAACCACTGACAAACACAGTAGGGAATAAAAGGGTAAGAATATGGAGTGTACACATAGGCCAGGGAAATTCATAAATATTTAAGACCTTTAAATTAAGGTTTACATTGCTTATATGTTGCTTTCCTCCCTGGGGAAAAAAAAAAAAAAGAAAAAGAAAAAAAAAAAAGCTAAACTAGAAAAAGGAAGACTAAAAATCACCTGAATTATAAAAACACAGGATAATTTGCTCAGGAAATGCCTCACTCTGACAGTGCCCAAGCAGACGTAGTACCCACTGACATCTATGGCAGAAGAACTGGGGCTGAATTCACTAAACTCCACAAACAAACAGGGAAACAAGGGCAGCATGGCCTTGTGCCCAGCTCATGGTCATCCAGAACTCCCCTTAGTCTATAAGAAATACTGCAAATGCTGTAGCTACTGATTACTAGTACTTCCAGATGAAGCAGCAGATTCAACAGGTGAACACTGGCAGGAATCACAGCAAAGGAGCTGTGTGGAACTTCAGTGTGTTTTCTAGAAGTCTAGCAGTACGGGCACCTCTTGTTGTAATTAAGTAGTCTGATGAGATTAAAACCCCAAGAACTTGGGATGGAAGACAAATATCCTTGTCTCAAGCTTGTCTAAGTTCTTGAGCTACAAAAAAAACCAGATGCAGACCTCTGAAGTACTCTCCCACGGAAACACCATGAGTAGTGGTTACTTCATAATCCAGGACTTCTCCTGAACAGTGAGTAAAAGACAACTTGTAGTTTGGCAAATTTCAGTCAGCCACTTTATTTTCCATTGGAAAAATAAATTTCCTACCTTCTTGCTCATATGCTGTCAGCTCTGCAAAAGAGTAGGAACTTTGCTTGATAATGTAAGATGCAAAGAACCTTAAAGAAACAACCATGTTCCAAAAGATCTGATAAATCCTTCAAAGAATAACAGCAGTTTTTGGGCTGATTCAATAAGAAACACTTGTATTGAAGAGGTCAAGAGGGCATTTGGCAGAAGCAGAGGTATTTTCATTGGCACACAAACTGCTAATCAATGAGTTTCTTACTCTAAAGCCAGCTGCTATGACTTCCTGCATACAGAGTGTGATTTAGCACTGCCCTGCTCAGGGAGTTCTACATACTTTCCAAGTTGTTTTGCAGCTCTTGAGAGCTGAACCCTATTACTTGTGAAACAAAATGCTGATTACACTGGCTGTTACACAGCAGGCAGAAGAAGTGACCCTCTGTCACTGCAGTGAAGTATTTACCAAAAACGTGAGCCATTTCAAAGCCAGGTGTCTCTTCAGACCCGCTGTCTCCTTATGGAGTACCATAAATATTTATGGAGGTCTTTGTCATAAAAGCCTCCAAGATCATGTACAAAGACCTGCTTTGTACATTAAGGCTGCATTTCTAAAGCTGACTCTTCTGAGTCTAGAAGGGCTGAGAATCCTTATAAAGCTGAGAACTGCCCCTTCCTAGACTGCTTTAAGTCTAGGAGTCTCAAAGTAGCCAAAAATAGTCTTGATACAAAAATAGATTAGAAGCAGGCCTAGTTCGGCAGGGTCACCCACTCCAAACAATACTTGCCTTCATAAAAGTAAGAAAAAACCCCTGTAGAACACTGAAAAATTAAGTGATCAGAAACTTGCATATATTTAAAAGAAGAAGAAAAAACCGCATTCAGCTTCATGCTATAAAATAAATATTTCCCCCTGCAGCTCCTCATGGAGGGAGCCAGAGAGTTCTCTAAGAATTCACAGTGACTCTTGGCTCACTGTAAAGTCATCTGAGTTGTTTTGGACATCTGTTCAGATGAACGGATTGGAAAATCAATTGAAAATTTAAATTATAATTTACTGTTTAAATAACCAAAGCAGGAGGCTGCACTAGAAACTGTACTGACCACAGCATGGCTTAATAAGGGAAAGGAAAAACCAAAATGACAGAAAATAAACAAATAAATTCTTTCTTTCCTTTTTTTTTTTTTTAGAAGCACACAAAAACATACTGTAGCCAAAACCCAAACTAGACTGAACTAAGCATATTGTTGCAATTTTTGCCTAAAATAATCTGAATCCCACAGGATTGAATTCTCGTGCCTATTGATAGTTTGGTGTTTTTAAGTTACTTTTTGGAAGGAAAAAGAATCATCCATCTGTGCAAAAATGTCCTGCAGACATAGCAACAACTCTGTGTATGGAACAGTTATTATTAGAACAGAGCAATGACTATTTTAAAAATGTAAGTTTTCTGGACTTTTTTTATCTAATTACACTAAAAGGAAAGTGGAAAGTTGCAGGATTACAAATAAAGATAAATCCTAGGCAAAAGAAAAAAAGAGACTAAGGTGAAGAATAGATTGCAAGAGGTTACAGCAGTGATAAAATATCACAGTCACTCCAAGGTCCACAGCAGCAACATAATACAAAATTCATTCAATTACTCCTTTTATTTCAAAACAAAAAAGGGAAACAACTTACCTTACCCCCCTAATAGAAGCAGCACAGAAGTTCCACTCATGGATACCTTTCTGTAACACACAGTAAAAAAACAAATAAACAAAAATAACATTCCTCCTTTATATGAAGAGCAAGTAGGAATGCCTTCTAGAATGAAACTCAAGACATGGAAGGGGAAACACTCAAATGACAACAGTCTATTTATTTATTATCTGGTAACACCTTTTTTTCAAGGCATTTTTTTCACCTGTAACAGAAGTTTGACATAGAAGGAATTTGGCTTATTTCTTCACAGTTTATCCTGCAAACACAATTTACTACTTCAGAAAACATTCAAAAGAGCAGATCAGAAGAGATGCCAGTACACTCTTGTTCAGTTACTGAACTTGGGATCACATGTGATACTCACGAAAGGAGGGGGGAAATATTCCACCTCTGAGAATAATGAGAGCTTGCTCTGCACACTCAATCCCCTTGTGTAGGGGAAGGCCAGGTGGAGAGAGCTACAAGTAGAAAGCCTAATGCAGGAGAGCAAAGTAGAAAATTCTTGACAAATAGAAAGAATTGCTCAAGTATGAAGGCAAAGCGTCCAAGGAAACAGAAAGGAGACTATTTCACTTGGAATCCAGAAGAGAGTGATAAAAATGCACCAAAGCCCCTAAGAGCTGCTGGAATGAAAATACGGCTGGAAGAAAGAAACCACCTTATGAAAAAACAAAGGGCCAGGCCTCATTTATTTTCAGATCTTTTTAATTTTAAATTTACAAAGCTGTCACATTCAGCAGAAGTGTATTCAACAGTTCTCTGTAGACAGTTATATTGCTCTATGTTTATGTTCTATTAAAACTTTACTGTAGCAAACAGAAGTCTTTTGTGTCTTCTAAAGAAAACATTCTCCTTTCAGGAAAAGGTGGAATTACACAACCTCACAGCCCTGGCAACACTGGGATCCCATCACAATGAGCCCCATATTTGAAGAACCTTTCCTTTCTGCAGCTGAATTTCATTTGTCATTTTAGTGATCTGAGCAAGGGCATACTGTCAAACAGAAACATAATCAAATGTATTCCAAAAGAAGACTCAAAAATGATGTAGCTTATAAAATGAATAGTGAAATATACAGAAGTCAGAACAGATACACCACTGAAATAGTTGCACAATGTGCAGAAAATGACAGTGGAAATTACTCTCCCAGCTATAACAGCTTTCTATGATGATTTCTACATCAATGTTTTCCTCCTCTGTAATTTTTTCCTTCCTGCTCAAATCACATTAAATGTTGTGATGCTAATATGAAATGCCTAACACAATGGACCAAAAATACAAGCAAACATCTTTCTTGATGTACAAGTTCCATAACTATTATAAGTGTAAAGTACAAAGCAGTAGCTTCCATATCTCTTCAATGTTAAATGGGGTAAGGGTCTCTTCTGTTCCTTTAGGGGGTAAAGGAACAGAAGAGTAGCTCAATATTAGGAAAAGCTGGATTTGCATCTTAAAGTGGAAGTACTAACTGATGCTAGTTATGGCACGTTTGTGAAATGTTGCCTGGTTCTCTCACATGAAGGAAAATCAACTCAATCCCTATGCTAATGAGAGGGGTTTCTGCATATCCTTTTACAACTCCCTTCATATACAAAATCTGCTAGTTTCCAATTTTCCATGCTTATAAACTCTTTTCATACCTTAGCTATTGGTGTTTGTCCAATTCCCACTATTGCGAATAATCTAAAATCTAAATAAGTTAAAATATATGTCCTGAGCGGCAGAAATGCTCAAGAAACATAACAAAAAGCACTAGTATTGGCTTTTTACCTGTCATCTACATGCAATTAATCTCTTAAATCTTAATTAGCACACAAAGTTCTCAAGCAATGAAATAACATAAAAGTTATGTCCCTTCATGATCTTGCCAAGGTTTGAATACATTGGAGTAAATATACTAGGCGTGCTATCCAAATTCAGCATCTGTTCTTTGGTTAGGCAAAAAAATCATCAACTACCCAAAACAAAACTCAAAATGGATTCAGAAGCCAAAGCAAAACAGAGACAGGCTGTTCTATTTCAAACTTACAAACAGCACTGCTGCATTCCTCTAACCCCATGCGGGCAGGGCTGCTAAAATTAGGGAATTGCAAGGCAGAGGTAATGTGCCCTCTACAAAATAAAATGCTGTTATTTTTCTTGGCAGTTGTTTATCTAAAAACATAAATACTAAAATACATAGCTAAAAAGCAATAGAAAAGAAAGAGGCTACATTATTTATCCTGCTATTGACTGTCATTTGTCTATTTAATACAAAAGTGCCAGCTGCAGACTCCACTGAGTCTCAGTTTGGATGTGAAATGGAAATTCAACTTCTTTGTGCATGAAAGGAAGTTCATATACTTTGCAACTCACAGATCTTATTCTTGGAGCACTGACTAAACTCTGGAAAACAAGTAGAACCATTAATTTATGTGCCAAAATGAACTGAAATCTGAAGCAGTAATTGCTAAAGCTCTGACAGACCTATGGTTGGTAGATTGAACTTGGATAGATGAAGACATTTCCAAGCCCAGCTGTCTAACATGCCCTTGCAGCAGAGATAGGTGGTGCTTGCTTTTTAATCAACCCCAAAAATGTTTGTCTTCAGGCTACTAAGGACCAAAGTATGAGTCTTCCTCTGTTCAGTAGACTGACAGACAAGACATCCTTTTCCTTCACAAAATCTCTTAGCAAAGACAAATATTATACTGGTTATATCAGCTGAAAAGGAAGCTGGTGTCTCCAAATTCTTCTAGTCCCTTTTCTCCCTGTGAGGTTTCTGATGGATTCTAAGGACTCAGACAAATTGCAACAGACCATAATTGTACAGCTGAAGGTGTAACTATCAAATTGCCCATTGCATTCTTTCAATGGGTATGATGGCTCACAGGGTACAGAGATCAATCAGACTCCTGGCTACTCAATAAGCTCACCACAGTAAGGATTCTGGCCAGAGCAAAAGTACAAGGAGTTCACCTAATGTCTAATGCCAATGATTAAGACTAGGCCAGAAAAATAGGAAAATTCTGTTCTGCAGAAAATACACATGCCTGACATCAGGAAGGAGAAGAGGAAAACGGAAAGAAATGTTTAACATGCTCCCTATCTTCTGAGCACCAAACAGGCAGAGACTAATACATTCAAATCCTTCCCCCAGACAGAGGGTAACTGGGCAGTCAAATGACACAGCTCTGAAAAAATGCCATTGCTGAATGTATCAAGCAAAATATCCCAGTAGCTAAATGATAAATGAAAGCACATTTTGGAATATGAGTGCACATGCTCCAAGAAGGTTAACTCTAAGTAGAACATGGGAAGTCACGGCAATGAGGTGCCATGTGTGGCCAGTACACCAAGCCTACTTGTTCTGCCTAAAAAGAAACTTACACCAAATCCCCACACTAAGAGATATTAGGATTCTCCTTAAAAATACTGTCAGGTAAATCTCAGAGAGAGAAAGGAAACCACTTAATATAAACACTTTGTTAGCAAAAGAACAAATGTGTATGAAATGTCAACAAATTCAGACTGAAAACTAGAAGACTTAAGATCTTTTCACTTCGCCAGCAATATCCCACTCTTTGTTCTTCTACATTTGCAGTGGAATTATCAAACCATTTTCAGCATGACTGGGGAACTGTGAAACCTATACTAATATTCATAAAGAGCTTGATCACTTTATGGGAAATATTATATGGGGAGAGTATCTGCAACAGAGGTGAACAGACCTCAACAGTCCAGAAAATTCCTTCTAGTCCTATGTTCCTTCTTACACTACAGTTAAGCCACTTAACAGAATGAAAAGTATTGTTTGGAGGTGAACTAAATATACGCACAAAAAAGTCCACAAAAGAAAAAAAAAGCACGTTCAAGTAGTCTCTAAACAGAATAAATTCTGAATACAGAAATACTTTCCAAACAGGTATTTTAGAATAGCAAGATTAAGTCTGTAGTTCTGACAAATAATTATTTACTGTATGGTAAATTTTTATTTTCCCCAAGAACTGCATACATTTATTTTTAAAATTATTCTCAGAGGCTGAGCCTACTTCAAAAAACATCAGTCAGTATAAACCACAAATAAATAGAAATTTATTGGTCTAGGCAAACATTTCAGTTTGTTCTCTAAATATGCTTTTTCAGCTGCCATTTACATTTTCTCATTAACTCACAACAAAAAAATCTAAGCAGTAGAGCGTCACTGTATTTTGTGTTGAAAAACATTTCTCCTTTTACAGACTACTAGCATGAAAGCTGAAGATTGGACTTGCTAGTGTTAGGTTAGCAATTGGACCTGGTGATCGTGAAGGTCTTTTCCAACCTAAATGGTTCTATGGTTACCTGAAAGACATGTCTTCATTGCCCTATCCTGCAGGCAAACAAAATGCTACCATGGAAGAATGAACAGTGCTGGTTCTTACAAATCACAGCATCCCTGGTCTTCTGCCTCCAGCTGACTGAGTCTCTTTTCCCTCTTCATATACTCCTTCATTTTCCCTTGCTGACTTCCTTCTCTAAGGTTCTAAGACATCCTCCCTGTCGTCCCTCTTACCAACATTTTGCTTCCCACAGATCCTAGAATGTAATAACCATTCTAGGTTTTCCTCTCCACTTCCATCTGCAGATTTTCCAAGCTCCTTTCCCAATATGTCTGGCTATCTCACACCTTGACGCACAGACTTCTCAGAATTTTCAGTTTCTAGAGCATCCATCAATCCTTCTGCCAACGGCTTCAGCATTTGATTGATTCTGCTCCCATTTTAATATACCAGTCTCTATTACTTTCATATTAAAGGAGTATTTATCACAGCTGACACATAAAACTGCAAGGGCAGGAAGAAGATAGTTCCGTAAGTATAAGTAATTTTATGCTACATTATTGGTACAATGGCATTAAATTGTAAATTACTTATGAAATCTTAAGCAACAGATTTGCTGTATATTATACAATGGCTTAAAACAACCTGAAGGAAAATGCAAGTTATTTTGAAAAATTATGGGAAACAAAAAATCCTTTGAAAATTAGGACCATGTTAAGCACAGCAGAATATCTCAGCATCTTCCCGTGTCTTACTAAAACACTTTTTTACTTTCCAGAATCATAATTAGATGCAACTGGTCACATGCTACATGCCTTATGTACCATGAATACTTTTAAATTGTGAAAAAAGTTACAACTACAAACATACCTTGTCATCAGGGAGCACGTGCCAGATGGATACTGTCTTCTCCTCGGCTTCACTGTTGATGGAGAGATATGAGGGCTGATAGATTTTTGTTGGTTCTAATATTAAAACCTTGCAGAAAAAATTTTTTTTCAATAGTTAGTACAAAACTGGTAGAACTTAAAAAGGTATTAAAAACTGTTAAAACTATTTCTTTGGTCATACCATAGCAGGAAAAATAGGAAAATAATGAAATGCAAAATTTTAGGTACTGGGCTAGTTTAGTGTGGCTGTCAGTAATTAAGGATAAAAAAAGAAAAAAAGCCTACTTTAATTTTTTTACATAAGGCCGTTATGTGTCAATTTTGCAAATTATTTTTTTGAAAAATGTCAGGTTTTGAAATCTTTCTGTCACAATTCAGTCTCCTACAATGCCACTCTAGAACATCTCTCTCCCATGTGGAGAAGGTTCATGGTACACCTTTACCATCTTTTGGTAGAAGCATATTTGAGTGAAGCAGAGAAACAGATTGACCTAGAGCTAAACTGAACAGCTTTTGATTTAGGCCACCATGAACTGTAGCCACTAGATCAAATGATTTTCTCAAAAGTAACAAGCACCACTGCAAGAGGCTGACAGCTGAAGAGTATAGAAAATGTTGTGGAATAAGAGAACAAAAACTAGAAGCATCATTTAAAAGATATGAGATGCAACAATGATTGACTAGGACAAGTTGGTCTACATCTATTCAAAAAGTATATAAACATCAAAGTAGAAAGTCGTGGAGAGAGCCATAGCTTAGAGTGAAATCTAAGCCATGTCTCCTCCTTCAGAGCTGATAAGCACAGAGATACACTGGAAGTAGTGCAGGGCTAAATTCTGAAAAGTACCTACACATTTAACTCTGTAAATTATAAGCAGCGGGAATTAAAATGTGTTGCTTGGCATCTCCAGACACCTACAATTTGTAAAATCTGATTTAAGCCATTTCACAAACTGTGGTCTTTATCCTTTAACAAGTTGTCCATGCACTGTCATTCCTTACTCTAAAGGCCAAAGTGATGACACTGATGCTACAAGATAAGAGAGAACTAACAGCTAAGCTAGTGCCCATGGACAGTGGAGCTCATAAGCTCAAACTCTCAGAATACACAGAACAATGCACAATAAGGAAATATGAAAAAAAAGCTTCTTTTAGAATAAACTAATTGCGATCAGGGAGACGGGAGGGAAAAGAAAGTTGCTAATTTTCATTTTATTGACTTGTTGAGCTGTGTGATTTTCATTATGAACAGGCACAAATAGAGTTTTTGTATTATGAGAAATCCCATATCTCTGTCTTCAACACCAGTGCAGTCAGTTCACAAAATCACAGAACAGACTGAGTTGGAAGGGACCCAGAGGGATCACTGAGTCCATAGAGGGATGACCTTTGCCTTGTCAGCTCCACGCTCCAACCAACTTCCTGTACAACACCATCAAACCAGGTGGACACTGGGTTTATCTCTTGGCTCATGCTATCACAGTGATCAGCTTTGGTTTGCCTCTTAATATTAATAAAAATTCAAACAATTTTATTTGGACAGTTTTATAAGTCAGAGGCCACTGTAAGTATGTAATTGAACTATTCCAGCATCTAAAATCTAAAAGGATTATACCTTGTCTTGTACAAGACCCAGAAGATTCAAAATATCTTTTGTTTCCCGGCAAAACTTTCTACCTGTTCTCATTAGAAAGGAAAACCAAGCTCTTTAGACAATCTCACGTTGTTTTTACTTTACTGCCTCAAGTTCTTGTGTTCAACGTTGAAGTCTTCCTAACAGTTTAGCAGCACATCTACACATGGAAAGTAAATGAACTGTACAAAACAACCTGTATCCACTTTAACTATCTGAGGGGCAATAGTAATTGCTATTTAAGACAAAAAGCTGGTTTTACTGATGGTTAGCTGAAAGGACTATCCAAGACATTATTTCCTGGACATAGAGAGTTAATAGGTACAGAAAACACAGACTTATTTACAGTATACTTTCAGGGTACTGCATCCATGGTGCAGCACTGGGGCATCTAATAAAAATTGTCAGCAATTTTTTTGTGGAAGAAATCAGAAATAAACATATATACACACACACTTATAGTGCAATGTTGTTGAAATGCATTTTCTAGTAGCTGGAACAATAGATTTCTGACTGTTTGGGCTGATTTTTAACCTCTGAAAGGGCACAGTCTTAATTGGCAGTGGAGTATACAAAGCCTGCTGAGCTAGAAAAAGACTGAAATTAATATATTTTTTTTCAAAACACTGTATAGTTAATATATAATCACCTAGAGTACACTGTAAATGTTTGCTTTAGGAGTATACCCATTGGTAGCAAACAATAAATAGCAAAATTCTATCTTGACTTTTTTCCTTATTACTTTTGTATGGAACACATTGTGCAATCTTGTTGTACCCACATGTATTCAATTAAAATCAATCTAAGATTCAGGCCAAATACATTTTTTCTGGACAAACAGTTAGTCTGGCCACCTAAAAAGAAGCAGTGCTTTGTGCTCATTTCCTTGACACCACAATTTGTTTTAAAAGAGCCCATCCACAAAAACACTACCAAAAAAAGTCTCAAAGACCCAACAAACCAGCCACTTACTGGAAATCGAACTACAGTCACATCTGTCTTGGTGGCTTCAACAAGGAAGTCCATCCAGAAGTCCACAAGTTCCTGTTTGGCTGTATGTTGCTCTGGGGTCAGTTTCTTAAAATGCTGATATATCAAAATAGTCTCTACAATAGACTTCAGGTACCTGTGACCATCCAAACATACACAGATAGTAAATTCATTACAGTTTGTAAGCAGTAATGTCTCTACCTTTAAACACAACTGAAGTATTCACCACTGCAACACCAAGGTTGGCAGTAACATTTCGCTTCTCTAGGATTGCTTTTCATAATAACAATTCCCAACTAGAATTGGAAACACAGCTGCTAAATGAGGCAACTGAAATACAAAAGAGTCCTGGAACACTCCTTCCTTCCCATATACCTGATACCATATTGTGTCTCCTATCCTAAACCATGAACAATTCATGAAAGAGCTACATCCCCTGCCTAAGGACCAAGCTGAGACTATGTCCAACTTGTTTCAGTAGTGACCTACCTCAAATAAAAATTCAGATGAAAAGTCCACTAGTTTAAGTGTCCTATCTCCTATATCGTGTCTGCATAGGCAATTATTTAACACATTTCTTAAACATGATGCTTCTGGAACTGATTATCCTGCAAAGATGGCAACAGCTATGTTAAGCACTCTTTTGGCATTGCTAGGGAAGGACAACTGGTGTGCTGAATCTTTCCCCCAAATGCAATTTATCCCTCTCTCTGTTGTTCTATTTTCTGGGGCTGATTTATGGAGCTTCTTGGTACCATTGCTTTCTCTTGGTATTTTTGAAAAAAAGGTTGTAAACATAATCTCACACAATTTTACTGAATACTACAGCAATGAGATATACACACTAAAAGAGGATTTATCACTGCTATCACTTTATCACAGTTAGGCTATTAATGAAAACCTTTGTTTCACCCTCAGAGGGTCTTTAGTGAACATTCCATAGCTGTGCAATTTCCAATTATACTTCTTAGTCCATCAGGATAGATGGCTTAAGGTACTGTGTCTACTCCTGTTTGCACCAAGTGGGCCCTGCTATAAAGCAGGCAACAGTCTGGGAAGCAATTGCTCACAGGAGAAATTCTTCACGAAGCACAGATGAGTGAGCTGTATTTTCAGAGTTTAATCCACAGACTTAAACCCCAAAGGCACTGGGGTACATAAAATCCTGACAACCAGGCATTCATAAATTCCAGAAAATTCTACCAGGAGGCTTCCAGAGAGTGCTATCCAGCTTCTTAGAAAAATAAACACATAGTAAAAATTGAAAACCTTGCAAATAAATACACTGCAAAAAGTGTCTATGAAATATTTTGTCTGAAAATTAGAGTTTTTAATTTTGACAGTTTCTATGTTATGTCAATACAGAAGTTTAGCATTTCTGTACTTTAGCATCCCTCTGATCACCTTCTGGAGGCACAATGTATCCTTTATAAAAAGATAAGAATATATATGTTGTGACGTTCACTCTTAGAGTTAGCAGAGTGACAACTTTTTTAGTCAGAAAGGAGTCTTGGTTCTTCCCATCTAAAATAATCCCAGCCCTTAATGAGTAGTTGACTGGACCTTAATTGCTGCCTATATCCACCACAGGTGCTGGAAACCTGCTGTCAGAGCACACATCTCTGGCCCTTTGCATAACAGATGTTGAGCTTACAGGGTTGCCTTTAACCCTGGATTTATGGCCTTTCTATTAACTGGACTTTGATTTGCAGTCTTCTCAATCACTACAGGATGCAGCTTGCCACCACACAGCTCACTTGTACTCAGTTCCTAAAACAACTGCTGTGTGCCATAACCTTAACAATACTGAAAGGTACAGCCAGGCCTCCCTAGCTAAGCTGTCATCATTGCCCAAAACCTTCAGGCTGTTATGATTAAACTCACAAGCCACTACCACTTCTCTTCAGCAATGTAGCTGCAAGCAACTGCTCCTTTCCCCTTTGCCCTCAGAAGAGCTTGAAGTCCACGATGAATCTGCCCTTCTCACACATCAAATTAAAGATCCATATCAGATCTACCCCTGAATGAGGGCAAAGGGGAAGAGAGTCCCTTCTCTGGATAAAAGCACAGTGAAATAATACACACACAGTAAAATCTGTTAAAAAACACAAAACCTATCTCCTGTCAGCTGAGTACAGTGCCTAATGTGAAAGCTGAGGGAGTCCAACATTTTAAAACATAGGAAAGTACATGGCCTTGTTTATCACCTTACCATGCTGGTGCCTTTAGTTTAAACAGCTTTTCTGAAGCCTGGATCACTCGTATATGATCATTAGCCAACATACTGGCCCCCAAGAAAGATCCCACTTCCCAATAGCTTTGCAGTTTCTCCAAGCTCCCCTTTTTACCAAGCAGGCTGCTGATCTTTACTCCTGTAGCAAAGAGAATAACAAGTCACAAGAATTTGTATTAATGCAGTTTTAAAATAACCATTTCCCTTATTCAAAATCTTTTAATTGCTTACATGACTATACCCTCTCCATTTGGATAAAATAAGATGGAAATCATACTTACCAGTTAATGTTATATGCCTTCCAAACCTTCTAATTAGTAGAAAATTCTTTTTTCCCCACCCCCTCTTCCTACAGGCTTCTCAAGAAAGGAATGTTAAGACATCACTGTCAGGACAAGGCCACAGTCAGATTACCTATGTTCTTGCATGGACCTCATCTGTAAAGGTAAATTGGGGCCTTAGGCTACACAACATAGCTGCAAAAACTTAACAGATGCTGAATAAGGCACCTATTATGTTTTTTTCTGCTTTGTTTTTTTAACTTACAAGCCCCAAGCCCCAAACTTACCTTTATAGACAAGGTCCCATGCAGAAGGAACAGATGATCCACTGGGCTTCTTCCAGCAGTGATGTTCTTTTAACTGCCGCAAGTCCTACCCCAATGAAAGACATCTATTAATATTCACAAGCCCCTCAGCAACTCAAGACTACGGCGAGCCTCAGGTTTTATTTTGACTTGCTAAGTTTGCTGAGATACACAGGCTCCCCTGTGGCCTTCAGGATGAGTTTTAGTTCATGTGAGCCGCTACATATAGCTAACATGAGATATGCTACACCATCCCCTGCAAAAAACCACAATTTTCAGCTTACACAACAAGCCGCTTCACCACTGTAGTCTTTTATTCACTTTTCCCACACTACTCCACTATGACAGTTTCCATCCCACATCATCTTCCATTGTCCTTGATATTCAGGCTGAGTATTCACAAGAAATTTCAATGCAACTCTTGATCTTGTTTTTTTCCTTAACCTTCCCTGAGTAGCTAGCAGACTAAACTTCATGGTGGAAGCAGTAATAAATATTATCAAAATGGGTATCATTATGTAAGCTACATTTCAGCCTACAAAGTTTATCTTGTTTTATCACATTGCTCACACTTTTATGACATCAATGTCAGGTAATAAAGGCTTTTAAAAATGCCATAGATGCTACAAAGTATCTCTGATCTGCCTGAGAAATGTCACCTCCATCAGCTCCACAGGGTACCATGGTGACCATCTCTGCAAGGCTTTCAGCCAGGGTGCTATACACACTCACACTGTCAAAGAGACCACTTGAAGATGTACACCTCCACTAGTCAGTGGAGAATTGGGAGGGGGAATTTGTGTTGAAAGAGTTCAACTTTAACTGCGTTCTAGAGAGCAAAACCTGAATGCTATCCAGAAAACACAGCAAATGGAAAAAATTAATCACCCCCAGGACTTTAAAGTAACACTCCTCAGCACTATCTGCAAAGACCAAAGGGCTCTACTAGAATGTCTAAAACATTTGCATGCATTTAATAGCAACACACAATAAAAGAAAGACACCTACTAACTTCCACAGGCTTTTAATGTGACTTCACCACAAGAGGTGTAAGGAACTGGTATCACAGAGATACCTGGACCATTTCAGTTGGACCTGCCTTTGTTGACAGCTGTGCATAGGGCCAGAGCTCAAGTGAGGTACAAACTGAGTGTGTGGGTCTGATGAAGGGTACAACTCACATGGGGAGGGACCCATGTTACTGGCTGGCAGGGAGAGGTGTTTGCTAGGAAGGTAGGACTGGTGACAGCAACCATTTTGAGTCCCAGCTCTGTAAGGGAGACTTATAGGAAGGTAGGGGGAGAAAGGATGGATGTGTGGCAGTACCTCAGGACACCAAGTTTGGGAATCATTACTGCTACACAGCCTGGAGAAAATGGAAGTTTTACCCAAGTATTCTGTCAAGTGGATCCTATTACCTTAGAGAAGGCAACATCACCCTCTCAACAAGTTCTTCTGAGAAAGGTGAGGTACTTGGTGCTATAACTCACTCTAGTTTGCTGACCATCCTCAGCAAAGCTCATCTATAAAGTTACTCATCCCTGAAAGGCAAGCCACTTATCTCTGAAATGTAGTTGCTTGGAGATGACATTAGTAAGAGGTTCTAAAGACTACAACTGCAATTTAAAGAACTTGGTGGGGGGAGGATTATTTTGGAAACTTGCAAAGTGAACCTTCATGAATTTAATTCTGAGTTTACGTCTCCTTGTGCAATTTCCCTTTTCTAAATTTATTTTTTTTTCACCATCTTTAAAAGGTTCTTGAGAGTATAAGAAAATCCAGGCAAAGGCAAGACATTCTCTCCTTCCATGATAAACTTGCCATTCACAAGGGGAGGGAAAAAAAGCAGTAGGAATTCCAGTATATTTTATCAGAAATATTTTGCCTTTAGAACAAATGAGGCAAAATAGCGGAAACATTAACACCAAAAAAGCCTTTGTTTTTACAACACCAAGAATATACCCACAGCTTCTGATGAAAATAAGATAACAGTAAGTAGATATTATGAGTTAAATATTAGTTTGAAGGCTTTATAAATAAACTGCTTTCCTTGCTCAAGTATTGATGGAACAATTCATATTACAGGATCCTTTCTGCGTCAAAGTTGCACAGCCTGCAGAGGTCATAACTGTCACAGCATTTCTGTTCTGGTCTCAAAGCATGGTTAAGAAAGCAATACTACCAAGAAAATAGAAGGAGGGTTTTTATTAATGGTCCATTTGCTCATTTAGTTGTGACCTATTATCTGACAGGTACAGGTGGGAGCTTTTAGAAGGCAAATTTTCTGATCTGATGCAGATTGATAAAAATTCTCCTGGATTTATTCTTATTTTACTGCAGTTCTTACAACATTCCCAATGTAATCAGATATGCATCTCCTAATTACAGTCTCATGCACCCTCTGAAGAACTGATAATGACTGCATCCTTCCCTACACCTTTCCCAGCCTAGCAATATAATTTCCA
Source organism: Haemorhous mexicanus (assembly GCF_027477595.1). NCBI lineage: Eukaryota > Metazoa > Chordata > Aves > Passeriformes > Fringillidae > Haemorhous > Haemorhous mexicanus. The sequence goes on from NC_082343.1 coordinate 52,122,437, forward strand.
TATAACCTGGACTGAACTTGACGGGTTTGTTCTTGCTTCTCTCCTGATCTCCCAGCAGAAAGCAGAGCTTCTCTAATTTCTGTGTACTAAAGATAATGTTGTGGGTGGACACCAAACAGAAAGCACTGCCTGGCAAATCTAACTATTGCTAAAAAATGATCTTGTACACAGAGATCTCAACAAGAACTGTCATCAAAAGAATTACACACATGTAAGAGATATGTAGGACCAGAAAAAAAATCAAAACATTTTCCCATATAATCTTTGCAATATTGCCTGATTTTGTTTAAAACATTGATCTCAGACAAGAAAATACTAAACTATCCTCAGAATCTAGCACAACTCCAGCCATCTGATAAACCTTGTACAAAGACCACTGTAAGGTCTTGCACCTGGGAAAACATAATCAGGGAGTGCAGCACAGGCTGGGATCTATTGAACTGGAGAGCAGCTCTGTGGAAAGGGGTCTGGGGGCCCTGAAAAACAAGCAGCTGAATATGAGTGAACAGTGTGTTTCTTCAGCTAAGAAACCCAATGGGATGTTGGGTTTCTTAGCTGAAGGGGCATCAAGATCAACAGGGGCATCACTAGGAGGGATAGAGAAGCCATTATCCCACTTTATTCAGTGCTTGCCAGAGCACTTCTGGAATAATGTGTTCAGTTTTGGTTCTCACTATACATAAAAGATGTGGACAGGCTGGAGAGGGCCCAGAGAATGGCCACAAAGATGAACAAAGGACTGGAAGCCTGCCATATGAGGAAAAGCTGGGTTTGTTCAGCCTTGAGGAGCAGGCTTAGGGGAGGTGTTATAACCATTCAGTGGGAAAAGGGTGGATACAAAGAAGATGGAGACTCCCTTTTAACAAGGAGTCACAAGGAAAAGACAAAGGCTGATAGGTACAAGCTACTACTGGAGACTTTCCAATTGGGCACGAGATGAAAATTTTTCAAAATTTGAAGAATCAGCTCTTGGAATCATCTCCCAGGGAAGCAGTGGATTTGCTGACATTGGACATATTTGAGGTTCAGCTGGACAGGTGCTGGGCCATCCTGTCTAGAGTGTGCTTTTCCAGAGAAAGTTTGCCGCAGATGATCCTGGATGTACTTTTCAACCCGGCATTCCATGATAGTGACCACAGTCTTATCAACAAGAAACAAATGACCGATGATACACATAGGGTACACTATACTATAAATGTATTTGAAAACAGGTTTCAAAATAGCTGAGTCAGTCTGACTAAGAGTATTTTGACAATATTCCCCATAACAAAAAAGAAAAATGGACACCAGTAGCTAACAGGAGGGGTTGCTGTATCAAGGGCTTCCAGCAGACACCAACTAAATGTTAACATAAAACAGGCAAATAAGCACACAAACAAACTACCTAAGGAACAGGATACTTCTGCACTAAATAATTCATCAGCTGGGGATGGAACCCTATGTAAGAATGAACAATAGTTTCTGTTACAGTCTCAATACAAATAATAAGGAAAACAACACTGGACAAACTCGTAAGAAGATGATACCAAAGAAATATCACATAAATTTCATCAGTAAACCAAATTTGTACAGATCTAGTTGGCTGTAGTCTGTATGCAATTAAGAAGTTTCTTTAAAAGTGAAGGATTCATATTAAACTACACAAAAAATACAGCCGAGCTCCATTAAGCTACCTAGTTTAAAGTTAGGCCAGCAGGTGAGTATTTGTAAATGCTATGCAATGTATAGAATGTATCTTCTTACCTCCTACTCTGGCACAAGAATTCAAATTTCAGCATAGGATGTGGAAGTACTCTATGCCAACCAAAAAGCAAAATCTCACCCACTCACAGAAGGGCAAACACAGTATTTGGGGCAACTCTACGCAGCCTCACACATCCAAATTAATACCTTCATTTACACCTGAGAATTTAAATTTCACTTCCACTATTTATGTGAAAGTAATCATCTCACTCTGACCTTCAGACTCAAAATTACCCAGGAAATTACTTCCAGATGTACAGTGAATACCTAACTTCAAAACTAGAGCAGTCACTGAATACAGATAAATTCTGTGGAGTGAAAAAATTTTTTTCTTTCTCACTTGATACCCTCCTCAGGAGAAGCAAAAATAAAAAAAGACTTTACAGAAAGTCAAGACTTCTACAAATTCATGGAGAAGAACACCAAATGCAATGCATATTACAACACGCAGTCCTTTCTCCCAAATCTTCCCTGAACGTATTACTGAATAATCTTGAGTTTTCACTCTCCTCGAATCCAGAAAATCACAAACAAAATCATAAACTAATTCTTCCTTCTTAAAAAAGAAACTTTTTATTACAAGAGTGGTGAGACATTGGACCAGGTAGGCCAGGGAAGTGAATGCTTCTTTGCTGGAAGTGTCCAAGGTCAGTCTGAGCAACCTGATCTAGTGAAAGATGTCTCTGCCCACAGCAGGGGATTGGACTAGATGGTCTTTAAAAGGTCCCTCCAAACAAAACCACTGATATCCCTATGATTCTATGAATACAGACATTCAGAAGCCTCTAAGAATGTATCAGCAGAGAAATATTCTTCTCTCAACCCAACCCAAGTTCAAGTCAAATGCACTTTCTTCAGCCTTAGGATAGACTTTTCATCCATATTCCCTCCAGGGGTTTGTGTTTGCTTGTTTTAAAGAGTGCTGGCTGGAACTGGATTCCCATTTCAGGTGCTCCTGCCTCACACAAATGATGCCATTACAAAGAAGCTTAGCTTTTACTGAGCTCTGGTAACCATTTAAAACCTTGACACTGAAACAACATCTTCATGACAGCACTCACCTGCAGTCAGGTGGGATCAGCAGTGGTATGAGAGACCAACTTAAATATTCACATGCTCTCTATCAAAGCTTTCACATACAACCATCAGATTTTCCCCCTATAATAGTGGGTGGTAGTGTACTTTCACTAGAATGTGATTTCACCATGAATTTGCAAGTTATAATTACCAACTTTCCGCAGCTCAAAGGAAGTATCAAAGCAATGTCCAGCTGCCAGGAGGAGTACTGCATAATTAATTCCTGCTGGTAATGTTGGCTCTGACTCAAACGCCTTCTTGAACCTAGAAAAACATTCAAGCTTACTTTGTAAATAATGCAATCTAGTTGGGGCATCATTACAGTTTTAGGTAATTTAAGAGCTTATCTCCTGTTTACACAGCAAGAATCCATAGAAGCAAAAATATTTTACTGTTTTCCACACATTCTTTGCGGTTATTTTTAGGAGTCTGGTATTTATACATCCTCCTCCCATTTCCTTTCCCCCCACACAACAAGCACAGATCCTAATCATCCATCCCAGTAAAATTATCCCAGTAAAGTCACAGTATCTTACAATATTTCTTTAAGATCAATATTCCTTTAAGATAAAGCCAAATAATACTATCAGTCTGTAAAAGACATGTTTCAGAGTTATATTTATTAATAAGCTCATTAATTTAGTCTTTAATTTATGAAATTTTATTGACTTGAAACCTTAGATTTTATTGTGGATCTGCTACAATGGCACACACAAAAGCAACTGATATAAGAATATACCTCACACTTAGCTATGATTTCAGCTATTCCAAATTTTATTCTTTACTGAGTGTCTTGTTGACACTATCCTTATGAGTTCGCATAAAAAACTATACCAGACTATACCAGATTTCATTCATTCTATACCAGACTATACCAGATTTCATTCTCCTCAAGAGGAACTGAACAATCAAGAGAAATGGCAGAGGCATTCACCTAGGCTCAATCTTGCCTTGAAAGAAGTGGAGGTGCTTCACACAAACACAACACACATTGTCCTTATGCTAGCAATGCAAGCAGCTGTGACAACAGCAACAGGACATCTGCAGTGGTTTAAACTTATTCCTCAGAATAAGAACACCTTTGGTTACAGGAATATATATACACATATTCACACCTCCATAGGGAGAAGGCAAAGACTACTATCATATGCGAGTTAAGGAGCACAAGAGATTTAGTCAACACAACTTACTACAGTAAAAGCAATGGAGTTTAAAATTACTTTCTAAAAGATGAAAGAAATACAGACAAACAAATGGAATACATTAACAATTTTTAAAAGGTTGTGAGACTACTATATAAGAAAGGAAAGAAAAACAGTTGGTGCAAAACCTAAGGATTTGACTTCCAGACCATGCTTTGACATGCAAGCAAAGCTAAGGCATTTTTATCCCACCAGGCCAAAAAAATGGCTGGTTTTTAATTTGTTTGTTTGTCAGTTTTTCTGCTCTAATGATTAATGACTTTGCATCCTTTAACATAAGCTCTGCTCTCCAAAACTGTAAGACAGGCTTCTCTTCAATCTCCTACATATATATACTTTTATACTCCAGCTGCCCACCTCCAAAGAACTTAATCATTAAACAAGCGCCTAATGCTCTAAAGAAAAGCAAGAGAATCAGAGAGTACTAGATCTTTTTCTTTCATCATCTGCAATTTTCTCTCTCTCTGCGAGTTACAAAAAAGTGAGGAAGAAAGTACATACAAAATATTTTTGGCTCATTTAAAAAACCCTAACCAACCAATAAACAAAAAATATCCAACCTAAAACCAAAAAACAGAACAAACGAACCAAACAAACAAAAACTAAGCAAAGGAGAAAAAAAACAACCAAAAAACCCATAAAAATCTGCCAACTAAACAGGACAATGCTCTCACTGATTCTGAGTATATACATCTAAGGGAAGCCCTTTAGCTGGCATTATCTGTTTGGAGACACAGCAGTGTTGGGAACTGGACCACCTTTTCCACCCTAGAGATCTTCCAGGCTTAAATTCTCATGCAATACACAAAGGAGAGAGGAAAGATTGACAGAAGAAGAAGAAAAAGCCATGGAAATTAGTATTTTTGTTCCAATATAAGAAAGACTGTACTTTTGTAAAAATGTTGCAGTTGTTGACATTTGAGAAAATGTTGCAGTGCAGACACTGAATTAGGGGGGTAGTGGTGAAAAGATATGAATAAAGACTTGGTAGCTTTGGTAAGTCTGATTGACACTGTCGGTGTGAAACAAGAAAGTGACAGTTAATAATTACTCTTTCATTTATTCTCTCATATTTATATGAAAGATGTCTTTTATTCTATTTTCTAATTGTCAGAAAAGCACCTTGTTGGTTTGGGTTTTTTAATTGGAACAGACCAAATTACCTTGGCATCACCAGTTGTTGCAAATCCAATGCTTTGGTTCTGCTGCCAAATTCTCTTTATCTCATGCAATTCACTGTACTTCCCTTACATCCTTATTTTTCTAAGACTGAGATAATAACCTTTATCTCAACGTAACACAGCACTGCCATTGCTCCTGCATGCACCTTGTCCTGTTGTGGCCCACTGGAGCACTAGGGTAGACCTGCTCCTTTCTAAGAGCTTTTCACTGAGTTATGTATCAACCTTTCAGCATGTCAAGCCTGCTGTGTGACTAACACTAGAAACTCAAATCAATATCCAGTATAAAATATAAACCAAAAGCAATTGGACCATCCGGTACAGCTTCCGGCCAAACTCCAGCTTGACTCAACAGCGATCTCCTTGTTCTGTGGCAGGAGGTGCACAGAGCATTCTCTATTGGGTCGCCAGAGTCCTTTCCTAGACTGGAATGCCTGCAATCACTTCCTGTCATCAGATCCATGATTATCTTAATTGCTAAGATGCATTAATTCAAAGTGTGTTGAAATGGCTATAGGAACTCACCACTGTTATATATATAATCATTCTTAGTTCAATTATATTTGATATAGCAAGGTTTATCTGTTCATAAGGCACTATGAACAAGGAGAAAACGAGGTGTACAATAGCAAGAGTAATTTGCATTTAATTTAGGCTGTAATAATGCCTAAAATTTGTATGCAAAACTAGACTTTTCTTCATATCGTGTTCATGACATTAGCAAAATACAGTGTTACAAGAGACCCCGGAAAGTTTTTTACAGGCTTTGCGCTTTACAGGAAATGAAACTTTTTTAAATCCAAAATTATGCTAGGAGGAATGAAAATAATATGTTGTATTCCTGTTATTTCAACATCTTTTAAAAGTCCAGTAAGAATTGCCAAGCTGTAAATACTGACCAGAAGTTATAAACTGAATTTGAATGCTGAGGCCATAACTGATAAACAATTTTATCTTATCTTTAATGCGAGACAGCTCTAAGCTGAAGTTTACCGAAAACAAGTGATAAATGACAAAGAAAGAAGAAAGCTTTCCATTTTAAGCATTTACTTCAACAAGCAGCTGATGAGCACAAGACCAGAGCTAAGACGTGATCTGCAAGACACATAAATGCAGATTGTCTGTATCCTCATCTGAATGCAGAGAAACAGCTCATCCTGACAGAAGTCTAGGATGACATCCCATGCCTTCATTTTCTAATCTCTTCCACGTAACAGTGATTTAGTGCATTTCAAAAGCATTAAAACAACCAAGATTTTTGTCTCTGAAATGAGGATAAGAATTCATCTATTACTGACTAGTTATTGTGTGCTTCTTTGACTACTGTAGTCCACTGCAATGTGCCTACACTGTACAATGATGATAAAACTTTTACCACTATAGAGTGATAAAACTTTTGTCAGCAAGTTTGGAACAGCCATACTGGTTGTAAGTTAAATCTCTGAGCCTTGCTAGCTAATATCTGTCATATTCCAGACATGCCAATCAATTAATGACTGATTATTCTCTGGCCCAGATTACTAAGAACAATACAACAGGAGACTTCATATTTGGGAAAAATTATGAGTTTAGTTTGCACCTAAACTTCAGGTCTCTGAGGCACTTCAAGAGCTTTGCAGAACAAGATGTGTGAACAACATAAATCTCTCATTCTCAACAAATAAGCAAGGCAATTTAGAAGATTCATTCTATCCCCTAAGGATGCCAAGTATTTGGGAAGTAAAACTGTTCAAATATATTCTTGTTTGAGGAATATCTTCCCAAAGCTAACAAAAGGACACAGACCAGGAAAATAGTACTCACCAGAAAGTTGCTTTGTCCCTGCTTTCTATATCTATGAACCCAGATTCCAAAAACATGTCCTTGTAAATTCGACCAACCAGGCAGTACATATCTGAAGCTACTTGGTCTTCCTGCTCTACAAGGGGAATCATAATTTCTAGAGCTTTCTGTCTGTCTCCAGGCAGATTTCTCCTGTTAAAATAATAATTTTGATTAAAAAACCAACAAAGTTAACAAGAAATAATTTTTCATGACTGTTTTTAGTAGACATATGACTTCATCCATGTAAGATGACGGATAGACACAGTGTACTATTTTATATATACACACTTACCCCTTCTTCCTTTCTTTTTTGTCTTTTATTTATGTCATGAGAAACCTTTATAAATGCCCTTAAACACAACTTCTCTCTCTCATGAAGCATCAGCTATAGCAAAGCACTGAAAACAGCATCAAGAACCTCCAGGGAAATTCTTAGAAGGGTCATATGTTACTTCCTTATAAAATAGAAAAATATGAACCTTGATTTCATGTCTAGTATTTCTTTCAAAGTAATTCATGCTCTAAAGAAAAAACGATTCAATCTTGTGTTTGTGATTTTTCTTTTTATATACATTTTGTCTGTGAAGCAAAAAGTCCAAAAAACACAAACCAGATTGAACTCCCATGATAGGGAAGGTTTAGGAGTAAAGCCAAAAAGGCAATATTAAAAGAAGTACTTCAGACAAATAAACCACGTAATTGCAAGCATTAGACACTTCCTGGTGAGTCATAGCTTTGGTACATACACCATTCAGTATCAAAAGTTTAGAATTTTAACATGTTTGTGTACTGCACAATCAAATGACTCAATTTTCAACATTTCCACATCTTGTATTGACTATAACTAATCCAGATTAATGAATTTAATGAGAACAAAACCAGTACGGCAAATAATGGTTTGCAACATGGATTATTTACACTTAGCTGGTCTTCTGAGACAGAGGTCCCTACTTTTATTTCTGTTTACTTTTCCATCATCAATGCCCTCACATTTCTTGATTTAGGTCAGACTAATCCTGACTAATTGAGCTGCTCCATCCTTCCGTGCTAGTGACCCGGATTAGAAGCAACAGACACATTTTTTTCACAGCAAAGATCCAGAAGTGCAGAGTATTCCAGACCTGCCTCAGCTCACAAAATATCCTCTACAGTCCCAGTAAGGAGAAAGTTGCAATTTGCCAAGTAATTCCTTCTTGGCACACCAAAGCATGAATGTTTTCATGGCTGTCATGGCTTCTAGTTTAATGGTCAGTCTGGAAAGGGAGGAGTAGGAAAATCTCATCTGGACTCCTCTGGAGGTACTGGGTTGATCTTCTGTCAGATACTCTCAGAGGCAATATCTTGAGTCACAGAACCAGTGAACTATCAGGATATACCTGAAAAGATCATGCTGCATTTTTCGAGGTTTTTAGTGCCTCAATGAACCTGTTCTCAAAGGCAACTTTGTTTCAGAAAACTGTGACCTTGAGGTCTAAGCAACAGGTTATGGGGCAAGGAACACCCAGTGACCCTTGTGAAGGCTCTGTAGAAGCAGCAGGTACAGGCTGGACTATTTAATCTGCAAAACTTCATATATTTATGTCAAAGTGGAAACAAAAAAGGCACAATATTTATACCTTCATTTACCTGGTATAAAGGCAAAAGTAAAGATCTGGACATTTTATTCAGACAAAAAATGCCAGACAGCTGTTTTTTTAATCTTTTCTTTTTTTTTTTTCTTTTAAAACCAGGTTTATTTTTTCAAGTAATTCCTTGTGACAGGTTTTGACATCACTTTTCCATGATGTGCAGTTTTAAACCTCCTCAGTGAACCTGGATTACAAAATTCAAATCTGTGAGAAGCAGAACCATCTACCGACATTCGCTATGTTTGACAATTTCAATACCTGCTGATGCCTGGTCTACTCTTCTAAAAGTCAACAGCAAAATGTTCACTGTGATAACAGCAATGAAACAGAGAACATCTGTAATTTCCTCTGAAAAAACACCCCTCTTAGTCACTTGCCTAAATGTCAGTATCCTAGAAAGAAAATCTAGGCTTGGCTTTTATTTAATCCATAGAAGCCGTGTATGTCGCTCCATGTATCACATTTTGTCCATGTTACCAGAGAATGTGAAAATTATTTTATCATCATAATACAATAAAATCTTCCTATGGACATTTGAAAGGTCTGCTTCTGTCTCCTGACATTACCAAAATTCAGACTTGAATGAGATGATGTCTTTGCCAGCACAAATGAAGCAGTGCTGTCACTCACACAGCAACGTTATAAGTGTATTTTACAGAAGGAAAATGTTGTTAGGTATTTGTTTGCTCTAATTTAGGTACTGAAACAAAAAAAAATAATGCAAACCTATGGAAAGACAAATCAAACATGCTAAAGGAAAAGGAATGAAATTTAACAGTATGAGATAAAAAGAAGCTTAGAATCTCCAGAGCTGCTTCAGTCAAAATCATAGGATTGCATATAAAGATTCCAGTAGGGAACTTCACACAGGATTACGCTTACAAAGTTTGAAGTTTTGATTTACTGTTCCATAGCAGAAGGAAGGGTAGAGTCTTACCTGTTTAGTGCAAATGCATAATGCAACCTCACATGGTGGTGGGAAGCCAAGTCAAAAGTGGGCAGTTTTTCTAAAGTTTTCACCAATTTCACAATGGAATCGTAATCCTTCCAAAAGAAAGGAATAATAAAGTTTTAAGGGCCTGTACTGAGGTATGCCTCTATAAACTCCTCTTCAACCTAAGCAGCTATTATTTCATACTAAGAAGTATTTTCAGTCCATTGTAAGTTTTATGGATTTCAGTTTCTTCAGTCTCATACTGTAAATGGCCTAACACTAATCAGAGATGGGAATATGCACAGTATTTAGCAGAGAAGCCCAATTTGGTCTCCTGTGCTGCTTCAACATGGTTCTGTGGAAATTTTCATACATCTGTTTCATTATTAAAGTTAGGAACTGAACGCATCTCAGTGCTCATATTGTGCAGACATTACAAAACTAACCGCATTTGAATTAAGACATCTCAAGTCTCTGAAGTAGGCATAAGCCACAAAAACAAGACTCTTTAATACCACCATTTTTAAAGTAGCTTACTCACTGATATATTTAAAAAACAAATTAAAAAATCAAACTCAAACCACTTCATAATGTTTAAGGAGTGACAGTTGAAATTAAGGAAAACAAAGCAGGCAATTACCAGCATCATTCCAAAACCTGAAATATGAACTATTTATGTTTCTATAAGAAATGTCACCAACTTTGGTGAAAAAGAATACATTTGCCTATCAATTGCAGAATGCCACCATAGCCTTTAATTACACGCTGTTCATCACACAGCAGTGCTGAGATGGAGAAGAGTTATTACACATCATGTACTTTTTAGGTACTGTTATAAAACCCTTTTCTGCTATGGAAAGGCAAACAGTGAAACTACAAAACAAAATAAAAACATCAGAGAAGACACCACAAAAAATTTTTGCTAGTGCGCTTTATCCACACATTTTATTAAAAAATCTGCGCCAAAAGCACTAAAAAATTTCTGTGAGAACGTAATTTAATTTACTATTCTTAGTAGTGAACTCCTACCTGGATGTCTCTGTAGGACAGCAGCAAGTTTATGACGATGTCAGCAGACAAGACTTCGACGTTATCGACTCGCTGTCGAATCCTTGCCAGCTCTGCTGCGAGCTCTTTGCCCGTGTAAAGTGTCCGGGCCTTTCTGATGTCGTTCAGAATGGATTCCCGGAAATACTGGCTGCAGAGGAACAACTCCACATCAGCACAGCTCTCCCACAGTGTATGTGCAGAACATGTATTGATGGAACAGTGTCAATGCAGAGATTTGGCCAAGCTAATCTATTAAATATCAGTTTTTCTGAACAGAAGGCAAAAGAGGCTGATATTTACCTTGCCAGGTGGAATATTTGTGTTTTACACGGGTGTACAAGAAGACAACTCACCTGGAACTGGCCTGTGCCACCTTCAAGAGCTGAATAAATCGATCCACCAGAGGTAAGCATATAGGTCCAAGCAGAGACTCAAAACCAGGTGGCATCAGCTCTGTGAGTCCCTTCACGAAACTGCTATCACAGCAGTACACCTTGTTATGTGGAGTTATCATATAAGGAACAAATATGTAGTTCCCAGTGCACATCTGCAGGGAAACAAGGGGCAATATTTAGGGCAGTTATGGCTTGGCAAGCCAAAGTTTGAAACCATTGCATGTACTACCTGCAGAATTCCACCTGTTAAAGTCAAAGGGAGACGTGCTGCTTAATTCAGCAAGACTAAGTTTTGACTCATAAATTCAGTTTCCACATCAAATATGATATACACCTGAAATGTATTCTCTCAGATTTCTGATCTGCTTCCTGTAAAATCAGTCTTTCCAGAAGTGTCAAGTTGACCTTAAAATTTTAATTGGCTCAATAGTGAAATAATTCTCAGGCCACACCCTGAAGAGGCAGATAGAATCAAAAAAAGCTAAGGTAATTGCTTTTCAAGGTGACATAATCAGAAGAAAGCAGTACAGTTTGGCTCACAGATACTGGAAACAGTAACACAATCTAGTTGCCTCACAACACGACAACCATAGAGAAAATTACTCCTCAGATGAACTGCAAAATTACTCAATTAGTTTTTCATTCAAATAGCAAAATAAATTCCCTACTACGTAGAAAATATTTTCAATAGGACTTAAAATCATACATAGTTCAGAATAATCACTCACAGAGCACCTCAGCATTGCTAAACTGCATTGATTTTTATATATCAATGTATGACAGATACTTTACAAAACAAAACAAAACAAAAAAAAAAAAAAAAGAAAAAAAAAGTCTTCCAAGGAAGAGGGAGGTAAGATGTCTGCTGGCTGTGGTATGTGTGTGAGTACAGATTTATGTGGAGAGAAAGTTGCCAAATATTTGTGTTTTAAAGAGTCTTAACTATGAGAGAGAATACCAACAAAATCAGGAGGAGTTCCACCATTCATCTCTCAAAGCTCAGACTCCATTACTGAGGTGCCCAGCAGCCCAACAACAAAAGCCTTAAGGAAGCATTTCTTAAAACCCATAATTTTTAGTATGCCTAAATTACTTCCAAGGTTAATTAGTTTCTGTTCAGTTGCTTTGACTCTCCCAGAAGTCAATACTGCAATGCAGACACTTCAGAAACTCCCTGCCAAGCTAAGCTCCACACATTGTGAGGGCAGTGACTGAATAGTTTATGAATGCACAATACCAGCTGTGTGCTTCAAACAGGCATTTTAACATGCATTATTAGATTTTTAAAACATGGAAGGATTGAGATAGTCAAGTCTGCAAAATATATGTGTATAGATATGACAGTAAACACACATTTGTGTACAAATCAGAGACTGGCTATGAAAAGTACAGGAATTATTTTTTAATTACACCCATCATACTATGAAATTGTAAGACCTCAATATAAAGGCAATCCTACTGCACTTCTGAGGGGTATCGACAGACTCTGTAAAATCTAAAAATAATTGGTACAGGCAGTTACATGAGGTCAATTGAATTCAACTAACATAGAAGTTGTTTGGAGATTACTGTATACAGTGCCTTGCACAAGGGTTAATTTAGTCTTCTTTCTGCAGCCGTTGTGAACTACTGCTGCTGAAGAGCTAGGGAACATTTATCTCAGTGTGACTGCAGCAATTCCAAAGGAAAGTTGAGCACTGGGGAGTATATGACAAATCTTTTAACAAGTAACTAAGGAGTGGGATGCCAGAACCCAAACTGGTTGTCTGTGCAACGGAAAAGTGAATGGATACTTCTATTCAAGAATATCCTAGCATGTAAGGCAATCACATGCTTTCAACAGTGAATGGATGAACTTTTTACCCTGCTAAAATCTAATGAGCCCCACAGTCAAAGGCAAAGGGAAAATTATGAACTTGCTGGAACTGGTTTCAGCAATTTTAAGAGCTGGGTGCATTGCCACTGGCATGAGAGCCACTATTACACATAGGCAGACTGTTCTCCAGCTTTCCTTTTCTAGGTAAAGGAGAAAAAGGTTGAGAAGTCAGAGTCAAGAAAAAGGATGAAGTAGCTACAGATATCCGGAGACAAGCACTTTACTTCCTAATGTTTATTCAGTGCATTAAAAATAAATTCAAAACTGTTGCAGGAAGACCTTCTCAGACCTCTGGCACACTGCTTCCAATGCTCAATTCTTAAATAAAAATCAACTCTGGAAAGGGATGTTCTTATCTCTTGAAATTCACAGAACCCAAGGTTTACCCTTGTAAAACAGCCATGCCACCTACAGAGACAGTACCAGAGTCTTGATCTTTAATTCTACCAGGAGGAAAACTGCTCTTCCTGCAGATGACAAGTGCCTGAATCCATTACTGAGCACGAGCTCTGAGAAACTCATCCTGAGTGCACCTTCTGTAGGAAGTACATATCTATTTCAGTGAAACAAGGGAGCCAGCAAAAGTTAGCTTATATGATTCCTCCTGTTAGCCGAGGAGGGAAAAGAAAAGCTGATCATAATATAGAGCCTGACAGAGAAGACATGCAGACCCAAGAGTCTTTGGAAGCAGTGGACAGGAAAGAACTTAACAGTAAAAGACAGGAGAAAACACTGTGGGAAGAAAAGAGAAAAAAATGAATCCATTTACTGCTGTTCAGAGGGCCTCCAGGGGTTTCAAAGAATTGTCTCAAGCTAGAATCTCACCCTGATATTCAGTAGCAAGTAGTGTGAAAACACACTTTCCCTGGCCTTTCCCTCAGCCAGGGCATCACTTTGCTTTTTAACTTAACCTAGATAGGTATCTTTTGTGGGAGCTTTGTATCTATGACACCTCTCAAATTTGGTTGAAATTCATCAGACAGACAAACAGGCAGATACAAAACAAATGTGGAGGATAAAAAAAACAGTACAAGCTCTTAAATTTCATTCCCTTAGGAAATGCACTTAAAAAAAGAAAAAAAAGTAGAAAGAGCACACATGCAATGAAGCTAAGAAACACAAGAAATACTGACCTCAATTTCACTTCCCTAGCTAAAGAGTACACTAGGTAGATATTTAACAGCTAAAACTAACAAAGGCAGACATGCCGTAGCTGTGGCATCAAAAGAAAAAAAATAATCAAAAGTTATGTATTGTTTACTAAAGGTGGTGGTGGAAGAAAGATAACAGTGAGGGCAAGACTGCTTTTGTCCGACAAAGTCTATAGTCTCCTTCTCTGGAGAAACTTATTGTGTTATCATGACAAAGTCTCACTGCAAAGAGCCTGACTCCAGCTGCCTTTGGGCTATGATTAGGGTGGGAGCCCAAGAGAACCAAGCTGTAGGGGAAGCAGTTGTGGAGCTACTCTAAATGTCAGACCACTTTCAACCATTTTCACCAAAGTAGAGTGTGTGACTTGCTTCTTTCCTCATTCACCCAGTGATGCAACCTGTCTCAGCAACTTATGCTTCTTTCTCATCTTTTTTTGTCAAAATATCAGCTACACTAACTTAAGTCAGAAAGGATCAGGTGATCTTTCTGACACACACTTCCCATCTGCTCACACCTGCTTTACATTTTCACTTAGTGCATATTACTAGACTTGGAAGCTTAAATATATTCAACATATTCTATTAAATTTGCTCTGTAATGCTCCATCCCAACACTAATCCCACAAAATCTGGTCTTTTTTCTAACCCTAATTGACTTCCCTTTATACTCTAAGTCTGTTAAGCGCACAAGACAAAATTGTTTTACTTTGATCCATTCTTGTGAATGGATCAAAGTAAAACATTCACCATATCATGTATAATGAAAGTAACACACGGAAGCCTTTCAATAAACCCAGGATATTTTTGAAGGAGTGGCATCTTAAATACAATTGTAATATTCTGTTACATCAACACCCTTTAAAAAACATGGGTTAAATACAGGGTCTTCAAAAATGGGTGGGAATAGACCCCCTCAATCAAGAACAGGTGCTGCAAGTTTCATTTTGCAACCCTCCTTCTTTATAAAACCTTAATTATTTAAGGTTCAAAAGTTCAAATTACTCTAGTGAAAATTACAAAGGGATTGCAGGGCACCTGAGTTATATGTTGAAAGGCATTACTGAAAACACCTGGGACAGGCCTGGAGCAGGCACACAGCAAGTTAGATGGCAGTTACTGTGGTTCACACTGAGGGACACCAGACAGGTAATCCTGGCCTAAGCTTTCAGATCTGCTGAGCTACTTTTATCTGGGAGATACAAACATACAGATCAAAGCCTTGGGCAGGCACACTCAGTACCTGGCAACACCTGTCACTTTCTGACAGACTATCCATGTCAGCCCATTGCATCAAGTCAGTCAGACTAATCAAAAGGTAGAAGTGCTGGCTGGAGCCAGCTACACAGATAAACGCTTACAACTAAGTGACAGATACTGTAATTAATTTTTGCAAATGTTTTAATTGCTCTGTATTTTTCTAATGTCCCTTCCTCATTTACTGAGGACAAATTTAACAATTCTAAAGCATGAGTAATTGCAGATAGAAATGCAAGATAATTTTTAATAGCTCTATAATTACAGAATTTAAGACAAGGCTTCTAGCTAGACCTAGTGGTCACTGGATCATTAGGCACCTCCTTCTTGCTCAATATCCTTCCTCGGCTTCTGAAAGAAATTAATATAGCACTTATTTGTATGCAAGAGATAAAAATAATCGATAGCATATACTGACATTGTATTGATCACAGTAAGAATATAAACCAGCCCTTCTTTCAATATTCCCCTCTTCTACAGAACTACTTGTGAAAAGGGCAGCTTTTTGAACTTGAATGGGGAGACCATGTCTTCTTAGAAAGAACATCATGAAATAAGATAAACACTACTCTCTCTCTCTCTAAAAAATAAATCTGATTATTTATTTTTTACAATTTTTTTTTCTTTCTGAAAGTTGCTCAGATTAAAAAGACATGGTAATAGACAAAGGAACATTTGACTTCTGGCCAATTAATTCTCCTATCTTTACTTTTTCTTCAAAAAGAGGGGGGAAACTCTGAAAATTTGCAGAGAGTCAGTGATGCACAGTCCTTTCAATACCCTAAGGTTCTTTACTAACACTGTTCTGTTGGGATCATTTAGCAGTCAAATATCCACAAACAGAGAAAAACTGCCTTCAAGGACAAGAAGTGTCAAAGAAAACAGATTCCCAAAACCAAAACCATGGTACTTTAGCCATGAATGGGAGAATCTAGCAGAATCCCACCCACTTGCCAAAGCTTTAGGTCACCATACAATGTAACTTTTATAAAAGAAAAAAAAAAAAAATCAGCTGAAGTAATAAAAGTTGCCAGTATCTCTCACAGTAGGAACTGTTCTTCCTGCTGACACTCTTCTAATTAAAAGAACTTTTTTCTATTTCTTCCACTCATCCTTTTGAAAAATATCTGCTTTTATTTCAATTTTTCTGGTGAAAGTTTTAAGGTAGTTCTCTGACTGCACATGGTATTATGTGTAGCAGATGGCAAAATCATAAACCAAGTTATTAAATCTATTCCCTCCATCCCCCAAATACACAGTAAATCAACGTGTGCTGATGTTTTAATGAATACAAACTCAGTTTGGGTTTACTTTAAATCCCACTCACATTAATGATAGCCTTACTACTGATTTGAAAAGGAACTTAAGTAAGCCTCATGCCTCAAATGAACTGAAGCACAGAGACTGGATCTACACTATCAAATACCTCACCTTCTCTTTGAGAATATATTCTTTCTTTATATACTCAGCAATATCATTATATTGCAGCAATGCTACATCCTAAATGCTTGTTAAAAATCATCTTACAGCCTATATGGTCCTTTCATCATCTTTACATAGGAAAAAAGTTACCAACTTTTTCCTAGGAAAGTATGTGTAAATATGTTAGTCAAGAATTCACAAAATTAAAAATAAGCAAGACATAGTGTTGTATCATAAATAATATATACCACAGTTATCATTTCCAGCAAAATATTTACTGAAGGCTACATAGCATTTTTACTTACTTGGATATCAAAAATAAAACTGGCCACAAATCTCCTGTTGGCTGGATGAAGAGCTTTAAAAATATTTACCCCTATTTCCATGGTGAAAGAAACCAACAGTTAAACATACCCTATGCTACAGTCTTTTAACAGCAGCTATATGGAGATTCTGAGCTTGCAGATGCCTCTGGAATGCCTCATCCAGAGTCACAGAATGGGTCAGGTTGAAAGACACCACAGTGGTCATCTGGACCCAGCTCCCCACTCAAGCAAGGTCATCATAGAGCACATGATAAAGGATTGTGTTCAGACAGTTCTGGAATATCTCCAGTCAGGGAGACTCCACAATTTCTCTGGGCAATTTGTTCCAGTGCTTGGTCGCTTGCACAGTAAAGAAGTTCTTCCTCATATTCAGGTGGAATTCCCTGGGCACCAGTGTCTTCCTATTGCCTCTTGTTCTAGTCCTTGGCTCCATTGAAAAGAGCCTGGCTCCATCTTCTTGACACCCTCCCTTCAGATAGTTATAGACATGGATGAGGTCCCCTCTCAGCTGTCTCTTCTGAAGGCTGAACAAGCCCAGCTGCCTCAGTCTTTCTCCCTAAGAGATGCTCCTGTCCTTTCAACATCTTTGTTGCCCTGTGCTGGACTTGATCCAGGAGGTCCATGTCTCTCTTGCACTGGGATCTCAGAACTGGATGAGTTCTCCCACTCACATTAAAGGAGTGCTACACCAAACTGTCTCTTGAGCTACACCTTAAACAAGAGGCATTTTAAAGGCTGTGGAAAACCAGTAAAAATTACAATCATAGACCCATAGAATGGTTTGGGTTGGAAGGGACCTTAAAGGTAATCCTTTCCAATATCTGTGTTGTGGTCACATTGCTCAGAGCCCCATCCAAACCAGCTTTGAACACTTCCCGGGATGGGGCATCCGTAGCTTATCTGGGCAACCTGTTCCAGTGCCTTACTACCCTCACAGTACATAATTTCTTCCTAACACTTAATCTAAACCTTCCCTCTTTGAGCCTGAAGCTATTGCCCTTTGTCCTATCACTGATCTGATCCCTTCAAGTGTTGGAAAAACAAAATACTGCTAAGGGTGCTCAGCCACACAACACTAACTCTGTTGCTCAGTTGCTAGTGCCTGCAAGTCAGGTGCCCAAGAGAGCAACTCCCATTGCCTCCAAGGGCCCTTCTGGTCAGACCAGGAGCAGTAGTGCAGCCTCACACCCCAGGCAGCCCCCAAAGCTATCCACTACTCCAGCCTGGTGCAAGCAAGCAGCCTGAACTGAAAGGTGTGCACTGTGTCAAGGTGTAACTTACTGCAGTGGGTTGCAAACCACACGTAGAATACATGCATATTAAACACTCAGATCCAGCAAGAAGTCAAATTTTCAAAAAATTGAATAGACCTGCAACTTTCCTCCAAAGGTGGTAGAATTTAAACCATGATGAAATGAAAACTAAGACTAGCAATGTACAGTCATGAACCATAACCTTTATAGCAACATCTTATGACTGAAACTCTTTACTAGTAATTTCTGGAATGCCTCCGCTGACCTCAAAAATCAGATAACAGCAAAAACTAAACTAAAGTTTTCAACCAGCAAAGTAACTACCTCCTGTTAAGTTATCACTCCCTGTAAAAATGTATGGTTTTGGTATTACTGGAACATTTGGAAAGGGTCCAACTAAATAGCTATAAAACCACATATAACAGGAAATAAGCCAATGTTATCTTGTACTGCTCTGCCCAGACAGGCTCCAGGCAGCTTATCCTTGCTATGCAACATTGTATTGACTATTATTAGGAAGCATAAAAATCCAGAAGAGGAACAAAACAGTTGGCAAGAGATTTTTTTTTGTTGTTGTTATCCCACTTATTTTTAGGGATACAAGGTTTAGGAAAAGCAAACACAAGGCATTTCAGTTAGGCAGATATATATAGATACACACACACTTGTTTTGCAACCTTTTTAATCCCCTGGTGCCAAGGATACCATGGTCCTGATATGGCTGAGTATGCATGCTATTAAAAAACATGTTCTAGAACAGCAAGACTGAACTCCTTGTTTATCCATATGTGAATTTCATTTTTTTTTCATATCAGTAACCTCACATGACTATTTCTGGTAAGGGTTAGCATCAGAGACACGGCTTCTCTAGAAGAGAATCTCTGTCACACCCATTTATCCAAGAATTTTATAATTTATGAAGAAACAAAATTTTGATGAAGTAGGCATTATGTTCAGTAGTTAGGCATGCAGCAACATTTTGGAAAGTCTACCTCCAGGTAATTTGGCTGACATCATGCTGAAAAAATGATGAAAAAGGAGACAAAGGAGCTGCTAAAACCATTTCACTGACTTCCTTGTTCTAATACCAGGGAAAATACTTCCTCCCAGAAAAGATGTTATGTGGGTGTGCTTGAAAACATCTGAGACTTTCAAGGAACACATTCTTTTTCTGGCATACACTGAAGCATTTCCAAAAGTGATAAATGACAGTGTCACAGTCGCCTATCCAAATTTAAATGAAAACCAGAACAACCCTTTCTGAAACAGACGAAGGCCAAGTTATCATACCTCTCCTTGAGCTTCAGGGACTGTCATTTAAAAACAGGACAAGATGACATCTCCCCTTTATTCTATTGTACCAGCCATCTCCTGCTGGTTTCCTGCTAAGACAGCTCTTCCCCCTACCCTCCCAGGAACATTACATTAGTCACGCATCATTCTCCCTAGGTCCTAGGCCACCAGAACAAAATCACAGAATGTAATACATTCATTTACAAGAAAGGCCTTACTGTTCTCTTTTCATTTTATGTAAAAGGCCTAACTGATCATTTCTTCCACTTTCATTAGAGAAAGGCGAGAGATTTCTAGTCTAGCACATCTTTCACAGCCTTCTGTGAGTGTCTGAAAAGCACTTTTTGGATAAGAGCTATACAGAAACTCTATATGGAAGCCTCTTTGCTTTTTTGGGTTTTTTAACCACAAAAAAAATCTGTAATTTAAAATTCAGCATTAAACCAAAGCTTTCACTGGTTTTGAAGCCATCTTTAGAAATGCCATGCAGAGAAAAGAAAAGACTGCATCTTTTTCAGAGAGTCACATTTTATACCAGCAAAAGTAATTACTTAATCCACTGTTAAATAAAGAAGCAAAATCAGGAATGCTGCAGTTTTCATGGCATTGAGGAAAATAAAACCTGGGCAATTTCTGAAATTAAGTACTTCATATCCCCCTCTAGAAAAATTTATTCAAATATATGGAATTGTACAGCATGCACATAGCACTTCAGGGTATCAGCACAGCACTGGGTAGCCTCTATGAAATTCTGTCTTAGCAAATGTGGCTACCAGTAAGTCACGAAGCAAAGCCAAGAACAACTCGACATGCCAGATAAATACTCTGACATGAGTGGCCCTGCTGCTGCAGAAAAAACACATTGGAAAAGCAGTGCTCTCCCAGCCACAAGTCTGCTTCCATCAAACTTGAAACTGAAAAAGGGAAGGGAGATTTGGAAGGCCAATCTCAGAAACCAATGGGACATCCAGGTGCAGAAACCTACAGTTTAATAATGGCTGGCACTCAGACCACTGGGACCTGCACTACATTTGGACTAACAGCTCCAGGACACAACTTCCAAAAATAAAAACTCTCTTTATAAATGTACTTTTTACATATATAGATATACACACACACACACACACATATCTATACATATGTACATACATATATATCTGTACAAATATATATATATACATAGATGAACACACATTTACATACATACATATATTTACATACACATGCATACATATTTATATACACTTTTTCTTTTCAGAGCTGTAGCCATGGGTTTCTAAAACGAGCAACAGTTTCCAAATAACTCTACTTTCTAATACAGTATTTTAAAAAAACGTTAAAGAATACTGAATAGAAAAAGGCAACAAAAATAAAAGGATAAAATGACAAATGCAAATGGGTGTGAGATAATATGACAGACAAGTAAAGGCAGCAAAGAAAATACCACTGATAGACACAGGCAAGGTAAGAAGTGAGCCTGGTACCTAGCAACCAAGTGATTTACTCAGACTTGCTGCTAGAATTTCCGGAATTCTACATCAAACTCTGTAAAATACAGTTGGAGAGTGTTACACGATTTGAGTGGAGAACAGAATATAAACAACATTAAATGAAACAGAAGTTTGGAATGTTTATGATTCAACTGAAATCCACACATCATACTTACATTATTCTTCTGGAAAATAATTTCCTGAAATAAAAACAAAAAAAGAAGAAAATGTTGATAGCACTAAGATATTTGATCAGTATAACTTTCTAATACTACTGTTTACACACATGACGAGAAAAGGTTGGTTGACAGATGTTTTCTTATGCTTGTCAAATCAACATAAATGAGGTATTGTCTCAGAAGAGACAAAATTATTATAGAACCAAGTAGATACATACAACTTATGTATACATAAGAGCATACCTACTGTCTGCATGTAAATACATATATATACATACCTATATACATGTCCCCCCATTTATAGATTTTTTTCTAGAGGGATGATGTCCAGAAGTTGTCTATTAATAAACATCTATTTATACTTGAAAAGTCAAATATAGTAAGTAACGTTTTGCTACTAGGAGAAGCAATCAAAAAGAATAATAAAAGCAGCACTCATATGAGGTTTTAAAATATTCCAAAACTGCTTGAAATTCACTTGGCTCTAATAATCAGATGCAAAGAACATATCTTCACAATTTCAATGTGAATTTTCAGAGAATTAGAAGCATACCCAGATGGAAAGAGCTGATTCCTGCACACTAATCCAGGTGGTACAGCTCAAGTGTAAACCACTTCTGAACAATGATCACCTTGCTTCCAGCATGACTTGTCAGCAAGTTGTGATCCCAGGAATTGATAACCATAACAGCTTTATCACACAGCTTTGCCTCTGCCACTGGGACTCATGAGCAGATCCACTGGCACAACAGCATTAGAAACAAGCACAGTGGCAAACCAAGATCCCTCATACTTTCCGTGTTGTTTAAGTCAGACTTTGATAAAACTGCTCTTCTCCCTGTTGAGAGGGCATGTTTCACATAGGACTGTTTCTAGCTTTCAATTGTGGGTCATAAAGGTCTGGTCAAATCACCCAGCATGGACAGGGATATTTTCGACTAGATCAGGCTGATCAAAGTCCTGCCCAGCCTGGCCTGAGTGTTCATGCAGAAGAACATTTCACTAGAAAAAGTTTATTTATACTGCTTTGTGCCCTGATTAAATCATGTGCTGCAGTTCTGTATTGCTTTCATTTTCAGTTTTTTAATTCCCCCTTCCATACAAGATTAAAACTGCACAAGGTCTACTGCATTGCTTCTACTCTTCCCTGCTGGCTGTAACAAATACAGGAACAAACACTGCCTCAGAAGATATCCCAGTATGCCCACAGCTACTTCTTTTAGGCAATTACTAAACAGTATGGAAGGAGTCTCACTCTTTGACTAATTCCCTACAGACTATCAAGAGCAGAAAAGCAAGCCCAGTTCAAAGCTAAGGGAAACCAAAGGGAGTCTTTCAATCAGCAGAGGACTGGTGGCAACTGTGACATCCAAGTACCCCTGCATAGAACTGGGCTTCCACTAATGCCAGTAGGAATCCAGCATGTGACCCATTTACAAACTCCAGCTCCTAAACTAGTAAAAAGTTCTTCCAAGTGCCCAAGAAAGCCTGATGCCTCACCCCAAGTGATTTCTCAGTGGGAGTTGGGTATTTGGCTCTTTGCCCAGGACAATGAAATTCTGCTCTGCTTATACTGTAGATCATTGTACTTACACAACTCAATTAAATTCCCAGATAGATCTTTTACCATTAGCATTATTTTTAGGGCTTTTATCTGTATACTCTTTGTGTTGCAAGAAGAAAGGAAATATTTGGATTGCAAGCGGTCCAGTTAGCTGAGAAAATTTAGAGAGGAGAGCAGGGGGAAGAAACTGAGTTACTAAGCCTCCAAAATATAGGGCCAGTCTGAAAAAAATGGGACAGAATCAAAACCCAATAGCCTGCACTTGCCAGAAGCAGTGGAAGCAAACTCTTCCTGAGTGGTGCTGGTGCCCAGACTGCAGTCTGACTCACCAAGCTGCTCACTCTAAATTCTTCTTCTCAGCAAAGCTTGGAAGGGAAGCACAAGAACATAAAACACCTCCTGAATAAAGCCAATGCATCTGAGAGAGGGGAAGTAATTGAAAAGACTGCCATCCAAGTTGTCTGTCCTTTCCCATCATGGAAGTTGCTAAACCTTTAGGATAGTTGCAGTAGGAAGCAAGTACCAACTCCTTGGCTGACAAAATTCACAGCCCCATAGATTATCTTAAAAACCGTCTTGCCTTAAACCAAAGTACTATAACTGTGCACTGAGGCACAAGTTTTGTTTTTACTGACTCTATTACACTGTTGCTAATCTCCAGCACAGCAGTCCTGCCGGTACCTGATGTAAACAGCTGTAACTCGGCAAGATTTAGCAGGGGGTATCAGGAGGCCCCATGAGGTTTGGCAGAAAACTGCTAATTTAGACAGAATCTAAAGCCTAAGGATTATTTTACTGCCTACACACTACCACTCTCACAGGATTGTTATTACTGTAACAGTTTACCACAAACACCAGTAATTCCTTTGAATGACATAGTCTTGCATTCAGTTTCTCATCTCAAATTTGGCAAACTTCTGTTTCCATAAACAGCCATTTAACAGCCAGGTATTTAACTGACTGCAGTCAAGCAATCTAAATCTTTCTCTTTAGAAAACTAAACTGAGTTTTACAGCATTGCATTGTAGACATCTTTGCCAGGCCTCAGAACATTTTTTGGCTATTCTGTTTTGAATCACAAGTTGCATGTGTATTTCTTAAAAAAAATAACTTATTTCAAGTGTTATGCTAGCTGTAACTTGCGCTCCAAACCCCTTTTTCCACCCAGAGCTACCTTCAGTGACTGCAGAGACTCTGCATTTGTGTCACAGTAGAGGATAATGTTGTTAGCCATGCTGAAGCTCTCCCTGACTCCCAGATGGTAGAACAGGGAAGGTTGACGGAAGGCATCACTCATCTCTACCACAGCAATATCTGCAGAAATAAATAAAAAAAAATATTGTCAATGCCACACATTTCTGACAGTCAAATATATCTAGGTTATGTTTCTTCACACAATTTATTTTGGTATGAAGGCCTGGCTTCAAGTAGGAAATAAGAGATCTAGAGGGATTTCCCCATTTTAGCTATTATGCTTGAATTTTGAAAACAGTCAGCAGGATGTGGTTTAGTTTCTTTCTATTTCACTATTACTCCTCTATTTTTTCTTTAAATGAGACCTTAAAATGGTAAAAATGGATAAATCACTAATCAAGAAAAGGAAGAAAATTTAATTGCTGTCTTGAAGAATAAAATCTGCTTGGTAAATCTATACATGGTGAATGATAACCTTAGAAAAAATAAAAGAAAAAATTACATTAGATGTACTTTTTGCAAGTTGTAATAAAAATTCATGTAATCTATGATTACTTACTATACATACTGTATAGATTCTGTACTAGAACTTGGACGAAAACAAGCTGAAAGGTAACATTCCAATATAAATTACCATTCAGATCTATTTAAATTCATATAGAAAGATGATAGAATGAGAAAAAGACAAGGTACAGATACAGAGAAGCAAAGAGGGAGTGAATACATGAAGCCAAAGAAACATTATATAAATAAAAACTTTACTGCAGAGAATTCTGTTCATAACAAATTTTACCTGTGTGAAGAATGCATGCAAGCACATACACGAACGCTTACAGAACCAGGAATGTAGTCCACAATTTCTCTTAAACCATGTGTTTCTCTTGACAAGATTTGCACCAATGCCAAAGTATAACAAGAGGCAATTAACTATTTCTGCTGAGTCTTTGTAAGATTCCAGTTATATCAGGCAGCCTATTTCCATGGCATAAGTCCAGTGGAATCAAGAGAGCAAAGCAAGAAAACAGACTCATCTCTACCTCTTCTACAAACACCTGTCTTTTCACCCAATTAATTTTTTTCTTAGGTTTCAGGAAAAAAAACAGAAAACCAAACCCAAACCAAAGAAATAAGCTTCTGCTAAAGAGTAGAACAAGAAAAGCAGCCTGGTTTCCAGCATCTTTCTTTCCCATTCCTTTGGAAGCTTTCATTACTGAAAAGATAGATAGCAAGACAAGCTCTGTAGAGAAAAAGCCTATGTACCCTCAAGTTTCTCTAGTTAATCTAATCAGAAATTCTACCTCTAACCACAGCTTCTCACCTCACCTATTTACTTAGATCATGAAAACTGAAATGAAGATATTCAATAAAAGATAAGCCTTGTGGTCACACTCTGAACTGGGGAAACTGTGTCTCCAACTTGTTGAAAAGGAAGATAGCTACTCTTCAGTAATGTGTTTCTGTAGCTGGCCTACAGGCTTATAAATTATTAAAAGCCTGAAGGAAGGATAGATACACACAGGGAGAAGAGTGAACATTTGCCTATACAAGCCTAGGCTCTTCAAGAAACAAAATTAAAAGAAAGGAGATTAATATGGTATAAAAAAAATTTTTCCCACTTAAAAATCTAATATTAAACTATGTTTTCTAAAAGATTCATAACTTGTGTTCCAAGCATCTCCCTCTGTCCAATTCCACATAAATATTTGCAGTATGGATGCCATCAAATTTTATTGAAGCAAAAAAGACAGAGCACTAGTAAGACTACACATATACTCACTTTCATTGATTTTAGGAAACTGAAGCATCACAAAAGCCAAAGAATGACAATACCACTGCTATATTTTGGGTGAGATTACAGTCTGTTTATTTTCTTCCGAAGCTTGCCATAATACAAGTTATATTTTTAAGTGCTCTTACTCACACAGAAGTCTAACTTGAGCAACTCTAAATCTATGGTACATATCTGTTAGTGCCAAGCAGGAGGAAAACTTACGCAACGTGCCATGACTTAATTCTGCAATCTTGCAAGATAATGTGCTCTCACTAGAGTTGCAAAACTAAGATTAAATGAGAAATATTACTTTAGATGGAGCCTGATCAAAGCTAAATTATGAAAAACGCTTGAGAAAGCCTATGTTAAAATGGCAAGTTCCTAAGATCATGAAGAAGGAAAGAGAAAATAAAAAAAAAAAAAGTGTGTATATATATTACTGCCAAGCTGGCCAAATACATTGAACAAAGTCTGACACAGGAACACACTGTAGGAAACATTCTTGGGTCCTGTACCATCCCTATATTAGTAATAATAAAATAAAATAAAACAAAATAAAATTAAACTAAATAAAATACTCAAACCATACAAAAACTTTGAGTTACTTACACAGATGAGGGAAGGACC
This sequence comes from Haemorhous mexicanus, assembly GCF_027477595.1. NCBI lineage: Eukaryota > Metazoa > Chordata > Aves > Passeriformes > Fringillidae > Haemorhous > Haemorhous mexicanus. The sequence goes on from NC_082343.1 coordinate 52,148,871, forward strand.
ATGAGTAAAAAAACATCTGTATGACTGACGCTGAGATACTGACATAAACTCTTCTGTGATACCTATATTTTTTATGTAACTAAAGAAAAAAAGATATGTCAAGACTTCTGTGAAATCCTTCTGAATAATCTCATTTGACAGGTAAAGCAGTGTCTTCCCTAGAACAGGTTTATCTTTTGTGAAGTTTTCCTGCTTATTCTAGCAGTTATGTATTTTAAGATGAAGATGCCACTCACAACAAAGAGATCAGATTTCTCAAGTGCAGGTTAGGCCTCAGGGCTGGTATTGGAATTTCCAAGGGGAACAACCCAAATCTTACCTGCAATTCCAACAAGACAGAAAAAGTATATGCACTTTTGAGATCAGATGTCTATCCAAATAAAAAAACATATATCCTAAACCAGCTCTTCTGACAAACCTATTTCTGACTATCATCTTTCACAATATCAGGAGAGAAACTCCTCTGAGCAAAGGAGGGATCAATGTACTTCACAGAAGTCAAACACTATGTAATGATTTGGGAGGGGAAAAAAAAAATAGGATAAAAAACCCACCACAGAAACAGGAGTGGTAATGGTTCCTATAAAGCACCTGAAATGTACTGTCAAGTGCACTACAAAACAGCCAAACACTATATTCAGTTACATAAAATATGATTAGAAGTTTAGCAGAGATGAGCAAGACTGATGGTTTTCAAGACAAATCTAAGTAAAAGTACACATACACTATCAAAATTCTCATTAGTTACAAAGAACCAGAATTTAGCTAAGCCCAAAAGAACTGTTTGGTCATCAACATATAAACTGCCATAATCCTCTTTATCATGTTCTCACTCTCATTTCCCTCAGATGAAATCAATCAAACATTCTGATGCCATAGAAGATAAGTTTTCTATTCATAGAAGATAAGTTTTCTATTCACTGGAGAACACAGTTTTGTAAGTGTCAAAATGGTATTTCAACAAAGGTGCAGGAATTACCTCCACAGTTACACTGGAACTACCCCCTTACCAAAACCTCTGTGGTTTGAGTTTCAAGGCAAGTAAAAGCCTGATCAAGTACAGGAATCAGAGTAGAGCTCTCAACACCTGGGACCTCAGGACGAAGCACTCTGAAAACCAGGAACATCAGTTCACTGACATCAATGCACTTCAAATGCTCTTGCACACCTTCCATGTTGCAGCAAACAAAGTCTGTTCAGGCTCCAGCAGACTAATGAGTAGGGTGGGTATGGAAGCACACTGCATAAAACAGGAAGAAAAGACAAAAAAGTGCAAGAACTGCAACTTTTGCAACCTCACTGGCTGCAAGAATGTGAAAGTTAATTTTGTGCCCAAGACCAAAGTAGGGGATAAAATTTATTGTATCTCATGAAAGTCAATCTGGTGACAGATAGCTGATACCAAAGAAAACAGGTATATAACAGTCTTTACCTTTTCTAGTAATTTTTGACATTACAGCTAGAAAGTCTTACAATAGGTTTTGCAGTAAATTATTGTAATTATTGTCTCCTGATAGTTTATGAACAAAAACAATCTAATCACAACCTTCTTTCCCATCTCCTTAACAGCTGGCATGCCTAAATAGATAAAACAAGTACATCACAAACATAAGACTAGAGCTTCATTCACTCTAGCCTAGGCAGCAAAACCAGCATAAACCCAGCAGCAGGCAGTTCAGTGTCCATGTCCTAAATCACCCCAAGCTCTGTCTGCCTGCTGACAGCAGCCAAACGGCCTCTAATGAAGCTGCTGTGTACACATTAGCTGAGTAACCACACACTGAGCTGCAGACACGCCAACTACTGCGCAATCACAATCTAGCCTGTTATTAGGCTAACTAACATCTACACCAACAATAGCTTGAAACACACGATCACACATTCAAGGGAACAAAGTATCACTGCAGTAGTAACCGGCTTCTTATTACCCTGGGAAACCAGATTCATGAGTTGGAATTGGAGGCAATCTATTTAAGTAGGTTTTCTAACCTTTTTACCTGAGAAGCACAGGAAAAGTACACATCTCTGTGAAGTTAGGCATAGATTAAAACAAATCTTACCAATCATTCCTAACTGTGATGTAAATCCACTTAGTTCCCTTTAAGCTATCTGTGCAAAGACTGCCAACCCTACATGTAAAATCTCTGCTAATTAACCTGTCTTAAGAAACGGTAAAAACTCAAGAGTATACACATTAACATGGCGAAAAAAGGCTAAGTGTCCATTAGTGGATACAGAGCCCTTTGCTCTTGGCTATTAGCCATGCCTTTAGTCACCAAGACAGTGATAAATTAAATGCAGTGGCCAAAGTTCATCTCCTACTCATTGTTTTAAATGTAACAGGGCAAAGAAGAATGTTTAAACAAGTGCTCTGAGATATCTTACACGTACACCCTACTTTTTGATACTACCTGCTTGCCACAGTGCTGCAAGGAAAAGCAGTGAATACAAACAAAGCAGCTATACAACTAATGAATGTTTATGCTTGTTACTATCTTCTGATTAATTGGTATTAAACACATGACCATTGCCTTACATTCACTGTCCCACAATTAATCAGGGGAAAAGGAAAGATGATAACGGCAGCTTCTGAGACCAGGATTTTGTGTTCTTTTCCACTTGGTGGCTAAAGGAGTAAGATACTATTCTGACAGAGATATAGAAGAAAAAAAAGGAGGGCAAAATTTATTTCAGTGCAAGTGTGAATACCAAACTTATTTCATACTGCAGTAGCAGCTCTCCATTCCCCCTTAGAATGATGATATGATGACACTTACTATTGGGCAAACTTTCAGAAATAAGCAAGAAATATCCTTATCTACTTCAACTTCTTTATGACTCTCTGTGCTTGGCATAGGTACTTTCCTGTTTACCAGACTGCCCGCATGAGGTAGGAAACCTGCTTTGGCAATCCCAACACGTCAGTACAGATTGGTATTTCTGGTTCAGCTGTGGAAACCACAGTGCCACTGACTTGTCAACAGCACTGCAACCAGACATTTCCTGTCAAGAGTGTCTCACAGGGCTCCAAGACCGGAAACAATTGATGGGAGCCACTGAGGTGGGAATACCCAAACACGGGTGAATGGACAGCCTCCCAGGAAACCAGTCTGGCCAAGCCAGTCTGTTGGGAGAGGCTAACAAAAAAAAAAACCAAAAAAACCAAAAACAAACAAACAAAAAAAAACTTGGTAAGGGTGTCTAATGGTTGTCTGAGGAAAAGCAGGTGATGATGGCACAGGCAAGTTAAGCATGCCATATGCTAGAGGAAAAGCATGGTATTTGTAGAGGCTTGAACTTATGTACAAAGTAGGCTTAAGAGCACTAAGACAAAAACAAGTGATGGACATGGGCTGGTTCTTATCTAGTGAAATGCACTATGACTTAGGAATCTTATCTTACTGTCTCAAGAAGTAATCCTGTCTTGAGCAGTCTCATTTTTATGCAATGGAAGCAGAGATCCACCATCAATGAAGTACAGATCAGAGCCTGTCCTGCAACCTACCCAAAAGGAAGTTTCTGAGCACAAACTCCCAGAAGATACAACACAAACCCAGCTGTCTGGTAGGTGGTCCCTTTCCAGATGCTGCATAAGACAAAGTTGAGCTAGAAATAATTACAGCACTTAATACTTGCCCAAAAAGCACCAAGTTACCTTTGGATACAACAGTACCATTTTGCCCTCATGCTGGTATTAAGAGCCTACTGTTCCTTGAATAGCTAAACTGAATTGAGCTGCTCTTGAATTTCAAAGTGAACTCCTACACCTAGACTTATAAGCAAAAAGGTATGATTTCACTTCAGATAAACTCAATAAACAGCTTTTACTGTTGGGGGTGGTTCTGACTCTCTTCCACATTTGTATCAGATCTAGTGTGGTCAATACCCAGTGAGACAACTCAGTCTCTCTGTTTGCTTCGAGGGGTGGGGTGAGTGTGCAGGATCAGCTGACTCCTGGATCAGTTAGATGATCTCACTTTCCACCCACACAATCACTAGGTCCTATATAAAGAAGGCACCAGACATCACAACATCTGCAAAGATGCAACTGAATACCTACTTAGTCCAGCTTGAGTCACATATTGTTCCAGGGGGTAGGTAAATTTTAATCCTCCATACAGCCATGGATACAACAACCACTTATTTAAGAATCCCATATATAACATCACAGGAAGAAGAGTTCCCTAAGGAACAAAATGGAAAAGAAATAAAAATAACCATATACACAGTCTCCTTCATAACATTAGGCACCTATAGCCATACTGACAGACTCTAAATTGGGTATGTGACTCAGTTTAGGTCTCTAGGAGTCTCCTCATTAACCAAAAAAACCAATCTAGCTAATCATATAAAAGCAATCTTTTCTCCTTTTAAATCATTAGTAACTGTTCATTTCCTTCAATTTAAGGTAAGAGAGAAGAACTACTTAAGTTAAAGGCTGACAATGTGCAAGAGCAAATATAAGATGTCCCTGTATAAATTTAAACTGCAAATCACAAGAAAGTTCATAATCTACAAATCCAGATGTCCTGGAGAGCCCCCCCAAATGTTTAACTGATTGGCACAGTGACCTGCTGTCACACAGGAGCATTAAAAATCTTGACCCTGTCCCAATACATCGAGATGCTCCTCAGTAACACTTGTGCAGATTGATTCCTGCCAACTTTTGTAGCTAACTGGCTCAGATCCTTCTCACAAAATCAAATGTAATACTTCACCGAGTAGAACCAACCAAGCAAGGAAGGAGAGAAAAACAAGTTACTTTTCTTGTTGCAGCAACAGTACTTAAGACCAAGATCCTCCAAGTGAAAATTTGGCCTTTTTGTATGCTTCAAAGATGTGAAGGGAAAAGAACCTCTTGTTTCTGTAATCAAAAACTGATGAGAGATAAGCTGAAGGCAATTACCAAAATAAAACAGCAGAAGCTGGCAACGAACTGGTAACAAAAAGAAAGTTTTAACAGCTGTTAGAAAAGAAATGAGACAGAAAGATAGCAATGACAAACAATAAAGGGTTGTGTAGGAATTAACACATCAAACTACACATCAAAACCTAAATTACTGTGTCAATGATCTGAAGACAACTGAAACAATATAGAAAGGCTTTCTGATAAAGAAGAAGAAAACAGAAGAAAGCTTGAGTTTCAAAAAATCCACTCTCTCCTGGCCCAAAACAGGATTATAATGTTATCACATGATTCCAACCCCCAACAATTCAAAAAACCCACTCTCATCTTAATGCATGTGGGAGGAACTCAGGATCAGGCAAGAATTAAAGATGACAAGCAAACAAAGAGCCGTTTATTCAAAAATAACCTCAATATCTTCAGACTCACTGCCTCTGTATCAATCCTAGTGGAACAGGCTCCCTAGTACCAATAACACCAAATACTAAAAACTACCCTAACTCTGAACTTAACATCAGAAAAAATACTCAGATCACAATGGGGTAACTACCGAAGCTCAGCTGAAGGCTGGGGTACATTACAGGGCTAGAGTCAGGATCTGTACCAAATGCTATGTAAGCAATCCACAGACACAACAGCAGAAGCTGTCAATGAAAACAAGGCAGGCTATAGCAAACCAGTACTTCTACATTGAGAAGTTTTGATCAGAAGATCTTCATCATTGCAATTTTTTTCAAAAAAAGACCAAACACTCCTTTGGTCTGGACAGGATCTTAAGCAGGCAAACACCTAAATAGATAGAGAGAGAGAGAGACAGAGAGAGAGAGATAGAGATAGAGAGAGGATGTTCCCATGTTAAGTGTCTTTGAGATGGAAGATGAAAGAGTGATTATTTATTCTCTGGAGAAGTGACTGAGCCTACCCAAGAAAAAAGAACTTGTAAGAACACAGGTGTGCCAACAGAAAAGTTCAGAAAGAAAGGAGAGTCCTATGAAAACCAAACAGCCAGGTCTCATGGGTGGTGGAAAGTTTTCCAAAGTCAGTGTGAAATTTAGAGTTTGCTACAGCTCTAAAGTTGCAGAGAACATTAAAGCCAAGGAAAGAAACAACAATCCACCTCAAGGACAGGATGGGCAGGAGAAAAACCTGATCAAAAGTTCTTTTTATTTCTGTCTTTCCTGTTCTGTTTATTTCTGACTTAATGACCTCAAGTTTTCTCCTCCTAAGAAGTCTTCCAGTTTGGGGTTTTTTTTCCCTTAAATCTAGCTTTTTTCACTTATAACACAGTTATATATTAGCTCACTGTGACAAAAATGTCTAGGCAGATTCACCTCCAAGCTTCAAAAACTAAGTCTGGGTTTCATTGTAGCATCTGGAGGGATCAGATCAAAATTCTGTTTAACTCAGTGTTTCTTCTCTGCCAGAAGCCAGCAGGCAATGTGGCAGAGACGGTAAGAACGTAAGTAAAGACTGAGCTTTTTAAAACAATCCGCACACATTTACAGTAAAATGTTGAGCTACCTAAAGCTGAATATCAACAACTGATGTGAACAATTAGAGCTGCTTTTCTTCATGTATTATACTTTGCATCCACTATCACTGAACTTCAGCTGTCCTTTAACTGCTCATTTCCCTGGTACCATAAAATCTTCTGCAATTCTTTACTGCCTATTTGCTAAAGTTTTGACAAGCCTGCACCAGAAAGAAATTTTCAGATCAGCCATGAAACTTCTGAAAAGCCCAATTCAAAACAAGAAAGTACAGAATAATCCTTTTAACAGCCTGTTTTTCTACAGGCAACCTTGCTTCATTGCAAAACTTATCTTCTTTCGCTTTCCTTTAAGAGTCCACTTAAGGGTTATAAGGATGTCATCTCCAGATATTTTATCTCTTAAAGAGTATTTGGTAAAGTATGCCATCCAAAGCTTTTTGACATTTCAATATACTGTCTTAAATGGATTACCCTTAAGTACAGGCTCATCAGAAGAGTGTGATTTCCTTCTACAAAAAACACACTTCAACTCCTCCCTGCTGCCAGATTTCACCCATGACTCTAAATGATGTGCTCTTTATTTATATTTTTAACCCATTTACCCTAATGTAATGCCAATATAATCTCCCACTACAATGCTGCTGACATCAAATAGAGTCAGAAGGCATGCACCAAAAAAATAGCAGTCTTTAGCAAGTATTGCTCAAACTCTTTTGGAAACTGCTTTACTAAGGCTTACATGGCTTTTTACACATTTTTAACTTGTTTACTCATCTGAACAAAAGTTCTCCTTTCAAAGGGCAGCATTCCATTTCTTCATCTTCTTAGCAATGCCACCTGATGTAGATTACTTTAAATTTCTGTTAATAAACAGCACACATTCTCTGGAAGGGATTTTCCTTAGGATGCCTTTATCCATCTGAAAGCTCTTCCTTTTTTTAGCTAATCCTGTCAATTTCTTGTTGAGAAGCTTGCTCATTTTCACATAGGTTCTAGTAGAAATGTGGCCTTCACCAAGAGGAGCTAAATGTCTAAGAGAGACTGTAGACCTTCTCAAGAAGGCAAGAGCCACACCCATTAAGCCACTGAAAAGACTCTGGAAGTGTTTCTAGCAAAAAGATGCATGAATATTTCTTATAATATTATTTTCAAGTAATGAGAGTCAATGTTTTCCAATCCAGTGATACCAAAAATGGTTTAAACTTAGAAGATTCATGAGCAGCAAGTACAGAGTGAAAAATACAAGCACTTCAAGATTATGATGAACAGCATCTGGAATGCTTGTAAAAAATGGGAATCTTCCTAAGCCTCGGAAAATTTGAAAGCAGAATTTTTCTAAGACATGTAAACAAACATATTTGTTAAATGTCTTTATTTAGTCATGGAAATACTTCCATTCTAAAAAAAAAAATCCCTATTTTTCATAAATAATACAGCACTTGAGAATTTTAGACCCCATATTTCGTGATAATCAAAAAACATGGCCACCACTCCTGGTTCTCACCACCCTCTCCACAAAAATCTTTACCTTGTAGCATTTTCACTGCTGTGTCCGATGTTTTCTCATGAACAAAAGGCTTTGACAAACCTAACTGCCTGAAGGATTTGGAATTTCACATGCCATATTTTCTGATTAAAAACACCACTATCTCTTGAAAAGTGCACAAATCTTGGCAAAAAGGAAAAGAAAAAACAACTGCAGAACCACATGGTACATTCTAAAACATCTGGAAACTCAACAGTCTGAAGAGTTTCCAAGTCATTTCATGTGTACACACTGTATAACAGGTCTTAGAAAACCTATCCCTCAGGAATGTTAGTCCTTTTGAAGACTATTTAACTATGTCCTTGTATGGAAAAGTGCTTCTTTTAGCTTCTTATATATGAAGCTGCTTACAGATAAGAGTTAGAAAGTCAAAAATTAAAAACTAGTCATTACTCCTTAATAAATCTTTCCATTCCTGATTTTAGATTACACCACCTTTCCCTTTGGTTTTCTTCTGAAAATATCCTATCTAGTCAGTCTCCATCTGCATGGAAACAATTGAATGATTCTGATAATCCCCTTTTTTCCTTTTCTGTATCTTCCACCAAGACCCAAATTCAGTTTTTCAAATCTGATGATGCATGTGGTAAAGACATAGCACATCACATTTATAAAGCAAACACCTCTTATAGTTTTTCCTTTCTTTCTTTCTTATGAGGTTTTCAGTAATTCATTCATAACAGCTCTAACCTCTGTTACATATCCTAACAGATTAAAAAATAAGCATACCCTGCAGCACTTAGTTGTTTTGCGTCTCTGTCTATTCATTTGATTTCAAAATTGGTCTACTGACTCCACTGACCAATATTTCCCAAAATAAACCTGAATAAGCACTAGTTTATCAATTGTTTACTTGCTCACGGATTTCTGGGTAGCAATGAATGTTCCTTCCTTATGAGCACAGCAATGAATTTATTATTATTTATTGTCTATTTACAATGTCCTAAATATTTGTTATTTAAATTCAAAATATTATGTCTTTTCCTATTCATCTGTACCTTACAAGGTCTATTTATGTTCTTTTTCAAAGAAATCCTTGAAAAAACATACAGACATATCAGTATCCTCTTCCATACCTCATATACCTTATCCATTTCCAATCCCTCCTTTAAAAAACAAAACAAAACAAAAAAAAAGAAACTACCACCACTTTCTTTCAACAAAGCAAGGTGTAGAATTACAGTTAAGCTGCTTTTCCCACGTAACACCATAACTAAGGCTTCTCAAGTCAAACATGATTTGAAAGCAGGTAGAACAACCTTCACAGGGCTTGGTCAGACCTCAATGATCTGTAAGACATAAGTACAACATTTACACGCAGCTTCCCTTGCAATTTAGCAGGAAAAAACCCACACAGCACTCAACCACACAAATCAATTTACTTCAGTCAACACAGGTGAAGTGCAGCGTAAACAAAACACACCTGATTAAACCTAGTTTGAAAGATCCCCTGGGCTCCACCAAAAACACTGCAAAAAAGTAACAACTTCACACAGAAAATAAAATCTTAAATTTAAAGACGAGACTATAGTTTAGAAGAATAGTACAGGAGTATTCAGAAATTTTCAAAAGCAACCCTCCATCAAGCTAGACATATGTCACTAACACGGCACATGGCACGATAATTTTCTTCTATTGCAACAATTAACAAAAGACAGAGCTGGAATCAATGTCCTGCTTTGCAAAGCACTCCACGGTACAGATTTGGGTAATCTTGCCCTGTAACACAAAAGTCTCAAATACTTATAAAAATTTAAAGGACCCTTCTAGAAAGTAACAAGGACGATGAGTTTATCTCCAGCAGAAAGAAGCAAAGTTGCAGCCTTGTCTACAGTTGCAGACATACAAGTTACAAGATTACAGTAAGTGCAGAACGGCTGTCGTTTTGTAAACTTCATCTCTCACCAGCTCCCAAGGACAGCAATTACACAAGTCTAGGATAAAAGTTCAGACAGACACAGATACATCCAGCCTACTTTATTTAGCTTAAGCTCATCTCCCTTCTGCATAGACCAAGCTTGAAATTAATTTCACAATTTGAGCTATGACTTTTTGCTTTAGCTTACTGGAACACAGATCACAGAACTATCCCTCTCCTTTCAAGACTGTCAGAGTATCAGTGAAAGTATCAATAAAGAAAGGGGAAACTAGGTGATACACAAATAATTCTTATTAAGGAGGACAAGCCCTCTCACACTGGTTTTCTACCAAAATAACCACACGTGTGCACAAGTAGTAACTTGGTATTTAAGTTACTGGAAAAATCACACTCGAAATTCCTGAGAAGCAACTACTAATTTGCAAATTAATACAGAAAATATGACTGCTCACACCACCACCATCTGCCTCTAAGGCAGCACAGACTGCCCAGCCTCACAAGTAACTGCACTATTGCATCCTCCAACAGAAAACGGATATGACTCATCTGAGTCAAATTCTTTAACGCTTGACATGATTGCTGCTAATTGTTGCAAAACGAGATTAAACAGATCTGATAAGAGTTTGGCTTTGTCAGTGGTAACTCCAGGTGGCCTGTGATAGCTATGATTCCATTCTCATCCAATTCTGTTTTACAGCAAAAAGAACAGCCTTGGATTATTGTGGCTTGTCACTCTATTAATACAAGATGCTCAAACTTTACTTCCAAAGGCAGCCCATCTCTGCATATGATTCAAGTATCAAAACCGACTTTTATATGGCTACGGCACTAATTTAGAATTACTGCAGTACAATTTAATATCCAACCACTGTGTAAGAGTGTTTCAAATTTCAGATTTTATGTTAACTATCATGGAGGTTCTTGTCTTCTTAACAGAAATGAGTCATATCTAAATCACCAGTGATCACAACAGCAGTGCATCTGACCTAGCCAGTAGCAAAAAAACTCAGGAAAGCTGAGTTCTCGCCTCACCTTTAGCTACACTCTACTGCCAAACCTCAGGCAAGTCATTTACTCTCCATCCTTTTGGTTTCATTCTCCTTAAAATGATGAGATGACTATCTGCTCCCTCCATAAAGTGCTTTAGCCTCTATGGATGAAATCCTTAAGTAAGTACATAACCCATGAAGGGGAATGGCCAGCATCAGAGCTGGCAGAAGCAAGATAAAAGACTTCAAGATAAAGCACTTGGAGCATTGTAAAAGTTGAATTCAATTCTGAAGTATTTCTACATGGACATTCACCAAGCTAGGACAATGCTGAACTCCACGTATAGGAAAAAATTATTTTATCAGCAGCACTTTTCAAGCAGAACTAGCACTACAAAGGAGGTTTTAAGTGTCTTGCATTGCATCTTATTTTTGAGTAAGAACAAGGACTACAAAATAGAAACATAGGTAAACATTTTACTTGAGAAAATAGTCTACAAACAAATCCACTACCTACAGTTTTTAAATCACAGTAGAGAGAAAAACCTCATGCTAGCTAGGCCACAACTGAACCAAGGGAATGATACTAGAAGAACTTTATGAATTCATCAATTCCAAGTGCCTAAATCAGTGGAGCAAGAGAAAGTTTGATGACTGGCATAGGTTAATTGAGCCAAAGTGGCAAGAATCACCATTTGCATATGAAACTGGTGATTTGCTTAATCTAATCTAATCTAATCTATTTCTTTCTGTACTCTGTGTACAGGTAAAAATGTTTTCATTCCAAGTAACTTCTGGAATTCAGTTAGTATTCCAAGTGTTCCAGTACCAATTAACTAAAACAACTCAGTATACATGATCTCGCTGCAATATTCAACACAGGATTCAACCTCCATTCAATCTGCAGTGCTGAAATGGTAAAGATAGCAGTAATTTATGCTAAAAACAGAATCCTTTTTTTTTCCTACAGCAATTATTGATGTGAACAGGAAAGTTACACAGATGTAAATCTGAATAATTTCCATCAAAATAGATATTCAGCTTTACACAAACTAAATAACCCACACAACCTAGCCCAGTTTGCACTTGTATCATATAAACATTTAAATTCTCATGCTTCAGGCTCTTCGTCTTCTATAGAAGAGAAAAAGAAATATTTAGGATGAAGAAACACTTGAGACACTGGAGAAAAAAGGGTGACAACAGCCACCACCTACTCACACATTCATTTTTAGCAGAGTAACCACTCTTTTACAGAGATTTATCCAAAAATACCTGGGTATAAAGGCCAGCAAATTAAACCACAAACTCTAGGAAACAACTTTGCCAGCATAGACCGAGTAATTTACAACAGCATAAGCCAAAAATGAAGCTCCTGAAATTTAATTTGTTTCTTTTTCAGTCAACGTTCTTCATTTGCCACACTGAAGGCTTTTCAATATAACTGCAGGGCAGTTACATTTAAGCAGAACTTAATAACTGGAAATATTATATCTTTTATCAAAAAAAAAAAAAAAAAAACCTCAGATGTGCTCTCTGAGTTATCCATTAGAGATTGACTGAAAAATCCAATATATTAAAATGGAAAGTGAAATTTTTACATCATATTCAGTCATGACACTTTGTACATTTCCTGCAGAAACAACGAAACTGATAATCTATGCTGGAAAAGATGCACAAATGCTATACCTAAAATCTACTTCTATATGGTGGATCTGAAAGATTCTTATTCAACCAACAGTGCATATTAGCAGGTTATTTGCTGAGTGACCACTGAGGCCTAAGACTTGCAATAGCTAAGACTGCCCTTCATTCACTTTAAGGGCCTCAAGAAAGACTGTGAATTTGGAAGCTAAGATAGCTGCTGAAATTGTGCATTCACAAATGCAGTATCTTTAACCCATCTTCCTGAATAGATATGGCACTGCAACTGCACTTCCTCAGCTCTGAACCAAAGCTTCAAAGAAGCACACTTGCTACACCTAAACTAAGAAACCAGTATAGCAATGCTCACCAATTAAACATGCCCCAGGTCCCACTTCTGCATCAGGACCAAGTGGCTTGGAATGGTCTACATCAGTCTTAAATTCTCCCAGCCTCAGGTTGCTCCCTTCAGACAGGTCACTGGGAGTGCTACTGAGGCTCTACTCATTGGCACAGACCAAAAGCATGCCAGAAGTGATAACAGCTTAACAGCATAGGCCGCTAAACTCTGCTATCCATGTGTAGAAGCCTAGAAGATACGGGGACTAATGTGTATGTCTCCAAACACCAATAGCCGGATAACTGTGGAGCCAACCAAGGATTGTTGTGAGAAAGAACAGGATGTGGCTGGAGAAGGGGGCCATATAGAGGTAGGGCAGCACTTTTCCAGGACAAGCGTCCTTGTTCTGGCTCTAGGAGATAAGCACAACACAGTACAGTGTGTGAATGAGGTCAAGAAGTGGGCATGGACTAGAGGGGGGATCAAGACCACCAAAGATCTCCAAAGCCCTCTGACCCATTTCCAAAAAGGTCTAAAAGAATGGACTGAGCATGATAAGTAATTTGCATAGAAAGTGAGGAACTTATCTCCAGGGCAGAGAAAACTTATCTATAAAAAGGTACCCCCACAAAGCCCAGGTGCATGTGCATCCCAGGACCTTGGCCACGCCATCAGCTGGATCAACGCTGGAGCCAGGTCTGCTGATCTCTCTTCCTTTTTTGCTCTTTCACCCTCTTTAACCCATCTTTCTCTCTTCCTTTTCATTCTGCCTCTTTATTCAAAACCCACTACTGTTGCTTATACTGGGAGACAATGGACTAAACTACCAATTTTCATGGCAAGTATATAACCTAATGAAACTTTGTAAGCTTTTGCAGACCCTCTGACTTTTGTCATTTCTTTCAACCATGAGCACCTATGAATCTTGGGTGCTCCCCTTGAGAGTGAGACACCACACTACGAATACTCATTTGCTAGCAAAGATGTAGTCAAAATTTCAATTCAGGTGGCAGAATCTTTGAACTCAGATGATGAGAAGCCCTCAAGTTTTTGTTGTCATGCACAGGAAAACTCAGAGAATGTTTTCAAACCTTACTGTAAACTGAAAGTATCTGAAAAACATCAGACCGAGAGCACAAACAGCTGGCACAGCAGCATGAAATACATTCCTTAGCCACCCTGACCGGAAGAGGAAAGGATATGAGGCAACCCACAAGGAGACAAGACCAAGAATAACACAAAACCACACCTTTAGACAATCTCAACACAGGTTGCTGCAGTCCTGCTTTTGGTCTGTCCTCCGGAATGTGTGCTCAGCTCACAGAACTTACTCAACAGAAAGCTGACCAGAAGGAAGTAAAGGAGTGAGTTGGCAATCAGGCCAGCTCCATGACCTACCTCATCATGTCATTCTCTGAACACTGAAAGCAGCACCGGGGAGAAGCGTGTTAGTCCAGTTTCTCCTCCACTTAAGCTGCTGTGGGACTGCATCTCAAAGGACACAATATACTCAACTATTCCAGCAGTTCTACTTAAGGAGAGTAAGTGCACAATAAAATTGATTTTATGATTGTCTTACCCTACTTAGCACTGCAGCTAGAGGGAGGCAGCAGTATACTCTTAGCAGGAGGGTAATTATCTTTTCTAATATTGATATGCACATTGCAATAACTGTCATCTTGCTGGTATTTATTTATTGGCATTAAGGTTATTTGAAAATGTGCCATGTCAACTAGGCCTTTCAGTGTTAGAAATCTGAGCCAGTACTTGACATTACTATGGCAGTAGCTCTAAATCACAGAATCATAGAATGGCTTGGGTTGGAAGGGACATCAAGGTTCACCTAATTCCAACCCTGTCACCTCGGGCAGGGATGCCACTCACTAGATCAGGTTGCTTAGGGCCCCATCCAAATCAGCCTTGAACACTTCCAGGGATGGGGCATCCCCAACCTTTGGGCAATCTTTTCTAGAGCTTTGCCACCTGCTGAGTGAAGAATTTCTTCTTAACATTACTCTAAACCTGCCCTCTTTCAGTTTGAAAACCAATTTTAACCTTTCAGTTTAAAACCATTCCCCCTTTTCCTGTCACTATCTGCCCATATAAAAAGCCCCACTCCCTCCTTCTTTTAAGCCCCCTTAAGGTACTGAAGGGCCACAATAAGGTCTTCCTGAAGTCTTCTCCATGTTGAACAACCCCAGGTGTGTGTGTGCGAATCAATATCTTCAATTCATAATAGATAGGGAATATATAATTTCTTACAAACTGAACTAAATATTGAAGACAAGTATCTGCTAGTTTGCAACCAGCCACAGCATAAGCTGAAAGTCAGTAAGGTTTGGTAAGGTTTGCCTACCAGGAAATATTTCAACTGAAGCTGCTATTAAAGTACTTGAACAGGGAGGATATAGAGACAAGTATCAGGTTGTCTATATCTATTGTACTTTTGTACAATAATAACAATTTAAATGTATATCTCTTATACACTGATCACTCAACGCAGAGACCCTTCTGGGATGCTGCAGAACAGAGACCAAAATGCAAGCAGTTAAGCAACAAAATGGACTGGAAACTTTCCAGTTCACACCCATTTGGCAGGGCTTGCTGCAAAAGCTCTTGCTTTAGTTCAGTCCATTTTCCCAGTGCTCTTATTGCATTTTGGCCTTCTCGCATCAGCTGGAAAAGGGATATCATGGTTTCTGGTAACAGAATTAGTGGCAAGAAGCCTCATTTTCTTGTTTCATTTGTGGAATGCTTTAAGAACACATACTTTTAAGACTTTCTCCATGTACCTCAGAATTGTGAGATGCACCCAAATGTGTCAAAGTACTTAAACCATGTTAAATCCACTTCACACTAATGACCTCCACAAACTTCCGGTGTTATTAAGCCTCAATGAAATAAGCATATTTGAGTAAATCTTCAATACAAGCTCTTGAAGTGGCTGCTACATCCAGCCTGAGACACTTCTCTCCCACAAACAGGGCATTCTGCAATATACCCTGAGACTGGTCCAGCAGAAAGCTGCTAGCACAGCTGGGCTGGGCTGTATGATGGTCTCAGCTCTGGACGGTGCTGCCCACATAGGCTCCAGCCTGAAAGGCTTGTCCAGAACCACTGTGAGTCCCCAGCTCCATCTGAGGCCAAAGGGCTTCCTTCCTCATGCTGAGAGGTTGATGAAGTACTTTCTCTCCAGCTACAGACCTGGACTCAGCACAGCCATGGGAGGTTCAGACTTCACTACTGGAAGCCTTCTATGGTTGTGGTAAGTCAGGGTACCCACATGCTGCCCTTGGCCTGTGACAGCAAGTAGAAGAAGGAAAAAAAACACCGCTGCTCACTCTGACGTAGGGTTGGGAAATATCATAATCCCTCAAGAGCAAACCAGAATTGGACAATGTTGCAAGACCCCAGCATTTCCTCAAAGTTAATAGCATTAGTGTCATATAATATAATAATATGGCTGTACAGGATATTTTGGAAGGGCTACTTTTTTTTCGGGCTTGCCCTGCAATGTCTGCCATGCTTCATATGAGCCACATTCACTATACACAGAGATGTTACTTCTGGCTAATAAATCAGGAAATTTCCCAAAATAATGAAAACCCGGAAAGATGTAAAAGGAAACTAGAACAACCAAGCACAGCATATTAAAAAACAAAACAAAAGAAAAAAAAACCCACCCCAAAACAAAACAAAACCCAAAAACCCAACCAAACAAAAAAGCAAACCAAACCCAAACCAAAAACAACAACAAAAAAAACTCTTTAAGAAATTCTGTTCCTCTTCTAATTAACATGCAATCATAAAAATAGTTGTGGAAATTAGAGTCATCACAGTCTTGAAATGTAAATAATATACAAATATACAAATCAGTTTATCAGGAAACTTTACCTCACAAAATAAGTTTCAACATAATAAGCAAAAGAAAATAGTTTGTGCACAGCAACTTGAATGATTTGCAGGGTCACTGAAAACCCTTGTAAGAAATTATGTATTGAAGGACTTCAAGTATCAAAGGAAGTATATTTATTTTCATATGAAGTAATGGTGAAGTTCAGTTCTGCAGAAAACAAAAATTGAAACTGATCTCAGGGAAACAGAGAACATCAATACACAGGACTTCAGCTTATTTACACAAGGAACAATCAGTTCTTGTGAAAGTGGTCAGGATGGTGTCACTGAGCCTTTGGCAATTTCACTTGACCCAGGAATGATGATGATGTTCAGGACTGACAAAATTCCACCACCAAGGAGATTTGGAGGGATTTGGAGGGGTTCTTCACACCAACTGCCTAGCAAAAACCTCTCATTTCCAACTCTGATCAGGAAGACAAGGTTACATTCAAGAGGCAAATGGCTTCTCCCCTTCTCTATAGATGCCACAGGTCACTTCTATTGATGGCAAGAGCTGCAAGGAGTGAGTGAAGACAGGATGTAGCACACAACCAAAAACTTGGTTTCATTATCATGCTACATTATTGAAAGCATAACCAGTAGTCAGTATGCATACATTCAGGTTAAAGTCAATCCATTTTCACTCAAATCAGCTATAAGGTTCCTGGAGGAAGGTCAAGAAACCTTATCTGAGATATTGTACTGAAAGGCAGTAATAAACCAATAAAAACCGAAATTATGGCATACATCTAGTGTGGTTCCCTTCAGATACATTCTTCTATAGAAAAAAGCCATTACTATCATGCTTTAAAAAGTATGTGTAGCTGAAAAACCATATTGAAGGTGGAGCAGAGGAAGTGGGAGCATTTAATCTTATGGGTGTGCCTCTATGGTGGAGTTAGATGAAGTACTTTACTACTGTGTCAAGATAACTGAATAAATTTATCCCAAGCAGGAGGGGGCCCACTTCAGAACCATAATTTAATTCCTACAGTGCTACGACTGTTCATTGACTTCTGGTACATCACTGAGTGTTCCTTGGTCACATCCAGGGCTTCCTGTGCTACAGTCAGGTGACTTGTGCACACTGCAGAACAGACTTCTGCCAGAAGTTTAACCTGCATTTTCACAGTTCAGAGACTGCAGGTCTTAGTTTATAGGTCCCTAATAAGCTAGAAAGACTGTAATGAAACCAGCATTAAAACTGTATCAGACAACTATTATGTGAAGAGGAAGAAAACCAGATAAATTCTGCAAGAAGTGCAGATAACTCTTCTGTGGAGATATCACTGAAAAACTGTCTTCACCGCTGAAAGTACCAGCTGCTGTACTCACCCAGAGTGCACTCTCTGCAAGAGACACCCACTGACACAATCAGTAAGCAAGTCCCAGAGCAACTCATTTACTTTATTACAGTAAGGGAGAAATGCAGAGCCAAATTTTTACAGGGATGTCTAGCTCTTAAATCAAAACATACATTTCTTGTGGGATTTGAAAGAGCACTGATTCCCACTGGCTTCAAATGATTCAGACTGTGGGAAATCTTTAAGCCCCATGCTGCATCTAACTCATCCCAATGTTTTTGAATAAAGGCAGACATTATTTAGAAGAGAATTCAACTCTGGCATGCCATTGTTAATAGTTGATCAGCAGCTTTTCATAACTGAAATATTATATCTGCATCACTCTAGGCATAAATTTGGTCTCAGAGGAAAAAAGTAATATAAACCAAAAAAGCAGCCTGTGCTTGTATGTCAGGCTCAGCCTGAGGTTCATGTTCTCTTGGAACACAATTACAAACTTCTTACAGAAATCTACCCATCAGTAATTACCAGAAAATCCCCCAATTGTCAAAACAGATTCTTCTGTCGTCTGTCACACACACACATGTTCTGTGGTATGAGATGACTTTGCTGACTGCTACAGATGTTTATCTCGTTCTAACAAATACTGCACTTTGAGTGTGTCTGTGCTGCTGAGTATCAACCCCCAGGGAAGCCAGACTGAAAAAGTGGGAGTAGACTACTGTGGACAGCGGATGTTTGGGGACAATATAAAGCAGGGAGCCCACATCATAAAAGATGTGAATCCCAACAATAACTTCCATTTTATTAAACACAGACTTACAAAATCCCTGTTACTGTAGAGCCACTGAGGTTTTATAATTCCTTTGGGTTTAACTTCCAAATAAACTTGCAGGTTACCTATGCATGCAAATACAACAATTCCAAATACAGACTGTTCCAAAGGCACTGAGGAAACAGAGGAGCAAGTTTTAAATTATCAGCACCACAGAATACACTCAAAACTCAGCAGTTCTATACAGAGATAAAAGAAAACTGCCATAAAACTGAAATTTTTCCTTGCTTAACTTAATTTTATTTAAGACAAAAAGAGGGTGAAATTTACTGAGGACAATGGTGCTAAAGCATGCATACAAAGTCTTTTCTAATTTTCTCTTGAACCCTTAGGCTTTAACACAGCTTATTTCAGCTGTTGTCACTTGCTACATTTACAGCTTTTTGTATTGTGCTTCTTTACTTTGGAAAGCTACTAAAAAGAGAAGCCAAATTATTATCATGACTGCAGCAAATTCAAGAGCAATTTCTTTATGACACATCCTGTTCAGAGCTACAGAAATGCAAACTGCAGAAAAATCAGTCACAAGCTTTCTTCTACATTACTCAAAAAGCATTCATCTAGTTCCAGTCAGCATTTTCCCCAGTGGGGAATAAACTTTGATGATGTCTGCTCATACAGATGCCTCACGAGTTTTACATCTTTACTGTATTTTTAGGGCCCTAATATTTTCATAACCTGCTTTCCTCCCATCACTTCAAATAACCATGAAATATTTCTAAACTAGCTCTGGAGTAAGCCCTGATGCATTTAAGTGCAAAAGAGAAAGTACCATTTCAAAAGCCTAACTTCTAGTAACTTCCAGTACCTTCTAAATAATCCAACAAAAGCCTTCATGTGGACTCCCTAGTCAGCTGTCTCACTGATAATACTTCAGTAAATAAACTTAGTGTTATTTATGTTACAAACATGGCTGATAATTCACACCCATTGCACATGCTGCATAAGCCTCTCAGCTGTGGGAGAGGCCTGAGGAAGTTCTTTCTGCACAGCTGTCACTGTGATAGGCCAGTGACAAAATCTGAAAGAGAACTTCAACCCACTCCATCAATGTGGGCTGCAAGACCTATCTGCTGGGCTCCTCCTGCTTCAGACAGAAACTAGTGGAATATTAGTTTTCCAGTCACCTATTGACAAGCAGCCTGATGAGAGTAGTGCAATACAGCACCAATATTGGAATTTGGTTATAAAAATTTACAGCTGGTCTAGCAATGGAAATATTTGTGAATACGTTGTTTCAAATTCCACAATTTCTTCATAATTCAGAAGTTCTCCATTAGCACTATTAACACACAAATTTTGTATCAGGATTATGGATTTTTTTATAGACTCATATTTTTGGTTGTAGATGACATTCAGGTGCTTTGGAATTAAATACTCTTCTGTGTAGAAGATATGCCATGCATTTGGTTTGTGTTTCTAATGCTGCTTTTTAAGAGAATCTGGACTCAATACGCAGAACCAAAAGGAGCTTTATAACCCACCCCACCTAAACATTATAATATGTGCCTTGCATTCTGACACAAAGATTCTGTACTCATAATATTTTGCATCCCTGATGTGATTGTAGTCATACTCTCAAGACAGCTATCAGCACAAGCCTGCACACCAATATTAACTTATTTGGCATCTCTTGCTCTAACTCATCACTTGCATCATTGCTGCTGAAATACAGAATTTTTCAACATGATTTCCACTGACAGTGGAACTAAACTTATTTTTATTTTTTTTTGTAGTTGCCCTGGACTCTGAAAATGGACAAGAATAACGCATCACCTGCTACATTAATAAGAACTACCATTTGATTCTCCAGTCATGATGCTATAGAAACAGTAGTGGGGTTACAGCAGCATCTGGGGAATGATGGCAGAGGAGGAGAAGAGGGTGTCAAAAAGAAGTAAAATGAGATATGAATGTAAGTGCTGCATAATCACAGAAAGTATGTGCAGTATTTCAAGTGTCTTACAAAACTCTGTCAGTGAAATTAAAAAGTATTAATCAGGAGGCACCGAGAAAAAGGTGGTGAAAAACATCTAATTGTTCTGAGAGATAATGTGGAATAGAACAAAACTTCTGATTACTCTCTCTTCCATTTTTTTTTTCTCCTACAAACAGCTACTATGGTAGGATACATTCTGCTTTTTACCACAGAAAATATTTACAGCAATTTCTAGGATCGAGAACATTAGTGTTGAATAGAACATGACCCTCATTGGGTTTAAGAGGAAAGTCTGGGTTAGGGTGTCACAATAACAAACTCCAGGAAACTTCTATAAAGGCATAAATCCCACCTGAAAAAAACCAGCATCCTAGAATTTATCGTATTTAGAGGAAGAAACCACAAGAATGCTGTTGAGCCCTGGTATTGCTTTACTACATTTCTGTGTGCCTGTAAATGTTTCTAAACACACACTCTGCAAATGTTCTGTAGAATCTGCAGAAACAACTTAGGTGTGGAACATCTTTGAAGTAATGTTCACCTTCACACAAGCGACTGTACTCGTTCCCTGAACTTTTTATATAAAAAGTTTTTATTATATTATTTTTTATATCCAGAGTCTTCCCAAAAAAGTTGCACACTATGTTTCTAAGCCCAGTGAGCAAAGACGCCAATCTCAAGCCCAAGCCTGCGTGAATTCTGAAAGCAATAATGTTGAATTCCAGAAATTAAGATATTAGACCTATTTTATCATCTCTTATTTGATGAACTGTATTTTAGATGATAATTGCCGTTCTGAAGATTTATCTCAATAGACTCACACAACAGTGTTAGTAGAAATGCTATCTATCCTAAGGGCCATTGATGGATGAAATTTGAGCATAAGGAGTTAATGAATTTGAAATTCCCCATTATAAGACAACATTAAGGTTAGAAAGAGAGTTTTATATGAAAAGCACATCAGTCAAGCTGTTTATCTTGAGAACCAACCTAAAACGATTCCACAGATTAGAAAACCCATATCCTCCTCAGTAACCGTGTGATCTCATATTTCACCAGTCCCTCTGAGACCATATTTAAGTCAGAATGCACAATATTTTGCATCTAACAAACGACCATACACATCCCTGTCTGATTCTAAAAATATTTGTGAAGAAATTACCTTGACTTAGAGCACCTCCTTCCCATGAAGAGCTGACTTCATTCAGATTACTGAATTCATGAGAGCTTTTTTCCTTTTACCATACTTTTACCTATTCTGTTTTTCTCAAACACTCTGTTCAGCTAGTCCTTGAGTCACTTATGTAATACAAAGTGACTATGTAAAGATCTGCTCAGGAAGAAAATCATTCTAATTTCAATTACCAAAAAAAAGAGTGCTTACCTAAGCCAAACAAACTCTAAATACTTTACACCCATTTATGGCTGTTTCCAAAAGAAACTGAGCAATTAAAGAAAAATCAACAGGATATGCAGATCTAGTCATTAAAATTTAGAGAAAATACCATTTAATTACAAATATCAACAGCTTCAGTTACTTTTAAAATACCATGATTATCTACTGCACTGTAGTGTCTCAGATACATTTTGGCATATCTTTAATTGCCCAACTCTTCCAATATTCCTGAAGTGTTTAGAAATTAAATTTAGAACTTAGGAGATACCTGTAATTCACCTGCACCAACTTAAGATTACTGGAGACAAAAAAAAACTAAAACAAAAAGCAATCAAAGTCTAGCTATCCTCTTTACAAAGGAAAAGAGTCCTTAAGACTCTGATTAAATCCATACACATCAAGTTTAGCAAGAAATTGAACTACATTTTTCTCTCTTTACCTTCCTCTTTAAGTAAAAGAAAATGTGACAAATATTGAAGTCTCTCTTTTTGTCAGACCCTTATACAACAGTTTCCAGTAACCACTTGACATTTGCTTTTCAAGAAACAATTTTTAAATTTTTTGCTGAAATCAAGTGTTATTTAAGCCATACAATCAAAAAAGCTAGACTAGGCTCACTCTTAATATTTGGTGCATGCATGGTTCAATTATACATAGCTGACACCTACTCACTAAATATGCACTGCTAATTATGTCTCAGCATTTAAGGGCCATAGTTGACTGAAGCTGGCAGGAGATTATTAGTAGGCTAATCTACATTTAGAGCGGATGATGAGTATTTTCATCTAAGATATTTTAGTTAATACTCCTTCAAGTCCTTTTCGAACCAGTGAAAGGCATGAAGCAAGCATACATCAGAAACCACCAAGACTTCAGACTATGTCATACAAAGCAAAAAGATGTGACATTAAAAAGGGAAGCCTTAATGATGTACAGGTAGGTTTTACTGTAGGTCTATCCTCGTAAATCACAGTTAATTTACATGCATTACAGGAGTTGAGAGGTTTAATGTTTTGTTTCATACAAACACATTTACAAGTTTGATTTTCCAAATCCTCATGAAATGACATCATTCATTACTCTTGTAACTTAGCTGGTCTTTACAATGAATCCAGGAGGACTTCATACCCTGAATATGACCACTTAACTATCACATTATTTTAAAGCACTTTCACTGCTGAAATTTTATTTCCTCTTTACTCATACTGTGTTGTTTTAATACACTATTTTTTAAATAACATACTGTGCAGATATTCATTGTTATTATTATTACTAATGTCACCTTTGATCACTGAAAGCACACAGCAAAAGAGGACAAGACGGGTAAGAGAGAAGGAGTTCAGGTCAGCTACAAATGCTCTCTTCTACCACCATGTGAAAGCAGGTAAAAAAAAATATCTGTGCAAAAGCTACACCCTCCAAGGCTGTTTCAGTTTTGTTCCCTACACTGTTCCCCATTTGCGTTCTTCTACTACACAGCTTCTACTCTTTAATGCCGTTCCCAATGTGAGAGAGATTTTTTCACTATTTTAAAGCTTCTGGAGAACAATTAATTCCTAAAAATGGAAAGAGTGTAGAAAGTGCATCAGGGAAAATCCACAGATCCCTCTAGACCTAAGATTTTGAGGTTGCAGCTGGTTTATCACTGGTAAGCTCAGACAGTGCAGAGTATATGTGGAGCAGACACAAACTTCTACATCTAGCTGTATTCAGTCCAGGCACTGGACGTGATTAACTCTCCTAGTTCTTTACATGTTTATGGAATTCACTACTAAAGCAGAATGACCAAGTACTTTTTCTGGTTTGCAACAGTTCCATTAAATTCCAGCCAAACAGGACAAAAGATAAAGTAATGTTTCCACATTTACAGTTTGCTGAAAAGTCATTGAAACAAGCGAATTATATTACATAAGCATGTAGTTATGTAGCACTATAAGCCAGACGCCTACTGCCAGAATTAAAAGGGGCCCACTTCAAGTCAAATCTCCCATCACAAGAAAAGCGCCCATGAACTATCAAGACCCCGCCTATTGAACAGCTCAGAGTCCAAAAATTAACCAGTGTTAGAGGCACCAAAACATCACGGATAATTCAACTTCTTGAGCCTCACTATGCAACAGCTTCCACAACAGAACCACGAGACTCTCAGGTTTCACCTGCCCTGGAATGAAGAGACGTCAGGGTGCTTGAAATCTCTCTGAGCTGAATGCAGAGAATATAAAGTCTATAATGAAACTCTATGGCCTTCCTATTTCCACCTGTGAGGACAGCTCCTCTGACTTCTGAGAATTGTTACTTTTAAGGAAACAGCTCTACATAGGGCAAAAGGAATAAGCTGTAAGTGCACGCTTAAGAATTGCCCACCTCACTGGACTGAAAGCAGCAGTCCATGAGGCAAAGCTTGCAAAGTTTCAAAGAGATGACAGGCACATGCACGAAGTTTTTTGTGAGAACTAGTTACAATACTGCCAGGAGGTTTTTGTTTGAGTTTTCTTTCCCTTTTTCTTCACCCCTCCCCAGGAAAGGAGGAAACTACAGTATCTGACAAAAACTTATTAAATGCTTCTTTTTAGCATGTATTTCATATACCCCAAAGCCGCATCACACAAGAAGCTTAAAATTGCAGGCCAGGTCAATTTCCTGCTTCTGATTTTTTTTAAAGCAAAAAGCCATTAATTCAGTACTATAACCTTAGTAGCATGAAGTCTTTGAAAATCTAGCAAGCAGGGGTATTTTTTTATTTTACATTCACACCATGTATCTGTGGGTAAGATAAATAGATGGGGAAAAGTTTTAGTTATTACTTTTACAAACGGGGCCATGTACATCATAACACAGAACCCCAGGCCACCACACCTTCAAATAAAGGTGCAGTCCTTTTATTGCCGTGCTGCTGGCAAACTGGGGTGAGAGGATGCAGCCTGGGTACTCTTGCCAGCTAACCCGATCGGCGTGCGCAGCTTTTTGTTCAAACGCATCCATCATATGTATTATATGCAATCAATATCAAAAGCACAAACTTTCAACCACAAACACATGGAGCGTCCCAGATGCCGTGTCAGCACTAAGAAATCGTCCCCACGCGTCTGGTGTCAAATCTGCTTTTCAAAGCTCCCACGGCCTCGCAGCTCCTGTCTCTTTCAGCCCGCACTCATCGTGCTAGTACAAATTTGCATCCCGGCACTCTGTTAGGAAACCGAGAGAAAACAGCCAGGGAACGTTTAACCCGCCGGCAGCAGCCACAAGCACTGATTCACAGAATGCTTGCTGACCTAAGAGTTTCTTCTTCATTAGCGCGGGGGACGAGAGCGGGTTCTGGCACACTTTCGTGTCCCCGCGTACCCGCCGTGGCCACCCGGGGGGTGTCACTGTAGCCGGGGCCTGCGGGGGCACCGCGGGCTCGGCCCCCGGAGGAGTTGGCGGCCGGAGCTGCTCCCGCCGCCCCGCGGTGAACCCGGGGCGGTGACGGCGAGCCCCGGCCGAGCCTGTCCCGCGGCGGCGATGATCAGCCCCGGCCGGGCAGCCCTTCTCACCTGCGTTATAGAAGCGGTCCAGCACCGCCGTCTCGCCGAAGTCCAGCTTGCCGAAGTGCAGGGTCTCCAGCGAGGCCCCCACCGCCTCGCACGCCTCCCGCAGGCTCTGCAGGGCGCCGCTCTCCGCCGCCAGCAGCGGCCCCTGGCTCGCCTCGTTGATCACGTAGGTGACCGCGGTCCGCCGGCCGCCACCCTTGGCCCGCGCCGCGGTGCTCGGGCAGGCGGCGGCGGCGGCGTCCTCAGCCCAGAGAGCGGCGGGCGGCGGCGCAGCCAAGTCGGGCGGGAGGCTGCGGGCGCCCGTGTCGGCCCCGGGCGCTCTCCTGCCGAGTACCTCCTCGCAGGGCGTCCCGCCGCCAGGCGGGCCGGGCACCGGCAGGCTGACGATCCCCTCGCTGCTGTCGTTCATCCCGGCGGTGAAAGAGCAGCCCCGGGCTCTGTTGCGCCGGCCGGGGTTAGGCGGATGCCATACTGCGCCGCCCGCCCCGGAGCGGTCCCGCTGAGCTGCTGGAGGGGAGAGGCGACCGGGCTGGAGCGAGGGATTCCCACGCGGGCGCTAGCGAAGGTTGACGGAGACAGGGAGACGAGCACAGCCTCCCTCCGTGCCTACCACCGGCACCATGACGTGCCGCTCCCTTCTCCTCCGCACCTGCAGGGACTACCCGGCGAGCCGACCCCCGGCTGCCCGGCCTCCTTCTCCTGCCACCCCCAACACCCCGCTCTTCCTCCGGCCGCTTCGCTCCTTGGCCGCGGGGAGAAACCACTTGTGGGATCGCTCTCCGGCGCCCCAGCTCCAGCCGAGCGACAGCTGCGGAGCCACTGGCAGCGCGGGCTGGGGCGGCCCCAGCACCGGGCACCTCCTCCGGCCCCGCCTCCGGCAGAAATAACCTTTTCCGCCCCCGTGCTCAGCGTTCCGGCCTCGTCCCGAGTGGGAGCTGTCGAGGAAGGGCAGTCACGTCGTGTCCTTACGGGCTTGTCAGCCTGGAAGGACGCCGCTCCCCTTGGGAAGTCCCGGCTTGGCCACCTCCGCTCCTCGGGGCGTCCCTGGAGAGGACGGCTGCTGGAGAGGACCGAGGGCGGCCCTGCCATCTCCTGCGGGGCTTTATTTTGTAATATCCTCTCCCCTCACACGAGCCCCCGGTCACGCTTCAAATCTGTGGGGTCAGGCTGCGCCTCCCCGCCGCTGATACGGCGGGGCCCTGCCTCGCCCCGGAGCCTTCAGAGGTGCTTGGGGTTCATGCGAAGGCGCCTGTGTTTGCTAGAAGCCAGGTCCTCCCTGTGCGCTGAACCTGGTCCTGCTAAAGGGATTTTTAATAATTTCTTGCTTTTCTTGTTTGTTTTTGATGGCACACATACTCTAACTAGCTCGTCAGGAGTAAATGCTTTGAGTGTTTGCAGTGAGTTGAGAGTAGCGTCAGCACTGACTAATCATCAGCCTTTGCCGTCTGCTAGTATCCGCCGCCGGAACCTACTCTCTCCCTGTGTGCCGAACGGCTTCAAGTTCACTGAAGGGTTTATGGCTGCTTTGAACAGGACTGGCCTCATGCTATGCAAGCGCTGCACTCGGAAAATGGAAAACTACCCCTGTATGTTGATTAAACTTGTCGGTTTCTTGCTCTGAGCTGGATCAGCCTCACGTTTTGCAAGCGTTGCGCTCGGAAACTGGAAACTACCCCTCTATGTTGATTAAATATGTCGGTTTCTTGCATTTGCCTGCAATTTACTTGTCAAGAATACTTGAAAGCTTGGTAGTTACCAAAACCATTACTTCATAGAGAAGGAACCTAATAGGAATAACTAGCATATAGCCAAAAACTGTGCTGTGCATGGTATGGCACCCAGCAGAGGACAAGATCCTTTGGTGTTTGAGATAATTCTTAATTTGAAGAAAAGATGCCCTAAAATTTCAGATTATTTGCAGTCCAAGACTGAATATCTGGGTAATTAAAAATGGATTAGAAAAGGAAATAATGCTGATACTTCTGCAGACTGTTTTTGGGTATAAATACTGTGAAAGTGGATGGTTTATCAAATGTCTTTTTTTAAGGGCTTCTATTAAACAGGTATGAGAGAAGGAAAAATAGTGTTTATTAGCTTTGTTTATATATCAATAGGTCCCATCCTGTTAAAATTTATGTTAAGACTAATCTACTTGTTGGCACAAAGCCTCCTCCTGTGTCATTGTTTTCCATTACTTCTGTAGATCAATTCTGGAATAATTAGAAAAATTACTCACTGCAGTAGCTTCAGTAGCTCTGTTTGCTTTTGCATTGAGCAGTCCTCTTTTCAACAAGATATGCTTGGCATTTGCTTCTGCTGATAAGAAATCAGTAAATGGGGTGGGAAGATGACAAGCAAACTAAAGACTAATTTACAGGGAAAAGTTAATATTTGCTCATCTGCCAGATACAGTAGGTTATTGTTTCTTGCCACAGTCTGAACGGCAAAGTGTTTTTCTAAATTATGGTGTTTTCCACAAAATGCAGAATTGGTGTTAATCCATTCAACATTGCACTTACATCACGTTACAGGAAGCAAGAACAATATGTCTCTGTTGTTCTCAAGAACAGTCCGTGTTTGTCAAGTGCAGAAGGAAGTCATGGGCTGAAAGGAGACGGAAGAAGCATGCTATTCCACTTAGCATTTCTGACTTGTGAGGCTTGCTTCATTATTAGCACCATGGCTGTTCCAAATACAAGGTAGTTTTTCTACTGATTTGGCTGTGAGTGAGGTTGAGCACTAAACTGGGAAAAAAATCAAAATACTGTTGAATAACAAACACAAATTGCTGATGCTTTTATAAAGTGAAAATATATCCTTTAATCTGTTAGTTCGTTTCAGAGATCTATCAGGCATTTAGGAGCTCTTGTGTTTTTGTGTTTGATTAGGAGGTAATTCCAAGGACTTTTTAAAAACTGAAGTAACAGCCCATTTGTTATCAGAAGTACTCTTACCTTGTTCACTTGTTTCTCAAGGGCTGTGAAATTAACATCTTTAACACCAGATGGTTTGTATATAATCATGATTCAGTACCATCCTGTTCCAGCTCTTTTTTTTTCAGAGACAAAACAGACAAAAACTTGGAACAACCAGTTGGCTGTAGACTTGTTGAAATAACAACCTTCTCTTTGTTATATATTTCTACAGCTATAAATCATTTACCTCTGGTATTAACCATAATTATAATTTTAAAATCCAAGAGTTTGCCAACTTTATTAGTTGCAAATATAAAAGCAATAGATGATGAGTTACAAAGAGCATGTGACAAATACCACAGGCTCGATTTAGCTGATCCAACTAGCGTAAACAAGGTCCAAGACCAAAAAGGACAATTCAAATGTGTCCTGATTTGTAGAGATTAAATCTAAACATAACTCTGTCCAATTTTATTTTTCATGTATTGTGACCATCCACGTCCACATGGATGGCCACCATACATTAAAATTATTTTAGATGAATCTGCAGTTTGAATGTTTACAGTAATGTGGATGAAATTCATGGACTAAACTGAAATTTATCAACACAAATACTGGGTTTAAAATGGATGTGAGATTTCATTAATCCTTTAAGGGGCTCTTATTTAACTACAGGATAACATGGAGTGAGAGATTGGAGATTCACTGTAAAGTCTTCACTGATAAACAGGAGAAAGTTTTCAGGGGTCCAGCATCCTTCAATTATGAATGTCTAAAAAATCCCCAAAGAATTTAAAGAAACTCGGAGATACAAAAATTTGAATGAGATATTATAAGTATGTAAGTTAATGTGATTTTTGTAACCTTTAGGCCAGAACTCTCACGAGCACTAGAAATGGTTGAACTGAAATTAAAAAAAACCTTTTTTCTAAAAGCTATCTAAAAAGTTAGACTAAGTATATCACTGTAGACAATGAGAAGTAACTTTTAAGTTCAACAGGGAAAAGGCAGGATTTTGAGGCAGCCAGCTGCCAGTCTTTAAGAAAAAGATAGACTTATGGTCACACTGAACATGTAAGGGGGGGGGGGGGGGGGGGGAGGCGTTGCAGGGGAGGGGTAAATAGAGACCAGTGGCCATTGTGTAGGGATGCAGCTGATCATGGAACAGGAATAATATGGGGAATCTGCTTACCGAATTACAGCATGGTGCACATAGGTGGCAGCCAGCAAAACCTGGCCGAACAATGTGGATACATCATCAGGGATGGATATTTCACCAGGCAGGATTGTCCTTGTAGCACTTTTTTTGTGAGCATGGTGAAGACTGTGTGCTATTCTTGCTTCATACTCTTTCCTCATAATTCTCACATTTCTTTCTAAATCTCCATGTCTAAATCTTCATTTGCTCCAGTGTCTTTCCCTCCTCTTGCTTCTTTTATTCTTTTGAACTTCCAGAAAAGCCTCCGTGCTAACTGCCTCTTCCTTCCAAATGCCATAACCCTCAGTTTAGCCATGTGAGGGGAGCCTTTTCCCTTTGCACTCATTACTGCAACCCCCTTGGTTACTTTCATTTATTTTCAATCTTAAATGAACCTTGGGATTCTAAATGCTTTTTCTAAAGCTGCAACACATTCAGCTTTATGATGATATGGGGATTTCAGCTGGAAACATCTCTATGCTTCTATCAGGCAATAAGTATTCACTTGTAGAAGAAAATCTTGATGGCATGGAGCCTAGGGAATGGTTCAATAGTTAAAAGACAGACAAAAATTAACTGCAGTCCTTGAATTTTTTCAGTGTTCTAAGCTACCTGCCCTTGCACATGAGGAAATAGCTCATATTCTACTTTCTCTGGTAGAAAAGATCTTTTTATAAGTTTTTCAAACTCTTGGACTTGAGCCTTTCTGATTACTGTTCCTGCTGACCAGCAAGGGTTTTGGAAGGATTTGTGCACACAGCAGTGATGGTTACCATCTCAACTCACACCTAAGCTAGCTGTCAGCTAGCAAGCTGAGGAAATGAGGGACATGTGTTTGTAACAGAGCAGAGCTCTTGGGTCCAAAAGGGTGGAGATACTGCAGTAAGCATCCCAAGCACCTATTCTAATGCTAACGAGGGGTACTTCTTCGAGCTGAGCGTAGAGAAGTGACAGCTGCATAAAGATAACCTTAAACTGCATACTAAGCAACTTTCCCGTTTTTAATTGAAATTATGTTGTGTTAGGAAAACAGCAATTTCAGTGTAGTTGGGGATTTTTGTTTTTTGCATGGAACATGTCTGCCATCTACTGCTGCAAGCGGGATCTGTCTGTTTGGAAGAATCTGTCTGGATTCTTCCTCTGCATTGGGGAGGCCACACTTTGGGTCTTGTGTCCAGTTCTGGGCCCCTCGGTTCAGGACAGACATTGAGTCCAGAGAAGGACAACAAAGGTGGTGAAGGCTCTGAAACACAAGTCTGATGAGGAGCAGCTGAAGGAGCTGGGGGTGTTCAGTGTGGAGATGAGGAGGCTCAGAGACCTTATCAATCTCTACAACACCTTCAAAGGGGGTGTAGGCAGGTAGGGGTCAGCCTCTCCTCCCCCACAACTTTTGACAGGATGGGAGGAAGTGGCCTCAAGCTGAGCCAGGGTAAGTTTAAGATGAACGTTATGAGCAATTTCTTACAGAAAGGGTGATTAGACACTGGAATAGTCTGCCCGTGGAGGTGGTGGCATCACTGTCCCTGGAGGTATGTAAGGAAAGCCTGGATGTGGCACCAAGTGCCATGGTCTAGTTGTCAAGGTGGTGTTCAGTCATAGGTTGGACTTGGTGATCTCAGAGGCCTTTTCCAACTTAACAAGTTCTGTGATTCGGTGTTAGCTGAAAGGAGCTCGCTGGTAGATCATTTGGTTTGAGTAGCTGCATATAAAATGCTGCTATGACTGGGGGTCCTTGGTGTTTCTTGAATTTACTCAGCTGCCCAGAGGCTGAGGAGGAAATAGTCATGTTTAGCAACTTCATTTTTTGGGACCTTCTCTCTTTGCCTGTAAAATAGCTTTTGTTTCTTTTGTTATTCTACCTTGAAACCATCCTATTCAAATACTTTCACTGACCGTATTATTTTGCTTTCTACTTCCGTGGATCTTCAAAACTAGAATTCACAAGTTTGTCTGTGAAAAAAATGTTTGAGAACTAGTTCTTCTCTCAGGACTTCCTTGTAACCTTTCATCCACTTCTTGATCATTATGTCTATGAAAATTCTTTTAATTGTGTCTTTAAAATAAAGCTGGGCCACTGATAAGAGCAGGTTCCTGCTTGCATAACCTCTTTGCAGAATTTCACTCATTACAAAAGATCAGCCAGCTTGGAAAAAAAGGCACTTGATGAAATCTTTCCAATTCAGTGATAAATTATCTATAGAATAACTGGACTTTACACCATGAAGCATCGTTACTCCCTGACACACTGCAAATGACAGTGTCCAGATTTACTTACTGTACCCCAGTGGCGGCCTTGTGTCTTTTCAAGAATTGCTATTGACATCCCAGCCACAAAGGGCAATTGCTTTAAAAACACTTGCTCAAAAACTGTCCTGTAACTTGCATTTTGAAAAGATAAATTGATGTAAAAAGATTCCACTGAAGCTAAAATTGGCTGAATTTGGCCTGGAGCAGCCAATTCTGTAAGGTATTCCTTTGCCTCAGGGTTAAAAAAAAACCTGATCTCACATGATGTCAATAAATGAAGCTTATAAATTGCCAGTTATGAGGCTTTGAGAACTGCTGTGGTAATCCAAAGGATACATGAAACTGAGCTTTACTTGCACTGAACTGATTTTATTCTAAAATCCTGGAGGCTATTTATAAACATATTTGTTTTCATTTTTATTACAAACTGAAGAATGAGTAGAACCATCTAATTCTGCATCTGAGAGCCAGTTTAAGCAAATGGATATTTTTGTGGCTTTACAGTGGATTTTGTAGTCAAGGTTTAATTTTAAATATAAGGGCAGGTAGCAGGAGTATGTAACTATGGTCTAAGTTCCATGAGGTATCTGTGGTTAAATAATCTACTCTGCCTTTGCTGTAACTTCTGAAAGTGTAAAACGATACTTTTGCATTTTTATCTTTAAACACATATATGGGTCGTTGTTACTAATTAGGGTGGTCTGTGTCGAACTGGAATAATATCAGTTGCTGTATTTTAAGGGACACAGATATGGCTATATATAGGATATAATATAGGAAAAAGCTGCAGCTGCTGCTCTGCTATTAATTTTCTAAGCCTGAACACCCCTTACCCACCTTTTCCTTTCAAAAGCAAAATTCCCACTGACTTAAACAGAAGTTGTCACAGGTATTAAGAAGTTTATTCATAAAAGGACTTCCATAAAGAACAATTTCATACTGAGAAGAATGATAAAATATGCAGATCTATTCAATAAATTAGGAGAATGAACAGCTTAGAAGGTCTTTTTAAAAGGAAAAATGAAAGCTAACACACATACTTATGACAGAACATCTGATGTATTCAAGCTGATGCACACACACCGAGCCGATCGATGTGGCGTATAAAAGTGCGGATTGTTTCTGAAATTCGGCAGGGATTCCTCCTGCGCAGCAGGCGATCCCGAGCACCGGCTTTCCCCGGCTCGCCGCGCTGCCAGCGCTGGGCCAGCCCCTGCCATGGCCAAAGATGGCGGTGGCGGCGCCGCGGCTCCGGCACCGCCCGGCGGGCGGGCGCTTCCGCCGGGGCCGGGGGTGCGGCGGCTCCTCCGCGGCTCCTCCGCGGCTCCTCCGCGGCTCGGCGGAGGCCCGGGCGGGGGCCATGGGCACGGCGGCGGGCACGGGCGCCCTGCGGCTGCCCGGGCTGCACGGGTACGCGGTGGAGTTCTCGCCATACTGCCCGGGGCGTGTGGCCTGCGCCGCCGCGCAGTACTACGGCATGGCAGGTGCGGGGGGCGGCGCGGCGGGGGTGACCGGGAACGTGGCTGAGGAGGAGGAGGAGGAGGCTGGAAACGTGGGTGTGCGGAAGGACAGACGGTGTCTGTCAAACGCCAAAGCATTTGGGGACGACTTCCCTTTCCGCTGCGTTTGTTCTGCCGTGAGGCGGCGGCTGTGCCCCGCGGGCGGGCCGGGGGTGTCGAGGGCGCTGCCCCTCGCCCTCCACAGCCCGGCGTGATCCGCCTCTTCCCAGCCCGCTGCTGCCCCGGTGCTTTCACAACGCCCTCGGGAGGAGCGCTCATTTGATAGGGTCGAGAATAAATGTGGTAGTAAAGGCGTACACAGTGTGAATAAAATGTCTGAAGATAACTTTCTCCGGTGACAGGACCCGAGGGAATGGCCTGAAGTTGTGTCAGGGGAGGCTTAGGTTGGATGTTAGGAAAAGGTTCTTCTCCCCGAGGGTGGTTGGGCACTGGAACAGGCTCCCCAGGGAAGCTGTCACAGCACCAAGTCGGACAGAAGATCAAGAAGTGTTCGGACGATGCTCTCGATGCTCTCTTTGGGATGGTGCTGTGCAGAGCCGGGAGCTGGACTCGATCCTGGTGGGTCCTTTCCAGCTCAGCTTGTTCTGTGATTCTGCGCCTCCAGCTCCAGCTGTTCTTGTTTTAGTCCCTGAGCGTCCAGGCAGGCCCTGGTGACCCCGTGGTCTCTTGAGAGAGCCAAGCTGGGTGTTCTTCAATACTGGCATCCTTTTCATTTCCAGCGGGAATATTGCTCCCCAAAACATTAATTTAAAAAAACAAATTCCAAGTGTAGAATTACTTTAACAATATCCCCATCAGATGAGGAAGCAGAACCCATGTGTGTTTTATCAGAACTAAATTATTTATTTAGTTTCTGGCGAGCTGTGTTTGTATTACTTTATTCAGGTGGGGGTGAAAAAAGTGTTTGGTCTGCTGTGTTATCAAAATGACAAAAGGGAGCTCTCTGTTGGTATGTCTGTCATGTGAGGCCCAAGGGAAAATGCACTTTTATGCTTTATAAGCAAGTCTTTTTCAACCTCACCAACAGATACACTGGAGTAAAATAAAACAAAACAAAAAAAAAATCAACAAAAAAGCTAAAAAAAAGCCACCACCACCAAAAAACCAAAATTAAACCAGAACAATGTGATGTAAATTCATTACTGTTTTAGAGAACATGAGACCACAAGATGTTTAATTATGCAAGTAATTGTTTTAAGGCTAAGTAATTTTAAGGCTTCTTAAAATTCACGTGCCCTCTGTGTTTGCACACTGAAGCTACTTCAGAACCACCCCAGTTTCCTTTGGCATTGGGGAACTAGTTGTGATGTTTTGTTTCATTTTGCTGGTTTAGGTTGTGGAACTCTGGCAGTGCTGGAACAAAACGAAGCTGGGATTGTTCTGCTCAGGAGGTAATACAGGTTTATCTTTTATTTTTCTAAGATAAAAACTTACTTTGTGCTTGTGAGTACCAGGCACAACTGAAATATTTTTGGTTATTTTTAGTGATATCAAGTATTTTTTCAATTCTGAAGTAACTACTAAATGCAGATCTTTTTATTTACATAGAAATTTATGTATTTGTATTTACATACAGTACAAAAGATATGTTTACGTTGCATCGATTTTGTTATGGGAAATCATCTGGCTTGCACCATTTCCATAGTGTAAACCATTTTGTAGAAAACTGACAATGTGAATTAAGAGTAGCTTCTCTGCCCTAGCTTGAAATTATAAGTTCTGCCTTTTTAGGAATAGTGGCTTGACACCTAGATTTATGCCCTTATGATTGATTTATACTGAAAATAGAGCAGGAAGCTACGTCAAGTCATGGAGGTCCTTCCTAGGAGATACAATTTTCTGGGGGTTTTAAGGAGATTGATTTTATTGTGGATAGAAGGAGGAGAAAGATTAGAAAGGAGGGGGTTTAATTCTTGTCTGTTATTAACCTAAAATGTTTTAAGGAAAGTCTTGAAACAGTGATTGTTTAGATTAAGGTGGCTGATGTGGAGATGCTTAAAAATAATTAATCATATGCCGAGAAACCTTTTTTGATTCATAATTGTGAAACAAGACTCTTTGAAGATGTTCAAGACTCTGTTACTTCTGGTAAGTACTCTGGTTTAGTACAGTTAATTTCTGTTTTCAGTGACTCCACGTATTTTGTGGTAGAAAGTCCTCTTAAGTTCCTGACCCACAGACTGTGTTGTTTAACAAAGTGTTCCATGTGCACCTGATCATTATTGCAGAGTGCCATCAAATTTGACCTAAGCTTAGCTAAAGCTTCAGTGGAAAGGAGGTAAAGAAATTCTTTTTTCTCGTCAGATAATATTGCAGTAATTGGTAGCTGTCGCAGAGTAACTAATGGATGGCATCAGATACCATATGGTGAATTGTTGGTGTGTTGGAAGCATTTTCAAGGGAGTGTGGAGGTCTTCAGTATATTCATTACTGTGTTTCTGTTGGGTTTTCATCGTGACTCAGATTCATAGTGGTGTGACTTGGATAAGGCTCTCCCAAGAGAGTTTTATTTCTTTCTTTACCACAGTTGTTAGAAATCTTACATTCTGGAGAAGCCATAAATCAGACTGGGTCATGTTGTACCTCTGTTTGCGTGGCAAGTTTTAGACTGGAATCAGAGTTCCTTCTTTGTGTGTGGAAGATCCTTGGCTCATTTATGTTTTAACTTAATCAATCTATTCTGGCATATGGTTGTAGACACTGACATTCAAAAAAGTAAATTCATAGGAAAATCACTTGAAACTCAAATATGTAAAAATGCTGTTTAGAATGGTAAAAAGGGCAATTTAAAGACTTTCTTTGCATGGAACTAGTCCAGACTTTTATGTCAGGCTTTCTCACAGACAAATATCTTCATTTTTCCAATTTAGTTTTGACTGGAATGATGGCCTGTTTGATGTGACCTGGAGTGAGACCAATGAAAACATGTTGATCACTTGTAGTGGAGATGGATCTCTACAAATCTGGGATATGGCTAAAACCAAAGGTCCACTGCAAGTCTATAAGGAGCACACCCTGGAGGTAAATCAGGCAAACTTAAAAAATGTAATGGACGCTCCTATGTTTGAATAATTAAAATATTTTTTGTAGTCTTATAATCAAAAGCAGTTTGTTATTTTCTAACTTTTTTGGGTCTGTGGTTTGAATTAATAACTTGAATATAAAGTGAATGTACATATTCTTGTGCATGTTCATACACTGTAGTAGGTGCTGCTTGATTACCTAAATCTAATATATTCAGAAAATAACATTTGTGGTTCCTTACAGCCTAAGTAACCATTGTGATGTATGAAGTTACTGCAGTTATGCTGTGATTTTTAGAGAGCCTTATTAGATTGGTCTAAATCAGACAGCTTATCAGTCTTATTCTTGAGGTTGTGGAGTGGTACACATTATGCAGATCCTTGGCAAGTGAGTTGCACTCAGATCTGCTTATCCTTTTCCCTCCTAGCATCTGTGAGATCCTACTCAAATAACAGCAGTCAAATGTTGGGACTGTGTGTATGCTTTTTCAGCCTTGGTTTGATACTGTTGCATGGGATTTTCTTAAAATCTCAGTTTCTTTGTGCAGTGGTGTATGGGTAGAAAATAATATTATATTCAGGTTCATAAATATTTGCATAGTTTTAAGGATATTTATTCTGTAGTACATATATCTTCCCTAAAGTGATTTTTCTTCCCTTTTTTTAAGCTTTCCTTCTGACCCTCCACTCACTTCTTTTAAGTCTTTGAATTTAAGATGCAATGAGTTTCAGCCTGCATTTTACTGATTGCACTGATACTTTATCTAAAGGACATAGATCTTAATAAAATAATCTAGTAGATATGCAGTCAAAAAACTGATTGAGTGAATTAAATTTCATTCCCAAAAACCTCAAGATTTTTTCAGATATGAAGCACAAAGCTAAAAGCTGAGTGACTGTAGTTACACAAGAGCCCATCTTCTGTAGCTTACTTCCTTGTAGTTTTTGTACTTTGGTTTAATACACTAACTGTATAAACTGAGAATTTTGAGGGAAGAGTTTCTAGTTGTGATCAGGATTTTGATAATGTTCAAAGGCTGATAGTAGTTAGAGAAAGATGTAGGTGAAGCATGGTACCAATTTTGTTTTGTTTGTTTCGGTCATTTTCTCATTGAAATTGTGTCAGTAGGTTTATTTGGTTCTGTTACACCATCTGTTGTTTGTGAAATAAACATTTCTGTGTCTATGTCTTAGCTGAGCTGGTAGCATGGGAGGTGGACATATTCAACTGTGCTCAGAAAGACAGTATAGGAAACATGGGCTGAGTGAGAGTTTATTGTGAGATATGAAAGGTTTGTATTGATTCTTTATGAACTTGTGTTAAGAGGATAGATTTCAGAAGGAATTTACCTAGCAATTTCTGGCAAACCCTGGTGCAGACAGTGTTCTCACTACCTTCTTAATCCTTAATCCCTATCTGACATTTTTAATGGCAGTTTTGTCACTGCCATTTTATATTATTTCTAATGCATGACTGACAGGGAACTGTTTCTTTTTTTTCTAAATGAGATCATTGTTCCTTCTCAAAAAGAATGTGGATTTTTAATTTAAAAGTGAATTTGCATTATCAAAGGACAATGAGTTTTTTTCCAGCACTAGCCAATTGCTGACTCTTATGAATAAATTAGTCTAATTTACTTTGGTTTTGGTGAAATCTCACTGTATTGTGAGATAATAGAATGCCTGAATTAAATTTGTCTTGTAAAGTGAACCTGAACATTTATTTTAAGCTATTTTGTATGTTTTACATCTTTTTTTCCTTCATTTTTTTCATCTTGCCTGAGGCATTTCTTGCTGCTGTTTAGGAATAAGCTAGGGTTCATTTATTTTATGATTGAAGATAAAACACTAAAAGATTAACAGCTAAGGTTTATGCTGTGTTATTAGTCTGTCCCAGTTGCTCAACACGGCTTCCATTGAAGTGTCTATAAGTTTATGTTGGAGAATGACATGAGAAAGAAAGAAGAGTAAAAGTGAACCTTACTGGGTTATTCGAACTATCTTCTTTTCATCCTCTCCCTATTACCTAG
This sequence comes from Haemorhous mexicanus, assembly GCF_027477595.1. Lineage (NCBI taxonomy): Eukaryota > Metazoa > Chordata > Aves > Passeriformes > Fringillidae > Haemorhous > Haemorhous mexicanus. Next base: position 52,187,501 of record NC_082343.1, read on the forward strand.
ACCTGTCACACGCCAAATGGACAGGATCTCTTGTTTTTCCTGAGCCTGTTGTCTGTTCTGCTGGTAATTCTTGCCTGAAGCAGAGTTTGCCCAGGTCCCGCTGCCTCTGCTGCAGCTGCAGAGCGCTGAGCAGTGCCAGCCCTGTGTGCCATATGTGCCAGGCCTGTGTCACAGCACGTGCTCTGCAGATCTATGTGCTGATAGCATGGGAGTGAGCTGGGAGCCCCGTGTGTGCTTTGCCTTATCTGTGCAGTAGATCTGATACATCCCACGTACGATGTATTGAATGCCAGCTACGTGGATTGTGTGACACGGGTGCATGTTTCCCAAAGATCTTCTTCTCTCTTGAAAATCTTAAATATGAATGGGAGAACCAAATACTTATTGAGCTGCTGTGTGAAATGTTTCTAGAGCAGTATGGCTTTCAGTATATGGGAAGTAGGACTTTGTCAAATAAAAAAAGGATAGTTGTAGATAAAGCAGCTTGTTTTTTTCGGGGCAGTGGTTGTGTTCAACTTCTGGAAGATAAGCAAATAGATGAAAACCAGTTCATCTAAGCTGGATTTAGCATAGACTGAAATATTTCTTAGAAAGGAAAATGCTCAGAAATAGCTAAATATTACCTCAGTTTCCATTCTCACACTTTTCTTTTTCCTCCATTTTGGCCCATCTTTGCTTTTTCAGATACTTTTCTTAGCATGTATGTACCTTTAATGTCTGACTGAGAGGCTACATTTAATTTTTGTTCACGTAAATGGTATTGTTGGCAAGTTTTGCTGTGCTTCAGTGGTGTGGTTTCTCAGCTGACTAGGATGCAATCTGCAAGTCCAAGTCTATTTTGTGAAATTCTGGCTAACTACAGCCTGAAACTTGTATTCTAATGCTCCTTCTAAACTATGCTCTTGTGTCATTTACAGGCATATAGTGTTGACTGGAGCCAAACTAGAGGAGAGCAGCTAGTGGTGTCTGGTTCATGGGATCAAACAGCCAAGCTGGTATGTCGGTTTTCTGTTGAAGGTGAAAAGTGTGATTTCTTTTGGATCTCATAGTCCTTTGTGTTAAGAAACAACATGGATTCTCTTTTCCTGATTATTTTTATCCTGCGGCTGAAATTCTGCTTTATTTGAGAGGTGGCTTAAACTCTCAGATGATACTAGTTTAAGCGTATAAATGCCTTTTTTTTAAAAACATTCATCTAATCCTTTCTGTATAAAGTTGGTTTTTTTTCAATGTATGAAACCTTCTATTTTTTATCAAAAGTGTATCTCAATATCAACAGTCTTCTTTTTTCCTTTATTCAGTGGGATCCAGCTGTGGGGAAGTCATTATGCACTTTTAAAGGCCATGAAGCAGTCATTTACAGCACTATATGGTCTCCACACATCCCAGGTTGTTTTGCATCTGCCTCAGGTAAGCCTGATGGTAAAGAGGTTCTTCCAACAGTAGCCCAGAAGCTGCCTTCTGTGTTAGTACATCAATTCAGCACTTTTTCCAGCAGATGGTAGTGTGTGTCATATACACTTATTCTGTAAAGACGGAAAAAGGAAAGGTAAGTGTATTGCTGCAGCTGGATTTGTAGGCTCTGTTACAGTCAGTAGATCATCCTCTTGGCCATTTAAATGAGGATCAGCAGTTTTCTAGCAGTGACCTTGTAGAAGTTTTTTCTGTTATTTTATGGATCGCTCTTCCATTAATCTCGCACTTGTTATTGACCACTAAATCATGTTGTATACTTTATTTTGTGTTTTGGCCTATGTTTTTGTTCAAATTATCTCAAGTGTTGGTAGACTGTTAACTCTGTGAGAAATATAGTCAGTTCCCACTGAGCTTTTTTTAAGCAATTCTGTATATCTCTCTGCCTTGTTCAATCAATTTTTGTTCTCTGCTTTGACAAGGGCTACAGGTCTTGCTGGTAAATACAATCACAGTTGAATTGGGTGTACACAGAGGCAAAGAGGTGAGGTGGTAGTGTTTTCCAAACACTGCTACTGCTTCAGAGGCACAAGGAGAGCTCTGCAGTGATACATGGGGCCCAACTGATGATTTACTGGGAGAGAGGTGCTGTGAGGCACAGAGTTTGCCTGGGAAGTAAAAGGGCTAGAAGGAACTGTCATAATACAAATATTGATAGATTAATTCTGGTGACCTAAATTTCTCAGATTTCATATCTGTTGTACTTCTGTACTGATTTGAATAGAAATTGTTTGTCTCTAATATCAAGAGGGTAAACATAACTATGTTTTCCTGTTACTGAAGTTGGAGAGACAGTGTGTACACGCAGATACTAGTCTTCCCTCTTCTGGGAAGTCAGATGAAAAAGTACATGTTGCTTTCATAAAATTTCAGTCTGGCTGTTTCCATCTGATTCTGCCTGCAGAGTTTAGCTAGAATGTTGAATGAGTAACATTTATTTGTTCTATGTAGTTGTGCTTGAAAGCCAAATGTTGGAGCAGAGGTTTTTCCACATTATGTGCTGGATACCTGTCTAGCACGATGTGCAGAAACTTATGGGATTGAGCTCTGTACACTGTATGAACAGTTCTACTGAAATGCACCTCTCTGTATACTACAAACAAAATAAGTACCTAAGTACCATTTGGTCAAGGTTAAGTGCTTAAGTGTTTTTTGCAAGTTCTAAGGAATGTTTTCTTTAAAGTCCTGCTTAGAACCCTCCTGACCATGATAGTCTTAGCCATATAAAATTTCTGCCATTCTAGATGAACAAAAGGGCTTTGCTGATGCAACTAATTATTTCATATTTGAACCTCTAGGATATGTAGCCAAACTTTCTTCTAATACATTGCTTGAACAATTTTGGGAAACATTGATTGTTAGATGCTGTATGCTGTGGTACCTAAATTTGGTACAACAATTGATCTGATCTTTGAGTGACTCAGTGGGTGCAGCTGTTGGAAGTTTTGACTAGAACACTACAGAGTTCCTACTCTTTTGTGAATTTTTACTTTGATGCTTGAAAGGGACTAATGTGCTGCTACAGCCTAAAGCTAATTGCAGTCAGTTTTCACTCATTGATGGAAAAACAACATGCACAAAAGACAGATAATAATGTGTCTTTTTCTTCTCTAAGTGTGATGTTCTCACTTGGGTGTGAAATAAAAATCTGCTATCAGTACACTGATAGTGTAATTCTGGGTATAAAATCATTAGATTTTAGAAGAAGAAATCTTCAAAATGATGGTGAACTTTCTTACAGTTTCCAAAATAAAATGTCTGGTGTACTTCTAGATGAAATGACATAGAAATCATGACATGCTGATGTGGAAAAGGTTTTGTGTTTGCATTGTTTGCATTGAAATTTTCCTGTGGTTTGATTGGATTGTTTCACTACAGAAAATACATATTGGCAGTAATTTTTTTGGTCAGAAGGATTGTGGGTAGTAGAAGGATTCATGACCCTCTAGCTCTGTGTATAAAGGCCATTTCCTTGTAAAAAAGGTATATCACACAGTTGGTGTTCAGAGCGTTTATTGTTCAGTGCTTAGTGACATTCTACTCTGTCAGTCAAGGTATCTGATGAAAGTAAAGTGGAACTGTTCAAGGAGGCTGGTTGTCCTCATTTAAAACTTGCTATGATCTGCATACTCTATGAGGATGACAGAAAATCATGGGACAGAAAGCTAAATTTCACTGATGATTCATCTTCTATTGAGCTAAAGTTGGAGCTGGAGAGAAACTTGAATCTCAATGTGATAGTACTGTGTCAAATTTAGAGCTGTTCCCTTCTTTGGGATGTGCTTGCTGGAAAGGTTGACCTGCAGTTTTGTGGTATCTTATTTTGCAACTTTTTATTGTCTTGAAAATTAGTAACTGAAATGCATCTGGAGGGAAACTTTATGTACTTCTTTTCATCTCACTTGGGTTTCTTCACTTTTAAAAACAATAGCTTTTTTTGGATGTTGGTAAAGATTATTGAACCATACCTTTATTGAAGGAGTCTGTACTGCTTTGGGATTCTAGGGTGTCTGTGTCTTTTATTTCCTCTCTTTTGCCCCACCTGTCTCCTTTCTCATCCCACCTCACACATACCAACTCACAACCATGTACTTACTGCTATCTTAATAGTGTAGTTCTAATGCTTGAGGAATGAACTGTTTCATGTAGCTGCATCTTCAATTCTGCATATATGAGTAAGATAAATTAGGTATGTTGTAAACCACAGATTGGAAAAAATGTTGCTCTTTAAATACTTTAGATTAAACTAAATGTAAGTAAAAAAATGCACTCTTTTTTTTCTTTTAAAGGAAGTAAGCAAGGGGAAAGAAGGTCTGAAAACATATTGCATGCCACACCCCTGCCATTTTTTGCCTTTTTTTGAATCCCCATAGAATCCTGCAGAAGTTTAATTTCCATGTAACTAATTAGTTTGTGAACACTGAAAACAGAAAACCGTACAGAATTGCAAAATAGCAATAAACAGTAAAGTAGCTGTTCAAAAGGATTAACCTATGCCTGAAGCTAATATTTGATTTTGAAATATGGCTTTTTCTCAAGCTATTAGGAGACTAGAAAAGGAATACAAGTGAAGAAAATGAAAAATCCAAGATGGAAATAAAAAGCAATTGAGAAATAATTTGGTACTGGGTATAACTTTTTTTGCTTCATTAAGTCTCCATTCTGAATACATACAAGACAACTGAGCTTGTCTGCAGTGGACAATAAAATGCAAGTGAATTGCAGAAGATATATATGTCTCATGCTTCAGTCAAATTAGGTTTTATTCAGCACCTAATAAACTTTTAATATTTACAGGGATGTGTGAGGTACTTTACATGCTCTTGTCTTCATGCACAATCATTTGTACTCCAAAACCTGAAAGTAAATGGCCTTTTTTTTGGGGGGGGGGGGGGGTTTGGTTTGGTTTGTTTGGTTTTTGTTTTTTCAATTAAATTGGGAGTTAATAGTAACAGAGCAAACTGGTTATTCTGGATATGTAAATAGGTGCTGTTGTGATGTCAGTAACAATTTCTGAGCAGATAAGCAGGATGTTCAGGTGTACATGTGGCACCAAACCAGAGCCCTGGTCAATGTCTGCCTTATGCTGGAAACACACTGATGTGGAAAATGTCATTAAAGAAGTGACATGAAGCCACTAACAGCATTAACAGCAGCCTCATGGCTAAAGGGGTTTAATGAGTCATTATGTCATTTGCCTAGATTTATTTTTTTTTAACCCAGAGAGCAAATTGGTGAGAAGCACATAAAGAACGTTAGAAATGCACACAACAATAGTATTTAGTCAAATGTTAATCAGTTCTACTAAATGATTCTCCACAACTGCAGAGCAATAGGCCTTGCTTAGTCCTGTAGTTTATAAAGAAGGTATCCTTTTTAGTATCAATTGGGTTTATTGTCCTTTAACAGTATAAAGTACTTAATAAATACCATTTTAACGTTATCTGCAAGTATTCTTCAGTACAGATACAACACTGACAAATCAAAATATGGATGTTTTGGATTTAACAAAGCCCAGATTTAGAATGACTGATAGCTATTTTATTAAATACTGGGGCCTTAGTTTTAATGCCGCTTTCCTTTTTAAATCAGTCTTTAAATTTACTGATCAGGGCAGGTACATAATTTTAATAACATCTTAATTCATGAATACGGAAAAGAATTTTTTTTGAAATCTATCTGACAATGTCTGTATTCATCAGAATAGATCAATTAATTATATTCTTTGCTTAAAGACTAGTTTTTCAGACTCAAACCCCAGGGCAAAAATTTTTCTTGTATCACAATAAGGTGTGACAATTTCTGATTTATTATGTTGACAAAAGTGTTGGATGACTGTAGCTTTGCTGCTTTACAAATGAATCTGTAAATCCAGGTCCCACCCTTGTAAGCCCTCATTGAGTGCTAGACTTTAATGTTGAAACTAAAAACCATTGTTTATCTCATATTGTTTTACTGCCAGCCCTGAGTTAGTGAGTTGCCTTTTAAAAAGTCTCTTCTTGCTTGCTGGTCTCTTGGTGATAAATGTGTGTAGTAAAGGGGTTGTCAAGCTGTAGTTTCATAGATCAGGCTGGCATGTAGTCTTGGTGCACCTTTCTGTGTTTAGTATGCAAATTGTAAAAAAAAAATTGATTAAACAAATTATTTTGCATGAAGTAATGAGCTGGGGGAGGTGTACATTTAGTGACACGTGCTACTGAAATAGTGCAGCTTCTCAGCAGAGGTGTTTTTTGTGTTTCTGGATCAAAATTTGGGGTTGTCAGGTTTTGACATCAGTTTTCTAAAGTTTCAGCTCACATTTCTGCCTCAGAAGTAGCAGTGAGCAAAAGAAAGAGCCATTGGAGTGTAGGACTTGCAGACAAGTAATTCCAAAGATGCTTATATTTGTTGAGGTTCCATAAAAGGAAGAAATAATCTGCTGTTTGGCTATGACATTGCTTTCTCATGAGTTCCAAAGCATTTTTTTCTAGAGGCTTATATTCAATCCATTTGTATACAGTGTGGGTCCACTTTTTGCTTCTTGTGACTCCTGGTTATTTTCCTGTTCAATGTGTTAGGAGGAATGCCATAGTGAAAAAGGTTTAAGAGTTTGCAAAAAAATGGTTATTTTTGAAATCCAGACCCTAAAGGGATAAAAGAATAAGATGCTTCAATTTGTACAAATGCTTGTACAAATCAAGCATCTAGAGAGCAAGCTGACTGTGCAGTTACTGTGGCTTGGTGCAGTTCAGCCAAACTGCTGTTTATGCTAGAAGCTTTTGAAATACAATTTACTTGCTTTTAGTTTGTTATGTCAAATCTATGTAGTGATCTGAGGGGAGTGTTTTCATTTGCAATCTGTTACTTCATGACTTACCCAGTACATTATTGAATTCCTCCGAGTCTTGTGCTCCAGTGTTGTGTTTTAACCCCAGCCAGCCACCAAGCCCCTCCAGTAGGACCAGGGAGAGAGCAGGTAGGGTAAAAGTGAGAAAACTCATAGATTGAGATAAAGACAGTTTAATGGGAAAAGCAAAAGCTGTGCACACAAGCAAAGAAAAACAAGGAACTAATTCACTGCTTCCCATGGGCAGACAGGTGTTCAGCCATCTCCAGGAGAGCAGGGCCCCATCATGTGTGACGATGACTTGTGAAGACAAACACTATCTCTCCAAATGTCCTCCCACTTCCTCCTTCTTTCCCCTACTTTATATACTGAGAATGATGTCATAGGTCTGGAATATGCCTTTGGTCAGTTGGGGTCGCCTGTCCCAGCTGTGTCTTCTCCCAGTCTCCTGTGCATCCCCACCCCCCTCATCAGCAGGGCAGTATGAAAAGCAGGAGAGGCCTTGGCTCTGTGTAAGCTCTGCTCAGCAATAACAAAAACTTCTTGATATTTACTCTGTGCTCAGCACAAATCCAAAACACAGCCCCACACCAGCCACTGTGAAGAAAATTAAACCTACTCAAGCCAAAAGCAGCGCATCAAATAAGCTTTACTAAATCATTTTCTAATGTACAAGCTGAAGTGTTTCTCAGGAAATGAGTTCATCCCTCAGTTCATCCCTATGTGCTAATTACGGTAAAGAACTGTATGTAGCACAAGCTATAATAAAAAGTACTTTCAGGTTATAGTATTTTGTATTAAAGTCTCCTGTTATAAAATGGTTTAGTGTCCAGAAGAAATAATCAGTCATAGTGTTTTACAGTAAATTAATCTGGGTTGTGTCATTTGGGTTACAGGTAGGTATCTAACCAATATTGCCATTTGCTTAAGAATGGCTTAATCATAAGTCATAACTCTGGTCAATTTTGAAAAAAAAAAAATTATCCCAAGATTTGTGTATAATCCTCTTGGGAAACACTGAATAAAGATTTCACTAACTTAAAAAAAATATTTTTTTTATTTTAATTTTTATTTTATTTTTATTTTATTTTGTTTTAATTTTTTTCCTTTTTAGAAAAAAATTAGTTTGGCTCTTCCCTAAAATAACTTAAGACTCTTGTAATTTTTAGCTTGACAGCATTTTGTATCAGACTAAAATTTACCAGTTGGAAAGTATGTTTCCAGTGGTAATTATGTGTGCTTGCTAGGTTAAGTTGTGCTACATGGAGGTAGATTTTGTGTATTCAGTAGTACTCTTGGATAATTTAACTGAAGCTGTTATTTGTGTCACTGTTATTTCTGTCTCTGTGTGGAATTCCATGAGCTTTATTGTTCCTGTTCTAAGTTTTCTTGTACTGTTGTATTGGTTTAACCCCCACTGACAGCTCAGCCTCACGCAGCCACTCAGTCACTCCCCCATGGTGGGATGAAGGGAGAATCAGAAGGGTCAAAGCTGGAAAACTCATGGGTTGTGGTAAAGACTGTTTAATAGGTGAAGCAAAAGCTGTGAATGCCAGAGCAAAACAAGGAATTAATTCACCACTTTCCATGGGCAGGCATGTGTTCTGGTGTGTCTTGGAAAGCATGGTTCCATCATGCATGATGGTTACTTGGGAAGACAAGGTGCTATCATTCCAAACATCTCTTTCTCCTTTTTTCTTCTCCCAGCTTTGTAGGTTAAGCATGATGCCATGTGGGTATCCCTTTGGTCAGCTCTTCTGGCTGAGTGCCCTTCCAACTTCTTGTGCAGTGCCAGCACCGCCACTGGCAGGGCACCATGAGGAGCTGACAAATCCTTGACTTAGTGTAGGCACTCCTAAGTGGCAACCAAAACATCAGTGTGTCATCAGCATTATTCTCATCTTAAATCCAAATCACAGCACTGTACCAGCTACTTGGAAGAAAAATATCTCTATTTCAGCCAAAATCAGAACAATTATCTGTGATAGAAACAATCAGCACAATCATTTTAACACACATAAAAAGATTGGTTTTTAGAGTCATGAGATTTGGGTTCTGCTTTTAATTTTCTCACAGATTTTCTGTTTAATTTGGGCTAAATAATTTAATCTGGTTTGGTATTTAAAAATACATGTAAGTCAGCAAGTAATGTAAACTTGTAATCATTCAGTGTCACTGCTTTAATTGTGATGGTTTTGTCTTTTTACAAATGAATGTAGTGAAGCAGGGGTAGTGCTTTAAACTGACAGAGGGTAGGTTTAGATTAGGTATTAGAAAGAAATTCTGTACTTTGAGGGTGGTGAGGCACCAGAACAGTTTGCCCAGAGAAACTGTAGATGCCTCATCCGTGGAAGTGTTCAACACCAGGTTGGATAGGACTTTGAGCAACCTGTCTAGTGGAAGCTGGTTCCTGAAAAAAATTTTACTTGTCCTAGTTAGAATTTTTTTCCCCTTCAGATAGTGTTTAAGGTTTTCATGGGGTTTTATTAACCTCCCAAATAGCTAGCTATTTTTTTTAGTTACTCTTATACCTCTGCACTGTTTAGAAATGATTGCTTAGCTGATTGTTCTCCCAGGACTTTGGAGATTATGATTTATGAATTTGGGTAAAATATATCTGTGAATAAAAAAGATAGGATAAAACCTACATGAAACTTAAATCTTGGATAAACTTTATCTTTTCACTGTTAGACATTGTCATTCCCATTAGCAATCTTTATCTTGTGTATAAGAATGATGTACTTGTAGATTAGCATCAATTGAAAAGTTTTGAATAGATGAGTGTATATTGTGTAGTTTTATTGATTCGTCCAAGATTTCACAAATATTCATTAGAAAGAAAGAAAGCAAGTACAATGTATAAACAATTCTGAAATCATAATAAATTATCTAATGGACCAGTAAAAATCTGTTGCCATAGAGAAACTGCTTCTTACAAAAATAGAAATATTTTAGGGGGGAAATGTTGGGTACTTTTCTGGTTGCTTACTTTGGTATGTCAGCTGGAAGTGTCTGTTAATAAATATGATTGAACTAGGTGTGCTTTCCTTGTGCTTTCTGTTATTATTATCCTACTTTTGCTTTATTTTGTAGAAGAAGTGCATCCTCAGTATTTGTAGTACTCATGGAAATGTGGAAATGGCAAAATTTTTAATTGCAGCTTTTGTTGAAATGAAATGTAAATATATATGTATGGATGAAAATAAGTTTGAGGTTTAAAAAAGTTTGTTAAAATGTGCACTGTGTCAGGATTGCACTGGTTTTTTATCAGGTTTTTTTTTTTAAATAATCTAATTTTTCCACTTAAATGGAAAAATTGAATTTTTGTTTGGCTTTAAATCAGTTTTCTCTATTCACAGAAAGGTTCACTTGCATGTTGTGTTACTCTGTTAAAAACATTTCACAGATAGTGCCAGCCAGAATTAATAACTGCTAAGTCTAGCATTTTCAAATAAAAAAAAAAAAACCAAAACCAACAACAACAACAACAAAAAAACCCACCCCCGGAAAATAACATATTTTTCCTTTTCTCATGCATCAGCGTTTTCTATTAAAAAAGAAGTAATTGGGGCAATTTTACATTTAGTGTCAAAATTGATATTGGCTGAATAAGTTTTCCAAATGCATTTGGCCCTCATAATGCTACTGTAGCATCTCTGTAGCAGTTCATTCTAGTTCACCTGGATTTATGTATTTATTTGCTTGGGGAAAATGATCCTGTCTGTAGTGAAATATGTGTTTCCCCTTCAAATCTACATTATCTGATGAAATTAAAATAAAAGCTTTTTAAGAAGTCCATTATAATATCTCAGAAAGACTTAAAACTCAAACTGAACTGTCCTCTGCAGGCAAGCAGATTAGCAAGGCTAATGGAGAGTGGATCCAGGGCGTGCTACCTGTTTTTTTGCCAAAACCCTGCTGCTCGTGTTTCTTCCTCTCCATATGTTGCCCTGTTTTTATAAGCTCTGTAGCGATGTTTGAGGCTTCAGCTGGCTGCAGGGTGCCATTGTCAGGAGTGCTATCCCTGTACTGAGCAGCAGTCTTCCTCCTGACAGTAGGGGAGGGGAGTGAAAACAGGGAGAAATTGGGTGTTGTTCCCACCTTACAGATGCGGAATTTATTCACCAAGAGTGCAGCATCTCTCCCAGTCCTGGGGACTGAGGATGAGCCAGCCAACTCCAGAGCAAGCTCCCCATGGTCTCTGTGGTCAGAAGGCTGGACTTGTCATATTTAGTGAACCAAGCTCTCTCTGCCTTATTTATTTAAACTTTCCAAATGTTTCATGGAATTTTGTTTTTGGGAAGTCTGCAGGGTCTGGTGGTTCGTGCAATTAGGAATATTGCTGTGGCTCTAGGCATGGTTTTATTTGATCTCTAGCCAGTTTCTTGAAAAGAGCTATGATTTTTCTTGTGCCCAGCTGTAGACTTTATCAGTGACCAACAGGGCATTTAAACCATCCAAGTGCTTGTATATAAAGGTCATGAAAACAATAATTATAAGGAATTATCAATAATTTCTTCAATAGCAGCGTAAAACAGTGTTTTTTAAAATTAGCTAGCATTGGTACATGCTTCCCATGAAAATAGGATGCTTCCTAGAAATCACGAGTGTTTTAATCACCTTTTAGTGATGAAATTTGTCTCTTGAATAAACATAAGCATAATAATAAATTCTAATTAATTTTCTCTCTCTGAAAGCTAGAGAGCTAGAGAATCCATTTTGCTGACACAAAGCTAAATATTCAGGGCTAATGGGAAGGTCCCAATTTTAAATATTGAAAAGCTTAGTTGTCCCATCAGTTGATGCAGCTTTCAATATCTTTACAAACTGTTAGGAACTGAATTTGTAAGAAGGGTGTATACAAATGCTATAGATCTTTAGGGGCAGATCAGAAAGCTAAGAAACACTTGTCTGCTAAGCACTAATGGATTAACTGAAACTTGTAACTGATGTAACAACATTGAATCAATTTCTCTTGTTTCAGGTGATCAGACTTTAAGAATTTGGGATGTGAAAACCCCAGGAGTCAAACTTGTGATACCAGCCCACCAGGCTGAAGTCTTGAGCTGTGACTGGTGCAAATATGATGAGGTATAAAACTGTTCATCCCACTGTTTTGCTAATTGAACCACTCTCATTAAATAGCAGGGGGTTTTACTGCAACATTATTGCATCTTCTCTTCATGAAAACGTGCCTAGTTGCTTTGTTGCTCTCATTCACTATTACATCTCCAGAAGAGCTTTGGTCTAGGAGATGGTCAGCCCAAGCAGATCAGAGATTGTGCTTAACTCTAGTGGGCAGAGTAGTCAAAAGTGAAGACCAGTTTGTGTTTCTCTGTGCTCTTTAATTTACATACTGGGGATGTCACTTCATTTATGATTTATGAATCTGTATTTTTTGATTTATCTAACTTTTTTTATCCAACATATACATTGCTACAATTTAGTAATTAAATTGTCATGATATATATGTGTTTTATGAAATCATCAGAACTTGCTGGTAACGGGTGCAGTTGACTGTAGCTTAAAAGGCTGGGATTTGAGGAACATCCGGCAACCAGTATTCGTCTTGCTTGGTCATACCTATGCTGTCAGAAGAGTAAAAGTAAGTTGTGTTTTATTTCCCTGTGACCATCACTGAATTATTACACAATTTTTTCTGGAAGCCAGTAATATTTTATGTTCTCTAATAACTAAGGAAAAACCAAGGATGTTTGGTTTTTCCAAAACATCTAAGGATGTTTTTTAACATCTAAGGATTTTAGAGAGCTTGGGAGGTGGTTTGAAGGTTACTTCAGCTAAATTATAAGGGAAGTTGGGGTGGGGAAAACACTTCCCCTTACTCATTTTTATATGATGCTTTTCCTTTATCTTTCCATACAAAGGGCCAATATTGACAGAAGACAAGATACAAAACACATTGTGAATATATACTTTTGTGTATACAAGAAAATATTAATGGATTCAAAGGGATTTTGAAACTTTATGCATGAAAGACTACAGGTGACTTTACTGGATCTGTGTACAGCTAGAATACCCACCAATAAGAATTTGCTCCCAATGCACAATGACATTTTTATCATGAAAATATGTATCCAAATATCTTTCTGGGTACGCTCAAAAACTAAAACTGTGTTTCAGTGTGAAATATTGAAACTAGCAAAGAGTGTGAGAGTCAAATACATCAATATCAAAGTCTCCTGGAAAAGGAGATTGTACCTAATTCTTTTAAAGCCTTTCCGGAACAGGTGTGTTTATTAATATTTTCTAGGAAAGAAACTTTTTCTGGCATAAGAAGTTATCCTGGCTTGGTGTTTTGCTTCAATGGCCTTGATTTGTTTCTCACATATTTAGAAGTTACTGTGCTTAGTTTGTAGTTTGTCAGAAAAGGGTGTGACTCAGGTAGTCATTCTGTATCACAAATCCTTTTCATGATCAGACAACTTGAGAAGCACCTGCTCTCCTTATCCCAGCTACCCCTGTCTGCTCTCTCTACTGGTGATTGATGCTGAGTCTTTTTTTCTAATTTAACGTCTGCATGACTGTTCTCTAATCTAGCTCTGTGAAATTTTTTTCATAGGAAAAGATGCATCCATGTGCAAAGGAGACGTACTGAGAGTACATGACTTCTATTCCATCTTACAGGCTTTCATTGCTTCCATTTCAAGACAGACATGGTCCCTGAGCACATAAGATACGACAGTGTGGGCCAGCACTTTGAGGTGGTACGATATCTCCACTTGTGTGGTGTAACTCACTAGTCACACTGAATTGAGAGAGAGACCTGGATGCTGCCTCTATAGAGGCAGCTGCCCCTACTAATATCCCTTCCCCTATGTTGTGCTGGCACAAGCAATTGTAAAGCTGCAGCTGATGGCTTTGACTGAAAACCCTGTCCCTGAAAGTGACTAGTTTCTGTCTGGATCATTAAGCTGTTTCAATTTGTTGCTCAACCACACATTTGCAAGCCTTGACACAAAGGAGGGGGACTGGAGCACACAGTTTGAAGCGGAAAAGAAAGTGGAAACCACAAGTCTGGGCAGCAGATCTGAGGCTGGCAAGGAATTCTACCCAACACAATACTGTCAGGATTCCTGCAGATTTCTTATGGTCTTTCACTGCAGTACAGGGCATTATCAGTGCACTGATGTCATCTGGAGTCCTTTTTGGGTGATTTTGATGTTGGTGCATTTGATCCTCACGTTCTTAGCTGGCTTCAATATCTTACACTGAAACACAGTTGTAGTTCTCAAATTTACCGAAAAAGATATTTGGATATGTTGGAGTCAGGATGGATGATGTGGTGGTATCTTCTGCCTGTACAGGAGGCAGATCATAAAATTGTAGTATTTTACAGTTAAATTGAACAGAATTGTCTCTTGTAGTAGAAAGACATTATGCAAATTTTTTCAACTTACATGTGTAGCGCTCTGCTGAGTATAGAGTTTGCTTAGGTAAGTTTCTAGGATACTTCAGGTTAATGACAAAACTTTGACAGGATGGTTTTGCTTTATCTTAAACTATGAGGACATGCAAAGGGGGCTTATAGAAGGTGTACCATTGTTTTTTGTTGCCCGTCAGACTTCTTCCCCTCTAGTATTTATTTTCCTGAGGTGCAGAACCCATTTTGTTTTGGGGTTTTTTTCCCCTCAAAAAAATTTGCAGAAAGTCTGCAGAGGTTCGAGTTCCAGCATGCACATTCCTCAATTCTGCTATAATAAAGAGAGCTCTGTCAGCAGACTTCAGCAGCCATCAACACACACTGCTCTCTTGACAACCTGGGCAGTTGTGGCAATAGCCTAGACTTAACTTTTGACTTCGTAGTTGCTGTGAATAATATTAGAAGTCTTGCAGGAAGACTTAACTGTGAACCACAGTGGGGGGGACCTGCATTTCAAACTCAAGTTGTGTCAGTGGCTTGTTGTATTTCCTGCTGAGAAGTACAGATTTTAAAATAGTTGGAAACTGAAGGTTGCAAAAAAACTAGAGCTGAGATGAATAATTTTTGCATAACTGCATCCTTCTTTTGCTGCAGTTGTTAGACCAGTCTGCAAGAGTCCATGGAAATGTCCTGTAAAATGCCCTGTAGGAGAGGGGGAAATCATGAAGTGATGTTATATTGCCTTCAGTTTTTCCACTTAACTCCAATTTTCCCGTTTGTATAAATAATTTCAAAATTGTGGGATATAGAATTGATGACGGTAATATATATTCTCTGCAATATGGCATAGATTTTCTCTCTGAAAATAATTAACTGGTCACATAGCTGGTTTGAAACTTGATTTGTATAACAAGATGAAACTTAGCCTATTAGCCAAAAGCAGAACTTAATGACTGTTTATATGACTGTTCCAGAACTTCTTAACTTTACAGCAGAGTTATTTGGTACTGCTGTAATGAAATCTAAGCAAAACAGGATCCCACAGAGCATTCCTTGTGATTATTAATTCTATGATTCCTTGTAATTAGAAGCATGGGGGAGAAATACATTGATGTAGTCTGTTGTGTTGCAGCATGATGTGGTACGAACCAAAACCATCTAAGTAGTTAAACTTTGATAACTTGCTGCTTACAGTAAGCCTGTATATGTTCACAATGTTTTAACTTTAAAAGTTCTTTTATTTTCTTGCAGTTTTCACCATTCCATGCAACTATATTGGCCTCTTGCTCCTATGATTTTACTGTAAGGTACAGTATTTTCTCTAACTGGATAAAAATAGAAAGGTGATCTATTTCAATATGGCTTGCAATAGAAAACAGTTCCGGAGTGGATATACTGGAGAGCAGTTAATGTTGCTGTCATAAGCAAGAAGATAAGATGCTTCATAAGGTGCTTCATAAGCTATGTTGAAAACACATGGGTTTGTCACTTAAAGGCCAGCTCAGTCACTCTGCTGAGCAATATCTGCTCTGTCGGATGCTTTCTGCAATCCTTTTCACATCACTCTACTGAACATAGTTGCGTCCAGCTGTGATAGTGTCTGATAAGAAAGGTGATAACCCTCTTAAATTAATTTAGTTAGGTGAATTCATATGTTTCTGTGACACATTTTTATTTAGACTTTTTATGAACAAAGTTTTTGTCCTGTCAGTATCTGAGAAAGCTTTAGTAGTGTTCCATAGTGTATATGCTTGAACTCTTCAGACAATACTTCTGCAAGTTCCCCTGGCTGCTCAGTATATCTGATACTGCTGAGGATCTCAGCAGTACCGTTGTTTTAAATCTAATTTAAAGTCCTAAAGAAGTTTGATTTGATACTGGGATTTCTCTAAGATACATGATATCACAAGTCAATACACTATGAAATATTCCTGAATACCTCAACCAAGTTCTTTGATCTACATTTTAATTTTCTAGCATGGACTGAATGTAGTAGGCAGTACATTAGGAAATGGGAGAAGCCCTCTTGCCTCCATAAAGGACTGCAAAGTTATCCCACTTGTCCAATTATCTCAAGTAATGTTAATGTCACTTCTGGTTGTGTCCTAATTGGTCTGACACCAGACCTAGAGAGATTCTTTTGCCAGGGGGTTCTGTTGCTAATTCTCAGTGCCTGTATGTGTTGCTAAGTCATAAATCAATCCAGTCTTCTGCCACAGCATCATATAAAGTTGCATCATGAAGTTAACCCATTAAGCATTGAAGTGTCTTGATTGTATTGTCATGCTCTTCCCCTTTTTGACAGCAACTATATATCCTTCAGGTTTGGTGCTAATGTGCTTCATGCAGTACTGAAATCTAGTGTGATTTCAGCTCTGACATTTTCATATGTGGAAATTGCCAGAAAAGATGGAGAGAGCTACTAGCTCACAAAGCATCGTGTCTATAAATGTAGAGCTTGGGGACCTCTTCACAAAATTCACTCTAGGCATTATTTTTCTGTTTGAAGATTTACTTGTCATTACTAAGGGGAGACAGCAGACTTGAAATGATCAAATAAAGATTTTTAACAGTTTTCTAAAACTGCTGGATTTGGTATCAGTGGACAAACAACTGAGAAGGCCTGGTGAAAGTCTTTGGAAAAGGTGTCACAAGCAGAATGTTCTTTATAATGGAGGAAAATTCTTGCCATAAGAATTTGGGAACATCTCTTTTAAAGACTATATTGTGCCTCTACCACATAGTGTCATTTTACTGGATGCACCATACACTCCACATGTACATACGTGCACACATGTCATATGTGCACATGCACGTACCCCACACATACAAGGGTGCAAATATATGCACACATACATGTACTTTTCAATTTCAGAGTAAAAATCCTTCACCAATATATAAAAGGTGGAAGAGAAGTAGGGATTCTAGTACATGGAATTAATTATGGATCTTATCGAATCTTCTCAAGGCCTGTGACATTTTAGCCCCATTTGGTGGGGGGTCGCTGAATTTTGATTCCTAGAACAGCATGGTGGCAGCCCCTTAAAAACAGATTCATTGCAGTGTTATTTTAATAGCAGTTTATGATCTTGTTCATTTATATTCTTTGGTGTGTCTGTTTGAAGCTCAGAATTACCTGCAAGCATTAGTTTATAGTAGATAACAGAATAGAGCATAGTGTTGGAGCAATCCTTTACTGTTGGAGTTCTGTAATCTTAAAAGTTACTGAAGCTTTATAGTTTAACCAAACAGCTGCAAATATTAGTTCAGATTATCAAACTGCCATGTAAGAAGCAGGGATTTTGTTTAATTCAGGTCATACAGCTAGTTTGGCACATAATCACAACTGGATATCTAAAAGAAAAAATAGTAGGTTGAAAACAAAGTTAGCAATGCTTAGCTTACTCCTTTGCAAATATCATTGAATATGAGCACTGTAGTCAAGCTACTGGAAAGAAACCTAGTTCACATACCTACTTGATACTGGGAGCTGAGAAAAAGAGGCTGTTGATTTGAACTTGAGTTTTTACATACCTTGGTATAATAATTTACAATCCCTGTCCAGTAAATGCTTCATTCAGACAAATGTTTTCTGTACCACTTCCTTACTCTTTGGAAGAGCTCAGAAGAAAATGTAGGCTAATTAAAGAGCAGATTGAACACAAATGAATCATTAAAATGCCAGGAAATACACAAAGTACTGTAATATTTCCAGAACTACTTTAGGTCTGCATGCATATTTTTAAATGCTATCTCTGTCAAAATTCAGTTTGGAAGAACACCAGTGTCATCTTTTACTGGAATCACCATTTTGTATTTTTGGACTCTTCAGTGTAAAAAAGAAATCTTGGTGCATTAGTCACAGACAGTGCTCACCAAAATCTAAACAGAAGAGCTGATAAATTATAGAGCTTCATTAAGCTGGTATCAGGCCAGATCTTGGATCATATTCACAGAAGCTTGTCCCTAAGGCACAAAGTCAATTTTTGTTAAAAGTTGTGCTATACTGGACATATCTCTGCAACACACTGTTAGGTAAACCACTGTCTCCAGCTCTCCATCACTATGTACCAGTTCAGTAACTCGGATCACAAAGAAATCTTACAGAATAAGGCTGATCATAAAATAAACTGTGTTTCATTTCAGCTAGGTATCCTTACTATCCTTGTATTCTTTTTCTGATATTTTCCTTCAAGGTGAAAAGGTGGATGTTTGCTCATTTGCTATTTTTTTCTTATTTTCCTCAAATTCAAAGTGTCCTTCTATACCCAAATTGCTTCATAATGCTGATACTTCACTGGAACTATAATGAAATAATCTCTTCAGAATATTAGTGTGGAAATAGTTAGACGTTCCCAGTTAATGCCTGAAGTAACATCATTGCCCTGATTAGCCTGTATCCAAAAGTAGCTTGACTCTAAGGTCTCCTCTGGTAGAAGTTTTTCTTGTTTGCAGGAAGAACTTTTACAAGTCAGTGCAGGAATTAGAGAATAGGAGCAGGGGAATGAATTGTGTCATACACATATAGTAAACTGGCACCGAATTCTGTGCCAGTTCTTTGCCCTTGAAAGGTTCTTGGCTTTATACATCCACATGCTACTGTGACTAGTGCCTGGTGTGGTTGTGTGTGAATGCTAGCATTAGTTGTTGAGTGGGCTTTTATGGAAAGCACCTTCTAACCATCTGCTTCACACCCACCTGAAAATATGATGTATGAAGACATCACATAGCCCAAGAGCATTAGTAAAGCTTTCATAAATAAATATTTATCATAAATATTTTTTCTTACCCAGAAGGTGTAGCCTTAATGAGTTGTTCTTTGTGCTTCCATCTGTGCATTTTCATAGAATCATTTCTTGGAGTAACTTTTGAACCTGTTGAAAACTTAACTAGATTTAACAGGAAACTTGTAGTCTAAATTTTAAAAGCTTTAAGCTTTTACAAATTTAATGGAAACTCATGAGCCTGAGTTTCCATGAGTTTCCACTCATGCAAGAGAAGGAAACCCCAAGTACTGCCTTTAGGAAGTTAAGAGACGTATCATGAATTCACCACCACAGGTAATCTTACTGATCTGCTAGCTCCTCACCATGCAGCAGCAGGATGCTACAACACATTCATTGTACAGACACTGGAACCTGGAATGATACTTGCTACCTCTTTTTTCCCAGCCAGTAGTGAAGGTGCGGGGACACTTGGTAAGAGTAGAGTAGGGTTGAGGACAAGGTAAAAGATATGCAGGACAGACTATATTTGGGTTGGTAAAAGTGAAGTGGTCAGGGAGCACAGGTCTTTGTGACACTGCTGTGGGTGGTACAAAGTACAAAATCTGTAACATAACAGGCTTTTTCTCCTGTCATAATGTCTTGTTCAGAATAAGCAGTCCACTTACTCTGCACATGCAATATATGTGCAGCTGATGAATTGCATGCCAGATACATGTAAAACAAATAAGCTGTAGAGAAATGAGGGAGAAGTTATAATTTTAACAATTCTAGCGGTAAAAAGTTCAAGAAAATGCACTCATATAGGTTTTGGGGTTTTGTATTCAATGTAGACGTGACTGAGGTTGTGGCTTCATACATAATATAGGTAAAAATAACAGTTTAAGTGACATACCTATGATTGTACAATCTGTACAAATCTGTAACGGACCATAAAAACCTATGTGGTTGTCTGGCCTGTGTTTTAAGTTCATGCTGCTAACTCTGTAGATACACTTACAACTGAAATAATGCAAGCCCACCTACTTGTGCTGTGAGTGCATCTTCACTTTGCTGTACCGCCGTTCTGCTATGGTAAACAATGTCTTAGAAAAATTGCATTGCCCTCTCTGCAGAATGTGATGGAAGTTGACTCTGAGGAAAGCATTGCTGTACCATGGTGGTTTTGGAAGCTGTGCAATAGACATTTTTTCTCACTTTAAAGTGCAAAGTTGCTATGAGAACCATCACTAATTTGCTATCAATGGTTCTCAGTCCTGAGAATGAATATTTTTTTGAGCTTTCACTAGTAATTATTTATATATTAAAAAAAGGTATCAAAGCTTCTAGTCAGTCTGTTGAACTTGAACTAAGTTGCAGTACTCTTAATCTCTAAACTGCTTCTTTACAACATGACTTCATATAACAAACACTATTTTGTCCTGCTATTTTTTAAATTGATCAAAAGGTCTTTCTAGGTTCTTTATTCATGTAGATCTAAAGTTATCTCCTTTAATCGTAGTTTTCAGTTATGAGCATCTGTCTTTCAGGAAGTGTTAGAGAGCTCATGTGGAGGCTAACACTATTACTAAAAACTAACACTTAGAAACAAAGATATTTGTTTCCTTACCTTCTTTTGAACAAATGTGGGAGGATGAAAATGCTGAAATGGTCTTTTGCTCATCTCTCCCGCAAAATAAGTTGTTTATTTTAGATCTCAGGTACTAGGAAAAAATTAAGAGGGTTGTTGCTATGGCATAGCCATTGTGCTGATACCACTCTCCTTGTTTATGAAGGAGATAACATCTACATGTTAAACAAACTGACCCTGCTGGCTCCAGTGTTTGCTATTTTCCCTGAATTGGTTTGAACTTACAGTACTTCCGCTGCAGTTGGTCTGATAATGAGCGGTTCTTGTTAAGTATTATCACTTTTCCCAATAAAGGCAAGGCAAAGAGACCTCTTCGATTGTTACAGAAGTAGTAAAGCATATAATTGACCCCTGTGTGAAAATGTGGGCTGTAGAGACTTTGATTACAGATGACAGCCCACAAAATGTGCTGTGCTGTGCAGCCTGTGGACTTTTCTCAGTGGTATATGCAACACAAGAAAGAGAAATAAATCTTTGTTCTGTGCTGGCATATGGGGTTTTGTCAGTGTGTTATTATCTGAAAGTTCTGTGTTTGAATCCTTTTTTTCATGGCTGAGGTGCCTTTTACCTCTATTTTAATCCCATCTACTCTTATATCTCTCATACTTCCTGTTAATTGCATTGATGGACACTGCATCTATTGGGACAGTAGCTGGGAGAAATAGAGGACCTCAGAATTCTTATTTTTCTAGTTATTTTTTATAAACCAAGGCTTGAAAGAAAAATTTATTTTAAAAATATGAACTAGTGGAATTAACTGTGTAAGGCAGCTTATCTGTATAGTACAAATTTGTTATTAAATTATAATACTAAATTCTGTTTTACAGGAACACAGTCTCAAATTCAACAATGCGTGTGACTGAGATCTCTAAATGAGTGTGTAATTTTTGTTTAAATAAAGACCCCATAGTTAATGATGCCAAAAACTGAGAAAAATCACAAATTGTGCTAATATCTTTCAGGGATAAAATTCCCCAGCCATCAAGAAATATAACAAGAATATTCTAGCCTATGTTTTTTCTTCTCTTTTAATGATGTCCCAACGACTGCTCCTTGGTGCCCGCTTTGATCTCAGTTTCTGCAACAGAACACAAAGATGGTTTTGCCCAGTGAGGTTTAATTTATGCAAATCAGCAGATGGCTTTACCAGGAGTATGATTTGTTATGTTTCCTAAGTGGATGAGTTTGCTTTTTTAAATACCCTGGCAGCAACAGATTCATCAATATCTTGCATTATATTTTTGAAATGGCTTTTCAATTACTTTAATTGTGGTTTGTTTGATTTTTTTTTTCCCTTTCTCTTTCCCTCTTTTATTCTCTCAATAGATTCTGGGACTTTTCCAAGCCTAATCCTTTGCTGGAAACAGTTGAGCATCACACTGAATTTACATGTGGTCTCGATTTAAGTCTTCACAACCGTGGTCAGGTAAGAGCTGGGATGCATTACTGTTCACTGCCTGTTACAGGCCCTGTGGTCATGGCTGAGCTGCAGGACTCAGATCCTGAATAAGTCACCAGATTGCAGTAAGCTTCTGGAAGTGAGTCTGGCTGAATGCTTATCAAATAAACCTCATTTTAGGTCCATTTTTATTTGTGAAGCAGTTCCTTGCATTGGGTAGGAGGGGAGGGCAGAACAGACAAGATTGAAAAATCAGATAACTGAAAGCCATTTTGAGCTCTGGGAAAATTAAGTATTTTGTTTCAGAAGGAAGAATAGTAAAGGGTCTAGAATGCTAAGCTGAGATACAGAGCTTTCTTCCATCTACTTAAATTGTCAAGTTAAATGTTGGTAGTGTCACATATGATGCCTAGGTCTGGTTTGGTGTACTGTTAGAGGACTAGGAGAGGCTTAATCTGTGGCTGAAATTCAAAAACCCTCAGCTATTAAAGTGAACAAGTAGAACCTATTTTGTCAGTAGCCCTTATTTATGTACTGGTTCTATAAGGATTCCCCTCTCCTTCTGTTGCTACAGTTGTTTCTGTTTTGTAAACAGAGGATTCTTTTTTGGTAGTATGATATGATTTTAAGACAAGAAACTTTGAAAAATTAAGTTAATTACTGTAAAGATATTAACTGTTCCTAATGCACTATTTAACGTGCCAGAGATATAATTTACATCTAGATTGTTCTCAAATTCACAGTAAAATGTTTTTTTTTACCCCAGATAAAAATTGTAACATCTACATTCCCATTCTGTTTGGACAAAGCGAATTAAAACCATTGTAATTTCTGCTGGTAGGACACAGGAGAAAGGTGTAAGTTTGGCCAAATACTTAGCTTACTGCGCATGGAACCATTCTAGCTAAATGATAGCTTGAAGGGGTTTTCTGTGTGGTTGGTTGTTCCTTAAATTCTGTTGCTTCAGTGGTGCTGCAGTTACTGTACACAAGACTGTGCTGTGAACCACATGGGGGAATTTGTAAGGCTCAAAAAAGCTTTCAAGATTCAAGTTATTTTTCATCAGTACAAGGCAAGAATACTTAAAGGCCAGTTGCTGGGGATGGTAACTTCATACCAAGTGACTGCCTAGATGTGATTGGGCTGCACTGGGCCCAGAGGAGTAGCACGCATAGCATAGTGCATTTAGGGCTTCACAGTCCCACAGCAGTGCATGTGCTGAGCCCAGTTCAGTTTTCCATGAAGTTGGTGTGGGTTCGCATTTGGTCTGAATGAAGAGAGATTTTTTCTTTCATTTTGTATTGAGGATGTGATTACTTTGACTACAAGCCCATTGCTTCATGGTAGATAATGAATTGAAAGAAAAGTACACTTGCACTTTTATGTTGAAAAAAGAAAAATGATGGTGTGCACACCCATGAACACTAGGACATTTGTGCATTCAGGTGTCTTTTTTCCCAAACAGAAATTCTACAAGTCTGATGTTGGACTTAGTGCACAAAATTTATAAACCCAGGGTACATATCCATATTTACTGAGTGCCAATGTGCGTTCCAGACAGAAGTTTGGCATTTGCAACAGCTTTGATAGTCCTCTGTTTTTTTTCTGTTGAGTTGATTTAATGTATTCTGAGGGTTGGATATCACAGCAATGCAAATTGTGAATGGGGTTTTTTTTAAAGAAGTTTAAAAATCTGTGATAAAATTAAACTCTCATTAAGTTAAGGAGTGAACACAAGGGAAACATAATCCCCATTTTTATAGGAAGACCCAGGAGACATCACCTTGAGTATACTTTGTTCAGCTCTAAGTAGGACATGGACCTGTTGGAATGAGTCCAGAGAAAGGCCATGAAGATGATCAGAGGGCTGAAGCATCTCTCATACAAAGACAGGCTGAGAGAGTTGGGGTTGTTCAGCCTGGAAAAGACCAGGCTCCAGCGAGACCTTGTAGCAGCCTTCCGGTACCTAAAGGATCCTCTGAGAGAACTGGAAAGGAACTTTTTACAAGGACATGTAGTGATAGGAGAAGGGGTAATGGCTCCAAACTGAGAGATTATTTAAGTATAAGGAAGAAATTCTTTACTGTGAGGGTGATGAGACACTGGAACAGGTTACCCAGGGTTGAGGATGGAAGTGTTCAAGGCCAGGCTGAAAGGGACTTTGAATAACCTGGTTTAGTGAAAGGTATCCTTGTGCATGTCAGGGGAGGTTTGAACTAGATGATCTT
Source organism: Haemorhous mexicanus (assembly GCF_027477595.1). NCBI lineage: Eukaryota > Metazoa > Chordata > Aves > Passeriformes > Fringillidae > Haemorhous > Haemorhous mexicanus. The sequence goes on from NC_082343.1 coordinate 52,211,662, forward strand.
TAAGGTCCCTTCCAGCCCAAACCATTCTATGATTCTATGAGCACCTGCTGAATAGTTGCTTCCAGTATGAGCCCTTGGAGTCTTTCCCTGGCTTCTGCATCCATCAACAAAGATCATTTGCTTAAATTTTATGCTGATATTCCCCATAAGTAGGTTGTCTTTATGTCTGTTCTTTATAAATCTGATGATGAGCTCCATTATTTGTTTTCTTCATTTATTTGCATGATTTGTGATTTTCACTGTTTGCTTTATATGGAGGTATGACTTCAGATTTGAACTGCTTCTCTCCTCCAGGGAGGAAGAGAAGGATCCAGGGAGAATGCAGGGTATTTTATTTATAATGGACAAGCTATTCATTTATGCTCAAATTAAGTACCATTCTGGTCATTAACCTTTGCTTTCATTCTTAATGATATCTTTTGTTGTCTAGACAGATTATGTTTTCTTTGGCTTTGCACAATGAACTTCTGTGTTTTTGAAGTATTTTTTCACATGTCAAGGAAAAAATTATATGCATTATTGAAAGTGTTCATAATAGATATTGTGATTAAGTAGCTAGTAATCTAGGAATTACAAGACATTCCTGTGGAACTGATAGAGCTTTGAACAGAACCCTCCGGCAGAGAGTAGGTACATGCAGGCAAGCTGGTTCTTGTGCTAAGGGAGGCAACGTGGGAAAAAATCTGGCCATAAGGAATGTGAAGAGACCCACTAGTATTAGCTAGATGAAACAGTAAACTCCTTTGTGCTTAATTAGATATTCTAGTATCTATTTTGGATTATCTGCCTCTATGTAAAGTAGGTGTTTTTTGAAAGCTTTGAATTTTAAAACTCAGATGTTGTTTGGTTTGGGGATTTTTTCCCCCACCATAATGTTAGTATCAGATTCATAGAAATTTGAGACAACAAACAGGTGCATAGAAAAATGTGCATTTTGCAGTGCACAGCATTAACAGAAATGATCTTTATGATATTCAGGGTATTTCTCTGTTAAACTGCAAGTGCTGATGTGAGAGTTTGCCAGGCATATTTTCCAAGAGAAAATATTCCCAACTCCAGCTTTCAGCCAAAGTAGCCTAGGCACATATGAGAATAGTGACAAGACCCTAAGCACCAAAAATCTGTTAAATTTGTGATGTTGTATAGTATTAAGAACTGAGAAAGTGTTTACCCTGTCAGCAACATTAAGAGTATGCAGTTTTTAAAACCAGATAGTTCTTTCCAAAGTTTAGGGATTAGAAAAACAACTGAAGTTTGCTTCCTTGTATATGCACTAGATAGACATAGGATTTATGTAGGGACTAAAAAATGGTAATTAGCCATAAACTATCATGCTCCTTTAAGCCATCTCTTCCTGGGATTTTGCTGTGTTTACATTCATGTTTACATGCTGTAGGTAACTTCCTTTGGTGTTACTTGTGCAGCTTTATTTAAAAGCAGCCTTTTTCTTTTGCTGTAGGTTAAATGCCATATGGGAGTCATGAATGCATTTTAAATATCTTCAGGTGATCCGTTATTGACACAGATAAAAGTACAGATGCTGTAAACATGCCCTTCTTGTCTTGATTCTGAAATTATTTCCATAAGTATGTAAAGAATGGAAAATACACATGTGTAATGAATTTCTTTAAATAATGGACAAAAGATAACCAGCCCTTTCTGTTGCAGTTCTTAAACAATTTTGCCTAACTCAAATGTATAAAAAACCTGACGTTCTGAATTTTGTCTGAAAATCTTCTTTTGCTATGCCTCACATCTGTTCTGAACTCTGTAACGCAGCCAGTGGAAAGTATAAATTACTGATTTCCATTTAGTCAGGCTTACTGTTATGCTGCTGAGAACAAGATCAAATATCTTAATGGGAACAGGAGAGGAATCTTTCAATTTCTCTATACTTTTGTGCTATTAACAATGCCATTCCTAAACTGCAAGGATATGTAATTTTCAGTGGGAGTGATGGCAAGTGGTGTAGTGAGCACTTGGTATGTGAAGAGCACATTAGACATCTGTGACATGCCAGATCAGAACAGGACTCCACAATGTACTGTGCTGAGGTGCTCCTTTTGGAAATTAAAAATGTTCAGCTCCAAATGAGAATGAACCAGGTGTCAGTTCTCTAGTTCAAAATAATTTATCTGAATGCTTGCTGAAGTCTAGATTTTAGAATAACTTGTGTACAGCACAAATAGTGATCACTTAGGATTTGCTTCTGCTGTGATTGTGTGTGTTTGGATCATAATTGCACTACAAAAAGGCAGCTGTCTGTGTAAATAGCTATTTCTGTCAACAAGTCTGGGAGGAAACTTGGTTTCTCTAACCTTCTGGCTACAATTCTCCTCCCCATGCAACCCGGTGGGATCAGGGTGAGTGAGCAGCAGTGAGGTACTCACTTGCTGGCAGGGATTAAAGCATTAAACACATAGCACCCCATATTATGGAGACAGTGATGGTACCAGTGTGGTATCCATGGTTCCTGTGCTCTTTGTTACACTGGCCTTGTGATTTGGCCTTCTTGAACTTCCACTCTCTTCTTCCTAAAGCTGTGGGGTGTCATCCAGCATGTTCTGCCCAACCAGCTGTCTTCTCCTTCCTTGCACCTGGCCAGTGGTACTTAGAACTGAGAAGAGGTGCCTGCATTGGTCTGCTGATCCAATGAAACTGATGGTATTCTGCATCACTAAAATTTTAAAGCTGTAATTTCTTACTAGCTGGAGGGAGGCCATGGCCAAACTATATACACTTGACCTGCATGCCCTGAAGGTAGCTTGAAATCTAGTTCTAAATTCATCCAGCTTTATGGGGAAATTTTTGATCATTGTCAAGTTTTGGTGTGCAGGTTTGTTCGCTCATTTTCTTTGTGCAGCTTTTGCAGTGTGCTGCATTAGCAGTGCCAACAGGAAACAGAAGGGACAGGAGGGGCTGCAAAAGCTGGCTTAACCAGTATAGCCAAATATAAATGCTGATGATGTCTTTACTAAGGCTGTTTGGCTATGTATTTTGCTGTTCATTTAAAGTAATTGTGGATGCTCAAGAGGCCCAGAAATGTTGATTGTTCCATATAAAAGTGGAGTTACGTCTTGTGGAAATGTACAGAAGAAGAGATACTCTCTGCTGTTTTTCTTTTGATCACTTGCTCTTATCTTTTACACTTAATTACTAAGGACCTAATAGCTTCCACCCAGCTGTTGTGGCTATGCCACTGCTTTAATTATAACACTGTCTGTACTTCATTTTAGTCTCTCCTTATGGTCCTTCTCTAGGATGCTACTGAAGTTACGCACTTTGATTCTTTGAGATAAAAAGAACCTACTTACCTAATTTCACAGTGGATTTTTCCATAAAATATCAGATTTTACCAGCTGCAAGTGTTAAACCAATCTGAACACCTTACTGAGTTGGAGGGGCTAAAAGAAGGAGATATTTCGTAGTGATGCTTACTGTATGTCTTTCCCAAACTGTGAAAATTAAACTTTCACTGTGTAAGTCAAAGCCAGGCACTCATGAGTAATGGTCACTATTTGCCATTATCAGCAAGACTTTCTTGGTGTTTGGAAAGGTTTCTGTCAGGCATCACAATTTTGTAAAAGCTGCAAGTGTTTGGAGAGGAAAATCAATTTTGTTACTGAAGTACTGGTAAGGATGGGAGACAGTACTTTCTTACTCAATAAATGTATTGCTTGTGTATTTTATTTGGTGCAATGTCTTACAAATACTTGCTACTTCTGTGAGCCCCATCTTTTACTCAGTGTAGTGGATTCTGTTACTCTCCTCATGACCAGTAAACGTTTGAGAAGTCCCAGTGAATTGCACAAATGAAACTCAGGGGAAGACAGCAGGATGTTGCAGCTGTTACTGAAAATACTGTTTGGCTTATGATTATTTGTGATTGTATCCCAAAAGGAAGGAACTGAACTTTGAGCTGAAGGAAGAATTTGAAAGTCAAATTGGGTCATTAGAAAACAGTTTCACTGGTGGAGATTGAGTGCATTTGGGTCACCAAGGTAAATATCAGCACAGAAAGGCATTTGCAGTTCCAGTGTACCTTCTACAGGACTTAAAATTGACTTATCAATTAAACCAGTTCTTGGAAGATTGAGTCTTCCTCCTAATTTTTAGAGTACAGAGGAATTGCTACCAAATCTGTGGAGATTTCAAGGATTTTTTTCTAACCTGCAACTCACATCTCCATTTCCTTTACAACTTACTGATGAAAGCACACTTGGAAGACTTGGATTCAGAAATATGTGGCATAACTTCCAAGGCATCTTCCCATTACCATGTCAGAGCAACAGAACAAATTATGAGACAGCTCTTGGCTTCTTAGATCAGTTCTTTATGACATGTCTTTGCAATGTGAAAAATAATGCCCCTCAAGTTTCTTATCTCTTTTTTTCCTTAAGAAATAAATGGATTTTTTTAAGCAGTATTTGGAGCATCTGTTTCTGATAACTCTAATTTTAACCTAGATCTTTATAAGAAGTTCTGTTCCAGGTTTGTTTAATTTTGTCTTTACTGGAAGTAATATTTAACTCAAGGTGTGTTTTCTCAAAAGTAAATTTAAAAAAAAAAATATTGGTGTTACTGAACATTGAAAATTAAAAGTTTTATTTGCAAACTCCCATCACTTTCAGACTCATGTAAGGGCTGGCATTGTGCAGTTCACTCTGGCAACTGCTAACCAAACAGGTAGTGGTCCAGATTTTCTAGAATAAAATAGGTATTGAATGAGTTTAAACTCATGCATGATCCATTATGGACTTGACCAATTAGTTTTAATGTTCACCTGTGAAAATAATTTGATGAGTAGCAAACCTAATAGCTTGCTTTATCTTCAATTAATCTCCATCCCACAAGCTTAGAGGATGTTCAGGATCCCTCAAAAACATGTAATAATGATATAAATAGACCATTAAGTTATGTTTGAGAAGACACAGAAGATAAGAAACTAAAAGAGGAAGGGAATCACAACTAATGAGAGTCAAGAACTGAATTTATTTTTTTCTGCTGGCTCTTCTACAGAAGAAAGAAAAGACAGCTCTCATTTGAAAATGGGATGGGGAGAAGCTGAGAAATGGGTCTCTCTCAGGCACATTTACATATTATCACGTGATTCATTATGAGCACTATGGAAACTCAGTGGCACCAAGATAGTTCTGGAGATATTAATCTAGAGAGGGCTGTACTTTGTTTCATAAAGGGTAATTGAACTCTTAAGTTTTTAGTTGTTCTTTTGAATATATTTAATCTTAATTATGCTAGAAGATTTATTGTACCTTCAAGTACTGAATAAAAAAGTTAGTGGCTAACTTGGGAGTTTTCTCTTGTTCTCTTGCTTCTTCTGAAGAGTAAAGAGGCAGAATGTCATGCAGGTAATTGCACTAGACTGAGCGGATTGCCCTCGGGTGCTGGAAAAGGTCTAAGTCTATTGCAAGGCAAGATGATTGTGATGAATAGGAAACAGAGGGCCTGTCAAGGGAGTAAATCAGTTAGTGAGTCAATGGAAATGGCTCTGATAAATGAATGGATGTCAGTATTAAATCAGTTGGTGGAAAACATTGTTATACTCTGGGACAAGGATAAACATTTCAATAAAATACAGGATAGCTGTTTTAGCTGAGTTGAACTATGATTTTATAGTCAAACAATTAGCTTTCGGGGATGACTGCAGTTTTTTTGTTTCTTTGCTTGCTTTTTTGGCTTTACTTGAAGAGAAATACAGTGATCCCCATTTTTTATACTCGTTTTTGTATTTTTGCTGGCAGATAAATTGGCAAGATATTTATTCTGCAGTCAGAACAGTATATATATACCTTTAGTGTATATGCTGGTGTCATAACTTTGCTACTGAAATAAAAACATTAAAGAAAATTAATAAATGTCGTTTTGTTAGACTGCCTTTGTTCCATGTAGCTTTAGTTACAATGAAAATTACCCGGTTTAGAATGCTTCTTCTATTTGTGCTATTTCTTGATTTAGTTTACCAGTCAGTGCAACAAAGAATATTCTTGTTTTACAGTTAAAGTCTAATTATTCTGCTTTTCCCTGCTACTCAGTAGTTAAAAGTTTCTACAGTAAAACTTCATTCTAGAGTTACAAGGGTATTCATAAATGATAATGAAAGTTGCATGATATACAAAATATGCTGTGCAAAATAGTCAATATTACAAGGATATTGTGATTTATACAGTTCTTAGCAACTGAAATAAGCTGTCCTCTACTCTGTTGGCATGTCAGTTTAAAAAAGAACAATCCAAAAAACCATGCACCTTCTAAAAACTGAAATCAGTGAGATTTGTTTGAATATCAGAGTAAAATTTGTCCACAAGACAGCAGACATCTTTTATAGGATGACAAACTTCCATCCCTTCATGCTCCTAATGGAGGGATTTTTATCAGGTGTGCAAATCAAGTGTGAGTCCATTTTCAGTTTTCCTTTGTCTTCATCCTACCACAGGAGGACTTTCTTACCTCTCAGTAATTTCATCTCATTGATCAAAATATAAACTCTAGGAACTTGCCCCCTTTTGTATGCTATACTTATTTACTGTGGTGTGCTGGATGAGCCTTCATCCCAATGAAATTTCTACCTCTATTTTAATATTTAAATTCAGTACCATTTAGTTTATTTTTTAAAAAAGTCTAAAGTGCTTTGAAGTATGTATTAAAAAGGGTCATATGTCACAGGGGAACTGACATCTCTAAATACTTTTAAAGCACTTACATTCAATTTCCCACATTCTCCTCTTCTGGGGAAAGGCACACAACTGTTGAACAACTGTTGTATGACCAATGTATAAGACAGGTCACAAGATAAAAGGCAAAATGCAGGGAGAAGACATTTTGTAAACTGATGCAGTTGCTGCATGAACAACTCCTTCTCTTCATTGTAGGATTCATCTTAGTCATTTATATTTGAGCCAGTGACAATCTCTGAGCTACTGCAAAGGGGCACGTGGCACTCTCCATCAAAAAATGCTGGCTGCAGCACTCCTAGCTTACAGTTGCCCCTTTCTCTGACAGTCTTGTCTGTATTTTGGAGAAAGTAAGGAGAAACGGAAATGACATTCATTTTTTAATGTTTTGCAATGCTGCAGTGTCCCAGTTTCCCATAGATACCTGTGTTCTATACTTCACATGTGTGTTTTCATCAAGGTTTCTGGTTATCAGCATTTCATAATACGCTTCCTTCTGCACAGGAGAACTTGATTCACTGTTGCTTACTGTAGCTTTTGTTTTCCTCTTGTTGGCTGGCTATGTTTTCTCCTTTCACGTGGTATCATTAAGTCAATGAGTTGGGCAACTTACCGCATGTGATCCTTTTCAAACTCTTTTAATATCCTCTGTTTATTTTTAGTGTTGCTAGATTAAATGGTTTTATAACTATATTTGTTCAGAGGCGATTTCAGGGATGTTAATTACATTGATAACAGGTGGGAATTCCCATGGGATTTTTTCCAAATGTTATTTTTGTTTCTTGTTTCTTTACAAAAATAGAAAGTCTTGCCTATGGAACATTGATCAGTAGCTATGGAGAATAGTAAAAAAACCTGCAGGTTATGTGATTGCCAGCTTCTACACAGCATTTAGTGGAAAACTCAAATTTTCTTTTTGGTATGATTTGAGAGACTGCAATGCAGCAGAACATTATGCTACAGAAAGCTCCATTGTGTTGTATGAATAGACAGACATATTGTCAAGAGTTTTTTTGACCCATTTAGATGTATATGGAAAGCACTTCAAATAACTAAGTAGAACCAGCTAAGGAAGCAATGAAAATGAATAATAGTGCAGTATAGTAAACACAAAATGGGCTAATTATAGTCTGAAATCAAATACTGTAGTTGGATTTCCAAATTTTTAGTGTGCAGCTGTTCATTCTGGCTCTAGAAGAGAACAGGAATTGCAGGCTGCTGCAGAAGGAAGCTTGTTGTGCAGAGGATCCAGTACTGTATCTTTTGTAATCCCAACTGGAAATGACATTGTAAAGATAATGCAATATGGTTTCAGCCAGATTTGCTGGCGTTTATTTGTGGACCTCCTCAAGTTTTTCTCTTTAGCTCTCCTCTTTCTTCTATTTGCCCTAATTCTTGTCTCCTACAATATTTTGTGAATATATGTCATACCTAGGTCATCTTCTTGAGTCATTGTCAGTGTGGTTAACCCTTTCACTTTGTTACAGACTCTGAAGTGCGTTTTCAATTAATTTTCAAACCTAAAGCATTCTGTAGTCTTTTTCCTTGGAGTCTTGTAAATTATTAAGATCTTTAAACACTACAGAATTAGGTTTACCTTCGGGTTTCTGGTTTTAAGTTCAAACCTTCATCTATGATAGAGCCTGGGACGATGAAATCAGAGAAGTTGGGGTTATACTCAAATCAGTCACTGTGTTTATGAGATGCCTTTGTCACAAGTGGCACCACTTCTTATTAGACTAGTGGTGGTCTAGGTAGTGCTTGAAGCAACACTATGGCCCCCAAATCCCAATGATCAGCAAGTACACATCTCTCTTCTCAACAATTGACAGTGACCTCATAGCTTATCAAGTGTGAGACTGAAGGTCTGGCTTAATTCTTCAGGAAAGTTCCTGTATAATTTTGGTTGAACTCTTTTGGTTTTCCATTCCTCAGCACTAGACTGTTCAGATTTGGTCATGAAATGTTTAGATATTATGGTGAAAGGATCCTAAGACTCTATAAAGAGAAGAAACATGGCAGGGTCTGGACTTTTGTATGTACTTCCTTAATTTAATTTTCAGTTACATTTTTTTGCCTATTTGGAACAATCACTTGAAACTCAAAGGTTTCCCTGCTTTCCTCATGAGGAGTGTGAAAAATGGGAGGTTGTTCATTTTCATGTTTTTCAGTAAAGTTAAAGTTAAAAAAAAAAAACCAAACCCAAACCAATTTAGTTATTTTATAATTTTGAAGCATGGTAAGTCAGAGTACCAACTGATAGTAAATCCACAATATGCATTAATTCCGTGTGGTTTTTGTAGGAATGACACTTGTGAAGGACCTAAATAGATTTTGTTTGCTTTGTAGGTGGTGGACTGTGCTTGGGACGAACTAGTCAAGATCTATACTCCATCGTGTCTGGCAGTTCCTGTTTAGAAGAGAAGATGATCTGACATGCCAGGAACCTTTCTCTCTCCCCCCACAACCAGACTTGTGCTAAAGTGTCAACAGTGCCACTAATCTCAGTGTCTATAAGTAGAGCTTCTTGAATGGAGTGTTGTGCACTTGAACATGTGGAGACTTCAGGGCTTGGTTTACTGTACAGGTGATACTTGAGCTAGCAAAATGTTCCACAGCTACTCAGAGGCTGAAGAGTGGCCATAGCAGATATCAGTGATGTCTTCAGAGCTGAATAACCCACACGAGTTTGTGATCTGTCTGGCTAATGATGACAGCAGAGGCCTGAATTTTCTTGTTCCTTATAAAGATTAAAAAAAACTGGCAGTGTATTTTGAGATGTCGCTGTAGAAAAGAAAAGAAAGGAAAGGAAAAGAAAATAAAGGCTTTTTACTGTAAAGTACTGTAATGTCAGCTGAAGTTTATATCACCCAGATGCATTTATGTTTTGCTGTGAGTCATGTTGCATTATTTTCTTTTGCAATATGATGCATTTACTCTTGATCGACAGTAAATGTCATAGTTTATAGCCAGCTGATTTGTTTGACCTTTTTGATTGCCGCTTCACAAAGATGGTAAAGATTACTTTCATATATTTTTCTTTTATATCTCTTTGAGTAAAACAGTTGATGAAGTTATGTAGAAAGATACTCTGATAATAGAGAAAATGGTTATGAAAAAATGAAATATATACAAAACTAATTGGATCACAATCCTCAAGATTTAGAGATAGGGCAACCATCTCTTCTATTAGACTTGTCTTCTATTTTCACTTAGAAAGTTCTTCCAAGAAACTGAAGTGGAACGTGGCCATAAATTCAGTGTTTCTGGACCTCTGACAGCCTGGCCAAAGTGAGAAGTGATGTCCAGACCAGTTGACCTGTATACATGCAGATTAGTTGCATGATATAAGCATAGCAGATCCAGCATGGCCAAACTATTGCAGTCACTACAATATGCACAACACGTTCTAGGTATGTTGAATGCTTTGCCTTCCCAGTTTGACCCCTCAGCCCACGTGCTGGTACTTCTATCTAAGTTTTTTGGGGCAAGAAGAGATGTTCAGATGTTACGTTTATCCAAACATCTCTGAACAGTGTTTTAGGATCAAACTGTGATAGTATTGCAGCACTCACAGGTATGTGTTAGCCTTCTTTCCTCGTTTCCTGCTAGCCATTTTTTTTTACCTTCTTAAAACTGTCTCCTTTCTGTTGTTAGCCCATCTCAACTACCACTACCATCAAAAGACTCTTTGCAGGCTGGGTCTTTGCAGATCTCTGGTCAGGTTTTCATAGTGGTGTTAATAAATGCTCTACCCTTCTGGGTTGCAGCACTCGTAGATCAACCAATAGCAGACACTGCCAGATCTGCTGGGTGCTTTGAAGCAATGAAGGAAAGAATTCAGCTGAGCTAAGACCTGCAAATTGCAAGGAAAGAATGGTTGTTCTATCTTGGAGAAAGAGCCAGGGAACTAACAGGTGGCCACAGGGAGACATGCATATATTGATGGGGTATATAGGGCTGGAGAGGAAGAAACTTTCTTCTACAACATGACAGTTTGGATCCCATTTGGATCCTGTATTTTTCTTGGTCAAATGCAAACTGCCCCTGGACTGACATCTTTTTGAGTTGAATTAATAAGAAAAAATAGATTTTATCGTTTTTTTATGACAGCGTGCTGTACCAAATCCGAACCTTTTACTGCACTTTAATTCTGTGTGCTGAGGAATAATGCAAAATGAAGCTGTGCTGCATGCAGCTTTCAGCAGTACCATGGGCCATAAAATCTAATTTTAGGCATTAAAATTGATTATTTCAACTTCAATAGTTCCTCCACTCTTCTGTTTTATCTCCCTTTTCTGCTTTGATTACAAGTTGCTTGTCTGAGTGGAACATTTTGGTGGCAGGTGTGTATTTTATATGCATGTTTCTGGGGGGGACAGAGAGAGTGGAATGCTGCCATAGCCTATCAGTTGGAAGGGAAAATTTAGAAAACCTAGTGCAGGGGGGAAAATTAGGAATTCTGAACATGCACACTCAGCACATGGATTAAATCTTTTCTCAACTGCCTTCTCTCCCTTCATGTCCTGCTTAGCTTCAATGCTGAGGGTTGCTGTATCCAGATTTATTTCTCTTGAAAGATGAGCACATCCAGAAGATGCACATAGTAAATAAAAACTGTGGCCTTTAATCTTGCTGTGTGATCTTTGAATGGTGAGAATGTGCTGTAACATTTCTGCACTGTAACAGAAAAAACAGTTTGGCAATAGTTGTTGCTGATTCTTAATTCTCAGGGAATATTTCCTATAGCTGTTTTGAAGAAATACTTCTTATTTTATGACCAAAATACTGGCTTCCAATCTTTTTTTCATTTACTGAAACAGTTAACAACAGCAATCTAAAACATGTAATGTGTTCTGCTTTCAAACTTGCTCCTGTGAAAGATTTTGTTTTATTTAAGTCTGGGTTTCTCTTTGGTTTAAGAAACATATTGATTAATCAAGTTCTAAAGGCATGGATTTGTTGTTCTATAATGCTATTAAATTAATTGCACACAGTATCTTTGGCTATACTCTTGTGTTCACTTCCCCAATTAAGAAATGTTGTTCAAAAAGTAAATACTGTGAAAGATACTGAGAGTATCTTCTAAGAAGAATATCATAACCAGGGTTTATTTAATGTATGAATACTGGGTGATGGTCACATTTTTCCCCTGTACTGGTAGAGACCATACTTTATGCAACTTTTCCTAGCTGTGTGCCCCATCAGATCTTCATTTTCATAAAGGAAAGCTATTTTAAATTATTCTTTGTGTCTGCTTGTGCAGAGTATGTGTCAGTGATGAAGTGATCTCTTTCTTCTAGCCAAGTACAGTACTGGCCTCAAATCTTGCTGCATAAGCAGGCTGTACTGTGTCTTTCAGTAGTACTGCTCAGCTGTGCTCAGGGTCATGGAATGGGGAATGGATACAACTCTACACAGTTCTTCCCTGATAGACCTGATGGTTGCATTAGACTCTAATTAAGGCAAATTTTCCATTAAACATTTTATAGAGGTCTTGAACATTTTCATCCAAGAAGCCGTTATAAAAAAAAATCTATGCCCTTAGGAAGACACCAATTTGCTGCATTTTTTGTTTTCCTCTCACATGTGTCATTGTAGCTAGTGAGCTAATGAAATGCAGAAGTGACCATAATTTCCTTTAAACAATGAGAGTTAAGGTATGATAATCATCTCATTAGGGTAAGGAACCACAGAGCCATTCATTGCTATGAACTGCCCCACTGCCAGGCCAAAATTTAAGAGTTAATGTATGAGCTGAGCAGCCACTGTTCTCTCTGGACACATGAACAGCCAGTGTGGGGAAAGTTCCTTCACTGCAGCGTCACCTCTGATGATGTCTCCCTGTTGCTTTATTCAATTCCTCCCCAGTAAAGAGCAGGAGAACATTTTGTGTGACTGTGGAGTGGTGGAGAGGCAGTGGGAGACTAGTACTGAACCTGGCCTCAATCCATGTTGAGAAAAGGGTGGCTTGGCAAAGGACAACAACTTCCTCTCCACCTTCCTTTCCTGTCTATAGACAAAATTAGGAGTACCATGAGAGATACTGCAAGAGAAGCTGCCCTGGAAGCACAGGTGAGTTCCAAAAGATAGGATTTGGCACTTGAACACTTGACTTTCCAAACTAAGCACGGGTGCAGCTGCTCTTTGAGTTCTCCATTTAGTTCTGGGCCCCATAATTTAAGGAGGATGTGAAGGTCCTTGAATGCATCCAGAAGTGTACCTCAAAGCTGGTGAGAGGGCTGGAAGGCATGTCCTGGGAGGAGAAGCTGAGGGCTTTGGGCTTGTCTAGTTTGGAGCAAAGGAGACTGAGAGGAAACATGATCACTTTCTGGTGCTTCCCAAGGAAGGCAAGAGGATAGGGAGCTGCTGATCTCTTTTCCTTGGGACTCAAGTGGTAAGATATGTGGGAATGGTTCAGAGATGCACCAGAGGAGGTTTAGACTGGGCATCCAGAAGCATTTCTTTACTAAGGAGGCATTCAAATACAAACAGGCTTCCTAGAGAGGTGGTCGATGTCCCAAGCTTGTCAGTGTTTTAAGAGGCATTTGGAGAATGCCCTTAACAACATGATTTAATTTCTGCTCAGCCCTGAATTGGTCAGGCAGTTGGACTAGGATGATCATTCTACAGTCCTGACAAATGAAACAGTCTATTAAATTTTTTGTTTCTGATACATTTGTTTTTGTGTTTCAGTCAAGGAAATATTTAGCCCCCAAAGCAATTTTTCAGCTTGATACTCTACAATGTCAGAGATTCACTTCTTTAGTGATAATTTCACTGGAGAGGTGACAAAATTATTTCTGCCAGAGGATACACTCAGATATAGTCCAAATTACTACAGTATTTCCAGAAAGCACAGTCTGATGTTTTTCCATCTGCACTTACCTGGCAGAAGGAGTTGTTTTTATCCCATGTGCAAACACTGTCAAGGTGATCCACACTTCTTTAAATTAAGTTGCATGTAGGCTTGGGGTGAGTCCAAATAGAGGCTGATGTAAATGTATTGGCACTTTTCTCCAGTGGGTTCTGAAACCAGGCTTGGTCTCCAGTACCTATGGTTTCTTTTCCTGCATTACCAGTTTTCATCTTCAGACACTCATTCTTTATGCGTACCTTGTTTCATTTTATAAACCTTGCCCTGTCTCCTTTACCCTGCCTGTCCTGATGAGAGAAATCGATGGATGATTATAAGGCAGCTCTGAATAAAAGTATAGTTTTTCCTTCCCTTGTGTTGCCTGACACTGCAGGAGAGTGGTAGAGGGGACTGGCTGCCCGAGAGAGCTGCTTTTGCTTTGCCTTTTCCTTAGAGTCCGTATCGTCTATTGCCATCTCCTGTTAAAACTTTCACCTGTAAAGTCGAGAGAAGCGATCAGCTTATTTAAGCTTTACCGGGCTTTAAAACGTCACTTTTGAAAGCTATGTGACTGCCAGTTTTTGGTGACTTCTCTGGGCAGTTCCCTCAGCTAGAACTCGGTTCTCCCTGCTTTTCTTAGCAGCAGTCCCCGTCTCTGCCGTTCGCAGCCCGATAAGCCGAGGAAGCAAGGGGGGAGTGGGAGGGATGCTGCAGGCAGGCTCGATAGATGCTTTTTTCCCGGGAGACCGTATACTTTTGGGGAGTAGGAGAAGCGGTACTCCCTGCTTGGGAAAGCGCGGACCTGCACTGATCTCCCCGCTCCGGGAGACATGGGGCTTTCCACGGCTTTTCCAACATTAATTTCGGGCCGTTGGCACTCGGCTGCGGAGCTGCGGGCGCCCCGCGGCTTTCCCCGGCACGGAAAGCATCTGAGTGCCCGCTCCCGCTGCCCGTCCTCCTGCACCCGAGCGGGGTTGGGAGGGCTTGCGGACATCGAGAGGCTTCCCATCCCAGCTGAGCCGGGCGTGCTCCGGGGGACACCGCGGGACGAACCTGGAAACACGGGGGGCGGGGGCGGCCGGATGGGGGACACCGAGAGCGGCGACGCAGACACACTGGGGATGGCGTGGGGACACACCGGGGGCGGGGAGGGGACGCGGATAGGAGGGGAGACACGCTGGGGGCGGCGCGGGGGGGACACGTCGGGGGCGGTGGCCGCTCTGCCGGGAGCGCGTCCTGCCTCCTCCCGCCCCCTGCCTCCGCTCGTCCCCGTCCCCCCGCGCCGCCGCCGCCGCGGCGGGTGGCCGGGCGGGCGGCAGAGCCGGGGGCCCGGCGGCGGGGCCGTGCGCGGGCAGGATGCTCCGGTGGCGGGGCCGGGCGCGGGGCGTCGCGGTGGCAGTGGCGCACGGGCTGTGCTCGGGCTCGCTGAACATCCTGCTGAAGTTCCTGCTGGCCCGCTACCACTTCGCCTTCCTGACGCTGCTGCAGTGCCTCAGCAGCGCGGCGGCGGCGCTGGGGCTGGAGGCGCTGCGGCGGCGGGGGCTGGCGGCGCTGCCGCCCTTCGGGCCCCGCCTGGCGCGCCCCTTCGCCGCCGTGGCCGCCCTGGCCACCCTGCAGTCCACCCTCACCCTCTGGTCGCTGCGCGGCCTCAGCCTCCCCATGTATGTCGTCTTCAAGCGCTGCCTGCCCCTCGTCACCCTGGTCACCGGCGCCCTGGTGCTCCGCGACGGCATGCCTTCGCCCGGCGTCCTCGTCGCCGTGCTCATCACCACCTGCGGCGCCGCGCTGGCCGGTGAGCGCGACCGCGACCGCACCGAGGGGACGGGGCGGGACGGGACCGGACGGGACCGGATGGGACCGGACGGGACGGGCGGCAGCAGCGGTAGCCGCTCCCTCCGGGCTTCGAGCGCCCAACCGGGAGGGCAGCGCCAGGCCGGGGAGAAAGACGCGAAGATACCGGGGGCGTGCAGTCCTAAGGGACAGCTGCGACCCCACGGAGGCAGATGCAGCTTCACGGGCGGGCAGGTGCAGCCTTGCAAGAGTGGATGCAGCCCAGCTCTGACTGGCACATTCTTGCTGGGCTCGGTACGATCTTTGGAGATAGGAGCATCCTTATGCGGGCCGGTGTAGGAGTAGCTGCAACCTTATTGCAACCCTCCTAGGGAAGGTGAAACGTTATGGAGGGAAGTGTAGTCTTATGGCAGGTGGGTGAATCTACAGGGGTAGATGTAATGTTCTGAGAGCAGCTGCAAGCCCATGGGACAGCTGCTGCCTTGCTGGGGTAAGTGTTATAAGTGCAGGTGCAAGCTTAGGGGTGAGCTACAGCCCCCTGGGGCCAGGAGCACCCGTGTTGCTGTCCAGCCGAGGTGTAGGTGGGGTGGGAGACAAAGCTGGCACTTTGTGGCCCGACAGCACTCCTGGGCTGGGGGCTGCCTTAGACAGCAGAGCACATGCAGAGTGTATAATTTAATCTACAAAGAGACTGACAGGGGGCTCAGAAAGGAGGCTGTTCCTTCAGGGATCCCGTGGGGCTCTATGGCTAGAGGTTGCAGGATGGCCAGTGAGTTGGAGGGCAGGCAGCCCAGCCGGCCAGAGCTGGCATGTGTCTGTGCTGGCAAGAGGATGCTCAGGGTTGCTCTGTGTGTGTGTGTGTGTGCAGTTTCAGCTACAAATCTTTCACAGTGTCTTCACAAAAGGGAGAAAGCAATCTGAGGGGGTATGAAATACACTCAGTATGTTTTCAGCTTTAAAAAATGCGTAAGAGATTTGTTGGGAGGCAAGACTTGGACAAGCATGACAAATCCTAGGGGTTATGGAAAGTGCAATGATGCCTATTTCCCAAATATTCCTCTAGTCCAAAATGGTGCTCTCTTTCTGTCTCCTGTGCAACACCTATGCTTATTTCTCTCTGTGACTCTTGTGACAGGAGCTGGTGACCTGACTGGGGATGCTATGGGCTATGTGACAGGCGTGCTGGCCGTGCTGATACATGCTGCCTACCTGGTGCTCATTCAGAAAACCAGTGTAGACAGTGAATATGGACCCCTAACAGCTCAGTATGCCATCGCTGTTTCGGCCACTCCTTTCCTCATCATCTGCTCCTTTGCCAGCATGGATTCCATCAACGTCTGGTCCTTCCCGGGGTGGAAGGACCCTGCCATGGTATGCATCTTTATTGCTTGTGTCCTGATTAGCTGTGCCATGAACTTTACCACCCTTCACTGCACTTACATTAACTCGGCTGTGACCACCAGCTTTGTAGGGGTGGTGAAGAGCATAGCCACCATCACAGTAGGCATGGTGGCATTCAATGATGTGGAGCCCACAAAGTTATTTATAGCTGGTGTTGTGGTCAACACCTTGGGGTCTGTCATTTACTGTGTGGCCAAGTACGTTGAGACCAGGCGGCAGAGCAACTATGAGGACCTGGAGAAAGAAGCTAGAGAAGAGGAGGGGAAAAGGCAGGCTGGAGACCAAGCTCTGTTCGCCATGGAGACAATTTCCCAGGGGAAGGGGGCTGAGGAAGCAGCAGTGGAAGGATCATCCACAGGGCAGAGACAGAGTGGAGAGGAAGAGAAGGATGTCACTGAGAAATCAGCCAAGGAACTTGTGGTTCAGGGAAAATCCACCATCACACAAGAAACGAACAGAAGCTCACTGAAAGAAGCTTATCTTGGAGTATGGAGGTTGGTGAGGGGTGCTAATTATATAAAGAAGGATTATTTGATAGAAAATGAAGAGCTACCAAACCCTTAAAAAGCAGATTTGAAAACCTATTGTTTGAGGACAGACGCCTGGTTTTCTGTACAGGGGGAAGGCAGAGCATACATTTCCACATCAAAGCTTACAAATCCAAATCATTCAGGATGACTTTACCTCATTGTCAAAAAGCAAAAGGTCATAGTTTGCTCATGCTTTGGGCTTGCTTTCAGCTGCTTTCAGTATGTCACTTTAGACCCACCTCAGCTGAGGTGCTGACACTCTGCTGCAGACACAGAGAGAGCTGGGTAAGGGGGAGCCGCCGGGTGCTTGCCCAGCTGCTGGGAATATGAGGGATATCAGTGCCATTGGGATACCTGGCAGTATCAGTGACGCAGCAGTGGCCTATGCCTTGGATTGTGTCTGGAGCCTAGTGATTTTAACACATTTGGAGGCTCTGTCAGTGTGCTTCTGTATCTGTATCCATCCAATTATAGGTACTCTACGTAACCAATTCCTACAATATAAACTCGTATTAACTGTACTTTTTTGTGCTCCTCTGTGTCAATACAATTGCAACAGAGCTAGAGGTTGTGCCACTTCAGTTATATTGGTGTAAAATCACACTCTTATCTGATGAAGTGAAGCCCTCCAGGCCAAGCCTTGGACCTGGTTTACCTTGGGTTCTTTGTGTCTCAAGTAGAATTCCTTTAGTCTTGTGGTGGTGTACATGAAAGCAGAACCAGATCTGAGCTTATGAGAAGCTTTGACTGGCAAAAGAAGGATGTTTGTCTATGAGCTTTAACTATACGTAGCATTTGGAATATTAGCCTGATTCAAATAAAAGAGTTTGGAAATGTTGGTATGTATTGATTGGATTTGGGAGGGCTAAATTTAGGGAGAAAGTGTGTGCCTTGTGTTATCCCTCCTTGTACCCTAAAGTCGGATGAATCAGAGTCTGGACTGGAACCCAGGTGTCCTCTCCGTTCATTCTGTCACAAGCAGAGGCTGAGAGCAGAGCTGGTGACACCCACTCTGAAGCTCCCAGGTGTGCTTTTGCAGGACAGTTGTGCTACATCCTGGCCACATGCTGGTATGTGGCTTTGTGCCCATCTGCCCTCGCTGTCCCTGGCTGTGCTGTCCAGTGGAACAAAGTGAGGGCAGGCAGCAGGAGCTACCCAGTGCTCCGGCAGATCCCACGGCCGAGTGTTTGTGGAGCGGGATGCTCAGTGTGCTCGGCACGGGGACACCCACACCCATGGCTTAGGCAGAAGCAGCTCCCCAGTGCCCAGACTGTCCCTGTCCCCATGGGCTGTGAGGGGTAGAGCTGCCTTTCCCCTTGGGAACTCGAGCGCTCGTGTGGGAAGTGGGAAGCAGGCACTCCAGCGAGGCCTCTGCTGAATATGCTAGTATTTTGTGCCACATCTCTTTAACTGAAAAGACTGTGGAAACAAATGTTTGAGTGTTTCTTCACCTGAAGAAACCCGTTTGGTAGGTGGGAGTTCTTGCGTGGAACCTTTGCTCGGACTAGACAGAGAAAAGATTTGACTGTGAGTACTTCTCACCCCAAAAGGGTGCTGCAGCCATTGAGGGCACCTTGACAACAGACTGAAACAAGTTGTTACCATTTTCTGAAAAAATCAACCAAGTTTGTTGTTGTTGTTTTTAATATTGTTATTGCTGTTATTAATAATTATTTATTATTATCTATTAAGCCACTGAACTGAAAATCAGTTATTCCCACAGCCCTAATTAACCAGTGCCTGGCCCAGTGCTGTCTCCAGCTGAGCAGGCAGCATTAGCCTCACAGCGTGTTCAGCCTGAAGTGAGCAATTTGCCCAGCAGGGAATATTTGCAAAACTGCTCTCTGGGGGAGCTTTAGGTTCTTGTCAATAAATGCAAGCAGAAACATCAGGTGCTGTGGCAGTGTGTTTTTGGAATGATTGCAGAAGTGGGCTGACCTGGCATCACCCATGAATTTTGAAAGAGATGGCTAAAAGGACATTTATGCTAAAAGCCTGGAGCTGCTGTGCTGGGGGACAGGGAGCTCTGTACATCACATGTTATGTATAGCTTGTGTTTAAGAGGTACTGGCTGTTTGCCAAAATACGTTTACCTTCTGTTCGAGCTCCGTATGGGATCTTTTCAATAAAGGTACTATTTATTGTTTCTAGGCTAATATAATGGGGCTTTTGTTAGTTTTTCAAATGCATCCTAGACTAAAGAAGTTTGTGCCTATTACTTATAGTCTCTGTATTACTCAACTCATTGCGATATTGAACTGCATTGTAATCATACAGATGGCTGGAGAGAAGCCCACAATTCTGATCTGTCCTTACTGTGCTCAGTGTTTTCTGTCCTCAAAAAATGTGGACCTTCTTACCACCTGGATGCCAGTCTTAGATTCCGTAGTGCACACACAGTGTTTGACACGTGCTCTAGGAAGCTCTCCCTCTGGACTCTTGTTTCAGGACTTTTTCCATTGGGGAGGTTAAATGTTTTGCCACTTACTGTTGTTAAATTATTAGTAGAAATCTGTGGAAATTGAAACAGTTTTGACTGTTAAAAAAGCTGCTGTTACAATGTTGTACATTTGCATGTATAGTCGAAATGTGATTATATTGTATTCTGTTTTTACCTGTAAATTCCCTAAATTAAAATGGGAATTTGGCAAATGCAATCCAGTTTTTCAGTAACAGACACTGTCGCACAATAAAATGAAAATACTGCCTCGTGCTGAGGTATTTTAATAGCATCAGCGGAAGACGGTAGAATGAGATGTGGGAATAAAATGCACTGCTTTCCAAAAGCTTTCTGCTTTTCTTATTGTTGCTACTCCAGGGTGCTCATTTTTGCTTCATTTATAGTTATTCTTGTGCCTTTATACCATCCAAGTTTCCTCAACATGTGACCACACACTATAAATACTGTCACGGACAGAGGGACTAAGGACAGACAAAGGAACACAGGATTCTGAAGTGCTGGGACCTTGGTACAGCTCAAAATTTCAATGGCTCTCAGTGGTGATTTTTTTGGTTACGTATTTAAGATGATTTAATGTCACTGGTGTAGCTGTTATAACTCAAGAATTAATAAGATGATGCTCATTATTAATAGTTCCATTATAAAATGACAGCATTATTAAAGGACATAATATGAATTTCATTTTACAATGTTAAGTATTTGTATTATCATGTATGTCACATGGCAGCACTAGGAGATGACTTAAGCATTAATTTTTACCTGTTTGCTTTGGATGAAAGGTGCATAATATGCCTGTGGCTGAAACTGGGTTGTGCCAGACCAGTTTCAGCGGTCCGTGGTTATTGCTGAATTCATCTTAGAGCTCCACACAAATGTGCCTGCAGGTTGATTTAGAGAAGGAGACCATCCTTGTTGTCAGATAATAAATGCACCTGATGCACAATGACTGCTTTGAGAATAAACAGGAATTTCAGTGTCAACACATCCTTGAGTAACACCTGCTGTAGCACTCCTAGACGTGCACGTACGCGAACATGCACGCACACAAATGCACATGCAGCAGGACAACAGAAACCAGACTAGCTATCTTGTTTGAAATGCATTCTTCTCTCTAGGAAATTAAAGAGAGGACAGTTTATTTTGAGGCAGGTACAGTTAAAATTTCTAAGGATAAATTAAAAAATTTGCATACATCACAAATCTTGTATTTGCCATCACTTCCACATGGAAAATATGCAGCAACCTACAAAAAGCCATCTGAGAATGAAAGAAATTTTACAGTTTACTAACCAACACTTCAGACTCCTGCGTATGTCCAGGGAGAGTTTATTACCATTGTTTAATAGCCTCTTGTAATTCTGTTAGCTGCAAAAATGTCTGTTTGCTGCGAAGGTTTTAGTAGGCAAAAAGGTGCAAGCCCTTCAGTTCTGGTCTCTGAATTAACATTTGAGCATTTTGCTGCTAATCATGGTGAAGGCTTAGCACCTTAACCCTCTCTGCCTGTGTCCTTTATAATTTCATGTATGTCTGAGGTTTCTTCTGTGTTTTTCTAACTGGAGTCTCTAAGTGCAGTGGAGGCAATCAACTCTGCTCTCAATGAGCTGCTGTATTCATGCTTCAGTTGCTTGTTGAAGGTCATCAGGAAGCTTTTCACTTCAACCCTGTTTCTGTCAGGAATTGATGAGCATGCACATGCCCTCTTTTCTCATCCTTTGCTGCTGCTGTGTCTCCCAAATCTTTTCTCCAGTGTCCATCCTGAAAATCGCTGCAAGTGATGGAGGACTTGCCACAGAGGCTTCTCCTACTTTTTTTTCTAGAAGGGCGAGGAAGGGATGGAGCAGCAGGATCATGAATGTCCAGATTGCTTCTTTCTACCTTTTTGCATGTTTCTGCCCACCAGCTCCCTGCAACCCAGATCCCTATATAGCTCAGCCCTGGCTGTGTCCCAGCTTCTTGTGGAGCTGTGCCCGGGCTATGTCCCAGTGTCCTGTGGAGCTGGGCTGTGCACAGGACAGGTGCTGGAGTCAGAGCCCTCACTCTGCCAGACAGCCAGCACTGAAACCTGGCTGTGCCTGCCCCTGTGGAGATTTGTCATGCACACAGAGCCAGGAGATCTTTTTGTAGTAACAACATTTTAAGTAATAAGGCTATAAACCTACTGTTGAGCCAGGCTCTGTTTTTTTATAGGTTGAGACTTAGGAAAGCCAGTCACACTGGCTTTCTTCAGTGCTGGACATTGTGCTTGAACAGAAGAGAGGCAGCCTGAGGTGAAAACCCAGGTAGAGAACATGAAAACAATGCTCAAAGAGGTACATGGGATGGGATAAAGATGGATGGGGAAGATATGTGAGCTACAAATTAGGATGGATGGGGAATATGTGATAGTTTGCAGAAAAGAAAAATGTTCTTGCATAAAAAAAAAGTGACAGCATATTAGAAACCAATGACCAAAAAGTAAGATGAATTTGCAGTGAATGCACTTGAGTTTGGCCTCTGGAACAGCAGTGCACATGAAGGAGAGAGGCAGAGTGAGCAAGATGGCTGGGGAAAAGATGGCTGCATCAATTCTTCGTGGTTCCGTGATTTTTTTTTTTACTGGACAGTTGTAAGAAATTTTTTCTCTGGGCACATTATTCTTGTTAATAAGTTTATCTTTTATCAATTAAAAGCAATGCCATCTCTGTTCTCAAAATTACAGTGCTTTTTTTATTAGGTGTTATTGATTTTGTTCCTGACAAAACAAGAAGATCCCAACAATTATTTACCAGAATTCAGGATTTCTCTGATAAAGAGCAAAAACATCTGAAGACACAGAGCATTTCTCACCTGACATGGGAGTCAAATGAGGGAGAACAATGATTTGGAACTGGCCATAACAGTAAACCAGGCAGGCTTACCAGCTGCTGTAAATAATGACGAGTATCATCAGTAGATGAAAACAGCTAAAGGCTGCCGTGTATATTAACTCCTCATGTCCTGAATTGTCTTAATTCTGTTAAGTGCACTTCTTGTCTTCAGAGTATCTCTTCAAATTTGTCCTTATGGTTAGTCTAATTCCAAAACATGTACACCTGGTTAAAAGATAAAATGTGGATTTTCCCTTCTGTTTCTCAAGCCACAAGCTAACCTGGGGTCTGAAGGGCAGAGAGGTTCCCTTGTCAATGCATCTTCTTAAGTGAACATTCATGAGAACAGATAAAATGTCCAACAACATATGTTACTACAAACATACAAAAAACGGCTAAATATTTCCTTATCACAATTTTACAAGAACAAAAGTAGGTTTTCTTAAGCATAGGGGCCAAGAGGCCACGGAGTCTGACTCTTCATTCTGTATCAGAAGGCTGATGTACACAAAACACACCACAACTGAGTGCACAGCCACACAGTTTTGGCCCTGGGATCTACAATATTTTCTGAAAGAAAAGAGAGTGGGGAGCATTTGCCTGGAACTATGGGGGAAATTTGCTTGACTTAGGGAAGCTGGGATGCAGGTCTCTGTGAAGAATCACTGCCAAGCCAGCAGCACATTTCCAGGATTCCTGAGACAGGGTTGGACTTTCAATATTGCTCAGCTTTTTTTTTTTTTTTTTTTTTTTTTTTTTTTTTTTTGGGGGGGGTGGTGGTGGTGTTGTGTTTTGTTGTTTTTTGGGGGTTTTTTTGTTAGTTTGTTTTGGTTTTTTTTTTTTTTTTGTTAATAGATATTATGAATGTGTGGAATAATCTGTAGTACCTGGTCATGTCCTGGGGTACCTTCTAAATGCTGAGTGCTCTTCATCCAACATCTGGATGTTGCAGTAGCTTGATGGAACCAGTACAATTTCATTCATGCTGTATCCAGCTCTGTCATCCAACACAAGAAAAACACTTAGTTTTTCTGTCTGGAGAATCTACTTAACAGTGATTAATTATGCTTGTATACTCATAAAGATCTTTATAGGTGCTCCAGATATTCAATGCCAAAGTTTGGGAAAGAAGCTAAGCAATAGCTAATGATGTAGAGGAGGCAAATGACAGCTAGAGGTGATTTTTCAGTGGAAGGTTTTGCAGAAGGAGTTTGGGTTATTTGCTACCCAAGTTTTAGGCTTTCCTCATCTTTATCTACTTCAGTGCCTTTCCTCAAAATCTGCTAATTTTGGTCTTGACAGAGCTTTAGTGTTGATCTGGAACCATTCTTTACTTTCTGAAGTCTTTCTGAAGACTTCACCTCTGCCTGTCTCCCTGTCACTGGTCAGGTAGGGCACAGCACCCAGAGTCCTGTGCCTGGCACACACCAGCAGCCAGCAGACAGAAAATGTCAGATGCCACTTTCAGGGTCAAAAGTAAGGACACAATGTTCTGTACTTGAGATTCATTACAGATTCATGCTCATCATGAAAAGCACAATGAGTAAGACCTTCACAGCCAAGAAGGCTTTGCTGCATCTCTGCATTTAAAGCATGGAATGAAAACAGAGATTATTTTTTAGTGGGGCTCCCGTTTGTGTTTTGCATAGATCCAGCATGTTGGCACATAAATTGGCAAACTTTGAAGAAAAGCTACGATGTGAACAAATCCTTGGGGCAATATAGAGCCACCTCTCTATTGCTCTCATTCATTGCACTAAAACATTTCTGCATTTTGTGCCTTGACCCAGCCTTCATTCAGTAGGACATGAGCCTAAATGAAAGCATTTTGCTATGTGAGGGGCTCACTAGTGTCCGGTGTTCCACTTCCCCAAGCCAAGGAGAGTGTTAGAGGTGGATTTTAGGATTATTTTCTATCCTGCCAAACAGAGATCTGTGCTTGAAAAGCTGCCACTCAGAATTCCAGCAATGCAAAGCCAAAGAAAGAGCCCCTCTGCCCCAAATGTATTTAGTGACTTTGCTGTGGCAATGCAGCTGATGGTAAAAGTGGCTGCTGCAGGAGAACGGAGTTTCTGTCAATTTGTTCCATGACACCAGGGAAGGCCACCAGCTGCCAGGGCCATGCTGGCACCCTCAAACATGCAGAGCTGTGACTGCAGAGGCTGTTGGAGAATTGCTCTGGACACTACAACTGCGTGGGTGAGTGTTCTGTGGGGTCAGGGGTTTGCCCCTTTTCCAAAGCTCCTTATTGGGACCTGACACGTGAAAACCCTGTCCGTACCTGTGCAGGGTAACAGGTCAGCTCAGCTGCAAAGTGGTATCATGGAAAGGGAAAGAAATGGCACAAATTTTACCTGTGCAGTGCGGATAGCCTATTACTGCAGCAAAATTCTGCCTGTATTACATTTTTTTCCCAGGCGTAGTCCCCTCTGTGCTTCTGAAAGGAAATATGCAAATGCACTAATAGTTTTTATAGAAGAAAAGATTTATTTCAGAAGAGAGTTCCTGCAGGCAATACAATGTCTGCTGAGCTTGCAAAATCACTCAGCATATGGAATGGATTAGGTTGGAGGCTGCCTTATTTTCATTGCCTCTGAAGTGGCTGGGCAAACGAAGATGTAAAGGTAAGGACTGGGATAAAGAATGAGTTCTGTGAGGCAGCTTTGCTACAGTGAGCCTTCAAACCCGTTTGAGAATGTCAGGGATTTGCCATTATTCTTGAAGCTGACTTGACAAACAATTCTGGCATCTTGACAGCTGAGCCTTAGAATAAAAAATGTCACAAATTCAACCTGCTGCTAGACGAGGAGTGGCCAGCTGATTCCCAGGGTGCAGGCAGCGCTGATCTGCCCTGCTGTCGGTAAGCGCTGCTGCAATGGGATATCTAATTTAGGTAAGGGCATTTCCAGCAGTAGGGTGCATCAAGTCTGATTGTGGGTGGCTGCCAGTAGAGACACACAGGATCAGTTTTGCAGGTTCATGCAAAAAACTGCTCTCATTTTAACTAAAAATGCTAAGCTTGAGAAGTAATGTTAAAGTATTATAAGCTATCTGGGATGAAGGTAAGCTAAAGGAAGCAAAGAAACCTAGAGTCCCACAGACACATTTCCAAAGATTTACGGTGCTGTTACTCTGCCTTTTTCAATCAGAATAATGAATAAACATTTGAGTAATAACAAGAAGGACATAAATAATTTTGATTATTTTAAATCCAGCGCCACTATCTGATCCAAATGCAGGTGCAGGGAGCCCACCAGGGTCTGAGCCATGGGCATCCTGGTGCATCACAGTGCTTTCAAGGTTGGAGAAATCCACCACATACAGGGATCTGTGAGGCTGGAAGTAAATACATGTTTTATCTTTGTGTACCCAGATGAAATTTAAAACTTCACAGCCATTTTGTTTGCTTCCTGTTTTCCTTCAGGAGCAAATGTCTCCCCACCCATATTTTTTTTTTGTGACAATGCCTCAACTGGCATTTACATGACAGTATTGCTGGGGGAAAAAAATGAAAAACAAACCCCAAAACAAAAACAACAACAACAAAAAAGAAAAAATTTACAAAAAAGAAAAAAAAAGAAATAAAGCAACCCAGAAGTGTAGATTTATTTCTTTTTACCACAGCCTCCTTGTTAATTTAGTAAACTTTTTTCTTTTCCTTCTGCTTACTTGCTTTCTTAAAGGTGAAGATTTAGATGAACCACTCCAATTGCTTTAGGTCTATCTGATATGTGAGATAAAGATTAGACAATCCACCAAAGCTGGCATTTTTGTTACACCTGTTGTGACAGGAGCTGCTGTGTTGCAGGGCTGGTCTGTGTTTAAAGAGAGTCCACTAGACTTGGACTATAGCCAGGGCTTTCATTGCTGGGACCTTTTCAGCTGTAAATAGAATTGCACTCCCTCTGAAATTTTGCTGTCACTCACTTTTGTGAGAGGATGCATGAGTGTTTGAGGGTTTCATCCATTGATTTTGGACTGTGGGTTACTTCTGTGTATTTGGTGAGATCAATGGGCTTCAAAACAAGCAAAGAGCTGGCTATCTTCTGCTACACTGACGTGGTCCCACAATGCCAATGAAATTGATTGGCAAAAAGCTGTTTCAGGACAAAGAGGTCCTTCATGATCTATAAGCATCTCTCCCAAACAGGAGATGATGGACAGTAAACTGCAGCATTTTCTGTCGTGGCAGCAGAAGCAGGAGAAAAAAACTTCTGTTAGGGGAGTGTGATTTTATATACCTGTCTTAGGGGCTGCTGAAGTGCAGCTCAGGATTTTGCCTAGTTTGTTACAATGTCCCACTTTCTGGAACAGTTCCTTGTAGGAATTGTTGTCTACCTGCATTTAGGGATGTCAGAAATGGAGAGATTTGACTGGCTGTATTTTTTGTTTTTTCTCTTGGTGCTACATGGCTTGCTGTGATTTTTTCATTAGTTTTCACTAATGTGTCCACAAGCACTCTGGTGGGAGATACCTGCCTCTTGAGTTCAGATGCAGTCTGCAAGTCATGAATCTGCTACTTGGCAAAATTCAGGGGTAGGAATGTCCAGCATAGGAAACAGAGATTGGATGAACTTAGTGGGGGTTAAAAACTTCCTCAATCTGTGCAGATCCACTTGAGGCAATAACTGCCCTTCTCCTTCTGACTGCCCATTGACAGGTTCCTCATCCCATCTTCCTTGTAGCAGCATCTGAAATGATTAATCTTTAGTTTAGCTAAAAGTTACATTATTTTATGCTTCACTGTTCTGCTGCCTTTCACACTATCAAACCTCAGGCTGGTCTTGTACTGCTGACCCTTCCAGCCATATTTACACTGCAAGTGGTGCAGAATTATCATGAGCACTCAGTGCCACCTAGGGCAGATTGGCCTCTTCCATGTTTGGCCCTTAGTTTTCTTTGGGTCTCCTGTACAACTATCATTCTCATTATAAGTTTTTGTTTTTTTTCAAAGTAGAATTATCTGATATAATGGGAGGATTGTGCTGTAGCTCTGGGTTCAAAGCAAATAGAAATGTCCTTGACACAGGAAGCATTAGACTGGTGACACTTGCTGCCAAAGGATGCAGTGGAAGCTGAAACTTTCCTTTATGACATAGGCACATGGAAGAGAACTCCTTATACCCGTGTACTCCAGGTACCTGAGGGTTAATAAATATAGAAAACCTCATATAAATCAGGAAGTTCTTTGAGATTGAAATATGTTCAGTCTGGGAGAACATTCAGAGGATGTACCATACACAGCCTCCTGCTCTCATCCCGAGAACCTGCTCATGGTCCTGCTGTGAATGGGATACCAGGCAAGATAAACCTTTGGTAATTTGTATGTTTTCTTTAATGCATTCTCAAAGAGGAACATCTAAAAAGGTTTCTCCAAGATACACTCCATCTTCAAAAGTATCATAAATCCTGTCCTTCAGCAATTTACTCACTCTGCTGCACCAAAATAGTGACTCAACATAGTTAGAAGTAAAGAAAGGTCCTTGCAAAGGCCCTTGAGTTCTGCTGGAAAAGTTCACCAGAACGGACAGCTTTCGAGTGTATGAGCTGCTGGATCCCCTCACCTCCTCTGCTATAAAACACCACAGTAATCACAGAGGGACACAATATCTGTCATTATGACAGGCAATGCCCACTTACACCATGTTCCTAAGAGTGAGCAAGTATTCCCTGTCAGTGAATGATGTACCTGGTCCAACTCTCTCAAGGAGCTACTAGACAGTCTCCAGTTTACAAGCACAACACAAAGCTGTGTCAATAGATAGTCATCAAAACCTCCATTTTACTTCTTCCATCCATCATTTCTACAAAACTTGAATGGAATTGGGCTGGTGTCTTGCTGTGCAGAGCTAAGAGATGCTTGCAGCTATAGGAGGTAATGGTCTGAAATGCTTCCCCTTTGTTGTATCCACCATTTGCTTTCTGCTTCCACAGAAGCACCAGCTCTTTGCATTGCAGGCAGCAACAAGCACCATCTCTTTGCTTTGCAGGATGATAGATGTGCTTCAGGGTGTGGCACAAAAGGTAATCTGAAGTGGATAAAAATCAGGATCTGGAGGATTTTATAGTTAGGTTTTATGCATGGCAACAGAGGAGAGTTTTAAAACAGCAAAATTCTTTAGTAAATCAGGTCAGCCACATCTAATGGAAATCTGTAACTACATCTCTGAAATAATCCCAAGAGTACAATAGTAAAATACTTCTATTGATTGTATATATTTTAATTTAATGACTCATGCTTGATCTGATTTGAAAGGACTAGATTCGATGACAATTTCATTTACATGGCTGAAAGATCTGTTTAAAGCACTAACAGCTGAACACAGGCAGAGCTAAACTCTCCAAAGGCATAAAAAAGCCAGTGGTACAAACCTAGCTTTAGTTATTTATTAAAACTAGGTTTAATTATTCCTCCAGTTGCAGAGCTCTCCACCCCTATGTTAAGGAGACCAGCCCCTCCCAGGAGCCCAAGGCTTGATGTTAGGAGCTGAATCCTCCCCCTTCTGGCTATGCCAGCCAGCTCAGAGCTCAACACTTGTCTCCTGTGCCTTGAAGAAAGCTGAGACAGCCATTATGGGAAATTTCTGACTGCTGCAATGGTTGGATGCACTGATGGAAACTGGGAGGAGGGCTGGAGTTCTATAGGTGGTTGGTGGTCTGATGATACAAGATTCAAAGACTGTGGACTTAAGAGACTGGCAGCACCTGAGTTTTCTCAGCTCAGTATTTCTGTAAACATCATGTCTGTGTGTTTGTGTTTCTCCTTAGACATGTAGTTTTGACTTTTTTTTTGTTCTTTTCTAGTTAAAGTACAAAGATTTAACTTTGTAAAGCAATTGGCACACCACCAAATGGATTATGCCAACTTTGTGGAGTGGAAGGGCTCAGGAATAATTCAGTCTTGTGGATTGATAATATTTAGAATTTTCCTCCCAGAAGTATCTGGAGGACACAGACAAAAAGAGGCCCCTAGTGCATGAGGCTCTGCTTGTACAAGAGATGGTCTCAGGCCAAAGACTTGGCAATCAAAATACAATGTTGAATGATCCTCTGCAATTGTATGTGCTACTAGAAATAAAACTGCATCAAGTGCATAATAGAATTGCTTGCACTTCACAAACCTGTTAGGGCAGATAGATAGCATTGCCTCATCTAATACCAGGTTCCACCTGTGGGTAAATCCTTCTCAGTAGAAGATATTATTCAATACTCCTTAACAATTCATAATAACTCATACCTGAAGAGAGGAAGATGAAGTAATGAAGAGAGATCACAGGTGTAGAAGTGTGATAAAGAAGGTGCAGCTGTAAAGCAACCACCAGATGTTTCACTCTATGCAGAAAAGCCCTCCCAGCCCATGGTGTATTGTTTGCAGCAAAAGGCTCAGCTTAGCTATCACACAGGTTCATACTGTCTGGAGTTCTGCAGCAATGAATTGAGCAAATATATTGCAGATGGAACATGGTGCTGGGACTTCTGACAGCTCTTTTTACTCTTTGATAGAGGAAAGAAAATAACCTGCCTTTGACTGTGAACCAAGTAAGAGTGACTAAAGTGTGGGGTTTTTTTTTAACATGCTTCAGAGAAAGATTTCTGCTTGTGGAGTTACTGATCACATAGGCTTGAGCATGTGTGAGCCTGACTTACTTCAGAAGATAAGTGGAGTGTGAATGGTAAACAGCTTTTCTTATGTGCTTCTTGTTTAGCTAATGGGAGTGTCATAGATTACTCCAATGGGACCAAACAGACCAACAAGGAGGGGTCATTTGAAGAAATCTGGTGAATTTCATGCTTTGATAAAAAGTGTTTAACTCATTTCATTGGTAAGTATTAGTCTGTGCTGTACTTACATACCGTAAATCTCTTGTGTTTTGGAGGCTGCCTAGTAACTAGTTTCTGGGGTGGCTAAACACAGAGAGAGAGCTACAGGATATAGAGGATTTGGTACGTTCTCGTTAGCTATGCAAAAATACCAAATGCCAAACTTCAGACTTTAGACAAATTACCATGGGCACCAAATGAACAAAAGAGCTGAAACAGCATCTTCAGATACCCTTCCTTGATTAGCATTTACTATGTTAGCAGGTCCAGCTCCTGCACTTTGGCACCCTTTGCTCTCCTGAGCCATCTACATCCCTCCTTGGGGCAGAGAGCTCCACCAGGCAGCAGGGAGCCTTGGAAACAGGTACTGCCTTGCCCAAAGCCAGCCTGCTTCTGCAGGGCTTTGAAGCTCTTGTTCCTCCTCCACAAACTGGATTGTGACACTCCTGGGTTGGTCTGCTTTGTGGATTAGTGTTACGAGTTACTCTCAATAGCTCCTTATTGTTTTTGGGAGAATTATCAAAGGTACAGGTTGCCTTAGGTGCAGAGGCAGCGTTGGATTATTTGGATTGATTTACATGGGTGTAGCACATGTGAACGGAGCTGCACTTCTCCTCAGTGCCCAACTCACATGTCTGCCCTCAAGAGCCCTGGCGAGGCACTTTTGTGTGTAATGTATTTATTTATTTTTTTTTAAATCAGGTACCAGGAATCTACTATGCCTGATACCAGAGAGCATGCTCTGAGAGCTATAGAAGTAGCTACGCAGACACCTATGACAGGACACTTGCTGTCCTTGTCACACACAGCTGTTTCTACAGCAAGGAACAATGGAGTCTCCAGAAGCAAGTGAAAATGGATGTGAGAACAATATGCTGTAGATGGAGAGTGATGAGACAGTGACCATCAGAAAGTTGCAACAAACAAGCCAAGCTTGCCTTTGCCAGAGACTCTCTCTGTGGTCCTCAGTCTGGGGATGTCCATGAGAGAGGAAAAAGCCCTCAGTGGGGTCAGGCTTAAGGTTTCTATTTTCCAATCCTTAGAGTCAGAGGGTTTTGGAATTTAAAGATTGGAGCTGGAGCCCACGTGGGAGGGTTTGCATTTTGTGAGAGGCAGCAGATGGTAGTCCTCTGCCCAGGGAAGCAGCAGTGTTGCTCTGTCATGGCTGAGTGCAGCAAATTTGTTCCTTTGTGTCCTGCTGTGGTTGCCGTGTTCTGCAGCAAACGCAGCTCCCAGCTCTCCCCTTCCCTTCCCTTCACCACGAGCATGGCAAAGGCGTGTGGTACATTGAACAGCAGGTAGCTCTTCCACTTAATCTGATATGTGCTGCAATCTATGGCATTGCAGTGCAGTGCCATGCTCCAGCCTCAGCTTTTCCTACAGTCTCCACAGCTTTCCCAGTCTCTGATCCTTCCTGAGTGTTTATGTGAAGCCACTTGTGATTTCTCAAACAATGTGTCTCTGCAAAAGAATAGGCTCCAACTAACAAAAAAAAAGTTCTACACTCTAAAAATAAGATGAAATTTTAAAAGGGCTATAAAAAACTGCGTCATTGACTGGCTCTGGATGATCTCCATGGAAGAGAGAACAATATTCAATTTGTCTAAAACCCCAAGTTCTTCTCAAAAGGCGCTATAGAAAATTGTTCAGCAACATGATGTAAATTAGAGAGCCACAAGCACAGTTCATACTTGAATGAAATTAATTCACACAGGATACAGCAAATATGGCATAACTACAGCGTCACTCTTACTTTTTTTTTTTATATACCACCAAAGCCTTTATTTCCTTTGAAGATGGGTAATTGTGAGGAATACACTTCTTTTTCCTTCTCATGTAGAATTACTCTCCCCGGTCTCTCTCTGTTGCACAGTGTATTATCTGCAAATGATTAAAGCTGGCCTCCTCTCCCTTTGGATGTTTTCAGAGACTGTCAGTGTCTCCAATGGGCTGAACTTACCTAGAAGAAGACTCTGTATATGACCATAAAAGCACCCTATTTATCTTCAAAGAGAAAATCAAGGAGCCTTGACAGATCTCTTGATTATTTTGGTTTCCCTGTAAAAGGGTTTGCTTTTATTTAAATAATTTTTTAAAAAAGAAAACAAAGCAAAATACAAGTTTCTGGTATTATTATCCCTGCAGGATTGCTACCAGGCTCACATGGTCCTTCTACCTATGGTGTTCCTACCTGCTGAAATTTTATTAATCTTGAGTCATTGATTCAAAGTAATATCAGGCTGTTTACAGTGACCTGAAAGTGTTCCAGGAAGCTTGGGCAGTACCAGCTTTATCTCTCAGAACACTTGCCCTTCCAGGAACAAATCTGCCATTTTCCAGCAGCTCTATGGAAAGAAAAAAAGAGATGGAAGCACCATAATTCGCTTTTCCTGATGGACCAGAACAGAAACTCAGAGAACCACATTTTGGCTATGTGCCCTAGTGCTAGTGCAAGGAAAATTATGTTTCAAATGCCTTTTTTTGGCATTGCTTGGGCAGAAAGAGGATGCCTTTTCTCACTGCAGAAAAGGCATCCTTCTCATCCCTGCCTGTGAGACTTCACTGCTTCCCTGGCTTTGCAGCCTCATGGTCTGGCACTACAGGCTCCTCCTGTAAGGGTGGCAGGGCAGGACATGGAGGATTGCAGTAGGCATCCATTTGTTAGTAAGATGTAACAAAATGTTCCCACTCATTTTGAGGACTCGTGCCTCTATGTGACCATGCAGGAAATAAGGAGATGGTCCAAAACTTGCTTGAAACATATTAATTATAGACTACAGCCAAGACTGGGAACTTCACCCATACATAATGTGAAATCTGAAGAACTGGAAGCAAAATTTGGCTTTCTCTGCCTTATTATTCGATCTGGCTGATTTTTTTTTTTTTTTTTGTATTCTAACAGGATTTTTAGTTCCACAGAAGGGTCATTGTGATTAGCCTCTAAGGGATTTTGTTGACTCAGTTCCATGGTTTAAAAAGATTAATCTGGCATTGCTAAGGATATCTAGGATTATTAATATTATTAAGGACTATAGTCTAGTCCTTAGTCCCCTTCACTAATTTATGAAGCTCCAGGTTTGGGCTCTTTGCTGCCACTGAAAAGACTTTCAGAGCTTCAACTCTCCAATAATGAGAAACTTTGTTCACATTTCTAGCTTTTCCCCCCTCTTCTTCTCTCTCAGTAGTTAAGTTCTGTTTCTAAATCATGAATAGCAATTTACAGTTTAGCAAATCTGTGCCCCTGAGGCATTGTGTCCACCTGCTCATCCTGCTCTACATCATGTTCACTGGTAACAACGGAAGATGAAAGTTTGCTACCATCCTTGGATAATCCTGAGTTTATACCCAATTATTCAAGTGCTTCTAGTCTCTCAAATGACAATAGTGTGGAGGGGTTTTTTACATTGTGGGACATCTTTGTCTTCTGTGCTTCTATTCCTTTCTTGAAAGAAAAAATAACAATTTGGGGAAAAAAAATTCTTCAGTATCTGGGGGTTTGGGGTGTATGGAACTGGGTTATTTAAATAGTGAAAAAGATAAATTCAGATTTGGCAACATCTGAGCCTTGGCAGGAGATATATCTCAATTATGTCTCAGTCTGACTAGGATCCAGAAATCAGGTTTTTTCCCCCTAAATCCCCCTAAGGGCTTTATCAATTTGTCTATGCTGAGAACGTCTCATAGATACTGACAAGTCTGCTCTCTCTATGAGTTTTGTGCTGGCAGCAGTGTTCTCCTCAGGACATCAAGTGGAGGTGTCATTTTCTTCTCTGTAGGCAGCATTTACATTTGTGAATAAACTAGATAACTAGGATTGAGAGCAGAGACAAATATAAATTACTTCCCATTCCTAACAAGAAAAGACACAATTGCTTCCTCTTGTGTTCTTCAAGAGGGGTGGAATGTCTTCCTTCTTTAATTGCTATATAGGCTCAAAAGCTCCTGGTGTGGGGGATATTCAAATTGACATGGATTTGGATCCCTCCTTGGGCAGAGGAAGAGGTTAATTTCTGTGATCCACTTCTGGGGTGGATGATCCAATCTTTCAAATATACTGGTGATCCCATCACCACCTGGTGATCCTGCTGGAGAGAAGGCTGAGCCTTTCTTGCAGTGAATACCTGTTTTCAAAAGGTGTTATTTCAGGGCTCAGGGTTCTGAGTGTAGGAGCTTCCTGCCTTTTCACTTAGCACAAGGTGCTGACACCTTAGAAATGCACGAGATTTCCCTCTGCACGTTCCTGTTTGGTGGCTTGGTGACAGAAGATCCGTTGAACACTGAATGCTCTGGCACCTCATGGGGTGTCTGACTGTCCCCATTCCTTCAGTAACAAATCTGGGCACTAAATCAGAGCCTGGAGTCCACTCTGGGGCTGGTGTCATGAACGAGTGTTTCAGGTCACTTTAAGAAGGGACAGGGCAGCGCAGGGGAGGGTGGTGATGCACTAACAGAGCAGGTTCTTGCACTTAAGATCTTTCTTCAATTTTGCTTTGCTCTCACTGTTTTTTACAAAATTGGGAAGTATACATTTCAGAAATAATGAGAAAATGGTGGGGATCAACTGCATATGGAACTACTAGAAAGATTTTGGGCTACAACTCCACAATCTGGAAAAAGTAAGACAGGACAACCGTCAGAGAAGAGCCTCATGGGGAGCTTCTAGACAGATACACAGAGCTACAACACATGTTCCTTTATGGAGCCTGCCTTTCCATGGCTGTGTTCTTCAGCCAGCGTTTTGGTGATTACTGTGTGTAACTTTGGGCAGAGATGATGGCTTTCAAAAGCTGCATTTAACCCACGTCTCTTTCCAAAGTGTTGCTGATGTGAGGACATTTGTCTCAGAATCCTTTCTGTGAAAAGAATAAAGAGAAAAATACCCTCTCTAAGGTTTTTTTGAACCTAGACGCACTCACACAGTTAAAATACCTGCAACAGGAGTGGTGTGGTTTAACCCCGGTACACTGGGGGCACCGAAAGCAACTGAGTCTCACACAGCTGCTCACTCACTCCCCGTGCCCCCTTGGTGGGATGGGAAGGAAAATCAGGGGGAAAAAATAAAAATCTTGGGTTAAGACAGTTTAATAATTGAAACAAAGTAAAAGATTATAATAATGATGATGATAATGATAATAATAATAGTAATAATAAGAAGACAAAGA
The DNA here is from genome assembly GCF_027477595.1 of Haemorhous mexicanus. Taxonomy (NCBI): domain Eukaryota; kingdom Metazoa; phylum Chordata; class Aves; order Passeriformes; family Fringillidae; genus Haemorhous; species Haemorhous mexicanus. The sequence goes on from NC_082343.1 coordinate 52,247,222, forward strand.
GATCCAGATCCCGAGAAAAACAATACAGTTGCTCACCACCCACCAGGAAATGATTTGCCCGTCCCCAAGCAGCAGTTGGTCCCTCCCAGCCAGTTCCCCGCAGTTTTTATACTGGCCGTGATGTTCCTCGGGATGGAGCATCCCTCTGGCCAGTTTCCATCTGCTCTCCTGGTCATGGTCCCCCCAGCTTGTTGTGCACTTCCTTACTGGCAGTCCACGGGAAACTGAGCAGTCCTTGACTTAGAGCAAGCACTGCTCAGCAACATCAGTGCATTAGCAGCACTCTCATCCTAAATCCAAACCACAGCATTGTACCAGCACCTAGGAAGAAAATTACCTCTATTCCAGCTAAAATCACGGCAGGGAGACTATATTTTATTTCACTTGAAGGATTCAAAGCTGGTGCTGTATTTAAGAACTTTTAAAGTGAAGTGTTAAGAATTACACGAGTGCACGCAGCTAAGAAACTGGGGGGGAAGGAATCACGTTTTTATCTTTTTTCTTTCACTTCTGCCACGCAGAAAAGCCGGGCGTGCATGGACCGCCAGGCGGCGCCAAGCCCCCCCTTAAAATTAGGAAAGGGATAAATTGGGAAACGATCCGTGCGAAGCTCGGAACAAAAGACGTCTTGTGCTACAGAGTTGTCAATGGCAAATGTTCCGGATAGACACCGGAGACTGTGGCTATTTGTGCCTAACAGGGCATCCCAAGCAAGCTAAATATGGATTTTGGGTACGTGCTAGAATAACACCCTCACTTTCCACAATTTGATCCAGGATAACATTCTCCATGCAAAGCACTTTAAGCAAGCAAAAATACATTGGCTTCTTCTTAAAGAAAGAAATACAAAGGAAACTCCTCATCCTTTCCCACCTGCCTGCGGGAGCTGGGGAAGCACAACACTGCTGGAGCACCAGCAGGCCTTTCTGTGTGCCACAGCAGAAGTGTGCAGGGGACAAATGGGTTCCAGAGTCTGATGGGTTCAGTGCCCTCATCTGCTCCTAAATAACTGGCACACCAAAGTACTGAAATGCAGAAAGCTGTCACCCCAGCTCAAAGCTTGCCATCAGCCTGGCTTGCAAAACTGGAGCCCCAGGAGAGGTCATTTACTTGTGGGTTTAGTCAGGTAAGTAAGTCCAGCTGCCAGCTGCTGGTTTAAAATCTCCCTTGAATGCACTGGTGGGGAAGGTGTTGTGAAGCCTGGGGAAAGATTCTCACATAGATAACAAAAAGAAGAAAGGAAAAGGTTTTCAAGGAATTCTTGCAGTTATGTATGCCAGGTCTCACAGGTGTTTGGGCTTAGGCTTAGGTTTACAATTAGGGTTGAAAAAACCCACAAAATCTAGAGCTGCAGGGACTCTGAAAAAGGCATGCCAAGGGGAGCACGGCACTGCCACAACCTTGCTCCCTCCACATCTTGCTCCTTGGCACCACCCATGTGGTGGGAACCTCAGGAAAAGGCTGCTTTTCCTGCTCTGCTTGGGGTTAGGGTCCAGGTTTACATTAGAAATGTGTTCTTTTGATGTTCTCAGGCATTACTGCAAAAGCCTAGCGGTGTGGCAGTCACCAAGTCCTTAATATTGCAGTTGCTTTGACCTGTAACTCTTCATGTGCTTTTTCATCCTTAACAGATTTCTCCATAGAAGAAGTCCTCGGTGACATGATTTACTTTTTGCACCATGGACAGTTTTCTGGCTGAGTCTTTACTAAACTCACAAGCAGTTCAGAGAAAAGCATAAAAACTCAGATGGAACAAAGCCCATCTTTCAGTCTCTTGGTGTTACCTATTCTGCAAGTGGACACGTAATCCTTCTGGTTCTGAATTTATAGAGGGGTTGAGGGGAAAAAAAAAAAAATCTTTCCTTTACTTTCACTTGTCCTGAGATCCTAGTGTACCCCTGTCCTGCTTGTGGCAGTGTGACCAGAGCCCTCTGACTCATCCAGCAAGAGCTCACCCCCAAGTGCTCATTCCTCCCTCTTCCATAAAAGATGACTCCTCTCTCTGAATATGAAGGTGTCCTCAGCCTGCAGTCTGTGCTGGCCTGCTTGCAGATGGATGAACTGCTGGGTGAACAGCTGGCTGCCTGGGCCTGAGGTTTCCCTTCAGCTTGCCAATGAGGGGTTTCCTGTAGAGGAAAATTCCCATGGATGTTGGACACATGATAGATGAAACCACCCAGGTGGATGAACCAGCTAATGCTATTTAGTGTGAGACACTAATTTTGATGAATGGAAATCAGGCAAGATTATAAGCAGTCCTTGAGACTAGATGCAAAATCATGAGCCAGCCTTTCCAAAGAGGTCTCATTTGGAAATAAATACAAATGGATGGATGAAAGGGAGTCTGAGCAGTGTGTGTGCTCATTTGTGGTTAGTTACAGGGCCAAGACTGCTCCAGGTTTCTGCAGTAGCCTGAGTTATGTATCACACTCATGCTTCTTCAGAACAGCCTGTCTGGTTTAGTCTTCTAAAATGATGTTGTTATTATTATATTATGTTATATTATATGTTGTAATGTATTTATCTGGGAGACATCCACTTGCTTTATGTTTTTAGATATTGAAATAACAAGTGGATTTCACCCACTGCAAGTTTTTGCTTCTGAAGATGAGCTCATTATAGACCAGAAGGTTCATGCTGAATCTGTCATTGCCATTTTTGTCCTTTTTGTATTACTGACAAGCTGCAGAGGAAACAAGGTGGGTCTGAACTGGGCTCTGAAACTCTTAAAACCTAGGCAAGTAATACAGAAATGGAGTAACTGAGAAAAAAGGCAGTGAACAGTGGGGTTCAGCACAATTCAGAGTAGTCAAATTCCCAGTCATCTGCTCTCCTTAAAACTGTGACTGACAAGTATCTGGCTCTCTACTTCCTCTTGCACTGCTGGCAACACCTTTAAAATGTTAAAAAGACAAAGCAGATTTAGTCCATCCATTTAGTCCATCCATTTAGTCATTTAAACTTCCTTCTCAATTTGTGAAGATTTTCATCTTCAATAAACAACTTCCTTTGGTAGGTTTCCCTCTGCATGGGAAGAATCAAACATCCTTGGTTTCTGTAAGGCACAGAGGGCCTGGACTCCAATCCCTCCCTCTGAGAAAGCAAGAACTTTGGAAAGTTAGGGACTTCTCCTCTTGGGGTGCTCATGGACCTGCACACAAGACCTGAGGTGCTGCCCTGGCCTCACCACACAGTAGTGTGACACATTTCTGCCAAATAGTTTTCATGGTTTAGAGAATGAATCAATGGATTTCCCCTGCAGCTCCCGGTGTTAGTTATAAGAAGTTGCAATTTGTCTTGGCAGCCAAAATGCTCCTGCTTGCTTCAGAGAAGGAAAACTGCCTGAGGCAGAATCTGAGTCCCTGCATGTATTGCACCAGGCAGACCAAAGCTGAGAGAGATTTGGGGAGCTTTCTAAATACTAAACATGGAGTAATAGAGGCAGAAATAGAAAACAGGAAGAAAAAAGATTAGTTTGTCTGAAGCCCTAGTGAAGTGTGTTGCAAGCCTAAGGAGTAAATGCTAAATCCCTGTCCTGAATCTGAACTGCTAAGAGTTTTCCATCTCCTACTGACGGTACATGTTGGTATTTCTACTGTGCTTGTTGCCATGATATTTCTATTTTTAATAGATAATATTTACACTAAATATTTCAGGTGCTTAGTTTAACTGAATTTCAACCATGTGCACTGACTTTTGATGTTTCTTTGCTACTAGGACTGGAGAGCACACTGGATCATGGAGTAATGAGATACCCTTGGAGAGGCTGTTAGGACAAGGGTCTTCCTAGCTAGCTCAGTGTGGGATCTCTTGTGCTCTCTTGCAGAAGAGACAAAAAACAAGTAGTAATCAAATCAGACTGAAAGTAATCTTAGCCATCTGCCCTGTGTCATGGTGACCAGAAGTTAGAAGATAAGCAAATTTACAAACCTAGTCTCAATAAAGTTGCTTGGTTTGGTCTTTATTTGTATTTCCCGGGAACTCTGATGGCCTCGCTCTAGCAGATAACTTTCAGATAAATGTTAACAAAGTTATGTGGAACAGATCTGCCTTCTTACTAATGAAAAACAGAACAGTAAAAAGGTAGGGAAAACAAGCCACAACTGGCCCATTGACTTAATGGATTTTGATTATTGCTATTTACTGGAATATTTGGCATTGGATCAGCCATGAGCAAAATGCTAATTTTTAACGGAGCCAGTAGTAACATGATCACTGCACAAGCTCCAGAGGGTAGGTGGGATGGTTTTGCTTTTACAGGATGGACCTCAAAACAGTCATAGTTATTGTGAAGAAATCCAGTAATGAGAGATTCTGCATTGCTGCATGAAATAGCAGGAAATTATCAACTGTTTGTTATAGAATGTTCCAGGCATTCTGAACAAAATCTTCAGTTCCAGTTCAGTTTATTATCTGCATTACACCAAATGCAGCACTTAGCTCCCGTGCCTGGGAGAAGGTGGAATTTCTATTTCAAGCGCTCCAGTCCTTGGCAAGAGTGTCCAGTGCTCAGAGCAACCACAGGATTTTGGGTACTGACCACCCTTGTTTTCAAGCCCTGGCAGAAGCCATGGATTTCTCCCTCTCACATTTTTCATGGGGCATTGAGAAGGAAGCTGGCAGTTTGGCAATGGCTTCTTTTGAATGTCCTACAGCCTCAGGTGGCCAGGTTACACAATGGATCTCAGAGAAGCACTAAAACATCAGGATTATGCTGAGATTTCCTTTGAGGTTAACTAGGAAAGGAAAACTGGTGTTAACCTTAAAAAACTTGAGGAAACAGCTTGGCACAGGAAGGAGGAGGATAAAAGCAGGAGGGTAAAACACCTGCTGTAATAAGGTACCACTGCCAGGAGAATGAGGAAAATAGAGCCTGTAGTATAGAGACCTAAGGTCAGCTCCACTGTAATATTGCACAGCTGTAATATGTAATATTCTGCTGTAGAAGAAGGTTGTAGCTTAGCTGCCCTATGTCATTAATTTTGGCCAGCTTATTCCTATTAGTGGCATTGAAGCAATCTTGGGAAAACAGGAGCACTTTCTGCTCCCTAAGCATACTCTGCAACTTGAAAATCAAGAGGATTTGAGGAGCATGCTTAGATTGAACTTGTGTTGCTTATGGAAAGGTTTCTATTAATGCTGGTGGTGTAAGGGGGGTAGAACAAGTCCCTCCTGAGAGACTTGTTTGTAAGAAATTTATTTGTTTGCATAATGGAAGCAAGACTCTTTTCTCTTTGCCACACTGATCAATTGTGTTTATTAATTGGGTAAAAGGTGATGGCCCTGCCACACCCCAGTGTGTTGGAGCAGAATGTATTTACAGAGATGTGGCGCTGTTTTGACACAGGCTGCAAGGCTGGGTAGTTCAGGCATTTGTAGTTTTGATGATCAAGAAGTACAATTGTCCCAAAAGATAAAAATCATGATTAAATATTTGGGATTGCAATGAGAAATTAAGGATGTTGCAAATACAGGAAGGACATAAACGAAAGTAGACAATTGTTTAACTTATGATGTAAGATACACAAAGGTATTGTAAACTAGCCATCAAGAGATGAATGCAGTAGTTAATTTGGAAGGTTTTTTAGGTTCATGCTCACATTTGTGTATTATAAGCTATCAGATCCTGTTTGCTGACAAACCTTTGCTTTCTTAGTAGTACAGGAACCTGCAGACCAGTTCACTGCTGGTTCCAGAGGCTCAGCAGAGAGGTTGACATTGCTGCAGGTGACATTGCTTCAGGCCCTTTCTCAGCAGCTGCAATAAAGTCTCTTTGCAAGCAAGGGACTGAGAGAAAGGAGCAGATTTCCTATCACTACCCCTATTACTCCCTAATAGTATCTTTGCTTACACTACTTACAGAAAGAGATTGAGTGTCAGCTTCAGGCAAAGGTGAAACTTGTAGCTGTAATTAATTTGGAGCCTTTTGCCAAACGCTGTCATTACTGCATGCTGAGGTTGCTGGTAGGTCTGTGCTGGGATGTAGGCACTCCTCTTTCCAGTAGGAAACAAATTCCCAGCAGAAAGAAGAGGGTAAAAAACTCCTGCTGTTGCCCTGGGGTATGCACAGGGCCTTTCTGCTCATCTCTAGCATCATTAAACTCCTGATTCAGTAGAACAGAAGGCAACCCTTAAACAATTTTCACTCTTTTCCTTTGCTCCTTGGCAATGCACTCTGTCTTTACTGCAGCCAACTGCACTGCCTGAAGTTAATTTTGCTGCCTATCTGTTGACAATTGCTGACTGTCCCTTTCTGACTGATAACTGCTGCCCTACTGCCAGATGCTTTTTGGCTACAGATTAAAAATGTGAGCCCTGGGAAGACTGGGTGTAGGAGGAAAGAGAGAATAGCATTGAGCAGCAGAACACACTGCTATTCATTTTTTCCAACAGCTAAGAAATATGGAGGGGTTTAAAATTTCTGGTTGATCATGAAAACTCTATGAAGGTTTCTAAAGTTTCTATTATATCCTCATATAAGGATATAATACATATCCTGGGTAAATAAAAAACATTTTTTTCCAGCAGACTGTGAGCTATGCATGATCAATCTTTCATGCCAGGGAAAAGCCCACACCAAGAATTTTTAGGATTTATCTTTAAAAGCTATTTAATTGTAAACATGAAATACTTTTTTAGTATGCATATAATATGTGACAACTGCTTAAAGAATAAAATGTCTCTGTGACCACACAGGAAAACTTAAGCACATTCAATTCAGGAGATTTATTTTGAGTGTTTGTGTAAGTCAGTTTAGAAGGAGACAAATAGAGCACATTGTGTTTTTAAGTCTAGTGGGAGAAGAGTAAACATGCCTCTAAATCCCATTACACAGACTGAGTCCCTCCGACCTTTGTAGAGCTGATGGTGCTTGCATTACAAGGAGCAAGGGGTAATCTAAAGAACATCATTCTCCCAGAGGCAGGGTGAGAAATAGATGCACAGATATGTTCTAACAACCCTTTATTTTGCACAGAGAATAATTAAGCAAACTCAGAAACACATAAAACCATTTTCCAATACAGAAATTTTATCTCTGAGAGTCTGCAGAGCAGAGGTCATTCAGGAGGAGTGCTGGCCTAAGGGTGAAATGGCTATTCAGAGCTTAAAAATCAGAAGCCTGGAAGGCGGCACAGGTTGGGAAGGGCATGACTGAGAAACTTGAACACTGGTGGAGAGGACCCCATCATCCATCTCAGACCAGGAAGGAAGTTTGCAAGAACAGAACCACTTCCCTCAACCCATTCCTCACCTGTGGCCAAGAGCAAAGGAGAAGTGTAGAAACAGTCTCACCAACGTGCCCCGGGATTTTTCTGTGCTGTTTGGGTTGATGACATTTGGTGTACAAAACAAGAGTCTTCCATTTGATTCTCACCCTGTGTCCTGACAAGATTGACTGTATTTAAACCACTCCAACTGATGTTTCTTTGTTTTTTTTCTTTAATTCTTGAAGTCTGTCCTCTCTTCCTAAAACATCTACTCCACTGGTCCAGTGTCCTGGGAAGAAAGCAGTGTTATGAAATGAAATAAAATAGCACACAAACCATATCTAGCAAAACAAACTTCAATATCAACATTAATGAGGTTGTGGAACAGAATGGGACAGCAGAGGGGCAATCTGAAGATCACCCCACTCAGCAGAGCAGAGTTTAATGCCATTTTAGATGGCTGCCTGGCACGACTTGTAACTTTTCTTCCCTAGAGAGTGGTTTACTTAGATCCTTTTGGCTTTCTTTGCCCTGAAGGCTGGGTTTGTCAGATTTCTGTTCTTGTTGTTATTCTGGTCTCTGCAGCTGGTTCACAAACTAAACTTTCACCATAAATTTAATATTTTTAATTTAAACCAAGCTGGAGGTGTGTCTAGCCTTGAACATCTAGCAGCTTGGAGTAACCTGCACTGTGGGGATATATTGCTGAGGGGAACTATGGCTTCAGCAGTTATTACACTGGCAAGTGTCATCTGTGTTTTGTCATCTCCTGCCCTGCACCCCACACTCACTGGATGATGGTTTTCAATCCATTTTAGCCTTTCCACATATCAGTTGTCCTGTCCATGAAACTGGAATAGCAACTTCTCTTCCTTTATCTTTAATTACCATAAAGTGCTTGAAGGGCTTGAAATAAAAATCAAGGCAAAATTAAAATATACAAATGATACATAGGAATGCTGAAAATGCTTAAATATTTCGATCTCTTTCTGTCATAGTGGAAGGGTCTGGGTATTTTTCAGTATTTTCCTGCTGCTTTAAGTAGGGGGTCTTGCTGAACATTTTGCTTCACCCTCAATGACATGACGATGAGAATTGAGAAAACCAAAGCAATTTGCTGCCCTGCTGCTGGGCCACACATTGCTTGCTGACTTACTTTGGACACCTGGGATATGTTGTTTCTCAATGGCAGAGCTGATGATGTGTTTTTATAGCACAGGCTGGTGCTAAAGCCATTTACCTGGGTGAGTTACTGTGAAATGAGAATGTTCTGGTGCCACGGGAGTCACTGCAGCAATTTTGGGTGCTAGCAGAAGCATTTGCTGCAACTGCTGCCAGGGGTGAGCAGCAATGCTAGATTTCTACTTGGAATAACTCCTTGTAACCTTGACAAGGTAACAAGCAAGGTGTGAGAGATCTAGGAGGTCACCTTGTAATAATACAGAATTAGGGCAATTCCCTTTCACCAGGTTTCTCAGTCTGCAGAGACCTTAGAGTGCTGTAAAGAGCAGTGGCAAACAAGAGGCCTTCAGAGCAAGGACAGTGTGACTGAAAAATATTGCAATGCAGGATGTTGCTCCTACAGCCAAACAGAGGCACTGCAGAGGGCTGAAGCAGCACTACTGGAATGTGTGTCTTCCTGCAGCCCCTGAGCCACAGAGCTGTGGGATGCTAAGGAGCAAGTCCACTTCTTAAAATCTAACTTAGGCCAGAAAAATCTGTCTTAGCTAAACTGATTCTGGAGGTATTAGAAAACAGAAGAACTGTTTGTTCCTATTTTTTTTTCTTTTTTACCAGAGAAAGAAAAATTAAACTAACAAAGTTTTGATGGTTTCTAAGAGGTGGCACTAAACATGAAAATGACTTCCGACACTTACAGCTATGTGCCCGTGGGCTGTTCAAGCTTGAAACCTACATGCAAAACCAAGGCAGAAAAATCTTGACATGCTGCTTTGTCTTCCTTTTAAGGAGAACTTTGGTGTTTTGTATGGACAATGCCAAATGGTTGAAAAGGCTTAAATCTTTGAGTTTGCAAGAATGAATCACATCAGACATAAAAGCTTCAACTGTTCAAAACCACAGTGCTTGGAGTACCTGTTGTTTTTTTTTTTTAACTTCACTGTAGAGATGAGAAAACATTTCTTATTTAAAGAGGAAAAAAGGGATTAATCAAATTTTAAGACTTGACAACATATGAACACCTTTGTACACTTAGCATATTCCATGCAAGAAATGTCGCCCATTGTTAGTATTATTGTTGAAGAACCACAAACTTTTTTGAAAGACCTACAGGCATAAGAGAATTTTCACAGGCCTTGGTAAACAGTCAATTGTCCATATTTTAAAATATTCAAAGCACGCTGCTCTTCTGTTCTAAATTTCACTTGTTTCACATCCCAATCATTCTGTCTGGTTAAGCCTGGTTTGCAGGTCAGACCATATGGAAGTAATGACTTATTTTTGTTTCAATATGCTTTGATAGATTTTGTTAGTACCAAATTCAGGAACTCACTCCATTTTAGAGAAGACCTAAAGCACAACTTAAAATTTAACTTGAAATCAGCAGAAATTGAACATGTTTTTGTGTATGTGTTAGTTACGTAATTTGAAATATTTCTTTGCTCAGGATGTTTTCATATTGTACAATTTCTAGATCCAGAGAATATTTCCCAGGGCCTTTTCTGGACCTTCCCTACTATCCATAGGAAGAGCTGTGCTAAGTAATAGTGTTAACTACTCTTTCCAGAGCCCTGGAACCCTCTCTGGAGGGTCTAAAGCCCTCTTGATCATCTCTATATCCTTCATGTAACTGGTGATCTTGCATCCTGTACTAGGGAGTCACCATGGATGCCTCACCTGGCTAACCTCATGCTCACTGGGTGGGCGCTTTGTCTGCAGCCCTTGCCCCACCAGACAGGGGACTCATTGCATGTTTCCCTGGTGTATCTGGACTTTTCCATCTGGTCATTCTCATTCTGCAGTAGCTTCTCCAGGGCTGCTGTATGTCAGATCACAGATATTTTGCACTCAGCTCAGTTTCAGTCTCTCCTTCAATACCTCTGTCATTCTGCCTTAGCAGTAGGCAGCAAAACCATACTTAGAAATAGAGTTACTTTTCCAAAACTGTGCATGCCCACACCTAGCTATCAGTTTCATCACCATTAGATCTCACTTTGATAACTAGGCTTCCTGTTTTTCAACCTCTGAAGTGCATTGCTTTGGCCTTTTAGACTAGCATTTGCCTTTCGTCTTCATGACTTATGTTGTAAACCAGAGACAGTTTTTCCTGTGACTACAGATAGGAGTTTATCCGTGACTACAGATAGTAGTTACATCAGGCCTGTAAACACAGTTAAAGGTCTGGTTTTATTGCCATCACAACCAAGAAATATACATCCTATTGTCCTCAACAAACAGCTTCCTCATTCTATTCCTCTCCCACAAAATTTTCAAAACTGCTGATTTCCCAGCTCCAGGTAGTCTTGTGTTTCAGTATCATCTGTAGTCTAGGTGTATGATTCTAGATTATGATCTTGCTTTTGGCTGCATTAAGTCTACTAAATGTGGCTAAGCAAAGTTTAATAAAGTGCAATAAGAGTAGGAACATGTCAGCTCTCTTACTGCTTGGCTCTTTTCTCTACTATTTTACAAATCTACATGGCAGCATTTTGCTCCTTGCTGACTGCTTTGCTGAAAGTGCCATGTCTGATCAGCTTCATTTGATTAACATAATTAGAGGATTTTAAGAAAAAACATGTGTAACTTTGAGGATATTAAAAAGGCCATCAACAATTTACTGGTACTACACAGATGGAAATATGCACTATTATGTCTGTGCCATCAATTCCAGAACTTGACTAGCTAACTTGAAAAATGCTTTTGCATATAAAAGAAAATTCTTATCTTCATTAACATCTTTTGCACCAGCGATTTTTTTTTTTTGCTGTGATCATTCTGAGAACACTTTCAAAGTGTATCTTATAAATATGAAGGACTGTTTGCATAATCTAGTATCAGTTCTGAATTTAATGCAAATTCTCATCAAAAGGAAGCAACACCAAAAGTGTTGCAAACTTCTATCACAAATATTTTAGTCCGAAAATTAACCCCTATTCCTAAGCATAAATTTATGATGAAAATCATTGCAAGAATCTCAGCATATTGTATTTTAATCACAAGTACTGTTAACTAGGAAGATGATGCCTTTCCAAATACTAGAGGAAATAAATGCTATACAACCTAATTGTTACTGAAAAGTAAAAAAAAAAAAACCAAAACAACAACAACAAAACAAACAAAAAAGCAAAAATCCAAAACAAAACAGGATAAGATGCACTGAAAGATTACAATCACAAAAAAAAAAAAAATTAGTGAAGTGAGATTCTGTGGATAAGTAACCAAGTTTTCAAATTTTAATGAGCAATTACTTGATTATGGTAGGTTCAATGTCCTTACAAGTAGTTATCCTTACCTGCTGGTGCAAGGCTTGCTCACCTAACAGAAAAAGCAGCAGCAGACACCAGCAGCTGGCAGATAAGGCCAGGGGAAATACATACCCAAAACAAGGGATACCTTCCTCTTCAAGGAATGTTGGTTGACCTACACCAAAATATTTTCAGAGCCGAACCTTATCTGTCCATATGTATGGACATGACGTGTATACACTGAACACAAGTGATTGGTCTTAGGGCAGTAGTAACTGGGTAAAATTCAATGGGCTACTGGAAAAAAGTAAATTGTTTCCTACCCATGAGTTCAAGGCCCCACACTGCAAGAAAAAATTACAAGAGCATGCACAAAGAGGTTAGTTAAGAAATCTTTAGGAAATACTGAGAAAGATTTTAGATGTCTGATTTGTTTGGTAGCAAAAAAATTCACATCTCCCAACTATTTTCTTCTTTTATACTAAGCTAAAACTCCCCTCTGTAATCTTCCTGATGAACAAAGGTGTTTATGTAAGCCAGGTGTAACACTGCTGCATGACCTATACTTTTATTATAAAATCAGCTGAGGACAATTTTTTACCTCCTGATAAGGAGTCATAGTACATTGTCATGCAGAAATTTTTAAAAATAGAAATATTCTAATGCAATTTCTGGTTTTAAAGTCTATGACTATAATAGAAAAATTCAGAGGACGAACAGTCACAGCGAATGCTAAGGTCATGCAACAACAACAGCTCAGAAAAAAACATTTAGGTAAAGGTCTTTCTTTAAAAAAACAACAAACCATGTACTAGTTTGGAAGATACAAATTTAAAAACTGTACAGAATTTTTTGCTTTTTGCTTAACCTGTTCAAAACCAAACAAATCATTACCGTGAGCGTTTTTGGTGCACTGGGAAGGAAAAATAAAGATTCAGTAAGTGAAAAAGTGACAAGTTTTGAAAAGGAAAATGCCATCTGCCCTAGTAAGTAATGTCTAGAATGTCCTTTAATTTTGCTATCCTAAATATCACATGACATGAAGAAAAAGTGAACTTGCATCAGAAGTGCTGATGAGGACAGCAGGCAATAAAAGCAAGCCTGCAGGAGCCCTTGGTTGGTGTGGCCCAGCAGGTGAGGAGAGGCTGAAGCAATGGTGTGCCTGGGGCAGTGTTGGAATGATGGGGGACACAAGACAGATGATGGACTTTGGACCTGGTTAACATAAGAGATTTGATAACAGGATGCCTTGGCAAAAGCAAACGGAATTTTGAAAATTAGACCTAGATTGCAAGAAGATTAAATCAAACGGGTTTACCGGAAAAAGAAAATCCCATTAAACTCTGCAAGCAAGAGATGTTGTTATATGCATAAGCCTGTGTATGTGATTTTAACCTAATCATTGTAGTACACATTACTAGTCTCCCTGCAATAGTATATAAGCATTTGTATCCCACAATAAAACTGAATTCTGATCACCAAGTCAGTCTCCCCACCTCTCTCCATCGGCGACATCCGAGCTGCTCCTGCCACGCAGAGGAGCACACACTTGCAGGGCATGAGCCAGACGGGTGCTCAGCTGCCTGTGTCTAAGACTGGCTGAGACATGGTCCAGCCAGTATGATTACAGGCATTTCACTGAACCCCTCTGCCCTACATTTTTTCCCATTTTTTGGTTTGTTTGGTTGGCTTTTGTCCCCTAAAAGTAACCGCTTTCAAGTGCCGGTAATTTGTTTTTGCGGGAATTGTAAGGTGGGAGCATTCTCTGTAAAAATAGTTATTTTAAAATATTTTTCCTTTTTATTTGTTTTAAAAAAAGAGTATAACCTCAAAACAATCATATTTTACACAAGAGGTTTATGATTGATGTCATAATCATTTATATCACGTCTGGAGACTTATAAATAACATTTAACAAATAAATTGTTAAACTGTGATGGTTCCAAAAACTTCAAAACATTAAGACATGTCTATTCCCCTGAGTCTTTCACTCTCTTTAGCAAAATAAACAAGATTTTGCACTTTTGAATATTTTAGAAAATTACTTTCAGTCTTCCATTTCTACATGAAGTCCCCACTGTTCCTTGAACTGCAGGAGATACATTTCTTGGTCCTCAGGTGATTCACCAGATACCCCTTTGTCATAGAGTCTGACCAAAATTCCATCTTTGTTGGGATCATCATACTTGAATATTCCTTTACACACCTGATTTTCAACACTGGACAAAGTAGGAATATACAGTCTTCCACTGTCAGGATCCCAATCAACTAATATGGTCTGCACACCTTCTTTCTCTGTGAGGCCCTGTGTGGTTTTTTCCAGCTGATGATAGGATGTCTGCCCAGACTTTTCAGTATCCAGGTCCATGAAGTCGATATGGGTCTCACTTGGCAATTCGTCTGCTGCATCAACCACCTTCAAATCAAGTTCCTCTGTTTCCTGTCCCAAACAAAGGTCTGCTACCCGTACCTCGAGCTGGGGGGAATATGGCTGTCCTGTGTCCATATCAACTAAGTCCCCCAAAGCAACATGTGGCCCACCCTGCAGCCCCCCAGGGGCAGAAAACGTCTCTTCTAGTTTCTGAGCAGGACTGAAGTCTTCAGTCCTTACATCATGCTCATACTCTACAACCTCTGCATTTTTATCTCTCCAAGTGCTCTGTGTTCCAGACCGGCCACAAGATGCCCAGTTTCCAGTTTGGTTCCCTTCCACTAAAGTATCTTCTTTGAGTGAAATCTCTTCACATGAAAAATCAAACAAATATTTTGCTTTCAGCACCTGTTCAGAAGGCCAATCCCTCCCTTCAGTGTCATTGTAAACAGTGTTGCAACGGGGACTTTTCCTTTCCGACAGACGTCTGGATTCCTCACAGTCATCCCCATCAACAGTGATAAGGTTGAGCACTATTTTTTCACTTGGTATGAAAACCCATTCCTTGCATTTGTCAGTGTACTGCCACACCTGCAAAGTAAGAAATATTTTGAGTGAAGTATAATGAAAATACCCTCTTGCTGCTTTTTATATTTTTAAAATATAGTTCTAGGTTAGACCTTATTTCAGCTTAGAGAAGAAGAAAGTTCTTCATATAAACACTCAAGAGTGTCAATATGTTTTCCTTTTTTTATTCTATCTAAAGCAAAACTATCTTATGATCAGTTTTCATATCTCCTTTCCCCCCCATCCCCATGTCAAAAAAATGGTTAGAACAATTCTGTCAAATACAGGTTTTGTTTCCAAACCAGCATAAAGACTCACGACTTTGGAGAAAACATCAGTCTTTGTTCTTGGACCAAGGATTACTGAATCTATTTCACTCCTTTTAACCAGCAAAGAGAAAATGTAGTCACAACCAGTTCCCACAAGCAGTGTCAGGTAACATGTCAATGTATAACTTACAGAGAATAAAATACTACCAGGTTTCCTTTCAGAGAGGGAGCTATACATCAGGCTGAACACAGAGTACAGAGCCTGCACTGTATAGTCTGCCACAGGCTGCTTCCATGAATCTGTGCAAAATCATCTAATTAAACCATAGGGAACTTTCTGAAATGAGTAAAATTTTTGACAGAAATCAACATTGGGTGGGCACTAGTAGAGTGAACAGGAAAAACAGACAGAAGGTGCATTTCAGTGCTTTCCAGCTTGAATGGAAGACTAAGACCACTAATTGATGTACCAAGTAGTCTGAAAGGTCGCACAGGTCAGAAATGCTGGACCAAACAAACAGTTTATTCCATCCTCCCCCAGCCACAAAGGGTGCCCACGTGGAACAGTCTGTATGTTGGGAAAGCCAGAGAGCATCATTAAAAAAACAGGTCTATATGCACTTGTTACCTTAACATTGACTGAATCCAGAGGTGGAGAAATCAAATTGAAGCTCCATGATAGTCATTAAAAAGTGCAATGAACATTAAAAAAAAAATCCCAACATTCGAATTACATTTTTATTAGAGAAAAAACTCCTGGAGTTGGGAGTTTAGTCACCTACTGAGTGGGAATTTTTCACTAAGTAGCTCTTTGTGCTCTTGGACTTTAAAGAGCTCTGTCCTGTTAGCTCCCCAAGAGACTAAGCTATCTCCCCATACCATGATCTGCATCCCAGGAACAAAACACAAAGAACAAGACAGAAGCAGACTTTTTACTAGGGCCTCTAGTGACAAGAGACAATAGTTTTAAAATGAAGGAGGTTCATTGAGACTGAATATAAGGAATAAATTCTTTACTGTGAGTGTGATGAGGCACTGGAATATGTTTCCCAAGAAGCTGTGGATGCCCCGTAAGTGCAAGTGCTCAAAGGCAGGTTGGATGGAGCTTTAAGCGACCTGATCTAGTGATAGATGTCCTTGCCCATGTCGGAGTGGTTGAACTAGACACCTTTGAAAGCCCCTACCAACCCAAACCACTCTGTGATTCCATGGTTCTGTAACACAACCAGTGCCTCCTCAAGTGCAGGAGGTATTTCTGTGCACATCTGAACACACTGCAGCAGAGGCTGCTCCAATCCTTCTGAGCCCTTCTGAACTCACAGTCCCTCTGTGAAGATTTCTCCTGTCACCTCTGCACTTCTCTAATCTTCTTCAGTAAGATCAGCATGTTGAAACCAATTCCCTTGTATCTCCCATCCCACGGTGTCACGCAAATTGGATTAACATTGAAGTCTGCATTCATTATTATAATTGCATGTTTATGGTTGAGCAACTTGCTTAAAGATACCTGTGAGAAAGTTCTGTTGAGCTCATGAGCTGGAAACATGAGTTACATTTCATAGACTTTAGGTATTCTTTCTAAAATCAGCAAATTTTGCAGCAGTAAGAAATTTGAGAACATTTTTTTGCAAGAAGTGTATCTGGGCTGTCTAAATAACAGAATGTGTTTATACATTTTTGGGTGTTAGGAAATGGTACAGTATCTCAAAGTATTCTTAGAAATCCAGGTTAAATTATCTGTATGATGCACGTGTTAAATCCTTCACAATCACAATTAAGTGGAAAATCTGGTAACACCCAGTAATAGTCCAAGAAAACATCATGGTGTTTCTGTACTGCTTAATTGCCTTCCCTTCTTGTTTCTGAATTCAAAATAATAACTTTTGTCCAGCTGACTTTACATGGTGCTTCATCTTAGATAAATTTACAAAGTTCTGACACCCTGACAAACTTAGTGCACCTCACACTTGCCTAAGGCAATGACTCTTCCAAAACCAACAGCTCTGTTCTGATCATTGCAAACTTGAGTTATTACTCTGTTTTTCTTGCATTTAATAACCCTTGATGTGGCTTTCTTCTCTTGATCTCAGTGGTTTTTATTTGGAACTAGCCACAGTTTTCTCCAAGCCTGGTTGGACCCCTGGAAAACACACAGCTCTGCTGGAGTGCTGAGGCTGGCACTGACCTCCTGCAACAGAAGACACTCACCAGGTTTGTTGGATGCTTTTGTTTGTGGATGTGAATATACTTGTGCACCCAATAGCATGCCAAAGAAATAAAAAGGAGAGCCAGCATGGTAGGCATAATATATCCAAATGTGATTGTTATAGTCTCATCTCCTGTTTTATCTGTTAATAAAACAAAATTTTTCATTGTAATAAACAACTTGTTAAAGTATGTGGACAGTAATATGTGCATACACCCCACTGCATTTTGGATACAGAATGCAAATGTTTTAGATAAAGAAGGAATTTGCAGGAAATGAAAAAAAAAATATTTGAGCTACAGGACAATTATTATTATTATTGTCTAAATGATAAATTAAATTCTATAAAGAAGTAACAACATCTCCCTTAGGTTCTCCTGTTGCTAACTTCAGAATGACCCAGCTCTGCTACCCCCAAACCGCATTCAAGGAGAAAAAATATTCTCCATACACTAAAACTCAAAGAATGCAGGTAATTTCCTTCAGAGGTACTGATGTACCTTCCAGTCAGTCCCAGCTATGCTTTATTAGAGGCAAAGTTTTCATTGGTACAAGTGCACAGAGAAGGGAAAAGCCATGCTAATTATCACTCTCAAAATGGATACATAAAAAACTCACAAATTCAATTACCATGGTTTTTTCTAACTTGCATATTCTTTTTTTATTTTTTTCATTTGCCACCTCATACATACCTTTAAGTGTAGTAATGCAATGTTCTTTGGAAAAGCCACTGTCCAAAACTGGTGTGGTGATGTGTATCTGTGCACTGACACAATAAGCTGTTCCAGGTTCTAACCAGGGCACAACCAAGGTGTTGTTGCTGATGGAGAAGAACCACTGGAAGACATTAAAAATATTTTTCCCCCCCTTTAACTCCTGAGCTACAGAAAGGTCATGAGCATACATATTTTCTAGAAAGGTTGATACTCTAAGAGCTGCCAGCTGCATCCTTTTCCTCCTAATGCAATCAACATTCAAGTTACTTGTCAAGTCACATCCTCTCTGATAATTTTCTCTTCCAGTCAAAGATTCTTGTACCACCAGTGAACAATTTCGTGCTTCATTTGCAGCAGGACCATTGGCCACTACTGGCTCACATTCTTGTGGTGATGTTGCAATAGAGCTAAAGCATCACTCCAATCCTATCCTGACAAACACACACACCCATGACAGGCATGTGGTATGGTTCCACAAAATATTTCAAACTGGGATGTTCTGGAAAAGCCAGGAGCCTTAGGATAACAGAATTTATGTAGACCTTAGAGACCAAAGTGAAATTATTGCTTTATTTCCTGCACCTTTGTGAAAAAACCCTCAACAAACCAGCCAAACAAACAAACACAACCAACCAAACAACCAAACTGCATTTGTCTAGTACACATTTGCTAATCTTGGCATTTCCAGAAGCACAGAGCCCAGATTTAACAGCAGCAGTTCCAGAGCCTTGTCAAAGCTTACCCGCTTCTTTGTTTTTTTGTTGAGGACAGACACATTGTACTGTAGGCCAGGGTACACCTGAAGCAGAGATATGGATTCTTCCTCAGGACTTTTCTTCCACTTCTCGGGAGCAGTCAAAACGATTGAAATGGATCTGTCAGTAGAAGATACACTTACCATGGGTGGATCTATTTTAGCTGGAAAAATGAACATGTACAAAAAGCAGTCAAATTCAGCAGAGGCACACTGGTGAGACCAGTTTCATCAAATTGATCATATTACATTTTTGCAATGATTAGAGGAGTCTAAGTAGAGCTTTGAAAAATTTATTTATATTGGTAGAAAAATATTTGATCAGATAACTAAGAGGATTTTTACAGTAAGAAAGTGAACACTGACTTGCAATTTTGCCAAGGAATTCCTGGGACTTTACAGGACAAACAACCTTGAAACTCAATTTACTAAAATAGGCTGAATTACCAGTATGTTCTTAGATTATCTGGCACAGATAAGAAATATTGGGCTCTAGATTATTCTTACCGATTGATTTGATAAAGTCTATATATATATATATATATATATATTTATATATATATATCTCCAAATTTTGATTTTATCATTTCAATTACTTCTGTCAAAAGCAGAATATAAGAATAAGTGTGAAATATTTAAACTGAAAAAAAATGAAAACATTTAACTGGAGAAACTGAAAAAACTTTAAACTGAAACATTCAACTGAAAAAAAAAGGAAGTTCACGCTAAAATTAAAAGATCATACACTGTGAAGGCACGTGCAGCGTGAGCACACATTTTTAATTAAGGCCATTGGACATCTGGCTGTGTGCTTAACTCTCCTTACTGTCTGTTAGAGGGTTGAATCGTGCGGTCTCCATCCAGTCAGAGCATGCCCCATTTAGGAATGCTTTAACACTTGCATAGTATTGCTCTTCGTTGTCAGAGGTCTCGCTGGAGAGGTCACACCATGTTCTGTTTATATTCCTGCATTCTGGCTTTCTAATCCATTTGCCAACACCGTATCTGTATTGAAAAGAAAGAGAAAGGAGCTGTACAAAAGCTATTTCCATTATATTAGCCACCTCATAATGTAATTTTCTCTGCTTTATCATGGCTGATAAAACAGTTCCTGTGTTTAGCAGAAATCTGAAATTTCAAGGAAGCCCAGCTTCAGCAGAGATGAAGCACAAGACTTCCACAAGTTTTTAATGAAAAATAAATTGGAATAGGCCCTCTCCAGAAGAAGCCAGATGATACTAACTGGGATGTTAGTGACACCAACCTAAGTCAAGGTTTGCCTGTGCAGACCAGAGATCTCTCAACATCAGTCTCCACAGCTTTAGCATAAATTCTAAACACACAATAATTATTTATATGGATAATTATTTATATGGAAACAAAGAGTTCAGTCAGAATGGTCAGTGACACATCCTCAAGTACGGACACAGATGATGCTCAGGGTCTCCAAGATTAATGGCAGGAGACTACTCATTACTGCCTGATGCCTTGTTTTCTAGTTTAAAAGAAAGACTCAACTGGAACACAATGAACTTCAAAACCCTTCTAGTTGAAAAAAGGCCATATATCTGCTACCAACAATGCCTCAGTACTGACCAGCTCTTGTACACTGGTAGAACAAACTGAGATTTCCTTGGAAAATTCCTCTTTGGATTTGCTCAGACGTTCCTGCTCCTTAAATTCACATTAAGAATTCCCCCTTTGGCTGCTAATTAGTAAGGGCATGTGGCAGCTTCTGCCAGATCACTCACCTGCATTTTCCTATCTCAAGGCCTTGCTCTCCTGGTTGGGCAGAGGCACCTGAGTGTTTTTGTGAAAGTGTGAAAGATGGAGATGGCCATACCTATGGTGGCAGACTCCTCATGGACCAGCTGGCCCTTCAGAGTCAGTGCAGCCAGTTCTCTCCGAACATTTTACCTCCCATACAAGTCCTGGTTTCCACCAAGGACAGGGTTAATTTCTTGCAGTAACCATGAGGGGGTGGAGCCCAGAGCTGTGTGGGCATGGCCAAAATCCAAATGCTATGAGATGCCATCTTTCATCAATGCTAGGGGCACAGGAGAAGGACTGTCTCTCCATTCCGAGAAGAAAGGTGTTCCTTTCCCATGCAGGAAGCGTGGCGGATGGAGCAGTGCTGGTAACACTGGTCCTGACCAGAGGGAACTGTTTGGGTGGCATGGCTGTGGTTGGGTTGAGCTCTGCACTCTCTCTTTTGCACATTTTTATCATTAATATTGCTGCTGTCACTGCTCATTGCCTTATCTCATTGCTGTTTCCAGTAAATGGTTCTTATCTCCATCTGTGATCTTTGCCTTTCGTGCTTCCAGCTGGAGGTGGAGGGGAAGCAAATGGCACCATGGTTTTTTTAGCAGAACTCCTGAACTGGAGAACACCATTCCTAAACCATGGCAATAATTAGCATTCACTCTGTAACTGCTGAGCACTCTAAAGTTACAGGAAACTTCTAGAGACCGACATTCATTTTACTGTTCTGAAATTGTTCCTAGATTGAGGGAAGTGTGAATGATAGAGGTAAAGATTTGGAGCATTACAAAATCTGTGACAATGGTGCTACAACTATTTAGAAGCCAAACTTCTATCACTGCCCTTCAGAATGACACAGTGCTTTTTCAGTAGGAATAAAGGAAATGGAGTCTGGTTCTCATGCAAATTCCTTGATACCCTACTAAGGTGCAGACCTTGGCAATGTAAGGGCCTGATTCCAACCACAGTACTTGGTTTTGTACAGTGCTTGGTAACAGCAGCAGATTTTCTCCTAGAGAGGCTTGCTGGATCAGAATAAATCTGGGGGAGTGGGTCAGTCAGGAAAGAGCAATGACACACTGGGTATTATTAATATAGATTGAATCATACATCTCCATATCCATTTAAGTGTGTACAGAGGGTGTATGCAGACAGATACCAGCCCACAGCAGTTATTCTTCATCCTTCTCTCTCATTTTAGGAGGAATGCCTCTGAAAGCCTCCATAGTATTAAAATGTTGCTTCCTACACTTCTTTCATAGGAAGAATATCTCCTTAAACATTTTTTAACTTAGTGTGAAGTAAACAGTGCCAGAAGCAGAAATTAAAAACCACACTGCTTAAGTCTAGCTCATACCTTAGTTCTTTCTTTACTTTATATCAGCAATACTTTCCATGAAGCTGGGTTTTCTTTTTAAATTATCATTTAAAATGCTAAAATAAAAGTCAGTGGGAAATAAAATAAACAAGTGAACTTACACTGCATACTTCACCTTGTAGAGTACTCCAGCACCTGTGCCTTCTGGTGCTGACCAGTGAAGGACATTCTTCATATTTACAGATTCAAAACGGACATTCCTAGGGTTGGGCAAAGAACAATACAACTCTCCTGAGAAAGAAAATAAGAAAGGAACAACATGCACTAAGAATCAGCAAATGCATACACTCCCAAAATAGCCAAAACAGTTATTTTTAGAAAGTTATCTTTTTTAGCATTCAAAGCGTAATGTGGTTGGCTGTGGGAAATCAATTTTTTTACAAGTGTCCCTACCTAGTGCAGTCTCAAATTCCATCTTTATGAGTGTACTTTTTTTCTCTAGCAAAAATGGCTTTGCCATTTATGACAGGCATGGAAATATTCAGGAACTGGAAGCTAAAACTAGAAGAAAAGCTTGGCCTAGAAGAGACACACATTTTTAAAATTGCAATTGTATTTGAATATCACAAAAATTTAACACTGAAAATTTTAAAAATATCCTTAGTACTTTACTAGAATCTTCTTGTGGATGAGTGGATTTTTAAAAGGCAAGCCAAGCATTTTAGAAAAAGACACACAGAATGAACTGCAAAGACAGCTTTACAAACTGAAGTGTGACTTTACTCTGGAGAATTGGACTGGATGGCCACAATAGCCCCGGTGTCATTTGACCATCCCTTTTGATTCTCCAGAAATCAAAAGCAACCATCTACTGTGAGGTCACACATCTAACTTGCTGTTCATTGCAGCAGCTTTTGAAATTATTAAATAGGCAAATCTGGGTATCCTAAGAACACAGTTTCAGATCTTTCTGATACCCACCCCTAATCTAATAAATCTCATGAAAGTGCCCACATTACTAAATTGCTAAAACGAAGCCTGTGGGCCCAGGGGAGGAGTCCCAAGGTCAAAGTTATGACTCAAGCCCCAGCTACTGCCATGCTCTGGGGGGAGCAGCCCTGAAGCTGCCACTGCTGGGAAGGAGCTTCCCATTGCATGTAGCCACAAGAGCATAATAGGGAAGAGAAAAAGCGACTCTGTGGTTTTCCAGAACTTTTCAAAACCCTTTAATCTCCTTTTCCAGGAATGCAATTCTAGTTCTTGAGATAACAAAATGAGGCAAAGAAAATGGGAAATAGAATAAAGCTGTTCAAATGAACAGATCTTGAGCTGTTACTTCTGTAGGCAGGCCTTAGGGTATTTTTGTAGTATATTTTGCTATTACTAGAGCAATAGTGTTCCTCCTCCTGTATACATAACTATAGTTGTTTTGTAAGCAAAAGTCACCACCATTTTCCTGATTAATGTGCAGACTTCTATCTGTCTTTGAGCCAAACAGTAGAAGATTATTTTCTCTTCAATACATTTATTGAAACAACCTCCTTGCAGTTCTGTAGAGACCTATTACTTCAAACTTACTTGTCTCAGTGCAAACTCTTGGTTTTCCAAACCTCTAGCTGCTCATTAATGCTGCACATTATTTACATTCATCTGTCTCTTCAGATCACAACAGTGTTCATGTAAGGTGTTTCTAATGCTGCTCTCTTTTATCTTCAGCACTTAGCATTCCGTGGCTTCCATTTACAAAAAGTAGAAAGTCCCATTTCCTTGACACTTGGATGCAGAAATGACCCATGACAGTCAGCCTATAAGACCTCAAACTATAGGCTTGGTAGCAACATAAAAAATTTCCAGGATGCCAGGGGATATAAAAGCAGCAATAGGAATTCTCCAGGAATTTGCCTTATTCTAAGTGGGAGATACAGAATCTAGAAAATCAAAGGTTTATTTCACCTAAATAAATGTCCTGTGCAACTGCTTTAAGTGAATCCAAATGTAAAGATGAAGCTGACCAGGAGAGCTGAGAAAGTGTTTTCCCTGTATCTTTCCATATTTGTCCACCCTTATTTTAAAACATTTGTATTCCTCAAGCACATTTTAAAGTAGTAAGAGTCAGTAAGAGTGAGTTTGGCTGTTACATTAAAACATTTTTCAACTATTAACATGTGAAACTGGCTCTTTGACATTTTAAATTTTTTTAAAATTTTAATTTCTCTCCACCCACTGTGGTTACTGCTGTGGTAAATGAAGTTTCAAAACACAAACACTGACTGCAGCAGAGGAGCCAATCTCAGCATGCAGAAGCCACAGATTATATCTTTACAAGATCTAAAGCATTACAACACTGCTGGTGTGCTCCCACCTACCCCAGCTCAGTGAGATTTGGAAGGCAAAGGCACTGAGACCGTTAACTTTCCATGAGATGCACAAAGAGAGATTTGGGTTGTATTTCTGGTTTTGCCCCTTTACTAAAGGGCTCCTGCCCTTGCAATAAATTGTGCAAGTTAGTTATACCACAATTCTGCACATGTAAAACAAGAATAAATCTACCATACTCTCCTATGTCTCCAAGAAGAGCTAAGAATAAAGTCCTTCATGTCTGTTTGGTGATTGATAATATCAGGAGGCATGTGTAGAGAATAGATCATACATAGAGCTTGAATGTGCCACGGTTATCAGACAGGAAAGAATTCAAGTATGCAAGAATTCAACATGCAACAGCTGCATGTGTCAGTCTTTAACTTGTCTTCAGACTTTCAGTTTTTAGTCTTTAAACATATTACATCCAGTTATATTCTGATTTTATTTCAATTTATCAGGATTCATGGCGTGGGTGTCACAAAGAGCATTTTCAGTTTGTACTGGCCTAAGAGCAGAAATTAGTCACCTGTGTTGCTTTGATAGTTTTTTTTTTTTTTGCCACAGTGATTGCTAGCAATGGCTGTAATTCACTTTCCATTTCACTTTTTTTTTTTTTTTACAGCTAAGTCACTTCGTTAATTCATTGCATGGAAAAAAATGAAACCCTTCTTACTGTCTTTGGCAAGGTTGTAAATCAAACCTTGAGTAATATCATTGTTTACATCTTCACGACTGACACCTGGACTGGAAATAAAGCAATAATACAGGCTTGCAAACTTCACCACAAGGAGCAGCCAAGTCCTGTTCTTAGAATAAGCTATAGTGAGGCTATAGAGTGAGACTCTCCAAAACAGAGGTGACTTAGCCTGAAAACACCTTTGCATGTGAGTGAAAAAGCCCATTGACGTCAGCGACATTATTCACATGAGTAAAAGTCTGCATGGCAGGTGCTTCATCTTCTCTTTATGAAATCACCAGCCAGGTTTAAAAACCTGGTCAGTTTTAATCACATAGAGCTCCCTGCCAAGTACATGCCTTGCTCAAGTCAGTACTGTTCAAAGCTCAGCTCTGGTTTTAGCCACATCTATCTATCTACAAACATGCACAGACACATACATACATACACAAGGATAAGCACACACAAATTCCATGTTACCACCATTACCCATTCAGGGCATCTGTGTTTGACCTGCTAGGAGGTCCCCCTGCCTGTCTTGGTGACAAACAGCTGTGTTTAATGGCAGTCCTGCAGAACAAATAAAGCTGCAACTACTCATGTCCTCCGGCTCTAAACAGATTTTTTAGCTTTGCACTTCAGTTGGGTAACAACTGCAAAGCATAAAAATATATAAATACAGAAAAATTTAGATTATTTTTTCTGTGCAGTGGCAAAAATTTTGGGGTGGGGAGAAGGCAGAGGACCCACTGAAAGCTGACCTATTGGTATCCAAGTGCCTCCTGTGTGACCACTGTTCTTCACTGTAGCCCTCTCAAGCAAAGTGATAATCTGCTGTATTTTACTGTGCCACAGAGGTGCAAACACCAAATTATCCATCAAATACAGCGACAAAAGAAGATCACAGAACCTTCTAGACAACTGTAGGATACAATTTAAGACAGTGAGAGATGTGGGAAGCATTAAGATAGAAGGATGAGCCGTACTGCAACAGACTTGCTACCCGCAGCAGTAAAAGCCAATAACTCCTCCCCTACAGTCATCTCAGAATACAAAAGAGGAACTGCTTTTCTGACCATGGCAGAGACTTTGGCTCAACTGTGGTCATATTTTCTTGTACAAAAGTGGCTCTTATAATCACCTCTGATGAGCACCCCACCCAGCCTTCATGCAGGGTACCAAATTTGTGGGCGTCACTGCAGCTGTGCCTCAGCACTTGCAGCTGCTGCTTCAAGGCCATTGAAGGGGATTGAAACCCCACTTACACACCCCAGAGAGGAGACAGGCTTTCAAACAGGCTGAGTCCCTGATTTACCTCTTCCCACTGGTAGCTTAGACTCACCAGAGAAGCATCAAGCAATTAAGGATTAATCTAGAATACACTGCTTCTGGCAAAGAATGCTCTAAGTCACTGCCCTTTCTTTAGTCTTTCAGTTCAGCTTTGGGAGACTTCCACCATATTCCTGTGACATCTTGTTTGATCCTCTTATACTTTACTCTTCATTTTTTGGGGCATTTTTTCTCTTTTCTTTCTCCAGCTCATCTGTTTTGATTGTTGTGTTGTTCTTGGTGAAAAACTGTCCCTCAAATGCATGGCTAAGTATAACATAAAAATGAGAATGGTCATACTCAGAGCAAATGTCCCTTTAGCATTGTGTTCAGTGTCCCTCACAAGCAGAGTGTTGGGGCTGACTTTTCTGGCACATCTCCAGCTCCAGGCAAGTCGGCACTGGCCATGCAGGAATGAAAGGGAGTGCACCAAGTGGTAAACAGGGGGACTGAGCCAAAATTGGAGATCATAAGCCACAGAGGAAGGGAAACCCACCAAAGCCAGGAATACACTTTGGCCAACTTATTACTTCCTCATCATCTTAGCAACAATTTAAACAAATGAATAAACTCATTAAAAATTAAGTGATCATGAAAGCTTTTCTCTGTGCAGATTGTTTTTTACTCCAACTCAGCAAGCCAAATCATGAGGAAGAGAAGAAAGAGCAGGAAGAAGAGGAGGAGGAGGAGGAGGAGAGGTACGTAGGAGCCATTACAGCTCAGCTACCTTTCTCCTCCTGTCTTTCTCCTTCTGGAACTCTCATGTTGCAGGGTGTGAAGTCAGGTTAGTGAAACCCTCTGACTTGAGTGGTACTGGTGGGAATGTGGGGAGGAGCAGAGAGGTGATTTCCTGTTCAAGTCATAGCAGCACTCAAGAACTAACCACAAAGCACACTCTGCCCTCCCACAAGAGGAGCCCATCACTCCCATCACAGCCTGTTCAGAGGCTGTGGGGAGGAAAGACAAGGGCAGAAAGGCAAACATAAGACTGCATGAAAATCAGGTGGTGGAACAGTTGGAAAAACTTGAGGGAAGAGGTAGTGAAAGATGGGAGAAGGATGAGACTGGGGCACGTGGGGTTTGTTTTTCAAGAAATGGGCAGGCTGCCATTGGAAAAAGGTGAGCCTGAGGAGGTAATTTCATCAGAGTATGAGTGGAAATACTGCCAGAAGAACAGCAGACACAGAAGTGGGACTGAAGCTGTGGCTTGCCCTGACAGGTTCTCCTCCTCCATGTGAAGCCTTGCTGTTATTTAGCTAAACCATGCCCTAACTTACCAAAAACACTTCTAAAGAGAATATTGGTCAAAGGACATTTCAGACTCAGTCCAGAAATACCAAGCCTCAGAAATGAGGAGAAAGTCTTCCCAGTCCATTGAAGATTTGTTAGGAGACAGCTGAAGAGAACCATGGCAGCTAACACCCATTCCTTTTTGCTATCATGTATGAAATAAAATAAACTGAATTTTCTTTACACTGTGTTCAAAGTCTGCAAGTATGAGAGCAGAGTTCCCGCCACCTTTCCCATGCCCTGCTGCAAACACCTTTGCTTGATGCACTCCAGCTGGCAAAAGTTATTGTAGGTACATTTTCTATTAGTTCTGTGTGACCAATACTGGCCTGAAACAAGCAAACAAGGTGAGTGAAATTCAAGGTGGGCTTGTCTAAAATTAGTCACAGCCCTTTCAAGGCTTTCAGAGTTGTAATCTGACTGAGGTGTTTTGTGCTTGATGGTTTGATTTGGTTCCAGTGTGGTTCATTTTGTTTTGTTTTTAATTTAAAATTAAATTAACTTAAGTTTGGCATACAAAACCATTTTTTGTCAAAAAGAACCACATTAATTTTAAAAGCCCAGTGATGACGAAATGCCATGACATGATGGCTGTTTTTATTTGAAATACTAAAAACTGCCTGACTGTTTAGTGTTTAATGTTGAGGTATTTCTTTTCTACCTTGAACATGTTCAGCACTACCAATTTAATACTGCTTAGATCAATCACATTGAACAACCAAGAAAATGCAAACTTAGTTAGAATACCTCTGATATCTTACATTTGTTTTGCAAAGTATCCAAGAGTTAAGCTTTCTATTTGAAATATTGTAAAAATAATGCTCTGTGACAGTTATCAGCCAAATTGCCATACCGCACATTTTGGTACACTCCTAATCCATCTTTACATAAAATATCTATCTTTTACATATAAACTGAACCAAAAAGATGTTTGGCTTTCATCATGCAGCACTGACTAACTGCTATTAGGCAACAACAGTCCAATTACAACTAACAGCATTATATTTATTGCCTAATAGATGTTGCTCCTTGCTCTGTGGCCTACTGATGGCTTTTCTAGAAAAAGAATTTTGCTTTTCTAGGGAGCCAAAACAATTTTAATTAGTGAAATCCACAATTCTGAATCCACATTTTGCCTTGGACAGAAGACTGAATGTAACATTGGTGGGGGATGAGCACTTGCTTTTCTTTATGAGGGAAAGGCAATCTTAAGAAAATGAAAGTTGAACACCTTCTTCACCTGAGATCTGATAGGAAGGACCAGCACTCCCTGAAATGCCTCACCTCTCACAGGCAATGCCTCTGGGAAGAAACTGTTTGCAGAGAACTCCTGGGGCACCTCTCCGTTGGTGCGAGACTGAAGAGAAATACTGTGCCTCTAAGCAATATCCCAAGTTACTGGCACACCAAGCACGAAGAAAAGAGCTGTATGCCTTTTAAATCCTATCTAGGGATGGTCCTGAGTTCCAAAGTTCAGGCTCTTACAGAGTTGAGCTTCTTAAAATACAGGAGCTCTTGTTTTTCTCATAAAGGGTGGATTTTCCCTCTCTTACTTGCAGATAAGCAATAAGACTTCTCAGGGAGAACTCAATCAGAAGAAATCTCTACAAGCCAAAACTACAAAACCAAACATAAACAGGAACTACACACACACAAATGACTTGAGTTATCCTAACCACTTGCTTCTCTTACTATAAAGGTCACTAGACAACAAGAGCCATGGAAAGGGATGGTTCTCAGCTGCAGGGGTGAACCTGAGTGTTTGCATGGGGAACTGCAATGCACATCTAAGTTTTGGGCTTTAATCACAAATCCCAATGGTGTTGGAATTGCCTCTACGGAATGAACTGCCTCCTTTAACCATTTCCATCACTAATTATCAGGCAATAAGAACTTGAGGAATCACACACAAAGCCAAGAGCTAGGGCTAGATCTCAGTGTGGTCTAGAATAGCCTGGCATGAGATTGGAAGCTGGAGATGAGAAGGTAAGGATAGGCCTTTCAGCTATATCCACATGACACTCCTCCATATACTGCACTTCTCCTTAAGCCAATATCCATTTTTATTTATTTCTATGTTACATTTACTCCTCTTTCCTTCACAGTAGCAGAGAGCAAGGAAATACTGTGTGAAAACACCAAGCTCAACCCCCCCACATACTTCCATTCATTACTGAAGGTTTATGTTCTCTCTGGCAAACACACAGATTATCACCAGCACACATGTATTTGAATCCTGCAAAGTATATAGACATGCACTAGGTTATGCAAAATACTATATGCACAAAATTTCAAGCCAAGAGTTCAAAAAATCATTCTATTTTATAATTTTTTCCCCACTGCTTTCCCTGTCTCTAGCCTTTTATTCTGTATTTCCCAGAACAACTTCAAAAGAGATGTTTTGTACATTCCAGTACAGGTCTAGTAACTGTGAAAGAAAACATAGAAATTTGTTTAAAGGGAGGCCTGAAGGTGCTTTTTAAACTACTACTTATTAGTAAAAATATGACAAAGTGGAATATGAAGGATGTAAATTAAATCAGGTGTGTCAATGCAGAACAAGCAACTTACACTGCTATTAGAAAACATTAAAAAGCAGAAACTTTCAAGGCTGCATCATATGAAATGGAGTTGATATAGCCACATGTCAGCTCCAGTGGGATCTAAGGCTGGATGTATGCTAGCAAGGACTGCAACCCGGCATAATCAGGTGTGTTAGATTAAAATGTTTGTACTGAGAAAAACTTGTCTCATTTTAACATTGAACCAGCTGTACTTGCACTAGATACATTGATGAAACATATCCTCAATGGCAGCTTCATCCAGAAGAAATCTAATTCACAATACAGACAAAAATACAGTAAGAAAAATTATTGAGATTTGCTTCAAAATCCCATACCTTATCTGAATGAAAATAGTAAAATATGCCTTAAATAAATCAAAATGCTTCTAGTTTTGCAGTCTAGCATTAAGGTTCCTTTCCCTTTCCTCAGAATAAGGATACACTGTAGTAGCAAGTGCTTTCTTTCTTCTGCATGGATCTACAAGAGAGAGACTGGACTCTACGGGCCAAGGATTTCAAAGTTTCTCTAACTGCAGAAGAATGTGGTTAAGGAAACCTCCCATAAAAGCAAGCAGAAGGATTTAAGATGAAGCTTGGTAAGTTAATAGACCACAAGATTCTAATATAATCTGATAGAATCTAATAGAATCTAATAGAAGTTAATAGACCACTTAGAAAATTCAGGCTGTTGCTTCATATCCCTATCAGTTCCTCACAAAAATTGCTAAAGACTTCCATGTGGTAAAGAGGAACGTGCTTGAACATGCTTGGACATTTCTTGATCCCACTGATTAAAAAAAAAATAATCGATTTTATTTCTCATTTTCTACACTTTTTGTTTGTTCTACAGTACAGATTTTTAAATGGTTGAGTGAAACCAATTCATAAAAAACCCCATTTGCAACAACAAGTGAAATTTTTATCCTTGCTCAGATAGTCTGTTAGGTAGAATTCATAGACAGCAGGGCCTGAAAACAGTTAGAGACTGCTGGAACAGCAGGTGTGTAGGGGTAAAATCATGCCCATTAACACATCACAGTGAAAACCAAAGTTGTTTTGCAAAGGTCAAGCTATAATTTAGCAATTATATGCTGCTGCTGAGGAGTTCAGAAATTTACTTGACAAGAGATCCCAAGGAGACAGGCTCAAGACAGATTCCATAAGATGTAAGAACCTGAGTCTGCAAAGTCCTGCTGTAAAACTGCTTTACGTGGCACTTGGGTCCTGGTTTCTTGTGTTGGAACAAAGAATCCAAAGGGGACTCCTCTACCTATCACTTCACTTCAGAGAAAGCACACAGACACTGCTATGACAGTTCTACGCTTCATGTAATTTCTTCCATTATTAGCAAATACTGCTAACATTTACTGACACTCATGGTCTCACACTGAAAAAGATGAAAATGGAAGCTCTAAGCCTTCAGTGAAAGGCACAGCTCTCCCTTCCCTGCTAATATTGCTGACTGTCAACAAAACCCTGAAATCACGTCCACGTAAAACCTCAGGAATGTGCAAACAGATTCCCTTCTGCCTTGAAAAACCACTAGACAAAAGCAGCATAACCTCCTGGACATTTTTCTAAACTTTCTTTGGAATCAAAACCAGTAGTAAACATATCTTAAAGTTTTTTTTTTTTTAAAGGGTAACTGAATGCCAGTTGTACAGATTTTCCACAACACTTGCACTGATAACCATCAGACTTAAATAAGATGGAAATTATGTCGTCAGTTACTTAAAAAGAAGCTGGCATTGGTACCTCAGAAAGCAACTCAAAATCACTGATGCATACTGGAGTAGTTTTTCAAAAGAGTTAGCTGGGACACAGCAGTGGTGCTTGAAGGCATTCAGGGTACAGAGAACTCTCCTCACTACCTTCCAACTCTCTCAAGATCAGAAAGTTTTGCTGTGGAGTTAAACGGGAGCAGACTCTGTCTTTATGCATTGAGTTTTGGAAGCAACACTTGTAGCAGAGAACAAAAGCATTAAGACCGAGTAGGTTTCTTAGAAGGTCTAATCCTTCCAATGCCTTGCTCCATTTTTTAACCGGAGATAGAAAAAAAAGAGAAATAACGTATGATTTTAACAGCAGCAGGGGACTTCCCCTGCACACACGTTCCAGGCTACAGTTCATGAGCTCATTCCCACTGGGTAACATCCTTGTCCATGCCGAGACAGTTTGCTCTGAGCTGCTCCCACAGCCCACTCCAGGTGCCACCTTTTTTGCTCCCTCTGTCTCTCGTGCTTGGATGCCGCCATAGCATACAGTGAGCAGGTGGGAGACGGGACGTGGAGCCACTCAGGACTGTAACCCACGAGCTGAGTAAATCTGCCAAAACCCCTCCCGGCTTTTGTTTTAATCTAGCGCTTGACTCCTCAGCTAGACTCCTGAGGGTGGTGCCTGCCAAACAGAAAAGAGCCTACAAACGCCAAAGGTATTTGGGGAATTACCCAAACGGGTATAGTAAGAACTATCTCAAGAGCACGCTATCAACTTACAGCTGACAGCAAAATCAATACAGAGCATCTTAAAACCGAATATTCCAGCTTAATTACAGAGAAAGGGAAAAGATGAAGCAACATCACAGAAATACCCAGCTCTCCTCCTCCAGCCAAAACCACGAGCACCAAACGCACGGCTGTGTAGGGCGGAGGGCACGGAGCACCTCGCTCCGGGGCTGGGGGAGCAGAGCCCACCGCGGAGTCACGGCTCGCTCTCCCAGCCGGGCAGGGATGCTGGTCCCCGAGCACCCACCTGTGCGCGCCGCGGGGCTCGGCGGCGGCAGCAGCAGCAGCAGCGGCAGCGGCAGCAGCGACAGCGCCAGCAGCCCAGCGCCCATCGGGGCCGCATCTCCCGGCCCGGGGCGCCCCGCGCCGCGCAGGGGGCGGGCAGGGCCGGGCAGGGCAGGTGGGAGGTGGGAGGTAGGAGGAGGGAGGAGGAAGAGGAGCCGGGCGGACGGGCGGGGAGGAGCTGCGGGATGCGGGGAACGCCCGGTGACGCTGCCGCGACGGCGTCTCCAAGCTGTGGGGTGATTTCTCCTGCGTCCCTCAGAGCTTTCACTGATGAATAACGCTCCCTCGAATCCACCGTAAGACGTGAGTGGGATGCTCTTGCACACCCCTTTTTTTTTTTTTTTCCTTAGAGGAAGCTGAAGGCTAACGTGGTACATCACCGAGTGTTCAAAGACACGATTTCCCCCACTACTTCTCATTTAATTGTGTGTTTGAAGATGGAAAGAGGCTATGGAGTCTCCATTCTTGGAGACACTCAAAATCTATCTGAGAGAGCTGAGCATCGTATTCCACCTGAGTAGGGGGGCTGCAGAGGCACATTCCTACCTCAGCATTTCTGGACTCGTGAGAAATAACATGTTTTTGCTGCGAACAGAGCTCTCGCTGAGTGAGTGTGGAGCTGCTCAGTGCAGCCCTCACTGAGAGCAGGAGATGAGGGAACCTGAAAGTGTGCATGCTGTGCTCGTGGGGTGCTACAGACTGAGTACTTGGGGAGGCTCTAGCAGTCGAAGGTGCTGAGACATCAGCCCTTCTTCTCCTAGATGGACTCCTGCCAGCTCCTTTCCTGCCAAATGACCTGATTTGCTGTCCTCCCACTTGTTATGTTCCCTTCACATTTACCTTCTCCATCTTGGCAAACTTTTGCCAGTTTTTGTTCCCTTAGTCCTTTCATCACCAGCCACATCTCTCAGGCCTTTCTGTACAAAAGGAGTATCATGCAAACAAGAGCCAGGCATCAACGAAACTGCTGCAGATCAATCCACTGAAGTGATGGTCAGCTTGGGTTGACGGGTAAAACAAGAGACTGGGTTTGGAAATTATTGTCTTGCTTGTTTTTCTAATTCTAATTTGCAGAAGATGAGAAACTGTACATGGTACATATGTAGGGTAATATATGTTGTAAGTATATACTCATATTTATTTATAAATATATATTTATATATTTTTATATTTTTATATTTATATATATATATTTATAAATCCATATAGACATGCACACTATAGTGGAGCTCCTGATGGACCTCTCTCCCCAGTTGCTGTTTCTGTGTGTTCTACTCTGGTTTCTCTCCCAATTAGCTGACTGTCACTCTGTGTCTTCTCTGCAATTCCTGCTTTTTTGCCTCTTGTACTGTGTTAGGAAGGGGATACTTGGTGCCTTTGTCTGGATACGGAGGCCCAGTCTGAAAGTGTGGTGAGAAACTGATGTTTCTAGCCTCAATTCTGACTCCACAGACAAAATGCCTGTTCAAAGTTCAAAGCCGTGGTCACAGGGCAAGTAATCATGCTTGCTCATGGCCTTAACTATACACACATGTGAGTGATGAGAGGACCCATAGTGAGTTCAGGTACTCATCTGGACGGTGTCTCTCCTGTCAATAAATTTTCACCTGATTTTTCCCAAAGACTTTGATGAAAGATGACACTGCTTTCTCGAACTGGAGATGTTTCCACATTCAGCTGAAACTTCTTGCACTCTTGTGAATAAATGGCATTTTAAGCAGATGTTGGGAGAGGAGGCTTTCCAGTGTTTTTTTAAATTCCTCTACCCTTGTTCTTGGAAATGTCCCAGCTGACTTGACTTGGGAAGACTGCAGCCTGGCTTTAGACTGGAAACTCTGTCACATGTGGCTGAAGTTTCTGAGTATTATAAAGAGTAAAAGTAGCCCCTCAATTTCAGTGTCTCATTTTCCACTTTCTTTTTTTTCTTGAAGAGAAAAAATAATACCCTTTTCCTGCCAGAGTTTGGCACTGCCAATATGATTTGCCATCACCTCTGCTTCCGTCTTCACCCATGACAGTGGATCTTTGTTTCCATTGTAGTTTGATCTTTTTCCTCTCCATCTCTATTTTTTTTTTTTTTTTGGTCAAAAATGAAAGCTATACATAAGAAATGAATGATAAAATAATCTCATTTTAGCAGGACAAGATCTCTCTCATTTACATTACAGTAAATTTGCATATAGCCCTTAACTTCCACAGATTTACTCCAAATTGATTGTACAGGAGAGTGGTTGGGGTTGAATTTAACTGCTCTACAAGGTGACTAAAAGATTGAATAGGGTGAAGAATTTATTCTTTATTATAAAAAAACAGTTCAAGAAGTTAATTCAGCTATACAATGGAAAAAGTCAGAAGAACATTTAGGATTATGTATCATAAATGCTTTGAAAAAAAAAATCCAATCCTTGACATTTTGATTTATTCTTCTTTTTAGCTGGGTGTTGAAATGGTGTTGGGATAAGCTTCTGCCTTTGTCAAATAAGTGTGAGAAAGAGATGATAATCTTTCCTGATAAGATGCTATGTTACAGGTGTTCAGGAGCAGTTGACTTCTCCAAGGAACTTGCTGGCAGGCTTGAAGGGTTTTTTTCATCTGACATCCTTAGCCCCAGAAGGGCTAAGGAGGGAGGAAATTTTGTGTTTGATAGGGTGGGGAGTGTTAACCAGCTTGATTGCATCAGTCTGGGACTGCGAGTGCCCTTTTTGATTTTCTCTCTCGTTCCCTGATCACATGAGCTGCAGTTGGAATCAAGTCATAGCTGTGCTTTTCAACAATCTCCCTCACATTCTCAGTACTGTTCAAATTTTTGAGAAACATGTTTATTTTGTGGAACAGTGCACACACAGCTTTTGGCTCCAACACTACCTGTAATCCCAGGCTCCTTTCTCAGTCTCAGTTACTGCTGACAATTTCATTGGAAATTTGCCTGAGTGGAGCTGGCAGTGTCTGGCCTTGTGTTTCTGCCAGTTGATGGTGATATGTTGACTGTGCTTGGGTGGTGACTGAGCTAGGTGTGTTAGCAGGTGAAGAGTGAAGTAGATGGACTGCACAGATATTTCTACAGACTATATTTATTGTCTGCAAGTAATAAGAAAAGCCCTGTTTGGACAAAACAGAGTTTCAGTCAAGATCATCACATCCAATGTGCATCCCACTGCATCTGGGCCTGCTATCAGTGAAGGCAAGAACTTTTCTCAGACTTTTCCTCCTGACAGCAAATAGAAAGATGGTCTTTGAAAATCGAGGGCCTGTGCTTTACTCTGTAAATAGTTTAACTCAGGTGTGTAAATGAAAGAGTCATTTCAATGCTTATAGCATCAGACATTGCCAAATGTACTCAATAAGAACAACTAGAAGGAACTGGAAACTTCAGACATGTGACCACAATCCAACTTAGCCTTGCACAACTGATCTTTCTATGAAAATTTTTAAATTGTAATTTAAGATGCAGGTAGGCTACCTTGGACAATTTTTAGATTATACATGGAAAAGATAAACCTACACTGTTGCTCAGAAAATGTTTCAGAAAATTTTTGCCTTTGCATTCTTTCAACAGAACAGTAGCAGTGTATTATTCTTCTGAGGAACTTAAAGAAAAAGTGCTTGAAAGCACTAAAAGGTGCTCTCAGACTTATGTTGTGAAATCCAGATGTAGAACTGAGAAAGGTGAGTTTTTGTTTTTGTGCTCACTGCAGGAACAAATCTGTGTCTTATGTAACCTGACCAACCACCTTGCAAGTTGTAAGAGGGATTTTTAGGTTTAAGCAATTGGTTTAGAGTTAGACTGGGGAGCTTTTTTTCTGATACTGTACAGTTTTGTGTCTCTCATATTTGCAACATCTTTTGCCTACTCATCAGTTCTCCGTTGTTGAATCTGTATTCTGCCAGCCAGGTTAAAACTCAGGTGCAGGCCACTAGGTTTTTCCACTAGGTACAATCAAGAGCCACTGGTGTTGCTGTTCAGCTCAGCAGAAGATTGATGGCAAGATGTCTCTTTTGCTAATCCTGATACTTGTTGTTTGCCAGTAAGTGCCTCTGACACTGTTCACATTGATGGGAAGACTGCCTGGCTGCTGGCTTTGCTGCCCTCCATGATGTTAATGAAAAACTTCTAGGGAAGTATGCAAAGGGAAATACAACAGAGCTCATTTATTTGTGACACTTCCTTTCTGATTATGAAATTCACTCGTATTTTGAAGATAAATGTATGCTTAGGCAACAACAAGTTAAATAGCATTTTTCCCTTTTCTGATATATGAATTTATCAGAGTTTTTTTCAAAGAGAAAACTGAGAGTGAAATGATATTGTTCTGATGTTATGGAAGAGAGTTTTGAGTGATGATTCATGTTCCTCCAGACAGAGTTTATAGTTTATTCCTCATGCTACAGTAGTTTCAGTGTAGCAACAGTTACTCATCTTCCCCCATAAAGTACCTCTCGTGAAAGTGATTCTTCATACTCTTGTTTCCTAAAATATTTCTGTAATTTACTATAAAAGATTACATAAAAGTTCATAATTTTCAAGGTATGCAGAACAGCACAGTTATTTTCAGTCATAGGCTGAAAGAAAAGCATCACATGTTTATATTTCTTTAAGACCTTGGATAAAGAGTTTAATAGATCTTATTTAAACAAAGTTGTTTTTCAGAACTTTGGAAAAATAAACAGCCCAGAAAGTCCTGCTTTTGCTCACAGTGAACTGAAACACCTTAAGAATTGCTTCGTTGCTCTTCGTAATTTGATTGACTATACAAAATAAGTAGTCTTAACTCAGAGGTCAAACAATCAGCATCAATAAAATAACCCATTCTTATACACAGCTGTGATTAGGAACATACCCACACAGCTGTACAGGGAGCTACCTAAACTTCAAGCTCTAAGGAATGAGAGTAGTACATATTCTAAACCCTTGAGATAATTTGCTTGGATCTTTTGCAAATGCTTTGCCTTCTGTCTCTTACAAAGTGCTTCTGATAAATGCAAACGTGACCAAGGATAAAGTTCTCATGTACAAAGAGCCAACATGTGTAGTGATACTTTGTGTAGGTTACCTGCAGTGACAAAGTTGAATATGGACATACACCTCCTTCTGTGTTCCTGTCCCCTTCCAAAGAAGCCAGAATATCAGTCCTGTGTCAAACAAGATGGTCCCACCTGCTGAACCTCAACTCCACCATGCCATGGGTTAACTGAAGGGAGTCTATTCCAGAGATTCCCTCCAGTGTCTCTGGAGCCCTAGGCTTTGTGGCTTTTGGAGCCCTAACCTTAAGTGCAGCAGTAAAAGCAGATGTTTGCTGAGGCTGAGGTTTCTAGCACATGGTTTTTGCTACACATACACTTTTCCTTGATCTTTTTGACATGAAATCACAAAATAAAGGTCTCACAGAAAAAAACCCCATATTCTTCTGAATACTCCATATCTCCTTCTTTTGACAGTCCCTCTAATATTAAACTGCTTATTATAAGGCTTACACTCCAGTAAATCATGGTAAGCCTTCCAGTGATCACACTTGGTAATACCTTCAACAGAGCTTTTCCTTGTCTCTAATTCAAAGAGTAGTTATGATTTTCCATCATATTACATGTAGGAGGATGTGGCATGTGTTCTTGATCTGACTCAGTCTACTGATACCACCAAAACCAGTAAAGTTAAACCATTGCACACATGGAAGTAAAAGACATTCTTTCACCCTCCCAAGTCACAGGTGCAGAGCTATTTTGAGCGGTGTATTCACAAATCCTGATTTGAATAGAGCCCAGAAGAGCTGACCAAACCACTGAGCGCAGCCAAGACCACCCCTGACTTGTAAAACCAAATCCAAAGTAAATTCACTGAGATGGAAACAATCTAACTGTGACTGAGAAGTAATAGTCATAATAATCAGCAATAACTCCGACTGAGCTTGACTCAGGACACTCACTGAAGCATAAAGTGCTCTGGGAAATGTTTGAGCCCAACAGCCTGCAAGAGGAAGTTTGCCTCTGAGTTAAGGAAGGATTAAATGTAACTCCCAAGAGGTCTCTCATCAACCTTCAGAAAATCATGATGCTGATGATATCCTAAAAAACATGCCTGTCCTGCAAACCATAAGCAATCTTAAATTGCTTATCAGAAACATTAATAACCTTAAGATACAGCCTTGTAGGATGGAAATGAGTTTAGCAAATATCTGGAACAGGATGGAAACCTATTCCTGTATGGGTTCTAAGAATCCAACCTGTCCTTCATACTATGGCAGCTGGCCTGGAAACCACAGACTGGTGCCTCAGCTACCTCCCCTGCTGCTAAAAGCTTCTTTCCTGACCTGAGAAGTAGGGGAATGACGCAATCTCATCTGGGTTTAGATCAGACATCTGAATTTGTGGGCTTACTCTATGTTCACAAATGATTTTTGAACACCTGCTGGTTTTTTAATGCTTGATGTTTGTGGTTCTACCACATCTGCATGGCTAACATGCCTGAGCTTCAAAAAGTCTGATTTTCAGTCATCTGTTCACGTGTTTGCATTTCAAAAACAGCACCTATTTTAGGTGTCTTCCTAAAACAGAGGACTGCAATTCAGTGTGGAAGAGCTTTGTGTGATTAGTGCTGCAAACAGCAAGAAAGTCAGGGATAATCATTAACTTAAGTGCCTGAAGTCAGTCATATCTTTGAAATCAGTTAAGCCTGAATCTGGATGACTCATATTGTCAGGACTCTTTATCCCATGGGCAGTAAGACTGGGGCAGCCACAGACAGGGCAGAGCTCCCTGCAGGCAGGTAGATGCAATGGCCATAACACAGGTAGGTGTGACATGCCCAGAACTGTGCTCACGGTGTGCTTGCTGAGGGGATCACCCTTCAGACTGTGGCTGACACGGTCTGCTTAGCCCAGGCAGTACTGCCACCTAGAAACTAGATGTGCAAAATATGGTCATACTCAAGAAACTGTGAATAAAATAGTCAAGCATTCAAAAGTTTCACTGTTACAGTGCTCTGTTACCTCCCCTTGGGAACAGAGTCCTTTTCAAAGTGCTGCTACCATCCTGTTATGATAATGTAACAAAGAAAAGGAGAAACACTGCAAATGCTTAATAAATCATAAGAGGCAGCTGAAACAGTTACTCAAATGGATGGAGAAGGCTTTTTCCATATAAATAATGAATGGCTTCTCCTGGGAAAATGGCAGATATGGCACTTATGTAGGAGGGAGCGATGTTGCTCCAGCTGTGTTTTGTTAAGGAAGGAGAGATCCCTAAAGGCAGGATTTTGTCCTAACAGTAGAAAAAAGTGCTCCCAAGCGGAGCAGGAGCATGCACAGGTGATATGACATGGCACTTCCCATCATTTTGGGAATGGTGCTGTGCAGGGCAGGGAGTTGGACTCAATGAGCCTCGCGGGTCCCTTCCAACTCAGTTATTCCCTGATCCTGTGAATAGTTGTTACTATGATGAGCACAAGTTCCTTGAAGCCCACAGAAGGGGATGGTGATTTTAAAGCTCACAGAAGCAGGAGCATGTGTGAACGTGTGAGTATGGTGAAGTTTACACAGCAAAAATTTAATAAAACTACCAACTAGAAATTATCTGTAGGAATCACTGCCCTGTTTTTCAGAGGCTGGAGGATAAGTTTTCATTTACAATAACAGCAACAACCTAAACAGAAATTTTGCTTCCATTATAGTTGTTCAGAAAATAAGCAGACCCCACAGCTTCTGAATAAAGTTTCTGTTACTTTCATCTTTCCTGCTTAACTCCAGTATCAGACTATTAAGCCTTGAAATCAAGTTTTTACAAGCATTTTGTTGCTCGACAAAATGGAATGAAGAAACAGCCTATAAAGAAGCAATAATGGCATAACTCTGAAAGTATTAGCTATAACTCATACTGTTAACTTCTGAAGGAAGAAAGCATTGATGCATTGTTTTCTATGCAATGGTAAAGAAATCAATATGACCACATAAATGCTTGAGTCACTATAAATTCTATTAAATATATTTCCTAAAATGTCAACAATTAATCTCTGCAGAAAAATACAGAACACATTGGAGCATCTTAGCCTTAGGAAAATAAGCACTAAGTTTATATTTGCTGCAAGAATCTCAAAGAGTTTAAGGATAATTTTTATTTGCATTTTCTTACTATACTAGCTCTTATTTTAAAAACCTAATGAAAGAATGTCTGTATTATTGACTTAGAGCAGTGTTATTTAGAAAAGTTGCACTCAATGAATCAGCTTAAATTTAAAATTAAGTACTAAAGAAAGAGAAAATATACAGTCAGAGCTGAAATTGCAGGTCTGAGTAAGATTAGTCAAAGAATTAATGTCCAATTAGCGAATTGGTGAGGACGTGCAAGCCCTTTGCAGGTCTCAGCAGTGGCCTGCCAAAGTGGTAGTATTAATCTCTCTGAAAAAGCAAGAATAACTTAAATGTAGAGAATGGCTATGTGTTCTAAGTTGGCTTCTCTTCTTTGCTGTTATGATGTGAAGAACTATCCATTAATTTGTTTTTCATTTTTGCCTTTCTGCATAGAAGATTCTTTAATTTTTGACTAATAAGCTTCCTTCTCTTAAGAGTTTAAATGTCATTTTGAGAGTTATTCTTGATTTCT
The DNA here is from genome assembly GCF_027477595.1 of Haemorhous mexicanus. Classification (NCBI taxonomy): domain Eukaryota; kingdom Metazoa; phylum Chordata; class Aves; order Passeriformes; family Fringillidae; genus Haemorhous; species Haemorhous mexicanus. The sequence continues at coordinate 52,288,419 of NC_082343.1, forward strand.
GCTGGATTTGCTGAAAGCCAGTGAATACATTGAGTTCGCATCTGCCTTACTATGTGCATTTGTCTCTATGACAAAGTGGTTTTTTCCTGTTACCCACTCTACCACCACAGGCTATTTCTGAGCTTCTCCAGCTGTTTACTACTCATAGAGAGTTCACTCACCTGGCTCTTTCTCAATGCAATGTTGCAATAAACCAGTCCACAAAGATGTGTTGAAACTCCTTCTGATGATCCCGCATGATGCCATTTTATCAATTACTTTCATCTCATAAAATATTTATTCAGATGATGGTAGAAATGTAGTTAGAAATCATTATAAGAACACAGCCGGACTCCATCATTTATTTTTCCTTTAGAAGGCTCATGTCATGAAGCTTCATACTTTTTTCTGGGATGGAATAATTTTCTCAGTCAGAAGGAGCATTAGAGTAAAGGTTAGAGATTCTTACTTTCTTAGATAGATACATTTTCCCAGGAGGGACTTCTAATATGAAAGGTTTTTTCCCTCTATCAGTGCTCTTGCTACTTTCCATCTTTTTCCAAAATGTCCAAATGAATTTTAAAACTTACTAAAATATCAACTGGATGTCGTAATTTCCTCTTAATATCTACTGCACCTTTTTGCTGCAATATTGCAACTTTTGTGGATGGCCTATGAACCCAAGCTTGAAGTCAAGGCAGATCAAGATAGCGCATCCCTACCAATGAGGTCCTTGGGGGACTCACTTTGAAATTAAACTAAAGTCATTTTCAATATGGAATCATTTTACTGTGTGGGTGCGTCCGCACATGAGGTTTGCATTGGGCTCTGGGCAGCATATAAAGGCTTGTGAGAGAAATCAGGCTAAGTGAAGCACTCATCATTAATCAGAGCACTGAACAAGCATGAGCGCCAGAGAATGAACACAGCTGCCCCGTCATTTATCTTGCTGTCAGGAGGTAACTCTCCTACAGAGAGAAGCTCAGAAGTGGTGGCTTAGGTTCTTTTGTGTCTCTCAGTTGCAGAGAATATATATGCTCATATATCTTAAATGCACATCTACATTACATACATAAATGTCTTTATATACAAAAATATACCATATATATAAGCACATTTTTCTACTGCTGTCTGTACATTGATATTTGTGTTCTCAGTAGTCCTAAACTCTACTTTGGAGCTTAAAAGTGAGAGATATGCCAGTTTATTTAAATATTTATTATTGATTTTGTATAGTCTGGGTTTCTGACTCAATTACAGAAATCTTTTCTACAGTCTCACTGCCGAGGAACCTTCTGTGATAACTTTCATCAGTTCACCCCTCATGAAGATGTGATGTGTAAGTAGCTGTTAGGGTAAATCAGAGTATCTTATCTTCCATTTCAGAGTGAACTTGTGATGCTGGGAGGTGATAGAACCTATTTTCTCATTTTCTTTGGGGAAGAACCCAGAAAAGAGAATTACAAGTTACTGAAAGTCTCCAAGTGTTATTTTTATAGTGGCTGTTTGTCAAAGGATATTCTGAAGACAAACTAACAGACAGCTTGTCATATACTAAGTTTATAGGGCAACTGGGTGTCTGGTCTTCCTCAGTCTGACCTTTTGCATGACAGCAATAAATCAGTAGCCTTCCATGTCTCTCGTATTTTCCCAAGCTCTTGGGAAAAGGATGATTGAATAGGAGGAATTAGTGCTGCTGCGTAGGACTTAGCATAATGGATAGATCATTAACCTTTTAAGCCTGGTATCCGGGCTTCCAAACTGGCCTACCATGGCTGCTTCAAGGAAGCAAAAATCTCCATACAATTGCAGGGGTGGTTTGTGCAGGCAAGGGGGAAGATTTCTGCAACCAGTCATGAGAATGGGTTGCTGTGAGGCCGGGTGGCACTGCAGCCCCAGTGGGACAGCTCTGTGAGTTACACAGACCTCAGGAACATAGACAGGGACATGCCACATGTATGGCTGTCTCCACACAGCACAGCCAGAGCTAGGCGCTCACTGTGACAGGGTTATGCTATCCTGTGGTGTCATCCAGACCTATCTCTGAGGTAGCTGAGATGCCTATAGCAGTGTGTCTGAGGGAATAGAAACTCTGTGTGGGCTGCAGGTAGTCAGGTGGTTTGCTTTTGGGGCATTTTCATTACTACCTTGCTATGAGCATCCAAATTAGGCAGTTTCAAGTCAGCCAAGGGGTGGGCACCTAACCACTGATGCACTCATTTTGATGGCAGTTTTTAGTTTTTGTGAAAGAGCATGTGTGATTTGCTGCTCCTCAGCCAAGAACTTTTCAGGAGAAAAATATATCACCACCTAAAATAGATACACACACACAGCACTCTGGTAGGTGATAATATCAGACACTCAGGTACCATTTCCTTGAGTATCCAGGACACTTTCAAGAACAGGTATAGGGAGACCTATGTGTTACAGGGAGAACTGAAATCTCTTTTGCAGTGGCAGAGGAAGACTAGACAGGACACCCTCACTACCTAAAATGTGCCTGCTTCCCTGATTGAGGAGACTACATCCTGTCTTGGATGTATGATTACAATGGAGTCCCATTAAGGTTGGAATTCAGTGTTGAAAATAAATGAAGTTTCTCATCTCATGTTGGATATATGGTCTGAAAGAGCTGCTCAAAGGTACAGTTTCAGTTTCATTTGATTTGAAGTTACTTCACAGCACGTGCTGCAACACTTGAACATGTATGTCAGAGGACTCATCTTGACAGGGCTTTCCATGAGAGAAAACAGCTAGATGTAGACAAAGCTAGATGGGTGACATCTAATCAGATCAACCTCAAAAGTACTAGCTAAGCATGTTCTTAATTTCTGGTAATTTTCATGAGCCCACACTGAAAACACGCATCCATAATGCAGTTCAAAATAACAAAATTACTTTTAAAAAAGATTTTATGCTCCAGGAGCTTTAATTCATGTCTTAACAACACCCCACACTGGTCATTATAATGCTTTGTGTGTTCTCTTGCCATCTGCCTACAGAGAGAAGTTACAGTCCCATTAGATTATACTGTTGGTACCGTGCTGAAGCATAGGAAAATATCTGAGAAGTTTTCGGCTTGATTGATGCTGTGATATATTCTACAATAATATCAAAGGTAGCAAGGGTGCCAGTTTGAGCTGAATTTCGCCTCACATTAACAACACCATGGAAATTTAATTGTGATATTTTGTACTTCCTCATCTCTTATGACGTGTTACTGACAAGCACAAGAGGTCAGAGCAACAATGTGATTTAAAGGAATGGAGAAAAGGCATAAACTTGTTTCCAGTCATAGTAACACCTCCTTCTGGCAAATCACATGGGAAAGTGGGGAATTTACAGGTAGACCAAAGCTGGAGTCTGCTGAGGCTGCCTGCTTCAGTGATGATGGAGTATACAGCCAGTTGCTGCCTGGGCTGTGGGTGTGCTCACGAAACTCTGTACAAAATCTCTGAGCATATATTAAGTAGAGATTTCTCTTTTAAGAATTGGCTATTCATGTTTAACCCTGCCCACCAGGTGTTTTACTATTATTGCCTTTGTATGGTCCCCTGGGCTATGCTGTCATTCCCGGGCGGGTATGCTGCCACTTGCCCTCTGCCTGACTAATCTCACCTCAAGAAACCTTTTATTTCCATACTCTTCTCAAGTCATGTCCTTACTGGCCTGGTTTTCCTGCTGTGCAAAAGTTTTTATTAGTTTTCTTAATAGTGTAAAAGCAAATTGTTTAAACAGCAGCAAGCATCACAAATGTGTGAGTTTCTACCAATTATCTTCTGTCACTGGCATGCGTACTCACGTACACATGTAACAGGCTTCACCCTTGGGAAATCAGATTTTCAACTTCCACATTTGCTTTGTGCTCTGCTGATTTCAGCAGATCAGGTGAGAAGTGAGGAGCCAAGCTCGTCCAATAAACACAAGCGTAAAAAAATTAGAGTCTAGATCTAGCTGTATGGGGAAACTTCATCAGGTCTTGTCGGAACCCAGGAAATTCCTCTGGCTTCCCTGGAGGACTCGAGCCCCCTGCCCAACACCCCTGTGCCTTTGATTTAGCCTTTGGAAAAAACAATTACCAACCTTATATGAAGAATTACAAGCCACAACAGTTTAGGTAGAATGATAGTGAATTTATCACGGGGTGAAAAAATAGATTTTTTGGGGTTTTTAGAATGGGGGTTCAGGGGGCGATCTGGGTGTGTCCAGCCTTTCTCCTTCTTCTTTTTGGCCTCCATCTTCTGCTGTGATGTTGGCACTTTTAGATTGGTTTAGAGTAGAAGCTCACTGTCTAACATAGTTGATAGGTATTGGAAAGTAATTGTAAAGATTGTGTACGTAGTTTTTAGTATAAAGACATAACATCACCCTGGGGGCAAGCAGAGTGTCCTGGGCTGTCCTGCTGAGTGGACCTTGGCAGGACAGGAGAAAGAATTTTATAGATAAGATACAATAAACAACCTTGAGACCAAGAAATGAAGAGCTCTGACTCCTTCTTTGACCTCTGGGCTGGGAAAAGAGACTTTCTAATGCATCTCGGGGTCACTCTGACCAGCTAGAGTCACGAGAAGGTCTAAAATTCACAGTTCACCCACAGAGACTTCCTTAAAGGGTCAAGGTGTGAGTGTCAAGAAACCAGAGGACTGTCAAATTGTTTCTCCATGACTTCACCTTTGAGGAGATGCAGAAGTTCAAGAGGAAAGCAAGGCTTTTTGCCTCTTCAGGTTTCTCTGGAAAGATCATGGATAGGGTGTCTAATGGCCACATTTGAAATGCTGACAGAAACAAAACAGAGTTTTGTAAACAAGACAAGTTGTTTTCCAACTTGTCTTATTCTTGTCAACAAGAACTTGTTTTTCTAAACAAGTTCTTGTTTTCAAGCAGGTGTATTCTTTTGGCAACTCACAAGAAGCTCAGATGTGGTCTGTTTTATGCTCCTGTCTGCTTCCTGCAGAGAGTTACTGGTCACCACATGGCTGCAAAATTCTGCACTTCTGACAGGGCTCCATGGGAAAGGGAGACAAATGGGATTCATGCCCTGCAACACTCAGCATTGCAGCACCAGTATTGTAATACATGGTTTCTAGGCATCGTGCTTACTGCAACGCACAATCTTCAGTGAAGTGCCTGAATTGCTAGGGAGAAGTCTCTTTCTTATTACCGTAACCCCAGACTGGAATTTTTCTGTGTCCCGACTCTCTTGCCATAATCTGCACTGTTGGCACACCCTGACTGCTGCTTTCATGCCTTGCCTTTGCCTTCCTAGCATGCTGGAGAGCCTGGGGGGAGTCTGAAGCTGTCCATGCATCAAGTTATTGAAGGGAAAGGTAACAGGGCTGAGCTTTCATCTCATCCCTGTTGTTTGCAGGATCAGGAGTCCGTGGATGCTGGAGGGATGCTGCTGCTCCCTTACAGGTGCTGCCTTTAGGACAGTCTGAGAGGAGACTCTGTGCAGCTGTGAGGCTCCTTGGGAGGTAAAGCTGGGTGTCACCAAAATCGGGCTGCTGGCACTGCAGTGTGGGCCAGGGGCTGCACCAGACAGGAGCAGCCACTCATTCTGTGCCTCAATGCACTCCTCCAGGAGGTGGGCAGTGGCATGTGCAGAGTGGGAGGGGGAAATTTGGCCATGGTAACCAGCATGTTGGCTGGAGTGGCTCTCTCTTGTCTCTGCAGTAACAAAAAATACCAAAAAATCACCAGTGCAAGGAAGCACAATGCCGTGTGAGCTCCAGAAGCACTGAGTTGTGAAGTAGCTGCTTTCAACTTTCTTGTCTCTGACCAAGGAAGTTGCAAGTATAATAAAGAAATACTGATTTAAACCTTCTCACCACAGGTGTACTATGAGTGTTTTGCAGACAATGCTTTTTATTTTTCTTGTGAGTAAACTTCAAGCCATTTAGTATTTATATCTGTATTTATTCTAACTAACATTTATCTCAGGATGGAGAGGATTATACACAAGACAGTGGTAGGGATGTGAAACAACTTTATGAGGTTCCAGCAGCCAGAGAAAAATTATTCCTTTTACTACTGATATCCTTTATACCACAGATAATAATACCACATATCATTTACTTTCAGAAAACATTTCCTCAGTAGGCATAACAGGCATGTCCTGCGCGTTTTCTGTGGACTGCAGGTTTTTTACAGGAGTCACAGCTCTTCTTTAGTTGTGTACTTCTCTGTGCCTGAGGAGACAAATATTGTGCAAGGTAACAGAGAATAACAAAACTAATTTCACCTCAACATAAAGTTCAGCACAGTCAAAAGTGCTGCTGCTTCATTCAATTGCCTTCATGCATAATAGGGCAATTAATAGGAATCTGGTTTTACATTACTGCAGGACTAAAAATGTCAAGACGTAGCAGTGGTTAGCACATCTCAAATTGTAGACTGAGTGTCTACGTTTTTGCAGGCCTGAGAAGGAAATGAATTGACATTTTCTGCTGAAACTCAGAATACACTTTTTTGGGGAATAAAAATTGAAAAAGCTTGCTGCTTTTTTTTTCCCAATAGTATAGAATAGAATCACAGAATATTCTGAGTTGGAAGGACCCACAAGGATCATCAAATCTAACTCTTAAGTGATCTCATGCTGGGATCAAACTCACAACCTTAGTATTAGCACCACTGGCACCATTTTCTAATAAACTGAGTTAATTTTGGTGTTTTCTTCCAAGTAGCAAAAAAAAAAAAAAAAAAAAAGGAGTGGTCTTTAGTCATTCTAGGGCTGACTTTCTGTTGCTGAGCAAGCTGTTCTGTAAATTCCTGCATCTTTTGAAACACAGCTTGCCAGAATAGCTATTTCCCCTTAAAGTAACTTGGCACTTACAGTCTCGGCTGATCTTTGACCACTGAACCTGTTGACTGTGATATCAACTCTGCCATTATCTTTCTTGCCAAGGAAGACTTATGTTCAAATTTGGCATTCATGTATTACTTTGACAATTATTTTTGTGTGATAGGCAGTACCACAGCAGTCTAGTATTTGAGGTCCTGAAATCACAGAAAACAAAAACCAGTTCCCTGCATTGCCCACAAGCTTTCTGTGCAATCCTAGCAATCACTTACTTCAAAGGGGATTGCTTCTACATCTTTACAAATACCTCTGAATACCTTTACAAACTGGATTAGTGCCCTTCCCTGTTTCACATGGATATTATAAACATAAGTACATGAAAGTATTTAAGGCACTCTGAAAGTAGGGGTATTTAGAAGATTAACTCCCACTGAAGTCAATAGTTTTTTAATTATGTGTTCCCCACAAGAACATGTTTTTTCTTGCCTAGGAAAGATGAGCTCTTCTAGCTGCCTTGCTGTTTCAATGACTGTGGTCTGCATGGTCCTGCAAAGATGCTCCATGTTTCAGACATTTCTCATGGCCCAGAAAGAAGGTAACTCTGCCCCAAGTAACTCTGCAGAAGTCCTCCAGCTGATCTGATGGCACGGTGGAACCGTGGGTGGTCAGCCTTGGTTCATGTCACCTTTTATCTCCCTACCACAACTATTCACTAGATAGGATGAGTTGTAGCTCTCTGGCACTAAGACTGATTCTTGGACTCCATAGATGGAAAAGCTTTATAATTCCATGCTTGAGGAGGTTATTCACTGCTCCAATTCTACAGTTCTGTTAATTATTTTCTCAGTGTACCCTTTTTCCTCTGCAAATGTCATGTCACAGGACACAGCTTGTGCCTGAACTCTTTTTCCCTGAAGTATCAGTGATATAGGAAAGATTATTCAACTGAATCATTCAGGGATTTTAAAAAATTTTTTTAACAGAGAGTTTTCCAACTGGAAAATTCAGAAGTTGGAGGTGTCCAAATGCATATCAGCAACTGTGTGGGATGAGGGTTTCCAGCTCTGCATTCAGACAGGGAAGCAATCTGCTTGCACCTCTCCATGCTGAGATGTGGAAATGACTTCACTGCTCCACATACTGTGGTTGGAAACATTGGAAGGAGCCAGTGATGATGTCTCGCTCATATATTTTCTCAGTTTCCTTGTCCCTGTTCTTGGTCTGGGGCTGTGGACCCCAGACTTCTCTCTGCTCCTCAGGCAGAGGAAAGAGCACAGCACAGCAGCTGATGGTACAGCTGTGATTAAGGCATTGCATTACTCCTCTCTTGCCACAACATGTCAGTATCATCCCATGTATAGTTCAGCCACATTTCTTTTTATAGTTCCTTGGTTTATTTAGAAAACTTTGCCTTGGGATTTGGGATTTAGCTGTTTTCTTTTCAGCTTTAATTTGTTTTCCAATCTGTGAAGTAACAGCTGCATGCACTGACTAGAAATGTATATCTTCTGAGAAAAGTAATGCAGACTTGTTTCAGGAATAAATCCCTCTTTCTTATACTTTTCTTTTAAAAAGGAGAGTTCAAGTATTCATCAAAGGCTCAGTTCTGAAATGCACTTTTCCAGAACTGGCTCCTGCCAAGCTAGGTACATTTATCAATGAAAAATGAAATTACACCCTATCACGGTGGTTTGATTTTTTTTTTTTTTTTACTTGTAGTTTTTAAATTAGAATTTTCTTTACAAAGTAATTCTGATTTTTCTACAGTAGTGAAATATTCACATCTGGTGTTCACATCATTCAGACCATGGCTAAAATGCTGTCCCTAATCAAGTGAACAGATGACCTGTATCACAGTGTGGAGTTAGCCTTTGGACTGTGAAAGCTGGCTCTGATTTTGGCACAGCCTGCAGCAAGCAGGGAGTCTGTCCCTGCTTCTGCTTCACAGCCTCTCCAAACAGCTGTGATACCACCCCAGACTTCTGGTCATTCACACCCATTATGTCCATTACAACCCACCAGTACCTGCTCAGAGCTTGCCTAAAACCAGGAGTAATTTGCTTTGTGAGAGTTAAATACACAGCCTCCTGAGTCATGACAGCAAATGCAAAATGGCCAAGAGGGAAGAGTAAACCTCTCACTCCTTTCTCCTATTTTGCCACTAAGAAACTGAAAATAGTTTGGGGGAATTCTGAATTCTCCAAATCCCAAGGATGCCCTAGGACTTGAACCCACTGGACCAGCTGTCCTTCTCTTGTTGAGTTTGTCCATGCTGTTCTCCAGCCAACTGAAATGCTTTAAGGCTGGAAGGACATAATCTGCAAAGGTCTAGGTAAGTGCCTCAAAACTTGCTTCTACTTAAGGACTATTACATTATTACAGTATGTTTAATAATGTAAGCAGCTAGTTTCACTGCTCTGTTGTGCCTGCTTGTAGCTTGCTATGTGCACAACGTGGGTGTAATGTCCTCCAGTGTCCTCTTTTGGCCTGCTGGTTGTGTCACTTCAGTCTTCAGCTTGCTCAAGTCTTGAAATTCATTACAAATACTAGCACTGGTGTGTGGATAGTAAACATTAAACAGATGTTTTTAATCCTGACTGTTTGTGGGAGTACACCCTGTTCTGCTCTGCTCACCAGCTGAAATGAAGTGTGGGGTGGGAGTTAATACTCAGTTTGCTGCACATAAATCTCAGTGAGCTCTTTGGAACCTCATGCTTACACTACAGAAGTTTCTTGGGTCTTGTTTTTTCTTTTCTAGCCAGCACAGCAAGGAAACAAGGTGTTGTGAAGTGCAGCTTGTGAAACTTGCACATTGTGAGCAGGAGCAGAGCCCCTGGAGCAAGGAAGAGACCTGATCCAAGGCAGGGGAAACTCCTTGTTCTCTTGTCACTGTAATGCTGATCTGTCAGTCTCTGCTGGTAAAATCACAGGGCTTCTTGTCATTAACAAGAAGCTGAGGGTGACTGGAACAGCCTCAGCTCCTGAAGTAAGGCTGATGAGTGTGCAGAGCAATGTCCTCTTTTTGCCTTCTGCCTCGGATTACGTGGGTGTGCTGCACTCCAGGCAGGATTGCTGAATATTACATATTGAACTATACTGCCTTCAGAGAAATAGCACCTCACTGAAAGCATTCCCAAAGGTCACTGATTGCAGTATGAGCTCTGACTGGATGTGTTAGATAAAGATTGAGCAGAGCTGTCAAGGACAATTTTCATTCCTGTCCTACTCCAGGAAATTTAGACATGCCATTGGAAATCTCACAGCCTGGAAAATTAGGGACACAAGAGGCTTTTTCCCACAGAGAAGAGAATCTTATTTTTTTCACTCAAAAACCAAAATGCTGTCAATGATATTCTAATAAGTGGTCATTTTTTCTCTCAGCAAAATTCCAGTTTTTCATCAGAAATATTTTTCTGGAATTGTTTTTATTGATACTCTCCACATGCAGGGCAGAGACTTATAGAAAATCAGCTGAAGCTTCTATGCTATTCAGTTTGCCCTCCCCTGTTTGGCTCATTTCCCCACCTTACACCATAACATAGCTGGCTATCCTTGGACCTTGAGAGGTTGTGTTTCTTGCCACAGGTCATCAGGGGTTGGTTACACCAATGCATGGCTCTTCTGTTTGGTCAGATTGATGGCTTCAGTCTGAAATGTTACTTTTCCTACTTCACCTGGAAGTAGCAGAATCTTTTGTTGTTGTAATGGTCAGCCATGGTAAAAACATGAACAACATAATGTTTCTTTGGATGACTGATGGTAATTTGAGTTGGTTCTTTCTGCTGTCTTTAATACACAGCAGGTATAATAATTAGGGAAAGTGCCTTTTCCCAGTCCTAGCAGGCTTTCCTCCAAGGCATGACAAGTACTGTGTTTGCACACACTGAAAGGATCACACAGCTGCAGTAGATCTTTCTTGTTTGTTCTTCTTTGAGGTCATGGCACAGCTTGCAGAGCAAGGAGGCGTGTGACTGGAACATTCAGAATAACTCATCTCACTACATCTCCCAGATGGATTTCCTAGTTCTGGGCATGTCCTGCTCAGCTCTTCCCATTGCTTGTGCTTGACCCCAGCCTCTTGTGTTACAAAATCTTAGGCACTCAAAGTACATTGCACTTTATATCACTGTGTCTCCTGTTATTTCAGGGAATCTGTCTTTTTGTGGCAAGCACCAGCAAGGAGAAAATTGGCAAGAAACTATGTCCTTGTGTGCTCAGGGATGGCATAATGATAGATCTCCTGCAGCTCAGAGGATTTTGCTATTTATTTAGTAAGTTTCTGCACTTTTAGCATAAATTTTCATGGTACTTATGAACGGAGAAATATTTCATTGAATGAGAGAATCAGCTTCAAGAAAGTATTCAGAATGAAAGTAATAAAAAGAAGTAGCCAACTGGGATCTCAGTCAATTTCTGAAGTCTCTTCACGTTCATTTTCCAGCAATTCATTCATCCTACTCCACTTTCCACAAGATTGTTCAAATTTAAAAGTGATCATTCAAAGGCAAAGAGAAGATCCTTGGCACTAGAAAGGCTACTGTGCCCAAGGTACCCTGCAACTCCAGTGTACATATCAGCATTATCTCATTATCATACATATCAGCATTATTGCATCCCCATAACCAGGTTTTCTCTTCAGATTTGTTAATGGAACCTTACAAATCAAATACACATGACTTCAGGGTCCAGCTCATACCTGGTAGATATCCCAGTAGTACATTACAGCAATATTTCCATCCCTGGAGCAGAGCTTCAGTCACCCAAGCACAGATGTTGTGTGCATGACTTCAGCTGCCACCCCCAGGACGTGAGGATCTCATGCAGATCCCTCACTGTATCTGCCAACCACACAGGAATTTCTCTCTCTGTCTTTAGAAATCTTCTCTGTAATGGCTTTTCTCCCTCTAAGGTTGCTGCTGAAATAGCTGAAATGGTCTCTCTGATCAGAGCACATCTATGTTGTGTCCTTACCGGTGTATCTTCTCCTTGACTATGGACACATATGAAAAAGTTTTGCTCCATAGAAGTATGGGTCTTCTTTTCAAAGGCAGAAACTGCTTAATGTCTGTATAATTCATCTGATTGCTTTGCTCCTATTTTGTATGCTAGTTGAAATACACATTTCTGCTCTAATGCTTCTTCCTAGCCCCTATGTGCACTTTGCCTTCTTTCCTTTTCTGTCTTTTCCAGCAGTTTCTTCTCCAGGTTTATGTCCCTGAGTCTCATTCCACTCAGGACACGATTTCACAGACCCTCTGGAAGTGTTTAAGTTTGATTTAACACAGACAATGCTATTGCTTATCTTTTTGCTGGTATCTTTTAGGAGCTTTATTCTTTCAAATAAAATAATTTGTATTAAGAAGTTAGCCTAGAAATAAGACCTTAGCCCTATAACAATCATGTTCTTGTCAGCTATTCAACAAACCCAGTGTCACCTAACAAGCAATGTTAAAAAATACTCCTCTGTTGTAAAAAATGGAAAGCAGGAGCTTTCTTGGAAAATTGTATGATTTGTGATTTCTTACACCCTAAAAAGAAAAAAAAAAAGTATTAGAAAGACATTGCCTGAAATAAATAAATTAAATTAATAACAATTTTCCTGATGCTCTTTTGTGGGTATAACAATTAGCACAATGGCTCTTCATTGTCATCCTGTTCTTGTTTTTAAAAGTAAGGACATTTCTGAAGAGTCTAGTCCTCAGTGTGATACTCCTGGGCTGCATTATTTCTTTATTAAGGATATTTAGGCAACTCAGCATCAGGGCCCCAATGCCTTAGAAAAGAGCAAAATATATAAAAATTTCAAACTGTCTTCAGTATTTACCTCAGATCATGGAACTTTTTCAGGTATTTCTTTCCTTGTAAGCATTGGGGCTCAAGCTTCCTATTTTTCCCCATCCCAAGTCAAAATTCTGGTAGCAATGACTCCTTTAACTGGGTTTTCAGTGGAATAAACACATAACACAATAAAACAACTAGTGACTTCATAATTTGGGGAATTACGTTTAAAAGGGTTTTTTTTTTTTTCCTTTGGAAACCTCTTACAAAAGATTCTGAAAACAAGTTGCAAAGGAGACTCTAACTTTCCTGATCATGAGCTCCAGTGTCATGTGTTTCCCTTCCCTTCTCTCCAGAAAGTACCCTTGTTTTGTGTCCTGTGTCCTTTGTCACAAACTACTATTCAGGAGTTTGAGATTTCTCCTTTAATTTTCTTTTTTTTTTTCTTTTTTTTTTTTTTTTAATCAGACAGGTTTTACAGATTAGTGTCTTTGATCGTTGCAGCAAACATTGGAATCCAGAGAAATCCCCACCTATTTATGATTAATTCCCTGCAGTCTGGAATACTTGCTAATGTCTAACAGATCTGTGGCAAAAGCCAAATGTCATTTCACAACAGAACCCCACCCTGGGTCACAAAGTGGTTCTCAGCTGACATCCAGCCATGCAAGAGTGTAAACCCCAGGTCCACATCTGATTTGAGCAGATACATGGGAAGTACAAACGGGACTGCCCAGATGCTGCACCATATGATAAACACCAAGGACCATGGCATCCTATAAAACTGGCCATTTATATGGTACAGCTGGCTATGCATCATCTTCTCCTAATTTATAAGGCTGGAGCAGCTGGTTCATTGCTGTTGCTCTGTCAGCTTTTCTGGAGGCCTGTTCTTGAATTTCTGGTGGCTGAATATTGCTTTTCTGAGTGCCAGTGGAATGGGAAGTTAAATCCATGCATAGCAGGAGATCAGCTCTTATTCTCTCTGGCAGATCAGACACGTTCAAGCCAAGTCATGAAAGACAGAAGGATAGGCCCTTGTGGGATGGGTTCCACTTTGCAACAAAATCCACAACTGCAAACTCTAAAAGAATAATATCTATTTCTCATTGGCAGGATCCTCAGATGAGGCCATTGTCACAGGCTGTGGCCACCACTGCAGACATCCCTCAGCACTGTGGCTGGTGAGAGTTCACAGAATTGGTCTCAAGTCCTGCTTTTGTTACTGCTTGATCTTTCCCTCCCAGTGCCAGGCCCTAGAAGTCAGCATTTCTCTCTTTCCTGAAACTGGCACTTGGCACTTGGTTAGAAAATACCTGCTGGGTAAATGACTCAAAAAAAGACAAGAGACAAGTGTTCCCATCTGGGTCTTGAAAACCTTTTGCAAGGAGGAGCCAAGCCAACAAGGTGAAAGCATCCAGGACTGAATGGCGTGCACATGCACAGCCCCCTGTGCAGCTGTGTGCCAGCCTGGGCAGCTCCAGAGGTGTGGACCCACAGCAGAAGGCTTGCTTGTGCCAGGAGGAGCAGGAGAAAGGAGGGCTAGAACTCACTCTTCCAGGTATTTCCAAACTGACTTGTCAGCAGGAAAGTCCCAGTTACAGTTGAGAGAACTCTCTCTCCATTCCACCCTCGTGGAGCTGTAAACAGCAGTGCAGCATGCAGTCTAAGGCACAATAAGTTGTTTTTTGAAGGTACAGCATTACCAGGTCTATCTAGAAGCTGTGAGTGCAGATCACTCAACCTTAGGGGAGAAAAATTCAGCAGCAGTCATTCTATCAAACCCTTCCCCAGTAAAATTATATGTCAGAACCGCACTGAAAGAAAATTTGCATTTCAAATGGAAAGGGAAAATATGCTTTTGCAGAACATCATGGGGTTGGCAGTAATAAATCATGGTACTGTCAGAATGGAAGTGAGTTCCTGCAACTCTTGCACTGCTTTCTGTAAACCTGTGTTGCTGCTGAGGAAGTGAAATCTGGTTAGCCCACAACTTAGCACACAACTGTGCAAGACTTCTTCAGATCTTTTATTGCTTTTCCCGGCATTCATGCTGCACATTTTTCATAATTTCATCAAATTGGGAAAATTTCAGGTTTCAAATGTCTTCATAGACCCCTAGCATGGCAGCTGCTATATTTCTAGCTAGGTCTGAATGCTTCAGGTACTCCTATAGCTCTGCTTCTTTTCTTTTTTTTTTTTTTTTCTTTTTTTTTTTTTATGTTCTCTATAAACCAGTTTTATCCTGTGCATCTGACATAGGTACAGTATCTGGAATTGTCAGAATCTGTTCTCTGATGAAACTTGATCTTTGTGTAACGATGGCAATGCCAACTGCCATAAGGAAATGAAGGAAATTCAGAGAGAACTTCAATTACTACAGATACTGTTTTCAGGCTGTGATAACCCACTGCTGAAATACAAGATAGACTGTTTCTTAATTGTTTGCCTGGACAGTTTTTCTGGACAGTGCAAGACAGGCAGCAGGATCTCACACTTGTCTTGGCACCAGGTATTTTGCTTCTCAAAAAAATCATCTGTAAATAAAGAAACTGTGGGATATAAGAGGGCAAAGCAACTGGAAGAATTGAGAAAGGAGCAAAAAGGGAAATGTGGTGAAAGAAACCTGGTTTTATGGACTAGATGTGTGGATATGGCTGGATGTCTGCAAACCTAGTTGTTCAAATACATCACGTATTATAATGAGGTGTGGAAATATTTATTATGTAACAACCGTAACAACCTCTTTCATTCTGTTAAAGGTAAGAATGACCAGCATTAACTTCCTCAAACACAGCCTCTTCCCAAATGCCTACTGTCATCATCCTGAAGCAGTTCTCTGACGCCTCCAGGGGAGGTGCTAGTGACAGATCATGAAAAATGCTTTGAATTTGGCTTCAGAGACCTCAATGTCTGTTCCTTAAACTGAATTGATCCACCTTTGTGTATGTGAATTAAGGGAAAAGTGATTATGTAGCTGGGACCTCCATTTTTCCCAAGGCTTTCTTTGCCCTTTTGTGTCTGGGCCACACTAACCTCCTCCCATTTGGTCTGCAGTTACAGAACATAGTCAAGGACCAAGATTCTCATTACTTGCAGACGTTGCAGATCTGCAAAAGCTATTTCACCTCTCCCTCCTGGCATGACTTAGTGAGTAGGTACCCAGATCTTGCCCAAGCAATTTTTTCCCTTGTATGATTAAGGGCTGAAATCATCAGAAATCCCAGGTAATGTTCAGCATTCAGTCGCCATTTATTGTGAAATGGCTATAATAGAGGTCACAGAATCACAGAATTCTTAGATCTGAAAGGGACTCTGGAAATCATGAAGTCCATCCCACCTGTCCAGGCAGGGCTACCTAGAGGTGACACAGGAATGAGTCCAAGTGGGTTAGAATGTCTCCAGAGGGGAAAATTCCATGACCTCCTTGGGCAGCCTGTTCCAGTGCTCTGCCAGCCTCAATGTAAGGAAGTTTTCCCTCCTGCTGAGGTGAAAGTTCTTGTGCTTTAGCCTGTGTCCACTGCTCCTCATCCTGTCACTGGGCACCACTAAAAACAATCTGGCACCAACCATCCTCTTGGCACCCACCTTTCAGATATTTACATGCATTAGGGAGGTCCCTTCTGTCTTCTCTCCTCTAAACTATCAGACTCAACTCCCTCAGATGCTTCTTACAAAAGAGATGCTCCAGAGCCCCCATCATCTCTGTGGTTCCCCACTGGGCCCTCTCTGGTCACATCTTGTCTTCCTTGTACTGAGGAGCCCAGAAGTGGACACAGCACTCCAGATGTGGCCTCACTAGGGCTGAGTAGAGGGTCAGGAACATCTCCCTTGACCTGCTGGCCACACTCCTCCCAATGCACCCCAGGATGCCACTGGCCCTGCTGGCCACAAGGGCAGTGCCAGCTCATGGTCATCCACCAAGACTCCCAGGTTCTTCCCTGCCAATCTGCTCTCCAGGAGGTCAGTCCCCAGCCTGTGCTGGTGCTTGGGGTTATTCCTCCCCATGTGCAGGGCCCTACACTTGGCCTTGTTGGACCCCATTACATTTCTCTCCACCCAGTTTTCCAGCCTATCAAGGTCCCACTGAATGACAGCACAGCCTTCTGGTTTATCAGCCACTCCCCACAGTTCTGTTCCATCAGCAGACTTGCTGAGGGTCTCTTTCCTTTAACTGTCTTTCACTGAATGGAAGAGAGGATCTTTCCTGTTTTAGTTCACACTCATTCCTGGCTAATCACATACTGGTTTCACTGTCAGAAATACTATGCTGAGGGTCCTACGAAGACACTGTGAGCATGGAATTGCTCCTGTATTGCACATATCTTATTTTAAAGGAAGGACACTTTTTTCATTTTCAGTTGTAATCATTGTAGAAAACATAAATTATCTGAAACTTCTATTTTATAGATGGTATTTTAATTTCAAGACATAAAATACAAAACCCCTAGAAGCAATCTTAAGGATATTTCCACAAAGACTTTTAAAATTGTTTTATTTTTATATTACAAGCCCGTTCCCTTTGAAAATGCAGATATATACCATCATAAATTGTAATATGGGACATACAAAGACTCCTTGACCTTCATGTAGCATAAAAGTATTGTGATCAAATAACCAAATAATTTAATGCAGCAAAGGTTAATTTAAAAAGTATCCAAGTATGTATTCTAGACATAGACAGCAGATGTTGATTTCCAACTGGACGTGTGATGGATGGCATCTTCCCTGTAATGGGGAAGAGAAAGAGAATTGCTGCTGGCATGTGCATTTAAGCTGGGTGGTATTAAACATTCAACACATGACATTCACTTGCATTTGTCCTGTCCCTCTGCAAGTTGTTTGGAAGTCTGGCTCTAACCTGAGTTTCCAGCTCTTTACAGTACAGGGCAAGCAAGGAAAAAATGCAGGAAAGTCCCCTGGAAAGTGACTCCCTCCTTAGCCTAAACCCACTGACCAAAACTCAAGAGACACCAATGATATGTATCATATTATGAAGCAGAGGAAAGGAGAACTTCTGTGGGTTTAGGGTACAGAACTGAGAACAGAAGCCAAGGTTAAAACTGACACTTTTCCAGTTTTCCTCTGTTACCCCAAATCTGAGCTTGCTAAGGCCAATTCCAATGAAGTCAAGTTTGGGTTAGGCCTTTCTACTCTCTGTGCCTTTGTACCTGCAAGGCAGGATTGATAGCAAATCTTCTGGCTAGGCATATGATATGTGACAATAGCCCAGTGATTGATTGATGTAAGTAAAAAGAAACAGATTTTTCAGATCAGCTAGTGGAGATAATTCTTGCATTTTGGCCCATGGGAACTCATGACATTTGATGACTGATTTCTTCTTAAAAACACTACACTGAAGAGTGTCCATGAAAAGGGGACAGGCTCATTTAAATTATTCCATTAGATCAATTCCTTAGCAGAAAAGGCTGGCAGAACTTGCAGGAGAATTGCATGTTAATAAACTTGGAGGTCACTCATTTTTCTAGTTAATTATTACTTGACAGAAAAGCATTTATGAAAGCCATGCTGTGTATAACTATTTAACTGTACTATGTACAGCTGTTCAAAGAAAGGGAAGAAGCAGATATTCCTGAGGACAATGCCAGCATGCAAATAATTATCTATTATCATCCTCTTGGCCTTATCATTCTTACCTGGTGTGCATCTGAGATTATGTAAATATTCCAGCTAATATTGTCATGTGGGATGGCAGTTTCTATGACACACTTTTTTCTCTACTTTTGGAGAGTATCTGCCTTTGGTGAGGGGATAGATCTTGACTTCCAGAGTCATCTCCAGTTTCAGACAGTGACTTACCTGTCTCAGAGGTACCAGCCCTGTCACTGCAGCACGGTACATTGCCTGCTGCTGTAGGCACTGCTGTGGTCCAGCATTGGCATGTACATTTTAGCCACGATGCAGTAGCTGACTCCAGGCCTCAAATCTTCTATTTTAATAACCTTGTCTTTCCCTTCATACACCAGGACCCTGTGTTGCTTCATACAGAGTGGAGAAAGAAGAGCCAGTCAAGAACATTTCCCTAGCAAGTGTGTCTATGAGTAAAGTTGGATGAGAACAGAGGATGCAGAACACCCCATGAACTTACGCAAACTCAACAGCATTAATAACTTATTCATGTTTTTTAAAGAAAATTCCCTTCCCCTCCAGATTCCTCTCCTATACCAATTTTTTTTTAACTAGGTCATAGATTATGAAGTATTTAGTTGATGGAAAATTATGCAGGGAGGAATTAAAAATCAATTCAATCAAATTCAATTCCTGAAAAATAAGCCTGCTTTGTTTTCAATCACTTGCACAGTTATTGCTGCTCTCACAATCCCAGAAGACTGTTTCAACAGCAAAAAAAATATGTTGTGCCCACACTTTTCTGGCTGTTCAATAGTAAAGAGTTCATATCTGAACATGCTCTTACCTCATCTAGCAAGTTGTTAATTATGAAGACTTGATACAGCAGATCATAATAATTTGTCATTGGTATTTTGCTGCCTCTCTTCCTTCTATAAGGAGAACGTGGAGCCTGGAGCTTCACTGTTATGGATTTGTTGCTATGAACCACAGTTACCATTGGAGGTCCTATCTTAGCTATGGAAGAAAAACCCAAAGCTATAAACACAATTATAGTTTATGAGTAATCTCTCCTAGAATGCAATTTGAATCTGTTCAACAAATGCTCACGTTACCAACAATATGCAATAATATGCTTTATTTACTCCTCAAGTGACGCTTTGTAAATTCTTACTTCTTGGTGTTTATTGGGTTTGGTTATTGTTATTTTGGAGCACTATAATGACAGTGCTAACCAAAAGCTTTGCACATGTCCTTTCTATGTCCTTTCCTGCAGTCAGGATAACACAGAAATGTGAGAAGAATAGTGACCACACACCAAGCAGCTCAGTTCTGTCTTCTCCCCCCAAAGAAAAAAATGCTTCCTTTTTTATTATCTTGAGTCCTGTCTTTCCAGCAGCTCCAGAAATGCCTGAAAATTATTTGTGCACTTCCATGCCCAGAGGAAGTGGTTGAATTAAAGGGATCTTTTGATCTTCTAATTACTGGTAAATGGCTATTTAGCCATAATCACTTGGCTTTCAAGTGTATGGAGAGTCACTCTGGCAGAACACCTCACCTCAGAGCTATTGACTCACTTCTTTACATACAGCTTTGTGGCTAGAAAAAGATAACTCATCTTTGCAAGTTGTGAGCAGAAACGATGCTTTCCATGCCATGGAAGATCAAATTTCTTCCAGGGGACACATGTGTTTGCACTTACTTTCTCTCCAAGGAGTGAATCTGCAGCTGAGGCTCCAGCTGGAATAGACCCCAGCCAGGGCTGCTCTCACTCTGCTGTAGTAAGGCTCCTGGATGTCAGAGGTCTCATGTGTTAGGTCACAGACATGGCTTGAAATCCCCCAGCATTCATCTTTGTTTTGCCATGTGCTCTGCCCATACCTATGGAGAAAGAGGAGGAAGGATGTAAACTTTAGGGATTGCTGCCTGTGTCCGTGCAGATTCTCAGCCATCTGTTTTATCTCATGGCACAGACAAGCATCCTACCATGGAAATTAACTGCCTTCAATTTGATAACAGGGAAGGTTGATTTTCTGGGTGTTTGGGAGCTACAGGGTTCTGTCTTTTCTGAAAGAAATCTAAAGCAGAGACATGGGTCACCAGCCCTGTCAGAAGCCACCTCTTAGCTGCCCCGTGGGAGAGGTAGGTAAGCTGGGATTTAGCCAGTGATGGACAGAATTCCAGATCTCACCAAACTGTTCCTCAAGGGCAATAATCATTTCAGGCACTCACCAGTGTGCCAGGGATGGGAGCAGACCCTGGAGACCAGCCTCTATATTGCCTCAATCTTTCCATGCAAGGCACCCTGAGACAGTGCTGTGGGCACGGTAAGCCACTGAGATACCTTTAATGTTCTATTACAGAATAACTTGACCTACCTAGACCTGCTTGAGGCAGGTGGCTGGACCCAGTGGCTTTCAGAGGTCCCCTGCAAACTACATTTTGCTTGAAATCCTTGGTGCAATGAGGGTGCAGAGCATATTGCTGGAGGTGCTTACACCTTGCCTGCCTCATGCTGCTCGACTGCCCCTTATGGGACTGGCAAGTGCAGAAACAACTGAGAGCTGGCAGCCAAGCAGGACATGGCTGTTTCCCCGGAATGAGAACCTCCTGCCACCTGAGAAATCATTTTAGCCCCAGCAGGGCTGAGCCCCAGCACAGGGGGAGGCACTGGTACTTACACTTTATACTGCACAAAGTAGAGCACATCTCTGGCCTCTCTGGCCCACCCAGGCTGCCAATGCAAAGTGGTGTTGAAATTTAACGAATGGAACTCTACCTTCTGTGGCTTAATCGAATCTTGCAGGTCTTGGTTTCCCAAAACTAAAAGGGCTGCAGATAAGAAGGAATGATAACATAAGGTGTTTGTCACAGACACACTCCTCCATATTGGAATCAGAGGGAATTGCTACAGACCATCTTGTTTCATGACTAGCAGACCACAGGGAAATGAAATCTCCTGGATCTCGCATTCAAAACTTTCCAAGTCACGAAGTCAAGCAGTTACAAAAGAAACACATTTAGAACTATGAAGGGAATACTTTTATGTGGTCTGAGTGTTTGAGGCGGGGTTTTTTGCTGTTTGTTTTGGGCTTGTTTGTTCATTGTTATTTTGTTTTTCTTTTTCTGTTTTTTTTTTCTTTTTTGTTGGTTTATTGGGTTTTTTTTCCTTAGTAGGTTTGCTGCCGTGGAAGATACCTCACAACCATCCCAGGAAACAAACCCTTTGGATCTCTTCACAGAGTCTGCAGTGAGCATCCTCATTAATACTTAAAAGTCAAGTGCTCTTTCCCTCTTTACTTCACTACTCAACTTTAACCTGAAGAGATTATAGCTCTTTTAACTGTTACCACAGTTGTGTTTACCAGCTCCTGCCTAATAAACAACCACCTGAAATTCACTTCTTTTCCTGTCTGTACCACTGGAAAAGCTGTCTGACAGTTTTCAAGATCATCTGTTTTCAAACTGCTATATTACTTGTAACAGATTCAGTTAACAACCTCTCTGAATCATTCAAACCCCAATATTTTTGTGGGTTTTGCAACCCAGATGACAGCAGCTTTTACCCTGGCATAGCACAGAATCAGATAAGACTTGTACTGGCTGAACTAAAACTGGTAATACAGCCATGAAAAAATCTGATGGGCAACACCTTCATTTTATCTGCATTTCAGAACCTGGAAAGATAAAATAACAAACTAATTTGAAAGTGACTAGCTTTTGAAACCCACCAAAGGGTACAGAGATTACTTGACTCATCCAAAAACTTCAATAACAAGCCCTGTCCTCCCACTCCCCTTCCCTTCCCATACAGGAAAAGAGCAAAAAGCCCTTACTTACAAGTTGTCTCATCCTGAAGCAGGTGCATCAGTAAGCAGAGGAAGGAAAGCATGATCCTCCTCATGCTTTGCAGACCAGCTCCATGACTGAAAAGCACCTCTCTTCCTCTTGGGCATGTCCTATGAGGAAGTAATTGTTAAGCACTCCAGAGTTCCCCTTATTTTCAGTGGTTTCCAAATTCCCCGGTTTGGCTTTGGTTTAATTTAGCTGCAAAACATATGAGTAGCTCTAAATTAAACATGAGCAATTGTTCTTTCTTGCAGCTGTGGTCATGCAGAGTTTGGAACTAATTATGAACCAAGCCATTATGAAAAAGGTCCTTTTTTTTAAGACACTAATTCCCAGATGATGTCTGCCAATATTGCTTCACCCCATAATTTCTCACAGAAGTTTTCTTGCTTGCCATGCTAAGATTTTTAATAATTTTTTATTGATTTATTTATTTTAAAATTTATTTATTTATTTATTTATTTACTTATTTTCAGCTCACTAGTTGCTCAGAGCTGAAGAGCACAAGAAATTTTGCTCCAAAGATATAAAAGACCTACCCATGGGATGTGCTTTGGGTTTGATGGACTGCCTCTGGGCCAAAAGCAAGAGCTGGAGTTTGCAGGTGTGCTGGTGGCAGGACATCATCTAGAGGGCTGTCACTGGAGGAATGAGGGGGCTGTGAAATCACTTCTGGCAGCACATTCATCCCATGCTGGCTGTGGGGAAGATGCTGGGATGCTGGGGAAGTTGCAGGACTGACAGCCTCCAGACTGGGATTAGGAAGATAAGCCCAGCCCATAGGGCAAAGTGCCACTCTGGGTTGGACTTTCAGACTGCTCGGAATCGTGCTGCAGCACTGCCTGCACAAATGCTGGCATTTGTCAGTGTTATCCTCTGCATCCTGCCTGCCCACTATGCCCATCCCTACAAGCTTGACCCCAGGGCTGGGGATACTGGGGCTCTCCGGTGAAAAAAATCTCACTTTGTTCTTGCAAATGCTTTAATGCCGCATGCACGTCTGCCTGGTGGGAGATGAGTTTTGTGCTCCTGGGATGTGTGGAAAGCTCAGACAATTCTGCTGGTGGTGAATGCCGTGCTACTGCCTAGGCTTGCCCCTCAGTGTTCCTTCCCCAACAGCTCCCCGATGCTGACACCCACTGGTACTTCACTGCTCATGCACTGGTGCAACTAAGCCAAAGTCAGGATGCTTTCTCTGTTTGCAAACTCTTGATGATAAATAAGCAAGAAGAGAAAAATGCTAATTTTATAAGACTTAGCACAGTCCTGTGTAACAGCTTTCACAAAAGGAGTAATGGATGTGAAGGCTACCTGTCTACTAACAAATAATTGTCATGAAATCGTCTTTACTTTGTGAAAACGTGGAAACAGAAGACTTGTCAGGTCAAAAAATGTGCAAGTTCTGGTTCAAATGAACTTATTTAAAGGCCACCAGTTATATTGGACAAACTGAACAACATCTAGTCAAGAAGCTGATTTTGGTCAGATAGATGGGCACAGGGTCCCAGTTCAGCTGACCACATATATCTCATTATACTTGCACCAAACCTGCCCCACATTTAGTAAAATTCTGGGTGACTTTGAATAATGAATTAGTCAAACCAATTAAGGGAATTAAAGAACTGAGAAAAAAATGAAGGAAAAAACCCCCCCCAAAATGCAGGCAGAAGTCAGAAATTCTATCTCCAGCTGCAGATTTTTTATCTATCTATTTCCCAATGGAAATGGATAAACAAAAAAACCTTTTAATAGTTCATTTACTTGAAATAGTTCCCCATGCCAAATTCAATTAGTATTTCATCATGTTATATGAGCTCAAGTACGGGAATAGGGAACTTTTACAAACCAATCACTAGACTAGAAAAGTCACCAGTGTTTAGTCACAGGTCATGTATTTGTTTACTTGGATTGTACACACCTTCCCATATCCCGAGAAGCAGCCCATTGCCAGGAGCTGAAGTGTGGACCTTTGTCAAAGTTCCTTTCGGTGGTGGTTCCTCCTAGGAAAGCAGAGGGAAACCCACCAATGGGTTTTGCTCGGATAAGGCTGCTGTGCCATGTGGTGAGAGAAATGCCGGTCTCATGGGTGCTGGAAAACACCCAGGCTTTCCTGCACACTGCACTCCGATAGTGTTTTATCTGCAGCTGAGCTCGGCGTGCTGCAGTAATCGGTGACTCCTCGCACCCTTTGGGTTGCCACTGAACCAGCCGCTGCTGCAATAGCCGGCAATTAGCCCCTGTGCTACTCATCGGCCTCGGCCACGCTGCTTCGCTGCTTTGTGGGATAAAAATCCCCACAGTCACAAGGAGCAGCTGCGCGCACACACCCGTGCAGACATGTGCACCTATGTCTGCAGTCTCACAGAATACGTATACAGTGTATATACAGTGTACATACAGTGTACGTACTGTGTATATAGCGCATTTCAAAGTGTACGCTATGGAGAAGCACAGGATGATGCACACTGCAATGCTATTTAAAATATGAGAACTTCTAGAAACAATATCAAGGGTACTCTAACAGTACTTTATGAAGAAATGGAAAGTTGAAGTGTATTATTTAGCCCAGCAGAATCCACAAAAGTAGTTATGCTACTAGCTCATCCTCGCTTACACTGCAGCATCTTTCTGATCGAAACCATTGGGAAACAGCAGAACTGATATTTTTGTGACCCAACATAAAAAAAACATGGGTATGAGAATTTTTTCAGTTGCTGGAATAGAAACCTATCTGAGTGCTATGTAAACAGCTTGCTTCCTCTTGAGGATGGATTATTGCTACACAGAGGTAAAAGTCAAGTATTTTTGCTGAAAGCTGCTCGACTCATTTCATTTGAAAGGACCACCTCCTTGTTACTCTTTTTTATTCTTTTGCCTTTGAAAGAATTGTTTCCCATACATAAGAGAGGAAAATGTAACCCTGAAACTGCTATTGCAGCACAACCTTTGGTTTTTCAGACACCAGTCTGATATTTGCAGTGGATGCGAGGGTGGGTTTTGCTTACATGCCTGGATGAGGATGTGGGAGGATGACGAAAGCAAACCCAAAGCACACAGGGGAATACTTCTGGTAACTGCCAGAGGCAAGGCAATTCTCTCTCATGTGTGGCATTTCACACAAAAATAAAAAATGTGAGGGGTTCATGTTACTCTAAAGACTATTTGCAGTTGGAGCCACAGTTTTCAGTCTTTTCTAAACAGCCAGTGTGGACTCAGAGGAAAACCTGTCTTGGAGGGGACTCGGGAGGTCATCCTGTCCAGCCTTAGCACAGTGATAGTACAATTTTACCCCACAGTTAAGCACCTTTAACATGAATTTCCTCCTGCATATCCTAGTGGGATTCCTCTGCTGCATTTATGACAGATGCTTTTTGTGCTTTTACTTCAGATAAAAGTCTGCCATTTCTGCAGATGCTACAGTTTGCTAGAGTTGGCAATTAGATCTCTCCTGAGTGCCACCCCTCCTGGCTGGAGGGATTCAGCTCCCTCAGCTTCCTCTGGTGTGTCATGCGCAGCGGGACAGCCCTTTGCCAGCTCAGCGGGGACTGGGAAAGTGAATCACTACACTGCATACAAAAATTAAAATGAAAGCAAAGAAAACCCCCACAGTCAGGCAGGAGGGACTTTTTGGATCTTTCTTCCCTGCTCTGTAGGGAAGAGACATTGCATCACACCAGTTCTTACAGAGAAGTTTCTGAGGAAGCAACGTAGACTTTCACTGCACAGTGTGTGCCTTCCCTGATTCCTGCACACAAACCTCACCTCTCACTGCTAAAGGGCTTGGACCAACATTTTAAAGATTGCAGTTAGAAATTCCAATGCTGTAGCTGCATCTACATAGGGAGACTTTTGACCATATTAAAGATGAAGATCTCCCGAAAGCTCAAAAGTAGTGAGTCATCATTTGCACATGCAGTATTCATTTAATAACGTGCAACACACTGAACTGACCAGGAAGTTAGTAACCAACACTAACATTCATTAGGAACTAAAACTAATACAAACCCCAAAATAGCTCCAAGTCTTTCATTTAAATGACAAGTTCCCTTAAAAGTGTCTGTTTTTCTCACTTGAGAATCCATAGAATTATATTTTTTCCTACCACTAAGGAATGCTGTAGCTTGTTTAAGCCCATTAAGACACTCTTTAGGTTGTCGATCCCTCACCAAATCATCTGCAGACAAAAAACTACCAACTTGGAGACATGTGAAATGAATATTCCAGAATTCAGAATTTGTTGGTTTTTCTTAGGTAATCTTCATAGCACAGTAAAAGTGCCAAGTGCTCACTCAGCCAATAGAACCCACAGATAAAACTGGAGAGGTACATCACAAACATTGCTCATGCTTTCTTGGTCCACCTACTAAAGCAAAGAAAAACTCAATTCTGGTAGTGCCAATGCTCTCTGACACACTGCCACCAGAGGCAACTCCTGATATATTGGTAGAATATGACCCATACACTGATGTTTTTTATTTTTTATTTCTTTTGGCAGGGAGTGGTTCGAAGCCTCTGGATCTAATCACCAAGTCCAGACCACACTGGGCTGACTCAGCACATGGCACAAGAAGGGCAAGGGGTTGTGCAGGAAAAGACACACAGAACTGGGATGCCTGCCTTCACATTTGTCATCAAAAATTTGGCTGCAGAAGGAGCAAACACTTCTGGTAGCTACTTTCCTGGAAAGTTGCAAGTTCCAGGGGTTTCCCTGGCCAAGGGAAAAAAGAAATACAAGGAAAAAAAAAGAGAATCTGCCTTTCACTCATCTCTTCTGCAAGGAGAAATTTACAAGCATCACACTTTCTAGCCTGTGGCTCAGTTCTGTGATTGTCTTTTGAATTCTCAGTATCATTCGCCATCATCCAAGGAATGCAAACTCTAGACCAAGGAGTCCATTCTGACAATGATCTTTACCACCACTGTCTCCAAATACCTACTGGATTTGTACATACACTGTTTAACAAGCCTTTTTTGTTTTCCTCAATAAATGCAGTGTTGAAGATCTCGTGTGGATAGTCCCTAAGCATCCAGGAATCAGTGTTCTGAGCTTTTCAGGACAGGACCTTTCACACTTAACTGGTTTTCACACTTCTCAGAGGTGTTAGTTTCGAATCTACTGCAACATGACTGTTTAACCAATAAGCTCCCTCTGTGATTCTTAAAGACAAAAAAAGCTTTGTTCCATACTCATCTTAAATGAAGTTCGGTGTATCTATCTGTTTGCTAGTTTTGCTGCACAGCCTGAAGCAATTGACAAATTAACTCTTTATAATTTATCATCCAAATTCACAGTACTTTATTGCATTTTAGGGTCAGATTTGGGGGTGAGTACAAATTAGTAGTGTATTAAAAGCTGATAAAGGCCAGACTGATACTTGAGATGAAGCCACATGGAAGAAGGGACTGAGAAATGGCATAGATGCTCTCTGCCTCCTTGCTACCACTGCCCTCTAGCCATTCAGACAAGCTTTTGCAACCCTTCTTTCCTGATTATAATTTATCCCACACTTGATCACATCAGCAGCAGGCTAGCACAGGCCTCAACTCTACCAAACCTGGTAGCAGAAAGCACACAACAGTACACAATTCCTGTCTTCTGGAATGGAACTGCATGTGCCCTCCACCCTTCCTGCTATTAACTGAGCCGCTATAAACTTCAATGTGCCACAAAACGTAACACAAAGCAGTCATGCCCAGAAAGAAAACAAAGTGTATATATTTTTGTTCTTTTCACTCTGTATTTTCAGTCTCAAAGGATTGTATTTACTCTTTTTGAAAGGCATTTTTGAAGGGCTGTTCAGTTTTTGAGTTTGTAATTCAAGCAATGTTGGCACGGAAAAAAAAGCTGTATCAGAGTCAATACTCTTACTGCTGTACTGTGAACATGGCAAGGGTGTGACAACTGCAGGATACATTTTGCAGGACACACAGCAAACTGGCAGGCAGAACCACCTGGTTTGCCTGCTCATTGTTTGCTGTGCTTGTAATGCTTTTCCTCTTTCAAGCTGTGGCTGGACAGCAGAAATTAAAACATCACACAAACAAGACTTCTGTGATCTTTAAACTCTAATGAACAGTAGTAAATTCCAAGGAATGCCAGCTTTCCTCTCTGTAGCAATTACTCCATTCAAATGATTTGACCATTTAAAACTTGTTCATAATTCTTAGATAGAACAGAAGGAAGCAGCCCCAGGCTGAAGCAATAGGACTGGACTTAAGTTACTGCAGGCTGCATCAACAGCATCAAAGGGCAAAAGAGAAACTGCAATGCCGAGGATGATGATGGTCAGAAGGATCCAGGAACTGCTGCACACATCCACACACACACATCTCCCCCAAACAGTGCTTTGATTCTCAATAAAGCTCAAGCATACACCATGTAAGTAACATGAACTGAGAGAGCTTTGAAAGCACATTTAGTCTTCAGAACAAAAGCTAACAGTCATAAAGAGGTAAGGACACACATTTTTCTTCTTAGATTTTTTTTATTTATATATAAAAACATTTACACTGTACAGTATTTACAGGAATTTCATTACAGATTTCAGCCCAATGATGGAATCCATTTAGAGAATATAGAAAGAGTAATAATAAACAAGAACTTCATAGTTAAAGGACTGAACTATAAAAAAAAAAACACACCAAAGAAATCTACACAGGTCACCTTTTCCTAAGATAAAAAGCTGCTTTGTATTTGGTTTGTCATTTTGGTTGTGTGTTTTTGCTTTTTGGGTTTTTGGTTTTTTTAAGATGTGCTGAAACTATTAATTTGAGCCACGTACAACATCTCTTACTTACTAATACTCAACTGTTTACATAGAACCACTTCAGAGCAACTGGTTATTCCTGAGAAAAACAGGTTTTCTCATGCAAGTTTCTTTTTCTGCAATCTTCTATGAAGGATGAAAAAGAAATTAAAAACATGTGCATCTTTTCCAGGCAATTGTCTTGCTTCCACAGATGTCAGTAGATTTGACAATTTTATTTTTTTTTTAAACTACATTACTGACTTATGTGGAAAACCACATAAAAGCAGATTTGATGTTTCTGTGCCAGCACACAGTACTGCCATAATACCTCATTATTAACTGCAGATCTAATAATAAAAATTACAATGTCCACCCAAGAACAAGGACTAAAGAAGTTCTTAGAAATACTGGCAAACATGAGGCCAAAGTTTGGTGAAGTTCTCTTTCACTGGATATATTGCTTCAGCTAGTCACAGCTAGTAAAAGAATCCCGTGGTTTGTGCACCCTTAAAACTTCTTTATTTCACAACTAGAAAAGCTCTAAGCTGGCCTGAGCAATTTAAACATCTAAACTATCCCTGTGCCACTAGGTAAGTATGCAGCACACAGAAGGCAGGCTGCAGGGATGGTGCTAGTTCAGTGGCTTCTATACTTACAGCTCAGAAATTTTGATTTAAAAGTACATTTAACCTCGTTTTATTTCAAGAGCAGGTCTGCTGTATATATATGTGATATAGTACAAAGCACTCATACTGCTGTTCTTGATTTTCAGCTTCTAAAATAACACCACCTTTCCAATACATGTGACTATCTGCCATGAAAAAATTTTCCCATATGTTATTATGATATATTTTTGTCTCATTTCTTATAGATCTTAACATTGCAATTCTTAATGATAGCCTGGCTCCTGGCTAGGTCCTTTTACTCACACTTGACTCCATGTGATTTGAAAGATTCAGAAGAATGTACAATGTACTTGTATTGCAGGGGCAAGAGGCAAGAACCTGAGATAGTCACTTGGTTTTAAAATGTGTCTATCTGCACTCCTCTTCCACTGTGTCAGCAAAGGAAAATCTTCCAGAACAATGAAACACTTAGCTCACACAAACCTGAGATGCTAAGTCTTAGTTCTAACAGCACCAGGGTTTCCTGATGCACTGCTAAGAATGTAAACCTAATTTAAAAAAAAATTTCATGCTTCTGACAGAACCTTGGTTTTGTGGAAGATACATCAAATCCAACAACTGCCAGAGCTAATTCCTGATGTTTTAGGACAATATCAACCTTTTTTTTTTTTTTTTGACAAAACTAACAGAAGGAAAACAAACTACCAAGTGCAAGGTTAAATACTTGGAGCAGTTGCAAAGAAAATACTCAGCAAATTGTCTGGTCAGAAACTTCTTCCCAAAAAACAAGACTAACTTTACAGTTTCTAATGTTTTCTTTATCCCTTCAGAGCCAAGTTTAACTTAAACACTTCTCTGACATTTATAAATTCCTGAGGTATTTACTGCAATTCATATTCATCAACAAACCTCCAAACTCAGAAAGAAATTTCATCAACTCCAATCTCTGCACAAGACACAGCTGCTCATCTACTTTGTAGACAGCTAGGACCTTCAGTGACGAGCAGCATCACTACCTGAAAAGTCAGTTTAATTGAAGTTTCAAGTGCAATTAATGCTGATTTTCAAAAAGCCTTCTTATAACACCAGGAGTGTTATTTTCTGCACCTCTGCCATGGGGAGACCTACACACTAGTGCATCTGAGCAGTAAGGCACTAAGTATTGCCTTCTAGGAACTGAACCCAGAACATGACATTGGAAAAGTTGCTAGGGGGTCTCATTATGTCTGAATATCATGGAGAAACATATCACAGCCAGCTAACAATTACTGACTGGGCTTTCCGTGACATCATAATTACAAAATTCACCTGCTTGATTTGGCTTTTCCTAAAGTGATCAAAACCCTGGTAACCAATCTGTTACCTTCCTATGAGTAGTGATGGGAAAAATAGCTATTGTTTTTAAATCTTTTGTACCACTGTGGTCAACATCTGATGTAGACAAGAAGAGAAGCACTCCCGAAACAGCTGTATAAACGAAGAATACTCCTTAAGAACAGTCATGTCACTGAGAAATTTAAGGACAGAAGTACTATGACACTGGTTTTCCTTTAAAGCCACCTGCTGTAACAGGCTAACAATTCTGATAATCCTCTAGAAATGTCTTTTAAAACAAACAATTTTGTGTAAATGGACCAACTTGTACCCGTAAAGTGTTCTTTTTTCCTGAACTAAACTTCATTAAGGATTGCTGTAAACGTTTCCTACAAATAGAAAATACCTATCAAATCTCGATTAAAGGGAAATAAATGGATTGCATGGATTTCAATATGAAAAAAAAATATAAAAATATAAAATTCTTATTCCTCAGTTTTCAAAGCTACAGCTCTATGATACAAAATTCAGAAGGCTGCCAGATGACAATAAAACTTACAAAGTACACCTTAATCACACTATTCTTCTATTGTATTGAGACATATTTTTAGAGGGCGAT
The DNA here is from genome assembly GCF_027477595.1 of Haemorhous mexicanus. Taxonomy (NCBI): domain Eukaryota; kingdom Metazoa; phylum Chordata; class Aves; order Passeriformes; family Fringillidae; genus Haemorhous; species Haemorhous mexicanus. The sequence continues at coordinate 52,319,721 of NC_082343.1, forward strand.
TTTACATAGTTCCTGAGTTATGTTATTAAAACAGGGGAAATGGCAGTGATTTTCATCCTGCTAGAAAACATGCTTGGAAGAAGTTCTATTCATTTCTACTTAGAGAACATATTGTTCTAAAAATTAGGATAGAAGTGTCCCAGAAGAAACCAGGCTTTTGAATTTTGAGGACATTTTCTAAACAATTTGTGCAACCCACTCATTAGACTTTTTTTTCTCAGTGATGAACAGTCAGCTTGCTAATATATTCTGCCAGAATGTGACATGGTTACTCACGCCACTAGGTGATCCTAAGGTGCTGCTGTACTGAAGTTAACAGCAAAGACTACAAATTCACAGAATTCTTAGGGTTGGAAGGAACCTCTGGAAACCATGCCGTCCACCTTCCTGGCAAGGCAGGGTCACCTAGAGCAGCTGACACAGGAATGAGTTCAGGTGGGTTTTGAATGTCTTCAGAGAGGGAGACTCCATGATCTCCTTGGGCAGCCCCTTCCAGTGCTCTGCAACCCACCCTCAATGCAAAGAAGTTCTTCCCCATGTTGAGGTGAACTTCTTGTGTTCTTAGTTTATGGCCACTACTTCTTTGACATGAAATCAAATTCTTAAGAAATACAGAAAGAGCTTGTAGGCATAATCTTATTTAAAAGAAATAAGAGCACTTAATATAAAAATACTCTTCAAAAGAAAAAGATACGCAAGAGGATACCTACAGTAATGGTAAAAACTCTCAAACATTTCTTGCACAAGTCTATCATAATCAAGTGAGGTACTTCTTAAGCATTATGTTCATTGAACTAATTTTGAACAAGATTTGAAGCAGAAGTGAATAGTGGTATAGCTGCTGTTTTAGAGTCGAGGCTATATTTTCTATAGAGTATTGTTAAAAAAACAGCACTATTCCAAATAGGAAATAATGAGTTATATCATATATAAAAGCATTTTAAAAACTGGTTATTATGAAATTCCCCCACACTTTTTATGCCATTTTCCGGTACTATTTTCAATTGTGCACTGCTCAGAACAAGTACAACTCGTAGATGTTCACAATTTAACCCATATTTTCCATAAGCTTTACTGATGCTTTTCTTTCTGGGTTGTGGTTAAGCACTTTAGCACTTCATCCTGGCTACTCAGTTGGCCTGTAAGCATTCACAGGCTGTTCTTCACCAACATCTATCATCAGCATATCCAATGGAACATGAGGCTTGTCATAGCCAGAAAACTTGAAGCAGCTGCTTGGAATGACTGTTTGCTGTGTTTCTGTGGTAGGAATCTCCGACCCTGAAGACTTACTGCATGTATCCATTTGGCTACTGTTGGAAATGAAGTAACTCTCCTTTCCTTCACAATTTTGTTCATCAGCATCAAAAGAGACCTCCTCTGTGCTTTCCTGAACAGGCACCTCTTCTGCTTTGGCTGGTGTCTCTGGGGAAGAGACAGAAGATTCTCCATCACAGGAATTCACAGGACTAACAGTTGGTTCTTTTGGCTCTATCTCCAGCAAGGTTACTTCACCATTCACTGGCAACTCCGAGTGGCCTGATATTACAGATATATACTTCCCCTCTGATCTTGGTCCCATTAGGGCGCCTGTGTTCAGGTTTCTCATCACACTGACCTAAATGGAGGAAAAAAAAAAAAAAAACCCAAAACAAAATAACTTTGAGTTTAAAAGCTGGAAAAATATGTAAGTTGATAATAACAAATTTAACATCACTATTACCAATTCTAAAACAAAACTGCAAAATTAAAATCTGGCCTATGTTCATGAGTTTAACTTTCCAGTAACACTTGTATGCAAGACCTCAAAAATGCTGACTTTGGGCAAGCATATTTGCAAGGATCAAATCCATTTCATGTCACCCACTACATTGTGCAGTTTCCAACAGAGAGGAAAATAGCAAAACAATAAGACAATGTAATACTTTTCAGCTGGGGAAACCTTTCATACTCATTATAGCTAATGAGTGTAATTCACAGTGCCTGTGATAATTTCTGGCACCTGTCCCAGCCAGGAGGGAAGTGAACAACACACCCAGTAACTGCGTCTATGGTGAAGTCTCTCACCTTATTTCACAGAGCCACTAAGCAGTCCCTCAATGCTGCAACAAATTTTCATGTTTCACTTCGAAATCCCTCTACAGGTTGATCATATGAATTCTTTCAATGGCCAGGCCCCAGCTTGTTTTAAACAATTACAATATGCTTTCAGGCTGCTTACATTATTTAGACTTTTAATGTCTTTTCATGAGTACATACAAATGAAAAACAAAGTAGGGTAACTTTTCAGCTATTTGATGGTGTTCCCTAAAGATAACAGAATGCCTAAGGAGAAAGAGTTAATAGCGTCCTTTCACAAATTTCGTAATTCACTATGTATGTATATCACACAATATCAAGTATTACAGATCTGTGAATTTCTTAATGAAATACACAATCACTGTTTTTTCAGATATTTTGTAAAAAAGTAATCTGCCTGAAAATTCAGATGGAGGCAAGTTTTGAAGAAAGATATGTATACAGGAGAAGGAAAGACAAAGTGAAATAACATTAAGAAAAATTACACATAGACACAAAGAACCTCCCAGTCTGTACTAGCGTAAGAACTGAGAGGGCCATCGAAACCACATGATCCAATCTGACTCTGCTTTTCAAGAGTATTCTCTGATTAAATAGTTGTGAGACTCTAGTTTTACATTCACACCTTCAGAGCATGCTGACTTCATTAGAAACTGCTTTCAACTCTCACTTCAGTCTGATTATCTTACCCCACAGCAGCCCCGATATCTGTTGATGCTACTCTGTGGCTAAGGCTGGATCAATAAAAGCATCCCAATTTAGGAAAACCAAGCAGCTGAACAACACCACCACAAGTCAAGCAAACCCCCTGAAGAGCAGTTACTGGTCATCTAAGTTAGCTTTACAAACAGCTGTGTGAACATCACTCAGGTGAGGCAATCCCACGGGGAATCAAGGGTTGCCACTGAAAAGTGCATTCAGGTGGCTCCTGACATACTACAACTAGCTGCCACTCAACCATCAGTGTCTCTGGATCTTCATTTTCTGTTGTAGAAACAGAAGACTACATAAAGAATATTCAGAGTAATTTCCATGAGAATTCATGGAAACCACTCACTCATAAGGAGCAGATGCTTAAAAGTTAGTTGCAAGTAACAGATTACAATCAATAATGGGTAGATACTGAAAATGTTAAGAACACCATAAAGGATTAATATACTTTTTGAGAACCTCTTTGTACCAGTATATTGGATATATATCCAGAATATTGGGTACTTACGCTATACAACACTGATCTTGAAGGGACCAGCATCTACAGTTTTCTGGGGTGGGAGTTAGCAAACATCTGACTCTAATAATCACACAGCAAGTGACAACAGAAGGTAATTCTCTGTGTAGGGTGGAATACTTGAGGAATGAGAATAACCACAAAGTATTACAGAAGCCATGGTCAAAAGTTGCATTCTCAGCTTTCTATCTCTCCCCATACCAGTACAGGCTAAACAGAAGTTAAAAACAAAACACAGTGAGTGCTTGTTTCTGTCCTTTTAGGATTTTCACACGGTTCGAAAAAATCACAACCCTAAAATGTGCTAAGGGATCACCTTGCATTCTACACAGGTCCAGCAATTCATAGTGAGCACTGGCAATACTTTGAGACTGGGGATAAAATGCATATTCTCTGTACAACAACAACCAAGACTTCTCAAAAAGGGAAACACATTTTTCTCTTGACAAGTTTCTGACCAAGGCAAGATGGTGCAAAGACACTCCTATTCCCATTCATGAAAGAAGGAAGCGATCAGAAGAAAAAACTCCCATGTGTTTCCCGGTATCAAAGGTTTTTTAAAAGCCACTGAGTCATAACTACAAGACAATTTAGCAACTCATGCAGTTGCTTCTAGCTTCCAAGATAAGAATCAGTTTATTACAGTAATTGAATGCTTATTACAGTAACATTCAAAAGATCTTAAGTAACAAGGGTAATTATGATACAGTTGCTATTTGAAGAAAAGTATTTACTATAGGTAAGTTAATATTTTTCTTTTATTCACATTACCGAGCAAACTGACAGCCAGTGATGGGTATCAGCAGTATTTCCTGGCATGTGCAGGTACTCACATAACTTCCTGTCTCCAATAACAGGACCTGAGCTTTCAGGTCTTTCACTGTCTCAACAGACTAGTGAGACACACTGCTGAAAGTCAGGCTCGAGGACACAGGTAAATCACATATCCCAAGGAATCCGTAACAGCTAAGGTAATTACTAATTCTTTCTTAACTTCCTTTTCTAATGATGTGTCAACCTATGAGTTCCAAGTAATTTTCAGGTGCACATTTAATGAAGGAGAGTTTGAGAACTCCATTTCAAATCTTATTACGATGTTGGCAAAAATCTTTGTTGTCTCTGCATGGTTCAACAAAACTAATGCTATGTAAATTTATAAAGAGAAGATGATGTTACTGCCCCCTATAGATGCTCACAGGGGAAAAAAAAAAAGTTTTCACAAAAGCAATGAAGCAGCTTCTCTCTTATAAGATGACAATTATTTGTGGCAAGTGTCAGTCAATATATACAGGAACAATTAGTTTCTCCACATCAAAAATATATGTTGTATTACCAAAGAGCAAAGCCTTGTCATTCCTGTCAGAACCAGAAAAACCACCAGCAGAAAACAGAAAAGCAGGCTTAAGTAAGACTCAACTTTCACTTTTCTCTTGAGAATTAATGTTTTCTACTCCCAAAAATATCTGCCACCATTCAAAGACAAAAGACACTGAAGAAAAAGGGAAGTTAAAGCAGAGAGAGAGATGCCCACAGCACATCAGAAAATTATGGTCAGGTTCCTTTAGAAGTGGGTATGCCCTTATCACAAATCTTAGAACAAAAAGGTAGTACAGGAATAGCCACCGGACAAATTGTGATGACCGAAGACAATGGGTGGAAAGAGACAGCCTCTTGCAATACTTTTAGTGAGATAAATGAAAGGGAGTTTTAACTACAGCTGAACTGCTGAAATACCAGATTCCTTTGATCCAGGCAGAAGACTAACATGACGTCTTGCAAAGGAATCTGTCCTATTTCATATATGCATATTCCTGGTAGGATCCTACTGTTTATAAGCATGTTTAAACATTTAAACAAACATGTTTTCTGATTAAGACAATCATTCATTGCCTATATCAAATGACAGCTGCACTGTGGAAGTAGGACCAAGACATGACTGATACGTAATTCCTGGGAGTCACAAACAGCACAGAAAATACAGTATAAAAGCTTTGGAGCTCTAATTGGCAATGAAATTTTTTTCTTTTCTCTGACAATGTAACACCCACAAAGGTAGCTGCTCGATGGTTACTCTTTCTCATTTTCCTTTCTGTTGGAAAACTCCAAATTGCTGGAAGTCACTCAAATGATGTTTTAGCATCTACTTAAAGGTGCCAGGAAGGAGATCACAGAAAATTAGCAGTCCTAAGGTAGGAAATCTTGCTCAGCCCTTTAACAGATGGAAAAACTCCCTAGATGTTTTATTTTCAGAAAGCTCAGGTAAGGCACAATGATGATTACCTGTACAGAAAGAAATGCCTAGTACATATTCAAAGGTCAGTGACAGGCTCCAAGTGCCATTAAGTCTATAGAGATAATGTCATATAATTAAACTTATTGTTCATATTAATTAAATTGTTTGTTCATTACTTCAAATGATTAACCGTAAAATAATTATGCTTGTTATTAACTGCTCATTTTACATTCCCACAGTATTCACATCACCTATACTGAAACTACCCCTATGAGCTCTACAACTTACATTTGTCATTAGAGTCTTCATTGGAAATGGACAGAAAATACAGAACACCCTGATTTGGAAGAGACCGACAAGAATCGGTGTCCACTTCCTGACTGCACCCAGGGCAACCTAGGAGTTAAACCACACATCTCAGAGCATGGGCCAAATGCTTCTTGAATAGGATTTGGGCAGTGACCACTTCCCAGGGGAGCTTGTCTCAGTGCCTGATCACCTAGCTAACAATATTTATAAATAATTAAAGGGCTTTATTCAGCTCCTTAGCAATAAAATATGATGTAACATGTGAACCATACTGTGGTACTGGAGCCTAGGAACCACAAAGTAACATCTAGTCCAGTAAAATGAGAATATGGGCACACACGAGTTTCTACAAGGTGAGCTCAAGTGTGAAGTTGGAGCATGCATCAGGGAGGTCACAGGTGTTAAGGAGCACACATTCTATTTGTGATATTCTGCTTCCTAATCCTTTAAATCAGATATCACAGTGCTACTGGAAAGCCAAAATAAAAATGGATCCACTGAGTACAGCACTGGATCCATTGTTACAGCACTGTAATCCTGCTGAGCCATCTTTTGCTACATGAATGGTCTTCACAGAAATTACTGTTTTTGTACATAGGACACAAAGTTACATATATAGAGAAGTACACCCTGGTGTGAACATGACAAAAAGTCTCCAGGGTCTGCTTTGATATTGGGGCCTAGTTGGAGATGTCAGAGAGGTTTCTCTCATCCGATTTTTTATAGCTTACAGTGTGAATGGCTACCTCCAAACTAGTCCCCTGGCTTCATCACAGTCTGTGGAAACAGGAATTTTAGAAAGCATTTTGTCTGACCAGAAGTGCATTCAGAAGTTCTGAATATAATTTCAGAACAAGATTAATCATCTTGTGCTGCACAAGCTGGTGGACTAGATCACTTCTTTACTACAAAGGAACCACCTCTGGCTTGGTATCTCCATTTAGTCAGAACAATCTCGCCTCCTGATATTCTGTTCTAAAGAACACAAATTCCAGAGGAATCTTGGGCATTCACTATTGAGAGGTCATTTTAAGGGGTTTTGAAACTGAAGACCAGACCATGGAATCAAAGATTATTGTCTACTCTCTCTATAAATGAGACTTCCTCCATCCACTGAGAAGATACCCTTGCTGTGATTTCTGTTTGCTACTGCCTCAGGTGGCAGCCCTTTGAAGTTGTGGTAGTTCATTCCTTGTGACTAACACAACACCAGGAGAACATTACAACAGTAGTTCTTAGATACTCCACTCTGGCCTGACATGAAACCAAGGAGTGCTGCTGCTCTTTAAGGAACATCCACTCTGTTTCCTAACGATGGCTACAGCAAGTTTTTAAAATAGAGCAGCTGTCTCTTCCCTGTGACTGCTCAGTGTGAGAACAGACTTCCCCATGTCCTTCTCTCTTCCTATAGAACTACTACTCCCTCCCCTTACTCTGAACATTATTGCTAGTTGCTACAATATTAAGAATATTGTAGCAACTAGCAGAATTGCCAGTACTACTGTTTAATGAAGGAATCTCACAGTTCCTGTGACAGGACAAAGGGAAATGGGCACAAACTGAAACACACAGAATTTTTTCTGAATGTAAGAAAAACTGTGAGGGTGGTTTAACATTGGAATAGATTGCCCACAGTAGCTGTGGAGTCCCCTTCCTTGCAGGTATTCAAAAGCCATCTGGATATGCTCATGGCTAATCTGCTCTTGCACTTGAGCAAAAGGCTCTGGGTAGATGACCTTAAAAAGTATCTTCTCACATCAGTGATTCTGTGGCTTTGTGCTCTGCTACTAGAGTGAACACAAACCTGCCTAGGTATGCACATACGGAGTTTTTAAGAACCAAGCTCTGAAACTAGACCAACTACTGCTACTTCAGTTAAAGACAGATTGAAGTCTAGCCCCACTAAGAGGCATCTGCTTGCAAAGCCTATCAGAATATTTGACTGGCATAAATTCTGAATATCTATGAGACCATAGTAAAAAAGCCAAAAAACCCCAACCAAACAAACCCAAGAGATCTGCATAAACATACAGTAGTTACAGAACTTACCAAAGACTTAGGCAGCTGTATGTTGTTTTTCCTTAGTTTCTTGCAGCCACAGTATACTGTCGGTATTACCGTCAAGATCCCAACAGCAACACACAGAATGATGATACCATGTGTACCTAAGAAATTAAAGCAAAATCTACTATGAATTTTGGAAAAATAAGCCACTGCTGTATCATTTAGAATAATTTCAGAAATTGTAACAGCTCAGAATGCTTAGCTGTAATGTGTGAATTTTTCAATTTACTCCTTTTTTTCACTCAGGAAAAAATACGACTTTTATGGAATCAATAAAAATCAAAATGACAGAAGCTTTTCAGGTTATATAAACGTAATCACAATTTTATAGAAATAAAGGAATTCTGAAATTAATTTTTGTTCCTTAGAGATGACAGATGGAGATAATGAGATTTGTACATCTTCTATGTGATAGCATATTAAGTGACATAACTACACAGAGGTTATGTACAATAAAAGTAAAAAACATCTTCCAAAACACAGAATTGTTAATGATTACAGGACTCCACTAGTCCAACTCTCCTTAATGCCCTCCCTCATTCCAGCTGTTCCTGTGTGTTCAAGAAGTTTAGATAGAATAGATAGATTGACTGCTTCTATGTATTTTATTTCTTTGCTGAAATTACAGGCTATGATGAAGTACAACCACAATGTTTCTAAGATGTTTAGAGATAAAAAATTTGGGTCACTATTTGCCTTTTGTTCTCTTTAACTAAGAAAAAGACAGTAATATCTTAATTTAATGACCATAACTTTATAGTTGCTTCCAGTTAAAAGTATATACACATTACCCTCAGTGATGAGGCTGAGCAAAAAGCCAGTTGCTAGAACAGACAATGCCTATGAAAACAATATAGCTCAGTGAATGATCCCTGTGTGATTTTTTAATTACGCCAGTGTTCACATGCAATAGAAATAGGTTTTGTAATATCAACACAGGAAAAACAACCCCCCAAAAAATGCAGGGTCACTTGAAAATAATACATGATTTGTATTGGTCAGAACTCTCAAAGTGCATTTGGAAAAGATTGGCTAAGCTTTCCCTATTTATTCTATTCTCCCAAAGGCACCCCAAGCATCAAATACTTGCTAGATCAGATATGTCTTCAGATTCAGTATGTTCTTAATATGGCATTTGAATCTTCTTACTCAATGTCTGCCTGAGAGGAACAGGAATGCAAATTTCCTCTGATGGAGTGCCAAGCATCAGAGAATCAAAAATTCCTACTGCTGAAATACAGTAAGTGGAACTATCAGGAAGAACTGGGATTTGGAGGCTACACTTATGCATTGTACAGTTGTCCTCGAAGAGCTCTTCAGTCTGAAAAAAAAATGGAAAACATGTTACATCATTTGACTCACTAGAACAATGTTACAGAACCTTCCACTACTTCCAAAAATGTTAAAACACTATCAGAAGTGTTTCCCACATCACTCATATGCCTTGCAAAAGCTGTGTGACCATCAGGCTACTCGCTACCTTAAGATGTTATATTTGATCAGAGCATACTATTTTCCACCTAAAATTTCTGCTGTTCATAGTAGAGATTCACATTTATGAAACTTGCACCTGGATGCATATGAAAAGCTAACTGTAAGTAAACACACCTGTTGTAATTTTCCTCGCCTTCACTCTCCATGATTGCTAAATAAAACTGGCTGAAAGGCAACTTTCTTAAGTGAAATGTCTCTTTAGACAAATGAGAGGGGCACAAGCTAAGTTACTAATGTTTGCATGTGATCCAGTAACACTTATCTTGTGTACAGTTACTGCAATAATCTAATTTTTGTTGAAAGCACTCATTTGGACAACTAAAACACAGACCTTTCACCTACATATCTCATTGTAATGTGCTCAACATTTTAGGTGTTCAACTACCTGTTAGCTCCATGCATCACAGGCGTAAATCCCTTGTCTAGGCATTTAAGGTAAACAAGTGTTTTTAATCTTAAATTTTGTTTTTGGAACCTACCTCATTTTTACTATTCCAAACAGTCACAAGGTAGGCAAGACCTGAATAAATGTCTTCAATACAAGAAAGAGGAAATACAGGATGGTGAATATCAAGCAGGATTTCATCACCATGTCTTGAGATATTCAGTTTTGGTGGTCCTATTTTTCCTGCAACACATTGCACCATTGCTATTAGGCCAAAGCTTTTAACATAAAATATGCTTTCCAAAATTCATCAGAGATTCCAAAAGAATTACATCTTTATTTCCATGCTGTGAATATTGGAAAGCTGTGGTAAGACCTCTCTGTTGCTTAGAAGTAATGGAGGCATTTGGATGCATTAACTAATCAGCTTCTAAAATGGAAACAGATTGTCCATGATGAATTTCACTGTTAAACAATTTCACTTTCCTACACACATAAGGCCATAAAAATTCAGCTGACAACAGAAAAAACTAACAGCATTTAAACATATATATGAATGAGAACCAAACACAAGATCCTGCTGACTAGATGCCACCATAACTCACCTCAGTTAATAACAATACTGCACTGAAACAAAGGCTACATGAAAAGCTAAACAAATCTCACCATGAACATCCAAAGTTTCTAAACTTCGGATTTCCCATGGCAATGGCCTATGTGAATTTTTTGTGTCTAATGGTCTGACTGAACACAAGTTTCTTGTTCAATGGGAAAAGGATTTTGTCTCTTTTCTCCATACATGGCTATCAATTCTCTGGAAACTGTCACACTGAGCATTACTACCATGACTTGTGTCCTTTTGTCAAACTATAGAAACCAGCCACTATTTCAAGTAATAGGACTGTTGAGTGGGAACGGAATCATAGCAGAAATCAAAGAGGGACTCCACTCCTTCAGCTCCAGCAATGCAGAAATCCAGCTCTAGTTAAAGCATAGCCCAAGTCAGACAGAATCTCACAGGCCAGCCCTTCCCTGAAAGCTCTATGTTGGGAATGGAGCAAGCATGGTAAGAAGTCTCTTGGTCTTCCTGACTCTGCTGCATTTCCTTTGCACTGCCCATGCAATGCCAGAGCCTGCCACACTGGACTGTAGACACAAAATTTACTTTTACAGTACTGATGTTAAAGTCTGATTTTTTCCAAAGCAGCCTGAAGGATTTACATGAAGAACTAGTAATTAGTTATCCAGCTACAGCTTTTAGTATTACCTAGACACCTGAAGCTATCAGTACATGGCATTCTAGTATCAAGCAATACATTGCTACTTCAGTGATGCCTAAAGGCCCATGTTGTCTGGTGACACTTTCCTACCCTAAACTGGTGTCTGGAACATGGGAAGGATTCAGAGTGCACCGTCAGCATCACCTTCTTCCTTTAGACATTCTGAAACATACTCAGACACCACAGAGTAAGAGCTAGCAAGCACCATGAAGTTCCTACTAAGCAATCATCATGCTTCATTTCATCCTGGACTCCTGGCTTTAAGATATTCCCAAAGGCAATGCAGTAACAGAGCAAAAGGAGTAATTACTAACTCTTTAATTTTGGAAAAAATTACAAGGTTTAGTTTAGATACAACTTACCATGCCTTTGCAAAATAAACTCATTTGCCTCCACATATTCAGACTGTTGTGACCCAACAATAGCTCTAACTTTAAGCCAATGAGATGAATAAGGGTCACATATTTCCTCTGAGAGATCACAAAAATGAGCTGAAGTGTTCACACAGGTTGAGACCTCCTTATAGTGACCTAAACTGTAAAACAGATCAAGTAATAATTAATACAATTTCAACAGTTCTGTACAATACACTGTCTGTAACAAAAAACTGTGAGGGCACAAATTGCCCAGGGAGGTTGTGGAGTCTCCTCCCCTAGGGATACTCAAAAACCAACTGGACATAAAAATGGAGGACCTGCTCAAGCAAGAGGCTTGGACCAGATGACCTCCAGAGATGGCTGCCAACCTCATTCTATTACTTGACAAATTTTGCCTTAATTTACACTTCAGCAACCTTCACCCTATGTGACTTCACTGCATAGAAACAAGAGAATTTACCATGGACTGACTACTTTCATGTGCTTCTAGAGAATATCAGGTATAGGAAATAATGAAATAATAAGAACTTACTTGTAAGGCTTGATTTCCACAATAAAACGAGGAGTTTCAGACATAGGTGGGTACTGCCAATGCAAAACTGTTTTGAAATTTTCAGATGTTACTACAATCCCCATTGGTGAAGGCACTAGAATGAAGAGAACGATTGCACTTTGATAAACAGACCTTTGCAAACACAAGAACAGCCAAATGTACTTCTAAATTATTTGGAAAAGGCAACATGCTAGACATAAAATTCACAAATACTTCCCCCAAATGAGCTCATCTGTCACCAGTACGAACACCTATGAGCCCTGTAAGCTAATTTATTACTCACCTCTCCTGCAGAAACAGTTTTTGTCCTCTTTGCAACATCAGATAACCCATGCCCACTGAAAGCAAGTCCCTCAGACAGCCTCTATCAGATCCACAAGCAGACACCCCTGTGTTGGTCTTTTACAGATATAACAGCAAGACAGGTTTTAAGACTTTACTCAAGTTAGAGGAGATTAGCCCAGTCCCTGTAGATTTCTCTTGCTGGTCAGAAATTGAATTGGAGTGGATGGGCTGGGAGATGGCACCAGAGCTGGAGTATCAAGGCCAAAATACAACAGGCTTCCTAGAGTAAGCCTGGATTCCCTATGAATTTTTAACAGTGATACTTCTACCACTCCAGCAGTATCTTCAGTAAGCTGTGATGCCCAAAATAAACTACAAACATTTGTAAGGAATTTGAACACTGAAGCTATAACATAGCTCCATTTGAAGAAACCCATTTGAAGCACACTTAGCAAATAACATCAGAGGTAATGTAGTAAAGCAATCCAAAAATAAAATGCAACACTGACAGTTACCCATGTGCAGCAAGTATCTGTTTCAAGCAGCAAGCTCAAGAGAGCTATCAAGGGAACAGCAGCAGGGGAAGGAATATTTACAGCATCCTGTAAATGTTGAAGGCTGCCACATGACACTCAGGAAGAGAAGAGAAATTAAGGTCACTCAACTGAATTTAACTGTTTCAACTCAGCTTCTCAGTGTCTGGTTTGGCACCTCTAGTATTCTCACTGTGGCTTTTATAAAATGCTGAGGGAACTCATGTTAGACCAGCTCTTGCTCACGAAGCAAGTACTACAACTTCACTCTGTGACGTATTTACGGAAAGTAAACAATTTTCACATCCTGAGACCAAGACCACAAGTATAACACATTACTGAAAGTGATACGTAGAGGCTGAGATATGCTATTGACAACCACAAAGGTTTGATTTAGTATAGGTCATTCTGCAAGCAATACTGTGGTTTGCTTTAATAAGAGTGGTATTTCAGCTATGGGAAGAAGAGGAGCATAATCATCAAATTCACAACCACAAGACAAAAAAAGGTGACAAGTTGACAGAAGAGGTGTCAAGCACACAGACAGGCGAAAGCACATATATGTTACTTCAAATATGCACTTTTAGCTATCCTTACAAAATATTAACTTTTGTCTACTATTTCACAAAAAAAACTGCTTAACATAAGGGGTTGACCCCAGAGCACTGAAGGAGGTAGCAAATGTTACAGTCGGACCCCTCCATCATCTGCCTAAGGCTTGGGGAGGTCCCTGCTGACTCGTAGCTCGCAATGCCTGCCTAAAGCAAAACTTAATTCAGTTAATTGGACATTTCTGAGATGTAAAAATGAGACAGCCTTCAAAGCCTGATACTTGCATCTTGTGCAAGACTGAATTCCTTCCTTCTTTCTGGCATTACTGTATACCCAGAGGGATTTGTCACCTCTGCTTACGCAAGAGGAATACAGCTGAAGTGCAACAATGCATGTAATAGAACGGGGCCTGATGAAGCCACAACACAGAGTTTATGGTACAGCTGTCTGAGACAACAGCGGCCCTAACAGCCATAGAAGTTCATTCAAGTCAAATGTGACTTTTAAACATCATTTAGGCACTGAAATACAGATTGAAAGCACAACCGAAAGCTTGAAAAGACAAACTGTGAAAAAATAACATGTAAAAGTGTATTTTCAAAGTTTGTTCCTTTTTTAGATTTCCATTAAAAACAAACAAATCCTTATATTCCCAAAGTGACACATCATAGGCTTATAAGGCACTTTAACAGGCCAAGAGGGACAACAGTTTGAACTTTGCCACCATGAGTCATGGTTAACTCGTAATTTAAAGACAGACAGTTGCAATAGTAAGCAGTCAGTCCCTTCTGAGTCCCTGACTGGGGAAGTGTGCCTTCCTTGTGCCAGCCCTGTACTCTACCTACAGTTGCTTCAGCTCACAAATTCACAGAATATTCTGAGCTGGAAGGGACCCACAAGGATCACTGAATCCAAGTCTTATGTAAGTGGCCCATAGGGGGACCTGAGCTCACATATCCACTTAAACTGCAGCCAGAAAGTGTAGCAGCTCTGATGACTTCACAAATGCAAAAAAGTCACTCTCCATAGCTTTTGCCACCCTTGAAAATGAAGAAAATGGAAAAAAGATCAGATAGATCTCCACTACCTTTGAATGCTTTTGCAGTACTGGGCAGCCATATGCATTGGAAAAAAAACCCAAACAGATAAAAAAGGTGGCAAAAAGGCAACCAATGCTCTGAAAAGTGGATTCAGATGGCAGCAAGTCAATGCTAAGTATGAAAATAATACATAAGAAGAATTTAGTCTATCTCTGAAGGCTGTATTTCCTACATTGTTTTGGGGTTTTTTGAGGCCCAACTTGGGATTCAAAGGGTTTGAGATAACAACAGACTTGACTAGGATGTGCCACGCTAAATGTACAACTGTTAGTGCTGTTTAGCTAGTAATGAGCAGGCTCCTGGGGCTTGCCCCGAGGCTCCCTTTCCTGCCTGTATATTGGAGTCCAGTGCCCCTTGCTCTCACTGCTTGCAGTACTGCTTATCACTTCCCAGTAGCGTGTCTGGGAACATTCCAGCAACAGCCAAGGTGATACACATGGGCTGGCAAGTGGCCAGGCTACTGCTGCTTTCTGTGCTCTATCACACCCAGTACATAAAGTGGGGGTAAGAGGGAGGAAGCACAGGACATTTGGAGTGATGGTGCTTGTCTTCCCAAGTAACCTTTACCCACGATGGGGCCCTGCTCTCCTGGAGATGGCTGAACAGCTGCCTGCCCATGGGAAGCAGTGGATTAATTCCTTGCTTTGCTTATGTGCTTTTGCTTTCCCTATTAAACTGTCTTTATATCAATCCATGAGTTCTCCAGCTTTTACCCTTCTGATTCTCTCCCCAGTCCTGCTGGTAATAGAGTGAACAAGCAGCTGCCTAGGGTTTGGTTAAACCTTGACAAAACAGTCCTAATTATTTATATCCTCACTTCAATCTGCTCTAAATCAAACAAAATTGCCCTGCACTAAAAGCAGAGTCCAGCCATCTGGAGGCTAGAGGAGAGTCAGGAGCACTGCCCAGCACTATGGGACCGGAACTGAGCAGGAAGAGGTCAGTGCTCACCACAGGCTGCAGGAGCACCAAGCAGTGGTTCTGCCTTCTGCCATGTTCCCCTTAAGGCACACGCCTGGGTCAGCGTGGCTCCCTCTCTGTGCCCTTCTGGCAGGCCAGGCACTAAACAGGTCCTGCTCCTATCAGACTGCTGGAGGGAAGTTGCCTGTTGGCTGCATTTGGTTGGGAGCCTGGGAGACTGGCAAGCACTCAGGAGCAAGGTAGTGAAGAAATTTTGTACCTGCTAACTGACTGGCTTTCTTTTAAGAGGCAGCAGCCACGAAGTGTATGTGAAAATGCTTGCATGTGCTTGCCTTGGCCAACTTTCATTTATGCCTCCAAAAGAAACCCAGGACATGCATTTCTCTTGTAATGCCACTCCCATACGTGGATGGTACTTCTTTAAAAAATTTACTGAAAACAAGCTTAAATTAATGCATGTAAAACAATTTATGCAGAATGTTCTACCAGAAGTTCTCAAAAGACCTCAAAGCCATAAAGGAATTAGTTTACAAATTAAATGAGTACAATGACTGGCATAAAATTTAAAGCTATTAATTTTTTAAATATTTACTGGAATGAACTTAAATGATTTCCCATGTATCATGAATAAACATTATAGAGCATTTTTACAGCTTCTATTTACAACAGAATTTTATTTTCTAAGGGCCCAGAGGTTTGACATTGTTCATGATAAAAATCTTCACAAGGTTGTAAGCTGTACTAAGAGGAGAGGTAGACTGAGATCACCATCTTGAAAAAAACCACAGCAAGCTGCACAAGATGGACACTTTAAAAAACAGATGTTACAATGCAAGCTAAATATTGTTTTATCTATTTTATGAGTGTTCATCCCCTTTGTTATAGCTGAGAAGTGTTGTAATAGATGATATCTAAATACAGCACTTTCTACCATGTAATCTGTTTTTGTTTGCACCTTGACAGTAAATTGCTATGAATGTCAGTCATCTGAATCATAAAGAACAACTCAAGGCCAAAGTGATTATCACACATTACAGCAAGTCAGCTGCCTAAATGAACTACACACATCCTTGGAAACGTGGCTTACAGTGTGCAGTAAGTACCTGAACTGCTACCACAGCCTCCAAATCTTCTTCACCTTGACCACAGACCTCGTCTCCCACGATACTAAAATGCAGACTGAGAGTTCCCATCAACAAGTGCCCAGCTCCACCGTGGAGTCAGAGGCCTGCCAATGCAGGCACTTTGGGCACCCAGCTGCAGGAAATGCAGGAGGTGTTCCAACTGCTGCTGGGTTATCTGGCTTCATTTCTTTTGTAAGGAAAATGGTGTCCCTACAATGGAAGATGACTGAACATTTTCTCATTACCCACTCAGCCTTGATATATGTATTATACCACTGGCACTTTGAAAGCCCTGTAAGATTTAAGGGGAAAAAAAATCATACAACTGCTGCCACGTAAATTCTGGGCACCTCAGTACAAGAGAGACATGGAGCTCGTGGAGCAGGTCCAGCAGAGAGCTACAAAACTGATCAAGGAACTGGGGCATCTCCATTATGAGGAAAGGCTGAGGGAGCTGGGCCTGTTTCATGAGGAGATGAACAAGAGGGGACTTCATCAATATCTACAATCAATACCTGAAGGAGCAGTGAAAGAAGACAGTGTCTCACTGGTGCCAAGCAACAGAACAAGAGGCAATGGGCAGAAACTAATGCACAGAAAGCTCCACTTGAATATGAAGAAGTACTTCCTATGTGAGTGACCAAGCACTGGAACAGATTGCCCAGAAAGGCTGTGGAGTCTCCCTCACTGGAACTACTCAAGAACCATCTGGATGCTATCCTGTGCCATGTGCCCTAGGATGACCGTGACTGAGCAGGAAAAGGTTGGACCAGATGACCCACTGTGCTCATTTCCAAACTGACCCATTATGCCAGTCTATATGTGATAGCATCATAAACATGGTTCAGACCTCCCTTTCTACCTTAATTCTTCCCCTGTAGTTCAGCACATCTGCTTGCACCAGTATTATAACAAAGTAAGGGCATGTTATTAGTCATTACATATAAAACCAGCATTTCCATTCAACTAATACATAGAATTGTCAATTAGAATTCCCTTTATGATGCTTTTGTTCACTAAAAAAAAAAGGGTTTACTTATAGTGGCTGTGACCAAGCTCAGTGCAAGTCACCAAGAAAATACTTCTGGAGTTTTCAAAACCTAACTCAAAAATAGGTTCTGCTCCTTTGAGCTGAGGGTTTGCTGCACTCGCATGCAGAAAAGTGAGCTTTCTGCTTCTAGGCAGCCTGTTACACGATCTACACCACAGCACTGCTCTCTATGCTTACAGAGATAACTGTTGTGCTGGACTAGGCTGGATTACAGCAGGTTTGTTTGACAAGTGATTTACTGGTATTGTGTGTTTTACCCTAAAAATGCTTAATACTATGTAGACGTGGCATATTTTACCAGCAATTAAACCATGCACTTAAAAGAGACTAAGAGCAAATAAGACAATATTTAATATATCAAGCTATCTTACTGATCCAATGGGGAAAAAAGATAGTATCCCTGAAAACAGTTATAATCAGACAGCAAGTCAAATGAACTGGATATTCAAAATGCAAAGTATTAAGGGACAATAATTCAGGCAGATTACTGTTTTTAGCACCACCAGTCCATATCAGACAAAGCTAAGCAGACTTCCAAAGCATGGCCCATGCTCAGGGGCAACCAAGTTCAGTCACTTCACCTGGGCATGGATCTGAACTAAAAGAAATCTCCATTTGCAGAATCCAAGGAGCCTGGGCACACAATCAGCTCTCAGTAGCCTCAATAAAAATTAAATGCATGTTCCCTTTTGACTATTAGACAGCAGCCTCTGTTTTCAATGAACCTTTCCAGTTTAAAATGAAACTAGTAAGCCTGACAATTTCTTTCGTAATTTACTTGCCGCGCAAACAGAGACAGGACGCTGTCCTCCGCTGGCAAGCCACTCCTCCCCAGGAGCGCTTGGCCAAAACGTGCGCGTCCCCGGCCGCGATCTCGATACCTTCTTTACACTCCCCAGTCCTGTGCTCCTCATTTTCGAACCGAATTTCCCAGTTTCTCTACTTCTTTGGACATACGAAGTCATAAAGCACAGCGGAGCAGGCCTGTCCGACGCACACGCCGCTCCTGCTTTGCGTGCCAAAATGCGCGAACAGCCGAAAGAAGGCTGATGTCACCGGCGCGCCGCCACACGGCCTCCGGGGCCAGGCTGAACCGCGCACCGAGAGAGCTCGGCCGGGGCCCCTCTGGGGGCAGCACGGCACAGCCCCGGGGAGCGGGGGCTCCTCCCGCCGCCGCCCGGCCGCTCGCACTGCCCCGACGGCTCCCTGCGCCCGCAGCGGCCGGCGGCAGCGACGCGGAGCCGGCGGCCCCACCGGCGGCGCTCGGTCACGGAGGGTGCCGGGGCAGGGCGCGGCACGGCCGGTGCCCCCGCCCCGCAGGTACCCCGTGCTGCCCATCAGCCGGTCGGCCTGCCCGGGCCGCCCCATCCCCCCGTCCCGCCCCGCCTGTTACCTGCAGGCGGCTGCTCCCCCTGGGAAGCATAGGTCCGGCGGGGCGCCAGCAGCGCCGCGACAGTCAGCAGGTACAGCGGCACCCGCATGGCGCCCGGCGGGGACCGAGCGGAGGCCGGCCCGCACACTGAGCCCCGCGGCTGCTCCCACGGCTGCTCCCGCCCCGCTCCGCTGCGGCGCCTGCGCCGGGCAGGAAGGGGCGGGATGCCGGCTGTGATAGTGTGGGGGCGGGCGGCGGCCGGGAGGTCACAGCCGGGCAGCGCCCGAGGGGCGCCGGGGGAAGGGCCGGAGGGGGCGCCGCGGGAAGCCGCGGGAGCGTGGGTCGGCGGCGCCGGCGGCCCCGGCAATGAGGAGGATGTTGTGCTCCGCGATGCCCGCGCTGGCTTTGTCAATGCTCTGTTTGAAATGCTGTTGCTGGGCCATACCTGCCAGCCCCAGCCGCTTGGAAAGCACCGTCCAGCTCGTCATGTTGCGACTTGTGCTCGCTCCCCGTTTCTTAAAAAACACAAGATGTTCACCCTGTGGAGTGTTCCAGAAGCAGCACACTGAGCTCATACACGTAGAGGAATCCTAACTTACACTGGGAGGCTTTATTCTTTCTTGGAAATAACCTAAATGTATATGTATGTATATGTACTTAAAAAATTGAAGTTTGCTGAGCGGGATGGAGACTGCAGTTTTTGCCATTTTGCTGTTCCTGTGTATCCCATCCAGTGTCCCAATGCCAGGTAATTCTGTGCCTTAACCTTTCAAAGTCAAGACCACCCTGGGCCAGATGAATAGAAGGACGCAGAAGAACCCTCTTCTGCTACGTGCCTCTGCAGCTGTGATGAGGATGTAGCAGCTCTATAAGCTCTTGTCAGTGATTTTGCAAATAGTGCTTTTTTCAGAACTAAAATGGAGGCACCTTGCTGGATGCTTGACATCCACACGTTTTCTCCAGCTTTCAAGAGGACAGGGAGGAAGAAAAAGAGCTACTTGCCTGAGCCATTGTGCTTCCCCTTTCCTGTACCTCTCTCCTGTACCTCAGCTGCTCCCTCATCTTTATTTTCAGTCCCAAGCATTAGTTCACTCTGTAGGGAAAGGTGTGGAGAAATTTATTTTCTTGCCATCTAATATCCACACTGGAAAAACTCAGGAGACAGCACAGTTTGCTGTGTGGGAAGGAATGAGTAGCAAGGAGAGAGGAGGTCACAAGCTGGCAATGGATGCTGAAGAAAGCACCTCACTGTTACGGCATCAGAGGTGATGAAGTGGTGCTGTGGGATGTAGGATCAGTGTGGGCAGGTACAGCTAACATCTCCTCCCAGCTGTGCTAAGGTTGAAGAGAATGGATTGTGAAACTACGCTGACTATGTATAGCAAACAACCCTCATAGACTGACCTTCGTGCTTAATGCAACAGCAAACTTTTTACAACCAGCAAGCGCCTAATTGCCTTGACTGAGGTATTGAGCACTCACTGGCACATGGATTTCAACTGCCTGAATTAGGTTGTGCTTGCATGGTATTTTCTGGCACACAATGACAGGATGAGAAGAAAACAGCCTCACATTGTGACAGAGGAAGTTTGTATTAAATATTAGGAAAGAGTTCTATATCAATACAGTTGCCAAACATTAGAACATGGCTTCCCAGGGAAGTGGTTGAGTCACTGTCCCTGGATAAAAGAAGCACATATGTTACTCTTAGAGACAGGGTTTGGTGGTGGACTTAGCAATGTTTCAGTAACACCACATTTGGTGATGCTAACAGTTTTTTCCAACCTACATTATTTTGTGATTGAAAGGATATTTTACACAAAACTTAAGTAAGAACAAGGCATCACTAGCCCTGGATAGAGTTCAGGTGTTCTGCCAGTTGTATCAAACCCTGACAGTGTACATAAGGTGGCTGGCACATAAACAGAGCTTGATAAGGTTGTGGGTGTTTTATGAAAATACTTCAGAGACTTAAAAAAACATGAAAGGGGAAATCAATGAATAAAAATTAAGCCATCTCTGTATGGAGGAAGTAAATATGATTCCACTTATGAGAGCTGTTCCTGGTGTACCCGCTGCCTGTGCCACCAGAACCATGTACACAGCTCCTGGCAGGAGGTGTTCTTAACTGTGCAGTCAATGCAGTCTGTCACCACCAAAACCTTGCCAACTTGCTCAGATTATTCTTGTCTTGAAGTGTTACACATTGGAAAAAAAAAAATTGTCTAATATGTAAACTGTCTTGTAACTTCCTCCTTTGCTCTTCTCACTATCAGCCCAAGTGCTCGTCATGTGCCTTTCTGCCAGAAAAGGTCCTGACAAGATAAACAAGTTCATGCACTGTGGGACAAATTTTCACAGCCTTTTTGCTTGCTTGTTTGTTTGCTTGCTTGGTTTCTTAGCTATCCCTTAGTTGTGTCACAGGATTACTGTGCTTTCACATGCATGTGCAGTAGCCCTCCATGTGGTTTTGCCGTCCTTGAAGAGGTAGGTACAGGATTTTCACCTCACTTAGACTGAAATGCCTGCTGCTTTGATTCAATATCACAGTCATAGCACCACATTTTCTTTAAATGCTATCATAAAGAGAAATCACAGACACAGAGAAGTTATGTCTAAGCAGAATTTCCCCTAGTGATTAGAAGCATTAGCTGTGCTCACCCTCCAAAGGTAAAAGCAATTAAACACATACACAGCCCCAAAAGAAATAAAATTTGAAATTGCTCATTTGTGATCATTTCACTTCTATACAACCCATTAATCTGTTGGGAAGTTTAGTAATCTTCTCGTGTACACTTACAGTAAAAATACACATTTCATCTTCCAGGAGCATCATTCTTAACTCTTCATCAGTCATTTCAAACACACACCCAATTTTATTTTCCTTTCTAAATTCACAATTCCAGGAAACAGAGAACTCCTTTGGACTCCCCCCCCCCCCCCCCCTTTATTTTAATTTTAAAGTATTTTAAAAAATATTTTCCAGTTAGACAAAGGAATGCAATACATGCTCCTTGACAACAACCATAAGATGTTGATGTCTGACTGACTGTGCAATGGCTGTAGAGTGCTGAGCCAAGCAGTAGGCATATGACTCACACTGGCCATTTAAACCAGTGCTGGTTTTGCATAGTGAAGGTATTGTGGAGCACATAGTGTGAGCATGGAACTTGGGAATCAGCAACATAAATCCCTAGGAGAGCAGGCTTCATTAATTCTGCTGTTCATGGAATGTTTTTTTATGTATGTGTTTGTTGAAGCAAGCTCTGTGATCTGAAAAGGAAGGAGGCCAAATAAACAGTAGCTGGAAAGAGTAGCAGTGGTAGGAGGTGAAGTCAAATAGATGAAGCAATATATTAAAGTGCCACTGTGTGTACTGATACCAGCCAAGCTTTCATTCTTTTCACAAACATCCAAGGAGAATTAAGCATCCATTGCAATAGGTGTCCTGCAGTTGAATAGGAACAGGAAGAGGAAAATATGGATCTTCAGTTACTCATTTGAGCACAATGTTAAGCTGTTACCCCTGGGTGAATTTGAGATGGAGTAGGGATCAGTTCAGGATCCAGCAGGGAAAGGGATTATTCCTGAGCAGGACACAGTTGGGCTTTTCCAGGAGCAAAAGAGATTGTCTCAGAGAAAACTCAGATGGCAGAAACTTACAGAGACACCAACCTTTCCAAATTTATCAACATTTTTTTGTTACCTTGGCCATTTATTAGATATAATTTGTTTGGCTTATGCTTCTGTTGTTTAAAAACAACAAAAGGATATTCCATAAATTAGTGGTGGGTCAGGAAACTGTCACTTCAGCTGAAGCCAGAACAGACACCTGGTCTTTATTCTATCCAGTGATTTATTGTGTTGGGAGACTTGCTGCAATTGAGCTGTGTGACAATTAATAGACTATGAAAATGCTATCAGATGCTGTTTATTATTAGCAGCAGGCTAATAAATGATATATGTGTTGAATCCAGTAGAGAGAGGGAAACAGCAACTCCAGCACTTGAGGAAGCAGATATTTTCTGCAGCAGTGCACTGGACTGCCCATGTCTGTCCCAAAAAGATGTTGCAATCGGGAAAAGGGACTGAAAGGAGCTATTCTGATCAACAGTTGAAGGTGGGTATTGTGAGGAGCGGCTAAAAGTGTTTGTCTTGTCTAGTCTGGTAAAAGAAAAGGCTAAAACGGAAACATCTCCTCTCTGCAAATATGTTCATAGTTTTTAAACCAAAAGATTAAGTTTAAATATAATCATGAAATACAAAATGTTCCTGCCTGAATTAAGGCTAAAAATTACAAGAAAGTTTCTACTTTTCAAGAGATTAGACCTTGGAACAGCTTCAGACTAAGATTAAAGGGAATAAAAATCTAGTTAGGTGTAATAAGTTTGTTTATATTATAAATAATTATTAAAGAATAAAGATTTTTTCACTGCTACAGCAATCCTTATAAAGTAAGGATTTACGGGCCCAATAAAGTAATCCAGAGAGATTACCAGAACTCTTTTTCACTGCTATAGCAGTGAAAAAGAGTTCTGGTAATCTCTCTGGATTACTAGTGGACTGAAGAATGTGTATAAATATTAGCTGCTAAAAGTATTGTATTGTAGAGCTTCTTTTTCTTGTAAAATGTATTATTGATAGATTCCAAGCCTTTCATTTTTAAAGTTGTAGACAAAAAGCAAACTATATCCCCATAAAAGAAAAAAGTTCTTCTGACAATACTTTGAAATAATGCTAAAAGAAAAATAAAATCTGGTAAAAGAAAAAAAAAAAGCTCTTGATTTAATGAGAAGACTTTCTGATTTCTACTGGACATGTGTAAGCATACGGAAAGAAAATGCTCTGCAGAGCTGCACAGGGACTGGCACAATTCTGACATAGTAAGATCTATAAAGGGATGGGTGTCTCATTACAACTAAGAAATTAGTTGTTAAAAAGAAAATTGTCAAGAATGGTTTAGGTTTAGTCTTTTGGCTTCTCTAATTTTCTAATTGTCAAGAATTATGCCTGAGACTGATCTGTAACAAACTTACATAGCTCACTGTAGAACATAAGTAGAACATAATTGCTACTCAACAAACAGTCGGCTAGCCAAGCAGTTAGTAGTTTATGTGATATTGTTTTCCTGATTTTTTCCTGAGAACAAAACTTTCCTAAACTTTTCTACAGTTGTTTTTAGTTTTGCTGAAGAACAGCACAAAATTTGTGGTGGTTTTCTGTTATTGGGAGGAGAGCCATATAAAGAGAAGGAGTTAAACATCACGCACATGTCAGGAAATGGAGTGGTGTCCAGGTTTTTGAAAGGTGAATTGCTCGTTGGTAGAATTGTTTCATTAAAGTTTAAGGCTTGACACGCTTCAGTGATCTCAGTCCCAGGTGGAGGTTAACAAAGCTTGGGAAGATGGATGAACAACTGAACAACTGACAGTAGACACAAGGAATACAGAATTTACGGGCCACAGGGACATTTGGCAGAGCTCCTAAGGGTGGGTCGTTACGAACTCACAAAACAAGGAATGAACTAACAGAGCCAACTCAGCAACTGTGCTGAATCCTCTCCAGCTGGGTAAAAAGCAATTCCAGCAGGGAGAGATCATGACCACCAACTCACGAACCACCAACCCAAGAAACCTGCCGACTCAAGAGAAGAGAAAGACTGACCATACTCACTAATTAACATAAGAAGCAAAGAAATCATTCAATCAATTAAGATAGAATATTAATTAATAAGAGAGCTGGGTACCTTGTAGCCAATGAACATTAATGCCTTTGTTTGCTAAAATGCAATACATAGTGAAAAATTTTGAAAGTCAGTGTGCTGATTTTGTGGATTTGCAATCCAGCACTGCTTTCTGCACAGAGCTGTAAATACATCAAACACGTCAGCCCTGTGTGGGGTTCAGCCTCCTGCACACCAGGTGAAAGAACCCATTTTGAAGAAACAAGAGGATCTCTGAAATGATGTGCAAAGATAAAATCACTCTTCTAAAATGTGTAAAGCTGGCAGGGCCATGCAGGTATGTTCTGTCCAGACTACACAAGGTAGAGTTTTTATTGCTTTTTGTCTAAACTATTGATGTCCAGTCACAGAGTTAATAATCAGTTTTACAGGAGAGAGAATAGGAACCAGACACCACAGAGGGGTGTGTAGCTGTAGCTACAACACCACAAGGATGTGTTAGGTGAAACTGCAACTTTTGCATTCCAGTGTATTTTATTTGGGAGAAAAAGCTTGCTATAAATCAAACAACAGCCTTGAAAACCATGTTGGAGAGCTGCTGACTGCACACGTGGACTGTTTCACAGTTTGGTTCCCTGACCACCCCCTTCCACAAGGAAAACTGGACGCTGACATTTTGGCAAATAGTTGAACCTACATAGTGAATGAGTAAGAAAAAACTACCCACAATCACATCAGAAAATCATACACCAGTCTTTGTTCTCATCAAAGGCATTTGTTTTTGTGGAAGTCAACCAGGAAAAAAATACTTTTCTGGTATCTTTGATAAGAAATGCACCTTTTAACTTGTTCCAGTACAAATGCAGGTAAATGCTTTTGTAGAGATGCATGAAGGTTCACAAGCATACAGAATGGGTTGTAGAAAAGCAATTATTCTTGGCCTGATAGTCCTAATTAGAGTTGTCTACTCTCTCTTATAATCATCTGCAGAGTGAAAAGGGAAGAGGAGCGTGGAAAAAACGCAAGTCAGATGCACAAATCGCTAATTCCTTCAGCTGTCTGGAAGGGAAACAAGGTGTCAAGTGATGTTGAGTGGCCACCTCCTTCAGGTAAGGCACTGCCTTCAACAGCTGACATAGAATAGAGACAGTTAAGTCCCCCCTGCTTGGACTGGCAGAGACAGAAAGTCACTGGTGCAGGCATGCACATCACGCTCTCCGGCACGTAAGCACACATGCATTCATGGATCCCCTAAGCACCAGCATGACCCCTCTGATGCTCACCTGCCTGCAATCCAAACCTCCCTTGCCTCCCCCACAGGTCTCCCAGTTGCTGGTTGGTCTGGATTGAGGCTCTCTGCAAACACCTATGCACTCACATCTCATTCCACAGACACCCCTTGTTCACAAGGCCCTGAGGCATGGCAGCACTGACTCCCTGTCAGTGTGATGCCCCAGCCTAAGGTCCCTTTACTCACTGGCTGATCCAGCTGGAAGTTTGCTGGTAAGCACACACACACCCTCTCCCAACTCTTTGGGAAAGATACAGACACTCACCTCCAGCAGCTGGCACAGTCGCCAGGCTGTGACCCACAGCCCTGCTGCAGCCCCTGGTGCAGAGCCCCTCACTCAGCTCACTCACCCCTGGGAGGGACAGACTGCACATGCACAGGGCTCAGACAGACAAACACAGTGTTTGGACCTGTTTGCATTTAACAGGTCTCTTCATAGCCTTTTCTGCCTCATACCCTCTTTGTTCCTCCATGCACCCCTTTGCCTGTGTTCCCATGGGGATTTCCACACCTTATCCCATTCCTGTAGCTATCCTAGTCCAGGTCGCCCCTGGCCTACAGTCCCAGCTGTTGCAAAACCCAGGGTCTTGGAATTACATCCCTTCCAACCCAAACAAAGCAAAGGTGAGCCCATTTTCCAACACTTACATAATAAAAAAAAATTGTTAGCACAGGTAGAATTTGTCTGATTTCCCTGTGAGGTCAACTAGACTTCATGGTGCAAATAAACATCAGTGAAAATGTATAGAAAATTTCAAGCTGTTAGCTGGAGAGATCCAGGAGAATTTAAACACAGGAAAGTATCTTACTAATCCAGTTTGGGATAAGACTTTAATAGGAACCAGAAATTAATCTGACAGAGAAAAATAAGAGGCATAACTTGAAAGTCTGATCGATCTGTAGAGAATTTTGTTTTCCTGAGATATGAGATAAAATAAAGACATTGAGATTGGACTGGGAAGAAATGAAAGTATGTGGGCATTCAGCTACCTTTGGTCAGGTGCATTTTGGTTTGTTGAAGGAGATTGACAATGTATGCACAGGCTCAGGATTGTGTAGCAAAGAGTGAAGATCAAGAAAATTGAAGAGTGTCCATGGGAAGATGCTGTTTCCAGATATTTTCAAGGACAAAAGGCACAGCATTGATGCTTGCTGGCCAAAAGGGGTGGCCAGCTGGGTTGCTGCCACACTGTTACCTGGTATGCTAACAAGAACATAAAAAGTGTCATACTGCTGCCAGTAAGGACCAGAGTCCAGAACTCCCCTTCTACTGAAGGCCTCTGATCACTGGCCTTCACAGCCAGGCTTCCTCTCTCCCTGGCCAGGTGCATCTTCAGCATCGGGCAGTGGGGAGTGCCACCCTCTGGAATCCTGCTTAGATGCCTTCATTGGAGCCCTGGGGCAACAGCAAAGGTTTTGCTCATGTGGAAGGGTGTTTGTACATGAATGCTCTTCAGAGTTTTGGCTTCTCTATAATAGTTGCATTCTTGGTATTTGCAATCTGTTGTTATTTCTTTTTCCTTCACTTTCTTTGGTCCATACAGAATGTCATGCCTCTGAACTTCACTTGGAAGATGGGCAGAGCTGAGGGAGAAGGTATTTTAATTGCTGAGACTGCAAAACTTCACTGCAGCTGGCAGACACAACTCCAGTCATGCACCAAGGGCACTCCTTTTGCAGTGGAAACAGCCGGAGCTGCTGCTTGAATAGAGGCCACTGTGAAAATCAGATGAACTTTGTAAACACAGTGGTCAGGGACACGTAGCGGAAAACAATCCTCAGAAGGGTGTGAAGCACAGGAAGGAAAAGTAGAAAACTCCCGGAAACTATGAACAGAGGAAATAATAGGGAATTGAACAAAGAACAGGAACATTTTAGGAAGAGCAATGCCTCAGAGGGAGCTTGACTGTATTAGAAAATACATTTCTTCTTGTTGTTTGCTTCTTACTATTTTCAGGTTCTGATAGAAAACAAACTATGCTCAATCTTAATTTTTTGCTCATAAAGGAAACCAAAATCCCTGAAAGTTTCTGTATGTTAGAATTAAAAGAAGTAACAGTGTGTTCAGTAAATAATAGCAGATACGAGATAAACAATGAAGACCCAAGACAACATTTCATACACTGTGAATCTTATTAATGTAAAGTAAATATGAACTTTACTTTCACTTTACAGATCGAGGATAAAATCTTCATTTTCATATTGGTCTCAAAATACCAATAATATGTTATGAAGGAAAAAAATGGGGTTTTTAAAATTTTCATCCTTTTTCTCCTAATGCTATGCACTTTGAACAAAATTTAATAAATGTTAAGACATGCAATGAAGCTCTACTCAGCTGTTAAGCCATGACATGAAAGTACTGCTTTTCACAGGATTGTCTGTGTCAGTGATGTTGGGCTAAGTCTGAAGTTTGCCAGCAGTTTTGGGCTGCAAAACATTCCCTGTGCTTTCTATTAACTTTTTTGGCTTCTGGGCAGAAGCCAAAAGTGCTTCTGTCATTTTTGATATTTTTTTTTTTTCCCATGGCAGCCTACCATGTACTGAGATATTTTACCGCATCTTGTGCTGCAATGCAAACCTTGATATATCAGCAATGCACTGCGTGCCCCAGAGTTCTGAAGAGGCCATGAGGCCTTTGTGCAGTTTCATGCTTCAGTGTCGTGACTATTTATACTGCCTAGATGGCTTAAAAATTTAAGTGCGTCCAGGAAAGAGTAATTTGAGATCTGGAAATTGCTCCTTGTGAAAAGAAAGCAAACAAGTTGGTTGGTACAGTTTATCTGGCAAAGGGCAAATTGTGGTCTCCCTAGACATGAAGAGTTTTCTGATAGAAGATAGATCTTCAGTCTAGGGAAAATGTTGTAAACAGATGCAGTTCATAAAAGGTATTTATGTATTTATTAACAGTATGTCCTGTCAGAACAAATTATGCAGAAAACAGACAGGATCTTTAGTGCTTAATATTAAATCAAGATCAAGAATTTTTCTTGAAAATATGCCATAGCCTAACAGAAGTTCTAGGATTAGTCCAGAAACTAAGAAGTGTAATGCAGGAATTAAAAGTGGTCACACTGTACAAAGGTGGACTAGGTCATCATGATTGTCTCTTCAATTCAGTTATACAAGAGTACATGAGAATCTGCAAAAATTACCAAATGTAGTTGGTAAAGAGTTGTGCAATAATGTTACATGATAGGGAACATTTCAATTACCACTTCCCTTAAGAAGTTTTGAAATCCTTTTTCTGTGTTGTCTGCAGAACTGTAAAAAAAATAGAAGAGAACCTCACTTCCTAAATAAACTGAGATTACACACCACAGGACATGCAGAAGACACGAGAACTCTTAGAGATTTCTAGGCTTCTTATAGGAAGGAGAACTGATGACAGAGCATGTTATTTTCCTGACAAAAACATGTTTATTTGCAATAATGTCTCATAACTTCTTTATTTTGGTTTGGTTTGGTTTGATTTTAACTCGTTGGTGTGGGGAGAGTGGTAGACTGCAGATGAAGTTTATTAGAGAAGCCCTCTGGTTGAGTCATGAGGTGCAGAAACCCCCTTGCTTTCTAAAAGCCTTCTCAGAGAAAAGTCTAGGTGCAGCTACATCCAATCTTACTTAGCCCTAGACTTTGTCAGTGGTAGAAGTTTAAGGAATTAGAGGTGCGATCTTTGTACAACTTTGTCCCACAGTCTTAATGATGGCAAATCAGATATATTTCTATGAAAATGAATTATTTCTTATAATAAATGATTAGACAAAAAGATCTTAATAAGAACTATTTGCTAGTAAAAGTTAAAATTACTCATAGTGGATAGGATAGTGCACTATATCAAAGCAGTTCTATTAAAGCTAGTGAAAAGAAACAATAATTAAAGGAGAGATTGATGTAACTCACCCATACCAACAACCAAGGGCTTAATCTCTTTCACTCAGCCTTGAGGGGTGTCCTTGGGGGATGTCCCCTACCCAAGGGAGGAATCCCCACGCACTCCAAGGAGGAATGTGTTAGAAGAACTGAACCATATGAGAGTAGACTGGACTTTTGTAATATAAAGTGTTTGACTTCCAATCGCAGGTCTCCAGTTGCCTGACTATCAGTATGTTGATTTGGGGTTGGAGACCCAGACTGGTTTTAGCATAATTCAACACCAAAAGTAGCACATGATTCCCCCTCTCAATCCTTGCAAACAGGGCATTGTCCCTTGACCACATTCCAGGCCAAAGAGTCCTGCTACGTTTGTATATAAATAAAGGGCTGGAAAAAATCTTCCTCTTTGTTCTTGGGGTCTTGTGTGTGCGTGTGGCGTTTTTTCTGAATTCTTAAAACCATTGCAGTTGTCTCTTGAGACAAGAGGGGTGCTGTGGTGGTGGCAAAATGCTTGATGATGCTATTTATACAGTACCAAAGGGTTTCAATTACTGCTCTAATGCAACTTGCTTTCATGCAGTGTAAATGTAGCTTTTGTATTTTTTTCTGCTGGGAGCTGTGCCTCATTGCCCAGGACTGTGGCAATGTAGCTTGGGAGACCTAGTCCTCATCCTTGCTTTGCAGAAACAGGGAGATACCTTTACCCACAGATCACTAAAATCTCTATGGCTTGTGTTGGCCTACAAGCTCAGTCCTCCAAAGTTCAGAAACTGGTTCCCCTCAGCTTCTCAAAGCGTGACCGACCTCCTCCATCTCTTTCCTTACCATTGGCTTCTATTCCACAGAACTGAAAGGGGGTCTTGCTCATTAGACAGACATGAGCTGGTGCTGGAGTCTGATCAGATGTGGCTTCAGAAAGCAGGTTTGATGATGAGAGCAGGTTGTGCATAATGTGCTCACCACAGCCGTACACGAGGGTTTCACTGCTCACTGCCCTGTCTGCACATCTCTAATGGACTCGAGTGTCTGGTGCTGCAGTGCTCTGTCCAACAGAGAGGGAACAGCATCTCACACACACGAGACAGGTAATTTCATCTCTGCATACCTCTTTCCCATGTATCTTTAACCTCTGTCTTTTCTTCTGTCCAAGGCTGATCATGCTTTCTTGAAGATCTTCTCTACATCCAAATGGCAAGAGCATTTCAAATGAGCATTCTTCCTGGATATCCACTTGTTTGAAGTAGTTTATCCCTCTGAATTAAACATTCAATGTGGAAACACTTCTAAGCCAAGATTTATCCGGTTTTAGGAACTAGTTTCTAGTCCACAATTTCTTATTAAAAGTGTTTGCATTTACTAGTATAAAAGACAATTCTTTTCCCCCTTCTCACTGATCAGGCATCCATCACAGATGCCTTCCTTAGGAAACCCTGGCACATCTTCTCACAACAGCACACCTTGTTTTCTATGGCATGATTTCCAATCTGGCACCAGCTATCCATGGCAACAAGAAACTTAGCCTGCCTGTATAGGTCTTGGTGTTTTAGATACAACTATTGCTTAAACTTTTCCTGTCATCTTATGCTTCTCCTTCTGGCTTAAGGAAACGAAAATACAAATGCACCAGTCACCTTTGAAAATTGTTCTTCTCAACCTCACAAACATGTGATAGGCCTTTAGATTTTTTTTTTTTTTTAAGGAAGAGCAGCAGAGTTAATATTAGCAGAATAAAATTCAACAGTAGGAAAATATGGAAATTAAATTGATACAGGCTTGCAACACATTTAGCATCAGAATGGCATCACAAAAAGGCTAGGCTGCCAAGTTCATCTGCTCTGGCAACTGTGATTTGTTTTTAATCATTGCAGTACAAATGAGGCATTTCCAGACATCAACATATCCTTTGTGGAGGCCTACAGGATAATAACATTATTTATATTGAGCAGGCCCTGTTGTGCCTGTTTGCCACCTTCTTTCTTGAAAGAAGCAGATATTTCTGTTCTTGCAGAGACATTGTTACATAATTGTTTGAGAGGCAGAAGAAGCATTTGAAAAAATTGCCAGCTGTTCATTACAATTTTTCATCTGGATATTGCTCCCCACGCAGCTGAGCTGCTGGAACAGATCTGGAGGGTGTTCTCTAAATTAAAAACTGGACACATTAGTGCAAATTTCAACAGTGGTTTTGGCTAAGTAAGACTAATTTTTCCAGGAGCAGATTGGGGGTGCTCGTACAACCCATCAGAGCTCAGCTTCTAGAACTGGGTGTTACAGCTGAGCAGAGGGCAATAAAACAAGTGACCTTTAAAGTTCATTTAAAGTGTGGGTGTTGGGATTAGCTTTTGCATCCTTTATCATGAGTGGGGAAATTAAATTTAAAAGCTGTTGGGTTCTGGCCCTTCTGTGTCTGAGAACAGCCAGAGACTTCATTAACCAACAAAAAAAAACCCCTGAGGGTGCAGAGGACAACTGGTGTTTCTGCATAAACTTTGATCTCTGCCCAGTTCTTCTTCTCTTCTAAACCCAGTCCCATTTTTAATGTCTTTGTTGATGACCTGGGTGAGAGGATCAAGTGTACTCCCAGTAAGTTCACAGATGACACTAAATTGTGTGGGAGTGTTGATCTGCTGGAGGGCAGGAAGGCTCTGCTGAGGGATCTGGACAGGCTGGATCAATGGGCCAAGGCCAACCGTGTGAGACTGAACAAGGCCCAGTGCCAGGTCCTGCCCTTGGGTCACAACAACCCCTTGCAGTGCTACAGGCTGGGGGCAGAGCAGAAAAGGACCTGGGGGTGCTGATTGAAAGTGTCTGAACATGAGCCAGCTGTGCCCAGGTGGCCAAGAAGACCAATAGCATCCTGGCCTGGATCAGGAATGGTGTGGTCACCAGGACCGGGGCAGTGACTGTCCTCCTGTACTGGCCTTTGGTGAGGCCTCACCTTGAATCCTGTGCCCACTTTTGTGCCCCTCACTATAATAAAGACATTGAGGTCCCAGAGCAAGTCCAGAGAAGGGCAGCAGAGCTGGCGGAGGGTCTGGAGTACAAGTGCTATGAGGAGCAGCTGAGGGAGTTGGGGGTGTTTAACCTGGAGAAAAGGAGGCTCAGGGGGGACCTGATCATTGTCTACAACTCCTGCAAAGGAGGCTGTAGCCAGGTGGGGTTTGACCTCTTCTCCTAGGCAACCAGCAAGAGGACAAGAGAACAGCCTCAAGTTGCACCAGAGGAGGTTCAGGTTAGACATCAGGGAGAATTTGCGATGGAACAACTCTGGAAAGGGTTGTTAAACATTGGAAAAGACTTCCCAGGAAAGTGTTGGAGTCGCCACCCCTGGAGATGTTCAAGTAATGACTGATCTAGTTGACAAGGTGGTGATCTGTCAAAGGTTAGACTTGATCTTAGAAGTCTTTTCCAACATAAATGGTGCTGTGATTCTCTGACATGCCCATGGTCAGAGGAACACCACAGTAGGGCCATTGTAGCTTGTTTAGCCATGGATCTGCATCTCCACTGGTGTCTATTAAGGTCTTTCCTGCAACTGGAAGAGTCCCAATGTGTATATGTGTTTATGTGCGCATCTCTCCCTTTTTTCAAATTTCTGCTGTGTAGCAAGAGAAGAGCTTGCATTGCTGCTTTCTTTCCAGCACAAGATGGAATCTCTTTCTTCCTTCTATCTCTGTTTTTTTTTTTTTAATTTTCATTATATTTGTAAGAATTCACATGGTATTTCATTAATGTTGTCCAACTAACTTGCAAGCTTTTGGAAGAGAGGATGACCACTTGTGCAGAAGTACACGTGGCAGGGGCAGTGGGACTGTCACTCCTATGTGCACATACACAAGCACTCCTCCTCAAATGGAAATGAGGCTATAAACATTTTTGTTTTATCTGCAAACTGTGTTTGCAGCTATCACAACATTTTTAAGATTAAAAAACAACAACAACAAACTAAACACAAACATATGGGCAAAGATGCACCAGTTTGTTTTTTTTTGCTGATTCCAGGTGAAGTGGGAAAACTAGAAATCAGCACTAATACAAAAAATAAACATCCATTTAACCTTTTGTTTTTGTTGTTGCTGTTCTGTTCATCTGGCATAAATTTGAAAAATAATAATAAATCTTTTGGGGGCTGTGATTGTTTTAACCTGCCAGTAACCCCCTTGAGTTCATCAGAGCAAAAGACAGCGAAAGCCTGTTTATTGTCCAGCAGGCACCTACACATGTTGTAAGTGAAGTTCCATCTGGTCACAACATCGTGGATCATCTGGGTAACAGCCAGGCTTCATTTGCTTCATGTCCTGGACAGCATGAAGGCAGCCGAACAGGAATATTTAAATGACTGACCAACCGCAACCAAGTTTGCCCCTGAGAATTCGTTTAATAATGACTGCTCACTATGGAGCAGTAGTGGCTCTGCGAGTTGTTTTCTGTTTTAAATGAGCCAAGCTGGGCTCCATGGAATGATTTAGCCTTTTTATTAGGTGCCAACAATTTACTGGAGGCACACTCTTGCTCTTACCTTGGAAGATTGGGAGGTGGATATTGACTGTGCCTAAAAAGGTTTCTTCCTGAAACTTGTTTGTAGGAAAAACCTGAAGAAATCTGGACTGCTGACAGAGCAATTGTATGGAGTGTATTTTAGACCTGTGCAGAGGGCACGTAAAGCTCTCCCATATCAGAATTTTCCAGGCCTTTGAAATTATTCATACTGATTTCGCACAAGGGCAAAAGACAGGGTGCAGAGGCACCACTTAGTTTTTTGTAACCCATGACCTGAGCACCCCTCAGAGAGACTTTTGGTGGCCAGCACTGTCATCCTGATGACCCCCAGGGGCATAGTGCCTCTGCCTCCAGAGGTTCCCCAGCTGGGCAGGGGTAGCTCACAGCTTTCTGTGATGTCCGACTACCAGATGTACGCTCCCCCTGTAAGACTCTGGTCTGCACATCTGGATTTGGGTGCAGGCCTATGAAAGGGTAGCAGACAGCTGCCTAACACAAAGACCTGCAGCTTCAATTACAAATGTTGACAGAGGGGGTGCTTGAATGAATAATGGGTGAAAAATGGGTGCTTGAATGAATAATGGGTGCTAGGTGAATAATACCTTTCACCTGGGGCCAGGGGGACACACAAATCCCATCATGCTACCTGGACACTAATGAATGCTTCCAAAAATTAATTCTCTCTATAAATACTGGGTTGGCAGTGCCCAAAGAAGCCTTTTAAAGCACAGCGAATCTCGTGAAGTTCTGTAGGTTGCTCACTGCTTGTTTATCATAACAAACTTATTCATAAATTATATGGAGAAGTACCTGAGTTTACCTCCAGAGGTGGCTGTGAAAAATATTCCTTTCTGCTTTAAAATGTGGGCATTTTCTATAAAGATATAGTTCCTTAAGATCTTGGAGTAAAAAATTATCCAAGAAAAAATGGTCTAGATAATACCTTGGCATCTATCAGGATGGTGCGTGGGCTATTCCTTGCAGAAAATCCCAGGAAGTAATGAATGAAGATTACAGGGGTAAATTCATGACAGGTTGGTTGCTGTAGAGGCCACCGAGTATTTAGTGGATACCAGGCGGCCCACAGCTGGCCTTACCTGTGCCTGCCACCTCCCACAGCCAGTCCTGCTCTTAAGATATACTTAAGAGTTTACAAAATCAGATTTCAGAACCTCTTTGTATCTATATCTCTCTCTACATATAACCTGAATGTAAGGACTCGGAAGCAGGCATGCACATAAGCTTCAGATCAGTGGGGCCAATGACACCGGTGTCGCCACTGCTGGATAAAGCCGTGCAGGAGCTTAAGGAGGCAGTAAAGTGAAGTTTGGCTCGAATCAAACTGCCCCGAAGTATCCTTTCCTTTCTCGGGCACGGCAGTATCTTCCCAAATCCACTTGGAGTCACTGTAACACAGCGGCCGGGCCGGGGCCGGCCGGGGGGCGGCGGCAGAGCCGGGCTCCATCCCTGCATCCCCGAGAGCGCTTCTGCGAGCAGCGTCACTGACCGCCCAGGTCCGAGCTGCTCATAAACATCGGACCCTGCTACAAACACAGCCTTACATGATGCGCTTGAGTTTGTGGTTATGAACGCAGATATTGGCGAAGTGCATTTCCCTCCATGTTTGAGGGATATCTTTATGCTTTGCAAAGAAGTGTAAAAGAAAAGCGTTAATTTGTTAGAAAAAACAATAATTTCATTACTGCTTGTGCGCTGAGGTATGTGTTCATATGAGGTGCACAGTCCCGTGGAGGGGAGGGCGTTGATCATACCATCCCGTTTCTGCAGACACGTGCTTCTGCGGAGCTGGAAGCTTTGGGAGAGAAGGAGACGTGACTGGGAAAGAATCCAGCTCTCTTCCCAAATGAAGACTGCAAAAATGAACAGAGATTGGCAGAGCACAACTACTGAGAAGAGCATTGTCTTCGGGTTGGGAACTGTACACAGTGAGCAGTGTATTTTACCTAAGAATTTTAATTTAAAACTTCCTTCATTTTTTCCGCTACTGTTATACAGCAAATCGTACAAATGCAGCAAAGGTTACAAGGGATTAAAACACAAAGTAGTGTACACTGCACAACAGTCTAAATTGATACACTGTGTTTTTAGCGTGCCCTTTAACAAGAAAACATGCTATATAACAAATGAACATTAAAATAAATTATTTTCAATGGTTTGGTTGGCAGAGAGATAAGAAAGCATAATAGCTGTAAGGAACAGTATTAAGAGTCTATTAAATTATTACCTTACAGTTTCAGTCAATAAAAATTACTTGAATGGACAGGAATCCATTTCAGTTTTATAAAGAAATCTTGGGTGTATTTCAGAGATGGGATGATTTTCCCTGGGCAGGAACAGCACAGTCATGTTTCTCATTAAATACTCTGCTGTCCTCTGTCCCTTCTCCACATTACCATCTGCAATCCAGATATTTAGACCGTGCCAAAGTATCGATCAAGACATTTACAGTTGCTCTGCTGCCATAGTTGCTATGCGTGTTTTTGTCTCGAGCGTTATAATTTCAAAGGTATCTTCTGAACAATATCCTAAGCCGCCAGACAAATACATATTGAGTTAGTTTAGCAAAGGATCAAACCAGAGTACAGAACTGATGCTGAGCAGACTGCGGGCACAGGCTGCAATTCTCTGGGCAGTCCCAGAGAGGCTGTGGCAATGGGTATTTAACAGCGTTCGTCAGAAGGGTAAACGTGGTGTAAAATGCTGAATAGGAAGGAAGCTACTGCCTTTAGCCTAGTAAAAGCAAGACATATTTTGAATCTAACTTAAAAAATACACATCATCCCTTGTTATTCTGAGTAAAGAATATATTCAATTTCTGCCTGAGTGATGAAATAATAATAGTTAAAAAGTCATTTCACTTACAAAAACAAACTGTTTAACAATAATCATCACATAATTATATTCTTACATATATTTACTTTATTTTGATGAATATTACAGTATGTTTAGGAACGATTTATTTATTTGAAATTGTTTTCAACATTAAAGTTTAAATGATTGTCATAACATTGATCTTGTCAGCAGAATATGCTCAAAGAAACCAGAGGATTCCATCATGAATACTTCTATAAATTTGCTTACTTACCACAGAATAGAACAGCAGTGTTCCAAGGACAGAACAGCCTGCAGTGTTGTGCAGGAGGACATCAAAATGGAGACTTCCACAGTGTCTGGAGGAATCTAAATACCTTTTCCATATAACTAGTAGATCTGAGCCTTAAGGATGAAAATGGTAATATATAATTATATTGTTTTTTTCCCTCAGCTATGTGGTTGACCTGAATTGTGCTTTCCAACTGAAGCCTAATTTGTCTCTGCTGAATGGCATAATTTCCACTATCAGTATAATTAAAAATGAACAAATGCACACTATAGATTTTCCAGTGTGGCAATGCTATATTTAATTTGTTTTCTTTATCTTCATTCTGTATGCTCAATCCAGCCCCAGTTTGCATGCAGTCCATTTCTACAGCCAACCCTCTTTCTATATATTACATATATGTAGGGGTTATGCAGTACTTGTGACTTAGACTTCCATAAAGAGCCTGGGAGCAGAGGAATTGACAAATCTGAAATATTGCCAAGAAACACAGGTCCAAGCAAATGCCGACATTTTCAATGTGAGCATTTTCAAAATGAAGATAAACTCTACAATAAACTTCCATAAATGTGCAGTCTCTTCTTTAAGAAGTGCTGTTACAGAAACTGTATTAGCTGCAATTTAGGATTGTATATACTATAAACGTGGTCATTTGGCGCTTTTTAGCAAGTGGTGACAGCTTAAAATTTTCCAAATGAACTGCATCACAGCATTTTTCAAGGTAATTGTTGCACTAATTTTTTTATTTGCTAGATAGAAAGTATTCAGTGTTCAATAAAACACAACTTAATGAATTGTTGGATACTTTAAGTACATAAAAACTTCCCTTTAACTTCATTAAATTATATGTTCTTTCTGATATGGAAGGTGAAGAGGGAGGGCAGGTGTATTTTACTGTATGCTGCTATATCTACTGAGCCATGAAGGATATTTCAGTGCTCAGCCTGGAGTCTAATAGTTGGCAGTGAAGCTGCTTCAAATTCCAGGTAAATATGATTAACTCATGCTTCTGTGATACTTTCTGGGTTAAACTGCTGACATTAATTTGACCTGCAAATTGCACAGGATTTTAGGGGACATTTGAGATGTTAATAATCTATATAAAGGGAAACCAATTTCCATTTGCATTCTTAAGTCCTCCCCCCACAGAAACTTTCTGCAGCTTTTAAAGCTAAATATGCAACTCCTGCCTAGGACACTGCCCTGGGGCACCTCTGGGGTGTTCCCTGAGCTGCTCTGTAGTAATGGGCTGCTCCCTCCTCTTTGCCAGGAGAAAACTACCTCAGGTGAATCCTTCCTGGAAGCAGAAGGAGGATTAGTTAATTAAGAATTAGGAAGCGTCTCCAAAGGGTAAGGACCCTGTTTTTAGCTTCTCGTGGTCACAGGAAAATGAAGGAGATTGAAATGCAGCTCAGGGAGCCCTGGGAAAGGGCAGGTCTGTAGATGCTCTCAGAGGCATGGCACCGTACAACACATGGCTGCCTTCAAACCCAGCTTGGAAAATTTTGTGGATAAAACTCATTTATATGTGAAATCTCATGGTGTTTCTCAGTGTTGAGCCTCTCAGAAAGAACAGGCTTTA
The DNA here is from genome assembly GCF_027477595.1 of Haemorhous mexicanus. NCBI lineage: Eukaryota > Metazoa > Chordata > Aves > Passeriformes > Fringillidae > Haemorhous > Haemorhous mexicanus. The sequence goes on from NC_082343.1 coordinate 52,358,711, forward strand.
GGATGATGGAATGAAAGCCACCTGAGCCCATCAAGGTGCAGGGCACCCCCCATTTTGCTAGGGAATGTGCCCTTGTGTCTTAGGCTTTCAATGCTGGTGTTATATCTTGCTTTGGACCAAGAGTTCATTTTTGCACTATGCCAAAAGCCCTTCAGAAAGCAGGTTGTCAGTCAAAAAGACAGCTATATCTTCCCAAGACTACTGTAAGGTAAAGATTCAATCTCAGGGTGTGATCTTGCATTAAATAGAGCCAGGGACAAAAATCCCACTCATCTCAATAAGGCTGGACTGAGCTCACCAAGTGAAGACTTGGAGGTTGATCTCCCAGGGACTAAGTCACCACCATAACCTGCAAGTGGTGCCCTGGCAGTGGTGAGACCAGTCACAGTTCCCACCATCTCCCTGATGTTGCACTTTCTCCCAAATATATTTAGCTTTGAAATTTAGCATATATTTAGCTTTGAAATTCTTAACTTTAAAAAAAAATTCCTCGTAGATTGGGAGCCCTTGTGCGAAAAAAAAAAGGAAGGAAAATGAGAAAAATTTAAAAAATTTAAAATTACCTCTGAAAGACAAATTGAATCTTTTAAGTGGTAGGAAAGTGTTTACAATTTCCTGATGAAAACTAACTTGCTGGATGTTTTAGCATCTGCTTTATTTTCTTTTCAGGTTTTTTTAAATTATAATAAAGATCTTGATAGTCTTCTGTGAAGAGATGCCTCCTGCAGAGATTTTCACTTAAACAAAACCAGCAAAATTAATTTTCTACTCATCTATCTGAAGCAATTGAAGCAACAATATAGATAGTTTACTTGTGGTAGCTCAAATTGTTTAAAGAGCTTAAAACCCTGGACTTGTTATCTTTACATAAAAACAATTAAGGGGTTGATAGTGTCATGTAAAAAACCAAAACTCATCAGACTAAGGCCCACTCATGCTAGCTGTAGCATGAGAGAGTTGCTCTGACCTTATCCATGTGTATATTGACATGCTTAACAAACACCAGGCTGCCATACAGTCACAAACTGACATGGTGACCATAACGTCTGTGTCCCTCTTCGGTCTCTGGCAGCCTTTCCCCTTGGCCTTCCCAGCCAGCTGCCACTCCCTTGCCCTGCAGCCCTCCTTCCCAGCCCCTGGGATGATACTGCCTCCCTCCCAATCCCTCACTCTGCACCATGTGAGCATGGCAAAGCCTCGGCTTCAAAACGAGACAGGATTTTCTTGTCCACAAAGTGGTGAAGAGAAGGTGGAAAAGTTGGCACCAAAGCGCTGCCCACCAAAAGAACTTTTCAGATTTTTCATAGTTGTTAAGTTAAGTTCAAAATGTTGTTCATTTTTTAAGCCTTTAAAAACACTCATTATGATTTGTTTTGGTTTATTTTGTGGTCTGGGTTGTTTTTGGTTTTTTTTGAACAGTTAGTGGCCCAGGTTTCTTCTTCATTATTTCTCTAAGATACTGACAACTCAAATGTTTGCTAATGAGCTATTGCTGTTTTTGCTTGAGATCAGTCTGACAGATTTGTTCACATCTGCCTGATCCCATTAACTCTTTCCTTGCTTTCTGTTTTTCACCAGTTTGAGAGACAAGGAAGATCTTTTTAGTTCTGTGTTTATTCATAAGTATCTGACAGGCTAGCTCCTGCCTTTTTACCTGTAGGTCCCAAAATTTATGGAATCTAAACTGTAACTTGTCATAGATATAAATGAATAGAAATGTCTGATGTTGTGGGGGGAGGGAGGAGGGAAAAAAAACCAACAGTGAAATTACCAGAGAATGGAGATTAAAAGCTCCGCAGACAACCTTTTTTTGTTAGCACTGTGAGCATGGCTACAGTACTACATGACTACAGAACTACAGTAACTTGCTGACCTCCTTATTTTGTATTTCTTCCTGTGGGTCCTTGCAGTCAAACCTGGCAGAGACCTGCAGGCAAAGCAGTTGGTTTCAATCTGGTCTTTTGGGCAGGCTGGGCAAAGGCATCTGCCTGGGAGAGCACCCTTGGGAAGGTTTTTAATCAGTCTCTAACTGCATAAAGAGAAAGCACGTTTCTGATAGTGATAACAAATTGCAGTGCCACGACTAAACAGTGATGGAATTGATGTCAGCAGCTATGATGCTGAATGGCACCGAAGGCATGGAAAGGCATTTTTCAATACCTCCTCCATCCTCGTGATCTGAAAAGGTAGCAGAAAGAGAAGAGAGGAGCATCAGGATGGATGTTTATCCTGCAGGAAAAGGAAAAATCTTTACTTCCTATCAAAATTCCAGAAGCTTGGGATTTTTTTGCTTAATGCCATTTCAAATACTTTTGCTGCAGGGTAGGTTGAGCACTATTTCCATTTCATTGCCTCAGATAGGAGTTTTTAAGAATCATGGCGCACACAGCTGTGCACCAAGTAAGTTTTCACACTGAGCTGGGCGCAGATCCCATGGTGAGGGGATGACATCTCCAGGGGCTGGGAGAAAGTGAGAGCAGGCTGAGTCATTCCCTGTCTCCTTATCGTCCGTAGTGGTGTCTCCGATTTGGGTTCCTTTCAGCCGTATTCATGAGCAGATAACTGAGGGGAAGGGCATGGGGAAAGTTATTTGCATTCCAACATTACATTTAAAAGCAATAAATTACTGGCAACTATAAACAATCTCCCTGCCGACAGCACAGCTCATAAAAATCTGGGTTTGTGTATTTGTTGCATTCGCATGTGTGTGCGCATATTCAGCCTTGTGGGATTTCTCCCCTAGTATTTATTTTTCTGGACTCTGAATGTGGTGCACGATGGAATGAAGCTTTTTGCTTCTTTCTCTCATTTGATGTGGATCTGGCTGAAAAGTATGGTTGTTACCACTGCCTTAAGTTTCAGCTTTAAACACGGAGAAAAGGCTGTGAAGACCTGGGTTAAACCTAGACAAATGTCAAGAATGCATTCGTTGCTGTGATTTTTACTGTAGACAGAAGGCAGCACAATTCAAATTGCTGCTGAAGAGGAAAGAGTCTTAGGGAGAAAAAGGAGGAGGAGGACAAAGTCAGCATTTGCTATGTGTCCACAATCTGACTACTGAGTGCTTGGGAGTGTGGTTTGCAAATGAAAGGAAAGCTACTCTATTTCTGCCACTAAAGATGGCCCCAGCCTAAAGATGTGAATGTGAGAGTAAACTGAGAGTGGTGATGATGTGAGGTCTATGTCTGCTCTGCAAAATCTGTCAGGTATGTATGATGGTGTCACAGCAATGCAGTGATCCTTCAGCCTGGTGGATTCCTGTCATCCAAGTACACTTTTCAAAGCATTCTCAGTTAGATGCATAGTGGAAAGAATGAAATTCTGCTGGAAAAAAAAAAAAAATCAGTGTGTTTCATATAAACATTCTCTAGGGTAAACATACAATAGTAAACTGCCAGATTTTTCCCTTATGAGATTTAATCCTTAGCATTGCTTCAACTTGTACTTGTAATGTCCTCAAGCCAGCACGGTCCTCAGTCTTTGTGCTTGGGAGGTATGAAGGTTTTGATTGCCACCATCTGTTTCTGAACTAAGGAAGCAAAAAAACAACAAAATGAAGAGATAATTCTACTGCTGCTGCAATAGACTGAATGTCATCTGTGTACATCAAGATGGGGCTGCTTTGGCTGAAGTGGCCTGACTGATGATTAGGGAAGAAGGAATATTGCAGCCCACCATTTCATAACCAGGTGGGAAAAGGCAGGAATCCTGTAGTGTAGTGGAGGCATTCATAGCAAGAACCACAGTCTAGAGTTCTTGGCCCAGGAATAGCTGCGGTCTAAGAAAGTTTTTCATGTGGTTTCAGATGAGTGTGGCTAAAACTATCTGTAGAACCACACATAAAACCCCGTCAGGATGAGGTCACAGGGCAAGGATAAAATTCTGCTATGAGTAGCACAACTTCCAAGCTGGGCTAGTATTTTCAATCTCTAAATAAGAAGATGTTTCTGGATCCAGCCAATGTTAGGTCCAGTGTCACAGCTCCTCTGTTTCAGTGGCATGTCCTGTGTGAGAAAACCAAGTATGTGTGTCCCAGTTGCTATTGAAAAGCCATCAGTTTTAGTGCTGATGAGGAACTGACTGAGAATGAGTGTCCTCACCGTGCCTCTGGAGCAGTGCAGAGAGAAGCTGAGTCCAAGCACAGAGATGGGAAAAATGAGGAGGTGGGGACAAAGGGTGAAGAAGGCAGGGAAAACATGTGCTGTCAGGAAGGTGCTGGAGAAAAGGGTTTTCTTTGCACTTGATCATTCTCTAAAGGCAGAGCATCACCTTTCCCTGTGCCCTGATGAGAAGTAACTGCAAATGTCATCAAAGAGGCTGCTGTTTGGAGTGGTGTTTTTTCTCTGGCTCTTGCTCTCATGTGTCCCAGTAGCAACATTTTTCAGGTCACTTTCCAGATTTGCATTTGACAATTAACCTGGAGAGGGAGGCATGGCAGGATCATGGCTGCCTTTCACAGGGCTGGTGCTGTGCTCTGCACACCCACCAGCTTCTCTCCAGAGAAGGAGGTGTTGGCTGGCTGGGCCATCACCCTGACAAAGGCAGGGCTTTCCTTAACACACAGGCTATGCTGAGGCCCAGCTGACTCACTGAGAGCTGAAATTTGGTCTGGATCAGCTCAGGGCAGTTTCATGGCTAGTTACACTGCAAAAAATTCTCTCTCTTTGGTTTTGTGATGATTTGTGACAGCAGCATGACAGGAGCATGAGCCTGGACACTGGGCACCTCCAGCTGCATGATGCAGTTCACAGAGGATTTCCCCTTCATTTCCCTTCAGCCCTACAGGCTTTTGCTGGAAGAAAGCAGCAAAATGAAAGTCAAGAAAAAGTAAGCCAGGCTTTTACTCAGGTGTCTGTCTTTTGCATGGCTGTTTGATTTTTCCTGAGCTCCTCCATTGCTGTGCTGCTGCTCTTCCCATCTACCCACAAGATCAGACTGAGAGTCCAGTGGGGGTTATGTGGATTAAAGAATGCAGTGCTGTGTGCATTGGCAGATAAATGTACCTACACTGACCTGTGGCTGAAGCGAGTCCTGGCAAGGAGGGTACAATGCTCTGGTGGCTCCTCTGCTGGGTGGAAGGGACAGGTTTAAAACCTAAAAAGTCAGAAGCAGGTCCTGGGCAGCCCTTTGTGGACACTGAGGGGGAGAGAGCAGGCCCTACAGATCTCCATGAGAAGCGCCGCTCGCTCGGCAGGGAGAGTGGAGCAGGCTATGCCTGTGGTTCACATCTCTTTGTCAATGGCATCCAGCCCCTGGCCTTGGGAACTGACTGGCGGCAGTTTGCAAATGTATGTGCTTGGCTGGGAGCCTGCAGTTCCCTTTGTCCCGGCGGCACAGGGGGGCTAATAGGGAAGCCGGAGCGTGTCATCCCTGACTGCCAGAGCCTCCAAGCAGTAACATGACGGGCAACTTTTCAGACAATATCCAACATGAACATTCAAGGCTGAGCCTATTCTTCTTCTAGACACTGGTACTGACTGATTCCACATGCTGCTTTCCAGACTCTGTTGCAGTAACAAGCTCCGGTCCTGAATATGGACCATCCTCCCAGTGAAAAGCCCTGTTAAATCTGAAAGAGTAGAAACTGTTTGGGATAATAAAAAGTTGAATGTCTCTGAACATCGTGTATAATGCTGTAGATGTAAACAAGTAAAGTATTTGTAGAGAGTCTCATATAATGTACACAAAATTATTCGTATTTGCTCCACTCTGCTTTGCACACTTTGCTCCTGATTCTTATATGCCATTTGCATGAATATGTGTGCAATTAAATTGTGCTGTGCTGGACCTTTCCTTAAGATAAAGTAACTACAATTCAGAGAGTGTTTAAGATGGGAGTGATAATGGAGGAAATATGCTCCTCCTTTTCACTCCTGGGAAAATCTGAATCAGGTGGCTCTAGGGAAAAATCTTTTGGAGCTTCCATTGACCTTCCAGCTTAAGGTAAGAAATTTTGTTTTCCTGGAAGGCTAATTCTTTTGGGATTTGCTAATGGGCAAACCATGTGCTGGTGGATTTTATGCCATGGAAGTAAGGCAAATGGAAACGTCCATAAAGACACAGGTGGGCTGTGTACCTAATGGATGAGCTATATGTAGACTTACATTTAATCTTCTGATGACTGGCACGATGGCCATGGCTGGCCTGATCCAGGGCTAGTGATGGTCCTGCTTTGAGCATGGGACTGGACAGCATGACCTCCAGGGATCCCTTGCAACCAGCTTTCCTCCACTCCACGTGTGAGGTGCCTACATTTGCAATACCTTGCAATTCCCTTAAACCAGCTACTACATGCAAATAGCTTGGAGGTCCTGCTGAGTTTGATGCTTTCTTGCTGCTTGTTTCCTTATTGCCAAAAGCTAAACATAAAAGCATCCCAAACAATTTATAACTAAAAGATTCAGTCATCTGAAAGACCAGCCTGAATTTGTTCATTGCATCCCTGGAAGCAAAGCTGCAGTCTCATACCCCTGTCTGCAAATGCTGTCGGGTGGCTGTGAAAGACAGACGTTTTCCAGTACTGCAGTTACAGCTCTGCTTTCTTCTGCCAGAAATAGAGTAGCAGTGGCATGTGATTTGCAAATCTGGCATGGTTGAAAACAATCAACAGAAGCCATTTCCTCAGTGCAAGTAAATATATTGACATGTGTTGACAATAAACTGATTTTGTGCACTTTTGGAAAGGCAGACAGAAGCTCACATGTTTTAACTGCTTAGTTCCTCTAAAGCAGTATGCTTTAGAGGAACTAAGCAGTTAAAAATAACTTTCATAAGTTATATTAGGCAGTTCATCTTCCACATCTCTGGAGCAGTCATGGTATCATCTAATTATAAAAATAAAATTTTTACAGAATATTCATGCTGCACTGATCATGACAATAATATGTTAAAAAGTACGTGTAAAGCATATGTTTTAGTGTATGTGATGGAGTTAGGGTTGTTAAATAATAATTTTTATCCTGTTACTTCCACATAAAGTATTAGCAAAGGCTAATTTTAAAGAAACCATTTGCTATCTTTGTTGTGTCCTTAATGCATTTGTTCCTTGCTGAATAATCAGTCATCGTACAAATATCCTTCCGCCACTGTCAATAATCAAGAAATATGAGACTTTGTAATAACTAAGGCCCCAGTCCAACAAGGCCCTAAATCTCGTGCTTAATTATACTGCTCTTGCTTTGAGACAGGCTGGCAGGCAGGCAGGCTCCACAGCATGGCACAGAATTCAGCTGGCAGCCCAGAATGCTGGGAAGTGCTCATTGCACCCGGCTCTGTCGGCAGCAAGCAAGTCCTGGCAGGGCAACTGGGCTGAGCCACTTGCCCTCAGAAGCCAGACACCCAAACCTGCCTCCTGGGACAGCCCCTGAACTGCTCTGCAGCCACACACCTCCCAGAACAGGATAGCCCCTGTGTGAGCACACCCACAGCCCTAGGGAGAGGCCAGCAATTCCCTGGCTTCGTATGATGCCAGTGAGAGGGGAGCAAGGCTGGACACCAAAATGCTCCCCCTTTCCACAGAGGGGTGTTTGCAGTCTGCAGCCTGGCAGCAGCCTGCTGAAGGGGAAGATGCCTTGTTAATCATGAGATGACCAGGAAAAAAAAATCTAGTCTAGTACTTCTCATTGCTAGATCTCAAACTGAGTCTGTCCAACTAAATGGTCACCTCCATGAAGGATTGTCTGGCTTCCTCAGGAATCAAAGATTTAGTGACCCATCAGGCAGACTAAAGAAGCAAATGCTAAGAGAGTGGCTTGTGCTTGGATTTTGTGCTAAATATCTGACCAAAAAAAAGTCTGCTGGATCCTCCCCAGATCTCTGCTGGAGTCGCAGGGGCACCTGCAGCCCTCCCAGGGGAAGCAGAACTTTGCTGCTCTAATTGCAGGCTTTTCCACCAGTATTCACCTGTCAGCACAAGGTTGTGCCAGCACATATTCATTAAGTGGAGATTGGAACAAGTCCCTAAAATGGCACTTCTCTTCTCCAGGGATGCTGTGCCTGCATGCCTTTGGCTTCCCAGCTGCTAAGCTGGAGGGACCATAACAGTGATCTTTTTGAGGTGAAACTTCTGTTCTTTATGGACACAGAATTATTCTTAAAACCAGCTGAAGCCTAGAATAAAGTTGGCTAGAAGGAATCTTGATGTGGGTAAAATGACCTGCCACGACAATGCAGAGGAGTCCTGGATCTGAGACACAGACTTCAAATGGCCCAGGATTTGGCTGCATCCCTCAGGCTCTGTGGATGTGAACATGTAGTAAACTGAGGGAAAGAATTCTAAGGCTGCAACCAAAGTGCCCCAGCTCTGGGTTTGGGCAGTGTTTGAAGATAAAGGGAGCAGAGAGGGCATGTAGTCATGTATTATCTGAGACAGGGAGTCCCTCTGCAAAGAGGTTGTGATCTTGTCTCGATAATAAACATGCTTATAAGCAGATATTCCAGTAAATCCCATTTTCTCCCTCCAGCTCCTACCAGGGTTCAAAGCTTTGGATCTGCAAGACTTTTTTTTATGACAGCCTGGGAGGCTCTTCCCTCTTCTCCTCTCCAAAGAATGCAAAAATTTCTTCACCAGGGTAAAACAGATTTGTTTGATCCACTTTAACTTCCCTGTTCTAAAACTTTCTTTTTAGCAAGCACATTATAAACCTCTCAGTGAAATTCTCACTTGCAAAAAGAAGTGATCCTGTGGCAATCCTGTGCTGCAGCTGTTTCTGTCCGGGCACAGGGCTCCCCACGCAGTGGCTGCTGCACTTGAATGCACTTGCTGAGACAAAGACCTAATGTCAGCCTCCACTTTGGAAGCCAGGGATTTGGTGGCTGCTGTGTCAGAGAGACGTGTATTTAAATAAAACAGTACCTCAAACACAAGCTTTTCACTCCTGCATAAGCCCGATGTAATGACAGCTTATAGCACTACCGCACAGAAGGGGAGCTTAATGCTGCCCTCATCGACACCTTTAGAAGGTTTTTACCTCATCACCTCAATCAGTACTGCCACGGGCAGTCAAATCTGCACCCATTGTAATTGTATTTACTCCTCTAGCTGTTAATATTGCCTGGAGAGATCTGTGAAGGAAACAGACCCTGAGTGTGCAGAGAGGCTATTTGCTAAAGGCATTAATTTAGTAATTAATGAAGTGTCAATGCGGCTATTTAGCATTACATTTAGGCTTTATTTAGCTTTGCACTTGTGCTTCAGCCATTTGATGTCAAGGATGCTGCTAATGCCGAGCTGCCACCTAAAACTGGAGTAAGCAGTCCTGCAGTGGGTTTTCAGGCTACTCTGCACAGGCTACTGCCCTTTGAACACCAAGAAGCATTTTCAAAATCTTGTGCAAATTTTGACCACTAATATCTTGGGCTGTGTTTCACAAATGAGTTAAGATAGATATTTTTCAGCAGAGTTGAGAGGAATATGCCAGCTATTTTTCTTTGTGGTTTTTTCCCCCTTTTCTCATTTCTGGCAAAATTTACAATGTTTTAGGCTTCTGTTGTCATTACAGAACTAAAACTAAAACAGTAAATGACTCATTTTTCAAAAAAGCAGTTTCAAGTAAACATTTATGCTCTAGATAAAAAACAAATAAGTTGACCAAAAAAGGAAATTCTTACAGACATTATTTAACAGTTTGCATTTTCTTCCGTTAAAAAAAAACTGATTTTTTTTTTTTTTTTGTGCAGTAACTTTATGACTAAGAATCAGTTCTCATTTGAATTACTCTTTGAAAAAGGAAAAATTCAGCCAGCTTTCATTTCAAGCTGCCAGAGAACAAGTTGCTCACAGAAGGGAAAAGAAGAAAAAAAAGTGCCTTTGAAGCACCAAGCTGAGGGGAATAATGGCACTTCCAGTCATCTCTAAAGGTCTTCCCCAGAGATTATGCTTTAATTTAGGAGAATTTCACAGGGCGTATTCACTCTCATCTCTAAGGCCTCTCCTTAAAACTACCCAGTTTATCTCATCTAGCTGCACTCTGAAAATCGTAATGTACTCACTGATGGCATCTTTTCATCAGTACAGCCCTGACCTGCCCCGATGTACCAGAGAAGTGCATGGCAGCCTGTTTAAAGACAGGGTTGGGCTGTAGCAAGCGGTTAAAAAATTATGAATGGTACACTTTCTGCTCACATTTAACAGAAAATAATTGCGGAAGTACTTGATTTGCCTGCACGTTTCCAAAGCATTTTGCATTGTTCTAGCTTATATTTGCTGTTAAAATAATTGGCTTAAATGTTGCAAAACTCATTAAATAAATATTTTTAAAACCCACAAAAAAAAAAAAAAATCCCAGCTAGAAATATTTAAAATATTTCACTGTGACTCTGCTTTTCTGTGGAACTAAGGGACAAAATTCCATCCAAGGTGCATGAACCTGGGCTCAACAGCCCAAGAGCTCAACAGCCGTTGCAGACTAGTAGAAATCCCAGTATTTTTTCCTATGTATTCTTATTACCATGCAGTTTAATATAAACTAATCTCTGATATTATTTTCTCAGAGCTCACACTAAGTGGAGAAAAATGACAGTAACATTAGAATGAGTCAGAATTTAGCATGAGCTTGTTTTTATAAACAAGAGGGAGAAAAAAATCCTGAATTTTTATTTTTCGTAAGCCCTTAACCCCCCAGATTAGAATGGTAGCTGTTTTCTTTCTGTTCCATTGGCAGACACATTTAGCCTTACCCACGCTCCAGCTCAAGCGATGCAAGAGACTTTCCCCAGCTATCTGCAAAGTGCACCAAACATTGCGAGCGATGTGGTTTTACCATCGGCATGATTGAATTCTTTTGCAGCACAAGAAAGCAACTAGTTATTTTACTGTGCCAGAAGATTGGTAACTATTTATTTGCACATTTATTATCTGCTCCACTCTGAGAATAAAGAATGAGCCTGAACTACAAAAGCTCAGTCTGCGTGAAGGCCCATCAGTCTCTCCACACTTCTGCTGTCAACCCTATTATGGAGGAAACATTATTCAAACTGCAGGCTCCAAACTCCCAGGTAACTAGAGACAGCAGGAAGCTCTGTTTGATATCAAGTATATTCTTTATCAACCTTTTTGTTGTGATGGGAAGAAATGATCGAACTTTACTTTCATCTTGCTCTGTCCTCACATCACCCAGTAGGTGAATTGCTTTATTGGTGAGCCTTGGCCAAAAGCTCTTTGATATACGCTGCCCTTTGCAGCCATAAATTTTCCATCTTTCAGACAAGGTTTGAGACTTTCCCTGTCCTGCTATTCTGCCCCTAAGTGATTAGATGCTCTTTTCAAAATGAAAGATGAGCTTTCAGGGAAACTCTTGGCCCTCTCCTAGGTACCATAAAATAGCCATAATTTGATTTTCCTAGCGCTGATGAAAGTTGCAGGTTTCAGACCAAGGCCCATCATGTGGATGCTGTGCCTCTCGCCAGCACGGCTGCAACATGGAGAGACACTGAGCTCCTCCCCTGAGGCATGTCCAGACTGAGAACCTGGGGTGTGCTGAACATGGCCCTGTGCTGAGCGCCATGTCCTCAGGCCAAGCCCTGGCCAGCCCCCCAGCTCTTGCAGTGCCAACAGCTTGGCTCTCTAACACACCCCCTCAGGCAGAACTGATCAGAAGCCTGGATAACAACCATGCTGCATATTTGGTTGCTTTTGGAGTGACACGAGGCAGGGAACTACACCCAGCCCAAAGAAAACAGATGAAGGAGGGTCAGTGGTCCCTGCCATGGGGAACAGAAATCAGCCAAGACAAGGCTTCTAAGTCTGGCACAGAGACGTGCCATGCTGCCTTGAGCAAGTCTCTTAAAAACCTTCATGATCCAGCAGCAGCCTCCAGATCTTCAAAGGTGTGAGCTCTGTGCATCTGGACCGTTCATGCTCTGCTCTAATATACCTTTGTGACATGGGGAATATGGCCACTGACTTCTCCCTCTTCTGCTGCCTGCAGGGGTCAACTATGTGGGCAGTGTCTGTACAGGAGCAGCCCCTGCTTGTAGCAGGTTCTGAGCACCAGAGAGTTATTTCCCAGGGACATCAAGAGAGGAACCAGCGAAGAGCTGACAGCATCCTGCCTTCCCAATTTAACAAGGACAACTGGGGAACTTTTATTCATTTCTCCCTTAGAAAAGACTAGTGAAAGCAATTTTTCTCTGCCTTGCCAAAATATTTCTTTGACAGCTTTTGAATTTTCATTGAAAACATAAAATGTTCCATGAAAACCAAGCATAACAGCCTTTCAGATGACAATAGTACTAATGTGTGAACATTTCTGCTTAGGCAGGAGTTTTAAAGAAAGCAGAAGGCCAAGCACCAACAGCATTATGCCCCAGACTGTCTGAGAAGAACTGTCATAGGCAAGCCTGTCCCCCAGGCTGCCATGTTCTTTCTCTGTGGTTTCACCCTTGCTGTGACTCAGATGCTTGGTGCTGGCTGGGTGTAGGCGAGACTGGGGGTAGCACGGTCGGGACGGACAGAGACGAGAGATCTCTGAAGCCAAGTCGTGGAACTTGCAGTTTATTGCAAAGGGCGTGGGTACAGGGCCCTGCTGGGAGCAGCCAGCTGCAGCTCGGAGCAGGCCCGAGAGAAGAGAAAGGATGAGAGGGTAATAACGTAAAAAGGCAAGAGCTAAGAGCATAGAAAAGTAAGAGCGCAAGAGTAAAAGCAAGAGAACAAGAGCAAAAGCAAGAGCATAAGAGCAAAAGCAAGAGCATAAGTGCAAGAAGTTCCCGTTACAATACAATATATCGTCTTCTGTGTTGAATATTCTGATTCTCACTAACCAATCTAGTACAGCATACAAATCCTATAGCATTTACATACAGCCTATAAGAATCACTACATTACCATATTGTGCTACATTTTAAACTCTAAAACCTACTCTTCGGACCCCTTCTGCCAAGCTGGCAGGGTCTGCTCTGACCCTTGGACTTGCCTGCTTGCAGAGGGTCTTGTATCATCCAAAGGGGATTACCTTCAGCCGGCCACACCATTGTTTTCCTGTTGTTCAGTAACTAAGGGATGTCAAAGCTTGCTTTCATTTCAATCTCGCTTATAGTTTCTATATTCTCTAAATCTTTTGCCAGGCAATCATATTTGTAAGGCTTTCTTGTTTCATCTTCCCCAACAGCTGGGCACTATAGGCAAGTGAGGTGGTCCCAAGTTAGGCTGTGTACTCCTCTGCTCCAGGGCTGGCTGTGCACTGTGTGGATCCTTTCTAGAGAAGCCCAAAATCTGGTCCCAGTTGTGGTACCTGCCTGTCCTCCTTGAGACTGTAAAGATGATACAGAAATAAATGTGCTCACACACACATCTTTCAGCAATGGCATCAGAGAACTAGGTGTTCTGCTTGTCTCTGTGGTGCTGAAAGATCCTCCTAGTGTCAGGGACTGTGGAACTGATTCACCAGCTATTACCTGGTGGTGGTGGTGAGGATTATTCTAGGCCTTTACTACTGAATCCTTACATTCTTAAGCAAAAGAATTCAGTGATTGAAAATGATATTAATTCAGTGAAATATAAGCCCCACATGCTCAGGAAAGGTCAGTTTTTTGGCTGACTACACTTGAGATGAATTCTCTTTTAATAAAGGGGGCCAGATTATTTTCCCTGCACAGCCTCTGACAGCCAACAACTGAAATACCTGCACAACTTGCTCAGCTAGCACCCTGTCTCCCACGATGTGCCACTTCTTTCCCCAGTTCCTGAGCACTGTTTCAGCTTCCATGAAAATGCGGACCCTGCTCTCTGTCCCCGTGAGACGCCAGTGTCCTGTCAAAATTAACCTATTAGTTGATTATTCACTTTTGAATGGGAAAGGAGTAGGAATGTCATTCAGTGTTTCCAAGCCAGAGTGGCAGAAGGGGTGCTTTCTGGATGACTGGAGAGCATTGTGCACGATCTCTGGCACGAGGCTGAGCACACACGTGGGGAACCTTAAAGTGACGTCCTTTGCTGTAAGAATGAGGGCCAGCCCCTTTGCTCAGGGGTGCTGATGGACACTATCATACTTACAGCTTCTGCTTTTCCTAGAAGATGTGGCTTTGATCTTGGTTCTGGCAATTTGATGCTGAGATTAGTTCCAGCTGACTCTGGTGTTGGTGCTGGAGTAGAACAGGATGGAGGGGACCAGAGTGAGCCCATCAATTGCCTGTGCAAAACCCAGCCTTTTTGGCAAATAAGCTGCTGCTCAGAGGATGCTGGCTGTCATCTGGCTGTGCTCAGCCGGGATGGCCGAGCTGACCTCGGGCATGCTGCGAGGACTGGGGACCAGAAGGCTGCCCAGTGCCAGTGGCAACCGGGCTAAGAGCTCTGGCCAGAGCCCTCAAGAATGGAGTGGGTCCTTCAAAAGGCGGCCAACCTTCGACCTGCAGTCATCATTTTGGCCATCAGGTCAACAGTTGTTCCACAGAACATCGGCAATTGTCTTTCTCCTTGTGTCAGGAGGCTCTTGAAACATTATACGAGGATAATTAAGTGGTGAATAAGGGTCAGCATGGACAAATAAATCAAACTGATAGTTTGAACACAGACTGATTGAGCAAAAACAAGGAATTGTGCCATGCCTGTTAGCGCTGCTCTTGATGTTAACTGACTTTGTTAACATTACATCCAAAGGCAGCAAGTGGGAAAGCTTTGTGAGGAATCAAAAGCTGAGCAAAGAGACATGGGCTTTAATTGTTCAGCTTTATTTTTGAAATAAAGACATGCAGTGCATCAATTTAGCTGACTTTAATGGACCACAAAACTGAACCTATTCTTTAAAATGCTAATTGAGTTTGAAGATTCTCGGCTCTCGCAGAAGAGGGATGCAAGAAATGCCAGTGCCACATTCAGACGTGTCGGGAGCTGTCGTATGGTTTCATTCAAAGCAAGTGGGTGAAGCGCATACCATCGGGCAAGAAGAATGTGTGCACGTAACAGGAGAATCTATCCACAGAGAAGAGAGCATCCAGGCAAATAACATGTCTGTAAATACAGACTCAGAGAGAGGAGTATGTCTTTATATGTACTATAATGCAAAATTTATTTGTGGGTCTTTAATTTGCTGTATGGCAAAACCTCCAAGGTGCATAAAAACTTTCATTCTCAAATTCACAAAAATAAACTTCATTAACATATTTTAAGAAGTAAAAAGGACCAGTCAGTACTTAAAAACTTTGTAAAGGGAAAAAACGTGTTCACAAGTTCCTGTGTTTCTAAGGAAAAGATGCAGTTAGACATGGGGATACAGAATTTGCGTTTTACTCTGTCCTCCCTAAAAAGAGTGCTGAGTACAAACCTTACTGGTTTTGACTCCCAGGATCAAGGTGATGCATTCAAAGAAAGAAGCTCATCTTTTCATACATGCTTGTAATATTCTTATAGAAACTAGTCTATGTTTTTCCACATTGCTGTATTTCCCTATCTGCACACCTAACTATTATTTCACTGAATTATTAATACTGGTAAAAAATAAATTCTGAAATTAAAAATGAATATTTATATAATATGCTTTTCTCTTTTATGCAACCTTAATCCTCTCTAAAGCAGAGTTTAATCCTCTCTAAAGCAGCCAACATTAATAACGCCATTATTATGTTCTCTCCTACTCATATGGTACTGTGCATGGCACACTGCAAATGCGTAAAATGTGTCTGCCCTAAATACTTCACAGCCTAGCTCAGACAAATTTAAAATATGGACCTTGTGTAATAAAGTTCACAGCTTTCATGTGTTTGGGGTCTCTTATTTTTCCACTGCAGGTCATTATACAGCATCTTTGCATGTATTTATTTCTGTGCTGCAGAAACTTTCCTTCTGACTGGGTTCCCACAAATTTATTCTTGCTGGGTTTTCACGCTGCAAGATGCAGAATTACTTCTTAGGCAGGACGCTATGAATGCTTCAGCATGGGGAACTGACACTTCACATCGCAACTGGACCATACAAAGGCAAGTAAGTTATAAGAGATAAATTTAATGATAAGCATGTAAAAAAATTCTATGGGAAATGTATCTGCGCGGCTACATGAATTACGAGGGTTTGCCAAGAAAGGTGTAATGGATTATGGTGGAAGATGAAGGGGAGCTCCCACCATATCCAATCAGCCTTTTACTTAAAGGTCAGGACATTCTGTCTGGGTCCACTTGAGTTTTTGATTCTGCCGTTTCACTATTCAGTGGCACAATGTAACTGTCAGTCTCAACAACGGTTCCTCGAGCCACTGGCTCCACTGCTCACAGGGCAACACACAATATTTCACAGCCACAAAACAATTCACTGTCTGCATAGGCAAACCATATGATTTCCATGGGGAGCAATATTGACACACCCTACTGAGCGCTCTTAAGGGGACTCTTAAAAGAGTTACATCTTAAAAAAAAAAAAAGAAAAAGGGCCTATGGCTCTACTATTCTTCTCTATGACTAAGTTACCAAATAGCATTTTAATGTTCTGTCTCCATGAGACAAAGTTAAATGCAAATATTCTCTATGCCTTCTACACCCTTTCTCATTTTACCAAAGGGAGACAGTTTTAGTGCTCTGCAAAGTCTTTCTGGACAGCAAGTAGTGTTATGATAGATACTAGGAGAAAATGTAGCACATTAATGATATTCTGTTTGGATTTTCCCTAGTGAGTATTTACTGTGTTATATTTCTCATTTCCAGGTCTAAGATAAATCCAGAGACTGGTACAAATTTATAAAGACAGGGGACCCTGCTGATGACATGTGAAGCGCTGTGATGCTGGGGCTCTGCTCTGCTCCTTGCCTTCTTTTGGAGGAAGTTACCTGCAGGAAGATTTGTGAGCACCGGGGGGGATTTACTGTGATACAGCAGAAGGATTGCCCCGAAAATTGAGAGAGAGGAACAAAACATGGAAGTAAAGAGTAGATGCATGGAGAGATGAAGATTCACTGCAGAAATCTATGGGCTCAGCTGCTCTTTGGAAACTTAAGCAGGCATTGTTTTAAACTCTTGTACCTTGCTTATTACAAGCATGATGTTTAGGTAGGGTGTAGTGCCACCTGTCCCCACCCACCAGCAGACCACTACCAGGGCTGGTTTTCTGCCTGACACTCCTGACACTGCCAGATCTTTTTTAAAATAATTTTCTCTCATTGTCCCTGTAGCACCCTCGGCTCTATTCAGATCATGCAGCCAACTGCAAAATGAAAACAGCATCAGACTATTGTCAATGTCTCACTCTGGCCTCTGATTTCAGGGAAAGCAACAGCCCGATGCTGCAGAGAAAGGAGAGGGGCGAGGGCTGCCTCACCAAGACAGGAGCAGAGTGCTGCATTGCCACGGGGTGAGATCCTGGCCACTGTGCAGGCTGCAGACACTTGGCTGCCAAAGCAGTTCAAGGGGGCAGGCTTGCCTGATGCCAGGTCTGCTACCCTTGGTGGGCCACCACTGCGGTGTCTGTGTGGGCTGCCATGCTTGTGAGCACTACAAAGAGACATTTCTTGGAAGAATTGCACTTGGAAGAATTGCACTTGGCAAGTACCTTTCCGAGCCTTGCACAAGGGTCTCTGTGCCAGCACGAGGCACACTCAGCAGAGGCTGGCTGTCTGGTGGGAGGTGAGGCTGGAGCCCAGCGATGGCCTGCGCTGCCCAGCCCGTGTTAGCTGAGCACATTCCCAGCGGCCCTGAGATGCCTCCCCCAGGTCGCTTCACTCAGAGCTGGGAAGTCACCTTACCAAAAGGACAGGTAACCTAGATGACCTGGAGCTTCTTGGGCCCCCAGTCCTGGATGATTTCCCCCTGCCAGCTGTGTCCCTGACAGCTTAAACACCAGCTCAGCCACCTGGAGAGGCACATTGTGCTGCACAGCTCCGTGAGCAGTGGCAATCCACGGCTCCTCTGAGGACATACAGCTTTGAAGCAGCATGGTTTGAGCCTTCTGCAAAACCCTGACCCACTAGAGTACCCCCCACCAACAGCACTGAGCTATCCTATGGCTGAAAAGCTTCCCACTGTTAAAAGGGGGTATGAAACAGTGTGGCAGCTGCCAAGACCCCAAGGGACCCTGATTTGTTTTTAAAACACCGTGTTCTGATGCTTCCAAAGGAAAATACTGCAGGGTTGGATTTTCATTTTCTCTTGCTGGCAAAGCTCTGTATGGAGTTTCAGGATTTCCTGGGTTTTAGTTGCTTTTATTTTTCTTTTTTTTTTTTTTTTTTTTTTTTTTAATTTTTACTCTGGACTATTATTATAAAGCAGAATTTTTTTTTCCTGATGAGCCTCACTTGCATGTCAGCCATCTGTTGCCTGGGCAGTCCCAGCCAGGGCTGGTGACAGCGTGATATAAAGGTCCCTTCTGGCCCTCAAAGCTCTGAAACCAATGTGGCAGAGTTCTGCTCAGCAGCGAGAGCAGGACAAACATATGCAAGCTCCACTGCTGCTTCTCTGGTCATGCTGGACTGCTGATGGCCAGCACACACTGACCTTCCTTGGTATCTCAGTTCAAGCTATATAATGTGATCATTTTGCTTCAAGCAGCAACTTGATCCCTAATGATTGCACCAAAAATGGGACTGCAGACACTACTGCAACAAATATGATTTAATAATCTGCAGACATTTCTTTTAATGTTCCTCCCACTCGCAGGGGACGCTGAAGTGCACCACAGTACCTCCTTTCCTTCACATTGGAAAGGGTTTGGTATGAAGGAAGAGAGTTCTACACTTGCTTTGCATTGGTTTTCAGGTGAGATGTACTCAGTTTATAAGAAAAAGGAAATGCTCATTTTCCTTTGCAATCTATAAAGTAATGTAAAAGGCTGACTTCATAGTCACCGACAGATTTCCACCAGTACCACAGAAATTCCCTCCAAGCCTCCCTTGCTAAACAGCTCTCTTTGATGCACAGAATTCCACCTCTTCTCCCTGGGATGTGCTAGTTCTGCACTGTGAATGGGGGTCAAGCAGAGATCTTTCTATTCAGTAAAGTCAAGAGTGTTTGCTGTTTAAAAGTGGTACTTGGTACCCTTATGCTACTGTTAGATATGGAACATACAGTCTGTGGCTGAATGTAGCCTGTGATTCATCTCATCCAGCCCATCATCAGCTGGAAGAACCCCTCTGCTGACCACTGCCAGAACTGTGCAAATTAGATTAATCCACAGGCTGCACTAAATTTAGCTGGGAGCCGAGACTCAGCAAGTCTTGGGGATGAGCTAAAGCATCTGAGATCTGGCAGTAACTCCCTAACACCTGCCCTTTTCCACTGTGTGTAATTCTATCAGAACAAAAAAATCTCACTTTACTGTGCAGTCACCCAGGATTACAGTGTTTGCTATCAAGCAGTCACTACTGCTACTGTCAGAGAAGAGATGTGATCCAATAGGCATTGAGGTCTGAGTCCTTATAAAACTTCTTACAACAATTGCAATAAACTTAGAAGTTCCCTGTGCCACTTCTGTAGTTGTAGGAAAAGGAAAAAAAAAAAGGATAATAAATAACACTAGAAGCCAAATATACATGTGTGTGCACTGTAGCAAGGGCTAGGTTATTTATGAAAAGAAGATAGCTGTAAATAGACTTGTTTCTTGTCAGGAAGGGTATGGTCAAAATATCTCCTACAAGATGGGAAAACTTGCATGTGCAGCAGTCCATGACAGGCACATGTTGTGCTAGACAGCTCCGTGCTGGAACAGTGCTTGTCTGATGGACATCCAGGGTTGGAGTGATTTGTGATGGTAATGGCTCTGTCTGCTGCCTTCAAGCCCAGGCAGCAAGAGACAGATAGTGTCTCCAAGTGCTGTAACTTACTTCTTGTCAGCTGGGAGCTGCTCAGCCACGCTGGCTTGGCCTCAGGGCTCTCCTCCCACTCACGTGGGTCCCACGGTTTTGCCTGGCAGAGGAGGAAGGTGATATGTGTAAATCCAGATTAAAAATTAAAAATTGCTCTAACAGATCTGAGAGGCTACAATAACACAGATGCAGTGAGACCTGCTTCAAATAGCAACTACCTAAACTCTCCTTGATTAGTAGCCATCAGACCAAAAAGGGTATCAAGCCCTCCACATATTTTTGGTGTGAATATTGCCCCATGGCCACAGTCCTGAGGCACCTCACAACCTGATGTATATTTTCACTTGCAGCCACCCTGCAGTGGTGTAGGATTTTTCTTTCTGGTTCACAAGCAAAGAAACCAGGGCTATGCCTACACTACCAGCTAGACCCAGGACTGAGCCCCAGGTTGCCCCATTGCTGGGGTCTCTGGAAGAAAGGTTCAGAGTTGTTTTTTTATCCTGAGAGCAGAGCTGAGCACAAATCTGCACATATCTGTTTTCACAATAATTTTTATATGCACGTTGACGCTGTATGCTACAGGGCCCTTTCTGTAGGTGTTGGCTAGGGATTTCCTCAGCACATTTGGCCTTCAGAGTGTCACAGATACGCAGGAATGGTAAAAAAAAACAAAGTTAGACACATGGCAATGCTCTTTTTAAAGCCCTATTCATGTTAGTTCTTGTGATGCCTTCTTCCAGCAAAAAGGCAGAAGCAAGCATGCGCTGGGCAGTTTATTTTCCCCTTCATGTGCCTGTTCGTTAAAACCAGCCAAGCCTTTAAAAATTCTCTAAAACTTCTAAATGGCAGAGGTAAGAGAAGGGGAAGAGGAAGGGTAGGAAACTCTCTGGGAGAAAAGCATCAGTTCTTCACAGCTTCACATGTTCAGCCTCAGTGGCACGTTAAACTCTTTCATTTATACTTCCAAGCCTGGTAAGTGACGAGCTGCCATGCAGCAGTCTAGTCACTGGGCAGCACTTCAGCTGGTACTGTAACTCCAGTATTGGCTCTGGGAAGGCTGGAATGACAAATTGTATCCTATTTTAAAAAGTGTTTTATCTCTCACACCTGTATTCCCCTCCCCAGAACACACTTAACACCTCTATGAAAGTAAAATGTGGTGATGGAGTATGTTGATCTGGAAAAACTGGAAGCTCTGATTTGCATTATCAGATGTATTCATTTGCTTTTTATTATTTCTGTGCTGAATTAGATATATGTTCGCTCTGTCCTTTTGATTTAAACATATGATTTTTATATACACTAAGGACACATTAGATCACTCTGAAAGCACAAAGGGGCCTTACTATGAGAGTAAATTATTTTTTATACCCACTTTAAAGTCTATTTATTCAAATTGATCAAAAACCTAACTCTACTCTGAATGGGTGGGAATTCTGCTATTGATTTCAGAGTCTCCAGGATTTTGCCCAAGCACAGTATAAAATGATTTATACAGAAGTGGCCAGCAGTCTTTTTTCTGGAAATTGTGATCTAAAAGTGCAAAAATCCCCCAAGACTTGCACTTCATTCTTTTTATTCAGTACTGGAGCATTCACTGTTTCCTGCTCAAAAAAATACCAAAAAGAAATCAATTAAATTTCAGAATATTAGCACATTTTCCTTTTGCCCAGGGAGACATGGGGATGGGTGGGAGGTGAAAGAATCTTGTTTGCTGCTTGCCTCAGTAGGTATTCGGTGTACGAAACTGCGCAGGAGAGAATTTTAAAAAAGAAGCCAAATCTACCCCATAACGTGGTAGAGAAGACAATGTCTCCCTGGGGCACCTCTTTGCCAGGCTGCAGAGTGCCATCCCTGGGCTCTAACAGATGCCCAGCAGAGAAGTTCCAGGCCCTAAACCTTACCATAGTCTCTTGTGTTAATGAGGACTCTTGATGCAGTTTAAGGTACACTGGTGAGCGGCCCTAAATCAGAGCTCATCCTGCTCGGGAAGCATCCCGGCGGCTGCGGAGGCCACTCTGTTTGCATTCCAGATGTGGCGCCTCCAGCCTGCCTCTGACCAGCATTCATTTCTGCACTCCACAGCTGGTCCATGTAAATGTGCCATATTGCAGCCCATCTGCTCAGAGAGTGCACAGTGGCACATCTCTCTCTGACAGTGGACCATTTTATTGAACGCTATAAATATTGAAATTCATAGGCATGAAGCAGCAGATTTTTAATGTTACTTAGAGAGACATTTGAGCCACAACCTTTGGCAGCAGCACACGCTGCTAGTATCTCAGTACACTGCACGCCATTTGGTTCAGACTCATGAACAACTTTTCCAGAGATTTCATGGCTCTCCAATTCCAGGTAAAATGGAGTACAGACCCTGTGGGATGATATTTAGTGTGAATGTCACCCTGCATACAATGTGCATTTGGGATATGGACTTTCCAGCCCTGTGCTGTGTTAAACCATATGTTAATGTTTTCATACTCAGAAAAGATTAGATCAGGGACCAATAAAGTTTCAAAACTACAAATAATAGGCTAACCAAAATGAAATGTGAGGTATTCCTAAGCCTGAGTGTTGTTTTTTTTTTCTCCCAAAGTCTCCGCAGTTTTTGTTTTCAAATGGAAATGCTGTTTTTTGCAGTAAGAAATGGGCACATTCATATTTTATAAGCTAATACATGTAAATTTTGTATTAGAGAGTAAACATCTCTATTAATTTGAAATTCATGGCATCTGATCTGGAGCAGAGGCAAAACACCACTCTGCAGTTTTCTATTTGTCAAGTAGTCCCTAGTAAGCGTTCAGTGAGTTGTAAAAAGCCAAACCCCAAACTAAGATAAACTTATATATTATTTTTGATGGATTTTTTTTTTCCTCTTGCCAAGCCATCCGCTTCTGCAGAGCATCAGGAAGCAACCTTTTCCCTTTTGGAACCAAAAGGAATTTTTTCATCTACATCAATTAGAGAAGGATCAGGACCTTAATGAAAGAAACTGCATTAAAAATGGAGAACATATTTCGAATTCTCCAAAATGCTTTGAAAAAAAATGTTCATTTTTGTGTGAGGTGTTGAGCCTGCCATGGCATCCACAATGTTTTCCTCTCCTGGATCTGTTTGGGCAGTAAATAACATTGTGCTGGCTGAGTAATGGCTCAGGGAGTGAAACAGGCCATTTGCTTTAGTTAGAGGTGTGGATTCCAGCTCCGGTGACAAGCAGGCTAAAAAGTTTTCTGAACATGTGGAGTAAAGTGAGGACTGGGGGAAAAATAAGCAAAGCAGTAAAGACCTGCTGAGGATATTAACTTGGCCCGTGCATTTCTCAAAACTGCACTGCTTTTTAAATTTTCTTCAGTATCTTTTTTTGCAGTGGCTCTATTGTCTTCATTATAATTTAAAAAGAGGCAGGGAAGACAGCATCTTTAATAGTGAAGTCGTACTGTTTGGACAATGAGCTGTGTCACTGCTCAAGCCAGTCCCCCGGTTCCCAATCAGCAGTGTTATGTAAGGTGGCAGGTTAATAAATGCGACACACTGAAATCATTTGTACCAGATTATCTCTCCTTCCAAACTCTGACAGATGCTAAGTCCAGCTGGTAAAAAAAGTTTATAGGCGAGTTGGATCTGGGGCCTTCATACACTCCACAATGTTGGCTACCAATGCTTGTTTTAATGAGTCACGAATTGCCTGTTTATCTTCTGCTCCCTGCTGTTTCTGCATTTTCTCTTCCAGAACAATCCTAGAAACACATGCTGCTACAGACGCTGGAGCAATGTGTGTAGACATTTGAGCCAAATTATTATAAAGAACTCTTTCTTCTTGGATATTAAAAAAAAAAAAGCGAGAATTGCACATTGCCTAGCAAATCGTTATCTCAGATGTTCGCTGTGACATGCTCAATATGGCCTACCAGAGAAAGTTGGAGACATTTGAAACCTTAACAACTACACAAAATGACACTGTAATTGGCGGGTTTTGTTGTTCATGTTCTGGCTCTGTGAAAACTGCTCTAAGCACTTTGTTTAATGATGTTACATTATGACAACACATGGCTTCTATAGAGCAAGTCATCACATCGAACATGTAACATCACAGGAAGGGGAGTGGGGGCCCAGTGGGGCTCAGGGTCCCCTCAGAAGGGGAGGGTGCCCAGGCATGCCAGCACACAGCTGTGTACATGTGGGGAAAGGGGCAGGCCTAGGGAGGATGCACTCCCATGGACAGTCTCCTCGGCACACCCAGGAGCACTGCTGGCTGTGGGATGCAAGGGGGCACTGACCCCTTGCAATGCAGCAGCTTCCATCACCCTCTGACTCTTCTGCTGTTGCAGCCACAGCCCTCGTATTTGGACAGGCCAGGCTGGTTTGACAGAGCACTGCCCTGATATACAGCTGGGCTGGGAGCAGCTTGCTCCAGAGATGACTGTCTCTCAGAGATAGCCAGGCTTGAGAGCAAGAGATCGCATGGCATTTCTCTGTGGATTGTGTTGCCCTGCAATATAATCTGTCACTAGATATCTAGCTGTGATGATTCTGTTTAAAAGAGATCCCTCTTGTTCTCTCTGAAACAATGTGCATGCATGGTGCAGGTGCAAGACATCCCCACATCCACAGAGATGCCCTGTGTAACTATATGGAGAGGCCCAGGATAACTGACCTGAGCCCCTCAGCAAGGACACTGCTCCTCTCATGCAGTGTGGTGAGATCTTGTATCCCTTTTATCCTGAAAGACACCTTCTGTCCAAAGGGATTCAGTGGCAAGGGCTTTGTGCAGGAGGTAAAGGCACAGAGTATGCCCAGGAGGGCTGGCTGGGCATCAGGTACACTCTTGTGGTGCAGAAATGGACAGGTAGGGATCATTCATCACACCTTACAGCCCAGTTCTGTAGCACATCCATTTTTTCTGTGTGTGCTGAGCACTCAGGGCTTTGTGGAAAGGGGGCCCAATGCTGTGAACCTTGACACAGCCTCAGCTTGTTTGGGCATGCTGGAAACCCCTGGTTGGAGGCATCTCCTCAGTGGCACAGGAAGCTGTGACTAGCTCTGTCTGTTGCATTTAGCATTGCTTTGCAAGGGGTGCAGCAGTGGCTCCTCCATTTGCAGATTTCCAAGGTTTCTTTGTGTGTCAGCTGCCTGGCTGAATGGCCTCCCTGACACCTGCAGAAAGGAAACAGCGAGGACCCCATTTTTCGCCAGTGCTTCTGATTATTAATAGAATGTTTCAAATTTGTCTATTCTTTGCACATGGGAAACTGTATGGTCATTTGACAGATGTTGAAACACTGATTTTATACCCAGCAGCTAAGAAAAACAATGGATGTCATACTCTGACAAAATGTATGCTGGGCAGAGTCCATCCTGTGTGCTAGCAAAGTGACTCTTACTCCTCCCAATCGCTCACTGTCACGAAGCTGAAGGAACCACTGTAATGCCATAAGATGATTTGTTTGAAGCAGTAGCTTTCACCTAAAATGGTCCAGCTCTCCTGTATAGCCAAGATGCTGTTATTGCCAATGCTGCCTTACATCTGCCTTCTCTTTCCATCTAGCTGCTTTAGGAATATGCTAATGACAGGAAGAAAACACACATATAAAATATTGCAAGCATCAAGACGTGGAAGGAGAAGGTAAATTTGGCTCCTAACCATGAAATCTTATTCTGCAGTTGCCTTCTTAATGGCATCTCTTGAGGTCAGTGGCTTTGAATTCTCCCAATTGTATAGGGTCACTCTGGCAGCATTGACCAAGTAGAAAAGATTCAGCCAGGGGAAACAATGGCAGAAGTCACCCTTTAAATGTCCTGCCTTCTATATCATGCAATTGATTCCAAGGCTCCCCACCACGATGTCACTGTTTGACCAGTTTGCTTTAAAACAGCTTAATTAGCTGAAAGAAAAGCTATGTCTGAGCATGTTTGTGAGAAAAAAACAAAAAGCTCTCGCCTTTCAGAAAGCTCATGCTCTGTCTTGTCGGAAATCTCTGGTTCTGAAATGAAACAACATTCCTTTCATACAGAGTTAAGTCCCTGACAACAAATTTTCCCGGATCAGGGAAACAACTGATCGTGCCACATGCTGATGTTGGTAGATCTGGTTTGGTTTGGTTTGAGGGGGCTGAGAGCTCTGCACCTCTGTTAGCTTCAGAGACACTGCGGGAGGAGATCGTGAGAGGCATACACAGCTCAATGGCTCCTGGTCTGAGAGGCTGTCAAGGCTGACTGCTTCAGTGTATCGGTGCTACTTGTGTGTAAACATCCAGGCTGCCAGTTGGAGAGGGTGTGAAAACACAAGAAGGAGCAACAGAAGACTTGCAGTGCTTGAAACCAGATTTTCTTATGGAGTTCTCTGTTTTCCCAAATATCAGGTGCAAGTAAGTGGGTGGGAAGAAAACTGATAGGAGAGGGAAGCAAGGCTCCTGGTGTCTCTTGGGAAGAAAACGAAACCGGAGGTCCCTGTCCTGCCTCCCTTAGCACAACCCATAAAAAGTGATGATGCCTTGAGATCTAGCAGCATTAAAATACTACTGCAACAAGTGATGCAGCTTCTGAAGTAAAACAGAGAGATTATGCTGCCTTTGGTTTCCTCATCTGCTCTGTAAGGTACAGCATTTGCAGGCAGAACATCAAAATACCTTTGTCCCACTTCATGTTCTCTCCAGCAAACGAATCTCTACTGAAGGAAAGAATCCTAGCACTGAGGGTCTTTGTTTTGTGGCAGCTTGTCGGCATTACCAGGCTGCTGAGCAGCTCTGTAAGAGCTGCTGCCCCTCCTGAGGGGTAGAAAGAGGTTTGAATAATTTGCACATGGCTTTAGGAAGAATCAGTTTCAGAGCTGGATCTACTATGCAAAAAACAAGGGCACGTTCTTTTGGTTCAGCCTATTAATCCACAGTTCTTTATCAGGCATTTTTGTGTGTGTTTTTACAAGGTGTGCCTAGCACCAGAACTGATGGAAAATAAGGGAACCCAACATCAGGGGTGCATGGGGAAACAAGGCACATAATGCCAGAGTGTTCAGTGAAATAATGTGCCTAAGGTATTTATGAACAAGAGAAAAACTTTGCAGAACCAAGCTCTTAGTGTTATTTTGACCTTAGTGTTACTACATTTTGACAGCCTCTCATCCATATCATCTATTTTCCTGGGCATTTATAAAAAATTCAGTCTATTGTGGCTCATTTGTTCATGTCCAGAACAGGAAAAGTATTTTAAAATCATTTTGCTTTCATTTCATGAAGGATTCTGACTGGAAATTAAGGAAAGATAGCTTCATTGCTGAATCATAAGCTTTAGTTGAAATATTTTCTACATAGCTGTTTTTTCCTAAAAAAACCAAAAAAAAAAAACCCCAAACATCTTTTAATCCATGTGCTTATATTTGAAACAATATCCTGGTGAAGATGAGGTGTTTATCAGGGCTTTTTTTTCCCTTCCAAGCTTTACAGAAAGGTGAACGAAAGGATGATTAAACCAGAAACAAAGTCAGTAATTAGCAGTATAAATCTCTCAGTGATTTCAGTAGGTCACGAAATTAACTGGTACAGGCTTCGGACACATCTGCTCTTTTGGCAAGTGGTGCCCTCCATGAGGCTGCTCATTGGCTCTCACTAACCACACGATGGGTCTCGGGGAACTTATTTGCACTCCCCAAGCTAAACAGAGCGCAGCGATGAAACCCGGCTGTCTCTGCAGTGCTGCAGCACGCACCAGGGTGAGCACGCCCGCTAACTGAGAGGTAGTCTCACAGGGTTTGGCAGTGCTGTGCCATCCTGGCATCCCTGGAGCGGGGGGGGGGGGACAGGAGAGTTTGTTATGTGTGGCCAAATGCTGCTTTGCAAGGCTCACATTGAGGAAATTATTTGGAAGGTTATGGAAGAGGGACGTGGCTGCCATTCCACAGGCTATCAGGAAGGTGGCTGTGCCCACCAGCCAGTGAGGAGAGCCCCAGAACCAGAGTTACTGCTTGGCTTTCATCTTGACCACAGCTTCACTCTTCTGATGGCAGAACAGCAGAGGAGTAGAAGCTAAGTGCCAGAAGTAGGGAAATGGAGGGCAGGGAAAGGGAGGAAACAACAGTTTCGTGTTCCTTCAGCCCCAAAATGTAAGGGAGCAATGCAGAGTTGTTGTGCATCAAGTCTAGTTGGCCATAGAGTCAAGGCAGAGGCCAGAGGTCAAGTGCCCACTGCAGGCACTTCTCTGGGCTGCTTGTCTCAAGCAAAGCCTTCACCTCTCTGGCTGTGGGTGGGCAGGAAAACAGCAGCAAAAGCTCTCAGTGTGCTTGCCTTTCTGTAGCTATCCTTGCTGAAGGAATTCTTCGGTTCTGAGTTGACTACTCAGCCCACTTTGGAGGATGGACACTCTGACCTGCTTTTCCAGTGCACTGTTGGTGGGATCCTGGTCTCTTTTTTCATTATTTCGTTTCAACTTACAATTATGACTGGGCTGTGTCACAGTAACAGCAGAACTGTCTGCAGCCGTCAGAGCAGGAGGGGCTGGTTCTGTCTGGGCTGCCTCCTAATTCATAAAGCAGATTCATCTGGAGGCTTGGACATTCTCACATTTGTGTAGAAAACACAGAATTACATAAATTATGGAATTTGTAGCTGTGTCTCCAAATGCATGTGCTTTATATGCAGCAACCTTAGAGCTAGGCTGGGCTCCTGTACTTTGGGCAGCCTTCTAGAGAAGACATTGTAGAAGTAAGGGAGCACATGAGACTCTTGGAAAATCAGCAGTGTTTGTTCCCTTGCTAATTCCACTGCAAACCTCTAAGTGCTAAGGCCATCAATGTAAAGGCTCTGAGGGAAGCCTGCAGAGCCATTGGGGCACCAACATTAACCTATTCCAGAAGGAAAAGAAAATGAGAACAGAATCACAAAGATCTTCTCTTTTTGAAAGCTCTCCTCATATTTTACCATTTGGTTTGAGCTCAATTTCTTTCTCTTTCCTTCTCTCTCTTTCTTTCTTTCGTAGCTGGAATGATGCTGTGTCCTGCCTACCACTTCTTCTGCTTTAGAGTTTAGGGCATATAAGTTGTCTATGTTACAGAACTTGATGCAAACTTAGTCTATTTATACCTCAGCATCCACATCATATGATTTTTTTGCTTTATGTAAGTAGTGTTTGATTTCATGCTTATTTAAAACGTGTCTTTTGACAATGGTCTTAAAAGCTTTTTGCATTCAAAATGTAGTTTCTTGGTGTTGGAACTTGACAACATATTATAGCCAAAGAAGGCAAAATTCTTATCCTGAGCCAAATATATTTCTCTATAACAGAAAAACTGGGCTTCCAGATCTGCCTTGTGTATTTTTTACATGTAAATATCTCCTATTTTTGTATTTCCCTTTGAATTGTATCAGTACAAAATAGCTGGTGATAGCCTTTCAATTTGGGGTTAGCATTTTATTCCACTGGATGGAGGCACTGGATGCTGTACTATATGCCCTGATAATAGTACAGAATCCATGTGGTCACCAGACTCATCATTTTCCTGACAGTTCTCGTTGCTACTGCACCAACGAAAGGTAGTTGACTGATGTGGGTGAAGTTTATTGAGTTTCAGCTCTCCACAGCACAGGGCAGCCAAGACACAGTGATTTGGAAGGATTAGTAAGCTGGAGAAGGTGAGAGCTTTCATCAGTGCTGTGGTGAGGAGTTTGGCTCGAAGTACCCTGAAATGCTCAGTTATGTTTGGGGATTGTATTGCACCATGCAGCATCACCGCTTTAACAATCCCACACTGACTCAGCAATAGGCTGCTAGCTGGAGTATCATCCAGGTCCCTTTTATGGCCCTGTAATACTTTTAAGGTTCCTCCAAGGGCCTTAAAAAGTAAGAAAGTCCCAGGAAATCCTGTATTGCTGACAAGCTATACTGCTGTATTCTTTTGGCTATGCCAGCAAGTCTCAAAAATTACTTGATCACTAAAGAGAAACAAGTTGATCTATTGGAAGTGGGTTAGAGAGCTCTCTAATAACATGTATTTGGGTTATTTTTCTGACTTGGAGCTCTGGTAAATGAGATCTTAATGGAGCCATTATACCAAAGCACAGCATTTGTTTCCCAAGGCTATTAGGCACTTTACAGATTCCATCCCCTGGGGAGCAGAGCTGGCTACTTAACCATCTGCAGAGCTGCCCAGACACCTGCCCCTGCTTCTGCTGGGCTTGGGACTGGGGGCCAGAGGGCTGTGAGCTATCACTTAGGTGTCCTCTCACCAAGTTGCTCTTGACAGTGAATGTGAGTCCCTGACTGGTATAATATGGGAACACAGCTGTAGAGACACAGACTGCAAACTCCATCTTGCTGCAGTGCCCCTGGGAAGTTTGCACCCTCTGCCCCAGCCAGCCGCCGGATCATGCCAGTGGAGGAGTAGGAGCCAGACTGTGTTTCACAGCACCTTGCAGCACCCACAGCCCTCCCTGGGCTCCCACAGGCGGGAAAGGTGCCCTGTCCCACTCTGCCTTGTGGTTCTCAAGACCTGGACATGGATTTGGCGACAGCCCGGGCGCGCCTTGCGCGGTTCAAAGGGAGGCGGTTCGCAGGGGAGCCCCTCGGCTTTCTCCTGCACCGCAGCCATTGTGCGAGTGTCAAAGGAGCATCCCTCTCATCTCCCAGATTGATGGCATCGACTAGGACTTCCAGCATAGACGAGATAAACCAAAGGCTTCTGCAGACAGGTATGTAACTGTGGAGACAGCAGCGCTGCAGAAGAGGCCTCCGATCAGGGGAGTGTTTGTCCCACAGTCGACTCTCTGGCATAGCGGTCACCTTTGACATGACTTGCTGAATAGGAGTTTGTTTTCTAATTTCCATGGTTCAGCCACAGGCCATGCAAAGCAAATACAAGTAAACGGGCAATAGTGGGTTCAAAGGAACACAAGACAAGTATTTGCCCCCTTGGAAGACAGTTTGGGTAGTGTTCACATGTGAATCAATCTGGTTTGGGTCTTTGAAGTGATTTTGTTTAAGAAGAGTGTGGCAGAGTACTGAAAACTGATGGGGTCTACAAAAGATTGCCCATCTTTTGGGGCATACTCTGGAGGGGAACTGCTGGCATGCCAGTGCAGGGCTGCCAGTGATACTGCTGTGCAGATGCAAACTCCTGAATCATTTAAAAAGAGAGGCAAGAGGCCTCCCCTGGCACCAGCACTGTGCCTGGACAGCCCAGGAAGGGGATGCTGTCAGGTCACTGCTTGCTGTCATGTTCTTGTCAGGCCTTTTCCCTTATGCTGACTGGCCTTGCAGGCACATCTCTGAACGTGACAGTGCTGTGTCATCAGGAGGAGGTCAGATCAGTGGGTTTAAGTGACTTCAAGCTGTTCTTAATACATAAAGAGCTTCACTACCTGCTTGAATGCACTGCTACAAGTTGTCAATCTCTTCCACACAATTCAGGATCAAAATAAACTTACCAGGCAGACATTGAGACTCGTGGGTTTGGAAGGTGTCCTTTTGCATGTTGCTTGAGTTGCAAAGGGAAGCCTTGGCCAGCAGCTTATTCCAGTTCCACACAGCCCCCAGACTGGCTGTCCTGTGAAGAAGGGCTGGTTTTCTTTATTTGTTTGCTGTTGTCCTGGTTTTACTATTATATAAAACTTTCTTCCTCCTAGTGCACAGCATATCCTCTTCAGGGAGCTGTCTGGTAAGCAAAGTGTGTTGGGATTGATATGGTCACTGAAATTAAGAGTGTGTTAAACACACAGAAAAGGAAAATCAAAAGGAGTGACACATTTGCGATGAGACAAGATGTGGGTCCCAAGAGTGTCTGGTCAGTTATCATTCCACAAAAGATGTCACAGCACAACATGTTGAGTGACTTCAGGAAAGAGAGCAAGTAAACTCATTTCTCATTTGTTTGTCTATAGTAGTTCTTTATTTCCTGTGTTCAGCAGCAATAGCTAAGTGGAGACTGTGCATATAATTTCAGATTTTTAAAAGGTTTTGATATCTCTTAGAATAAAAGCAATGGCCTGAATATAATGAATGCTTGCTTTAAAATAGGCAAATTCTTCTGAAAAGCTGCAGGTGAGAAAAGTTTCCATAGCTGTCCATCATTGTGCCTTGAAGGCTCATATGGAAAAGTAGGGGCTGGCCAAGGTGAGGATGTGCTGGTTTTGCAATGCAAGGAAACTCAGTGTGCAAATAAGCAGGCAAGTGCAGGTAATTTCATAGTGGAGCCCCTGAAATCTTGCTGAAAAAGCCTCAATGTAGCCATTAAGTTGTTCATAGTCAGCCTCACTACTTGAAAAGCTGCTTCTGAGATGACGGAAATGCACTTGGTTGATTTTGGGGTTTTTTTCTCATTTGTCCATTTTAAAGATGGACATAAAGCTGGTCATGCCAATCCTGAAACCCAGCTGCCATCTGAAACTGGGGTAGTGCCTGACTGCGCCTGAAGAAACCGGGCAGGAGCTGGCATGGGCACATCCCTGTAGCTGCTGAGACCAAAGCCCTCATCTCCCCATGAATGAGCCTAACCTTCACTGTATGAGCAGAAAACCAGGCAGGGATAAGCCATGGGGAGAAGGAGGCATCCATGTGTTTTATCCCAGTGAAAATACAGAGCCTCCTCCAAGAGTCTGCACTCTGCCAAACCCCCAGGAAGGCTGGCTCTCGAGTCTGACCTTAGCAGAGCTGCTCACATATGGCCGCACACGCAGACACACCTGTACAGCACACACTCCTCCCCGATGCTCCTCTCACTGCCCAGCAAGTCTGAGTGTGGGATAATGCATTGACAAAGGCAGCTGCAACCAGAGCAAAAAGACAAGCAGGAACAAACCAAGCCCCTTGTGCTGGCTTCTCAGTGGCCAGGGCACAGATGTGCTCTGTCTGCTGTCTCATCCTTTGTTAGCTCCATCTCCCACCCCTTTGAACCTCATTAATTGGTTACAGAAGAGAGGGCACCAATTATTGCTCCAAGTGATAATCCAATTTCTTAGGAAAATAAAGTGCCTGTGTCTTTCTACAGCAGAGTTGGGAGCAACTACTGCTGGTTGGAAAAGTGAAAGAAGTTCACTGAGAAAAAAGTTGCAAAAACACTCCCAAGACTTTTTCCCCTTCCCTGGCCCACAGGATTGGTTTCCAGCCCCTATCCAATCCTAGCCCCTGCTCATAGTGCCCACTTAGACAACCTCCTCTGAAGCCCATCCCCTCTTCCAGCACAGACCCCTGACATTCCTGACCAACATCAGAAAGAGCCCAGGAAAGGAAAACAATGGTGAGAGAGAGATAGAGCACACAGACTTGGGGGAGAGGACAGCAGGAGAGACCCTGCAGTTACTGCTGAGGTGAGCCTCTGGCCATGTGCTCATTCCTGCAGTGTTTTGTCTCCAGGGACTGCAGACCCCCTCGAGGTGCCCAAAGCTGAATTTACTGGGTGTAGACTATAAATGCTATAAATGGAATTTATTCTCCAACATGGACAAGACTAATTTTAATTCAGAATGGTGAGGGAACTTATCCCATGGCTAACTGCACTGCCCACAGGCCGAGGCATTGAAAGTGCCCCTGGAAGAACCCTTGTCTCTTCTCATAAAAACAAGTATTGATCTGCTGTAATGTAAGATGCCATTTCACATACCAATGTTCTGACACCAAACCAGGACATCAGTCTGGTTTGTCTTATAAAGCAATAATTTTTTGCACGTCTTCAGAAAGGTGTTTGCATGTCTTCATATGAGGATGTGGAAAAAAAGCAAAGTAAGATGATTTATCCATTCCAAAACAGCTTTGCAGATACATTCCTGTGATGCTACTGTACAAAAAAAAAGTCTGTATAAAGTCCCAGGCTTTCCCAGTTGAAGGAGTCCCATTTCTAAGAAAGATGGGTGGCACTTACTTATTTTGCTTTTTGCTTTCTCTGGAGGATGGAAATTTGTGAGGAGGATGTAAGTTTGGTGGAAGCTGGGGTTGCAGGAGTGATGGGAGGGCACAAAGGGTTCATTGTTGGGCTAGCAATCTGTCATGGGAAAGACTGTCACAGGGGTCTCCAAGGGGCTGGCAAAGAAACGCTATTGCTGAGCAGAGGGAGGCTTTGCCTCACCTAGGGCTGCCCAGCTCCCCTCCCCAGGCCAGACCACCTGCCAGCAGTGCTTGGGCAGGTTGACCCAGCGCCCTAAATCACAGGCAGAGGCAGAGCAGCACGCAGGGAGAGAGATTAGATTTATAACAGTGTTTCTCTCTTTTGAAAATGAAATGGCATGTTTTAGAAAATAAAAGAATGTTGATGGGAGGGGCTGAGCCCATGCACGGCCAGCTCAGCCTTCAGGGCTGATCATACACTGCTTTAAGTACAGCAATAAGTCACTGCAGTGGAGGAGAAGAGCTACACCATGAAGGGCAGTCTTGATTTCTGTGGGTCTCTGGTGAATTTTCTGTCCTGAAAATTCTGTCCTGACATGGTCACCTATGGAGCAGGGTGCCAGTCGTATCAATGACCCTTCTGTCCTCTTCTACCTGCAACACAACACAGACAGGGATAACATCTGGCATCCACCAATGCTCTAGCCCTTGGAGCAGCTTTCCCAGCTGCCTGTGGGGACACCAGCCCTGGGGCTCCACACGTGAAAGAGTCTGAACCACGTTTTGTGTCTGCAAAAACAGTGAAAGCATTGAGTTTTCATCAATACCTGTGCAGCTGGCTTTTTGGTTGCTTGTAAGGAAGCATTTGGTGGTGATTTACTTTGGTAAAACACACTTCATCCCTGGGATGGAAAAGGGATACGTAGCCTATAATGAAGGCAAGAAGGCCATGCTGAACCTTGGAGCCCTGCCTAAATGTTGGGGCCAGTCAGTTGATGTAAACAGCATGAGTTTGTGGAAGGCAATCCTGTAGTGACCGATTTACATCAGCTGAGGATCCAGGCTTTCGTGTCATTAAAGACATAGTAGAAAAAAAATGTGTTGTAAATGAAGGAAGCTTTGGCTAAAAAGTGGCAACAAGTTCGCTCTTTATTCTTTATCAGTGAAGTCTGCACACAATGAAAACATGGACAAGGGAAATTTGCACAGCATTTAACTTAGGTCAAAAAAACAAGTAATTTGTTAAGTGGCAAGGGCACCAACGCGTGCCATGTCACGCTGGATTTTCTTTAAAAATAAAAAAAAATAACAAAGTTAAACTTTCAGTCAACCTGAAAATATCTGCTTTTTATGGGGGCAGTGCGGAACGAATGCGACAGCAAATCTTTCTTTGGTTGCTCCTTTACAGAGACTGAAAAGCTCTATAGAGACAGTGGGAAAAGAAGGAAAAAGGAGGGGCTGTAGAGAGGGAGAGAAAGAGAGAAAGAGAGAAAGAGAGAAAGAGAGAAAGAGAGAAAGAAAGAAAGAAAGAAAGAAAGAAAGAAAGAAAGAAAGAAAGAAAGAAAGAAAGAAAGAGAGAGAGAGAAGGAAGAGAGAAGAGGAGAGAAAGGAAGAGAGAAAGAAAGAGAAAGAGAAAGAGAAAGAGAAAGAGAAAGGAAGAGAGAAGAGAAGAGAAGAGAAGAAGAGAAGAGAAGAGAAGAGAAGAGAAGAGAAGAGAAGAGAAGAGAAGAGAAGAGAAGAGAAGAGAAGAGAAGAGAAGAGAAGAGAAGAGAAGAGAAGAGAAAGGATATGCTCTGAGATTGTTAATAGAGTATTATGAAAGGTAGTTAGAAAATACACCAGACTGAGAAAACAAAGCCCTTGGACTTGCTGATGCATTTCTTGATGACTAGAGAGGAATCTCTTACAAGAACAGAGACTGCACGAAAAGACTCTGATCAGGAGATCAGATAGAAGAGGAAACATGAAATTTTCCCAGGAAGGAAAGCAGGAGCTGACTAGAGAGAGAAGAGGGAAACCCTGATGCCCATGAAGCAACCTACAGGTATAAATTCAAGCTCTGAAGTGCCAGGAATTCTTCCTAATTATTCCCATTTAGCTGATTTACTCCTGTTTGAAAAATATTACAGATGATCAATGAGTGAACTCTCAGAGAGACTGATGACTGATCATTGCAAATATGTTGATTTATTGAACTCATCTGACCTCATGTAAAATGTAGAACCATCAAAACATATACTCTCATGCTTTGGAGTTCTTTTTCTGCCTTCTGGTACTATCCCAGAGACATGAAAAATTTCTCTTCCCCTTTCAAATATGCATACCCTGATCTTTATAATTAAAAATCTTGTTTCTGAGCTTTGGATTTCTTCTGTAGTTTTTCAGAATTTTTTAATCTCATCTCCCTCACTGACAACAGACTCACCCAGGAGAGATTTCTGTTTATTTACATTTTTTATTTCTTTGTTCCCTTTCCCTTTCTGAATGCAAATTCAGAAAGCCAAACAGGTCTTACTGCCTACCTACTGGAATGTGAAATCCTATTTTATCTGCACAGTTGCACAGAATCACTGTACTTTAAGATAGCAAGGGTGTATCTCTGTTTCCATGTCTGCAGCCATCCTCATCATCTCTGTTTCTGTATGAAACATACATACGCATTTTTCCAGTGCTTTTGAAATGCATTTCATATTATGAATTACTGTGCAAAATGAGGAAGTAAAACAACAGTGTGGTGTAGTCTCGTACTGCCTTCTCTTTCACCCCGTGGCACACACAGGAGCACACACACGGAGCTGTGTAGGGAAGGCAGGAATGCAGGCAAGTTTTGACCTTCGGTGTCCGCACAATGAGCCGCGGACGATGCAGAAGGTTGGCTGCTTCTATACAGACCTGCTTTTGTGCTCTTGTCCAGGGCTTGATCCTTGGAGCCCTGTGTGCTCAGTAGACGCCAGAGAGATAGATGTGATCTGTTAGCCTCATCCAGTGCCGGCAGCTGAGCCATTTTCACACAGGCAGGCAGGTATGGCAAAGCCTGGGTAACAGATGAGAACTCATGGGGAGCTCTTGACTATGGAGAATGAAAAATCAAAAGAAACCATATTGGACACAGATACAAAAGGAGTCCCCTGTTCCTTTTCTCTCCTTCCTTGCTTCTTTTCTCTTCTTCCTTACCAGGCTGTAATGAATGTGGAAAAACAGCTTCCCCCCTCCAAGTATTTGAGGACGTGTAGATTCCAGATGCTATTCTATGCAAATACTTCCACCCTTCCCTGCCCACAGCATCCTGAGTTAACCCTTCTGTCTAGCTCTTTGCTGCCTGTCACTTTCCACACTGCAATAGGAAAGAAAAATATACTTGTTAGAAAACCCTTAATCATTATTCTCAAAGGAGAGATTTACACCCTAAGTAGTGTATTTGGGCTCAGCACAGCTGGAGGAACAAAGCAGCAGTTAACACATTTCTGGCACTGAAGTTAGTTTGATGTTTTAATCATGTAACATCTTGAAAAAAAGAGGTTAATTCCTAATAGCATTAACACTGAGCTCTTTCTTGAAATCACTGTTTCTAGCCTGCCCAGAGTCAGACATTTGTCTCAATGAAAACAGGCTGTAGAAGACTTTTAGTATAAATGCATGCAATTTAGAGGAAATTAAAAGAGCATACTTAAAGCACAGGAACCCAAAGGATCTGTTCCCTGGACATCTGTGAGTCTTTTTTCTCCCACAGGCAGATTTTCTTCACACCAGCCATAATGCAAAATGTTAGGATATTAGGAATTAGGATACTCCTAGTTCTGCTGCTTGCGTATGAGCCTTATGAAAAACATTTCCATACCCAAAAAGAAAAGAGATGTGGAGAGTAACAGGAAAAGCTAATCTAACTGAATTACTTTTCTTCCAAAGGAGAAGAAAAACCTCTCACGAGATTTTATCTCCTGAGATTCTTCTACCATCTAAATTTCTTTCATGGGCTTCCTCTCTGTAATCCCTGAGCTCATGGGCAGGTCTCTCTGGCACACACCCCAGGGTCACCCTAATAGCAGCAGTGAGGCTTTAGGGTTTAGATCAGTATGAACTGCAATTTGATTTAGTTCTCCCCTGAAGTTAAAAATGGATCACTTACTTCTGTTTTGACAGATTGATGGTGAGATTTGAGAGATTATGGTAAGAAAGAGAGAGGTCTCAGGTGTGAGCAGAGAAGGCTCAAACATTCAGACATTTATTGATAGAAAGACAGATACAGTCTCTTCCACAAAATAAATATGCTTTTTGTATGGCTCTCACACACTGCTTCCCAGCAGTAACCCTCTGCATCTGGTTGTGTGGGAACAAGACACTTACAAGGATGTTTAGTTAGCATTTCATCAGGTTTCTCAGGGTTTCCTTAAGTTGCAGGCCATATTCTGCTCCATTAAATATGCTTTATCTAATTTGCAGTTGAGATCCTACACAGAGGTGATGTGGACTATCTGCATTGATTTGCACTAGATGTCAAGACCACACAATACTCCTTTATGAACTTTATTTTGATCATACAATTTAAAAGCATTTTAAAATTTGGGGGGTTACCTCTTTGGTTGTAACTCTCCCCTTTCCCCTTGCCTTGCCTTGCCCTGCCCCTTGCTTTGCCCCTTGCTTTGCCCCTTGCTTTGCCCCTTGCCTTTTGCCTCTGCCTTTCCCTTTCTTCTAAAACCCCATGCATTTGAGAGTGGGATAGGTGGCTGCACATGTGGCTTTGCCTCTGCATGTGGTAATATGTGCCAGAGTTTGCTAGCATTTAAATTTCCTCTAGGCACTGTCTTTTAACAGAGAGGAGTTACTGCTCTGTGCACCATTTCTCCTCTCAACTTTGAATGCTACAATGAGAGCTTATTATTTTACCTGGAAATCTGTGACTGCCATGCAAAAGCTTCTGTAACAATCTCCATATGCTCTCCATGCCTCCATTTGTTGTCCAGGCTCCCTGCCTTGGGATATATAAGTCCTTCCAGGCTTCAGCTTCTTTCCCTTCAGAGACTCTCTGTTGTATTCTTTCTATATGGTTTTGGGATTTATCTTATGATTGTTCTTGAACTTCTGAAAATCTCCTAAACTTTGAAGTCATTCAGCCCCTAATGACTGCCTTGGTTACCCAGACTGGTAGGAAAGCTGTCCTTCCAAGCTTCATTGCAGAGGTTATCACACCAAGATCTTTCCTGGGTGTGCTACTTTCTAGCGACAAGCATAAAAAATTTCAGACCCTGACCTTGGAACTTGGCAGATCACTAAATCACTAAATATTCATAATTAAAAGGTCATCCACCAGACTCAGTTGATGAACAAGGGGACCATCAAATCACAAGGCATGTGGACTCTGTGTTTCAGATGCTGCTACAGCAAAGATGGGTGAGTCAATAAGTAAAGTGGGACATCAGAAGGATGAATGAAAAACACTGAAAATAGCCATGTGAGACATTTTCTATTCTCTTTGGAAAGATGTGCAATTTCATGAATAAAAACAGACCTTCACACTTTTCCAAAGTGCATGAGTTAGAGCCCCCAGCCTGAGAGTGGGCCAGTGCACAGATATTCAATGTGCCTAAAAGAGAGCATTGTTCCACCGAAATAAAATCTATTGGCCATAAGTGCAAAGTAGTACATATAAGAGGCAGGAAGTCTGTTTATGGAAGAAGCTGGTTGAAACCTTCTACTTTTCAAAGTGCTTCAGTTTTTAAGACTTAGCCATTCAAAGATACAAAACCAGTCCAGTATTTACCATATTTGAATGTGTCAACATCATAAAAGGTAATGGAGAGTTCCTTGATCTAATATAGTCAGATTTTCCATATGTCTTGGCATAAAATGCTATGAAGGAATCTGAGAATTAGGAATCAAAAATACTGTGAGACAGGAAACAAAGATTAAATGTCATTTTGTCATTTAAGCTAACAATGGTGTCTCCTAAGGTTGCATACATTAGGTTTCACATTGCAAAGCTACTTAAACAAACATTGTGTGAGGACTAAACAGGTCCCCAAAAAGTAACATATCTCACAAGATCTAATCAATTAAATTTGAAAAAAAATCGGAGAAAGATAAATTCTGTCAATATTTGATGTTAATTATTTGGAAATGAAATGTGCATCTTGCATTTGAAAATGTTTTCTTTAAAAAAATATAGATTTGTCTTCAAATGTTATATTGTTTTATATTATGTCTTATCAGTAGAAAAAAAATTGTGAAATTGAAACATAGTTTGTGTAGATAAAGTGTTTTAGGTAAGCCAAATGATTCTTCTTCTGTAATTTTCCTTTTTAGACAATTTCAAAAAAAAGCCCATGCACGATAATATATAGCATGTTGGCAAAAGAACTGTGGTGGCAAGAATTGAAAAGTTTATTAAAGGAAAACAGGTTAGACATATTAGAAGAAAAATAACCATATGTTACTGCAGTCAAAAAACCACTATTAAGGTGCAATGAAAAATTATAATATATGATTATATATAATGCTATAATACTGAGACCAGTGTTGGATCCCATTTTTATAACAGAAGAGATAACAATGACCTAAAAAAGTCTGGATCACCTGATTTAGAAAGGTAATTGATCCCAATCACCCATAATAGACTAGGCGGATCTGGTGTGTCATCTGATAAGGTATTTCTGGAGTGGCAGAGCCAAAGCAAGTAGCTCTAGTGAAACCTGCCTTACAGAGATAGCATGACATGACTTTGACCAATGGCTGTGATTTGAGGATTTGTGTATTAGAAACCCCTGGTGCTATTTTGCAAACTGCTGGGCTGGGCTGGATCTGATGGAGGAAAAAACTGGTTTATGAAGAAGCGAGATTGATTCACTAAGGAAAAGCAAATCAGCCAATGGAACAGGACGTTACCAATTTGTTCAGACCCTAAGATGCTTGCCCATGTGTCCCAGCCTTTCAATCCTCATTTGTTCTCTGGGGCCATCTCAGACCAGCTCTGCCAGTGCTGCCATCCTGATGGCTTTGATGAGTGTTAAGTGCACTCCAAAACAAAATGTAGCACTGGTAGATTTAAAAGACAAGATTGGTTTACTTATATATTTTATTATTGACAGCTCACTTCTTTTTTCCCTTTACTGTCTATAATTTCTCTGCAGAATTATTTTATTATATATCGTTGCATCAACCTTTATATATCAAGTGCAGGAAATGTCTCCCTTCGTGATCTGGTGGCTGAAAAGAACTGCAACTTCATGTTGGATTCACCTGCTGAGCAAATTCCCTTTCTAAATCTGCACAACAGCAGCAACAAAAAGGTCTTGGAACTTCTCAGCATAGGGGGCAGTTTAATTACAGGCTTGGGATTAATTATAAGTAAGAAAAAAAATTTAAATGTTCCATTTAGGAAACATGAGGCCTCCCTTTGTGCTTCACAGGAGTGTTTAGAAAGGCATCTGATTAAACACCCAAACAAGAAGGAGTCATTGTTAGTGTTGTGCTGTCACATAAAGAGTCACTTCCTTCATTAGTCCAGCAACAGCCCTAACTGCTACATAACCAAAGCACATTCAGAGTTCGATACAAGCTTTCTGTAAGATTTGTCAAGTTTTCCCGGTTTTCCATATTTTATGTCTAGTTCAGAGCAAGCTGGAGTCCCATGCATGCAGGCTGACTTGTCCCATGAGTAAAAGAAGAAAAACAGCAATAATGGGAGATTGCTGTTCCCAGCTCTGCAAGGTACACATGGAAAATCATGTCCAGAGCACAGCAACCCATGTCCTGCATGGTGTCATCTGCGGGCTGGGCAAATTAATTTAATTTCTCTCAGACCCCATACATTGCAGTTATTATTTATGGCATTTTGATCTGCACTTCACCACCAATCTGTCAGCATTAAAGAAATGGTTTCTCATCATTAGGGTACCTTGTGACAAAAAGGATGGTGCTGAAGTGGCTGACATCACCTCTCCTTGCTCTGCAACACATGAGGTCATTTACTCATCGTATTCATTCTCCTGGAAAACATATAACCAGCAGCTCCCATTGCAGCCTGTTTTGGGAGTTCTTCCTTACTCAGGTTGTATTCTGAGCATGAACTGGATAAACTCAATCAATGCAAAAAAGGCTCATTGGTGTCAAACTGGCAGTTCCTAGTCCCAGATGTGTCATGCTCAGTTAGTGAATAACAGAGTGTCAAATAAAGCAATAAATCTTCTTACTTGCTGACTGCTATGCAGGGCTGTCATGAGAACACCCTCACATGCTCAGTAATTCTGTGTGATGAGTGAGCCTGGCTGCATCCCCATAATTTCCAGAGGCCAGCAGAGAGGTGCAAACATATTGAGTTGGGATGAGCGCTCGATCAGTGTCCCTTTCTCAGCACCTTGAGGCCACAGCTGGAAATTTGGCAGCAGTATGCCATGGAAACACTGTCAATTTTAAGCTGAATTTCAGCAAGGCTGTTTGTGGTGCAAGGTAGTGCCTAGAGCAAGAAGGACTTGTACAGATGGGCTGTGTGTTTCCTAAATAATTGACATTGTTCTCATCTCTTAGCAAATATTTTTATTAGCAAATATTCACTCTGGAGTGCTCTGGGAAAAGGGTGGTGACAGACAGGACTCAGAGAGGAACTCCAGTACGGACCACACAGAGTCTCTCAACCATGTCTGGATGAACCCTACTGAAAGAAAAGGGAACTCAATATGTGGGGCCTACCAATCTTTGAGGATTGTGTTGAATCCCTGGATAAGAAAGCTGAGCCTATAGGACTGTTAGGCAAAAGCCACTGATTCACACCAGACAAAAGGCTGCCAAAGAAGTCCCCGAGTAAAAGCACGAGAGAAAGGAGTCTAAAGTTCCTTTGGGGCATTTCAGTAGGAAAGCAAGACCCCAACAGGTTGCTGCCCATTTGGTATCACATGGCAATGACTCCCAGTTGACAGTGGACTGCCTGATCCTGACTGATGTCCATTTCTGCTATTCAAACTCCAGAACTGGTTGTGTTAGGACTGACAATTGAGAGACTTCGAGAAACTCTTACAACATACA
Source organism: Haemorhous mexicanus (assembly GCF_027477595.1). NCBI lineage: Eukaryota > Metazoa > Chordata > Aves > Passeriformes > Fringillidae > Haemorhous > Haemorhous mexicanus. The sequence goes on from NC_082343.1 coordinate 52,401,244, forward strand.
AGGACACTGGGCATCAGAGCTGGAACCCACCAAAAATGAGGCCATAACTTTTTCTAGTGTAATGTGTAGGCAGAGGTTCATGTAGATAAATCAATGTGAACATCATCAAGATGGAAAACTTGAGTTTTAATAATTGCTGGCTTTTTAAGCCCCATGCTGCAGTGTGTTTTGCCTGTGTCCATGCCTGTGTGTGGTAGGTGGGCTATGCTCTATGTATTTCAGTGACAAATGTCAGACTTGCCCCATATTATACTTTGCTCCTCTGCTCAGTTTGGGTAAATTATGCTGCAGATTCACCATCTCCTTTTCATCTCCTTTTTTCTGTTGTCTAAGGCCTGAGTCAATTCAACACTGTACTTGAGAAGAGAAGCAATGATGGAGGCAGAGAAAAAACATACTTTTTAAGTTCCCTGGAGCTGGTCAATACTTAATGTCTCTGAGGACCCAGAATTACCACTGGCATGAAGTGTCAGTGCTTGAAAGTAATACGAACAAGTAACAAGATAAAATCAGACTGCACAAATTTTTTTCTTTCAAATAGTTACTGTAGCTTCCATTCACAAAAAAGCACTTGATTCTATGCCTCATTTTAAAGCTTCATTTTAAAAATTATTCTAACAGGATGTTGGTAGATACACTTAAGCTGGAACAGAAGTAAGAACCCTGCTGGGCAGGGCTGGGAACAACTGCACCCTGTGGCCAGCACCAGTGGGGTTGGAGGGCTTGGGCAGTCTGATGCTCTCTTATGATGGGCCTGGTAGATTGTGGGGGGGTTCTGCTGTTAATGATAGCAGAAGAAGAAGAGAGACAACAATGCAACCCTGAAAGGCTTAGGTTTGTCCCTGGAAGCATTTACAATTTGGCTATCTCTCCTAACTGAAATATTTTGTCACTTAAAAGGAGGTAAAGGGGGAAAATAGAGGAAAAAAATGAGGAAAAGCAGCAAAGGCTTTGATTTGTCAGTGGCATAAAACTGGATTATAATGTCATTTGCTAACTGACAGATCATTTAGTGTCCTGGAAGAGTCTGTTTTCACACTGCTGAAGCTCTCACAGGGGAATTCTGTGTGGGCTCCTTATTGTCAGAGCTATTTTTCACCCAATTTGTTTCCAAATGATGTCTAACCTGAGGTCTTCCCACTGAGAGGGCTTTAAGCAATGATTAATGAGAAGTGTTTTGCCAGACCCACCTGGGGAATGGCCCATCTGCGAACTCAGGTAAGATGGAGCTGCCTACAAGGCACTGGCTTGTGAATGGCAGGCAGCTTCCCACGGCTTGAGGCACAGCTCACAGCAAAGGCAAGGTGTACTCTGTGTCTCAGTGATTCATAAAAGGACTGGAGATAAATGTCACTCACTCTACCATTAACATCTCGTTTGAAGAAACAATCTCCCTCTCTGGGGACTGATCCCCTTTCTGTCCCATGTTCAATTACCATGTACCATGTCCCAGGTATGTGCTGTACATATGCTGAATGCATAAGTACAGCACATACCTGGGATAAATTTGGGATACATTTGAAATGGCCTGAGACCTTCAGACATGCTAAGTCTATTTAAAGATGGCAAGTTAAAGCAGGCACAGCTTCACATGACTACCTGGCTTTCAAATACTTTTCTTAATTGAGCAACAAGCTCTTGTCCCTTCCCTTCACTGGTGACTCTGCATGCAGCTACCCATTCAGCCCTACCTACCATATGCAGCATGGTAAAGCAAGTGGGGAAACAGTGATTTTCAGTCTGCATTCATTTTGTCAATTGGACAATTTTTTTTCACCAGAAAATCCAATTATCCCTGACCTCCAAAACAAATATCTTTTCACACTTCAACCTCTTAGTTAGATGTAGATGGGACAACCTTATCTTTAACTTTCCTGAGAGACTTCTCTTGTGCATAACATTACTAATAGTGAACGTGAATTTCTTGGTAGTGGCCTAAAATGATCATTAAAATGCTCACATGAAAGTGAAGAAGCCCTGAAAATTTGGTTTCTCTCTGTATTTATGAGGCTGAAATCTGAACATATTTCTTACAGAATAATTTCCCTCCCCTGATTTATGTGGAAGCTCCAGGCTCAGTTATCATCTGGAAATACATTCCTATACAGTCTGTGTCATTTAAATGCAGCATCCTACTGTCCCGTCTGTCAAGACCAAAACATAATGGGTCCAACTGTCTATGAATAAAACAGATTGTTTGTAGGGAATATTTATAGCTGATAAAGAGCAAGAGTTTATATTGGCAAAAGCCGTCCTTCTTGCAAATAGCTAGAGGCTCCCAACATGCCCTGACTTTCAGCAGCATTTATTCTGTTGAATGTGGATCAAAAACATTCCTCACTCTCGGCTTGGCAAGATGAGTTTGACAACGGTTTTCTAACCAACTGTTGTGGCACCAGCAGTGCATTTTGCCTGGAATTTCACCTGCAAAGCAATGTCCCACTTTCTTTAACTACTTCTCATGCCAACAACATGTTTACCATGATTTAGATGTCTATTATACGCATGAACGACTTGTCTACATAATTTCATCAAAAAAATGAACCCTCATAAGTGGCACAGATGCTGGTATGATGGTAATCAAATTAGTTTTTGGACAGGTTTATGGCCACTTGCTGTCAGTTAAGCTCTCTTTGGCTATCTTCACTCCTAATACAGTTTTGATGGTGATTAATGGCTCCATTAATACACTGTTTGTGCTGTGATAGACACCACATTATGGTCTTGTTTGCTGACCACAGCTGAGCATGTATTTTTGTAAACTCAGTTCTGAAGAAAATATTAATCATATTTAATATGTCACTGTTACGTATTGCCAGGCAGAGGTCACACAGGGAGACCTTGTCCTTCTACTTTCCTCACCACGGATGAACTTCTGGGCTGCTAAGAGAGGCAGAAGACCCATGAAGAATGTGGTTGGATTAAATGTTCATCAAGTTTCCTTATGCTAGGAACATGCCAAGGGTCTCACTACAATGTTTCTTTTTTTCTGTGTTGCCACGCTGCTCATCCTCCTTTTCTCTCTTGCATCCTCCCAACTTAAGTTCTTTGTCTTGAGATCCAGGAAGGGTGGCTTGGGTTTTTCAGAGGGTTGGTTTGTTGGGGCATTTTTTTGATGGTTTGGTTTTTTCACCTTTTCTAGATCTGACCTCTACTCATTTTAACATTCTCTTCTCAATTCTTTCCCTTTCACTGGCTTTTCTGGCCATTTACAATCAACAAGTGAGTCTGGTCAAACCGTTTTTAAGTCATTTTGATCTATTTCCACTCTGCCACTAACTCTGTGGAAACAGGGTAGAAACTGATAATTCATTTGGAGTGTATAACACAGCAAGTTGTTGGTCACAGCAGTGATGGACAAGTTATACCCAGAAGGTGACTGTGAAAGGTAGAAACTGCTACTCAATTTCCTAACATACATTCTGGAAGACAGTGCAAGAGCAATGTCTGGGTGAAGTTCTGCTATTAAAAAAGCTGTAGCTGTCTTTTAACCTGAGTATCATTGTGGAGCAGACGTTATCTGGAAATGGTGCTGTAGACCCTGGCATTTTGCCATTCACCCTCAGATCCCTGCTTACCCACAGAAGCACACATGTATACTCTCAAACTATTTGCTTGCAAATGAAATAGTGCATAGCTCTGGAACAAACCCACAAGTTTCTTTTTTTTTCAGTCAGTGAGGAACAGAAAGAAATCTATGACTCTGGAATGAGGCAAATGAACTAATTAGAATATTTACACTAATTATTTTAAGTAATTGAAGAAATATGTGTGTGCACACTTTGGTTGTTGGTGGTTTTTTTGTTTTCCTCCTGTAATTAAGCCCAGTTTCTTTCCAACCATATTTGACTTTTATGTTCATCTGTGCACTCGCCTAAACCCCACCCACTTGCTCCTCTGCAAATATTTATTATGCAAATGGTTTGTTTTGAATTGAGTGATCTGAGCAGCTGCCCAATTCTGCATAACTGTTCTTTTGGAAAATTGCAGACTAGCTGGGTAACATATTATTGAACTAGTTAAATAGTTATGATTGGTGTTGAATTGCTATAAATGCTCCTTGTAGAGTTCTGTTTTCCAGAAGTGATGTTTAGATTTTTTTCTGCCTACAGTTACCTCAAACCATATCCCACTCTTGGGCCAGCACCTGTGATTCTCCAGCTCTTTTCCTGGAAGTAATGGCTGTGCCCACTTTCTTTAAATCCAATAGATCTTCTGGAATATCCTTTTGCAGAGTCAACCAGGGTCCCATTGGGCACTGAAATGTTCTGAACTTATATTGACATTATCTCTAATAATGAAATTTTTTATTAAAAGCTCTTACCAAATGTCCCTTCCTCTACAAAGTCTAAATCCTGTCTGGCCCCCATGCTTAATTTCCTGATGAGTCCAGGAGAAAAAAAACATGGAAAAATGGAGAACTTCTGTGCTTGGAAGAGGCAGAACTGAGGGATGTGATGGGACAGCTTTCATAGCACAGCCATCTAGGTGGAGCACAGGAAAGTGTCCAGATAAGGCAGTGGAGAAGAAATACTAAAGTCACACAGATGAGATGACTTATTTCATTTGCTGATATTAAAGACAACCTAAGAGATTACTGAATCTCTTTTGCATGCAGACACACAGATCAGCATATGCTCAAATATGCCTGCACAAGCACAGACAAACACACACTTGTGCAAGTGTGTTCTTACATATAAACATACACAGTTTCTACTGGACAGCTACCTCATGGGCTTTCTTGGGCCTCTCTGTCACCCAATTCTCCCTTCCTTTGTTCCTCCTTAGCTTTTGCTACGGTAGTCACATACTTCTTCATTTTTTTCTAAGTGCTCCATAAAAACCATAACTCCAGAAAATATCCTCCAGTTTGTCTGATACAGCACTGTTATGAAATCAGGGGAAATAACCAGAAGCCAGTTTTGTCACAGGCTGTTCTTCATTATCCTGCTACATTGGTGGTTCTCCCTGCCTATTACTTGTCATGCACAGACCTGTCATGAGATCTTGGCATTTTTTCTTAAATTTTGTTTAAAAAATGAGAGAGATCTTGTTCTTTCTTTCTGCAGTGGGGTCCCCTTCCCACTTTTCATCCCTTGACCCTAAAATAGATATTATTAGTGTTTTGTAAAACCACTTATTTTGATAAGAACAAACATTTTTCATTCTATTACAGTCTCAGCTATGAAAACCAGTGTTGTTGAAGTGAAATTATACATATTGATATATTGTTTGAAAGTTTCATCTAAACAAGCCATATGTGAGTAAATATAACAGAAAAAAGTCTTTTAATTTTAATTAAGTGATTGAATACAACCAATATTTAACTATTTCTTAATAGTTCCATTTGGGCAATATGCTGCTCAAAACAAATAGCAAAACCACCAAGAGTTTGGAATTTGCAGTTTCTGTATGAATATGTAAATTAGCTTACCTTACTTTATTTGTATATTTCTTGGTCACTACATTTACTTCTTCTTTCACCTCTTAAGTGGAGAGATTATATGGGCTACATATACACACATACAGTGCAGACATAGATGCACACAAATGGTCCAATATTTACATACTTCTGCTCATAAACTCCATGAAAAAATCATTAAACTCATGTTTGCTGAGGGCTTTTGTCACCTCCATGTAGAAAGATTGGCTGATGGGATAAAATATTCCAGTATAACCCAATATTTAAGAATTTTCTGATAGTTAAAATTCAGCTAAAACTACACATAAATATATAGCCATGTTTACAGGTAGGTATACATATACCTACCTGTATATAGGAAAAAAGTCTGATTGTTTCTTGCCACACATGCATATAATATGAGACAGGGAAGGATCTGTAACCCCTTTCTACCTTGGATGTCCAAGGAGACAGTATAAAGAATCCCTGGCACCGTTATCTTTGGCAAAAGTTGGTGAAATACTTGACATGAAAGAGTTCAGAATCTGCCTGATGTCTCCACAGCTTTCTGTTTTACACATGCACATAAACATACACAAGATAGCTTTGTGGAAAGAAGCTTTTTAGTGTTATTTTAGAAGGATTGGGATAAGAAAAAAGAAAAACAGTCAACAATTCACACCAGATCAGAACTGACTGGGGGTGTTTTGAGTCCTCAGAGAAAATGTGTTTCTCCCCAATGACACCAAAATCCAGTGGTCTCCCTGTGTGTGGCTGTGCTGGAAACAGGCATTGCAGGTGGTGCACACCAGTCACCCCAGTGCTGGTTTTCCTGCTGGGCTCTGCAGTCCTGCATTCTGAGCCCACAAGGAGCACGTCCACCTGAGGCACCATGCTCATCTGTGCTCTCACCAAAACAGGCTTCCAGGTTCGTGCAATTGAAGATGGAATAGAGCCATTAGCTGCTTTGGTTTGACTCCTGCTCCCAGGGCCTCATATTTCACCCAGTTATTCTTCTATTCAACCAACTGACTGTGTCTGGGTTGAGCACAGGTCTTGTTTGGCTACACCTTAATCATTATTCAATGTCATGGAGCATCACTTAAAATTTAGGAGACAAAAATCTTCTTGTCTAGGATACAGATTTAGCATGGAGAAACAGGCATCCAAATTACCACTGGTAGCTGTCCCTTTAAAACCAGGCCTTCCTGAGCACACAAATAAAGGGCCAATAAAGACGTACAGATAAAAAGCCACAAGATCCTTGAAGGGTGTATTTCAGTTCTGAAGAAAAGGGCTATAACAGGTGAGCATCCCATGAACTCGTCAACAAACTTCATTTAAAGACTGGTCAATTTTTCTCGCTAAAACAGCTTTTGAATGGAAAACCACGGGTTTTGACCAAACATTTGTGAAAATGTTTTCGTTTCCTATAATACATCCAGCTTTTAATAAAACCTTTTGCATGAACGCAGACTAATTTTTAGGCCTTGAAACTCAGTTTCCCAGAGGAAAAGAAATCAAAATGAATTCTATGAGATTCAATAAATAAATTATTTATGCTATGTTATTTTATTAAGACTGATCTGTCCTCTACATTGAACTATGTGAACTACATGGAGTCTATTCAAAAGCAGAATAATTCAATAATCCTTTTAACATCCCATTGCCTTTACTGTTATTCTGACACACCCTTTCATCACCTTTTTATAGAATGGAAGAGAGAGAAAATACTGTGGTATAACTCAGTTTTTCTCCCTTCTCACATCCAGACTCCAGTGATTGCCAGAGGCTGTTCAGGTACATTGAAATCATTTAAGCCCCTGGGATGCACCACTGTGCTGTGTTGTTTTCTCAGTTTACTGCTCATTGTGCAGGAAATCCTTCATCTGGCTGAAGTTTCTAGCTGATCAGGTCAGTGTGGGATCAGCAGGCTTCATGGAATGGCAGAGCTCACCAGATTTCATGAGAGGCAGTGGGGACACACTCTGTTTGCCTCTGTTTGCCATTCACTGTGCTGTGACTTAACCCAGAGGAGGGGTGCAGCCTTACTGTGGACTTCAATGCAGGCTGGAAATAGCACACCTAGCACAGGGCACCCACTTGGCTCCTGCCAAGAACAAGGCATGGCTAGTCTATGGCTATGAATGTTATGGAAAATATAGGTCTGCAGCCCTCTTTGCTTGAATTTTGCACATTCACAGGCTGTGGCATATCGTGGCTCTTCTCCGCAGAGCTAAACAGATTTTCTTGTTCTGGCAGGAGGAAAAGTCATTATTACAAGTCTTCAGAAGACAAGAATAATCTTCAGAGTTAAAGCACCATCATCCTTACTGCTAGGGGTGGTGATATTGTTTGCCTGGCCATTTCAAACCATTTTTTCAGATTGTGTCAAAGTAAAATAGTTTTCTATGATGAAACACATTGTAAATGGATGGTGGGTCTGGGGGGGAGCTGGAAGAAAGAGGAATCAAATTACATTTGGAAACAAAAGCTTTAACTTCTGGCAACTAGACAATTAGTTTTTCTTTCTGTTGTTGGTCCTCGTGGTTTCATCTGTAATATGTATGGTGATTGTTTGCAGCCTGGCAACAGTGTGAAGTTGTGTGGGGGAGGGAAATCTCTAGCCCTTGTTAGCTGCAATCCAAACTTCAAAGGCTTTGGGGACATTGAGCAGACAGGTTTCAGCCGCCGTTAAGGCAGACATGGGAACAAAAGGCCTCCTTCCATTGCTGTGGAGCAGAGGTGACTTTTTGGCCCATTTTTGTTGTTGTTTTAATTTTGTCAGGAGCGAGGGGGAGGAAAGCCCCTGGCACCAGGGACGATGCTTTCTGCCCATGACTGCGTGCCCTTCTCCTTTCCACGTCAGAAGCAGATATGGGCATTTATGGCCCCATAAATCACGGGCTAAACCATACATGAGCAGCTGGTACATGTGCTAATAACTATAATTATTAATCATGTCGATTTCACACCCTTCAAATTTCTGCGCGGGGCTTTCTGCCGGAGAGGCAGCCCCGGCGCCTTGAGCTGCTTATGGTATGAAAATATGATGAGCTGATGGGCTTTGATGATTGTCCTATGACAGTATTGATCTCCCTACAATTGGGTTTGTGGGGTATCGCTACCCAACAAAAGTGGCTCTCCTCGCCTCCTGGTATATATCATTGTCACACATGCCCCATTGTTATCGAGGGGAGTGAATTACTTTCAGTATTCGTCCCAGTCTTTAGCTACTAGGTCACCATTATTCTAGCCTTATGTCAGTGTGGGGACATTTACTTTGATGTTTTCTTTTGTATCTTTCTTAGGGTGAAAGCATTTGGCTATATAGAGCTGCTCAAAAAAAAAAAAAAATAAAAGAAAGAAGAAAAAAGTCAGCAGTTCAGGTTGGGGTGCCTGGTGGGAGCCAGGGAAATATTCCTCACAAGCACAGCCATCTGACCTCCCCAGTCCTTGGTGCTGGCTGCCTATGCCACTGAGAACTTCACCCCAGCAGCAGCATAAGCACTGTATCCAGCCCCAGCTAGGGCCCTGGCTGGTGACTCTTCAGCCACCAAGGAGAACAGAAAGTGAAGCAATATTCTCCCAGCCTCACACCGATGGCAAACTCTTTCCACTGTAGGGCTTTGCCCACACTTGTGCTTGGCTCTTTAGCAGAAGCACAGACAGTGAAATGTGGCGATGCACCAGAATCGGCTTTATGGGTGACATTGCTGTAGGACCAAAAATGGTAGAGACAACAATAACCTCCCTTGAAGCCAAATAATCCTTTCAAGGTGGTGGGAGCACACCTCAGGCTAATCTGCTTGATAACGTGACACTGTGGAGGCCAATCATCTCCCACTGGCCCAAACAGGGGCATGGGACTCTCCCCACTTGTTCTGAAATCTGCATGGCCCCCATCAGGCAGCTTCTAAATTGCTCCTGCTGTCTTTACAGCTGCTCCGTTCCACTGACCCCCAGAAGGGCCCAGGGATTGTCAGGAAAAATTTCTATTAATCAGGCCCAAACAGACTATTACAATTTCACACTTTTTCTCCTGTCATTTCACACATTTAATGAATTTTGGGGTCTGCTACTTTCAGAAGAGTTACTCTCAAGGCCGCAACAAAAAAATTAATTGAAATTATGTACAAAAATAGGATACTGAGGAAAACAAACACACTCAAACACGCGCATGAGACTGACAGCACCAGGACAGGGATCACTGCTTCCATAGCATTGCTTAAACAGACCTGGAAAAGTGCTGAAGGGGAGTATGGCACAATCCAGGTGGCAGATTCCCGCTTCTTCTGGGTGGGATCTTGCCCTGTTTTTAACAAGAGGAATTTTGCATTTCACATCAGTGTGAGCTAAATAGGCTGGGAGTCAGTTACGGACAAAACACACAAACCTTGTTTGCCTCAGGGCTGACGCCGACTGGCAATTACCCAGGATTAAATGACAGCCCACTATGTCAAAGGGTTGCATGATCCCACAGCTGGTTCATGTAAGGTCTTTTGCTCTTTTTCCTGGGGGTATAAACACACCATGGCTGCCAGTGGTCAGGGTGCCCAGACTGGGCAGCAAGTGTCACCTCCTGGACCATCACTTTCACTCCATATGGTGGTGCTGGAGTCTGCTGGGAAGTGGTGGCTGGGAAGATGGAAAGCAATGTGAGAGCATGTCAGGCTTCACAGACGTGGAGGCTGCATTTCACTATCCTTATGTTCAGCCTTGCATGTGGTGCACCGGCTGGTAACTTCCATCTTTGGGTCTCTAAAGTTACTCTAAGAGTTTATCTTTACAAAGGTCATCAGAGAGGCCAAGAAAATGTCTTGAGTTCTCACCCCTCTGGACTGAGGCTAGAAGAAGCACCTCCCCTGACTTTTACATCTTCTCTAGCCATATGAGACATAATGATCTTGAGCTCTGCCCATGACATCCTGCACATCTTCTCTTTCCATTTTCCCTCTGCAAGTCCAATGTATTGCAGAAATTAAGCAGCAGAAAGGAGTATAAGTATTTAACCACTAGAATTGTCATCTAGTATAGAGAGCAGTATAAATCAGTCAAACCTCCAAAAATAAGATTATAGTGGTTGGACATCCATTAGCAACTGCAGCCCTCCAACATCACCATTTCTGCACCCATGTGTTCTCTCCCCATGGTCTCTGCCTGCTGCTCTCCCCTTGTTACCAGGCACCACAAGGCAGGCATGCACCACTCAGTGCACCCCAGACACTACAAGAGAAACAAGCACAGGGGTGAGTGCACTAAGCCTGGGACAAGCACTGAGTCTGGGACACCGTATCCCTAAGCCTTCACTGAGGGCTGCAGGTTGTTGAATTTACCCTGTTATTTAGCAGGCAAATGGACTTGACAGCTAACCAGTGCCACCTCTGCAGTGAAGTCTCAGCTTGATGTACTTGGAAGGTATGAGCAGACAGAGGTGCTCGGAGCCCATCTGGAACCACTGCATCCATCTCATCAGTGAGACAGCTTGCAAGGATATAGCTTAGCTCAAGGAACCCAGACCAGCAATGAGAGGAGACTCTTTGCTTCCCAAGGGTTACCAGAGACCAGCAGGATTTTATTTTGTGTCATGTTGATCAGTGTTGAGTACCTTAGGCTCAACCTCTGGATTTCCTTTGTGGAAATACATGCTTTTTGAGATTTCTCATATATCTAGCAGGACACCATTTCTGATTCTTCCTTGGAAAAAGTGAGCAACCCTCTAAAACATTAAACCCTTCACTAAGCAGTGCCCTATCAGGGGCTGGAGTCAACAGAGTCTTAAATCCCTGCTCTGAATCAGCCACATGACCTCACACATGGGTTATTGCCCAATTCATGTTCCAGCTCCTCTGTCCTTTGGCAATCTGACCAAGAAACTGGTATGGCCAATCTAACCCTTTCATAACAAGTTTGTCAGCTACTAAATCTGTGGTTTCCAATAATAATTCTGAGCTCACCTGTGTTTTTGCTTTCCTGAATTATTTGCCATCTCCTAATTCTTGGCATACTGGCCTGACAATCTCTGGAAGGAGTCTTTCAAGTGCCGCAGATGAATCCATAGATCCATTGCTTTACAAGGAGGAAGTTTTCTCTTGGTCAGCCAGCTATCATCTCTTGATGCCTCTACATGGGCACTCTTTATTTTACTCCTCTGTGTGGCAGCTGTCTCTATTGAAGGCCGGGTGGCCATGACTAAACTGGTAACTATGATCAGAGTGTGGCTCGGGCACCCCCACCATGGCTACCCCCAGCCCTGGATTGCAGCTCGTACCTGCATCAGCAAAGCTCAGTTTGAGTCAGGCAGCGCTCACCTAGGCACACCTCCCTTCAGAGCACAGTGTGAAGCACACGTTTCCCTGGAGGGTGCTGTGGACTAGGTCATGGGGAGAAGAGAGTTTGGTCCTAAGGACATGAGCCTCATCTGCCACCTGCAGCCCTCCTGTGAGCTCCTATGCCCGCTGCATGTAAACAACCTAGAGCTCAGTTTCAGCCTGGGGAGCCATAGAAATTGCCTGGATGTCCAGTGTCTCAGGGAAATCATTCTGCCTTGGCTTTACCAGACTAGTCTTGTTTCCTCTCATCTACACTACCTTCATATTGCAAATGGATGGCAATATGGATGCTCCCCCCACAGCAATTCCAACCCACCCCCATCTCCTGACTCTCACCAGCTGGACAGAACAAAGGACCCTTGGAAACCCCCTGGCAGACAAGGAACAAAAGAGGCCCTGGTGATGAGCTGAGAGCACAACCCAAATTTCTGCACAACTCAAGTTACTGCAGGTCTGAATCTCCCCTTAAGTGCACATCCTACTCAGCTTGATAGGCATCCTTCCTAAAATTCCTGTTGCAGACCAAGATGGTGGAGATCTTTTCTTTGTGTTTCTTTTCAAGTTGCATCACCACGTTCAGCCCAGTACCCCCATCCCTGCCCTCCCAAGGTGCTCCCATTAAGAATGTCCCAAGTATCCCCTGTGCTCACTGATTACTGGTTGTGCCATTACAGACATTTCTTACAAGGATGCTCAGTACCCTTGACTAGATTGCTTCTGAGGTGTGACACTGAGGGAAGGAAGGGTTTAACTAAGTTTACGACAGCCTGAAGTGGATAGGCATCCTGGTCCCTAACCATTTAGGCAGTACAGAGAGCCAGAGCTCTCTGTAGGGATAGGTAATGGTTCTGGGAGTGTCTAAAATTAGACACAGTACATTTGGGCACTATTGAACATTTATCCAAGGTACAGTAAATCCCCACTTCCTGAACATAAATTTATTGCCAATGTCTATAGCTAAAATGCCCCATAGTTGGTTTCTTGAATAGAAAAGGGATCTATACATTATCCTTTCATGGATGACAGTACTCCTGGAATGTGTTAAAAATTTGCCTAGTGGTCTTTGTCTCCTAGTCTGCAGTCTGCCTCACACTCACACTACCCCAGATTTCTGATGCTGCTGTCTCTGGGCTTCCACATACAGCAAAGTGGGCATTCGGATTTCTCTGGCAGACAACTGCAAATGCTACATTGCACCAGTGGTCTGCCTGGTGCTTTTCCCTGGCAGCTTCCATTCCAGGCTGAGGGATCAAAGTGGGTTCATTTGCTGTACTTCTGCCGCAGCTTCTTGGTGCTGTGTTATGGAGGATTGGACTAGCGGTGAGGCGCCGGTGTTAATGTGTTACACAGATCAGACTAAGTTTTTATATCAGGAATCTTTACTTATTGGGGTTTTGCTGTTGTTTTGTTAGGTTATTTTGTTTTGTTTTGCTTTGCTTTGGTTTTTGGTTGTGTTTTTATTTTAAGAAATCGGACAACCCATTAACTGAAAAAGGAAATTATTGCATGTGGTTTTGGTCTGTGTATGACAGGGAAGTTTCTGAGTTGCAAGTACTTTGTTTCAGGACTTTCAGTTTTTGGCTATCAGTCCTTTCCTATTCCACACTGCTTGTTTGCTTTCTGTGTCTCTCCTCAATCCTCCTATTTTTTTCTAATACATGTGGTGTTGCAAGGGAAAAAAAAAAAAAGCCCAAAAGGAAGGGAAGATGGAAAATAAATAATAGGGAGAGAAATAAATCCTAGATTTTTAAATGCAATCTTTGTGGGGCTTTCTCTCTAGACTTTCAAGGAGATTAAATCCCCTGACTTTAAAAACCCAGTCTCTTCTTTCGTTAGCTTTGGGGAGGTGGATCAAGATGTTTGTGCATGAGAAGGGTGCTTCATTGCCACTCTCCACTCCACAGTGACTAGCTGTTCTAGTTCCTCGGTAGCCCTCAATAGCACTATCCCGACAGTGACAGTCACAGCAGCCACGCTGCTCTCCTCTCACTTCTGCCCTCCTAAACCTACTTTTTCACTTTCACCACGCAAATAAACAGAGAGGGCAATTAGACAGCAGTCATTCTCTACTTTCGGAGGTTTTCATCCTCCCCATTAAGAAATGGACCAGCTCCTCTTGCCTGGGAGCGGGGTTTCAGAAATGCTTGCGAGGGAGCTGTGGCTCACAAACCGGGGCTGTCATTTTTATTTGCCCGCCGCTTCCGTGGGGTAGGAAACAACAAAACGCCGGGAGCAGGAGCGGGGCCGGGTGAATGGGTCTCCTGGAGGCTGGCTGGCCCCAGGCTGCAGTAGGTGTATAAAATGCCATTCAAGCGATTCAGGCCAAGAGGGTGCGGCGGACGGGCAAGGCTGCTCCCTTTGAAGATGCTTCTGTCGGGCTGGAAATACAGGAGAAAAGCACAGCTTCTTTCAGCTGTCCCCTTTTGTGTGCTTTCCCATACGAAACTATGTTGCCACCGCTGCTCTGCACTTTGTTATTATGACAGGAAAAAATGAATTTCTAATGAGGTATCTGTGCCAGCTGCAAGCACCTTGTGGATCTCCGTGGCCCAGGAGCTTTGTCAGCCGCCCCTTGCTAAATGTGAACCAGCCTGGGGGAGGACGAGGCTGTCAAAGCCCAGCCCCTGTGAAAAACCCTTTTCTGTACAAATCCGAACAAACGGAAACACCCTGGTTCCCCTAATAAGCTATGCTGTGACATGTCCTCATTTCACAGTGATCGGCTCCAGGGACAGAAGGGGCTCCGGGAGGCTTTAACAATGTGCAGGGAGCCCTGATTTTTAAAGGCAAGGAATGGTACATGTAAAATTGATTAATACCCTCTGATTCCCAGAAGGCTTTTCATATGCAATGCAGAAAATGTTTTGCTCAGCCCCTAAAATGCAGCTGCATTTCCCAAAGCCTGCGTCAGCTCTCAGGAAAGCTGCAGGAGCACAACCACTTTGGAAAACTCTGACGAGAGGATACCACATCCACCATCTGCTTCGAGCTGCTGGGCAGGCTGAGGGAGCTCATGGCTGTTTCCAAAGAGGATTTCAGCAGCCAGTTCAGAGACTGAAGTTATAGAAGTTGTTCAGATGTTAGCACTGGCTTAGCCAAGCAGCACAGAAGTGTGTTTGCTTTCTTGTGGGCTGTCCCACACAAGTGGCTCCCCCGTCCCATACAAGGTGCTCTTCAGTGTGCCTTGGGCAGTGCGGGGCCACTGAGGCCAGCAGCGCTCTCTCCAGCAGTGGCAGGGCACGTGGGCTTTGCTGGGGATCCCACTTTCCCTGCACTTGCTGATCCGGCACGATCAGCCAGTGGTGTAGTGAGTGATTCACTGCAGGGAGGGGAAACTGAGGAGTTTTGCAGGAGACCTAAGGGTGAGGTTGATCCAGGTCTTCAAAATAGACCACTGTGTTTCTCTTTGATGATAAGACTCCCCTGAAATGCAGCTTTTGTGTCTTTCTCCACCCAAAGGAACTGCATTTTGCAGTGATTAATCACTAGTAGCTTTGGGTATTTGCACGGTGAGTACAACACTGTACCTGACCTCCTAAGGGCTTCTTTATGCTTAAACTAAGCTCAAAGTCCAACTTGCCTAAGTCATCAAATGGTCTTCAGTACCTCCACTGCCTTCAACAAACCTCAAGAATCTTACCAGTTGTGATAGTGACTACTGACATCCTCTCCTTCTGCTCATGTTGATGGACAGAAATGAACGACCAAGTGAGTGAGTGACTGGGGGTAATGCCTCTGCAGGTGGTGGCGACATTGATGGAGTATGATGGATGAGGGTGACAGGGCCCCACCCCACCCACTTGCTCATGTGCATGACAGAAGGTCCTGCAAGCCAGCCCCTGATCTCTGAACAATGCCTCCAAGTACGTATTTGGAAGTGTAAAAACAATAGGTTTGGCTCCAGCAGTGATTGTGCTACAAGTTTGGAACCATTTAATGAGTTGCTAATGTGAAAATAATTTTCTTTTCTGACTTCAGAATGGAAGGAGTAAAGACAGATGGCCCCAAATGCAGGGAAATGCAGCCATAGAATTGGTAATGGCTCTTCCAAGACTTAAAAGGCAGCTCATCAGGAAAAGGGGATGTTTCTGCTGCTGTCAAAAATTGACAGAAACCCTCTGGCTTCTTCCCTTCTCAGCTCTCTGGTTAGGGCATTCCTGCCATTCTTCACCAGACATCATCAGGCTGGTGATTGCAATTGCAAAGGCTAAGCTGCTGTTTCAAGTTGAAATGCATCCTGTAGAGGGGAGGGGAAGATGTTCCTGGCACATGCCAGAGAACACAACTGATTGCTAATCCAGATACAGGGGGAAATATTCAGTGATTGATCACTGGATCTCAGGTGCCAAAAGAAAAAAACTGCAGCTCTTGGGGGACCACAGGAACAGCAAAAATGTCTGCAAGGAATGTCTGTGTCTTGAATAGTTTTTTTGTTTTAGATGCAGATTGGAGTTAGGAGGAGACATTTGGCATTTAAATGGGAGCTGTCAGTTTTGTCATGTGGTCTAAGCTCTCTCACACACACACACAAAAAAAAAAAAACCTGCCAAAAAAGTTCCTAGAGAAAAAGAAATCTCATATTTTTATAAATAAACACCACTGAAATTGTCATTCAGGGAAGAAAAGTCAATGTAATTTAGTGTTAAATGTGACTGCAAAAGGTTGACACATTCTTGGGGAGCAGTGAGTTGTGTATCCAGATTCATCTGCAATAACAAATCTGATAACATCTGATTTCCATGGGATTCCAGGTCCTTGCCAGCTATGAATGAGCAGAACCACGCGACAAGTAATTTTTACTGTCAATGTCCTTTTCAGGAAAGCTCTTTTTGTGTTGTCATTCCTCTTAAAATCCAGGGGCTGAATTTCAAAAGTAATGAATGGTTTCCAGTTCCCAGTCAGACCTGACACAAGCAAAATGTGAAATTGTCTTCATTTTCAGAGATGAAGCGCTTAATGTTTCTGAAACCCAGACGTCAAGGTAAAATTGAGGTATCCAGAACAACTGAAGGACTGGTAAACCCTGTGAATGCCAAGGACTAAACAAGCTCTGAAACTCCACTTGGAAGTATAGGAGCATTAACAGTTTGCCTTTTACCCTCAAAAGCTCCAAGCTTTATTCTCTCACTCTTACTTACACAAGCTCCTAGAGAAGATATGACAGGTGCTTTCTGCAGGGCTGGGACAGTGGTACCTCCACTGTCTCCAGACACACTGAAGCCCACTCAAACCCAAAAGCACAGTAGTCACACTCTCCCTGAGCACAAACATGTGTTGATGTCTACTGAAGTACACAGTATATATTTCTTTTAAAAATATCTAAGATTATTCCTACAGTTCTGTTATTGTTATACAATGTATGAGTGTATGAGTTAGCATTATAGATCTTCCTTATCATAGCTTTTTTCTTCTCAGATGAAGAGGGCATGAGTAAACAGAGACAGGACTGCCTGCACCTCTGCTTTTGGACACTTTGGTCAGGATCTATAAGATGCTTTAGCTGAGAAGATTGATATTTGCTCAATATCTTCAAAGGCCATTCATGTTGTAGCAGAGATGGGCCTTTGCCCATGAAAACGCCCAAGTCCAGTGCTGGGAGATGAAGAGGTCACACAGGAGAGACAACTCCCATCTATCTGAAACTGAAACCACATCAGTCACCCTCTGAAAAGAGAAAGAGCAGACCTGTTTTGGCAGGGCTGAAAACAGGGCAGAAACAGGAGGAGCCCTGTGCTCTGTGGCCAGCATTGGCAGTGATGGAGCCCACTCTGCAGACATGACTCCCCTAGAACAAGCCACAAGCAGCATGGCTCACAGATATATCCGTCTTATTTTAAGCAGCAGTTATATTTAATTCTGTGACCATCTTCTATTCCACCTCTGACTTACTTTAGGCAAGGTCCCTGATCCTCTTTGCCCACCCACCAGGCTGATTATCTAGCCAGGTTTGATTCCTGCACAAAACCTAAACCACAGCCACATCATCCCTCCGAGCTATGGCACAGCACAGAGTGCTGCAGCTGGCAGCAGTGCTGGTGGCAGTGCTCTTAGCTGAGGCTTAGCTGCAAATCCTTGTCTTTTCAAGCAAGCTTATTATAAACAATTAGAGAGGTGTAAGATAATCCTGTAAGGCTAGATCGTGGCCAGACCTGGTCTGAGAGCACAACACACAACTGCAATAGAAGGGTCTGCGTTGCTCCTTCTCTGAATTCCTCCTGTCTGCAATCCCTGGACTCTGGAGAGCAGTTTAAGACTTTCTCTGCAAAGCTGTTGGGGGAAAACATTCCCTCCCCATTCCTTCCTACCCACTTTGCCAGTTAAACCTTTGCAGCTGTAAAATTCTGCAGGGAAATAGTCAGTACTTTGCAGAGCAGCATTCCTATTAAAGATCTGTGTGGAGACAGCCACCAGTGATTTGATCCATTGCATGACTAGCTTTCACTCACTCCTTCAGTCGGAGCAAAATGAAGGGCTGTGAATCTAAGGCGTACAAGTCATGGAAATGCTCCTCATGATGCAAATACTCCTCAAGCTGAGGAAAGGGGCTGTAGCATCACCAGATAGATGTGTGGGATAGGCACTGACCAGCAGTCCCCTGTCTTATTAATGGATGAGAGGCATGCTCCCGCTCCTGGGGAGCTCGCTTGGCGGAGCTGGTCTCCAGAGAGCCAACGTCTACAAAGCGCTAACATCTGGTGCCCATTATTTCACCAGCTCTGTTGTGATTAGTCCATATGATAAGTCTGGCCAATTGCTACTGGTGAGGGATTGCTCCACTCCCTCCACCAGCCTCCTTGAGCTGTCACTTCTGGTTTGTGGCCCCTGCTAATTTGCCACTGCGATTTCCAATATTTGCTCAAATCCCATAAGGAAATCTCCCTGCCTTTCAGACAGAAGGGTAGCACTGATAATAAAAAGGGAAGGTTTATCAATTAACTCAAACTGCTCTATTGAATCAGGCTCAAATCCCCTCCTATTTCAATTATGTGAGACTCAAAAAATGTGCTGGAAAAACTTTTGCTCAGGCAAGCGTTTCATGATGGAGCTAGTGGGATTTACACAGGCTTTAACAAGTTAGAGAAGAGGTTAAAAAAAGAACTCTTCCTGCTTCCCAATGGCTTTTTCAGTCATTGTGATAGCTGGATTGTGCCCACCCGACAGAAAGTCTGCTTCTCAGCAGTGTATGACTGGGAATTGGGACCTTCAGGCAGAGGCTTCCCCATAATTTTTCTATTCCTGTCTCTTTTGTTCCTTTGCTTGTTCATTTCCTCATTTATCCTTTCCTTCTTCCCTTCTTTCTTTTGTTTGCCAAATGCTACCTGCCACACTAGAACACTTGTACTATTACTTGTATTAGTACTTATACTAGAATACTTGTACTTGGAAATTTCCATTAACACATTTCACATGAGTGGTGGTAGACTAAAATGAATAAGTCACTAGGGAACAGAATGGGAATTGCTGGCTTACACAGACTTCTGCCCAAATAAGTGAAACTATTCCATAAATGAATCAGAGGGCTTTGCATGTTATGAAAGTTCGTTGAGAAGATATGAAAGAAAAAACCTAAAACAAGCAGGCCTAAATAACACAACAATGCAAGGATCAAATTTTAAATCATGTTAATAGGCATGTAATATTTGTTTGATTAAATAATTCCTATTCTTTCCCACTTTTTTTTTTTTACAATTTTTGTATTAAGGAATTTTCTTAGGATAGAGCTCCTCAAGGTGAGCTCTAGAAGTGAATTCAGCAAAAGCATTAGCTCCAGGCAGTGCCTCATGTTTGTAGCTTTATTACACATATTACACTTCACTCCAGAAATGTTCAGTTCAGGGCATGTGTTTGCCGTCTTTAACTTCCATCATAAACTCATGCCTTCCAGCAGTGGGTGATGTTTAAGCATAAGTCAAATGCCAAACGAGACAATACTCCTTGCTTTTGTGGAGATGGCAGCACTCCATTTTTCTTCTGCTGAAGTCCTTGCAGTGCTGAGGTGATAAGCACCACTCAGCTGGAAGGGAAAGAAGTGAATGTGCTTCCCAAATGAGTCACAAAAGCAGAGGCCACAAATTCCCTAAGATTTGCTCTGCCTCTCTGGACACTTTCAACATCTGATTTGGGCTGAGCTAGTCACTTCTCATTGACTAAGATTTGATCTATAGCAGGTTCTGTGCTCTGCCATCAATGGCCACGGCATTTCATTCTAATAATATCCTTGCTCTGAGGAAGCAAGGATAGTCCTGGTTAGTAGGTGTAGAAACAAGGTACAGAAGAGTTAAGTGAAATGGCCAGCACTGAGAGGAGAGTCACTGCTCCTAGTAGAGCCTCAGACTTCTCACTCTCTAAGCATTCCAGTATCTCCATTTTGTGGTCAAAATGCGTAGCTTGTTTGAGTGAACACGTATGTGCACACACACGTGTGTGGGTGTACACAGCTCTACGTATCACACACATACACCAAATTCTTGTGATGTTCAGAGATCAGTGAGACTGATTTAACCACAAAGGGTGCCATGTTCCAGATAATGATTCCCAGTGAAACCTCTATGAGCCATCTTGCAGGGATAGCAGCAGGTCTCTCTCCATTGCTCCTGATGACACTCAGTGTGAGACAGAGCAATCTTGAGCAGAATACAAAAGAATGTGCCCAGAATCCCTCATTAAACCTCTTGGTTTTCACATTTGTCATGCTCTAAAGTCTATATAGATTAAAATGCAGATCTGCAGATGTGGATGCAAAACTGTAGAAGAAGCCTAAACATAGTTCCATAAATTTAATACATACTTAGCTATGCTTCCTTTACAGGCAGGACACTTTGCTTTCTTATGTCAGTACAACAGTAGCTCCTCATGAAAGATCTGGGGAAGGCCATAGAGAGCTAAC
Source organism: Haemorhous mexicanus (assembly GCF_027477595.1). Taxonomy (NCBI): domain Eukaryota; kingdom Metazoa; phylum Chordata; class Aves; order Passeriformes; family Fringillidae; genus Haemorhous; species Haemorhous mexicanus. The sequence continues at coordinate 52,421,864 of NC_082343.1, forward strand.
AAGTGTCGGCCACCTGTCTCACTTTGCTAAAGGGTTTGGCCTCTAATGTTTACAAATTCTCTCATCAGACTTTAAATCATACCCAAATATTTTCATCTTCTTTTGGAAGTGGGCTGAGTATGCGAACCTCAGCGACACAGAGAGGGAGACAGTGAAGAGATATGGTTGGTTTGGAGAAGAATAGAGGAACGATGCAGTAGAAGGAGTTACCAGAAAATGCAAAAAAGTTTTGCATTTGGGTTACTCAGGGTATAAGAAACTGGAGACCAGTATTTGCTAGGAAAGTCACTCCAAAGTGTAGCAGAGACCCTCTGGCCCCAGAAGCTGGGCCATGGCCTCAGGTTTGTCTGAGTCCTCAGCCTGGCCCTGGAGCTGGCCCATGTCGCAGGACTTGGATGATTGCTTTGCACAGTCATTTTCGTATGTAAAATATTAACAGTAATTCATATTTACATATCTCCTGCGAAGCTGAGAAAGTAACTTTGTTCTTACAAAAGACCAACCATAAAATTGTAATATGCTGTGGTGATGCAGTTTGAATTTTTTGTTTGCCTTCTTGGTTACAGGAGTGGTCCTTTCTGGTATTGCTAATGATCCTTTTTGCTTTTTCAGAAATGTTCCTTGCCAGCTTGCAGAAAAGCGTTCAGGTCCCTTTAAGAAGTCAGGAGCAGAGGCCTACCAAAGGTCTGTTTTACCATTTTACTGGAGTTTGGGCAGCTCTTACCTACTCTGAGCTCAGCTGCACCAGGCTAATTTCCGTAAGCATCATGTGGTGTTACAGAAACCACATTTTGCCAAGCTGTCAACTGTACAGCCTTCTCTTTGCTAAACAGACTCCCATTAAAACTGTCTGCACAATTTGTCAGTTAAATGAGGTACAAGAGGGACGTTCTATTTGCCCCTAATTAGCTGTGCAGACTACCTTTGTCTGTTTGATTAAGTATTCACATTATCAATTTTGTTTAATCTGATTCATTTCACACACCTCCCCAGGGACTCAGCCCATACGGTTAACTAATCTCTGATATCATCTCTCATATCAGCCCGCAGTAGTCTCCCACGGCATGCTCTACCCACACACTCACTGCTCACCAAAATCTTTCCTGGGAAAGATTCTTCCCAACCCATGAAACCAACGCTGTCTCCCTGGAGCTGAGGGCTTCTACCTTTGAGGGGACACAGATAAAGCCAGTCTTGTGCTTGCCATGTTTCCTGGGGACGTCTGCAATGGCTTTTTTAATCCCAGAAGCTTTTCAGCTGCAGCCAGCTGACTCCAGCGAGGTGTGATACGCGTCCTGCACCGGCACACCCCTTCCCACTCCTCGCAGATGCCTGCGGTGCAAGCTGCTCAACTCTTCAGCAGGTCCCTGAGTTTGACAGGAGGCAACACCAGTGTCCCTATCACACTGTAAAATAGCACCCAATAATGGCCTTTAACCAGGAGACCTGCCCAGTCCAACGTTGTGTAAGAAAGAAAAAGAACCACAGATATTCAAAGATGATCCGTTCGCAGCTTGCAAGGGTCCAACTAACTGCACAAATGGGTTGAGAGAGCACAACCCATTTTAAGAAAGAGAAAGATTCTCTTGAGGAAAAAATGGACTGAAAAGGTGCTCTCAAAGCCACTTTTGTGGTTTTGCTCAAAACAGGATCACAAATAGCTGGGAGAAACAAACAGACCTGAGCAGAGATCAGACAATGGTAGGAATGAAGGAGTATTGCCTCAGCTTCACTGGATGGGTTATTCCACCACAAAATTTGATGTCCATCTGCATGGACACTGAGTGAATTCCCATGCACACACCAACTACACACATATACACACTTGCATGTGCATTAGCATGAATGCCATTGAAAATATTTCCAGCAAAATTTTTAAACATTCTAAATTTGAGCTAGTATTACTCTGGCTTCTGTTAAAAATTTTCTCAGAAGATGTTAGTCTAAATCTTGCCCTTGGTCACACTTCTGATAAAAATAAAGCTTTCATAATTTTGCAGTGACAAGTTTTAAGTGAACAAAAATCAAACTTTGCAATTAGTCAATGTACAAACCCTGCCCCACATCTTTTTGGTGTATTTCAGTGTGGAAGAGTTTGGCTCCTAATACTTTTCAGAGCTGCAATTTTCCATTTCTCTGTTTTAAAGGAAGAGTGGGATGTGACTTGGATTTCAGTAGTCAACTACCCCAAATTCCTTTCCTTGTGCTAATATTGCATGCTTGCAAGAGCAAAAGAAGTGAGGTGATGTAAACAATCATCAGTGCCACCCTTCTTTGGGTCAGATTTCCTCATGGCAGTATATGGAAAAGACCTTTCCAAACTCTGATCTGACTCTGCCCTGGGTAAGCACTGTCAGACAGAATACAGGTAGGCAAACACTGCTGTTACTGTTAGGCTGCCCAGAATACCCAAGGCTCCGTGTACTGACATTGGCATTAGAAAATAATTTTAAATGCTAGATTGCAATATGAAAATCTATAGAATAGTGTAGATTGGAAAAGCCATGTACCGCTATAATTCACTGAGTTTCATTAGTGTAATTCAAATAAGTTTATTTTACAAATCCCCTGCTGACCCTGGGAGAGTGGTTTACAGCTAAAAAACTCCTCAAAATGCTTTGCAAAATGTCTTTCCCTTTGTTGCTCAAATTGTTATTTTCAAGAGTGCAAACTGTTTTATGGTTAGTGAAAAATTGTAACACCAAGATCCAACCAGCAAAGAACATCTGGCTTTTGGTGCTAATAAAATTAGACTTAACTTTTTTTTCTTTTCTTTTTTTTTTTTTTTTTTTTTTTTTTTGTGGGAATGAAAAAAGGCTCATAAAATACTTTGGCTTTGTTATTTCTACAGATCTAAGAAGAAACAAAACAAGTTTTGAGCAATAACTGTAGAGAAAAAATGGCATGAAATGTCAATAAAATACCAAATTGAGAAAGCATCCATATTTGGAAGACTATTTGAATTTAAACACAGGCAAAAATACAGTCCTGAACTACAATAATAATGAGCAAGTATTTAGCTGAGTGCATAAACAGGCCCAAAGGCAGGAAGCTGAAGAAATTACATGGTGAAGGAGTAATAGTTAATATTTTAATTAATATTTAAATCAATTAGTCCCCAGCATCTACAGCAATAAATCGAGGAAGTAAAATTTCTGCTAGGATTCTGTTGCATTTCCCCATACTCTCTTCTGTGATGTCAGTGTCAATACTTACACTCATTGGCATTGCCATAATTTTTGTACCAATCTAATGAGTCATTCTGCATGGACAGAGCTCTGATTAAAAGAAGCATTGTGTATGAGGGAATATAGTTTCACTTCCAGTTGTATCTGTCTGCTCAAGAATCACAACCAGTTAGGAAAGAGTGACTGGACTGGAGTGCTCAAGGAATCTGATTACCAAGGAGGAAGCGCCAAAAGGATTTTCACGAAAGGAAAGAAGGTGCATATTCTTAGAGTGGTAGAAAACTGAGTTTGAAGAGTAAGAAGTTTTTGATCTATGAAAATGAGTGAATGGAAATGAAGAAAACTGATGTCTCATTCCCTTAACTATGGCCTGCGCTATGCATACATCTTTGCATACATCTGATGCAAGACTTTCAGGTTCCTGAAGAATTAACAGTAGCATAGGAATCATTTTCACCGTCATTATTCAATAGCAGTGGCAACTACAGAGTAGTACTGAGGAGTCTGAATCGTGGTCCACAAATCTTTGCATCAACACCTTAGAAATACAGGGCTGCAGGAGAATCAGTGCATCAAGGAGGGTACACCTCCTGCTTAGAGTGTCCTAACTCATTGTCACATCAAGTGACATATCAGCCCAATTAAGATGAGTTTCAATACTGGGCTTTACTCTGGGGTTATTTTGAGTTTTGTGTTTTAGCAACTCACTGAAACATATTTGCTTTAAAATTAATTGAAGCCATAAGACCTTGGTTTATACAAGTCAAATACTTGGATAATGTCTATATTTGGAAAATTACTGCAAAACAGAAGTTCTGAAAAGCATTTATATCACTTGCATCCTAATCCAAGTTGTACTGTCTGGGTGGACACTTCAAAGGAGAGTGCTAATTTCTTTCTCAGTTGTCTTAAACTCTGCTGGTGAGCTCTGTGTTTGCTGAAGATGGTTTACCTGCAGAAATTTTTCCCATAAAAATACTTGTAGAATGAGGCTGATGATTTTCTGAACTTCCTTCAAGCTCCTATTCTACTGCTGCTCTCAGTTGTACAGTTGAAGGAGGGGCAAGGTGCAATAAAACTGTGGACAGGAGGTTATCTGTTCAATTACATTATGAGTCTGAACATACATATCAGGATTCAGTGAAGGAAGAGATGTAAAATTTAAATCTCAGAGCTTCATTAGCCAGCATCCTATAACTGAACTGATGAAAACAGAGGGCAACACATCTGCACATAATGGGACATACTCCTTAGGTTTAACAATATCAGTTTTTGTTTGCTGTATACAGTGCAAAACTTGGTTGAACATGTGTGAGCTGGTCAGAACATAACTGCACCAATAACATCAGCATTTTTGTAACTGGTGTCATGACTGAAAATGACAAGCAGTTGGCATTTCTGATTCACATCTCCTCTGCAAAGCGCCGTTCTTTAGGAGATCTGGTGCTCCTATCAACCACATCCTTTAGGCTCTTCTAAGTTTATTTTGTCTTGTTGAGAAAAAGTCTTACATTTTTTGGCAGAAACATGATATTTCCAGCTGTCCTGGAAATATCTATAGGCTCTGGCTGGCAAATGCATTATATTGGATTTTGAAGAGGTAAATTATCACTATTCTATGTTCTAGAGCACAAATTTTCACTCCAGTGTTTTTCAATACATTGAAAATTCAAATGCCATTATGGCTTCACAAAGCTCCCCAAATGTGTCAGGTTCAAGATGCAAGCACCTATACAAATTACTCCATCAAGTCTGAGGCAAAACAGGAAAATGGAGTCTTTTGACCAATTGATGACTTTCAAAGGGTTTGGGACCAAATTTTAGGGAGGCCAAGAATTAGCAGATGTGGTTTGCTGGGAAATTCATGAGTTGCTAAGTTGCTTTTGCTATTTCCAAGAAACAGTGGTAACTCTGGGGGAATGTGGTCGTGGTTACTTAGCACAGCCAGAGCCTTTCACTGGCATGTTGCTGTCTCCGAAGCTTTGCCAAAAGTCTGAAGGATCCAGTGATGACCACCAAGTGTCTGACAGGCCTTGGCAAGTTCCCCTAATTAACTTGAGATCCCTTGCAGAGCTTCTGTGCCTCATAGTAAGTCCAGTCAACATTTAAAGCCGTGTTGCAAAGCAGATCTCCTCAGTCCCCAAAGGGGTTCCCCTTAATCTCCTCAGCCCCACCGAGATCTCCAGCTGGAGAAACTCTGGCAGAAGGCAAATGCTGCAAGGAATTTTTGATCCTTAGAGGGACTCTTGCAGGGATCTGAGGCAGATCTGGTCAGGTTAACAAGGTTTGTGAAGATCCTATGAGTAGCTTGGGAAAAAGTAAAAAAAAAAAAAAAGGAAAAATAGAAACTCTGGGTCCAGTTGCAGCAAGCAGGAGCCCAAGATATGCTAATTAACACAGCTGCCATCAAGGATGTAATCTAATTTACATACTTGCTAGTGAATAAATGCTTCCATATGGCACAGTACCAGAATTTTTCCTTGACAACTTTATCAAAAAGCTAATGGAATTTGCATGCAAAAGAAAACTTTCTCCAGCTTGACTAAAGACAACAAACCCAGTAAAAATACTGAGAGAAATGCGGGGGGAAGAGATGATGTTAAGCAAGGTAGATATTAGCAAGCTAAGAAACTATGTTTTAAGTATTTTCTAATGAAGTAGGAAAACTCAGAAATGCTCTACAATGTTCCCCAATTAGCTTGTTTCCTCATCTTCTTGTCCCAACCAAACCCATGAAATGGCCTTATGCTTGTTCATCCTGTACGTCCACCACTGCCAACTTGAGGCAGATGCTCAAATGCTCAGGTGCCCAAAATGAGCCAGATGCTCAGATGCTGTACTACTGGACTTCCTGATGCGTGTAAGCCCACAAATCCATCCCTGCCTTCAGAGTCCTGGACTAGCACATGATTCACTGTGTGAGGCAGCAGAGCTCCCCATAGGGCATGAGAGCATTGCAGACTGCCTCAACAGTCGTGTCATCTTCCTGGTGCAGGCCATCTCTCTTCATCAAATTGGTGACTTCCCAAACTCTGTGCATACCTTGCATTCAGTGAGAGGAACCAACTTGATTGACCATGGCAGCTGGCTGTTGAATGTGGCTTTTCAGTGATGGGCCACAAAACAGACCACACTGGTCTGAAGTGGCTCCATTTTTTTGGACTCCATTGAGCTCTGGTTTGGAAGTGTTTAATCAATCACAGGCTGACCACCGAAGTGGCCACTGTGTTATCTCTGAGCATCAGAGGTCTTAGCCAAAGTCAGCAATGTGAAGATTGAAGAGTGACAGCATATTTAAATCATAAATAAGGTTTCCTGAAGGCCCTGGTCAACAATGTGAAGAGTAAAGATACTGACTCGGGGGAGCAGTTTTCCCTAAGCATGAATGCCTTTCACACGGAAGCAGGAACTGGTGGTTTGGGAAGATGTAAACTCACAGGGCCGTATGCATTCTCCAGCCTTTCAGACAATTGTTGTGCTTTCCCAAGGGAAAGAAGAAGACATCAGTGGTATGTTCTGAAAACATCTACAAAGCAAATTCTGCCCCTGTGGACTTTCCCAAAAGGGAATGCCCTCTGTTTGGAAGATGATGGACTCTCTGGGATTCTCAACAGCCTTTTCTTTTGGGATCTTTGCCTGAAGCAGAGCTGTCTGAGAAATGGCTACTCAATTTGTTGTATAAGGCCCTTCACTATGGCCCTAAAAAAAGAAACTGAAGATATTGGGCATGTTTATCGTTAAGTTACTCATAATCTATCTGTAAGTGGTCAAGGATATGATCCTCACACTCACATGCCCAGTACATGCACAAACACAGTAGCATACCTGAGCAAACCAAAAATCAGGACTAAATTACCTAGCAGGTAGCAGTGTAAGCTGAGCTAGGTTTAAATGTACCCTTATAAGGAGCCATACAGCTGCTCTTAGCCAGATTCTATCAATTTTCCCAACTGAAATGTTGTAAGAATATTCATACATGTGCTTAACCTTAGGTATTTGTGCTGTCTTACTCAGACTTTGTGCTTGAACACATTGCTGGATGCAAGCCAGGGCACAAGGCCCCTACTGAGGATCAAGCTTGGTCTAGTCATCATTCTCCTTTTGCACTCATTCTGATCTGTCATGGAACAAATACTTCATAATCCTCACGGGACACCTGAGTTAAGGTCGCACTGCATTCTGCAGGTAGCCTTGCCTCCTCTATGTGCTTCATTTTTCCCAGAAAAATCTTTGTAGCCAAAGGAGAACAGAAACAGACTTATTCATATACGAAAAATCAAAATAAAAAATTAGTGTTGGAACTGAGGGAAAATGAAAAAGTGCTATATCATTCTAGATTTTAAGCAACAAGACCATGATTGGAGACTTTATTTTCAGCTTTCCTTGTAGATTCCACTTTCAATAGTCTTTAAAAAATCTCTTCTGTTGAAATAGTTGAAATTTAATTTCAAATATTATTCCAGTGAAGCAAAATTTTTGTGGATCAAAATGTTCATTGGAAATCAATATTTGCACTATCACTTATTTAATAATTTAGTACTTTTCATTTTTAACATCAGTTCAGTGACAAAAATATGCCAGCTGAAACAAAGCAATCCTGATTTTTTAGGAAATGGCACTTCAGATGGATCATTCTGGTGTTTTCCAAAGTAGTCATAATTTCTGTTTTGCTGGTCATAAATTCTTGGTTTATCTTTTTCTCTCAGATAGATACATTTAGGATGAAAAGGAATTATTATGCTTATTCTACAATCTGTACTTTGTGAAAGGGGAATTCTGAAAATGGGCTTTCTTTAAAAATCTTCCAGCAGGTCAGAACTAGAGCAGGAAAATTGCTGTCTATAGAAACTGGCACCGATACAACCTGCCTTTCTACTGACCAATGCAGGAATTTTTTCTGCATAGGATTGATACATGCAATTCTTGACATATGTGAAAACTGGAGCATTGGAATGTACCCTATCACCAGATCCCTTTGGCAGCAGTGCCATGTGGGAGTAACACACACCCCCTCTTCCAGATACACCTGGAGGGGACCCCTGCCCTGGCCAGTCAAATTTACCAGCCCAGATACCACCTGGAATTTTAAACAGAAATTGCTCTACACGCAGGAGGACCCTGAGGTAGCTGCAATGGAGAGCCTTCAGATTTGCTCCATGGACTCATCTTTAAGACTTCTGTTGAAATAAAATACTTGGAGTTGTAGCTGCAAGGGTTTAAAATGTGGATGTGCACCATTAATGTAATGACTGCCACTACAAGTCACTGCAATATTTCCAAAACTGTTTTCCAAATACAGATGTATTTGGTCTCCATCTCTGTTGTCTCTCTTTCTCCCATGCCTCCCATTTCTGGCTGCTGGGACAAGGCAGCAGTCACAGCAGATGCTGGGCTGCCTGCCTGCCTTCTCCTATGCCTGTGCAGACAGCAGCAAACCTGGCTGCTGCACTGGGACCTTTAGCCCATCAAATGCTTTTTTCCTGCTACAGGGCAACGTCACCAAAGGTCATATTTTTCTCATTCCTAACAGTGGTCAAGAGAAATCTAAACTGAGCTTAGGAAAGCTGTAAATGCCATGCAAAATCCTGATACCAGGAGAGGGCTGTGCTTGTATCCCCACCTTTCAGCAGAGGTCAATATTTGCTGTGGTAAAGGCAGCTTCTGCTCTGTAACCAGCACTCGCTGCTTCAAACCAGAGCTGAAGAAACATCATCTGAGCCAGCATGGCCCTTATTTCTTTCATATCCCCCTTGTCAACAGTTTGAAAATGAGATAGCTAATTTTGTGCCTGACAAGAAAGGACGGATCATTTTCTCAGATGCTGCTATCAGCAGAGTCAGTGCTGGTACACTCTCCGAGGGAGTCCCCAAACTACAGGTTACTGGCAGGCAGACAAACGCTCGCTGACAGCCATTTGTGACCAACTATGAAACACCATCTGCTGTAGTTGGAGGGAAGGAACATATCCAGCAAGTGATACCACTGTGAGAAATGATTTTGTGTGTTGACACACAGCAGTCTTTAGATAGCCCCAAAGAATAAACCTACTTTGTTTTTCCAGATTTGTGTATGGGGGAAGAAACATTTTCTCTTTTGGGGGGTCCATGGGTGAGACTTCCTGGATCTATTTGCGTTGGAGCCAGAAAAAGAAAGGGTTTGATATGTCTGTATTAACAGGTGTACTAAATGCAACTGTGAACTGAGCCAAATGCATCTTTAGCAATGTCGTGTTGGGGGGCGAAGCACTATCTGACAGCTAAAACACCCGCTGGAGTGTGAATCTGCCACAGACTTGCTTGTGACACTGGGCAAGCCTCAGCCCTTCTTTTAGGAATTGGCTCTCAGTTTTGAGGAGCAGCCATAACACTTTTCTTCAGGAGAGTGTTGGAGGGCAAGGCAGTGTTTGTTCAGCCCTTTGAAATCCCTGGAGAAAGGAGATAAGTAAATTTTATTAAACTTCAGAGAACGTTGTCTGGTTCAGAGGCTGTTAAGCGGACAAACACAAAGGCTTTACCTTCAGGATGTGGAGGGGGGAAAAAAGCACAATGAAACAAGACATTTTCAGAGTTGTAAAGACATTCTTGAAAGTTTAAGTGGCTCAAGTGCACAGAAAGTGCCCACATGTCCAAAATGCTGTCAAAAAGCAAAAGACTTCCCTTAGTAACTAACTCAGGCAGCAGATCCCAAAAGTGTCAGGAGAAGGGATGCTCAGCTCCTTCACAGGGGGAAGGAATCTTACTCGCTCATTAACGTAAATAAGGCATGCAGCCAAAGGCATATGCCAACTCTTCCCTCTATGGTCAGAGAATAAGGCTTTCATTTTTAAGAGTCTTAATAGTCCTGTGTCTCATGATTAAGTAATGAGAGCTGGCATCCAAAGTATCTGAAGTTCAGCTGATCTTGCATTATCCTTCTAGGCCCTGGCAGACTATAAACCAAAATACTTTCAAGTAAAATATGAAGATGCAAAAATAAATAAAAGATCCATCTTAAAACAGCTCATCAGTCTTAAGGCAGAGAAATATCAAATTATGGCAGATTGTCACCTTATTTCATTGAATTCTAGCAAAATTTTTGAAAAGTGATACATATATATATGATTTTGTATTTTTATATGTGGTTTTGTCTGTATACACACACACATAGATAGATGTATGTTTTTCATACCACTTCTTTCTGATCTGGCCTGCATTTCTGTGAAATTGCAATGATAGTGATGTTTGTCATCAGAGGCTTGCAAGGATTCAATACTGTTTTACTGTAGAAACCCTTTCTGAAGGTTAACATAGGATGTCTGGATTCAATCTCTTTAAGCCCATATATATATATATATATATATATATATATATATGTATATGTATGTATGCATGTATATGTACATATATATGTATGTCACATTAAATCAGCTATGGCAGGGCTTGATCCAGACCCTGTTGAAGTTGGAAATGGGCTGTGTGCAGTTTCACCCAGATTGGAGCAGAAGGGTCTGGATCTGGATTTCCCTCTGTCTCAGGACTGGACCCAGAGGTGGCCTGTGGAAGCCCAAACCCTGCACGCCCCCGAGGCAGATAGGAACAGGGAGCACAAGGGGGTCTGTAGCAGGGGCAGTGGAGAGGAGGCAAACCCACCTCCAGGGTCCAGCAGGCAAAGAGGTGGGAGCACTGCCAGCCAGCTACAGGGGACGGAGAGAGAAAGTGGGATGGACGAGGGCTTTCAGGAAACCTTATTTATGATTTAAATATGCTGTCACTTGTGCCCATGCGATATGAAAACCAAATCTAAACATTTGTCTGTAGAATCAGGTGATGGCTGGCCCTCTACTGTCTCAAGGGGGGCAGGAAAATGGTCCATGCACCTGCCACCTAATTCAGTTTAAAACCTGACACATTTACCAAGAGTGGGCTGGCATAATGAACTTCATTCATGCTGTCAGTGGAGTCAATAACTTATCCCCAACTGCTTTTGTCTCCCTGGCGGCAGTGCCTCTGATCGGGCTGAGGTACTTATTCAAGTAAAATTTATTTTCAATTGCAGGCCATAATACTACTGGCACAAGCCTTGCTTTGACAGAAGCTTTTGCTCAAGGCTAAACTATTGTTAAAGTTTGTGCCCATTGTCCAGGGTCTTTGATCTGTCAAAGCTGCTTAACAAGCTGGTTAAAAACTGTTTCAGATAACAGGTGTGTCCTTTGAGGATGCAGGGCCATTTTTCAACTTCTTTAAAAGACTAGTCCAGTAGCTGACTAAAATTTACATGCTGGTTGGTGGTGATATATGTAAAGCACTTTTAAAGCAAGAAATTCAATTTAGGGGTTTATTTCCCTGAACTTCCTTGTGGTTTGTTGTTGGTTTTGTTCTGTTTTGTTTTGTGGTTTAGGGTTTTGGGGTTTTTTTTCTGAGGAAGTAAAAAGATTTACAAGGTGTTTCTCTGTGGCCTTGGAAGTATTTAGCAGAGAAATGATTGAGGTGCTAAATCACCTGTGGCACTACAGTGGCACCCAGGCACAGTAAAGTCATGTTTGGAGCAGCAAGCACCAGTGAACACAGCTAGGAGAAAGCTTATGATGGAGAGGAGCAAAAGTGGGGTCACATGGGGCAGGCTTTGCAGGGGGGACACACTTCCCTCCAAGCCAAAGCCTGCTACCGTGCCATTGTGCTGCTCCAGCCCACCCCTGCCCCCCAGCTGGGTCTGCTGCCAACCCTGAGAGCCAGCAGCATGGTTAGCACCTACAGGATCTGCTCTAGCTACGTAGAAAGCCCAATTTCTGGGAGAAGATCCCCATCGAATCTTGGGTCCCCACTGTATAAGCCCAGCCATTCATGCATGGCCAATGGCCTGAAAAAAATTTCCTTTGAATGGTCCATATGTCAGCTATATTCTTCAGGATGCGCAAAAAATGGTTCCTCCCCTTCACATATGCTTTAAAATGCTACTGAGGCCCTGAGGGATTTGACCAGTTTTAACCCAACCTAGTTGGTTTTGTTTTGTTTTTCATGGAAAAAAAATTAAAAAACATGTCCACAGTAATTCTGAAATGCATGGAGCTGGCCTAAAAGTTTAGGGAGAAGGGGGAGGGGAAACTCACTGTATGTGCACTGTGTGTGTTAGGGAGGGTGTGGAAGGAAGGGACAATGAGCATCTTCAGGGGTCATTTCCCCCCATCTTTGGATCAATACCACCTAATTCTGGAGCTGCTGCTACAGGGATTTTGGTCCAGACCAAAAATTTCTGTGCCTTTCCAAGTTCCAGTTGAGCACATAACCTGAGCAACCAATCAGTCCTAACCTCCAAACCTGTGTCTATCTGCAAGGCTCTGTCAGAGGCCAAGGAGTGAACTGAGGTCAGCACTGCCATTAGAGGTGTCTCCTACACCCCCAGCCCGCTGGCTGCAGGCTGCCTCTCAGCTACCCCAACTTCTCCACAGAGGTACAGAGGGTGCAGAGCCCTGGGATGCTCACCTGCACCTCTGGCCAGGCAGCTCTGGTTGTACAGGACATAGAGCATCTCTTTACAGGCAGTGGGCTGCAGGGTCTCCACAGGAGGGAGCTGAGAAGGGGAGGAGCAGACAGCATCCTCACAGGCAGCTCCATAGCCAGGAGCAGATCATGAATAAAATGTGGTGGTTAGGAAGCACCTGCCCATCTCTGACCTGCTGGAAACAAGCATCTTCAGCAAGTGAGTGCAAGGTCATCTTCAACAGGGGAAAAAAAAAAAAAAAATAAAAAAAGAAAAAAAAAAGAGAGCTGAAAGCTCCCTTTATACAGCAGGAAAGCTCTGAGACTTGTTCTCCTCCTTCACCTGAGCTGCACCCAGCTCCTCCCCTTGCTGGAGAAGCTTACATACCTTGAGAGACGAGCACAACAAACTGAAATACCTTTGCTGAAAAAGTGAGCCTGCTTCCTAGGAACCTTTTTCTCAAACAATCTCGTCTGCACCAAAAATCTGTCATCAGCTTGTTAGTAGGAAGCTGGTGAAGGAAACAAGCACTTTGTCAAATGTAGTAGTTTTATGAACATCCCTAAACTGAATTGAGAATGAGAGGGAAAAAGCAAAGTTTTTCAAATACCACTCAGCTATGCTCACCATTAGGATCATCACGACTGTTCAAAGGTTACTTTGGCTTCTGTCTGTGCCATCAACTGGCTTCAGAGATATGTTTAGAGCAATTAATTTTCAGCATTAAAATGTAGCCAGAAAGATGTGAGATGGAGGACAAATTCCTGCTGCAAGGCTGCCTCTGAGCAAAGCTGCCCATGATTTTACTGGATGAAGCATCAACTTCATCAGCTGCTGCATCAGCTACAGAATGTTTTCAGCACTCTAGTGACCAAAGCGGTGTCCGTGGGCAGGTTAAAGGCCTCAGTGAGGTAAAGACCTGTTGTTGGCCAAACACAATGAGGCAGGTTTTCACTTTCCCCATAATCTAGATTAAAACATTTTCTTCTCTGTGAAGAAGGATGTAGAGAAATCTACTAGTCTCACTTCTTCTCTGCATTTTTCTGAGGTAAATTATTAAATGTGATTGGTTTTAAAGGCTGAATTTCCCTTACCTGTTACAATCAGAGGGGTATCTTCAATGCTGTTTTGAAGCATAGAATAAGGTCCTGTTGTGATCTCTCCAATGAGAAGAGTATCACAGTTGTGAACAAGGGAAATTGAATAATAGCAAACATTTAGGGAGAAAATGTGAAAATTATAGAAGGTAGCCCAAGGACTCAAAACCACTTTAACATTACAGCCCTCCTTAATATTACCATATAATTGTGGCTTGCAAAGTAAAATAAGAGGATGCTGTAAAGTGGCGAGTGTCCAGTGAGACCACCAGACTATTACAGGAGGGTATCTGTAGCTATTATTTGTCACTAGCTGTTATTTATACTGCACATGATTCAACAGATGGCCAGGCAGATGCAATGGCAAGGTGAGACAACCACAGCAGTGAAGGCTGGAATAGAAGATGCTGCAGCTGGAGGAAGAGGGCTGCCCATGGAGAGAGATGGATGGAGCTAGTGGTCGGGCGAGGGGATGAGCAGGAGATGTTCAAACAACTGAACCTGACAGTGTCAAAGAAAGGGTCACCTGCTGACTGTGGGCTGCTGCAAGATGTGGGGCATGCTGGGGTCTTCATGGGGGCAGGCCAGGTAAAGGAGCCTGACCCAATATGACCAAGAGAGAAGGAACTGAAACCCTGATACTGCGTTTACAGGAGAGCTGTCCTTCTGCTGTATTGCTGGAAATAGGGTAAACCCCCGAGATCTAGGGTAAAATCCACATGAGCAGAAGTGAAGAAGCAATCAGTGCTGATCTGGTTCAGGGTATTTAGTTAGTCCTGGCTTTGTCAGTAGACAGGATTTTGGGGCAGAAACCTTGGACACAAAGACACTGTAAAAAAGTGCTGCCACTCGAAGTCATGGATGGTGTGCTGCCAAACTGATTAAATGCATCAGTGGGAAGAAAAAACCCACTGCAACATTTTAGGAAACACAACAAAAAAGAGGAAAGTAAAGTTTTCTCTTTGGATTATAGCTTTGTATTGATAAGTGGAAATATGCTGAAACAAGTGAAGGATGGGGCACTAAGTACAGCTTGCCTGGTCTAAGCAGGGGGAAAGAGGAGACAAGTCCCAGGGGAAAGCCCTAAGCCTCTCATTCAGCCTGTGCCTGGAACCACTTCTCCCACAAGGTATGTGATTCCTACATAGCAGAAAGCCAAAGCTCTCTGCTTTCCCCAGCTGCTTACAAATTTGGGAGTGGATTCATTTTTCTTGGTGGAGATTTGATGATAGACGAGGATGATTGTCTCTGGACATATGAAGAATTCTGACACTGAGGGCTATTTTATGTCTATGTGTCATATATATGAACTGAAAGAGTGGCTGTCATGGGCATCTTTTGCCCCATGTTGATGTGAAACCCAGAAGAGAGGAAGGATTTCTTGCACATGGCGCAAAAGTAGACATAGACATTCTTTACAGTTTCATAGCACAATAAACCAATCATGCACGACTGGGAAAAGCTAAACAGAGAAAGCCAAAAAGTAATGGAAACAAATCAAATAGTGGGGACCTTGATCAGTTAATAATTCTGATAAATATCTCACTTCAGAAAGAAAATGTATTCCCCTGGTAATATGGAGAGAAAGAGATGACAACAAGGCCAAAAGCTTTCTGTAAGGGAAAAAGACTGAAACTACATCTATACAAACATGCCTGCGACCATTACCTAGCTCTGAAGCCAACTGGCACAGACTGGCATGTGTCCACATTATTAAATTCTTGCTTTCCAGGCAGTGTGGCTGAACACAAATTGCCTGCTGGGATTGGCCTTTGGCCTATGCTATCCCCAAACCATGCCTGGGAAATGTTCAGGAGAGTGCTAGCTGCCTGGAGCCAAAACATGCCAGGGACTGTTGTAACAATTTGACTCTATAAATAATTGAGCTACAGTGCCTGAAAACATTATGTAGTACTGGTTAATTTACTAGGACAGATGAAATCCATGATTCTAGATTGGAATGGAAATCTTGGATATCTTCTAGAACCCTGAGAAATGGAAAACCCTAGAGTACCCAACAGACACAAGAGAGTTCTGATGTGAGGCAGGCAAGCATCTACCGCTGCACTTAAGTCAAATAAGCAAAAGCTCATATCCTGGCACGAGTAATGGAAGTATGAAGTAGTGGGATGTACATCTACACCTCTGGAAAGGGCAAATGGGCCATGCTGGAGCAGCATGGGAAAAGCAAACCAGGAAGATCCTGAAGCTTTGCAAACACTGCACTCACGTGCTTTTGCAGAGCATACCTTGTCCTGCTTCAAAATTGAAAACAACTAAACCTCCCAAAGATACTCAGAGAGAAACAAAAAGGGGTACATGCACTGCTGACAGAGATGGTCTCAAGGCCACCAGGAGCAGGTGGCCCAGAGGGCTGGTGTGGGCTGGAGCCTGCTCAGGAAGCATGCTCCAAAACACATGGAGCCCATTGGACCTGACCCTGCCGGAAGGTTGGCTGGGCTATGGGCACTTCAGGAGAGCAAGGTCCCAGCAGCCATTGAGAGAAGGGCACTGAGAGAAGGGCAGGCAGCACACAGCAGGCTCACAGGAGGTCTGCTCCTTCAGGGCAGCAGGGACTCAGCTAGACCCAGCCAGAGGCACAGAACAGCTGCCCCGCAGTAACTGCCCCTAATTCCCTGCAAACACAGCACGGATGTGCCAGGACTTCAGTGGCAAAACTCTGGAAACTACTGCATCCATCTCCCATGGAAATGAAGCCTTCAGACCCTTCTAATTTTGGTCCTTTGTCAGTTTATGAGGCTCAGAGATGTTCAGACACTGGTAACAATCTGGCCCTTTGCATGGAAGTGCACGCAAGGTTTCCATGGTTGCTAGCCCGGGCAGGTCTGTGTCTGAGAGACTTGTAGCCCACTGTAAGTATCAGCACATACATGGAGTGGTGTCCAAACTCAATTCTCTTTGTGCTCAAGCAAACCACCCACGCCACCCATGGCCATCTCTGTTGTGACTCATTATTGCCACGTGCAGTTTTAGGAGGCAAGCCAAGTGCTGAAACTGGGGATGGAAGCCCTCCCAGTAAATGTTTCAAGCTGCCTTTCTCTTAGCACCTGAAAATTCATTTGCTGTGGGAAGATCTGACAACACAGGCCACAAAATCCTCCATGGCCAACTCCCCTGCAAAGCATGAGGTAGGGCAGCACAAGGGACAAACTGCATGTTTAGTTGTCTACGTCCTGTATGGCACTTGACAGGTCTTTGTTTATCAACAAAAATAAAAAAGTCAGGAGAGAGGATATTTCATGTGGTCGTATTATTGTTCTTCCTCTGACCCCATGGATGAGGGCTTGCAACTCCCTCAGGTTGAAGGTCAGGTTTTGTAAAATAAGTTTTTATTAGTTGTGAAACATTTTTCTGCTTTTTAAAAAAATACAAATTAAATCTCATGGTTTTTCAGAGACATCTAATGATTTACAGGTGAAAAACAGCAAAATAGCAAAATACAGGTGTGTGATAGTCAGAGCCACTGGGTAGAAAGCAATTAAAAGTAAAATAAATTAAAAAGAAAAAAGTACACACACACACAAGAAAAAAGCCCACAAAGAGTGAGTATGCAGACAAGTAATTTAGCGTTTCCAAAAACACAATCAATTTTTTATTACACACACATCAACTTCCTTTCCTGAATAATTTTTAAATATTTCCTCTGGTGGTGTGACTAAGGCACTGTTGCACCCTCATGTACATCCCTGACATGGAAGAGGGTTTTCTGGAGGTGATAGAAGCATTCAGAGACCACAGTTCCATTCCTCCCCTGTTTTGTGGGGACTCTGTTATCTGTATCTTAAAAATTTAGTCTGACCTGCTTTTATTAGCTTACAGGGCATCAGGACCAGGCCCTGTGCAAGTCTCTTGTTTTTCAAGGGATCCATTAGTTTTTGAGTTGCGGGTCTCCACAAATTATCTTCACCCTAAACACTAAATTCTTGCATTTCTTGTCATTTTTCCCTTGCTCATCTGGCAGCCCCTGATGATGCTCTGCCAGGTAGCTTTCAAGATGTACATGTCAACAGCCAAACATTTTGGGAAAAAGCAAACAAGCATAAAAATATTAAATTAAATTATAGATCTACAGTTTTTTTACCAAGGCTATATAGAGCCCTATCCTGAACCTACCACAAGTTCAGAAACTTGGGGGACCTAGGCATAGATTTTGGCTGCATAGCCTCACTGATGACATTAATTTTTAAGAAGTTTTGCCCATCAGACAAACTTAACTCTTCTGCAGTTGCACTGTGCTTATCTATGTGCCTACTTCAATGTTATATCAAGCAAAGAGGGTTTGTTTCAACTTCAGAAGACAGAAATGAAAGGCATGAGATAGAAGGTTTGTTGGGGTAAGCAAGCTACAGGTACTTCCATTCACCCTTCTGGTGTCCTCAGTTCAGTGTCTCCAACTCAGCAGTTTTTGGATGCTGAGCAGTTGTTGGTTGGGAGCATAGATATGGATACAGCTCCATCAAAAACTGTATCATCTCCCTGATCTGATGTAAGATTGGCAATTCCTTCTTGTTTTATTCATTTGACCCTAAAACCTTTTGTAGTTTTAATTGAACTGATTATTTGAAAAAACAGAGAACACAAAATTATTAACAATTTAACTACAATTAACTTTCTTTGTTTAAAAGGTGGTTAAGCTGCTGGGAGAAGATCCTTCTGTAAAAGTTGGGGTGTTTTTGTTTTGTTTTTTTCTCTTTGGTTTAAGTGTAGCTTCTTACTCAAAGACTCCAATAAGCAGATTTTTTTTTTTTTTTTTTTGAGACCATTTTGTTCTTACTCTGTTTCCCTATTCAAAATAAAGTAAGGTGGGGTTTAGGGACATGTTTTAGTGGTGAACTTGGCACTGTTAGAATTATGATTGGACTCAGTGGCCTAAAAGGTCTTTTACAACTTATTTTTCCTACCATTCTATGATTGTAAGGCTCAATTCAGCCACTTCAACATAGGTATTTACTGCCTCTGAGATGCCCTAGGATGTCTCACCTGACCTGTCCTGCTGGTCTAGTAAAATATGAGTGTTCAGCAGGTTCTGGATCAATTTTAGGCAGAACAGTGTGGATATCTCTAGGTATCTCTAATACCCTGAAAGCAAAGCAACAAGCCCAAATCCTTCCATTTCACAGAACTTTGGTGGAAAATGTCTGCTTACATTTTAGTATTTAGCTTCTATTTAGCTACTAGAGCTGCTTCTCTTTCAGACCTGAGAAGGGGATTTTGTGCCCCCGAAGTGCCCATTTCCTCCTCTCAATCTTGCTCTTTTGTTTTCCCTGGCAGCAGCACGATGTCATCTTGTAACAGCACTTTCCTGCTCAAATCCATGCCTGCCTGCTTCTGCAGGAGGGAAAGTGGGGCTTCAGAGAATAGAAAATACAACATTAAAAAAGTTAGACAGGAGCAAGTAGGAGAATACAAAAGAAAGTAGGAGGGAGGCAGAGCAAGACACAAGCATTTTAAGAGACACACATCCTTAAAAAACTCCTTATTAAACTCAAAAGTTTTGCTTGGAGAGTAGGGCCCCAATCAGGGCAGCTGGGCAGGCAGATGAAGGCTGGACCTGAGGCCAGGGATAGCAACCTATTGAAAAAAATTACTCTTTTTTTTTTACCCCCCCCCCCCCCCCATTTCTTTTTTTTTTTCCCCTCTGTGACTTCAAAGAAAAACGATTTGCTCATTTGGTAATAAGTGATGGGAACTGTGAATTACTGAGCAAAGCCCCCAGCCTAGTGTTTATCTCCTCACCAATAAATCTCTAAACTGAAGCAATGAAGCTAAGTACTGCTGCTATTTCTGCATTTTATTTCCATATTAATCAAAACACAAGCCCACCCCCACCTCTTCCCTGGCTCCATGTAGCTGGAAAAGAGGCATGAGGGGGCTGACTGGGTTGGACTTGTCAGGTGGGGGTCTGGTGGGATGGGAGAGAGGAGAGAAAAGGAACCCCACAACTTGGAGAGTTCAATACCAGTGCCTGGTGTTCTGGCTTCAAATTTGTGGCAGAGGAGGAGGCAAAGGCAGCGGGCTCCTCCTCCATGGGAACTAGGAAGCACTGGGAGGGAAGGGCGGGGTTGTTGCTTTCCCCTGAGACAAGGAGCAGCACCTGCCTTCTCCACAGCACAGCTGTGCTGGGACCCAGCGGGCAGCTGGGGATGCGCAAGTGAAAACCAGCGGTGTCCATCCACCCCTGATCTATTATTTCTATTTCTATTTCTATTTCTTTAGTGTGTGTAGACATTAATGTATTTTATAAATGGGCCCACAGATATTATTTGTTTGTGTGGTGGAAATGAAAGGAATTTCCTGAGAACACCAAGCTCCCCTCATCCATCCCAGAAGCTGGCTTAGTCAAGCTGAGCTGTGCCTCAGCAAACCATGCTGCCATAGCTCCCATAGCGGGCAGGGACAAGCCCAAAGGGTGGATACTGCTAACTTCTACCACCATCAGATCTTCCCCCCTTTCCAATTTCTATCCCTCAGCCACCTTCCCCTCCCCGCTTTTTAAAAATTTTGGTTTTATTTATTTCTTGTGTGTTTGTGAAGGGAAACCTCCCAAAGGAAACTCACAGTTCACCCTTCTGTCCCCATGGACAAATCTCTGAAGTTGTTTAATTTTTGGTTGGTCAGTTTTTCCAGGGGAAGGAAAGGGAAGGGAAGGTTCCAGGAAGGTTCGGGAAAGGAAGGTTCGGGAAGGTTAAGGGAAGGTTAGGGAAGGTTAAGGGAAGGGAAGGTTAGGGAAGGTTAGGTTAGGCTAGGGAAGGGAAGGTTAAGGGAAGGTTAGGGAAGGTTAAGGGAAGGTTAGGTTAGGGAAGGTTAAGGGAAGGTTAGGTTAGGTTAGGTTAGGTTAGGTTAGGTTAGGTTAGGTTAGGTTAGGTTAGGGAAGGGAAGGGAAGGGAAGGGAAGGGAAGGGAAGGGAAGGGAAGGGAAGGGAAGGGAAGGGAAGGGAAGGGAAGGGAAGGGAAGGGAAGGGAAGGGAAGGGAAGGGAAGGGAAGGGAAGGGAAGGGAAGGGAAGGGAAGGGAAGGGAAGGGAAGGGAAGGGAAGGGAAGGGAAGGGAAGGGAAGGGAAGGGAAGGGAAGGGAAGGGAAGGGAAGGGAAGGGAAGGGAAGGGAAGGGAAGGGAAGGGACCCTCCATCCCCAGGACCGAAGGGGCCGAGAGACGCAGATTCTCGGGGCGAGTCGCTCTCCTCTCGGTTGCCATTTGCAGCCCAGCCGCGTCCAAGGCTACCCCGCTTGCCCCGCTCCGAGGGGAGGGATGCAGGGCCGGGAAAATGCGGAGTCGCGGAGGATGGGGGCCCGGACGGAGCCGTGCCAGCCCCGCATGGAAGGTGCGTGGGGCGGGTTGAGGAGGGGCCGCAGCCCCGCGTCCGGGCCGACGCTGCGCTGCCCGCTCCCCGCGGCTCCTCGCTGTTCTGCCGCTTTTGCCCCGCTCCTGTTTGCCCTCTGCTCGCTTTCCCTCCGCCAGCAGCGCCGCGGGCTGCCGCTGCCAGCAGCGGGGAAGAGCGGGGAGTGTGTCTCAGAGTGCTTTGGCTGCCGGGGCCGAGCAGGGGCTCCAGCCCACACTCCCTCTCCGGGACGGCGGGGCGGGTCCGCGCCCTGCGCAGAACCCCAAACACAGCTCCGACGGCACCTGGGAGTCACCCCAGCGGGACCTTCCGGGACAACAGCCCTCAGTGGTGCGCCCCATGGCGGGGAGGGAGGGAGGGAGGGAGGGAGGGAAGGAAGGAAAGGAAGGAAGGGAAGGAAGGGAAGGAAGGGAAGGAAGGGAGGGAAGGGAGGGAAGGGAGGGAAGGGAGGGAAGGGAGGGAGGAAGGGAGGAAGGGAGGAAGGGAGGAAGGGAGGAAGGGAGGAAGGGAGGAAGGAAGGAAGGAAGGAAGGAAGGAAGGAAGGAAGGAAGGAAGGAAGGAAGGAAGGAAGGAAGGAAGGAAGGAAACTGCAGCATCTCTTGATCATCTTGCTGAATTGCTGTAAGGATTGACTTCAGGCAGGGAGCGATTTACGGCAGGGAGGTTTATTACGTGACTTGTTATTTCGTGTTTTCACTGTAAATACACGTTATTTTCATTTTCGAATGTTTGTGTATGCTTGCTTATGTCTTAATGCTGGCTTGGGTGCCGCAGAATTGCACAGCCCGCTCACCGGCACGGGTCGCCCACAGATGCCTTTCTGAAAGTTGGTTGGCATTTCGGCTTAAATGCCCCATCCATCCTTCCTCTGTCACCGCTCAACTTACGACTCAGGGGGAGTCGCCTTCTCCTGCTCCTTCAGGTCCCTCCCGGACATCCCTTTTCGCGTGGGGCGGGGGGCCGGGGTTGCCCGGGGAGTGCAGGACCGCGCTCCCGAGTGCCGAGCCGCAGGGCGCTGGGAGCCGCCAGCCGCGCTCATCCCCACGGAGAGCCGCCTCCCGGCGGGGCAGAACTGCCTTCCCAACTCTGTCCATCCTACCATTTCCCTCCCGAAAAAAAGGACTGAAAACTGGTTCGAAAACTGGTTCTCAAAAGAAAAGAAAAGTTATTGCCCATAAACTCCCCAGCGCTGCCCGTCCTCCCGCCGCCGCCTCTGGCTGCGGAACTGGCCGTGGGCCACCCCAGTTCCTGACGGTTCCCAGCCCGCTGGAAGCTGCCGGAACCCGCCCGGCAGCTCACACACACCTGAGGACATCGGGTTCGTGGCTGCCCCCGAGGTAGGGCACACGGAGCTGTGCCAGCCTCCTCCAGCTGGGCCCGGGAAGTCCTGGCGAGACCCAAAGCCATCAAATACGGCGCCTTTTCTCAGCTTCCAGACCCGGACAAAGGCGAAACAGGCAGCTTGGAATTAGTTTTTTACTTTATTTGGAAATCTCATCCAGAAACACTGGTCAATAATAAATATATCGATAGTTATTATCAAGAATATATAAAAAATAAAGACATGGTGGTGTCTTTGAGGCCCCAACCGAAAACAAACAAACGAATGAAATTAAGAATAACATTATTTCAAACAATGTCCCAGGAAAACACATCGAAAAGGAAATAAACAGCAACAAAGGTTCCGATTTAGATATACAAATCACCGATCTGGCAAGAGCTTACCCCGCATGCAAAACCAAACCATAACAAATTTTTTTTTAAGAAAACAAAACCAAAAACAAGCAAAACAACATCAACAACAACGAAACCAGCAAACACTAACAAACTCAGAGCCAGCAACAGAAATTTGTACCCCAGACAGCTAAATCAACACACTTCACCGAGAGCAGGAGATGGGAGATTTGACAAAACAGATCTGCTGGAGGGTTGTGCTGTGTTTTGCACTATTTTCCTCTTTTTTGTTTTATTTGTTTTTCATTTTTCTTCACAGAGGGAAGAAGAAAAACTACCAAAAAAAAAAAAAAAAACACCAAACCTCATCATAACCAAATCTGTAAAAACAAAACAAACAAAACAAAAAAACAACAGACCACAAAAAACCCCAAACCATAAACCACACTGGAAAACTTCAGTGAATTCTCTCGGAAGTCCCTGTTGCCAGGGGAGCCTCCTGTAGCCGGTCCCCACGGGTGACAAGCTGGGGCGGAAAGCATGCACTCACTCTCTGGTCTACCTTGGGCCGCTGCTGCGCTTCCGCAGCCAGGTTTGGAAAGGGAAATTTCGGAGGTGTCGCGTTGCGAAAGGAAAGACAGGAAAAGCCCGGGGAAAAAAAAAGAAGGGAAAAAAGCCCCAAACAGATTTCATCGTCTCTTAGTAGCTGCGAACACTACAATGACAACCATGTCTTTTTTTTTTTTTTCCTTTTACATACATTTTAAGGAATCATTTACATTTGATTACCATCAGCGGCATTATTATTATTATTATCATCATTATTATTATTATTATTATCATCATAATTCTTTTTACAACAGGGACTATTTTTCCAGTTTAGTATAATAAGAAAACATCGCCCGGGGAGCCGGGTGGAACATTACCTTTGCAAGGTCCTTACTACACTAATCCCGTGTTACAGAGGGCTTGGCGGGTGGGGGCAGCGGGGGCAGGTCCGTCGGCGGCCCGGGGGGGACCGGGCGCAGCCCCCTCTCCGTCCGTGGGAGCGCCGGCTCCGGCGCAGCCCCAGCGGCCGGGGGAGCCTCGCCGAGTCACTTGAGGAGGTCCTTGGTCTCCCCCGAGATCCTGGCCATGTTGGAGGCGGTGAGGGCCGAGAGGTGGGGCGGGGGAGGCATCTGGCAGATGGTGCAGGGGCACGGCAAGCCAGCCCAGTGTTGGAAGCCGCTGCCGAGCTGCAGGGCCGGGGGTGTCGAGGGGGTCTTGAGCAGGGAGTGTGGGGGCCGGATGGTGCCGATGGCCGGCAGGGAGGCGGAGAGGGAGGAGGAGGTGTTGGCTGAGGACAGGGCGCTGCCGAGGATGGGATGCACCTGGTGCACAGTGCCGGCGGCGTGGGGCGGGTGCCCGGCGGAGTGTCCCACAGTGCCGCAGTGAAAGGCCGAGTGGTGTCCCCCGTAGATTTCCCCAACCAGCCTCTTCATCTCCTCCAGGGAGCTGGTGAGCATCAGGATATAGTTTCTGGCTAGCAGGAGGGTGGCGATTTTGGAGAGTTTTCTCACAGAAGGTCCGTGAGCGTAGGGCATCACCTCCCGCAGCCCGTCCATAGCGAGGTTGAGGTCGTGCATCCTCTTACGCTCCCGCCCGTTGATCTTCAGCCGCAGCTGCTGCAGGTCCTGCTCCGAAAGCTGCTTCTTGATTTTGTACTTGCTGCCTTCCCCTCCGGCCTTGGAACCGCTCCTGGTGAGGCCTTCCCCAGACATCTTCTGCACCAGATCGTTCTGAGTGGAGGAGACCGAGTTGAGCCGGCTGTCTTGGTGGTGGTGGTGGTGGTGGTGGTGGTGATGGTCTCTCAGGTACATCTCATCCATGTCTGGCGAGGAAGCTCTGCTGGAGACAGAGCTGGAGTCAGAATTCATTGTATTCAGGCTTCTGAGCAAGAAACTCTTTCCCTGCTCTGGAGGTGGCGGAACAAGACAACTCTCCTTCAAAAAGCAACAAAAACAAAACGAAAAGGAAATAAACGGACGGCAGGGTCTGCCAGCGAAGGGCTGGAAATGCTGGAGGAAGAAGAAAAAAGCCCCTCAGCCCTCTCTCTCTCTCTAATGTCTCCCCTCTCTCTCTCTCCACCCGGTTACTCAGCCTGTTTACAGGATGGCTAGTTAGTGTATGCTTGGACTAACCTCAGCTTGAAAAAGAGGGGCTTTTATAGAGCTGCAGCAGAGAGCAGAGACAAAAGGAGCCCTCCTATGTATAATGGTCTAGTTAGGATGACGTGCCATTATTCAGGGCGGTGCGCTTTGACTGTCCCATTTAGCAAGGACCCCTATTCATATTCATTGTGGTGCCACCCGGGACACCTCAGCCACGGACCATCAGGAGTCAAGGAGACACAAAACCCCTCTGATTGACACCGCACACTCATCGCTCCGTGTGCGCGCCTTCTCCTCCCCCTGCCTCTCCTCATTTCCAATATAAAACCTCATCCCGTCTACAGTAGGGAGGCAGGGGGCTGCGAGGGGCTGCGTGCCTGCGAGGGGCCGGCCAGCAAACCCCGGTCGCGGGCGGCAGCGGGCAGAAGCCACCCGGGGAAGTCCCTCCGCTCGGGCAGGAGGGGTTGGGGGACGTCTGTCCCCCGTCCTACAGTATGCCCGGCTCCAGCCGCGGCTCGACGCTTTGTTTGCCTTTCCCTCCCCCTTTCCCTGTCCTCCCCGGCCGGGGCGTGTGGTGCGGCACCGGCTGGCCCTCGCCTGGGAGGGCTGGCCGCAACTGCCTCGTACCTGGGTAGTAGCTTTGTTTAAATGAGCGATGATGACTCGGGCATCAGCCGCGGGAAGGTGCGGGCTGGGAAACCCGCCTCCCCCCGGGCCAGTGACTCCCTTTAAATAAACGGGGAAAGCCCGGGTGCGGCGGCAGACCGGTGTGCTTGGCGGCGGGAGGGGTGGCCGGCAGCCCCTGGGGCTCCGCTGACCCCGGGCTCCGGCGGGGGGCGGTGCGGCGGGGCGGCCGGAGCCGCCGTCGGTGGGACCGAGAGGGTCGGGCCGGGCCGGAGGCAGGAGGGAAGGGAGCCGGCTCCGGGGACAGCTCTGCAAACATCCCCAGCTCTCCAAACATCCCCAGGCGTTCGCGCCAGTAAGTAGATGGGTCCCGGGCACCGGCCGCAGCCGCCCGTGGCGCGGGGAAGGGAGGTGGGTGCGTGGGGCCGAGCTGGGGGGGGGGGCTCGGCCGGGCAAGGCGGGCGGGGCGCCCGGGGCGGGTGTCGCCACCTCAGCTCTCGGCCGAGCCCCGTGTCTGCCTCTTCCCCAGGTGCGGATTGAACGGCGTGGCCGCCTGCGAGGTCTCTTGGGACGGGGAGGTGAGAATTCCCCCGCGGGGACGGCGGTGGGAGCAGCCCTCGTGCCCGGGGAAAGGCGTGCGGTCCGCCGGATCCTCCCAGCCCCGGCGGTGCGTACGCGATGAGTGCGGGACTGTCAGACGGGCCAGGACGGGAGCCACCCGCGCCACCCGTGGGACTCCCGGAGCTGGCCCTGGTGCCCCTCCTCTCTCGGGGAAAACCGACGGGCTGAGTGTCCACTTCCCAAATGATGCGTAGGGGCTGGAAGAAATCTTGGCAGGAATTCGTTCCTCCATAGTGTCCATGCCCCGAGGAGGGCGAAGAGTCAG
The DNA here is from genome assembly GCF_027477595.1 of Haemorhous mexicanus. NCBI lineage: Eukaryota > Metazoa > Chordata > Aves > Passeriformes > Fringillidae > Haemorhous > Haemorhous mexicanus. The sequence goes on from NC_082343.1 coordinate 52,448,296, forward strand.
AAAAAGAGAGATATTTTCATCCGACTGAGTTTAACTGTGGTTAATCTGCTGAGCAAAATTAAAGCCTTCTGATTCTAACAGTGTCAGTAAATCCTGCGGTGAGAAGGAAAAGAAAAGAAAAGAAAAGAAAAGAAAAGAAAAGAAAAGAAAAGAAAAGAAAAGAAAAGAAAAGAAAAGAAAAGAAAAGAAAAGAAAAGAAAAGAAAAGAAAAGAAAAGAAAAGAAAAGAAAAGAAAAGAAAAGAAAAGAAAAAGAAAAAGAAATATAGTTTAGGAGAATATATCATAAGTAACTGAACGCGATCTCGGCTTCATCACGCTTCCACCGTAAAAGCCGTAAGCCGTCCTAGACTTCCTCAGCTGACAGGTTTGCCGGACTTAAGGCAAGAAACTCGGCCGGAGTCCACAGGGCCATCCGAGCCCACAGAGTCGGGCGCCGCCGGTCTCCGCACCCTGCAGAGCCGCTCTCCTGGTGGCTCCAGGGGGCTGCCCGCTCCTCCTGAGTCCTTTTCTCCCGTAGAGCTGGAGTGAAGCAAATGAACAAAAATTGATACGGTGACGGCGACAGCGGCAGAAAACCGCGCAGGATCGGGGGAAAGCCCCGGCCCCGGTTTGGAGGCTGCTCCAGGGGCTACAGCTGCCAGCCTTCCTCCCCGTGTCCGTCGCTCCGGAGCAGACGCGCATCTTGGTGGGGGAAAGTTCAAGTCCGACGGGGACAGAGAAGAGGAAGGCAAAATGATACCGTCGGGGGACAAGCAACAGGAGGGATCCTGTCCTCACCTCGGTCAGGGCGAGCTGCTCCTGCGAGCCCCGCTCACCTCCGGGCTGGGGGTATCGTCGGGATGGGGCTGGGGGGCGATGCCGGACTACGGAGCCGCCGGTGCACCGCGGGGAGAGGGGCGGGAAGAAAAGGTGGACTTGTCCCTCGAAGGAATATTACTAACAATTTTCTCTCCATTTCTCGGGGGACATCGCTGTTTCCCAGCGCCCCTGTGTCGGCTGTGCGGACCAGTCCCGCCTGCACTGCCGCAGCATCCTCCTCACGGGACGGGGCGGCTGGATTCGGCTCCGCTCGGGGTCGCCTTAGGGCAAAGGAAGGAGTTGGGAAAGATATGCAAGGTTAAATCCTGAGCTCAGGGAGCCTCGCCAGGAAAGTCGTTTCGGAAATCAGCAGCCCTTCTCCAGCACGACTGCTGGTCGTAACACTGCCTGACGCATCCAGCCTTCCTCTCTGCTTTCCTTTGCAGCTCGACAGAAAAAGATAGATGAGTAAAGAAACGAGAGGCAGGAAGAGAGATAAAGGGAGAAAAAATAAAGAAAAAGAAAGAGAGAAAGAGAGAGAAAAAGAGAGAGAGAAAGAAAGAAAGAAAGAGAAAGAAAGAAAGAAAGAAAAAGAAAATGAAAGGGAGAAAGAGGGAAGGAAGGAAAGAAGGAAAGGAAGGGAAGGAAAGGGAGAAAGGGAAGGAAAGAAGGAAAGTAAGAAGCAAGGAAAAAAATAAAGGCACAGCAGAGCGGTGCGTGGAAATTGTCACTCTTGGGTGCAGCCAAGTGGGAGAACACTCAGGACAATTTCTGGCTGAGAGCGGCGGGGCCGCCCCATCCCTTCCCGGTGGCGGGCTGGGGTCCGCGCTGCCCGAGGCGCGCTGGCTGCCCTCGCCACTGTCGCTCCGCGCCGGACAAATGCCCGCCATCCCCCAGCCAGGGACATTCAGGATAGGGCTGCGGAGAAGTCGCGGTTCAGTCAACAGCGAAACTGCCCCCGACGGCACGGCAACGAAATTAACCCCCGGGAGTCAGAAAACCAAATGTTTCACTATTCAGGGAGTCGGAGAATGTGGAAAATACGGCTAGGTCGTAGCTATATCAAATTAACGTGCTCTATGCCACCTTTTAATTTCTATTTTCATAAAGGCACAGAGATTTGGTGAGGAAAGGAACGTGTTTTTTTCTGGAAAGACAAACTGCTCGGGAAGACTCAGAGTATCAGGTGCAGGAGCGTCCCGTCCCGCACAGCGCCGGCACCGAGCCGGACGGCAGGGGATTCAACCCGCTACGTACCCGGCGGTGGCTCACGGGGAGGATTTTGGGTTTAGAGGGTACTCCGAACAGAAATTGTGCGTTTTCAAATACTGGATTTTAGTTAATGGGTGCACTTAAAGGCAGCGTCCAATTTCGAATCATCATAGAGTTTGGTATGGAAATTGGATGTACTTTGCTCTTGCACAGTGTCACTATGACAGAATATTAAATCTTGTCTCCCCTTGACTTTACTGATCTGGCCGGCAACATAGAATCTAATTAATGATACAAAAACTGCTTACACAAGTGTTACGCATTTTTCTTTTGGGTTTATTAGAAGCCTATTAGTTATTATGGTTTTTGGGTTTATTAGAAGCCTATTAGTTATTATGGTTTATTGCTATTAGTTTTCGCTATCTCTGCTTAGTTTTAATTTATTTTTGACATTTGACAACCGTGCTTTCAATAAAAGTGGTTACAACTGTTAACACTACGAGTAGTTGTTAATACAAGTGAAAAAGCCAAGATCACTGCATTAAAAGAAAGCTCTCATCTGGTTCTCTGTGAGAGAAGTGCTGCTACAAAGGGGTTGTGCTGCACTGCACTGGGTGCTAAAGCTGAAATTTGGTTGTCTCTAAACAACGCACATTTTATTTTAGAGAGGACAGCTGAGATTCCCTAACTGCTTGCTGCTTTTGCTCAAGATGTACTAATGGATTTCATTTAGATTGACAGTATAATTCAGATTGATAGCATCTTGTCATCTGACACTTTGACATGGCCAAAGTGAATAGGCTGAAAGACTGTTTTAGTTCTTGTATTTATCACGAATTCTCTTTCTGGTAGCAGGGCAATATGAGGGCAGTGACTGGGAAGGGAAAAGAAGGCTCTCCTGGCTGCTGTAGTCAAATTCTGCAGACAGATAGACCCAGAGATAAAATTCTTCTGCCTGGATAGATAAAAATTCTTTTCCATTCATATAGTTTTAAATTCGTTGGCAACAAGGGTCAGAACAAATTCTCCCTATTCTTTAATTATGAAAATGCAGCATTTACTGATATCTTCAAAAGACTCTGCAGAAGACAGCAGGATTAGGTCCATACAAGGCACTGCTTCTGGAAATAGTTTAAACTTAAAGGAAATAACTGACAGACATTCCAGTGCAGTTAGTAAAGGATGGCATTTTATTTTCTGTATTTAAATACTGATTTTCAAAGCTCCTGGAAAAAATATGGCACAAAACCTTAGTAATAAAATCTAAAAAGTCAAAGTCTAATTCATTAGAGATGTGCAAATTGTTAATCCTCTGATATATGACATTTTCTACTAAAAATATGAAATTAATTTCCATAAATAATAAAAAACAATTAATCAACAGTTTGCATGTAATTCCTTTTTTTTTTCCCCTGTAGTGACTGCACCTGAAACCTGCATTCTGCAAAGAGAAAAGATTCTAGAAAATCAGTTTGAATGTTTCTTCATCTATCAGACATGCCACAGTAATAGCCAACAGTGAATATTTTGCTATCTTTGGAATTCCAGGAAAAAAAAAACCCAGAACAAACCTGTCAGTATTATTGATTATGCATCCACTAAATAGTTCCATTTTAGCTGGTAGGCAAAACTTGCATTATCTCCAAAACACAGGCACAGAGCTGTGATACCTGTTTTCCATATGTAGTGCTCTGACAGTGGTGCACACTTCAGGAATGTTGAATGGGCTAAACCTGACAGTCCTGGCAAAAAAAACTTGTCACATTGTTTAGAATCACATCTGGCTTGACACTGTGTTGAAGGATAATAATTCTGTTCAAAGACCTGTATTTATTTTCACCTTTATGTTCTGGCCCATATTCACACCTAAAATATTAACATTCTCAAATGAGCAAGTTTTCTTTTTATTTCTGCTCTTCCATGTAATTTGCAGTTATTTGCATTCTTATTACTGTGAACTTTCTCCATCTCTTACGCTTGATACTGAAACTCACACAATGACTTTTAACAACTCTCTTCCTCACTGCTTTAGATAGTTGATGATTACTATGTTATTCTTTAAGTCATACAGGGTACTTAAATGTCAGCTGTAAACAGGATGGGAGATGGATAAAAAGTACAGGAGAGCTGCCCTCATGCTCCCCCCAGATCCTCCCCATCAAAAACCCCAGATGCACTGAGGTTAAGTAAGCATCTCTATTATTTACAGTTATCTCAGTGTGAAAGCATTGGTGTTCTAACCAATAAAAATTAAAATGCTTTGCCATTTCAGACACAAGTGTAATGCAATTTCGTTTTCATAGCTATCGTGAAAACAAATAAAGTCATAGAAGTTATTGAATAATTTTTCCCCTACACATTCAAAAGCTTGGAAGACTCACTAAAGAGAAAGAAAAAAAATCCTTGTCTCATTTTGTATCTCAATTTTAAACAATACATGTTTCCAGTGAATATTTACAGGTTGATAATAGGCTAGGGCAAATTCTAGAAGACACAACAAAAATTATCTGCAGTCTATTCACAAGCCTTTGCCATGTCTCAGTGTTTGGGGATGGGCGTATGGACTGCCTTCAGCACCCTTGAATAGAAGTCTATTGTGTGGGCTTGTTCCATTGGGATCAATGGGACAACATGTGCAGTGAGATGCTAATGAACACCAGAAACGATGGTAAAATCTGGCCTGGCTAAGGCATAAGGCTGTTTTTGTAAATCACTGCTGAGTATCTTCCTATACTTCTTTCAGCTAAGCTGCTGAAACTTCAAATATTCAGGGAGACTTTACTATATAAGTTTTTTTTTTGCATCATTTAAATCACATTTTCCCACCCTTACAATGTGAATAATTCTCCATTCCTGTCTTGTTTAAAGTTGCGGATAAAGGCATTCCCTTTTCAGTGACAATTGCACTGTTAATGTAAATGTGATTCCAGAAATGGAGAATAAAATACACTGGAGGAAAATAACATCAAACACAAGTATAAAAGAGAAGAATGATGGTCAGAAAGCAGGCCCACGGGAGAGGATAGTGTTGCTAGCATGTAGCCTAATGGTCATTGCCCCACTGCACCTGCAGAGCTCCACATCAGAAATGTCCATGTCCCACATAAGGGGGGTGACAGCCCCAGCCCATCTGAGAGAAGCCCCCAGGCAGCAGTGCCACTGCAGGGGCACTTGTGCCTGGTGAGTGCTAAAAGCCAGGCACAGGGCTGCGGTGCTGGAGGAGACGGGGGCTTGTCTTGGTCCTCCCTTCAGCCTGGGCTGGGACATAGCATGTGTCATTTGAATGGAAAACACACAAACCTGTGGATGTAACATTGGGAGCCTGTAATTCTTGGCAGCTTGGAGCAGGCTTAGAAGAGCTCAGACACAATAGTATTGAGGATCATAAAAGTCCCACCTCTGTCTCTTAAAAGAGAGAAAGGGGGAGAGAAGACAAGGTCCACCAACACCATCTTTTCTCACCAGCTTATGGCAGAGGTTAATTATTAACTATTGAAACACTGACAAACTGTGGTGTTTGTTTGCTTACTATGAGGCCTGTCAGGGCCAGAACCAAACCTTACTGAAGCTGACTGATGCCTCCTGGTTTCAATAGACTCAGAGGTCAGGCCCCTAAAATTTAAATCACCGGTGCTGTTCCTTGCAATAAAGAACCAGTGAGCACTTTGAGGAAGCGCTTAATTGCTCCAATGAGATCATTTAGTTTTTAAACAAAAATGCTTTAATTGGGGGCAGACCCTTTCATATTTGTTTCCCAAGAAGGAAATTGATTAGCAAAATGTTAGTAATGAGATTTTAAAAGAGCTCATGCCAGCCACAGACACCAAGCTCAGCTAAGGGAGCTCACATTTTCTTTCCAACTGCCAGTGCTAAGCAAAACTGTTTTCAGGGAAGGAACCATGGATGGAATGCAGGGCATCTTCTCTAGTTTGCTAATACCACTTCTGTGGTAATTTTTCCTGTTATTCTTTTGCACCCAAAGCAAGGGTGGGTGCCCAGTAGCAGCAATTTCATGTATCCAGATCTAGTCTGAAGCCATCATCTCTTTGTCAGGAAGACACTCCCTTGCAGAGGTTCTTAGCTGGGTCCCTGAGAAAACACAACCTTCATATGGAACTCAGTGGTTTCAGACCCTGCCAGCAAATTTAATTTAGAGAAGTAATACATGGGACATGAGAGATTCCTTGGTGAAAGGTAGTGATCCTAGTACTCTGCCTGGCTGTAAGAAATGCTTCTGACTGGGAGTGTGGGATGGAACAGGACTTTGGGAGCTACAGCGTCTTCTCAGCCACCTTTTACACAGCAAAACAAACAGCTGGCATTGCTTTTTCTTTCAGGTATTTTGTATACTCAGGGAGGTGGGAGTTCTAAGGTCGTTCCAGAAACAAAGAATATATTACTGGAGTGGGATGACACACATAATCCAGTCTTGCTAACAATTACTACCTGTAGTATGGCAAGAACAACTGACCCAAAAAATACGGATACACTGAAATGTGTAAAACCTTCACTATGGAGAATACCATGTAAATAGCATAGATAGATAGATAGATAGACAGATAGACAGATAGATAGACAGATAGATAAGACTAGGCAACAAAAATCAGAACTATAAAGGGTAAAGAAGCAAGAAATAATATGTATTTTTAATTTCATAGTTCTGCATAACTGATGATAACAGATGCAGTGGGAAGTAATTACTCTCATCACTTCTGAAAATAAAATTCAATTTAAAATTACTACGTATGTTTTGAGTTGTTTTGTCATCAGCTTTTTTACTAAGAGAGCCTCTTCTCCACAGCTGGCCAGCCCCCATAACGGATAATCAGCATGTTGCAGCTCAAGATTTTGCAGATATCACTACCTTTTTCCTAAACTGCAGAGGCCCAGTCTTGCATCATTAGTGTCTGTGAGCTATTCAGAACTCTCTGAAGATTTGGGGAGCATGTACAGACCTGATAACCTCCCTGGCTTTCAATATTTTAAGGATCTCCATCTATCTGAAGTCCTATAGAGTCCTTTGTACACTGAAAAATTTAGTGACTTCCCAAAATCACTAGCATCCACATACTTAATTCCTTTGATCTGGGTATTCATGGCACCCTTTCCCATGTATTTTTATTGAAATAAGACTTGGAGTTGCAAAACTAGCAAGCTAACAAAACATCAACTCAAACTTGGTGCATTTTACCAATGAGAAAAAAGACCCACTGGATTTTGTACTGTCTTACTCTGGTATTCATAAATTCATATTAAATATGTTGACTTCAATTACTATTCAGTCAGGACCCCATGCCTTTTAAAGTAAATGGAAGTAACTAAGAGATCATCTTTGCTATTTTAACAACATTTCAGTTTTCTTCAGCCTATTTAATATACTCTGAAATTTAATTTCTGGGCTGAAAATTGCAAAACAAGTACATACTTATTGGAAATTAAAAAAAAAAAATCACTGAAAGGACATTCTTCAGGGTATAGAAAGTTTTTTTGTCTGTTTGCATGATTTTTTAATCTGGTTGTGTATGGTCCTGTCCCTCATAAGTCACAGCAAACAATATAGTATTCCACAGGAGCTTTTATCCTTGTGAGCAGAAAGTGAGCAGAAAGACCGAACAAAAGAATTAATTAATTAATTAATTGATGAATGTATTTAAATAAGGCTCCACCTGCTCTGCTTCAAAAATCTCTCACTATACTACAGAGAGGTTTGTTACACTGATTAATATCAAAGCCTTCCTCTTGATTTTTGAACAAGATGATTTGTACTTGGAGTGATTGCCAAAATTCAAGATATGCAACATAAATGCTGCCTTTGCTGATGTGTGTAATATCTGGAAATGGTGACCTAAAGGCAACAAGGAAGGGAGTCTATCCAAAGTGAAATGGGAGAAGTAGATTTTCCCACTGCTTTTTCAGAAATACCTAACACACTTGTTTCATTTTAAGGATTCGCCTTGCTAGCATGAATGGTTCACTAATATGAAGAATTTAACTTAATATGAACAAAGGCACTCTTTTAAGATTTATTTTGGGGTTTTTTTGCCCTTTTATTGTCAACCCAGCGATGCTTTCTTGTTTTACATCAACAGACAGGATGTATGGTAACAAACTGCACGGGACAGGACCCTGGTTTGCCTGCCAGACACCAGCAGAATTTGCCAAAAGCTTGCAGAGGGGCTGCTCTAAAATAAAGAGTGGTGAAAGCCGCCCTAGTTGTAGCTCCTTATTGGGGTTAGAGCAGAGCCGCACCGGTGGCACTGAAGAGAGGGAGCTGGTGGCTAAGGGGTGTTGGATTAAGAGGGGTGGGGGTGGGATTTGTACGTCCCCCCCATCCCAGACAAAGGTCCCTGTCCCCCGCAGGAAGGTGCTGAAATGCAAAGCAAGCTCCCAGCTCCTTTTCTCTCTCTTGGTGGCATTTGGAAGTGTAAAGCTTTGAATACCAATTGCTTGAACTGGACATATGTGAATCTCTTCTAATCCTACTAATCCCGTCCCCGAGTGCTTCTTTGTATGTGGAGGCAACACACATAGATCTAAGTGAAAGTGGCCGTAATCCTGGAAATGTGGAAAAATGTCCCAGTGTGGGAGATGGGAGAGGGAAAAGCTCCCCAGCGGAGGGAACCCGCTGGAAGAGCTTTGTGTTTGTGGGGTGAGCGAGGGGCAGCGGTGGGGGCAGGGGGGACATGAAGGAGAGCTCTCACCTTCCCTGAGCCGTGAGGAGGAAAGCAAACCCACCCAGCGGGAAAGCTCCCTTTGCAAACAGCCATCGCACACTTGAGCAAACCCGCAGAACTGAGACAAAGTTTCCAAACGCTGGGAAATTCACCCACCGGCAGCTTTCAGCAGTGTGAGCTCAGCAGGCAAGGCACTAATGCGCTGACTTCATTATTTCCCCACCTCGCCCCGCTGAATGGCAGATCTGTGGAGGGAACGGCACACTATCACTCCATCCTTCCCTGGCCACAAAAATGGGGAGAGGAGCTGGGATCATGTACCCAGCCACCGGCCCGGGGTCTGTGTTGGGGACAGGGGGGGACCCTCTTAACCTGCGAGGATGGGAAGTGGCGAGGAGTAACAGGGCAGCAGAGACGGAGTCAGCTTGCAAGCGACAGGATGTGTTATGCACTCTGCCTCTCTGGAAACGGATTTCAGGCAACAAACCCTCCAACTTTACATAGGTGAAAGGGTAGAGATGGCAGAAGATTCTGTGCCTTTGATTCGACACCGAAACCTCAGCATCTGACCAGGCTGCTATTTAAAATTAACATCCACCTGGATACTAACAAACCCTATGGGTTTTCCAAATATACAAGTCATATAATTCAGCCACACGAATTTCCCAAATGTCAGACAGCTAATTTACATTTTCCTGGCTAGTCACTGAATAAAACGTGTTTATACCCCACAGTAGATTGTGTACAAGGAAATTAATCTGGTTTTTGTATGCGCTTTCAAAATATTTTAAAATATGGAGCAATTGATAACATTATTTGCCAGGCAAATCTTTATTTTGCCCAATAAATCTCTAAATAAAACCATGTTAGGTAAGAAAATCTAAAGCTATATATTCTCTTGGAGTTGACTTTTTTATTACCTCACCAGACTTTGTGCTTTCATAAATATGTGTCAACTGAAATTAACCTGCTGTTTAGAGATAGTATAAACCATCCCAAAATCAGCCTGGGGACTGCAAGTCCATTTTTTTTTTTTTTTTCCTGCACATGAACCTCCTGAATGTCATGGGGACAGAAAACGAGGCTAGGTCTTTAACTTTGCATGGATAAAGCAATAAGATTGCCTCTTGGAAACATGTGAAGCCAAAACCCACAATGCACTAAAATCACTTCATTAGCAGGAAACAGCCCCTGGAAGAGTTTTGCCATGTGCATCAGAGAACACATAGGATAAAATGGGGTGAGAATAAAACTTATCTAAGCCTAGTTCTGTGGACATGACCCTGCTGCTGGCCACAGGAACACTGCTCACATGGAGAACCAGTCTTGGCATTCGAGGGACACTGCTGGTGTTGCACCAGCCGGCTCCTCAGACTCCAGCAGTGCTGCCCTGCCCGCAGGCTGCCAGGGAGAGAGAGTTTGCCTTGCAGAGGCAATCCACAGAGCCAGGGCACACTGGCACAGCTGTCTCCCACTTTAGACTTCCCAGACAGGGAAGAGAAGGAAAGCAATTTGTCTGTAGGGAAGCTAGCTTCATTGGTATGAAGGAGCTCTGTGGCCCAAGAGTGCCTGTGGTGTTGTCTCCCTCAGGACACCAAGAATTCTACCAGCAAAGCAAGGGTGCCATTTTTCCTGTCACGTGACAGACCCCAGACTGTCTCCAGGCCCTTAGCCCAGAGGCAGCAAGTGTCCCATGTCCATATTGCTGAGGTGCCCTCGAGAGGAAGCTGTCTGCAGGGACCCTTGCTGCTGGCTGGAGGCCACAGCCATGCCTTAGCCAGATGGCCATTTCATGGCATGGCTGGTAGAGCCTTCGGCCTGACTCGTGCTCCAGCACATGTGGTGACAGGATGACCCCCAGCTGCTGTGGATGACATTGCCTCCTCCTGAGAGCCCTCTGTTCCCTTTTGAGCAGGAGCCAGTGCTCTCCACAGCCTCAGCCTGCACAGAGGGCTGGCAGTGGGGCCAGAAACAGGGGCCATTGACATGTGAGCACAGGCAATTCTCAGAGGGTCGCATCCAGACAAAGTTTTCATGATATTGTCTGTCCTCCCAGTTTTCATCTGCCCACCTAGCTGAGATGTGCCCTGAAGGAGCAGTGCAGCTCCCACTAAAGGCCCCTTTGTTGTGAGGTGATAGCTGGTAAAGCTGCAGGCGAGGTCAGAATGCCAAGGGGACCTGGTGTTGTACAGGGCATGGAAATATGGCACATGGGACACAACAGATGTCAGGATAAGACATCTTGAAAGACAAGGTCGTTCTACAAGTGCTTCAAGTGCTGGTTGGCAAGGGTCATGCCTGGGAGATGCTCATAAGGTAGGACATGCAGGTATGGCCAGATCAGCCCCAGCTGTCGTGTAGCTGTGCAAGGGAATGGGCTGATGCCAGTGGACTAGTCCTCATTTACAAACAAAAACTGTAGCATAGGCACTGCAATATGCCACAGTGAAGAACATCAAGTCTAGATCTTGCTATCTGCTTGTCTATTGTCACCTTGGCACATCAATTTTTGGACACAGGCAGATTTTTCCCCTTAATTCTGCCACATATCAAGGGCATTATATCCAGGATACATAAGCTAGGATTCTCATTGTCATTCTCTTTGATGGACTCACACCAGCAAGGGATCTGACCCTATTTCTATAATCTGCCCCAAATGCCAATGATTAGAGTCTGTTTCAATTTAAAGCAATGAAGCATTAATATATTTTAAAAGAATTTAGTTTCAAATGATTGCAAACAAAATGAAAAGATGTGGCACCCTATAGGCCACTGAAATAAATTGGGTGAATTTGGAACTTAGTATTTACTGTTGGGATCTACACAAATTCAAGAGCCAAAGGCAAGATTAGTTGGATTAGTGCTTCAGTGGTCCTTCATTATCCATTTCTCCCTCAGTGGCATGATTTGTGTCTTCAGTTAACTGTGCTTATTAAACGAGAATGATGAAGAATTGAAGTAAAAATGCTTAAGTAGATGGGGGATGTTGAATCTTGTTAATCTTGTTTAGAAAGGTACTGCATTTCATTAAATAGAAAATTTCATTGAGGTTTCTGACATCTTCTTCTGGTGTTTAGTCTAAGAGCCTCACTCTGAAATTGGAAAAGAGAAAAACAGAAATGTCTTACAATTTGGTTATTTACCACACTGAAGATAGGCAGAAAACAGAATCAGGTCCACCTGAACATGAGGTTTCTGAGCACAGACCTCTCTTTCATTCCTCTAGTTTATACTTCTTTCAAGGCTGTGATAACAACTGCAGAACCACTTGTGTTTGAGGATCCCAGTCTGTCTCCCGTGGGGACAGCAGAGGGGGAAGGAGCCCCTTAATGGTGTGAATTCAGACTTGTCTCTGCTGCAGACACTCTCAACAGTAGGGCAGTTTTACAGTCTTGTCCAAGGATATCCTGATGCCCTGGACAACCAGGCTACTGTTCTGGAAAGTGAACTTATTGATCAGTTGGGCCTGTGTTGTGGAAAAGTCAGAGACATACAAGTAACTTGACCTGAAAAATTTTCTCTTTTTACTGGAGCATCAGCTGATGTGAACTGTAAGGTTGGGTCCAGTCACAAGACAAAAAAAGGGAAGGGGACTTGCATGTGTCACAGACAGTGGAAGGGACATGAGCATAACAGCTACCCAAGTCTTCCCTTAAGTCAGCAGCTGAATCTGAAATCATCCCAACTATTTACTCATCATGTGGGTAGGAACTATTTCCCAGGGCACATTTCAGACAGCCTTTTAAATAGCCTGTTAAATCAAAATAAATATGACCACATTACTTTTTAATTTTTCACTGTTTCAAACCAGGTTTAATTAGGCACACTGCAACCTTGAAAAAATCTAAGAAACAGGGAAGTTATATTGATTCTTAATTGTCACTTTAATTGTCTATTCTGATGTGTTAAAACTGAAACAATCTTCCAGCTGCAATGTCTAATGAACTCCAAGATCAAACATGATCTTGCTAATTATGGAGTTAATGAGGACAACTTCACAGGCAGAGATAAGTTAGTAACTACATGTTTCAAAGCATCTTGAAGCTCAATAAGATCTTCATTTGGTGTTATAATGGTATACAGTTTGCATTTCTTCTTTCTGAACATGTTACAGAAGGGCACCCTATGTATGTTATATGCTGCTAATCATGTGCAAACGACACAAAGACAAATTCAATAAATTAGGAGACTGGCTGTTTATAAATCAACTCAACACTGAAATCTCATTTACATTTCTGCTATCCCATGTAATGTGTTTACACACAAATAATGACAACATTAGCATGGGAGGGGGACAAATTTAAATTCCACAGCATGTTTCTGAAGCCAAACCATCAAGAAAATGCAATCAACATTGTAAATGAGCATACAGGCATTTAGATTTTAAAAAAAGAAGCCCTACTAAATCAGGCCTTTGAACCCAGATAGCAAAGTGAACCTTACAGCTGTATCCATTTCAAGGGCATGCCTACACGGGGCACAAGTGGGATAGGGTAGGGCTGTGTTTGAAGCAAGCTCTTCTTCTCACTCCTGCTAGGAAAGCTTGTATCTAAAAATTATTGTTTCTAGGACTGTTTGTAATGAGAATTTATTCTCTATTTATTTCCTCCTTTCCCTGGTTTCTCTTTTAAAATTTTTGATAATCTGGGAGTTGTAGCTGTTCCTTCTGCCCTTGCACAGTAAACACTCTTGAAGGGTCTGTAAGGAATGTAATTGCAAAAAAACCCGAAAAAAACCACCAGAGACAACCAGGTTGCTCCACCTGCATTAGTAGAAGCAGCAGGAGTTTGTCACAGTGGCAAGAGTTTGTCTGCATCCAACAAGCAACTATGCTGGATTAAGCAATCAGTTCCATGTGCTTTACATTAGGGAAGCCATGTCATATGGAAATAAAGATAATTTGACAACACACTGAGAATTACAGAGCTCACAGTTCTGGACCCAGAACAGTAAAGCAGGAGGTATCAGATAAAGGCTCAGAAATACCAACAGTGATCATGAATCCATGAGAAGTTCAGGCAAGCAATGGAGCCTGGAGTAGTGCTGTGTAACATGACTACCTCGTGATTTAGAAATATATATATTATTTCAAATTCATCTTACAAGTACATGGCAGATATATCTCCATTCAAGTAAGTGAAGAAGGACAGGCGCACATCCCTGATATGCAATTTTACTTTTTCATTAAATCTCCTTTTATACAATGTAGCTCTTCAGGCTGTGGTTATGTGAGCCATCTTTTGGCATCAGTGCTGCTTTATTTTCTTCTTTTTCCTGCATCACGTCCTCCTCTATGCTGCCACAGCTGTTCTCATGACCCCTACAGCAAACCATATCAAGGAACTGATCTGGATGAGAATAAAACAGTGTCATGTTTTTTCTGGATTATTTTCCAATCAGATTAGTTAATGTCTTCATTTACCACAGTGCTATGAAACTCTTTGTGCTAACACAGGAGGGGACAGATGGGAATGGAAGTAGAGGTATAAAGGAAGCAAGGAGGACAATGAGAGGTGGTTTAAACAGCGCTGCCACAATATGTATCACAGTCTCAGTTTACTGATTCAAGACATAGTTTCATTCCCCTTTTGTCCTACCCAGACAAAATTCTGTTCCTTAATAACTCTCAGTATTTCTGAATGAATTTTTCAACATCTGCTTTTATCCAAAGTGGCATCATCCAGGCACCCAGCATGAGGTTTGGGGAGATAGCTGTTACTTAGTCTGCAAACCAAGCATTATTTAGATCCATATTTAAACAGAGTGTTTAGAAAACAAATTTTTGAATACTCATAGGTGAGGTGGCAACGTTAAGATGCCTTCATTTGTGGTCAACTGACATGGCCCAACAATTTCTACCCTTTTGACAAAGTTTCATTTGGAGGTTGTTACTAATGTCAGTCGGGAGCTTAGAATAAAAAATAAGAAGTTCAGTCTTTGGTACTGAATCCACATATACTGAAATCAATCCTCAGAACAATTTATTTTCTTATAACTAGCTTATGTCCTCCTCTCTTACTGTGCTGCATTGGATCCTTCCTTTCCCTGTACTGGCAAAGGGAGAAAGGCCAGCACTCACACTTCCCTCCCCTTTTCTGCTGCTCCCATTTGCTGCCCAGTGTCCAGCTCCCTGTCATTTCTGTTAATGGGTCTAGGCAGTGTTTCTCTTGGCCATCCTCTCCTCTTCAGGGAAATTGGTTTCTGTTTCCTGGCTCTGGGTGTGAAACTTGGCATCTGAAATACGTGTCTGTGCAGCTCCCTGTGAGCGTGGAGGAGGGTGCAAGGTGCCTAGTTCAGCCTCTCTCAGCATTGAGGCAAAGCCACCTCAGGCACATTTTTGTTCAGCATGCTGGCTGCTGCTCAGCTTGATCTTTGGTGCATAACTCTTCCCCAGGCCCTGTCTGAAGAATTCAGACCTCTCACTGTGGGGCTAGGAATAGCATGGTGAGGGAAATTGCCAAGCCAGCAGCATAAGGATGCCAAAGGTGAGCATCTTATTCCTTGTGTAGATAGAGCATTCTCTGTGGCAGATACCCCCGGAAGTCAAAATTGGTTCTTAGGAGTTGGAGCTACAAAATGCTCCTGTAGGAACTCCTGGGTAAAGGAAGGGACATAAGAGAGAATCTAGAAATTAAGGAAAAACCTCGAGATCATTCTGGGGAGAGTGACTCTTTGATTTGTGTTATGCTTGAGTAGTCTGCATGAGCAAAAACTGGTGCAGCATGACACCTGTTATTTCTAAACTGAGGAGAGTGCCGGCCATCTATTAAAGGAGAATATCTACCCTATTATGTCTTCATGGAACAGAGAAAATCCTCTAAAATAATTTTAATCAGAATTATCATTTTCTTTACAACACAAATTCTAACTCATTGCCTTGCATGTTGCTGTGCAACAAGTCCTTTTAAGCAGTCCCTCAATACTACCCAAGGTTTTCTTATACTACTTAAAATAGGGAATGTTTTCCCATCCTACACGGCCTTTGGTTTCCATTCCTTTCAGTGTGATTTCTGCTTTGTTTCTTTTCTGTGCTAGGAGATGATAATGAGGCTCACACACCTTCTGCTTTGGTGCTTGGAAATCTACCCTGGGTTTAGCTCAGATGCAGCGAGCTGAGAGGCTTCCCCCTACACGCCGCCAATTTTCACTGCACTCATATGTGGCTGACGCGGTAGGGGGCTAATCCCAACAGCAAACATTATACTCTTTCCATACTCACTTACACTTTGGAATCAAGGGTAAAAAGTTCTCTTTGAAGCCCATTTTCTCTGAATGGTCTGGCAAGCTAACGTGAACTTCCCAGATTCTGGCCAGAATTCAAATGTATCGCAGGGCAGCTCGCTGACTGTTGCAATTGTTCCAGGCCCTCCCAGTACACCAGCCTTCCTGTAGCATGTGATGAGAAGGACACACTTCTTTTACAAGAAGTAAGAAGCCATTTATTTAAGCATGGCTGCAGGCAACACTCTTGAGCAAAGTTTACCCACAGAAAATTTGTCTATTTTTGCTCATCTGCTATCTCCGATGACTTGTGTTTCTGGAAGTACCATTATGGAAACAGAAGATAGGTGGTTAAGGGAAATTATTTCTGATCACTGGACATAGGTTGAGCTGGCAAGTCTGACCAATGGAAAAATGTTCAAAAGCTTATGCCCTTTTTCATTTCAATAACAATAGAGACCCATTCTGTGCTCAAACTGGAAGCAAATGTTGCCCATATTTGGATCTCAGTGGGAGTTGTGCATGTGGAATTTGGCCCAAAGTGTTGTGTTGCAAGATGCTTGCCCTGCTCTAAATCTTGATTCTTCCTCTTTGTAGGACAAATACCATCTGACTGTGACAGAGTTTGTATTAAAGTAAGTGTCAGACCGAAAACAGATTTCTGCTGTATATGCGCAAAGGGATGGAACAGAATAAGGTTGCTGATCTCTTGGGGGATGCTCAGAGCTGGACTGGCACAACATTTGCATCTGTTTTACATCACCCACAATGAGTATTTTTGTACCAAATTTTTATCAGGTCCTTGAACTCATAGGCAGGTCTTCCTTCTAGCTATAGTTCCAAAGAAAAGAGACAATATTTACAGCATTACATATTTGCAACTGTTTCCTATATTAATCTTAATTTATTGGAACACTAGTAAATTTTCAGATTTAGTGTACAAAAGTGCTTTATACACTCAGTTTCAGCTCTTTGAAACCAGGACAATAAAAGGAATCACATGCAGGCTTCTGGAGAGAAATACGTTTTCATCCTTACATGCAGGAAGGAGAAAGCTTCGAATCAGACTAATTCAGAAGGGGGGCAAAACATCTTCAGTGTGCTCTCATTTTTGTCTCTGAACTTTGCTCATTTCCAGATACATGAATAGTGGAGACAATTTCCAATTGAGAGTGGAGTTCGACAACTAGAACATGGTGTAAAAACTGTGAAGCACGGGTATGATTCCTTTCAATAGAAAGAATGCCTTGCAATCTGTTCCTTCCATCCTCTGGGTGGACAAAATCCTTGGCCAGGAGGAAGCCCAGCTTTGCAAGAGCATCAAGAGATGAGGTAATATTGTGATTTTCCTCTGATCTTTTTCTTCCAGGCAAATCTACTTTCTGATTTTGGCCTGAATTTTTAGGTAGATTGGCATGATACAACATCATTCAGAAGCGAATTTCTTCGTAAGCAAATTTTCTTTGATACTTTTCTCTCCCAGCTATATTTTCAGCTGAGCCTTTAGCTCAAAATGAGATTTTTGGGACCACTTCCTCATTAAGAACAACAGGAGGGCAGACACAGGACATTAAGGGTCACAGCTCCACAGCCAAGAAAGCTTAGAAGTGATGGGTTTGCTTCCCCATGTGGTTTACATCTCTTGAACTTCACCAATATTCTACTTTACATTATTGTAGGTAGGATTAACGTGGGCCCACATATTTCTCCTTTTGGTCTGTTACTGCCTTTGCCTTGTTGTGTTTTTCTATAGGAAAGCTCTTTATGGCAACTTGCTCACAGTGCAATGCTCTCTAGATCTGCTGCAGAAATGCAGCTCTGAGAACTAACATGAAAGCTGCCAGTGGACCATGATCCATCTGAGCCCACTTTGATCACTTAACCCATCCGGTGTTGCTGAGGTGTTATTAGAATTGAACAAATGCTAGAGGTACATTTCTCTATTATTCTACATAGTCATTCATGGTACACTCAACAGAGATTAAACACATTCATGTAAAGCTTATAGAAGCAAATACAATTGTGAAACATTCATCAGTCACTCTGCAATATGTAGCCTTCGACTTGACAGTGCTTGGGCATTAATGTTATATTTCTCTAGCACACTCCCCGCCCTCCAAGTTCTGCAAAGGGAAGAGCTAATGAAGAGGCTACTCCTGTGTAGGAGGATGTAGCAGTTTTCTGACCGGTTATGTGTTAGATTTCAGATGTGTTGCACTAACGAGAGCCAGAACTTCCCTATGCTCAACGGCCCTACCCTACAGGGCTTAGAAATCCTTCCTGTGTAACTGCCTTTTCAGCTCGCTTCACTACTTACCAAGGTCTTTATTTCTTCTTCCAGGGAAAGGAGGGAGGAGGGGACTTTTTCCCTATACCCCTTGTTCTCTCTATTTTGCTTTGAATGTTGCGGTGTGGTTGGTTCCCCCCTCCCAATGTGCTCGGATAACCCAAAAGAAAGAGAAGTTCTTTTTTTTTTCATCCCTTTTCCCTGAGGAGATTGGGGGGTGGGGGGGGGCGGTGGGGTGGAGGAGGAAAAAGAAAGATTAAGATGTAAGCTGGCTAGATAAGCCTGGAACTGGGTTTATTACTACTGTTGAATGAGAGTACAAGGATATAAAAGCAAACCTGCTTTACTGGAGCTGGAGCGAGGTTGGTGGGAGACCTACCCTGATTGTGTGCCACTCCGAGAAGGGATGTTTCATTAATTACACATTAACTATGTGCACTGAGGAGGAGGCAGAGGATAAAAAATGCAGATGTTTCTGCTGCCCGACAGAATGAAAACCACTCTTGATCCTGTCAAAAGAACATTTTGAATCAAAGGGCTCCACAGAAGTGGAAGAATGAGTTTTGTGGCTGAGTGCAATGGTGCGGCCTTTTAATCATTAAACCCTTTTATAGCGGTAAAATGAACATCCATTGTCATGGCCACTCCAATGGGGCCATCGGAGCTGCTGAAAAGGGAATGCTTTACGAAGGGCACTAAAACAGGACACAACCAGCCCTGCTGGTAGATTTCTAAAGGTAACAACAGCAGTGCATAACAAAGAATGAAAAGATGGCCCAGGTTGGTTTGCTTAAATTACTTTCCTTCCCAAACCCTCCCAACAAGCTAAACATGCACCAGATATAATGAGCATTAGGACTTCACAGGCTGGCAGTTCCCCTCCTTTGTTTTCTCGGGGTTTTACTGTCTTGTTTTAATTTTTTCTGTTCTTTAAGTGAAGGCTCCTTAGGAAAATGGATTGAAATGTTGTTTTATTCGTAATCACTCTCTACAGTCCCAGTAAAGCCATTAGCATTGTGAGAGGAATGATCCTCTCTTCTTGCATAGACTCCACCCCCACCTCCCCAAGTATGCAGGAACAGTAATGTTTTAATGCTGTTTCAAATAAAACATTTCCAGCTCATTTTTAGAAAGCAGACCAAATTTTAATTTGTCAGGCCATGGCCCTGGAGTTTTAGTTATACTACTTCCTTGCTCCTTTTTTCTCCTTCCCTTTAATTTCTCAGTAGAAATGATTCAATAAACTATTTCTCACATCAGTCTAGGAAGAATTAAAAGAATTATTTCCCAAAGTTCCCACAAGCCTTGGAAAACTATATTGTCAGATTTTTTGGAGCAGAACTTGTCAGAGAAAAGTAACCTCATTTCATGGGGAGTTTCATATCTAGGTTTTGCTCCAATAGGAAACAAAGGGGAATCAAATCTCAGCTCCTTGGTAATTCGTCTCTTGGACACCCTGGTACCATGAATCTTGACATTCTGGACTGTGAAAGAAGGCAGAAGAAGATGAAAGCTAAAGATAGCTAGGCTTTCTGGCTCCCAGCCAGTCATCCAAAGAAGCTGCTGGGGATCTGAGCTCTTTGGGAGCTCTGGCTTTGGATGAAGCAGGACATCAGTTAGTCAGAGACTTTCCTACCATCAGCAATTTTTTTCAATTCGAATGCTGAACTCTGAACAATCTCTGGAAAATACCAATGAAACTGAATCAGCAGAATAGGACGAAAAATATAATTATGGACTACTTTAAACCAATTCCTTACAAATTATTTCTAGTATAGAACTAATGGTGAGAGTTTCATGCTTTCTGTATCATTTGAAATGCAAATGTATTTCAAACTGTGTGTATTAATCCTTATATCAAAGATAAAAATTGGTGAATAACATGATTTCTGAGGTGTCCTTGAGTCTATTTGTGCACCAACTGTTCAGCTATGAATCCTCTTTTACTTTTAGTTCAGGAGAAAAGGCAAAAGCACAACTGTAATGATGTTTGATTATTATACAATCTGAGCCACATGCTTATGTAAAGGGCAGCAGCCTGGAGAAAGTCATCACAAATGTCTATATGAAGATAAGAACTTTATGGCTTATCATCTGTGAGGAGGTTTGATGAGATTATTCTCTGGGAATTATTGGTGCAGGAATTGTCAGCACACTTCAGATGCTGCCAGCTCTTCAAAGCTCTGGAGGAGTTTCAAGTGTGCAGAAAAACCAAATCTGTTTCTTTGCAGATTTCTCAACTTTTGTAACAACTGGAAGTTTCTCAAAGACAGATTTTCACTTTTGGAGGAACTCAGAAGGCGATCCTTGCTTGTGTGACTGGCTCAGTATTTTGCTAAAGAGAAAATTCAACACCCTGCAAAAGAAAGTAGCAAAATACTCAAAAAAGCACTTTGTACAGAATCAGCAAAGAAAACAAGTGCTATAAAAATGCTTCTTCCCTGGCAGCAATCCAAAGGGATTGACAGATAATTCTGGGTGCAGCTCTGAGGAGCAGTGAGAACCAGATGAAAACAAGTCATTACAGAAGGCTGGCCAAAGGATGGCAGGGTAATAACCAAACTGCTGGGAGGAGAGACCTGCAGGAAGCATTAAAAAGAACTGTTCAGAGACTTTCATTGGAGTTACAGGTAACTCAGATGTGCAGAAGAGTGCCCTCTATGAATGGCTAATAATACAGTTCAGGGAAGGGCTCAGACAGCTAAGGTCACTGTTAAAAATTGATTCATGATCAAATATGGGTGTGAGGTGATAACTGGCCAAGAAAAGATGATGCCCACCTCAGTCCCCAGTCTAAATACCAAAGGCACACCTGGGTAACCTCAGCTTCTGCATTACCTAGAAAGGTTAAGGATGCTAAGGTTGACTGAAAGTAATAAACTGTAGCCTCTGAGATGGACCTAGAATGTTAAGCAGCAACAGCTCAGGCTGCGTACCCTGAAATTCTGCACTGATGCTGACCTAGAATCATGCTCATAGAGATTATATACCAGTTTAAAGTATTTCCAGCTTTTCTTTGTTTCCCATGGTAAGTGTGTTGCAATTATTAGCTTTCTGATTTTCCTTCTCTGTGCTATCTGTAAGCTTTTAGCTGCATTCCAGAAAAAAAATTGGAAAAAAATATGGCAGCTTCCTATCCTTTTTAGCATCAGTCGTTCTGTGCTTCAGAAATATCTGGGGCTTATCAATATGGAAATAGAGTTAAAACAAGCCTGGTCCATAGAGGTGAAACAAGCATGGCTCAAATTAAACTAATTCTGTGACCTGTAAAGAGGAATGATGCTTTCCCTATCTTGGCTGAGCTAATATTCCTGCCTTTGCTGAATCACACCTTGCTATCCTTCTGCAGTTACTAACAAGCAGCAATGCACCAATCCTTTGTTTTGGCTGTGGTCCATCTATGAAGCAGACTGGTGCTCTAGTCAACTTAATCGTGACATCTCCCTGGGCAGAAGACAAATCACCTGATGCTGATAAAAGGCTCAGACAGGTGGAGCCAAAAAGAAATATTGTGTGTCCCAAATAATTACAAGTAAATTTAAAAGTAAAGAAGGCAAAGAACTGCATAGCAAATTATTTCTACTCTGTATTCAGAATCCTACAGGTATTTCCAAAAAGAAGTTTTTGGTGCTCAGCATAGGTTGGGTTAGGGCTCTCTGATTTTCAGTAGTGGTAAGACTTTGAAATTTGGGTACCCCAGTTTGGTCACCTAAAGACCAAACAGAAGGCACCCCCATCTCCTGCTGGCTTTGAAAAACACCCTCCCAAGGCTTTTTCAGAGATGTAACAAGTGAGGGTGTTGAGAAAGTCACTTATTTGTAAACAAAGCATTTTACAATGCCTTGAGAGATGTTTTAAGTGAGCCCATGTCGCATAAAGCTCCTCAGGGATCTGTCGCAGCAGCAGCAGCAGCAGTGCACAAAACAAAGTCACTTCTTCTGTTGCACTTTATTCTGTTGTCATGTTAAAAGCAATGAATTTATTTCCCCCTCACAGCCCTCCCTCAACAACTGCAGCCCTGCAGTAAATCAAAAAAGTAAACTCTCATTCTCATTGTGCGGGGCTTACTTCCAGGCCTCTACAGTTTCCACAGTAACTAATTAGAAATTTGCATCTCTAAGAAAGAATTATTTAATACTGATGTAAGCCCTTTTATTCTTTGGAGCTTGGCCTTTTGCTACTCAACTTCTGGTAGATGTTGGGCCTTAAGGTCATACTGTACAAACTCTGAATGTAGGTGGCCCTAGTGTTGCTTTTTTTATTTCGGATGATTCATATCCTGTGAAGAAAATGTCTTGCCAGGTTTTTGTTGAATTGCAAAGATTTGAAAGGCAGCACCCAATTCATTTAGTAGCCATTTGTTTTAAACTGTAACATCTTCCCCATTCCTCGTTAGCTAACTCTTGTGTAATTGAGTCATGCATTTTTAGCCTTGTTAAACCAGTGGAGTTAGGTCACACTGATGCACCTTTCCCATTAGTTCCATTTGCTTCCCCTGGCTTTCTGCCTTTAGGCAGGCCTTTTATTTCACATGGCAGGAAAGAAAGCCTTGGATACCCTGAGTGCACAGATATGTGTTTTATAGCTCAGCCACAGACACTGTAAATCCAAGACACTGTCCCACAGTCTCGGAGCAGATGTAAATACTGAGACAGGAGGAAGTGGAGGCTGCAAAGTGAACAAAACCCTTCCCTCATGCTCATGATAGAAAATGGCTTGGAGCAGTTTTTGTCCCAGACTGGCAAGTACCCCTCACAAAGCTGTGCCACCTCAAGCTTCAGCTGACCCCAACAGGCTTTGCATTAGGCTTGCAGTCAGCTTGCCAGCTCAGGCTCAGCAATTTTTCAGCTTTTGAACTTTTCTACAAAAGATCTGTCGAGAAAGAAGCAATTCCACCAGCACCCCTTCCTACCATCAGATGGATCTTGCCCATCCTCTTCTGTCCAAATGCTGTGCTGCTCTACCAGAAAGGATTTCAGTAGGACTCTTTTTATAGTGTTGTAATCTTATCATTTTTAAACTTTTAATTTAATATTATATATAAATAATGTTTAAAACATTAAATATATAAACTGGTCCTATGTGCGTTTATACATATACATATGTATATATGTAATATTTAAATATATATTATGATTATATTTTAATACATAATTAGCTCATTACACATATATGTGTACACACATCTATATAAATATATAAATATAAATATAAATATAAATATATATGTGTGTGTGTGTGTGTGTGTGTGTGTGTGTGTGTGTGTGTGTGTGTGTGTAAGCTTATATAAGCTTTTATAATGGAAAAGGAACGGGTATGCTGGCTTTTTCTCCCTGCAATAATTTCCAAAGAAGGAATCACAATTGAAGTGTAGTGACTGCATCAGCCAGTTGCAAATGATGAATAATTATAACTTTATGTAGCTTAAATTAATTGAGATTGAATTAAATGCAGCTTCAAGACAACCTCCATTCATAATGATGTCCTTAACAGAGGTCTTGAGAGATATAAGAGTGCTGCACATTTGTAAATGAATTGCATCACAGATCCCCTTTTTCACTTTGCTCAAAGGAACACTGAATTTAGAAGTAACCCTCAAACACTGCATACACAATATGATCCAATATGATCTAAGCACTGAGAAAGGCAGCCCAAAATCATAATTATGGGCATCCTGGGTGAGACCCCAAATCCACCTGTGCCAGAATACAGCTTCAAGAGTCACCAAGAGCTAATGCATAGAAAAGGATAAAAGAGCAGAAATGCAATACTTCCTTTGGTGCACAGTTCTGTGCTCATGTAAGAGATTTGGAACAAAAAGTGACTTGCCAGTGTTTCCTAGTATAATGGTATTATAGCCTTTGATAGTTTCTTCTTCCATAAATTTTTCCAGCTGGTTTTTGAGCTCAAGTAAAATCCTGGTACCCACACCATCCTGTAGCAAGGTGTTCTGTAGCTAAATACAATTTAAGAAGTTTCTTTTGAAGATATTTTCCTGTGGCAAGTATTAAGAAAAAATATTAGTCTATTATTTGTTCCAATCCATCTCTCCTTAAACTGGAAAAAATGCCTAGAGCTTTTATCTTAAAGATTGTCTTCACTATGGCTGTGATTCAACCCCATTGTTTTACTGTCTGTTGTCAAAGACTGAGTCTGCATTTAGTATTAATGGGTTAAGCTCAGGATTTGTAGCCCTAGTTCTCACAGTCTCATGACTCTTGCTGTGACTAAAAGATGCAATGCTATTGCCTACACACAAGCACCTAATCCATTTAAGAGGCTTTAGGCATCCTGTCTGGTTGCCAACTGCTTCTCCAGAAGGTCCACTGCCTCCTTTAGGCCTGTGTCAATCTGCCACCCCCTTGTCAATCTCCTGAAGGGCACCTATAGGGCAGCACCTCTCTGATGACGTTTTCAAGAGATATTATATTTCTCAGAGGGATCTGAAAAGCATTTGCTTCTTGAAGTCTAGGATTCTGTTGCCTCTTCTGCTTCTCAGTATTGAAGGAAAAAAAACCACACAGGCAATACTAAGGAAATGTTGAAGGAGGAAAAGAAATCTTCCAGCCCTCTCATAATAACTGTTTACTCGGGAGTCAGTTTGTAACGAAAGCAAACAAATTAGGATGTAGAGAGTTTTTCAAGGTTCCTCTGCCTCATCTTGCCATGCTAGCAAGCCACATCTGAAGAGATGTCCTGAAAATGTCTTTTATTATGATATAGATGCTATCCAGGTAAAAACTCAGCACTATATCCAGGCAGGCAGCTCACCAGGTTAAATAAGGGCTCTAAGAAACAGAGAAGCTTTTAAGAAAAAATTGACATTTTAAAATATCTGTGAGAAAATAGTCTTATTTTGAACAACTAGCTGCTTTCCTGGTCAAAACCACATAGGCAGGTTTAATAAGAATAAGTTCACACTAAGAGCTCCTGTCACTTATTATGTAATTGTGTGAATAGCCAGAATACATTGGTGCATTTTAGTTTTGATGCCAAAAAAAATCTGACTTAATGCTTTAAAATGGGAAAGAACAGTTTTAGATATAGAAATAATTATGGAAGCAGACAGCTACATTCACATACAAACCCACATACACCCACAAACTTCCTTCTGACTTGGCTTGATAATTGTTCAATAAATGTCTCTGACATTTTTGAAATCAAAGAAGATTGCATCTTTAGGATGAAGTAAGGCAAGTAAAAACTATTGAGGAGAATTTATGTTGAACAAATATGGCAACCATTATTTTTGAGGGGATGCTGAACAGCCTGGTCACTCCTCTTCTTTGCTTTCCTAAGAACATCCACTGAAATGCATGTTTCCACATGTGCATGTGAACAAGTATTTATTTGCATTGCCAAATGGATATAACTAACACCAGAAAAAAAATATCCTTCTTTGTTTTGTCATACTTTCTAAAAATCCTCCTTGCCTTCTAAAAACTTGCTCATAGTCTCAAATAAATCATGCACAAATAAATCATAGCTATAACACTGGCAAGGAGATGAAATTATGCTCCATGAACCTTGCAGAGGGTCCTCACCAAGCAGGAACAGGGACAACCAGGAAATTTGGTTGTTGTTGTTGTGTTGTTATCCTTGACTCAGTCTCTCCATCCAAATCACAACCAAAATGGAAGAGGCTCCTTGACCTGAGTCAAGAGGCTGTCTGTCTGTCAGCTACCTTAGCTGCATTCGTTAGTCATGGATAGGCAGTGAAATGGGAATTTCCCACTCAGAACAACCCACCTTCTCACCACTCCACATCCCCCTCCCTGGAGACTTCATTCCAGCCACCTTATCAACACCTACATGTTGAAAACCATTAGGTGGTCAGGTAGATGAGTGGGATGGGAAAGTCCTCCCAGCTTTATCTGGCTTAGATTATGGAGCAAAGTCCTTAGGGTAAAGCTCGACAGTGCAGACACCTGCAGACCAGAGCTGGAAACTGGCTTTACAGTGAAGAGAGAAGAAAATGCATAACCAAGGGCATCTAATTAGATTAGCAGGGGTTTTGTGCTTTGGATGTCCCATAATTCAATCAATTAAAGTATGCTTTAATAGCAGGGTCTTTCATGACACGTATCCCAAGGCGCCACACAAATAATAAAATTAATAGCTCGTGTAATTATTATGGGGAGAGAGAGCTACTACTTTCTACGTAAGATTTTATGCACCATGGCCAGCCTAGTGCAGGCCTTGCTGCTACTAGATCTATCACAAGAAATTCTCCTGTTGCAGAGTAAGGTTGAAGGAGACTAGAGTGGATCATCTGGTCCAACCTCCCTGCTAAAGCAGGATCAGAATTGTGTCCAGATAGCTCTGAAATACCTGCAGTGAAGAAACCTCAACAATCTCTCTGGACAATCTGTCCCAGTGCATAGTTACCCACATAGTAAAGAAGTTCTTCCTCATGTTAAGGTGGAACTTCCTGTGCATCAGTTTCTCTCCATTGCCTCTTGCTCTATTGCTCAGCACTACTGAGAAGAGCCTGGCTCCAAATCTGCAGCTGTAAAATGTAGTCAGAATTCTCTGTGCACTTGAAAACAGTGCAAGGCAGATGGATGGACAGAGAGCAGTTCATCACCACGGAAGTTGTGAGCAGCTTGATGCAGCTCATCTTGCCACTTGCAGACAGTCCAGCGCTGATCTCCACAGTCAGGACAGCAGTTCTTTGTCTGTGATGTGGTGCTGACTCCCACCCATCACTTTGCAGACCAGTTAAAGATGGTCTGTGGATTTTAATCAGGGCAGTACTGGACTGGTTTTCAGACTGAGTGCTTTATCTCCTCAAACATCCTCCTGATTGGAGGCCATTCATATGTCATGAATTAGGATGCTGCCAGGGCAACCTGACAGCATCCTAATGTTCCAGGACATTTTCATACTGTGATGATACAGGATAAGATCTTTAGTGACTTTAACCTGGGAAAACTCTGGTGTAGACCAGTGGAGCCAAAGGCCAATGAGAATTTGGGTATGCCAAGGATACCACTCAGTGCATCTCTAAATATTTCACGTGGTACCAGCTGACATAAGGAGGCCGTTATGCAAATTTTCATTACTGCATTACGGTTCTGCATTTCAGACAGTTCAAGTTGTGCTCTTATTTAAATCCCCAGTATGGTTCATACTCATTGTCAGGAGGAGATGCCTGACTGGAAAAAAAACCAAAACAAAACAACAGACGAACCAGGACATCTAAAACCAAAACCAAATCCAGCTCGCCCCTATTTCCATTTACTTCTTATGAACAACCAACATTTAAGCTGATTTTCTTTGAAGCCAACATGCCATGGTCCTCTGCTGCAATCTAATATGCCAAGTGCTCCTTCCCAACCCCCTGTTTTCAGCTGAGCCACGAGCCCTTTAACTCATGTTAGGGATATGACCAGCTGCTCCACCTTAACAGTGCTTACCAGTGTTGTCAGAAACAACTAAAATGTGCTGTACTGGATGGCTGAGAAGTAATTCTCTATAGCTCAGAACCTGGTCAGATGACTTCTGCAACTTGGAATTATTTCCTATCAAAGGATCTGTGTTCTTCCTATACTGCAGCTGTGACGAATCTTCCCGAGACTGCCGTGCATCGCTGAGAGAGCTTTAAAGTTCTCAGCAATGCCTCCATAGAGTTCAAGATTAAAATGATAATTTGAGGAAAGCAAACAAGCATCATAATCGGGGGAGGAAAAAACCCCAACCACTTCCTACTCGCCACTGCATCCCAAAGAAATTATGCTGTTCCTCCTTATAAATAATAGGGGTGTGCAACGTGTCATTCCTATTCAGTGTTTGTGGGTTTTTTGGTGCTTATTGATGCTGCATCTGTTTTGTCAGTGCGTCAGCTAATGGAGAAAGTTAATTGTGTTGGTTGTAAGGCCACCTGTCACACACATGCCTCATTTCCATACTAATAGCCCAACAGTGGCAGGCAGTGTACTCCTCTGCAGTAACACACACAGCCTCTTTGGCAACCTGGGCCAAATGTGCCTATGCAGCAACCGCAGCCCTCTTCTCTGAATGCCTCCAGTGTTGTGGCAACCCAGCTCTGCATTAACCCCCCGCGGCCCTCCCCAGCCCGCAGGGGCTTTTTAAACCCTCGAAGACACGCTGGGTGTCACGTTTTGGCGTGGGAGGGTGGCGGGCTCTACTCTACTTCCCTGGCAGGGTGGGTACCTCGCTCTCTCCCCGACCAGCAGAATATTTTGCTCCCTTTGCACTGTTGGACCAGGCACCTATGGCCAGCAAAACCTGGCTAGCACTGCCGGTAGTGCTGTTCACATCGGTGCTGAGGACCAGTTGAAAGTCCATCTCTTTTGTCCCTTCTGTTAACATTTCGAATGAGGGAAGCGATGCGGATCGGAGCCAGGAAGAGGAAACGAGCCTGCAGCTGAGGCAGACACAGCCGTGCTGGGCTGCAGTGGGACTCAGAAAGATGTAAATAAAATTCACTTTAGTGATCAAACCAATGCCAGAAAAGCTATATTTGATGAATATTTTATTTTAACATATGGAAAACTATCTGATCAGCCAACAGGACAAGGTTTTCCTTCCTTCCTGCTTTCCCCCACCTTTTTTCATATAAGATTTTCATATAAGATTATGCGAGTAAAGGGATTTATTTTGAGTTCCAGGCTTGCTTTTGATCAGGGTCCATGACCCTTGTTCATGTTTTCCTACAGCCTGAAAAAATTTCCCATAAAACTCTGACTGAGTTTATGCTAAAGGCACACCACATGAAGTAAAACCTGGAATCTTGATGGCTTCAGGGGAAACTGGTCTTTGTGCTTTTTATATCACTGCAGGAGGAATTAGAAATGCCATGTGCTACCATTGGGCTTGCAAAGGAATGTTCCATAGGCTAATAGGCAAGCAGTGCATGAGTTGCTACTCCTTTACACTCTCTATCTGCAAGCATTTTAAAGAAAATACTCCACACATAAGGTACTGACTAAAGGTGTGAGCCAGTGACACAGGGATTACAGTGTATGCATCATGGTTGGGAAAGGAAATGTCTGCATCATGCATGAAGGAACAAGCCAGAATATTCATTGCTTAGTCCATCTTAGAGGCAAAGATGATAAATGACCCAGGGAAGGTGCAGAGGTACAGCAGTACCTGCCATCAGGCTCCCACCAGGCTAAAAACAAATTGATTTCATCTGCAAAACTACACAGTTGTAGGAATTTCCCATTTCTGTATTGAGTTTCTTCAGCAGTGCCTGCAAGCATCTGTTTGGCAGGGGATGTTGCTCGAGCTCAGCCTGGGGACTGAGGTGGGGATGAGCATCTCTAGCCAGTCTCTGCGTGGAGACTTCTGCAGGAAGATTTGGGCAAACACTCAGCCAAAGTGAAAGGACTCTTGGCATTGGGACTAGAGGGTACCAAGGAGCTCATCCCAGACTGACTCAGTATCCTCAGTGCTGTCTAAATAACAGCAGGGTAAAAGATGGTCCCTTTTACATCACACACATTGTGAGCTAGGCCCACACAAACATACAGTTTGTTAAAATCTCAGGTTATTCGTTTCACTTTCTTTTGGGGTTTGAACCCAGTTGCTCATTTCCTGGTTTCTCACTGTGATCAAGTGGGCCAGAAGCCTTCTCTTACTGAAAAAGGGAGTTTCACAGGCATAGTACTTTTCAGATAAAGGGGAAAAAGCAGCATGTAGACTGCACTTATTCACACACAAAAAGCAACCTATTCTAGAAGTTTTTTTTAAAGTTAATACTTGTAAAAATTACGTAGAAAACTGTTCTACCAAAAAACTACAAACCCCCTCCCAAAAAAACCCTCAAACATATAAACTCCATGAATATATGTCTGCATTTTTTTTCTTTCTGAGTTCTCTTACATACTCTGTAGTCAAGTCACCCTGCTTGCTAGGCAGCCCTTTGAGAAGATGTGCTGATTAGTTTGAGAGAGGATGCACTGTGCCATAAAATGGGCTGTCTTTCAGGCTGCTGTATTCCATTATCACTACAGCTAGTTTTGTGGAGAAGAGTACTTCAAAATATTTTGGTGTTTAGATGTATTTGTTTTATGTGGGTTGGCTGAGTTAAGACATCAGCCAAACATTTACAGTTGTTAAAACTTTATGACCTGTTTATCTGGGGGACAAAGACTGCCTCTTCAGACTGCATACAGACTGCTAGTTTGCATTTGGCAGGAGCAGGAGGTTTATTCTATAAAAAAAGATATTGCCATTGCCACATAGACTTTTCTTGTGAGAAATATATGTCCAGCTTGCTTTGGTGTGTATGTGGACACTTGGAGCCATGCTGCTGAGGAGGTCAGCTCCCCTTTCCCCCTGCTCCAGCAGAGCAGAACCCATTCTATCTCCTGAGTAGGTCTGAGGAATTATCTTCTGAGTCTTCGAACTTCTCCCTATGTCACTGTTATTCTCTTCCTCGAGGAAAGGGCATAAAATTACCAGCAAAAAGGCACCACAGACTATTTGGGACAGAAGAGTGTTTCTGAACTCCTGTATGCAGGCACATGCACCACCTTCCAGATACACAAGAATTTAGAGAATTGATGCACACTCTAATGGCACCTTCTGTGTTCCAGTTTCCAAGGGACGCAAGCTGGGTAGGTCAAGGCAAGAAGCACACAGTTATTTCAAACAAGTCTCCAGCCATAGACCCTATTTGCTCAACAATCTGGACATAGCTATGCAGATTATCAGAACTTTAAAGCCAGAGACACAAGGATCCTTTAACATGGATACAACTTCAGTTTTCTACTATTGCTAGCCGGCTGAAATTTTCTGAGAAATTTTTTTCCAACATGGCACAATCTTTGACTTGGAGCTCTTAAGCTCCTGACATGAAGTTACAGATTAAAAACTAGCTGACAGCACTGACAGCCTTTCTGTGATACTGGCACTTTGATTTGTCACCTAAACTTTGTAGCTGTATGTCACAGTGACAGCACTTTGATAAAATGAGAGGCTATAGTTTCCCACTCAAGTTCTGCCTTTTTCATCAGAAGCTTTCCAGGGTGAAGTCTGGCCTCTTTCTAGATATGTGCATAAACCTGAGAAATAGTTTTATTTTCCACATAGGTGTGCATACATATCTGTATATATATGTATAGATATAAAAGCAATTTTTACATGCCCTTATAAACAGCTAATAATTATGCAGTGTATTTAGAGATATTGAAAACAGATATGATTTCTATAAATGGAAAAAAAGCTATTTTTACAAAAAGTAGTGGTCCAAAAAAAACCATCACACAGTTTTCCATTCCTTTCAGTTCTTCTCTTTTCATGCTCTTCTGTTTTCTTGAATGTAAGGCCAAATTTGAAAATCTGAATTTGGAATTAGTAAAAGTTGTCCCTAAATTCTCTTTACTCACAGCAAACTTCTAACATTTTATTTCTGGCATGTGTGGGGTTTTTTTCCCCAGAAATACTGAAATGGTTCTGAGACAGAACAATAGGTGATCCTGTGCTTACACACCCATCCACCATACTGCATGCTGTGTTTTCTTCATGGACCTCCTGAGATTGTGTGATTGCGCATAGAACCTGGCTCCACACAGTGTCACTATTGTTCTGGCCCTTTTTTTTCCCCCCACATGAGTTTTTATGCTCAGCATATCTTGGCATTGTGAACCCAAGGCTTGCTAAAGAAGGGCTCAATTTACCTCTGATTTACCCCTATAAATCAACTAATAAACCATTGTGAGCACTGGTGTTGTTACACTTCATAGTAACAATGGGGCAGAAAATGTTGGTACAGACAGAGGCATTCCAGCACTGAGGGCTAAAATGAGCAGGATTCTCCATATTTTGAGGCTACACAAGGGAAACCAAAAGAAAAAACCTCTACATGCATGATTTCCAATGGTGCTTCACTTTAATGTTACTGGTGAGCAGCCAGGCAAGCTAAAGGGAAATTCACTCATAATACAGGTACTCTACCTCCACTTGCGACCTGTCTTTGAACTGTCTTCCTTTCTCTGGGTGTTCACTTTATGTTGCTGTTTCCACAAGACAGTGTAGCCAGTCAAAAGTTACTATGCCATCCTGGCATAGGTAAATCTATAAAAAAGTCTATATTTCCTGGTATGACATGCCTGAAATAGAGATTAGATTGAAGGCAGTCTAAAGATGTGATTTTCCCTCTGTACCATGGCAGCGAGTGGAGCCTCAAACCTGCCCCCTGCCACCAAACCATCTGTCTCACATCCACCCTCCCCTGAATGACACTTGCCTAGAAGGAGAAGCCATCTCTGCCAGGAAAGAGCAAGGAGGAGCCCAGGTCTTCAGGAAGACCAGGGATGAAATCAGGGTTTTGATTTGATACTGTTGCGTTTGTCCCAGTCAGACAATGCCTCAAGCAGGCTTTTAGTGATAACAGAAAGTCAAAACTATTCATCCAATATCCAAGCCTTAGTTATATCTTTTGTGCCTTCACCTTTTCCCAAAGAAAAATTTCCTAGTGGCACAGAATTGAAGCAAAACCAAATTTGGTGATTAACATTCGAGATATTCATTTTTCCCCTGGGTAATCCTTATCTAGAAATGTCATAGTTGCTTTAGATAAACGTAGTAATAAAGCAGTCGTCTGATTCCTCAGCCAGCCATACCAGGAAGTTCCTGCTAGGTGGTCCGTGGAGCTGGGTCATTAGCAGTCAAACAAGAGGAACCAGACTGGTACTTCCTCTTCTTTAAACTGAGTGGGGAAGGCTCAGTCGGGAAAGATGTCTCAGCCAGAGGAAGTGTCACTCTCCTTTAACACCACATAATGCAGCTCGGGCGCCTGCCAAATCGTAATACACTGGAACAGACGGAGACAGAGTACCGAGGGAAGGGAAGTGCAAACTGCTTTAAGGGTGCAGCATTTAGATGAGAAACTTTCCTGCACTGTCAGGAAATCCTTCATTTTCTAGGCTGGGAGAATGTTTTGCTCAGCTTTTCTGGTTTCATTTTTTTTGTTTCCCCTCTACTTTTCAAGGTCTGGTCTCTTGGCATTCAGCCTAGCCTGATGAAGCACATGCGGTCCTGGTCTTACAATACTGGTTTTGTTCAGTGAGTAGCAGAAGATAACCGTGTTCTGATTATCTAAGTGCTGTTTATAACATTGATTGCACTAAAAGAATTTTATTTTAAACATTGGTGATAATAAAACTACAAAGAATCCTGGAGTTTTTAGTAATAAATGCCAGCAGCAGCATGGTTGGGATATTCAACATCATACATCAGACTTTAAGACTGAATTCTCGGTGTCAGCATGAGCCCTACTCTGAAGGCAGCAGGTACCATCCTTTGCAGTTGTGTGAGCAATACTCCATACCATGTCCAGACACTTTCATTGATAAGAAGAGTTAAGATTTCATAACTAGATTTCACAAGACTGTCATTTTGTCCCTGTTCCACTTGTGTCGTAGTAGTAGACAACCTTGCACAGTAGGCAAACAGGTTCATCACATTTTTTGGCACAGAACACATGTTGACTCTGCCTCACTTCACTGTTACCTCACTGGCAACATCTTCCAGATGGACATATAGCCATCTGGACATACAGCCGGTTGTACAACCATAATGATATTAGGTACTGCTATCAGTACCTGACTGACTAAAACAGAGGCTTCTTTCTGAGACAAAGCTTTTCTGACAGTCACAGAACTGTAGAATGGTTTGGGCTGAAAGGGATGTGAAAGATCATCTAGCTCCAGCTCCTCTGCAACTTTCCACTAGACAGGGTTACTCAAAGTCCCATCCAATCTGGCCTTGAACACTCCAGAAATGGGGTATCCACAACTTCTCTGGCAGTGTCTCACCATGTTCACTGTAAAGAAGTTCGTCCTAATAGCTAAAGTAAACCTACCCTCTGACCTACAGCAATCACAGCAACCAGTTGGAAAAGAATCTGATTGCTAGTAAACATTACAACATTATGGTGGGTAAAAGAAGAGAAGCATAATGGTTAAACAGACTCTTAAGTAAGAGGAGACAGCACTGCACTGGTGATGGATAACAGTTGCAAGGAATGTCCTCCTTTCCCTGAAAACATCAGCCTTTACTAGAAGATTTCACCTCACAAACTGAATTAAAAGGTCTGGCATACCCTGTAAGCAATCTGTATGTGTGCAGCCTTCCTTTTAAAACAGACAGCAGTTTTTAAAGACATTTTTCAAAGTATTTAATACCTAACCTTGATGTGCACAAGAATACCAAGTTCCAGACAGAACCAAGCTCAATACAATTTGTCCCTGCACACTTTTGGTGCTAGGGCTTCCCTCCAACTGGAGACGGCCCATCACGCTTCAACTTGGCTCATCTTCCTCTCCAAACATTTGCCCTCTGAAGGTACTGAGAATCAGATTTATCTGTCCACAGTTTAGATCCATCTGTGTTTCCAATACCTTCTACTCGCTCAAAACACCACAAATTCTTGTCTCTTCTGTGACCGTGCAGCTGAAAGAGTGTTCCTCTGAACCAACAGAAGCACTCTGGCACCAGACATGATCCCAGCACAGAAACATTTCTGCCCACGTGGGGTTATGAGTGATCAGACCAGTGAAGTTGGACATGCAGGACTAAACCCACTGCTTTGTCTTGCCCAAGCCCACAGGCAGCAGCAGTATTTTCTCCCCTTTCCTTCCCCCACTTCCCACTGCAGTTTTCCCAGCCCCAGAACTACCTCTGCTTCCTCAAGTGTGAAGGAAGGGATCGATCTGCAGCCCATCCTGCAGGCTCCAATAAGTGAGTATTTTGGGGCACCCCTGAAGGCAAAATGACATCTGCATGCTTGACGCTATAGAATGAGAGCACA
Organism: Haemorhous mexicanus; assembly: GCF_027477595.1. Classification (NCBI taxonomy): domain Eukaryota; kingdom Metazoa; phylum Chordata; class Aves; order Passeriformes; family Fringillidae; genus Haemorhous; species Haemorhous mexicanus. The sequence goes on from NC_082343.1 coordinate 52,483,275, forward strand.
ATGCTTTAAAGCCTCTCAGAAAATCTACAGGACAGTTAATATGATTTAAGCCTATATTTAAATTTTATGAGACTCATTTTCAAGGCTAATAACCCAGTTTACTGTGCACAATATCAAATGCAAATTTTATTACTGACTTGGTAAAAACCAAGATGATATTCATTAGCATATCTCAGCGCATCACCCTTTTTAGCCAAAAGGTGCACCAGGAGTAACAGTGGGAGTTTTTATATGTGCTGTAAATTACAGTTACTATCTCATTAGATAAACACATTTAAAATCAGGTTATCATTCACTTATATATCAGAAAGTTGTTTGTTCAATTGCAGCTAGTCTCGTATTACAACATATGGTACATGAAATTCTTAGACTAATAAAATTTCAAGGTACAGGGAGCTGGTGCCTTGGAAAAAACTGTTCCTGCTCAACGAATGGCTCGATATAATCTGTAATTGCTTTGAAACAATTATGCAGCAGGCTGTTTTGTACTTAATAGTATTTACTTCCTTGGGTTTATTAGCAACAAAATCTAAGTGGAACTTGTGAAAGAGAAATTAATTTTTCAGCTAAAAGATGTAAAGTTTTAAGTTAAAGATCCGGCAGATTGTGGAAATCTAAAATGTATGCAATAGTCTCTAATTTAACTTACTTCTCATTGAAATGTTTCATTATTCTTTTAGATATCTGTGGCAGATTATCAAGTAATTCTTCAGAAGCTCAGTTCCCCTGAACTTTCACCACTCTCAGCAAAGTTTAGGGGCTTTTTCCTCAATGCATGCACTCTGGCTTTGCTGTCTCCTGGAAATAAACACAACTAATAACCACATCTAGTATTTGAAATCAAATTGAACATTTCCATACCTGTAAGGTTTTGCCTACTGAGTTTGACAGTGGTGACTGGAATGTGAGTCAGCATTTTGTACTTCTTTAGCTGCTGGCCATGGAGCAAGCAGCTCAGTACATAGTGACACAGAGAGGCATGCTGTAGACAGAGCAACAGCTATGCAGCTGCATAACAGCTTTGGATCAGGTTTCCTACAGCATGCCGGAGCTTCAGCAGCTTCAGCAAAACCCAGAAGCATTGGGGTTATACCTGACTGAAGTACTTAATTACTCCTGCCATTCTGGGCATATCCACATATGCTTTGCTGATAAAACACAAATCATCATATACAAACCTAATGTCAAGTGTATTATTTCAGTGTGCAGTTAGGAGCAATGAACTGCACACTACTGCCTCATTGCATGGCTCCTACTGAGCTCAAATCTGTGAGACAGCTTGAGGGCAGTTACACATTTGGGGGTTAAGGTGGTTTTCTCATCTTTTGTCATTAACTATTTTTCCTTCTTTCATTTATGATGTCTTGGATTTGCCTACATTGTAAGCTGCCTCCAATTTCAAAGCTGCATTTTATACAGACATCCTTTCTCCTAACTACCAACTCTGTGCACCAGCAGTAGCAAAATTGGAGGCCAGATTGTAAGGAAGGCCCTGGTAAAACAATTGTTCTCACTCTGCTCAGTACTGTTAACTTCAGGATGACTTCAACCAAACAGCATTAATGCCTTTCAGCTGCTCTTGTACTAACATGTTCTTAAATACTGTTACTAAAATCTGCCTTTGTGCCCAGCTTTATGTGTCTTTCTCTTGTGCTGCAACTTCAATTATTTTCCTGTTTCTCTAATCTGCAATGAACTGCAATGAATTCCTTGCCAGAGCCCTCACCACAGCACACTCATGCCAGCTGTACTCCGGGATGATTACTGTATAAGAAGCACTTCCTATTACCATCATCTAGGAGGGCTTGTTAGAGCACAATGTGATAAAACTTTGCAAAAAAACATCCTCCCTCTCCCTAGCAAGGGAATATCTCTAATTGCTGATTTCAAAAGATCTGCAATGAAGAACTGTTACAAGAAAATCCTCACACAAAGCCTCACGACTTTGCTGGCTAGTCCTGATAAGAATGGTGTAAGTTGTTAGAAAGTACACCCCTCTGTCTCCAAAACCACATTTAGATTTTGCATCAAGAAGCAAGGCTAACCTGATTTCAGCACAGCTGATGGAATAAAACATGGAACATACCACAAATTACATTGAGGAGCAATGCTGAAAACCCCCACCAGACTGCATGTGGAAACTAAATCCCAGCACATGACAAATGCAATCTGCTCCCACTCTACTCACTAACAATCCTCCTGCAAAGGTGGCTTTCCCCAGCCAGGGCTGGGACCCCTCCTAACTCCCCCCTGCCTACTGCTGTGACTTGGAGCACGTCTGGGGCTGCCAGAGCATTTTCTAATGAAGGAGAGGCCAAACTGAGTTGCTAACTGTGCATTTGGGATTTCAAGCACATTTGGGTTTCTCTGAGTCTGCCTTCAAGCGATTTCCAATCTGCAAGTTTTCTTACATTCCTGCAGAGCAGTGACACCTTTTTTTTTTGTATTCATACAGCACCTAGCAAAATGAGTGCCATCTCTGACAAGGTCTCCAAGGTTCTGCTGCAAAGTAAGCAATGTTAATAGTACTGGATGTGTTTAATCCCTGGCATAAATGATTTGTTGAAGGGCATTAATGTATTTGTCAATTAATAACATTTATGAATGAGTGTATATAGACTAGAATTGGGTCCATGCTGTATTATTTATGAATATGATTTTATCACTCACCATCTTAGCAGGATGCTTCTTCCAAATTCAATTTGTCTGAACTGTAGTCCATAAAAATTACCTCATCATGCTGTTCCTGCCAATATTAATGATGGGAGAAGTAAGGTTTAGGGAATACATCCATTTTAAAAAAGGACAATTTTGGCTGTGGGCAACATGGCCAAACAACTATTAGCAATGGTGGGTGCAACAGTAGCGAGGTGGGGAAAAGGTCCACAGCCATGTGAAGTGGGTGTAGTACACTGTGCTAATGAAGGTTAAAAATCCTTGATTCTTTTGTATACTTTGTAGTTTCTTTGGCAATCCCAAGTATCTGTTCCACTCTTCCAGGCTTTTTTAATTGGTATTTTTCAAAGCTCTTTTAAAATAACAATAAATGCGGGCACTTTCCAGATACTCTACGCGTTTTTGGTATCTGGGGTCATTTCGGGCCAGGGGCAAGCGTTCTCGGATGGGCTAAGGATGTCCCATGGAATCGGACGGGCTGTTAAGAGCCCCCAAGTCCCCGCACTCCCTCAGCTGCCCCGCTCCTGTGCCCAGATGCCAGAGGGCAGCCACAAATCCTGAAGCAGCCTTTGGGACCCCCCGGATGCTCCCCCCTTCCCAGCGGATCAGCTCGCCAGAGCGCAGGAGGCGTTCGCAAAGCGGGCTCTGCGGTTTCACCGAGGCGGCGGGGAGAGCGGGACGGGCAGCCACAGGCTGCCGTGGGGCCGAAACCAGCCCCTTTGGGGGTGCGGCGGGGACGGGGGAGCTTGGCTGGTTTGTTTTAACAACGCCACCTCCATAAAGCGCGAGCAGGCAGAGCCGAGCCCGCCGGCTCCAGCAGCATCCCAGTTCCCGCGGCGGCGCGGCGCTGGCACAGCCGGCCGGGCAGTGCCATCTATTGGCGGCACGGGCTCACTCCCGGGCCCGCCGCAAGCGCAGCATCCCCGGCTGCACCGCCCTCTGGAGCGGGGGATTCGGAGCAGAGCTCCCCCGCCTCCCCAGCCGGGGAGCCCTCCCCTGGCCTTCTCCTCTCACATCTCTTCCCTGCCATCCATCACCGCCTGCCGCTGTCACTTCGGCACCGCGGCTGTCACCCGGCTGTGACTGAGGTAGAGAAAAATGAGCCGCTTAAGCGCGGCAGAGCCCAGGACGCTCGGGAACACGAGACAAATTAACAAAGTGCGAGAAATTAGAGTGCATAAATCTGAGGGCTGTAAATCATCGTGCGGCTGCTCATACTTACAGAAGTAAAGAAATCTGACTGCCGTAGTTAAGCCTGTCTGACCTGGGCCTGCTTTCCTATGGGATGCTGACATCCAATTCAGACTCCATATCTTCATCCCATCTGGTGGTTAACTCACCTCACTGTGCCTTAGTGTTTTCTTTCAGGAAAAAACCTACTTTATCCTATTCATCCCAACTTACATATGATGTTAGTGGGAAAAGCAGGGAATTGTCTGAGCTAAAATTCCGACTTCATGTGATTTTTGTGCCTCTTCTCCTGGGTCGTTTCATCCAAAGTCCTAACCATAAGTTGATTTCCCTTCACAGTTGAGGAGGGAAGTCGGCAGCACTGACTCCAGACACATGAAGTGTTCCAGAGACATCAAAAGTTTAATTAAAAATGTAATGACGTTTGTTGGCTTGCCATTAAGTTATTCTTCTTCTGTAATGTCTGTAATTTAAATCCTACAGCAGCTCTGTGAACATAATTACATTATGCCCCAAACATAACACCAAAGAAAACCTGATGTAGGTAAGAGGAAACAAGAAAATTGCATTTCTGATGCAATGTTTAACTGAAAGCTTCAATTTTGCATTAATAAAAATGACCACCAACCAGTTTCCTCTTCCCCCAATACATACAAATTAAGTAGCATTTGAGTTTTTTAGTGATACCACCAAAATCAGATACTTATAATAGTCTGCCCCAAATCACTGTGTGGTTAAAGTTATTGATTTTATTTTTCAGAACAACATACAGATATGAAAGATGGATGCATCAAAATTTGATCTAGATCAAAAAGAGTATCAAACTGGGTAAAATTGATGAATATGATCAACTGTCACCTCTTATAAAACAGTGGCAGGAAAAACAAGGCAGCACAGAGGAATAACCTACTCACTATTTTGCATTTGCAGTAAATTGCAGGTTAGCTTATGTTTTGAATTAGAAACTCATGAGTATGTTAATTTTTTTTCATTGTAACCAGAGATATTGTTCTTTTCTGTATCATTATTTTGGCAAGTTTTTAGGCAGATCCCCATGAGATCCATGTGAGGTCATCCATCTCCCACACTATTCTGGGAGAATGAACTATTTGGTTAGTACTAAATTTGGCCTCCTCCTTTTCATTGCTGGAAGACCTGGTATCAACCCAGCCTATTTAAGCTTTCTTCATACTTATTTGCTTATACTTAAACCAAGCATATTATTTGTCTCATCTCTGGGGCCTGGAAATCCCCAGATTTTTCAAACTTTCATTCTATGTTTTCTTTCACTTTTACTTTTGTTATTCTTAGAGTAGCAGTGTGGGTAACAGTGCAACACAATAGTAGTCCCCAGTAAACTACCCTGAGAAAACGATCTTATTTATGTTCAATCTCTTTTTTTTTATAGCCGCCTTCCTTCCTGCCTTAGAAACAGAAGGAACTGGTGGTCCTCAAAAAAGCCTGTGGTATGACCATGTGCCAGCATAGTGCTTCAAGGGCTGGAACAACAGAGATTTGAATGACAGCACTGGTACTGTTTGGTGATAACACTTAAAATTAAAATTGACACTTAAAATTATATTCATCATAATTCAAATAGGAAATTCTTCATTTGGTTTGGAGCACTGAAATGGTCTCAGGTCTGATCTGCCTAACCCATCTCACCTATAACTCTTTCTGTTATTCAAGACTGTGAAAACAGTTTCTCTGCCACCACCCGCATGGAAGTTGACTTTCCTGATGCCACAAGTTTTGCTGAGCAACAAAAGAAGAGTGGCTTTATGCCCACTTGAGGAAAGCAAGTGGAACTGTGATATTATGACACCTACCAGTTACTCAAAATGCAAGAACGAAAAATACAAAGCAACACTGACTGAAGATGCAAGTGTTCCATATCTTGGTAGAAATGCACTTTGTATATACATTAATGTTTATTACATGGAGATTACCAAACTGAAGAGTATCCCCTTCTTTGAATGCTGCTCACCATCCTGTAACCTGTGACTTGCAGTTACTGTGGCAGTGATTTTCAAAGTACTCTTTGGAAATTATTTGGAAATAATATATGGAAATTATTCAATTTAATTTAATTTATAGTTGTCTTTTGAGAGAGTTTAAAGCAAAGAAAAATACTATCTCATGTGGTGACTTCAGATAATATCCATGACTGAATCATTGTAACTTTGAAAACAAAAGCTACTTTGAGAGCTTCTAACCTTCACAAAATCTTCAAGAAACCTGATCAATTGGGACCTTGGGTTTGGCACTTGAATGTTGAAAGCTGTTGCACCTTGCAGATGACATTTTTTCACTCCATGAACAGTCTTGACACACTGGGGAAAACTTTCAGTTGAATTCATTAAGATATCTGTCTGATTCCAAAAGTTCTAGGAGTTGAGTCACTCCGCTTCTGTTTAGACTCAGGTCAAAGATGATTTTCCCTTGGAGATTCATGCATGGTACCTCACCATCTCTGCTCTAGATACTCAAATTCTAATGCAAAAGTTTCACAGAAGTTACCAAGCTGGGGAGGAAGCCCAGAAGCTGGAGAGAACCCTTGTCTTCTTATTGGGTTCAGCCGTTCTGTTGACATTTTGCAACAGGTAATAATAATATCACGTCTTCATTTTGTCATCCCTAAAGATATCTCCAAGTTAGTGCAGCCTGGAATTCCCTGGTTAGTACTGTTACTTCCATTACTGTAAACAAATGCCAACCATCCTCTCACATCCCTTACTGCCATAGTCACTAAAGCTGTACCACGTTGCCAACATAAACATTTGTTGGTACCCACACATGGAAGGCAGTGAGGGGAAGGCTTCCCCACAGTGTCATGACCCAGGTGACATCAGATATTTCTATTGAACACCAAATACTGCCAAGCTCCTCCACCTCCATTCAGGATAAGAAATTAGAGATATAGAATTGCTCCCATGCTTCATTACTTTACACTTGCCACACTGTGACAACTAGCAGTGAGTGGTGACCCATGCCAGGTGATCAGTTGTCCCTCTTATGAGGAGCTGGACATTGGCTTGTAGCAAGGAGAAAGATGCAGAGGACCACCTTGGCTCAGGTGAAAACTAGGTTAGGCATTTGAAAGTAAGTTGTCTGGATGAGCACATTGAAGGAAACAGCATGCTCAAGGTCTCCCAAAATTACTAACCTGCTGAGAGCCCTTTCCCCCACCTATAGGAACTGCAATGCCTTGTGAAGGGATTCTTCCTCACAGGAATGAAAGGAACAAAGTGGAAAATGCTACTCAGATATGATGCCTATTGGTTTTTACCTTTTTTTCTTTTATATATTCTCTGTTGAAAAAGGCATCAGATGGCTTACTCATCCTTCTGCAAGCACAGTCCCTCATCTGTCATACAAGGGGTTGTATTCCTGTATTTTCTGCCATATTTTAAAACATGAAGATTGCAAGAACCTTCTCACTTCTTTTAGGTCACTCCTTCAGAGCCAGACAGACGCACTGCTAGGAAGTACTTCCTTTCCTTTGATTACTTCCCCTGTGTTGTAGAGAGAAATTGACCCTTACACGAAATATATTTGTTAGGTGGCAGAAAAAGACAATATTAAAAATATCACAGAAGCCCAGAGTTTAATGGGCTTCCCACTTGCAACAGAAAAGATGTTACTCTCAAACCACTAGCTGTGTAGGATTTTCATTTTGGCCCATTCTGTATAGGAAAATGTAATAAAGTTGCTGCATGACACAATGTTGTGGTTTAGAAATGGTATTCTCCAATTCAGTACTCCTGCTAAAACCACATTGCTACTCACTCCTCCTGCAATTGGACACCCTAAAGGCAAAGATCATGGATTGGGGTAGAACAATTTACTGGAAACAGCAATGAGATAAGAAAACGGCAGCAACAATGTTAGTAACAAAGATATAAGACAAAGAAACAATTTGCATGGAAAGTCCACGACAATACCAGACCTTTCCGGGCACATTTTCTCCTGACCAGAAGGAATCCCCTCTCCTCAGAAGCGAGAGAGACTCTCTTCCTTTGGCCCCTATGACTGGCATAAGGTGATATAGAACAATATCTGGGCCTTAGCCATGCCCCTCCTGGCTACTGAGAAAATTAACCCTGTCCTGGCCAAAGCCAGCATGCATCATATGTTGTTTCTCAAGAGTAGAGTTAGCCTATTGTGCTGGGTTCAGAAGTGCTGTAGCTTGAGACCTGAGGTTTCAAGCAGGATAGTTCTTGCTGACTGTTCCCAGCTTAGCAAAGGATTCTTCTGATGGTTAAAATCCATACCTATCTCCCAACATCTGTCTATCTATCTGTATAACCCTCTATTCAGCTATCCACCCATCAATCCATCTGTCTATCCAGCTGTTTATTTCAGCTGCTGCCCTCAATACTTTCTTCATGGACACAGTCAGGCAGAGGGCAGCTTAGTGATTAAGTAACAAATGTACTCGGAGAGCCTAAAGGGAGGCGCACCATGTTTGCTCAGAGGCCTCTTAGCCCAAAGGCAGGAATGAGGGTAAACTTTCCTCTGTGAGGGCTGGAGGCTATGTGGGAACTGACCATAAGGAGATCTTGTGGAAAACCAGAGCTAGTGCTGAAATTATTTCTTGCATACAAACTGTTCTGCTTTTTGTGGTTCCTAGGAGTCTATCCGACCTGGTGGAAGGCCCCTGTGTTGTTGGAGGGATTGTATTTGCCCCAGAAAATCTACTTCGAATCTCATTCCCCCTGCCTCACAGGGTTGCCAGTTTAAGGATCCCTGCCTGGGAATCCCCATGCTGCTTTTGCTTCCCAGAACCCTACTGCCAAGGGGTTTTCCGCAAGGTCAAGCAGGTCAGAATTTTTGTTTTTTGTAAAATTAATCTTTAATTAACATTGGCTACAATATATACTGATGGAATTTCTGGTCACCCAAAAAATAAATTAAAGAAACAACTGAATCAATTTTTCCCAGTCCCGCATTATGGCCTAAAAAAAAAGTCCTTCAGTAGCAGCTCTAATCAAGGGTATAAAAGATCAAGGAAAAAGAAAGATAAACAAGGTTTATTTGACTCTTTAAGATAGTGAACAAATAGCAAGACAGTGACTTCAGGCTTTAAATTACTTTACTTTGGCACTCCAAACAGCAGCCAGAGATGCTTTTTTCTTCTAATTTTACAAGCTAATTTTACAAGCTGCTTTCAAAAACATAGTTAAAATTCCCAACTCTTATCTTGCTATCATGTGTCTGAAGCAAATGTCCTCACACTTCAGGATCAGCCCCTGTCACAGCTCTCTCACCATGCTTGAAAATGTGCAGATTCTACATGTGAACTACATGCCTGCTACAAACACCTCTGTGAGCCCCAGAGCAGACCTCAGATAAAAGCTGCAAGCAGTGAGGAGAGGGATGGCCAGCGAGAGGCACGTGGAGTGAAAGTGATGCCCCCTTTGTGGCAGGCGGAGGATGGGAGACGCAAGGACCGCAGCTGCACCCAGTGCCCGGCTGCAGGGGGGAGGGCAGAGGATGGACCCACAGACAGACAGACAGACAGACAGACAGACAGACAGACACCTACAGAAAAATACAACCCACCAAAACTGGGGAAGGTGTCTAATTAAGCTCCCCTTCCCTGAAAAGCTGTCGCTAGGTAAGCAAAACTGTTTAAAACATGCTCATCATTAAAGTGTCCCCCGACAGCAGGATGCGGCAGCAGACTCGGCGACAGAAGGGAGAAGAAGAGAGGCATATGGACCCCAGCCCTATCCCCTGCTGACAAGCTGCCTCGCTGCAAGCCCCCTTTTCACTGTCGTCCGTGCGTGCAGCAGATTGCAATGGCCCAACTTTCCCATCTGTATCCCAGGCCTGTGCCCCCAACAATGTGGCAGCCATGCAGTTTTCATCAGGCGGGGAGCAGGGGAGGGGGAGGCTGCGGGCAGGGGAGGGTGGGAGGAGAAGGGGGAGATATTAACCACCAATAATCACAATGCTATCCATAATGCATTGTCTCCATGAGATTACATGGTATATTTCCAGTGGGGATTAGCCCATCCATCACAGCCCTTTATTGGCCCTTTTTTTGTTGTATAAAGCCCAAACACTGTCGTAAAATTCTAAACCACTTAATTGCTGTGCTGTAAAAATTTGCATATCAGAGATATGTCATTCCTTCGTTAAATGGCACTAGGCATTTGTTACAAGGTCCCAACAATCGCAGGAAAGCACCCCAGAAAAAGGTCAGCTCTTGGCATTATGCAAAGTTCTCCGCTTGAATTCTAATCTGCAGCAATTACAGCTTGAATGTATTGCAACTTAATGGATTTTGATTTTCTGTGATTCAAACTCCCTGGGCTCAGAGAGCCCTTGCTCCGTCTGATCAGACAAGGTAAGCAATGTGATGGTGACTGCATAGTCTCTGTTTCTGTAAGGCCTGCAAGCCTGACTCCTAAAAGATGTCTTCCTAAGCAGAACTGTGAACCTTAGTGCAAACTTTCCATGATGGGCATATGTCTTGATTTCGTAGAATAATAGCCAGTAAAAGTACCGCAGCCATCACATTGCCACTTTAAGTATTCATCATTACAACAACCCAAAGTGAGATGTTTATGTATGTGTTCTAAGAAAAAGAACAATTATAGTAACGAGCTGCTTTTAACCCCCAGGTCTGATAGATTCTTTACAAAAGCAAGAACATATCGTTGTCCTGAATTTGCACCTTCAAAAACTTGCTTTGGAGAGCTGGTTTGAAGCCAGGGGCACCCTCAGACCCCAACAGTGAGCACTGCTCTCAGCAGCCCTAGCAGTTCTCCTCTGCTTCCTCCTATCTGCTTACCAAGGACTGAAAGTAGCAGTAATTTAACATGCGATCAGGTCTTCACCCCATGTCTTCTCCATTAACTGCTGCAGAGGTTCTCCAGATGTGCTTTCAATACACACAGCTATTTTTTTTCAATACTTTAAGGGTATGCTTAATCCAGACAATTTCACCCCCATCTAGCATGATATTACAAAATGCTACGTAACAGGAGAAGTGTAGGTCAGACACTTTTATCACAGAACAGAGTCTAGAAGGTGTATCTTTTTCCTGTGTAATAACAGGAAGTATGGTTTCTCATCTTGCCAGGAACACGTGAAAAAGGATGTGAGTGAAGCAGTCTAAAGGGATTTTTAAAGTCCCATAGAAATCTGGGGGTCAAAGTCTGTTTCAGTTTCTGGTGTAACAAGAGAGACCTGGTCAAGGAGAGACCTGGACAAGACCTTTGCAAGCTCTGATATAAAAATTAGGAGAGAATGAGGAGAAATTCTGGGTTGTGTGTACCTGGTACCTTGGCTCAAGTTGGCCTGGGCTGAAATAGTGTGACTTAGCTTTGAAAATTGTTCAAGATACAAGAGATGCCCATTATAGTCAGGATCCAAAGCAAACTGAGACTTCTTTAATTATCCACTCTGTTCCTCCTTCCCCCAGCTACCCGCAATCATCGATACATGGGACACAAACTTACCTGTCTCTACATGTCTGAGGTGCTGTCATTGCTCATCCTCCCCATGGGGTCAGATGCAGCCTAGCAATATGCTTTTGGATGTGGGTAAGTGAGGTACATCCTCCTCCAGGGACTGCCACACTCACTTTCCTTAGTAACTGAAAATTCCTTCTGAGAAGGAAGGAAGCATCTCCAAGAAGCACCAGGATGGTGTTAGCACTGATGTGTCCTACTCCTGAGATGGACAATGGCAAGTGGGCTTCTGCAGGTGTGCCCCAAACACAGTGGTAAGGTAGCACACACTGGCATGCTTTTGAAGGCTTGACAGTACCTTCTAAGAGTTTAAACCTGGTCTCTTTTTCCAAGTGAAGCAGAGATAGGAGGGAGGGTAGAAGTTGGCCAACCAGAACTTCCAACTCCTGCCTGTGTGCAGGAGGTCAGTGTAAGAATCTGCTTAAGCTACACCAGCCTTTTAAACCTCCCTCAGTGTGTGCAGCCCTGTTCCCTGGAGATAATGAATGTCTTATGAATATAATTGTCCCGGGAGAAGTGGATGAGCAAGACTGCGTGTGCCACAAAACCTGAATCTACTGCAGAAATTCATGTGCCTTCCTCAGCAGAAAACAAGGGGCAGAGATAAAGTACTGTGGGTACAGGATCAAAGTAATTGCTTTCCTTCAAGGCAGTCACAGCAACACACATGATTCCAAGGTCATTTCCTCCCTTCCTCCTCCTTAACCCTCCAAAGGCTTCCAACCATCAAGACCAACCTTCCAATATCATAGGGACAGTCTGCAGAGTTCACTGGACACCAGAATGGGGTCTTCAAAGGGCGGAACTGGAGGTTTTATTGCCAGCTGCCCTCCCTGCAGATCTCATCATCCCTTACATTTATATCTGCCTTGAAAATAGATTTGTCACACAGCCCATCTCCCAGTCCATCTTCTGCTTCTGTCTCTTACATATTCTGTCCATACCAGACCTGGAGAAGCATTCCTGCTGCCTTCAGTGAGGTTTGAGATGGGACTTAATAGTCTCTAAGTGCAATTTATTTTACCCTTATGGAGCATTATTAATCTTTCTGTTAGGATGGAACAAATTATGTAATAATGTGTCCTTTTCTCCTACTTGATTCATTATTTAGAATTACCCAGACAATAATTTATGTGAATTATTCTGCAATTAATTTGCCATGAGTTTCTTGCAAATACCTTCTGAAGAGCATCTGAGCACCCTTGATTGGCTCCAAAGGCCTGTTTTACAGCTGGGAGTGGGACCAGACCTGATACCTGCAAATTTTAGGGAATGTCCCCATAAGAATATGGAGTATTTCCATTAAATTAGTACACAATCCCATTTGAGTTTCTCATTTTGTTTTCCAAATGTTGGAGGTGTTTTTTGTGGTTTAACTCAGCTCTGTTTCTAACTGAATTAAGGGAAAGAATTATAATTAAGGTCACATCAAAATGGGCTTTTTGCCCGTTTTCAGCTGAATCAGTGGAAAGCTGCAGCTTTTGTTTAGCCAACATTCAACGTAAATAAGCATTTTGAACCAGTGCTCTAATGTGGTAGTTGCATTTTGCATCCTCAGCATCTGTTTCCAATGCCTTTTGCTAATTATTTTAATAATCATTTGATATTTTGCATCTGTCCCAAAGTCCTTTCAACCCAGTGAAAAATTTTCCCTGACATTCATGACATCTGCATCTATTTAACTGAGAGGGAAGTCTCTTGTTTGATGGGAGGAGCAGAAGTGCAGCTGATAGAATTGCCTCCACATTGCTGACTGCAGGTAGGGTCTGATTTGCAGCACCTGAGGTGTGAGGCCCCAGTGCGGCTGACAGGAATGGCTGGAGAAACCACTTGATGATGCAGGATATTCTTTCAGAGGCTTCGTATTAATTTGCAAACAGATCTGTGTTCATTACATTTTAATTAGTTCCTAGTAAATGTGTCTTAATAAGCTCTTTTTAAACAAATAAAGTAACTGCCATATTAAATGCATCTTGAATAAATATGTGGCAGTAGGAAACAGCCCTTTCCTAACATCCTGGGTCTAAAAACATTAACAAACTCATAAATACATCTGCATGAAGATACAAGATTTAATAAAAGCCTTTGAGGATACCATTCATTCCTTTTGCACAAACATATTCCAGTTATCATTAGCCTTGTAATTAAAATCCTTTTAACAGCACTAATTGAAGGTGTCACCACCATAACTTTGTCATCTTAAAAACTGCTTGTTTCATGCATAACTATTGGAAGTGCAGGAGAGTGGGTGGGTCAAACATTCCAGGCAAGGCTTCTCATTGCACAAGTGAGTAGGAGTCAAGAGTAAAGATGCCAGGAAAGCACAAAATCCTAGGATACACTAACAGATTACAGAAAAACCAGCAGGTTACAGGCACTGCTACCTCAACAGCAGCACTTCCTATTAACACTTCATGCTGCAAAGGTGGTATTTTCTGCTCCCTTCCCCTGGCTTCAGTGAAAAGGTCTTGCCACAGCAAGCTAGGGCACTTTCACCAATAATTAACTGGACAGAGTTCATTAGGTAAAACAAAGGGCAAGCAGGCATTGGAGCCTTGCAGCCCATGCCAGCCTTGCATATGGAAAGTGAAGCTAATCCATAATCCATTGAAGCACAGAGTGGGGTAAAGGCTCACATATTAGACCAGTCACCAAGGTGTAGATATACAATAATGAAGTTCCACAACTGTCTTATTAACATACCAGATTTGATTTGGCTCCATTATATTTCATCAAATAGTTTACAAAGCACCCCGCATAAAACATCATCATAATTGTAATCATATATTTTGCGATTTAACGTGTACACCATAATGTACCATTAGTTACACAAATAACTAATAATTTGCTAATGACAATATTATGTTAAGTCAGTTTAGGGGCAATTAAAGTGAGTGATATTTACATATGCCTAATGAATCACAGTCGATGGCAGATTAAGAGATTCTAATGAATATTCATCCAGACATTCGCAACCAGCTTCACAGTTTATAAACTGAATTATGGTTGATTTGCCCTTTTAAAAATGAATATGTGAGTATCTTCTGCATGGGAGGAATGAACAATTGGGGCTGATTGTAAAATTTTTTTTTAAGCAATGTACTGGTCAGGACACAAAACATTTTTATGCACTCTCATACCCTTGGCTTCTCAGCTCCTTTTATATCACATATCAGCATTGATGAACTATCTCCATTTTCATTCCTACCCATGACATGAAATATAGAAAATGTTTTGTGTTGAATTAAATGCAATAGAAGTTTTATGCAGACTCACTAAGGAAATAATTACACAGGTAGCCTGCTTTCCCCAAGCAGAGTAAACAAACTCTCTCTGCTAAATGCTAACAACATTCTGCTTTTAAAGGTAGCCTTTATGCATGCTTACTTGAGTGACTGACCAAAATATCATTCATTTAGAAAGAAGCTGTATAAACTTCTCATAGGATGAAATTAGGGTTACTTTGACACATCCTATGCCAGAAGTTTCTGCTACTACTTGTATCAATAATGTAGGTAGCAGTAACGATAATTGCTAAGAGTATTAGATACAGTTTTATGGTTTGTCTATCAGATTTCAAAATGAGCTCAAAGAAATGTGAAGCATTTAAAGTTCACACACAGAGTTTTCCTTGGAAGTCCCTGTGAAGTGTTTTTGTGATTCTGAAGTGACACAGAATCACAGGATGGGTCCTGTGATGTTGGAAGGGACCACCGCAGGTCATCTGTTCCAGCCTCCCTGCTCAAGCAGGGTTATCCTGGAGCACATTGCACAGGATTTCCTGCGTTCAGGAAAAGTTCAACTACAGCTGGGAAAAATGCTGCTGGAATTCAGAGGACACTGTAGTTGCAACACAAGATTTAATGAACATGCAGCTCTAATAATTGACTTTACCTTTCTACTTGCTCTGGTCTAATCAGGTTTCTAGAGTTGGCCAGAAGTCCTGTTTTCCAAAATACTGCAAAAAATTTCCTGGATATTTGCACACTTTCTGCCAGAATTCTTATTGAGAAAAATAAGAATTCATTTTTCAATGAAAACTGAAAACACAGCAACAAGTATGAAGGGGTTTAAAACATTTTAAAATTAAGTTTAAATTATCTTTTTAAAGTAACAATTTTTTTATTTAAAACATCATTCATATTTTCATTTCAGTTTTCAAGTTCAGTTCTCTACTGTTTTTAAATAACAGGGATGTTACAGTTTTCTCAGTTGTCTGTTTCCTTCTTATTGCATTTACTTAATACATTGCTTTACAAGTGGATGGCAAACTAAGGCAAACTGAGAGGACTACTATAACCCCTGGAGAAGTACTTGAACTTTTCATCTTTGCCTGTTTCCAAGGCTTCTCTGATTCTCTAAAACAAGTCTGTTTCTGATGTGCTAAAATGACAGCTTCGGGGTGCAGTCCTACCAAAATCTCTGTAACTTCACCCCAAGAAGCTATTTAAAGTTTCCTCACCTTCTCTATGCTAAACCTTCTACAGCCTACAGCCAACAGCAATACAGATTATTTTATCCTTCCCTACATATTTCTTGCTCCTAAAAGTAATTAAGCTCGTGTCACTTCCAAGCTCCTGAAGCCCAAAAAGGGCTTCAGGAAAAGGGGAAAAGTCCCTACATTATGATTTCAGCTTCAGTGCTTCTGTTTGCTTTTCCTCTGCAAGTTTGCCTCATAACTGTGACTACAGATACAATCTGTAGTGCTCGTGCTGCTGGCAACTGAACAGTTTCACAGAACTTCCATCCCTTACATTTGGCAACCCCAGCTACCCCCACCTACTGCAGCAATTCATAGAAGTGTCTCAAATAATTTGATCTGTCTTTTAAACAGTGATCTCCTGCAAGCTTAAGTAGCTCTATACTTGTTTCAAAAAGCATTTTGCCTTTTCTGCTGTCGATTATAGAAATTAACCATTTCATCCCCAAATCATGGGCCTTTTTCTTCAACCATTACTCTCAGAAGCACACTCAAGGAACCAGGGTCAGGATGGTTCCCATTTTAGCTTTTATTGGCATTGCTATGCATTTCTGGATTGAGAACAGCCCTAAAACATGTGAACCCAAACTTTTCACATTTAACACTGCAGTGATTTTTCTGTGGCCACACACACTGCAGATATGTCCCTTCTTGCCAGTCAAAGGCTGTGTTAGTATTTGTGGGAATATTTTATCTATCTCTGTACAGAGTTAGATAAAAATCAGAGTTAGTGACAGGCACAAGCTGCAGCAAGGGCACTTCTTAATTGCAACAGGGTCAGGGTTTCACCCAAGACCATTATTGCTATTGCTACAGTATTAAAAAGGCACCGGATTGCACAGGGTTACATTGTTCACGGACCCTCTACACAAAAAAGATGTTTCTCCACCATCAGAGGAAGGAAATTACTGCTTAAAAGTTTTGTTTGTTTCTCACATATTCAGTGGTACAGAAAGCCTCAGGGCTTTTCTTAAAATGCAAATTTTAATAACTATGAGCCAGATTTAAAAGAAGCAGAATAGCTTGGTGAATGAGCCCCGCTGTACAGTTAGGAGACCAAAAAGCAAGGGCTGCTTGTTTTATAGAAGAACTGCTTAGAAAAGAATCAAAATGACTCATCTAGAGTAATGCAGAAAACACAGAGGGAGGCATCTGGGTGCTTCCCTGTCTGAGCTCATCCAGGACACTTCTTTTAACCTTTAACCTCTGATGGATCCATAGAGAAGCACTTAGATGTGACAGTAACAACTCAAATTACCTGTAGTCCTTGATAAAATGGATCAAAGGTTAAAAACCAAACAAGTGGATAAAATTATTTTCCTGGTGTGTAATTTTACCCGGGTTGAAAATGCATGAAATCTCCTTAATTACACTCTTTATCTTGAACTTATGGGAGAGCTCTGTGTGTACTGTGCCCTCTTGCTCATTTCACCCTCCAGACCCTGTTGCAAGTCTGGTACCTAATTAGTTTCATATATAAAGAATAGCAATCTGCAAGTGTAGTAGTAATGCTCCTTCTGCAAATTCCTGATGCAGGGAGACATGAGAAGCAAAAGAAACTACAGGCTGGAAAGAAGTGCTCATTTGGCTTAACTGAGGATGAGCTCTGCTTCAACAGGTGCAGTCCCACAGCCCTCCCTGTCTCCTACAGCAAATGAGAGAGCTGATGGGCATTTAATGAACCTCATTCTAACCTGTGTGGAATAATCTTTCCGTTAATCTTCTAACTGGTTTCCATCCATCTAGCAACAGCGGTGCTTAAATCTCGTGTTTGCACTTTACTAGCTGCAGATTGTAAATGTTTCATGAGCCGCTGAGCTTGCAGCATTACTATTTTATTAGAATGTTGAATATCTCGTGTTCATTGCTGTCTTACCAGCAAATTTTATCTAAACAAAAATTGCTTCCATACTTCTTGTGAATGACAATTTGGTGGTGTGATGGATGCTGTTGTTTCAGCTTGTTTTGCATCAACAGTTTGAAAATAGCCCCTCTGTCTTGCTGAGACACAATGGTGCACCTGTGGTAATGCCAATAAAAATACATTTACATCATGACTATATGCAGTTTAGCTCCTGATGAAGGGACAGAGGTCCTGTCAGCCTCTGGTCCTGGTGTTAAGCATCCATGAAAAATTCACCTGCCTCTGAAATGCAGAAAAGGTTTCACTAAGTTGAGTATTCCCTGTAGCATTCTGTTCCCTTAAAATGGAACCACAGCATCACTGAATAGATAAACTGAACCAGTTCAGAGTTCAGCAACAAGTGAATTGGTGTAACATCAATTACTGGTCTTCAAAGTATACTAACATCCTCTTGGGGCTTTGCTCAGTTCTCCCAAATCATGTGCACCCTCGTAAGGCCTTGTGATGCAGACAAGTCAGTTGAGCAATGAAAGCAGCTGGGAGTTGCTCATGGATTCTAGAAACTCTCTTTTGCTGACCATGAAGTCAAAACACTCAAGAGGGAAAAGATAAAACCACAGAGGTGTTCAGGGTGCAGCCCCACTAAGAGGTCCCACCAGCCCTGCGGCTGGCACAGGGGAACAGAGACTGTATTAGCCAAGAAGTTTAGAAGGGGAAAAGGGAGACATAAAAAGACCTCCCTTACAGTGAAATAAATCAGGAATTAGCTCTCTTGGTTATCCCTTCTCCGTGAATTTTGCCATAGTAAACTTTGAGCAAGAACCAGTTCTCTGATCTGGAAGTGAACATCATCAAATCGTGTCTTTATCCTCATCAAGACTCTGTCACTAAGAGCTTCTGAAATCCCAGGCCAGCCCAGACCCCCCTGGGCAGTAAGGTGGAGGGAGGAGTTTACACCTGTTGCTTATCTCCTTTCCTTTCATTTGTTAGATGTGAAACTGGGAATGGCTGATTTGGAGAGCTGAGTTTTCAGGAGCAATGGAGGGATCAGTACAACCAGGGAGCTGTAACGTGCTCTGGCGCTGCAAAGGGTGCCAGACCATTCTGCCCCATGTCCTCCTCCCACAAACACTCCCACACTGTTGCATCTCCAGTGTCAACAACTCACCCACCCACACAGAAAACCCTGCTCTGATCCTGCTGTTTGTAAACCAGGCAGGACTCGAGACTTCCATGTTGAGTTAAGAGTGAAGGAATGTATTTCCTCCAGTTCTGCAACAAACAGAGATAAAAGACCTGCATCAGCCTGACGGTTAAGCTCCAAGAGGATGTCATGGGCAAGTGAGTGCTGTGAGCAGTCAAGTACTCAACTTCCCAGCATGGCCAACACCCTATCCACTTTCTACAGCAGCCAGTCACCCTGTCTACCTCATTTTCCCCAATCAGCCACAAAATAAACATTCCCAGGTCTCCTACATACTCTTCCCACTACCTTCCGCCAGCCCCAATACTCTCAGTCCTACCTATTTAAAGCATAACCTCCTCTCCCACTGGTTCCTTCTGTGCAAGCTGCCCACTCCCTACACATCTCCTGCTGCTGATACACTGCTCCCTCACAGAAAACATCTTTCTATCTCAGTGCACAAAACTGCAACAAACCTACCCGTTGGCATTACAGTCACACATCAAAGGAATTCTGGCAAGAGCAGGGCCTGCTTTCAGACAAACAGCTGGACAAGGAGATGAACCTCCCAACTTATATTACTGGCATGAGAGCATCTTTTGAGCACCAACCAGCCACCCAAAAACCTCAGGTAGGCAAATGTCTACCCTCACAGCTCATGACCAGACTAGGCAGTACCAAGAAAAGTTGATTACTGGTCTGGAAACAAAGCAAAGGAATCCCAGTTTTGAGGATGGTTCTGATTCCCTTCTTTATGTTATAGCCCTTATTTAGCATCAGAAGAAAACAAACCTAACATTGATTCATTCATTCATTGCCTTTTTCATGCAGTGGTTTCCAGTCTGGTTTGCAAGCAGAATTTAAAGGTGTACATGCGAGCAATTGGGAGCTTTCTGAAAGGACTATGACTGTGATTCACCCAAATCCACAGTGAGCACCAGCCACACAAGTAGTGTGTTCTCTCTTCAGAGACTGGCTTTGGGAATCCCTGGTGCATGGAGGTCTGCTGCAGAGCCAGTGTCACTCTTGAGGTTCCGATGCCAAACATGGAGGGAAGTTGCTGCTTCTAAAGCAGTGTTAGGTGGCAAAGATGCTGCTGCCATCCAGAGCTGAGCACTCATACACCCTATGAAACAAATGTCTTTCGTCACTTTTCCAGCTATTCATTTAACTCTTAAAATTGTTCCCAAAACCTCTGTCTTGACAATCAGCTAGCTTGATTTGCTGGCAGCTGTCACTCTTAATGTCCTTGATTATTTGGGGAACTGCTATAATCCTTCTCATATTTACTGGTTCACAGTTTGGAGCATTTTTTTTTTCTCTGTAGAAAATAAAGCCTGAATTCAGCAAAGAACCTTAAATTTCCCGAGGGCTGCTGCTTCTGCAGCAACTCTGAAGCAGGTGACATTTAGCCAGGCAGCCTCTAAAAACCAGTGTGCATTTACCAGAGAGAGAGAAAGCAAGCACCACAATTGAAGGCAGTGCCAAGGAGCAGAATTCCAGGTACCGCCGGAAAACCACTGTGGGGTGCTCGGGTCTGTTCCCCCTGACCCCACACACTGCATTCCCTAGCCTGCAGCCTGCTTCCCGCCCTGCATGCCCCATGGTTCTCCAACCGCATCCCTCATCCCGCATCCCACATCCTTCCTCCTTCATCCCGCATGCCGAATCCTGAATCCCACATCCCAGATCCTTCACCCTGCATCCTTCATCCCGCATCCTTCATCCTGCATCCTTCATCCTGCATCCCGCATCCTGCATCCTGCAGCCCACATCCCTCATCCCGCATCCTTCATTCCGCATCCCGCATCCTTCATCCTGCATCCGCATCCTTCATCCCGGATCCCGCATCTCTCATCCTGCACCGCCCCCTGGCGGCCGCACCGGGAGCCGGTTTGGCTCTTTGGGATGGCAGCCCAGCCTGCGGGGCCACTGCCCAGCCCAGGCTGCATCCCGGTTCTCTCCCCCGAGCAACATCTGTATGGAAAGAAAAGCATGTGTTTACAAGGAAACGCTGATCTGCTTCCCTTTCCTAACTGAAGGCAGAGGGAGCGAGGCCATTGCAGTGCAATTACCATTTGCCACTAAAATATTTATGTTCTGCTAAACTCTGAAGTTGTATAAAAACCAGAATATCCCTCTAAATCTGCCCAGAAATACCACTCTATATATGCTTTGTTCTCCTGCAGTTGGGGAAAAATCTTTCCATTCGCTCCCCAGAAAATCCCCAGCAAAAGAGAAATTGCTAAGGGCTGTCTTCAAGGAAATGCTTCCAGCTGCTGTTGTCTTTATTAAAAGAAGTAAAGAATGAAACACAAAAAGGCCTCTCCAACTCCTGGGAGAATGTTCAGCTATTAAAACCACATACCCACGTAGCTCCCAAAAGCAGTCTTTCATAATTGCAAGCAAAACCCACAGCTGAACCAAGCTCTTATTGCTTTTCCCCAGTCAGACTGCATGTGATCGCTGTAAAACTGACTCCTGAGTGCTGTTTTATGGCTGAGGCTACAAAGGAGTTTGGTGAGGGCACTAACTAACTTTGCATCCCTCTAGCTTCTGGAATCCCCCACACTCTCTTTCCTGCAGGCTGAATGGGAAAGTTAAGGATGCAAGAATTAAGTCCTTAAAAATTGCATGGCAAAGGAGAGACATCCAGCTAGCCAAGAGGCAAGTTGTAGGAATAGTGGGAGATATGAGGGAGCTCTGTCTGCAATGCTATTCCTGAACAGAACACTCTGACTGCAGTCATTATTTCCTAGAAATGCCTGCTGCTGCTTCTAGATGCTGGACAAGGTCATGCAGAGCTGTCTGGTTTGAGAAATGCTCTCTGCAACAGTGTCTTACAGTAGCACTCAGCCAGCAAAGCTATTCTGGTACCGAGTGCACATGAGCAAAAATAATACAACTGTTAAGTTCCTTAGATGGAAACTGTCAAGGTGGCAAGAAATGGAGCTCCACAGATGCAGGACCCATCTTCCACTGGATGACTGGCCTATTACCACCAGCATGTGCCTTAATTACAATGGTAAAACACAAGATAATCTGACTAACAGTACGTAATTTTCTGGATGAAACCCTGCGGGTTTTGACCAGTTTCAGAGCTCTGGTGAGAAGGGTGAAGCCCTCACTTTCAGTGGTTGCTTGTCACATTCCCAAGTCCCCATGTCACTGGCACCAAGGCAGCAGGGTCTCAGCAGTCATGGTACCTTTACAGCTGCCCAGTTCAGATCACCAGAGAAACTGGGAGGCCATCACAGCCTCTCCTTTTTGCCTCCTTCCCCAGGTGACATGGGCCAGGAATCATTTTAAGGTGGTATCACCTAGACTGAGAATACAACCTCTACCTTACTCAGAAACAGGCTGCCAGGACTGAATTCATGAGGTTTATGTGGTATGCCAATGGTGGGAAGTAGTGATCCCAACCTATCTTTCTCCTTTCCCACCTAAAACCATGCACCTCACTCCCTGAGCCCTCATTCAAGCCACTGACTTGTTTAAACATAAGTTCATGCACCCTTGCTCCTTGCAGACCAACCTCTCTGAAACCATTTTCCTGCTACAAACCCAGCCCAGTGGGGGCTCAGCATGATCCCCTCACACTGCCACTCCACAGCAGGCTTCCTTCATCACAACCAGCTGCAGAGCTGCTCCCTAGGTGGACCTGGAGAAATGAGCTGAGAGAAGCATCGTGGAAGTCAGCACAGACTGTGAAATAAATTCACTCACCAGCAAGACTCATTCAGGACTGGGGAGGAGGGCAAATTCCAGAAAGGAACTTTCTTGTGGCCAGACCAACTCAGCAAGCAGCAGATATGTTAGATCAAGCTGGGGAGCATCATGCTGTAGAGCAAATAGATAAAGTCAGAGAGGTCAATTTACCCCTGTCCTTCAGGGCTTCCAGGCTTCAGGAAGGCACCTGCACAGGCAATATGTCACCAGAGTGCTCAACACACAGAGCAGGTGAGAAAGAGCCCAGAAGGTTGCCAGCCAGTACACAGGCTGGCTTCTCCCTGGTCACTGTTAGATGCTCCACCTTCTGAAGCAGCTGCAGTAGAGATCACGAGCTCACTAGGTGCTGGGGACTAATGACCCCTCCCAGGCTTAGAGCTCTTTTTTGCTGCTAGGATGTGCCAAACTCTTGTCCCTGTCTGGCAATGAGTGGATGCAGAGTGCTGGGATCCCTGAGGCTGCTCAAAGCAGTGTGCCTGTACCTCTGCCTCTGGAGATGCACCAGAAAGTGCATGCATGCACAGTTCTGCTTTCTCCAATGGCCCACGGTATTCCCTGACCTAAGTGCTGGAGACTGAGGTGAGACACTGGCAAAAGTAGCTCCTGGATGCTCTGGAGGCACGGGTCACTACCCAAGTGAGAATGAGCAAGAGGTTGCAGCCACCTGGGGAGGCCCAGAGCAAGAAGCAATGTGTGCACACACGTGTGTGTGTGTGTCTCTGTGCGTGTGTGTGTGTGTGTGTGTGTGTGTGGGCCTTGCCCAGCCCATCTCCAGCCCATCTCCCTCTCTTCCCAACACCTTCTAAAACGCTTTATTTTCCCCTGGAATTGCACATATACAGGACCCAAGTAACCCAGCCCAGAGGCCTCACCCCAGACTCTCACCAGTCTCACCAGGACATCCCTGTAGAAGGGACAAAGATCTTCAGTGACGTAGCTAGGTGAGGGAACAGGCACACTATCTCCTATCCCAGCTGGCAGCCTTCAGCACACCCACACTCCCCTTACCCACATACCTGCAGTGCAGCTCTGCCACGAGCCTTTGGGAGAGCCAGCAGACTGCAGGGTGGCCTTGGTCAGCTTACTGTGCTTGGGTGCTCCAGACTCATCTCCCAGAGCTTTGTGGAGTCTGTGCTAGCTGTGGTTTGTAAGGAGGAGATGGCCATGGTGTGGCAGAGTACCTGCATGCAGCAGCAGCTCTTCCCCCAGTAATCCTCACACCAGTGACATCACCCATCCCCACAGCCTGTCCACATTTGTCAGTGATGCCTTCCAGGTGCTGGAGCAACAGCCAGACAGAGACTGGTAACAGCCAGCGCCAGGAGTGCACAAAATCAGAGCAGGTGCACTTTAGTGCAGAGCAGCCTCAGCAGTGGGTGTCAGAACTGGCCACAAAGCTGATCCCCAAATTGCTGTTACTGGTGACTGGGCTCTAGCAGCTGCTTCCTCAACAGTTCATCATCATCACTGTAGCCAGGAGACACACAGTGCTTGGTGAAGTCAAGGAACCCAAATTTGTCTCACTGAGTTCCACTCTGCAGCAGACCCCTGAGTAATCTGAGAACAGAACAGGTTTAATCCCAGGGTTACCTGGGATCTTAGGTGCTCTACAAGAGTCCAGGAAAATTTCAGAGTGTCTGTCAGGATAGCAGTTCAGCTGCCTGTGGAGAAAAGGGTCAGAGGCACACATTGCAGGGAAATAATAGATCCTTTGCTGTGATCCCTGGGGCAGATGGGTCTGGGCTTCTAGAGATGCCTGTTAAACTTTTGTCAAAATGGATTTTAACATTTGTCTGCTCCTGGAACACATCTCAATCTGCTGAGCAGCAGGTGCTCTTGGTGGTCCCTCAGCTTCTCTGGCAGCTGTAGTGATGGTCGCTACCACTGTAGCAGAAAACATGATTCAAAGAACTAGCACAGGGTTTTTCCAGAGGTGGAGACTTCATCATCTGGCAAGGGCTCAGGCTCAAGTCAGGCTGGGAGCTATCAGGAAATTTCTCCATAACAAAAGCTTTCTGCAGTGATACAGTTTATTAATTGCTCTTTGCTCCAACAATAGTGCCTAGAGAGTCATAGTACAGGGTATTATATGCCTATTAATATTATTACAACAAAAGGCCCTGTTTTCAGACCTTCCAGTTTCTGGCAACTTCTCTCCTTTTTTTTTCTTTTTGTTTTTTTTTTCTTTTTCTTTTAATATTTCTTGTGTAATGTAACATCTATGAATCACGCAAGTGATTGCTGGTTTCTCTGATAAACGCTC
Organism: Haemorhous mexicanus; assembly: GCF_027477595.1. Classification (NCBI taxonomy): domain Eukaryota; kingdom Metazoa; phylum Chordata; class Aves; order Passeriformes; family Fringillidae; genus Haemorhous; species Haemorhous mexicanus. The sequence continues at coordinate 52,508,145 of NC_082343.1, forward strand.
TGGGGGCACTTTGATGTTTGCAGTACATTACTATGTGACAAGCCACACTTCCTCTTGCCAATGTTTCCACTTAGTGAAATTTTATCCTGTACACACACACACATTCAGCCTGTTAATACTGGGCAAATACAATATACTCACCAGTCACAGAACCTGAGAGCACAGCTTTTACAATGTACAGCATGACAGGAAGGAGCTTTGTTTTCTACACCACACAGGCAATACTAGCATTCCCTGGCCTTGTGATGTCCATGAAGGTGTTCCAAACATCAGTCCTTACCAGAGGTAGCAGATGGATGGAGGGATGACTCAGGCTTGCTGCCTCTGGAAACCAAGGTACTCTCAGAGGAGGTCAGAGAGGGTGAGGCAGCCCCACAGGGCGCTGAGAGCACCAGAAGAGAAGAGCACCAGAAGAGAACAGGTGGTTGCTGTGAGACAAGCTCAGTTATGTGTGAGATTTTGGGATGTACTGGGAAAGGAGTAAGAAGGGCTTATGTGAAGAAAGTGTCATTTCACATGTAATCATGTGAAGAAGGTGTCACTTTCTTCACATGAGTACATGTAAAACATGGAATGGTCTCTGAGAGAAGTGCTTTTTTCCAGTATGGGATATATCCCACTTGTCATGGTCTGTCTCGGGACAGGGACAAGCAGTATCTCTTTCTGCCTCTCTGGACTGCAGAAGTGTTGTGGCAGATCCCTCAGCAGAGGCTCTTCCCAGTATCAAAGGGAGCCTGAAGCTCATCATCAGTTCCTGGTAAGACAGGACAGGTTAACACCACAATATTTGAAAATGATGCACAGGTCACGTGGAAGAACTCCAAACTCACCGCCTCTTTCCCCTGTTACTGCACCCTTGCCACAAGGATGTATCCCTGTGCTGTCCCCTCTCCTGCAGCAGCAGTGCTGAGTGCTGGCATGGCAGGGCAGCTCATGTCACACAAGGCAGCACTTGTCACACAGGGCAGCACATGTCACACAGAGCAGCACATGTCACAGAGGGCAGCGCATGTCACACAGGGCAGAGCACATGTCACACAGGGCAGAGCATGTCACATAGGGCAGAGCATGTGACACAGGGCAGCAAATGTCACACAGGGCAGCACATGTCACACATGGCAGCACATGTCACACAGGGCAGTGCACGTCACAGAGGCCAGTACATGTCATGCAGGGCAGCAGATGTCACACAGGGCAGTGCATGTCACAGAGGGCAGAGCACAACATAGAGGGCAGAGCATGCCACACAGGGCAGAGCATGTCACACAGGGCAGAGCATGTCACACACAGGGCAGAGCATGTCACACACAGGGCAGCACATGTCACACAGGGCAGCAGGACAGTGCTCAGCAGGGGCAGCAGAAGCTGTGTCCCACTCCCACAGGCCCTGCAAGCTCCATCTCACAGAGTTACAGATTCATAGAATAGTTTGGGTCGGAAGGGACTTTTTATAAAGTCATCTAGTTCCAGCCCCGGTCTGTGGGCAGGGACATCTTCAACCAGACCAGGATGCTCAGGACTCCATCCAGCCTGACCTTGAACACTGCCAGGGATAGGGCATCCACCACCTCTCTGGGGAACCTGAACATTCTCATTGTAAAGAAACTTCTTACCAATGTGTATTCTAAATCAGGCCTCTTTTAGTTTAAAACCATTACCCCTCATCCTATGGCAACAGGGAGTTTCCCTGGTATGGATCAGAAAAAGCAAGAGGTGAATGGGTTACACAACTCTTATGACTAAAAAGAGCATGTGGGACAAAAAGATGGTGTTCTAAATCATCTGAACCTGTGGCAGATTGATGTTCTGCCTTGTTTGGCTGAGAGATTTGTGATTTTGCGTGGCCCAGCCCTCCCACCTCATGGGAAGTACTTCTAGGGCATCAGGTTCCTCCACCCCACTCTCACCAGCCACTGGAGGGAAGCCACGGGCTACACTTCTAGAGAAGTTCTGGTGAATCTGAATTTTCTGCCTTTTTTTTTTTTTTTCCCCTCCAAAACCTCGAACCCTGACAAGGTTTAGTATTTTATAGAGGCCTTCTGAACCAAGTTCTGACTGGCGTGTCTTTTATTCCAGGGCACAGAAGTTTACTGCCTCAGAAACCACATTTCTCTCTCAGTTCTCCATTGGGCTAATTAATGTCACATTACTAGATTTCTGGATTTAATTACAACCATTCACAAGTACAGTTAGAACCAGCAAGAAGAGGCCACAGCTTGTTTTGATTGGATTTTTGTTAGGCAAGCATAGGGATGAGTTTGCTGTCACGGGAATTAAATACATTTGAGGAAGGATGGAGGGAAGTTGAAGGGTTAGGAAAACAGTTGCTTTTTAGAATCATAGAACGGTTTGGGTTGGAAGGGACCTCTAGAGGCCTCTAGTCTAACCCCACTGCAGTGAGCAGGGACATCTTTGACTAAGTCAGGTTGCTCAGAGTCTCATCCAGTCAGACCTTGCATGTTTCCAATGTTGGGGCACCCGCTGCAACCCTGGGCAACACGTTTCAGTGTTTTAACAACCTCATTGTAAAAAGTCCTTACATGTAACCTATTTCAACCTCTTTCAGTTTAAAAACATGACCCCTTGTCCTATTGCAACAGCCCTGCTAAAAAGGATGCAATTTTACTGAGAACTGAAGTAAGTGCTTTAGTCCATCCCTATTCAGGCCCACATACAGAAAAGCAATTAGGCACTTAATTAACTTCAAGCACATGGGCTGTTAAGCATGTGTCTAAGTGGTTTGTTGAAAAGGGATAGCATTAAAAGCACGCTTAAAATTAACTATATACGCTCAGCTAATTTCCTTGCCAGCTAAGCACACTTTCTAATCATAATGGACCAAATTCAGCAATGACAAAATGACATCATTCAGAATTACAGCAAGGTCAAACTTGGTCTGTGGATTTCTGTCCTTTGAGATAAGGAGGAATTAAGCTTGAAGCAAATAGGAAGAACTCAGACAGGTACTGTGAAGTGCCACTGCTGCACGCTGAAATGGTATCATGGGTAGGGTATGTACAGGTATTTATGAGAGCAGAATGTATCTTTCTTATCTCATTAACATTCTCAATATATTTAAATTTTTTCTTCTTCAGGACAGAGGGGAGAAGTCCAAATGGGAATGTTTCTGTTCACTGAAAAAAAAAAGACTGCTTAGATTTTATAATTTTTGTGTTTATAAGAGCTTGCATTTCAAAGCAAAATTGCTCAAAATTAGAAAGAAAATATTTTTTAATCATTTTCTAAGAAAAAATATTTAAGAGAATAAAAGAATTTTCATCAAGCTTGTAATATCCCTCCAAGTCTTTCTGAGGGATGTTGATTTTTTTTTTAATGAAATGGGTATTCCATTTAGAAAAAAAAAGTCAGTCATTTTCCTTAAGTCCCATTTTTCACTTCTGCTAATTAATAACCAGAAAAGAAAAAAAAATAAGTGCACTGGAACACACTGTCCCTTTTGCTTTCTCATCCTAATTTGGGCATTGCAACCCCCGGAAGAGTTTTGACAAGAAAAAAAATCCCAATCCACAAATCAAAATCAGGTCAGTTGAGGCAGAGGATCCTATGTATTTTCTAAAATTACGTGGATACCTCCAGGCGCTGATGAAAAATGATCTTGGTTCCTGGAAACACAACGAATGTTCACATGGGCACACAGCTGGCACGGCAACTGGAGTGCCACGGATTCGGTCCCCCCAGCTCACCCCTGGGAAAACCTGTCCCCTGCCTGTCCTGAGCAGGGGAGCACACAGGGATGGGGCTGTGGAGCCCTTGGCTGTGAAATCCAGGTGGCCCTGCTGCAGTGCTGGGGCTCAGGGCTGCCAGAAGCCCCCTGCCATGCCAGGATGTGACTCAGTGCCAGGGCAGTGTGTGGATGGGAAAAGGCAGAAACAGTGGGCACCTTCTTGCTCTCAGGTGGGGACAGGTTCTGACCTGCTGGACCTCACTCTGTGGGGGCCACTGTGGGGCCAGGGGGGGTCCATGTTTATTTCTGCCTGCTCACCTGACATCCCCAAACAAGGAGGAGGAGGTAGCCCTGTGGCCAGCAGATGTTCAGCATAAAGGTGGCATCAGGGCCTGCAGGGCTGCAGGGGAAACAGAGAGAGGATCAGGAAAGAGACACTAAATGCATGGGAAGTCCACTCTTGGAATCTCTGCTGGTCAGAGTGACCCCGAGATGTGTTAGAAAGTCTCTTTTCTCGGCACAGTAGTTGAAGGAGTCAGAACTCTTCAGTTCTCGTTCTCAAGGTTGTTTATTGTTTCTTATCTATAAAATTCTTTCTCCAACCTGCCAAGGTCTGTCTGGCAGGTTGAGTTGAGGCACACTGCTTGTTCTTGGGGCGGTGTTATCTTTTTATATTAAAAACTACATGTATACTATTTACAATAACTTCTCAATACTTATCACCTATGTTAGATAGTGAGTTTCTACTCTAAACTAATCTAAAAATGCCAACATCACAGCAGAAGATGGAGGCCAAGAAGAAGAAAGAGAAAGTGGACATGCCCAGATTTTTCTATCTTGCCTCTTGAACCTCCATTCTAAAAACCCCAAAAATCTATTTTTACACCTTGTGATAAATTCACTAGCATTCTACTTAAACTCTTTTTGACTCATAATTTTTTATATAAAGGTTGTTAATTGTTTTTTCTAACAGCTAAATCAAAGGCACAGGGGTCTTGGGCTCTGTGCCAAGGTCTCTGAGCTCCTTGGCAGGGTCTCGAGTCCTCCAGGGCAGCCAGAGGAATTTCCTGGGTTCTGACAGCCCACCTGGTTCAGGGGGCAACCAAAATGAAAACTGCTCAGTAATATTTGACATTTTGTATTTTTTCCTTCCGCCTCCACAGCACACACAGTATTGCCTCAGATAACTACAAGACCTCTTAGGTCTGTGGTGAACATCACTTCAAAAAGATTGGCCCTCCTTGATTATGGCCAGTCATATGACTTTCAGCTCTGACAAACAGTTTTGACTAAAGTAATCATTTCTTCTGGCAATTTGCAGTCAGAAGCTACCACTGGTGTCAGAGCTATCTACATCCTTCCTCTGGAGCAGCTGCTTCAGCTCCTCAGCATGGAGCTTTAACCTGTGCCTAGCTTGATATTCATGTGCATTTTTAGCAAATGAAAAAAATGGATGTACTTTTTTAGACTATGAAAACCTATATGCTGATATACTCATTCTCCTATCTTGAAAGAAACTTTACACTTTACCCCTACAGACAGGCACAGGTATCTGTTTTAATAAATCCCCTGGCTGTAATAACACAGGTATTGCAACTCAATACTTCTAAAGATCTAGGAAAATTATTTCCCAAATGTACTGAGATTCGAGCATAGAGTTCTGTAGCATTTCATTAATACGTTGCATGATGTTGCTATCAAATATAACTTGTGATATTACTAAACATAACCTCAGTTCTCAAAACAAACCATGGCTTTGGGGGAAGACGACTCTGCTCATACCTGATAAATGAGACCATGGGTAGCAACAAACTCATTGCCCAAGGCTCAGCTGCCTTACCACTGCCTGCAGACCGAATGGGAAGCCAAGACCTGAGCCCTACCACTGCTTCCTGCCCCTGCTCACAGGAACAGGGACAGGCTGATACTGATCTGCCCAGAGCTGCAAATCCCTCTCTGCTGCCACGTCACATGAACACTATCCATGGGCATAGAAGGTTAGAAGCACTAGACAGTGGCATTGGTCCTCATTGTTAGTGTCATTATTTGGGGCACAAAACACAAGCATTAATGAGATCACGTATTGTCCCTGTTGGTTTTCAAAGAGAGGAGGCTGTTTTCAAAGCATGTGGTTTCATGTCCATGTAGTCCCAGTTAGAAACACTTGGGATCCCCTGCACTTGCTCAACAACTCTGCACAGACATCTGCAAAGCTGGGTAATTCCAGTGTTCCCGAGACACGTGGTAATAATACCTTGGCTCAGTCTAAGAAAATTTCCAGGCCAGTTGAACATTTCCAACAAACTTTTGTGGAAAGCACAAGTTCCAAGACTGACTGAACAAACATCATTCTAGTCCAAAAATTACTCAAAAGTATGTTTACTTTTAATAATGAGTAACACGGAAGGCTTTTTCTTCTCTGATGGTAAGCAAAGAAGTCAGAAAACAAATGAGATGTAATCATAGCTCTGAACAGTACAAGGACAAGGTCATTATGGTGCCTTCCATTTCCTCTCAGAATTCTCTGGGAAATTCTTAGGATCATTCCCATGCCTGAAAAGTACCACATTTCTGGTGGCACCAAAAATGGAAGTTGCATTGTGGTAGGAGAAACTGTTTGTGGTTTATTTAATACAATAGTGGTCATGTCTGTGGCTGGAGTACAAAAGGCAAATTTGAGTCAAAACCAATTTGACATATTTTTGAGAGTGGATCTCAGACATGCTCACACACACAAAGACACATACATATGTTGCTTCCTGAATTTATTTTGTCTACAAGGCAGAGGCTGTCAATAATTTTTTACTTACATGGAAATACAATCAGCATATCAAAACATATTTGTGTTTAGACTATCAAGATGGATTTATAACCAGAACGTGTTTATAAAATATTCTTTTCAAGGGAAAGTGGTGCTTGACAGGTCCTAAGACTTTTTTGCAAACATTTGCTTGTCTGTGAATTTTCCCATCACCATTCTTCAAATCATGATAATGGGGAAATTCACAAGACAAGCAAATGCCTTTTCCTCCCTAAGTGGTGAAATTTACTACAAAATTTCAACAATGTGAGGAAAACCCTGCCCACCTCCAAAAGTAGTGTTGAAACAGGTTACGTTTTCATCTTCTTGTAAAGCTGGCTAACAGCTCTCAGTATTAGGTAGTACTACAGATCTGCAGCTCAAGCTGAAAGGACTGGCACAAGGATATAGGACAAAGGCTTTTTTTTTTTCCTCTTTGAAAGAGTTTTGGGTGCTAAGAAGAAAAGAGCATTCTCCCCTCTTAGTTTCTTTTTTTTTTTTTCCTATACAAGAAACAAGAGAAAACATTCATTTTCTTGGTCTGTTTCTTACAAGAAATGAGAGAGTACACAAGTTATGTTCATGTATCCACCTGTAGGTCATGGAATCTGTGATTACAAGGATCTGCTATGCTGAGTCTTAAAAGAAATTGCTTGATTCTCCATCACAGTATTACTATACTGAATTACTACAAAATTATGATGTAGCCAGTTTTTCACCTAACCAAACATAATCATTCTGCATTTAAATTTTACCTCTTTTGATATTCATGAAGAAGTCTGGGAACCTTATCAGATGTGAGACTTTGAAGACCTTTTTAAATATACCTACTTCTTAGTTTGGGGGTGTTCAGAGGGCTGTATCATAAGCAGAAAGCCTCTACCAGTTCACAGGAGGTTATTCATCCCCTGGTCCTTTCTGTCAGTGTCACAGACCACAGAGAGAATGTCCCTGGTGGCTCACACTGAGTCTTGTGGGTGGTTAAATGCGTGGGAGTTTCGCTCTTTTGTTCTGAAGTATCTCCAGGAGAAATCACCCGCAAATTTATGCTGCTATTTTTGTGTGACTCGTTTGCAGTAGAAAAAGGAGTTTACCGTGTACTTTTGTGCTCTACTGTAGATATAAAAGGAAGCTTCAAACTTCCACTGCTTATTGCCAAACTCAATAGAGATATCAAAGGGGAAGTCCAAGATGGTTTTTTTCCCTACCTTCAAAATCATTACTTCATAACAAATGGCCTTTAGAGAGACAGCCAGTGATTTACCCAAGGCTGAAAGCATAATCTCTCCCCAGTGGGCTCACAGCAAACTCATAAAAACTGATGTGATTAGGTGATTTGCCTTTGGATTCTCCTGGCTCCTGCTTTCTGCAGGCTCAAACTTTAAGAAATGCATGGCCCTTTCTACCCCTTTTCCAGATTTGATTCTACCAAGAGAAAAAGTCATAGTATTTGCTTTCCTATACAGCAGAGTGTTTTTATTGAAAACATTATGCCAAGGCCTGTTTATACAACTGTCTTGGAGCTATATGATATGAACAAACAGCTGTTGTGGTATCCTGAAACCTCATCAGCTCTAAGAAGGTTGAGTGGTACCATCCCAGGTCAGGAGCAGTGATGTTAACTCTCTTGGCACACACAGAGATGCATGGGAGCAGTGTTACTCATGGGTCTTTGCCTGTGCCAGGCTGAAATGGGTGACAAAACTTCCGGGGAGCACAGCAAGGCAACGCGAAACTCCAAATGCCCGTGAAATTATATTATCTATGACCACAGGGCAACCACGGCAGTGGGAGATAAGAACCATTCCTAAGGCTATGACTGTTCACCCTGATGGTTAAAAAAGAAAAGGGAGGAAATTATTATACCCTTGGGGAAAGGCAGAATGAATCTGGGCAGTCAACATGTAGGCACAGAAACCCTTTTGACTCTGACAAGCAAAGCCAAGGAACCAGTGCCTGCTAGGTGTGCAGGTGTAAATGTGTATTTACTGCTCTGTTGACTCAGTTCCCATCTGGTTTATTAGCTTTTATCACCTGGTACAGTAGCTTAAGCCAGCAGAGCAGAGGAACAGACATCAGTGTGCGGGGAAAGAAAGAGGGAGGTTAGAGGTAATGCCTTAAACCAACACAGCTGGGAGTGTGAGTCAGAGACCTATGGCCCTTGACAGTCATCCACCTTTGCATGACAGAAAATGGACTCTGGGTTTAATGCTGTCACTTCTGATGGCCAAAATGCCTTTTGGTTTTTTACAATAAATGGTATTTTCTCTATGTCCCATGCAGCCAAAAGGTCAGCTGTGGTGTGAGAGCTGATGAAGCTGCCCTTGCATCCTCCATGACTGTGGTTGCACATACTCACCTTTGAGTCTGTTCTGCTTCATTATGGGGACCATATCTGTAAGAAAATAATTTTGCTTTGGTAACACATTGTGTTAACAGGATTGTGGGGGAGAACCATAAAACATTTTCTTTCCCTTTGATATTTGTGACTGTGAAGCACCTCAGCTACGGGCAGTAAAATAACAACAGCAGTGTTGAGTATGTGGCAAACAAACAGCAAACCTGCGGTTTCTCTCCACAGGCTATGCAGCCTTGAAAATTCAGCCAGACATGCTTGGCCAGCACCTGCCCACTTGCTTTGTTGTTGTTGTTGTTTTGGTACAGACCAAGTCAGTCAAACTTGCAGAGAGCTGGTTTGCAACTGGACCAGGGCTTCAGACACTTGAGCAAAGAAACCCCTCTCAGGTTACGGCAATCAGGCGTCTCTCCTCAGATGTGTTCAAAGCCCTGAGAGCCCTGGACTTTCCCAGCAAATTCCTCTGGAATGTTAATAGTCTTCAGATCCCCCACCAGGTGCCGGCAAGGTTTCTTGAGGCTGCTGAAGGGGAAGTCCTCATGACATACTCCAACTAAATAAAAATAGTATAATAATAATAATTACAGTAATAATAATAATAATAATGATGATGATGGTGTTTGGCTGGGGTTTTTTTGCCTCAGGAGAAGATGTGTGTTTGGGAAGAAACAGCAGTTGGCACCCGAGAGTGTTATTCAGAACAGGTCAACTTAAAATGCGATTTGCCGGATATTGTTAAGGTGTCTGCTCAGAGGTCTGGCTGATGATGTACTTACAAAGCAGAGGAATGCTTCCTTTATCTCCAAGTGGAAATGTTGAAGCAGATGTTTTAAATAAAGATCCTGGCACTGCACATAGGAGCCCGCTGAAATATGCATTTGTATGCACTCCGGAGATGTTAAAGAAGTTGAAAGCAGTAACTATGGCTACTTTTTGACCCATGGACAGTCAAGGGGACTCTGAACCTCTGTGCTCTGGTCTCAGTTCTGCCACTGCCTTCCCAGATAACCTTGACCAAGTTGTTCCATCTCTTGTGCTTCCATTTCCCCAGACACAACCCAAGGTGTCTGCCACAGCCTCCTTTACAAAGCAGGCTGTGGAAAAAGCTGTGCATGAAAACCACCAGTGCTGTCAGGCACAGAGAAAAATATGTGAACACGGGCACTGTTCCTGAGGGATGGGACAGCATACTGGAGGTGACAGGTAGCAAGAAAAGGGCTTACAGAGGGAGTCCTTGCCAGCTCTTGTATCAGTGTAAGGGTGACAGGAGTGCTGCTTGAGGTAAGGTAAGGTACATTGGCTGGTGCTCAAATATTCCTTGGATTTTTTTTTTTATGTAGGCCAAGGAGTTCTTTGTTGCAAAAGAAAAAAGTAACAAGATAAGGAGGCATGAAGGGACATGGCAGGAAACATGGCAAGCCATGATGGGCCTTGACAAAACTTTCTATTTTTGAAGTTGCTTAATATAGTTCTGAAAAAAAGGTCTTCATTCTTATGAAATATCTCCTTGCCCTTCTTAAAAATATCCTCATTTTATGGGCATCAGAGCAGGCTGATCTTTTGGCACCTAACAACAGCATTTCATTTCCAGAATAAAATATCTCAGATATAGATCAGATCAGATATCATCAGATCTCAGATATATCCAAGCCCTGAGAATATAGAGTCATTGCCAAGGTTGGAAACTGTTCCTAAGCAAAGCTCCTTCTGCATATGCTCCAAAAAACATTTGCTTTCCTAAAACATAGTCTACCAAAACAAAGATTTCTAGTCAACAGGATAGTGGTATTTTTAGACACTTAGAATCATGATTTCAGGAGCCAAAGGGAGGAAAATTATATCAGCATTCAAGAGGTCCATCCAAGATATGTATCAGTTATTTAACAGATAAGTACAGGCAGAAAGATCAAAGCCTCCTTCTGGGATGAATAACCATGATTCAGAGAGCTGGGAGGTGCAAAGAAATTACTCCATCTAGCTAGCTATCGCTTTTAGGAGGAAAGAAAGCAATTTTTCACACTTATTTTAAGTCATTCCTTTTGCTCCACCAAAGTTTAAAGTACTACCCTGTAGCAACCAAATGGCAGGTGAAGTAGGAAGAGGAACAGCAAGTCCTTGACAGAAGAAATAAGTCATCGTTCCCTCCCACCGGCAGAAAGGGAAGTCAAGCACAGCTGGAATGGCACACAGCACCGGGGGAAATCACCTCTTTGTTTTCACCTCCTCCTTCTTCACGTCCTGCTGTGGCAGGCCTGCAGGCACTGAGGCTGCAGACAAGGAGGCAGAAAATACCCGTGCGGGCTTTCCAGATTGTTTTGACGCGTCGAATATTTGGAAAAGCAAAGTGAGGTGTCTGTGTCCCCTCTGTGTCCAAAAGCAAAATTCTCTGGTGTTTCCAAGCTGCCTCAAAAGCTGGGAGTTCACATTTCCCTGTAAACCTGTGTGGCTGAAGGATTTCCTGAAACAGGGGAAGCCTGCAGCAGCACCTACCAAGGTATGATGGCCATTTATCACACTCATCACCCAGTTCCTTGCCTGAAAAAAAGCCTAGCTAAACAAGCCTGACCCAGAAAAATGGACCACTCTGCCTTCCAGCACCTCAGAACGAGACAGGGAAAGCCAAGGAGGGGGCCATATATTGGCTACTTCTGCCAACAAATCCATTGCTCACTCACAGAAGGAGCTGGGGGTCCCCCCTCCCTTCTCCCTAGAGCCTGCTTTCCAGCTACACCATGTCCTTTGGAAGCTTCTTGGAGCTCCTCTCATCCTCACTACTCCATGTCAGCTGTCCATTCCCCCTTGTCTTTTCCAGGCCCATAGTGACTTCTTTCATTGACCTTTAGAAACTCCTCCTCTATCCCCTGGGTGTCCTTTTCCCTCCTCTGTGCCCACCCGCTGCTCCTTACCAGCCCTGCTGACTCCCAGCCAGGCACTGCACCTTCCTCCCTCCCCTCTCTGCTCTCCTCACCAAGGCAGGGAAGATAAACAGGACTGTGCTTTGGGTACTGTTGTGTTGGACAACAGCCATTAATAGCTTTTGCTCCCCTGAGTAGCAGAGAAAAGTTTGAGGCCCTGATAAACAAGCATTAGGGCTCCCATGGGTGCTTCAGACACCCCTTGCTGCAAAATAATGTCCTTCTACAAGAGAAAGGTCCCACTCAGCCCCAAAGGTCCTAATCCAGCCAGGCATCCCCATGGCCTGGCCAAGTGTCAGGGGCGTCCTGCAGCAGATGGTCCTAGCACAGATGAACCTGAGCCTGAGGTGCCTTGGCCTCCTCAGGACATAAATAAAGGTGTTTATTTGATGTTTATTTCATCCTCAATCAGACATGATCTGCACTGCTCACCTACTCCCACCTTATGCTATGAACAAGACAGAGGATTGCTGATATCATTGACTTTCCTAAGTGGCACAGCAGCCCTAAGGTGGCAGCTGACCCCCACATAGTCTGAGGAGAAGCTGTAAGTCCCCTTTTTCCCCACTAAGCTGGCAGGCATTTTCTTAGTTGAGGCTGCCTACTCCAGCTGGATAACATCAGACAACATCAGCCCTGCACCATGCACTGCTGGGGTGTCTATGCACGCTGTCTATGCCCAGTGGAGAAGGGGAACAGAAAACACCTCCCTTGCTTTCCTTCACCTTTCATCTGTATTTCTTTATTGCAGACCACAGCCCCCTGGGCTGTCTTTCCCTTCACTGTATCTGTTTGTACCCCATTGGTGGCCCACAAGTATGGCCAGGTGCCTTCATTGTGGCATACCTGTCTTGAGGGCCAGTGGTTCTCTGATATTGTGTGGCTTTGGGGTGAGAGATGGGAGCAAAAGCCATTGCTGTCCCACCAGCTCACACACCTAACCCAGGAGGGCTGCTGCCAGAGACATGCATGGGCTCTGCATGTCCTCAGAAGGGGACCTGCAGACCTGTGCCAGTGCACCTGCCAAACGGCACAGGGCTGCCACTGCCTTGAGGGGAGCAGGCTCAGCTCCTGGGTGTAGAAACCAGAGAGGAGAATGCACTCTGGAGTGCAGATTTTGGAAGGAGAGCAATGCAGCATGTGAGAGCTCTGCTGGGAAGAAGATGCTTCTTGCATGCAGGAGCAGAGCAAAGCCATGAGGTAGTGTGGGAAGACGTCCACAGAAGATCTATGCTTCCTGACGTGTGGAAACCCAGAGCACTGGGAATATTGCTCTGTCTGTTCTGGGGTGCCCTGACTCCCAGAGGAGCACTGACTTTGACCCTCATTCATGAAGAAAGTTTCCTAGACTTCAAGATAGACTGGAATCCACAAAAGTGTGAAATAGATTATAGAGAGTAGCGTAGGTGTATCACTTGGTCAGAAATTTAGGTTTTGGGATTTTTAGTATGTTGTGGATGGAAGCAAGATGCAGGGCACAGGGTGTCGTCCTGGGTTTCTTCTTCATGCTTCTTCTTCCTTCTCCTTCATGGGTTTGGGTGGCACTCTGTAATTGAGCAGAAAAGTCTGCATCGCGGGCTCTGTGGGATCAGTTATTGGGTTAAAAGGGAAAATAATCTAGGTGTCAGTTCTTAATTGGATAGCTTAGTCTTAAAAGATCTTGTAACAAGAGATTGTTGGCCATTTTGTGCCTTCTAATGAAAAGCTGCCAAACTCAGAGTAGTGAGACTGTTTTACTGATAAGGAATAATAAACACCTGAGTCCCAACATGAATTACTGTCTCAAGTGCTTCAATCCAGACCCAGAGAAACTGACAAGTGGTACCACCACACTGATGCTCCTCATAAGACTTTCAGCTTCCGGGCCCAATTTGTTCATGCCCAAGTGGCTGCTTTGGGATGATTTTTCCTTAGGAACATGAAGGAGCCTGCAGCCAAAACTCTTTGCAAAGTGAGACTACTGTTTAGCCCATAATTTTGGCTGACATCTAATTTTGGCAGACATCTAATTTTGGCAAATTGCGGCACCCCAACAAGCTGGAGCAGGGCTTAGCCATTAGCAAATGGCTTTCAGACAGAATAATTTGGAATAATCTGCCCAAATTTGGTCAAAATATAGAAGCTTTTGGAGAAATTTCAGTTTGCACATCCTCAGGTAAAACCTCACTGGATCTTCCCCAGGGACAGTTTGCATTGAACATGTCTAGAACCAGGGTTTCAGAAAGATTTGTGCTAAAGGCTGATGCAGAGCACTACCAGATTTAAGCTGAGACAGTAATGGTGCTAATATACATGGGGAGCCCTGGCTCCTCCTAAACCCAGGAAATATAGAGAAGGCAGATGCCTACATAAGTGCAGATGGACCAGGCACCAAAATAGGCAGGGAAATGGGTGGAATGGGTAGGGATAAAATCTGGGAGTCAGTCAGAGGATCAGACTGGGATTACATACAATGCGTGTTGCTTGTCATAGGCCAAAGGCTAAACAGTATTAAGTATGGTGCTCTAGTCTCTTCACATAACCATTAAGTGCATCTGTGTCTGCCTCTCCTTCCATTTTAGCTTCTATTCCACATTCCCTCCTTCTCCTGTCATCTCCTCCCCCCTTTCCTAATGCTGTTCCCTCAGTCTTTGACCACTATCAACTCTCTGTCTTTCTCATGACATCAACATTTTGCTGTAAACTCACAGCTGTTTACTTCTTTGGTCTCACTCTGTCACAGTGCCTTCCAGCACAGTCCTGTCCTCCCACGCACTGCATCTGACATTTAGGGCACTTGAGTTTCTTGAGGCACTGTGCTCTCCCCAGCGTTGCTGAGCTCTTTCCTTCACCCAGCACTGTTGACTGATCCTCATTACCTGCTCTGTGTCCTAGCTGAGGATCACTTTGTCGGACTCTGTGGCCAGGCTGACTTCCTGCAGCCTTACAAAATTCATTTTCTTGTTCTTTCTGAACCTTATTTAAACATTTCTGCACCTCTAAATTAATTTGTTCTTGCCCCTACCTCTCTACCAGCACATAGACAGTCTTTTTGTTGGCAGAAAGCTCTTTTCTGAATTCCCTTCCCCTCATGCCAGGTCATTTTCCCCAAGGACCGCAGCCTATCTCTGCATCTCCCTTCCCTACCTCTTCTGCACCTTCTCAGGCTGGCATTACACAGGGAAATGTAGCCAATCTCACCTCTCAGGGTTGTGGGAGGAGACTGTTGTGTTGCCCCATCTTTTCCAGCTCCTCACTGATCCCCAGGAATGCCAGCTCACTGGATATTTCTTTGGGCCAATTCAATTCACTAACCCTGCAGAAAATGTCTTTCTGATGTTCTTGGATTTTTTTCCCTCCAGGATTTTTTTTGGGGCGAATATACAGTAGTGAATTGAAAGCCAGCAGGGCAGGGGAAGAGGCAACATCTGGCCAAGGAGAGAAAGGAGGCAGCGGGTGGTGGGCTGGGACCTTCCTCTTTCAGTGGCCACAAGTTGTGAGATTGGCTCAGAACACTGACTGTAGCTCCACCCTCACTTTCCTCTGGTTCTTTCCTTCATATTATGAGTCTGTGTCACCCCTATAGAACAACAGCCTCAATTTCTATTGCTTTCTCAGTGAAGACCTCTAGGTTTCTTTTCCTTTAAGATCATTGGCAAAAGGGTTTTACCTTATCTTCCATCTAGAGCCTCCAAATGGCACTCTGCTGAGACTCTGTTCACCTCTTTCCTAGCTAAATCTCACAGTCAAATACTCATTAACAAGTGTCATGATCTGTCCACCCCTCTCCTCACAAACAGCAGTGGCCATGAAACCCTTTATCTTCCCTGGCTCAGGACTCCAGCCATCACTGGCACTTGTCTCCCAGTCTTCCCTCCTCTCCTCAGTCTCTGGCACCATGGGTAAAGTGGAAGCCTTCTTCATCAGAAATCTCTCTCTGTGTGTTTTCCCATTAAAACTGAATATAGATTCAAGTGTATGAATACTTGAATAAACTTTTTTTCACCCCAGCGTTGCTTTACTCTTGTAGTAACTTAGGTTGAGACAGTCTTGGCTTTCTACCCAGGAAATAGGCAGCTGGACATTGCTACCATGTCTTCTAACAGCCTAAGATGCTCAAAGACTCCACAGGAGGAACTCCATCTTGTAGTATTCTAGAATAATTATTTCATTATGGAAAGCAAACCTGAGTAAAAAGCCATTAATACTGGTGTAACTGAATCTATGTGAGTGCTTTTAGTGGCATAACCATGTTAGTTAAAACTTTCCATACTTCTATCTGACCTGATATTGCTGGAAAGGTTTTACATACAATGAGTCCACAGATTTATTTGCCCCAGGCATTTCCAGCAATGGTTCTGGTTGGGTTTTTTTGTTTGTTCTGGGTGTTTCTGTACTATGTCAGGGGCACAGCATGCCAAGATGCTCTCTCACTGGCCAGTGTGTACATCTGAGTATTTGGGCAGGGCTGAGCACTCCCAGCACCTGTGTGAGCCCAGGTTTGAAAACACAAAGTCCTCCCTGCTAATCCTTGGGGCAATGCCTTGTAGAGCATTTTTGCAAGGAAGTATAGGATTTCTATGCAAGCAGGTGTAGGATGACTGCTTTGAGAGGCTTCTGAAAGGCCAGAAGGCTGGGCTGAACCTCAGAGGAGACCATACCTGTTATTAGAGCACTGAGTACTGGGGTGACAAGCTGAGGCACAGGGAAAGTCCCAAAATGGCAGCCAGTGCTGGACCAAGATCGGTGCTGTGTCCTACATTCCCTTATTTTACATATGAACAGAAAGAAACAATAAAAATACTGCACTTTTCTGGATTGCTTGCTTTGGGACATGTAGGCATGGCTAATACAAGTCCTCCATGCTTGTCCATCATTTTAAGTAAAGGGAGCTTTTAGGTGTGGTCTCAAAAAGAGAATACAGTAGTAATTTCAAGTACCCTTGCATTACTCTTGAAGGTGATGGAGTCCTACAGAAGGCAGGCACTGCCTGTGACCCTAAAGCCTGTTGAGCAGGATATTCCCTGCAGAGCTTTTATAAAAAGCAACACTATTATGGAAAAAGTAGAGTGACTTTTATTCAGGATATCAAGTGAAGAAACAAAAGGCATCTTCAAGAAAACAATACAGAGATGGCACAGACAAGTGGAGGGGGTTTGCATATTTGGACAAGATACTTTGCAAGAATACCAGGAGAAAATTCCCCACATTTAAAAGTAAATCAGGCAGGATTGCATTGCAACTGGCTCCCTCCTTGCTTTTATTTGCCTAAGGGCCAGGCTTTCTGCATTTCAAAGGAATTCACCTCTCCACAAGCTTTGTGTGTTTTTTTCATCTCAGCATCTCTGCCCTCCATCTCTTCATTGTGGCCTTCATGGTTCACGCTGGGTTTTTCCAATGACAAAAGTCCGTTTATATGCTTTCTTGGGAAGCTGGACAGCGAACGAAGATGTTACCAAAACTGTTGCTAGGTTAAAAACAGGGAATAGAAAGGATAGGGAAGTATCTTGTCCAGCACAGATGAATGCTCTCACCAAAGCAAACACTGCTACAGTATGATGGAAGTGGATGACAATACTGTTGGGAAAGGCATCAGTCAGGTCATCAGTACCCTGGTACTGTGCTGACACATAGAGAGGAAGCTGCAATTGGTGTTTTCCTGAGGTATTTTCCATCAGCTGGTGGAAAAGTAACATTTTTCTAGCAGGAATAAACTGCAAAAGTGTGCACAAAATATAAATCCTTATGTAAATATGTTTTTCCCCAGTTTCCAGTGCAGTGGGTTCAGTTTAGATGAGCTTCTCTAATGATATTAGATTAAAGCTTTAAAGAGCAGCTGCGGTCCATCAGCAGACACAGCTGGAGCCTGAGATGTGAGTCCAGGGCCAATCCTCAAATCTAATTCCTTAAACTGCATTAATTTTCTTTTTTCTTTTTTTTTTTTTTTTTTTTTTTTTTTTTTTTTTTTTTTTTTTTTCTGTTACAGTCCAGGTAGAACATTGTTCTTAGTGCGAAGCTTGAAGCATGCTGAATCATGATGGATACTGTTATTCCTGACTTACCCTAGGAAAAATGAAACATGTCTGTCTGTCTGTCTTTACCAAGACTGGGATCCTTAGGCTGCATTTCTTACACTTATTTCTGAGTATCCTCTGCAGTCAAGTGACTGCCATTTGGTGCTTTCTCACTTGAATTTGTCAACCTGCTTGTTCAGGTTTCTTTGTCAAAGGGCACATAACCAAAATTCCCCTCTCAGCCAGTAGCCCAAGGCAAGGCTTGTTAGCTGAGGGTTGTTACCCACATAGATGAGGCGCCTGATGGCCTAGTTACACTGACTCTAAAAAGGCTTCTTGTCTTCCTCTGGAAATCACTGAAGGTTTATCTACATGGGGCTAGCCTGACTCTCAAGAAAGTTAAGAAGGCTCTGCTAAAGGTGTGAACTCCATTTCTACAAGTAAAAGCAGGCTTGGTGCCTTCTGCAGGGGTGGGGCACAGATAAGTTGCTGTTGTTTCTATGGACTGAGTTTGCAGTTTTGATTGAGTCATCCCAGTATTCCTGCTTGTCCCTGGGAGGTGGGCCAAACACGGACAAACTCCCCAACCCTCCCACTGCATTCTGAGGATTCCCTGTACCCCCGACGCTACAAGACACCTACCACACACTGAGAGGAGGGGAAATTCCAGGCGTAACGTGGGAGAGAGCAGGACTGGGCATGCAACTGGGTGCCAGGACAACCCTGCTGGCTCATATCCTCCTGCAACTGAGGACTGGGGGTTTCTCTTCAAAGGGATAGCTTGGCTCCCTTGCCAACCTGTCAGTCTCTAGTAAATGTATTCCCTTTCTGGCAGTTCCTCAGGTGGCTCCAGCTCCATCTCTGGCCACCTGCTCCCTAAGTGACTCTGGGAAAGCAGCAGGAAGGTCAGCCAATGACAGGGAAGAGTGAGACATGCCCCTTCAAGGTCAGCCTATGCTGTTGTGCTGTACTTGAAGTAATGTCCTAATGCCTCAGCAAAATGCCAGTCTCTCTTGCATCCCGAAGCCAATGAGAATTGGGGTCACGATTTTCAAGATGTCCTGGAAATCTAGGTCTGGTCTTTTGATGTCAAGATAAGATCACTGGCACATATGACAAAATGGTGAAATCTCAGTGTCAGATTAATGGTAGGACTCGATGATCTTCAAGTCTTTTCCAGCCTTAAGGATTCTATGGTTCTGTGGGTGGGAGTGGATGCTGAGCTGGCTGTGCTGTCATACCCTCATAAAGCCTGCAAGTTAACACAGTCCCACCATGACTCTGAGCCCCCTGCTCATCCACCCTGCAGAAACACTGGCTCATTTCCTACTTTTTGGATAGGGCAGCTGGCTCCCTCTGAATCATGGAATGATTAAGGCTGGAAAAGAACACTAAGATCATCAAGTCCAACTGTTAACCAAGCTTGGGTGCAATGGGGAAAACCGCTCACCTCAGGATGGCCTGAGGATCTGGTGTGGGAAATCTGCAACAGGTTTGCCTACCTGTACTCCACATTGCTCTGCCTGTCCCCCAGAGGCACCAGCTCCCCATGACCTCACCTTGCACATGTGGCATGCCACAGCCTGGACGTTTCCTTAGGCCTCATGCCATGTAAGTACCTTTGCAGTGGGCTGCCATTCATTGCTATCATTGCTGCAGACACTTTGAACCGAGAAAACACAGAAGAAACACTGATGGTGTCCCAGAGCTCCAGCTGCACTGCAGGGGGCACAGAGGACTGTGGCAGGACCACTGTGACCTGGATGCAGTCACTGTGCTCTGGCCCTGAGCAGTACAAACACTGCAGCTGGCACTGTTGGCTAGGGCAGCAATCACTCCTGCATTGGGAAAAAGATGTTTAGCAGAACATCACAGCCTGTGATGTCCCTACAGCCTTTCACTTCTCTTTAGGAGACAGAGAGAGCAAGAGTTGTCAATATTTCATGACAGCACTAGCTACAGTGCCTTCCAAATATAATTGCTCATTATATGTTTATTACCTGTAGGAACATTAACTTACAGTTACTGGCATCACATAGCAACAGATGTGTGTTTACTTTGTTTGCTTTCACAGTCATTTGCTTGCTGTAGTAGCGTAATCACAGTGCTACCTTCATTAGCAGGGAGAACTTTCTGTTTCAAGAGGGCTGCTTGGAAAGTAAAGCACCACTTGTGCCAAGGAACATTGTCAAGGGGCAAAACTTCCCTTTTTCAGTGCTTATCATATGGAAAAGGGAAGAGCTAGAAATGGAGATATGGTTTTTATACTCTTTATTTTTAAGTAGATGATCTGCCTTGAGAAAAATGTTTAATGGAGGTTACCTTAAACTGCAGCACAGAGCTCTTCTTGTGTGGGCAGAAATTCTTCACAAAGAACAAGAAGTATTTCCATATAGGCATAAGATTCAAGAGAATGTATTGCAGAAAAAAAAAAAGGATAATATATGCCAGCCATATCCTCCTTATCTCTTTGCTTCTTCCTATATCCTTCTCTTTTTCTATATCCTCCTCAGGAGTCAGAACATTCCAATACAGTACCATGCTATATAAACGGAGTAGGAAAAATGACCAATGTCACAGTGATTATAATTAGAGAGGAGCCCTCAGTGCTGGCCCAGTGAGATGCCATTCCCAGCTGGGATTTGTTTGACTGCTGCAATGTGGCAGAACCAATGCTGATCAGAGGGATGAAGACTCTCTCCTATGAGGAAAGGCTGTGAGAATTAGGGTTCTTCAGCCTGGCCAAGCAAAGGCTTCAGAGTGTCCTAATTTTGACCTTCCAAAACCTGAAGGAAACTAACAGGAAAGGTGGGGCAAGACTATTTTCAAGAGCATGTAGTGACAGGGCAAGGGGGAATGGGTCAAATTGAAAGAGAGTAGGTTTAGATTAGATATAAAGAAGAAACCATTTACTGTGAGGGTGGTGAGGCACTGGAATAGGTTGCCCATGGAAGCTGTGAAAGGAGAGAAAGGGCAGGAGTGCACAGAGTGAGCCTGAAGGGAAGGCTGAGAAGGAAGCTAAGGGGCCCAGGGGATATTCGTCCTTCGTGACGTTCATCCAAAAAAAGCCCAGTCAAAACCACCAGGTGCTTTCTGCACTCCATGTGCTAATTCCTGATTCTGTCTCCTCTCCACAGGCTGGAGAAGCTCAGTGCTGATGGTGGAGGTAAAATCTCTCCGGCCAGCCCCATCTCACAACACTTCCACAGCTGGTTCCCCACATCACATAAGCACCTTATGCACTTGTGTAATACAGCATCAGTATGCTTAATCATTGGAAAGAACAAGAGGTAGCTGTCTCCCTAAGATACCAGGGTATCATCTGCAACTTTGAGCTCCCCATGACAGTGGGTGCTCTCCCAGGAACACTTCTGGGTGGCAGAAGCTCTGTGGTTTCCTCGTGCCTGGCACCCATCCACTGAGATCATCTACATCAGAGGGGTGCAACCCAGAGCTTGCCTGGGCATTCTGACCCAGGAGGAAGCACAAGACGGGTATCCTGGTCCTGCTCTGTTCACTCCTTGGGAGGCAGCAGGATAAATGTGACAGCACCTCTTTCCCCAGTGAGAGGTATCTGACAACACAACTCGGTATTGCTGTTATCAGGAAATACAGGAGGTGAATGCAACACTCCCTATTTCATAATCAGAGAAAGAAACATCACTGACCCTGTCTCTGACTAAAGGACAACATATTTCCTGCTTCTTGGTCTGAGGTTAAACTGACACAGGGGAGTTCTTGAAGCCCTTTTTATTTGTGATTCAATAAAGTGTCCGCATGGGAGCATGCAGCCTGCTGTCCTGGATGTCACTGCCTCTGACCAAGCTCCCCCCAGAGAGCCATCAGAAGGGCAGGAAGGAAACAGGAACTAAAATTAAGACAGTTGCACTGTCCCAAAGTGAATGTTGGGCACCAGCAGTGTGTGGTGCTGCAGAAGTGCAGAGGCTTATTCTTGAGCAGTTTTCAAACAGAAGCTGCCACAGGTTATGAGCATTGCTCAGGGGATGCTGGCCTTCTATGGTCCTGCTGGCAGCCTCTCTTACCAGACATCAAAAAATGACACTGATCCAGGGGGGAGCTCTGACAGTACCAGCAATGCAGCAGGCACCAGTTCTTGTCTTGAAAGGACAATTAGGAGAGAGAAAGAGCCATGCTCTCACGGGGGAGCAAAAGGACTGCTGAAGATACTGGCATTCCTGCTGTGTGACACACAGCACATTAGACAACTGATTCACTCATTTCCTACTGACTTCTGTCTCTCCTACATTTACCAGGAACTTTCAGACGAACAAAGAAGGACAGGGGAGGTGGTTACAGCTACAGTGAGACTGGCCTGACAGCAGCATCTCCTACAGAGCCTCCAAGTTTTAAGTATTGTACAAGAAAATCAGAAAGATGTGTAACATCCTAAATATCATCCACACTCTGGGGTTAGACTTTACCTGGAAGCCCTAAAAATAAAGATTCCCATTGTACATGATTTCTGTTCTTTCTTGTTCTATTTTCTATTTTGAGGATCAATTCCAGTTACACAATCTTTACTTACAGGAGTTTAGAATTGAGACTTTCTTACTTAGAAAGAGGAATTAAACTTTATATGCGCCCAAAAATGATTGTGGAGAAGTTGGCCCCCTCCCAAAGAGAATTCAAGTTAACAGCCAGTCACAAAAATTTTCTTGCCAAGGTCATGAAACAAAAAGGAAGCAGAAAATAAAAGAAGTTAAAAGCAAAACAAAAGACTCAAAACAAAAGTTGTTTTTGCTGGGATAGTCTGCTAGGAAACATTGAGGCAGCAGAGAAGAAAAATGCATATTTGCTGAGACTGTTTTCTCAGTTGAAAACATTGTCCTTGAAAACAATTACGAATCCCTCTACTGTTTTGGAAAGCCAGTCCCCTGAGAATTTCATGCTACCCTAACAAGGACATTTTAATAAATCCTCTCACCCATAATTCTCAGTCAGATATTTAAATGCTCCTAAAGCTCATGTCCTTCTCATGCTGATATGGACTCATTTCTACTTTCTATAAAGTCTCTAAGGAATTCTGTAAATAAACAGAAAAATTAATAACAATTTTCCCTGTGAAAAGTTGTTCTACTATTGCACCTCAGCAAGTAACCTCTTAAAATCAATTAAGAATTTGAAATCTATCTGAGAAGACAGGCTGGTACTTGGTCTTGCAGACAGCAGGGGACTGTATTTTGTGTATGTGAGAGCATGTGTGAGTCTACACAAATATTCTTCAAATATCTGAAACTACTTTCTCTTGATATTCACAAGTTTAGTAGCACCCTTTTGCCCCCTCTTTCTGCCAGTGAGAATGTGAAAAGAATTCTCATGTAGGATTCTTTCAACAAGAACTTTACTCTTTTTGTTTTTCCAGTTTTTATACTGTATCCAGTTGGGGAAAATGTGTGGTGGATACCTATTCAAGCCTGCTAACATTTAACTTTTCACTTTTCACTAGAGCCAGTGTTAAACTGCTACCTTTTTTTTTCTCCTGGTCTTTTCTTTTTACTAGTTCTCTAGCTTTGCTGAAGCTGAGAGGGATTTGAAAGCTGCAATAGGAAAAAGAAAATGAAACATGACCTGATGGTGCCCTCCCAGAATGCAGTCAGCAAAGTCTGGGAAAGTCATTGAAGACTAATGTGCACAAAACAATGTATATTACAGCTTTTCTTGGATTGTTGTTGCAGTGTATTTTCCCTCACAACCCCTTAAATTACCCTGATCTAGAATATGAGCATCTCTGCTTCCATTTCTACACCCTGAATACACATTATTCCTTGATTTCTTATTGTTTTGAAGATTTTTTTTTCATAAACAGAAAGAAAATTAAATTCACCTGATATTTCAAGTTTTACTTAGATGTTTCCCATATAAACCCAGACTTTTCCCTGGAAATTACAAATTCACAAATGCAAGGACTGATTTTGCTAAAACATAATTTATCATCAAGGAAATATTTTAATGTAAACATTTTGACCTTTCTCATGATGATCTTGGGATCTTTGCATTTTGTGGAGTACAGTCAACTGAGGGTAATAAACTTCCCTGAATACCTTTTGATAGATGCACAGAAGGTAAGGTGATCAGAACCAGTGTTGCAAACGCAGTTCAACAAAAAGCTTACCCCATCACAACTTCCTCTGAAGCGTTATTTTGGAATAGAGATAAATTTGCTTTGTTTACTGCCAGCACTTGTTCAGTGGCTGTTACCAAGACTGAGGGGTGGCCTTTGTCAGCACCTGTAGGTACAGCTTTGTTGCATAAACAGCCAAAAAAAGGCTCATCTTCCTCTTCTGGCACTGTGACTTTGCTACATGCTTCCTTCCAAATCCTCCATGCAGATCTTGCTCCATGCACACTGCAAACCTCTCTGCATGCTCTGTTCTCTGCTTGCACTTCTGTTTCCTCTTTCCTGCACTCTTCTCCTCCCAGATCCTTCCAGATCCCTTCTGAGGTCTCATAGCTCTCTGCTGCTGCTCTGGCTGTGTACCACCTACCCTCTGCCACCCACCCTCTCCTCTCACCCAGCTGATACCACCCCATTGTCCCTGTCCCCCACCCCACGGCACCCATCAGAAGGATGCTCTGTTATTGCTCCAGCAGCTGCTAGCCTGAACACCTTCCCCCATCTCTGGGATTGGAATGTTGGCTTTTCACCTGTCATGTGTGTCTGTGGAGCTTGGCTGGGAATGAAAATGACAGGGACCCACGTGCCTTTCCACCAGGCAGAAAGGAGGAGTGGCGCTCTTCTTGAAATCAAGTAATCTCAGATTACTCAGACACTTGGAATAGTAGTGTCTTCATTGCTTTGCCATGGCTCTGTCCCTGGGAGCATGCTGAAAATCTCAGCACAGCCCAGATTCGTTGTGAGGATTTGATGTGGCCTGATGGTGAGAATGCTGAAATAGTCTGAGTTTTTCACCCTTCCTTTCTGCCTTATGAATGAAGGGATTGTGCCCTCAGAAAATGTGAGTGTATACACTCAGAGATTGGAAAACGTAGTTGGAAATCTACAGGGAGTTCATCCTTTTCTGAAGAAAACAGACATATTTTCCAGCCTTTCAGAAAAAAGAGAATACAGAGCCCAGGGATTTATGGGGACTGGGGAAACTCCAAGTTTTTATTTTCTGCTTCCTTTTTAGGTCAGTACAGAGTAAGAAACTCTGTACAAGGAAGTTGTGCTGATTTAACTAAAATCTACTTTGTAACTCCTTTTAAGTTTGACACATTCTGGTAAATCCAGCTAGGACAGATGCTACTGACCCTTCTGGACCACAAAGAACCAAAGCTAGAGGTTTCCATTCCTATGAGGGAGCAGACAGAAGGGAGTATTTGCCCACGCATCCAAATCTTAACACAAAACTGCTATTTTCTATGCTTTTGGTACCTTATAAAAAATGGTAACTCTCTGGGTACCCTGGGTACCCAGCTGGGACCCTGGATGCCTGAGGCAGAAGCAGGATGCAGATCCACCAGCTCTGCTGAGTGAGGACAGGGTCTGCTGAAGAAGCAGAAGGAGTGCAGAGAGCTGCCAGTGCTGGCACCTTCAGTTGTTAAGCTAACCATCACAAAGGCTCAGCTGTTAGAGACTTCCCTTTAGATGGTCTTCACACTCATTTTCCTTCTACTAGGTTTAGGCATGGCCTTTACAAGTTTGTCTTGCAATCATTTCACTGCACATGAGGCCCAGGCACTGTCAACAGCCATTACAGTGACAGCAATGTCAAATGTCATGTAGCTGGTTTTGTCAGTAGAACTCCAGGAGCTTTGCCATGGGAACACCATCTCTGTTCCTAACAGTGGATAAGCTGGCCACAGAAACTCATGTGTCTGCAAACAGACCTACTCAAGAAAACTTTTAAATTTTTGATGGTTCTTGGTATATGACAGAACTTTGCATGAACTACATTTTGAACATGCTCACATACTAATGAAACCAGCCAAAGCAATGTCATTTGTGGTGCAGCTCTCCAGAACGCAACAGAAGTAAATTAAAGAGATGAAAAGGTTTTCTTTACTGAACATCAAGGCAACAACATGAATGTTCCCTCAAGGAGTGGGAACCAGAAAGCTTGCTAGGTTTCCCTTTCGGGTGATGTGCTGCCATGCAGTATCACACTGTCGTGCTGCTGGGAATCACCATCTCTGTAACTGTCCTGAAATCTCAAGGAAAGAAACCCCAGACCTGACAAGAGGATGTTACTGTCCTGCTGCCTCCAGCTGGCTTCCCTGCCCCAGCACTAGAGCACACTCACAGCTCAGCAGGGGAGTATTTTTCCACCCTTGGCATCTCTATGTTTGTTTAAATCTTTCACAAACTTTGAATATATTACTACAAGCAGGATGTACTGGCATAAGCAAAACACTGAGCTTCCCCCAAGACTTCTCCATAGCTAATGCAGCCACAGTAATTTTCATATGTCTTTTCTTCTCAAAAAGAAATTTTCCTCAGTTCACCATAGTTTAGCTGCTAGCCCTGTACTGTCTTTGCAACAGAGCATAAAGAATATTGTAGGCTGGTGGTTTACATGAGTTTACAACTGACACAGAAGGAAGTGGAGCAGTGGATGGAGACAATAACACAGGAGATTATTTAAACTGCTTCCTGCAGATTAGGCATCATTTGAAGGGGAACTGTGAAATCAGTGTGAGGGATTTCCTCTGTGCCTTTGGTTTTCCCGCTTACTGCCTAGGGTTTTGCCTTTAATTAACAGACTGACATGTCCTTGCAATCCATAGGAATCAATGGAGATGAGACATTTCAACCTACATCCCATATCAGAAGTGTTTTAGCAATTAACTGCCTGCATACTCGTTAAGGAGGAATCTGAATGTAAGTTGTCCTGCTGCTGCCTCTAGACGTGCATAAGTCTGTGGGGCCAGACGGGCTCCACCCCAGAAAGATGCTCATTGTTGAAATGAGCGCAGCTGAAATGCTCATTGAGCCACTTCCCATCATTCCCAGAAGTCCTGGCTAACTTGGGAGGTCCCAGGTGACTGGAAGTTAGCAACTGCAACACCTGTCTGCAAGAAGGGCCAGGAGGAGGATCCAGGGAACTACAGGCCTGTCAGTCTGACCTCGGTGCCAGGGAAGGCCATGGAGAAGATCATCCTGAGAGCCATCAGACGGCATGTGCAGGACATGGGCCCAGCCAGCTCGAGCTCATGAAAGGCAGGCCCTGCCTGACCAACCTGACCTGCTTTGCCAAGGAGCTTAGTGGATGAGGGAAGGGCTGTGGTTGTCACCTGCCTGCACCTTAGTAAAGCCTCTGACACAGCACTGTCCTGTGGAAAGTAGCAGCCCATGGCTGGCTGGGTGCAGAGTTTGCTGGGTAAAGTTGGTCCGGATGGCCAGGCCCAGAGAGTGGTGCTGAACAGAGCTACATCCAGCTGGTCATCAGTGATGCCCCCAGGGCCCAGTTTTGGGGTCAGACCTGTTTAATATCTTTTTTAATTATCTGGATGAGGGGATCAAGGGCACCCCTTTGCAGACGACACCACAGTGTGGCCAGCAGGCCCAGGGCCGGATCACGCCCCTGTACTCGGCACTGGTGAGGCCGTGACTCAAATCCTGTGTCTGGCTCTGGGTCTCTCATGATAAGAAAGACATTGAGGTGATGGAGCAAGTCCAGAGAAAGGCAACAGAGCTGGATCACAGCTGAAGGAGCTGTGGGGTGGATGAAGGAGCTGGGGTTGTTTGCCCTGGAGGAAAGGAGGCTCAGGGGCTCAGACCTTAGCACTCTCTACTTCCAGGGAACAAGTGACAGGACAAGAGGAAATGGCCTCAAGTTGCTGCAGGTGAGGCTTAGACTAGATATCAGGAGAAATTTCTTCATAGGAAGGCTTGTCAAGCATTGGGTTAAGTTGTTCAGGGAAGTGGTGGAGTCACCATCCCTGGAGATATTTAAGAGACATGTAGGTCTGGCACTCAGGGACACAGTTTAGTGGTGGACTTGGCAGTGCTGCTTTAAAGGTTGAGCTCAATGATCTTAGAGGTCCTTTCTAAGATCAATGATTCTATTCTATTCCATGAACTGTGGCAGATTTGCTCTGGGTGCTGGTAAAGTTGCACCACTGTTCCTGGGATGGCTTTGAGCCTACACTAATTCTCTCTTTAAAAACATAGAGTTTATAATTCCTGGCACTAACATTCCTGTTAGTGTCAGGCTAACAAAAAAAATCCAGAGTCGTCCTGCATATGCCACATGTATGTCTGTAGCCAAGCACTACAGAGCTGTGGCATTGCTTGCTGATGTCCCTGCGGTGGCAGTAGAGATGTCCTAAAAAATTTATTCCAGTGGCTCCAGAAGGGATCTGTCACTGAGGGCTTTTTCTGAATATTGCTGAGTTCAGTGTCACAGACCTGTCTGCTGCTGAGTCCCCTTGGGTTTTGGGTTGGCCTAAAAGAATTATTAATTGCTACACCTTTTTAGCAGGTAAAGAGATACTAAAAAATAAACAGAACACCCACAGAAAAAAAAGAAGTTTCAGTTACTGCAAGCATATGAAAACCAGTTGGTTCCTGCTTGATCCCTATGGGGTTCTGCTACTATTGTTGTCTTTAAGCTGAATTATCTGTCCCCAGGCTGAATTCTATAAAAGGAATTGATGTCTTCAAACTGACTTTTCTCACCTTTTGTAAATGTAATTGATGTCATCAGATAACTTCTCCCGTAGAAGTTGCTTAATGAAGAAAAAAACTTTGTCTTTCCAGCGTTGCGTAAGATTATACCACCTAAATAAATATGCATTAAGTAGGCGGAGAAGATGGATTAGGTAGGTGTACTTTACTGAATAAAAGATAAAACTTTCTACCACTTGTCCTTGATTTGTGGAAACCCTGCACAGAATAAACAGTCTCTTCTAAAACTCTGTGTCTGTGTTTAGAGAGCTCCTAAAATCTGAAACACTGCCACACACCTTACCTCCTCTCTACCCTCACCTATGGAAACCAGGCTCTCAGCAGCACAGGTTACTCAGTGCCTATTGCAAGCTACATTGCTCCCACACCAGCATTATAAAGCCTTGATTTTACAAAGTAAAACATTTGCAGAGGTCAGTTGTTTTTAGAGGACTCCTTTTATCAGTTTTCTCTTGCATTCACCACAGAAAAGACTTACTTGACAATTTTTATAGCTTCAATGGTTGTCAAGTGGTGCAAACCACAGAAGGCATGTGCCTGCACTCTGAAAAAATCCCTCTTTCAGGTGGAGATCAGCCAGTCTTACTGAAAAAAGGGAACACTTCATTGTTTTCATCCCTACACACTAGTGTCAGTTCCCTCTTTAAACTCCAGAGTTTTACATCCTGCCCATATTTGGACAGTGACCTAAGTGGTGATTCAACCCCCCTAGCCTGAACTGCTGTTATGTAAACTTCTTGTAGGCTTGTCCCCTGGGCACCACTTGTGGGGCTCTCAAGGTGTTCATAAGCAAGAGCAACTGTGGTGCTCCAGCAGCCTCTTTAGCTTGCCCACTGGAAGTAGTAGTACCTCAATTCCTACCCCCAGAAAGAAGTTTGTAGCATTTTCCATGCAGTCTGAGTCATGGTACAGCAGCTGAATGGTACTTGTTAGCTGGAGAGAATTTTGTGGACATTTCAATGAACTTCCCTCACAAAACCCCCCCACTTTTGGCCCTGGGGAAGGAGGATGTGTATTCTTGTCCCTCACAGGATGTGATACTGGTGGAGAACTACCCTTTCAAGGTAAAAAGAGGTAAAGCCAAGTTGTCTCTGCCCTTTGCCAGGGGCTTTGAATCAAAATTGAATCACCATTTACTCTGCCTTTTATCAGGCTGAAGCCATGCCCCAGCATTTCCCCAGAGGCTTGAAACCAGGAAGGCTTTTTTCCTGCCTTTGATGAATAACTGAGGTGTCAGTGGGAGCTGAGGCTGCGGGGAGGGTGCTCTCTGAAATACCATGGCTTGGCTAGGCTGCAGCTGCAGCTGGACTGCAGGGACAGGTGCCAGTGACCCTTCCTGGTTAATGAGACTGGGGCATCCGTGGCCAGGAAGAAACTGGCAAGGATTCATCATTGGGAAACTCCCCAGGAAAGGGGACAGGATATAGGCGTGTGGATGAGGGTCGGGATCATGCCTGGTGAGGGAACCAGTGTCAGACAGAGGTCTGGGATGTCCAGGCAGGGCCATGGCAAGGCCTGTTAGTGTAAGCCACAGGCATGTGCTGCTGGCGGACTTCGAACTGCAGCTCTGTCTAGGCAGGGTCCTGGGGGCAGCAACAAGATCCCACCTGGTGTCACCCTCCGCAGCCATTCATCTTGACTCTTTTTAAAAGTGCCAGGAATGTGTGTCTGTTTCACTTCCTGACCTTCCAGCCCTCCCTGCCTGTCTCTTCACTCAGAAATACCCTGCCAGGCAGCCCTAAGCCTGTTAGCCAAAGCCAACAATGAGTCTCAAGGATAGATAGGAGTCTTGAAGAAAATTAAATTTTTCCAGATCTAGAAGAGGAGTTTTTCTGGGTGAGTGGCCCAAGGGGTGGAGGAAGAAGGATAACCTTCCTTGTGCACCAGCAAGTCCACAGAGAAGGGACATCTTGTAAAGAAGCCCAACCCAAGAAGACCTCCAGTCAGAGATTGCCTGTCACAAAAACTGAAGACACAGCTCCATGGGAAAAAGGCTTCATGAGCTCCAGGGTGAATCTGCGGAATGAGCTACCCAAATGTGCTCCTCAGTGCCCCCAGTGAAGGAAATGAGACTTGGACTGTATTTTACACCCCTACCCCTTTATGACCATGGGCATTATCCCTCTGGGTATCCATCACTTGCCTGCCAGAAAGCAGCAAGAGGAGCTTCATAAGGGATTAGGTAGTTTTGACTGAGTAAACTTGACCCTGGCCCTAAAGTGATACTACACGGTACCTGTGAAAGACCATGCATGTCCTAGAAAGTTTTGTTTGCCAAGAAGCCTGAACAGAGCCTGCAACAGCTCCTCACCCTTCTATTTGACCATCCAACAGTCCCTCTTGCAAGAACAAAGGTGACTTCACAGCGCCAAGCTTCCATATATCCTACAAAGAACTGCTTTTTCTAGCCTTATGACAGACAGACAAGACAGGCAGACAGACACATCGCTGCATGTCATCTTCTCCTTTTTCTGGCACACACTGGGATGGCTGTGTACTTTCCAGTTGTGCAGGGGCTGCTGGCCTCCTGCCTGCCTTCAGTCAGCTGCCGGTGAGTCAGCCGGGACGCCCGGCAGGACTTTCTGAGAACACCCACAAAAGCCATCAGTGACAGCGGGGAAGGGCTTGCATCTTTCCTGCTCCCCACTCACCAACTTTCACTGAGATGAACTTGCTGGCTCTCAATGACAGCCGCTGCCAGGTCCCACCACAGCAAAGGCAAAAAAAAGTAACTGGGTTAACAATTTCCAAGAATAATAGAAGAGTACTTTTCTTTTTCAAGCATCATGTTCATGAATGAATAATTCATACAATTGTGGTAATTCCTGCATTCATAAAAAAACCACTAACACACAAACAATGTGACTTCTCTTGACTGCTGCTGGCTTCTCAGCACTGGCATCCACAGGGAGGGAAAAGGTTCACACTGAGTTTCTGATCTGCAAGGAAAGAAGTAAAAAGTATGATACAGTGGCACTGTTGAGCACAGTGACTGCCCCACAGGCAACACGGGTGCCCTAGTCTCGGTGATGAATTTGCACACAACTAATTTTAGGTTGGAAAGTGAAATAACACAAATAGTTGCAATTATTTTCATTATATTGATTTTGTATTCTGGGGAAATTATTTTATGCTATGGTACGATATTGATTTTGTATTCTGTGGAGACTAAAACTGTCAAAATTGGCCAATATTACATGCATTGTATCTCTATCAATGCCAAGGTATCCCACTGGGTATATCTTGCTGGGCAAAGCTGGATTTCTGTTCCCGTCTCCGAGCCTACAATGCATCCCAAAAGGCTCAGCCAATCCCACTTGATTAAACCACCCTGTTTTAGATTAGAATCTCCTCAGGCAGTGGGCACCCTATCCCCTCTGCTTAGAACCCCTGTCCTCTGAGCTGCCAGGACAAGATGTACACAAGCCCACTGCCTAATCATGGTTAGAGAAATCAGAGGAAGTATCACTGCCGCTGGACTGTAGTGAAATCAGTTGGTCAAAGCTGGAGACAGGGGTTAAAAGGCATTCTTTTTAATCTTTTCAACCCTTCACCCAAAAACTTCACCCAAAATTTTCCATGACCTCCAAGTATGGGATGGGATCACATGGTATCAGGCTGGAAGGGATGTCAAGTCCCTACTCCAACTTCCTGCTCAAAGAAGACACAGCTTTAAGCTCAGACCAGGTCTCCTGGAACTCTATCTGACCAGTCTTAAAAAAACTCTAGGAAGAGAGGCTGCACAACCTCACTGGGTGACCCAGTCCAGTGCTTGACTCTCTCTCCTTGGGGAAGTGTATCCTTATATCCAGCCCGAGACTCTTTTTTCAACTTCAGTCCCTTGTTGCTTGTCCTCCCAATGTGTAATGCTGTGATGATTCTAGCAATGTCTTCTTTCTGATCCCTTCGTACATGCTGGGGGGTTCCTCTTAGGTTCTTCCAAGGACTTCTCTGCGTCAGGCTGGGCTAGACCAAATCCCTCAGCGTCTCCTCACAAGGCAAGTGCTGCAGCCCTTAACATCTTACTAAACATGCCTCAGCTTCCCTGTATTTGAGGGAGAGAGTGTGAAACTGGACATGGTATTCTAGATGTGCTCTGATGAGCCCTGAGTGGAGGGAGATAATCTCTTCCCTCCATCTACTTCCCTCCCTAACTAATATCTCAAAACAAAAGTGTGGGCATGCATGACCTTTAATTCCGGTCTCAGTAAGTCTCAGAGAAGTTCCTCGCTAGCCCGTTGTTATTATTGTTGTCTGGCACCAGAAAACAGCACTCAACACCTTCAAATGCACTCAAAAAATTTTGCATAGGCAGGACCTCTCCTTGGTGTCAAAGACATGCACTACAGCAACCATGCCAGCAATGCAAAGAGGAGGCAAAGCCTTAGAGCCTGGCAATAAGAACAGTTGATTTTGCACTCAGTGTTTATAAAAAAGAGGAATGATCTGATATATCCACACTATTGCCCCCTCACCAGTAACCTATCTACCTCAGAGGTCTGTGTTTATTTTTATAATGTGCCTACGACCTTACAGGATTCAACCCACTCATAATCTGAAGGTTTAATGGTTCTGAGGGGGTGAATCACCATGCACTGCATGTCTTACATGCTACCAGAAACAACCTGAAACCTGCTCCCTCTCCTTCCCACAGACACCTACCTCACCCACACTGCTGCCACCGAAAGGGCTGCAGCAGAGGGGACCTTCCCTCCCTGCAGCCACTGCATGATGTGATCATGACCATTACGCACAGGCAGGGAAGGGCTGATGAAGCAAAACGAGGTCTGGAGGGTGAAGTCTAAGAAAATTCACATTGTGCCTAAATCCGAGGATGCCAAGCACAGCCTCACTGAACAGGAAGCCAAAGGACGTCAGCACAGTCTCATGTCTGTAAAAACAATACTCATGAGGTCAGCCACTTACCTCAGCTGAAGCAAGATCAACAAACTCCACTGTAGCTGGAGATCACCTAAATCACACCTATGTTTGCCAGGTCAAAAATGGGTTAACCAAAACAAGAGAAAAATTGCTTTCTTCTTTAGAGCTGACATTTCTATCTGCAGGACTGCATGCCCTTAAAATTAAAATGATTTTAGGCAACTATTAGAAACAGAGCTGAGCAGAAAACAGCTGCCCTTCAGAAGTGCTGGAGCTTTTGTCAAAACAGTTGAAAATGTAGAAAGTCAGTGTAGAGCAAAAACGACCAAACCAACACACTTAAAAAAACCTTTCATTAAAAATTAGTCATTATGTGTCCAGCTGGAACTGGCCGCTTTTGCAATAGGGCTGATGACCTTTCTTAGTGGAAATTATCTGCTTCCATCTGTCCAGTATTTCTTGTCTTACAGTAAAAAGTCATCAAGAGAGTCTGGTAGAAAATACCTTCACTTCAGCTATTACAAAATATCAGTTTTGAACTAAATTGGTTGTTGTTGGGAAATGAAAAATAAAAATGAAAAATAATAGTGGTTTCCCCTGGTTCATACAGCTAAAAGTCACTTTCGGTGGAGTGGCAGTAAATTTGTGTGAAATTGCCACATACTTGGTACACAAGAAATAGATGCATCAAGGAATATTGGTAAATGTGCAGTGTTAATGATGCAAGTGGCATTCTTTTGTATTTTTTCTGTATTACACAATTACAAGAGTTTGGCTAATACAAAATTCTTGCTAAATTAAGCAGAGGCACAGTAAAGAATCAATATACAAATGGACTTATAGTACATACACATGTTTGAAATTTATACTTGAGGACAGAATTTTACTGGGTAACAAGAAAGTACAGTGACCACCCTTGAAAGAGAAAAGTTATAAGGGAATTGCAGGCCATGTCTGCTGATTATGACCCACAGCAGTAAAAACTGCAGACCTACCCATGCTGAAACAAGACAAACTCATCTTCTGGCATTTTTAGCAGGATGGGACAGTATGACCTGCACCATGAACTTATATCTAGACAGATAATAAATTGATGTTTAATTTGAGCCTTGTACCACACCCTGGTACTAAAATAACATTGCTGTGCTGTTGACTTCAGCGGACCTGTTCTGATTTATTCAGGATCCAGCTCTTTGCTTAACTATCTGTTTAGTAACAGTGAAGTTAAAAGACAAGTTCATAGGACAGGAGGGGGCATAGGACCTGATCTGAAGTTTTTTGAAGGCTTTTGAAAGAGATATTAACCTCATTTGTGTTTGCTTCTGCAGGAAGTCCTTAAAATCTTTGATGGTGTTACCATGGTAGGAATGTAGCTTTCCGGGCTACCCCGTGCCACTCATTGTCTCACTGTGCTGCCCTGGCTGTGCCCCAAATCCCACCTGGTGTCAGCACCCACCAGGATCACCCAGATGATGTGTGTAGGGCACACACTGAATGCCACTGCCCAGCACAGGTGAAACCACTAAAGTCTGTCAGGAACCACTCATTCCTCACACCACCAACAAGAAAAACATGCCCAGGACATGGTAAGAGAATGCTCAGGTATGGGTGGGGGTCACCAAATGTGAGCACCAGCCTCCCACCATCCACAGATTGACTCCGTTGCCCACATATGTGCCAACCCACCTCAATCACAATGGCCTCCAGCTCTGCTGCAGACTTGTGAAATGCCAGGACTTGTGAAGTGGTGCCAGACTTCGCAGCCCTGCTGACTGAACTGGCCCCTGCCAGGACTGGCACCAGCAGCAGTCACAGCATGTGCCATTCGCATGGGGTTTAAGTCTTGGTGCTGTCACTGGTCCTAAGTGCAGGTCACGGCACAGAGGCACCTGAGACATCCAACCTGCAGTGCTGGATTCTCCTAGTTGGCTTTTCATGATAAAGACAGACAGCAAATTCTGAAATTAGATATTTGCACTATGAATACCTAAATTCCCCATATTTCTTTAATAGGAAAAAAGAAAAATTTGCTTATTTTCTGCAAAGTGGAAGTGTTTGGTGCCAAATGATATTTATACTGCGTGGCTCCAACTGCAGAGTGCACAGGTTAGGGTGCTGCAAGGTAAATGTGAGGAGACACTCCCAGTCAGTAAAACTAAGGAAGTGCTGTACCACATTGCCAACAGCAAGTGTGACAGCCTTATCATTACAGGTGTATAAGAACAGGTAATAGGGGTATCTGAATGCCCAAACTGCTTGTCTTGTCTGTCATGATACATAAAAAACTGATCTCAGCCTGATACTGCAAAAAGCTGTAGCATCTGCTTATGCTAAAAAGTGTCAAAACATCAGTTTTAAACTCCATGAGAAAGACTGACTGTGCTCAGCACAGTGGGTCTAACAACAGGCAGAGGTAAAGGATCAGCATTGTGTCAGGAAAAAAAACCTGTTGCCTCCTGAGTAATTTCTTCCACTGCTGGCATCGGTAGTACCCAGGAATTTCCTTAACCATTTCCCAGTTCCCAGCAGGGCCCAAAGCACTTTATCTACTTCTGTGTGGCTGTGTGATAACCTGAGGCTGTGGACAACTAGAGAGAGTTGATTTGGCCAGGGTTATTTCTAGGTAAAAAGTTCTGTGCTTCTCTGTTAGGGAATAAAATTCTCTGATGTACCAAAAAGCACTTTCAGTTCCCTAGAGAATGGTAATTGCTCTCAGGTGTCAGCCACATAGATAAAAGGGCTTGCTTCCTCAAGAAGAGAGCAAAGTGAACAAAGAGACCACCTCTCCCCTTCTCTGACAAGGATTACAGCTGCCACTCTGTACCCACTGCACAGCAGCACACTGTAAGCTGCAGCAGGCCAGTGCTGAGTTCTGCCCTCTCACAGTTTTCTCCCTTGTGCACTGCTTTCATTCACACAGCAAGAGACCTCACAAAGGAGATCAGCATCCTTATCCACACTCAATGGATGAGGAAACTCGGTCAAAGGGATACCATAGCAGAAGCAAGGATATAGACCAGGTTTTGCACACCAAGAGCTGGTGAGTAGGCAGAGAGTGAGTCCTTGTGAAGATGTGTGGCCATGTCACCACGATTTAACACTGTGCCTTTGATCTGTGAAGGGCCTGAGCTGAGGAAACTGGTCCCAGAGCAAAAATGACAGACTGCACTTCTCACCCTGAAGCATTAGCTCATGAAGCAACACTCTCCTGAAGCTTTGTGCCTGCTTTGAGCAGGCAGATACCTCAGCCACAGGTAGCTCACTCAAATGTAAAAGCACAGCCACACGCTGGTCTCTCTGACAGACCTTGGGCCAGGCACACAAGGATCTTCAGCTCTGGGGTGTGGTGTCAGACAGTGCAGTTACTAGGCAATATCTAACACACACCAAGGCCCTTGCCCTCTGCAGGATGTCCCGCAAAATCCAGTGGGAATCTACACGAAGATTTTCTGTGGCTGTCTGCAAGAGACAAACAGAGGTCCAGGGAAGAGATTTTGGCACCAACACTGCTTTTCTAGGAAGGCCATTATGGCAGCTGCAGTGGCTCTTTGCCTCAGCAGAACTGCTTCACATCCAAAAGGCTCCCTTTTACCATGAGGACTGGTGAAAGAAGACAACCTGGCCTATCTCTCATTTACCACTCTTTCTGCTTTACCCTCTGATGGTATCTTGCTACTGAACAAGGCTTCAGTCACTGCTCATCTGCTTATCTTTGTGTCATGTGATTGGCATCACTGAGAACACAAAGAAAGTATGCATACAGCTCCCAAGTCCAAGGCAGAACAGTCTGGAGATAAAAAATATCTCCTTGATGTATGTGAGAAGGGCAACTAGAAAGCATCCTTGATCTCTGACAGTGCTCTGAGACATTTTCTAATAATGGCAATTGTATGTGCAGGTGTCTCAGTCACTCCAAAACTATCTGACTACAACCATAATAAATGCCTTCATTTGAGAAACTGTCGTGTTCCTCTCGAGGGACTGCATTATTTTGCCTTAAAGTTTTCAAGATCTTTTAATGCTTTTCTTAGAAAATAAATTACTCTCAGCCAAAACTAGATTGCTTGGAAATGGTGGAACAATACACTGGGAGACCTGAAAGCACTCTCACCTTCAGACCTCTGTGCTGCACACAGTTTTGTGTACTGCGCATTTATAGTCACGAGAGACTGCTCAATTCACCGTTAAAGTTCTCCCAAAACTTGTGTGTAACTGAAATTTGCATAAGAAAGTTTGAACATTTTTAAAGGCTTTTCCTCCCCCCTTGCTAAGTGGAGAGTTAGTGGCTTCCTGTTAAGGAAACTTTTAGTCTGCTCTTGTCTTTGTAAGTCAAGTCTGGCATTCCCCTCTGTAAAAAAAAGAGAGAGATAGAGAGAAAAAAAAAGAGAAGCTATTGCTTAGTAGAAAGCAGTCAAGCAACACACAAATAGCCTATACCTATATAAATGTTCACTAGCATGGGCACATCCTCCCACATCTGGTATACAAAGTGGGCTGAGATGATTGACCATTCCACCCACCACTTGCACAGGCCTTCCATTTCTAAGAATGTAGTGGCTTTTCTTTTCCACAGAGGTTCTTCATTACCACATGCACATATCTTTAGCACAGTTTTACTCCAGACCAGAGAAGCAAGGATGGGCATTTCCACTGAACAGATAGCAGAAGACAGAAACACAACATACCAATGACTTCAATCTGCCATCTCTTGAAGCAGCCATGCCAGCAAGTGAACCAGATAAATCCCTTTTTGGGTGACACTGATCATGTAGCTAAGGCAAATAAAATGGGTTGGATGTCAACAGCTGTCTCTAAGCAATAGTTAGTCTGTTGTGGCTACTGACAGGTATAAAAAGAATCTATGAGGTTAAGAGAGATTGAAGATCTGCAGCAGCACAACTGTTATTTGAGGAGAAAGCCATAAATGCTGTGGAAAAAAAAAGGGAGACAATAGGAAAGGATTAAAGTGGTTTGACCTTCTTTCCTAGATCAGTATGTTGCACTTAACTCTTTTAATTCTCTAAACATGCACCTACTAGAGAAAAGCACCATTGCTGAAAGCTATGATGAAAACACCTACACAACCTAGCATGTGTAACCACGATGCAACATCACTGACCTGATTTACTGTGCAATTTTTCAAGCATGTAACAGCAGCAGACTCTCCTCCAGTGATAAAATAGAGCAGGAGGATCATGCATGTTCTCCCTCCAGCCATGGTAGCCTTGACACACTACTGGCCAGAGGCAACCCTCACAAGATAAAACTATCCTCTGTCATGACTGCTAGGCAGGGAAATGCTAAAGGCTTGCAGCAGTATTAAACACTTGTGTCTGAAAAACACAGAGGTCAGTGTTTCAGCAACCCAGGAGTAATGCAGGCCAATGTGCACTCAGAAGTCCACTCCCTTGTGGGGCAAACCCCTCAAAAGTGACTGATTACCTCACTTGCCTTTGTTTGGTGATGTCTTTTAGAGTGGTACTTAAACCAAGCAGATTCTTCTACAGTGCTGCATGAGTGCCCTTCCTTGAGTTTCCTTTGGGCGTCCAGTACCTAAAAAATAAGACACCTCCAAGTAAACAATAACATTTGAAGAGCTGAGTGGCAAAGGGAGTGTTTAAGAAATAATTACTAGTTACATTACATATAAAAGAATTTTTCTATATACCTTCCAAAGGAGGCTATTGCTGTTTGTGTGTACGCCTCACTCAGTTAAAACATAACTGTACAAGGATGTTCATTACCTGATTTGGCTATTTTTCATTTTCATGGAAGTGAGTGCACCTGATGACTCATAAGTGCTCTGTGGCTACAGTCCCTACAGGGAAGAGCTATGTCTCCTCCTTTTTTGAATGGCTTCACAGGATGATGTTTCACTATACATTTGTATCAGAGGCTGCGGATGTTGGTAAAAAGACTTCCTATTCAATGACTACACATACAGGTCCATATTTCATCTGGGTTTACCCAGTTTCAGGATGTGTTTGAAATATCCACATTTCAACAGCCCTCTCACTTGCTACAGTCAGTGTCCAAATTAAGGAAAATAAAACAAAAAAAGCAGACACAAAAAGAGTCACTTTGCTCCTCAGGTAACCCCAGATTTTTTGGCAAGTAACTTTTTAAATTAGGGGTGCACTTTTTACTGGAATCATACAATTTTGGCTTCAGACATAGTTTATTTAAAAAGACCTAACTTCTGTCAGCATAACTTTTGTCTTTTACTCCTGCATAGAACACCTTCACAGCTATGTAAACACAATCCAATCCTTCACCTATTCCAGTGTTACAAGCCTCCTAGTTGCCCCTGTACCAAATACAGTTATCTGCATTCAGTGGTGTCTGGCTGACACTCTTCATCCAGAGAGCTGCCCTGTTTTGATTTGACGCTCAAGAGATCTCTGCTTCATCTTGTATTTGTCTTGACAACAATTAACTGTAATCTAGTTATAAGCAGTTCATTTCTCCTTTGAACTTGGGTAGTTTTGACCTCCAGCCACTGGGGTTTGTTTGACTTTTTCTACCATTAGCACCTTGCCCTGTCTCCTTTAGGAGATGCCTATCAAAGACCAAGCTGATCTTCTTTCACCTCAAAGTTTTGTGCCTTTTAATTTTCTCAGTGAAAGATGTTTTCTCCGACATGCAACTATGCCTCATCATTTGAAAATCTTCTATTTAAAAGCCAAGGAAGAGCTTGTGCATTCAATTTTCCTCTGTTTTTTTCCAGCTATATCAACTGTTCAGATAAGCTATGAACTCTACCTATACTGACCTGCCCCCTAATTTTTTTTCACTGTTCTTTAAAAATTAGAGTTTAGGGCCTAAGTTCATGTGTTTGCATGCAGTAGGCCAATATAACAAATAAATATGTTCTTCCAGATTATAAACCAAATGTTCCAATGTACTGTGTTAGAAACAACACCATAAATAACTAAAATCAGCTGTCCTGCTGCTGAATCCTTAAAAAAAAAAAAATGCTGGAGAAGGTATGCCAGAAAGATAATCTTCCAGAAATTTAACCAGATAATCTAGAAGCTCCCTAACAGCATATTTGTGATAAAACCTCATTAATAGGGTCCTTAATGGGGCTGCAGATGAATCTTAGAAGTTAATAACTCCTTGAACTGAGTTACTGTTTCTGTGCTCTCTTCCAGATCCCAAGATACCTCTCAGGAGCTCCTGGTACTCATTGCTTCCTCCATGCCACGGGTACCAACCCTTACTGAGAGCACTTGTTGCAAACAAATCCTAATATGCCAAAACAACAAATGCAGCAGAGAATCAGCTGTCTAAAGGAGATAAATGAGACTGGAGAGAAGGAGCTTTTGGTGAAGAAAAATTACAGGTCAAGGTCTACAGTATTTTCTGCTCACACAATTACTAATAATAAACATTTTCCAGTAGCTGATGTCAGGCTCACAATTTCAGCTGTAGGTAGAGCTGCAGCACAAGGCCAGGTAAGGAACAGCACAATCCCTTCATTTACCTTTTATTCATTACTTCCACAGTGAAATTAAAGAAAGCTTGGCCTTCATTTTAAGCCACATTTTTAAACATTACAAAAGGTTTTTAAAAAAGGGTAGAAAAGACATTGCCCTTCCTGCTATGAATGCAGAGTATATAAAAGAGAAAACTCAAGTCTGAGACTAAGAGAAGCCACTAATGACACAAGAAAATGGTGTATAATTAGTCTTAAGATGTTACTAAATGTTAATAAATGTTCTATGTGCTGTTAAACTCATTTCTCTGAATCTACAGACTGTAATGACATTTGGAATAAATTATGGTGGAGAAGAAAACAAGGGTGTGGTTTCTTTTTTGCTCAGAAATTAAATATTTCTGTACCCAAAATAGTGACTACTGCAAGGACTTATACTAGGGGCTTTTATTTTTTCTCCACTGACTTTGAGAATTAGTGACCTACATTGTAGAGGGTTTCTTTTTTCTTCCCCTGCTCACAAGTGGCCTCACAGATTCCTGTGACTCACAGAAATTTTTAAAAAACAAACCACCAAATGTGTGACTTTAAAACTATCAGTGAGAGTTTCATGATCAGTTATCAGAGGGGATTCCACACACTCTCAGTGCAATTGAAAGGAGCACCCCTTTCCTCATTAATGTTTAGGTAAATGTCAGTTCTAGGAAACTGCCTTTAGTTCCAAAGTCAGACTCCTCATCCATGTCCCTGGATTTCAGCTGTTGATACCAAAAACTCTTTTGATTCCATCAAATCATAACCATCCATCTTCCTTCTTGTAAAATCAAGGTTCATTTAGACTTCCTTCTATATCAGATCTGAATTTTTCCTCTGCTATGCTCAGTGTTCCTAAATAATGACTTATCCCAGACTTGACCCTAGTTATGCTAAATGGTGAGACAACCACTGGACTCTGAGGTAAACTGCAGATCTGTTTAATTATGCAGTGTTTCTAACTCAATGTGACTGGAACAACAATTCATGCCTTGTTTCATCTTTAGGGAAAAGAGCAAGATCCAGGGAATCAGGGTTTGTTTCCAACTCTTCAGCGCACATTTCAAATATTGATAGAATATATATATAAAATGGTCATGATACTTGCTTGCTTTTCTAGGAACCTACTACTATGAACACCAACATATTAATTAAGATCATTGAATTAATATCAAAATTATTCAGCAACACAGTGGACTACTCTATGATGAGGAAAGCATCACTCAGCTCACATTATAGGCAGAGAGAAATGTCTACTTCACCAAACATCTTGCCAACACATGTTTCTACTGCACACAAAAATGCTTATTGGGCCTTTACAAAACAAACACTCAGGATAGAAAATTGTAAAATTTAAGTTACCTTAGGAAAGAGCTCTTTCATGATCTCACAATGACTTTTCCCACCCCACTGCCATCTCTTTGCATGCACAGGCTGCAAAGCTAGTTATCTGGTGAGCAGCTTTTTGGGCTTTCATGTCCTGCTCTTTGCTCAGTGCTTGGCCTCACACTTTACCTACTCATCAAACACGGCTCTAAAAATAAAATTACTCAGGGACTCTTGCTCTTGCCTCATCACCAAAGCATCTGAGTATCTTTGAATGTGAGCTAATCTTTGTTGGTAAGCCCTGCAGCATGAGGGGGTGGTACAATCCCCATTTTACACAGAGGGAACTGAAGCCCAAAGTGATTAAGGTCAAAAATTTCCATTACTTTTTTGTACTCCTTAGGACTTCATTTCTCAGTTTGTTTAATACTCGACTTTCTGTCTCCAAAGCCCAGTGTGTATTACCTCAGCTTCTGCTGTGAGAACTCAGCACTACTTCACGTCAGACACGAAATCTCCACCCACACATGCGTAATACAAGGAGCACCCAGTCAGTCACCACCTCTTACAAGGTAGGTTTCAAAAAATTTTCCAGCACCACACAGAAATTTTGCGGCAAAGAGGAGGATAAGCGCAGTTTCCCAGGGCAGCATGTGACTGCCTTCACCACGTGCTGTGCTTGCTCTTGGTGCAATCTCTCTTCGGCCTGCAGCTTCAGAACAAGACAGCAAGCAAGGTGGAGGTCATGTGGGGGATGTCCTTTCCTCTCTGTCTCATATCCCTGATTCCCCAGGACAAATGTATTAGGTGAAGGAAAAAGGCTTTCTTCTGGTTCACACTTAGTGACCTTCGTGTTCTTTGGTCTTAGGGAGAGCAATAGAAGTGTGAGACAAAGGTGTTGGGCACATTCTATCTCTGGTGTAGAAATGTCAAAATTCAATGAGCTGGGACACCAAACCACGCTGAAGCACAGACTGTGCAGTGGGGCATAAAATGTCTATGCCCACTGCTTCATGTTTTCCCCTTTTCATTCCTCACTCCTCCTTGTTCAGGTTGCACTTGCTTCTTTCTATCCCTCTAACTATGTTGTCTTCAGCTTTCAGTCTCCATTCCTCAAGCTTTGCCACCAAGCTCTTGTTTCCTTGCTTTACCAAGTTCCAGTCTTCTTCTAACCCTTTTGATTAAGTCTTCATCACTTCAAAATTTGTAATTTTGGACATTTTATTGATAGTCTTCACCTTCCCATTTTCTGTTTTCTGACTCCTCATCATAGCCTTTCCCCATGACTCCTCCTATCCCCATCCCACTTTGTTCTTCCTTCACTTGATCTTTTTTCTCCAGTTCTTTCCTTTTCTCATCCCATATTTTAGCTCTAGGAGGAGCTGGTGTGTTTTCCATCACTTATTTTCCCAATCCCAGTTTGTTTCTACTCTGCTGATGAATGAATTGATTGACTGAATTGCTGCCCTTATGCAGCTTCTCAGCTCCCAGTCTCCCATTTCCCATGGAATCTGTTCTGCATCCACAGTCTCCCCAGCTTTGAAGCGGGGTGTTCCCCAACTTCAGCTGCCAGCAATCATCACCAAGCCTCAACTGCTACTCAGGTAACACCAGGCTCTTCCCAAGTCACTGATATTCCCCTCTTCTACAATGCCTGCCAGCAAGACAAAGGGCACTAAAACTAAGAGATAGGGACAAGTTCCATCTTTTCATTTACAAAGTCTTTATATAATTTTTGCCTCCCACCTTGATTTGGACCAGTGAGGAGCTGGAATTGTAGGATATCCAGCTTTGCCCTGCAGGTCTGGGCTGCTCTGGATCACCCTGCAATGTTGCACCCAGTGGGCAATACTGGATCTGTAAGGGGATGGAACATATTCCATCACACTGTGGGGAGCACACAGTTACAGGATGGCAATTCACTCCATCCCTGGATGAAGCTGGTCTGGTTTAGTATTAAAACAAAAAAAATCAGTAAAAATGGTTTGATCTGTAAGAAAATGTAGATTTTTCTGTTCCTTTTATTAACCTGAAAATATTATAATCACCTGCACTTTTGCTCATTAGAAAATTTTTAATTTCCACTTGCAGCATTGGAAGCATAAAAAACAAAGGGCACAAAATAAAGAATGAGGAGACAGTGATATAGTCCCCTACCTTTTAACTAAGGAGCTTTTGGTTAGTATTTTGGGATGTGAGGAGACACAGGCTCTTTTTCTATATCTGATATCACCAGATGGTACAGTCCAGGGCATGGTGCTTCCAACCTTGCACATTGAGTCTCACCTTCCCTATTCAGAAATGTTTAACTCTTAATTGGAATAGTCTCAGTAAGATTTCTCATTGTTAGTTTATGATGAAACCTAACTCATTGGTGTTTTCCCTCCTACCCAAAAAGTAAAAAATTATTTAAGCACCACACTTTGAACAGGAGGGACTGAAAGACTCCTTCTTCATACTCTGTGCTCCAGCATAGCTTGCAGGTTTCCTTACATCACCAAGAAGGGTAAAGGAAAGGTAGCTTTGCCCCTGCCTTCACCTGGCCTTCCATGGCAGAGGCAGGACCAGCAACACTGGATACATGACACCTCCCCTGAGCCACTGGGCAACAGGGGGAATTGCTATTTCTGCTTGCCTTCACCCTGAAGATAGGTGGAAGTATTTAATCTGACTCTTGGCAGTTTCAGGTCAACCAGAGCATATTTCTTGGATGGCAGGCAAAAAGTCTCTATCCACAAATGCAAATAGCAGTAGGTTTGCGCTGACATTTCTTTGAGTGGCAAATGGCTCATCCCTGATGAATAAGTCTTTTTATTGCAAGAAATCAGGTCTCTGCTCCTATGACTAGATCATCAGGTCAATTTAAATACAAAGTTAG
The DNA here is from genome assembly GCF_027477595.1 of Haemorhous mexicanus. Classification (NCBI taxonomy): domain Eukaryota; kingdom Metazoa; phylum Chordata; class Aves; order Passeriformes; family Fringillidae; genus Haemorhous; species Haemorhous mexicanus. Next base: position 52,553,101 of record NC_082343.1, read on the forward strand.
TGGCATTTTTAAAAAAGACAAAATTGCGTAATTTTTTTTTCTAAGCCTTGTCCCTAGAAAAGAATTACCTATTTTAAGTCAGTCTTTCCCTCGTTATTCCCTTTACCAAATTCATTGTAGAGACCAACCTCTGATACTTTTAATTTTTTAAAAAAGGGGTTGACAAACATAGAAAAAAACCAGGAAACTGGGTTTTAACGCCAGCAATGCTGAACACTTCAGTAAACTGTTTTGCCTGATTGTGGTTATAATTAAGATATAAGATGAAAACACATGGTCTGATTTCATTCTTGAGAAACCAATCAACTTTCTCTTAATGATAACAGTGCTGGCCTAACACCAAGCAGATACACTGAGTACTTAAACAAGGCAAGAAATGGGTAAGTGTGCATGGGTGCCCCTAACCTGCAAAATGCTCATGCAGCGGTGAATGTTCAGCTAGGAGATTTACCTTTGATAAGCAATTCAGATGTTAAATTAGCTAGGCACTACAACAGCATTGTGGGGGTTTTATGCAGAGTTCACTGGAAGCAGACAAACTACTTCAGAGCTTCATCAGAATCATGCAGGACTTCCTTGGAAGGAATCACCCTCTGTGCCCAGGATGGCTCTGGTACCAGGAAGTTTCTCCAGAGTTTGAAGACTCACACTTTGAACCTTGAAGTAACAGCAAAGCTCTACTTTAGCCTGTTGTAAACTCTTCCCACTATGGAGCCATCTGTCCTATCTATAAAGGAACTAATCTCTGCCGAACACGAGGTTGGAGATAACCCTGTTTTCATTAATGCCCAGTTAAATACACATGCCAAACAGCCAAGGGGGAAAGAACAGATCTTTCTTCTGCAAGAATCTCCACAAGAATCTATCTCAAAGGCAGAATGTGCAAGGGTTGCTTCCTCCCTGGACCTCTAGGGATTCAACATACCATAGAAAGAAAACACAGAATACATACAGACACCTGCTCCCACAGCCAATGTAATGGACCTGCAGCCAGAGGAGTAAACAGGCACAGAAGCACAGGGACTCCTGGAATGATGCATGCTTAGGTCCTGGCCTGTGACCAGGAATAACTAATGACTGTTGTTTCAGGTGGAGAACTTTTATAAAACAGACATGTCCAGGCTGAGTGTACTTGCAGGGGCATGATGAGAGTGACCATATGAGAGCATACCTAGCGAGCCACTCAGATGCTGACATGCTGTTCCTGAGGGTTAGTGGCATTTAGTCCTGTGGCATTAGTGGCATTAGTCCTGTTCCTAGGACTGACAATCTCAAAGGATCACTAGAAAAGCTTGAAGCTTATCACTCAGTTTGATTTTCCATCACACTGAAGTGACTCAGATTAAGCTCCTCTCAGGATATAGTTTATTAATCATGGCAATCACTGATCACAATGCGTTAGAACCGCTGGATTTGCTAAAAGAGATACTTTCCTGCTCAGGCAGCAAGAGGAGCAGAAAGAATGCCATCAGGGCAGACAGACTTGATCTTACACTGCCCTGGCTACCCCAAGAGTCAGCAGCCATGGGGTGCTCACAAAGGCAGATCTGAGCAGCAGGGATGGGTGCACCCTCAGGTACAGCCTGCAGACTTGCTGTGCAGTATCCCGACACCGTACTCATAACAGCAGAAAGGCACAAAGGTTCAAAGGATTTGTGGGGAAGAGCTGAAAAGCTATTACTGAGAGGGTCAAAGGATTCACAGGGAAGCTGTGAGAACCACCCACTCTGTAAATACTGTCTCTGTTCCTGTTGCTTGCATTTTGCTGCCTCTATCACCTTATGATTTAGCCTTCTCTGCTCCATTTCTGTACTCATATGTTCATAGATGTATATTCTTACTGGAGCATACAGCCCATGCATTACTTAACAGAATAACTGCTGTTTACACACATATCCAGCCTAGACTGTTGTGTATTTCTCAGCAGATGATGTGACCCTGGGCACTCTTTGATACTCATTCTCCCTCTCTTTTTTTTGTAAACAGGTACCATCCCTGAAACACAGATGTTTCTTTGGCAGAATATCATAGCTGGTCCTCAATGTATACCTAAATTATTTATTTAGTCCAGGAAATGACAGGATGCCATAAGCCTGCTGAAATTGCCAGGGAAAATCTATGCAGGCAGATGTAATTGACCTCATTGAAACACCTCAGGCCAGAGCAGGCCTTTACTGTGGTAACAAATCCCATGGAATAGTTACTGACTGTGGGCTCCTTGTTTTTCTGCCACAAGGTCTCATGGAATTTCACGACAAGTGAAATTTGAGAATTAGCTATAAAGTTAGTGTTTCCCTTTAATCTCTTTTTAAAATGAACTAGTTTGGGCAAAGTGCCTGACCATAAAAGGAAAAAATGGCAGAACAGCAGAAAGAGGAGGCTGAGGAGATCAGGATGAGATGTGTACTGGACTTCCTAAATTGTTTGACTCCTACTCCACACACCAGGCATGATTCAGTTAGGATAAAGCAGTGAACTTAAATTTTTTGCAATGAACTTTCAATATTTATCTTGTCCACAGCAGAGTATTTCCTTCATTCTAGATACTATGCAAAAGCATCTGTTTATTCTTTTTTTTCAACATTTATTCTTCTGTATGGAGAGGACTTGAAAGGTAAATTATTTTGATGACAATGGTGAGGAGCTGAGTAGGACTTCAGCAGTTCTCCCCTTAACAAAAAAAAAAAAAAAAAAGGTTTTGTAATAGAGAAAGCAAATTTCTGTAAAACTGGTCTACCAAATAAAGAAATGCCTTCTCTTAAGTGTAAGACAAATTCATCAGTTCAGTTACAAAGCATGAGAAATGCTTTTGGACAATGAACTATTACAGACATTCCAAAAAACCTTAAACCTATGGCCTCTCAGAAGCTTCCTGTCCTGTACAGTCTGGACTCCATCACTGCCCCATCAAAAGGGAGTCCTGCTCCATATGAAGAAGGTCAACACAGAGAGATGCATTTTCATGGTCCAGGTGATCCAGATCAGACAGTCCTTTGTTAATGCTTAAGAACCATGTGGACAGAAATAATTACTTGGGGTGTTCTGCATACACCACAGATGCATATATTTCTATAATGTCCCCTAGACATGATACACTACTTTTTCCTATATGATTTTTAAAGCTCTCTGAGACTGCTTTTACTTCTCTCCACCTGAATGAGTAAACTGGAATTTGCAGCAAGCAGCTACAATTTTTGCTTCTGAAGCATCAAAGATTGCAAAAGTGGGAGCATATGACATGAAAACACACTTCCCCTGCGTACACAGCAGACATCTTAAAAATCCTCTCTGTGAAGTTAGGAATCAATGATTATGTTAGCCTTACTAGCAAGGGCTGTCATTGCAAAAATGGGGAGTCCCTTCGCTCTGAAATCAGAAGAAGACAATGTACTTTTTGAGCTAAAACACATGATCAGAGTCACCTCGTGGACATTGACTAAACCCATGTTTACAAAGCAAACTCACCATTTCCCTGATGGGAGATGACTGTTAGCTTTTAGGAAAAAATCTATGGACTCTGTTATGTAGTTCAGCATATGCTGGTAAATTCCCATGTTTAAATAAATATCCTTCTTTGGAAGGATTTTTCTTGGGGAAATTCTGGCACTGCTGATACAGGGCAGATAGATTTTCTCTACATTTGGAAAGCTAACTTGAATTTCTGGCCACTCATAAAGCTTCTCATGTTATTCCCCATGCACAGAACTTGCTCTACACAAAGGAAATGCCTTTCCTCTGCTTTTGAAAGTCCAGGAATGAATTCACTTCCTCATTGTCACTGAAGGCTGTGAGCTTTGAACAGCCCCAGAATGTAGTTAACCTCTTAACACACAAGATTCTGAAACCTATTGAATGCTCAGCACTTTTGAGGTAAAAACCCAGTTGAACAGTTTGGTTGAGAGTGGGCCAACTGAGATTAATTCTCACATCTAAACTAGTAACTCTAAAACAGGATTTGAAGTAAGCACTGTTGGTACCAGACCCCTCACACCATTCTGTTCTCTCTAACAAAATCAAAACAGTCTGTTCCTGAAAGAGAAGTTGGCCATGTGGCAGCAGTTATGGGCCTGACACAGCCCAAGAGGCTCGACAGACTGTGTTGCTGTCTGTCATGTTTAGAAAATTGTGAACATAAAAAGCCAGCCAGAAGCATTCACCAAGTACTGTAGAAACTGATATTTCATGGCTATTTCTCCACATTTAGATGATTTGGGGGAAATTACAAAAATTAGGGAAGAAAAGAATGACAAGTGTCATGCTCTATGATTCATGACTAAAGATTATCTTCACATGGTCACTTTTTATTCAGTTAGTCCTCCCCATGTAATTCCATCACTAAGAGCTGCTGAGAAGAGATATTTCCATCTTGAGAGAAAACAGTATCAGCAGTTTTCCCATTTTGTCAAGGAATGATACAGTCACTCATTCAAATATGCACCAAGTACATGGAAATTAAAAACAATTCAAAATAGCTTTACTGATTTTAAAGAGTGTAAGGCTAGCTTAATAAATGGAAACATAGATAACAAAATACATTATTGGACATATATAAAATAAATGAGAACAGTTTGCAGTTAATTTTTTCCCATTCAGATCATACAAACTGCTTCTATTTTGGGAGAAATTAAGAACTTCCAGTGAAACTAAAATTCACTGGGAAAGAAATACAGAATGCTAAAGATCTGGAAGACTGGCAAGTCTGCTGAACAGCAGGCTGTTCTATCTAAGAAAGTTTTACTGACTGCATTACATGTTGGAATTGTTCGAGGAACAGAGGAAAGAGGAGTAAGAGCTGTCATTAAGTGAGCAAGTATTTGCTAGCTGCATTCCTTGACCCTTCCCATCCACTCCCAAAGGATATAGCTTTGTGCTAAATGCTTACTTCATACCTAAAGTTAGAATAGCTGATCATCTCACCAGATAGGAATATAGAAAGGAAAATAACGGTAGTCCCTGCTTGATTTCACATGAGGCATTATCTTTAGCTATTTATTTGTTAACCACTTGCTGACTCATGGATGCTGAACTGCTAGCTGAAGCAAACAGCTCCAAAATCAGACTCTGCTTTAGAGTCCCCTGCTGTGGTGTGCACTGACATTTTGGCAGCAGAGCAGTCATGCCAGCCTAAAGATCAAGTTAAAAGCTACCGTGATTTGGCTTGCACTACCTAAACGCAGCCACTGCTCTGTGCATTAAGGCAGTTTTGGAGAGCAAAGACACACCTGTGCAGAATCCATCCCTCTGCAGTGCTATCTATGCAGTGCTTTATGCTTACAACCCTCAACCTAAATCAAAGACCATTCTGACAGTAGTAGATCACACTTACATGTAGTCTGCTACACATGAATGGTAACTCTCTGGAAGCAGGGATGACGCTGCATGGTAAATAACCATGTGTCTATGTGTTAAAGTACAGCAAACACAACACAAGATTCTATTCTAAAGAGTCTGTAGTCAAAGTTAAACAAGCATGATAACAGAAAAGTGTGAGGAAAGAAACATTCACAAACTTACCATACAACTGAGAAATTGAGGTGCCAGAATGTAAGTCACAGCCCCAAATCCCACAAGAAACTGTGACAAAGCACAGGATGGAAAAATACTGGGAACAACCCAGCCTGTTTCTATGCTCTTTCCTGGACAGCTTCTCAACCTCTGTGAGAAACAAGGCAGTGAGGTCAATGGGCCTTTGATTTGGCTTTCTACTGCTGTACTTACTCAGTTTAGCCACACACCTAGTCTGAGCCTGCATCAAAATCTACTGAAATCACTTTGCTCTCCTAAGTAGAAATAATGTTGGTCTTCCTCTTATTTCTTGCAGGGGCCTTGTTGGAATTCTCTGTACTGTGCACTGAAGAGGGTCAGTAATGCTGGACTGTGCTGCTGTCTCAAATGTAGCTATACATAGCTATGTCTGCAGTTCTTAGGGGCTGTGAGGCTTGCTGCAGTATCTACAGATATCAGAGGAATAAAAAACAAGTTGCAAAGATTTTATCATCATCACTTTAACTTTTTCATGCATTTTACAGACAACATTGCTGAAACTTACCTCCCGACCAGGAGAGAAGTATACGGTTAAGGCAAATCTTCAGCGTGGTTAATGCCATACTTCATTCCCTTACAGATAACAAAACCTGTTCTTAGAAATGTCCAGTGTTTCCCTCCATAGCTCATTTTTCCCACTGCTTCACCATCCTTAATGGGAGAATACCACCCTTACAGCTTAACTTTCAGGTTAACAAAAGGGGGTAAGGCAAGATTGGAACTTTCAGCCTCTTTGAACCCACTGCAGTTCCAGCCCTTCTGAATCCCTACTGCCAGTACAGTCATTTGCCAATATACCCTGGTAAGAGTCTTCTTTGGAATCTGTAGTTTCTTTTACTGTATTCAGATTACTGTCATGGAAAAAATCACAAAATCAGTTCATCTCTTGCTATCTAAGTGGCAGACATGATTTGGGGTTTTTTGGTTTTGTTTGTTTGTTTTACCGTCATTACTTGATTCAGTAATAAGCACCATCTTTCTGTCTGATAGATGTTCAGGGGATTTTTCCCCCTCTCTTTCCTTTGCACTGACAAGCTCTTATCACTTCTCCACCAGGAAAAGAAGCAACAGAACAGCTCCTGGAAGACAGAAGTGCTGAACTCAAACATGACCTCAAGCACTGCTCTTGCATTAAAAGGGATTTCCCTTTAATGATCCTTTTCCTCCCTTCTAGATGAATCACACCTCTTACAGAATTATCTGATATTAAAAGACACAGCAAAGGACTGAACTATTAAAAGCCTGAATATTACTATCCATAAATATTACTACAGTCATCATCCTAGCATTGAATATTATGTGAGTACTGTCCTAACAATGAGTCTTTCCTAGTGCAGCCGCTCAAACATTTGGCGATGGTGTTCTGAACACTCCGAGGTCCTGGTTTAATTTAGTGAGTATGAGCTACTCCTTCCTGAACAGTAAAAAGAAGCAAAGTAATTAAAATAAATTAGAGATACAGACCTGAATGGGGCCTTGAGAGATTTCTCTTTTTTCCCCAAGTACAATAAAGAATTGTTATTGATTGATGTGCATGAAACTGATTACCTAAATTTTCACAAAAAATGGATATTCTGCAATTCCCAGTGACAGCTTTCTCTGTTTATGTAATATATAAACATTACCATTCACAAGGGTGGACTGTTTCACCCTTACGCTTAACCAAAATGTAGATAGCTGAAAGTTAAAGTATTTCTTATTCTGTCCTTAATGCCAAGAACTTCCCTCTTCCCTCAAGAGAAGCAGACATGCATACATACCTAAAAATGTGTGTGCATGTCCGTAGTTATGTGTGTGTATGTGTGCATATTTACACACACACTTTAAAGAAGCAAATTTTCCTTGACTTTATATATGCTTATATTTCATTAAATATAAGCATTATACCATAAATGATGAGATAAACTATAGGGTATAACTACAAAAAAAACCAACCAGGAGTCATTCAGAAAAGAGGAATGTATATTCATGCATTCTATAACTACTGATGTTGCTGATGTTTTTCATGTATTCCCATATTGCTGAGGAGGTATGGTTGACAAGACAGAACTTTATTTTGTGCTGTGCAAACTCAGATCAAATGAATTCCTGCCATCCTGCTCAGACCTGTTTGATAAACATCTGCTCCAGCAATGTGCAATCAACTCCGAGTTTATCAAGGTGTAAACAGTAATTATTAATATTCAGACGTGCTTACCATTTAGAAACCAAAAATAAGCTGTTGCCTTTTCAGGTTTTCCTGGGTCTCAGCATCTCCATCATGGCTAGGACTACTTGCTAATTTTTTTGCTGCAGTTTCCTATACAAAGCAGGGTGCAACTCAGCTCTTTTTTCCTCTACTTCGTACCTCAGCTCATCATTTCTACTCCACAGTGAAACCCTCCATCACTTCAAGTACTCTCTGTAAAACTCTGTTAGGGGCTGGGCTTCATATTACATGAGAGAAATGTTTTGGATAATTTTTTTTTTTTTTCTCCAATCAGATCACTTCAGCAATCTGCTACCTCAGTCCCCATGAGAGGACAGGGAAAATGTCCAGGAGAAGGGAACAGTAAGATGCTGACAGAAACATATACTGTGTAAATCACAGCACAGATGCTGCCCTAGTTATGCAAGCCCAGCTCCCTCAGGCATCCAGTTCCCTGGATTTTAGCCACCCCTCAGATTACCAATCATCAAATGCAGAGCCTTCCTACCCAACTATACTTTCCAAGACAGTAGAGAGGCTAGGGGAGCAAAAAGAAAAATAAAACAACACACCCACAAAAACCTTTAAAAGAAAACTCTCCAAGCAGAGGAGGGAAAAAAACCCGAAGGGATTGTTCTTTTTCCAGCCATATCCCTGACTTCTTTTTGAACACAGGCAGAGGAGAAGGATGGCTGTTGTGCAGAGCCAGCACAGGCCTGTAAACCCTGGGAAAGATCATGTTGCCACATAACCCTGCTGTGTGACATGAGCAAATGATCTGAGCCAGCTGCTGCTGCTGGAGGTGAGGTGAAGGAGTTCAAAGAATTCTTCCAGAATCCACCTGTTCTCTGAAGGAGTCAATATTTAAGACCTTATTTCAAGGTATGCAGCAACCCTGGCTTCTCATCCTGTCACTGGGAGGGGTGGATACTCAGGGATAGGCAGGAGCTCATTATCTGGGAAGGTGAAGTGTTTCAATACTGCAGGAAACTTTGTTCCACTGTATTTCATTTCTGGGTGCCTAACAGATTGTAAAGCTGTTGAGCAAGAAACTGCCACTTTTCCAGCACACATCCCATCCATAAATCATATCAACAGGACTTAAATATTGGGATTTTATTCACTGAGTTTTTTCACTGCACAGATATTAGCACATTGTTTAAAGGTGTGCATTAATTGTTTACAATAATTAAATTTATTGATTCCTATAAACTGCTAGTTGCAGTCAAGAATTTACAATCATATTCAGACACTAAGATCTCCCTGACTTGATAGTTTTAGCTCTTTACCTGCAACAATCTGACCCCGAGCAGGGCTGGATTGAAGCACGTGTAACATCTCCTGCCGAAAATGCCACCGTATTGGGACTATGGGGTTCAATGTTGGCCTAACCTCTAATTTAAGAAATGAAGTCACTTGTGGTTACTTACAACACAGGGCCAAAATTGTGGAGCACTTACAAGCTAAATGAAAAAAAAAAAAAACAACAACAAAACAAAACAAGAAAACCCAACTAAAAAAAAACTTAGCTGGCTCTGAAAACCGTCTGGAAGAGCAATACTTTCCATGGGACGGGCCCCTTAATGTCCTGCTGGAATGCTGGGGCAGGGATGCGGGCATCTACACCCGAGCACCGGCAGCCCGAGACCCGTGTGCCAGGGCAGGCGCTGGCCACGCGTGCCCGTGAGGAGGAGGAGGACACGGGAAGGGCTCCCGGGGCAGCCGCCTCTCCCTCTCCCAGCCAGAGGCTGCGGGGCACGGCCGGGGCGCCGCTCTGCGCAGCGACACGGAGCTGTTCCGGACCCAGCGACGCAACACCGGGCCGGCCCGTGAGCGGAGCGAAGCCTGGGGGACGGGATGGGCAACCCCCTGCCCGGGGGGAAAGGAATAAGGAAGGAAGAAATGACATCCCGGCTCCCGAAAATCCCGTGGGTGAGTCACGGCGGGCGGGGAGGCGGCGGGGCTGCCCGGCGGCGGCGCCCCCTGGCGGCGGCACGGCCGCGGCGGTTGTCACAGGCCGGAAAGTCCCGGCTCTCTGCCGGTGGAAATCCCCGGTGGGGGTTTTTTGTGTTGTGTTTTCAATCTCCCCCTTTTTTTTTTTTTTTTTTCACCCGGGCGCTTAAACAGAAAGGGAAAAAAACAAGAGGCTGGGCTCAGCCCTTCATTCCGCAGCGGCGGCAGCGGCAGTAGCAGCAGCTCCGGCGGGGAGACGGCGGAGAGAAGGGAAGCAAGGAGCAGTGGGGGTTGATGCTCCGTCCCATCGCCTCAGCCTCGCTGCTGAGCAGGAGTCACGGCAGGATCGGCCGGAGGAGGAGCCGCCCGCGGAGAGGTGAGCGCCGCTCTGGGCAGGGCACGGAGCACTTTTGCAGGAGGCGCCGCGGGGAGCCGGCGGCTGTGGCGGCGGGCTCGGCCGTAGCCCGTGTGCCGGCTCCCGGCCGGGCGGGGACGCTGTGCCCGCTGCTCCGGCCCGGCCCGGCCCGGCCCGGCCCCGCGGGGGCTCCGCGGCTGCTGCGGCTCGCAGGGCGGGCGCGGCGCGGCCGGGCTTGCTGCGAGTGCCGTGGGGAAACCCGGCCCGGAGCTTCGGGAGCTTCTCCCGGGAAGCTGGCGGGCCGTATTGTGTCCTTTCCACCTTGCACGCCCAGCCCCCAGCGCAGCAGTAGGGCAGGGAACGAAGAACGCGGAACGCTCACTGTGTGTGAACCAGTCCTGTGGGATTTAAAAGAGCCTCGCTCCTCATCTTCTGATTTGGCGGAGAGTAGTACTGTTTTTTGGTTTGTACCAAAGCAAAGCAAAGACCCCGTCAGAAAAATCTTGGGGGGGCTTAAAACGTATTAAGCATGTTTGTTATAGAAGTTTTAGCACTTTATGGAGAAGTTTATTACTTGTCGTTTTTCAGATTGAGGACAGAAAATGAAAACTTTATGAAACCATTGGCAGATCTCAGAACAGTATTCAGCTTTCCCAAGCCCAGCATCCTCAGCATTACACCTTTGGAAAGGATGATGTCTCTAATTATTGTTTACAGCTGTTCCTTTCTGGGAATTCCTAGTCATTACCTGTGAGAAGGTTAAAGTAGCATAGCACACAGCAAAGCACAGTAGACTATAAAGACTGTCACAGTAAACTGATACAACTCAGTTTTCTTCTTTTAAATGAGTCCAGCTAGATGTCTATTGAGTTCTGTTTGTTTCATCACATTGATTTTGAAAATAAGGGTTGCTTGACTTTTGCCTTGGTTCACATTAATGACTGTAAATAGCACAGGCAGTAATTTCCACCTGTGGAGGGGAAAAAATGCCGGTAGAGCATAGTATCGAATAATGTAGTTTCAGTGAGTGCTTCTGTAAACTCAGTACTTTTTGTTACTTAAAGCTGGAAATAACCATTTCAAGAGTCGATGCCGGTAGTGCTTAGTCATGTGATTAATCTTTATTCGTGTAAAAAAAATCCCATTGACTCAATGTTTCTAGTAACATAAGTAAGGAATTCAGTACTTGGGTCATCTCAGAGCAAAGCAGAGCTGTGGTTATCACATAGATTAGTAGGGGGTTGTTTATATTTCCTTTTTAGACTCATTCATACATTTAAATGAAGAATTACATAAATAGCATGTGTAAAACTGTATTGGTGAGGAGAGTGGATGAGAAAATATGTAATTTTCATTTTAAGGCTGTGTGCTGGTGGGGGAATGATAAGAATGTACCATCTTTATTACCTAAAGGAAGGCTTTTCCATATGTTGCAAGATGTGACAGCTCTGCACACAGTCCCTAGTGCTCTTAGGGTGTGTGAATGACATCACCCTAAATTAGGACTTTGTAGATCACCTGTTTCAACTGTCTCTATTTAGGGCTTGTCGGGTTATCCACTGTATCTCTCCATCAGCTGGTCGGGTTATCCACTGTATCTCTCCATCTATAACCTCAGAGAGGTTATAGAGCTCAGCTCTTGGCACCTGGAGTTTGAGGTCCCCTCTCACCCTGAAAGGGTTTTTTCAATAGCTTTGGCTGGGCATTTGGACGTGAATGTTGCCAATGGAAGTGTCTGGGTGAAGAGGAGAGAGCAACTATTTCCCTGGAGGGAAGGAGGTGCCAAAGCCCTTCTGTGCAAGAGGGGTCTTCTGCCTCCGTAGACCTGGGAATGCCTTCCTGGTCAGTCTGTCAGGCTGGAGTTCTTCTTCCTATCTCTGTGCCTCCCATCTCTGTGAGAAAACTTCCTAATAGTTGCATAAACAATCTTTAGTTGCTTCTAGTACTTGATGTCCAGAGATTGATACACATATATGGTTTGATACTTGTCCCTAGATTCATAATCACAATGGTAGATTCTCCTAATGTGACTAGTTGTACTCTAAACATTTTAGGCACGCATACTTTTATTTATCTTGATACAATTCTTGCTTTGTTTTTGAACAAAGCAAGAATGTTTGTGGACAGCATGGAGGGTCTATCCCTGTAAAAACAGGGTTTTGTTGTTATTGTTGTTCTTGCTGTAGTGCGCAGGGGTTTTGAGAGATGTGGTCCCTACTTTTGGCTCTAACTAGCCACAAAGTTAGTCTCCTCTGAGGAAGTATTTCATAGAGTATCGCAGGTTTGAGGTTATGAGTTTCTTTCTTTGTTTTTCCTGCTGTACCCCATGAGGCCAGAGTTACTGAAGAAAGGGATGCAGAGCAGTAAACATGACATGTCCTACTGTGGAAATGTATTGGGGGTTTTGAGCCAAATGGAAATGCTTTTTCAGCTCTGTTGACTTACCACTGAGTAATAGTGGCACTGCAGTCTGCACCCCCACACACGGCACAAGCACTTCTGAGCCATAGCTCTGCCGCTTACAAAATACAAAGAGCCTCAAGAAAAGTAACCTAAGCCTGTCCTCGAGTGACAAATTCCTCATCTACCATATCTGGCCACTGTAAGTATGGGACTGATACTAGCACAGCCTGCAATTCTTTGTGCTCTTTCTGTACTCTGCTGACCATCGCTGCTCAGAATGTATGAGCTGTGGAAATATGAAATGGTCATCAACTGCTTTTTTTTTTGGCATGTTATCAAACCAAGAGCTTGAAAGGTCCTGAAATTCAGCAAGTGCATATGGGATTACACTGTGCAATTATCAATTAGTTAAGTTTCCAGGATAAGTTTCCTTTCCCTTGACTCTGCCTACTCTTATCCTTATTTTACTTTAAATGCTTGTTTTGAATGGTGATGCAGTTTCCTTACTTATGCATAAATCCTCTTCAATATCACAGTAAATTATATTAGCAAATGAGTGGGATAAGCTGATCAGTGTCTGTATCTGAGTAATGCAGAAAAGTTAGTGAGTGTGAGCTTTGAAAAAACGTTATTTATGAAAGGCTGCATCCACTCTACTTGTTTTAGGCAAAACTTCATCCAGAATCCCAACCTGAAAGGGCCTTCTCAGTCAGAAGTGATAGCACTGTGATAGAAGTGCCAATAAAAGGATCCTTTTTCATTTCAGATGTCTTCTAGAAACATGGCTGGCCAACACATCCTTCCTCAAGCTTTGTATCAGAGCAATATGCTGAAGGCTATGAAGATCAGAGAGAGGACACCTGAGGATCTAGTCAAACCTCCCAATGGAATAATTCATCACTTCAGGACTATGCACAGATACACCATAGAAATGTTCAGAATGTGCCAGTTTTGTCCCCAGTTTCGGGAAATGCTTCAGAAGTCCCTGACTGACCAGGCTACCCAGACTTCACTGGAGCGCCACAGGAAGCTCAACTGGTGCAGGGAAGTTCGGAGACTTGTTCCTTTGAAGACTAATGGTAAGTTATGAGCGGGTCTTTGCACTCAGAGTAAAACAGGTCATACAAATGTAGCATCTTTATTAATAGCATCTGAGTTCACATTACTGAAACAGAAGCACATGGCTTTAAAAATGTGCTGCCTTTCAAGCTGTTTTGAAATTAAAATTCTTTCCACATGATGTGCTGTCCTGAGGCTGTAGCAGACCCTTGCCCATACCATAGTGTGTGAATATTGTGGAAATTTCATAGATATTTTCATAATATCAATAACCCGTTGCACATCAGAGTCAAGAACAAGGCAGGGAAACTTGATTTGGAACCTACTGCCTTCCCATGAATCTGACTGCTACATGTCGGCTGCCTCATCGGAAGTGCCAGACATCCTTTAATGCCAGGCAAGAGGAGCCTTCAGATGCTTTGAGTGACCAGGGATGCATTCCCATGTATATTTAGCAGAATCTAATATCCTTCCAATAAGCCCTGCTGTTGTAGCTGGCAGGCAATGCTTGCTTGCTGATCCAGCTTTAACAACAGTGATGGAATAGCACTCAGAACATGGAGCCTCCCGGGAACCTGACACTGCTGTCCCTGGGGTCAGCACCCCACTCTGGGGCTGCTCCCTCATCCTCAGCTCCCTGCCTGGGTTTTCCAGCTCTTGCCTTCCCTCAGGGCCCACTGGTAAGTCCCATGTGTGTGACTGACACCCATCTTCGTGCAACACAAATTTTGCTGTGCCCTTTTCTCTCAACAGTCAGTGCTGGTTTCAGGACTTGGCTTTTGGGTTACTCTGTGTGTGTATTGCATCAAGTGCTACAAATGAAAAGGCACAGCAGTAGTGCCAAGATTTCCTGAACAGGTTATGTTTGTCCATAGTCTTGAGCAGGAAACCTTGGCACATGACTGTAAGAGTCACGGGCGCTTCGCATTCAGTGGAGGAAGGATTTGGTAATGGCTATGACTTATGGTCACGTAGCTACAAACTTGGACTCAAGATTCCTTAGAGCACAGGTTGCCCCTGGCCAGGAACAATAGACTGGGACAGCAGGGTCTTCAAGAAGATGAGAAATACATCCTCTGCTCAAGGAGCAGATCACAGCAGTTATAGAAACACTGGGTGTGGTGGACATGCAGCATTGTTGAAGTCCATGTTGTGTTGTGGGTTTGCTTCTTTTCATATCTGCTTGTATACACATTGCCCTTATCTTCCTAGTCCACATTTTTTTCTTTCCAAATTCTGCCATATTTCTCAGTCTGACTGTACACAGCTGTGTTGTACAGAAGCCATAAAAATAGACCCACTGAGCAAATGTCACTGCCCAACCTAAAGCCTGATGCTGATGTGTGTGTCTGTAACTGTTGTAGAGGCATTGACCTTCAGCTTTTTGGGCTGCCTCTGCATTGGTGTAAAATTCTCATGACTGCAATTACGGGTATGCACAGAAGTCATGGAATCTTGAGCTTTGGAAGGACCAGAGTTGCAGCCAGGGCGGGCAGTGCCTTGCATGTACTGGGAAGGTAACATCACTCCAAATGTTGCATCTTAAAAATTTCACTCAAACAGATTTTCTAGGAAAATGGACAATGTTCACAATTTTTGCCCAGGGCAAAGAGTAACAGTTTTAGAATCCTCCATCTCCAGTCAATACAAATCCTGCCTGGACAGACCCTTGTTGGTGTCCACATTACATTCAGCAGCACTGCCCTCCTTTATCTCATGGCCGTCGGCCAATGTTACACGTGGGAGTAGTGTGGACTTGGATCCCACCCATGAGGGGGTGAACCTGTGTTGAAATATTAGGGCAGGTTGAGGGAAGGCAAAGCAAGATTTGTGGTCTCCCCATACACTGAGCAGACAAAGAACTTGGCTTCAGTTCAGTGCTTTAGGGTCATTAAGTGCATGAGTAGGAGTGGCTTTGGAAACCTGTGGGTTATGCAAAGTAGTTGCATAGAAGGACCTTTGTAGGAGAAAGAGGGTAGATTGGACTGTAGGAGAGGATCTCTGAAAGAAGTGCAGAAGCCTGGAGAAGCCCTGTATTATCCCAGAAAACAACTTTTTTTTTTTTCTCCCATGCGGTGTGAAAAATATTTTTTAAACATTTAGCTGCTTAACCCATAGATATGGGAAGAATTTATTAGTTCTCTAAGTTAATAGTGGACTTTCTTCAGAAGATTCTGGGTTTTTTCCTGATTAAGGTTGTAGCTGGTTGAAACCAGAGAAAGTATCTCCTACAGGATCTTTTGATGTATATTTTACCTAGTATGTTTGTGAATCTGTGGAGTGGTGGGCTTTTCTTAATTAAAAAGCCATTTTGAATCATCACATAATTCTTTGCAGACATCTGAATGGAGATAGAAGGAAAGCAGTAGGAGGTACAAAAATCGAAACTGTTAGGGTTTTTTCTTCTTTTTTTTTTTTCTTTTAAATTTAAAAATTCCAGCATCTATTGGCTGTAGAGATTTCACTTGTATAATGAATTGGCATTCATTCCAACTCGCCCAGCCACACCCCCTGGGAAAGTCCGAGGGAGGCCACGCTGCACCCGCAGAACAAAAAGTACAACTGTTGCTCAATTGCTAGTCAAACGGTGTGGGGAATTCCAAGTGCTGTGTAAGGAATTTTGGGCAGTGCTTCTAAATAAAGAACCGAAAGTGAGCTCTCAGAGAGAGAAAAAAATTAGTCTTATCTTTGCTCTAGATTTTGCAAAGGGAAAATTTTAATGGGATTGATATCTCATCTTTCTTGGTCAGAAGGAAACAGAGTCAGTTTTTCTGTCTTCTTGGTTGTTCCCTGATTTTTGAGCTCAAGTAAGCAGCCTGCAGAATTGAAGTAAGCTTTGCAAGACAGCATAAAATAGAAGGCAGTTGCAGGAGCCTGATATGCACCAATCCCATAAAAATTTATGAAGCATTGAGTAGATTTCAAATTATATCTTATTCAGGAACTGGAGTCTTTTGTAGGCTTTTCTCTGCAATTTCACAGAATAAGTAGTAAAAGTGTTCACAAATAATGTATTTGAGCTCATTGTGTATGTGGCAAACTGGGTTTAATTCCTTTGTGGGAGTTCTTTGGGTGGTTTTGTTTGGGTTTTTTCATGTGAGAAAAATCTAGTACCTTTACCAAGGTTGATGTCTTCTATTCCAAGAAAATTGCTGTGGTTTCTTAGCATTCTGTGAATCTTTTTACCGCTGTGGTAGACGTCAGACTTAGTTTTGCACCTGAGGACGTGACAGTAATGATTCTTGATGTCTCCCTTTCAGGGGAGACATCCCCTTTTGAAGAAGATGGCTAGAGATAGAATCTGAAACCCAGCCATAGATGTATTTCTTGTCACACCTTTTAATTAAGTTAATTATCTTCTCTGAGTCTCAGTTTCCCCTCTGAAACTGCAGAATTTCACAATCCTTCCTACCTGTAAAGAGGAATTTTTCAATGCAAGGAGATTGTGTAAATGAAAATCGAATCACTGTTTTTCATTTACTTAATTTTGTGTTTTAAAATCAGCCCTCTAAATAATATATGTAACAACCCAACACACAATCATTCCTGAGAGGAAGGCCAGAGGTGTTCCTATGATTGCTTTACATAAATCACCTGCCATTCCCTTTCTGTATCCTGTTTTATTACAATTCCTCCATCAACCACAGCCAAGTGCCCAGCAGTGCTCATCAAGGGATATGAGGATTGGTGTTACTGTAGTATTTTCTTAATGGTGTCCATTATCTCAGCCTCATGCCATTGGGTGTATATTTGTATAAACACCAATGAGGGAGATTTACATATTTTTTTGTAATTTTAAGATGACTTTGTTCTGTTTAAAGAGCTGTTTCAGCTGTGTTTGACATTGGTAGTTGACCTCAAAATTTGGTTTGTGATATCAATCAAATTTAAGTAAGATAGGTAAGGGGCCTTGCTGGATGGCAGCTTAACTTGGACTGGTGCAGGGACAAAACCAGTAGGGAGGGAAGTTTTTTCTTTCTGTCTCTGAACAGAGACCATAACTCTGGTCTCCTTTACAACCCTTCTGTCAGAGGCTTAGAGGGAAGTGCGCAGGGAATATGCATATTTGTGGTGTAATTCTACATCCTGCAGGCTTGTGGCATTTTATTTAAGTAGCCATTTGAAAATAATGCACTCTTTCTTTTTTTTCCAGGTGATGGAAATTGTCTTATGCATGCTGCATCGCAGTACATGTGGGGTATTGAAGATATTGACCTTGTCTTGAGAAAAACATTGTTTAGTGCTCTCAGGGAGATTGACACACGGAACTTCAAGCTCCGCTGGCAGCGGGAGGCTGTTAAATCCCAGGAGTTTGTAGAAACAGGACTCCATTATGACACCCGGGTAAGGCGGCCTGAGGGAGTGGTGCTGTTTTCTGAGTGCTCGCCAGCATTGCCTCGCTGATTCTGTTTGCTTTGTGGCTTCATGGATTCTGTCATTAATGGAAAGCAGAAATAGTCTTCCTTTGGAGGAAATGGGAAAATGTGATTATTTGAGCTCTGCTGTGCTGCAGCTGGTTCCTGACCTCCATGCCTTTGAACCATTGGTGACAGCTGTTTCTTTCCTCAGAACTGGGAGGAGGAGTGGGAATACCTCATTGAAATGACCTCCCCAGAAATATCTGGGGCTCGAAATAGACTTCCCTATAATGCGCTGGAAGAAATTCACATCTTCATCCTTGCTAACATCCTCCGAAGGCCAGTCATTGTCCTTGCAGGTGAGTTGCCTGGCCAGTCATCCCACTGTGATATTCTTGTGCTGTGTTAGTAATCTTAGTCAACAGCTATTGTTTTCAGGTAGATGCATTTCAGAACACGGAGTTTTCAGAAATTATTATAAAACCCCCAGCATACATTTTCTCTTGCCTGTAGCACATACTTATTTGTGTTTTCTTTTTCTTCTTTATGCAGATAAAGTGGTTAGAAGCTTAGAGTCAGGCTCCAGTTTCGCTCCTCTGAATGTTGGTGGTGTTTACTTGCCTCTCCTGTGGCCAGCTGAAGAATGCTACAGATACCCAATTGTGCTTGGCTATGACAACATGCATTTTACACCACTGGTGACTCTGAAGGACAGTGGGCCAGGTATTTTTCAAGCACCTCATTTGGTATTTATGTTACTTCTTCAAAACCACAGTGCTGATAAAGCATTTGAAACATGATCTGGTTTGGATTTGCATTTTTAAAGTTAAATTAGATTTATTTGAAATATATTCCTGAAATGGGAGCAGAAAGAGCTTTGTCTGTGAATCTGAGTAGAAACTAAAGGTTAGTTTCAAGATATTCGTTGAAAGTAGAGTGCAACTCACCTGCTTGCAGGCTGGAATTGCTCAGAGGGTAACCTCTGCTTTATTGTCTTCTGGCCTCCTTTCCACATTGTAGGAGAAGAAGCTTTGAAGGATGCAGTCTCACAGCAGGGTACCGCTGCCTGGCAAGAATAATGAAATATATGCTTTGCCATTTTTAATGCATCTCTTCTGAATGGACAGCAGTTCTCTAGGTTCAGGTTACAGCATCATCCCACCAAAAGGGATAACAAACAAAGATCTACAGTCCTGTTCAAGTGGGGAGGATAGTTGCTATGGGGACATTGAAACTACTGTGCAATGGGGCTAAGTTTGTGATGTAGCTGTGTCTGCGACCTCCCCCAGTGGTACCATAAAGAAACTGATTGCTCTGCCCAGCTGTTCTCCTCTCTCTCAAAAATTTAGTGGTGGTATCCCCATGTGTTGCATTTTGTGGTTATTCCTAACTGGCTGGTTATGTTTGTGTAAATACACATATAGACATATATATATATATATCTGTGTGTGTGTTTTTGTGTGTGTATGTGCTAATCCGTCTTGTTTCCCCACAGAAATCCGGGCTGTCCCTCTGGTCACCAGTGAGCAAGGCAGATTTGAGGATTTGAATGTGCACTTTCTGACAGATGCAGAAGAGAGGGAGAAAGAGCAGCTGCTAAAAGACTACTTGATAGTGATTGAAATTCCAGTGCAAGGCTGGGATCATGGTACAACTCATCTAATTAATGCTGCAAAGTGAGTGCCATTCCTATTTCCTCAAAGTTATCTTATTTACAGAGGTGGGACAAGTTGGGCAGCCCAGTGTGTTCTTTCGGTTTTTCCTTCCTTCCTAGGTGGCCCATGTGTTTACTACCTGAAATATGAAACGTTGGCATTACTGTTGATATGTTTTGAAGAAGTATGAGCTGAGGCCAGTCTCAAATTTAAAGGCAAAAATGTGTTCAGATTTAACAAACTGAAACTAGCATTTTAGAAGAAAAAAATCCATTTGATCAGTTTCAGTGACTTTTGTATTACACAGGAGGATGGCTGAAAAGTAGTTAAATGCAGGAACTAGTTAGCCCAGGCTCTTGTGCTTTGTGTAAGGGCACATTGCATAATGGGCATTTGGTGTAATTTTGGCTGCCCTGGGTAAAGTACTTGGCAGTATGTTCTGAGCACAGATGCCTCAACACCCTGGGCTGTTCTGTGTAGAACAGTAGGCAGGAAGCTGTGGCCTGTGGAGGAACCAGCATCTCTGCTGGTCCCCCTGATGGTTGAGCACCAGTAACATGCAGGGAGCAGCTGGCATCAGCTTCTCATATTCAGTGGACACTGGCAGTGATGCCACTGCCAAACCAGTCCCCTCAGTAACTCCCTGTATCCTCTGTCTTTGCTTCCACTGCCACACGGAAAGGAATCTTTATGCTGTTGGCTGGTTCTGGTGTAGGAGCCTTGAAAATTGAAGTCCTTCTACCTGAAGCATGTAAGCACATGTGAAGGGTAGTACTTTAGCTTCCCTAGCTGCTCTGCCTAGGTGTGTTCTGGAGTATTGCCAGAGTTGTTAGCTCCTCATCCTACCAACTGTGGCATGGTGAGGCTCCAGTGTAGGGCTTTCCCTGCAGCTGGAGGCAGTAGGGACGGTATGATGGATGCTAGCATTGCGCACACCAAACTGAAGCCCCACAGTTTGTTCGAAGAATTCTGCTGGTAGATACAGACCCAACAGGGCAGAGAACCAGGAGCAGATTTCACAATAAACTGTATCATTATGCTCAGTTGAGCACTGATCCTCAGAGAAATCCACCATTTGGGGGACTTTCTGCTTCTGAGAGATTACCCATATTCTTTATTCAAACAGCTCTTAGACAGAAAACCCTCACTTAGCAAAGCCTTTTAAGAATACTTCTCTTTAGCATTGTGTCAGGACATTTATTTCAGATATGAAAGTCTCCATCACTGAACACCTGCTTTTAAAATTATTTACATTTACAGCAACAGTGTAACATCCCAGATCTTCTGTCTGAGTAATATGGATGTGCATTGAGTCTACATTTCCTTCCCACATTGCTTGTATTTGCTTCCACCCCCACCATCTGCTCTTTTCAACCACTGATGCAATCTTCCTTTTTTGGCTGTCAGGTTAGATGAAGGCAACCTACCCAAAGAAATAAACCTTGTGGAGGATTACTTTCAGCTGGTACAGCATGAGTACAAGAAGTGGCAGGAGAATGCTGAAC
Organism: Haemorhous mexicanus; assembly: GCF_027477595.1. Lineage (NCBI taxonomy): Eukaryota > Metazoa > Chordata > Aves > Passeriformes > Fringillidae > Haemorhous > Haemorhous mexicanus. Next base: position 52,574,121 of record NC_082343.1, read on the forward strand.
CTGCTAGAAGAGAGACATGTTCCAGGAACAGACAGGATCTGTCACTTTCCCAGCTCTCCCTCTTACAGATGAAATGTGAAACGCCAAATTGCCCTTTCTACATGTCTGTGAACACCCAGCCCTACTGCCACGAATGCTTTGAGCAGAGGTCCCAAGGAAACAAAGGTAGAAAGCAGACCTCCAAAGCAGCACCTGAGAAGCTGAAGGCAGCTGGGTCAGGCTCCTCCCGTGGGGATATTTGTGAACCTGGGGGATGGACATCTGAAGGACCTGTAACAGAGCCTCGCTCTGCACCTCCGACCGCTCCAAGCCTTTTCCTGTACAGTGAAACCACAGCCATGAAGTGCAGGACCCCAGACTGCCCCTTCACATTGAACGTGCAACACAACGGGCTGTGTGAACGCTGCTACAACTCCAGACAGCTCAGTCCCTGCAACAACTTGGATGACCAGAGACACTTAGACTATGCCACATGCAAAATGTGCTGCCAAAAGGCCAAGAGGACCTTCAATGGTATTTGCAGCACTTGCTTCAAAAGGTCTACAGAGCAGTCCCCAAATGGCAGTCCCGCTTTCCTGCCTGCCTGCCACCAGAGATCAACATCTGACCCATCCCAGATCTCACAGATCCTCCACCAGCACTCCTGCCATCAGGCTCCCAACAGCCATAGCAAGGAGCCCCCGCCACCAGCACTGTCTCCTGAGGAGAACAGGGGAGGCAACCTCTGTAGGAAACCTGGTTGCAAGTTTTTTGGGACACCACAAAATGAGGGCTTTTGCACGCTGTGTTTCTTTGAGTACAGGGAAAACCATGGTAAGTGGAGATGGAATGAGCTTTGACACACTTTGGCTGCAGATCAGCCTCCTTGAACTGGATAGTTCTGTGTGTACTGGATGATAAAAGGGCAGGGGGTAATGAAAACAGTGTGAGGAGAATGTGACTTTCTGTCTGTTATTATCCCATTGTCATGGTTTAATCCCAGCCAGCAACCAAGCCCCACACAGCTGCTCTCTCACTCTCCCACCAGCAGGCTCAGGTAGAGAATAGAAAGTGTAAAAGCTGGAGAACTCATGGGTTGGGATAAAAAGAGTTTAATAGGAAAAGCAAAAACTGCATACACAAGTAAAGCAAAACAAAGAATTAATTCATTACTTGCCATGGGCAGGCAGGTGTTCAGGCTGTGTCTTCTCCCATGCACCTTTGCCAGTAGGGCAGTGGGAAAAGCAGAAAAGGCCTTGGCACTGTGTAAGCCCTGCTCAGCAACAACAAAAACATCTCAATATTATCAACCCAGTGCTCAGCACAAATCCAAAACACAGCCCCATACCAGCCACTGTGAAGAAAATTACCTTCACCCCAGCCAAAACCAGCATACCATAAAGGGGCACATGGCAGCAGTGTGAGAAATCTGTGAAATCTCTTGTAAAACTTCCTTTCAGCTTTGATGGAAGCAAAACCAACTTAAAAGGGGGTGGCTTTTGATACCTCCCCATCATCCACTGCAGTCGTGGTTTGGTATGAGTTTTCTTCACAGCTAGACAAGTTGTAGAGATCAGTGAAGGAAATGCTGTAAATGTATGGAAGGTACTGAAAATCAGTTATGTTAGCAAGGTGTTTAAAAAGCCTTGAAGACTGTGTAGATATCTGTCTGTTCTGGATGTAACAGGTATAATGCTCTGGAATAACCACTGTAGTTGTCTTGACAAGCAGAGCAAGTCAAATTTGACTGTAGGTAATTAGCTGGTATTTTCGAGTAGCTTTGGAGTGTGTTGTTACACTTTACCTTGAAATCTTCCTGGGTAATACCCTGCGTGTGCATGCACGTGTGTTTAAAGACTGACTTTCAAAAAGGGAATAGTCTGTGAATAAATCACAGCATGAAATCTTCATCGTTCATGCTACTGCCCTGTTTTGCCAGTAAAGAGTCCTTAGGTATAGAGCCTGAAAGGTGTATGTAAGAGAGAATTACTACTTATCTCTTCAGACTATTTTATTGCTGATAAGCTTGCTGATACAAATAAAGAAACACGAAATACTTTGGGTTGGAAAGGACCTTTAAAGATCATCTAATGCAACCCCCCTGCTGTTGGCAGAGACATCTTTCACAACACTGAGCTTTCCACGTGCGTTCAGATTAGGGAACTTCTGGGCCAGCTTGCAATACCTTATTTTCCAGCATTGCTCACAGTGAAATTTTTTTTCCTTCTGATTGTGGAATATGTAAGATTGCTTCATGAGACTAAAAAGTATAATGCACTTTTTCCCCTTATGCTCTGTACCACTGTACTTCAGTTGTCTGATGTGACTGAAAAGGGGGAGGCTGAAATGGGTAGATCACAGATGACAGTCAAAATGAAGTCAAAGGTGAAATTTGTCTTGACTTCAGTGTGATCTAGGTTTCCTGCTTAGAGCAATTTTTTCCAAAATCATCTGTTTCAAAAAATTATATGAAAATCAGGCTACATTAGCATGCTTATGTATGTAACATGAAGAAAGATGTACCAACTGGGGGAGTCTCAGGATTGTCAAAAACCCATGTTTGAGGCTAGTTGATGCTTTTAATTTATTTTCATTTTTAAGATGGAGAGTTTTTTTATCTGCTTTGGGTCATCATATCTATTGGACACATTCAAACTGCTCCTGTTCATGCTTTGCTTTACAGACAGTGTTTTGCTACGCCACCAGAGGAGATCTCAGAGGAAGTCTTCAGCAGCGGATCAGACAGGGAGCTCCGCTGCCGGCTTCCGTAACACGGTGTCTTGCCAGCGGCGCGACTGCGGCACCCTGGGCAGCACAATGCTCGAGGGGTACTGCCAGAACTGCTTCATTATAGCCCAGAGCCAGCGATTCCAAGAAGCCAGAAGGACAGAAGAGCAGCTGGTGAGGCAGCCAGAAGTAAGTGTGAACTTCTCAAAATCTTCCTCTTGATTAGTGCTGCATGTTTTTCTCCTGTGGGAACAACTTGGGATCCATACTAGAAAATCCTCAAATGGCTGCATCTTAACTATCATGGAAAGACAAGCATAGAGCATATCATGAGGTTTTTCTGCTGCAGTTGAGCAGCACTCGTAAAAAGTCATTCTCAGTTTAGGGTTGTCATGGCCATGCTCAGTTTTACCTCCACTGGGATTTTGCCAGCAGTTCCTGTGGAAGCAATTCGACCAACAGCTAGGTTGTTTTGTTGATTGGGGAAGGATTTTCATTCTTACCCTTAGAGCTGTGCAGCTGTGTCAAGGGGTTCAAGTTGCATTTTTGATTGAGTCCATCACAGATTGTCTTTGTTCCAGATAAGGTTTTTAATACAGTTGGTTTTGGTCCTTTTAGAATTGAGGGTTGCCAAAGATAAAAAAGCCAGCATTTTTTCCTAAAAAATGTCAGAATTTGTGATTTTCTTTGGTAAAATTCAACTTGGCTCTTGGTACTGCACTTTGTAGAAGTGCCTGTGAACAATCCCCAGGTGGTTACCTGTACAAACCACGAGCAGAGTAAAAAGGAAATGAAAAGCCATTTGTGCTGCCAGCGCAGCAGCTGACAATGTGTTTTAATATTTTTCAAGAGAACAGGGCAGCACAGAGGAGATGTGCAGCGAGCAGCATTGAGTGCCCAGAAGAGACAGTGTGCTGTGGCTTCGTGTAGAAACAGCCTGGCCTGCAGGAGTGATGACCTGTGCCCAGAGTGCCGGCGCCTTGGTCAGCTGCTGCCGTCGGGGAATGCCAGGGAGCCGGCGGCACAGGAGCCTCCCAAGCAACGCTGCCGAGCCCCTGCCTGCGATCACTATGGCAATGCCAAGTGCAACGGCTACTGCAACGAGTGCTACCAGTTCAAACAGATCTATGGCTAGTGGGGAACAAGAAAGCAATACCAGCTACTTCCTTCCCTGCAATGGTGCTACGTCCAAAACACTTAACGGTCCTGGGAGTGGGGGGTGGGGGGAGACATAAGCTGTCTGCTCAGATCATGTTTATTCCCAAGAATGGGAATAAATTTCTACTTCCTCTAAACACTGCATACAAGGACTGCTGAGAAGGTCACATTGCCTTCTGCACAGAGCTCTTGTTCATGACTAAGCTCCTACAATGCCATACTTAATTCTTGGACTTCCCAGGAGGAAGTGTGAAGCATTTGAATCCAGAGAACTTCCCAGTTCTGCCTGTTTCTCAATACCTCCCCTCTCCCAGGGAAGGAGCCGTGTCTACTGTCAGAGGTGCAGGACCTTTTCATGGCTGCATTCATCAGTCAGGGGCAAGTCCTTCCTGAATGGGATTACCCAGGACAGACTGATGCTACTTCTAGCTGACATCTGAAGAAACGTGGTTCAGTTTGCCTGTGTCCTTGCTGTTCCTACAGAACTCCTAGGGCAGGAGCTCCCACAGGCATTTAGGGTGATAACAGCAAGCGCTTCTGTGTTTGCAGAGCCCTCAGCAAACCACAGCCAAAAACAAGACCAGCACTGGTCTGCTCCTTTAACATGCTTAACCTAACCCGCATTTAGATCCTTTCCCAAATCCCAAGACAGCTGGAAAGACAGAAGTTGCAGAAGAAATGCATGTGATGGTGAAAATGTATCCTGCCATTTCCCACTTGTGTGGAAGGAATTACCTCCAAAAGACAAGAAAAACCCCGAAGCCCTTTGTCTTCACTTCTGAAACAAGATTGACTCTTGTCTCTCTTGCACTGCAAATGTCAGGAGTATGTGTGTGCTGTTTGCACCCTCCCTCCCCATTTCTGTCACTTTCTATCATCCTTAATGTGATTCTGTTACCATGCAAACAGCTGGGAGCTCAGTAACAAGAGTTCTTCACGGCTGAGATTTTACTCCTGAAGTTTATGCATCCACTTCTCAATCTGCAGTAATTTCTTTAGCAACCTCAGCTTTACCACTGTGCCTGCTACCTGCTTCACTCTTCTCCTTTTACACCTTTTAAGTTTTCAGCATCTGTTTTGCTGCTATGATTTTGGAGGTGAGATCTCTTCTAACTTGCTTCTCAAGTTTAGAATCTTTTTCTAGTTACTAAAAAAGCCATTTTCTAAAAAAAAAAAAAAAAACCAAAAAAAAAACCTAAATAACTCATCACTTATTTCTGTTAAATTTTATATATTTTGTGAACCTTAATGTGAACGTATGTTTTATTAAAGTATTTATATTATTTGAAACAATGCAATTTGAAATTTGCACAGCTAGGATTTTTTTACATATATTTACTCTAGTGTTGAAAGTTACAAACTTAAATGTATAATTGAATAACTTTCTCTGGTATAAAGAAATAAATTATTGAAGGATTGAATTTGTTATTTTTATATCTATGCGAGAGAGCACAGTTGAGGATGGGACACCCCGGAAGGAAGCCTTTCTCTTCAGCACTACCATTCGGCATGTTACTGCTCCTTGGTGCAGATGATGCAGCCAAGTGCTTTGAAGAGGTGATGGATAACTTGCTGTGAGTGGGTGTTCTCTCAGAAAGGGCTCTTGGTTCTGTTGAAGGACCTGGGTGTAAGGAGTTGGTTCCTGTGAGTGCAGAGTATTTTCAGACCCCAGAAGAATGATTGTGGGAGAGTATGGATGCAGGAGCAGACTGCAACAAAACCTAAGCTACACTGACTTGCCTTGACTTCCTGTGTTACTCCATCTGTTATTTCAGGAATTCCCAACAAGTGGTGCTTGGGTGCCACCTTGGGAGGTGGTGGTGGCAGCTGGTGATCCCAGCCTCCACACAGCTGTGTGTGCAGCCCCAAAGGCACAGACCAGGCCTACAGCCTTCCCTCTGCCAGGGACAGCAGGGAAGCCTTGGCATCAGAGTTGTTCAGGAGTTCATGAAGAGCAAGTTGCCAACTGCTGTTTGAAAAACTACATGAAAGCAGTGTTTTCTTCTCATCCCAAGCTCAGCCTAGCCCAGCCTCCTTGCCAGGGGATTTCTGTGCTGTAACTTCTGTACTGGCGCTCAGGTGTTTCAGACCTCTGCCTAGACAGGCAATACTGTACACTATCATGGCTTTTAGGTGTTGCTCATCACCTGAAACAAAAAAATGAGCCCAGGCTGCAAACATCCCTGTGCAGTCGAGGACATTTCCAAGGAGGCTGACCTCGCAGCTCAGTTGCTGTCTGTGCTGGTTAAATCTTTAATCCATAGCCCAGCTCCCTCTGCACTCACAGAGCTTACCTCTGCTTTCAGAGCATAAAAGCTAGAAGTCAGCCTGTACCCCCAGAGCAGAGCATGCTGGACCTACCAACCCCATCTCTACAGCATATTTCTCTTTTACAAAATCTGACTCTATTGACCAGTACCCACCTTACCCCTTCTTTACAACTCATGCAACTCACACATCCCTGTGATTCACTGAACTTTGCACCAAGCAGACACCTCAGTGGTGAAAGAACAGGCAAAGATGGGGTGGGATGTCTGCAGCGAGGCAGCAGGAGATGGAGGCAGCTCATGGCATCCACTCTCAGCAGCCACCAGCCCCCACCCACTGAAAAAACAGAATCCATCATGATGCCCTCAGTGTCAGGAGGTTGATTTACTCTACTTGCTATTAATTGCAACTTCTGCAGAGAAGAAGGATTTCAGATCAAATGCCCCAGATCCCACTGATTTTTCTCTGCTGTTTTCTGGGCCTATTACTCATAACCCTTATGTCACATGAGGCTGGTCTCATTCTGAAGCACCCATGTAAATGAGTGCCCAGCTTGTCTCTTGTGATTTACTTGTGTGGGAACATTAAAGCTAGTGGGGCCTTTTCTTATAAATACTCTGGTATTTCCCTTATGTCCCTAGGGGATTTTGACCCTCTTGATGTTTTCTGCTCTTTGCCCAGACAACTCTTCAAGTTCATCTATTTTTCCTTCCTGTTCTGCAAGAGAGGACTTTTATTTGGAGTCTCCCTTTTTGTGACCACTTCACTTAGAAAAGAAGGCTCTTTCCTAAGACACATATCTTTGATAGCCAGAGATTTTTTTCCTTAGCAGAAAGGCAAAACTAGTAGAGAATCATAGAATTGTTAAGATCTGAAGAAATTGCCAAGATAACTGTCTCCCATTGTCAACCTAATACCACTAAACCACGTCCCCAGCTGCCACATCCACACCTTTTTTGAACACTCCCAGGGATGGGGACTCAAACATTTTCCTGGGCAGGGTGTTCCAATGCCTGATAAGCATCTCAGTGAGGAAATTTTTCCTATTACCTAATCTAAAACTCCCCTGGTGCAATTTGAGGCCATTTCTTCTTGTCCTGTCACTTTTACCAGGGAGAAGAGACTGACTCTCACCTGAATACAACCTCCTTTCATGTAGTTGCAGAGCATGATAAGGTCTCTCCCAAATCCCTTTTTCTCCAGGCTAAGCAATCCCAATATGAAACAAATGGCTTAATGACTACTTGTGTTATAATGGAATTCCTTGTAATATAGTGCAGGAAGGGATTGCTGTGCAGGCTTACTCGTTCATTTTATTTGGGGAAGGGATGCTTCAGATGAATATAAGAGGATCAGAATATTATCTGTGTTTCTGGATTTCTCAGGGATGTGACCACTCAGTTCAGAGATAACATGATACAGAGAAGAAGAAAGAACTTAGTACATTTTCGGTGTAGAGAGTACATAGAATTATCTTTTCATATTTCAGTGCTCTGCCTGGCAAGTCTTTGGCATGATCTGAAATACTAGGCCACTTAACAGGTTTGGCATCACGAAACAGCATGTACTGTGCTACACTGAAACACCTAACACTGAGCTACTGACCTGACAGCCATTTTGACAGCTGTTTTTCATCCTGATGTCCCTGCATTTGCTGTGGACTGTCCTAATCTCTACCAACTATTACTCAAAGGTGTCTGAAGTCAGTTAAACCACTCTTACCGGGGAGCTATGGCCTTTATTCTGCCAGTGGCAGGCATAGGAGAAAGGGCAGCTCAGTGATGAGGGTAAACAAAAAAATAGGCCCCCATCATGAGACCAAAGCTCTTGGGATATGCTGAGGTGCCTTTCCCACCTGAGACTGGGATATTGGACACTCAGCTCCTCTTCTGAACAGGCACAGCAGGGACTTTTGAGCAGCTATGTGAAGAGGATAGTCAACCTACCAAACAAAAATTATAAATTTACCCTTCTCATCTCTAGCTGTGTTTAGGAGGCCATGAGTAAGCAGGGATATCTGGTAGAACCAAGACCTGGCAGTCTGTGTGTCCAGGCTTTGTCTGAGAGTCTTTCTGAGACTTCGGCAGCAGGAAGGCTTCTGCAGTGTGGGACCTGGGACACAGCATCACCACAGATATCCTCAGTACCTGGAAATTTTACTGACAGAGGTGATCAAGGGGCTGAAGGATTTGAGAGGTTTCATGGAGACTTCCCTAGTGTTTAGATGTTGAATATGGGTTTTGGTTATAAATCCGTAAGAAATCATGCTGAGCATAATTTTGTGCACGTGGGATCATCATGGTGATATAATGCATGGTTTGTTCAGGTGAGAGCCACAGGGGAGCAGTGGCTGCATAATTTTATCCTGCATACTTGAGTAGGATATTATAGTGTAATACGTACATCACCAAAAGAGAAAACCACAACACAAAAAGTTATAATTTCAGATTATATTACACTGCAAAGGCCCCTTAAAATCTGGAGTTAAAAGTACATTGGAGTGCTCCATTTCTCAGGTCCCACCTCTAACACGTGGAGCAGCGAACCTGTCTCTGATGGGTGCAGATTCAATGGACTAAACTAAACTTGTTGTGCTGATCCTTTCTCCCACATCCGTGATGAATACTCTGAGCATCAACCCTGCCTGGTTCAGAAGGGTTGTTCTACCTAAATAGAAAGAAAGATGAGGAGTTTAATTGAGTTTCATTTAATTCATTTACTTGCTGCTTCATTAACTCCCTGTCATGGTTTGAGCCTGGTGCAATGCCAGTGCTTCCATGAGAATACCTCTTTTCCTGGTATCTACTGTGAGATGTGATCAGAGACAGAGCAGAGCAGGCTCCAACTTAAGACTGAAAGAAAAAAAAAACTTTATTAACCTAAAACTACAAGGAAAAACACACAGAACACAGGATGAAAACCTTCCAAATTTCCTCCTCCTCCCCCCACCAAATTTCCTAATTCCATTACCACCCTTTAGATCACTCGCTCTCAGTCCATCACCACCCTTTGGATAATCAATTCTCAATCCCTCGAGAAGAGAGGAGTACCTCTTGCACCACAGACTTCACCCAGGAAACAGTCGAAACTTCTCGTTAAAAACTAAACACCGATTGGCGTGACCACACCATCCCAAAAAACTTCATTTCCTCTCAAACCATGACACTCCCCCTTCCTTGACCATCCTTGGTTATTTTGGAGAAGAGTGCCTCTGGCTCTCAGGTGGGTTATTCATCTAGCTGTTCAATGCAGTAGGACACACACAGGTACCTCACAGCCCAGTCCTGCACCTACACAAATGTTATCACTCCTCAAGCTGCGGTGAAGCCAGCTCAATGAATCTGCCCAGGTTCCAGCAGCTGCCTGCCGCTGATGTCTGGTCAGAGCCATGGCTCTCCACCCACTGCCTCCCAGGCAGCCCAGCACCCTTGCCGAGGGCTCTTGCAGCCCTTTTCCACCAAACAGCTGCTGTAGGAAACCTGGTCAGCCCCATGTGTTTTTATCTGCATTTGTCAAGATGAATGTCAATTGGAAAAAAGCTTCTAGGTATATATACATATATCTATACTAAAATAAACCCTATTGTACCATCCATCAAAGACAAATCTAAAATAAGAGCAGGTAATTTTGCTTGGGAGTTTTATGATGATTTCTTTTTGTACTAATCTTAATTTTCGAAGAAATTCCCTCTGTCTAATACTGAAAGACAATCTACAGCATGCTATCCAGACTGCTCCCCTCCTCCAGCCTCACTAAAGTGAATGTTATGAATGCAAACTCCCCTCCCTCCCACCACCCCTCATTTCTGACAGCAATGATGCTTCTTGTTACTAGTTTGGCTGGTTTTTTCCCCACAACTTTTTTTTTTTTTTTTTTTTTAGGTTAAGCTCATACATGATGTTGGGCAGGAATTCAGATTTCCCCTGGTGAATTACCGGGGAAGGGGGATCTTAGGTTTTGTTCTCTGTTTGTGGCTCAGAGTCAAGGGATTCACATGAGCTCACAGAAATGCACATCATGAGTTAGTCCAGTTCCCAGCCAGTACCGCTTTTTTAAAAGAGCCACTACTGGGTGTCATGACAAGACAAGAAGGAGTCAAAATCCCCTTCTCATTTACAATGTAAAGCAAAGCCAGCGAGCTGGGGGTCTGCTAAGAGAAGCACAACTCCATGTGGTGCTTTGTGCTTTGAAAACAATGCTTTTCCTACTGACCTTTGTGAGATATGCTGCTGAGCACTGTGGGGCAGAATTTGGTCACGGCATGAAGTATGGCATAGCATGAGATTTTCTGCTCAGAGATCCCACATACTCACATTATTTTTGTGGGACTCATTTAATTTCCTGTTGCCTGACACTGGTGACAGAAGACTATAAACTGCAGTGATGCTAGATAAATGTCTTGCTGCAAACTCCAGTAACATTTGTATTCATGTAAAGCTGTAATAATTCAATTTGCTTCTGCAGCTTTACTCCAGGTGTTCTGTTAGGGATTTGGCCAGCTATTATAAAAAAATAGTCTGTTACTCCTTTTATATGTTCTGGACTGAAAATATGCACTCCCACTTACTCACACCTTCATGATGGGGAGGAGAATCAGAAAAAATTTTTAAATTCACAGGTTGAGATAAGAACAGTTTAATAGCTGAAACAAAGTAAAATATTACTAACAAAACCAAATAATAATAATAATAATAATAATAATAATAATAATAATAATTAAAAAAAAGAGAGAGAGGAATAAAACTTGAGAAAAATAAGTGATGCACAATACAACTGCTCACCACTGACCAATGTTCAACCAGTCCCTGAGGAATGAGATATTCTGTAGAATAAATTAGATGGAAATTTGGTCAGTAATGTTTAAAAAATAGTCTCTTACTTCCTTTTATACATTTTGGAGGAAAAGAAGCACCTTAAATTTCTGCTGTTGGTACCCTCATGCCACAAAGGCAGGCCTACCTGAGCAAGCCTTGTTGTTAAAAGTCATTGCATTTAAAAGGATGCATGTCTTGGCAGATTGCTACAGTTTAATGGGAGCTAGGTGTTTTAGCCTTTGCAACAAAAGTAGTCAAACTGATATTTCAGCATGATAGATTACAGGTTATTTATCCTGTAAGTTATTACCTGCTATGAGGAGAAATTCTTTTTGGTGGGAAGAGATGACTTTATTAGTCATTTATGTATTATTAAGGTGCAGCCAAAAAGAAAATTATTATATTGTATAGCTTTTTCACAGTCAGGGGTATGTCTAGACCAGCCTACATTTGCCTAAAAGAAAACTCATCATTTCCAGAGACTTTTTTAAAAAAAGGGAAGTTTGGGCAGTTGTACTAGAACAATAAATGATAACCCCTGGCAGAGCCCTTCTCTTTGAAGGCTGGTGCCAGATCAGGTGCTTGGAGGCAGGAAAGCCTGCTGTGCTTGCTGGCACTCCTGTGCATTTGAGTCATATCAGAAGTGTGCACCATTAAAGTTCAAAATGCATTACTCACACTAAACATGTAATTCAACCCCATCAGGCCCAACCAAACCTAAGTCTAATGAATGTCAAATTTAACATATTCATCACCAGAATTTGTTCCTCTCGCTTTTTTTTGGTGCACTCAGCAGAGAGGACCTATCAAAGCAGAATTTCTTCTCACTAGGCTTTCTTGATTTAATTAACCAACTTTCAGTTCAGATAGTTTGGTGTTGCATCAGACCTTTATTTTTGCTCATCTCCTCTGCAAAGGGGCTGCACCAGCTTTCCACTCCGAGCACCATGATGCACTGAGTCCTCCTCAAAGTGGTAAGATTTTTTTTGAGGATTGGTTTGTTTTTGCCCTTGCACACTCTAAGCTGACTTCCATCCACAGTGTTGAGTTATGTCACTGCCACATGTCTGTCCTCTGATACAAGCTCACTCTCCCCTCCCAGAAGAGAAACTTGCCATCCATCGGCTGGGATCAGGAACAGTATGATCTTTACCATGCAGAGCTTTGTTGTATTTTTCACATCTGCATATGCTAAATAGATGACAGAGCATTTCCAGTTTTAACCAGCTTCGCAAGGTACCTGTGATTGCATTTCACAGGCAATGAGGTTTCTGCTCCACTGTTTTCCTGCTATTGGTGCTGGTCTAGGTGCATCTTCATTTACTACTGCTGTTGAGCCAGTCCCAGGGCACCACGTTCCTCTGTTCCCTGAGGCTTTGGAGAGGGTGAGGGTCACAAATGCAGCTTCCTGAAAATTTCTAGCCCCTAAAGCTCCTCCTTTATGCTTGACTTCTTTGTCTTGCAGATGGATTTATCTGTAGAAATGCAGAAGTCCGGCCCTGCTCTGCAAAGTGCTGACCTTCCCAATTTCACAGTATTTATCCTTTTGAGTTAACAGCACTTTCTATTTGTAAATAACTTCAAATTAAGCTCTCAACAAAGTCCAGCAGCACACACAGCAGGTATAGGTAGGTTGTATCTCTTTTCTTCTTGTTGACAATGAAATCTCAGTCTGTAATAATAACATCTGTATAATAGCTGCCAGAGGTGTGTTTGTGCTTAATCTTTTATCAATAGGCTTTTTCTATTGCAATTCAGGGTGTAACTAAATATTTTCAGTTCCAGAGAAAGTCTAGCTAGACCACATTGTGATTTATTTTTCCCCAGCCAAAAAGCCATAAACTATTTAAAAATACTTGCTAATGCATAAAAGATTGACTAAATCTCTGTTTTAATACTGCAATTATGAAAATATCATCAACAGATAAAGTTAATCCAGAAAAGCTGCAATAAATGGAAAATAAGCACAGGACATCAGAGACATCATGAAAATGAGAAAATGATAAGTTTATAGGCATGTGGAGCCAGTAAGTGTTTAAAATCTCTTTGTTTTGAGCTGGTTGAAGCAGAGGCAAGTACACACAAGAAAAGTACAAGTGCTTTATTCCGAAATTGAATTAGAACACTAAAGATAACATCAAGGACTGTGTGGAAATCCCCTGGATGTGTTTTGTAATTTTTTTCCAGTGAATCTCTGTATATCAAGGGTAAGTGGATGACCACAGCTGGGGTAGGTTGTGTTTTGGTATTCCGCTTTTGCGGTGCAGACACGCAGGGTGGAATCCATCTCTGTTGTCTTACCCCTCCTTGACTACCAGGAGTGTCCAGGTGATTGTTGAACTGAATCTCACAACACATTCCTAAGGAGATGTTTTACCTCTTGGAGAAAGTTAGAAAATCAAAGAAATACACATTCCTGACTAATCAGTTTGATGCAGTAAATGACAGAGCCACTCCAAACTTCTGGCAACGAGTGCTTCCTGAAATCAATGAGTGTTAGGCATTTAAATGCCTTGTGTTTCTGGGTAAATAACTGCTCGCTTTTTTCATTTATATTTGTTCCAAATAAAACTAGAGAAATAGCACTTAGCTCTCCTCAGCAGTTAAGTGATTAAATTGAAAGTCAAAACATGCATTGGCATTCTGAGATGAAAGGTATGATATGTAAATAATAATAATTATTTCTATCTGCATCGAGAATGTACTCACTGCACACTAACAGTCACTCAATTTTGATATCAACTGAGTATCACTTTTTTGAGACGCTTCATTTTTCTGAAGTCACTTTGTCTTGTTTTCTTTCAGGTACTCCATGGGATACAGAGGAATCAAAATAAAGCTTGCCCAAAGGGAATATGTGAAACCACATGCATGTCTCTGCACTGGACAACACCTAAATATCAAATGAATTGCCATTCATTACCATTGCTTCATTACCATTTCCTTGGTTATTTTAACAGTGTTCTAGAAATCTATTGGAATTCTAAAAAAATTCCTGTTTCAGGGTCAACATGTTCTCAGTGTAGAAAATCAGGCAAAATGGAGATGTATCAGGACAGGGCTGTTTGGAATAAGTGTTAAAGGCAAGGCAGTTGCCAAAACAAATGTATTCTCAACATGCATTAATAATGCATTCGAGAAAATAGGGTTTTCCTCTGTAGACAATGGAATTGCATCAAAGATCTACCTGTCTCCCTTATCAGTTTATTTTCTGACAAAAAATCTGTTTGAAAATATTTTTTTCAAAAAAAATTCAAAATTTCAAAAAGGATTTTTTTTCAAACAGTGAGGAAAAGTACTGAGTCACAATTTTCTGTACACCACTTGCAGCTGGCTGGAGATCAGTGTTCAGCTTCTTTGAATCATAATACAGTTGAGATGTACCAGGGAATTTGTATCCGGCTTACATGGTGATTAATGTTATAAATTGGGGCAAATAGAGGACCCACTTGTTTACTCTGAGGTTTTCAAGGTTATCAAGGGAGATGAGAATAAACCACTGTGGCATGAACAAGGAAGTGAGGTGAGAAGTTTATCTAGCTGGCTTTTATCTGTTTCTGTATTGATTTACTGACATAATCACGGGATAAACACCCTATTTGTAGTGGAAAAATATTCATGATAAAGATAAAATTGTGATTTTAGTGAGACCTGAGAAGAATCAGTAAAAAGTTTTAGAATTACTAAATTCTAAGCACAAAAAAAAACTCTCAGCAATGAGAAATACAGGGGCAAGAAACACCTTTTCTATTATCCTACCAGGACATCCCTAAAGAGTTTTACCCTGTAAAACTGTGAGCTTATATTGTGCTATTTGTTCACTGTGTCCCCAATTCTCTTTGTTGCTCTCAGGATGTAATATCCCACTTTGTACTTTCCTGTATTAAAGTCCTTTGTTTCAGCAGGTCTGCTTTGGTAATCCAGCTATTTTACACCGTCTGACTCCTCTTCTTCATCCATACTTAGTTTTCCCATTTTTTTGGGATCTCTGGTTTGTACCAAAAATATTAAGTAATGACTTAATATTTTCTTCCTGAACAGAGATGAAAATGTAAAATGACATCAAATCTGGCGCTGATCTTTGCAGAAAATAACTAGAGAAGCCATGTGGTAAAGAGTTCTTATGGCAAATGTATTAGAAATTATGCCAGGGTATCAGTTCTCAGTTTAATGGGCATGGAGGTTTTTGCCAGCAAGAGTTGCTAGATTTTCCTGTCCAAACGTTCTGCATTACCAGTACAAATACCTCACAAAAGTCTATGTATTTGCTTTTACCAGCCAGGCTAGAAATAGACATCAGCAAAGCATTGAATCAGGTTTATTAAGAAAATTTGTTTTCTAATAATTAATGTAGACTTAACTGGCTGTTTTCCTTCTTCTTCAAGCAACTCTTGTAAGACTTGTGGGTGTAAGTTGACTTAAAGAAGAAGTGATGCTATTTACTTGTACCACATATGAACAATAATTTCCATTACATTATTATTTAAGGGAAATGTTATACACAGAACCAAGATGTTTGCTGAACATCTCTCTATTCTTAGAATTTTATTATCTCCAAAGGATAATGACTGATATTAATTGGATTATTAAAATCCTTTATTGCTTTTAGATTTCCCTCCATGTGGGCACAATTCAGATTTGGGAAGATATACAAAATGTTCCTAAAGTCATCCTTGTACTTATGTTCTGATAAAGCAGAATTCCTTTGAAAAGGTCTAATCATTTTATGCAGTCCATCGACCTTCAATTCTGAGCTGCAAGGAATTTTGACTTCTGACAAAAATTTACCTAGGGAGATCAGCTACTGTGTAAAGGCTCTCCAGTGTCATTAACGTTCAGTAGCCCCAGTGCACCTATCTAATCCACAAGAAAAATGAGCAAAGTCAAACCCTTGAAAAAGTTTCACACTAGGTAAAACTTTTTACCTACCTCTGTGGAAAATGTGTAAACCACCCTATCTCCTGGCATCTGAAGTCAGACTTCAGGGAGTTTCAATCCCTCTATGTGGGAGAGACATGTTCATGCTGTAAACAAGTCAGATGTCAAAAGAACAAATGGATGACACACAGGCTCCTGGGTTAGGGTTCAGCCGTCAAGTTTTGGCATTATGCGGCAACGCAAAAAGTTCCCTACTCCTACGTGTCTGCACCATCCACGCAACTCCCCTGCTGAGCTGCTCCAGCACAGCTGAGGGAAGGATTTTTTGGTCCCTCAGCCTGGAAAATGTGACGCTCTTTATTTTTAATTCTACACAACTGCTATATTGTACCAGTGCTAAATGAACTGCAAACACAATATGAGAAAATAGTGTGATGTTGGTTTCCTCCATCAGGTTACTGAAATTTTTCAAGAAGACAGCATTAATTAAAAACAAAAAAGATAATTAAAATATTTGTACTAAGATTTAATAGGAAGACAAATAAAAGAATCTAAAGTATATTTGCTATCAGAAGCAAAAGTGCCATATAAGTCAGAATGAAATAGTTATGGGATTAGCTCATATGCAGGAGGAAAAAAAAACCTTAAGAAGAAATAAAATATTTTTCTTTTTCTAATAAAAAGAAATAAAAAGTGAAAATTTTTCAGTAGAGCAACTAGCATCAGCCTCTATGCTATGGGGTGCTCTGTGGTGACTAGAAGTCAGCATAATCAAACCTACACTTGTCTATGCTTGCTGAGCCCTGAAGCAGGTTCCTAGGTTCCCCTTGTCCAGCACCAAGCCTCTTTGCAAGCTCAGCGCAGATTTGGGCTGTGTTCAAATGTCATGAGTGCCATCAGCAGTCCTTCCTGGCAGGATCCCAGGCATGCTGCTGCCACAGAGCAGGTGAGATATGTGGCAGCTCACCTGGACAGAGCACAGGATAGCCCGTCCCCAGAGGAGAAATGAAAAACCCTTCTTCTACGGGGGGTATTTCTTTCTCTGGGAAAGAAGCACACCCTGGCCCCACTCAGTGGTGGGCTGGTGTTGGAGCTGGTTTTGGACATAATCCGAGGGAAGTCTGTTAAGACTTTAACTCAAGAGAAACATCCTTTTGAAGTCCCCGGTCGCTCTCAGCTCCGAGGATTTTAGGTTGCAGCTTGAAGGACTAAGGATATCTCAGGAACATTTTCTGCATCAGATTCATGCCTGATAGGTCTGAAGAGGAATTTTCCCCTTTGCTGGCTCTGTCTGGGGAGAGTGAGTGGTGCTTTTACAAGGTGATGTGCAAAGAGGGGGTTTCCCACTTGTGACCACAGGAGATTACCATACTGCCTTCATAAAAAGAGTTAGTTACAACAACAGCACCTGTTGGTGCTCAGGGCAGATTGCTGGGGAGAATCTGGGTGAACCAGCCAGGGCTTCACACCAGTGTCCAGGTGCCTGGGCATTGTGGTGGTGCTGGGAGAGCACAGCACACCTCTGTGCAGCTGGCACCTGGCCACCTCACCTTTGGCAGGACTTCCAATTTTTTTGTCATCTCCATGCACTTTGTATGCCAGCAAACACCAGCACTGCCACTTTACTCTGAAGTCCCTGTGTTTGTAAGCTGAGGCATTTGCTGGCAGGGTACTTAGGCAGGTCAAAGTATCCATATCTGTCCAGCAATACCCTGAGTGATCCCTGAGTGCAAGGCCCAGAGCACTCTCCATGGGCTCAAAGCAGTATGGAAAACAGGGAAAGTCAGATCATTTAATCCTAATTTCACCCCAAGCTCAATGCAGCCTCCATCAGTTTCCTTCATACCACACAAAAGAACAGCCCAGGGTCTTTAAGGTATATGGCAAAACCTCTTGAAATCTCTTTGTCTGCTGCTTCCATTAACACAGTCTTGGCTGAATCTGCTTGGGTTTTTTTTTTCAGGTTTTGCCACATTTTCTGTGAATTTTAAAGCATATGTCTTGGAAAATCCCCAAACAAGTGTGTTTCCAGCATGGGAGGAAGGCAATGTTTTTCCTGTCCTGCCCAACCCCCAGCCATTCACTCCAATCCAAAATGTGCAGTGAAGCATGAGTTAGATCTTAGTTTCTAACCACTGGCATCACCCCAGTCAGCCACAAATAGATAGCTTTTTTGCCATTAAAGTCTGGTTAATCCATTCATCTCTTTTCTGAAAGATTCTCTGGAGAGCTGGAGGCATGAGTGTGGATGGAGACATTTTCACTGCACCAGTCCCCTGGGGCAGACCAAGGTGCAGAGCTGTTCTTAGTCTTGCTCACAGCAAATGAACCAGAGTATCTGTGCCCTAAATAATTCCATGCTTTAAAATTTCAAATTGTAAATTTGTAATTACAAATTTAAGAGGCAACATTTTGCAGATGTAATTTTTCCTGAAAAATTCTGTTCAGGGTGAAGAAAGAGAAAGCAGACTGTTTTGTTGCTTTGTTGGTTTTTGGAGTTTTTTTCAGACTGCAAAGTTATCAAAGTTAACTCTAAAGTTATCTCTGTCAAAGCAATATAAGCTTTTTCTATTTTCTAATATCATTGTACACAATGTCAAAGCCTTAAGTCCTTACCTGTCACAATACAATATGACAGAGGCTGGATAAGAGGACAAGGTATATTTGCATTGTACCTTACCTTCCTCCATAACTAACATAAGTTACTTAACCAAAGAAACCAGTAACAGGAAAATGAGGTCTTGCTTACAACACTATTTATCTTGTCACCAGAACTGAGTTTATCACGTAAAGATAATAACTTCAATTACAAAGCCATCTTCTCACTGAATAACAGTGAGAAACAGGAAAAGATAAGTCACACACCACACCCAGAAACGTCTCTTGTAGGTTTTTTTCCAGCCTTCAAACATTCACTTTAGTCCTCCTAACTTAATCAAAGACCATGTGAAACACTTAATTAAAAAATTTACCCTTAAATACTCACCCAGACTATACAAGTCTGCCTTCATGCCCATCAGCATTGCAGTGCATGGGCTCCTCTCAGCAGAAGATCTCCCTCTATCCCACCTCCTCTGCCCCTCCAGGCATGAAGCAATTGGTGGAATGATGTTCCACCAGGCCACATCACAGCTCCCCTGCTACTTTGCTTGGACTCTCTCCAGAGGAATATTGCTACAAAAGCATATTTTATTTCATTTGATCAATACCCACTTGAGTGTAATGGGGGATTACTTCACCATATGTTCCCTGCTTTTCCCCTGGGTATTAATTACGCATATTCCCCACACCTCTTCTCAGTAAGACACAGGGGAAACAAGCACCGGGTGATGGCTTATCTGCACAGATTTCACATGGTTTGTCATCACAAGATAGGGTTTAGAATATCATGCAGCCTTTTGCTAGACTGAGTGGTTTATTCTGATTTCTGTCACTTTGCTTTTTTTTGTCCAAAGTCTAGGATTTCTACAGATGGAAGTTTCAAAAACAAATTCCGCAAAATTTAGGTTTTATCTTTCCTCCTTAAAACCTCTCTACTGAAAATCTAAATTGGAAGTATAATAGTTCATGCAACCTCTTCCTTTCCCATGTGAAAGTAATTCTAGTTCCTCAGACACTTTATCTAGGTACTTTTCTATGTACCTTAGGTGGAAACACTCATACATAAGTCTCAGTTATTCTTTACAATTCAGTTCGTTATGAGTTGTTTTAGACACTTATCTCCAGCCACATCTCTCCAAGCAACGTGAAAATATTGTCATATTTTTTCAAAATGTCACAAGTACTTTCATACATTTCAAAAGTGATTGTGGCCAGAAGATGTCAGATGGGAAGCAGGCCTTTGACTGGAGCAGCACATCCTGCACACTCATCCCACGTCCTCAAATGATGCCTCAGTTCCCACTGCTCCACTGTCTTCCAGGGGCTGGTGGACCTCCAGAGCTTTGCTGTGTACATGGTCTCCATCTGCTCTGGCATCTCTGTGTCTCTGTGCCGGTGCTTTCAATGTCAGAGGCTGGGTGTGCTCGGAACGCTGAGCTGGCTCAGGCATCCGGGCAGTGTCCGTGGTCGGCACAGCTGCTGGCGTGCAGTGAGAGTTGTCACACCGGCAGCTAAAATAAGT
This sequence comes from Haemorhous mexicanus, assembly GCF_027477595.1. NCBI lineage: Eukaryota > Metazoa > Chordata > Aves > Passeriformes > Fringillidae > Haemorhous > Haemorhous mexicanus. The sequence goes on from NC_082343.1 coordinate 52,594,068, forward strand.
TTCCTAGTGGGCAGATTCTCCTTCCTAGTTCCTCTTTTTTTTTTTTTTTTTTTGCCTACTCTTGCCTGTCATAGCCTTCTCCTGCCTGCTTGGCCAGCAGCTGGCCTGCCTGCCTGCTTCATTTCATCTTCCCCTCTGCAAAGGAGCCCTTTGCCCTGTGACCAGCCCCCAGCCAGCCCTGGCCCGAACACCCGGCTTTCCAGCATCACTCCTTTCCACCATCAGCACCCCACACTCCACAGCTGCTCCGGGAAGCCCACAGCACTTCACAGTGCTGCCTGTCTCTGCTACATCTCAGGGCTTCTCTCCTTCTTTAAGAAGGTGTGGCATCAAAAGGGAAGAAGCGTTTGCCTTTGTTCTAGGAGGTTATTTAAGGCTGCCTGTTGCATAATTAGGAAATGTTTCCACCAAGTGATTAGCAGCCTACCCAGCTGTGAGTATCTTTTTTTCACCATGCACTTGGGAGCACACCCAATCTTTTGCTTTGTGCTGAGCCATTTGCACTTTTCCCCTGCAGCTCTTTTCAGTGGAAAGGGCGGAAGGCATGCTCATCTTGTGGGAAGAGCCATGTGAAGTGCCCCGGAACGGCAGGCCCCAGATGAGCTGCATCCTTTCCCTTGCCCCACACGGGACAGATAGAAGGGGCTGCAGCTCAGCTGGGTAAGGCAGGGCTGGCTCTCACACCGTTCCACTGCACTGTCTGTGTTTCAGGGAACGTGATGTGAGTGCAGCACTTCACCTTGTCCCTTGCTAGCCAGATCAACCAGCACTACAGCCGCTCTGGCACAAGATGAGGTTTTATTTCTAATCAACACAAAAATAGGGAAGTTTGCTACATAACGGGCAATGAAAGAAGTAATTCCCTAGACTTCTAAGAGAAACAGTCTAGTCATCTGTAATCCTCTACAGACATTTTCTTCACCTACCTTTTCCGAGGCGTCCCCTCCCCAAAGGCACGCAGATGCCCTCTCTCCCTCCTCACTCAGACTGTGCAGCGTGCTTGCACATGTCCCATGGAGCCAGCAGCCCACATGTGTCTTTCAAGAACTGCTGTACTCTGCTTACATGGTCAAGGCTAAAAATGGCACAAGACCTTGGGAGAATTATTCCCTTAAGAACCACTTCCTGACATTTAACTATGCCTTTTTCTGTTTGTTTTGTTGGTTTGGTTTTTGGCTTGAGAATAACATAGCTACTATTTGTAAATGTTTCCTTCCTCTTCAATAACGTTCTCCACGTCTTTCCAGTGTGTGCTGAAAGCGGAGAAAAATACCTCTGGCTTCAATAGCCATCATGCATTATAAAGTTCAATAAAACATTCACATACCACAGCAGTGAGCCAGATACAGCAATGGGGCTACAGCTTGATCTAGAGCTAAAGCTAGCTAGCTGGCTAGGGGCTGGAGCTTCATGAGAAATTTAAGCCATGCTTCCATCTAAAAGCAAAAAAAGAGGGATGATGTGAATCAGGTAAAGAACCCATACATCCCTGAACACTAAATTTATGGACTGCACTGTGGTCAGCTTGAAGAAGGCAGACAGTCAGTGACAGCTTTCCCAGTGAGCAGAGTCACTTGGAAGTCCTCAGGTTCAAATCCATCACTCTGAGGGCTGGGTTACCAGCACAGCAGAGGAAGGCACATTTATCTAAGCATCCTCATTCATTGATTAAAACAGCAAAAGGAGAAGACCAGAGAGGAATCTCTTCTTACATTTCATGCAAATTTCAGTGTTGAGACTGGAAGTGACCCAAAGGGCCACTAATACTGTTACTGTCCCAAGGGGCATCACAAGCCAGGCATGATGTTGCTTGTCAACATACTTCAGTTCTTCTATAAAGAAGGCCCTAGAAAACCCCACAGCTACACTCTGCCTCTCTGCCTGCAGTTTTACAACTTGACATGCTTTTCCTTAGGAAGGTGTCACCTTCACCCTCTGACCATAAAAAAAAAAAAGAAAACCATACAGAACTGACCTGGCTTTACTTGCAGCTTGCCATCCTTAAAATCTAGCTTCAAGAAGCAAGCCAGTGCCTGGGTTAAGACCACAAGCTTTCCAAAAAAGCTTCCTCTTCACTTCAGACCTTGATTGTTGGTGGAACAATCTGATACCAAAGATAGCAAATGCTTAAAACTACAAATACAGAGCAGCCAGGGTTATTGTGTGTGGTTGAAGAAGGGGAAGTACTTGACCTCATGGCGCCCTTAGTTCCAGATGAGCAGTCCTGAGCCTTTTGAATCAGTATCTGACAGCTTGCTTTTTCATCCATGTTCATCCTTGAGGTTATGTGTCATATTTTAAACAAAATAATCATAACTTTAAATAAACATTTGCTGATGGGTATTGATGACACCTGCTAGAGGAATGCAGAAAAAGCAATACCTTGTACTTCCTGTACCCACAAGAAACACGGTACAGCTGCTGCAGCTCCTTTAACCTTAAGCCACAGAGAGAAAGAAGGAAAAGGTGAAAAAAGTATTCATTTTATGGAGAGAGGACATAAACATGGAGTTCAGTTTCCAAAGAATATAGCATTTAGAAAAATCCTTTCTAGAGGCCTGTCTGTGAATAAGATAATTTTGTGAGCTTGGGAGAATGTGTGGCAGTTCTTAAGTCTCCCACAATTTTCCTATATAACCCAGACAAGTAATTTAACCTTCGTTAAAAATTGTTGTTGTTTTCTTAAGTAAATTGTTGGTGTTTTTAAGTAGCATTCCTAGCAACACTGCTCTGCATAACATTTTCATACACCAGATCAGGTGTTTGAGATATTCTATACAAAAATATATTATATATGCACACCCCATCCCATCTCCTAGTGCTGGTGCAGCAAACAAAAATCACTCTCACCTCTTGCAGGTACAATGATTCTACAAGAGAAGGAGATAGCCAGAACCAGAACTCAGAGCTGACAAGCACTAAAGGGAGGCTCATAATCTCAACTCACTTTCTATTTGGCGTCACAATGGGCAGTTTCATCCAGGACTGACTAAACTGAGATGCAAGATTAGCTTGACAGCCTGTTAAGAAATCCATCATTTCCCCATTTTAGAAAGCTGCAATTATGTGTTTTCTCCAAATTTGCATGAGTCCTGCTCCTGTTATTAGAAACAACAGAAAGAATTTGGGACGCTTACTGGCAATTGACAGAAATGGACAAGTTAATAAATAAATCACCGCTCAGCATAAGAAAAGTCTCTAGATTATGCTTGTGTAACATTTTATTTGCATACTTTGAAATTTATTCCGATTCATATCAATGCATGACATTGATAAAGAAATGTTTGAAAGAGTTTAGCACAATTTTAATTAAGTTTTGTAAATTAATTTGTAGTTGCCAGTTTACGTGATATACCCTGGAGAAAGGGCCTTCTTTTTACTGAAAGACTAAGATGAAGGTAAAACTTTGATTAAACTACTTCAGCCTCAGATAAATCTCATTGTAAACACATTCCGCTGATGTCAGTAGTTTTATTTTGAATATTGTAGCTAATAATGTAGATTCAAATCTCACTGCTGGAGCAGAGAAAAGGTGTAGAAAAAACACTATTGTCTTCATCAGGGAATTCGTGACAAGATTTTGAAAACAATTGTCATGGTCAACAAGATACACCAATCCCTGTCTGTGGGTTAGTTACTTCAGCAGCTATTTCATAGCCTGCCTACCATTTTCCATCACTGTTTCTTCTTAATCCTGGGAGTGCTCATCAGAGTTCCCACCCAGGAACTCAGCCTTGCTGGGCAGAGAAGGTTTGTAGTCCACATTATTCTTCCAGAATACCCCAGTGATTAACCCAGTGCTATACTGACTGCTTACATTTCACTGTTTTATGTCAAGAAATAGGAACCTATTTAAAGATTTTATCAGACACAGATACAGAAGCAAAAATTTCCTATCACTGGGCATTCATCTTAATGCGTGGCCACTGGGATGCAGCACTTTTTCAGCTCAGACAGAACTGGCTTGAACTTTGGCTCCTTTCCTAAGATGAATCCACAATTTTTACATTTTAAATGTACAAGGAACTATTAAAGACTTTATATTTAAAAAAATTACTCTTTTTTCCCCAATCTACATAGAAATAAAGCAGCTATTTTACAAGTAAAAAGAAAATCCTTAAAACAAGTAATTTACTTACCTGACCAAGGATGAGACAGGTCAAGGAATCATAGATGGAAAACCTTGCCATACTGAAGTCAATGACAGATTTTCCTCTTGTCTCTCTATGAGGCCAGATTTCCACATTTTGCTTGTGAAATCAGCCTGGGTATCATAACAATTCTAAAAAAGCAGGTATTCAGAAAGAAAATAAATTAGAAAAGTAAACTGCATTCAAAGGGGTTGAAAAAAAACTGACACAACACTTCAGAATTAAAAAGAAGCAATGCTATCAAATCAATATTCACAATATCATGTCAGTTCTTCAAAAATACTATTTCACAGAAAGTGAGAAACTCATGACATAATCAGATGATCTCCTTAAAATTCTCACTTAAGACAAATAACACTGAAACTACAGATTTTTGTTACAGTGGAATTTCTGTGTGAATCTGAGCTAGAGTAATTGCAGGTCTAGATTTCTTCTGCTGAATTTTTATCACTTATATAGGGTTCTTTGGTGAAAAGTTCAATATTCAGGTTTCACAAGTTTCAAAATCTTTTGTGAAAGAAATCCTTCAGCCCCTATAAGTGAATTTTAATTTGCTTTCTCTAAAATTTTTAAACATAAGAATTTGATTTTTAAGTTGTAATAGAACCAAGGCAATTATTAATATGCAATGTTTGTTACTCTGAGTGTTATATTTCCCTTATGGGATGGATCAACATTTTCAAGTAAGGGAGAGTATCACTTCTGCACACCCTCTCAGAGGCACTGAAAAAATTCCAGATGTGCTCAGGCTGCTCCCATGGCTGTAGAAATGTTGTGAGCCCTTTCCAGTGCACCCAAGAGCAGGTTCTTCATATCTGATCATTGACAGAAGGTTCAAAACCAAGTAGACACATTAGGTATTACTTTTCCATGATTGCTGAGGGAGTAGAGACTAAGGAGGAGGCAAAAACGAGGGAGAAGCAGCAGAGGGAACATGAGGGTCAGAGAAAGTGGGAAGAGGTAGAATATTGGAGCTCCATATGGGAGCCCATGCAGCTGGCCAGCAGCCCATGGAGGATGCACACTAGAGCACGTGAATATTCCTGAAGGACTGCAGCTTGTAGAGAGTCCACATCAGAGCATATTTTTCCTGACAGCAACTACAGTTCATGAGCAAATCAGTGGAGCAGAGGAAGTGTGAGGAGGAAGGATTAGTAGAGAGAAAACACTCTGTACTGATCATATCCACCCCTGCCACTCTACACCATTTGGAGTGGGTAGAAGAGTCTGGACTGAGGGAGTTAAGTTGATTTTGGAGAAGTGGAGAGGAAGGGTGCTGTTTTAATGTTCTTCTTTTTGTTTTCACTATTTTAGTTGGTGATAAATTACGTTGATTTTCCCTTAAGAAGTCTGTTTTGCCCATTACAACATTTAGCAAGCACTGTCCTTGTCTTTATCCTGGCCCAGGATCTTTCTCATCCTATTTTCTTCTCCCTGTGTCCTACAGGAGGAGAGGAAGGAGGAGGGAATGAGCAGCTGGGTGGGTATTTGGCTGTTAGCCAAGATTAACCCACCACAGCCTTCTTTTGGCATCCAAGGACTTCTCATTTGTGGGAAGGGGCAGAGATGTACTTTTGCATTACCCTTCCTCTGCCACCCAGAAGTATGGCTGGCACAGCCACTGACAGACCAGTGCTCCATATCTGGGATTCCTAGCAGCATCTCAAACTGAGTCAGGGGTGTCTCCCCACAGTTCAGGCAGGAAATGTCATCCTTGGCCTCTGTTAGAATCAGGCTGGGTCTAGCACTAGGGGACAGCCCAGGACCTGCATGCTCAAGCTCCACGCTGTCCAAGCTGTCCTGCTCAAGCTGGTTTTGTGAAGAACTTTGTCAGCGTGGGTTGTGCTGCTTCTTTGGCCTGTCCATATTAATTTTACTATGAAAAGACTAATTGATTTTATGAAAATGATACTGCATCTTTACTATGGGTTACAGCAGAATAAGAAGGCACGTGTGGCCTTTTGTTGCTGAATACAGACATCTAGTGGCGACATCTTGCTTAGTTTTCAAAAGAGAACAGTGCTAACAGAAGAGCAAGAGAATGATGGGGCAGAAGCCAGAAAATTTCCTTCCTCGTACCTCACACAGAGTTACCCTGGAAGTCTTGTCTCTCTTGGCTACTTGGCCACCTCAACTTGTGGATACTGCGAGACTTTCTAAAAAAAAAAAAAAAAAAAAAAAAAAGCTGTAGTAATGTCGGGGCACTGAATGCCCATCCGTACCAAATGGGTAATGCCTAACAGAAATGGCAACAGTTCTATTGCTCCTTGTATTAATTCACTATTTATGTGAATACTTAGCTATAAAATCCTCATACACAAGCACTTAGCATCCTGGAGTATTTTTGATCCTTTTCTTCCACATAACAATTTCATTTCCTAAATAAAATACTTTTTACTTATTTTATTAAAAAACCATAGGTTATTTTAGCATTTACACTTTGGTTCAGAGAAATGTTGACTCAATAGTCATAAAGAAATGCATAAAAACCGAAATAAAAAAGAACACTTGTATTTAACAGCTTTATTTCATATAAATTGCTTCATACATCCTAAGCAGGCTATGTGGGAGCACTTACTTATTTAGCTAATACTCAAATAATGAAATAATAAAAAGGAACTGCAGAAGAAACTGCAGAAATGTGTGACAACAGTCAAATCATGCCTATGCACCATGCAGAGGATGGCAGCATGAGGATTGGGTGCATTTTAGCCAGACAAAAGGAACAGCAGTTGTGGTCACTTATGCCCAGCCATAGGCCCCCAGTGCTCCACTGCCTCTGTGCTGGAGGAGCTATTTAGGGGCCCCACAAAGCCGTAGCACCTCAGAGCAATGTGTGAAGGAGGAAGGACTGCCCACCCCATCTCTTAATGCTGTTCGCTTTAACCAGGGACACGCACTGCAGTCTAGATCTAAAAGTGTCAAAAATAAAATTAAACAGCATAACCTTTAGCAGCTATGTGTGTATTCTTATGCCAGTGCAGTTTGCTCTGCCTTGTGTGGTAATCTGTCTAGAGAAACAAATCAGCCTTTTAATATGGATGCATACTAATGAGCCAAATCCTTTTTTAGCAGATTATAGACACATCACCAGGACAAGCCCTTTTGGGCACATGTTATGAACATAGGAGAACATACAGACTTATACATAGGGATTTATATATATGGATTATATGGTTTTAATGTAGACATCTAGGGTTAGAGGAAGCATTCCAGTTCCCTGGTTTAACCTCCTGCATCACATCAGCCATGTTTCAGCCTTTTATTTGATTGCAAATGAGTGTGAATAATATTCCTGCAATGGGAAGTAAACAATTACAAATTGTACTGAGCTGAGAACATGGTACTGATACAGTGTGATCTTCACATCAAGATTCCCAGTGAGAAGGAAGGGTTCAAGGCCTTCCCGTAAAAAATTCTTTTTATTTTTGTGCTATTTAGTGTCACCGAGCTTTCAGGTATTATAGGGCTGGCTAGGCTCTCACCCACAGATCTCTGTGTGTGCGCTCAGCTCCTTAAAAAACCTACAGCCCAAGCGGGCTCTCCACATGGAATCAGACTAAGGCATCTTCCTCATCTTGGGGAGAGGTCACCAATCCCCGCGTCTGTCCCCATCTGGGGAAGGCCTAGCTTTAAGTCCAAGCTACTTCTGGGACCAAGTTTCGTATGAGCAGTATGCGGCAATCAGCCGGACGAGGCAGGTTCCAGGCTGTTGCCTGGCGGTGCTGATCCCTTCCTTCAGGCAGCCGAGGGCACTGAAGCCGGGATCGCCGCTCGGGAGCCCAGCGGCCGCCACGAAGGAACGTGGAGCCACCCACCCGCATCGTCCCGCGGGTGGGAGCTGCTCCTGCCCCGGCCACGGGAGCCTCTCGGCCCGGCCCTTCGTGCCCTTAGCACTGCTCAGGGAAGCGAAAAGCTCTGCCTGATCCCCTACGGCCGTGGGAAAGGCCCAGCCTCCCACCAGTTCTTCAACTGCCGACTGCCCAAAGCGGAAAAGCACCACTCCCCCTTTGTTCCGCCTCTGGCTTGTGCCGAGACCGGCCCAGCTGGCGAGGCCCGGCCCTACCGAGCCCTGCCCTGCTCCGCCCTGCTGGGCCCTGCCCCTCCCTGCCGGGCCCTGCCTCTCCCTGCCGGGCCCTGCCTCTCCCTGCCCGGCCCTGCCCCTCCCCGCCCGGCCCTGCCCCTCGCCGCCCGGCCCTGCCGGTGCCCCCGCAGCTGCTGCGCCGCCGGACACCGGCAGGGGGCGGGCGCGGGCAGCGGCGGCGCGGCGGAGGCGCGGGCGGGCAGGCCCGGTGGGAGAGGCGGGGGAGGCGCCTGTAGCCGGCAGCGGCAGCCCGGGAACCGCTTCACTCAGCGCTGAGCGCCTGCAGGAAAACGCGGCTCCGGCCTCTGGCAGAGATAGGCAGGGAGAGAGAGACTGCCCTCTCTCTCCTTTCTCCGTCTTCTTCTCTTTCTTCTCCGCTGCTCCTTCCCGGGGCCGCTGAAGCATTTTCTCACAGCCCCTTCCCAGCGCAGCCCAGCCCTCCTTTCTGCATGGCAGCTTTCATGGGTCTGGCTGTAAAGGTTTGCCGGCTCTTCTAGCACTGGCCAAAGGAAACATTACTTTGTCGTCTAAAAAGGAGCAGGTGTGAAAGAGCAGCCATTCCAGAGGGACCTTAGAAGCTTGCCGTGTGAAGCTCAGGATGTTCAACGAGGCCAAGTGCAAGGTCCTGCTTGTGGCTCAGGGCAGTCCTAAGCACAAGTACAGGCTGGGTGAAAAATGGGTTGAGGGCAGCCCTGAGGAGGACTTGGGGGTCTTGGTGAATGGAAAGCTTGCTATGGCCTGGCAATATGCACTTGCAGCCCAGAAAGCCAAACATGTCCTGAACTGTGTCAAAAGCAGCATGGCCAGCAAGGCCAGAGAGGGGATTCTTCTCCTCTACTCCAACCCCCACCTGGAGAACTGCATCCAGGTCTGGAGCCCCCACATGAGACAGCCATGGGCCTGTTGGAGTGAGTTCAGAGACAGGCCACAATGGAGCCTCTCTTCTGTGAAGACAGGGTGAGAGAGATGGCTTGTTCAGCCCAGAGAACAAAGAGAAGGCTCTGGGGAGACTTTACAGCATCCTTCCAGTACCTAAAGGGGACACACAATAGAGCTAGAGAGGGACTTTTTACAAGGGCATGGGGAATGGACAGAGGGGATTGGCTTCCAACTGAAAGTATGTTTAGGTTAGATATAAGGAAAAAATTCTTCACTTTGAGGGCAGTAAGGCACTTGCACAATTTTCCCAGAGTTGTGGATACCCCATCCCTGAAAGTGTCCAAGGCCAGGTTGGATGGGGCTTTGAACAATCTGGTCTAGTGGAAAGTGTCCCTGCCCATGGCAGGGTGGTAGGAACTGGATGATCTTTAAGATCCCTTCCAACCCAAACCATTCTATGACCTTACATTAAAAAAAAAAAACCAAAACCATGCCATTTTGCATGGCAAATCTCCCCATGGTATCACTCAGAACTGAGTAACTATTTCCACAAAAGCCAAAAGTGGCACTTGCTGCCGTCTGTGACACCTTCAAAGAGCAGCTCACCATTTAAGTGCCTCACTGTGATGGCTTGGGGTCACTGTGGGCTTGACACTATCACATAAGTTCACAACCCTTCAGGGTATTTATGCCTACAGTTTGCTCATAAATATTCTCTGCACTTTGTATCAGAACTGACGTCAAGGACTCTGAGCTGGGAGCCTGAAGTAATTATTTCTCTAACAAACATAATAATCAGAATTAAGTCTGTCAAGGACATTGTCTCCTAAAGTAGACAAGGCCTTGCATGGGAATAGTGATTCAAATTTATTTGGTGAATGACTGATTTAACCATATTTGGAAGATCACAGCTCTTCATGCAGTGTAAGCCCTTAGGGTCACCATCATGTATTTCTTCAGGCAAAGGAAATAATCTGGGGTTTCTGTCAAATTCCAATTTGGTTTACTTTATGCAGTGTCCTGGAAGTTCCCCTGCAGGTTCAACCACCCTTGTTGCTTCTAATGCAACATATAAGGTACTTTCCCACTTCTCCTACTGCTGTAGTATGCTGTAAATCAGCTCCTTTATTATAGCCTGCAGTGTGGAGAGATGAGAAATAAATTCCTGTACAAATTGGTGATACTGGATTCCCTTTGAAAGAAACCTTCTACAGTGGACACACTTCTGTAAATCTTTTCCAAAGAGATGTGCAGGTACACAGTTAATCCCCAGTGCCAAGTCCAGGACACTTTATTCCTTTCCCGAGTCTGGCCTAACTCCAGAGTTAGGGCAGCGGAGTGTGACTGGCAGAAAAGTGAGATGAGGAAAGAGTATTTCAGTGTGGAGTTGCAACTCTTTGTACAAATCCCTTTGATCTTGTTCTCCCTCCTGCACAGGGGCGAGGCAGCATGCTGGGAATACAGGTCCAACAAAAAGGGAGGCAGAAACTAATCTCAAATCACTGAGCCGCTTTATCTTTTCTCCAACCTGTGAACATGCCTAACCAATTTGAGGAGACATCAGCTTCCACCAAGAATGTAATCATGGGCAATTGCCTCAGTGCAGAGGAGCTTAGGAGTTGGAGAGCTGTACAAGATTTCTGCTTCCTGTGCATGCGGCAAGGCAGGACAGGCAGATTGACAGGTGCTTTCTCTCTGAAACCACCCCATTTTGGGTGGAGCTGGCTTCACATGGCTTCAGTTGGGGGATTCACTCTGACACAAAGCCAGTGGAAGCAAATTAAGCTGCCTGGAGTTGGTACAAATAGATATTAATCTCTGCCTCGATTATGATTAACTCCTTAATGCCATGCTGCCTTACCAAACAATTTGTTAATCAGCCATAAACATGGGTGCCTAATAGCTCACTGCCCCTCCTGCAACCACGCAAGCAGTGACTCTTCCCAAGTCAATGGCTTTTGTCTCAATAGGCACTTGACAGAAACAGTACCATCTCCTTGCCCCAGGACTAGCACAGAGCTCCAGTCAGAGGCAGCAGCTGAAGAAGACACCTGCTCCTGGAGAAAGGATGTATCCTGCAGAGATGGAGATCTCCATCACAGTTCTTAAAGTGCTTTTAGAATAAAGGCAGTGCCTGCCAGTGTTTGCTCATGCTTCTTTTGTGGCTTTGGGAGGTCTGAAGCTGATTCCCCAAGCGACAGATAATCAAAATGCGGTTATGACATGGTTAAGATTTTCAGTAACTGGACAGGAGCCAGAATGTGTCTATACAAGCTGAAATTGTATCATTAGACGTGATAAATGTTCTTGCATGGGTTGGAAAGGAATCACTTAGGTAACTACTTTATCCCTAATTCAGGGACCACGGCATGTTAAGTAATTTTGCACCTTTCAGTATGCTTATTCCTGCAGTTTACTCATAAATATTCTCCTCTCCCTCTTCAACATTGAGCAGAAAGATGGAGTTATTAAAAAGACATAGGTAATAAATGATGCATTGTCAGAATGAAGCACACAACTTCAGATCAGCAAACTCTTGTTCAGCTTCTCTCTGTTCCTGAAGGTTTCTAAATACCAGAAGTGCCGTGTTTTTTGACAGGCTCCAGCAGGCAGAGTTGTCACAATGCCCAGGGAGCCTGAGGTTCAGCTGTCTCCCACAAAATACACAGCCATAGCACTTTCTCTCGTGCTGAGTCTCATGACTTCACATCCCGCTGGTCTGCAGAGGTGGCAGAATTCTGAAACACAGTGATGAAGATTCTTGTGTGCAGAGAAGGGAGAGAACCAGGGAACTGAACTATAGCCACCCTTGTCCATGAACATGAATATATGCACATAATCATGTCTGTGTTCTTAAATGTATAACCAGCACTTAGAGAAAAGACAGAATCTTAGACAGAATCCCTAAAGCCATTCAAGGCATGCTAATCTCTGAGATCAGGGAACAACCCTTCCATCTCTTGCTTTGGTGTTTTAGTTACTTTTATTCTTCCTCAGTGTCCCAACCTCAGGAGGGAGCATAAGTGCCACCTGGCAGAGAGATGCAGTGTTTAAAACCTCCCTGCACCTTGTCCTAGCACTGCATACCTGTGTAAAAAGCTGTTCTCCCTCTTTTTTCCGTCCTTGAGGGAGGAAGCTCCCTCAAGCTTCCTTTAGCTACTGGAAAGCCCCAGTGAGGTGTCCCTGGAGCCTTCTCCAGGCTGAACAACCCCATCTCTCTCAGCCTTTCCTCCAAGGAGAGGTGCTGCAACCTTCTAATCACCTTCATGGCCCTCCTCTAGACCTGCTCCAACAGACCTATGTCAAACCACTCTATGATTCTATGATTTTTTTTTTTTCTGTTATTTCACCTCAGTAGCACCGAACTGCATAAACCATATTTCTTCCTCTGATAAATAGTGCAGACAGTGCTCCTGTTGAGCATGACTCTCTTCCAGCACCTAATGCAACCTGCTTGTTTGCAGCACCAGTCTGACCACATCACTCTCCGTGTGTTTGTACCCTTGCAGGTCACTCTCCCTCACACACAAATACGCAACTTGTTCTGCATCAGCAGGTTTGGAAAATGGCATCTTCCCTTCTCTAATCTGCTGAATAGAAGTGGATTGTAGAATGGCTCTGTAACTTCCCTTACCTGCAAGAGCTTAATAGCTCTTGATGTGCAAACAGTGTCATTTTAATGTGACATGAAAGAGGGAAACAATGCTCTCACCTGTTGCAAATGTGTGAATCTTGTGAATCTTGTAAACAATGTGGACATGGGCCCACCAAGTGGCACATGATGACAGGACTTGGCCAGTCCATTACATGATTCACTGCCAACCACCAGAAACCAGAATTGAGAAATTGAGCCTTGGTTTCAGCCTGAGGGTCTAGCACTCTTGAGCAGGATCCTACACTGGAAAATGTGTCAGAGAATATATGGATAAGGAGATTTCTGTATGTTTTCCATCTAAACAGCTGATTGATAATTTCACAGCTCTGTGTGTTGGACTGCTTCTGGCTAGAATCGGCTGAGGTTTTGCTGTGTGCTTGAGTGGACAACAAATTTAGACATATTACTCACAACAGCTCTGTTTGCAGATTTTAGGCCTCTGGGAACTTTAAACCTTCTTGATCACCATGTTCATGTTCAAAAAAACACTCAGGTCACTGGACCTGCAACCTGGGCACTGACAACAAAAGCCATTTGCTACCAAAGGAAGCGGAGCAGCCACCCTGTCTGTCACTGCAACATTTCCATCATCCTTTCCTATATGGGGGAAGAAGTGATTTTATTTACACACAAGGAAGTAATTCCATCTTATAGAACAATGAAATCTGAACTGTTTACCAAATTGACTCCTAAACTTCAAACTCATCATACCGTTGAGTCTTCTATGTTTCTTATTAAAACTCAGTGTAAGCTGTTTCAGGCACATATCCATTGAAAAAGGCTAAAACTTTCTGTAAGAGCAGGTGAATGGAATATTTAGACAAGACAGTTAAAATGCAGATGGCCCAAATATTATATAGGAATGGTTTAAAATTGTAGCAGTGGAGGCAGGCTTCTCAAAGAATCTGAAGGGAACTGGGAGCCCAATTGTTTTAAAAATTAATAAGAATGGGAAACATTTGCAAATCTCTGTTTAAAAATACATGTTTTCTCTCTTATTTTCAAATAAATCTTTCCTTCTGTTATGTCAACTCATAAATTATGATCAGCTCCAAAATAAACAAACGAACAAGAGACATACAAATGTCTATGAGACTGAATTTCAGCCTTATTCATGTGAAATGCTGTGCCCTTATTTCAAATTCTTGATCTACCACTGCTTCAGTTTAATGCCTAAAGGGACATAAGACAATTCAATAACGACTGGCTACTGGACCTTTCTAGGAATTTTTCCAGATTTCCAACTAAATTTTTAAATGCTGGGGCTGAGAGTCTTAAAAGGCTCCCTAAGAGCATCAGACCATCTGCACTAATGTTTACAGCCCTTCTTTCCAAAAACCAACACACCTTTATAGTCACAAGGTCTAATTGGCCCTGTCCACTGAGGAAACAAGCTGAGAGCAGATGCTTATATTTTGCCAGACAATCCCTGATAGGGATTACAGCCTCCTTACTACAAAAACTACGTCTCTAGAAATGAAATCAAAATGGGCCAGTCTAGCCACTAATAACAGAGAAAGCTAAGGTTGCTTTCCAGAAAAACTGAGAAAACTATAAATTCAGAAATCAACCAGCCACTTCATCAAAAACTAAGTTGTGATCCTCGACAGAGTTTTACAGAGAATGACTCACCAATCAATTTTAAAGTCGTTACAGCTTTACATAACAAATTATTATTTTTCCTACACAATAACTAACATCTTATTCACAAAATGCTGTTACAAGGGCGATGTGTCCTCCCTGTTTGCCATAGATAGAGAAAGGCTCAAGCTGCTCTCATGGTTTGAAGAAGCAAATAAAGATGTAAAAAAAAAAAAAAAACAAACAAAAAAAAACCAACCAAACCAAAACAAAACCAAAAAACCCCCACCAAAAATTAGCAAAATGCCCAAAGCAGATCATTGATACTGCAAAGTTAACTTTAGAAGCTACTATTCTGGCTCTTGTACTCAAACTAGAAAGCAGGCTGTCTCTACCAGAGCAATTTCAAAAGAGTAAGATCCTTGAGATTCTTGTGAGATATTTTTAGGAGAGCCATTGACAGTCCTAGAACTTTTCAACCAGAAAGATAAAATTGCCTGGTAGAAGAGGATTAATATTAATCCCTTGTTCCCTCTGATTAAGACCCACACCCATGCACAGCTAATTATTGTTTATCTGGATTTGTTTAGGATAAATTTCAAAGAACTCCACAGCATGGTAAGCTGGAACTGAACTTGTGAGTCTTCCTAGTGAAAAGTGCTTTTAAACCCTGTCTTTTGACTATTTTTTGTCGTAAAAGAAAAATCAACAGAGTGGAATAGGTCTGTTGGTAGTCTGTTATAGTTGCAGAAGGTTGGCAGGGTTTTCTAATAATAAGTTTGCACCTGAAGGTTGCTTGTTCTGCTGTCAGGTGGTAGCAGTGGCAGTAAGTGTTGGTAGCCTTTCTCAATGCAGCAGTTCATTCTTTCTCTTATGTGCACTGTCCCCTGCTAACTGTAATGTCTATGGCAGGGGGTCTGAGTAGGTTTTGTGGGATATTTTTTGTGGAATGAATGGGAAATTCCATCCGTAAGGTTGGTTTAGCTCAGTGGGGTGTAAAGCAAAGAACCAAAGTAAAGAGCTCCTGTGCTGTGTCCGTGGCTGCAGGATTAATTTCAGTTATGTTATGGAGCTCTGGCTGCAGAAAGCAGGATCACATCATCTCTGGAGAAGGATATTTAATGAACCACTGAGCTGCCGTCCATAAAATGTAGTCAGAGGGGATTTTGCAATTCAATTCCACTGGGAAGAGGCCTGCAAGAAGCTACAGAGACCACAAATGCAGAATCATTTACATGCTAACCCACAGGAGTTAGCACTGCTGTGCTTCCTGGCAGCCTGGTTGAAGTAGGCTTCCTCAGCTGCTGGGGAGCAGTGTAGAGATGGCTGTGCTGGAATCCAGCAACATCACCAGCTCTCAGGGATAGAAGC
This sequence comes from Haemorhous mexicanus, assembly GCF_027477595.1. Classification (NCBI taxonomy): domain Eukaryota; kingdom Metazoa; phylum Chordata; class Aves; order Passeriformes; family Fringillidae; genus Haemorhous; species Haemorhous mexicanus. The sequence continues at coordinate 52,609,789 of NC_082343.1, forward strand.
CTAAAAATTCAAGCAAGAAGATTTCAGATCTTTGCTTTACACCCCATTGAGCTCAGCCTTTTCATCTCTTCAAGAAAAAAATTATTCCAGTCTTACAGCTTCTGACTTTAGATAACAGAGGACAAGTGACTTGTTAAAATGTTCCCAGTGAAGGCACTGAAACCAAATCTTTTCAGTCCTTCATTTGTTTTACGTGCCTTCTGTGCCCAGGGTCTGCTGGAGGCTAACAACTGGGCTTCTTCCCTACAGAATAAATGGAGACTCATCCCTCCTTCCTGGCAATTCCTGATCCTCCCAGCTGTGTCACTCCCAGCTTATTCCAGGACAGGAAATCCTGGGCCTTTGCAGGCTTCTCTGGGTCAATAGGTCTCAGCAAAGCATTGGATCGTAAGGCTCAGATCTCTATGAGAACTCAGTCTCAAGCTGATCCCAACTCAGCAGTATGGGAAAAAAGCTATCAAGTCTGAGCAGCATTTTCTTCCCACCTTAAGATGATCTAGGGATTAGAACAAGCAGAGAGGGTTTGCTTAGTTTTGTTTTGGTTTATTTTGTCCTATTAATTCGTCAAAAGAGTAAGCATTTAAAAAGTTGAAAAAGTGATCTCACTATAAAGGCTGAGTTTGGCACTATTGATGATTTATTAATTAAAAAAAATAACTTTATTTGTTGTGTCATGCAAGAAGCAAGACTGTAGTGGTAAGTCCCTTACAGCCTTGAAATCTGAGATCACTAACATTGATACATGAATTAAGAGAAAATGAGACAGACATATAGATTGGTTTACCTCTCTCAGGTATCTATGCCAAAGTTGCTCAATCAGGGCTCACCCCCTCAGGGGATATGGTTTTCCTCAGACTCTGAGACTAGAAAATTATTGACTGTCAAAGGAGGCTGCATTGTGCCTAAAATTTTATTTCAGATCTATGTCAAAGGTCTCTTCCTAACTTTCCTTATTTTCATGTTTCCTCACACTTATTTCTCATGAAATGCACCCAGCTGATGGTGGTGGAAGACACAATCCTGCCTTTGGTTTACCAGCAGGTACAGCATAAGAAGCAATGATGTGATCTTCCCCATCACTGCTTTGGTAGTGTGCTCCAACTCCTGATTTAAGAAAGGAGGAAGGTAGAAAGGTTGCTTTGGCTCAGTCAAGTCCTTCCTCCTGATAGTGCCAAACAATCAACTGCATTTGTGTTTTTGGGACTCATGGAAAACAATTTTGGCTCTCTGCATCAAAGGAGAATTTTTCTTAGAATGATAGAGTGTCCAAACCAAATACAGATCTGTTGTACTCAACATATGACTTAGAATATTAATATAGACAGAAGATCTTGGCTTTGCTTTGTTAGTTTGGTTATCTGTTATAAATACTGATAAAGCCAGAAGACCCTGAGCTCCAGTAGATAACTTACATGTCCACTTGAAAATATCTTGACCATTTATGTGCTCTGGTATCTTTTTTTTCCCTCAGGGTGCAATGGCTTTGAAACCAGAGAAAGCATTAATGGAGAGTGAGCTGCATGTGTGGGCTACAGAGAATTGCTTTAAATTGTCACCTTATAGAAGTGTTTCTAAAGGAGGTCTGTGGGATGTTGAAGGAAACAAATAAAGAATTAAGTGTAGTTTGAAAAAGAGAATCACATTCATATATTCCCAAAGAAGGGCTTGTCAAAGACCTTGATGAAAACATGGTAGGGCCCAGCTAGAGAAGCTTTCAGAGAAGCACTTCATAATGCAAAAGCAGGGGCTCTCTTCTGGGTCCAGTGAAAGTAGAAAGAGATTCTCAGCTACGTTTTTCTTTCACAGCTCTTCTGTTAACATCACAATTGCAAATTTCTAGTTCCTGTCACTGTAGATCAACAAAGTTAATTCAGAGGAAATTAAATCAGAGGAAATTAAAGACTTGGTGGAAAAAGTTTGAAATATTTAAACTGATGGTATTTGAAACTAGGTAGAGAACACTAAGACAAGTCACTCTGCAGGCAAATCAGTGAGGAATAACCTGTGGCAGGAGGCAATGACAACTAGAGAAGGGAGTAAGAAGAAATTTAATTGGAAGATCCATCTCTGCAGGTTTGAAAGACTGTCACAGCCACTGCCAGATTCTGTGAAAAGAAGAGCTCTAGTCTCATCTCATTTTTATGATGAAAAGTGTTTTTCTAATATTGACAAATGAGAACATTTGTGAATCAGAGAGCTTCTGATATGAACAGAAATCCTTATGGTTCAAGCAAGCTCAGTTTAAAACAGGGATTGCTAAATGTCTGGGCTCAAACACAGTCAAGATTGATTTATGTTTAAAAAGGAACAATAAAATTAGTGGTTTGAGATACAGCCCCATGATACAATACATGGTGTAAAGAACAAGTTTTCAGTCAGCTACTTACACATTCTTGCATGGAGGCTCCACGGTGAAGAGGTTTGCCACAGCTCACATATAGCCGAAACCAAAACCAAGTGTATCGCTATTTGCACAGCTTCCCATTAGTGAAATTATGGATTTACACACACAATCACTCAAAAATTGCATTTCATGGGTTGGTTTGCTTCTTCACCTGCCAGACTTACCAAGCTGTATAACTGAGACAGCCCCACCATTCATTATTTCCTGTTTTATTAGCAGGGAATAGGGGTATTTGCATAGCACTTACTATGAAATATTAAATTCTCATTAAAGTTAAAAGAAAAAATTATTAAAAGAATCCATTTTTTAAATCTGCTTAAGTTTCTCAAACTGGTGCTAAAATTCAAAGCCTCTAATTCTTGCAGAAGCCCTAGTATCTGTTAAAGACACCATTCTGCCAAAAGCAGTGGGCTGGATTCTGTTGGTCTCTCTATGTTCATCTGCACACACACACAAAATTTAGTTTGTTTTCTGGTCACTACCTGGCTACCTGGCACAGCCAGAGGATTTTTCCTGTGAATAGACTTTAGTTTATTGCACAGGCTGGTCTCTGACCTGGACAACGACAACACTAGTGTTTTCTTGGATTTGTACAAGATTTGTTAGGCTTCCTTGTTTAGTGCTTTCCCCAAGCCAAACCCTGCTAAGCCTGAACAACACCCTCATGATTCATCATCCCCCCCCTGCAGCAGCAACGTGTTGCTCAGTTACCAGAACAAACCAACATCTGTCACACCAAAACTTCCAAGACAGCTGAGGCTAATCACTGCTGTGCCATAAACTGGGAGGGGAATGACAACACTAGCACTGCCATTGCCACAAGGATTCTCTTTCCAGCATCCTTGGGGCACTGCACCACTGCTGCTGATCACAGAGGGGTGGGCTTCCACCTCTCTGGCAATAAAGAGCTTGAACTTTTAACCAGGTCTGCAAAAAGAAGTGATGCTGGCTTCTGTTAGAACATATACAACTCCCAAAGCCAGTACTTCCCAAACAGTTTTCAGACTGCTCAGAATCAACCAGAAAAGTGGAAATATTGAAAATATTCTTGCTATTTTGAATATGCTTCTAATGAAGTTATTTTCAGCTGTCACAACTGCTCACTCTAAAACATGAGAAAGGATATAAAAGGCAGTATTGCTTCACCTGCTTCAATTAGTGTCTGACGTAAGCAAATTGGGATGCGAGAACAGAGAGGACTAAGAGGAAGGAAAGCAGCTTCTTCCTTTCTTTTTAGATCAGGGTGTTGGTGGGTTGCCTTGGGTGTTGGGTTTGAGGAGTGGCTGCGTTGGCATCCTGAGGAGCAACAGGCTCAGATTGTTTGCCAGCTTTAGAAATCAGTTAAATTCAAAAACATCCACAGTTTCAGTGTACCTTTATTCATCCTTTAACAACTCTGCAAAGATGGCTAGCCCCCTTAGGTTCTCTTTCCTCCTATACCCTCACCACAACAAATTGCTGAAAGATGATGACTTTCCTGAAGCAAACTATCACACTGAAAGCCCAGGTTGCACACTCAGCTCACTAAAATCTTCCCCTAGTACACCCACATGAATCACAAACTGCAGCAGTAGCAAGATGCAATTGAAAAATAAAATTTATAGCGTTAAGAGAAAGCTCTTGCCATACTTGGAATTTTTCCATTTCACGTCAGGATTACCTGACATTTCAAACTCTTCTTGAGCTGATCCCTCACTGTCACATTTTTCTTTAAAAAGACTCTCAGGATGGCCACCTCATGAGCATCACTCACTTCTTCTCTAGTTCACTTACTGACCTGACCAGCTACAATCACTCTGCGTTTTCTGAAGGAAAATAAAAGTAAAAAACAGAAGTAACTCCTGATTCTTTTCATCATTTCTGTGTTGTTTCAGAGTTTTCTTCACTAGGATACCTAGGAAAAGTAATTTTTTGGAAGGACAAGTTGTCCTGAGTTTCTACTCTCAGAGGACTTCAAGTGTAATGAGACAAGAGCAGATAAAAAGTAGGTTAATATTAACTAATTGAAACTGGAATGACTCTTGTCTAGAGCATGTGCATTTGTCCTTTGCCTCCCACAACCTTCTTGATTAGTGGCTGAGAGATTTCCAATCAGAGCAGCTGATAATTTCTCAGTCCACTTTTTAGTCCTGGGTAGCTTTAAAAAGCTTTAACATTAATAACTCCTGAAGAGCTATGAGCAAAAACTTTGTCTTTTATGTGAGAAATGGCTCCTTGTTTGTGCTGCTAAAAAAGCTGTTACTAAATTAGTAACATTTCAACACATATAATTTGCTAATTGTACAATTAGTAGTCTTCCCTTTGCTTGTAATCCATCTTGTACTACACAGGGAGCAAAGGAAATGTCATGGATGTCACCCTGGACTGAAGAAGAAGCCAGTACTTCACAACATATTATCTTCAGCAACAGCAGCCACATCGGTCATAAACTGCTCATGTTGCAACCCTTCCCACTCCAAAGAAAGAGGGAGATCTGGATTCAGCTTTGTCCCTGGCTCCAGCTGTGTGCCCCCCACAGCCTTGTCCCAAGACTTTTCCTCATGCAGACCCAAGGAGTGAGATGTGCCAGGTGCAAGCAGCACAGATGGTGCTGAGCAAGGCTTCGCTTTAAGGCAGGGTCTGACCTACACAAGGAGGCTGCAGCCCCACTGACAGAGCTCGAGGTTTGGTCTTCACTCTTCAAATGGACAGGACTGTCACTGTCCCTCCAGGATGGACATTTCTTCCACCTTTTAATTTCATTATGTGTAACTGCAAGAACATTTATCTTTTCCACATTTACTCACTTTTCTTTTTCCTGTATAGAAGTTCCTTCATGAAAACTAAGTCATGGTAATTTACCAGAATCAAAACTTCCATAAAACTGGTCCCTAAAAACTCCATTTATTGACAGTGGTCAATGAAGAAATTTCTTTTGTACTCTTTCGGTTTTAATGTTTTTATATTTCATCTGTTGTAGAAATATAAATCTAAAAAATCTGTAGGAAAAGTTATTTAGAAACATAAGCTAGGGATTTACTGAAGTGATTTTCATAAATTCTTTTGTTTGGATAAGATTAAATATTTCATCTCATTAAGCATTGCTTTTGTTGTTCTACAAGAATAAAAGGAATATTACAATTAAGTGCCTAAGTCTGCAAATGGAGTGTTACAGTCTTATTTTATCCAGATCTTATTTTTCCAGTGGGAAAGGTTTCTGTGTGATTTTTATTTTCAATTTCAGTGGCCATGCAGGCTCTTATCAGCTGCAAAAACAAACAAGAAAACTGCAATGTCTAGAAACAGAAGCAGGCTGGTAAAGGGTTCAACACAAGCCCATAAATCTCTAATTATATAAATTATATTTGTTGATAATAACACATTCTGCTAGTCACAGTTGATGGAACAAGGACTATTAAAGTTAAAAGGAAGCTCTTTATTACACAGAAGAAGAGAGAAACATCCTTTTAACATCCTATAGGAGATATTAAATTATTATTATTACTACAATGGGCAAAGTTGTTGCTTTAAATGGCACTCATGAGATTATGGTCTTTCCTCAATTTAAACCCACATGAAAAGAATGGATGCTGCAGAGTTGTGAGCAAATGAGGATGCAAATGAGGAGGAGCAAGAGAAGAGAATGTCAGAGGAAGATTTATATGTTGGGTAAGAGATGTTTCCTTTACAGCTGCAACCTACTGACCAGGTAACATAACCCATGATGGGAGGAAGACCTATTCAGATGGGATAAAACAGAGGGTTCTTAACAGCCACATGCACCTTTCTTCCTCATTAAAGCAGGTGCTGCCAGCCTCCATCACATGTCTAACCACAAGTTTCCTCCGTGCCATTTGGCATTCAGAACAGTTTACTGGTCATTTAAAGCCACCAGGAAATTTTAATTGACAAACTTTTGGAGATGAAAATGTTGGTCTTATGCATTCTGAATCTGAATCAGAAGATGCCAACACTTGAAAAAAATATATATAAACCTGCAGTGATTTATAAAAATAGGAGACTGTTCACAAAACTTAAGAGAAAAAGTATATTAAAATACTATTAGCTGTACAGTTTTGATGTTCTACCTTTCAAAAGATCAAGAATACTGAACAACATTGGTTTCTAGGTGCAGCATCTGGGTCACCTAGGATGAGGTAGGGGTAAAGGGAGGAGTCCTATGGAGAAGACACTAACATCTAGGTATGGCTAGGAAAACAAACTAGTAAAAGAGTATCTCTTGCTGATACATCCAGCCTAGCACTGCACTCTAGACAGTCACAGCTGGCTGAGCATAGACACTGAAGCACTGCTGTTTTTCCACTGCTTTGCTGCCTTGTCTATTTCCCCTCTCCTTTTGTTCCCACCACGTTTCCATTCCACTCATTGTCCATTTTTTCCTTTTGGCTGTAAATACACTATCAGTAAGTCTAGAAAAGAAAATTAATTAGGTGACAAGTCTGAGTAGCTGCTGGTTGTGGCATAAAAGTAATTTCTTCAGCTCGCTGTCTACTACTGCTCTACACAGAATGGTCCTTCCTGGCCTCCTCCCCCTATTCATAGGATGTTTGCAATCTCTCCTGGGAAGGGTACAACTTTAATTGGAAATTAGGGCAAGAGGGTGGAGGCTCCTAAAACATAATTATAAAGCACCCTGCTATGTCCCAGCACAGCCATGGGAAAGCAGCCTGTAAATTTAATTTCGGTGCCGTGATGGCTTCTCTGCCAGCTGTCTCACTGCCCTCAAGCGATTGCAGAGGAGCTGCTCCCCAGCACCAAGTGCTGGATGACTGTGCCTCCTGTCTCCTTGCCAAGGAGGTTTGGAGCAGCCCAGCCCTAGCCTGAGGGGCATTTTCTACCCAAGAACTGATACTGAATGTTTCATCACCAGCGTCTCAGCCCAGGATTTTCTGTTGATTCAGCTCCTTAGGACAGCACAGTGTATTTCTTACTCTCTTGTGACAGTAGAAATACACTGGTTGCCCTAAAGCTCCTAGAGAGGCTTTCTGTTGCCCAGACCAACTGCTTCATGCTGAGCTTAATTTCATGTGAGTAGATGTTCTAGATGCCTATTATTTGCATCGGTATAGTATTTTGTCAGTCCCAAAGCATCATGGGAATTGCCCTTTAAAGGATATTAATTCATATATTTTTTGTTTGCAAGAAGTGGATAATAGTCCTACTTACCATAGCCATGGGGGAAGAAGGAAGCACGATGATAAAGCTCTGTGAGACCGACAACACAAGCACTCCCTTTTTGAACATCCCCTTCATGTTAGTTCATTCATTTTTTTTCTTGCTTGGCCAGCCTACAGATAAAATGAAGCACCCTTACATTAGAAAACTAAAGCACCTTTAGAGCTGTAGCAAGGCACAGGTCACATTTTTAGTGGCAGGAGCATAAGGCGGAGGCACTGTGTCATTTGGCATTTCTCTGCCTTCAAAATGTTTTTCACAGGCTGTCAAAAAGTCTTTCTGTTTGTGTTTGACTTGGCAGGGACTCTCAAAACCAGGAGAGTAAATATGGAGGAGCCCTTATACAAGCCCAGTCATCTGTAACTTGGCTTAGTCCTCTGTGATCTCTCATCTGATAACCTTCAAAGCCAGCCTCTCTGTTTGGGTGGTGACTTGAAAGAATCTCTTAGGATTACATTAGCTTTACATTAGCTGTACTACTGTTTTTAATAGCAAAGCAGCTACTGTATTTGCAATAGAACCAGGCCAGTTCTGGGGCAAATAGACTACTCATTACAAAGCAAATCATCATCTCAGCTTCTCAAATCTTCTTTAGATCTCTTTAAACTCTCAAATTTGTCATTTATTACTATTTTCATGCACTAGAAAATAAAAATTAAGTATCTAAAATGTAATGCCTAAATACTTTGGAAGAAGGTTCAAATTTTTCATTTCAAAATTTTATTATTCTAAAATTTGGAAAAAATATTACCAGGAAAAGGAAGCTGAAATAGGTATTTTGTTTGGGGATGATATTCATGAAAATAAACTAAACAAAAACAAATTTCCTAAAGAATCAATCATTTAAGCAAAATTAATATCAGATTTCTGAGGTTTTTTTATGTGGCAAGCTGCAAACAAACAGACTGAAGCTGTTTTGATGACACAAGGTTGATGAATATCAAGCCAAATTTCCAATATTAATCCAAGCTGGTACACCAGCTGTAGCAATGTTTACTACATTAGAACAAACCATCCTTTTCCAAAACAGACACTGTCTATGATCTGTGTAATATTCTGTGTAAACTACTATTATATATAGGAGGTGATAGTCCACCACCATGCCTGAAGCCACCTTTCCTCCTCAGAATTATTCTGGTTTGATTCTTTGTGTTAGTTACACTCTTGTTGCTGATTCCAGAGCAAGCTTTGAGTTGCTTCATCAGGAGGAGGTGGAAATGTATGTTAAAAAGAATTCTTTCCACTTTTTTTGAACCTTTAAAGATCTCATTCCTGCAAGCACCACGGTTCCCAAGTGCCCTCAGGAGCTTGGGAGGTGGAGGCAGAACATGTCATTTCAAGTCCACCACTGCAAAAAGAGCTTTAGCAAACAGTTCATGCGTCCTTACTTGTCTTCTTGTCTTTACTATGTAGTTGGAGAACCAAAGAAGTTTGTTTTAACCTTCTCCTTTTTTTTTTTTTTTTCCCCAGTGCTCCCTCATACTGGCCTTGATGCTCTTTAAGCATGCACTGCCACAGAGATGAGCAAGGCTCCCCTCCAGCCTGCTCCCACAGCCAGGGTGAGGAGTGCTCCAAATCTGGCTGCTGCATGGCCAGCTGAGAATAATTGTGCTCTAAGCTGGGCAAGAGAAAGGGCTTAAAGGGTGCCCAAGACACTGCTGGGGATGACGGTAATTACCCTTTGTGGCAGTCACAGGAAATTAGGCAGCAGTTGAGGCAGGACAGATTTGGAAGGCAGTCTGCTGGTTGGGGAAGGATGGTTTGAAAGGTATGCAACAAACAAGATGCAAGTTTTTGTGGCTGAAACAAGAAGCTGTGCTGGAAGAAACTCAGCACTGTCACCTCTGAGTGACAATGCTGCCCCTGGATATTCCCATAGGCAGTGCCAGAAGTTTAGGTGCTCTTGTTATCTGGCTAGTGATACATGTCGGGTGGAAGTCAGAAGCCAACCCTCAGACTGTTTTTCAGATCAGCCTGCTATGACAGATGGATGGCAAAGCAGAGCTGGGATAAGATAACTAACAAGATAATAAGGAATTTTCTCTGCTAGCCAGAGACAGCACTTGGTGACTCAGGAGATCCTCAGCTGTAATGTGACGCAGGACAAAGTGTAAAGTTTCACCTCTTTGTACCCCTCCTCCTGTTACTAATCCAGAGTATTTCTTGGTGTCAAAGCATCAGGCTTAACAATTATGAACATAAATAGGTGTGTCTGTTCCCTCACTTTTTCTGTGTATTATACATGGGAATATTTTAAGGAAGGTTGTAAATCTTGACACGGTTAATCCTTGATTTACAAAATTCAATGTGAACCTCCAAATCTCTAACCTTCCTCTGCCCCCCCACAAAACCACTCAGATGAATGAAATGGCAGTTTCAATTTGTTTGCTAGCAATTTGTTTGGGACTGTAAGCTGAAACAGAAGGAAACTTTTCACTAAGGTGGGCAACCATCCCATCCTGCCATGAGGACACCAGCCATGTCACACAAGGGCCGAATGAGTCCTTTGGGCTTCTGCCTTCCAAGTCCCTTCCCTGGGCACTGTAGGAGGCAGACGTGATGGGCAGCTCCTCCTTCTGCACACTGGTGGATTCAGAAACCAGTGCCCAGAAGGTTTGTTGGTGCTACTGAAAGACTGCAAGGCAACACAGAGTACACACTCACATGAAGGAGGGGGCTGCAAAGGTAATTTGGCTGCTAATCACCCCAAGCCATTTTGCTGTCAGGACTGCAAGTAGATTTTGGGATAATGTTTTTGTACTGGACTGGGTTTTTCTCTTGGACATCAGTTCTTGGTTCTCTCTTCTTTTGAGGGTTAATTCTAAAACAGCCTGAGAAAGTCTCCATTCTTCTAATTTTCCTAATGTTGGCAGAATTTTATTACATCAGGCCTTTTTGTTTAAGAAGAAAAGAAGGAGGGTTAAGGGATAAAGGCCCGGCTGCATTAATATTTTGTATAAGCTTCAGATATGAGTCTGGCAAGCACATGTGTTCTTGTCAAGACAGGGTGTGGTAAAATCAGGACAGCTTATGAAAAAATAGTAAGGCTTTACAGAAGTGAGGTGAGAAGAATTCCATATGGGAAAATACAAGAATGAAAAATTGGAAATAACAGCACAATCCCAACTGTTATTTACAGAACTTTGGTCCATCCTCATTCACACAGAGGTCAGCTATGGCCAAAATTGTGGTACTATGGATGTGTTGATGTAAATACTTTATATAATATTTTTCCTTCATTTTTCATGTTTGCATTTTACTTGTTTGATGTTTTTCTGAGGGCAGGGTTCTAGGGCACCAGTTACTTTATAAGAAATGGGGAGCTGGGCATGTAAGCCAGGTCTACAGCCAATAATTAAATCTTCTGGGTTTACACTATCTGTGGAAAAATCCTACAGACAACATCTGCCTCTCTGTTTGATCTGCATTTGAACAATCAAGGGCAATTTAAAGTGCTTTATGATGGATTCTCCATGGATACCTAATATAATTTCCTTTCATTATGATACTAGAGTAGGTTTTCACAAAACTGTTTTTACAAAAAAAACAGATGGCTTGGGCAAACTAGGGCACAAGTAAAAGGATGTCTCATAAAAGCTACCCAAGAGAGGACAGTTTGATCTAATCTCACCACATTCATGTTGCACAGGAAAACTTTGCAAGTTTGAAATTTTAAAAGTTGTTTCTGTAAATTTTCCTCACTCCCAGCAGTCACATGCAAAATCCTATGATACATACACATTTTCACTTTGATCATGAAAAAGGAAAAACAAAATTGAAAAAAAAAATTGGCGCACCACTTAATATGCCGGAAATCTAACTAACCACTGTGTGCAGATGGGCATATGAGCCCTAATATGTCAAGTCATTTAAGGAACCATCTATGAAAACAGCTCTGATGGCCCCATTGGAATCATCTGCAGCCTTAAGGTTTATGCAGGTGCTTGTTTGCATTTTGGCACTTAGCACTGAAGAATTTTGCAGATAAAATTGAGGCCCAGACATTCCTATGGAGCTGCACCAAAGCAACAATTTTTTTCTTGAAAACAAAATTTCTGGCAAAAGCAGTATTTTGACAGTGTGGAAAAAGATAAAGGAAGACACAACTGATTTCATCTCTCCCCATTATTTTCAGTCTTTTAAATCTCAGGTTGGAATTTCCAATATGATTCAGAAGGAACTCTTTGTTCAGATCACTATCCTTCTAACAATATAGTTTGAATCCCACTTTCTGACAGAGTGTGCAAATGGGCCAATCCCTTTTCCCCTTATCACAAGCTTGATTGTTTCATTCTTTTCCTAAATCTGTTTATCTTCAGAACACAGAGAAATCCACTGGATATAGAAATGTGTGAGGAAGTGTTCCAAGAGATTGAATTACAAGAAGTAATAACTGTCACACAACTGAGATGCGTCAAAAGGGAAGATGAATCTTTTTCATGTGACCATGTTGTGCATCTAACAAAATGGGATTTAATTATGACCCAAATTCTGCTAATCTTACACACATTGAATTGTCCTTTATTTTGGAAATGATGTGTCAGCTGTTACTCTTCTTTCTTATCTTATATGTACCAGTGTCCTATTCCAGAAGTAAACAGAGCTGCTGAATGGAGCATGCATTAGAGACATTATTGATTCTGAACACGTAAAATAAAGGGCTTGCACTTCAACAATGAAATGTCACACTCAAGAAAACAAATTAATGTTTTGCAAGTGATGTCAATGGGGTCAAAACTTTGGTCTTGTCAGTAGTTCATACAACAAAATATGCACAACAAATACAATTGCAAACTAGATTGCATTTGAATTATTGATTAAGCAGGATGTATTTTAAGACCAAGTGGCAGGTGCCTGAGAAATATTAAGTGAAATATGGACATATTTGCAGAGAAAATTGAAAAGACTAAGACGTTCAAGCTCTGGTAGAAATACCAGAAATTAAATTGAAGATATTAACTTACCAGCAGGAAGTTCTCATTATTTTTTCGTTTCAGTTTGTACCTGTAGGGCTGCTTGACATTCTGCTTGTTTTCAACACAATTTCTTCATTGCTTTTCAGTGGTGAAGTTGAATTAGATAAAACATGTTTGTTGGAGGATGTTTCCCTAATTCTTAATTTGACAGGAATAGAAGCAATGCCTTTGGCAGTCATCTTTATTTCTGTTGTTGTATCAGACCCAATGTTCCCAAAAGCTTCAGACATCTGTTCTTCCCTGCTCTTTCTTTATCATTGCCGTTGGGCACAATGAAACTTTAAGTCCTTTATTGTGCTGCTTTTAGTGTTTCAGTGTCCTTTTCTCTTACAGACAAGACTTGGATTGAGAAGCCTGGCTAACAGAGGTGAAGAACTAAGGAGATGTCTTCTCTTCCTCTAACTTCTCCTTTGCTTGAAAATCCAAGCTTTCTGATTGTGACTTAGCTCAAATCAATCTAACAATTTGCTTAGTTAACACTGCACTAGACCTTAAATTGTAGACTAATTTAACAATTTAGTTCAAAATCTAGCAGTTGATAGTTAGTTAATAATCTAAACTGAGGGACATTGTTGGCTTCTGGATTCAGCTTCATTTCTGTCAGAACCAATTATATTTTGTGTGCTGTTTTTGCCATGCACTCTTGTTGCAGAAGGCATAGGAAACAACACCGGCATCTGTAAAACAGTTTTATCCTTCTCACTGTTTTTCTGCTGCTGGGTTTAGGATGTGCTTTTCTAGGAATCTGTGTTGAACTGGCTTGGCGTGACTGCAAGCAAGCTACCCTAAAGGCAGGATTTCATTTGACTACTAATACCTGTGATACTTCTGCTTGTTGGATACCCACCCACCCATGCATCTTATTCTTTAAGGGAAAGCCTTTCCAGTCAGGGCCTGGGGCAGGGAATCAGGCTACAGTCCCTGATGCTGTGCTGGGGTTGGCAAGTTGCTTCATTCCTGCTCTCTCCCAGGAATGCAAAGTGGCAGTAAGAAATGGGGACTGGGGCTGTGTCCTGCAGAGTCACCAGCCCTGTCACTGCTCACACACCTTTAGGGAGGAGGAGGAGGAGGAGGAGGAAAAGGGAAGAGAGGAGATGATGAAACTGTCAAGATCAGCAAGGGAGAGGAGAGAGGAAGGGGGATGATTGTCAGAGATTTTCTTTGCTTTTTAATTATGCTCTGCTGTCTCATCAAGGTTGGAGTCACACTCCTAAACCTTGTTTTGTGCACCTTTAACCACCTCCAGGCATTTTGCCTGTGTCCAGCTAATGCAAAAGAAACTGTAAACACAAACAGTGGTTGCTTAAGTTCTCTTTAGCTTCCTCAGGGGGTTGCCACATCTGGTGGAGCAAAAGCACTGAGCAGGACTGTGCTGGTTTCCTATTTGGTGAACACGAGTGCATTACCATCCGTGCCAAAAGGAGCTGTAGCACATCATGGCACAGAATCACGTGTGTAGGCACTCAACTCCATGAGCCCATAAGCAAACAGAGCGGTGCACAAGTGTCCACTATTCTCATGTGCTTGTGAACAAGGCCTTGGGAGACTGCCAGCGTAGGACTGAAGAATAATACAAGCTGTAGTTGTGATGCTGGATGTCAAATTTCAGCCAGCACGCTCAGGTACTCCCAGGTGGTGCCTGAGAAGAGGAGGCTTTGGGGGCTTCCACAGTTCCCCACTCTCAGTAGGGAACAAAAGTTAAGACTAATTTTTGAAATAATACATAGATACCATCTTTTATTAGGTGTAATAAGCATAATGAAAATATTTATTATAAGTTTTTTCTCCTGAATGGATAATATTACACAAAGAATTACAAGTCATTTTATAAAAGTTGTGTTCTCGACTGTATTTCACTTTGATTTTCTTCCAGCTAGGAAATATTTTTAAAGAGTATTTACATGTTCTTGCCTAATTATTCCTTGTTGCATATACTCTCCCATTGTTTATAATCTACCCATCTCTCAATCTTATTGATCAAGGTTAGGAGACACTCTATAAAAGTGAATGGAGTTAACTGCTTAAAAAAAACCCAACCAACCAACCAACCAACCAACCAAACAAAAAACTCCAAACAACCCAGGTGAAGCCCTGTGTCTTTATTAATTTTATCTACCAAAATTTTTAACTGAAAAATTTTCCACCTCTAATTTGTTGAAACAAAGAACACTCGGCAGGGCTTTTCATAGTACACAAAATTACAAAATTGCAGATGTGTTACAATTGCAGATGTAATAAACCTCAGTAGTTAAGGATCTAGATGAGACTCCTTTTCCACATCACATATTATCCTTTTTTTTCACTTAAGAGAATTAATTGAATGTTATAAAGTTAGGTTTAACAAGGCAGAAACCAGCAGAGTCTTGAGTATACTTCATTGCTTGCAGTATATTGAGGCTTGAGGCACTGTGGAGTATAGGATGCTGGAAGATGCTTTATGATGTGATTTTCTCTGTGAGAGCTTTAGAATGAGTTGGTAAGGGGTATTTATGCATAAGAAAGTCTACACTTTTTACTTTTAAAATACTTAAGAACAGCACATGAACAAAAAAGGAGCCTTAGTATGATACTGTATGATACTTACACTCACACTGCTCCAGCTCAACTCCTGAGGTGCAGGGACATTATATTTGACCTTTCTACACTGGATAAAAAAGTTGGGCCAGTAGAGCAGAGCATTTTAAAGTCATAGGTTTTGATACAGCAGAAAAAAAATGTCAAGACACCCAAGAAGAAAGCCACACCAGGAGCTTTATCAAACCAGGTCTGCAGGTTGCAGGGGTGGCTTGAAATCCCTTCTGCCTCTGCCCACTCTGAACTGGCACCAGCAATGGCACACCAGGATTCTTAAGGCTTTACTGGTGGTCCTTGCTCATTCTTGCAAATATTTAGAAATAAATACATTCCACATGAATGAGGATAAGTCAAGATGCTGGCTCTGGTAGGGAGCTTTAATCCCTTCTTTACTCTGTCCTTATCTCTGGCTTAAGTGAATGAATGAAAAATAGAAGCAAAGCTATGAAGTGCTAGCTGACTAATTTACTACTTTGGCAGTCAGTGGGTAAATGTTTTTGACTTTTTGAAAATTGTGCAAAATCTTCAGGTTAAAGATGATACAAAATGGAATTTTTCTGAGTTTCTTTCCTTCAGGAGGATGATACACTTTGTTTTGTTTATTGTCAGTTTAATAAGTTTTTCTGAATTTAATTACAATTGTGAATGTATTTAAAATGCAATGGAATCCACATAAACTCCACTCATGGGAATGAATGAGGAGAACCAAGGGGTTTTAACATTTATGCTTTATCTGACCAACCCACATCAGACATGAAGGTCCAAAATAGAGTAGATAACTTTACTGCAGATGCCAGTGCCATATTTCTACACACATTAGAAAAGTTTCCAGCCTTTTCTACTAACATCTGATGACAATATTCTGAAAAACATAGCTAGTCTGTCAGGTATCTCTGGAATGTGGACACATTTTTCCTGGTGCTTATGGGGAAGAGTAAAAATATGTGGGCTTGACATTACCCAGGATCTGATCTTCATAGTTAGGAAGGCAGCAAAAGAAGAATCCCAAGCATATTTCCATAATGGCGGTGGTCCAGCCAAAGCCGTAGGCCCAGCTGAACATATTGATTCCTGTCATCTCAATTTCAGATGAGAACTTTACTGGGTAAATGACCAGGCCCATGATGGAGAACACAGCTGAAGAAACAGGAGAAAACAAAAAAAATGTTTAACACCCAGCACCACTGCCGTTCTCCATAATCCCTGTAGCTAAACCCATCCATGTTTTGGAGGATCTGAAAATCGATCCAGTGCCATGATAGACTTTGATTTTTCATAGAGAGCTCAACTGCACACAGGCAGAGACTTGGGTTAAGGATCACCTGAAGAAAATATCAGTTCTGGTATGGATATTTCTGCACAAGCTAAACTTGACTCCACATGCTGCCTTACCAGCCACAAAAAGCAAGCCTCCGATCCCACGGATGAAGTTGAACCGAAGTGTGTCGATGGCAAATGCTATGATGGCCAGTGCAAAACAGATGACTAGAAGCAGAAAGCCAACCAGGTACGTGGCAGCAGCGGCTCTTCCCCAGGCTGAAATCAGAAGGAAGATACATTAGAAAGGAACAAAAACAAAGGCTGGTTTTCTCTGGTTAGTAAGTAAAGGTTAATTTTAAAACTTGTGAAAAGAGGATCATCTCCCAAGAAAGAAAGCATGGGTGGTTTGTCTCCTCTTGTAGGTGTGCATTTCAGTTCTACAAGAAATCATGCACTAAGTGCAGAATGCATAAAATTCCAGATTGGTCTTCTCATGCAGAATGAAATGGGGGCTTGGGTGAGAGCTTACTGTTTAGTTTTAACAATTAAGAATTAAGAGACAAATAGCTTTGAAGATGTAAAACTGGACACTGTCCTTCAATAGCAAATATTACCTCAGCAGATGCCATAAAACCAGCTTTCTTTTCCAGACAAGAAGAATTAAACTGTCCCTGGAACTAATAAAATCTTCCTTAGAAACAAAGTGTTTTTAAAAGCACCACCAATCTGGCAAACTTAAAGGCATGGAAATAGCCCATAAATGTCAGAATTCAGCGATTTCTGGCTTTCAGCCTTAGTTTAGCTCTGTGTCCTAAATGGAGGTAAGGATTTGGAATCTGTTTTGTAGGGAAATTGGATCTCTGGTTTTAGTCCAAGTTTAGAACCACTGCAATTCAAAAAGCTTGTTCTGGATATTTTTTTTTTAATTTTCAAATTATAAATTTTTATGTTATAACATGTTAAAGCAAAGCATATTGCATTGGCTTAACAACTAGAAAAAATTATTTAATATTTCAAGACTTGAGGAGCAACTACTGCTCAAAGAGATCAAATTTTTCTGGATGTAAAAAAGCCACTTTGACCCATTTTAAAGCCACAAAAAAGCCACTTTGACCCATTCTGTATTAAACTGAGTAAGCAGTTAAAGTCTGCTAGGCATCTACAGACTTCATCCCCTCATCTAAGCCACTATGTCTTTGTCAAGTGTTGGCTTCTAACCAAATATATGCAACAGCAGTGCCAAAAAATTATCACAGCCCAAACAACCCTGACAATAATTACAATTCAACTTAAATGCAGTGCATGCTGTTCAGTAAAAGTTCCCTCTGAAACTGAGTAAGTAACCTATCAATTTGTTTGCTTTAAGCATGGAAGTAATAAAATGCAAAGTGTCCTGTCTTTCCCTTGACCAGAGTCAGGTAAGCATGAAAGCACACAACCTCTCCTCAGTGAGTGACAGCTTGGTGTTCGATCTGTCTTTCCCCAGGGCCCACACCACCACTACTATTAGGCAAGAAAAATGGATCAGGATTTTCCAGCTATCCTTTTCTACCCCTCAGTCCATCAAAACCAATTTCCCTTTTGTTTGCTTTTCAGCATTCTTCCTGCTTTATGATTCCTGCTCTGTTCTAGCTATCACACTATATCTTCAGTTTTATTTCATCTCCATTCTCTTTCTTATTCCACAAGTTTCTGTCTGCTTGTAGAGCTCGTTTTCCCAGTAAACAAGCAGCTGCCTGAGAAGACTGAAAGGGACAGCAATTGTGCTCTTACATCTCATTTTCTAGCCCAGTGTTTTAGCTCAAACTCTTCTTTCTAGGAGTTCACAGAAGGCTCAGAGGCAGAGTGTGCACTGTGGAGACACAGGAGGGAGGACAGCACCTCAGGCAGAGTATCAGAAGAAACAGTCAGAAGAAGAATTTCTTATACTGCTCAATATACCCCATTGAAGGTGCTCCTATTCCCAGTCTCTCTGTTACCCCTTTAAAACAACAAAAAAAAGGGGCACCTGGCCATAAGAGATGCTTCTCAGCAATGGTGACCTTACTGCTCTTGGATACAAGAGTTCTGGATACTTCTGGCAAAAAGGTGAAACGACAAGAACATCTAGAGGTGATGTTTTTCCTTAGGTGCACAATTGCTTGTGGTTAGATACAAAACTCCCAGGCAAAGGAGCAGAATCAGAGCACAGCTGCCTGCCAGCAGGTTGAGACCCCAGGAGTCCTGGGGTTCCACCTCCCCTGCTGCCAAAGCTCAGCCTTGCTTCTCAAGAGCAGCTGATGGTAGAGCACCAAGCCCTGGGGTGGGAGCAGCACCTGGGCTGGGGGCTTAGGGAGCTGTGCCTGGTGGCTGCAGACATGTGGGGTGGCACCTTGCCCATGCCAGCAGCTCCCTCCCCCGCCAGGCTCAGCCAGGTGTTTTTCCTGAAGCAGTGTTCCAAATGCTGTGACTGTATGGAAGCAGATTGGGCACATGCCCAGCCCGCGGGGTACTGGTTATGTGGCAAGAAGAGACATGCTTGTTGCAGGATGCTTACACCATTTGGAGGCATTGCTCAATCACCTAACAGCCAGTTTTGTGGCTCTCAGTTCTACAAAAGAGAAAAAAAACCCCTTCAACATTGGAAGAAAAACAGCACACAGCTCCAAGGCAGGAGAGCATATGAAGAGTGAGTCTCCACAGGGTTTTTTGAAGAAAACTATTCTTAGTTCATCTGCCCTTTGCAAAAAGCAGCAGCTATCAGTACTCTAAGACCACAGTGTGTAATCATCTTACCTTTCTAGAGTAAAAGGTAACAAAGGCTTTGTGCAGCAATAATTGCAACTGTTTCTATATTTGAGATGCTTATTTTATCTTGTGCCAGCCAGGAGTACTAGAGTAGTTTAGTTCTTTACAAATAGACCAAGACTTAAAATTTCTTAAAAATGTCAGAATTAGAAGAATTAAATTGGTCAAAATACACTGACAAGCAAGTGGCTAATTTAGTCCCTAATATTTTCCAATCTCTCAATGTTGTGAGGTTTTTTGTCTTTAATATTGAGTAAAAATATAAATAAATCGTTCTATCTGCAAACTTCTTCTTAAAAATGTGAATTCCAGGCCAAAGAATCCTCACAGGTACAACACCAGTTCAGTGTATTCTTGGCTGTAAAGTGAGGGCAGTTATAACCTGAAAGGGCCCAGTCCACCTGTCACCAAATCAAAAATCGAAACAGAGGGAGCAGCAGGTTACAGGATATCAAACTGAGTTTGTAAAAATATTCAGCAGTTTTTGAGATCTATTTTCTCAGCCCCAAAAATGGTGGTGATCTTTTGGCTGTTTAAGAGTTAAAATGGGCTTGTGAGAAAAGAAACGTGTTTATATAAAAGTGTCCTTGAATACCAGCATCATCCTGTAATGCTTTGGTGCCAGTACCATTTCTCCCTTTTGCAGTTCCTCCATCAGCTGAAAGAACACCAGTGAACACTATGAAAGGCTTTGTGGACAGCTACACACCAGCCACTCTACAAAACTCCTTCTAACTGGCAATTTTATGAGCAATTTGGTCTAAACCAAGACATTGCTATCCCAAACAGGCAAGAGGAACCCATGTTCTCACACCTGTCTCAAGTGAGTAAGGACAGTGCTTGTGATAACAGAGCTTTCTTTGTATGTCAATCAGCAGTGATTTGTGGGAGTCTGGGCTGTCCAAAGTGAATACAGTAATATGTGACCACTGAAAAATGAAAATAAGTGCCTGACTTCTGTAACTCCCTGCTTTGTGAGAAGACCCCTGAGTTAATTTAGAGACCAGAAAGAGGCCTCCATGCCAGGACAGAACTCATGATATCTTATGCGCTACATAATTAGCTGAGACAGAATTCAATAATAACACAGATTTATTACTCTGCTATTAAAGCTAACTCAGTTTGGAGGCAGCATGACTACCTCTTGTATTGCACCATATAAACGCATTCTGATTATCCTGTATCTCGCTGCAGCCATAGGGAAGCTGATGGACTTAATTAGACATCCAGGACTAAGAATATCTCCAGTTTCCTGCCTTCCTGATTTTACTCCCTCACACATTTTACAGTTTATGAAAGTGTAAACACTGTCGGTGCTTCGCACAAAAAATAAACAAACTTTCTTGCTCAGCAGTAAGTTGAGCCAAAACTTTGAACCACCTAAGCTAGTATTTCCTTAGCCTGTCATCTTCATGCTCCAAAAGCTCCATGCTTCAAAAAAAGGGCTGTTGTGTCTTGAAAATAGCATATAACCTTTACTTCCTCCATGACAAATACAAACGCCCAAGTTCCTGGTGTATGTGTTTCAAAACATGGGAAAACACTCACAATAACATTCTCATGTTTTTCTTGATCTGGTACTCCCACACCACATAAACTGCTGAGTCTCTCCTTGGGTGACATTTTCTGAAAGCAACCCCAGAGAGTTCAGAAGTACCGCTCCTTGTATGATCAATAAGAACATACTTCTCCAAATTTTCCTCTTGGCTTGAAGCTAAATACACAACTAGCACTGGAAAGAAAAACAAGTATTTATTGTCAGCTCAAAGACACCAACAATTTTCTAGAGGTTTTTGCTGACTGATCATTTTCACACTGCAGTGAATTGTTTAGCGATTTGAGAAAGGGTAGCTTTAATTCACAAGAACCAGGGAGGGGTGAAAGAAAATGTAACAGACATTTTGCTTTGTTATCCTTCATAACACTGAGGGAAAGAAACATAAACCCTGCAGTTCTAGCTGCAGTCTTGCAAAGCAACTCTTAGGAGAACTAAAATCTGCAGTGGTAGCGATTCATCTCTGTGTTGTACGTAATGAGGATATTTCTAGGCTGAGTTTGCAGAGCTCAACCTGTTTAACATCCCTCTGATTAAAGGGAAAGAGTATTATTTTGGAAACAAAGCTGAACTCACTTGAGTTTCTCAACCTGGCGTTCTTTGTCAGGGTGTGGCGAGCACGGCAGAGCATATGCTTCACTTTGAAAAGGAACTGCTTTGGCCAGGTTTTACCCATATCCCTTTGGCTTGCTCTCCTCAAGAAAGTTTCCATGTGCAAGTGCACGTGTTTGCAGCAGAACCCATGTTCTCTTAGCATGACTCTTACGGTGGTCCATCAAACCCATTAACCCACATCTCTACCAACCAAAGGGTTACAAGCTGCTGGGGTACATGCACACCACTATCATCAGGACTCTGGATTTCCTGTGTTACCTGTACAACAGGACACAGTGCAAAATCCTGTCTTCTGGAAATACTGACTCTGTAACATGCCAGCTGTGGGGAATTTCTGTGCTCTTTCTGGAAACAAATGCACACTATAAGCTCTGCAATTGTTTGCTGGTCACGTGAGCTGGCATTGAAATACCAGTGTGCATGTGTTTGTATACAGCCAAGATAAATCAGAAACTACCAAAAGCAGCTTCTTTTGAATAAACTGCATGTGCAGACTGAAAGCCATTGACTGAAAATGATTTCAAAGGAAGTTTGTACAACTGAGAAAAAGATCACATATTAGTCATGGATAATTTATGAACAGAATAAAATGAGGAAAATAATATCAAAGGTATCATTACAGATGTACTATTTTCTGAGTTTCTGTCTTCATTGCATCTGGATCTTTGTTCAGAGAACTTCATTCTCTGTATATCTTTCATATAGGTAGTCAATACTGGAGGTTTTTCTTTGGATTTTTTGGGTTGAAATTTATACCGTTTGCAGTGGAATACAGAATTTTTAGTCTTTCTGTATGACATCCTCTTTGGTAACTCTGTTCTTTTCCCCCTAGCATTACTTTATTAGAATTCATTGGTTGTTAATATGGATTTCTCATTTAATAACAGAGTACTATCTCATGAAGGTCATTTTTGTGTAAGCCAGAACCAGCTTTTATCTTGCCACTACTTAAAAGACAACCATGGAAACAGAGAATGACCTATTTAGGTTCACATTAGGATAATGTCATGGCCAGAGTTTCTCAAGGATTAGTAACAGGTCCCATATAAATGAGAAAGGATTAGGACATGAGGACAATTACCCCATAATAATGATTTTAGATGACAACACTAAGGAAAAGAACCTTTATGAGTAGTTCTCCTATCAATAAAACCCAGTATACATTAGCAGAAGGCAGTGTTCTGTCCATAGCTGTATGCTAAAATGATAGCTCAGTGTGGCTTGCTGGGCTTTAACTCCTTTAAAGGAAAAACCTATTAATTCCTCACCCTTGACTTCACCCACAAACAAACACAGGCAAAACCTTTATGTAATCTGCAACCCTCCTTTCTTACCGAGGCAAGCAATTAAACTTAGAAGCTATTCTGAGTTGAATTTGAGGGGAGGAGCAGCTACGTCTTGAGGGAGTGGTTCAAATTCATCTCATCATAAGCTCAGGCGTGTACAGGCTTGACTTAGAAGCTGGCTTCTGCAAATCCTGCATTAATGAGGGCTGCTCCCTGATGCTTGCTTAGTGCTGGGAAAGCAGAAGGGGCAGAAGGGGTAGAGCCATCATCAAAGGGAGCACCACGGGAGTAAGTTAGAAATTAAATATAATGCACACACAGTGCCTCAAAATGAAAGGTTTGCTCACGAGAGAGTCAGGGAGTACCCCTATCACACATTCTCTTCAGAAGTAGCTGCACACACTGGGAAAATCTCAGGATTAAAGCTCAGCCTCATACTGCTATAACATTTTTTTTCCTCCTATTTTTTTTCCTATTTATTTTAAATTAAAGCAGGATTACTTATACTTGGATGTGTACATGGGGTTTGGGAGGGTCAGGTAAATAAAATAGGTAAGGTATTGATTAATCGGTTCATTTACATAAGCTCAGTTAATGAGACTAGCAAGATGTACCTGATCCCTAATTGCCACTGAGTGGGTTGAAATATTTAATGTGAATTAAACAGCATCGATTTCCATGATAATACAGGCTCTGAACTAGGTCTTTTAACCAAAACAGTAGAGTGGAACCTTTTAAAAAAAGTTCTTTTTAAGTTTTACATTCCCAAAGTCATTTGGGACTAATGAACACTGAATTTACATCTTATTTCCATGTGCACCAAGAATTATTGTCACTCTTGATCTGCAGTTTTCATGCTGTGAGCAAACTTTGTTCTGAAACCTTGATGAAAATCACCTTTAGCGCCAGGGAATTTCCCACTAACAGACAGCAGCTGTGAACCTGGATCTGATTTTCTGATAGAAGCAAAATTTTACTATTTGCAAAATAAAACCCTCAGAATATAAGCAGAAGTCATGCTCTGTACTCATAAAAATATATTGAATTTATTTACTCTTCTTGTTAGTGAAACAGCTTTTCAATGCATCCTGAAAATCTTTGTCCCTTGCTGCTTACTGCTGATGAGGTTGTTAAATGAACTGCACAGAGACTTCCTATTTTTCTGGGGCCTGATTTGGGCACAGCATGCATATGTCAGCACAGTAGGTGACATTAGATGTATTCAGTTTCAGATTAGTAATTCAGCAGGACTGAAGTGAAGTATAATTTAGTACTAGTAGAAGGAAGCCAGATACGTCTGGAACACAGGCTAGTGTCAGCACTCCACAAGCTACTTTGAGTTCCTGGGAATTTTTGAGCAATGAGTTATTTTGTAATGGTACTTGACAAAGAAGAAACACGGCATTACAATGCTCATTGAATCAGTGTGTTTGAGGTGTCTCAGAACAGCACAAGCTGCCAGCAAAAACTGATACAGAAATGTGAAAGAATGTTCTGAGAGTTTAGTTTCTTTTGCTGTTTAACACTTTCTCACTTAAGTAATATGTTTAAACCTACCCTGGAATTTGAAATGCATCTTGCAGCCCTTATCACTGCTCAGACCTGGAGATGTTCTTATGGAAATGCTGTATTAGATTACGTCAATAAACTAGAGGAACAGATGAGGTGAAGAGGATTGAGAGTTTGGCCACAAGTTTCCATA
This sequence comes from Haemorhous mexicanus, assembly GCF_027477595.1. Classification (NCBI taxonomy): domain Eukaryota; kingdom Metazoa; phylum Chordata; class Aves; order Passeriformes; family Fringillidae; genus Haemorhous; species Haemorhous mexicanus. The sequence continues at coordinate 52,634,123 of NC_082343.1, forward strand.
TGCTGTCAGCAGAGATGCCTCCTATGTAAGGGAATGGAATCCTCTCTTCAGGACTTAAGGGCCTGAAAATGCAAAGTGTTGAGGATCTTCTCAAAGTCCTCAGCACCAGCAGTTCATATGTCCTGATGGGCAGATGAGAATGTTCCACATGACTGCTATTTTTCCACATAATCTAACTGTAATTATTAAGGGAAGGCTGGATAATAAACAGTGGGATTACACGTTCAATTGCTCTCTGGAGCGTTAATTGCTCAAGAGCATTACTATTATTTAGAAAAGAATCTGATTAAATGAATCTGTCACTGAAACTATAAAAGTACAAACTCTTAAACTACCAGGGAAAGCACACAAGAAATTGCAGATAAGGAATAAAAATTTCCATGGTAGTTAAATGCTCTGGCCTTGATTCCCTTCTCTTATACCTGTTTAGAAACAGTGGAGTGTCTTCTACAAGCTGGAGAAAAATCAAATGTTTTCCTTCCTTTTTGCATCATTCCTTACAAACACTGTTGTGATTTTTTCATTAGCTATATGTTTAAAAATGTATTTTTTGTCATTCTAAGCTTTGAATAATTATTGAGTATTCTACATTATTCAGTAACTAATCTTGTAATCTCATTTCTGACTGGGAAATCCCAGGGAACATTATACTTTAAGGAGAATGATGCCTTAGGAAATCATATGCTTCTCTACACACTGTCATTAAAACTACAGACAACCACTATATATAAATATAACTATTTTATGCTACAATACAGCAGGAACAGCAGCAGCCTTTTGTTTTCATTTCACCCTATGCCAAAGGAATAGAGGTTTGCCCTTTAATCCAGGCCATGCACAGAACAGAGCTGGGCTCCATCCTGGGCTCTCCCACAGGCTTCCTTGATCAGCTCAGAAACCTCCCCAGCCTCTTTCCCAGCTGCAAAGACACTTTCACAAAACTACTTGGATGTTACCAAACTCTGAAAGCTGTTAAGTGCAGAACCTTGACTTCAGGAAAAATCTGCAATAAAGGCTCAGTGACTTGAGCTGGTCCCTACTTCAAAAGCACTGTTACTTGTTTCCTTCATTTCTGTTTTGATGTACAGACACCTTCAGATGCCAGAGAGACACTGGGACATCTTGTTTGTCCTCCATCTGCTGTACCCCATCCTGTCCCTCTGAAAATATCCCCATGTCACCCTGCTCAGGGTGCTTGCTTTATCTTGGGGCAAGTAAGGGTTTCCCCATGCTGGTATTAGGTGCTGGCTGTCGGATGTGATGGGAATGTGGGGGAAGGAAAAACAGTTTTACACAGGTAGTGTGGCAGTGGCAAAACTTGGTGCCTGGTCTGTCCTGTGCCCCAGGTGTAATGAGCCACTGCTCTGATGGAGGTCATTTTCCAGAGGGAGAGCTGTGTGGCCAGCAGTGCAAGGCCACTGGTAGGTGCCAAGAGAGAGACTTTGGAAACTGATCCCAACTACACCATGTAACCTTGCTGTTGTATGACTACTTGGGTATTTTTAGTAAGTGATTTCCATTTTGTTCTTCCTCCAGGATAATAAATGGTGCTTCACTGCAGCAAAAGATTCCCTGGAAACAAAAGCCTGGTACAGGCAAAATGGGGGGGGGAAATCTACTCATCAATGGGGATGCAGAATATTTATTTTCTCAAAAGGATATTACTTTTGCAATATTTCCTTCTTTCACTTATCCTGTAGCCATACTTATCTGCTGTCATATTTGAAGTAGATTTTGTTCATTATAATCATACTATACTAGCCTTCTTATCTTGTAGTATTGCATTCTTATTCATAGATCAAAATAAAACTGGATATCTAGAACATAGTTGCCCATTTTTTGCCTGGAAGACAAGCTGCATAAAGGGGTCCCTTCCAGAAGGCAAAATCATTCATTCCTCCACTAATCTCCACAGCCACAAATCCCTCCACACATCCCAGGAAAAACCTATAATAGCTTCTTATAATAATAAAACATATATTACAATGTGAAAATAACTGAAGATGTGCATTTCACTTGCCATATGGAAATGCCTTTTCCTGATTTTTTTCCCCAAGATCTCTGTTTGCACTATGCAAATAAGATGATCTCATCAACATGCACTTTAAAATTTCAGTTGTTTTGATGGCAGCATCTGCAAATGGAAGAACTGCAAGGCTGGATGGAAGATAAGAAAGGACAAGTGTAGTCACTAGTTTTTCAACCTTTGTGCATCACATTCAGACTAACAAAATCTGTTATTTCCCCCCATATTATTTATCTTTATTATGTATTTACCTACACGTTTAAACATCTTCAAAGCCTGCAGCGGAATAAATTACATTCTGAAGAAATGTCTCAGGTCTGCAAGACACACCTTGTTCAAGACAGGTTATATAGCCAACGAACAAGAAAAACAAAGGAGTGCTGTGCCAGCATTTATGGGGTTTAACCTGTACATCTTCTTTGTAAGCTCAGCCATGTCCCACAGAGGTACATTCCATATTGCTCATTATCTATCCAAAAAGTCTTAATTTCTCTTTGTATGTGTTCAAGCATGTCATCAGATTGAGCCCTTTGTTTTTTCAAGTGCAAGAACAATGAAGAGCAAGAGCAATGAATGTCTCAGCCCCTCATCCTAAATTTCCTGCATTTTGAGTAAGTGTCCTAATGCACTGGATATTTTTTCCTAGAAAGTTCTATTTATTTGAACTATATAAGCTTGAAAAGAAACAGTCTTTGATAAAGTCTACATGGGTGTCATATGTTTGATGGACCTGAAGTCTTAGAAAAGATAACAGTCTATAAACTCTTCATATTCTCACTTTCCACAGAGCTCATAAACTTTGCAAGAGACCACAGGTTAGCAGATGCTTTCACAAAAGGTAAGTTACTCCACTGCCTTTTCAAAAAAAAAGAAAAAAAAATCAAAATCAAAACCTCTGAACTGTACTGATACAGCCAATGAAATATTTAACATTCTTCCGTTCAAATATAATCAACCTCAGTGACACTGGGTTTTTGCCTTTCAACTGTATAAACATATCTTGTTCCAAGCAGCCGAGATTCAAGGGGAATTATAAACATTGCACGTGCAGAATTTGATTTGAATTTGCACATTATAATTAACAACTTGCAAGGATGTTGCAATTATATCTAATTATGATAGGATGAAGATGACTGTAGTGGATTAAGATAACTACACTGTCCAAGTCATGTTGACAATATTTGCTGGCAGCTGCTGGGGTACACATACATATAATGTTTATCAGTGAAACCACCTCTGCAAGAGGGCCAAATTTCAGAAGCTACCCAGCCAGCAGCAGATTAGGCAGGGAAGCTGAGAGTAAAGGTCAGAAGAAACAAGATGGAAACTGTGGAACAGAGGGGGAAAAGAGATCTCATCTCAGGAATGCTGTAAAACATTTCTGTCCTTTATGTTTACATCACCTCCTTGTCTCTGTGCTCAGGAAGGCGTGTAATTACACTTTGTTTAACCAGCACTGTGTTTAGCTTGGCACAAAGTTACACATCCCACAGAACATGATGCTGAGTGCTTGTTTTCCATGACCTTTCTGGAGCACAGAAGATAAATTTAATCCCAGAATTACTAAAAGCCTCTGCTTCATCACTAAGGCAGGTACAATCAGGCTCAACACAAGACCTGCATGCTCACAAATGAGATGCTCTCATGGCCTGGTCTTTTGGGTGAAATCCAAGACCAACATCAGCCAGCTCTGCCCTGCACGAGAAAAGGTGGGAGTCACAAAAGAAAAATCCCAACCCCGCATCACTGAGCGTGGAAAAATGGAGAACAGGATTGGATCTGAGCACATCCCACTTCTGTCAAGAAGGGGTCTAAGGGAAAGGTCTGGAAAAAATCAGGACAGTGACATGAGTTAACAGTCAGGTCTACAGTCCTCTTCTTGATCAGGGATAACTCACCCCCTTGAAGGGCAAGGTCTGCATTTTAATGGCATAATCTGGCAAAGGCAGAAGCCTGGCAGCATAACCCACTCTTACCTGGCCTTTCCACACCTTGTTTACAAACAGCCTTCACATATTCTCCCACTGGCTAGGTGACTCCATTGTGCCAGACATATTCAGGAAATTTTGTCCAGGAGGATTTTGAGGATTTGCTTAGGCTTCCTGAGTATTTAATCACCTTGAAGAGTTCAAGTGATAGATGCATGCCTATTGAGGGCATTATGCAGTCATGCAGCTCACAAACAGCATTTCTAATGCTTTCAGAAGAGTCAGTGGATTCTCCAATGTACCCACTGGATAATGTCCTGTATGTGTGAACCAAGTCCACAATGTTTGTGTAAAAAGTGCTGGACTTACTGTGGATGTGATTCATGGTAACCCCAGACATTGCAGGACAGTCCACACAGAGGATGACCTCCCTGCTTTGTCTGTAGATGCTGTCCAGTTTCCAGGGAAACTGTGCATGCAGCTGCAGAATTTAAAGCTATCAGAGTGAGTCACGATAAGGAAGGAAGTGAAATGCCAAACACCTATCTAAGTCCTAGAAGTGAGAAATTTCTCCTGTTATCAAGAGAAGCAAGGTGAAGCATCTTGGTCTTTCCTGTCCATTTAAAGCTGGCATTCTCCAGGGCCCAACTTGGGAGATCAAGAGGAGGGCTCACTTTTCAGGAAACTTAGGAGGTAATTCAGGATTGAGAAGTCCCCTACTAAGCATCATGTTCTTTCTCCTTCTCTCAAGTGCCACGTAGCAGAGGACCATTAGCTGGCTTGATTTACTCCCAGCCACAGAGGTGATGCCTGAGAGAAGGGCTGGATGGTGATGCTCAGTGGAGCTGGTCATGCCTGGAGCCCTACTCTCACAGAGGCCTGCTGCAATTAACTCATTACAGCTGAATTTTGTGCATAGTAGGTAGAGTTTCATGACATACAATAAACCTTCAGGAACAATTTTGAAGTGCTGTAATAAATGATCCCTGAGATTCCTTCAGCAAGTGCTTTTACTCTTATTTTTAACAAGAAGAGCTGAGATTCTGAGCCCTAGAGAAGAGGTTCTTCCTTGTAATTTGAATGAGCATAAATTTTAAGAACTCATGAACTTCCTTTCCAGCTCAAGCTAACAGCCCTTCATTCACTATTGTTTCAAACCATGGCCAATAGCAAATATACAGAAAGAAAAGAAAAAAGGAAAAAATAAAAAAGAAACAGAGCACATCCAGAGTGACCCTTCTCTTGAGCTATTCTCCCACACTTGTGGTTTATATCTTTTCAAGCTGAAGACTGCACCCAGGTCAGCATGTTTAATAGCATGCTTTACCAAAACTTTGTACGAACAAGAAATCCTTTCATCTTTTAAAGCTTTCTTTCATAATCACAAGGAGACTCTTTCACACGACCCACCTACCGGAGCAGTTTCAGGGCAGCATTCTGTAGCCTGACACTCCCTGGGAATACCTTGCTGCCATCTTACATTTTTACCTCCCTGTTTCTGGCACTCAGACGTGCTTGTCAGGCTAATGCCAGGCTTCCCCACACAGCTTGTTGCTTGGATGTTTGATCACCGGGAGCCGTTAAGTTTTGAGAAGCAGTGATTAGTGAGAACAGATTCCTTGTGAATCGAGATTCTGGTCTAGTGGGACCAGATTCTTCTGAGAGAAGAAAAAAATCCTGTATTATTTTTTGCACTGGTACCATACCATGTGTGGGTTTTTACATATTATGTAATCCTCTAGGTTTTTTTTCTGCACGGGGTGTTGAAGGGATTTTATTTCTTCACCAGGTTAGTCAAAAGCCTCGGTGTACTTGGTGACAGTCCCTATTGCCCGTGGCTTCATACATAAATGCCAGGTATTGGGTGATGCAGTTAGGAGACCTGCAGGAAGGTGACCTTGGGGAATGTGACCCTCTGCTTCAGAGCCTGCTCCCCGCCACCCCTGTCGGCGCTTACCGTAGCCCATGAGGGACTCGCAGCTCCATTCCCCGCCCTGGTCAGCCCTCCTGCAGATCTGCCACAGCGACGCTTGCAGCACGTAGGGCAAGGTCTGCGACTCCAGCCAGCCCCAGCCCGCCAGCGCGATGATGCCGAAGATGACCCCGATGCCCAGGAGCAGGGGCAGGATCCATCTGCAGCGCGTGTAGTCCAGGCCGTACTTGACCATGGCTCGGGGCAGGTGCTGGCAGGACAAGGCCTCTCTGCCTCGGGCTGGGCCGCGCCAGGGGAGCGATGCCTGCCGCCGCTGAGCTCCTGCAAAGGCGCTGCCGGCACCTGAGAACGCCTGGGCAGATGTTGGGGAAAAGCTTTTCAGCCAGGACAGACACAGCAGAGAGGGAGGGAGGGAGGGATGGAGGGAGGGAAGGAGCTCCACCTAGATTCAGATGAGTAAGAGCTGCCGCTGAGCAATAACCAGTTCAGCTGGGGAGAAGCTTCGAGGCTGGGTTTATCTGTGAGATCTTCTCTGCCCTGCTGACTAGGTAACAAATCAGGAGATGTTTACCCTCAGCATTTAACACTTTCCTTCCTGACATCCCCACTAGATGCTGTGATTACACCTTTCCATCTTCTAAGGGATTTGCATTATGGCAGGAGAAAGCAGAGACGAGAGGGAACTGTTTGCACGACACGGTGGATGTTTCTGAGACTTGCCACCTGGAGGCTGTGAGCTGCCTTTCTAGGGCTCCATTTAAAACTAAAATCATGCCTTATTTTTTACCTTATTTATGAGTATTAAAGAAATTCCCATAGCTGTTATAAAGCTAAGGCAATAAAGAATGTCACTGTTGGCTCTTCCCCTTCTGGAGCATAGGTACAGAGGAAAAGAAAAATATAGTATGATCTGGATAGAGCCTTACTGGGAGAACAAAAGCAGAGTTGTGATTTGACTGAGCATCAACTGACAAGCACTCCCTGAGCGTGGATCTGGCTGTACAAGCAGTGCCTGGGGCCTGTCAGAGCCTGTCTGCAGCTGCTAAGGGTGCAAGGCAGAGATGAGCCATCACCTCTCCATGCCCTGGGAGGACACCCAGCCTAGTGCGGGGCAGAGCTTCCTGTCTGTCGGCTCAGGAGCGATATTGCTGTGTTCCCTGCACTCTCCCTTTGAGCTAACACGTGCTACAACCTAGTATTTTGCTAGGGCCCAATTACATTTACATCTGGAAGCAGCTGCAGCCCTTGATCAAAGCTGGTTTGTGTGAAACACAGTTAAGCCCAGAGGATGCAAAGTATCCTTTACTCCCATGGTGGATTTTGTCAGGTAGGGCTGCATCCAAGTACTGACCTCGTTTGCTCAAAGAAATTTGTTATTGTATTGCAGCTGTCATGGTGCAATGTGACAGCTATGAACTGTTTGTGAACTGCAAACCCCGTAGCACTTTTCTGAATTAATACTCATAAATCAATAATGGCCTAAATAAAGGAAATTAATAATTTACATTGTGCTGATACACTGTGCCTGAAGAGGTATTGAGCTTGAACCAAACTGGAACATCCACAGCAATGAGCTGCAGCACAGTGAAGAAGTAGTAACTCCACGAAGAATTAGATTTGAAGAAGTAAATTTGACACCATGCCTTATCTCTCGTCAGATACCTTATTTACCTCCTGGTAGATTAGCAGTGGTGCGGCTGCCTTATCTCTTATTCTGGCCAGCTGAAGCATCTTGCCAGCAGCTTTCCTGTGGCACAGACAGTCCAATATCCCTGTGGCTGTGAGAGGTCCATCAGGGGTATCCAACAGGCCTCTGTGAGAGCAGGAGACATTTTTACTGTTTTGACCATTGAATTTGAATGTTGCTGAAAGCTACAGCCAACTATGAAGACTCCTCAGCTCCTGTTTTGAGTTGGAAATAAGGGACAATCTCACTTTTTTTTTTTTTTTTTTTTTTTTGGTAAAGTGAACTTTATGGAACAATTTCATTAGAATAGAATGTATCTTCCATTGTAGCCTACATTTGTGTGATCCCCAGGTGCCAGGTAGGCATTTACTGAAGGATTTGTCATCAGTTTCTGTCACAGCTCACCTGTGGATGGATGCATGCTGTCAGAAATGTCAGCATTTGCAAGGTGATACCACAGAGAACATTATCATGTTGTGAAAGAAAGGTGAATAGTGTTCAGTCACCACAAATGTTTCTGTGTCTTGCCCACCTTTGTCATCCTTAAGCAACTCAGAATTACAAGCAATCTTCACATTCAATAAAAGGGTAATTTGAAATATCTTGAACAGTAGAGAGGGAGATAAATCCAAAGGTAACAAAAGGATGTATCTATCTCATGTAATTCTGATACTCCTATGGCAAACAGGGAAAAATGATTGATGAAAAAAGTGAAGTGATGACTAACCTTCACCATGCTTCATCTTTTACAATGTATAAGCTGGTGTTTACATGAAAGTAAATGCTTGTTCTCCTTCTCCAGTTTCTGTGGATAGACCCTCCCGGCTAACACCAACATCATCTATTGAAAATAAAGATATATTATCAGTGCTAAAACTGTTAGATTGTAGAGCACTTTCTACACCTAAAAATATTGCTAATGAATCTTCATTATTACTTAAGGTAACCAAGTAAGCAGGAGGATATTGATAAAGCAAACAACTCTACAGCATTAGAGTTAGAAATAAAAATATGCCTTTTTCAGCCAAGACACAAATGGTTTTCTTGGAAGAAAAGTGGTAGAAGAAGCTAACAAATCTCTGGCAGTGTATTTTCATTCACCTTTAGTCTCTAGCTGGTCCGCTGAGCTGTATAAATGACTGGATTGGCATAAACTGACCGGCTGTGGTACATGATCGTGACTTTTGCAGCAAGCATGTTTTCATTCTCTTACAGTCACGCTGCTTATAAACAAGAAGTCCCCAGGGTTTGAATTTATAAAGCTTTGCTAAAATTGTTTTATCATCTGTTCTCTTGTTTGCTGTCTTACATCTAACAAGTCACTCTGAGCATAAATTTCATAACTATTGCTACTATCTTTATTAATCTATTTACAACCATAGCTCCTTTTCTTTTGTCGGTAATGCCAGTCTACTGTTTCCCTTTGGGAAGGGCTGGTCTGCAGTTATTGTTACAACCACAGCCCAAAGAGTGACACAACTCAGTCAGCCAAATTGTACCTTATGGTCACTGCCTGTACCCTGCATCCCCTGGGCACTAGTGTTCTCCATGTGACTAATATTTCATCCATAGCAAACACATGTAGAAAACGACCTGTAGACATCATTGTAGAAATCATCATGTAACAATACATTCTGAACAAGACCTGACTTTACATCTTTGCAAAATAAAAACGCCCTCCTGCAAAAATGCACACAGTTGAGATCTTGTAGTTCTGCTACACCAACCCTTTCTGAGGAACTCTCCTGCAGTGGCCAGGCACTGTGACTTCTCCATGATGCTTATGATGACCAGGGGAATGGTGGGTGCTCAGTCCTGCTGCTGTACACTTGGGAAAGCTTTCCTCTATCTGTCCCACACAGCACAGGAAAGCTCTGCAGATGCTGGGTACTTCCTCTCTTCACCTACTGCTGAGGAGAATTCCCACAGGGTTTTGATAAGGTTTTTAGCAAGAGTCATCCAGGACCAGCTTGCTGCAGGGCCTCTGAAGCCTGCCCCACATGTAGCACTGTGTGTCTCTTGTCTGTAAAGCAGGCTTGCCTGGACAGGACAAAGGCTTAGGCTTAGAAGGGCTTGCTTCCTCTCCTTAGCAAGGCTACGTGTGCAAACCAGTAAGTGTTAACACCTGAGATGGAAACATGGGGCAGCATCCAAGACTAATTTATGTGAGCAATTCAAGACTGTATTGGGAAAACAGAAATAAGGAGAACACAGTATTAGGAAAGTACAAAGACTCTGTGTGCCTGAGCATGGATTTAATTGTCAGCTAGTTTTTGCTTAAGGACACAATAAGATGTATATTGGAAAAAGGTTTAATCCCCAGGAATTTCCTACAGAGGCTCTGTAGAAGTTTAATCATTTCAGTCAACTCCCCCTTCTTCAGGCAAAAGGCTGAAATCAAGGGTGTCCTGTAAACCAGCTACTCAGTGAGGAGCTGAGATGGCCTCTGGACACTTGTAACCATTGTGAGTGTCTGAGTGTCTTTTCCTTGAGTGTCTGTATTTTCCTTGAGTGGCTGTCAGGAGCACAAGCTCTCCAGTGAGCACACAGAATCTTAGAATGACAGAATCATACATATAGTTGTGTACAGGGATTTTATGAACCCATGGGTAAGCAGTTAGAGTGGTACAGCACAGTCCTGTTCTACATGTGTGATAATTTTACTTAAGCTACTTTCTTTGGGCTCCAGAACTTCTCTGTGGCATAGGTAAGCTAACTAAATACTTGTCCTGTTGTAGTGGATCGTAACAGTAACTCCTTGTAAAGCATAAAGCTCAGTTGCCTTAGGAGAGGAATAAAATCAGCTTCACTTAGGTAATTCCCTGGTGCCACAGCCTTGCTACTTACAGTTCTCTGTCAAAGAAATGGCTTTTATCTGCTCTGCCTTATAGGTCAGTTGGGAATAGCTACTTGTTTAAACACTCTGAGATTTACAGATAGGACATGCATGCTAAGCATGTCTTCAGGGGTTCAGACAGAAAGTTTCCCTTGAAATTCTCCAGCCAAAAGAAGGATTTTGCTGAAACTAATGTGTTACATGGATGTCTTCAGTTGTAAGTGTTTGATGTGAAATTGATTTGACAAGTGGGCTAAAATTAAAACAGAAATATCCTAGCAACATTTTCAACTTGTCTTATTACCAAATGCCAATTATGATTTTTCCAAGTTTTGTTTTGTGAGTTGTTTTGTCTTTCTATTTCAAGTCAGAAGTTATTTTTCATGTATACAAATTCACCTAAATTATTTTTTTCATTATAAGTTCTGCTTATTTCCTGTTGTAAGGGATTGCTTAAATCCTCTCCAAAGAGAACTTAAAAATAGGCTATTTCCTGAAAAGGGACTGTAATGGCCACAGCTTAGCTCCTGCCCCAGTCATATGCCTCCATGAGTATTCAGGACTGTGACCATCAAACCAGTCTACTTCAATCCACGATCATTTCCCAGGGCAGCACACTGTAGGACAGGACTTTCCTGGCTTTTATGTTCAGTTTTATCTGAGTGCTCACTAAAGAGCTTTCTGGGCCCTCTCAAACTCAGTGAACACTGATTTCCAATGTATCACCTTGAGTATTAGCAAACTTTGATGCTTATAAAATATTCCACATTCAAAAAACTCTGTGAAAAATAGCATATATTGTCCCCATTCTCATGAATAAACAAAAAGCAGCAGCCATACCAACTCTTCTCATGTTATTCAATCCTGCAAAGATGAACCCGTGAGGAATATAATTAATTTCTATATATTAATTGTATTATGTAATGCATAGTTCTTATCACAAATCATTATTTATCTTGTTTATAGCTGTAATATTTATATTCTAAAGCTCCAGGCATTTCTGTGTGTTCTTCTACAGTCTTTATTATAAATACAGCCTTACTAAATTTATGCATTCAAAAATCCCAATGAAAAAATCCTTTGGATTATTCTAACAATTCTCAAGTAATTAAAATGTAATTTGTTTAGGCCAAATTTAAGGACATTCCATTTTTGCCTGGAATTTCTAGATGTCGAGCTTCATAGGTGGTGCAGCTTTGCCCACACCTTAGGACAGCAGGGAATCCCAGACAAAAGGCTGCTTACTGTACCACTGCAGACCTGCACCATGGAGTCATTGGAATTATCTCATAAATACACAGCACACGTGCAGGACATGTGATCTATGCATATAAACTGCTGCACCTGTGCAGTATTACTGACATTTACCAGGTTCTGTGAACTCACTGCACATGGATTTTGCTACTTCTGTACTGATGCCTGTTACAGGAATCAAATTTAGAAATTCAGCATCCCTATTTTTACAAATGCATCCTCCAGATTTGGTTAAACTTTATTCTGGTTGTGAGTATCATCTCTCAAGTCCATTTGAAAATCTGTGCAACTTCACCTACTGGCACAGATTAACCTGGTTTTTCAGGATGTCGTTCCATATTGCCAGGAACCCCACTGCTCTGAGCTGTGGGACCAGTACTTCAGCTCTCAAATGTTGTGCATCTTTTGAAGCATTTTGGTTTCCATAGATATGTGTGCTTGGTTCATCATTAATTTGTAAGTGCTTGATGACCTCAGCAACTCTCTTTGTTTGTGTGTGTGTGCAACATTTTCTCTTAGTACGTGGTTGGTTTTTGTTTCTGGAGTATCAGAAACAAAATATTTATCACCATAACAATCCTCCCCCCCCGAATGATCTGTTACTACACTCCCTTGATTTATGTATGTATTCTACATCCAAAAGCCTTTGTGTGCAGGATGTAAAGGTCAGGTGAATAATCTTTTAGAATTCTGTCTTGTCAATGAATTGTCTAAAAAATTAGTCACTTGTTACGTCAACTAAAAATACAAAATCCCAGCAGGGTGTGGCAGCTGTTTCCCATATCCATGAGATTTAAGCATTAATCATCCCATTCAGGACAATTAGTCTTCCCTAGCACTCAGTCATGCACATTTTTGATTGCTCATAACTGCTCCTCAGACAAGGGCCAACTGTGCTCAGATTCCCCTGAACTGCTTTCCTCACAAACTGGAATAGAAGGAGCAACACTGCAGCCTGAAGCTCACTGGAGACATTCAGGAGATTTTAGTGAGAGCAGATTTAGGCTGCAGCTGAATACAGACTGGTAGGTAAACAGGAGTACAAATTTTCTTCCTGTCGAAAGAAGGGCATTATAGAAACCCTGCAATTATCTTGAGAGCAGTTAGGAAAATCTAAAAGGAACCAAAGTATTTTTCCTATTTGTTTATTTAAAACTAGAAGTAATTTAAAATGGGGAGATGTGGAACCAAAACCCAAAAAGAAACACATGCAAGGCACCAGAACCCAGGGTAGTAAATTAATTTTAAAATCAAGACATTTAGGGAAAAGGATAGACTGAAAAAAAAAAAAACAAACAGGAGAATGAGGAACCTGTTTTTCCAGAAATAAGAAGCCACAGGCTGGTGTAGGACAGTAGTGATGACTGATTTGCTCTCTTTAAAAAACGTCACTAGGACAGGTTTATTATATGGGCCATGTATAAACTGAAGTTAGAAGTGGGAAGGTTTCTAATCATGGGAGAAGTGCAACCTTCTGCTGAAAATAGCTGGCAGGTACACCATTTTTTTTTTTTTTTCACTATTTAAATTTCTTAATCATTGTAGGAAAGGCACTCGGAACATTTTTGATAAAGAACAGACTTCCCTCACATGAGACCTCCTGTAGACTGTTGTATATTTAAAATGTTTATAGAGTTCCACCTTATCTGTGATGCACTTAAGAGGTTTTGGCTTAGGAAAGAACATTCTATACCTGGCACTTCAATGAAAGCATGCAGACATGTTTTGCAGTGTATTCTGAAGCTTATTTTACTGGAAAATGAAGCTGCTGCCTCCTGGACATGAGGTCTTTGACTCTTTGACTTCATTTTATTAACCTGACACTTTGTGGATGCTGATATTCAAGTTAAGAGAAGAAAAGAACAGCTTATTTGTTTGATTTTATGAAATTAATCCACGAACCACAAACACCACCAAGTTTCTACAACTGTCAGTTAAAACATTTTTAATTAAGCCACCACATTTGAAACAAGTGTCACATACATTAATGTCACTTGAAAATAATTAATAACTTTTTGCAATAGCTTTCTCTGGAACATTGAAGTTGTGTAACATGCTAGTTATGCTTCTACCCCTCCCAGTACATTCAGAGCCAAGTTTATTTTACATTAGTCTTCTTCTGACAAGTTATGCCAATGCTTATAAAAAAGCATACAAAAGATTTAAATTATGCTAATCCTCATTACCATATTACTGTACCATCTTCCCTGTCATTAGGAAAGGTGTCCATTTTCTTACACTTTCTTGTCCTTTTCAGCTTTAGTTGGGCAAGGGTTTTCCTGACTTGAGATTCTCTGCTGTCTTTTGAATTCACTAGAAGTAGGTACTATCATTACTTATGATAAAGTCTACACAGTATTCCCCACCAGCCAGTACTGTACAGAAAAGGAAAAAAAAAATTTAAAGGACATGGTTGCCACAGAACTCTCTTATTTGGCAAGAATCATAAATACAATTGATTGTTTATGCCACAACTGAGCTCATAACACAATTCTGAAGTCTGCAGACATTTATGCTCTGTAAAGTTATAAAATGCAGGCCTAGAAGGGACCTTCAGGAATCACCTGGCCTCTCTAAAACAGGATCACATGCAACATATAGCATTATCAAATTGAAAAAGGTGTTACAAAATGGAAAGCTATACAATATATAATACAAGAAATACAGGGCATTGCAAAAGATCATTTGTAAATTACTTTAACTTTACAGTCTGTTGGTAATTGCTTTCTAAGTTCTATTTTGTACATGTGCATGAATACACATACCCACCCACACACTTACCCTCTCCTAAATACCAGGTTCATGAGAGTAAGAAATAACACAGAGTAACATGCAGCATTTGCTTTCCACCCCACCTATATCCTCCTCAGTCTGTCTTTGCTAAAGCTACTTCCCCCATAGCTGGAAGAGGAGATCAAAAAATGAACTTCTTCCTTCTTCCTCAGCTGAACAAAGCCCTGACACAGATTATAGACCATAATTAAATCTGCTGTAAGATGCTGCAGGTCCGTGACCAACACAGACATGGCTACACCTCGCTGGAATATTTATTTGGAACTGCTGGCTGCAGAAACACAAATGAGGAGCCAGCCAGATTACTCCAACACTGATGTCTGTGTGAAGTTTACGTATGTAAATTGCTCACAGAACTGCCTTTCTATTTCTTCCTGTTACCCCTACTCAGTCACAAAGCAGCCCAAGTTTGCTAAACTCTGAGGTACCTACAGTGTTAGAAACTTTTGGAGATTTTTAAACACCTTATGCTAAAATTTCCCTCCAAAGCACACTGATAATTAAAACACTGCAACTTTACAAGGTAGACTAGTAGAATAGTTTATGTTTCTGCTCAAAGATGCTTTCTAAATCAGCATCCCTCATATACCATGTAAAAATATATCTAGTTTAGCATCTGAATCCATTACAACACATATATGTGATTCCATCACAAGTCCTGCTATGGCCACAAACCCACCAATATTACATTAGCCACTCTTATGTTATACACACCAGCTCCATGCTTTGGAGGAGACCTTGTCCAACAGCACCAATTGGTGGAAAATAAATTTTAATTTTATTTTCCCCTTAATTCAAATAGCTAGTAGTCAACAACAGTCCAGTAACAGGAACGAGAAAAGATTTTTAGGCAGCAGATGACTGTAATAGTATCACAGAAGTTTCTTTCTCGGGACTGACTTTGACAGAACAAAAAGCATTCATTGGAAGGCTGTGTTTTTTCCTAGCTCCATTTAAAACAATTTTGTCAGAGGTGGAAAAAAACAACCTATCTCACAGGATGCACTAATGGGTTGTTTAAAATCTATCCTTTTCCTTTCTACACTTGAAACACTATCATCTATATTAATAAGAAAATATTTGAATAAAATAAGGATGACTCAATTAATTGGGAGGGGAAGGAGCAAGTAAAACACCCAAACTGAATTGATGTGAGAATATGTAAATAATACTTTGGGTAAAAGCTATTTGGATTAAGATGCCAATGTTTTTCCTAATTTATTGCCAGCCACAGTAAGAAATACACTGGCAAAATAAGGTTTTTTTAGTCTCCTACAATCACACCAAATGTACTTCAGAGGTGCTCCTCTGTTTTGACAGTTGACTGTACTTGGACTTAATCTTTCAATTTAAGTATGGTGCTCTCTCTGGGGAGGAGTAGTAATAGGTAGGCTTGATGTTTCCCAGGACTTCATCTTCCCAGTTGGGGAGGCAGCAGAAGAAGAAAGCACAACCTATTACAACAACAGTGCTGGCCCAGCCAAAACCATAGGCCCAGCTGAACATGTTATCTCCTGTCAGTGGAATGTCTTCTGTGAATTTCACTGGGTAAATGACCAAGCCAATGATCTGGAATGCAGCTAGAGAGAGAAAAGAAAGAAAACCAGGAGTAAGTTACAGTGAAAATATTACGGTTCCCATTAAGAAAAGGTACCAGGAGATAAGTGCATACTTAAGATATGTAAGGATTAGCTTCAGACCTGCAATCAGATCTGCATTGTTACAGAGGTATGTGACTTCTGTCCCAGGCAGATCCCCACGCCCATGTGGCTGCTGTGGCACCTCAGCTGCCATTGCCAGGTTGCTAAGGCACATACCTGCATGCCGTGACCAGCCCTGTCCCACAGCCAGCACCGGGAACCCTGCCGAGCCAGTTACGTCCCAGAGCCCGTTCCTCCTCCTCCCATCAGAAAGGTGGGAAGCACCCACAGCTCTCAAGTCTTAGCATGTCACATGCAGGGTCAAAGGTGTTGGGCATCCCCATGAATTGCTTTTGGGATAGAATGAGAACTGACAAAGGCCACTGGAGCTTCCCTACCCATTGTGCTTTCAGAGCGCAACTCAGCCTTCCCTTGTTCCCCATGAAAATGAGTCATAAACCAGACAAAGACAGCTAATTTCGTAAGGGAGGATCCATCTAGCATGTTTTTCTGCTGATGCCTGTTTCACATCTAAAGTTATCTTGTCTTTGTGCCCAGCCTTACCAACAACAAAGAGCAGGCCTCCAATTCCTCGCACAAAGTTGAAGCGGAGGATCTCTATTGAGAATGCGATGACTGCAAGGGCGAAACAGATGACCAGGATCACAAAGCCAACAAGGTATGTGGCAGCTGCTGCTCTCCCCCACCCTTGAAGAGAAAACAAAAAAAGGTATTACGCACAGCAGTACTCTTCTGTAGGTCATTGCAGCTCTTTGGTTTTCTTTATTCATTTTTTATTGAAACCCTTTACTGTAAGAAGCACGTCCTTATGTCAAAGCAATGCTGAATGACTGCAAAGCACACAGCTGCAGAGCAGGGGGCACCATCACTGCTGGAGCAGCACAGGTATCCCTGCCTGCTAACTTGTCTTGCTGAAAAGAGGGATGGAGTGCAGCATAGAAGAGAGATAATACCTTCAAACTCTGTATCTGTAAGACACTCACAGATATCTGAGCAGATAGGGCACACAACTGCTGACATTGTCCTTTTTCACTACAGCTCCTGTTCGATATTCAAGTTTACAAAAGCACTTCCATGCACAGGGAAGTGTGAAAGCAGACAAGAGGGTACCACCACAGGAAATAACTGCTGGGAAATAATAGTGCTGTCTGCATTACACATCTGTTTGTTTATGACAAGAATAGGGCATGTGGGGCAAAATAAGCATGACCAAAAAGAAATAAACCTGCAATAGCTGAAAAGATGACAAAAAGAAAGTTGTTGAAAATAAGTATCTATTCACAGCTAAAATGTAGCAGGTGGAGGAGAAACAGCAAAATCTGAGGTAAAAGTTGATGAGTCTCTCTGAATCATTACTTTGACATTTGCTGGAACAGGGTGTATCAAGCTACTTAGTATCAAGCTACTGCATGCTGGAGAGGCTCAGGCCTGAAGCGAGCGGCTGTATTCCAACGGAGCAGCACCGGCATCCAGAACTCACCTGGCAGAGGCCAGGCCAAGGCACCAATGGCAGGAAAACCTCCTAGATAAATAGCCAGTGATTCTGCTTTGGCAGTAACACAGCCTTGTGAAAAGGCCCTCACACACCTTGTCCTCTTCAGAAACCAAGCAATTTAGGTGAGCCCAGTGCAAACAACTACAAGCAAAAGTGTTCCTGCCCTGGAGGCAGGATACCTACCCACAAGGGCCAAACCATATTGGCTAGTGCTTTGTTTTCCAGTCAGCTGTCATCACAGTTCAATTCCCACATCTACACATTGTGGGTTTCTACTTTCACACACTCAGACAGAGGAAGGGCCGGATCCTGAGCTCCCTCTAATGTAGGAATAAAGAGGCCAGTGAGATCTAGGTCAGAACATTAAAAAAAAAAAAATCCCTTTCATCATAGCTGTCCATTCCAACACAGTTGAAGTGACTTTGGAGATGTCCTGCTCTTAATGTAGTCTCCATTCTTTCTCTGCAATTTTCTGTCTGAAAGCAAAACACTGTTTTACAGCTATTTTAATTAGATCTGTTTGAACTGGTTTCTTTATTTCTAATCCAAGAGCAAAAGTTAAATACAGCAGTAAAATACATCAACTAAATCTCTGCCAAAACTTCCAACCAGCACCACAACTACCTGAAGAAAACAAAACTAACACAGAAAAGATAAGGAAAAGTCTTTCTTTCCCCTTTCCCTTCCTGGAGCTACTCAAGACAGTCAAAACACCTCAGATTTCTTCTTCTTCATAGCCCTTCCCTGAGGGAATGCTGAGGGGAAGAAGTGGGGAGGAGACTGACAAGCATCTGGAGAGTAGAGCTACAAGCTGCGTCAGTGGTTTGATAAAATCTTTTCACACAAAATATTCTCTGCCATATCTAACACAGGTATTGAATATTGTCTTCACAATAGGATTTCTTTAGTGATAACTAATATAAAGGAATATGTAACCATTACACACAGCCAGTTCAGGAAAACCCATTTAGACTAGACGATTTAGGCAAGGTTTTATCAATATTTGCCCTATTAAGAAAAAAAAAAAAAAAGCACGAAAAGAAGGTAAAACTGCACCTTAATTTACCACAGCATATTCCCTTTCAGATGCATTATTTATGCTGACAAGATGTAGGAAGACAAGTCTGGCATCTATTTGATAAAATTTAAGTTGTAAACTCAAATACACCTGCACGTTAGACACCTTGAGGTTTAGCGCAACACAAACACAGCTGGAGGAGTACAAGGCAGAATGCCCACAGTGCTCTCTCTGCCATTTTCATATCATCTGTACGGTCTTTACAAGCATAATAAGCTTTTGGATGGAGGTCAGCACAGGCTCTGCTCACAGTGATTTATTTTCTTGTCTCTGGCAATAAGAGAATGACAACACATATAGCTGCAGGAGATATCTTGTCAGGAAGATTAATATCAAGCTCAGCTTTGCTTCAGGTCTTCAGAAACAAGGCAGCAATAGGTACTGCCATCATGAAACTCAGTGAGTTTTGTGCTCATGTGTGACAGAGCTCAGTGCTGGTGACCCAGGACCTTCTACTCTTTCTTCAGCTGGATTATCTTTTCCAACAGCACTTAGCAGCAGGTTGATGCTGACAAGACCTGATAAGATTGAGTCATAGGTGCTGCCCACAGCACTAGATGGGCGTGCTCTGGGCTGGATGAGTGTAGTCAGCCACTGAACTATCCACCAGACACTTGATCCCCTGTGGGAATCACAGGGCTTACAATTTTTGAGATTTCTCTTACATTGTGTATGTGTGTGTATATATATATATATATATATATATAAGTCTCTTAATAAGTGACTGATGGGAGAGATTGGGGTGGGAGGGTGCACCTTTCCCAAGCACAGGGTGCAGCCCTGGGATGTTCCTTAACCATATGACCTGTTCCCACCCCCACCGACAGGGAGAGTTTTCACAAGAGGGGCTGCTGCAGAGGCGAAACTGAAATCGCTGCTCCTCCGTGAAGGATCTCCCTCTTTCCCACACCTATCAAGTCAGGCTTTCCCAGCTCCTTTTCCTCCTAAAGGCTTCTGAGAGCTGACTGAGTCCCCACAGGCACCCAGCTCTCCTGTCTTTCTGAAAGATCCTTCCCCTCCAGCTCCCAGCTGCCAGGAGGGGAGGGGTGCAGGTTTACCCTCTCACTGTTTGCTGCCATAAGAGCTAGAGACACCTGCTCACAGTTAGAGAATGACAGATTAGCCCCATTATCTATCTGGTTTATGATCAAAAGTACCTTGTAATCATAAGATATTTAGCCAGAATTTAAGCTTTTCCATAAAAACAGAAAATCCACAGACCCATTTATTTGTCAGAGAGAGTATTTCTTGTGCAAAAGAAACATAAATATGGTGTATGTTTATGAAATCAACCAAGAACACCACAGTGATTTGGAGCTGCAAAAATAGAAAGGCAGAAAAATTGGAGAGCAGAAAAGCAGAGAAATAGTAGGGGCTATTAGTGTTTCCAGGTCAGCCTGGCCTCAAAGAACAGTCAAGTTCTTTGCAATTAATCAGCAGAAAAGTATTTATCTATTAGGTGGTGTTGAAAGAACATTTAAAAAACAACTGTTCAGAAGGCCTGTAATTATTAGGAAGGATTAGGAGTTTTATTACATAGCATTACATTACATTAATGATTACTATGGGAAGGAACTCAGCTGCAAATGTTATCATGCAAATAACTAGGAGGGGTCATGATTACTAAATGTTAATGATGAGCACCAGTAATATGATGAAATTAAAAGAAAGCAAGCAACAGTGCCTTAGCATTAAGTGTATTTCCTGACTTCATTTGGCC
Organism: Haemorhous mexicanus; assembly: GCF_027477595.1. Taxonomy (NCBI): domain Eukaryota; kingdom Metazoa; phylum Chordata; class Aves; order Passeriformes; family Fringillidae; genus Haemorhous; species Haemorhous mexicanus. The sequence goes on from NC_082343.1 coordinate 52,654,534, forward strand.
ATGCCTCAGCCTCACCAGGGAGGAGGTGGAATCTCTACAGGCTAAGATATTTAAATCTAGATTTCTCTTCAGAAATCAATAAAAGGGCTGTGAAAATAGTCTAGCAGGAAGATGAACTGCTACAGGATTTGAACTAACAAGACTCTCATATTTGTTCATTCACTTGCAGCAGCCAAAGCTAGTTTGTTAGCTTGTGAATAAGTGGAAGTTTTTATCATGACCTGCAGAGACTGGGCATGTTTTTGCAATGTAGCTGTAATATTCTTGTGTATGTAAATGGCAGTAGCAATCCTTGCTTGGCCCCAAGAGCACGTTACACAGAATGTCCAAAAATATCTGCCTTTTTTGACATCATAAAGGAGTGGTAGACTGCAAGCAAAGAGCAGTGTCAGCACTACTTTCTTGCTCAGGTAATGTGTGAACTTACATGGCAGCATGACTGGTGAGAGGAAGTTATGTGCATACCCACCATGAGCATAGAGGACCCCAGAATCCAAGGTTTGCTGGGAGGGCAAGTTGAAAATTAATACTGGGATTCACAATCTGTTTTGGCTTTAGGAGTGCAGGAAAAGCAATTACTATACTACCAAAATATTAAATGCAAGCCTTCTAGTACAAACTTGGCTTCAGTGGAGAGCTGAGGAGAGACACAATCCTACACATTTCCAGCTTTTAGTCTCTGGGTTGTTAGCAGCAGAAGTGTGCCTGCTCAGGAGCCAGCAAAGTGCACTGGCAGAGATACCTGCCTCACATTTCACTGGGATCTTTTACCAGGAAGTTGCAGTAAGTGTTTTCTGGGTGTAGCAGGGACACCAACTGCTACAGCTTTCCCATCAGCATTTCCCAAGTGCCTGCACTGGCCTGACACTACACACGATGTTAGTTTGTCTTGAATGCATCCTGGTGTTTGTAAATCAGACAAAAGTTTGCTTGAAAGGAGGTGTATTGAAAAGGTAAGTACACACCCGGAATTCCTCCTTTATTTACCTGGCCCCTCACTGAAGTCTTCACATGCACTCAGTTTCGCCAGTAATCTGTGGTATCAAAGTCCATGCTTCTAGGGACATAGGTACAGTGGCACAGCTCCAGTGAAACATGATTCACAAAGGCTGGGCTCTTTTTTTTTTTCTGGCACTTACAAAGGATCCAGAAAAATGTTTCCCTTTTTCTTTGTTGGCTGGTACGTACCAAATGAATACCAACTGGCTCTTAGTGTTAAGAAGGAGTTAACCTAATGAGGTTACCTTTACTGCACATGTACACACCCATCTTTTACAGTGTTAATTCAAAGCAAAGTTGCTGGGACCAGTCATTCAGAACCAGGAGGGCGCAGCCACCCATAAGTATTGCTCCTAAACTTACAATCTCATCACTATAAAGACAATCATCTTTTCCAAGTTACACAGTGCAAATAATCTTTGTCATAGCTGATGGCTTGCTGATATGTTTTAAACACACAGGCAACAGTTAAATCCTGCAATGGTCTAGACTTAGTCATCTTGAGTCATATTCTAGTGCACTGCAGCACTTCTGCGTTGCAACATTTTGATAATACATAGACGCTGCCAGCCAGGGCACTTCCCAGACACAAACTAGCACAGAACTCCAAACAAAATCCCTTCCCTGCCTCCCTACCACATGACATACTACTCTTCTTTTTCCCTTTCACTTTTTCCCTCTCATGTGGTATTTGCAAATGTGCATTAAGGAGCTATGCAGTTTAGGAGACACTCCTATTTGCAAGTCTTTGTTTGTCTTTTCCTGCCCCTTTCCCCTCATTCAAAATAAGTGACTCGCCTGCTTTTTTTCTACCTCTTCCTCATACACACGCCACAGCTCAATTAAGAATTTGTCTAATGGCACATTCTGTTAATGGAGATCCACTCTGAAGTCTTCATTTCATCAGGAGAGGTGCAGGATGGTTAGTGCACAGCAATTATTGTATGCAAAACACAAGTTATGCATCTCAATTAGTTAACCTTTATTTTCCTGCTTCAGTGCTATAAATGCCTGCTAGGCATTTTTTCCTTTGTAAATGCCCTCACCTATTTTGACAGTAATTGCATTAGCATAGAAGAAAAGAAAACAAAACAAATCAAACCTGAATTCATGTGTTACATCCTGTCTCCAGATGCAAATACTGTTTGAGTAGACAGTGGCATTGATGTTATGAAAATTTGAGAACAGGCAAATTCATATATATAAACCAAGGTTTTAAATAAGTTTTGGTTTAAATAAGCCAAGACTTAAACAAGTGAAGTCAAGGATGCTGTTCTTCTGTGTCAGCCTGTTAACTAGGAAAAAAATGCAGAAAACTGCTTTTGTCCCACAATGCTGAGGGCTGACGCAAAGCACACACCCATCAGTACTCAGGGACTTCTGAAGCCGTGTCACTACAGGAGAAAACAAATTCCAGTGGCTGTACTGTATTAGTACTTTTTCCCTGTGCAATGCAAATTTCAGCAACTCCATTCTAGCTTTTCTTCTCTGTTTGATGGGGGAGATGGATATTTTCATCTCACTAGCCAGATTTCTTCTACCTGCAGTAAGGCCCAAAGTCATCACCCAGCTGAGAAACGAAGCCACTTCTCTTACAGTGTATTCAGGACTTAGCTTGTGCATGAGTGTTGCAATGAAAAGCTTCTGGAAGTGAGTCTGCCGTGCTCAGGCAGCAAGGGATCTGCGCGGAGAAACAGTCCCAGCTCTCCCAGCTGAAACACACCCTTCCAGCCCCCCAGTCCCTAAAGAACCCTCATCCAAGATCTTAAGGCGGGTCTGCTTATTTGTCCAAAAATATTTTGTTTGAGGGAAAAGCAGATGTAATCAGACCCACGTGTCCTAGCAATAAAACAAAAAGTCCCCCAAAAGACCTAGAAACTGAGAGTGTGCAGTAAGAATGTTACAGTGGTGATGCCAGATACAGAAGCAGCTAAACAAGTTAAAACAGAGGCACACTTATCCCTGATTTAGGCCCCAGTGCAACAGAGAGGTACAAAGGAAAGAGCATTTTTTTTCTGCCTGCGAACCCCCATCGGACCATTTTAAGCTGCAGATCAGGAGGCATTTTAATAGCTGCACTCCCTTGGCCAGGAAGGTTAAATTAAGGTGCTCCCTTCCCCCAAAGGGTCGGGGAAACACCATTTTACTGCTGTCCAGGCGGGGTCCTGCATGGACGTTTCCACACTCGCCGTCTGACCAGGGAAGCCAGCGGCACAGGGAGGGAGCAGCCAGGTAAGGCTATGGCACTGCAGCCCGACGAGAGTTCAGGGGAAGCAAACACACAGACTTGGAGCCAGTTGCTGTCTTACTTTGGTTGTAAAATAACTTCAGAAAAACCCAACATATCAACACCCCGGCTTCTCGGTGTTTACTGATTAAAAAAAAAAAAAAAGTCGCTCTGGAGTAGTCTAGTCCTGTGTTTCGGAGCTGGTTTAAGCCCCGAAACAGAATGGATACTCCATTCTAGAAAGCAGCTGCTCCACAGCAGTTAGGGGAGGCACCCAGTGCCCCGGGTTCCTCGGCAGGCTCCTCACTCACCGTAGTCCATCAGGGACTCGCAGTTCCAGTTGAGGTCCTCCTCGCCCCGCGTGCAGCTCTCCCACAGCGACGCTTGCTGCACGTAGGGCTCCGACTCAGACTCCAGCCAGCCCCGGCCCGCCAGGGCGATGATGCCCATGATGATGGCCAGGCCCAGCAGCAGGGGCAGGAGCCACCTGCATCTCCAGCAGGCGAGGCCGCACACCACCATCGTGCCCGGCCGGCGGCGCGCCCAGCGAGCCCGGGCGTCGCGGGTGTGGTACGGCGGGGACGCTCCGCGGGACAGGAGACTACGAGCGTGCCGGTCCGAGCGGGGTTTTAAGGCGCCGGCGAGGAGGGAGTCCCACCCACATTCCTCTGACTAAGCCTGCCGCCGCCAGCGGCCCCGACCGGTGGGGCCGGCGGAGAGCGCGGAGGGAGCGGGCCCAGCCCGCTCCGCTCCGCACGGCCCGGCCCCGCTCGGCCCCGGCCCCCCGCCCGGACCCACCCTCGCACTTCTCTCGCCGTCCGCCACCCTCCCGCACCCGCTGCCGCTCCGCCGTCGTGGCACAGACACCGCAAAAAACGCAATCGCAGCGAAAAAACTTGCGGTTCTCGGGGTTCCGCGAGCCCTGCCTTCCTCGAGGGGGCTGGAGATCATCGTCCTCCTCTCTGATCGCTGGATTGACCGACCAACATTGCCCAGCACGGATAATAGTGATGGTATTAGCCACTTCAGGTACCAAAAGCTTGCAAATGTTGCTTTTACAGTTGACAAAAAAAGAGACGCCTTAAAGAAAGGTGTCATTTGATCATGGGAATATGACATCATTGACAAGGAAACCATCATTTGTTTCACATCACGCTCAGCATTAAACAAATGCATGTTTCCTTATGGCCATCTAATGAGCATTTCATTGCATTTGTGCTCTGGCTTCCAAGCAGGCTGCTCTGGGCACTGGACAGAGCCCAGCAGTGGCACTCAGGACCCATGGGCTCTGATCCTTTCCCATTCCCCTTCTGGAAATGCACCCCAAGATGCCAGATGCCCAAAATGTTTCCCCATCACATGGCATAAATGGACACCCAAAATTTTGGTCATAGGAGAAGCACTTCTCCACAATAAGATATCTACATATCCCTTTGTGTCACTCTGTTGCCCAGCATCAAATCAAACTCATTGTCTGAGCAGACGCGTGCCCATGACAGGACTAGAGAAATGTGTGTTTTGGGCTCACAACTCACACACATTTGATTGAGTCTTGGAGCAGCTTCTAGGCCTCACCAAAGAAGATATTAGGAAGACAAATCTCTGAGGACTGAAAATAATAGTGGGTGAGGGGGATTACATGTGCTCCATGGAGAATGGGAGCATATGATTTCTTGTTGGACTGTGTAAAATGGGATTTTGTCACACCTATGTCATGTATAATCAAACTGTGCCCAATGCCAGTTCCTCACAAGATATTCATGGGAGGTGTCCTGTGAGGAGTGATGATTAACCTCATCTAAATACTGATTGCTGGCAAATATTCAGTAATGGATTGAGATGCTAAAACCAGAACAATAAGATGATACCACTATAGGCAAGTTGCAAAAATCTCAGGCAGGGTACTCAAATCATGTGGAGTTTCACTGGTTCTCTCAACATCCTTTTGATGTTCATTCACACTGTTCAGATTTCATTCCAAATTCATAATAAAGTAGAGCCATAAATAAAATTTGCCAGAACTGCATGCAAGCCTATGCCTTCAGCACACAGGTTTTGCATACTGGAGAAGTAATAGCAGAACTGGGCACTATGATCCCCTCTTTTTGTCACTACAACAGAACTTCATTTGTGCAGTGTCAAGCAGTGATTTTCCAGCGGTCTCACTATCTGTACTCAGGTCACCTCAGAAGGAGATGCAGAAAGTATTTTCTTCAGAAATTCTGCAGAGAGTATTTTCTTCAGAAATTGAGTGCTGTTGGAAGAGAAGAGTAAATTTCATCCATTGATGAAATGGACCACTCAGGAAAATGCTGTCTTCATTAAAAGGCCAAAAGTAAGAGAGTTCCCCCAGTTCAGACAGGAGTAAAGAGCTGGCTTCAATTTTTAGTAATTGCATTACTTGGTTTCCCAAGGCTATCCTACACCTGGGGTGCCTCAGTGCCCAGATGCTGCAGTGGTGTGATGAGAAGCTCTGAGGGCAGCCTCCAAACCTGCCTCTGGCATTAGTGGCTTGTGTTGCCTATGGCCTATCCTCCTACTCCCAGTGATGCCATGAAGAAAGAAATGCCGTCTTCTCTTTTCTTCTTAAATCCTTGGCTTTTCAACAACTGGGAAATCCAGATGAAGTTAATACCCCAAAGATTCCATTCTGTATGAGTGAGGGCCTATAACACAGTCAATTAAGTTGTCTGCCTTCAGTCCCAATGACACTCGGATTTATTAGCAAAGAGATCTAGCAAACTAACAAACTAGTACCTCCTGCAGCAAAACAGGCAGCTCCAGCAACATATGCAGCTTTTCTCACCTCTGGGCTGTATAACCCACATCTTCCAGAGACCAGATGGTAGGAGTCAGCTCTGTGGGGCTGCAGTGATACACGCATGAGAAACAAGTAGTGCTGTGATTATGAGGAAAAGATGCCCTAATATATAACAAAAAAAAAAACCCAGGAGGTTTGCTTTCCTAAACACCAAACCAGCCTGAAGGTAGGTGGGCATTCTGGATCAAGCTGCACTGAGAAATGTACATCATCTTCAGCTGTGAGCACAGCTACATGTTCTGTACTAATGACAATAAGAACACTTTCCCCCAGTTTTATCTTTGGCCATGTTTAAAAGCATCATAAGCTTCTTCCACCACCACTACCATTACCTTTATTTATTTATTATGCAAATAATAAATTGATTTCATAATCTTTGTGCCCCTATAGAAATATTTTTTCTCTGCAGTGTAACAAGAGATATGCCTCTCTAGCAGGCAGTGCTTCACATGTAGTAAATCATTTACTGGTGCTGGCAATCATTCACCTAGCTATCAGAGAAAGCCATTTAGTACTGAGAGAAGGTCAGGGATCAGCTCCAGCCCAGACAGGTATGGCTGGGCTCTCAAGGGCTTTGAAATATACCAGCAGGAATCTGCAGGCTGGTTGCCAAGAGTGCATTTGGGGTGAGGGGAGGGGAGTGGGACACATAGTGGGTAGCACAATGCCAAGGTCATCCCTCTGCCCTGCAGAGTCCCCTCAGGGACAAGGTACTTTCCTTTATTTTACATGGCTGTTTTTTCCCAGCCAGTTTACCTCTCAGATTAAAAAAAAAATCAGAAAAAATAAGTCCACAGACTGAATATCTGTTGTAAATCCAATTCCTTTGTGATTCATGGGTGTTGTCCTTCAGCAGCGTCTTATGCTCACTTTCCTCCATGTCCAAGTGCCCCAATTCTACTTAATCTCTCTTCAGGCATCACAGCCACCTAATTAACATCACCTAAACAGGGTAGTCACTCAACCCATAAAACAGGATAGGCATGGAATGTAATTTGTATAACCCACAACAACCACTCCATCAGTGCTTCCAGATCTAACTTCAATTTCTTCATGTGTGCTCAAAAGCTGCCATTATGTGAATTTATAAGAAAGTGATTTTTCTGGCCAGCTCTGGTTAGTAGCCCTTAACTGAACTCAGTTTACATTACAGACTCCTCTGGGGCTGGCATAGATGAAATAAGCTGGCTCTCTGCAATTGATGTGCTGTGGAGACTACTTCAAAAGCCTTGTGGAAATACTAGGGCAACAGTTCAGCCTGCAGAGGTGTGACTAACCCTTTCTCATTCCTGCAAGGGACAACTTGTGTGACTCCATCAGCCTGAGATGACCTAAAATCTTAGAAATAAAAGGGTAGTAAAGAGTCCTCCTCCTGTGCATGCAGTGCTTATTGTTGCCATACAGTCGTAAAGGTGCGCATGTGCTTGCCAACTCACGTTTTCTACACTTAGGTTGTGCAAAGATCTCTCTATTGTCCTGAAGTTGCACTGGGTGAAATTCCGCTTCTAGTAAAGGAAATAGCAGAATCCCAGGTGTCAGGAATTTTACCCCAAAGCTCTCTAAACACCTCAGACTCACTTAGATCATACCTGCAGAATAATGAGAGTCTTCAGACAACCAAGTGCTATGGACTTGTTGATGCAACTTTTCCTCCTTTGCCTCATCCTCTCATTTGCATGTCCAAAATACAAGAAAAGAAATCATCAAATAAAGAACTGTGTCATCCTTGATCTCCTTATTGATTTTGATTTTGTTCATAAGCCCTTTCCCAACGCTCCAAACTGGTCATCTTCATGTGTGATGTTACAAAATGCTAGCAATTGCCTGGCTAACACTTGGAACTATTCCTGTAGGAATGGGAGCTTGGTGCAGTGTGTGAACATTTTTTCCTAAAGTTGTTATTCACTTGAACCATCCCTCCAAGAAAACCCAAGGTACAGTGTGTACTTATGCTTGAGGGGCCAGAGGGTTTTGCTGGCTTTTAGCTTTGTTTTCTTTTAAGATAAACTTTGGTTTATTCAAGAACGGGAAAGATTTATTAATTCTTGCAGAGCAGTATGCTTGTGTTTCTTCCTACTTTTGTATTCACATCTGATAAATCAAGAGAAGATGTGTCTTGGAAAATGTAATATTTGTGCAATATCAGATGCAAAACTGGAAATCTTTCTTCACTTAATCTCCCCTTCATACCTAATATTTCTCCTGCCCTGACATTGTTTTATTTTTTTATTTAAACACAGCGCCGCGCCTGTCTGGGGGCAGCGGGGCGGGGCCGGGGCCGGCAGCGCCTCTGCCGCCAGGGGGCAGGAGACACTTGGGGAAAGCTGGGATAGGGAATGGGATCCTGGGACAGAGACACCTGGGGAAAGCTGGGATAGGGAATGGAATCCTGGGGCAGAGACACCTGGGGAAAGCTGGGATAGGGAATGGAATCCTGGGGCAGAGACACCTGGGGAAAGCTGGGATCAGGAATGGGATCCTGGGGCAGAGACACCTGGGGAAAGCTGGGATAGGGGATGTGGTCCAGCAGACAGAGCAGCCTCCCACCAAGATCCCCTGCCCGCAGAGGGGCTTATCGTGCCCTGGAACACTCTGCCCAGCACCCCGGAGCCTCTTGAGCAGCTTGGCCGTGCTCAGTGGGGCCCTTTCAGCCATCCTTGTTTCTGTTCCTCTAGCAACAAGATAGTTGGTCTAGAAGGCCTTTGGCATCCTCGCCTACATCAGGAATAATGTGGCCAGTAGGACCAGGGCAGGGATTGTCCCCTTCTACTCAGCATTGGTGAGGCCACGCTTCAAATCCTAAGTTGAGTTCTGGGCCCCTCATTAAAAGAAGGTGCTGGAGCAAGTCCAGAGAAGGGCAGTGAGGTTGGTGAAGGGTTTGGAGCACAAGTCCTGTGAAGAGCAGCTGAGGGAGCTGGGACTGTTTAGCCTGGAGAAAAGGGGGGGTCAGGAGTGACCTTATTGCTCTTCACAAGTCCCTGAAAGAAGAGTGTAGCCAGGTAGGGGTTGGCCTCTTCTCCCAGATATCAGTGACAGAACAAGAGGAAAAGCCCTCAAGTTGCATCAGAGGAGGTTTAGATTGGCTATTAGGAAAAAATTCTTCACAGAAAGGGTTGTCAATCGCTAGAATACGATGCCCAGGAAAGTGGTTGAGTCACCAGCTCTGGAGGTATTTAAAAGGTATGTAAATATGGCACTTGTGGAAATGGTTTGTTGGTTGACTTGGCAATGCTGGGTTAATGGCTGGACTTAATGTTCATCTATGTCTTTTCCAACCTGAATGATTCTATGACTCTCTGCCTTTTAGGTGCTTATCTCCCCTGAAACTGCAGGCCAAGGATCTAAACTGGAGTTACTCTCACTCAGATGTTTTAGACTGAGACTGAAGTGGAGATTGTCTCACCACTGATGATGAAGGGTCACCCAGGCCATGGAGTTAGCTTCCACCCAGACACCTGCACCACTGCTGTGTGCAAGGCAGAGCCTAACACCTGTATGCCTTCCAGTGCAAGTGTGGCACTGCCTTCCATCCATGGGCTTGAGCTCATTTAGGGAGATAGGAGCCCCTATACTGCTGTCTATTCTTAGCCCTGAGATTTGACAGTTATATACATATACACACACACACACACACAAAAATACACAGACCTGTGTATATATATGTGTGTGTATATATATATGTGTATATATATATATATATATATATATATATATATATATATATATATATATGTATGTATGTATTTAACTTTCTATTTCCGAGAGTTTTTTATTCCAAAATCCCATGGAAAAACTGGCGTGCTAGATATACAGTTTTTCTTTCCACCAACATTTGCATTTTTTTGCATCACTCTGTATTTCCTGTCTCCATTCCTCCTTCTTCTCTGTAAAAGCCACATGCATCTCAGAGCTGCCCACACGGCATTGTAGAATCACCATTTTTGTGCTTTCCAGCCTCAGCACAGTTAGCTCTTGTGAAACAGCATCTTGGTTCCCAGGAGTGACATCAGGAACTTTTTGGATGAACGTAATCACCACCTGCACGTCCAGAAGAAGACAGAGCACCTTTGATCAAACAGCTTCACATTAAAGTCTCTGTTTAGCTTTTATAAATGACTCACCCAATAGCTCAGTTCACTGAGGCCTGATTTCAGAGATACAGTCTGGTCTTTAAGCACATACTCAGATGAGGGATCACAACTCTAAATTAGCAGCACATGTGGACATGACAGTGGATTAACACAGCATGCATGAACGTCAATACTTTGAGTCATTATTTTCAGGGGCAAATCAGGGGTGCTGCTTCTGACGCAATTTCTCCCAAGCCTTGTTCCACCAGGAGCTGCTTCCGTGTTTCTCCCTGGCAATGACCCACTTTGTTCTATTATTAAGAAAAGCATAACCATATAAATAGTTACGATTCTGAGTTTTCTCTCCCATTGTGCTAGACAGAGAGTAGAAATTTCCATCTATTTGTCCTGCTGCAGACAACTCACCTTCTTCACACCAGGTTGATCACACTTGTGGGGTTTATCTTCCCCTTGCAGAAACCATGCTGTACCTCTAATTTTAAAAGGATGTCTTTCTTAAGCCCCTTGCTGTGACAGACAAAGTTGAGTGCAGGAAGATGAAACAGGATTGTGCAGAACATGGTGTTGTATATGTCTAAAAATATGGGAGAAGAAGTAATTTTAAAACTACACACAGAGTTAACACATACATGACCAAGAGTAAGTATTGAGAGCAGTAAGAAAGGGCTGGGAGATGGAAGAGAGAGAACAGGGAAATACTGCTTGGGCAGAGAAGTTTCTATTTTGGGTATGATTGCAAGGAAGTGTGACAGCATCTACCTGTTTTCCTCAAGTGTTGGTGAGCTTATTTTGTAAGCTCAAAAGCTCAAAGCTTTTGTGCTTTGTAGTAGCAAACACTGAGGTGCAAACATTGGACGCATGTAGAAAAGAGTGGAGATGAGGGATTTAGTTTAAATGCTGTAATTGATAAAAAGTAAGCACTGAAGATATGTGCTTACATAGAAAGAAAGGAATGGTAGGCAGGGGAAAAATACCCTTGTCTTCTTACTCCTCTCTCTCTCATTTACGCATCATACAGTAGATAGCAATTACAATGAAATATAGTCTCTGGTATAGCATGATCTGTTGGAAAAGTGAGACCACAAGAGACTTTAATTGATCACTCAATAACAGATGGGGTTATAAAACCTGGGACAATAAGGAATATTTGTGGAACAAATGAAAGATCAATTCCCCTTCTGTTGCAGAAGCAAGAAAACAGGCAAGTGTTAAAGAACAATCTAAAAGGCAAAATGATGAGGAAAACAACATATGGCAAAGATGGAAACTGCTAAATACACACAGAGGAAAATGTATGTTTTTAAACTTGCTTTACAGCACGCCTCTTTCTAGTTTTTGCATGCTTCTTTTGCTACCATTTGTGAAGAAATAATTACTTGGATCTCAGTAGTACAAAGCATGAAGAAACTAGGTACAAAATATAGGTTCAATAAAAGTTTAAAGCACAATAGGCAGAGGAAAAAGAAAAGGAGTCTATCACAGGAGGTCTGAATGAAAAATGCTATTAAGATTTTTTTTCCCACACACACTATTGTAAAGGAGATTATGCCATGTTTAGAGAGTGAATGCAATTAGAAATGGGACAGGAATCGGCTCTGTGCAGCCACAGGCACTATACTTAGTGCAGTGTCTAAACAGCAACACCAAGTGTATCCCATACTCCATTCTCCTGGGATTAGAAGCATATTAGACATGGGAAGCATTGATAAACTACTCAAATACTGAAATCCCTTTCAACTACTCACAGTCTGTTTGTACAGTCTGATGAAGGCCAGGAGGAGGCCAGCGTGTGAAATGAATGACCAGTGCAGAAATTCAGCCTAAGAGGGCAGCTCCAAGGACAGCCAGAGCTTGCTGTCTCCCTGTGGGACATGCAGGGCTACATATGGTTGGCACTTCAGCAGCCCCAAATGGTCTTCAGCTTCTGAGTGAGACAGATGTGAGGATGAGAGGTACCCAGACCAGTGCTTGCTGCCATCCCCAGCTTGGCACATTCAGAGCACCCTGGATGTGTGCAGTCATCCACATCCAGCAGTGACCACTCCAGGGACCCTCTGTGAGAAGTTCATTCCAGACTCAGCACTGAGCAGTCTGACTCCCACTGTGAGCAGGAAGGCTGCCTTTAAACATATGCTGGAACTGCAGATTTCAGGGAGAACACCAGACCTTCTTGTTCCCTCAGTCTGTGCCCACCTCTTTGCTAGAAAGGTCCCACAGAGTTCACTAGGACTGTCCTGTATTTAAAAGAAAGACCTGCCAGCTAGCTGCTGGTTGCAGGGGAGGCAAGGCTGTGGCTCATACATGGGCACTGCCCACTCATGCAGTGGGATATGCAGCAGAGATGTATAAACCCTCTCTGGGCTCATAGCTGGATCTAGCCTTGTGCAATTCTTTGCAAGATCAAAAGTACAACTGAACAGAAGTGAGGTCAAAATCCTGGATTTAGAAGTAACACCTTTTATTTTTATGCTGCTATGTTTGTTCTAAACAAGCATTTCTTTTACTTTATGCTGCATTTTCTTTTTATCATGTTAGTATGGAAAAGAAGAAAATGAAACGGAGACATCCCTAAATATTTATCCCTACAGCTCCATTTGAATACATCACAGTGAATATTAGACTACATCACAGTGAGTAGTATCATTCATGGCAATATGAGACCAACAACATGGAGAGAACAGCAACACTGATGCTTATCACCTGGGCTACACTGCAGAAGAGTGTGAGCTGTATTCTCAGCAGAGCTTTTTCTGGGTTATGACTCATGCAGAGCCCTTTTTTTCTGCTGCTCTCCCACCTACTGAGACAAACAAGAGAGCTACAGTAAATAAATAAATAACCAGTTATTATTATCAACCAGAATTCAATACAGAAATTCAATATACTGGTACACATCCTGCATGCAAGCACATCAGGATCCTGAATCCAACATCACACTTAATGACCTGTGCCTTGCCCCCTTCCACTCTGAAGCTTTTGTTGAAGCTCCCTTATTTCAGGCCTTCTTCTCATTTGTAGTCATTTACCTATAAGAGTAGGCCAGCAAAGAAGAGAGGTTTTCAAGGACTCTACAGCCAAGGAAGAGCAGGTGGAGAGGTTGGAAGGAAGAGATGAAAAAGCCAGAGGAGGTGAGCAGTAGGGTAACGCAGAAGCAAGTCTGGGCAGTGAATTAGAGCTTGCTGAGAGCAGCTTTGTCACCCTGTTAAAGACCTTTCCAATGATGTAGGCAGGGCTTGTGACTATAAGGGTTTCAGTTTTCTCTTTTTTAAGGATGGGTATGTTCATGTGCCAGATGGAAGACATAATAGTGAACCAGCATTTATCCAAGTTTGATGGAGAGCCCTCTTCTTCATATCCACCATAGCAAAGTTGACCCTGAGATATTTCAGAAGCTGAACTTGGGGTACCAGCAATCTTTTACCATCCAGTGATCTTTGACAAAGTGAATTAACACAGGAGGCATCTGCATATCTGGATGGAAGGGGATATGTGCTCCACGAGCCTCCTTTGTCTATGCTGAGCTTCATCTTTTTTCTGGCTTAATGAAGGGGCAAAATTTTGACATAATTGTAAACTCTTGACTACCTGGAAGTAGGGACTGTCTTAATAAGGTTCATCAAAATAAAGGAATCAGCATCTGTTTCAGATAGCTGTGCACAACCAGACTTGAAACAGTAATAATAATACAAGTATGACACATTAGGATAAAATCAGAATGCACAGCCAAGTAAGTGACTTAATCTTCTATAAAGCTGCTTTTATTTGGAACCCTTAAAAAAGTTGCAATAAATTAATTCTTTTGGCCAAACTGGCATAAGCACCTTAAAACATGTTTCCAGTTTCTTGTGTATTAAGCTTTGGGGCTCATATTTTTGAAATACTTTGCAGTTTTCTCCCACCCAGTCATTTTCTTTTTCTTTTTCTTTTTCTTTTTCTTTTTCTTTTTCTTTTTCTTTTTCTTTTTCTTTTTCTTTTTCTTTTTCTTTTTCTTTTTCTTTTTCTTTTTCTTTTTCTTTTTCTTTTTCTTTTTCTTTTTCTTTCTTTCTTTTTCTTTTTTTTTTCAGGGGAGGAAGATTTTTTTGGTGCGCTAATTCTGCAACGGTGAAGCTCTTCCCTCAGGCTGGTTTTATTTTGTGGACATCTGAAACATTTGGGATCAGATTACATACTGGCAAGTAGGACAATGGCATTGCTGTAATGAGCTGGAGGCTAATTTATAGGCTTTGCAGATGTGAATGCATTACCATGCAAATCATGAGCAGCTCCTGCCTATAAATAAAATAACTTACCTTGCCAAGGATGGCTGTCCCAAAAATATAATGAGTATTATAAATTATAAGCAGGTGTCAGATTTCCACTTCCTTTGTATTCTTGTTTGTGCTTCTCCAAGGAAGCATTTAAAGATAAAATGTTCAATACAGTGTATGGCACCGGCAGTTACAATCTTTGCTGCCCAGTACTATTATCACCTTTTGCCAACTGCCACTCCTTCATTTGTTAGAAAAACAGCTAGTCAGACTTGTCAGCAGCTTTGAATAATATGTTCCTATGTGGCAGCTCTCTGGAAAGGAAGGATGAACTGTGCTGAATGCACTGAACTGTGGCTCAGAAGTTTTCTGTTCACAGCTCTGCCTCAGACCTGGCGTGTGGCCTTTTGGAAATCTGCAGTGGCCTTTTGGAAAAAAGCAGTGCATTTCATAATTTCTTTAGCTAAGAAATAAGCAACACTGAAGTTTGTTTTACCTGTGTTTCCTGTTCAAATATTGTTTTGGGGTGAAGCCTGTCTTTGCTGTCTATCTGTGCAAGGTTGTTTGCGTTGGCACACACTGGGCGCACTTGGCAGCAGAAATAACCACAGAAATAACTTCTGAAGTTACAGCTTCAGAAGACACACTTGGGAATTAGCTCAAAACCAATGGATGCAAAAATATAAGGTATTTTGTTTGCTTCTTTTGTTTGTTTGTTTTTTGAAACTTGAAGAGAACTTAATGAGACTGCACTTAATCATGTGACTTGCTTAATCAAGTCATGAACTCATGCAGAACTGATGTCTCTATGATTTTGCCAGCTTCCTGCTGCTCCCTACTTCCCTAAAACACCTTTTAATGACAGAAGATCAGAAACAGCAAAGCTGAAGAATTTCTACCAGTTTCACCAGAAAAAACTGCCTTGTGGAGGAGAGAATCCCAAAGTATTGCCTTCCTTCCCTAAAGGAGAAGTTCTACTGTGAACTTAGAGAGAACATCAGAACTGTTAAATTTTGCTCCTAGTAGAGCTATTCATTTCTTCCTAAAGTCATATTTTTGAGGTTGATTCCAATGGAAGAAGAATCTTTCTCAAAGTGGAATAGGCCGGCTGCAAACTAGGCTCACTGACAGCTTTGCTTATTTTATGGACATATTAGACCAAGCTAAGCCTTTGCCATCTGCTCTGCATCCAATTGTAAATGGAAAAATCTCACACCAACCAAACAAAAAGAACAAATCACAAGAACATCAAGGAGATAAAAGTGATTTAACTGCCTGTATATACTCCATCAACAATGCAGCTTGCTCTGAAGATGTTCTTTCTCATGATTCTGACACAAATCACAAGGAAAACAGTTCACACAAAACACGGTAAGTTTTCTGCTGAGCTGGAATTTTCTTGAACCAGACCTGACTCCACTAGAGTGTTCAAATGTATTTATATGAAATTATGTGAGCTTTATATAAAGAGTGGCCTTAATAACTTTTTATATTGTTGGCATCTCAGGCAGTAAGGCACAGTGGGGCGTGCCCACAGCTTTGCAAATACTACAGTGGCTAATTGCAATTTACAGGAAGAGCCTTTAAGAAGCAAGGAAGGAAGGAAAAGATTACAGGCATTGCTGCTGCCCTCCTCAGAGAGTGTATGTACATACACTGAAGCATCCAACAATTGCATGGAATATATGAGGTATGTTAACTTGTGTATCGGGAAGGGTTATGGTAGCTACAGGTTTTGCTTCCAGTTCTGAAGGGAAAGTCTTTCCCTATAGTGTTGGTAGGAAGATGTGTCTTCTTTCCATGACCAGTGACAGTAAATTAGCTTAAAATATCTTACACAAGGCTGAATGGAAACAAATTAAATTTGGGAGTTTAATTTTTAAATATATTTATATTTCATATACTTTGTACTTACAAATCATGGCTAAAGCAACATGACTAAATCCTGTTATTCTGATACCTACATCACTATACATTAATGGGTCAATGATGATCTGTTCTTCTGCACCATAAAGATCAGCTTACCCTTGGCATGGGAAACAATTGGATTAATTTTTTTCCCAAATGAAGAAATTATTCAAAGTAGCCCCTTTGGTATTTATTTATTTAAGAAGATAGTGTTTTCAACTTCCACAAAGATCAGAAAAGGCACAGTAAATGAAATGAACACCTTTCTCATTACTAATTACATGTAACTACATAAAATCAATATTGTATCTGTAATACATATGTCATTTATAAAGTTGGCTGGCATCATAGGTGGCAGTACCTCAAGGTTACCTGGCAACTGCCACAGTACAATCTCATTCTCACCCACTTTATCAAATACTAACCGGGGCTGAAATCTTCCATCTGGATGGGAGCAGGGGTGATTGCTTTGCATTTCAATCAGATCAGTTTCACCATTTCTAGACAAAAGAGAGCAGATAATGTTTTGCCAAGTTTAATACAATCTGATAACCTTTATTTGAGAAGATGTCCCTGTTTGTTGTCATGAAGAATTAAAGCAAAATGTAAGATTGGCTTATGTATCTGGCTTATGCTTTTTGCTGCATGTCAAAAACTTGTCCAAATGTGTACAAATTTCAGCAGATGAGCTTACAGACATAAGGTGATTCATTTTTATCAGTTCTTAAGGATCAAATGTGAGAGAGCACATTGCAAAACTAAAGGGCTATGGTAGAAAAGCTGCTCTCTTTTCAAATCAGCAAGAGCCAAAATCACACAGTTCTGCTGGTTGCAATTATTTCAATAAAACATGAGGGGAAAGAACTGCACAGGACCAACCACGTACTAATGAAATCAGTGAGACTTTCAGTAGTATAGAAAGCAAGAGTACTGGTAGGCATATTTAAGTTCAAACCATCAAAATCCATTTGTGCTGTGTCCCTAAAAATAGTCTTTGTTCTTTAAAGGACCATCATTTTAATAATCTCCAAAAAATTTCAGTCTTTTATTTTTCTTTGTGCTTGCCCCATAGTACACTGAAGATAGCAAGCAGTCCAGTTTGACTGCTAGAAACCAGATGAACCTGTGGTTATTAGATCTGTTTTCCCCCAAGGTTTTTCATTTATAGACTGAGTAGTATATTTGATCTTGAAGCTACTGAAATTTAAACACAGAAGTCTAGAATGTCATTCCTTGAAATCTCTTTTCAAAATAAATGTTGGGAGACACTATATTTCTACTTGATATTTCATTTAATGCAAGAGAAGTTTTTAAAAATTATACATTTGGATAGTGGTGCTCTCCCTCAGGTCCACAAGGCTGGGTGCTTGTGACTAATGCTGTAATAAGAGCTTTTGTGTGGTTCAATATCACTTAGCATTGGATTTTCAGATCATGACTTAGACGCAATTACTGTCTACCCCCAGCAAGGTGGAAGCTGAATGCTCTACTCCCTCTGATTATATCTCCAGAAAGTACATGCCAATAACAATCTGAGCATTGATTTCATGTTGATTAATACTAATAGTGAAATATAAAAGGACATCACTCATCATACAAGTTCATCAGTCAGTTTATAGCAAACTAGTCTTTTGAAGAACATTCCAAGAAAGCTTCCAAGTGACTAGACCACAGGTCTACTTAAAGGTCAACTTTACTGCTAATATGCAATTTAAGTGTCAAAGTCAGAAAACCAGTCCTGTGCCCAGTCAGATGGCAGAGGGAGATGTAGAAGTAATTGATAGTCTTTTCCAACCTAATTGATTCTCTGATTCTGTGGTACCTTTGAGATGAAAACTAGTGTCTGCAGGGACAAGAGCAAATGAGGTGTAAAATATCCTTACACCCTTTGAAAGAGCTTTTGGAGACTGGGACTTAATTCCCTTGAAAGAAGTTCCCACTTATTATTGCAAGGAAAAGGCATAAGAAATAGGAACTAAACTATGATCAGAAGTTAACTATCTCTCTTAATTCAGAACATTTTATGTTTTAAATCTTTTAAGTTGGCCTTTAAAGCTGGAAAAATATGAACCATTGCTTAAGAGAGTCAAACAATATCTCAGAGAGTTTGAGAGCAGCATGGAGAAGAAGGGGATTTTTTTTCTTGTGTTTATATTGAGTTTTATATGGCTGCATAAAAAGATAGCTGTGAATTGAATTTTGCCACCATTGCATTGTAAACATGAGAGTATTGCCCTGAAACCAGGGAATTTATTTCAGATTGATCTATCTGTGGCAGAACAGAATCTACATATTAACACTTTTAAACACCTACTTAACCTGTCCCTTTGTGTTTCTCTTTACTTTGCACCATACTTAACAAATTCAGGGATTTGTCAGGGAGTGCTCCTACCTTAAAATTTGTAATAGTGGTGGGAAAATCTATTTATCTATTTCAAAAAGAGCATAGTAAGTTGAAAACTTGTATAATATCTAGCTTTTCTAGGAGTATTTCTAGTACTTCAACTCATGTATTTATATTCTTAACACTAAATAGGCAGTGCAAATCACAATCCATTCCCTGGCCAGTAGAGATGTATTTAGTCAGACCTTGCTGACCTTTCTTGACTTTGTAACACAAGCCTCTGACAGCTGCAGATATGACAATGTCCTTGTTTCCTCATAATGAGGAGAGGCCGCAACAGATTTCAAAGCAGGTTATGAACACAAATATGTATAATACATTTGTAATTTTCAGTGACCTACATTTCATACAGCTACATGACAAGTTACCAGCTCAGTCACTTTTCAAAGACAGCTTCAGAGAGTTTAGGTTTGTCCATTTTACATATTCCAAACATATGATGGCCAGATGGTACAATCTTTTTTTTATTCAGCTTTTGAATGGACTGCATTTTTAAGCTTTCTTTCCACGGATTAATACTAGGGGAATCCTCTGGATTAGGGGAGAAAAGTGGGACACAAGGAGTCCTCTGAAGTTTAGTTTTCTGGCTGACTTGAAACTCTTGTGATATTAATGTTAACTCCACAGTTACTTGTAATTTTCTTGCCCCTTGAAGCCTTTCCAGTGGAGTCTGATGGAAGCAAGAGAGCTTTTACAGTACAAATCTTCATGGTGCCTTTTCCCATGTACTCACTCTTCTTCACAAACTCTTGTATTTCAGAGTAGAGAAGAGCTAGAATTAGTACAGAGAAGGGCAATCAGAATGACCAAAGATCATTTTGGGAGAAAAATTAAATAGAATAGTCCACTGTAGTCTGGAATAAAAACAGCTGAGGGAGAACATGTTCAATGCATAAAGAATCATGAACGATGGGGAGAAAACAGGGGATTCTTATGAAGTGCTTCTCAAAGCACAAAAGGTAGGTAGCTTCAAAAACTTGAGAAAAAGAAGATAAAACTGGTTAAAAATGAATTTTCTTTTGTTTGCACACAACTTGGCTGTGGAACTCACTGCCAGAGGGTGGTTGTGCAGGTCACAAGCATAATAAAGTTTCAAAAGGAAGTAGGTACATTCCCAGAAGAAAAATCCGCTAGGTATTATTTATGAAGAAAAAAACCACTGTCTCAGGAAGTGCCTAGTCTGCAATTTAACAGAAACTGGGAGAGTTCAGCATAGGGAAGGGCATTATACTTTTTCTGCCCTTTCTTTAAGAATGCCCAACTAACTTCTGTCACAAATACAACTGCTAGGTAAAAACGACCTTGATGTGATCCAAAATAGCTGTTCTGTGTTCCTGATGCCTTCTTCAACTGCCTTGGCAAAGAAAAAGATTATGGTAAATTGAAGACAGTCATGATGATTTTTGGTTTTTGTCTCTCTTTGCAGAAAATATATCTTCAATGAAGTCAGAAAGTCTTGTCTCATATTTCTTCCCTGCCATGGATCTGAAGATTTTACATTTGCTTCAACTGTTCTTCACAGAATAAATGCTGTGAGGCTGTACTGAAAAGAAAGTTCTGAATATATCTTGGCTTTATTTACAGCTGCCACTCTAGAGGCTTTTCCCCCCTAACTCTGTAATCCTGCACTGAGCAGCACTGATGCTTAATGTGCTTTGCCATGCTCAGAAAGGTCATACTTTGAAGGGTGCAGAAAGCAGCAGCAGCTCAGGAAGGACTTCACTAAGCCCCCATCTCTAGCCTCTGGTAATTTGCTGTGTAGTCAGGCAAAAAATGACAGATGCCACCCCACCATCAGGGGTATGCTTATAGTCTAGACAGCCATAACCGAAATCCTGACAAGGGTCTTGCTTGTCTGGGTCTTGATGCCCTCTGGGAGAGAGAAGAAAGGGTACCTCCATCTGATATCAGGTGTCACAAGGTAATGGTGAGCCCATGGTCCAGCTACAGCTCCCTTCACTTCAAATTTTTTTAGCAATTTATCCTTCATAAGGGGAGTCACATGTACAGAGTCCTGAGCAAAATGGAGCCCAAGCTTCTGACTGCTGGTCAGTCCAGTTACAGGAGTGCTTCTGGGAAGAGTAATTTTGAAAAATCTGGCTAGGCATAATTTTTGAACCATGGAACCAAGTGGTTTTCCTGTCATTAGAGGGAATTCTTTAGCATTTTGTAACTAAATTTGTAAGAAGTTCTTACAGAACTAGAACTAGAACTAGAACTAGAACTAGAACTAGGACTAGGACTAGAACTAGAATGGGACACAGCCCATTTCTTTGGTCCACACTTTCCAGTATCTGCAGTGTACAATGAGATCAAGAATATTGTTAAAATGGCCAAAGCACAAGTAACACATGAGTGATAATGACTGATAAAAAATATATGTGATTATCTCAGTCTAACATGCCTGTCTCACACTTTTCCACTATACTTTTTAATTCTTTCTTATGTTCCCAAAGACCAAAATTACAGGGCAGGTGTGTGCATGGACAGTATGGCTTACACTATCAGAAAAGATTAAAAATAGGACCACATTGCCTTCCTTGGCTACTAGAAGGCACAGAGACATAGTAGCATGGAGATCTTTGAAGTCAAGCAAATGCTGCTTACCAGCCTGGACAGGGAATTGTACTAATAGAGCTCTATTACTCCAGGTATCTTGAGTAGCTTGGCTTTGCTTACACACTCCTTGGCTGTGCTCAGAGCTGTGAAAGTATCCTGGGATATAATCAGCATTCACATAATGCAAAAGATCTGTAGCATTGGCACTGCCAGGCAAGAGCTACAAAAGCACACTGCACATCTGCTACTGCTTCTTAGTATGACCACTGCATCATGCAGATACCAGATCTGCATTGGAGCCTTCTGACTCCCAGTTGGACCAGGCTTCAGCTGTGCAGGGGATTAAGAGCACTGACTCCTAGGTAGCCCTACCACTGTAGAAGGCTGCTTTGCATAGCCAGGACAAAGCAAGGAGGATTTATAAGCTGTAAGGGTGACCATAGAAGGCTTCATTTTCTCTTCATGGCAGAACAGGAGAGCCTCCATCACCATTATCCCCACTCTGTAGCTGGACTTCCAGATATTGTGACATTTTAGGACACTTGCCTTGAAACAGCATCCAGAGCACATGACTAAATATAACCTCCTCCCTAAGCAAAGCTTATTCATGGAGTGATTTTCAGCAGGATATGGTTACTGTGTATTTATGTGAGTATACAGACAACAGACCCAAGGACTGATGGACTCCTGTCCATCTGGAAACAGAAGGCCTCAAGTGAAAAGTTTCAGCAAGCTGACTCATGCTGTTCTGACATATGCAATCGGGAAGAGTCACGTGGCTTACTTGTTTCTCCTTCTGCAAAATCTTACTGGCAGGCCTTAAGATGCTCTAAGGAGCATGAACATGACCCTTGTTTCTCACAAGCTGATGACATTACTACTGAGAGAAAGTGTTTAGCAACACAGAGTCCATTTTGCTTGAACACATTGGACAGCGAGTGAAACATAAATGAATACAAATCTTGGTTCAGTGACATCGAGCATCTATGAAAAACAACATGGCTCTGATGAAGATAACAGCTGCAAAGGCCTTCCTGTAGAGACTACAGAGAAATTAAGCAATAAGTTCATGATGCACACAGCTAGAAATAATCTGAAATTAAAAATTAATTACGTTTCATCAGTGGTTCCCTGAAAATAGGCAATTAATTATTTACTACTTACAGATCCATTTTATCTTTGAGTGTTCCAGAGGTCCAAATGAACTCTGGTATGTAATTTCTAGATTAAAAATACTTAAATCTCCATCATAGTTCTTTTTGTTGTTGTTTTCCCCCCAGGAAAAACAAAAACAAAGACTTGAAAAGCTAGAAATTGACCCTCATGCTTGTTTCCACTAAGCACAATGCAGAATAAAGAGGAAGCACATGGGTGGGAAACAACTTATCATCACTTCAACTTGAGCCTTGACTTACAGCATCGTAGTGCCCTGACAATCTCAGCCACTAGCTATTGCTAGATTTTTCATTCCAAGGAAGGTGGCAGAGCATGGTCAGAGATAAGAAACTTTGGGAAACTACTTTCAGTTTCTTAAAGGTTGTTTTATGGCCTGAAATTGGAAGCTACATGGTATTTCTGTTAAAGGTTGGGTTTTTTTGGTTAGGGTGGGATTTTTTGTTTGTCTCTTCGTTGGTTGTTGTTGTTGGGCTTTTTATTTGGTTGGTTGGTTTTTTAAATTCTTAGTATTGTAGCACTAGGCTACATTTCTTCACCTCCAGCAATAATCTATGCACCTCTAGACCTTTCTGGCATTATTCTAAACCCTTTTCTTTTCTGACAGGTCTTTTACATTCTGGCTTTAAAAGGCAACTATGGATTATGCATTCATTATATGTCTGAACACAGGATGAGCCCTTGTAAGTATTTGGACAAGGGACAGCCTTTGAAAGCCCAATATCCTATGGGAAACGCTAAGGCTGATTCACCAGGTGCCAATATCCTGCCTGGTAATTCACTATTGGTACTCTTCCAATTAGCAGTAGGAGACATAACCGCTAATACTGCCAGCTGTTACCTGGAATGCCTTTCTTATCTGCTGTCTTTTTCTTTTCATTGTCTGCTTGTTTTCTTGTCTCTTTTAAGAGAGATTCTGCAAGAAGACGAGGACGTTGTAACACTCAATTAAGCGATGCAGTCACAAGAAGGGCAACTAGCATATAAACTAGAGATAAGGCAGGGAAACAGCAAACAGAAGAAGGTAGGAGGTTTGGTGGGGAGGAAGCGTTCCGGGTGTGAGGAGGAAGGTCTGAGCTAGTGGAGTGGCTGCTCTTTCTCCTGGAGGCTGGCTTGTTGGGGACATTAAGGTGTGCGTTCCTGTGAAGGCACAGACAGGTAGCTTAATTCCTTCTGCACTTGCCAGCTAAGGAGAAAGGCACAGATCTCACAGCTACTTATTTGACCCCACTGGTTGCAGGGTATACCCAGCGCAGGCACTCCCGCCGCTGCGCCGGCCTGGCTCCCTGCGTCCGGCCCGGTGCGGGAGCGCCCGCGGCTCCGCAGGGCGCTGCGGGACAGCGGGGCTGCGCTGCGGCAGCGCCGCCGGCAGCGGAGCGCCGGGCAGCGGGAACCTGCCCCGCAGGCCCGGGCTGCGCTCAGCGGCAGCGGCCGCGGCTCCGGCGGGGCCGAGCGCACACCCAGCGCCCGCCTCCCGCCGCCCGGGGCGCGCAGGCCGGGGCTGCCGGCGCCCCCCGCCCGCCGGTCGCCATGGCGACCCGCCTGCCCGCCTCCCGCGGGGCCGCCGCTGCCGCCGCAGGGCCCGGCTCCGGCGGCGCCGGCTCCGCTCCACTCCGCGCCTCGACCAACCCCAGCGCCGGGAGGGAGTCCCTGCGCGCCCCCGGGCAGGGCCAGGCCCGCCCCAGCCCCGCTGCGCCAGCGGGGCCTGCCCGGTGTGGGAGAGGGGGAGGAGGAGGAGGGACTCCGCAGCGGCAACAACTGACGTGTCCCCGCCATGGAGCTCGGCGTGATTCATCAGCGGCAGCGGGGCGGCAGCGGGGTGCCGCGCTCCGCTCCCGCCTAGGCACTGCCGCGGCGGGGACAGCTCCGGCACCGCTCCGCCGCCCGCGCCGCCCTCCTCCTCCCTCCTCCTCCTCTTCCTCGCCGCCTCTCCTCTTCCCCCGCGGCAAGGCGAATATCCCGGGGGAGGCAAGATGGAAGAAATCCTGCGAAAGCTGCAGAAGGAGGCGTCGGGGAGCAAACACAGGGCCATCAAGGAGAGCTGCACCTGGGCCATCGGTAAGGGGCGCGGGCGGCGGCGCCGGGCCGCCCGCGGGGGAGCGGAGCGGGGCAGGAGATGCCGATGGAGCGGCTCCGTAAGGCAGGGGGCAGGGAGACCTCAACAAACTTGTTCCGCGCTAAGGAGAGCCTCCTTAGCTGAGCTTCCAGCGGCTGGGAAGAGAGCGGAGCACCTGGGCCGTTCAAAATGCCCGGTAGCTCCGCGCTGCTTGGAAGGGGCCGTGGCACCTGCTGCCGGTCCCGGAGAGCATCTCCGCCCTCGCCTTCCCCACCGTCTGAATCTGCTTCGTGGCTCTTGCGAGGCACATATGCGGGTATTAGTAGCTGTCAGTTTCCGTGTATGTTTTGGAGGTGCTGTCTTTTTCTTTAGAGTCCCCCTCCCTCCTTTAAATCATCGTAAAAAACATGCAGTACAGATTTTACGATGGCTCATGTTCGGGAATCTATTTTAAAAACTAGAAGTTTTGTTCTGCTGGATTACATGAGCTCTTTTATCTTTGCAATATAATGATCAGTATAACGAGTTAATCTTTGAGTACAAGCTTAGGTACATTTTAGCATCCACCCATTTTCTGAGATTGTGTCTTGGAAGTGTTTTTTGACATTCACAACCTAGAACACTGATCATCAGGAACCTTAATTTAAATCAGCATAACTGGGATATTTTCAATTGCTTCAAATTTTTGGGTTTTATCCATTCATAGCTACAACATTCCGTGGTAGATCAGACCTGTTGCTGTCTTATTACTGGCGTTTCATCCTGATGTTGCATGAGTTGCTTCAGTAATTGCGTGTTAGCCTTGCACAGCAGCCATGCAAGTATCCTCTATACTGTTCCAGTTTTAGTGGATGTGCTGCTGAAGTGCTGATAAGTGAAAGGGAAAAGATGGTACTCATTGCCTTCTCATTGGGCATGCAATGTCCTGGCAGATTTATGCAAAGCTTTGGCAACTCAAAGCAGCAGTGACTGTTGTTCTGTCAGGTGGAGTAGGTATAAACGTTAGGATCATTGGCTCAGAGGCTGTAGCCAGATGTATCAACTGTGGTTGAACTCAGAAGTTTCTTTTAAAAGCCCTGTTGTTTCCTTTAATTATACAGAAACCTTGGATTCTCCCGATGCTGCTATCAAGATACCACCATATCAGCTGAGGTAAGAACATTGAACTTGAGTTCTGTAGAGCTTGTGAGTATTTGTAAAACTGAAGCAAAAATTTTGAATTAAAAGTGAGGTAGAGGAGTGGGCTGCATCTATGTGATTTCTGTAGTTTTTAGATATGCATACCTAAGCTGGTAGTAGTAGATAATTTTCTGATCAGCCCTTGACCTTTGGCCCTGAATGAAATGTAAGGAAATGTGTAAAAATGGGCTTAAGTATGTATAGTGGTGACATTGGTTAGAAAGGAGGACTCTCTTATGGGCTAAAGAGTTTTCCTGCTAAATTCCATCTTTCAGTAATAAGCAATGATGTTTCTTAGTTCTTCTCAGTGCGCTTGCGTTCTTTTAAATCTCAATCAGGTTTTGTTACTGAAAATAAATATTCCAGAAACTAAAAAGTTATATCATCATATAGCTAGGACACTGACTAGGAACCAAAATAATATGGTTTCTATGCCTACTTCTTCCTTTAGCCTGCTAGATTATCTTGAGTGAGCCTTCTCCCTTCTTCCCATCTCAGTTTGTACACATATAAAATGGGAGAGGTGGCATGGCCCTGATTTGTCTAGCTATTTAAAATCTCATTTTGGAAATTGTCATTGTTATGGAGTAGGTGAATAGGCAAAATTATTCACTGTCCTTTTTGACAGAAACATTAGGAGTCATCAAAGAAAACTAGCAAGTGCACTGTTTAAAACAAAAGCATGTTCTTTCATACAGCTTAATAGTTAAGATGTGAAATGCTTAGGCTTGCCTTATTAGAGAATGTCATGGATGCTGAAAGATTGTGTGCATGCAAAAACCACCTCAACAAATCCATGAAAGAAATTGATTGAAATCTATCAGATGCACAGGTACCATTCTTATTCAGAAGTACCTTAATCAGAGGTGATCAAGCTTATAAAGGAGGATGTAGGAATGCTGCTGTATGTTTGGCCTGTCCTGTGATCCTCTCAGGTATCCACTGTGAGCTGCTGACAGGGGGGGACATTTTTTATTGTTACAATATTACTTTCCCCAGAGTGTTTTTATCCGCTCAAGATTCCTTGATGCTTCTTTCATATATCCTTTGCAAGGAAAGGTAGGGATTGAAGAGCTAGTTATTCCAGAGCAGTCACCTGATGGGGAATGAATAGGAGCAGTTCTTTTGCCACTCTGAATTCCTGTCAGCTGCAGTCCACAAGAGGCCTCAAATCAAATGGGGGATGGATGTAGCACAGGTCTGACATGACCAGTGCCAGACACAATGCATTTCCAGCCCAGAATGGAAACAGCTGGATGACTAACTCTCAATAGGCCCACTAGAATTATATTTACCTGACACTGTGGCTGGAGAAAACTTGGCTCTTCACCTTCCCATTTATCAGCCTCTAATATGGTGTGTGGTCTGTGCCTTTAAGTGCTATTGTCATTCCCTATGAATTAGTTAGCTGGCTGTTACCACATTTCTTCTTTTTCCCCTTGCCTACTACCTCTTTACAGCGAGGTCTTTTTCTCTTCTTCCTCTAGTGTTCTTAATGATGTATTTGTTTAGTTGGGGTATTTTTTCCACTGTAAATCCCACTTTTTTAAAGTAAAGTTAATACCTTTGCAGGTGTAGCTACGATTAAATAAGGTCTTAATGTTAGACTTGTCAGTAGCAATGCACATTATTACTGGATGTTTTGGAAAATGAAAGGTACACAAGAGGATTTGGACAAAAGCTTTTGTTGTGGGGTCCTTTGTGAGGCTCAGCCACACAGCCTTAGATAGTGTGGGAGATGTTGTTAAACATACCCTTCACTCTCTGATAACTTAGATAGTGTGGGAGATGTTGTTAAACATACCCTTCACTCTCTGATAACAAGCTACTGCCAGGCTCCAGATCAGCACACTGGGCCACATCTTGGGCTGGAATTTGCCTGCATGATGTGCAAATTAGATAAAAGTTCTTCTATTGGTATTTGTTAAAAAGGAGCACTGTGATGGCTTGGTTCCTAAAGCTGGAAAAGAATAGCCTGGAAAGTAGAGCAATGGCTGTGCCCAGAAACACAGCCAAGATACAGGATGGAGATGTCCTGGCCGTGCCTCCTTTCTGCTTTCATCTTACATTAGGTGCAGGTTATATCAGCTGCTGTAACACAGATCAGCCTCTGGCTGCTCGTACAGTTGGAATCTTAATCTACACTTCACACTTAGGTTCTTTTCTTTCTACAACTGAAGAATGAAGGCTGCTCTCAAGAATGAGAATATGTAAACTCTGTACTCACTTCTTTCTTACTTATAAAATAAAAAGCCATTTCCTGCTTCTGACACCCCAGTTCTAGATGAGTAGAGGTTCTTTGTAAAGTTGTCTTCTGTAAAATTGTGGTCCTAGTGTGATAATGGGGAAGACAAGGTGTCTCTGCGTTTCCTCAGACTATGAGCATTTGAGTTCAAAGGGTTTTTGACAGGTATTATATCAGCTACATACCTACCTCCACTGTAGTATGGGGGTAGACTGTGTTCTGTCTTGTTCCTGACCTATCCATCGTTTCATCTTGTGTTGAACTTGTGTTGCTGAACGTGAGGCAGACCACATTACAGTTCCCTGATGTCTGTGCAATTAACTGGGGACATCAGCTGTAGCATTTGCACGGGAGCTGTTTCCAGCCATTTTCTGGTAGCAGTTTAGATAGCACATGCCTGCTATGTTTGGGAGCACCTTTTGCCCCAAGGGAGTCCCAGTGACTGACCATCCAGATTGGAATGTATTTCTTTAATTAGTTTGATAGAAGTCTGTTGGGTATATCTTCAGGGAGCTAGATGAGACTGTTTTGCTATTCAACTTCCTTTGATGTTAATTGGACTTATGAATTAAAATCCCCATTAATGACCTAGCATATTGATTCTAGTGAGGGTCATTATTTAAATGTCTCACTTCCTAAAGAAATACAAATCTCCCACAAACACAGAGTTTCCCACAAAGTCTTGTCAGCTCTGCCTTGAGATAGGAATGTGTGTGTGATTTTTCAGTACTTTTAAGTTATGATCAGAGTATTGGGCAAGTGTGTGAGATAATAACAAAGATTAAAGTGGATCAAGATGGAAATGGCCTTAAGTCAGTTCAAGGCTTTACTGTAGATGTTCCATGAATTCTTGAGAAGGGAGAGTCACATAACCCATTGGTAACTGTCCTCTTGTGATCTGTCTAGTATGACGGTATTTGTCTCTGAATATGAGTTGTGAAAATTGGATATATACTAAGTGCTTAAGGAGGCTGGGTGGCTGACTTATAAATAATGAATTAGATAAGAGAAATTGATGTGCTTGTGTTTTAATTGGTGAATTGATCACATGGAAAATAGCTTAAGAGAGCTTAATGTTGTCTGTCAGCAAACAGTTGTTTGCTACTCAGCTGGGCTATATTCACTTCAGCATTTTCAGGATGGCAAATTCTCCCCTAAGGCCAGAACTATACACTGAACAAGGTTCTCTTCTTGGCTTGTTGTGACTTTAGAGGCTGAAATATGAGCTATAAAAGGTAACTGAACAGACACAAGAAAGTGAGCTTTGAAAAAAGATGTTTGATTGGAGCAGTTTAATACTCATGAGGATTATCTGCATATCAGAGGATAAAATAAGAGGCTAGACAGCAGTTGCCAGTCACATACTGCTTTGAAAAAACTTGGGATTGCCAGAGTTTCTTGGAATGCATTATGTCATTAAGTCATGCCTTATAGGCTATGTAAAACTTGGTGACTTGCTATCAGCACAGACTTTGCTGGAAAGAAGAAATTGGTTGGGACTTCTGAAGGGGCTTTTCTTTTTGGAAGAAATGTGAATTGGGTTTGCATGGCCAGGTTTTGGTAGCAGGGGGGCTACAGTAGTGGCTTCTGTGAGAAGCTGCCAAAAGCTTCCCCCGTGTCCAGCAGAGCCAATGCCAGCTGGCTTCAAGACAGAAGTGTCCCTGGCCAAATCTGGGCTAGTCAGAAATGGTGGCAACCCCTCTGTGGTAACTAATTTAAGAGGAAAAAAAGCTGTTTTGTAGATGTAATTGCTTCCAGAGTGGGGTGAGAATATGTGAGAGGAACTACTCTGCAGACACCAAGGTCAGTGAAGAAGGACAAGGAGGAGGTGTTCCAGGTGCCTGAGCTCAGATTCCCCTGAAACCCATAGTGCAGACTATGGAGAAGAACCTGTGCCCCTGCAGCTCATGGAGGTCCATGGGGGCACAGAGATCCACTTGGAGCCCGTGGAGGAAACTCACACTGGAGCAGGTGGATGCCTGAGAGGAGGCTGTGAGCCTGTGGGAGGCCTGTGCTGGAGCAGGTTCCTGGCAGGTATCTGTGGACTCACGAACAGAGGAGCAGTTTTCCTGGTAGGACTTGAATCCTTGTGGAGGACCCACACTGAAGCAGGTTGTGACTCCTTTCCCTAAGCCATGGCAGGAACAACTTGTGACGAACTGACCATAACCCACATTCCTTGCCTCCCTGTGTCTCTGTGTGGGAGGAGGGAGGAGTGGGGGGGAAGGTGTTTAGGTCTTATTTTACTTCTCATTACCCTGCTCTGGTTTTGGTAATAACAAATTCAATTAGTGTCTCTAATTTGAGTCAGTTTTGCCTGTGGCAGTATCTGGAGAGTGATCTCTCTCTGTCCATACCTCAAACCATGAACCTTTCATTATATTTTCTCTCCCCTGTCCAGTTGGGCAGGGGAGTGACAGAGTGGCTTTGGTGGGAGCCTGGCATCCAGTCAGGGTCAACCCACTAAAATCCCTCTTATACTTTTCACTGGCCTTTTAAAAGTGATCAGTGTCACTCGTGCACCGGGGTCGGGGCAGGAACAGGCGAGAGGCAGGATCGTAGCAAAGGCGAAGAAGGACTTTATGCAAAGGAACCGCGCGGTTTTTATAGAGTAGTACGATAGATTCTATTCTATTGGCTAACCAACAGAAACATCTTCCTCACGCACTGTCCTTGAGAGGAACACAAAAACAAGGTAGAAAAACAGCACCTGCAAATTGTTTATAGTCAACAGGTTATCACAGCTTTCCAGCTCCCTAAAATTTCTCACAAGCCGCTGTGAGAAACGCTTGCCGTTTCTCTCTCCCTGTCCCGTGGCATCCACAGATCAGTGTTTCTGGAGATTACAGCTGGAAAGTCAGAAGTCAGTGAGGAGCAGGGTCCTGTATAATAACCAGTTCATGTCCAATTCTGTGTCTTCCTCTTGTGTCCCAGTGTTAATCATGTTGGTGCTAGCTTTTGAAGGCAACTTGTGAACTTCTTCTATAGTCATGGACATGTGGAGGGTAGGACATTTGGGGATGAAAGTGGTAGTTCTACTTTTTTTTTTTTTTTTATCTCTAGATTAGCATCTGACCTAGTTCTTGAGAAATATACAGTTTATAATCTCTTAAAGAAAACAACACGCTCACTCATTTTACCTTAAATGTGCTCAACAAATAATAAAAGCAGTAATTGTGGTGTGATCATCGCCAAACAAACAATGCTATAGAGACTTTCAATCCACTTAGCTTTGCAGGTAATTAATGCATTTACAGAATCTTGAGTCTTGGAATGCATTTCACCTTCTCTATTGTGAAAAAATGTTTGCGATTTCATAATTTATGTCTTCTCCCATCTCTTAATTTTGTTCATGTTTTCTGTTAGTTTCTTTCTGCTGGGGGAGAGTGGCTAGGAAAGCTGATACATACATAGCAGATCCCCTAAACAGAAGTAAGGAGTGGGGAGAGAGGAATAATGGTCTCTGAGGGTTTTGTTCTGGGGGGTGGTTTACAATATCTCCTTCTATTTAACTCTTTCTCTTCTTTTAAAACACTTTGTTTCCTGCTGTTGCTGTCATAACCACCTGGCATTTGGTGCTCCTGTGCTTTCTTCCTGGATGTGACTGCTGGATGTGACTCATGCTGCTCAACCATTACACGGTCACTGTCTGCCATTCAGCAACTGAATTATGAGTTCCCTGGCAGGCAGCTGGCCAAGAAGAGATCCTAGTGACAGTGTGGATTACTGACCTGCATCTCCCATGCTGGCAGTTTACAGCCTGGATCCAGACTTGTGGGAGCACTTATGTAGTCCATTTGGTGTTTTGGATGGTGTATATGCACTGGTCTTGGTTTAAAATTTTGCATTCTCAGTTCTAATCTTGAGGAGTAGACGAGGGAAGGAAATTAGTGTTTAGAAAGGCAATGTGCCACTGATACAGTATTTGAATCAATCTGCATGTTTAATCTGGGCTATGTAAGTGGCCCTATTTCTTGTCGAATGGGCAGGTATTTTTATCTCAGCAAAATTTTGCATCTCTTCTGTGACCCCAAAAGACAGTGATGCTGGGGAGGAAAGGGTAAGGGATATGTAGGGTCAGCCTCAGGAGTCCCTGAAAATGTGTTAGCTGGGGTTGTGACTCTTGATTGTATCGAGCAAAATTTAGCGTTGTTATGAAGAAAGATACATGGTTTCTGTTACTCTTATTTGTGAGCTTGAATGAGTTTTTTTTCCTTTGGCTTCAGTGGTGTTTTTCTAAAAGAGAAGTGCTTGCTCTTTCTGAAGCTAACTTTCTGCCTTTCCTGATGTTCTTGTATTAGTGAACTATAATCACCACTGCCTTGGGTCTTTGTTCCTTTTATAGACTCTTCTAAAAATTCATTCTACTTTTGTGACAAAAGCTACAATCTTGGCTGGGCTGAAGTTAATTTTCCTCATGGGAGCCGGTAGAATGGGAGTGGGGAGCGGCTGGGTGGGGCTGAGGATGAAAGCAGCCATAGTTTTAACTATCTGACTTCTAACAACAAATGCGACTGAAATACTGACCTAAGGTTCTAGGGATGATAATGGGATAGCAGTATGTGTGTTTGTTTTAAACATTTGATCACTTTCAGTGCTTGCAGAAGAGTAGAAAATGAGAACATCATGAAGCTTTTGATAATTGCCTTAGAGAATGAAATATGGTTGGGGGCGGGAAGAGGGGTGGCACTGGAGCTGAGAGGACTGTTTTCCTGCTAAATGGTGCAGGAGGAGGGGTAGCACTGAAACTGAGAGGGCTGTTTTCCTGCTAAATGCTCTGCTCTGATCTTTGTGTGAGGCTGTGCAAGTCATGACTTTTCTTTGTTTTGAAAATGAAGGGATGAGTGGGAATAATTAAAGTCTTTTCTCACATTTCCTTTATTTACATTCCATGAAAAGTAACAAAGCTGCAGGAAATTCACTACCTTTCATTTCCTTCAATGTTTGTTTGCTTAAGAAGCTGAATATGCTGAAGTGCAGTGAGTATAAAATTACGGAATGCATTGCAAACATGGGGATATTTTTAGCAACCATTCCTTAGGTTTGTCAAGATTTAGCGCTGAACTGCTGTGAAAGTTGAATGGCATTGCAGATTACAGCATTGACCTTCAAAATGTAACTAGTACTGACCAGAAATACGCCTCATTCTTCTGTTTCTTCATCTGTTTCTGTAACTCACAGCTGCAGTGGAGAAAATAAGGTAATTTGCAGGATGTCCATGTGCTGGTACCTCTGTGTCTCTTTTTCCATTCCCTCAGCCTGCCTTCTTCCAGCATTGTAAAACTCCTCTTGATGGAAGCTTAATTCTCATAAAACACTTATTTGTCATTTTGTACTTAAAATTTGAAATAAAATGCTTTCACTAGACAAATCTTTAGCTTCCCTTCCAGAGTTACCAAATATAGGGAAGAGAGATTTCATGGAATAGTTTGATAAGCCTTCAGAATTGTAGGCTGAGAAAGTTCAGCTTGTCACCTCATCTTCATACTCCAAATCATAATCAACAAAATCACATAAAGGCTACGAATTGCTTTATGATTAAGACCTGGTGAGGTTTACATGTGTCATCAAGCTTCTTAAGAGCAGAAATTGCAAGTGACTATTGATACCTTTTGCAAAAAGGGCAAATATCTGTGGGGGTGGATGTTCTAGGGAGAGCAATGATAACATGTCAGAGATTACACTAGAGCTTTGGAGACTGGAAGCATCTGATTATTATTTTGGCCTTGTCCACCTTCCTTTAATATTGTGTAGAATCTTTTGCTGTCTCTCTTCCTCTCCTCTCAAGTCAAAGTACGCCTTGTGCTTATAGGTTTTTTTTTGTTCTGTTTTGTTCTCGTCTTGACAACAAGTTCCTATCTAGGAACTTTGTGTTTCTGTTAAAATCAAGATGTTATTAGCTAGTATAGCAAGGAGGCAAATGACCTCAGAAGTGCTCTCCAGCTGAGTGACTGTGCTGAGCTACTTAATTATGATTGTATGAATTCTGTGGTCTTGGCTGCACTGGGTTGGCTGGAGGATTAAATTGCTTATGTTTGCCTTTCCCATGAGTAGAGTTATGCTGCTTCTGTAGTGGCAAATTCATTTATCTTAGGAAGGATGTAAATAAAAAAGATTATAAATACCATTATGTCACTTCTTTAATACCAAGCAGTTTTAAATTGCAATCTCATTCACAATTCCAGGTTGAAAAAAGAATTATTAAAGTTCTAGCTAGGAAACTGTGAAATTAGATTTAGGCATTATTCTGCCCTTTTTTTTTCCCCTGTGCCATTAAACATCCTCTGATAAGCAACTCATATTTCCCTGCAAAGGCAGGCTTATTTAACTGTTGGATGAAGACTTCGTGTCTGGGTTTGAAAAGCAAAAGGATTGAAGGGAAGAGGGAATACATGAGAAAAAGAGGAAGGAGAAATCAAATACTGAGTTGGATGGGACTCTGAGAGAGAGCTGATATCAGCAGCTGAGGTGAGAAAATTGGATATGGAAAGAAAAGGAACTTTAACCTTAAGTCAGAGGAGAAGAAGCCTTTCCCTTGTAACTGGATAAAACCAAAGAGTTTTGTGCTCTGTAGGAAGGAAAATAATGAAATTTATTAAAAAAAAAAAAAAAGGATGCAAGTGGTGAGACAGAAAAATGAAAAGGCCTTCAGCGAGAGATTACAATTTCTTTAAAGGTGGAAGCTCACCTGATGTGTGCAAATATATGAGGCAAATCTTGTGATACAGGAAGCATGCCCACAGGTGTCTCTATGTTAGTGAGTAACTGGATTAAAATCCTGGCCCTGTTGATGCAAGTCGACATTTATCTCTACATAGTTTGGCAACAGTCTCCCAACTGTTTCCTTTTTTTTCCCAGGACCTGTAAATTGCAACAGAGTACTTGTTCATTCTTTGACAGCACAGTAGCACCAAAGTTGTATAATGGTGCATGATCATCTTATAGTGGCACAGTGTCATAAAGATTTGTTGGTTTATTTTTTCTTGAAAAGGAAGGTTCTAACTGGAAGACTTCAGAATTTGTTTTTTTCCCCCTATTGCTCTACTATTTCTCTAAGTACTATTGACAAACTTGTACTTGCATAGAGGTAGAAATTTTAGTGCTAGAGGGGTCTGTTGTAATCATCTGGTTTGACTTCCGGCATTGTGGAGATGGGAGAACTTGCCCTGTATTTATATACTATGGATTCCAAACCTCTCTCCAACCTGAGTTTGACTGTAATTCTCTTTGTAAGTGGGATGATAATATTTCTGCAGTAATCATTTCTCTAGAATGTGAGCAAGGACTTAAATCTTCCTTCTTCTTGAAGAGTTATTACTTGAAAAATGATGCATCTATTCTATGTTCCTAGTCCAGGTTTTAGATACTTCCATTATGCCTGAACTTGTTGGTGGAATCTTTTATCAATGTTCTCTAAACTAGTACAGGAAAAAAGATTTATGTTTCTATTTTGATATGTATATGTGTTCATATATACAAAGCTAGAATTTGTTTTATGTAAATTAAATCATTCCTATTTGTGCAAGGACAGTGTTTGCTTCTGTTTGTTTTACATAAGGGTAGCAGCTGTGGGTACTTGCAGAATTCTGAGAATTCGTCTCTACCAATTATTTTCTCATCATGGGCCAACTCTTCTTCTTGAATAAGTGATGCTAATAATATTACACTGTGCTACTCTGTTCTTTTTAAGCAGCCAAGATGGAGAAAATATTTTCAATCATTGGTTACTCTGACTCTATGTCAGACTTTGGCTGTGACTGTTATCCTGCCTAATAAACAGTGTATCAGAAAATGGCAACAGTGGTGAATCAAATTCTTATCTGTTCTTTGACTGGGCTGTGAATTATTCTATGGAATGCGAACTGGATGCTGATAAGGCCTTGAGGTTCTGAATTTTGCTTCTCCTATGTAATTTCAGCAGGAAGATAATGCAGAGAGCTGTCTTATTTTTAATCTTTAATTTTCAGAAATGGGATTAAAAATAATAGGATTATCACCATTTGCATGAAGGGAAAAATGCTTCATTTATCATGCCCCTTTCCCTAAGTCAGGGAGGGGAAGGTGGGCTGTGAGAGTGTGTTCCAGGCACTAACAACAAGGAGTTAAGTTTAGGCAATTTCCTATCTTCATTATAGTTTTTGTCATGAGAGTGGATTAATGAGCCATTATTCTTTTCTCACTAAAGGCTTTTTTTGTCATTACAGTGAGAATAGAAAGATTTTTATGATCTCTCTACATACAATAGTAATTTGTCTTGCTCTGACCTTTCTGGCAGTCTGTTTTGACTGACCTGTCATAGCATCCCTTATTCCAGACCTGCAGGGTAAGAGGTAGGTTGATAGGTTGACAAGCCACAGCAAGCTTGGACAACTAGAAAGGTCATTGTAACCTAGTGTGCTGAATATAAAGGCTGTGTGTGTCCCCATCACTCATTCTGCAGCTGGCAAAGTTGACAGTTATGGGGTGAGGTGGCTCAGGAGGGACAGCCTGTGCTCTGGGAGGTACTGGCCCCGGATTATGCACTTGGTTCTGTCGCTGAGCTTTTCTGCTTGCACTGGCAGGTAGCTTCCTCTCTTCCAAATCAAAGGTGTTCCCTTCCTTTCATTCTCCCTCTGTGTTGTACTTGATGTGTTTCAATCAGGGTTAAGTTGGTATTTGTGCCTCAAACTGTCCACACCGGCATGCAACAGTATGGATACTCAAGAGTTACAGTGTGAAACTACTTTCTGTACATTATGTAAATGGAGAATGTTCTTAAACATGTTTTGAAGTATATTGTTGTGCATCAGCTCATTCTGAGGACTTCACTTATGTAAAATGCCTTACATGTGTAGTACTACAAAACCTGCATGAATTGTCACTTAACCATACAGAACTGCAGATGATGCAGTAAGCAGTGAAATCCCATGGTGGGGGACTGCTCAAAACAGAGTGGAATTATAAAAGAGCTGCAAGGTATACAGGCAAAAGTCATTGCCTTACTTCACTGCACTCAAATCCATTGAGGTAATTGCAATCTGCATTCCCTATTTTGCAGCCTTATTGAACTAAATTCTTAAGACATTAGAAGGGACTGTGTTAATTTACATCCTTCTCTTCTGTTCTGCCTGAGGATTATCTGCCTGTCCTTCATGTTCTCATGCTATCAGATGATGCATTTAAATGGCAGGTTGAACTGAAGTGTGAAGGGTGCTCAAGCTAATCAAACATTGTAAGATATCTCTGCAGGTGTTTCATAGCTGTAGCATAGAAATGCTAAAGGCTTAATTGACTGAGTGTGTAACAAGAACAGGAAATGACACAATGGCAATTCATTTTCTCCAGGAATACAGTAGGAACACAGTCTGCAGCAACCTTAATTAGATTTTCAGTTAAACATTTTTAGCAAGGATGGGAAGTTCAGCTAATTGAATCTGTTCTAATTTTCATCCTTCTGTTTGTCAGTTTTTGCTCTTCTTTTTGGGATATCTA
The DNA here is from genome assembly GCF_027477595.1 of Haemorhous mexicanus. Lineage (NCBI taxonomy): Eukaryota > Metazoa > Chordata > Aves > Passeriformes > Fringillidae > Haemorhous > Haemorhous mexicanus. The sequence goes on from NC_082343.1 coordinate 52,691,914, forward strand.
TCAAAGCTCTTATTGTTCTCTGCTCATTGCAGTATGTGATGACAGATGGCAGGCAACATGCTGATGTGCGAGGTAGCTACACATAAGCCATAGGAGCTCCCACCTGTCTTCATTATCATGAAACTGAACTGGATCCACTCCAGTGGCTTATGACTTTCTTCATTTTCCCCTCTCCTCCCAGTGTTAATCCACTTTAATATGAGAATAAATTCATTCTGTATTAACAATGCCCAAAATGTTTATATGTTGTTGCAAAAATCTGTAGAAAGTCTAAAACAAATGTGGTGTTCTGCCTAGAAGAGATGCAGGTCAAAATAACCATCAGTTTTTAGCATCCTTCAGTTAGTACTATACACTGTAGTAATCTTTTTTCCTTCTTTTTTTCTTGTTTGTGTCTGGCTGATGGAGTGCCAGTTAATGCACAGATACCTTGTTTTGGCACCTGTTGATCTGCTGATTTCAAATGCGAGTTCTCCTCACTTTAACAGAGGGAGTATAAGAAAGCCACAATGTGAAAGCACTTAAAGGTGCTTTCTGGATTGGAGATGTGTGAAGTGTGTGAAGAAATATGCCAGCTTTCTTTAGAGGGTAAAAGTGCTTCACAGAATTGTGAAATTATCTTTGGATGCTGTATGCAAACATGATCTTTCTGAAACTGATACAGCCCTTCTGGAATGTAACTTGAATAGCAATTTTAATTGCATTTTCCCTTCTCACTTGTTTTAAATTTTCCTTAGGGAGAAGTGTCTCCTTCCTCTTCAACTGGCTCTGGAATCAAAGAGCATGAAGCTGGCCCAACAGGCTCTAGCAGGGATGCAGGTATGACTTAAGAGTGGGAGTGTGTTGGCAGGCAGTGGGTGTCAAGCAAATCTAGGCTTTTCTTTTGAAAAATACTACAGAAAAAGCGTCTGTCCTTGGGTGAACCTAACAATAATGTTCACATTTCTGTGCAGAAGTTAGGATGCAAGTAAAGGCTGGTGATTTTGAAGAGGCCTAAAAATGTTTTGCAGATAGGTGGGAGGTCCTGGATTTTAACATTGAAATGTAGATGTACTCTTCCTTGTGGGCCCTGTGAAAAGTTTGCCACTGCTAAGCATCTTAGAAATTAAGCTGGGACTTGCTGTTTTCTTTGATTAGAAAAGAGGACAGCAGTGCTTGGAAGATGGAGAGGTTAATAGAGGATCTGGAGCTGTGTTCTTTATGTGTGGACACTTTTCTGTTTTTTTTGTACACTGGAAACAGTAGAAACAGCATCTGATTTGGAAGTCTATGAAATTGCAAAAGAGAACAGCAGTGCAGCACATGCAACAACAAAAAAAAAAACTCTCCTGGGTTTGACAGTATAAAAACTAAAGGAGTTTACTGTTCTTTTAATTGGACAAATGAGTACAAGTCAGTAAATACTTATCACTAGGGGGATGCTAGTTGTGGAGAAGCCTGGCACACTGCTGGGGTATAAAATCTATTTTCCAAAAAGAATTTTTTCCCTTGGAGAGCCAGAAAGAAATTGTTCTGGGAATATAAGGATGTAAGTGGATCGTTCAAATTCACCTTTATCCAGCATATGAAGTGTCAGACACTTGATTAGATAGTTCCTCATATTGGAGCACAGTGTGGTTGTAGAGGGGAAGGGCTGTTAAGATAACAAAGGGACTGGAGCATCTCTCTTATGAGGAAGGGTTGAGAGCTGGGACTGTTTAGACTGGAAAAGAGGTGCCTCTGGGGCTGGAGACACCACAACCTCTCTGGACAGCCTGTGCTTGATCACTTTTACTGTAAATTTTTTTCCTGGTGTTCAGAGGAAACCTTCTGTGTTTCAGTTTATGCCCAGAGCTTCTTGTCTTGTCAGTGGGCACCACTGAAAAGTTCCTGTCCTTTTTGCTCTCTTCAGATATTTATATGTGGTGGTGAGATTCTCCCTGAGCCTTTTCTCTCCAGTCTGAACAGTCCCAGCTCTCAGCCTTTCCTCATAAGAGAGATGCTCCAGTTCCTTTGTCATCTTAGCACTGGACTCCAACAGCTCCATATCTCCCATCCTGAACTAATCATTCTTCTTTATATAGAAAACCCCATTATTGTCATTGCAGATTGAGTGAAGTCTCTTCAGGCTGTACAGTGCTAAAGCACTTGATATTCTGCTATGTGGGAAATGCTTTAAAATGTTTTGAGTTAAACCCTGGCTGGCAGTTCAGCTTTACCCACTCACTCCTTCCCTCTCAGAGGTATGGGAGAGAGAATCAAAAGGGTAAGTAAAAGTGAGGAAAATTGTGGGCTAAGACAAAGTTTAGTAGCGAAAGCAAAGCTGCATGTGCCAATAAAAGAATATGTGGAATTCGTTCACCACTTCCCTTGGAGCAGGAAGTTCAGCCATCTCTAGGAAAGCAGGGCTCCATCGTGGGTCACTGTTATGTTGGAGACAAATACCTTAACTGTGAATGTCTGTGTTCCTTCCACTTCCTCTTTCTTTGCTCGGCTGTTGTTGCTGAGCACAGTGTCATATGGTTTGGGGTATCCCAGTGGCCACGTTTGGGTCAGCTGTCCCAGCTGTGTCCCCTGCCAAACTCTTCTGCACCCCCAGCCTACTTGCTGGGGAGCCAGTCTGAGAAACAGGCAGCCTTGAGGCTGTGTAAGCTCTGCTCAGCAATAGCAAAACTTGGGTGTATTATCAGTGCTGTTTTGGTCACGTATCCAGAACAAAGCACTCTTTGAGCTCCTGTGAAGAAAATTAACACTATCCCAGCCAAAACCAGTACAAGCATAGGAAATAAGAAGTAGGAGTAAAGCAGTGAAATGTGCTGCAATGTTGAAGCTGCAGATGAGCATCAGTAAAAATGTGATGCAGAATGTGGAGAGGGAAGTGGGCTGCTCAAAGTCTCTCTCTACTAGGACAGAGCAAGGTTGTGTTCCTGGGATCTAAGACAAGCCACTTTTGCTCTGTTGTGGGATCTTCTGAGAAGATAGGAGCTGGGAAAAGACTTGTGCAGCTACATCTCTTGCAGAAGGCATGCCACTAATAGGAGACACCCATGAAGATGGTTATAAACTGTATGGAAGAGGCATTTGTAGTAGAGCTCCAAGGAAATAGTGCCATTGACGATTTCAGGAGATAGTTTCTGGGATACTGGACAAAGTAAATCTGATCAGTCTAAAATATTCAGTCTGCAGTCCAGTCAGTCTGTATTGAATTCAGTTCAACCAACCCAATGTCAGGACAAGGAATTTTGATATCACCTCAGCTTGGGTTGGTTTCTATATGTGTTTGTTTTAGTCACTTGTTAACTGTGCTCTTTGTCTGAGGACTTGATTGTATGTATTAATAGTCAGCTTCTGTATGACACAAAACACATCTTGCCATGGATCAAAACTGCCACTTCCACAGCATTTGTGCTCTATTGGAGTAATTGGGACAGTAGGTGACTGTCTCCTGTTGGGCAGGAGATCTGATAGCACTAGTTTAATGCCAGGATGTTAGCTTGATTGGGTTTTTTAAAAATTTGATGTTGTTTTGATCTGGGGGGCTGCAAAGGTTGCAGTCTCTCCCAGCTTCTAAAATACTGAGAGGTTTTGCTAAGGACATTATTTGAAGTGATATCAGTTATTGATGTCTGCTTTCTTCTAGGCACTAGGGATGTGGGTGGGCAAAGATGATACTGCAATGGCAACTGACATGACACAGATCTCCCAGTTTTGCTGTTTTTCTTGTATTTTATATTATTGGATTAATTTGAAAATTTTAGACAGAAAGCCTAACCACCCTAGTACCAATCCCTAATAGGTTTAGGAGCAGTACTTTTCAGAGGCAGTTTTTGTCTCAACACGTGTATTGCCATTTTCTCTCTGCAGAAGCTGCTGTCTGATGAGAGGTTTGTATCCATGGAAACAGACTCAGATGAGAAACAGTTGCTTAATCAGATGCTGAATGCTGTCAAAGTGACTCCATCGCTCAATGAAGACCTGCAAGTTGAAGTGATGAAGGTTAGTGTTTCACACACATCAGTGCTTGCAGCGGAGGCTGCATGACTGAATGCTGGGGTTAGCAAATAAATTCGCTGTTGCCTTGAAAATCTTCATTTTAGGACAGTGTTTGATTCCCTTTTCCTACTGGCAGATGTCAATTGTTTTCATTTCTATTTTGTGTTTCCCTGGATTAAATAGGAGATAGCTTACATTAAGATTCAGAATACTGGTGGTTCCAGTTTTAGCAAACTTAAGTAGGACAATCAATTTCCTCCATGGGAGAGCACAGGCAAAGGACTTGTCGACCTCAAAGTTTGTTATTGAGCATTAGTGGTCATGAGATGGGCTGTGCACACTTGTAATTTTGTATTGTGTGTGCATAGGTGCTGTGTAATTTGTTAGCTGTATTTTCTCTTTGTAAAATGCCAATGATGGAGCATGATTTGTTTAGGTATCAAAATGTCCCTGGACCAGTGCGTAAGGGAAATCAGTGTGTTGTATAGTCTGTCGGAACTTCCATTTCTAGGAATACTCTAGCATTCTCCTCTGGGCATGCTAGGAAGCTCAGCTGCCAGGAGGTACTGTTTTGGCAGGGAGGCGATACCAAAATGCCTTGCCCTGTGATCATGTTGGTTGTATGACTTAGAAGTCACTTTTCTATATCCATATTGGCAATACCTTTATAATTTGTGCAAAGCAAGATGATGATGGACAGTTTTCAGATGTTTGGGTATAAAGTTTGTGCTGCAGGGTTTGTTGTGCTATAGCTATCATTGGCTGAAACCATTTTGGAGCAAATCTGATGGTCCTTTTTGCATGTTCGTTATACCTAGTACTGATTGATATATTTGGATCTGTTCCTTGACCATCCTTTATTTCTAAGTGCATAGATTAGTTATTTTGTAATTCTGTGTGACATCTTGGGTCTAGTGAATGTATGTTACCCACTCAGAAACTGCTCCCTATGAGCTGTACTCTTTACCACTGGAGGTGGAATATGCCCACTGTGTCAGAACTCGCAGAGGGGTGAACCTAGCAACAAAAAAGGGAGTAGTATTTGAGTGGACTGTTACCTGTTTTACAGCAGCAGGCTTCTGCTTAACTGATGACACCCTGCTCTGCACTCCTAGCCCAGCACACATCCTTCCTGCCCCTTTTGTCTCTACCGAGGGAAAGAGGAAGAGTTAAGTACTTGCTGTACTGAACCAACCGGCTCCTCTTGGAATGCAGTCATTTTTTGCAAGTTGCTTTTTTTACATTCTTGAGTGTTAGAGATTCAGAATGTGCATGCACAGTTTCTTTGAAAGCCTGAATGTACATCTGTGAGGCAAAGAATGTGAACACTATATTTTTCTACAGTTCTGAGTAAATATCTTCTCAAGTTGTCTTGACATATGAGAAGCAAATATAATTTCAAAACATCAAACCACAGAAAACCCAAGCCAAAACATTGTATTTTTGTATGTTTTTTTTTTTTAATTAGAAAACCATGTTCAGTTCCAGTTTAAGTGCAAAAGAGAAAAGAGAACATTTGTCTTAATTTCACTGAGTAAAATTTTGATGTGCAAATCCTGAGCAAAATGTGTGTATGGTAAAAGTCGGGCTACAACTTCAACTTCCCATTCTGAGAACAAAGCAAAATTCTATTTTGATTTAAATATTTCAAGAGACCGGAGGGCCAAAATATACTGTAGTCAGGACAGTTAAAACACAGACTCATTAGATCTGAGCCTTGCCTGACAGTCAAATCAAGCAGACATCTCTTCAGATTTTAACCTGAAGATTACAGATGTCATTGCAACACTTGAAAATGTTGTTAGCTAACCCAGGCCTGATGAATGGCTAAAGCCTTTAGGGAGGAAGGAGGGAGATTTCTAGCAGCTGGTCTCAGCAATGTGTTCTTGTCCTTGGATCTGCTAAAATGTGTCCTCAAGACAGCTTATGATTGTACATTAGTCTATGTTATTCCATCTGGAGGAGATAAAATACATCTTTATCTAGTGCACATAGATATTAGACACTCCTGAGTGTGAGCAGGTTTGTGTGAAACTGTGTCAGCTGTGGTGCCATCCTGGTTCTTTGTGTCAGCTGTGGTGCCATCCTGGTTCTTTGTGACTCGCTGCACAGTTGCACCAGTCTCACAGGTATTAAGAGTACAGCCATCAAAGATTACACAAAAGCTTTTAGTCATGCAAAATCAGTGTGAAAGTAGACATGCAGGAGTACAGAATTCACTGTAAGTTGCTGGTGTGTAAGTGCCTAAATCACTTTAATGCGTTTGGGGATTTTTTTCAATATTCTATCCAAAATATCTCCTGATATTCCCAGTAAGAGTATACCAGAAATTCACACTTCCCATACTATCAAAAAAAAGTCTTGGATATTTATGTTTATGGTTTGTTGTGACCCACCTGTATTACAGATGGAAGTGTGAAAGGATCAGATTAGCTGAGCATTCTGTAAAGATGCTTTTTACATTCAGATGACTGCATGTTGGAATTGGCAGTGAAAGGAAAGGGGTGCAAGGGCAGTTAGAGTTGCCTTGCCTCACACACTTTTGGAGCACGCCCAGTATTGTGAAGGGCCATCCTTAGACAGGGATGGTATGAGTTGCTGTAATGGTTGCTGTAAATAAATGGAGAAGAGTGCTAGCTGGATCTCTTCTGGACCTGAAAAAAGCAAACAACTGGGGCTTCTGTTTTAAAAATGGAAGGACATTGACTAATTTATGGCTAGGTACCAAATTCTCCTGATTTTTAAGGGTGAGTGTCATGGAATGCCCTGCGGATTGCCATATTGGAGGATCAAAAAAACAGCGTTATGATAGCATTCAGACTTAAAGTCCAGGGCTGGGAACTGTATAGGAGTGCATCCTGGCCAGCCCGGCAAGATTTGAACTGCCCAAATGCAACTGTCAAGATGAACTTAAAGCTTCCCCTCTTACGTTATCTCTCACCTCTGTGCTACGTGAGGTACCTCTTTCCTTTGCATAAACTTGGCTTGACTCTCTGCTTCCTCTGAATACCTGTTGGGGATTGTGCCTTTCTCTTTAGAAAGCTTTTTCATGTGGAGTCATTATATGGGGAAATTCCTCCCTTGAATTTCCAGAATAGAAGTGATACTCTGAAGTCCTTGTTTATTTTTCTTGCAGAACACCCTTATAATTGCTAATCACCAAGTAATTCTTATGCCAGCAGCACTTTTATGCCCAGAAAAGGCAGTGATCTTCTCAGTGAGGAAGGGGGAAAGGCTGTGGTTTCTCTTTGACATGAATGGGCATGAATAACAAACACAGGTGTACTAACTGGCTTTGATTTCCCACATATCAAAGCAAGCTGTCTGGGTATATAAATTTTGCATTCAGACTTGTATGTTATTTAACTGCTAAGCCAAATATTTCTTTAGAATATCTCAATTACTACCCACTCTGTGTATTCTCTGTATCTCTGATACATTCTATGGTAGAGATTTATTAGTATTTTCACACCAGGGACTAAAGTGAGTTTATTTAGGTGCTTTTATTTATATTAAAAGATACTGAGATAATTCAGGAAGTCTGACTAGAGAGAACAGTGTGTCTGACACAAGGCCACTTTAGTATTCATCTTTGCTCTTGTCATCTTTGTTGCCATAAGACTGAAAAGTCTTCTAATATGTGTGTTAGCAGTTTGAGTTTTACTATGCTCAACTAGCTATGTCAGTGGAAAGGAAAAATCCCACAGTCATACAGTACCTTGCTGATGATTTTGTTATACATCAATAACTTCAGTTTCAAACTGAATAATTAAATATTTATACTTTTATATTTTCTTTAGAATATTCATTTAGGAAGGAAGAGATATATTGATTGCTAATCAAATGCAATGCTTTATCAGTGAGACACCGAAGTGACTACAGCTGCAGATGCATGGAAAAAATCAGGAGGACAGTAATTTAGCACTTTCCTTGGATGAACATGAACATGATCATGCAGTGGGGCTGGCTCCGAAGTGGGAAAAATTTTGTTGTGTGACATGGTGCCATGTTTTAATTGAGTGAAATGCAAGGGTGTCTCTCACACTGAGGGGTGGGGACATTCTGTTGATGTTAAGCACTAGGCTAACAAGCTGTAGGTAGTTTGCTGCAGAAAGGGGACATGTTCTGGACTGAAGATTAATACTTGCTTTTGAGTTCAGTTGTGGAGTCAGGGGATCCTGATTTCCCCCCCAACCCCAGCTTAATGCTTTTAAATTCTGGCTTCAGATGTTTTTTAAATGGCTGAAGTACTTTTACTTTGTGCAGTTAGACCTTTGCTTGGAGGAATGCATACAGTATTGACAAAAGCACCATCAAATATTGTCAGATCAGTAGTGGAAAAGGAAACTGGGAATCTAATCTATAGCAGAACCTCTGGATTGCAGTCACTTCAAACCCCAGCAATTCTGTGATTTTTGCTTTCTCTCTTTGAGTTTTTTGGTAATTTTTCATCACTAGCCCTGACTCTAAAATGCTGTCCCTCCAGGAAAGACTAGAATTAGGCTTTGAGTGTAACTGTGGCACCCAGGCTGCTGAAACCAAATATTGAGGAAGTGGGAAGTACAGAAGGAATCCTAAACAGCAGAGACACTTGGATATTTTTCTTTTTTTTCTTTTTCCTTTATTCTCATGCATGTTATAGTCACTTTCATTTATGAGTTGACCACTTTTTTAATAATGCAGTACTTCTATCTGACTGTTATAACATTATTCTCAGATAACAACAAAAAATGTTTAATGAAGTATTGCAAATTACTAGATGAGACCTCACATAGAAACAAGTTGTTCAGACAAACCAGATACACAGAAACAAATTCTCCAGATAAACCAGATACACTATAATATAATGGGTGCTGAAGTAAGAAAGTTTCTCTTAGGACAAAGGTGTGATTGATCGTGTAAGATTTCCCTTTCTACTGCATCCTTTTATTTTTTTCAGTCACAGAGACAGCCTTGTCATATAATTCAGTGCATTTCAGTCCAGCCTGTGTCCAGATTTCCTGGGAAATTTAGAGCTTGCAGGATAGAAATTTTCAAGCGAGAAAAAGAATAATGACCTCTTGTGAAAGAAACTCAGTTTTTGGATTTGATTTATTTTTCCAAATACTTGTTCTTTATTTCACTAATTATTTCTAATTAATAGTTATATGCTGGGCATGTTATGAATATATACTGTGTTTCTGTCAGGGAAGATTCCAAGCTTTGTTTCTTATTACATCTGAGAAGACTTCACACGGTTGAGTTGCAGCTACCTTACTTGTGGTGGTTTTTGAATAGATTTGAGGATTGCTTTGAAACCAAAAAATAATCTTCCAAAGTGGCTCTAGAGGGAAGACTCTTCTAGCTCCCATCATTTACCTATTGTCCATGGTGAACAGCAGTTTCATTTAGGAAAGATTAGTTTATTCCCAATGACTCCAACTTGCATTTGTTTGTGGCTTAGGTATATTTCTTGCAGATGGGCAAATTCTTTAGGATTTTTCTTCTGTAGGCTTTCAGTGGGGAGTCAGCCAGAAGTTTATTTTATCTGTGAATGAGGTTTAATGAACCCTTGCTAAATCTGCTGTGTCAAGGCAATCTTTTCTCTTTGTCTTTTCACTGATCCATTAATATACAGTATTTGGGAGCTCTCCAGTAATAATAGTAGACAGCTCTCTTTGTGATTTCAGTTTTCACTTTGGATATATTTGGAACTGAAATCTGACTTAGAGTTCTGTGGTGAAACTTAGTTTGTGTAAGGACAGACTGTCTTTAGGTTGGGTATTAGTGACTGTTCTTTCCAAGATTGCTACCATAATGCTTTAAAGGTGCAATGTGATTCTTTGAGTGCTAAGACTCATCTCCTAGTTTTTATTAATTTATATTCTGTAGTACCTAATTAGATTGATAGGGCTCCAATTATGGTGTCAAATTAGTCACTTGAGAAGGTCACTATTGAAAGTCTACAAGGAGTCTGAGAAAGTTTAGTGACAATTTTTTTTTTTTTTTTTGCCTTGGTTTTCATAGCAGTTATAGTTGACCTGGTGCAACCATGTTGTTACAGGTTCAGCGAGGTAGTCCTGATCTGGTGCAAATATTGAGTGAAACTGGACTGTGCTTGACCAACCAAGCAAAACTTACAGTTAATTATTTCAGAAAACTTGTCAGGAACTTTGTAGTTGCTTGAGCATGTCCTTGGCCCTCCAAGACAGAGAACAACTTATATATTTGAAAAATGGCTCCAAAGTGTTTGGTCCAAAATGTTGACACAACACAACTGTACAATCCCAGTCTCTGTGCATGATTATATTCTAAACCATTTTCTTGAATATTAATAAATGAGATGATCACTCATAAGCTCTCACAGATACATCTCATTGTTTTAAGATTAATGTTTATGAAATATATTTTTCCACATACAATGTGGTTATGCTTAGTCGAATATAGTTTATAGCTGTTCTGCTTTGTCTTGAACTGTAAAATCAAATGGAGGTGTGTTAGCATCTGCTCTGTTAAAGAGGGGATTCTGTAAAGACTTTCACAGTATCATGCAAATAAGATTTTTTTTTTAAGATCAGTTCTTCTAAGAAATGCTACAGAGTTCTTAGTGCTTAGCCTTATCGTAAGTTAATTTTTTTGTAATGTAGGCCAACTACAAATCCAGACCCTCTTGGGTTTGCTTGTCTCATTTTGCTTCTTTCTGGTTATTTTTGAAAGTCATTTTATTCATGTGCTTAGTTATAAGTAACCAGGTTAATTCTGATGGATTGAATGACCTACCTTGTGGGCTTCAAGGCAAGCTCATCCTTTCCTGAGTTAATTAGAGCTATAGTAAATGCCTAGTACTGTGATTAAAGAATTCCCCTGGTTCTTAGGCGTCTGGTCATTGTAGCCAAAACCAGGCTTGAATTAAATAGCAGAGCTTTCTCCTTAAGGAATCCAAAAGAATGATAATGGTAATGGCCTGAATGAGGCCAAATGGATGCTGGAGGATAGCTGCCTAAACCAGTCAGTAGTTAATGCACTATCTCTGTAATGAAACCTCTTTCCAGGATCCATGGCTTTTCCTCACTACCATTCTGTGCTTGAATTCTATCCCTGAACAACCTCTGTGGGTTTCGTCAGATGTGTAATTTCAAAAATCTAAGCAGAGTATTGGTCAGCTTAAAAGTTTTGCAGGGTAGAAAAGTAGGCTTAGTTTCTTTCCTGAAGAAATTCTAGTGCAAAAATTTTAAATGTCTCAGAGTTGTGAGGTTATGAAGGGGTTTTCAGATAGAGAACATGCTCATTCTGTCACATTAGAACTGTCACATTTGGTGTGGCATAATCAAAATCATTGGCATCAACCAAAAAGCAGCAAGTCCCTCGCTCTGTAAAGTGTAATTTCACACCTATCAAGTGTGGAAGTACAAGTTCTTATAGGCTTTTTTTAGTCTGACACACATACCAAGAACCTGGAGTTCACTTAACCATCACAAAAATGAATTGCAAAGACATTATATGATCAGAACCCCAAATATAGAAACCCTCTAACTGTGACACATGGCCTTTCAGTCTTTTGCCAGCTGCTGGACATTAATGCTTACTGGTGGTGACAGTGGCAAATTCTGCCAGCCAAAGTGGCCACACAACAGTGGCATGACAGGGTCACTTGCCATAGCTTTTGCATGCAATTGTACCTGTACTGCAGGTGTGCCACAGCTGTGCGCAGATGCACCCAGGTTAGACCTTCTTGCTTATCAGCATCCCATGATCTGGGCCACTGCTACCAGAGCTGTTAGCCCCTTCTGGTCCTGGGGGCAGCTGAGGGGAAAACTTGTGTCCCAATAAGCTGTTCCGACACTGCCAGCCAGCTCCTTGGGTCCTCTACCCTGGAGCTCCTCATGTCTCTTGTAAGAGAGGGAGAAGATAGAGAAACTGTATGTGACATGGCAGTTGGTGATGCAACCACAAAACCAGCTTATCTGGCTTTTTAATATCATTTTCCTGGATGCAGGTCAGGATATGGTGTGGGATAGGGTAAAATCCTCTGGCAGGCCAGACAACCTGTGGGACACCACTTCCTAGGTTTTGTTGAGGTTAACTTTTTGCCAATTAATCTAGTGACTTGAAACAGTAATTTTAAATCAGCTGTTTTAAAGTACACTGCCATGCAGAACACTTCCCTGTTACAGCTTTGCATTTTCTGAGAGCAAGGGAGTTATCTTCCCTCTCTCTTGCCCAAAATATTCTCTTGTTGTCAAGAATAAATGTCAGAATTTTCCACCCAGGGGAGACACCAGTTCTTTTTTTCCTTGACAGCTCTAGCTCTACTTACATCCATGTGTTGACATCCTTTTGAATCATTTTAGTAATTGGTGCATGAAACTTCATTTTTATTTGAGAACTCTTTAAACTATTTGTTGGTGTTTTCCAGTTTGGTATTTCTCCTTTTTCACTTTTGTTTTACTCAGATTTGCATAGTATAATTTGTAAAATAATGCAGTATACCTGAATAGATTGTAACCTGTAAAGGAGGAAATGTCATCCTAGTACTGCTGTTAAGCCTTTTTCTTTATTTTTCCTTGCCTTTAATTGTTAAAATTCTAAAGCTAAAACCCCCTGTCGGAATGTTGGCAAACACTCTTAAGTATCTATTAAACTTTGAATAATTTCTTTCCCTTCTACAACTGTACTACATAAGTAGAAGTTTCACTTGGTTTCATGCCACCATAAATAGTGTTCAGCAGCAGTTCTGTTTTAATCCAGTGAACTAAATGGGCATTTTCTTCTCTGAGCACTCAGTATGTCATTGCTGGTGATGTGTGAGGTTCTCCTTACCAGATATAGTCCTTATGTCTGAAGCCCTGGTGCATTCATAATGCTGAGCAGCATTTATGGGTTTACTAATTCATAGCAGACACATACTCCTCTCTCTCCATAATTAAAATCTGCTGTTTGGTACAGTGACACATGGTGACACAGTGTAAATGACTTCATTAATGTGCTTTGTTTCTCTTGCCCTTGTTTTCCTTCAAGGCCAAAGAGTGCGACATGAGCAGGTTAGCAGTTATTCTGACAAATAGGGGGACACCTCCTGTCCAAACTGTTTTGCAGAAATACTGGATGACTTTAAATGTCAAACTATTGAATGAGGTAAAGGGCTGTCCTTCCTATCAGGGTTTTCCTCCAAGGGGCAGGATGTGAGAATCATCTGACACACATTGCATCCAAGTTTACTAGTCTGCAAATAAAGTAAGTTAGGAAAAGCTTCTTTTACAAACCCCACAAAGGGATTAGAGGTGGTTGCAAAATTGTTTCCTTTGTAAATTGTAAAGTTTTGAACCTTTTCTCTCTTTCTTGGGGGTACTGCTTGCTTTCCTACACACTGTGCTTATTTCATGTGCCTCCACCATAAGCTCTTCAGCGTGAGAATTGCTTTGTACTACAGATTTGTACTAAGCTAGCAATGCTAGGCAGCCTTACAATCTAAAAACGTTCCCACATTTTTCCTCTTCAAGAGGTCACAGAATGGTTTGGGTTGAAAGGAGCCCTAAAGTTAATCTAGTTCCAATGCCCCTGCCATGGACAGGAACACCTTCCACTAGACCAGGTTGCTCAAATCCCCATCTGACCATTAAAGTATGGAATCACACAGAATTACAGAGCAGGCAAGGTTGTAAGGAACCACAGTGGTCAGCTGGTCCAATCTCCCTGCTCAGGCAGGTCATCCTAGAGCACGTGGCACAGGATGGATAGACATTGTGATGTCAGTTTAATTACATTGCACTTCATTTTGTTTCCTGTACATTTTGTTTCAATTGACATATCAGATGCAGAGTTTTTTGGTTTTGCTTCTACTTATTGTGAAAACTACCCATGTGTGTGCTCTTATACTACATTTGGGACTGTAGCCTGGGAGTCCAGGGAGTAGGAATTGTATTTCTTGTTCCACGATGGTCAGAGCATCAACAGTAATTTAAATAAATACTTTCATTATGGATAAACCATTTATGGAAATGTGATCTCATTGGGCATTTGCAAGATAATCCAAGCCAATTAAAAAATTGTGGAAGCAGTGTGACTTTGAAACTATCTCTACAGTCATATAAGTTCCTTCTTTAAAAAAAAGAAACAAAATATGGTTTAGAGTCCATACCAATCAGTAAAAGTTGTTTTTCAATTTTGTTTTTTACTGGAATAGCTTTCTAGTTATTAGGAACTGCTTTGTAGTTTTGTTTTTGCTTTCCATATCAGTGGTTGAAAAAACAACATGTTATTGCCCAAGAAAGTCTCTATCTTTCTTTTCTTGAATTTTTTGAATACAGATTGTTTGAGTTAGTATCATGAGTAGTTAAGCAGTCTGTGGGGGTATCCTGTCTGGAGGCTCAGTGTTTTCAGTGGACCGGAATTATTAAGTTTGGTTTTGTTTGGTTCGTTTAGTCCCATTTTTCATCCAGTAATTTTTAAAGAGGAGCCTGCTGTCTTCCTGTTTGTTCCACATAAAAGGGAAAAGATGCAAGTTAAGTGTTTGGATCATTGCCATGACTGTAAATGAGCCTTGCAGCAGTGCTGATGGAAATCATAGCTGAGAGCAGTCTTGTGTATTGGTCAGAGACATGTTTCAGAACTTAAAATGATTTGTGGTAGCAGTGGAATAAGCCAAGAATATACTGGCTGATAACCTGTGCTTCTGTCATTTGGTTGTATCAGATTGTATGCCCTTTCTCTAGCTAGTGGGTTCCCAGGTCTTATTTTTTACAAAGAGTAGCAGTCAAAACTTAGCAGTCTTTTTGCTGAAAGTCTCTTTTGCTTCATAGCAAAGTTTTGATCATCACTTCCTTACTGAGCTTGATCTCTGATGTTTCTATCATTCACATGTTACATGCAGGTTTTTGGCACTTGTGACAGAAAGGAGAGTCTCTATCTATCTATCTCTCTCTCTCTCTCTCTCTCTCTCTCTATATATATATATATATATGTATGTGTGTGTATATATATATCTATATATGTGAGTGTATATATATATATATATGCACTAACTTTTCACAGTTCAGCTCTATAAAAGATGGAAATTAAAAAAACCAAAAACAACAACAAAGAAATACAAACACCAAAAAAGGAGGGAAGAAAGAGATTTTGAAAAGCAAAGGCTTAAAAGAACACCTGAACTGATGGGTCCTTCCATGAATTGTAGTGTATTGGCATCGGGTTTTGATCTGTGGAAAACACTAGATAGTAACACATCCTACAAAGCCAAGATGGGACAAGAGAGCAGAAAATCACATGAAGTAAATAAGGTTTTACAACTAGGGAAAACCAGAACACACAAACCACTGAATAGGATTAGTCATCGATGTCCATCGTGCTTCTTAGTGTGATAAGAAGAGATTTGTCAGTGGGAGGTAGCACTTGTCTCTCTGTGTTTAGGCACTGTGTTAGACACCTGTGTTTTACAAAGCAGTGTCTGGAGGATACAAATCAGTTTTTCCTTGAGTACTGAATATATAGTTTTAGCCAGCTGCTGAGCTCTCACAGCTATTAGGAATGTCAATAAAATTTCAGTGTAATTATTAGCTGAGAAAGTGAGGCCCCACAGCTGACTGTGAGGCTGGCCAGTAGTTAAGAATCTAGTTAGTGCTAAACAAAATTGTTTGGCTTCAAAGCTTTAAATTTTTCACATATGGACTGAGCAGCAGATGGAAATAACAGCCCTTGTAACTTATGTTATTATTAGCCAAATGAGATTGATAGTTTTTATAACTGACTCTTTACCTTTCTGTTGTTCTATAGAATTTGCTCTGGAGACAGGAAGAAAGGTACCACAATTCCTTTTCACTGGCACTTGTGCATGTGCCAGTAAATGTTATGGATTGCAGAGAAATTTGTAGAGTTCCTGTCAAGAAATACAAAGTACAGCATTCTTAATTGTTTGTAGTTAGAATTAGATTGCTTTCTCTGGCAAGTTCAAGTGCTGTGTAGCTTGTATCTCTCTTTGTAATATTGAGGTGAGCTGTATAACACTTTGAAGAAATTCCATTTTGTCCATTTCAAAGAAAAGAAAAAACCACGAAGAAGGAATTTGGCTCAGAAACTTTGCTCCAAAGATAAATGCTAAATATTTAAAAAAGAGCTTCTAGTGCAGGACTATTGTAATTCATAAGAGTAGTGTGCCCTTTTCTGTTGTCACTACCTCTAGTATTTATCCACATTATTCAGCTTCTATTTATGAAGTAGTGAGAGTCAAATCAAGATATCATATACAGAAAACTAAAATTCCCATTACACAATGGCTTACTTGGAACACTTTTAGTAGTAAAATCATCTTCTGTAATAACAGGATCAAGCTCCTTATTGATATTCTATTTACAAAACAAAAATGCAAACAGAAAATCTGACAACCTTAGAGTAAGATGTGACATCCTGTAGTAAAATGTAGGTTTTCTGCTAAGAAAAACACTCGTAAAGGTGCAGTGCATTTCATGTGTAGTACTTTTCAGTAAAACTCTCAAAATGCTAAACAGTTTATTTATGTCCTCCTTCAGGAAAACATCATACTCACCTGTGGACAGACTCTTCTCTACTTTGCCTGTCGTTAACAGCCATTAATGTTGACTTATCTGATGTCCCAAACTTCCTTGTGAAGCAGAGGACAGCAGTTCTGAGTAGGGCTGAGAAGCTGTAGTGGCCAATACATTAGTGTTAATGTGATTTGATATTTGCTGCTACATTTTTCCCAAGAAACTCATACTGTTTCAGAACAAGCCACACATAAATTCTGGTACTGGAGGGGTTTTATGCTTTGAAGGAGAGAGAACAGTAGCTGAGACTCTGTCTTCTGTGAGGCAGAAGAGATTGGAAAGGAAGACAGGCGAGAGGGAAGATATCTCCAGACACAAAAGGCATCACACCACAGCATCTCTCCCGGCATTGCCTCACTCACCCATTTACCCTGGTGATTCACATCACATTCTTACTCCCCTTCTCTTCAAAGTAAGATGTTGAATTGGTCTTTTAGTGTCTTATTCTTCCTGCTGAATTCAGGACAGAAAAAGCCTCCCTTCATGAACTGCAGCTTATGGATGTGTTTTAGCTACTCATTATCAAGTGGCTATAATACACTTAGTGAAAATATCCTGTGCTGGGAAATCCTCAGGCAGTAATTAATGGCTTTTTTCATATAATACTTATCTGCCTGTGTCACTTAAGTAATAACTTGTATTGTATTTTTCCTTCCTCTTTTGTATATTGATAGAAAAGAATGGAAGGACTGATTATAAATCATGCAGAGCTAGTGGTTAAAATATGAATAGGGGTCCAAAGCCAGAGTTGATCACTGGATTGTCTTCCTTTTGGTGGTCATATGTAGGAGACAGCAATAAGTAATCCATTGGGTGGTGCCTCTGGGGCCAACAAGATGCAGCTTCTCAGGAGGATCTCCTCTATCCCAATAACACACAGTACTAAGAAGTTTCTGATGCTGTTTCTCAAAGTAGGAAGGAGTTGTGGCTAGGAGCACATGGTTGGGAAGGAGAGTCAATAATGGCTGAAACTTAATTTTTTAAATTTCCTCTCTTTTGATGCAAGGTCTTGCTCTGTATAACATATACCTCCACCTTTGAGCTGAATGGCAGTTCAGTGTTGAAGATTGCTGAGGTAAGTGCCTCTGTTATACCGCTGCTTGTGTCACTTAAGCTTTCCCCACTACCTAGAGTGTGTCTTCCATATGTAGCCTGAAACTGAACCAGTCTAAAACACATCTACCGTCATTAGGACTGGTATTACCTTATGCCTAGTGTGAAGAAATAGTTGCAAGTCCAGCAGGTTTGGGTTTGCATGGGAAGGCAGTCTTGGAAGTTGACTGATAATTGTATATTACAGCACTGCACATTTACTACTTCTCATATTTAATTTGCATTTTGCAATAGAAAAACTTTCTTGAGTTCTTCATAAAACAGCACTGCACCGATTTCCTACTGGCTGCAACTCTAACACTAATGGAGTTGCCTGAAGAGAAGTTTATAAGCCATAGTGTGCCATGTTAGCATAAGTACCTCAATGTTCCTTGTGTGAATCTCTTTCCTGACACATCCAAGTAAAATATTTATAATGCCCCTTGATCCATTGGATTCTTAGTCACTCCACTCCCTTTATTCCATTAGATTTTAGTCTGAATTAAATTGTGAAGGAGCTTTGGTTGTAGAAAAACATACTTGCAGGCATACTACCTGAGCCTCTGTATGTGAGTGATATTTTTAGTAGAGTGTTGCAAGCTATGGGCTGTTTGTTCAGCTTAGAGAAAATGCACAGGAACACTTAATCCTCCTGTGCAAACCACACAGCTGTGTGCAGAATCTATTATAAAGTTGCATTGTTAATGTGGTATGGGCAGAGCTAGTGTCCATGAAGGAATGTAAATGTTACTTACATGTCCTACGTTCCCAAATGTCTGTAGACATTTAGAGATGTGCTACTTCTCAATTTTTTTATTTGGGATGGGTTTTTTTTGTAAAAACAAAAATCCCATGTGAAAATAACTTACTTTAGCTGGAAGTTACAGTATTTTCTGAGTTCAAGAATGAAACTGACCTTGCCTTATCTTATCAGAAGCTGAAAAAGGAGTTGTAGGGATAACAGGGAGCCAAAGAAAATTACTTTCATTTTGTAAAAGACCAAGGGCTTTAAAAGGCAAGGATACAACAGAAATAGTTCATGTATATAACATATACCAGATTAAAAAGATAGTAATCATTCTAGATTAGCACGGCTTAGATTTTGGTTTCTCTTGTGCTAGGTGAGACCATAAGGTGTGGCTATTTTTGGAGGTCTTTGTAAGCCCCATCTGTAGATGCTGCAGCAGGGATGAACTGAATTGCTACTTAAAGCAAGCCATAGTTTTTTAATTTCTACTAAACCCTCTTTATGTCAGTGTCACACACTGAAAAAAAAATACAGATCATTTCCCCTACTGCAGTTTTTCTCACATTTCTCAGAGACTTCCTAACATGTGAGGCAAAAGCTGATGAATTCAACTTAGTGCATCTCTTGGCTGTAGGTAAATAGCTTGAGATTAAACAAAGTGCTTGCTGGCATAAACATTTAATGACTCTGACTCCTTCAGCTTTCAGTCTGTAAGAGCACTACCTGAGACTGGGGAGAAATGGTCAGTCAGTCATGATCTGTGTGGCAGAAACTGTGGAAATAATCAGAAATAATATTTCTGTTCTCTCTGTGAAGAGGGTTGTTGTTCATCAAAAGCATTCTGAAGATTGGCAGTTGTCTTTCACAAATTGATGTGAAACTCTGCTGGTTTTGGTAGTTGCATTTCATTTTTATTCTCAGAAGACCAATCTGGTTTTTAAAAAGCTTTGCTAGTGTACTGATACAAATTAGGACAATGCTAGTTCTTTTCTTTTATGGTGAACAAGACCCTAATGCATGATGAGATGTGCCAGCAAAGCAAGCAAAACTCATTTCCTTCAGTGAATTGGAACAAGCAGTAATACAGAGTGGGCTTGCCTCTATTTGGAGTGTTTGGATGTACAGTTATTTTCTTCACACTTCTTCAGAAAATGCTACCTCAGGTTTTTCTAAATAGCCAAGGTCTTTCTAATAGCAAATCCTGCCAGGCACACATATATTTTCACAAGTTCCTCCTCCCCAGGCTTTAGGTAAGGCAAAGATTTTAATAGCTGGCATTACTATGCCTTTGTATCTGAATAGTTAGTAGGAAACAGAAAATAATTTCTCAGTTCAGCATTTGGTTAGCCTTCTGACTTGCTCTAAGGGAAAGGTTGCAAAGAGGAGCTTTCTCTTCCAATGCCCATGCTATTTAACATTTCTTTTTCCAAGTCAGTCCCTTAGTTTTCCTAGCCTGCACTCTGTAGCAAGTAGAACACTGCAGGATTGGAAAGGTGCTGCCTTCATTACTGGTGGAACTCCCTGAGGGCTCTCTCTGACAAACAAAGCTACAGTCTGGCCATTTTGCACTGTCTGATCGTTTGCAATTCATATGTACAAAACAATGGCACTCAAAATCATTCTGAACCATATCAGTTTCAAATTAAGAAAGCATCCAACATGAAGACTACTATAATTTGTGCCTTAGGTATTAATAATATTGAAAATAGATTAGTAGTATTAAAAATAGATCAAATCTTGCTCTGTGCACCTTCCCATGCTTGCCTAGACACCTGCAGGAAAATTTAGTTGATGCTGTTGCTTGTTTTTTTGTGTGCATTTGTTGCTCCAGTGTGCCTTCTGGAGGTTTATTTTGTGTAACCCTGTTGTGTTTCATTAGCTAACCCTTCTGTGTTTTGCTCTTAGTTGTGTTTTGCATGCCATAGAGCTGGAAGTCCCCGAATGCATGAAATGATCAAAATGTCCATTGCACACCTCTTTGGAGCCCTGAGCTCTGGCATTTTTACTGCTGCTTCTTCATCAGTGGCTTTTCAAAAGGTACCTTGCCCGGCCATTTAGAACACAGGCCTTCTGTAAGATTGCAAGTCAAGTACTGTTTGCTTATTAGCTCGCGTGGGGAGGGCAGAGAAGGAGGAGATACCAACACGCTCTTTCCAGAAAGTCAGCCTACCTCCAAGAGTGGTACTTCATTAATTAATTCAGCTACTCTAGAAGAAGGCTTACAGCTCAAAAAGAATGATCTCAGCAGCACTGGAATGGTTTGGCCTCTGTAAAGGGCTGTATGTGGTTAACAAGATTTTAGGGTTATTTTGTCCACTGGGGTTCAAGGGATAGCTGAATGATGGGCAGAATTGGTCCAGGCCAACTTACAAGAACATCTGCATCACTGACCTATTGACAGCTTGGCTTCATTTCGATAGGAGTCAGAAACAATCAAAAGTCTTGTTTGTGTGCCTATGTCAGTACTGATCAGACTATGTCATCGGATCACTTTAATTTTTCCTTCTTAAGAACTCATCCTCATTAGGGAACTGTAAAAGTGACTTTACATCATATAATATCCTTCTTATTCAAAAATATACACCAGATACATTTTTGTATACTCCTTATGCATATAATTTATACTACATATTTATATTTTTAAGAATTAATATTTTTAATAATTTTTCACAGCTAGTTCCATTTATATTTACAGTTCTTACTTGCTATATATCTAAACAATGGCAGGATAAAACTGCTAAAACTGAAAAATATAGAAGTATATGAACAGTCATTTACTTTTTTTTTGGTTGCTTGGTTTGGATTTGGGGGATTCTTGTGGTCATTGTGAACAATAAATCTTCGTGTTGGACAAAGGACCAAAACTGCTTCTTCAAGAAGTCTGTATTGTACAGTTCTGTGACAAACCTGCTCAGCTCCATCAAGACTTATATCTACTTAGTAGTTACTGTGCAATGTGCTTACACTGTCTACTCCAGTTACAGCAGGTCTTACAGAGACCCAGCACCTCCCACAAAATATCTGATGAAGGATAGAAACTACGCTTTACAGTGTGCTGTCCCCAGGATCCTAGCTGTGTAACATTTTAGCAGACATTTGTGCAACATTACCTGGGGCAAAAGTCAAGCATGGCTCTGGGCACAGCACATTGTCAGAAAACTGCCAGCAGCTGGCATGGAGTTGGGAACTGGATGATCCATCAGTGTTCTTCTATTGCTACTTTGGTTCCCATGGGATCTCTGAGAAGAGGAGCCCTCTGCTGGATTGCCAGTTATTAAAAGGCAGTTGTTAGTGTTATTTATGGTAAAGGGCTATTGTATTTTCTGTGTTAAGAAACGCCTTAAAAGTTTTCAGATGTGTTACAGTATGTAATGATTATCGTAGAGTAGTGGCAGTATGTAATGATTATCGTAGAGTCAGAAGCAACAAGGGTGAAGAATTGGAGGATATTTACATTGCAGACATAGACTTGCAGCGAGGTAGTTACAATAAGTATCAAGAGATGAAAAATCAAAGCCACATTCAGTGAGTTCTGTACAAAGTGAGAGAAGTACCAAAATCGCTTGGATTTGACAGGAGACTTTGCCAGTTTTGCCCTACCATTCCTGCAGCTGTGTGGCTGATGAATTACTTGGCTTTCCAACCAAGACTGCTAAAAACTTCTAACGTGCTAAATAGTAAGGAAGGCTGACTATCTGCATGTGAGAGACCTTGGTATCATCCTAAAATGTGTTCCTGGTAAGTGGGAGTTGATCTCTTTGTACTGCTGTCTTGTTTCCTCATCAGGTTTGCATTGAGACATATGTGTCTAGCTGTCACCAGCGGAGCATTAACACCGCTGTGCGGGCAACCCTCAGCCAAATGTTGAGTGACTTGACTTTACAGTTACGACAAAAGCAAGAAAACATGGTGAGCCTTCTGGCATCAACAAATGGTTCCAGGTCCATGGCTGCATACCATTTTGTTCTCATTCATCTGAATGCCTTATGGCTTTTATTTGACACTTCCTCAATTAATCCTGTTTAAAAGTCTTTTTGGGCTCTGACTGTGCCTGCCGCAGAGCTCTCACATTGTCAACTCTAGTTGGCTGATATGTTTTTCTTTTCCTTTGCATTAAATAAAAAAGACTTTATTCTGATGTCAGGCTGCCTGAGCCTTTTCCATTCTTTTATTTTGTTTTCTTGTTTTTCTAACGTGTATTGAAATCCTTCTGCCAAAACTTTTTGCGTGACAAATATTTACATAGCGAAAACAGATTCTCAACTGAGGAAAGTGTAATTGAGATTTTTTCTTCTACTTTTTTTAATAGAAGATAATTTTAACTTATTAAATTATTTTTTTCTTTGTTAGCAAAAAAGAAAAAATTATTTATTTCATTGTTAAAATCTATGAGAGCTGTTTGAATGACATTCCAGCACATTTTCAACTGTAGATGTTCTGGGTACATGTGGAATTACATTGACTTCTTACATTGTTTGTACTATTTTGTATAATACCATATTGTCAAAGAAGTATTATTTGTAAAAGTCAGTTTCTGTTTATTAGGAAAGTTTAAGGACTCTATTGTACAGATTGTTTTCCGTACATCTGGTTTGGGTTAAGATGATCATTTCTATTTTGGATTAGTAGACTAGATTGTTTTTATCCTGCTGAGCAACTGCAAAAATAATTAATCAGTTTAAGTAAACTTGTCTTCTGTTGGTGCTAAGTAGGTTCATTTTACTAGCCAAAGCATTTACCAAAAAAACCCCCAAACAAACAGAAATATTTTGGGTCTGCAAATTCAATTTTGTTAGTTCTTTTCTTACCTGAGAAGTAGATAAAAGCCTATGAGAACTGCATTTAGTTCCTGACATTTTGGTATTGATGCTTGAGAGAATTTGGCTTGACCCTGTTGTGCACGATAGGAAGAATCCTATACCACAGCTGAACCAAATTATGTATGAGGTCATTTCCATTTCCTGACTGCCATTAATTTTGTTGGTATTGTAACATTGACATTGTCAATGTTCTAAACTCTCTAATACTCAGTTGATTTTGGTTTCTAAGTAGTTTCTGAAGTCTAAACTATGCTTTTCTCTCAGTTATTTTCAATGCAATTTATATGCCTAATTATTACTGAGTAGTTCTAGGTGTAGGAAATCCCTTAAGGACTTACAAAACTTTCACCTAAATGAGATGCAATTTCCTTTAAATGACTGTTAAAACAGATCTTAAGGAATTTTTAAAAATATTTTGCAAAAAGTTCAGTTAAAAACCCTTACAAAAAATCCAAAACAGATAGAGGACAATTTAAGAATTGAATTTAAGAAAGAATTGAATTTAAGAAAGTTCTGCTGTTAAAAGTATTGCTTCTATAACATTCCTCTGTCCCTTGTACCAATTACACTTCCTTTGTCTTTCCTCAACAGATAGTTGAAAACCCTGACAACTTGCAGAAATTCAAGAGTCAAGGTATTTGTAAAACTTTTTTAGTGACTCCTTCCAATCCAGCTTTTTTATTCTTAACTTTCTTTTTATCACCACAGTGCTGTTTGATGTCATGGGAGTTGCACCCTCAGGATTTTGTAGCTTCTCTATAGTTTGGTGCTTTCTTGGTTACCTGTGGTAAGACTGAGATAGCCCTGTCAGCTCCTGATATTTCCAGTTGTGTCTTCATTTGGACCATGGTAACAGCATTGCACTCAGCATAGTAATAAATTATTGTTATAACTTCTGTAATTAAGGAGATTCAGTGGTCTGGAAAAAGTTTTAGTAAGTGCCTTTACTTCCTGAAATGAAATAGATTTGCAGAGTAGAATGTGGAATCTGAAAACAATTGTTACTCTATTTCAGGCCAAAGACATTGTTTACATAATGACTACTTGCCAGGTGATTATTTTGCAAGAGAATGTTTTTCTATTCCCATTGTGGCTTAACTTTCAACATCTTCTCGTAGGAAAAATAGGTTTTGACTTTCACTCAAGATTTCTGTAGAACTTGTGTGAATGGAGGCTAAAATCTTTGAAGAGCGCAAGAATTCTTTTATAAGATCAGAAGTTGGTCAGACATTAGAAAATGTGTAAGAGAGAGAAACAGAAGAGAGGGAGAGATACAGAAGATGTGTAGGGAGAGATACAGAAATTGGCTGCCATGTAGAAAACTGAGGCCAGTCTTTTTTATTATTTAATTATATACTTATTTTATTAGGTGAATTTGATTTCAGCTAACCTTCTGTAAATGCATGTAAGCAATTAGTGCTCTCTCCGGGTTTCACAGTGCTGCTTTTGCATTTTGTGGCAATCACTTTCCAATCTAGCACTTTTCCTACTGCATCTTATCTATGAATTTTGGTAGCCCTGCTCCTTGTTTAGAAGCTCTGACCAGCTCTGAAAACCCATGCAGTTAATTGATGTTGTTATCCAGCTGCTCATATGTAATGCCTCTGATCTTTGTCCCTTTTGGAGGTACTTCAGCTGAATCTCTTTGTGATGATGTTGTATCTGTCCTCACTGTACTCTGTGAGAAGCTCCAGGCTGTCATAAAGTGAGTTATTTAAGTTTATAATTTTAATTTATTACCTGGAGGTTGAGAGTTTCACTGATGCATGTGATTGTGCTGTTGAAGTTCTGGAATTATGGAGCAAAGCTGTGCTTAAATGAAGTGTTTGCTAGAGAAAGGATTGTTCATGATGCATTAATTTAATCCTTGCTTGAAATGAGGAGCTAATTTGCCTTCTTTTTGCACTGTTCAGCTTTACAGAGCTTCCAGTAAATCTAATCTGTAGGTAACTTCCTTACAGCAGCAAAATACTAATACCAAATACTAATAATCTAAGGAGGAGTTTTCGTTTCTGGCTGGAAGAACCATCATAGAGAGAGTAACAATTACAAGAGCCATGGAAAGACCTAACAGATACTATATTCAGAATTAATAAATCTCTCCTTCTTAGGCAGGCTTTATCCAATTGAAGTAATTTGTGCTATCGAAGAATTCCTCCAATTTACCAATAACATACACTCTACCTACTTGAAAATATATGATCTTAACTTCTAAAATGTGGTTGCTATGGACAAGAAGTGTGTTATATGCTGTGTCATTTTCAGAAACTACCAGAGGCAAAGATGGCACGGGCATCTATGTGCAGTTCTTTTGCAGACTTTCTTCCCAAGAGTCTCTCTAATAACAGCAGGATTACAGAGGGATGCCTTACTTAGTATTATTTGATCAGTGTCAGCATCTGGGAAGATAAAATCAAGAGTGCAGGGATGCCCTGTATTCCCATGGAAGTGTCAGCTCTGAGGGGGTGATCATCTGCATTAAGACACATTGTAAGAAAAGCTGTTGGGAAAGAAGGCATGTCTACCTGGAATGCATGTATCTTTCCAGATAGGTGTGGACTGTTGTGAGGAAAAGTCTATCACCTTTAAAATATATAAGAAGCCAGCAGTTTTCAACCCTCCATAGCACAGTTAGAAATCCAGCTTTGAGCCTCAGGATTCAGTGTTTTCTCCAAGGCATGTGAAACAGGTATCATTGTACTTGGATACAAATTCATGTATGTGAACAAAAGGAACTCGGGCAATGACAGAAAAACAGATATTTCTCACTCCTTAATTTTGATTCAGATAAATCCATTCTTTACAGCTTCCTTGACTTACAATCATACATCAGAAAGTGCATTCCTCCAGTTCTCATCTCTGACCAAAAGAGAGTTATTAAATCCTGGTTTTCTTAGGAGTGAAAGCCATGTTGTGGGCACACTTGCCATGGAGTGCTCCTTCCATAAGGCAGACCTCAGCCTTGCTTGTCTCTTGGATCCCACAGCTGATGTTAAGAGCAGGGGCAGGCACAGTGCATGTTACAAGTGTATCAGTTCCAGGTGTCCACAGGTTCTGTAATATTCTTTCTCATGAGGCTTTCTTTGTGTTTATGGTTCTGACTGGCAAGGTCCTGAAAGGTACCCATGTTATTGTGTGACTTTCTGCTTGGAGACATTAACTTTTGACCATTGTGGCTGGCCCCAAGGAAAAAAAACCACAAAAACCAGAAGAGAGTAGCCTACACATGGTTCAGATTGCCTGAAGAAACTATCCAATAGTCCAGAATGTTCTATTTTCTCCTTTTCCTCTGTTTAAGGTTCCTTCCCAAGATTTTAGATTGATTTTGAGTAGTTATTTGGGTTTTATTCTTCCTATTTTTTCACTTTTTTTTTTCACTGCATGCGATCAGTACAAAGTAAGTGGGATGATGCAGGTGATCACACCATTGTAAATTGATAGAAAGAAGCAAAATAAATCACTGCTGTAAATTATGGTATAATTTTCAAGTGAACCAATGTGGTTATTTTAGAAAATTAAGTAGTCTGTTTTAATATGATGTGAATGGCATCTTTTCTTTGCCAGTGACAATCGTCAACTTCAGCTTCTTTACTTGGAGTGTATCCTCTCCATGCTGAACAGCTCCTCCCCCAGCATGCACCAGCACAAAGGATTCACTGATCTAATATGGTGAGTACATCTGAAGACTAATGCAAATACTCAGTTTGTAAATGTAAAAGGACCTGCTCCTCCCAGCCTTGCAAAAATCCTGTAAAAAGTCTCCAGGTGTGAGCAGAGCTTGCTGTTAACCTACTATCAGTTCTTTCTGTGCCTCATATAAAATTGGTTAGGACCACCTGCTCAGCTACCACGTTAAATCCCAGTAGTGAATTATCTCTGTAGTGAGTTCTAATGGATTTAACCAGAACAGAAAACCTCTTATGCTTTCTGCAATAGTTTGGATCTATGTGTGGCATGGAACACAAAGATGCTCTGCTTGCTGTAGGAGGGTACTGTTGAGATTCTTAATGTTCTGATACAATAATACAGGAAGATAAGAAAACTTAATGTCAAACGTGTGCTGGTGACCAGAAATGCTTATTATGACCTGAACTGTTGTGTAAGGTTTGAGGCTAAATAGTTCTTAAAGTTGCTTCTATTTTATCAATAATTTCTCCTTTTTAATACACTTCAACAGGAAGGCTTGATATCTTTGGTGTTGATATCTACCTCTAAATTGATACCATCACATCAAAGCACCTAAATAATCCTGCTTTCCTTCTGATTGAAATAGTGGGGTTTTAATAGCCTGTGGATAATTGAGTCATAGTAATAAAGCAGGAATGTAACTAATATGCAGTTCCTTGCAGCCTGCAGTCTGTGCCCATCTTTTGACCTTGTCAGGTGATTGAATTAAGCAAAGATATATGTGACTGTTAATGACAAATATGGGGTTTGTGTTTTTACCCTGTAATTTTTGAAACTGAAGTGATTGACTTGGGCCCAGTTCTAAAGATGAAACATGTAGAGGTGCCCATAACTCCCCTGCTGTCCCAGGAACATCAGTGGCTGCCAGACTGGGAGGTGTTCAGACTAGTAACACTTGGCAGTGTTGCACAAGGACCCAGTGCTGAGGCCTCTTGGAGGTCTAACATAAGAGCAGAACTCTCTGTCCCATGGCAGATTCACTTCAGAAGTTTCTGCCTTTGAATTTCACCCAACCCTTTTTTTCTGCTTATATGACAGACTGTGGAGCTATCCTATGAGCAAGGTCACTGAAATTATCTTAGTTAAAAGAAAACACTTCCTGTTTTATTTTCAATTTTACATCCTTTTGGTGATCCAGTTTATGCTGCAAATCTACAGGTGTTTGTATCTGTAGCTGTGTACCCCAAGGGCAAGCCATCAGGGGTGGGACTTCTTAACCTGCACTGCTGCCAAGGAATGAACATGCATGCTTCAGCTACCTGCTTAAGTGGGGGGAAAAAACCCTAAAACACTAAGAAGATATGAAACAGTTTAAACTGCAAACATCAATTTGAACATTTTGTATGCACTAATACATTACCTGTCTGGTCAGGTTGTGATGCAAACTGGTAGCTGTCCTTATTCTTTAAGGAGCTGTTGCCTATATGCACACAGCTTTCACTCTGACAGGAATTTTGTAGTCAGTTCCCAAAGAAGATAAAGAAGGGAGCAGACAGAGAAGATTTAGCTCTGTGTGCTGACAGCATTCTCCATAGTTTGATACAGAAACACTTTAACAGGACTAAGATGTGTGGGGAATATATTGTTGTTGCAACCTGTGATTATGCCTGCTTTGAGACAGGCATATATCTTAAGCAGTTAATTGTTATGTTTTGTAATGTACTTGACTGGAGAAATAAATGGAATCAGCAGATTCAAAGTCATTATCTGATGTCCTATTAAAAGCTGGTTTTCTTTCCATGATTTGGGGAAGCTGAACTGTTTCAGATATCTTGTTAAGAGAAGCAATGAAAATTCTAGTCTGCATAAAACCTTGAGAAAATAAAATGTAGTTACCTATGAGGATGTGTTTTATGAATTGTTACTTGAAATTGGGTGCTTGCTCTAGGTACTCTCTTGAACTTCTGAGACATGGGTGAAAACCAGATTTGGGACTCAATCTCATGCAGCGCTTGACTTCTTAAATTAAGGTCTTGCAGACTGAAGTAAAATGTCAAGTGTGTGAGTGCAAAACTGAAATAGCAGCTAATGGAGCAAAGTGCTGAGCTGGCTTTGGTTCCGCAGAGGAGTGATCTGCTGGTGTTGAATCACTTAACATGAGTGTTAGACAGTGGAAGGAAGGATGGGTATTTACTGTATAGTGGCATATGTGTAGTATAGTGCACAATGTGAGTTATTGTATAGGGCTTTCATTATGTTCTCAAAAGACAGCCAAAGAGATGCTCTCAACAAAGGGTGCTTACTAAAATAATACATGTGTAGTTCAGTGATGGAACATTCAGCCTTCTAGTTAACATAGATTAGTTCTTGTTTAGTCAGTTTTTTTAAAGCTCCCAAGGTGAATTGAAAAAGAGACACTGAGCAGTGGAAGTGTAGAATTCCTACTTTGAGGTGGGCTGCAGCTGGTGAAAGAGGCAGGCATGCTATCCTGCCAAGGGACAGCACTGTGCAGCAACACGAACTTGCAAAATCACTACTATGTTTCTACAGCACACAGAGATCTTTCCATATGGACTAGCATGCTGATGCTTCAGAGATGAAAGAAGCCGGGCATAATTTGTTTTTCTATCTAACCACTGCTGTTTGACTGATCATTAAAACAAGAGTGTGTATCTCATTTAACCATGGGCTATTTTCAATCTGTTCTTGTAAGAGCTTTTTTTTTACAGTTACCATCTGCTGCTTTTCTCTTTCTCAGGAAGCAACTGTGTCCAGCCCTAATAGTAATCCTGGGAAATCCAATCCATGATAAAACTATCACCTCTGCCCACAGCAGCATCTGCCTTGAGGCTGATTCACCTTCCTCAGGGATCTCTGATCATGGCCGGGGTTCAGGTTGTTCTTCCACAGCACCTGCCCTTAGTGGGCCCGTTGCACGGACCATTTATTATATTGCAGCAGAACTGGTTCGACTGGTGGGGTCAGTGGAATCCATGAAGCCTGTGCTGCAGTCTCTGTATCACCGGATGTTGCTTTACCCACCACCTCAACACCGAGTAGAAGCCATCAAAATTATGAAGGAGGTAGGACAATCACACGTGCAAATCCAGGCATATAAAACAAAGTGTTTATTTAACAGTAAGTTTTGCTGATACGTGCCCACTAATGCGTTTCAAACCTTCCTGCCTAGGGATGTTGAAATTGTCCTTTCTGAGCACAGCTGGTACATCAGCACCACTCTGACAGATAGTTTGATGCAGTTGTAATAGCTGTATTTGTCTCCATAATACAAGCTACTGTGTCACTCCATCAGTGCTCGTGCTGTGGTGCTGTATGGAGCAGATCCTATCCCTGAGTCACAACTGCTCTTTTGGGTGAGATAGAGCATAACGATCCAGTTTGCAACTCCTTTGGCATCTTTCCTCAGACACATCCTCACAGTGTGGTTTCCAGGCATGAAGGTGAATATATGCTTTGATTACATGCCCAGTTTTTGAAATCCAGTTTCTTGGAGCTTTTTTTGAATAGATACAAGAAAGCTGCCAGTGGCTTAAGAAGCCAGTTCTAGACCAGTCCTTTCTGGCCTCTTGCCCAGCATCTCTGAAATTACTAGAAGTGGAACACTGGGAGATTTGTTTCAGCACTAGCTGAAATTATGGACATTTCTATTCCACATGGGCACCTTTCTTCTCATGTTGTGGAAAACAAGGACATTTATGTAATTAGTAGGAACAGTGCTATCTCCTAGAGAATTTTTCATCTAGTTTGTGCATACCTAGGCTGTTCTATTTCTGAAAAATCTCTCTTAACACCAGACAGCCACCCACTTGGTTCCTGTCTAAACTAGAAGTTACCCTGTCACTGTCTTTCTCTAATTTTAAGCAATAGCAAGATGATAACTGTTTTAGGAAAAGCTTAGTCTAATGTTGTTTTTTGCAGGACATACCTGTTGCTTCTTTGGACTTATTAATACATGTTTGTTTGTATTTCTTAGTGGACATTAACATGGTGCTGCCTAGCAGGTTGAGTCTGAAGGAATCACTTTGCCTGTCTTTGTATGACTCTATAATTTCATAACTAGGTGACTGAGGAGAGAGGCTTACTTTCATATAAACTGTAATAAAAAAAACCTATGTAGGCATAAAAATTTTGTTGTGTGCAATATCAGATAAAAAAAATCTGTCAAAAATGTAAAGCACTGGAGAACATTCTAAATGTGATTCTTGCTGAATATTCTCCTTTACTTGCTTTTCTGTGTCTAAAAAAAGGTAGCTTTAATAAGCAGAACATCACTGTTCCATTTTCATTTGCTGTGAGAAATTACAGTCGTGCTACCTTGGGTTCCAGGGCTTGATAGAATTATGACTTATTTATTGTATTTAAATAATGCTTAGATAATCTTCTACTTACTTCTGTTTCCTTTCCTTTCAGATACTTGGCAGTCCTCGGCAGCTTTGTGATTTGGCAGGGCCCTGCTCTTCTGAGTCAGAATCCAAGAAGAGGTCTATTTCTAAAAGAAAGTCCCATCTGGATCTTCTCAAGCTGTATGCTTTGTTTCCTCCTTTAGCCTCTTCTGTCTTAAACCTGTGCACACAGAGCACTTAAGCAGTTCAGGAGCATACCCAATACGAGCCAGGGTATCTGCCTGGTTAAGTAAGCTCTAAAAATGGAAAAGGTGTAAAAGCTGTTGCTTGATTTGTCATCAGTCTGGGCCTGTTTGTAAAGACGTAGATAACTACCTTGTTGAGTTTGCCAAAATTCCCAAATACCTTGGTTTACAGCTGAAAATTTTTGGGTATGAGTCCTTAAACTTGCAGTAAAATAAATGTGTTTTTCCTTAGATGTATATTTTCAAGATGAAGTCAAAGAAGGTGATAGAAAATTTAAACATCATCATATTGAGCAAGAAGGGTTCTCAGTTCTTATGAAGATCATATCTTGTAGATAAGATCATTTTCAGGACACAGATGGCCTTTAAATTTAGTTCAGCTGGGTGTTGAGATTTTTTCCTTTTAGTTTAAGTGCTTGTCTGTAAGAAAGAACATGCTGTGCATGCTGGTATGAATGCATGGCAATTTTCCCTTGTTGGCATTCCCTTTACAGAATCACCATGTTTGCATGGGAGACTTAATAATTTGTTTTTAGACTAATTGTCTTTCTCAGGAATAGTCTTAAAGGATAAGGTCACGTTTTTTTCCCTCTGGTTATGGAAAGATGGTGTTGAATGACCGTGACATGCTCACCATCCATGTTGCATCACTTATATAAACTCTGTGTTGATTGTAGTATCATGGATGGGATGACGGAAGCGTGCATCAAAGGTGGTATTGAAGCATGCTATGCCTCAGTGTCCTGCGTCTTTGCCCTGCTTGGAGCGTTAGATGAGCTGAGCCAAGGGAGGGGTCTTAGTGAAGAGCAGATCCAGCTGCTGCTCCAGCGCTTGGAAGAACTGAAGGATGGGACTGAGACAAGTAGGGACTCCATGGAGATCAATGATGCTGACTTCAGGTGGCAGAGACGCATCCTGTCCTCAGAAAACCCTGCCTGGGAATCAGGGAATGAGAAGAGTCCTGATATCAGCATTAGCGTTACCACAGACACTGGTCAGACTACTTTGGAAGGGGATATGGGACAAACAACTCCAGAGGATAATCCAGAAAATCAAAAAAACTCCCTGCCATCTCCGGCTGGACATGAAAGCAAAGAGATTCATTTCAGAGAACCAGAGTCAGAAACCATTGACCAGCCAGATGTTGTTCAAAGAAGCCACACCATAGTCTATCCAGATATAACTAACTTTTTATCAGTTGATTGCAAGACCCGATCCTATGGATCCAGATATAGTGAAAGTAACTTCAGTGTAGATGACCAGGACCTTTCTAGGACTGAGTTTGATTCATGTGATCAGTATTCCATGGCAGCAGAAAAGGATTCGGGCAGGTCTGATGTCTCAGACATAGGCTCTGACAATTGTTCCCTGGCTGATGAGGAGCAGACCCCACGGGATTGCCCAGGTCACAGGTCCTTACGCACTGCTGCTCTCTCTCTGAAACTGCTGAAGAGCCAAGAAGCAGACCAACACAGTGCACGGCTCTTCATCCAGTCACTTGAAGCACTTCTTCCTAGGCTTATAGCTCTTCCCAGCATAGAAGAAGTGGATGGAGCACTGCAGAGCTTCTCTTCAACATTCTGCTCAGGTTTGCAAGCAAATATTTACTGTCTAACCAGCATGCACACTCTGACTGCACTGTACACAGATTCCCTTGTAGGATTTCATCTTCTGAGAACATACCCAGAATGAGGAGGTTTGGGCTTTACACCATACATTCCTCCACAGGAACATACCTCATTTAGGGCAAAGCAAATTGAGTATGCAGGCACTGATCCAATGGGAGGTAAATCCATTGACTTTTTACAGACTCTGGATTATGTCTTGAATCAATAAAGAAATGGAGTTTGTTGTAGCAAGATACCTCTTTGCAGGTTTGTGAAGCTCTGTTGAGAAGCTTTGCACTAAAGAGAGGTCGGGGTTGCCCCTAGCATGAGAGAGGTGTGGGAAGTACCGTCACCTGTTTGTAATGAGATATAAGTAGTTTAGTATGTCACTGCACTGTTATTATTAGTAATGCCAGCCTCACAAAGAGGGTGGTAACAATTCTGCAACAGTAAGCTCTAGAAAGGATAGGGAAAGAGGAGAGTTTGTCTTCACTCTTTTGTTTTTCTTAATGCTGCTGTCTAATATGACAGGAAGTGCAAAGCTCAAAGCCCAGACCAAGAGAAAAATAAAGATCTTGCCTTCTATAAGATTAAGTATCTTCAGTTCTTTCATGATTAGAACGTTTGGGATCTTGACCTGTCAAACAAACAAAAAAAGTCATGCAAAGGCTAGTTTGCACTGTTGATAGCATATTTAAATTGTGTGTAAATATATATTTTTAGAAGGGTTTCACTTTCCTGACAATGGCCAGAATGAAAATGTTTGCTAAAATATATGTCTGTGTATTTAACTTACTTTACTGCATTTGCCTTTCCTAGTGCTTGTCTCCTAATCATTGCTTCATTCATTTGTGCTCTCTCACACACATTAAACTCATGCAGAGTCAGAAGGGGGATGACTCTTCCCATCATCATACAGCATAATTTAGATATGAAGCTGGGTGAATAAGATGATATTCTTGATATCCTGTTTAAATGCTACCCAAATAAACCTTAACTTCGGAAGATCATAAATGGTATTCTTAAGAAACATTGGCTATTTTATATCACCTTAAAAGACGCACTAATGTGCACTACTTTCCTAATTGAGGGGCTCAAGAGCACCCTTTCTGTCACAGGTAATTCTTTTTTCCTGAAAAAGAGTAATCTTGAGGTTATGATGAAAGACCAGTGCTAGACCTCTAGTTCAGACCTTTGTGCACCTGTTTCCTTGTGCATGAATGAGTATGCCACTTCTTTTCCCTTTTGTCTGTAAGGTCTTTATAGAGTGCTTTTAAAGCTTTAGAAGATGTGGACCTAGGAGAATTCTAGATTTTAAGGCTAAACATAGCTTTTCTTGGCATTCAGTATGAGTAATACAGTGAGAAAAATGGAAGAATATAACTCAATTTTTGCATCAAATCCATTGTTTGTGGTTTGTATATCCTGAAAAGATACCTAGTCTTGGACTTAGATTGTTGAGAGAGACCATTCACTTTTCTAAGAAAGCCAGCCCTGTGGCTAAATCTGTACTTTAAAGATGTACACCATGTTTCCAGATGTATTTTGTGAAGTACTTGTAAAAGACACCATTCAGTAAGGAATCGTGGAAAAGTGGAGAAGCAAGTCACTGTATTAAGACAGCTTGGAGGAGGTATCCTGGAGTTTTCATGAAGTTGTGGCTGTTGCAGGGTTATACTTTTATGCTTTCATAAGATCTGGGCAATTCCTGTTTCAGTTGGACACCTGGAATGAGACTCAGTCCAGCTGAAACAGTCCCTTAACTTGTACGTCAGATCTTAAGCAAATGTCCATCAATCCTCCTGAGGTGAGAACTTGTGCTCCTGTGTAGGTGAGAGAGCCATGAGTTTGAAAACCTTTAGAGAGAGAGACTTAGGAAAGTTGAAACAAATGTCAGGGGGTAAGAAGTCCCCTGGAGAGCTTCTGAGACACCAGTTTGATTTGCCTCTCTAAACAATGTGTAGGTCCTTACTTTAGGAGTCCTTCATTAGCGCCAGCTGGTCAAGGCATGGATTAGGTGATGAAGCTAGAGGAATTGATCCCATTCGTTGTATCTGCAACATTTATCCATGTATAATTCTTGAAGAATACATGGGGAAATTTGAGAGTTAGGATTTAAATTGAAAAAAGATATAGATGCAGTTCTGAGACCAGTCAGTATCAGAGCAGTATTTTTGTGTTTCTGGGAGACCTTATTTAACTGCTTTGTTTCATTTCTCAATTTTTCTTACACTTTGGAAGAATAATACAATTCAGTATTTTTTCCTTCAAGCCAGGTCCTTATATAGATAGCATTTCAAAATAAGAATGTTGTCATAGGATTGAAAGGCAATGAATGGAGGTAGGAATTTAAGGCACTGCTGAGATAAGCATGGAAGAGATGTAGTCAGCTAAACAGAGTTGTAGTGAAATTAAAATTTGCAATTAAGTTGCTTAACTCTAAAGTCAGGAGTAAGTTAGCCCATCTAGAGTTTTGATTCCATACTTTTTAGAGAGAAGGTTTTTATGCTGGTAGGTATCATTTTATCTTCTGTTTCTGTGATCTCAGCATTTCACAAATGCAGTTGTTTGTTCTCCCATATTTTAGAGGAAGTTAAGGAACATATTTTTCCCAACACTTTTTAGTGCTCAAATACATGCCCTCAATGGAGT
Source organism: Haemorhous mexicanus (assembly GCF_027477595.1). Lineage (NCBI taxonomy): Eukaryota > Metazoa > Chordata > Aves > Passeriformes > Fringillidae > Haemorhous > Haemorhous mexicanus. The sequence continues at coordinate 52,727,580 of NC_082343.1, forward strand.
ATCCACTTTTTTGTGCACTTCTACACCTTCCTTTTTAATTGTAATCTTGTACAGGAGGTTGCACATTTTTTTAAAACATTTTAATGCAAAATGAATTGGGCTTTTTTGTTTGGTTGGGGTTTCTTTTTGTTTTGTTTTGGTTTTTTTTTTTTTACTTTTACATACATCTCTGCCTTGAGATTTTTATTACTCCAGCAGGTTCTAGTCCCCGAGGTACATATTTAAGAGAGATAAGACAAAAAAAACAGCGGGAGATATCTACATCAATATCATGATCCTCCATCCAACAGAGTGTTAAGATGCATCTTTGCTTTCAATGATGAAGAGATCAGTAGAACTACTCACAGGGTACTTTCAAGCACATGGTTGCAGTTTTGGTACTAGGTAAAGTTGACATTCTGTTGACATTCACCATGAGATATCTACCCCAAACAATGCCACCCTATGTGGGTGTGGTTTGTGGCCAACCCTGTCACCCTTCTTCCACAAAGGTTGCTCCCTTGAACAGATATTCATTTTTTAGACCCACCCTGGAACAGTTACTCTCTTTCTAAATCCACCCTCAAACAGTTACTCACCTTATCCACGCCCCCAAAGTGACGACAGTGGAAAGTCCGAGAAGGCAGCAGCACAGAGCTTTCAAACCCTCACGAGGCAAGAAAAACATTTGCTTCTTTTCTGTGTGTGGATTTTTTTTTTTTTTTTTTTTTTTTACTGTTAATGGTTTGTTGTATTTTGTCTAAGAAGAGGTATGAGGTTTATGGTGGGAGGAATATATTCACAGTAAACCACTACAGCCGTTAACAAATGACACAGCTTTGCTTCATCATGTAACTAACCTTGGAAGCTGGTTTTTGTTCCATTTCAAACATTCCTTTAGGGTAAAGCTGACTTCTTATTCTTCTCTAATTGACATTATGTGAATGGATTTCACAGTTGATGTGAAAACCATGAAATATTGTGAGTTATGTGGGTGGATCTGGTATTTCTGGTTTTTTCATGGTTCAGACTACAGATCATGGGGATTCAACTAGGTGTTGCTCATACTTGATTGATATTTTTCTACCAGTAGGTCAGCTATTTGACATCCATGGGAAGAAGGGATTGTGCCACTGAGCATGGTTGTAGGCTTCATACAAATAGTGTTTTCAGGACTAGTGAGTACTTTACTGGTGATTTCTGGGTCTGACAGAAGTGCAAGTGCTCAGCCATTTAGAAAGTAAGCTTTGTATGAAATAAATAGGGCTTGGAGTTGTAAGTAGTTCCAGCCAGCTTGGCTCCAAATATTTGTCCACATACCTCTAGGCCATGGAGAGAATGATGATTATGGACTGATCTTGCAAGGTGTGGAGCACTCCAGTACCCATCCAGCAAATGACTTTGCCAGAATAGGTTTACTGGGGAGTTAAAAGGGCTGTTAATCTCATTAGCACCATTTGGTGAAGTGTGTTTTCATTTAAGTACACGGGCTTTGGGTCTGCTCCTTTCCACCTCACTTTTCCAGTTAGCATTGCAGATGTATCCTGCCCTTTGCTTTATACATGACAGTCATCCCAATAAATGCTGGTGCGCCTTGCTTATTTCAAATTTAGCATGTTGTTTTGCTGGACTGTGACTGGAGTGTTCAGTTTGTCTTGCATTCTAGATGAACTATTTATTTTTCTATTCCCTACTCTAGTATGTTTAGTAGAGTAATTTCTACTGATGATTCATTAACTATTCTAGCAATCTGTTGCTGCCAAAATGCTAGGGATAGTTTCTGATATTTTTTCCAGGAAAAATCTGTGTAAAATATGAGAGCTCACATGGTGTTTTTGTTAGGTATGATGCACTCACCAGGATTTGAGGGAAACCTAAATTTCAACTTCCAGACTCTGATGAATGCAGACAGTCTCTACGTGGTATCACATTACACTTTGCTGCTCAACCTAAAATTGGCAAACTCAGATTACTACAGGAAGAAGCCTGCCCAAGCCCCTGTGTTGCTGGTGAGTTGGGGAATATGGGATCATTGTTTTTAAAAAATGAAAATTTATTTTGCTTCCTTTCACATCAACCAGCCCACACATAAAGCCTTCAGGCTGCTTGCTAAGTGGAGAAATAGTAATTGCAAATGAAGCGTTCTCCAAGCTGCTTATGAATCTTGCATGATAAGTGTCGTGCATCTGAATTACTCTGTGATTTGGTGGGAAGGAATGCTGCTCACTGATTGTCATTAAGGTTGCAGTCATTTTGATGGTTAAACTATTTTCAGAATAGATTAACATCATGTGATATAGCAAGCATTGTCTCTTGACAATGTGCATGAACATATGTTCATCTTGCAACTGGGGTTTTTTGCCTAATACTTGATTTGAATTTCTGTAGATGAATACATGAGAAGTTAAAGTGACAAATACGTCGGTCTTAGTAATGTGAAACTATTATTTTTGTTACACCTGGAATTCCTCCACTTCTTGGGCTTTTTAAAAATAGTTTTGAAAACATGCATCCATGTTTTTCAACTTAGTTGCCCAAGAGACACTTTTTCAGAGTTTTCTGAAAAATAAAAGAAAATTGTGATACATGGAAAAAATAAGAAAAGGTGTCAAAATATATAATTATTGCTGAACTTCCAGTGTAAGGGAATTTATAATCTATACAATCTCAAAAACAAATGGAGTTTAACATCATCCTTAGTTCTGGTGTGTTCTGCAGCAGATCAAGTGTGACTCAGGGCATTATCTAGAGGATTCAGTGTGCGCAACAGGCCTGAGCATGACCAAAGTGTTCTTAGAGATCATTCTGATAAATAATTGGAGACCAGTTCACCTGTGATGACTGTTCAATGCAGAAAGTCATTGCCCCAGTTGCTGGGCAGGCTGTGTTTAGTGCCACAACTTCTTTTAATTGGTTTTGAGATCCTACTCCCACCTCATGGAAATCGTGAGAGATCTGCATGTCCCATTGTCACTGTGCAAGAACTGTCATTCTGATTTGCATCTTGCATTAGCTGCAGTAGGAGAAGGGAGAGCTGTTCATGTTCATGTCATTCTCCACTGCAGAGACAGACACAGAAGGATCTGGACAGGCTGGGCTGATGGGGCTTGGTCACTTGTATGAGGGTCAGTAAGGTAAAGTGTCAGATCCTTGGGTCACAAGAACCCAGTGTGGCACTACAACCTGGGGCAGAGTGGCTGGAAAGCTGCCTTGGGGAAAAAGACCTGGGAGTGCTTATGAGCCAAGTGGACATGAGCCAGCTGTGCTCAGGTGACCAAGAAGGCCAATGGCATCCTGGGCCTGTATCCAAAATAGTGTGGCCAGCAGGACCAGGGCAGGGGTTGTCCTTCTAATGGTGAGGCTGCACCTCAAATCCTATGTTCAGTCTTGGACTCCCAGTACAAAGACGGACATTGAGGTCCTGGAGAGAGTCCAGAGAAGGGCGACAAAGCTGGTCAAGGGTCTATAGACCAAGTCCCATGAGGAGTGGCTGAGGGAGCTGCCACTTTGTTTAGCCTGGAGGAAAGGAGGTTCAGGGGAGACCTTCTCATTGTCTACAACTCCCTGAATGAGGGTGTAGTGAGGTGAGGGTAGGCCTCTTCTCCCAGGTAACAAGTGACAGGACCAGAGGAAAGGATCCCAAGTTGTGCCAGGGAAGGTTTAGATTAGATACTAGAAAATTTCTTTTCATGGAAGGGTTGTAAGGAAGAAGAACAGACTGCCCATGGAAGCATTCAAAAAACATGTGGATATGGCAGTTCAGGACATGGTTTAATGGTGAACGTGGTGATGGTGCTGTGCTGACAGTTGGACTTGATGATCTTAAAGATATTTTCCAATCCTAACAATTCTAAAATTTCAGTCCTCCATTAATTCTTTTCATAACTTAATTTCTTCTTCAGTCCCTTACTCAGAAGTAGATCTGGGGGCTGATGCTGTAGGGCTTACACTATTGTCTTACATTTGGCTTTTATGGTTCTCTGCAGAAGGAGTTCATGAAGCAGGTCCAGTCCAGTGGAGTGTTGATGGTATTTTCCCAGGCATGGGTTGAAGAACTGTACCACCAGGTACTAGAAAGGAACATGCTAGGGGAAGCTGGATACTGGGGAAGCCCTGAGGAGCACAGCCTTCCACTTATCAGCATGCTGACAGGTCAGTACAATATTATGGTGGCAAGATTGACTTCCAAATGTGTCTGAAACAAGCTACAATGACACCCTGCTTTATTGCATTGCATGCAGAACAGCATGTCATCATGCAATATGTGGTGTCTTGTGGAATTGTCAGTAGAAAAGGAGCCAGACCTAGCTGTGGCAGGTATTAAAGTGTTTGTTTTGGCTCATCAGGGTGGTTTTGAAGCATAGGTTTAAAAAAAATCAAAACTGTCTGTGGGAGACCGGGAGAGTAGTGTTGTTCATTGAACCAAAACATCTCTTAATTCTGTTAGCTTCAATTCTGGTAGAGTTGGTACTTGTTAATGATAAACAGTAAGGCTGCTGTTTTCTTGATGTCACAGCAAAGCCATTTCAGTATGCCTGCAGTGCAGTACAAATATAAATAGTGGCATCTGATCCTGGAAGCCTTCCACAGATTGGACTCCCCTTGGTTCAGGCTTGAGCTATGCCAGAGATACGCCAAATGGCACTAGAGAGAAGCTGAAAACCTGGAGCACAAGTGCTTAGAAGCAATCCTTAGCTTCATTTGAGGGGAAAAAATCAAATTGTATCAGTTGAAAGATAGCAGGATGGCTATGATACTGTATTGATATAAAATGCACTGTCTGCTTTAATGTGTCTGTAATTAAAATAGTGTATGCAGGGAAAACAATGGCTGCAGCTGAGCCAGTAAGTGGTGATCAAAGGGCACTGCTCTGAAAGTTTTTTGCTTATTTTATTGAGCTCAGTGTTGCTTTTAACTACTGAGCTGGTAAGAGGGAAGAAACATGTGGAAAAAATGATACCCAGATGTGGAGATGGGGCTTGTTAGAAAGGAAATCAACCTGGTGTCCCTAACATTACACTCTCTGCGAGAAACCACCCTTTCACTGTGTTGGCGAAAGGGCTGTATTTCTTTTGCTGAGATTGAGCATACACAGATCTACTAAATATCACATTTAGGAAATAGGATCCCAATGCATCTTGAGGACTCAGACTGAGGTCTGAAAACATCTAAATACAGGATTAAGCAGGATTTGAAATATTATACTAAGAAATGCAGAGATTTAAGTGTGTGGTAAGTTCTGAACTGTAATACATTGAATTCTCTAGTGGAAGTTCTGTTCATTGTGTACTTGAAGAGAGGGGAGAGCAGCTTTTGAGAGTGGGATGTCTCCCTGTCAGAATTAAGGACATCCCTCTGGCTGTCCTGGATTGCCAGGACCCCTGCCAGGGGGCTCAGAGACCCTGGCACAGAGCCCAAGACACCTGTGACTTTGATTATGACCCATGGAAAAAAATACCAACCTTATATGAGGATCTGCAAGCTATGAAAGTCTAAGTAGAATAATAATTTGTTTGTCACAGGGTGAAAAATAGATTTTTTGGGGTTTTTAGAATGGGGGTTCAGGGGGCAAGATGGAGGAATCTGGGTGTGTCCAGCCTTTCTCCTTCTTCCTCTTGGCCTCCATCTTCTGCTGTGATGTTGGCACTTTTAGATTGGTTTAGAGTAGAAGCTCACTGTCTAACATAGGTGATAGGTATTGGAAAGTAATTGTAAACATTGTACACTTCATTTTTAGTATAAAAAGATAACACCATCCCAAGGGAGGCAGAGTGTCTCTGACTGTCCTGCTGAGCCGACCTTGGCAGGCCAGGAGAAAGAATTTTATAGATAAGATACAATAAACAACCTTATGAATGAGAACTGAAGAGTTCTGACTCCTTCTTTGACCGCCAGGCTTGGAAAAGAGACTTTCTAACTCATCTCAGGGTCACTCTGACCAGCTAGAGTCACGAGATCTCCCCTGTTCAACAAAACATTGGTTATATTGGGCAAAGCCTAAGGTGCCACAGCTCATTTTATACCAAGGCTTTAGAAGGCTGCCAAAAAGATTAACAAAAAAAGCACGCTTGAGAAGTCAGGAATGCTAGTACTTAGTTGAACACAGAGCCAGTAAGACTGATGCTTTCCTTGTGCCATCTGTGTGTCAAATAGTAATCTGATGTTTTTTAATGTTCTGGCAGACATCGACGGCTTGGGCAGCAGTACAATTGGTGGCCAGTTGATGGCATCTGCTTCAGCTCAATCTCCTCTTTCCCAGAACCGGAAGACAGATGATTCTGTTGTTGCAGGTACTAGGACTGTAATATAAGTGCAAGTGTGTTATCCAGCACTGGGTTGTTGTGTACCAAAAGCATATGCAGATAAATAGTCTAGAGTAACAATTTGAAAAGAAAGTGTATCAGTACATCATACATGTGAATTGGCAGTTCAGTGTGCAGAGGACAAATGTGTCTTGGCTTTTTACCACTAATGGTCAAGCTTTTGTTGTGCCATTTTCTTGTAGTAATAGTATTAATGTTTTTTCCACTCTAGGAATTGCTTTTGCCCGATACATTTTAATTGGCTGTTGGAAGAACTTGATTGACACTTTGTCCACCCCGCTGACCGGCCGCATGGCAGGCAGCTCCAAGGGGCTGGCCTTCATCTTGGGAGCAGAAGGAGCCAAAGAGCAGAACCAGAAGGAGAAGGACTCCATCTGCGTGAGCCTGGATGGACTAAGGAGGGCAGCCCGGCTGAGCTGTGCTCTAGGTAAGGCTGCATGGGGGATGTCATGGCAGACTCATAGAATAAGGTGGTAATGTTCCTTGAAGGAATTTGGGAGAAAGAAATGCAGCATCCTGCTCCACTTTTGCATAGGAACGTGGATGGTGGCAATACACATAGAGTCCCCTACAGCATGAACATATCCAGCCAACTTTTCTTGACCCTACCTGTTGTTGAGGTTGTATGGGACTGGGGAGGAAATGTTGATTGTAATTGTGTTGTGTTGTTGTTTTACAGGAGTTGCTGCTAACTGTGCATCTGCTCTTGCCCAAATGTCTGCGGCCTCCTGTGTCCAAGAAGAGAAAGAGGAAAAAGAAATGCAAGAACCCAGCGATGCTATAGCTCAAGGTAACTGCATGATTAAATTACCTACCTCATCTTACATGGCCTGTGAAGCTGCACCTGGAAAGCACTTTGCCACACAAAGTGGCATTTCACTCTGTTGTTGTGCTGTACACCACTTACTTGTAGGCACATGGGATGTGTGTCTTCAGCACATGCCTGCTGTCTTAAGTTTTTAACATTATGTCCCACTAATCATATTCTATATGGAACTTAAATCAGTGGAACAATGCATAAGTCAGCAGCATTTTTCAACATGTGCTTTTTAAACCTTGTGATGCTAGTACAACCAGAGAGCATCAGAGAAACAGCTTATTTGGGGATTTTTGTGTGTTGGATGGTAATGTAAGCTGAGTTTGCATCACTCTCCCAAGAGTGGAGGAATATGTGTTGTTTAAATATCCTTTGGTTTATATATCCTATTTTTTGTCATCATCTTCAGATATTTAAAACTGTTTCTGAATCATGTTAGATTAAAATGGAATAAAAAATTGTGCCTTTTTAGCATATAAAAAGTTCTGCATCTCTATACCACCATTTCCAGCCCAGTGGTTGTCTCCAGCAACTATTTGAAGAAGTCCATAAAATTTCTCTGTTTATGGCTAATTTCTAATGGCAAGAATCCCATAACAAAAAACAGTGTTGCACGAAAGACCCTGCTTGGTACTTAAATTTGGTGTCTTGGTAGAGAAAACAAAACTGAAAAAGCCTGCGCTTAAACAAGCTTTTGACTGCTCTGCTGGACATGGCTGAAGTGAGTTGGCCAGACTATGCTGAATCAAAGAGGAGGCAGCAGCAGTGGCCAGAGGCAAACATTATTCTGTGAAAACTTGCAAAGCTTCAAAACTCGTTTCCATTCCAATGCAGCATGAAAATGAAGCTTTTCAGGGATTCTCGGAAAAAATAAGTAAATCCAAATGGTTGTAGCTCAGATAAAGATTAGTTTTACTTTGGCAAGAGCTTTTTGGTGAATTTTTTTGTATGGAAATACATATGAAATCCACAAATGATATTTTTTTTTCATAGCAAAGGGGATTTTGTTAAAAACAAATATACAGTTAGCTATCTCTGAAGAGAAATATCACTGTCAATCTGCAACTGTTCTGTGGGCAACAGGATGTGAATTTGGGGGTGGAGGGTGTCAATCTAGCATTGATTTTCACTTTTTCATAATTTTTTTCACATATATAGGATCAGTCAAAAAGGATTTTAGTTTTGAAGCTACCTTAGATTTATTAGGAAGAAATGGGTTTTTCTGATTTGGTGGGGCGTTTTTTTTTTTTTGTCTAAAATTCATCTTCTTTTATAGATTTCAGTCTGTAATCCTTTGCCATCACCCTCTATACAAACCAATGTTTGTTTAAAAATGAAGAGGCTAATTTTATTTAATTTTTTTTATACTACAGTGAAACAGAAAGTGGAGCAGAAACTGGAGCAGATGGGGAAAGTGCAGGGAGTCTGCCTGCACACTGCTCATGTTCTGTGTATGGATGCAGTCCTTAACGTGGGTCTGGAGATGGGAAGCCATAATCAGGACTGTTGGCCTCATGTATTCAGGTACTCACCAGCTTTCCCAAAATAGCCAGAATTCAGGCCGTGTTGCCTGAAAGTAAGGGACTGAGAAAAAGGGCTTTGCAATCTCTGAATGTTCTGTATAAACAGTGTCAGAGTGAATTAACAGTGTCAGTATCTCTAAAAGAAAAGATGATGCTGTTTTCCACCACTGCCCAGGGACAAATAGCTTAGAAGCTTCAAGACCAGAAGACTGTGTCAGACCCAGGAACCTAAATGGGCTTTTCAGGCACCTCCACCAAACTATTTGCTGTCTAGGCACATGGGAGGCCAAAGAAGAAAGGTTATCTATGTGTAAGAAGAAAGGTTATCTCTGTGTAGTTTGAGTTAGAAAGCATCTGTGTATGGTTGAGGAAAATGTCCTGTGATTAGTGCAGGGAGGAGTTGTTTTGGGGTGTTTATTAATGTTTTGTTTCTCCTGTGTGTTCCCAGGGTGTGTGAGTACATCAGCACGCTGGAGCACACCCACTTCAGTGATGGTGCTGCCCAGCCCTCCCTTACCATCACCCAGTCCCAGCAAGCACCCGGAGGGCAGCACGCAGACTCTGAGCCTGGGGAGGCTCCTCAGGCACTGACCCCCGAGCAAGAGACCACCCTGAGCAGCCACCCTGTCATTCAGCCAGTTTCTATCCAGGATCTCATCAAGGACAGCAGTAAGGGCAGAGCTTTTGACTTCCGTGGAGGCAGTCTGCTGTGTGGTACCAGTGCTGCCAAGGCTGTTCTCACGCTCTCCACGCAGGCTGACAGGTAAAAGCTCTGCTGTCAGCAACCAGAATCCTTGTTCCCAAAGCAGTGCCAAAGTGGCCCTTTTTGTGCTGCAGTGAGCCTAATCTTTGTTTCAGCCACTTGCTTTAGTTGAATTTCACAAGAGAGCTGAGTGTTTGTCACAACCAGCAGTTCTAAGAGACCTGGGGTTTTTTCATCTCTGCAGTACCTGCAAGTGCTGAGCTGAGTGTGTCTGTGCACAGCAGTGAATTTGCCAAGCAAGTCAAATGCATCCAAGAGCGGTGGATTTATTTCTTGCTTGTAAATTGATATGTTGTATTCAGTTAAGCAAAGTAAAGGGATGTCTTGTCCTGACAGGAAAGATCTGATTGACAAGACCAGTGTCAGTCAGAAAGCAGCTGCTTCTGCCAGGGCTGCATGGACAGTTTGTCAGGCTTCTCCAGGGTGTCCAGAGGAGCAAGAGAGCCAAGTATGGTCACAGAATGGCTGTCTTAAATGTGCTTTCATCATGGTCTGCCAACTGATGTTATTTCTGCTATTTTTTAAGCAGCCCAGGGTACAGTTGAGAAATTCCTGGGTTTGCAGGGTTTGCGTCCTTGCAATTACCTTTTTGATCCAACTGACATTTTTCATCTTGATCTCTGCCCATAGGAAGGTGTTATGTGTAAATTTGGAGCCAAAAGTACTGCTTAAACTGCTTGTAGAAATTTGACTCTGGGCAAAAAAAACCCTTTCATTTAGGAAGCTTACAATGCAGCTTGGTTCTAAGGATTAGAGAACAGCAATACTGTGATTTTAATGGTGCTGGCTTCATTTCTGCCCTTTTACTTAAGTGCAAATGTTTATTAGGATTTAATCCCTTGTTTCTTAAGGCTATAGAAAGTTTTAAATGAAAAGTAATGGCAGAAAATCATATTTTTGTCAATTTCTGGCTGCACCATATGAAATTTCACTGTAATCTCTGTGGAGCTTCCTTCCAGTGTAACCACACTTATTGTTTTACGTGTACAGATTTTAACTGTTAAATATTAGGAACCTATTGCAGTAGAAAATAACAACTCTTGTTTGTGTTTTTCACTGTTAGCCAAATCATAGCCCCATACTAGCCACTGTTGAAAAAATTAACTCTACCACAGCCAAATTCAGCAAAATATTCCAAACTAGCAATTCAGGTATAGTAACCTTAGGTTTAAGACTTGAATTAATTTATTTTTCAGGTTAGGGTTGGTAACTTCAGATGGAGCAAACTGGTGTAACCCTAAAGTCAGTGAAGCTATGATGATATATGTTGTGAGGACTGGGCATGTTTCAACTGGTTTTTTGATTACTGGTTCATTATTGGCTTATAGCATTAAAGTAACTTGAAAAAGTGACTTTCTGTTTTAGCACTGTAGTTGAATCTTGAAAGGGTTCTGGTTGATCCCATAGCAACCTGCTTTCCACTCTCCAATTAATAAAGCTTCTAGATCAAAGTCTTGCTGCAGCACTGCATAAATGAAAAAGCCCTCAATAACCAATGTGTCATGAAAGCCAATGTATAGAAGCCACAAACAGACAGGAGTTTTCCTCTTACATACACATTTAAGTCTGCATCTCATGAATTTTTCAGTTAGATTCTGTTCTTTACCCACAGGCTTTTTGAAGATGCTGCTGACAAGTTAAACTTGACGGCATTGGCAGGCTTCCTTTACCAGCTCAAGAAGGCTTCTCAGGCCCAGCTTTTCCATTCAGTCACAGATACAGTTGATTACTCACTAGCAATGCCAGGTAAATCACCTGAAGATCCTGTACAGAGTGTTTTATATACAATTGTACTGCTTACAGGACTAATCTTTCTTATTACAATTGTGGGAACAATTTTTTCTCTTCAGAAAAGATTGAACACTTTATTTGGACAGGGACCACATCCACACCTGCTTTGAAACACATCACAGGACATTCATTTGATTCTTGGACTTTGGGGGGGTGTTAATTTTGTGCCAATATATAATCACAGCTCTATTTTTGAACCCAGGCCTGTATGGAAACTTGGGTCAATCTAGACTTAAGACAGCAGATTTAAGTTTGGCACTTGACAGTAGGATAACCTCAGAAGTGTTCAGGAAATGGGTGGTAGAGAACAGAGTACACAAATGAAGAATGTTAAAGCAGTGGGATTTGTCCTGCTTGATTTTCCCCAACAGAGTAGAGCATGTACCTCACATCAATCAGAAGTTACGTAAATCATACAGGTTTTGTTTTGTCCTGTGGCAGGCACTGTTTTTTTCTGAGTCTCCCATTTAATTGGTTTCCTCTCTCCCCGAAGTGCTACTTGTCGTTTTCTCAGTGTGACACTTCAAGATACTGGTTTTTTTGGTCTTGCTTGTCTCCAAACCTCAGCATTCATTACTCTAGTTTTAATAAATAGATTTCATCTTTTCATGTTATGTAGTGGTCAATTAACTGTCATTTTAATACTGAAATTAAAATTAAGGTAGAGGAATTAAGTGGTTTTTTTTATTTTAAAAGTGCTATGTCCCCTGATTACATCTTTTGTTAGAGATAAAAGCACCAGTGTATTTGAAATGAGAGGATGAAGTGTCTTTTCAAATGTAAGAGCAATGGAAGATGAGTCCCTTTCAACAGGAAATAACAAGTGTTAGTGACTGGGGAATAGAAAAGCATTTTCTTACATTCTATTCTTTGTATCCTTTGCTTAATCAGAAATACAAAATTAAATACCCAAGCCAAATAATTTGCAATTCATAATCTTTCCTGTAGATGTCACCAAAACCTTTCATAACTACCACTTTGGGTCTTAATATCAGTTATTTAACTCCCTGCTTAACTTTTCTGCCTGACTTTTCCAAGCCTCTGTCTTTCATATGTTTGGAAAAAATCACTTAAAGTATGTTGAGTAACCTTTAAACTTGGGTCCATCTCCTGTCCTTTTACCTACACAGGCACAGACTGTGTTTTATATTGGCTTTGGGGTTTTTTTCCCTTTTTCTCCCCCCCACTAAAGCTTATCAATAATCAATCACTTAATCAATAATTTCTAATTCTTGTTCAGACATTTAGGAGTGGAGGAGCAGCTGATGCTTAGCTTCCATTTATTCTTATACTTTCCTGTAGGTGAAGTAAAATCTACACAGGACAGGAGAAGTGCTCTTCACCTATTCCGACTTGGCGATGCCATGCTCAGAATTGTAAGGAGTAAATCCCGCCCGTTGCTCCACCTCATGCGCTGCTGGAGCCTGGTGGCTCCTCACCTTGTAGAGGTAGGAGTGGGGGACAAAAATGGGAATGTGTGCACAAAGCAGCAAAGCTGAGAAAGATGGGGAAGGCTTGAAACTCTTAAAATATATAACAACCTTCAGCATTGTCAGATCTGCTCTGTGTTGTATACAGTGTCGTATATTGCCATACTGCCACCAAAGAGTGTGCTTAAGTGACTGAAATGGACAGGGACAGGGTTTTGGACTTCTGCAATATGATGCAAATTGTGCCTGGAGAAAAAACTGAAACCACCCCAAGGGGCTCTAAGCGACTCCCCCATCTGCTCATATTACAGTCAAGGTCTGCATCCTTGCAATTCTTCCTATAAAAGGATGCTGGTTTTCTTTTCCCATATAAAGCCAGCTCAGCTGCTACCTTTGGAAGGGAAAAAGGGTCACACAGTCCAAACAAAAGACAACATTTCACACAAGTTCTGTTCTGTGGGTTTTAGTATTTAATTTATTTATATTTAGCTCTATGTGTTTTTAATTGTCAGCCAACTTTCATACATCTGTGGAGCTCTAGGCAGCTCAGAGTCTCAGTCATCTGTTTCCAGGCCAGTAGTCTCCAGTTTCCATCACAGTGGAGTCCCTGGTCACATCAGTGATGAAGCTTTTTTGAAGGTTCAGTAATGGACAGGGACAGGGTGACTTGTGCAATATGATGCAAATTGTGCCTGGAGAAAAAACTGAAACCACCCCAAGGGGCTCTAAGCGACTCCCCCATCTGCTCATATTACAGTCAAGGTCTGCATCCTTGCAATTCTTCCTATAAAAGTATTTAGGTTTTCTTTACAGTAGTGATGAAGCTGTTTTAAAGGTTCAGTAACCTGTAGTGCTTACCTCCCTTGAAAGTGTCTGACTAAAAGTAAATTTTTTGCTTGGACACAGTCTAATCCTTCTCCTTTCCCTGCAGGCTGCCTGTCACAAGGAGAGACACGTGTCTCAGAAGGCTGTCTCCTTCATCCATGACATCCTCACAGAAGTGCTGATGGACTGGAACGAGCCTTCTCACTTTCACTTCAACGAGGCACTTTTCCGCCCCTTTGAGCGCATCATGCAGCTGGAGCTGTGTGATGAGGATGTCCAAGACCAGGCAAGTTAGCTCTGATCAATGTGTCTGTATCTCCATGCCCATAAGAATGGTTTCCAGAGTGCACTTGGTCCACCTGAGAGTGTTTCCCAGATTCCCTTTGAATGTTGCCCCTTAATCATCTTCAAGGAACTGGGAGTGCTCTGCCTACCTAATCCAGCATTGTGGCAGAGCACAGAGACAGTAGACATGGCTTTAAAGCAATTAAATAAAGGTTTTCTACTATCTAAAAAAATTTAAAGAATAATCTAGATTGTCATAGTGAGGTCTAGGAATGTGTTTAAAGACATTCTCATTTTTTCTGGAGATCCATCTGCATATCAGTTCTGCTTTTTGGTTCTTTTTCTTTAACCCCTCCTACACTGGCTGCAGGTGATCACCTCTATAGGAGAGTTGGTGGAAATGTGTTCTACCCAGATCCAGTCGGGATGGAGACCCCTGTTCAGTGCCCTGGAAACAGTGCATAGCAGCAGCAAGTCAGAGGTCAAAGAGTACCTCGTAGGAGAATACTCTATGGGTAAGAACTTCCTGCACTGTTTCAAATATGCTTTGTGTCCCTGGGGGACACAGTAACTAACTCAATATATTTAAATGCCCAAACTGAACAGTGGCACTACAACACTCCAGAACTGTACCAAAGTATCTGATGTAATAGTTGGGGTAGGAAGGAGAGCAGACATATTGTTCTGACCTTTTGTCCTCTACATTCTAACAAGTTATTTGAATGGGAAAGAAAGGCATCAAACCTACTTGAATAATTCTGAGCAAGACAGTAGTGCAAGGGTACTGAGCTTGGCTGAGCATTTGTTATTGTCCTACTGGAAAAAGGACTGTATCCAAGCAGCATGTCTCTTGTGAGCTGTCTTCCCTATTGTATGAAACCTATTGCTCTTATACCTATTCTAACTTTAGGTGATAATCTGGGCAAGTGCTTGTCCAGGCATTTGATCACAAGGCTTTCAGATTCCTAGTGCTATTACAGACCACATTTCTGTAAGAATGTGCATCCTTCCTGGAGATGTTTGCTTGTTTGGAAATGTGTTAATATGGGAAAATCCATTTTTTCTATTCTTTTGCCCCATTAGAAGGTATGTTTAAATGTGACAAGTCACATGTAGGGATGTGGTTTTCCTCCTTTGTCATTGAGATCTGTTTATGGTTGATGGCTGAATGCTGGTGTACACAGCTTTTGAAGATGATAATCTACTTTGGAAAATCAAGGCTATTTTGTTACTCTGTAGTCTGAATGATTGATGTAATCTTGGCAGTTATCAAAAACTCAACCAGAAACTAAACAGAAACCTCCACCAAAGAAGTGTATATATATATATATATATATATATATATATATAAAATACCTCAGAAGTATTAGATCCTGAGTTCAGGAGCTAAGACCTGCTCCTACCATTTGAGCAGGCATAAACTGGTATTTGTCATAGACTGGGCAAAGGGGGGAGTCTGTCACTTCCTATGAAAGCCTGCACGAGTTGCCCCAGGAGCAAGAGAAGGTTTTACTTTTAAGGTTACTTCTGTCTCTGCCCAGAATAGAAAGGATTTTACAGATTCAGTTAAATTGTTGAAAAATGGTTGGAAAATTATTTTTAAGGGGTTGTGAGGAAGAGTTCTCATCTTGTTATCTCCACAGGGAAACGCCAGGCTCCGGTGTTTGATGTCTTTGAAGCATTTCTAAACACAGACAACATCCAGGTCTTTGCCAACGCTGCCACCAGTTATATTATGTGCCTTATGAAGTTTGTCAAAGGACTGGGTAAATATTTTCCTATTAAGTCATAATATCCCATAGAAGAGAATAATTCAATTATGTAATACATAGCATGGTAGGAAAGAGAGGGGCACTGAAGATGTTGTGTCAAGAATGCTTAAAAAAAATAAAATAAATCAAGACCAAGGGATTATTTCTGTAACATTTTTAATACTATCAGTTCTTTAAGTTTTTATAGCTGCAAAGGTGCGTCTCACTATTAAGTGTTTGCTTCCTAATTTGATCTTAGTTTACACCAGGATTTGCTTATATTCATGTAAATAATAAAACAAAAAACCCTAGAATATTGCAGAAATGGCCTGGCATTGTGCAGAAACAGCATGGATTGTTTGCAGCAGCAGGGCATGTTTTACATTGTGGGCAGCAGAGACTAGGCATAGCATGTCAGGGTGACCCTGCAGAGTAATTGTCATGCTTCACCAGCCTTCAGAACAAAGGCAAATGCTGCTGGGTCATTCTGCCCCCATGCTGGTGATCCGTGGCTTGCCTTGATCATTAGAATTCAACACTTTTCACTGAACTGTGACAATGTTGGAGGTTTTTTGTGGATGTAAATTATAGAACTTCTAAGTAGTGATAAAATGGAGCTTTTGGTTTCTATGTGAATATTAATTCACAGAGATGGTTGGAAATAAACCAATTAGACTTACAATCTAGGTCTGTGAGCAACTCTTTTGATTTAAATGAAGCACCTAGCTGCAGAAAATCTACTCTTTAATGTTACTCTTGTCTAATTGACCTATTTCCTATTTCACCATTGATTTAAATGGGGGAAGAATTCACCTTGTGATGTAATTGTAATTGTAGTTATTACTACAAAAGAGAAATAAACTTACATGCCCAGTACCAATAGAGGGAACTCATGTTTTTTCTGGAGAGCTTAAAAGCCTGTCTTATATTTCTTTACGTTTCTTGCTTTCATAAGATAATTTTGACCCATTGTGGTCACATATCAAAAAGCCAGGGTTTTTTTTTTTATTAAAGGTAATAGGACTATGGGAAACATCAGCAAATACAATGCTATACTATGTGCATTTTATTGTAAAACTAAAGGATTCAAACTTCATTGGCTGTCTTGGCTGATCTCAGTAGTAGACAAAACTTTAAAATACATTATGGAGGGAATAGTTAAGAGCATAGAAAAAGCAAACAATTATAGTGAAAGGAGAACAAAGTAGGGTCTAATAAAAAAAATTATATTTATCTTGTGCTCTTTATGAGAGGAATAACTTTTTAAGGCAAGAAAATGTTAATGACGATAGGCATTTAGTCACACTTCAGGTTTGGCACTGAAGGAGAAGTAGTTGGCTAAACTGGAAAAATGGTTTTGAGCCAAATATTCTAGGGTGGACAGGACTTTAGCTGAGATGAGACAGGCAGACTGGCAGACAGAGAAAATGATGGAGTGAATGGAGTTACCCAGAGAAGAGCTCTGCAGCAGGATGCCTTGAAACTGCTCTACTTATTGAATTCTGTTAGTGAAGCTGGCCTGAGAGGAGCAGTCAGCCGATGGAAGTTAGGAATACCAGCAACAGAGGCACTAGAACCTGAGGATATGTGTCATACAGTTGAAGGGTATGTGTCATACAGACATACTGTGAGACCTTGATGGCTGCATTAGACAGCAGAAGGAAGTGTAGTATACAAAACATAAATGATGGATTTAAGCAGTAAATAAACTAATAGGAAGAACTTGTGGTAGAAGAATTTTCCCGGGCAGTGGGGTGCAAATGAATAGAAAAAAATACTGCAGTAATTGAACAATGCTGAATATGAGTAATTAATTCCTATACCCATGGAAGAAAGTGGAATGGAGTCAGTATGACAGATAATACAATATATGATTATTAGAACTCACAAAGACTCTGCTAAAGAGATATTAAATAGGCATATGTTTATTAAAGCATTTATTAGTATAAAAATTTGTGTACAAACTATGACCAGTATTCCTTTATTGTTTGTGTGGGGGTCACCTGGTTGTCATCTAAGAAGATCAAACAAAGGATGCTTTCTGGATTCTGTTCAAATATTTGGGTGTAACTGAATGAGAAAAGAATATAAATGCTCTGTTTATCGCTTTTCTTCTGTCCTTCCCAATGCTGCCTTTCCTGTCCCCAGGGGAAGTAGATTGTAAGGAGATGGGTGACTGTGTGCCAGGATCAGGATCTGCATCTACAGACTTGTGCCTTCCCGCGCTTGATTACCTCAGGAGATGTTCTCAGGTATGATAAACAATCTTACACAGGCACTGACCTGGCCTGGAGAATAATTCTTACCTGCAGGCTTTGCATCAGTCATTGGATGCTTTGCATGAGCCCAGCAGAGTCTGTGGTGACCCTGATGGTAATACCCTGCCAAATGGGCACTGGTAATCTGAGGGAATATCATACCTTCCAGGCCAGTCAGCAGTGGGAAATCTGAGGAGGTAAAAACACTCAGAGCCAGGGAACAAGTGAGGAAATATGCATGTTCAAAACATTGTAGTAACATAATTCAAAGCTAAATTCATTCTTATTTAAACAGTTACCATAAACAGTGTTGTGAATGAAAGACAAAAAAGAAAACAAAAACAAAACAAGAAGTTGAGAATTCTTTTATTTTAAATACAATAGGTTGCACCCTCTGGAATGCAGAAGCAGCTTATTTGTACCATGCAGACATATCTGAAGCTCAGGTCAAATCTCTAATAATTAGAATGCTGGCATGTTTCATCTAATCTTCTTGTATACAGCATATATTATTATCCACAGTTACCTGGACAATTTTTGTCTGATTTTGTAATGTTATTTGTATTTCTGT
This sequence comes from Haemorhous mexicanus, assembly GCF_027477595.1. Lineage (NCBI taxonomy): Eukaryota > Metazoa > Chordata > Aves > Passeriformes > Fringillidae > Haemorhous > Haemorhous mexicanus. Next base: position 52,745,896 of record NC_082343.1, read on the forward strand.
AGCATCTGCAGGTTTTTTTGTTGGACTCAGGCCATGTTTTTCTGAGTACAATACAAAAGCACAACAAAGGATTCTATCATTGCTGAAAGTACTTAATATCTAAATTCAGAGATAATGGGTGGATTCAGTATGCAGACTGAGAAAAGAAGGGAAGAATAAGGCAACTCAGAATAATAAACAGCAGACATGCCAAACTCAACTTGCTATCTTGTTAATCTAAAAACATTAGTAAATATCTGTGTATATATCTAATGTATGTTCTGTCTATACACTATTTGTACCACATTGCTATTCCTCATCCTTACAAACTCCAGTTCACAGTGAGGGGGAAATATTTTCTCCTCTTTAAAAGAAGCAGCCATTTATATCTTGTTACACCTTTTAACTTGACAGCAAAAGTAGAACAGGAATGACAGAAAAAAAGTCTTGTCTGTATATTGCAAGTACATTATTTACTTAGAAAGACCTGATTAAATGCTGGTAGTATCCCTGCAATAGTACGGCCAACAGAGCTTTGCAGGCCATAGAAACAATCAGGGAATTGTAGCCTTTGCCCTTCACAGATGAGAAGAGAGCATACTCCCATCTCAGCAATGTGTTATTTAAATTGCTGCTCTCCCTCTCTTTACCCGCAACTTTTTACTTTACTTCAGTGAACTGAAGACTTCTGGCCTCTAATTGTGTTTGCATACCTTTTATTTTCTTTCACAAACCTGTGTTTTATGTGATTGCTTTTACAAACTTTCCCATGGATATTTATCTCCTCTTTTTTTCTCTCTCCCCTCTTCTCCACCCTTCCAAGTTGTTAGCCAAAATCTACAAAATGCCCTTGAAACCCATCTTCCTCAGTGGTCGGCTGGTTAACTTGCCCCGAAGAGCACAGGAACAGTCAGCCAGCAGTGAGGATGGGATTGAGTGCATCCTTTCTGACTTTGATGATGACACTGGTAAGTGCATTGAAAGTAGTAAATTCAGAACTAATCAGTTGTTTCTTCTACGTGTTGCTGCAAGTTTTGCCAACTGCTGAAAGCAAGAAGGAGGGAAAACTTCATAGTTTATTGTTTCCTTGCTGTCCACACACATCCATGTGTGCACACGGAGCTTGGAAGTTCTGGTCCTGTCACCTTCTTTATGTAAAAGTTACAATTCATATATAAGAAAAATACAACCCCTCTCTTAGGGTAAGATAACGATATTTTGATTAACAATTATTTTGATTATCCTGAAATTTGTAATACAACAATTGTGTATTTCTGAGAGCTAGCACAAAACTATTTTCTAGACCACAGCTGAAGTAAAGGAGTGAAAATCTTTTAGAGTTGGTATTGGCAGGCCTGCCTTTAACAGAAAAAAAATACCAGTATTGAGTTACAGTCTACAAAGATAAAGAATAATTGTTTAAATCTTTCCAAACTTAGGCCCTGTGGTCTGTTGAAATAAACAGTGAATTTCTGAAGTCCATAAAAAGCACAATGACCTCCAGAAAAAATAAGCACACTTGTCTCCTGATTATTTGTATGTAGACTAATTGGCTGTTGGATGAACTAGAATGTACAGAGCCAAGCAGTAGAGGAATGCAGCCTTATGGCTTTTGGGTTCACAGCAGTACAGCTGATGCACATACAGAAGACTCTTCAACTAATTAAAGTTGAAAACTGGCATGTTTATTCAGCACACTGGGCACACTGGGAGGTTGTCCTCCAATGACATGTGTGAATTTCCAAAACTGTAGCTTCTCCATATATCTACAAAAGCTCTACATATTCATAAAGACACCCAGACACCTATACGTATGCATCACCTGCCCCCGCTTGGTATTACAATGAGCTGAATGTTCATTACGGCTGCGCAGTCATCTTCTTTAATTGGGTCAGTGGGCTTTGAAATGGGTCAGTGGGCTTCTGAAGATGAAGTAAGAAGTCTTCCTCATGGTAAACTGTTCACCTTTATCTGGTTGCCAGGACTTTGTGACCTCTTGGGCATGGCCCAAACTCCCTCTCCTGGGCCCAATCATTGTTAGAAGCCAGGTATATTTATGGCTCCTACCCTTTTACAATACTTCATATGTTGCCTGTCATTTCTAAAAATACATCCAAGTCAAATACATGATATATTGTCTTTGCTTCAATTATCCCCATCTGGTATATATTTACTCTTTTCCTAATCTTCTTGTTAAGCCCTGAATCAAAATATATGGCCTTGATCTTACTAGCTACATTTCTAACTTTACCCCTTGATTCATTCCCCTGTTTCTCTGCAAAGTTAGTAAATTCTTTTACTAATATACAGATTCTTCTGCATCTAACCAAGTCTTGTGATAAGAATCTCTTAAAACCATGCCATATGTTTTTGTTAATTAAAGCAAGGTTGGCACTTATCGTAGCATCCTCAAATTCTAAACAAGCATTAGAACAGACAAAATCAAACTTATGATAACTAAAATCAATAAATCAATAATTGGTGAACTAAAGCATTAAGTATACCCATTGGTTTTGGTGACCATCCAAAAAGTACATCCCACTAATGGTGAGACATATCTTCCTCTAACCTTTTAAAGACTCTCAGTATGGTGTCTGTGTCATGATGTATTGTAATTCAGGTCTTCTTTCCCATAATTTTAATTTCTTCAAGAATTTCCTTTAGATCCTCATGTTTCAATTACTGTTTGACTAAAGTTAAATTCATTCCTATAGGCACAGGTGATATTTCTTGCATAATAGTCAAATTTGCCTTTAGATACTGATGTGATACAGAAGGTGCCTGATAGGAGAGATCACATCCTTCAATTTTGGCAAAGTTACAAATGCACAGATTAAATTGTGTTTCACTTATGGTGAGCTTGTCTACCTCTATAGTGGAACATGCTGTTCTGAGGCATGCACAACCTAAAATATACACACAAGCAGGGTTGTCTGGTTGACTGAATGAACCTCAAAGTGACAAATGCTTTGTTCTGTATCCTGACAAGTATCTTGATCATTATTCATATTTCCTTCACATATAAATCCTAATTGTCTTCTTGTGGCACATGACTCTCTATTAACAGTCTGCCAGTTCCCTTCAACTTTCTGTGTCCGTGTTCTTTGTTCAGAAGTATACAGTACAGTTCCGTCATGATTCTACCTTAAAGTGACTATTGGGTATATTAAATCCACTAATAATGATGCATTATGTATAATGCATCATTACAAATCAAAAGCAGTACTACACTTGTGACAGGATCATAGGTAAAATTGACCAAAACCCACCAAGATTGAAGTTCTCTTTCTAAGTCAGAAGAATTATCCCAAACAATTTTGCAGATCTCAGCAGGAAAGGTGCCTTCTCCACTTTCCTTAATAACTGAGGCAGCCACTGATTGCATCCACAATTGTGCTTGTACACACCTAAGAGCTAAAGAAATATTCTCAGTAGCTGTACCCAAGGGTTTGATTATAAATTCATGGTCCCATTCTTCTATATTTTCCCATTCTGGTAATATCTTGGACACTTTCCACTGGGTGGTACCTAAAGCTAATAAAGGAGATTGTAAAGGCTGTTGTAACTTAATTGTGTCACTACCAGCTGCAGTTAATTTGTTCATTAATACCTCTGAATCCATTGTATTCAAAACCCCCAGTCCTGTTCTTAATAATCCAGTCAAATCTCTTTTTCGTCTGAGCGTATATGGTATACGCTTCTGTAACCAAGTGGTCTCATCCATAAAAGAGGTCTTAAGAAATGGGGTACACTCCAGTTTAATGGCAGAAGCATTTACCTGCATTGCCATTTCTGTTCGCTTCAGGGACCATTCTGGATTAAGCAGTAACCTTTGGATTCCAGGCTTTTTAATAGCATATAGTCAAATTTTGGTAATTATAGGTCAAATTGTCTCTTTTAGGATATAGGTGAGTGTAGTCTGAGTATGGGCAGTCTGTCTTGGTAGAGGCTAATTGGTTGTTCTGGTTCTAATTTTATGCTTCCAAGGAACAACACAGACTTGAGTTATATTATAGTCAATTCTGTGGTTCTTGTCTGCACATCCTTCTATTTTGAGTCTGAATTCAGGACAGTTGCTTAAGCATTTGTCACAACATTCAGGGCTAATCCGGATGAGTTCCATTGGTTCTTGGTAGAATTCATGGAACCCATCCTGAACAAACGCATATTCACATCCCCAGACATTTCTCCCTTCCCAAACAGAGGCATTTGTGACTCTCAGCATTTTTGACAGAGACTTACGGGAGTAAAAGTCATAAGCTTTTCCTCGACAAGTGTATATACCAGTTGCATTGTACACACGTGGTATTGCATTAACTTCAGTTGTGGTCATAGCTGTGATCATGAAGGCCACAAATTTCCAAATTGTACTTGCCATTCTTTGAAACAAAGTTATCATAAATACAAACTAGATTAACATTTCTTCTTACAATGTACTTAATTTCCCTTGTAAGCTTTAATTTCAGTTCATTATCACCTGGTGTAACTTTCCAAACACCTTCTGGATCCTTTTTCACTCACGTAAGGTGGATCCAGGTGTTCTGTTCCTTGACCTTGATTGCAGTAAAAGTGGTAAAAAGCACTTGGAATGGTCCTTCCACTGTGACTCCAGAGTTTTCTCTGCAAAAGATTTGACATATACATAATCTTCAGTCTGTATGTCATGTACTAGTCCATCTAATTCCCTGCTCCAAATCCCAGCCACATGCTTCTCAATTTCTCTGAGTTATTTGTTTAGGGCCATCATGTAGCGGTGTAGGGTTTCTTCCCCTGCTTGGGTTGATGTTCCCTCTTGTACCCTCCCCCATGGTCTTCCATATAATATCTCAAAAGGACTTAATTTTTCTTTTGTCCTTGGTTTAGTCTGGATTTGCAGTAATGCTAATGGGAGAGCCTGGGGCCAAGGTGATTTTGCTTCTTGCGATAGCCTTATAATTTGTTGCTTGATTAAATTATTTCTTTTTTCCACTTGGCCACTTGACTGGGGATGATATGGATTATGAAGTTCCCAGTCTATGCCCAACTGGCGGCTAATTTGCTGTACAATTTTTGAAATTAAGTGTGGCCCTCTATCTGAAGATATTGTGGCTGGGATTCCAAAAGCATGGTATTATCTCTTGTAACAGTACTTTAGTTACCTCTTGTACCTTGACAATTCTGGTAGTAAAGGCTTCCAGCCATTCCAAAAAGGTATCTGTCAATACCAATAAATATCAATATCCCCTTTCCTGGGAAGTTCTGAAAAATCAGTTTGCCACTGTTGCCTAGACCCATAGCCTCTTCCAATTTGTCCAAGTTTTGATTTGGGAATATTTTTGGGTTAGTTTGGAGGCAAAAGACTACATTATCAGGTCACTTGAATAACTGTACGTTGTAAATTTCTGGCTACAATCCTATCTTTTAAATAATTAAACAAAGTGTCTATTCCCCAGTGGGGTTTCTGATGCTCCTCTTATAATAGTGACCATAACAAATAGGAGGGGACTACAAGTTTTCCTTTCTCTTTTTGTATAATGGCCCATCTTTCCTGATTGTATTTCCCATTCTCAGTCTCAATAAGTCTCTTGTCCTTGTTTTACTTTGGCTCACCTTCTAGGGAAATTTGTCCATCTGGAATTAAAGTTGCTTCAATGGATACATCACCTTTAGCTGCTTCTTTTGCCTCTCTACCCACCAGCTCATTTCCTTCTTCCCATTCAGAGCTCACTTTCTGGTGTGCCTTGATATGCCTGATAGCTACCTTCGCAGGTAGCTGGACTGCATCTAACGATTTTACAGTTTCCTGTGCATGTTTAATATTTTTCCCCTGTGAATTCAATAGTCCTCTTTCTTTCCAAATAGTTCCATGTGCATGTACAACCCCAAATACATATCTTGAATCTGTATAGATGTTGACTTCTTTTCTCTTTGCCAATTCTAAGGCACAGATCAAGGCAGTTATTTCAGCTTTTTGTGCAGAGGTGTTCATTGGTAGCGGTCCAGACTCTGTTACCTCTCTGCAGATGGTAACTGCATACCCAGCATGCCTTTTTTTACTCATGACATAACTGCTTCCATCAGTAAACCAAGTCTCAGTGTCTTCAAGAGCAGTGTCCTTTAGATCCAGGTGACTGGAGTAGGTGGCTTCAATAGTCTCCAGGCAGTCATGGATCACTGGTTTTCCTGCATTCCCACTGAGAAAGGAAGCTGGGTTCACAAGGTTAGTGACCAAAATCTCAACATCGTCTTGCCTCTACCATTATGGCTTGATATTTCAGGAACCTCTGTGGGGAGAGCCAATGTCCCCTCTTTACTTCCAGTACTGCAGACACTGTGTGGGACACTAGCACAGTCATCTTCTGGCCCAGGGTGAATTTGCATGCTTCCTGGATGTTCAGTACCACTGCAGCAACAGCTCTGAGACACTCTGTCCATCCCTTAGCTGCCGCATCCAATTGCTTGGAAAAGTAGGCAGCTGCCCTCTGATACAGGCCTAAGTCCTGTGCTAGTATTCCCAGGGCAATCCCCTGCTTCTCATGAGAAAATACAAAAAATGGTTTACTCATATCTGGAAGTCCTAAAGCTGGGGTTGATATGAAGGCCTTCTTTAATTGGTTGAAGGCTCAAGTGGCTTCTTCTGTCCATTGAAGATCTCAGTTCCTTTCTGTGATTAGGGCATACAGGGGTTTAACCAACAGTCCATAATTGTAAATCCACAATCTGCACCACCCCATCATTCCCAAGAAGGCTAGTTCCTTTATTGTTTGGGCTTTTGGAGTCTGACATATTGCCTCTTTACGGTCTTGCTCTAGAGTCCTTTGTTCAGCCCTGAGCTCGTAGCCCAGACAGATACTGTTTGTCTCACCATCTGAGCCCTCTTCTGAGATACTTGATACCCTTGTAAATCTAAAAAGTTCAGGAGGCTTGCTGCCCACTCTAGCATGCCTCTTGGGTTTGAGTAGCTATCAGTAGGTCATCTACATACTGCAACAGCCGTCCTTCTTCTGATGGGGCTTCCCAGGATTCCAGATTTCTTGCAAGTTGTTCTCCGAATATCATGGCACTGTTTTTGAAACCTTGGGGCAAAACTGTGTATGTGAGCTGAGTCTTACGACCACTTCTGGGATTCTCCCACTCAAAGGCAAGAATTTTCTGCCTGGCTTCATGGAGAGGGAGGCAAAAGAAAGCATCTTCCAAATCTAAAACAGTAAACTAAGTTAGTTCAAGTGTTAAACATGTTAGCAAGGTATATGGATTAGCCACCACTGGGGGTAGATCCTCTGTTGTTTTATTAACAGCCTGTAAGTCGATATGACCCATCAGGCTTTTTAACAGGCAAGATAGGAGTATTAAAGTCAGAATAAAGTCAGATTGACACTACTTCAGTAGCCCTAACTGCAAAAAAATCTCAGTCACTGGGCTAACTCCCTCCCTGTCTTCCTTTCTCAAGGGATACTGTTTGACCCTAACTGGTTGCTTTCCTTTTTTGAGCCTGACCTGCACAGGTTCCTTGCCCTTCCTGATTTCCTAGAAGCCCATATCCCAGGAAATACCTGATCCATTATTTTCTTGCTAACCTTTTCTTCATCTTCAGGAATGGTCTTATTAGTTGTTTCATTAATTGTAATATTAAACTCAACATTTCTATATATTGTTGATCTTTAACCTCCAAAGTAACCTCCCCATTTTTAAGTATGATTTTTATTTCTAGCTGCTCTAACAAATCCCTACCCAACAGTGCCTTTGGAGTGTTGGGCATATACAAAAATCTGTGAATTCCCTCTTGCTTTCCAACTTCATATTTTAATGGTTTGCAAAAATATGGTTTTTCAGATTGGCCAGTTGCCCCCTTTATCATTACATAATTGTCTATTATAGGCATTAAAGCTTTATTTAACATCAAATATGTTGCTTCCATGTCTACCAAAATCTCCATTTTCTTTCCTTTATTCCCTAGCTTGATTTTAACTAGAGGGTCCACTAAGGTGAGACCCTCTGGTCCCCCTCAGTCTGCTTTGACCTGCACAACCACCCCATCTCTTCTGGGTTTTCCTCTTCTTTGCTCACTGCCTTCTCTCCATTTCGGACATTGGTTTTTCCAGTGACAAATTTTCCTGCAAAATGCACATTGATCTTTCCCAAGCCAAGGCGGACCTTGTTTTGGTGGTCCTTGCCCACGTCTCCCTTTTCCTCCTTCTCTCACTACTTCTACTAGTTTTCCCATCCCTTGTTTGTATCCTTCCTCGCCATTGCTAAAAACCCTCCATGCCTCTTCTAATAAGTTTTCTAAATTTCACCCCATTGACCCCCAGATGATCTGAAGCTCATGCCTAATGTCTCCTGTGGACTGTCTCAAACACAAATTTGCTAACTGTTGTATCCCATCCTGAGAATCAGGATCTAAAGATGTATAATGATGCATTGCCTTATGCAAGTGATCTAAAAATTCAGAAAGACTTTCAGAAGGACCATGTCTCACTTTCTATAGGGCAAGCCAGTTTATGGTTTTAGAGATTGCCCTCTCCATTCCTTTTATTATAAGGTCCCATAATGTTCCAATTTTGCCAAATCTTCTGGTATATTTGGATCCCATCATGGATCCTGGAGGGGAAAAAATTCCTTAACACCAAGTTGTGCTGCTCTACAAGCATCCTCTATTAAATTCCCTGCTGTTTTCAAAATTACCTGCTTCTCTGTCTCAGTCAAAGCATCTAACAGTAATTGAATGTCAGCCCAATCTGGGTTGTGTTGTTTCATCATATATTTTAATCGTTTAGCAGTGCCTATCGGATCGCTCTGGTAGTTCTTGGCAAGCCTTTCCCGTGCCTCTAAACCAGTAGTAGAAAATGGGATTTTAACTAACATCTTCCTTCCTTCAGGTCCTACTGCTGCCCATAAAGGTGCTTGTATTATTTCTTTTGTTTGTTTTTGGGTCCAGGATGCTATGGGACCATTTGGGGAGGGCTCCTCATCTTCACTGTCACTATTAGGTAGTGGAGGATATAACGCTAGGGATGGTTTATGTGATTCAATAATAAGTGGAGGAGCAGAGAGCTCAGCTTGTTTCTTTAATGCTTCCTTTACTTGCTTCCTAGTCTGAGATGCTATGGGGCAATGTGGGGAAGAAGAAACTGGAGTTGGAATTAGGGTTGCCAGTCCTTCTAAGTCTGCATCCTCTCCTGATGTCTCTTGTCTTTTTTACGGAGGTTTTTAGGGGGAGGCCTAAACAAGTCAGCTAATTACTGTTCTTGTGCCTCCTTATGATAAACCTTGTCAGGATAGTACAACGTTAATTTGTTGAACAAGTACTGCAACATCATTTGGGTTTTCCTCTATTTCCTCTATTTCTTCTCAAGGGCCAATACCAGGGGATCAGAGGGAAATTTAATTCTACAATCTCTCTGCCACTGGGGATGATTCCGGAGAGTAAAGAACATATCAGCATATGTTACTTCCTACCATTTCTGTTCCCTTTGCAGCTGATATTATTAAAAATAATATCAGCTGCAATAAAGTGTCATAGTCTAAGGTTCCAGCAGTGGCCATCTAACAACTCCTTCTAGCCTATAAAGTGGCCACCATTGTTTACAAAATGGAATTAAATTCCTTTTATTTTCAGTTCCTCCATAGCCCACCAATTCTTTCCAGTGTGCCAAAATACAACCCATGGGACTAGCCTTAGAAATTTCTTTACTCTGGTTAGTTCCCATTTTTCTTTTCCCAGCGCTTCTTTACTTTATTCCAACTCTTTGCCTTAATTTGAAAGTCCGGGTTATAAAAATAGGCAGAGCACATTCAGCTGAAATTACTCCTGCTGGCTTCCCTAAATTACCTGAAACCCCCTTCTCCAATGATTCAAACAGCCCTGTTACTTCCGTGGCCCTCACGATCAGTTGCCAATGAAATCTTTATAGCTCTCTGAGTGGCCTTTCTCCTCAGAATAACACAAATGACAAAGTGACTCTCTTGATATCCTCCACCTCAATGTCTGTCTGTACCACAGCTCTTCACACTGAATACAGGAGAAACAAACCCAGAGTTCACAAGGGCAGCCTTTCGGACAAGCAACCTATACCAAACGCTCTCCTCTGATTTCTATTTCTAGTCATAGGACACCTCAACTACTTAGTTCTCACTTGCTATACCTAAACTTTGCTTCACAAAATCTCAGAGTCTTTTCCCAGTTTTCTTCCCACACAACCCAATCTTCAGGTACTAAGTGTGACCTCAGACACACCAACTTTAAAATTTCTGGTTCAAAATCAGCTTGATTAAGGCGTTGTTTCCACTGACACAGGGCACACTCACTTTGCTGCCTTGCAGAATAACAATAATATCATCCTGCACAAATATTACATTGCAAAAACACCCACGCACAATGCCAACCTCTAAATGAACCAGGGGCTGCAGAGAAACGTCTGCAGAGGCAATCTATTCCAAGTATCCCTTCATGAAGTTCTAAACTCTCTACCGTAGGAAATTCCCAATCAAAAGATACTAAATGGCCCCCAGAAGTCTTATATAATCCTTGTAGGCAAACCCATTTGTTTCTTCTATCTATTCCAAGATTCACTGGAGTAAGAAATTCCCATGGATCAAGCCTGAACCACTGTGTGAGAGGGATTCCTTTAATTCTCCTAGCCACGGTTAAAACAGACAGCCTACGTGTATACACACTTCACTGTGCACACTCACCACACCTCCCCTTTTCCCTTCTCAGGGGGAAAATGTACCAAAACTGCACACAAATCTCAAAACCACACCAGCACTCGACACAGGCTTCCCTAGCCTTTGGTCTCAATTTACCTTTTGCCCATAAATTGTCCTTGTCTGCCCCTTGGCAGAAATAATAGCAGCCTTCTACACAAATCCCACGCTGTAATTAATCTTACACAACATATTGCTCTCACTACAGGCAGGAATTCCACAAACACAACCCCGTATCAGATATCAGAACTAAACCATGGGAGTTGTCCTCCCAACTCATTTTGCACTGTTCCAAATCTTCTTCAGAAATATCTAAATTCTCAGGACGACCTTTTCCACAGACTAAATTCACTATCTGACATTCAGTGTGTGCTCCCTCCCAGGTATAGTACTATGGGAATTCTGATTCTGGGAAATATCTGGAGCACACAGGTCTCCACCTGTAAGATATACAATGCCACCTTCTACTGCACCTCTTGCAATGAAGAAGGACCCAAACTGAGTGCCACCCAGGTACCCAATAGAAAATTGTCAGATTACACAAAAAGCAAGGAGTTACTCCCAGTGTTCTCTACCTCCACAGATTTTTGAGATTGTCCTCAGCTGAGGGTAGCTCCCAATCAAAAGCTAAATAAATTTGTTTGGCTTGAGTATCTTCCCCCTAAAAACACCCTTCCTGTCTTTCTATCCTGTGATTTATAACAGCCCAGTCTCCCCCTATAGCAAAGAACTCATCTGGTTCAAGCCCAAGTTACTTTAAGAGTCCCTCTCTAGACAGTTGAGCCCTTGCAGCTAGAGCCCAGGCTTTGCCAGCCACCTCTAACAATTTAGTAAAAATAAACAAACATCACAGTAATACGAAAACCAAAACACCAACTAAAAAAACAACTAGTTGCAAGTATAACTTTCGACATAAGATAGCAGTGTTGTATTCTTAGATATGAACCAAAGAGTTACCAGCTCTTTATACCTTCTGATACAAGATGGTATTATTACCTCAAAAATGCACAATATCCCTCAAAAACAGTGACAACTACGATTTCCAATAACAAGAATCAAAGCTCACATATTTCATCAAACACACACACACCCACAGAGTCAAAAATAGCAGTAAATAAAAGAATAGCAGCAATACACAGGAATTTGCCCAGTCCACCCCCAGAACTGCTACTGGATCCCCTCAACATGGCAAATTACTCTTTAGCCAGCAACCAAACCTTTCAATGCTTGCAAGCAAACCTATGGGCTTATGTTGCACACAGGGCCTCCCCTGTGACTTACCAGCTGCCCCCTCAGCCACAAATATGTACAGCTTAGAGAGTAATTTCTATAATCATGAACATACCCTCTGTCCGTAATGCCAGCAGTCTTGTCTGTCCCCTCAAGGAGCAGATGGGGAGCAGAGGTCTCTCCAGGAATATCCCAGTGGCACCTAAAGGCATCCACAGCCCGGCCTGGTCTCGCAGTAAGCAGAGGAGTCCTGCCGCAGTTGCCAAAATGATGCGCAGACAGAAGACTCTTCAACTAATTAAAGTTGAAAACTGGCATGTTGATTCAGCATGCTGGGCACACTGGGAGGTTGTCCTCCAAAGATGTGCAAATTTCCAAAACTGTAGCTTCTCCATATATCTACAGAAGCTCTACATATTCATAAAGACACCCAGACACCTATACATATGCATCACCTGCCCCCGCTTGGTATTACAATGAGCTGAATGTTCATTACGGCTGCGCAGTCATCTTCTTTAATTGGGTCAGTGGGCTTTGAAATGGGTCAGTGGGCTTCTGAAGATGAAGTAAGAGGTCTTCCTCATGGTAAATTGTTCACCTTTATCTGGTTGCCAGGACTTAGTGACCTCTTGGGCATGGCCCAAACTCCCTCTCCTGGGCCCAATCATTGTTAGAAGCCAGGTGTATTTGTGGTTCCTACCCTTTTACAATACTTCATATGTTCCCCGTCATTTCTAAGAATACATCCAAGTCAAATACATGATATATTGTCTTTGCTTCAATTATCCCCATCTGGTATATATTTACTCTTTTCCTAATCTTCTTGTTAAGCCCTGAATCAAAATATATGGCCTTGATCTTACTAGCTACACTTTGAACTTAACTCCTTGCTTCACAGTCACTTCTGAATATGTGGACTACTGAGCTGTTCCAACCAGGCTGCCTCTGTAAAGAGTCAGCTGCAATCTAGCAGAAAGCAGGCTGACTCCAGTGCATTTCATTCATGTGCCTCACCTGACTGGGCCTTGGTACCACCTTTATCTGGACTCTTCCACCACATGGATTGTCCTGTTCCTGCTACCCTGGATAAAGGAGAGAAAAGCTGCTCTCTGAAACCAGAAAGTCACAACTCCTAGTTTTTCACAAAACAACCTTTTACTCCTTTCTGTGCTGGGTTTGGTTTTTCTCTCTCAGGGGATTTTAGGATATTCACCTGGGATGTAGGAGACCCAAGTCTTTGAAGCTTCTGCTTTGAATCAGACTTGGAACTTGACCTAGGGTCTCCCCACCTCAGTTGACTACTGTTATGAAGTGACTCTGCCTGTTATTCTCCTGCTATAAACAGAAATACCACCCTGCAGCAAATAAAACTTCTTTTGGTTCTTGTCAGAGCTATGCCCTGAGACTGTCACCCAGATTGTTATTTACATGGCAATGGTGTTAGAATGTTGCTAGGCAAACAGACTTTACAAAGACACAAGGCAGTCTTCACCTGGCACTCTAGTGCTCAAAGTCTGTAGCAGGATAAAGCAAAATGTTTTAACCTACCTTAGCATATTTGCAGTGTATTTTCATACTGTATTTGATTTCATGCTGGACTCTTCAGGAGGGTGTTTTAGAGATACTCAGTTCTCCCAGACTGCAAAACGTCTATATTTCACTCTGAGTCATTTTTGCTGTTTCCTTATCCAGAAGTATCATTAAAGTCTAACTGACTCAAAACAGGGCACACCACTGCCCTCTGAAAGTGGTGTGAATAAATAAATCCTCAACCTTGTTATGAAGTAATGATTTCACTGTTTTTTCCTTGTTTCTCAGAAAGACTCTTGCAGTCAGCAAGCTCAGTGAATCTTAAAAAAAGTTCCCTCTTGTATTGCTTTTAGAACATAATTAGCTAGCAAGCATCGTTAAAATACAGACTACATCAGCACAGCTACCATGGCAGACAACAGGAACTTATTAGTGAACCAAAAAAAATCCATTTTAGCCTAATAAACCCATAGCCTTTTAAGGTGACTTAAGAGTGTAATGTGCAAGATCCTTCTAGTTGTTCATGTTATCATGAGGAACTAGCAGATACTTAAGGGATCTGTGAAAAATTAAAGGGCAGCAATTCCTAACCATCTTCAAAATAATCTTGAATACTAGTTGTATCCTGTAATCTTTTAGGGGATACTTGCTTGCCAGTGTAGATGAGAGTTCACCTGTGTTCTATCTGCTGTTCTGGCAGTTGTCTGGCTCTGTGACCTCTTCAACATCTAATGATGACATGTGAGGCAGCCTGATCATACCTCATGAGATGTTTTTACTCTTCAGTCCTGAGTACCAAGTGGAGCCAGTTAAATTATGGCTAGTCTTCTCAGGAGCCTTACTTTAAAGCATAATCTAAGGGATTACAATCTATTCTGGGCAGCATTTGCAATGGTAATGAGATGAGGTTTCATTTATGTATTTTGTGTGGGATGTTTTACGCAAGGTTAAAGAGACTGAGCTAGTAGGAATAGTGAAGTATGTCCAGAACAAGGTGTGTATTGATGAGGAAGGATGGGACAAAACACAAATTTGATAAAAAGGGAGAGAAAAGGAAACCATCATTTCAAAAATGGCAGTTGACCACAACCATTACATGGCAACAGTAAACATGCAGGAACCATGATCTTTAGGTTACCTAATTTATTAATTTCCATCATTTCACAAGTTTCACCTGTGTCAAACAGTATCTAATTCATAGTTTTTAATCTTTCTCTCTTTACTTGTAGGCCTTATCAATGTCTGGATTATTCTACTGGAAGAATTAACAACTGCCATATCCAACTGTCCCCGTCAGCACCAGCCTCCTACTTTGGATCTGCTCTTTGAGTTGCTAAGGGACGTTGCCAAGACACCTGGTAATGAAAGGGCCTGATAAAATGTGAGCTAGTGGAGTCCTAACCAAACCTTTTAGCCTCCTAAGCCATTTCTGTAAAGTATGTTACTTGTGTTAAAGCTGCACAGAAACATTCTCTGCCGCAAAGGGATTTTCTCAGAGCTGATAAGTTGTTCCACTTAGTCCGTCATTCTGTTGATAAAAGGCAACTTGTAAGAGCATATTGAACATATACTTAAATTAATTGCACAATAAAGAGGTGTGGTACTCTATCGATGTGCTAGCCACAGAAAATGTTTGCTTCGTGTCTAGCAAATGGAGGAGAAAATTACACAATCCTGCAGATCTGCTGGGAAAGACTGCAGGTAAACAGTTGGCTAAATGTACCTCATAACTACATCCAAATTTTGCCACTCTCATCCCACAAAAAAGTTTCAGAACCTCTTTCCTTCAGCATTACCTCAGGCTTCAGCTTGGAACAAGTTAGCAAATTTACTGAGCATGAAGGCTTTGTAAGCAAGTACATACAACCATTATTGTGTTTATTTTAAGGACCAGGATTTGGCATTTATGCAGTTGTACATCTTCTTCTTCCCACGATGTCTCTTTGGCTCCATCGCAGCCATGGTGACCACTCTTACTGGGATGTGGCATCTTCTAATTTCAAGCATGCCATTGGCCTTTCCAGTGAACTTGTAGTGGAGCACATTCAGAATTTCATACACTCAGGTATGTCATTGTAGTGTCGTATCTACTGTCATCAGTGACCTGTTGCTGAATAGCTACTTGAGGAGGTGGTTCCATTGCTTTTTTGGTTGCTCTGGCATAAAATAGGAGGAGAGTTAAAAATTTCTGATTGGGATTTATTTTTCTTCATAGGGTTTAGAATTATGGGGAAAAAATTTGTAAGACACTTATGGAAGTTATTTAGACCAGGCTCCTTCTCAGAGCAGGGCTATCTTCAAAATTAAAAGATCATAATCTTTAGTATATTCCCAAAAGAAGATACAGAGACTTTAATCATAAGGAACTAGAATATCAGAAACAGGATCTAAGATAATTTCTCCTGTACCACTTCAGTTCAGACATTTTATATTGTTAACTTAAAAAGGATTGTTCTTCTTTCAGCTTGATGTGATGCGTGTTTCAATAGCTGCATAAAAAGCATTTGGTTTTGCAAATTCTCTGAATAACAGTAAGTGTAGCAAGACTGTTTATCTCTAATTATAATGTAAAGGCAATGATGTTAAAATCAGTCTGTGTTTTTTCCTTATAGATATTGGCTATGAAAATATGATCAATACTATGTTGAAAGATCTTTTCAAGTTACTGGTAGCCTGTGTAGCAGAACCGACAGAAATTATTTCCAGAGTTGGCTGCTCCTGTATCAGGTAACCCAATCTGTTCACTCTTAGCACATTCAAAAAACATGTCTATGTCTTTGAAGAACTTGTGGACTGATAAGTTGGTTAACATCTCAAAAGAAGTCTACAATATGTCTTAGGTCTTTTTAGGGGAATAATGGATTTTACAGTCATTAACCTTTTCTGGCTGTTTTCAGTGTGCCTCAGAACCTGTGATTTTAGGCATTACTGCATGTATGATTCTCAGAAAAAGCACTTGCACATTACTTACGTATAGTTAGTCAATAATTGATCCTTAAGAAAAAAGGTCTTCTCCTGGCATTCACAGGTCTTTAGAGGTGATTAGCACCTTTCTCAGTCTTCGGGTCATTACAGTCATAATCAAAGTAAACACTGCATTTATACAGTTACAAAGTGTGTGGTTCTTGTGGCAAGATGTCTACTTAAAGAGGAAAAGCAAAGGAGAAAAAAAGTCAAAACTATAATGTAATTACGAAAATAGGTCAGGATAACACCTGAGGAGATTGTATAACATTAGCTAGCTACTGAGTAAGCCTTTTGTTCTGTTTTCATAGACTCATAGAATGGTTTGGGTTGGAAGGGACCTTAAAGATCACTTTGTTTCAACTCCCCTGCCATGGGCAGAGAGCTTTCCACTAGACCAAGTTGCTCAAAGCCCCATCCAGCTTAGCTTTGGATACTTCCAAAGGGGATTTTCAGCCTTCTCCCTTTAGGAGTAAGAATTGTCTAGTTCCTTCTTGAACGTGGTAACATTTTCCTGTGTCCTTGCAGGTATGTGTTGGTGACAGCAGGGCCTGTTTTCACTGAAGAGATGTGGCGGCTTGCATGTTGTGCCTTGCAGGATGCATTCTCTGCCACTCTGGAGCCAGTAAAGGTAAAACTGCCATTTTGCTGTCAGTCAAAATGTAATCATACAGTGGATGCACTAACTTTTGACAAGTTGATAATTTGTCAACTCACAATTAAACATGTTAGATCAACGTGGAGGTTGAAATCAGTTTTTCTAAATGTATACAGACCACACTAGTAGCTTTCAGTTCAAACTTATTTTAAATTGCCTTGCCAGTATGAAATCAGAAGAGTTCAATAGGTGAAAATTTCCCTTTTGATCAATTTCTTCCTCTGGATTTACAAAAACTAGGTAGAAGACAATGTTTCTTTGCTGTAGCTGCATGCACCTTATAGCCTAGTTTTCAATTCACTGTCTGTTTTGCAAACAAAAAATCCTGTGAAGTCTTTGCAGACCAGCATCCTTAAAAACTGCCTTTCCATTGTATATATTAATTTTAGATGGCAGGCGAGCAGCTGGTGGGAGTGGCAAAGATCACTGAACTTTGTATTTCACACAAACAGGCTGGACATGGCTACAGTCATTTGTTGACTGCACAGTGAAATTCTGATGTTGTGTCTCTCTGTAGAACCTGTTGGGCTATTTCCACAGTGGTACTGAAAGCTTCAGTGGAGATGCCTGTGAAGTGAAGGTGGCAGCCCCCTCCCTCTCACCAAGTGCTGAAGCTGAGTATTGGAGGATCAGAGCTATGGCACAGCAGGTACTGACAGGTGTTTCAGGGGAAGTCAGAAAACCTTTTAAACTTGGAGTTTTCTTTATGAAGGTGTATTTTTTACACCATCTTCCTCACAAACCCTACAGGCAAAGACTTTCTCATCACCAGGTTAACATCAATTGTCTAATAGTAGTATTCAGAAAAATTAGCAAAAACTAGGGGAAAAAAAAAGAAGAAAACCTCAGAACTGTTGTTCTGTAAACAGGAATTTGTTTACAGGGTGGGAAAAAATGCATGGATATCTAGAGAGGACTGACAATGAGCCTGCTGTGTAATGTAATTTTAAAAATTGCCAGGATAGCATACATCAGTGGAGATGTTTCTGATAGAGAAAGGGAAATAGTGTTACTGTGAATCCTCATCAAGAATGTCACATAGATTTCTGAATATTTTGTTAAGGAATGATAAATTCAAAGGACAAAAATTGCACTAGAGCAGAGAGGGTGATATGAAAATAGGAAAACAAGATCTGATTAATCTATCTAAGCATTTTTCTCTATAAATACCTAGGAATTTATAGGCAAAGAAGAAAAAGGGTTACTGGGAACTAGGGGATAATGCTGACATTTAACAAATGATTCACTAACTCCTAACCAGAATCAGCAGAGCAAACTTGGAACCTTCTTAGGGTTCTTTTGACTACAATGAAGGTTATTCATTCTATGAAAGTGGTTATATGGAACAAGTTCTTTGAAATACGGCAGACTGAACCTAATGACCTGCAGGGTACCATAAAACTGTAAATACCATATGACAGTTTCAGCCTGGGAAAGCAGATAGATTAAAACAGCCAGCAGATGTTTGGTGTCAATTTCTGACTTGATAAATCATACTCTGATGCTGCTTGAAAATCTGAGACACACAGACCAGGACTGGTGATCCCAAATAATGTGGTAGTGGCAGACATTGTTTGAATAGAAAATGTGTTTTAAATTAAGTTTTAAAGATGCAGAACTCA
This sequence comes from Haemorhous mexicanus, assembly GCF_027477595.1. Classification (NCBI taxonomy): domain Eukaryota; kingdom Metazoa; phylum Chordata; class Aves; order Passeriformes; family Fringillidae; genus Haemorhous; species Haemorhous mexicanus. Next base: position 52,764,565 of record NC_082343.1, read on the forward strand.
AGAAAGCAGGGAATGTAACATTAATACTTTTCTTGTAGACACTACCAGTGGCACTCTCTGAGTCCTCTGCAGTGAGGATTTGCTACAGCTATGAAGCTACAAAACAAAACCACAGCAATTGAGAGTTTTTTCCCTGTTTCCCACTGAACTGATTTTGGTTGGGATGGAGTTAATTTTCTTCCTAGTAGTTGGTACAGTGCTGTGGTTTGAGAATAAGGTTGATAACACACTGATGTTCTAGTTGTTGCTGAGTTGTGCTTACACTAGGTCCAGGACCATTCAGTTTTTCATCCTCTGCCAGGAAGGAGGGACATGAGAAGTCTGGGGGGGAGCATGGCCAGGACAGCTGATGGAGACTGGCCAGAGGGATATCCCATACCAAAGAGTGTCATGCTCAGTATGTAAATGAGGGCAGTTGTCTGGCAGGGGCTGCTCAGAAACAGACTGGGCATCAGTCATTGGGTGATGAGCAACTGTACTGCACAAGTTTTATTTCCCTCTCTTTTTTTCTCTCTTTTTTTTGGTTATTTTTGTGGTTTTTTTTTTTTGTTGTTGCCCTTTTTGTGATGGTGGTGGTTGATACTACTGTATTTTATGTAAATTATTAAACCACTCTTATATCAACCCATGGGGTTTATCTTTTTTCCCTGATTCCCCTCCCCATCCTTGAGAGGGATGGGGTGTGGGGTGTGGTAAATTCGTGGCTGTTTGGTATTTAGTTGCTGTCTGTGGTTAAATCACAGCACACCCCGAAAGGGTTGCATATTAGGTGTCTCTCTTCTCTTCATGGGCTGAAAATAATCCTTCCAACAACCAGCCTTTCTAGGTGCAGCTGGCTAACTGCAAACAGGTCCTTGTCTCCACTGTACACGGTGCTTTCAGATAGAAGCCTACAGACAGCAGAAAGCTTGGTTTGGTATTTGGTGTTATGCCTTAAAAAAGTTCAAAGAAAAATATGTCTGTCCTTTGCCCTGCACCCCGCTGGATGTCTGGAGGCAGCTCATTGCTGTTTAACCAAAGTAGCATACTCCAGAAAGGTCTGCCTGGGGGGATACCTTGCATTCTCTCTGTCACGGTAAAATAATTCAGAATGACAGGTATTTCACACTGCAGGAAATCCTATTCCCAACCCCTCCCCCACCCCAGACCCCCTGCAAGTGCTAAACTGATTTTTTTATGTAACTTGTTGCTTTCTAGGTCTTCATGCTGGAGACTCAATGCTCCCCTAAAACCCCTAGCAACAAGGAAGGGTTTGAACATGCCCAGTCATGTGTGCTCATCATTGACCTGCCACCAGATAAGAAACCAAATGGGCATAACCAGAGAAGGTAAAATATCTTCCAAGGAAGACACTGTGTCACTAAAAGCAAGATAAAAATATTGCTGAACAGGAAGAAATGTGAACTGAGCCTGGTAAATCATACCTCCCCATAGGGCTCATCAACAAAAACGAATACACTGATCAAATTAGGTTTTGTGACGCTGTTGTGGTTTTAGAGACAGCTAGCAAATTCAATGTCTACTTCACTAAGGGTCTTTTAAATTCAGTATTACTTGGTTAAGAAGGTAGAAAAAGGTAATGGATGAACTGGGCCATTATAAACTGAAGAGACCACATCCAAAACTGCAAAGCTGTCAACATTGAGCTAGGGAGTGTTGTTTTTGCTTGGCACATTATTTTTTTTGAAGTCTTTCTGTTATGTTACCACCTGAGAAACTCCTCTGTTTGCCTACAGTCTGATCCTGTGAAAGAGTATTTCCTTTTGCTTGCACATGGTTGTTTAAACAACTGCTATACCATCATTTGGGCCAAGAATCAGAATTCTGCATTCAGGGTTTGTGTTTGCATTGCAAGGCACGTAATTGCATGACATTGTCTTTTGCGAGACACCGAACATGGGTTTATACCACTCAAATCTAAACTATTGCTTGCAGCAAGGAGCCACCATGTGATGGTCCTTCTTTGGATGGACAAGAAGAAAGGCCATGCAAGATGTCTCTATTCTTACACTGCTGTACGGAAGTTTTCCCCTGAGAGCAGGAGCTCTGTTGCCTCACCATCAGAGAACAGGCTCCTGCACAGAGACAAAGAAAGCTTAAACCGTACTAAACTCCTTTATAGGGGAAAATTTCTACTTTATCCAAAGGCTAGCAGGTCATTCTTCTTGTTGCTATGAATGCAAAGCAAAAGACTGGAATATTCACCTCTCATAACACTTAAGGCCATGCAATCTAATGGGCTGTGTTTGTAAGGGCAGCAAGGGTCTTGCTTGTCTTTAAACAAATAAATAAAGCTTGCAATTAATGCAAACTCTGAATGCTCTCACACTGCTCTTTGTCCAACCAGCTGCTAAAGGTGTATATGCCCATAGCCAAGTGTTGTCCCAGCAATGCTCATTTTTTCATCAAAACACAGCTCACAAGTTGACTGTGCCACGGTTTTCATATTATTTGCTACAGCAGTGCAGTAATATGGCAATCATGCATGATAGTAAATGTGGCCTTTCCAAAAGTTTTACTTTAACCTTAGCAGGGTTTCACTTCTCCCTTTTGATTTTGTTTCCTTAATGCTGCATCGTTTCACAGGAAGCTGGGGTAAGGGAGCTTTTCTTCTTCCTGAAAAATAATCATATATTTCAGTTTGAGACTTTGAACAGAGTAAGAAAATACTATCCTTAACCAGCTTTGACATTGTGTTTTCACCTGTAAGTCTCTACCAGTTTCTTTTGGGATTGAGCAGTACTTTTTACTGTCCTTGTAAATTGCTTTTTTGGCTATTACAAGGAAAGCAGATCTCCTTCATTCCTGACCCTGCTTTTGGAACAGGATTAGTTGCTTGAAATCACTGCAAGCTCTCATTTAACTTTATACATGCTCTTAAGAGCTTTTTTGAGTCAGAGCCTCTAATGATTTTTACAGCAGAAAACTACTTCCCCATAAAGAGCTCAACTGTATGTGCTAATCATTAACATTTTATCACTGTCAAATAATAAGACTACTAAATTTTACAGATGTATCAGCTGTGTCATGGTAGGCAAAGTGACACAGGGAATGTAACTGAATAACAGTTTTGCCTGAACTTTTTAAAAAAATGTTGTATTCTGAAAATTGGGTTTTGATAGGATTTCTCAAAAAAATTTTTAAAAATTGGCTTTTTGTTTTGGTGTTCCCAAACTCTTTTGAAAGTTGTTTAATGAAAGCAGAATCATTTTTGCAACAAAAAGTGTCAAAGGTCTACAACTGAACTTCTCATGTTACATGAAGATTTCCTTTGAATTGATCTAAAACTTCAGTATTGCAAGCAAACTGAAAAATCTCTTCCTTACTTGATAGCTGTGCTAAATAAAACTTGACCCATCACATCAAACCAAGTATTATTATGTGGATCAGCTTCATTTAGAACATTGTCCTGTAATCTTACATAAAGACCTTTTTAAAAGACCTTAAGTTAAGTTTAATAATAGACTTTAAGATTGGTTTATAATTTGAAATCCATGAGATACCAAACAACAATTCTGTCTTTTTTCCAAGCCTTGCTTGCCTGTAAGAGTCTCAGTGTTATTTACTGGTGAAAGACTTGAAAACTTTGGTCAGAGGTATTTACCATTGCTGTGTCCTCTGTGCAAATCAAACATCAGTGAGGGCTAAAACAACTCCCAGCATCTCTCTAACAGGAGCACAGCTAAGAATCACCCAATATCGTATGTGAGGATCAGGGTTAGGAATAGATATGTCCATGCTAGGCTCTCAGTGTTCAAGTTGAAGTCTTAAGAGCAAGCAGTGAAATGTGCCTTCAGCCAGACTTCAGCTTCTTTGCATGCTGCATTGCACTGCTGATGTTTCTGTACATGTTTCTTTATTAGTTTGATACCTCTTCATGGTTTATTTTTAAGAAATACTCCTGGGCATTAGTGGAAATGGAAACTGAGTAGTAGACTAGTTTTGGCCCCAATTTTTCATGGCAAAATAAAGATTGTCTGACATGTTGGTGGAAGAATAATTTGTGTGTTAATAAATTCCTCAGATATAGCAGGCTGAAATATCTTAGTGTGCTTTTATTCTTAGTACAAGCACAATGCACCATTTTAATATTCTGTGATTTTTTTTTTTCCCTTCCATGCTTGGTTTACCAAGTATTCCTTTCAGAACAATAGTGGTGAGTTTGCTGTCCCACCAAGTACTGCTCCAGAATTTATATGACATCTTACTGGAAGAATTTGTGAAAGGCCCTTCTAACTTGGAGGAGAAAATGGCAATACAAGTACCAGAAAACAAGTTGGCTGGTTTTCTCAGGTACATCTCCATGCAAAACCTGGCTGTCATCTTTGACTTACTCCTGGACTCCTACAGAACAGCCAGAGAGTTTGACACCAGACCTGGGCTGAAGTGTTTGTTGAAAAAAGTGTCCGGCATTGGTGGAGCTGCCAACTTGTATCGCCAGTCAGCAATGAGCTTCAACATCTACTTCCATGCCTTGGTTTGTGCAATCCTGACAAACCAGGAGAACATCACTGCAGAGCAAGTGAAAAAGATCCTCTTCGAAGATGATGAGAGAAGCACAGACTCATCACAGCAGTGTTCTTCAGAGGATGAAGACATATTTGAAGAAACTGCCCAGGTCAGTCCCCCACGAGGGAAGGAGAAGAGGCAGTGGAGGGCTCGAATCCCATCTTTGAGCGTCCAGCCGGTCAGCAATGCAGACTGGGGGTGGCTGATCAAGCGGCTTCACAAGCTCTGCATGGAACTGTGCAACAACTACATCCAAATGCATCTGGACCTGGAGAACAATGTAGAGGAGCCTCCAGTGTTCAAAGGTGACTCTTTCTTCATTTTACCATCTTTTCATTCAGAAACCTCCACCCCATCAACTGGAGGGCTGTCTGGAAAGGACACACCATCAGAAGATGACCGAAGTCAAATCAGGGACCAGCTGGGAGACAGCTTGACACCTCGAGGAGGGAGTGGAGAAATATTGCTGCTACCCCCACCCCTGAGTCCTAAACCAGAAAAAAAAGAGCAAACCAAGAAAAAGGAATGGTGGGAGAGTGCTGGTAACAAAATCTACACCATAGCCACTGACAAAACCATTTCCAAGTTTATGACAGAATACAAGAAGAGAAAGCAGCAACAGGCAATGACATCCTTCACCAAAGAGGTCAAAGTGGAAAAGAAAGGGGAACTCCTGGGTTCAAGAGGGCCAGACTCACCTGTACTCCAGCGGCCTCAACATCTTCTAGATCAAGGTCAAATGAGGCATTCATTCAGTGCTGGTCCAGAGATCCTGAGACAAGAGAAGAGACCCCGTTCAGGGTCCACAGTCAGCTCCCTGAATATATCTATTAGGGATGCAGAGGCCCAGATACAGGTAACATACCTATACATTTTTTTACATTATTATAATATTTTTGTTAAATATTGTATAATATAATGAAGTCCTCCTGATGAGGACTGATTCTTTAGGAGCTGGAATTAATAAAAACCTGATTCTGCCCTATTAAAAGAAAGTCAGTTTTCAGGGAGGTGTCATCAGGCATATACTAGTTCAGCTGTCAAGAGTGCTTCTATGACTGGGGCTAAAGCTGCCCTTAATCCTGAGAACTGACAACCTACAGCAAACTCATTGCTTACTGCTATGGGCTGTAGCCCACTGGAGGCTTTTGAAAATGCTATGCTGCTTGACACATTGCTTTTGTACTTAAGAATGGGATTTTTTGTAATTCCAGAGAAAAATAATGGGTTCTTTTACTAAACAAAAGCTTGTTGTTTGCATGTCCAAGTGAACAAATCAGTGATAGCATCAAACTTGACAGGTTTTGTTCACTGTGGGACAAAAAAAAAGCAAAGGGCAAGCATGATACCTGCAATACAAAGTCAGGTGATTTAGGAACATTAAATGAATATGCTGGCATTACTCAGTCTGCTTCATGAGGCTGCAGCCACCAGATACCTTATTCTCTGCCTCAACCACTGGGCTCACCTATTTAGAAAGGTCTTCTTAAAAGGTTTTTTTTAATCCAATTTCTTTGTAGGCGTGGACCAACATGGTGCTGACAGTTCTCAACCAGATTCAGGCTCTGCCAGACCAAACTTTCACAGCCCTGCAGCCAGCAGTGTTTCCCTGTATCAGCCAGCTGACTTGCCACGTGACAGATATCCGTGTCCGCCAGGCAGTACGGGAATGGCTGGGAAGAGTGGGCCGAGTTTACGATATCATCATTTAAACCAAGCTGTGCTCTGATGCAAAGGGCAGAAGACATTCAAGGTATACAGCAAAGAAGCACTTGGGGTTCATTAATTGCCTATTTGTTGGTGAGAAATTAAGAAACAACCAGCTTGTCAATTTATATTGTCTGTCCACCTGAGATTGTGTGTCCCTCACTCACACTAGCAAAGGAGGCAAAGCATAAGTCTGTTTAGAGGATCTGGCACGGCCCCAGAACCCAGAACTTGTCTGTAAATCAGACTCCTACCAGAAGAGATGCATTTCATAGCCTTCATTTCAATTCAAATTTGCAGCAGTGGGAGCCACCAGAAACTGCAGCAGAACTTCCACACTTGAAGTTAGCTGTGAGTGCAGCTGTCATGGGGGTGTCAAACCAAGTCAGTAAACCTATTTAACGTAGAAAATAAATGAATAAATCCAAGTCAGTGGAAAGGTGGGGCTATAGGACAAGTAAGAAGGTGACATTTTTTAGGGTAACATCTTCCCTTCAAAAATTGGCATGAGAGAGGATAGCCAGCTAAAGATTATTGTAGTAACTAAATGTGTTGCTCACTAGCGAAAGTGGAAATTTATTTTGCTCCGAGAGGAGCCTTTGTAGTCACATTTGGAGTAGCTAAAGAATCCCAGGTCTAAAATGGGTGAACCAAGCCCAGACTATTGATCCTTTCATTGCTCTTATGGGGTATTGCTCAAAGAGAAATGGCACTGTCAAACTGCCCTCTCTGCAACACCACCCTGGCTGCCTCTTCCCCTATGCCTACAGCTGAGCATTTTGCCACATGTCTAATTCCCTCTAAGGGCAAAAGGGAAGTTTGTTTTGCTCTTACCTGTGAAGCTGTGAGGAAGACACACCACAGCAAATACCAGCATGTGCCAGTATCCAGCATTCAAGCAGAGTAAAATGTTCCAGTTTAAGCACCCCTGCAGCTGTTATTCTACTGGAAATTTAAGTTTGCTTACATAAAGCTGCTGTAGCCAGGAACACCCTTATCACCTTGGTTAAATGTCACTGCACTTGGAGCTGAAGGAAGATGGAAAATGGTATGAAAGGGAGGTATATTTCCTGTTTCTCTCTCATTTCTTGTCTGCTGCTGTAAATAGAAAAAGACAGATCCTCATGGAGGTACATCCCCCCTCCATGCAGCACTCCTATTGGGACTATTGCAATTTGCTGTTATTAGTAAGAGAGAGGAGAAGGGGGAGGATTGACTATTGTGTTGTCAGATGCATATGTGATGCTTTTCACACTATACAAAGCAAGGGTTACCTTGCTGCACAAGTTATGTCACAGCCCTTGGGACATTTCATCTCATACTCCCATGCTATATCATTTGTTGATAACTTGTTGAAAACGAATTTATTTTAATTTTGGGTGACCCCTCAATGCTGTTCTCCCAAGGCTTTTAAAATGTGCATGCCAACTAAATATACAGCTTCAGTCCCTGCTCCAAAGCATCCTAAGAAAGTCATCTCTTTATGTAAGGCCTGGATTTTGCAAAACCAACTGCTTTTAGCATCTTAAACCTAAAAAACAGAGGGAGCCAAGAAGCTCCACTGAGCAGCCATCTCCCAAGCTGCTTTGTTTACAGAGTCTGACACTATCTTCCTGCCTTTTCCCTCCATTGCCTACTTCCCATTTGTCACCTGCTAGTCTTGTGCAGGAAGTATTTGTCCCATAACTTTCTGTAGTGCCAGTCATGCTGTTTCTCTTTCTTTAAAAAGTTTCCTATGCTAAATTGTTTAAAAGACATTAAAATTCTGTAAAAAACACCTCTTTTCTACCACCTAAACTGACTTTATTAATTACTAATTTAGCAATGTTTTCAATTGTCAGTTTTTCCCCAACAGTTTAATACTTCCTCAGGGACAGGTTAGATTATGCTTTGGTATCTGGGAGAGCAGTAGCATAGTTTGATTTCTGTTGCCATGTCTTTCTTATACATCTTTAGGTAGAGTGAAAGTGTGGTTACATTTTTTGTTCAGGTTTTTATTTGGCATCTATACAGAGCTGCATTTAAAGCAGTACATTAATTAGGCAACGACAGAAATCAGAATAATAAACCATATTCAAAGCAGCCAACTCTGATGGTTTTCATTATAAATGCATTGAATGGATGCAGATCCTTGCTGTACTGATCTAAAACTAAAGCAAATTCCTAAATTATGTAGGAGAAATAAAATTGATAGTACCAGTGAAATCATTCAGGACTACAGAAGAGGTCCTACAATCTAGGAGACACCATGGTTGCAATACAAAATCCTTCTGTTAATCAGTAAAAAAAAAACTTTAGGAGTGCCAATACCATTACCACCACTTCCCTCAAGCTCATGAACACAGTATAACCTAGTGTTACCTGATTAGCCACCATCTTGACCTAAAATGTAATTTCATTTTAGCTATTTACATTACAAATACCAAATTGGAAAATGAGGACAAGTAAATTTTCTGTGTTGCTGTTGGCCTGTTTTGAGCTTTGTCCTTCAAATTATGCACTAAGTGCCCATTGTCACCCTCAGTGCCTCTGCTCATTAAGACCCCTCCCTAAAAGGTCATAAGTAACTTTGAATAATTCCAGAAATGTAATTTAGAAGGAGGGGAGAAGGAATATTTGAAGCAGCAATTATTCACAGAGCAATTTACAGAGCAAAGTTCAGCATGTGCTGCTCTTCCTTTTCCTTGTGTGTATAAAATGCTAACCAGGTGAGGAGAGTGGCCCATGGCCACTTCAGTAACCACAACCATGAGATGTAGAAGCTAAAGCTTTCTGATGCACCTTCAAAACATAAACAAATAAAAAAATTAGTTGGTTCATCAGAGTCTCAGCAAATTTTCTGCTAGTTTAGCTATAGACATCAGTAAGCCCCAAAGAAGTAGAATAATAAATGTGTGACATCACCATTTCATAGGTCCCATGTGGTCTGTTTCATGGCTCATGAGTGCCAGCATGATGCCTTCAGACCTCATAAAGCAAGCTTTTAACCCAAAGGAGAAATCTGTCAGAACAGTCCCAGAAAAAGGGGGCTGGATCAGCCTGTCCTAAGCTTCAGAAGGGGAATTCCCTACACTGCCCACCCCAGTCATGTCCATGCTACAGTGGCTTTTCTGCTTTCTGCTTGTGAGTGGGGAAGCAGCTCAGTCAGTAGCAGTAGTGTTCCTTGTATCCATATGTGTATTCACTCGTGTATCCCATTCAAATCCTGTTAGCTCTGTAACCTCTTGCATGGCAGGGTATTGGCAGTTTTACTGTTGAACCCTTCATTTGAGCCTTGAGCAAACCAGTCTCTTTGCTTTACAGTCTGAGCTTGCTCTTTCTCTTTGCCTTGGTTAATGACCACATTCTTCTCTTTTCTTGCCCTTACTTTTTTTGTCACATAAATTTCTATAGGAGTTGGGTTTGGTTTTTTCTATTGAATTGGCCAGTTGTTTTTAAAAATGATTGCCCAGTAAATTTTGCTCAACTGAAATGCTTTAAAAAAGAAGATGTGGTAGCTTGACATCCTTCTCAGGTACCAGAGCTGCACCTCTGCTGCCTTTGCCTAATTCACACTGCCCTCCTCAGGGCCACCACAGGCAGCAGAGGCAAGGACATCTCATTTTCAAATCTCGTAGGCAGTTGCCTGCAGAGAAAGTTGCTGCTGCCCAGCATCAACTACGTTTAAGCACATGAAATAGCTCATCACTGTGCAAATATTTAAAGCTGAGAAAAGCAGAGCACTCATCAGGAATGCAATCCTTTTCCTACAGAACAGGGGCAGGGTTTGACCCCAACTTACATGGTCTCAGGTCATTGCATATGTTTGCACTTCATTCTGCACTGTGAACATATGCAGTCATATGAGATGATTGACATGTATATGTACAGATACCTGTGGCTCCAATCACTGCCATATTCTGGGCATTCAGCATATTTTCAGACAGCTATCCACATTAGTAATATGCTTATCTGCTGTGTTACATATTTGTGTCACACCAGCAATGGTTAACACAGTTATTTTGGTACCTTTTCTGAGCATTCAGCAGCCATTGAATTACCACCCCTATCTCTTGTGTAACATACCTTCATGCCTTTATGATGTTAAAATAAAGATTTAATACTTTCCTAGGGATAAACACTCATTTGAGAACAACTGACTTAATTTACCATATAGAAATAATTATTAGAAAAAGATTTATACAGACCTGGGCAATACTTTCCTTGTACATCTCCCAGCACAGGCAACACAGCTTTTGCCTCATCACAGATTAAAAGTTTATGTCATCTGCACTGTGGCTTGCTCGTGTCAAGGCCAAGCACAGTTTACACCTGTGACTTGTAAGGTGCTTTCCCTTTCAGTTTGAGTTTCAAGTTTTGTTTAAAATTTAAACCTTTATGTAAAAGTCACTGACAAATCCTCACTCACCAAAGATAAAACCCCCACCTCTAAGTACCATGTGCCATCTTCACCTGTGCTTTGTATAGCAGCATCTCAGTGTTGGTATCAACACTGCAGAGCCCAGCACAGCACTGGCATGAAACCAAGTTGCAAACAAGTTAGAAAGCAGAGTCCAGCTCCATTTTCTGCCTCCACTTTGTACCTTTCTTCACAGCTTGGGCCCACACTCAAAGTGCCAAAGCTGTCAAAATCGATGGAAGTTAAGTAGCTAGGGATCTTTAATACTCAGGACTCAGTCCTTGAATTCTTCAATCCCTACATACAGGTTCACAAGTCCTCAGGAAAGGGGGAATCCTGGAAAGTTCTTTGTGTCACCTTCTCTGCTGCTGTCCTCCATACACCTCCTGCTTGAAAATTCCACGGGAACCAGCACACAGCCCCGTACTGCAAAACTAGAACCCTCACTTTTGTACAGATCCAGCAAGCCAAAGTGATTTATTTTTCACTTAGCTCATCTGTATAGAAGCCTGTTGAGAAATTGTGCATGTGGTTTGGCTATTGTCACCTTCAGCAATCCATTCTAGAAATAAATGCCATTTCTTAGTGCTAAATTGTTTTTAATTCACAAAAGAAGTGAAGTGCTTCCTTCCCCCCCCACCCCCACCTTTATACTAAGATATATCCAAGGTGTCTAAGCAGGCTATTTATTCATTACTCCAGTCACAGTAATTTGTGGGAAGACCTGTGTCCAGGTATGTGATATGAAATAGGTTTTTTTCAGTTGCTGATCATTCCACAATTGTTAAAGAAGTAAGATGATACCATCAATTTACCAAAAGAAGCTTCTCTTCTTTTAGTGTAAAGGACCAATTTACCATTGCACAGAAGCACAAATGTTGGATTTTATGCAATGTAGATAAAAGCACGTGGCAGCTAGTGATCCCCCTTCACTGAGCCTCCCTAATTTGAGCGGAGCTTCTATAGGGATATCACCAAAGGGTCTCAGCAGCCCTCACCAGCAACATGCCTGGGACTCCAGAAGTTGTACAACTGCAAGGAAGAAGTAATTTCCACTAATTCCTCTCAGAACACGTACTTTATATGTGACACTAATATGATACTAAACAAACAGTTTTGGCCAAACATTTAAAAAGCCAGCAGTGCTGGCTTTTTAAAAAGAAAAAAATGAAAACACACATGGCCTAAGTGTGCATCAGTCTTTTCACTTAGTGCTCAGAGGTCCCCAAGCTGAAAACTAAAAGCAGAGCGAAGAAGAAATGCCCTAATTCTGTGGATATTAGTGGAGCTATTCTGTATGATCCTGGATTAATGCAATAATGAGCTTGCCTGTGGAACCAGATCCCTCAAATTCCAATTTTTGGCAAAATCACAAGTTGAGGTTTGCATAGTCTACACTGCCACATTGAATCAGGGAGCTGAGTTTATGGAAAGCATTTTTGATTAAGAAACATGGCAACAGGATCTATTCAATTCTTTTACCCCAACATCCCACTTTTCAAAAGGTGGTTTATGTACTTTGATAAATTTTGTCTGACTCCCATGGAGCATCAGGGCCCTGTTTCCTGTCCATGCATTTGGTCCATCTGGGCTGTGGTGAAGTTCCACAAGCAGCAAGTTGCAGTGAGAGAGCTGAGCTGGCAGACAGGCACAGGTACACAGGTTCAAGCAAGGGACAAATATCTCCTCCACAATCAGGCTGTGACACCTGAGCCCCCCACTCTGCAGAGGAAGACAGGACTCGAAACCAAAGGGACAGCAGCAGGAAGGGCAGAGCACGGTGGTGACAGAGCCCTGTAGTGCATGCATGCTGTTTGCTAGAGCAGATGGGAGCAAGGGGTTGAAGGTGTGCAATGACAACAGCAAGAACCTTCTTTCAGTTCCCCCCACTTCCTCTTCTTGCCACTTTCCCCTCCTCCCATTTTGTCATTTTTGTGAGACTGCAAACATACTTCTATGGGCCCTTCAACCAGAACTGAAAGCAAGCCAAAGGGAGTGGACACTCCATTTCACCAAAGATCTAAGTCTTTTCTGTTTGAAAATTTAAAAAACAAAATCAAATTTTATTTCCATGATGATGGCTGCCAGAGGAAGCATTTTACCACAAAACATGATTCCCAGGACTTAATCTCTCTAGCTGTATATTCAGGAGCAGCCAATAGTACTTCTTAAGAGAGACTTGTCAAATTACCTTGTCAAACAAGTGCTTACATTGGGTTTACCTTCTGCTGAGTTCATACCTATCTGCAATTCCTTGGTCTCATCCATGTTTCCTCCCTCTACCTTTCTGCTCTTCTTCAGAAGAACACTTCCCCATGTCCACTGTGTCCTGTTGTGCCGCTAGCTTTGTATGGTCCTTGGGTGTCCAGTGGTTGGGCAGTCACTGTCAGCTGGCTTGCAAATTGTATTTTGTGTATATTTTATTCTGACTGAATTCTGAAATGGAAATATTTTAAAACAAAAAGTATAAACTATTTATGTTGCTTGTGTTGTAGAATAAAGATGCAAATGCAAAATAAATTATGCTTTGGTTTTGTCTATTGAAAGTTATTGTACAATTCCTGATGAAGCAAAGGAACAGAGCAGAGAAAGGGCCTGAATTACTTGGTATGTACTAGCATGAACTGCAGTTTTCATGGATGACCTTGGGAATTTAGTTCCTCTCAATTGCTGTGTGGTTTTGATGGGAACTGAGATCTAAACACTGACAAATGGCTCCTACAGCACTTCTAGCCTGAGTCTGAGTTTGTGGGGTGGAGAAGGATGAAGCTACTGAGATAGTTAAAGGTGCGAGTAGATGCCGTGCAGAATTTTGATGCATCTAGACAGGTGAAACATTTCTCCCTCTTCAGTATTCTCCAGGGTATTCTCTCTTAAATGAGGAGAATACTGTTGGCTCTGATTTCACTAGAGATGGAATGCTCAGAGCTCTCGTTCACAGCCAGGGTTTTGTTGGGTTTTTAAGCTGGGTATTCTCTGACCACAGACAGTTTAGACAGCACTCCTCAGGTGTTCCCAGTAAACAGGTGCATGGACGCTGCAATGTTTCATTCTGCTAAAATGATAGCTCAGCAAGTGTTGTTCCTGTCACCTACATCCCTCTTTTGATTAGTCAAACCAAAGATTTCTTCTGTTGAAGAAAAACCTTTAATTTAATGAAAATAATAAACACCTTCTTTACAGCAGTCATCCCTGCTTCTGTATGCAGCCAAAATTTAGGTACTGAAGGAGAAGGGGTTTGCCAGTGTCCCTTTCAAGAGAACTGCCATGGGCTTCCTGAAGGCAGGAGTGTTTCAGTGATAAGACAGCACCATACAGCAAACCTTAGGATACACCTCTCTGTGGTCAAGGATGCTACCCACAGCCCAAAAGCAAGTTTTCCACATAATCTCAAGAGGGGAAATGCAGCCAGCTTTCCACCTGGCCCCACTGGGGTCTCTGGGCATGGGCCCCCACACACTGAAGCAACATAAGGTCTGGCCTTCACTGGTTGTTACATAATAGCCTCATCAGCATGAAGGTTAAGAACAGATTACAAAGCGACCAAATGAGGTTGTGATGCTTTAATAATCTTACACACTTCTGGCAAAAGAGAGTGTGTTAAATCCCAACCGTCAGATCTAATTTCGTTCCAGGGAACTGCCTTCTGCTGCTCCACACATCCCATTAGAAAGATTTTAATTTCCTCCTAAAGAGCATTCAGTAATGTGAAACAGCAGCAGAGTAAATACAGAAAGTAATGCTTCACTATTCCTCTCATTCTTTACAAGTACAAATTCTCAGTTGCCTTCCCACTAATGCTGGGGTCAGGCTAGCGTGGCTTCTGCTGCCACTAGACTTGCCTAGGAGACGCTTGGTCTTCTTCTGTTGAGGAGCAGAGTGTTAAGAACGCTTGCCAAAGAAAACAGCTGTCAACAAATACTTCAAAAAACAATAAAGAAAATTTTAAAAGGGACTAAACAGGCACACCATTTAATCTCAGACGTCCACTTCAGTGGATTCACTAAACTCATTCATGCTTTCACAATGTAATTTATCACTGGCTACACAGTGTTAATCTGTGTTAAACTAAATATTAAAAGCTCCCCTGATACCAAGCCAGATTAATTGTTTCTTAATAACTAATTTTTATTTTTTGACAGGGTGCCAAAGGAGTGCCCAGTGTCACTACTACCATTACAGGTGGAGTGACCAACCAAGCAAGTAAAAATTTTGTCCTTGACCTCAAAATGGTCCAAAGTATCTAAACATATGCTCTGGCCTTTTGCTTATCCCAGAGTAGTAGATCTGTGAGGTAATCTGGCAAGAGAAGAAAAAAAAACGCAAAACACAAAACCAGCAGCAAAGTCTGTTTATATGAGGGGTACAGAAAGACAAGCTAGAGGTACCAGCAGGTACTTCAGGTACAAGACAAAAGGGAAACACACTTTGGATGTAACAGGTGGGGCACAGTAGGGTTGCATAGGAGACCACTGTCACATCCATACCCCCAAGCACCCAGGTGAAAACGGGACAGTATTTTCAGTAAGCCTGCTGGAAGCATGCTCTCTCCAGGACAGATCATGTTCCTGATCATGTTTTCCAGATGAAGAAACCTTTTGGCTCACTGAGCAAACCTATGGCAGAAGTTGAAAGAAGTAGAACGAGGCTGGGATTCTGTCCACAGAGCTATGTGAAACGCAGAGTGATCTCTGATTTTGGAGCTTCTGGCAAAGAAGCTAGCATCAGGATAAACCTCTTAACATCTAATATCACTGCAAGCAAACACAAATTGAAGTCTTTATCCAAATGCATGACACAGAGTCCTAGAAGAGTGCAGTCAGTATCCAGATTTCAAAACTCAACAAAATCCAAAATAAATCAGAACAATTTAGATGTAAGCACAGGTCACCTAGGTGACCTAATAATGAAGGAAAAAAAAACCCAGCAAAACACCAGAACCCAAAATATTAGCCAGGCTGCATGTGCAATTTTCTGACTCCTGATAGAAATTCATCGTTTTAAATCTGGATGATTTTTTGTTTTGTTTTAACAAGAGATTTGTACCTTTGTCTACACTGTAATCGCTGGGAAATATGTTTTCATAAAGGAGAGACAATACTTCTGGTTTGCCAGCTCTGAGAAATTATGCCCAACCTGAAATATTGTTCTTCACTGTGGTTAGTGTGACCACTTCTGATCTCTTATTATGTTCATTCCCCACCACAGTCAAACAAAATTGCTTAAAATAATGTGGAATACTTTTCTGCATAGCATTTATAAATTATTTACTATGTTTTTTAATGTTATATTATATTCCCAGCAGACCACTTTGTATTTCAAATCAGGTTCTTTGTTCCAGAGATTACAGGGAGAGGAAGAGATCAAAATAAAACTGGGTAAGATGCTATGCTGAAATCCATCTCTATAAGTAATTTTGTCTAGGAGGTCAAAAAAGACAAATCTTCAAGCCTGAGAAACAATTATGTCAAACATAATGAGAAAGTGAAAAATGGTTTTGAAAAGGTATTGCAGTAACTCATGTGAGGAGAGGAAGGTGACAAGGCTCTTGGTTGGTTTGCTTACTTGCAAAAACAATTCACTGTCCCTTGAGAAAACAGAGGAATTGGTTTCTGGGTAGAATTGCAATGCTGGCACCACAAGCACAAGGGCCCTGACAAAAATGTTCTTTTAAAATCCCAGCTGCAGGGATGGTCACCAGAGCAGATCTTACATCTCTCTTGCGTGCATTACCTTCCCTTTTAAAAGGACACTAAATAATTGAATATCTCAATGCAGGCTCCTGTGACCAGCCCCAAACCCAAGAGAATAAAGATTATTATTTTGCAAAGCCGGGCATGAAGGTTTAAAAAAAAAAAAAGAGAAATATTTTAATGTAGTTTGCTAATTTTTTTCTCACACATTTTCAGTTTTTTAGGTAGAGCAATGCTGAGAGTAGGGCAAGAAGGATGACCACTATTGAGGGTCTGTTGTGGGGTATATAGGGTATGCTGTGTTGCTCTAGACAACATCACAGATCTGCAGTGACTGCAGAAGAAAAACAGGATGAGAAAGACAAGCCTGGGGCAGGGCACAAGTGCCAGACTACACCACTTTGACTGTCTCTTTTAGAGCCTGAGCCATCAAACCAAGCCAGTCTGGCTAGACAAGCATCCCTCTCAAGGAGGCTGCACCCTGCACACAGCAAAAAGTAATGGTTGGAGTCAAATGAAGTTTTAAAAACCCCCTAAACCCTGAAGAGCAAGATCAGAATGTAAATGCCTCTAACCAGTCAGGCCTAGGGCTGCCCCTACAACCTGGGCACATTGTAAATGCTCATCCCTATAGGCCCCATTGCCCCTCAGCAGCCACCAGCAGGTTCCTCCTGCTGTTAACACACCAACTCACTTGGCACAGAAGGTGAGGAGGGTATGCCTGGAAAAAAGGGGTGAGAGGATCCCCATCTTGTAGCAGAATGAAATAGCTGCCTCAGATGTTCTTTTCACAACTGATTCCCCTTGTCCACCACTGCTCCAAGCAAAATTTACTTTTTCCTCAAAGTAAATTAGCCTGGCCTTAGGCTTTCCCCTCTGTAGAACTCTGGCTGACTCTGAAGATCCACACAGGAGCAACATTTTGCACAGCAGCATCAATGCAGTCCATGCAGGCTGACCTGGAATGCACCAAGGGACAGACACCCTATTCCCTATCCCTATCCCTATCCAGAAGTGGGTCACTGCAGTGGATGTTTTCTCACTACTCTCTCAAATGTCAATATAGCCTCCTGAATTAAGGACTGCACATATGGAAGAACTGTTCAGATCATTCATTCAACCACATCAAGCCTCAGAGCAGAATCCTCTTTACATTTTGCTGCTGTTTTGACCCTTCTCCTACAATCCATCACCTTAACATCAGCATATCATTCTTGGGCTGCAGTTTGTGTTTCCTAACTGAAAGCCTGTTAGTAATAAAGCTGCCCATGCTGAGTAGTGGTTCTCAGCAGCTCAACTGTCCAGGTATTTCTAATGCACAATTATTCCCCTCTAAACATTCACACATCCCTCAGATAACACGTTTCTTTCAGGATGGGTTTGCCATGCCACTCCCTGTTTTAAGAAACCCCACTTAAACCTTTGCCTTGGTATCTGTGGTTTGCTAGGGAGGGTATTGCATGGTGCCTTGCCTTTTCTAGTACCAAGACCCTTTCATTTCCAATCCCATGGCATACTTTGCACTTGCACCTATGTAAGCTCTAATGTCCCCAGCCTGAGAAAATTGTGGCAGAGCCTTTATCCCACTGTTACAACTGTTCTTATCCTTATGGCCTTGCACTGGTCAATTCTGAAATGCTTTTACACTGGAAACATCTGCCTGTTGTGTTTAACTTGTCCCTATCCCTCTCTGCCTCCTGACATTCTCTTTTCCAGTCTATAGCTCCATTTTAGGAGCTCTTCAGCCTTCCCCTCACCGTTTTTAGCAGGTAACTTCAGCACTTACAAGGGCAATGGGTTTTTGCTTATCCAGCAGGCATTGCCCACTGGCACACAAGCCCAAGGCACGGCAGCCAGGCAGGACAGGCAGCGCACCGAGCGCAGCGCAATCGACGCCAACGGCGCCATAAACAAACCCAGCCCCGGGAGTTTGAGCAGCTCCCACAGAGTCACTCCCAGCAGCGTCACACGGGCCCTGCTGCACCAACAGGACACCCCAAGGGGGAGGGAGCCTGCCTGGGAGCCCCTCACTTCCCACCTGGCTGGTGGGGAGAGGTTTTCCCTTTTCTCTGCCCCTGCAGTCCGTGCGTGCCATCAGCTCTGCTGTTTTAGCATCGATTAACATTTATTATCCTGCATTTCAGGCCAACTCTCCTGCCTGCCTGTTACAAGGCTCAGACCCTAAAACCTAGGCTTGACTGCAGCTTTGATGGCCAGGTGAACCATTAACAAGTGCTCTTGAGAAAATAAAGTTGTTCTCACATCTACAGATTTGGGGCCTTTTTTTATGTACAAGATTTTCTTAATACATTTCATTTCCATAGCAAACTTTACTCTACAGGTTGCAGGAGGCTGTCTCTTCTCCACAAGTTTGAAGTAGCAATCTTTAGATTCAAATCAGGAGATTAAACCTCAGGATGTGAGGTCTGAATTGGAGCTGTACAAATAAAACAAACTGTGTTTTATTTCAAGCAAAACAGTACAAAATTGCTCAAAGCCTCTCAGTTGATGTTCTGTTAAATAATACAGTTCATATGGATTCAGAAGTGGACAGACAGTTCCCAAAGGCCTCGACAACTGAGTACAACATTGAACAAGTTCATCCTGATTTTTGAAAAGTTTCCAGCATTTTAAGAGTGGCAAGTGAAGCGTTACAGATTCCTTGTTAATAATGGGCAATATCAGGGCCTCTCTAAGCCTGTAATCAGAGACAATAACCTGTAAGAGGGTATGCTGATAAGTACAGTTCTGCTCTTGAACCTCACCTGGCTTTAAAGGGTTGGCAAAGGACTTAAAGGTTAATTTGCATTTTTTCCACTCTGATGTATTGAGCTAGTTTTAGAAGCCAGAAGAGCTATTGCTTCTCCAACAGTGCTCTCCTGACACTGGTTCTAAGCAACAAAGTCAGAAAGAATAATTCCTTTGGAATCTAGAGATAATAGATTTCTGGCAGCAGATGATACCAACCAAATCAGGCTATAAAGAGATATTCTTTTGTATGAAATCTGCTGTGTTAGCAACAAGTCGTGACACAGAGACCGCTGTACTTGGATACAGTCTCAAGAGATTCCATTCAGAGGTTCACAATATTCTAGCAGAAAATTGCATCAGTTTGAACAAAAAAATGAACACAGGACTGCAGATATGTTGAGAGTTCTGTATCTAAGGCCTGCCCAGCACTACACAAGGTCAAAATCCAGGGAAAGCAACATCAAACACAATGAACAATGAGGTAAATCTTAAAAGTTTACTTTTAAAAGCTTACCTGAAGGTTAACCACACATTCACATTTCTCCTTAGAAGCTTATTTCCTCATATTGGTGTCATGGTTTAGGAATGGTGCTCCCCAGTTTAGTGCTTCCCACAGAAACTCCAAACTACACACCACTTGCTCACCCACCCCCTTTTCCCCTTCTTCCCTCTCAGAGGATTTGAGAGGAGAATTGGAGCCAAAAGAGGCAAAGATCATGGGTTGAGATAAGAAATATTTACTAGAAACAGCTATGAGATGAGAAAATCAACAATATTAATAATGAAACTGTACAAAAGGGAGAGTGTGGAGCTCGACCTGACTGCAGCCACACCACCCAAAATGGTTTCTTTTTAGACCATCATCCTAATAAAGTAGCAAAATGCTTCGTTTCTCACTAAGCTTATGGCAACACTTTTAAAGCAAATGCAACTAAAATCTTAGTGTAATCAGCTGGCCCTTCAGAAATGCTGAAAAAAGCCCAAATCACCAAAAACCCTTCCAAACACCAACGCCTCCCCCACTCCCTTCCCACTAAAACAGAGAGTTTCTGTATTTTGGCTGAACAGGAATGAAGTGCCATACAGTGTGTGCTGGGATATATGCAGTCTTGCATAGAGTGGCAGATTTTTCTCTTAAATAAGAGAAAGCAAGAATTCAGGGTAAGGATGACCAAATGTAAGTGAAGGGGATCAAACCCAGACTGACAGAAATTACAAGAAAAAGTTCCTGACAAAACCCCATAGGTCCAGACAGAGCTATCCATCTATCCATCAGATGGATACTGCTCAGCCACCAGCACTCTGCCATGACCACAGAGCTTTTCAGGTGTTATCACACTCACAGAACCTCGAGGGACGTTCTGTAGGAGGCAACCCTGTTCTGGCAGCAGCCTGAGGTCTCTCCCTGCTGCTCTCTCTAATGACTTTGCTTTCAGCTCCCCATCTTGCATGCAGCACAGGGATCTGCACCTCCTGCTGCTCCTGACTCCGAGGGACAGTGACAGTGTGAGCACATTTTGTAGCAGGGTCTCCCTGCCTCTGTTTCTACAGGCTGTGAGTTTGTCCACCCTGTCCCCAAACACTGCTCTCCAGAACTGTGGCAGAGCTATGCCAACTTCTATCTCTCCTTTGAAGTAGCAGTGGGTTTAGTTTGGTGGGGGGAGGAGAATGCTCTTCAGAAGGTTTTTGGTTTAGAAAAAAAATTAAAAATTGGTAATTAAAAAAAAAAAAAGGAAAATGCAAAAACAAAAGTAAGGCTAAAATCTCAATACAATGAAAATTTATCAAAAAAAGTACAAAACAGAATTGCTTAATTACCCAAGTGAGGGGAGGATTGACAGAAGCCAACAGCACTCCCACCTGAAGGACACAGAAGCACCTGCCAGTTGGTTGTAGGCAAAAGTAATCCTGTCCCACCATTCCTTCTGGGGAATCTACACCTGCCAACACAGGACTGCTGACAGTGGAACACCTCACCCACTACAATTCTAGTTTTGCATTATTCAGATTAACCCTCGTACCATCCCTCACAGCATCACAGTCATTCATCAGGGGAGTTTCACCAGCACCTTTGGGCAGCAGTAAAAGAAACTGGGGGAAGAAAGTATCAAGGAGCTCGAAGGGCTGTCTGAGGCACTGTGGGTATTGTGTTCCCTACCAATATTGGTGGCAATATAGCCTAGAATTACACTGCAAGCCACAAACATCTCAGCAAATCAGAGAGATGAATAATTTATGTCAGACAGTTTGAGCTTCAAACTGAGGACAGTGGAGGTGCCTGTTTTCTGCAGTGGCTTCCTCAGAAAGTCTCTCCCTGCTTCCCTGCTGGGGCGCTGGAAGTGATAATGCCAACACTGCCTCAGTTAAAAGCATCATGCTGGCATTGTTTCACAAGCCTTTACCAAACTTTGATCCAAGTCAGCGGTACCACTCCATGTCAGCTGTTTTCTCCAAATTGTTTGACCTGACAGGTTCCAGATCAAACTATTTCAAAGAACAAAGCCAGTGGAGGAGGAGGGTAGGACATTCTGTCCATGTCAAGGTCTGGTGATCTCTGAACCCACCCCACACTTCAAAGTGGTGAGCCTGATTTCTGGTCAAGGGCTTGGAATTAAGGATGAGCGTCTTTGCCCCAGCTTTCACATTGCAGCATGCCTCAAGCTACAGAGGTATTTATGAACTTGTGTGAGAAGGAAAAATAAGTGTCTCTGAGCCCCACAGGGCTGGCAGAAATCTGCAGCAGATTTGACATCACAAACCCAGTCTTGAATGGCTCAGTTCAGTTCTGCACAAGAGCAAATCTGCTCTACAAATGGACACCTGACCCCTGGCAGCAGAAAGAAAGTATCCCAATCACGCTCACTAATCTTGCTGCTGGCTCCACTGAGGAGATAAAAAGCCAGAGGGACAATCATTACTTTATATTCTAATTACCTGCCTGACAAAAGGCACTGCATTTTCCCAAATTCCCACTCGGCCTCAGCTCTACAAAGTTAAATCATTCTTATGCATTTTCCAGAGGTCAAGTATTCAAAGCAGCACTTGACAAATCAGGTCAGTGAGTCATAAAAGTGCACACCTTATTTTTCTTGGCTAAAATTCATCAACTAGAATCTAAGGATGCCAAACAGGTGTTTATACTGTAAGGGGACGTATTTTTTTCCTTCTCCTCATTATTCATGCAGAGTCCCAAGGCAAATTTATAGCAAGATTTTAAAAATAGCATTAATAATCTTAGGGGCTGCACTAAGACCCTAATTAAGATGGTATATGAATGTTTCCTGCTTGCATGTGAGATTATAGATTTAAGCTACACAGTCTCAAGGTTCCTTAAGGAATTAATTTTATTAACAGTGGTTTGGGAAATATGGCCATTAATTTTGCTTTTTTACAAGGTGTTGAGACATCAAGAGAAATATTTTACTATTTTGACCTGTGACCTGTTAATCCATGTTTAGGACCTGGCTTCTCAGTGGGCATTATAGCTCACAGTGTAACTGCCCTGGTCCTGGTGGCTGGACACACTCACCACCTCTGAAAGCACTTCCCAGCCCGTGAGGCATTGAGGAAAGGAGGAGCTTTTTCAGAAGCACGGAAAGGCTTTGCTAAAGTGACATTTCTAGTTTCACACAGGACCACTCAGCAGAAGCAAGAGTTCAGTTTCCAGCAATGATGTGGCTGCTTCAGCCCTTCATGCAATATTGTGGCTCCCTGTCCGCTGCTCACCTGGCAAATTCAGTAACAACTGGGATAGATTTATCCAACTACCAGCTCTCTTTCCCACAGCCGAGGTTCACCTGCAGGGTGAATCCTTCCTGCAAGCTGCAGACACAGGGATCACAGCCAGTTTTGGAGCAGGTTCTTGCAGGTTCCTCCCGCTAGAAATGGTGAGTGCTGCCGTCACTGCCTGCCGCTGCTGGAGCTGCAGGAGTAGAGCCCGCCACTGCCAACTACACCTGCACTTTTCTGGGAGCCATGAGCTAAAAGAAGAGTTGAGAAAAAGTCCAAGCAAGAAATAAGAGGTTAAGAGTCTAACCCCAATTTCCATCATCAGTCCTAAACTCAACTTTTGCTCGGAGAGATAAGCCTTGAGAAATCATAAGAAGTGCACCACAGCTGAAGAGCTGCAGAGCTGAGAGGGACATTTAGCAATAGCCTTTCCCTCTGCCCACAGCAAGGCAGCAAAAGACACCTGCAGCTTTTCAGCACAAGTTGCAGATTGAATCAAGGTTTAACTCAGGTTAAAGAGTCCTCTCTTCAGAAGTTACCACACATCAGTGAAATAAGTTCATATTTCTTTCTGGGGGTAAACAGAGACTGCTCACTGGAAACAATTGCCGTTTAACGAGTAGCCTAGAAAGCTGCTAACCTGATTTAACTGAACTGACAACTCGTTCTTACCAGAAGCAATCATACACTCCCACAGTGACCAAAGCTTTCCTGGCAGAGCTCTCTCTCTGGATTTATCATTAACATCTACATCCTAACACTGCTAAATAATTCAGTACAGCATTTAGCCTTGTGTCCTTGCCTCTCTACTCAGAAAGCACTTTTCTTTTCTGTATGTTTTAGCAACAGGGAACAAAAACCTGCCTGGATTGTGCTTCCACCTTGCGCTGTGTAGCTGAGGGGGGAATCTCAGGTACCCTTTCACTCTCAGCATAGAAGCATGGGGTTTATTTCTTTTATTTTATTGGATATAGTGTTTATTAGATAACCAAATATAGAGCGTTATTTATCCACATGGAGTCATGACCATGTGGGCTTAGATTCACATGCAAATTCCCCTTTTAATAATCCTAATGCAGGGAGTGCTCCAATCAGAGCGCTATCAGCCCCAGCTCCCGGATACCTGATGCCAGCTTTGCTGGTAATGTAGGCCACCGAAGCAAATCCAGAGAGATTGAGTTGGAAGTGGAGAGAGGCTCTGAGATCTATTTGCTTGGCTTCCTGACGACGAGGGGGTGTCTGACTTCTTTTTTTTCTTTCCTGCTGGAAAGGGGATGCCGTTCGAGAGGGATCATTAGCTGCCAGCAGCCCGGCTGGGTCAGGGCTGGGAGGCGGAGACGCAGCTGCCAGCGGCGAAGCAAGGTGGAGGCACGAAGACAGAAGACCAGGTTAATGAAAGCATGAGGTGGCTCTTGGGCAGCAGCTTGAAAAATTTTGGACATGCTGACAGGGGAAACTATGACTGGCTAAACAGTGAACCAGGTGGGCCACTTCTGGAAACAGAGCTTCAGGTCTGTACCCCCCTGCTCATCTCTGTGGCACGTCCTTTGACTTTGCATGTGTGTGTATGTCTGTGTAACGCCCCAGTGTACAGTGCAGGGTAAATCCCTGGGCAGCGGGACGTACCAAAGCAGTACTGACCAATTACATAGGGTCGGCACTTTATTGCTGTTAGCTCTTTTCAAACACGTTTGCGGAGGAGAAAAACACTAGGTGGAAAAATTTTGCTGGGGTGGCAGGTAAGGAAGTTTAATTACTTCTTTTAAGCATAAGGCATCCTCGCTTTCCTTTCTGTTAAAGGCGTGTTTACACTCTGCATCTGGTCCCGGGAAGCCTTTCTGCAGATGTCGCGAGTCCGTGGCAGGCAGCGATGAACTCTTGTTCCCTAAGCTGGGCGCTGATTACTTCTGCCAGAGAGGATCACAGCCCACGGGGGAGGGAAGGAGCCCCCAGAGATGAAAACACAGCCTGCTTTCTGGCTTTGTCTGGGATACAGCAAAAGGGTTTCTCTGGTCAAAAATAACAATTTAAGGGGCGCGTACTCCCTCAGTAATGTCCGAAGCATGTTGCGTTAGCAAATGACCTGGCTACATTGCTCAGCTGGTATATACAAAGTGTACTGCTGCAAAATAAATGGGGGTAGGAGTGCGTGTGAGTGTCAAAACAGGACAAAAAGTGGTATTTAAATGTCACCACGATTTTAAGAAAGTCTGCCTCACTGGTAACATTTCCAGAGTTAGAACAGCAATGGCAATGCCTTCACACCTCGGGACTGCTTTTGTCTGACAGTGAGAAACAGCATCACTAGAGTCACATTCCAACAAGTATTTGAAAATTCTGTGTAAATCCAGGCTCACTTCTAAATTATGTGGCATTACTAATGGATATAAAACCACATAAAATGTTTTTCTATTTGCCAGAGTTACATGTTTTTGCTTTTTACGAGCAATAATGAATCAGCTTCAAGGATCAGGATAGAGCTTGGAAAAGAACCTATGGGGGGACCACACCCTAATGACTTCAAAGAAGACTTTGTTCCAAATCCACTTAAAACATTTCAGAAGTATCGGTTTCCTGATTCAACTTCAAAAGATATTAGTATAAATATGGGCTGTATTAGCAAAAATCATTTTAATGGAGTTCTAAGTATGTTAGCAAATCATTAAGAACATAATAAATCTTAGCACAACTCAATCACTTCAATGGGAATTTCAGTAAACAAAATAAACTTTCATTTCTCCATCCTTACACAAAAGTTTCTCTTAACTGCATGTTTTGCCTGATGAGGTCACTCCCTCCCAAGGCAGGTACTGCCCCCCTTTTCTCTCGACACATGGCTCAGCTCCAAGCCCATTCCTTTACTCATCATGGATATACCACACAACTCAGCCACACTCTGCCTTTCTCTCCTTTACCCACAGGCACGAGTAAAAGCTCATCTTAACTGATATGGGTCACATAATCTGTCAGCTGGCAACTGTACATGCTCAGCATGGTAAAAAAGCATTGGCAGACAGATTACTAATGAAAGGCTTTACTCCTTCCAGTGTGTGCTCAGTGGTGGGGGAAACTGACCCTCTGCTTCAGTCCCTACAAATATATAAATGAAGGAGGAGAATACACAATGTCCAAGCTATATCCCAAACTATATAAGAATCAGTTCTGGTAAAACAGGACCTTTTAGAAATATGAACCTTTTTACTTCCATGCTCTTTTCTGCCTTTCTCTATTTTAAAAGGATATTTTCCCATATTTATGTGCCTGTAACTTATTTCATGCTGGAAGTCAGATCCTTATTTTTGTCACTTACAAACCTGACAATAGATGCTTGTGATGACACAGGCAGAGCACGCTGATCTCCAATGAAGTAGCATCAAAAAAAAACAGTCAATTAATAACTCCATCAGCCACTTCATGTACCCAGTGTGGAAACTTTCAGGTATAAAACAGTAGAGAATTTTACCTTAAATATATTCTGAAGTTGTATTTCTTTCAATTAATGAAGATTGAGTTTGATTTCTAGAAAGTTTTATTTTCCAGTTCTGGCAGCTATTCCTGATGTCTATACACAGTGGTTACTTTTCTAGTTTTACAGCTTCAGCTGCAGAAGTTAGTTTTAGGTCAGTTTAGAACAAGTTTTAGTTTAGTATTTCAGAATTTTTTTTAAGTGGCCTTTGATTCATTGTAT
This sequence comes from Haemorhous mexicanus, assembly GCF_027477595.1. Lineage (NCBI taxonomy): Eukaryota > Metazoa > Chordata > Aves > Passeriformes > Fringillidae > Haemorhous > Haemorhous mexicanus. The sequence goes on from NC_082343.1 coordinate 52,791,041, forward strand.
TAAAATTATCCTCATTTTTAGTGTAATTTTTAAAATGCCTATTAGATTTTCCAAGTCTTTATGTTAAGATCTTTGCAACATTCTTCAGTAGCCCTTTAGGCAGTCATTGCAGAAATGGAAACAAAGCCACAATAAAAAAAGAGGGACTAGTATTGATCAATTGCTCCTAATATATTTGATATATTTATACTGATATACATACAAGAAGTCCATCATTGTCCTTTTGGAACTACATCTTAAAGTAAACTCAGTCCATGTAATGTTTGGCAGCAGGCAGCATCAAAATGGATATATAGCTCCCTGTTCAGGTCCAGGGCATCTGTGGGGCAGTAGTTATGAAAAACTATTTCAGCTCAAATAATACACTAAGTAGCCTACAAATTACTCCACCCAAATAGAAAAGTCTTAACATCAGCTGAGTTTAAACAGCTATGAGCACTCTGAAACACAGACTGAGCAATACCAGTCTTTATTGACACCTGCTAGCATGCAGAAAAAGCATGAAGCTGTGTCAGGGGAGGTTTAGGTTAGATATGAGGAAAGATTTTTCATTCACAGGGTGGCTGGGCATTGGAACAGGCTCCCCAGGGCAGTGGTAACAGCACCAAGCCTGACAGAGTTCAAAAGTCATTTGGACAATGTTCTAAGGCACATGGTGTGACTCTTGGAGTGTCCTGCACAGGGCCAGGAGTTGGGCTCAATGATCCTGATGAGTCCCCTCTAACTCAGCATGTTTTATAATTCTATAATATTGCCAGATTCTTAATCCTATCTGCTTTACTAATTTGCAGATCATAGTAAAACTCACTTACTGTTCTTCAACAACTATACGGTAGTTGTGAAACAAAAGCAAAAACTAAACAAATTTACAATGTCTTATTTTGCACACACTACTGAATAGGGAGCCACCAGGCACGGGTTACTGTGGTTATCTTGATATAGAAGAGGATAAAATAGGAGTACTTCAGTTGGAAGGGATCTGCAATGAAAATCTAGTCCAACCACCCGACCACTTCACTTAGTGCAAGAGAATATAAGCTGCTTTGTAATGACCTATGCAATTTTTGACCAGATCCCACAGCCCAGTAAAGTACTTGCAGGTTCAGGGCACTGCCTTTTCACCTTCAGAGACAGCAATACAGGTGCACAATTTCTGCAGACCATTCCCAAGGATCTCAAACCAACCAGGTTTGACTGCCAACCAGGCAGTCAAACCAACAAGTAACCCACAAGAAACACTTCCACTGATCTGTCTTGCCCCTTCCCCAGACCACTTGGTAGCAGAGACAGGAGTACAGCTCCCCAGGAGAACATTAGCTTTACCACACAGCAGGCAGTCCTCTCTCCTCCCACAGTCTTCTGACTCAGTCACTGCATACCCTACACAGCCTGAAACACGGTACCCTGAGGTATTGTGGTGCTCCCCTCCTTCCCTAAGCAATCTATCACAACCCTGAGGAGGCACTTTGTGCACAATAATGTAATTAAAAATTATATCTGTTGCAGAGCAAATCAAGGATTTCGCAGATTTCAAAAATGCTGGCACTTATTCAGGCTTGAGAGCTTGATTTTGCAATTTTAGAAATAGTGCTATAGGTTACTCTTGGAGGGCCCTTAAGCAAGAAGAGTTTTCAGGCCAGTAACCCACTGATGCCCTAAGGTGTCCTTTTGTGGCTACCTCACAGACTGTTGCCATCTGAGCTAGCTCATGCTATGAACAGTTGCACTCCTTCCATTTTTTCACCATTAGATGCGAACTCTGCAATATATTTTGCATATTTCTCTTAACAGGTGCTTCATTGCGAGGCCCAAGACCTCTGGGTTCTGGAGCTTTGTAGACTTACTAGGCTTTGGAGCAAAGTATATTTCCTTGGGACTCAAGACCATTTGTTAATTCCTTCCATCAAGCCTAACCTTCCCTTCCCTTCTGAAGCCCAGTATTTGTGCAAGGCCTTGCCTTACAGCCCTAACTCTTGCCTGTGCTTCCACCAGCACATGTAGGATACACTGTCCTTGGCCATCATCTAACATGCCAATATCACTGCAGTGAAATTTGTAGGGAAGCTGCACTGAGTTTCAGTGATAATTGGGGCTTTGTATACCTTTTACTAATCTCATGCAGGAAACACTGGCAATCTCATCTCTGTCCTCACCAGCCACCAGAATGCTGTACAACTCGGATCCTAAGACCAAGGCTTAACCTGGATGAAAGCCTGCTCCCTACAAATTAAACCCAAAACTTAGACTTGGATTTTAAAAACAAGCTCTTCACTGATCAGGAATAATGCTGTCCATTATAAGTTCAGCTCTTCTCAATATTTACTGTAAGAGTATCAGTAACATATCAGGATCAGTGAGTCTCCACATACACAGAGCACTAACATAATACTGCTGAATGCTTTCTTCTCATTTTCTCTTGAAATGTTTCATGCATCTCATAAGGCACACTAAAAAGGCATTAAGAAACTTTTTAAAAATCCCCTCATTTTAAAGAAATTATTTAATATCTGCATTGGAAGAATGGCTGAAACAGCTTCTTCCAATTCTGCTCTTTCCTGACACCCATTGAATGGTCAGGTAAGACAACAGCTTATACAGCCAGAAAATCTTTAATAAAAAGTATCAATAAATATAAAATAGTTCTTTAATATGCTCTTTTTGGGGTAAAAGACCATTGGGGGAAAAATAGCATAATAGCTAATCTGCTAAGGTTTCAATGTCATTTAAAATTACTTTAATGCCTTTAGCTTCAGACCCACAATGCCTTAGGGAAAAAAATAGAAAAGCAGTAATCTCCCCTACGTTATTTGTTAGGAGTCAATGCCTATTTATTTTTCTTAGGCATGACCACATAATCATAATTTCATAATATGACAACAAAGCAAAGAGGTAACAAATGACGGGTAGATAACCAGTTGAATGTAGATTACAGTGTGATTTTGTATCTAGAAGAATGACTGTGATTCCTGGAAGAATAAAACCAGAAATTTTTTGTAGACTAAGGAGACACTGGAGTTGCTGTCCTTTTCACAAAGCCATTGCCGCAAATGGCCAGTTTGCATTCCTGCTTCCAAACCCTTTGGGGAAAGAATCACTGAAGTTCTCCTAGCCTGAATGGCACCTTCACTCCAAACAAAGGAAATCTGATCCATTGACCAGTTTAGTCTCACCATGCAAGTGTGAAAAACCCACCTCACAGCATTAATCAAGAGCTAACAAAGGGAATGACTTGATAAACAGCACTGTAGGGTTTGGGTTTTCCTTCTGCCCTAGACTAGACTCTGAATGAGACCCAATTATTAGAAGATGGAATCCGACTGGAAACAAGATATACTAAGTTTTAAAACTAAAGCTAATACAGCACAAGAGCACGAATGGCTTTGGCTTTGTTGGTTTTTCTCATAGCTTATGACTCCAGTTAACATTACATCACAATTCAAAAGCTGTGGGACAGAGGTCTTTTGTGCTACAGTTGCAGAAAACAAAGGTAACACAGCAGCCACAACTGTTATTCCTTTTACACCAGAAGCTCTTTTTCTATAGTTCTAAATAGGAAAAAATGATTCTTGGATCACTGGCAAAGCAAGCTCAAGAAGTCCAGTCCAAGCTGTCCTGTCCAATAAAAAACTGTGTTTCATTTGGAGCTGGCCTGTGAGGTTAGAACAACCCAAAGAGCAGGTATTGTGGGCAATGGCCCCTGTTTGAAAGGGCTGGTTGTTGTAATATTTGTTCTTTAAACAGTTTTCCAAACACAGAGGAGCAACACCAGATGGTGGATCACCAGCCTTATTCATCTGCAATTCAACGTTCTCCCAGATTTTAAAAGCCCAACCAGTCTCCTGCAAATTTACTGGTCCCACTATAATCCAAGAGTAATAAAAGATCATACAAAATTGCATATACTTCCAGGCTGTTGGGGTTTTTTCCCCATTGGAGACAGGGTTTTCTAAAAATCCAACACTCTTTGCAGCTTCACGGGGTTTTTTGTCTCTGGTTGTAATTTGCTTTAATTGGCCAGTAAATAGAATTCATGAGTCTGCAAACCATACTGCTAGATTTATACTCCTGCAGAGAGAAAGAAATTTGGAAAAGCAACCGCTATGTCACAAGGCAGAGATGGGGAATGTGGTTTTTCCCCCTGATTAAGAGATCTCCAGGAATCCAACATCCTTTCCATTTGCTTTGGTTACAGAGCAGACAGCAGACCAGCTCAACCAAAGACGACATAGAACCATTTCTGTGTATCATCTTGCCTGCCACCGTGATGCTCTTCCTGGCATTCCTGCTGCTCTTCCTGTACCGCCGCTGCCAGCGCCCCGCTCAGCAGGGGCAGATCTTCAGCATCGACCTTCCTGAGGCCCTGCCCGAGCACGACGTGTCCAACTTCCTCTCCGCGCTGCCCTGGGGCGGCGAGCAGAGCTTCCACTACTCCACGCTGCTCCCCGACGCCACCTTCCTCTCGGTGTGCTTGCCTCCGTCCTACGAGGAGGCCACCATGAAGACTTCCCTGGAAGAGGCTCACACTGAGCCCTCTCCAGACCCAGTGCCTCCTTACGAAGAGAGCCCGCTGCAGACCGGCAGCCCCAAATGAACTTCCCACGGGAAGCACCTTAGCTGAAGCACGCAGCACAAAGTAGAACTGCTGTGGCCTTTAAAATTTGCGAAAAGATTCCAAATGAGGCACAAAACCAATGAATTCATGAAGGAAGAAACTTGAAGTAACAGGGACTGAGTCTCTTCACCTCATCCCAGGATTCTCTACCTTCCATTTGTGGCAAGTGGACAGCACCAAGTCCAATCCAGACTGGTAATGTGGGAATTCTGGTTAACAAACATGTCATGCAAGGATTAAACTTAAGGAAAGCTGGGAAGCTCTTCCTCTGTAATCCCTCAGCTACAATGAAATGTCAATAATGCTATAGATTCAGCAATCACAAAAAGGGCTTTTAGCACATACATATTCCAGTTTGGTTTGGTTTTTTCTTTTTCTATTTTACGCATTTATATTTAAATGAGTTTTTGACAAGCTGAGTCGCTCAGTCTGTGTGTGTTTACATCACATCATTCTGCAGTGCTCTGGAATGATCACAACAGCTCTCAGGAAAGCAAATAAATATATAACCTCTACAAAATTTCCAGTAACTGTCCCCAAAGGTTCAAATGTGCACTGTGAATAAAGGCTGTTTTTTCTCACAATTGGACAATGAGGAGAAGCAGCAACCAGGGAAGAACTGATTGTTCTGGGTGAGGAAGCCTCCATGCAAGAGCACACTCACTCTATTGCTACAAGCTGCTTGCCAAGGTCTGCAAGGTCCCAGCATTCCAGACTACTCAGTTGACTTTTTTTCCAAGACTAAAATAATAAACCATGTGACTTACCTGGTGCAGTGTGTAAAGGAGTTGAGGAAAAATTAATAAAATCAAGTGCACCAAAAAAGCCCTGGTCTGTATTTCAAACCAGCATTATAATCCCTTCCCCTTCATCCCTAGGGCAGCGTGAGGCTAGTTCAAGTGTGTTGGTGGCAGTGGTTGGAGAGGGTTTGCATATGCTTTCAGAAAATGATGTATGTCATCTCTAATTCCTTCTCACAGGATAGCACTTTCACTGAGTTGATAGATGCTCTCGTTACAGAAGGTGGTTGCTACAGGTCCTGACAGCCTCAAAGGTTATGTTGGCAAGCCACAGACAAATGCAGTGTCATGGAATAGCTGACACCTGCAAGGAAGAAACTGTCGTAGCAGCTGGTGCAGTCCTGGTGTAACTTACAAACCCAACGGCTCTCCCTTGGTGATTTAACCAGCTGTCAGGAGGTGTCAGTAACAGCCAGTCCTGCTCTACCCACGGTCCTTAAAAAAAAACCCAACAAAAAAAAACAACAACACAATAAGAGAAGAAAAAAATCCTCACTGTACGTCAGAAGAAAGGCCACTTGAGAGCTGCAAAGTGGTTGAATTCTGTGTTATGTCAACAGTGACACAATGACAGTAACCAAATAGTCCATATCAAAACTGGTGTTCCACTCATACATTTCTCTTACAACAAAGTAAAAATATGCCTTTTTTATTTAGAAAAAAGGGTTATTTTTTTGAACTACAAATTTGAGATAATTCTTTTTCTAATGTTCCATTTGGGTCATCAAACTGAAGCAGCAGATGTTTTGGAAAACTCCAAACTCAATCAACCATTTATTTTTCAGACCATATCTAGGAACAGTTCCCGGTATTTGCTGATGTGTTTGAAAGTACCATATTCTAATGCCTTCTCACATGTTCTTTACTTCCTTAATACTTGGTACATGCAGTTGTTGCTAAGGAAAGCTGGAAAAATACAAGAGCCCCAGACAACATACCTAACTGGAAAGGTGCAAAGGTTTGAGGTGCAAAGATAAACCACTTCTGCCTCTGGTGTCCCACTAACTTCAGGGGAATTGTGTGGATATGCTTGAAAACTCACACATTGCCAAGTTGAATATGTTTTGCCTTAAGAGATCTTAAGAGATCTGCTGTGTTCTGAAATGAGTTATGCTGTTCTTCAGCACGATCTCTTGTTTACCCTTCACTTGGGTAGAGCCTGATACCCAGCCTCTGGGCTCATCATTCTAAACTGCTCTCTAGTTGCCTTAGTTACAGCTCGGAAAAATTTTGACTGGTATTTCTTGTGACCAAGACTGATATACTTCTATAACTAGTTGAGAATTGCTATTCTCTGCAAGAATCCTGCTTTAGAGAAATAGCTTCTGATGGGTTAGCATTGCTAAAGACAATTAAAAACACACACTTGCTCAAATCCATACTAACAGAAACCCTGCCATTACTTAAATTCTTCCTTCTAGTAAACTGCTTTTTATTCCATCTGGAATTGGTATCCCTTGTCTCATTCCAACACAGATTTGTCTAGTCTTGTCTGTTAATTGTCCCTAGTAGCTTTCAATATAACTGGCATCTCTACTCTTAAATCTCCACCCCAAAGAGAAGGCCCATCAAAAAAAAAAAAAAAAAAAAAAAAGTTTCTCAAGCAAATATACTGAATATACTGAAATTAAGCCAGGTCTCCATTCTTCATTGCTTAGAAGCTGCCTCTGATCCTGTCAGGCTGTGCTACACACGTCTCAGCATCACCATGTCACTGATTTTGGTGCTACTGGTTGTGGAGAAGCTATCAGGTCCTCTGGGCAAACACCTTGTGCATCACAGCAGAGAGCTCATGACCTGAAAGGAACTCCTGCCTGGCAATAGGAGCAGCCATAGGTGCAATGGGAAGATCTCCCATTGTTTTAGCTGCAGTAATCTGAAAGGTCAAGGTTGAGAGCAGCCCATCTGAAAGAAAGATGTTGGGATTGGGACCATAGACAAAAAAACTGAGGACGGGCATTAAGTTTTCAATTACATAAAAGGTAACTGCAAGCACAGCAAAATAGGGACCCCACATGCCTACACCAATCTGATCTGGTGCTAGTGATTTTAAACTGAAGCAAGATTAAATCACAAAAGCAATCTCTGAAAGTGAGGTGTAGGTTTAAAGTGCAGTGAAGCAGTGAATACACTAAGAAGGTAGACAGACCTCTGTCCAGAATGATGAAGGCTCCTGATTAGAGCAGGAATGGATTAGATGTCTTCTCTGTGTCCTTTCCTCTTCCTATGCCCTGAAGTTACACCAAAGTAAATTTTGTTCCTTGTTTCCAAATTATATGAAACCAGATGGCTGTTTCTTTGAAAATTTTTTATTATGAGATTTCGTGTGCATCCAGGAATCACTGTAACATTGGCATTGTACTTTATAGCCACAAGTACACATACAAGTTATGAACTCACCTTGATGTGAAGGGTAATTGTAATTAACTTTTCTATTATGACAATAGTAAGGAACCCTGATGAGATTAATTATGTATACACTACCCCTTGTTTATATTTAGTAGGAAATTATGCAACAATACAGGCCCTTTCATTAAGGGGGCTTGACAAGCTTAGAGAGCAATCTCTGTGCTTGTCTTCCTTCCCCCTGAGAGCTGCCAGAGTCTCTCACTGACATGGGTCCATTGTTCTGCAGAGCAGGACAAGTACACATCTTGCACACATGGCAGATTCTTGATCAAAAGACACTGTAAAACAACACAGGTAATTTATACGAAACAGCTCTTCTAGATGCCCACTGAAAGTATTCAGCACATATCTCTGGTAATGTCACAGTAATTTCATATTAATAGAATATCCTGCCTGTCTCCTTTAGCCACAGGAAGAAAGGATGACACAGCTCTTTGCAACCACTGTGGGATCTCAGAAAGTAACATCTCACATGAAATTGATGCATGCTTCTGCATAGATGGAGCATCTGGCACCTGATCTTTGCTGAATTTAAAACTAACTCGTGACTCGTTGGTTTGCACTTGCCAATGATAAAATGTGCTTGTCAGAACAGAATAGTCACTGCTTGGCATTATGAAGGAGCCCTTGGTCTAGGGAAGGCAGAATAAGCATTTCAGTGCATACATTTCACTTTAGAGAGATGCTCACCTGTAACAAGTATCTTGGCAAGAAATTTAGAAACCCAGCTGAAGTGGAAAACACTTTGAAAAAAGAAAACCAAACAAACCCAGACAGTATATCTTTATGATAGTTCCATAATATTGCAGTGGTCAAGAAAGAACTATTCCTAAAATAAAACTCTTCACTTAATCCCTGCTTTAAGGGATTTTACTTGGGCTCTTGTGGGAGCAAAGCCTCCAAATGCAGACACACAGCTACTTTTGCTAGTGCAAACTCCACTGGCATGAACTATGTATGCTCCAGTCGTGAAAACTCCTACAAATGTAGGTTTTATCAATAGGAGAAGGTGAGTGGGCAGTCTTATTCTGGTTAGGAGAGTAATTTTATTTGGGTGAGGGGTTTTTTCTGTTGTTGTTTTTTGTTAGGTTTTTTTTTCACAAATTTTCAAGAGCAAACATTGTACAAAAACATCAGATAGGGATAAGCTGAATGCTTATGGCAAATAAATTATTCACTGACTCCTCTCTCAAAAACTGTCATAAGTGAAACAGCTATGAATTTTTAATAATGAAATTTCTTAATTTCAGTCTGTTAGTAAATAATCGTGTCATGCTGTGACTTTCATTACAAAGCAGTTCTATTCTTCACTTGGATACTGAGGTCTTCTGCAGAACAGGAAAGGCATGTGAGTGTGGAGATAAATGGCAGGTTGTCTTTATCTCTGTGATAAAGACAACCTGCCATTGTCAGTGGTATGGCTAGCAAGGCTGGGCACAGCTAACAAATCAATGCTGCATGTGCCTGGGTGTTGATGAAGACAGCAAAACCTCATTGAAGGCTCTGGGATACATGACTAGGCTGACAGCAGTGAAAATGTGCTTTCACAAGCTTTTCATTAAAAAGGTAGAAAAAGGCCAATATCTTTCATGTTTGCTGAGGGTATGAAAGAATCAAACTTGTCTGTGAGTTTGGCTCCATCAGTAGTTTTGCTTCTGATAATTCACAGGAATATCATGTCTATGAGAGCTTACTGACAGAAATTAAGTTTAAGGAAGAAGCAGCAATCAAAACTGTAGTACTCAGAACTTCATAGAAACAAATCATAGAATCATTGAGGTTGGAAAAGGCCTCTAAGATCACCATGTCCAACTTCTAGCCCAGCATTGCTATGTTCACTGCTAGACCATGTAAATGACACATCTACATATTTTTGGAATGCTTCCAGAGATGGTGACATGGCCACTTTCCTGGACAGCCTGTTTCAATGCTTGATAACTGTTTAGTGAAGAAATTTTTCCTACCATATCAAATTTAAACCTTCCCTGGTGCAATTTTTCCTCTCTTCTTGTCACTTTTTACCTGGGAGAAGAGTCCAACCCCGATCTCACTACAACATCCTTTCAAACAAGTTGTGCCATTAATATCATATTATCATATCCAGCCCTTTTTACATTCATTTGTCACTAGAATATCAGCATGATTTTATTCTTCAATGCTTATTCTCGTTATTTTTTTCTTGAATGCTTACCTTAGAACTTTTCAGACATTTCCATCCGTGACAAAAATAAATACTTCAAAGCAAGAGAGCACAGACAGGCAATCCTCTCCAGTCATGTCAAGCACCTTCACAGGTCTATCTTTTATTTTATTTTATGTTATTTGAGTTATTTTAGTGTTTTGGCTTCTTATTTTGTTTTTTTTCCAGGTTCAAACTAAGAGAACTGAATGTATGTTTTTTTTAGTTCTTTGAATACTATTGAACTGAATTCCTTTAGTGGCCTTCCAAGCACAAAGCACAGGAAGCAAAGCCATACTCTTCCTGCCCTACACCATCAAGTATCCTAAAAGGAAAGCAATGGGAAAAAGATCACAAATCAGGATGGAAAAGGGTAAGAGAAATGCCCATGCAAAAATAAGCCTCTCACAAAATTGCTTTCTCCTCCCTGACTTCCTGTTTTTCACCTCTCTCTCCTTTGGCTTTACTTTAATTTTCTGCCAACTATCTAAAAGACAACACAGAAAGGAAAACTTCCTCCACAGACTGACCCATGGCTGTAGAGAGCAAAACTAAGTGTCATCTCTTATGTTCCACTAGAAAACTGGAACATCTGTTTGTGATTTTAAACTGCTTTGCACAAAGTCAGTTTCCACTGCAGGTAAACCAGACAAATTCAAACATATTTCTACAAACACATTTCCCTGCTTGTGTACCAACAGCACACCAAATAATGAAACAGCACCATTAAAAACTCAGCATGTGTTTCAGTTCTGTGGTGCTTTTTCTCTCTTTTCCTTCCAGTTTGGAAAACTCACAGCTGACAACACTCTCAGATGTTAGTATGGCCTAAGGTACTTCAGAAAGTCTGTACACCTGTGTTTAAAAAAAAATAAATAAACTTGATGGGAATTAGCTTGTTTATAAACCCTATCTTAACTTACACTCACCCCTTTTTCACCTCTCTTAATGATGCAGAGCCTAAATATTTCTATGAAAGACAGGTTTCTAGGGGTTTCTGGCAGCAAAACATTGTGGTCATCAGCAACTAAAAAATGCTGCTGTCATGCAATGAAAGGGAAAAAAAAAAAAAAAAGCAGGTCCATTAGCACAACCTGTCAGTGTTTGGCTGCATCAGGAAGATCAAAGCAGGCAGAGGACATTATTTAGGAGACAGAAGAAGCCACACAAGAAAAGAGCAGTCCTGTCTAGCACAATTCTGAGGCTTGCACAGTGATTCTTATCCACAGCATTACCAGAAATGATCACCTGGAGAAAAAGCACAGTGCTACGTGCCAGAGGAGCATGCTGTCCCTCTCTGGTGCAGGACTGGAGTCACCTGGGGGGTTGGCATCAAGGGGCCCAGTGGTGCCACACTGCACCAGGAGGTCCTGTGCAGCAGGACCTCTGCCCTGCTGCACCTCTGCCCTGCTCCTGGGCACCTCTCCAGCAGCCCCAGTCCTGCCACTCCCACCCATAGGAAGGACAGGCTGAGTGGTCTCAGCCTGCCCAGTAAGATCTCTATTGGAAACAAAATAACATAATCAAGTTATTTGACCCTTAGAGCATATTTTTTTTATAAAAATTGCAAGTTAGTCCACTGGTCACATCTAGATCTGTGTGCCAGTTGTTATGGCAGATTCTATAAAGAGACACAAAGTAAATTCTACTTTCTTTCTCTAAAAATATGACCTGACATAAACTAGAGCACAAGGAAATAATTACTGTTTGATATTGCATTTTATGCTTTGCAGATCATCCTGTAAGTCAGAGGGCTTCTTTTCTGATCCATTATTCTTTATCTAGCTTATGCATATCTTATTTTAAATAATGTAAATAGAAATTGTAGGGATGGCAGGCAAGGTAAGCTATGAGCATGAAGCATGCCCAGATACCATATCTGAGAGCTCCACATGAACAGCTCTCTCTTTAGCTGACATCCCTTCAAAGATTATCACCTCTTATACATTTTCCCAATTATCTGGACTCTTTCCAAATGCCCACTCCTACTACCAACTAAGCACACAGTTGTTGGAGGCATTTATGACTTTGGTCTGCCCAGTTTCATTTATTAACAGATTTTCTGTTTTAGCTGGGACTGAGTGCCAGGAAATATTTACACTACATGCATCAACTTCTAATAAATACCATTTTCTACTTTTGTTAGAAGACAAAGAGTATTTCCAGAATGGCTTGCATTTAGAGCAATTATACTGATTTTTAGAGAGCTGAAAAGAAATTTTCATGATAATGACAACCTGCTTCCCTGACCCAAGTTACCCTGGGCATCACTCCCAGCTACCAGAAGAGGGGAGCCTGGCAAGGCCTTCTCTCCTTTAGGTAGCTTGCCATCATGTTTAACAGACAACAAGATCAAATTCCCAGTTTTTCCAGGACTCAGCTTATTTGGTGAAACTGGGCACCACCACATCCAACAGCTCCTCTGAGGGAGGTTGGATTTCACTGCTGATGGGCCTTGGAGAGTTTCCAGCAACTCCTGTTCACCCAGTCCCTTGTCCCAGTGCTGCACCAGCCCTTTTTAAAGTTGTCTGCCTTTATTTATACTTCTCATAAATTACCACAATAGTACCCAGCAACACAGACTATTCCAACTAGTATTTTTCCAGCTAGCACTGTTTTGAACCATACATTTTGGCAAAATGCATATTATTCTTAACCCCAGTCATTAGCTCCCAACAGCCTTGCTTCCAGTTTGTGACAGCTGCACAGCAAAGGTCCCTTTTTGCTCCTGCCTGCCCAAAACAGCAGAACAGCAGCCAGAGCCTGAGTGATGACTGGCCTGGCTCCTTGGGCTGGTGTGGGACCAAGTGCCCCAAAAGGCACTGGGGCTTCTGATGGAGCCTGTCGGGAGATGTCCTCCCGCATCCTCCAAGTTTCTGGAAATGAGAGAGAACTCCCAAAGCCATCCAAGAGCACCAGGGGTACAAGACAATAGTGCTGGACCAAGTGGCAGCCTCATCCAGAGCCCCCAGTGACAGTCCAACAGCTCTGTATTGAGCCATTAAGTGTCTGGGAAATCAGCACGGTTGTAAATATTTAATACCAGATACTCCGCTCAGAGTAGACAAGCACTTACTCATTTTTGTCTCAGATTCCTTCCCTAGGCACTCTGCACAGAGGGGACAGATGGCCTCCCAGCCCCATCCGTGTTTGCTCCTGTGTCCCCTACCTGCACACCTTCCTCAAGGGGCACCTGTGGCAGGCAGATACCCTGATGAGGTCACAGCCTGAGCAGGTACAAGGCCTTAGAGATGGCAAAAGGTGAGTAAAGTATACACAGGAGGATCAGGAGGGCTTTTTCTAACACCAAGGGAAGAGCCTGGACATCCCACCAGTTTCCTAGAAAGGCTCACCAAGTACCTGCCGAGTTATGCACGTTGCTGCACAGCCACAAGGATCCATCAGCACAGATTACCTTAATTCACTAAGCACAAAACTGCAGCAGCCCAGAAGGAGATTCACAGTTCTGGATTTGGAGCCTTGCAGAGAGAGGTAATTGGCAAACATAGCATCCACTGCTGCCCAGTTTTAACCCAGAGCCTCCACACATCTGCCAGTCAGGGCACCCTTAATCTAGCTGCTGGTTCAATCAAGGGCACGGAAGATAATGGGCAGTAGCATCCTTACAGCAGTCAGCTTAAGGACAAGAATGAAAAGCAAAGGCTTTAAAGTCACACCCTGCTCACCAGAAGTGTTTTACACAGCTCCTTCTACTTTCCCATTTCTTCCTCTTGAAGAGCCTGGAAGTTTTGCATCCTCTGGCTCCACTGCTCACACCACTTGGAAAGTTATAATGTCAGATTAAATGCAATTTGTATCAAAGAATAAAAAATGATAGGACAATTTCTATACTGTTTAAGGCAACTTGAACGTTTGACCTACATACTAGATTACAACCATTCTGAGAGGATTTAAATAGCTGCTTTCTATTCTGTACACAGGCTTTCTTCAGCTTTGATATAGCTCCCTGAACAACAAATGTTTCCTGGTGTGGTATTATGAAGGCAAGGATACTTCCAACAGAGGGAGAATTACTTCTGTTCTAGGTCACAATCAAAAAAACATCAATAAATCTTGTAACTCAACAAATTTAAAAGTATTTAAAAGTACCTGTAGCAAACTGCATTGATAAGCCATGAGAAAACAAGATGCAGCATTACAGATGTCTGCAACTGCGTCTTTCATCCTGCTTTTCCAAGCTTCCTTGCAAACTAACTTTAACTTGGAATCAGATTTCACCTGTGGCTTGCTTTCTGCAGAACAGTCAGGGGGTTCTCAGGACTAAAGGAAACCTTGAGCAATTGTTATGCAGCCAAAATTTAACTTGGTTAGTCTGGCTAGTTTCAATTAGGTGCTAGTGCTGCTACAGACTTGGACTTGGCTGCTGCAACCTAGCCTGGTCTTCCCAATCCCACAGGGAGCTGTGTTTTTTCTCATGCCCATCTGTGAGTAAGCTTAGTGCTTCCCACTTTCCTCTCAGTGAGGAGAAAACAAGTGACTTGAACAAAGACCCCACAGGGAGAGGAACATCAACATTTTGTCAGGTCTGCAAAGTGCAGGGCCCACAGAGAGCTGCCCCATTCCTGCCAGGCTTGCTGCAGACCAGTGCTCAGGATTAGCAGGGACCCTTCAGATGTGCTTCCTTGGGTCACCAGGAGCCTGCTGTGCAGCTGAGGAATAAGGGTGTGCTGGGTACCAAGGTTTCCTCAGAGCACTGCTCTGATGGAGTGTGATTGGGCTGCGTGGGGTCTGAGTCTGCTCTCCTGCTGGCTTTTCCACCCTGTGAAATCTGTATGAAATCAGGTAATTTCAAAAGCACAAAGTTTCTTTCAGTTTCATGGAAACTCAAATTTCGATGAAAGGGACTGCAACAGTGACCTGACTATGGGAGGGACTGCAGTGTCCAGCTTTTGTAAGACACTCAGAAAAGCCACATAGAAGAAATGCTCTATAAATATGGTGAAAATGTTGTTGTAGTAGTGGGCCCTCTGTGATGCAGCAGAGAATCCAACAAGTCAAAAAGGTACAGAAAAACTGGTGTTTGTACTTTGTTGCCCTCAGAACTACAGCAGAACAATGAAGTTATGACAGATTTATTTGCAGAATTAAAGGAGCAAATGCAGACTTTGAACAAGCCTTGGAGACAGATGCTTGCTTGAATGCCACGCTCTGTAGCTGATCTGCCTGAGTTTCTAGGGGCCATTGAGCTGGCTTTACTCACCTGATCTTCTGAAGGAATGACAATATTGATGGTGTCCCAATGAGCCTGGTGCACATCCAATCTGCATCCCCCTTTAGTCTTCTCTTAATGCCACTCAAACACCAGAATAATGGAACTAATCTCTTGGAATTGGATATCTTTGCTGGAGAAAGAGGAGAAACGTGTGGGTCTGCCAGGTGAGGACTAATTTGTGTGGTGCTGTCAAATGGTTTGTGTCCCTATAATCCAAAGGGAATCTCCAGAATAATAAACTTGGATAAAGTACCTGCTTTCCTGCATTAGGGAACTCATTTTTCACTTTCATCAATTAAATCATGTGCTGCCTAGAGACAAAACCTGGTCTGAATTAGCCTGTAGTATAGCAATACTCATTACCCTCCTACAATAGGCATTCACTGGGGTAGCTCTCACACAAAATCCTCACATTTCTCTTTTTTTAAATCTGACCAAGGCCACAATTTACATAGATTGTGTCCCATCAGATTACTTTCTACAATGACATATTTTCCCTGCTTGGTTGTGTGAGTCAGCACAGGCAGGACACAGGAAGAACCACAAAACCACAAAGATGACATTCCTTTCCCTTACCTCACCGACCAGGGGATCCCCAAAGCAGCACCCAGGCAGAGGCACCACAGAGCTTGGTCCGTGCTAGAGGATCACCAAACCTGCTGTCCCTGCCTGTTTATCAGGGATTCACACAGGTATTTTACCACTGTGCTTTGATCTTTCCTGAGGCAGAGCAGGAATCCCAAGCATGTGTGATAGGGTGCCTCTAAGTCTCTCACAGGCTTATGCTATCTAAACACAGATGTTCTACTTGTCAAACACACAAGGCTAAACAACAATTAGTATGATGTATGTGTTTTTCTACACCCCAGCTGCAAGTCACTTCAGCGTGTTTGTAATCCTCCTCACCAGTCTTCTGCTATTATCCCACGTTGGTTGCTCATATCACAATAAAAACATTGTGCCAGCAGGAGCCAGGGAGGGGAGGGAAGAACTTGAACAGCTTGCAAATGTGAAGGAAACAAACTGAATCCCACATTCCAGTACCTTCTCAGAGTTACAGGCTGCTAAAAAGTGGAATTGAAGACTACCAGGTAAAATTAAGGATTAATATCCAGTGTTCCCAATTAGGGCCTATTTGATGGAATTCTACTTTTGAGGTAGAGTCTCTCAGGACATCAAGCTCTTAAGAAGTGCTAATCAAGGTGTGCAGCTAGCTGTCTCACCAATTTATCTTCCCAGTCTGCTCATTGAAAAGTTCTTAAATATTTGTTGTCTTCTGTCCTACGGGCTAGATCTTTTCCAAAAGACATACCAGGATCACAGCTTGATGGTGGCAAGATGTTTCAAGCAGGATGAGGAAATACCTGTTGAAAGAGTACTGCTAAGGCACTCTACTAGAATTAATAGATGGCATGAGACCTGGTTTATCCAAAGAAGGAAAAGTCCAACAAACAAGAGCAACAACCAGAATGACTTTTGAGAAAGGCATTTCAGTTTATTATCAAGACACTTTCTTCCCTCTTTTCTCAGCAAGTATTTTAGATAATTTCTAACATGGACTTCCAGTTCCAAGAGGTCACAATTTCCCAGACCCTGGTGATCATTTGAGAGAGAAAAATTGTGGCACAGAGAGTAATTTTTTAGATTCTTTGTTCCCAAAATCCAACATGGCTCCACATGAGACTGTCACATCATGCAAGAAACTCATCCCATGAATTTGATGACTAACTTGTTGCAGTCAGTCCTGGACTTCAAAGCTGCACTTCAAAAAAAGCTTTTATGTGACACAGCCTGCTTGCCTTGGGTTGTGCTTAACAGTCTAAAACCAGAGTAGTGCTTGTGATTTTTTTTAACTCAGGAATAACCTATCAACTACTTTCCATGTTTCCACATGCCACAATCTTAAATTCTGACAAATTTTGCAAGAAAATGCATGAGTAAATGGAGAGATGAGGCTTAATGTTCCGTGTTGGAATAAATAAAGGGCTGTCTCTTGAATATTACATTGAGGAACTTTTTTCCCCCTGTGTATCTCATCACAAGAGACCTTTCTGTGAAATTTGTTTGTTTGATCTTTGCCCTAGAAGATCCAGGTGTGCTGTGGATGGGAATTTACCAACCTCATTTGGGATCACCAGTGGTTTGATACTGTCTATCCATGGACTGAAGCTACCTTAGACTCCAACTTGGACTTCTGTGCAACTCTGCATGACCTCTGCTCACAGCCACCTGCTCCCTGTGCTCCCATTTTCCTTCGGATCTCCTTTCTGAAATGTACTTTTGTTTTGTATCAGGGCTCTATGAAAAAGTAAATACATTAAGGTCATCATCATTCCTCAGTCTGTGACTGCTGTACTGACCACATAAACCTGGCCTTTGCTTTTTAAGTCCTTTGGGCTACACTGCAGCTCCCAGTTGGCAGAGCAATTTGCAAAATCACCATTCCCAGGCAGCACATTACAACACCCTGATTAAGGTAAAAAGGATGGGACCATCACTTACTAAGGCAGCTTCTCAACTGGTGATGCTGCACTGGGCACTGAATTCTTGTGTCATTGTAATGCATTTCCCTGTTTTAAACTGACCTAGAAATCAGGGGTTTCCCCCAGATTTAACTCCCAAAGGCAGGGATTTATGTGCCCATTTTCTGCAACCCAGTGTGAAGAGACTGCTGGAAATAGCCTGCAATTTCTTCTGGAAAAAGTACATTGAACAGATACTTTACTTTTAAAAAAGGAAAAATTACTGCACTACCAAGATGCACATGAACAACATTCCTCTTCAGATAGCAGATAGTTCATTTAGTTTCTTCTATTTCTTGTTTCCAGGATATAATCTTGTGGTGTTTTAGATTTTTTTTGTTTTCTGGAGATTTTTGTTTTGTTTTGGGTCTGGTTTTGTTTTCATAATTTATGGTTTTTTTCCTCACAAATTAGCTTTTACCATCTAAACACAGAACTTAAATTTTTGCTGTTTTTTTTCTAGAGGTAGTGAAAATGCAGAAACTTCTGCAGCCTTATGCATCCTGACAAATTTTCCTTTTTTTCCTTCAGCAGCTAACAATTCTGGTTTTATACTGAAGGTTGGTGCACAAATAGACCAGTGTACTACAGACAGAAGCAACTCAGCTACATTGGGACTGGACTTTCTTCTCTATATACCTCCCCACATGCTTATACAGGTACATTTGGATTCACTATTAAGAGACAATTTCCTACTAAAAATCAATGACATTTTCCATTAGCATTGTTGGGAGAAGCATTGATTGGCCCTTAAAAGGTTGGCTGCACATTATATGAGAGAACCCAACTGCAAAGAGCTAAATTTGCAACATAAAATGTATTCAACATTCTGCTAGGGAAGCACTATCAAGGCTTTTACCCAGTTTTTCAGGATAATATATGACACATCACATCTTTATCCAATGTTTCTATATTTTACTCCGTTGAGTGTTTATTAATTCACACCAGTTATAACCACAGACACAATCCAGCACTGAGTACTTGCAAGATTTTAATGCTGCACTGTGATTTAAGTTGATAACACCCCTTTAGAACCAAGAAAGTTATCAATTTTGCCTGAAGATTTTTCTAGTCTTAACCATGCAAGAAATCACTTCCAAAAGTTATTGAGAAAATTAAGTGTAAGGAGGGAACTCACACAGCTACCAAGGGCATTACAAAGCTATTGTGCTCCCCTTTGTGAGTACTGAAGTTATTTTAAATAAAACAGATAAAATGATTCCTCATTGCCACTGTAAGTTATGTAACACTTTGTTTCACCATTGAAGCCCATCCTTTTAATTCTCTCCTGGAAAAGCAAACAATGGATCATTTTGAATCACTCAAATGTACTGTGGCAATGTCTTTGTTTCAACAGTGACTGCTGCTATAAATGACTTTTCCAGAACTTTGTGGTATCCAAAGAATACCTAACAAGATCTATTTGCTTGCAGTAGTATTAACACACTCATCCCCGTGCTGCATGCATGAGTGGCCTCTCTTTGCTTCAGGAAGTGGCTGAAGGTTTAGCAAGTTACCCCAATGCAAGTGTCTGGAGACCTGTACCCAGTACACTGGAAGCAGTGGATGCAGAGCTGTTGGTAGAAATTAGACAAGATCAATCTGAGCTTTGATCTTCCCAATCCCCTTTACTCTTTCCAGACTTCAGGTGGTTCTATAGAACCCTCCCAAGAGCTGTGATTGAGCCACCTACCCAGTCTTGCCTGAGGTCTCCTAGAGCAGTCCTCACTCCAGCCTATTACTGCTTCTCTACGCTCACCCAATTTTGCTCATTTTCCTCTTCTAAATTGTGGGGGCTTTTGGGTTTTCCCCCCCACCACATTTGACTGACTTCAGCCTTCTACACCCTTTGAATTAGGATGAAACACACAGGCTACAATTTTTCTTCGCCCTTGTTGTGGCTAGTTCATTGTTCCTTTGCCTTTTTCTCTCTTCTGTACTTGCTGAAACTTCTTTATCATCTAGAATAGCTCACCCCAAACCTTAGTCTGCGCATTCATTGTACTTCTCAGTAATCTCCTTGCTTCACCTTTTCTGCCAGTGCCTTCTTTCAGGCCGAGCCTTATGAAGGAACCAGTGTCCCAGTCCTGGTTTCTCAGAGTCCCATCTTCATCAAATCCTCTTCTATCCAAATCTTTTAACCGATATCCAGCAGCCTTCCAAACCTCCTCTGACCAAGCTATTGCTCCTTGCGTAACCTCCATCATTTCAATTAAGGTAATAAGTTCTCCTTTCCAGTGTACAAACAGCAGTGAAGGCTTATAAATTCCCCAGGGCCTTGTGAATGTATGAACAGAGTAACTGGAGGGCTCTGATTCTCTGGTTATTTGGGCTGCCTACATCTGACAGCAGAACTTTGAACATAAAGGAACAAAACGTGAAATGAGTTAATACAGGGCAGAATTTAGAAAAAGACTGAAGCTGAAAACCATTCCCAGTAAAATGGACACCAGAAATAAATCTCACATCTAGCTTCAATAAATTCTTGTTTTAGAGGCAAACTGTAGAGCAGCTGTAAACTCCAAACAAGCCCTGTGACAGTATGATGCATTAAGCATCAGGAAGACAAGTCTGTTTTTTTTCTTCAGCACAACCAAGTCTGAATATGTGGCCTCCTCTCCTGTGCTGGATGTCTTTAGAAGAGGTTTACTAAATTTAATCTACAGTTGAAGACCAATAAAACTTCAACTGCAAAACCTCCCAATGGAGGAAAATTATTGTCTAAGAAAGTAACTTTGAAGTTGTGACAGAATAATTAACCAGTTCTGCCTCCGGGGAGATGACATGGTGACACCTCTGCAAGAAAGTTACATCAGCTACCAAAGTAAATAGTATAAGCACCATTAAACACATTTCAGCACACCTAAGGTACTTCACTACACCTTGCACTGTGTAAAATGTAGCCTTGTAGCAACATCGGTAGGGCTGCATAAACACTGCCTTCTGCATGTTAGCCAAAACATGAGCCAAGTTCACCGGGTGTGGGTTAAAGAGGAGCATCAAGGCTTCCTGTGGCCAGAGATGAAATTCAGTGTGTGCTGCATTCAAGTTTAATCTCATCTACTTGCACTGACATCGTGCATTTAAGCCAGGCTTTTCCAAGAGTTCCCTGCATAGCCCACAAAAACAACAGGCAGCATCAGCTGGCCATTCCAGGGAACAAGCTGGCTATGCTCACCCCTACAGGCACTTGATGCAAAGGGCTGCAAATGGCTGCAGAAGCTGCAGGCACCAGAGCTACAATTTTGCCCAGTGCATTCATTTTTCACTTAGATGATTTATCTTAGATTTCATCTGTAAACAACAAACAAAGCCTGAGTATTATTTATTACACACTATCCTGTCAGGATGGCGGCACGAGGACTGGCCAGCATTTAGCACCTGCTGGAACAGGACTTGGTCCTTTCATGTTTCATGAGATCAGCTGAGCAAGACAGACCAAAGCAACACTGGCAAGATGTTTAGTGGAAGACATTCTGCCACTGCTACCCCTTTGTAACAGAATGTAGTTCAATACTAACAATAGCTGAAACGATCTGCTTTATCCAATTAGGTTTTAAATTAATTTTTAAAAATCCAATGGTTCTTTCAATATAGTTATCATATGAAAATGGTAGAAAGCTTGCTGTGCACCAGTTGATACCATCCTTGTTCCACTGAGTAGAGACAGATTCAACTTGTCCATTTCACTTCTCACTCGCTCTGCTTATAATCTGGTTCTCCAAGAATTTTAGTTTTCTGGGACAGGTTGCAAGTAGGACAGAAGCAGTAGAAACACAAGACACTGGAAAAAGCTTAGGATTATTTAAATTCTTTTAGTCTCAAAACTGATACCAAAATGGGATGGATGTGTGAGTACACTTTAGTGGTGTCTAAAGTGAATCAGTAAACTTTGCAATGAAAACTGGAAATTAGTAGCTGGATGCATGGATGATGGCATTCAGTGGGTTGCCATACGCTGTGGGACACATCTTTTGAAGGAGATTTTAATCGACTCAAAAGACAATATGGCAACTGGCAGGCTTTTACTTTATTGAAGCAAAGTCACAGCATTTTCAGCACTATTCCCCTCTTGTGAAGGGAAGAGTTAAACGAAGGCCCCTGAAATTTACATAACTAACAAGTAAAGGATTGAAGAAAGAGATTACAAGCATATTTCTCTAAAATAAATAATCTACAAAGAGTGCTTTTTCTTCTTAAAAGCAATCTAAAAATGTAACAATTCTACGGTAAGGAGATCGAAAGATATTTTAACAACTTTCAATATTTACAAACAATACAAAAACTGCGCATGCCATCAAATGATGCAAAATTCTTATTAAAAATTAAAAGCTTCATTCCTACCAAGAACCAAAAACTCCAGCCAATATTTCAGTTTTAATTAATGGTCTTCTTTACAATTGGAAAACCGTTAAATGTTCTTATTATCTGTAAAATATACAGTAAAAACGAACCTTACTAAATTATTAAGGTTAAAAAAGAAGAGCAATACTGCAGGCAAATCAGAAAGGAAAGTAACCGTAACTTATTCTTTGGTAACCAAAAGTTAGCAAGTATCTGTATTTCAAGTGATGCAAAGTAATAGTCTCCCCATTTTGACACATGAAAGACAGATTTCCGGCAAAACACAATTCCCAAGTTTCAGTTTTGAAAGACGGGCTCCACCTACAGCTTTGTAGTGCAAGTCAAATTTCTCTGTCTAATTCAGAAACACAACTGTCCTGGTTCCGGCCAGGACAGGCTTCATTTTTTGCATCAGCCAGGAGGGGCTGCGGCCAGGACACAGAGGTTATTCTACACCACCTCACAACACTGCTGGGAACGAGGAAGAGGGGCAGCAGGTCACACCTTACTGGGCTCTGCGTGGTGAGCAGTCACCTGTCAGCCAATCACCTTTTTCCTGAGCACTCTAGTATTGTGGCTGTTACTGTCCATTTTCTTACTTCACTGTTGTTTCCAGTAAATTTTTCTTTTATCAGCCCCCAACCTCCACCTTTTGTGCCTCCAATCCTCCTCCCCAGCCACCCACAGAGGTAAGAGGAGAGAGGAGTGAGTGAGTGGGTACATGGTTTGGAGTGTTTTGGTGGGAACACAATATTGGGGAATACCATTCCCAAACCACGACAGTAACCCTACCAAATTCTGGCAGTACACTGCTTCATTCATCTCTCACTTTCCTGATGTCTGGTTGCACCCTCCACACACACATCCAGCTGTTCTAGTTCTCTAAGGGAATACTCCAGTCAAGGAAGCAATTCACCTGAAAACGTGTGTTTCACCAAGTGAAGGTGTGTGGCTGCATAGCAGCTAGTAGTGTGTTATAAAATCAGCTCCCTTTTCCACCTTAACTACACAGTTCATTTTCCCTCAGGAAAAAGAATTACAAGTACAGTACCCTGGACCAATCCATAACCTGGTGAGCTCACTGCTCAAGCAGGACATGCCTCATCAAACGCTGGGCCACATCCCACTAAGGAGCCATGTAACCTCAGCATCAACCCTGCTACCTTCTCTCAGAGGTGAATGTGCCTCATTGTGCCTCCCTCTGCTTAACAAATGCGCTATGCTGCATCACTACAATGCTTTTGAACCAAATGTCCAGCTTGTACCACAGGAGCCTTCCCATTTCAGGCTTATTCCTAAATTTTGCTTGCACAATTGCAGTCTTAAGAAAAACTTCACACCCCTACAGACTCTGAGAAAACTTCCCCACCCCACCCACAAGAGGACTTCTAAGGCTTTACACAAAAAATTCAACTGTTAACATTCTTCAAGCCACAGACCACTCATTCAAAGCAAGTGCCCCCCACCCCAACCCAACCATGCAGAACCATCGTCGCTTTAGCATTTAAACATACACATGCAGTTCGTGGAATAAATGCTCAGCAAAGTAACCTTGTCCTGGTCTGGGCTTTCTTCTGGAATCTAGTCCCTGTGATTTTCTAGACTAATATCCAAAGCCTTTTGTCACACTGCCTTTTAACTTTCTTCAGCTGAAGAGTTTAGATACTTCCTTGAAGCACCTGGTTGAGTCACTAAGTCTACATGGGCTGGATCCAAGGTCTCATTGCAGCCTGCCTCCTCAGCATACGGGAAGTCATTCATGTCCATTTCATCACTGTTAAACATATCAAGCTGCCCCTCTTGCTGCTCTTCCAAAGTCCTCCGGACCCTGCCCTCGGACTGTTCCACCACTTCCCCATCTCCTTCACTAATGACAGTCATGGGGCTGCTCTGGATGCGGTTGCGGACGTTGTACTTGCTGCTGGCAGCAGACGGGGGTGTCCGTGACCGGCCGTACCTCGTGCCAGAGAAGGACATGCTCCTTGGCATCAGGCCCTCACTCTTGGCCCACTCTTCCTGGGCCCGTTTGCTCTTGCTGGGCGAGCAGCTGGCAGGGCTGTCGGAAAGGTCAGGGGGCGCGTCTGTCTTTGGCCGGTGGAACCGCGGGTCCGTGTTCTTCAACATCTCTGCTGCGGACATACGGGAACTGGTGTCACAGCGACTCCCCTTCTTCAGCAGCAGGGCTTTGAAGTTGTCATTGCTGGTGCTGCTCTTGCGAACGCTTCTCTGGATAGATCCGGCTTGTTTGAGGGTAGCTAGATTTGGGGAAGCACCAGTGGGAGTTACGGGGGGCGACGGAGAATGGTTGCGGGTACGGTCGTCTTCAGAATCTTTACGGCCAAGGACTTTCCTTTTGGATCTGAGTTTGAAACACACACAAAAAAAGAGGATGACACAAAAATGAAAATTTTTACCTCCTCTAATTAAACTCAGTTTAGAGGGATGACAATGAATTTAAGCTAAAGCAGAGACAGGGAAAAGGGAGAAGTGATCTAAATATAAAGCATGAGTAAGAACACCACCAGAACTGTACAGGCACTAATGCAGGTATTGGAGGGATAAGTTTATTACTCTTTTTCTGCAAATCTGGAACAATGAAACTACTAAAACTGGCAACACTGATGTTCAAAACACTTCAGTAAATTTAGTGAATCGGGTTTTCTGGATTCAGTATTCAACTGCTCAGACTAATGTGCTAGAAAAATTTATACTCCATGCTGTTTTTCTGTTAATTTGGGGACTTGATTCAAAATACGTCATCTAGAGTATATGGGTTGTTTTGTTTCATTTTATAATTTGACACTCTCTGAAGAATCAGAATTGTAGTTTAGTGCACTTTCCTTCAGAAAAAAGGCCACAGCAGAACACTGCTGCTGAAGATGGAGAAAAGGGAGCCACATATAACAACTCTAAATTAAATTACTGAAAAACCCCCTCCCTAGTCCAAATATTAAATAAATAGAGAAAAAACTTTTCCAGCTCCTCTCAATATGCACAGACAAAATTCACAGTTATGTTGGTGCTCTGTCATTGCAACTTTCAACTAAATGAAGGAGAGACCAACTTCCTGACAAGAAAGTCATCTTTCCAAATGAAAGAGCGGAGTGTTTGTCTATTTAGATGTGAAGTGCATGGACAACACACACAAAAAAAAAAAAAAAAAAAAAAAAGATAATCATGGAACTGGGAATATGTGGAAACTGGACTTTTATTGCCTCATTTTCAAATTTCTAGAAGTCTTAAAGAAATGTACATGCCTGGCAGCTGTAGTACACAGCTGCTTTGTTTCTTTGCTGACTGAGCAAGAATTAATTAAAAATGATTGTATGAAGCCTAATTTTAAATATGGTATTTTGGCAGAAGTTTAAAACAAGTCTACAGATTTCTTAGAGATATAAAATTATCATCCTATAAACTCCATATTAATTTTCATCAAGCATGTGTTCAAACCAGACCATTCCCCTTGTAAAACATATTCCTACTTAATGTGATCTTTAGCTTTACTTTCTTAAAAGCTTTGAGATTTTGCCAAAGCAAGCTCAAATGTGTTAATGCATCGCAGCCTATTGATAATTAAGAAACCCCTGAAAACAAAGAAGCAGGATCCATCAGCTGAGTAGGTGGCAACAACAGACATTGCTATAGGCTGTGCCAAGATTTTGGAGCAATCCTGTTTCTCCCCTAAGTGGTGAAGTTTATGCATAGCTCACTTGTGATGCCACCACAAGCAGCTGTACCAGCTGTTATTTTCCGCTGCTGCTGCTGCCTCCACCTGTCTTTCTGAAATAAGAATGTAATACCAATGTCCATTCAGCCTGAGAATGAACGGACACAGAAGCCAGCAAAGAGACAGAATGATGACTTCAGGAGCAGCCAATGTGGGAACCTCATCTAGATTTAACTGTGCCGTAGCGCTGTAGACAGCAGATGACTCTGGTGCTTGGATGCTCTGCGAGTCTCTATGTGAACACTTGTGTGCATTTGTTACAGGGAAAAGATTTTCCTTCATTAGGGTTTTGGCTGCCTAAGGATATCTCTAAACACCACAGTGCTGGGGTTGTACTGTCACTATACCCCAAATTAAACTGGGAAAAAAAAAATCAGTTGCGAAGATCTGCATGGAAATACTGTTATCCTAGCTTGGAGTGACCTGGTGAGACTGTGAATGCAGTGCAGAGCAGTCAGTTTGCCGTCAGCACTTAGCCAGCTTTTCTCAATATGTGTGAATTATGGAAGAAACTTGAAATTAAGAACCAAATTTGGTTTTGGTGGCTTTTCAGACACAGACAGGGCGCATGTTCAAACGAAACTATGACTTAAAACTTCGGACTGTTCTTCCTGTCCTTAACGCACATACCACTAAATTTATTATCTTGCTCCAAATTATATATTCAAGAGTGCCAATTACTGAAGTAATATCTCTTAGAAACAGTGGGGGAAAACCAAAACCTTTTTTATAAATTAGCAACCAAGGAAGAAAGTGGTTAAAGTCCAAAGCCAGCAAAAGCAAGGTCATAATAAAAAAAATGTGTCAAGCAGTTCAAAGTATGTCACATCCAGTTCCACTGTCCATTTCCCCACAAACTCATGAATTACAGATATGTGCATATACACAGAAATCCACTCTCTATCTGCATATATAAATAATCTGGCTACTCTATCTGGCTACTCTATCTGGCTACTGGCCAGAATACCTCATTCTAAAGCCAGATTTGACACAGTTCTAGAGAGTGCCATGCAACATAAATGCAACAGACCATTTTCAGAATGGCTCATACAGGCCAAGTCCTAAGGGGTAACAGTAAATTATAAAAAGTCAGTATGATATATATAATTTTTGTAATGTCTGGAAAAGACTTGTTTCAAAAAAATGAAAAAAAAAAATAGTATTTACATCCAAAATGCTGCAGCCTCTCAGCTCCCAGCTGCTGTCTTCCCGTCCCTCATTCCCGATGCACAGATGTGCAGACTGACTGAACACCTGGATAATTCCCCACTCCCGGGCAGGGAGGCGGCCCCTCTGCGGCTTGCAGTGCGCGGCGCAGCCACGCGATGGCGCTGGCGCCACGCCCAGCCCGGCCCGGGCGGCTCCGGTCGCGGTCCGGGAGCGCCGCTCCGAGAGAGCCCGCCGTCCGGGCTCTGCCTTTGGGGCTCCTGTCCTGGGGCCTTTCTTGGGCTTTCTTCTTTCTGAGCACCTAACGTGAACAGCACATAAACCTAGCTGCCATTCGGGATGATTTTGTTTTCAAGGGAAATGAATAATGCCATTAACAATAGAGCCAGTATTGCACATTCCATTCATGAGCCAGTTTGACACAAAATACCCGACCTCAGGCTGGATTATGGCAAACTATAATCCAGCGTTTGCCATATGTTTTGCCATATGACTGACATGTTGTGTTACTTGCCAGTTTCAGCCACGCTTGCCATGAAGCATTAGCGTTGAGCCTCTGTCCCAAACTGCACCATATAAGCAGCGAAGAGAGTAAAAAGAGATGGAGAAGAACGAGAATGAAAACAAAAAGATACACAGAAAAAGCAACAGTAGAGTTAATATGGCAGATTGAGAACAGTACAATAAATACTAGACGTAAATTGATATTTTAAAGGGCAAGGTATTTATAATATAATCTACATCTATTTAATCTGGTTTGGTTTAGTTCAGAATGGATTAAATACATTTATAAAACAGTAATATGCAAGTTCTTTTCCTCATCTTTTTCACATATAGCCTTAGTAGAAAGTTGATAAATATGTCCTTTCTGTTAAAGTCATGACTGTTGTAACTGGGTGTTCAACAAAACAATGTTCAATTTATTTCTGAGAGACCTACCAGACCTGACAGTAGAGGAAGGGCAGTTTCTACAGTACCTGTGAATGGCTGCAAAAAGATCCTCAGTAGTCCTTGGTCTTGCTGGAGTAGCCACTCCGTCTGTCTCTTCCCCATAACTACTGCTTGGAAGGAATGAACTGCTGGCTGTGTCTGATTCAAACACCTCCACTATGCAAAGAGAACGAACAACACAGTCAGTCTGTCGTGCGAACCCCACGGGCACACAGTCCTGAAACCAGCCCTTGCTGCCTCCGAGGAAACGCATCCGATGGACTGAGTGAGCGCAGCGCTGTCATTACTGTGATTTCAGATCAACGCTTGCTTAGGGAACTGCAGTGCATGAAATGCACGCCTGTGCTTGCTCAAGCATAACAGGCGGAGAACAGTAACAAAAGAAAATTTGTAACATTTCCACTAAAATGCAAAACCAGTATTTACAAATTAACTGCCTTCATAGCATGCTTTAATACTAGCATGGTTAAATAAAGCATCATTTCCTTTCCGTGTCTGCAACAATGAGAAGTCAGAAAGGAATTGTATGAAATGTCATACAGTATTATCAGATTCCTGCAACTTTCTTTTTTTGTTTTAGTTGTAACAATCACAAGAAGATCTGCCCTCTACAAAATGCCATCTCAATGCTAGGATCCCCACCTTCTTCAAAATAGCTACTGCTGCATCTGATTTAGTCAAAGAAAAGAGACTCACCACTTTCGCTCTCTTGAGATGGGTGCCCGTCAGTGCTACTGCCACTGTCTTGGCTGCTGCCTGAACTGCTTCCTTCATCAAAAGCAGACTGCTCCTCCTGCCTGGGTTCCTCTTGAACTGGTGATGCAGCAGGCTGTACCACAAAGGCATTCGCTCCCACTGTCTCAGAGAAGGTGAATCCAGCAGCTCCTCCCTCAGGAACCAGTCTGCCAGAGTCCATCTCGCTAGAACCGAGTCCATCTGTAAGACAATTTCTTGCCTCCACAGAGTGTGCAAGCACAGCGTCTCTCTTAGTTGGGCTTCTGGCAGTATCACTCGCTTCAGCTGCTTTCTCCACTGTAAGGTCTAACTGTGGAGGTGGTACCAGAAGGAACAGTTTGGGTTTCTTTGAAATAGGAGGTGGTTTCTTGCTTGGCAATACAACCTGAGTCTTGTCAGGAGATGCTGGTGACCCCTGAAGTGACATGCCAGAAGGGAGGTCTTCACTCTGCACTGAGGACTCAGGTGTGTCATCAGTGGCTGACCCCAGAGCATCACCTTCAGAAGATTTTTTTAGACCTACTGCACTCACAGGCTTTTCGTCACTGTCAAGTACAGATGTGTTATCAGAAAGAATGAGAGGAGAACCCCGAGACAGTGTTTGAATTGCATTTTTAAATGAGGTGCCTTGAGTTTTCACTTCCTCATCACCTAAGCTGGTACTGAGTTTTAGTGAGAGAGATGGCTTTAGCAAAGACTGTGATGATGAATTTACAGTACCCTTTTCCTGAGAGGGGGCTTCAGAAGCAGATTCAGTTGATGATTCACCTTCTGTCGATTTTTTCACAGACCTCAACTGCACCATTTGCAGTGCTTTGGTGGTTACTAATGGCATCACAGGTCTTGATGAATCTTGCTTGTTGAGTGGCTGTTTCAATGGACTGTAGCAAGAATCCTCCTGGTTGCGCTTCTTAAAAGAATACAGTGGGTATAATGCTGCACCTTTTGTTATTTTGGGATCAAGCGGTGGTGCTGGTGGTGGGACAGCCAAGGGGCAAGAAGGAGGAGGAGGAACAGGGGAAGAGAATGAACTGATGGAGGCTTCTTGTGGAAACCATGGGACAGCCTGGGCAAAGGTAGAACTTACACTGGCTTCTGGTGGGGGAGGGGGGAACGTGGGTGAGGTTGACAATGGCGACAGATCCATTACTTCTGCTGGAGGAGGAGGGGGAGGAGGAGAAAGTTCAGGGCAATGCTGAGATGTTGGAAAAGGAGGTGGTGGAGGTGCACCAGAATCCACAGGAGGGCTCAGGGCAGGCTCCAGTTTCTTCACACTCACACTCCCTTCAGTAGATGTATTTGAAGAAAGAGAAGTGGATGACGAAGACATGGAGACTGAAGACAGAAGAGAGGACTTCCTTTCAGGCACTTTAGGCTTCAGCTTGGATTTCCCATTTCCTGATGATGCAGGCTTTACAAGTACAGGCACTGGAGTAAGCGCAGTGGGTGTATTGGACTGGCTGGAGTACCCACTCGATGGCGATGTAACTCGGTGGGATTTCTCTGGAGAAGCACTCTTTGGTTTGGCCAGTCCACTGGGCACTTGTGGCACAGAAGCCCTTGAGCCATCACTGAAGTGGCTGATGCTATAATCACTGAGAGCAGATGAAGTACTGGCAGAATGGGTCACTGGAGATTTCACCTGGTCATCTGCCACCGCAGCATAGTCGCTGTAGTAACCCCACTGGTCAGCATACTCCGACTTTATGCTACTTGTTTCACTTTGGGATGGAGTGACTGTGCATATGGAGTACAGGTTTGGAGCAGTGGTGGACATCATGCTGCTGCTCGCACTGACCGAGCTCTGGCTGCGGGAGCGCAACACCCAGGGATCCTCGTAATCGCTGCAGGGGCTCTGGGAAGGGGAGCTGCCATTTTTGCACTTGAGATTCAGCTGCAGAGAATGCTGAAGAGTGGCAATGAGGGTTTCATCAAGTATCTGTCCATTGGACTGGGCTTTTTTCTTAGGCATCCTTCTGAGTGAGTCTGTTCTGGATGGTGGCAAAGGTGGCTTCTTCGCCTTTTTCAGCGAGATGTTTCTTGCAAGGGATTTGTCACCTTGGCCTGAGTGGTCATCCTGAAGCTTCTTCTCCTTTCCTTCAAAGACGTTTATCACACTGTCTCTGGGGTTCTCAAAACCATTAGTACTGTTGCATGGCATGTCTGCCTTCAGTCCGGAGTCCATATGCACGGAGCCATAATAGCCATCGTGGTCCACAGAATACAGGGAAGTAGAATCATCCCTGACTGATGTCCTCTCCAGGCTACTGCTGCTCAGGTTGCTACGGGGCGTGGCACAGCCTGGTGTCGTACAAACCACCTTGCGTGAAGGGGTCTCGCTGCTTTCTGAAGACTTGTACAACCAATGCTCCGTGCTGCTCACTGCTGCCTGTGCTCGCTCCCCAGAGTAGCTGGATTCGCTCCGACCATCGCTGTCCTGGGAAGGGCTTGCCAAAGCAGCAGTGTTCCTACAGCTGTAGCTCAAGCTCTGAGACCCAGCCTCTGCATTCCCAGGAGTGCTTAGAGAGACAGCAGAGTCACCAAGAGAAAGCATCATGACAGGGTTAGATGGGATGGTATCTGAAGTCTGTGAGTGACGTGTGGAGCTACTCTCACTCCAGTTACCACTTGAAGAATGGTGATCTTCTTTCCCGCTTACTGCACTGCTGGCAGCAGGATTGTCTCTTGGATTTGGAAAGGCAGTGGAGCTGGACATCTTACTATCCAACGATCCAACACTCTGGGCAGCATGAATAAGGATAACTTCTGAGGAGGATGACAGTGTGGCATTGGGTATGATGCTTGTTGAGTAAGTGGCATGAGGAGAGACCACACATGCTGGGCTTGAGGACTTCTCGCTGTCACAGCTTCTCACCTCTTGGGACTTTGGCCTTGACGGGGTCCCCATCGTGGGATTACTTCTCAGATGCACAACACTATCATCCACTTGCAATTTACTTATCTGGTGGGGTAAAGTGCCAGCAATGTCTTCTGTCTGCCTTGACATCATGCTCTGTGTCTGATCTAGGGACTGCAGAGACACTCTCGCACCAACCCGAGGCAAGCTGTGAAAACCCATGTCGTTATTTTGGCGAGAAGCAAATATAACTGCAGCAGAATCACTCATCACCGACATGTTTCCAGATGAGCTGGAGAACTGGGACATCTGGGCTGCAATGCCTTGTCCTTTCTGTGCTCGTATTCTTCTCATTGAAGGGGGCACAACTTTAACTTCCTCAGTCTGGCAGCTGGTGTCCTTGGTTTCAGAGCGCTGCATAGCGGAGCGATAGCTGTCTAGTCTCCCTAGCGTGGAACAGTGATCTGGGACATACATGGAATGCCCTCGGAAATCACTTTGGCCAGTACCAACTGCTGGAGTCAAAAATAAAATAATTATTTCCTGAAGCGCAAATTCACATTTATCTTCTCACTCATTTAAAAAAATACAGCAACCCAGCAAACCGCTCGATCCCCATGCTCCTGCAGTTTTATGCCTTCTGAAGAAGAATCTGCAACAATGGATTTTGCAGAGGCGTCGTCTGTTTTCTGCATTTCTCTTCCCTTTTTCCTTATTACCAGGAACCTTCTGCTTACAGAATCGTCTGCGTTCCTGCCGCACATTCGACACATGAAATCCTCTGTTTATGACATGGTAATAATTTCCATAGTAATCAGTTGTGTCAGAAACCAAGTAGTACTGTTTGACTTCCAGCAGGCAACGCAGCAGGAACAGACAAAAGCCTGAGAAACGTGAAGTGTGTTCCCATGCTAATGCCTCATGCAATAAAGAAAAGGGGAAGGAAATCTGGAGACTAATATGAATAAAAGGATCTACTTTTTATAAGCATTACACTTCAGAAAAAAATATTTCAAGAGACACAGATAGCTCTCCAAGTCCTGCAGTTTGTCTGAAAGAATGCTAACACATGGAAACATGCATTGTTTTACCACAAGTAACACATACGCTTTAACAGCATTCATATAAGCATTATCAACACTGCAAAGAAAACCATTAGATAACGTTTCTCCATACAGCTACTTTCTATTTATCATAAAGGAAAACCACTAAGAACTGGGGAAAAGAAACAGCTGGTATTGGTGGTTGTCTCATCCTCAGCACCATTAGGAAATAAAAAAATAACCACTTTTTCTAAAAGAAGGAATGATCACATAATGGCTTAACTCCCCCCAACCCCCAACTTTGAAGACAATGGAAAATCAGTTTTAGTTCAATATATAGTTATCACTGGGTCAACAGAAAGGATCTTAGGGCTCTTTTAAATTAACAATTTTATTGGTAGCCACCTTTTAAAATCACAAACCAGAGGACTGCTTTAAAATTAGTCTGTGTAAGGCTGTTGCTTTTGAATTCAGTTGCATTGCTGTATAAATAGCAAGAGAGAGGCAGGCATGCTGCTGGAGATGCTGGTAAGGATGCTACACATATGTCACTGTGGGGGAGAACTGGTTATTTCAAGTCTCTGCCTTAGCAAGTCTCAGGAGCAATAAAGTAGCATGCCTGAAAGGAATGTTCTTCTTCCATATTTACTATATGAAACTGCATTGGGAGGATAGGTATTCTTATCATGCAGCTTTAAAAACACCACTTAAAGGACATTTAATCATCCTCATTCTTGGCAGGCAAAAGAGGCATTTAGGGTAAGGAAAAGAGCGCTCTGAAAAGGCTACAGTTAAAGCAGCACACACAAAAAAGATTGTTTACTTCTTTTCCTCAGGCATGTAAGTAGTCTTTCAGCAGCTTGAAGCCTAGTTAGCTTGCTTTGTGAAAATTCTCTTGTTCTCATAAAAATGCAGCCTCTTTCTGCTTCTGGTAGATGTTTGCTGCAAAGCTAGATACTCAGATGCTGGCAAATGTCTTGGATAATCTAATATGAGATACTGTCAGAACAGATGGACTACTGCAGCCAACCAAGAGAGGGATTTGCATATTCTGTATACAGTTATTAAGAACTGTACAGTAAGAAAAATAATCATCCTTTCCAGGTATATTTTTTTCCTATGGAATCAGTGCACCCCTTTGGTTAAGACAGAGAAAAACATTAAAATAGACATTAGAAATGTTTCTGGAACCATGCCATAACCAATTTTAACTGTTGGTCAATTAAAAATATCTGGTAACAAAAATCTGCATGCCAAGATTTGTAAATAACCAAAGAGATGGGGCATTTTTCTTCTTCTGACACTGTGAAACACACACACAAACACACATGCAGAAGAGACAAAAGGATTGTGCTGGTGGAGAATGAAGGTGTCAGCACTACAGCAAGTATCTAATACTGTCACACACTGACCTGTGGCTGAGAGCATTTGTATGGGGTATGTCTCTACTGTATTCACAGAAGGAGCTAAATGCACCCTCTTTCACAAGCAGTATAATGCAGATGGGTGTTTTATGTCTGTTCAAAATGTTACTGCTAGAGAAGGTAAATGGGGAAGTGAATCAATGCTGGACTTGCTAACCTCCCCTTCTCCTTCCAAAACAAGGAGAGTTAGAATCATTTATTGGGACATACTGTTCATGGTAAATGCACAGTGATTATCTGAAAAAGAAAATTAATGGCACTGAATAAAAAGGCCACTGAATAAAGGAGGCCACTGATGGCTATACCAAAATGCCTGGTGCAGCAAGCCTTGCCCCTTCCCTTGGGACACACCCCAACAGAGCCTGGGCACTGCTGGCTGCCCCAGCCAGAGCAGTACACTCACAAAAGGGCAGCATCAACAACCAGCTGCAGGATGCTGCTGAGAACCAGTGCTTACCCCAGGTTTGTTACCAGAATAGATGTCATTTATGGTCCAGCCTAATATGCTCTGCATATTAGGCTGGACCATAAATGCATAACTGCATAAACTGACTCAACAGCAGCAAATGTTCCCAACCTCAATACTACTGAAGGGAAACCCATCAGGGCAAGTCTTTGCACTGGTGTGAAGACTGGCCTCTTCCAGTTTAAATGACTCAGAGCCCAAATAAACACAGGATTATGAAGGGCAAGACAGCCCAGCTTCAGACATATAAACTACAGGGCTACATCCTACAATCGCTCTATGGGCTATGGTCAGGGAAGGAATTTGGCATTCTTGTTACTATTACAGGAACATAACTTAGAGGTTTTAAATTTTGGGGTTTTTTTAGAAAAGCAGCATATTCTGAAATTCAATCAGGTTTGGTTTTGGCTTTACATGTATGCACAATCTCATGCAAAGTTGTGAGGATTTACTATTTTTATAGTTCTGTTTTCTGAAGAGGGACAACAGAAATCTGCAGGGAAAATGGTTCAAAAAACCAACCAGAGGAACATTTAAGACTCAGGTATACTGGTAAAATGCTGAGGTGTTTATGATTTTGGTGAAATTCAGAGGAGGGTAGCAAGGAGTATTTTATTTGCAATTTACAAATGCACTGTAAAACCCTCACTCACTTCCAGAGTAATACTGGAAAGTAAGGATTTTCAAACCCCCTTAAAATCTTTGTTGGTACTACAGCTAGAGGACAATCCCACTCTAAGGGACAGCTCAAATCTTTGACTAAGTACACTGATAATGCTAGGTTTGTCAGAAAACACCTACTTAAATAAATAATAGTAAGAAGATAGAAGATATCTGCAACACCAAAATCCTTGAACAGAATGAGATCATTTAAAGAATACCATCCGTAAGTCCATCTAGTTGCAGGGACAACATCTGAGAAGACAGCAGCAAAAAATGCTGCAGAACCAGACATCAGGTTACAGATGCTGAACATTATGAAGCCAGAAGTAGCTGCCAACTGGGTGCATGATAAATGTGGCTGAAAGTAACAATTATCCTGTCTGCCTTTTGCATTATCCTGTGTCCAGCAGCACTGCAGTCAGTGCTATGTCCACCACAGGAGACCTGTATCTATGCTCTTTTCTTTTTCATTACCCTATTATTCTGCAAATCTCTCCTAATTAGGGGAAATGCTCTTCACTCATGTGCATGTTTAGTGCAGGCTTCACCAGCTAGTGAAGAACACCCACTCTGTGGACTCTGGTAGTCACAGGTGTTGCTAATTAGAGAGGACAGGGATCAAGAATTAAATTTGGCAAATTTGATGGGGAAGAAAGTGTGTCTGTATATAATCCCTGGGGCCTAGCTACTAGCAGCCCTGCTGTGACTCCAGCTGATCTGGTGGCACCAGCAGCTCCTTGCAGAGAATCACATGAAAGGTCCTCTGCATTGAAATGAGCATGGGAAACTGAGGGTTTGGAAAGATAAACATCGTGTGTGTTGGTGCCACAAAGCAGATGACTGTTTAACAAGAACAAAGAAGTAGTCTCTCTTACCTTCTGACTAACCATTTCTAATGTAAGCACTTGTCTCTTATGCCACAGGCACATTCCTAAGGTGTGTTGCTCTCATTGCCTCCTCATGCCCCACCTAGCAATCCTCCTGCAAACCTGGTGAACTGGCTAAGTCACTGTGCAGGCAACACAGTTTTGTGTTACAAAAAAAACCCAGAGATTCTTATTTTGAAACTGAGTGATTTTAACAGACACTCAACAAGAAACAGACAAGTACACTGGGCTTATGGCAATTTTAAGGAACTTTCACTGTGCTCCATGAAGCATCTGTAATCTCTCAGAGGGGAAGAAAAATATTGCAGTGAATCCTGTGAAACTTTTCAGCACTGCCAGCTAAAAAAAATCCTGAATACTTGCACATATCACTGCCACCGTAAGAGGGAGAATTCTGATGTAAATATCAGGAATTCAAGTTTTCTTGATTCTGTTCATTTCTCAAACCTAACAGCCTCTGGTGAAGTTTATATTCTTGGAATCTGTGTTTTTCATCCTCCCAGTATCAAAAAGCAGATTATACCTGCTTTCTAACACCTGATCTATAGATGGATAGTGCTAGAAATGTGCAATCATGAAAAACTACAGGTAGAAACCCAGTGTTAGTCAAAATAACTTTGAAACAGAGATATTCTCTCCAAAGTGCTAAAGTTCAAAATAGAAGCAGGTGTAGAATTACTTGGTGGGAACAGCTGGGTATTTGTGTGGTATTTCTGTAGGACCAATGGGTATCTGGGACTTTTCTTACCCATGGGACCTGTAACTTGAGTGACTGCTAGCCCTGGAAGGAACTAATTGGAGAAGAGATCAATTAAGAGGCATTTTTAATAGAACAGCTGAGTTTCAAAAGATCAGAAGGACTCATTTGCCCCCATGTTGCTGAGATGGAATTGCTTCCCCTCAGGCATATCAACAGAGAGCTTCAACAGTCCCAAATGATACCTGAGGCACCAGCTGGTACCACCAGGGGTCTGAGCTGCACAGCAAGAAAGCAAATGAAGGACTGACACTTGAGATATCAGTCGTCTCCATCCCAATGACTGACATGAGATCCTACAGGTGAGAGTGAGCTACTGAAAAAGTGAGGTAGGAAAATAAGCTGAAAAAACAGTATGGGGTCATTCTGACCCTTTGAACCCTTAGGTCAAGAAGGGGGAAAAAAAGTACATGGGGCAAGAAAATCACAGAACAAAAAAGACTCTGAATTGCATCTGTAAGATGTGAAAAACGGACTGGCTCTGTAAGATGGAAAAAATGATTTAAATAATCCAAAGCAAGTACACACAAAGCATAAAATCAGAAGACATTTTTGGAAACCAAGAGGACAGAAACTTTCTGTGGGAATAAAAAAACCCCATCAAAATGTCTGTCAGAAGAAGGAGGAATAAAAAGGTGGAAAAGTTGAACAGTTTTCCTGTCCCCTGTTTTGGTGAGGTGTGTTTATTAGGAACTGTGGTGGAACTGATAGTCAGGTCTGAGACCTGCTCCTCCTGCAAGACAAAGAAGGAGTCTGGGACTGCACTGGTGCAGAGCTCTGGAGAAACACTCACAAGCAGATAACTTGGAACTTCCACAAAAAGAAAGTTAGTCTGAACCAGACCCTAGAGCACTGACACAAAGAAGGGACCATGGAAAGGTGGAAAGAATTTTGCTGCCTTTACTTCATCTGGAGAGTTGGAATGTGTGAAGGGAGCTGATGATAACCAAGAGAAAAGAAATGAGCAAGGCCAGTGACAGTTCTTTCAGAGGTGCTCATCTCTACCAAACTTATGTTTGGGAATAATCTTGTCTGAGGGGGAAATACAGGTTTGCATATAAGGTACCATCTGAAGAAGACATCTAGAAACAATGGATAATGGCAACAGAGCAGAGAAACCAAGAGAACTTGAAGGAAAATGTCTCAAAGTTTTTTGCTCTTTCTGCCGTTTTGACCCAACACTGACTCCATTAAATATGTGTGTAATATTTATGCTCTGTAAGACAAGGAAGGTAATTCAGAAGTATGCAGAACTAATTCTTTTTCGTTGCTTTGTTTGGCAGAGAGAAGAATGCTTTGGCTTCTCCTGTTACTTTGGTGTCACTCTGCTAAATAGTATTGAGAGGGTGCTGCAGTTAAAAAGCAATTTCAAAAAGAAACTGCCATCTCTAAACTGATAGACACTTCACATTCTTACTGTGTCTCAGAATCCCATCTACCACGTAGCGTTTCATTTATGCAGAATTTTTAATGCAGATTTTTCCAGTCTACACAGAGAGACTGGTTCATCACTGGAAGACACCTGTGAAAACACAACAGAATTTCAATGCTAAAAAGCAGGAATGTTTAAAGACACTTTGAGCACACGGGTGAAGTTAATGTTTCCTTTCAGTATGTCTGGCTAAGTTCTATGAGGACACCACATCTGGTGAGCTCAGGCCAGCAGCCAGTGCAGGCTTTCTCTTCTGCTTGGTCTCCTGTTCCAAAGGACTCAAAGCAGCCAAGGGAGAACCCCAGCAGCTTGGCCTCACAAAAGTTCTTCCAGGCTCTCTCACAAGAAATGAAAATAGTCCAAAGCCTGATTGAAGCTTTGAGGTTCTCTCAAGTTTCTGCTTCCTTCTGAAGAATAAACAAGAGGTTACAAGAATCTGCTGTATATGTTGGTTATTTAGCCTGCACACAGCAACTCTAGTGTACCAAGGGATTTTAATCTTTGTACAAATATTATAGCCATTCACAGCAATGCTTTAGGGGAGAAACAAAGAGATTTATTCAGCTGAAACCACAGGGAGAATGTCAATAGGCATAATGCAATTGCTTGATTTGGAGTTTAGTCCGGATACTTGTTCCGATCAAATGAACTGTGGAATGTCTTAAAACAACTCCTTGTTTGTTTTGGGACAGCGTAAGGGAAATAGGGAACGGACTGCTACAGAAATATTTGGGGAGTGACAGGGGAGAAAAGGCAGAAAGTGCACTGAACAGGGATGGGGGAGACCTGCAGCTATTCCCAGCCTTGCCAGCCACCTGGTGGCTGACTGGCTAGGTCACTTCACTGCAGCATTGGTTTCCCCAGGTATAAGATGAAGACACTATCACTCTTTTCTAGTGCACCTTCTGTCTTGTCATGGAAACCAATACGCTAAGAGGATGGAGACTGCTGTCACAGAGTTCTCCCAGCATACAACTTGCTCCCTGGAAGAGACACAACCACCATGGAAGTAACATGGAGCTTCTCAGACAACTTATGCCCTAAGGCAGATGGCTGAAGC
Source organism: Haemorhous mexicanus (assembly GCF_027477595.1). Lineage (NCBI taxonomy): Eukaryota > Metazoa > Chordata > Aves > Passeriformes > Fringillidae > Haemorhous > Haemorhous mexicanus. The sequence goes on from NC_082343.1 coordinate 52,830,309, forward strand.
CCTATGTGCCTGCAGGTTAGGGGCAAGGGAACCATCCAGAGAGACCTACGACAGTGGGATACTGCCAGTCCAGAATTTAAAATAGAAGCCAACGAAAACCTTCAAGCAGTGCAACATAAAATGTGCTCAGCACAGACATGAAAGATGGAAATCAAGGTAAAAACTTGTCACCCTTAGTGAACACACTGGCAAAAGTCATAAACTTCTTTGAAGGTATTGAAGAATTCTTTTTAGGATAGATGCCAACTGCATTCTCAGTTTACGCCACCAAATACAACTACAGTTGATGTTTTCAAGCATGAAACATCTTTTTGAAGTGGTCACAAATGTAACCTAAACATCTCGTAAATGCTTTCTTGAGGCAGAGGATTCCCATGGCAGGGCACTGTTTCATTACAGATGCTGAAGGAGCACAGTTCCACTCACAAACTTCTCAGCACATAATTGTCTGTTTCTTGGCTTTCTCTGTGCCTGACCCTCTACCTCATTTCAAACCCATCCAAACAAGCCACAGATTTACGCTTCTGTTTCTGAAAAATCCAGAAAAATCACCAAGAACTGAAAACACAATTAAAAAAGAAAATAGCTGCAACATGCAAGGTAGTAAAACTTACTGAAATCATCAATATATGAGATGATTTCACATGTAAAGCACCCAAATTAAGTTCTGCCAGACTATTTTAAAACATATTCTTCATCTACAGAGAGAAAAAAAAAAGGCGGGGGGGGGGGGATATTTTTATCAAGTTATAATCTGGGAAAAACTGAAATAACTTAAAAAAAAAAAAAACACCACAATTTAAATCAAAGAATTCTGCAAAAAGTGTCTGAAAGTTCTGCCAAAATTCACACTGCTTCATCAGCTTTGAATTCACATCTACTACCAAGTGGGAAGGAGACAGGTCACATCTACACTACCTCAGGCAGTCCTCCTTCTTATTAAATGCAACTTACCTGGGTTTATTAGCTTTTCCATATATTCTAAAGGAACATTCCCTTTCCTTTAGAATATATGGAATAGCTAATAAACCCAGGTAAGTTACTGCCAATCATGTAACACTGATACTTAAGGGGTTGCCAACACTGCAAATAGGTTTTTCACTCTTGATGCAATCCTCGGCAGATTCAGGAAGGCATCCATGAATTGATTTACTCCACTAAGCAATTACTCACAAGCCAAAATGTCTGCCCACTTCAGTTTTGCTTTGGTGAACATCCTGGAGAAGATGACCAAATCTGAAGGAAAGCATTAAAGTCCAGACACCTTACAACCCTGCAGATTTTCATTGTACCAGTACACCATTTTCCAAACACCTTGTTCCCTTTAACAGACGGAAGTCAACAGATTAAAGGTCCCAGCTTCCCAATGCAAGAGGTGGCAAGGAGGCACACGTATATTTGGAACTAAAATAGGCTATCAGACTGTATTTGGTTTCATGAGCACTGGTGATGTTATTAGTCGAGTAATGATAAGCAGTGACAATGAACAGGGATGGAATACAGTTCTGATGAGCCATACCTAGCTCCTTTTGTATGTTGTCAGGGATTCCTGTAATAGTCTTTCTCCTTTTGACTTTCTTCGGCCGTCTTACCACCGTGTCTGTGTAAATTAGAGACCGCCGAATGCTGGCTTGGCGGTCGAAATTCTCCCCTAATACATGGTAGAACAAGCAAAGCAACATTACTTCCAAGCACACTGACATCATGCACTTTCTTCCACTAGTTTTGTTGTAGAAATGGAAAAAAAGGCATTAATAAATGGTGTTAGCTTGGTCCTACAATGAAGGTTTACACTGAAGGAAGATACAGCACACTGTCACAGTAAGGCTTTAGACACAAATATCCATTACACATTACTGCATGTTTTAAAAGGAATTTTGACTTCCTGAGCCCAATTCATATTTGGTGAGAGCAGCTCTAATTCCACAAGCAAAGAGAATCCTTGCTTTCATTTGGCCCTTCATAGCTTTTTCTGTGATTTTGTTAATTTATTTTTAAGTAATGAGCTGCAGAAAAAGCAAATCTGCTCATGAAAATGAAAGATCACAATGGTTTATGCAGCAACAGACATTGCTATTGGCAACAGCTATTACCATGCCTTTGCACAGCTCCATCATTAATTCGCATGAGGTCCTTTTTTTCATTCCAAGTTCCTCTGAACCTGTCAAGTGTACTGCATTTCTGGTGTTGATCTTTTAACATGAATACAAATAAGAACTACGGAGCACACAGAGATCAAACTGATCTCGAGGACTCATAAATATTTCAGAGCGAAAGCTGCTTAAAATTGAAACTTTACAGATGATTATAAAAATATACAATGCCAAGAGCTAAAAAATAGTGTAAGTGCACTTTGCCAGACAAAGCCTTATGATGACCATGTGCTGTATCATAATGGGACCCAGAAGCACCACTATCATAAAGAAGCTTTTCTTTAGGAATTCACTTTTGTTTAGAGGTTTATAATTTGGCCATTTCACTAGCAGTAAGATAAAGATTGCACTATAGATCATGAGCTAATTCTCTTCCACTTCTAAAACTTTAACAGCTACCCCCTGTAGCTCACATATAAGTTCTCTTTTTACAAGTTTAAGCATTTTAAAGCACTGCTCAATGTCCTTTAGATGATCCATTTAAAACTTAAAGGCAGGAAAACCTTGATATTCATTGCACGTGTTTTTTTTTCCATTTTATACTTTTTTTGAAAATTGATGACCAAATTATTTACCTCTAAAAAGTGATTAATGCATGGTAACTGATACATCATAAAAATTACCCCGGCTGATTGCACATCAGTACGATGTGCATCGTGCAAGCAGCACAGAAAACCTCATTACCTCTATAACAGTTAAAGACACAGTCATATATTGAAGTACAGCATGTGGACTTGTGAAAATGCAAGGAAAAAAATTCAGCATTTTCATTTACCACGTTGTAAATATAAAGACTCTGACTCTGTTTGACCGGAGCCTTGACCACGGGCCACAATTTTGCTGAGTGGAATCCTTGCAGTTACAAAATGCCAGTCTTGTCCAACTTTTGGATTGACTGAAGTCAGGTAAAGGGAGGAGGGGAAGCCCATGAGAACTATAAAATTGAGATCTATGGATCCCATTGGCTTAGAAGACCTGAAATATTGAGACAGACTATCCACTGTCTTGGGCAGCACCACTACTAGGATGTTAGGACCCATATGGGCAAAAGTCAGGACATTAAGTTATCCTGTCCTCCAGGATGATAAAAATAATTCTAACCACATTTGAAGGAGAAAGTTTTGCATCTCTGAACATATCTTTATCCACTCAAAGGCTGACAATCATGCCTGAGAGCGTTACAAGAAAATTGCAATGTAGCTTTGAATAAAGCCCTGGAACAAAATGTAAGTGGTAAGCAGAGGGTGCAAACAAGGAGAGAGTCTTTTACATTAAGCCTCAGACAGCACAAACAGGATGGCCATGGAGAAATATTACTGTGTCAAATGATCCACAGTAACTTGTTCCAAATGAGCTACCTAAAAGCTAACTCAATCAATCCATCTTTAATGGCTTTTGATACACAAAGGTCAAGAATCAAATCTGTAGAATTTCAAAATAGCAACTTCAGTGAAATCCAACAAGCAAAATCAGAATGTCTCAGTCTTTTTTTATTTCTTCACTGTCATCTTTTTCATTTTAGAAAATATAGATGTCAATGGTAAGTATATTTTACACATTTAAGAATATTTTTCTCCTTCTCTTACAGATTTGTAATAAATCATCTAGGTATTCCTTATATACTTTATTTAGTTGTCTCTCATGCAGTATGCTCAGTTTCCTTGGATTCACAGAAAATATTTAAGTATGCACTTAAATCTCACTGAAGTCAGTCAAGCCGGACTCAAGCAAATGCTTAAATATTTTGCAGGATCCAGCCTGGCACTGATCACCTCCACCATTACCAGACTCCTCCATCTGGAAAGAAAGTTAGTTCCAGAAAGCCCATGAGAACAGACACCATTATATATATATATGTATATATATCTTTTAACCCACAGGATATGTAAATGCAAAGACTGGCCACCACTGAAAAATTCAGTCCAACCCCTCCAGAATAAAGCTCAGCCCAAGCACTCCGAGACCGAAACTACTTCCAAAACTGGATGTCTAGTCAGCAGCTTGTAAGCCTAATGCAATGCCCCTGCACCTTCAGGCTATCCAACAGATTTTTATGACTACTGTATTAGTTGCAATCTGTTCACCAAAGAGCACTGAGAGGTGAACTCATGGAGCATTTATTGCACAGCCACGTGAGAGGCCTTTGTGGCAGAATCAACACTAATGCACTGCTGAAAATATTATCAATTGCCAGCAGCCTCTTCAGAGGTTAACCTTTTATTTCATGCCAGGAGTAATAAAACGGAAGCTTTTTGACCTCTCTTCTGGGAGAGTAAGAAAAAAGAGTGTGTGAAGGAGAAAGTCAAATCAAAACAAAAATCCTCAACAGTTTGTTCTGTGTTGTGGTGAACAAACGGCACCGGATTTCTTGTCCGTTTTTTTCCTGCCTCGTGCAGTAACATAAGGAACTTCACAAAACAAAATTACTCAGTGAGTGGGAGAGAAGAGGAGGGGAGCAGATTGTGACTTTTAAAAAGGAACAAGGACAGCAGCTTTTTCTGTATGTTGTGTGTGGCTCACAAACTTGCCTTGTTTCACAGTAGCAATACAATTATTTCAATGGAAGGGGAATGGTGGATCCTGGAGACCAGATCACAGTCTTCTTTAATGCCCTCCCTTTCTACCTCTTCCAATTACTGTGTTTAAAAGGAAGTGCCCAATCACGCACTCCAGAAAAGTGAGATATAATATGCATGTGCACCATTTCCATCACAAAAGTTGAGAACTGCTCAGTTTTCTGAGTCCCGGCTAAACAATTCAGGGGACACAAGCTTTGCTACACCAATCAAATTATGCAGGTTGAAGTCACAAGCATAATTTATCCAAACAAGGTAATGTTCCACATGATGCTGAATTAATTCTCTGAGTTATCTGATCCCTTTACCTAATTTTTCTTTTCATCTGTTTAGTTCCCCCATATCTTTTGCAGTATGCAGGGTCATTAAATCAAACAACAGATTACTGTTTCTCTAAGTATACTGTGTTCCTGCTGTCACAGTATCTAAGCCCTGCTCAAGCTTATTGATTATGTCAGATTATCTGTTGTTCTCATAACTTGGTCTTCTGCATCTGTACCCTAAATTCTCTAGATAATACCAACTGGCCTAGTAACATTTCAGCATTGCATGTATTTTCCATTTATTAGTTTTCCAGAGGTGGGGTATTCATAATTTCATGTTGTTTTCATCTGTACACTTCAAATACTTTCGAATATTTAAGGAATAATTTGTTGATTTCTCAGAGCTTGCTGATGTTTGTTACAGCCGTCCTGTTCCTATACAACTAGAATATTTAAATACTATTAAATAATACAAATTAAAATACTAGTTTATAAAAATACAGGTGAAAAAAGCATTGGTAGTCATGAAGGGAAAGAGAACCTGATTTACTTTCAAAATAAAACCAAACATTGCAAGCTATTGATTGTCAGAGTAAGCATGGAGTCAGAGCACGCCATATGGCATTTGAAATAAATTGGATATTGAAAATCATCCTGGCTTTGACAGGCAAGCAGTCAGTTATTTGAATTAACTAATAAGAGACAATCTTGATACTGTGCAGAAAAAAGGGGTTAATAAACTGAAACGATAATTCCATCTTTGACAGAAATTCTATTTTATGCACAATGAAGTATCTATTCAGCATTAGGCTTTAATGTAATTTAACTTCCAGAGAGTGAGAGTTCTGCAACTGTAAAATCAAAGAGCATTTTCAAAATGAAGAGTTAATACACCATTCATAACAAGAAGATGTGGATTATGGGTATGTAAGTGGAGTGTCTTACCTAGAGTATTGCTCAAAGGTGTAGTATCACTAACTTCTGCTGTTCTAAGCCTACTCTCCTTGACACCTAAAACTTTTGTTGCTGATAAAAATTAGTCCCTAGAGCTTTTTTTGTTGATTTTTACAACATTTAGTCTTTGGAACACAGAAGTTCCTGACAACCTTCCTAAAATAAAATTCCTAGAAGAAAATCTTACTATATCATCAGCATTGGATAAAACATGATTTTCAATTACATATCTTCAGTGCAGTCCACAGCAAAACACTGCAATTTATCAGCCCTCTTCTTGCACTTTGTGAATATCTAATGCTGTTTCAAGCCCACATATTTTAACTATCCCCATTAATGACAACTTAAAGGAATTTTGATATTTTCTAATTAAGTTCAGATTTAGACTATTAAATGCAAAACAGTTTTCACAGATAGGTGTGGTAAGTAATTTAAAATTCATGCATTGAATAAACGAGTGTTCAAAGACTAGCCAACTGTATGGATCCCCTTTCATCTCTGCCCTCCCTCATCAGTGTAATGCAATTACTGAAATTAAAAGCCTACCAGTCACATTAATAGGAACCACATCTGTTTGGACGGCTTGCGCTTGTTGTCGCATTTTCTCTTCTGGCGTTGGCAGAGGGAGAGACTTAGTCCAGTTGGTTTGGGTGTTGATATCTGATAACTCATTTGTAGCTGGACTTTTAGGCCTTTTGATGGTAATAAGCTTTTCTTCTTCAGGGGGAGAGACAGGACACTACAAACAGAAATATATACAACACTGTGAGTTTACTACTAAAAAAAAAAGGTAGGACTATGGTATTACTAAGGTGTTGCTGCTGTAGTCAGCATTGATTGCTTGTAGAGCAAAACACACCCTCACAAATATCACACATCTCCTACATAAAGAGAAGTTTTAAAAATACACCAAAAATGCACAATAAAACATCTATTTTGTATTTTTTCAAGACAATTGATTAGTCTAAGGAATATATACCAAGGAAGGAGAAAGGACTGGTGTTGTGCATAGCAAAGCACAGTAACTAATTACACCTTACACACTGACACTGCAGCAATTAACCCCTCTCTCCCTGCACCAAGGGTTTGCCTTCCCTTCCCCTCTCACTTCCCCACGCCCTATTAGAAGATGATATTTGAGCACTGCTTTGCTCCAGCTGCACTAGACTGTATGAATGTGTAAGGTCTCAGCAAGAATCCTTTTACCAAAAGACAGACTGTAGCAGAGCTCAGTAAAAGAACCAATCAGCACACTCCACAGAATCATCAGCCGTGGATCAGGGAGGTAAGCAAGTAATTTTGATTTGGTGTTGGATAAACTCATGCCACAGTTCAAGGGGTTGCTCATTTTGCAGGGGTAAAGCACTTAATATTATTAGTAGCCACCGAGCAGTAATTTTAGAAGTCAGTTCTTCTCAAAGTGGCACTTTGAGCTGCACTCCATTCCATGAAGTCTTTTATTTAAAGGGGAAAAAAACCCCAACCCAACCAATAAAACAAAAATCTTTCTGCACGAGAAAAACAGGTCACAGCAGCTTGTGCAAATCCCTCCACCAAAGTTGTAAGCCAAAAAACCCATTTCCTTTTGGGGAGCAAATCTGTTTTCATTACAAGGTCTTTGCCTGCATGCCAGTAATGGCAGAGAAAGCCATAGAGCAGCTTTTTACTGACTGGACTGTACTTGTCCATCACTGGGGCTTCTAGCAGGTGGTCACAAACCCAAGTGAACCTGAGAGAAGCAGCAAGGCACTCCAGTGAATCCCAGAAACAGGAGAGGAAGGAAAACCTGGAGGAAAACCAACCACAGTCTTCTTCTGCCCCCAGACAAAACAAAAAAGAGAACACGGAAGAGGAGTTGCACAGCATTTGCAGCACCAGCAGATCTCTCTGCAACCTGCCGACTCCTCTGCTTCAGAGGAGTTTGCTCTGGGACCTTCCCCCCTACCACCAGACCAGAATTACCCCCCTCTTTTCTTTATTACTCTCTCCCTTTGGAAAGTCAAATACTACTCAGAACAGGGTTGTCAGCAGTAGGCCACTGCCTCTTCCCCCCTCATTGCTGCACAGGCATGGAAGGAAGCATCACAGCTATTTATAACAGATGGATTTTTTATTATTGTGGATGTTCAGTCCAACTGATCTGTTTTCTCCTGAAGCTGAGTGCTATACAAAAGACATGCCCAAACACTGTGCTGCAACCTCTGTTTATAATTTCTGATTTTAATTTTTTTCCTGTTACTATGAGGAGTTCCCACTGTTTATAAATAAATAACCATTTACTTATTCTGTTATGCTTTGACTCTATATCCTTTAGGACAGAGTCCAACACTTTATTAAATAGAAAATAAAAATAAAAGCAACTTCCAGGCAAAAAGTAAAAGAAAAGTAAAAACTCTTCAAGCAACACTAAAAAAACATTTCAGGCAATGAAACTATTACTATGATTACTCTGTGGTTTGGAACCACACTTCAAAACATGGGAGCTTTTCTTCAAGGAAATAATCAATTTCTGACAGCCTTGAATTTTTTTCCTACAGAGGCTGTGGAAAGGATAGAAGCTGCTCTGTAGGTAAGGGCTCAGCCCAGTGAAAGCCCTGGCAATTCTATCAATACAACCTTCTTGGAGGACACCAGTATTTTTTCAGGCCTCTGCTGTTTCTAAAAGGCTCTAAACCCAAGTAATAATATGATGGGCTTATCTTTTTTTGAGAGCATGTCCATACACTGTTGACATACATATAGAGTGTGGGCATATATATGTACTTACAAACAAGAACTTCCCCACCCCAAATTACCCAAATTCATAAACACCTTCACTAACTTAAGAAATCTGGGAGAGGAGTGCCACTGAAGAAGGGAAAGCTGCCTCCAGGCCATGCTTCCCCCAGTTAGGTTTAAAAAGTGATTGAGAGAGAGAGAGAAAGGGTTTGTAAGGAACATGGCAGGGGGGTGATAGTCCATCTGCCACAGCAGGCATGTGTATATGCACTTGAAGGAGTAAGCAAGGGTTAAGGCAAAGAAGTGTAGCTTTCCCTATTCTACAATGAGCTTTTCTCCACCTGAATCAGGGAGATCAAGGGAGATACCTCAAGGATAATTTTGCAGTTTGTTTGGGGTGAGGATGAGCACCAGTGACCTTCAAATACACTGGCTGCTTGATACTGTCAGCATCAATGTCACCTTCAGACTGCACTTAGTGCCAGGTCTCAGCTGTCAGGCAGCAGTCTCCAAGGGCTACTCCAGTACATTAAGTGGCAGAGATACTGGTAACAAAGCCATCCTTCCTTTCCAAAGAAATAACTCAAGCCAAGTAGAAGAGGTTTTTTTTTATAATACACGAACAGAAAATCTGAAGAAGTGAAGCATCTGCTAACAAGGGAATTCTAATTATTTAAAGAATGTGAAACATCAATCAGAAATTTTGTAGAATTAGAAGCTGAGAAAATTTGGGACAGATGGAGCAAGACAGACAGAAATAAGTCAGGTTATATGAGCATATAACCAATGAGAAGCAACTGGAAACCCAATGGTGCAGCTGAGTTCAAAGCAGTGTCAGTGAGAACAACCTCCTGCCACAGGACACACAGATGTACTTCTACAAAATAATTCAGTAGAACAGGTGGAAGTGATTTTGGGTGTAGTGTTCACATTTCAACTGTAGGTACATCTTCCATGGATCCTGAAGAAACATGACTGTCTCTACTTATATCCTTTCTTCCAAAGTACTCTCAGTGATAATGGTTTATGCATGACAAAGCTGTACACAGCTTTATTACACATAGAGGAAGGCAGCAACTCATCTTTCAGCCTTCTTCAGACAGAAATTTTTCACCTCTTTAATCAGGATGAAAATGAGATTTACATATTTTTAGCAAACATTCTCAGATTTACAGCATGGAAGCTAGCTGGAAGACACAGTGAATTGCTCCTGTGTGACAGGAATGTCTTCTCCAGTCAGGTCTCTTATACTTGAAGTAGAACGAGGCATAGCTGATCGTAAACTCTATGTTCATAACTTGTCCCATTTTTAAAGCATCTGAGTCATAATAACTTTACTCCTAGTCTAAAATGCCCAAATCCCTGGAATGGGTTGTTACACTCATCTCCACAGAAAAAATTGTTGGAATTCGTTCTTTTACACGGCCATGGTAAGGGGTAAAGGTGGGATGTGAAAGCAACAGCCTTGGACCTTGCAGTATTTTCACAAACATGCACTATGAGGGAAAAAGCATGAACCTTCAAATGGGAGTTAAAATAAGAATCCAGGAGAAAAATGGCCTATAAATATCCTATAGACAAGCTATTTGGCTCAGTAAGCTGGAGCCTCTCCGACGCCTTGTTGACATATTGTCCCCCAGCCAACTCAGCTGCTGAGATACAACAAAAGAGTTTCACTATCTCAGCACTTTCATGCTATTTGAGAGGTCCCAGATGACAAATGAGTTTATGCTATGTATCTTGCAGCACTCTCTCCCTAAATAATCTGTTCATTTTAAATCCTTTTTATATAATAAGGGTTTATACTACAGTATCTAAAAAAAGATGGAACCTCCAGGAGAACTTAATCCATACAAATTTTACTTTTCAGCAAAGAGACTTCAAACAGACTAGTCATGCCATTTATCCTACTGTCTACTAAAATCACTTCTAAAATCATAATTTATCAGAAAAACAAAATAAATGAAAAAAAGTCAGTGTTGCAGACAGCAGCCATACGAGTTCAGCTGTCTATTATATTTGCCAACATCCTATTTCTGCCTCCAGTGTTTTACTAGGTTTGATGGCTTCAAGAGCCATTTTTCCAACACCAAGGGATCAAGATCACCAATAACAGGGAAAAGAAACCCAAGAACCAAACCTAGCCAACTGAGAATGGCACTTCACATGCCTAATTCAACCCACAGGGTTTCACACTGTCTCATGGAACACTGCCACACTATAAATTTACATGAATTTACACTTTAGATGAATTAGCATTAGACTCTATTTGCTGTCCTCTAGACCAAGGTCACCAGTCTAGTTCCCACAGTTTTCACAGAATACTTCATTTTATTACTTCTACACACAGATCTCCAGTTGCACTAGCCAGCACTGCTATCCCTACTAAATTCTTCACTTCATAACCTTCATTGTGCCTCAGTGAGGAAAGAATTTTTTGTCAGTGAAATTACTGACTATCAAACAAATTATCACCTTAACAAGCACTGTGGAAATGTTCTTTTCTTCTTCCTCTACTCTGTTGTAATGGGATAAAAACCACAAGAAGATCTGTACTGTTTGGAGCTCCAAAAACCTATCTGGTATCTGCCTTAAGATAAAGACCAATGAATTGTATCAAGGTAAAATTTAAATCTGAAGATGCACAGAGCAGATACTTTTTCCTGAATATTTTCTCAGCACTGGATGGAGTCCTTGCCCTTCAAGAATGTACCCAGTTGCTTTCTAAACTCATGCAAACTTTCAGCATCCACAATCTACCCTTTACCATGCACAGTCTCAGTATGTGACGAGTAAAGAATTTACTTTTCCTTGGTCAAAATTTTCTGTACTCGCTTCCTTACGCTTTGGCATTTCACGTATTATGAGCAGCTGTTTCAGCTCAGTAAATGGCACAGTATTTAAAAAAACCAAACCCCTGTAAATGGTATAAAATACATGTGCTGCTTACAAGAGCAGCGCCATGCAACTGCCCCAGAGGGGCAGGGAAGCCACCTGAGGACACCACCACCCAGAGGTATCTTCAGCTCTGCCAGACCTTACACCTCGGGGCTTTTTTAAGCATTCCCACCTCCAAAACTGAAGTGCCCAACTTTACCTCCTATTAGCAGCCAGTAAAGTTTTGCATTAGACTTCCTCAAATCCATACAGTTAGGGCACTTGTTTTCACTTAAGATACTAAACAGTTTCGTGCAGATATTGGAGAGATAACTAACAGTTCAGATGATCACAGTGGCAAAACTATACTCTCACCCCCTCCCCCCAATAAGGGAAGTAAGCATTTCTTCACCCAAAGCATAACTATCAAAGCAAAGTTCATAAGCCAAATGACATGATGTAGGGAAAAACACCATGAGTTTTGGGTGCATGAACATTTTCATAAATGGAATAAAGAAATAATATATGCAATACTGCATGCTTGGGAGCAGGTCTTCTCTGTAGTTCACATTTATCATTCAAGAAAGACACATTCCTCCAGATTAGTAGAGTTGTTCCATGGCTAATTAAAAACCAACGAAGCAGCCAATAAATAAAACACAATGTCCATTTGGGGAGGGGTTTCAAAGGAGACAAATGCTAATAGACAAAAAAGGGAATAAAAAAACTCTGTGAACCAAGTAAATACAGGATACTGTACTGCATTCAGAAAGGACTACAGAGGAACACAGAAGAAACAAACCTGGCATGGGACTCTTTTTTTAATTGTTTTTTTTCTAAGCAGAAAAAAGCAGCAGGTAATGACTGAAGGCTAAGAGCAGAATAAGACTGCATATAGGCTAAACACTACAGGTAACATCAAGCTGCAGGTATGGCAGCTGGATGGCCCCACTTGTGGGCAAAGTACCTTGTTGTTCCAGGGAACCAAGTTACAGCAGGCGCTAATGCAAAACTGAGAGATGCAGTCTAACAGACTAGACTGCTGAGTGAGAAAAAAAGAAACAAAGAGAATGAGTGGCAAAAAGGGAAAGAAAAAGGAGTAAGAAAAAAACCACACAAAAGACAAATACAGTTAATATACACATGCATACATTTCAGAACATAAGGAGAACTGGAGTTTGAACGTGACATTTCAAAACATCTTTCACATTGGTAAAACAGAGTAATACTGAAGGACAGGAATAGTTCCCAAGTTGTGTCACCAACAGCAGCATGTAAGATACAAGAAAGGAGAAGACTGGTCACAGTACTGAGATGTAAAATCCAGGTAAACCAATTTAATCACCAACAAACTCAATTAGGATCAGTACTACACTGGAGCTTGGCCTGTACTCCATTAATCTAACTTGTAAGAATCAACATTAAAAGGGCAGATCCAAACACTTTATTTTATATCAACTTACACTCAGAGACTCCAGTTTTCTACATTTGCTAATTTTTCTAATTTTTTCATTCATTTTTGAGTTGGGCCTGCTTCTCCTTAGTTGTTTTCCTTTGAAACAGCACATGTTGTGCTCATCTCAGGCATTTCCTAAGACGTTAACCAACGTGCTTAGTGGTGTGACTATTACCCTCTGCTGACAGACATCCACCTCCACAAAACCTGAAAATGCTTGTGGATCGACACCTAACATTGGTTTCATATTGTCTCCATTGCAGACAGACAAGCAGAATATCTGGCTATGGTTTTTATTTTTAGAACCAGATTAAAAATAACAGGGAAAGCTGGTTTCCTTTGTGGTATCACCCACTCTTTTTTGCTGTAAGTTGGCAATTATATCAACCAAGAAGTTTATGAACAGTAAAGAGGTATTCATCCACCCATCATTATTCTGCTATTCTCAAATTTTAATTATTAAATACTGCATACACAGAATTTAAATGTTGGCTTTTTTTCTTTGAATACACAACAAAGCTTTCATCTAGTGATAGGGAGTTCAACATTTTGAATCATAGGATTTTTGGTGACCCCAGTTCCACACTGTTACCAAAGAACTCTCCTGACAGCTGAAATATGACCCCCTCAAGGCATAAGACTTATTAGAATTACTTGGCTCTTTACCAGTAGGATAATAATTCAAGGTCAGAAATTTGTTGTGGTAAATATTCTAAAGAAAGTAAACAATCTTCTAAAGAAAGATTAAACATTTACAGCATCAAAAAAAAAAAAAAGTGCCGATTAAACAGAGATACTGGTAAAAAAAAATCCACAAAAGAAAGTTATACAATATTAATGGAGAATAATGCTACAGTTTACAAGAAATTTATGTCTTTGTGAGCTGGAAATAAGAGTGGCAGGGTTAAGGCTAAGGTTCTGAGATAATCAGTAACAGCCAAGACTGTCAGTTTGGCAGCTTTCTTTCTCCACAGCTCTGAATCATCCTTTCAGCTACAATATTTAAAGGAACCTATTCCAATTTGAAATGGAAGTGCTGTCCTATATTTAAAGCATACTTAGTTGCATTAATTTTCTCCAGAATGCACAAAAATTGTTAGTAACACATTACGTTAACACTCAAAAAACCCTTAACCAAGAAAGGATGACAGCTCTCAGTCTCCAAGAATCCCCACCCATGCTAATATACTTTCATGCAAATTGTTTAAAGAAAAATGTATTTATATTTTTTAAATGCTACATTAGTGTTACATGTGCAGATGGTTATATGCTGCACAGCACAGGCCAGGACAAGTTGATGGCATGTATGTATGCATTTATGTGCAGTACATTAATAGCAACAAACAAGGTGTTAATACTTTCCCTACTGGAAATCATAATTCCAATGATCTCAGCAAGGTTTTGCAAATTACCATTATAATGTATTCCACAGTATGAATGTGCTTTACATTCTCGGCTCACTGCCAGTACATACCACACACAGCTAAACAAGATGCTCTGACATTCCCTGCCAATACACAGATAAAATGCAATCACCACCTGGACAAGAGACTCTACAGACTCCACAATACCTCTTATTATGTGACTAAAACCCATGGAGGATAAAACTCAAAACACTGAACCTATTAAAGTGCATTCTCAGGGTCTGCACATTTTGCTGATAAAAGTTATTTGGTCCATACTACCAGAGGGACATATGGTTTAGTAACTATTCAAAGAAATTAAGCTGTGTTACAATCAAGGATATCCTCCCACTCTCGAAGCAAGAGCTGTTTTTGGCAAAGTATTCTAGAATATCTATCTTGAAAATGCTAGGAGCTCTGGCATTTCAGTTTTAGGCAGGCACACACCCTAGCAGTAACATCCTAAACCACTACACCAGAGTCAGCTTTTCCTTCAGAACCCACTGGCACAACAGACAAAGGCAGGAGAGCAGAACCTTTCTTCTTCAGAACAATAACACACCTTACTAGTTCTGTAACTGAAACCTATATAAATTGATGTACAAAGCAAATGGCTTCATAACTTTCTTAAAACTTGCGATCAACTGTTCCTTCTCTTTATTTATTTCTAGATTCTAAGAGCTGACATGTGGGGATATAAGCCCAAAAATCACGAAGTAAACTGAAAGAAAGGCAACAAACACAACTTAGTGGACAATCTTCATTTTCTGGATGCCTTTACCAAACAGTTGTGATGCATTAGGAGAAAGCCCCAACCTAACCACCTCTATTAGCAATTCAAAGCGTGTACCTATCCAAGTTACAATTCAAGTATGCTGATGGCTGCTGAATAGCTCTTCCTGCAACTTAGCAGCTACCCTTGCTGGGGTCTTCCCTCCAGAACATTACCAGCTGTATCCCTGCATGGGTAGAATTGGGAGTTTTAAGACACCATGAAAGTCAGACAAACTACTGTCACTGCAATTCAAAGAAATAAACATCTTTGTGATCCTCTAAAAATCCTGCCTTATTTGAACAGTGTTATGGCAGGCAATTACACTGCACCACTCAAGTATTTTTTCCAGCGCTTTTCCCCCCACCATTACCTTTTGTTCAATTTCTTCATAATCATCCTGGTAACTTCCACAGATTGCACTGGAGGACGAGGAGAAGGTGGGGCCCTGAGAGTAATACTGCGAGCTCCGGTAGCCATCCCGCCGCAGCTTGTCACACTCTGCCAAAAGGAAGAGAAACAGGAGCTTAAATCATGGCACAGCCATTACTGCTTATGCTTGGTGTTCAATGGCGTTTAAGTACTAAATGTTCTTCTGAAAAGGTTTACCAGGCATTAACATTGTCTGCCCCAAGTGACAGAACCCAAGAGTGCCTTCCTCATATTTGTATCTATATTTCCTCCTCCCTCACATGTGTGACATACGTAAGCCCACACATAGCGTATTAACCCAGGCAATGGCAAGTGCTTCGGAAAGAAGGGGGAAATAGATTTCTTTATTTATTTAAGTGAGGCCTGGCTCGGTGTCTTGACAGATGGCAGCATCTCGCAGGATGGGAGATGGATGCATGCGAGTAACTCCAGGGGTCTCATTTGCCAGGCCGGTAGACATCTATTATATGCCTTACACTTGAAATGATGATGATGTTGCTCACTACTCAAGCACCATCTGCTAAATAACTTTGGCACTGACCACTTGTCTTGTCTTCCTGTCTGTGGAAGAGACCATTCACTGTGATTTTGGTGAGAGGAATGCAAAATACAGGGATCTCAAAATCTTGTGTTGCTGCACAGCACACGTAGTTTAATATAACAGAGTTTCTAAAGTTCAGAAAGCATTCAGAGCAGACATGCATCCCCTCTCACAATAACCAAAATTCCAGTCAGCATAGCATCCCCCTCATCAAGTTTTCCACAATCATCTTCCTGTCTCCTAATTGATATTCAGTGTGATTGTGCTAAAGAATAACAGACGCCAGAGCATAAGGAAAAATTAAATGTTCAAGATACAGCAACCAAACTCATCAGACCAGTTAGCTTTACCCTTTTAAAGACAGATATCTGAATCTGTTGAAAGATGATGAAAGCAAGAGAAAAATTAAGTATTTGGTGTATTTCCATTTAAGGAACTGAAATTTCTGCACAATATGCAGGCATTATCACAACACAAAGCACTTCTATCATCACTTGCTGAAGAAGGCCTTTCTATGATTATTTCATCTGTCTGCCTATCTTGATCTTCTGAACACTCCTTAAAATAGAAAAGATGCAGTGCTTATACCAAGGGCAAGGTTTTGGAGAGGCTTTTGCCTGGCAAATGAGTAGGTGGAGTTACAATGTGCAACTCCAGCATACATGTCCTCTCTTATGTCCAGATGGCTCTGAGACCAAGGTCTGGAGGACTCATGCTGACAGGTTAACTGACCCACAGCAACCACAGATCTGTGAGGATTTAATCAATAAGGACTCCCCTGTATCTGCACATGGACACTGAGGAGGCAAGCTTACACTCTGACAACCAACCATTTCCATTGCTATCTGACATATGCCCTTGCCTATGTACTCCTGATGTGTCCAAAAGGGCAGCATGGCAGGAACCTTTCCTTCTCTCTCCATTCAAGGACCAACAGCGGCAGTGTGGGTTTTGAGATCCAAATCAATGGCTGTATCTCAGGATCAGAGGGCTGGTAACCCTGTTTACCCGTTCCACATGTGTGAGCATGCTGACATTGAGCACATCTGGCAAACTGTTGCCGTACTTCAGGAGGGGGATGAAAAATGACTGTCAGCAACCACAGCAAAGCAAATTCCTCCACCGCTGTTCCAAATTTGGTACTGGATCCAGCCACATCCAGCACATAACACTCCCAGATGTGAGCCCCCTGATGGGTTGTTTGTTGGTTTCAGCTACAAATGAACAGGCTAAGCAGACTGCAGCAGAGCAAGACAGCCCAAAGACTTGTATCAACTTGTAGCATGGGTTAGCACGCTAAGCTGTCAACTTAGACACTGCAACTTTTACCTTCAGAGGAATCATTAATCACTGCCAACAAACATGAATACAACCTAAGGGGTGCATAAGAACGCAGTTATTTTTCTTCTCATTTTTGGACTGAGGCTTAGGGTCTTTGCTGGCCACTCCTGTGACTCTCCAACATCACACATTGTGGGACGCCCCCCCAAAAAAAACCTGTGGTGCTTTGACCTGGGCTAGATACCAGATGCCCACCAAAGCTGCTCTATCACTCTCTTCCTCTGAAGAGAGCTGGGCAGGAAAGAGAAAATATAATAAAAGACTGATGAGCTGAGAAAAGGACAAGGAGAGATCACTCACCAGTTAAAACCACAGGCAAAACAGTCTTGATTTAGGAGACTTAGCTGAATTTATTACCAATCAAAGTAAGAGCATGATAATGAGAAGTAAAGCAAATCTGAAAAAAATGTTCCACCCACTCCTCCCCTCATTCTGAAAAAAATGCTCCACCCACTCCTCCCCTTAACTTTATCCCCAATTCTATACCTCCTCTCCACTCAGCAGTGCAAGGAGATGGGGAATGGGGGTTATGGTCAGTTGATCATGTTGTTCCTGCTGCTACTTCCTCCTCAGGGAGGTCATTCCCCTGCTCCTTCCATGGGAGACAGTCCTCTAAAAACTCTCCAATATGAGCCATTCCCAAGGGCTACAATTCTTCACAAACTGCTCCAGCAGTGGTTCTCCCATGGGTGCAGTCTTTCAGAAACAGTCTGCTTCAGTGTGGGTTCCCCAGAGGGTCAGAAGTCCTGCCAGCAAAATCTGCTCTTGCTTGGGCTTCTCTATCCATGCATTCCCAGGGCCTGTCCAGAGTCTGCTTCAGTGTGGGCTTCCCATGGAGTCATAGCTGTCACAGGACTCTTCTGGAGGCGACAGGCTTTTCTGGAGCATGATAGATGAATGCTCTAATATTAATTGTTTGACCTTATTTATTTTCCTAACCAAGAAGGTGAAGATGACAAACACTACACCTCATGAAGCCCAGAAAAGCTCCAAAAATGTAAGGAAATCAATGATGAAGGTCTCAAGTCCACTAGAAGTTCAAGTGGACTGCCAATAACAACCCGTCAGCTTATCAAACTCACAAACTCCTACTGGCCACAACACAAAATCCATGTAACTTCAGAAGTTATTGCAACAACATTGCTGATGAAGCCAAAATTGCCAAAAACTGCTAGGTGCAACCAAGAAAAAGATGGTTTGTCCCTAAGAACAGCTTTTCTGTTTTATGTACTGTAACTGTACATATTGCAGCACAGCAGGAAACACACTGTGGATGGCACCCAAGGCCAACAAACCTCACCAGAGGCTTTAGGCAGACATGTTTTACTTCATGTTACACCAGCCTACAAGCACAACACAAAGTCACACATTGCACCTGACTGAAGGTACTGTTGCTGCCAAACCAAGGGTGCCAACTGCTGTCTAAAAACTGTTCTAGCTAGAGGCTCCTCCCCTCCATCTCCTTACTCTTATTAGAGGTGCGCATGGTGCTCTGTAAACAATGGGGATCATATTTTTCAGATATAAGGGGTTTTCTTTTTGTTAAAAAAAACCAAAAAAACAACCAATGAAGAAGCTAGAGATACTTACTCTAGGAAATACTCCATGTACTTGCTCTTGGAAAGACTCCCTTCCCAGAGGAGCAATACATTGTGCTAGTCTGAGAGCCCCAAACAGAGAAGAGCACTATACCCTAAGTGAAAAAGTCCTTACGGTTCTGCATGTTATTTCAGAGATGTCTGTACTAAAGCTGACAAGGTAACAGAAGGATCCATCCAGTTCCAGTTATTAAAAATCTTCATTTTAAAGAATGACAATACCTTAGCACCAGCTGAATTGGGGACATACACTCTTGGCTGCCATTTCCCACATTATACAACATTCAAAACCATGTGCAGCATTTCCATATTTCCACCAAAGAACTGCCAGGTGGAACCCCAGGACACTGAATCAGGCAGGACACAAACACCCACTCCTGAGGATGCGCTCGCCGGCCCAAATCTGCAGCACATGCTGCAGGCAAGCTCCAAGTCATAATTTTCACATGAATCTGATCTGAAATTGCAACAGTATGATTATGCCCCAGATGAACCAATTTTGCTGACAAAAACATTAATTCCAGGAAAATCAGGAAAGTGTTAGTGCCTTGGGAATTGAATTGGTGGCTGCACCGGGTACTGCCACAACTCAAAAGCCTGAAGCTATCTCCCTCCCCTTCATCTCCTGACTGACTGCTTCTGGAGCTAAGTGCACAAGGACATTGCTTGTCGCCTTCTGCTGCCCTGTAAGTGCTTTTCTGGCTAGGTGAAACCATAGATTAGTTCTTGTTTTCTTTCTATACTAGTGAAAAATTAAATTTCAGAACCTCCTCTGTATTAGAAGCATTGCTTAAAAATGACTGTCAGTAGATTATACAGTAATTTCTTTCCACTTACGTGGTACAAGTAAAACCCTTTCTAAAAAATTAAGTCTTTCCTGAAATTTTTCCTTGTGTTTTGCTGCTCACAGGGTGCTTTTCGTTAAGCGTCAAGAAAGTGCGTGGGAAATGCAGTCGAAGCCCTTTTAAGGGCCCCTTCATAATTTCCACAGTTATTAGAACAGGCTTCAGGAGACACAACCAAAGCAAATGTGTTAAAGCTGTCAGTGCCCAATACAATCATGCCCAAGTCTCTGCTACATACCCAGACACTCATATATTTGGTCAGGATTGCAGTATTGCAGCCTTTGCTAAATCTTGGCATCAGACAGAAGCATGCTGGGGACATGTCCTGTGCATCACTCATCTCTGCTCTCTTCCTTCCTGCTAAATAAGCTGAGGAACAGGCAGGTACCTGCAGCAGCAAACTGAGAGCAAAGGCTCAACCAGCCATATGCAATTCTGCGCCAGAGTTTTGAGCCACAGCACTGAATTCAGCACTGTTGTGAATAACTCAACCTCTCCATATAAAAGCTTATGGCCTTTGTAACAGACTGTCAGGCCAAGTGTATGAAAATACCTCTGAGACCTCTCGGCCCAGATCTCTCTACTACATACAAGGAAATTTTATGTGCCCCTGAGTCGGTAACACACACAAGTCTCAAACACAGAGGCAATTTCCTGCTTTTCCAACAACTGAAATCATATGCTTGCATGATAATTTGAGGCACAAATCGCGGGAGTGAACAGAAGGCATAGCACTGATACCTCAGTAATTCGTCTGACATGGTATTACCATGGTAAAGCAGGATTAACGTTTACCTTGTCAGACCTACACGCTGCACCGTGCCATGACAGATGGAAGGCTGGGTTTGCTGGGAGGGGACCGGATGTACTGGCTCTTTTCTTCTCCTTTAATCAACTCTGGTAAGGTTTTGTACCTGCTGAGCTTCCTACCCATAAAACTTGTTGTCATACCTTGAAGTTTTTATGAAGGAAATTGCATTACCCTGTCAGAAGCACAACTGGTCAGAGCGACGCGGATTCAGTTATTTTCAGAAATTGTGCTTTGTATTTTTCTTATTGTAAATGAACTGTGCAAAAGTGTTATTTATAACAAGCCTCTTCCTAAAACAATTATTTTGCCTGTCAGTGTTAGTGCCCCATATATACCTGTCTGCAGGGAGAAAAGCCTCTGGGTGCTGGCTTCCATGGCTAGAGCCCATCTAAGCCTGAGACCTCTCCCTAAGGCAAAGCCCCAGCGAGGACACAGAGCCACAGCTTTATGCCACCATCCTGGACCAGTCCTTCACGAATCAGGCCTGAAAGTACACCCATCACTCATTAAATTAGCCCTAATGAGATTACTCTGATTACTCCTGTAAGCAAACACTTCTCACATGACTGTTGCAGGATCAGGCCTTAAGCTCTGTAGCTGTCTGCATCCACATGTACATACTCAGGCACACTCTCACAAGCATATACTGAAGAGGCTAATATTAAAAAATTAAAATCCACATTTCTAAATATTTATTAGTAACCAGCAAAGGTACTAGTTTAAAGAATCAAAGTACCATGATATTGACTAGTATAAACTTAAAAACTTGGCATCAAAGTTATTCAGACATCTTAATAGCTCCCATTAGTTTGGAATAATTACCCATCCCCACTGCATGGGTCAAGCAATGAAAAGACAATGAAAATCATGTCCTGGAAACATCTAAATTTGCCCTGTATGCAAGAACAGGACCTGGAACTTAAGACTAACTGCTAAAATCCAAAGAGATTAAAATAAATTGTAAGTCAGACCAGGAGCAGGTGCGCTGCCTGCCTGGCATAGCTGCTGAAACAAAAACCTCCCAGGTACAGGCACAGAAAGGGGAGAGACCAGCACACACATCAATTACTTTTATATCACCTCTTGCTGTCTCCTTGTCAGCAAGAAGGGACATGTGACAAGTTGACAGCTTCATCTGCATGCTTGAAAAACTATCTCAGCTGAAGTCTGGGCGACTTCTTGGCAGAGCTTTTCATGTGGTAACTTGTATTTTTCTACTTTTTTTTTATTTTTCTTACTATGGAAAGGCTATTAACTGCTCAAGTCAGCTAAACTGTCAACTAGAGAAATAAATCTGCTGACTAGTATATTAAAACATAATTATCCATCACTGCACATACTGGAAAACCACTCTACTCCCCAGGATCAGAAACCTTTTTTTTTCAGTTTTCAAACACTGTAGTTAACTTCTTCTGTAAATATCCCCAAACCATGTTCCTGCCTAAGTCACAACTACAAACGCTGTCTTACAAGTAGCTTTTCAAAATTTCACCAAAAACCAGACAGACTGTAGTACAGTATACAATTGTCTTGTAAACTCAAACTGTTTAAAATTACCTCTTACTTTACAGGCAACACTGCACTTTAATAATCAAAGTATCAACACTTTTGGTTTTAAAAGAAATTACTTTCACCACTGGTAAGTAACTGCATATAATTTTAATTTACTTGCTAGAGACTTTGAATTTGTTTTTCCAGTTGAGTTGAGACAACTAAGATCTTGTGGGGGCTTGTGACAGACAGACGTGGGTGTCAAAGACCTGGATTTCTGAGCCGGCATTGCTGCATCTGAGCAAATCACGCTGGGTTAGATCCAGTCAAGGACTTACTTCCTGCAGTCAGACAGGGCATGATCTGAATTTCACGTATGTGCCTCCTAAATTCAGAGTCCAAACAGGTATGTACACACTGCCTGCAGCATATGAATACACAGAAAGGCACCTCAGGATAAATCGAACTAAGGAAGAACTTGAGATGCCATAACTCTCATCATCACCATGCCAGTAATGGCTGGTGCTGGGTCCAATGCTGCAAACCCTTCTCATGAGGGGCAAGAGAACCTAACAGGGTTCTATGGATGATGTGCTTTTGCAATAGAAGTATTTTTCATTTAGATACAAATTTCAGTTCTTTACAGATGAGGTGGGCACAGACTGAATCTCCAGCTTCCTAATGGTGTTCTCAGAACAGTAAGCAAAAGCTGTCCCCTGTAAAAGCCAGAGTTGTGCTTTGTTTGGGACTCTCATATGGTCATATGGTTAAGTACCAACACACTCTCTGAGCACTGAACCAGGACCTCTTCAAAGGGCATGGCTGCCTCTCTGCTTGCTCACAGCACTGTCGTAAGACATGGATAAAACCAAGGTAACACTCGACCATGCAGTTAACTGGGGAATTTCAGGGAGGTAACTTTTCAAGATAAAGAGCTTGTTGAGAATTATTATGCCTGGGACTATAATTAAAACAGACACCCTAGTTCAAAGGTTTCTTTGGTTAGTAAATCTAACTGAAATTACCACCTTTCACTCTGTGCCTCTTTATGGTTCCCTCATTTGTAAACTGGGGTTAAGAATGCAGAGTTCTCTGTGTGTAGATGAGACAGGCTATATAAAAGCTCAGCTGTACAAAGGCAATCTTGTTTCTCACAAATATCTCAAGTTAAACATGACTTCAAAAAAAGCAGCTCAGTTTAACTCCAATACAGCACCTATTTTTGTCCCTGGATCTAAATATGCAGCAGACAGCTTGCCTCTACCACTTTACATTCCTCCCAAAAATTCACTCAGCTTGGATCACGTCCCATTTTCTTTAAATGTATAAATCCCCATATCATCTGCAGAACTTGACTATCACAGAGACTGCTTCTATATCAAAGCTTTAAAATATGTTGTAAAGCCACAGCAATGATGCACTTGTGCAACCACTGAACTGTAACCAATGCTGACTGCAAAGCAAGTTCATGAACTTCAGCTGTGATATATTCAGTGCACCATTTTGTTCAGACTCCCAGTTAAACGGGTCAGGGATTTCAACAGATGGAGTACTGTTGCCACCCAGCTGAAAAAACTCCTGCTCAACAGCTCAATCTAGGTGCTCTGGCTAGTACCAGCCTTTGCCAATCCAGCCAATTCCCTTATTATTCCCATCCCTTGCCCCAGAATGCAGTTTTATACTGATATTTCTATATCTTTTATCAGTAGATACAGAAAAGCCCAAGACAAATCCAGAGACAGTGAACACCAGTATAAACATATTTCTTCCACAAGCACCATTTAAAGTGGCAAGTGGCAAAACAAACAAAAAGACCACCAGCAAAACTTAGTTGTTTGCTTCAAAGCTGCCTTACTTGATGAGTAAGAACTTGAAAGGTCCTTGAGACTTTTAAAAAGACTATTTTGCGTATTCTCTCTCATGAGTAAGTAGCCATGCCCAGCCACACAGGTAGCTTTTAAGGACAGATGCTGTCTAGAGATACCCAGAAACCAAGACGCCTTGGGCTCCAATGGGTTGAAGGTAACCCAAACACAGGGCTGCTGGACTGTGACAGAGAAGTATGTTGCATGGTGACTTCAAAGAAGTCTTACTGAAAGTGAATAAATGTATTTATGTTAGGTCTATTTCCCCCCCCCCACAAATGTTGGGAAGCATGTCCTGCCATGGAACTGGAGGCCAGTTGGGCTGCGAAGATTTATTTTCACGGATCTAAATCAGATGCAAGTGTTTAAGAAGGATCCAAATTAAAAGGACTCTTAAATACCAAAATACTGTTACACAGAGTCAGGTAAATGCAAACACATTGATCTTTCCCTTCTTTCTTGGAGGTTTTAAAAAACAAATACATTTAATACCAACCTTTAATTCCCCAGGTGATCTGCAAGATTTTGCGATAGAGAAAATCTTTCTAATGGCACCAAAATGCAACAGCGATGACAAATTATATTTGTTAACAAGCTGTCACTAGGGAGTGCTCAAAATAATTATCACTGTTTGTCTCAAGTTAATTTAAATTTCTGCAAGTGCCTTACACGACTGCATTTAGTGGTGACAAGATGTCTTAAGTATAACATTGTATTTGCTTCCTTTTCTATCTTTGATGCTTGCATTAAAATAACACTCCCTGCTTTTTCTCCAGCGTTTTTTATGGATATTTGCTGCTCCTTAGAGAACTGAACACAGCTAATGTAAAAATACGAAGGGATTTTTCATTGTTTTTTCTCCAAGGACACTTTAATTGTAAAGCTATCTCAAATGCTACCAACAAGCACATAACATCCTAAATCTAAGAGAGTAAGGAGGAAGAAAAGCAACAAGGAAACCAGCTGAAAGTTCAATATTCCTTGTGATGGAAGTTGCTTTACCTAGTACTTAAATAACTGCTACAGAGAGTTAACAGCTTCAATTCATTCTTTTTATTAAAGGCATGGATCTGAAATGGGTTCAATAATACGTCAGGTATAGCTGCCTAAAAAAACACATTCATCTAGTTTAGGGGAAAACCCTGTATTATTTTGAAACAAATGTTATCTTCTTTAAGCCCTTTCACTGGAATTGCTTTCACTGCTCATGTGTATCATGCAATCAATCTACATATAACCACTCTTTATGTTTTTACAGTCAGCACTGCACTATATAAACTAAACCTAAAAATAGGCCACCTAGATGCTTCCAAGTAGCTCAATTTTGCAGCACAAGACCAGCTTTCACACACATGCAGCGCAGCCTCTTGGTCAAATTCTGTTTTGTTTCATTTGAGTATTTCCTTTTTGAAATTCCTTATTAGAAAGGGCAGTTGCAGTATGGAACTTGGCCAAAACCATCAACAGATGTACAGTGAATTAATTCAGTAACAGTTAAAAAAGCAGGATACATGAGCAGAAGCTCTGATAGTAACTTGACAATTGAAACCAAAATAATGAAAATAGGTTGATTTCTATTTTCTAATTTTATAGCTCCACGGCCTTTCAGGAACATATGGTCTACTCCTAGCCTTTAATGGCCTTTTACTTCATTAATGTTTCCAGTTGGTAGGGAGTTTACATCTTGACATTTCTCTGAACCTGAACCAGAGCTATTATCAATATGAAGTGGTTTCTCCCTATTTTGCAGCTCTTTAATGAAACATAAGATTATTTTAAGTCCATAATCTTCTCAGGAGGATTATCGACTAGTAGGTCTGACCCTAATATTGCTCATCTGAACAGTGATCTGCCAGATGCACTGAGAAAACAAAGGCTAAATACTTACCTGTCTGGAGGGTCTTGAAGAAAGACATAATAGAGGCTTTATGACTAACTACTTAAATCCTGTTTTATTTGACAATGCTAACCAGATGTCTTCTGGAAAACAAATCAAGTGTTTCAATCACTGCTGCTTAAATACATTCCTTGAATTTGGCCAAC
Organism: Haemorhous mexicanus; assembly: GCF_027477595.1. NCBI lineage: Eukaryota > Metazoa > Chordata > Aves > Passeriformes > Fringillidae > Haemorhous > Haemorhous mexicanus. Next base: position 52,856,448 of record NC_082343.1, read on the forward strand.
AAAGCTAAACAGAAGCTAAAGTCAGCCAAATCCAGCTCTTCAGAAGATGAGATAATAAATGAATCATCGAGGCATTGGAACAACGAGCCCTATATTATGTACATAGCCTGAATCAACACAATTACCCTGGGGGGAGGGCACTAAGTACAGGCAGTTGTGCAGGAAGTTTCAGCAGTTACAGACTGAAAAGGGGTATGAAAGTCAGAGTGTGGACTGTTCCTAATACTTACAGCAACACCTTCCTCAGTACATATCCAACACCTTGTTATCTGCTGGAAAGGACAACCAGTCTGGGCAGTGACCAGCAAGTGTGTGACAAGACAGTGCCCTCATCTGTAACTTCAACAGTGCAGAGAGTGTCCACAACACTCTTCAGGAGCTGGATATCTCCTAACAGCCTGGTATCATTTCAGTCTAGTGGTGTCTGACCTTTAACATTACTACAGTTATTCCATACCTGCCCTTTATGCCTGTCGTCTCCCAGCTCATGAAAAAATGACAACACACAACAGTGGAGACTGCACTCCCCCACTTTTTTTTCTTTTTAATCAAAAGTGCTCTACATTGCTAATTGCAGGAACTGGAAGACAAGTGCCTCTTGGAAATTCCACTACACAGGCCCTGCTCTGGTTCCCATCACTGCAACTGACATATATCCACATTTGAGGGAGAATTTAGAATAGTTCAAAAATAACAGAAACTAAGAGTCCAGTTATATGGTAAGAGTTCTTTTTTCTCTTCCTTCTCTTCATCATAGCTTGCAAGATTATCGAGGCCAATGCATTCCAGATTAAACTTTAGTCTTCCCTTTTAGAACATCGGACCTCCACCTGTAACACACTGTTGATGTCACAAACCTGCTGAGAAGGTAAACAGGCACACTTCAAATATACCCCAAGCAGTTAAGGAAAGCAACCTTTAGAACAATGCTGCGTCTCCTCCCCATCTTCATGCCTCATTGCTTGTCAATTTTAGAGTCTAACACACTTCACAAAATGAGGATTAGTCTCAATTTACTTTTATTGCCAAATATTTGTGTCACTGCTATGTACTGCAGCTGTTCTAGCTGTGCTCCCAGCTGAAGACCACTGTACTTCAGAGACTTCCTCAGATACTGGTTCTTTAAGCAGGAGCATGCAAGGAGCCAGATCTATCAATGCACTGTGCCAGGGACAGGGGCTGTTTTGCAGTGCTACCCTACCCACTGAACCTTTCAGCCTTATGGACCAAGAACACCACAGAAAAAAACACTGCAGCATGTGGCACAGGGCCCTTCAGCACAGACAACAGTCTCCTTAAGATGACAGTCTGAACAACATCAAACTCACAGCTCTGCTACTGCCCAGACCAGACTCTCAGTGCTAGCTCAGAAACTCAGCAGACATTAGCAACGTGAGACTAGCCAAGTCTAGTCATCCCCTCAGCCTTGGAGCAGACCACACAGCAAGGGAACAGGATTGATTTGAGGATCCTGGCCCCATGCAGAGCCTCAGCTCTTCCTTCCCATCTGTCATCTTCATCTCCTGTTTTCATTACTTCCTAGGACACAACAGTGACACAAAGCACAGGGTCACATTAAGACTCCTCAGTGGTTAATACTGTTTTGTTTCTGTATTTTGGGAGACAACTTTCATGAAGTGCCATGAAAACTTTAGGAAGAGGCCATATAGGACAGGGTTTGAGGAAAGGCCAGCCAGAGCAGCTTGGGCCTGAGGGTAAGAAAACACGCATCTTGCATGGCATGTGTCACTCCATTTGCTTCAGCAGGCAATCCAAGGTCCTGGTTCCCTCCCCAAAGAAAAAGAGGGTCTGCTTTATCCAATGCAAACAAAACACTACAAAGAAATCCTGTATCTATCACCACAACCCAAGAATTGCATCATTTTCTAAACATTTAAATCAAATTGCAATGGTACCATGACTGTGAAGTGCAGCTGAAGTTACTCTTCCTCCCTAGCCATCATATTAAGCCACTGAGACCTTTCATTTAAAATGAAGTAGCACAGCCTGGGTTTAATATATCAAGCCATTGGTTTTAGTCAATAACAACTGTAAATTTCAATATAGGTTACATATAGGTTATATGTCTCAAGAATAGACAGACTAGCCTCACAGACTTTCCAGGTTTCAGGTGCTTCCTTTTCTAATTCAGGTTACTGGACAATGCTGCATTTTAAAACTTCAGAGGGCAGCAGAGTACCTGCATGCCTAAAATAGCTTTACCACAGTTATGAACACATTTGAATGAAAGATCTCACCACTATACTTGAAAGTAGCTTCATAAAGGAAAAGCACAGTATTTCCCCTTAATTTCAAAAGGATAAAAGCAGATCTTTTCCTCCTACAAACACAGCACTGCTTCCTGAAAAAGTATGCAGAGATCAGCATACTTAATTTTCTCAAGACATATTAAATATTATTTTAATAATTCATAACTTTTTATCCTTAAACCAATTTAGGTAGCAATATTAGCTTCTGCTTCTTAAGTGGCACTTAAAAGTTTATTCTAAATAGCAGACAGCTTCTTATTTATTTCACTAGATTTTTTTATTAGATCCACACTGTAAAGAATTTGCTGTTAAAATCATACCAGAACAAACAGTTTGCTTCCACTGCCTTAAAAGCTAGCCAGGATTCCATCTGGTTACTATTAGACGAGTGAGACTACCTTGATAGAAATATTTGCTTGAATTATTTTGAAAGATTTTATACATTTGATACTTTGACAGGTGATTTAAATGTACTCTACATGTGAATTACTATTTGTTACCTAAGTTTTATACTTCCTTTTCCATTTACAGGGGAGCCATGTGTGTACAAACAAATAGTCTTCAATCAGACTTTTATAGCTATCTACCAACAACATCAGCTCTCATAATTTGAAAAGAACAGGACTGGAAAGCTTTCAAATCTGTCTTTTGATGGTCTGAACAATAGCTGCTAACTTAGTCCTCATGACTTCGTTATCAGGTTCAAGGGGACCACCAGAGGTTCCTTCTTCCTTCCCAACCTCCTCTAAACATAGGATAAAATATACACAAATGACTTTTGAGTAGTGCTTGTCAGACCAATTCTTAAAAATTTTAAATTATTTCATTACCCCAAAAATTTATGGGTGGGGGGGTATTTAAATACCTTTGCCCTCATATTTCTCCACTGCTGTACATGCCTACTGCTTCATTTCTGACTTAGCATAAAGCAAAAACTATATTTGCTTTAGTTCTACTTCCTTCCAGTTTCCCTTTGCTGTTAGCATTTTTTGGAGTCAAAAGTGATTCATCCCACTTCCTGCACAGAATACATTGCATTTTGTCCCCCAGAGTCATTCTTTCCCCACCACCCATACAGCATGTCAGGTCACATACAGCTGTCCTACTGCTCCAGGTTTACCTCAGCCAAAGAATCTGAAACACCAAAAGGATGGCAAACTGCAAGCTTTGTCACGAGGCCAAGACACGCAGAACTGAAGTCCCCATGCTAGCCCAATGGTGCTTCTCGTGAGACTACTTCAAGCTCTTCTGCCTTATGGTCACATAATTCCTTTCTATCTATTAAAGAAGCTTTAGAAAACTTTATTTTTTCTAAAGAAACAGGTGGAAAAGCAGTTCAGCAGTTGTCAAAATTATGTCACAATTCTGACAGTGCTTTTACACTGAATGAAACTCTGCTCTGGATACAGAAGTTTTAACTCAAATCTCCAAGGCACCAGTGCCTTCCTGATTTCACACTGCCAGTTGAAGCAACACCACAGTAAAACTGATAAAACTTTATTCAGTGCCTCTCTTAATACTACTCATGCTATAGCTTCTGAGGACAGTTCCAGGCAACAGCAAGGAGTTATTTAAAAACTGCACATAGGGAAAAAAAACCCAAACCATGGCTCAAGGAAAGAGCTTGAGGTTAAACAAACAAACAAACAAAGAAATAAATAAATAACAGAGCTGTATTCACTAAGAAGCAGTTTGATGTCTGGCGAAGGTATCATCACAGTTTCTCCTCTCAGTTACTAACCTGAAAGCATGAAACTGAAACTCACTTCATTACCAAGCAGTCCTACATCATGTAGACAAGCCATGTTATTTAACACAAATGGCTAACTAGCAAATTGTAGTAGTAATCAATAGCTTCTTTTTTATAATGAGCTGCACCTCCAGAGAAAAATCCCACCAGACCAAAACAACTCCAGGTGTGTAAGACGGGGAAGCAGCATGTATTACTTGGTTTCAGACAAAAATATTAGATCTAAATGTGTTTAAACAGAACATGAAACTGCAGTAGTTAACATTTCTGATAAAACTCGAGAAAATCTGTGCATTTTAGCCTGTGCAGGTTTCTGGGGGTTTTTTTAACAATCCAAAACAGAGAACGAGAAAAAATATCAGAATGAGTGGTTAATATTCACAAAAAGCTAACAACAATCAGTATTCTTTTTAATCTAAAGCAGGCAAATATTTTTATTTTGTAAAGGACTGGTTAAGTGTGCCTGCAAGAGAACAATAAATGTTTCAAGGCTAAGGAACTGCACAAGGTATTAATCCAGTAATAAGTATAGAGGGCACACAGGCTATCTGCTGAGCCATGCAGGAGACAATAACACTGTCTGTCAAGACTTCCCTATTAAATGATAACAAAAAGCACCTAGTAAGAGACAGTGAAAATCAATTAACTGGGGAAATGGCAAGAGAACTCAAATACGGCTGTCAAACACTTCTCTATTCAGACGTACAAAATCAAGCTTTCTTCCAGTCTAAAAAGCAGAAATGTCATGTTAATCAAATAAAAACATACAATATTCTTTTAAATCAGGTTAACTTTGCAAGGTATCAAGTACCTGCAGTTCCTGCTGAAACAAAAAGGGACTTGAACAAGTTGGCTCTTTGCAGGGTAACCCCCTTTGTTAAACAGCCAGTGTAAAGAAAAATCTAGGTTAACCGTTTCCAGAACACGAACATTATTCTGTTATTTTAAACTTTATGTCTGGCCCAGGGACAGACATTCTGCAGGCCTCCTTGCTGGCTGCATGTCTTTGTTCTCTTGGCTGCACTGACAACAATGCCTCGCAGACAGGCTGCACAGGTACAGCCCCAGAGAAGGTACTATGGGTAAAAACTGGGCCTTAAAAACATGCTGAACACTTCTGCAAGCAAGCACTTTTGTTACTTGTGAGTGCCCTGTTCCCCATTTCCCTTTTCTGCCCTCAGCACCTTTTCCAGCTTCTCACAAGCAGCCATAACCCTGGAAATAACATTGTGCAACAACAGAAGAAATCACCAAATGAAATACCTCTGATGTGGTTTTTTCTCCACAAGTGGACTAATTCAGGACTTACTGAATTGTAGGTATCATTTTGGAAACACTCCAAAGATTAAAAAGATAGGCCAAGAGCCACTTTTCTGTTTTAGAGTGCTCTGTCAGATAAGACATTTACTCATGTCTTCATAGCAAAGTAATTTTCCCCTGTCCCTTCATTTGAGCAGGAAAATCCCACTAATGTTCTACACATGATACAGAAAAATAAGTAAACTTCTTGCAAAGCCTGCAATCTGGATACGTTTGCAAAGACTGGCAAACAGTACTCTCATTTTAGGACGTGTCAGTAGCAGTGTCTTACCTCTCAGAACTGACTTGAGGTTCAGCTTGGCTTGTCTGTGCAGGTCCTCCACACAAGGCGGTCTTGAGGAGGGTAGAAATACATTTTCCTGCTGGTGCCACGGAGCAGTGTAATGCACAGTCCATCTACTCTCTTCATCTAGGTTGGAAACAGCTGCAGAGAGATACAATAATTGGAAAATGAGATGTTATTGCAGATAGCTCTATCACGAAATCCCCCATATAAGTTTGCCCCATGTCACCTAAAAAGGAAAGAAGCATTGTTTGCCACCATAGACCCATCAAAACACTCCTTAGAACCTCACTTCCATGAGAGTTAAAAAAGTCATCCTTACATTTCTAGTCTAAAATTAGTTCTGTAGGAAACACCTTTTGCTCTTCCCATTTTTATGCTTGCTGTTTTGTTCACTCAAAACTTGAAACTCTGTTTCCCCCCGCCCTAGCTCCCACTCTTCAAAAAGGAATCCGTTTTCCACTCCCTGATCATGGCAGGTGCTGTGCAGTGCAGAATAGCTTGGCTCAAAGGTGCCCCTGGGAATATGACAGCCTTCATGAAAGATGACAACAGGTTCGTTTTTATTGGGAAACAACCTTGTCTGACCTCCTGCTTCCTCACACCAGGAACAAGATTCCAATGAAGCAAATAAATTAGCTATGTTCCTTTGTCATGAGTGGAAAGCAGATATAAACAAGAGCAACTCTGCAGACAAATACTGCTCAGAACACAACAGCACTGAAGAGGGCTATCTCTGGCCACCTCTTTGCACTCAATACAAACGTGAATATAAAACACAGACCTTATTCAAGTTCAGACAGTCTAGCAATGAAACAGCCAAGCACACACTGCCAAGATTTGTTTATCATTTATGCTTCCCAAGAGATGGCCACTGCATTTTGTTTCAAGTTTATCATCAATAAAAACTTAAACAGTTGAACAGCCTTATCCCTCTACCCTGCTGTAAACAGAAAAAGGGCAGTTGGGGGTCATATTTTATGATCCCCCAGGCACCCTTTGGCCTTTAGCCAGCATGCTGCACATCCTTGCTTTTTAGTTCTCCAAAGCAGAAAAAGCCACTACAGATGTGCTGCCTTCCAAGCACCTGCTCTGCTGCCACAGCTCCATTGCCCCCAACCTCGCTGGGAGCTCTGCATCTTCCCTCTGCCCCCTTTGCTGCTGCAATGCCTGTGGCATCACTTTGTGGTTTGTCTGATGCCCTTGCGGTAGCAGAGGTGGTATGTAAAACTGAGAAGCAAAAAGGACGCAACAGCCTCCAGTCATCTGAAACATTACCCTTAACACTACTGTGCATCTGCTGGGATCATTTCAGATGGAAACAACTGGGACTCATAAGGAAAATAAGCTATGCCTCTTGTTTCAAAACAGCTAAAGCCTAATGCTCAATGCCTGTTCTTTCCTAAAGGACTTGAGGTGGAGGGGGAGGTTCTTAACTGCTTCCCCTCTAGTTTCAGACCTCGAATGGTCTGAAAACGGGTGTCCTCATGTCTGTCTTGGTACTGCATCCCACCCCCTTCTCCTAAGACATACTGGTTGGAATAAGGCAGCTACATTCAGCCTGCGCCCACTCTCCCCATTCTTGCTCACCAGCGGTCAAACCTGAATCACAAAAAACGGAGAAGTCATCACCTACCTGGTTAGAGCATCAATCACCCCTATCTAACAGAAAATGTGACACTTAAAGTCAGTGAAAGACGCCCACGCCATTCCCTGGCTGAACCGGCGGGCGGGGAGTGGGTAAGGCTGGAGGAGGAAGAGGAGGAGGGAAACACCTGCCGCCAAGCCCACTGTCTGGCTGCAGCCCGGCCACGGCAAAATTAAGGTTTACTGCTCATCACATCGACAGTGGTCATCAAAACTAGTCAAGAGAAGTGGTGTGCACATTTGCCAACCTCTCTCTCTAGTGTGATTTGTCTGTCCTTCATGACTTAGAGGAAAATCAACGTGATTTTAAAAGCCACCCTGAAACCAGAACATCTTTAAAAACAAACCTTGGCTCAGAACCAACTTTACATAGATACCTCAGCGATACAAGCCCATAGCTGCACAAGCAGAGACAGATGTCTGACAAACCATCAGGACACCACCACGCACCGGCACACCCTGCCTTGTCACCGCGCTGCCCATTCGCACCGAGAACTTTGGCTCCTTCAGTATCACCGTGACAAAGCACTCCCAAAGCCACTGTGTCCCAAAGCAGAGGTCCTAAAGACCATCACAAGGCTGCCTCCATACATTCCACAACGATAAACAAGAGTGAGAAAAGCTTAAAAAGAGACTGCAGGAAGCAGAAGTGAAGCCGACGGGACCTTCAGCACTTAACTTCAGAACTGGGCTGCCTCCTGAAAGCACAGTGAGCACACAGAACTATACTTACTCTTTCTCTTGAAAAGTTTCATGAGAGATTTAAGCTTTGTGTTGATGAAAACCACCATTTTCAAGGTGCTGAACTGCGATCCTGCAGTTGAAATCCCATAGAAAGGAGGAGTTGCAGAGAGGTGACTGCCAGACTGAACCTGTTCAAACTCTGCACACCAAATTTCTCTTCTCCACGTTTCTCCCCTCTGCCTTTTTTTTTTCTGAAATCACTTTAAATATGTCTAGATCTTTCTGATATACAAAATAATTTACAATTCTTTAGCCTGAGTTTCTCCTCCTCGCATGTGCGTCGGAAAGTCACCTCCAACAGGAGAAAAAAGCACCCCAGCTGTTATTCTCCTTTGCGCAGGACGAAAAAGGTTTTCTTGCTGTCCACAGCAGTTACTCCGCTCTTGTCCCCTTTCCTTCCTCCGGTCTCCAAGTTTGGCTGCTCCACGAAGTCCCGAGCCGGCAGGTGCGTGCTCTCCTTCCCAAGTCTCCAGCCGGCTGTGCCGGCGAGCGGCAGGAGATCCCGGCACCTTCCCTGCCCCCGCCCCCTCCCGCCGCACCTCCCCGGCGGCCCCGGCCTCCTTCCAGTTGCAAATGAGTGTTGCATTTTCGTGCTAATCAGGATGCTCTGCTTTCCCACCGCTCCCATCCTTCCCCCATCTCCCCCCACCACTCCTTTTTTTATTTTCACCCTCTTGCTCCCACTTTATTAAGGATCCAGAGCTGCGCCTTAGCTGGCTGCAACACGCAGTCTCGGCTGTGCATTGCCTCCCTTTCCAGTCCCACTGCTCCCCCCCTAGTCACTGCCATTGCCTGAGACATCAGCCCACTAATTTTACATATTGAATTTTATTCAGCTGCACTCCTAATTTATTCTTATTAGCGTCATCTCAGACCAGAAACATGGAAAACAAAATCGAGTTATTTCTGGCTAATAGAGATTCTGTTATTCATCAAACGAAACTTGTGCATGGAGATGAAACAGCCTAGCTTTTTGAGATGTGCATTTTATCCTCATGTCTTAAAAAAATGTATCTGTACAGAGGTCCACAGCCATCTTCCTAGGAATGAACTGCAATTTTGCAGAAGTTAAACAGAAAATTCTAAGCACCAAATGAATGTGCTCAGCAGGGCATGCCCTTCGCACAATGTTCAGGCTCAAGAAGCAAGCCCTCCCTCACAAAGCAAGCTTAGGAAACCCCCTCGAGTTAACAATGAAAAGATTTTTTCCTCAGGAAAAAGAAAAATGCCAGCAGCGGGGGGCTCAGGCTGACCCCAAAGCTGCAGCAGGCTCCAGCCTCTGAAGCACAGCATGTAAAAAGCATGCTCCACAGGAACTTCCAAATTTCACCAAACAGTTGAGACCCAGCACTACGAAGAGCAGACTGTAAATGAAATCTGTTCATCATTGTCTGAACACAGTACCATCAACATTTTATCAGGATTTTCCAAATCCAGAGATTTTGCAATTGCAGCATGGGCTTGACATCAAAACTACCATGAGCAGCAGGTCTCTCCAGCAGCTGCTGGTCCGAGAGGCATTTTGACTGGTTCAGCTCTGCCAAAGGGACAGAAGACCATGGTGACACAGCAGCAATGGCAGGGAAGGCATCTCTGCTTTTTGCATTGATTTCCATCAAGTACTTTACACAAAAAATTACTCTGGCACGGAACTCTGATAACAAGGTAACTGTTTAGTGCTGATTTTGAATTAAATATACAGTAATACTCCTGTCAGACATTTGCCATCCACAAACCATAAAATGCGTGCTTGCTGGACACGCACTGGAAGTGAGTTTCAAGTAATTCCATTTCTAACTCCAGAGACTTTGCCATCTGAAGGCAAACCAAGGAGATGGCGACTCCTTTTCCAGTGTGGTGTTGATCTTTTTTAAGATGAAGGAAGCACCTCTTCCTACACGCGCCACTTCGTTAGCATGTAGGAAACGGAGCACAGGGAAAGTAGAGTGTTTCAAGCTACACAATGATGGAGTCTTGGCTGCTGAAGTGAGACAGCCTCTTCCAAAAGTCTTTCTGGAACCTCAGAGGAGCCCTGCAAGCCCTCTGAAGCAAGACTTTGTTACCTTTTCATGGTCAAGCCACTGTGAATCATCAACACGATCCTGGGTACTTTGGGCAGTTTGGAATCCTTTCCATTTCACCCCGGGCTACAGAGTGTGCCAAGTGCAGTGTGCTTTTTGTTACTGGAGCCTCAACCCACCCTGCAGCATTTCTCCTGCCTTAAAACAAGCACTTGACCACTGTCCTCTACCCCGGATCTCAGAAGGGAGGCAGACATTCAAACCCAGCAAACAATACCTTAATTGATGTCTGCCTTTTATCCCCCTCCCCACCCCGACCTTGCTTCCACCTACCCTCAGGTCATGCTGTTAAAGAGGTCAGACATCAAAAATGGCTATCATGAGGGACTACCCCAAAGGAAACAGCCTCTGGCTACTCCTATCTGCACCTCTGAGACTCTGCACTAGTCCAACAACTAACAAAACCTCTTCTACACCTGAGACAAACCCAGTGACTTCCATAAAATTCATCACATTGTCTCAAACCAGCTTTTTGTAAAGACTTTTCATTTCTCAAGAAACTGTCATCTAATAGCAATTCTCTGAGAACTCAAAGCATGAAACGCCCGCAATCCTCTGCACTTAGCCTCCCTACACTGAGAAGAGAAAGAAAAAACGGGGCAGTTCGAGAAAATTTATATCATAGCCACTACGCAAACAAATAAAGGACTTCAGCCTCAAACACTGCCAATCCTGCAGACAAAGTCACAAGAATCCCTACCAAGCAACAAGAACAAAAAAACCCACCTAAAATTAACTTGACAGAATAAAATTTAAAAGCTTGTTAAAGCCAGATAAACCCAGCATGAACAGTAGGTGTGCACACTGTGATATCAGTTCTTTACATGCAAATGACTCAGAGACAAGTAGGAGACTGGAGAGACCTTGCTCTGTGATACACTTGCTACTCCACCTTGGTCAAGTTAATATTAACCTGCCGCCTGAGTTACCACATCCTTAGAAACAAGGATCACACTCACTGCCACATAAGGATCACAGAAATACAGAGCAATCAGGAGTATCACATGGAATACAGAAAACATGGAGAAGATGTTTAGTCAATGTTACTTTTCACCTCTCACCTCACACAGGATGGGACTGGCCATGAAGTCTGGCTCAGAAGAATCTTCCTAAAAAGTCAGGGACTAGAGCAAAGAAACGGAGAGGCACTAGTCGGAGTGTCAAACAACTTCCTCAAAATCACAACTGTGTAATGAACTCATTAGCAAAATGCTTTTTTTAGTCCAAATATAATAGTTTTTAATCCCTGAGTGGTTAAACTCATTCTCATTTTCCAGTAGAGGCCACATACATGCAGAAGAGAAGTAAAGAAGAGTGGCTGCTTGCATGTGGCATGCCTGAAATGCTGCAGCCATTCCTTCACTCCCCTCCCTGCTCTATCCCCTCTTTAGAGGGGCTTTCCAGCTGACCTGCTCCATGACAGCCATCTGGGACAGCCACCCCTCCGCATTCACAGCGGCATAAAACATCGGCGCCAGTGAAACAATCTGGAAATATTCAGCTTCCACGGAAATATTTCCAGCCAGCCCCTGGGGGAGAGGGGCTCTTGTGTCTAGCCCCCATTCATAACCCAGGGCCCTGAACCTTAGCACCAATGCACAAAATCCACTGAAAAAGCTGAAGCTTTATAAAAAGGCAAATGTTGAAAAGTGACATTCTTGGGTCGTTCATAACCACAGCCAGAGCAGCTGCCCGGCAGCAGCCCCAAGGGCAGCTGTCCACAGGGACACTGGAATCACTGAGAATCAGCGTTCTCTACCTAATCACCAGCCCATGCATATATGTGCAGTACAAAATTTAGGAAGTATTTAAGTTTAAAAAAAAACAACAAATGAAACACAAGAGTAGCTAAAGCAATGCTTTCCAGCTCCCTCCCACAAATGAAAAGAAATTTTACCATTTTATTTTCATGAAGGAGAGGTAAGCCCAACACATGATATCAAGAGTTCATTAAAGGAATGATGCATCAAACTACTAAAACGTACCATCATCTCAAAACCTAAACTTCAAGTTGCAGGCCTTAGCAACTTTATCTGGACAATGCAAAAATCCTCCATTAAACAACTCTGTAGCATTTATGACATTTTAAAAGTAAAGAAATAGTAAAACTGTCCAACTGAGCTGGGTACTAACTGCATTGTGAGAGCTCTTCCAGTGAGTCTCTGTTCAGTGCACAAAAGGGAAAGTGGAAACGCTGGCAAGCAGATGTACTCAAAACAATTAGATCGATGCCTTTGCTTTTACAGACACGTCACTCGGTCGCTCTAAATAAGTTTCCACTGTGCCATCCTACAGCAGCTCGCAGGGAAGAAGCTGTTGAAGGGCAGCTGTTTCCAGCACGTCTTCAGGAATGTGTCTGTGTAGGACATGCTCAGGATTGCTCCCTGCCGCCCCCAGCCACCCAATCTGAGCAGCTGTGGTGTCCAGAGGGGTGCAGCTATGGAAGTGACCCCCACGCACCCCCTCCCCAGGCTGCACACAGCACCCAGGCATCTGCAGGGCAAGCCTGAAACTGAGGAGGGCTATTAAACTCCTTCCTGCAGGTCACAAGGCTCCTGCCTGCCTCGGACCAAAACCACCCAGCTTTGAAATGTGCACTTTTACTTCTAAGTGAGACTTCTATCATGAAGAAACATCAGAAAGGCCAAATGCCTCAGGTATTTTCAAAACTCACACCCAAGCTTTGTGCCTGTTCTGGCCACCTTCACCCATGCTGTTAACCATTTGCTGGTGCCTGAATGGACTCCTTGCAGAGCACAGGAATCAGTAATTTATGGTCAGAACGGGTTTCTCCCTCCCTGAGATCCCATCCCGGCTGGCCCTCTCCCGGCATCTTTCAGGAGAACAAAAGTGCTCCCTCCACAAAGGCTGTCCCAGGCGGCACCGCATTCAGCTGCCCTCCAGTCTCAGCTCCCCTCGCTCACAATGGCTTCTTTCAAGGCAACCTCAGCCCTGGGGGAGCGCGATACTGCCCCGGCTACTGAGAAATTACAATCCATTAAACCTGGGATCAGGAGGAAGAGGAGGAGAAGAATGCACAGGGGAGAGGGAACAAAGAAGGAAAAGTATTTTATCCTACAGCCACCACAACAGCACGCCAAGAAGGACCCGTGCCCCAGTGCAGGGGCAGGGGAGTCAGGGCTGAGCCTGTGCCTGGGCAGGCTATTAGGGGGCAGGTATTGCTGGAAAAGAGGGTACCCGGCTGTGCCCTCCTTTATCCAAGATCATAAAGGATTATGCCTGCAGGCTCTGGGAAAGGGGCTGCCCGGCGGGGACAGAGGGAAGAGGGAGCAAGATGAGAAGGAGAAGCAACACAGCCTAAGCCAGAGAGGACAGAAAAGCAGCAGACTGATTGATCTGATGATCCTATTTAGGTCACAGCACAATAAAGCTAATTCATTCCTTTAACAATTCAAAACATCTTTCCACAGGATCCTCTGTCATGCAAACACATCGGCAGAGAGAAAAGGCAGCATTTGGGCAGGGCTGCCGGCAGACAAAGCAGCAGTTTCTTTTGGTTAGAGCATCTCCCCACACAGTAATGGCACTCAAGAGAACAGAAAACGTTTGGTGAATGTGCAATTTGGTTTTCTTTTAAATTGCAGGACACAAACCTTTTTCCTATGGCCATTTCTGCACCCCAGTTAAGGCCACTTCAGATCGCAGATAAGAACTTTTCTCATTCCCTAGGGAATAATACCCTTTCAGGATGTCACCAGGAAATATTCTCAGTTTAAATACCAAATCCACCTGAATGCTCCTGTGCTATGGCTTATCCTAAAGAACTGATCAAAACTGGCTGGGGCAAGTAAATTAGTCTACAAAATCTTGACTCTCAAATGCCCTAATAATGCAAAACAGTGAAAATAATTCCGTTCTGAATTAGTGATGGAAAAAATACCAGGCAGACAAGTTGGCAAGTCTTCTCATTTGAACCATACTATAGGACAAGGAGCAAAACCATCAAAACCAGACTGCAAAAATTCCATTTCTGAACTTTTGTCCCAAACAATCTCCCAGTAATTCCATCTTTGGCAGCTGTGTTCTTTGGCATCCACACTAATATCCAACAGACATCTCCAACTACTCTCAGTCTGCATTCTCCTTACGGGTTTTCTGAAGGAGACATGCTCCCTACTCATTCCACTTATTTAAAGGTCACAAGAAGGAATTTTTGTAGCCTATCTTGCCTCCCTGCCCAACATTGCTCTTTGGCATGCTTTTATTTATATACGGATTATCCTGATATAAGGGGTTACAAATTCTTCTCTTTTTTTGTCTTTCTGTTGACTCTCAATAAATTCTGGGTGGGTCTCATTCAAACTTGGAGGCACACTCTCTTAAAATTAGGCATGTACATTCTCTAGCTTCCTAAGAACTATTACAACCTATAAATGAAAAAAGTTAAGCTCCTCGGAAAATACCAACCTGCACAGAATCATACAACTGCTCATGCCAAAATCAAGCATCAAGCACCCATTTACTGTCTTCCACAGCAACTTGAAAAAAAGTTTTCTTCATTAGAAACTTTCAAAAATTTTACCTGAAAAATGTTATCTGCACAACACAATACTAAAATGATGAGTAAAAGTAAAGGCTCACAAATAATAAGTGGACATTTGCTATTGCTCCTAAAGCCCTAAGATTTTTGACGAAATCTAAAAACCTAGGTGTGTTCCAATTAAAGACACAATATGCCCTGAAATAAAAGCCTCCAAACTAAAGTAAGGCATGAAGTTCCTGTAACAGTGACCTAATAATAATTACTGCAACACATAAGGAAAAAACTGCACCAAAATCTGTACCACAGAATCTCCAGAGATTGTCTTTGGCTGACCATGGGCATATGGATCTCAGATGTGATCAAACACCAACAGACTTCGAAAATTATTTTTAAGATTGTATTTGTGTGGTCAGCATCTTCCTACCAGAAATCCTCAATAAAAAACCAAATGAAAGGACTAATACTGTAAATCAGTTGAACATTCAAAATTTGCAATGTGAATACCAATGTAAGCTTTTATTAGCACTGGTATGATTAAAAGTTTCAGAGATCTGTTATTAATCATACACAATCTAGAGGCCCAAACCCCACTACATGCCATGGTGAATCAGCACGAATTACTGAATAATAGTTGTGTTTCTTTGAGTAGCTACCAAAATGCATCTAACAGTTTAAGTGATGCTAAAGTGATAAAGGTGCATTGCCACCCAGCGTCTTCAGGGGAAGCACTACTGAGCACATTGTCTATTGTGTATTTTAGTATTGTGGCAATGGTTTCTATAAATAAGTATGTGTGGGCAACAGGCAAACAACAGGAATCACAATGTTCTTCATCAAAATGTATTCCACAAAGTATTTAAAAATGCAGATTCCCTCCCCTCCCACTTTCAGTCTTCAATTTCTGCCTCCATTTCCTATCAGACAGAAAAGGAGCAGATCCCTTGCTCTTCCTTCAGGATCCCCACTGCAGATATCTACATTTTTTCTTGTTTTAGAAAAACTAATTATTCCTTGCTGTGTTAATCCTTGTGTGCTTCATAAAACCAACCAAACAGAAAAGGTGTAACACAGCAAGGGGTTTAACATACACTATTTAAAATGAAAGATACCATTCTTAAATGCAAAAATGTCTCTTTTGCTATCTTTGGTTTCGCCACTAAGCACAAAACATAAATTGCAAAAAAGTTTGCATTTTGTCAGAAGAGCTGAAGTAGAAGTTGAAGAAATGTAAATATAAAACTTGAGACAGCTGAGGCTAGTTTTAAAATTATTTCTCTGAGTACACTCACTATTTGTACGTGAAAACCTCTGAAAGTGGGCAGCTATAGCACCATCACTGCCTCTTCAGCTCTGAACAGACCTCAGGCTGTGTGACCTGACGTCAGGTCTTCAGAGTAACTTGCTCCCAGTGGTCAACTCTCGCTCCTGAAATGCAAGCATGAATCCACAATTGAGATCAGCACCCCTTAAACTAAAACCACCAATTTATTTTTGGAAGAGCTTCTGAATGTATCGTCCCACTAATAAGAGGTACACTACAAATCACATTTCCAACACTTAACTGGAGACAATACAGAAATAGAGAGGCAACTATGCAGACCCTAAAAATAAATTTCTGTGTAGAAATACTATGGGTTTTTCCATAGAAAATAAGCTGAGTAAGTTTCATTCCTGAAACTTTCCAGTAGCTGTTAAGACAACAGAAGAACAAGGGAAAGAAATATCAGTAGTTAACTACTACTAAGCAAACAACCCTGCCACCCCAAGATAATCGATAAAACTACTGTGTATCCCAGCAGCTGCATTTTAACACTGTGCACAATATTCCAAACTCAACTGTGAGGTAAAGACTGGCTCAGAAGACTGTTAATTACTGACATATGTGCTATTACAGAATTGAAACAGGAGAGCATTTTTCATTATTACTCAGTCAGAAAAGACAAGAAGCATGGTATTAGAAGTCTGGAAGAATAAGGTGTGAAATTTTACACCAGCTCCAGGGCAGGGCTGACCCCTGGAGCAGAAGATTCCATTTAAATGTAAAGGAGATAGGAGATCATGGTCAATGTGAATAAACCTTCAGGAAAACCAGGCAACAGAACCACAGCAGTATTTCCCCAAAATACGTATGCGATGTGCATGAAAAAGCAATTCCTTTTTCCCATCCTGATGGATAATGACACAAGTAGTCTTGACTTTGGCATCCACTTAGGATGCTTTGATGCAGCAATAAAAAACTTCAATCCCAATTCACCTTAGACACAAGCACCACCTAACAGGATCCCTGCTTTGCCATCACAAGGCAAGGAATTGTCTAAGCTTATGCACACCAAAACTCAATTTACATCTTTGTTTTTCAGCCATAGCTGGTTTGAAGAACATACTTGAAACTGCAGCCATTAAAAGTACCTGACACATCCACAATGTCCAATATTCTGTACGGAGCACACACCCAGCTCCAGGAACAAATGAATTAAAACACTGCATTCTTATAAGGTATTGAAAACACTCCTTTTAAAATGAGAGTAATTAGCATCTCTCTTCTCTTTTTGATAATTCAACCTATCAGGAACAGGTTAGCATCATACCCAGGAGGAAAAAAAACTGCTTACCTTCAACTACTGGACATAAAGGAGTGCCTTTTCCTTTGATGTCATTAATTATTTACCCTAACATTGCCACCAGCATCTGCTTGGGGACCTGCTTGCTCCCCCCAAACAGCAGCTCACTGTTCCTGGCCTAGCCATAGCATCGTGTTTGTGGCAACAGCATCATGCTGACAAGCAAGGAGGGCCAGGTTGGTTAAAAGACACTGAGAACAACTATGAGGGATCATTCATGAGGTGCGCCAAACCTACTTTGGAGATGCTACCCAGCTCCAAGTTTAATTAGCCCTTCCTGGAACGCATCACAAAACCACACAGAAATGGTTTTATAAACTTTTGTTGATGCCTTTGGGCAATGACAAATGTGCTCGGCAACCCTTGTGTGGGAAACTTCACCGTTCTTAAATTCCTTGTCAAACCACATAAAGGACAATGAACAAATGACAGCGCTAAACCAGATGAGGAAAAGTTGGCCCATAGTCATTGTGGCTCAAATCAGAAATCAGTCAGACAGGGGATGAGACCTTGGGGATGAGCAGCACATAGCCACTGACCCCACACAGAGCAGCTAGCTGGACACTGCCATGGAAAAGGCCTTACAGACAGATAACCTGTCTTTCAACCATAGCATTTACAAGTTTTTTGTACCTTCTCCAGCAACAGCAGTTCGTGCTCAGCTGGTGGGATCACTGATAATCTAGTCAGTCCCCAGTACACTGAGACAGACTTTCCCAACACATGCCAGGAGCTGCATCCTAACAGCCACAAGCAGAGCATTAGGGAATTTGGCCTTTAAATTAGTAATGGTCAGGCCCCAGCTTGCCCACCCGAGTGGAGAAGACACAGGGAGGCTGATTAAGCACCCATATGCTGGGACTGGAGAGGTGGCATCGTGGGGTTCCGCATTTATTCTCTTCCAATGACTCCAAGTCAGAACTGGTCAGCTCACACATCAGGCACTGTTTCTGTAACTGCTGTAATGGCAGGCACTGCTTGCAATCCAAAATTCAAGCTGTGCCTTTCCAATCGTGCTTTATCTCTATAATCCAGACTCCACACTGCTGTGTATTACAGCACCAATTGAGACATAATTGTGATGAGCCACCTAAAGCATTTTTCTTCTTTAAAAAACCCCCACAACAACTCCTCTGGCCCCAATTTCTGCTTAGGCATAAGCATGTCACCATTATTGTTCGGTTTGCACTGCATGTTCTTAGAATAGATCAGACCCAATCTACCTCTCAACTGCTTATTAGCAATTTCTTAACTGTGCAAATCCTTGTGTCTCCTTTTGTGCCTTCCAACACAGTTTGAAAAATGCTTTTCAGGGAGGTTTTTTTTGGAACAATATGTCAATTAAAACAAAGGCTCCGACCCTCTCCCTTTCTTTATAACTAGCCAATCTCTCTCAATCCCAGCTCTTCTGAGAGATTGAGGAAATGCAAGCAAAATGCCATCTGTTGGCAATGAGGTGGGACTAAGCCTTTAACATTGAAATATTCATTTTAGAAAAGCCAGGTCTAGTTGTGCACTTTATTTCACAGTAGACATGTTTCTATTTGATCTGCCATTAATTCATTACTTCTTTTCTAAGAAATCAAAGAGCTGCCCTTGGGCCTTTCTCCTACCAAACCTGCTGCCCCTTTGGCTTACCAATTGTAATACAGGTTTTGCTTTCCTTTCTAAAGAGAAATGAAGGGGAAGGCAGAGAAAATAAACTCAAGGCAGACCTTGAGGGCTTTTTTAGGTCTCAGTCCAGCAAGCTTTCTTTGCATGTATCACATAATTTGTCCCTACTGCATGAACCTGCCTGCAGGACAGCGCTGCTAGGAGGCAGGAGACAGCCACCCCACAGCCCTGCTGAAGGAGATGCTCTACAGACCGTGATAATGTCAGTCTGGGGGTGACAGGACAGAAATCACTTCATGTCTACTCCAGCCTGCACCTGCTGCCTGACAGAACTGCTGCGCATCTGCTGAGAGTGGCTGTTGCCTCCACACAGCAAAAAGAAAGAGGGGAAAAAAAATGAAGTTGAGGATATTTTTCTCAAGTCTCACTTTCAAGAAGATAAATTAAATATCCTACTAGGTAATCTGATGCCAGATAAACGCAGTGGGCCAGGCCATTTGCTTTTTACTGTAGGTTATTTTACACCAGCTAATCCACCTGTGTCAAGGTTTTTATTTTAAGAAGAATCTAAGAAATCTAAGAAATCCAGCTCTATTCAAGACTTACTACCATTATCTAAAAAAGCTACATACTTGGAGCAAAACTGCATAAAATATAAAACCTAGCAAGTTTTGTACTCCTCTTGGATCTTCCAGCCTTGCTTCTACGAGAAGTGATTCCAGGCAGCGCAGGTGCATCCATCAGCACAGCAGGCAGACAAAGGCAGGCGGCCACGTGCCAGCAGGGCTGCCTTCTGCAAATTACCAAACAAATTCAATACCAACTTGCACAGTAGCATTTTCACAAATATGCAGTCATCACGCAAGACGCAATCCTTTCTACTTAAATCCCTCTCACTTTTAAATACAGTAATTTAGATGGGTGAAAACCCCCCAGATTTATTGTAAAAATCAGATCGCATCAACAAGCTCCAGGCACCCTGTCATTCTAAGATTTGTCCTCTGCAGACACCACTCTACCAGTACATTTTCTCTTTTCCATCAGTAAGTAGCCTTCACTCTACTCCACTGTCTCCCATATGGTTAACATGAATGTGGCAATTAATATGCAATTAATAAAATGGTGTGATCAACTGCTTTTGTTCACAGCAGCAGCTGGCCTGCATGTTACAGTGTAATTAGACAAATTAAGACGTAACGCTTTTGTTTGCGGATGGACTGACAGCATCGCTCATGCTTAAATGTCACTAAGCCTATAGGCATTTGGCATTATTTTAAACGTGTCTTTTTTTATTAACACTACAATGTATGAATAAAACAGATTTATATGCTACCAGCTCCAATGCCAGCAAAGTGCAAGTTTGCTTTACCTCCGAGATGTTTGCGCAAGCAACTGAGAGGAGAGGACAGAAGTGATGTATTTCAGAGAATGAGAACCTTTTAAGTATCACAGCCCATAGGATGGAGCACGTGGCTCTGGATGGGTGAAAAAAGCAGAGCTGATCTATAACTGCAACTAAGCAGAGGTTTGAAAATCTTGAAAATCAAGCAACACAGGCATCTGTCAATGATTGGATTAGGGCAGGAAAACAAGATATTACAATATCTGATAGATATTGTAATCTATCAGACTTTTAATAACCATTTCCTTTAAAGGGGATGCCCTTTCTGTGGAGTTTCACATTCTCCTTACCATGTTTCCACTATAATCTGATCTGATTTTCTTACAGCACTCAAAACCATTTACTGACTTCACAAGCCACTTGCAGTAAGACCTAGAAACATACTGTAACCAGCATCCATGAACCCCAGAAGCTTTCATCAAATTCAGCATGGAAGAACCTACTCAATGTGCCATTAACCACCATCCTCAGCCATGGGCTTTCCAATCTTACTTGTTTCATGTGTGAATTTGCATTTATGTTGCTCTACCTCCTTAACTACAGCAAATGCTCCCTTGCCCCGGTCATAAAAAACACTACCCAAAATATGTCTCTGAGCTCTATTTTTTCAAACTCCTCCACATGCACTTGAGTGGTGTCAATGAGCTCCATACCAAAACCTCACCACCTCTTCCTTGTGTTCCTGAGTACCACAGACAGCTTCTTCACTGCCCACAGGCAGAGAGGAATGAAATGTCCACCATCAGCACCTCCTTGCAACAGCAAGCTCAGGTTCACACCTAACAGTGAGCAGTCAGGCTAGCCAAGTGTTTTCTTTCAGCCAGGAAACTCAGGAAGACCTTCATACTCATGTTAGTGATTCACTCACAGGAGTTTTACTATCATATTCCTCTTCTTCCTCCCTCCCTTAATCCACATCACTCTTGCATTTGAAGCATGAAAAGGCATAGGAGACCAAGTGCTAAACCTTCATGGCCTGTCCAGAAGAGGACATGCAGGGAGGCTTGTTTTCTATGTAACATGCAGAGAACGTGCAGCAAAGTGGGTAAGAAATGCAATACACATATAGAAACACACATCAGAAGAGCTGTTATTTATCCAAGACCTGAAGTAATTTTGTCCAAATGGAGTTCTCCTGCTTTGCAACATTACCATGGCTTGTTTTAGCCAAATGAATAAAACTTCCAATAAAGCTCAGCCATAAGACAAGACATTAAAAACACATAGAGAAAAGGAAGGAGGGAGAAGGGAATTCCCCCATTTTTTAGACATGCAATAAAAATTAAATCAAATTTACTTTTTCTTTTCAAAACAAACCAGTTCCTGGCTTTTTCTGGTGCAATTCGCTATGTCAGCTGTTATGGTATGAGCTGGACGCAGCAGATAAAACTGGGAATGAGGGTGGCCAGTCACTTGCACGAGGCTCTGTAAGTAGCTGTCCCAGCCATTCACCACAGAGACTGAGTCCTTGTGTCACTTAGGGCACGAAAGGCCACAAAGGCTTGCTCAGTGCTCCGCACGGCCCAGAATTTGCAGAGATGGAAAGCAATTCAGCCTTTGTTTCACACTGCTAAATGAGAAAGCAAAGAATGAATCCTCTCAGTTTGCAAGGATTCTGGCATCTTCTTCTTTTTAGTATAACACCCTTACATAGGGAAATTTAAATCTCATAGCTATTGGAAGAGAAACCTGGAAAAAAGCATAGCACACAGTGGATAATGAAATACCCAACTTGGTTCACAACATCCTATTCATGTATAAATAGATCTAGTTATTATTTCAAATTTTACGTTTTTCACAAAATACAAATCACACAGACTATTCTCAGCTTTACAGATATCAATAAAGAAGAAAGCATTTTTTCATGAGCTAGCAGGCAACAAAACACTGAGAAAAAATCCCAGTAACTGAAGCTACTTGTTTAACAAACATTAAAAGTAATCTGATATTGCCACTGGCTTGCTCCTGCATCTGTAAAAGACAGAAAAAACTCCCAACTCCTTATCAAAACTTTATCACCACAAAAAGCTGGCAATAGCATACTACGCCTTTAAACTTTGCAAATTTGATAAAATATCAAGTGGCAATGGGAACTACAAGAGGCAGGTGATGCTCCAAACCAGGAGGAGGTGACAGCCTCACACAGCAGCAGTCACTGCCAGCAGTGTCTCGCTGCCTCATGTTTCAATTCAGCAGGCATTTAAACTAAACTAAACCAAGCCCCTGACATTTTTGCCAAACCTAGCCAGTGGAGTATCTCAGTTTAACTTTGCTGCAGGAAAACCAGTTACCAAACACTCAGCTCCACTGGAGTTTGTAATTGTGAATGAACATGTAATGGTGACAGCCCCAACACCCCTGTAATACTGCTTTTCTGGCAGGCAGACATGCTGTTAAAGGATGCACTGCTGCACTCTGGCTGATTTTAATCCTATGTTGTCTATTTGCACTCAGTCTGGCAGCAAAGAACAGCATCACAGATGCTGGAACAAGGCTGAGCTGGTAATGCAGAACTTTCATTTCACAACATGACTAATTTAACAGTTTTATCAGAGTAATTGGAACAGCTTAAAAAAATCTTCAAACCATAAAATGGTAACCTGATTATTACAGCTGCTACATCACACCACAAGTATTTTGATTATTGATTATTTGGTAGCAGGAGCGCAAGGACTACCGCTGCAAAGTACTGAGATCCCCTCAGTGAGGATGCCCCTCCAGCCCATGAGGAAGTTCAAATAATTTGACTGTATTATATTTTCTAACAACCCTAACACTACTGGGAGCATTTTCTGTGGAGTGTATCAGCACTGTGAAAGCTCTCCAAGCACAGTTCTCATGATGCTGGATAAGGACCCCAAAGGGAGGCCTTTATCAACAGAGATAAAGCCCAGCCAATAATCCCCTGCTGTGCTCTGCAGTTATCGCTTGACCTGGTCCCAGAAAACACTTCCACTCTTAAACACTTTTGTTCCTTAAAATAAACATTAACAGAGTTTAAAGTGACAGTCTCCCTACTCAAAGAGAAATAGTACCTGTCCCACCCATAACACTTTTAACTGATGGCCTAATTACTCTGCTATTCTTTTGTTTCTGTGGACTGGGAACAAGTAAGAAAGGAGCCAATGAAGCAGTGCTAGTGTCCCACAATCTACACACTTGGACTGTGGTGTGACACCACCACTGAAGAACTAGAGGCTCTCCTGGGAAATGTCAGGCAAGAAAGCAGGGTGACTGATTTTTCTCAATCACTGTTTCAATGAAAAAATTTCATTGGAACTGTGATGATTTGGAATTCAGAAAGAACAAATAAAATGTATGGGGTCATACCAGATATCAGCGAAATTCAAAATAGCGAATACTGCAATAAACTTGGTCTGAAACATGTGAAAGTTTATTGCTAAGGACCAAAAACTGCATTAAATAGCTTTGCTAGATCACAAGTCAAATAATTCAATTGCTTATGTAAGTGTTGTACTATACATGGACACAATTGTCAAATACGTTCTGAAAAGTTTTATAATTTCAGTTCAGGTGCATTTTAGAGAGAAGGGGATGCTTTGCCTATGGACAGCACAAAGAGAAAAAGGAGGGAGGCTGCAGTGAGGGAGCAGAGATTTCTGAGCACCTTGCCCACGCTCCTCAATCACATTTCCACACTCTGGAGAAGCAGATTCAAACAGAGTGGTTGCTCA
Source organism: Haemorhous mexicanus (assembly GCF_027477595.1). Lineage (NCBI taxonomy): Eukaryota > Metazoa > Chordata > Aves > Passeriformes > Fringillidae > Haemorhous > Haemorhous mexicanus. The sequence continues at coordinate 52,880,379 of NC_082343.1, forward strand.
CAATGCTCTGAGCAACACCTCCGAGGGCACTAGGAGAATCAGCACTGAAAGTCAGCGTCACAACTTTGTAGGAATGAACTAACCTGTCATCCAGCAAGAGAGACAAATCCCAAAAGACACATACACACACCCCAGGCTGTCTGGGGCAAGAAGGGCCATATCCTCCTCCCTAAGAGCATCCCTGGAAGCTGCTTCCTAGTCCCTAACTTCAGGGCTTCCCTAGGTCTGACAGTGTCTATAGCTTTACACAAAGGAAGAATTTTCATTTTCCCTCTGAATGAACCAAAATTGACCCTGTGCTCAAAAATACAAAAATTCAGCAGAAGATGTGGATTTTTCTTTGCATGCAGTATAAAAAATTACCTGCTCTTGGAAAAAGGCCTGAAACAATAATGTAAATTGCACTCCTCCTACAGGAGGGGACATCAAATGAAGCTTGCTTAGTAATGAATGGAGAATATGGTAATTCAGAAAACAAAATACAGGTGGTTTTGCTAATCAGTGTTAGCATCATGTGGCAAGATGGGGATTTTTCAATTCCTGGAAATAACAAAACATTGTCAGATAGTCAGTGTGAGACTAATGAGAAAAAGAAAAATCAATACAGTTGTAAATATACTCATGTAACCCTTTTTTTTTTCCCTCCAAAAGACCAGGCACAAGATAGCCAGCCAGCTGGCTTTTGCAGGAAAAGCTTTCTTTGTCTTGTGAAATTTTTCCCCCATCACCCTTAAATAGACTTTTCTGAGCAACCATTCCACAAACAGCTGGGTGCCTTTGCTTAGGTGGCCAGAAAAGAAGGGAAGGCAAGCATTAAGGCTAAAAACAAAACAGCTGAACATTACCATTGTCTGTCCTCTTCTCTCCTTATTTCCCATCTGTATTTGCGAGTGAAACTTGAAACTATTCAGATTAAAAAAGGAGAGTCATCACAATTCAGGAATTCTTTCTTCTCACTTTCAGAGGGAAAATAACCTTAGACCAAAGGTTATTCAAAAGCTGACTATTTTTTTAAAATAAGTACTCATCAAATGCATTAAGCACCTTTTGAGTCTGTTAGACCTTTTTCTTATTTTTCCTGGCCATTTCATCCACTGATTGTTCCTATGGCTTTCAATCAGAGTGCTATGTCAACAGTTCCACTCATCTAAAACAATCATTTGGCTGAAAAGGAGCATTATTGAACGGCAAGCGAGTGCTCAAGACCTCTCAAACAGACATATCACATGCACAAAACAGTACCATCCTGAACTTAGCAGCCCCAACACATACAATATTTACATGCACTGTCCTGAAGGGGAAATACACTATTTTTGTAAGAAAATTGTTCTCAATGCCTTCAATCTCCAAAAGAGAAATAAGAGTATTTTCCTTGTTAATGTTTGTTTTATTTATTTATGTCCTCAGTAATGACAACGCAATACTAAATGACCAAAATCGCTAAGGAACAGGAACTGATCTTACTTGGCCAAAATGAGTTGTCATCTTTGCTCAGAAACTTTTTCTTGAGGCGCCCAGGCAGCTTGGTGTGAGCGTTGCCCATTTTGCTGGAATACAGCGGGATGAGTTCCTCCTCCTCCTCCTCATTGTTGCAGCTGGGCTGCCACTTGCTCCTGCCGAGGCACCCGACCATCGGGTCGGCGGGCAGGCAGTGCACATAGGCGATCATTGTGAGATGCTGCTCTCAAGGATGTCCCCGCTGTCCCCAATGGCTAGTTCCGAGCAGAAGGGAGTGGCCTGCTTATAACCCTTGAGCGGACACATTCAAAAGGCAGCGGAGGGAAAGATTTTCTCCCCCTTCGCAATTAGGCAAGCTAAGCTATTTGGGATAGGATTCTGTAAGTCCTGCAAGTCCTTGAAAAAGAAGGAAAACGGCAACAAAAAAAAATCAAGCATCTGGTTAAGCAGCCCACTGTAGCTACTGGCTGCCCTGTTCTGCCCTCCTCCCGCCCGCGACTCACAGGCAAAGCAGGAAAACAGAGCCTGCAGAGAGCCGGGAAACGCAGTCACCTGCCACAGACCTCGGCCTACTCCCTTTCTGCTGCCTCTCCGGTCTGTGGCTTCTCTTAAGCCTTATCCCCGATTATTCACCACTCTGAACAACAGGTACTACGGCCACACACAGATGGCCACAGCCAAGAAGCTTATTTAAAGCTAAGTTACTATAATTGCCGCAACACTGGCAGCTACAGAACTGTAACTGGGCAGGAATCTGCCAAGAACAAGAACGTATACCTTCTTCTAGAATGCAAAAGCAGGAAAAATCATACAGACTAAAGAAAAAAGGGCAAAGTGTCATGATTTCAGAATTTGGATTTTATTAAAGAAGCTCCCTTTCAAAGTTAGAACCGTAATGTTTGATACCAAAAGATGACGGTATCTTCTAGGTCAGACTATAACTGGATTGATGCTGAACACAAAGAATAAGCAGTTTTCAGCTTGCCTGCAGTACTGCATAAATACATACATCCTCACAATGCCTCTACAGGGTAGCTATTATTCCTATTTAAAGATGAAGACATAGTCTCAAAGGGATTTAGTAACCTGCCCACACAGTGGAAAAGCCAGGATTAAAGTCAAGGTATTCTCAGTTCTTTAGCCTTATTCACAAGTCACTAGTCCATGGCACCTCTCCCAAATACTGCACTAGTAAGCAAGTTCCATGCTGCTAATGCTGTCAACCCTAATCTCCTGCACTGTTCTTCTCTGGGATTCAGGAAGAGTGCCCTTCCTAGGCTTTTGAATTGGCTGTAACAGCACAGTCAGACTGGGACATCAAGGAAAATGTCACAGAAGAGAGCTCACTGCATGAACTGCTATCTTCAGCAATTTTTAAAGGTTTATGTTGTTTGAAATATTACATCGGAGAATATTTGTTTTTTAAAAAGGGAAGATATCAAAACCCTGAGTAAAGTACAACAAAGAACAATTCTTAGTCTGCTATCTTAACTGTTCCTTATAAATGCTTTGGCTGCAGCCCATACCATTCATGGAAGTGACTGCTCTATATATAGGAGCACAACAGCAAAATGAAAGTATTTACACATATTTAAAAAGGCTTTGTGTGCCGTCTGGCTGAGAGCTACAATAAACTTTTGGTCAGGAAGAAAAAACAAACCAAGCCCACTGTTTAGCAACAACACCACCACAGATGCACATCTCCTCCTTCCCCCTGACACACACATGCATCTCCTGCTGCCCTGGCGCTGCTGCCGCCTGCGCTGGCAGCCGCAGCCGGGGCGCAGGGTGTACACACCAGCTGCCCACAGGCACTGCACCAGCGTGGCATCAGCCTCCAGACACACAAACCACCGAGCAACATCCAGCATAAGCTGTCTGCAGCGCTGACTCAACAGTGCTGGCAAATGAAAAACTGGCTAGTTTGCTAGGGGGAGGTTGGTTGTTTGGGTTTTTTCATTTAACATCCTCTTACTCTGCACAGCAATCTGAGCAAATAATTTTCACTATAAAGCCTTTCATACTCATCTCTCATGACTGAATCTCAGCAAATTTGCAAATAGATGAAAACAGGTCATATAACGAACTGTGCCAGATGCCTTTAATAAATTGGGATGAAACAAGCCCTGCCTACAATTTTATATTTTTTTATTACAATTTCAAGTATCTGCAAAAATATGGATGGAAAGAGGAAAATACGCCAACAGCAAGGGCAATAGCTGTTGGTACCACTGCCTTGTCCATACAGAGAGCAGAAACTCACTGGCAAACACTGAATGCTGGCAAACAGGCCTTTGAGGCAAATACGAATTTACAAAGCCAAGTACATTTACTCATCAGACTATGAGAAAGACAAACTGTGATTAACATTAGCAGAGCTCAATTCACTCATCAACCATGCTGATACTCTTGTGTCTGCCAGAATAAATGAATGTCTAGACAGTTGTCCTGGGTGGAATGAAACCCCAAGAGTGCTGTCAGTGAAGCAGTTCATAAGGAGGCCCTGTTACCGCCTCCCTAAGGAGACCTCTACAACCAACTTGTCTAGTCACCATGCCTGCTGTCTCACCCTTTAATTCCCTGTGATTATCAGGGTCCTGGGAAGAGTCACTGTCAGAGATGTGATGCACAAAACTTCAGAGCATCACCAGGCTATTGATAAAAGTGTATACTGGAACTTGCATTTATTTTTCTTGACGACAGGAACAGTATTTTTTATTACACAAGAATACAGGTGGATTTCAGTTATGGGGTTTTTTTTAAATTTTTTGGGTTTTTTTTTATTTTAATAACTCAAAATCACACTATCAAATTACATTTTCTAAAGGATACTGGCTGATGTTTGCATATAGTCTTTCTATTCCAGACAATCATGTTATCTGACATAAAAGTTCAGTGTTGATCTACCCACTGAAGCCAGTATTATTAGGTGACATGCAGTACAAACACAAGAGCAAGAAGACAGGGGACACCAACAACTCAGTGTTCAGCAGACTCCCATGCTCCCAAACACTTACCAAGATGACACAGGATAACATATTGCCCTGGAGTCCCCATGACATTTACCATGTACTTCTCTAGAGTACAGACATACTCAATTATCCATGTTTCCAATGCATGCTCACGAAGTAAGGCTGAAGCACAATAATGGGATCATGGCTGAAATCCAGTTTAACAAGTATATTTACCATATGGTAGGCATTAATGTCCCCACAAGTTTTTTACTTGAAGAATAAATCTGTTCTTCCCTGAAGCCGGGAAGACCTTGGTAACATAAATGATAAATTATTTGGTGATGGTTATGGTCTCAGCTATTAGCAAATGTAAAACCATAAAGAGCTGCCAAGATGTACCATTATCATGTGAGAAAGACACTGTGTACATTGCCTCTTCATCTGCCCCCAAAAATACTATAAAAAACCCCAATTTCTTTATACTGTGTCTATATGGAGCAAAAGCCTAAGTTTGATAAAGTCAAAATTTTATCACAAAACTTCTCATTAATCTTCATTTATTCTACTGCAGCTTTAGCACAGCTTTATGTTTTCAAATACACAAAAGTGAGGCTGTTCATTTTTCTCAGCCTTGAGCCATCATTTATAGAAAGATTTCCCAAAAGTAACATTTTATTTCCTTTATTATTTTTTTTTCATGCCATTTAAAAACTGAACTATTAGTAATGCTAGTATGAATGCTCTGAGCAGGCTGCTATACATGCATATTAGTCTTCATCAGCATATTTCATTTTTGCTAAACCAACTCCCTACACTCAGGCTCTATTAGAGAGAGCTTGAATAATTAGGAATAATTACAGAAAATACAATCAATATCACATTATATTGGAAATGTTTGGCTAAACAAAAAAAGATCTTTAAGAGTTTGACAGACTCACAAAACTGTGACTAACTCGGGGATTACAAGAAACAAAATTATAAAGAAAAAACAATCAAAGAAAACATTATCCCTTTAATTAGACAAGCATATATGGTACTGAGCTCTGAGAACAGCAATGATACTGATGAGTATTACACATAGGAGTTTAAAATATATATAGGATACATCTATTGGGAACTGAGGGAATATGGAATCACAAAGGATTGTCATGTCAGCCCTACTCTGGCATTAAGATAATCTTTGTAAGTATGCTACATAAGGAATTATATCATCAGCCTTTACGTACAATTTATAGATCCATCCTCTGGATAGAAAGTAATATGCACCATGTCATAAAATAACAGCAATTTTATGGACACCTTGCACAATAAAACTACCAAATGAAGTAATTCCCAGCAGCCAAATTGGAAATTAAAGACAGCTCATAGAAATCCACATGGATAAACTTTGCCCTAATTAGACATGGATTCTAGTTTTAGCATTGAAGAATTGATGTGTTCTGGGCTTTTTGGATGAGCAGCTGGAGCTTTTAAATTGTACTTAAATAGTTATCTTTAAAACAGGGGAAAAAATTTATATATTAAACATATTTCATTGGACCATATAGCATTAACTAATCCTCAAAATAACACTCTCAAAGAGAAGTATCCCACTTTCACAGATGGACAACTCAAGACAAAGCAAGAATCAGGACATGTCTGTCATGGTGGAGCACCCTAGCATCCTTTGGTGGAAATGGCCAGATTGGACATGGGATATCCTGCTCTCCTGGCCTGTGCATGTACTTTCCTCTTTCCTGTACATATCGTGTGCATGGAGTCTTAACTCATGTTCCTTAAACACAAATACAGCAGACAAAAGCTAAAGAATTTCAAAACAAAGAGGAAAAAAGCCCTACTTGAGGTATTGTAAATCTGCTTTTTAACTCAACATGAATCTCTCAAACAGGAAGTGAGCAGGAGGTATCAGCTTTACAGTGTTTAAAATCAAGCTTTAAATTTAAATTTGAGGAGCTTGTACAAAACCAACAGACATCAGGGTGCAAGAGAGATAAAAGTGACCCAGGGTGGCAGAAATGCACACAAAGCTTTGTGATGTTCCAGAAAGCTCTCTCCATTTGGCCATATTCACATTCTCCAGCATTAGCTTTGTTCGCTACAACTTTCAATGGATGTATTTTTATCATATGCTTGTGATCATAAAGCAGCTATGAGCTTTTAGCTCCTAATTTTTTTAAAAGGATGTAAGTAGTAAGTCTTGTGCAGCTTAAAGAGCTTGTTTGGCACAGCAGCTGGAAGCAGTACTAACAAGCAAATATGATTTGTAAAAAGGTACAGCAATTGTCACTGGCAACTGTGTACCCAACAAACTGAAGGCAAATTATATAGCAGGTACCTGTAAAACACAACAAAAAGCAACAATAATAAAACCAAACATAATATACAAGGATCATTAGGAACCTGCATGCCTGTATTTCCTCTGCTGCATCAACTCTGAACATAGCCATTACCCTCTCTTTCATATCTTAATTTAATTTTTCCTTTGTTGTTATGTAATAGCCCTCTGCAATTATTTTTAATTCAATAAGTATTTTGATATACAGGACATAAGACACTAGACGAGAAAAACATACTTTGTATTATATTCTTGGCAGTCTTAAATATTTTAAAATACACTTCTGTGTTCTAATTATTCATCTCTACTTTCCATTAGAAAGCCTTCTTAAGAGCAACAGGCAATACCGTATGTTTGATATTAACACTGGATCATTGCTTTGCAATATTTCAAAAAGAAAGCAATTAAGTCCAGCCATATAAGTAACAGGTAACATGGAGAAGCCTTTCTGTGCCTTTCTGGTTTAGTTCTGCTGCCATACAAAAATAAAGTACTTTGGTCAGTGCATTCTGTAAACTGGACCACCTTTGGGAAGGGGGTGACACGTGTTTGGGGCAGAAGATGAGGCTATTGGTGAAACAGAAGCAATTAGATATTACTACTGATAGTTGAAACAAGCTATTCTTGCTGCCTTGCTCTAGCAGTTGAGTCCCACACATCTCTGATCCTTCTGAAAACACAGAGCAAAAGATGATGCTGCCAGAAGCCGGGGGAGAAGGTGGTTTCCAGTCTGGAGCCACAATGGATGGCAGTGTCAGCAACACTGGCACACCCACACACTCTGTGAGCAAAGGAGTCACATTCTACCAGCTTATTTTACACTTCACATTTAACAGCAATGCAGACAGGGTTGGGTAAGATTACCCGGTTCAGGTCTGCTCATTAAACTTATTACCATGGTAACAGGAAGAGAAAGAAGTCATCTCCCCACTACTATTATCTCGCACAATTCTTTTTAATGGATTTAAAAGCCCAAAGAGGGAAGCACCTTCCTGATACAGAGCACCAGCGACCTGCCACCCGCACAGCTCACTGGAAGAGTTCACACGCAGTGGGGTTTTCAAATCAAAAGCCAAAGCAACCTACGCTACTTGATAAAAGCCACTGTTAGAAAGCAGCCTTTAGTCAGAAGGCTGCAGCTTCCTTGCCCTCCTCCTTCTGGAGAAATAGTTTGACAACGCTGCCTTCTGTTCATGTACACCACCACTGCTGTCAAAAACGCAGTGCCACCTCCTGGACACGTGTGTTCCCAGGAAGGTCTGCTTTGGCCAGGTGAGCCATGGAGAGTCAGGGAGGCTTTCAAGATTAAAACAACAAAAATAGTAAAACAAATGCAAATCTGTACTGAGATGATTCATTATTTTTAGTGAGTATTTCTAAAACATTTTGCTTCTACATGGTCAGTGTTTCAGTAAGTACCCCATAAAGAACAGCTTTTAAGCTCAGAGTAAGATGAGAGAAAAGCTGTGGATAGTCTGCCTGGACTTTAGTAAAGCCTTGAATAATTTCTGACAGCATTCTCCTGGAGAAATGGACAGCCCTTAACCTGGCTGGGTGCAGAACTGGCTAGGTAGACACCTGGCTGGATGGCTGGGCCCAGAGAGTAGCAGCGAATGCAGCTACATCCAGCTGGCAGCTGGCTGCTAGTGGTGCTCCCCAGGGATCAGTGTTGGGGCCAGTCCTGTTTAATATCTTTATCAATGATCCAGGGGATCTGAATGCGGGTGCTTTTGTTTGCAGAGACCAAGCTGGGCAGAACTGTTGGTGTGCTGGGGGGCAGGAAGGCTCTTACATGGGGATCTGGACAGGCTGGATCAGTGGTACAAGGACAGCTGTGAGGCTCAACAATGCCAAGTGCCAGGAGTTGTCATTGGGTCACAACAAACCCATGCAGCGGGGGAAAGAACAGCTGGAAAGCCACCTGGCAAAGAAGGACCTGGAAGTGCTGGTCAACAGTGTCGGAACATGATCAAGCATGTGCCCAGGTGGCCAAGGCAGCCAGTGGCATCCTCACCTGTATACGGAATAGTGTGGCCAGCAGGTCCAGGGCAGTCACTGTCCTGTACTCAGCACTGATGAGGTTACACCTCGGAAGTCCTCACTACAATAAAGTCATTGAAGTGCTAGAGGCGTGCCCAGAGAAGGACAACCAAGCTGGTCTGGAGCACAAGTCACGAGGAGCAGCTGAGGGAGTTGGGAGTGTTTAGCCTGGAGAAAAGGAGGCTCAGGGGAGAACTTCCTGGTCTCCAGAGCTCCCTGAAAGCAGGCTGCAGCCAGGTGGGGGTTGGCCTCTACTCCCAGGCAACCAGCAACAGGACAAGAGGAAATGCCCTCAAGTTGTACCAGGGGAAGTTTAAATTGGGTATTAGGAAAAATGTCTGAAAGGGCTGTGAAACGTTGGAACATGTTATCCAGGGAAGTGGTTGAGTCCTTATCACTGAAAGTATTTAAAAGACCTGTGGCATTTGGGGACATGGTTCAGTGATGGACTTGGCACTTGGCAGTGCTGGGTTAACATTGGACTGAATTATTTTTGCAGTCCTTCCCAACCCAAATGAATCTAGGCAAGGAAGAAAAGCAAAACTCAGTTTTATTAACAGAGTGGTGTTTCAGTATATAGTAAAAAAAACTCTCAGATGTCAAAAGATGAGCTGATCTTCTGTTCATCCGTTTTAAAAAGAAACCCGTAGGTAATACTCAGCCCCACAAGGACAGGATTTTCCATTCTGTAGGGCACAACATCCAACACCGAATCAACATTCAACACATCATCATTCAGCTCTGTTGGGCAGAGCATTCATTCACTGATTTTCAGACCACAGAGCAACAGCTAATACGTTGAGCACACTACAATAAATGCAACAACATTAAAACACCAGTAAAGGAGCAAGAATGGCAAACCTAATTTCTAAAAGTTAGAAATTAAATAGTCATGATATTAAATTTTCAGCCTGAAGGGGTTTCCTGCCTATTGGCACACATTTCAGCCACATTTTGGTTCCACCCAGAGATGCTCTTCCACATCCCATACCACTGGTTTACATTGCAGGCACAAGGATGTCACACCTACTCCATGCCACAGATCCCTCTCCTGTCATGGTAACTTGCCAGTGAAGACATAGCTTCTCATAATCATTGCATATGCTCAAGGTAAAATAGTTCTATTATTTTTAAAAGCACAACCAGCGAAAAAAATAACCTTTTCACATGCTTCTGTCAGCAGCCTAAGGAATGGTCATAACTCAGCAAAGATAATTACTACATGAAAAGAACTAAAACAAGACTTTGTATCAAATATAATCCCATTAACCTGGAATGGTTCAGTAGTAAATTTTTAATCTGAAGTGCCACATTTACTTGCAAATCATATCCAGGCAAGATAAACCAGTTAGCACTAGCTTCTTATGAACTATGACTAAATACAGCCCACCTACTTTCCAACAGGTCACATAAAGGCTTTCTAAAAAGAGTAAGTAAACTCTTGGGTTTACAGATCAGGCTTCAGGAATGCATCAAATTCCATTAGAAAGAATAATGACAAAAATATGCACCCCTTGCCAAAGAAAAGATTAGGCTAGTGAGGAGCAGTACAAATTAGCAGTATTTCAATCCAAAACCAAGTTGCACACTAAGAATAGCATTCTTGTCAAGTCCCAGTCAATAATATATCTGTGTGATGTGTGAACTTTTTGCTATCAATTACACAGTCTTGATGTTTTTTTACAGAAAATTCATATTGACTTGTCATTTTTGTGTCTTTAACACCAAACTTGCTGGACTGCTTTTTCATACGGAGTATGAAGTTACCAAGCCAACAGTCAACTGTTCTTACAACAACTGATTTTTCAATGAAATGACTGAATGCAGATGCTACTGCTATGCAGCCCACCAGGGCGTTCTTTCTTGTATCTGGAGTTGCTGCTCTGTTAAAAAAAAAGAGTCAAATCGTTCATCTTCACAAAACAAACTGGAAAAAGCAACCATCTGTATGTATACAAGACCACAAATTAATAGACCCAACTTGTCTATTGGTTTCATTTTCAGTCTGTTTACTGGCAAAAAAAAAAACAAACAAACAAATTTTAAAAATCCCACCTAAATTTTTAAAAATTTTGAATTGAATTTCAAGGAATGCTCTTGAAAATAAGTCTCCTTTCTGATAATCCTCCCTATATGCCAAACTTCTGTTAGACAAGGATCTTCTCTGCAACGACTCACCGAGCAATGCAATATGCCTTGGTTATGACAAGACCCATATCAAATCCACAAACTAAGATGTGAAAAATTTACATAATTCTTCAAGTCTATGCTTTAGGTAATTTAAGAATTACGTATTCCTAGAATTCCATATTTTGACAGACTATAGGCCACTGAATCAAGGTTAATCTGAAACTGAACAGATTATAAACCTTTTTGTTCTTAAAAAGAGTCACTCAGCCTTTATATGTATTATGCATTAGACTTTAAAAAAAAATGAGAGTAAAGCCACACAACTTAGCATGATAACTGAAGAACAAGCTTAAAAATTTTAGCAGAAAAGTAAAATTATTTTTAACTGACTTGAAAATGATCCTTTAAGATGAGAAGCACTAAGACAAGAGCAACCTCTGCATGGGAGAACAACATGAGAAACCCTTCAAGATCTTCAGAGTGGAGATACAAGCTACAAGCTATGTGACCTGACAGAGTCAGCAATCTCCCGGACCACTGTCCTAACCAGCAATACTGCACTGGAGCTTGAACTGACTCATGCTCCAATATACATTGGTGTACTGAAGACTGAGCAAAAAAAGCCTTTGAAAAGAATCAAAAACTGTCTTGCAAATATCCAATAGGCAGGAAACACAGCTTTACATTTTCTTCTGTTCTCCTAATTTGTCTGCCACATTTGCTCCAGCACTCGGCCTGTAAGGAGAGAAGTTAACACTAATCCTTGTTCCCATCTTCAGTTTTCCAGCATGGTTTGCATGAGGAACGGCACCTCTCCAGAAGGTGCTGTACAAACGATGGCTCCTGGTTGCTCACAACTACAAAAACCTCTTTGTGATCTCAGAGTCATCTGAGGTATGAAACTAGGACAACAAAACCTGAATGACTGAAGAGCGTCCACTTGTGCATTCAGATGGAGGAAAGATTTTCTCCTGTTTTAACACAAGCTTCCCTGCAAATTGAGCCTTCAGGCAAGAGCTGGCAACTTGTTGGCCTTAATAATGAATGGAGGAAAAAGCTGGGTTTTCCTCATTACTTAAGCATCATGCTTCTTTATCCCACATAAGCATGTTAAAGATGCAGCAATTCTCTTAAGGCTGAAAGTCACACAAAATAATCCAAGACTTCATGACTGAGATGCAGAGATGTAGCCAGAAAGAACATTACTCTCCTGAAAAGCAGGATCTGCCGATGCTGGAGATGCCTCTGCTTGAGAACCATGGCTATTAGTCCTTAACTATGGGATGTGGCTAAAATTCCCGGCTTGCATTTCTGTTTCAGCACTGCTGAGGGGTTTCAATTGAAGTGGAGATGGATTAAAAGTCAGAAAGAGAAAGGGGCCAGGATGGTATGCTGCAAAGAGCAGATTTTCAACATATCTCTGGATTTAAAGGTTTCACAGGCCAAGAAGACCTTATCAACAAGCAGCCCGAAGTGAGACACAGCAGTGTCTCACTACATACGTAAAAACAGTGTGTCACAGGAAAAGAGCAAGAGAAACCTGAGTGGTGTCAGTAAGGTCTGGAGTCTTTGAAAGTAGGAGATCTGTAAGACAGAACTTCTAAAGAGAGTGCAGCACAGCTGGCACTAGAAAAGAACAGGAAAAGTCCGGCAATCCTGACCAGGCTGAGCTTTTGGGGAAATTTCAACCTCAGCAGTACCGGTTGCTGAGTCTAAAGCAAAGAACAAAGTGAGCAGGGGACATCTGTGACATGGTTTGATGCCATGAGAACCTGCAGCACACCCTGCTCCTCATCCTTTTCCTGTAGCCAGCCTCCACTGAAGCAGAACAAAGAGAAACTTCAGAAGATGCAATTACATATTTAAAGGGATAATTCTTCCTAGTTTTCACAGGAGGATCAACAGAAGCATTTAAACATGGGACAACTACAATACATGCAAAGTGCAAATGCAATCCTGTCCCCAAGTTTCCATGTAGCTCTCTGTCACAAACTTCCCTTAACAGCTCCAGAAACTCTGACTTAAAACTCTCCACAACATTATCAAGAACCATCTTAAAAACATTCTTTGTCCACATTATCCTGTTTGGATGTCTGTTTCACAACTTCCCTCCTCAGATGGTTTGGAACTTTTTAATGTCTGACTTCAATTAATTCAGAACACAGTCATAACCATTTATCTTGTGCCAATACTCTCCTTGGACTTCAACAGGTTTCCTCCCTCCTTGTGGTATTTACCTCCCAAGCTACCAGCTAGACTAAATAAGCTGTGCTTTTATAATCTGCATATGACCAGCAACAAAGTTTAAAATATTTAAAAGTCTAAAAGTCCAGATAACTTATACAAGAACTTCAAATGCCAAAAACATTTTCTATTTTTTTTTTTTAAATATAGCTAGAAAAAAGTGGGATGCTCTGGATGACTGGGCTAGTATTAGAAAGAGATCCCTGAGGTAATTATAGACTGTTTTGCCAGCCATTAACCACAGGCAAGATAACAGCTGTGACAGGACTCCGAATAAAAGAATTAACAAAATTTCCATTTCTTAATACCAGGCAAAGTGCTTTCACAGGGAACAGGTCTCCCATTTGACAAAGGTTTATGGCATTTCCCCGGAAGTAACAGCAGCCTTCTGCAAAAATGCTGTTGGGGGGGATGGGGCCAGGGAAGAAAGCCAATGTAGAAGAATGACAAGCATAGAGAATACAAACCTGGTAACACAATACTTACACAACGTGCAATCATTACTATGCTTAAAGCACTGAAAAATTCATGAAGATATTAATAGATTTTGTGTGTGCTGTCTTAAAGATCACTTCCACATGGAATTCTTTCAGTGCTTTTGAATCCAATCAGCTGTACATGCTACTTCTACATCGAGTTCATTGTCCTCTAGTCTGCATGCATTTTACTGCTTAAGTGCTGGCTTTTTGCTGCAATTGGACAGAAATTCACTGCCCTCTGTTATAGCCTTGCACAGCGATGGCCAAATTCATTGTACTGCAGCCCTCTAGACAATGGAGGGGGTTAACAGATATTGCTTAAAAGCAAACATTAACAGGTCAAGGAAAACAGCAGATGATCTTTCTGCCTATGATTCATTTACCAACAGGCCCTCCTCAGGACTGCAGCGCTGCTTGAATTGCACCAATGGCTCCTGTTGCAGCCTGCAATAAAGACCCAGATGTGGAGCAGAAAGGCAAAGTGTGCATTAAATGCACATGTGAAGGAAAAGCTGTGTCTTAATTATACAGTTGTGACAGTAAAGGAGTCAATTTCCATAGTTTAAAGAATAATACCACCTGAGTCAACAAATGGACTACAAACATCAAGTATTTTTTCTGTGTGTGTTTATACTGTGCAGTGTTTGAAAAGCACAAGCTGAGTTCAAGTACTGAGGGCCAGGCACATACAGCCGTCTGCCCTGACTCCACATTTCCAATCATCACCTAAAGATTTACTGATGGAGAGCTTCAATACTAACTGATTTCGCAGCTGAATCCATCTGGCTTGTGTTGTCACCATACCACCCCAGGGCGAAAGCCCATGTGCCCTGGGAAAGGCTGCTGTACCTGCCAGAAGAGATTTTATCCAATGCCTGAATATGTTCACCCTGCTTCACCCACTGCCACTGACCTTCTTAAAAATTTAACGGAAAAAATAGGCACCCACACCCTGTTCTATTAGCAAAAAAAAGCTAAGCAAAACAATAGGCATTCATTCTGCAGGTTCTGTACCCGTGCCATTTGGTGGTCTCCTCAGAGGCGGTCAAATGAAACAGCTCCAAGGAGTTGAAAAACATGCTTCCACAATGAGGTGATTAAATGTGTTTACAGGCAACCTCTGAACTGCAGAAGCAAGAGCTGGGGTACTTCACTCTCCCCCAGCGGGTCAGCATGGCACAAATACTCCCTGGGGTTTGCATCTCGGCCACAAACAGAGCCAAGAAAGAAGCAGGGTAGGCACTGCAGGCACAGCTGCAGCTCTGCCACCCAGACATTCCACTACCTTTGGAAATTCACTTTGTTTTTATATACGCTGCCCCTCCCACTGCATTGAGATTGTAAACGAAGCCAAGCAGAAACAGTGTTTTGTTGGGGTTCAAGCACATTCAACAACAGGACTGTTAGCCACAGGTGAAGGACTTGAATGATCCTTAAAAGCAGAAGAATTTATTCAGTATTTCTGAGCGCTGACTAACTTCAGCTAGAACATTGTTATCCAGACCTGTAATGTTCCTTTTGTTATGTTCGATTTCATTCCATACTTCCATGCACAGTTAGAAGCCATTCCCGTTCACTGCCATGTAACAGAGAAAGGTGGTCCCGTACCAGATGCTGTCACCCACAGCCATGAACATATCCTTCCCTACCTCCAGTCCTCTCCTTCCTTCAGTGTGAATTAAAAAAGCTGTCATTTAATGACCAAAACCTTCAAACTCTATGCAGTCTTAAACAGTAAAATCTTGCTAGCAGCTAAGCTGAAACTGATTTTTTTGCCCCCCACTTCATGAGAACACAACATGTCTGACAGAGCTCTTGGTGGTGCAGCTGACAAAGCCAACCTGGCATGACCAAGGTTCACACAGGTGAAACCTGTGAGAATTGAGAAACAGGGGTTTTTTAATCTTATAGTCATATGCTTAATTGTCAATCTGTACTTATTCTGTGTTTGTTCAAACTGCTTTTATCCATTAAAGAACTGCAGATAGTAAGTGTCCTCAAAGTTACTCACCCTAATAAAATAATGCATATGATATAAAAAACAACTACAAAAATAATGGATCCTACTGTGATTATGCGTAACCAAAACAGAAATAAAAAAATGAAATTAATACAGGGGAAGAAATGTTACAAGATCAATCCAGGCTTAAACTAGACTCATTTAATTCTGCCAGGAACTTTCACTTTGATGGATTCCTTCATTTAGATTATTTTAAGTCCCCTTCCTTATTTTGGTCTGGTGTTACACACACAAAAAAGTAAAACTTTAAATAAAAAAAAACCAACTAGTACAAATTTTTTCTTGTCTAGTTCAACTTGGAAAACACATTTACTTAAAGACAGAGAAAATCTGTTTCTGATTTCAAACATTGGATATTTCACAAGAAAATTGCAAAGAAAGGAATCCAAGGAATGTCCTTACATACACACAACACATGAGACAACTGGTGAGCAGCCCTGTGATCTTTAAAAAAAAAAAAAAATTTAAAAAAAAATCCACATTTCTATTATGGAACTCTTCTCCAGAGAGCAAGCAGCACATGCCTGGGATTTTTCACGGATAGCTTCTATCATTACTTCTTGCTATTATTAGTATAAAAGACTTTCCTCCCAAATGCACAGCTGTAAGAAAAGCAAGGACGGAAAATACTGCCCAAGTGCAGGCAGTGAGCACACGTGCCTACTTTACAGCATTTCTTGGCACTATTCTTTCTGCCTTTACAAAAGCTACAAAGGAAAGACAAACTCCAGGCTGTTATCACGGAAATGTGAGCTCATTTTTCACCACGTGCCAATGAACAGTTCATGATGTTCCCAGGAATCAATTCTTTACCAGGGAAATTTATTTAAATATTCCATTTGTACTCCTTCAGTCCCAAAGATCACTAACTAGGACCCAGATTGCCTCTGCTGCAGGTGCCCAACTTAGCTCAAGCTCCAATGTATGTTTGAGGAGATGGGGGCATCTGAATGCTGTGAAGAGCAGCCCTTAGATGGGCTTTCGTCTTGGAACTAGCAACTTATTCACAAATAAAACATGAAAATGTTGAAAAGTATTTTCCTATGCATCCAACTTAGGATTTAAAAAAAAAAAGCTAGAGTAATTCAGTTTAATTACGTAAGGCAAAAATATTTTGCTTCTGTACAAGCTCATTTGCTGCACATAGGACAATCTCTGAAAACTTCACCTCTTGGTTCATTTTTCCAGCCAGGTTATATAGATTACAGAAGTCTCAGTGTTTTTAGCGGCCTCAACAGGCTTGAAAACCTTTTACCTATTATACTTTTCATTTAAACAATTTCTGCCCTGCAACATTAATGCTGCAGCCAAAGTTTCATCGTGTATTGCTTTGTAGTTCCAGTGATCTGTTGAATTGTTGTGCATTGAAAACCTCTTGTTGGGGAGTTAAAAATTTTAAGTTGTGCAGTTTTTTGTAGACAAGAACAATTTCATTTAAGATAAACCACTGCATAGTAAATTGTGTTGTGCAATGTGCTAAGGTGCTCCCTAGGAACACTGGATCACTAGTCTGAAATTTGCAGAGTAGGAACTGTTGTTTTTGGTTGTACCAAGATCCTTTAGTGGGAACCTTGCATTAGTAAAAGACTAGCAGAATAAAAGTAGTCAATGGTTTATAGAATCACAGAACCATTTACTTTGGAAAAGACCTCTCAGATCATGGAATCCAACTATTAACCCAGCACTGCCAAGTCCACCACTAGACCAAGTCCCTAACTAGCTTAGAAAAACACACTGAGCAAGCACTGATAAGCACTTAAGGAATTAACGTAATTGTTATTCTTTCCCAGGGAAACTGTTTTTTTTATAAAAACTCCTAAACACTTCCTTACAACGCCTCTCCGGTGTCGGCTTTCAATCTACTTCAGTACGAAAAGTAGCAGTAAGATCAATTAAAAAAAAAAAAAACAACAAACCAAAACAGAACTATGGGCTTGAAACAAAATCAGTAAGCTTTTCCTAGTCCTAGTCTTTTAGTTTCAAAACCACGTGCTTAGGAAGTTCAATGAAAAAGATAAAATAAGACTGTCTCTTTGGAGGTAAAAACTCTTGTTGTTCCGACGGTCTGCACCATCTCTGAATGAGAGGAAGCATCACCCCGCAGAGCAGCCGAGTTTCTATCGAGCACCTGCAGCAACACAGCACGACCAACTACCTCTCTGCTCTTCTCCGGGTGCTCCATGGCATCTCACCCGTGCGGGGGGAAACCCAAATGAAGGCAAATCCGCCCCTGGTGCTGTGACACCGGGAGCGACGCTCCCCACACGGAGACTCGCGCCGGCCGCGCTCCTGCCCCCGCACCGCGCCAGCCTTTTGTCTGCCGGGCTGCCCGGCACCTTCCCTCAGGATCGGGACAACAAAAGGAGCCACAAAGCCACGCGCTGTCCCCCAGGCCGAGCGGCCCCGCTGGGCACACCGGCGGCCGCTCCCCCCCCCGCACGGCAGCCTCACCTTTCAGGCAGAACATCCTGCGGCCCGGCGGGCAGCGGCGAGGCGGGCCCGGCCTGCCGCCCTCCTTCCCTCCCTCCGCCCGCCGCACCGCCCGCCCGGCCCGGGGGAAACGCGGCCGAACGAGCGCGGCCACTCACGGGACGGGCCGCAGCTCCTGGGGAGGGACAGTGCGGATCATCTGTCAGCATTTGTCACTGCCCTCCCGCAGCCCGTGGGCATCCAGGGCTCAGCGCTAGGGAAGGAAGTCACTGTAATCCAGCGCGCCTGTTCCTTACAAATTACTGACTCGGCTCGTGGTGATCCTCTCCCTGTGTCTGCTCTCCAGAAAGTGCTTTGGGCAGTTTTCCACTTCTTCTATAGAGTTTATTCGTAACCCAAAATCTTCTAAGCGTATCTAAACAGTCAAGCTAGCAAAAATGTTTATTTCTGCAATACTGTATATGCCTGTGTGCTTTAAGGCTGCAGGTGGATGGATGCCCCATCTCTGGAAGTGTTCAAAGGCAAGGGTGGATGGGGCTTTGAGCAGCCTGGTCTGCTGGGAGATATTCCTGGCCAGAGCAGGGGGGTTGGAACTACAAGGTCTTTAAGGTCCCTTCCAGCCCAAGCCATTCTCAGATTCCTCTGCTGAGTACCAGAGATGTTGTGGCTAAAAAGATTTATTACATTATTCCCTGTTTCTGATGAGGACACCTTCCATAATAGAACACAACCTTGTAAGCATTTTATTTTATAAGGGTCACAAAGAGCTGCCACCAGCACTGTGCTTATCCATGGCATTTGGGTCTAAATTAAGCTGTGTTGTGTTGACTAACCTGGCTTGGCCTTGTACAGCAAAGAAATACAAAAACCAAGGAGCAAAGTAGGGGTCAGAATAGCCTATTTTGCTGAACAAAGAAGAATTGCAACTGTCTCCAAAAGCACAAATCCTAAAATCCTCCATGAAGAGCCAAATGAAAAAAAAAACACATGCAAACACATGTTATCTTTAGGTGAAGCTCCAAAAAAAGCCCTGTCCCAGACACCTTGAAAACAGCAATTCAGACCCCAGATGAAGCAGTGTTCATGAGATGCTGAGTACCATTAGTTGGGCTAGAATATTAAAAAATAACATTTCAAGTATCTGTCCTCATGTAAGAAAAGTTACTTTACTTTAGAGTGGAATATGAGCAGGCCGTGGTGGCAGAAAAATGGAGACATTACATTGGAATAATTTGAAATAAAAAAAAGAACATTTATATAGCTTAGGGTGCCCTTTGTCTTTCAAATCCCACTAGAAAGAGTACAGACTAATGTCAAGATTTCCTAATTCTCTGAGAAGCAAAGGGGCCCTTTCCCCTTAATTCCATTTTCTGGTGCTCCGGGCGTGTGTGTGCTCTTTACTACCCTAACTTTTCAGAGGGCTCTGGGAGTAAACAGTTTATGGAGGCAAAATAAACAAAAACATATTGTAGCTGGAGGAGGGTTACTTGGATACCAGAGGGATTTTAAGGTCCAATCTTGTTAAATCTACTCATTAATTACCTGCAAGGGGAAGTAAGAAGCGCGTCAGTGATAATCACCAGGGACTGAGAGCAGCTGCCAACAATTGACTGGGAACTAAGAAAGGACACAGCAGATTCTAGGGGAATCACAGACACAAGTAGAAAATACAAAAAAAAAAAAAAAAGTACAAAAAAATTTAATAAATTATACACCAAAAAAAACTACCAAAAAAACCCCCAAACCAGCAGCCTGTTCTATACATGGGCAGTGGGGAAGACTGTGTCAGTAAAACAAGAGGAAGCCAACTGTGGAACAATAATAGTGTCTGAGAAATTAGACACAGCTTAGAGACAATTGCTGAAAAGTCTGATTTGCTCTGGGCCATAACTCCAGGGGCACATACTCCTCTGGGAAGGTATGGGCCCTTGGGGAAGTCTATCTTCCTCAGGGGATACACTCTGCCCTGTTCACCAGCTTCCCCTCCCACCCTCACCAGGAGTAGAGCACAGAAGTGTGAAAGGGATCCTCCTTTAACACTTCTGATGTCACTTTCCTGATGTCCATTGAGAAAAAGGGAATGCTTAAAACAAAAAATAAGTGAAATAAAAATTCACATATTTTGGAAGAGGGCAGAATTATCAATCCTCAGACAAGCCTAAAGCAGTTTAGCATTTATTTTTTCCTAGTGTATCAGGACTCTGTGAGTGATCCAAGGACTTGTGCAGCTTTATAGCAGCAAAACCAAGGAGGCCTGATATCCCCTGACTATCTCAAAGGTAATGGACCTTGCCCTCTAGGAAGCTGGCAGCTCCTTGCTGCAGGTCTTCTCTTGCTTGGCCATTTGCAGTATGAAATCAAATTCCCATCAGGGAACCAGTTCTCCTACACTCTGCATCTCATTTTGCAGTCTGTGACTCTAGGCAACCAAATTTCCCCATCATACCTGGGTGAACTCTATGGAAATAACATGGAAATATCTTCCAACAGCCATATTACAAAATATGCTGACTCTGCAAAGCATTACATGTTGTGCTGGATACCAAGAGACAGGTACAAATGTGAAAGAACATATCCCACCACATCTATCCTGGGACAGGACAAGTGCCTCTCCCAGCTGCCATAATGCCATCTGCCATTGCCACCTCTCAGGGGGACACTGCTCCCCCCAAATGGATGCTGAACAGACTGGCTCCACAGTGGAGACCACAACTGACATGGAGAACTGTGCATATATATCCATGTTTAGTAGGGAATGGTCATGATTTTTTAAATAGAAATGCTTTAACCACATGAAACGACAAACTACATCTTTCATCCTTTCCCTTACCCTCAACTCTCTGAAACACCTATCAGCTCTGTGAGCACAGCTAGAAGAAAAGCTGCAGTGTCATTTTTCTCTTGTTGAAACATAACATTGCTAGTGCTATTTCTCTTAGCTGCGCTAATCTGAAAATGCAATAGGACAGGAGGGAAATAAATTCAAGACAAATATGTACATACTTTCACCACTTTTTGGATACTAAAGATTGTACCATTAAAATGAGCATGAGAGAAAATCCAGCTCAGATCTGCCCAACTCACTGAAAAAATTGATGTGGGTTTAGGCGCTGTCCTGCTTCACGTGTTGCTGCACATCAAGGTGCATCCCACTTTGCCAGCTGACTAGCAGGGCTGTTGGGACATCTAATTAAGCCCTGTTCTCTTTTAGAACCAAAGCAATCCTTGGAGACATCCTTTTCTGATACCCTGGATGGGTGCCAACTATCATTTTTTAAAGCCTGAATTCTTCTTACATGTTTGCCTTTCAAGCTGCGCATAACAAAACCAAAAGTAACAGAACAAAACAAAACAAAAAAAAAAAAACAAAAAACCAACAAAAAAATTTCTGAAAAGCTATCCAAAGAAAACAGCTGGAGTAAAAACAAAATTTTCAATTTGAGGGTTGACACAAGCCACACTATCTAGTGTGCAGGCAGCTCAAGCACTAAGGAAAGCCAGACCCAGAACCCACCAGGCCCTGTACTCCCACTGGTGATAAGAGACGGGAGATAAAGAGAGGTTAGGTCAGCCCCAGCATATCTTTAAAGAGTCAGCACTGACTCGGAAGCCAGGCATTGGAAAAAAAGATATTAAACATTATTTTGATAAGTAAAACCAAATATTCTTACAACTCTGAAGCAAGAGAAAAATATTTTGCTATTATCTCTTGCAGTTGATAGAACATATTATATTACCTATTCTACTTGAGGACTAAGGGTGGAGTTTCCTCATACAGTGAGGAAGGAAAGAAATATTTCAAAAATTATTTCAGATTAAGAAAATCGTTTGGTGAAAGCCACAGCAAACATAATGAAACAAGTAACTTACTGAAATGATCGGGCAGAAAGTATATCCTTTAAAGCAGTAACTCAAAGTAACTCAAATTGCTAAGTATTCACCATAGCAGGAGCTAAAAAGATCCTGTCCTGGAAAAAGTCATGCAGGCAGGTGACTTGTGATGAATGGATTTTTCTAAAATTATCAGTGAAACTACTACAGAGCTACTCTCGCACTCCAGATCTGCAGCTGCAGGGCCTTGTCAGACCCTTCAAGACTGGCATGGGAAACAGAATTTTCCTAACTGTCAAACGTAGAAGAAAAAATGGAGTTTTTCATACCTTTAAGGAGCAGGAATGAACAGAACCAATATAAACATTTGGGGAAAAAATGTATGCCCATAATTGGAACAATATTCTTCCAATAAAACCTCTGACAAAACTTGAAATTGTTTTCCTAGAGAATTAAATCTAAAACAATGACCTTTTACTTGAAGGAGGGACACAGTTCCACTTTAATCCTATGTAAACTCAGGAGCCAAAGTAAAATCCTTTATCTATGTGGGTTTTTTCCACCAAAATACAATTTTCAATGAGAAGCCTTTATTTCTACCTTAACTACAGCTCTACTGGTGGAGTTTTCAATCAGATGCTGCAGACAGCATTTGTTAAATCCTGTTGTGGTCTCTGATTATTGCAAACAAAAAGTTCTGTAATAAACCCAGCAGTGTTTGCAGGTGCAGACACAAAGTGCTTGGCCTTAAAATTAATAAAATAAATGGTTTTAGGAATGGGCTGCCTTCTGCCTTAAGTGAGGAAGAAAACAAACACAATGAAGTCATGAATTAGTTTGCCTTATCTTTTGTTTGTCTTACTCTTCAGACAAAAGGCACAGAAAGGGCAAAATCTTTTAAAGAGCTGCTGTAGGTCAAGAAAGAAATCTGTAACCAACTTCTCCAAATTCATTCAGGAATTTCTTTGCCACAGAATTTGAACAAAGAGGGCATTCCTGGTTTTGTGGGTAGGACCAGAGTGTACAGAGCCTTGACACATGACCAGAAGAACACACTAATTATATGGAAACAGTGGCTGATGGTCCTATATTTAAAGAGAGGCTAGAGCAGAAATTCTGAAGGAAAGGCCTGAGAAAACAACAGGCAATCCAGAAATTTCAATCTGCTGCTAAAAGACCTGCTTCTCAATAAAAAAAAGATTCATTATTTTGTAAGGGTTGTGTGCCAAATTAGCTTTGATTAATGGATGCAACAAGGCTTTATTGATACTGTTTACTATTAAAACAAAACAAAAGTGTCCCTCGCAGGCACTTTCATTTACCCAGTCATCTGTGCACTGCTCCAGAAAATTGCCACAGGTTGGCAAGGGCTTGTTCCCTCAGATTGATGTCGTCAGCGTTCCACTAACCCTGGTAACAACAAGGCACTGGGGAATGTTCTGAGGCCACCCTCGGGTAATCAGGAATACCAAAAGCACAGGCAGCGTGAGGAACACGTGAATTCCCCCGCTGTCACCCTGGCACACAAAGACAGCTGCACCATCCTGCAAGGATGAGGAGAACAGGAACAGGTTGTTTCCTGAAATACACACAATTTGCATCATGTTGTAACCAAACAGAGCAATGGTCTTTAAAAAAAAAAAAACAACAAACTCTTCAGCGCTGAAACAAATGCCAGACCGACACAAAGCAGCAAAGAGAAGAATCGGTTTCTCTTCTGCCCTAATGTATACGAGTGGGCAGACACACCATCCATACTGCTTGGGGAGCTGTCTTCATTCACATCACCACAATGCTTACCTAACAAAAAATAGTTCACTATTGAGGTAAAAAAAAAAAAAATTGAGGTAAAACCAACAGCACTTTATACTGTTCTCTTCTGATTTATAGGCCAAAATACACTCAAATCTTTGACAAAAAATTACAAAAATTGGCACTTGAGCATGAGCTGTCCTTGGGAAGCAAATTGGGCCAGTATTGTTATCAGTAACCGTGCTAGGGCGGGTGACAGAACCATTTATAGATTGTTACAGCTTCACTTGAGTAGTGCAATGGGAACTATTTCTACATTCCCACCTGTTCTGATTCCCTCCTTGCTGCAAAGCTGAGATAGCCCCAAGGTGTTTTCTGCATTGTCCCCGGGGCAGAAACACAACTGCTTCTTCACTGAGAGGTGTCAACACAGAGCAGCCAGAACAAAATGGGTTATTCCTTCTTTGACCTGATTAATTTAATACATTTGCTGCCTTCCTCACAGTCCCAGCTGAATCACAATCTGACTGAGACCACGGAAGAGCTGCACCCCCCTTGCTATTGACAGCTCCACTGTCAGAGCCAGCTGGCACCCCGGGGGAAAAGGAGTTGTGGTGCTGAGTGCAGGGCATCTTCTCCCTTTGCAAAACCAGGTCAAGCTGGCTACAAGTCAAACACAGAATTTAGTACCTGAGTCTGGGACTGCATGTCACAATACCTCATTTCATTCTGAAATGAAAATGCCGTTTTTACCCTATATGGCATTACATGCATGACTCAAGGTTAATAAAATTGAGTTAGTAACTCCTGGATGAGAGTTTCCATGTAAGTGTACAGTAGGCTGTAATCAGTCACCCTTACTCACCACCTCTTTGGCAGGCTGGATTACAAAGGAGAAAAAGATACAAAGGCTCAATGGAAATTACAAGTAAGTACAAACACATTTCAGTTTCTAAAAGGCAACAGCCTCCACTATTCATTAGTTTCTGTCCCTATTTCAGACATTAAAATTAGACACGAATGACAGAATCAAAATTAAGAGCCTGTTTCTTCCAAAGGTCCCTCTTTAATTAATGTAGTCATTAGCAAGGTGCCTGCAAGAGTGTGATTCAGAGTATTAAGCCTAATACATAAACTGTGAGCACCCCCACTGCATTAGGGAGCAAACACCTGCATATGCAAAACAAAGCCATGGGGAAGAAAAAAAATCAAATTCAGACATGCAAACAAGCAGAAGGAAAGAGAGGCAGCAGGTACAGGAGCAGGCCTGATGGGATGTGACTGATGGGGGCATGCTGCACGAACCAAGGCACAGAGTGTGTGGAGGGAGGGCAGGTGCCCCTCCAAAGCAGTCAGGAGGTGAAGCTGTCCCTCGCTCCAAGAACTGCTCCTAACAAAGCTGACCTGCTAACTGGCAAGCACAGCTTCTTGTGCCGTGATTCACGAACATGGCCCCCAGTTCCAAGAAGTGAGAAGAGGCGTGGGCAGAAACCTCCCCCGTCCCCTCCAATATCCACAATATGCACTTGTGCACTGTTACTGTGGACCTGTGCTACCCTGGAGAAAGCGTGACCGGGATAACTTCTATTTAACATCCCCACGTGCTACTCTCAAGGAAAATGCAGCCCTGTCGCTCCCTCTGCTTAGGTGTTTGATCTGACAACTTCTGAGCAGCTTTATATGAAAACCTTCTACGGTGCTGGTGCTTCTCAGATCTCTTATTTCGGAGTGAATGGGTAAGTACGTGATGCACCAGTTGCAAAGCACCTAATTCACAGCCCATAATTGCCTTCCAAACAGTACAAGTTCACCAGGACTCAATGTCCAGGGAACCCATCTGCTTCAGGGAGATAAAAGTACCAGGCAGAAGCTGCCATGCCATATGTAGGGCAAGCTCTAGATGGAGCAGAGGGTGTACATATTAATTACCTTTACCTGGGATGGAAAATGTGCCATTCTCTTAAGTATCCAACATACATGCTCACATGCTCAAAGTACACCTTGCTTAGGTATCCAAAGCAACTAGGCCTTACATTTTACCCACTTCAGCTCAGGCTTTGGAACAATAAGCTACAGAATCAAGTTGTTACAGCATTTACACTTCAATTCTCCAAGAGAAAAAAAAAAAAAAAAAAAACCAAAACCAAACAAACAAAAAAAAACCAAAACAACAACACAAGGTTTCCACTTACAAATGGGAGAGGCTGGTAGATAAATTATATTAATACAAAAATATAAGCAAAAATAAACACTTAAACCAAGCCCCGACAAATAAGGTGGATGGCAAACCTAAAGTTTAATTTCTTTATTTTTACTGAAGTTCTGCAGCTAAAAGACAAAAAAAAAAAAAAAAGCATTTCACAGTTTAAACCACTAACTGTCAAATCCACCCTATTTAATTGTTCCAAATATTACAACAGAAGCTAAATACACTCTTTCAGAATTCATCAACTTTATTAATTTAGCCACATTCTTAACCTTCACCTCCACTTTCTTTTCATTTGTAACAGATTGGAGGAAAAACAAGAAGTTGTTACATTTGCAATGTTCTGCCAGAATGGTGAGCTATGACCATGCTGGAGACAAAGGTCCCCTCAGTTTTAGAGGACAATTCCTGAAACAGTTGGCTAAAACTGCATACAAATAGAATATTTCATGTACTCTATTACTCCATGAACAGCGCACGGGAAAGCACATACAGCACATTGTTCCAGCTCAAACAGTGCATCCAATCACTGGAAAGCGTCCAGTCTGCTTTATAAAATATAGCTACTTAAGAGTAAAATATGAAAGTTAGGAGGAATCAGTTTTGACCCCTAGTGAGGGGGAAACATTTGCCCCAAGTTTTCAGCCTAAGGATAAGCTGGACATTAGAGGGTACCCCAGGAACAAGAAAAAGCATATAAGCATATAAAAGCAGAGAGAAGTTTACATATCATGAAGTAAAACTGGAAACCTGTCAAAGCAATACACTCTCAGGAGGAAAACCACAGCACCTCGCGTGTTTCATCATGGCCACAAAGAAGCAAGCCAAGGAGTGCTGCACCAGCGAGCCTGCTAATCCAAACAGCACAGAAACTGCGGGACAAATTGGGTTGCAGTGCCCCTGTAACTTTGGAAACGCAGGGTTAAGTCAGGTGCTGCTCCATTTGTTTGTGTTTCCCACCACTGTGGTCTTCTACAGTGCAAGCAGCCAAGAGAACTCTGGCTGGAGCTACTCTGCACCTGAGATTCAAGGTGTCCAAGTGAAGGCAAGCACAGTCGGGGTCTCACCTGACAGCAGCACAGAGCTGCCCAGAAGGAACTGGGATCTGCCCCTGGAGCTCTCAAACACCAGGGGTTAACTTCCCCTCTGCCTAAGAAAAGCACACTTCTGACACAGTGGCTCCAACACACGGATTCAGCAACAGCACACAAGCCTGTGCTTCCCTTCAGCTGCTCCATCCTGACGAAAACCATTCCACAATCCCCTGAGAGATTAAGGCTCTTCAACACAGTTAGCTTACATTAGTTATGGCTCTTGGAGTAGGCAGTGAAACCAGCCACAACTCTCCATAAAAAAAAATCTACAGGGAAATGTCCTTTAGCACAGACTGCTGTTCTCCTGTCACTGCTTCCTGGAGAGGCACAGACATGCTGGGATAGCATCCGGGAAAAAGGAAGGACTGCAGCAAGTTTTATACCATTATAGAATTTTTTTTTTTCATTTCTGTTTTTACCTGGAACACTTTTGATCAAATAAACAATTCTACTGTTTTTTAAAATACAAGATATTTGCATTTTCAAAATAGCAAAGAATTGGAATTTGGCAAGGATTTTATAGAATAAATAACCATGATGTCTGGATCCATAGTTTTTTAATAAAGCAGAAGTATGCATGTATGTTTAAACAAATGGTTCTGTGCTATCAATGCAGATATTCTGTGATACCAATATTTCTTATTTAAACTTTTTCCTGTAGGTTACAAATTTTTGCTTAGCAATCCCATTTTAAGATTCCCATCTGTGGCAATATTTGCCAGAAGACATAGGAACACAGCAAAGCTTTGACTAAACTTGCCTCAATGTACAAGCACACAAAAGTTGGTACTTCAAGTTATAGTTAAATGAAGGACTTGTGACTCTCCCCAGCTGTTTTAGCAGCGTGAAGACTTTTGTTTGCCACTGTATATCATGAAAGTTTTACAGAACCCTCTGCTGTGCCATGATAAAATATGCTAAGACAAATAGTACATACATCAGTAATTGAAGTAGTACTCTGCTCCCAGCTGTGCTTCCATAAAAGCACATCCAACAGTTCAACCACAAAAATTTGAAATAAACTTGACCAATTGTTACAAATGCATAGAACTGTATCCAATTTTATCTTTGCACACAGAACCTACACGTAAAAGGTAACAGAAGACAGAAAATTAACTTTTATATCAAATCTCTCATTATTTTTTCCTTTCAAACATTCATATTTGCATGTTTCCTACACTTACTAATAAACCTAATATTTTTTTTTAAAAAAAACAAAACATCCCCCCAGAAAACATACAAAACAAAAACAAACAAAAACCACAAGCCAAACAAAAAAAAAAAAAGAAAACTTTCACAAAAAGGTATATAAAGCATATAATATTTGTTTTGGACTTACTCCAGGCTCTTCCAAAAATGCTTTTTGAGGTTTCCATAAATGGTTATTTATGGACTTACCCAAAGCTTCAAGAATCATTTTCACAGACACACATGCCTCAACACTACAATCCATCACATGTTATGGCTTCTGCAAATGCTAACAGTTCCCTTTGGGTTTATGGGCCTTTATCTGTGCAGTAACTGGCATGACTTTTTCCCACTTTGAACACAAGATCTTGTGCAATAACATACAGGAAAAAAAAACCCAATGAAATAATTTTACATTGGAATAGCAACAAGAAGAAGTCTGGATTTTGTGATCTTGCTTATAGAAACCTAATAGTTATTGGTACTCTTGCATCTCAATACTAAAAAAATGTGATTACTTGTCTGTTCCCAAAACCCCCTTGTAAATGATATTCATGACTTAGAAACCTATAATTTAAAAATTATTTGGACTGAAGACTGGGGTGATACTCTGATGCTGCAGTTAGGCAACTCTGATCTCACCTATCTCCACCCTGAATTTCTACAGGAAACACTAAAAATACAAGCTCCAAAAACCAAAAGGTCTTGAGTCTCAAGTCTGCCTCTAGAAAATGAGAAAAAACTCATCTGATAGTATTAAACTTCTATGGTGCAAATTTAACCAACCACAGGTAGTACAGACATAACTAAAGGGCATCATTTTTATAACATAATGAGGCAGCATTATGCTACAAACTGCTACTGTGACAATGCAGTAATTGTTCACGTTATGGAAATCTGACCCCTTGGTGAGTGTGATGTTCTCAGACCGTGATAAGTCATTCGGAAGTTAACTGACAGCTTTGGTCAGAGTTGTCATCCGGATGTTAGGATTGCTTCCATCAGACACATTGCAAGGACACAAAAGGCTCAGCCCACAAAGATCTGTGAATTTAAATTTCTTTTGCCATTAAAAGAAATTCTCACATTCAGACTGGTTTTGCAAGGAAAAAAATGGGCATTTTACATGTTTTAGTATTAAAGACTGAGAGTTGGCCAGCAAACAGCAGAAAGCCAGGGGCTGCCACCTTCTGAACTGGGCTTGATCAGTCATTAAAATACAGCAGTTAGCTGAGAAATAAGGTTTCTCTAATGACTCCAAGTAAGTTTTCCAGGTAACATAACCTGCAGCCAAAACTTTTGTGATGCAGAATGATTGGAAAACAACAAAGTGAAATGGAGGGAGTGGGTAAAACATCAGAGTAATAAACGGGGACAGGAGCTGGGGAGAGACTGGAAAATCTCTTTGTGTAAGAGCTTCTTCTGATGCATTGTCACCTGTGGCCAGACCTGATTGCTAGCTGTGCTTCTCCAGCACCTGGCCAGAAAAGCTTAGTTGTTTTGATTCTGCCATGTGACTCATTTCCTTTCCAAAAAAATTAAATATGGTGAAGCCTGTGCCATGAACTAACTCATGTGTTATCTCTATTCAGAGCTACTTGCTATGTCATACTTGTGATAACACAGGCACACATGAACCACTGTCCCATTTTTCCATCCATCAGAAATCCCTTGCAACACACCCAAGCACTTTAATTTCAAAAGAATACTCCTCAGTCTCTTTCCAATAAAGTGGTTTTTAAAGGAAAAAAATGCTCTGAGCTTCAGTTTGAAAATACGTGCTGCCCCGGGGAGTAAAACACGAGAACTAAAAACTCTGATTAAAGAAGAAACGTGAGAGTTACAGTGCGCCCTCATTTCAAAGGGCCTCCAGCTGACTGAGGAGGAAGAGGGCTGAGCAAGAAATTTTTACTGTCAACTTTTCCCACCTCTTCTACTGAGAGCTTTATCAAATGTGAAGTCTGATTGGTGCTACCAACTCCAAAACACTCTGCACTACTGTGTACATCTTAAAAAGAAGAGAGAAGCAGCAGCCCCTGACTTCCAGGTGCACAGGGATCAGCCCCGCAGGACACCGGGGAGTGCCCCAGGTTCGCAGGTCCCGTTTACTTTTGTTCTTCGTGCTCATTTCAAACTGGCAAATCCAGCCAATCTCTGTGCTCGGTGCTGTGTGCAAGCTCCGGTTTGCAGCCAAAGCAGATTAGCCACTTTGCTGGTGAAATACCACGCAACACATGCTGCCTTGTGCCTGTCACCCAGCAGCCTCGTGGGAATGCAGTCTGAGCCTGGAGGAGCAATGGAGCGGCAAAAGAAGAGGTTTAAAAAGACAGGAAGAGAAGCAGCTCAGAAACAACAACAATTGCCTCATTTCCAGGCTGTTATTAACACTCCTGTCCTTACACGTACAGTTAGGAGAAGGACAGCCTGTGATTTGTCAGACTTACTTCTTTTACCAATTTACCTGAGCAAGAGCTGCAGGGAAAATTATTCTGATAGCTGAGAAACTATTAAAATTTCATCAAGCTTAAAATAGTCTGGTTTTCTATATAACACTTGCTATGTCTGCTGTGCCTCTCATTTCTTTCTAGTTTGTGTTAATTTAGTAATGTTGTTAATTTGAGCACCAAAGACAATACTGTTTTGAGCCCTCAGTTTTACAAAGGCTGGCAAGCAGTAATGCAACAAATTAATTCAAGAACACAAGTGGCCATTTATCACACATGGTTTTGCCTTTGAACACAAACCTAAGACAACCACTCTGCCAGGTATGGATTCTCAAACTCTTTCAACACCGTGCAAGCCTGACTCACAGTCCAGGGTAAAACACCTGCAGCTGTGACAAGTTTCTCCTGCCCAAATACATAACCCCACACTCCCTTCAGCCTTGGCAATCCCTGTCAGTCTGGCAGAGGATCCTGGTCAGACAGAAATGCACAGTTAGATTTATGATCCAAGCACATTTTACAAGTTGAGTCAAACTGTTCCCTGCAAAGAGGAAATAAGCCCTGCATAATCTACACCTCCCCACACCTTCCCTTCCAAAATGACATATTGCCATCTCCTCTATAGGCAGGCAGGGAGGCTTTCATAGCTTGCTGCCCAATTACAGGAGGAATTCTGCCCTCCCCCTCCAGCCGGTACAATGGGTTCTTTATGTAAATCACTCAGAAAAATTAATACACCATTAATCCATCAGTAAAGCTTCCTTTCCCATCTCTGCCCCGCAGCGTGAGCACAGGCTAAGGAAGGCAGCACAAGAAACTTTATGGAAGCACATAGAAGCCAGCAGCAGGGCTCAATGGTTCTTCTGATCCGTGCAAGATCCCATCCCACAGGCATTAGAAGCTAATCTGGCACCGCTGTACAATATCAATATACCAACAGTCAAAAGTAAAAATTACTGGTTGCAAATGCAATCTCCCTTTTTAGAAGTTTTGCAGCAGTGAAGTAGGTTAAAAAAACAATCTTCAAAGCACAGATTAAAGTTGTGTCCTAGCATGCAGGGAGCAAAGCACGAGCATATACATCCTGTGTTAGTGTTCCTGCATCCAAACCATTTACTAAAGCCACAATCTGTTCTGACACGGAAGTGAAATTCTGGTCAAACAGCTATTAACTGCTCCGAGAAATGAAAAGAAATAAAAGGCCCTTTGAAGATCAAATGCCCTTCGAGAGCCTGCTTGCTTTTACAAAACCGACCTTACAGCACAACAGAGCCAACCTTACACTTTTTCTATTAACAAACTACTGCTCTGGCAGCACTAGAGAAATTACAACCAAATCACTCACTTTACTGAGGATTTTCAACCTTGCGTGCACACACACTGCTGCCCACCAGCCAAATACTGGTCCTGCTCACCAACTCGCATGAGCAAACTTCTGAAATTTGTTTTGATTTATGGCAAATATGAGGTAATTGCTTATTTAGTGACCTGACAAACTCCATCCAGAAACAGAAAACAAAAAAATAAAACTACTTTTTAGAAGTTGCATATAAAATATACTCCAGGTCTGAGCATTTCACATCAGTCAGAGCTGCTTATCTCATATCCTCGATGTCCCCTCCTCTCTGTGGAGCAATTCCCTTCACTTTCTCATCATCTCTTTCATTTTGCATCTGGGACCTCTTCTCAGTCTGCCCTCATAAAACAAAATACACTTAAATTTTTCCCAGCAGGACCATGAGGCAATCATCGAGGAAAAGCCACCCAGTCGTTTAGAAGTGTAGTCTTAAATTGCTTTCGGTTCCACATTTTGAAGAGAGATTCTAGCTGCACCTGCCCAAAGACTCTGGCACCCATGACTACTGGCTACAAGAAGCATAAACGAAACTTACCTATATCCCACACAATCAGTACCCAGGCGGGAAATTAGAGCTTTTTCCTGTTAATTTCTATAAGCTTTCACAGATTTAACCCCCCAATAAACTTAGCTAGGCAGTGCTGCACCTCAGCTTTTGTGCTGCCGCCCTCCTCCTCCTCCCCCGCCACCTGCGGCTCCTGGCTCCCGGTGGGACCCGAGCAGCTGGACAGAGCGGCGTGGAGCGGGGCTGGCCCTTCAGCAGCACTCGCAAGGGTTAAAGAGAGAGCAAGTCACCTTTCTTCTGCTGGCTTCGGTAGGTCCAGGTCTCGTCGTCCTCGTCTACCTGCTGCACGCACATGGAGGAGAGTTCCCCATCGCTGCGAAACAATCTCTTTGTCTGCCTTGACAAGGACGAGAAATTTATCCAGCTGACAGCACGCGAGAGAGAGCCTGGGTTTTGTTTGAGTTTGAAAGATCTCGAAACACACTCCTTTTTCATTTTCTTTCAAGCCGGCCACTGGCGTCGGTTCCAAAGAGACCTCTCTGAAATTGTTCCCGTCCCCTTTCTCAGCGGTTTTCGCGGGAGGCTAAACAAACTCAATCCGACTTCAGTCCAGGTTTCTTCTCGCTGCCTTTAGCCCAGCACCAGTATGGAGGTAGGTGGCTGTGCCAGCGCAGCTCCCCCGAAGCTGTTTTGATACAGCACTTAGGGAGCTGCCAAAGAAAACAAAGGGGAGAAAAGCAGCAGAAAGTGGCACCTTGCAGCAGCTCAGCGGAGCATGTAAGGGCTGAGCAGAGCACAGCATCGAGGCAAGTGTTTTCCCCATTCTCCACTCAACAGCAAAAACTGTAGCTCCACTCTTCTCCCTGGCATCGCTGCCCAGGAGCGTGCAGGCAATTCAGTCCTCTCTTCTGGCTGGTCAGGAGCAGCCCACGAGGAGGGAAGAGCAGGCAGAGATCACGCCTTGGCATGGCACTGCTCACGAAGGACAATAAAGCGACCGCACTTCTGCCGCCTCATTCTGGCTTCCCTGCTCTCTTAGAGAAAAGCCTGGTGAAGGAGCTCCAGGAAGGCTCTTCTAACAATAAAACCGACTGCGTGGCTATCGCTTAGGATTAGAGTGAAATATGATAGGCTCGCTCTCCTAAAAGCAAAACTCCTCCTTTCCTCAGCCAGCTCAGCGGCAGCACAAACTTCTGAACTCTGCGTGCAGAAATAAGAAAGCACTTGCGCACCTCTGTGGACTTGGAGAGGGGAGGAAAATAAAATCCTGGAGCATTTCCACACCAGAAGCATCCTGAACAGTGTGCTGAAAACATTAGTGCCCCGTAACTGGTGGTACATTTGAAAAGAAACTAAATAAAAGTGCATAGATATAAACAAAATCCGAGCAGATATTTAGTGATCGGGCTCTCAGTGGGGTCACTACAGCTCATAAACCAGGTTTCGCTCCCCGCTGTTACATTCTGCTGCCTTCTCTTTAAACTAACAGCTAGGAAAAGCACTCCACGGTGTGAAAGTTTTAAAAAGTCAGGCACTACTGAAAGCTGCAGTGCTCGCCCTGCATGCCAATACCAATGCTGCTCCCAGAAGGGAATAAGCCTACAAGATGGAGGGGCAAAGGGAGCATTTTAAAGGAGACAGGAGTTGGTTATACCAAGGCACCCCAATGCCCATGGCTTTTGCTGGAATTGGTCACCAAGATAAAAGTTGACCAAAAAAAAAAAAAGTTTCTATCTTGCAGTAAAAAAATACAGTTGAAGGTGGGAGATAGCCAGTAAGGTCAGCTCAGTGAATCCTCAAGGAGACGGTGGTAGTGAGGAATCTAGGGGAGAAGTGGGGGAGGCGAAGAGGAAAAAGAACACAAAACCAAACACTTTATCTGAAGAACAAACATTAATGTCTTCACGTCCTAGCGGCTGCAGATGATGTTATCAAAAGGACAAGGATCGTAAGAAAAGAGGGGTGCCTGCCGTGTTCGGGGTCCCGAGCCGCCAGTCAGATTTACACTATTGCAGAACACGCCCCAACCCCTTGGCAGATGCTACCGCAGCCCTCTGGATTCTGTTGCACAGCCTCTTCAAAACCATTAAAAACAAAGGCTCTGGCTTTTTCTGAAACTTATGGCTCTCTGACTCATAATAAGAGGATAAGGTTTAACCCACTGACTGGGAGGCAAAAAGCTAAGTACTGTATCAGATTACCCTATGAATCAACCAGGCACACCAAAGTGACCTTTGGCTCCCACTAACACAGCACAATGGGTCGGCCAACTGTCTTCTGTAAATAATTTAATAGGCTGCATTTAAATTGACCTCACTCCAACAAGGTAGTGCATGTGTACATACCCAGGTCTCCCACCACTTCCCAAAGCCAGTGGTGCCGTAGTGGGGTTGTGGAGGGAGGGGGTGCACGCTGAGTGTGTGCTAAGTGAGTGGGAGTGGGAGCTAACACACTGCTAACACTCGCTTTTCTCGCTGTGTCATCAAGTCCTTCTAGTTGGGGCTTTTTTGTCTTTGTTAACAGACACCACTCCCCATCCCTGATGAGACAAGAGACCTGGGTAGGGTTGGGAGGTTTCCTTTGTTTTTCTTCCTTTTGCTTACAAGAAGACTTGAGAATGTGGAGAGAGGTACCCCTGGAGACCCAAGCACTAAAATATCCTTTTTGGAGCAGCTCATGCACAAATAGGCAGGATTTAATATAAAAATCAAAAAATCAAAGACCATGCTTAAAGTGAACTTAGTTCTTTTGACAAAAAGTAAACATTTGGAATTGCCAGTACTGAAAAGTACAGAGAACTGTAGACTACCACAGCTATTACTGGCTAAATTATACAGAGCCAGATGTATAAAAACCCTGGTAGGAACTGTACAATCACAGTCATCTCCGTTCTACTGTACTACTTACAAACAGAAGATCAGAGGAACCAACAAGAAGGAAACCCTTTCAGGTTAACCCAAAATGCCAGGGTAAATCCCAGAGGCCTGCCCAGAGTCTAGGCAGCAATTTAATTTCAGGAATTTTCCTGACCTGTCTGTACCTCTGCCTTTTTAACACGGTGCTGAGTCACAACTTGGTGATGCAAGAGCAAAAGCACCGTGACTGACCATAACATTTCCATTGTTACTGTAAACAGAGTAGTGCAATGCTTTGCTCAGGGTTTGTTATTATTTTATTTCATTGCAGGAAAAGATTCATTGCTATACACTTCAACACTGTCACTACCACAGAATGCTTCTTATTTCTAGGTGACAAGCTTAATATCAGCATACATTGTTATACACGTGGATCAAAAATAAATTTCCCAAGATAAATTGCTGGGAAAACAGCAATTACCATTTAAAAATCAATACATGTTGAGTAACTGTTGCAAGTTAAGCCATTCTTTAATCACTAGCCAAATACAGAGCCACGGAGTTGGAAATCCGTGCAGAGGAGAGCAGCAAGGCTGGTGAGGGACTTGGAACACAAGCCCTGTGAGGAACGACTGAGGGAGCTGGGGATGTTTAGCCTGGAGAAAAGGAGACTCAGAGGTGACCTTATCACCCTCTACAGCTCCTGAAAGGTGGCTGTAGTCAGGTGGGGTTGGTCTCTTTCCAGGTAGCAACTGACAGAACCAGAGGACGCAGTCTCAAGCTGCTCCAAGGGAAATAGAGGTTGGATATTAGAAAAAGTTTTTCACAGAAAGAGTGATAAACTACTGGAATTGTCTGCCCGGGGAGGTGGTGGAGTCATCATCCCTGGATGTGTTTGAAAACAAGACTGGGTGTGGCACTCAGGGCCGTGGTTTAGTTGAGCTGTTAGGGTTGGGTTTGTTAATCTTGAAGGTCTCTTCCAACCCCGTGATTCTGTGGAATTTTAGCACCTGAAACACTGCAGAGGCCTAAATTTAATTATGTAAAACACTCTACAAGGCCATATGAAAGAAACAAATACATTTCTAATAAGCTAAGCCAATTTTCCCAACCTATTTTCTCCCTTCTCATCATACAAGAATATAGGCTTCATATTTTCCAGGTTATGTATGTAAAGGTTAAGGCATTATTTTTGGTACATTTTTTAAATACAAATCCATCCCAGTAAAAAACATGAAGGAATCACAGAAGAAGAAACATGGTGCTTGAAGTAGAAGGCTAAACTGGTTCCTTCCCCTCCTCTTTTTTATTTCTTTCTTTTTCGAGGTGAACGAGACCGAATAAGCATAGTCTCACATAGCATCAGGATTTTTACCATGCATCACGATCTGATGGTCTGAGAATTCTCTAAAAGTTGTTAAGCAAAAATACGCACATGGTTCACAGCCATTGTGTTCTCCTAATGAAAAAACAGGGGAAAAAAAGTGTCACCTGAAAAGATTTCGGGTCAGTGTAAAAAATCAACAAAACAGAAGGGCAGAAACCCCAAAACGCTACAGACATGCTCCGTTTTTGGCTTTTGGCACAATCTGTATGTTAATTTAATTCCTACATTTCCTAATCTATCATTTCTCATGACTCAACGAGACAGTAACACGGGATGATTCACAATCACAGCTTGCTGGGACAGCTCATGCTCCAACAGCTGAGAGAACACCTCTCTCTCAGGCTTCCTGGGTGTTTTCCTTCAGGTGATAACAACTCATCATCAGCCAGTCATAAAGCCATTTGAATTAAGCACCGGCAAAAAGCCATTGAAAACCTTCCCTGCAGTCTTATCCCAACCTTACAAAGATCTTGCTGCAGCCAGCAAAAGGACAGGGGTGCTCCAGCAGCCCTGAAAGCACCTCCATCCCAGAAACCACCCCAACACCACCAGATCAGCTACACATGGTCACCTCCCCATTGCACTCATCATCTCCAGGCAGATGTGTGGGAATTTCAGTCAGCTTTGAAACCTTGTCAACCTGAACGCCATCTGAAGTATTTATCTACAACGTGCCTGTTCTTTTACAGGTGAAATGCTCACATATGAAATGCTCACATAGCAAACCCATAAAGTCATCCATATTCCTGCATGATTATTTACAGCAAAGCAGCCACGGAGAGCATTCTGGTATAAGAGGGCCTCAAACTTCCAGTTAAGGTTGTGTCCCTTTTTATGTGCAGGGCACATAAGTGAGAAACTCTTTCCCTCCCAGTGTGAAAGGACCTGCAAGAGGGAAAAAATAGTAAAGAAATAAAGGAACAAAAATGAAGTTACTTGCCCAAGATCACAGAATGGATAAGCAGCAAAGCTAAGAAAAGAAAGTAGGTCTCCTGGCTGCCAGCCTTGGAACCTACTTAAGTAGGCCCTGTCTCACACAAAAGCAATGCCTATTAATTGTTTCTATCACAACCCTTACAGAACCTCTGAATGCCCTAATTATAAAGAAAAACTTCCTTTCTGTTTGTACCCTTTTTGTTTTGTGGGTTTTTGTTTTTTTTTTTTCAATTCAAAAATAGACCATATCCAAACTAAAGGAGGAGAGAGTTTTGTACTGTAGGACTGCTTCGAAGCAGCCTATCTGCATTTCCAGCTTTGTTAGATGCACAAGGAAAACAAAACAAAACAAAGCCAAAACAAAACAAAAAAATCATACTGCAGACAACTATTTTATCCTACAGAGGGTAAACCAGATTTTAGGCAAGTCTGTAGGATGCACCTGCCACCAGTCTCTCTTCATCTATTTAACTTCTGTATCAAGGCAATGTTTTCTCTGATTCAACAGCTGCACTTGCTTTGATAGGAAAATTCTGTAAAAACAGGGTACAGTTTCTAAGAAGTGCTAGGCTAACCTGGTGCTGGTTCTCCCCCCAACAGCAGCTGTATGTAGCGATAATGATGGCTCTTACTGAGAGAGAGAGAGAGAAATCGAGCAAGGAACAGGAACAGTACGAGCTGGTTGTTACCCAAAAAGATATTTGTAAGAGGGGCGGGACCAACGCCAGAATTGCCCAGAAAAAAATTACTGTTCTTCTCTAAAATACTTTGATGCCAAAAGAGCAGACAAGTTAACTGTGCATAGAGACACCCACCTACTTCTGCCATGTACAAATGCATGCACAAGCTTTTGGCTTTCTTCATCAGCATAATTCCAGAGCTGATGCAAAGCCCAAATTTCATAGAAAATGTGCTTGCAAGTATGCAAGGAGTAGGGTGATTACTGAGGGCAGGAGCAGTTTCAAGTATGAGCTCTGCTAGGTAAGAGTGTGATGGATAGATACCCTTAAGGCATTTAAAGACCTGGCAGTGTGACACCCGGGGACATGGCTCAGTGGTGGACGTGGCAGTGCTGGGCCAACAGCTGGACTCAATGATCTTAGAGCTCCTTTCCAACTTAAACAATTCCATGATAATCTGAGGGATACAGGAGGAAAGGGCTTGATCTGCGTTAAGTTTCAGCCTTGCCTACACACGGGCGAGCTTTTCCTTCGTGAGGTTTGATGCTGTCATACAACTTAAGGGGACGAGTAACGGGGTTTTGGTGACTTCGGGCAATGTGCAAATATTTGAATACTTCACGGGCAGCCCTCCCGCCCAGCAGCGCAGCCCAGGGCAGCGCCGGGCCGGGACCGAGCCCGGCCGGAGGCGGGCAGCGTGTGCCGGCAGGTGGCAGCAGGGATCCAGCCGGGATCCAGCCGGGATCCGCGCTCCCACCGCCCGAGGGACCTCAGCAGCCACACAGTTACGGTGACACACGGTGGTGACTTATCTTTCAGCAGTTTGCCTGTAGTAAGCTGTTATTATCTCTGCTCGAAACGCAGTTAACAATTTTAGTGGTTCTTCATTGGCGTATGACAAGTCACTAATTGAGACAGCTCTGCTAAAAGCTCCTTCTGACTGTAGTCACCGCCTCGATTCCTACACGCGTTCTCCTAGGTTGTGGGGCTTGCTTTCGTGACACAAAATGTTTTTTAAAATCCCCTCACCACAGGGTCACCTCTTTTCCACAGCTGAGTCTTGGCCAGGCTCTGCTCACAATTATTAGCCAACACATCCCAAGTGCTGATAGACTGGGAAGATTAACTATCTTAGTATGGATTTTTTTCGGACAGATTAAGTTTTCTGTCTGAAGAGAAGGCTTGCAGGTTTTTTCCCCCCAGGCACTCAGCTGTTCGAGGAATCACCAGAATTATCACAGCAGTTCTGATCAACACGGGAAGCCACTCACAGAGTCTGGGAGAGAAACTGGAGAGGTGCTCCAGCAGCATTCAGCACCTCGGCGCTCCTCTGCCTCACTGCAGTGACCCTTAGTCCAGCAGCAGGCACCCGCTCCAAGCCGCCGGCACAGCTGGCACGAAGGATGCTCCGAATGAAAGCACCCCGTGCCTCAAAGGGCAACTCCAACCTCCCAGGACAGCTGTGTGCTTTTGTAGTATCCTGTGTGCACAGGTACTCCTCTTTGCTCTGGAACACTCCACAGTGAACACACGAGTTTATAAACTCAACTTGCACTGCTTTAATCTAAATTTTAAGATCAGTTTAGTCCCTCCTGCTACTTTACTCAGCATATTCTGTGTTCATACTAAGAAGGGGCTCAAAACACTTTTAATACCCGATTGCACAGAAACTTAGCAACACACCAGTTATATTAGAAATTTAGAAATAGGAGGCTTTGGTGAAGCCAAAACAAGAAACAAGAAACTTATACATAATCATCTGTTTCCTGTGGAAATGCTGACAGCTGTATTGAAAATAACTGGAAGCCAGTTAAAAACAAGCTGTATAAAAAAATTAGTTAACATGTAATTGAAGATTGTTCTGCCAGCAGGTAAGTACCCTAAGACAACTAAATAAATGTCTATTTCCCGCTTCTCTGATGAAGAGGATACCAGAGAAACTGCAGAAGGGATAAGGCTGTTTGCTTTGAGGTGGAAGCCCTCTGCTGGTTAACATAAACTAATTAGCGCACTAATCTAAATGTTTTTGTAGATAAGAGAACCACAAAGAACAAGAAAGGAGATAGTGGCTAAAGAAAAAGCAGAGAAGAACCATCAGCCTCTCAGAAATCCTTATTCTTATTTTTTTTTACTTTTTTCCTGTCTGTATTTACATACCCTTTGAATAACAAAATACACAATTTCATAAATCTTTCCAGGTCTTTGCAATAATAAAATGCTAAAAAGGAACTTTAGAACCCTGTGAGACACTTGGGCAGGCCTGGCCATTCCAACACTGAAAACACAGCTCATCAGTGTGTTTTAAACAGGTCTCACTGTTTGATATATAAACCACTTCATATATAAAGAAAGTATTTCTTCCTATAGATACAAATGCCGTTTGTGCACATCTTTTTGTCTTGAGTCCTGTATCTTTAAAACACATTTTAAAATTGCTTCACAGTCAAGCCAGCAAAATTATTTACCTTACTGAAACTGTATGTAAGTCTCTTCTAGGAACCAATCTAAGCATGTGCAGTTTCTGAAAACCATGCATAAATACTGAACTTCAGAAGACAGACAAAGGGCTCACATTTGCATGAGTGTGCACAGGTACAGCACTGCAGCAGTGCTTTTTCAGTTTATTGCTGTGTTTACATGCCAGCTAAGCCTGGCACTTGGTAAGTACAAAGGAGTGTGTTGTAACTCTGGACAAAATTTGTAAATGAAACTCAGCCCCACCACACCTGGAAGAATGCTGCAATCTCCTCTCTTCCTGACAACAGGCCCTAGGTTAAAAGAAACTCATTTATAGGCGGAGGATGAGCACAAGTAATGTTGCTGACACACAGAGGGTGAGGAGGAAAACACTGAATTTGTGTCTTAGTTACTGTCCTACATAGTTATATTTAATCCCAATTAAAAGCTTGATGAAAATGCAAGAGAAAACAAAACTTCTAAAATAATGAACATATGGCCTATGTGTGTGCTCTCTCTGTATGGAGTACCTGTGCACGTGCTCACTCCATATGTACACATCCACATATTCAGCAGGAGCACTGTGACCAAGAAGAAAAAATTTCTCCCTCCCTGCAATTTCCCCTTCTGCCATATATAGGTCTGAAATCAACTTTGATTTTTATTGGTTTTTTTTCAATCTGAAACACTTAAATATTTTCCCTTACCAACAGAAGTTCCAAGGTTGAAAAAAACCTGAGAATACAGAAGAGTAGTATGCAGGGTCAATCCTGCAGAGCCTATGGTACCCCCTAAATAAAACATTTGAGACACAGGAAGTGTTCACCTTCATCAGCTGTGAAAATAAGGTGAGAACAGGAGGTAAAATTAAAGTTCAAGTTGTCCTCAGCAGAAGAGAAGGCAGGATAAATAAGAACATTCACACAAGCAGCAGCAATAATCTGATGCTACCTCTCAACCACTGGCATGTGAAATAATCAGTCTCAACAAAACAGTTGCTTAGTCACTGTTAAAACCCCAAGAGTATCAATTCTTAAATCACAGCACAGAGAAATTAAATCAAGGGTTTGCAATCTTCTGTAATTTGCACCACATCACCTTGTTTATGTATCTAAAGAAAGCTCATCTTCTGGCACTCACTGAAATATAGGGTGGGAAGGGTAGAAAGTGAAAGAGAAGTCACATACTATTGAAATTACAGGTGTAAAAAATGTTTGTTCATCAGATACTAATCTGTTGAGAGCCCAGTGGATGTCTCCCACAATAGTAACACCCCAAACCCACTTCTCCCAAGCAGGAGAGTTTAGAAAGCAGACTCACTGCCTTCTCACAGCCAATGCCAACCACCAATCTCTATTTCAGGTGGTTTCATCAGGGCGAAAAAAGATTCACACCTTGATAGTCATTGTTAAATGAAGTCATCCAGACATTTCACTATTAACCAGTGGACTAAATTACAGGCTTAGTCTTCACTTGGTGCTTTTGCCTGCCTACAAAACAATCTGCTTGGATTACCCTGCCAGCTTGAAAGCAGCTCTAATGTACTCATCACCCAGGTTCTTCAATGCCTTCCTTTTCAGATGCTTGGAAACCCATCATCAATCCTGATGTATCCTTCAGCTTGACTTCTATGGCCAAGGCCAAAATATTGCTCCAGTCTACACCATTGGTTTTTTCATCTTTTGGCACAACTGGCAGCCCACATGCTAAAATCCAGTATTTCATGAGGTCTTTTACCTTCTCCTTGTCAGAAACAAGGAACATGGCTAGAGCTGGATAACCAAGCTTCCACACTCACACAAAAAGAAGTGGAGCATCAGATGTGCAGGAGAACGTGCCCAGGTCCCAGGGCAGCACAGCATCAAGGCAATAATATGTCTTTACATCTCTCAGAAGGTGGTTAGTGAGAAAAAGTAGGACCCAAAATGGAAGCCAACCCCTTTCTTACCGTATTTTCTGTGTAAGTAAAGGGCAGTAGAGATAATAGGATATGACACATCAATTAAAATGAAACACCTCCCCCAAAAGAAAATACTCAACTCTATACTGTAAAAGATAGCATTTTATTGTAATGAAATCAAAATGAAGATTTAACTGCTGTGTTTTTCATGTAATTCTGCCTGTAAAGTCAAGCCAAAATCAGTTCTCCCCAACAAGAACACTACATCACTAAATGCAAATGGCAAATAAATTACATTGTGAAGTAAGAGATACGTATCATTTCACTTGCAGTAGACATTCCTTATTTACAAGCATCTGGCAAATTGCCTGCAATAGAAAGAGATGCCATGTAGATATTCCAAAAGATATAATAATACATACACATGGGATTAGATACAAAATAAATTTATGCAGAAATACTTATTATCTAATCATGTACTCTATCCATCACATACCACATTCTTGTTGTGCAACCAAGTTTATTCACCCAGGGGAATCCACCAAAAATGAGAATGCTTCATATGTATTTATTCATCAAAGAAAAATAACAATGGTTTCTAGATGGGAACTGCCACCTTCTTTTGATTCACATGCCTCCCATGCTACACCTGTTCTAAACTCATCAAGTTGACAATATTATCAAGATTGCTTGGAGAGCCAGTATTTCTTTGGAGTACTTTTTCCCCCCAACATAGTGAAGTGGAAAATATGCTGGCTCTCTCAGCCAGCATTGGCATAGAGATAATGCCATGCTCTGTGGTTAACTGCTGGCTCTTCTTCCTCTAAGGCACTGTGAGTCATCTCTGCTTTCCACACTGGTATCTTCCAAACAATTCTGGGTAAAACT
Organism: Haemorhous mexicanus; assembly: GCF_027477595.1. NCBI lineage: Eukaryota > Metazoa > Chordata > Aves > Passeriformes > Fringillidae > Haemorhous > Haemorhous mexicanus. The sequence continues at coordinate 52,923,949 of NC_082343.1, forward strand.
CTGCTAGTTCATTCTCACCAAAGACATTGTATGAGAGCACAATTACACAGAAGGGATCACATACTAAACAAGTTTTTTTTTTAAGCATTCCATTTAAAAAATGTGCAAGGCAAATATTGCAGTAACTATTAATCAAGTCTAAAATTAAATTAAAACTAGCTTCATGAAAGATGCCTGGCCATTTTCTGGCATTTAAGGCTTTCCCTTCAAGCACAAGCACAGTCACAGCAGGATTTGCTACTCTCATCCAATGGCACCTTTTCCCAAGCTAAGACAAACAGATGTGAGGAGACGCTTTCAATCCCTACTTGCAGACAGTATTGTTTTTTCATTATGACAAAGTGTTGCTGAGCTTGGCAGTAGAAACCACCCACTTTCAGGAACTCCCAGTGTAGTTAATATTCCTCTGGTTAACAAAAGATGCCTTGGTCTGAGGCTGTTGCTACAGGCTGTTGTTACAGCACTGCACCCAACTGACCTTAATTTATGAAGAGCAGCTCTGGTTACAGGATCCTGAGTTATTCTGCTTAGTTTAGGGCCAGCAAAATGCAGCAGATTGACAGCTCTAAACATCACTCAGGAGGGTAATGAATAAATAAATAATATCCCATACTGGCTAAAATATTTGGTACCTGCCAGCATCCTTCAGCAGTGCTTAAAAGACATCTTAAAATTCAGATTGCCAACGTAGTATCCTACATGTTTTGTCTTAAAAGAAAAAAAAAATTGTGCCACTTTTTAGACACTTAATAAAGAAACTAAATGACAATGCAGTTCCTTAATAGCTCCAAATTCTGGGTTCTCTAGAATTTTGAGAATCTCAAAAAAAACCTCCTTACAACATTCACCAGGAGAGTGCTTGCAGCCCACCCTCCTGGGTATCAATGGCTTCTGCCCTGAGGTGAGGGCATTCCCTTTTCTCTTGCTCTCAAGTAAAGCCAGGAAATCAAGCTCCTGTCCTGTCCTTCGCACCCTCCATGTGCACCTCAGCTGGGCTCATCCTGCGCTGCTTCAGGCACTGCCCCGCGCGCTGTGACACTGCAGCCCCGGCCTCCCAGAAATGCTGGGATTTCATCTAGATCCTTGCAGCCAGCCTGCTCATGGCCCCAAACCAGATTCAAATCCCTGCAGCCAGCCAGCTCATGGCCCAAACCAGCTGTGTCAGCACAGCCGAGGACTCCAAAACCTGAAGGAGAAGGCTGGGCATGAGCACTGAAAGAACAGGAGCTCCTTCTAGAGCAAGGTGAGGCAGGTTAAGCTGCTGTAGCCCCAAGGCTACAACTGTCCAGGAGTTCTGCAAACTCTCCTTTATGTTCTCTGGTGAACAAATTCAGGGTATTGATAAGGAAAAGAAGGTTTGAGCATAGTACTTCCCTGGATGCCTATTCAGCTTGACCTTCAAATTAAAAAATACAGAAAACCAAACCAAACAACCACTTTGATTTTCAAACAGAACTCTTCTTTTGGGGGAAAATCTGTTTGGAGTGGTATTTCTTGGGTGTGGGGTTTCTTTTTAAAAAGTGTTTTATTTTCACTGTGTGTGGGAAAATGATGCCTGAAGTCTTTGGCAGTTTTCAACGCAGGAAAAAATAAAAAAAAATCTCCATAGGGGTGAGGTCAGGGTTGAGCAAAGAGAGCACTCAAAACATTCATGTGAATTGTATCACCAAAATAGACTCAAAACACTTCATAAAAACGTGTGAAAAATTCATTGAGATGGCAGAAAAGAAATATGGCATCCAAGATCTCCAGAATGTCATTACTGGATGCAGACTTTCTTTTTTTTTTTTTTAGGTTTGGCAATCAGTTTTGCTATGTTGGAAGTTCCCTCCTATGCTAAGAATTATATCCAAAAGCATCTCAGCAACCAGCCAAGACAGAGATCAAGAGAGGGAAACATTATTATGTTCTTCCCAGTTGAGGGAAAGATGAAGCCAAGGTAAATAATTTGAGAGCCATCTTCCGAAGTAAACTTTTCTTTTGGTTCATGAGTTATTTCTACGTTGTCAGCCAACTATAAACATTACAATTTGTTAGCCCATTGAAATTAAGTGGAAGTGTATTTCCACCTTCATTCCAGAGAAACTTGTTTCCCTTACAAATTTTTTAACTCCAGGCCTCCTTGACAATGCTGTTTCCTGCTCCTTGGCTTTCAGCACTGATTTTGCTTTGATTTTTCATGGAAACCTTCAGCTTCAGACCATACTGTAGAAAGCCAGTACAACAACACAGGGAGGAAATACATTTCTGTGCTAGAATGGTAAGCAGGGAGAGAGAAAACCAAGACGACAAGTCAGTCATGTGAGTGAGGGTAGGACAGGCATCCCTGGCATTCCAGCCCTGATGGGAAAGAGATGTCACTGCCTTGCAGCAGAGGTGCTCACACAAGCTCACTCCTCAACCAAAGCACAGAGCATGCACACGCCCCTACTCGGAAAAACAGCTCAAGATGCACCCTAAAATACCCTCCCTGCCTTCAGCAGCAGGTCCACTGGGTAGACATTCATCCTTTAGGCATTACCAGCTAGTTTTAAGCTTAGAGAGAGCTGTTGCATTTGCATGTCTTCACTAAGGTTCATCTGCAGTTGTCCTACAGGTTCTGCCCGTAAAACTGGGTCTGCCGTCTCCTTGCAGGGAGGCTGGCCTCCTCCTACCTTCCCTTCTCATCCCACAGCTTCTCCATAATGACTGCTTTCTTTTCCACTCATGGACACTGTTAGTCAGAGCCACAAACTGACACATGAGAAAATATCTTTAACTTCATCAAACACTCTCTCCCATATCACTCCCTCTCCTTAACGCAGCTTCCCGGGATAGCGCGAGTGGGAAACTAAGCCAAGGAAGGCAAGATAGCACAGAGCAACCACAGAGCTGCTCTGCATGCAGGGTGTGGGGGACCAGCATCCATGTGCACCCTTCCCTCATTGCCTTTCACAGCACTGCCAATTCCTGCAAAATTCAGGGCGAATCATATTTGCTCTGCTTCTTCCCATATCCCAGTTTTTGGGAGTCATGTATCTGGGCAAGAGTCATGTCTTTTATCTTCAAAGGAAAGTGAAAATTTCTAAATTTAATTTGAGGGATGCAGAAATTCACACAACTTAAACATGACAAAAGTTCAAACCCCAGGAGGTATTAAAACCACTTTTTGTTTCCATATTTCACAATTTTTTTAGGGGGTGAGCTCAAGGTCCTGAGTGCTTTGCTTAAACCCATTTCTCCAGGTGGGAAAATCTTAGCCAGATTCTCTACAATGGAAAGAGTTAGACTGCAGGAATGCAGCTAGAGCAGAATAAGGGATGCTTTTCTGGGGAGGGTGCTGGATGCTTGCATGCAATAATTTTAATTCCTGTCGAGGTAATGCCCCATCAGGGTGGATGCAAGATGAAAATACAGGCTTTTCATTATTGGATAATTGGATGCACACCCTTAGTAGTGAAAGTGGTTTGTTAAGTAGTTAATTCATCTCCAAGTAGTGAGAACAAGCACGCTAACAAAAATACTGCAAGATCCCAAGGGTTAGAAGAGAAGCAAGAACTGAAGCAGCAGCTGTATGAAAGTAAGAAATCTTGCCATATGGCTGAAAAGGGTTTAGCCAGTACAAACAAATAACACAAAAAAAAAAAAAAAAAAAAAAAAAAAAAAACAAAAAAAAAACCTAAGCCAAAAATTAGCACAAGTGGTTAAAATTATTTCACTCAATAATTAATGAAACTTAAAATCTTATCCTACAATGCTTCTTTTACTGAGAGAGTTTACTGAAAATGTGATCCCAATTTTTAAAAAATTTAATCATTGAGTACACTCAGATTTTATTCAGACTTTTAAAAAACCCCAAACTTTAAAAAGCTCTCATTCTGAAAAGAGCAATTCCAAAGTTGGGTTTTTTTTAAGCACAAAGTAAGCAACATCTGAGATAACCAGAGTGGGACTGTCATTAGCAAGTCCACCCACCTCCCTTTCTTTACCAGCTCTGTATAAAATCTCTTTCTCAATCTCACTAAACTGGGTGTGTATAAAGGCGAGCAGTCAGCTCTGGATAGATGCCTCCACCTAGCTATCAATTACTGTCACAAGATTTGTACTTCATCTGTTTTCTGCCTCTCCCATTTCATTTTCCCTGCATCAGCAGTAAATTTAGGACAAAAACACAAGACTAAAAATTCAATCACTGCCACCTATTCAAGCCAGTTCACCAATAAACGAGCTTACCAATTTTTATACTGCATGATGTGAAAGATTAAACTGTAAGGTCCTATAGAAAATTTCCTAATTATATTTCCTTATTTTCTTTTAAGAGACAGGTCATTACTGAATTCCCAGATCAGCTTCCAAAAAAAGCCACTTTGTTCTCAGAAAAACATGCCTACAAATTTTGTCAAGTGACCTTTTTTTGCTATGCACTGACATTTTCTTTTCTCCCTTCTTAGAGAAAATTAAGCCAATATATTTAGGGGTGAGAAAGAAGCAACATTAATGACTGACTATATAAATCAGGGTATACTGAAAATGTTTTAATTTACATTTAATAAACTAAGCCCTTAATTGATAAGTTTGCCTTGAAAACAAGAGGTGTAGCCCAGATAACTTTCTGTTGTGATCAAATGAACAGACAGCTGGCAAGAGATAAGTAGTGCAGAAGAGTCAGTTACTCAAAACAAATAATAATTCCTTTAAACCAAAATAATGTTTTGGAATTAGAACTCAACAATAGTTTAGAACATTTACAAAAAAAAAAACCAAACACATGCTTATGCCATGCAAAGAAAGACGATGATGAGAGTGCTGGACAACATCGGAGTCTGCTAACAAAGGCTTGAAAGAAAAAAAGATAATCAGCAGAACGAGAGCTGGTGTTTCCATCAGAAGGATGAAGATGATCCCCTGCCCACAGGGAAGATGAGACAATTTGGGGACAGAAGAGAGAAGTATTTCCCTCACCCACGTAAGGCATCTGACCTAAAGCTTCATTGTCTTCAAAGATCTGACAAGTTTGGGGCATTTGAACATGGGTTGGGTTTGTTTCGTGATTTTTTTTTTTCTGTTTTGGGTAGGGGTTTTTTTGGTTTATTTTGTTGTTGGTGAGGGGTTTTTGAGAACTCAGCACAGCCTTCATATGACAAAAAATGAAAAACTTTTTTCCTTTTATTGATCCCTTTCAGTGCTCTGAAACACAAATCATGGCTAAAGAAACACCAGGTATGCTCTACTGTCAATCTGTTGGTCCCCAGCTGAAGCAGTCTGCTACCATCTCCACTGTTTCTATATTACTGCTTAATTTCCTCTTCTCAATTTATGGCATTTCTGAATCATCAACACAAAAGACCAAAATAGGGTCCTGGTCTTGGGAATTGGGAAGTTCTCAGGAAACTTGGGGGTAGTATTAAGGAACAGGAACTTTGGCAAACAAGAGAAAAGACATACAAGGAAAAATAAACTCCATTTAGTAGGATTATATAGTCAAACTGAAAAACGATTTTTTGATCTGATGTATAGCTTGCTGGCCCTTTGTTAAAGCAGACACACACATGTTGAATGTCTATTTAAAAGCAGAATACTTCACTAAAGTATACTGAAGCTAAAAAAAAATATTTGTAATGGAGACCATAAAAGGGAGAAAACGATGGAATGTGTTACGTTCATCTAGCAAAGCTGTTCCCTAGCAATCAGCAGTTTCAAGCAGCCTATATCAATCCTGCTCTTAGACACAATAGAGTCTAGTCTGAAATACAAGCCTAAACTAAGGCAAACCATTAGAAAATTCTCCAGAGATTTCTTTTTCTTTTTCTTTTTTTTTTTTCAGATACCAGTGGCAGGAAATCCTGATGGCAAGAAACATTATGAGTTCAAAGCTCTGACTTTTTAGCAAGAGGATGGAATCAAAACACCTCCCTACACTTTGCACTTTAAAAAAAGGAAAAATAGAAAGAAAGAAATTAAAGAAAAGGCAAACATTGACAATGGCCTTCATCATAGTAAAAAAATATCTGGAAACAATTAGCAACTGAAAATGGAAGAGGAAGAGTAATAAAAAGTTTAAAAAACCTTAAAATGATAAGTAGTGAAGTATTCCATTTTTATGAGTAAAACATTCTAAAAATTGCAGGCATGTAACCTAAAGTTTGATACATGCTTCCACAGAATTTAATGCAGTTCAAAATAAACCCAACCTCTTTAGTTAGTGACATTCCAGGGCCATAAACCTACACAGCAAGTCATCAAAGCAAAACATCTGTGCACTGTCCACACATGCAGCGCGTGCTTATGAAACAGAAAGAATGATGTCATTTCAGCCTGGTTTTTATTATATTCCATTTGCTGAGTTCTCAGCAGTATGGCCCTACCTCTGCCTCTCAGAAACAGCCCAATGTTGCTTTGCCAGCACTCGGGGCTCATTTACAGTGGAAGACGCTTGCAGTGCCCCATGGTCCAAGGACTCCCAGTCACAAGCTAAGGAAGATGCTGCATGGTTTAATTTACCTGCCACAGCTGCCAACAAGCCCTTGCCTATAAATGAACCTGAAGTGATACAGATTTTGTCAGCATTCCCCTTGTGCCACCAGTGCAGCCAGCAGCCTGCTCCCCAAACACAGCTGGCCTCCAGCAAAAGTGCTCAAGTCCACACAAAGCAACACAAACATGATGCTAAAATCAAGTTTCTCATGGAGATAAAATCTGCTCTCCAGCAAAGAGCCATGGCAACCAAAGCTGAAATTCTCAGACATCTACTGTCCCCAAGGCTGACATGTCTTGAGCCCACTTGATGCAGCTAGGAGGGAAAACCATATGCAAGAGGAAATACCAGAGGCCAAACTCATCATGGCTTTTCCAAGCCAACTGCACTCTGTCCATCAACCTTCATCCTTCAAGCTGTCCCCCTCAGAAACTTCACTTGCACCAGCCTCCTCACCACTTGTTCAAAAATTCTCCCAAACAAGTGCCCATTTTACCACCTGCCAGTTGTTTCTTAAAACCAGCCGCTCCCTCCATTTCCCACCACTGTTCCCCGTCACCTGTTACTTCTCCTGAAGATGATCACTCATGTTATCAACACATTTTCTACAGAGACCATAAACAGGAGAATTACTCTTGCAACCTGCAGAAGCCCTAGAAAGCATGGCTAGGCTAACACAGCACTGTGCTGCATGTTTCTTCCCCTTTGGGGGAAGCTAATGTAAATAAAATGAACAGATTTCTGGTACTAGGGCCTGGAATATTCCTAGAAACTGTCTACCAGACTGGCTGCCTTTTTTTTTTTTTTTTAATATACCATTCTAAAGAGAAAGACAGTGTTGTTGAGCATAGCATATAATTTTATAAACTTGGCAATTCATTTCTTGTTTTTACTGATTTGAGAAGGACTAGCACATTTTAATGAGGGCTTTGTAAATGTGGACCCTTGGCAGTTCTGTGGAAGGATACAGAGTACATGTGTTTCCCTCAGATCAGTTCCAGGAGATGGTGGAAAAAAGCCATACTCCTTGATTCAAATGAAATCACTCCTGTGTCTCTTCCAAAAATTACAATAGCACCATGTACTGAACTCATCAGTAACTGGAGAATCTTGGACTTCATTATTTAAACCTGGATTGATGCAATATGAATGCTTTTTCAAAAACAACTTTTCACATAAAGGCGTTAATATAAACTCCATCATATGTTTGGGGTTTTTTTTTACACATACCAACACTTTCTTGTAATACTCTTGGACTGTGTAATATTGGCCTTACACAATGCATGTAAAAATAGTCTGTTCTCTTACTAATAATGGGCTTGAGGAACCCCAGGGATTTTAAATCTGGACAGGCTGTAATGGAAACGCAGGATCTGCCTGTGGACTCTGAATGGGAAGCAAGTACCTCTCCTAGGGCTGTGGAGGCCAGCCTTCCCATGGGATGGTCCACTTGGCTGCCTCTCCAGCCAGAGTCACTGCAGGCACACTGCCTTCTTTCCATCCCTGTCATCTCTTCTGGCCCTTGCCTGGTCTGATATCAGTGTTACTAAGGCAGCAAATGCATACAGTACCTGGACAAACTGCACAACAATTCCCTCTACCCACACATTCATCCAAACTTTCATGAGTGTTGTACTAGTCCTGAAGGGAACACAAATTTTTAAAATTCCCAAACGTATCAATTTCCTGCTTTAAAACAGTCTTTGCATATAAGGTGACCTAAGCCAGCTAAATCCACAGTCTAGTGCCTGAAAACCTCCTGGCTGGAAAACTGAGAGAAGTATTTCATTTTGAGACCCTAAGGTAAACCCCAGAACTCAGGTTTCCTCCAAACAAAAACGTCAAATGAAAGAGTGACTAGTAACAGATAAGGATCTTCAAATGTAACCATTTTACTAATATAAATTAAACTGCTTTGACTGCCGCTGAGAAAGAAAATACTATGAGCACCTTACCATTCCTACAATGGATGGTAAGTTCTTTAACATTCTAAAATTTTATGAAAGCTATCAATACACAGATGACTTCATGAAAGGCTTTTGATGTTCTATAAAACACATACAAGCACACATGCACCAAAAAAAAAAATTCAGGTGCAAGAATGGAGTGCGTTCAGTCAGCATCTTCTCTTTGCAGGAGATTACTCCCATCAGACATCTGCTTATATCTATTTTTATATATATATATATATATACACACAGAGATAGATACACTTTCCATTCCTTTTAAATATTGCAGACTATTTAAATCTACCCAATAGCTGAAGTCCCAAATACAATGCAGCTAACAAAAAGGTCATCCAAAAAGAGATGCTGCTCTCGGAACATGTGAAATATTAAATCCTATTTTAAAAGAAATTCTTTGTTATACTTCAATTTATAAATCTCCCCCATCTGGAGTGAGGCAATATGAGAATACTGACACTCATTTGATTGTATTGTATATCTGAATTTTGATGTCTTCCAGGTAAAGGTTCAGTTCACTAATATTGCTTAAAAAACAAGGAGCTGAGAGTCTTTGCCTTTTTTTATTATTTATTTTGTTAAAGTGATTCACTGATTTAGGTTTCCTCAGCAGCATTTTCTGTTGTTATTTACGCTTGGTTTAAAATGTATTGTGCACTCAAAATGACAAATACTTAGGTTAGAATCTGTGCACTTGGACTCTGACATTTTATATACACCAAAACAAATTGTAAACTTTTCATCCATAAACCAAAACGTGGCCTTTAGCTGCATAATTATAAATGCTGCACAGTTCTAATGAAAACCTTCAGTTGCTCCTGCTGTAGTCAATTGTCCCCTTTTAAATATAGAATAATACCAGGCCTAGACTCTCAGGTCACCAGGTAAAGCTTTGCACAGCATAAATCTGTCACCACCTTTGCTCAAAGCATCTCTTTAATCAAAATTCATTTACTGTGACAGTGAAAAGCAGACAATTTAGACAACACAGCCAGATAAATCTGAACCCGTTCATCCTGTTTTCAAAGGAAGGCGATCACAGTGGAAACTCGGAGGAGTCAGCAAAAACTCTAGCAAGTTGTCAACCTGCCAACTGACCTTTCTATTTTTTTGTTTGTTTACTTAATCTTCTTCAAAAATGCGTGTTCATTGCAGTTGTTACCAAGCTCCAAAGAAATTTATGCAGGATCAGAAAACTCTGTGTTTCTGTTTTGCTTCTATGTAACAATTACAGTTCTTAGAGGCATGGGTAGCCAGCCAGTACCACAAATAAGATAATGTATTTCCCATAATTATAACGGGAAACATTAAGACTAATATTGTTCAATTTTTCCAATGAATATAGTTACCACTGAACTCTAATTTGACTCATCTATGTCAACATGAAGAGATAATAACAAGTGCACTTGTAAAAGGAGAACATTTCACTTAGTGATGTCTAAGGCATAAATGCATTTGTAGTAAGCAACTACAGAGCAACTCCAGGTATTTATGTATTTCTTCCCTCCTTTTTGCTTCATACACATATTTTAAAAAATCATAAATCTACCGTTTATCTACAATTAAATGAAGATATTTGCTTTGAAAATAACAGGAGATACTCACTTTTCCAAAGCAACTTACATATTATGAGTGATACTGAGCTTTAACAAAATAATAAAGCTGTGTTCCACCAAGATCAGTTCAAAGTACCTTAAAATATTTAAGCATTCTTATTAAAGTGCAAAGCTGAAAATTTTACTGGAAATTAACATATCTTTACAACTTCAATAAATGCTCCAGTCCAGGCTATAGAATAGAGACGGAGCATGAGCACAGGTTACTGAAATTCAGCATTCTTGGGGAAAAAGAAATCACACAGTTCCCTGTGGCACAGCGCGTGGTTAATGAGGGAGGAATTAGTCAAGCAATGTTATTACATTTACGTTTTCATAACAAATGGCTTTCTCCAGGGAAGCCCAAACAAATTACCCTGACTGTCAGAGCAGCGCGGGACACAGGGAGCTGTGGTTTGACATCGCGGCAGCAGCGCTGCACGCCCGCTGCTGCTCCTGCCCACAGCTCTCCCTGTGCCAAGCAAGGGACACGGCTGTCCCCGCACACACCCAGCCCCAGGAGCTGATCTGGCTGAAAATTAATCTGGTAAAGTCAAGTAAAGCAAATCAAACCTTCTGTGGGCAAGTTTCCATCTTCTCCACCGCCGTCTAGTTCTCTGTGCAATCACGAACACGCGTGCGCCAGAGCAAGGAGGGCACAACAGGCACGGGGGCCAAGGATTTGCTCAAAACAGGCCCCAAATTTTCTTCATTCTCCAACGAAGCCCATCAAGCGAAGAATACAACTGACCACTGCAGAGATGCAGCTCCAGCTGCAGCACCCCGGGAGCTGCGCTGGCACTGACCCCCTCCCCAGCCCAGGCAGCTCCTGCTGCAAAGCTGGCTGCAGTGGCAGTAGGGACCAGCCAGCTACAGCTGGGAGATGAGGCAGAAGGAAGCCCCGAGGCCCCAGTTCCGTGCAGCTTAAGCCGATCTAATTGCTGTCTGCCGGCATCCCAGCCCTCCACTCCTGAGCCCTATTACCCAACAGAAAATTATCTTTTTTTTCTGTTGTGTCATCCCATGGGGTTTGTTTCTGTCTGCTTACTGAAATGGCTCAGCAAAGAATGGAGGGCGGGACCACAGTAGTGGAGGAGACACCATTCAGCTCACAGATAGGTTTTCTTAGGCTGCTGCTGACCTGCAGCTTACATTAAATCATTTTGCAGCAATTCCTACTGTCTTCTTTTTGATATAACTCAGCATTTAGATATAAGTCAGCCACAAACCTTTGCATCACCCATACTTCTGATTTAACTTAACCTTTGCTCATAGGCTGTAGATTAAAGTAAAGAGCTGTTGAAAATACTTCTCACATCTTTCAGGACTGTAGAATATACAGGTCTCACCGCAGCACTGCTCCACAGTGCTGCCACAGCAAGTCATCAAAGGAATGCAAGGGCTGGCTGATGATTCCTATGGGTTTCATAACTTGCATACTAAATCTCAGCTCTGTAAAGCAAAAATCAATCAGGACTTCCTCCAAACTGCCGTCTTCAAAGCCACAGAGAAAGGCTGTGGTGAGACATGGGGTGGAGTGGCGTCTCACCACAGGTTGAGGGAAGTCCTGACTGAAGCCCAACATTTGCAGGCTCACTCAAACTCCCACGAGTGACACTGAAGCTCAGTGGAGCTCCCAGGCAGGGTGCTGAGCAAGGGGCAGGTTACACACCCACTTCTCAGGTTCAGCAGTGCCCCCCTGGCGGGATAACCACGGCTGTGCCTCAGCATCCTTATTGATCTTCTTCATCAGGAGAGATCCGATGCAACACAGCCAGCACAACCTGTCCTCACTTGTGTGTGACAGCCTGGCAATTTCCACAAATAAACACACTGTATGCTACTACATGAACGTGCTACAAAGGCAGGGCCACCATCCTTTAATTTCCTGCAGTAGGTGGAAAAAAATACGAAAGAATAACACCATTAAGATCATCAAGGAGGAGATGCCTTTGTCTGAAATCACCATCCAGCTACAGATACCTTAAGAGAATTATTACCTGCATAAATATGCCTTTGTTTAATGAATCAGATTTCTTTCTGCAGCATTTCCACTAGTGAATTAGTAAGTAGAGAGGAGACAACTTTCTTATTTACTAGAGACTCAATAATCTATCTAAACACTCACATCATGCTTCAACCAAGACAAACAACCCTCCATTAGAGATTATTAATACATGAAGCCCCATGACCCCCATGATTTGTGATATTATTTCCTCCACTTTACAAACAGAGAAAACTACACAACAGCAGTTATTAAAAAGCTCTGTGAGGAAACCCATAATGGAAGACAGCATATTTCCATGGGGCCAGGATTTATCTCTGGTCTCTGACTCTATGCCTCTGCTTTAACTTCACAATTCCTACCAAACTTCAGTGAAGCAAAGCTCAAATAATTAAAGAGACATAGTCCGCTTCCACTGAAGCCTGTGGCAAAGCTCTCATTATTTTTAACAGAAGCAAGACTAGACTAAGCATTTTTAAAGCAGTTGGGATCACTGGAAGGCACCACTGAGTTCTCAATATTATTAGCTACAAGACTGCATCTATCTAAGGGCAATATTTCTTTTAAAATCTTTAAAACCTGGTCTGAAAACCCATCAGGTTTTTAAAAGCTCTTGTTCTTCAGAAAAATATTATTGAAAAAGCACTGAAAGGTCATTACTTACATTGAAATTTTTTGTATGAATAATTTAAATGTGTCGCTAAAGCGCATACCAAAGGCCACTCCAGCAAGGGATGGAGTCCTCTGAGGATTCTCACTTCTTTCATATTTGCTTTTGCCCCTGGTTATAACAGCTTTTCCTTCATTTTCCAATTAAAATAGTATTGTAATGAGATTTGGAGTCAACAAGCTTATTGCTGTATTCACTGAAAAAAAAATCATTATCTACCTCAAAATGGAGGAAGGAAAGCTTTCCAAAGTCTTTTAGATCAAGTTCTTAATATGAAATTTCTTAGATTATAAGCCATGGCAGACATACAGAGTTTTTTGCACTTGGTTGCCCTGGGGTTTTCTTGAGTAATGAAATTTTCTCTACATAAGTACTGTCCCACTGAAACCAACCCATCCTAAAGATCATGAAAGATAGGTTCCACCACACTTCCTCTCTCACTTTTAAAACAAAAATTATCTCCTGGGTATGAGATATTCCTAACACAAGTTCTCACCAAGCCTTTTGGGCAGAAAATAAGCAAACATGCATGACTTCATTATGCCTTAACTGTGACCAAATCATTGCAGCCAAGGGCCTTCCCATACAGAGCTGTGCCAAGAGCATCAAAAGGACCTGCCTTTATTAAGTGTGAGCAAGAACCACACTGACCAATGTGAGTACAACAGCTCTCACAGGAGAGGTCACAGGCAAATGAACTGCTGTGAGCCACACCAGGCAGCGGGGAGGGATTCAGCACAGCAGCTGAATTACTCTCCCTGCAAGGAAAGTGATAGAAAGGAGGGTCTGCTCCACTCTGATCTAGCTATACCTCTCACAGGATTTTAAAGAGAAGGCTTCATTAAGCACCTCTAGAAGGCAGAAAAGCATAGCTAACAGCAGCAAGTTTCACACAGGAGAAAAATGCCACGATTATTATATCAGAGGCTTCTCCAGGAAACAAGGGATGCAACAACATCCTGAAACCACACACACCTGTATGTCATATAAATCTCAAACAAGCAAATTTTTTGCCTGAGCTTTCCTTGATTTTGCAGCACAATGTAAACCTTTGTCATATGGACAATAAGAGCCATGTCAGCATAGTTCTTCAGACATACTCACCCTGATTAAAGAAAATGGAAGCGAAAGCCTAGAGTGCTGATGCTTAAAGGAAATTCCAACATTTCAAGGGTTCATACTTTTCACTAAAAACACGTAAGGCCATGGGAAGGCAAAGCATATAACTTCAACAAATACTGCTTTTGACCTACCCACAATCACAGAACAGAATTGCAGAAGACTTCAAGCACAAAAGCAGCAGATTGTTCTCAAACAAGGATATCTGTGACTACTCAAAGCCCTTACTTATTATTTTAAAAGGCATGAAAATATTTTTGCAAATCAGCTTTAAAGAAAAAAGAATCTTCGTTCTTTGCTAGTCTTAGTCTGCACTTCCTATAAGCTTATCAGTGTAAGGAAGTTTAGGTTTTCCACAAGTCTTACCTGACTGTTTCAAGTAGGGCAATGTATCCTGTCATTCCAGGATTCATTACAACAAAGTCCCTCACAACTTCACAACATTACAGTCCTGACTGAAGATAAATCAGTGAATAGATTTATTCACTTAAAGCAAAGAATACGCATGTTTCTCTACAGCAGGAGACCTTGTGCATTGTGTATGGTTAGACAATTTTTTTTTAAACTAGCTTCATTTTCAGATGAAGAGCAACAGTATTCTCAACAGCAAGGACAACTTGTTCTTTTACAAGCATGAAAGCAAGTCCTTTCTTCTCTTTGGTCAACTAAATGCAAAAAATATAATCCCCCTATTTAAATTTGCTTGCAGTAAGATTTGCAAACTCAAACAACATTTACAAAAAGCACTGCCTGCTGTTTCCTTAGAGGAACATCTCCTAAGTAGCTCAGTTTTCCATAAGGGAACATGAAATGTCTCCATTCTTGACAACACAGGGGCTTCCCATATCACAAGGAAGGATTTCATCGTGCTGATAAGCACAGTGCAATTTCAGCTGTTTAAGCCATCTGTACCACTGGATTTCTTTGTTCAAACTAATCCAATTCAATCTCATTTGTGTCTTTTCAGTCGTCTACATATTTTCATCCTTGCAGATAGCTGCACATCCGTGCCAGCTACTAAATATCAGTCACTCACACACTTTCCCTACTCCCCTGGCTCCCCTCTAAATCTCTGACACTAGCTATTTTCACTTTACTCCACCATGTGCCAGGTAAGCATTAGTCTCATTTCACAGCTGAAGACACAGGTAGAAAAAAATGTATTGACTTGATTAAACTGAGGGGGAAAAGAAAAAAAAAGACTTGTGAGTTAACACTTGTGATCAACAGAAATGGAGTAAAGGATAAGAAGTATTTAATCTAACCATTTAAGACACTGTTAGTACTGTGCTACTGAAACTTGAAGTTAGTACAATACTATCATTATGTTTGGCAAAGTAATGCTATGAAAGCACTCATTAAGCCCAACTTTGATCACAAAAAGGCCATATGCTACTAAAGCAGATTTTTTACAAAATAAAAAGTGATGCATGGGACTGTCATTAATAAACATTCAAAAGGAGCCTACACATCGAAATAAAGGGGGGGAAAAGCCTATAATTTTTCACACAATCTTTTATTCCATTTAAATTGTACTATTAAGCTGTGCTACTAAAAAAAAGAAGTTGGAAACCTACTTACCAAAGGGTAATCCTTTGCTTTATATACCCAGAGACAGATAGGGCGAGTACAGTACATTTAATATTTTATATTGAAAAGAATTAAAGAAGAGAAAAATAAACTGGTACCAGATCTAATTTCACACTCAGGGGATTACAATGTAGTGAATACAACACACAAGCATTCTTCACTGACAACAGCACTGTGAAATGCTCAGTAGATTGCTGGCACTCCTAGGATTTAAAAGATTTAATGTTCTGCTTCGTTACTTCACAGCATGCAAAAGTTTGAAGGCCACTGGAAGACCAAGCAGCTTAGCAAGAAAAATAACAGAAGAAAAGGGCCTCATCAAACTTACAGGATCTTGATGAACCTTTTTTGACAGCATTTTACTGTGCTTATATTGTGGGAATTAAAAACCAGAGTCCTTCTGTTCCCTTAGGGTAGTCAAGGCCATGTAGTGGGTGCCGTTCTCACTGCCCCAAAAGCAGCCTGTACTGACATCCCATTTTTACTTGACCAAATAAAAAGAAACTTAAGTCCTTTTCTGCTGTAAGGAATAACACCTGCCTCCCTTAAAAAACATATATACTTGCAAGAGGAAAAACAAAAACCCACAAAAAAAGAGAAACAGATGGATCAAACTCACACCTGGAGTAGCTGAATTAGAAATTTTCTTTATACCTGAATAGAAGCCATTGCTTGTCCTGGATCTCCAGGAGTGCACACTTGGCAAAGGCATGCTTTCCCATGGTCAGCACTGGGGTGGACCATTGCTCCTCAATGTAAGAATCATAATTAGGGCAAAGCATCTTTGTGAGCTGCAGTAATTTCCCCCTTTCTCCCCCGTGCAGCCAAGCAGGAGCAACCCTGCAGGGTAGGTGACAGCACTACAATAGCTAATCCCAACAAGAGAAACTCTGAGCCAGGAAATGTGCTCTGAAAATGCAATATGTATTCTAAGAGGATGAGACTCCTGAGAAAAACAGAAGGCCTCATTAATTAGTCCTTGGGATGAGAAGGTGGCTCTTTTGCCTAAGAAGTCCTTTCAAATCTTGGATATTTAGTTTAGCACAAAGACAACAAGCTCTTTTGTTAAACAAACATCTAATCACCTAGGAATTTTAGAAGCACACATTCAGCTTCAACAAAAAATAACTTCAAACAACTGAATTTGGTGTTTAAGGTGCCCTCTGAGTTATCTGCATAACACAAAGGGGTTTTCAGTTGTCTTTACACCTTTTATGAAGAAACATTTGGGAGGAAAGGTTTTGTTCCTCTAGCTCTGTTTAGAAAGAGCTGGAAGGGAAAGTCAAAATCCACACAAAATACATGTCCCCTGCCCATCCCTTCTCCTGGTGCCTCCTGGGGCCTGCCATAAGCCCCCCCCAGTCCTGAAGAGCAGCGATGGGTCTGATACACCACAAGCACGGCCTGAATGCCTCAGGGGGAGCCCCTACCCTTATGCTTTATTCCCCTTTCTTGGTCACCATTTCACCAAGACCTGCCCTCACACACTCCTTCCTGTTTTCATCCCTAGAGAAACCCACTGGGGCCAGGAAGAGCCCATCCCAGGAGGAGGTGGCACGGTGGCTCCTCAGGGACCGCACATGGGAAGCGGTTTCTGCCTCTTCAAAAGTTGCAACCTGTTAGCAGAGAGCTGGTCACCGACCTCACGTGGTCCTGAGCACTCCCAAGTATGTGATGAATTGGCATTAAACCAACCACATTCGTTTTGTTAAAAGTGTACACAAGCAGCAAAGGCACCTGAAGCTCTGCACAGGAACGTCTGAGCCGGCAGTAAGTCGGCTGTGGGATGTGCTCTGACACCACGGCCTCACTGTTCAAGAGTGAGAGCAGCACTGAACAATTGCCATTCCTCACCATTTCATCCCTTTCCCAGCTAGCTGTACCCAGCAAGGATGTGACACTGGTGAAAAAGTCCTGATCCTTTTTTCCTTTTCTATGCCAGCTTACACTTCGGCTCACATGGAGAGCTGCGCAGCTTACAGAGCTGCAATGGCACAGCCGACCCACGGTGTGAGGCCACATGGCCATCAGAGAAAAGAATGTGCCAGATGAAGAGACAGCAGGTAGTAAGGGAAGGACAGCCCACACATTTGAAACCTTCACAATTACATGAATTTTTTGGCAATACAGGCAGCTTCAGGTGTGCTTTCCTGTCATGCCTCTCCCGTGGCTCTACAGAGCACAGAGAGTTCAAGGGTCGTGCTTTGCCAACTGGAATTTCTGTATCTGACTTACTAATTTAAAATAGTGCAGGCTGCATTTCTACCACCAGAATCCTGTTCTCTGGGAGTTCATCCATTCCCAAGTCTCATTGAGCGCCATCACTCACCTCCTAACCTTGTCAAATTACTCCAAAAGTACTCAGAATCTGCGGCTTTCATGGGTAAAACATGGGAAGCAAAAGGAAGACAGAATTGAAGAAGAAACAAACCAGGATTCCCCAAGCAGTTCTAGCTAATGCAGAGTTTGAAATAACCAGGTCTATTTTATTTTATATCCCATATGACAATGTTTGTTACAGCAAGTACAGCACGGCATGTGAGCAATAATTGCTTTAGAAGGCACAGTAGTATGCAAGAACGCATGCTAGTGCTGAGGCCAAGAGCGTCCAGGAAGAGCTCATTTGTAAAAGAAAGATATTTGAATTAGAAAGTGTCTATTATTAAGGATCTCATCAGCGTATGTATTTTCGTCAAATATAAGGCAGCTCTAAAGGCAGTATGAAATAGCTGCTGTTTACAGGACATTATTAGAGCCATACAATATAATGTTTCATTTTGAAAGCTTACTGGACTTAAACTAGACTCGATAGACAAAACAGAAGGCTACTTATTATTTAAGCAGCACTCACTTCAGAAGGATATTAAGTTTACAGCCTGATGCTGCTTACTCATAACAAAGTCTAATTACAGCCTAACAAGCACACCCACTGGCTTCAGTGAGACTCGGCAGAGAGTAAGACAGGATCCACTGTATGTCAGGTTTGGCAGCTCCCTGATGAAGTGCTCGAGAGGAAACAAACCATTCGGCCAGTTAATAGAGGAAACTGTTTAACGTGGAAGCCGGGGAGAAGTGATGCAACTCGCTCACCACCACAGCAGCAGCGGCTGCCAGGGCCAGAAGCAGGGCTTGGGAGCTCCGCAGCTTCTGCGTGCCTGCACAAGACCATCAGATCTCCCCATGGAAAATGATCACCTTCAGCAGATCCTTAATTTCATCATTTGTTTACAGCTTTGAAAGAAAGTTACTGAATCACTTGTTTTTATTACACTGGTAATTGCAGAGGGACTTCAGGTATATGTGTGCATATATATATATGTCACCATCTTCTATTCTATTAGAGGAACGTACTCTTCTGCAGCTGTAATAAAATGCAGAAAGACAATAAAGAAAAATAACTGGGGAAGAAACTGAGGACTAAATGACTGTTGTTTTTGAGCTCCACCTCCCACCTCCCCATCATGAGACAAACATCAAGTAGTAAATCAGTTCTGCATATCAGCTTGGCATACCACAACACACAAAATACACACCCATCCAACTGGTATCTCTCCTTCAAAACACTGAATATTCAATGCCAGCAGTTTCAACCTAGACAGCAATTTCACTCCAAGAGCTATGTCTTGCTTTTGAGTTGGGCTCTCTGCTTTGCTCTTCAAAACTATACACTCCACATTGCCCGTAGACTACTCCTGATGATAGTCCCTGCTCAAAGAATGTTAATTCAATCAGACCAGACAAAGTGGCCACCAAAGAAGTGGCTGTGGAGATGCCTCTGTTACAGGGTGTCTCAGCTGGGACCACGGATCACTGCAGAGCTGTCCTATGGAGAGCATCCTGGAAAGCAATGCTACTGGTAATGCAGGGACTGCAAGACAGTGACACGTCGTGGGGAAACCACGTCAAACTGACTAAATGTGGATTCCTTCCTGCATCCCTTTTATGTTCTCTGTTTATATTTATAAAAAACCAGACTTTCTTAAGCTGTGCAGACTCAGGTATGGAGATGAATCTGACTGCACTTAAGGGCTGGCAGTGTATAAGGGAAAGTCTTTGCTCATAACAAGCTATGTATAATTTGTTGCAACTGTAGAACAATGACCTAGATAAAGTTAATATCCACAGCAGTTGTGTTCCTGACACATCACAGCACTAGCAGTCTCAAAATATCTAGGGGGCCAAATACCTGTGTTTCTGACAAAATAACAAAAGGAAATAGTGGAAGGAGGAAGGGGTGGAGGTTAGAATAGAGCAAGGCACATTGCTCCACTGAAAAAATTAGAGCTTATATCTCTCCATTAAAACATTGAAACCAACTACATCAACGACACCCATTTTATCTATCACAAACACACACGTGCTTTTGGAATGCCTTGAGAGCCAATTCAGCAAGGCAGAGCAGCCCAGCAGGCCATGCCACACGTGGTCCTCCCACGCTGAAGCTCATCCCAGAGCCCAGCGCCCGGCTGCAGTGGCCGGAAGGACGAGGATGGAGCAGCGCAGACACCAGCCACAGTGCAGGCAAGGGCTGGCAGCAGCTCCCCACACACAGCACACTTCCCATCCCTTTTGCCAGGTCTCCTGAAATGCTTCATCTTCCCTGCATTAAGCACAGGGGAAATTGCAGTCATGCATATACAAAACAAGCCTAACATGGCAATTTTGGATTTACTAATGGGTGAATCAGACATTTTTCCACCTCTCATTTCTTTCCTGTGTTAAATGATGAGTAAAACTAATCCCTCCCCTTTGAAACTGTAATATTCAGATGAGAAGTATAAAAGCAGACTTGGTCTTTAATTCTAAATTCTTCATGTGTTTTGGTTACAAGTCTTAATAAGGGCATGCTATAGGCCCTTCAGTCACTTCCTTTCCTCTTGACTTGATCTTGTTTCGTTCAAATTACTACATACAACTTCATACAATTTTGCTGTTTCAAGCATTGAAACTTGAATGCAGTAACAATCAGACAGCCATCAAATTCTAAGGCCTCCCCAGCAAACACAAACACAGACAACCTGCAATTACTTTTGTATGCCAATACTAGCAATGCTGTAGGTATCCATACAAGGTTTCAGGCATGCCTCCATATGCTTCTCCTCAATGAGCTGGGAGGAGGAAAAGGAATGAAGGAAAAGGATAAAAAACCCAGAGTGACCAGATGTCACCACATACATTTTTCAGGATGCAGTCCTAAAGAAAAGCTCTTGGGTTCACATATCAGCAGGAACAGCCAGTTGGGACTCCTGCCTCACTCGAGAGGAAGAACTTCAAAAAGCACACACAACTGGTTCTCAGGCTCTTCAAAGAGCTCTAGAAGCAGGAAAATACCAGACTGCAACATATTCAAAACCCAATAATAACAGTGGCAGCTTCTGCCATCTTCTCACATTAGAGATGTATCTGCAACCAACCCCAGGAGCCAAGAGAGATAACAAGCCAGTATAATCAGCCCACAGGAGAAAATGGAAGTCAGGAGGAGGAAAGATGGAGGCGTCACCCAAAATATTTAAATTTAACTATTTTGGTCAACTACTGCACTGGAAGTTTTAAAGATTAACTTGAGGGGAGGTAGAGGTTAGGGTAGAAGTAGAAAAGGGAATAGTAGAATAATGCTTTTTTTTTGATCAGTGTTGTCAGATGTGCTCTTCAGCTTTTAACTCTGCTTCCTTGGTGAAGAAGAAAGTGAGCTATAAAGAGGTTGCCAAGCTTCGAAGCAGAGAAGAAAAGGAAAATAAACAAGCAGGTAAATGTCTCAAAGACACAGCTTCAAAAGGAACTGACAGTGCCAACACCATTAACTGTGGAGACTGCCTGCATAAATCCATCCATATTTGAATGTGTTAATTTTCCCGAAGCTTACAACTGAATCAAAGGCTATTTCATACTTCAAGAAAAGAGAAAGGGTCTGAATGAAGCAGGGAAAGAAAACCAAAAATCAGGACGGCTGTGCCAGTGAGAAGAGCACAGGCTGACCCCCACACAGACGTGCTGTAAGCTCACGATATGATTTCATCCACAAGAGCCTCCCACAGTAGTGCCTGCCTGCAATGCTGCTGCCTGCACCCTGCAGTGATGCCAGCACGCCTGTTTACACAGCCACGCTGACAATCAGGTCTGGCTCCACCGCGCAAAACAAAAGCCGCAGAACACCTTGGGGTTTTTTGCGTTTTTAAGCCAGATCCAGTCCCTGCTCTGGGTCACATGAGAGCTGTATGGCTGCGCCAGAACAACCGGAGTGCATGTGTGCACGGGGCTGACACAGGGGATGTGAATCCGTCTCGCAAAAACACGGCTAAAGCCAGCTCTCCCTGCCAGGGACAGATTTATCCAGGCTTAGGGGAATTTCTAAAAGAGCAAGTAAAACCTATCCACACAGGTCTTTTTGGAGACAAAGCTACATCTCGTGCACTACCGTATTGTGCATCCAACAGACGTTTTCAGGGGATGAATAAATAACACCTTGTTCCAAAGTTGGTGGCTCCCTGACACTGTCTGCTGTCACTGGTCTGCAGAAGGGAGTGCCCTACAGAGTGTAAGACACAAGCTGCCTGCTGGAGGGATTGCCTGTGGCTGGCAAGGCCAGGCTGCAGCCCCGACTGTAGGTTACAAAGGACAAACTGTGACGTGGCATCCCAAGAGAGGCAACTGTCCAAAGCTTGTCACCTGTGCTCCTGAACATGCAAGAAAATGCACAGAGAAAAGCTTTACTTGCAAACCCCAAGGCCCTCGAGTTCCTGTCCATGTACCACTGACATTCAGAGCTCTGAATCCAAGGGGAAAATGCAGTTGTTAAAACACCTGTATTACAAGCAGGGTTCTGAGTGCAGTTAAACGCCTGTTTCTTTTGCTACATATCAGTTTTAAATACCCTCTACTCAATTTGCTTCAACTTTTAAAATGATAAAATTCCTCACTCATTTGCATAACTTCTGCAATCTCTTTACGTTTTGTTTCACTCATACATTCACAACTGCTGAAATGATCTTTGATTTGAGAAGCTGAATTCTCATTTGCAAGGCAAACAGCATTCATACCCAAGGAAAATAAAATGCTCATAACTTTTATTAAAATAAAAATACCTTTCCACCTTTTCAAATGCTTGATTCCTGTTCCCCTGAGTTTTAACTCTCTGCAGAGTTATCACAGCACACTCCAACAGACCTTTTCCACTACTAGAGTGAGAAAACACTCAGATGTGAACTCTTGCTTTGAAACAGAATGGAAAATCCTGGCAGGCTTCTGCGGAATGTAAAGTAAGCCTTATGCGCAGTAAAACTTGCATGTGCAACAATGCAGAGGAGAAAAGTAGCAAGAGTCATTGGTTTGACTAATTCTTGCACAGATAAATTTTGGAGAATAAAATAACCATGTAGAAAACTCATATACACTGAAAAAAAAACAGTCTGAAAATGGTAGCAGGACTCAGTTTTTTGCCCCCACTCTGTCCCAGCAAGCCTCACAATTATTTAGACAAGAAAAGGTATTTTATGCCTTTTATTAACAGAGATTCCCAGATCCATGTAATCCATATTCCATGCATAATACCAGCATCCATGTAATCCATATTCCACTTACTTTTGTAAGTTACCAATTTGGAAAATTAATATATATACACCTGAAAATTTAGTGAAAGAGCAACTCCAAGAAGTGTCTTAACCAAAGCTAGTACTAACACACAAAATCTTTCAGCTCCCTGAGAAATTAGGCTGCAAAGCTCTGATTTGTAGCTCTTCAGGTCTCTGGCACCATACCATAGTACTCTGCTGAAAAAATTCATCAAGATTTGGAAGCACACCCTAATGATGTTTATTTATGTGAAAACTGGTGCAAGTAGTTAAACTCACACAAAATATCTTTTATCATTTCTCCCCAGCCACCTTCCCCAGGTTTACTCTTACTTCTGTTTAACAGCTATTTTCTTCTTATTTTAATATTTCATTAAAATACCCCAAAAGTAGATTGTAAGTTTCTAATGCTGCATTTTTTTCAGCTCTGACAACAGTGAGAGAACCTTTGGCTCCCTGGAATCACAGCGGCACAAAAATACATTGGTGGGATGCAAGAAACTTCTGCTGCTCGTGCAATGTTCTCAGTGTACAGCACATGCCGTGTTCAGAGCAGTTACTGTGCTTTCCTAGAAAGAAGCATTTGATGTACATCTAACAAAACTAACTGGCTGTAGCAGTTGGAAAACAAAAGGAGTGTAACAATTAAGTTATTTTTCTCCTGCTTCTTAGACACCATGGGCTGACAACGTGGGCCACCTCTAAGGAAGTCCTGCCTGCTTGGTAAAAAGTGTCAGAACTAGAAAATTCCCTGTTGTGAGGATGCAAACTCCAAAAGTTTGTTCAAGTGTTGTGTGACAGATACACATTGATAAAGCCACTATTTCCAGCTTTAGAGCTAAAACCACTCAGTTTTCTTTCTGCGTTAAGTTTTGGCTGAGTATGTGGCCTCTCTAAGTCCTTCTGGTGCTGTCTCTTGAAATGATGCAAATAAATTGCAAATTCAACATTTCCATACGCATGGGATTATATAAGGAATGCCAGGACAACCCAGATGTACTAAAAAGAATATTACTCACGTTCAAATATTTTGTAGTTATTTTTCTCTACTGAAAATAACTTAAACTTGTATTTCTCACATATGTTGCAGAGTTCAAAGTCTTTGGGAAGAGGAACTGACTTCAAAGTATACCTTCAGAATACTTCTCTTTTAGGATGAAAAATATTTTTGTTTTTTATAATTTTTAGTTATCAAACATATTTTGAAGAGAGATGATGAGCTCAGACATGCATTACTGAGCCTGGTAGAGAGATTATTGGCTAAAATCCATGGGCTGTGCAGGTCTGACTAAGCACTGCTCTGTAAAACTTGGTATGAAGCTACAGACTTGAGCAGAACAGAGAAACAGGCTACTCCAATTTTGCACTCAGATCATAATTTAGAGCTTATGCTCATCCTAAAACTGGCCCTGCCTCTTTACTTTAATGTTGGTGCCAGAACTGCTGCCTCTCACCTGTGTCACTCCCATGGAAAACTTGCACTGCCTGCACTAAGAGACTCCAACCCGAGCTGTACACCCAATAAATGACCTTTTCTCAAAGTCATTTAAAGCCTTGAGAGAAAGTAAAACAAATGAAGATAAACAAATGGCGAGGTTGATGGACAGAAGGAATAGAAATAGAGAAAAGACATAGCTTCACAGTGGTATTATAAGCATGATTAATTGCAAAGAAGCCTATGGATTTGTACTGTTTATTTTGAGTTACAAAATCTAAATTAAATACTGCAACCTAAACAACCATTTCCTTACTCATTAGACTCAGGTATGCATCAAGCCTTTATATATTAAAATGATGAATAATTCTTCATATATCATTCAGCAAAAGCTCATGCATGCTATGCTATATGACATGAAAGAAAAATAAAGCAACAAGAAAGTCAGGGAAAGACATTCAATGACTCAGCATCAGACCTGGCAAGGACAACAGCGAAACAATCCCTGCACTGACAAGTAGAGTCAACACACAATACTGACAAGGTGGGCCAAACTTCTTGTGCCTCAGAAGGCAGCAAAGCCTGGAAGAACAAGTTAGTAGCAAACAATTGTAAAGACTGACATGTCTTTTGCTTCCTGATGAAGAGCAGCGGTGGCAAGAGCACTGCTGTGCAAGGAGCTGTGGTTGGCTGCTTCCCTCTCCCCTGGCCTGCCAGCTCCACAGCAGGGGCGGCAAGGAAACAGCACAGACAAAAGGGAATATAAGGCAAAAGCACAGCAGACAGTTCATCTGGTTATCTGGCCAAAGCTCACTCTTTTTAGAACACTTGTCTCTCTAATATTACCAAAAGCTTTCTGGACATTCATCTTGATGGAAGTGGAGAGGGATTTTTAGCAAGAGCGTGCAGCCAAAGGACAAGGGGTAAATGGCTTTAAAATGAAAGTGGGCAGGTTTAGATCCCAGGCATTAGGAAGAAATTCTTTACTGTGGGGGTCGTGAGGCACTGGAAGAGGATGTCCAGTGAAGTTTTGGATGCCCCATCCCTGGAGGTGTCCAAGGCCAGGGTGGATGGGGCTCTGAGCAATCTGGTCTACTACCAGGTGTCCCTGCCCATGGCATGGGGGTTTGATCTAGAACTTAAGGTCACTTCCAGCCCAATCCATTCTATGAAATCCGAGTGTGCAAAAACATTAAGTACCTGCACAGTGTAAAAAAGCAGTCAAAACTGCTAAAGTTTAGTCACCTGCTAATTACGAAATAGAAATACAGCAATATGGATGGGTTTAATGCTTTTAAGGACATCAGATCCCCTGTGGAGAGGGCAAATTTCCAAGAGTCACATGATATGTGGTTTGAATTTTTACTCTCTTGCCATTTAGTATAATAAATTGTGGTTAAGAATTTGTGTAAAAATTGGAGCAGGTTACAGGGGAGTAAACTATTTCTGAATTTATCAAATGACCACGAAAATGTTCTGTGTTATTTACGTCTCTATCA
The DNA here is from genome assembly GCF_027477595.1 of Haemorhous mexicanus. NCBI lineage: Eukaryota > Metazoa > Chordata > Aves > Passeriformes > Fringillidae > Haemorhous > Haemorhous mexicanus. Next base: position 52,949,848 of record NC_082343.1, read on the forward strand.
CAGTGAAACCTCAAAGTAGATTGAGGGTACTTTTAAAGAAGTTTGCTGATAAAGCAGCACTTGATAGATAAGCTTTGGAAATATCTTGCTGTCGGGGCACTAACCTGCAGCTGAGAGCTCAAGGCAGGAGCTCTCTAAACCCTGTGGTAGTTCCTTCCTCAGACACCAAAACTCACATCAGGTCTCTGACAGATTTGCAGCAGTTGATAAAAGTCAGACAAGTAAAGTAGCTACTGTCTCCACCCACACACCCTGGCCCAATGCAAAGGTTCCCAGACTGCACACAGAGCAGCTTGGGAGCAAATGTAGCTTTCCTCCTGGGAACCAAAGTCTGTTTACCTTGGTACATGCCCAGGTAAAATGTGTAGATTTCTGCATAGGAGCAAGTGGAATTGCTTGCCAGTTGTTGCCTCTCCCTGAAACACTGTTTCCAGCTTCCATATCATTTCCTATCACAGGAGGCAGACGACCACCCTGGGGAATGACTCCAACAGGCCCAAGAATGAATGGGGTATGAAGTTACTCATCAAACCAGCTTCTGGCTGCCCAGGCTACAGCCAGCTGCTCCTTGCTGCTGTATCCACAACTTGGCATAAGGAAGTGTCCAACCAAAGGACCACCTTTAGACTTGAAGAACAACCTGCTAGAATTGTAACCTTAACCTCTAAAGGATATTCTACTATAGCTCCAATGTCCCATTGCTCTGCTTTCAACATCATGCCTCGTACTAAAATTGCTTCTGTTCCAGTTAACTCACACTTTGAATCTGCTCCTACAGTATCAGTTAGTGTAACATTCAAAAAATGTTATGGAATAATATTAATGTTTTATTTTGGCTCTAAAGACTCACAGTGAAAATTACCCTAGTAGGAAAAAATGTGAAGGAAACATCTAACTAGACAAGAACTGTGAACACCACAGTTATACCCAACAACCAGTTGCCAAAGCCAACTTCCAAATTATTTGTTACCATGAAAGCAACTTCCGTTGTTCTTCCCAAGCCAACCTGTCTGTACGGACTAGGAGCACCAAATTATGTCCATCTCAGTGAAGGTCTTCCAGAACTCTTACCACAAATTAGGTATCACACCAAAATTTATCATTTACCAAAATCATCACCACAATTTTCCCATGTTCATTGCTACTTACATTCAGGATTTATGCCAGGCTGGCATTTACTCCAGTGGCATTTATTTTGGTGAATGGTGGCAAGACACATGATGACACACCTGACAAATAATAAGTTTGGTATGGGGAAATGTGGATATTGGCAAATTCTCAATCTTCAGTTTATTGTTTTCATCAACACAACCCCAGCTCTAATTTGGGAGCATTTTATTTTGGGCAAAGAACTCATCTAGTAGAACAAGTCACACTTTGTTAGTTCTTGCCCAGGGAATAGGTGTGTTTCTCAAATTATACTCTCACAGACTAGAAATAAAGAGGATAGGTTGGGAAAGAAAATCATTATTGGAGCTGGGCTTCAATTTAGTTGGAGACAGTGGAAAAGAAAATACTGACAAGGTATTAGCACATTTGGATTTTTTTCATACAGTGGAATATTGAATAAAAAATTCAGCAAATGTGACTCAAAACATTTTTAATGCACCCTATTGCAACAAAATACCCTATTTCATTTCATTTCATGTTTCACCCTCTAACATTATGAACCTGTGTCCTAAACAGTCTTGGTATTTTGAACATGTATTTTCTATTTGGCAAACATCTACTCTACATAGGCAAATTTTATATTAAACCTACCAGAATATAATTCTTGAGTGTTACTGGAGATGTATTTTTTAATAACCCTTAAAATTTGTGGATATTACAGTGTTTCACGTTTTAAGGAAAATTGCTGCAATTGATGTGTCAGTTTTGAGTAAAATTAGTGCTCATGAGAAGGCGCCAGGTTAATAACTCTGGAGAAACTTGTCTATTTTTGTTCCATATAGATCTGTAAAAAGCTTGAATTTTTGTATTAGAAATGCAGATCCTGTCTAGCCTAGAAGATCAAGAGTTTGTGAAATGGTGACACTGCAAGAGTAACAAAATCAAGATCAGACCACAAAAATCAAATTTCGTTTGGGCTTCCCACGAGTTTTTTAACCCCTTTAAGAAATAAAACCACAGCAGTAATTTCCCAGTTAACAGACAACAGAGCTTCATTCATTTTGGCCAACAGATCAGCATGGTTGTTTCACATAAATCACAGAGAGGGTCAGGAGTATCTCTGCAGGGCACACAGAAGGCACAAGGCCCTCAAGGGATGCTGCTTCTGAATTACCAACAGCCAAATTAGGAGGATCTGAAATAGACAAGTCTAAATTTCAGGTCTGGCCTGTCCTATCCCAAACACAAACAGATGGAAAGAATACAACTGATAAAAACTCTAAATGCAACTTTGTAGTTCAGTCTAACCTTGTAATATTTTTAGTTTACAGCGCTTTCCCTTTGCCTACTTTTTTTTTTTTTTTTTGTGAGGAAAGAGACAAAAAACATGAAAAAAATATTTAACTATTGAATTAAAATGTCTATAAACAATTACATAAACAACTTGACTGCAGTTTACTTTTGAGCTCTACAACCATATGAGCAGCATCTTTCAATGTAATTTCTCAGTGACTTCAGTTCCTCTCTCATCTGTTGCTTGTGAATTCAGCGCCTCTGGGGAGTATATAAATTTATGGTGTCAATTAAAAAAAAGATAATAAAACAGAAAAAAAATCCCTCTTACTATCAAATCTACTAATGTCAAAAAAGGGTGCTCTTTTCCTCAAAAATTTTCAGACTTTAGCTGACAAAGAGTAACTAGAGGCACATTTGTGCATTCACGCTTTTCCAAAAAAAATAACCACCTTTAACTTCTCCCAGTGTGCAGCATCAATTTAAAAACAATCAGGAAAAGCTTTATAAACCAGCAGTGAACAAAAGATGTTTCTGGTATCATGATGAAGCCAACACTGACACAGCAGAGTTAGCAGGGCATTGTATTCCTCCTGAGCAGCTACTGCAAGCTTCAGCAAATGGAAAGACCAGCATCATGATCCAATCATAATGTGTTCCTGAGTTTGGGATCAAAGTGCCAGGCTGACAGATTTCTGCCAGCTAAAAAACAGGTGCATTTACTGTCAGGGAGAAGGAAAATTAGGTGGAGGACTACTGTGAAAACAAAGAGTAGTTTTAATTTCTGCCCTGGTTGCCTCCTCAGTGCTAAGGCTGCAGTCCTGCTCTTCACACCATTAACACTGGAGACAGGGATGCAACCAGCACCTGTGACTTGAAATATGGCAGACAAAACCAGAGTGGATTTACACAGCACAGGACATAAATGAAAGCAAGTTAACACTGAAGCCTTCCCTTATACTAAACTCTTCACTGTGCTTTTCCAAAGCCTCATTTGTCCTGGCAAGATTAAAAAACTGACACAAAGAAGCAAATGCACAGGACAGAATTTTGTGTACAGCAAATGTACACACAATTCTTTACTAGATAATAATAAAATAGCAGTTTTTATAAAACCTAAGAGGAGGAGAGACACCAAGAGAGGATGATGGGCTTAATCAGTGCGCTGCTGTGGTGGACGCATGCCGGGGCACAAGGCTGCTCACCATCCAGTGGTGCCAAGAGAAAAGGAGCAAAAAATGGAAGAGGATATCTGTGAACTATGACCCTCTGGTTTACAGTTTTCTAGGAGGATTAAGGAAACACGTTTTTCATTGTGACAAAGCAGCGGCCCAATTTCATCAGCTTAAACAATTATTAAATTCACCTGGCCAGCAGTAAGAGAGTAAATTTAGCACTACTGACTGTGTAGCCATAAAGAAACTCTTGGTAACTCTTTAGTAACTGAAGTTTTATTCCTTTAACTACGTCTTCCACATGTAAGCAAACAAAAAATTAAATGTGCTGTGGAAATTACTTTATGTCTGCTTTTCCCTCCAATCCTTTACACATCTCCAGCTATTTACAGAGTGCTTCTGTGTGCCGGGCATTCACATATTTCAAGCTGACAAATAAGAGCAATGAATGCTGGAACTGCATCTCAGAGATGTGGACATTCCAGCACCAGTTGGGAATAACCTGGATTAGTGACATTCAGCAGGAAAACCAGGCACCTCCCAGTACAAAGGGCAATGATGTAAAGGTCAGGTCCCAGTGCTGACAGTCCCACCTCAATCAGCAGCCATGTGGTGAGCACAGACCATCTTAGCTGGGCACCACGACACCAATTCTGTGTTTATTGCAGCACAGGAGTGCTGGGGTGGCACAGCCATTAGCCTCACTTCATTCATCAGGGGGCTGCAATCGCTGGCTGTGTCCAGAGCCACAACACAGCATTTCCCCTCAGCATCTCACTTTTTTGACATTTTAATCTCTGCTCCCAGTTACACTTCCTCTGTTCTAGCCCACTATGTGATGCCATACATCACATGTCAAATTAGCCTGATTTGGGAGAAGGAGACGCCACATTCTTATTGTGCCTCTCTGGCTGTGCCTCCCCTGGTGCTCTAAGTGCTGCATCCCTCCTCACCTCACATTCCCTCACTCTCTGCCTGGGACACCAAGCTCAGGACCTGGCTGCCCAGTTCCTCACAGGCAGCACCTCTTCCCTCATAGGCTTTCCCCACATTAAGGTGTCCAGAAATATCCAGGGCTGCTGATTGTCTCTTGTTACCATGTCTGCCTTGCTGATATTTTATTTTTAAGAGAACCATATGAAAACCAGCATGACAATGAAACAGGGCCAAGCCACTAATCAGAAAGCATTTGAAATTAATTTCCTTAAAAACATAAAATATAAACACTTGCACAGTAGGATGAGGAATAAAAGGTCTTCAACATCAAAATGAAAACTTTTTCCTTTTTTTAAAGTATGATATCATTGTAGCACCTCTAGATTTTTAGAAGCAAGTAATTTTTAAAAGTATCCTTTGGTTTGTTGAGTTAAAAAATAAAAAAAGAGAGTGAGCATATATAACACAGAGAAACAAAAAGAAAGAAATATTGGGATTTTCCACCTTAGAAATTATGCAGACACATACCTGAGATAAAACATGAAAATACCTGCTACCGATTTATCTTAAAAACATTTAAATGCATAAAAATATTTTGGAGAACTTTTTTTTTAAAGATGTAATTCCATAAAGGCTTCTGCATTTGATTGACCACACAAACATTTCCCTTTAGGTGGTGCAAGCAAACAAAATGTACATATTTGTGGAATTGTTCCCTAAGAAATGGACTAATTCCTAAAATACAAACAAAGATTCTAGAAACAAATCAGAAAAGTTCTTTGAAGCACTCTTATCCAATTTCAGTATTTGATATGGCACTAACTGAACAGAAAAACCAAAAACCTTTAATAAATTAGGAGTGCAAAGAATGCAAATACAGTGCACAGACTACTCCACATCTTTTTCATGCCCATCTGCAGCTTTTTGTGCAATCCTCTCCCAAAACTCAGCGCTGAGTTTGTACCCATAATTTCAGGCTTTCCTATATTTTTTTTCCAATTTCACCAAGGCAAGCATTCCACATGCCCTTTTTTTTGTTGGTAGCTCCTCCTCAATTTATGCTATTTAGCTTTGTGGTGCCTATAAAGACAGATTTCACAGAACAGCCTTTTACACTATCAGATGTGGTTATTATCCTACACACTTGTGTAGGATTTTCATGTTTTCAGAAATAACAGAAACCAAAAACCTTCCTTTGAAGCACTATTATGCAAACAAGATTTTTTTTTCCCCGTATTAACAAGAATTTTTTTTCCCAATGCAGTTTGTCTCTTTTCTATATATTTATATCTGTGGGATTTTGCTGGTATCCAGAGCTCTGGACAGTACTGTGATCTCACCACATACAATCAGAGTCATAAAACATGTGCTGGACCTGAATAAAATCAATATCTCTAAAGACAGTGCCATAAGTAGAAGACTCATATTTACCACTCGGCTCCGAATATTCTGCGTCCATCATCAGGTGTCAGGGGGGACAAAGCGAAGCGTCTCGGAGCACCGGCAAATGGGCTCTTCCACTGAATAGTTTGGATGCAGTTTGACAATGAAAACACTTTTTAAAACAGAAAACAAGCAGGCAACAGCAAGCTGAATAGCGGGTGGAAAGCTCTAGTAAGCGCATTCTGCGGCGCAGGCAGCTGCAAATCACAACAGGCCATTCCCCCGGTTTGTAGAGGGATCCTCACGAGTTAACACAACTTGCAAACAATAAATATTGTTCTGGCCACTCGTAAAGGCCCATTAATTTTGTCCATGTTTATCAGAGATTGTATCTCAATTCATAAAACTCTGTGTATAAAAGAGTCTGTCCTCCAAAACAAATTACATCAGCTCCTCATTAGTAAATATCTTTAGAAGCAAAACAGGAGTCAAAGTTTTCACAGTTTGAAAGGCAGAAATAAAAACAGTAGTTTTAAATTGACTCTAAATGAAAGCATGGTAGAGTGAAACAGCTATATTCCCAGCAATTGTACCAGGCAAAACACCCATGCAGATGGTTTGCTCAGTATCACTTTTTTGTGACAGAAGACTGAATGTTGCCCATTTGCATTAGAACGGCCAGACAAAATCTCTGTGTGCGATAAATTTGCTGTAGCTAGAGAGAATTTGCAATGAGAGCTTGAAAGTTTTCATAGCAACCCCCAGTGTCCCTGTGTGCATGAGAGATTAGAAAGGAGATGGACGCTTCCTTTGCTGGCTGCTCAAAACCAGTGACACAGGGCACAATCCCAATGCCACACACCTTGAGCTTTCTCTAGGCTGAGCTCCAAACTTCCTGACCTTCAGTGGTTTTTAGTGATTCATCATCTTTCTCTTGCCTAAACACCCTGCCTTCTCTTCCCCCTCTTTTCCAGCTCCGCATTTGAAGCCCCCTAATGACAAGGTTTTTTTTTTGGGGTGGGGGGGGTTTGAGCTGTATCAGTTTGGCTCTAATTTCTCTCTACATATTTTTTTATAGGTCATCTGAATGAAGGGCAGTTCTTACACACTAAAGATTTATCCAGACGAGTTTCACCATACACAGATACAATTTTTTAACACAAAAAACTATAATTGATTGACAAAAAATAATTTTATACCTCAGTGCTTTATGCAAAGACAAATGCCTGCCCAGCAAAATCAGTAGATTGCAACAAGGCCAGTAGAAAAGTCCCATCTAGGACTCAAATTTTCATTGGTACTTGAAATTCTTGAAAGGCTATAAAATGAAAAATGTAAACATCAAAGACAGTACAGGTATTTTCTAGAACTCTTCTGGCTCCTTCCTGCAAGGGTGTGTGATAATGCACAGGTAGATACAAACCACAGCTACCACAGTGCTCTCACTCAATTCCTCGAGAGTCTAAAGGAAGCAGATTCCATTAGGAAACTAGAGTACTTCAGCAAGGCTTATTACCATGCAAAGCTTTTCCAGAATAAATGGAAAAACTCCATTGTGTGCCAAACTCTCATCCAAACTAGCATAACACACAAACTATAAATGCGTAGTTGTAATATACACAGTGAATATTTAATGTCAGGTATGTTTAGCTAAGAAGGAAGCCCTTTAACAGATGCATAAAAAACACAAAATGAAAGGAAAACTTTTGAGAATTACCCATAAAGAGAATAAAATATGCAAGTGTGTGCTGGAGATCAGAAATCTTACTCTACAATATGCAATGAGAGGGAAATAATTAAACATCAGATAACATGATATCCCTGGAAAAACACTGGGGGAAAACCAACTTGCCTAACTTCAGAAACACAGAAACAGAAAGTAGCAATAAATTGAAGGTCTGCATTTTGGGTTATGCATTTCACCATTTAAATTTTATCCTTTAATACCATAAAGATGGCAACTGTTATTTAAAGAGCAGAAAAATATAGCACAAAGAGAGGCCCTTGCGGATTCAATAAAGATACAAATTGAATTAATTATTATTGCTCCATGTCACTAATATCTTCCACACACAGAGGAGATTTTGTAGGACACACAGTTACAGCAAAAAGCCCTCCATCAGTCTTTTGTGACCGTCAAAGTTAGCATTATCACCTTTATTGTCTCAAAACAACCCAAGTTGGAGGAAAAACTTGCTGCTATAGTTTCAGAGAGCCCTTCACCACATTATCAGCTACATAAAGGCAGTGTGGTGGCTCTGAATTCCCTTACGACTAAGAATAGGGCATGAATCAGTTGCTCACCCTCTACCTCATCCCATGCAGGAAGAAAAGGTGAGCCAATTGCCATGTTTATTGTGTTTAATAAAACACACAATGTTCCCAAGATCATGGTGGTACCTGACCTGGGAGGCCAGCAGGCATGCTAATGGGAATGCTGGGTTTTTCTGCTGCAGAGTGAGGTCTTCCCAACAAGTAGGAGCATTTCCAGAAGCCCCTGAAAGGAGCATCATCTTAAAACACCTTTTTTGTATTTCTGTGGCCTCTGAGGTTTTGCAGTCTCTTGACAGGATTGGTTTCTCTTTCCTCTAACTCCAGATAAGGCACAGAGGGACTGATACAGGACAGAAAATGCAGCCACGGCTGCCCCCGCTTCAGGGACCAAAGGGAAGATGAAGAGTTACCATAAGAGCACGAAACACAAAAGGCTGAGAAGCAGTGGCAAGAGCCTGAATCACTGGTGGCTGAGCTCATTAAAAGAAAAGAAAAAACAAGGGAAAAATAGAGGGAAATGTGCCTAGTCATATTAACAGCATTTGGAATTGTTTAACTGAACCTGGGTCTAATATGTGTGTTCATTAGAAGGGACCTGCAGCAAGTGTACAAATCTCCGCCTTAGAAGTACTCCCAAAAATTAAGTGACCATCCAGATTTCAGCCAGAATAAAAATTGTTTTATCTTGTTGATAAATCATGTAACATGTAAGCATCTTTCCTTTTTTGAGTAACAGGCATCACTTACAAACCTTAATGCATTTCATCTGTGACATTGCTTCCTGTTCCTGATAGGGAAAGGAAAATTCATGAGGCAAATATTTAGCTCCAGGCAACAGGCCAGTATAGCAACAGAAAGTTTTACACTTGTGCCAAGATTTCTTGGTTCCCTTTTAAAATGAAAATCGTGACAATTATCTTGATGCTCTCTGATGAATCAGATCTGTCTATATGAAAAAAAGACTTTTTTTGTTTCCAACACACTATTTTACAAGCTTATTCACTTTCTTTTTAAAAAAGCAGCTTATGTACCAACTTAAAAGCTAATGTGCTTGCATGAAAACATTCGTAACCAGTCAAGCCACAGAGATTTTCAGTCAGTAAACCTGAAATGTGAATTGAAAGAGATACAGAATTTCTCTAAGGGGACAAATTTAGAAACACTTTTCAAAAAAATACTGTCTGCTTTGTTCAACATTTTCCAATCCACACCATAAATCTGATTTCTACCGTCAATCCTTGGTAATGTCAGCATTTCAAAAACTGCTGTGCCACAAATTAAAGCTTCAATTAAACTTGAAAAAAACCCCTCATGCCATGCTCATGCTACTTACTACCACAGTTCTAAATTTAAGATTATTATTCTGATTCTTTGTCTCATACATGCTGAATTTCTTCTGAGGTCTTCCCAACACTACTCTTGGGTTGTTTTCCCACCAAACATGGAAAGATCCACTAATCTGCAGGTAGGAGTATGAGCTCTCATTTTTAAAGCCTGCTTTAACTGTGGTCTCACACTGAGCAGCAATTTAAGGCAGGCTAAGGTCATTCCAGTTTGCAAAAAGTTCTGGCTTATTTCCAGTAGGTTTTCTAAAGCCTGAGTTATCCTGTTATTTTTCAATTTGCTAAGATTCAGGAATCTAATCTGTTTCTAATGTGTATTTGTTTCCATTGCCTTTGCAGCTCTTCCCCCAGAAATCTCCTTCTGGCTCTCATGAACACACTTCTTGACCAGCAGCTGATTGCTCCCACTGGTAAAGCTGAATCCAAGAGCACTACAGGTGCAAAAGTTCACAGCAGAGAACAGCATTCGGGCAAGAACTTGCCATTTCCTGGAGTTCTGCTTCTCCCTCCTTCTCCCCTGCCTGGCAGAGCTGCAATTTCACTTTCTGCTTCCAACAGAAGAAGAACACAAGCATATTTTCAATGAGCAAACTCTTGTTAAACCCAGTGTGATGTGCAGGGTTCAAAGCTCATCATGCACAAAACTCAGTTCTTTTGCCAGTCAATTTTCCCCACTGTGAATTACCAAAATTCATTACTGTCAGGATGGGAGCAAAAAATAAGGTGAATAAATAAATAAAAACAACTTGACAATAACCAGGGAAGCCCTTGCTGTCACCCAGCAGCTTCTCAGCACTCAGCCTGCCCGACTGCTGTAGACACAACAGATCTCCTCCAACACTCTCTGCCGACGCTATTGCTGTACAGAAACATTATTTTCTGCACAGGCTGAAAGACCCTGAAACCAGATACTCTGCAGCTCTTCAGCTGGTGCTTGTAATTCTTTTCAGTCCATCCCCCAAGACAGAGAACAGCACCCTGAAGAAGTATTTCAAGGCCATTTCAAAAAGAATCATACATTATGCAAAGCTCCTTTCACAACAGACACCAGGGCTAGAGATCCATGGTAGAAAGCCAGTAGATCTATGAATAAAATACAAAACCAGGACTCACTGCACAGGATTCTGTTTCCCTCAGCCATTCACTTTCTGTATTATCCAAACCCAAATCTCCTGCCCTTAATAACCCTGTGGTCAGACATGGTCCTCTCTCTGCGCCTTGCACTGTTCACATGATTGCATACCCGAGATTCTTGTAGACATAATGACAATACCTAATTAGATCTGTTAGATCTTTATTTGTGAGTTTGCTTTATTTTCTTAATACATCTGGTATTAGTCCAATTGCAAAATTACCCACTCCAGAGCTTTCCTTTTATTGGAAAAGTTTCCATTGACGGTAGTTAATGAAACTGAATTCCAGAAATTAAAACTCTTTTTGGCTTTCCTCAGCAAGAACTACCTCAAATCAGTTTTTCCCAACCAAAGCTTTAGACCTGAGAGAAGATGAATCCTTAGACGATGAATGCTCTTTTAAGCATGCCCCATCAAAATCTCATGGTAAAAACCACTGTTCTTCTGAACATGCTCCATTTGGAGCCATACCGGATCAATGCCCAAAACCAAACTACCAGGGACAATACACAAGGAAGAATTTTAAAAAAATTAAAAGCCCCAAAATATAGTGTATTATTACTCCTGCAGCATTATATTATTTGTGGCTGAGTTCTATTTCTGTTAGCTTTTAAGTGGACTCAGTTAAGTATAATTTCTATATTTGACCTCCCCTGAGATGGCCTATTATGATTTTATGAAGTTAGCATACATTTCACATGGCAGCTAAAAGTGGAGAAAGTGGAGAAAAGCAAACCCTTGAGAAAAAAAAAGCCAGAGGATACTTCCACAGACACTGCACTAGAGAATGCAGGGATTGCTTTTTTGTTGTTGTTGTTTTGTTTTTTTCTTTTTTTTTTTCTTTTTTTTTTTTTTTGGGGGGTTTTTTGTTTTTTCCCTAATCCCATTCAGTATTTCATGGAAAAGATGGAACCTATATTTCAGTATGAATATGCTTATCTTAAAATTAAAAATGCACGGCTGTTCCTCTCAAAGCATACAGCAACCATTTTTGGGAAAGGGTAATGAGAAAGGTTGGGCATGCTAAAATAAACACAATTATATTTCAATCTTTGGAAGTTAAACAGTCCTTCAGAAGGGTCAGGAATCAAACATTTCATCATGAATGAATTAAACATTGGTTTTACTTTCTTCTGCAAGATCTTAACCAACCTCAGGCACAGCAAGGAATGAGAAGGGCAGCAGAGAAACTCTCTGGTAGCAGGAGAGAGCACAGCAGAACATCTGCTTTTTCTGAAATGCACATTCCAAGCCTAAACCAGGAATCTCTGCAATATTTGCTGTAAGTACCAGGTTTTGTACAGAAGGAATACAGGCACTAGTTCCCGTGCTTACAAGCACAGGAGCTGCTGTACCCGTACAGTCTTAACCAAGCTCCAGGGTTTGGTTTCTGTCTCTCCACAACGCCCATCTCATGGCAGGTATTCCACCTGGCTGTTAAAAAAATAAACCAACAAGAATACTCTCCTTTTCCTTCTCTTACTCTTGCTACTTAAATCAGATCTCTTCTTTCATCATTCCCCCCCACATACCTTTCCTCTAACCCCAGTGCTGGCCTGCCCTCTCCTATCTCTTTGTGTCACTTGAGGCCTCTTTCCCTTCAAACCTCCCTCTGCTCCATCACAGCCTCCTGCCAAGCCTGCCTGCCTGGTGTAAGATCACAGGAGAGTGCTGCCTGCAGGTGTTCATGTAAGAGGTGGGCTTTTGCCTTGCTCTTTCTTCCGCAGTGCCACACTTAAAACTCCAGTTTGGGACATGATGAAATAGGTGACAGCAAGAGAAGCAGCTGATGCCCCAAGTTCAGCTGAATCCAGCACTCCTGAATAAAAATGTGGCCTCCATCCTTCCTCACTGCCCTGCTTGCCATGGTTTAGCTCTTGCTCTTAGACAGTCAAAGGGAAGGGCTAGGCAGGAAACTGTCCCAGTGGAGGGTGCCCCAACCTCCTCCTCATCCCAACTTTGCCTTCAGCCACAGCAGAGGAATGCAAGTTGCAGCACTGGTTTAGGAGGGATTATTAATGGTAACAGGACTAAAACAGGAACTGGAGAGAGGCCTTGATTTCAACAGGAAGAACTGAGGGAATGCACTCTTCACTGGATTGTTCAGTGCTTCCTATTAGCTCACTTGAATTAGACTTCCTAGTAAATATAAGGGCATGGGAAGAGTTTATCCCTGTTTATGTTAGTGATTAATGGTAGAGCAGGAATTAGGAGAGCAAGCATTGTGAGTCTACTCCAGTGCTCAGCCAACTGGACAATCTTATGTATCCAAAAATAAAATAGCTTTCAATGTCATGCTGCTCTGCTGCTTACAAAACATCCAAATCTTTGACTTTGTTGTATTCAGAAAAAGCCATGGAGAGGGATAAAAACTGCAGCAACTGAAGGCAGGGTTAAAAGAAACACCTGAGTCCCAAAACCAGAGCTCTCTGCATTTTTGGCTCTGCACTCACATAGGTAAAACTCTGCTTGCAGAGTAGAGGCTAAATATTACCACCACTGTGAAACCCCTAACAGCCCTCCTTTGACACAGTACTCACAGGCACCAACAAATGCATTTCCCAGAAGCCAAGGGGCACAAGAAATCTGCCCCTCGTGCTGGTCAGTACCGGAGCACTGGTTCACATCCAATACAGGTCACTAATGGTCAAACCACTGTAACAGCAGCCAGCCCGCTCTGTGGAGGCAGGATCAACTCGTTCCCTGGCACTGGGACTGCAGTGACAGACTGCACAAGCATAGAAAACCCACACTTGCTCAATAGATGCAAGATGATCTACCATCCTTTGAGAACACTGGTATCAAAACCAGAAGTCCACACCATGCTAAACTCCAAGAAATTAAAAAACATTGCTGAGAAATCCACAATCTGAGTACTCAGGGTAAATGACAAGGCGTCAGGGATAGGGAAAAGGACTACCATAAATTTTAAACACTTCCTTTGAATAAACAATTTTCTATTAATGGCACTAAAAATGAAATAAAAATTTCAGTGTTTTGATTGTGGTTTGGGGATGACTTTGAGACAGGTGGTCTTCTTCTGAGGAGACAAAGTTCCAAAAAGTGACCACAATCCAAAGCATCCCAGATATACAGCCTGTGGAGTATCACCAGCTTCCCAATTATCAGGCAGTTTCCTAAGCTGTGTAAGACTAGCCTAAGAAAGGAACATATGCATGGAGGTGGAACCAGTTTAAAAAACAACTCTAATGAAAAGCAGTAATTTACACAGGGCACTAAATAGCTACCCACCAAAATACCCACTCCTACCAGCACATCTACAAGTTATCCTATAGTGTGTTCCCAGCTAAATTTTCCATATAGCCATGCCTCCAAACACAGTCAGGGGAAATGTGCTGAGTAATAATCTCCCCATGCCAAGGGCAATTTCAAAATCATGCCCCATGTACACCCTGCATAGAAGAGAGGTAATATTAAAGGGCATGCTTGTTATAACACTAATTTGTCCCAACAGGACAGGTTTTTGGGAAGCATCAACATCAAAGGAAAATGTACGGAACAAATGAAAACAGGGTAGAGAAGTGCAAAGGAGGAGGGGTGGAGAAAACAAGCAGGAAGAGGAAACTTGATTTTAATGCAAAAGAAGATGAGACACCAGGGAATGAGGCAGACAGGGTTGAACTCAGAGAAGGTGCACTCCTCCCACTCTGGCTCCCAGAAAAGCAGGATTATAGGGGCAAACTAAAAGCCCTGAATTTCCAGCAAAACAGAACAAATCAAAAACATGACAAGAACAGACCTGCCTGTTTGGTCACTAGTACTAGCTTGTGCTTGAATTAAACCCACCAATTGTGAATAACCATATTTTTTTAAAAAAAGCTCAATTCCTGTTAAAGCAGCTGCAAACAGGAAGGGGTAATAGCCTGTCTTCTACTTATTTAGTATCTAAGAGGCATCTGCTGTGCCCTGAACTCCAAACTAATTGTGCCACTGCAACACCAGTCACAGAGAGTTGTACCAGGCTGGGAAGTTCAGTGACTCGGGTTTTTCAAGACTTCGGCATTTTTAATTAGTGAGTTGTAATGCAGACTAACATTGAGCAAAACTGGTTTAATTTGCATTTAATTGCAGCAGTAGATCAAGCAACACTGGTCTGGCATCAATTTCAATAGAGGAAACTAATGAATACTCAAGGTGTGCAAGAGAAACAGGAATTTCAGCTAAGTAAAAATTCCAGTCCCTACAAAGACTAGAGATGGCGAGAGACCAGGGAGGTATGCAAGAGAAATACACAAAGCAAAGTTTTTCATTTTGACATGCCAAAAATACTTGGTCATCCAGGTAAAGGAATTAGATTAATAAATTACATGGAATCAAGAACACAGATCTGGATACATAGAACATTTAATTATTAATAGTTGCCTTATGATTAATCAGGGAGATGAATAAGAAAGAAAAAAAAAACCAAAACAAACTGGACTAAAGCAGGAAAAAACTCCCAGAGTGCAGACCAAAACCCACATCAATCCAAACCAGTCAACAGCCCTATTCCCAGACTATAAAGCCTTTGAGGCTTCTTTTCCAATTTTTTTCCTTTCTGGTCCTGTGACCTTCACTTCAGCAGGGCTCCTATTTCATACCTGCCCAGCAACCGAAGCCCGTGCACTCTGAAGAGATCACTTAATGAAAAGTACCCATCATCGTTCTTAAAGAAGTAGAAAAAACCAAAAACCAAGCTAACAAACCAAGGAGAGGGATATTCACTGAGTTTAGGCATTCAGGGTTACCTTGCAAAGTAAGGTAACTTACTGGACATCAAGTCCAGGCTCCCAGGCCCAGCACCCTCCCAAGAAAATGCTTACTCATGTGTGGTTGTACAGTAAGAAAATACCAGATGAAGAGCTCCTACCAGGTTCTTTCACATCTTCACAGTTGTCTCAGCTTGGCTTATTTCTGTGATCACTTTGGTGCTGATCTAGCACACTGGAGAGAGGGTGGACGCTGTTAAGGTGGGCCCTGGGGAAGTGAATGAGCCATGACACCTCCAGCACGGACATTACTCCTCATACAGTACAGCTGTTGTCCCTTCTGCCAGAAAGCTTGCCCTCGGGTTAGTAGGCTGAATTAGCGCTGCACCTTCCCTGGATCTGGCCCAAGGAGCCTGCAGCAAGGGCAGGAGGAGAGGACTAAAGGCAGCAACCACCTGCAGCTACCACGATCAGGGATGGTGGGCTGAGCCCTGCCAACAGCCTGGTACCCCCATCAGAGGGGGCATTACAACTCTTCTACGTATCCTGGGGGTCATAAGGCATCTGAAAGAGGCCTGAAACCTTTCACTGGTGCTTTATTACCGCTACCTCACGTACATGCCCCACACCAAGCCCTTCTGGAGGATTAGGTATGACTGGGCAGGTTATGCCAGGGCATAGTCTAGATGTTCCAACACATAAAACTTACTGAAAAGACATAGTAGCCAGTCTGAAGCATAAATCAGCATAGACTGAAGTGCACTGCAGCTTTATGCAGAGCATCATTCCAACAGCTAAGCTCTGCACAGGCCAGGGAGGACGTGTTCATGAATTATGGTGTGAAATAAGCATTCTGTACAGGAACAGGCAGCAACCCTACCCCTCACACTTTAGGCCGAAACAGTAAGAACTAGAATACAAATCCCTCTCCCAGCCAATACACAAATCCTCCTTGTTACTGTTCTAGAGATCCCAACTCAATCTTATGAGCTTGCTAGAACCTTGCAGGCAGCTGAGGAGGCACTGCTGACGCGGGTGCAGTGAGAACTTGCAGTCCTGCAGCCTTGCAATGCTGCTGCTTGCTGCTGCCACAGCACTGGAGCCTCTCTGGGCTCCCTGTGACCCAGCACAGCAGAGAGAGTAAAGTGAAAAGCCGTCTAGAGAAAAGTTTGAGATGAGGTTGGTAACAACCATGGCTGTAAAATAACGTGACAAAAATATGACACCACAGGCCAAGGAAAGAAAAAGCAAAACCAAGAATTTTTAAAGCTTGCTACTGATACTTGCATAAACTAAAAATAATCAAAGCACCTGCAAGCAGCAGGCACAGACTTCATTTAACAGGTGATGAAAGACACATATTATTTGTATGAAGGCACAAGGCTTCTATGGCAGCAAAGAAACCAGAAATAGAACATTTGTTATCAATTCTGTGCTCTAAACCAATACCTCATTGCTTTTATCTCTCCTATATGTTTTTTCTTACTGGCTTCTTTTTAAAGAAGATATAATGACTACCAGATGCTACAGCAGTGCAGTCCTCAGTGAAAGGGTAATTAACAGATGAAAGTTCAGCAGTTGTTTCTAGCTACAATCAGATGAGCTGTACACTCCCTATCCCCTAAGTGAAGGGCAGAGATGAGCGATGCAACCTCCGCCTCTATTCCCCACTGTAACACAGTACAAAGCAGTTCATATCAAGTGGGACCCAGAGGTACAGAGATAATGAACCTGAGTGGCCCAGGTTTCTTTTACGTTTTGTCTCCAGAATTTAATAATTGCAAATACTTATAATGCTAACTTTGCCAAAATTTTAAGAATATTAGCTGCACATGGTAAAGCTGATGAAAAAAATCAGTACTAGATATCTATGCTGACCACTGAGAAATGTGTATTGCACAGATTCATCATTATTTATTCCTAAAACCCCGTGCTTTTTCTGTTGTAAATAAAGCTTATAAGGATATAACCCCCGGAGCTCTGCTGATCTTCAAAATGTAAACAAATGAGTGGAACTACTTGAGGAATGTGGAGGAATTGCAACATTTTGAATGAATGAGTGCAATGTATGGCTTCAAATAACTCAAACCCAGTGTAGTTACTACTCAGTAACTACTTGATTGACTCAGTTGGCCAGAGCACAGTGCTGATAACACCAAGGTTGGGGGTTCAATCCCCATATGAGCCATTCACTTAAGAGCTGGACTTGATAATCCCTGGGGGTCGCTTCCAACTCAGAATACTCTGTGATCTGACTTACTAGATGGCTGTCACAGTTTTCATTACCTCTTAGCTAACCTTAAAAATATGTCAGTTTGGGCCTGTTTGCCATTTCTGCTTCAAGGTTTTGTTGCCAAATACTTAAACTGCAACCATAAAACCAAGCAAATGACATAAAATAAGGACAACCTCAGTTAGTCCTCATAATTATTCAGCCAAACTTTAATTCCTACAAGAGTAAGACCAAGTGCCTCCAAAGATTACAAATGAAGAGTCATTCCACAAGTGCCAACTAGAGTAACACCAATACCATTGAAACTATCACTATTGTCAAACCCCTGGTGATGAGACATTCAGTGTTTCAGAAATAAAAACCATTACTTTGGGGGATTGTATTACCCAGAACAAATTTTACCTGCCAGTAACATTAATGACTCCATATAAGCAACCGTGCCACACATGCTTATACATAGAATGGGAAGGAGGTTAATAAAACTCAACCTGTAATTTCTGAATTACTTTTGAGAAAAAATTAGTGGTTTACAATGTTTTCTTTTGGGGGAAGGCAAGGCCTGGGAGAGAGAGCAGCATGTTTTATTTTAAGGACTGTGAGGAAAGCTTTTTTAAAAAACACAAAAAAACCCAAAAACAGCACTCTAAAAAGAAATAAAACCCCAAAACCATCACCAGTATACCTCTGATACCAAAGGCAATAAATTACTACCTAATGGTATTTAACTCAGAAAAACCCTATTTTAGATTAATACATATATAAACAGATAGCAAATTTTTTCCTCCAAACAACCCACAAGCTGACCAAAAATCTTGAAGATAAATTTCCAAAATACCAACCCACAAGCTGACCAAAAATCCTGAAAAACATACTTATACCATTAACTGCTCTACAGAGTTAAAAATAGTTCAGGACAATTTACTCAAAGCCATTTACTAAAGAAAATATGAAGCCTTATATTTAAACACTTCCGTATTTATTATATCCTCTGGGAGTGGTTATAGAGAGCTGAACTACATACCAGCTTACAGCAAAATAACTAAATCTGTTTTCATTTCACACTTTCTGCTAATTTTCAGGAAATCTGCATGTGCACATTTGTTTTGGAATCAGGTGTTTTTTCAGAATGTTGTCACCGGCGTTGAAGAGGTGGCAAGAGGCACTGCCAACACCAAGTGGTTATAAAGCCATGGGGGGCTAGCCAGCGAGGTACCACAGCTGGCTCCTGTGTGATGTTTCTGTCTTGAGTACCACCAGAACCACGGGCTGCTCTAGCTCCTATTTATGTGCCATATTTGGCCATGCTTGCTCCAGTCATTCCCCCAATTTGCTCATCCCAAGTTGCAAGATGCCCCATGCATGTCACATGCTGCCTCCATGCCAGCCAGATGGACAAGGATTTTGCCCATCCTTCTGTGGAGTTATGGGAGCACCAACTTGGGATCGTTGCTGCTTTTTTATTTCTCGTTGTTGTTACATGCATACCAATACAGAAGTATGCAAAGTCAATGACTTTTTAAATGAATGCAAGTGTGGGCTAATGTCTCTTTCCTCAACATTAAAAAAAAACATGTGTGATTTTCAGAGTTTCATAACCTCCAGTTCTGTATAGCATTTGCTTTCTTGAAATCCAAACCTGTTTTAATGTCCTGACTTAAAGCTGGAGGCTGGTGGAACTACTATTGCTGCTTCATCTCCTTAACGATGGTGCTTTCCTCCTTGCATCAGGTTTGGATAGGGACCAGCTGAGGACCAAGCAAAATGCTGCAGCAAGAAGTTGCTGGTCACCAGCTGAACCATTTGAAAGGATCAGTTTTCTCCTACAACAGGAAGGGTGGTGCTGCCCTGCATGGTGGACCACAGATGTGGGCATCCCTACAGAAACTGCACCCAACACACAAAAATGCTGCATTTCATTCTTACATTAGCAAAAATTCTCTTCGTTTTCAATAACTATTCAAGTGCCATTGTTACATCACTTTAGTATCTCCAGGTCTGTGCTTGGCCCTCTAAGGAAAACCAAACACCAGGTAATCAATCAGCTGTGTTTAACACTGGTCACATTGGTCAGCTCAACACAAACAGATTAGGGCTGATCTTATTTATGTTTGCTCCAACACCAAGATCTTCCCAGCAGCCAAGGAGAAGCCAGTCTGTAACCAAAATGAGAGCACAGTAGCCTGCTGGATAAGCCTGGACCATCACTTCTTGTGGGGAGAGTGAGGGGGCTGCTGTAGGCTCTCATCACAGAGCTGCCACTGACAGCATGGATGGGTTCAAATAGCTCCTGCCACAGATGGGCATGGGAAACTAAGACCTGAAAGCCACTGCTGCCATGTGCACAGGTCCAAAAACAGCTGGCATGATACCACTCAAAAAGTAGACTGAGGGGCGCTAGACAAAGCCCAGCACCAGGAAGCAAGACTGTGCTAGTGCACATCATAGGTGAAAAGGAGAGCACATCAGCAGGCTCATCACTGAAACCTGTTTTTGAGGCAGCAGTTACCCGAACCACGCAGGCGAGATAAGCACAGGCTGTCTGCCTATCTGCATTGGAGATCTCACACTTTCATGTGTTCAACTATGCTTTCCTTTACCACAACAGATGTTTCATGATATTTCCTTTACAGCTAAGCAGAGAAAATTTGTTTTCCCCATCCCCTCCATGCAGCAGGCACAGGACTCCCCTGACAATGCTGATCTCAGCACTGCAACACAAGATGTGTCCCTGTCCTGCCTCAAAATCCTCAGAAAGGCCCTGGCAAAGAAAACTCATGATCTTCAAGTATTAGTACAGGTATTGTGAGCCCTGAAATTCAATTCTATATCTATACAGAAAACTTCTAAATGTTCAGCTCAGTGTTTGCTCATTTCCCATTCTTGAGTTGCCAGCAAAAACCACTCTGAAAAATTTAGGACTTCATGTAAAGAAAAATTGTTAATCATCCTGCTGCCAAAACAACCATCTTTATTGAGGTACTCAGAAATGGAACCCTATCATACCATCTGAAGTGTATTATAGCAGATTTTCACAGGCAGCAGTTGGAATTAAGTACATACCTTTCCATTTGGTATTTTTCACTTCACAGCCTTAATCTAATTTCTTTGAAGACACTCAACTATTGTTCTGGCAGAAGCATAAGGAATAATTTATAGCAAAGCCTCAAAATTTTAAGTCAGTGGGAGTAAAACACAAAGCCTTAAAAAAATCTAGACGCTATCTCAGAAGCTATGTAAAATATTTTTCCCATTAGCACTTTTCACATCTAAAATTTCAAAAGTCACTGCAGACATTTACATCTAGCATTCACAGACTTTTTATTGGGAATCCTTCTGAGATTCATATTACATAACTCAGCTGGGATAAGTATTTGAGAGCAATTAATCACTGGGGATATTGCATACACATCTTCAGTGAAATTTACTTAACCAAAGTCTAAAAAAGCATTTGAGCCTTTCCACAGAAATCCTCAGATGTACCTCATAAAGTAATTTTAGTATGTACATCACCACCCTTTACCAATTTATGTGGTAAATCCATTCTTCGATTTGTTTGCAAGGAGTTGCTACAATTAATCCAAGCAGGGATTTTTGAGGAAGCCTCTTCAGGACTGTTAAAGCAGCAGGGAAGATTCCAGCCCAGGCATTAACCAGCAGAGTAACAAGAAGGCAAGCTGGATTTGAAGGAGCAAGCGTGTCTCTGGGCACGCACACAGCCATGCAGATGGACAGGAAATCCAAGACATCTTTGGGCCACTGCAATATTGGTCATTGGAGAAGGTACTTTCATGGTGATTTCCTACAGCACCAAAATAATAGAATCACTAATTTCACACAATGCTGGAGTAAAAATCAATGCCTTGTATTTAAAGGTCTACAGAATGTTACAGGAAAAAATGTAATTATTTTCCTTTATCCACTGAAGTCATCTTGATCATCACAATCATCCCAAGTCTGCAAAATAGCAGGCACTCCTACTCCCTTCCTCCTCAGATCTGGTGGGTAGATTTGGCCACCAGTGCCCTCTGCATCAAAGCCAGACAGATCAAAGTACAGTTCAACAGAAGGCAAGCCAGTTCCAGCCAGATCTTGTGCAACCTATGAACTGGAAGGCAGATTAATTCACTGGGATTCATTGGCATCTCTTCTTTGTGCAACCTATGAACTGGAAGGCAGATTAATTCATTGGGATCTCCTCTTTCACCAGTGCTGAGATGCAGGCTCTGATATTCGTTTGTATGGACGTGGCAGTTGACCTTTGAGTTCTTTCTGTTTAACTGTAAAATGGGACTTCCACCATCCTCAAAGCCCTTTTGAAAATTATGAGTGAGAACACCTCCAGCCATAGCTATGGCCACATCACAATGGCCCCATCTATGCTGTGGCTCACTTTGAAGCATCAGCCTTCGAGGAAGGGATGTTGCTCTTCCATTGAAGGATGGCAGTGGCATTTTCATACAGAGGTTTCTCGCTTCTTTGTGCATCAGCCCATTATTCTGCACCCACAAATTCAGTACTTCCAGCTTCCAAAATCAAGATCTGTCTCTACAAGGCTTGCAGAGGAAGATCTCTGATCTTCCAGCAAGCCTCAATCATCCTAAAGGAAAACTTGCAAGGTTACAGTACAAGACAGCTGTAATTATTAGAGGTCTCATAGGGATGCTGGCAACCATGAGCACTCTCAGCATCTGTAGTACCCATAGGATTTAATCCACAGCATTTTAACGTCTGCAGATTTTTCATATTTTTTTTCCCCTAAAATCTCCTCTAGCAAAATAAATGACACACCCCTCCCTTTCTATGCTTATTTTTCTTCCAGAAACAAACCGACTCCCCACTGGCAACACTAAGACAACACATATGAGAGTGTCTAACTTGACTTCAAGATGACTGCAGAAGACAGAACTTCATTAGTTCGATGGGACTGATGCCTGCCTCAGGCTAATTTTGTTTCATTTCAGTCCATCCCTTTCCATTTGCGCCATCTTTTCTTGTAACCAATTTACCTTTTCCATCCACGGCAAAACAGATGAATCAATTAAGCACAAAGGAGGCAGCTAGAGGAGCTTTAAAGGTCCCTTCCAACACAGACTAGTTTATGCCATGACAGGTAGGTAGCCAGCTTCCCCCATTTGCTGGTCTCAGGACCCCCCAGGCCGCTGGCAGAAGCCCAGGAGCCACAGTGCCAGCCCAACACGTCAGGGCTGCAGCTCCTCGGGAGTGCTGCTCTCACACCACACTCAGAGCTGAATAGTAATGAAGCTTGATTAAAAACACAAGGGCAATCCCTAGTCAGGGGGAACTCTCTTTTCAGATTTCAGCATTGCAAAATATGGTCTCCAGAGTGTTCCTGGATATATCACCGCTCAGGCTGCTACTTCCACTGCTGCTAATTCCCTCTCCTCCCAAAACAACCTCTCCCGGTTTTATAGCATTTCAGTGAAGAAGAAGCTCCACAAATTTGACAAAAAGCAAACTTGTGATAGCTAGAGGTACTGAAATAAATGGAAAGCTGGAGGGGGATAGGGTTCAGAAAGGTTTTTTTATTAAAAAGTAATTTTTAAAAAAGGTACCACAATCCACACAAAGCAAGCTGTTTGCAGAGAGAAGACAAAAGGAATACAAGAGCATTTCCTATGCAATAGATAGGCAAGATATTTATCTAAAACATTACTTCATTAGCAAACACTGGGGGACATCCTTCCACTGAAAGAAAAAAATAGAAAACAACCTCAAAACTTACCTACACACTTTTGACTTCTCTCTGTCTCCTACATCTTCACTATTATAAACAGACTCCCAAAGTGCCAGCCTCAGCATTTTTGTCTCCTGAAGCAGCAGACTCCTGCCTATGAAGGCAGCACTTCAGCATAAGGATGGACTGAGCTCTGAGGATGTGAGCATGGGGGAGGGAAGTTCAATATTACAACCCATCCATCAACCACTTCTATAAAGCTCTTTTGTTCCAAGTTCATACTTAGCAACTCAAGGTCAAAACTGATGTTGGAAAATGCAAATCGTAAGTCAACCCAGACTTTCACCCCATGTGTCTTCTTGACCTTAAACACAAACAAGAAACAGGCAAAAAAGAAGTTTCAGCTACATGATCTAGTTATATAAAAATATGTACTGAGGAATACTAACAAATTAAAAATTACTGGGGGTTAATCTATGCTACTACTAATACTCAATAGAGAAAAAAAAACAGAATATGTGCATTTAGGATAAAAGGCCCTTACTTTTTTGACCCTCTTACACTTTGGGCAAAGTCAATTTCACCTGGTAGAGGCTTTTCTGTTTGGTTGTTTTGTTGTTTTTTTTTTTTTTTTTTTCTTTATTGTCTATTGGAATTTGATTATTTTAGTTTTAAGCTAGTTTTTTTGTCTTTGAGAGAGACACACACAAGGTTTGATTGAAAGCACCACAGGGAAAACTAGCTGGTTGAAAAAACCCCAACCTTTTCCTCTCTGGTACAAAACAAAGGAACACATCTCTATTAGCCTTTGTCTTTAAGAAGTGTTGGGTCAGATGTTGGCAGCCTCCACAAAGAAGAAAAATAGTAGGTATTACCAATAAAAAGCAAGGGTTTCATTGCAGCCAAGAAAACAGGATGTATTCCACAGGCTATAACCGTTCTCCTTAGAAACACAGTATGGAGAGAAAAAAAAAGAAAAATCATTCATTACGCTCAAATACTTAAGAGCAGACTTTTCAATGAACCCCATTTTTGCAGGATTCCATGGCAGAAAGCAACAGAGGTGCCAAATACCTGAGATTACAAGCTTATCCTGTGGATATTTCCCAGAGGTGCTGTAAGAAAAATCAATTTACATGGACAACAGAAAGACAGTATAAGACAAGAGAACTCTGAAACAGAACTCTCATCTAGTATTTAAAAATCTCTTAATTTTAGATGATCTGGCAGTCTTTAGAATTGTCATCACAAAACTCTGAGTTTTGTTCCAAGAGTTTACATATAACATCTTTCATATGGGAAAAGTCCTGCCAAGAGCTTTAAATATAGCTGTATTGAATGCCAGTTTGGCTTCCTCCATGTGAATTTGGACAATTTTAACAAGGTTTATGAACTTGCACTGGGAAAAAAATGTATAATGATAGCTTGCCATCCATGTATGTAAGTTATAAGTTATGTAAAACACCAGATGATTCTACAGTCTAGCAAAAACATTTTAAAACTATTTCTCTCCAATAGCTTTGATTTGGCCCTTAAATCACAACTTTCTTCTAAAGAACCAGCACACTTACACAGTCCTGGCAATTAAGTCAGCCTGAAGTGTTGCTTACTTAGGGGAAGGATAGGAAAATGTGTTTAATTAGCAGCAACTGAGGAACTGCTTTATTTGATCCACTGCTGCTGTGGATGATCAAAAAGGTGTTTCCTGCAATTCTCGTTGGAGTTCGCTTGCTTGCCCCAAGCAAGATGAAGAACAGAACTATATGGTATGTTTTCCATCCTCCTTAATAAAGCTCCCATCAACAAGCGAAAAATAGGGTACTGTAGCAATGTAACCTAGATCCTAGACAGTTTCCAAAAACCCAGCCAAGGATCTTTGTCAGAATTTCAAAGAGAAGCCGCTGCTGAAATTCTTAAGCATGCGGAAGGGTTGTTCAGGAGTCCTCCTGCACACAGTGAATGCTTTTCACTCCCTTAGAGGTCATTGCCAGCAGGATCTGTAAGGTGAGACACTGGAAACAGTTTCTACTTTCTCCACTGGAGACAGTTTCCATCTTTCTGAGATCAAGTTTATTACCTTGCCTTTCAACAGAAACAATAGGTATTTTTATGGAGAGTATTAAAGCTCTTCCCAAGAAGCACTGCAAGGTCAGAAGTCCTCAAGTAAATAAATATAAGTAAAAATAAAAATATTATTTTTAATTTTTAGAATGTGATTTTTGGCTCCCAGCTCTATAACTTGATTAACTAACACCTTCCCTTGCCCATCTTTTTTCAAATAAATGTGCTAAGACATAGTCACAGTTTAGGAATGGTACTTTCCAATTTAGTACTCCTGCTAAAACCACACCACTGCTTGCTCCCCCTTCACTCCAACTGGAGGCACAGGTGGAGATAAGAACAATTAACTGGAAACAGCAATGAGATAAGAAAATGAACAGAAGCAATATTAATAAAAAAAGGAATAAGACAAAGAAACTATTTACATGGAAAGCCCATGACAATAAGGAAATACCAGACAGGTTCCCTCACCACCTTTTCTTAACTGGGGAAACTCCTTCTCCCCAGCAGTGAGAGAGAGAGAGAGAGAGAATAAGAGCAAGTCCCTTTCCCCCCTGCCTGCAGCAATGGCCTGAGGTGGTACAGAATAACATCTGGGTCCTGGCCACACACTCTCCCATCTAAAAATTACCCTGCCCTGGCCAAAACCAGGACAGACATTTACCAAAGGCCACAGAGCATCCCAGCTCTCTTGATCACGTTGTGTTTTATTTTGGGTCCCATTAGTACCTCTCCATGACAGCCTTCCAGTAAGGAGTGTATCCGTGCTCGTGGTTACAATGCTTTGACAAGAGGCAATGAGAACCAACTGTAATGCATGAAACTCCATTTAAGCATATGGAAAAACAGTTTTACTGTGAGGGTTGTGATTGCTCCATCCTTGGAGATATACAGAACACAAATGCACACAACCCTCAGCTCCTGGCTCCCACTCAGCCTATCCTGAGTATGGGCTGGATTATGTGGCCACAGACAGAAATAGTGATCAATAACTCAGTGTCCAGATGGAGATCAGTGACAAGTGGGGCCATACTGGGACCAGTTCTGTTTAATGCCATCACTGACAAAGATGAAGGGATCAAGTGCACCCTCAGCAACTTTGCAGGCGACAGACACCAAGCTGAGTGGTGTGGTCGACACACCTGAGGGGCAGGATGCCATCCAGAGGGATCTGGATTAGCTCAACACGTGGGCCCATGGGAACACTGTAGGTTTACCCATTCGGTTGCAATGCTCTCAAGACAGGTCCTTTGGTGACTACCCAAGCAGCCTCAAGAACTCTCCCTTGAAAAGTTTCATTCCATTCAAATTCACTGTCTTAGCTTCAACAACAGCCACCGAAGCAGGGGAGGAAGGTAATGCAGCACATGGCACACAGTTAAAGTATCTTTTATAGCACCCTGTAAGTGCAGGCTGTGCTCTTGTGCTAACCATGACCATGCACCTCTTTCAGGCCAACAGTGAGTGACACTGCTCACTTCAGCATTCACATACAGAGTTCCTACCTGCACTTGCTATTTGGTGCTATCTGCCTTTTATCAGTCAGTCATTTTTCCAATTGGCTGTTTATATTAAAAGCTGAGATATTCTGGAGTTCTGCCTAATAAATTCAAAGTTCCACTAGAGATATGCCCATGCTTTCATTTGTCTTCAGGATTAACTTTATTCATATTTTTATAAGCGACTAATACTAATTTAAATTAGAAATACCATATGTGCATAGCCATAACTAGTGATAAAACCAGTGGAGCACAAACATGCCAAGCTGACAGGAGCTCAAAAGAAGACAAGCTTTTGTCTATCATGACCTAATTCATTTTTCTACCAGTTGCACTACACAATGCATTTAAATCATTTAAATATTTGATGCGTTAACCTGCAGCACATTATCTCTATGTACAATGCTAAATTACCCACTCTTCACCCTACCTTTTACAAGCTGCAGCTATTTCCAGACTGCAGCAAGTTTCACAGTTTGTCAGCAAGGTTACTAACAGTAAAAAAATGTTTTGTAAAGAAAAAGCTACTGTGTTTTATGTGTTGGGAAAAGGGGTGGGAGAGGAAAACATGCTCAGTTAGAGCAGCAGGGTCAAAACAACACGCCTTGAAGAGCACTCCCCTCCCATGTTACATACCACACTCTTCAGAGGGGACATCACAAATTACAGAATTCAAGCCAAGCTCAGCAATGAGTGGGAGCAGGCAAGATAATAAGAACTGCAGATGGTTTTAGTCTTCATTACCATCCAGTAGACACAATGTCTCTGTAACAGATACGGACAAACAGAGGCTTTTGTAACATGACAAACTAAAAAGCACCAAGAGCTGTATGTTTTTGTGGTATTCTTCACCTCAGGCAAACACTCTGTGGATTTCTAATTACCTGCTCTTCCTCTAGACCTCAAAAAAGCTCATAACTGTTGTGAAACTCTGGGTTCTTCAAAACAGACTGTTTTAAGCCACACTTAACTAAATTACCATCTTCTGTATTCACTCATATGTGTTATGACTAGACTCTTTTAGGGCAAAGAGCCTTCTAAATCGCACTTCAATCTGCACTGCGGCTGTGCTGTGTAAGTGCTTCCCAATGTTTTAAGGAAATTTGTTATCGCAAACAGGCCAACACTGCAATTTAACCTTCCTTCAGGATAAGCAAGCACAGGCTCTGTCCTCTCCATGCAGATTTGGAGAAGGGCAGCCCTGTCCTACCACTGACCATCAAGACAAGGCAGGGCAAGAGAACTGACGCACGCTCGCCTCGTTTTCTCCAGCTTCCCTTTCTTTCCTGAAGGTAAAGATCACGATTATAGATTGCAATTGTACGTATTTCGTAATTATGATACAATTATAACAGCAACAGCAATGTCAAAATCAACTGCAATGATGTATTTACATTGAAACCAGCCTTGTTATGATCCTGCTTGCCTCCCTGGGAGGAGGACATCGAGCCCTGCGCGATGCCACCCGCGATTTCCGAAGCGCAGAGGCAGAGCCGCTTTGGCTGGCGTTGCACAACCAGGGCTGAGCCCAGCTGCAGCCCCACTGGGTCAGGGCCCCCCTCCACGGGACTGCTCCCTGCAGGGCTCAGGCTGCCCCAGCCTGCCCAACAGGACTGCACATGCTCCCCACTGCCAGGGCAGCAGCCAGAGATAGCAGGAAGGGTGTTGGCCCCACGGAGATCAGTTGCCATACCAGTTTCCCATATCTGGGCTTCCAACGAGGTCGCGAATGCAGCTGGTACAAAACCTTTCAGTTCTAACCCCATTATCACCCTTCTGTTTCCTGCCATAGCCATTCCCTACGGCATGCATTCAGCCATGCAGAATGAGTTTATGGTAGGTATATTTATACCCCAAGATACCTGATCTTCTATCACATACACATTATTAGAGTAAGGTTAGCAGGAGGAACTACATAGTGACTAGCTACCTTTATTTTAATAGAACAAGGAAATAGCTCAATCAACAACTTTTAGGAAACTGCATCTAAACCAACACGTCAAGACATATTTTTGAATATTTCTGTATTTCCATTCTTCCTCACAACAAATCTGGAACAAACTTATTTCTTTCTCATATTTAAAAATCTTAAAGTTCACATAAGAAGGCTTCCATGTTTCCAACACTACAAATCAAAATAGTATAAAGGAGGTTATAACCGTGTACTTAATTGCATTACTGTTCATATACGCATGAACACATCTTCAATCTTACTGTGTGATAATTTTCAGAAATTCTTGGGTTCTTGGAATTCTGCAAATAAATATTTTTCAGTCTCTAGGACATACATTGAAGGAAAGAAAAATAATGCAAAATTTGAGTAGAAAGGATTTTATTTGCATCATGTCCAGAATAACGGGTGATGGATTTTGCTGTGTTATCAGTCATGTGCTATCTTTCTTCTAAATTGAAGATCAAATACCACAGTTAATGAAAAGTTTTGTAAGAGCTTGTTCCCATTTCCTGGTAGTTGAGTTCTTTTTTCTACTTCAAAATGTTTTAAGTGTCTCTAAGGACAATGTGGCTAAAAAAATTTTGATATTTTCTTTTTAACCTTTAATGATACTACATTAGCCGAGCATCTCTTGGTTTCTCAGCCGTTCCAAGCAGATTCAGTTACTCACCATGAACTAGATAACTCAACAGGAAGGGAAAGCCAACACCACTTGCTTGGGAGGTTTTCCCTTCCATACAGCAGGAACAAAAGGTGCCACTAGAGATAACCCACAAGGCACTCATCTTGGATCCTGCTGAGCTTCCTGTAAGCAAACTCCATCTGCTGCCAAAAGCTAAAACTTGCTAAAGTAGAAAACAAAAGACAGATACCCATTTGCAAGGAGAAAGACTGGGCTTGCTTTCTTACTCAAACCCAAGATTTTGAGAAACTTTACAATGTAAC
The DNA here is from genome assembly GCF_027477595.1 of Haemorhous mexicanus. Taxonomy (NCBI): domain Eukaryota; kingdom Metazoa; phylum Chordata; class Aves; order Passeriformes; family Fringillidae; genus Haemorhous; species Haemorhous mexicanus. The sequence goes on from NC_082343.1 coordinate 52,979,591, forward strand.
AGCCAGACAGAAAGAATGTATATAAGCCAGTAACTGACAATATTTATCCCACCAGTTAAAAGCTGATGAGAGCTCTTCTGTAGCCAGCATTTTGACACTAAAAAAAAAAAAAAAAAAAAAAAAAAAAAAATTGGGAGGACCAAGAAGAAAGAAGACCATTCAAGTACAACACATTACCATTTAAAACATACTGTAGAAGTGTCTTGTTTTCATTTTCCAATTGGTTGCTCAACCAGGGAAAAAAAAAATCCCACCATTGTCACTATTACTCAATATGCTTGAAATTGCCATCATTTTCCCATTATGATTAACATTTGCATTTAGTGCTAGCAGAAAAAAACGAAGTGGCTCAGTTCTTCAGATAGCATCCATAGTTCCAATATACTTCAGGAGGCAGCTGTTCTAGTCCTAATCTCTGAAAAGTAGGAGCAAAGTTAATTAAAAAATTACAATCTTAGATTAACCAAAATTCGGTTAGCTAGGCTGCAGCCCAATTACAGTAAAAGGAATGTCCAATCAACTAACTTAACAGATCTACTTGTTATCAAGATGTCAAACTTCAAATTAAGACAGAACTGCTGCTCACATAAGGGAAATTAAACTTACTGAAACATTAAAATGTCCTCTAAGTTTGAAAGTTGTAAGAACTCAGCCACAGACACACATTAAAGTCAGTTCCTTTGAGGGTTTTTTTATTCCAAGCAATACCTTGATATTCTCACTTCCATCACTGTAATGATGTAAATGGTTTTGTGCTTGCTTTGTACTCCTATAGCAGGGCAATGGACATGTTTGAAAGGGAAGCAATAGAAATGAAGCAAAGGACATACTCAGTGATTATGGTGCTACCCACTGTGCCACAACCCCAGGCAGGAAGGCCTTACACTGGGGCTAGCACCAAGGGGTTATGAAATAGAGGGGTGAGGGGGGCTCTCAGGAGAAAGCCAGAACCTCCATCAAATTTCACCCTTCCCTGTCTCTGCCTCCTGTCTCCTCACCTCCCTCCTCACTAACCCAACCAACTATCAGGCCTGCAGAGGGTGTTGTATTTGAGGAAGGTGAAGTGCTGAGTGTTAACAAGTGACATGGGTGGTGAGGTGCAGAGCAGACACTGGGACTGTCCCACCTCAGAACAGACAGAGGCAGCTCAGAGCACACCTGGGGTGAGTGAGGAGTCAAAACTACTAAAGAAAATGAGGAGGAGAAAAAAGGAGGAAGGAACTAAAAAAATTAATCAGGTCTTAACCTAAAAACTGTGTAGTACAGTGGCTTCAACAGGGTAACTACCCAGAAGAGTGACAGCAAAGCAATTACTTGGTTCTGCCTCTCTCTGCAGGAGTAATTACCCTGCCTCCAGACTGCAGAGTGCCTGAAGCTCAATCACATTCATTGGACCTTAAACATTTACATTCTAACTACTCCTAGTTCTTGAAGGGAAATGAAATCTCATATGCACAATACTGATTAAAGGACAAGAGGCCAATAAATAAATAAATAAAACCAGCCTAACTTAAGCCACCATAATTTACAAATGACAAAGAGAAAAAACCCATGACAGCCTGAAGCAGCCCTGCCCAACTAAAATATGGTAGGATATAAGTAAAAACAACTTGCAAAGTCCACCCACATTAATCTGTGCTAAATCCACAGGTAGCAAAATATTTTTTCTAGTATCTTAAGTTGCATGACATCCAGGCTTTCTGGAGACTGCCATCCAACCAGCAGGTTTCCTATCCAACCTACAGCCAAGAACAACATTTAATTAGCATGTTTAATTGATCTTGTTAACTATTAGGGTGGACAGCTTTGATCTTGCCTGTTGATAGCTAGTTTAGGACTACAAAAGAAACTGGGGCTTTGCATAATTGCCAAGCTTTCCATGTCTGTCTTTTAATTCCTCCTGTTTCCCAATCCTCCTTTCTGTTTCTGCTGCACTAGTGCTCCGGATAACAGGAAGCAAAGAACATGCCATCATTTATTTTATCATTTATTTGAGCATGTAGGTGAAAAAAAAGGAAGATGAGGAAAGGGAAATTGCTGCTCCTTCACCCAGAAACACAGGAAACGGACAGGAATTACCGCAGTGACTCTGGCCTGGGCAACATTAAATGAAGCGCCCCATGGCTGAGAGCAACCAGCACCAAACACTTCAGTGGAAGATGCAGGGAACACTAAGCATGTGAGGGATAAGCTGCTCCCAACCCCCCTTGAACGCCTGATCCCACTTTCTGTTGATTAGAGGCTGGTTTAAATTCCAGGATAGAGGGTTTAAGGAATTTCAGTGGCTCTCCACTGTGTTGTTCTATGTTTTTTAATAGGCTCATCCAAAAAAATTATTCTTCTGCGGGAGATTCATATTAGCTTAGAGAGAATCACACAAGACCAAGACTACTAGCTTGCACTCAACCAAGATGAGAGTGTGCCAATACTAATAGGAAGAAAAACTTCCGAGGACATTTTAGTGCATCCTAAAATATCTAGCAACCTTCAAAATAGATCCTAATTGAAAACAACTAACTACAAGTATGTTTAATTCATTAACTACCTCTCCTAAACGCTGTTTTCCTGAATGATCAAGCCACTCATAAGTTCCAAGGAAATAAATGTTCGTAGGTGGTGTATAATAGGTTCTGAGCCATGTACAAAGCAGCTCTACATTTCAGCCAAAGAGTGTCAACTGTTCTCAGAACAGCAAGCCAAACCCTCATCAAACTGAATTCAGCTGGAGCTTTGCCACTCAGCAGGACAACGATTTGGCCCACCATCCCCATGGGAAATCTTTTTCTAACTCAGACTTTCTTCCTGCTTATTTCAAACAAAATCTCCTTTGGATCAGGTTGAATCTCCACAGATAATCAGTCTTGCACTAGCTAAATAAAACAAGAGTTATATTGCTTCTGAGCAGCAAACTGAATAATTACAACAGGGTTAAAGAGAAAATTTCTTCTTTTCTTTCCTTTCCAAGGGGGAACTTAGGAATTAACTGCTTAACATGGTTGAACTTTGCTGTCGAATCTTCATATTGCACAGCAACAGAGAGAAGTCCCACAGTGCAGTCACCTCAAGCATCTGTAATGATGGAAGAACTGTAGCTCCCAAACAGTGCTAGAACAGAGTTCTTCACCTAAAAGCCTGTCTTTTCTCACCAAAGCTTTCTCATGAGCACACTGTGGTTTTGGTGGTTAGTTTGGGGATTTTGGTTGTGGTGTGTTTTGTTTTCTTTCATGGGGGCGTGTGTTGACTTTTTTTTCCCCTAAACCTTTTTCTAAAGAAGGATTCTTCTTACTGCTGCAGGATGATGAATATCTTGTATTCTCTGTCCTTATACCAGAAACTATAGAAAGCCAGCCAGCCCCTTCATCTCCTGCCTACTGCTGATACTGTCTCAAATAATGCTCACTTTTGGTGGCTTGGGATGGAGGAGGGGTTTCCCTAGGAATAAGCTGAATAAAGCTTCCTGTTCAGCTAAAGCAGGAAATGTGCTCCAGTACTGCCTTGCACACAAAGAGTGGAAAATACTTACTAAACAAAATAGCAGGAGATGAAGTGTAAACTGGATTGTCCTTCCATCATGCAGACAAATAGAAAGCCTTACTCCCCACACCCCCAGCTCTCTTGCATTAATGTCCTTAAACTTGGAGGGGGAAAAAAAACCCAACAAAAACCATACATACGTATAGACATTGTGCATCAAAATCAAATTACTATGCTGTGCCTTTAAAATCAAACACTGAAGGATTTTAAGCAACACTAATTAGGAGGAAGCATTTCCTCCCTCCCACAAAATCAGAGGTGCAACTGGCCAAACCCCATCCTGCTAGTGGAGACACTGAACCAGAAGTTGTCATTAGGTTAACCTTCCAGCACCTCTCTCAAATAATCTCTTCAGAAAGACTTTAAAATAAATAGCAGAGAGGATGGAAGGAACAGCCTTCCAGTCTGTCAAACCATTGGGATTTACAGAAAAGAACAGCAATAATATCTTTTGCATAAATAACAGCAGATGGCAGAAGACAAATATTAATAGAAAAAATGTCCTTCTTCACGCCCTACAAAAACAATGACTGTTTAAGGCCCCACAGCATTTCCCAAGAGCTGGCCTTGTAATTCATGCAAGATTTCTCTGCAGCCATCCTATGCCTTTTGACGAGCTCTGATCACTTCAAAGAGGCACTTGTCCTCACCCACCCTGACATTTGAGAACCAAAAGTGATGAAAAACCACATCACCTGATGCTAGGTCACAGCTACAGATGCACACTGCTAGAAAATAAAAAGCTGTTAGGCAAGTCCCGTGGTGTAAAACATATTATGGCAGCTGGACTCTGGAAACATATGACAAAACATCATGCAAAACAGCAACACACATAAGCTTAATGAAAACCTGATGAAAGACTGTTTAAAAATGTACTGAATCTAATTAATTCTCTAGATGTGACTAGTGCAGCTGAACTAAGGTCACAAGTACTGCATACTACACTTGAATTTTATAAGGCACCTTGAGCCATTAAGCGCCTCCCATCACCATGAGTTATAAACCAGTCATCAGCCCACAGGGCCGTGTCTCATCATATTTTGATGTCCCTTCTTGTGGCACAACACCCTGCTCATTATCCAAAGCTCAAATACACGTCAGGAAACCATTTTACTAACTGGCCTTAAAAATAGCCTTGTACTGAAATCAAGCACAATTCTCTCAGCTGGGGGGATAAAGCCAGAAACTTCTCTACCACTGTAAACAAAAAGTTAAAGAGAGCTAAACCAAACCATAGAAAGCAGAGTCATTCTAGTGAATCTGAAAACTCATTCTAGTGAATCTGAAAATTCAGCCATCACCAAGACTGCATACATCTGGAAGCTGCCTTCTAAGTGCTGAAGCAGACATGAAATTAAGCTCTCCGGGTACATGTGGCACACCATTACAAAACCCTTGGAAAGGAGGCCTCCCAGCTGAAGGGCATGGCTGAATTCCAGACATGGGGAAGTTTATCCCTAGTAAGGGTTGCAAAGACATAGCACCTACTGCACTACAGCACATCCTTAACCAGTTTGCCACATCAGAAAGTTCTCTCCCATGTGGAACAGTGAACGGATGTCCTTGAACTAATGCACCCACTACAGAATACCGGTGAGTATGTAACAGAAGAGAAACATCAGAGATCATCTGAGGCACATTTACCTATTCAGACTCTAACATCTAGATCTAGGAGCTTATGGATCCTACACACACACAAGGACACACTGTACAGGCAGAGCAGCAAGCACAGTCAATGACTGCAGAGAGTGACTAAGTGAAGACAAAGAGCTTTGTTCTGCCTGCTTTCCCTCCCTGCCCATGCTCAGCAAGGAACAAACACCGATGGACCCCTCTTATCTGAAGGGTACTGCATGCAAACTTTATTTTGAAACAAAATTATGATAGTGCTAATAAAAAAAAAAAAAAAAAAACACCCACAATTTCAAAGTATGTACTTTCCCAAGCACCATGGACACACATTGCATATCTTCTACCAGCTGCCAGTTTGCAGCTACTTCCCAAAAAGTGGTTGTAACCCAGATTTGAAGTTTTCTAGTCCTCTTCTGGTTCTTCCCACACAACATCATGCTGGGATCTCAAAAGCTGTTCTGGGACCTTCAGTTGCAAGAGGAAATTATTGTCTGGGCCCCACAAAGAGAGCAAAAGCCATTTAGTCAAGTAGAAATTACCTGTGATTTGAAAAGCAGGTGTAGAGTGTCCTATCCCCTCATCCTGAATGCAAGGGCAAATTACTTAAGTCATCTGACACAATGTCATACTGCACCTGTGTGTGTACTTGTGCACCACAAAAGGTGCAGTAGTTTACAATATCTGAAAAGGTTTATGATTAGTAAAAACCTAGTAAATGGGAAAGCAATTATTCTGTCCTTGTTGATCTTATACCTGATTCCATGAGGCTTCAAAAACTGGAAGGAAAAATCCCCCTTGCTGTTCTTTCCAAGCCAAAGACAGCATTATTAAACCATTTTCTTTGTTTTCTATGTAGTTCCCTTTAATGTCAGGAACAGGGTTAAATCTGCAGACAAGTCTTGATGGCTTGTATTACAGAGATGTTCATGACTCTAACTGCAACAGAGCATCCTACCTGATTTCCTTGAGCAGACTGCAGTACCCAGAAAGCTTATAGGAATTGCCATGGCTTTATGTGCAGCTTCATGTCAGCTCAGCCTACACATCAATTCCTAGTGACTGAACAGGTAAATAAAATAACCTTCCCTTACAAACAAAACAAAAACCCCAAACCAACAAACAACAAAAAACCCAAACAAAGACCCAAAACACACACACACACACACAAAAAAAAAAAAATTAGAGCTAAATAATTGTTAATTCTCTTAGACTGAAATGAATGAGATCTTTGAAAAGTGAATATAGCAGCAGCAGCAATGAGATTGCAAGTAGCAAAACTGAATGAACAGAAGACATGACACTTAGCAAAGAATTTAAAACCAAACAGAGAAAGCCAAACATGAGAACTGCATCCCGTTTTGGGCATCACAATCACAAGAGCAAAGACCATCAAATTAAAAGCAATAACAGGTTTAGCCTGAAAAACTGAGTTATAACAACAACACCAACAAAAAATCATGAATATATAATTTGTGTGCAAAAGGATGACTAAGAAAGAATACAATCACTAAGAGTCTGACACCTAGAATTCCAGGGCTTGCACAGTGCAGCAGCAGCCTTATTTCACCCTTGCCTTTATATACATGGCATCAGTGTATGGTAATCATTAGCATTCTATTTAAACTGAGATAAATAAGTATTGCTTCCTATCAGGCAATTAATTTAATATACCACTGCAGGTATCCTCAGTAATAACACACTCACATTTCAAGTGTGACAGCACCATACCACGCCTAGTTAACACAACTGTACTGGCAGAAAAGGTTATACTTCTCTTGGTGAGGAAGAAATTGTCCTTCCATTTATCATTCAGTTATAAAGCACCTAGAAAAGTAAAACTGGTTAGCACAAACTTTAGCCTCACACTTAAAAACCACAAGGTTTGGTATGCATGATGGAGGTTTCCTCCCCCAGAGAAATCACATACTCAGGTATACCATAAGGAATACTTCTGCAATGAAACAGGTAAATTACCCATACAGGGTTCATACCCTTTAAATCTTATTTCTGAAATTATCAATTAATTTCTTTCCTTATCAATTTTGCTCATAAGTGCGCCATATGGAAAGCGAGCTTTCTACTTCCAGTCAGAAGAAAACTGTCGGTGGTCTCTGAGCAACAACCCTATTTAGGCTGGGCTTACACCTTATATAGCTGCCACAAAAGTTGCAACACAATTCTTTGGGTTCCTGAATGTTTCCAGCACATTGAGAAAGCTAAGCTGATGTTGCAAGCCATCTCCCACATTGTCTGTGGGGAGCTTGGTCATGCATAAACAAAACTTCACGTACCAGATGCAAATTTTACTGGGTCCTTACTACAAAGTTGGACCAAGCTCAGGAAAAAACCCAAACCACCTTTTCCTATAGCTCTGTGTAGGTGTACAATTAGTCCCTTCTAAGGGCCACTTTACAGGCTCTGAAAAAAACTTAAGAACAGCCTCCCATGCTGCCAGTACTTAGGAATCCGAGGCTGAATCCGCATCTTGCTGCCTGGGCTCCGTATGAAGTTGAAATCTCAAAGTTTGAAATCAGCTCTGCACAAAGAACAGAAACTCGAGAGAACGGAGAGACACAAAACCAGCTGCAAAATACGTCCAGGTTTCTATTTACTGAGGTCTTTCCGTGCACACACAAAAGAATTAATCAGGCATGTGGGCTGAACTGTCAGAAGCTCGGCCGATCCCAAGTCTAGCGCATACCCGGCATAAGCATATAAACAAACTCCCCCGGGATCGCAGCGCTCTCAGCTCCCGGGGCTGGCTGCCCCCCGCCCCCGGCCAGCCCGCTGCCTGCCCCCGGACACGTTCTCCCCGGTGAGAGACGGCTCCGCCGCACAGAAGCGCTGCGGGAACACCGCAGCCGCCAGCCCGGCACGCTGACACCGCCCCTCCCGCACGGGCGGGCGACATCCAGGGCCGGAGCCACCGGGACGGAGCCGGGGCCGTCTGTCCCGGAGGAGGATGAGCAGCGCCGCGCTACAGCCCGTGGCCAGCGGCGGGGCCCGGGAGGAGCCGCGGCGGGACCAGGGGCGGCCGCCGCCCCGGTGTGCGGGAAAAGAGAGACGGCGATGCTTAGGTGTTCCTCTTTCCTTTCTATTTTCAAATAAATCACAAACTAGAGCCCAGTCTGCCGAGCCAACAGCTCCGCCACCGGGCGGCCGCCCTCCTGCCGGTCCTCCCGCTCCCCGAGCCGCCCCGCCAACCGTCCCGGGCGAGCTCGCAGCGCTGGGCAAGGGTGGTACTCACGGATCTTGACTTTGCGGTGGTCGAGGCGGGCGAGGAGCTCCTCCAGGGCGCCGAGGCGGCGCTGGAGCCGGGCGTTGCGGTGGCACAGGGAGTCCGCCTCGCTGAGGATCCCGCCGAAGATGTCGCCGGCGCAGCGGGAGAGGTCGGAGAGCTGCATCAGCAGCGACACCAGCGCGTACGAGCTGACCTGCTCCAGCGTCCCGAAGAGCGGCACCGATCCGCGGCGGCGCCCGCCACCCCCCTCCGCCGTCCCGGCGTGGTCCCCGGGAGCCGGGCCGCCCCGCTCCGCGCCATCCCCGCCGGCCTCTTCCAACCTGCACAGCTTCAGCGGCTCCAGGGTCCGCAGGGGGAACGGCATCGCGGCCGGGGACGGGGAGCAGCGCGGAGCACGGCAGCGGCAGGGGTGGCGGGGAAAGCTAGGCGTCCCCGGCGCGAAAAGTCTTCATCGGCGCAGCGGCCGCGGTGACAAAAGTTCAGAGAGTGGAGAGGGAGGGAGAGAGAGAGAGAACAGCACAACAACAAATGAATCGGGGCGGGAGGGAGGGCGGCCGGGCTACGCGCTGCGGGGCTGGGGGGGAGCCGCCGCCGCCGCCTCGGCGCAGGGGGAGCCCCGAGCGGCGCCCATGTGCGGGAGTGGCCCCCGGAGGCGGGAGCGGCCCCGGGAGGAGGGAGGGGATGGGAGGGGAGGGGTGAGGAGGGGGAGTGGAGCGGGGCGCAGCACCGCCGCACGGCGGGCGCGGTGAGAGCCCGGGCCGGCCGGGAGACAGGAAAGAGCCCGGCTTTCTCTCCCCGAAGTGAGGATGAGGCGGGGAGGGAAGGAAAGAGGAAGCGTGGGAGGGGGACTGGAGCGCCCTGGATGCGGCCACAAAGGAGGAAAGCCAGCCAGAGGAGGAGGGGAGAGAAAGCCCGGACCAGCTCCACCTGGGGAACCCCGCGCCGTTGCAGGCACTTTTCTGAACGCACCAAACTCCCAACCCGGAAAGCGAGAGCTGGAAAAAGAGGAGGAGGGAAGGAGAAAAAAAACCCTCCACGAACCTGGGAAAAGCAGGAGGCCGCCGCCTACCTGTGGCTCCCCGAACTGGAGCCTCACCCTTCCCGGCCAGCCAAGGTAGCTGCTCCCGGCCCGGCCCCGCGGCGCTCGGTCCAGCGGGACTCCCCAGGGAGAAGCCAGCCCGCCCTGCCTCCTCTGCTCGGCCAAAGGGGCCAAGCAAGAGAGGGGGCACGTCTCGCCTCAGACTTTTCCCCCGCCGTGCTGCGGGTCAGGCCAGAGGTTGTGCTCCAAGGTAGGGGAAGAAGAGCAGCTTGTCTGGGAACGGCGCGTTCTCTGTGGTTAATTTTTAGTAAGATTTGCACAAAGGTAGGAGAAGAAAAGTCTGGCCCGTAACACCGAGTGTGGCAGTACCAAACGCTGCACATAATGCTGGTGTGAACCGAAGGCAGGTTCCAGCCTTAGAAGCCCCCGCGCTCAGGACACAATCAGCTCTTCATAGAGATGACGGCTCTAATGAGCTATTCCCCACAGAACCAATTTAGCCCACAAGCAACTGTCAACAGCTGCTATTTAATTTTAATTGGACAATGTCCTACTGGCTCTGGCTCCTGCTATATGATAAAGAGAGGAACCCAATCCCTCTCTTCTTGTGGGAAAGGGCCCTGGGGAAAAGTGGTTGTATAGTTCCTTCCTGCCTCATAGCTTGTTCTGGCTCTTGCTGTAGCTCATGAATATATGTGATGAAAGAAAGAGAATCAGCTGGAGAAGGAAAGGTCCAGGGATGTATCAGTGTTCATTAGCATCTTGAGGACACACAATTTATGTAACAAAATATTCTGCATCATAGTATCCATCACCCGTAGCTTTAGCATTCCTTACTTAAAGGAAACCTGAAGGAAACCATTCCACCAGTAGTGCTTCAGAAATTCCTTGGCACATGGAGAAGTATGGGGGCTGCAGACAGAGGAATACAAACCAAAGGCTTGGTGGCACACTCGAGAGTTAAGATTTACAGGAAAGGCTTTTAAGGGCCGATCAAGTCATAGCAAAACTTGCAAAATCACAAATTCTTCTCTTACATTAATCAAGGCAAGTTTCATCTTCAAGTTTTCCCTGGGGGGCAGGGGAGGAAGCAATGCCATCTAGTGTTTAAAAAATAAAGAACAAAGCCTCCTTTCTTAACACCTCTGTCCAAACAGGTTACCAATGGATAGCTTTGCAACTTGGAATGCTCCCACTGGTTTTGTGTTACAGACAGTACCACTGAGTGCACATGTGCAATATTTATAGAAACTGGTGAGAATAACATGGTGCAAACAGGCAAAATGGTGTTTAATCAGGGGTTTAAGCACATAAGGAATCCAAAGAATTAGTTTTGTGATGGGGAAGTTGTCAGGATTGATTGTCAGAGGATGGGAAGCAGTAATTTCGTCATATTGAACTCTCCTGGTTTTATTTTGGGACATAATGTCTTCATTAATTCTTAGACATGTTTGTTTTGGGTAGTTGTATGATAAAAAAATGCATCCTACTCACTGGCATGTTTGAATGGGGAGGAGTGATTCTTTGTATGGTGTGTTTAAACTACAGAAGTACCATCAAGGAGGTGGACTTCAATATAAAACACTGTAGGAAGAAATTGAGCAAAGAGGTCAGTTCAGGTGCCAGCTGAGAAGAACCCACAGCAAAACATCTGCCAGGGAAGATATCATAAGGCTGTGTGTTTGTTTAATTGGAAATTACTAAGTTTTAAGTTTAATAATAGGTACTTTCAAAAAGGTACATTTACCACTCTAATTTTTTTTCTGAAAAAGTGTATCACATCCTGATATTGCAAATATTTTTGTATGTTCTTATCTGTAAGCAGGAAAAGGCACTTAGAACAGATCTGAGCACAGGGAGAATAGCCAGAAATCAAAGACTGAGACAACACCAAAATGCAGTAAAAAGCCTTAGCTAATGTGAGTGAATGGGATTTCACTGCCAGTGAAGTCTGTCTATTTCACTGGTTCTTATGTTTGCAAACTAAAATAAACTCCTGTGACAGCTTGAATATTTCTGGTGGGAATAATGTATCATAAAATAAGGTGGTTTTAGGACTGCCAGTTAAACCAAGTTAATAAATAAATCTGAATTTTAAATGCATTGATGTTCTTGAAATATTCAGTCTCTGTATTTATTCCAGAATGATACTTTTTTCTCATTAATTTATATGGTCTGTTTTTCTGGGATGGAAACATGGAACACTCAGAAAAGAAAACAAGTGTAAAAAACTGTAAATATTGAATGACTGAAATGTGAAGGTTATTTCTTTCTGTGCTAAAGGAAGAGACATAGGAAAGAAAATGAAGCCTAAATACTTAGAGAGTTGGGGATTTAAAGTATTCATCCTGCTGAAATGGAAGCATTTAAAATTTCTACATTCAGCAGAAGTACAGACTTTCTTAGGGACACCCCATCTCCCGCAGGTAGCCATGTACATTGTCTGTTTCCAGAGCTTAAAACTGGAAAATGTTTCCTTTTCTGGCAGAGCTGCAAGGATGCTCCTGACCCAGTGTTCTGGGTCTCACACCTCCAAAGGCCCTCAGTCAGGAGTGGGAGATCCTCTCAGAAGAGGAACAGAGCATAGAGAAATGAGAGACAAAGGAGGAAGGTAGACAAAAGGACAGCAGATAAATATTTCAAGCCAATATTTATTACATTTTTAATCAAAGTTCAAGTTCACTGGAAAGTTCATTATGTCTGAATTGCAGCTTTCATCCTTCGGCATTTTAAGCCTCAAGTTAAACTACCAAATTAAAGACCTAATAACTTTCATGTTCTACTTCAAGAAACAGAAGAAAAGTCTTGTGGGACTTACTCATCACACACTGCAGAATGAACACTCTCTTCCCTTTGGGCTCTCAGAAGCAAGTGGTGAGCAGTAGTACAAAAGTCATATGGCCACCCATGTAACATCAGGCAGCTCTTCCTGAAATTGTACTTCCATGCCAAGAGGGTAGTTTCGATGGATCACCAAGCTCATCCATTGTATTTCATCCCACAGATTGAAGCTGTTTGCCTGTGTAGGCTCGGAAAACCCAACCAAAATGGATACACAGAAACAACAACAGTGTAACTTGTAGGAATGAAGGAGGACATTTCTTGTTCACTCTCAAAGCAGCTCCAATGAGCTCTTGTTTGTAGTGGAGAAAGTAAGCTCAATGTCCTGGACACACAACCAGCTTATGTATTTTATACTTACTTTAGCTGTTGAGCTGTAGAAGTTTGGTGTAAGCTTAAAACAGAGACAATTTGCAAGAAAAGTTCTGACATTTTATTCTTTCTTGGTTAACAAAAAGTTTGTGGATGCTTTCAGTCTTACTGGGTAACTGGGCTCTTTTAATTATCATGTAGTCATTTGTCTTAGTAGAAAACCTTTTTCAAGGAAACCTGCATAATATAGGCAACAAATGGGAGTAGAAATTACTCCCAAGAAAGTCAAATGGCACCAGAATTTTTTCTGTCCCTCATGACTACGTACTTTTTGTGCATTATAGAAATATCAAATTATAAAATCAATTACAGCTAAAAAAATTATAGCTGCTTTGCTGAGTTTCTCTAAACTTCTACCTTACTAAATTAGGCCACAGATCACCTTTGCCTGACTATGCAGCAGAACTTTCAATCCTTACTTTTCTTCCAGCTTACCAATACAAGGAACTGGTACTTTGGTGTGCTTGAGTTCATACTCAGCATAGCCCAAAAGACCTTCTTTGTCCAGAAAAAGAATCTTGTGGATATTCTTTTAAAACTAATAGCAGAACTTCTCTGAAGATGACAGGTTTGTCTCTGAAACAGGTTACTTACAAGGTTCTGCTTTCCTGAACATTAATAATTTCCAACTTTTGTGAACCCCAAGCTCTCCTTGTCCGGCATATGCCTGGGCACACACACACATGAAGCCTGGAACTGAGCTGCATTTTCTGTTTCATTCTGCAGTGCGTTTTTCTAATTTTCTTCACCACGTTATTGTCAACATTCAACAAAGGCAGTAGTGTAATTCCAGCACCTTCATCCTTGTTATTCAAAGAACTGAGTAGATGTATTCACACTTTCAAGACAGATGACTTCAGTATTTTCTTGAGCACTCTTAAAGGTTAGTGGTTGTTGCACCAGCCCCAGTGATTTCTCTTTTCTCACTCCTAACATTAAGCTGGAACTACTTCTTCGAGTCTGCCCAGCTTGTGGTTTAGACCTTGGGTTGTTCTGCTTAGCTGGCCCGAGCTCTTCTGTGCTACAGCGCTCTGCCTGTCCACAGAAGTGTGAGAGTCAGTGCACTGTGCTCAGCCTGCCTATAACCTCTCAAGCCCTTCTCATTTTTCTATCTCTACAGAGTTGTCTTTGGATAAAAGCCATGCTACTAGTGGTGCAATGGAACAATCAAAGCTAACTGCAGTGGGAATGGCATCGTGGAGGAAGTGGTAGTTGTGATGGCCTAAGGATGTGATTCAACTGCACACCAACAACGTGCAATAGCTCTTTGCCTCTAAAAGAGGAGCTCTCCCACCCCTGCTTCCTTCCTTCCATTCCTGCTCACAGATGCATGATCTGAAGCTTGCTCTGCAAGCATCTGAAGTCATCAGTGTAGAAGAGCCGCAGCTCTGCTGCATAAAAGGAGGCAGCTGATATGCTGTGAAAAAATTGCAGGAAAATGTACTCTTTGTACTTTGAGACACAGCAGTGTGTTGGATGATCCTCAGGGGAGGTGAACAGTGGAGGCAATCGAGACTGTGAATAGAAACACTTGCAAGAGGTCATAGAGCCTAGGAAAATACAACTATAGCACAACAACCCCTTCAGAATTCAAGTGATCTTCAGAGGTTTTTGGTCCTGGTGTTCAATTGAGTAGAGTGCAAAAAAAAGACTGCCAGTCACCATGGTTGTGTGGAATCAGAGACAACCTGCCTTTAAGACTCCAATTCTTGGAAAATGGAAAGAATCCCAACCTATACTTTCCCAAAGAGAAACCAAGTTGCTGAGAAATTATCTCAATGGGTCAATAACAGTACTCCTGGAAATTGCCATACTAATTTTCTTCATTTGGTTGAGGTATTTCTGTGTCTCCCAAGAGAGTGCATTCTGCTCTTCCACTTCCTTCACAGCAGAAAAACTTCTGAAATATTTTTTCATTGATAACGTAGAAACACTTTTCACTTGACCAGGTTTCTCAAAACCCCACGCACCCTGACCTTCACCACTTCAAGGGATGGGGGCATCCCCAGCTTCTCTGGGCTACTTGTTCCAATGTCCCAGCACCCTCACCATGAAAAATTTCTCCCTTATATCTAATCTAAGTCATGTATAACTATTCCTTATTACTGAGTTTCATAGCTACAGGTATGCAAACAATCAGTGACTGTACTACAGGAATACACATGTCATTATTTGTGCAAGAAAACCTACATCTGGAAAAACAAAGGCTGTAGAAATTATCAGCTGAAAAGCAGAATAAACACGGAATTTTCATAGATGCTGACCAAAGTAATTTACTGCTGTCCTTAGCTTTAATGAAAACAGATAATGTTGAAAGCTTGTGTAAGTTCTGTATATAATTTTTATTTATCTGGGACACTGACCACATTTATATATTTTCTAATTGTATTATATTTGGTCTCCTTTGAAGGAATTACACAGTTTACATTTTGATTCATTAACTAAATATTGTACCAAATTCTAAAACAATTCGAAAAAAACCTTCCATCAAACAAGATGAAATTGTATTCTTTTAACAGAGCTGATTATCTTCTCAAATGAATGCCTCAGGACTCAGGGTAAACAATACATCCAATGGACAAAAGCCTCTTAATTGCATCCCAAACATGCAGAATGTGCTGGTCACCAAAGCAGAACTGAATTTCTCTCTAGGTATTAGTTTGCTGCCAGCAGGGACTGCTGCTACAGCAAAGTAATTTTCAGTGATGAAGACAAACGGATGGTATGCCAGTCAGTCATGAATGAGTTTTGAGCTTCTGCCTCATAAACAAAATGCAGAGTTTGGTCACTGAAAAAACACAGGGCATGATAAACCCTCTATCAACCAGCACAGATTTCCCCATTCTCTTCCTTGTGAGTGAGCATGGCTTGTCCCTGGGACCTCCACCGTGGATGAAACAGTCACTGGGGAAAATATAATAATGTGTGTGCAGAAATCTGCAGAAATCAGAAACTCTACCACTGTCTAAACTCCCCTCTCTATTTTCATATTTTAAAAAAAGACTTTCCTAAATAAAAATATTTCCTAAATATATTTAACATATTATCCATGTTCTGGATATTTACAGGATGCCAGAATTTTTTTTTTTTCTAAATATTCATTTGGGAAGACTTTGTCACTGTGGTAGATAATTAAAGGTCTCTGACTGCCTTGTTTAATTTCCTTTGCACAATTTCATCTACCTGGTGATGTTTGTGATGAAATACAATGTGGTGGTTTTGTTTATACATAAAGTCAGTCTCAAAGACTGGCATACAGCCAATAAAGTGGAATTAAAATATATTCATATTCCAAAAGAATTGTTTGAAAGATGGAAGGCATTATGGCTATCTAGAAATTACACTGAGTAGTAAAGTCTGTGCTTCCTGAAGTAGCTGAGCTGAGGATCACTCAAAGCAATATCTGTGACAAGTGGCACCTTTGTATTTTCTATGAACTATGCAATGGCAGTATCACTCTACAACGGGTGCAAATGATCTAAATTGCTATTGTAGCAGAATCGTTACTACTAAAATATATAACTTACACAAACTAAAGCCTTACATTAAATATAAAATTAATTGAGAGTAACAGAGAGGTTATGGGAAATTAGGATTTTTACTACTCTTTGAATATTCCCAGAAGTTTGGGAGTGCCAAATATGTGATTATGTAATCTCTGGAATAAATGCAGCTGTGTTTATTTCACTGCATGGACCCAACAAACTGTACAAGCTAAGCATCAGTGTCTTGTTCATAAATCAGTAAAAAACATGTAGCACAGTATGCAAGATAGACTTTCTTTCTCTTCCAAGTGTTTTCAGATTTGGCAGAGTACACATTCCTTAGAGAACTATGAACATGCCCGGTTTTAATAATTTCTAGCAAAATAAATCTTTAGTTCAAGAAAAAAACATATTATGCTTTGCTTAATATCATAGGAATCAACTTTTAAATACACTGAAATCCAGTTAAAGAAATTCTGTTTAGTTTTTCTTAGAAATGAGGTGGAAGAAAGTGTAAAGAATTTCAGTGTATTTCAGGAATAGCTTCTTTAGAAGGAGAAAAATGGTTGATTGTACTTAGCTTCCTCCCAGGACTCACCCTCGTGGTCTCTTTCAAGAAGTTTGAATATTTAATCCCCAGTTGTACATACACAGAAAAAAATAAATAAAACCCACACAAAACCAAAGAAACAGTGTTACAATGATTCCAACTTGTCTCTTTGCTGCGTCAGTTTTTCTGTTCTTTGCATTTAATGACAGTTGCAGCTGCAGTTTTGAACACTAACACAATCATTGTGATCCACAATCCATTGAAGCCACTGAACTCTATAATTCTTTACCATGCTTTCCAAATACTTGTGGGGAGATTATTAATATTCCTTTAAAATGAGATATCATTTAAACCCATTATTCTATTACCAATAATTTAAGGAAACCTTAAAATAGAATTCTTCTGACAAATATCTACTGTACCACACTATAATTAACTATTAGTCTATAAACAATTGCCTTCAGTGAAACAGTGCTGCTCACATGCCTGCTGTATTCCATCACTGTTTTATTTTAAAAGCTCATATTTAGGCCTTAAACATATTTCTCCAAAGGCCCTCTTTATCCTACATCAATATGGTGCCCACTGTCACAGTTGTCCTGTTTGGAGCTGAGAACTTTATCTGCTATTCCTCTTTAGCATTTCCAATTAAAAGGAAAATGTTCCAGATACTTAATTTTTCCTTTGCTACTTAGAGTTACAGGATTAAAATCATATTAAAAAGAAAACTTAAGAATACTGTTTAGTGTCTGCATTGCATGGAAATAGTTTTCTGTAAAGATATTTCTGTGTACACTTATTCTCTTTAGGCAATGGATTTGTGTTTGTTTTTAGTTCTGCATTTGTATATGTCTAACAAAACACAGTCTGAAATTACAAACATGCTTTCACAGTCTCTTTTCAGAGAACAGATATTTAGTTAGTGGAACTTCTCAGTAACATATCTTCTAGCCTGGAAAAAAAAGTCATTCGATGCTCTTAAAACATCGAAGCAGTTGTATTTGTACTAAGCCACCAAGCTATAAAGGGGGAAGGGAATTCAATTTTCTAAACAACACAGAGAAATGACTTGAGGCCAACTACAAATCTGACCAGGAAAAATCACAGACTGCAAATAACTCACAATTCTACTTCTATATTAAGATAATAATCTGAGTTATATTTCTAGAATATAAGTTTATTTCTATAACTGTGAGAGCTGTATTTCATACTCTTAGCACATTCAGTAAAGGAAACCTAGCTGCTTGCCTTCACAGTTCTTGAAGGCATAATCTTCACGGATCCTACTCGGAAAAATTACTGGATTTTTCTGAGTTGAAGTTTCCAAATGAGGCTTATAATTTTGGATGTGAGTTTACCATTAAAAAAAACCCCAAAAAACCGCACATATTTGAGATAGTTTTGAATTGTGTGGCTTAAGAAGGAAATCAGAAGTTTGACCAGTTTTCTTTTAAGCCACATGATCCATCCAAAAAATCAACTATAAATTCTTTCCTGTAAGCTCTGAATTCATCATTGCCCTTGATGCCAGCAGAACCTTTGACACAGTGGTTATCTACAGGAATCTACATTTCCTTTCTCCTCTTTTGTGTTGAATCCATCTGGTTTAGGGTTTGTGTGATAGAAATTGTGTTTATTTGATCCCTGAGTTTGTACAGAGTCTCACACCATTGGGATTCTTGCCCATGACATTCAGAGGTGTGTACAGGTGATTATGTCCTCAAGCCTGTTTGTACATAGTGGAGGTGAGGCTGAAATTGCTTTGAAAAGTTAAATTTTATTTACTCAACCTTCCCTGGCATGCCTGGGTTACTCTGTGCTAGTAATATTTATTGTTCAGTGGCATCTCATGGAGACAATATGAATAGCAGTTTCTTCTTACTGACATGAAGTGTAAACACCGGCAAAGAAAATGAACCCATGTTTGTAGGCACTTAAACAATCTGTTAAAACAACTGAAGAAGTATTTTATTTCAATTGTGGCCTTAAGACTATTGGGCTTTTTTTCCTTGCAAGGTCTTACTCCATTATGATCCTCTTGTGATAAATTACTGAACAACTTAAAAAACAGGCTACAGAAAACAAAGGATGTGCATTGGTTCTTTGTGATATGAGCTGCATGCTCTATCTTGTACTAAATCAATCATAAACATTATTCAATATTTAAAAGTGGAAAAGAGCAGGCGCCTGCCAAGAACAGGTGTTACCAATTTTACCTTAAATAAAATCCAACAATCCTTTCTATGTATTACTTCTATAATATACATTATGAAACCATACTTTGAGTAATACATCCCCAGCTGTAGAGAAGAAGAAGGTTTTGTCATGTGTTTTCTGATCTGGTCTTGTTTCTAGAATTTACTCCTCATTTTGGTTTACAAGGGTTCATTTTAGCTGATTTTCATAGAATTCTGTAAACACTGTGATGATAATCATAGAGTGGTTGTAAACATTATTCTATTTACAGTGAGTAGCCCAGTGAGTACCTGCAAAAAAAATTCAGCAGGCTGCCCAAGGGGGAAGAATTTGTTGAAGGTTTATTTTAATTTATTTTAAAACCTCATACAAAGTTAACTGTTGTCAATTACTGAACATGCATGCAGGAGTGGTGCCATATTATCCCAGTCTTTTCTCACATCTATCAATGGTATGAGTCCTATGAGAAAGGTTTTTTTACTGTAAAATCAGTGAAACAGAATTATTTGATTATAAAGTAAATGGAATTATTTTATTATAATGTATTTTAACATGTAAACAAGCATCGTCCAAGCAAGACATTGGTGTGAGATGGAAATCAGCTATCATTAACCTAATCCTTTAGAAAGCCCTACTCTTTTTACAACATGCCAGGATCTAAAACTATGGAAAACATTTTGAAATAATTCTAAAGGACAACACATTAAGCACTAGGGAGCCACCACTTCATTTATGGATAATCTTAGTTTTACATCCCTGACAGAGTCTGAAAAAATTTGTTAGGTTTGGGACTATACCTGAAATACTGGTTGTGCTGGCAGAGCCAATGACAGACTTCTTCTTTTTCCAGCTGGAGTATTAGGATTACTAAAACATCTAAAGTACAGTTTAAAAGTGCTTTATCACTGGGGATCTTAAGGCATATTACAAATATTTAAATATTTAGAGGAAGGTAAATGTAACTGTACAATATCTTCTATATCTACTGAACACATACAAAATATTAACATGTTTTTAAACAACTAAAAATTGTATAAGGAAGAGCTTCTTCACCAGGATAGTAATGCACTACTGGAACAAATTGTCTGCAGGGGTTGTAGAGTCTCCATTCTTGAACGTTTCAAGGCCTGGCCAGACAAAGACACAGCTGGCCTGATGTGGCAGTAGCCCTGCTCCGAGGAGGAGGCTGTGCTAGAGAATATTGGTGCAGATTTCATCCTGGAAGTTTTTCAAAAGAGGCTGGATAAAATCTGGGAACCTGGTCTATGCACACAGTTGACCTGCTTTGACTCAGAACTCATGATGTCTCTCACAAACTGAGTTAGCTCATGTTGCTATGACCTCCAGAAGTGCTTTCCAACCATTACTTCCATCATACTGTGAATGTGAAATCCAGATAACTAGTGGATATATTAAAAACATTCTTTAAAAATAATTTTCCAGGTGTCCATGCAAGAGCAGAAGAGAGAGTTGGAGATGCTTAGCTTAGGCAGGCATTGAAGTCCCCAGGCTGAGCTGAAGTGGGGCTCCTGGACTCCTGGGCAGTGGGGTGGGGGACAGGTGGGGCTGTCCAAGGACATTTGGGCCTTGGAGGCCTAGGTCTTGCGGTGACTGCTGCTTTCCAAGGGATTCAGCAAGTCCCTTCAGTTCTCCCTCCTTCCTCCCTTGTCACTATGTCCTGAGTGCCTGAATCACCACACTGCTGGACCAAGGAGGTCCTTTATTCTTCATTCACATTCAGGTAAAAGATTTGTTCAGTTCTTAAGCAGGTCATGTATTTAATATCTTGGTAGCTAATCAAGTTTTGATTTTTTTTGCAATCAGAACACTTCATTAGCACACAATACTGGTGAAGGTTTTAAACTGCTTGTTCTTGTGTAACAGCACTGATTTCAATGGACTATGTCAGAGATGTGGAAACTGATAAGTAATAGTACATAAATCTTAATACATAAATCTAAGAATTATAGTGTGGGGAGAGAGAGATACAATGTAAGTATACATGTTGACACATTTTCAGTCACTTTTCTGAGGACATATCTGTCAGCAATCCGTAAAGAGTACGTGTCTAACCCACGCCATTCTACATTCATATTACTCCAGTGGTAATTAGTTATACGTATAATTTCAACTTTGCTGCTTTGTTCTGCATGT
This sequence comes from Haemorhous mexicanus, assembly GCF_027477595.1. NCBI lineage: Eukaryota > Metazoa > Chordata > Aves > Passeriformes > Fringillidae > Haemorhous > Haemorhous mexicanus. Next base: position 53,000,635 of record NC_082343.1, read on the forward strand.
TCATCTGGCAGATAGATGCATATACACTTTGTTGTGCTGCTCCTCAAACCAGCAATAAGTACTTTCCTTCCTATGAGCAGATAGGTCCCAGACCATGCTCTTTTCCAGAAGGTGATGCTACAACAATGTCAGGATTCCATGAGTACAAGGTGCCAACCTGTGAAATACATCTGAAATTAATTATAGAAGCTAAAGAACCCAGTGCTTTCATCACTGTCTTGGAAGCCTTTAGAACAGACTTGCCATCTCATGTTAACTGAATAGGGTTTTCAGAAAGAGGAATCTGATTTTATTTGCATGCATATCTCAATAAAAAGTACAGACTTAACTTTGAAGTTCTTCTTCAAAGCATCTTCAAAGGTGGGCTTCTAGTTTGTAGGAGATATACATGTAAATAAAATCAGATTCAATTAAGCTTTTAATTTGCTGCTTTAACAATAACATTGTTGCCATTAAAACACTGTTATCCTTGGCGTTTTCAGTCAACAAGTATATACAAATGATATCACTGTAATGCATGGTGGAGTTGTCAGAAAAAAAAAAGCCTTTTAAAGGAAGAAAAAAGCCTTTTCTGGACCATGAATCATTATCACAATACAAAATTATGCTAAATCTCAGGCAGAGATAGTCCAAAATGTGTCTTTTTTCTCCCTCAAACTTTATTTGATTCTAGGCAACAGTGTTATCTGCAATAGGATTTCTAGTAACAAATCAAGACCATACTACCTTTAATTCTATGCTCTTAACTTACTATAAACTTTTAAAAGAAATTAATTATTCACTATTGAATTACTTTCTCTATGAAAACATAAAATCTGATGCTTTCCAATTATCTGCCCTTGTAGGCTCTGTTAAATCAGAATTAAAAATAACAGAGGCACCTTAATAATAATTCTAATGTGGTGTAGTGTGCAGGGATAAGTAATTCACTTGGAGCAAAACATTTCCTGCATGCTAAAAGTTATTGTGTTTTCTGTAGTATTTGTTCCCTCCTACTGAGACACTAAACTGAAGCAGGGTTAACTGTGGAATCCAACTGCTTCCTGAATATGAAAGTAATTTTATTTTAAAAATGCTTAGTGATGGAAACATTTCCCCTTTATTTAAAAGCAGACCATCAGTCATTCTGTTTCAACTGCTGTGGTAGAAACAAAGGACACCCAGCCACCTTCCATCCAAACAGAACACCTTTAATCAGATGGGGGAAAACAAACCACACCTCTATATACCAACTGCAAGGCAGGTACATTTACTTGCTCATATAGCATGTGAGAAATGAGCTGCATGAACACAAACATTCCCAACATTTCTCCATTACCATGGAGAAGCAGTATTTATCTCATACAAATTTCCCAAATGGTTGCAGAAATCTGCCTGTAAGTCTCAACTTGTACACTTTTTGTAGCCCCCTATATATTTATGCATACACATGTATGAATGTGTGCAAATGAGGATTCTAGTTGTGAGCAGCCTGGTGACTGAGGATTTGTGTCTGGCTCACAGCCCGTGTGACTTTTGCTAGCTCTTGTTTCCCTGTAACGCATGCCAAACCAGATATCAGAAGCCCTTTGTATTACAAAATCAACTGTTTCAGCTTCTCTACCTGTCCCTTAACTCTTGTACCACTACCTTTTGGTGTAATGTATCTCTAGACACAGAGATAAATTTCTTTCCTCTCAGTTGCCTACATGCAAACACCCTCAGGGTCTTTATTCCCACAAGTGAGCTGTCAGTGTATCACTAGTGTACCACACACCTCTTGCAACAACACTGGTCATAATGTATCAGAACTGATCCAGCTCCTCAGACCCAAACCGTGTCCTGCTGCAAGGAATTACTTTGACTACAGGATGACCTTCAGTGGACATTTGGTCCCTGTCATTCACCTGAGAACCACTCCAAATGCAATCTCCCCTTTTGGGTCTCCAAATGGCCACTGGATCTCACAGCTGTAACGTCCCATCCAAGTCTCAAAGAGACACTGCTATTTAATAGCCCCTTGGGTCTAATTCAAGGTCCATAAAAAGGTTCAGTATCAGGGTATGACTGGAGAATCATTCTCCTGGTATCATGGATAGTTTAGACAGAGGGAGGGATGCGTTCTAGGTGCTGCACTCCTGTTAAGTCATGAGGTAGCTTCATACTGAGACACACTCTTGCAAACACCAGTAAAGCTTCTGGTCATTATTTTTTCACTGCGGTTGATGTGGATTGTAGCATCCCTCACAGCTGGTGAATAATGTCTGAGGGTTTTCATCACAAAATATACTGTAACGAACAACACACTTCTCAAGTCAAAAATAAGATCTCGTTGCATGTTTAAAAAAATTCAAGCTGACAAGGTGTAGAGATAGTTGACAAGCTCATTTCTCTAGGCCACAAACTACTGTCACATGTGGGGAAAACAGCTCAGGCTACCAGCCATAGGTAGGAAAGGTGAGCCGACCATTCAAGTCCTCAAAGCCAGGACGGGCAGGGAGCACTGAGGTGAGAAGTGATGACCAGAAACGCAATAGCGACAGCACCAGGAAATAGGCTTGGTGGGGCTGAACTCGTTAATTACTCAGGCTAGGTAGGCACACCCTGCTAATTATACCGCCTGCCTTGAAAATTAAGTTCCTGCCAGCCAACGACTCAGGACTGAAATCCAGGTCGGAAATGACACTGAGAGCGGCATCCAACTCAGCGCGGCAGCGCGGTTCCCCGTTTATCTGGGACGATAGCCGTTCCGGGCACATCTGTCGCGGGGACGCGGATGGGTCCCCCTTGTCCATGACACCCGCTCCCGCCCGCGGGGCCTCCGCGGGGCCTCGGCAGGGACAGCTGGGAGCGGGACCGGAGCGGCGGCGGGCGCTGCCCCCTGCGGGCGGGGACCCGCACTGCCGCGGCCATCCCGCCTGTCCCTGCGGGTGGCACCGGCACGGCCCCGAGTGCCCCGGGCACGGCCTGCGCTGCCGCCGGCGGTGATGGCCCCTCGGCCGACTGCTCCGCTCCGCTCCCCTCACAGCCTCCAGCCTCCAGGGCTACGGGAGCACGGAAACAATCAGGTTGGGAAACACCTCTGAGATCATCGAGTTCAACCTGCGACCGAGCACGAGCACCGCCTTGTCAACACTCAGTGCCCCGTCCCGTCTCGCCTTAACAACCCCCCGGGACGGTGACTCCACCGCCTTCCAGGGCAGCCCATTCCAATGTCTAGTCACCCTTTCCGTGAAGAAATTCCTTCTAATGTCAAACCTAAACTTGCCCTGGCTCAGCTTAATGCTTTGTCCTCTTGTCTGGAGCTTGCTGCCCCACCGGCAGCATTCCTAGCCCATATAGCTCCATGCGAATATATTGAGTTCTTCCAGCATGTCCTCCTGGGGAGAATTCCTACTGCTGACCCTATCTGAAGAGAGCGATGCCTTGCAACACCTGAGGATCATTTCCCGGCGGGCTCAGCTGCCGCCTGTATAAGCACCGTTCAGCTGGCTGTAAACTTTTGTTAATAAACACAAGTAACAAAGGCCCCCGAGTCAGGCCCCTGACTGGAGCTCCACAAAGTCAAACAAGAAGTTTCACCTCCACACGAGGCAGAGCCTCCTTACAGCGAGGACAGCAGAGCACTGAACCCGCTGCCCAGGGAGGTCGCAGCGTCTCTCTGGAGACCTCAAACCGCACCCGGACCCGTCCCTGTGTCACCTGCTCTAGGTGACCCTGCCTCGGCACGGGCGTCGGACTAGATGTCTCCAGAAGTGCCTTCCAACCCTGATGACTCTGTGATTTTCCATACCGTGTAAATCATTAATTTGAGGTGCCGGCTACTCAGTGAAGCCCTAACAAGCAAAAGCAGCTGAGGCCTATTCAGTATGAGCGGGTTGTGCCTGGGGTGTAATTACAGGCAGAAGATGGAGTGAGCAGGGGAGAAGGCAGAGCGCTCCCGCACGGTGTCCGCAGGGAAAAGGATCAGGTCGGCAGTGCAGTGGTTTTTTAACACGCGTGGACTCGGATCAGATATTTCGGGAGAAACCCTTGGCCGTAACAGCCACCGAACGCCAACACCCGACCCCACCCCGCCAGGCTTCTGGGAGCTGTAGTCCGCCCGCGGGGGAGGGCCTGGCTTGGGGCGGGACTCCCACAATGCACCTCGCGGCGCCTCCGGACCGCCCCGCCGTCACGTGATCCGCGCGCCAGGACGAGCCGGCCGCTTCCGCAGGGGTCCGCGCGCGCTCCGGGGGCGGGGCTTCCCTCAGGTAGGGGGCGGGGCCTGGGCAGGGGCTGAAGCCGAGGCCGGGCGGGCGGGGGGCTCCGTCCGCTTCCCGCTGCTCCCGGGCCGCAGCCCCGTCCCGAGCCGCCGCGGTTATGAAGCGGCGGTACGGGGCTGCTGCTGCCCGGGCTGCGCGCAGCGGTCTCCTCATCCCGGGAGGTAGCGCTGATCCGCGATGGCGCCCGGGGGTGACGTTGCCGTGCTTGGGGAGCCCTCGGCCGCCTCCGGGGTGTAACGGGTGTCAGGGGTGTTTCCCCGGCGAGGAGGCGGCGAGGGAGCGCCCGGTAACCGGCCACGGCGTGGGCCGTCCGTGTGGAGCTGGGCAGGGCCCGTCGGTGGTGTAGGAGTGATAACAATCCAATAAGCGTGTCACGGCAGTGACAGCGAGAGCTGTAACAGTGATAACAAGTGTGGAACAGCGGTAACAGCAGCTGCGTCACAGCAACAACAACCCGGCATCGGCTGAGTTTCCCACAGCAGAGGAGGTTCTGTGGCACGGATGGGTCGCGGCATCCCCGTGCCACAGCACTTGTCAGTGTGTTGCCTGCCGTGGGCCCCGGGAGTCGTGGTGTTCCCTAGGCGTAATCCACGGGACACAATGCTTGAGATCATTTGGAGGTACTTGTTGGCGGATGGAGGTTTTAAGTCCTGCCCTTTTCACTCATCAAGCAGGCCAGGCAGCTTCTCCTAAAAATTGGATTCTCTTGTTCTCAGACATGAACGCTCATATCTGAAGGAACTTCAAGTTTCATTTCCACGAGCTGTCTTTCTACTTGCTTTTATTGTGAATGCCAGTTTGAATGGATTTTTTCTTTCTTTTCTTCCCTAGGAAGACGTTAAGACGTCTAGATGCAGTGAAATGGAAGAAAGGAAGATCAAGAGGAGGAGCCCCAAATCATCTTCCAGTCACTCTGCTCAGGTTGCTAACTCCAAGAAAAGCTCAGTGCCAGTCAGTAAAAGTACAGCCTTTTCCAACCCTGCCCCACAGCCTGCCGTACAAAAACCAAAGTTAAAACGGTAAGCTCGGGCCATTTGCAGACCTAGAGGGAATGAGAGCCAGGAACTTGGCAATGCTAAGACAGTCTAAAGGTTGTTTAGACTGGCTGTGACAGAAGAGCTTCAGACTTGTGAAGAGTTTTGATGATGTCTTTTTTAGCAACATGATATATATTTAGTGCAATGTAATGGTTATTTTACAGCAAAGGAAGGTGTTTTACACTTCTTTCCTTTTCTCGTAAGCTTAATGAAATGTTACACAACGCTGTAAACTCATACCAACAACAATTTAGCTGAATGTAGCCTGATGTGCCTGGTGAAAGACACAAGTTGGGTGATCAGATTTGGGCATCATATGGGAGATAGTAGAGTCCCAGATATACAGCTGTGAGCAACAAATAAAATAGTACATGACTGCAAGGTTGGAACTGACAACTAAGGCAGGAAATGAAGGCCATAAATTGAACAGGATGAGCTAGAACTGGAATTTCCAGGTGCTTTGTGATTGGGGATCTCTCAGCTGGGGGAGCATCTTGTGTAAAGAGAGACATTCAGTTCTTCAGAAAGTACCACATCAGAATAGTTTGTGTTTTTTGATGATAAGTTGATTTCAGTTTGAGAACATTAATTTATCTTCATGTTAGGAAATATGTTTCTTGGCTGTGGCAGACACAGTACATAAATAAATGAAGAGGAATTTAAAAAGCTAGCTGGAGAGAGGCAGCAGAATTTACTGACCTCTGAGTTTTAGCTAAAGATTAAGTAGAGAACTGTCAGCATCAGCACAGAGTGTCTGCTTAAAGGATGCAGTATTGGCCTGATAAATAATGAGTTTCTGCAATGTAAAGTCTATACCTTATTTTTCAGGAAAACTGTGTTAATACTTAGAGGGAAATATTAATAAATACTAATGTGCTATAAATTGGTGGCTTCTGCAGTTGACTGGAACAGTCTACTCTACTACTCTACTATCCTGGGATTTACTAGAAATTAATTTCTTGCAGTCCAAAAGATTATGTGGAGAAGAAAATGTCCTTTTTTTACTGTAAATTCTGGCCATTCTTGCACATTTGTTAAACTTACTAAGCAGTGCTAATACAGATAATTGTTTGAACTTATCAAGCAGGAGAGGTAATTGACATAATAATGTGAGGAACTGCTACTGTGATAACGGAGTAAGAGTATTTAATTAATATTCAGTTTATCTGCAAGAATCCAATGAAGACCAATGGTATATTTTATTAACCATCAGAATTGGGTAGAAAAATGGATGACCTGTCTGTTGTACAAACCATTAAGTCTGAAATTGAAGCAGAACCTAAATTGAGTTGCTCTGAGTTGAACTGGATATGGTGATTGTTGGACTGCTGGTTGTTTCTCAAGCATATAGTCTATATGATGTTTTATAGACTACAGAAGCTCTTGGGCTGGACAAAGAATTATTATTTCCCATAAGAAAGAGAGAGTTTGCAGAGCATGGGAAGGGTAGGCCTTACTGTGCTTTAAACACCATTATCTTCACAAATTAAATCAAGCCTCTTTTTTAAGTCTGTGATTTTTTTTTTTAATATCCCATAGTATTCTAAATTAAAATTTTTAGGCTCAGATTTTCTCACTGGATCAAGTTCTGAACAGATTCATCACAAGGCTGCACGACAGCCTCCTACCTAAACTGTATTAGGATGCAGCCTGTCTGTCTCTGGGTCAGAGATGGAACATGCTGCCTCTCACTGGTAGCTGTCTGTTTAGTTTCCATATTGGTTTTGTGTTCACAGGGATTTAACATGGTTATTCATTTTCATCCACGTAGTTTCTATGGGCACTTGGTGCTCTGAATAAATGCTGTGTCTAGAGAGAAGTGTATGGGATCCAGGCATTTTGATGATTTTCTTGCAGGAAGGGCTGTGGAGTATTTTTAGCAATTTGATGTTTGGGCACGGACTAGTTTCAGTTGGTACATTAGAGTAGTGGGAGAGTGGTTTTGATGGTGAGATTTACAAAATTGGGACATTATTTGTGGGTTGAAAGAAAGAACTCTAGGAAAATTTATGTGGAGTCAAGGTCACCTTCCAAAGCTTATAACCAGCTGTTTCCACATGGGTTGGAGTCTAGAGATGTTTGTGACAAGAAACCCCCTCAAAAATAATATAAGGGGGTTTCTCTCTGGCTTGCAGATGCTCCTTTTTGGGTGATTTTATGTAGATAGTGTCTGCCTGGGGAAGTGGTGGAATCACCATCCCTGGAAATGCTAAAAAATCATGAGTGTGGCACTTGAGGACATGGGCTAGTGGTGAACATGGCTGTGCTGGGTTAATGGTTGGACTTGATGATCTTAGAGGTCATCTCAGTGCACATGCCCTACGTGTCACTGCTGGGTAATGCTTTAGATACCAAGATGGCCAGCACAGATGTGTGGTCCATTGATGATTCCTCCTATTGGACTGCTGGAGCCCTTCATTTTGCAGTATCAAAATGTTGAGATAATGATGTTCTTTATTTGTAAGACAAGCTGGTGGTCCAGTGTTTATCTTAAAAGCAGTGACTGAAATGTGCACTATATATTTCACATTTAATTTTCAAAGCTCAGATGTACACTTTCTTACATTTCAAATTTACAGTGAACTTGAAAGCAGGAAGTAATACGTGTTTTGTTCAATTATTTTTTTTTTTTAGTGTAATCAAAGAGAAAGCCAAACCTCCAGGAGGTGAAGCAAAAGGGGCACAGGCAGCACCAATCCAGCATTCTTTTCTCACAGATGTATCAGATGTCCAGGAAATGGAAAGGGGACTTCTGAGTCTCTTGAATGACTTCCACTCTGGCAAACTTCAGGCATTTGGTACGTGCATGAATTGGGTGTGGACAATAGTTGTTTTTTATAGCTGTACAGTGGTAACATTTGCAAACACGTGTGCTGCAAGGACAGACTGCCACATGAAATCAACATAATTAATACATCTTACTGCACTTTAGAATTACAGTCCCATTGTAAGATTGTCTGTATTGTGGGATTATTCATATGCCATTTAATTATTCCTTCCAGCAGGGAAGCACCTTTCCTTAAGATACCAAGTTTGAAATCACTTATTTATGTAGGAAGAAGTAAGTGTATTTAGCACCCAATTTTGTTGCACATGAAGGTTTAAAACTATTGTTAACAACTTCTATGAAATTCAATTCAAGCTGCATTTTACCCAGGTTGCTCTTCTGTCTTAGCTTCTTAGTATTTTTACAGCCTCAGAGTTGATGGAGGTTTTAAAAGAAATACTGCACATTTTTGCTTTCTTTTCTCCCTTGTACTAAGTAGAAAAATGCACGTGTACTTTTGCAAGTTTAGTGTTAGGTCAGCGTGTCAATTCCACACTGATTTTACAAAAGAACCTGAAAAGTTTGTATTATATCAACCATCTGTTTCAAGAAAGCAACCCTTAGAGAAATCAGAATTGGAAAAAACTTTTTTTTGACTGAATTTTAAGTTAAAATACAGGGCCTTTCTGAATCAGAGAAAAATACAAGAATATAGAAAAACCACGTGCATTCTAAAAAACTCTGAGAACATTGGGATAGCCACTGTAAATTCAGCACAACACAGCAAGAAATGGGATGACAGAAACTTCAGTAGTGAAACCACCAAGAAAGCAAATGTACTTGTAAAATTGATGTTTAAATTATCTGATGTAGAAAGCTGCATCTTCACACCTTCATTTTCTCTCTTGGGTTTCTTTATATAAAGTTTTACTTGTTGTTTTAGGAAATGAATGTTCCATAGAGCAGATGGAGCACGTGCGGAGTATGCAGGAGAAACTTGCTCGCCTCAATTTGGAGCTCTATGGGGAGATGGAAGAACTCCCTGAAGATAAAAGAAAACTAGCCAGTGATTCCAACCTGGATAGACTGCTGTCAGATGTAAGTACTGGGAAGGCATAAATAATGGAACTTAGCCCAGAGCAAAGCTCAGTTCAGGAAAATGACACTCGTGTGTGCGCAGTGATTTACAGTTGAGGAGAACGTAGCTCTTCAATGAACCGAGGTGTGCCCTGCCCTCTTCTTGGTTCTGAGAAAACACAGGAGTTGTTTTCATTTGTTACAGCTGCTGGTTGCTTTGGGGAGGGGAGCAGGCTGGCTGGAAGCTGCCTGAGCCTATCAGCCTGCTTAGGGACAGCCCATGTTCTTGGGAACTATGACCACTTTCCCTGTAGTCCATCCTCCTACATCTGGGGAAGGTGACACATAACAAAGAATATAGATCTGTATATTCTACACTTTGCCTAGTGTATTTCTATAAAAACTAGAATTGTTAAAATTTCTTTAAATTTTTTGAGATCAGCAGATTTAAACTTAATTTGGAACTTAGCTCATAGTATAGAATTCAGTGTAGCTTTGATTTTTGTAAGAAATCATACATTTTGGCCCAAACTATTAGTTATTTCCTTCATTGTTTTAATGTATTCATTTCAGCATACCAGCATAATTGTTGCATTTCTTTGACTAACAGAAGTGCCATTTCTCATAATTTCTACATTTACATTGCAGCTAGAAGAACTAAATTCATCGATGTATCCTTTTCCTAAAATGTTTATTTTGCATTATAATTACTAACTGTAGTCAAATTGCAGTTTCTTTCCCTAGTAACTGATGTCTTTACAAGAGTCAGATTCCTTCGCTAATGTCTTTGTGTTGTTTTTTAATTTTACACAGAATCAAAGGGCAAATCCAGGTGTTTATTTTGCACATTCCTCTGAGCACTGCAGGGCTCAGTACCTAGAGTTGTAGTTAATTGTGATGCTGTGCTTTTAAATTAGTACTAAAATACAGCATCAATTTTTAGGTTCTTCCAATACATAAGTGACTGTATCTTAACACATCTAATTATAGGTTGTTTTTTCCACCTGATGATTTATTTAGCTACCATGTTCCACTTGTGTACCACAATGTATTGTCAGTGGCAAAACCCATCAGCAGCAGGGTCTTTCTGCATGCATGTTATTGAGACATTCTGGAACAAACATCCATAGTAAAACTCCTTCAACAATATTCAGAGGCATCTGTCCAACTGATAAGTGAATTCTGTTACCCTTTAGGTTTTTTCTAGAAATGTGTGTGGTTGTTTATCACTGCTTGACCATGGAAAGTGAGCTGACCTAATTTTTTATTTCTAGGGTCAGGTACTTCAGCAGAGCTTAGGAAACTGAACAAATGTGTGCTCTTAGCCCACAGAGAAGATAAATCTGAATATCTCAGCTTGTCTTTCACACTGTGCTTTTGATAAGCCAGGTTGGCAGTGGAGGAGTGTAGCACTTGGTTTACTCTGTAATTTGGTTATTTCTGTTATTACACACTTTGTATGCATTTAGGTGAGGCTCTAGTTTTTGGGGCTTAAGATCCTGCTCTGGTATCTACATTCCCTGCATATTCCCTGCATATTAAGGCAGACTTCATAAAGAGAACAAGTGGACTGTGACAATAATATGTAATAGTGATAAAAATAATCTGCCATCGCCCTTGATCCCAAGGCTAATGCTGGAGGTATGTAATGCTCAAATCTCATTGCGAAATGTTAATCTGCTGGCGGGGGACTAGCATAGGACTCACCAGAACAGAGTTTGTCTGGACTGGTGCATACCCCAGAGTAAGCAGAGTTTCATGTAACACTGCTGTCTTGTGCATGCCTTATCTGTATGTGAAAGTTATTCCTTAATGATTTGCTTTAGCCAAAAGCTACATTTAGCTGATGCTCAAGATATTCCAAATGGTACTACAGGCTGAGAGAGAACATCTTTGTCAGTCTGGATTCTCCAGCTTTGCTTTTGTTTTTCTGGACAATGGAATCAAGAAGAGTTGTGACTTTGTGTTGTTTTTTAATTTTACACAACAAAGAATCAAAGTGCAAATCCAGGTGTTTATTTTGCACATTCCTCTGAGCACTGCATTATGTTAGGGCTCAGTACCTACAGTTGTAGTTAATTGTGATGCTGTGCTTTTTATTATTGCCTTACTTAACAGAAAAACTGGAGAAACTTGGAAATATATTTCTTCTGCTCAGTGTTCATATTGCAAGTGGTACATGTATATAAGTTAATTGGCATTTCTCCAGTTTTTATGAAGGTACTGATAATGTTGCCTTTCTGATCATTATACAGACAATCTGCTCCCTATCTCTTTAGTGTTTTGTTGATTGGTGATGGCACCAGATAATTTATTGTTAATAAAGTGAAGTTTTAAATATATGATGTTTCATTTTCAGAAGCTGCTATTGGCTTGGCTGTGTTAGGAAGATGAGTTTTAGCATTGTCCAAATGTTTGCAGTTTATGTTTTTCCATACTATGAATAATTATAAAATCTCACCAAATTAGAATTAGGGTGCATGCTAGCAGTGTACATAAATTAAGTATTGTGAAATTCCAAAAGTGGGTAAATAGTTATTGTTCAATAAATCCAGGATAATCAATTTTGTAGTTACTCTGATGTTGTAAATAGGCTACTATTAATTGGTATCATCTTTCTGTGCACAGCCAGAGGAAAAAAAAAATCTGTATTAGTATAAAATCAGGCTGGTTTTAGATCCAAAATTTCTATCTTGGTCCATCCAACCATGCCTTTGGTTCTAGATTTTATATTCAGTTTTTAGGTAATACATTCAGATTCCACACTGATTTCACATTTAATGAACAAGGAATGGAATCTTTATCCTTCTACCTGAGTGCAAAGCTTTCATCAGCCCAGAGTGGGCATGTGGCTAGGGAATAGAAGATTCCTTTTATCCAGCATCTTTGGAGAAGAGGCTCCTTCAGCCACAGGATGTAGTTTTGGACTGTGCAGCATCAAGCCTGCAGTACACTGGGGACAGAAGTATCCTTTAACCACCCCTGAGTGCTCTGGCTACAGATTCAGCGTCAAATTCCCTGCCTCACCTATCACACAAATCTCCGTGATTTACAAATCAGTAGGATCCCAGTGGCTGTCCCCTCAGGTGGTTGTTGTTCTTTACACAATTTATCTCCTTCGTTGCCAAGATTCTCTAGGAGTTTGCGTATACGAACCTAGGAGTCCCTGCCTGCAGCTGGGTACGTACCTGTGATGTTGTGAAATCCAAAGTCAGCTTAAGAGAACTATAATACAACGAGCTTCTCACAGAGCGAAGCCAAGGTTGATGTTTGTTCTCCACACACACACCTCTGACCAATAATTGGGCAATTACCATTTCTGCACAGCACCTTCTCACATCAGCACTATGCCCTTGTTTCTGGGCAGACTTCTGAACAACGAGCTAAAAAGTAGCATCTTTTAGCCTCGTGCCTCATACCAGGTGTGGCAAGAGTGACTAGTAGAGCTGCAGTTACACAAACAAAATTGTCTTATTGCAGCTCACTTGGATGCAGGAGCAGAGCTCTGTGCTCACTAGCAGCCTCCTGCCAGCAAGTGCAGTGTATCCCAGCATTGTAACGCACACTCATCCCAAACCACACTTTTAATCTCAGAGTTTAGATATTCTCTTTTAGAGGCAGCTCTTCTTCATTTCTGGGCTCTGACATCAAACTGCTTAGGCTTACTATGTCAAACACATTTCAAATCACTTACAAACATGTTGGATGTCTTGATCTTGTTTCTGTAGCAATGTATGCAAGGACAGAGGGTATAATTTGAGATACAGACACAAGCTAATACCTTTCTCAAGCAGCTGTTAAGAATTATATAAGAATTAGCCCCTTTTTCTTCATTCGCTTTAAGCCCGTGGGCAATTACAAGTCACAAAGAATGCACTAATTAGCAAATAATGAAGAAATTAGGAAATTCTTTTTCCCTTACCTCCTCCTGGATACAACTTTGTGTCTTTGACACAGTCCATTAATGGTTGGTGCTTATTAACTTGGATTTATTCAAGAAAATTTTGTAGCATGACTTTTGAGATACTGAACTCTTTTATGTGGTAATGAGCTAATCACATTTCTGGGCTCCTGCAGGAAAAGGAAAAAAAAACCCTACTGTAACATATTTGCGGAAAGTTTTTTGTAATTAGAAGAGTATGTAAGTGGCTGCAGAAAATTAGCTCATTTTCTATTATGTTGTTTCCTGAAGAGTTGTTTATGGAGATAAAAGTGTATTAACATTAAATGTTTAGTATATTTACCAGTGTGAGTTTAGGCCAGTGCTGTGGTTTAAAAACTCATACTGATAAATGGGTATGGTGTTTGGAAGGTGTTCTTTGCTGCATCACTGTAGGCACAAGTTACATTCTCCTCTATACTTCCAGTTGAAGGCAACAACACTGTAAGAAACAGATGGGCTGAGTCTATAAGTGCATGGCTGGTGTCACTGCCAAAATTTTGGAGTTTTAACAATGCTATTACCTATGCAGCACCAGGCCTGTGGTATCAGATGGGATTTATCCTTCTTGGTGAGGGAGGAGAGTCTTTGCTGAGGAAGCAGTAGGTATGGAGGGAGACTGGGACAGTACCAGGCCTGTTGCTGGCAAGACAAGGGATAAGATGCAGAGGGATGAGATGCAGAGGTCAGAGGGACAGGGTGGTGGCAAAGGTCCTCTGCTGCTCTCAACTGTGCTGATCCCACTGGAGCACACCTGCAATCCCAGGGACTTGTCTGGTAGCAGAAGCCAACAGGAAAACACCAAGGAGGAAACATGTCAAAGAAATTAAGGAGTACTCCTTTGGGAAAGATTGATTCTGCAGTGAGACCAGACTTTGTAGATTTCTGAATCAGCACTGAACTTTGCTGAAATAAAGTTTTACAAAGAGACTTGTGGCACACATCCACAAGACCTGTACATCTCTCTCTCCTAAGTAAAAAAAAAAAAAAAAATAGGAAACCTTATGTTTTTAGTAGATGATGTTAGATATAAATTTTAAATCTTAAAAATCAGTCATTATAATAGACCATAATTTTCCCACTATTTAGAAATAGTAAGATTAGTATGAGACCTCCAACTTACAGCTCTTTAATCATATTTAACCAACAAAAAACAGAACGTGAAATAACCAAGAACAATTCCCAACAAACTGAGAGGCTGGGACCAGACTGAATTAATGAGTAGTTTGCAAATTATCTGATCACCCTGATCAATGCAATATTGCAGAATCAAGTTGAAATACTAAAACAGACACAGTGTAACAGTTTAGCAAGTGCTAATACAAGAAATATTATACAGAACTCTAAAACTTGAAAACATGAATGAAGGAAAATAAGTGTATGTTAGAACAAAAATCTATGCCATCTTCATGAAAATTTTTAACCCAAAATTCTACCTTACAATCCATATTACATCTACCGTCAGTTTTAGACAGTATTCACTTTGGATCTGTTCAGATCAAGACAGTTTTGAGCTGTGACAGTTGAAATGCAACACCTCTTACATCAAGATGTAATAATCTTTTCCACAAGAGAAATGAAGAGGTATTTGCAAAAAGGAAGTTTTAAAACCTAAAAAAAAAAAAAAAATTAATGTTCGAAAAAGCTAGAGGACAAAAGGATAAAAAACAGTGACAAAATTGGTTTTGACATGAAAAGTTCTGAGACATTATCAATTTTAGCACGTATTTGGTTAGCAAATTCACTATGGAGGCAATGTGGTAAAAACCATAGAATCTGTCAAAATTACCAGCCTCTTAATTTTGGAAAAAAATTGATATGTGAATAATTACTGGTTTTCCACAGAACATCTTGCTTTAATACTACTTTATCCTGAAAAGCTAAATGCACAGTAAACCAGGGAATATGTGCTTTTTAGGTACCCTTCTACAGCAAAAGGACCTCCTGACTCGTCTATGATCTCTTGGTTTCTTGGATGAGAAGGCAGGTGACCAAGTTCCTTCACAAGGGCAGTGAAAGACAATGGATTGAAGCTCTAGAAGAAAGGCTTGTTATAAACTGAACCACTCTTCTTCCAAAGGTAGGATATGTAGAAAAAACAAGTAACAGGCTCGAGGCATGGCACTTCTACATTTTCTGATAGAATACAATGAATCACAACTTCCTACAAAATTCCTTTCATTTTTTTTTCTTGAAACACACTCTGTATTTCCATACCTTGATTAACTCAAGCTTTCTATCAGCTCAAGCTATGCAAAATAAAGCACAAAAGCACTTAGTAGAGTGCTGAATTTCACATCATTTTAATGAAACACACACCTAAGTTAACATAGGGATTCCCAAAGTATTTCCTTTGCCTTCTGCAGAGAAATCTTATATTGCTGAAACTCTTTACTATACATAAATTTCTTGCTAAGTCTGACACAGCCAGTCAGGGATGCTAGGCCTTCAGAAGCCCTTAGGTGAGTGTTCACAGCAGCTGTTGTAATGCTTATTCCACTTCCTGCTCCTCCAGCTGTCAAGAAAATAACTGATTTTCAATATGAAATAAATTTATTTTCTCAATATGCAACCAGTCTTCAAATGCCAGTGTTCCTTACTTTCCATTTGGGGGGACACTAAAAACCTCAGGCTCTTTGTAGAAGACAGTCCTGATCCAGAGTGCAGTTTCTTACAATGAACGTGTTCCACGCCACGGACCATCCCCTCTTCTGTCAGTTTCAATGCAGCCTTACTTGAGGCAAAGACAGAAAAGCAGTCAGACCTCTGAGGTTAAGTGACAGCGAGCAGGAGGCGCCACTGCACCAAAGAGTGTCCGTGTACTGCAGAGCACGATGTAGCTCCCATCTCCCACAGACTGGGAAACATTACAGCCACACATGGTCCAACAGCAGTATTGCCAAAATTTGGGTTTCCATCAACATACCACTGAATGTCGGCTTAATTACTTCTACTATTTATGATGTTTTGTTAATTTCATAGGCCTCTCAAAAACAAGACAAGTCAAAACAAGTAATTTTAGCTGCTTACAGATATTGATTCATTTAATCTGGAAGAGTGAAAGTGTCAACAATATATTCTACCAGAGATGAAATAGAATTCATCTAGCTTTCTGTAACCCAGTATGCTGGTGAAGTGTGATAAACAGTACTAAGAGTCTTCTTAAGGCTTTGGATTTAAGCTGTGAGATCACAAACTTCATATTTCATAGAGTCACAATCTTAATTTTTTAGTATTATAACTAAACAAAGGCTGTTTTGGACAATAATTTAAATGCAAGACATGGAATAACTATATACCAGTAGGTTGGAAAAAAATACTGTGAAATCACTTTGAAACACACTAACAGTGTACAACCAGGTACAACGAGTGTACAATCAGTATATGCTTTAGGTACAAATCATGTACAATCTATCTTTAAAACAGAAACTGCACCTTTAAAACCCACTTTGCCAATTCAAAGAAATATTACTGAAAGGAAATTACACAGTATTCAACTGCATGTCCCCCCAAAAAAAGAAATTAATTCAAAGACTCCTGTGAAGTTTATATTTTGCTTGTGAACTATTAGGACAACCTTATATTGTCTCATATGGTTATTGGTATGTTGACATTATTGACATCTTTCCTGTACAATCCCTAGTTTGTTATTAAGACTATTAAGAGAACATAGCATTTAACTTTTTTTTGTAATGAGATAATGAAATCCTTGGTTTTCCTCTAGACAGCTGTATGATAAAAGATTGGTACATCCATATACATGGCAAGACAAGCATGCTGAATAAGCATGCAAATATATTCAAAATAAACAAGTTATTTTTTCATCTTCCCCAAAGAGTAAGAACTGCATTGTTATTACTCACTTAGAAGTAATGTGCTTTTGCAACACATTACAATTTCATGAAACTAGATTCCACAGAAACTAAGACTAGAATGAGCTGGGAGTCAGGAGACAACGATTTACTATTTTTTACCATTTTAGGAAAGAGTGATTAAGGCTAGGCCACCCATAAAGTGACATTTAGAGACAAACTGCACAGCTGAAACCAGAAGAGTAATTCTCATCTCTGCCCTAAATGTAGAGAAACACAGCACACCCCATCCATAAGGGACAGAGACATGTCACACAAGAAACAATGCTGCAAATTTATTTTCTTTAGTTTTAAGTTTTTATAACCTCAACTTTGTTTTTCCCACATAAGACATTTTCAGTAATATGAGATCATCTAGTTCATCACAATTGCAAGGAAAATGAGGTGCATGTGAAGTACAAAAAAAATTGAAAATACTCGCTTACATTGGATAGACTTAGAATACTGCTCAAAACAAAGTGGCTTTTCAGCTTTTTACCTTTGCATTTTGGAAATCTTCTCTGCAGTCCTAAGATAGGTAATGAACGGAGAAAAAAGCAACTCCAAAGCAGGTGGAATGAAGAAAGAGGCACATTGTTAGGAGACACAAAAGAAACACAAATGAGAATAGACACTCTTCCAATGACAAAGTCCAGAGAAAAACATTCCCCAGGTGTTTCAGAAAGGCCTGCTGCTGTCCATCCATCCCAGCTGGGAATATGAATCACACTCCTTACTATTTAGTAGTCTACATTTATACTCGCAATAGAGAGAGCACCTCTTTTGTACTGTACATAATTCCTTGCCCCAAAGAGCTTACAATCTAAGTTCATACAAAAGAATGCATCAAGTAGCTGGATCAAGATCAAAGAAATGGGAAAAACAAGGAGATAATTTTATAAGGGATTAAAGTTGGGTTACATTACTAAATGAGGTAACTTCTGAACATCATTGGCAGTGATGTTCTTAAGACATTAAGTAGTTTTTCAGTTAGGTCTTCTGATCATGAAAAACTGGTTTAAAATGTACAGAATGATGCATTAAAAGTAATCCACAAAAATTCTTAAAAATAGACTTGTTGGCAAGACACAAAAAGGTTCAGATTGCCAAAGTTCTTCACTTGAGACACTAACTTGTCATTCTCTTAGGAAGATATGGATGTTAGAGAAATTCATATGTACATGTAACATTTGAATGTAAAAGGCTTTTTACATTTAAGCTTAAAATGTTAAATTCTGATTTAAGAATCCTGTTGCTATAAACACAGGCTTAATACTTAAATATTAATATGAAAATAGTGCTATTTTAAAAATGTATTTTAAACTTTAAAATAAACTATGGACAAGATACAGTTGGTTCAAAAGATCAACATTCTTTAACTGCAGTGACTCCTCTTCTGACTTTTAAAAAAGGGAAAAACTTTTTCCCACTCTGTTCCTCCTACTTGTCAGTTATAACAGAAGTGATCGGTCCATCAACTTTAAAGTTTTACTTTACTTTGGCGGGGGTAATTTGTTTTGCTGGATTTTTCTTCACATTTTCCTATTCATATATAGTTTTCTGAAGTCAAAGCCTTGCACTTTAAATAATATTTATATGTCACCTTTGTGACCATTTAGCTACCATTTCTTAATCCCTTTACATGCAAACCGAAATTACATTTCATGCAACTATGACATCCTTTCATACCAGAGAATTTTGCTTTAGATTATATACATAAACCATCTGCAACACTTCCATGACATTTGAAAAAGTTATAGTAGTAAAAATTCACCATAATTATCCAGTCTGTTTATGATAACCAAAAAGAGAAATACTTATTTTTCACCGTAACAGCATAACCAGTGGTAAATCTGACTTGACCTATCCTTTTGGAAGGGAAGCAGATGTTAAGAGAATTTCCTTTATGCACAGAAGTGAGACAGTGATGTTATGGACTGCTAACAGATGATAATTTATCTTTTAATTTTTAAAGGAATTTTCGAGGAAATCAAACCAGATATTAAGCCTAAAGAACTATAAATATATTTGACCCAAGTCAATACTAACATTCACTTTTTAGAAATTACATTAGTATTAAATTTGCTTACAGGAGGATACAAAAGGAGTATAGCCACAGATTACCAAGAGAATCACTTCTGATCAACAGCTAAAAATGAGGGAAGAAAATGGCCAAAAGATTACAATCAATCACTTCTTGTACATGCCACAAAATTACAAGAAATTACCTGCAGACCGGTAATAAAACCCTCCCCCTTATTTGAATGAGTTTCAATTCCAAGGTAAAGATGAATCAACAAAATTAAAATATTGTGCTGTTTTATTGGTGTAAAAATCACACAATTGCTAGTTCTGATTCTGCAGAGATACATCCATGCAGTTAAACATCTATGATCCCACAGCCAGAAGAAGCCATTAAATAGAATATCTGCTGTTAGTCAGCAATTAATGCAAATTTACATATGAGATCAAAATGTGTGTATCGTACAATATACAACAAATCCTAATACAGTACATCAACCTGAAGAGCAAGATACACTCAAGGAACTCTGTTAATAGTGAAGCCTGTCTATATGCCAGAGAAGTAAGGCCTGGAAACAAGATGACAGAAGGTACCCCAGAATTCCTAAGAAGCAAAACTGTTCATTTTTTGTTTTATATTTCTTTTTGCTGGGAATTAGAAGTTTATAGAGGTGTTGACATTTTACTTGACAATACAATTTGTTATAGTGAAGACTGGTGGATGTGATCTGCTAATATTAAAAGGTAACGTGTGAGACATGCAAATTACAGGTGGTGCTTAGATAATGTGCAATTAATGTTTGGGACCTACACCCAACTCTTTTCACAAAAGGGAGAACTAAAGAAGACCTGTTTGATAGACTACCAATTGTGCCACAAATGCTTCTACGCATGCGGCTGAATCAGGACCATGAATGGATAAAATGTGAACACCTGGCAATCTGTGGTTACATACTCTGTAATGTATGCAACAAAAATCACAAAATCCAATCCAGTTGATATGGCAAACAGCCTGCAAGAACTTTTCCAACCTGAGTAAGCTGGGGAATTGCAAAGAGGCAGGCTTTCTAGCGTCGTGAACAATTTCCAATTGTGAAAGGCAGCTTGGGAAGTAACATTGGCTGATGACAGATTAGTAGTTTCTCTCTTTTCTGGCACAATAAAATAAATGCCATAGTGAATGAAGAGTTTATGTGCTTAAAGGTTAAAATCAACTGATTAGCAACCCTCTTCTGCAAAGATGTTTCAACAGGAAAAAAAAAAAAACCTACAAAAAAATTCCAGTTGGCAATTTTGGTGACAAACTCTGCAAACTTGAGTCCAACAAAGACCATGGATGCCCACAGAGAAAGATGTGAGAGGCAGTGTCACATTCAAGGAAAAAGTAGTTTGTTTTTTTTTTTTTCTCTCTGTACTGAAATTAAAATATTTAAAATACAAAAGTGAACAAATTGACAAAACAGAACCACAACATTTAATGTAGAATAGAGTGCATTGAGCTAGATGCATGGATATTTAAATAGGCCTTAAAACCAATACCCCTTTCAAAATTAGTAAATTCACAGTTAACGGCAGTAGGCTTAGAGGTGAGAGAAGGGTCGAAGTTGTTCCAGTTGGACTTCCAGGGAGATTCTCTCTTCAAGAACATCCTACAAAAGAAGGATTTGCTACTGACAGTCCACAGAGAATGAGTACTGAAAATTTCCTCATGCAATTAAAATCTGCTTCAGTTTGAAAACTAACTTATATTCTAGACTCTTGGTAACTCCTGCTAGACACTGAATAGAAGATTGCCTGGCTGGTAATTACTTATCATTGGAAATCAGTACTTTGCTCCAAGGTAATGCCAAGTATTTTTTCCTTTCTTTCAAATCACCCAAACCCGAATTTGCAACCAGATCCAAACCCAATTATAATATTTGCAAATGAAGTCTAAAATGTTAAGGGGGTAAGCTCTCACCTGAGTTAAGAGTATTGGAAAACTCACAGTTTTTGTCCCCAGTTTTTCCTCCTATGTGAATTTTATGCACATTGACTCTCACGAACAGTAACAAGTGAAATTCAGGCTTGAGTTTTTAAAATCACCTAACTTCCATTCTAGACAGTACCTTATTAATTCATGTTTTCATTTAAGATATTTTTAAAAAATTATCTCCATAGTTAAAATTAGGTATCTTAGGTAAGAAAGATGGCAGGCGAAAGACATGAAGCCGATCCCTACAGATAGCTCCAAAACAATGATAGCTGACCTAGATAAACAAATTACTATTGTTGCACTAATTATTAAACAGCAAGTTTTGTATTTCAGATTATTATATTTGTTTAAAAATATTTATAATTTTATAAAAACTTTAAGGCTTGCTTTTTCCTTCAGAAGAACACAAACCACTTCAGCTGCTCTTCTCAGTACTACTTTCAAAGTATGTGATGATGACAACAGGTAACCTAGTATTGATAACGTGAGGTAAAATTTTAGTGTAGCTACAAGCAAATCAATACATTGCAAAATATGTGTTGTAGCAGCAAAAGTGTGATTTGTAATTTCACAAAGCTTGTCACAAATAGGTGTATTTTATGATCTACAAAAACAGCTAAATATTTCATATCAATATCCTGGACTACATTTATCAGTGGATTGCAGAGATGGCTGTTACCGTGCATCACTACCATCTTGCTCTCTGAAGCTCTTCTCTTACACAGACAAAGACTAAGGAATTACCTTTAGTTGCTGCTGTAGTTCACTGTTCAATCTGGCCAAAACAGTGTTGGTTTCCTTGTTACGTCTGATTGATGCCTGAATTGCCTTCTTGTCCTTCCCCACTGATCTGAGAAGGTATCAGAAGTACTGTAATAAGTAATTTTGCCACTTAGCTGAACATCTCACTTATAGCCCCCCTTCTTTAAGTGAGTGGAATCCTCTTTTCAAAATTCTTTTATTGTTATACTGTTACATGTTCCCGCTTCTGTCTGGCTTGGTTAACCACATTTGTTTGCATGGAAACACAGATATATATGTTTTATATATGCACACATAGTTGCTTTCAATCAAAGAGCACACAGCGCATTTTAAAAACTTGTCATTATCAACTTTCTGAAGGCCCAACACAGCAAACCACATTCATTTACCTCCAAGTGACTACTGCAATAGACTCTTTTCATGCTAGGACACACAGACTGCACATTTTGGACTGTTCATAGCAACCATTTAAAATTAAATGCTACATCTCAAAACTTCCACCACTTATTTCCAACATACTTGCAGAAGTTAAAAAGAGTTCACACTCCAAAATTCAAAATCTCTTAAAAGTCTCCCAGCAGTAGCAGCTTTGGGATGACCATTTTTAAAAACCAAAAACTCCTTATATCATTGAAATAATCTAAATTAAACACACTGAAATTGTTTGCAACTCCTGGAACAGAAAGTGTGTATGCTGTTTAAATGTAAACTTTCCAGTAACAGATGTATTTATATACTTCTTGGGTTACCTAGGGATAGATGGCTGTGAAGCAAGAACAGCAGCTATGACACCTGTTTTCTGTGTATGTTCCTCAGCTTCAGGTCTTAGCTCATCTTCTGATTTTAATCTTCTACGAATAGGCTTCGGTGGTGGAGCAAGTGGGGTAGTGCCTTTACCCTGAAGAAGAAAACACAGCCTATTAATTCTCTGAAACTACATTTTATTTAGATTATAACCTGGTAGCTTGTGTCTCATATTCAGTTGCTGAGGCAAATGAACTTACAACCCATCAGGTATTTTCTGATGGACATCTAGTTGCATTCTCATTTGGTCTGGAAAAAACCTGAACTACTAAATCCTACCACATGGTAAAATGCTAGTAAATTGCATCACACTGACAAAGAAGTGTGCAAGCAGAAACAGCACAGTACAACTGAGTACTGTAAATAACACAGCAACGCAGAGCACACTTTCCCCCCAGTAATTATATGTCTGTAATCAAATAAAAAGCTACTGTTAATCAAGTTCTGCACTAAACATTTTCATCTGTTTCAAAAATTTGAAAACTTACAAGTATCTTTTCTGCTCTCTCAAGAATAAATCTAATCATCATCTGCTGCAAAAATTCACCATACACATGCCTATTTGAAGCACCTGTTGGGCTTAGAAAACTGGGTTCAAGTGGACACATATAAAGCTGCTGTTGCAAATCAAAACATACATTTAATTTAATATATATCAGACAACTGTGCTTTGTTCCAAGGGTACTTTGCATACCGCACTACTGGGGACATTTGCAGGTGCTTTGTCTTCAACTCTTCCATCTGCTTTGGCAACTCTAAGAGAACTTGCAGAATCAGAGGGCTTTTCAACCTAAAGGAATAGAAACTGTATTTAGAGATCTATTTCTTAACATATACTTCATTTGGCAACAGTTGGAATAAAAACAAGTATGCTGTGTTCTGATACATGAATACAGTTAACACCTAAAATTCTAGTTCAATTCTCATTTAGAAACACAAGCCCGATGTCGTGAGGCACAAAAGAGGCTGTGGCCTGATCACAAATTGCTATAGCTATTTCTGCTATTACAGTGCCACTATTATCTATTTGTCACTGCCAAAGGTTAATCCCTCCAATGGAACACAATGTGACTGTTCCACATCCACCTCAATGCAAAACAATCAGCAAGCTTAACTTAAGCAGTTTGCAATGGCAGCTTAAGCTAGCATAGCTGGTTTTGCAATGAGGTACTTGGAGAGTGCTCAAATGGGGCTATGTCACTGACCTTCCTCAACAAGTGAAGCAAGACCATGCTGCTGACAGCTGGGAGAGCTTTAAAGCACCACAGGGACTTTTGCAAGAGAGGATGCAGAAGCGTCCCAGAGAACTTACAATGTGCATAAAAGCTACAAATTATCAAAGGAGAATATGTAGTAGTTTTTGCAATAGCAGCTAGCAATGACATTAATACTAATGCTTCCAAACTTTCACGTCCTATGTTTGTAGTAGGAAACAAGTTTTTGTAAACATCTTTAATGATAGAAGGATGCCAGAGCTCTATTCACTTTAGCTGTTTGTCCAATGACTTTGAAGAAAAGAAAATGAATGGAATTTTAGCAGATGTTTACAATAAATGACAGTATGACAGTCATCTCCTTTATTAAGGCATGTCTTTTTTAAGACATTATTTAAAAATTATCAGCAAGTCATTTGGAAGACTGGTAAGAATGAGCAGAAGAAAGGTTTTACCTGTGCTAAGTCTCAAATTATGTGAATTACCAACACAATTATGTTTGTGCCCATGCATACTAACAAGCACAAAAATCTTTTAAATTACAATCAAGAGCTGAGACAAAAAGAATTCCTTCTGCCTAGGTGTTTGGCAATTACTAAATAAGTGCAGCAGTGTGTGCAATGTAATTGCTTCCTAGCAATGGATTGAGACATCATAAAAAACCAAAACAGAACAAAAAACCCAACAAACAACACACCACTGACAGAGAACTGCAAAAATAGGTTTTAACAGAGTCTCATAATTGTTGGCGGTATTAAAGCAATCAATAAGATCTTCCTTTCTACTCACCTGCAAGGCTTCCGAGTGCGTTTCAATTTCATCTTCTTCCTCTTTGTTTACACCTGAAACAGCAAATGCCTCAAACTGGCTGAAGTCTGCAAAATTTGGCTGTTCTGGTATTTGTTGAGGTGAGGTACTACTATGAGCTATTAGGCCATCAGCATCCACTGAGCGATGCACATGAGGACCTGTGCCCTGCAATAAAACAACAAAAATATTTAGGGACAGAATGTTAAGGATTATTTGCCTTTTTAGTGGGCAAAAATTTATGTACTACCAGTAGGACAACATGCATCTCAGGCAAGATATGCATGAAGAAATACTTAAGAGAAAGGAAGTTCAGATATGCTGTTATCCAGGAAATAAGACCAAAGAGGGATGTGATGTAGGACTAGCTAGACTCATTCAACTCATTCAAATGTGACAGAGCCATTTGGCTTCTGGGGGCTTGATACAGACTTTTAGTCTAGTTTCATAGTGCTTGTGTTGTGGAACATGTCTGTTCTTGTACACTCCCTTCATCCCTTCAGATAATTTCTGAATCCTTGTAGATGATTTCTGAATCACTGACTGATTTCAATTGTTGGTAACTCAGATTCTAACAAGTAGCTGCTGGTGAGAAACAACTGAAAAGCCAATTTATCTGTCCCATGTCAGATCTACAGAGCAGTTGAAGGATTTAGCTGGCTAAGACAAAGAAAAAACTTTTTCAAGATGTGTTTTCTACCAAATCAGCTGATATCATTTAGACTGCAACTGCAAAGATCACCAAGTCTGTGACAAGTGAAGAAGTGGAATCCCTCCTTTTAGGGGCAGGCATATTACATAAAGGTCTACCCTGTGCCAGACAAATGGAAGATACACCCTTATTTTGCAAAACTTTGGAAAATGTCTCTCGCAGTCTTTGTTACAGCCTATGCACTATACAGGAATAGACAATGAAGTGTGAAAGGATAACCTTTCTCTCTTCCCCACAATTCAGAGCTCCAGAACCACTCATTCCTCCCCAATATCTACCTTAATCCCTACCCATAGTTCCACTAGAAGCATTTTTTTATTTAGGAAATACTAACATTTGGCTGTAAGTCTAGGTTTTGCCATCACTCACATCCTGGTGCTTTCAAAAATATATCAAACAATGATACTCATTCAAGAGATATACTAAAACTCAAGTTACATAAAAATAATGTACCAAGTTAGAATATGATTTTTCAGAAGTGACATCACCTGTGAAGGCTGTGGTCTTGGAGGCACTGCAGGCGGATAGGCAACAACTCCAGCCTGTTGCTGTCCTGTAAAAGATGCAGCACATTTGGCCGAGATTGTTACTTTGTACATGACAGTGCTATCAAATTTTCTTAACTGTCAACATGAAGAAACATTGCATTGCGCCTCATATTTGCTACTTGTCATATTTGGGCTCATAACTGTAATGTCACTGCCTTTCAAACTGGCAAACAGACAAAACCAGGATTAATCAGAACATGGATCTTGTACAGACATGGTCATACTCTTCTGGTTTTAGGATCTTCGTCTTTGGGATTTTTTTACCCTCAATACAAGTTCTTAGTATTTTCTGAATTTAAAAGTACTGACAAGTCAGAAGTCCAATAAAAGTCCTTAAGCAGAGCAGCAGAAGTGACTTTAATCATTTCCTCTGAAGTGAAATATAAATACTCATCTTTAATACATGCGATTCCAAAAACACTCTCCTTGAAAACTTACTGGCAGATGCAATTGGTTTGATGTGGGTATACAACCAGAATATTCTTTCCTGACTGTTTCCCACATTCATCCAAAAAACTACAAAGCCAGAATTCAGAACTGACTTTTAAATTAGCTACTTAAGTAAAGTGCAATATAAATTTTAATACAAACAATACAGTAAGGATGACAACATTTGCAACTGTTTTTATACAGAAGTGGTGCTTTGAAAACCAATATTCTAAATCATTCCTCACAGAAAAAAGCATTGTCTGCTTTCAGGAATACATGTGCAGAAAAATAATATACATTCAGAACACAGCATATCTACCTGGGGTAACTGAAAAGGATCTGTTCATATCTAAAGATGACGACCGAGAATGAGAAGCATGAGGCCTTGGAGGGGGTGGTGGTGGTGCAGTGTTATCTGGAGATGTTCCTGAATGTGATCTGCAAAATACATAAGCTTCTGTAGTGATTTTAGGTGGCTACAACAGAACTAAAAGTCCAAAGTTCTTCAAAGCATGCAATTAAAAAACCAAGTTTGACAGAGGTAAAAACCCCTGATTGCCATTGATTTTCAAAATTGCCAAATTAGTTCTAAACTTCCAGTATTCTTTGATTTTACAACAGCTTTTGTATTTCCATTTACCTAAATATCATTTATTCAAATTATTCTTAAATTATCACATGTAATTTATCTTTGGGAAACCAACAGCTTGATGCATATCCCAAACAATGACAGATCAGGACCAGAGAATGCTAAATATGGTCATTCCATCCAGATGATAGTCACTTTAACTTTTAAGATGTAGTCAACGTTCTGTTTATGTTAAATGAGGTAAGTTCAATTTCATTAAAGAAGAATACTGAGTTTCTGTTGGACCTGCCTCCATGTATATCAAGCTCAAGAAGGATCTCAGTGTATGAGACAGCAATTTAATTCTCTGCCTGAAATTTTCCAAATCTATACACATGACAGAATCTTCAGAAATTTTGACTCATTCTTAGGTAGGATCACCATCTAGTGGATATCTGCTGCAAATTCATGGAGAACACATGCAGAAAGGATAGAAGGATAAATTACTGCAATAAGTGCCATTTAAGCGGGATTTATTGTATATAGAATTTTTGTACAACTTCCTTTTAAAATCAGTTTGCAGAAGCTTCCTAACTAGTCTAATTTGAACAAGACAGATTTATTGAATCACTGACCTGAATATAGCTGCTTTTTTATTCAGCGCAGGATAAAATCTTTTCTATGACTGACCTCTGCAACATTCTTCTCCAACTATTGTAAAATGTAAACTTGGAGAGGTAAAGGGTACCCAAGTTTCACACAAAACTTGGAATTCCTGAATGTTTAAGTCCAGACACAAAGCTGAGTTATCACAACAGAAAAGCTTATTTTTTTGAATATATTCTCTATGGCAATGCTTCTGTAATACTGTGTAACTCTCCAGCTAATGAAACTAAAATCTAATTATACTGACTCCTTGGGTCATCCCTCTAGCTAGTACAATTAAAAAAAAAAAAAACACAAGCAGAATTAAAAACGGGTTTAGAAGTGGTTTAAGGAGAATTCCAAAGTATCATTATCTGACACAGCCTTGTCAGTTTTTGCTATGTAAAAGTACCAAAAAGTAGTCTTGACTAATGTTAGGATTAAGTACAATGTCATCTCCATACAAAATTGCAAGTGGTAGAAGAAGCCAATGGAAGAAATAAAAGAGTAAGCGGGACAACAAATTTCCTGTGTGCATACTGCCACAAACTACCAGGTCAAGACAGAAGCTCCTTGAGCCATAATGTGGGAACTCATCAGAAAGCTTCACTCATCTACACAAGTTCAGCAAGAGAACCTCATCTGAGGTCAAAGAGTAAAAGAACATGTTGAAACCATCATGTTGATAGTGCAAAAACATACATAAAAGCATGACAGAGTCACATTTTCCATTAAGTAACAATGCAGGAAAGAATCTTTCAAGTTGCTGTACTGACAGGCAAATGGAAATCTTTCTTTGCTATTCAAGTCACCCTAATTATTTTTGTTTTGAAACTTACTTCTGAAACTGAATGTAAGATAGTTAATGGTGTAGCTGGTTTTAATCCTATTCAGGCAGATTTAGTGGGAACAACTAGCACCAGCTAGTACAGCACATTCTCTTATGTGAAATGATGCAATTGTTGGTTTTGTGCTTGCACAGCTTTCTCCAAACCCTTAGTTTACATTGAGCCTATGGCTGCCCTTTTTAAGTCCATTATTACAAGAGATGGAGTTACTGCCATAGTATTCCTAATGTGTGCTTAATTCTTCTTTTAGGCTATAATGTCATAAGGTTTTTCTCCAATAATGCCTAAATGGGTATTTTTAAAAATACAAAAAAATTAGTTTCAAGTCACAGCATGGTCTCGCGTGCTTACATTCCTTTGTGTTTAAGGGGAAAGTATTAAGATTCTAACTGAATGTGGAGCTTCACATGGAGCACTTGACTGGCCAATCTCAAACACATTTT
This sequence comes from Haemorhous mexicanus, assembly GCF_027477595.1. NCBI lineage: Eukaryota > Metazoa > Chordata > Aves > Passeriformes > Fringillidae > Haemorhous > Haemorhous mexicanus. The sequence continues at coordinate 53,029,328 of NC_082343.1, forward strand.
TAGACAACTTTCCTTTTTTAATTTTCACTTTACACACTAATGAAAGCAACATACATTGTTAATGCATTCGAAAACAGACTGTTTCCAGATTCCTGAGTGTTAAAGTTAGGAATCTGTTTTGCCACCATTTTATAAGCTAGCTGTCAAACAACCAGGAGCTGAGAACTGGTTTCTTTAAACACCTTTGACTTGTTTTTTTTTTCAGTTGCTACTCTACTGACCGTTGCCGTGTTACAGCATTTCCGATTTGCTCCGGATCTGAAGTGTAGGAGTCCGAACTGCTGTAACCATCTGCTGGGAAAAGAAAGTACAATTTCATATTTGCTTTGCTTCATTAGCATACCCTAACAGACAGAACTAACCAGTAATTACAAATATCCAATTTCTTTTGTTACAAAAAAGGTGTATGTACTTGTATTGCTTCCCTGTAAGGTATCATCTGGTCAGGATTCAAAATCCTCAAGTCTGAATAATTGAAGGACACAATACAAGCCAACTCCACTCACCCATCAGTTGTTGGCTACTATTGGCATGTACTGAGAATAAACAATGACAGTAATGTTGTATTTAAAATATAAACCCAAAGTTTTACAAACAGTAATTTTTAAACACTTGGCATTCCATCACTTCAACAATCTAGTAAACATGAGTACGGGACATTCAAGGAAAAAAAAAGCAAGGGGTAGAACGTGCCTGATTTTAGAAGTGCTGAAGGACTTAGAAACCTCAGAAATCAGAAAAAGGAAAGGGTATGTACAGAACACAGATTAATACAGTTGCTTTGCTACTACTGTAACTTCTGTACCTCCAAGTCTGGTGGTCAACCTTATTTTGGACTAAATCTTTTCTAAAACTTTCAGCTTTTGATTAAGGAAACCTACAGAAATGAAAGATGTTATTAAAGCATCACAGACAGATTCTCAAGGACACCCTTACCCTTAGAAGCTCTGCAAAGCTTGAGGGCTTTTTCCCCAGAAATGAGGAGCCTCACAAAAATCACAAGATCTATATGGAATGAATGTAGATAGAAAAATTGACCTCAGGATAATTTATCACAAGGGATTGATCTAGAGCACCAGGTAAATCAAAGTTTAAGGTGGAAGTCACTGGAGCAAAAGGACTCAGTTGATTTGTTCCTCAGTGAAGAGGAAAATTCTACTCAAAACCATCAAGATTTTTCTGAATTACCTGCTCTCAAAGGACTACTTTAACCTCTTAGGACACTGAAGTTTTCAAAAATAGTAAGACACATAAAAGAATATGTCCAGGCCACAGATATGAGAATCCTTCAGAGATGACTCCTGATCAGCAAGGCACATTCTTACCTGTTACATTTTTTATACCTTTTCTCCTTAACACTGCAGGTACTACACAGTGCTTATATCTTACACTGCAGTGTGGTTTGTTTTATTTCACTATGTTCTTCCTCTCAGAGAAAAACACTCGATTAATGATTAGGCCACACTCAGATAAGGAAAAGGGAGCACCAAAAGGCTCTTGAACATAGATCCTGCATATAGCAGTAGTTCCACATTAAAAGATAATGTTTGCTAATTCTTTTGCATTAGAAAACTTCTTAGTAAAAACATAACTCTGCTTGAAAAGTAAAACTCAGACATGGTCAGGACACTGGTCAGAACAAAGAGTGCCACTGAAACAGAGCTCATGAGAAAAGCAAAACATATTGCAAGACGGTATTTTCTGAATTCATCCCGTATTACAAACCAATCAAAATACTTCTGGTCTTAATAATGCAAAGGATTTAAAATAATGACTTCTTGAAACTTTATTTTTATTGAAGAAAACCTCCTGACTTGAAGAAAACAAACACACAAAAAAAAGAATCTCAGAAAGACTCCAGAGATTCATTCAGGCAACATATAGTCTTGGACCTCTCTCAATAATAGACAAGTGGACTAATCAAATCAACATAATGCAACATGCTTTGGGCACAGAAGATACTGGAAATTGAAAAGGCTGTTAGAAGGAAATAAACAGTTGAAAAGCTGTATTAAAAATGGATCGTAGAACTCTGTAGGATTTGCTTAGTAGCTAAACCAGATGAGAATTGCCTGGAAATGTGGAAACACATTTTCTCTCTTTAGAAAACATGTTACATGGTTCTGAGGAAGAACAATCAAATGCTACTTAGAGAATTCCACTTTATCTGCATTGAATTTTTCATTCTAGGATTAAAAGAGAAAACAGCAAGATGGAAAAGAGCTGACAAAAATGAATTTTCTTGAGCACATAGGGTAGGAAAACAACTCCAGTGACATCAGTAGAACTTTCTTAATGACTACTTCTAATACATACTTTATATCAGAAATGTTTCTGTTCTTAGGATAAGTTTATCTCCTTTTAGAGCTTCCACTATCCAGCCAGCTTTCATTCAGAGGGATATGTCAGATCTACATTTTGTGTAATGTAAGAAATGAGACCAGAAAGCACTTTGATACTTACTAACTGTATTTCCAGATGTAAATTTTACAGACGAACTAATTTTATTTTCTTCTGGGAGATCTGATGGTTTCACAAGTAGTGGACTAGTAGGGTTAGCATGATCTAGAGGGGAAAAAAAACCTAGATAAATGAACTTATTCAAACTAGCCTTTATCTCTGGCACTGGTGTTCTGCCATTATCTAAAGTGCTGCACTCAAGACTAAAATTGGTGTATTTTAACTCAGAAATAACACTATTACAATGTAAACCACCAATTTCTCAGCATTAAGAGCTGTGAATTTTCAGCTGTTTACAAGGCCAAGAAAATTTTAAAAGAAGTGTGCTGTTGATACTATTTATTCTCCTATGCTGAAGACTCTCTGTGAGTTCCATGACTTTAGGAAACACTGGCACACAACTGAAAACTAAGACCTCCCCCTCTATTCCTTTAAGAAAATTTATCAAATCACCTTGTTTATTATTGACCAGAGTAAAAAAAGGCCTGCCAATATTCCCAAATGCTTTCAAGTTTCAAAATAATAAATACAGTATTTCTGACCACAGAAGAACAAGCTTTATGAATGCAGGTTATGAAGTCCATCTCCTTCAGTATTTAACAAGGAAACCCAGACATTCACCTGCAGGTCCAAATCCCATCTTTATAATGATGCTGAACTACTCTCCAAGAAACATTCTGCTAGAGATGGTAAAATCCTCACTGTAGCAAATGGCCAATTCAAGCTCTGCACTTATCTGAACAGCAATTCTTAACTCAGTAATGATGCTCATTACAACTCCAGATTCATTCATCCTTGGTGAAGGAGAAAAGTAAGTACATTCAAGGAAGTAAGACCAACTTTAACAGTATGAAACTTCCCAAATTAGCAAGAGAAAATGTCCTACCACTTCCAGTTCTTTTAAGCTCCATTTCCTGCATGTGGATTTTGCTTGGAGTCATTCTTATAGGAACTGGGTGCACAATTGCAGTGTCCTATGGAAGAGATCACAGTTATGTTAACCTAGCTTAAATCACTCTGAAAACAGTCTCGACAGCATGTGCAATATAAATTCTAAACCAAATTTCATAGATTTAGTTTATTTGCACAGTTCCACGGAATTCAATATACCCAGAAAACCAAAGCTCTCTAAGCTGTAGTCTCCGTTATGTTAACTTAGCTACTTAAAAGGGCACTAGAATTTGTTTCTATAGATAACTGCAAGTAGACCTGAATTTTAGCAGCTTTCCACCATTTCTAGCTTATCAGACATCTGGTACTTTGAGCACTTCTTAATTAAATAAAAAAGAGAAAAATTTAGACCTTGACTCCTCAGCTTCACTTATAATGCCTCAGAAAATAATGACCTCTCTAAATAGTATGAGTAATGCTCAGTGAAATAGGTACTTTGTAGTAATTTCAGACATTTTCAGGAGTCTTTAAAATAGCAAAAATCTTCTAAACATCAGTATAATAAGCTCTATGGAATATACCTCTAGCCAGGCATTGGCCTTACACTTAGGCATTAGTCATTGAGACAAGGGCCTCTGTTTAAAGTACTTTATAGACAATCCTTTCCATTTCGTTTGAACACTGACTGCAGACAGCTTAAAAAAATAATCCCAAAACTCAGAAGCAGCCTAAAAATAGGGCCATGGTTGTCTGAGGTTTTTTACTGTCATCCATCTTCAGAATATATGAATAGGTGGGCCAATGACAGCACAAGAACACCCCCAGATTATATTATAGTCTATCCTAGAAATAACAAGAAGTTTCAAAACTACCTTTGTATCAGAAATTTAATCTGTTCTGACTACTCAAGTAGATCAATTTCACTAGGTGTAATACATCTACACTGGTATTTTCTGAAATTATTTCAATTACATTCACTACCCTTGTTGCAAGCAAAACCACTTTCTAGTCACAGCTCAAACATTTTTGTTGCAGGAAGCATTTAGGAATAGTTACCACTTTAAAATATACTGTTTTTTCTTCCCTCTGTAATAAGATTTTCATGCAAAGATCACTTTTACTGTTTCTGCTTCAGACCTCTGCTGTACTCTAATTTGCAGCTGTACAGAAGTCATGCCTCAAACAGTTAAATGGATTTTATAGAATGCATTAATTTATGCATTAATTTACATCATTTACCTAATTTTACATAAAACAACATGTTACCAACTTTGACTTACAAAAGGCATACTGTGCTCCCATACTAAGGGACAGATGCACTGTTTTACTCTTTCCACTTATGTTTTAGCTCCAAAGCAGCTACTTTTCCAACTACAAAAGATCTGGTGTGTGAATTTACTCTTTAGATAGTTATTAACAACTGCTCAAGAAAGCTGGTTTTCTCTCCTCTGGGGACCCAGTTGTTCCATAAATCATTCCTATGCATCACTACTGAAACTGCTAAAAACACAACATCTGCCTTCAGCTAACTGATCATTTGTCATCATTTTTTTTTAATTTTAATATCGAAAACAAAGACTCTAACCCCAAAGTCTGCTCCCCTAGCAAGTATCAAAGATGCTCACCATTCTTTTCTAAACTACAAGCATTTCAAGAAAAGAACTCAATAATATGATCGACCGTAAAAAAATTTTGCATTCACAGTGAATTTCTCTATATACACACACACAAACATGTACTCTATATAAGAGTTTTTCATATACCATCACTGCTCTACTTTTTAGATTATCAGCACATGAAAAAGTTCAAACCTTAGGTTTCTGTCATCTGCTAATTATGTGTGAAAATAAATTACTGTCTTATTGCAGAAACAAGACAGTGATAGTCAAGCAATTATATACAGCAAGTACCAATTATGAACTAATTTACATCATGTTTACCTCCTTAAAACATAAAAATACAGTGTATTTAAAACAAAAACCATCTCAGATGAAAGAGGGCTGGTTTTTGCTTAAAGTAGGACATTTTCATTTGTTTTGAATGTTTATTAAAGGTTAATTCTGAGCATGGGGAACAGTGCACTTTAAATTCTAGCTTTCAGCATCTGGAAACACTATTTCTACATGAACATCAGTGTTAACTTTGAGACTGGAGTGCTGATGTATTGAAAATCTATGCATATTTATGTATTCTATCTTTCCAGAAGTGTCAGGTTTAATACTAAAACCCGTTAAATATGTTTTATGTGCACCTATTATATTGCTACACAATCAAATGGACACCAACACTGTAATTAATTAAATTAAAATGGACACTTGGTGCTAATTAAGTCAGTAAAAGAAGCAGGATGAAAGCAGCAGCTAAATACTGTATTTCTAATGCATTTCAGAACTGCTTTAATGTCACATGGTCTAAAGCTTAAAACCAGCAGAACTTGAAACACTGTAGTGTATTTCTGGCTCCCAAATTTGGCAAGATATTTAACTACATAATCCTTCAGAGCACTCCTCACTGAGTAAAGCCTTAGAACACCACAGGTTTTAGCTGGAGAGATACTAAAAGCCTTATTAATAAGTAACTTAGTAAAAATATTTGGAATATGAAATACCACACCCATTAAAGCCCTTTTTTTTTCATAGTAGTTGGCACTGTTGTTGTGCAAATCAGGCTCTGCAACTCAAAAAAACCCCAAAACAACACCAAAGACAAAATCTACAACAGAACTTGTTTATCACAGGGAGTGGCCCTTGCATCAACTTGCACATTTTTTCAAAAAAACATTAGTTTAAATTCTTTGTGTATGACAGATTTTGACAGAAGTGTTGCATTAGGTCAAAATCAACAGGAAAAAGCATTCTTTGCAATCAGAGATTAAACATGAGCAGTACTAGAAAATTGATAATTGAAAATAAGCAAACAAGTTATTTGCCACCATTCCCCAAAAAGCAGTCCATGGAATCATGCATACCAGGTAAATACAATGAATGGAAATTCAGTGTTAATAAAATTAATTTCAAACAAGCAAGCTAAGTGATTGACTTACAGGATCAGCTGGTGCAATGTTAGAATCAAATTGGGTCAGAGTTTGTGAGCTTGAAGAGCGTTCGCTAAATGTCTCCCACTGCTGAACAGACAGAGGAGAGAAGTCAGCATGATGAGAAAGATGAGAGTAAAAGATCACTGAGGAGATTTAGCATAGTAGTTCAGAGGTTGCACTGGAAAGAACGATATTTGCACAGGAGAGTACTTCACTTGGGAAGCACACTAATATATATATATATTAAGTATTTCTATTTCTGAGATTGTTGTGGAACCAAGATTGTTATCTGTCAATATTAATCTTTATATTCACATTTTATAATGAAGATACAGGTGCACAGGCAACCCAGAAGTACCTTCAGAGTTCACGCTTGCCAATGAACATCATACAAGTAAAAGAACTGGTTAAGCCGTTCATACAATTTAGAGATAAAAATCAGAGACACGTTGTGTGCATTTGTAGTCATAAAATCCACAGAAAGGTTCCTCAGCTTTGTCGCTGCCAAGTTTCAAACCTACTTAGTAAATGCTGATTTTCTTACAAATCCCAGACAAATGAACACTGAGCAGAGTACTCCAATCACACCACTTCAGCTTGCCAGTGCAACCCCCAAGAAGTGATTCTACGCCGTAAAAGAGCATTTCCACAAGTCTAAATCACTGACAAGGCAAAGAATTCAATCCAAACACACTGTTGATTGCTAAAAGCAAATAAGTGAATCTCTGAACAATTTTATAAGATATGGGCATGCTGTATCAATACACAGCTGTCAAGAATCCTCATGCAAACTGAGTCAAGTTATAGCCACAACTGGATCAACAAAGCATCTAAGCAAAATTAGTCTGTGATCTGGAAACCAGATAAAAAAATCACAACAAGAATGCTAAACCTGCTACATTTTGGTAAAATAACAAATAAATATTAAGCAAGTTTCAAACACTACAAATACAAGTTTCAAAAATTAAAATCACAAAAGTTTTAGTGCTCAGAAAATTCAATAAAAATTATGTTTGTTATAGTTGTGGAAACAACTTGGGTGTTGGGCTCTATGACCCTTGTGAGTTCTTTCCAACTCAGAATATTCTCTGTGTCATATTCTTGTCCCATCTCTACAGGTAAATCAATCTAAATGATCCCAGAAGACACAGGAGAAACTACATGGTGTTAGCCAACCTAATCTTGTTTTCTCCTTGACACTGAACTATATTCAGTGAACAGCCTGTATGTGAACCAATTCCAAAACAGTTATTTCAGAAATGACTTCTTAAGGAAATTCCTAAATAACTGTTTACAATCAGATGAAATGAAATTCAGAAAAATGTTAACTAAATTTGCAATTGCTGTCATGTGTGGTAAAACTTCTTGTAGAGAAAAAGCTCTATCTCCTCCTAAAGTATTTCAAACTTTAAATGAGGGCAAACATTATGGAATTCTACACATATGGGAGTGGGTATTTTTCTGGTTGTTTTTTTGTTGTGGTTTTCTGTTGGTTTGAGGATTTTGTTTGTTTGTATTTATTTTTAACACAAAACTACCCTCTTCATGGACAGAACCTAACAAAACCTTTTTAGTAAGGATTCCCAGCTGCTCTGTCCCTGTTTAACACTCCCTGTATTAAACAACTCATCTCTGTGTCACTCCACCCCTTCATAAAGAGGCAGCATTGCAAGTAGTTTGGAGCTCCACAAACCTGTTAGTGAGCCAGTTTTTGCTAAGTTAGAAATTTAACTGCCAAGTTCTGCCAGCCTCTCTCCTGATTTGGCCTCTTGCATTTGCACAGCTGCTCATTTTCATGAAACATATTAATATTTATCTTAGGTCTACCACTACCCTTTTAAACTTGATTTGGCCAGTGGCTTCCCAGTTACTAGTGAGACTGGCAAACAGATCACTTGATTACAGAAATATTGTTAATTGTTCCAAAAATTCCATAGGGCATACAGCACTCATGTTACAGTTAAGATAAATGGTAAAATATTATTTGTTACAGATGGATGCTTAATCTCTCTAACCACCCTGCTCTGAAGCCAAACTACAGGTACCTTTATTACTTGTCCTTGGGCACCCTAGCTAGACACAGACAAACACCAACACCAGCTGTAGGAAATATGCTGTTGTGCTCCATCCTGAAATACTTCTAGAAGCCAGCTACTGCTAATTCCCCAGTTAACAGAAAGCTAAATATATTGAGAATCTACTGGACTGCATCTCAAACTTTGCAAAATTTAAAAGTATCGGCAGAGTAAAAATCATGCTAGCTAAAGCCGAAGTATTTGTCTTGTACAACTGCAAAAATGTTTTAAAATTACTTTCAAAAGGTTAATTACTAGAAACTAAAACTCACAGCAACCTGAACCATTATGAATAGAACACAAAGATATTTGAAACAAGGTGTCACAGTTGTGAACTTAAAAGCAAATTTCCATATCTGTGTTAAAGCTAGTATGGCAGCTGCATGACACTCGACAGTTTTCAACAAAACAATTGTAGTAGGTTTTTCTATTATTTTAAGCTTCAAAAACTAAGTGCTCAGCCTTGAGACTTGGATGGAAAAGACATGTGAAGTGAGAAAGAAGTGATGAGTGAAGAGATGAGAATGTGACGCATGTAGTATATCCAAAGTTAGGCAGATTTTCATGTTGCTCTTTATTCTGAAGTTTTAAACTGATGCCTTGGTCTATACTTGGGAGCCTCCAGTAACTGGGCCTGGCAACTGCATTCTATAAATCAACTATGAGCTAGAAAGAACACAGTAACCAACAGCTTTGAGACTAACAGGATGAGACTGTGTGGAATGACAGAAAATACAAAGAGGCAGAGCTTTTACAAGCAATTCATTTGTTGATGACACTTATAAGAGGTTGAAAGAGGAAACAATTAGACTGGGGCCTGCAGCAATACCAGAATTTTTTTCATGGAATTAAAACCTTGAGGACTTTGACCTGATTCATGCTGAAAAGAAAATGCTGAGAAGAAAGAAACATGCACAGCAACACATCTGAAAAATCAGAAATTCCTTTGGGTTAGAACAAAAAACTAAACATTTAGTTCAACTCTTATTTTAGTATAGTTAGTATCCAGTAGTATAGCTACTGTGAGAACTTTCACAAACCTCTTAAGCTATAGTAGACTTTCAAAAAGAAAATGCCACCTTATCTTATATGAATGGATAGTCAGTTTCATAAGCCAAGATTGTGGCTGACAAAATTGTAATTCACTTGGTTCCACTAGTGGAATTACCCTATTCAACGGGTTTGAGTTGCATTAGACACTGAAGGAATCTGTTCAATTATGATGCAGGTACCAAATGATCAGCTTATTAAATCTTTATTGAAAACACAAGGGAATGTGTCTGGGCAAATTTTAACAGAGATGCAGACATTTAAAGCTTTTTAGCAAGAACTGAATGAACCTGCTCCACCTCCCTCTTAAAACATAGCTTCCTACCAGCAGTCTGAATCACTCTGTCAAATGGAACAACTAAGAATCACTAAATAATTTCCAACTCTTTTAATTTGCTAAGGATGTGACTATGAGGCTAGCATTTGCCTTTACAAGGAACAGCAGACTTTATAAAATCCTTCCCTGCTGAGAAATGAAGGCAGTTTCCTCCGCTCCTAACTTTAATCCTAAAAACGTGCTTACTTTCTGCTTCATGCTGATTTTCCATTGGTTTGTCTAAATCTTTTAATATCAATTTTCTATTCACTTGAAGTCTAACGAAGAAAGAAAAAGAACCACAAAAAGCTCTTTTGATAGAATGCAATACTCAGCTACTGACAGAACTATCTTACATGTTAAAACAAATTTTCAATTCTTATTGAGTCCCAGATTATCAATAATAGTTTTCCAAAAATAATTTCATTCTTTTCTCCCCTCTCATAATGAAAAGTAAGCCTACATCATCTTTGTATATGGCTACAGTCAGAAACTCATTTGGGGATCAGAAGTAGCCCTTAAAACATTGGTTTATTCTAAGTCAGAGGCAAAAATGCTAAAAGCAAGTAACAAGAAAAATCTAGGAATCAATCCCTTGCAGGCCTTTTAAGCAAAGGACATTTGTGGGAAAAAAATAATATAAAAAATACTGCTTGCTAACTTCACTTTCAAATTTTGACAAAATACAGCTTTACTGCAGAAGACTCCTTATATAGCAAATATATATGCTTATATATAAGTATGTATATATATATGCTTATATATAAGTACTTATATAAGTGTGATGAAGCAGAAGTACGTAAAAATTTAAGATTTAAATAAATTTAGCCAATGGCTGGCTTCAGATTCTACTCTGAATCTTCGCTTCTGAAAGAGGGTCATGACTTCTCTATTTTACTGGTGATATTTCAGGCTAAAACCACCTCCAGAAATAAAAGTCTCAATGTCCAGATCTGTCAGAAACTTATTCTGTAGTTTAGCCAAAGTGTCTGCTAAAAAAAGTTCTTCAGAGGTAACAAAACTCCAACCAAAAACATGCCCTAAATGAAAAAATTAGGAATTAATTCAACTTTTCCAAAACACATTGAGATAAATTTTGTGATTAATACAAAGCTTAAATGCCATTAATAACATTTTAAATATTATCTCCCAATAAGATAGAAAAACCAGAATGAAAACTTTTTTTTCTTTTGCATTTTAACACAGAACCTTCTTGTGTCTATTGTCCTGCTAACTGTTTCATGATTTGTGATCAGCAATTCACTTATGACAAATTATGGACACATACACAATTTACTTATTGACTGGCAGTGAAATAACTCTTAGATAAAAGTGCTGACCTCACTGCTCTGATTCAATTCTGGCCAGGTCTGGTTTAGGGATGGCATTGATGGAGACTTGCTTGGAGGTGCTTCTGCTGGAGAGCCAGAGTAACCTACCTCACCAGTCTGTTCCCCAACTTCTGAAACGACAGGAATCACTATGAACAAAAATCATAAATTGCATTCAGTTTAGTTTTAGAAGAGTTGTTCACATCTCATGGAAACTGCAAAGTACCCTTCATTTTAATGTTTTTCAAGCAAATACTTAGCAGCAGACAAAACCCAAAAAACCCAAGACGTCTCATTAAGTTAAATACTGTTAAAAACTGTTTATGAGGTACTACTCTTATTTTAAGGATGTTTCTGAAAATCAGACTTTGAAGATTACTCTGTACCATCCTATCCTCCCAGTACTTAGCCTTTAAGTAGCTTTCCCAGGTTTTCATTATATATAGAATAAAGTTTTTCTTACAGCATGAGAAAATAACTTCGCACTAGCATTCATTACATCATATCCTGCACTGAGCATTTCATCTTACAGAATAAAATACTTCCTTGTATGAAAGGTCAGAGCAAAACCAGTATCTCAATGCAAGCACAAAAAAATATGACAACAGATTAAGAAAACCATTCCCCCTTAGAGTAGTCTCCAAATAATTTTAGTTTCAAGCCTCCTTACTAAAACAGTGGTGTTTCCATTCCCATTTTGCAAACTGAGTAAGTCTAGCAGCTGTCACATTGCAACTGTCCTTTGGCACTGTGCAGTTTTCTTTTGAAGTAAATCTGAACAGCAGATCAAACATTCTGTCTAACACAGTAAAATCCTGCTTACAATGTCTCCTATTCTAGATATCAAAATGCAAGGTAAAGCCAGGCATTAAGACCCTCAAAAAGACCCTGAAAGTTCAGATTGCAACTGTACAGTGTATAAGCAACAGGAACAGTTGAAAAAGTGACTGAAGACATAAGTAGCGAGACATATTAGCATGATGTCAACAGTCCACAGAACTAAAACGCCAAACAAGACAAAATACTAAACAAACAAAAAAAAGGTTTAATTAAATTACCATTAAAAAGGACTGCTTCATGGGTATGTGATTGAAGATGACTGCCACAAGAGTATGTTTTACCAAAACTTCTTTGACATTTATAAAATTTACTGGTTTCAAGTTCCTGAAGAGCTGAACTCTGCAGCCTTCTGCTAAGACAAGTCAATATTCTGTTTTCAGTTCAGTTTGACATTGGATTTGTTCTTAGCTTACTCCTAATGAAATCCAATGTCAAACTGAACTGAAAACACTTGAATAGTCAGTGGTGACCACCTGTACCTCTGAAAAGTAACAACTCATTATTGCCTCCAGAGAGCTGCCAGGGACAGCAAAATATACAGCCAAAAAACCTGAAGACCAAAAAGAAATTAATTGCGCTACCTTGACGTCAGATGCAACTGAAGTGCTACTACCATGAAAAAAAACTACACACAGAAACCAGTTAACTCCTCGGAGTTTCAAAGGTCATGTAAACTTCCTTTAAATAGCCAGACTGTTTCCATAATGTTTCCAAAATTATGCCCAGCACCAAGCATCCTGAATTATTTTCCTCTAGGTCAAGCAATAAAAATAGGTTACATTGAGGTGCCAATGTCACCAAGTAGTCAAGCTGACATGCTGTGGTCATTGTAAACAAAGTAATATACCAAGTCCAAAATACACCAGTGGCAATATTTTGGAAATACATATCACATGTTAAATGGTCTGAAGTGTAGTAAGAATAAAAAAATTCCATTAAGTTAAAACCCTCAAAATTCTTGTTTCGCTGATGGTACTCTGGACAACTGAACTAACTTCCAGTGTTAAACACAAAGTCAAAAGATAAGGCTGAAAATTATTATGGATAGACTACATAGCTACCTGTGTTCTGCAAATACCAACATGAAACACACCTATGACATTCTATGGAAAATGTTAAGGGTTAAAGTAGTTGTGTAAGACAAAAGGCATAGCAGATTCTTTTTCTTACAAAGAAATGGCGTTGTTGCACCAACCCAAACAAAAATTCACAGAAAACTAAGACTTGCTTTTCAGCTTTTGTAAGGGTTGGTAGGTTTTACTAACCGAGATAAAATTGAGTTTGAAGGAATTACAATTCTGCAGAGATGCACTGCTGTACTAGAAAAATGACCAACTATACAAATGCTTAACTATACAACAAGTCTGTGCCACGTGAGAGAAATACATATCTCTAGTTATGAGACCAGATGTAAAGCAAGATCGTAACAGGTTTGGAACACCTGCAGCTGGTCACATACTGGATTCAGAGGGCTGATGAGGGAGAAGCTGTCAGAGAAGCTCACAAGACTTCTTCCTTTGCTGTCTGAATACAGCCCAGAAGGTGCAAGGAGCCCTCGGCTACTCCTCCTTCTGCTGGCCACTAGTTCAGAAGTCAAAATGGAAAAAAGCAGCACTTTTCAAGTGCAGAGGATAAGTGCAGAAGATTAATGGCAAACTTTCTAACAAAAGAACAGGATTAATAATGGTGCTGTCAACACTTTTGAAATAAAGTTTGCCATCTTGCACATTGGTTTAAAAGACATACAAGCAATTCATCTTCAACAGTTTGACTGTACATTATTCATATTGAGGCATGTCAGCAGAAGATCATCAACTATTTCTTTCTTTGAGATAGTTTTATCCCATGCAAAACGTGCACTCAAAAAGACACTCTGGTGTCATACTTTAGTTTCTATTTCTAAGACAATTTTGGAAGAAAGCTTTAATGAAACACAAGTTTTACAGGAACTGAAATGAAAAATTATTACCAAAATTTAACTGGTTCATCTTTCTAGGCTGATTTACCGTTCTTAAGATGAATTCCTGTAATTCATCATGTCCAGTAGACAAACCTATCACTAACTTTTAAATTAGTAAATGCATGCTGTTGTAACTAAACATAGAAGTTTTGGCAAGAAATCATGTTACGTGGTAGATAAGATCAGCTATTTCCAATGCTGCTGATCCAAATAAATAAATATATAAATAAAATAAAGCTAATTGGATAAAAATTCTCAAGTTTGCAAGAACTTTAATTTTTCCTTGTAGCTCTTAATAACTGCAGAATAATGTATCAGATTTTCCTATTTTTAAACATGGCTTACATAGCAAGGTAAACCTTTAACATTCACTAGAACAGGGTAACGTCCCTTTAATACCAAAGGGAAAAATTTCTAAAAGCAAGTTGCCTGTAAAATGAGAACAATAAATATACACATAATATTTTTGGTTTAGTGTCTGATGTATAAAGTTTCCAGAAAACTTTAGCTGAAATCTAATACCAATAACAGATCAAAACAAATATAGCTGTTGGATGAGGAGTTTTGGGGATTTTTTTAGTGGTCTTTGTGTGTTTGTTTTTTTTTTTTTTTTTTTTTTTTGTTGTTGTTGTTGTTACAATACTTTAAATGTTATTTCACTTCCTATCAGGATTTTTTGCTTGATCACCACTTTAACACAAAAATGGAGAGAATGGAATGGTTTTTGACATTTGCTAGGTTTTAGGCCAATTAACTGCACCTATTTCTCACAAATGTCTTCATCATAGCAAAATGCTTACTCATACTGAAAACACTTCAGCAGCAATTCTTTGGAGAGCCAACCTACTCCCACAGAAAATAGTTCATTATTAAAGCAGAGATAATAAGAAACACAGTATCTAGTTTAAGAACTCATCCATAATTTTGAGATTGAAGTCTCAGACAGCCTACAAACACACTATGAAAAGAGTCCCCCTTGAAGAATTTAGTGAAAATAAATAAAATTCTAGGAAATCATAGTACTTGTGCCCTCAGAATATAACCTGACTTTCCAAGCAAAGACTGCTTGTTAAAAGTAATCTAAAGCAGCTTTAAAATACTCAGTTTCCTTTATCTATTTTAAAATATAAAAAAATAAGATGGCCACAGACATTCTGTTTTTAAACACCACTTGAACATGGAACAGTAGTTTGTTTTTCAGTTACAGGACTAAGTTTTTGGCACATATTAACAAGAAGAACTCATACATTCAGTGGTTTTTCTGGGAGTACCAAAAAGTAAAAGGCAATGCACAGAACAACTAAGTGCCAACACAATGAAGGATAAATCTGCTTTCAAGCAGAAGGTGAATTTCAAAAAAAAGGGTCTGTGGTACTAATCCTGCATTTTTAAACACCTATCCTGCCCTTAGCATAGAATACGGGAATATTTTTTAAGTACCTTTGATACTTAGAAACTCATACCATATTTTCATAAATGAGGGTGAATAGAAAGCATACTCATTTGAAAGTGAGTCAAAAGTATATTTGGCTTGGGAAATTGAAATACAATAACTGGTCATGAATAAAATCCATACTGTGACAGTTTGGTTTTCCTTAACCTTTAAAGGACACAGTCAATACTTCCAAATGTAATAGTGTATGTGTACTGCTCCTGAATAACTGCCCTCTACAGAAATGTGTACTGCTCCTAAATATCTGCCCTCTATAGAAATATGTACATGCTCAAATTAGCTTTGAGCAATAAGACTTCTAAAAATTGTACAATGCTTAGTTCATATTGACAAGTGCTTTCTGTCCATACAAACAAGGATCTGCTGCAACAATTAGACCACAATTTTAAAATACTGACATTTGTGTTGAACCTGTATCTTACCCGTTGAGTCTTCCAAATCAATCAGTTTGGGCATTAAACTTTCAGGTAACTTCTCTGGCAAATCATACCCATTCTTCCTAGCAACTACCAGATGAAATGCAGCACAGAACTCGTCCAATGTCAGTGCACCATCTTTATCAAAATCTGACAGTTCCCTAAGAAGGAAAACTTAGTGTAAATAAATTTTCCAAAGGTTATTTTATTTTCAAAAGACAGGCTTCCAATTCTGCTATTTGGATGAGTAAAGTGTATTGTTCTCTTTATCCTACTAAACACTTCATATTAGCACTACGTGTTTTACTCCTCAAGATGATGAGCCTTAATTAATAACAGCTTACAGATAATTTAATGTCACTTTTATCTCTCCTGGTTTTTAACCCACTGAAGACAGTACTACACAATATTATCAGCCTCAGATTTTTGGCAAAGTATACTACTGAAGTTATAGTGCTGAGGCAACATGATTTATTTTAAATGGGAAAATACCTGAAATAGAAATCATTACACTGAAAGAAAGATAGTACCTGCCAAAGTTAGCCATTTAATAACAGCATGCAATGATGCAGTACAAATTCCAGAATACAAAGAAACAGAAGATTTGCACAAACTCAAAGCTGAATTTATCACCATGTACCACAAATATATTTAAAAATGTGTATGCGTACATTTCATTTAAATTTACTTACACATAAATTAATAAACAAATATAGATAAGGATTTAATTATTTTAATTTAAATGAATTTTTAACAATAAAAACCTCAAATAAATTGCTTGTAACTCTGAAGAGCTTGAAATTTTCTCAAAGTGCCTTGTAAATAGTACCAGCCCAGGTCCATTAAAACCCACTAAAGTAATACTGGCGTAAATATGAGCAGGACTGAACATACTAGGGTAGTAGTGAAATTTTACTTAACAGTTTCTAGTGAGTAATTATTAGATGTCTATCAGATAGCTGTCATCTTTCTAAACATTTATCATTAAGAATAATTTTAAATAATCACACTTACCAAATATGAGAAAGTTCAAGAATAGGTAGTTTTGACTTAGTGAAAAATTCTTTAGCTGCAGATCCTAAAAAATTGCAACAATCATTTTTAATACTTTAGGCAAGTGAAATCATTAGAAAACTCAGACCTACTGTAAAGGTGATGAGTTATTTAGTAAAGGTTCTGGGAAAAATGGCACTAATTACTAGGGTTAAATGAGGGGGAAAAGGCAAATTAGTTTCCAGTCTTTCCTGACTTACACTGAACTGTAGTAGAATATTATCAGCAAAATGCAGAACTTCCTTCAAAATAGTATGCAAGCCTAAGCATAAAACAAAGTCTTCATAACAGAACTGATGCACCCACAATTATATTTTGTAAAGAGTAACTTACCTGGTATAAATCCATTTAGATCAGGTTGAATGGTTTTAAACTGATTAACATAATACTGCCTTTGTTCATCTGTTATTTTCCAGGGGTCATCATAACTACTTGATTGCCTACGAATTTCATTTGCTGTTGTAGCTGATGCTACAGTTCGTACTGTTGTCTGGTCCTGAAATGAAATATTTTTCCTCAGTATTATCTACCTAAAATGCTTCTACGAATTCTCAACTTCTTGCCTTCAAAATATAAAGCATAGTTAAAACTCACAGTAGTTTAAAAACTGCAGGAAACCATCAGCAGATGGCATCTCCAGGATAATGGCAGGGTATTTTTGCACACTGATACAATATGGAATGACCGCAGGTATGTAAGCAGAAAAAAAAATATGGCACATATGCATAAAAAGCTAAATACAAATGTTTAAAAGTCATAATTTTTGACGTTTTTAAAATTAGTAGCTTTCATTTAATCATTCCAAATTAAGGCAAATCAACGAAACAAGTATCTGTTGGGCAAATAGCACTGAATTGACTACAGCACAGATACACAGTAAACAGCTGCCATGAAAATTATGAAGGAAAAAAGAACCCAAGGATTGCAACATCAATCTGAATGAGGCAAATCAAATACCAATAAAGTGTCACACCTGGACAGAAGCAGGATGCATGGCTAAAAGAGCACTGGTTGGTGGGGTATCTGCAAAACTGACCCAATTTTCTTGATGGGGTGGTGGTGAATGGCCAGACCATATGGGATCACTAGAAGTAGATGAGCCTGAAATTAGAAGAAACATTTCCTTTTCAAAAGACAACCTTCAAAACTGAAAAAGTACTTTGGATATGGAAATATCTCCTGTCAGGGAGATATACTATAGAATGACGAGAAAAATGAAAACCAAAGCGCACCAAGGTGACAAAGTTCACCTCCTGACACCTCACTTCTGCAGATTTTTACATTATGTTAGCTTCAATCTGCACTAAAAAGACAGAAGTGAGGAATGAGCTTATTGCAACACATGTAAAATGTAAATTTGATATTATCCATTTAATGAGTTTTGAATAAGTTAATAAACACTGCACATTTTTATTTAATTGAAATAAGCAACACTTGTATGGACAAATACTATTTAAAAGTGGCATATTATATTTGCACTTGACTTCATTATGAAAATTAAACTTTTTTCTTTTTTACGTTTTAGTTCACCATTCAAAGAACAAAGTTTTGGAAACTCCTTTTAAGAATCAGGGGTTTTGGCACAGACAATCCCTTTCCTCTACATCACTTCTACACTAACTTCACTCAGCTGCTTATAAACAGGCCAAGAATAATAAAAAGCATCCATATAGAATGCTGATATCTGCTATCTAGTAACTATCTGACACAACAGTTGAAATTCACCCAATGCCCTGCTATAATCTACTTTGAAGAACTGTCAATGTTCAATATCTTAATATTAAAATTCTTTAAAATTGCAGTTGCAAATAAAAAATTTAAGGAATTCAGATCAGAGAGAAAAACCATTTAGAACAAGTCTAGAAGAATCCCAGGACTCCATTCTACTCCTTGATTCCTGAAAGAAATGCTGAATGCCTTAAATCTGAACAACATTTGTGAAACTGATGAATCTACTCTTCTTGCACAACTAAATGCCTTCTCTTGAAATATGCCAAATAAAGTCATACTTAGATAAGAATTTTTGCCTTGTATGCAGAAACAGACTTCCCTTTCAAAGACAGGTCAGCTTCTTGTGAGTTTCTGTAAACCCTCCACACAACAAGAAACAGGACACTGATGTCATAAATTGAATCCTGCTAGTAAGATTTAATTTCAAGCAATAAACAACAAGAATTTCTTGTTATGATGCTGGCTAAAAAAACTTGCTATGACAAGTGCATTCATATAGAGGTAATCAATTTATCAAGCTGACAAACATCAACAATTTCAGGTTCTTGAAGCCATTATGACACTACACTGCAGTAAAGAGAATGAAGGAAATCTAAGAATCTGTGAGGCACATTGAGGACTAACATCTTAAGTGACAGTATAATTGTTAGTATACAATACTGCTATCTAATACCTGGCAACATACAATTACTCTTTCATTCCATAAATGAAAAGTAATAAGAAAAATGCTTAGAACCAGTTTATCTTTGCTCTTTTCCTACATACAGTAGTCATAATTGTGCAGAACACATTTAATTTTGCATTATATTGAGTAAAAGGCAGCATTTGCATGAGGGAATTTTTTTTTGTTTGTTTGTTTTTTGTGGCGGATTTTTTCTTTCCAAGTTAGCTTTAATATGATGAAAAGGCACTATTAACTGCTCATTTTGTCTGAAATTCATCCTCCACTTTTGGAAGCTCATAATGTGGCCTGGAGCTTCTAGTGACTTTATTCAAAAGTGCTGAGAATAAAGATAAGGCATCAGACAATGCTTTATTTGCTCTGAGGTTCTTCAGTAGTTCACCTAACTCTCAAACACTAGAAAGAAACTCAAGAGAAAAGCTCAGTCTCTTTCCACCTTGTCTCCTTCAGGACTAAAAGAGGCAAACAAGATCTTCCCATCAGTCCTTCTGATATGTGACACGCCAATTTTATTTTTGATACACTGACTTTCCCCTTCTCTACCTATCAGACACTGACATTACCACCATGAACCTTTTATATGTTTACTCCTCCTTCACTTCACTCAACTGATCTTGGTACAATTCAATCCTTATCTCACTTAGCACGGTATCTGTTCCAAAGCAGTACTTTGACAGCAATGGAAATGCCAGCAGCACCAAACTGTGATACCTTCAGAGTACTTTACAGGTATTGCAAGAACTGCTTCCTTTCTCTCCTGTTCAAATAATACTAGCAAGAACATTCTTGCATTATTGTTCTTGTTATTTACTCTCCAGGGCAATGTTTTAGGACACAGGATGGGATGGCTGGAGAACATTGGAGAAAGATTACTAGTAACCATGGAGACTTGGATCTACACACATACTCATGGACTGCCACCAGTCAATAACTCAATTTGACAAAATCAAATTGGAAACAAACATGGAAGAGAAATTGGAGGAAAACTGGGTCACAGAGAAGACTCAAAGCCATTGGTCTATTTTTATTTTATGATTTGTAACCCAATGAAGGAAACCTTCAGTGGTCTCTGTGCATCTTCATCAGTGGAAACACCGGCAACACCACTTTAAATGAAGAACAGGCCCAAGACCAATTATCAGATTTGAACAAGCTGGTGAAGTCTAATGCTCTATGTTTAGTATGAACACCTAACAAATCCCTGTAGCTGCTCTCTTCCTCTAGCTTGAATATCTTACCAACACATTGATAACTTATGGAAAATTATCTAATTTCCTGTGGAATAAAAGCTGCCCCCTTTGAGATATAAATGGAAATGTAAGAAATATTCTACCTAGTTAACATGTACTTTTCAATAACTAAACAAATATTGGTTTACTAGAACTAAATTTTCAACTAACTCTGTAAACTAAGAATTGATTTCCTTATCATCAGTCTGTGGTGAAACAAAACCAGAAGCTGAATACAATTCTGACAATAAGATGAAATACTGGAGAGCTCTTATGCCCAGGTAAGAGTATTCTAAAGCTTGCAACAAGGCCAATTATCATCAGTTACTGAAGCATTAACTAGGGGACAAAGGACTGTTCAGTCCCCTGCAAGCCCAGTAAATATCTTAGGGCTTTGAAGATGCAAGGGAGACACATTAGCACAGTAGATACATTAGCATTCAACTTCATTATCAATATTAAACTTTTTTCCACTTGTAGACATGTTCCTCTTCTGTCCCTGAAGTGTTCACAAATGGCTGC
Source organism: Haemorhous mexicanus (assembly GCF_027477595.1). Classification (NCBI taxonomy): domain Eukaryota; kingdom Metazoa; phylum Chordata; class Aves; order Passeriformes; family Fringillidae; genus Haemorhous; species Haemorhous mexicanus. Next base: position 53,050,374 of record NC_082343.1, read on the forward strand.
AAAATCCCTCCCAAAGGGAAAAGAAACAAGTATGGCTTAGAGCTGCAATTGCTCATGCATATTCAGATATCAACACAAATCTCTGATGTCATGCCAAAGACAGCTAACACATATCCTAGGACAGAAGATCTCAGATTTTTAAACTTGTTTTAGATCATTATTTGGATACTACCAACATAAATATTCTGCTTTGCTTCCAGTTCCAGTAGACAACAAGGGAATAAAAAAATGTTTTCTCGTTCTGACATGCCACTCAACTATCATTTAAAGTAGGGAAGGGTTCTTTCTCCCAAGTTTGTAAACATCATGATCTTATCTTAAACTGCTAAATCAAAGGCACCTGAAACACTTGAGACACTCAGGTTTTAACAGACTTGACTCCAACATTGCAGGATGAGACCTGAGCTAACTACAAATATTCTACACAGGTAATCAATGTTTGTCACTGAATTTTAATTCCTGATACTAATGTAAAATAAATGCATCCTTTGGGGCTCTCTTTACAAAAATCCTTGAAGAGAGATGGTAACAAGCCTTGGCTTCTGATTTCCTATTTGTAAGCACACTGAGCTAGTGTGAAAGTGCCTCAGAAACCAGTAATATACATACAAAGCATTAACACTATCCTAACTGAACTACAGTGACAGGACAACACAAGTGACAAAAAATTGTAAAATCCAAATTCTTTTGCTCTGTTGAGATGAGAACAGGTTTTCTTCCACGAAACTGATAACTACAGCTGTGAGCTAGATTTCTAATGCAAGACAATGTGTAAGATTTTTAAAACCAACAATTGACTTATCATCTAATAATTATTCTACAGCCCAATTCAATAGAGAAAACACTGTTTAACTTTGTTCATAGTGGGAGTATGAGGATACAATGGAATGTTTACTATCCATAAGTCAGAATCTTCCTGTTTAAATATATCTTTCTTCAACAAAAAAATTAGATTTGATTTTTGCCCTTCTGGTTTAAGCAACATGCTGTTTATTATCTGACCCACTAGAAAGATTTTCACAATTGAGATTCCATTATTACAGTTGACCACCTCAAAATGTGAAATAATGTTTGAGAATAAAGTGAAATATAAGCAGAGAGACCTGGGTTCTCATTTTGCTTGGATCACAAATGAATTGGCACAGCCCTACTGAAACAATAACACATCACCTGGTTTCTCAATATCTTGCACTGGAATCAAGATGAGCTTGTAGTACTGATCTTAAGAAAACTAACCAGCAGTCTGTCTGGTTCTATCTAAATGTCATGAGAACGTAATTTTTCTATAAACACTGTCCTGAAAATGTAGGATCAAGAGGAGGGGGAAAAAGCTGAACTGCCTACAACAACTGAAATTCATAGCAAAAATTAATCATCTGCAGTGCAAAAGGATCATCCACAGTAAATTACACTCAAAATTTTTGTTAAAGTAATGTATGAAAAAATCACTTTAACTTTAGCATTGCCAGAAGACACAATCCTTCTATAACAGCATTTTTAAATTACTTTAAATAAACTATGAATGTGTTCCAGTATGGAATATAAAATCAGGGAATATTGAGCTAGTTCAGAATTATGCTCAGACAACTTCTGAAAAATTTACCCATTAAAAATCACAGGGAAACCATTACCAAACTGAAATATTAACATGGTATTGCAACTTATTTTAAAGATAACAATACTGAACTCTTCAACACAAGGAAGAATTTGCATACTGTCCTGGAGTCTGTGACTTTTTAAATTAGAAAAACTTCACAAGTTAGAAGTCAGACACACTTATATTTCAGCTTTAGAGAAACAAAAGTCAGCTGAACATGAGAAAAAAACATTGAGTGCTGACAGTGCTTGGACTGAACCCTTAGAAGGGATTATATAAGCAATGAGCAGACTAATTTTTTTTAATTGTAAATTGACTGGGACTTACTAGCAAACAACATTTAGGACACTGGCATAAACCTCTGCATACAACCCACTTCACTTCTGAAGTTTTATTTTCTTATCCAACCAATTCTAACAGAATCCCTGTTCCTCCATGGATGCTTAGAATTACAGAATGACAATAACTGAAAAGTGACAGACCAATTTCGGAATATCATAACTGAAATATACCAAGCAATCACAGTTCAATCTCAAACTACAACCTACAAAATGCAACATATTATTAGCAGGACCATCAAAATCAAAACCTGAATTACAGTTGCTCCCAAATTTATTAAGACTACCAGGTATCAAAAAACAGAACTTTTTAAAACAAGACATATTAAGGGGTAAAACTTTAAAATTTTAATACAGTGATACAATAACAAGGATGGTCTTCATGTTAAATGAGGAACACTAAAGGATGAAAAGCTTCACCAAAATAAGTGGTTCTACCTTGACAGATTGGAAATGCAGACACTTCAGTTGTTTACATAACTTTAAAGAAATAAAATTAATTGTTCTGAAAATTCAGCTAATCTATCAGAAATAGATAGATTAGCTGAACAAGCAATACAAGCAAACAATATATTATCTGCTGCCTTCCCTTGAGGTCCCCACATTTTCAGGTATACTGACGGCTTCTGCACAATTTCAACAGCATTATCAGTTTTGTTTTTAAAAACTTTCCACTGGAAAACTTAAGCACTCTTTCCCTCCCTCCAAACCCTTAGCATTTCCCATGTGACACTAATAAATGGACCTGCCTTATGCAAGACCACAGACTACAGTGCTGCTATCAACACAGACACTTGAATCTGCAAGAAAATTTCCAGGACTGGAAAACACAAAGATAAACTGTCCTAAGCTCATTTATTATATTTATTTAACAATTCCACAACGTTGGGTTACCACTGAAGCATAACAAGACATCTATACCTGGTTGTACTTCACTAAATGGAGCCCAAAAAGGCCCAGGTCCAGCAAGGGGTCGCTCATTATTCCCTCCGCTGGGATGGCGGCTGTGCTTCCTCCAGCTATGTGGAGAGGTTGGTGGGGATTGCTGTGGTGAAACAACTGGAGAGGTGGACTCCTATTAAAACAAAGAAATCTTTTAAGATTTTTACTACATAACTAAATACATAAAAGCCTATCTAAAACCATTATTTCTAGAAAAAACCATCACTGCAGGTGAACTCTCACTTTAGAGAATGAAAACTTTAGTACTTATTAAAATGGGGGAACAGGAGAGGCCAGGTACAGTATAACTAGGACTGAACACATTTACATCAAACAATGTAATCTAATATATTTTTAACTTGGCATTCTTAAAACAATAGCAATGCTGAGTTAATGGCTTAGATATAGAGGAAACTAGATTATAAGATTCACTTTCACTTCTGATAAAAGTTACATTTGAAACCAGGTCTCAAAAGAAATATTACTGTGCAATTTACTATCATACAAATGCTAATCAAATGATTCACAGTTACTTACTTCCATTTAAAACAAACCAGAATTAAGGATTGGTGAAAAAAAAAGTTCACCAAATAGGACATGTGATTTTTAATATGCAAAAACACAGACTCAATTTTTAAAAAAGAATGATGCCAGCTAAGATAAACTTCTCTGCTGAACAAAGCAATGTTGCCATGATGCTAAGGCTCACAATTCCCTTTAATCCCATACTATACTGTATTCTTCCTGAACAGGTATGAAAAAAGAGAATCACATGTGCAATTTCTACATGGAATCAGTTCTCATAAGACATTCAAATTACCACTTTATTTCATTTCAAATAAAACACAAAGGAAAAATAATTTACATTGTACAAAGGATTCACGTAGTAGAAAGTAATTTCTTCCCTATATCTTTAGCTTTGGAAATTCTTGTTTTCCAGTTCTCCCAATTTGAACTGAACTGTATTAGTGAAAGCAAGTAAAAGAAAGCAAATTTTTAACTCCAAATACCCTGAAAAGTAATAACAAAGCCAAAAACCTCAAAATCTGTTTCAGCAGTACACAGAAAGTTTCTCTATGCAAACAGGTGTTAACATATTATCAGGTACCAAGAGACAGACTAAATGTAGGCTTCCCCAGAATTACCCAAATTGATTTACTCTGCCTAATATTCAAAGACCATTAAGCCTTTTAAACAATATTACATCTATGAAAGTTTAAAAGTCTTTTAGAAAGTTTGAAAGTGCCATTAACAAGCTTTTCTCCAAGCAAGGTATATTCTAAAAGTACATGCATCCTAACAAAAAAGTTCTAGAGCCACAATGACTGTAAATTTACAATGTGTTAATGTGAACTTTTGCCCTTTTTTTTGCCCTCTATTTTCCTATTCCTTGTGAAGTGAAGCCACTTTGGTTGATTCTGCAGATGAGGTATTTTCTGGAAGTTCTGACTATCAAGTCGGATTTCCACAACTAAGTTTCTAGGCCACAAGATTTCAAACTTTCTATTCCAAGTATTTAAATCATCTCATACATACTGTCAAAGAGTGTTACAAAATGGCTGGGAGCAATACTAATTCACTTCAGCTTTTAACTGAGGGATCAGCTGACTGCACAGTCCGTGTTACTGTTCCTCCACAGCACCTCCAACAACTCGATATACTTTTTTTGGTTGCAGCTACATGCCTTTCTGAAATTTGCCTAAAGATTTCTCCTTGTTGTATCTAGTTAACAGATTTATTTTCAATAGCAGGACGTTCTTATCCTCACTGGTATATGGGGGCAAGAAGAGAAGGAGCCAGGGTTTCCAAAGTGCCACTTTGCAGGCTGAAAAATGGAGCTGAGGTTGAAAGGCTACTGTGCAACAGGTGATAGGTGCAACACGACACTGCATCACTTAAATCAATGAAAAGCTCCCTCTTCCATTAGCTTTTATACAAGCCATCTTTTATCAAACAAGATTTGAGGGATGTTTGAAATTTTTTAGACAAAACATCATGGAGTAAATGTAGAGAAAGCTATGCTTGGACACAGATGTTATTCATTTAACCCAGTACTCTTACAAATCAGATGGTCCAAAAAGACACAGAAGAAAACCCGAGGCAGACAAATGTTCAATAGTCTACCTAGAGGAAACGACTCACTACTCCTAGTGAGTAGCATGTGAACATTAAAACTTGACACAGTCATCATGAAGCAGCCCTGCCGTAGACTGGGAACTGTGACTCTTCAGTAAGCCTCTGCCTAACAGCTGGTCTTATTGTAAATATGATCCCCAATTTGAATTCTTCTAGATCTTTACTATACATGTGGTTCATGCGACTCTGTAAAGCATATAGTGACAGTAATCAGATCATCAGCAGCACAAACAGGAAATAATTAACTTTGTCCTCAGCATGCAAAACAACATTATATCAGAATTCTGAACATGTTGTACAGATTTCCCAAATTGATTTGGAGCTTATAGACTCCAAAGTAATTAAACACCAAAAGCATGTCACCAGCTCTGATGCCAAACTTCTGGAAGGTGGACAATCCACATTTTTAGCTGTACTGTCAATGGGCACACATTCCCAAACCAGTTTAAACCCAATTTAGACAGCATTGCTCTGGTACCTTCTTTCCCTTGCACGATCCTAGTCACTCACAAATACCACTCACGGCATTCATTCACCTAGCTAACTAGAATCTTAAGAGAGCTAATACCTTTAGTTTTTTTTTTTTTTTTAAACATATTTATATATACACACACAAATATGTGCATATATAGCAAATGTCTTGGCCAAAATGCTGATGGCTTAATGCAAGTGTAAAGAAGGAAGATGAAAGCCAAAAAAGGCTGGGGAGGAGGCAGGACAGTAGAAATACTGACTCCCATTCTAAAGCAGTCATGGGGAAACACAATGAGTAGAGATTTACTGAAACTGCAATTATATACAGGTTACCCCTTGTATATAGGTTTTTAACTATTTATCTGCCTTTACACTGGATAAAAAGTTTTCAGTTTTACCTAGAAAATATGGTTTATTGTACAGTTTCCACTTCAGTTTTGTCTTGAGCATCATACTTTTAGTAAAGAGTCAGAGTAGTTTTATCAGAACCAACTTCATTCTCAGCTGCAATGCACATTTGCATAAAGTGAGAGTGTTTTGAGAGTTTATGAAAGCGTTTGTTGGAACTGAGCAAGTAGGGTTCTTTGCTTTCACCTGTCCAATCTACTAATAAAACAAATTAATTTTCAAAGTTTGAAAAGTCCAGAATCAGATTTTTAAAAGATAATTAGGATACAGAACCTAACTTATCTGCTCTCCCAAACCATAGCATCTAAGAACTGTTTGCATTATATAGCTTACTGGTAGCTCAATTTTACTCAGTGTCTGCAGACTGTAGTAGATGTTTATTAGATCAGCTACTATTAAAATCTTATTCTTATAATTTTTTTTAGTATTTTCAATGCAATTACATTTAAACTACTACCTTTCATGTTCCCTCTCGACAAATCTCAATAAAAATCAAAGCAATTACAACATTCTGTATTTTACTATGTTAAGCCACTTATTTTATCTGATTTAAATGATTCCAGAAAATATCTTAATAAAAGCATGTTGACATAAATGGTTAATATTTTCATGTTAAATCAAACTAATGAGGACATCTTTGTCGATAACTAATAAAAAAATGTTATGGCTACCAGGCAAAAAATAAGTAGCACATCTTAATTAAGAAAAAAAAAGTCATGTTTAAAAACACTGTAAAAAAGCATTTTTGTCAGACTGGAATTACAAAACTGAGACCTGAAGTACTTGCAACTTGGATATTTTTGAACTGACAAAAAGTTACTAAAAATAGCATGTTAATTAAAAAAGGTGATATAATATATGACTAAAGAAAGAGCCTTAGTGAACGTAAGTCAAATAAACTGGCTTAAGGCAGCACAATAATGTGCTAAAGGGACAATATTGTCCAGAGGGATCTCAGCCTCACAAGGGCACTATAAGCATACATGAGACAAATGAGATTATAAACCTTTTCCTGGGTTGTACACATCAGGCCAGAAGAAAACTGCCTAATGAGAATTCCAGAGGCAATGAAGCCAGACATGATATCTCACGAATAGTTTTAAAGGTGTTGCAATCCAGGCCCTGACACCACACCACCCAGCCTGCTTATGAGTTAAGTCACGAGATTCATCATGAAAAAAGATTTATTTAAAGATGGCAATCGCACTGTAGAACCCAGGTTTTTTTAGCCAACTGGCCTTCACACCAAAGAACAAAACAGCCCGAGGTTCAATGAGAACTTCTCCACTTGCAGCACTATATAGTTTCCAAGACAAGATGTGTGGTTCAGCCGATTGAGGAAAATAATAAATAAACCAGAGACAAATGAAAAAGGGATCAGTCACAGCATGAGAAATGATCCTGGTGTTTTTGGGTTTTCCTCAACAAAGGAACTGTACTACATTTAACCTGAAGCTGAGCATTACCTCAGCAGGGTGTCATACAAGATAGTTCCAACAATGTGGAGACTAATACAAGGATCTAAGGTGTAAAACAACTGGCTATAGAAGGGGCAAAGCTGGATTGTATTAGAATGGAGATTACAAGATTGAAGGGAAGTTTCTAATAATGCTCTTGAATGACTGATTTGGACAATAATCATATTTGATACTTTAGGTAATCGATTATGCACACTACATAGCATGTTGTTACATTGTAACAACAAATGTAAGGCAGCAGACAGATGGATCCCTTTCAGGACATAGGGAACAGTCAGCTATCAAATTTTAAAACATAAAATACAGTTTTTCTCGCATAATGAATGTTACTACCAAAGGCCATAAAGAGAAGACTAGGTGCATAGGTCACGTATCAGACTTCTACAGCATGTCAGCTAGGACAGATTTGCTTTATTCAGAGCTGCCAAGGTATAGGAGGTAAGACATATCAAGCAAAAACAGGAAAGAACCCTACCAAATAGTATTAATACTGGTCAAATATCACTTGGAACAAGAAATACAAATGTAGCAAAATATTTTCAATAAATGCAAATTCAAATTGGATCACAGGCAGAGAAGGATTAAGGATTACTGGTAACGACTTTATGAAATGAAACTTGAGACTGTGGATTGCTTTGTCAAGCAAAACAGAGCTAAAGTGGAATGCAATAGTTTTCCAGTAAATACTGGTAGTGCCCTGCAGCAAATACTAATGACAGAGTTGTTAAATGAACAGGCTGAGTTAAGTGGGAATTCCCACCATATTCCCATGAATATTCCTACTAAGGCCCTGGAATAGTTTTCCCCAACAAAGCCAGTGTGGAATGAAAGGCTTTGCAGTTTCAAGAGAAAACCCTGATCTTTTTAAAAATTTTAATAATAAAATTACATATGAGATCTTTTCCAGTTCTGTGCTTGTAAACCAGGTATATTTTATCTGAAATTACCTGTTCAATCTACAAAACAGAAGTGCACAGAAACAAGCTACCAGAACTACTAGCAGAACCTTAAAATAAAATCACACTGGTTCTCATACAGTTGAAAGAATTGAAATTATCAAATTCTGTCTGCTATGGGTACTACCAAATTTGAGCTTCTTCTCCTAAGGCTGCATTGACATAGCACTAAATCGATATGATCTGGAGTGCCAGTAATATGCTTAATGAACCCATAGGCAGAGGAGTACCTTCAGCTTTACTTTTTATTTTCACAGGGGTATAGCAAGTTTCAGCCTGTAAGCATTCTATTGAAGCTAAATACCCCCTTCCCTGGAAAAGAGTAAAAGTATCCTAAAGCAGTACCTGATCAACATCAGACCATACTAAAAAAACCTGAAAAAGGTATTTGGTTTTTGGCTTTAACAGCAAAACACAAAACATCTCCAACACTGAGAACATTTAGTCACTTGTAAGCTACCTTCAGAAGACACAAAATTCCTCCTAATCTCAACATTGCAGCTCTTCTGTGAAAGTTTTCAGTACACTAACATTTTTAGTGACATAGCTGCTACTATCAAGGTATAGATACGTATATATAGATATGTATATGCTACTGTGGTAGCATACCTATGTCACCAAAGTGCTTGTATAGAAGTCGCATTGCCAGCAGAAGTGCTCAAATTTACTTAGCCTCTATTTTACATGAAAAAGGAATTCTGTCAGAAGGAAAAAAAAAAAATTTTCACCCGTGTTTTATCTCCACTAGGATGTGTAGTTCACATGCTATCTAGTGAGTGATGGCATCTTTCATTACTCAGCTAGACTCCTAAAATCAGTTCTGCAGCTTCCACAACAGCTTCAGTCACCTTCTAACAATATTAAAAAGACAACTTCTGCCTAGTGCTATATTTATAAATTACAAAAGCTACCACAAAATCATTTTAGCTACTCTTTGGAAACACAACCTAACTGCTATTTCCTGATTCCCTACCTCCAAGTAAAGTTCATTGAGGGAACTGCTGAAATAATGCATTGAAATAGTTTTACATAGAACATTTCAGTAGACAACATATTCCGTAAAGTTCTTCTACAGAAATTATTTGTGATTATAAGATATCATACTATGCATGACAAATCTCACCAGTACAGAAAGCTGCATATAAATGAACCGATTTTAAATATGAAGATACCTTATGACGCCATACAAAAAATATTCCAGCCATAGCATTTTAAGAAATCAATGTATTTTTAAGTGCTGGTCACATTCTCAAAGCCACAAACAGTTTGAAGAAAAAAACAAACCCACAAATTTTTTAATGGAGAATCTAACAAGTACATGATAAACTCCATGAGTGAAATATCCATGCTTAACTGACATACTCCTCCAGACAGAAGAGTGATCCCTATAAAGATGACACATTGTGATTTACCTGTCAGACTTCATCTCTTCAAATACTTATCAGTCAAAAAGGTGGCATGAGAATTCAGAATCTGAAACTCCTTCTAGATTTTATAAACCTGAATGTTATCTCCAGGTCAAGACAACTAAATCAGCAATTTGAAAACATGGATAAAAGCAGTACCCATCTTTTATAAAACAAACCAATTAGAGTATTTATATGGTTAAGTGAGAAACCTGGGCTTAAGCTCCTTTCTCAGTTTATTTCTAACCTGGTATTTGAATCACTAAGTATTAGATTGGGACAATAGGGCTGCTTGAGTGGGCTCATTGTACAGAAATGAGCATTAGTCATAGAATGTTCAGCTTTACATCAGGGTGCACAATTAGACAACAGTTCCCGATGTTCTAGACTGTGAAACCTAAAACTGCTGGACTCAATGTGTACTGTCTGTTACATTTGTTCCAAGCTGGCTTTCTGGGCCAGATCACTCCAAGAACTTAGATACAGAGTTTCTTTATTCTGAAGATCCCAGACAGACTTGTGTAAAAAAGAGATACCAAGTTGCTTTTATCAGCCAAAACAGAGAAATTAAATTGGGATGCACATACACTTTTGTGAATATGCGGCCTCTTTATTCTGAACTTGAAGACCTCAAACACCAGATTTACTTTTCTTTTTATTATTTTAACATTATGCCACTACAGATTCCTGTACCAAATTACAACTGTTCACTAAATAAACTCAAACATTATGATGGAAGCATGTAAAACACAGTTTCAATCCAACCAAAACCTCACAATCAAGACTTAGGAGATTTGCAATGTGCAAAGTGCTTGGTAGCTCTCTCAAACACACCTAACCAAAACCCGACAGCAAAAAGCTATCTTGAGACCTATTGCTAGCTCTTTTTTCATTATACTCCCCATCTTCTCTTTGAAAGAAAGGAAGTGGCAGCCAAACACTGATTATGGATTTCCTCTACTAATTTACTTTTTCTTTATATTGGATCAGTCTGGGCTATTTCCATAGAGACTAATAAATGTTTATGAGTGATTCCTCGATTCCCACAGAGACTATGGGACATTTGCAAGTTCCTCAATTCTTAACAAAATAAGCCCAGAATAAAAGCACACCATGGGGAAGAAAACAGGTAATTCAATACTATACCCAGCAAAATTTAGCATTTGTACTCAGCTCTTGTTTGTAAAAAAGACAATCAGAAAGAATTCCCCATGGACAAAGAGCATCAAGACTGTAAACCCAAGGAATTGTGTATGAAAAGGCACAGAGTTGTAAGGTTTTACAGTTTTCATTAATTCAGACATCTTGTCACTGAAGATGAAAGAACCAGTGAACAAAGAGTAATCTGTTTTCTCATTATTAAAACATAAGAAAAAGCTATTTGAAAACTGTGGTCTGCTTTTCTGGTTCTCGTTGTTTCTCCTTAACAGTTAAACCACTGAACAACAAAATGTGAGGCAGAGAAAAGCAACCGTAAAAATTTAGAGAACTTTTTTTCTAAATACAGTATTTCAGATTTACATGTATTGGAGCATGTTGAAGGACTAGAAGTTCAGTCTTCCATGGCACTCAGTACCATGAGTACAACAGTGTTCCAATGACCAGGAAACTGATGGGAACAATTTAATAAACATGCTATTAATACCATAATGACTACAACTATATATTTGCCATCCTAACCTACACACTGAATTTCTTTTTGTCTCAATTCTTTGTCCATTACTGCCAATATTTTAAAAACAGATTTTAAGACCTCATAATAAATGTCTCTTTACCTGCAAGTATTTCAGAGGCAGAGATGGTCTTCGTGTATAATATATATAATTTTCTTAAGAAATTATATTGAAAGTAACCTAGCTTAGAAGCCCTATCAAACTGACATCTACACAGCACAATAGTGATTAAGAATCCCATTTAATCTTTTAAGTTAATTTACCTGTTGATCAGTTGATGTACGCTGCTGAACTGCATCATGGCTCACAGAGCCTTTTTTGACTTGTATCCTGCCAGGTGGAGGAGGAGGAATCACACCTGAATATGAAGCTGGGTTATCAGCATCTGAGGAATACAAGGCTGTGTGTCTTGACTCTTGTTCATTCTTTGACACAACAAATCTGGGAAGAGGGAGGTCCTTTACTGTTAAAAAACACAAAGCAGGACATTCACTATACATAAATATGATGATTAAAAATAAAAACACTGTTCTATTTTGAAGTTAAAATTTCTCATGTGACTCAATTCCTTACACACTGAGACTGCTGCTATAGTCAAGTCAACACTTGGCAGCTGATAAAAGCAAATACCTATTCTGCATTAGACTTCATGATTCTGCTACCCAAGTCCTGACTTAGGTACACAAAGATAACTTCATATTGCTCCATCACAGCTTTGCACCACAACTGTGCATTAAATGCAGCAGCAACAACATAACCTGGATTTAGCTCATTTTTTGTTAGATTTGTCAACATTTCATTACTGAAGCATGATTTTCAAAATTTTTCTACCATTTCTAGCACATATCAAGAACTAGGGTCTTCATATAGAATGTTTCATCAGCAAAACAAATGCTAAAATACTGCAGTCTATTCAGCATCATCTTTTGGTGAGCTAATGTCATGTTCATATTTACAAAAGATAATACAATCTAGCTGTACCAAGAGTGTCACTATTGCTTAAACACATCTATGCATACTTTTCTACAACAAAAGCTAAATTAGCTCATTTGGAATACTGGAAATACAACTGGAAATATTCCAATGTCACCTCATTTGATATGAACAACTAAAATACAAAGTTTCTACAAAATGCTAGGAAGCCCATCAGCTTAATGTACCATGGTTCAGAGCAGCCCAACATAGAAATGAGACTATGTAAACCTTCAATTTCCCACTGCAAAACCTCTACCATTTTTCTCCCAACTGCAACCTTCTTAGTGTTCCACTTTGAATAAACCTAAATTGTGAATCTTTTGTACAGCTTATTTGGAAATTATGTCTCCAACACAAAATTACAAGTATGGCTCAAATTTAATTTCTCTTGCTGACTGCTTACGTAAATTACTTCTGGTACTGAGAATGAGTCAGTGGTACTACAACTATATTAAAATACAAGATGAAATTGCATACTGTTTATTACATGAGCATTGTACCCCATGCTGCAGCAGGAAAGTAACACAACTAAACAGCAAACCACGGCCAGCCAAAAAGTGAAAAAAGCCATTGCATACAAGTGAAAATGTGTATGTCTGCAAAACCAGGAGAATACAGACACCAGATGATCCAACTGACACAGGGGAAGTCTGTGCAATTGGCTGTGCCAGCACAAGTCACAAAATAATAGAGAACTCAAAAGAAACACAAAATATTCTACTATCTTCTTTAAAAGCAAGACTAGATAAATATAGGTTTGTTTAGCTGTACTAAGTTCCTACGTGACTAACCTGCTATTTTTACCTCTCTCCTCTCTGACTTTTTCCAGTAACAGCAGAAAAATCTCATTTCAACACTACATTTGTTACCATTCAGAAATCCCTCAATTATAGATGTGAGAGCTGTCATGAATGGAACTAACCCTTGATATTGAGTCTATTAAAGAGTTCTCTGTACTCTTCATGCCCATATCCTTCCTAATATTTTTTTCCACCAAAACCTGCATTCCATACTTAAAAAAGAAATATTGCTTTGAAATAGACACTGCTTATTCAAGTCTCAATTTTTAGCTTCCTGGAAGGAAAATTTTCTGGGACAAAGGAACAACAGCTTTGGAGGCTTGTAGCATAATAACTAATGCCAGTATTCTTACTCTACTGCCCATCTGAGTAATCAAAAGAGTACTTAAGAATCAGTTGGACCACATTTAGGTTAGACTTAGCATTTAAAATTTGACTGAGCTTCCACTGAGCAATTCAGATAAAGCAAATTCCTTGTCTACTGACAACACACACACAAAAAAACAAAAGGAAAAAGTAGGAAGGTGAAGGAAATTCCCATGTTAAAAGAATGAAGAAAATTTTAAAAAAATCAATGAAACATGCATAAAATTGAGAGCTAAAAAGTAGATGTCCAAAAATATAAGCTTCAACTAATTTAAAATGTCTGAAGAGACAAAGAGTATACAGCTTAATTTGGGATGGCTCTAACACTTGTCTTCAAGACATCTTGGAGATGGAATGTGCAGAACTAAATTAGCAAAGCTCAGAATCATTATTTCAGCCTGCATTTTAGTTGTTGAGTTAGCTGTTACAACAATGCTTGAATCATTCTAGAAGCAAGAAATTCATAGATAGGACTGGAACCACTGCAACCAAGGCAACAGACCATAGCTAAAAACAGGGTAAAAATAAATGTTCTCTCTATTGTACTTGGTTTATTTTGTAGCCTTGGAACCATTTACAGAAAATTATTCCTAGAAGTTCAGAAATCATTACAAGTATTTCTAATATTGTCATTATTCAAGAAAATTATCAATGTGAAATTAAAGTTCCAATCACTGTTAACTTTTTGGCAACATATTTTATATTTTGAAATTAACTCTGTACTTTCCTTTAATTCTTTCCTTCAAAATTCTTGTGATTTCTCTTTTTCTTTTTTTTAATAGAAAAGCTCCTTCCAGCTAAGGTACCTTGCATTAAAATAAAACCAAGATTACAAAATCCCTGTAAAAAGCCTACAAACAGATTTGTCTTTCCCTTCTCCAACAGGCATTTTATGAGAAATTCCACAGTTGTTTGATCAAGTTCCAGTTGTATCAGTATTAAGAGTTGAAGGTTCTTTTTCCAGCTTTCTGATTTTAGGGCATTCTGCTACAACCTGCTAAGGCTTTAGATTACGGAACACATCAGGAAAACTCTGTGTTTATAAACACACAGTGGTTTTTAAACAGAAAGGGGCTTGAATACTAGCAAATGTTGACTAAAACAATGCACTTTTCCAAAAAGCTACAATACCCAATGATATCAGTATAAACAGTTTGAATAAGCCTAGAATAAACATAACTGTGAAAGTATACACAGTGATTAATTTCTTTTTTATATAGCTTTGTCAAATACTTGTCATAGCAGATTGTTTTTAACAGTCTCCTTAATTGCTGTTTAATCTATATCCTTTAGGCATAAAAACCTCCTAAGACTTCTTTTATTTACCAGCATATAAAAATCATAGTATTATTCTACAGAGATGAAATCTATTAGGAAAGTCACTCTAAAGCAAAACCATGCTCCAAAGATATTTTTAGCTTGTGAGTTGTGTACGATAATGCATGGGCTATAGTGCCTTAAAACTCATTATTTCATCCTTCTAAGTCTCTTTTCATCTTACAGAACAAGGACATGGATCCACTTATCTCCTTCAGAAGGCTACAGGAGAGCCTCATATCAAAGCTCTTCCTGCAGCTCTAAACCATCTTTCTAGAGTAAGCCTTCCTCCTGTTTCACCTATTTCACCACCCACACCACAGCTGACCTTTGAAGACCTTTAAAAATAGGGTAACAGGTGATTTGGCTGATAATAGACTTCAAATAACTTTTACAGGTCATGTTTTTCACTAGGAAAAAAACTTAACCTAATCTTCATATTGGCTCTAAGAAGGGAAAAAACTGTCAAACCAAGTGCAAAGAAATGTAATGTTAGAAAAGAAAACCTTCCATCTGTCACAATCAAGGCTTTGGAAACCCAGCAGCTACAAAAGCCTGCAAATGCTGCATTCTTCTTCTCCTTCCAGTTTACATTACTCCTCTTAGTACTTCACTCAGAGGACATGGCACACAATTTCTCACATCAGTAATCTATAGAATTAACTTGCTACTACGTAGCAAGGTACAAGTTGTTCATTCGTCCCATGGTGAATGCAATACTTATTCAATGAGTAAGGTATTTCAACTTGTATTTACTGCACAGTAAGAAAACTCTCTCAGTTTCTCTGCATTTTTAAATTAGCAAAACAGATAAAGACATATCCCACTAATTTACAAGGGTACTCTGTAAGAATATGTAAGCCAACTACCAAAAATTGCACTCAGCCACTCAAACCCCACCCCCCGATCGATCCTGTGGTTTACCTGTATTTAAGCTTTCCACTCTTAGAGGGAGACCAGATTGGGCCACAGCAACAAGTTTCAAAGCAATGTAAAATTGACTTCTTCCAAAATAGCCAAGTCTTGTTGCACCACAGAGCTCCATAATCTGAAATGAAACACAGTTACTCATAGAAAGAAATTTTAAACACAACAGCTATACAGATTTCATACATTTCAGAGTAGCATGCCATGTTTTCAAACATACTGAGTGCATCCCGCTCCACAATGATGACCTGCAATCTTACTGAAGGGCATTCCAGCTTGTGCCAGGTCACTGATAAGCTACTAAACATGACACACTCCAAATCAGACTCTCAGAGCTAAATGATCCAGGCTGCCTTTTTATCTACTGAGCAGTCTCATCTAGATTGCAATGTTACAAATGAGACACAAAGATGCTCTTGGAATACCACAGTGAAACACTTGTTGAAGTCAACATAGATGGCATCACTGCCTCTATTTCCTCAACCACAGTTCCAGACAACCTGGTGGACAAGTACTCTTGGTAATCCTAATTACTGTTTTCACCTTCATGTGCCTAGAAATGGCTTCTAAACAGACTGCCTCCACAATTCCTCAGGGACCAAACTGCAGCTGACCAGCATGCAGTTCCCCAAATAAATCTTCCTTTACATTCTTAAAGATGCCTGTAACATCTTTCTCCAGTCATTGAGATGGAACCCAGATCTCCACAAGTATTCAAAGAGAAATATGGCTTGCAACAACATTAGCTAGCTCAACAACCTCAGAAGGATCCCATCTAATCCCATGGACTTGACATTTCTCTAGAGACCCATCATCTTTTTGTAATACTAGTAGTTTCTCTCCTTCAGTTTCATCTCAGGCACAGAAGTCCATGAGACTTTTCCTGTGACCATCAGTGCAAAGAATCTCAGACTAATTTACATCCATGAGCATTAATTTCTGTCCTCACCCTTCCCACATGAGCTCAGTCATGTTCCCTTGTTGGCAAACCTGGTCTCTCGCCACATCTGCTCATTTTCCTAACTACTGGGATGTACTATTAGCGGACTTAGAGAAAGCTGTCCTGAAAGGTTTCCCAGCTTTCAGAGGACACAGTTCTGAGTGCAGAAGAGCCCTAGTTGCAGGCAAGTTCCAGATGAAGAAGTGAAGTTTCACATAACAATAACTGAGCCACCCAATGCACAAAGCCTGTGTGCTTCAGCACCACTAGATCAGAAAACAGGCTTCATTAACTCTATCCAATGAATCAGATGAGTGCACTGAGCCAGATGCAGTTCAGCAAAACACCACTTAGTTATGTCCTTGCCATGCACTAGGATTCTGGAACCTCATGAAAATAAGCTGCTGTAAAACCCATCACAGGAAGGTGCAGGAAGTTGACACTTAATTCCAAAAAAGTCACAAGAGAATCAGCAGGTTTAGGTACGTGCAGCTCAAATCTTGCTGGACAAAAAATACTGCATTAATTCAGTTGTCTGTGTCTGCATCACACTTCACACATTGTTCCACAGCTCCTATGTTATACGTATTTTCCCACTGTAGTATTTCTGCAGCATGATGTCTGGAGAGAAATCAGGGGATCACACACTAATTTCAACAGGTTGGTTGGACTACAGAAAGTTCCACCAGGAAAGAAGTCACAGTGTAACTGTCAGTGACAGATGACAATTCAAATAAAAACTGAGCCATTGACATCTAAACCTTTACTCAACCTAATGCCAAAAATAATTATCCTGAGTTTAAATAACTAGCAGAGCTAAAGGAGTGGAGATTCAAGAGACAGCTAGGAATCAAAGCCAGTGTGATAGCAAAAGCAATTCTTTTTTAAAGCACTGTATGCTGTATGCTGGAAGACTGATGGAACATCCACATACTTGACTACAAGCAAAATAGAAAAAGCTTGTGGATTCAGTGGCCTAGCACCAACAGATGAGTTAACCAGACTCTCATGAGTCTTATGAAAAGAAGCAATGAGAGAGGCATTTTGATCTTATGGAATTATTAGGCAGTAATGGCTTTGTGCAATTTCAAAGTCACAGCTGAAATACAAACTATCTTTTGTTGTCAGTACTGCCAGATAGAAAAAAAACTTCAGTTAAAAACTGAATTAATAACTAAGCTACTGTGACAGGTAAGTATGAGAAAGGAAAGGCAAGCATGGATTCAAGGTAAATATACATAAATACACCAGATATAAGTATAAAGAAAAGCAAAAAGCTAAGGATAAAAAAAAAAACCCAAAAAAAACCCCCCACCAAACCCAAAACAAAAACCACCCTGTCTTCCCCATCTACCCCCCCTCAAAAAAGAATGCTCTGCTGCTGCTGAATGAGAGGTGTCAAATCCACTCACAGCTAGCTAAAGGAGTCCTCTGTTTCAAATACAGAATATAACCTCATTAGAAACATGACTGAAGGCTGAGTAAAATCATTAGATGCAAGCACCTAGTAGAAACTCCTCTGCTGAGTGACATCATGCCCAAACCTACTCAAAACAGCGTACCTGGAAATTCCCTGAAGCAGAATTTAAACAAGAAACAGGTAATAAGTTACACTGAATGGGGGAATAATAATAATAAATTCTCAAATAACTGCTTCTCTGAGATTTAGGGCTTTCATCTGCTTAAGAAGAGAGAGGATAAGGAATTTCCCTAAACTCTTCAAGGAATGCAGAGCCACCTTCAAGACAAAATGCTTCACAATTGTTTTAATCTCCTTAGATATGAAGAACCTGAGGTCATACTACTGTAATTTACTAGACTCAGTAAAGCTCCAGAATTGTTGAAAGCCCTCAATAAAAAAAACACCAGAAAACCCCCCCAAACAAAAAACTCACAAAACCACACCTCTGTACAGTAGCTGTGAATTACTAAATTGCATGCTCAGTCATGATACCACAAATATGTAACAACAGCATCAGAAATACCAGGAGTTGGCAGAAACCAGACATGGCTGGGAAGCAGTATGTTGTCAAAGGGCACTGTTTCAAGCAGATACCTTCTAGAACCCTTATAGGTTTCAAATAAGAGGCCACTGAACTTCAAGAGGTTTGTGAACCTTTACAAATTCCAGGTGAAGTGGAACAAATAATTTCTCTATCAAATGCAGTGAAACACACTTCCCAGAACTCATGAAATCTCTCTGGGAGTGTCTTCCAGAATCTCACAGTCTCCCTGCCCCCAGGTTCTTCTACAAGGCAAATGAAGCCCATTATCTGTAAATATTATTCATGCAGAAGTAAAACAGTATTTAAACAGGGATGACTTCAATGCTAAAACAATAAATGAAGCAACATACATGCCACCTACACAGTAAAGATAAAAATATTTCATCTGCTTGGAGAGACTTACTTAAGTACCTACTGTTCCATACCAGAGGGTGGCAAGAGGCAAGACCTGAAGACAACTTTAGCAGGCTGGAAGCTAAAACAGACATGGTGTGTGCTGATGGGAGGGGGAGTGAACAAACTTAGAGGAGGGCCTTTTGTATCATCTCATCCAAACCAGGGCATTGTTGATTAAATAGAAGTCTTACACCAAAACTATAAACATGAAAATTGTTAAACACAAAGAAAGCCTACACAGAATCACACAATAGTTGAACTTGCAAAGGTCCTCTGGAGATCACTTGCTCCACTCCCCCTGCTCAAAGCAGGCTCAGGACGTTGCTTTGGACTGTGTCCAGTTGGGATTTTGAGTATATATATCCAAGTAGGGAAACTCAACAACCTCTCTAGACAACCTCTTTGAGTGATCACCTTTACAGTAACAAAGTTTTCTCTTATGTTTGAATTTAACAAAGACCATGAACAATTCCATGTAAACCATGCACCAGAAATACAAAACAAGTTCTCACATTCATTATACAATATATATTTGATACAAATTGAGGTAAACCAAACCATATGAATATACTTGTGCTTCAGTATTTAGAAAACAATTTTTACTGCTCATATTAACAACCTTCAAATGAAAAACAAGCATTACACTTCAAGAAAAAGCTGTTTACTTAAGATACAAAAAAAGATAAAAAAATTAACTATATCTTGCTTCAGTTGTGTTAGTTAATAAAAATGTGGACTGATTTAATTAATTTAATAAAAAGACTGTGGACTGATTTTAATTCACAGTTTAAAATTTAAAAATGTATCATATCAACAATGTTATTTCTGTATCCCATACACTGTAGTTCATTGATGAGTTTTCAAACTGAAAACACATGACAGAATGTTTTCCAACTTAAAAGTTTATTGGAATACAACCTCAAATTGGTTCCTAGAACACACTGTCCTACAACGATGGTGTCCTGAAGTCATGTACTCCACTCACCTCAGCTACAACAAAAATTAGCCACACCTCTAATGTAATTCAGGGATGTGTGATGTAAGTTGAAAAAATGTTTCCTCATCATTGCTACTGTAGTGAAAAAAAACCCCCAACCATCCCTACACACTGAAGGAAAATCTCCTTCACTCGTTTTTTCCTAGCTTGAATAGTTTCTGTCATCCCAATTCGTTATCTTCTAATCACATTACTCTGCAACTGCAGTTAGATCAATTCCTGTCACTTCATTTATCTCAATCTACCTCACTAATCACTGACCACAGCCTGGCACAGTTTTCCAACTACAGTCTCTCACCTACTGTCAACTGGACAAAGCAATACTGATTAGTCTGCTAATATTAGTCAGAATTTTTAACTTCTTTTCAAAGATATCCCTTGAAGGTAGCTTCACAGATTCAACAGCTGCTGCACTGTGCAACAGGAACAAGACAGAGAACTGACAAAGATCCTTCTTTTGATGAGTTATTTTTAACCAAGTCAAGTCTCTGACCCAGTTCTTCACAGGGCTCCACAGAGCCTGGCACAAGGTGGGAAACAAATAAAAAGACAATTGCAGACAGATAAAAAAAGAATGCCACTAAAAGAAACAGTTCAAGTATTGCTTTGAATTCTATGTTTCAACACATTGCAAACATTTCAACTGTCTTACACCTATCCAAAGATCATTTGCAAAATGCATCTGTGAAGGATAATGAATACTGCTGTATTTAATATTCAGTCAGTGTGAAGCAGAAAATGTTCATGTGCTGCTGAACAGCAAGTGTAAAATTACCTCTAATATGTACATTTATCTTGTTAGGTACTTAGGCATTGTAGTAAATATAGTTAATCAGTTGATACTAAGAATTCCAAGGCACAGAGTATATTTAGGGCATTGCTGTTCTCTGTTGCATAACAAATAGTAAAGTTTTACTGATTGTTCCATGAAGATACATCTCAGCCGATTCCACAAACCTGGCTTCAGAACACAGGCTTTGAAAGAAATAAAACCAATACTGCTGGAGGACTTCCAAGACAACACACGCTCTCTGGCAGTGAACTATTTAGAGTCTCTTACTGTCTGAGCTTCTCCTAATACTCCTCTGCCCTTGATTTTCACACTGCACAGATCCACAGTGGAAGCAGACTGCTAAAACGCCATCGGGAAGAAAAAGCTACTCATCCGCTAGGACAATTAATTCTCTATAGATACTTAGAACGAAGATTTCCCATTCTACAGGTCATTCCAGGGTCAAACATACATCTGTTTCAGTTAAATGAAATTTCAGAATTAATCACATCAGAAATAATTAGCTGTTCAAAAAATGACCCAGTACTTTAAGGCTCAGAGGAATTATTCTGCCCCTGTACTTTGGGAACTGTTTTACAAGCATGCCCACTCCCTGAGTACAGGTTGTCAGATCTGGAGTCATGCTTTCACTTTGCTAATAGAAAAGCAGTGAAAATCACCAGAAATTTAAAACTCTGATTTATGACAGATAAATTCTTAGCAAGTGAATATGCTGAACACCACACACACACACAAAAACCTCACAGAACTTTTATTATTGGTAGTGCTTTTTGAAACAGTTATATTTAGGTAATTGCTGAACTTGACCCATTCCAAAAGCTGTCTGCAACACCTCTTGTTCCTGGTAGCATGTAGATTCCTAGTGCATCAGCTTCATTTATTAAAGACATTTCCTAATGCAGTAGTTACTTTTTGATTTTTCCATTTGCAACCAAAATTTATGGTCTTACTAACAGCTTCTGCAAAAGCTGTTACAATCTCTACACATCAATCTGACTTGCAGAGTCTCTCATGCAGAGCTCTATGGCTCTCCAGAGGTCAGTAATTCTCTTCTGATTTGGTAGTACATGGCAACCACCACCACTCATCAATCCACAAAAAGGTAGATGCACTCTACATGCAACTGACCCTGACTTAGAGGATCCATTTTTCCAAATATCTAGAGTAACTGACTGTCCTACTTGACTACAACTCAAAGAAAATGTTGTCACCCTCAAAAACAGGGCAGAATAAAGAATTCTACACCCTTCTGATATGTTCAGTAGCACCAACAAAGGAAAATACAGATAGCCAGATGAACACTCGCTTAGAAGCAACTACCATCCTCCCAAGTAAAAAGTCACACCTGGTAGACTTCAAGGCAGAGTTGCTCTTTGCTTGTATTAAGACCTTCTCTACTGCTTTTTCTTCGGCACAGTCGGTGCTCATGAGAAAGATACTTCACAAGCAGAAATGGTAATAAAGTAGCCAGAAGAACTGGAAATTTAAAAAAAAAATCTGAAAGCAAAAGACAGCCTGGGGAACTACAAGAACCATTTTCCATTTTTGATGCATAGAGGCTCTTTTAAAGTGAGATATTCCACATACCTGTGTTCTCTTACTATGTAATTCTACATTACTGCTTAACCTAAATAGCTCCTCCCTCTTCTGCTCTCAGCTGCAGTTCCTGAGGAATAACTGCTGCTTATCTGTCTGGTAATACAATGTGATTACTCCACTCAGTAGCCAACAAAAAGTTACTGTGTTAGTTATTTTTCTTTTATTAAACTGAATATGTCTACTGCACAACCAACAAACACCTCAGCAGAGCCTCAGAAGTTATTTACTCACAGGCTTTATTTACAATAGAAAAAGTACATTTTTTATGAACAAACTGCAATGAATCTTATAGCATCTATCTCTCACTGGTCAACAACAGATAGCTGGAACTTGGTCTTTAGGTTTGCAGTTTATATTTTTGACAAGTAAAACCTGAAGCAGAAATGGCACACAAGCCCCAGCTGGCACACACAGAATTACATTCTTTGTCTGTAATCTTTTGAGGCACTTGGTCATATTCTTGCAATAATTGAAAGTCCAGCTGAATACTTAAGAAGACTAACCAAGTTTGCCCTAACTTTAAGCAAGCAAACTTTAGTTTGCTTGTTCGTATAGTTGAAGCTTATGTGAGTACATAACTTCTGAAGCTCCGCCGATCTTCAAAACATAATTCATCTTCCTTAGCATAAACAAATGAATGGAATTACTTGCATATAATTATCAAGAAAGCATCTAGCTTCAGCAAGCACTGGAGAGATACTTCACATATATTCTAACTGGATACTCCTACCATGCAGCATTAAGTTGAATATTGTTCCCGTAATACTAAAAGCTGAAGAGAGGAGCATTTATACAGACATTTTCATTCTTTTCAGACCTTCTCTATAATTGAAGCATTCCAGTGATTGATATTCTTTGCTAATAATTATTTTCTTGCTTTTTCAGTTTTAACATTTTCCCCACACATCACCTTCCATTATTATGCCAGAACAATACTAACAGAGAAAAAAACCCCAAATGAGCACAAGCTTCTGGTTCTTTTGCTAATGTAAAACAAAGATTAACACATTCGCTGGTCCCAGATTTAGTGGTCATGCTGTGGCCTGGGCAAATAGGACTGTTCTGGTCTGTTTCTGTTATTCTTGAGCACATCCATGTAAGTTTACCTGAAGCTACTATGTCAACTACTTTACGCTCCTTTCTCATCCCAGTCTTTTTCTTCTCTGAGTATCAATCTGAGCATTGTTAATTAGTTACTTAGCTTTGCACTGCTCTATTTCTCCCACTGAGGCCAATAAGCCTTAACGATGTGTCTATCAAAGTTTAAACAAACCTTGGTTAAAGTTCTAAAAACAGCACAATTAGAGAGCTGCACTTGAGACTCCACTGTTAACATTAGGTCTTAATTTCTTTTAAGATGCTTCAAATCAGAAAAAACAAGTCATTCACACTATTGTAACAATAACAACAGACCTTTCTACAAAATTCCCAACTACTAGTCTGCAACAGAAGTATGTCAGCACCTAATGCTAAATTTTACACAGCTCAGTCCTGGTCATCCTTTTCTGGGATTACTGAAGTTGAAAGAAATGTTCAAAACTGAGCCTACTCACTGCTCTGTTTCCATACTTCAGAAGCATTTTAGACGTCAGAAGTCAATCATTCCAGAAATTCAGGTCAGACTGTCATCTTTTCCAAGTCTCTTAACCTCTCAAAACACAGTTCCTATACATAGTCAGACATGCCTAAGTTATGCTGTGCTTTTTGTATAACAAGTATAGGGATAATTTAACTCTTCAGACACTAACCCTAGGTGGAAAAACAAGCAAGTCATAAACATGATCACTAACTTGGTACTTTAATTTAGAAAGAATGACATTGCTGGCTTAAGAATATCCTTATGGTCAACAGAAATGCTAAAGGAAAGAGAATAAGAGGGAAATATACTCTTACATTAATCACTTTTGGAACTCCAGTGAGAAATCTGATGTCAACATATTTTTCCCACAATCACTTCTGACTTCAAACTATTTTAAAAGAACAGCAGAATTCCAATCTGACATCTAGGAATTCTACAAGAAGGACTAACCTAAACCAGCAAATATTTATGACCAAATAGGTAGAAAACTTGTCTGCAAGGACTAATATTTTGAGAGCTAGTAAATACAATTGAAAAGTCACATAGACTGCCAACAAAGTCCTGTAATTTCACAGTATCTGCAGTAACATTTACTGAAGATTAGACTACGAAGAAGGCATGTTTGCCATTTTTCACAGTCAGTCAACTACTTAAAACTTCTAATACGAAAGAACCGCTTTTAGCGGTAAAAGATCAAATCCATAATTTCGTACAGCCAACTTGATTCTAAGACAGCTACATTTGCCAAAGGCCCTGATATTTCCAATTCTAGAATTCTATCCAGTTATGTCAAAAACTATATTAATCACCCCTGATGTCATCTGACAGCATATTTAAAAAGAAAAGAATAAACTCTTTTCAAACTAAGCTGAGCTGTGATACTTGAAATTATCTGAGTGCTGTGTTGGCATACAGAATTATGAACAAATTATTTACTACATAAGCGACTGTACAGTATGAATATCAATTTCTAAGGCTCAAAAACAATTACACCAAGAATTCCACTAAAAACAAATATAAGCCTAATAGACTTAATCTAAAGTCCTAAAGTTTTGCCATAACTTCCTACCTTTTGTTTCAAAAAACAATGACTGTTCTCTTCCTAAATGCTGCCGAGATATGAGACTGCTCCAACTAATTAACTGTAAAAATAAATTAATTTTCAGCCCACTACAGACTCTGTGAAAGTAACATCAGTAATGTTTAAATAAACATTTTTACCAGAATTCTGCAGAAACTCAAAGCATAATTCACAGGATAAACAGCAGATTAAAAGCCATTCCTGGCACTAGCAGAAAGTACACTCTTATGTATCTCATCAATAAAAGGAATCAAAGCTAACTTATTGCTCAGCTGAAAGGAGAATACTCTATTACAGTGACATTTGAAGGGAAAAAATAGGTGATTCACAAATGAGATATTTTTAACTGCAGATCCAGTGACAACAGGTTTTTAACAACTCTTGTTTACTAAATGAGGACTGGGATACAGCATAATATATGTGTGCAAACATATTTTGTATGAAAATATATAAACATGTGAAATTATATGTAAATTAGGTAAGATTATAGTCATAAGTCTACAGATTCAACCATTTTAGGGTGCTCAGGCTAAAAACATACTACAGATTAGTAAGAAAATTGCTATAGTTAGAGGTATCTACACTTGAAGAATACCTTGATAATGGCCTGTTGTGAATATTGCCTCAGAAGAAATCTAAACTAATTTTATATCTTTTCTAAGTGACATTTTATAATATAAGATTCAAAATAACAAAAAAACCCTCAAACAAACAAAATGTATGAGTTGGATTAAATAAAGTGATTTTTTTCAGCTTGTTACACACTAGTAACAAGGTCAGTATTAGAGAAGAAAGCTTTTTACATGGCATACATTTTTTTAAAGACCTAAAAGTGCTATTATTTTAAATATACTCCAAATTCCTATGACTGAAAGGAAGGCATGAAATTTGCCATGTATAAGGAATTCTGATTTCTTACCCCATCAGCTCTGAAAGAATAATAAATCCAGCAAATTATCCAGAATGAATTTGAGTCTTCTGCATGTCTCTACCAAAGAGGCAATCCTAAGCATGCCCCAGCTCAGCTTCCATTCAAAGTTGACATTTAACAGACCCTACTGATTTGACAAACAGGTAGTCTTTCTGTAGGAAATTTCACAGAAACAGTAACTGCAACAACGCAATAATTGCAAACAACCTGTTATTTTATTAGATCCCTTTCTCTCTACAGCCATTTTCCAACAAAGAAGCCAACATTTTAAATCAAGAACCTGCAATTTCATTTTGTCATGTTCTGCCTATGGATTGTAATTCCATTTATAACTGTGCTGCTTGTCAGCAAATGAGTTCTGGCATTTGAGTAAACCACCACTGCATCTTCTGTTCCCTCTGTCTGCCAAAAACTGCCACCCCAAGAACAGAAGGAGCACATGCCTGCATCTCAGAGTATGGACTTCTCAATGAAGCAGCTGCATCATGGGTACGCACTTTCTTACACCAAACTCAGAGTTGAGGTAGACAACCAGAGCGTAATTTTTCCTATCAATGAAACAAGAAGAAGCAAAACTAATCTGTCCATAAAGACTCCTTAAAAAATGAACAAAAAGCTTGAAAGTGGCTAACAAGAGCCAAAACCAGCTTTACACTAGATTTTACAGGACTAATGGAAGCTTAGTGTAATTGAAGTAACTGGGCATAACCGTGTGATTCATCTGTCAAAGACTTTCGAACACTACATTAGAAGTTAGGTAACACTGCAGTACAATGCCAGCACTGAAGATGACAGTTCATTCATTTTAGAGAAGATATATGCCAATACTCACACATTTGTAGTTATATAGTAATGTTGTATTTTTAAGCAAGATGCTCTGACTCATTAATTTCAGATGAGTATCATATGAACCACTGACTTGCTTCTTGTCTGGTGAAGTTTCTGTGATTCATAATCAAGAGTACAAATTCAGAAAACATTCTGTGATTAACTCACCTAAGTAAGAATTCTAAAAATCAAATGGAACAGCTACTACATTCATTCCATACACAAGTAATTAATTTCACAATACATTTTTTGGCCAACTGTAGCTTTTAAAAGCAATTTCCCCACCTCTGCAGGAACACTAAAAACTGACTTTATTAGCATACATACATGAGCATTTTAGGTCAGATGTGAAACACGCCTTTGAAGCCAATTTTCCCTGCTCCTCCTGCAGCCACTCCAGAACAGGCAACTACGTTTCTTTTGTATCAAAGCACTTAACGAATCCCAGCTAACATCCAGTGCACAGGAGCAGGCTGGAACTCTAGCAAATGGAAGCTCCTGATGTGCATAAATATGGTGGATGACGGCTCCTCAGGATCACTCTGTTGTGTCATGCTGCTTGCACACACAAACACCAATGCACACGCAACTGAGACACAAGATGAGGCAAGTGAAAACTACATGTGACACAACCTTCTAACTTTTGGCTGAACAAGCTCCCTGGACCAGCTTGCTGTCTGTTCAAAGGAGAGCCAGATCCAGCTCCATCTTCCAGTGCTTTAAGCTAACAAACCCCATGCCAGGTCACAACTAAAATATCCAATTGCTCTAGAACAAAGTTCTCTACTTCCCCTCTGTCAAATTGTTTTCCTGCCTCCTTTCTTGTGCTAGCACTGACATTCATTCAACCTCACTGTCACCTGATACAGAGTTATAACCAACACAAAGCTGTGATTAATTTTCTGGCCACAACAGCACTGGAGAGGCATGAGTGTCTTTGCAAGAAGGAACACAAAGCTGAGGGAAGACAGGAGCACCTCCTTCAGTGCCAACTCACCATTAGATTTTTGTCAGCTGCAATGTGAAACCACACCCTGAGAGTGATCCGAAGACTCATAACTGCTGTGAAGTAGCTGGACTTCTTACCCCAACATATACTACTGTTCGCTCTTTTATGCAAGTCTTCTACCTTAATGCTCATTTCAGGGATGAGCATAAAAGAGAAGAAACGTGGGTTAATATAGACTGGTGTTCTGACACATTCATCTTTGGTATGGTATTTTATCCTGGTAACAAAGCTGTCCTTTTGTAGATGTGTTCAAAATAGACATCTACCTTTTCTTTCCCAGGATGCTGTAGCCTGGCATACAACATCCGTAACTGTTTCAGTCTTCTATATGTTCATTTATCCCCACTAAACAGGCAGCTGACAGTGTCCCTCAGAGGGAGAAATGAAATTGATTAGGAACAATGAGACACACATTTGCTCCTGTGAGACAGATCTCTCACAAGGACGCAACTCTGCAAAAAAGGCTGCACATATATCCAGCCTTTATACAACAGATTTGCAAGTAAAACAAGTTATGAGGCGAAAAATGCAACTGTCAGACATTTTCATTTCCAATGGAATCAGTTCTAACTATTCAAAAAGTACCTATCAACCTGTATTATTGAAAAGGAAAAGCTCAAAGTACTTCCTCAGGACTACTTGGTCCCCTTGAGCTTGAAGAGAGACCATTTTACGCTATGTTTTTGCACACCTACAAAAGTACTTAGCATTCATGTGACCAGTACTACACTTGCATTCCAGGATTATGTAAGGATTGGGTAACTGAATCAAGTTCATTTCCCCACAAGCATCAGGTGCTTCAAATGAACAGGTAAAAACACAGCACCCACATGGTCAAAAGAAATTCCACCTCCTTCACAGGGTTTCTTTATTTCTTAAACTATTTCATCTTGAGGTTTAAGTTACATAGTCTCAGCTTTCAAAGCATCAAATGCAACTTCCCTTACAAGAACCTCAATACAATATATTCATGCCTGTGTTAACCTGGTATAGAGCCACACCTTAAGAAGAAGGCAAAATAACTAGACAACTAAATTACTTTCAAACTATGAGGTACTTTAGAGGTGACCACCTGTGACTGCACAAGATACTCATGGGTCAAACTGCTAAGGGCATTTCAACTTTCTTTGTACTATTTACAGTCTCATTCCTCCGGCAATCTAATATCTTGTTTGCCATTTTAACTGCAAGGTTCTCCTTGAGATCACCAGAGTGATAAGCCAGGTCTGCTTCTTGAGTTAATTTATTTAGGACCCATGGAATGACGCCTGAGTAGTCTCTCTTCTTCAGATGCAGTCTACTTTGCAGGAAAATATCTGACCTCCTCTGCAAAAGATAAGGATATAATCTGTGGACACTTGTTTTTAGAATTCCAGGTCTTTCCAAGTTCTTGCACTAAATTCCTGCATAAAATAAAGTCTCTAATACTAGCATACTATACACTGATTCAGACAAGTTTTATGTAAAAGAAATTTCTAAATAGAGCAAAGATGTAAACATTCACTTTCCCTGGGATGATTTTTCTGAAACTGGCTGGCCACACACAAAAAGCAGCCATGGGTGGCCCCTGAGAAACCTTACTCATAATACTGAGCATGCAGACTCTCCTACCATTAAGTCCAGTCTAGCAAGTCATCAAATAAGAGATTACTGGTTTTACCAGGAAGAACCATTTCTTATTCAACCCTCTTCCACTTCATTCTGTCTTAAACTCATTTCAACTAACCAAGCTGGGAGGCCCAAAACACACCAACAATAGCCCTAGTCAGTAAGTGTTTTCCTGGCACTGAATTTCAGTATCCTGCAATTTATGTTTCTAGCAACAGTAAGTTTAATACTTTGTTAAAAGGGCTGCTTATCTCACTAGGCTGAGGATGAAGCCGCATAAAAGGCGGCATGGCTTTCTAAATACAGCTTTACCCACAGCAGCTTAAAAGACTATGTAAACTTTAAAGCACTGAACAATGACAGAGGGAACTGCAAAAGCAGCAAATTATTACAAATAGCTGTTCATAAGAATGGTTCACTGGGAATACGTTCTCAAATAATCACATATGCACACCAAAGCAGACTTGCCCTTTCCTACGCAGGTAGTTCTGCAATACTGCTACACGTCTTAGACACAACCTAGCCAAGGAAGCGCTAAAACTGTGCACATACATACTGCAAGTATGGGCCCGCATCAGTCTTAACACCACATTTTTTGTTTTTAGAAACATTTGGCTGACTACAGGTAAGTTAATACCTGCCAGCAAGTGATGTCCAAAAAAGACTGCATAGCTTAGGTAAAGTGGATCAGTGTCAGTAGCTCCCAAGGACACAAATCCAATTTCTTTCTATGCTGCTCTTCATCAGATCATGGGGACAATTTCACTCACCCTCAGTTTTACACTCTACAGTTCTCACACTGTGGATGGCCTCTGCTGGCACGGGATATTTTCCTACCAGTTGCTGGATGCTGCCAGCAGAGACATCACCAGCCCCTTCCCAGCCCTGCATTCAGAGGTGCATAAGGGGAGAGGGGGCTGGCACAGGGTGCACAACTTGCTGTGCCCCCTGCCCTTCCCTTGCAGCCGGAGAGGCTCAGGTGGTCAGACAACAGCTCCATCCTACTGTGTCCAGTCCTGGGCTCCTCGGTACAGGAATGACAAGGAGCTTATACAGGGAGTCAGTGGAGAGACAAAAGGCGATCAGGGTCTGGAGCTCTCTTATCAGGACAGACTGCCAGAGCAGGGCCTGTTTAGTCGAGAGAAGACTGAGAAAGAATCTCATTAATGTACATAAATATCTCAAAGGGGATGGTACCAGGCTCTTTCCAGTGGTGCCCAGCGACAGATGAGGAGCAATGGCCATAAACTAAATCCCAGTAAGCTTCACCTCTACACCGAGGACAGCAGAGCACTGAACCCGCTGCCCACCGAGGTCGCGGCGTCTCTCTCTCTGGAGACACTCAAACCCCACCTGGACGCGTTCCTGTGTCACCTGCTCTAGGTGACCCTACCTCGGCAGGGGTTTGGACGAGATGATCTCCACAGGTCCCTTCCAACCCCAAAGATTCTGTGATCCCCGAGTCCCCGCGGGCGGGACGCCCCCCGCCCAAGGGTGCGGGACGGGCAGGGGGCGCGGACCGGGCGGAGGGGAAGGGCAGGGCCGGGCCGGGGCCATCTCGGCACGACGGGGCGGTGCCCGGGCCCGCCGACCCCCGGGGCGCCGCGGCGGCGGCCGTACCTGCATGACCACGTCGTTGGGCAGCTGCGCGGCGCGGAAGAGCTCCAGGACGCGCCCGTTGGACGCCACCTTCTTGGTACTCTCGGTGTCGCAGTAGGAGAAGAGGTCGCAGTAGTAGCGCTGCTCCGCCTCGCTCAGCGTCATCCCCTCCATCTTTTAGCGCCGTGGATCATCCGCATCCGGCGGCGGGGCCGGGGGCAGGCGGCGGTGCGGCGGCGGCGGCTGTGGTGGTGGGGGGGGGGCACACACGGGACACACGCGCCGCCGGCGGCCGCGCGCGGGCGGCTGCTCGCACCTTCCCCCCGCCGCCCGCCCACGCGGCCGCGCGCCTGCGCGCCTCCCCCGCGCCTGCGCGCGCCGCCGCCCGGAAAGGGAGGCGTGGGGAGCGCCCAGCGCCGCGGGCAACCCGCCCCCTCCGCGCCGGCGGCAGCGGCGGAAGCGCCGGGCCCATGGGCGGGGCTAGTGGGGAGAAGGCCCGGCGGCGCTCCGCGCGGCCCCCGCCCCGCCCCGTGGTGCCGGCGCCATCTGCGGCGCTCTGGGGGCGGCGGAGGCGGCGGTGGTCCGCGCGCCCCGGGCCCGCTCCGCGGGAGCGCCCCCTGTGGGTGTGGCGGCGCGGGGGAGGCCCCTGGGCCCGAGCTCGGCGGGGCGCGGGCGCTCGGAGCCCGGTACGGGGGCGTTTCGCGCTGTGGCTCGGCCGGGACTGCACAGGCTCCTGGGGAAGCTGCCCAGTAAATCTGGGGATGCTCAGCTGCGCGACCGTCCCGGCCGTCCCGGCCTAGTGAGTCGTGTGAGACGCTGAGGCAGTGCCGAGCGGCTTCCCGAGCCTGCCTTCGCAGAATGACACAAACAATTAGGTTGGAAAAGACTCGAGATCACCAAGTCCAACCTATGACTGAACACCACCATGTCAACTAGACCATGGCACTTAGTGTCATGTCCACGCTTGCCTTACATACCTGCAGGGACAGTGATGCCACCATCTCCACGGGCAGCCCATTCCAATGTCTGGTCACCCCTTCTGTAAAGAAATTCCTCCTAATGTCTGTTCTGAACATTCACTGGTGCAGCTTGAAACAATGTCCTCTTGTCCTATCGCTGGTTGCCTGGGAGAAGAGACAACCCACACCTGCCTACATCTTTCTTTCAGGGAGTTGAAGAGAGTGGTAAGGTCTCCCCTGAGCCTTCTCCAGGTTAAATACCCCAGCTCACTCAGCTGCTCCTCATGCCCTTCTCTGGACTTGCTCCAGCACCTCAATGTCTGTCCTGAATTGAAGGACCCAAAACCTGGACGCAGGACTCGAAGAATAGCATCACCAGTTCTGAGTACAGGAGAGTAATCACTTCTATGGGGCTTGGGGCACTTGGCATCATCCCCAGTGCAGGTTCTGCTGATAACTGGTGAAGGGCAGCCTATTATGCCATATAGACCCAGCTATAAGTGCTTGCCCTCCTCTGTATGCTTCCTGTTTCCACCATCACTACAGTATTCATCAACACCACATAGCACACAGTAAGTGGCCTGGATAATAGCTCCATACACCAGCCTTGCAAGGAAGAATAGGCAAGAGCTCACCTATCTCTACATCAAGAGCTCTTGCTCCATTGTCTCCCTTGCATGTGTTTTCCAAGCATCTGTGTATTTCCTTGTGTAGAATTGTAGAATGTTTGGGTTGGAAGGAGCATTAAAGATCATGTAGTTCTACCCTTCCTGCTATGAACAGACATTCTCCGCTAAACCAGATTGCTCAAAGTCTCATCCAACGTGGCCATGACCATTTCCAAGGATGGGGCATCTGCAGCTTTTCTGGGCGATCTTTTTCTGTGCCTCATCACCCCTACAGTAAAAAATTTCTTCCTTATATCTTATCTAAACCTACTCACTTTCAGCTTGAAGCCATTCCCCCTTGTCCTGTCACTATATGCCCTTGTAAATAGTCACTCTCCATCTTTCTTGTAGGCTCCCTTCAGATACTGGAAAGATGAAATTAAGTCCCCCTGGGAGATCAATGCTTTTCCTGCAGTACACTAACAAAATTGCCTCCAAGCTACTTCAGCTTCTGGAGGGCATGTAACAAATGCCATGGTCTCCTGCCTGACCTTCTGACTACCTGGTCTGATTTAAATCCTGCTGAGTTGGCAATCCACTACTTCATATATTTCTGTCATTCTTAATTTATGTTTCTTTTCTTTTTCCACTTCACCTTCCTTCACAACTCTTCCAATGGTTCTCTTTCCAGATTGCTGTTGCTGACTGCTCTATTTCCCTTAAGCACCTCATCCTTTCTGCCTCTTAAGATAGTTACATTTTGAACTAAAGTAGACATTTATCTTTCTTGCTATTTGAAATACACAGTTAACTGAAGTTTTCTGCTAACTAAACTTTCTGAAAATCACAGATACTTTAGCTTATAGTTAAAATAATAGACAAAATGTTCTTCCCAGAAACATACCATTACAAACTTTTGGAGTTTGTCAACTCCAATAACACTAATGATGAAACCAAACACATTGATCATGTTCTCAGTTTAAACTCCTCAAAATAGCCTATGTTAAAGAAACAACTTTTTTTTTTAAAATATTATATCTAATTATTATGATTTTATAGACTTAAGGCAAATTTAGCATGATCAGTCACTTACTTGGAACTACTGTCACATCAGTATCTCTGCAAGTAAAATGATTGTGACCCCCCTCCACAGCTCAATTGCGTATTGTGATTCTATTAGTTACGCAGAGGCATGTGTAGAAGAGGTTTTAAATCACTTACCAGTAAGTGTTTGGGTTCCAAGTGCCATTGCTTCTTACAGTGATTGTGTGCTAGTTCAGGCATTGGAGTTTGAAACATTAATATTTACATGTAACTTATAAGTTAGTGTAAGGACTTCAAAATACTTTTATTGTCAGAATAATTTTGAGGTTTATTTGTAAGAGTAATTTGAACATTTTATTATTTTAATTGAGTTGCTATTTTATTATTTGCATTTTTGCAGCAAGAATTCTCTTTATACATTAACGGGGATCACTTAGCTGCAGCAGTTGGTACCAGATGCAAAGACTACTACAAGGAGGAAGTTCCCCAGCATGGACTAATCCTACATATCCAAGTGTCAAACAGACCTGAAGTGTGTTCAATAAGCGTACATTTCACTAAATCCATTATATGTCGTGTGAAAATGTCACATCATTGCTTACTGGAGAGATGAATGCTTTTCCCTGTGGTACAGCATCTCTCTGAAGCTGTTCAAGTAGATCGTTTGGGAATCAGGTTGTTGGGTCTCATTTCCAACTCCTGTACAATAAAACCTACCTACTTGCTTTGTGCCAGTTCAAAGACTGAGCAGAAATAATAAAAATTACATGACATGTAGCAAATTAATTTCTACTTCCAAAGATCTACATGTGGACAAAGCATTTTTGCCTCAGAGAGTCTCACTACAAGGTTACTGTGTTTGACTATGGGATTGTCCTTCCCTCTCCTGATCAGCCCTGAAAATCTCCAGCCCAAGGAGGGATTTTCTGTTCAGAACTTTACTGGTGCCCCTCATGCCAGACTTAGCATCTATTGAGATAAATTAAATCTTTTCAGTGGCTTCTCAATGGCAATTCATTTTGTTTTTCTGGAGAATATGCTATTTGCTACAGGATGTACTGAGGAAAATAGTATTCATGCATATTAGTAAGAAGTGAGTAACTTCTCTGTACTGGCACTTGCCAGTGCAACTGGCCCAAACAATTTAGAATTTTAGGTCTTTTGGTTTGGAAAGATTTGTATCATAGCATTCCCCAGAACTCATATTAGATACACAAAGAAGGTTTATGGTTAAATACCCACCAAAATGTATCATTAGTGATACACTTTTGGTACAGTAGATTCAGCTTTCAGTACATGAAATCTTCATTCAAGTATCTTGATTTATGTTTTAAACAGAACAAGAAAAGGACCTTTTTGTTCTTGATTTTTAGGTATTGCACCTATTCTTCTCTTTTTAATGTACCTTCTTAGAATTCAGAGTTCTAAATAGCTAAGAGTTAAACTATTCTCCATGTGGTACCTAATTTTACTGCATTTTATTGTCTATGAGGAAACTGTTAGATTACATATATTGATATCAAAGGATTCATCCTTTAAGAGATCAGAATTAGAGAAAGTCGTCATTGTCACAGGAAGCCCATGTCCAGTGACCCAAGGAGATTGAAGTGCAAGGTTGTTTTGCTGCCTCTAACTCTTAGAATCAGGCCTAAATTATACATCAATAATACATTATTCTTAGAAAAGACATACTTTTAAAATTTGATATATAACCAGAACTATGTATGTTCCTTAGTTTCATTAGTACTAAAAAAAAAAAGGAAAT
The DNA here is from genome assembly GCF_027477595.1 of Haemorhous mexicanus. Taxonomy (NCBI): domain Eukaryota; kingdom Metazoa; phylum Chordata; class Aves; order Passeriformes; family Fringillidae; genus Haemorhous; species Haemorhous mexicanus. The sequence goes on from NC_082343.1 coordinate 53,085,909, forward strand.
TTATTTTGTTAAAGGGAAGTACCACTTAAAACTGGTTTCAGTGTCTTTTATCAGCTGTGAACTTACTATTGGTTTCTGAAAACTAGCTGTTACACATGTTGAGACTAATTTCACCTCATCGGGTGATAGGGGTGTGCCATGTCTACAGTCTACCTGCTTTTGATGTTCTTATTACACTTAGTGGGTCTCATGTACCACCTGATTTGCACTGAAGTAAGATACATGCTCAGATTTTTTTTTTTTTTAACGCCTTCAAATAACTTTCAGCCTTATAAAGTATGTATTCAGGTCCAGTTTCCATTTTGCATCTGGTTCTCCAAGTTTAGAAGAATGGCCCTGAGGTTATTTGTCACTGCCTTTCTAAATTCTTCCGCATACATAATGCTGTGGAGCAGGTTTTACAATCTCTGTCAATATACTCCCTTTACATGCAGCTCATCAGGAGTTCTGGGAACTTGTTCTATCCTGATTCTTTAGTGTAAAGACAAGTAGATTAGGTCTAGAAATGAATGGGAGATGTTTAAAAATATTTGGTGTTTCAGACTTTAGAACTGGTTTGTTGTTATTGCCTGATTTTTTTTCAAAAAAGAAGATACCTTTGGAAATAAGGTACTTTATTCCACACAGAAGAAGATTTTGAGAACAGTGTTAACAATTACAAATGAAAGAAGTTCCTTTTCTGCTTTTCTAAAAGCATATGTATTTCCTTTTTATAGAAGCAACATTTTAGTAGGAATATAGCCATTTTACAGAGATTGTACCCATACGTTAGTAAATTTCGGCATGTATATTCTGTATTACATTTTACAACCTCTTTCCAACCCTACTTTTCTGCAAATTAGAAAAACATCAGTTTTGTCATGTGCTGTTTTTACCTGCTATGAAATGGCATCCATATTTCAAAGAACCTACCAGTTCTAGCAGTCCTGTTGGGATTGTTTGTCCATCAAAAGGGCATCCTACATTTAAGGCTATGAGATTTTCCATGGTGAATGTAAAAATCCTTTCCACAGAGAGCCAGGTAGCAGACAGTGACAACAATGGGGGTTTTGTTCTTTTCCTTCTATACAAGGAGAGCACCTTTGCAAGGAGCATTTGTCATGTGAACACTGAATCTAAAGCAATGTGGTTACTCACCAAAGTGAGTGTGCAGACACATCCTAGAAGGGAAAATAATAACTTCTTTCTTGGCAGCCTCCCTAGAGTGTTGTGTCAGCACTGGAATATGCATGGGATCCTGGCTGAAGACATCTACTGTCTCTATACCTCTTTAGTGCTAAATTAATAGTGTCCTTTCCATATTGTTCACTATTACACCAGTTTTCCCCAGTCTCTCCTTTAAACATTTAATTTGTATGTGTATATCAGGGTCCTTGTAAAAGTTGCCCATATTTAAAAAAATGAATTATTTTCTCTTTCACCCAAATACTTCACATGATTGAAAAGAGAAAGCAGTCAAAAGAAAGCCTTTGAAGGAAAGGGTTTCAGTTAAAGCAGTCAAATGAAAGATACGGGGAAAGAGCAACTTTTACTCCTTATGATTTTGGCAGATTTCTACAGGAGATTTCATCTCTGCTTGTCAGAAAGTGGTGAGCCCCCTATGCTTACCTTGCCAGACCTACATGTGTTTGGTAGTTTTCAGAGAGGCATTCCTTTACAGAATATATTGAAGGCAGACTGATGATATTTACCTCCCTGAGCAGCTGATTGAATACCACCTCTCTTTAGATTTTAAAACTATCCTTGTTTCTTCAAAAAGAAAATAATGTCTCTTGCTTGTATGATAATATCAAATAAGTCTCTTACTGAAATTAAAGCTCCTTTTAGATCCTTACAGTATTTAACTGTAAATTCATCTGGTCTTGCTGCCATATTTATTTACAGTTTATTCATAACAATGTCTACATCGTCTTTTACAAATATATTCTCTATAATTTTCTGGAGTCAAGAGGGATGAGATTAACTTTTATTTGTACTTTTTGACACTTACATATTTATTAATAGAATTATTTATATATTGATAGCAACTGCCTTGAAGGCATATATATATAAGGCTATATTCAAATTGCTTTTTAAAAAATATTTGGAATACCTTTGTAGTTCTTCAATTTCTTTTTTCCTTTTGAAGCTCTAGAATTTTCGTTACTGAAGTCCCAGCTAGTCTGAAAACAGTCTTAACCTCCATTACCTTTATTTGCTCAGCTTCCGTCACCCTGGATTCTTGAGCCATTCTGATTGTTCTCCTACCTTTTCACACTTTCCTCTTGCTCCCTGAATGTGGAAGTGCAGTGTAACTTGATGACGAAACAGGATGTTATCCCTTCCTGATGGGATTATTCCTCATTATTCCTTCCTGATTATTCCTCATTATTCCACTGAATAATGATCTCCATCTGGGAGGGTTGTTAATAGCTACTTCAGGAAACTGCTGGCACAGTACTGAATTTGTCAGAAATTGGTTATGAGGTGGGAAGAAGTGCTGAAAGCAAAATTTCACATCTCTCCCATATTACACACATACTCAACCCTCTCTTCTTTTTATATTCCCTGCTTTTAGCTGTATATATAAATGCATCTGTCCTTTTCCTTACAGTTACATTACTTCACTTACAGTTTAGTTTCCATCTTACTATTTTTTGCCTAAATAGTTTTCAGTTATAATCAGTTATGCAAGATTTTTAATTTCCCCCTTTAACCTTTCTTTCTGCATATTTTTTCCTCACAGACAGCAATACAATCCTGCACAATATTGATAGTCATGGGGTTTCTATTCCAGCTTGCCTCTTCCTTGTGTTTTGGTACCTTCTCTATCCTGGATTTCATGGGTTTGCTATTTCACAGAGTGATTCTCCCTCTTGGTCAGAATTTGACTCAGCCTGTTCTTTTAGCTGTTTTGCATTAATATCAGTTTCCCAAGGATTTTAATTAATTCTCTTTTTTTTTGTCCACAGTGCTGTTCTTTGTATATTAAGATAAATAAACTATAAAATCCCCTCTGAGTCTTATATTTTTTAAGATAGCTATAATCTTGTTTATTTCTTAAATTCCTCTAGAGCAAAAACACCTCCATGTACTTTCAAATATGCTTCATTTTTTAAAAACAACACTGTTGTGACATTTCTCTGATGTTTCAGTCAGGTATAGGAGGGATATTAAGATGATGTGTGCTCCATCTGTGGTGGCTCTAGAAAGGAGTCTGATAATTAAAGGTCTTCCTCTCTATATATAGCTTTGCTTTAATATGTTTTACAGACTCTCATATCTTCCCACTTTCTAATTTTTATGCGATTTTTTTTCTGTCCCCTGTATTATGTTTTTCTCTTTTTTCCCTTCTGAACATCTTGACTTATTTTGAAGATCTATTCCCAACTGCATCTCTTTATCCACATTTATTGTGAGGGATTAGCAAGGGAAGCTGGGATCCATGCATGATCACAAGACAGGCAGTGGCCACCTTTGCTGGCAAAAGCCCCACGCTGCCACCCCAGCCCAGGCAGTGGGCAGGACTGTGTGGTCTGCACCAGCAGCCCCCAGCCAGGGACACACAGCGCAGCAATGCAGAGGGACTGCAGCTCTGGTCAGGCCCTGCAGCAGAGCCTGGGATGAAGGCAGCTCTCTTGGAACAAGGTTGGCCCTGGCCCTTCCAGCAGCTGACCCAGACCCCCAGCCAAATTCCCATCTCCTTTGATCATTGACCTCACCTACAGATCCCCAGCTCACGTGTATTCTTATAAAATCTAGGATAATTCCATCACATTGAGGAGCATAATTTGTACTTACCTTGCTATACTTGACAGCAGAACTTGATTTCAAAATACAGTAGCATTTTCATTGTACTACACAGAAACCATTCACAGACCCCATTTTTGAATTTGACAGCAAGATACGGAAAATATAGACAGAACTGAAACTTCTTCTATTTGCATTGAGACTCTCAAGATGTCAGAGAAGAAGGATATAGTTTTCCTGTCAGTGTATAAATAATTCCTGAAGAAAAGCTATTACCATTGAAACTTGACTCAGTTAGCAAATGCTAATGACAGTACTGTAATGCAAAATCAATAAAAGTTATTTGAACTAAACCCATGATTTGAGCAGAGTGGAAATACACTTAATTAACACGCATTCAAGTGTTCTAAATAAATGCAATCTCTTTATTTTTGAAACATCATGTTCTGTTCCAGTCATTTTAGTGGGGCTATATTTGGTACAATTTGGCCTAAGCCTACGTAGAGCTACAACTTTCTAAGTGGAATCATTGCCAAGTACTTTATTTCTCCCTGTTCCTTTAGGAAAAAAAAAAAAAAGTTCAGATTTTACAGTTCCTTAAATTAATCATAAAATGAGTGTGTTACAGACTGGCAGGATGGAATGGGTATATGTGCATAAACACAGAGAGATTATTGCATCTTTTGCTATTGACACATTTTTTCATTGAACTGTCAACTTGTGTGTGCTTTCCACCAAAGTAATTTTCCAGAATTTGTGTCTTTGACAGAGGAGAGAGAATACTCTTGAGTGCATGAAGCACATATCTCTCTTATACTGGAATATGAAATAAAAGGTGAAGAAAAGCAGCACTTCGCATCATTACTCTTCCCATGTGCCTTTTCTTTTAGGCTAGGAGCAGTTTTGATACTCTTATAGAAAATAATTAAATCAGGAAGCTATTAGAATGTATAGTCACCTCTCTGACTGAAGGGCTGTGTCTTGAATTCTTATCTCTTCTGTACTCCCCAGTAGATCAAAAACTAGTTGTGATAAAAGGCAATGCTGATTCTTTGCAAGAACCTGTAGCTACCTGGCTAAGGTGCCAGGCTAGATCTCTTAGCCTGAACAGGAACCAAAAGGTTGCAGACTATCTCAGCCTCCTTGTCCTCCCCTGACCCATGGACTGATGTACTTACTAGGAGGTTTCTTCATGGGAAATGTCTGGGTAGTGCTTCTTTTTATAGGTGTCTTACAAATGTCTGAGAGACAGTGAGGGCAAGCCTCAGGCATGATCCCTGCAATACATTGTGAAGGATAGAGACAGGAGGAATAGCCCTGGAGAGCAAAGCTGGGCTTGTCAGCAGCACACAGTGGGCTCATGCTTGCTTCCCCACATCTCTATCTAAAGCTCATCTACAGAGTGAGAACAGAAATTTCTTGTTCCACTCCCCAGTCCATTTCAATAAGAGTTGTTGCAGCCCTGGTAAAAAGCCTGGGACCAGGGTGGCCAAGAGTGCACCAAATGTGTTTTGTAATGATGGACTTGATGAATTTAGAGGTATTTTTCAATCTAAATGCTTCTATGATTCTATAACTCAAAACCTTTATTTTGTTTATATTTGATCATAGTACTCTAACGCCTCAATTGACTGAAGACTTAGGAAAAACTGCTGAGAAAAGGAAACCCAAAAATAGTTTATTGAAATTTATGGTCAGATTATTTAATTGTGTATTTTGGTCTTTTTAATTTGAAAGAAAGAGAACACTTTTAATGCAGGGCTACAATACTTTACATGGAACCCCCTCCCACAGTCTCAGAAGCTATCTTTACATACAACCTTTTTTTCAATAAGGGCTTTTCTGACATTGTCAATGTACTGGAAAAGCCATATATATATATATATATATATATATATATATATATATATATATATAATTAGATATCCAAATACACTAAATCAAAATTATGCACTCAAAGTGGCAAACCATTGCTTTTTTGAATGAGGCATAGTGGAATAGGATGCAGGAAACTCTAAGAACAATAGGTCTGGTCCCCTTTTCCTCTTCTCTTTATATAGAGATTATGAAGGAAGTGAAATGGTTCTGTTTCCTCACATCTGACCTGTGAGAAAAATAGCCTGTGCAGTCAGTTTTAACTTGGGAACACACACAAGCTCTATTTCCCAGTAATGAAATAAAGGACATGTATTCCTCAGAAAGTGAGTAAACAAAACAACGCCTTCATTTCTTCTGGTGTGAGATACTAGTCTCAAGCCTTCTGCTTGCCTCTGTGATGGAAACATTTTGATCTGTAGTAACCAGTTAACCAACATACCAAGTCTTTATTGATGACTATTTGCTATATGCAAACAGTTAATACTGAGTCTTTGTTTTTGTTAACACTGTTAACTAATTATTAGTTAACACTGACTTACTTTGCTTGTTCTGTGATACAATTGATTGTTTGAAGAAAAAAAAAACCTACCCCCCAATTTCTGTTTCCTGTTAGCACCATAATTACAGTTATTTCTGGATTTTAGAGCAGCAATAGATATACAAATTCTGGAATCATCAGCCTCCTCCCCACCCTCATCATTTCTTCCAAATTCACAGATCAACAGAAGCCTACTTTTATGTCATCTAATATTGTTTTACAAGATAACATGAAAGTCGAAATGGAGATTAACTGTTTACAGTGGAGTAAAATGCTGGTTCCTAAAACACTGCACAGTGATGATGCACTCAAAGTGGCAAACCCTTGCTTTTTTGAATGACGCATTTTGAAAAACAGAGGCAGGAAACTGTAAGAACAACTTGGTGTAAACTTACTTAAGGCTTGGATTCAGGGGAAGTGCATTGAGAAGTTTCTGTAACTGGCCACAGAGAAAACGCTTACCTGTGTGCAAGACAGCTTTTGTGCTTCTTTCAGTAAACATAAAGGAGGTGGGATCCACCTGCGTTATTTGTGTGACAGAGAACAAATAATATTGGCTTCAAAATATGACATCACAATACCTTCAGAGGCAAATATTACTCATGTACATGTAACACAATCACATAGGGTAACTATAAACCAAACAAAAGGGTGGCCATATATTTTTCTTAACTGTATTTTTAAATCTAAGCTTCTGCTACATGTCAGAGATCCTTAGACATAATTTCCTCAAAGAAAATAAAGGGTAAGACTTATCCCAGAAGCTTGGGATATACAATTGCAATTCACTTTGCAGATTAAAAATTCATAAAACTTAGGTGTTAAATGCAGGAGAAAATCATCCCATTTGTAATTAAACCATGTGGCATAGATAAAAGTGCAAATTAATTTGATATTCTCATAGTACTTCCCTAGTAGACATTTATCTCCTCTCTGAAATCAACACACAGCTTAACCTTCTTCATCATCACAGAAATCCTCCTGGGCTATTAGGACAATATGCAAGACCATGGCCAGTGCTCCATGGGAAGTTATGCTGGGAGTCTGATCGTTGGTCCCTCTTGAAGTTTCACACAGCAGGAAATCAAATTATTTAGGATCAAATGACTTGTGGCTGCAGTGCCAGTGGAATTAATAAAATTTGATGACACGTGAATTTGAACCTCATTTGGATTTCAGTGTTGGCATTGTATCTTGAAGCCAGAAAAGAATTCCTAAAAGGCAGTTTGTATACAGATCTTACCCTAAAAAAATACACTTCCCCATATACAGAAAACAATAAAGTGTTACTGTATGTGACTTAAAAATATAATATAAATTCAGTGCAACTGCAAATGTTATCAGATTCAAATGGTGTGATTTGCACCATAAGCACTGTTTTTCAGCTAAGAACCTGGAATGCAGATAAGCAAAAGTACAGACAAAATTGATCCTTAAAAATGCTTATGAACGGGAATCTTGAATTAAGTGATCATTAACTGTCATGAATCCAGCAATAAAGAAAGTTTTCTTCCCTGTTTTTAGCCAGCTGTAAACTTCTGTGAACCATGACTGCATGGTCAGCAGGTCTTGACATTTCACCAATTAAAAAGAAACTACTGTGATGACTTTTGCCATGACACAATTTCATATGCTAAGTAAATGCATTCTGACAAATGCAAATCCACAGTTCCATTTCAATAAGATTTCCTTCAGGAAAAGGTTTGATATACTTCTGTCATGACTCATGATAAATGCCTGAGCCTTAGGAAGGAAATTTATATGAAACCAATAAATAAAGATATTACATTTACAACTGTATTTGATATGAATGTGAATAGTAATTCCATATTAATATAACTGCCATCTCTGCTGCCATTATTTGACATCTTTTATGGAAAGCCTGTATTTTTGGTTTTCTGAAAAACTCCCCAAAATATCAGTATGTGTATATATATATGTAGAGGGAAAGGAGAAAGGGAGGTGATTTTTTTTCATGATGCATACCAAACAAGAGGACAGAGGGTCTGAATGATTCAGCTGTTCCCATGCTGTCTGGAGATCAGGAGATGTGCTGCTGTTTCCTTGCCAGATTTTTTTGACACCAGGAATATGAGAAAGTATTTAGTCTTCATGTAGCTCTCTCTCAAATATTCAGCTCTTATAACAAAGAACAATCTAAAACACAGTACGTACAATCAGCTATTTATACTTGTTTTCACTTTGTAAACTGTCTCCAAACACTGTTTGATGCACTGCTTTCTCAAAACATTCATGCACATCCTCTTTACTTCACATCCATTTGTAAAGAAAAACATCACCCCCCGACTAATTTTGACTTTGTGCCTGTTGAGAAAGGCTTTGGGTTCAACCTTACAGTTTTCAAGTAACTGCTCTCAGACACGTGGTTTGCTGTATAACTGATGTTATGGGACTGTCTTTTAGCTTATATTGATACAGCATCTTTCTGTCATTTCATGCAGAGGTTTACTCTTGGCTTAGGGGTGGAGCAAGTAATTTCAGTGATTTACTTCAAGATTTTAAATACTCCTATTTTCTATTCCACTGTAGTAAAGGTTTACATGCTAAATTTAGGAAGCTTTGTATTGTTCGAGGCACCTAGTGAATAATAAGAAGGCTGTGACACACTGAAGCCATTCCTGAAATAACTCCTCCCTCCTGGACATCAGCGAGCTTAAGTGAATCATTCCATCTACCTCAACTGAAGTGCTCATTCAAGAACCAACACTGTCAGCAGTCACTGTGTTTATATTTGTAGTCTCTTTTGCTCTGAGGCTGGTCTGGCATATTTGCTTTTACATTAAAAGAAATATTTATGTTTTGCTAAGTTACTTTTTCAACTCACAGAGAGTAAAAAAGAGAGTGTTGGGGTTTTTTTCTATCATTCTCTTTTGGTTTGGTCTTTTTTGGTCATTATAGCAAAAATAAAGCTAAGAGCCCATACAATTAATATTTTTTAATGTGTCTCTACATGCAAATTCATGGAAAGTTTTCCAGAGCATCACTATGCTTTTCATTTTGGTTAAATTATTTTCTCCCTTGAAACAACTGCTGACTTAAGACAGAGAGAGTGTCAAGGAAAACAATGATTGGATCAAAAACTATGAAGATGCTTTGGCTATGGAGAGCTGTTTTCCTCACTGATTGGCTTGTCTCAAAAAATACGGCCATTCTTCGGACTGCCCCTAATATCCATACTCTCTGAATATTACTTATTCCCCTCAGCTTTCTATAATAGCATTGACTTGAATTTAAATTTCTCATTGTACCCAAGGACCCTGTCATGTTCTAGAAACAGATATCTTACATTTTCTGTGGGGCTACAAAGTCCACAGAAACAAGGGTTGTAGTAGATCTTCTACCACTTGAAATCTTTAAATCATATGAAGACTTTTAAGACCTGTTTTAGCCTGGGCTGATGAGGCTTTTGAGTCATAACCCTACAGCACACCTGTGCAATACACCCATGGTGAGAAGAGACTCAGGGCAGGTTGATGGCACAGATACCTGATAAGGCTGGGCTAAGACGAGATGCATCCACACACTCCTGTTTGAATCACAGCACCACAGTTTCCATCCACCTTTGGAGGCAGAAAGGAGAATCTGGCACTTTGAACAGGTACAATTTACTGGTGTTAAAGCAAGGGGATGGGACACAGGCACATGCAGCAGGAATTGATGTCTCTACCAAATCAGCATGTCAAAAAAAAATGTGTTGTAAGATGAAAGTAAGACCTGGATTATGTAAGAAGGCTGTTAAGATGATCTCACCTAACAGGGAAATCTGCAATCATGGTGTCAGTCCTAACAGTTTGTAGCTGGGGAGGATCTCAACAAAAAATACTGTGTGTGCACATGTGATGCATATGCCTGCCTATGCATAAAGACACATAATACAACAAAAATTAAAAAGAACATTATTATACAAAACAAGAACAGCATGGGTTATCAACATATACTAGTAAAGTGAGACTCTCTAGTTAATACATGCAAGAAAACAATATAAATGGCCATTGCCTAGCAAATGATATTGTAACTTTTGCCTAAATTTTTCAGGCTTGGCCCTAATGGTGTTCACACCTGTCTCTGGAGAAACCTGTAACAACAAATGTTTACCACGTGTTTACTGTAAACATTAAGTACTTTTATAAAGCTGATTTCTCATGGAGTGAGAAGCTATTCAGATTCCATTCGGAATCAATGAAGAGCTGAAAGGCAGAAGGAGACCAAGAGGTAAAGCTGGTAGTAACTGATAGTCATGGGCAAGAGAGGTTACTAATTACTAGTGCGCTTCTGTGCTGTTCAAAGCTGTCATTGAAGACATGGGGAAAGAGGTGATTAAGTTTGTGTGATCCTGTTTTAAATTACACAGTAAAATACCTGACAGTACTGAAAAATGCAAAGTAGTATACTGGGGGGAGAGTAATCCTAATTACTTGTAACAGAACAATTAATTACTACCACTTTGAAAATAGCTTTTGAAACTGTTGTGCATAGAGCTTAGGACTTTTCAAAAAGTCAAGTAAAATGTTGGGAATTTTTATTATTGGGAGTGAGAACAAAACAGAAAACATCCATACATACTACACACACATGCTGAGTAATACTGACAGTTCTGGTACTTCAGTCCCAGAAACTAACGCAGAACTGTTTGAAAAATTATAAAGAGAAACAAGAAGGATCAGCAAAATGGAGACACATTCATTTTATACGAGATTAAATTAGGGAATGTGTTGGAGAAAGGAGAAGATAGAATAATTACTTGCTCCAGTAAGTGCCAGGAGCCAGGAGAAAAACCGATAGTTTTCATTGATTGCACTATTTTCCAAATGCCTTCTCTTGGTCCCTGCTGGAGGCAAAATGTCCAGTTAAATTGATGGTTTGATCAGCTGCAGTATGTCTACTGTGTTGTTCTCAAGCATGTTTTTTACATCTTGCATAATTCCTCTGTTTGGCTGCCTTCACGGGCAGCTGGGGGGACAGCAACAATGAAGTGAGATGCCAAGGAAGGTCAAATCAGAATGGTCTGCTTCAAGGCAGAATTTCTTGAGTTTTAGGGAGCACTCTTACACAGCTAAAATGCATAATGAATTATGAGTCTGATGATGACCTTCACCAGTTATATGAAATATGTATGAGCAATATTTCCATGTCTGTCCTGTGAGCTTGTAAAGGACAATTTTGCACTTCTTTCATTTTTAAAATAGCACCAATTTGTGGAAACAGAATGATAGGAAATCACCATCTCCATAATTATCATATTTCCTGCTCACTGCTGCTGCCCCTGTAAGACATAATCAGTCACTGAGTTCTGATGTTGCCCAGCTAATTTTTGTACTTTGGCAGTATCTGTTACCTTAATTGTCATGGTAACAGATGGTTTTGATTTCTTATTAACCTATTTTAACATTACATGACTAGGAAGGGTTGTGAAAGAAATAGTAATAAAAGTGTTTAAATAATCTCGTGATGCCTGGAGACAAATACTTGGGTATAACACTTCCTTTTCAAAAGACAGAATTAAAAAAAATATATTAGGGTTACTCAAAAACATGTGTTAAAAGAAAATAAGATGAGGAATTACAGAGTTTTGCTCATCTTTCTCAGATATATAGTTGATGCTTCTGATAAATTAGGGTCTATGAGTCAAAACTGAAAAGAATTTTTAACATAGATTTCATCATCAGTATTACCTTTAGTCTGAAAAGTCACAAACTATTACTTGATCAAACAAATTATCCATAATAACAATCACATCATGCAAAGGCCTACATTATTTGTGCAAATGTAGTGAGGTTTTTAGATGATTAAGAAATCTAGATCATGTGCAACTGAAAGCATGTTGTTAACAATAAAACCAGACAATAAGCACTTTTATTCTATGCTGCTAAATAACTGGAATTATCGACATATTTGGTAACATACCAATCAGATTCTATTTTAAAAGGTTTATCTCAGATCTACCTTAAAAAACTACCTTTTTTTACTGTAGCATTTAGCATTTTGTCAGCCAATATAACAAAGACCTTAGAAAAGCAGTATGCACATATGGCATCACATGCACAGAGCATCAGTGCTCTTGAGATACTACATTCTCCTGGGAATTTTCAATGTCTTTTGATCCAATTCAGATAGATTTAAATTTCATTTATTTCCTTAGCAACTTAGGAATGCATCCCTTTTAATCTTGTTTTCCTAACTATCAAGGTTTGTTTTTTGCAAAGAGCACCCCTTACTGATGTAAAATCATCATAATATCTAATCTGTTCCGGAAAATATCGAAACCAGAAAGCAGCATGGTTTTCTTTTTTTTTTAACTACCAGAGATTCTGTAACTGATCAACAGTGATTATTCAATGGAAAAGTTAATCTTTTCATGAAAACACCATCCAAAAAATCTCTTGGAAAAGCAATGGGCTTGGACTACAATCCCTGGAGTGATAAAATGTGATCTTCTTGGCATCGTTTCCACTGTGCAGATCAGATTATCTAGCTGCAGGTTTGAGCCCTAGCAGAGCTTGCTGCAGTGGTTGGAGGTGCCATCACCTATTTATTCCTCCTCACACCTGGGATGGGAGAATGTAATAAGGGACCAGCGCCACATGGCACAGCTCACAGTCTAATCTGAGCCTCACCTTCAGAAACTAGTGCATGAAAGCTGTGAATTGCAAGGGCTGGAAATAGTTTCTTTTATCGAGTCTGCTTTAGGGGCAGTCGTGCCTGATGAGGAGGTGGGAGAGACAGCCGGCAAGGGCAATGCCTTCAGCTGTGGCAGTGAGAATTTTTGGGAGAGCCTTGGTACGAGCCTTGAATCTGATTGGGGGCTTGGCGGCAGCTTCATTGCTCTGTAGGAGTTGGTGCAGCTCTCAGCTTAAATGCCTGAGTCCTTGAGAGAGGACGTAAACGCTTCCATGAGGAGAAGAGGAAGAGAGACAAGAGTAGTAGTGAACGCCATGATACAAGACAGAAAAAATTAAGTTGCATTCTTTCTGCAGCGTAGGATGCGAGGATATGGGTGCTGAATGGAAACACAGATACACAGCAACACAACTTTATCGACGGTAAATGGTGTTAATTTAGCTCGTTCATTTTCTTTGGCAGGAGAACTAGTTTTCTAGGAGAAAATAAATGGGGGGGGGGGGGGGGGGGCTAAGGAATGTGGCATGATGTCACCCCGGGAAGCCAGCGGAGATGGGGCATAGGACGGTGACGGAGAGTGACTGAAGCAACACTGTAAGTTATAGAAAGCTGGCCCAGAAGGAAGAGGGGCACCTGCTGAAGGGCTGGCCTTGGAGGCGTTTTGCCTAGCAAACTCACTAGCGCCCGTGCCGCGGGAAGAATTTAACCCTGGCACGGCACGACGCGGGTCCCAGCAGGGCAGGGCAGCACCACACCGCTCCAACGGCATCCCACGACGGCCAGAGCCAAGATGGCCGGGAGCGCCGCCCCGGGGCGGTGGGAGCTCAGCGCGGGGGGCGGCGCGGCCCGGCGGGGGCAGAGCCACCTCCGCCCGCCCCTCGCCAGCCCCGGCCCCGCCCGGCGCTGCCCCACGGCTCCGAGCGGCCACGGCAGCGGCAGCGGGTGAGTGCCGGCGGGCGGGAGCGGGTCGGGGACGGCCGTCTGTCAGTCCGTCCGTCTATCCGGCCCAGGGAGCCGTCCTTCCCTCCCTTCGCGCCAGGGGCACAGGCGCTGCCCGGACTGCGGGTGCGGTGCCGCTCGCCCGGGCGGGGCCGCTTCCCGGTGCTCCCTGCGCAGGCGGCGGCGGGAGCCGGATCCCGCCGGGCTGTGGGGAGCGAGCCGCGCTCTGCCTCCCAGCGCGGTCCGGCCCAGGGGCCATCGGTGCCTGCGAGGGGGCAGGGGCGCCGTGGGTGACAGATGCGCCTGTGTGCGTGCTTGTGTGTGTGTGTGTGTGTGCGCGCTTGTGTGTGTGTGTGTGTGTGCGCGTGTGCTCGCAGCGGTTCGGCGCCCTTCTGCCAAATAAGGAGAAGTTTAATTTCCATACCACCGATATACTGCCTTGCAGCAGTGTATTGGCGTCAGGGGTATCAGTCTAATAGCTGGCGTGCACTTCTGATAGTTGGTGTGTTGAGCATCTACAGGACAAAGCAAGTATTTAAGTTTTGAAATACCGAGCGTCCCTTCTCTTTGCTCAGCCACGCTTCTCTGATCTCTAAAGTCTTGCCTAATAATGTAGAATGTAACTTTTTAAATTCTAAATAATGCTGTTTATATTGATGATGTACATATCAACGTGAATTTAGAAGGAGCTGAGTGTAAAAAGGAGCCTTTAAAGTGAGAAGAACGTTTTTAAAGAGAAGACAGTTGTGCCGTTGTAATGACCAATACCAAAACTGGCAGTCTGACAAGTAATGGGAGTGTAAGCTTTCTAAGAGATGGGTCATATTTTCCTTGCTGACTTGATCTGTTTAGTGCGGAGTCCAACAAAATCCGGAAGTCTGTGGAGTTCACCTGGGGCAGTTGCAGCTATGCAGCCTTGCTGCCCTGCCCTTTGCAGCGGTGGTCCCGCGGCAGCACGCCCAATTTCAATGTCACCTGCCGGTCTGCTGCTGATATCCGCTGCGGTGCTGCTGGTACCGTGCACTGGGGATGAAGCTGTGGTTTGATTGGGGCTTTGCCTGGAAGCCATGCTGACAATTAATCTTGCTCAGGTTTGCATGTTAAAAAGAAACTTTTTTTTTTTTTTTTTGCATGTGGATTTTGGATTTAAAAGTGAGACTCTGCTGCAAAGGTTTTTTTGCCTCTTGGGTGAATCATAAGGCGTCAGGAAGTGGATCTATGTCACTCTTGCCTATTTTAACTCAATAAAAAAAGAAAGGAGGGGAAGCTTTTTTGTCTTAGGAAGAGTTTGTGATGCATTCAGATGTCTGTTTTTTAACTCCACTTTCATACTACGCAGAAATCCCGGTTTCTTGAACAACAGAGTGGCTCCTTATATTTGTGTTTAGAATGTAACAAGATTGTAACTTGTGTTCTCTTCCCTTCAAATGCAGAGGTGCAGAGGCTCTTTATCTGTTCAAGACTAAAATCCTAGATTATCCTGTAGCCATGCATCTCCCAGCTACTGGGATTTATGAAGTGCTGTGACATTCCTAAAGAACTGAGAACACACCAGAATGGTGCAAAGGATTTACAGGATTCCTAATAAGTTTGTCTTTTTTTTTTTCCTTCTAGACCACAATGAATGTGGAACATGAAATTAGCCTCTTAGTTGAGGAGATTCGGCGGCTGGGAACCAAAAGTAAGTATTGTAGTGTCTCTGTGTGGATGTGGTCACATTATAGATGTGTGTATGTACATACAGGTCACCATGTGTGCGTGTCACACATGTGTAGTCATGTTACATCAAACTAAGAGCTTGGCAAATTCAAATGAGCAGGTAACGTGAAAACCTGCATATGGACTTCATGTTGGACTGTAAGGCACTGCCTGTGCTCCATCCTTTAAAGTAGTTCTGTTATAAAGTTAAACATTTAAGCCCCTGCAGCAGAGAGGACTTAGGCCTGAAATCCTGCTCCCTGAATCCTGAGTCAGCTGCAGGAGTCACCTTTTCTTTAGGCTTTCAATATTCGCTACAGTCACCACAGAAGAAAGCTGCACCTTCTCCTTCCACCTCCTTCCTTGGTAACTTCTTTACTTCAGAATTCATGCATTTCCTTTCTGTTCATCCTCTTGTTATTTGGAAGAAATTGGTCTGTATGCCTAAAACTAATCCAGGAGTTATATGTGTAGTTCTAAACTTCCTTAAATTTGTTTAGACGGTACCATTTTCTCTTAAGATTGTTTTTCATCACTGAAACTCCTATTTCTTTACAAATATTTATGCAGTTTGTGGATATGCTACCTGTTCCTATATGTCAGTTCTGGTGCCATTTGTTCAGTTCCACTTGTTTTTCAAAACCTAAATGCATATGTACATCTTGCATTTTTATGACTGCATCTGGTTTTTAGGAGTAACATAACTTTAACATATATTTTTAAATTTTTACTTTGTGTGAAAATTCACATTGCGGCCTTTTCAATGTGACCCTCAAAGATTAATGAGTGAAAAAATTGTGAAGAAAGTATTTTAATGTATGGTTTCGATTTAGGTTGGAGGAACAGTGTGTTGGACTTGATCCTTATGGGTCTCCCTCAATTTGAGATATTCTAGGATTTTAATTATTTAAAACTAATTTCCTCCAAAGCCTGTGCTTGTCATAGGTTTCAGAAAGTCATCATTAAAAGTAAACAGAGCAGATATATGGTCCTTGATACAAGTCTCTGGAAGGAAAGGCAAAGTTAGATTAGGCAGAAGTTCTGCCTGGTGTTTATCATCAGCATTTATCATAATATGATCCCAAATAAACTGGGAAGCACAGTGGGGTTTGCTTTCAGTGTTCTCTGTGCCACCTTATCTCCCCAGGAACCTCCTAACTTGAAGGAAATCTACATGATGTCTTTTATTTAGATGCTGATGGACAAGTGAGTGTGAAATTTGGTGTGCTGTTTTCTGATGAGAAGTGTGCCAACCTCTTTGAAGCCCTGGTGGGAACGCTTAAGGCGGCAAAACGACGGAAGATCGTCACTTACCAAGGAGAGCTGCTTTTACAAGGTGTTCATGACAACGTGGATATCATGCTGCTTCAGGACTGAGGCAGTGTTTCAGCTCTGTGTTAATGGAATTGCTTGAAACAGTTTGATCAATCAAACAATTGTTTGATTTGCCACATACTCTTAATAAGGCTGATCATTCCAAGGAGTTTTGATGTATTTTCTATATCTTTATAGTCAAAAGAAAACTGTCCTATTTTGGAAAACATTCCCTTTTGTAAGTCTTCCTAAAATGGTACTGTATGTGAGTAATGTAAAAGATGCCAGATCTTTTTCTCTCTCTTTTTTTTTTTTTTTTTTTTAATCTCAGGTAATTCTCTCAAATGTCTGGTGGTTATTTTCAACATATGAAGAAGAGGACTGGTAATTTGATGTTTACAAATGAAAATGTGCCATGAAAGTATAAAATAAAAGCACATACTTAAATTTGTGTTATTCTTACTGCTTACGTTTCTCTTTTTATTTGCAATCTGAAATGAAAGCAAACTGAATTCCTGCAAGGAGCATATTTAGGCAACTGTTCAGAAAGCACGATAGTGAGATAGAAATCATTTTGCAGCGCGATTCAGTAGAAGAATGACTGCCCTTTGGGTTGACCAGATTGTGCACAAAAAGGCATGCACATTAAATGTACCTCATTCATCTGTGGCAGGGTCATATACTTTTGTTTTCTTGTCCTCTAGGCTTGTGAAGGAAGTGGGTGAGGAGCTCCCTGAATGCTTTCATGCAGTGTTAACCGGAAGTTAGTTCAGCAGCTTCAGGCTGTGGTTCTTTTCCTCATAGAAGTCCTACTTTCTCTAGATCTCTCCAGGCAGTAGGTGGCAGGGGAGGGGAAGAAAAAAGCCCTTTTGATTGTTTTCTAGCTTGCTGCCAATTCTTTTTATCAGGTAGAAGTGTACCCTGCAGTAGTGAGAAAGAGTTGCTGCATGAGGAAAGCAGCTGTGGGTAAGCAAACTGCTTACTGCTCTGTGCTTGCACTCCACAGCTGCAGCTCTTAAAGGTTGCAGGATAGTTGAATTTCCCTTAGCAGCCTTTTACAAGTGCAAAAAGTTTGAAAAGTGTCTCCTCATTTACAAATCCTGCAATTGCATGCATTGTTATGGCATCTCTACAAAGCTGTGTAGTTCCAGCTGCTACCCCTTTCGACTTCTTTTGCTCTGCTTTGTGCAACAGGAAAGCAACTTAGATCCTGTGTGCAAACAGATCTGGGCTGCCTCTGCTTGTGCTGGCCCCAGAATCTGGAGAGCTGGGAAGTAATACACAGAGAAACTTGAGCTGTCTGGGTCCAAGCCAGCTGGAGTGGAGCTCAGCACAGCTTACTGGCTCCAGGGCTCTGCCACTCTGGTGCAGCTCTTCTGCTTCCTGACCTGAGCTGGCAAGTGCCTGCACCCCTGTGCTCCTCAGGCAGAAAGAAGGGGGACAGAAACCCATGCCTTCTGCCAGAGGGGTGAGACCAGACAGCTGTGAGTTGCCAGATAACTACAGCTGGATTTTCTTCTGCTTCTGTTTTGCTGCAAGAGTCTGGATTGTCTCGATTCACAGAATAGCCTGAGTATGCTGACAGATACCAAGTGCTTTGTGGATTGTCTGAGATGCTACTTTTGGTACAGAGGGTACCAACCTATCCCAGCCAGGAAATAGCTCTCTGTGCAAGCTCATGACAGCTCTTTAAGCACTGAGGGGCTCAGCCTTGAAAATTTAGTAAAACCAAACCAGTAAACATAAGGCCCAGTGCTGAGTTTGAGCCAAGACAGGACTATGAAGAGACCTTTATGTCTCTCTTACTTTAACAATACTAATAAAAGCGCTCATGGCTTCTGGGAACAGCATGTAGAAAGAGACAGGGAAACTTGGAATTAAAATAAATGTAACAATCAGAGGAAAGTGTAGCTTGTGTACTGCCTGGGGCAGTTGAGTTTCATTTTCTCTCTGATTCTGAAAGCAGGAGAGGAACAACAGGAACAAGGATGTATATCTAAGAATTTGCGTCCAGTGCAAAGTTTAATCCAGTATCTACTGGCCTCAGAATTGTGTAGGGTTTTCACTTCAGGTTATAGACAAGCACTGTTGACTTTCTAATTTATTTTTTCCCCAGAGAAAATCAAATACTAACATTTCTTCCCATGCATGGGACAACACATCTGTTAAGGAAATAATTTCCACAGCAAATGGCCTGGATATGAGACATAGTTCCTGGAGCACTTGATTCAATAATAGAAAGCTGGGGGGAGGAATTACCTATTTCTATAAACAGTAGTACAATCAGCACTCCTCTGAAATGGGTTTGTGATTGTGCCAGCTATGGCTCTGAAGGAAGTTTGCAGGGCAGCCAGGAGCACCAGTCATTCCAAGACAGTAAGTAATTCTGACTGTGGGGAAGTAGAAAGAATCAGAGATTTTTGACAACAGCGTAAGTCTTGTGTTTCTGTGGTTGAAATGACCCCCAAGGTATTAGAAAGTCTTTTTTCCCAGCCCTGCGACTGAAGAAGTCGAGATTTGTTGGTTTTGCTTTTCAAGGTTGTTTATTTTTTCTTATCTAATACATTCTTTCTCTGACCTGCTGAGATCTGTCCAGCAGGTTGAGTTGTGGCACAGCCACTGTCCTTGGGGTGGTGTTAACTTTTTATACTACGAACTACGTGTACTTTATTTATAATAATTTTCCAATACCTATCACCTATGTCAGACAGTCTGTCTCAACCCTAAACCAATCCAGAAGTGTCACCATCCCAGCAGAAGATGGGAGGACAAGAAGGAGAAGGAGGACAGGACATGCCCAGATTCCTCCATCTTGCCTCTCGAACCCCCATTCTAAAACCCCTAAATTCTACTTTTTCACCCTGTAACAAATTAACTATCATTCTACTCAAACTCTTGTGGCTTGTAAATCTTCACACAAAGTTGGTAATTTTTTTCCATGGACTAAAATTGAAGACACAGGTGTTTTTGACTCCATGCCAAGGTCTCTGAGCCCCTTGCCAGGGTCTTGAATCACTCAGGGCAGCCAGAGGAATGTCCTGAGTCCTGACACGTAAGAGATATCGGTAGCTGCCTCCTGCCTGTGATAATGCTGGGAAATCAATGGAAGTGTAGCTTGGCTAATTCATCTTCTCAAGATCTGAGAGCATGGTGGAAACTTTAAGAGAGGTTGGATGAGCCCCAGGCAAAGCTAACTGATACAATTTAAGATGTCACCTGTGCATGTCTTCATCTGGGACTGTTAGAGTAGATTGTGGAGTGGAGTGTGTGCTCTCACACTCACCCATCTCAGCTGTTTCCATACAACATCCAGTGACTGGAGATAAATGTGCTTTTCAAAGGAGTTCTAACTATGCTGTGAAGGTGCTGAGGTGCAGGTCTGCATAACCTCTTGTGGGAAGTGGTGACATCTTAAACTTTGCAGCTATTTCTCTTGTGAGCATAGGTTTTTTTTTTTTATTTTATTTTTTTAATTTTTGCTAGGAGCATGAGCAAAGCAAGGATTGAAATATATGCAACACTATACTTTATGTGCTTCTCTTATTGGAATTTTGAAAATGCATGTTGTGTTTTGCTTGTTTCTCATGTTCCCTCTAAAGCTTTGCTGGAGGTATTCTTTCTGCTCCGAGGGATTTCACTTGATGAGAGCAATGTCACTTTCACCATTCATTCCTGTGTAAAGCTTTGCTACAAAAAAACACTTGAAGAAAAGAACAAGAGGAAGAGAAGCAGGAAGTTCTTATATACTGAAAACTTATTATATTGCCACTGATACTTAGTGGTTTTATTTTAAATTAGTTTCATAAATAGGCTGAGATTCTCCTCTAGTCTGGCAGCACAAAATATTAAGCATGTTTAAACAGCTGCAGAGCCTTTGCCAAGATGACCCCGCATAATTATCACAGGACTGGCCTTATGGCTCTGTACCAAAACACTAACCCTTAATGATATCTTTGTATATCTTCACTTAGTATATAAAACAGTTCTAAAAGCTTGTTCCACAGTCTCCAGCAGAAGTTATGTTCAGAATTACTTGAAAATCCTTTGTCTGAAAACACGATAGGAATCATGCTTTCAAGCACGTTAAAAAAGCACAATGTTTCTTTTGGAAGCTGGCAAAGTCAGTAATTTTGCAAAATTCATGTGATCTTCCTTTTCTCTCAGCAGCAAAACCCATACCATTTTAGATCTCCTAATGATTTGATTTTCAATGCAAGATATCTTCAGCATTTTGATCTGAAATGTCATTCTCAAAGAAAGTCAAGAGCAAGTTGATGAGTTGCTCCAGTGCAACGATTTCCAGGATTCCGTATGGTCAGTGTTTCCAGTACCTCTGGATTAAAAATAAGTCAGATGGGTTATTTGAGGATAAGTGCTTGACAGTGTTTCTGGAAAGCAGTGTTTTTAACATCTTGTTACATAAACTGCCTAATGTGAAATTACTCTAATAAAGTTTTCCTGAGGGTGGTGGTTCAGTTGAGTTCTGCCACTCTGAGTACAGCTTTAGCCACAAACACACTGCAGTGCGTATTTAAGCAGCCAAAACCAGTCTGCTGGCACACATTTAGAATAACACACCAGAAGCAGCATTATCTTCTGGTGTAGCCTAGATGTCATTGCAGATTATGCTTCTCTCTGCCAGAGCACCTGAGTGATTCAAATATCAGCCTGGTAACCTAGAGAGGGAGTAGTTCGACCTACAAATGCTCTCCTGAATCTTGTCAGATCAGATCCCAATCAAAACTCCTTTCAGAGAAATGCTTAGAGTCAGACCTGAGCATTTTCCAGCACAGCATTTTCACAAATGTAGCAGCATTATATCCATGACCTTGTTCCTTTTTGGAGCTTCTTCCTGCACAACCACTGAAAGCTGAGTGACACTAAGGGTTTTGCTGCCACCTTGCCATGCTTAAAGCTCTTCTCCAGGGAGGACAATGGTATGTACCATGTAATTGTATATTGGTACAACAGGTATTCCAAATCTGACTATTTTTTTTCCCAGTGGGGAAACAAGCAGTAAAATGGCAATTATGTTTGAATGGGAATATTGTGATCTGCATTTCCTGCTCCTTGCTAAGTCTGCTAAATGCCACAGAAGATCATGTTAGTAAAATTGATAGTCTCTATCTTCCAAAATTAGGTCTTTTGCAAAGTTTTGGTGATAGAAGACATATTACTGCCAGGTCTTTACTAGTCAGGAGGCCTTGGTGCCTCTGCAGCTGATGTTCTAAAAAGCTTCCTTTATAAAATCCTATTTTGGAGCACAGTATGATTTTCTTGGAAATCTGCTTTCAGTTTTCTAAGGGAAAAAAAGAGAGTCAACAGTTGTCAAAGACACTCATCACAATTCATCAGGACTTCAGCACCATGAAGCACTTCACACAGAAGTCAAGATACAAACATGGAAATAACTATGTTGCAGGTAACTTCAGTGGCATTGGAATATTTAAATTCAAGCATGTGACATCTGCAAGGTACTCTGGTAGCTCCAAGTCCACAGGCACGAAAGGTTTCACTAGAAAACTTTACTGGGAACCTAAAATCATGCAAACATTCCTATACCCAGAGGCATTGCCACCTTGTCTCCACTGTACACCAACGTGCCTGTCTCAGACACATGACTACAGGGAATCAAGACACACACATGCCTCAAGCCAACCAAGGATGCGTGTTGGGAAGCAGGACTGAGTAGTCCTTAGCTTTATACAAAAATGTCTGTAATTTTCTCCTTAAGCACCCACTCAGACATCTTTCATTATCCTGACGAATTGGTTCTGGCCTGAAGGGGGTGGGAGCAGCATCAGCAGTGGGTGGGTGCAGGTTGCTGCCAGGTCCCTGCCTGGCACGTGGTGTGCCAAAAAACGTCAGCAGGCAGAGAGAAATTGCTGTGTGAAAAGCTGTGCCTCAGGCTCCTTAGGAAGCTGGTCTGTGCTTCTGTGTCAAGCGACACTGAGGTTGAACAGTTTGCTCAATGCCAAGAGCGGATTCCCTAACCTGTGTCTTTGTGTCTGGAAAACAAGGCCTCTCTGTGTGCTTACATTTGCATTGTGTTCCACTCCAGTATATCCAGCCAGCTGGCCCCATAGCAGGGAGCTGCTGTAGTGGGACTTTCTCAGAGCTGTTTACTTCACTATGAGCACTTTTGGCAGTTTATAAAGTCATAGAATGTTTCAAGTTGGAAGGCACCCATAAGCTTGTAGCATACATCACTTGGTTCTCTCTCAAACACCTTGCTTAGTGAAAAAAGGAGTTCCCAATCATGCTTGGGACCCCAGTCATAGATGTGCACCCTATTATGGGTCTTGACAGCTTTGTTGACATTAATGAACACATCTCGGCTTAAAAATATAAGAATACGTGGCCCGGAGAATGAAGGGTTAAAACATGGCCATACCACAGTCCCACTGCCTTTGCCAAGTTTATGCCTGTACACAACGTGCTTCCCCTACATTTTGAAAGCAGCCAAAGACAGCAGGGTTTGCATTTGGATGCAAAAGTCAAACCTTCCTCTCTGCGGTCTGCAGCCCGAGCGCCAGCAGGATGTTGTGGTGGGTGACAGCCAGGGGTGAAACCCTTCTGCAGAAAAGAAAACAAAACCAGCTCATGTCAGCAGAAGCAAGAGGGAGTGAATGGTATAAACACAGCAAACGAAATGGTACTGCGAATTTTTGCTTTATGACAATCCAGACTACCCGTGATCATGCAAGCACATATTTTAAATGGCTATATTTTGAACAAAAAAAGAAACATCACTAAAACTGTCTAGAAAACTCCTGACTTGAGCTGTTCCTTGCAAGTTGAATGTGTTGCTGTCAAGTCTCATGATAGTCTCCTTTAAATTTAAGAAACAAAACTAATCATCTTTGCATTGTTAGTTACAGACGATGGCAATAATCTTGGCCACTTAATGATGTCTTCAGGGTAAAATGCAGACAGCTGGCATTTTATCCATTTATAATTAGTTTTTAAATGGCAGTGCCATCCCTTCTCTCCCCCTCTGCCTCTCCCACACACACTCAGCATTTTATGAGTCAGGCTGCAAGAATATCAAGAGGCTGATGCAAAAATTAGATTTTGGAAAGTTTGCTTTTAAAGAATGCTTGAGGTGCTTTTTCTTTGCCTTCCTTACTTTTCTGGTCATACTTCCAAGCTGCTGTCTGCAGTACAAGAGTAATGTTTTCATTAAATCTAAAATCTTGAGGGTATTGTATGGCTAAGGTGAGGCCACAAAAGAAATACATTTTCTTTGCATCAAATTTCTAAGAATGCTTCTGTATCTTATAGAATCCTTATTTTTGCAAGCATCTAGAAGCCCGTGGGGCAGTTCATATGAGATCAAACCATGTATTGGGCTGTGGCTATAGAAAAAAAGAAGCAATCAGTGTGAAAACCATGAGTTTTATTACTGCACTCACCATCTAAGCACATTCCCATCCTCAGCATAGGTAGTGTGTGAGCCACTCACGTGTTGCATCATGATCCTGTGGCTTCACAACCACAGTAGTTGGGGCTACCATACCACGAAACCAGATGGTGCCAAGGCCACAGCTTGGACATAAAGTCATACTCTAGACACATCTGTCTCATGAGAATGGTTTATATTACCAGCTCAACCCATTACCATTACTGTTTAAAAAAATCTGCCTGGCATGAGCTGTGTTTCAGGCTTAAAGGTTCACTGGGGTGGTACAGCTGTGGAGGCTTCTGGGTGATCTGGTCACCTGGCTGCTGGAAGGCAGCAAGCCTGGGGGAGAGGTCCAGGATGAAACTTCTGAGAAAATCTGAGGTTCTACTGGGTGCTCTGCCCAGGCTTGCCCATGGTAACGAGAAGAGGCTCTGCTCTAGAGATGCTGTTGTCTCTGCTATGGATACAGCCATGCAGCTCCTCCTCACCTGGAGGTCCACAGTCTGAGGGGTGAGCATGGTACCTCTACCTCCCAACCCTGAGATGTGCCTTTTGGGGGGACTGTCCAACAGGGTGACTATCTCTGCCCTTGTTGGGGAAGGCAAAGTGTGAGTTTGTGCCTCTATAACAGCAGCAGTCGATTTTACAGGTACCTATCCTCTTTTGGTGTTGTTTGTATCTCTAGGGTATGCCCAAGCTATATAACCATACCTGTTATACTACAAAATATCTCCATCTTTGCATAATGGGTAGGCAAAACAACCTTTTGAATTCTTAGCCCATAGACCCCAGAAGATGTTCTCATTAAGGCATCTGATCATAGATCCTATCCCTATGGCTTTTCTGGTAGCACCAGGGTTTTTGGCGGAAAATTTTCAGAGTAAGTATTGTTCCTTTGAATTTGTCCAATTATGCACCACAAAGCCAGTCCTGACTGGAACATCTGTTTTACTCATGCAATGGTGCAAATGACAATATCATCTAGACTTTCATTTAGTTGCTTTACAAATATTTTTCTTGTCAGACTTTTTTTCCACTATTACAGCAAAAAGATTTTTAAAAATCCATGTAAGACATTGTTTTGCACTGGGTTGGTGATATGGTGAGAGAGAGAGATGGAGAGACATACAGTGCAGGGCTCTTTCTGGATTTCAGAAAGAATGGCTGGCAACAAGTAGATCAATAAAATAGCCATTTGAATAAGAGAATAAAGAGAGAAACATAGTAAGTAATTCTTAAGTCCCCACAGCATCAGACAGGCTCCATATGTATTTTCTCAGGGCAGAACCTTCTAAGGAAAGGTTCTTCCTTTATGACCCTTTGAGCTAGTAAATAATTTCCTTTAAAAAAACCCAACTCTTTTCCAGAAGGATGTTTTCATGTGAGCTTCTCACAGCCCTTTCAGATGAGGCCAAGGCCAAACAGGATGGTGTAATTGCTGGTACCAAGGGCAAGCTGCCCACAGGCTCCTCTCTGAATAATGAGGTGGCCAAGTTTGTCCCATGGTCAAGGGGTCAATCTGGGCAGCACAGCTGAGGCTGAAGGCCATGCTGGATGTGCAAGGTGGCACAGCACAGGCCTGGGACTGCTCAGGTTTGCTGTGGAGGGTGACTGGTTCCTTGATGCACAGCATCCTCCTGGTCAGGATCAATGTATAGTTGAATTTTAGTTGATTCCTTCTAACACTCCTCCTTGTTTCACTTCTGAAATGAAGTCATTTAATGTATCAGTGAAAATGGGAAGAAAAATTGGGGAAGTACATTCTGATGTTGTTTTCAAGCAGAGTAACTGGTATTCATGAGAGCTTGAGTATTTCATGTGTTGGAGTGGACATTAAAAATTGTCCCAAAGGGAATTTTGCCAAATAGACATTTTCTATAATGTAAGAACTACATTGTATCATATAGAATTAAGATATTAAAACCTACCTAATCCTACTTGGTGTCATGTGCTGTTTTTGGGTCTTCCTCTTGCAAAATTTTGGTCTGTCCTGATTTCCAGAGCTGCCAGGTACTCTAATGTTGGCCCATTTCATACAGACTCAGACACTTCTCCACCCTGTCATGTCTAAACAGTCGATTCACAACCTATGGCCCAGACTGAGGGAGCTGTGGTTACAGTCAGGGAGGAAGTGTGCAGCAGTGGCAGGGTTTCATTTTGTAATATTCACTTGCTTTATTCCAAAAGACACGCTCTCTCCTTTTGTTTTTCATAGAAATTTAATTTCTTGCATGGCGGAACAAGTGAAGCAAGGAGCCTCGTAAATTCCCAAACTTGCTTCTTTTTCTTGTCACTGTTCTCCCTGTATGACAAGATCCTCGTAGAAAAAAAATAAAGTGTTATCTTCCATTGTACATACACTAGGATCCAAATTAAGGCTGTATGGAAGATGCATTTTATAATTCTAGAGTGTTGAACCTCATTCTAAAGCATATCATGTAAGTGCTGTATGATGAATCTAAATACCCATGGATAAGCATTATCTTCATGTTGATAAGCATTTCAACATGCAAATCCTTCATGAGGAAGATGGAAAGCAGGGTCTCACTCTGGATCTGTGTATGAGTATTGGTAGCCCACTCTGTTCCACCCCTTCACAAAGGCTCCTGCTCCATTATTTTGGAGGATATTGATGGGGTAAATGCAGATGGCCACAGGACTGTAGCAACCTGTAAAAAAGCTTATCATCCAAGCTTGAATGGAGCTCATGGGAGGCAAGGCAGCCCCCATGTCACCACTCCCTGCTCCAAACTTGCGAAGGCCTGCCACAAGGCAGAGGTAGCAACTGAGCTCCTCCAGAAAAGGTCAGATATCTTTTGCAATAGCAAAACTAATCAAGCGAAATATGTGACTCCTCACAACCAGCACATACAAGTTCAATTTGCTATCTCACGTAATTCTTATTGTTAAACTAAGTCATAGTAAAAGGCAGGGAAACTTCATCGGAAGAATGATTTTGGTGTGCTTATAATTTGGTAAACTTATAAATGTGTTTTATTCCTTTTTTTCTGTGGATACACAATGGCTTTTAGAAGCAAGCGTAATCTTCAAACACACCCTGTCTGATCCCGTGTCACTAATGACATCTTACTGAGCATCACCAATCAACAGCTGTTTGTTCTAAATCCTTTTTTGGAGATTTCCTTTCTTAGCATTTCATATTAGCACAGTACAAGGTCTCAGGCAGGGCAAGACTTTTATAAATAATAGGTAAACTGGATGCAAGTTGTGTTTTCCCTCCAGTCCTCAAGACTGCCTATGAGCAAGGTCAGAGGATGAGATGGTAAAGATTACAGTTTTCCTGCACTCTGGCTGATGTTGCTTATAGGAATGAATCTGCTGTGCTCCCACTTTTTTCCACTTCCATTTTATGTAACTTACACAATTTTGTAAGTGTCCTTCATCTTTCCATCTTTTTTTCTGCTTATTACAGCCTGGCAGTCTTGTGGAAGCAAGAATGTTGTCTCTCCAGCTTCTTTCCCTTTGCAGAGCAAAGCCTTGCTCCATTGTGGCTGTGCATTTCACACAGATGGCAACATGATGTACAAAATTACTAGATCAGAAAAGGTGTTTGAGCTCAGTTTGCACAACAGCAGGTGATTACATCAAGTGCAAACTGCTGTATGATTAAACCCAGTATTTCTAAGCATATGCTGATCTAGAAAGGGTTTTATTGGAAGTTTTCCAGAGAAAGTAGTTGATTTTGCAGCTTGTATTTTGATGCTTATTGAAAATATCTCAATCAGAGTTGTAAGACTGGGCTCAGTATATTCAAAGTGGTTTGAATCTTTCAAGATCATGTCTTTTTTCCATTTCCAAACCCAATGGCTTCAAATCATCACATTCCACCACAGCTGAAGTGATTTATATGTCTTAGCAGTGCTGCAAACTGCAGTCTTCTGTCCTGGAACTCTCTCCACCAAGTATTAATGTTCCCCAATGATTTCAAATCAGTTCACACACTATAAAAAAGGCTAGGTGATTAACACTCTTGAAAACTCCTTATGCTTGGCAGAGATTTACATTTATATCCTTGGCATGTAGAAAACCAGGTTGATACTAACCAAAAGATGTATTATTTTGTACCTTTGAATGTGAAAGGTATTTCCTAAGCTTTTTTGCTCTGCTAGTCAGCTAAATGTGTCAGAGTCTGTAAAATTACACTCTGCCTCTCAACTTCAGCGAGTTCTCATAAAAAAAGCCGAGAAAACTGGTGGGATTTTTTTGACATAAAATGCAAACTCTGCCACTATTACATTATATTTCCCTAAGCCAAATACTGTTTATAACTACCCTTTCTTCTCTCCTTTTTCTTCTCCATGAGCTGTAGAGAATCTCCTGTTCAGCTTGGGGTACTGTTTATATAAACAAGGGGATGGCTCTGAGACCATACAAAGCAGATCCAAAGCTGCATTCAAGGATTAGAGTAAATCCACTGGATTTCTCCCTCCTCCTCCCTTTCCATGATCTGGTAAAATGAGGGGACACAGAATAAGTGCATGTGAGGTGGGATCAGTTGGTGTTGATGTGTTGGCTAGAAGCAGATGGACCTTCCAGATTTGTTGCCAATGGATACAAAAGTATTTGCACAGGTGGAGTAAAAGCAGCCTGTGGCAATTCTCCTGTTTCCTTGGGAGTTTTTTTGGGGTTTTTTTGGTTTTTTTTTTAATGCAGAACAAGTTATCTTTTCACTTTCTGGAAAGAAAAGGGCAGAGCTTATTGCCTTCCCTAACCAGTTTTGAGCACACACAAAATCTGTCCCCTCTGTATTTGTGCACATAAATACAACCTTCACTCGTGCTGGTTCTGTCTTGGAGATGAACTCCTCCAGTTGGTTCAAATTATTTTTTCTTCCCCATATTCCTTTTGCTCACACTACCACACTTTTTGGTGTTAGCTCTTGCTATCAGCCCTCCTGAATGGAAGTGCCAAAATCTGTGAGTTTGCCTTATCTCATCAGACTGGAGCGAAATTGCATTGTCAGCACATTGCTGCCACTGTGGTCAGTCCCATCCAAGGCTATAATGAAGGGCAGCATCAGGCACGTACAATACTTGTGGTGCAAAGCTGCTTGATGAAAAGATTCCTTCCTGAGTATGTGGCTGGGGGATTTCAGGCTAGCAGCAACCCTGAGAGCAAACAAGCTGCACCACATTGTTCTTTTGTAGCACAATTACTGATGCGTTAGTAGGGAAAATCAAACATCAGCTCCTCCAGAGCATTAGGTTTGTCCAAGCATCCTATTTTCTTTGCTAAGTTTGAAAGCTTATTTATTTATTTATTTATTTATTTATTATATTCCCTTTCTTTGTCCTGTAGGGAGATGAAAATTCTGCAAACTGAACCATGTGTATATCAAGACAGGCAATCTCATGGTCCTACAAACAGAGAGTCTGTAGGATGATCTGAGCTACAAAAGCAGGAGCAAGAAGGCTGTGTTAGCCTGCCTTTGAAAGAAATAGTCAGCTATGGGATCTGTGAAGATCTCACTGTGATGCCTCTCAGGTTAAGGAAAGTCCAGGCTGTTGGTTTTATTTTTTTAATGGGAAGCTTTTAATCTTCATCTGTGTTTTGGATGCACACATAGGAAATTTGGAAACTTGGATGGAAATGAAACATTAGCTGGTCTTCAAAGTTTGTCACTGTTATTTTTTGTGCCTGCTATTTTGCCACTATAGAAGCATTCAGAACCCCCTAGAACTACTGCATGGGGCTCCTCATTTCCTCTCAGCAAAGAGCAAGTTACAAGTAGCCAAAAGTTAGGAAGTGCAATCTGTTCCTCCCAGAGAGGGTCCAAGGGACACCATGACAGGTGGGCTGCCCCTTTCCCCCATTCCAGAGGAGCCAGCTTGAGTTTAACTTTGATGGAGATTGGTTGTTTTGCCTGAGGGAAGCAGGATGAAAGCTAGTGCACTGGAGAGCTTGGATAGCTATTTCCTGGTCCTGGCACCAGCCCCAGCTCTTTCTGTGACAGCTTGATGACTCGCTTTTCCTGTAGGAAAGATGAATGTTTCAGTATTTACTTGGCAAAGAGAAATGATGATGAATTTGTCTTGGTTTTTGCAGTCTGATGTACAGAGTGTGATTAGCTGCAATGTGTGCACACATCACCCCCAGCAGCATGAGCAGGAACCTCAGCAGGGGCAGCTGCTTTCAACTCCTCCTCAACCATGAAGGGAGATGCTTGGTTTTCCTCTTCCTTGGCTCCACACAAAGGTGGTTGGTTGTCTTTTATCTGAAGGTTTAGTGGAGGTATGGGTGTTGTGAAACCCCCTGGTTAACCATTCCCCAACTTCTGGGCTGGCCCTATGCGTGGTGATGAAGATCCAGTGAATGTCATCTGGCAGTCTTAAGGGGCCAATTGTATTACAGATCATCCTCATCCTTCTGTCAGGGCAATACCTCCCATGAAGACAAATTTCAACCTAACTGTAACAATATTCTTTGAGTACAGTGAGAAATGATACAAGAAGTTTGTGATGACAACAATATAAATCAGCACAGCAGTCAATGGGAACACCCCACAGGCCATTCATCCATTCACTTCCATTAACTGGCGTTCATTCTGTGACTTCATTATTTTTCCATGCTTTACTGCAAAGGATTTACAGGTCTGGACATTAAATCTATCTGACTTCTGTAACAGAGTGGTAAACAACACTGCAATCTAAATTTAAACTCAATACCTGAGAGACCTACTCTTTCAGATTAGAGATAAGGGAATTTAGGAAAAAAAAGCTCAGCTCTTCCAAGACTCTTCACCTCTTCTCAGCATTTCCAAAGACTAAATATCACCTTCACACTTTCCGCCCTTTTCATCCTGTGCCTGGAGCTATACTCCATAAATTTCATATGGATTCACTAGAATTGCTTGAGCTTGGGGTTCCAATACCAGCTTTTCCTTTCTGTAATGCAGAGGCCTTTATTACAGAAAAGAGAGAAGGAGCCCAAATGATCTGCTCCAGAGCTCTCAGTCTTGCTCAGAGATATCAAGGGATGATGGCAAATTAGAGAATAAAAAAGACATCTCCATTTCTTTTCTAGGGTCTCCTTTCTGGTTGGTAGCAGATTTTTTTCTGCTGCAAATTACATATATATTGTAAATTAAGGCAACCCTGACGAGGGGGAGAAATGATGCATTTGACTCTGTGGATATTAGAAGGTTAATTAATTACTTTATTACACTATATTATTTTATACTATATTACATTACATCTAAACTGAATTTGTACAAGCACTCAACTGTACTCAATTGATTAGAATTTCGTGACTGTTGGCAGACAGTCCCGACACACACACATGGATTTAATTGGTTAATGAATCAAAACACTCACACTAGAATTTAATTACTAATTCTTTTCAGGTAAACAATTTTCTACAATGCCTTCTACTTGTTCTAAAACACAGGAACAGTAAATGAGATAAGAACTGTTTTTGCTTTCTCTGAGGTTCAGAGAATGTAACTCAGAAAATTCTTGGGAAGTTGTGCCTTGCTTTTCTCTGTGAAGAGAAATACTACAATTTCATTATTATCATTTACAGTGATTTCATGCATGTTCCCTGGTGTGAAACTGTGATATCCAGCACACTTTTCCTTTGGAAGCTGAAAAGGACTTCTTACAGAGAGACCTTTCAGCCTGTGACAGGAATGGCGTTGGCTGTGCCAAGTGGAGATGCTGATGGCATTTGTGTACCATCTTTTGTCATTTATGACTTTTACCCATCCTCATCCTGCCCAAGTCATCCCAAATACTTCTTGTGGCAGAAGGTTACGGAATTGTTACCTAATGGAGTCTGCTCCTGAAAAATCACAAACCTCAGATGTTCAAAGCAGCAGCCAGGCCCAGAGTAATGAATACCCTCATATTAAAAGTGTGTTTCTCTGGCAAAGCAAGTACATTGGGCATCCTCTTATCTTCTCCTTTTTGAGTTTTCAGGTTGCCATGCAAGCTTTTTTTCAACTTTTCACCAAAATTAACTGCAGTGGCCTCTTTCAGCTAAATGCTGTGCCCAGCAGCGGGGGCTTTCAGAGAGGCCTCAGTTTGCAGCACCCACTGCCTGGATTGTGTCTCCATCAAGCAGCCCAGGGGGACCCAGGAGGGAGAGGGACAAGCCAAACATAAGCTACAGTGTGAATAAGCACGGGGAAGATGGTGCTGGGAAAATCTCCTGGGATCTTGCTGTTCCAAGTGCTGGCGGGTGGCCGTGCCAGCCCCCCTTCTGAGAAGCTGTCTCCAGCTTGCTGGTTTTGCCTT
Organism: Haemorhous mexicanus; assembly: GCF_027477595.1. Taxonomy (NCBI): domain Eukaryota; kingdom Metazoa; phylum Chordata; class Aves; order Passeriformes; family Fringillidae; genus Haemorhous; species Haemorhous mexicanus. Next base: position 53,118,304 of record NC_082343.1, read on the forward strand.
GTTCGAGGAAGTAAAGTTTTGTACTTTATTTGTAAACAAGTGGAGCTGTGTCAAAACCACCCACTTCTCTTATCATTACTCTTCTTGCCAGAAAATTACTACAGCACCTTGAATTTTGGGTAGGCATGGAGGTTAAAGCACAAAAAGAAGATAAATACTAATTTAAATACTCAATGTTTGCTTGGTTCTCTTCAGGCGTCCTGCAAAACTAATTTTCTTTTCCTCCTCACCCCCTGCCTGAGGCACTCATTGTCTATAATTCAGGATTCACTTGGGAATGTCATTTCTCTTGGAAGCCATCCTTCCTTGTTATTTCTGATTATTTTGTTTCCCCTGGAACTTGCCATTTGCGGGAAATACTAATGATTTCTGAGTGTATATATAATATGGGCCAAAGCTGAAAATGGAAAAGAAAAAGAATATATTGTCCTTGAACTGGGAATATGGCCTTTTCAGACAGATTCATCTAACTAGAACACTCCTGAATTACTGAATACATTTTTGTGTAATTTCAGGATAGCATTCTGAGAAGTTCCTCTGTAAGTGCATAATGCCATTGATTTTTCAGTGTAAGGCATGATTTTAGCCATGGATTTCAAGGAATTTTACAAAGAACATCCATATAATGACCCTCATTCTAAGGAATTGAGATTTTAAACTCATGAGAGAGGATGATTTGCTCAACATCATACCATACATGTGTGGAATTGTTGGGAAGAGAAGGCACATCTCCTGTTAGGAAAGTCAATAATTCACAAAACATATGCAGCAGACCCCATCCCTGTATCTCAGCATGAACTGATGGTTTAATTGGCTATGTACACACCTTTGAGTCACTCATACAGAGTCTATTGGAATTAAAGCTATTTCTGAATGACCTTTCTCAAAGCTTGCAGTTCCACTTGTTCATTAATTTTAGTTCTGTTTAGATGTTTACAGCATCCCATTTGTCTTGTTTTGTTGGCCTGTAAAAGAACAAAATGTACTATTCTTCAGACCTGAGTCTATATAAAGGACGCCCTATTGGCATATAAAACTGGAAAAATATGAAATAACTAAGCTGCCTTTGGCATCTACTGATTCAAGCTGGATTAGTAGAAAGAGAAAGGTCAAAGTACTGGCAAATTCCTTCTCTCATCTCGAGGGAAGTGAGCAGAAATCTCAGAGGAAGAAAGTACATTCTTCAATGTGGGATTTTGACTGATAATATAACAGACTGAGCTGAGAATGTGGGGGAGGAAAATCCAATCAATTTAAGCAAAATGTAACAGACATAGCTATGAGTAGGTTTTGTCTCTATTTAATAATAATTAAAAAAGTTTTAAAGTAAAGCAATTAGTTGAAAATTATTAATTTAAAGATAATTAGTTGGAAGAGATCTGTGAATGACATCATCAAGGCTAAGAAAATATTTCTGAGTTTATTTTCTCTTTTTTTTTAACATTGCTTTCATACAGCTGCAAATGATATCTCTTCCTTTGCCACATCACATCTTGTTCAAAGCCAATTTTAAAAACCTCACAGTTAATGTTTTGGTGAACAGTAGGACTTGAAACCAGAACCAGAAATTCCCTGAAAACCCAGATGGTCTTGTTCACTTTTTAAATGGGAAATTATGGATTTCATGCTTCTGAAAGCAAATGACTAGGACCTGGATCCTCAGTCCAGGCTTCAGAGGCCTCACAACATTTAGTATGCAATGTTCCTCTTCTTTCCTACGCCATCAGTTCATTATGAACCTCTCCTCTCCTCTCTGCTCCTCTCCTCTCGCATCCACATAGTAAAAACCCAGAATCTGCAGTGTCCTGAGATCTCTAAGCTGCCTGGTGCAGACCAGTTCCTGTGGTCACAAGCAGACCCAATGGAATGGGCTCCCTGCTGGTGCCAGGATCTTTGCAGGGCTGAAATAAACTGTGGGCTCCTTTTTGGCATCCATACATTTTTTATCAAGCACTGGCTATTGCTGGTGCGGTCAGTTGCAATTTGACCTTTAAGCTGGAACACAAATTTTGGTGGATGCTGATGGCAGGGGAGTGATTCACTACCTGGCATTATCTGACTGCACCAGTCAGCAGCTCCCAGGAGTCTGAGGGGAAAAAACCCTAAAAGTTCACAGAGATATTCTGTGACAGTTTTAAAGCCTGGAACGTGTCTTTCCCCAAAATATACTTACCCCTCACTATACTTAGGCATGTTCTCAGAACAATCATTCGGGATTAGCTCTTGAAATAAAATTAAAGCTGCAGCAGCAGCCATCCCAGGGCTGTTAGCAGCAGGACCCAGGCTGGGAGCATGCTGAGGGTAACAGCTGGTGCAGAGCAGTGAATAGCCAGCCATTGTCCCTGCACCTGGCCGGGACGGCTCCCACAGCCGGAGACGACAAACAGGGCAGCCACGGAGACGATTGGTGTATTCTTCTGGAGAGAAATGAATTAAATGGTAATTGTGCCAGAAGCGTATGATGTGTAGGAATTACGTATAAATGAGATGTGATGAACAAGATCTTCCACTTTTCTCTGTCAAGGAAAGCTTTTTAGTTCTCTTGTCTTGGGAACAGAACAGAAAGACCTTGGGGAGAGGGTCCTTTCACAAAATGAAAAAGAGGGGAATCGCCAGACCAGGAATGCAAATGAGCCTTCCGGCACTCTGGATGAGACTCTAATCCTCATTATTCCTTGTGGGGGCAGTGGAGATTTGGATTGTTGCTTTTGTTAGCTAAATGCAACCGAGACATGATGTACAGGAGGCCCATCTGTTTATAAGGATGAGGATGGTGGGAGAACGGCAAATGCTGAGCTCAGCCTGCCCTGCAGCTTGCAAAGGCCGGCATACACAACTGCTGCAGACCTCAGTGAATGTTTTCAGACATGGAACGTGGAATAGCTGACTGTTATCACCACAAAGGGCTTTGCCTGGTCACTGGGAAGGGACGGGTAAGCCTGCTGCACTGGCTGTGTTTAGGAGGCTGGAGGAAGAAACCTTGCCCCTGTGCTGCAGCTGCCCTGGTCCCATCAGCAGGAAATAAGGTCTGGGTCAGCGGGGCTGAGTTTCAGCACAAGGAGAACATCATGGTCATGCTTTGCTTTGGAGTTAGGACCTTCACCCTTGATCACGAGTGCTCAACTCCCTTGAGTTCAAGGGACTGCAACCAGCACCACTTTCCTGAATTTCATGTACAGCTCTGCAGTGCTTTACTGCATCCCTACCACAGATATCTAAACCAATCTTTCCATTCAATTGAGTAGAAGCAATTAGTAATAGCAGAACCCATCTCCTGAGATCTCTTTATAAATCCCCAAACACATAATTAGTGATAGCAGGAGACACTAATCCCCTGCCTGTTGCTCATCCAAGGGGTGGCAAATGTTTCCCTACTGGATTTTTGGAAACTAAACTGAGTTTTTCAAAAGTAAACACCACAAAAGAGAAATAAAGACTTTCCCATCCCTTCTCCTTCAACAACTGTTGCTATATCACCTTCCTACAGTTGCAGGGAAAACTTGCCCATGCGTGTCTTGGAGCCTCTGCACAAAATAGCATCCATTATTCAAAGAATGAGTAACAGCTGACACATTACATGCTGTGTTTCCTTTTCCTTTTCTTAAGAAATGGCAGGAAGAAATGTTAACTATCAGCTTCTTTGTAGTAAACACTCATGGAGAACTGGGAAAATTTCCAGGTTATGAATAATTTTGTGTTTCGCAGCTTCACAAAAATCAGGTGTTTTTCACAGATACGTGATATTCCCACAGAAAATCTGTGCCCCGCCCATAATCTCAGCAATAACTACGTGAAATTGATATATTTTTCTTCAGCTTCATCACCTACCAACTTCTGAACAGCAGGAGTGAAGGTGAGAAATGCCACCAATTTTCCCTCAGCAGCTGCAAAAGCTATGAATGTGATGGTCTGGAAGCAAACCTCCCAAGACTTGAAGAAAAACTTGGGGCTTCACAAGAGTCTTCATTCAGTCAGTTGTCACAAATTACTTCTGAGCTGAGAAGCTCACATTTTCCCTGAAAAACTTCACTGGCCAACTGCAACGAGCCTGTCTGCCACTATTCCACACTAGGGACAGAGAAAGATGCTTCAGGAAACCCTGCTTTTATTGTCTTTAAAGTTGTAAACTTCACATTACACTACTTAGGAAAAATGGTAAGTGACTTCTAGGACCAAAACTACTCACTGAGACTGGGTTGAAGAACCAAAGTCACTTCATCTCTTGATTTTGGAGTTTGGGCCAAAGCCATTGAGGAGAGGGGAGCTGCAGCACAGATATGTCCAGGCACTCAGCTAGGGGCTTCACTAATGGCATGGGAGGTGAAAGTGGCACCAGTGGAAAGCCCAGATGGGGGTGGCAGAGTGAGAGGCTGAGGCACTCACTTCTCTTCAGAATGGGTATTTGTGAATGGCAGCTAACTGGAGCCCAGATGTGAGTTTTTAGTCGTCTCAAGCAGCTGGGTGAGCAGTGATCTGTTATCTGGAGAGGTGACAGTAACAGCTAGCAATAAATCAACCAAAGTACTCCGTTTTATCTCCCACAAAGGAATTTTATTTTTTGTTATGGATAGTTCTATTTGATCAGTTTGAACCTGGATGTGAATGAACATTTGTTGTTCAATTCATTGTTTGGAGAACTGCAGATGTCTGAGTCTTCGCTGTCTTAATCTAATTATTTCTTTTAAAACTTATGCTTACAAAAAAGCACCTACATAGAAAGTTTAGAATACAGGTTTTTGTACTAAATATTTCTGAGAGGAAGATTCCAAAATGATTCACAACATCTTCCCATTAGCTCTCTCTCACACTTTTTGACAGCCATGGAGTGGAATATGTCTCTCAGTCAGCAATTTAAGTAGAATGGCACTATTTTATCTTCTCCCATTTCTTGTCGAATGACCCTGATTTCAAGTGTCTAGTCTGTATCTATTGAGAAAGTCTTGTTTGTTCCTATACCATCATGCTGATTAGGTCCAGTAGTTTATTTCTGTTATTGATGTTTTCAAGCTCATTTTTTTATCTCAAAGGAGATTACACCGATAATGAAATATCAGCCAATACCTGTAAACCTAAAATATATTGCTTTGGGGCATTTTTCTTCTTGGTAGAAAACAGACTTTGTACATTTTCTCAGCCTCTTGATTCTTTCTATGAGCAGCTCTTTTGAAGTATACAAATGTGATGCTGTTTTCACTGCTGCAGCTGTGTCTTAAGGTGTCTTCTCTGTTCTATTTGTGAATGGCTGCACATCAAGTATGCTAAGGTCAGCTTTTTGGAAGTGTTGCTGGGTCTTTGTATAGAGAAAGAAATAAAATATAAAAAATTACAGACAAGAATAAAATGCAGTGAAAGGTGGGATGCCTTGCTAACATCTTCCTTGTTTACTTACTAAAGAGATCATATCTATTCTGATAAAAGAACTTCCGAGGAAGTATGGTAAATGGAAAAGATCTAAATGTGAACAGAAATCAGAAATCTGGTTAAGTTTTCCAAAATTTGTGTGAACGATGTAATGAATTACCTGATTTTTAAAATACCTAATTTCAGAGTGAACTGGTCACAACTACTCTTTTTCTACTCTATAGAAAGAAAAAGAGATACTTATATTTGAGTTATGAAAAACAAGGCTTCTGCAAAGGATTGGATTGTGGAGATATAATTTGCTGATAATTTGCAGCACAGGTTGGTGTAGACCTGCTGCACACGTCAGAAAGATGTATCTCCAGGACAAGTCCTGGCTGATGATGGGCAGGAAGGACTGGCAGACCCAAGAAAAGCCACCTTACTTCCATGGGACAGAGAAGGGGAAGGCCTCTGTGCAGGGGCTGGTAGAGACCCCTTATGTGTAGGGATCCTCATTACCCCACAACCACCATGGGTGTAAGCAGGACGAGTTCCAGGGGGACTGTGCCAATCTCATTCCCCTGCCAGACCGGGCAGGGAAATCAAGCAGCATGCATGGCAGCATCAGCACTTCCCAACTGGTGGAAGAATCTTTTCAGCCCCAGCACATTACAGCAGGTCTCTGTGACTACTAAACCTGCCAGGAATGACTCAATCTCTGCGCTTGATGCCTGTGATGTCACTCTGAGAAGGTCTTCCCTGTACATGGCCCTTGCAAGCGCATAAAGGCTGACAGGACAGCACCAAGATTTGACCTTCTGAACCAGGAAGCTTAAATTTTCCAAAACTGATGCTTGAGATATTACACTCCTGTACCCAGCCATAGAAGTTACTCCTCCAGCACTTCTGATTCACAGTCAGGAGCTGCTGTCTTGGCTCAAACAGAACCATTTAGTCTGACACCCCACACCTACTCTGGACATGTGAATCAGGCCCCTATTTCATACGCACAGAGTTTTCACCTTTTTATAGCAACTTGAAGACTTGAAAAGTTTTTCTTGGAGGTCTGACCCCCTGTTAAGGCAGGCAAGCACATTTATGTGCCTGTGAAATAGCGGAAAGATTCTTTTTTTTTTTTTTCCTTTATAACACTACAGGACTAAGGGTAAAATTTGCTCTTGCCAAAACAGATTGAAGTCCTGCAACTCAGGTGGCTGGAATCAGGATTTGCCCAGACTTGTGGCCTCAGAAACTGGCCACAATTTCTCCATTCCTCTGGTTTCTAGATAGAAATGCAATTTAGAAGCTTCAAAACTGTGAACTAAGGTAGGCAGGGCATTTAACTATGGGAACGCAAGACACTGGAAAGCACATAATGTCAGAACATTTCCACCAACACAAGGAACTTCTTAAAAATATCTCTGAAATGCTGACATCTGCAGGCAAAGAAACTAGGCTATTTGACTCAAAACTTCTTGTGATAGTTGCTTCAAGAGTATTTGAAAACGCAGCTGCTAATTTTCTTGGGAAACTAAGGCCCTGACTACAGGTACAAGATGATCCAGAATGTATGCCATTTTTAAAAGGAAAAGATTGGAGAACTGCTCCAAACAGTTTACCCAGTTTCTTCAGACAAAACTGCAACTTACAAAACGTGGCATATTCCTAACAGAGAGATGTCTCTTATTTTGACCCATCCACTTTGATTTGATCTCTAGAGCCCAAAGAGCTCAGGCATGGTTTTGTCCTCCCAGCCACAGACCAGTCACAGACCAGTAACGTAACTGCTCAATTTCTTGATTGCCTGTCTACTTCTTCAGTAAGGAAGTCATGGAAACCTAATCTCCAGGATCTGGATGAGAAGGAAAAAAAGTTAATTTATGTGCAAGGAAAAGCTTGCCAAGCCCAGAATAACGGCTCATCCTGGGAGCTGGTATAATGTCCTTATGATAGGCTGCAGTTTTTTATTCCCAAATTGGATAAGCTGGTAGGTACAACGTGAGCATAAGGGCAGGTGACACCTGTGAGCAGTGAGCTGCGGCTCGTCAGCCAGGAGGAAAAGGCATGGCACGAGTGCTGATGTTTTGCAGGTGACGGACAGCACCTCATGTCCTTGGGTGCAGGAATCCCGCGATTACCAGCTACCCATTTTCCGCAGTGCCTCCCACCGAGCCCGGACTTCCTCAGGAGATGAGGCTGCTGCTCCTCGACAACGCCTCTGTCGAGGCACAGCGCTTCCAGCTCTGCTCCGGAGGAGCGCAGCAGTTTGAGTCTTCCTGTAACTCATATTCTAGAGGTTCGCCCCCGCAGTCCGTCACCCACCGAGCTACCCCCATCAGGGAACCACATGAGCTGAGAAATCCAAAGTCAGGGCTGTGCTGCTGTAAGGTTTTCTGCTCCCTAACCCGCCCCCCCCCCCCCACCACGAGACCGCATTGTTTTGGTTTCCTTCCATCTCCTTTCTATTCCTGCACGTTTAGGTGACATTTTCCAAGTGTTCCCCGCTGCCTGGACATTCACGCCCCGGCGGCAGCGCGGCCCCAGGCGCACGGCCGAGGCCAGGGCTGCGGCGAGGGGAGCGCACGGAGACCCCCGGCCCCGCTCGCTCCTCACCCCGCCCCGGCGGCGGGGGTGCCACTACAGCTCCAGCTCCCAGCGGCAGAGCGCTACCTCCCCTTCCCGGGAGACGCAAGCGCCCCCCGCCTGTACCGGCAGGAGCGGGGCTTTCCCTCTCCCGATAAGCCCCTCCCGCCGCCCGCGCCTGGCTCAGCCCCAGCCCCCCCTCGCAGCGCACGCCGCTTCCCGCCCGCGCCTGCTCCGGGAGGAAGAGGGGCGGTGGCAGCGGGCGGCCGAGAGGGACAGAGGGACACGCCTTTCACCCTCCCCGGCCCGGGCCCGGCCCCCCGGGCCCCACCGCCCACCGCGGGCGCGGCGCAGCGCAGCGCGGCCGCCGCCGCCCCGCCATGAGCCGGAGGTAGCGGCGGTGGCGCCTTCCGCAGCCGCCGCCGCCCGCCCGCCCGCCCCGCCGCGGCGGCGGCCGGGCCCGCGATGCCGAACCAGAAGGGCGGCAAGGGCAAGAAGAACAAGCGCGCCAACAGCAGCGGCGACGAGCAGGAGAACGGGGCGGCGGCGGGCGGCGGAGCCGCGGCGGCGGCGGGTGGCGGTGCCGCGGGTGGCGGCGGAGCCGGAGCGGCGGCCGCGGGCGGCGGCGGCGGAGCGGGCGGCGGAGCGGGCGGCGCGGCGGCCGCGGGCGGCTCGGCGCCCGGAGACGTCAAGAGCGGTGAGCGGCGGGCCGGGCCCCGCGGCCTCCCGCCGTGGCGCAGGCGGCGGCGGGGACCGGGGAGGTGGCGCGGGGGGACCCGCGGGGCGGGGGCGCGCCCGGAGAGCGGGGTTGTTGTGCGAGCGGGTGCCCGGGGCAGCGGGCCGGTGGCGACCGGGCCCTGCGCGGCTGCCGCCGGCGGGATCTCCCCGAAACACCCGGCGGGGCGGGGGCTGCGCGCCGGGATGTCCCCGCCCGGTGACCCGCCGGAGGTCGGGGGCCGCCCGGCGGCGATGCTGAGAGCGGCGGGAGCCCGCGGCAGCCGGGCGCGGTGGCTGCGGGCGGCCCGGGAGCGCGGTCCGGGGGCAGAGCGCATCCCCGGCGGGCGGGAAGCGCTGCACTCGCCGGCAGCAGCCGCGCCGCGGCTGATCCGGAGCTCCGTTGAAAAATGCCCGCTTTATTCCGTCACGATTAAAAATGGAGTCCTGCTTTTCGGTCAGTTTTGTTTGCCGCTGTACAGCAGTTGGGTTTGTCAGGGCAACGTGCTCACTTCTCATCAACCATTTTATGCTGCCTTTGGTCGGTGGGTTGGATTTTGTTTCGCAGCGGTTTTGATAAGGTGGTGCCTTGCAGAAACTTGAATTGCTATTCATGTTTGTTTCGCTACAAAAGGATGCGTCAGGCTAAAACTAAAGGCATGCAAAGATTTTATTACAGTTTTGCTAAGCCAAAAAACCCCACCTCTTAGTTCTGCTGCTACGTTTGCAAACTGCTGTGCAGAGTCCCTACTCTTCACTTTTTTCCTCTCCTAAGTTGGATTTCAGCTTTTTACTCTCCATGCTTTTCAAAAAGTGGGAGGGTGGCTACAACTGGTATTATGCTTTGTGACAGTAGTTTTGCCTATGGATGTTAGAAAGGCACTTCCAACTGTCATAGTTTGGTTTTCAAGATGTCTGATTCCCATGTATTATTTAATGGAAACTTTTCTTTGGAAATATTATCAATTAATTACTAATCACTTTAGCAAACAAGGTCTTTGCCAGACTGCTTTTGTGAGAGTATTACTCCAGAGAATCATGGAGAATGATTAGAATTTCCTTTTTGGGTTTGCTTCAGGTTTTTTCTTTACTATTTTCTTTAAGTGAGTGAACAAGGGGAAAAAAAAAGAGAGGTTAACAGGAGTTAGAATATTGCTAGAGTATTTTTATCATGACTTCAGTATGGTAATGTAATATATCCAACATCCACATTGCAGGTGATGTCTTATGCCTTGGCTTTTCTCTGGATGGGGAGAAGCAATATTTCGAATTTTTGCTTTGCTCAAGCACAAGTGGCAGCCGTGGTGCATTTCTGGTGTGGCTGTATTGCCTGTGGGTGATGAGGTGCTGTTCCATCTGCAGGTGCCACAGGAGGCAATGCCGCTGAATGCTGGTAGTGGTACAGCTCGCTAGCTGGCCTTGTTATCAGTCTTTTTCTGCTCTAAGGCTGTGTCCCACATGCTTGGTGTTGCCTTCCCCTGTGCTGGCCAGCTTCCTCAGAAGAGGCTGCCTTTCTCACATCTAACCTGAGGTGCTCCTTTATTCTCTCTCCCTGTTTCCATATTGCTTCAGTGGTCAGAAGCATCCCTTGACTCTTTTACCAAAACCCTCACTTCCCTTTTTTTACCCTCTCACCACAGAGATGCAGCCTTGGCTTCAACATTTGCTGTATGCTGTCTGGTCAGCACACCTGATCTTTGCCTTGACACGATCATTGCATCTCATCATACTTTTATTTTCTGATAATCATGAAGGCTGGAGGGGTAGATGTGGTTGCTAGCTTTGTTTTACACTTGCTACTGCCCATCAGATAATGCTGAGCTGTAAGTTTAGTAAAGTGTATTTTCTCTGGTAAGCGCAAAGCTTTCAACAGTTTTGGTTCAGGTTGTGCTGCAGAATTGGGAATCTGGCTCATGTGCAGGGAAAAGATTAGACAATGATAACAGATTCCCTCAAGTCTTCAAACCCAATGAATGTGAAATGAAGCTCTGTGCTGTAGCCATCACCCTGGAGGCAACTAGCCCATTACTAGACTGCAGACATTTCTAAGAGGCTGTGCACTTGAGGGTTGCTTGATCACTAAGCAGTTTATGGAGGATGTGGCCTGCTGCAGTGAGTGGTGGGGTTAATAGAGTTCTGCTGTACACAGTCAAGTCTTGACTGTTCGTGGGAGACTACCTGGGTTGTGGATTAAGTCTGCTGGGTTGCAGGGAAGCTCCTAGCAGTGCTGCTTTTGGACTGTGCAGCTGCATGCTGTGTCTCATGCTGCCCAGGCTCACTGGTCCTGTGAGACCCCGGGTCTTCTCTTCTCTTCCTCTTCTCTTCCTCTTCTCTTCCTCTTCTCTTCCTCTTCTCTTCTCTTCCTCTTCTCTTCTCTTCTCTTCTCTTCTCTTCTCTTCTCTTCTCTTCTCTTCTCTTCTCTTCTCTTCTCTTCTCTTCTCTTCTCTTCTCTTCTCTTCTCTTCTCTTCTCTTCTCTTCTCTTCTCTTCTCTTCTCTTCTCTTCTCTTCTCTTCTCTTCCCCATTCTCTTCCCCATTCTCTTCCCCATTCTCTTCCCCATTCTCTTCCCCATTCTCTTCCCCATTCTCTTCCCCATTGTCACCATGTGCTGCTAAAGTGTAATTTGTGTGTGTCTGGTGTCACTGCTCTCCTGCTCCACCTGTACCCTGGGAATGCAGTGCATGATCTTAATGACATAACCTGCTTGCTTTCATTAATGTGGCAAGACAGAAGTATGCAGAGATGAAAGCAGCAGATTTAGCAGTTGAAAATGTCTGTGCAGACCTTGGCTTTGCATTGTGATGTCAGTATGATGGTCTAATTACGCAGTCACATCAGGACCCTACTTTGCTCATGAAGAGACAGTGATTCAGACAGGGGGTTTTTATAAGTCTTCACACTTTGTTCTGTGGTCCATGTATTGTTTCTGCCCCTCATCCATGTGGCATAATGAAACAGAATTTTTAATTTCCTCTGGGCTTCTCTGTGCAGCCCTGACTAGCTGTGCCATGTGATTGGGAACTACCACTACAGCATCCCTTTATTGTGGAAAGTTCACTTCTACGTTTTGATAAATTTTTCCTCAATCCCTGCACAATTTTTTTCTTTAAACTATCAGCCAGTTTTTGGCATGATGATTGAGAAATGTCAACAGACTTTTCTCCTGCCCCCCAACAGGGCATTTTTTATGGGTTTTTTGGTGATGTTTCAATTTTTGTGTGTTCAGAGCTCAAACTGCGCTTGAAGGGTTCTAGACTCCCGCAGGGGAATCAGGAAGGCAGAGAGCACAACCACTGACCAGATGTGATGGCTTTTCTTACCTTGCACTCTCAATTTCTCAGCAGGTATTGGGATGATGCCTGCAAGGGGGATTCACATTCTCTGGCTATGTCCTCTCTTCCTATCTCTTCCATCAGACCATATGGTAGATTAATCTTTCTTGACCGAAGTGCATCCATTTTCTGCACTAAGTGATTCACGAGTCATGGACAGGGGGTTATAGGGTGTGGGTGGACTGGTTTAACAGTATCACAGTGCACAGGGAAAGTGAGATGTGGTGTCGCAGAAAGTCTCATTTCTTAGGTTACCTGTCTTCAGAGTGATTGAATGAAGTTTCTAAAAAAGGTTTCAATTTTATGATTTTCCAGCTAGTTTTCTGTGTTACTTTGTATAAAATCTGTGCTGTGATTGTGTAAAATTATACCAGCAACTGCATGGGATTTTGCACTTACCCCATCGATGGCAGTGTTCCTGATGGCAGCAGTTGGTTACCTTCATCTGCAGACATAAACGAGTGTGACATTTTGTGGATAATTTGCCCCATCATCAGAAGAGGAAAATCCACAGGGTTTAGATCTGAGGCTCTGAGGAACAAATTCCTGTTCTGTCTCTGCCTTGCTGAGGCTGGACACTTTCAGACTCTGTGTTCCAGCTGTTCTGCCTCTTTATCCTCTAATCGTCTTGCTCTAGTCTTGACATAGAGTTGTTTCTGACCCTAATATTTCTTATTCTATCCATTTTCTTTGCCTTGTTTCCATTCTTCATCTCATTGTCCAGTAGAGCCAAGTTCTCTTTTTTGAGGACTTGGTGATCCCTGTCTTAACATCTTGCTGCTTCATCCCTTTGTCATTGTCACTCTGTTCTCTCCAGCACTGTTGCTGTGGGAAGACTAGAGAAAAGAAAAAGCTGTGTCTCCTTAGCTGTGCTTTTTCCCTTTAACATGTAATTCATGAAAGCCAGCCAAATTAAACTAAAAATACCCTCACAGCATAACTGTCTCTAAATCACTGTCCTACAGTGTACTGGCCACCTTTTTTAAGATATTTTTTTTTCTCCCCCCACCATAGGTGAGCCCTTAAGCTGCACGAGTGGCAGGTCTGGTGAGTTGCTTGGTTGGCAGGTGGAGCTGCTGGCAGTCAGATTTGAGTGCTTTTGAACACTTTGCCTGGGTTTCACAAATTTGTAAGATCCACTTTTAAATAAAAATGCTAATGTAGGAAAAGTGTATGGAGAGGGAAATCAGTAACCACAACAGTGACTAATGTGTTGAACACTGTGACGGACCAACAATTATGATTTATTAAAAAAGAAATAATTATATCCTGGATGTAGGATAGTTAAAGATGGACATAAAATTCATCAATGCAATGTTTAATTTTAAAATGTGTTTTCAGAGAATGAATTGTTGTAGTATTTAAGCCCGGATTAATATTTGCTGTCAAATGTTCCCTGCTGCAAATAACATCCAGTTCCAGTTTGGCACTCTAGTGATGTTCAGTATTGGCACCTTCTGATTATTTAGCCTGAGGGAGTCCCATTGGTATCAGTGAGACCACCTGGAAAATTAAGTTTCTATTCTGTTGCAGTGACTACAAAATTTAATACCTATTAATTTACTAAGGGGAAATAATTTTGCCTTCTAATACCATTGTGTTCTTCTAACTGCAGAAATCAATTGAATGCAAATTTCACTGTCTCTATCAATGCAAATCAGGTTCAAAAGGACTTTCATGTTAGTTTTAGGATTTGAAAACTATGCAATTACATGCTTTGGTAGCAAATGCAGTTCGTGTTTTGCAAATCTTTGCAAATGGAATCATGTTCATGGTGTTACTGAGTAAAATAAATATTATCCTTTCATGCATGCAAGTACACACCCATTTAAGTTTGGTTTTTTTAAGTTATTTGCTATCAAAATGGTTATCAGTGCCCTGACAAGATTCTGTGTTCATGTGATTAGTTATTGCTCAAGTGTAGCGCTTTCATGAATAAGGTTTAGGCTTGATGTTTGCTCTGTTTCATACAAGGAAATACAGTTTTTGAACTCATAGTTTTGCTTTGTCTGTACTCATCCCATATCTTACTCACAGTGATCTAAGAAGTAGTAACAAAATGATTTCTAGCCCTTGGAGACATTTGTAAGTTTTCTTCAGCCTTGCTTACAGCCTTGTATATTGAGACATCCTTTGATATGGAAGTACTGTCACGGCTGGCAGAAGTCCATCCCTCTCTGCTTTTCTTCCTGCACCATGTGTAAGGGAAAAAACAGGAGAACCTTGCATTCATCTCAGAGTAAAATACTACAGCTAATCTTCAAGGTGTCTAAATTGTAACAGGATTAATAGAGCATGGGCTTTCTTTAAACTCTTTTGATAGAAATTCAAATAATTTCAAAGAGGCCTCTTGAAGCAGTAGTTACTGGAGTGGGTAATTCCGTTTAGAAAGCTTGTGGGATTTTGAGTGGAGCACTGGCATTTCCTGGTAGACTTCAGTGACATTTATCTTGAGAGCATTCACTTCAACCTTTATGCCTTTCTGTCTGTCTCTCAGAATCCATCAGTCCTCCTTCCTGGGCTTGAGAGGGATATTGCTGTTGCTCCTGTCTCCCAGGATACCTGCTGGGGGAGGAGGTAGCTTCTGTTGGAGCCTGGCTGCTGAGTGTGCCTGGCACTCCCCATCTCCCCTTGTGTGCTGCCCATACCCATTGTGGGAGCAGTGTCCAGCTGCGGTCTCTGTGTGCCACACTGGTGCCAGGGATGGTATATGACAGGGCTGGGAACCTGCCTGGCATTGTGAGGGAGATGTCTGGGAATGAACAGCTTCACATCAGGAGCTGCTGTCTTGAAGAGATGCTGAGTACTGCATCTCCTGTTTCCCACTGAGTTTCTGCCAGCTTCTTTAGCCTTTAGCGTGGAAAATAAAATACAGTCTGTCACACTGAAACTTGGGAAGGATGGACCAATGACACAAATACGCCTAGATTTGAAAATATAAGAGGTGTTGGTACCCCTTAATTCAACCTGCTTTCCTTTGTCTCTTGCCTTCTTGTGCTTTTGGGCTGGGTGTGGTGGCTAGCTGGCTCTCAGTCTGAGCGAGTCCAGCCTGCAGTGTTTACATCTGTGCTTGGTGTGAGTGCATCTACTGCATGCCACAGTTATCTCTATTTCCAGCATGAGTTGGGGTTTGCCACTGAAAACTTGCTAAGGCAAGTGCAGTAGAATCTGCTTTAGTTGTTATTATTAGAATGACTGTTTCTTGAAGCACCAAAGTTAGTTCTCTGTAGCAGTTCAAGTTATTGAAAGCTCTTGGAAGGCTAAAGTGAGAGGATTTAATGGTTACAGTGCTTTTCTGTGGGGACAATTCATGTGCAGGCTAAGCAACAGCCAGTGTTCAAAACACATTAAGGCCCACCAGTCTTGAGATGGTCATTAATCTCTGCATTCACCATGGCAGAAGTCATCAGAAAAATCCACGTGATGCTGAGGAGTCTTCCTAGCTGGGGCATGATTGCTTATGGCACAGAGAATCAATTGTCTTCTGACCTGGTTAAACCAAATCAGAGCCCACATGGGAGTATTGGGGGTGCATAGTTGTCCTGGTACTGATACAGGAGGAGGCTTAGGTTTGTTCTCTGGGCATATTTCCAGTTGGATTCAGGTGTTACAGCACAAGCTAGAGCAAGATTTCTCCTGTACAGAGAGAGTATATATATCCCAAGCAACAGCCAAAGCTTTTGTTTGTGACTGTTGTCTGTATTTGGACAACACATATTAAATGGAAAGAAACTGGCTAAGTTGGCTGATGATAATTGTACAGATGATGGTGATTTCTACAAGACCATATGAATTCTCCTGTTGGGTTTCAGCAGCGTAGGCAGTAGGTTCAGCTTGGAGCACAGATGGTTGTGTAAACAAGCTACAAAATTATTGTGCACATGTAAGTGCCTATCTTCCTTAGTTTGTACTGTTTCAGTCTTGATTTTCTGCCTTGCTTTGGTGAGGTGATGGTTGAGCTGGGAGTGGGTGGTTGAATGAGAGCTGCAGATAACTGTATCACATGCTGGTTGCTGATTTCATAAACAGGCATTAGCTCAGACTGTGCTGCTAGTTAGAAGGTGTTAATGTGGCAGTATGAGCTAAGCCTTCATGATTTCCGTGGTATTTTCCTGCTACTGTGAAGTTGCTAGGTGTGCTTTTTAAATTTATTTTTTTATTGTGAAGAGATTGCCTTGGAGTCAGATGTGAAGTTAGCATAAGTGAAGTGCGTGGAGATGCTTCTAGTAGCTACTGAGCCCTCTGGGAGTCTCATCACCTAAATTCTCAGCTGAACCAGGGTTTAGCAGCTCCAGATTACTGGAAATCTGTTCTAGGGGAAGGTGATCACTTCATGTTACTACTCAATAGAATTAGTGACATCTTGCACATGGGGTAAAGCATGAGGGAAGGGGCTGCTTATGGCTTTGTTCTCCTTAAATCCCTTCTAGTAGGTGTTGCCTGCAGCTGCATGGTCCTTGGGGGCAGGACTGAGCTCTGGATTGGCACCTATTGACAATGTCAATATGTAGGGGCATAACAGATGTAAATCTATCAGCCAGACTGACTCCAGACAGCTCCTCCTTGCAGGGGCAGTGGCTCTGTCTGTTGCTTACTGTGACTGGACTGCTGGCCTTAGCTTCTCTTTCCAAGAGCACGAGGAAGTCTTATGGCACAGAAAGAAGCCTGTGATAAGAGTGGCTTACCAGGTGCTGCTGTGCTGGTTTTTCCCTTCCCTCCTGGAAGCTTTCGTCTTGATCATTCGGCAAAGATTGCTTAAGAAGTTTTGAGGAGATGTCAGTCATCATCAGTGCATGTTACCAGCGTAAGCCCCGAGCTGAGCTGTTTTGAAAGACTTCTCTTACTGTTTGTCAGCTGTTATTTGTTGTTGCTGCTGCACTGAAGATCCAAGCCTGCCTTTTGGATCAACTCTTGAAACGTTTTTTTCTTATTGCATTCTTCTGCTGCACTTAGGCTCTTAGGAAAGTGGCCAGTCATTTCTGTATTGCCATATAATTTGTACTATTTAACTGGTTATGAGTATGACAATGCCATTTTGTCACATCTTGGTAATCTTTGGAATATTAGATTGTATTACAAGGTTCAACAAAGCAAATCCATCAGACACTTAATTCAAGTTTTCTCTTTCTGTCTGTTTTGTTGTGGTGGTGTTTTATTTTCTACAGCTGCATTACAGTGTTACTGCAGTAATATTGTATGACTTCAATTAAAATAAAGCTATGCTGATGGCAGAGGAAATTCAGAAGATTTGTGCAGATGGTTGGTAGGGAGTGGCCTTCCCCAGGAATGACTCAGCTCTGGTTCAGGCTGGCAGAGTGAACAATTCCTGGCTGTGTAAGGTTGTGAAGAGAGCAGTGTTCATGAGAAAGCAGGGCAGAGGTTAAAGTGCTTGGTTTGCAAGGTGTGTGTCCCACGGGAACCCTTCTGGCCTAGGTAATGTGCTGGCAACTAGTGTGTCCTTGGCATAGATGAAGATATGCTAGAGTAGCAGCAGACCAAGAGCAAACCGCAGCAAATGTTTTGCAACAAATCCGGTGCCAAGACCTTTCCCTTTTATTGGGGATAATTTCTTTTTGCAGATCCCTGACAACCTCCTGTTGCCTGGCAGTTGTTTTAAGATGACAGTAGGGCTGTCTCGTCCAGCGCCACCGCGCTTCCCTCTCCCTCTGCCCCCAGCCTCACATGTTTAACACCTCCCCTGAGTTTTACCAGGCATGGCAAATCTGTGCAGTGAGCTGAAACCTATGCCGACGAGTAGGGGAAATAATTATCTGTTTCTGTCCACTGACTGAAAAACTCTGGTGCTTAACACGATGGATGAAGTGGGACCATAGCAGGGGAAGAGCGAATTTTGCTTTAGGCACCTGCATTGAGGGCTTGGAACAAATGAGAGCAGTCACGAAACTGAAGCCATGGAATCATTGCATTTGGCTTGCTGGGTGCATCTTTGGTTTTATGATGGGTGTGTAAACAGAAGTAAACAGCATTCTCCTTAATATACTTCACCAGAGGGGAGTTCCTCAGGCAGCTGTTCTGCTGCTTTCATTTAGGTCATAAAATGGGAAGGATGGCCTTCATATACTGCCTTTCTTTTTTATTAAAAGGTAGAACCAGTTCGTGTGGGAGGATTTTTTTTGTTGTTGTTGTTGTTGAAAGAGGTATTTCTCAGATGTTTTGTTTCTATTCCTATTCCTGGCTTTGATGGATGTTTATAAACCTGAACAGAAAAAATGAGGAAAAGCCAGAAAAACCAATCCAGGTTCCTTGCAGTCTTCTGTCATATTCTCATTTTCGAAAGAAAAGTTAATTTTATGGTGACTCTGTCAAATATAAAACACAACCTTGTTTAAACAGTGAGCTGTCTTTGCACAAATGTACACGTGTTTGGAATGTCGTGTGTTATTTCTGTTTTAGAAGACATTTATGTACTGCTCCTTCCAACTATTTTCAAAATCCCTGTTGCAAATCACTACAGAGGAATATGAGAAAACATTTATTTTTTTATGTGGAAACATAATGTATTGAAAGAAGCAGCACACGCTTGTAGTTGCAACTTGACAGCCTATGTTGAAGCTGTTCTGCTCCACAGAACTGCACACTGTCTTGTTTTGTTCTCTTAGGCTGTGAAACCCATCTTGAAACTGAGAGTTAAACAGAAATTCTTTTATCCTTATTTTGGCATTCTTTTGAAAGGAGCTGCTGGGAGATTAGATGTTGCTCTGATACCGTGTAATCTTTCATTTTCCCTGAAGTTCAGTTTCATAGCTTTGGAAACCAGAATCTTGTTGAGCTGTTAGCTACTTGGAAGCAAATTATATTTAGGTGTGGATGGGCAGTTTGGCCATGTAATTTCTATTTACTTCCCATCATAATCTCTCTTGACAGTAATTGTTAACACTGTCATCATAAAACATTAGGACAATGATTCTAGCTCTGACCTTTTGAAGAATATCTTAAAATTTATTTCAAATTACGGGAAGTACAAGGGCTTGATAACAAAAATTTTTAAGGTGTTGTAATACTGAAAAAAAGTGTTCTGTCTCATATATAAAATGGTGATTAAATAACCCAGACCACTTTCAAGGGTGTGAATTGATGGGAAGAGCTCTTCTCATTACCTAGAAGGAGGCTCCCATACTGATCTGAGTGCTGTCTCCTTTGCTTCTAAGGCGTATCTCTTGCCTTGAACTGGAGAAATTGCACAAAAATTGCTGTTTTCTGTTTCTCATTTATTCTTTATGGAGGAACATGTGGCATGGTTATGTTTGGCAGGAGACAGGGGTGCAGAGAAGTCTGCAAGGGATGTTCGGTCCTGCACAGTCTGTTTTGTACAGATAATTTGAAATGTGTGGCAAAACCAAATGTTGGCTTGGGGTTTTTTTATGCTTTTCAGGTAGTGGAATTTTCTGCTTTCTTAAATACAGGAAAACTACAGAAAACAACAGAACTTTCTGCTGAGACAACTTAAATTAGCCATGCCGGGCTTCTCAGTTTCTGTTGTGGAAATACTGCAGCAGTTTAATCCAGGTCTTCTCCAAACCAGCAGACTTGATAAAAGCAAATCTGCATCAGTGAAAGCAGGTGCTTTGACTAGCGTGGCATAACCTGTGCTGTGGAGCGTGGCAACATGGCAGAGAGACCTCTTAGCTTTCTGGAGTGTTTCCCATGCAGCTGCAGTGGCAGTAGTGAAATGTCAGATGAGTCCCCAGAAGAGGTGAGTAGACACCAGCTTCTCCTCTTAGCAATGGCGTTTTCCAAAGCAATCTCAGTGGCACCATTTAACAGTTTATTGGGGTCTTTTGCATGGTGGAAGGCTTTTGTTAATTCTGTTGCTGTCTTCCAGCTGCTCTAGACCTGCTTTTGCTGGGGTGGTTATGTGACCAGCCAGTTCACACTGTGTAGATAGCAGATCAGATGAGGGAAGGTGTGAAAACTTCGCCATCATCTAGTTAACTTAAAAGTTGAAGAAGACATCGCTGTCCAGAACTTGCAGCTTTGCCTTTTCTTGCCCATGGTTCTGCTGTGTGGGAAGTTCCTCACGTAATCTGGTGTCTGTAAGTTCTTAAGGAGAAGCTGGAGAAGATCGTATTCCACAGTATTGACTGACTAGGAAAAGGGGAAAAAAGTCTGTTGAAAGTTGCCTTTATTTTAGCCTCTAGACACCCAGTACCTGATCATAATTAAGTAACTGCAGACACAGTCTGTGGAATACATGGGCTGTGGTGATGGTTTTTGTATTTCAGTCACTTATTTTATTAATTTCATTTTTTGTCCAGATAGTGAGAAAGAGTCTGTAAACTTCTCAGGGAACTAGAGATCATATGTTTTTGCATACAAACTCAAAAACGTGTTCAAAGGCTGATCAAGGAAACACTTTCCCTTTTTAGTCAGGTAACTGTGCTGGTATGGATGAACAAGTGTAGTGTCTGTATTCAATTCTAGACTTGTCTGTGTAGTACTTTCTCAGCTGTCAGCTATAATTATACCTGCAACTGTTAGAACTTTTACTCTCTGAAACAGTGAGAGCATAAGTGGATTTTTGGCATGTTCTTTTTTTTTTGCTACCTTCTTGTAATCGTGGAAAGGAATATCTACCAAAATAGATGAATAAAGGAAATGCATAAGTGAGAATTGTTCATATTGGTGCCTCTGGTACCTTGCCTCACATGACTTCTGATAATTTGCCTTTCATGGGTTCAGTTAACTGGCCTGAGGTCAATTGTATAAGGATGCTATAATTGTGAACTATACTTTCAAACCTTAAATATGGTGAAGGAAAGACTGACAACGAAGAAGAGCTTTGCAGAGGTGCTTGCTGTGCTAGTGTGACTTGAATAAAAGTCTGGGAGAATGGGTGGGAAAACTCTCTGAACTGGTAAACTGACAGATTTTGCTTCAGAGCAGGTAAGGTATCTCTCACTTCTGCTCTTGGACAACAGCATTATAGTAAATAATAACAACATTATACTGAATAACACTCAGTAAAAGAGTGGAGAAAAATTAGTCACTGGTAGCCAATAAAACTGTTGCTTCTCAAAGACCTCTCCAAACTTGCACATTCTTAGCGGGCTTTTCAGAGATGTGAGACAACCACTAACAGAATCTCTGTCACATTGTAGCAGGAACTTCCAAAGAGTCTCTAGGGAGAGCCTCTCTTTTTTCTCTTCCCTACAATTTGGTAATTTGTTTTTAATGACTGAAAAGCTTTTGGGAATGTGTTTTGCTGGCAATTTATAGGCTACTCCCTGAAGGAAGGGTATTGCAGACAAACTCTTCTTGCAAGTGCCACTTTTGGCATTAGAAACAGAGAGAAATTAAGTGAATGATGTGGCATCTTCCAGGGAATGGCTCAGGAAAGTTTTTCTGTGCAATGTGTGCCTCTTTCTTTGATAGAAGTAAGTTTTAAGAACTTCAGTAATCTTGAATTTCCTGAAGGTAGCTTTGAACATTTTGTTTGTTTATAGCCTTTTCCAAAACCTTGCTGGGAAAGGGACCACTAGCACAGCAAAGATCTGTTGTCACAGAGCATCTGAGTTGTGTATTACTGCTGTAGGACAGGTGATGGTGGAGAGTGTGTCTCATACTGAGAGTTGGAGTCAAAGTACATCTAGGAGCATAAAACCTCTCATTCTGCTGCAAATTATGTAGTTATTTGTGCAAGCAGTGATAAAAATGGGATTAAAAACAATGCAACAGAGTGGTGGTTTTTTTACCTGCTCATCAGGAAGATATTTGAGTCCTAAGGGGGAAAAATCTTCAGTCATGGCAGTCTCTCTCCTCAAGGCTCTGCCATAAGTCCTAGGGCTCTGGCTGAGACTTGAGTGGAACTTCAGGAAGCTGAGTGCTGTGTTTTAGATAGGGTGAGGCAGCACTTGACCACAGAAGACCTGGAAGAAGCCTGCTAATATTTGAAAGCAGCCATACAGAGGTTAAAAGGCAGCCTGACAGCTCTGTTGGAGCAGTACTTTCTGATGAAGTCGAAGAATTAGGAAGACAGAAATACAAAGAAGAAGTATTTGTCATAATTGAGTAAGCATCTGTGGTGGGGGTCAACCTGCTACAGCATCTAAAAAGTTTTTATAAGAACTCCAGTAGAAAATTTCCAATCTCCTTTGAGCCTCCCAGCTGCAACAGAGCAGCCAGCAATGGGAATCATATGGAGTCTGTGGTACTTTGGTGAGGAACTGAAAAACATCATTGATTCATAAATGCAGAAAATTCTTTTGTAGAGCATTTTTTTGTATAGAAGCTGATATTGTTGCTGTGAGATAATTGAAGTAAACTGCTCTTTGCTCAAGGGTATAGCAAAGCTGCTACTTTGCTGATAAAATATCATGTTGCATTTGGATTTTTTCACCTGTCTGTTCCGCAGAACTGTTTGGTTTGTGAAATTTAGCTATCCAGAAGGTCAGTGGTGGTGATATAGTCCATATTTGCCTAAGCAATGTAATGGAGGCCCTCTTTTCTGTACTAGGAACGTAAGCTTTTTGTCGTGCTTTTCAAAGTTCTCTGCTCACTCTTTCTCTCCCTAGCTGCTATCTCTTGCTCAGTCCCCAAAAGAGAAATTTCTTTTCCCTCAGAAAAGATCAATTCCTGCCTCTCCCCGTGGTTGCAAAGCTGGGCTTACTTGCTTGTATTGCTTACTTGCTTTTCAAACAGGCATCTCTGTGTGTTCTCCCCATGTTGCCTCTCAGGCTTCAAAGCAGCTCTCCAGAAACATTCACAGTGCTTTCTCCTTGCTTCTTAATGCCTTGCAATGGTATCCACAAATACTTGAGGAGGGCTAATGCTTCTGAGGTGCTTTGGTTTTGAATATTACACAGACTGTAGTGTCATCTTCTTTCTTTATTTGTGCATTTCCTTATCTCCTTTCACATGCTTATCTCTTTTTGGCAAATACTGCTTTTTTTGCAGTGACCCGGAGCTGGTGCTTGTGGCCCTTTAGTAGTACACAGGTTGTTAGTAAGAGCTTGGGTGTGTCGGTCACAGTGTTTAAAGAAAGTACTGCAATAAATGGGCCATGAAGTTATTAATGAATCTGTTTTACCTTCCACAGAAGCCCCTTGTGCCACTCCGCTGATCTGTAGCTTTGGGAGGCCTGTGGACCTGGAGAAGGATGACTACCAGAAGGTTATATGCAACAACGAGCACTGTCCCTACAGCACTTGGATGCACCTTCAGTGCTTCTACGAGTGGGAAAGCAGCATCCTCGTCCAGTTCAATTGCATTGGCAGAGCCAGGAGCTGGAACGAAAAGCAGTGTCGCCAAAACATGTGGACCAAGAAGGGATACGACCTGGCTTTTCGGTTTTGCTCCTGTCGGTGCGGGCAGGGTCACTTGAAGAAGGACACAGACTGGTACCAGGTGAAGCGAATGCAGGATGACAAGAAGAAGAAATCAGTGTTGGAGAAGAGTACGGGAAGGTCCATGACAGAGTCAGCAGAGGAGGCCAAAAAAGGCAGGCCGGCCAACAAGCCGCAGAAAGGCTTGAGTAACGACCTCCAGCGAAGGCACTCCATGGACAGGCAGAACTCCCAGGAGAAGGGTGTCATGGGTGGCAGCTACGCCGTTCGCTCGCCTTGTGTGTCTCCTGGCCAGTCCCCTCCCACCGGCTACTCCATCCTCGCCCCCACGCACTTCAGCGGCCCTCGTTCCTCGCGGTACCTGGGAGAGTTCCTGAAGAATGCCATTCACCTGGAGCCCCACAAGAAGAACATGGCTGGGGGGGGCATGTACAGGAATGCACATTTTGATTACGGGGCAGCTGGCTTGCAAGCACATAGATCAGGACACTTCGATACCCCCGTGCAGTTCCTGAGAAGGCTCGATCTGTCCGAGCTGCTCACTCACATCCCCAGGCACAAATTGAATACTTTCCACGTGCGGATGGAAGACGATGCCCAGGTGGGCCAAGGGGAGGACCTTCGGAAGTTCATCCTTGCTGCTCTCAGTGCCAGCCACAGGAACGTTGTAAACTGTGCTCTGTGCCACAGGGCGCTGCCAGTGTTTGAACAGTTTCCGCTGGTGGACGGGACCCTGTTCCTTAGCCCATCGAGACATGATGAGATTGAATATGATGTTCCCTGTCACCTTCAAGGTACAGGTTGTCTGTCAGTCATGCTAGGTTTCATTAAATGATGGAACTGCTTTCTGTGCCCTGTCCCTGCCATTACAGGTTTTCATCCCGGTTCCGCATTTTTAAGCAGTTCTGTAAAGCCTGAAGTAATGTCCAAAATACTCATGTGGATCAGATTGAAACACTTAGAAGGAATTAAAAAAGATGCTGTATAGAAAGATCCATGCCTTGTGTTTGGGCTTACAACTAAAGAAGTTCTGATCCGATTTCTAGGTAGACCATGGAAAGGTTTTCCAGCCAATCTGTTCTGGAGCTTATGCATGCCCACTTATCTCTTGGGAACATTACTCCAGGATGCACACCAACCTTTTAAACCACCTTTTCAATTTAGGCAGGCTGTGCTGGAGCCTGGCTGAAAGTTATATTTGTACCACTGACGAGGGTGAGGTGTCTCTCATCTGCTTTCAGACTACAGAGTATCAGTTTTGTTTTATAACAAAGTATTATTTCTTAAATACAGAAAAGGCTGTTTTGTTTTATAACAAAGTATTATTTCTTAAATACAGAAAAGGCTGTAGTCTGGCCTTTGTTAACACAGGCCTGGAGAGGTTGGATGTAATAAGAGTAAGCTTTTAATATGATGTGTTAAAGCAGCAGTGTAGTAGTGAAGGTTTTTTACTTATTTCCAAACTTGCATGTATTTGAGCTATGTCTTGATTATGTCCTAGCTCTCAGATGAGTTGAGACCACAGCACGTGTTTCCCTCTTGGAGAAACAAATGAATGTGGGCCAGCATGAGCTTCAGCTCTTCCTGAAAGCTGTGGCCCAGTCTTAAGTGATCAGGGTGGTACATGGCTGGATGTGCCTGTCCTGCAGCCTGCTAGCAGGCAGCATGGCTAAAATAAGTCAGAGAAAGTATTCTCATCTGGTGGTCAAAAGCACAGAATTATGTGTTGAAAAGTGTGTTGGTATGGGATTAACCAGAGGTATTTTAGCATTAAAGTTTCTCACCCTTCGATAAAATACATTGTATCCCATGCGTGGTCATAATATGTGTTATGTAACATACCTTTGCTCAGTAAACTTTGTATTTTATTTTTTTCTTCCCTTAAATCACTGTGCCCTAAGTCACTAAACTGTATTCACGCTAACATTATTGTTTCTTTCTATTGTCTTGCCTAATGTACTTTAAGGAGAAAAAGCAATAGGCAAATATACAAGCCAGAAAAGTTCCAGGATAAACAGAATATACCTCTGTGAGATAACTTTGCTTATTTGCTTTGATGGGGAGTCACACAATGTGCTTGTGATTTTATCAGTACAAAAAGCTGGTTTAGTAATAATAGTGAAACTCATTGTTTGTTAACATTTGCCTCTAAGAATGAAACTCTGAATTTTTTTTTTAAACCTAATTATTACTTAACTGTTGGATGATATATCTGAAAAACTTGTTCAGACAAGTTGCTGTGAATAATTAATTGTTAAAATTTTTGCTTCCTTGTCCTGGGTGAGGTGGTTTCTTACCAGAAGTACTCTCTGAAATGAAATTAAGCTGTAAGGTGCTATTCCAGGCTGTTATTTTCTTTTCAGTACAGAAAATCATTTCTGTTACTTCAGGCATGTTTAAGGTGCCTCATTTCCAATACAAAAGTATCCTGAAATATAAGTGGTGGGGGAATGTAGTATTTTAAAGTGCAGAAATGCTGCAGAACTTCAGATGGGGAAAGAAACTTATCTTGCTGCTCAACTGCTGTGCATGGAGTTGTTGGAGCATCACCAGTTTTGAGTGTTCACTTTAGGAACAGAGTTGATTATATATGTTATATGTATATTATATACATTTTAGTTTAATCCCATCATGTTTTCTAGACCTGAACATGCCAGTGTAGAATAACTCAGTTTTTACCAGCTCACACTAGTAAGTCTATTTTGTATGTATATTTTAAGAAGAGTCTTTTTTTTCTTGTTTTTCTAAAATACTTGGCTTAAAAACCAAAACAACTAAAAATACAGACTATTAATTTTGTAAGATCAAAATATTAATATTTTGGTCCCATTTTTGTAGAAGAGTTACAAGATGTGTGTCTGTTGAATTACAGTTTGTGATGTGTTCAGTACTTTGATGCTAAAGAGCACAAATTGCAATCCAAGGTGAATGCATGTTGAGCACAGTCCTGTTTTGTGGCTGGTCTGTAATTTCACTACTGCTTAGCTCTGTCTTACATAGCAGTGCAAAATCTGGTATGTTGCAGAATTAGTACTCAGTGTCAGGCCTCTTCTAATAGACAGCTATTAAATTGGAGATCAATTTAGTCACTAAAAGTCAGGCATAATCTAGCTGCTAGATCTTTATAATTTATGTAGGAATTCTGGTTTTTTGTGAAAGTGGGTCCCAGGTTTTTCTTTGGTTAGTTTAATCACATGTATGTAGTGAAAATATTTGATTTTCAAGTCAGAGCCACTTGTTTTTTATGGACATAAATGTAACTCAGGTTTTGAAAGTCATTGTGCATACAGAGCCTAAGGTGATGAAAGAGCTCTTTCTATTCATAGTTCTGAATGGCATGTTAAAGTCTTTGTATGTGCAATATATCATGTAAATATACTTCTTGTTAATGAAGAGTCAGAAGAAAGTACATGAAAAACATTTTCTCTTCTGACTGTTGCTTTTTTTTTTTTTTTTCCATGGGGACTGTTAGGTTGTTGGTTCCCTCTTTGCTGGAAGATACCAGCAAGTTGTTAAATGAATCTGTACCAAGTTTGCTAATAAGCTTCAGCACTTCCCCACTTCTTATGTCAGGTGGGGATGAAGCTAGGGCAATATTCTGGTTTTGGAAACACAGCAGCTGATCTTACAGCTTAACCTGACATCTCTTCTTGAAGGTTTAGCAACTCCTTTTATAAAATATTCTGCTAAGACCTACCAGCAGATGATGTAAGGGAGAGTGGGCAGGGTGATGACTAATTCCTGAGTTCTCTATAGCTTCAGTCAAGCCTGTGTATTTCCTGTAGAGAAGTACTTTTTACTTTATCATTCACCCTTTATAAAGAAAAAAAAAAAAAGATGTGATTAGTATCACTAAAGGTCAGATACCACATTGCAGAAAATGTCTGTTTTAATCTTCTCTTTTCAGCTCCTTAAGATGTGTCTTTTCTGTCCACAGGAAGGCTTATGCACCTCTATGCTGTTTGTGTAGACTGCTTAGAAGGAGTTCACAAAATTATCTGCATTAAGTGCAAGTCCCGATGGGATGGAAGCTGGCATCAGCTGGGAACTATGTACACCTACGATATTCTGGCAGCATCTCCCTGTTGTCAGGTTAGTACCATTCATAAGTAAGACTCATAAGGTGAAATTCCAACTGATTAGATTAAGTCAAGGTTGTGTGTCTTTTCCCTCTTTCCTCCTTTCATCCTTCTTTTCCAGCCTGTACCTATGAGTGCAGCACAAGAGGGCTGACGGGTCTCTGTCCCTTTGTTTTCAGAGGTACAATGGCTTTTAGCTAGACTAAAGTCATTGCCAGGGTCAGTGGTTAATACACTTATGTTTTTAAATAAAGCCCCCTTTAAGTGCATTGGTAATTAAATCTGATGCTTCATCACTAGCACCACTAGTGCCAGGTATAGTTCCACCTTTTGAGCAGACGTTTCATGGTTCCAGGGTTTTTTAGTTCATAAACTGTGTTTTTTCATAACAAAAAAGGCGAAAAAGTGCCTAGGGAACAGAAAGGTCCAAAGTGCCTTTGTGCTTGGAGATTACTCAGCTCTCCTTAATCTTTGTTGTGGCTGACCCAGGTGATGGCACTCACCCACCGCAGCCTGAGGCGACTTGGAGTTCATTAAACACTCACCTATCTATGCCTTGAGAGAGGAAGATCTAAGGCTTGGGGCTACTCCAGAGTGTGTCTGAGACAGCAGGATTGTTTGCATTCCAGAGAATTAATTGTCCATGTGATAGACAGAGCACTTCTGCCGTGCAGGTAGGGGTAGACAGCTGTGAAAAAAACATCTGTCTGGGAATGCCTCAGTGCTCCGCTGCAGATGCTCAGTCAGACACACAGATGGTGGTGGTAGGTCAGGACAGAAGCCTTGCAGATACACCCATTCAGACTGGGATCACTTCATGGTAATGTGCATACTTTAAAGCCATCTGAAATACCAGTTTGTCAATATGCAAAATGACAGTTCATTTTAAATTTAATGTATTTACCAAAATGTGTTGCTCAAAAGACAAGTGATGCTGCTGCTGGCTAAGGTGACATTGGTAGCAGTTATAACTAAAGACTGATACATTACCTCCTAATTTAGTGTCTCTTGAGGCTGTAACTTTTTTTTTAAATAGGAACTTTTAAAGGTGAGGAAAGCACTGATACTAACTTGCTACCTTTGTGAAAGTCAGCTGCTTCAAATCTGAATTGTTTCTGTTGAATGTACAAGAAAAGATTTAAGAGCTCATTATACAATAGCCTTAATTACATAATTAATGGACAGTGTGACAGTACATGGTATAAGAACTCACTATAAAAGCATTAGCTGCAGTGACTGTGATTGCCAGATAATAAGCATTATTGTTTCACCATGATTGTTACAGATGATTCTGTGCATGCAGAAGAATGACATTTAAATATGGTATATAATAGAATTCCAAATTGCCGTTCTGGATTTATTATGAATAATTTAGTGCCTTACTTCAAAATATTTAATTCTACATCACAAATTTGCATGTAGAATAACAAACTGCAACCATTGTCAGATTACTAACTCTTAGCTGAGGTGCTGGACAGTAGTAAAGGAGAAAACACTTTGGTTAAGAGTTCCATAAAAATTCATAACCTAGTAGATTGTATTTCTTAAAATTTCTGCATTTCAAGCAGAGCAGTGAAGCTGTTGATTTGTTTCTTTTTGAGTCTGGTCTCAACAGGGATAGTACTTTAAGAATTTCCTCCTCTCCTCACCCAGGAAAATCCCTTAAATCCAGGTGGCCTAGACAATACTTTTTGTTCTTTTGAGTGGAGAGCTGAAGCTTTCATTAGTGTACTGGGCTGTGAGGCTAAACTGTGGTGCAGCGCAGGCCCTCGCTGCTCATTTGCCATTTTTACTCTTTAACTTCTTTACAGTCTCAAATCCCTTCTGCTTCTCTTGATTATTCCAAAGGGCTTGCTGAGCTTTCATGCTGCCTGTTGCTTTCTTTGTATCAGATGGGCTGTGTTTCTCAGCTAGATTTCTTCTCTCACTTCTTTGCAACAGCTGAATATTAATAGCTCTGTCCGTCCTCACCTATGACCTTGAATTATTTCTCATATCCACCCAGTTAATGTTGCTTCTTTCTCAGTTGGATTTTGTAGAATAGTTTGTGTGTTGAAGTGATGTTTAGTTTGTATAACCTGATATGTACTATAAATGTTTAAATAGACACTTAAAGTGACACGATACCATGTTGTGCTGATAAAGTAGATCAAGCTATACATTTGTTAAACCAAAAGATTAAAATGCTGATATATTTCGTAGACAGGTGATGCTCAGACATCAACCTAAATGGGTGGCACAAATCTGAAATCTCTCTCTTAGCTTTGATGCTTCATTAATGATTTATTGAGACATCACTTCTTGTGCTGGGAAATGAGGAATTGATTCAGAGATTTAGCAGCACAAAATAAACCTTGATATTCTCTACCTTCCATCAGTCAGAGTGGGAGGTGACCCACTCCCCAGAATTTGGTGGTGGTCTTTAATCTGAAAGGCATGGTGTGTGCCTGCCAGTTCCCAGCGCAGGTGAGGAATGTCCCTACCAGCACATCCCACTACTGCCAGTTTCCTCACTGCCCCCTTCTCCTGCTGGGGAGGACAGGGGACTGCCTCTGGCCCCTTGTTTTCCAGAGAAGCTGAGGGGAGTGTGGGTATTTCAAAAAGGTTTTTTTGTTTGTTTCTTTGTTGCAGGCTCGACTGAACTGTAAGCACTGTGGGAAGCCAGTAATCGATGTGCGGATCGGCATGCAGTATTTCTCTGAATACAGCAACGTCCAGCAATGTCCTCACTGTGGAAATCTAGACTACCACTTTGTGAAGCCATTTTCTTCATTTAAAGTTTTGGAGGCTTATTGACGAAAGCTTTGCTTTAGTAATAGCTATTTTATGGGTATTTCAACTTTATTACATATCTTTTTATAGGATTCATTCTGTGATGAAATCTAATTTCTTTTCTAACTGAAAGAGCAGCTTCTTTGTCAGTGTACATATTAATATGTATATATACATGTTGTTAAAACCAGAATCCTCCTGACAAGATCTCTGTGAAGGCTGGAGGCAAGCCAATTTACTGGCCTTTCAATATATCCCATGTGTGGGGTAAAGTTCAGCTAAAAATGACTTGGGTTTATTTTTTGTATAGTTGTAATACAGTTTATAGGAAGGGCGTGGGGAGACATAAAGGACAGAGAAATATGTCCAGTTGGAAAATGGGTAATTGCATAGGGTTGTTCCTCCAGCTTGGTGGAAATAGGAAATCCTTGGAAAAAAATGTTTCTGTCTCTGTTGAATTCATTCAGCCTTTTGCATTGGTTCCCAGGGGTGCAGGAGCTGGCCCTCTGTTGCCAGTCCCCTCATGAGGCTTTCTTTCAGATTTCCCATGACTGGGGTAAACTGAGGTATCATGACAAGTGAATGTAAATGTGTGCCAGAAAATGCAATCTTGAATGAATTCTTTTGGCGTTGTGTCTTCCTGCTATGTGTGTTCGATGTGCATTGCCCTCACTGAGTTATAGTGCAGGCAATAGTGCTGCTTCCAACAGGGCTGTCATGTGCCCAGCTGGGTCATCTGCTCATACCAAAACAAGCTGGAGATCTTAAAATGCTTTATTTAAAGGTGTTTCTTCACAGACATTTTAGAAAAGGAACTGGCTGAGCTGAATGGGGATGTGATTGTATGTGCCTGCTGGGACTGAGGCTTTGCTGTCTGCTGCAGGCTTGTGTGGCTGGTGTGGAAGGAGAACCATGAAGTGGTCTGGGCCCTCAGACCTGTATGAGCTGAGAGGTGCTGAGTACAAAACATGTCATCACTTTTTAAAACAACTAATTGCTGCACCTTTGTCTTTCAAAATTGTGTTCAGTCTAGGATCTAAAAGCAAGGAGATGTTTTAAGAAAGCAAACTTAGCATATTTACTTTCTACATGCCTCTGTGCTGTACATAATAGACTGCATTAAGCAGTGAATTTGTATCAGAGAGCTTGGCCCTGTAGACTCTGCAGTTGTTGTTTTTTGACTCCCATTTCTCCCTTCCTTAAATAAATTTTTCAAAATAGGTGATTAATCTTTTGCTTGGTTTCTCAAATCAGCTGAGATTTAAGGGACGTTTGGTTTTTTCCTTTTCTCGATGGTGTATTTATGAAGTGTTGTCCACTGGACAAGTGTGGGGCTTGTTTCTGTTTACATGGTGGGATTATTTTGTGTTCCTTCTGAAGTCTTTTGTTTTTCCAAATCAGAATCTTTTTAGAGTGTATCTGTTGAAATCACAGTCTTGAAAATGGCCCTGATAGTCTGCCACCCTGGGGAAGAAAACAAAAAAGTCAGAAGCCAAAATAGTGATTTTTCCTATGTTGGACTGAGAGATACACTTTCTGCCAAATTAAGAAATTATCGTGCACATAAAAGTCAAGCTGAGTATCCATGTTTCTTTGTGTGTAAAAATGCAGAGTTCAGAGTTTTATTTCCTGGCTGTCTCCACTGCAGAATTAGCTCCTTTTAGCATTAGCTACCCTTCAGGTTGTACCGAAGGTGCACAGGGTGTTGGCACAGTTCGAGTGGCAATGTCCTTGGGTGCCCCCCAGCTCATGTGGTGCAGGGCTGGTCTGAGCAGCTCTGTTAGCAGGCTGTGGTAGCCTTCACCACTGGTGCTCCTCTCCTCCTGTGCAAGTTCCTGGGCTTGGTTTTGGGTGTGGAGCACATTCTTGGGGTTTTGTGCAGTTGTCCTCTTGGCATCAGTTTTGGGAAAACCTGTTTCTTCTTCTGGGAGAATTACGGGAAAGACTTTGAGAAACTTCCAACACTGTCCTTTCGTGGCTACCACAAAGTTACACCAAGCCCAGCTGCAGTGGGACCAGCACTGCACCCACTGTGCATTGGAGCAGGACCTGGCCTTGGGCACACCTGGGCAGGAAAAAGGTTTCTAGCAGATAAAACCTAATTAGCTGTGCAGTGTAGACTTCCCTTGTGAAGAACAATGGAATTATAATTTGGATTAACTCCTCCAGAAGGATGGTGGTTGGGCAATCTGCTGGAGTTAGGGTGGCTGACAAGGTTGGAGTTGTGTTGCCTGGCAGGACCTTGAGAACCAGACCAGACAGAAAGCAGCGGCTGTCCCAGCGGCCTCAAATCACACAGCAAGGACAAAGCTCCTGTAATGAAGCAATTAAAGAGGGCAATTAAAACATACATCTCTTCCTGTAGGTTTAGTCTTCAGTGCCAGTCACACATCATGAGTCTGGGGTGTCAGTTCCCATGTGGGATACATGGCATTGTGTGCTGTTTTCTGTGCAGTGTTGGGAGGGTGTCACTGTGCAGTGCACATGGTAGGAGAGAAGTGGGATCTGGAGTTGTCCTCGATACTTGTTTGCTCCCTTAGAGTAGCTTAATTTATAATTCTGCCCTTTAAGTTCTCGGATGCCTCTCTAGACCTGTATGTGTGATAATCAAAAATGAGTGGACATGGAATAAAGGAAATATGGTCAGCTTTAAAAATAAGTATTTGAGAGATTATGTAATACATCCAAGTCAAAACCGGAATGGAGCAGACTGAGAAAATGGGAAGGGAAAAGCACATTTAAAGTCTTAACACTGACAAGGAATTACATACAAATCTACCTAAGAAAGCAGTTAAGTGCTTTGCCAGCTTTTCTTTTTAATTCTGCTGTTGCGTCTTACCTACTGCTTGAGGAATGCCTATTTTCTTGTAAAACACATCTCTCAACTGGAGGCTAGCACCATACATAGCAGTGTAAAAATGATCCTCAGTGGAAGCCAGCTGAGCTACAGAAAGGTTCTTCTGAACTTTCACTCCAAAGTAAATTATCTCTAATTTGTAAAGGCTTTTCCTGCTTCTTGTTGGTACTGAAAGCTGCTCTTGGGTCACTGGAAAATGCACGATTTTCTCTAACATGCAGATTCCAGTCAAGCAGTCAGCCCTCACCTTTGGCCAGGAGAGTTTCGGGGGCTTTGCCCAAGTAGAAGTGCAAATGCAACTTCTTTGGGACCTAATGGCTACTTTGGAGCTTAAACTAGAACACAGTTGCTTCCTGTCTTGGCTAGCACTGGAAGTAGTCATGAGCTTACAAATGCGGGAAATTACCTCCCAAGCTAGGGAGCTGCTTGCTTTGTTAATTTGGCTAGTTTATTCTTCATTGCCTTTCCTTTCTCTGATGCTGTGTGTTCTTTTTAAGCTGGCCCATCTTCAGATTAAATTTGCCTGCAATATTCTGTAAATGAGAATGCAGTCCTCTGGATTTGGAGGTTCATTCTGCTCTTCTTAAGTGCACGATACTCCTTGTGATAGTAATAGGAGTTGCATGTGCAAATGCTTTTCTTTCCAGTAGTTACCTCTCCTTTCCATAGGAGAGGCTTGCATTTAGGTAGGCTTCATATTTTGGATGTGTAAAACTGAATTAATCCATCCGTAAGATGTCTACAAATAAATTTTGATAACCATAACTAACAAAATTGGCATCTTTTACACACTGATGTGTAATTTGACATCTACCAACTTGAACAGCCTGAAATTGTTCTTCTAATGCTGCAGAGTCATTAAAACGACAGTGTTTTATAGCCAGACCATAGACTATCCTATAGTCTATTTACATTAACATCTCCAGTAATGAGCAGTGTATTCATAATGAGTTTAATTGGAAAAATAAGGAATATTCCTACAAGGGAGGCATCTAGCATATTTTTCTTCTTTCCTTTTTTTCCCCCTCCCGAGTGTTCCTCATTTTGCTGTACCAAGTAACCAAGGACAAACACGTAAGGCCACTGGTGAGAAAACCCCTCAAAAATATACTTGTCCATAAAAGTTTCTTGTTGAGACATTCTTGGATTGCACTTTTGCAGATGGAAGAATATGTACATAGCAAATGAATGTTGATGAAATTAAAATAATTGGTTATGATATCATTTATGTGTGTTGTTAGAGAATATTTTGTTGTGAGTTCTCTGTATTAAAAAGTAATAAATACCAGACAGTTAATGTGTGGGTTCTTCTTTCCCTGTTCTCTGCAGCAGTTTCTTACACCTGCTCTTTATAGAATTACTCCAGTTGCCTTAAGTTTAAAGGGCACAGTTAAATCAGGTTTTTGGTGTCGGTTACAATGGAGCTTCGTTGTTGTTTTAAAGATTGTTGTACTGCAGGGGTCACAGTGGGGTGTGACCAAACTGAGCTCCTGTTCACTTTGTTGATGTCAGAACTGCTCCTTCTGTGGCACTGTCAGTCCTGCAGGAGCAGTTTCAGGATTGCCAGTCTGCTGCCTGTGGGGCTGAATGGAGGACAGAGTGCTGAATCCTTCACTTCTGGTGGAGTCTGTTAATGGAAAAGTACCCTCTGATGCCTGTGAAATATCAGAAGAGCTTCTGGAGGGGAGAGTGCAACAGGGTTCCCATTTTATGACAGACCACTTCATCTCTGAAACCCAGCTGCAAATCTTTGCTTCCTGTCTAAGGTTTCTCAGCAGTCTAACGACTCATGAAATCTTCCATTTTAGCAAACCTTGCTCCATATGCTTATAGCATCATTTTTCAGCCTTTATGTATTACCACAGAGAAGTTCAGGAAGGATGCAAGTGATCAAGGCTATCTGAACATACCAAAGGTAAAGCAAATATTTCTGGGAGGGAAGGAGTGCCGCAGTTCAGGAGGCATGAGGTGGGATTTGGAGATGTGGAAACACTCTGCAAAGAGCCAACTGTAGCAGTGCAGGTTTAATTTTGGAAGCAGATACTGTGGCTGGTTTGAAGAACCTTGAAACTGACAACCTGTGTGTTAATTGTGAGAAGCCTTCTGAGTAACTGCTGCTTAAAATACGAGTTTCTGCTCATGGGATGGGAATGTAAATAAGCTGCCATCACTTGCTAATTGCAAGTGACTGCAGTGATTCCATATTGATATTTTGTGAAGGGTCTTAGGTCAGAGTTTAAACCTTAAGCCAGTGTGGGAAAACTAAATGAGAACTAATGTTGTGTAGAGACTGTTCCCCTAGCATAATTACTGCAGTCTTTGGTACTGAGCACTAAACTGCAGAATTTCAGGTTTGATCTGCTTTGTTACTGTGTTGCTAGAAGAAACTGAGTAGCATTGTGAGAATGTAGAGGAAGGAGAAAGTCACTGAAATAAAAAGATTTTCAAGCCAGTACATGATACAGTATGTAGTAAAAATAGGGGTGGCGCAGGCAGATTGGGTTAGGAGCATGCCTGGGCTCATTTTCCTCTTGAAGGCATGCATCCCTGACTGTGTCAGAGGAGGGGAATGAACTATTCAGGCTGCGTATGTGTGTGGGTGTGTGCACCTAAAAATACATGCCCGGTTTCACACAGATACATTTGTATTTGATTTCTATTCTGACAGTATTCTGTGAAGCAATTTCTGTTTGTTCTGAACCTGACCATATAAAACAAAACAGCTGCTGCTGTAGTATTTTAGGTACCTGAATATTTTTTGGCCTTAAATACATCTGTTAGTCACTGAGCTTCCTGCACATTTTCTTTTTATTTAGTAATGTCCAACCAAGATCAGTGGGATGTGGAAGGAAGCTAAAGCAGCTGGTATAGCTCCTTAATCCACAGACCAGCTGATCTGGAACTCACATGGGCTAGTTTGCCGAGCCAAACCAGCTGTGGTGGCATCCAGGAGGGACTCTCCAGACATGTTTCAAGAAGATATTTTCTCCTTCCTCACAGGAAGAAAATACTTTCCTCCTTGTACCTTTCCTAATGTACCTCCCTGAGGTGCTGTATATTCAAGAGTTTGCATTCAGCTCCATAATAAAATGTAACCCTGGAGCTACTCCCTTTTGTTGAACATGCACTGTACTTGTTTTCTTGTTGTGAGAAAAATGTGTGCAGATCACATCCATCTTACAGTTTCTGTGTCCCATTTTCCTGGCTACATACTCATTTAATAGGCAGCTGAAAAAAGTAAAAGGCTATGGCTGAATCTTTTCAAAACAAATTCTCCCCGGTTATCCAGATAAAGTTACAGAATAACAAATCAATGCTGCCTTTGTGTGATGCCTGCATGACTCTTACTAATAGAAGAGTCATAACTGTGGAATGGAGTCTGTGGAGATAGAAGATAATCCAGCCGTAATATCAAGGGACCTTAATGTATATTGCCAATTGCCAAATACTTCAGCCTTTTCCCCCTAATTTTCTTCTTTTTTTTCAGTGCCTGAGCTTTTAAATGAGTCTGGTTCCAACTGAAGTAATACTTTGTGTTTGCAATGTGATTAATTCTGAGAAACATCCCTGCTAGCTGGTTACTTTTATAATGTTTGCAAACCTCCCAATCCCCACATGACAACCTGATCCTTTTGTATTTGTATATTTAGGAAGCATCATTCTATTGGCACAAGACACAAATACTAGCTGAGGATACTTGGTGTCTCTGAGCCAAGCTCTTCCTTTTCCATGTATTTTTTAAAACCTGGAGGCAGACAGCACCTCTGAGGTCAGAAATGAGGAGGATCGAGAAACTGAATCAGAATCTAAAATCAATATTTTAATAACAAGGGAATATTTTCTTTAAAGCTTTGTTTGAGTGACTGCTATAGTTACAAGCCCTGTAACAAGGATATTCCAGTTATACAAATAATTTAATATAGCCTGCTTTTAAATCTGTGTGTTAAAGTCTTTCCTTGCCATTGGTCAGCCTCTCCATTTGGTGCAGTCATGGCTAGTTTGGCTGCCAGGGTGGTGGCAAAAGGGGATCAGGCTGCAAACCTCAGCACACAGCCAGGTGGAGCAGGGAAGCAGAATGGTTGGGAGCACAATAACACACAAAGTATAATCCACTGCTTGAGGCAGTGCAGCAGCCAGGTTGGTTGGAGTAAAAAGTGCAGGGTAAGGGCCATTTCCACACATAAGTTTCATGGCAATTCTTTCTGTTGATTTTGTATTCAGTTCCTCACTTAAAAATTGGCAATGTTTGTGCCTTGTTGAATTTAACTTCCTCTGCCTCTGGCTGGAAGAGCCCCTGTTCCTTACCTCTGCTGTCCCACGCCTGCTGGAGTTGAAGGGATGCTCACAGCTGGGGGATCATGGACCTGGCTCCTTGCAGTCCCACTGACCTGGCTCTGTGAACCTTAGTGCTTGCAGGTACAAGATGCAGCGCAGAGTTGGAAGCCTTGGAGAGGGCCAGCATGGACATGGCTGAGCTCAATTGTTTTGCTTCTGCATCCTGCCTCCAACATCTCTGATATGCTTGTGATCTTCTGAGAACTATTTTCTTAAAAGGCCGTCATGGAAAAGCAATGCAAAAAGCAGCAGCACTTAGCCACCCCCTGTTGCTACACGTCAATGGTGTGAGACCTGTTATGCAGGGAACCTAAAGCATCATGAGCCTGCTCAAGTTCCCTGCACCATGCAGGTGGAGAGGCTCTGGAGAGGGTCCTTGCTTCTTTAGTTGTGCACTGGGAGACTGGTGGGAGCACATGGCTGTCACTGCCATGGTGTGTGTGACTGCTTAGTGCTCATGGAGAGGGCAGGATTGCCCACCCACCTCTCTGCTCTGTGGGAAGATCCTAGTAGAAGTAGGTTTCAGCAGCTGCCTGTTTGTGGCTGGAATAAGTGAGAAATTAGTAGCTTGCAGCAGATCTAGGAAGCCCAAACAGGATTTTGGCATGTAGTTGTCCTCTGTCTCCTGAAGTCTGTGAAAATGGGGTTGTGCCTGTTTACACCAGAAGATTTGTGCTAGTGCTTTGGATAATTGGTGGACACCAGAACTTCAGAGTGCAGGTATTGCTGAGAACAAGCACTGCACAAATTAGCCTAGTCATGTGTTTGGCAGATCTCTCATTAGCAAGGAATTCTTAATAAGAATTATAGTATTAATGAGGGTTTATCTGCTAAATCCCTTTCACAGGAAGAAAAGAATCAGAAATCTGACTCAAACAGTAAGGTGAGGATGTTTGGCTGAAGGCATGGAAGAGGTGATGGGAGAATTAACATTGCAGTTCCTCTCTGGAGTGTTCACAGCAGAGCAGGGCTGGAGGGAAAGACATTCTGACTCAACAAACTGGGGGAGAGGTGGGATTAGCACTTCAGTGAATCTAAGAGAGCTTCACTGGAGCTGTTTGATGACTCATTTAGTTTATTTGCAATATAAAGTTTAGCTGGTGAGAAACCGAGTTCAAATACAAAGGACTTCCTCTGGTCTCTGTCTTGTCATTAAGGTCACTAATGACAAGTGAGCTGGGGGGAGTCACCACCCATAGCAGTGGTCACAGCCTGATGCAAAGACACCGTGGGATGGGAGTATGTGGGCTGCAGTCAGTTTTGCTGAGGATGGTGTCTGCACGCTGGCGCTCGCCTCTGCAGTGTTGTCGTGGCCTTACTGGAGTTGTGTTATTTGTGCAGATTTTGATGTGCTTCATGTCTGGCCTCTGATGAAAATGTGCTGGCAGGAGAGGAGTGCTGGAGGGCCCAGCCCTGCTCTGCTCCTGGGTTGAGAGCAAGGCTGCCCTGTTGTCCATGACCACTCGGCTGCCACCTCGGCACAAACACCCACCTACACGAAAAGCAGCTGGACTTTCTAGTTCAGATTAGTGCTGAATCCTCTCTTCCCTCTGTGCTCAGCTGCTGAGTAGTGGAAATGTAGTTTTGTGAGGTAAGCCCGAGAGTGTAAGCCAAGTTTTAAATGACATGTGTATAATCTTCAGGAAAAATAGTGTGTAACTGTGAACTTTCATTTTCTTCTGATTATTTTGATGGCTGCCAAGGCACGATGAATGTGCATGTGGGAATTTACACTGGCTTGACCGTGTCAACTTGAAAATGTACAGGATCCAGAAATGTCAGTATCACACCTTTGGAAGCCTGTAGTGTGGCAGTGAGGTCCCCAAAAGAAGTCTGACTTTCCTCCACAGTACTGTTGCTCCCTCTGACTGCTGCAGGTGCACACTGCAGCAGCACAGGGGAAGATATTTCAGAAAGGTTTATTTGAGCCCTGGAGTCAGTTGTGCTAGGGCACAGACCATGTGAGAGCTTTATCATATTGACTTAACCTTGCCTCTGTCTTTTGGGACCAAGCTGATGCCTCCCAAGTCCTTGCAGTTACGTAGTTCATCAGCCATGACTGTTAGCTAAGTTGTTTCAGCAGTTTTCAAAATAAAAGTACACATCCAACAGACTTCAAAAGGGTTATCACACATATATTATTCAGACTCTGGTGGTTGGAGAACCTCTGGGAGATGCCCTGTAGGGTATGTTTCTGTTCAATATACTTAAAATGATCTGGGTGCAGCAGTTGCCTGTCCCATTGGCAGGTTTGCTGATAGTACTCAACTGGGAGGTGCTGATGGCTCTGAGGGAGGAGAGGCTTTGCACAGGGATCTAGATAGATTGGAGTACTGGGCAATAATTCATGGGATGAAATTCAACAAATCCAAATGCCAGATTCTGCGCCTGGGACGGAGTAATATCAGGTACAAGTATAAACTGGGAGAGGAGAGTCTGGAGAACAGCTGTGCCGAGAGGGATCTGGGGGTGTTGGTGGTCAGCAGCTCAGTGTGGATCAGCAGTGTGTGCCCAGATAGCCAGGAGGGCAAACTGAATCCTGGGGTGCATCAGACATGGCATCATCAGCCTCATCTTGAGCACTGTGAGCAGTCCTGGGGCCCACAATTTAAGGAGGATGGGCAGGTCCTTGAGTGGATCCAGTAGAGGGCAACAAAGCTGGTGGAAGGGCTGGAAGGCATGTCCTGTGAGGAGTGGAGGAGGACTTTGGGCTTGTCTAGTTTGGAGAAAAAGAGGCTGAATTTTGACCTTGTTGCTCCCTGTAGCTGCCTGAGGAGGAGACATGGCTGATCTCTTCTCACTGAAATCCAGTGACAGGATGCATAGGAATGGTTCAAAAATGCAACAGAGACTGGGTATTAGAAAGCATTTTTTTTTTTTTTAGCAAGAGGGTGGTCAAACTCTGGAACAAACTTCCTAGAGGAGTGCTTGATGGCACAAGACTGTCAGTATCTAAGAGGCATTTGGACAGTACCATTAACAAAGTGCTTCAATTTTTGGTCATCCCTGAAAGTGGTTGGGCAGTTAGGCTAGATGATCACTGTAGGTCCCTTCCAACTGAACTGTTCTATTCTATGCTACTCTATTCTAGTCTAAAGTGGCTTCGCAGTGATAGGCTGGTGTGACAAGACAAAATGTCTTTACAAAACTGACTTAAGCTTCTTAACCTTTAAGGATTAGGAGAGACTTTTGCTTGTTTTGCTTTCTCTGTTTGAACATAGCATGTGTGGTGTGCTTTAACTAAGTTCTTGTGCTGCTGCATTTTTTGTCTTCTTGATCCTTGTAACATTTTGCTTGGCAAGCAGGAACAGTACATGTGGAAAGTTCATACACCTGTGTAAATGTTATTGTTAACAATTACTGCTCTGTTGAGGACTCAAAAAGTTTTGACAAAACCTCAGGAGAAAAAACATCCAGCACAGGAGCCTGAGCCTATGGGAATTAGTGCTCAAGCAGCTGTTGCTGT
Source organism: Haemorhous mexicanus (assembly GCF_027477595.1). Lineage (NCBI taxonomy): Eukaryota > Metazoa > Chordata > Aves > Passeriformes > Fringillidae > Haemorhous > Haemorhous mexicanus. The sequence goes on from NC_082343.1 coordinate 53,159,088, forward strand.
GCCACTCATCTTGTGGGAGCTGCAGCCGCAGAGGAATGAGGATTTTGCATTCCCAATGGACCTGGATGAACCCACCTGTTGGCCAACAGTTTTTTCTCTGCTCATCTGGCACAGCTGCCTACAAAGTCATCCCCTGAGCAAAGGCAATTCAAAATGCCTTTGCTCAAGCATTTTCATAACAATCTAAAGCTGCCTGAGGCATTTTCACCAGGTTGGGTTAGAAACTGATCAGGTGAGCTGCCATGCTGGAAAAACAGGTGAGGGTTTCCACTGTGATGAAGTTCATGGTGAAGTGCTGGGAAGACTGGTGGATGAATGGGGCGTGGTGGCTGCTTTACTTGGATAGCAGCAATGTGAACAGGCAGGGACTGCCCTGCTGCAGTTAAACATGCACGTGGGTTCTCTTGCTATGAAATGAGAATGCCCCATGTCATCTCAAGGGCTGGTTTTGTCCAGCCTGGAGAGGGCTCAGAGGGAATCTTAAACTAATGATGGGAGGCTATAGAGAAGACAGTGATGCATAATAGCAAGGAGAGAGGCCAAGGACACGGGCTGCACCAAGGAAGATTAGATAGAAAGAAAAAAAATTCACTGTGAAGAAAAATCAAATATGGGAACAAGCATCTGGAGACATGCAGTCTCTATCCTCGGAAATACTCAGAACTTACAGGACCTGAGCAACCTGATGTAGTTTCAATATTGATCTTGCTTCTCTTAGGAAGGGGAGGTGATGTCTAAAGTTCCCTACCAATATAAGATATTACATGATTATAATTTTTAATGGCATCTTAAATTAGATGAAAGCAATTAGTCTTACTGAGGAGTAAATGTTACTTGCACTCAAAATAATTCACAACCACATTCACTACCCACACTTTACAAGCAGCAGTACGAGGCAGAAAGGTCATTCATTTGTGTGAGACACACAGTTTCGAGAGCAGAGGTCATACATAGTGCAAAATTTGCAGGAGTTCCAGGTGTACCACCACCTGGTGTCTACATTCTATGTCTCCCCCTGCTATCCACTGGTACCTGTGGGATTCTCCAGGGTGCAGCAAGAAATCCAAGTCCTCTCTGGAGTAGAAGGGCATCAAGCAGAGCAGCAGTGTCCCTGCAGCTGTGGTGTTGCAAGGCTTACACCACTAAAATGTCCTACTACAGCTCTGCCGGTCTGTGACAAAACACCTGCATCATTCAAGATGTTACATTAATACATAATTAGGATGTCAGTATGGTATCTGTCAATTCACCAGTAACTGTGGCTTAAGCTGTGCTTCATTAAGAATCTTTATTGTTATGAGTGTAACAGAGACATAGAAATAGATAACAGCAAACATAATACACTAAAGATGTGGTGGGTGGGTTGTCAGCTGCTATTCTGCAGGCACAAGGTCACTGTGATCTTTTACAGAAGAAGTTCAGTCTTCTTTTGTCCTAGCTTTGTCTTTAGTTAATTTTTAGGGTCAATTTTCTTCCTAGTAGCTGGTACAGTGCTGTGTTTTGGATTCAGTATGAAAAAAATGTTGATAACACAATGATGCTTTAGTTTGTGCTCTCTAGTTCTTATTCTAAGTCAAGGAATTCTCAGTTTTCTGTCAGCAAGCAGGTGCACAAGAACCCGGGAGGGAACATGGCCAGGACAGCTGACACGAACTGTCCAAAGGGTTATTTCACACCACAGAGTGAAATGTGCAGTCTATGAACTGTGGGGAGCTAGCCAGGAACTGCTGATTGCTGCTCAGGGACAGGCTGGGCATCAGTCAGTGATGCTGAGCAACTGAATTGTGCATCACTCATCTTTCTTCAGTTTTATTCCTCTCTCATTCTTTGTTATGTCCTGTTTCACCACTATTATAATTCATTTTTTTAATATTATTGCTGTTGTATTTTAATCTATCTCAGTTGTTAAACTGTTCTTATTTCAGCCCATGGGTTTTACCTTTTCTGATTTTCCTCTCCACTCCCACTGTGGGGATGAGGGTAGTAAAGGGGTGGTTACATGTTATTTAATTGTCAGCTGAGGCTAAACCATGACACCTTTCTGAGGAGCCAGCTGAACATACCATGCTGTTGTGAACCATGCTTGTAAACTGCAGTTATTTTCATCTGAAGTGTTATGGGTGTATTTAATGATGCAGAAAATGCCAGCTGAGATAAATGGGTTGACCAAGGCAGGTGCAGAGATCTGCTGCTAAGACATCTCTCATGGTGGCAGGTCCATCTCTTTCCCACTGTGTCAAGCCCCTATTTCTGTCATCAAGACTTTTCTGAACAGACTCTCTAACTGTGCAGAATAGCACCAGTTAAAGCTGTGGGTTTGTGCAATGGTCTGGCAGTCTAGCGATGGTTTAGAAGCACAAACTTAAAATCAAAACTGTTTTCAGCTGATGTAATTCAAATGTGACCTTGGATTTCAGCGGGTAACACTGCATTACCAACCCACAAATAGAGGTTGCTTCTAGTAGAAATGACATGGACTTCTTCACTGTTTCTCTTCTTTCTGTGAAAAAAAAGCCTCTTTTTTTTTTGACATTACATTTAGCCTCCAGTGTAACAGAAGCAGAGTCTTGTGTTTTGGGATGCTCTGGTCTATAAACTTTGATTTAATAATATTTTGTGAGGAGAGGAGAGGAGAGGAGAGGAGAGGAGAGGAGAGGAGAGGAGAGGAGAGGAGAGGAGAGGAGAGGAGAGGAGAGGAGAGGAGAGGAGAGGAGAGGAGAGGAGAGGAGAGGAGAGGAGAGGAGAGGAGAGGAGAGGAGAAACTCACTACATGCATGTTGCTCAGTCATTTTGCCAATTAGCCTCTACCACAGCAACTGGGAGACGTGATCCTTGAATTTTGAGCGATCACCCTGCTGCTGGCACTTGACCTGTTCTCCTGTTTGAGATCCCAGGGTGTCTGTATGGAAGTGTTGGAGCTTTCTTTGTGTGCAGAAGATGTAACAGACAGTTCCAAAGGCTGCAGCTGGTCATTACCGATGTGCGATGTGCGTTGGATATTGTGTCTTCCCTGTCTTTTGTGCGGGGGTCAGACTGAGATTTAAAATACAGCTTTCCAAATTCTGTATTTGCTCCAGGAGATGTCTGTTAATAGTCAGTGGAAAGGCTGCCATTAACTCTGAGAACAGCATTATACTCCATAGTTAGCATCCAAATGTGTGGATTCCTTTATGAATAAAGGACGGGTGGAGTTCAATTAGCAGTTACGGTGACCATAATTGAGGTCACGTTTCCCTAGATACCATCCGAACAAAACCCCAACGGGATCACTGCAATGATCTGAGTTAAAATTAGCTCTTCTTGGTGATTGTGGTGGTGTATTTTTAACCTGAATTGTTGGAGTAACCCAATTCAAATGCAGCCGTGCACACTGGTGAGGGCAGCGGGTGCAGCATCTGAGTGGGAGTGATGCCTTGAATGGGGGCACAGGGGACAAGATGTAACTCACATTTCTGCCAGAGATGGCATTTTATTTTTATTTCTCTGGAAACTGGTGGGAAACACATGGGAAGAGATAGCATGATGACTCGCAGCACTCGACACTTGGGACTTAAAGTTCTTTTCTGTGTAGGATTGGCTGTGACACTGGAGGTGTGTTCAGCTTGCAACTTTGTTTTTCAGAGCCTCAACTAGCTGGCAGTGTGCAGGCTGAAGCTTTCCGGTGTCAGCCATAGGGCACCTGGACCATCTAACCTGAGAAAACAGAAATTCTAGAAACCAAATGAATGTCAGCAGATGCTGGTTTTAAAAAAAGCTCTTGCTTCCTAGTAAGGAAGAAATAGCTACCTTCACCACCTCTCCTCACCCCCAAATCTGTGCCTGGTGATAAGGGACTAACTGCGTGAAATAAAAGCGAGACTGAAGGAGGCAACCACACAACACACCGGGACTGATGACACTGCCAGATTAGAATAATGATGATAATAATGAACACTCTGGAGGCAGGTCTCACTGCCACTTGCTGCCTCCAAATGAGTGTTGAAACCCACAGAAGTGTGGTTTTCTGTGCCTTGAGTGCAGAGGCACCTGAGGAAGTGCAGCAGAGCTGCTGTGCAGACTGCCATCCCAAAGGCTTTTTACAAGGATACTGTGCATAGTCAGTTTTATATTGGGTACCAGTGGAAGAAAAGAGTAAGGTAGGCCAGGAGTTAATGTTGAAGAAGAATGAGAGAATCTAGGTTAGCACACAGAAATCTGTGATGGTGATTTAATCTTCCAGTCTGATGCAGTGGATGATTAAGAGGCGCTTGGTTAAATTTTACAGATTTTCCATTTCCACTGAGGGTACTCCAACTTTCCACAGCTCTACAGGCCATGAGATTACACATAAACCATCTCCACAGTTTGACTCTAAATACTCTGTGCAGCTTGGGATCAGCCAGAATTTTCCCTACAATTCTCATCTCTTGTAAACACCTGAAGCCAAATCCTGAAACGAAAAGCTATGGAGGTCACTCTTCTGTGCTTTCAGTATTGTATGTGTGCATACATGCTGAAAATGAGGAGGAAACTGCTGGGATAAAATTCAGTTGGCACACGAGAAAAGAAGAGAAGCAACAGGAATGTGAGAGAAACTCATAGCAATAGGAGCTGCAAGCATTTGAGTGTTAGAATTTTGCAGTGTTAGAATTTCAAGGGCAAAAATGAGGAAGGTGGAAGAGTGTGGGAGTAATTTTCCCAGAAGGCAGTGTATTTATTAATGAGGAATGATGCTGTAAGAATCAATCATAACTATGTAGGAAGTTTTTATCTGCAGGATCCTTGTCTCTCTGCTTGCTGAAGTTGGAAGGTATGAGACATGAATTACATAACTAAAGATATGACCATAATGATTATGTAAAATGGAACCAACCTAAAGTTGTAAGGCCATTATTATTGCATTAAATGTTTGAATGTATAAGAAAAAATCAACAACTGGAGGCTATTTGAAAATAAAGAAGGGAGTATTTAAAGAAAAAGAAGTTGGTTTCACGCAGGTGGTTACTAAAATGTCAACAGAATCAAAGGAGATCAAAAATTAAAACCCCCAAAACATTAACAAGTATATAAATTGCATTAATTTTAAAAGTCACCCTGGTAACAAACAAAACTTGTAACAGCAACTATATTTCTACCAACTTAAGTCAATGGAAACTAAAAGAAGTGTAGTATCAAGTGAGTATAACTTTTTATCTTCGGATACAGATTTGTTATAATGTTTTCAGGCACATAACTGGCTTGGTTTTCAGAGATGGCCATTCACTTAGGGTTTTGAATCTGAATATTTTATGGAATTCATGTTGCCTAATTTAGATACCTAACAATAGACATATTAAATTTAAATTAGTTGTCTTAGGCTGGCTCTAGCATCTGAAGAGAAAGATCCCCTTCAGACAGAAAGTAATTCCTTCTGACTTGGATGCCAGTCTTATCATGGGATAACTTGTCCTCAAAAGATGCTTTTCCTTCTCCACTGTTTATAAAAGGAGCTTAAGATAACTAAGACTCAAATTATCTACTTTCACATGATTAAAGACATGAGATAAATCCTGTAGGTCTTGTTATCTAACATAAGGCATTCACAATTGAAAACTAGTCATGATAGCTACAGGCCATATCCAAACACACTTTTGCAGTTTATGCTCTGTGTACTCCAAGGGTCAGCTCTGTAACCAAGCAGTTCACAGACATATAAGCAGGGTATGGACCATGTTGGCAGTAAGCAAAAATTCAAACCCCATTTTTGGAGAGTGATATGTTGTAAGGACTCTGTGACCACTGTTTCCCACAGTGTGTCAAAGACGACAGCTTTCCTCTTGGTTCACCTCTATTTCAACTTTGGCTTGAACAAGTTGCTTTGTCTTTGGGGTCTTCTTGGGATTTGTCTATAAACATGGGTTTCTTTGATTGTAAGATTTCCCTTTCCAACCTCTAAACATCTTGTTTAATTGCCCTTTTCAAATTCTTAAGCTGTCCAGCTAAGACTCTGAAAGGTCTGGGTGGAATTCAGAGGAAAGAGATGAGAAACAAGGAATGTCCCCCAGGATTATTTTAACCTTCTTTCAAAAAGCCTACTTAGGCTTAAAGAAGGTTAAAATAATCCTGGGGGACATTTCTGGGGGACATTTTAACCTTCTAAAAGGCCTACGTAGTCTCCTTGCTTGAGACTGTAGAGCTGTCTGGGTAGGTATCCTCCCTTGCCTCCTTCCTTCTTCATCTCTGTTCTTGGCACCAGAATAAACCAGTTTCTGTCAAGGTGGCTGCATTATTAAGCAATAGCTGTTGGCAGGCAGATGGGTAGAGCTGGTTAGACAAGAAAGGGGATGGGAATGTAGCCAGCCCCTGGAGGTGTCTGTGAGAGGGACTCCTGCTTTCCTGGTTCTTTGCTTCTGGCTTATTGACTTGTGCTCTATTTCCAGAATGGGGTGACAGGTAAGTCCTCATCCTTCTCCTGGGAGCATTAGCCCGTGCAGCAGTGCCGGGAGGAAGCTGTGGTTCATGTGGCTGTAACTGGGAGGGACAGCTCCATCCAGAAGCACGATCTCAGAACTGTTCTTCAGTATCCTTCTGGAATACATCCTGGTACCTTCCACTCTGCTTTCTGCTCCTTGCCTAGAAATTGGGATCTGCAACCAACTTCTGAACTTCTAACCTCGTTTATGTGCTGGAAACAGGCATGATCCCCACTGTGGGCCTTGTCATTCCAAATAGTATGATAATGTAGCAGTTTTCTGTTGGATGTAGAAAGAGAATTGTGACCCCTACCTTGGGAATTGCCATCAATTTGGAAATTGCTGTTTTCAGGTTATTTTATGTGAATCTAGAAAAGATCTTTTTCCTTTCCCTGTAGTTCTGTTGAAAACAAAACCTATTCTAGAACACTGAGCAGAAAAGACCAATGGAAGGTAAGGCTGAAAGCTTGTGGGTGTTTAGGTTACAGAGCTGAGTGGTCATTTCCTTGCCCAAAAATTCACCTCTGGCTGTTGCACCGCTCCTTGGATATGGCTGACCACATTTATGGTTTCACTATTTTACTTTGTAATTAGAGATTCCTTTCACCTCATTTATTAAAATCACAGTGTGTCCAAGTAGGCCACCTTTTATGCAATGTCAAAATAAATAGATAGGATTAATGATGAGTCTTTAAATATATGCATGAGAATTGCATTGGTTTTTGAAACATGGAAGTGCAAAACTAAAATTATTTTCCTGAATGAGATGACTCATCATGCCTGGGAAAAAGAGATCCTGTGATTTCATTGTATTTCCATGTCATTAAGAAAATATTATACTTCAAGCAGATGAAGGACAGCAAAATTTGCAGACCCATTATTACTGGATAGTGGTAGCAAGGAGAAGTGCATTACATTTGCATACAAATACATGAGTGTGTTTTAGGAATCAATTTTTGTTTCTTAAAAAAAAAAAAAAGGTATCCATTTAGAGGACAAAGCAGAGCTCTGGTTTGCAGAAGACAAGCCTGGACACATGGTGTCTTCAATCCACTGCTTCCATGTCTGTGTCCCCTGTTTGCTCTGCAGACTGACCCTGGACAGATCTATCTGCTGGCTCATCCACACATTCTGCAGCTTTTGGTGGACCCTGAATGGGCACTGGCATATTCCCAAGGGAGATGGGTGTGTTTTGTGTGGGGGTTGGCACGTTTTCAGGGGTTGCTGGCATGCTTTCAGTGGGTATTGGCATCTTCCCAGCGGGGACAAGCACACTCTCAGGAGGCACTGGCACACTTTCTGTGGGTGTTGGCACCCTGTCTGGAAGTGAGGGCATGCTTTTGGGGGGCTTTGACCCGTTCTCAGTGGGCACTGTCATACTTTCAGTGGGTGCTGGTGTGTGTTCAGTGGGTGTTGGTGTGCTTGTGCTGGGCTGCTCACAGTTTTTCCCAGCCTCTGAATGCGGAGTGAGAGGAGCAGGAGGCTCTGGCGCCAGGGTGGCATTACAGGTTTGAGTGTCACAGGGCTCTGGATTGCTGCTGTTGCTTGGGAGGGACTCCTCTGCCTTGTGGGACACCCTGAAAGCTTCAGCCAGCTGCTTCAGCATCCTCTTGTCACTCTCATGCAGCTCCATGCTGGCCTGCTCAGAGGGGGAAGGGGTTGTTTTAGTATCATCTTCTTCATCATCTTCTTCTTCTTCTTCTAAGATGCCATTTCCATTCACCTCTTCTGGGAACTGTGCTTGCTTTATTTTTTTGTACAATTCATTCCTCTCTTCCTGCAGAGCACGGCAGAGGTTCTCTAGTCTCTGGATTTTCAGCACAAAGCACTCGTATTCCTTGGACCTCATGGCTTTCTGTAGTCAAAGACATCAGGCAAAGGTACAGGCTCAGTTTGGGTGCATGCAATTCATTAGTGGAACTGGCAATTAGGAAATTATTTGAGCAGCCTTCAGAGGATGCTGCCAGGTGGCTGGCTTTCACCAACTGCTCTTCAATAACTGTGGTGTTTTGGACCAAAGCTTCAAGAGGAAATTCATCCCTGTAACTACAATGTTTTAACATCCTGGATACATATCCAGATCAATTTCACTCAAATATATTTGCAGGAGTACCTGCTGATGATCTGGAGAGATGGAAAAGCATAGTGGATGTCCATGCAGATAAGAAACCAAAAGCCTGCTTAGACTTTTGGTTGGTGTGGGTGTGAATTTGGAGGCAAACGAGCTGCTTTATTTATTTATTTATTTATTTTATTTTTTTTTTTTGTTTTGTTTTGTTTTGTTTATCTTGCTTCTGGGCTCTGTAAGAGCATCCTGAATTGGAACATTTTCTGCACCCAGTGAGGAAACAAGAGATACAGAAATCCATAAAAATAGAAATAGCAATAGCACAGAGCTACAAAGCTAACCAGAAAGATTTGTTCAGCTTATGTTTGGGGTGAAACTCCAGGCAGCCTCTAATCTTCTTTGAATGAGTTCCAATGTGCTTATGAACTTCCTTTGCAATGCCCCTGGGACAGCACATTTAAAAGTATGGTGAGACACAGTACTTGCTTTTGACTTTTAGAGTCTGGCTGCACAGGAAGTTAATGAAAGGCATGATTTTAAAGTTCATTAGCTAGAACACATTAATTCCCTGGGTGGATGCTCTTATGCAGAAAGTAGCATGAAGTGAACTAATGCCAATTTTCTTGTATGGGAGAGCATTGAGAATCACCCATTTTTAGAGCACTTAACATTCAGAGTTACATAATTCAGTTTCTCATGGATGCAATGGATATCTGCACAATCTAAAAGCACTACCGTTTATGATTGTCTTTTTCTCTAAAGATATCCAATTATCAAGGTAGCTTGAAAGAAAGACCCTTTGATTCAAGAAGAAATTTTTCACTGACTCTGGGATTATCTCATCTCCCAGTTAAAGTTTTACGTGTGGAAAAGGATGCATCTTGAGATGGGAAAGACTGCTCACCTCTTCAATCATGTCCAGTAATGCTCTGTTACAGTTCTCAAACCTGGATTTCCATGTAGCAGTATCCTTTTCTAACTTCTTCATTTTCTTTGTCATCTACAGAATTAGGAAGAAAAGCCGAATCACAACAGAAATTCCATGCTAAAAATGAAATTAGGGCAGCCCCTTTATTCAAGTCTTTGGCCCTGCTCAGAGCTCTGCTACCAGCAGCTCTAGTGTCTGTGCTAAGTAATAATTTATGTTAAGGGATGGATTTCATTTGAAGTAGCTGCTATATCACTTTCAGCCTCTAGTCTGTAGTCCCAACAGTAGGACCAGCTGAGTATAGCCAACTTCCAGCATACAAAATCCCACAAAAACGAAAGGCAAAGCATTTGGTGGAATCTGTTTGTTTCTTTACCAGACTACAGTGTTAGACTGCTGGGATGTTAAAGACAGGCTCTTCTGAGCCCTCAAGGCCAGGGAGATTCCCCCTGGACTAGTCACCCCTCTATACTACCTCCAGAACACACCACTAGCTGAATAGCACCATTTTTCCTGTTGGTTTTCTGCAAGCAAAACTCTCTATGAAGAATTATTAGGTGCTGCCTGGATCAGGGCATGAGGATTTTGAGCCTTGGTGGCAGAGCAGAACATTGTTTATTCTGAAAGCAGGTACAATGTGTAGATGTGCTTGGTTTTTAACTCCCATTCATTACAGGAAATAAGAACCCCAGCTGCAAGGACACAGTCTCTTGGACTGTTTCCACACAGTGTAAAGTGGTTGATGGGCTTCAGCTCTGCCCACACACTCTAGCAAAAGATGTGTAGCCTATGTCCAGCTCTCTGTACCAGTGTCAGTCACCCAGAAGTTCTGGGCACTCCTGGGAACATGGTCTGATAAATGTGGCTCCAGACTCCACCTCTGGTATGTCTCAGGGATCTGTACCCAACCACCACATTATATTTTAAGTAAAATATTTATTCTCCCTGGCATTTTCAGTTTTAGCTGAAATGAAGAGCTTTCTACTCTCCTTTCTGCTGTTCAGGTTGCAAAGCTGAAATCTAACCTGCTGTCAGTTGTGGCTGAGTGTGTCCTAAATCTTATTTGAATGTTGATGAAATTATTCTTCAAAATGTGCAGAGATGGTCCCATCTCAGGTAGAATTATTAGAGTGAGAAATATCAATATCTAAAAGGAAAGCATCAATTACAGAGTTCAGGCATGAGCTCCTACTCACTTTTTCCATCTCCTGTTTGAATGTGGCAAACACTTCATTGCTTTTGGCCAATGTTTTCTGAAATTCTTCAAATCTTTCAGAGTAGAGAGTGATCTGTATTAACAGAGAGAGAAAAAACCTCACTAATTCAGAACATTCAGGATGGTAAACTTCTACTTTGGCAGAAGATAAGATAAATATTGCATTTGGGCATGGAAATTAGTTTCTGTTTGGAGGCCATGAAAGCACAAACATCAGGGAACAGAAAACTCTTTGCACCCTTTTATGGTTGCAGACTATTATGATTCCTCCATTGCGGAAAGATAAACTGAGTAAGAATAGAAAGTGCCAGGCAAGGGATTTTAAAAAGACCTGGGAGTTATGGATGGCCCTACTCTCCTGAATGTTGCAGCTGTGGTATCTCTATACAGGGAGTCCAGAAAAAAAGTAATTCTGTAGATCTCAAGACTTCTGAAAACATTTCCCATGCTTTGATCCCTGGCCCATCTCCATGGGCAAGGACTAACCTGAACTGGTCCAACCACTGATGCTGTGCAGGACCATTCAGTGTGATTGACTCAAGGTGAGAGCCAGCGTGAGCAGAGCTGTGCCTGAGCTCTAAGCCTTGCTTCACCGTGCAGATGTCACCAAACCTCAGCTTTAACCTGGGGGTTTCAGCCCTGACAGAGGAGGTCAATACTGCCTGGCTGTTCACCTGCCTTGTGGATTTCTCTGAGCACTCTTCCAGCCAGGCTGGGACCTGGGTGCTACCCTGGCTAGGATGCTTTTGATGTCCAAGTGAGCTGGGGGAGAGACATCCCCACACCACGCTGCAATCATGGTTTCCCTTCTTCCATCTTTCCACCTGGTGGCTCAGGCTGTGGCCAGGAGCTGCACAGGCAGTGCTTGATGTGCTTCACTGCACTCCCCTGCTGAAGAGGAGAGTCACTGCTCACTTTCTATGTTACCTGGCATGTAAGCAAATCCCACCCTTCACTTTCTCACCGCCGTGAATCTGCACTGGATTCCTCCAGGATGCATCCCTGCACCACAGCTTGAGCAAGCCAAGAGGGCACCTTGTCAGCTCTGTTTTGAACTGCAGCTGCAGGCAAGGCCAGCAAAGACAGAGCAAGCCATACCCAGACAGCCTCTTTTGACAGGTTCCCTTCACTCTGAGAAGCAGAGCAGAATGAAGTTCTGTTGAAATGTGCCAGCATTTCAGATTACCAAGGCTCCATAATTTGCTATCAGTTTATACCTGGCAGCCATGTGAAAGTTTATCTGTGGCTGTATTTTTTCATTATTACAATTTCTTTTCTATCTAAAATCATCAGATGGTTTTGGGGGAACAAATGTTCTAAAGATCTGAGGTTAGTTTTTCTGTAAGATTTTCTTGTTTTCAGCTTTTCCTGCATGGTTCGATTGTCGTTGTCACTTAGGTTGGTTTTTGTTTGTTTTTTGTTTGTTTGTTTGTTTGTTTGCTGGGTTGTTTTTTTTTTTCCTTTTGGAAAAGAAGACCAGCTCCAGCTTGTTCCATTCCTTCTGGTGCCAGAACATCCCTACAAATGTTTAGGTCGTCAGACATTTCATCTGTCCAGCCTGGCAGCTCTTAGGAAAAGTGTCACATGGTGTCACATGTGGTGGCTGAGGCAGCGTGGGTGCAGAGCACTGGGAGGGTCAAGAGCAGCCTGCAGTATTCCAGTTTGTGGGTGGAAGCTGGTTGCTTCTCTCTCCACATCAGCAGGGAGCTGGATAAAGGATTACCTAAGAGCTTTTCTTTAGTGTAGAGGGGGTGTAGCCCCTCCCCTGTTACTACTGTGAAATTACTAAGGAAAAGAAGACTTAGAAAACATTGCTAATAGTGGGGTGGCTTTCATTCTGATTTTGAAATCAATTCAGTTACGTTATGTATCATGCTTGTTCAAGCTAGTTGATATGGTGCCCCTTGCCACAGCCACAAATGCAGGCTACAGCCAGGTATAACCTGGGCTGGAAGGGCCTTGGAGGCTGAGAGGAGGGCACAGGCTGCAGCCCTTCCCCACGGTAGGTTAACCCATACAAAGAACTCCATGGTGCCAGTGTCAGAGCTAGCTGACATGAAGATTGCATGTTTGTATTTATACAAGGCTGTAGCCAGAGCTGTGACCTAGGCACAAGCTAAAACTCAGAGGGATTTGGTTTAGCAGCCCAAATTCCACAGCCTAGGTGGGACACTGCTACCAGGTGCAGCAGTGGAACATTGACATTTAGAAGAGATATCACAACTCTAAGGAGAAATGCCTGAGCTTCCCAAAGCCAAGTGATGGAGCAGAGGTGGGAGTTAGAGAACTGAGGCTCCTAACCCAGATCTGTTTTAAAAAATCTCACCTCAATTCTGTCTCTGATTTCCCTTCCAAATTTTGCATCTTGTTTAATTAGGTCAAAAACATTTCACATTTGAACAGGGCAAGCTCTGACCTCAGCTGGGTCCCTAAGCAGCACCACAGCACTAAGAATAGCTTCTGCAATTTAAGCTGAATAATAAATGAATGTTTTTACAGTGGCTGGGAACAGGCTGTGAGAGATGTCACTCACAGGGAGCATGCGCTTGTGCTCCAAGATCAGGGAGACGAGGACCGGCTTGCTGCATCCAGCAGGACTGTGTGGGAAGGGAGGCCAGAGACAGCACTGCTGTGAGTGCAAGGCTTTGGGAAGTGGGGGCTCCTCAGCACTGCCATGCTGAGAGGGTGATACCGTGGGGACACCCCTTTGGTCTTGTTATGTTCTTCTTGGTTGCCATGGTTTAGTTGTTGCCCTGTGCTGGCTAAACATTAAAGGTCTTGGCTGGCTTCTATCTTTTTATCTGGTTTCAATGTGTGAAGCTAAAATAGTCTGCCTAAGCATCATGCCTGGGGAGAGCATGCAGCATCCTGGGAAGCACCACCACAGTTGGGGTGTGCCTCCTCAGCTGGTGCCAGATCCCCACCATTTGGAGTGCCAAATTTGGCTATCTCTGGCACATTGGCCACCCAGAGACTGACTGGTGTGAATATGATGTCCCCAGTTCCTTCCAGCTGAAGGAAGAAGTGGGTGTTTATCACCTCCTCTTAAACAGGGATATCTCACGGTGAAGGTTGTATTATGGCTTCTCCCTATCTCACTGACCCAACATCTTCTCTTAAATTTCCATGCAGCTGCTCCTCTGTTAATCAGAGGATCATAGAAAGACTTGTGTTAGAAGGGACCCCAAAGAGCGTCAGGGACATCTTCCATTAGACCGGGTTGCTCAAAGTCCCATCCAAACCTGTCCTGGAACACTCCCAGGGATGGGGCATAATATCTATTTATAGCTTTGTGTTGCTTGTATCAAAGAGCTCTTTATGCTCTTTGTGTTCTACACTTGCACAACACATTGCATTATAGCATCTGGTCCATGAGGGAGGTCCTTTGGTGCTACCATGCAGGAAATAATAAAAATTTAAAAAAATAATATTAATAATGTTATTATTCCTAGTAATTCCAAATGAAGGCTGGTATGTAAGTGACAGAGCTCTCACACTTGAGCAACACACTTAACTGTATATTTCATTTCAGGAAGCAAATCACCTAATTTTTATCTGCACAAGTCTGTAAGGAGCAAGTGTATTCTCAATGCTTTTACAGTCTTTACTGGTGTTTTCTAAAAACACCTTTTCTGTTTCAAATGTTCTAGTTTTTTCTCAATAACAACAGCTTCATTAAGCTGTCTACGGAGGTCTGCCTGCAGAATTTTTTTTCTTCTGGTTGAGCATAAAAGTTTAATTAAAACCACTCTGAGAAAATTGGGAGCAGGTTTGCAGTCAGGACAGACTCAGTTGGAGGCCTTGGAGGTTTCATTGCAGAACCTGTTAAACTATTGTCAGCACCAGTTTATATGATGTCCTTCAGTGTGCCGCTGGCTTACCTCAGCATCTGAAAAAACACAAGAAAAACTAAACCCCTCTTAGCAGGTGTCCAGGTTATCAGTTTAACACTGAAATTTTTTGATGGCTCAACAGGCTGCAATTAGACCATCTGCAAGGAAAAGGCTGGGACAACTTGCCTGTATGATTAACTGTGAGCAAGGGCTAGGAGGCACTTCCTGATGGATGAGGAGATTGGCAGCTGCAAGAGGGGCTGACAGACTGACATCACCCCCCTCAAGGTTCTGCTTGGAGGGAATCTTTCTCACAGACAGGTCAAAGAATCGACATAATTGTTTCTGAAATCTAGAAATATCTACTGATACTCTCTCTTTTTGATGTCATCTAGTGTTCTCACTCATTGATTCAAGGTCTCACTCGAACATTCAAGGTGATTATTGCATTGCTCCCAAAGTGTAGTATATTCTGCCTATGGCTTGGTTTTACTGCCTTTCACTCCAGCTTGACTCCTGGCGTAATTTTGGCAAGTAATTTTATTTTATTGAAAGTTTCAAATTACAGTTAAGCAATGAAATCCTAGAGATCCCTCTCTCTAAGCCCTTAGTAGACAGAGTTCCTTAAAGTTAATGAAAATGCTGCCTTTGCACCCCAGTTCAGAAAAGCATGTGGGCACAGCAGCTCCAGTTTGGTAAACTTGTTTCCTGATGTGTATGTACTCCGGTGCTTTGCTGTATAAGAAAGCTGCCTGAAGGGTAGCTGTGGTGAATAATCAAGGCACGTGTTGTTCTGTGGTTGAGGGCTGTAAACACTCATAAATCAGCATTTTAGAATGATTAGGGTCAGAAGGGACCTTTAAAGACCACGTAGTCCAATCCTTCTGCCTTAGACAGGGACACTTCCCACTGACCAGGTTACTTCAAACCCCATCCAGCCAGTTTTGAACACTACCAAGCACGGGACACCCACAACTTCTCTGGACAACCTTTTCCAGTGCCTCACCATCCTCACAGCAAAGCATTTATTCCTCATATGTAAAAGAAGTCTCTCCTCTTTCACTTTAAAACTGTTACCCTTTGTCCTATCACATGCCCTGGCAAAAAAATCTCTCTACATTTTTATAAACCTCCTTTAAATACCAAAAATTTGCAAAAAGTGCCTCTTCTCTTCTCTTCTTTAGACTAAACAACCCACATGTCAGAGTATAATTTGCAGTATGGGCATTACAGCTTGAAAATAACCTGCTTCCTTTGCAATAGACTATGGGATGTAGAATGAGGCTAGAAGGAATACACAGAAAGTAGTTTGGATACTTTACCTGGGATGTGCCTCATGGGTTAAAAACTGGCAAACAAAGGCACACCATGCAATCACCTCTCCTACGTCACCTGTGCCTGCAGGACAGTCTCTTGCTCCTTTAACATTTTGGCCTGGAGCTTCCATTCTGCAGCTTGGTTCAGGAGCTGTATTTTGAGCAACAGAGAAAAAATTGTTAGGTCCCTAGATTATCAGTTGGAAATCCTCATCCTCCAGCTACTTAGGTTACTGTGATAAGGAGTGGTCTAACTTTCAGGTGAATATAGTTGGAGCAGTTAGGTAAGGCAGACTATTTAGTGTTATCCTGAGACATGGGACAGATTATTTGCATTCCATAGGCATATTTGAATAGGAGTTCAAAACCTACTTGGAATTAAATGTGCAGTACAGTGGGCTATAAAAAGTGTGGTATTTAACCACATCTTCACCAGACTTCTAGAGAATGGATAGGATTCTTTCTGGCACATTCATTTCAGCACAGCTCCAGCCAAATTCCTGCTCTCCAGTGAATGGCAAACTTCCTTTCACATTAACAACCATGAGTTAGCACGTGGGGATGGTCACAGTCAGACCTGCATCAAGAAATCTGGGAGTTTTCAGAAAGCCAGTGCATAGCAAATGTCATACATTTACTGCTGTCTGTTATCTCTGGGCTCTGTTTGCACTGGCAAGTGGAGAATTCCAGCTCAGGGTGATAAATGTCTCAGGTTAAGTAGGCTGCCCAGGAGGACCTTGGCTGCAATTTCTTTCCTGGCTTCTCCTGGGAAGGTGTGCTTCCCTACTCCAATGTGTTTGGCAAAATCTCATTCTGATGTGCAGGCTGCAGATAAAACAGGTGGAAGATTAGTCAAGGCTGAACGAACTGTAGGAATGAGGTTTGCAGAGACCTTTCTTGGCCACAGTTCTGTGTCAGCACTTCCAAAGTACATAGTAATATTTTAGCAATTGGTTTAATCTAAAAGCAGGAAACATTTACCAGGGTGTTAAAGAAATGTCCCTGTCATCTACCAAACATTTATAAAGTGTTTTATTAGTCAGGCAAAATATATTTTAGAAAAAGAATGCTAATGATAGCTTGAGAAATGAGACATAAAGAAGTTATTTTACCACAGGATTTTGCTCAGTTGGACTAAATTGAACTTAAATTGTACTGTAAACTGTATTTAAAATAGCACAGCTGGGCTCTGAAAATATATTGATAATTAAAAGGACTGTGTAAGTCAGGGGATCTTATACTGGAAGTGAAAGGCAAGTAGAAGCACATGTTGAAAATGTATTTGATCCCCAGTAAAAACTTTTATTCAAACCATTTTATTGGAAATAACACATGTAAACTATGCAAATACCACCTGGAAAAAGAGCTGAGGATGAACCCTAAAATGCTGATGGTCTCCAGCTGTTTGTGGCACAGAGACTATCTGAATTAGATTTGCTGCATATATAAACATATGTATATTGGCCCTAGAAAAATATTTCTTTCATCAATTTGGCTCTTTGATTTGGACCCACTGAATTTTTAACAGCTAAAGTTTCCTAGACAAGAATGTTTTACTGCTCAATTATGAAGAAATTATGTGTTGTACTTATTTTATATCTGACTCTTAATATTTATTTTGAGAATTTAATTTGTTATTTGATTCCATGGAGATAAATCAAGTTCTTTAATTCAGGTCTTGTTGATTAAAATTTCAAATAGGATATGCCATGGCCAATAAAAAGAGTTGGCATGGGTTAAATGAGCATCAGTTTGTGCATTTATTTTCTCAGAAGAGGGTATGCTTTTCATGTAAAAAAAAAAAAATAGAAGCCTGGATGAAATCTGGATTTTTAAATTTCACCTTTCTTTGATATCTACTGTTTTTAGAGTGCCTTTTAGAATTTATAGGGTTTGAATGATTTAATGAAATGTGCTTCAAAAACCCTCAGAGCTACCCAGTCCCTAGGTCAGTCGTTACTTCTAAGGATTGGACTTTTATCGGAATTGCTTCAATCACAGCTAGGGTTACCTCCACACCCAATGTGACTGGAATAATGAAAAGGTTCCACCTCCTGCACCATGTCTTTGGCCACAACACAACAGATGGACAGAGAAGGCAAAGAAAAGTTGCTTCTTTTACCTCTTATTGAAATCCCTCTTTCTTATTGACCCTCATTATAACTTCTGCAGTCAGCAAAAATCCAAGAGTTAATAAACCCTTCTGTAATGGAAGCAAGCCACAGAGAGGCTTGCTCAAATTAGCACATGTTCTTATGCAGCCTGAGGTCATCTGCAAACACCAAGCTGGGAGAAAATGAATCAGAACTGATACATTTATTAATAGACTATGAAGTGGTAACAAGGAGGCTGAAGTATCAAGAAATGAATAAATATTGCATTGGTGTTTACAGAGCAGCACTTTAGTGAAGGGTGGTGATGCTACACTCTAATAATAGAGCTGTGGTAGCTGCTGGAGGCCCAGACAGTCACAGGGGCTGGCTTAGTGAAAATTAAACTTCTCTTTTTGCTGTCAGAGTCTGTAAATTCCAGTTACGTAGTGCTGACCAGTTGTGGGATGGTGAAAAAATGGCATCCTTAGGTCAAGCTGTCCCTTTGTGGAAACCACACATTAGGAACTACAGCCGCTTCAATAGGGAATTGCATTCTTTGATGCATGTGTAGAGTGAACTGTGCAAGCAATGAGATGACCTCCTTTTGAGGTGTACATGCTCTGAGAGAGGGAACACCTCTCACTGTCTGAGGTAAAGAAGTTTTGCATAGGGGCAAAGATTCCCACATGGAAGAAGTGCATGGGAAGACATCAAAGTGAGCCTTCAAAGTGTAATCAAATAGATTTAAGCATACAATAATTTTCATTTAAGAACACTTGCAAAATCCTGCAGCAAAGGTCATGCACAGGGATGAGAAAATTCTATGGAGAGAAAGGTTCTGAAAGCTGTTCTGACTTTGCACATTACTGAGCTGGAGAGAGTTACAGCTAAGTGAGAGAACCCCATCAAAAGCACCTTGATTTCACACATACATGTATATACATTACTCCCACAGACACTAGCACAATAGCTGGGTGGGTGGGACTAAGAGCACATCAATAGGATGGAGGTGGGAGCCAAGTGTAGGCCAGCTCTCTGGGTGCTGGGCTACCCGTGATGAATCGTGACATGCCTAATTATGCCTTGACTCATTGCATGGCTTTTGGCCTTAATTCCTGCAGCTAAATCTAACTTGCTTGGAGGTGATGTTAGCCATGCATCACCAGCCTGCCTCAAGGACAGGATTTTTAAGCATTTGGACTATGGGAAAAATATCCTTTGTACACTGTGCATACTACTATACACCTACTGCGTAAAGGTTTTGTAGCTTGTTTTCAAACCTGTTATTTCTTACCCACAGCAAAGCCCAAAAGAAAATCTTGGCCTCCCAATTGTAGACAGTGATGACTTTCAGTGCTTTAAAAGAAATGAAAATACCAAATCTGTGCATACCAGTTCTGGATAATACATACAAAGAAGTTTTGGCTAAAACAGGGACAGTCACAGGTAACAAGCAGCCCCAAAATTCATGTTCTGAGGGATGCAGCATGAAAGTTCATTGACACAAGGCTAAATATGCCAGTTTTCCACAGAGCCAATGTGGAAAACAGTCTTTTATATCTTCTGTTCTGGTTTTTTTTTCCCCTCAGTATTTGAAATCTGGTACTCATTAGCAGAACTCCCAGTGACACCAGTAAATTAAGCCCATATTTACTTTGCCATTGTAAGTGATTTCTTGGACATCTGGAGATTTTTGGAGTTTAAATCTGCCAAGAATCAATGGTCATGAATGAAATTTTGGGGTTTGGCTTTGTGTAGGTTTCAGAGTGAAGGAGAATAAGACAGCTGGACTACAGAATGTCATGCAGTGATATGCAGACTTGCACAGAGAAGCCCCAGCTCATTTTCACCCTCACTCTTTAGCAGGGAGTAAAGCTGAGCAGGAGTCAGTGTTCCAGCTGCAAGATAAGTGCAGAGAAAGAGGAGAAATGCTCTTATGGGCTGTTTTTGGTAAGAGGTGTATGCTGTGTTTTCCTTGTGCTCTAACAACAAGTCTTAGAGCCCCATATTTTCATCTATTTTGAGTATTTTAAGACACCCATTAGAGCCATGCTTGTGATAATATAATGTTTCCAGATATGGGGAAGGGATAAATGTCCTGTCTTTATGGAAATGTCTCATGCTGCTCCTGAGTTAGCTGGAGGACTGGTGAAAACCAAAGTTTTCTTCCAGCTGATGAGAGCCTGTCACTCCCTCTGAGAGCTGCTGCCTCCACTGAAAAGAGGGACCATGTGCCTGCGTTGAACTCCAATCCTTTGTAGATGTGAGGATTGCTGTGAAAATACCAGGCAGTCTGAGAAAATTAATTTTAGTCTGATTGAGTCACAAAATGTGTGAGACTACAGATGGAAGAGTGTCCTCCTTCCATCTCAGCTGTGTCTGCAGAGGACATGCCTCCTACTTTTCCCTGCTCCCCTGATAGAGCTCTCCAGAAAGGGAGGAAGAGCAGACAAAGCTGCTAAATGGATCCAGACCCTGCCTGCCTGAAAGAGGCACTGGGAAACCAGTATAAGGAGGGAAACAGTGAAGGGGAGGCTTTATAAAAGCAAGTGGTTCCTGTGGATTCCTCCATGGCAAAAGAGGATCCATGGCAGGATGCCTGGGGGAATAGCAGCATTCAGCCATTTCACATCAATCCCACATTCTTGGTCTCTTCTCTGATGGTTTAGATGTGTGCATTCATATTGTGTGGGGAGATGGAGTATCAAGTATCAGAGACAACTGAAAACCAACGGCATCACCTGACCCAACATCACCATGCACCAACTGCACAGTAACAGTGAGTTAGCTGAAACACCCTGGGCTCTAACCCACTGCTCTGCAGCGTGCCTCTAAAACTGTAAATGGCAATGAAAGCCGCCTTTCAGAGGCTGTTCCTTTGCATTGAACACCAATGGTAGCTATAAAAACTTCTCTGCTACTGTACCCCAGACTGGCCCTGAATATATTCGTGAAATAGCATGCAGGGCCTGTTTTGGCCTAAAGCTAAATAAAAAGACAAAGTAGAAGGATAGGTATGTACATATTCCTTCTCTTTCTGGTGTCGCTCCTCGGCTTCCTTCATCATTTCCTGAGACTGTTCCAACTTGGCATCCACCAGTTTCTGTTGAAGTTCTCTGTGCTTAAATATTTTGTCAAGGTGCTGTAAAAAAAAAAAAATCTGCTGAATTTGCAGGTTTAATTATCTACATATACCTTCATGCTTGTACATGTACAGCTATTTACTGGAACGCTTAAAAGACAAAATCATTGCAAAACAAGAAGACACTCCTATTGCAATTACTAAAAAGTTACAACTCTGATAAGCATAAACTGGGCCAGAATTAGCATGGGAAGGGAAACTGGTGTACATTATCAATTTTGATTTATTGTAAGAAAAAAAAAAGCCTTAGTATCGTTGCCAGTCCTAAGGTCTATGCATGCAGTTATCAGTAGAATCGAGTGTGACTGAAAATCAAATAATTGCTCACCAATAATAAATACGCTGGGGACACACTTTCTTTTTAGCTGTTAAATGGCCACAGTGTGGATGATGGTACAGACACATTGCACCTGCAGTACTTGGGAGCACGTGCACTGCCCATGACAGCCTCTGTGTAAATACAAGCCCAGCACATCCTCTTTGGTCTGGACATACCTGCGCAATGGAGGGCCTGGGTGACAGGACATGAGTGGGGATCTGGAGATAAGACCAAACAAACCAGAGGCCTCCTCTAGCCTGTAAAATGCCTGCCTCCATGGTGACTTTCAGGAGATAAATGTTGCTGATAGCCTTCTTCACCCCTAATTCACTTAGATAAAATTCATAGGAGCAATTATTCTGCGTGTGTCCCTCTGGTTTACATTTTCTTCTCAGAGACACCACAGGAGAGGAGTGTACATTTCCTTCATTCAGTATAGGAATTCATGCATGATTCAACAGATTTGGAAAAGCAGGTATTGTATCAGTCATTCCAGATTGTAAAGATAGATAACTTATGTTTTATTCAGTATGATAATGTTGTCTGATTGCACTGAGGCTCACAGTAAATGGATTTAGAAACTATAAAAAGACCCACTGTGATATTTGTTGATGTTTGTCATAAAATAAAAAAAAAAAAAGGTAGTTTGGAATTTTACTGGAGGATTTTTTTCTGGTGTCAAAAATTTAAAAAAAAAGAATCTATTTAAAGTCAAAGGGTCTCCTTTATCTGTCGTCCTAATATTCTGCTTTTGGGAAAGGGTCAAATAGTTTACATCAGAGTTCTTTTCCAGCCTGCTTCTGGAGGGAACAAAATATATATGTTGTCACCTGCAGAACAGGCTGCCTAAAGGAAAGGGAGCCGGGGTGGAGGGAGGGAGCTTAGTGGGAAGGAGGAAAGGGATGCTGGGGAAGGTCCCCAGGGATTTGGGGGAGCTGTGACAGGGGGTTGGGGCAGCTCAGCAGACAGCTGGCACGTCTGGCTGCTTGGGTGCCTCAGCCCGTCTCACACAGCAGCAAAGCTGCCGTGGCTGCCACAGGCGGGGCGCTATGGCACGCAGCTCCATACCGCAGAGATCAGAGGGCTTGCTGCTGCCACGGTGCTTCTCAGAGGGCAAAGCACGGTGGGGGCTACCCTGTGAGACAGCCGAATGATGGCCAGGCTGCTGGCAGTGCTTCCTGATCCCCTGGGACAGCCGGCCGTGCTGCCATCCCAGCCAGCAGCCAGGGCACTGCTCACCTCCTCCCGCAGCTCATACTGGTCAATGATGCTCTTCAGCTTCTCTGCCAGCTCCGTGTTCTCCTGGCAGAGCTTCATGTTCCTCTCACTCTGCTGCTCGATCTGAGCCTGGATTTCACTCAGTGTGCCCTGGAAGTGATTAGTTATTTCTTTCCTCTTCTCATCTTCCTCCCGTGCCCGCTGGATTGTTTCCTCCTGTTGTTAAATGGGAGAGAACACAGTAAGTGAGAGGCATAATAAGCAGTTCCAGAAAAATACCGTTTCAGAGTAGCATAAGGCTTCCCTTTGAAGGATTATACGTGTTTGCATTCCTCTTTGGAGATTTTCTTGCTTTCATCTGCTCCAGCATTAGGCAAGATTCTAAATTGACAGAGCCAATTACACAGTGGCCTTGAAAAAATTAGGGAACTAAGAATTTGCATTTATAAAGATGGATGTAGAGCACAACTTCAGGTCAAAGCAAGCCTGAAGGAGAGGACATACACGCATGTCTTGATTCATGATACTACATCACACCTTTTTCTTTGGAAAAAGATATTTAGTGGAAACAGTCAGAAGCTCTTTTATCAAAATTCTCTTTGACTGAATTAAAAAATCACCTTTTACAATGCCTCGTTTTAACAAGGAATCTCCATATCAAATTAATGGCCTTTGGGATTTAAATTTTCAAGAGAAATCCATCACTTGCTGAAGAATCCCTTCCAATTCCTCAATTTTCCTTCTCTAATTTTTTAATTGTCATAAACATTTGCACTAATTTACTAACTAGGGAATTCAAGGAAAGCTTTTAAGTTGAGCATTCAGATTTAATTTTTTTCCTTACTATTGAACTTCTGTTTTAGATTTGTTTATATAAAAGACAATGCAGAAAGAATCTGGATTCATTGCTTTGGATCCAGTAATACAGACTATTTTTATTCTTCCTCATTTTCTTCCAGGGCAATCTGCCCTTCTGGGGAAGGTAATCCTGATATAGAATTGCTAGACCATATCTGCTGTAGTTACAAATCAGGCCAGGACCATTTTAAAAACTCACTCCACAGCATGCAAATGGCACACTCTAATAAGGTTTCAACTATCATAGTAATTTGCATAAAAATCTCTGGGAATACTGCATATGGATATTTTCTATAAATATATTTGAATAAAACCTTAGCTGACTCTAATAATGTATAATTTGTATCATGAATGTGACATAGTAGGCGTTGATTTGGGCCCTGCTCATAAAGTAAGGTGAATACCAAATGACCCAATTTCTGCTTAGCATGCAGAACACGAGCCTGATCTAGGACAGCTGCTGTTCAAGGTAGGGCATGTTTGTCCTTTTGCTGTCCAGGGAGCAATAGGGATGCCAACACCTTGGATGATGGGAGGAAAGCAATGGAGCCATTAATAACACCCTGGTGCACAGAAATGAATAATACCCTGGTGCATGGAGCCCTGCTGTGCTCTGCAGTTCACACAAGAACTTGTGTGTGCATTCATAAAGAATAATAAAAAGTGTGAACCCAGAATGACTTTCTCTCCTAATAGGAAGGAAAAATTTCATGTGGAACTGGGCAAATGGCTTGGGGGTTGGGTCCTGGTTCAGTACCTGGCTTGGAAATTGGACATACATAAAATTTGCATCAAGATAAAAGAAGCTCTCCAATATTTTTTTCTCGGTTGGTGAGAATGACTTTGAAACATTTTGCTTAACCAGCAATAGAGCTGTTTGTAGGTATTTTTTGCTTAAATCCTTTTAGTAGAAGAATGACCTTCCAAAGTAGAGTTAAAAATGCTGCTCAAAAGATGCTTTAGATCTATTGATTTAGCATTCCCAAAAGGAAACATTTAATTTTCTTTTGAAAGGGCATATTTACAAACAATGCCATCCTTTTTATTTTTATTTGAAATTTTTTCCAAATTTCACTTGAACTCCTAGGCAGTTTTGATTAAGTTAGAATTCCATTTTATCTCTGATACGCTGTTTAAAAAACTCCTCATGCCTCTTAGTTCTCCATTATATAGGTGCAGCCCTGAGCAGGCAGAAGAGTGCAGGTGCTTCACTTCCAGAAGTCAGAGTGAGAAATTGAACTTGCATGTCTGAAGTTGTCATTCTGTGGCTTCAAAACATCCTTCCTCAAAAACATTGTATTGTTATAATGCAGGTAGCCTTATAACATGTCACTACGTGATTTAAAGCTCTCCAGACTAATAAGTCCATATGAATATAAACCAAAAAAGGTGGATTGTGCATATCTCACACCAAACAGCTCTGTTACAAGGTGAAACGAGACATTCTGAGACTACCAATCATGCAAATGTAAAAAACCCAACCCTCTGCATATGTTACTCAGATCTTATTTCCTGCTCTTCTGAGACAGAAAAATGATACAATACAGAACACAGAGACAATACAAAGATTCATGGTTAAAGACACTGAGCCAGCAAGCATTTCTTTGCAGGATGCAGGATTTCTCTGTATCTGTTCTGCTTTAGAAAAAATATACTTGAGAAGGATATTTGCTTGGAGATGGGGGCTGGTATGTGTCCTGAGGAGCTCCTCAGAGGCCTTCATTTGTTAAAGCCTTGAGATCCCAGTCACAGATTAAAGGGAACTGGCTGAGCAGAAGGGCAACAGTGTGGCTACAGCACCGAGCAGAGACCAGCCATAAACTCTTGTTCTCTTTTCTCTGCCCTTTCTGAACCTTTGCACTCCCTGTTTACCCTTTCAAACATATGTTCTTGTCCTTGTGCAATACTGCTTTTGCTCTCACGTTTTGCTGCCAAGAATGTAAGAATGCATTGAGTAAAAACTTGTTAAAATTAAGACAGGATATTTTGCAGTTTGGGATTCAGCACAGAAATGTGAAATCATTTGTGAACAGAAGAGTGTGATTGATACTGGAGTTGTTCTCGTGCCTCTCTGGGGCAGTTCCAGAAGACTATTGGTCTGCTGAAGCCATATCAGCCAAGATGGTATGAGCAAGGAATCCTTTTTTCAATGAACTGTGCTCTTCATTCCCAGGCTCCACGTCTGAGCCAGTTTGGAGCTGAGCCCATAACTAAAGCTGCTGACTTTTGTGACATTTGTATGAAAGTCAGTGCTTAATGCCTGGTGGCAGGGAGGACGAGGGACCTGAGATGTTCATGTCACTACAAGATGCTAAGTAGCTACCAAACTGTCAGATAATTGGCAGAACATGAACTCCATGCTGAGAAATGAGTTGCTGTTAGCAGAACTGGTCTTTATTGCAGTGGGAACACATTCCACTATTTCACAAACCTTTATTCTGCTTTTCTTGGAGGGAGAATTAAACATCTGTGTAACTGCAAGGAAATAATCAGAGTAGCTGGACTACATGTAAGCGAGAATTTGAGGCTGGGATCCAATACTAACCAGAAATTTTTCTTCTCTGATCTGCCCTGTGGATTTTCAATGCAGCTCTGCATTGCATATTCATCACCACTTGGCTGCACGGATGCGCAGTTAATGGGAATTCCACACACCAGATGAGTGAAGATGACATTTACATGACATGATGTGCATATAATGTACCACATGGTAAGTCAGAGGCGGTTTCTGATCTGGGCAGGCCAGATTTCTCCTTTGCTATTGAAATGACACAATCTCCTGGCTGCTATTTTCCACATTTGGAAACATAATCAAACCGCTAATCCCAAGTACTAAAAATATTATGAATCTCTGTCCTGCCAAAACCAAAATAAAAATATTTAAGCATAAGATTTTAAAAAACCATTTGATGGATTTGCTGGTTTTGGGCCCTCTCAGTACAGTCATAAGTGAAAGAAAATTGCACTCATTTAAATAAATAGAACAAGAGTTTCTGGACATTCATGGATTTCCAGCAGCTAAAGCATAAAGGCAAATATTCCAAGAACTATGCTAAAAATTCTTAGAGAGACAAAACTGGATAAAGATAATGAATGTTTTTGTTTATTACTTTACTTCTCATGCATTCTGCAAGTGTATTTTTTCTTACTGTTTTATTTAATTTTGGGGTTTTTTCCGCACTGATAACATGGGAGCCAGAGGAAAGACATTATTCTGGGTTTCTTAAAAGGTCTCCAAATTCTTAGAAAGAAGTGCTGAAAATAAGAACACTTCTTCCTAATACTGGATTACCTCAGGCATATTCCCTGGTTTACTCGGCAAAGATACACAATAAAAATAAGAACTGAGCCTGAAACTTATAAGTTTATTTAGAGAACCTAGTCACAAAGTAAAGCAGTCCAACAGGTAAAAAGATGTTGAAAAGACACTTTCCTAATTGTAAAGATGAAATGTGCAAGGAAGTATTTATATACAAAGAGAATGGAAAAATCATGCTCTCTAGGAGGAAGATTGATAAGCATAAAGTAGCTGGGAAACTGTATGAGGAATTCAACAAAATTTGTCCCAAATATGTTTTCCAAATAGAATTATTTTTTCTAAATGCCCAAGTCTTCACTGATTTGTTCCACTGATATGATTTTTTTAGGAATATCAGTTAAGGCTATGCAAAGCATTGTACACTGTAGCCTTAATTCACTTTAAAACTGGCTTGTATTTCTTTTGAAAGATTTTACCCACAGGTGGCCTGGTAAATCACTGTGGATCAATACTGAGGAATAGCTCAGGTCTAATACAAATGACAGGCACAAATTTAATTTTCACTACCAGTTCTGCGCGGCTGTAACTGAGCACAGAGAGATTTGCTTCTAGCTTCCCTGTGTGTTAAACTGCTTTTATCCTTCTACTAGGGCATACACTACTTTGAGTGTATGAGTGACTATTCCCTCTCCCAGCTGTATTCTTACCATCACACAATGAAAGTCAGAGCAAGACGCTGAAGGCCCACTCCTGAGCTGGTGGAAATGAATGCAAATGTATTACCAGTAATAGAGGTTATATCAGGTGGAATTCTTGCTGCTGACAATTCCTATGTGTAATTCTATACATAACTATATTCCCATAAAGAAAGGGCTTGAACAGATCAAAGCAGAGGCCTTTTGTATACTAATACCAACACTATCACTAACATGCACTCAGAAAAAAAAAGGATGATCACAACAGAAATATTCTTCTTGAACATACTTTTTTCCAAGGAGCATAATCATATTATAAATTTCACATTTAAATGGCATAATGCACCAAGCAATTGGTAGACATGGTGTATGGATCCCAGAATTTTAAAACTCCTGAAAATTTTCTCCTTTAACTGATTCTCGTAATCCAAACAACTTCCACAAATAATGTTGGCATTCTTCTTGTCTCGACATTTTGTGTCTTTAGACAAATGTCCTGATTGACTGATCCTCACAAATCACTTGAAAAAGTCCACGTGCTCAAATTACATGAAAGCACCCACCAGCCTCCTGTGAGCCCACTGGAGCAAAGCTGGTGTTCCTGTGGTTCTTTTTATGCACATGCATTTGCATCTGCACTCTGAGGGACCTGGTCTGTTAGTCCCGCTGCTCTTCTCTGCACTGAGCTCCCTAGTAATGCAAGGAGGGCTTAGAGATAGTGTGGGTAAGCCCAGGGTATAAAAGTGCTGGGATACTTCCAAATGAGAAACAAAGGGGTCTTGGTGTAAACGGACCTCAAGAGCAGAGTGTGTATGTAATTATTATATATTGCATGTGCAGATGCAAAAGTCCCTTTGGTTTGGTACTAGAGGGAGATGGCAAAGTGCCAACATCATCTTTCCCCTCACTGCTAGGTACTGTGATAAGGCTCCCACTCACCTTGAGGTTCTTGTTGTGCCTCTGGAGCTCCCGGCACAGGCTCTCGAGCTTGCTGCGGGCGAGGATGGCTCGGCTGTGCTCACTCTGCAGCTGGTCCTTCTCCTTGGTGATCTGGGCCTGTCTCTTCTGTAGATACTTCAGCTTTTTCTGCTCAGCACGATGTTCTTCAAGCTGGGCAAAACAGGGATTAAACCAGGGAAACATTGATTAAAATGAAACAAAGAGGGATAGAAAAGAAAATGAGCTCTTTTAGTCTGGGGAAAGTCTTCACACATTCTTAACCTCTTAGGAAATCTTTTGTATTTACCAGCACAAATGTGATAGGAGAGAGGAACCTGGAGATTCTCAAGCCTGCTTGCTGCAACAGTCCCAAGTGTGCTGTACTGTGGGTGAACGAACATAATTTTTAACATTCTTGTCACACAATTTTAGCTCTTCCTTCTTTGGTTTAAATTTCTTTGAAGGACATCTGTGAGGTTTTTATTTTTGTTTCAACATTTGGAACTAGAGCAGTCAGTAGTGCTTTATGTGGTGAGATTTCTCCAGATCATGAGGTGATACAGTAGTTGCTAATTCTGTTTTATTTTTCAGTTTCCTGAAAAAGAAGCAGTTTCCTAAATATCCAGGAATGTGCTGGACAAAACAACAAAAGAGGAGCTGGAGACCAGGAATGCTGTTCATGTGGGGGCTTTGTTTCTGGTGGAGGAGAATTCTCTTCAGAGAAGAGTTTCCCAAAATGACATGTGGAACCTCCTCTTGCCAGGCTCCTCTGGCTCACAGGACATGTGAGAGTGTCTGTCAGTTGTGTTTCTGAAGCTCCTGTCATCAGTGGGGGTGTGTCATGGTGCATCAAACCTCTTTTGGGCTCTTTGTCTCCGTAAAATTCCTGGAGGAAACACGGACAGACCCTACTGTTCCCTTGGGAGCCTGCTGTTCTGTGGATGCATGACTCCTGCCTTTCCTAGAAGGCTGGTAGGGAGCAGGGTGGATTTGGAGGGGGCAAAGAGGACCAGCAACATAATTGCTAATAGTAACCCCTGCACAGTCTGGTTCTTTCTTTTGATGCGTGTCCATCACTGGATGTTTGGAAAAAAAATCCTGTACTGTAAATTAACACCCTAACAGTGAGGTCAAAGAAGTCTTTCACCTCTGAAGCTTTTAATGATTTCATCTCCCGATCCAACACACAATAACCCTCCTCACTGTATCACAGATGTGCATACATTGCAAAGTATTTCTGAAATCCAGATGTTTTCTGATTGAAAAACAGTTGCACATGAGCTTTAACATGCAAACCTTAATAATAACAGTTGCTGTTAGGACTACATTATCTAATAATATGTTACCACTTGTACTAATTAACCCCAGTATGACTGGGAAAGCCTGTGAGCACTGGGGAATGATGTGCAGCTCAAACAAGACAGTCAACAGCATCATATTTTACACTTTCATCTGTTTTCTGTAGATGTTCAGTAGTTTATGTTTACAGTAGAGAGCTCTATGTATTATTAATCAAATCACAGCTAAGTGTACCACAAAACAATGCTCTCATCAGCTTGGAGTATATTTACAGTTTATGTCCAACTTCTAACCTGTGTATTGTCTATTTTTGTAGATCACAATATGGGCTTTTGCATCTAAAAAAGCTGCACTAGCTGAAATAATTTTTCTAGTATTGTAGGAAAATAAATTTATTTTCTGTAATTAAGGCTGAGATATTTTTCCTTCATAAGTTTGTTTTTGTCCCCTTCCCCTTTCTGCTGAAAAACATAAAAAGTGTTCTTTTTGCTTCACATTTTGCATGCACAGCCTGTGCTCAGTGGATAATGATTTATCCAAATTTCACGATTCACTCAAACTGTGCTTGAGATGGGGGGCTCAGAATAAATCTGGTATTAATCATGATATGAGAAGTCTTCCATGCATTTTTGTTTTTTGCTTTTTTCCCCCCATTAATATTACTTGCACTAGAAACTTATACTTCAAAGTTCTCAGGAATATCTAAGACACGGTGTTACTTTTGCAATGAAGAAGGCAATTCACTGGTAAATAGGAATGCCAAAATGGTCCCCAATGATAAATTTTTATGAATAATTAATGAAATAGAAGCTAAAATTAACTGCAAATAGAAGCAATATTGACTTTTGAAAGCTGTCGTAGAGAAATAGTCAATTTAGGAAAGAAAAGTTTTATCTTGCTCCCAACTGCAGATAATGTCAGAGCTCGTATTTATTTTTTAGCATATTGTTCTTGCACCCAGCACTTGTGAGACTCGCAGGGCCTCTGAAAATAATCCAGTTATAAACAATTCTGTGACAGCTGTTTGTAAGCAAAAGCTGTTGCAAACCACAGTCTGCTTTGCTAACCCGACACACTGGATTTAGTGAATGACATGTTCTCTGTTGGTGAGTAGTGTGGCAGAGCTCATTCCCAAATGCCTGTCCCACTTCCCCAACCCCCCTGGTCTGGCTTCTACCTTCACCAGCCCATGCTCCAGCCTGCAGTGTACCCACAGTACAGACTGTGCCAGGGCATGGGCTGGCAGGGACATAACATTGCTGGGGCCTCTTCAGCTACAGCCAGCCCCAACACTACTTGAAGCAGGGGAAGCACTGCCAAGCACCCAGCTCCATCTATCACATGGCTACACCTTCCCCTGAGCTGTGCTGCAACAAGTGTTTGTGACACTACACAGCCCACCAGACCAGGAGCTGATCTGGCTGGAAAACAGCTGAGCAAAAGTAAGACATGATCTGAAGTGTGTGATGGGGATGGACAGGAGGGAGCAGGGAGAGCGGTTGCAGCTACAGCCAACTGCTGACAAGCCATTTATCACCATACACCCCTCAGCCACTTCAAGTGAGCAGGCTAAGGCTGTCTCCAACAAGGTTTTTGTTGTATTTAAGGAATGATTTATTTCAGTGACATTGCACAGTACGTCAGAAACAAGTGTTCAGTACTCTTGCTTTAGCACCTTTCTCCTGCATGGGCTACTGGCAAAACAGCCCCTGCTTTATACGGTGCTGCACTGCCATTTGAATGCAGTGGAGAGTGCTTTGTAGAGGAAGAAGACCTATTTCAGTTAATCCGAGAGCATGAAGACCTTTTAAGCATGAGATAAACTATGAACAGCCTGAACCCAATTTATGAAATCAAAGGATTTTACATGAAAAACGGAAAGCTAAATTTCACTTCACATTATGATGAGACATGGACACATCTGTGCATAAAACCAATTAAAAAGTCAATGTTCTGCTTCACACATTTTTCAGCACTCCACAAAGCATAAAATGCTGCAGCCTTGTCATTTGTAAAATTTCCACAGCTTATGGTCATGTAGTCCTTTGACTACAAAGGAAAATATCCCTTCATCTGAAAATAATCCATCTTAAGTGTGGAAAGAACAGTCAGGTAGGTGGCATTGTTACAGGAGTGATATTATGGTGGCAGGGGCTTTGACTCTTCATTTCATTGTGCTGTGGCTTCTCTTACAATTAGTCTCAGTTGTCTATTGTCTGCTTCCCAATACAGGAAGCTTTATACTAAATCCTCTATTATTTTCATTTTGATGAAATTACCAATGCATAATTTAAAGCAATGCCTGCAACAGAAACATGCAAAAGTCCTTGCAGGAGGTGAAGGCAGGAGCCTAAACACCAGTCTCCAGTGTGGGCCAGTTTGGTAGATTTGCCTTCAAGTACAAATATTCTGCCTCATCAACTTTCTGGCCCAAATCTTGTTTACCTCACTTTTTACTTTTTTTCTCTTTTTCACCCATACTTATTTGACCATGACAACTGTATTGAGATTCACTTATCAGGACAGACACCACTGGTATGTGAGTTTTGACTCTGCTGCATGTCATATGTTTTTCAGACCTTCTTTTGTAGACAATTTGTACAGAAAAGAGCCAACATTGTACTCACCAGCTCAGCATACTTCTTAAACAACAGGTCCAGCTTCTCTTCTGGAGTATTCAGCTTATTCAAACTTTGCATCAGGAGGGTGGCTTCTTTTCCTTAGAAAGAGAGGAAGCAGAGATTTGATGCTAGAGGTAGTTGATGTACTATTATGAAATTAGTTGTTTGATGCATGGGTCTGTAAAAACACAGGCTGAAACGAGGCATTTTGGAAGGAAAGGAATAATTTTTGATGTAAATTTCTGAGTTTTTCTTTGCCCCATAAGAGCAAACATGCTAGGACTTTCCTCCATTTCAGACCTCAGTAATGGGCTTTTTTCTAACAAAAGCATTGTCTGCTTTTGTCTGGTGTAGTCTGATTTTCATTCAATGTCTTTGCAAGATGATTAGGTCAGACACATGGCACATTTGACTGAAATAGGACAGAAAGGGCCTGGACCCCAAGGCTCAGGAACAGCTCTCTTTGCAAGAGAAAGTGGATCAAGTCTGGTGTATTCAGCTCCTTTGCTGATCAACCCACACAAAACATCAAGAACATTAAGTCAGATATAGAGACTATGGTGTGGAAGTAAAAAATCAGAGGGTGGAAGGTGCTGCCAGCCAGGTCTGGGCTATGTGATGCTCCTGCAAATCAGTTCCCTGACTTGGTGGAGAAATCTTGTATTCCAGAGGGAGTCTAATAACTTCCTGGGCGCACAAAGCCAAATCCCTGCACAGCCATTTAGGTATTGCTTCTCCTCTGACACCTCTTGGTTTTCATTTCAGCCCCAGGTATGAGCTGGAGCTTGAACACTGCTTGTTCATCAAATACAAAATGTCCCTGACATCCCTGGAGATAAGGCTGCCTGTGGTCCCAGGGGCTTGGACATGCTTTTTCAAATGCTCCTTCCTGAGACTGTTAGACAAAATCTGCTCTTTGCTTTGGGCTGGACATTTTTTATGTTTTCAATTGTAGTGCAGACCAGGAGTACTGTCTCTGGAGAAAATCCTTTATTTCACACTAAATGCTCTCTACAGCATCAGCATAAATAAGTGGAAGTGAGCTAAAATCAAATCCTTTTGTGAACTGTCACAAGGGCAGATGGAGCACTGTGTGTTGGTAGGATTTTCACTGAGCTTGATGAGCTACCAGTAACAGCACCAAAGCCAAGGCAGTAGAAACTGAGGAATTTTCTTCCGGACATTCAAAGAATTTTTGAGGAAAAAAATCCATACCATGTCCTATGCTTAGCCCCTTCTCTGTAAGAATGTCTGCGGTGATTCATTTACAGGCTTAGTCTGCATTTGGGTTTGGGCTCTCATGCAAAGGAGAGGCTTGAAGATTGGCTGGAGTTAAATGTAGGAAGGGAAATAATTTACATCTATATTAGATTAGAATGTAACTACATTGCTCTCTAGTGGCTGCCCAGCAGAAAGTACATGTATTCAAAAACTTGATAAGACTTCTTTCTAGCTCAGCTGACAGCCCTACCAGGGCTGAGGTGTTAGAGAACAAATGTATTGGCTTATTTCATATATACTATATGATGAGTCCAGGGGTTTACTAAATGAAAAATAACCTGGGTGTGACTGACAGTAAATTTTTTCTGCAGGTCCCATGCCACACAGTAGCACCATTATTACTGTTCTGACCAGTGAGTAGCCATATCTGAGCAGACAAGAGAAGAAAGCATTCACTAAAGTACAGATGAGAGGCTAGGTTTTCCTTCTTCTAAGTGACTTTGTGCAGTGTGTCATTGCACTGACAGCTTTGGCTAACCAGTGTGGGTGGCCTAGTAGTACATCAGTGTTGTGTGATGCAATTCTTATTTTTAAAGAACTAATATCTGATATAGCCTACGTGTTGGGTAGTGCCAAAAGTAATTATCAGTTATAGAAAAGTTGTAAAGGTCACTATAATTTTCAGTGGTAGCTGGAGGTCCCTAACATCCATACCAGAAACTTAACATGGCAAAGAGCAAGGACCAGGGAGTTCTCACTTGTGTTTGCAGAAGGGCTGTGGGAGTATGTAAATGCTTACCTAGTCCCTTCAGGATTTTCTTCTCCAGCTTCTGCTCCTTGTTGCTGCTGGGCTCCTTTGCTTTGGAAGCATCCCCAGGAGCCAACTTCTCTTTCTCACTCTCTTCATTTCCATCTTCATACTCTGCATCCTCCAAGCTGCCTGGCTCTCCCTTCTCAGGCCTGTCTGCTCCTGTAGCAGTGCTTTCCTTCTCCATCAGGCTCGTGGCAGACCCGTAGGTTTTAATGATGTCCTCCAGCTGCCGGCTCAGCTCCTCTGAGATGTCACACATGGCTGCTTCGGGCCAGCTGCTTGGCTGCTCCATGGGGACTGGAGCAGGGGATGGCAGGCCAGGGGCAGGTTTGTCCCCACTCTGCCCCTGGATGTCCTGCCCAGGTGAGGTGGAAGACTGGTCATTCTCCATGCTTAGTGCAGCACCTGACAGAAAAACAAATGGAGGGTTAATTTAAAGGCATAGAACTAGCCCTATAAAGAATTAGACATCAAGATGTTCCCAAAGCTTGGCCAGCATATGAGTGATTTTGTGTGAAATTTGTGATGGCAGCTTATCCATTGGTTCTGGCCTGACAAATATGTCACAGTTAGATAAATAACCAAGGTGATTTGCCTGCAAGGAGAAAGGCAAATTATATATTTTCCAAGAGAAAAGCCTACCCAAATCTAACACTTAAAAATGAAAACCTCTTATTCCCACTGACAGCAATGACACATGAAATGACACCCCAGTCACTTATACCATTTTCCTCCTTGAATAAAATATTTGCCACATGTTTACTTTTCTTGATCTGTTTACCTGTAACACAGGCTTCTGATATGGGCAGCTTCACTTCAGAGCTGTATTAGTTTCATTTCCCGCTTCTCTCCTGTTGACACATCTTAAGTCAATAATCACAAAAAATATTTAAATATTTTTAATATTTTTATATTTATATTTTCAGTGCAACTGAAAAGTGCACTGTGCCCTTAGAAAGCCCAGCATGGTGCTTGATCTACAAGAGATGTGGTTTGGTACCATCACATGAACAGCAAAGAATAAAATTAACAGCTATAAACCACCCTTCTCTTGTACTTGCTGCATGCTGCTGACAGCTTCTTTGACA
Organism: Haemorhous mexicanus; assembly: GCF_027477595.1. Classification (NCBI taxonomy): domain Eukaryota; kingdom Metazoa; phylum Chordata; class Aves; order Passeriformes; family Fringillidae; genus Haemorhous; species Haemorhous mexicanus. The sequence goes on from NC_082343.1 coordinate 53,194,443, forward strand.
AAGTACAAACTACAGAATAAATCACAATGAAATAAATCCAACCACACATATCATAGTTTGATAGTCCATGGTGTTTTGTGGGGTGAATTTCAGCTAATTTATTCCCAGTGTGCAAAGGGAAGCTTTTGTTTTCTCAGGTTTCTGAGCAGCTGCACTCAGCCAGGCAAATACAGAGCCCCCAACATATCTGTGTTCCTGCTCTGGCTTACCCAGGACCTGATAATGAGGTTGTCAGCAAGAGCATCCTCAGCACCAGGAAAACTCAGAGTAGTGAAGGCTCCTTCCCTCTTAGAGGGAGAGGCTGCTGGCATCTCTGCATTGCCCTCCTGAAATAATGCAGAGGTGTGGGGTGCACAGCTGGACCTTGATCTGCAACTAACCTCCACTACTGCTTGACTGCAGACTCTGTACTCTTTGCAGCCATGAGTCCTTTCTCTCTCTTTTCCAGACTGATTTTTGTTCCTTTCCTTAATAATATGATTTATAATGGTGCCAGTGGGGAAGAGGGGAAGAAGCTTACTTGGTTGGTTCTTTCCAGCATGTGAAGTGATTGCCTTCTTATTTTTAAAAGATTTTGAAAACATGGAGCTAACTGGGAATCATTTTGTTCCCTGTTCAAACAGGCTGCAACATATGTTTTCTATAGTGTCTAAATTTCTACAGCTTTCAAAACTGTAAATAACATGACCAAAGGCATTATTTGATAAGAGAGAGGTCATTGTAATAAATGACTCAGTCTTCTTAAATTCTCCCCAGTCAAAGTGATGTTTGGAAGTGCAGTGATGGCCATCACTAAGGCAACATTTTTGAGGATTTGATTTTCTAGCTATATGACCAGGCTTGCAGATAAGATAGTCAAATGATTTATCATCTCTCAAGTAAATAATTGAAAGCTTTGAGTGGGCTCAGGAAGCACTTGAAAACTGTTAGCTATTAATCCATGCCCCTGCAGTCCACCCATAGATACAACTTGTCAGCAGAAATGGCTCAGGAATGCATCTGGACCTGGTCTCACAAACCTGTCACACAGTCATGTCCCATTGTTTCCTCACTCCTTGTGGCACAGTCACTATATCAGTGCAAAATGATTGTAAAATTATAGCGATCTGATTTGATGTAATTTCGAGTTTAACTGACATTGAAAAATTAGACCCTATATGTGCAATTTAAGTAAATCATTCCAGATAGCACAAATGTTAGCCTCCTGTTTGTGATCTTTTTAAACTAGAGTTAATTGACTGCCAACTAATTCAAGGTCAGTAAGAGTATTGTAAAGGCTAATCTAGACACTCCACAAAATATGTGTTTATCTCTGACATGTTCAGGCTAATGTTTACTGTTGCAATCATTAATTTGAGCTAATTGGCAGTTGGCAATCAATCAGCTAGAAAACCCAGGACTACCAGCTCTTGTTTAGGCAGAATAAAAGTCTCAGAAAGTATATCCCAGATCAAAATAGCTATTTTTGTAATATGTTCATCACAGAGGGAGGGCAGGACTGCAAAAGGCTCCATTTCCAAATATTAATTTATTTTCAGACTATCTCCCCCTCTTTGTAAGAAGGCTCAAGCCAACGTTTTCTCTGTACCCCGACGCTCTCCCTTGGCTGCCTCCCAACTTCATCACTCATGTGGCAGCACTCTCTGGCTAAAGGTTTCCTCTTATGTGAATCACAAAGCATGTCTCCAAATACTGTAGGCTTTAAATATACTGTGGCAATTGATCTGTGCATGATGTGTCTCAGTAACAAGAGAAAAACATGGGTGAATGAAAGAGAAACTGGATGGTTAGAATCAAGGACACAAGATGCTTACAAGCTGGCCTTGCAGGAAATCTTCCCTAACGTACATTCCTGGCTAGAAAGGATTTAGTTATAATCAGTCTGAAACCATGGCAATGGCTGAGTCTGAAACCATTCACAACTGCTGAGTTTCCATCCACCAGCCCAGAATGGTGAGCAGGCAGCAACCCCAGAGATACACAGCAATAAACTTCTAACCCAAAGGTGCCCACCCACTGGGTCTAGCAGCTGTATTTACACACACAAACAAATATCCTAATGTTTTATTTTGTTCTTCCTCAGACTAAACCAAAGGTCTGATGACTGCTTTCCAGCACAAACACAATGCCTGTAAAGACTTCTGTACCTTGTTTTGCACAACAGCTTCCACAGTGCTGCAGTTTATGTTGAGGGAGTCACAGCATCTTGGAATTGCCTGCTTACAGCCTTTGATGCTGGGAGTTTTTGCAGCACTTGACCCCAGTTCTCCCTTGTACTCCAGCCTGCTTAACCTTGATGTACACAAGGAATTCTCCCTTATAAGGCCATTAAAGACTTTTGGTGCCAATTTCAGCAAGATCCAAGGTGTTTACATTATACTCTATCTTAAACACAGTAATGCCTAAAAATGAGGTGATGGAGTCCAGAAGAGGAATTCCTTGGTTTTTCAGACTTGCCCAATTTTAGACTGGCCACCTCTTCAGTTTTGCAACTTCTACTAGCGTTACTGTTGCCTCCAGGCACTGAATTTCCAACACAGCCTTATCCTGTTTTATGGCAAGGGGGAGGACTGGCTAGTCTGACTGAGTTTGAGCATTGCATCTTGTTTACTCTTTTTCTCCTGCATTCCCAAATCCTGGACCTGTTCCAGAGCTGTGAGATCAGCACCTTTCTTGGCCCTGGTGTTTTGGATGGAAACTTGACACTTGTGGTTGCTGCCTACAAATAGTCACTGCTGTCCTCCTCTCCTTCAGTGGGGAACACCCCAAGACCCAGAGGGTGCTGCCGCCTCCCCACTGTGAGAAAGACTCTTCTCCATTCTCCTTCCTCTGTTAAGAACTTGGGAAGACTCAGGACAGAAATGGAGATTTCAGCATAACTGAGCACACAGCCTAGCCACAGCTGCATCCAGAGGCAACAGCAAAAGGTGTATGCCTCAGATCAGTCTGGTTACATGCTGAGCTTGTTTGTCTGCAATTATATCCCTTGATATTTCACATTTACAGCACAATTTGCCTTCACTGTGCTTTGAAAACAGCCAGTATTTCCAAAGTAAAAGGTCAGTAGGCAAGGGCCAGTGACTGATTTAGCAGAGCTGCAATAGCCATCCCACTGCTGCTGGGAAAACTGTTCCTGTGCTGGGGTGTGCCAGCCCACCTCTCGCACTGCTGGGAGCTGGCACTGCTGCCCAGGCACCCTCCTGGCATGACCAAAACACAAATTAAACATCTTCTTCTTAGCTTGTCTGGCAGGCTGCCTTGAAGACTGTCACAGAGTTTTGTTTACCTTTTATAAACAGTGTGCTTCCCCTTCCTTCTTATGGGATTTGCTTCCTGATTTCCTTCTTGCAGCTTTAACTTCTAGAGGGTTTACAGACTGGTCTATATTTAGCTTTTGCATCCCCCTATATTCAGCAGAAGGACACATGGCACCTGCTCTGCAGCCAGGAGCTATTTTAAGGTCTTCTAAAATGGGTGATGGTATTTAGCACTTTATGCTCAAAGTTCACATACACACACATTTCTCTAAAACAAAGCTTTACATATATTTGCAGCAGCCAACACATGCTGATAAAATCTGATTTTTTATCTTTATATAACACCAGATTGGTCTGCAGTGACACCTCAAAGCAGCAAACATTAAACCCTGGAATTGCCCCTGCCTCTGTAGCTCTGATCACCCTCCAGAAAAATACAAGTACCTTTTTACAGTCTAGATAGACAGTGCCCTATGTGTTACTTTAGAAAGCAGAGATAAAACCAGCTGTATCAGCTACCCACTGAATTCGAATAGCTTCATGCTTTATGTTCAATTTTCTAGTACAAAACTGAACAAAAGTTTGGAGGTTTTGTGGCAGTTTTCCATACAGGCTCAGAACCAGGCTTGGAGGCTTTCTGAAGCCTCCTGCCTCACCTTTCATGTGGCACCTGAACCTTGACCACTGTTGTAGCAGACCACTCATGGCCCCCAATCTCAATTCAACACAAGCGCTACCAAAGTAATCTTAAATTTCTCTGATCACTCTTGAGACAAGAATTTCTTACTTCTTCTTTCACTAGCAGCCTTGGTTACCTCCCTGTTTTCCTCAGATGTCACATGGTGCCCGGACTTTCCTAGGGCTGTTCCTAGAAAATGCAGGTTGACGCTCCCAAAGGGAAGTACTTAAATTAAAGCCCTTGTGCCGTGTCACCAAGCAGTGACAGCAAGGAAGCTGTTCATCAGACTTACCGCAGCAAAGAGAAGATCTGAGCAGAGGAAAAAAGCCAGGCAGAAAGCTCAGACAAGGGCACTCCAGCAACAGGTTCTGTAATCCTGCCACTGAGGAAAGAGAGACAGGAAGACTGAGTGAGGCGGGAAGGACAGAGTGACACAGGAGGAGCAAACAGTGCAGGGACTGAGTGTGCAGAGTGCAGGGACCGTCTCTGATAGGCGCAGGGGAAGCTGCCTGCTGCCTGGCAGCAGGAGCCAGCTATGTTGGCTATTCCCTGCTCTGACAGAGATAGCACGAGAGATTAGAGACTTGGGCCCTCAGAAAGAGAAAAGAAAGGAAGAAGGAAGGATACTTGCACAGCTGCTACCCTTCTTCAGATTTAAGTCTTAATCCCTCAATGACTTGAGGCGTTGTGCTGTGTGAAATTTGTCTGTATTGACAATGGATTGGTCGAACTTGGTTGAATTTTTCTGTCTCTACCACAAAGAATGGGATGAATTTCCATAATGTGAAGTCCCAGCTGTGACTGCCCTTTGCAGCCTGGGATTTGGGCAGGATTTGTTAAAAACAGACTGATTCTTAATCATAGACTCACTGACTGGAAGAAACCACAGGATGTCTTTAGTTCAAGCTTTTGCTTGAAGGAAGCTCAGCTGTATCTCAGACTAAGTCTCTCAGGGCTTTAAATTGGTCTTTACAACCTCCATGGATGGAGACTGTATGACCTCCCTGGGAAGCCTATTATCTGGCTTGACTGTCATGGCACTAAAAAAGTTTCTCTTTCTACCTAGCCTTAACTTCCCTTGTTCCAGCTTGTGCCTATTACCTCTTGTCTTCCCCCTACACACTCCTATAAAGACTATCTCTATCTTCTTGATAATCTCATCCAAAGCTGTCCCTTTTCCAGGCTGAAATCCAATCTCTCCTGACAGGAAAAGTGCTCCAGTGACAGCCACCATGGTGCTTCTCTGTTGAATTGATCAACTTTTTCATTAAGGCAGTGATGCTAAAAGAGGGGAGTGGTGCAGTTGTCCCTGATCCCAGCAGCTCCCAAGCAAATATTGCAGCCAAGATAACCTGCCTGACCTACTTTCTGCACATGACCCTGCAGGCTCATGTTGGCCCAAAGCTGTTGATACAAGCAAGCAGAGCACTCCCCAGGGAGCTCAGCTGCACGCTGCTTATGAAGCAACCAGCATTTCCCACTTCTGTGACCCACAAGCCACTCAAGCACCATCTTGAGGTGCCATATCACCTAAGCACCATCTGCTACCCACTCCCTAGAAGGAGATGTAGGTCAGTTTAATGCACAGATATGCAAACAATGGAGAAATGATAGGCTGGTACAGAAGTGGCAGCCAGGGCTATGAGAAGAGAAATGGGACTTGGTCTCCAGTGAAAAACAAAGAGGCTCAGAACAAAAGGTGGCAAAACAAATGTATACTATAATGATTTGGAGTAAGCTTCAGACTGATCCATGGCAATGGAAGAACCAGAAATGCTTTGTGCCTGATTTATAAGGGATGTCAGAAAAAGCAGTACTGGGCAGCTCAGTACCAAGAACTAGCAGCTCCGAAATAGTCTGTATCTCAGACTTTTAGCAGCATCTCAGACTTTTACTGGAGAGGACTAAAGGTCTTGCTTTATTTGTGGAGATGGTGGGGCAAAAATTCACCCTTGAGGTGGTTTCTCAGTCTTATTTGTCTACTTTGAAAAGGCAGCTACATTCTGGGGATGCATGGGCATTGTGGCTTTAGGAAAAATCAGTTCCTCCAATTTTCTTCAGACTCTGGTGGTGGCTTCGTAGTATTCCTAAGGAAGTCATTGATTTAGGGGTAATGAAAAGGAGTGAGCTTGCAAGGTCAGGGGCTTCTGTGGAAAATCTTTTGGAGAGGGTTGGAAACTGGGTGGATCTGTTTTGAGAGAAGATAAAACTCTGCAGATGTTTGTGACAGGGCAGTGTGCGACATCAGAATACCAGTGAAAATATGTGTTTGTATGGGCTCTTTGTGCTCCTTGTGCTCCTCCTGATTTGACTGAAGAATTTTCCTGTTCCAGACCCTGTTAATTTTTCTTTTGAAATAAAATCAGCTCTGAGATCAAAATGCACAACTGAGCTAGCAAGGAGCTAAGTAACAGCTGAGCTGTAGAAACTCACTCTGGCATGGTCTCACTCCTTGGCACACACAAGACAAGACAGGTTCAGCTTTGCTCTCTTTCACTGGGGTTAAAGATATTACATGTCAGCTCATTTTTGTAACAGCCTCACAGCATGTATGGGAACCCTTATCAAAGCTCAAATGAAATTATGGGATTCACTGGGCACTGGGAACTTGGTCATGTCCCTGAGACATCAGAGTGTGCTGATAAAGTGCGGGAAATTAGTTGGGGCCATCATTATAAAAATCAGCTACAAGTAGTACAAAGCCACATATTCTGAGTTGTTCCTAAATATGCAAGTAAATAAAGCAGTCTGTGGTAGAGTCAGAAAATAAAAAAGCACAGACAAAATCAGTATTACTTTTGTGGGGAGTATGTGGGTGTATTTTCAGAAGGTTAAAGGGATCTGCTGGATTTTGGGCTGTGAGTTGAAATAACTGTCTTTGAAATGGAAAGGGAAACACAGAGAAATTTAGAGGAGTGTGTTGAAACTGTCATGCAGGCAATTCATGTGCTGAGGACAACCAACCCACTGGCACTTGGACTCTGCATGCTGGGATGGTTACATCTGAGGAGCTCAGGAGAGAGTGGACTGAAAGTGCTTTCTGTAGAGCCTGCATAGTGTCTGAGGGCTCAGCTTTTGCAATGTTTTAGGCATTTCATGTCCCTGTTTTGGGGAAGAGAAAGAAATCATTCCCTAATACATGAGAAAGAGGAGAAATGTACCTTTCTCACATTAAAGCTAGATGACTCCTTGAGAATTTGCAGGAACAAAACTGAGTTTATTTTACAGATGTGTTCAGCTATGAACTGGATTGCATGTCAATAACCCTAGGCTCTCTTTGTTGCACAGGGTCATTTCCATGGAGGTCATACGGAATATCAGAAACAAAATGTTTATTTCTGGATTAAACATCATCATCATCATCAGCATAAATCTTTTGAAGGATAGACTTCCCAGGGGAAGAAAAAAACTTCTACCTGTACTGGTCATTTGCTCTATATAATAGAGAATATGTGTTCAGCCTTACCAAATAGAAGGATAAGTTAGTTCATCATTAAGTCAATATTATTGAAGCTTTTGGGTTCCCTTCCTATCTTCCTCTGACATACCTTCTCCCTTCTTTGCCTAGGCCATTTTCCACGACTTCAACATTCAGCTCTCACCTGCTCCCTTCTCTCCTCAACTCCCTCCAGCACAAATATTGCTTTTGGGAGTTATGTGTGTTCTTTCTGTGTGCCATGGGATAGTTTAGGTGAAAGACTGATGGTTCATGTTTAGAGTCTTTCTCTCGAATGCTCAAAGGCTTTAAAAAATGCCAACACTGAAGGCAATACTGTGTCGGATAAAACCACTTGAAAAAGTTTTGAGGGTTTCTTTTTCACCACAAGCAATGGCAAGCCTTAGTTGTTCTACCACCTAAATGAACACTTAGTTTCTGCAGAAGCCCTAATATCCCCTGGAAGCCATACAGACTGATTTGTCCTGCAGGCCAGTCTTTTGGCAGAAGGCAAAGAGGCTGCAGAGGTTCTCCTGCTTTCTGCAACTTCTAGATGCTCTCCTCCATGATCCTGCTAGGCAGCAGCAGAAGGAAATTTGGAAACTAGCATTTCCAGTCCTGTCACACACCGGGATGCAGACGTCAGCAGACTGCCATGGTCTGCTACTTCAGCGCCAGTTCTGTATCAGTGAGAGTATAATTTTTTATTATTGTGCAGGAACTTCTCTAAGAATCTGAATGAATTTTTCATGGCTTTCCTCCTGAATAGTTTTTGGTTTATTTTTTGACAGATACAGGTTTTTCAAATTATAGTGTGCAGGGACAGAACCACTTGCTGTAATACCACTATTTCAATTATATTATAAACATCATTAGAAGGCCAAACACATCGTGGACTGCATCAAAAGCAGCATGGCCAGCAGGTCAAGGAAGGTGATTCTCCTCTATTCTGCCCTTGTGAGACCCCACCTGCCCAGCTCAGCACAAAAAAGGTGTGGACTTGTTGGAGCAAGTCCAGAGCAGGGCCACAAAAAAGTGGGAGGACCTCTCCTATGAAAAAATATTAAGAGAATTGGGGTTGTTCAGCTTGGAGAAGGGAAGATCTGGGGAAACCTGATAGCAACCTTCCAGTACTTAAAGGGAGCTTATAAATGAGAAAGAGTGACTTTTTACATGGACAGATAGTGATACGACAAAGGGAAATTACTTTGAACTGAGAGATGGTAGATTTAGATAAGATATGAGGAAGAAATTCTTTACTGTGAGGTTGGTGAGGCATTGGAACAGGATGCCCAAAGAAGTTGTAAATGCCCCATTCCTGGAAGTGTTCAAGGCCAGTCTGGATGGGGTTTTCAGCAACCTAGTCTAGGGGAAGTTGTCCCTGCCTGTGCCAGGGAGGTTGGAACTAGATGGTCCTTCTGACCTGAACCATTCTATGATTCTACGATTCTGTGATTCTATGAAATAACATTGATCTGTTCTGTTTAAATATGACCATAATATACTTATGTCATAACATAATAATATAATATACTTACACCTTGATAATATACAGTAACAACCAGGTATGTAAAATACATAATGAAAGTATAGTGTTGATGAAGAATTTAGAAATGCCTATAAACATAAAACAGATAATTTGAATTTAGAAAGAGCCCTCATAATGGATCTTGAGACACAGAAGCATGGTGACATGTGAAGAATGGTCTAGAAGTCAGAAGGCTGCTCAATCTGGCAGGTTTTTCTGCCATTGGCACCTACAACTAAACCAGTATAGGGAGAGTCCTATGATTTTCCAATGAAAAGCTTGTCAAGACCAATCTCCACTGTGTTTAATTTACTTGGATAGAAACATTGTAAACACCAGGACCAACAGGACATTTTCTATAGTGGTCTCTTGGGAATCATTTCTCTCCTGTTTAGTCCTCGGTTAACGTGAAAAAAAGGAGGGGAGGGGGAATGATATATTTGCATTCCACACTGTATCAATTTTCTACAGATTTCCTAGCTCCACATCAATCTCAAAAAGGTTGGAAGGTTGTGATTTGCCTTCTAATAAGATTTTATGGCCTGAAGAGTTTGTCATATACTTAATGTTTGCCATGTTTTTTTCTTCCAGAGCTCAAAGATCCTGCCTACCAATGGCACTTAATAACACAGCCAAATTAGCTAACACAGAAAACCCCAACAGGCAACAGACTTAACTATTTTAAGCAAATAATTTAATTCTTAATCTACATCAGTAAGAATATAATTTCTGCAGTGTAGCAAGGAAACCACTCTAAGAATCTGGAGGGAATCCCCATGGTCTGCTACTGAACAGTTTTTGATTTATTCTTGGAAAGATTCAAGTCTTTTGAAACTTTAAGAGCTAGCAAAATCAATTATCAGGGTTTCAATTTTCTCCGGGCAATTTCCACCGCTTCAGCTTGCCCAGGAGACAGACTCTACATAAATACATTATGCTATGTGCTACTTGGAGAATTTGGCAGAGTCAAGAATAGCTCTACTTGAAAAATCACACAAAAGGTAAAGAAAACCCTCAGGTGAGGCATGCAGTCACACCTGAATGCATATCAGCACTTTGAAAATAACTTTTCTCCATATATAAAGGTAATTTATTGGGAAGGGAAAGAGCAGTATTAGCTGCTTCTAGTTATTCTGGTACTGCAGTGAAGTTACTGCTGATTTACACCATTTTAAGCGAGCACAAATCTGGCATGAAGCTTCAAAAAGGTACTGAATCCTGAAACAATCTATTTTTGTCATGTAATTTCATTTTAAAATGATACTCCTCCAGCTCGAAATCATCTTCTATCAACACACGATGGGAACAGAGTTGGGCCATGTCAACCATCAACCCCAGACATTTTCTGAGCCTGCCAGGGGAAATCTCTGGGCCCAATTCAGATGTGATCAGGTTGTAAATCACATATCAAATGTATTGGGAAGTCTATTAAATGCAGTGGTATGTTGGTCAAGGGTGAGTTATAGAGAAGAAATTATCTATTACGGCATGATAATGTAGACAATTATTTTGTAAAAGGCACTTGTCTTTGTCTTTTCCTCCCTTTTCTAAATCCTTCCATTTGCTAGTAATGTTCACTTGCATCAGTTCCATTATGTATCGTTTATTTTAGATTACTGCTAGAACTGGCTTATAAAAATTAGAAATGGGAAAGACTCATTAAAGGCTCAGTCCTGCAGCTGCTTCATGTGTGAAGCTGTCATTGATTTCCTAAACAGCACCTGCTTGTGAGCAGCAGAGAGAATAAAGCAAATTAGAAAGTGAAGGCTTGAATCTCTCAGCTGTATGAACTGCATATGGGCAGGAAAGCATCTCATAATTGGAGCCAAGCATCTTTCCCTGGAAAAGTCCAAATTCTGCTGATAATCAAAAGGAAACTGAGCGGGGCAGGGGGCTGAACAACACTGAGGTTATGACTAACCTGTCTGGGAATACTGGAGGAAAGATTAGGGCCTGACACAATGAAAATGACACAGATTGAGATAAATGAGGCTTGGAAATCAGAGGAATATTTGTGGTGAAAGATAAAGATGTGTAGAACGAAGCAGGAAAATAAGAGACAGTGATGGTGAACTAAGTCCTAATGAAGATTTTATTTTATAGGATAATGACAGGGTGGACAATGAACTGTTAGTTCAGAAGGAATGATCCTGTGATCAGCAGAACTGGCAGCACTATCCTGTGATGTCTAAAACTGCTGCTGATGTAAACACCAATGACCTATTTTAAGGCATGCATGGAAGGAGAATCACTGCATGGAGAATGCAAAAGGATGCAAGAGGTATATTGGCACTGGCAGATCAGAACTGTGAAACGGTGTCAACTGGACTTTTTATAAGGGCTTTCTAGCTATGCAGAAGCACCTTATTAAACATAACATTTGTGGGACCAAATTAATAAAGAAGAAAAGAGAATCCAAGAGATGAAAGGATGAATAAAGAAAAGAGCAGGTGAGAGTGAGCTTCTTATTTTACTAAGCTGAAAGACAAATACAGGAGGTAGCACCAATGTCCCCAGCTTGTTAGACTACAGCAAATCTTCATTCTGTGTTCATAAAAAGCCTATGCAAGTCATATTTACTGGGAAAGGCAGTTTGATCTCTAATTCAGATCCTGGACTTGAATAGGAGTATACAGAGAGATACATACATAATATTTAGCCTTAGGTAACTTCAGATGTGTCTCCAAAACTCTATTACTATGAATTTAAAGAGTTGTTTTTGCTCTAACAGCTTGCTAAAGGAGAGGATGGGTCAGATCTCAGTGCTTTTCAATAGCCTCAGAGCAGTTATGTAATTTGAGACTCTCAAACTATTTGGAGTACGGTGAATTGCTGAACTAAGGGAAGAAAATTAACTCTTTAGCCCCCCACCTGGAATCAGAGAGAACAATTCTAGTTGGCTTGGAAACTCATCATCAGGCAATCTGTAATATTGTCTGTGTTTCTACAGCATTACAAGATATATCACTAATTACTGTTTGCTTCTGTGGCTTCCAGTGTTTTCCAGTTGCGTAGTAGCTTGCATGCAAGATTGTAATATAACCTATTGAGTAACTTCAACATCAAGCAGCAGTGAACTGCAAAAAGCACACTGCACTCATTATTTGAAAGGGTAAACTGAGACACAAAGCATTACACATTAATGCACAATAAATAAGGACTTACCCAAGGCCATGCAGATGGGAACAAGATGTGCTCAGATTCTTTTCTACTGTAATTGCGGCATGCTTGCTTAATACAGGAGGACCAGAGTTGCATACTTAGAGTGAAAGGGATGTCCACCTCACAAAAATGTTGTGTCTTTGTGCGCTTTATGTGCCTTCACTTTCTGCAAAGGGTTTACATAGGTTGAAAAATTCATGTGACCTGTCCAGCCAGCTTGAGCAAAAATGGTCTAAAACCAACATTGCTTTCAACAAAGGAGGGCTGTCAGGTAAATATAGGACTGCAGGGCCTAAATGTTAACCAATCAAATCTATTCCTGTACAAAGGAACTGTAGTCCACATGACCAGGGAAATGAGTAATTTTGATTTTCATTAAATTAAAAAAAAAAAATCTGTGTGATCTCAGAGAAATTTCAGAGGCTGTGACTATGACTACCCACACAGGAGAATGCCAATAAAATCACAGGACTGTAATATCATTATTCTAATGACTAATAAATATTACCTTTTTTTGGTTTGTTTTCCTTCCCCCCCATCATTTGATCTTTCATGTCTTCCCTGTCTTGTAAAATAGATGGTGAGTAAATCACCAGAGCCACCATTCTGTTATATGATCGTGCTTTCCTGGTGCAGCAGGCTCCTACTCTCTGGTTGCACCTCCAGGCTTCTCAGTGTTGACTTCTGTGCCATAATCTTTTCTTATGGCCTCTGTGCTATAATCTTTTCTCTCTAGATCAGCTAGCAGAGCAGGCAAGAATGATAGTCACAATTCATATGACTGTGGACTGTTTTACCAACCACAAAATAGAAAAAAAAAAATAAAACCAGTCTTTAGTCCTATCCTTTCTCACTTATTTGCCAGTCACAAAAATGAAAAGATTTTGGAGGGCACACCAATCAGTAAGGCCCCCAGAAACCTCCTATGTGCCAGCCAACAGCAAGCAAGGAGAAAATACAGTTCTTTTGAGTCTCATTTTCTCTGTATTCTCTTTCCTTTTATGTCACCAACTAAGGTTTGACTAGCTGGGTCCTTGTGAGGCTCTATCAATTTCTAAGTCCTGTTCCAAGACCCAGTTCCTTCATAGACCATCAAGTGTCAAGGATACCCACAGATCATCAATCTTCTACATAACTTTCATCAACAAAGTGGAAGAAGAAAGTCATGCAGCATTTCAGCATGATCACCCGCCTCAGGCAACAAATGCTGAGGAGTCATGAATCTGGTAACTCTTGGCACAAGGAGGCATAAGCTGGCAACTTGCCTTTCTAAAGGAAAGTACAAAATCTCCCTGATAACAATGGATGCTTTACTGGCAGTGGGAATTGGTTTGGATGTTAAATTTTATATACACCTATGTCCTTACTTTTTTAGCAGAACAACCAAAAACCCCCATAGATGTGACATGAAAGTGATTCATGAATGTAGTTAAGCTTCCTTAAAAAGCAACATGCAATTTCCTCACAATGAAAGAGGCTGACCAAAGCCACTGACAAGCACTTTGGAGCTGCTCATTTTTGTGAGGGAGGAAAAAAATTACGAAAATATTAGCCAATCACATTTCCATCTACTTTCCTTTCCTTCTCAGTAGTTAAAGACCACCTGCTACCAGGTTGATAAAAAAACCCTCAAAACTAAGAAAGAAGACATTTTCAAGTTTTTTCACTTTAGGGTGAGGAAAAAGCTAATCATAAGGTCACAATAGTTCTTTATCAGAATGATTTTAACAGTAATAAACTCCAGTAAGTTAATGTAAGAGCAAACTATGGATCAGAACTTTCTCTAATCCATTCTTGACCCAAACAACACTTCAAGGTTATACTCAAATATGTGACACTATATTTGAATTAAGTTAATGAGAATATCAGATAGACTCTCAGTCATCATAGTGATTGTGAATTCTGATGTAATCCAATCTGAAATTACCACTGTTATACGAGGTGTTGGAGTTAGAGAGGATGGTTCATGTCTGCATCTGCAGTGCTGTGCTCAATCCACACTATAAATTGATCCATCAGTGTCTCCAGAAACACTACTCCAGACTCTGAAGAAGGACTGAAAAGACCCAAGACTAACTTACACCACTATGGTAGAACCTGACCAAGCAACACATAGTCCTCCTAAAATGAATAATGTGTTCTGAGCATTTTTAGGTCCACTGATTCTGGTGGGGTGACTTTGGGGGAGCTGAAGTAACTGCATTAGACTAAGAATATGCTATGTAGTTTTGGCATGAAGTACTGCCTGCTCTCCAAAAAGGATCCCAAGGCTATGGCTATACTGGATAAGCCATCAGTCAGGCATTGATTTTTGGCTTGGACTTCACTGACCAAGCAGTTGCCTAGGTCAGAACTGGACCCAAAAATCACTAATCTGGATTTTGGTTATAAAGCATATCTGGAAAAAATCACAGGTGAATAATAAAGTCAAGTCCTGTTAATCTTTACAATTCAAGACCACTGTCTTTTGAAAGCTAAGCATAAAAACCCAAACCCAAAATCAACTACAAACAAACAAACAAACAAAAAAACCCACAAAACCCCACCCCACAACCAAATTAAAAAAACCCAAAACCCCCAAACAAAGAAAAAACCTAATAGAGAGAGAATAGAATGTAACTCCTGAACTTTGCCTTATCTACAATCACAGTTATGAGAATGCCATTCAGGGCAAAGCTGTTAGGTACAGTAAGAGCTGAAGAGATCTGAAAGAGAGGCAAGGAAGAAAAGTAGTCTCCGTTCCTTCCTCAGGCCAAAATACTGAGAGCTCAGCTTTGGAATTTAGAAATGCTCTGCTTCACTGATTCCTGTGGAGCCAATCTTGCCCTTTAAACACACACCTTGATAACAGAGCTTGGGGGAAAACAACACAGTCCTCTAATAAAGGACTTCATTGCTTGCAATATTTACGTGTAAAACCATGTCAAAAAGACCCCTGGACTAAGAGGTTTGGGCTAAAGGAATCAGTCTAGTAGAGTCACTGTGTGTATTAATCTAATTTTTGTGAAGGCATTGTGGGATTGCCAAGAAGCAATTCTTGCACTAGGTAAAGGCTCTGCTCCATAAGCATCCATCACTACTCATGCTGACAGCATTCATTCAGTTAAAATGTATACGATAAATCAAATTAAAAGACTGCTCTTTTAAATACTTTAATCGATAAGAAAGGCAGGGCTTCAGCTACACCTAGCTACAAGCTTCCAGTACTGCAGCCTCTCCGCAGCACTGTGACAGCGAGGCTATATCTGTCGTGGTAAATAACTACTGCTCTGGTTCAATACAGAAACTGTGAATTGAAACTAAGCACCTCCAAGTAAGTATCCACAATTTAAACAGCTCCTTGTAAAAATCTGTCTGATTATCTGTGCATTGGCATCTTTCACATAAAGTGCTTTATTAAAAATGTCAGGCAAGGTCTCAAAAAGTGACAGCTCAGATGGAGATCAAGAAGTGAGGCGATGGGATGGCAGGCTGCCCTGCAGCAGATCCCTCTCTGCGGAGCCAGGGTTGGGGCAAGATCCTGGTCAGAGGCTGCTCTTTTCCTTACAGGGCAAAGTCACAAGGTGGCTTGTGACAGACCAGTTGTCCCCCCGCAACCATCCCAAGGCACTGCTGCAATAATGCACCGCACTGGCTGGCCATGCATCCCAAAGCAGACATGCTTCTGCCCCAAGTCCTTTCAATGGTTACATTTGCCCT
Source organism: Haemorhous mexicanus (assembly GCF_027477595.1). Lineage (NCBI taxonomy): Eukaryota > Metazoa > Chordata > Aves > Passeriformes > Fringillidae > Haemorhous > Haemorhous mexicanus. The sequence continues at coordinate 53,210,204 of NC_082343.1, forward strand.
GATTAAACCAGAGTGAGTTCATGATCAAGCACAAGGTCTGTGGTGCTTCCTGGCCACTGAAAGAGTCCCACCAGACAAAGCTCAGATCCTGTATTACATGGGATTTAGGAAGAGAGGAGGTAGTTTTTACAAGCAGCACTGAGCACAGGCTTCAAGCCCATCCTTTGGCTAAAACAGTTTCCAGTGTGACAATTGATGGGAAAAGGACAACTGATGGGAACGGGATAACTGATGGGAACAGGGCTACTCCCTACTCACAGTCCAGCAGCAGGCACATGCATCCTGTGTCTATCCTCAAGAGCAGAGAAGCTGGTGCTCAGAACTGCAGGCTTCAGCAGCAGCTTTGCTCACTTACATTCACCTAAGAAAATTCAGGTTTTTCATGTAAATAATGGTCTGTGAAGAAGGTTAACATGTCAATACCTCATTTTCCACTTTTCTGGCATACAGTGTTATGCCTTTTCAGACATGATGAGCAAAACCAGCCTGTCCTGACCACTCCACTGATAGGCACCAGTTCACAGCATGTGGTCAAGGCTCTACTGGTCTTCAGACCTTGTCCCTAAAACTTTCTGTGTGGTGGTCACTAATTTTTTTTCTGTCTGCTACTTAGAAAGACTTTGTATTCATCCCCACACCTGTATTTGAACATTGCCCTTCATCTCCTTGTTGGATCACACACTAGCCTTAGTGCAGCCTGCTGATAAGCAGCCCAAAATATAACTATATAACCTTTATAATCCTGTAAGGAACCTAAAATATAACTATTTTGTTTCTGTACAAAATCAAAGCAGATGCGTGCAGAAGCTTGGTGTCTTTTCCCATCATTGGGAAATCCTTGGAATTCATTTCTGTCTTCAAATACATACTCTACTTCACGTAAAGTTGATGGAGGGCATATAACTGTATGAGGTTTGTAGACAGAGATAATATCACTTATTAGACCAAATAATGTAACTTGAAGTAAATAGAAAAGATTTTGAGTATCAAGCCTTTAAATACTTATCCTGGCAGAGAGAGAGAGAGTGAAATCTGAAATACTCTGCATTACTTGTGTTTGAATAGCAGCAGATAAGACTTTTTATATACTCTCAGAAATGTCCCATCTCCTGCACAGTGCACTAGTGCTAACAAAGAAGCCTGCAGCAGAAAACTCACAGGGCAATTCTTAGGAGGCTCTTGGTCAAAACTGCCCTCAGCATCTTATGCTCTTACAGCATCTTACAATGAGCATCTGCTCAATAATTAGCTTTTGAGCTTAAGAATGCTGTGTACTGGCACTAATAACTTCAGACACAGTTTTAGGAACTTCACAATTCGGAAAGTTTCTTTTATTTTACTTTATTGCTTATAAAATAGGCAATATGTTGCCAAATGAACGCTCCAATAGAGAGAGACAACAAGATGGTCCAGTGAAAGAAAAAGGTGTGAAAAGTGGTTAGCATTTTATGAAGACTGATAAGGCGGAAAATGCTTTGCTTGGTTTTAATATAGTAAATAAGTCTTTCAAAATCTGTTTCAGGCCTGTGATCAAATTGGCCCTCTGTAATTTTTTAAGAGGGGGAAAGGCACAGCAGATGGAAAGGGACTGAACCAACTCTATTAAAAACCTGGTGTTGCAATTTTTTTCTAAAATGAGGCAAAGAGAGTAACAGAGAACCTACCATAACAGCAGCTCATCTGTTCAGTCACTTGATGTATCTCTTTATTGCTGCAGTTACTGAGACTCAGCTTTATCTTGCGCGTGAGCACAATAGTGACACCATATTGAAATGTGTAAATATATTTTCATAAACTATGTAAAACACCTCCTCTTTACTGACAAAATGATGCACTTAGAATACATGAAATCCTGAGAAAATGCTGCTGCCTTAGGTTCCAAATTCCTCTGATTCCTCATCTGAGTTTTATTGCACGTGCACTGTTATCTGACAAATATATCTGCCAGACTATTTAAAAAATACTTTGTCTTATCATTTAAACAGCTCCTGTCAATGTTACCTAGTCCTTGTTCACACTGCTATCCCTATGAGTGATGATACAGAAATAGATCTGGCTAAGGTCGGTGCAGCCCAGATCTGTAACACTGGCATTTCTTATTCCAGTCTCCATGAAACCCAAAGTATTTTTGAAGAAATGAAGGCTTCAAAAGGGACAGCTGTAGGGTCAGGGACAAGAACTGCTTTTTTGGACTTCATTTCCCTCCCACAAGCTCAGTGCTTGTGACCCACGATTTTGCTGGTGTTTCTGATACAAGGGTGTATTGTCCCCTTGGGTACCAGCTCACACGTTAAGCCCTGGTGTGCCACGCAGTCAGGAGGAAACAGAGGCAGAGGGCAGGAGGAAGAGGACAGGTACAAGGTCAGAATAGGATGACTCCTATAGCCAGATGCTGATGCAGAAGTCACCTATGCCCTGATGAACTACTTCTGCGGGGCTCCACGGACACAAGCCTTTGGCTGAACACCAGCGATGCACAGGGCTTTGTATCCAACTGAGCACGGAAAACATCTCCCTGGGGTAAAAGTTAAAAAAAAAGAAGAGTGACTAAAAAATGAAACAAATGAAAGGAACTCCACAGATCCAGATGTTGGAATTTTCCAATCCCCCTAGCAAGACAAGATAAGCAGGGGATAATCCTTGTTTATATAACTTTTTTTACTTAAAAAATTTTTTTTTTTTTTTTAATAAAACCTGAGACCAACAGGCATGTTTTCACCAGGCTTGTGTGCTTCTTTTCCAAATTCGCACCGAGAAATTTCGCTGGGCCCGCACCCCCCTCGGGCCGGGTGCTGGGGAGGGTCTCCGTCGGCGGGCACGGCTCCCCTTCCACGGCTCTCCGGGGGTCTCTTGAGCAGGTCAGTGACGAGCACTCGGCAGGCTGCCCTGGCTGAGAGCCGGGCCCCTCCTGTGTCCCGGCAGGCCTCGTTGCGGGCCCCTGGCCCCGCACAGCCCCCGGCCGAGGCGGGGACGCAGGTTCCCGGCTCGGGGGCGGCTCTCGGCCCCCCGCCCTCAGCGGGCGGCGCAGAGCGCGCTGGCGCCGCCGGGGGGCGCGCTGGCGCCGCGGCCGCCCCGCGCAGGTGGCTGAGGGGCCGGGCCGGGCCGGGCCGGGGCTGCCGCGGCGCCCACGGCCCTGGCGGGAAGCGCCCGAGCCCTTCGGTGAGCGGGCAGCTGCAGCTCCTGCGGCCTCCAGTCCAGCGCCCACCCGTGAATTCTTGACTCCCGGGGAACAAGGAGGAGGACGGCGTCAATCTGTGCTTAATTTCCCACCGAGCGCGCGTTGCGTGGCGGGCCGGCTTAAGGCTGATCTCCCGTCCAAATAAAGCAGCGCGTCTATTTATGGCCGTGGCTTAAAGAGGAGCAGATCTCATGTACCATGTTGGAAGTTCTTGAAAAACAGCCAACGTACAGAGGTCAAGTTTCCTGTACTGACAGCAACTTAGCGGGATGCGAGACGGCAGTGTCCTTCGTGAGGAGCTGGAGAACTGGGTCACTGTGCATCCTTCACTAATCGCTGGGTTCCAATTATAAATTACTTTAGTCTATTTGGAAGCAGTGTGGAGGAGAGAGAGGGAATCTACTTGAAAGCCTGTTACTGCCTCAGCCATGGGAGCCAGTGGGAGCATTGCCAAGGGGTTCATGTTGGCAAGATGAGGGTCAGGCCCCCAATATTGCTCAGTAGATGATATAATGAATAAAAAAAATACACACTTGGGGTATCCACTGGGATCTGACTCTTCATTAAAAATTAAGGGACAAGGCAGACAATATGATTGTTTGGCAAATTTCCCCAGGGTCTACTTTTAAGAAATCATAAAACCCCTTAGCGATGCCTTGCCCAAAGCCAGTGCTTTCCGTAGCTGCTGTTACTCAGGGGCAGCAGCTCTCAGTTTTGCACGGAGCTGTACACAAATAGACTCTACCAGTATGCCCATGGAACTGCCTACTCTTGGAAAATCTTGCATGGAAGGATTTAATGTTGACAGACTTAAGTAGTGATGTCTCAACTGTGAAGAATCTGTTGTTTAACCAACTTTATGAAGCAAAAGTGCCTATCATTAAAGTGAGAGTATTCCCTTTAGTTTTAGAAGATCATTGAAGCTTTAAACATCTATGCAATTTGGTATGCACATAATTTGATAGTCTGTTTTACAAGAAGTTGATTAGAATCAGAAAAATCACCCTCCCTAACTCCCGCAGAAGAGGGCAATGAAATGTGTGCAGATCAAACAGCCTTAAAATGGAAAAAGAATTTATATAGTGGCAAATTGGGCAATGGCTCTTAAAACTACAGCTGTATTCTTCTAAACACTCTTTTACGTTATTGGTGAGTTGGTAAGTTATGACTTACTGTCATTTGATGTAAAATTTACTGTCACAAAACATTAGCAATCACTGGCTGAAACCAGAAGGCTGCTTTTTTTGAATTCTTGGTATTGAGTTTTCTAGGAATGGACTGTCACTGCCTGCAGAGTGCATTTTTGTCATCTCAGTTTTTCCCAGAAGCATACACCTCCTTCTTTTTACCTTTGCTAGTACTTTAATATTTACTTTTTTTTCATCCATAAATGTGTTAGCTGCTTTGTGTCTGTAAGGCAAAGAAGGACAAGTATCACTTTTCTCACCAGCTGGGGCAATCTTAGAAATAGTAATCACTTTAATTTCCCAGCTTGATTCAAAACACTGCTATTTACACTCCCATTGTGTGGTGATATCCTCCTGTTTACGTGACCAGGTTTAAAATTTAACTACATCCACCATGCTGTTTTTCTTCCTAATTCAGAAGACAAGGATTAAAATGTAAGCAAAAAGAAGGCTCAGTGGTACTGCTCCTCTGTCAAACTTGGGAAGCATGGCTAAACAGGATTACATGTATTATTAAGGTCCTGATCCCACAGTCCTCACCAAACTAATAACTTGTGCAGGAGCTTTGCCAAAGGCCGAGTGAGGGCAGAAGGCAGCAACAGTTGGCACTAAATGTCAGCTGCCTTAAAATAATGGGCATTTTCCTCCAAAATATTTTAAGTAGAACTGTATGGATTTTTGTCAGTGGCTTCAGTTGGCAGCAATTTCTGGGGGAGGGGGGTCAGAGATGTCCCACTGTGGAATACTTCAATACTATATTCCCCTTCTCCCAAGTCACTGGAAATGAAATGAAACTGGTTCCAGTGTCACCCAGATCTGGATTGAGGCAGCAATATCCTGTGTTACCCTGTAAGAGAGAGGCAGAGGGTGACACCCACCACCCTCCCTTCCCACCTTACCAATACTTTTTACATAGCTCTTCCAGGTGAGATAACGAATATACAAAAGAACAAAGTCTACTATATAAATGAAAGCAGATTTATAAAATTACAAGTTTAATAGATAAATATAATAAATACTTTATGCATCATAACTCTGGACAACTACATTTAAAGCAAGTATGTTGGCAAGTCACAAAAAAAGTTGCGCCCTCGGCAACTTTATTTTTCAGAAAACCACACTGACAGGCATATTACAATGTAACGCATGAGGCTTTATGCTGTAAGTATGTTCAAATCCCGCTCACCTACCGAGTTCACCATGACATATATATGGGTGTAGTGTACTTTCTATCTTGGAATGTCTTTTTGCACACCAACACGGTTGTACAGATAGACGTTATGTTCTACTTACCAGGGACAGTGGGGAAGAGTTTTGAAGAAAAATACTGGTAAATGACTTCTAGAAAAACTAAAGCATTTCTTAACTTTTTATTGACATTGGCAAATTAAAATAGAATAAATTAACAATATTTTCTCAAAAAAATGTTTTGTACAAAAATACTGTCAAAATTTCCTGAAAAGCTTTCAACACAGTAGTATCTTTTCATGTACTGAATAAACTATATTAGCACAGTGTCAAAACGCTGAAGACAGAAACAAAATTAAAAAAAAAAAAAAAAATCTGTGAAATGTTTGCCACTAGTCAACATTCCATCCACACCATATTATTGTCTGTACATATGGGGGAGGGGGACTGGGTAGCAGACTTTTTAAGTAACAGTATTACTTTTCCTGATCTGGAAAGGTTTGGCCCACATCTGTTAAGCTTCCAGTTTAGCGTATTCAGAAAAAAAAAAAAAAAAAAAAATTAGTCTGCACTGCAATGCATAGTTAAAAATTAAGCAAGATGGCAGCTTTTGTGCAGTAGTATCTGCCCTTCAAAGTTCATGCAACCAACTAATGCAATTTTTTTCCCTGTTCCCTCAGAATTTGAATGCAGTTCAAGTCACTGGAAATCATAGTTTACAAAATCCACAAGATTAAGCAATTTGCCAAGATTAATATCTAACAGTCCGGCACTGTGGGAATTCTGGGCATGTTACTGTGAGGAAATTAAGAGTGGGAGGTCGGGAGGGGGGCAACCAACATAAAAAGGCAGAGTTCGCTAGATATTATTACTACAGGAGGGGAGGTGAGTGACAAAGCTACAAAAAGAAAAACAAAAGTGGCAGCGATTAAAAAAAAAAAAATTATACAAGCGCATAGTTGACTCTGCTTTCCAGATTCTCACCTTTTCAAGCCCTGAAAAGTGAGACACTGTGTCTAGGGGAATGTTTTCATTCGCACCGATAAAAGTCCTTTGTTTGTTTTAAATGAATCAGCAGCTCACCCTGCTGGGCTGCTGTTTGCAAACGAAGTCTGTCATGAAGTCAAACTCGTTCTGTCCCAACCACAGCTCGGGAAGCTCCTTGATGCGATCCAGCCCCATTTCGATGACTAAGGACATGAGGACCTCCTCGTCGATGAAGTCCGTGTCTATGACATTGGGCGGCAGCATTGCCGCGGGGACGTGGGGGACGGCGGGCGGCAAGCCGCTGCCGCCGCCGCCGCCGTGCTTGGGGTTGCAGTCCCTGAAATGCTGCTGGCTGCCGCCGTTCAGCTGGTGGCTACCGGGGTGCAAGTCCGGCATGTAGTGGCTGTGGGGGTAGGGGTGGTGGCTGAAGTACTGGTTGTTCAGCTTCTGGAGCTGCATGCTGGCGCTCAGCTGTCCTCCCGGGCTGGCGACGGGGGGGGCCATGAACTGGGAGCCGCTGAAGCGGGCGGGGGGCGGCATGCTGCCGGCCGGGTGCCCTCCGCTCACGCTGCCCGGCCCCATGGCGTGCCTCACCCCGCTGCTCGCGTTCATACTCCCAGCTCCGTAATGTATATGGTCGCCCATCAGGGCGCTGAAGGCGTGCTGCTGCGGCGGCTGCTGCTGCTGGTGGTGGTGATGGGGGGTGGGAAACTGCCCCATGCCCATCCGATGCGCAGGGTGGTGGTGGAGCCCGCCGGATCCGTCGGGGAATCGCCCGTGGTTCATGGCCATCATGTGGTCTGCCATGGCTCACCTGGAAAGTTAGCGAGTGAATATATTAGGAAAATACACCCTCATCGGACATCCAGCCGCCTCTCCCGGACCAGCTGCATCTGCTTGGCCCTGGCAGATATTACTTCGCTGGTCCTGCAGTCCTCTCTCCTTCCCGGTGGAGGGAATAAGAAAAAAAAAAAAAACTCCCAAAAATCTACAGTGGCTCCACCATGGAGTACAAAAGGAAAAATAATAGGAGAGCCCGCGGAACGAAAATCCCGGTGCCCTCCGCTAATCCGGCGGGCAGCACGCATTCCCACTCCAAGTCGCGCATACCTATCGGCGGGGAGCGTCGCATTCGGCCACCGCCGCCGCCTCCCGCACGCTCTGGAGCCGCCCAAGCCCCCCGGCTTCTCCCTCGAAGGCAGCGGATTCCCACGGCACTCTCGCTAACTTGAGCGGAACAAGCAAAGAATTGGCAAGTCCCACCTAGCCGCTGTCAGCAACTTTTGGATTTAAGTCCCAATTATTTTGGTGAATATACGGTAATGAACAGATAAGGACATGAAGCCAAGCAGCTGAAAACCACCTTTCCTCGCGTGTTTATACAGTCACGTTTTTCCTGTTGCACACAAAAGGGACACCCGGCACCAGCCACGAGAGCCGCCGCACTCACCTCCCGGCTTCTTTCTTCCTCTCCTTCAAAGGTGGCGGTGGAATCAGTCAGCGAGAGTCACCCAGCATAGAGAGGGCTTCTCCGGCTCCCTCTCCCCGGCGCTGACGTGACCGGCGCCGCGATCGCTGCCGCAGCCCCGGAGCTGGTTCTCGCCCCTCCGCGAGGCGCATCGGCACTTGCCAACAATGAGCTGTGTTCCTTACACGGCTTTGGCCGCGGCTAATATAGGATTTCAGAAGGGAGGAGCAAAACCCTTACAGGCAACCAGAAGTAAAACCTGGAGCAAGCGGGGCGTGGGGGGGGAGGGAAAAGGGGGGGGGGGGGGGGAAGAAAAGGGAAAAAAAAAAAAAAAAACCCGAACACCCAACACTCAGCGCGCGGGCGCAGGCAGCGGGGCACACGCGTGTTCGGAGACACGCGGGAAGGGGCCAAGGCGGCTCGGGAAGGCACCGCGCACCCCGCGCTCAGCGCCTCCCCCGGGAACAAAGCGGGGCTCCGCGGCGGGGCGGCAGGAGCGGCACCCCGCGCACCCCCCGCACCTCGCAGCCGCTCTCCCGCCGCCCACGGCCCCGTCCGGCCCCGCGCCCGGGCATCGCCGCTGCCCCTTGCGCCCCGTCCGGTCGTGTCGCTGCAGAGCGGCGGCCGCCGAAACGCGTGGGACTGAGCGCTCCGGTACCGCTGCCCGGGCAGGGCGAGGTCCGTCCCTCCGGCGCCGCCGTGGTGCAGGTGCCCGGATCCGCCGGCGTGCGGCCCCAGAACTCGCGTGGGCGTCCATGGGGCCGGCCCCTCCCCCGGAGCTGAGATCCGAAATCCACCTTTTTCCACAAACACGGCAGCCGTATGCGGGAGGTGTATGTGGGGATACCGGCACGCTCCCCACTTCCCACGTCCCTCCATCTCCTGTTTTTTGCCCGCTGCCCCCCGGGATGTGCAGGGCGAGTGCCCACCCACTCTTGTCCTTGGTCGGTGTTGTGGGGTTTATTACAGTTATTTACGATTGTTTCCATTGGAATGGCATAAAAACCCAGGACGTGCGGGTTTCGGGTGGGCACACGCTTTGCACGGGCAATCGCCCTGGCTGGGCACGTCCCTTGTCGCTCCCCCTGCCCGGGAGAGCCATGCCTCGCTGCACAGCCCCGGTAAGGACCACGCGTACCCAAGCTGCCCCCCCTCAACCCCCGAGGCCATCGTTCCTGCCTTTTGCTCCAGATCCACTAGCTCCTTTCTGAAGGGCAGCCATGCTGTCCTTCAAGTAGCAGGGAAGAGCTGAGGGGCTGGGGGAGGCATGCCACAGGAAAGTGCTGGATGGTGGCCCACTTTTCCACAGCGCCTTTGCCTGGCTTTCTGCTTCCGTGTTTGTTTTTCTTCTTGGAGCCGTCTACGGACACACAAAGAGGACAGTGATAGGCAGAACACTCCCTCAGCACAAAGAATTGTGAATATGAGGTCAAGACGGCCATCGTGTAGGCTGAGATGGGGTTTCTGCTCCTCCACGTGCTTTGCAAGGATGCAGCACAGTGCAGGAGGGTCTCCCTGGGGAGACACAGGTGAGGCAAATGGGATGCTTCAAGAGGCTCTCCATGTGGCAGTGTCTTGCCCCCTTTTGGGTAGGGCAGGTTCTTACTTGGCTGCAGTGACTTACAAAACCTAAAGGATGGTTAGCTCTGCCTTCATCTCAAGGAGAGACAAGGCAGAGCTGGGCTCCTAGATGCACTGAGGTGATGGATGAGTGTCTCTGTGTGGCTGGTGCAATCCTTTGGCAAAGCCATATGGGCAGATGGCAGTGGTTGGGCAGACATGGGATACCAGGAAAATACCTGGCTGACGTCTCAGCTGTGAGGGACAAAAGGGGTGAAGTCAAAGCGCTGGGAGGACAGGAAGCTTTAAAAGTGTGAGTTCCTTCAAGGAAGTTTCCTTATCCTGGAGCTCCTTTTCCTGCAGTAAAGTAGGGTGCTCACCATGATTTCACATTTTGGTCTTCAAATGCATGTCAGTAGATGGATGGGGGAATTGCCACTGAACAAGGATCTCCAGCACAGCCAGAGATGGTCAGAAAAGTGACAGTACCTTTCTGGAGTTTTTTCCTTCTCATTGGTGTGCAGGTTTAGCAGGACATAACAATGAATAATATGAAGATCCTGTTCCATTTGGCAAGTAGTCAGCTGTGTATCATGACAAGTGGTTTGTTTAATGTCACATATCCATGGTGATACTGGTATGCCTTTTTGCTCTCCGCTGCTTTAAATTTGTGATCCTTTTTAAAGCCATCGTATCACTACTCTGCAAATGCCCTTTCCTATTTTCAGCTTTCAGGTGCTGGAAGCTGCCAGCTTGCCAAAGTGAGTTATGGACAATTGGTGCAAGACTGCCAGAAGCAATAGTAGGAAAGTCGCAGTCTCCATGATGCTTCACTCATACAAAACATATTTTCAGGTATTTACAGTCCACATACAAAGAATTAGGTGGAATGGTGCTTTCTCCATCAGGGCCTACAGTGGGATCCAGATAGGGCTCAGCAGAGCGGTGCCAGACAAGGCAAGTCTGTCATTGTTTATGGCCATAGCAAAGTGGGAACACAGTCAGTTGGTTGCTTTCCAGGAATTGGCTGGAAGACTTATGACTGGCAGCTAAGGGAATGCAGGACAAAGCATGAGCCCATCACCACTGAGCTCTCAGGAAACTCTGAATCTCATTTGTTTGCTACTCCTGATCTAAGCCATGGTTATTTAAAAGAATCTTCTTTCGATTCCTTTAAAGTCTTTTGCATATGAGTTGGTTCCTCAGTCAAACAGCAAGAAAGCAGGGCACTGCATATCAGGAGAGAGCCGGCGGTGGCCGGGGTGGGAATGAAACCAGCAGGATTCAGAGTTGCTTCTCAAATGAAGAATTGGAGTAGAGCTGAAAGCAGAATGTGACTGAAGGGCCCATCTAGGACAAATCACTGAGGAATATCAAACACCACAATGGAAAAGAAAGACAAAAGTGGATCCTCAGTTGAATGTTAACATTTTGGATTGGAAGGCTGGCTTGCAGATGCGGCCCTGCGTACTCCTTCCAGAGTCGAATGTCTGCTCATTGTGGTGAAAGGAAGGAAAGGAAAATCACAAAGGAGAATCCAGATGGTGTGTTTTTAGATATCTACTGGAAATGTTTAGGCTTGCTGAGTACTGTAATATATCCCTGGAACAAGATACCCAGGACAACAAATTTCAGGGGGGACATGGATCTTCAAGCCCTTTTTTTGCAACTTTGAAACTGTAATCCCTAACTCTCTGTAACTTGTCTGCCCCAGATGATGGTGGAGGTGAGTTTCTGTGTGTTCCCTCCCGCACTGACAAAGAAGCAGTCAGGAAAATCCAGGTCAGGACAGCTGCTAGGGTTATCTGATAGGAAATTTTATATTAGAATGATATCCTGGAAGAAATGCCCTTTCTGTAGAAATCACACCCTGCAATTGAGAAGACAAGCCATGATTTTCTGGCTGCTCTCACATCTGACCTCTTCAAAGCTTTACCTGAGCTACCTACCCTTCTCAGAGGCACCTGGCAGTTGGGATAGAGGAGGGAACTGTGGTGCAGGATGTCCCTAGCTCTTTGCTGGTTGGCTGTCCCTAGTTTCACTGCCCACCCCCAGGAAAAATGACGAGTTTGTTCCAGATGGGCACCCAGGAAGCAGAGAAATCTGTTTTGGTGTCTCAACATGCCTTTTTATTACCCCCTGGAATTCCCTTTGTGAGAAGGGCAGGTTTTTTTTGGTGGTTTTTTTTTTTTTTTTTTTTTTTTTTTCTGTTGGAGTTTTGATTAACAGGGAACTCTGTTTTCTGGGTTACTGAGAGAACCGTTATTCTTATGGGATTGAGGGGAAGGATTGGACACAAGATTAACCATGAGTCTAGTCATGAGAACCTCTGTGTATCCAGGTGGGAAGGAATTATCATGCCAAGTTTGATTGTTGGAACAGCCCCAAAGTCCAGACTATGGCAGAACACATAGGATTAACTCAGTTTACTGAGTTCAATATAGACATGAGTTTCCTAAATCCATCACTGCTCCCCTCTGTTGGTCCAGACACTGGGCAGGCATTCCCCAGAGCTGAGCATCTAGACTCCTGTTTCAACAATCTGCTATCCCAGGGAAGGCCACTGTTCAGAGAGGTACTGCACCTGACATACAGGTGGGCAGCCCAAGTATGGATGAGATGACCCACTGGGGATTTCTTTCAGTGGTGGCCTGTATTACCAGGAGTTGCTGGAGTGATGTCTAAGCAAATTTGTATTGTATTCCTAAGAGTTCCTAGTAGGAGAAAGTCAGTGGAAATGCAGAAAGAGACATGGAATGTGCTATCTCAATTAGTCTGTATGGGATTTTTTTTTTCTTTGACAGGTTTGATAGGATAAACCATCTCTGTGCTGATTGCAAGTGGTTACTGTGCTGAAAATTGGGGTTACAGGTGTGCTTTATTAGCAGCAAATCATTCTGAAAGGAGTTACCCAGGGCAAGGAACTTCCTTGAAGCATTAGGGGGTATGTTAGAGGTTTTCATGTGTATGCATCTCTTGTTGATATGCCAGGAACCAAAGATGTACACATCAAATTGGTGGTCAACATTAAGGAACACAGGCTATGCAAAGTGTGCTGCTCTCTTCCCACACACTTTTTTTTTTGTTTTGTTTTGTTAGATGGATCAAGATACTAATGTGCCAGTATATTTTACTTTGATAACAATGAATGTGGCTTTGCAACCTTTATCTCCATGATCTTATTCCTGTGCGAATGTCTTGGCAAGCTTCATTTTTTACCCTTATATGCCCTTTTTTGTACAGTCTTTCAAACTTGTGTGACCACAACTGAGAGTGTTCCTTAAGTGTAATTTCACGGCAAGGTATCTTTTTTGAAAAAGTAACTCTGCAAAAATAGGAAAATTTATTAAGAACATTATTTCCTGAAGAGGCACGAGAGGATGTAAATATAATAAAAAAACCACACACATAAGCAAATAATGAATTAAGCATCATTCCATTTGTACGTTTTCACACAGAACCCCAACACAGACCTATTCACTACTCTTTATGTTTTGGTATCAGTGGGAAGCAGAAATAACAAAAGGAAACATTCAGGTGCTTTTGACAAAGCAGTGGCAGCTTCTGTAGTAAACTGAATAACACAAGCTTCAAATAGAGCACAGAGGTGGAAAGCGGTCACCAGGGCTAGGCTGTATGAACAAATATTTTTTTACATTTGGAGACCAAGCCATGTACTAATACTACTCATTTGGGTCAAGAAAGACTTCAATTTTTTTTTTTTTTTTTAGAATGAGATGCTTTATTTAATTAAAAATTATTAGAAAGCACTGTGCATACTTCTAAGTATGTATTAGACCTGGATGAGTACACCTAAAGCGTTTGTTGCATACATTCTGTAATTAATTGGACTGGTAGTTGACAAGTAATTTATTTGAAGTCCACTGAATAATTGAAATTTATTCTTAGAATGAACTGGAATGCTAAAAAAAAAAGATTTATTATTACAAATATAGGGCTCAATACAGATGCATTTATACACATGATTAACAGTCATGTTTTTTGGACAGATCATTTCACACAGTACCCTACTCTCTTGTATCTGCATACAAACATTCTATTTTAAGTGGGTGAGGCTATGCAGGAAGTAAGATTCTTCTCAGTATGAATAAGGTTGACAAAATCTTAACTTCTCAGACCACCAACAGTTCAAATTGACAGCAATACAGCAACTGTCTGTACTTGGGACTGGATTTTCAGGTGATCACATCTTTATAGCACAATAGTCCACTTGAGACACTGATCTGTGTGAGTGTCGGGCCTGGAATTTAATAATACCTAATTAAAAATATAATTATATTATTCCATTGATTAAGTCCAGATTGTGTCTTTGCAATTTCAATATTTCTGACTTGAAGAAATTGTTAGTAAAGTTAACATAATGGTTATTATGGAAGAGAAATGTTCTGTTGCAATGCTGAACACCAATATAGACATGGATAAGCACGTACTTTGGATGTGCTTATTGAACCTAATGGTATAATATGCAGCAAAGTCTCTCTAAATCACATGAGAAATACTGACTTTTGTGGGACTACAAGAGTTCTGTGTACAGCAAACAAGTGTGCAAATATGGTTATGTAGTGTGTAGGAAAGTAGTTGTTTCATATAACCACTATGGTCATTTAGGCTTCTCCAGCAACTTTGCCACTTTAAATTTTTATTTAAAGAAATAGGGAAGTAGTTTAGTCCTCCTCTTGATGATAAAGGGTTACAAGCAGCTGTGGTGTTGGTGTCACGTGTCATACATTGTCAGCAGACATTTGCAGCTTCAGTTACATTTTCTCCTTTGATTTAATTATGTTCTTCTCCTAAATGAAATAATTATAATGTGTGTACTGTGTGGTAATGGCAGCACTGTCTATTCCAGGCCTTTAGAAATATGCTGCGGGTTCAGGAGAATTTGTAAGCAATAAACCTTCTCATCTAGATTGTCATTTTAGGCAACTTACTTTGCATACACCTTCTCCAGGGGTTTATTTTTTACAAGGATGAAGAATCTGAGAATGATTCCAGTCTGACCTGTCATATCAGTGGATTTTTCACTGCCTTTCTTTAGTTGAGAACCTTTCTACTGCCAAGCTGTATTTTGAGGCTTTATATTCCAAATTTGGTCTCAACTCAATCCAGCACTGCACATTGTCTGTTCTCTGTAACACCAATAGGTTATCTTTGTTTTCTGTGGCAAGGGTTAATCTTGCTCAGACAGGCCATTCTCAGTGTAGAAGATGCCTATCTGTGCTTCTCCCTTCCTGAATGCTTGCTGCAGAGGAGCCTGGCTGCTATCCCTCTCAAGATTAGTTACACACTTTCTATGTGGATTACTTCCTGCTTTCCTTCAGCCTTTCATTTTGGTTGGCACCAGCAAATGTTGTTTCCATTTGTGTAAGTAGCTGTTTCGTGGGCCCTAGGATTTGGAAACGACAGACTCAATTCTAGTACGTTTTGAGTTTTGCTCTGAAATATGTACAGTAAGTCTGTCAAACCCGTGAAAAATAATGAAATGTAAACAAAGAAATGTAAATATTCAAAATAGTTTCTATTTCCTAAAACTACTCAAAACTCAAGTTTGGTAGCCCCTTATTTGGAAACACACACCCTGTTTTCTTATCAGACATATCTTTATGAGTGTTGCGAACTACACCATCAATTTTTTTCCAATTGATTATTTTTGGTTTCAGTTGTTTTTAGGAAAGCACAGCAGATGTATGTAATTTTTCACACTTTGCCGTTCTTATGTGTCAGCCTGATGATCTCATACTCAAGCACTAATAATACTACTACTCGCCTTTTACATAAATTACCACTTCACAGCTTCAGAGCATAATACCAACATTACCTAATTACTCCAGAATTGAGCATGCACTCTTTTCCTTTTAGAGTAGAAGCTTAAATTGATTTAAATGGTCAAATGTAATCAGAAAGGAAAACAAGTCCTTTAATAGCTGTGCAGTGGTCTCATCAAAAGGCCAGGAGCCAGGGTATTTGTTCTCTCCTCTCTCCCAGCTCCAGCAGTGTAATTAAAATCAGACTTAAGCACCCAAATTCCTTTCTGCTTCTGAAAGGCCTACATAGACCTCACTTTATCTCTCTGTAAAGTGGAAAAAATTGATACCTTTCTCCTAGAAAATGCCTAGCAGAGATCTTTTTGGGCTAATGCCTAAGAATCACCACTGTGGCCACAGAAGTTTGACATCAAAGCATTTTACAGCTATCCTAGTTTTCTGCATTTATTTCAGATCATGAGTGGGCTCCAGCCACCTTAATGTCAGTAGAAACAGTCATTACCATCACTGACTTCAGGATAGGCAGATCCACTCTGGCATTTTTAATCTCATCCAAAAGGTAACCCTTCCAATAACCTTGTGTTCAGTCCCACCCAAGCAACAGGACAATTTTCTCCCCTCTCTTTTCTGCCTTCCCTGTGTCCTAAATATTCCACTCCCAGTGCCTCTTACCAATTACCTCTGCAAGACTCTTTGGAGGCTCTTGCTTCCTTTCTGCTCCAGAATGAATTTTCCCTGCAAACTTTCAATCCTCATAGCTCTTGTCCAGGAAGATCACTGCAATTTTCCTTCCAAATAGCCCATTTCCTGCAGCTATGTGCAACACCCCCCAACCAAATCTCTCACAGGGTGAATGGCAGCAGTCCAACAACATTCTATCAATCACAGTGAAGTTACATTCTTTGACAATTTCTTTGCATAACCACATCCACTGCCTCTTTCTTCCCTGCAGACTCTTCACACCCCAGTAACCAATTTCCATTCATTTAGGAAATGTTGAAACCAACAACTTCCCTCACTTTAATGCCCATACACAATAAACATGGTATAGAAGGTGTTCAGTGATAGCATGAATATGTGTTAGGGCTCTTGCATCCATCTGAAGTTGTTTTCAAGATCATAAGAAAAATATTTCCTCCAAGAGTGAAGGCTGACCTACCCTTGTACTTCACTGAGGTTGTCTGCAGTTCCAATCTCCCTCCCCCACCACCATTCCCATTCCAGGGTAGGAAGAGGATTATTACTACTAATGGACACATACATATTGCTTTTACTCCTCCAAGAATTTGAGAAATATCCACCACTCTGTATTTTAATTTACAGATTTTCTATAAGTCTTCACATTTAAGGGCAAAATTCCTGACAGTTTGCAATGTTTTGAACATTTCATTCATTGTCTTTCATGTATGAATTCTCCAGGCTAGTTGACTGCTCAATATTATTAGTATTAGCATTAGTAGTAGTATTTGTATTATCTTGAATATTATATGGTCTTGAATATTATATTAGGTCTGGCAGAATAAAACAAAATGTTCTGTGACTAATACTTAAGTTCAGTCTATAGCTCTGATTAATGCTATTTTAAACTGTCATATTGCTTCTCATGTATTACGGCTAGCAATCCCTTGCTCAATTTTTTTCTTTTTTTTTTTTTCACAGCACAAGGGAACTTGATTTCAGAGAGAACAAATAGCTAAAAGGACATCTGAAATTCAGTTGCATGTATTTTGCCTGAAGACAGGTATTCATAGCACAGGAAAAGCTGCTGGTACTCTAAGTTCTGTATCTGCCTAACTAGCAATGCCAACATTAATGTCTTCTAGAGAACTCGTGATGCATCTGGCATTTGACAATACCTGAGGAAGGATTCCCTCATGACTACAACAGAGAGGGCAAAACTTTAATATGAAGCAACTCACCAGTTATATCATCACTGGTGGAGGCATAAATCTGAGGGATTTCTGTCTTAACCCTGCTGACTCTGGAACACTGGAAATTGAAGGCTCTTGTCATTTTTATTTTCTGTACAACTGATGAAATGGTACCTCCGTGGCTTGTATAATCAGTTCTACTGATTACAACAGTTAATGGACTGACTCTGTTTACATGAGCAGAGAGGCTGTGTTTCTTTTCTTTTTTTATGTATGTTTAAGTCTCCTGGCTTTGGTGGTAAACAAAGCTATTTACCACAGTAACAGTTTATGACCAGTTTTCTACAGATTAGTTACAGGCTGCATTGAAAGACTATGTCCTTTTACATGTTTCCTTATTATGAGCTAGGTACATAAGCATGCCATGTGCCACATCCATTCCATCCTTCATTGAACAAACATTCATGTACTCTTTCTTTAAAAGTCATCAATCTGCTTAGTTAGGGTGCTGAGATTCTAGGATGCACTGCAGTCAGTAACTCAGGACATAAACAGCACTTGGCATGGTTGACCTCTACAAGTTCATTTGGTTTATTCTCTAGGCGGGTTTTTCTTCTGCATCCCTCTGAGGTTGGATAACTGAAATTTTCTAGGAATATTTTTTATATAATCATGTTACAATATCTTCTGTCATCCATTTTTTTATTACAGCTTATTTTCTGAGTTTGACCACTGCAGCACACTGAGCAGACATCTTCATTAAGCTGTCCACGCTGATGCCTCAATCTTTTTGTTGAAAGGTTACAATTAATTCAGAACCCATCTGTGTATATGAGTAGTTTAAATCATGCCTTCCAAGGTTCATTACTGTGCACTCATCTACTGCATTCCCTCTGCTGATGCATTACTCAGTTACTTAGTGTTGTCAAGGCTTACCAAGGCGCCTCACCAGCCTTGTCTTGCCCACTGCTCTTAGGGATCCAGCTTTTCTAGTAGGACCTCAATAAGTACATTAAACAATGCCACTGTTTGTATTGATCCTAGAGGCACCCCACTACTTAAATGCTGTGAAGAGAACCAAGCAATTATTCCTGCTCTGCCCCTGTGTGCTATCCCCTAACTGGATTTGCATCCATGACTGGCAGGGTGTTACCCACTCTTCTCTTCCTGACAACTGGCTTTCCTTAGTAGCCTTTTGTGAACACTCTTTATTCAAAGCCTTTGCACTGTTAAGTAACATCCCCTGGTTCCCCATTACCACTTCACAAAATTGCTCAAAATCCAAAGAACTGACATCAAAGCCTTCTTTCTTTTCACAAACTTTTGTTTGTTGACCCAGAAGATTTTGTTGCTATGAGTGTTGTTTTTTCAGTGTTCTGTACAGGTGACTTTCAGGTCTGTATTACTGCAGTGCTGCTGTGATGGGAAGCTACTTTATAAACTAAATCTATTTCAGCAGGTTGTTGTGTTTTGTACAAGTAGCAATCTCTGTAGAAGCAGTTCTCTCAGCCACTCGGGAGCTAAAGAAAAAAAGACAGAGAAATGAAGTTTCCTCAGTAATGATGCATCCACATACACACACCCCAGTTTGGGGCTTGCTGAGGGTTCACTTTTAACTCTACGATCCCATGCTTGTGTGACTAAATTTGGTACTGACTGATCAGCAGCTGCCACCTTGTCCCTCAGGAAAATTCCTCAAGTTTCTGTTTTGCCTGGAGGAGAGGCTTCTCTCAGACACCAGGTCTAGCAGGTGTGTGAGCCTGGGCTTCCTTCCCCCTCTAGGGCTCCTCTCTGCCTGCCACCCCACAGCTGCCTCACCCCAGCCTTGTTCATCCTTGGTGCCTCATCTCAGACCTCACACAACAGCCTTCACTACTCCTCAGTCCTCAAGTGGATCGCCCTCCTCTCCCTGGCCACCACCTCGGCTAGCAGCACCCACCCAAGTGCCCCTTCTGCCATGCCTGTTGGGGCAGGTGGCTGAGCACATTTTGGGATTTGGAGCAGGTTTGTCTTGGTGTCCCCATGAGCTGGGAGCTGTGAACCTGGAGGAGAGCTGTGGTCCTCCATGGTGAATCTCTTGTCTGGGCCCAGGGAACGAGCCAAAACTGTGTGCAGGGATCACCTAGCTTTAGGTGAATCACCTTTATAAAACTCTTCTTCATAGGTGTGAGGGATGGAAAATTACTTAGAGAAAAGAAAGGATTTGAGATCACCTGGTGCCAGAAAATAACAGCACCAAGTACTAGAGACTTGTGACAGTGTGTGGGAAGTGGTGCAGCACCCAAGAGCAGAAATTGAGGCCTTTCACAGGAAGGGACACACTTTCTTCCTTAAGGGGATTTGATGTGGGTGTTTGTTTCTTTTTTTTCTTTTAGTTTTTTTTTTTTTTTTTAAATTCGCTGGCTGTGAAGCACTGGTAATGGGTGGGGCACAGCTCCTGTTTAACCTTTGGCCCTGTGGATGGGTTGAAACAGTCACTGTCTAGGGAGCTCCATCTGCAGCTGTGCACTGAGCATCCCTGATACTGGTGGGGTTAGACCAGCCTTGTCAGTCCTCAGAGACTCCAGAAGAAAACACTGGTGCAGACAAGGCCACTGTGTCCCAAACAGCAGACAATGCAATTTTTGAAGATTGCCTTGCTTACTACTTGTTGGCTTTTCCTAGTGAAAAATAACAGGCATAAATGTGTCAAGATGAGCTGTGATTCTGGTCAGCATATGACCATCAGGCCAGCATGGGGCAGGAGGCAAAGATGTGAGTTTGGTAGTGTGGGACAAAGGTTGGACCACCTATTTTGCCAACTTATACAACACAGAGTAACTGCATGGCAGAACTGTGAAAGGTATCAGCAGGATACCTTTTTTACTGTTCCATGTGGCAGAAGGAGAAGCAGCAACTCTTACCCTGAGCAGCTTGCACCTCAATTCAGTTACCTCAATGGAATATACTTTAGGGTACTGTACTTCCCTTATGGCTGGTGCTAGTAATACCACCTTGGTTTCCTGAAGTTTTCATTTCATGGTACTCTAGTTTGGCAAATAAAAAACTTAAAGTATTTTTACATTCACTTTCACATTAACCTCAGAGTAGACCTTTCAAATCTGACATGCTGAAAATAAGTGACACTCATTTTGGATTAATTTTAAGGCACTCTTAAAAAGTATTACCTTCCCCCCCTTCTGATAAAAGAATTTTGCAGTTAGTTTCAATGATCCATTTAAAATCTCATTCTGCTTTTGAGGTCTTTTCGTAATCTAATTTAAATTTCTACTGCTTGGAAGACCTGCTAAGAATTCTTAATTGGTATATGGAACAGTAAATATAAAAACAAATGGCAAAGAATAGTGGAAGAGAACAAAACAGTTGGAATGCAATAGAAACAAGGAGTGACTTTGTTGGCACTATTCTATCAATGTAGAGTTTTAACAGCATGCTGAATGTCAGTTCTCTTCCATAACTTTCTACCCTCTTCTTCTACAGGATTTTTCCTTTCTGAATTATTTTTGGAATCATGGCTCTGCAAAATTCCATTTCCTCTCTTCACCCCTCTATTCCTCTACCAACTTCCTTGAAACCAAGAAATTAATTTCTTTCTCTAATAATTGCAGTGTGGAATGGAGATTATATCATAGAAATTAGAGATGCAAATGGGCAAGTTAGGTCATTCAGCAGTGCATCTGCACTGTGTATGCATGATGACTCCCTATACTGTAACATGTTCTCTAGTGTTTTGTCCAATCCAATTTTGTAAATTGGGTTGACTTCTATTTAAATTGTGAGGCTGTTCTATAATACAGAGAGATTACCAAGAGGAATGTCCTACATATGACCCAATTTAGAGATTTTATTTTCTTTTTAATCAAGCTTTTGCCATATAACTTTTTAAAACTTCTTGCTAAAACCATATGGGAAAATACACAGAAATCATCTAAGATCACTGGAACGGTGATGCAGCTTGCAATCCCTTTGAAGGAAAACTGAGGATTAATCTTGTCAATAAGTGTATTATGGGGACTGCTTCCACAGCATTTCTTCCCACACAAGCACCCATTGCCCCAAATAGGAGCTGCTCAAGTGCAAGAGCTGCAAAATCAATCCTCCTTTGTGTAACATCCCTTGAATAACAAACTAGAAGTGCAGTGTATTATTAGTTTATCTACAGTCTGAAAGTCTCTCAGTTGTTTTTGCATTTGAAGTGTAGTGCAAAATTATTATATAACTGTCTGAGCAAAGATCCATTAATCTAAACCCAGAAATCTAAAGATTATTTGCCCTAGTTTATTTGGTGGAGAAGGAGACAGGAGGCACAAAGTTATTTAGGCACCTCACTGTGCTTGAGTGATTTCAGTGTGAGCTGGCCATCTACACAGCTGCTTAGTGCCTTAGACCTTTGTAGCTTTTGGCCTGAATATTTGGCTTCCCATTCCCTGTTCTAAACACATCTTAGGAGTTCTAATTCAGTAATTTATCATACGAGGCATTAGAAATAATAGATGAGACTTTGATATTTCTATCGTGTGGGACTTTAAAAAAAATAATTAATTGTCCATTGTTATGTATCTTAATGTTATGTTTTTGTTTTGTAAAGTAAACAGTAAGTGGGTAGTCTTGGCACTTGGCTGCTTTGGAAATCAAGATTCTTTTTTCAGGTGCCTGAGGCTGTGCGTGGCATTCCAGGTTGGAGCAGCAATGCAGTTTTATAGTTATTTCCCCAATTGTCTCCACTTACAGAGCTCTGGTTTAGTTTGCAAAGTGTTTTTGGTATGAGCTAACTAAATTTTGCTTCTTTTCAGAGAAATTAAACCAGAAGCTTCGCTCTGCTTGCACACCAAAACCACTTTGACAGCTGGTGATGGTCCAAGCCTGTAATGCAGCCCCTGAACGACTTGGAAATGCCTGGGGCAACACATGCTCACTTCAGGGGATTGGACTAAACTTAGTCTGAATTTTCCCCAAACTGCTCGAATTAGAAATGAAGGGGCCTCAATACCAATACTTTCGATTGACTTATCTGTGCTTATAATATCAAATTAGTGGCTAACTATAGACTTAACCTGAGATTTTAGGAATATAGTGTTAGGCCCGTCAGCCTGGCAGTTTGGACCCATGAGTGCATTAGTGACTCCCTACATGCCTTTTCCAATTCCACTGGAAAAATAAATCACCTTTCTCTCTGGCTTAATCACTTGGAAACTACATCATCTTGAATTAAAATTGCTTTTTCCTATTTACAAAACCAGGAATGGTTTCTAAGAGCTCTGCCCCTCCCACATCACTTTCTTTGCCTCTTTTCCAGCTGGGTCCAGCATGATTCCAGGGCTGAGATAACAAAGCACCATCCGCAGGGTGATGTGGGTGGAGGCACATCGAGAGGGTGTAACTGCCCACCGCACATTTAGATATCTTTTCACTGGATCAGGTGAAAAAGATAGTACTTAATGCCTTTAAGAAAAGGCAGCCTTTGTGACAAGTACGAATTATACTTCGTGTTCCTGTAATTTGACCAGTCAACACCTGGTCTAAAACAAGTGATATGCTGTTAAAAGAGAATTCCAAAGCCACATCTAACAACAGACATATCATTTTCCAGATGAAATAAACAGGCAGTTAAACCCCCATCTGCACTTACCCCTCCCTAGAAACCAGAAAAGCTAAACACTCAAAACTTAGCAAGTAAGATTTAAAAAAAATGAAGAAAATGTAGGTAATACTACACTGGTTTATATTTGCAGGTTTGTTATTATGATTATTAAAGGCTGTAAAATGAAATGTTCAGGATTTGTATAACTATAAAACCAGAAATATTTTAAGATAAAACCTGGAAAATAAAGTTTCAGCAGATATGATCTCTATCAAAATATGTTTTATCTTGGTTAGAAAATATAAGTACTTCTTTAGTTTTGTTTCTATAAATAAGAAAACTGAAGTGCTTAGGTGACCTTAATTTAATAACTTCTGCTGGGAATTATTCTTTAAATTCAGTTCAATGACAAAACTGAGTGTAGGTGCTCAGCAGAAACAAAACCAGTAAATAATTGTTCAAGAAAGTACTTTTGAATTGTGGCACTTGGAGTAATAATGGTTTGGCTCTCTATAATACTATATAATTGACCCAACTTGGAGGGGAAACCAAACCAAACTAAAACTTGCTGAGAAAAAAGGATGTCTCTGTGCATCAGAAATATGTGGATAGAAAATAATTCAAGCAAAAATGAGAGCTTAAAACCACAGGAAAGAAAGAAGGAGTCTGCAAGATCAGTGGCTACCAAGGAATAAAGGACTTTGGGGGTTGGTATTGAGGGAAGTGCAGCCTCATCTGCTTGAGGCAGTCAGCTGAAGCCCCTTTCTCTGCTGCTTGGCCAAAATCAGCAAAGCTTGAACAACTTTGGGACTATCTCCTATGGATCCTCCAGCTCTGTGAGGGCAGAGATATCTGTCAGAACAGTGAATATTTAGTTGAGAGCATCCACCTACATCACTGGCTTTTAAAAAAGTACCTGGGACTTTGCTTTACATTCTGTTAGGTGCATATTCTGAGGGTGTCTTGTGGCTGGAGCCATTGACTGAGGAATGTCTTACACTGTGCTGCTTAAGAAGTGTCTGTCCCAAGAGGTGCTGGGCATGGGCCATTCCTCCTGATCTTGTTAGCACTCCTACTGTGATTGAGGGCTTGTTTACACTTAGAGCTATTTCTGAGCAGTGCTGCATGTGGATGCAGTGGCCACACAGGACATGAATCAAGAACAATTCATCAGGAGCAACTCCATGTGTAGACAAGCCCAAATTTAAGGTGAGGGTGATCACAAGATGGTGTTCTCCACCAAAGTGACCTCAGAGCAGACATCACTTCCATGTGAGTTATCATGATCTTGGCAGGGAAAGAACAGGCATTTGGGAATGATTTAATTTTTTATGACCAGGTACACACTCATACACCACTGTTAACAATCCCCAGTCCCATGAATACTGGAATATGGATCATGAAGGCAAGCACCTCTTGCTATTGCTGCCTGGTATGAGCAGCATGAGGTTTTCCATGTGTGAGGAGGCACTGGGCCAAAAGGTGTTAGTGCATTTATTCCTTTATCTTAGGGAAGGTTAAGTGCAGGGAACCTAAGCCTTTCTCACTAAATGGTTTGTGTCACACAGGCCAAGCTTGGGTTAAATTTTCTTGTTTACAACCAAATTATTGCTAGTGGAAGGCTGCTGACAAGTTCTTCTTGTGTGGGCAGCTTTTAAAGGCAGAGATGCTTCAGTGTGCCACAAAGATAACCTCTTGTGGCAATCACTGCAGTTTCCTGAGCTGGGGCTGGTAGGAAGTAAGATTATTCTGGAGGTGGGTTGGTGTGCTCAGGGAATATTTACCCATACTTAAGGTGGCTCCCAAACTGGCTTTACACTGTTTGTTACTGTACCATTTTGTGAAGAACTAATTGCCCATGCTTAGCTTGCTCAATGTCTGACCAGTACTTTGTCCTTTTCTTCCCCCCTGCTTTTTGATGCTCAGAGCAAGAAGGCACTTCTCTGGTTCAGTGAATGGTTTGGTTGGACCCCAGTTCCACAATACTGGGATGATGCACTCTTTCTCCTCAGAATATTTAGTGGAGTTCACTCTGTATATAATTTCCCATGAAGCAATATAAAATCCCTTGAATATCAGTGTGTCACATGTTAGGATAGAGAAATTTTATCTTATTTTATTTATTTATTTATTTATTTA
This sequence comes from Haemorhous mexicanus, assembly GCF_027477595.1. NCBI lineage: Eukaryota > Metazoa > Chordata > Aves > Passeriformes > Fringillidae > Haemorhous > Haemorhous mexicanus. Next base: position 53,235,149 of record NC_082343.1, read on the forward strand.
TTTATTTATTTAATTTTTAAAAAAATTTAATTTGGAGAATGCAAAATACCAGGGAAGTATTCAGACTATGTTTGTATTTGGTCTGATTTGGAGCCATATATGAACATACATTTCCAACATCTGAGGCCACAGCACATTTTTGAGCAAGTACCTCCTACTGAAGTTATTCTTCCTCAGTGGAAATTAGAGCCTGTGAAACTAACCTGATAGTTAAGGTGGTCATATGGGGGACTCAGATTCATGTGTGTGTTCCAAGAAATGTAAAAAGTGAAGCAGCTGTAGGGGGACAGATTGAGACTAATTTTTTTTTTCAAAACACTGAATGGTTTTGACATTTGACCAATTCCTGGAGAAAGAGAATAGGTTCAAGTTCCTTCAATGAATCAGGCAGAGAGGAAACTTCAGAATGTATTTCCCAATACACCTAATCCTGACAGATGTGTGCCCTGACCCTGCTGCACCCTCCTAACCTTCCCCACCAAATGCTGAATGTGACATTTCCAGCAGGGTGGGCATGAGGTAGGACTGTGAGCAGCTTCACAGCCTACCGTGTGCCTACCTGTTATCTCCTGCTCTGCCCTCAAATATAAGCAAGACCTGTGGGTTGCAATACTGCTAAAATGTTAAACTGAGGCACCTAAACTTGGAGTTAGGCACTCAATTAATTTGTAGATTTAGTTCATAAAATCTGAAGGGTTGTATAGCTTAATATTTGGCTTCTATAATAAGAACTTTGTTTTGGCATCAAAAATGTATATTTCATGCTTGTATATATTTGGCATTTTTAATTACTCATTTTTCTAATACTCTTGTGGGGAAGGTCTTTTCCAAACTAAATGATTCTCTGATTCTGTGTTATAATTTATATTGTAATGTCATGTAAGTTGAATGCAATTCTAGGAGTAGCATATTTGGTGCGAATAGTTCTTTTTCTTGTTACATTTTTACTATGCTTAAATAAATAAACTATATCATAAAGGGATATGGCCTTTAAAAACGTCAGATATTAAAAGTTACTGCAATTTTGTTCACTTAAATTCATGGAAGTGACATTCGGATGACAGATACCCAAGGTTTTGCTGACCTTGTGAACATTACTGAGTAATCAGTCATTAAGTAATCATGAAGTGTTCATGAACACTTCAGTGTTCAGCACTTAACATACTTTCTCTTGAAAGCAGGAATCTTCTTGCTCCATCTTCTATTCTGGCACCCAAATTTGTCCTAATTTTAAGGGAACACTGTTCTTCATTTTCCTTGTTTGCTTTTTCCTGTCACATCTCTTCTTAATGGGAGTAATAGCTTTCTGTTCAACTTTTGACTTTGTGTGTGTCTCTTAAAGACTATAATAAAACTTGAGGTTTATGTCTTGAGTGTAGAAGGGCTGAGTTCTGCCTTCAGGTAGAAAAGCACAATTCCCCTTGAAATAAATGGAACTCAAAGATATTTTTTGCAAAATTCTGCGAGGAAGGTGAGCAAAGCATTATGATACCAATCTTTGCGGATAATCTGAGACAAAGAGGATTAATGAATTGTTGGGATCCATTTAAAAAATCATTACTTAAAGCTACTGCTGGCACTCAGGAGTTTCTGGGCTCCCAGTCCTATGTGCAAGCCACGTGGCCATAATTCTGAAAGCAAGGCACCCCAGGGTGGTGGGTAAATTACTCCTCCAAGAGGTTCCATGGCAGGTTTTTCAGATTCTCCAGCTTAGTGTGCAGACAACCAAACTGGCACATGGACCCACACACTGCTTTGCAGTTTCTGGAAGCAAATCAACAGTGAAGGAAAGGTTCTGGATGCCATGGCTGAAGGATGAGCTGTAATGTCTGGTGTACAGAGTGGTACTGTTGATGCTCAACACACAGGAGGCAGGGCAGGGGGAACAGAGGGGACATGGAAGAGGGAACATCATGATGAGAGAGGATAGGAGGACAGGTTGGGAGTGGACAGAAAAGACAATGTGAGGAGTATGAGAGAAAAAGCTGAATGTGAAGGAAAGGGATTATAGAGCTAAATTAGAGAAAAGTGTATTAATTGATGTAATTTCTTATCATTTGAAGAATGACTACTATATCTATCCATATATTTACATCATGACAGTGCTACTGTGGAAGGTATTCCAGGAATTATTGATTGCTTCTGCAACACAAAGAAATAATTGTTAATTTAATTTTCTGAGTTTAACAAAGTTAGTGTTGTAGTTTGTGATGGATTGGAATCAGATTTGCCAAAGCACAATGAATTAAACTGGTTCCTGAAAAAATAACAATTTTCACTTGCTCCCCCTGATATTAATATCAGATTTCAAAATTACTTATAATAAAGTAGGATTGTGCTTTTACACGAAAGCCCTGATTTCTTAAGCATTGAATTTTCTATTAGATGCAATGGGCATCCATTTAATGGCTAAGAATGGAAAATATATGCCCATATTTTGTCACTAAAACTCTAGTGTAAAATCTACCTACAGCCACCTGCCTTTTTATTCTGAACTACTATAAGGGACCCTCCTAAAAATTTATTGGTTAAAATAACATGTTCTGTTAAAATTCACTTTACTGATACACTGTGTATTATTAAAAATATTATGAAAAGTTTTAATTCACTGGTAAGATGCAGGAGATCATTGAGGAAGGGAGAAATGAGAGTTTGAATGTGGAAAACAAGCCTATATGAGCTTACTTAGGATGGGCACATAATCAAATGTCAGAGATAAAGATATATATTTCTTTGTTGTTTCTTTCAGTTTCTGTAGCCTTAAGTGTTATTTTCACTGTTGTGGATACCACATTTGATAAGCGTAACAAAAATGTGGTTTTCAAGCTGACCCTTTTAAGGCAGAATAGCCCGAAGGAAATGCACCCATTCTGCTTCAAAGATCTGTCTGTAGGAAGGAGGAATAATATGCATGCATAAGTAATTAATAATGATCTAAAGCTTTGATATTTTGTAAGGCCCAGAAAATTACATTTTTGCAGGATGTAATATATTGTTGGGTTGAAAACACATGGCTTAATTCCATATCCTGTGACAAAATTTCTGTTGAGATAAATAGGAACCAAGCTTGAATAAGGACAGAAGTATCAAAAGTACTGGTTTGAGTGCTGTGTGTGTCCTTTTATTGCACCAGTGAATACAGTTGTGGTATCACTGCAATCCTTAATAGGATAATATGGATGAGAAAGATCTTCAATACACAGTATAATGAGGTGCTCAAATAGCCTGACTTTTCACTTAATTTAAAGAATTCATTCCCCTGAAAAGCTCAATTTCTACATACCTAATAGTACAACATGAAATTCAGAGGCCCAATCTCATTGACTAGATTTTGTTTGAATATGTTTTAAAACAGCTGCTTTGACTTCATTAGATGTCTTTAATGTATCCATTTGTAAAGTCCTTTTCTTGTATAATAGATTAACTTGCAGAGAGGAACCAGCTGATACAGCGATGCCTTCTGACAGTCCTATTTTTAGAATCAGAGGGAGGTATAGTCAAATAAAACATGCTGCAATTAATAAGCCAGCTATCAAGCATGGATCATTTTGAGGAAACTCCCTCTGTATTTTAACATCCTTCTGGGCCTTCCTGCCCATCTTATAACCACAGAGAATACCACAGGCTATTTTTACCTGGTGAGAAAGTACCTGTGCACTTATCCATCTGTAACAGGTATATACATATATTTAGTTTTTATCTTTTTTTTTTTTGTTCAGTGACAAAAGATGAGAACCTGATGATCGACTTCCACCATTCAGTTATTTCTCCTCTCACATGTTGTTTTAGCAGGACATGCGGGCACTGAACTAACAGGTAACCACCCTATTATATCCCACGGCTATGGCAACGCCACTCGGGTACATTGCACAGATGGAGGTTTGAAAACCTGGGGAATATGTTGTTATGATGTGTTCTGGGGGTTTAACTACTCAGCACCCAAACTGGTAGGTTGAATAGAAACATGGAAAGATTCAGGAGATTTAATAGTAACCCTCAAAAGTTGTAGTAAAAGAAAAATAACAATTCTGAGATCAAAGGAAATGGACTGAGCATGGTTTGGCTCTTGGTGAACTATTACCACAGGGAAAAGATCTCCCTGATGGCAGTCTGATAGCAGGTTAGTTCAGTTCTGTGCCTGAGATATAAGTGGCAGAGTTTAGGTGTTGCCTTAATTGACACATTACCCAGTTAGAAATTTGAGCAGCAAGGTGATGGTGTTTGCAGTTGAAAACATCTCTGTATCTTTTATACAGATAAACTTTCTTTTATGTATAAATTGGGCACTGGTTGATTTGATATTGCCAGATTATGGTTATTGCCCCAGAAAAGCTTTTCACTGAACATCTCTGCCATATAAAGCTATTAGGAAAGTAAACATTCAAACCTAGGCTTCCCTGACTGGAAGCTTGGATTGGCAAGATGAGGTTAGTTGACCTAATTTAGGAATCCATTCCCTGTGGTGCACTGACAAGTTGTCTGGTGAGAAAGGCTGGGGAAAGGCTGAATCTATAAATGCAGCTTTCCTGCAGGTCATCTACACTCAGTGTCTCTGTCCTTCCAGTGTAGTGTACAATTCCCTTACCTTTTCCACAGATGCTTGGGCAAATTGCCTGTGCTTTCTCACTGAGCACTGGACAAGAATGTGCAAAGCAGCTAATGGTGAAGGGGATCAGCTCCCAAAAGTCCTTCTGATGCATTTATTGATGGCAGTACCTCTGTCAATGCAGATGCTTCAATGCTGTGTCACATTCACTAAGTAAATGAGGCATTTCTGTAATTTACAGTTACCACATATTTTTAGCCACATTCATTTCAAAGTTATTAATAAGCAACAGGGAGCTAAACAGGCATTCCCAAGGAGCAAAACTTGTTACTTCTGTCTTCTTCAATCCACTGCCAGCACATTAACTTTTTGTTTACTGCTATTGGAACTGTTTGTTATCTAATGCTGTATACTTACACCCTATAAACAAGTTATCTATTCTAATGCTCTGTCTAGACAAAGACTTAGAGGTGTGATGTTAGCATGTGCAACCAACTTTAACCCATGCTAACCTGTTAGAACCTAGGCTCCCCATGATTCTTTAAGACAGTCTGTTCAGCATGTTTCAAAGGTAATGTGTCCTGTCTAAAGCTTAAGAAAAATATAGTTTGACAAAAGCTCTAAGAAGACAGCAATGTGCATCACTAGTCTCTTTGTGTAGCTGCTAGGTTCCATCCACCTCCCCCCCCTTCAAGTTGGCATAGTATTTTTTTGTAAAACAATGTGTCTTTGTTTTATTTATAAACCTGCCTATCACTTTTGCCTTTGTGGAAGACTCCACACTTTTATCTAGGCTCTCTTCACGATGAATTTTTAACTGATGCATTTGCAGTCGCATGTAATCTTTACTGTGGACTTCTAGTTCTGCACTGAGCCAGGCAGTCAACCCCCAGAGTAAACTGTACCACGGTGCCACCTTTTTCACTAAGGTAGCACATCTGCTTTAGGTAGTGTGGCGAGAGTTATCCTATATAATACAAATTGGCCTGAATTATATGATTGGAGTCAAGTGTCTTATGAAATTTATGTTGAATTCAATTTTTCCCAGGGCAGCCGTCACAGTAAAGGAGATTTTCTGAATGTAGAAATTACTTGTCTATAATTTGTCTGATCTCACATTTATTAGAACAGTTGATTGATGTGCAGAGTACTTCATTCTGAATCAAATAAAACATGTGCATAACTTTTCTCTCTAGGACTATCTTGAATTTTCATATTTAAAATCTGACAGCTGAAACATGAGGGACTTTTATCAGTGCGTAACCACTGCACAACCACGGTAATGCAGAAAAAAAAAAGAGAGAAGAAAAGATTTTAATGTCTGTTGATAACAGCCAAAGATTCATCTCCCTGTACTGCCTTGAATTTGTTTGGTTTTTTTTTTTTACAGGTAAGGCAAAAATAGGAATAATTCTTTGATAAATGCCTTATGTGATAGCATGTGTTTCTTATTTGCACTAACTTGTTTACTTGATCATTGAGTTTACTTTACTTGAGTTTAAGTTTACTTGTGAACTTAAAGGTTTAATACCTGAATATTTTCAGATATTAAACCTTTAAGGCCAATAATACTCCAAGCTCTTATTGATTTAGATGCATTTTTGCCTTTTTTTTGACCATGATGATGGCAGATGCTATACTACTATCTTTTTCTCTTATTCTCCAGTATAATGAAAGTATATTTTAGGACATATTCATTATATATTTATTTTAATGCTGGCCTTTGTAAAAATCTTTTTCAGATCCTCAGACATTCTTATGTCCTCTGTCAAGGTCTCTGCTAGTTCAGTTTTCAGTATTCCTACATCATATTATTTTGCACTGCCATGCCCTTTACACATTTTTTTTCTCGGTGATTCTTCTTATACATGCCCTACATAACTCACTAAAATCAGTCTCCGTTTAATTCTCTCTCCTCGTTTTCAGTACTCTCCCACTTTATATAGTGATTTTTTTTTAATTATATAATTTTAACCTCTCTGATAAGCTGATTTGGGTTCCTTCTTGTGTTCTTAACAACCAGGACAAAAGTGCTCTGAGTGATACATAGAACCAAATTCAGTATGTCCCCTCATAACTAAATTTTTCTACCACTGAAATACTGCACTGCATTTCCAATTTTGAGCATTTTGAGTTTGTAGAATAAGACCTTTGCTCTTAGTTCACATCTGAAGAGTTCTGTCTGGTCTGTTCAGCAGCCAGAGAGCCACATTGTATGAGCAGTGCTGGTGCTGCCAGCAGGTCCTCAAACTTCAGCATCCATAGCAGCTCGGCAGGATCAGTTAAGTAGCCCCAGGCCACCTGCTGACCTGCAAGGTAGTTCTTTTCTCACAACTCAGTCAACTGGAAACACTGTCTTTTTGTAATCCATACTCTGATAAATAGTATTCTTAATTAGCATTGGATTTATTCATGTAGTTGATTTCATTAAGCAGAAGGACGATGAACAATCATTCTGCTTCATAAATGTAAGTTGCACTAGCCTAGTGCCACAATCTGGTGTGAGTTACATGATCAGTGTTCTTGAAAATGTTCTTGGGGGAGGAAGCTGCATTTCAAATACAGACAAAAGAAATTTGACACCATTTTGACTTGATGAGAGAAGCATACAAGTGTTCTGTCATGGACTGGATGCTCTACTTTATCTTTTAGCAGAGAGATACCATTTCATCCATAATGCACACAAGCTGTTTCAAATGATAAGGCAGAACAAGAGGCTTGTTAATGGATGGTTTGCTTTTGCCAAGGTGGGCATGAAGCTCTTGCCTCTGTACTGCCTGTCATCTCCCTGCCAATGTAACAGCAATGAGGTAGGAAAAACATTCCAGAACTTCATGTTATAAGATAGAGAGTTCCAAGTGGTAATTACTTGGTCATTCACTTTCTTTTGTGGCTGAGGTTTTCTCTTAGGTGGGGAGTGAGTGTGAGCCCATGTACTGGTTTTGTGGGTCTTTGTCCCTTGCCCATAGGACCCTAGTATTCCTATAGAACAGTGGGAGTACAGAATGATCTGTGGAACAGAGCTATATTTTCCTTCATGCTGCAGTCCTGAGTAATATAACATCAAGGAACCATTTTCTTTTAGGAAAATAGAGCCATTAAAAAAATTCCTCTTTCTGCACAAAATGTGATGGTGTGATCAGTCCAAGGTTATAGGTGCCGATACCATCTAATTACTCCTGCTGTCTGTAAAGTTCTAAGAACAGCTTTGCATTCTTTCATTATTTTGAGACAGGTGGAAACACTGTTCATTAAAAATTTAGCACTCTTCTCATTTATTCAGAATAGACTAACATAGTGGTGCCCTATGATAGGTTGTTGCATATGAAACTGGTGGGGCTGTTACCCTTGAGCCAGACATGTGGCTGTTTCTTAAAAGGATGCTGTAAATGCACCCAGTTCTCTATCAAACACAGTAAAGGCACAGTAAAGGATTTTTCAGAAGTGTCTATTAGTTTCAGGTGCGTCACTTCTGTGGTGCTTATCTTCATACAGCTTAAGAGGAGTCTGATTTTCAAAGAGCAGGTGTCCATCATTTTGTAAAAATCCAGTTATATTAAAGTGTCAGACAACTGGAGGTGTCCAGATGCACTAAGCCATTTTTTGAAGTCTTGTTCAAACCAATGTCTTCTGCGAGACTTTGTAGTCTAATTCACCAAATACAATGTATAGAATGAAAACAAGATGAGGCTTGAGAAGAGAGAGACATCAAAGGGAACAGAATGAAAACACAGAATTTGTCATATCGGAGCAGACCGTTGATCTGGGGAGAGCTGTGTTCTGCTTCCAGCTGTGGCCAGTACCCTGTGATTATAAAAGAAGGGCCAAAAAATATGATTCATATCTTGCCATACAAAAAACTCCCCCAAGGGTTTTGCTTGTTCACTGCAAATACATTGGTTAAGTAAGAATGAGGTGGAACAAGAAAGCCACACATGGCACTTGATAGTTGATATGAAGGAGGTGTATCTGTGTCTAACATACAGGCAAAATGCTGCAAGACTAGTTGATCCTTAGGAAGGTGTTATTCCTGCAATGCTGCCACATTCAGTGCCTGTTTGGGTTCTGTCTGCCTTGAACAGAAACTGCCAAGTTTGCAAGGGGGTTATTTCTTTGGAATTATTTATCTTAATTTTTTTCTGATTACTCAGAAAACTTTCTGATGTTCATTTCTCCTTTGTGCCGGAACTGTTGCGTAAGTTGGAAAACAGCTCATCAGCTAAGACATTTCTTCCTCAAAATGCGGATGTAAAGTTGGGCACTAAAGGTCATCCTATGTGTCACATCCTTCTTATTTTTGCATCACTTCAAACTTGCATCTTCCTAATTATCATATTATAAGAAAGTCTGTGCAGAGTCATGGAATGGGCTAGAACAGAGGGGATCTTTGGAAGTTATCTGGTCAACCCTCCCCTGCTCAAAGCAGTGCTAACATTTGGTAAAATTGCTTAGGATTGTATCCAGGAAAACTTTGAATATTACCAAGAATGGAAGTCTCATGACCTCTTTGTGAGCCTGTTCCTTTTTCTGCCTATTCTTCTTATGTTTTGGGATTTTTTTTCCTTTTGCATGTCATTGCAGCCTCCCGTGATGTAAGTTTTGAGGATTGCATCTTGGCCTTTTGCTGTGCACTGCTGAGAAGAAGCTGTCTCTGACTTCTCTCTGTCTCTTTTACCCCGTTTAGGAAGCTGAAAATAGAAACTAGACTCTCCTTATGCCTTTTATCTAGGTTGAACAAATCCAGTTTCCTCAGCTTCTTGTCCTATGTCACATGCTTCACCAGAGAGATGGAACTTTTCTGTTTGTAAGTATCCATTTTGTCCTAGGGAACCCCAAACAACACACAGTGCTCCAGATGGGGTCCTTCAAGCGCTAAATTGTCAGGGATAATTGCTTATTTATAAAATGGGTCATGATTGCTTTCCCTCTCATCCCTCTACATTAATACAATGGTAAAGACAGAGAAGAAAAACAAGATTTTGGGACTACTAGAAGGGAGAAAAGAGATGCTGTGATGCTGTGCTTAATTTTTCCTTCTGTTTCTTTCAGTTTTGCTTTTTTTTTTTTCCTGCATAGTGACACAACTTCAAAAGAAGGGGCAGATGGTGCTGCTACTGATCCCAGCTATCAAAGAAACACCCTCCTGGGAGGGAGGCAAGAGATAGGGGTTTCAAATAGTTCCAGCTTGGTCCTATCACTTGTTTGGGAGGAACATGCTATCCATTCAGAGGTGGTTTAGTATCTACTTGAATATTCCCACAGAGATCTTTTTGCATGCAAAAATGTTGGTGTTTTGAATTTTGAGGATTTTCTGCATTTGCAGACATTCTTTTTGCCCCTACAACAAGTCGAATGTGTGTGAAGCACCTCAGGCTGGGTTTTTGTACCTTTAGATGTACTGCATATATTGCTTTGTTTGAGAAATGCAATGCTTCGGTGATTTGGACATAGGAATTGCCTTTCTAGTTTCATTTCTAAGTTTCATTGCTGCTTAGACCAGGGGAAAGCTCTGTGCTTGAGAAGCAAGGTACTTTCAAGACAAAATGAAAGCTGAGTCTGGCTACTGTCAGGTGGGTTGTCCAGGCACATAAAGTCACACTTAATTGTCAAAGTCCTCTTCTAGGGGGTCTAACCTCAAGAGTAAGTTTTTAGCAGTATTTAAGTAACTAAGTGAACAGATAAGAACTTAATGTTGTTTAAGGAATTTTCAGCCCTGCCATCTCTGTTTCCTGTTTTTGACATGCACATATTCTCTTTTTGTAAGAGTGTTGTGGAAATGAAATTACATATTCAAGTCTACAGAGTTCTCAGACACTATACTGTGTGCAGGACATAAAGCTATTTCACTAGGCACTATGATAGAGGGATTTAATGCTCCTCCTATCTCAGTCCAGTCAATCCTCTGCTTTCCTTCTGCTTGTTTGCCTTTTCCCTCCTGTTTTATTGTGATATACTTCTGTTCCTTGAGAAGCATATGTTGACGAATACTGATGGGTGAGTGAGTGTTGTGGAAGAGGTACATACTCGTTGATTTCTTTTTATTCCATGACAGTTCTAAAAAAAAAAAAAACTGCAAAGCCATTCATGAAAAAAACCCCAGGCATTCGGTATCACTGTGCAGAGTATAAATCACCAAAGAGGCAGCCTTATGTTTGACTTTCTAATATGCAACAGAAGTGCCTTCACATCATCAGATGTTGATGCTATGGCTGCCATTCCTAAGTTGTTCCCCCCACACCCCAAGCTGCTGCTAATAAATTACAAACACATTTGCTCTCATTAATCATTCTTTGGAATGGCAGAATAGTCTTTGCTGATTGAAAATAATTATTAGCTTCTCAAAAGGATTAAACAGCCTGTTTGGATTTTAATTTATATCACCATTTTGATGGAGTGATGTGGGGGTATGTACACAGCCTTTGTCTTAAAAGTAGTAATAATAATAATTAATGCTGTGTAACAAAGAGTTTCAGAAGGACTTCAAACAAAGAGAGAAAGAAAAGGCAGGCAAGGTGAGCTGTGGAATAAATGTAGGACACAGAGCTGAACATAAGCTTGTGTTGGGCAAGAAGCCTCCTGCTGTAGCAGAGCAGTGATAAACACAAAGGAAACTGCAGCATTCTCTACATAGCAGTGGAGAGACTTGAAATTTCTGGCTAACATTACAATCTGAGCAGTGTAATTAATCTGGAATTGAAAGAATACCACAGATGTTTAAAATTATTTTTTTCTACTGAGTCAGTATCCTGCACATTTACAAATTGTAGGTTGTGGATTAATAGCCTCTGAGGTTCATTACCCGATGGGCCTTGCTCCAAGCTTTGAATTTACACTCAGCAAAGTGTATTTGGATTGAGACAATTTCCTGAAGTCAGGTCCCAAGGCTTTAAAATAAAGTATGTTTGCTCTTAAAGTGTTCTGTGGGCCATGGGACGGGAGTGCTTTCTGGACTGTCAGGGATATTAAAAATTTTTAAAAGTACACCAGCTAAGATTTAGCACATGTGTACTTCAGAATGGGATGCAATGTGGAGATGGCCAAATTGTATAACCCTATTAATGTCTTATGCTCACAGAGTAATACTGCTAATATGATATTATATTTGTCTGCTGAAGGGCAGGACTTATTAACTAGATCCATGTTCTACATTAATTTGATTGCAGTGTCTTGGGACCTGAGTTGACACATCCGTGCAGTGCAATACACCTCTCTGGAGGTACTAGCTACTGAGGGTTCTTCATGTGATACAGGCAGGCTTTCTAAGAATCTGAGTGGTACAGAAACACTATGGGTCATTTTTGGATAGGGTGAATTCCATCAAAGTCCCTGTGCTTGATATTTCCTGCTGGTTCTCTGTAGGCTTCTCTCTGGCCTTGACCCGCATTTTAGTTCTTTTAGTCATTCCTTAGAGTCTGTCATGGAACTTGGATGTAAATGGAGCTGTTAAAATAAATCCCTCTGTGACTGTCACGTTTCATTCATCCTCAGTGTCATGCTAGCAGTGAGACCCCAAGCACTGGGAGGCCAATAATGGATTTTCTTCACCTGTGGGGATGGGACATGTGGCATTCCAGTTTCTACTCAGAAATATTTACATAGATTTCACAAAATGAAAAAATCCCATGAGGAGGGGTGGAGATGTAATCTCCTTGTTTGGAAATAACGTGGTCATGTAGCAACTGAATTAAACCTGTGAAGCAGAAAGGACTGCCACAGCTATTAAGGAGAGGAGAATCCAGAATGGTTCTTTCCTGTGCTGCTGCTTACTGATGTGGACTTTTCTGAAAGAGAGATGTAAGTACAGTGCCTTTTTCAATTCTTTTATGACCAAGTAATGAATGGTTGGTCACTATTTAGATGGTTGTACATCTACTCCACAGCACTTTACTAACTTTAGCAGTGGACGAAGGGGTTATTTTAAGCACTGAATGTTCAAATGGTGCTTTAAATGTTTGGCTAAAGAGTCAAGCAGGTGTATTGTGAATCTAATTCTAGTCAGCCCCAGAATTAATTTCCTGATGATAATCTTTGAATATGACTTTGAACTAAAAGAGAAATTGTACACAGATGCATTGAAGTAGCGTATCTTCTGTTCCCTGTCACAAATTGTACCAAGAATCACAATACAAAGGCTTATCTGGATTTATGGTTGGATAAATGATTTTGTGACATGGGTCAAGGAATCCTTGACCTAATTATTTAACTAGCCTCTGGAGCATTATTTCTCTGACTGTAACAATGGGAATCTGAATTTCTCTTGGACTTTGCTATGCCTAATTAGTGTACAAGGTCTTCTGGCAGGTGTAATATCTTAAAATGTATGTAAGCATTTTAAAGACCTGTGCACTGAGATCTCCATTTCCACTGAGTGCTGCATTTGAAACAGGTAACGAGAGGGGCCGTGTGACAGGGTGCACAGCACAGGGTGCTCTCAACCATAAAGTTAAAGACAGTGTGTACTCTAGACAGCTTGCAACCTAAATACTGGTGATTTATTTTAGCAGCTGTTTACATAATTCTTATATCAGTGTGAAAAATGTCTGTGAAAATATTTAAAAGTAAATGCAATTTATTCTTCCAAAGTTCAGTATCCAGTTCCTAAACATGGAGCTCCAGATGGAGGTTTATTTACTAGAAGTGTGTCTGTAACATTATGTGTGGCAGTATATTCTCTCCTTCCCTTTTTACAGGGTAATATTCCTATGTGAAAGTTCAGTTTTGAACCTACTCCATACCAAACATTTTCTTTCTCAGTGACCTAGGAAGACATTTCTGAAAGCTGTTTATACTGGAACAGGTTAACAACTTTCTTGTTTTTCTCACAGATCACCTTAATAAATATTGTATTGATTCTTTACTATATTAGTTGCTACCGTTGTGTCCTTAATTCGGACCTTTCCATGTGCAGCTGTTGTCTAAATGCACAGAGATCAAGATGGATACAGTAGGTAAGACCTGTCTGTATTTTGTTTGCATAGATCATTTGATTTTATAAAGTGAAGGAACTCATCTAACCTTATAACTAACAGTTTCTGGTTGATTTGCATAATGAGTTGATGGCAAAGCTTTCCTTGTCAACAATTAAAAGCAATATTGGATTCAAATTTAAAAAGTTGCAGAGGATGAGAAATGAAAATATACTGGACCCGGGAATCAGGGCAACAAAATATCTGTCTTCCACATGTTAGCCTAATTTCTGCTTTCTCTGGATTCAGAGAAGCAGAAGATCTCCTTTGCAAGTGACTTCATGCAGCCAGATGGGAAAGCATTTCCTCACCTCCCATGTGTGCAGGGAAGATCCTCTCTCCAGTGAAAACCATGTTCCCTTGATGGCACAGCCATCTGATGAGTAGGTGGGAGGACACTTGACTGTGTCTCTTCTGACACAATCAGCATCATGTAGAATGGGAAGGAAGGTGTAGGAGATACAGACTTACTGCTACATACTTCCACTATGGGTCAAGAACTGTCTGAACTTTAAACTGCAAAACTTTTTTTGTAAGTTGAATTTGGTTGCATGTTGGCTCCTCTCAGAATGCTCCTGTATGTTGGCACCCAGTTTCATGTTTCTACACACAGGTCTTAATATTAGATAGGGCATGTTATATTTTTTTAATGACTAAGATCTTTGGTTATGAGCAATTCTTCTATTACAAAACAGAAACACACACACAAAAAATAAGGGAATGAAAAACATTAACCCAGAAGAGTAATTCTTTTATACAAACATTGGCATGATCTATTAAAATGTGGGATCTTATAGGACAAAATACATTTACATCTCCTAGAGACATTGAAAAGGTGGGAATAGTCAAGGTAGCATTAAACATTCATCCTTTTTCTATTAACTTTATTAACTTGGGTTATCATATTTTACTATAAGCTGTTTTTTGTTTTTATACAGTTTGGACCTGATCTAGTATCTTCTTACCAGTAAGGAGTCTTCTTTGTATAGGGAAAATAGGATTTTATTCATTTGTTTGTTGATTTTGACTGCTCATTAGAGTTCTAGAGTTCTCAAACTTCTGTTTGAGCTGCTAACAATATGTCACTGTATCTTGAGAGTCTCTTTGGATTATTGCTTGATAATTGGGAGACTGTGTAATATAACAAATTATTTTCAAAAGGGTATAGGGCATAACAGAAGGCTGCTCTATAATTTGCTGTAATCATTAGTTTGACTCACTTGTCTATCCTAAACAAATTTTACTGTGTTATTGCAATTACTGTATGTCAAAGAATAGTAAAAGAAAAAAATCCCATTGGCTTCTATTTCAAGAGAATTATTAACAGGAGAACCTGAACTTAACTGCAGCATTAAGATACAATATCTGGTTCTGCCTTTTTAAATCCAACAAAAGTCAAATAAATTGTGTGGATAAAACTGAAGTGTATTTAAATTGTTTTGTTTAGCTCGGTGCTAGGATAGAATGTGAAACTGAATATGTTCATCCAAAGATAACTGAAGTTCCTGCTGCTGTTTAGATTTCATCGTCTGTTAGAAATCTCCTAGGTGATTAAACTAATGCACTGTAAAAGAATGAATCAGTCCTGCAGAGCTCCTCTCTGTACTGAGAATAACTTGCTCAGTTAAGTACTGTTGGGGTTTTACTAAATTAAAATCCCGGGAATTTTTGTACATAATATATTTTATCTGCAAAAGCTGAGTAAAATTTTATATCTGACTCTCAAACCAAATTCCTATGGTAATTAATAAAGAAGATTTGAATACATTTCTGGTAGAGTCATCTTTGACCAATTTAATAACTTGATTTTCTTAACAGAGGAAAATCCTTATCTCTCAAGGCTTGTGGTAGCATTGGGATACACCATGAAATTGTTAAGAGAATCAGAGAGTCTTTTCTTTGTTGTAAGAAGAGGAATTCAGACTGGAAAGTTATCATTTACTGGCTCAGGTGGAATACATTCTTAGTAATTATTTAATATTTATACTTCAGTTCCTCTGTAGATACCAGTAGATTCCTGAAACTCTTATCAGGAGCATCATGTAGGCTGCTTGCAAAGCTGACTCATTTTAACTACTCACTTGTTTACAGATAAATACGAATATCGTTTGTTCACATGTCAGCACAGATAGGTAAAAAATTAGTCAGATGTATATTCTTGAAGCATATGTATACACACACACACACACACATTTGCCTTTTTTTAGTAGATTTATTAAATGTTACTAATCCCCACCCCCTCTTGGCCTATTTTTTGTGACTTGTATGGCAAGGAGGAATGACAAGAGCTAAAAAAGAGATAAGGAAATGATCTTATCAGTCAGCTCAGAGATTGCATTTCCTGAGTGGCATTTTGCAATTGTTGCGTGTAATAAAAGTGCAGAAATAGAATAAATTTTTGCTTTTCAGTGGATTGTCTTTTAACACCTGATCTCTAGCTGCAACTTACTCTTGTCCACTTCAATCATTGTAGCTGTGATAAAGACTACAAGAAATTAATTAAAATGAAACAAATGCTTCTTTTTGTTATATGACATAGAATTTATGTATGTATTCACTATCCAATTCAAAAACAGTTTGATTTTTGAATGTAGTGAACAGAAATAATTATCTCAGCTTTTTCTAAAAATATGGTATGTCCTTTTCCAGTTTCTTTTAAAATTCCATGTAAAGATCTTACTGTGCTGTACCCAGCAAGTATCTGCATGTGTGCACTTTTCTGTAGATTGCTAAATCAATGATAAATCTGACTAAAGTTGACTGAATTGTGAAAAGAAACCCAAACTCACAACCAAATATATAAAAAATTTTGAATTCCACATGAAATTTTAATTCAATCATGTTTGCTGCCCTTTTATGCTTTCTGTTTGTGAACACTTAAGAATTTGATTCTTGACACTGAGAACATTTAAGACTGAAGATTTTATGAAATCAATGTGTATTATGGTAGTAGCAGGGTGAGATTCCCTTGGTCCTTTTGTAATAAAGCTATTGATGGCATTGTGGAATAATGTTTGTCTTTATAAAGAGCTGGCTGATGAAGGACTTGATCTAGAAGAGTGCCTTCCATGGTAAAATTCAGTAGTCTTACACCAGCTAGGGAAGACTCCCATCCTTAGGAAGTAAAGCTGATAGATTTTCATAGGAACATTGCAAAGTCTATTTGATTTACTTGAAATGACCAGTATTTTCAGAAAAGTGTTTCTTGTGCAATTGTACTTGGCAGAAGGCAAAAGAGGATTGTACAGTCTGGAGAAAGGAGTCGATAGCAGCTCAGCATACAGTGCTTTCCTTAATTATTTTGGAACAGTACGTTTAGTTGGCTTTTGACCTGATGTTCTCCTAAATCAACGTGAAAGGTTAGACAGATAAATAAGAGAAATTTGATGCACTGGTAATTAAGAAGGAATTCTGAATCAGGCCAGTAACTTAGAGGAAATGAATGCAACCAGGCAGATACAAACAGAGGGGAGAGCCTTTCCAAAGCTACTCCAACAACCTTTGAGCTCTGCTTCTGCAGAGTACAGTACTTTGCCCGCTCTGGAGGGAAGGCTGGTTTAGTTTTCTCTGTTTTGTTTTCAATGTAGACTCACGGCAATAATCTCTGTTCAAAAGATGTTAGGG
Organism: Haemorhous mexicanus; assembly: GCF_027477595.1. Lineage (NCBI taxonomy): Eukaryota > Metazoa > Chordata > Aves > Passeriformes > Fringillidae > Haemorhous > Haemorhous mexicanus. The sequence goes on from NC_082343.1 coordinate 53,252,285, forward strand.
ACGTGACAGAACTTGCAGCAAGTGAGGAGGATTGCCCACTATGCTATTTTTATGTATGAGTTCCATTTCCATGCATGTGTTCTCTTTCCATGACAAACATTGATCCAAACTGGACAGTACTGGTAGCTGATAGATTAGGACAGGGCAGATCCTGAAGGAAAGAGTTCCTTTCAAGAGATGGGGTTTTGACAACTGTCAAGTCAAGGAATTTCATCTTCAATGTAATGGAGACTTGGAAGTTCTTCCTACCCAGCTGGGAAGGTGAAAGTCTGCTGAAAAGACCAAAGCCAGCAAAACAATGGGTTAAGGACAGCAGCAAGCTGGATGGAGCATAAATAGAGATGCTAATGAATTTAGGAGTAAAATAGCTGCTAACTGAAGTACACATTCTCTTTCTTAAGTCAGCAATTACATTGGAAGATAGCAAATATTATATTTATAAAAAGCCTGCATAATAACCTGGAGAATTACAGAGCAGTAAGACTTCAGTTCCTGGCAACTTGGCTGATAGGATGATTAAAAATACAGAAGCTATAAAAAAATCTCAGAAACAGAGTTTGATGATACGGTAGGGAAAACTGACACAAATTTTGTAAAGGATTATTGCACCTCACTAGTTCCTTAAATGTATAAATGACACAGTAGATGAATAAAAACCAGTTGGTAAAGTATATTTCTGTACATAATTACTGATACTTCTTGAAGTGACAGCTAAGGAAACAAAGGGATGGAATTTCCCTAGAAAGGTGGTGAGAGGAGATAGAAGTCTGAGATTCAAGTATTCCTTCTGAATCAGTGCAGAAGATAGATTTGATCTTACATTCTCTCTATTCAAAATAACTGTTAAAATCGGTGGATTTCTGAGATCCCAAGGAGTGAATTTTTTGTTCCCTTTGTTCTGATAGGATTTACAGTGCCTGGCAGAATGCCTGCTTCAGCTGAATTGATGCCCAAACCCCACCCATTTCCTCTGTTTCACTGCTTAGCGGTGTCACATTCAGCCAGCTTTGGGAATCTCTTTAGCTGCATATTAATTGCATGCAAGTATGCCATTAGGCATCAGGGCATGTCTGAGTTAGGCATAGTAACACTTTAGTATCTTTGATATTCTGAGCAGAGTAATACTCTGAGAAAGTATCATCCTCTGTGGATAAACGAGTACAAAGCAGAAGGAAAGAAAGAAAGGAGTCCAATTTCCTCAGGGGAAAAAAATAACCTTTGGAGTATGTCAGAACTTCCACCCAGTCTATGGGTGGAAGTTAGTCTATTTATTAATCTTTTGGAAAATGGAAGACCAATGATGTATTAAATTATAAATATGCTCCAAATTAATTTAATTAAGGTTGAAGAAATATGGACAAACTTCGGGTGGAACTAGCAGCTGGCAGCAAAATTGCAACAATGGCAGGATAAAATCAGCTTTGGTTTAAAAGTGGTGATCCCTAAATCATTTTATGCCAAAGGACTGTTGTCACACCTTCAGTTGTGTCATAGATGGCTTTTAAAAATGTGAGTCCAATGAAGACAGCATCTCAAATGAGTAATGAGGTACAGATGAAAGAATCAGAAAAACTCAGAGAAAATTCAAGAATTAAATAAATATAGTAAAGACATGAACTTTTTTCTCATCAGATTTTTAATGGAGGAATTTTAGTACTGTTTGATATACTTCTACGGACAGTCTACAACCTAGTTTTCATGGCTTAGCATGAACTCCATGGAAACCACAAGAATTTGGTTTGGGATCTCTTGGCCTGAGAAAGCACTAAATATTGAAAGGTACAATTGTAAGTATTTTTACAACTTAATGGTTTCAAAACCCAGTACCTTGGGAAATTTCTTGTATAGGTGAAGGTTTTGTGTAATAAGTACAAGTGTTCTGATATGAAGCTTGCTTTTTAAAGTATTTTTTAATGACCTCTTACAGATCCCAGCAGTTACCCACGTATATCCAGGAATACACACATAATAGGAACAAAAACAAAAGCCCACCAGTTCAATAAGGGTTTCTAAAGCATCCTTTAGTTGAAAACACTGATAATTAGGATTAGAGCAATTGTACCTAAGCTTGTGATAAAGTGTCTTTTGCATTTCTTGCCATAGTTATTTTTAGCATCACTACTTAATGTTTTTCAGTTTGGACACAAGCCCTTTGTTTTCACTGAAGTTGGAAAGGAAGACATTCTGGAGTAATTAGAACACTACCGATCTTTTCAGCTTTGGTGTTCCCCTTATCCTTACAGTCAGAAAAAAAATCAAACTAGTGGACTTCAGAGCCTTGATGAGTGCTTGGGCTGGGAGAAGCAGCAGGGAAGCAATATACTTAATGTGGCAAAAGGTGAGATAGCAAACTTTTATGTACCCTGGGCACCATGTATTAATCTCCTGATAACTGCTTTCACATTTGAACCTCCTGTCTCTTATGTGAGATCCAGCAATCTTTGCTTTTTTTCTGTTCTGGGAGCAATTTTCTGAATCATTAATTTTCAGTGGCCAGGCTTCAATTAGCTTAATCAGGCATTGATTAGATTTCTCAAGTCCCTGGCATTTATTTTCCACCTTGCCTATATGGTTCCTTGACTCCATTACCTGATTGTTCACTTATTGCATATAAGGTTGATTCCTCTCCATTAACATTCCCTGATGAGAGGTCTCCTTAGCCATCCAGCTAGCCACTTTCATTAGTGATGGTGGCAATTCATGGTGAAGGCCAGTTTCTACTGCCCTTGCAAACAGGATGTTTTCTTCTAAGGTACATCACTATATCAGCAATTTACTCTTAGATGAAAGTGCTGCCTATGAACAGTTCTGACCCAAAGAAAAAATAATTTATTCCACATTTATTTGGAATATGTTTCACATTTTGTTTAGAAAGTTGTGAAGTTGTAGAAAATGAGGGAAGTAAAGCAGTAATTTTTTCAAAGCATACTTAATGCAAATCCAGGGAGTTTTTTATTCCTGCTTTTCTTAGTTTCTAGCCTGACATATTAAAATACATTTCCATAGCCAGTGCTCCTAATTTCTGAGGGAGCTTGACAAAGTTTTATAATCAAGGCTGGTGTGAGTTGCATGTAGGCTCCAAGTCCCATAGAAAGAACCATGCCCTGTTCCTAATACCAGCTGCTCAGCAGTACCAGCCTGTGTGCAGACTTATTCCTCAGGATACATACTTAGGGGAAGTGTGAGCATGCAGCAAGACAGGTGAAGAATGGGGCTGGAGGTGAGGGATTGGACAGAGCTGGAAAATGGGACCTCAGACTCAGGTGAATTTTTCTAGGTTGAAAAGCACTTTCTTTTCTCTAAATTCTACTGAGGTTCTCACATCGTCTGTGGCCAGCTCTGTTCATTCCATTTTGTTTTTGCAAACTATGTCTTCTAAAGGCACAGACCTCTTTTTGAAATTCTCTTTTTAAGTCATGTATCTACATGATATTGAACTAGACAGACCTGAATGTAAATAAGCTTGTGCCAAAATCAATAGCAGGAAAGTTTTAATAACACAGTTTTTAGAACTTCATGTAATATATGCTAATTAAAAATTGCAATAAAAAGTTTTATAACAATAAAACAAAACATGGGATCAGATCTTCAAGCTTTCTCTTTTTTTTTGCTATAGGTTCTTTGAGTTGGGAGAGTTGCCAAAATTTCCTTTTTTTTGTAACCAAACTGAAGTTGTTTAACTTCAGTTTTGATAAGTCAACATTTCTTAAAAAAATGACATTTTTCCAGGTATCTTCTAACCCACTCTAATCTTCATTCTTTATATGATTAAATATGTGATTTGTCTTATCACAGTCCTAAAACATATAGGAGCTTTCTAATTTAAATGATAAAGCATAAAAAGGGATCCATTCAAAGTTTAACATTTGATTTTTTAGAGATTGTTCTCAGAAATATTTTGAGCATCAGCTTCAGCTTTTGGTCAAAAATGTTAGAAGAAAAAATTGTAAAAAGCAATTAATGATCCCTTTCTTCTTAACAACTAGTTGCAACAGTGATTAGATTCAGTGTGAGACTGTTCTGAAGTTAATTTCCTCTTTTTGTACTCTGTTTTACAGATTCATTGTGATTTGCTGAATTCACAAGGAGAGCTATCTCTTGATTTTCTTATTCAATTTGTTGTTTATGCTCCATGTCCTTATCATGGCCCCAGGACTTGTAGCCATTTATTTAAGAAATATAAAATGTGGGGGGTTTAATATGTTTTCGGTCTTGAAATTATTCTAAAATTATATTTTAGGGGATTAAAATCTCATATATATATGAGAAATATTCTTTGGCTTTCTTAAAACATCCCCCTTCCCCATTTTGCATCTTCCCCTCCCTTTTGAATCAGAGGACCCCTTCAGCAAAAAAATTTTCATGTGTCTATGGCTGTCTTTCTATAGAAACTATGGTCTTCTGTGATGAAAAAATCCTTTGAAGATATCTGACAGTTCATCTCTGCAATTAGTATTTTTCAATTACTACATTCAGAATGGCAAGGGGAATTACCATATAGCTATCTCAGAAATCACATCCAGTATCATCACTCCTTCAGTTTTGGTCATTCGCTGTCTCTGAGGTTTCTGGGCTTATTGGGACCGTTTTGACCATTTGGTGGGGGCACCATCAGTTTGGACCTTTTCCTTCTCTTGCTGGTGAAAGCCTCTGCTGATTCACTGCATTACTTGGGCAGTTAATAATGCTCCATGAAAGATTGCTAGAAGGAAGTATTTTGTCAACGGCAGAGGCAATGGTGTGGGGCTCAGGTTGCTCCAGAATCAATGGCACACCTCTGACAATCCTGCCAGCTGTCCAAGCATGTCTCATTTTCAGTCTGGAGGTTATTGATGGAGTATGGGTAAATGGCGTGTTCAACAGAGATTCTTTCAGGTGTGGCTTTACATGCTTCACCCAGCTGAACAATCCTAGCACAAAGCAAATGTCAAAATGGTTGCCCTGAGGTGCTTTTTCTTCCTTTTTGGATGGTCTTGGAGGACACTGTTGGGTGCTGTATTTCAGTGCACTTTCTACAGGAGTGTTTTCAGCATCACTTTAGAAATCCCTCTTCTCCAACATATGCATAAAATTATGTGTTTGGTGAAGGGAGAAGGGATGGTCCTTGGTGGACAGTGCTTGTTAGACTCCTTGCCTAGTTCAGGCTGGTCAGAAACTTCTGCGGCACATGTCCCCTCATTTGTGTTTTTCCTGCTGATGAGGCAAACGGGCCTCTTTATTTCAGATCTTCACCTTGCAACACCTTTTTATCTTCTGAGTGGTGCAAGGAAATGTTCCTCCAACAAGCAATACCTTGAGTTCTCAAAACAGAGCTTATCATGGCTGCTTGATTTATTGAAGTGGGTTCTTAAGGAAGTCCTATGACATCCTGTTGCCAAAAGCACAGATCTTCTCACTAAAGATGAAGTTATTTGTTTTAATTAGAGCTGATCTAGATAAAAGGACCAAAATCATAATAACATTCTCATAAAAGTTCATTTCCATTTTTCATCAAAGGTTTCTTTGCAATGAAATTTTCCTAGAGGCAGAGATTAGATCTATGTAAATTTAGGTGCTTAACTAAGTTGCCAAAGACTGAAGCTTAGGTTTTTTTTGATTCTCTCTGCAGTCAAGGGAGAGAGATGGGCAAAGCTAGAAGTACTTTAGCCTGGTTTATGTGGGCTGGGCTGCACATTGAAGCAATTTGTCTTTCTCCATTGACTATAGACAACAGATACAAGAGCTGTGTGATTTGGGAGCTTGTGAAAATAAACTTGGATGAAGTGCAGAAATGCAGAGGGAAGAATCTGGACATAAGCATCTTTACTGCAATGTGAAGGGGTTGGCTAGACCTCCGATTGTCCCATATGGCCTGCCTCAGGGAATGGACCTGACTTAGGTTGGGAAGTAGTGATGGAACAAGCAAAGTCATGTGTTGCAGAAATGACTCAGGAAATATCTATAACTGTCAAGCAAATCGGCTCCTGTTAGAGAGACAGCTGTACCTGAAAGGCTTCTTCTGTTTCAAGGAGTTAGGTGTTGAGAATTTTATTCCTTAATACTTTTTTCTTTCAAGAGAAAAAGAACAAAAGCCAAGAGCTGGTTAAAATCCTAATACCTCCTTATCCCTAAGCATTTTGAAGTAGCTTGAATATAAAATTTATTCAGTGCTGTATAAAACAAGAGGTTTATAATGTAAGTGCTTCATATACATTAATTCTTATTTTCTCTTAAAAAAAAATAACACACCAATAATGTGTTGAGATAAAAACACACGTGAGTATTGTAACTACAGGCATTAATGCTCTGAAATAGAAATTAATGCATATCTTATTAACTGCTTAAGCCTATATTATGATTAGAAAAAAAAGCCATATATTCTTGCTAGAAATTAAAATAAACGTGGTCCACCTTGTGCAGTATCTAAATGGAAAAATTAGACAGTAAAGAGTACAGTTGTATATTTGTTGTATGTGTACGTAAAGAGAATATACTATATCATGACAGGTGGTTTTTTCAGTGTGAATTTGGGACAGCCACATTCCTAATGATTAAAATACAGTGAGTCATCTCTTGCTGCTATGAACAGTACCCTATACCTTTCACTTTGTACATGAAATATGATGCATGTATTGTGCCAACAGAAAAAATATTTTCAAAGCAGTTATATTAAAAAAATTGGAAAAAAAATTTTACTCTTGGCTTGTAAACTCTGGTACTTTCCACCTGTATATCTATCCAAAGCCTTTGAGGCAGCCATATAAAATAACTTTAAAATATTGTGAGTTTGAAATTTGATATTTCAAGAAGTTTTAAGAGCGAAATGCAATCACAAGGATCTCTTGGGAAAGAAAGGGTTTCTCCTTTCAGTTACCTTTACAACTTTACAAGGCTGGAAAAATTTCAGGCTCCAAGTTATGATTTGTATTAATATACGATTTCTCTGGTATGTATGTGTGTGTATATATATATATATATATATATATATATATATATATATATATATATGTATGTAAGTATGTATGTATATATAGTCTACCTTTATCTTTAGAAGTAATTTGTGGATGTAAAAAATCAAAGATTTTTGGAACTTCTTTTTACCCTAAAATATTAAAATAAGTCCCAGCTAGCAGGATTAATGTTCAGAGGTCAAAGATCCTTGATAAAAGTATTTTTTTTACACAGTTAATTTCTCATGTGGCTTTTACTGAATGTGCTATTTTGCCATGTCACTCTACAAAGACAGCTGGGTAAATTTATTGGATGGTGAGTGTAGGAATTTCTGCAGATGGAGAAACATTTCTCCTGCCCGATTGATTTAAAAAGAAAATGGTTTGTCAGTGTGCAAATGCATCTGGAGGAAGAAGGGTAAAGGAATGAATTAGAGGTCAGTCAGGATAATCATAAGCGAATCACACAAATGTGTATGTGTGCTCAGGCTGTGTAGAGCTGGCTGAGTGTTCATTGTTCTCATGAATATTGTGCTGGACTGGGATTTTCCTGAAGAATATTTGGAAAATGTTGATTCAGTGAAACCAAATCTTTTTGTAGACACATGCATAGTTTCACCTGGATTTGGCTGGGAATATTTTTAGGTATTCGGAGAGAATTAGGATGGCAGAGGTGCACCAGTGTTTTCACTGGAATCCTGCACTGGCTGAGGCACCTGGCGCAGCGTGGGCAGGAGAGTGCAGAGTTACCCCCTGGGCCCACCTGGCAGGAGGAGGTGAACCTCTCGCCTTTGCCTGGGGTAATAACTTTCCCCACCCTGCTGGCTTTATAATAGGGACCATTTAACATATTCATATGCTGGGTTTTTTGTTTGTTTGGGCTTTTTTTTTGTTTGTTTTGTTTTGTAATCTGCAAAGATATTCTTGACTGAAATTTCAGACAGAGAAAATTCAATTTATTTTTGCAACCTATCCTTGAGTCCCCATATTTGCTTGTAGTCCCACTGCATATTTAAGCCCCTTCACTTAAGAGAGCACTATTTGATAAGTAAATCTCTACCTATATTCCTCTCAGTGTGCTGCTGTTTCCTTTTGATTCCTCCTTTTGTGTTCTCATACTTCTCTATTCTGCTGTAGATCCTCCGGACCCGAGGTAGCCTCCTTTTCCAATTCCCCTGTTTTCCCTAAAACTCCTGATCCAAACACTCCTTAACTGTCTTTCCTTCTTTTTTCTTTACCTCAGTTGCAGTTATTCCCTCACACGGCCCTTCTATGTTGAACAGATGAGTTCCAGTTTTGTAGCTGGGTTTTTCCTTTCAGAGGTGTTCTTTTAAGATATCCATAAAGTTTTAAAGGTTTAAAGGCCAAACTCGAGAGGAAGATCTGGTAAGGGTGCAAGGGACTTTGTTTTTCTTTCTTTTACCCCAATCTTTTTTCCTTAAAATATTTTTTCCATTTGCAGCTTTGCTCCATGAATAGAAGTCAGAAGCCCCTGGGGCCTGTTTATCCAGTCACCCCCATTCTTAAACATTTGGGGTGCAATAAAACGGACTCCAGATACCATCAGCTCCTGCTGTTGGGTAAAAGTCTGACTAATGTTATTTTGATAAAAACCAAAGACCCCTACCCCTTCCCCCCAGGGATTCTGCATTTATTTTATGCTTTTAAATTGAACAGAAAGGAGCCATCATTTCATTTAGCATCTCCTCCTTCTAGCTGGTGTTTGGAAGGCTGGGAAAGGTGGGGTGTAGTGTTGGGGCACCCCTTTTTTCGCATTACCAATTCCCTGTGCCTCTGCTCCTCCCCAGGCACAGAGAGGCACGCAGGCAAACAACAGAAACAACAGTCTATCTGCAACCCGCTTACCACTGCGAGCAACTACAGCTTTTTGTTTAACTGTATAATTGCTCTCTCCGTGGGTTGTGGGTTTTCTTCTCCACATCTCCATTTGTTTTCTTTATAACTAAGACCAGTACATTTAAATAGTCCTTTACCTTTTTTTTTTCTTTTTTTTTTTTCTTTTTGACAAGCATACCGGATGTAACAAGATATGCAGCTAAAAACATTAATCATATTAAAACTAATTAAAAACTGAAAAGTTTCTGTGCATTCCAAGCACTGGGGGTGGGAGGGGGCGGGGAGGCCTTTGGTCTGAGCACTGGCGTTTCCTGAGGCAAGCAAATGCCTGACACATGGACTTCGCCGAATTCCAAAATGTAGCAAAACAGTGCCTGCATATTTGGCAGGAATCACCACCAGTTCAGGTCAGTGTCTGTTTCAGCAAAAGACGAAGCCCTGCATGTTAACAGAGGAAAATAATTCAGAGGAAAAGGGGAGGAACAACATGTGACATTTTGTAAGAGCGGCACTTGTGTTACCCAAGGCGCACCACTCTCTGTAAACACTTCCTCCGGTGCCAGTGCCTCAGGACGCATTTTTTCGGATTGGGGTGGGGGGGAGGCAGCGGGAGGGGTGAGGGGGAGGTCAGGGCTTTCAAGCTGCTGGGATATGAATGAGCTAGGGTTTCCCCCCTGCTCCCCTTTTTTTTTTTAAACTTCTTCTTTTTACATATTGAGTGCCGTAAATGTTTTAAGGAGACATGGGTGAATCTGTGGCCGAAAAGATGGGCAAGAAGTGCTACAGGACACCAAACCCCAAACCTCAGTGGGAACGTGAGGGAGAGAAGGGGCAAGGCTGCAGGGAAGGGGGTGCAAATGATGGGGCTCTGCAGTGCAATCTCACAGCACCAGGTGCAGGGGAGGCCAGCTGGGAAGGGTGGGCGACTCTCTGAAGCCCCAACACCTCACCTTGCTTCCACCTTGGTGCTTCATAAGCCTGTGCCATGGTTCTCGGTCACTGGTTCTCCAGTGTTGGGATGGGACAACCCCTGTCTGCTTAGGGACATAGTCTGACTCCCCCAGTCTGACTCCTGCAATTAATTTAGAAGTAAACCCATTTTTAAGCCCTCTCCCAGTAAAAGCAAGAGTAGGTAATTAGGATTTAAAATACTGTTTTGGTCGTTGTCTTCTTAGTTCTTTCTTGAATTTCGGCACCTTAAGCTGCCTTTGTTGTTGAGGAACTTGCTATTTCTTGAGAGATAGGACTGGATCACTTGTTATTGTAACACTTCTTGGTGATAAAGTTCAGTCTAAAAATTAAGCAGCTGCAATGTTGCAGCACAAATTAGTTTAATGTAAGCAGTCAGGAGCAGCTGTTTGGCTCGGGACTCCGCTCCGGCGGTGGGGGAAGGGCGCTGTGATGCTGACAGTGTTTTTTTCTCTACATAAACATTTTCGGCTGTTGCAGCTTTTGTGCCGATCATGTGACAGTGTCCCTAGGCAGATAATTTATTTCTGTAGCTTTCATGAGCAATCATTAACCTTCAGACACCGAGCTTGCTTTCTGCTTTGTGGCATTTGTTGTTTTTTTTTTTGTATCCTAACTAGTTTAATTCACAGAGTGTCAAGAGAAAATTACAACCAATTTATAATAGACTGTAATGCATAATACTTATGTTTCTATTAAAACAGACCTTGCTTACAAGACCATTCTTACGGCTTAGCTTGTGTTCATGGATCAGAATAATTATTTTCAGTGATGTAAGTGCAGCTGTCATCATGATACTCCCACAGTGTCTTATTCTGAATGCAAAGCCCTTCAGAGTCCTGATTTGGGACCACCCTTTTGAATTCCCTCTTTGCTGGAGACACTGTGAAGTTTATTGAGATGCAACAGGCTTGGGAGAAAGGGCACAGCATTTATTCTGGTGATTGCTATTCTCCCACCATGACCGGCTGCTGAACAGGTATTGACCACCATAGAAAGTGTGTCTAGGGGAGAGGCGAGGCAGTACTGATAACAATTACAGCTCCAGTCTGTGCTAACTTAGTCTGGGGTTTCAGAGCAGGCTCCGACGACAGGGTTGGATCGCAAAGCAGTTGTGACTGTCAGAAAAAGACTTCATTTTCATTCCTGACCATTTTGTAACAGTAAGGGAAACAATAAATTAGGTGACTTTGTCAAGGTCACTGAAGAAATAAATGTCAGGATAGGAATTTCCCTTTCCCTGATCCTTTTCCCTAAGTCCTGTGCTTTTGTCTAGGGAAGATGACAAAGGAGTGAAAAATACAGTCTTGAGCAAAATAACTAAAAATTAAGCCATGAAAAAAGCGGGAGGTGAGTGGGGGCAGGGAAGAGAAATCATAAAAGGAGCTGAAAGCCAGGGTGACTGCTGACTTACTGTGAATATAATTTTCCTTCAGATCTGAATGTGATTTTTGCTTTTGTTCATCGCCTCTCTGCCTTATCTTAATTCTTTTTTCTAACTGGTCATTCACTAGCACTGGCAAGTTCATCTTTTTTGTGCCAGAGAGCAAGATATTATGTTTGTATATGCCTCTGAATAGGTGTAATCTAGACATGTGTATTCCTTAGTTTATTTTTTGCAGCTTGTGCCATAGTGGAATCAAACATTTGTAACAGAGGTGCTCCCAACATAATGTTGCAGATACAATGGACAAGACAGACACAGGGTGGAATTGGGACAGAGATGAAGAAATAAAAAGATATTTCCAATGCCTCAAGGTTAAAAAGGGACTTTGCCACAACCTGTCAATGAAAGAGCAGTACCATCCAGATAGTTCAACAATTGTTTTATTTCCTTAGGACTCAAATGAAACTTTGTGCATCCTATGATTGCCCATTAACTTGTGAAAAAGGCGTGGAACTGGAAGAAGACCAAAATACATGCTTAGTCTGAGTGGCAGTAGTACGTGCTGTATCATCTTGTAAAACATACAGATGGGTAGATGGATTTTTGCTGTCAATATCAGGAAAAATATTGCTTCCTCATTAGTTAAAAATGCCTGAAATTGGTGTTTTACTGATGCTAGGTTTGTGTGTGGAAAGATGAATGAATGAGTGGCTCACTGTTTGAAACCTCCATTTTTCAAAATGTTTAATGAAAATGAAGGCACAACATATGGTAAATGTGGACTGAAATCAGGGATGAAAAAGTGGAAGCCTTGGATGCCCACTGAAAGGCAAACGGGACCATGGAGGCGCTTGGTGTTGTGTTACATATAGAAGTGAGTAACATTTCTGGATGTATTAGAGTGATTTAGGAGTTATCATCCCATTGACTTTTGACTAGAGTCAGGATGTAACTGCCTAAGTCAATTCTGAAAATGGGAATTAGATTTCTAAGTCATTTTAAGGTGCTTTTGAAATTTTTAGCTGTAATCCCAGGTTGATTAATTTGTAACAAGGTGATTCATTCGTATCTTTCTTGTCTTCAGAAGCCTGAATGACACATTTGAGATGCACTCTAAAAGCACAGGTAATAGTCAGAGTGCTACCTCAGCGACTTTAAAAGACAATTGATTAATTTGAATTCATGCTTTTATTCATACTTTTAGAGGATTCTGAAATTAGTAATAGCACTTTAGAGCTGCTTGGTTTGAACTGTCACTTCCATGCCCTTGCCTTCATAAAGGTTTTCCTAGTTTTTTCTTTCTTTTTTACTTTTTTCCTGAAAATTGTCCCTATCCCTCCCCACTGCTAAAAGCAGTGCATCCCCTCTGATCACAGCAAAAGCAGGAGTTCTAAGACAGTAGCTGCTTTGCTGCATGGAATGGCTGAGTAGCTTTAGACAAAACAGTGTCCAGGAACCTGCTGTGAACTTGTCTCTACTAGTTTGCACAGGGAACTGCAGGTACTTTTGCTGAAGCTGCCCTGCAGTGAATGATGCTGGGAGGAAGGCATAGTTAGATAATTAGGAAGACAAGATTTTCTTACAGTGAATTCAAGCCACCTAACCTGCTACTTGGTCCAAAACGAAAAAAAAGTTCTCTTTGGTATTTCATTAGATTTTGTCAAAATCTTGCTAAGAACACACTGTAGAATTTTATGAACTTAATTATTTTTGTTATTACTGTCTTAATCTACTGTTGAAAAGCTGAGACTATAGTCGTACTGGATAGAGTTAGTCAAGACATTATATAAATCTATACATACTGCTGCCTTACATCAGCAACATTATTGCAAATGTCAGTGTGTGCTGCTGCTCCTATGAGCCTCTGTATTTTAGGGTGTAACTGATGACACAGAATCCTTTCTGGAGTGAAAGGAAGACTGCCAAGCCTATCTGTGGGACTTCTCGAAAACATTAGTGCTTACCAGAAGCAAATCTAAATATTTGACTTGACTGTACTTTCAGAATCGAAGGATCTGATGATCACAAATTCACATTCATCCCCTGGTGCAATCACAACCAAACAGACATCCCAAATTAATTTAGAAGTCAATGGCTGGTATTTACTGTTTGGAGTAAGGAAACCTGGGTTTGCTTATGTGTCTTCAAGGACAAAAGTGGAGTGGAGGGACTGAATGCTATACAAGTTTGATTTATGGACTAATATCACCAACTTTTGACTGTGGAAGTTATTTTGTGGAATGATTTGTTTCATGCAGTTTCAAAGTAATCTTCCTGAGATCTAGGAAAGTCACCTAAGTTTTCTGTGCTGCAGGCAGGATATAATCAAGGTCCCAAGGAGCCCTCCCACATTTTCCAGTGTCATCAGTCTCAACCACTACACATCTTTTGATGTAAGGATTCCTAAAAGGTCCAAAGGAATACTGGGGACATGTGAATACCAGGGAAAACATGCCTCTAGGAACATACTCTAAAGCTCCCTACTCTCCCTACTTCACACATGAGAAGGAGAAAAGTAAAACTTCATCACAGTCTGAGCTGGAGCATCTGGGCTTTTATTTTTCTTCCTGAGTCCCTTGTCTGGAAAAAGTGCTGCACATCATTTGGTCCTTGAGGAATGGAATGCTCTACATTGAGAGCAACCCTTGCCGGCACTTCTGCCTCCCACTGTCATTTAGGACATCAAGCACTAAGTTAATGAGTGACAGAGCTTTCCTTCTCTGTAGCCCAGAACTGTAGAAGGTGGATCTAGAAGATCTAAAGACTACCGTGAACTTTACCACCATCAATTACCTGAACTTGCTTTTTAAACTGACAAAACATGAATGTGTTCATAATACTTAAACATATTCTAAAACAGATTCCAGACTGTGCACCATGCTCTCAGGAGAGAATGATAAAGCAGATTGATTTGTGCAGTAATAGACAGAGCTAGGAAATGGTGACAAACACAGGGTGAGAATGTGTATGTGAATGTGTATGTGTATGCTCTTTGAGGGCTGGAACTGGTAAATTTCTTTCCCTTGCATTTTTCATTGCTTAAAGAGGGAAAAAACAACAAACATCCTTAAAAGGCAAAACCACAAGACAAAACCCTGACCCAAAACCCTGCAGAGGAAACGAAACCACAAGAACATTTTTCACACCAGCTAATTTCAAGGGTCTACCATGTACACAGCAAGCCTAGGAAATTCACAGGTGCACTGTATCATTCTCCAGAATGCATTGAGCTTTTTCTCTCTTGATATACACACATGTGCTTTAATGTAGTTTTAACCATTTCTTTATTGTCACTTTGATTTTTTACTACCTGTAATCCACACACTCCTTTTACTGCCATGCAGCTGACTAGACCCAGAGGCTTCACAGTGGAGTAATCTGTCATCTCAGATGTGTATAATGTAGGGAAAGTTGAGCAGAATGAATTTATTTTCACAAGAGCAAGGGACAGTCCTTATTTTCACAAGGACTTGTAGTTTACAAATCATCAGGGTTTCATTTTATATGAACTGCAAAACATAAAAGAAGGGAGGAGTCTGCCAGAAACAGAAAGCAAGGATCTAGAAATGTATTTTGACAGTTTTACCCCACTGAAAGTTAGCAACACAGAAGAAAACAATGTCTTATAACCATAAGCATTGCAGAACTCTCTGGGGCAACCTCACTGCAGCCTTCCAGTACTTAAAGGGTTCTTGGAACACAGACAATGACTTTTTACACAGGCAGATAGTGACAGGACAAGGGGAACAGTTTTAAACTAAAAGAGGAGAGATTTAGATTAGATGTTAAAAAGAAACTCTTCAGTCAGAGGATAGTGAGGCACTGGCACAGGCTGCCCAGAGAAGCTGTGGATGCCCCATCCCTGCAAGTGTTCAAGGCCAGGTGGGATGGGGCTGGGAACAGCCTGATCTAGTGGAAGGTGTCCATGCCCATGGCAGGGGATTGGAACTTGGACTAGATGGTCCTTAAGGTTCCTTCCTACTCAAACTATGGGTACCTGGTCTTGGGAGTCTGGCTACAGGCATGAATATTTTGTCCTATTTTTTATTTTTCCCTCTTGAGAATAGTTGTCAGCTTAAAAGAAGGTGTCATGGCGAGACTGATATCCCGTTTATGGAGAATGTGCTTCAAAGAAAAGGATAAATCTCTCAGAGAAACGTCAGGAAACATCTTTATAATTTCATTAGCTCAATTTAAAGTTAATATTAAGCTTCTGAAATATGTTTACTAATTTGTTTGCTGGCAGTCTGTTTGCACATTCTCCCTGCTTAACACTGGTTTGAAAACTTGTATTTTTATTCATGTATTCTCCTCGCTGTTTCCTGAGGTAAAAGAAAAACAATTTTCAATAAAGCTTTAATTTTCTTTACAGGTGACTGAATGTTAAAGGTGTTAGAATGGTGAAAATGGGTGAAAATAAAGAGGGGCAACATGCATATTATTAGTTTAAAATATTATTTAAGCCCCTACACAGTTTTCTCTTGCTCCACTGTCTACTTCACGTCATCATCAATAATATTTAATTGACTCTTCTACAAAGGCCTTCTCTCAGAGACAGTGAAATATCCAAAATATATCTAAATGGAGAAAAATTCCCTGAATCTCCCAATTAGGGAAAATTTCAGAGGGAGGTATAAATAGAACATAATTGAGAGTTAACTGGTACATATCCTGTTGTGACCTTTTGCAGAGAACACATTCACCCTTAGCTAACTATTTGAGCAAAGATATGCCTGGTATTGGTCCTGTAGTAAATAAAAGACATTCCTTCCCTTTAAATGTGAACTACTATGTGATTTGCAGCTCCAGCATGTCAGTTCAGTTTTCTTGGAGGGGAAGAATCTGGTGTCTGTAAGCTGCTTTTTAAGTGCTTAAGTGGATTTGAGAAGCAGGCAGCCATATACTTGGGGAAAAAAAAAGATTCCCTGAAGAAAAAAATTGATTTTCAGATTTCCATTCAGAATTTAAAGGCAATTCTCTTTGTGTGCTCCATATATAGTAAAAATCGGACCTATTATAGCCAATTGCTACTATGAGTTTACATCCAGTTTCTTCTTCTTAGAGCTCAGATTTAGCCCAGTATCTGCCTTGGGAAAGAAATATATTTGTGAAAAGAAATGATGGAATTTGATGTAATACAGAAATAGTCCAACCAAGTATAACTAGAAATAAGGGGATGAAAGTGAACAAAGAAAGATCCATGCTGATAATGAGGAAAAATTTCACAGCAGTGAGGTCTGTTAGTCTGCTGAATGGTCTCCCAAGGGAATGAGTTGAACCCTCGTTGCTTTAGTTATTTTTAAAATGAACAAAACAGTCAAAATCCTTGCAAGGAGACACTCTTAATTAACAACAAGACAGGAGAAATGACCGAATGGGTCTTTTTTCCCATCTCCACTGTTCATGACTATTATTGTAGGCAAAATCAGGTTTGGCAATAAAATTATGGATTTCCAATTTTCACTGCAATTTTGCAGTACTCTCATTCCATAACAATAGCAGTACTTGCCCACTTTTTCTTTTCCCTCTATTAACTTTTGTGTCTTACTTTCCTTCAAAGAGGGCTATTTTGTAGCCCTCTGACTCAAAATGGCTGTCAGGTAGCCTAATTTACTTTAAATAATACTGCTTGTAAATATAAGATAAATATTTGGACCTTGTGCCTCCTAATTTTCCTCAAGAACTCTTCAGTCAGACCTCAAGTCCAGGGCAACAATACTGGGCAAAATGTCACTGCCTGTATCTATGGGTCAGCTTGTGAAATGAGGGGCTGCCTGTACAGCCAAGTGTTGAGCTTCTGTTGATTTCCACAAACATAAATTATGAAGGCATGACATGCAGCACATCTTTGTGATCAGTATTTAGGGCTCCTTATATGATTTCAAGACTTTTCATCTTTCTCTTGAAGCCAGTCTTTGACCTGGAGTGTTTTCACACTAGCAAGAGGCTCAGGCAAAGGTGATTCCTGCTCCTCTGTCCAGGCAGCTCCAGTACCCATCAATGCCCTGCATCCCTTCCCTTGTTCTCAGAAGCCCCACACAGACTTGTAGGGTGCACTGGCTCAAGCAAATGGTAACTCACAAAAATAGCAGGTAAGAAATAGTGCAAGGAGAGCAGCAGTTGCACATTGTCCTTTAAGGACTTGCTTCTCAGCAGCTGTTTTTTTTGGACAGATGATAGTGACATGAATTTTAATGGTTAATACTGATGTCAAAACTGAAGTAATGCTGCAATGAGTCAGGCCCTGCTTCTTCGAAATGCTTTGCAAATATTTGCCAGTTACTCTTCCCAGCAGACAGCAATCTATGCAACCTTGTTGCTGCTTTATCAGAAGACAGATTGATGGAGGTGAAATCCAGGAAGATGCGATTGTTATGTTACAGTCATACAGCAAGGATGGGCAAAGGGCATCGAAGCCCATACTTCATAATCAGCCCCAGATAAACCTGGAGTAGCATGACCAAGATGACTAGAGTATAAAATAGAGAGATACATGGTGCTATTGTGTATTTATTAGTGATTTACTGAGATGAACGTTCATCCCAAGAGTTAATCCAGGAATATCCAAACCACTGTAATTATCCCTGCACAAAGGCTCTCTATTATTTGCCTGTTAAGTAACAAAGCCTTTTCATTACCTGGCACTGACATAACTTTAGCTGCAGTGGTAGGTAGGCAGTGAGCTAGCTTCCCCTGTTTGTGGGGGATGGGATGTCATGGGATGAAGCCCTACCCCCCCGTCCCTGCAAGCTCCAGCAGAATACAAACGGGATGGCCAAACTTTTCTTTGAATAAAAATGACTGCCATTGCTAATATGCCAAATGCTGTGTACCACTAACAGTTGAAATTTTATGAACTGTACAAAAAGAACAAAGGAGCAAATTTCTGTCACACACAAAAATAAAAACGTAGAAGCACTGGCCACAGGAAGGTAACTGCATTAAAATTGGGAAGGGATCCAAAATCTGTAGTGGCTCTCTAATCTGCAACACAAGAGCAAGGATTTTCATTATGTTTTGCATTCCACATGCGCCTTTGCTTTGGAGCTCTTATGCAATTGTTGATGCAGTAAACCCATTGTATTCATAGTGATTTCAAAGATGTGGATGCTTCCAGGGTTTGACCTATTTTACCACTCATACATTATACACCGGGTAAAGCTACTCTCATAAGGCAGAGTCATTAGTACTTAAAATGCATCTGTCTACTGCTGTCCCTCTTCTCTGCAAGGCTGCTGATTTTTTACAATTCTAAATCAATTATTCTTTATTAAATAATTTATGTTTACATGCATCAGTGGAAACTGCCCATGCACATTTAAGGCAGAGCTCAGTATAGAGATAAATTAAAGCAGAGATCAGTGGATAAAGATAACTGTTGTTACCCCATAGCAAATATTTCTGTAAAGTCTACATAGTCCTTTTCAATTAGTGATATTTTTTATTCTGGAGATATAAAAACATACCTGTGGTCATTACTTCCAGATCAATAATACAACTCAGGTTTTTGGAGGCTCAGATTCAACAAAACTCCTAATCCCATGCCTTGCTTTCAGTGGGATGAAGTCTTCCCTAGTTAAGCATGTTTGAGACCTATTAATATCTACAGATCTCAAACTTTGCTCTGCACAGTAAGGTGCAAACAACTTTTTGAGCATCAGTTTAATGCTTCAGGATTTTTCCATGAGCCAGACTGCAAATTTTGTGTGCTGCAGTCATCATTGCAAGGACAAACCTTCCTGCTTCTTTTTGAAAAAAGAATTAATAACTGATCCCCAAATAGTGTAGTTCAGGGCTTATTTTCTTTAGATCCCCTGAGCCATCCTGTCTGGTACTGCCAGCAAGCTTGAGTGATGAAGACAACACTGATTTCTCCAGGCTCTACCATGGATTTCCACAGTAAGAACAGGCCCGAGACAAATGTATTTTCCACTGCTGAAGTGTAAGGCATACAGCATGCATGGGAGATGATCTCCAGAGGTCCCTTCCAACCCTAACAGTTCTGTGATTCTGTGAGATGATGATGAGTAGGCTCAGACCAAAAGTTTGTTTGCAGCGGTGGGGGAAGATAGTGAATACCACCCTTCCCCCCTCCTTCCTCCACAGGGATCTTGTTTTCTGTGGGTCAGTCTTCCCCTTTCTCCACAAAAACTGGATTAATCTCTCTGAAGCAGCTGCACAACAAAAGCTTAAATGTCTGCCCAGAAAATCTTTCCTCTGTACCAGCTGCACCAGTGGCGTTAGAGCAGAGATCTTCCCTTTACCTGCTGGGCAGAGGGAGACTTCCACATTGTGTCCTTTTGACTTGCCCGACTTTTTGAAGCCATAGTAAGGGAGATGCCACTGCACTGCTGAAGATGACCCATCTGCTGGTCACTTCAGCACCAGGCCACAGACCAGAGCTGCTCCCAGGGCTGAATCCAGGGCAGGAACAAGGGGTTTCCCACTTCCCCATTGTAGCCTTACACCTCGGCTCTGGGCTGAGGTGGATGGTGTTTCTCTGCCTTACTCTGGGCTCTTGAGTGCTTTGGGGCTGAAGTGAGGTCTCTAATGAGAAGTTAAATGAAACCTTTGCTGGTTCTGTGACCTCCAAACATAGGAGCAAAGTGAAAACAGAGGCAAGAGTCAATCAGCCAGTGGTTGAGAGAGAAATGGAGAAAATGGTTCTCTGCAAAAAGCATGAAAAAGAAAACAGACTGGGTGCTGGGATTGAAGTAAGGAAAACAAGACTTGTGGGGTTTTGAGGTCTTTTACTTTACTTTTAATCCTTTCATAGTGTATTTTAAATTCTTAAATAATGGAATAAAAAAGACACCAACAAAACTCAGCTAAATGATCTCGAGCCCTGAAGCCTCAATCAAAAAATAAACACTATAATGCTTTTAAAAGGAATTAGTAATCCACAATTATAGTATTCCATGTTTAAAAATAAAGCTGTTGAATAAATGAACAATACCATGGCTGAAAAGTATTTCAGCTGAAGAGTGAAATCCCTGCAGAGAGTGATCTGTGAGATTCTGCAGGAAATCTGCATTACAATACACCATTTCCATTTCCAGGGAGGGACTCACAGAAGGACACATAGAGGAGAAAAAAGAAATGAAAAAGCCCCAGTCCTTTATGCCTAGGTTGTAGGGGGCCTTGGCCCATCATTCTCATGCTAAACAGTTACTTCTTCTACAGGTACCCAACTTAAATGGGAATATTTTTTGAAAGAATAGTGAATGTGAAAAAGGCTAACAGAATTGGTTCTTAGGTTAAAGAAAACTGTCTCCATAGCTCCCTTAGATAGCAGACATGAGTTTACTTCTCTGTCTTCCCGAAAATGAAGTAAGGAGTGTGTCTGAAGCACTGGACTACTCTGCTGCTCTTTGTCTTCAGCCCCTCCATTCCAACTACTCCACCTCTTGTTACTAATTAAATATCTTTGCAGTGGAGGAAAGGTTCCAAGCTAGATCATTAGTCAACCAGCTTGTGAGGGTTGGGGGATGTCAGGGTCCTAAAGCTGTTCCAGTGACAATCACACTCTGGTGTTGCTGTTCTCCAGCACAGGGGACTACCAATAGAGCCCTTTAGGCTTGAGTCTTCTGGCTGTAACTTAGCAGCTGGGCAAATGGCCATGCAGGGACTTGGATACACAAAGTATTGTCCTGGCTGACTGCCCCATCCGAAGGCTAGGGTGCAATGGCCAGCCTCACTTGTGTGTGGAAAAATTGACACGAGGCTGGTTTCCCTTTGCTGCAAAGTGGGAAAATTTGTGAAATCTTTGTCAAATTTGTGGGATAGGAAAAACGGAAAGGCAGCAAGTGGAAGAAAAAAGGAATAAAGTTCCTGGCTTCTAGCCCCCAGGCTACTAAGCCAGTCGAAGCAGTGTGACTGGGTCACTGGCATTAGCATGTTCACATGGTTACTTTGGTGGAGAGCAGCAGTAAACACACGGTGATGTCTGCACCATGCATAGCAGGCAGAGAAAGTGTTTTGGCAGATGGAAAGAATGGGCCCATCAGCTGCATAAATCTGTTTGTTGCAGTCTGTACTATAACTAATACAATGGGCTTGCTACTCTCTTTGTGGAAGATGACAATCTTGTAGACAAGTAGATGCCATGTTTCTGTCTCCTTAGCATTTCGTGACACACAGAGTATCTTCTGCTTGGGTGTGTATTGAAAGGAAGAGAAACCACAAAGCAATCAGCGTCTGGTTATTTCTGCTAATCAGAAGTTTGTGGTGTTTCAAAAAAAGACCCAAAATTTGCCCCCTGACCTCTACTCCTGGAAAGCACTGACTGTTATCTTTTGCTTATAATTTATTGTGGGTCTGCATTATGCCAAAATATGATCTAATTAGGCATAGAATAATTTGAAATTTCTGCATTTGTATGAACATGAATATCTGCCTTCATATCTGGATTTAGCCACATTTTATCTATGTGCATTGTATCTATGGATTTGTGTATTTAAGTTTGTCTGAGTGTGTGTAGGAAGGAGTGTGTGTACATTCCAAATAGGTGTGCATGTGAGGAGGCAGTTTTAAAAGCATACCTTACATGGTATAAAATATACTGCTACATAATTCACAGGAAGAATTCCATTTCTAAATTAAAGTACACTCCAGAAAGAGCAATTATTGCCTCTAAAATGTTTCTGTTAAATTCATGAGACACCATACAATTTTATTCATGTTATCATCTACGGTTGCCTGAAAGTGTAAAAAAATAATCTTAGCCACTAGCAGAGAAATGTGCAAAATACTGTCAAAAGAGTGGCAAAGGTCATTTCTATTGCCTGCCTTTTTATGTGTTCCATTTTTGTCTTTTTTTTCTCGTTGCAGTTTGTTTGTGTACATTGCAAAACTTTAATGGAAGAAAATATTAGGGGGGGCAAAATAAATATAAAGAAACAGACTGCTGTACAACAGTGCTGAGCTGGTATTTCCATGAATGATGTTAGACTCGTGTTTAGAATAGAAATTCGGAAGGTCCACAAAGAAAAGGTTGCAGAAATGCTTTCCTCCTTTTCTCTCTCTTTTACACTTGATACATTTTAAAATTAACCCATATTTCTGTGTAGTTTGATGAATGTGTTATCATTAAGCACAGCAGTACTGATTCTGTGAGGCACAGAAAGGAGAAGCCTTGGAACAGCTGGACCATACATTTTCTTTGTTGTTGTAGATGGCCCATTGCTCTGTGCATGGGATTTTGTTTGTGCAGGTTCAAATTCCAAACTCGATTGCTTAACCCCTACAGTAATAGCAACTGATTAGAGTTTAACACAGCAATAACAACATTTCCATATGCAGGTGCCTGACATCAGGCATGAGAGCTCCATTTGAGATCCCTAAGAAAAGGTACCATTTTCCAGAGATGGCAGCAAGCATTTGCAGTTTTTGTTGAATTCAGTTGTATCAGCATGTCCTTCATTTCTCTGAGAAGGAGAAGCCCTTAACTCTGTTTAATCAGTTGAAATATTATCTTCTCAGTAAAGTGTCTTAAATTCAGATGAGCTTTTCTTGTTCAGAATCAGGCTTAGCAAAATGCATAAATAAATGTGGGGGTAAAAGGCAAGACTGAATATATTCAGATACTTAAGTGCTTTGCTGTATAAGGGCACCACATCTTATACATCTATTTTGTTGAGTCAGTCCCTAATTGTCTGTTATGCCTGCCTTAAAATGAGATTTACAACTGTTCTGGCAATGTTTAAAGGCAGTGTAGTTTAATTTCTATAGTTACTTCTTTACTTTTTTTTTTGCTAGAAGTTTGCTTTCTCCCTTCTTACTGCAAGACTCCTTCTAGCAGTAAAGAAAATTCCATGTGAAGTATGAGCACAGTCCTTGAATGAATACTTTATTCCTTGAGATAAGGAAAAATATTGTTAGTCAAATGTGATGGATAAGCTGACCTCTGTAAAAAAATCCAAACTCTTCCTGTTTCCACCTAAAATACCGCTCAGCAGGTGATGGTGCAGTTTTTTACCCCTCACAAGAGTCTGCATAGTTGCAAACCTACAAAAGTGAAAAATGGTGTAGAAAATCTGACATTACAGTTAGAGGCTGCATCTCCTGTGCAGTGCAGAAGTGATACCAAGCAGAGTTTGTGCAGAAACCATGCAAGCCTTTCCCCAGAGACCACTGCAGAAGTGGGGTGAAATGGCAGCTGAAACAAGGGTGTTACTGAGTTGAGTGCCAGGCAGTGCCTGCTGTACTGCCAGGACCACAGCCAAGAGAGGCAGCAAGGTGTGGTACACAAAACATTTCCATCAAGAAGGCAGAAATTCCTGAAATCTCCATATGTTGAATAGTCCCAGGAGAGTTCCAGCATAATTTGTGAGACCAGAAGCTTTAAAATTCCAGAATTTTTGGATGTTTAGACTAACTGGACACTAGAACCCCTAGGCTCCTTTTATAGGCCAGAACAAAACACTCCAATTCATATACATATATATATATATATATATATATATATATATATACTCCAAATAATATAAATTGCTTATTTAGTAGCATTTCAAGGAATTTTCATATTTATTTCACCTATAGAGAAGCTTAGATATGGGCAGGGAACCTATTCCCAGCCCGTTGAAACTGTTTATAGTTGAAATTGTTTTTCCTGTTGGAACAAACCCAACCTGCCTTTAGATTTTTTCATGGAGAGAAAGCACATCACTGAACTGTTAAAAGCCAGCAGGCTTTTAGTGAGTTAAATCAGGTACCCTACAAAACTCAGTATGGATTATTTGGGCTGGAATTTGTTTGTTTGAGTTCTGGACAATCCATGTATGAACTTGTGGAACTGATGTATTCTGTCTCCAGTGTTTTTATGATTAAAAAGACAGGGAGAAAATTATACCTCAGAAAAATCACTGTTTACAACTGCTGTCCCAGAATGAGTTGAATCCCTGTAGTGGAGACTACCACATACCACTCAAACCATTTTGTCTACCGAAATTTCTGGCTTTCCTGCCCACCTGCCTAGCCAGCAAATATGACTGGCACAGAATGCAGAATGCATTCAGTGCAGAATTAAGGTATCAGAAACTCCACATCTGCTTTGACCTAGTCCTGGGCAGCTCTGATTTCTGACATGAAAAAAGCCCCAGATTCCTTAAATTAGCATTGGCTTCTGACTCAGACACTCCTACCTTCTCCCTGACCTGCAAACACTAGCTTAGGCCAGCCAACTCCCCTTCCTACCAATATACCCATAAGCATATGTCTAAAAAAATAAAAAATAATTTCTCTGTTTGCCCCCCAGTAAAATAGTTTTGTCAGTCTGCATTTCTCAGGCCTTTATGAAAGGGACTTTTAACTGTGACTTGTGCAAGCAACGACATGCATAATTTCTGTTTGATAAACAGTAAAAACAATGCTAAAATTAAAACATTCTTTTTGCCAGCATATGTAGCTGGAATGCTGAAGGCTGTTCTTCTAGTAGGGAGAGATCTTGCACACATTTATTTATCTGGTTAAACTTTGCGGCTCATTTTTAAAGCCAGCAACTTCTCAACCCCAAGCAGCAGAGCACAAGTAAAGGCAGATGGTCGAATGAAGCAGAAAGACTGACTATAAAAAGCTCAGCCTTTCAATAATGTTGCTGCCTCCCAGTTTTTTCATACAAATCTCTCCATTTTGCCTTCCAGAGCCTCACAATTAAAATTCTATTCTGCCTGTCTAATCAAGACAGCAAATCTATTGAGTTGCATAATGCTGGGGATAATCAAGGAAGGATGTGACATGAATCCATTTTTCTTTACAGGTAGAAAATGAAATATTTTCTCTCTTCCCCTGAAAACAGATGGGTGGATGAGGAATTTTTATTTGGCCTATCTTCTCCCTCTTGTTCCCTTCTACCTTTGGCACCAGCCATTCACTGCTGAGTACATCTGCTTATTAGGGACCACTGGCATGGGGGCAAACAGATTTCAGTGGTGACAGTACCTTAGTGGTGTGGGACACAGGCACTGCACGTGGCTCTAGATGCTAGTGGGTTTAAGTGGTGGTGTTAATCGCCTCACTTCCCACCCCTTCACTTTAAGGTTATTTGTCCAGTAGTCTGGAGAACTGAATAAAATGTGTATTTGTTCCCTAGTTGCTGTAGCTAAACCCTGTTTATTAATGTACTCTGAAATCCCTTCTGTACCTCCTCTAACTCATGTTTACATCCTTTAGGGCTGGTCTGGGCTCTTGAGAAGAAAACAGGGGCTTGCAGGATTTGACCCTGCAGTCTGTGGGCTGTCACAGTTAAGTGACCAAATGTAACTCTGGAGCAAGGGCACGTCACTCCCTCTCAGCTGTTTGAAGAGGAGCTGTGTGAGCTTGTGCAATGACTGAAATTGGCACGTAGCTTCCTATCCACCAGTAAATCCCTGAGCATCGAGGTGAACAGGCAGACTACTTTTTGTGTGAAGTCAGAGAGGGAACCAAACCAACAGAGCTGAATTGGTTTGTAACCCAATCACGCTTAATTTGGTTACAGGAAAAACAAGGCCCATGGAGTTTCAACCTTGCTCCTGTGCAACATCAGGAATCTGATTTGTGCCGATCTCATAATCGGGTGCAGACAACAAGGAAAACAAGTCCTTGCAGTGGTTTCTTTACTGAGCCTAACAAACCACATCTGATAAGCTATATAATTTGCTACAGCAATTTGTGCCAAAAATAAAAGGCACAGCCCTACAGTGCAGCACGTTTCTGAGAAAAACAGAACCCCACCTCTTGCCTTTGCAGCATCTTTCTCTTTCTTTTGCTCTCTCAGTGAGCCTGAGCAGATGCCTTCTGTCCTGAATGACTGCCTCTGTGTTGCTGTGCCTGCCCTGTTCCCCAAACTGATTTTGGCTCCCTTCTTCCCTGCAGGATGATCCAAGGTGATGGCACTAGCAGGGTTAGGAAATGATGACAGTATCTTGATGACTTCAACAGAGATGGTTGTTTCTTGGCTGAGTGGTCCTGACTAGAGGGGAGGAAGCTGAAGATCTGAATCATCATGTAATAAGCTATACAACTTTTTATAAAAGAACTCAGGCTTTTTGGTTGTTGTTGATTTGACAGTTATTCTAATATTGCAAGAAATGTGTTTCTTTTTAGTTAAGTGACCAGAAAAGGAACTGGTTCTTCATATGTATTTTATGGATCAGGCCGCTAATGGAGAAAATAAGTTCTTATGTGTTTTTTTTGGGGGGTGGGGTGGGAGGGGTGTGTATGTATGTTTTTTTCTTTGTCCTGTTGCTTACAAAGAGAGAGGGAAAGAAAAAAAGCAAACAATACAAAGTTCTGAAGAATGCAAGCTGTCAGCTATGCTGTGGAATAACTTGGAGGTTAAATGTGAATCCCTGCAGTATATTTTCTAATTTGGATTTTGCCAAGGTTACCTTAAAAACCTTAATGCTTTTTGCAGTGTTTACAGCAAAAACTGCAGATGTGCTTCTTAGTTATTAAAGGGAAAGTATATGAGAGGGAGGTGGACTAAGAGGGAAGGAGAATGAAAGGTCAATAATTTTAATTCTACCTCGCTGAATTCCAAAGTTTGAAGGGATATATTTGCTTGAAAGGTCATGCTATGGAAGGTAAGCACCCTGAAAGCAGCGTGTTCAGGGTTGCACAGTGGAAATAAACAACAAGGTAACTTGCTGGGATGTTTGCGTGTCAAAGGTGACAAAAAAACCTGCCTTTTTTCAAAGCCTCTCAGCCCTCTGCAAACTCACTGGGATCAGGACTGGAGTTTAAAGGCAACACACTGGTGTTTGCTTTAACTCCTTAGACAAAAGCCCTATCCAGAAGCCAGCAAGATTTCACTCCTTACTGAAAACAACTAAAAGAGAGAGCAGTAGGCTTCGTATCAGGGCAGCACTTGAAACTTTCAGTGTTTATGAGCTCAGTGAGTTCACACTGTGTTCCCTTAAATATGAAAATTCTAGAAAAACAAAGGCTGGGCACAATGATCTGCAATGCTGACTTCGATTATGAAAATCCTTCTGATGGTAATTTTGAGGCTAAATATATCATACTTTGGTCCTTTGCTTGCACATAACCCAGCACAACAGATTCCAAATTTATGACTATTGCCCCTGAGCACTACTACGACACAACAGTGGATACTGATAATGCTATTTATTCTTCAGTTAAAGTTACCTGGAAGGAGTGAGATCCTTCAAGTCAAGTATCAAGAAAGTTTTCCTTTAACAGCCACCCCTCCTCTCTGCCCCCCTGGCCAACTCTTGCACGGTTCATTAATGGATTTTAACTATATAAGAGTACTGGAAAGAAGGAAAGTTCTTACAGGCAAGGACGATGGAGGCACACGAAAGAATAAGTGACTTATACAAGGTCATGCAGGAAACCTGATGCTGTGCCAAGAACAGAGTGTAAGTTCCTTGAGTTCTAGTTAAGCTCTTTGTCCATTTACCCATCCTCCTGCCTGCTTGCCTAAGCCAAATAAACAATGACAGCCACACACACACACACACACACACACGCACATGCACACGTGTACCTACCTACATGTGCACACATTACAGGACGGTATTCCTGCAAACCAACTCAAATGTTTGGAAGCAGCAGGCAAAGTGTGCTTGTGCACCTTTAGTTTAAGCAGCCCTGACTGTATGCATTCGAATGCATGGTGCTTAAACAAGCTCAACAGTATAAAACTGCAGCCCATTGAGCATATGGGCAGTGCAGTCTTTGAAAGGATTTTCATCTGGCAACATCTTGGTGGAATATGGCTCATCCCAGGAATAAAGCACACTGGGTTTTAAGTTCTTTCCCCCAAGTGCATGGGGAACAAGGGCTTTTGAAGGAATTATCATTAGAATATTTTAACACAAGAAACAGCTGATTTAGCCCTTGCCTCATTGTCAGAAATCTTTACTTGAGGCTGAAGACAAGCACAAGCATTGTTAGACTGAACCATTACAGTCTGGCAGACACAAGCAATGGTAAACAGGATTGTATAATGGTGTCAGCAGCTTTAGGAGTTAGCTGGTGCTACTCAGTCTATATTTAATCATACAGTGAGTTTGACTCTCTGATTAGGCTCTACTCCTGTATCCCAGCAAACAGCTGAAATATTGTCTCCTGCTTTAAATGAGAGGAGGATCAGGCTTTAAAGAAAGGGGCTCTTATTTTTTGCAAAGCTGTACTCAATGAGAATGTTTTGGAAATACATCAGCATGACCTTTCAGCAATGTGCCAAAAAATGGGAAAAAAAAGACTTTGGGAACTGCCAACCAGGAAACATTGTTTTGTTTGTTTAAAAAAGAAAACCAGAAACCCGTCCAAGAATTTTTGTGTAAGTTAGAGGCTAAGTCACTCTCCTTTATAATCACTCATCTTTTTCTGGATACTGTATTTTCAGTGAGGGTAGATAAAATCTGGCAACATGCTCATTGGCTCTGTGTTTGGATTCAGTCCCCTTGACAGTCATCTGCCTCCATAAACTTTCATCTCTTAAACTCAAAGCAAGTTCACCCAGGAAAGGAAAAAGAGGGAAGGGGGCTGGGGCGAAGGCTGGTGAACTGCGCAATAAAAATCCAAACCGCAGCTTTTGCCATTTCTCAATGAAGAAAACATTAGCAATGGCCAAGAAGTGCAATAAAATGCCATAAATCACCCTGCTTTTATTTCCTGTATGTGAGCACTACATAAAGATGAATTTCTGGCAATTTCTAGATACGCACAGGTTTTGCAAGTGTGATTATTTCTTCAGGTTGAGTAATTTCAAAATATGCACAGAGAGTGAATTGAAGAGAGACCAAAAGGTGAAAAGCTGTATGTACTACTCCTTCCCCCTGCTCCCTTCCCCCTGTGCTGGCTGTTTTGCAGCGTCAGCCTTCCATGCATCATCAGCTCTCTACAAGCGGTGGAAACCCCCTCCCTAGAAGTCAGAGGCCTTGTGCAAAGCCATAGGATTTGGCTACCCCAAATGCATTCTGGTGCATTTCTTATTCTCCTCCTCCCCCCTGTTTACATTCCAGCTCATTTCTCATTTTCCATGGGAAAGAAAGAGATACTAGCAGGTATAACAAGGGGCCCTTTAAATATTTCCTGATTCCTGCTTGCTAATGGGACCCTGAAACTGCGTTTTACAGAGGTTCTCACACAATGCACTTTTAATAGCAGCATAACTTTTATTGAAGTTTTATTAAAGTGGGAAAAATGTTAAAAATAAATTATAAATTCTTTTAACGCTAATTGTTAGTGTAAAGTGGAATAACTGCCATTTTATTAAACACAAGCAAGTCTGACAAACTCAGACTTCCCATTTTACTTGGAGCTTGGTAATTTTTCTTAGGTGACTGTTCAAAGGGTTTAGATCCCAATTTAATTCACTTTAAGGCTTATTTTAATTTCACAGGTAATTAGAGGTACTTTTCTTCATGTTAAACATACCTGATGTCACAGAATGACAACAGAATCCCCAACAGCCAGTTGGGACATAAAAGGGACATATTAAATGGGACATATTAAAACACCCCCCAACATTTTGTGCCCCCTCTAGCTTAACCAGTTGGCTAGTAAGCACCGAGCCAAATTCTGCCTCAGTGACACATATGCAGCCAGCCTCCCCCGACCTTAATGACAGTTCTGTGCCTACGTCTAAGGGCAGAATTTGACCCATTTTTTCCCAGGGTGGTAATGGGCTCAGATGCATCTTCCTTCTCCTATTTTGCTCTGCTGATGGATGAGCACGGCACACCAGCACAAACAATCGTGGTATAGATCCTAAACATAAATGCCATGTTAATTTCAAGGTCTATTAGCAACACCACGAAAAAAAAAAAATGTTTGACAGGACAAAATCTGCAGGGGAAAAGAAAACATTATTCTCAAGCTTCAGGGAGGTTATTATTACAAACAATGGAGAATTGATTAATTATATTTAACGCTATTAAAGGCAGTTGACAGTGTTCCTTTGAGCGAGCACACCGAGGTCCCGAACACCGTGTGATTGCTGCCCCAGTGCCCAGAGCTTTCTAACTCACCACCGGGTCACGTTGGGAACACTCTGCACAGCATTTGTGGAAGGGCTGCTGGGAAGCGCCCTGTGCTGAGCACACACACACACACACACACACACACACACACTCATCAATAAACTGAAACACAGCCTGCCCCCCCCGCCCCCCGAGCTTGTTATGCTTAATTTCTGAGTTGGTGAAGTGGGCTGCTGCACACTCTCGGGGCTGTTTTTTGTTTCGTTTGAAAGCAAGTGGAAAGGCA
The DNA here is from genome assembly GCF_027477595.1 of Haemorhous mexicanus. Classification (NCBI taxonomy): domain Eukaryota; kingdom Metazoa; phylum Chordata; class Aves; order Passeriformes; family Fringillidae; genus Haemorhous; species Haemorhous mexicanus. The sequence continues at coordinate 53,282,645 of NC_082343.1, forward strand.
AAAGCAAACAGGGTTTTGGCTACGAAAGGATGACCTTCCTTGTAAAGAATTTAAGTCTTTTTAACTTCAGAGGGGAATGAGGCAGGAATGCTGTTTGTATCTGAACACTAACATGGTGAAGGGGAGTGGGGGGAGGGAAGCGGCATCTTCCTCCTATCACTTCGGCGCTTTCAAAGATCCCCATTTCCCAGAAGTACTTCTGCAGCAGGATAATATAATTATTAGCAGCTGTTAAAACAAACAACAAACAACAACAAAAAGCGCCGGCCAGGACTGGCATGTCTGCACATGCCTGAATGCTCGGAGCGTTGCAGGGAGAACTCCAGAGAGGCCCCTTTCCCCGCGCACCGCTCGCATTCAGGCCGGGCGCAGCCGGAGCGCGGAGCAGCAGGGCGAGGACGGCGGCCAGAGGCATTTATTTTCATCCCTTCACGTTCTGAATGCCGAACACTCCTCCATTTGATGAGTGGAGCATTGATTCTTTCGCTTCTCGAACACGCTCTCCCATAAACAAAGGGCAGAAGAGATGACTTATTTCAGATTTAGAGAAACACAGGGGGAACAAATGAAACAACAAAAGCTGCAAAGGCAAAAACTTCCACGCTTTTAAAGAGGAGTATGGGGAGAGGGGGAGAGGGGCGGAAAGAGGTTAAATGATGGTTTGCTCCGGTGGCTTTAAAAATCTGACAAGTGGTAGGACTTCTGATCACATCTTTTGTTGTCATGTGGCTGATGTTCTTGGGATTGCGGGGGGGTGTGGTTTGGGGGGGATGCAGATCTTTCTCTTTCCCTTTTTTAACAAGAGCCTTCAGGGCCTTAAATTCTGGCTAAAAGTTTATAAACATGATCCTGGGAATCTGTAAAATCCAAAAGCAAATAAAAGCATTCCCATGAGAATTGTTTATTAAAATCACATGATTTTTAAGTAGCTCTCATGATTCTGTGGGCCAGTTTCACGATTCTGAATGCTCAAGGCTGGCAGTATATATTCTACCTGCTCCCTGGGACTACTTTTTCTGATTAGCCGGCTCTAGGCAGCTACTTGGTCTGCAGATTCCTGTTCGGAACCCTCCATTCATTTATTAACAAGGCAGAGGGGCACAGGTAGAGTGTCAGCCCCATGAATATGAATGCCCTGCTTGACTGATCCGAGTGGCAGGCACCAAAGCAGCGACTCACAGCAATTTAAAACGTGACTGCCTCCAAGAGTGCGCACCCTCCCTCCGTCTCTCCCTCCCTCCCTCCCTGCTTCGAGGATCCCATGCCCGAACAGCGATGCGGTGTGCTGGTGCAGAGCCGCCCTTCCTTTAGGCTGGGGCTGCAGTGGCCGAGGCACAGGCACAGGTTTGGGATGTGCTGCCGGAGGACATCTGGCCTAGGGGCAGGGCGGGCAGGAGGGTTTGAAACCCCTGTGGCAGAATGCACCGGCTCTCATGCCCGAGCCTGCAGCTAAAATGAAATGCAAAATGGCACATATCGCATGCATGTCCCCTTTGTCTGGAAGGGAGAGACTTCTCTCTTTAAAGGGGCAGTACGCAAAAGCAGAGGGGTTTCTGATGCTGCTAAGATTCCCGGTGTCTTTCCAGGCTGGATAATAATTGGCAAATGTCAAAGTCTTAAACAATATTTAGTGGTAGTTAAAACTGTGACTAAACCCCGAAGGTTGGTATTAAATCCAGACAAATCCCTTTAATATACTGGGCCAGACCTGCTGTAAGTATTTATGAAACTTTCCAGCCTGGACCCCTCTCCACTGATAATGACGGTCAGTCTTGTTATCACGGACCTCTTCCTTTGTCCTTCCCTTGCCTGCCAGGCAAAGAAGCTCTGCCGCTTACATTTTCTTCTTGACCCTCCTTGTCCTTTTCTCAAGTGCCTCTTATGCTGGTTAGATAAAAGGTAGCAGTGTTCTAAAACGCTGCCTCTGTAGTTTTGCTATGTAAAATGACATTCATTCTGAAGAGTGGTAAGAAAATAATGATCTCATTAGAAGAGAGTTTAGCTGTGTAGTGGTTCCTCTCTGTAGTGGGAGATTAAATAGCAGCTAACTACAAACAATAGTCATTTAAACAAAGAGCCGGCATCAAAGTTTTTATCTCTCTTTCTGCCCTTCAAGAACATCATCAGAAATTGATCCTCTCACCACTGCACATTTTCATCAAAGGTCCTGAATTTTAAGCTTGAAACACTAATTGTTTTGTGCATGTGTGAGTGTGTCTATGTGTGTTCTAAACTGCTTTCTCAGGTTGGTGATCTAACTAATTATTGGTGACATTTCACTTTTTTTTGGCCATGAACTTTCTCCATTGTTGTTTTTTTTTTTTTCTTTCTTTCTTCCTCGGAAAGAAAGAATACAACTCCTGTCTCAAAAAAGAGAGGTGAAGTGGCAGAAATGAAAGAAATAATAGTGCAAACATTTTTTTCTCTTCTGTGTACGAGGAATGCTAGGAGCACATGGTCACTGCACATTTGGGAAATGGAATAAAAGAGGTGGCTCAGAATTGCAGATGCTGCCTGGACTGTAATCAGAATAAGAGAAGGATGGGAATGATGAACCTGGCATTTCCAGTTTTGTGCCACATCTCGGAGAATGGTAAAGTGTAATTGCAAGACAAGAAGCAAGGAAGCCTTGAAAATAAGCAGCCTCCCCTCTTTCCTCTGACCCAATACCCTCCACCTCCTCAGGTACATCATTTGTTTCCTTTCTGAAACAAGAGCCTGCCTTCCTTGGTTGATGCCTGCTCACAGCAGAACCTCCTCTCTTTGCACTCATGCAGCTTTTGAACTGTGGAAGGGGAGAGGCATGAAAAGCAGACCATCCAAGAAGGTGTTGCTTAAAACTGAAGCTCTCTAGTTGCTGCTCATGCTGTTGCAATTGCTGCCCTGCAGCACCACGGAGGGGCCTGCATTTCAGGGATGGCAACAAGCAGAGGAGTGGTCTTTAGTGATGATTATGATGCTGGTTCATATGTGCATACATGCAGCAAACCCCAAGTTGTTTGATTTGTGGTTGGCTCAAATTTGAGCATGCATTCTACATCAGTTAGGAAAGAACACCTTGTGAGAAAATTACTCTCACTGTAGTGCATGAAAATGCTTCATTTTTCTAAACGTCTTTGCTCAGTGTGAAGAACCAGACTCATGAAGACCCAAAATAGACAGCTGTCACTGTTTTTTAAGGGCAGATATATGCAGTCACCTACCTTTATCGTGACCTCCAAATGCCAATTATATCTCTAGGAAATCTGAAAGAAAAATGTCAGGCTTTTTGTTTGAGATTTCCTGTGAAAAGTGAAAACTGAAGCAATAGCTTGGTTAAAGCTTCAGTCTAGTTGGGGTTGGTCTGATCTGAATGGATTTCTTTCTGGAACAATTCTCTTCGCTGTGGAAAACATTGTAAAGTATGTATTTTTCTTTCCTTGAAAGTACATTTTTATTCAAAGGGACTTTTTTGTCTTTTAAATGAAAAACATTTTGACCAAGTCAGCTAGGGGTATAAAAGTGCCCAAATACTAGCGAGTCTAAATTCCTGACCTCTGATCTGGAGCAGTTACTGAATGCATAATGTTGAATAGCAAAAAGGGAAGAAGTGTAATAAAAGATAATAGCAGTGACTTCTACTACCCACATCCAATCGAGAAAGAAGTTATCTAAGGACATTGTAGCACTCACAGAAGCCGCTAAAAAGAAAGCAGGAAGAAAGAGAAAACAAATTGTGATTAAATGGCGAAGTTCAAAATGCTGTTTGAGGTAAGCAAGATCCTCTGGAAAATGGAGAGAGAGCAGGAATGAAGCCAAAAGTAAAGAGTGCAAGCTATGATAAGAAAAAAGAAGATGAAAATTCTGAAGAATGGCAATTACTTGATAATAAGGGTTATTTAAATATGTAAGATACCGTAAGCCCATCTGTCCACAGGATTTCAAGGATGCAAGGAAAGCAATTAAGGGGAACAGGGTTCTTCCAGAGAGTTTTGACAACTCCTTTGATTGCCAGCGGGGTAGATGGTACAGAGGAATGCAGTGAATTTGTGGAAGAGCCAAATTAGTTTCACATTGGTGCTGTGCAAAGTGCACAAAAGCATTGCCTTGCAATGCCAGGCCATGTGTGTGACCTACCTGGGGTTGTGGCTGGAAACACTTCTTCCAGAGCTGGTGACAACCCTCAGGATGGCGACTTGTGTGGATGGGCTGAATCCTTGGGAGCTGCCTCTGCTATTTCCGAAGGTTTTTTCCATGCTGTTACAAGGCTCTGGTTGTTCAGCTCTGCTGCTCGCCCTGCCTCTCTGGGGAGCAAAGCAGTCAGGACAGCACTGGCTAATGAACGGAGCACAGCAGCAGGAGGTCTTCCACCCTGGTTTATTCATTGTGGCCCCAGGTTTTACTTAGCAAAACTCCTTCACTCACAAAACAAGTTTAATGCTGTCTCTGATACAGTGTATGGCTACTGTACCTTGACTTTCAATTACATTAAATCCTATTATAATCACTTTCTTTATAACAAATCCTCTTTAACACCTGAAAAGCTCAGTTCCCATGGGTGCAGTGCTGTGTTCTTGAAATAAAAAACAGTGGAATTCTAATGGAAATGCATTAACTGGGAGAATACTTTGAAAATGTGCCTGGCATGAAAGGCCTTCAGCACGCAGCTTACATTCAAATAGCAGAGAAGAAAAAAAATTTCCAGAGCCAAGCACTTGTACACCAGCTGCCTTAAGACAGAGTGTCTGAATCACTGTGTTATCACAGTAAAACATCTTGTATGGAAAATCATCACTATCCAAAGACAGGTCAAGTACAGGTTATCTAAGTACTGTTATTATAGAACTGAATGTTTTCCATCAAAACAGGAGCAAGAATTTGAAGAGATTTACGGTGATGGCCAAGAGGCTCAGTGGTATAGTTGATAAACCACGGAGCTTCTTTGTGATTCTTTTATTTGTTGTTGCTGCTTTCTTTTTTTTTGGCTGGCAGAAGGGCACCAAAAGTAGTGTGCCACTATTTGTTAACAATTCTTTTCAGGGTTGTACCCTTCCTGGAAAAATACAAAGATTTTGTGCATGATTCACATGATGTTTGGTTTTTCTTATATAAAAATTACCCGGCTGTTTTCTATTGAAATGAGAAATAACGACTCAGTTCACTTCTTTGGGGGAGATAGAGAGAGAGGGGAAGAATATTTCTAACACAGATGCAAATCTGGTACCTCCATCCAAACAACTGGGCCTTTCTCAATGCATTTTACATACAGCTCGAAAGGGACATGCTCACTCAGGGGTTCTAGGAGGTAGCAGATAAAATGAATGACATGAATAATTCATGCCTTTAGGGTACCATACGCATCTTGGTCTGTTTTCCATGCTAGTTGGGTTTGCTGAGGGAACCTGGAAGCCTGAGCTACACCTTTATGCTTACAAACTACCTCTGGGGTTCTCTCACACACTGGCCAAACACTGAAGAATAGATTTTTTTGCATACATTTTTCAGCAGTAGAAAAATCCCCAGCCCTGTTCTTATCCTGAGTACTGGTTCATGCCTTTGCTTTCTTGGCACTACCCCTAAGTGGGGAATATGCTGCAGACACAGTTTGTAGTAAATGCTTTCCTGGGTAGATCTTGTGAAATAATTTAACTTACGCTTTAACTTACATGACCCCTCTTGGTACATACATACCTTCTTTAAATGTCACCAGATTTGGTTGCATGTCAACCAAATTTCTGGCAGTAGTGCTGGTAAATTCTGTGCCAAGCAGGGAGGACTACTCACATGTCCTTCTAGACCTCATCAGCAACAAAAACATGAAATAATGATCATGGTTTTCCAGTGCAGGCGGCTGCCTTCTGACCTAGAGCTCTGTTTTGGTGCTAGTGGGGCCCCATACCAGCTGATGGTCTCTGTGAACCTGCACCCTGAGGGGCTGGAGTCTGTCCTTAAGCATGTGCACACATTTCTCCTTGGTTTTCAAGCTAGGGACACAACAGTGTATGCAGGCGTGTTCTACTGCTAGAATATGGCAACATGTGATGGCTTTGTTGAATGGTGAATGTGCACTGACATAAGGCAATACTCTCTTCCAAAGGGAAAAAACCCATTATTTTTTTTCTGTATAGAAACCTTTTTATAGATTATTGTGTGTATAATTCTGCGGAAGTAGCATACTTCTTCTTGTAAAGTGGAGCTAAAAAATTGTCTGAATTTTGTGGAAAGGTTATGTAACTGTACTCTTTCTTTAAATAGTACTTTTTATTCATACTGCTTACTTTCTCATCAGTAGGAAAAAAATATTTTCCTAGCACAAAAGGTAATTTCCAAAGGACTGTAATTAGTTCGTGAAAACTCTGCCTTTTGTCATATCTCCTCAGCTGAAATGGAAAAAAGGATGGACCTTTTCCTTTGTTAAAACAAAAACATAGCATATGAGGTAAGGGAGCCTAAAGGAATCATATGACAGTTTGTGTCTTAGGTCTACAGAAAATGATATTGCAGCAGTACTGTAGATTCATGACTTCTCACTTTGATTGCCAACTTTTGGAAAACCTAGAAGTGGTAACTGTCATCTATTTCTTTGCTCATGTCTCCTGAGAGAGAGCCTGGAGTCTTATGAAAAAGAGGTATAGTTCAAGTGCTAATGGGGAGATAAGAAGGAAGCTATAAAAGCCCTAATACTGCAAGGTGACTCTAGCACAGTCACCTACACTTTTGATCTCTGAGTATCACCTGAGTTCACCACTGTTTTTTGGTCCCAAACAGGAGGGAAGAGGTACTAACAGAAGGAAAAAGACTGCTAGAGATTTGGGTAAAATTAAAGGAAAGAGATGAGGAAAGAAGAAAAAGGGAAGGGCAAACATTGATGGCAGTGGATAATAAAGAACGGCGCCTAAAAAGATATTCTGTCAGAAAGAATATTTTAAAAAAATGTAATAATTTCATTTTGGGTGATGTTTTTAAAACTGTGTACAAAGATCATAAATTATAGAAATAGTCAGAGACAAGAAGAAAAGAAAGAAATTATGGGAACAAGAGGAACTAAAATCTTCTCACCCTGTCATTTTCATCTTTCTTCTATGTTCTTATTGTGAAGCACTGCCAATAAGTGATTTATTTTTTAATAATAAACACATGATGCGACCATTTCTGCTGTATCCCTTAGATTATGGTCATGGATGAAGAAGGGAGAAATATCTTCTGAACAAAGGTTCTTATTTACATAAAGATATAGCTAATCCTAAAATCATAAAAAATGATACTGTAAATAAATTTGGGGCCTATAAATAGAACTCAATTTTAAAGGGCTTACTTAAATAGGCTCAAACCACAAAATAGAAGTTTATTGAAATATGGCTTTAAATAGAAGTTTATTTGAGTAGGCACAAGCCATACATTTCAAATCCAGATTTAGAAAACCCCAAATTTTAGGAGTGTTCGGAGCTATGGTTTTTGTTTCATCCCATTATAGAGGAGGTTACTTTTCATTTAGATTAGGGTTGATATTTCATATGCATCCAAAATCTGGAGCTTAATTATGTGCTCTGCTTAAAAACAATAACTAAAGAAGGAACCAGAACTTCTTTATTTTTGTCAGTTGTATTCTAATCAACGATTTTCTTTTGTAGTTCTGTTGTTTTGTAACAACCATTTTTACCCTGAGTTTTTTCAATAAGCATAAAGACATTGACCATTAAGTTAATGAAATTAGTGAAGGTAGGAAAACAATAAAAAACATTATAAGGTATTACTAAACATGCATCTAAGGAGATTGGGAATACTATATGGTTTATTACTTGAGGAGCAACGTGGGATACTGTAACTAAAATCTGTTTCATAATTCATATACACGAGAGGATAGAGTTAGCGTTGCAAATGGTGTAACTCAGCATAAATTTAATGGAACTATGCCAGTTTGTAACAGGAGGCTCTCTGCATCTCAGAGGGGTTGACTTTTGCTTCTGAAAAAAATTATCAGTGCAGTGACAACATCTCCCACTGCAGCTGGCACGGAGGGGATGGGTGGCAAAAAGCTGGTGTTGCCCTTGATGGGAGCTGGCTCTGGCAGCATGCAGTGGCCATGCTTTGACTAAAGGGTTGTCTCTGTGGGGCTAGAGAAGAAGAGATGGGGTTGGACATTCTCTGAAGTAGGAAAGGCAAGAAAGATGCTGCTGGATAAGTGCTCTGCCAAAGCTGCAGTACCCCAGCATTGGTCTGCCTGGTTTCTCTGCTGGGAAGATGGGCACAGGGAAAAACATTCCTGTAAGGAGGGCAAGGTAAATACAGCAGTAAATGGCAAAGTGATGTGTGACTGAAGCTTTTTGATAGGGCTCCTGGCTAAATCTGATGAGTCATTATGCTTTGAGGAAGCAGAGCAGCCCGTGTGAAATACAAGATCACGTCACAGGGAACTGCATCTTTCCTGCTGTGAAACAGGCTGCTACTGTGGCAGGTAAAGAGATGCCTCTTAAGAAATGACACCACGTTGCTTGACATATCTGCTCTTTGGGCTCAGTTCTGGTTTGCAGCAGCAAAGCGAGCTACAGGGTCCTTAAGCGAAAGCCTGACTGTGGTGAAACCCCTGAGTTTTTTGTTATGACCTGCAGTGTAGCAGGGATTTTAGCCTTAGGTCAAATCTGCTCTGAAAAAGTAATGTAAAAAAACCGTCCAGGTCCTCTGAGACAGGAAGTGCTTAAAATTCCCTTACTAAGATTACGCTATTCTGCCCTTTGAATACTTTGCTTACACCTTTGTAGGTGGCCTGACTACACATAAGAGTTGGAAATTGGAGTGGAAGGCAGCCAGTGTTAGCAGGTATTTGTTGATTATAACAAAATAAACTAAGGGAAATGCAGAAAAATGTCTTAATTGGTCTCAAATTACATGGCCATCCTTACTGGACTTCTCATAGGCTCCTTGAAATTTTACTCGTGTGAATCAGTATTTAGCCATGTCTGCCTTCCAGTCAAAAGGAGTAAAAAGATATTTTGCTTACCATTCCATTAATTCTTTAACACCTGCTCAAATGCATGATTCTCCAGGCTGTAGCATGCTCAGAGATGAGAGCCTGCAGGATAAATACTAGCTAATACACTAGAAATAATGCAGTATCCCTGTGGAAGCAGAAGTAAGTACTTGATTTTGGCTTGGTGTATGGTGAGGCTGTTAGGAAGAAAAAAAGAAGAAAAAAAAAGGGGATTGCAGAACTGTGACACAGTGTTTTAGAAATTTTATATCCCTTCTTGTATAGCTCCTGTAGGGCTGCTGGAGACCTAAAGGAAGCTCGGTTCGATTAATACAAGGCAGCTAAACCTTTTCAAGCAGCAGATAGCCTTTGAGTTTCAGAAATGTATCTTATGCTTTTGGCAAAGGTTGATGAGTCATATATATTCCTTGTGCGTTCAACATGAGGATCAGGCTAAAATTAACCCCATTCTGAGGCAGAAGGTAGGCAACTTGACACTGTGATCCATTATGCTAAAGAGAAATGTTTCTGTCTAAACCCAGAGGTAAACTGCACAGACAAGGAGTCATTGAAATGAATTATGTGGCCAATCTTGTTAGGCCTAGGTCAGAAGCAGAGATATCTCTCTATTTCTGTTCCTCCACCTCCTAAGTACATTTAGCCTTTACACTATTAGACTTCCCTGGGCCCTTTTTTAAAATGTCACCTGCTCCACAGATTCCAGCATTTTGTATTTTTAGATGCTGGGGTCAGGATGAGTGCAAAAATAATGACATTTCTGCCCTTACAAGTAATTCCTTCATTTTATTGCTTGTAGGAATGAGCCATAATACAGAGTGAAGGAAAACTGCTTAACCATTTTAACCTCTCACAGTCTGAAAGAGAAATTACAAGGGAAAGGAGCCTCTTCCTAACCCAGTAACCTTTCTCGTACCTACCACCATCATGAAGAAGTCCCTTCCTGGTGTGCTTTTGAAGCTACTTGCATGATGGGCAATGGGGTAGTGTATTGTAAGGCATTTTGTCCCTCTAACCATTCTGGAAAGCAGCTTTGCCAGAAACCCAGCTGATCTGATACTCTCATTTCTCCAACCACAATTTTTTTTTTTTTAGATTTCATTTAGCGCTTACTGTTTTTCCCATTCAGAGCAAGGTCAAATGCTTGTTCTAGGCTCTCTTTCTGACTTTGAATTAAGATGCTTTTCTCCCCCTCTGCCCCCCTTAATGTGCGAGGCTATGTCACTGCTCCTGAACAAGGAAGTGAAGCTGTTTTATGTGGAATCAATTATCACTGGCAGACCCCAACAAGCCATTTTCAAATGGGAAGATCTGACTTAATTTTTTTTTCTTCCAAGACAAGTCCACGGTAATTCCCATTTTATGTGGGGGGGATATTTTCTCAAATGAACATCAACTTTCCAAACATAAATGAGGAAACCCTTACCAAATAATTTTTCACTTATTAACTAGAAGGTCCATTATATTTGAGACCTGGCCATAAGTGTGCTAAGAGCTTCTTCTCAGTGTCCCTGTATTTTAAGGTTTGGACCAGTAATTCTGGTCTTCAGTGCCTAATTGTCTCAAAATGTGGTTTTCTGTCCCTGCCCTTAACCAGCTGAGATTGCTTCGAAATATGAAGAGCAAGACTGTCAAAAGGAAAAGACAATCTCACGGAGGTATTCTCAGAAACAGTATTAAACTCAGTCTTCTGGGGATACATTTTAAAAAAGGATCCGATTTACCATAAGGCTGCCTTGCAGTGGTTAGCCTGGTGTAGTTGTCCCCAGGGGAATACATTCAAGTGTGGTGGTGGGGTAAAGAAAAGCATGTGTTTTTTATTAAGAACTTTTAGCCCTTTACCATTTCTGTAAGGAAACACCACCACAGATGATAACTGAGCAAAGGAAAGATCGTATTTTAAGTGAATTCCTATGCAATCAGTGATGATTTTTCATGCCTTTTCATCACTTTTATTAGTATTTTAAAGGAGAAATAAAGAATACATAGCTATTAAACCCATGAAACCCTCCACAAACTCTCTGATGCAAAAAAGAAAGAAAAACAATCTAAACCATTCATTATAATTTCAACATTTGTCAAAAACTTGATGTAAAAATAGAAAGGAAGGAGAAATTACGTGTTGATCTATATTTAGTGTAATCAGGCTTTTGAGTGAAGTTTTGAGGCCCATATTTTCATAATTGTGTGTGTGCAACTGATTGGAATTTTATGGCAGGCGAGCTTTCCTTGAGGGAGGGAGATAGATTACTGAGTCAATATTTGAGGGCTCTTTTGTTTTGCTTTGTTTTAATGTTATTGGAAAGTCTGGGTGGCAGCCATGATAAGTGCTTTACAGCTCACAGATTATTAAAAAAAAAAACAAACAACTAATTATTAAAAAAAAAAAAAAAAAGCAATCAATTGGGTGCACATGACCAGTACAGGAGAGCAGTGATTTAAAATATTTGTCGTGTGTGCTTTGCATCCATGGAAATACCATATGAAGCTGTACTAATGATCAGGATAATTTATTTGAGAAGAGACTTCTGGATCAAGTTAGTTTGTATTAGAAATTCAGACCTCATTTGATTGCTACCTGTGAGGCCTTTAGTGAAATGAAAAGGCAAGGGTAGAAGGGTGTTGTGCTGTATGCTAAATATTAATAAACAACAAAGTAGAAGGTTTGGCTCAACACCAAGTCTTTTAAAATATACTTCTGTGATAAAAGCATCCTTGATATCTCAACAGCTTTGAGAATTCTTAGGAGTCCACTGGAAAAAAAAAATAGTATATCTTCATATATCATTACCCACTTCTATCCATGTATAGGTAAGTTTATTCCAGCAGGATGCAGGTGACCCTTAGACCACTACTGCCTACATACAAAATTTTCAGAATTCTGGGAAACACATTAAGAAGTTACACTTCTGGAAACAATACTCCTCTGTCAAATCTCATAAAGCAGTACAAACCAGAGAGATTCCATAAACTTTGCAAGTTTTGTACAGCCATGTTTCTTGAAAAAAAGCAACTCCCCTGTTGCCCTTGGCTCCAAGTAAGCTTTTTGACTTGTCTTTTGCCATGCACTTGGAATATAACGAATCCTTCAGCTTAATGAGATATTGTCAATTAAAGAAGCTGAGGGACCAGATTTTGTTCTTTTTTATTGCTTCTGAAATGCTTTACGGAACCAAACATTAATTAAAGTATACAGGTGCACATGTGTGCCCACATATACACACTCACATGTGCAGATGTCGTCCTAAATGGAGCAGCATTTTATCTCCTGAAATTTCAACTAAGTATTTTTAAAATAGACATAAAATGGAACCACCTACTATTTGAAAAACTTCAAATGTTGTGTTTCATTCTTTTGGTGTTTCCAGCCCTCTGTGTTTCCCAGAGTGGAGCTGTGTAATCTCACTGGAGAAAACATAAAAGACATACAAACTGGACTTCATAAATATGAAGTAACCTAAATCAATTGCTGCTTTAAGAAAAGCGGCCGTATTACCTTGTTGTTTCTCTGTCCTCTTATACAAAACAATTTTGTGCCAGACTGAACATTGTATAATTTGTGTTAAAAAAAGTTGTAGAGTCATAATTTCTGATTTATTCTCATGTTAGTTTAGGCTATTCATAATAATAATATCAACACTATCTAGCTCTTTTCTGAATCCTTAATTCAGGGGTCTGAGAGATCATAGAAAAGAAGGAAATAAAGAAAAAAAAGAAGAAAAAAATGCTAGGTATATATTTTCCTGATTTTAAAGTTGGGAAGCAGAGACAAAGTAGAGAAGAGTGATTTTCTCAGTGTCACCCATGAGGCCAGTGGCAGAAAAGGGGACAAAATTCCAGATTTGCCGAGAACCAAAATGACATGGTATCCACCTTCTCCCCTATCATGGGTGATATCACACACACTCTTCCTCAGGCTACTTGTCTACCAAGTAAGCACAAGGATGATTTTTCTCTTGTTTATTATAACTCAAGCTATTTTTTTCCCCTGAAACTAAGCACCAGAGACCCATGCTAAATTTCACATCTCAGAATCAGACATTTTTGCAGGAGCTGTGTTACCACCTTTTTTTTATTTTCACAATGAGACTATATCCTTCGTTCTTCCATTCCTCATAAAACTGACAAAATCATTTCCATCAGAATTTCTTTTTAAGAGTCACCTCAGGCACAAAATAATAATGAAAAATTGAAAATAGCCTTAAGACTGAATATTTGGAGAAATCATATCCATGGCACTGGTGTCTTAAATGCAACATATTTGTTTTTGGGGCCCACTTAGGAAGGCAGTCATATTCGTGGCCATGAACAGTGTTTGGGACACTCTGCAATATTCCCAGCAGCCTATATCCGAGGTGTGGCTGGCTGAGTTTTGCCCCCCAATAACAGAATGCTTCTTCTGAACTTATTTCTTGATAGGTGCCCTGCATCTCATAGTTAAGGACTCACATGTATTAAAAACTGAAAATATATAGGTGGACATCACTTTGATTTCAGTGAGGCAGGTGGCAGATCACTTGAGAATTAGGCTGAGATGGTAACTGCTACTGAGGTGGTAACTGCTGTTAAACCAGACTTTTGGAGGTAATGATGATCCAGCAATAAAGTGCTGACTGTAATAAAAAAGGGAAAAAAACCCCAAACCTCAAACAAGTAAAAAACTCAATGTCTCTTACATCTTTCAAAGGTCAGTGTGATTTTCTTTGTCAGATGTCTGTGAAACAGAGCAGATATGGCATGACACCTTTGCAGCAAGCTTTGGTTTGGTCCAGGGAAAAATGGAACTGGAATTTTGGCATCAAAGATGTTTTTCCTGTATAGTGGAAGAGCTTGCTTTCTCCTCTTTGGCTTTTTGAGGTGACTGGAAGAGTGAGAAGGTTACAAACATTTCACCTGAGTTTCTCTGGCTGTGGAGCAACAGCAGGGGAGATCTGGACTGGGTGTTTTGTATCTTTGTGTTTTTCTGATTTCTTTCAGAGGAAATTCAACCCCAGTGGTATCATCACCTGGCATAGTGATGACTTTGCAGTCCTCTGACTTGTTACATTAGGATAAAATTCACTGCCCTTACAGCCATATCCTGCCTCAGAGCTGCATGCTCCTGACTTCAATGGGAATTCTGTATACGGAACAATGACTGGAAATGCCTGGAGAATTGCATACAGTGACATTATAGCCCATGAAAGCAGCAAAGAACAATAGCCAAAGTTCTTCCTAGGCAATAAAATTATGTCTGGTTTCTTTACTTTTCCTCCTCCCCCCATCCTGGGAAGCTTCCATAGCATGAGATGTAAATTTTGGGGCTGTTAATTTCTAACATCCCTTTTCATTGAATGAGATCTTAAAAATATGCCACAACTTAACAATTCTATTGACAAAGTATCCAGTGAAGAAGCTTTTCATAAAAAAATAGGCACAACTGACATTTGGTCTTGTAATTTTTTTTATTCTAAAAAAGGAAATTAAAGAGTTTTCTTTTGCTAAAATTAAACAATGGGCCCTAACAACAGGAATGCTACTAGCCTTGATCAAAAACCCTCTGAAGTTAATGCAGAAGCTTGCATTGATTCTAGTAAGGCTTTGGGTCAGACCAATTTTGAATTAAAGACAAAATATTAGTTTTGTTACAGAAATGTACTTGTCCTCATTTCCTTGGTATCCCACACCTGCTGTTCTCATAGTGCACATATTTTAACCTGTTTAATTTTTTTCAGGTGTGACACAATTTGAATTAAAATAAACAGCTGAACCTCCACACATAGCACATTTGAATATTGTCCTGGAGAACAGAGAACCAACAAAATTAATGCTTCCTTAGAGGTTTCTTAACTATATTAAGATTTATTTTTTTTTTTGTTCTGCATAGGAAATTTTTCCCCTTCAGCAAGCACACAGGCAGGGATTTCTACCTAAATATCTTGTAGGATAAAGAAGTGTCCCTCTCTAACTGCCCCCTTTTTCTCCCACATACTCTTAAGCCCAAGCCCTTATTTGGGAAACCAGAGTTTTCTTAGCCATTTTCTTCCCAAGCTGTCCATGACAAACAGGATTCCTAAGAGTGGTGTATTGCTCACAAATGTGTCAGCAAACTGGTCATTTACAGAGATCAGAATTTTTTCATTAATATGCCCACTTATTTGGGAAGGGTTTTCAAAATATTTGTTCCCTTTACCATGAGTGTGGCACCGTGAGATGACACTTTCCTCCACATAAGTTGAGATCAAACTACCCCACACAGATAAACCAATAGCAAATATGACTCCAACAGCCAAAACAGGTTTTCCTCTCTCATAGGGGAAAGCACCCATATTTAAAGTTTGCATTGCATCCTATCAGATAATGTTAGACCTTATTATCTAATGTAGTACTTACAATACCCATAAATCACTCAATCTGACATAAATGCAGAGAATATTAATTCTTTTCTTTGAGCAGAATGCAATCATGCCTTCATACTGCCTTAAAACCAGTGAGGAGTCATATCCAATAACTATCCCAATTATCTCTCAGCACAATGTTTTCCACCTGCAAGGAATGATTATGTGTCAGTAATGATGATAAAGTCCTTAAAGAGATGTTGATGCCTCATGGAAAAATTTGAAAGACATATTGTTTAGAGAGAGTTCTGCTTACAGACTGCATCACATATATCTGATGTATTTCTTTTCCCTATTTTTTATTACTAAGGACATATGCATAAAGAGATATTGTGTGTCGGGAAATAATCATTACACAGCTAAAGTAGAAACTGGCAATCATGTGGGTTCTATTCTTGTTTTGACAGAGACTTCACAATGACCTTGGGGAAGTTTTGTAACTGTTCTGTGTCCTACTCCAATGTGAAGTGGAGGCAATGCCTGTATGAGGCTGAGTGTCAATCCATGGCAAGGTGTTCCATATTGTAGGATGGAATGTGCCAGGAAAGGGTTAGAGCGTGTTCTTGCCATTTATACCACAAGCTGTAGTTCTCTTCCTGTTGAGCCTAAATGCAGAGATGAACATCTATCTGTTACTGTTTAGGTGCTATAATAGAAGATGCACTGAAAAAAATTGCAATGTAAGTAGTAAAAATTGAGGAAAAAATGAACAGAGAAGACTGTGATGTTGAGAGGGGACAGTCTTTTATCAAAGGTACCATAGTTTTATATATCAAAATATGGAAAAGAATCTTTATTTCATGTCTTGGTTGTTACCTCTACATGGGGAGATAGAAATAGAGCTGTCCTAGTCCCACTGAAGCTCCACCTTGCCAGAGATGTTAGATAATTTCATTAGCTGGAGCCTGCTGTGACATGAGCGTGGCTGGATGGCTTTTAGACAAGAGCTGTCAGAGGAGCTTTGGTCTCTCTGTGTGAACAACTCTGGGTCTCACAGCAAAAAAATGTTGGCTAAACCACAGCCCCTCTGACTGCAGGAGGTAGTGAATGTGCTTATGTTGCAGAATTCAACTGATTTGCAGACCTCACCAACATTCACTCAAAATCTGCTTTCCTAGCAGCACCATTCTGAGTGTGTTTTAATGAGCTGTACCTCCTGCAAAACAGGCTGAATACCAAAAACATATTGCTTCCAGTTCCCTCCCTCTTTTCTTCCCTCTGTTTTTTCCTCTTTCTTTCTCTCTCTCTCCTCTCATGGAAATCTTTGAGGAGACCCTTGTTATTTAAGGGTTTTCCAAAGCATAGGCTCTGAATTCCAGGGTTCTTTTCACCTGTTTCTATCTTTAAAAAGCAACATGAATCTCTTAATACTAAATATCAGTTTTCATGATGTCCAAATGCTAATATCCACAAACAAAATTTTCAGAAGTCAGACTCCTTCATACAAAAGTTTTAACCACTTGCAGCTCCCAGTAACTTTTGCAGGATTAGCACTGACTCCATTTCTATACAGAAGGTCACCTCTCTACACAGGTGTGTGTTTGAGTTTGCAGGACCTGCTGTGGGCAGCCAGGAGGAAAGTTCTGCTTCTTTGCAGGGTCCCTTCAGCTTGTTACCATGTGACTGACAGTCCAACAAGTGAACCACAAAGGTTTACATCATCACCTGGACTTTTAATTGCAACCCTGTACTGAATTATCTCCCCTAATTTTTTAATTTATCTCTCTCTTTTTTTTAAAATTGACAGTACTTCTTGATCTGGCTGTCATCATGCAAACTGTATTGTTAAATGGTTTTAATAGCTGCCTGTATGTGCAGCAAGTAGTATCTAGCATATGTTAAAGGACATATGTCAGTCATAATTGACTTACACTTAGAATTAATTTCTTTTGTGGGTTTAAATCAGATCCTTAATGCTACTTGAATTTTTTTTTTTGTGGTTACATTTTAATACTTTTTTTGTTAAACCTTCCAGAACAATGTCCTTTCCTGGTGGGTGATACATCAAAACCACAAGTGCCAGAGGGGAAAAGACCTGCCATTGAAAAGCATGAAGATATGAATGACAGATTGTTCACTTGACTTGCACATTCAGAAATATCTATTTTGTCCTCGCCAGAGTGAAACGGCTGCTTTGACACAATTGTGGTCTCTTGTACGATGTTATTTCATAGTGTTGAAGCCATTGTAATTCTAGTTCAGATGTGCATAATTTTAAAAAAGAATTATGAAAGAAGGTAATTTTAAATACTCAGGCGCTGACATTTTTATGTTAATAATTTTGGTTTTAATTTCTAAAAAAATCAGAAGTGTGTCACATAGGGGACTTTTGGATTTAGTAAATCTGCTAGCTACATAATTCCTTTTTAAAGAATTAAACTTTGTAATCCAACTCTAACAAACTAGTTATTTTCCAGAGGATGTTAGCATTCATGAGATGTATTGAATTTACAATTCTAGAACATCTGTTTGCTCAAAGAAAGCATTAGTGTAAACAATAAAGGGGTATTCATATTGCTCTGCTAATATTTTGGCCTCAGCTTGAAGCAACTGTCTAGTTTCAATTTGCTCATGTCCCCTGTCTGCTTAAACTCTCAGATGCAATTAATTGTTCTTTTCATTATTTATGATCTTTATACCTGTTCATTAGGACTTGTAGGGAGTCACAATCAAATTTGTTGTTCAGTCATTCTTTTAGAGCAAAAAAGAGCAGCAATCCAGTTTCATCTACTGCCAAAGCATTTCCTGTCTGCTAACCCTATTTTATTATCAATCCCTTTCTGCACAGCATCATGTGTCTATTCTCAAAGTCTTCTTAGCACTAGGGTGAAATATCAATATCTAATACCAATTTTCAAGTAATGTGAAAATGTTAGAATGGCTATTAAAAATGTTGGGAATAATATCTGAAGAAATTGATCCTCTGTTTTTTCCAGTGTCCAACTTCCTGATATCATAGTGCGTAATTTTTTCCTCTCCTGTTAGAAACTATTGAAAAGATACAGCTCATTATAAATGTTTTCACCAAGAAAAACAGAAATTTTAACACTTTACAGAGGAAGCACAAATCAGCATTTTAAATGTGAATGTGGTATCACAGCAAAGACAAAAAACTCCAGAGGTTTGAACTGAGAAAACTTTTAGGATTGCTCCAGCTTCAATGAGCAGAGAAACTGAAAGCATCTTTCCAAAATTTATTGAGCAAATGCCAGAGGAAGGAGGCTCCACACCAAGCGGGGAAAGCACACAAATGTTTATCTTCAGGACATCAAAACTCTTGGCCTAAGTATTTTCTGTTAGAAATCGTGATGAAGTTTGCATTGCTCAATAATGCAAACTGGAGGAAATCAGAAAAACTTTTAAATCTTAAAAATGGGTAAACTGTGAGGGAAGGGTGCTTTAATTTTACATTATCTTGGTCAGAATCTGAAAGATGCAATACATTAACATCTGATTGTGGAAATAGGCAAAAGTGAAGAGAAATATTATTTGTCCTACATTTGATTCAGTCTCAGAAATGGGGTGGAAAAGTTGCCAAGATCATTGTAGGTTATACAACATATGTTGATGTATACCAGAAAAACTGCCTATCAGGCAGTGCACAATCTAAATAAAAACAAGGACAGCAGGTCCATTCGGAGAGATGAAGTAAAAGAATACAAGAAAGGAATGAAATACCTTCTATTGCAGAAACAGAGAAGATGCTGCTGAAAAGATATAAAAAAGAAATTAGTATTTGGCAGAATCAGTTGATTAGGGTGGTCCATGTGCACAGACAAAAGATCTCGTGTGTAGAGAAGAGATCTACATAGGAAATGCTACTTTGGAGCTGTGGAACACAGGAGTGGGATATCTAGAGGAAGGTGCATGACATGGATCTTCCTTAGTGTACACTGGAATAAAAAATTGTGATATTTGGGGTTTGAAAGAAGGATACATATCAAAGGTGATGTAAAGCTAAATAAGGAGCACATTAAAAGATAGAAAAGGGAGGTTATTCTGTCTTGAGTCAAGCAGACTGCTGTGGTGGGAGGCTCTGCTCTTTGCTTTCAGCCTCAGGAGTGATACACTCCTCTGTTCTTGCATGTTAGGTAGGAGCCTGGCTACACTCCAGAACAGTCTTTTCTTTTAGGTCCGTTCTTAGCTTGCTTTCTAGGTAAATACTTTGATAGCAACAGTCCAAGTTGGATCTGAGAATTGGACCCAGCACATATAGCATGTAAGGTTAATACCTGTTTTTAGATTTCTACTGTAGAAAAAAAGTATTAATAATAACAATAATAATAATAAAACCCAAATGCCACCAAACTAAGCAGGATGATAACCTTTACTCTAAAATTGTGGCCTTTGACAAAATGCTGAAATTTAGATTCTGCTATTTTTATATGTCAAACATGAATTCAGATAAAATACACTTCATACATATTTAAGATATTAGAATCATAAACTCACCATGAAATGAACAAGTTTCACTACCTGAGAAATATCCTGACTGACAGGATATAATCAAAATATAAATTTAACTCTGTGTGCTTTAATTGTTAATGTAAACTTATGGCATTACTGTGTGGAGAATGCTGTGTACTGCATTTCCCATGCTACATATGCAATTATGGAACTTAGCTATAGGATTCTCATGTGTCTTCTGAAATCATGGAAGAAATTGTAAATGAATCATATATTTTCTCTTAAACTGAAGCAGAACTGTTCCAAATCTTAGGAAAATGGTGTGGCAAATTAAAACTGACTCCCATTCTTATTTTTTTGAAATAAAGCAATTACACTAATTCCTCAAGGAAGCTAGCAATCAAGTATGTTGCAGAAAGAATGGCCTAAAGACTGAGATGTTTCTGTCTCCTCAGAACTTGTACCACAGAACTTATGCTACCACAGAAAAGTTTGTGGTTTTGGTAGGCTGAAAACAAATTTCTGATGTCTGAAACTGAGGCTATGACCTGGGATCTTGACTTAAGTAAAGCCCATTGCAGATCTCAGCTTCAAAACATGGAACATATCTTAGAGTTAGATTCTGGAGGGATTTCTGGAAATTCAGAACTTAGCCTGTAGAACTAGAAAATGGAACAGATGGATCTGTGCAACAAGTCAGTCTTCAGGAAAATACAGCATCAGTTATTACAGAGGACACTGTAGGATTACAGGTTACCTCAAGTTTATAAGTGCTATATCCATAAAGAATATAGATATATTTCTTTTCTCAATGGTTCCTTTTCCTACAACATTTCTAGTTCAAAGAAAGGTAGAGTGAGGGCTTTTTTAGGTGATAAAATAATTCAGTGGGTGCATTTCTATGAGCAGCATGTTTTTCAATCAATTAATTAGCATTTAATTAGAGGTAGGAAAAGATACAAAGGAAAGGAATGATCAAAAGGAGGAGGGAGGTCAGTATAGCCAAAGGGAGCCAGTATGGAAGAATTTTGAGCATCACTAAACTAGCATTACTAGGACCACTGGTCCCTGGTTGTTTTATTTACTCACTGACAACTTATTTTATTACATTTTCCAGTGGCTTCTTCAGATTGAAGAAAAATTGACCATAGTTGTGCCTGTCATGCCTATCTCAGAACTAGCTCACATCCTCAAGCTCTTCTTGCTTTATGCAGACTGAGCTAAATTACTTTTTTAATTGTATTTCAATGAGAACCTTTTCTTTCAAGTCAGTGCTCAACAGTGATTGATGGAAGGATGTAGGGAAACATTGGCTTTTCTCAGGATATACTGTAGATGACCTTATGTCCTATGTCCTTGTTTCATTTGAAAAGAATAATTACTAATCAATAGTGAAGGGTTAGGTGACACAGTAGGTTAATTTACTAGCCTTTTGCCTCTGGAGAGCTGGATTCTGGCTTAGGTCACTTGTAAAATGGGTTTGGTGGTTTCAGCCTTGTCCCTGGTGGATGTCTGGCCACATCACAGAAAACAGGTTTGAATTTGATATGTGCTAGATGCCTGGCAGTTTCTGCTTAGGGAAATCTCACG
The DNA here is from genome assembly GCF_027477595.1 of Haemorhous mexicanus. Lineage (NCBI taxonomy): Eukaryota > Metazoa > Chordata > Aves > Passeriformes > Fringillidae > Haemorhous > Haemorhous mexicanus. The sequence goes on from NC_082343.1 coordinate 53,303,984, forward strand.
GTTCAAGCTGCGGGGGCAGGTGTGGGCAGGACGGGCACACGCTGACACTCGCAAGAGGAAATGCAGCCCCGCACCGCGCCTGCCTGACACGGGGCACCCGACCAAAACAGCAGAGTTTGGGACAGGACTCCCACTGCAGCCAGGTGCATGCACGCTTTTAAAGACATGAGCTTCTCTTTCTCCCCGTAGCTGCTGAAATCTTACAGGGATTGCCTTTCAGGACATGAAACCAGGGACGCAGTTACCTTTTTCTCAGGATTACCCATCCAGGAAGCTGCTTTCAGTTTGTGCCTCAGTTCATTATGAGAGTTTTATGAGTAAAAATATCTTATCTGTTTATAAATTGGGAAAATAATATAGTTTCAGCCATTTTGTAAAAATTATTTCATGTCTTTGCTCAGCAGCTCCAGATGTTTTGTGCTTTGAATGAGCATCTTGACATTATGCAGGAGGCTACCCCGGTTGCTTACGTTATATAAACCCTTATATGGTGTTTAGAATCAGGACTGCTTTAACTTTGATAGCCTGTTGAAGCTTTATTTTGTTCCTAAAGTGTAACTTTGATTGCAGTCATTAGTATAATTTTGATTTTTAATGCTCATAGTTGGTCTGTCACTGAAGTGTCTGACTTCACTGAGGGTGCAGAAGGGGATTTGAGAAATTCAAATTTGATTTTTGCTTTTTTGCCGTATGCAGAGTGGTCCCTTCTTTTAGCAATCTGTCTCATTGAACTGCAGAAGGTGGGAAAGGAAGAGCGAACAAGGTTAGGAACTGCAGGCAGAGAAGGGGCCTCTTGTTCAGTACTCACAGCTGCATTTCAAGTTGAGTAGAACTATAATTTGAGTATATAAAGAACTGTAAAATACATGATGTATTGATGTTTCATTTTGGGCACAGAAAACTAATGGATAATTTTGACAATTTTGGACCTACTCTCCTTTCTTTTCTGCTGTAAGATGGACTCTTAATACTCATTCTTCCCTTCAGGACATTGAGAAGATTGGTGCTTGAGAAGGATTTAGATGTGACTGTGAGTAACCTAATGAGGTATTGGAAGGGATGAATAATTTTATAATCACTCCGGGTTTTGATGGGCATTAAATAAGTTCAGATAACCAATAAGGAAGATGAAATGAAAATTTGAATAATCACCCATTTAGAGTCTGTGCCAGGGGAAGTCTCATGGGGAGGAAAGTGTGTGGACATGAGTGAAGACAATCACGCTACATATACAGAAGAGGATAATAAAGGCTGGATAGACAATCTTAATTCTGTCACTTCCTAATCCTTGTATGAGTAAATGTGGTGTCCTTCTATGTCACTTTTTTTTTGTTTAATAATGTAGGCATGTTGCATGGTAGTTCAGACATGGCTGCTGCTGTGTGTCTAGGCTGAATTGCCAATTGTCATCTGAATTTTCTTGTTATCTCCCCACAGAAACAGGCTGACTGTAGCACACAGTAATGCTATCACTGCCTAGATCTGCCCTGGTGGGAGCTGCTTGTGTAGGCACAATGCCCTGTACACTGAATTAGCCTTTCCATGGGAGTGAGGAGGCAACTTGTGAAATAATTTCTTAAAGGGCTAATTGCCACCGGCTTCATGGAGATGTTCCAAAGTGACTTCCCCATTGACACCATTTTGGTTTGACCCTACGGTTCATTTTCTCAGCTATGAAGACTTTTTAAAAAGCAAATTTCTAACACATATTTCTAATTTGTAATATATACTTATTAGGTTTACCATGTCATGCATTATAATTGTGAGTTCTAACTGACTGGTTTAACGATACTTCGCAAAGTAAACTCAACATGGAGGTCATAAGTTCAGAATGAATGAATCCCTGGATGTTTACCAAACACCAAAATTAAATTACATTCTTAATTGTTTTGCAAATACTTTGGCCTAACTAATTAAACAGGAATGACTTTCTGCGTTGCTATAGTGCAAGGAATATTAAAGTCTTTAGGACTCATTTCAAATTAGCAAACTCAACTGCTTTCATTGTACACTATGTGGTCAACTAGCACTTCAAAAATAGCAACTCCCGTATCCTCCCAAAACAGACAAACTAAAAAACTAATGATACCTTACAACTTCAGTTGTAAGAAACACCTCTTGAGGACAATTATTAGACTGAGCATATTGAAATTTCCACGTACCTTCCCTGAGGCTCTTAGGGAGTCTTCCAGAGTATCCTAATGAGTTCCTAGCCTGGGAAGAATATGTGTTAAGATGTGTTTTCTCTTTGTCTTGTTCCCTGATTCTTTACCAAAGCAGTGAGACATAGACCTCAGAGTACACAGGTGGGAAGGTAATTCAAAAGGTAAGTTTAGCTGTTTGCACTGGAACAGCTGAGGTTGTATTGTGTCTTTGATCTCTTCCAGACATGAACTTCAGCTTCATGTACTAGTTCCCTGTGTTCAAGAAATGTGTTTCTCTCTCAGGGCTAACAGCTTCTTTGCTCTGGAGTAATAAGGACAGGGCTGTGAACAGGGACACTCATGAAGGTGAGTATCTACAAAGGTTTCTGAAACCTCGGATTTGACTGTGCTCACTGGAGAGTGAGAACAACACGAGCTGTGTATTCTCTGAGATATGTGATGCTCAGCAAGTGGACTGCTACTCTCAGCTGTGCATGGCCTTTTGGTTGAAGACTCTTTCATATTGTCTCATGCTGCAAGGGATTGCAGTAAGCCAAGGAAATATGAAAATTTGGGTTACACAGCAGCTGTGGATAGAAAGGACAGATTAAGATTTAGATGTCTTCACCTTATGTATATCCTTGTATCTGCCATAAACCCATGTGTATCCAATGTATTCTTGCAAGAGGATTATATAGAGACATCAAGGATTTTAAGAGTCTCTGGCTCTTCAATAGAATCATTTTCCACTCCAGGAGCCATCTTCATCCATTTGCTGTTTTCTTCCAAGCCCTTGCAGTCAGTGCTGTTGGTGTCTAACAAGACTGTCTGACAAATGTAACTTCTTTTTTGGAACTGGAGGAGAAAACTCTGAGATTGTTTGCATATACTTTGCTACTGGGATAAACATGGCCTCTGTAGGTCAGGATAATACCCTTGAGTCCTGCCTGGGTCATTTACTGACTTATTCTGCAAAGCAAATTAAAAATGCAGAAGATAAGTAAAAAATATATAGTGTTTTGCATTGTTCTCAGAGATAACCATTATTAAAATGTTAGTCCAGAACAGCCGTTAAGCTGTGCTGGGAAAAAGAAAACTTGTGACCCTTTTGACCTATCTGCTAGTATTCAGAAGAAGTGGTTGTGTGTAAAGCATCTGATGACATCAACCACTAAAGTAGAAAATGGTTCTTCTCCAGATATCTGAACCAGAAAAATACCCCAGTCTGCTAAAACTTCTCACAAGTTTTAAGTGTTCTGCACTGGTTGCTTGGCTGATGTTCCAGAGAGTGGCTGGGATGTTGATACGGGAAGCTGGACCCATATGTAATGGTTTCTAGTTTTTTAATATGTTTTTCTCTGTTTATAGGGCCTGGTTGAACACTTACAGAAACTACATTAAATTCTTAAATGATGACAAAGCCTTAGCTAGTTCAGCAGGCAAGCAAGCAAGCAAGCAAACAGCTAGTATATATATTCCAAGTATAAATGTCTGAATAAGAGGATTTTAAGGAACACGTTCGGCATCTGAAATTCCACCACAAGTTTAGATTTAGGACGTTTTCTCTACTAGTGTGATTTTACCTTTACCTTACAATAGAACTGAACAATCTTCAAAATAATGTTGTCTTTCCAGAAGGGCAAAAAATTCCCCCCAGATCAAATAAGGACAGCTGGTGTCTTCCAAAGGAGATTTTTAAAACTCTGTAAGAACAACAGTTTTTCTAAGGAATGAAGTATTTGTGCAGTCATACATGCTTCAGAGGTAATTGTGCTTGAAAGAATGTTTGTGCATGCTGCAACACTCTGGCAAGTACATCTTCAATATCCTAAATTGGGATGGGCTGCAGAAAATTTAAGCTCAAAGCTACCATTTTTGAAATTGTGTGTAAAATAATGGATTTTGCTGTTATTAAATTCTTTGAAGATCAGTGAAATGAATCTCTCAGGAGAGGAACATAGCAACGAAAACAAACAAAAATGTACACAAGATAGCAGAGTTTTGAAATGGAAGTAGAGCTTAAGCAACTTTGTGTTTTGAAGGAAGGAAAACAGAGCCCTTTTCAGAGAAATTATGCCTCTCAACTGATTTTACTTAGAAAATGAAGAAGTGCATATTTGCTGGGTAGATTTCTTCTCATTGAAGAGAATATATTTTTGGTTTGTGTTGATGATTTTGAATAATCATTTCCTGTTTCTACTAGCAGCTCTCAAACAAAGAGATTTCTTGAGTGATAGCTAAAGAAATGCCATATTCAGCCTTGCTGGGAAGGTTCATAGTAAACAAAACTTTGTGGTTTATTGGTGTCAGTTGGGAAAGGGGCTCTTTTTGCTCCTTGTGTTGATCTCTGCACTTCTATTGCTTATCACAGCTCTTGGTTTTATTGTGCTAATTGCTTGGTGAGAGGCTACAAACAACAATTTCTCTGCTTGATTTAATTTTTATTTTTGGTGGCAGAGTCCCACCTTGTTTTTCACTCACCATAGTATGGCATGAACTTTTCTGTCCGAAGATCCTTTGTAGAGAGGCTGGGATCAAACACCTTGAAAAATATAATTTGCTTTAAGTAAATGCACTATTATAAGACAAGTTTATCTATTTTTATATCAGATATCTTTTAGAACAGTTTTTCACCAGTACTGTCTCTACTTCTCTCCAGATTGAAACCTGATACAGCCTTGAAGGGAGTTCATATTTCAAAGCTTGTAATAAAAAAGATTTAATTTTGTTAATAAAGGCCACAAAAATGTTAGAGTTCCTTAAAAAGATACAAGAGCAAATATGATTTCAAAGTTCAGTCATATTATAGGTGAAAAGAAGTGAAACAGATTCCTAATTTGCATCTGACTGCCCTGTAACCTACAACACCTTTAAAGACTGTCAACACTGAGAATTCGGATCACATTTGCAAATTACAGTCTTTTTTTCCCTAGGTGCTGTTTATCTCTAAATTTCCCTTTATTGACAAGGTAAACATATTTAGTGCTTAGAAGTGAGCAATATATGGTACTTAAATAAATTTCTAGTTTCTTTATTTGAATAACCTCAGAGTTTCAAGGCTCATAGCAGAAGAAACTCAGAGGAATAATATTTTTAGTGATTTTTTTTTTCTTCCAAGGACAGAGTATTCTGTGAGGCATACAATGACAGGAATTACTATGCAGAGCTTTTTGAGAAGGGTAGTGATTTAAAATACTAAAATGGCTAACCATTTTTAATAGTGTATTCTAATTGCAGTAGCCTCTTTCTCTGAGCAGGCTCTACTAAGAGATAATTGACCTCTGCGTCTGTTAAGCACTCTCACATTTGGCTTGGGAAGCATAATTCACATCACAGCCAATTACCTTGTGATGTAGCCTACAAAAAACTCCTCAACTATTGGCATAGCCCTGCCATTTCTTTCCCTTTCTGTCTTCCTTTCATCTTTCCTTCCTGGCTGTAATATTTGGGTTGTCATATTTGTCAGATGCCCTCTTTGTTCTCTTCCATCTATTCTTTACTGCAGGAATCCAAACAGAAGAAAATAAGAGACTCAGAACAGCTCCACCGTTTCAGTGCCTAAAGCTGAACAATGATTTACAGTGACATAGAAAATAACTCTCTATTAAATATTGCTTTTAGTTAGTTTTGTATATAAAGCCTTTCAAACTAGATGCTGAACTGTGTGTGATAAGGAAATCTGATAAAAGAGATTCTCTGTTGCTTGCTGCTATAAAATTGTCTGTTATTGTGCCAGGTATTTTTTAATAAAGATTTAAGCAAAGCCATTCAATTACTCTTGGCTCCTTAATTGTTTCTTTCAGATCTGCTATACTGACTATCCTGTTGGCACCTGGGAAACTTACATAAATTAAAACAGTGCATAAGAAAATATGACTCTTTTGGGAATAAAAATCTTGCTAACTAGACCTATGCCTCTATTACTAAAAATGGCCCAGAGGTCAACTGAAAATCAGAGTGATTAATAGATCTAGCAGAGTCTTGCAGACTGCCAGAGTCTGGTTCTCTACTGGAACTCCTTAACTATTGGACCAGGCTGACCATAAGCCAAGAAATTACAGCGAAAGATGATCTGACTGGTAAATGGGTCTCAGTCCTACCCCAATCACTCATAATCAAAACTTTAAGCTGCTTTGCCATAAGTGGCTGTACTTGCTCAAGCAGGCAAAGTTCTACTTTCACAGCTATTACAAACATGTTTGGAAAGCACCAGTTGGATTTCTGCCGACATTATCTGATCTAGACTGATTCTATTTGCTGCTGTTCATGTCCCTGTGACTTTTAGAAACTGGTAAACCACAGAAGTACCAACACTGCATAATTCTGGATTCTCAATTTTCTGGATGCTGAAAGAGTTGTGACTCATGACCTTATTAAAACATAGATTGCCAAAAGCACTGAAATTTAGATAACAAGATTTTCAAAGATGCATCTGACACTGAAGAATCAGTACTGCATACCAGCCACCTGTTGGAACCTCAGTCAAAATCTCCAAAAGTAAAATATCTGTCATATTTCTGTAAAATAGCAACTTTCTATGAGCCAGATTTTTCTGTGCCTTAACACCTCCTTGAAAATAGGAACTTAATGAATAACTTGGACTGGATGATAGGTTTATGAAGCAATCTTCTATACTCTGGTGTGTCAGGTTAAAAGCATAAGATGCAGTGCTATTTTGTAGAGTAGAATTTCTGAAGTTCTTTCCAAGAATGCATTGATAATATTCTGTGACTGAATACACTTGCTAAGTCTTTAATTTGCTTAATATCTGTGACAAGATAGTTAATAGAGGTATGAATTTAAAAGGTGGTGTAATATATATTGTATATACTGTATTTATATTATACTAATCCCATGCTTCAGGGCTTCCGGTGATTACTTTTAGGGCTAGAAAGAATTTTCCTTCTTTGATCCATAATGGGAGTTCTTATTTTCACCTGCCTCTGGGCCATGGAGGTAGAGATGGATGAAGTTTTTTTAGCAGCATTAAATTCATACATGTCTGATTGCTATATATTGCTCACACACTCAGGATTAAACCAGTGACCAGATTTGGGGTCAGGAAGTTTTGTTCCTGTGGCTGAGATTGACTACCTAAGTGGTATTTTTTTAAACCTTTTCTCATACCGTGGAACATCATGCGCTTCCCAGCATTTTGTTGAAATTTTATTTAAAAAATTCCTTTCTGCCAGATCTTGGGGGAGAAAAACCTCTTTACTTTGTGGCACAGTATGCTTATGTTCCTTGCCTTTTTTTGAAATAACTGAGATTTGTTGCAAAGTGCAGCACAGTTTTGGTAGCTGCCATGGTGTGGCATAAAACATAAATATTTTATGGAGTAGTCTAGAGGATAGACAAACAGATATTTCTAATAGAGTAGCCCATGACTGCAGTTCTGGACACACTGTTGCATGTATATCCTTCCACTCCTGTTTTCTTGTGTTTTGAACAGTCACAGCAAAGACAGACTGGAAGTGGTTTTGATGTCTGGCACCAGGTTGTCAGCTCCAACCTTTCCTTTAGTTTTGTAGGGAGAAAATCAGACAAAGAATGATAAGATGTGGATTATGGGGCTGGAAATCCAGGGGCTGACTGCCTGTGTGCAGCAGTTTTTGGAAGAGACACTGAGTACAGCTTGTTATATGGAGAGCAAATTGGCTGGAGAGGTATAGAAGGTTTTATTTGTTTCCATTTCTGTTTTGTGTTGAAGAAAATGGCCTCACTTGCTTCACACAGTGCTTGCAGTCTCAAGCCTGATGCCTCATCTGTTTTTTCCTTTCTTCTACTAAAGGTAATAGTAGTGTAAATGTGGGAAATTGTAGATATGTTTCTGATTTAAATAGAGAATACAATGTGAACCTATTAGATTAATAGTTATAATGAAACCTGCATGCATTTTTCTTGGCAGTCATTTCAATCACTTCATTGTAAGCAATCCAACTTTCCTGTGTTTCCTCAGTGAAGCATATTTCTAGAGAATTCAGTCTTTCCAAGTGCATTGTCAAGTGCTGATAAATTTTTATGAGCTTCAGCTAGTGGGTGACAGCCACCATGGATATCAGAAATTATAGGAGAGCACTTAATGTGTTCTAGTCCTCCTCTGGAGTACATCTGCTTCAAGTGTCAAATCATGACTGGTATAATCTTTACTTTTTTCCCTTGTTATTGGAATAATAACTAAAACTCTCCCTAGAAAACCCAAACAAGGTTTCATTAGGGTAGTAGACATTTCATGCTAATATAATAAAATCCAGCAAAAGCTGGGATGATCTGGGGTGACAGACCACTGTATCTTGGTCAGGCCATAAAGTGAAACAAGCCAGGACCTAAACAATTCTTAAGTGGCTGTCTCTTGTGCTGAGCTGGGACATGTTACCAAGATTACACCTGTCGCAATAGGATTGGCCAAAATTAATTTTATGTATTAATTTAATTTATTTTTATTATTAATTTTAGACAACTGAGGTTCATAACATGGAAACAGAGAGGCCTTGCCATACATAGTGAAGGAGAAAGGTGATTTCAACACCTAAGAGATCAGGATTTACTCTAATATACTTTTAAATGAGAAAAAAATCTATGCATTTCTAATGTAGATATTGAAAGGCTAATGTAGATATTGAAAGCAAGGGACATGAGAAAAGCAGAATATAATGACAGGCTCTGGCTTGATTATTTTTTGCATGCTAAGCCATGAACTGGTAAGCACCACAAAGGAAATTAGCCATCTTATAATGTTTACCATCCTGAGAACTCAAATGGTGAATTTAAAGTGGAGATAAAATGGCTTGCCTAAATATCATACAGTAGAGACAAAAGTGTCCTGGTCTATGGTCTAATAAACCGTCTAAAAGATTGCATCCTATTAGAAGTCCCCCACATGTGCTAGGTATAACTTCTGGAGGTACTGCTCCAAATTTTTGGTATTGAGATGCTTAAGCACTCAGTATGGGTGGCCCAGCAGTAATGAGTTAATACAGATAATGGGAGGGGAGAAGAGGGACAGGAATGCCAGTAGAGAGCTTTAACAGAGGGTGCTGTGGTACTGCATCGATGCACACCCCTGTGTTCACTGAACAGAAAGGAAGCTCCTTCAATAAGGTTTGAGAAAGGTCTGCTGAGCTGGCAAGAAGGAAGTGGTTCTAGTGGAGCATGGCAAGAAGACATAGAGAAGGGGTGATATACTGGAATATGTAATCAAGAATTATGGATGGAGTGGGGGGAAATGTGGTAATTAGTTAATAGTGGCAGAAGCAGTTTCTGTATATAAACATTTGACTTATTTCTGTCACAGAATAATAATTCACAGTAGACTTGAAAGTGCCACTGGCACTTAAGTATTTTGACTTCCATGAAGTGAATTCTGTACCATCTAAGGGTTTTGTGACATCCCTTGATATAATCCTTACAGATTTGAGCACTGTTCACTTAATTTTTGACATATTTAGTTAGAGTATAATGCGCATGTAAAGAAAATAAAACATCATTATATGTAACACAGATATACCAGATTTTATTTTTACATTCCTCTGAGTTATAACACTCACATTGCAGTACCATCTGTAATCCCTGGCAGAGCTGAGGCATTCTACAGATATATAAGAAATGACAGGTACCCTATGACAAACAGCTTACTGCCTAGCACAGTGAGCAAGCTGATGAAAGAAAGAAGGTACAGAATATGAGCGAGCAGGCTGAGCGAACTAGCGAGGGAGGCAACAAAAAATAGAAAATTAAATTTACATAGGCATGTAAGTCATCTAGGAACCTAACTCAGAAGTCAGTAGGTTTCAAAACTGGATTGTGCATCATTGTTTTTCAGCAGATGTTAGTTTATTCAACACCACATTATCTTCAAAATGAGATATTGGTTCTCATTCCAATCACCCCTTTGTGGTCTATGGGGCACACCAAAGAAGGTGCAAGAGATGCTGGGAAAGCATGGGAAGACATGAGAAATAACAAGTTCAACTTTATGTCCATACTTACATCACTGAGTTTTAAAAGCCACTACCTGCAAAGTCATTGGGTAGACTTATACCTTCAGTGTCTCAAAGTATGTTTCAATAAAGCATTAATTAGGTAAAATATTAGGCTGCTTAGGTAACATGGGCTGCTAATTTAAATTAATTTAAAGGGACAGCCTCAGGTTCTTACAGCTATTTATGTGCTCTGCAGTTCGATTTACATTGCAAGAGAAGTCCAGGACATGGCTCATTGTGCTTATTCTTAAGAGAGACATTAGAGTCCACAGTATTTTTGGACTAATTAAATTTAATTAATTAAAAAAATTAATAGAATGCATAACACTACAGTGAAGGCATTGCAAGATCACTTGCTTCTGTGGGAGTACCAACAATGCAAGAGGGGACTGAATATTTCCTTTTCCAGGACACTGCACTCAATAGCTTTTGTTCAGTTGAAGAGGACTTCCACTTTGCTTTGATTATGGTATTTCATTACTGTCCATTTACTGAAAGAAGTTTATTGATGCTATAAGCTTAGTGCATGATATATGCAATCAAAAACCATCAATGAATCACCGTGAAATAAAGGCCATGAACATAGAAAAGGCACCAGTTAAATGCTGCTTCTGTGCTATTAAATAATGTGTTTGCATCAGCATCCAGCCCCCCTGAGGGGATTAATGAGTCTACCTTAATTTTTTTCTTCAAGATGTCTAAAACCAAAGAATTACTTGGTCATATTTATATACATTTAAATAGAATCGCCAGTTCTAGAAGTGTAGGCATTTACTGCTGGTAGAAAACCTAGAGGATTTATATACTTTTTGGCATTCTTCCTACAGAGACAAATTGTCCTTTATTCAGAGATTCATCATTCCAGGTGATGAACTCTTGCCAAAATTTTCAAGCTCAAGTAACTAAAACTACATACCCAGAGAAAAGGTTCCTAAATTGTTCACATAGACTTCCAATTCCTGACAACAAATGAGATAAATTAAGGAGTGTTGCACATGTGAAGCAATTTTGGAAATTATTTCATTAAGTCATTTAGATGACAGAATGTGGTTGCTTAAGTAGGGAAATGCCTACAGATTTTACCTGAAAAAGCAAAATCCATAAAAGATACACATAGGGAGGACAGGTGTATAAATTAAATGTTTTAATAAACTGGAGAGTGATACAGCAAGGGAAAAAAAGTAAGTAAGTGGTAAATGATTTATCATTTTCTAGGTAGCACATTTTTTAATGGATCATTTCCTCCCCAATGTGAAATCTATAAAAAGAATCTTCAAGGAAGTTGTGCAGAGTGTGGGGTTTCATTAACATATTAAAATTACCCTGTGGCCATTCCTTGCTGTTAATCACAAGACCACAACAACTTCTAAAAATACAAACCCACAAAAGGGTAGCTGTTATGAACAGATTTCTCCCCTCACCACAAAAAACCCTGGAGCTTAAGAAAAGAACCCAGACTCTTCATCATAAGTTGGCTTTAATTTCTGTCTACACTGTGTACCTCTCACTCCTATAGCCTCAGAATTACTAACTGAGCAGCACTGTTTGGGCAGCCTGTTGCCTGCTTGAAGATGTCAGAAGCAATTGCTTTCACAGCTTTAAGATTTTTATCATACAAACCGTGGACAACACAAGTGAGGCTATTTGTTAAGCATTTAATCATATTTTATCAATTGTCCAGAGTTTACATCTCACCACAGATTATATCTCACTTTGAATGTGAACAGCAAATGGAGGAGAACCTTAACTAAATGAAGTTTTCTCTGATTGGTATTTGAATGGCTTTCTTGAAAACTGACTGCTTGCCTGAGGCAGGGAAGGCAGGGAGATGAGGGTGGGACCTGAGATGTTGAGCAGTGATTAAAACATTAATAGTTCACACACAGCTCCTTCAGTGGGAAAGACTTCAAACGAGCCACAGAAAATGGAGCTGGTGAAGTGTCTGGAGCAAAAGTCCTGTGAGGAGCAGCTGAGGGAACTGGGGGTGTTTAGCCTGGAGAAATGGAGGCTTCTCTCCAACTCCCTGAAAGGAGTTTGCAGCCAGGTGGGGGTTGGCCTCTTCTCCCAGATAGCAAGTGATAGGACAAGGAAATGACCTCCACTTGCACAAGGGGAAGCTTATATTGGACATTAGGAAAAACTTCCTCCTTGACAGGGTTGTCAGGGACAGGCTGCCCAGGGGGATGGTTGAGTCACCATCCCTGGAGGTATTTCAAAGACATGTAAATATGGTGCTGGGGGACCTGGTTTAGTGGTGGACTTGGCAATGCTGGGTTAGTGGTGCCCAGTGCACTTGGTCTGATCTTTCAGGACTTTTCCAGCTGAAATGGTTCTGATTCTAAGTACCTGAGATAAATTATGGCCAGCTTTTCATACAGGGACCTGCAGTGGGATTTGTTTCATATGCAGATGTTGGCTAGCACTGATTGTAGGTTTTTAGGTAATGGATTCAGAAGAAGAGCTGACAAAGGAGAACTGGTCTCAACAATGTCTTCAACAGAAGCTGGTGTTATTAAGATTTTAATTTAGATGAGAAGATTGCTAAAAGGATTACTAAAAAGTTGGTGAAACTTTACTCATGCCATCTCATTCAATGTCACTTTTAATTCCATCTATCTCTCTAGAAAAGTGTTTGTGATTGTTGCAGTTATACTGGTGGCACTGGTACTAGTCCAGGAACAGCTTCTCTTCCATCTTTGCCTCTCTGTGTTAATTTCAAAGCAAATACCAAATAATCTCTATCAGGGCCAGCAAGCTCATTATGTGTGAGCTAATTTGTTAAAGTCAATGTTTTCCTTATAAACTGAAGCCATGTTTTTGAAGCTAATTTGTATTAATAATTCTTAACAGTACATCATGATATTATTATAGAAACAATATGTTTTTGCCATGAAATTATTTTGTATTAATATTTTTTAATATCTTTGAACAGTAGGATGGACATTGTGGTTTATTAAGATTTCCTCCAGTTTCTTAATAAAAAATTTCTGTTTCTATAAATAAGAATATTGCATTTCTTATTTACCTTTAGGTCTGGATAATTATAATTCATTAAATATTAAAGTACTTGGTTAACAACCCTATTTTACCATATTTATTTCCTCCAATTTTAATACATTTTTTCAGTTTTGGTCTGTCAGTAATATCACACATCTTCATGTATTCAGAAGGCATCTTGTTCACACATTGTCCATGAACAGAGATATTTTATAATATATTTTTCTTTTCTAAGGTGTTCTGTGAGAACAAGTTTCAGTCTTAGACTAAAAGAAAGGGTTTGTAGTAACAGTAGATATAAATTTTTGATTTTTCTTGCTCTCGCTCTTGCTATTCTATTTATGGCTGAGGGCCTAATTCCTGACTTAAACAGCAATAAGTTTTGTTTAAGTATGGCTAACAAATGGGTGATTAATTATTAACTAGCAATCCCATTGCCTGAAAGCCTTGTACTTGGCACCCCAAGTATTGGTTTTGTTAATTTTATTCTTATCTGATAAATCTGACCTGATGTCTTCATACTTAAGAAAACACTGAAAGACCTGAAGCTAAAAGCAAGCCTCTGCTTGGACAAAAACATACTTATGCTAAAGCCATTTGTTTAAAAAACATTTAAACTTATGAGTTCAATCATAATAAACTGAAGTCCTTCAGAAAGTCATTGAAGTTCTCCATGGTTATACAAACAGAGTAGACTCTGATTCTCCAATCAGATATACATCTGCTTAAAGGAACATTGACTTTAAGCAGTGTTTATAGGGCTTTCTCAAATACTCAGTGGTTTTACTGACCTTCTCCTCCAGATGTAAATGATGATATCACATCAGATAATACAGGTAATTTCACCATTTGATAGCACCCCCCTGGAATTTATTCTATCCCTCCTCGATACCTCTTTGTCCGCCTCACTTTAAAAGTGAAAACATTAATCTCATGACCTCAAACCTTGCTACTTTTTTGCTACAGAAATTCCATCTTTCTCTGTGGACCTGTATATATGTATCCTGTTTTTTAGGTCTGAGGAATCACTGCAGTCTGGGTGCGTGGAGATGGCCTCTACCCAGACAAAAAGCAGAGCAAGATGTACAGCCTTGGCCCAGCAACAAGTACAGCCCAACCAAAGGTAATTTCTCCTAAATATGTTATGGGTAGTCAGATAATCTCTCTGTTATGTTTTTGGTTGGTAGGTTTTTTTTAAGCTACTGAAAGTATTAGGGGTAAGAGTTACCATGGAAGAGGGAGAAGGGGAAAAGAAAGACCTGGCTCTTGCAATGGGGAGCAGACACCTGGGAGCATAACCCTGGCTCTGCTTGTATTGGAGAGTGCTCCAAGGCTGTGGCCAGGATGGAACTGCTAGTGCTTAGCATACAGGTCCTGTCCTTGTAAACCTTTTCTGTAAAAGTTCCTACACAGACAACATTGCTTCAGTTTGCCTGATATGTATTAGGTTTGGTGGATTTCTTTATTCCTTTTAGTTTATGGTGTCATGTGAAGCAACACTTTAGGTGTGAATTGGTAGAAGGAAAGGTAATCCCTACTGTTCTTAAAAAGGATAAATTTGAGTAAAACAGGCCCTTTTGGGTCATTCCAACCACCCAGGTATCTCTTGGAGGGGCAACACAACAGAACAAAGGCAATCCTGGAGGTTCTTGGAATGTGTCAATGACAGTTTCCTTACATAAGTGATTGAGGAACCAACAAGAAGAGGTGCCATACTGGACCTTGTGCTCACCAACAGGGAAGAGATGGTAAGGAATGCAATGACCAAGGTAGCCTTGACTGCAGTGACCACAAGATGGTGGAGTTTGAGATCCTCAGGGCTGTGAGGAGGGCAAACAGCAAGCTCTCTGCTCTGGACTTCAGGAGAGCAGAGTTTGGCCTCTTCAAATGCCTACTTGGTAGAGGATGATGGGGTCAGAGGGACCCAAGGATGATGGCTGATATTCAAGGATCACCTTCTCCAACATTACAAATAATTCATCCCAACAAGTTACCCAGGAAAGCTGTGGATGCCCCGAAGTCTGGCAGTGTTCAAAGCCAGGTTGGATAAGGCCTTGAGCAACCTGTTCCAATGAGAGGTATTCCTGGCCATGGCAGGCAGGTTGAGACTAGGCTGTCTCTAAGGCCCATTCCAACATCTTAACTGCTTATGATGCCATGGCTCTATGTATGTACAAATTTATTTGCTAGCCAAAAGCACAAACAGAATCCTTGTCCTAAATTGTCATGCTAAACTCAGCTTTTTGATTTTTCTGATGTTTTCTCTCATACCTAACATTTACCAGAAAGAACCACCCATGGGTCTTTCACTGATGCATCTTTAAAGACAGGAATTACTCATCATCGTCCACACTAAAGAATTAAAGTAACTCTTTTCTATTCTCCCTATTAGATTTGCATATGCTGCAGAGCTAACCAACTTTAAGAGCGGGGAATAATAATAAATAATTCCCTTTCCTTCAGCAAAACAACTTAATTTAATTTGACCAGCCACAGGGAAAAAGAAAACCAACCGAAAGAAATAATCCCTTCAAGAAAAACATCATTCTTCTGCCAACTGTGTTTCCCAAAGTGTCACAGACTGAAAGCCAAAGTTAACACTGCCTTCTCAGTCAAATAATGGCAAAGCAGGGAGTCTAGGTTGCATACAGGTCATCCAGTGTAAGAAACAGCTTCTCATCTCACTTGCCCACACTGCTGCATGACAAACATGCAATATTTAAAGGGCAAATGCAATATTTAAATGGCAAGCCAGATAAGGCATCCCTCTTGTTATGATTACATTTTGACCTTTTCTGAGTTGCATAATATTAGACTAATTGTATAATCGGTCTCATTTCTTCTGTGCTCTCCCTTGAAAGTACCCAACCAGCAGTGATTCTCACCCTCTGGTAGGCAAAAGCTTTTCCAAACCACCCACCTATCAGTTTTATCTCTTTCTCTCACTCTCAACTGGTTCATGCCCTTATTGGATATAATATGCCTTCCTCCCCTATGGTAAACTGATGTTACTTAAATTGGTTTTTTCTGAATGCTACTAATATAGCATGCAGCAGCTATGAAATAGTTGAAAGGTTTGGATCACTAAATCTTTAAAAATTATTCCTGATTAGCAGGTAACATGCTTCAGACTAACTTTGTCTTTCTATAGCTGCTCCACTTCCTTCAATAGTTGCATTTTTTGGCAAATGATGATGTAATGACTATCCATATCATGATTTGAACTAGTGGTTAATCAAGTTCTGTGTAAGGAAACAGCAGGGTTTTTTTGTTTGCTTCCTTTAATGCTGTTTGCTTGGAATTCTATGCTTTTAACATTTCTGCTGTAGCTTGGCTATTACTCTGTTATAATTATTTCAGATGTTCAGTTAGCCATTTGAGAGATAGGCTGTTACCAACAGGAATATTGTCAAGGACACATCTAAAGCAAATAACTAAACAGGACTTCTTAGGCGCTTTGATGTCCTTTGTTTTTCAAACATTTGCACTGACATATTTTCCTATATAATTATCACAATCACAAACGAGATCTGATCAAAGCATTCTGCAGCTTATGAAGGTTGCAACTTTTAACTTTTCATTTTTGGTTTTAGAGATCTTGTGCTTATGGTTTTAAAAGCATCTGGGGAAGCCCTATTTGACAGGTTTTTATAGATTTGGATGTCTCTGATACAGTCTTTGTTTTGTGATTTTATGTGCAGAGCAGGTACTGGATCTACCTTCTGAGTTGATGGTACTGCACTGCAGTGTAAATGCTACAAAACCAAAGCATTGTATTACATGAAATCACTAGGAAGGAAATCTGTGTGCTGGCTGAGTACAGTGATAATTTCTTCTGCCTTACTCTACACTAAAAGTAAATATCATACATGGTTGACATAGACCTACTGGCCTGCAGAAGGAAGGAAACACGGTACATGGAAATGGTTTCCATCCCCAAGGTCAGGTAGCCCATGTACTTTGTTCCTGTAGTGGGGAAGGTGGGCTGTCACACCATCTCAGTAGGCTTCAGATTCCTCACAGATCATGAGCTGAACACATCCCCACAGGACTTCAGGAAGCAGTCTTCCTGCCAGCCTGCCCACAGCTCTCCCTCATCAGCTGGTTGACTGTGTTACCTGTATCCAGAGCTATGGTAATCTGTGAAACCAGTGCTGCAACTGCATGAGTAGTGAGCACTTGGGCTGTGCTGCAGGGAGAACAGGATGGTGCTCTCATCATGTGGCCTGTCCTTGTCAGACCAGTTGTGTTGGCATTGCTACCACTCTTCCTGTTATCATCACTGTTTTGCTTCTTTCTCTGCTCTTCAAATAGTAACCCTTTGTTGATCTTCATTGAATCTTCCCTTCTTTCTTCTGCTTCCAGCTTTGCTTTTAATGTTTTTGATAACAAATACAGAAGGAGAAACAAACCTGTCATTTATTTTTGTGCCCATATACGTTGCCTATCCTCTTAAGTGCATTCTTTCAATGAAATTTAATTTAGCTGCTGCAGCTGTACACATTGCTTAAAATAAATATATTAAGAGGTGTAGAAAATGGTCAGGTATTCAAAGAAAATGCTTGCACTTATGCTGCTGACATTTGTAGTGCTCTTTAAGAGGCCTGAGCTGTTGCAAACTGTTTCTGCAGGATAAAATGAAATAAGACTCTATTTCAGTCTCTAATTTCTATCATTAAATGAACATCTCTGGTAACACTGAGATGGAACGTCAAGTTTCCCATGCATTTTCCAAAAGGAATAGGAGATAGCCCAAGTGTCTTAAGCAATGTTAGAGTCACAACATCTGGTCTGGCGATGAGCCAACACTAAGGTCTGTGTGGCAGCTGACTCTACCTAAGCAAGAGGACTTAATGCTGAATGGGCTGAAGTTTAAGGAAACAGATTTAAAAGAACATATCTTTCCATGTGACTTTCATGGAACTATTGAGATGCTTTAAGAAAGGCACATAACTAGAAGTTTGCAAAATTTTTTTTTTCTTTTTAATTTGTACCTTTTGAGTTGTGCTGGACATTTGGCTCCACATTGTGTTTTCTTGCTTTCTAGATGTAGCAACCTGCACACTTCCAGGGTTAAAATATATAGCTGTTTTTCAGTGTTGGAATAAAAAGCAGATTTTAAAAATGTGGGGAAAGAAGTGATTTGCTATGGATAGACATCCAAATGATACACATGGAGAATTATTATGTTTGAAGCTTAGGATGACAAAGTAGAGAAAGCTATTTCACACTGCCCTATTGTATGTGGGGAAGTGTAATCCATCAACTACTTTGA
This sequence comes from Haemorhous mexicanus, assembly GCF_027477595.1. Lineage (NCBI taxonomy): Eukaryota > Metazoa > Chordata > Aves > Passeriformes > Fringillidae > Haemorhous > Haemorhous mexicanus. The sequence continues at coordinate 53,322,382 of NC_082343.1, forward strand.
TAAGCTTTACCATTTTTTGGAGATTGCTGTGAAATGATCTCATGAGCTGAATCAATTTAGACATTCCAAACAAATGTCTTTTAAAATGCCCAAATGATGTATATGAAGAAACGATTGCTGTGCTTGTGTCTAGAGATCGATGCGTTTTTCTTCATTTGCATTATGCTCTGACACTGCTGTAGCTTCTGGAGTTGCATTTCAGTAGGACTTGCTGTTGATTTATTTTTAATTTGATCTTAATCAGCTCTATGTTTTTATCCCCTTTCTTTTTGTCATTTTATTTACTTAAGTATCAGCACAATTCCTCAATAAGAGGCTTGGAAAGAGAAAGCTCACATTGTCTGGCTTCAGTAACCATCAGCTGTATTACCACATGCACATCTATCAAGATTAGTTACTTTTCCAGTACATAAAATCCATTTATGTAACAAGAAAATCAAATAAACACCGCTGTGTTTTCTTAAAATCTCTAGTGTCCATGTCTTTCTTTGGCCACATAAAAATGATTTCTGGGAATTTAACAGCATAAGGTTCAGTTGTTATGTTAAAGTCTCAAGTGAACTGAACAAAAAACTGGACCTGTCAATATCCTATCTGAAAAGGGAAAATAGGTGAGGTTGCGCTTTGTTGAACAATGTGAATTTAAGTAAATGCTTTGTTATTTCAATATCATTTTACATCTGATACATAGACACTTGCCTGGCTCTCTCACCAATGAAAACACATTAGTCTCCAATTGTTCTGGGGCAGACACATGGAGCAGTCTCCCATTTATGCATGCCTCCAAAAATACTGGTCATCCAAGAGATCCTCAGGAGGTGAGTCAGTGATCTATCACAGTCCAAAACATGAACTTAGTAGGCAATATAGCCAAATTCAGAGTGAGGGGCAAACCTGGCTGCAGGGAGTCTGGGAGATGTGTCAGACCTGTGGCTGGAGACCCACCTGACTTGTGGGGGACACCTCATCTTGGGGAGAGCTGTGGAACTGAACGGAGGTGAGCACAGAGGGGCCAATGCCACAGCTGAGACCACAGGCACAGGTAAGATAACGTAATGGGGTCTCTCTTTCAAGGTTGAGTTTTGGCAGGAGTGTCCTGCCTGCCTCCTTCTCTGAGACCTTGCACTGAGGAGGGGCAGTGCAGGGCAAGGCACTGCAGACACCATGAAGCGGAGCAGCCTGCTTCTTCCTCAGATCATGGCAAATATTGACAGAAGGGCTTTAAGTTTAAGATCTCATTAGGCAGCTCTGTAGAGGGGCACCTTCCTTTCCCTGCCCCAATTCTTTTTCCTCCTCTTTCCATTAATCTTTCCTGTACCCAGGATCCCGACACTTTGTGCTCCAAGTGGAGCAGCTGACTAGGCTCCTGGAGTCCCTCACACTTCACACCAAGTGTCTATGCCAGTGGGAAGTTTTCTGTTCCCCCCAGCTTTCTGAGAAGGACAGCTCTAGGGAAGGTTGCAGCAGTTCCCTGAAAAATAAAGATTATTGCCTCTTGTGTTTTCTTTATTTCAGGCACGTTCATACCCCACATGAGAAAAGTTCCTAGTAAAGTACGAAGATGGACATTTCACAGAGTCAAACTGGTGCCAAGACAGGCTTTTCAGGATAAAGAATACTGTGCTGGATTTATTTTAGGGCGGTTTCTGATTAGCTGCTCATCACTATTTTGTCTGGACCACAGCATTGGCAGTTTTATATAGTCAGCTGTTTGGATAGCATGCTCATTATCCAAAGGTAAAGGAAATGTGGGAAGAAATTACTCTAAGAATTTCTTTTTTGCACCTTTTTTTCTCTGTCTGATTATGTTCCTTTATTGCATATGCATTCTTTCTAAAATTAAGAAGGGTTTCTAAATGGATCCCCTGTCAACAGCAGTAGAAATGGACCAAATTTTTAACTTTTTCCATAGATTTATGTGTATCTGGAACTCAAGAAAACATAGTATAAATACATGGAATTTTTTTTATGCTGGTCTTTTCATATTTGATCCATAAATAAATAGCATTTGATTCTCTAGTCCTTATTTCCCTATCCACCAGTATCCATCTTCATTTCCCAGTGGAAGCCAATGCCATTCACTTTGGCATGCTCTTTTTTGGGGTGGTATTTCTACATGGGAACCAGGATATGTGTCTGTGTGGGGAGGGGAATGATGGTGACCAAAACTGGGAAATGCTCCTGGAGTCCACAGAGCAGACATAGGTTATGTCAATATCACACTATGGGGCACAGTTTAAGGCATTTCCCAGCAAATAGTCTGAAATTATTCTGTTCAGGTCAGCTCCAGTTCTGGGGAAGCATGAGAGGGGATTGTTTGGTATTTTTAGGGCAAGCCCTTTACATGTTCCCTAACATTAACTTAATTTTTGGAATCTCTTTCTTGAGAAAACAAATGAACAAATATATATGTCTGTGTGAAAGGTGATCTATGGGGTACACCTTAATTCAGAAGGTGTGTTTAAAAAGAAAGGCAGTTCCTTCTTCAGTGAGCATTCACCAAGTATAAGCAATGCATGATTGTGTTGTGAGCACTATTTTCACTATCATTTTTAAGCCAATAATGCTAATTGGAGGAAGGACCAGGAATTTAGGGTGTTTCAGGCTGGAGCTGAAGAACTTGTGCTGACTTCTGTAAATTTCTCCAATGTACTGTGCTTGGCTCTGGTTAGGGTTATAAATCTTTCATTTTCACAAACACTAAATTCACTAACAAATTTTTAAAGGTACCTTTCACTTTTTTCTGAATGTTGTGTCACAGAGGAAAGTTGAAGACATGAGAAATGCTTGGGCTAAATGCCTCCTTTGGAGTAGCTGATTTGGGTGAAATATCTAAGGAATGTTAATCCTTTTAGTTTTAGTCAAGTTTACAACCAGCCATTTTAAAGTGATGCAATGTGAAAATTCAGCTATCACTAAGCATGTTATATCTGCAGAGGATGGAGAATGATTTGTCAAATCATTACCCAGTATCCTCTTAAGCTCTCATCATTGTGTGATGTTGCCAGGCTTGCAGTAATTCACAAATGCAGTAGGTTCCTTCAGAGAGCCTTGCAAACCACCACTCGCAGGTAGTGTAATCTGACACGATCCTTGTAGGCTTTTGTTTACACTCCACATGCTCTAATAAATCCTCAGCAAGCTCTTGTTTACAGTTTGAGGAAAGGTGGTTTTTGAAGATAGCAGGGTCACACAATCCATGGTACTGCTGCCCCTTTTAACTTCAGGCTGAAGCAATCCATGTCAAGCCTCCCTGAAGGATACTGCACTACAAAATGCAGCAGTAAAAAGACAATACTTGGACATTTAAGAAGTCAAGGATTTAAAGAAGCAACCAAAATCAATTGGACCTTGATCTAATGGGTCTGGAAACAGACACAGAGAAGCTTCAGGCACTTTGACTTGAAAACTACATTGTGCAGTGTAGCTGGTGTCTTTAATGTTTGGCAGGTGGAAAACTCTTTAATGTGTCTAGAAAGCAATGTTCATATGTATTCTCAGCCTCATGGCCTCCCTTTGTACTGCTGCCTGGAAGGACATGCATACTCCTTGAAAAAGAATGATGAATTACCTCGTTCCTCATTTCTGGGCCTGCACTGACATGGAAACCCCGATGGCTTGAGTGAATTACTTTACTTCAAGTAATTACTCTGATTTCACCAGTTATTAGGCCACTTGTGGGTGTTGCCTGGCATCCAGGCACCCTCCAAAGGTGCTCTATCACTCCCCTCCACAAGTGGACATGGGAGAGAAAATATAATAAGGGGTTCATGAGTTGAAATAAGGTCCAAGAGAGATCACTTATTGAATACCATCACAGGAAAAAAAGACTCAGCTTTGGGATATTATTTTAATTTATTACTGACATAATCAGAGCAGGATAATGAGAAGTAAAATGAATCTTAAAAACACCTTCCTCTCGACCCCTCCCTGCTTCCCAGCTCTACCTCCTCCCCCTTGGCAGCACAGGGTGACAGAGAATGGGGTTACAGTCCGTACATCACATGTTGCTCCTGCCTCTGCCCAGGGAGAAGAGTCCTACCTGCATAAAAGGCTTTGCCAAGGCTGTGTTCAATCTGAAATGCTTTCTTCATACTTTGCTGAAGTTCAAATGCAGGCATGAACCAAATGAGTGATGCTGCCTTGTTCAGAAGTTGTGGTCTCCTGAAGAAGCCACAGTACTGGACATATTAAAATATTCATGACACTGTGATTCTTTCTGTCTGTTTTTTGCATTATTTCTCACCATGTCCTAGATTGTCCATCTTGATTTCCTGTTTAGGTTAAACTGCTAGACAGAAGCTCAAAATATGTGGATACACATTTTTCTTGAAGACTTTTGTTTTGTTTTGTTTTGTTTTAATTAAAAATGAAATCCAGTCAGCAGTATTCATTACAGACTTTTACAATGCAGACACCCTGACTCTCTTGAAGTCTGTGGAGAAAAACAGATATTCCCAGAAGGCAATTCACTTGGCTTGTGTGGATGCTTACTCTGGGAAGTGATTGGTTCTTTAAAAGTTCCTTTTTTTCCAATGGATTGTAAAAGACCCTATATGATTAACTAAGACTGGTACTTCATATTTCTAAGTCAAAGATGTCTAAAGTCTTATCAATCTTAACCTAAAGCTGCCCTATATGCAAGGAAAATAGCACATGATTGGAGTAAAGGATTGGAATTAATGTGGTTGTGGTTTTTTTTTTTAGTTCCAGCATTATTTTTCTGAATTTGATCAAGTTTTGCCATGTCTGTCTTAAGGACAATACAATAACAATTAAGTAGGTGCATTGTGTGTTAGGTCCTCTACACCTACAAAAGGTGTAGCTCCTAGTAATAGAAATTTTCTTATGCAAAATTGTAGACAAAACTTAAATGTAGTTGCATATAACATATCTAAAAAATAGAACATAGGGAAAAAGCACATACATGCAGGTGTAGCCTCGACTAACCCGCAAAATATAGAAGACTGTAAATTGAAAAGTCAGCAGTGGAATCAAAAATTTCTTCAATGGTGATATGATTGTAATGATTTTTGCATTCAGTTCAGCTTAAAGGGGAGATGGATTTTAGTCTGAGGTCCCTCCTCTAGGTGATCTCTGAAATAATCAGTGATTTTTCTTCCCCCAGAAGTTCACTCCACCGTTTCTTGTGCATGCCAACTCTCCAGTAACTCCCTGCAAAATTCAGAGTTCACTCTGAGGTGAAGTAACTTTATAAATTCCAACCTGGCAATTTGTATTTCCAGACTGATTTTACTGGCACAACGCTACAAAATCATAGAAATCTGCTCTTGTTTACCTGTAAAGCATCAGCCAGAAATGGTGACTGATATTTTGCCAGCATTAATACTCACTTAGTTTTTAATCTATCAATAAGAATTAGCAAGCAGGATACTCACATGATTATTGGGAACCCTTCTTCAAAGCTGTTCTTCAAGAGGCTAAATGCATGCAGCCTGCCTTTCAACCACTCCACAATTGCATTGATTATGTCTCAAGGAGGAGACACTTGGCACTTAATTTGTGAAAAGCTTTTTGTCTGAGTTATGTTATGTTTATTATAACAGTATTATAGCATTCTTTAGTCCTGGAGATTTACAGTGTAATTTGGTGGAGGAACTTCTGGCAGCAACCCACACACATGGTTCCTCCTCCTTTCTGGGTGTTTCTCACATTGCAGAGAAAAAAGAAAGGTCGTGAGAGTTGCTGCATGGAGCAGCCCTGCTTTTAGCAGGGAAAGGATATTCCTTCACTTCACATTCCATAATTAAATAAGTAAGCACAAAACATGAGTGTGCACTGGGCTTAGTGGCATGTTAGAGGGCTTGTGGATTGTTCTGGATTGCAAGGCAGGATGTATTCTATTACCATCTGTATGGCAGTTGTCTAGGTGTTAAGTGGGCAATTTCCCCTTATCTCTCTCCCTGCGAGATCACAATCACTCCTCCCTCAGCAGGGGGCATCCCGTGATAAGAGGCTATTGAATGTCACTGCATGGCTGATAAGAACTGTAACATCCCATTGTGAGATGCTCCGCCCAGAGGGAGGAGCCGAGCATTGCTATCCAGATATAATCAGGAGATTCTGACACACCAGCACAGCTTCTCCACTGGATTCACCAGAGGAACAGCAGCTGCTTCTTCTTCCACGGATCTGCGGAGGAAGAATCACCCTTTTTCTACAGGACCCCCTGCTCCAACAGAACCACACCTGACACCTCAGGAGGACTGCAGCCACTTTTCCAACTGGACTGCTGCCAGCACCCTGACCAACAGGGTGTCAGGTTGAGTTCTGACTCTGTCATTTTAGTGTACTGCATTGTTTTTATTTTATCATTTTATGGTTTTTCCCCCCTTCCCTATTAAAGAACTGTTATTCCCTGCTCCCGTATTTTTTTTGCCTGAGAGCCCCTTAATTTAAAATTCATAGCAATTTGGAGGGGTGGGGAGGGTTTGCATTCTCCATTTCAGGGGAAGCTCCTGCCTTCTTTAGCAGGCACCTGTCTTATCCAAACCAAGACAGATTTTTGGCGCCCAACGTGGGGCTCGAGGGCAAATAAACAAAAAGGGAATAACAGTTCTTGAGTAATCTAATTTTTGTGTGGCTATACAAACCTCATCAAGTGACACCATGTGGTCCAGTTTACCCTGGTTTGGGTGGCACGTGATCATGGCTGTATTTCTCCCATTTGTAGGCCCTTATCTTAACATGGGTCCTATAACCAAGGCTACTGTGGCTATTATCCGGTTTGTTTTATGGGTGAATAAGGTGAGGAATTCATGGATTTTTAACTTCCTCTGGAAGGCAGGCACATGGATTCACAGCTATCACACCTTAACTATGTGTTTTTGGGGTTACTTTAATAATGGCACCTGCTGTAAGGAAATTACACCAGGGGAAATTTTCTCCCAACCCTTTAATCACCTCTTTGGGTCCACCCCACCAGTTTTTGAAGGGTTCAGATCCAATCTAAACATTAATGATATCATACAGTGGCTGGTGTTGCTGATAGGCCTGTTCTATTTAGCATTTAGAGAGAGAGAGAGACTAACCTGGATAACTACCCTGACACCTGCATCAGAACCTAACACGCCACCAGAGTCCAGGGATGCTGTTGCCCCAGAGCCTACTCCTACCCCACAGCCCGTGCCAGATGTGAACTACCCAGATTGGGTGGGGGGTCTGGTGAAGGAGATGCGTGAGATAGGCCAGATCCTGAAGGAGTACACTTCCCCAGCTGGTGCAGAGCCCTCCCCCTGCTTTGAAGAGAGAGAATCTAATAGTGCAGCAGCAGAACCCACAGATGTTACAACTGTCCAGGTTCCAGCTGAACTGCAGAGGCAGTCACAGCCAGCAGCAGTTGCCCCTGTAGAAACAAGGAGATCTAAAACAAAAGCAGAGCACCCAGATAGGGGAGGGCCCTCACAACCCACAGGGGAGCCAGAGGTTGCAATCATCACCGAGTCCCTGACTTACGAAAGTCTCCGTAATCTACACAAAGACATTGTACGACGGGGACGTGAGGCTTATACAACCTGGCTACTTCGGGTCTGGGACCTTATGGGTACAGGTGTGCAACTGGATGGTGGTGAGGCAAGGAATCTGGGACCCTTAACTCAGGACTCCGGTATCAATCAGATTTTTGTAAGGGAGCCAGGGTCCCTTTCCCTCTGGGAGCGGCTTTTAACAAGTGTCAGAGAGAGATTTGTCCACAGGGAAAGAATGCAGGAGCAGCACCACAGAATGCGCTGGAAGACTCTTGAGGAAGGGATCCAACAGCTGAGGGAAGTGGCAGTATTGGAGGTACTCTTTGGGAGAGATGGACAGCATGATAATGACCCCGACCAGGTCAGGTGCACAGGGCAGATGCTGTGGAGTCTGGCAAATCTGGGGCCATCTCAATACACCACTTTCATTGCAACGATCAATGCTGATACCAACCGAGAGACAGTGGGTTCTGTGGCAAACAAACTTAGAAATTATGAAAGTATGATCAATGGCCCCATGCAAGCTCATGTCTCTGCCGTGGTCCAAGAACTCAGAGAGGAGATGAGGGAGATGAGGGAGGCGGTGAGAAGGAACAATTCCCATATTGCACCAGTGCGAGTCACAGGCCCCAGAGTTAGAGCCCAACATTTTCCACCTAGAGAGAGAGGGTACACCCCACGGGCTGACTTGTGGTTCTTTCTGAGGGACCATGGGGAAGACATGGGAAAGTGGGATGGAAAACCCACTTCAGTCCTGGCAGCAAGGGTGCGTCAACTCAAGGAGGGAAACACTAACCGAGAGAACTCCAGTAAAGTGAAGGTAGCCTCAACCTCCCATGACCGAGCTGCTGAGTATGATCCGTCAGATCCCCTTGAGGGTACCTCTACCATGTATGCCCAGGGAAGAAATAATAACCAGGGTTAGGGGGGCCCTGCCTCTAGCCAGGGAGAGGCACGGGAAAATCGGATTTTCTGGACGGTGTGGATCCGATGGCCTGGCACATCAGAACCACAAAGGTACGATGCTTTAGTGGATACTGGTGCACAGTGTACCCTGATACCATCGGGACATGTGGGGGCCGAACCTGTTTCCATTGCCGGGGTGACGGGGGGATCACAGCAATTGACCCTTTTGGAAGCTGAGATGAGCCTGACTGGGAAAGACTGGAAGAAACATCCTATTGTGACTGGCCCAGAGGCCCCATGTATTCTAGGCATAGACTTCCTCCGGAATGGCTATTACAAAGACCCAAAAGGACTCAGATGGGCTTTTGGCATAGCTGCTGTAGAGGCAGAGAACATTAAGCAGTTGAACACCTTGCCTGGACTGTCAGAAAACCCATCCGCAGTAGGACTCTTGAATGTGGAAGAGCAACGAGTGCCAATCGCCACCTCGACGGTGCACCGCCGGCAGTATCGGACGAATCGAGACGCCGTGATCCCCATCCACAAAATGATCCGTGAGCTGGAGAGCCAAGGGGTGGTCAGCAAGACTCACTCACCCTTTAACAGTCCCATCTGGCCTGTGCGCAAGTCTGACAAAGAATGGAGATTGACTGTGGACTATCGTGGCTTGAATGAAGTGACTCCACCACTGAGCGCTGCTGTGCCAGACATGCTGGAACTCCAGTACGAGCTGGAGTCCAAGGCAGCAAAGTGGTATGCCACCATTGACATTGCTAACGCGTTTTTCTCCATTCCTCTGGCAGCAGAGTGCAGGCCTCAGTTTGCTTTCACCTGGAGGGGCGTGCAGTACACCTGGAACCGACTGCCCCAGGGGTGGAAGCACAGCCCCACCATCTGCCATGGACTGATCCAGACTGCACTGGAAAAGGGTGAGGCCCCAGAACATCTGCAATACATCGATGACATCATTGTGTGGGGGAACACGGCAGTGGAAGTATTTGAGAAAGGAAAGAAAATCATCCAGATTCTGCTAGAAGCCGGTTGCGCCATCAAGAAGAACAAAGTCAAGGGACCTGCTCGAGAGATCCAGTTCCTGGGAGTAAAGTGGCAAGATGGACGGCGTCAGATTCCCATTGAGGTCATCAACAAGATCACCGCGATGTCTCCACCAACTAGCAAGAAGGAAACACAAGCTTTCCTGGGTGCCATAGGCTTTTGGAGGATGCACATTCCCGAGTACAGTCAGATCGTGAGCCCTCTTTACCTGGTCACCCGCAAGAAGAACGAGTTCCACTGGGGCCCTGAGCAGCAACAAGCTTTTGCCCAGATTAAGCAAGAAATTGCTCATGCTGTTGCCCTTGGCCCAGTCAGGATGGGACCAGAGGTAAAGAACGTACTCTACTCTGCAGCCGGGAACCATGGTTTGTCCTGGAGCCTTTGGCAGAAGGTGCCTGGGGAGACTCGAGGCCGACCACTGGGATTCTGGAGTCGAAGCTTCAGAGGGTCCGAAGCCAATTACACTCCCACAGAAAAGGAAATCTTGGCTGCCTACGAAGGAGTTCAAGCTGCCTCAGAGGTGATTGGCACGGAAGCACAACTCCTCCTGGCACCCCGACTACCAGTGCTGGGGTGGATGTTCAAAGGAAAGGCTCCCACCACCCACCATGCCACTGATGCTACATGGAGTAAATGGATTGCCCTCATCACACAGCGCACCCGTATTGGAAACCTGAATCGCCCTGGGATTTTAGAGATAATTACAAACTGGCCGGAAGGTGAAGATTTTGGTCTTTCTGATGAAGAGGAACAAGAGCAAGTAACACGTGCCGAAGAAGCTCCACCATACAACCAACTCCCAGCAGAGGAAACACGCTACGCTCTTTTCACTGACGGTTCCTGTCGCATCGTAGGGTTGAACCGGAAGTGGAAAGCAGCCGTATGGAGTCCCACACGACAGGTTGCTCAGGCTATCGAAGGAGAAGGTGGATCAAGTCAACTTGCTGAACTCAAAGCTGTTCAGCTAGCCCTGGACATTGCTGAGAGAGAGAAATGGCCAAGGCTCTATCTTTATACTGATTCGTGGATGGTAGCCAATGCTCTGTGGGGCTGGCTGGAAAGGTGGAAAAAGGCCAACTGGCAGCGTAAGGGAAAACCAATCTGGGCTGCTGAGGAATGGAAAGAAATTGCCGCTCGGTTGGAGAACCTACCTGTGAAAGTCCGCCACGTAGATGCCCACATCCCCAAGAGCCGGGCTAATGAGGAACATCGAAACAACGAACAGGTAGATCAGGCAGCAAAAATAGAGGTGTCGAAGATAGACTTAGATTGGCAACATAAGGGGGAGTTGTTCCTAGCTCGATGGGCCCACGATGCCTCAGGTCATCAAGGTAGAGATGCCACCTATAGGTGGGCACGAGACCGAGGAGTAGATTTAACCAAAGACAGTATTTCTCAGGTTATCCATGACTGTGAAACGTGTGCTGCCATCAAACACGCCAAGAGAGTGAAGCCCCTGTGGTATGGTGGGCGGTGGTCCAAGTACAAGTATGGGGAGGCCTGGCAGATCGACTACATCACACTGCCCCAGACACGCCAAGGCAAGCGCTACGTGCTGACCATGGTGGAAGCCACCACGGGATGGTTGGAGACCCACCCTGTGCCTCACGCCACTGCCCGGAACACCATCCTGGGCCTGGAAAAGCAAGTGCTGTGGAGACATGGAACCCCTGAGAGAATTGAGTCGGACAATGGGACCCATTTCAAGAACGGCCTTATCAACACCTGGGCCAGGGAACATGGTATTGAATGGATATACCATATCCCCTACCATGCACCAGCTGCCGGGAAAGTTGAACGGTGCAATGGACTACTCAAGACTACCCTGAAGGCACTTGGTGGGGGGACTTTTAGAAATTGGGAGATGAACTTAGCAAAGGCCACCTGGATGGTCAACACCAGAGGGTCTATCAATCGAGCTGGTCCTGCCCAGTCTGAACCCCTGCACACTGTAGATGGAGATAAAGTCCCTGTTGTACACATGAAAGGTATTTTAGGAAAGACTGTTTGGATTACTCCCACCTCAGGCAAAGACAAACCCATCCGTGGAATTGTTTTTGCTCAAGGACCTGGTTACACTTGGTGGGTAATGCAGAAAGATGGAGAAAGCCGTTGTGTACCACAGGGAAACCTAGTCTTAAGTGAGAACTGTGTGTAAGGATTCATTGTGATGCAGATGGAAATAGAATAAGGGGTGGATTATGTTCTGGATTGCAAGGCAGGATGTATTCTATTACCATCTGTATGGCAGTTGTCTAGGTGTTAAGTGGGCAATTTCCCCTTATCTCTCTCCCTGCGAGATCACAATCACTCCTCCCTCAGCAGGGGGCATCCCGTGATAAGAGGCTATTGAATGTCACTGCATGGCTGATAAGAACTGTAACATCCCATTGTGAGATGCTCCGCCCAGAGGGAGGAGCCGAGCATTGCTATCCAGATATAATCAGGAGATTCTGACACACCAGCACAGCTTCTCCACTGGATTCACCAGAGGAACAGCAGCTGCTTCTTCTTCCACGGATCTGCGGAGGAAGAATCACCCTTTTTCTACAGGACCCCCTGCTCCAACAGAACCACACCTGACACCTCAGGAGGACTGCAGCCACTTTTCCAACTGGACTGCTGCCAGCACCCTGACCAACAGGGTGTCAGGTTGAGTTCTGACTCTGTCATTTTAGTGTACTGCATTGTTTTTATTTTATCATTTTATGGTTTTTCCCCCCTTCCCTATTAAAGAACTGTTATTCCCTGCTCCCGTATTTTTTTTGCCTGAGAGCCCCTTAATTTAAAATTCATAGCAATTTGGAGGGGTGGGGAGGGTTTGCATTCTCCATTTCAGGGGAAGCTCCTGCCTTCTTTAGCAGGCACCTGTCTTATCCAAACCAAGACATGGATATGTAATATTAATTGATGTCTGAGATTGGACTGTACTAATTGAACTGATTACATAATTAACTGCAATGAAAGTGAATTGTTTGTATTACCTGTATTTGGAATTTGAAAATCTGCTGTGAGTATTTTGGATGGATAATTTTCAAGCTATGTGCTGTTTGTAGACTGTCAGTTTTAACTACTCACTTTTCAGGGCTTGCATTAATCATGAGGTTCAGTTTCTGTTCTTTAATTGGATGACTGAAGCCTTTTAACAAATGAATATTTTTTTTTCTGGAGGATGCACTTCAGGTATGCAGTTTTTAATATTCAGAAACTTTTAAAATGAAATTGTCATTTCAATATTCCTGCATAATGCATATTATAAGCACAAATCTAGTGTATTGAATTCAAGCTGTGTGCTAGATAAAGCACTTTGGGGATCTTTTCCCATCATTCAGCTTTAATTAATATACCTACATCTTGATAATGATTGTGTATGTCAAAGACTTATTAAAGATAAAGATCATTCACTGTGCAAGAAATATGTTTGTGAAGTTCTTCTTTTCATGTTAGAGAGTATCTGGAAAATGGATACTAAACCCTTAAACAGTGACATCCAATAACCATCCTAATATGGCTCTGGAAAATGTGTCAGATGGAACAAGTAATTAGTAAGTGGCATGAACAAAGAGAAATCACTCCTAGTTAAGTAGAATATTGTAAATAATGGATTTTATTCAAACAAGCAAGGTTCTGAATTACTATAAAGTAAATATCAATTATTCATTTAGTTTAATATTTTATTGCGTCGCTCATAAACATTTACATTAGAACAGCAGTGAGCATACCCTAGAGATTCAGGCTGAGCAAACAAGCTCCCTTCCAGCTTCCCAGGCTTACAGCCTGACTGTCCATCACCATGCAAACCCTGGATGAAACAAGTTGAAAATGGTACCACTTGCTGAAGCTCCAAGCAGTGCCAAGCTGCTCCATGATGCAGGGAGCCAAAGGAGTATCTGGAACTCTAGCACCTTGCTTAGCATGAGATGCCTGGTATAAAAATCTCATTTAGATGGTGTGTTTTTCTAGAAGAGAAGCAGCATGAACAGAAGTATTATAAACACCTCTATATGATATTTTTGAAGAATCAGACCGAGAGATTACTGACTTACAAGAGTCTTTCTGTAAGAAAAAAAAGTGACTGAGAATGAAGCACACTGATATAGTCTTGTTTAGGGCAAAAGGGTCTAGAGTTAGATGAAACCCTTGCATAGAGGCTCTGTGTCTGGGTGAAATGTCCTGGGAAAGCTGCCAGAGGGAAAGCTCTAGGAACTTTTATACTTACTTTCCTACTGTTGTCTGAGCCCTACTTGGACAGGATTGACTCTGAGGATATGCAGTTGGTTCAGTTTTTGTGGCTTTATTTCACCAGCATTTTCATTGCTATACCTGTATTTCAGGCTGTAGCTTAATAGAACCTCACTTAGTGCTGGAAAGCACCTAGCCATTACTGAATTGACTTCCACAAAGCCTGCTTTATTTTGCTTCTTAATTAAGGCTAGTTAGAGTATGTCTCAACAATAATTCAGTCAGCTGGCTGTGTAGATGTGCTACTAACCAGGATATTAAGTCGTGGCTATTGTCTTAGCCACATTTTGCAACACCTGTAAATACTCTGTAAGAAATTGACTTAGGCAATATATTCACTTCTCATGGGTCATTACACAGGCATGGCATAACAAGCTTCCATCAGTAGCAAGTAGGACCAGCAGTTAGGTAATGCTGAATGCCATGCTAAATTTTACTTAAACTATCCCTTGATTAATTTGGAACACTTTTGTGGGGATGTAATTCCTTAATACAGTAAATTTTAATTTTAAATTTTAATACCACCTTATTTGGCAGCCTTTCCCCCCAAGTTTTCAGGCTTCTAATCTCTGTTTTAATGCATGTGAAATAGTGCAAAATAAAAATAAATGAGATTGAAGGAGCAGCTGGTTTGAGTGAAATCCTGGACAAAACATCCTGAGAATAAGAGAAAGCATCCTTCTGGCAATCTTGCAAAATGACATTATCATAAAGTACTTATTCCAGAAGAAGTAGCTAAGTAATCTGGACAAGATACTTGATGCTTCACTGTTTGACTTCTGTGACTGAGGGCCAGAGTTTTGCAGGGTTTGTGACCTAAAGTTGAAGGAAGGTATTTCGGAGGTTCTGCCAGTGTTTGCAAATAAATATTTTAAACACCTAACTTTCATGGAAAACCTCAATCTGAAGATTCTTGGAAAAACCAATGGTGTCTTCGTGCCCTTTGGATTACTCTCCCAGCAGAGAGACATTTAATTTTCTGTCAGAATTATGGGTTTATATGGTAGCACAGTCATCTTTAAAAAGCCCTTTATTCTGAGTGCAAGCTGCACTGCTTGATGGAGCTCTAGACTGACACCAACCAGAGAGCCAAGAGATCTGGGCTCTGAACCTAACCCCACTCCCTGCTTCTCTTGGCAAACATGAAGGAGCCAACTCGACCAACACTATGGTAAGAAGCCAAATTATTTTGACTGTCTTCTTTTCCAGTCTTTTGGATTTATCCAATTAACTCATTCTATCTAGTTCTGAAGCTTTTATGAGTGAATTTTTCAGATCTTAAGCTCCGTGGCACGTGTAATGATCATGACTATATGTTTAATTATCATTACTTGGCAATGATTTAACATGACACAGAAAGTTCTCCACCATAATTGTAAGAAAAGTGAATCTATTCTGAGGAATCAGCTTTCACTCAATTCACTAAAGACTGGGTGTCAACTGGACAAATAAAATTAAATTCACTGTAAAAGCTCTTGTTGGAGATGTATTTTTTCCCCCTGGGATTAATTTTTGTTATTATTCCATTTGAATGAGACAAAATGCCCTTTGGGTAAAACTTTATAATTCAGTTGTTTTAAAACACTCTTGTGGAACATTGCAGTGCCAGTATTTTATTGAAACAATGATATTTGAACAGCTGAAAATGGTGAAGATTTCATGGAAATAAAAATGGCTTGAAAGTTCTGAACTTTTGAAAACTGGAGCAAGTTGTCTGTGGGTGCCTGAGGATGCACAGATACACTTCCTGGGCTATTTTCTGTATTAAATCCTAAGAAGTGGTGAATAAAGAATAATGGGCTGTTTCTCTTTTCAGGACAATACCAGGGTCATGAGAATGCCACACAAAAATTTGTACCAGCCATCAGGCCTAAAGAAGTCTTTGATACTGGAATTCCCACCTGCAGTTACTTTACTGTCTCTTGTGAGCTTCCTCCAAAGCTAAAATCTATACAAGAGGCAAGTGTCCCTCCTGTCTGGAGGTGCACTGGCAGGCATGGTTTTATCCCTGCAGCACAATGAAGTGTGTTTTACACCCTTGAAGAAATATTGCCTGTCCATAGCACTATGTTATGCTTGAAGAGGGTGAATGAAAGAGGCAGACAATTTGATTGTGATAGGGAGAAAGAAAAAGGAAGGAAAGGCAAGTCACTTCAAAATGGGAGGTGGCAGGAAGATGGATGAACTGAGGAAGATGCATTTGGGAAGGGAAATGAGTTTTTTCAAGATGAGTGACCATGCTCTCCCTTTCATCTTGCTCACTGATTTCCTTAGGCTCACACTTCCCAAGCTCAGGTAACAGATGGAGCAGCCCATCCATGCACTTCCAGCTGGAGGAGCAAGGAAGAGGATTCAGAAGGGCAAAAGGCTGGGGAGATGCACCTTTGTGTCCCTCGCATGGCTAGCAAGGGGTGAAGTCTCACTTCCACCAAAGGTGGGGTACATCAGCCCTTGATGGCCAGCAGCTGTGCTGTGGGTGCTGCTGGAAGGGGTGAGTGTGCTGGTCAAAGGTGTTCTGCAGCCTCTAGTACACCTCTGTGGGGGGAGAGCTCTGCCATGGCTGCATCGAGCTGGGAGGGCAGGAGACAGCATGGATGTGGCAATCAGGACATCATTTCTGCAAGGTGCTGAGACATTTATCTGAACCCAAGCATGAGACACTGCGCAAAGAGGGAACCCATTACTGAAGTGCCCCTGAGAGTTGGGTCTGCCTTTCCAATTGTGTTTCTTCTTGGGTGAAAGTGGGAGCGCAACCTTCCTTTTTTTTTTTTTCATGTTCACTTAAGTAAATACTTGTTTGTGGGGTTATTCAGTAAGTTTAGTTGTTTGTTAGGCAAGCTGAAATTCTTCCATGGTGAAAGACCTTCTGCCAAGTATTAATATTTTGAAAATATAAACTGTATTTTGTATAATACAAGACTTTTGTGCATAATTGTATTAATTTTGGCACTGCAAGTTCAAGGACAAGCTTGCCAACTCAGTATTCCTGGAATAATAAAAATAAAATATGTGATTTCTTAAGATTCTGTTTTCAATATATATTTTGAGGACCTCATCTTAAACTAACAAGATGATGTAACCTGTTTTTGTCTCTTCCTCAGCAGATGTGCCTCAGGGCAAAGGTTGGTGTTCAAAGAAAGATTTTATTTTTTAAAAACAAAGTTGATTGTAACTTGAACTGCCTAATCTTAAGAAGCCTTAACAGGATGTTTGGTGAATGTAAAAAATGTTAATTTACAACCAACGCCTATGATACCCCAAAGAGTGTCAGTCAAGAGCATATTCTTACTAGCTTTACAACTCCTATATTTGCTTAAATTAATTTTAAGATCAACTGAAGTTTGAAATTCCTGAAGCTGACTAATGCTATTCTTTCTAAGGACTGTGTGCTACTGGCATTATGCTTTTAATATTAAAGCTCTTTTACATGGAATGTGAGCACATGAGAATGAGAAAAGGCACTTCTGAGTAAAAGAAATGAAAGATTATTGGTCTTTCACTCATTTAAAAAAAAAAAAATAAATCCCATTTAATCTTTGAAGGAGTGATGGGTATGTTATCCTTAATGCTGGTCCCAGAAAACAACTAGGAGCTGCAATGCTGCAATGAGCAATGGCATTGAGTATAATGGTGGATGTGTCACCAGTTTGGGGTGTTCTACCCTCAATACAGCTAGCCTAGCTGAAAGGTTTCATCAGCACTGTCAGGCATCTTGGTCCATTTCTGATGTTTGTCACACTCTTCTATGAGCCACAGTTGTTTTCCCTCTTTCTCTGTAGTTTTTACAGAGATATTATTAAATTTTTATTTTGCAGAGATTAAAAGGATAACTGAAAGAAACTCAATTATGATTTCAGAGTCTTGGAGATTCTTATTTTTTTTCTAACCAGAGGGGTGCATACATACATATATATATATATATGTATGTATGTATGTATGTATGTATGTATGTAGTACAGTACAAGATGGCATGGTAGTCAGGTTTTGTGAGGAGTTTTTACAGTGACTCATACAACTCATTCAGCACATGCAGATAACTCCTTGATATCCCATTACAACATTGTGTGATCTCTGGTAGGCCCCTCCAAGTCCCCCACTTACCATGTGTGCACACACACTGAAGCAGGTGCACCACAAATAGTTTAGCCAGCAGCTCCTCTTCCCCCATTCTGCCACTTATACCTGTTGACCTGGTAATTTGCTAAATCCTATGTGAGCAGCTCAGAAGCTTTAGCACTTCTTTTCCCCTTCATGACAGCAGAGTGCTACAAGTGATCATATGTCCATAACATCAGGATAAAATATTCTATCGCTTTTCCAACATCTTAACAGCTCTGCTTTCCCTAAGATTAGGGGGTGAAAGTGGCAACAATAATGAAACTGACATTTATGATAATGCCACGTGCTGTCACTTAGAATCAGACATACTACAGGATTAGTAGTAAATGTTGTAAAAATGCCAGCACCTTCCTATGTAGTGGGCCTGATTCCTTATTTTCTTCTGCCAGTGTTAATTTGTTGACTTTCTTTATATGCCCAGCATTCAGGGATTTGTCATAGTCTGAAGGAAGTCAAGGCAACTGTAGCTCATGTCACTTCCCACTGATTCTTGTCTGATGTGTTATTTTGGTTACAAGTTGTGGTATCTCTTCAGGGTGATTTTTTGGGTCTGTTTTACTTTGTTGTCTGAAAATTGATTAAAACAGTTCTGGGTACCAGCAGGCTTTCTGCCATCCACGTGTCTACCAGAAAATAAAGCTTGCAGATGTTCAGTCTCTTCAGCTGGAACTTCATATAGAAAGGCATTTGTAAGTTCTCATGTTGAAGTCTAAGCCTGAAAAAAATTCTCAGTGATGTGAAGGGAGTTATTTGAAGGTTATCAGAATTTTCTTCTCTTTGTATTCTCTGTATGGGATCTGAAAGGCACTGTATTATGCTCTGACACTGTAGAAACCTTCTATCACTCTGAAGCACTTGGACTGAATCGGAAGGAATTAGATTTAGCAATGACCAGCTCAATCTCTATTCTCTGTCTGATTTGGCTAAGTAAAGGCAACTTTTCCCAGGACCCTTTAGGGCTTTCCAGATGAAGTAGGATGCAGTAGGGAAAACAGCACTATTTTTTGCTTTCAATAGGGCCAGCAAAATCACAAGTCACATCAGGTAGCTCTTTAAATTACATGCAGAGTGTGAAAATTGGTCTGGAAAATAACAGCTTTTTTTTATTCAACAAACCTTGTCCTTTAGTGTGATGTGAGGGAGAAAGAGGAAATTAATCTATTTCTCCATGTGCGTTGTGCATTGTCAACAGACTAATACATTCCAATCAACTTCACCAATAATAAGGCACTGGAATTTGGCTTATATGTGGGTATCAGAAAGAATAATTTGAAGGCAACAGGGCTGCACAGGTATAAATGAGGAATTACCTTGGTCTGCAGCTCCCTTTGTTGAGGATGTTCAGTGAAATGAAGGAAGTTCAGCTCCATTCTCAGAATCCAGCACGGTCTTTGCAAATTGGTGGAAAAAGGCATAATTAGAGTGAATGCATTTGATATGGAATTGGAAAGATGATAAAAAATATTGCAGTTTTTGGAGAGCAGCACTACAGTTTAATAATTGTCAGCAAGCTGTAAAAGACTGGGAATTTTGGTTCTAGTAAGGAAAGTAATTGATTGCAGATGGAGAGATCTGGGCAAAATACATATGTTGGCAGTAGCAATTTTTAGATTCAGGGGTGCAGTGTTTGGGACTGTGCAGTGTGGTTATTTAAGTTTATAAGCACACTTTTATTAGGATGTAAATTTGAATGCCAAAGGCATAAGCCACACTGCCTTTAACCAAACCAAACAAAACTTCATTTGCCAAGAAGATTTGAAAGAAGGCTTTAAAAACATTCCCCACTATGGTGTGTGCTTTTCTTACTTTCTTGAAATATTTTTTTCTCAGAAAATAAAGTTTCCTTCTCTTTTATTTTTCAGGCTTCTGTCCATGCTCTGGAGTGGCATAGTTCAAGTCCTTTGGTTTCAACTGGTGCTATTTCTTGCAACTCCTTATATGTAAATACATGTAGTAGTCAAAATACTTCTTTCCCCCTTCTACTCCTCTGTTCCTTCATTTCTCCCCCATGTTCAGAATGGTATCTAGGGAAAGAAACGAAGTGATTCGAGGCAAAATGTCTATTTGAATTGGAAACTCCTTAACAGATATTTTGTTCACTCTAGAAGTCATCAATTAGACTTCACTCCAGATTATTAAATCCTCACTGAAAAATGCAGGTTTTCTCTTTTTTTAAAAAAAAAAATATTGGAAGGAATACGAGCTTGGTCTCTTTTATTGCTAGTGACTATGACAAAATCATGAGAAATTAAGACAGGAATGAGAAAATGTCATCTTTGCAAAGAGGAATGGAAGACAACTGGGTGTAATTACTCTTGGTGCCTTGCTGGCAATATTTAATAAATAGTTTCATCAGTTATTCTCACATAAACTGGCTATCATTTCTTCCTGCATGTTTCAGCTGAAAACATTTTATATATTTCTCTGTACTAATGAAAAAGATTGCACAAGGAGAAAGGCAGATTTTGGCAATGACTAGTGTTGAGTGAATAGAAAGTTAAAAATAAAAATATTGCGTTCAACATCTGGATTGGCCTCAGCAGAGTTGAAAGGAGTCCAAAATGTTTCCAGTCTTGTGTGCTGAGTACAAATGACATAGAAGTCATACTGGAAGGGAATATTTTAAGGGGAAAGCATTTTTTTGGCATTCATATATCTTTATTTCTTCAGTAGAGTGTTACTTTGAAGTTGTGGGAGATAAGAAATGTTTAGAATTTGCCCTCATCTTATTCTGAATGATTAATATGTCTAAACAACATTATAGGAGGCAAATAAAACGCTAAAGAATATTAAAGAGCTCTTACAATAAATTATTCAAAAGACATACCATGAATTATCCATTGATAGAAATATAAATAAATAGCTTTATATCAGTTGTGCAAGTCATCTGAAACAGCTTGACCAGCTACATGGCATGAGATTTGCCATCAGGTACCTAATCTGACATGAGGTATATTGCCTTCCCTAAATCCAGTTTTGTGCTTACCTTATTGTGCTGCCCTCTTTCTCAGATGGAGTGTCAGCCTTTGTTATGCCACCACCGTGCAAAATAGGATGTCAGATAAGCAATGTAAGTTTCTCAAGGTGTGTGTTTTAGAACAAAAGACTTTTTTCAATCTGCACCCTTTTTCATCAGTAAGCAGTAATTTGCAAGATTAAAATGCTCTCGTCTGGAATAGGAGATCCATAAAGCTTAGCAGGACCCTTGAAAGAGCAGACTGTTAGGAAGGAGCTGGGCATGGGCAACTGCTCCTACCTGTGTGTTGGAGTCTGGTTCTGATTGACTGGCAACACAAAAAAAAATCAATAGTTTTCCTTAATTGAGGTTTTCTTAGGGTCAGGAAGTATGGAGACCTGATAACTTACTAAACTGTGTGTCTGGCCACCACCACCAAACCCAACAAATGAAGCACTGCCCACAGCCAGCAGTAAATCCCAATTTGTTCCCCTTCCCTAGGTGACCATGAATTAAAATTGTGTGAAACTGGTGTGCCTGAGGATGAAGTATGTGAAGCATGTCAGCAGGAGTGTTTTCCCACATTTTCCCAACAGAAGCATTTTCCAGCTTCAGTGCTATTTGGGATTTCTGTGTGGAACAAACTTTGAATTCGTATAAAACTTTACAAGTCCTAGGTTTCAGGACTGTGGTAGTGAAATATGTGTTTTCTCAAACTCTGAG
This sequence comes from Haemorhous mexicanus, assembly GCF_027477595.1. Taxonomy (NCBI): domain Eukaryota; kingdom Metazoa; phylum Chordata; class Aves; order Passeriformes; family Fringillidae; genus Haemorhous; species Haemorhous mexicanus. The sequence continues at coordinate 53,343,871 of NC_082343.1, forward strand.
ATACTTGAGAGTCTCAGGGAATATCATAAGCTCTTTTCTAGGATTAGGAGAAAAAGAAAAATGAGGTTGACTGAGGTCAAACAAGAGGATCAGACAATATATGAAGCCCCAAATTCAGATATTTGGTGATTTGTGGAGAGTCTGATAATAACAATAATCAACACACACCCAGCCTCACAAAATAAAGTTGGATTTGGCACAGAAACCTAGCAAAGATGAGAATTTGTCTGCCCTCCTCCTGGTCTGCAGCAATTGCTGAAATCTCAGGTGTTGCTTGTGTTTCCTATGGCCAGGAGAGGTTGTCCTCTGACTTATAGAGGGTGCCTGTGCAGGAATGTAGGTGTTGACTTGGTTTCAAATATGATCCATGCAGGCCATTTCTGGGTGGTGCACACAGATGAAGCCAAGTTTGTTCTCTCCATGACTCCTATAGAAGTTGGAGGTTTCTAGAGCTGTGACATCACTTTTTGGTGAGAAGGGACATCTGTGAGGGATTTTCTCCTTGTCGATTTCAGATGTGTCCCCTGCAGCTGCAGCTTAGCCAGTGGTAGCCCTGCAAAGCCTCACTATTGATTTCCCTCTCTCCGATGGTTCTCACAAACAGTCATTAGATTAATAGTCTGCAGAGGGTTAAATAGAGGGTTAAACTTTAATAAACTTAAATATCATATCTATTTCACTGTTTGATTGTTATGTTTTGAAGAGCCTTTTCCATTTTATTTTTCTGGCCAAATAAATCCAATATTATAAATTTTCTTCTTTAATTTGAGTCCAGATACTTAAAAGAAAAGGCAAAAGCTGAGACAGTGTGATTGTCAGGAGGGACATGGTAATAAAAATACTTTTTCAGATTTTTGTTCTTTAAAAGCTTTTTTGTGTGTGTGTGTGTAAATGGTAAAAAGGGGGAATGAATATGTATTTCCATATTTACAGTAGCACAGTTAACTATCGAAAAATTTTCATGTGCATATGTATGCATGCGTATAAATATATTTATATACCCATATTTACTACATGCTGACTTGTGAACTTTTAATAGTATTGGTTCAGGCTATGTTGAAGTGTGTGAGGGTATGTGTATGTGTGCCCATACTGGGACATATTGAGGAACTGGGAATGTGTTAGTTGTTTTACTTGCCTGAAGCATGACTGACAGCACTGTTGTTTTTCTCGCTGGTAGCAAGGTCAGCGGGCTGCATGACCAAATTAAATATACTTTGTGGGAACTGCAGCAGTTCACTTTGCAGTGAGCTGTGAGCAGAGCAGGCTTTGCCCAGAATATCCAGGGCCAGAATATTACCCTTTGTCATCAAGTGCTACTAGCTGTGTCTTCCTCTTCTCTGGCCCTGAAAATGAGAAATAGTAAATACAAAGTTTGTCTGTTCTGCCTTTCACTTTCCTTCTGTGTATTAAGTAATAAATTGGTTCAGTGTGACACAAAGCTGCAGAGCTTGGCTCCCACTGGGATGGCCTATCAGAACATGCTGTCACACCAGAACCTCGCAATAACTTTTGCTGAGAACACCTTCAGTGCTGGTAAAGCTACTGCACTATCTGCAGGTATGCCTGGAGCAGTATCTGGTGTTACCAGGTGTCTTGTTCTGGCCAGTCACAAGCCTTCAGGGAGCTTGACTAATTAATGTGCTGAAATATCCACAGATTTTTATAGTGCACTCAATGATTTTCAGTAGAGGTCAGGTTTTAAATACAGGCATCGAGGGCAGGGGAAAGAAGCTTTTGGAGCTATGTTTGAAACTTGCAACCTTTGTCTTGGGAAAAGAGCTAATTCAATAAGGGCCCAATGCAAACTCTCCCAAATTCATTTGAAAGGATCCCACACAATTCAGTATGCTTTGGATCTCTGCCTAGTTGCAGCGTTTCTTAAATAGCTCCAAACTTACTACAGGGACTATTTACAATTTATAAATACTGTGATTAAGTTAGTTATCTAAGGCAGCTGGCAAAATTTTAAAGGGTGACCATACATATGGTTCTATTTATAAATAAGAAGCGATTTATTGAATTATATTACTTTTTTTTTCTTTTAAGAATATCTACTTTATAAAACTCTTTAAAAGAAAAATGTCAAGACATTTGTCTTCTTTAACTAAATGAACAACAGAGAAGTTACTTACATCAGATTTTTAGAATTCTAAAGCATTCTAAAAGCAAATATTTGGAATTGCCAAAGAAAGTGGACCTGAGTAGCAAGCAGTAACACTTAATTCCATCTGTTGCACATACATGTTGGACATTCATTTTCTAGAATGCCTTTTTTGTAAAGAAGCTCTGATTGTAATTACTTCAAAAATAGGTTTTAACTTGAAGTTTTAAATGAATGTTTAAATTACCAATAAAGTGAATTCATGATGAGTATTTTGTTTTCTAATATGGAAACAGGCCTCTTCAGTGACAGGCATAGGGCTGGCTACTACCAGTGACTATACAGTATAGCAGCAAATTCTGGGCAAACATGGGGAGAAAGCTTGCTGAACTCTCATCTTGCGTGGATTTATTTCCCAGTTTAGTGGCAGCTGTCCCTCTTGCAGTTCTTTTCTATGTTCAAGGCTTGGATGCACACTTTTGACAAGGGCTCAGTCATTTCCTTTCCAGAAGCAACTTCTCTGAATTTCCTCATTATGGGAGCACTGAGCTAACAGCATCAGTAATTGCCATCAATCATTTCAGACACAGACCATCATCAGAAAGAATTGTCCATCAGTGTTGCTTGCATGAATTGATTTTCTTCTTCCTTTGAGATTCCTCTTTTCAAGAGACTTGTGAAGTTTAGCATGTACTTGTGAAATGCCTTACAATTAATAGGTTAAAAGGGTTCTTTGAAATTGCATAGACATAAAGTGTTTTTTCTACTAAACATTCTGTCATTATGCTCCAGAAGTCTCTAGGTGTATGTGAATTGACCAAATGAAGTGAATACAACAGGCAGATGCCTTGGGACGGCCAGTTTTGCTTCTACACAGATAAATATTTTTAAACCATTTATTTAAAAGTTGGAAGCCCTAACCAATCAAGATTCCTGAGCTAATTGCAAATATTTTATTTCTGCATATTTGGGATGATGGGTATAATATTCACATCCTAGTTTAGGTTATGGGAGACTGCATTTTGAAACTAGTCAGTAACAGGTAGTACTGAGCAATCTCTGCAGAGCACAGGGCTTGCTGAGAAATCTATCATGTATTTGCCATGGTGCTCAGAGCCCTAGCATAACCAAATGAAAAGGAAACGTAGGCAGGCCCATAAAACTAAATAAGGACTCAGTGCATTGCCATTTAAAAGCCTGATGGCCCCTGACTTCAATAAAAATCTTAATTTTTTTTTTTCCCCAAATTAGGTTTGTGAAAGAATGAATGTGAAACTCCATGCAGGTTGTGTACTCATCCCTGAGCTGCACACCAAATTGCCACTTGGACATGCATTGGTTTGGTTAGATCAGCAACATGGTTGAGCTTACCAGTGAGCTTGGAGATGAGACAAATTGGCAGGAAAGTTTCAGTGTCAGGAAAGTTTCCCCAGCTGCAGTGCCACCCCTTTAAACAGGGAACATTGGTTTTGTGCACTTCTGCTTTGGCACCTTTTACTAAGTTTGCTTGCATACAGAAATGTTTCATAAAAATAAGGTTTTGGGTGGGATTTATAAAGCTTGGTCTCCACTGCTTTTGAGTGGCAATGTCTAACTCATTATGAATAGTGCAGTTTTCAAATAATCTGTTTGCCAGTCTGGTTAGATGTATCACTACATATGGAGGGCTTCCCCCCACAAATTGCACGTAAAAACCTTGTTAAAAAAATAAAAGTGATTTCATGAATATGTGGTTACCATGGTTATGAAAACAAATTGGGTTTTTGCAGGTGCAACCAGTCTATTAGTGACGTAACTGATCACTTCATGCAGTTATTTCCACACAAATCTGTGGCAATTGCCTGGAAAAAATTATGCTCAGTGGAATCACATCTTGGTGATTCCAAACTTGAGGCATCGGGAGAAGCCAAAAGTTCAGTAGGTTTCCGAAAAACCTCAGACACTGTTATGTTTAATGAGCTTTTTCCCAGTGACATAAAAAAATATGAAAACAGCTTGTTACAATGGCAGTGAAAGTCCTTTCACCCAGTGGGAACAATACTACCGTGTCACTGTGATGGGGAAGAAGAAACTGTTTTTGTGAGCAAGTTATCCCATGACTGACCAGCAGAGGTTTAGCCAGATGATCCTAGGTCCATTCTTAGAGAATGAAATACAGAATAAATGGGTTTGTGGCTCAAAACACTTAGCTCTTGCACTTCCTGAGAGAAATTATCATAGTCTGTGTCTAATTAGACTGATGCTGATATTGTTTTACCTTTTAAAAGTAACACACAGTTTTCTTCCTTTTTTTTTATTTGTGGTATGGATACATTTGAAATGCTGTTAGACAACCATGTTTATGCAACATCTTTCAGTAAATGTTTCTTGTTTAATAGGTATATTTTAACTTTTCTATGGCAAATCATTAGCATATGAAGCTCATATAAAGGAACTACTTTGCCATTACCTGTTGTGTAAGTCTTGAGTCTCAAGTGGTGCATGTGATCCCCAATAAGAGTGAATTAACCAAGGTAAATATGTTTTTTATAAATGATCCATAAATCGTCTCAGGTTAACTCTTGAAATGTGGAAATACTGGGTTTCTTAATTTTTGGTGAACAAACTTGCATTTTAATTTAGACTTTTAGGCCAAATCCTACCCCATTATGTGCCTGCCTAATCCCTGATACATATCTGTGGTAGTTTATTGCTTCTCATTTTTTATGATATTGGCAGTAGATCCCAATGAAAAGTTCACAAAGAGCAGTGTAAACCTTATACTTGACTCCACCTGATTTTGCTCTGTTCTCTGTGCCCATTCCTTGTGGACAACTGATGGCAAACTGACAGACTTTGACACTGATGCTCCCTCCAGAAAGAAATGGATTTCCTTTTCTCCAGAAGGGAAAATTCTTGGTTAGGAATAATCAGCTGCCCAAATATAAAGTGGGAGTAACTGGTTGGGTGGCAGTTTCCTGTGAAAGGCTATGAGGAGTATCACATCTGAACATGAGCCTACATGCTCTGCTGCTGCCAACCAAAGCAATCCTTGCATTGTTCTCATTAAACAGATCTGTGGTGTGCAGCAGGTATGAAATGATCCTCCTTGGTGTTGGTAAGGCTTCAAATAGAGCACAGTTTCCTCACCTGGACTTAAAAAAAGGCATGGATTTTCCAGAGAGCCTGGAAGAGGGAAAATACCATGATCAGAGTGCTACAAAACATGACTGAGAGGAGGTTTCAGTAAATTGGCTTTTTTCAGTCTATTAAGAGATTTTTGAGGGCTGAGGAGCACATAGCACAGTAATTTGCAAATAAATTACAGATGTGGAAGAAAAATATATGGAAGACAACTATGGAAACCTTGTGATAGTAAGGACAGCAAAGAGCTGAAATGGGTAACTCACAGAGTTTATGGCATTGCAGTTGGTGCATCTATTACATAGACCTTTTAAAGAAATGACACATACCGCTGGCTGTCTTTGAGGTGCAGCAAAAGGAACAGCTTCAATGCTCATTTCCACTCCTGCAATTTTTTGATTCACCACTAGGTTGGTATTTATTGTTGTATCAATTTAAGGCAATATTGTTTTCAAGATGGATTGAATCATACTTTCAGTAAGAATGTTAATTAGGCATGTCTGGTAGTTTTACCATATGAAAATGCGCCTCAAGTAACTTGATGAATGTAACAAAGGTGCCAAAAGGAAAGCAGATTTGTTTGTTTGTTTCTTTTTCTCATTTTTTTCTATAATGATGATGAATTTATTGGCTGATTAAAACTGGAAACATCTTGTTTGCATTTTAACCTTTAATGATAGCATTGCAACAGCATGGTTGTGCTCCTGCCTATGTTCAAGTCAAATTGACCATCAACCTCTTGGAAAACTGAACGACTACTTTGAATTAATTTTAAAGCCACAGACGATGTGTTTAGATGCATTTTATTCTTCTGCCTATTCCCAGTGTAAAGCCAGCATCACAAGACTTGATCAGTCTCAGTGATTTCTCCTTCTGTCTGAGCCCCTCATCTTCAGCTGTCAAGATCCAGCCCATTCACCACTTAAGCTGTCAGAGCTATCGTCTGTATCTGAAGGAGGAAGGGTGGTGCACATGGAAGACTCTGGACAGGTTGTCTACAAGTCCACCTTTAATAATGTCAGTTTGTTTTATACTTGTAGCGTTTGGGCTTCCTCAGAAGTGTTTCCAGCAGTGAGAAAAGTCTGAATAAAACCCACACAGCTGAAGGAAGAAGGCTTGGCTCTTTGTGCTCCTGCTACAGACAGACCCCCTTTAGCGTTTCTTTATAGCTAGGTATGAAGATGCCTTCTACTCTACATGCATTCTTTAGTCTTGTTAACAGGAAGGAGCTATGGGAATAACTGGATTTTTGGGCTATTTTTTATGCTCAGTGGTGGTGACAAGGATTTCAATCAACTGCTTAGAAAGTAGTGTTTTCTTCGCATAAATAATTCCCTGCAAATGAAGAGCACTGATCCACACCTTTCCTTGACAGGTATAAGTGAACATTCCAGAGAGAGTAACATCACGTAATTTCCTCTTACTTTTGAAGGATGATCAGGTGGAGGGGTGAGTGATCATTCTTAAACAGCAAAAAACCCCAGGACCTATAATCATTAACAAAGTCTTTGTATATATATATATATATATATATCATTTCACTCTACTAGCATCTGCGACAGGCAGTCAGGATTCAATGCAAGTGCCTTTCTGCTTCATATGCTGCAAGTCTTCTATGTGATCAGTAAAGTCCTTCTGGGGCAAATGAGTCAGATGGTCAGCTCTTTCCAAAGAGACAGACTTGGCAGGTTTTTACTTGGTGCCTCAAGGCAGAAAGCTAGAAGAAGATACTCAGCATTGTGAGTGTACACAGTGGGATCTTTTTTTTTTTTTTAGCAAAAGCTACTCTCTGATGACTCACAATTTTACAATAAGGTTCCTTATTTCAAAATTCTTAATTTTAGTGTACTTGGGTTGTCAAAAAAGCATTTTAAAAACACGAGTAACTGCCACTAATTCCAGAATGAGTTCTTATTCTGGTAGGTGTTTGGAGCTTTCTCTAATTGGTCTTAGCACTCTGACAGGGGGAGCACACAGGTCTGCCTTTGATTTGAATTGGAACTGAACACTTGTGTCAGTGAAAACATTTGACAAGTACAGCTGTCCTATTTGGGATTAGAAAACTGTTATGTGACAACAATAAAAATATCATTCAGAGAGTAGGTTTTTTTTCTGACAGTGTATGTTTAGACTTCATAGAAGAATAAAAAAACAATATCTTGAACCTTAAAGTTAGCCTATTCACTTCAGTGAAGAACTTATTTTTTACACGCCCACTGTCTGCCAATTAAAAACTCAAGCAAACCATACAGGACTTGTATATTATTTTCTTGATCACAGTTTTCTTGCTGACAGGTATGAATTTATGACAGCGAACCTTAAGCAAAAGCATGAAGGAATTGGAGGAAATGTGAGTTCAAAAGGTGTTCTGATATCTCTGAAACATTTTGACAGTTTAGAAATTGTTTGTTTTCAAGTATTAATGGCTGAAGTTTGGGAATTTAAGTACTGAATTAGTAAAGCAGCAAGACATGATGTCTGACTGTCTAGGGATAAATGGTCATATCGAAATCAAATTACTTCTGTACAGTAAAATAAATGGTATCATTACCATTTCTTTGACTTGTGTCCTGTTGCCATGGTCTGGCTGTCACCGTATGTTTAATTTTGCTGATTTACAAAGAAAGAAATCATTTGGGTACATCTAACTGTGTAGCTGGAAAAGTTTCTGAGTTAACCTCTGATTCACACCTGGGAATTGATTGGGAGAGTTTTAGGTTATCTGAGCAAAAAGCATGCTAGGGATGGCATTTCACCACTTGGAACAGGGAATGAGTTCAGGGAATCTGAGCTCTGAAAAGTATTTCCTGCTATAGAGACAGCTTGACACTTGGATTGGTCTTAGCTAAGTTTGGTGGGGAAACAGTGGGGAAAAGAGGTTCCAGCCACCTGAATGAACAGGCAGTTATTCACCCCAGTCTACTTCAAGGCTCTTTATGTTCTGGTTATTCTCACTGCAGCAGCTATTAGACTGTGGGTCCTTCTGGGCTTCACTTTTCTTGAAGACGCAGTATTTGATGTGGTTACTTGCTAGAGTGATATGGGAGAGTGCAGTGGGTGTGCTAAGGTAGAGGAGAGGCAATATCAAGGTTTTGTCAAAGGTAAGGTATTGTCAGAATGTTTCAGAGATGTCAAAATAGTTTTTGAACTTATGTTTTCTCCATGTCGTCCCTATTACAGCATAACAGTAGTGCTGTGAAGAGCTCTCACTGAGATGAGAAGCAATGTCATCTCTCATCTCATCTTGTTTGAAGCCAGAAAAATCACACTGTCTTTGGGCAAATGGAGTGATACCCCCAAGATTTTCCTTTTGGGGATCTTTTTAATTGTGAAAGCGTGGCCAGTCCCTAATGAATCATGACATGAGTTGGTCTCAGGATGATCTCAATGACTGAGGCTGACTCAGCAAACACAACAAACTAAGGACCCCAATAAAAGCTTAAATACTGGAGAATGACCAGGTGCCCATGGAGTCCTGTATCCCACTAACACAATGCACTCCCTCTCTGTTTTCCTGGGGAAACATCATGAGACAAGTTAGTTTCCTTCTAGCATGTTCCCAACTCATGCATAACTGTGTCTGCCACAAGTGTGACACTGAGTTTGTCACATGTGGTACAGCACTCATCCTCACCTGGGTGCTGTGTCATAATGATGAAGTCGTATAATTTCTGAGGGGAGTTGCTATCTCTTCAGGGAGCTGGGCTTTGTGGGCTTTCTGGGCAAACCAGATCATCTGGAACTAGTCTGGAATTTTTATTGTACATTGTAATGTACAGTAATAGCATATCCTTGATTGCTGTGTCTCATTTATCTGTTTCAAAATGTGGCCTTATTTTTTGTATCTGTATAGCAATACAGTTTCTAGCACTATGTAAGCCAACAAAATAAAACTATTATTAATGCCATTGTGACTGGCTTTAAGGGATGGTGGGTCATTATTAGGAACCTGTGAGTTGCCTCAGATAGGCAAATGATTTTGCAGCAAAATTTCACTTCCTGCAAATGTTAGGTTATGCTATTTTTCTTTCAGGCAAAATTTAAAGTTTTAAGTGCTTACTGTCCCTCAGCTTTCCTTCCCTAATCCCTTCCTTCCTCCCTCCCCTCTTGCCTCCTTTCTCATTCTTCCCTCTTTCCCTCCAGGCTGGGATTAGACTAACTTTTTTTTACTTGTGGATTTCCAAAATCTCCAGGGAGGTGAGGACTACAGAGAAAGCTTCTTGTGTATATATGAAAATATACTTCTTGGGCACCACTCATGGACCCCTTTGGAGTATGATGTTGATCCCTAGGAGTCCATGGATCAAAAGATGAAAAGCATTCACTTAGACAATTATCACAAACACTGATGATTGGAATGTCTATTTTTTGATGAAAACACCTCAAATTTTGTGAAGGTTTATCTGTGTGCATGTATGTGTAAATGTATTTCTGGGACTTGTGAACTCATACTTTTCCTTCACAAAAATTGCAGGATCTTTATTTTATTGCTGGAACATGTTATTCCTCTTGGTATTATTGCTGTAGGTGTTCACTGGATCATAAATAAGAAATTGAAAGTTCTTATCCAAGTCCTCCTTATGGCTCAGACTTTTAACCCTAGTCCCTGGATTCAGAGCACAATTACTGTCATTATAAGACAGGTGATAGCAATCTATGAAAACTTTACTGAGGGATGAGTGGGAACAGAAATAAAAACTCTTTCCTTACTAGCAGTTCTGGATATCCAGTGATGTAATCTTTATCTATTCAGCCTTTAGGTGGGAGGGATGGGATGAGATTTGACTGAGTAGCAAAGCTAATTTCATTATCTTCTATGCCATGTTTTTCTGGTCACTTATGGAATATACCCAGTGTTGAAGAAATGAATTCAAATGTAATTGGAAAAAACATCTGGAACAGCTCTGCCAGACTCATGTTTTCTCCTCATCTGTTTTGTTAGCACAATCTAATAGAACTACAGTACTTTCCATCTGAAGAAGTCCCATGCAAATGTGTGACATAAATTACCTCTGTGGAGTTTCTTTCTTGAGTGACTGTAGTGGTTAACCTTTCTTCTCTTCACAGAATCATAGAATTGTCTGGGTTGGAAAAGACCTCTAAGATCATTGAGTCCAACTGTTAACCCAGCACTCCAAGTCCTCTACTAAACTGTATCTGTAAGGACAATATCCATGTGCCTTTTAAATAACTCCAGCCACAGGGACTCAACTACTTCCCTTGGGATACTGTTCCAATGCTTATCAACCCTCTCCATGAAGAAATTTTGCCTAATATCTAACCTGAACCTCACCTGGCACAACTTGAAGTAATTTCCTAGTCCTTTCTCTTGGTTTTTGGGAGGAGAGACTGACCCCACCTGGCTACAACCTCCTTTCAGGTAGCTGTAGAGAGTGATAAGGTCTCCCCTGAGTGTTCTTTTTACCCAGGCTTAACAAACCCAGCTCTTTATAAGACTTGTGCTACAGTCCTTCCACCAGCTTTGTTGCCCTCACTTGACACTCACAATGTCTTTTTTTAGTGAGGGCCCCAAAACCAAACACAGGATGGAAGGTGTGGCCTCACCCACTGGGCAGGTTTCCAGCCACTCCAAACTTGTAGCGCTGCACGGGATTGTGACCCAAGTGCAGAACTCGGCACTTCATGTTATTGAACCTCACACAGTTGGGCTCAGCTCATCAATCCAACCTGTCCAGATCCTTCTGTAAAGCCTTCCCATCCTCCAGAGGATTAATACTCCTGCTCAATTAGTGCCATCTGCAAACTTACTGAGGATGCAGTAGATTTTTTATTACAGTAGCATGATTAAGTTCCAGTTGACCTTTGGCCTTTTAATTTTCTCCCTCAATAACTTCACAACATCCTTTCAGTCTTCCTGAGTTGCCTGCCCCTTCTTCCAAAGGTCATAAACTCTTTCTTTTCTCCCTAAGCTCCAGCTACAGCTCTTTTTACAGGCAAGTCATTCTTCTCCCTCAGGTTGTCTATAAGCCCTTGAGGACACTTTTTGGATTCTTTCTTGAAAAATATCCACCATTCCAAGACTACCTTGCCTCAGGACTGCCACCCAAGGGGCTCTCTCAGCCAGTCTCCTAGACAGGCCCTGAGAAATCTGAGGCAGCAGTTCTGCTAATGCCCTCCTTATTTGTGCAAGAAACAAAAACTTCGATCATTTTGTCCAAGATGGCCACCAGCCATCCATCACATCACTCACCAGTCCTCCTCTATTCAAAACAGCAGGTCAGCAGATGGGAAGCCATGCCTAGTTGGCTCCCTCACCACCTGTATCAGGAAGTTATCTTCCACAATCCAGGAATCTCCTAGACTGTATCCTCTCCGCTGTGTCGTGTCTGCAGTGGACATCCACTAAGTTGATGTTCTCCACAGGATCAAGGGCTAGCAATTGTGAGACTTCTCCCAGCTACTCGTAGAATATTTCATCTACCTCCTCATCTGGGCTGGGTGGTCTATAACCGATTCCCACCAGGATGTCTGCCTTTTTGGTCTTCCTCTTGATTCTTCACCCGTGGACACATACCCTATTGTCACCGTTGCTAAGCTCTAGTCAATCAAAAGTGTCCCTAACATACAGGGCTGCTCCATCACCTCCCCTTCCTTGTCTACACTTCTGAAGAGTTTAATCATCCACTGCAGCACTCCAGTCATGCAAGTCAACCCCCATGCTTCCACGATGGCAGCTATGTCATACTTGTCCTGCTGGGCAATGTCTTCCAGCTCCTGTTTGTTGCCCATGCTGTGTGCACTGTTGTAGATGCCTTTCAGCTGGGATATTTCTTCCAGTACATTTTTAGATGGAGAAACCCTAACTCCCACATGACCACTCCCAGGGACTTCTCTGGTTCTTGACACATCAATACTCTTTGTATCTTTGCAGTGCATGTGCCTCCATTCCTTACCTCCACTGAGGTCAGCCTGTAGGACCTTGCTAGCACACTGTCCCTCAAACACTGGTGTGCTGATCCCAGGCTTATCTCTAGTGAGCCTGGTTTTATCCTTTTCCCCCTTCAAATCTAGTTTCAAGCCCTTTCAATGAGTCTTGCTAACTCCTGAATGAGGATCATTGTTTAATATATTTAATTTCTCTCTCCTTTGTTAGCACAGGAGAGTCAGGGGGATGGCTGCTTTGTCTGACCTCCTCTCCATGGGAATAGTAACTATAATGGGTTTAATTAACTATGTGGTATTGACGTAATTAGTTATCCCAATGATGATACTTCTTTAATAAAAGCACTTCATTTGGGATGCATTTCTCTTCTGCATGTGCAGAGCCCTACACCTATATTTCATAACTGTCTAGACATCACAACTCTGTGCATATTTTAGCATCTGCCCTTGAAAGAGAGGCTATCTTGCATGGCTTAAGATAATTGGGACGAAATTATTTTGCCCCCTGGTTTCAGACTCACTTGCCTGCTGAGACTAATAGAGATGGGCAGAGGGACAGTAGGTCACTGTGGGGAAACCAGAATTGGGAGAGAGGAAAGGCTGGGTTTGGAAACTGCATGCCAGGCACTGGCTTTTTCTAACTTTTCAAGTCCAGAGTCTGTAACACTAAAGGGAATGGAGGAAGTTTAACTTTCTCCAAGCAAAGTAAATGCTGTATATCTGGTTTATTTATATGTATTTATGTACACAGAACTATTACTGTAGGTGTTTATGACATAACCCTACATCCATTGTGCTAAGTTTACATACACCAAGCCTCAGTAACTCTGTTATTGCTATCACACAGCCAAATTTACAATAAGGAATGAATTTTAGTTTTCAGTTTGGTTTTGGCTTTTTTTTTTTGTTTGTTTTTGTTTTCCTGGGAAGTCACTGTTCTTTGTGTTTCATCCCTCTGGCTAATCTTGAAGAGCAATGCTACAAGGAGAAGAGATTACCATATGAAAATGTCATTTTGAATCATATGAATACTGAAAGGAAAACCCCACAACTCAAAGGTAAAAGGTCTAAGGGAGGAGATTAATTCACTGTTCTTGCATCATTCTACCACAAAATGCTATGAGAGAACTCCTTTAGCTTACATCTCAGTTCATAGCTGGGGGGAGGGATTCCTATCTGATAAAATATACTCAAAGATTAATGCATTCTGCACACAGCCTACTTCATAGGTAGGAGGTGTTATTCCTGTTGCTGTTGCTGTGTTTTAGCTAACATTTTGAACGTTTTTTTTCCTCTCTCTCTCCCTATCTGCTCTTCTTCATCTCTTTAGTTTACAGAACTGTGCTGCAGTCCCTTCAGTCTTTCTTCCTTTCCCTGTTGAGAGAGACAGACTGAAATCACTGCAGGCATTTGAAGCCTCATGCAGCACAGGAGTGAACTCTGTGGGTCATTTTAACAGCACATACATAAACAAGTTCTCAAGAAATGGGGAAAGCCAAGCAAACAGGGAAGAACTCTTTGTGAGAACTGCAAACATGGCTTGTTCTCTAATCATAAGGAATGCTCCATCCCTCATTAAATCAATAAAATCATGTGTCCTTTATTTTAATCCTGTATTCAAGAACCAAGGATAGAGACTGAGGATTTTGGTTTCATTGTTTCTAAAAAAATCACTGAGATGATATTGACAAAGGTTGATTCTTTTACCTTGGTGTTTCAGAAAAATGTCAGTATGGAGGCAGGTGCTGGGCATTCAGCCACTTCTTTCAAAAGCAGAAAAGGGGTTCTGTGACAGCCTCATTGCAAATACTGTAGCTTTCTGAGACATTTTGTTTGGTTTGATGTTGTGCTGCAGTGACGAGAGAGGAAGGATCTGTTATGTACAGCTGCATGAATCTCTGGATTGAAGTTTTTACAGCCTCAGATCCTCTTTTATACAGTAAAGGGGAGATGAAAGCAAATAACTCACATGCCATGAAACAGGTACTATGGGATTCTGAAAGGCTTAGGATTCCTGGTAAGTATTTGATCAAAATTCAGACAAGGGAACTTTGCACTGTCATTTGGTGGAGTGACAAACATGGTAAAAATACCTCCAAAATCTTCATTATTTTGTCAGCTCCATCTTGATTGAATTAGCAAAGAATGAGTCACGGTTAAAAAAAGAGCCATTCTCCCCTGAAATGTATTAAAGTTTGGGTGGTAAAGAAACACATGTTTATTTCCTAAATGAAATGCAGGCAGAATATGTATCAATCCATGGAAACAGTAGTGCTACTTTCCTATGCAAGGCATGTTCAAAAGTTATCTTTTACTGAGATCATAAAATGGCTCCAAATCTCACTGTAAATGGGGTTTCTGTTCCCCACAGTTATTTATCCAATGTCATATCTTGTATATCTTACATGAAAAAATGCTTGGGTGAAAATGGTGAATAATGTAAATACAGGCTGGTTGTTTACCAAAGATTGTTCATCTTCAGGGAGAGTTGGTTTTTGTGTTTTGTTTTGTTATGTTTTTTTCTCTCTGAAAACTGTTCTGTATGTATTTATTTTTTGAAAGATGCCACCAACACTATTTCTCTGGTCAAATTAGGTAAAGCTTAACCAATGTAAATCTTAGTCACAAATCTGATATAACCCGTGCTGTTACTTGTGGTAACTTCAGACACTGTGGTTATTGACCTGGTCTGCTGTTTACTTAATTTTTACGAATGTTACATGGTTATAGACTAACAAAGGAAAAAAAAAAAAAAACAAAAACAGGTTCAGGGAATAGATCTACTGATTTTCAGATAATGCTGGGTAATAATAATGAAAGCAAACCAAACAAACACACAAAAAGCGCGAGAGAAGAGCCCCTTGGAATAATGTGGATCGTTCTCACCTTCAAATAACATATGCCACCACACAGCCTTTCACTTGATAGATGAGTAATTGTAGTTTGAAGTCAGTAAGACCCCAGTGAAAATCCTTGAAATGTTCTTCATGTACCATGTTCACAACTGCAGACCTATTAGGCACTTCAATAAACTAAAGTAACATGAGTCAGCAGAGTGCTTTGCCCACAGATTAGCTTTAGTTGGTAATTTGCTTCCAAGAAAAGTACTTATAACACATTAGTTAAGTAAGAACGTAACTCACGCAGTTGGAAGTTAACCGGCTGCTGTAGCACTGATGTACAAAAAAGTGCAGTTCTACCAGTTGTAGAAGCAGTGAAGACTCACAAAGATAGGCCTGGAGCATCTGTTGCATAAAGAGTGTCTGAGAGAGCTGGGTTGTTCAGCCCCTTCTCTCAGGAGAAGAGGAGGCTGAAGGGGGCCTTACCAAAGTGTATAAATACCTCATGGGAAGGACTGAAGGTGAGGGATCTGGGCCCTTTTCAGCAATGCTCACGAGGCAACGTGCACAAATTAAAACATGCAATTCCATCTGAACACAACTGAACACAATGCTTTTACTGTGAAGGTGATCAAACACAGGAACAGGTTGTCCAGAGAGGCTGTGTACTCTCCATCTGTGGAAATACTCAAAATTCAGCTGTCCATAGTCCTAGGCAACCTGCTCTAAGTGACCCTGCTTGAGAAGAGGGGTTGGGTGAGTACAACCTCAGGAGGTCCCTGTTTACCTATTGAGTTTTCAAAGTGGGACTTCAAGTGCTTAGCACAAAATTAAAAGAAAAAACAAACCTTGAACTGCAGCAGCTGCTATGCAATGCTCTTAAGCAGACTAGACCAGTATGATACCATCAAGAGATATTTGTCTCTATTTGCAAACCCTAACAGTCTTTAAATCAATACAGTATGGTACTCAGGAATATTTTTTTCTTCTTGTGATAAACCCATTTAGTATGTTATACCTCATGATAAGTCACTAATTGTCTTCCTCCTCTGTTGGCTCCTTTCTGAGGATATTAACTAGGGATGGCTCTGATTAACTCTGGAAGAGCTCTGGTTAAGTAACCAGAAAATGTCAACCACATACCCCAACTTGGTCTTTTTTTGAAAATTTTCAAAATTCCATTTTGAAGAAAAAGGAAGCAGCAAAGTTGTGATGGACTCAAACTGTCTTGATTTTGATAGTGTCAAAATGTAGTCCAATGTCTTCAGTCTTTAATATTTTACATGGGCATTGTATAGATTATTAAAACAAATTGAAATTATTGAATTAAATCAGTGTTTCTTTTATTTTCAGTAGCTGAAGTTCTGATTTGCCTGAAATGTACAGAATATTTATATAATCCCAGTGAATTATCTGAATTCACCGAAAACAAATTCAAAATTCTCTAAGGACTGGAAATCCCCATCTTCAGAGAGCTCACAGAATGCTTTCTATATGCATGAATCAAACACCCCAGCAAATCAGTTTAATAATGCTAAGCTGCATCTGGGCTGTGGAAGATATACAGGACTCCGGTGCATTTCAGATTGTACAAGATGTGAATATGAATAGTGTGAAAGATGTCACATAACAGCAAGGATGATACGAGTAACAAAAGACTGTGGATACTGTTATGCAATGCAGTCTAAAGTATAACTGAAATAGATATCTACCGAGCCAGACTCTACCTATTGATAGCCGTAGATTTGCATGAGTTAACTATAATCTATATTCCATTAAAGATTATGGGAGGAAAATATTATAAAAGTTAACACTGCTTAAACGATGTAATTGCAGGCTTCAGTCATGCAACTCCTTTACTAGCATCGCTATCAGTGATGTGAAAGTCATCACTGCAAAAGGATAGAAGTGGGAAACTATATTATTATCACCCTCATTACTTCTGTATTTTTGGTTAAGAATCATGGGAACATTCCATTCTGGATAATTTCAAGAGCTGTTTTACAATTTAAATGTTATTTTCTTATTCAACCCGTTTGAGCCTTGAATTTAGTCCATTCTATTTATTCACATTCCTGGCATAGAAATAAATCTGTATCTCTATCTCCTCTCTCTAGCCTTGAAAAGTCACTACAACTGTTACTGAGAGATCCAAAATTTTCCTGTTAAGACTATGAACAGAATAGCTGACATGGATTTGCTTTGGCTTTTGTCTCTGCCAAGGAAGGAATGGCCTTGCACAGGTGTAGGGCACTAACATTTGGCTGCAAACTCTTGCAGTGGACTATGAGTCAAGAGTCCCCAAAAGACACACCTGACAGTCAGAACCAAGGTTATGTTGGAAGAGCTGCCTGTTTAAAAATGTGTCTTTTTGGAACAAGAGAGAACAAATGTGACTTGAAAGTTCAGAGGCTTTGGTGACACAGCACCAGAATATGTACAGTCATCTGGTTAGAGCAGCATGCAGAATTGATTAATATACCTTATTTTATGGAAACTGAGTTAGAATCACCTGAAATACAGGAAAGAGACTGATCCTGTCCTGTGCAGCTGTAACTGTAAGTGCTGCAAAGTGCAGGAAAAACCCTCTTCTAAGTTTTCTAAACTAGCACTGGTACTTCAGTCAAATTTTTACTGTATCTGCATTGTGGGTGAGATGTAGTAACAGGAATCTTTTGATGCGCACTGCTTGATCCATGGAAATCCCTGGCTGTGCATTTTAGTACAGGTACTGAATTGATATCTAAAACAATGTTTTGCAAAGCAACCACCAAAGTTTGGTGAGTTTTACGGTTTGTCAAATCCTGTCATGAATGATTTGTCAAATACTTTAAGGCACAAACCGAAACAAATAATCAAATAAATCATAGAAATATTATCCAATGAACTCTGCCTTTATGAATTAGTGTCATTCTGTTATGCTTCAAAACAGCCAAGCTTCATGAACTATTTAAAGAGACTGGAAGTGAGATGAGTTCTGTGGGAACCCAGAATGGTGATCTGCCCAGTCTAAGGGTGCATCTCAACTGGGCACAGTTCTAAAAGAAGAGCAAGGATCCTATAACAAATATAATCCCAGTCAAATGTAATGCAAAACTCTCTGCAGCCATCCACACAGTAAAAAGAAAAAAAAAAATCTTCAGTAGCCTGTGAAATGATGGTGCACATTTAAAGATGAAGGGAAAAGAAATGAACTTTAGAGACCTTTCATTGTGTCAGCTTTGGCTGCATGAACATCTTCCAACTGCTTTCAATATGCCCTCAATGCTAAGTTGCACTAAAGAGCATTAAGAATGCAAAATTTGTGTGCTGAGTTGTAGCCACTAATTCAAACATGTTGTATTAAACAGGAAAGACATATCAACAAATACTCAGAGAACTCATAGGCTCCCTAAAGGGCTAAAAGACTGAGATAATGAAAGTTTCTAACCAGATCACGGGCCTCTGAATTTCACCTCTTACTCTCTGTACTGAGCCTATAAAACTCAATGTTATCTTCCTCTGACTTGAACAGTTAGCCAGAAATCCGGATTCCATTGAGTAGTTTAAGTCAGAAGGAAAGAGAAGTTGATGCTAAAATCCTATTTACAAAAAAAAAAAAAAAAAAGTATATATATATATATATATATATATACAAAAGCTTCTTTTCTTCAGTACAACAAATATCAAATGTGGTGAGATGATATCTTTCCTTGAAGCTCTGAGCTCTTTTCTAATCAGCACTTATCCCATGCAGCTCTCTCCTGGCTTGGCAATGGGCTGTGTTCCCAGTTTGTGTTCTGGCTTTGTCTGCTGCTCTTTTAGTCTGGTTTTTTTTTTCCTACTGACATTTCAGACACATACTAATTCACAGATGTCATAAGCCACAGTTATACCAAACTATCTAATAAAGAGTTAGCTAATTTGTTCTAATAAATTATCTTCTTTTTTTTTTTTTTTTTTTAATTTGTATCTTTCAAAGAGATAGCTACATTTTCCAGAAGGTATCATGTTATGAAGACATCAGGAGATTGAGTCTTTTTCTTCCCTTGGCAGGTTGTTCATATGGTTAATCACCTTCACTAGCAAATATCTCTGCTTGATTCGTCACCTGATTTTTCTTGAGAACAGTTTTCAGCTTCTGATGTTTTTATTCTTTCTTTACTACATTTAAAGGCCTTCAGTAACTGCTGAGTCTTTCTTATGAAAGTACTTATATACTATGATTAATTAATTAATCTCTTGGCGCACTTTTTGATGAACTAAATAGAATGAGCTCTTTAACTCTCACTGTAAAACATTTCCCTCAGTACTCAGTTTCTGTCACTCTTCCTTGTACCTTTGCCAGTTCATCAATGCTGCAAAATATGGACACCAGAACTGAAAAATAAGTATTATTTCTATTGGTATCCTATATTAAGCTTAGCTACCAATCTCTGCTCTGCTTTTCTGCATTAGTCTTTGGGTTATACATGCAACAGCTGAATTAACTTCTTTGCAGGAACTCTAGGGTTCATGCTGAGTTACTTATCCAGTGTGGGCTTTACAGTCTTTTGGAAGGCCTCTGCTTTCAGTGATGTCATGACACCTCTGGTGTAATGAAGTTCTAAAGCTCGAATGGAGAAAAAAAGTAAAGAACAGTCTGCTGGGTTGTTTAAGTTACGAGTGGTAACTGGCACAAAGGAGCAAGTGCACGGCTCTGAGTTCACCAGTAACTACTACAAAAAAACTTGCAATGAGCTGCTGTGTAGTGAAATGGCTGTGGTCTGTGTTGCATGCAAAACTGAGAAGCTTAGATGTCCTACAGAAGGCCTTGACACAAATATCCATGGCTGTGAATTGTGGTCTAAGCAAAATTTTATTCTATTGCAAAGGCTTTAAAGAAACTATACTGAATAATCAGCCTGCTCAATCACCAACTAGAGAAATTTCTTGACTTCAGGGTCATGACCTAATTTGCATTATTTTTTGAAGTTTGATTAAGAGAAAATCTCTCACTAGCACCAAGGAAAATCTATAGCGCTACACAATGAAGTGGCCAAAGGATAATATAAATTGGAAAACCAGGAGATTACTCCCCATGGACCTAATTTTTTTCTGTGGGTTATTGCAGCAAGAAAAACTGGTTTGTTTCTTTTAAATATCTATTAAACATCTGGAGAAGTCATGTGCCAGGTGTGACCTAAATGGAAACTAAAAAGCTGAGAGGAAGGCCCCAACTTTGTGTACAACTTCCCAAAGTTTGTGTCACCAAATCCATTGTGCTAAATGGGAGGTCCACTGTTTTCACCTCTGGTCTGGAAATGTAAGCCCACAAATCTGAGTAATATCCTTTTGGCTGAGGTCTTCCACTTATTTATAGGACCTTTTAGTTTTTCACTCTGTATTCTGGACTACCTCATGCAAAATAAGGCTAGGTAAAAAAGATAACCTACACAAAGACTTGTTGTCAGGATGGGATCATTTGGGTAATCTCTATTTTGTCACATTCTTCCACATGTAATCCAGGTGCAACTGGTCCTCTCCACAGAACTTTCAGGCTAACTCCATTATATTAATTTGAATAGGAAATCCTCATAAGCATTGCAATTACCATTCAGCTGTGCCTATATTTCAACAGAAGTAATAATTCTGTTAGTGATTGTATGATGAAATACACACAGGACATTTTTTTCACAGGGAGAGATCAGAGATACATATAAAGCT
The DNA here is from genome assembly GCF_027477595.1 of Haemorhous mexicanus. Classification (NCBI taxonomy): domain Eukaryota; kingdom Metazoa; phylum Chordata; class Aves; order Passeriformes; family Fringillidae; genus Haemorhous; species Haemorhous mexicanus. Next base: position 53,364,526 of record NC_082343.1, read on the forward strand.
AACTTAAAGATATAAAGCTAAAAATGAAGCTAAGTATATGGCCCTTCATCTGAAAGCTGCTTTATCCACATTCTCAATCCCCATTTTATTTCTGACAAAGCCTCTCTGAAATCCATGGCTTTGATAGAATTGAAGGAATCCAGGTTAAACTCAGTTTGTGGTATGTATTTAACAATTTTTTTTTAAAAGAGTTGATTCTTGATGTATTGCCTTTTTGCAGAACGTATGTTGGAAAACAAAATGATTTACAACAATTTAAAGTGGAAGCTCATGAGATTTACTGACTGTATACACTGATTAGTATTTGAGCTTATTTAAAAGGGGCTTTGCCAGGATCATATATTTTGAAAAATCCATATCAAGGTACTGATATTAATACCTTGGATTTTCTATAAAAGTATATTACAATTTAGAATTAAAAATACAGTAAACTTCTACTCTGGAATAGGCAAATTTATTTGGCAATATCAGAATCAGGGTTGAAAAGGGTAAGATACATCAAGTTAGCTTCAAGCATGTAATAGATAAAAAATACTTCCTCAACCTACTTTGTATAAATGAGTGTAAATGAGTGATTTTTTTTGGCATATAATGCAGATATGGTTGACAAACATTCACGAGTTTTGCTAAATTTGTAAAGTTACTTTGTCTGAAAAAAAGATTATATAAACGAAAAGTATTAAAATGAAGAATTTTTACTTTTGAAGTACTTTCTGATCCTGGTTTCCAGCAGTGGACCTGATCCTGACCCTCACCCAAATGTTCATGTCCCATCTGAGCTTCATCCCCTCCTTTTCCCCAGGGAGGTGCCTGGTGCAAGGGGCTGAGGCTGCCCCCCAGCTATACTCCCCCTGACAGAGATGCTGGGACAGGGTCCTGGCTGTCAGGGCAGGAGAACAATGGTGGCAAGAAAATTAGAGAAGGAACAAGTTGCTTCTGACCAAACTCAGCCCTAGAAAGGAAGGTTATCTGAGGTGGGTGCAGGGCAGGTTACCCAGGAGAGATATAGAGACACTGTCCAAGCATTCAGAGGTGGGCTTAGGGAAACCAAAGCCCGTCTGAAGCTGAATCTGGCAGGTAATGTGAAGGGCCCCAAGAAGGGTTGTCACACTGTCACAAGAAAAGCAGCAGGTCTTTACTGGTAAGGTTTTTGTTCAGTAGCTCCAAGTCCAAACAGTGCCCATTGACAGGGCTGTCAATTGGCATAACCTGAGATACATGAAATTCCAAGAAATAAGGAAACCTTTTTACTGTGAGGGTTGTCAAACACTGGAAGGAACCCAGGAAGAAAGGCCTTCCTTCGAGATATTCAAAATCCAGCTTGACATGGAACAGGGCAACCTGTTCTTGTTGACCTTACTCTGAGCAGGAGTCATGCAGTAGGTGAGCTCCAGAGTTCCCTTCCCAGCTCAGTGCCCCTCTAAATCAGAGACGCCACTTATGCTCAGAAGGTCTGAAAATTAGCCCTTTTGTTTAGAGCCTCTACTGGCATTTGTTTACTTCCTGAAGTCATAGAAGAAAAATAAGTCATTTAGGCTCTGTACTAGGAATTAGCATTCTTAATTATCTGACCAATTATTTTATTAGACAGAAAAAAGAGAATGAATTTTAAAGCTGATATCAAGGTCTTAAAACTAACTTAGAGATAGTCTGAGTCATCTTTTCTGGGACTTCAGACACTCCTCAAATGGCTTCCCATCAAGGCCCTTCACCATCTTTGCAGCCCTCCTTTGAGCACCCTCTCAGAGTTTAATGTCTTCCTATATTGTGGTGTCCAAAACCACACACAGGACTTAAGGTGAGGCTGCACCAGTGCAGAGTAGAGCAGCGCAATCACCTCACTTGACCAGGCCTGATAGACCCCAGGACGTGGCTGGCATTCATTACAGCTACTAAATGAATGGTTTACCTTATCTCCTTTTACATTTCAGTAAACTTCAGCAATGGTCTGCTGGAGATAAAATCTCATTGGTTCCAGAATGTGAAAATGGACCCCATTTCCTTTAATAGAATGGCAGATCGTGCTTTCTTCTTTTTTTTTTTTTTTTTTTTTTTGACAAGGTTTGCCAGTAAAGCCATTATTCTGGCTGGGTACATCAATTAATTAAAATAATTTTAATCAATGGTTTTACAAGGAGGGCTACTTTTTTTTTTTTTTTTTCCTACAGGAAAAGATAGAAAAAGTGCAGAAATGCTTCTTATATCTTTAAACTATAAAATGGCTTATGAGACAGGAAAAATAGAGTCTAATGCATCTTTCTAGATTATGCTATAACAAAACTAGCCCTGGCTGGCAGACATTCAAATAGAAATACTTGAAGTTATTTCCAGATTGCTAGAATCATGTTATTCCTTAAAATGATATGGTATGCACAGACAATTTTTAGGAATGATGCTATAAAGGATACATTATTCCAACCAGTGGAGAAAATTTAAACTAGAAGTTACAGTGAGATCTCTTGCAGAGATGCCACCCTGTTTGTGCAAAAGAATAAACCTTACACAAAAAGCCACGTGTCTGACAGGTGTACATAAAGCAGGGAAGTCTTAGGAAAATAATGTTATCATTAAGGAAGTATTCCAAATGCCAACTTTTTTTTTTTTTTTTTCTGCAGGTTCCTTAGCTTTTGATTTTTGATGAGTGATTCGTGTTCAATGTTCTCATTTAGGCCTGTACAACTGTTTGTAACATTCAAAATTACATCTATCTAGTCTAGAATTCAGATGGCCATAACAAAAGTTCTTGTATTTGTAATAATATCTTGTTCTTTTTCTCTTAGGAAAAAATGCAGGTATTTCTCACAGACATGATGTAAACTCTGGTTTAGATTTATGGCGTGCATATTGAAGTTATTTTTATTTGAAGAATTTTCTTGCTGTGGCTCCCGGAGTAACTGAAGTGCATGTTTTCATTGCAACACATACTATGCATTCCTTTCTTGGTGAGTTGACAGTGAATGGCATTATCTGTGACTGTCCAAAACATGTTTATTCCAAAAGAGTGGGTTTTCATAAGCGAATAGTTAGTTTGTGCCATGCTCAAAGGAAAAATGTTTCATCATGCTTGCATGGAACTACAGGAGTGTGTGAAATACTGCTTCGGTGCACAGGTCTTTATTAAAATAGTGATTCTGTGTTGGAGTATACAGATACAATGACTGTGATTCAAACAATTCTCTTTATTTAGAAAATAACAATAATTATTTTTTTCCAAAAGCTGTAGCAGTTGCCTTACAGTGTGCCCAAGACTCCAAGGGAAGATCTGTAAAGAGCCTACATTATAAGTAAGTGAAAGCCAACTGCTAGAGATAAATAGAAGAATCTCCAGCAGCAGGAAGGCAGACCTATACCCTATACCACAGCTTCATCTTACTGGTACCTAAACCCTTGACAATTCTTTCTGGAAACTGATTGGAAAGAGAGACTATTAAGAAAGAATTAAAACTGCATAATAAAATGTATTTTTTGGCTAGAAACTTCTCACAAACAGAGAGAAAACCATGGGAGAAAACATGAAGATTTTAGTGAATGAATTATTGGAATGGGAAAGAGTAAAAGATATTATTATAGGACTACTGTCTTTAGACAGTGTAAAACTGTCTGAATTCTTATGCTGCTTTCAGTACAGAAATACTGCCATGGAATCTCATGCCCTTGCTTTATCTGTGTAAGCAGATATCTGCAATGTAGGACTGGCCCTGGAGATGCTTGAATCTGAAAAATTTAAATGTACCCTGCAAATGAAGACCTAGGGAGTGATGTGAGTAGTAGATACCTTACACAGGCAAAATGGTGGTCCAGTATGCACAAAGAAAACTGTGCTTGAGTGAACAGACAATCAACCTGGGACTTCTGTTTGATCTAAAGAAGATAGACACATAGCAAAAAGACAGCTCTGTGAGCTGCTTGTTCAGAGATAGCAACTGAAAGAATGTTTGCTTAAGTGATTACCCAGGCTATAGGTGGTAGCTGAGTTAATGTTTGCAGAGGAGATTACCCGGAAATGTGGTTGGTGTAGTAGGATGACCATTTTCCAGTTTAACATTTTAATTTGGGAAAATGTTACCTTGTAAGAAGTGCAACATTTTGTAGAGGAAATTATTCTTCAGTGTCAAGAATCCTGCTGGTAAAGATTACAGGAATTTTGACTTATGAAAAGGAGAATTTCAGTTGATTTACCAGTATTTTATTTTGAGCCTATCTGTCAAGAAATAGACTTTTTTTGCTATTCTACTTCTGAGTGGAAAAAATATGAAGTTTTCACTGAACTAGAAATCTTGGTTCTTATCTGGGCTAGACTCTGTGGACCCTAGACATGAAGCCGTTTCCAGTGTTGAAAATGTCAGTCTATACATGGAAAACATGGAAGAAGTGGTGGTTGTTGGACAAGGAAGAGATTATTGAGATTTTACTGAGTTATTATTATTGGACAAGGAAGAGATTATTGAGATTTTACCGAGTGATTTCCACTAAATGGATTCTCTGTTGCATGTCAGCGCTAGGAAGAGATGAGTGGATTGAAAACAAGATCATCTCTCTTGGACAAAATCAGTAGGACTCTATGAGTCCATACAGACAATGCTGCTGCTTCAATCCCTATGAGTACTGCTTTCAGCAGCCCCTTAAAAAACTAAATATGGTCCCTTGGAGTCATATTTGGGTGGGTGACTTCATTAAACCTATGCCAACCTCTATTTAATCTCAGCCAGCAAGGGCAGTAACAGTGTTTGGATATAAACAGGGCAGAACCCTTTCATGCTGGGTGCTACCTGTTCTTTGCCAACCAGGATATGTGTGGGACCTTTTCTTGTAGGTTTCTGGTAGCTCTGCTGAACTTCAGAGCAGAGCTGGACCTGGGTATCACCACTTTTCCCCTGTTAATTTCCATACCCAGAAGAAGAAATGGAATGAACACGGTCGATACGCAGATGTACCCCAGCTTTCTAAAATATACCATTTTCTTGCATTGGTGGCTTTTTCCATTCTACTTGACTATTATTTCATTTTAGCTAATTCTTGGTGTTTTCATCATTATATAAAGTTGTACAGCAGATGTGATGGGAAAAGACATCTCAAATCATATGCTGAGTAAATACTGGAGGAAATCTTATATGCTCTCTGTTTTCTGCTCACTAGAAGCATGCAAATTTCTCCTAACTCAGCTCTTCCTAGCAAACTTCCGTACTGAAAATCATAATCATATGAGCTGCTCATGGTACAATCATGAGAAAAAAGTTTGTGTGTGAACCAGCTGAGTATGCTCACAGGGGGAAGAATTCAACCCAGCAATGCTATGCATTTAATAGCTTTATCCATTCAGCTTTATAGCTTGCCATTGGGTGCAGATGTTTTATGACTTGTAACAGTTTAATGTGTCCTGGTGGATTACCCTCCAAGTTTCTCTTCATCAAAGCACTTGCTCCAGGTAACTGGAATGTCAGATTTAAATGAAGTGCGATGAGAGAATGGGGATTGTCAGATTTTAAATGAAGCACACAGCGGTGCTAACTAAAGTTTTAAGCATGGTATGACATTTCCATGGCCTGCCTTACAGGCTCTTTCTACACTTCTTCTTCTTTCAGTGTGCAAATTATTGTAGAGAAAGAGGTAAAACAGTCATATGCTGCATTCTAGTACAGCAAACTGCCAGCTTCAAAATTATCTGAAAAGAGATAATGTTTCTCATGAATTCAAAGTCAGCCAAAAGGTGTAACAGACAGGGCAGCACTATTTCATTCCCCAAAGATAGCCAGGCCCAGATGGGCACACTATTCTTCACAGTGAATGAGCCTTTGCCTCAGTCCTCCTTTGCTCCTCCTCCTGTTTCCCATGTCCCTTGGGGCCACGAATATGCCCAGCCCTGCTTTCCCTGTCTTTCCAGACATTTCTTCCACCTTGATCTTCCAAACAGGCATCCTCTTCCTTCCCATCTGACCCCGCCCCCTTCATTGCTCATCCCAGTTGTTCTGGTTCAGCATTAGTGAAAAAACAAAACGGAAGCCTCTGTAATGCTTTTGTTGTTACACAGAACTGAGTGGTCAGGGGATCCATGCTGGTAGTCCCTAGGGTCTTTGAGTGCCTTCTTTTTCTCCTTTTGCAGAAATTTACTGAAGCAATAAATCTAGTGCAATGATGGAGAAAAACTAAGGGAGAGGAAAAAAGAACTGTAACAGCACAATAGGGGTTGTGCTACTTTTGCCTGCCTCATGTCTTACTGTCATGTTTTTCTATAAAGCTTATGTATATTGAGAGGGGAAGGGAAAACAAAAATCCTTTCTGACAGAGAATGAATTGCCACAAAGGTCCCACATGGCAGTGAAGTCCAAATTCCTCAGCATATGGAGAGCCACTATAAAGTAGGTTATCTGAAACCTAAAGAGTCACAGAGGTGGCACTGTAAATGGTATCTTTTCTTGAGGCAGAGAATGAGGTAAAGACAATCACAGTGCCAAAAAGACAATGCATGTCATGCTGAAACAGATAGAGTACAAACCTCCAAGACCTCAGAGTGTGTCAGAGAAGAGATCTTTAGGTCTTTCTGACAGGTTTTGCATGTTTAACTATTATTAGCAGAACAAAAGGCTGCACATGGTTATTACTGAGGTGCCAACCTCCCCTGGTTCAATCTTTTTGTTTGTTGTTCTAAGAGGAGTGCAAAAGAGTCACTTATTTTCTGTCTTTGCACATTTAGGCTGTGACATATGGGAGAAAAAGTTTTCAGATTAAAAGTCAAGATAAAGAGTCAGAAAACACTCACTCACCTCAAAGGAAACAAATTACTTTTATTTTCAAAAAATGAGGGAGCTTTGGGTGTCCGCAAAGAGTTACTCTATAAATAAAACTGAGAAAATAATTTGCATTGATAATATCCTTTGGTTTTCATTAACAAAATACCTGAAAGCAATATTTTTCATCCTTCTGGCTATCACTGTTGTTTATAATTTGTAGATAGTGAGACAATGTTAGAATCCCAACTAACATTATTGTTCTGCTGTGCTAAGTACTTTTTGTAATTTATGGGTCTACTGGCCTCAAATGACTCAAAGTATATTTTAATATAATATTATTTTAATAATATATTATAATGATTTAATAATGATATTTTGAATCCAGTGAATTGTGTTGTGTTTCATTTGGATCTGTCAACTGTACTTTGTCATATGTGGTACTGTTTCTATTTTCTAAGTTGGATGGAGAGAACTCACAACAATGTTATTCCTATAGCTGCAGCAGGCAGCAAAATTAAGATCTGAGAGATTTTCAGTGTATAACCTCCAATTCTGCTTCCCATGAGTATTTCCTGTAGGTTACATTGAAACTGAAGAAAGAAGGACAGGTTGAATGTGACTTTATGTAAATCTGTTGAGAATGTGGCATGAGTATGCACAAAAAGGCCTTTTATGCATTAGTTATTCCTCCTTAGTTAAATATATGACACTCATCAACTATGGCAGGTAAATGTGCACCTGCAGAAAGAAATCTGGTGAGAATATTATAAAGGTCTTGCTTGGCAGAAGCACAAATTTCTGGTAGACTTGGGTGCACAAGTTAATCTTGTGATGATGATGATGATGATTCACTTGGGGGAACTGTGAGGGGTTTGTAATATGACTTATATCAATTTGTAGTTATTGCATAAAAGCAAATATTTAGATGGAGTGTTCACAGTAGTTTGCCACAATAAGAAAAAGCAGTCATAGAGGAAGGGTTTTTTTCCATCTCACTTATGTACGTAACCGTTGTCCAAGACACTCTGTACACTCCATGGAGAGATACAGACACTTTAAGGAAGTGATTCATCTCAGTTTTAAAATAAGGCAGATGGAACAGTCTATCTCTCTTCACAGAAGAACTTTTAGTCTGAATTGTATTCTAACAAGGAGGCCCACTGGTTGAGGAATATGACCACGGGCAGGCAAACACAGTTCATGTCTCAGCACCCTGCCACCAGTATGGTCAAATACAAACTGATAGTGTCTGTCCACATAACAAATTCTTTTTCAGCTGCAGTAGAAATATCTGATGAATCAATCACAATTGTGCTGAAATGTGTAGTCAAGTTTACACAGTGCAGAACACAGTATTCCAGTCTATCAGGAATTAACCCCCACCATGCAGAAAAGTTTCAGTTTGCATTTGTGAAGTTTGTATTAAGGAAGAACAATGCTGGTGTGGCTGTAAATTCAGATTTTTTTTTTTTTTTCCAAGAAAAATTGAGTTGGGTTTGGATTTGATTTTGCAAAGATGCAGAGCATTTTCTGGATGCACATTTCCCTGACTTCTTGGAAGAGAAGGACATGGTGCCTCATGAGATCAAGTCCTCACACCAAGCAGAATGCCTGTATCTGAACTGCTGTGCTCCTTAGATGTGTCACATTTTGAAATGCCCTGCAAAACTATCACTTACCCTCCACTACTGCTTCCAGATGCCAGACAAAATGAGTCAGGTGTCTAAGCTTGGCTGATTGGCCAAGCTCTATCTATAATTGATGGAGACAAGCACTTTGGAAGGGAGATTCAGCTGGTCTATGGAGATTGTGAATCACATTGCCTCTCTCTTGCCCCTCGTTTATTCTTGGCACCCCTGATGCACTTTGTGGCACCTTTCAGTTGCACTGATACTGCTCTTTGTGTCTGTGGCATTCATTAAGCAGCTTAAATTGTCTAGGATAAAAAAAAAAAAAACCCAAACTAAAAACTAAAAACCAAGCCATGCTCCCCATACTACCAGTTAAAGGGAAATCTATTCCCTGCATGTACCTTATTTTGTGTTGGTGTAGAATTATATGAAAATCAATCAATTTTTAAAACAGCAATGGCAATCTATCCAGGGAACTAATTTAAATAAAAAATGCGCTTTTGTTGTGTCTTATGTGCTTTTGTCCAGGCATTAAAGAATAAAATAAAAGGATGTGTGTTAAACAAAATTGCCTGCTTTGTAGCTCTTTTTCTTAACTCTCTAGTTCTTTTCCTGCCTGGCTCAGTCCTTCTCAAGTCCTGCAGATCCTGGGGGAGGGAGTATGTACTAAATTCCTTTCACCCTTGGTAAACATACTTTGCACAATCTAAACCAGGGTAGTGTTACACTGCTTTGCTGGACCTTTTCAGAGCCCTGAAAGGGAAAAGAAAAAAAAAAAAGGCATAGTTGACATCTGCATTTTGCTGGAGTAGCTACAAGCACTGTCTGTTATGGAAGAGAGGGAGAGGGACAATGCTCAGGATTTTGTGCTGAAAGGAGCTAGCCTGGATTTTTGGGCCTCCTGTCTCCCTTCCTTCCTTGCCTGAAGGGCACTAAGCCCACCCTGCTTCTCACTGGGAGGGAGCAGATACTCCATGACAGGCAGGCTGCAGGAGGGACATTTTACTGCAGATGAGAGGCAACCTTTATTTCACATTCTAAATGCAATTTTCTTACAAAAGGATTCAGCCTTTTGCATTTTAATAATATAGATGTCTTTTTGTTGCTGGTCTTATTTTCACAGCCTTTCCTTTCTCTCTGAAGTAAATGCTGCTCCACACAGTTTCTTAGGATCTAGTGCAATAGCACTAGTAATTACAGAGAAATACTTCGTGTTCAAATAAATAAATAAATAAATAATGCTAGATTTACAGTTAGGGTCATGGGTGCTGCTTGTGGACATCTGAGTCCCTGTAACTGTAATTTTTGTTTTATATCTGCTTTAGAGAGAATGGAATTTCCCCAACTAATGTTAAATGCTTTTTGAGATGGTCTTTGATTACTAGCACAGGGAACTTGGTTATTTGCTTTGTGCCAGGATGTGTGAGTGCAGGCTCTCCTGTTTAGTTATTTTGGTCCTCCAAATGCATTCATAATTTAAATTACCTAGCACAATCCTCTCATACCCTTTTTGCAAGCAGCTTCCTGCAAGGGCTTGATATTTGGAACTCAAGCTGTTGGTAACTAGCCACAGAATTGACTCCATATCTATTCCTTCAGTGGCTGAACATAGCTAACATACAGGAGAGGGCTTTGAGAATCCACTGAGGATTTGCTTTTCCCTGAGAGAGATAGCAGATAAACAGGATTAGAGTATTTACACAGTCTTGAAATCTGGGTCGGCTGGGTCTCGCTCAAGGCATCCTTTTTATTTAGCAGAAAGATTTGATTGACTGAGTGCAGTGTCAACATTTAGCTTTCTGTCCTCACTTCACACAAGCTAATCATCTGAATACAGGTGGCTCCAAATGCAAAAAGTGTGGTCAGGTTTTTACCTGGTTTGTGAACTGGGTCAGCCCAAGGCTGTGGTGGTTAGTTTGGGAAGCACCATCCATATCCTCTATCAAATGGTATCCCAGCTCTGCTGAAGTTCAAGCCTTAGTTTTGCTATTGATCTTGTCTTAATATAGATGGGAATTGAATTCAGCAGTAGATTTGCCTGTGTGAAGGGTCTTTGTTAGGGTTTATCTTGCCTGAGCAGTCACATGGCAGTGTTGAACTTCAGGGTGAGCCGAGTGCCTGCAGCTGAATTTGTGTGTTCAAAACCACACATTGGGGCTAAAGCTGCTCAAGAAGCTTCCACTGGTGGCAGCTCTTCCTCCCACCCTGTCCCCAGTGTCCTGCTTGCTCCCCTTTGCTGCTGTTAGCAGATACTCTTTGCACTGGTGTAGCTGCACTCAACCAGGCCTCCCAAATCTACTTAAAATAACCCCTTGCCTTCTTTCCAGGAAAAACAAAACAAAACAACCTTTCAATGAAGATATTTTCTTTGATGAAGCTTATGATACAAAAAAATTAAGGTGGCATAAAAATGAAGGGTTGTAGATGTTTATGGAAGGAAGCACATTGTGTAGCATGACAGTATCTTACACAGCATCAAAAAATCTGAAAATGTAGCATAAGACCATGATTTGGTGATATAAAATATGTAAATAAGTAGTGGCAGTTCTGACCTCAGTCTTCCTGTTCTCTATTGTTTCATTGTTAGGTTTCTGGTTTGTGTGTTTTTGTGGTGGGTTTTTTGTTTGGTTTTTTTTGTTTGCTTGTTTGTTTTTGGTTTTTTGCTTTGTTTTGTTCTGTTTTGGTTTTTTAAAATTGAATCAGTTTCCTGATTTGATGGAACCCTGCAAATGGTTGTGGTGATGGAAACAGGAACAAGCAGCTGGGAGCAGGGAGGAGGGACAGCTTAAGCTGACATTTGGTGTCATTGACCACAGTCACAGCATTTCCCTGGATAGGCAGTAGCACGGTATCTTCTCATCTAGTGACATTTCACAGGTTATCTTAATTCTAGTTAGATACACTTAATTCTAGTTAGATACACATTTTCTTCTGTATTGAAACTGTGCTATGAGCAAGTTAAAATAAAGATATCAGATACAATTGTTTTATGGTATTACCATCAGCTCAAGGAGAACAGTCTTTTTCAGCTTTCTGGGCAATTTCTTTGAGCTAATACCCAGAAAACCAGAACTGCGAGGAAGCAAGCAAGACACTTAGCTCTGAATGACCTGAGTGGACTACTCACTTGGGAACAAGAATGAAAAAAATAAACCAGAGTTTATCACAAAAGATCTTTGCCTTATTGCAGCAGTAAAAGTGATACAGAACAACACATCGATTCTCTGGATGACTGGTAAAGCTACAGCACTGAAAGGATTCTTTGCAGTAAATCTGAGTTCAATTTTTCCATTCAAATGCCTTGAATAATGCAGCCTTCATCTGCTGGTCACCTGCCTGCAGCGCTGTTTAAGATGATGATAGCCGTGTTTATCCAGGATACGATCCTGAATTGTCCCGCACTATCACAATTCCCAGGAGCTTCCTTGTGTGAAGAGTGTTGCATCACATCTAGAGTGATTATCGGAGAACTTGCCCATTGCACAACAATAGAAAGGCTCTTCATTGTTTCTTTTTTTGGCTGCAATTCTCAGCCTGGCGAAACCACGGCTGAATTCTCATTAAACCAGCACACTTGCATGCGCACATGACACGTACACACGCACTTTGGGCTGCCTGGCAATCTGAACTCGTTGTATATTCATGTTTTCCTCGTGGCAGAGCCTTCTTAACCAAGACAGCTCCGAAATGCATCGCTCCGAAGGGTTTCTCCTGCGTGCGTGCGAGGATACGTGCGCACAGACAGGATGCAGAAGGCTCGGTGCTCCGAGGAGCTCCATCCCCGCGCATCTCTGCCCCAATGGTATCATATCCCACAGCCCTGCCTCCCCCCGCCGCTGGGCCGGATAATAATGTGCTGCAAACCTTGTGTCTGTGGGGGGAAGGGTTTAAAAGCATCATACTGAGGCTGGGCATTCTGCCAGGGGGAAGGGACAAAAGTGAAGTGCGCCTGGAGGTTTTCTTTTTTTAGACAGTGATTACTGAAGGGGAAAGAAGGCCACTCATCACAGGACTACAAAAAGACAAAAAAAGTATTTACTGTGGGTTATTGGCAAATACTTAAGGCTCACTTAAAACAAGAATTCCTCACCGGAGATTAAAAAAAAAAAAGGCACAAAATGATTGTGCTTGAATGACAGAGCCCAGGCTCAGCAGCTGTTTCAAAATTAGTGATTAAAATGAATGATATCTCTGTGATTTCCCTTTTTCACTCCCGCACATACGCAGATGTATTCATACTCATAAAATGTGTGTCCTTAAGGTCCTAGGCACTTGAAGAAAAGGACCGTGCAGAGGGTATGTCTTTGAAAATGAGTGACTTATTTTTACTTAAAAACTGAAAATTCAGTGTATGCAACTCCCTTTGAAGAGATAAAATAACAGAGTTATAGAAATAGCAGGTCAGTAAGTTTCATTTGCCCTGGGCTCTCTACAGAGTCATTCAGCTTCTTGTTGCAGTGAAATGCAGAATATTTATACAACTCAGAACCTCTGGCATCAGCAACAAAAGCCTCATGTCTTGTTGGCAAGGCAGAATTGACAAAAAAACTCTTATATCTGGTGTTTTGATTTTTTTTAGGAGCAAGGAGGGGGGAAAAAGTCTCCACCAGCCATGTGAACCCTGTCATTGTATTAGCACTTGTGGACAAGAATATCTACAAGACTGCACTGTCTTTTCTGCACCTAAAGAAAATCGTAATTATAAGCTTTGAATTCACATTCCTTGTTAGATGACAGCATGTTTAGGAAGCTTATGTCCCTGTTAAGCTTCTGACTTTTGAAATTAAATTAGACATGGCAGAGGGAGGGCTTGGGGGATGAGGGAATATTTTTTGGCAAGTGAATGCAAAACTGAAAAGCCAGATTTGCCAAGCATTTTTCCAGGGATGTGTGCATGATTTGCATGTCCCCACTCAGTCTCATAACACATCCTCAGTGTGAAACTGATGGGGAGTGGTTAGGGAAATGGCAGTGGTGGCTAAGAAATTAAGGGCAACATGAAAAATATTTGGGTTTTTTGATGCAAACGAATGGATCCTGGTGAAACAGTGGATTTGTTCCCTCTCCCCCCAAGGAAAGTCTTCTTTTTCTTTTTTAGTAAGTGCTTAAAAATGAAACTGTGATCGTTGCATTAGCACTGATTGGTGAACGTCAGTAGAAGGTATCAAAATCTTTTGTAGCTAATCCAAAACCACAACATTGCATTTTCTTTTAGAAATCAGAGTAAAAGTCTTTCAAGATCAAATTCCCTTGTGAGATTTCCACTCTTATATGTGCAGAAAATATCATGAGACTGTTCTTGCATATCACATCATTGCAGTAATTTTCACTGCAGGAATTACAGTTATGTGTGAATATTAAAGTAAATAAATAGCCAAGCTAAAAAGTTTTGAGTTCATTTCAGGTTATAGGCAATGACTTTCTATTGCTGATGCACTTTCTAAACTGCTTCCTTTGTCCTTAGGCTTTAATTTAGCAAACCACTTTAAAGCATACTCAAATATAAGCATCTGGGTTTTCCCATCAAAGTCACTACTCTATTCACATATTTAAAACCAAGCAGGTGTTAGAGAATTATTTCTAGGTAGATAATGCAGAGAAAGATTTTCAAAAAAGAGTCACAGCTGTCTACAGAGGAAGCAGGAGGTTCTGCCCCAGTCTCCTTCCATTTACTGGAAACTAGAAAGTCCTACTTACTGCTCTGCCCAAAACCAGTGTGCTCAGTGAGGAAGTGGCTCAGTTTCTAGCAAGACTGTGGTGATTTTGTGAAGATTTACCCCTAATTACTAAGCTGTCCTTATACCTGCAGGATGGTTGGTAGTATCAGGATAGCAGGTATCAAATCCAACCCTTGGGAAACAAGTCAGTGCCATCAGTGAAGCTCAAAAGTCTCATAAATTATTAGATTGGATTGAAATATTTTTTATACTATGGCAACACGTGAAATAGTTGAAATGTTGACTTTTGGAGGAGAAGTAGGGCCCTGTTGAAAAGCAGTGTTCTTTGGTGGTGTTGAGCTTTATTCAGATATCTTGTAAAACTTTTGGCATGGAAAAAGGCCACAGAATCATGCATTGTTTACTGGAAACCTCACAACATCAGTGAAAATGCAGATAAATCAAAGGTGGAACATCATGAAGAGACAAGAAGAACTGGTTTTGACAAAAGATTAAAAGAATCAAATTTATCTAGCTTGTCCGATTAAATATCAAATCATGATGAATAAACAGTGACTGTGAACAGCAAGGACAGACACATTATTCAGGGGGTTTTAGAGACTTATCACTGGAAAAATCAGAATGAAAGTAAGCAGTAGACAATAATGACTGGGTATGAGTAGAAATGATCTATAATTATATAGAAGAAAAGGCTCACAAAAATAAAAGTAAGTCAATAGTTAAAACTGTATTGGACAAAATATTGGAAAACTATCAAATCTCTATCTTAATATCTCATTCATCACTGTGATGATACTCCTTTTAGAGAGCACAATTTCACTTACACAGAAATGTGATAGTGGTCCATCTTTTTCTTATTTCACAAACTCTAATTTCTATTTCCTTTTCTGCCTCTACTGTCCATTTTGTGCTGAGAAATGTGCATTGGTTTGATGCCTAAGACTGAGTTCATAATCAGTGGTGTCTCAGTTGCTACTTTTTTCTCCCTTCCCAAAGAGATTTCTGAGGGCCCTACGGTACATGATTTTTGTCAGTATTATTTTGCTTCATCCTGTCTGGTGCCCCTAATAGGAATGCTCGGGAATGTCAGGATGATTGGTCAGACTCCTTCTCCTTAGCCCCAGAACTGGGGCCATGCTGCTTTTCTGTAGTCTCACAAGACTTCTCTAGCACCCACCTTTCACAGTCAAGAAGTCCTTGCAGTTGATTTCGCTGTGCTAATCACTGCTGAAAACACATCAGACTTCCTCACTGAGTTGGTTAAAAAAATACCCAGTTTGAGGTGAAAGTAGAAGCCATCAGCGTATTCACTGAGTTTTAAATTTTCCTGCACTGGCACGCTCCACTTCTGTTGGACGAGATCCTCCATCATGCTTCCCAGTTGCTAAATTTTATTACTCCCTTTTTTAGTTTTTAACCAATCTTTTTTTCTTTCTTTTTTTAAAAATTTTTTTTAGTTCCCTAAGAAGAAGAAACTGCCCTGTGAAATGCAAAATAATTGCATTTACCTTCATACCCATTTCAGTGTGCTCTCGCAGCACTATTTCCTAGTGCAGCACTTCCATTTCACTAGATAAAAGGACCTTGCAGAAGCATCTGTTCACTTGCCCCAACTGTCTTAAATGCTACGGTGGAGGCATCCAAAGCAGCAGGACTTCAGGGAGGGCAGCCAAACTTCAGTGATGATCCTGGCAGCCACAGGCAAATACTGAATCAACTCCATGTGCAGGGAAAGGGCTGAACATGCTGGTGAGGTGCTTTAGCTGTGTGCATGTTCAAGTTTGTGTATGCAGAGGAGGTGCAGAAAGAAAATAAATGGCTGTCCTTCTGAGTGGCAAGGGTAAGTGGGACTACTGTTGGAAGAACACTTGTGGCTCATCTTGCAACTGTGGCCACGTGATTTCTACAACATGTCTGTGTTTGTACCACGTGGAGCCATTACATGGTGTACAAGCTTGGCTGAAGTACCACTCTTTCTCCCCAGGCTCCTTAAACTCAATAGATTTGAGGGATTTGGTGTTCTTAGCACATTTGGCAAATGCAAGCCTCTTTCCTCTCCTCAGGTGCATCAAATCCTCATGTCTTCTTTCCCCATCCTTCCTTGAGGGGCATATTTGGCAGACCCTGTGGTAAAACTGAGCTGAATTGAGCCCTGTAGGACCCAGCTGGACAGAGAAGTCTCATGGCACTGGGCTCAGTGGAAAACCATGGTTTGTTGCAGCCCTTATATCTGTATAAGAATGATAAAACAAGTTTCACAGCAATTCCTGTGGTAATCTCAACAAGAATCTGCCCCTTATAGCATTACTTAAATCTGTGAAAAAGGGTAAGGCTCTAATATTGGTATAGTAGCTGGTACCTGACATCACTGGTGCAAATTCAGTAAGAACAGGGTGGGAGGCAAATTTTCAAACAAGAATGTGAAGCATGTTCTGGCCATTGTTAACATGAAAATAAAATTTTCTTTCTGCCCCTGTTTTTATGGTCTCTTAAGAATGAGGATTAATTTATTACTGAGAAATTCCTGTTCTGGAAATTATGGAATGTAGCAGAGAAACCCCAAATCTGCCTTTGTTGTTCCAGAAAAAAATACCTTTACTCTTTTCTGAGTACATATGGCAAGCAAATGCATAAAGATATTTTTGCTGGTATCTGAAGTTCGGAAATCACAGGCTTTGTGGGGGAAAAGTTTTTTTCATTACATAGAGTATGGCTGGCCAGTAACTATCTGCAGCTCACTGTACTTTATCTGAAGCCAGCAACAGATCTCTTACACTGAAAAGCTGTTGCTGTTTTAGTTATTGGTTGTAGCACATTTGAAACAAATGGTTTAACTGCAATTTATCCAAGTCTATAATTATTCAAATTGCTCAAGGGGCTCTGTAGGTTCCATCCCAGCTGGAATTCTTCTTCTTACTTTTCTTTAAATAACACAGAATGTGTTAAACAAAATATACATTGTTTTTAATTTCAGAACACTCTCATGCACTGGTTCAGCTGTCCCCATTAGTCTTTCCGTGCCACACTTCTGCAGCAGCCTCAGCTAGGGGTTTTTTTTTGTAGTTTATATATCTCTCTTTTTTATTTTTCTTTCCGTTTTTTCTTTCTACCTCCCCCTTTTTCTCCCCTCTCTCCCCCTTCCCACCACCCCTTCCCAACAACTGGCCTACAGGAGCCCACTCAAAGCTGTAAACTGTGAATTTGGGAATTTGGCTGCATTTCTGTAAGTGATAGTGGTTTAGGATTTATAATTTTCCTGAGATTCTGTCTTGGCATTTGGAAAAGAAATAAACAGAGAGTTGTTAAAAAAATTTAAAAAACTGAGGATCCTTTGGATCTCATAATAACAACTTATTTCCCTATCTTTCTTAATCAGAGTACCATTCATTCTTTAGGTGCAGAGTAACAAAGTGTGACATGCAATAAGGGATGGTTATTAAGTAGCTCCAAAGCAAATACTGGCTAGTATTTTGTGGCATATGAAATGTATGAAATGAATTTGTGGCATATGAAATGTATCCTAGTCTCCTTGATGTGAGGACTGCATTTTTGACTTGTGTATTTTACTAGTGGCCATCTATATTATCATACCTTGTAAATGACCAGAAATAAAAACCTGTGCTATGATTCATGGGTAAGACTGGGGGTTGGTTAGTAATGTATGGCATTGTTTGGCCAGCTGCCTTTGGAGCTTCATCAGGCATCTAATCAGGAATGGTACCATCACAGCTACCATTTTTCCATTTGCACTCACATCTGCTTACTGTAGCTTCTTTTGGTCCCACTGTGAGTGGGAAATATCAGGGCTAGGGTCAGGATTACACAGTATTAGATCAGGAGCTTGTTTGGAAAGTCACACTGTATGAAGTGTTTGTCTGACTGGCTTACCTGTAAGAATATTGCCTGTAAAACCCATTCTGCACTCAGTGAATGCAGAAAAAATGATCAGTTCAGTTTTGTTTTGTGCCTCAGATATCATCTAACTCATTAAATCAGAAGAAAAAGAAAGTTTGACCTTTTGGACCACTTGCAATGAGGACATAACAGCTGCCATATTAATCTAGTCTGAGGTCTCTAGGCACTATTGTATGTTTTTTCACAAAGACCCATAGGTGGAGGGAAGCTGACAGGTTTACTTGTGGGAAAACACATTTCTGCAGTGATTGGAGTCATAGCTACTGGGCAGATAATGGAGCATCCAGCTTTCACAGGGTGGTCTGAAATGAGTCCCTTCAGTTCCTCAGGCTCATTTATAAACAAATCCAGGAAAATTATTTTGCCAAATATTCTTCAAAAAGAAGGTATTAGGAATGGAAAAGTTGGAATCGTTTATCCTTTCAATTTATATTTTTTTTTTCCTTTTTATTTCTGTCTGAAATAATACGGCTTTCAAAGCTGGGATTCAGTTGTCACTGAAGCTTGATGTAGTCTAGTGGCTTAAGTAACACTTGACACTTGATGTTTGCAGTGGACTGGGAACAGACTCTGTCAGTCACCATGTCCCTTCCAAGTGGTGCTGAACTGAGCAGCTTCCACCTTAGAGGAAAAGGCTTCAGAACAGAATCAGCTGTGATCAGTGAAGTGTAGCCTTTAGCTGTATCTACACCATGCAGTGTTCCTGGAACAGTTAGGTGAGTAAAGAGGGTAAAAATGCATTTGGGGGTATATAGCAAAATGTAAATCAAAAACATTTCCTGCACACAGGTAGATGCAATTAATTTTCCCCTAGTTTCTGCATAATTATGATGAAGTGTTAAAAGATTTGCTGCTTTGGCTTCTCACACAGTTTCAGAAATTATTTTATGGCCTTATTTTCAAACTCAGGCTTGTGCATCCTCCCAGTTGCTCTTCCCAAGGGACAATACTGAAATAAAGAAATTAAAACATTCATGGCCTTTGTGTAAGCCTTGAAACTGGCTAAAGTTTAAAACAAAAAAGCTCCATAAACAGGTCCTCAGATAAAAAGCTGATGTAACTTAGCTGAGAGGGGGATCAGAAAAATTCCCGTTATCCATTTTAATTACATAGAAAGATGTAAGGACTGATTTCAATTAAGTTGCATATACAGTGAGCTGTGTTCAATACAATTACTTCCATTTGCAGGAGTACAAGCAAAAGGAAGGCTGGGACCATTTTTACTACTCTGTATATTTTAAATAGTTTAGTAAAACTAACACATCTAAATCTCTTATTATCACTTCACTGTTTTATAAGCAGGAATTAAATTCTTTCAGCAATGTTCCTGCTGGAAAGACTGTTCCCATTTCACAGTGGGGGAGCTGAGGTATGTAGGTCAACAATCTAACCCAAAGTCCAACTTTTAGCACTCTTATGAAAGACACTTGGCTTATTTAATTGTGAATTGAAGGTAAATTTGCTTGCATCTAAGCCAGATTATAATTCTGTAATTTGTTCGTAAGGCAGCTGTGCCCAAGCACAATGCTTAAGGATAAGGCAGAAAAGCCTTAGCCATTAATTTCAGTTTTGCAGAATTTTTTGTTGCACCCCTGTGACTCTTCCAGCCTATTCACAGTCTGGGGCACTGAAACCAGTAGCATCATGGAGGTCAATTTCTAAAAACACCAGTAGGGCTAGCACAGAGCTGGTTTTGGGGCCATGCCATCTGGAGAGAGACATTGGTGGCTCCCACCTTCTGGCTCATTCTGAGAGCAGCAGGAGCTTCTGCCTTGTACAGATGCAATTTAATGATGATAGAAAATGGTAGCATATTGTTTCTGTAAGAGGCAGTCTCTCATGGATCCCACAGCGTTCTTACCAGCATGTTTAACCTCTAATCTGGGAAAGAAAAATACCATCTGGTACACACCATCCTTGAAAGTTTGCTGTCCCCTGCCTTGATGTGTACCTGGAGAGCTCATCTAAGTGCTGCACGGAGTTATCTGTGCTGCATAAACCTGTCCCAGGCCCCAGAAGAAGTGCAGCAACATTAGTGTGATGTGCTGAGTCAGTAGAGCTGACTTTGCAGCAGAGCTTGGTGACGTGCTGCAGAATGCCATGTTTGCCTGGCTAGGCTGCTTCCAGTAAGGGAGCTGGCTTATGTGGTGCTCTCTTAAGTGTCTGACCAGAACTGCACCAGGCCACGTTGGCAGATACATAAACTTTTAATGTTTAATGAAGAATATTATGCTTCTTGATTTTATTTATCTTGTCAGGGAAACATCATGCTTTCTGCCCTTGTTTGCCTATTTATGCAGTGTTAATCCTTTCTTCACTATTGAGGTGAGAAGGATTCTGGCATGAATAAGAACTTCAAGTGGTTAAGCCCTGACAGCCCTGGCTCACTGCAGTCTATGCCTTACCTCTGCACTGTCTCTGTAGCAAAGGGCACAGGAGGGGCTGTGTTTACACTCTCATTCAAAATCTACTGTCAATTGGCCTATGGATTTAAATCACCACATCCTCAGTACATGTCCTTGGGGAAATTGGACTGTGCTGCCAGAAACTGAGACGCTCTGTGTCTGGTCCAGGTGGGTTCTCCCTTCCTTAGGCATCCTGCTGACCTGAACTCAGGGATCATCACACTGATGCCAAATGTTATGTGGAAATCTGGTTGAGCACACTGAAGCCCCAGGCTCATGGGCACCCACCCACCTCTGGAGAAGCTAGAATGACAAGCATGGCTCACCACATCCACTTTTCTCCTTAGAGATGGTCAAAAAATTGCCAATGATGACAGCATTTCTGTCCATGAAGGAAGGATATTGGAATAGTTTTCAGTGAGTAGATATCATGCCTTGGATTGACCTTGCTGGTGAAGACACCACTGCTGTGTGAACACAGTTCTTCCCCTGTGGAAGAAATGAGGTGAGACTTACAGGTGTGACCTCATGAGTTCCTGCTGAGCATGTGAATCAGAACCCCAGCCCAGTGGTGGCATATGTCCCTTGTAAAGAAGTAATTATTTCTCATCCCAATTTTGCAGTTCTTTAGTAATTAAGTGTTCTCTCATAGGCAAAATGAAAGTGTGAGATAGAAGTTTTAAGAAGGAGACTGGGTTACAGTCCTATGTGTGCATAGGAGCAGACTTAACTGGCTGCTGCTGCAGTCTATTTGGAAATCTCAGTCCTGTTACTGCTTTCGTTCTTTCAGCAGGTTGAAAATAGAGCTGTTTTGACTTAAAAAGATTCCTCATGTACGTGCTAAAATGTGCATATTACATTTTTTAAAGGTGTCTGTAAAGTACCATGGAAATAATTGGTCCTGATGTTTAATTAGGTAGTGTTTGAAAAGCACTTTGAAAATGAAAAATGGATAGAAGTGCTAAATATTCTTGCCTAAGGTTGATTAATTACGGGCAGTAAATCTTACATTAGCCCATGTGATAAATGCGAGCAAGTAGACTGCATAATCTATTAAATAAACCCAGGCATATACACTTTTCCTTCTGCATATGGACCTGGGGATGATTATCTGGAGGTTGGAGAATTGTGTCTGCTTTATAGTTCTCATCCGCTTTTCCATTCATATTGAAGACTTTAGCAGAGAATTCAGGATCTGGCCTTTCAGAGCTAGCAGAGGGGCAATCCAGAGCATGGGAACCCGCTGGGCTTCTTCAGAAGCTTCCACTTTCAACTTCACAGGAAGTTGTTAGACAGCGAGGCTACATCTCTATTAGTATATCAAACATGTCCATCTCTTTGCTGCTGAAGTCACCTGGCACTGGTTTGCCTGCATCCGCACAATTAAACACTTTCGCCCTTTGGAAGCAAGGTGGTTGTAACCAGGTGCTCTAGTGGGGAGAATCCCTGGTCTGTGCTAGCTTGAGAAGTCTTCCTGCAGATTGCTTGGGAGAGTGCAAGTCAGCCCCAAGTCAAAATCTTTCTAGAAATTTAACAGTGAAGATGGCTGGAGGTTTAGTGCCAAAGCTGGCCCAGAACTGTTTATTTTACCAGTATGGATGTAGCTTGAGGGACTGTAGCCTCACCTAGGGCCCTTACCTTTGTTGTGTTCAGGGCACCTCCCACTGGTGGAAGAGTAAAAAGCTGCTTTCCTACAGATTATGTCACAGATTATGTTAGAACGCGTCACACAGCACGTTCATCTTGCCACCCTCTCTGAGCTGTGGCTGTTTTGAGGCAGCAATAGTGATATCTGGTCTTAAAGGGCTGATAAAGCCAGCCACCCAGCTGCACATGCACTGCAGAGTGGATGATACATTGCAGGACCACTTGGTGTCTTTGACAGGTTTTAAGTGGGGCTAATGTATAAAGAGCAAATGTTCTTATCACACCTAGACCAAATATGTGAGAGGTCTGTGCTAGTTCTTGCAAATATGGTAAGTGCCTTGAATAAACTGACAATCACTTACCTCAGATAAAAAGTCTGGAGAAACCTGTAGAATGAAAATGGAAAAGGAAGGAGATGAGTCGAGACACTGCATGAGAATCTGCAGAAAATACAGAGAACACATATGCCTTTTAATTTTTTCCTATACAACAATTTGCTTGTATGCTGTAGAACAGTGAACTTTTAAGACTGGAGGAGCAAGTTTTCTGCTTGAAATCAGGGATTAGGTCAGTTGGCATATTGGCACATTGGAGTCAGCATTGAATGATTCATGTGAAATCTTTGCTTTAGGAGGGAATTTGAGATATAAGGATAACCAATGACTAGTTATTAATGTGGTTGACTTACAAAAAGAGGCAGGAGATATGAATCACAGAATCAATTAGGTTGGAAAAGATATCCTAGATGTTCGAGTCGAACCTATGACCAAACACCACCTTGTCAACGAGACCATGGCACTCAGTGCCACATCCAGTCATTTCTTAAACACCTCAAGGCTTAAACACCTCAAGGAACAGCGACTTCACCACCTCCCTCAGCAGTCCATTCTCATATTTAATCACTATTTTGTGAAGAAATTCCTCCTAATGTCCGCCTTGAACACCCCCTGGTGCAGCCTAAGACTATGTCCTCTCATCCTGTTGCTGGTTCCCTGTGAGAAGAGGACAGCTCCCGCCTGGCTACAGCGTCCATTCAGGCAGTTTAGAGAGTGATAAGGTCTCCCCTGAGCCTTCTTTTCTCCAGGCCCTCTTTTCTCCAGACCTTCTTTTCTCTTTTATTCTTCTCCCCTGAGCCTTCTTTTCTCCAGGCCTTCTTTTCTCTGTTATTCTTCTCTGGACTCACTTCAGCACCTCATTGTATTTCTTGAAGTGAGTGGTTCAGAGCTGTGTACAGAATTCAAGGTGTGGCTTCACCAGTGCCAAGTACAGGGGGATAACAAATGCAGAACTGCCACTGAGGCCTCTGATGTAGAGTATGGTGGGACAGTTTGACTCATGGTAATTTGGTCAGTAAAGTACAGAAGCTTTGCTTTTCAAATTCAGGCGACAGATCCTAAAATGTTAAATTATGATCTGTTTGGAAAAGATTGTCACACATCCATGAAAATGAGTCCTGACTACACACATAAAGACTTCAGCAAAAGCTCTGGTTCTTTTCACCAGGCTTTAGTGAATAAGATATAGCATGAAGAAGTAGGGAAGGTCAGATTTAGGCATTGGGAAGCTGAGGCAAAAAGGAGGGCCTTAGGCATAGACTTGAAAGCCACCCAGAATTTCCCTTTTTCAGCATCTATTTGCCAGCCCCAGCCTGGAGGGAGGAGCTCTGAGAAAGGCCTGAGTGTGATACAGGATGCTTCTGGAGGCAGGGGCTGTTAGATTGTCACAGATATTCTGCTGAAAAGATGAGCTTGCTACCTCTTCTCTTATCCCCATCCTCTTGCATTCATTCCCAAAACATGGGAAATGTTCAGGTAGCGAGGTGATACTTTTTGACATGAAAATTCATCAAGTAGATTGTACAGGACTCTTCAAAACATCTCTGAGAAGACTGTGAGCTGGTCATGGAGGAGCTGATGAAATGTCAAGTCACCCAGTGGGTAAGAAGTTTGAATGCATGGTGCTTATTGAAAGGAGGCAGTGGGAAAGAGAGATATTTGGAAAATACATGCGAGGGCTGAGGAAAGAGAATAGAAACTTGGAGGGCAGGATCTTTTTCATGTTTAAATGGAAAATCCATACAATATGCATCTCCCCCTCTTTCTTGGACTTCTGGAAACTCCTAGAAACTTCTGAAATCTAGTTAACTAAAGGCATGGTATTTAGCACCTCGCTTTTGATTGATTCTTCTCTCAAGAATGTGTGAATGAGATGCTGAGGTGTGAACAGGGATCATGAGATATACATCTATGGTGAACTACACACACCCATTCTATTAGCATAATTCACTTGTGTCAGGTGTTTTGTGCAGAATTTAATTTATTTAATTTATTTCAGCAAGTCTCTCTGTTGCAAGAGAAGCTTCAAAACACAAAAACAAAAGATCTAAAATCTCCTTATTTTCCTTATTTTTTCATCAGGAATTCTTCATGATATAATATGCAGTGGTATCTGCTTCACAGTGCTATGCAGCTTGGTTGCAAACTATCACAAGTGACCTATAAACCAGATTTATTTGATACTAAGTTCAAGCTGAAAACAACTTTCCAGAACCCTAGAAAAAGCAGTGAAACTCTGTATACTCACTCCAAGGAGGCTTGTACATGCTTTCAAATACGCATACTTTTATGCATAGATATAATCATGTATCATATTCTTGCTGACCATCTGTTTGCTTCCTGTGAGCTCTGAAATGATTGAGTTTCTGTGCCTTTGGGGAAAGCATTGGGTAAGACCTGCATGTAAATGTGAAAGGATGCATTTGGGGATACTCTTAACTCCTGTGTGCTGGGACCCGTCATGCCATGCCTGGCTCCCGCTATCCTGTGAGCCCTCCTGGTTGTGCAGCCAAGATGGCTCTGAGGGAGTGGTGGGACCCCCTAACAGCAAGGATGGGTGTGAAATGTAGACAATACAACATCTGACTTAATTTATGTCGCCTGCCGGAGCTTGTGGGGTCCAGGAATACACAGAAAGTAGATGGCTTTTGGTACCACTTGTCCAAGACAAAAATATTTATCTATATCAATATCATCTTTATCTATATATCTATCTACACCTATACCTATCTATATCTATATCTAATCTATATCTATATCATCTGCATCTATCTATTTATCTATCTATCTATCTATCTATCTATCTATCTATCTATCTATCTAATCTATATCTATATCATCTATGTCAATATCATCTATATATCTACCTATCTGTCTATGTCATTGTGGAACAATACAGACAATAAACCAGAAGCATACAAAGAGGAGCTGTAGCCACTTTTATTTAAGTAGTAATGATCATTTTGAAAAATAGAACATCCTTAAAAGGAGAGACACTGAATCCAAATTGTGTAACAATTATAAAAATACTGCCTTAATATATGTCACTCTGGTGAAATCTGGTTGTCAGAGTTGGAATTTGATCTAAGGCAGATTTACCTGTCCATGAAGGAAGTTCTTTAAAAAGTGCAATATTACATTAACAGTACATCTCTACTTATTTGAAGTTACAGTTGAGAATTTCAGGTAGGTCTGGAAAGTCCTCACAGCTGGCAGTCATAAAGCTTTTAATTTATATTTCCTCAATTCCATGTTCTATGTATATTTTCTTCCATTCTTCCCAATGCACAATGTACCTCTGTCAGCCTTTATAACCGAAAGTAAGTATATTGCTGTCCCCAAAACCTACACTGCTTTTTGTAATATGGGTTTTATTTCTGGCCTAACTTAGGAACTTCCAGAAATATTGCTCTGACACAGGAGCTGAAACCCTTTACCTTACATAGATGTTGTGTTCCGTTTTTTTTTTTACCAACCATGTTAAAATCATGGCTGCTGCAAAAAACTTCCCTACAGTTCTCCGCTCTGCAAAGGGCTGGCACAGGCAGACCCCACAGTTTTGTGCAGTCACATGCAGAATACAGGCCTGGATTTTTCTTGTCAGTTTCAGGCAATTGAGATTCGATATTTTGATTAGAGTTTTTTCTTATTTTTCTTCTTCTGAGTCAATGATGAAGGAACCTCTCAGATCCTCCCTTGTATTTTTGTCCCAGTGAAGTAGAGCTTTCTGTGGTATTTTCTTTCCTCCAGAACTATTCATCACTAACACTGTGTTGATAATGTGATGACAGTTGTTGCCAAAACTTTCCTGTTCATCCTAAATCTGTTTCTCTTGGTATGAAAATAAAGATCCGAAGCTCAGCAGAGAGGGACCGCTCTGTGGTATGAGAGCTCAAGGTGACTGGCAGGAAGGTAGTTATCCAAGGACAAAACCCAGAGTGGGCGGGCAGCATTTTCCAGATTCCTGAGGGAAAGGGGAGAAGAGGGCTGTGAGGCTAAAAGGGGTGGGAAGGGTGGGATGTGCCTACTGGGGCCCGGGAAGAGAGACAGTGCTCCTCTTTTAAAGGAAAATGAGCAGCCAGCAGAAACGAGATGCGTCTCACCATGGGGTGAGGGTGGAGAACCCACCAACTGCTGAGACAGTCAATAGGCAGATTATTCATCACACATTGCTAGGCGATTAACTGAGCAAACGTTCTGACAAAACTGATTAGAGCTTTCATCCCGTATGGGGGAACAAAGAGACACCAAGTTGTTACACCCAAGCCGAATGCCAGATGATGACTACACGTAGTGGAAACACAAACCATGGAGCGATTTCCCCTCCCCCCCTTCCCCCACACTGGGATGACTCTCCCTCCCTTTGTCATCACAAGTTACAGTTTGCAAATACAGCTACCTACAGATCATTTCAAAAGCCAGATTGTTGTGATGTAACAGATAAAGGACCCCCCTCCCCCCCAGTTTGCTTCTCTTAAAATGTTATCTCAGAGTGTTATCATGTCTAGAGTCATCTCTTTTGTAAACTGCATTCTTTCCCAGTATTATCACCACGGCTTACAACTGCAGATATTTAAAATTAGCAAAATACTTGACTTACCCTTATTATAAGGTTTGGAAGATACTCCCTCAGGCAAGTGTAAACTTTGTGAGTGCTTCCAATATCAGTGTTTGCTCAGTTGCTAGCACTGGTAATGGGGGAAGTGGGGATGGCTTTTTACTGTGTTAGCTAATTACCATCTTTTCTAGCCTTGCCACCTCCTAAAGCAAGAGAAATGATATCAATAAAACTCCATCACTTGATTGCAGAGTTCTGAAGACCAGGAAAGTCATGAGAAACAGCCTGACAAGGGAATCCCTTTCCAGACAACTCTGATTTTCTTCTGACAGTCTAAATTTTAATGAATCATGCAAGTGATGAGGCTAAAACTGCCAAATATCTATTACCTCTAACAAAGTGCCTGCTAACCAGTGTCTGAAGTGTGGCACTGCTAAAGCCTAAGCACCCAACTCAGCATTGGTTTGGATGTAGCTATGTAGGCTAGTTGTTTCTGAGGCATGAAAAGCCTCCCTGTAAGTTCTCCTGGTAATGCACTGGCAGTTTTTGAGAGGAAGGCCATTATCTGTCAGGACTCTGAGGTGTAAAATTAGACAGCCCAGCCCCCTGGGGAGTGAGTAGCAGGAGCTGGGCAATGCCATTGGTGTCTCTTCCCTCTGTAAACTCCTGACTCTGAGTGTAAGGACATTACAACTAATTACATCTTTGGACTGTGCTGACATGAATAAACCATTTGAGGTTAACTGTCTTGCTCCTTAATGTCATAAAGCCTTCTTTTCATAGAATTAAAGCTTTATTACATGAAATTGTGTCAAAACATTCCCTTGTGCTGTGTTAGATCACATAAACTGGTCTAAAATATTTGGTCTTCAGGAAGATCACTGCAGTAGTGTCCAAGTAACCTTTTATTATAAATGTGTCTTTTCATGTGTCAGAAAAGTGAATGTCAAATATGCAGTGGCTTTTGAAAAGCAATGTCTTCTAATGTAATAAAAGAAATCTCTGAACATTAGGGAGAACACTGGAACAGTTAGGATTGTTCTGAGATTGTTAACTAAATTGTCATTTGCTACCTCATGGGTATTAACTTGCATTTACCCTAGCTGTGATTGTCAGTGTCATCTCTTTAACATAAGCAAAGAGAAAGGAGACAGCAAGTGAAAAAAAGATCATTCTATTTAATACTCTGAACCCTAGACAATAAGTTAAAGAATGCCTCACATATTCGGAGCAGATCTGATGGAAATTTTAATAACAAAATCAGAAAAATACAATATACAAGAGAGCACAGTAGTATGTATACTATAATAATATGTAAATATAATAGGAACTGTTATGTACATGAACATTTTATGGATCCAGTTGATGTGTTCAGGTGCAGCAGTAAAAAATTATGAAACCTCAGGAGAATTGCAGGTAGCTTACATAAATTATAGCTGATTTTCCCCATAGTTGTTAAATACCCTTATCTTGCAAGATGTTGCATGTATGATAGAATTTTACAGATAACTTAAATCTCAAAAGATGCTGCTGCCAACTGTTTTGGTTTTTGTTTGGGATTTTTCATTTAATAGGCAATTTATTCATTGTGCAAATGATTCTCACTATTTTGAGGCCACACCCATCATTATATGATCTTTGAAAAGGCAAGCATATGCACTTACATTGCTCTGGCAAGGCAAAGACTTTTTAAAGTGAATGAAACAGCATCTCTTTTAAGAAACCTTTTATATCCTTGTAAAAGGCAATAAAATATATATCAAACATAGATGATACTGATGACTCTTTACAGTTGCTATTAAGATTTATGGTCTCTGAAGTTAAATATTGACTTTGGCATCACCTTGGTCAATATTTATCTCTCAGATCAATAAATCTCAATATTGACTGCAACTGAAGTCACCATGCTTCCCAGTGTTACCTCTGAATGATTTATATCCAAATATTTTCCTCTCCCCTCAGTATATATTATATTTTCCTGTGTTCTTATTTGGTGGGGTTGGAGGATCTTTTTGAATGAGGAAACCTTTTCTCAGCATAAAGCATCGTTATTCCCATCATCTTACTTTACTCCTTTCCTTATTTCTTTGGAAGTTCTACTGTAACTGCATAAACCATCCAAGCATGAAAAGATTTTTCCAAGTGCCTAGCTAAATGTATAACTTCTGAGAGGCTGGATCATTTTCATTATGATGTTACATACTGGAAGTTATAATCATCATAATCATCCTAATCAGTATTAGTGCTTTCTGCTATTATCCTTAAATTCCTATATTAACGTGTGCTTTCCTGCTTCTCAATGTTTTCTTTCAACTATTAGAGTTACAACATAACTGAAAATTATAGTTTATTTAAAATTTAATTATTTAGTCCCACTTGGCAAGTTTTTATTATCTTATTTCCCCAACACAATTCAGTTCATGAAGAAGTTGAACATGATCACAACTAGCTTTTTATATATATAATTTTCCTAATAATAGTGGATTTTTTTGTTAACAGACCCTTGAGGCTAATTGAACAAAGCTCCTTTACTGAGTCCAATTAGAAGTGAAGTTCTTAGTGAGCTCCTCTGAGTGTGGTACATAGATGCTTGTTAAGGCAAAAATGGGTTTCAGGCTACCCTTGTTGTAACATCCTAACCTGAGCCTTTCAAAAGTTCTGGTGTTTTTTGTCATGAAAGATATGTGTATTTTTTTTTCCTGAGATGTATTCTCACCAACTGAAATCTACAAGCATGTTCGGTGGAAACAGGGACTTTTTCCCGTTTCTCTCTGTTCTGCTTCACAATGTCTAAAAAGCCAACTTTCTTTTGTTCCCCTGTGTGAATTCTGCCTGTGCCTTGACTACACTGTGCCTGCAGTGAC
Organism: Haemorhous mexicanus; assembly: GCF_027477595.1. NCBI lineage: Eukaryota > Metazoa > Chordata > Aves > Passeriformes > Fringillidae > Haemorhous > Haemorhous mexicanus. The sequence continues at coordinate 53,394,287 of NC_082343.1, forward strand.
TGCTCTGCAATCCCATCTGAGGGACAGAACCAGCCCAAGCACCCTGTGAACCAGAGCATCCTGCACCTACCCTGTCTTTGACCCTTTTTCTACTGCACAGCTCCAAGCACAGTGATAGCTCAGTTAAGCAGTAGTAATATAAATGGTCTTTGCTTCCATGTCAATTCCAAGAGTAGGCATTTGAATACAAGAGGATACTAGTATTTTTTACATATAATTCAAATGCTTGAGACTGTAAAATGTCTATATGGCCTGTGCTCGCACTTGAACAAAGGAAGAGTAGGAGTTTCTATAATTTCCAAATTTTATTCCTGCAACTGGAAAAAGCTAGAGGAATGCTCAAGTCAAATAACTGAATTAAGAATATTAACCTGCTGCCAAATAATCAGATAACCTTTCTTTTGTTGCTGTTGTGTTCCCATGTGAGGGTTGCACCCTACAGAATAAAATAGTTCTCTTCTACTGAGAGTGTCATGGAAAATTTACCAAAGAGAAACAAAGGCCTTTCTTCCACTTCCACCTTCTGATATAAACAGCTGCACTGCTCCATGTGATAAATTATTGGAATGGATAAAAATCTTCCTTTCCTTCTGTTTTCTTTAAAACGAGATCAGAGTAGTCAGATGAACACAGCCTCTCTCCCTCTCTGAGAAACAGAGTGAAAATGGCTTCTGATGACCTTCTACATTATTTGGGTAGCTCAGCTAATTAGGGACACAGCAGAACTCCCTTGTGACTTGCCCTATCATGATCTTTCCCAACTGACACAGCTCAACCTCTGACTGCACCAGCAAAAAGCAGCTTTAGTATGCTCCTTGTAATCTTGTAATCAAGGGAAGAAATAAGTTTTCCTCTACTTGGATGGAAAACAAAGTGGCTGGAGGGGAGAAAAAAAGTAATTCAGCAATACATTTGTGAATGCAAAATGAAAATGAGCAAGAGTTTGAAGCTGAAACACAAATAATTTTATGGTCTACTCCTTATCCCTTATTAAGGTCCTAAACTTCTGCCATTAGCAAAACTGAATAACGTTCTATATTTCTTGCCTTCAACTCCAGTAGCTACTCCAGTAGCTTTGATATGCACCTACCAGCCTGTTGTACTGGAGTCCAGTGGGAACCTGTGTTTCCCTGGTTGTGAACAGGCCATCCCTGCAGGGATCACAAGAAGTGCTCCAGAAATGCTTTAAAATGCCAAGGCCAAGCAAATGATTAATACCAGTTTATTAGCTCTGTTTGGTATTATTAACACCGGTACTATTGGTATTAGAGATATCATTGACATTCTGTTTTAGGAACAGGAGGTAAATTTGGTATGAATATCACGTACACTGAATAATTTGCAAGCTGTTTAGAGGCAACAGTTAACATCAGTGAAGAGTTCTTCAGTGTCATGCCACAATTCCAAACAGGGTGGTAGAGTAGTATTCCCTAGATGCTGGACTGGTGACCTGGCTAACAGCATACCTTGCTTCTCAGACTGCTAAGAAAACAAGACCAAAAATGCTGGTGACTTTGCACTGCCACCCAAGCCAAATTTCCCATCTTTCTCTCCCACTGAAGCTGATGTTTGCTGTGGGGAACAGGAATGTTAATGTGGAGCAGTGATGGATGCTTTTATCTTCTAGTGCAGCTCGCAAGGTTAAAACACCTAATTTGATGTGGCCTCTGTTTCCTCACCTAACTGCAGCAAAGCTGGGTGAGTGAAGAGGACGGTTAGATCCTTGGGAAATTGTAAGGAAAATTTATCTACCATTTGTTTATGCAAGTTGGATTTCTTCTTCCTCAACAATAAGAAGGAAATTCCTTCTATAGTTCCTACAAATCAGATTTACAGCCACTTAAAGGCATCTGGACACATGTGCTATGCTTCAAAGTCCTGAAGTTAAGAGAGACCTACCAAATATTGTGATGCTCTGTATGTCAGATAAGGGTATGAGGGACTGATCTGAGAACAAATTAGAGCAATCAAATATGTTTACTTTGGATAAACAGCAGCTAGTGGGTTGGGAATGCAGAGCATAAAACTGACATGTTTGAGAAGGCTGTAAACAGCAAAGACAGCGACATAATTCTGAAGGTTCAAGTAGATTCAGCTAAAGAGTAAGGGCTTGTTTACACCGAGAAACTCACTGTTATAATTATGCAGCATAATTATACAGCATAGTTGTAATTATCCTGGAATTATTCTGAAGGAAGAGTGTCCACATGGGGAGTTATGCTGATATAAAGATACTACTGAATTTCTCTGTGAGACAAGCCTCAGCAAAAAAAAGGATTGTTTTTGTGTAAAGTCTGTGTGCTATTGTTACTAGTACCACAGTGCCATACAAAACAGAGAATGTAAATTGTAGTCATAGCTTTTAGTTGATATAATCTCTCTAGTTCAAGCCTTGTCCCCAGAGAGAGACCCCCTACTAGCGTTGGCTTGTGTGGCCCATATTCCCATTTCATATGAAGAGTCCTTGCACTTTTCAGTCCCCTGATCATCTGAGCCTGTGTCCTGCTCTGCAGTTTAGCTCAGCTAAATAGCTTACATGACAATATCTCACTCTCTGCCCCTATGGCACTGTCATCCACAGCTGTAAGGTACCTACCACAAGCAAGATTTACTCCAGTCTGTTGCTGGTGTGTCAGTATCCAATAGGGTTTTTTTCATACTTCTCTGGATTTCAGTTAACAAGCTTTGAGCTTCCTCTGGGAAACAATATCATATGCTTAGGCCTGTCTCTGCAAAATGCTGTTCTGCATTAATGATACCAGAAGAGACAAAGTGATGCGTTCCCCTCAGTTATGGGTGCTCATATACAACCATATTGATTACTTGGTTGTCTATCATCTCATTGGACTAGAAAACCAGGTTAAAAATGTGTGCCCTCAGTGAACAAAGTCCATCACTTCCATGCACCTATGCAGGAGATGGTGCTGCTCGCTAAGGTGGAATAATAAAACTTCAGGATAGTCGAAATGTCCTTCTTGCAGAGTATGTGCAAGTAGATTTATTCCTATGGTTTGTTTAAGATTTCAAACTGAGCAGTCCAGAGGAATTTAAATATTTGATGGAAGGTTCAGAAAGCAAACAATATGTCAAGAAATCACTCTGTTAATTAGTTTGAGTAATAACATTGCTACTCTTGCCTTGTCTATTCAACAGGAAGGCTGTCATAATCTTCATTTAATAGATGAGAGACAAAGAGAGGAAGTGGCCTACCCAAGGTCCCATACCACCACCCAGCTGGGAGAAGCAAATTGGTGTGCAATATCTGTCCAACAGGCCATACACCAAGGACAAGTTCATAATGACATATATTTTATATACTTTAAGAAGCTGTGTAGCTGCAGTAGGAGAAGCCACTTTCCTGCTGAAAGAGGAGGCTGGGAGGTTTCATTGAAATAGAGAACTTTAAAGTGCAGCTGACTGTGACTGATGGATGAGATTGATTGTCCCAAAACTGTGTTTTTCTGTGGTTAATCCTTTTGCTGTTCTTTGTTAACACCTAGAGTTTTGCAAACCTGAGTGTTCTGCTTGCACATTGCTTGTTCCATCCTCCTTAATTTAAAATGACACCTTCCTCTTACTCATTTTTGTCTATTCAAAATGAAGAGTTACTTTTTTTTTGTCTTCAGCTTGTCACCATGATTCCTCCTTTCTTTTTCAATTGTACTGATTTTAAACTAAGAAAGCACAGCAAAAATAACTTATCTGTAAACTCTTTCATACCACAAAAGTCACGTCCAAACTATAACTTTAAAATGGGGAAATGACCTTGATACAGCCTTTCTCTTTAACAGTTTCCTTTTCCTATTTTACAACAACTTTTTATTTAATTTCCACGTCACATTCTTCCTCTGCCAATTTGTGGACTTCAAGTTAGATTCACAAATGACTTAGGCATCATCTGGAAGGCAGTGTGACCTGACTGTGATGCTTGGCACAGCCCAGGTTGGGCCTTCATGTCATGAATGTCCTGACCCCTATAGACCTGGCTGTGGGCAGGGTTCAAACAGGCTAAAGGTCTGACCTGTTAAATATAGATCTGAGGAAAATCTTAGGAGAGTGCTACACTCCCTGCTGCACCTTTGGAGAAAGTGGTGCTTAGCTCTTCCAAATGGCTTTGCTGGGAGCCATGTGCCAAAACTGATGTAATGTAAGGCATGGGGCAGGTTTTGTCCCATTTTTGTCTAATGCTCCTGTGAGTACAATACTTCCCTAGGATACAGGATGTCCAGGTTTGTCTTTGTTTCTTCTTTAAGAAGACTGGAGTCAATCTCTTTCCCCACTCACAATACTTTCATCAGCACCAGGAGCTAGCAGGAGACCTCCTCTGATGAGGCTTATAGCCTTACTGCTCCCCTCCTGAGACAATTCCTTAATCACCTAGGTACTGGGAACTAGTTTAGATACCTCTACAAAGCATGTCTCCAGGATGAAGTATCTCTGAGGTTAAGCAGCAGCTGAGTGGGATTTAGAATTAGCTTTGGAGAGTTAGATGGTTTTACAGATTTATCCTTTTCTTTTTTAAAACTGTTCGCCTTATCCTCAATTCTAGCTCCATCACTATTGTGTGGGCTCACCAATTACTAGTCCGTGGTGCAGAATTCTTTTTCTGAGCCATTATTACATTCACAGTCACACCGGCTTTTAAAGACACCATGGCTTTGTCATTATGCAGTGTTAAAGTCAATGTTGATTAATTCAACCTGGCATACACTTTCCAGAATTCCACAAAGAAAATGACAGTGGGTCTTTAAACAGGGTAGGCAGTTTGAACTATAAACTCTAAGCAGTGAAGCTTAACTAGCTCACCACCTTTTATGTTGCTGCCTTCTATACACCCAGAAAAAGGGAGACTCTTTCAACCATCATAGTCTAGCAATGCACCTGGCGCAGGCAGAACTGAAGACTTCTTTTAAATTTTCTCCCTTTAAAGACAAGGTTAAATTGTCTTTTGCGCACACACCCATCCACACAGCCCCTTATCCAAAAATGGGACCAGTTTTCTCTTTGGAAAATACCAGATGCACAGCTTTAGGGGGAATGAAAACATTTTGGAACACTGCCTTAAATTTGGCTTTCCAGTACTGAAAGATACTTGTGTTGGAAATAGAGTCCTCTCTGCAGGAACACTATGGCACTATGGCATAAATAAAGATTGCAAATTATTGCTGCCTAACGTTATTAGTAATAGATTTTGCTGTGGGGAAGAAGTTGTCGAGTCAAATCTCCTGTCCTAATTGTTAATTATTGTTGTCCTTGTCTAAAAGAAATTCTGTTATGAGACCAGGCAGCTTTATTCAGTTAAAATGTTCCAGGACAATTCAACACCAATCACATTTAGAAATAAACATTCAATAAGACAATGAAGAACTATACAGTAGCATATCTATTGCATGTTTTTCCTCCATCTCCAAAGAGTGTTTTCTTGCATTCCCTGTCTTTTAAAAACAAATACTGTGTTGATGGAAGCTGCTCATTTGAGTGTCCTAGGAAATGAACTCTGCTTCTGTAGGTGAGTTAGTAATGCCTGCTTTCTGCATGTGAACGAATCGTTTATAAAGCCCTGCAAAAGCAATCTGGTATTCATTTGGTAAGAAGGCCTAGTTGCAAACTGGTTGTAATCCTGACTTTAATAAAATAAGATGTAAGTTTAAGTAACAGTGATATCTTCCCCTCATAGGGACCTATTCTCCAGTTCTGGAAAAGTCTGAAATTTGTCTTGGTATGAAATTTTAGTCACATGCCCCAAGTGTACATCTACTTGATGAAAGCCTTTTAGGAAGAAAGTCTTTCTCTTCAAGGCTAGGTCCCACTCATACCAACACATCAGTGTGTTTTGACAAAGTCCTAGCTCTCTACACTAGCATTAATAAAAATCAAAGGTCACACATATGAATTTGCTGTGGTAGCTTAACAACTTGTCAGGTGTCAATTTAATTGTGCTGACTGTTGCTAGAAGTTAGGCTCATGCTCTGAGTCTGTTCATCTGTGAAGTAATAAATTCCTTAGCTCCTTTCTTTGAGCTGGCCATGCATACTGCTGCTCAACTGGTAGGGGGTAACTTGTGCAGCCATAACTTTATTGTGTATCTGTGCTTCAATTAGCATTTTTTAGAATTTTTTTTAGGATTGCTGGTATCAATAAGAGTTATGTCCAGTGGCTGGAGGTTATGTAGGCTTTTATAGGCTTGTATGGACCTAAAAATTGAAGCCACCAAGAAACTCGCTCACCCTCAGCTATCAGACAGTAATCCTTTCAGACCTCAAGTGTCTGAACAAGACTCTTACCTCTGTGGTTGGCTTTATGACTCTACTTGGTTAGTATAGTAGAATAGTAGAGCAATCAGCCCATTCAGGTATTGACACTGTATAAACATAATTTCTGCTTTTTTTTCTCAGCAAATTTGCTCACTGTATTGCCACTGATCTCCTGAAGCATGCAGAATCTGTCTTTCTTTAGTCCACATCATTAGCTATTTGTGCTGTAGATCATGATGAAACATGTTGACATACATGGAACATATGGCAAATTCCACATTTGAAGCACCTTTTTATGAAGAATATCTGTCTGAATTGTGTTTAATATCTGTCCTTTTTTTCCCCTCAACATCAGCTTAAACCCACATGACTCCAATTAATTCCTATTTATCTCAAACAGTTTATTGGCAGGAATCTGTTCTCAGTATTGCCAAAATACATAAAACTGTTACAAGTCCCTTGATTTTTCATGGTTTTCTTTACAATTCAAATTTCAGATGAATACCTTAACATTACAATGAGATGAAAAGAAGTGAAAATTACCTTTCAACTCAGAAAAACAAAACAAACCAGAGCTTGGATCTAATTAACCTTAGCAAAAAAAAGAAATCACTGAGAATGAAAATCTCTCCAACTCAAAGAGGCCAAAACAAAACCATGTGAAGTCCTAAACAAAACTCTTGAAATAGGATTTAACTGGTACATCAGTGTTGCTCAGGCTGATGTCGATGCTCTGTATGGGGATTAATTTTACTCTCATAAGGGAGGCTTCCTGCCAAATACATGCAGTCTGTTTTATTTATGACTTTAGTCCAGAAAATCCTGGAAATTCTCCTTTTGCTCCCCTGTATTTCAAAGAATTAAGTTATGGCAAACTTTACAGGGACTATTTCCTCATGCCTGGATATTTACTGACATTTTAAGTTCCAAAATTTATGTAGGGCAAAGATTTCTGGGGCTCTGTGTTTTTTCTTCACTGTCACTACAGCAAAATTTTCAGATTTAAATAAAGTTGCTACAAAGTTGGATAGATATTATAGTCAGCTCACCCCAAGGGGGCTAATAAGCAAGACAATATGAGCAAGCCTCCAGAGAAGAGTAGATGGCTTTACCTTTTACCCCAGAGATGTACTCTGATGGTTTGCATATGAATAGAGAATTGGAATTAGGGACAGGATTTTTAACATCCCCTTCAGGCAACCAGAGCAGCGATTCCATCTCAGTTTTAACACAGGTAGAATCTGTTCCAACTGTGAGAAGAACTGTCGTTTGTAAATATTTTAATTTTGCTTCTCTGGTGACTGAATTACTTTGGGGAATGAGACAATAAAAACAAGGGTAACAAATCAGGTTGTTTGGACATTTGAAACAGCATTATTAGCTCCCCATCCTCTGCAAATGCATAGACAAAATACTGTATAGGTGATGTTGGGGTACATACAAAGGACGACAGAGGTCTTTCCCTGCAGCCCAGGCTGTTTCACAGATGAGATCCAGTGCTGCACACAACTGTGGTTTCTGTTGGCACAATCTTTGTGGAAGGAACCAGAGGAGTATGTCATGGAGATCTTGCAGCCCGAGACCCTCAAGGCGTGACCCCTTGTTGGGAACTATAGCAGCTTCATTAGCTTCAATACCACTTTTGTGTGTGTGAATACTTTGCCACTGGATGAGTGGCTTTCTTCACTGTATTTCTCAGCATCACTACAAGCTGTCAGAAATTGAAGCTTCCCTGCAGACATAAGCCAAGCTTCAGATTATGGCTTAAAAATAAAGAAATGGGCATAGTGTTATATCGGCTTACAACACTTCAGACTGTCATTATTTCTGCTGCTGTTTCTGCTTTGCACCATGCCTTCAAAACCACATGCTTCAGTGCTGGAATCCTCAGTACTTCTGTAAAAGTATTGGAATAGTAGGATGAGATAATCATATTCCATTTTGTTTTGGGAATGCTAAAAGCTGAATGGACAACAGGGAGTAACCACAAGATCAAGACTGTTCTATATAATAATTCCAGATGAAAGCTTCAAGTTCAGCATCTATCAAGAGAAACATAAAACATACCTGAAAGAGTATAATTTTTCTAGATATCCTGCTAAGCCTGATGATATCTTCTTTTAAAAACATGATGTATTATTGAAAGTGGCAGAACTTTAGTATCAAAAAGCAACAAAACTATGTCTGAACATTAGATGCAATAGTGAGTTTGCCTGGCCTGGCTATGGGATCTTGCTCACTCATGGAAGCTGCATGGCAAACCCGTTGCATTGATCAGGAAGAAGGAATTTTTAATTGTTTTTTTCCAAGCCGAATTTAAAGGCAGGGGAATTCAAGTTAAAGAAGACAGTACTGCCTGTGCCTTGACAGGACGAGCACTGCGTGTGCTGTTCTCGATGTAAAATTGCATGGGATGAGCTGCTCTAAAAGTTCACAATCCTCTGGAAAGGTCCTTCAAAAAGGCTCTCCTACTCAGTTCACTCACCCCCTTCCTTCAAATCATCTCTGCTGGAATGGGGAGATCCCATCTCTTCCATTCCCAGACTTCTCACTTGCTTCTGATTTGGCTCTAACATTCACTAGACCCTCTTTTGGGACAATTCAATTTATTGATGAAGAAAAAAACAAAATCTTTATGGGGATTATTTGTTTTTGCCACATTAGAGAGCTGCTTTTCATAGGAGTCTGACAAACACCAGAGCTGGTGCTGGAGTGGAAATGTGTGGATGAAGTGAATGGATGAATGTATGGAAGATATATATCTGAAGGGAGGGTGTCAAGAGGATGGAGAGAGGCTTTTATTGGTGGTGCTGAGCAGTAAGATGAGAAGAAAAAGGCAGAAACCGGAACACAGGGAGCTCCACCTGAACATGAGGAAGAACTGTGTTTGTGGGTGACCAAGCACTGGAACAGATTGCCCCAAGAGGTTGTGGAGTCTCCTTCACTACAGATATTCAGGAGCCATCTGGATGCAATCCTATGCCAGCTGGACATCCAATCCATGTGCTCTAGGATGCCTCTCTTTGAGCAAGGAAGTTGGACCAGATGACTTTCAGTGGTATCGTGCATCCTGACTTATTCCATAATTGTGTGGTTCTGTGAAGTGGCTGGACCTTCCCCTTTTAGCCACAAAGACCTGTTGGATTTACGTATTCATTTTTTATGGCTTAATCCTTTCTAGCAAATGGAAGTACTTAGAGAAATTAATAACTCATTTAATTTGCACATGGAATGTCTGTTGTGAAACTGATTTTGGAGAGAGGTGCTCTGTTTTATTTTCAAGATCCAATTGGATCTCTGCTACAATGCCTTTCTACAGAAATTTACCAAAATGAGGGTTTCAATACTAACCTCACATGTTTTACATAATCACCATTTATATTTTCTAAAGTGGGCTTTGAGGGGAAAAAAATAACTGTATGAAAATCGTTCTAGAGGGGAAAATATACAAACATGCTCCAAGTCAGCAAAAAATGCCTGCAAACTTTCAATGAAGTGTTATTCTGCAGGGACATCTACAATTTTATAGGATGCAATTTCACAGTTCAAGCTTGGTTTGCCATGTGTGGAGAGCAGGCTGATTGCATCAGGTGGTGGATCATTGTTAACTCATTGCCACAGAGGACATAAATAGCCTTTCCCCACAGAAGTCACTAGCAGTGACATGGTAAAGTGGTTTGGCCAGGCTGTTATTGGTGAAGGGAAAATTCTCCAAGCTGAAATATGAAATGAGTGGAATGAAAACCATAGATTTTTTTATTTTCTAATTAAGATCTTAGGATTTTTTGTAGCAATGACATGCTTCCCAGTTTAAGAACAATTACTTTGTTCTCTCCAGTTGCAGGACAGCATTTGCAACCTCACTACTCAATATACTGCACAGTTTCCCTTCCAAGTGCTTTTAAAAGTACTTCTTCCCTCCCATCCTAAATATCCATTGGTGGGCCACTGGTAAACTTTGATTTTTTAGCTAACTGCCAGTTCCAGAAATTCCAGTATCCTGAAACTGTTCTTGGTGGGATCTTAATTTTATTCTGTATTTGCACAATAACTTGCACCTATTTTTGTCCATAAATATGATGAGCCAGAATAATGTAAATAATAAATACATATAATAGTAAGCCAGCTGTACTGGCCTGAAAGTTTATCTCTGTATTATTCAAATACAGATATTGACATATAGACCTAGTGTAATGAATCATCTCATTTTGACAAACTGCATAGAATAAGATATAGCAGCTGATTCTTAGGAGATGAATATAATGAAGTCATTCCACTAACCTTCTACCTGACAGGAATTAATGGAAGGCAGATACCAGAGAAGATTGTTTGTCAAAACCAATATGGAGGCCAGCCTTTATGTTTATCATGGAAGCAGGATGATACAATTTTTAGTGGAATTTGTGAACTTGCTTGGAGTGATATTTCTCTGTGTTAATGTTATTGGTTTGCTTACCCACCTCTGCTCTCCATTTTCCCCTTGTATCCCAGCAACATTTCCAGTGTATGCATATTTCACACAGTATTGTAAATGTAACCCAAACCTGCAAGTAATTTTCAACACAGTGTTCAAAACGTCTAAACCTTGATTACACGAACCTCTGCTGTTCAACTTGGCATGGGCTTGCAACAAGGTGTGATCCCAGTGATTCACTGTGTCCAGGTAAAATAGTGATATTGCAGTAGCACTCCCTTAAACCGTGGAAACAGAATTAGCTAACTGCTGTCCCTGCCCTGGATCATGGGCCATCAGAGACATGATAAAACAAAGTGAAGCTACTTGGCTAATACAGTAAATATTGCAAGATTACAGGCAGGGAGCCAAACCATTCGTAAAAGTCAAGGGATGAATAAAAGAGCTGATGACACACCATAGTCATGGAGGCCAAAGGACCACACAAACTTGAGACAATAGTAATAACAATAGGAATTATTAATGATATTCTTGTTAGCATATTGACCAAGACAAACCACAGCATCACAAAAGCTTAAATGGGCAAGCCAGTCTACTTGGGGGGATTAGTTGTCTGTAATGACTCAACTGCCTGATCAAGTGTGCAAAGAGATTTCAGAATTATTGCAAAGCATGGAATTCCAATTGTGTTCTGGAAGTGCTCTAATTTAGAATTAATAGTGGGACACTGTGGGTCATAACCTACTACAGTTTTCAACAAGTATGTAGCTACCCACTTGTCAGTCTTTCTGTCAACAAATTACTGATGAGAAAAGATGGAAGCTGAGGACATCTCTGCATGTGACAACTCGATTTAATGTTGAGGGTATCAAGACAGAGCATAAGAATATCCACAGTGGGTTGAACCAAGGAACCACCTAAGATGCTATCAAAAGATGGCCAAAAATGGATAACACTTTTGGGTAAATGATGGACAATACTATAATTAATGAAATCATAGTAAAGTAGTAGTTAATGAATTTCTAGCATTCTGCAGTCCATGTATTTCCCTAATCATGGAAACTTCCTCTGTTCTTAATGGGTATCGATGTCTTGTCGTTTTATTACTCTATTAAATACCTTTGGGAAACCACTTTGGCATCCATGACATGCTGTGTCAGTAAGTGATTTAACTGTACTTTCAGAGAAGAATATCTCATTTCATTAATTTTCAACATACCACCATAAATTATCATTTGATATTCCCTAATTCTAAACAGACATATCTGTTGCAGTTTTATCACCTCCAGTTGTATCTTTGCTATGTGCTTTAAATTATGCTGTACCTTGATTAACCAACTTCACTGCAAAGGTTGTCAGCATAATATTTTTCTTGGTGTTGGTAACAGAGTAGACTCCAGATATATACGTCCTCCATATACAGGGATGCATTTTAATTGTCATCAGACAGTATCAACAGGACACCATTCCACTGATGAGCAGCAGAGGACAAGGAAAAACTGGAAAACCCCCTGTTTTAAGGTGGTCTGGAAAGTGGTTTACATTTCTGCACTACAGAAACATCATGGTAGTATGAAATGCATGCAATTAGTGTCATAACTGAGAACTGAAGCTGAACGCCATTCCAAATTAATTGTATATATTTCCCACTTCCATGGTATGGGCATTCACCTAATTCAAGCTGTCCTAAGGTTCAGAAAGGATCTGACAATATTTACATAGCTGAATTTACTGGATAGATTTTCAGACAATTGTGTACTTTTGAAGAGAAATAGTGGTACTGTGGGGTATTAATGCAGGTAGTTGAACTGGGATTTAATGGAATTAATTATTTGTGTTGCTTATAAGGTTTGTTTTATACTAGAAGAGTTCTTGCATTGAGGGAGAACCAAAATACAATCAGTTCCTAGTCACACTTTTATATTATTGATTTTATAGACTTCTGTCACATCCTTCCTTGGGCATCCTTTTTTCAAGCTGAAAACCCATAGTCTGATTATCTGTTCTGTGTACAAAAACTGTTCCACACATTTGATCTCCCATATTTCTCTTCCTTGAAATTTTCCAGCTCTTGTATTTGGACAGGGGGCCCAACGTGGCACACAGCATTTAAGCTACCTGTCACCATGTGTTTATACATAATAATGGAAAAAGGATGACTTGCTCTTTGTTCTTGCTGTCCTTTTTAGTAGATCCGAAAGGTAATGTACTTTTACAAGTCTTCCTGATTAGCAAATTGACACTTTCCCCTTGCCATTATTTGACTAGCTGTATCTAAGATCTTAGGTATCAATGATTTATGCAGAACCTCAAATAGAATTGATCACAATTTCGTATTTCCCATGAGCAGCCTCTAGGACTTTGGTGGCATTATGCAAGTGGTAAGAGCTTCTGAATCACATCTTGTTTTAAATGACAATTGTTTTGTCAGAACAACTAACTACATGAAATACGAAACACATCTTGCTAGTTGCCCAATTCCCACATTTATCTTCTATAAAAGTAAAACTAGATTAATATATTGATTGTTGAGACATGGCTCATTTTGAACATATTGTACCTTTTAAGATCAGTTTTCTGTATGATTTTCTCCATGATTTTGGGTGGAAAAAACTCCTAATTCTAGGTGAGTTCCATGAGAGGAATGATTTCAAGAGGAGTTTGCTCTGAGGTTTTGAAATCATTTGGATCTGAAGCTCCCAGTGAGACTAAAAAGGGTAAAGTTGAAACTGTGTGGACTCAAATCAAGAAAAAATGTGCAGATAAACTCTCCATGAGAGCAACCTCTTGAGTTTCAATGAAATCTACTGACAATGAGCTCAGATGGTTTCCAAGTCCCCAGTGCTTTGCCTGCAGCACGAAATTACCAACTCTATTTTCATTCTTACCTCGACTTGGTTTTCATGGTTCATTGTGCAAGAATGAACAATGATTTCTTTTGTCAGTCATCCAACTGAAAATTGTTTTGCTTATTATTCAATATAAATTGTTCCTCTGCTAAAACATAAGATATCAGCATGTGAGGATTTATTACCCAATTTTACCTCTCAGAATTCTAAAACATGAGAACAGTACTTGCTGCTTCGGTAGAGAATGAGAGACATGGAAAAAAGGGGAAATGTAGGTTTCTGTACTGTACAGACACAGAATTAAATAGCTCCAAAATTTGCTTTAGTTCATAGCATTAACTCTGGAAATCCATTACTTTGGAAGTGGATTATGGAAAAATGCCATCTTCATGTTGAATATGAAAGGGTAAGTTTTCAAAGGGTTTTGGTGAAACAGAAGGCAACATCCTTTCGACTCAGAATCCTTTGTATGGGAAACTCCTAATATAGGACTGGAAAAGGTGCAGCTGAAGTTATGCAGACTGAAGATAGCATATGACATCTGAGTGAAGAATGACCTCTGAGTTACAACTAAGTCTGGCAATCCAGCTCTAGGAATTTAGAAAGGTAGTGGTCTTAAGTTTTCTCTTTACACATTCCACAACTAAAATCAGAATTATTCTTGATCACATATGTGGACAACTCAGAGTTTGCTCTGAACCTGATAAATTTAAAGACCTTTAGTGAGGTTGCCTTTTGCCTTGAGCAGGCCCAGAGGGTATAATTATCATGAAGTCAATGTGGATACCTTACCATTGCTGTGAAACTCCTTAAGTTATAGCTGTACCATGTCTGTGGTGTGACCACAATGAGAGATTAACACTTCTCTGACAAAGAAATCCAATAAGAGCTAAAACCACTAAACAAATTAGCTGTTTGTGATCTATTGAATGTATCATTAGAAGAGTTTTTTTGGTCTGAGTTGTAAGAGACACAAGGAGGAAACTGGTCTTATTTTCAAATATTTTTTGTATATTTTGCATTAAACAGTTACTTGATCGACATCATAAACTATTATTGAAGAATAGTCAAAAAGCCCGAACTGTTTGATTGACATCTCTTGTTGCTAAGCTGTAGAATAAAGCCTTTCTCCTCCGTATTTTCTTTCCAACCAATGTGTTTTGAAGTTTTTTTCTTAACAGTAAGACAGGTTCAGCAGAAAGAGTAGCAGTTATATTTTTATCCAGTTAATAGTTCAAAGAGCAAACAATTTAAACTCCTCTGGAGCAGCATGGAAGGGCGACTGTTGAGTTTGAGCAAAGAGCCTGTTTTAAGTTAAGGGGTTCTCATTTTGTTGTCTGTGCTGCCTGTCACAATCTCAGGGACCAACTGAAAAGGGCTTTCAGGAAGAGTAATTTTGGGCTGGTTGTAGAAAACAACTGTACTTTTGGATTGTCTTTGGAAATTACTGGGGGACTAGTTTTCAGCTGACCACTGTCATAAATGCTTTCTGTTTGTAGGTGCCGTCACTCAGAATAGCACAAACTGGTGCACAGGGGAAAACCACACTGGAAGATGTCACATGGGTGTTTGGGCTCAAAATAAATACACAGAACTGAAGGCTAGAGAAATTTTCACAGCAGTAAAAATCACTGCTGTTATAAACTCCATGTTTAAATTTTTAGGAAGACATGTCTGTTTCAGGGAGCAGCAAGGACAGGTCCCCTTCAAGGGGAGGACAAGTCAGGAGTCAAAAGTGATCTTCACAGAGGCAGGGTGCTCATCAGTTAGGCACTGTCCTCCAAGGTCTGAGCAGGATCAGGCTGGTAATAGTGGCAGGCTTCACCAGGACAAAACTTGTGGATGACCTTGGGGTTCTGACATGAGGATACTATAATGTGAGCAAAGCTGCCATGAATCTAAATCTTTCTAGTTTTGCTTTCTGTTTATTTATTGTAGCATTAGTTTAACTTCAAGCCAGTGATGAAACATCTAAAAGCTGATGACAATTTGTATTTGGATCCAAATACTCTTATCACTATGGGGTGATAACTTGAAAACAGACTGGAATTTTGTGCTTTGTTGCATCTCTTCAAAGCAAATTCAACCCATGTGTCCTCAGGCAGGTTTGCAAATGGATGTCACTTGAAGGATTCTTGGTTTCAGTGGCAACTATTCATGGTATCAGAGGATGCCAAAAGCAGTACCCAATCCTTCTTATTTAAGTTGCATACTTCATCACCGGGAATTTGTAAAAGAAAACAATTCCCATTACTTCTGCACCTCTTGAACTGAGATTATTTGTACCCCATCTGCTGAGTCCAAAGCAATAATTAACTAAGCACACTATTTCCTGAGCAACTGATAATGCTGGCAGAAACAAAAAGGTTGTTTGGCACAATTAAAGGTATTTTTTAGCAGAGATATATTATCAAGGCCTTGATTTCCTATAATCAGTAAAATTTTGAAGTGCCATAGGTGTTTTGGCTTGATTTCACTGTTTAGGAAACACCACTGTAAAGACAGCATATCACTGCATAGGTCTTGTTATATAAACTGTAGATATTAAACTGAAACAGATGTGTTGATTTCAGTTTGGCTCAAAACACACACAAGAAACCAATGTTTGCCAAATGGAAAAGGATAAAAAGCAGTTGATAAAATGTTATTTTCATGCATCTGAGATAATTACAACCAGTAGGCAGTGAAACAAAATTAAAATCTATAAAGAATAAGCTGGCAGTAGCTGACAGTAGATGCTATGGAGAGAGGTAAAATCCTTGTCAGAGAACCAAGGCAGTAGACAAGTAGAAGTATGTAAGGAAAAAATTGCATTTTCTATATGGCTTGTGACATAAGGTTTAATAGTAATTTATGATGACTTTCATATCTACAGAAGGTATTAATGGTTAGCCTTCTTTTTCAACTCTATCCATACTATTTCACTTAATGACCTTGTGCAGTGCTATGTCTCTCATAAGTAAATACTTCTCTTTCTAATTGAAATTTATTGCCTTTTAATTTGCAATTCTATGTTGTTATATGATGGGACAAGCTTAATAAAAGGAGAGATTGATCAGTTTATTACTATACCAGTAGCAATTTTGTATACCTCCATCAAGTCTCCTGTTACTCTTGTTCTGTCTGGGTTAATCTCTCATCCAATATAAATCCCACTTTACCTCTATCTCTACTCTGAAATTCATCAATCTCTGCTTTATCTTTCTTGAGAGCGTGTCAACCACAACTGAGCTCAATATTACGAGTCAGAATTGATCATTTTTATAAGGTGCTATATATTTCCTCTATTGTTTCTATCCATTTTAAAATGCAGTATTTTGAAGTAATTCTTAAAAAGTGGCATTTTTCTTTAAGGCAAGAAGTCTTCTTAGAAGTTCCAGCATGCAGAGGTACATGCAAATTGAATTTTTATTTTGTCTTTTCAAGAATTTTTTCATAGCAACACTTTGTTTTCCTCAAGAGTTGAAAACTAATGAGCTCTGTCAAATTGGACAGCACTGTGTCTAGGAAACTGTTAGAGGAAACACTGATTAGTTAGTGAGCTAAAACCACAGCCACAATTCGCTGTTGATGTTCCAAGGCAGGCAGTTACTGAGTTTATCTACAACATAACTCTTAAACAGAATGTATTTAGCTAGTTAGATTCAATAACAGGGAATCACATTTATTCAAAGGAGTGGACAGAATTATATTTTGAGTGATGGTCTGGGGAGAGTAATAGAGTGTGTGTTAATGTCATTAGTTCAGAAGCAGCCATTTTTCTGAATTGGGGTTCTGAGTATTCTCACTGTGATGTGGAAGCAAGTGAGTAAAGTATCTCAGGGTTTAAACAGGACTCAAAACCACCTCCTGAGATTCGAAAGGAAATCAGTAGCAGATATGTTTGGAAAAAAATTTAACAGGGACTTATATGCATCTTAAAAGGGATAGATATAGGCTTGGTGCTGTGGACAGATCTGCCTTTCTCCTGGGTGTCCTTCCTTTGGAGTCCAGTACAAAATGTAGGTCTGTATGTCAAGTCTTCTTCACACTATGTCTTATGCTGATCTCACATAGGAGGGCATGCCCTGCATGTACTAAATAAGCACAATGCTGGGTTTTTCTTTGCTCAGTGGGAACCGGATAATACAAGGGTGCTTTTGGATTTACTGCTGCTCAGAAACTCGTGGCTGAAAACTACTATGTGTTCGGTATTTAGCCAAACAGGATGGCACTATATAGAGATGCTTTTTTGGAACACTAATGGGTTCTGTCTCTGAGGGCTGTTCTAGACACATCTCTGAAGGGTTTGAAGGATTTTAGAGTTTTATGATAGATGTTTTCCAATAAGAGACATTTACATGATCAACTATAAATGTTTCAAGGCAAATCTTATACTGAGTCCAATATGTAGTTTTACTCTTTCTTTCAGTGCTTGATCTACATTTTTACAATGACTACCTACTAAATCAATTATTTCACTTTGACCAAAATGTTATTTTATTGCTAATATTTGTAGTTCTATTATATTTCTCAATTTATTCTGTCTTCTTTTCTAAATCAGTCTCAATATAGCAAAACAGGAAAAAATATTACAGAAATTTTTTTGGTTTGAATCAGCTGCAGACACAATTTTGTGCAAAGCAAACTGATATCATGATGAGACAATTCATTAATTGATGGTACTATAAAGCTTTCCATTCTTTATAATATTTAGTTCTGTTTAATAAAAGCAACTTGTGAGCAGCTGATCATAAGAAAATGAATGATGCCTAAAAGCTATGTTGGAACAGTCATCCCACAGTCTTGCATCTTTTTTTTATTTTTTTATTAGATCTATAATTAGTCCTCACTTATACCAAATGTGTGTGACTCAGACACACTGACAGAGGGCTGATGACAAAACATGTTATTGTTGATGCTGTAAAAGATGCACTATGAGCATCTTCCAAGGTTTGGAGAGCACCCCCTTGTTCAAGCTGTTTAATCAGTAATCACAAAATCACAAGAACTGTCTCAATGCACTCTTCAAAGCAATCTTTTTCTTAAAAAAATAAAAATTAGGATTAATACAGTCCTTGATGAAATTCCAGGAATACTTCTTTCTCTATTTGCTGGATATTCTTTCTATATTTAGGCAATTGGTAAGAGTAGCTAGCTCAGGTAAAGCAGCTGATCAGCCAGGCTTCACTTCTCTGTTTGTGTCCCTGAAACCCTGGAGGACAGAAAAGTCTTTTAATTGGTGACTCAACCTCAGTAGGAACATGCTTTTAGGAAATGAGGCCTAGACTGTTCCCTTCACACCGGGCACACTTGCTCTGGTTGCCATGGAAATCTGCTGGAACATGCTAGGTCCAATGATGTGGAAAACAAGATGGCTTCCTCATTTGTTTAGCCTTAAGGAAAATTACAGATATTAACAAATCATTACAGGGCTAACAGACACTCTGAAGACCTGACCTAAATAAACAGCATCTTGTCAGATTGCTAATAGCTGCCCAAGTTTTACTTCTGCGACTCTCCTGAAAGTACTTAGTTAATGAAGGTTTTATTACCCTAAATATTTGTTTCTCTCTACCTGCAAGTAAAATCCTGTGCTTTGAATGTTAGGGTGGACCTCCTATTCAGCGAGGTGCATTTAATTTGTCAATCATTTGGAAAGATATTTAAATGTTAAAAAAACAACTGACACTTTTGTGCATACAAAACCAAAACAATGGGTTGTTCTTGTCGCTGTCTCCTGGGAAGGATTTATTGTATTCCACAGAAAGCTCTTCCCTGATGCAGAGCAGCTGACACGCTCCTCATGGTGGTGGGGTGAGGTCTCAGCCTCCTTGGCCTCCGGAGGGTGACGTGTCTCTCAGAGAGGAAACATTCCATGTAAAGTTGGTGCTTTGAGGAGGGGGAAAGAGGAAAATTAAAAGCAGGCAGGAAAAGAAGGCATACTAACGAATGCACCCATCTGTTAAAAATATAGGAGGAAGTGACAGCCAAAATCTGCAACTGCAGATACAATGGTGGTAGGCTCATGCGGGGGAACCGCAAGGTCAGTCGAAGAAAGGATTGCGTCTTTCAAGTTTTTCCAGTTAAATGGTCTGTAATTTCAAAGCAGCCGATTTGTTGGTGCCATCCACTTCCTCAGAGCCTGCTCCCTGCGGAATGAAAGATGAAGGTGAGGAATTTAGCAAGTTGCTGAAAGGAACGTTTTAAAAGAAAAAAAACTTGCTTTGGTAATCCTCCTGACATAGCACGTCTTTACTCCCAGCGTCCTCTGGAATCTGAACAATAGAAGAAAGCAATTAACAGAGAAAACACATGGGACAAGTTTACAGCTTCCTTGATTGAATTGTGTCAGTGACAGATACACATATGAAGGCACATGCTCCCCCATCCAGCTCTGTGCTCTTAAGTACATAACTGGGGAAACTATTCATTTGGCTTCTTTGCTAGTTTTAAAATGCAATTGCTTTTGTTTACAGTTTGGCCCAGGTGTTTGGGAGGTTCTGGGTGGAAATGTCTGCATTGTAATCAATTTTCTAAACTGTAGAAAATACCAACACAGAGTGCTCCTTTTCACATCTAAAAGAGCTGTCCAAGGACTGCAAGACTTAATTAATGATATGACCTCCCCATGAAAAAAAATTAACCATATTCCAATACCATCATGCTTATGCTGAGAATCTGAGTTGTTCAGATTCTTATTAATTATTTCAACAGTGATTCTTTCAATCTCTATGAATTTCCTTGTTCTAAAATTCACCCTTGCAACTATAATAACAGCATGAATTTCAATTGTTTTTCAAGACAACTTGCAATTTCAGCAGTCAGTGCACACATGGGCTTAGCAGAGTGAACAGGAAACACGGTGGATCTGGACACTTAATACAACAATCTGAATGTTGTTTATTCATTATGTTCTGGATGTTTTATTATATTATTATGATACAATACAACTTACACCAGGTACATTATCTACATACATAATTGCACTTGCACTTTTCCTTTCATATTTTGTATAAATTATGTAAATTTCAAAAAACAGCAGTGGGCATTGTGACAGACTTCTTTTCTTAAATTACCAAATTTATTTAGTTCAAATATACTTTACTAAAAAAGAGAAAATTGTCTGTTTGATTACATGCATTAGTTGTATCACTACTTCTATCCCAGAGGTCTCTAATATTTTTTAAAAAACCCCATCTTTTATGAGTGTCTTACTTATCAGGTGTAGCTGTGATAACACTGTGCTGTGATTCTCTCTGCTCTGACAGTGCAGATGTAAAATTTCTGATATGCTTTATGAAGCATGATGTTAATGTGTCATCTTTAATGATGGACAAGATTTACAAATTGAGTTGAATAAGGAGAATTCTGGTTTGGTTATGAGTGGATTTAAACCAATTTGATATACTCAATTATCTAATCAAAGGTTTCGGTTTACAGCTGAAATGCATCCAAATATTGGCTGTTCTTATGGAAAGCTACAAACATCCTGAGACAAATCCGAAAGTATTTTATAAGAATTCTGCCATATTTAACCCTTTGTCTTGGAAAGATACAACCCTTGACTCTAGATGTTCCTATGGAGCATTTGTCTTGTGTCACTAAGCATGTTAAGAGGTAATGTGAACATGTATAAAGAACGAATTACTCCCTGCACAGTTTCAACAGTGAAAGCTTGGTTCTGATTAATTTAGGCATAACAAAAAGCTCTGGGTGCACTATTATTTTAATTTTAAAGAATTTGTCTATCACAGTATCATTGAGTTCTCAACCTTTTAGTTTTGAGAAAGCAAAATATTTGAATGGTATTCTTAGAGATTCAACTGGCTAATGGATGAAAATCCATTAGTTCTTGCAAAAAGGTTGGTTACGTATTAAAAAAAAAAGAAAGAAGGAGAGATAGTTTTAAAATGAATGGGGAAAGAATGAAGCCAAAGATAATGATATAATTAGAAGATAACAATTGAAAAAGGAATGTGATGATTTGAAAAATGTTTAGAAAATCATTCAACTACTGCTCATAAGGAGAGATGAAGTTGTTGGATATGACTTTGCGCTGTTATACTTTGTAAATCTTTCCTCTGTAATGAATCACCTCTTTCATTCTGGTGCAGGGGAGGAGAAACATATTTTCCTCCTCTAATGATGCCATGTGTTCCTTCCTTAGTGCATTCCAGACCCTCTGGACACTTGGGCCCTTGGGACATTGTAGAACTGAGTACTGTGGAATGGGCTTTTGAAATTGTTGGATGGTTGTAGCTAGGATGACTGTCTGGAAGGGACAAACCCTAGCTACAATTGTCTGATCTACGGACCATTGTCTTCAATTTGGGCCAACAGCTTTGTCCTTTCCCTAGAGTCCCTGTTGTCATTTCTAGATTTTTCTTTTTTCTGTGATGGTAGATCCAATGAAAAGAAAATATTATTTATATATTATAAATAGAAATATATATAAAATACATAAATATATTATAAATATACATAAATAGATTATAAATATAAATATCATATATTTAAAATATTACTTATATTGTAGAAAATATTTCTATATTCCTTGCATTTTTGGTCATGTAATGGGTCATGAGAATCCGAAGTTTATTTGAGGTCAGTTAGAAAAAGGCCACAAAAGCAACAAATGATATGAAAAAACAGGGAAAAAAAAAGAGAGAAAGAAAAGATAAAGAAGGAAAATAAAGGAGGGTGAGAACTTTTTCTGTCTGACTCTGTCTCAGAAAGTGATATTTTCTCTGTAATGCAGAAACAAGTAAAGGATGAAGTTACCTCATCACATGAGCATCCTTGATGTGGGGAGGGATGGAGGAGGGAGTGGAAGAGGGAGTGGGAGGGAAGAAATTAGTATTGAACCACTACTAAGAGCAGCTTAAAGCCTTTAACTAGTTGGGGATCCTTGTCCTGACTTATGCTTGGGCAGAAACAAATAAGATTTTCCACCCTGGGGGGCAGGTGGTAGGCGAGTTTTGACTTAACATTCTACCATATCAGAGCCAGGCTCTGTTCAAATCAAGGTTAAATTCAACATGTCTTCTCTACTGGTCTTTCTTTTCCCATGTGTATTGGGAAATTATTATCTTTTCCAGGTCCATAAGTAGATACTACCTCTGCCTGTATTTAGGAAATTAAAATCTTTATTATTTCAGGCAAAGTAGACTGTAACAACTAGTTCCAATTGTAGTTCTTGTTATTATTGCCTCACCACTATTACAAGATATTCATACCTTTCCAAAATTAGTCTTATCTTGAATTCTTCTGGTGTAGTTTCTGTCCCAGTGTGATTTTTATGTTATTATTTAAAACTTGACTGTAATAGATGGGCCATTTCTGAGCAAGTTAGAGAAAAATTCCATTCTCTTTTGTTTCCCTTTTGCTGCTTTTACTTTTCATTAAGAAGGGGATTTGAAAGGTGTCATTTGACATAAAAAGTCTTCACTAAGAGGTAGTGAACCTTAGACGGTTGGAGAAATAAATATTTCCTGGCTATGTGTAATTCTGAACTTTGGAATATGATAGAGTCATTAAGAAATGCATTGCAGCTTAAAAACTCTAACCTCGGTAGAGGGATAGAGTTGAAAGTAGTTGTGGAATTCTGGTGATGGTAATCCCTTTCTCTTCAAGGAATAACTGTGCAGACTTCATTTTACATTTCTGTCTTTTTAAACTTTTAATTCATGTTACTGAGCTTTTTCTCAGTCTTCGCTCTTTCTCTTAAGAAATTATCCTCCCTTTCCGCTATTTGCCTAATGCCGTGGTTTGCAACAAAAGCAAACCATTTTTCTTCTTTTCCCTGGTTATATCCTCTCCCCCTCTACAATTTATATTCATTTGGTTGCCTGCCCATTATGATAGATGTATCACTTGCACTCACTGCTGAATGCCAACTGCATGTGGACATTCGCCACTCTTCTTCTGACCAAGCCTGTTTGTTACAGATCTTTTGGTATTTATTCTTTCTGCTGCCAGTGATTGTTTTTAATTCTTTTGTTTTCTGGGTACACAAACACAGATTATTCAAAATCTCTTCCTTCACTCTCCAGAGACCAATCTTCATCATATGCTTTCATTTTCATCATTACCTTCTCTCTCTCATTGTCTTGTTTCCAATTATGGTATATGTTAGTTGTGTTTTGATAGATGGTTGCCCAAAACACCACAATGATGTTTAAATTACCATGGTCAGACATCAGCTGCTTTTTCCTGAGAGTGCAATTCCTCCCTTTTTTAAAAGTATCCCCATATTTCTGCTCATCTTCATATAAAAGGCTAATATATGCCTCATGGGTACTAACTACTGAATTCTATAAGGTATATTTTTTTTGAAGTCTAAAGTTTTATCAGAAGCAGTTAGAGCCACTACAACAGTCCAAGGAGGTTTTCTTCAGTGCAGGTCTTAGGGGATGACAACATCAACACAGTCTGGAGTTAAGATCAGGATGACTTTAATTACTCAAGAGTGCAGAGATTGCCTTAGTTCTTGGTTGGGCTTTTCTTGTTGGTGTTGTTTTTTCTTTTCCTCTCCTCAGATTACTCTTGGAGATCAATGAAAAATATTTGCTGACACTTTTAGGGAAAACAGCTGGGGTCTACTTCCAGACACTTAGCTGAGTATAATCTAAATATCCTATAAATATTCATGTTAAACCAATCTGTTAAACTTGGTGTGCATCCCACAACCTTTGCACAGAACTTTAAAAAAATGTTATACTGGCTCAGTGCTTGTCTGCATAATACTGGGTTGATGCTGCAAGAAGGGAGCAAAACACTGATTGCCTTGGATCATGAAGGAAAATTCTTCCTGGGTAGCCAGGGAAGATCTACACTGCTGTCAAACCAAATCAGGGAGTGTGGAGATATGACTTGGAAATTGAAATTGCTCTCCTTAAAAACCTGCCTAGTCACAGGAATCTCCTTTTCAGCAAGAAATGGCCCAAAGAGAGTGACCAGTGTGAGTTGCTCATCTGGGAAAGTACAAAGTGTACTTTGGTTTTCATCCTACTTTGTCCCAAGGCAAATGCTTTTCTGTATCTATATTCTTCTACTTAAAGCAAATAAAAAAGTTGCCACAGCTTTGCCTATTGGTGTCAACCACTTTCTTTGGTTTCCTTTTCTGTCATGCACTCCCTTGGGTCACCTCTGTGCTCTGGCTTGTGAGATTCTGAGAGCTGAACTGTGTGTCTAACACTGACACACAAATACAAACACGGACAGTTTGAGTCATGTAGCAACCTGATGGTGCATTCAAGTCATGCAGTCCATTGAAAACTGCTCTGTTTTAATAGCTGGTTGTCTTTTCCCAAATAAGGATGAATAATTGTAAAATGCATTGCACTTCCTAGCAGTAGACTTTGCTTCTCTGGCTCCCTTTGGAGCAAATATTTGGAAACTCTGGTATGTGCCTATGTCTTTATTAGAGCTGCAATCCTAAGCTGTGTTGGAGGCAGTGATATAGCATAAATCTATTCAGAGTCACATACTGAGGAAGTTGTGCAAACTAGTGAAATTTTGCACAGTAAGGTCACAATCTGTGCTTTGGCCACGTAGGAACTACAATTTTCTGAAAAAGTTATCAGAGAGAACTTGCAGGATTTGCAAACTGAGACCTGAAACATAGTGTTCTTGTGCAGTCTTAGAAGAAAAATAAGCCATGCACATGTTCAATCTGGCAAAAATTTGGCAAGAATATTAGAACACTTGTCTCTATCAAAGCATTGAGAAACATTTTAAAGTAAACAAATCCAGCTAGCAGAGAAGTTGATCTAAAGTAAAAAGCAAAATCCAGCAAAATCCTACAAAATATACTTAATCCCTGGTTATTGTTAAATAATTTATTCTACTATTACTAACTAATAATGGGTGCCAAAAGCCATATATATAATGCTTTAGGTTTGAATACTGTATCAAGGTGGATTTGAATTTTCAAAATCTTTGAATTTGGTTTGTTTTATTCATGCTTTCTATATATACTCCTATTATATATGCATGTATGTGTGCATTATAGATATAGACATATATATACATACTCATGTATGTATATTTAGTGAGGGAAAATATTTAAACAGGAGACTTATGGGTTTGTTTATCTCATCAAGAGAGGACTAAATGGAAGATGTTTTTCTTTTGTTTTTTTCTAGAATCCTAATGAGTTGGATCTAATTTTTACAAATTCCAAGGCTGATCTAACATGCCAAAGCAGGGCTTGAGCTGATGAGCAACTTCTCTTTAGATTCATGTTCACCCTGAGAGGTTTAGCAGTGGAGTTTCCAGAACTGCTAAAGCACTTGAGAAGCAGAAGTCATTGAACCTGATGGGATTCATCAATACCCTACTTAGATGAGTGATGTTTTACATCTGACTGTTTCACAGACAACCTCCTAGAAAAACTGGAAAACTGACTTAGAAAGGGATGCACTCCCTTCCACCAGGAATATGCCCCCACTGGAGGGGCTTCTTGTTGGTGTCTGCCAAGGAGAACAAATAGGATCCAAAGGGCTGGTGTGAGAGGAGGCTGTTTTAGCTTTATATATGCAATTTGTTCTGCTTGAGAGACACTTCTGAGAAAAGGAAAAGCATGTTATGGGTTGGAAAATAGTTTGTTTTGGGTAAAATGTCAGAAAGTGTGTATTAGACAGTTTTTATTCAATATTCCTAGGGAGAGTAAGGATAGTAGAGTAAGGTAATGGCTTCTTCTGTAAGAATGGGAATAATAGAGGTGAAAATAATATTAAAGTGGCTCCTGCTAATTTGTGAAATATGAAAACCTGTTTAAGAGTCTTGCTTAGGAAAGAAGATTGATAGATCTTTTAGTACCAGATGTATTTTTATTTAGAGGAGAAACACCAGAAAGTTCAGCAGTTAACTGACACAGCTACCAGAGAGCTGGTGGGAAAGAGGAAGACAGAAGAGTAGAAGTAGCTTGAACTAATCTTATTATGTGGGAAAACTTTAAAGCCTCAAAATGGGAAGGAAATGTTTCCACAGGAAGGAGGAAGTAACTGGCTGGTGCAGCTTTGCAAAGCTGGCTGTGAGATGGTCATACTTCATGGCTTAGGTGGTGCATATTAGTTGGTTGTTTTACTTGGTTTTCCCTTCTCCCTTCATTAAAATATTGTTGTTGCCATTTACTAAAATTTGCAATTGTGGATAATTATCTCACTGAGCACCAATCTTGTCATTTAAATTCCTTGGTGAGAGGCTAACCTTGGCTTTCACTGGGAACCCTAATCCATATGGGATCAGTCCCTAGCTGCCAAGTTGAAGAACAGCTACACAGCGTGGCCAGCTTTACCCTGCCTGCTGTTCCTGGGCATAGCAGGCTCTTGAGGTAGGTGTAGGGGGTGTACTGAGGAGGCTGTGCCCCAAGAACACGGCAGAGCTGGCAGTGGGGCAGCTACATGCCCCTCAGGCTGGCAGAGGGGCAAAGACACTGTCCCACCTGCCTTTGGAAATGCAGGCCTGGGAAGCACTGTGGATTCTGTTACTTGCTCTCACTCTTGTGGAAAGTCTCCCTCACCAGTTGGGATGCTTCATCCTCAGAGACCTTCACACCCTTATGTTTGCTAAGTAGTGGAGATACCTGGGGAACCTGAGGCATGCTGTGATCTGTTCCAGATTTCTGCTCTACTGCCTGGAAACCAGAAGCAAATGAAAATGAGAAATGAAAAGTTTTGCACCTATAAAACATTGTGGGTGCGAATTAAAAAATGTAAAATTTTTCTATGAACATTGAATTCTTTGCAAAGAAGACATTAAAGTACTTATGACAAGGTGAATGGACAGGACCCAGTTTGTCAGGAGTTAAAACTGCCTCAGTCAGCTGGAGGCTTACCAGCCACTAGCTATTAGGATAGTCATTTCCCCTCAGGAAATACCTGCTGGTGTATCAAGGGTAATTGCTAGCAGTCAGCTGTATCCCCAGAGGGTGGGTATATAAAATCATCAAGAAAAGACTGAACTGTTCCTAGTCGGAGGCAATAGCAACTGTGAGAGAGAGAGAGAGAGAGAGAGAGAGAGAGAGTGTGTGTGTGTGTGTGTGTGTGTGTGTGTGTGTGTATATCTTAGTTGTTTATTTTAATGAAGAATCTTAATGTAATGTAGGCTTTTGTTTCAGTTTTAGCCCTGGTTAAACTCATCTTTGGATTTCTGCTGAAACTTGAATTTTACAGACTTCTTTTCTTATCTGAGGCCACCACTTGCAACACTGGCTGGTTTGTCACAAGCATTCTCCAAAACAGAGTAGATAATTACAGCTTCCTGAATGTCTTGGTGTCACTATGTGGTTTTCTTTCTAAAATACTTGAAACAGAATTCCTAAGTGACCTTCACTTTGTTATGCTCCTGCCAATCTTGCCTCTCACAACAGGAGTAAAACCCCCGTGCTTTCCTGAGTCTTAGTTAAATTGTCTGTGTAGCAGGTAGATCAAGTAATGTCTAGTGGTTACCCTTTAAAGTTCATTCTAAAATTTACAGCATTATAAAGATGAAAAACAAGCCAAAATTATAGAAGCACTTGTGCAGTCAGTTTAAAGATTTGCTCACTCTCCTGCCTAGGCAGAGGTCTCCCTGGAATATCGCATCCATCAGTGTTAGCCTGTCAATTAAACTACTCTTTGCCTCCATACTTTCTGCAGTAATAAATGTCCCAGAAGTGCAAAGAAAGCCAGACGCTCAAAATAGGTCATCCTACCTGATCCTTGTCTCTTCATTTGAACATATTCCCATATAACCAGGCTTTTAGTCATACTTCCTGGGCTTTTTCTCCACTGTCCAAAAGAATCCTCCAGACAGCAAGTTGATACTCGGCTGTTACCTCACGTGGAGGCTCTCCCTGCCTCTGTCTTCTCTCGCTCCCTCCTCCCCACTCTCATATCTGTTGCATGCGTCTTTGAGGAGGATCCACTGCCTCCTTGCCAATGGAGTGAATTTGTCAAACATTGAAGTGAGAGTCACTTGGTTGAGAAATTAGGTGCCTCTGGGATGTAGTCAACGCTTGCATGCTCTCTGAGATGAATAGTAAAACCTGTCATGATCAGGCTATGAACTAACCACAGACTAACATGGTTTTTGAACTAGAGTAAATATCAAATATGCAATAGATTTAAGAGAGTTCCTGAGCCATTTTCTAGTAAGCCACAATTGGGGAAAAAGGAATAAATTGATGAATAATTACTCACAGTGCAGGTGTTTCACAAAAGTAGTTTCTCAGCAGAAAAATAGATTGGATTCAGGAGTAAACCACCATTATTTACTCTGGTCTTTCTTTCTTGTGTTCACTTCCTGAGATGAGGAAAAATATGTCCTTTGGACTGCTATGGTTGTCTTAGGAGTAGTGAAGCCTTCTCTGAACACCTTCAGATACTCAGTTTATAATGAAATCTTAAACCTTTGCATGTACATGGAAGTATGTCAGCTTCATTATTCTAATTTCCAGTACTCAAAAAACCACAAAGCTGAATTCTGGAAGAGTTCTTGACTATAAAGTTAAAACCCACAAACTCGTAATAACACCTCCAACACCCCCCCTTCCCAAAACAATGGGGAAGGAAATGCCTTCACATCCAAGCTGTTCAGATGATGCTACTTTTTCCTTTGCTTTGTCTACATTTCCTGGGACACTTTGTAGGATGATAGGAAGAAGCCTGAGGAAGGCACATGATTTGATTGCCTGGGTAATTTCCAAAACACTGTGTCGAAACTCTCAGTTCATTGCCTTGTTGCCCTTTGTAAGTGGATGGGATCTATTGATGGGAAGAGATGAATTCCCTCCGCAACAGTGCAAACCTTTGTTAAAATGGATCCCCTTATAAATGGCCCAATCCTCTCCCTGAAAAACAGATGCCAGAAGCAGTTGTGGGACATTATGTTTCAGTTCTAGAGACTTCCAGTTCTAAGAATAAAGTAAAGGAGTCATTATTTATCTAAACAAGGCCTTTATGCTATGGTTCAGCGGCTGCTGGACAGCCGTGTGATCTGTCTTGTGTAATGCCCTCACCCCCTCCTTTGCCGGTTTGGAAAAGAGAAAAAAGGACTTGTCCTAGCTCAGAACATGCTGACACATCTCACTGTCCATTGTGCTCTGTCCATGACGGTCCATTAGACAAACGTGGTGCTGGGCTGCCGACCCGACCCGCGCAGCAGCGCGATCGCGCTCCGCGGTGGGAAGGGAACCAGTGCGTCACCGACTGCGTGGGATGTGTTTACACGGACGTGGTGTGCGCCTTCTCCTCAGCAGCACTGAACTCCCATCACAAAACCCCTCCCTCTGAGGGAACAGGCGGGTTTGGAAACCACAGCCTTTTATCTTTTGTGATGGATTTTTTCGTGCTGCTTCTCAAAATAACGCCTTGTATTTCTGTGACTGAGGGTAAATGAAGTGAGGTACAGATTCCTGATCTTTGCCTGCTCCTGTAGGAAGCCACATTTTAA
Source organism: Haemorhous mexicanus (assembly GCF_027477595.1). NCBI lineage: Eukaryota > Metazoa > Chordata > Aves > Passeriformes > Fringillidae > Haemorhous > Haemorhous mexicanus. The sequence goes on from NC_082343.1 coordinate 53,424,223, forward strand.
ATACAGAAGGAAGGAGGCAGCTGGCTGGACGCATACTTTCTGTGTGTTACGCAGTCTGTCAAAGTTTCTGTGTATATGAGGCAGCTGACTTCTCTCAGGAGCCTAGTGGTCAAACAGGTTACATTTTACAAAATGATTTTTTCAAAAGTGACTTAGGCACTTCAGAGCCAAGATCTCTTTATTTGATAATGGGGCTGGGGCTTATCTATTCAGGGAGGCAATACAGCTTTGCTGCCTTTGGTGTTGACCTCCTGATATGTACACAGCCCAACACAAAAGCTCCTCTTGTACTTCTGAAAATGTCACCCAAAGCACACAGTGCTCTGGAAACCACGTTTTGTGTAGGGCTAGTCCAGGATCAGTGAGCACAAACTTTCAAAGAGCAGGCAGACTCTGCTCTGCCCTCAAGGGAGGGCTTACCAATGTGAAAGGGCAAAAAATCAGGAGCCACTTGCTCCCTGATTATACAGTGTGACAAACTGAGCACTGAGACTGTCTGAATCGTGAGAAGTTAGGTGGTCTCATTTTGCACATGGGAGAGGATGTGGATTTTTATCCGTGCCCAAGTTAATGGGCATTGCAACAAAGCAGGAGCTCAGCATCCCCATTTACTGGCCAAACTTGTATTGTGCAGGCATTATGGCCAGGCAGACCACTGGTACTGCAGAATAACAATGACCAACATGAGGTGTCCATGGCACATTTCCTGCTGTGTGCTACATCAGCTGGACACAGGCTGCATGCTCAGAGCTATAAAAATTCTCTTGGCTGCTCTGAAGTTTCTTGAGCAATGACCAGGTTCCAGTGTGTGTCAGTGCCCCAACACAAGGTAGTAAAATAATATGCCCTTTAACACACACCGTACATAGTATCCACGTACTTGTTTTAAAACACTCACTTTGCAGCCTTCTGTACTATACTACACAGCAAAAAATGCTTAGAATGTGATGGTTCATTACAACAGAATGAGTCCAGTGAATCATTAAATCTTAATAATTTTTTTGCTCTATAATTGTAATGTTATTAACAGAACAAGAAAACAATTCAGCAAAACCTTTAACAATTTCAAAGTTGTTCCCATGGAAAAGAGCTCAATTTTTCTTTCAAGATTTTCTTGGCAACCCATGCTTATGATATTTTTAATTAGCAATCTAATGTAAAATGTACTAGTTACAGTATTTTGATTTTCAAAGTATTGGTAAATAAGACAACCCATATAATGTTTTTAATCTCTCCTTTATGATTAGAATCACAAGAATTACACAAGAATTTATTGAAATGGAAAAATGTAGGCAATGCCAATACTATCTCATGAGTATTTTAGCCTAAATTTAGCATTAAAAAAAGGATACTTTTTTTTATTTGATAATATTAAAATTTATAATGTTCTCAGTTTTGTGGACTATCTATTTTACCTTTTTCCCCACGGAATCTTTTTGAAACCTGGAAAAGTTTTAGTGCTTATATACAGATTCTGTTTCCGCTGCTTTACTCCTTCTTGAAGAGTGCTAAAGTTAGCCTCTTTACCTTGTCCTACTGCAAGATTCCTTCGTAGAGTCATAAGTAATCACATTAATAACGTGCCTTAATTTCCAGTAAAAATTTTGGTCACAATCACAGACTTCTAAAATCAGTGTTTTAACTTGGTCTTATTTCCTGATATTAATATTTCTTCTCTTGTTTTCATCCACTCTGTTTTTGGTGTCAAAGTATGTCATATTTTTTTGTGGTGAAGGATTAATTCAAACTCAACAAAAATAAGAAAACATGACAAAAATGCGTACACAGTGAAATTCAGTCCGTGGTTGGAATGGTGCAGCATTTATGTAGAAGTCCCAAAGAATGTAGGGTGTATTTTGGACATTTTTGGCTATCAGAAAACTTCTGGTAGTTTTCATTACTGTATTAGATGTCTTTGTTTGGACATTTACACAAGGGAGTGAAATTGAGCATGAAAGTGAAGTCTGTTATTTATTAAAAAAACTCTATACCTATATCCAACCTTTTTTACTTACATATTCATTTTACTACATAACCACCTCCAGTGAATTTGACTTATAATTTATTTTTGTATGGGTTTGGGTTATTTTTAATAAACAATTTCTAAAAAAATGTGCAATCATATCAATCACAGTGCAGGTGTGTGAGTTAGGTGCTCCTTTGAGCAGGAAGCCTAATAAGAAAAGTGAGAACCAGCAATTCCTGGTGCTTATCTCACCTTGTCTCAGGTAGTAGACACCATCCAGTGCAGCAGCACAGAGAGACTCTGCCAGGTCTGCTCTGTTCCCTTCTTGCAAATGTCATACGGTGGAGAGTTTAAAGACAGAATTGGAGAAAGGAGAAAAGAATGAGGGACAGAAAAAAAATGTGAGAAAAGAGGGTATCCTAGCCTAAGAACTAAAATCTCACTTGGCCTTGCTTTTAATATAGTCCACGTAAGAGCTTCCATTCATTCTGGTACACAGTTTAAAAACACTGTTCAAGCTAGAGGGACCCACTTCCAGATTCCATCAAGTCATGATATCTCCAAAATATCTCCAACTGGGCACTTATTTTGCTCTTGTTCTTATTTTGCTCTTGTTCTAAACTTACATTTATTTAGATGTTTCTGATGGTGTGTTTTAAAGCAGGAGTTGCTTTAGGTGGAACACTCTTAAGGACAATTAGCACCAGCAGTCCTCTTCTAACTCTGGCTCCTCCACCTGGTCTCCTGCAATGGTTATAAAGTTTAGGCAGGGAAGAAAGCAGTCACACACGAGAAATAACTCAAGTGTAATCCTCAGTGAAAAATCTATCTGCACACAATGCCTATTCTCCTTGCATGCCTCTCTGGCAACAGTATATCACTATGTAGTGGTAGCGTACAGGAAAGTTAAACCGAGTCATTCATGCACAGGAGAAATGCAGTCCTGACAGAAGCAAGCCATCTAAAGTGCTAGTGTACCTATGGAATCAAATACTATAAATCTTGTTTCTCCACAGTAATATGAATGAAGAAAGGTTCAACTCTATGTGCAAATGTATTCAGAGCATATGATTCTGTTTAGATAAAAGTAGTCAGTAAAAATTAGATTATTTCTGGTTTAGACATAAAAACAAGACATCTTCTGAGCATTAGGCAGTTGGCAGCTATTCCAATAATTTCTAATTTGGTTATATTCTCGCATGATAACATATCCTGCTTTCATACAGCACATTTTCTTTAGAGCTGTCCAAAATTAGCATTGCTCATTAAAATAAAATAAGGGTAGAGAGGGCAGTAGAGTGATGGGGTGGTGCAGTGGAAAATACGAGCGCCAAAATAAATTATAAAATATCTTCTACTCTTTGAGTTTATGAAATATTACATTGGCATTTCAGTTCCCACCACCCCATCCAGTTCCTGCCTTCCTAGACTCATATGGGCACACACATCCTTCATACCCTTTTCCTTGACCATGCCAAGTGAAGATCAGCAGCAGAAGGAAGTTTCTGTTTCATGCTGCAGAGTCTACATGACCACCATGGAACACTGACCAGAGCTAGTATGGGATTGCCTGCAAAGGTGAGTAATAACACCAGGAACATGAAAGGCCTGGTCTGTTTCAGTGATAAGTGTAGTTGATTACAAATGCTGTTCATTAAATGCATATGTAAAATAATAAAATTGCTTTGATGATAACTCTAGCTACAGCAGTTATAGCTCTGGGTGGATCTGATGATCTCCTGAGTCTTTTTCCTGGTGTAAGCTGCTCCTGTGTGCCAGTGGAGACCAAGTGTTTGATGATGGTGACTCTTCTCGAGATTGGTGCTTTCATGCAGTTTAACAGGGATGTTTTGTACAAATATATGCAATTGGATAGGGAGAGAAAATGTAAGAGATATTTGGGAGAAAAATGCTGTTTATTAAAACCAGTCATTGAAATGCATTCTTCAGACAAAAAAAAAATCAGAATCTCAAGTGCATAGATTAATCTTCTGTGCATCTCTTACTAGGTGAATAGCACCATCTTGACTGCAGTGAACAGCTGTGTACTCTGGTGTGCAGCAATCTCTTGTTCAAATTAAAAATTTAAGGATTTGAGCTCAGGAGAGTTTTTCTAGACTAAGGACTTTGAGATCTGATTTAAAAAGGCCAATAATTTGTCAATAAATTGTCATCTTTCATCAAATAATGTGTTTGATAAATCAGTTACTCTAGTATTCAATCAACAGTTTTAGGCTGCTCATAAAATGTGATACTTGTCACAGAAAGCATTTGTCAAACAAACATTGTTGATAAATTTCTGCAGCATCCACTCATGTCTAGTTTACAGGTTTGCCTTACAAAGCTCCTTCCATTACTTACAGTCCTGTCTTCCTCCTGCATGCTTCCCTCCTCTCCCCTCATAGTGCAGCAAGAGGAACAAATATTTTCCTTGTCATCACTTCAGTGTTTCTTCACAAAGTTTTGGAAGAAGAGGAAATAAGAAGCAAGGGCAAAGAACAGAACTTTTTATCTTTCATTGTAATACTTCCTTCTAAAAACACCACAATTTTAAACATAAATTAATTTATGACTTCAAGAACCATTGGAGATGCTGGTGGAAATGGACAATCGGTTAAACTCCATTATAAATTTGTAGTTAGAGTAGTTATATGTTACAGTATTGTGATTTGATCAAATATCTGGGAGAGGTTTACGATAAGCAAGAGACTCAGGAAAATGAGCACATGTCTGATCTGCCTGTGGGGATGGGCCAGGCAAAGTATGGGTTGTAGGACACCAGCTGTTAAGAGGAGCTTGACAGAGTCTAAGGAAAGAAGATCAGTCTCACAAAACAGACCTCTGCTTCCAGAGGGCTGATTCTGCTGAAGAGCTCTGAAATATTCCTTGTAACTTCAGGAGGCTGAATTTTGAGAGAAGGTGTTCTCTGAGTGCGTCCGTGTGTGTGGAGGTGGTGATGTGGGGGAGGTGAAAGTCTTCCCAGTGGAGCTTTGTGAATTCATTGTTCTTACATGCTGTGCAAAAAACCTGAAGGTCCCTACTTAGAGTTTTCCATCCCAGAACTGACACAATTGTCATCACTGTATAGCTTTGTCTTACAGACCACATGGAAAAGAGACCTTGACCTGTCCACTAGGAATCCTAATTTTAGTGGGAGTAGAAATTATCTGTGGTGTTTTATCCAGAGTTTTTGCCTAAAGAGCCTCAGCTGACTCCTCAGACAGGCTATCTGACACTAGCCATTTCTGCTGGAATCTGAGGTAAGCAGAAGTTGGTATGTATCCAAACCAAGAAAGACACAGGGCCGCCCTGTGTGCACTGTGGCTGCAGTCAGACCCAGCCACTCAGACTCAGTGAGTGCTGCGGTTTCCTTTGGTGGTACAGGTGTACACTCACATTAGCTTCTGAAGAATGTCTTTAAAATGTAATAAAGAAATCTGCTTTCTTTGGGTGCCTGTGTCCTTAGAAAAAGGTCTTCATTAGGAAGAAGGAACATGATCTTGTACTGGCTTACATATTTAGCCCAGCTTCCTGAGTAAATTAGCTTATCAAATTATGTTGTCTGCTCCGTCTGTCACTTTCCCTTTAGCTTCCTCCCAACAGCCCACACCTTTCATGCCCAGTAGGTGTGAAACCCATTCATCGGCTTAGGAAATATTGGTGGCAGAAGGATAAAAAATATCATCCTGGGTAGATGGCATGAAATGGCTAGGTAGAAACCATAATGAACGTTCTGGAGAAACCCCGCTGGGATTCAGTCCCTTAGCTGTTCTCAGAGGGGGCATCTAAGTGGTCAGTCAGTGTATGTGCTGACTGGCTGAGCACTGCAGCATAGCTCTGAGCCAGACTGCTGCATAATGCTTTCTGTGTGGCAGGAAAAATGAGGAGAGCAGTATGTGAAAGATTTTTTTTTTTTTGGGATATGGAAGGCACCGGAATTATTAAAAGAGAGAATTAGGGACACACAGACTTCAAGTTTCATTATGAAAAGAACAGCATGTTTTTAAATAAGCAAAAAATTGTGTGTTGTGCATCATCCTGTTTATGGCTGCTGCTATTGCACGCAGCCCTCCCACAGGAATGGATACTTGCAGGGTATATTTAGATTACAGGGATCAGATTCCACTGCACCACTCTACAGTACAGGTCAAAACTGTCCTGCTTGTTTCCATTTTCAGCAGAAATATTAAACATTTCATATGTGAATACATAAATTCTTTCTTTTTAACTAAGTATATAAACAGTTATATCTCTTCCCGAGAACTTTTTTTTTTGGTGTGCGTAAAACTAACTGCCCTCTAATTCAGTGTTACAAGAACTGACTTTTTTCATGGGATCAAAGCCATACAGCCTTAATGGTGACTGGACTATCTCTGTACTGTCAATATTAACTCCAGCCTTGACATCAGATGCCTCCCACCATTAAATATCTTACATGGTTTACAAATTCTGCTTGTTTAATTGGGTCTTCAGATGGAGAAATTTCTAAGAGTCTACAAAGCCTAGTAATTAGCTGTGCTCAACAGAGTGTTGGGACAATCTGCACTGCAAGTTTTGACCATCAGGCATTATCAGAGATTTGGTAATAAAGCTTCATAAGCTGCTCAGAAAGTGAGTTGCCAGTATTATTAACTCTTACAACTGGGTTTAAAATTCTGGTTTAAAAGTCTGTAGTTGATTAGCATTTTCCCATAGTCTTGTAGGGAGACTCTGAAGATTAAATTTCTGGGACTACTTTGTGTTTTAAGGGAACTATACTGAAAATGGTTAGAAGGACAACTGGCTGGTCTGAGGAGCTCGTCAGGAACAAATGTTGCTGACAGAACACAGTATCTCAGAGCAGGAAGGTCTCTGAGGAGTGGTTCACACCCAGGCCTCATCTCAGATGTGTAAGCATTAGAAATCCCCAACTACCCATGTGTGTAGGACACTGGCAACTTAGACTGCACAGAAGATGTCAAGCAGCATGATCTGGTCTGACAATTGCTGCAGAACAATTAGCACATGTGTAACTGGTGTGGCTAAGACTGTGTCTGCTGCATGCAGTGACAGGCTTCTGGAGGCACTTGTTCACTCTGCACTCTGGCAATGGATGTGTAGGATGGTTCTTCAAGCTGACATGGGTTTCCTGCACCTTGCAGAGTTGGATAGTTAGGTGAGGGATGTCTTCCTGCTATGTCCCTTGGGAAGTTTTTGAGCTTTGGGTTGTGACTGGAATTATTGCAAGTAAAGGCACTGCAGCTAGGGATGAGGGCAAATCTAACATGCAGCAGTGACTCCCAGTGGTCTTGGACAGCCTGGAGAAGGCAGCAGTGCTTAAAGACCAGTGGTGGCCAGCTGTGGGCTCTAGGCTGAATTTTTTCCAAAGGCAGCTTGTGTATAGCAGCTCCACTGTGAAATGGGCTGGAATTCCCATGCCAGTCACCCACACCAATATCTGCATCCGAGGGTCACTTGGATTAGCAGAACATCACCTAGCCAATTGTTAGGCAGGCAGTGGTGAAAAAGAGCTGGAGCTCCATTAGCACTAAGTCACACCAGCCGAGGCAAGGTGGCTTTTCTTTTGCCTGGGTTTGCTAGTTCTCTTGGCTCCCACAGTCTTGTCTAGAGGATTTAACACATCCTGAACCTGTGTAATAAGTGGCACTAATTTTATTTTAACTGAGGCAACCTAAAATGTAGGCATGTAGTCCATTATTCTGCAGTCGATGAAAAAGCATCTGATTCACATCCAGCATCTGACTCATCTTGTGTGTCTTGGGCACCTGTCCTAAGACACACAGGGTTACCTGTATGTTGCCTGTTACCTCTACCATGCCAAATGCAGCTGAAATTAGAAAATAGCATAAATCAAACTGAAGCCAATGAGTGTAAAATAACTGAAAATGTTGGTGACACTCTTTGCAATGGCTTGTGCTCGTGTCTTTAGTGGCTGTGGTGAGACATTGTGATGAAACATTTTCTCCATGATCGATAGAAGTCTGGCCAAATGCAGAATGATACTGCTATCATGCGTGGTGACTGAGGCGAATGCTGAAATCTTGGTCAGGAAAAGCAACCCACACAGGATCAAGAAAGAGACTTCATATATTAAGGACCATCTGGTGGATGCTGTATCAGTGTTTTGAACTACAGTTCAGTCTTATACCACATTTCTGAGATGTAACATATGATTGGTAATTATTCAGGAGGGGAAATGTGAATACAGGCTGGCCTTACTTCACCAAATGCTTTCCTGTCTATAATGAACTGTCACTGAGTTTTTTGTACATGTGTAGATGTCCTCAGAGATTTGTAAAAAAATTGTCTTTTTGTTCCAGCCCAATCAATTGTGGAGACTGTGTGTGAAATGAGTATGATTCCAGTTGGGGTGGCTCCTAGGCCCAAAGTGGAGGATCTTTTTGTTGAAAACCCTTAGTGTGAGGTAGGTTTAGACAAGTAAAATGGGGCTGGTGCAGGTGGGTGACTGTCAACACAGAACAGTCAGCTTTTTGGCCAAGGAGCCAGGGCTTAACTGCATCCCCAGAAAATGACATTAAGGCTTCCTCTCTAAATGACCAGAAAAAAAGGCTACATTTTCTAGTCTGTGACAAGCTGATCAATTGCTTGATTCTGGTTAATGGGTAATGGCAAAGTTCCACTCTCTGGATAGCCCTGTCACGGTTTTTTTGGGAGGTCTCTCTTCATTGGATGAAATGAAATAACATTAGAGGGCATCCTCAGGCGCTCTGGAGGGCTCCCTACTAAAGGTATTCTAATCTTGCAGCACCAGATTGTCTATTCTTTGGCTTTGTTTGTAAACTTGTGGAACCCAGTCTCGGCCTGTCTTGTTCCAGGTTGCTTTGGAACCTACACTGAAGCATCTGCGCAGAAGAGAATGGCAAACAATTTCCTAGTGTGCATTGCCAGGGTTCTGGTCAAGCCAACAGCTCTGGTTTGGATACCAAAAGACAGACCTTCAGGATAAGCAAAGCACCAAACAGACAAAAGCAGAGTCATGAAATGGACAAACTCAGACATTGTTTATGCCAGCTGCTGGGTGCCAAGAGCTGGCTTAGAGCTGGCACAGGAATCCGTGATCAAGTAAGGTTCAACCATAATGAAAAACAAAAATGGGAATACAGCAAAAAATAGAAGTTCTGAAATCATGTTTAGAGAAGGCTGGTGACATGCAGAGTGCTCTGAATATAAAGAGCAAGAATGGCAGGACTAGACCAAATGGGGAAGTCCAGAGATACTCTTTCACAGACCAGATGTTCACAAACCAACATATCTGTATGGAAGCAGCTTGTCAGAAAAAAATGGGTAACTTTTTTGTAAGCCTATGAGTTTCAGGCAGAGCTGGACTGTGTGCTGTATTGCTACACCATTAAGTTGGGGAACTCAAGGCAGATTTATGGTGCCATCAAACCTGAACCATGGTTTTACTAAATACTCTGTCTTTTTAATGGTACTTAAGGGCTTTATTGCATTTGGGCATTTTTACTGCGTTTAGACATGGTTTTAACAACTGAGTAAGCTCTCATGGTGCTGCCAATTGCTGTCAATGTGGAGAAATAGAAGTGTTTTTTTCAGGACCATAACCTAGTAGACAGGGTTATATTTTTGTCTTGCAGGATTTAAGAATGACTAGAGACCATTATGTCGAACACAGCTTCTCCCTGTATTTGCTGACATCCAGTCTATATGATGTCCACTAAGCTCATTTGTTAAGAATTTTACTTAAACCAACTAAAAATTTTCTAATGGAGCAAACCTCTAGAAGTTTCTTCCACCCTTGCATGACTCCCCATGGAGATTGTGAGTTGGGAGGTAGTGACAAAGAGGAAAAAAGAAAATGCAGACACATCCAATCTAAAGTCAAAATTGCTGCTTCATGCTGCTTCATGCTGCTTCATGTTCTCTTCTAACCTTTTTTTTAAAATAGTTGGACTTGTTTGAAAAGTAATAACATGGCTTATTTGACTTTTAAAGCACAAGATTATTTCAATTTTAAAGGACAAACCCAAAATCTAAAATTTATGAAAGGGAGAGAGAAAATTTAGTTGCTATTCCACAGCTTCCATGTTCATGCAGGAGTGATATACCCTCCAGGAGGCTGACTCAACTTTTTTATGACCCTTCAATGATTTAATAGAAATCCTGATGTTGTTCCCCAAGCAACAAACATATTTCACTAGGCAGCATGAGATGGCAAAATGGACTATCTGTTGTGTTTTTCTCCCTTTTATCACATTCTCTCTTCCCAAAACACAATTATTATAATGCAGCATTGGGTAGGGATGTGAGTTGTGGAAGCCAAAAAGTCCAAGGGATATTATTTGGCACGGTAGCATTGTACTAGGCTTTGCTAAAATCAGGTGTGAAGCAGCATACCTTAGCTACTTTAAATAGGGCAGAAACACCCTAAATTTATTCTAAAAAAGGAGAGCGTAAGGTTACTATTTATTATTAGTCACAGCTGATTATTTCAGCGATAGCTTTGGCTTTATTCAGGGGTAAATCTGCTGTCACCAGCCATACACTGTGGCCACTCTCCCTGCCAGTAGTCAGCTTTGGGCAGAGGATCAACTGAATACCTTAAATTCTCTGTTGAACCTTGGCATTATTATGGAAGAAGTCCGCAGCCAACTCGTCCCTGGTATAGCTCCAGCAACTTAACAGATGGATCACTAGCAAGCCTCTTCTCAATTTCTCTGTTAAATATTCATGGAGCCAGCATGTGCATAGGCCCAAGCGTGCCCCTGGAGGTGCCAGCAAGGGTCTCTGATCTGGGGAAGATGTCAAATTGGCTAGTGGAAGTCTGAGGGCAGAAATGTTTTCCACAAGGATCCGTCCTTCAGTGCAGAACATGGAGTGACAGCCATATGTGCAACTGTGCTGGTGAATATGTCTGCAGTGCATGCTTATACAAGCTATTAATAGGCCAGTGCCACACCGAATGCTAATGTGGGGAAACAGGCAGTGAAAGACAATGAAGAAATGCCTTGGACTAAGTTGAAGCACCAACCAAAGTAAAGCCTTGTCAATTTGCAGTGAAGGTGAAGGAAAAAAATAAGCTGCATTCCCCACTCAGCTTTAGGATATCCCACTCTTATTTTCCGAATGTGCTTCTGAAAAAATTGCTAAATGCAAGCTCATAAAGCCCTGGGGATTGTTTTCTGTTTTTAGATCCCATTCAGAGCTAAATAATGTTTTATTTGCTATTTAATAGCAGTCAAGTGTGCTTCTGGCATAGCAAGGTCCATATATGATTTGGACTAGGATTTTGGGTAGTACTGCAAACCAACATCTAAAATAATATATATATATATTTTCTTTTTTAAAGTCTGCAATATCTACAAAGCCTTAGGAGTGCTCTTTTAAGTCTGCCTGGGGTGGAAAGGAGGTTGCAATTTTCTTACTTTGACAAATTTCTGTTTCCCCTGCTTTACCAGAAAGAGTGTTTATCATTATGTCTCATTAAAAATGTTGCAGAGAAGTAATTTGTGGTTGTTCCAATGGAGTGTACAGCACACAGTATGGAGAACTAAAAAATAAAAAAAAAAAAATCCTGTGAAGGAACATACTTATTCCCTCTTGAAAGATTTATGTCCAATCCTCCGAAGTTACACAGTGCTGACAAGCGACTCTATGACCAGAATTCCTGATATAACAAATTTGAATAAAATTGAAATATTTGAAGTCAACTCAATGCAAGCCTATTTGTAATATGATATTACCAAAGATGTGTAATATGCATATGTTCTAATGAAGAAACAAACATTTCTATGTTTGCCAGTGCTAGTGATAAGTACAATATGCATTAAGATTAGGATGGGATACTGGAAAAGGTTGCATCGCAGCCTTGTTGCTCCTTTTACTTCACAGTGTAAAACTTTTAATGCTTCTTAATTCAGTCTAGTAAAGTATGACAACAGAATTTCATGTGGAAAAGTGAGTATAGAGTGTATCACCCAAAGGTGTCTGTATAATCTCAGGAGAGAAAAGTGGACTTTTGTAAATGAATATGCTTGAAAAAGTCTGTGCCTTTGTACTTTAAAAACAATATTATTTCTGCTGTGCTTACAATCAGCTGGATGGGGGAAGGAGAAATAGGAAAGTACCTCTAATGGAAAATTTCAGTTTTTTCCTTCAATAAAGATTTGTTCCCTGTGGTTGCTTGTTCATACGTTCCATGAAATTCCTTGGTAGAGAAAAATAGTGAACAAAAACTGATTTCAAATATAGCCAGAGTACAGGCATTCATTTCTGGAATTTGCAAGGCTGGCTAGATGGTTTCAAAGCTTCTAAGCAGTTACGAGTGATTTGACTTGCTGGAGTGTACAACTATTCGGTATATTTGACCCATTGTGTTCAAGATGAACAGCTTTTATTGCTGATTCTATGTGTGACCATGATGACTTCACTTAATTATTTGTATTTCACCATGTCTATTACAAAAAATGAGTAATGGTTCTTGCCTGCAAGTTGATTCATTCAAGCATTGAATCATAAAAGCATGGATTACTGACTAATTACTGATTAACTGTATCAACATCTTTAGTCAGAATATCCCCTCTAAGAGTACAAAGAACATATTAATCAAGAGCATATTATCATATGCTTTTGGGGAGTAATTTAGAAATTATTCTATTCCTTGAATACTAGCAATTGAAAAACTGTTTTTCAGAAATGTTGGGCACCTAATTTAAAACTTTTTAGAGTGTAATTTTGCTTAGCTCTTGAAATCTCATGGCTCATTTATTGCACAAATGGAGTGAATAGAATAGGTCACTTTGTGAAAATTAATCCAGTAAGTGCAAATTTTGTTTTCTTCTGGAATATATTTTTGCTTCCTGGGCCTTTAAATTTATAATCTATTTCTTAAGAAAGATACTTTTATCAACGGCTAACATCAGCATTCACCAGAGTTGAAAAATTTCAGTTAAAGCTCAGAAGGAAACAATTGTCACGTTCTAGTAAAATATCAAAAAAACCTGAAACATATCATCTGGCTAATCATGAAGTTTTTAATTTTTGATGACTGCTACAAATAAAAAAAAAAAATCAAAAGGGGAAGTAGATTATAACTGGAGGTTTTTATTTTCTTTTGTAGATATTAAAAAAAAAGTTGAGATCTTCAAAAAAATATCAACAACTTTTCCATGTAAAAAATGTATAAAACCTGATCTGTTCCTGGGAGTAACTTTGGTTTTTGGCAGCCTGTTTTCAAGAGAAAGCAAATTACAAAAAAGCTTTCAATTTTTAGTTTTAGTAGTATTTTATTAGTATTATTTTCACAGTTGTTCTGTTTGTTAGATAAGTGAGAAGTGAATTTCACAAACATGAGTGTTAATTATAGTAAGTTAAAATAATTAACTGAAAGTTCTCATTTCCACTTTGATAGCAAAATAGCCTATCTTGTGACATTTTGAAACATCTCATTAAAACCCTCTGCTAAATCAAGATTATAAGAAATAAATATGAAAAAACAGAGAACAGAGGAAAAATAGTATTTTTAAGTATCTGAGATGGCTTGAATTACCTTATTATTCTCATCAATCTTTATGGCTAATTCTTGAGTAGAGTGGAAATTTGAGTCACGGTATGTCATATTCCCTGATTGCTGGTTTGGTGCTACCACAGTGTTTTTTTGGTCTGTCTACAGTAGATCATACAACATATGCACACAGAGAGCTATTTAAGATAGAAAAAAAGGGCAGGAATAATGCAATAGTGAGAAACCAATGTGCTTACACATTGCAACAGAATAGGTTATCATCTGTTCTTCCTGAAGAAAATCAGTCACTTGTATTACAGAGTTTTATTATGGATTTTTGGCAATTGTGTAGTAAGCACATGCTCCAGTGTGTCCCAGTGGATCCTATTCCTCTCATCATCCAGGTGTGTGGCCAGCACTGTATCATGTTAGGCTCTTAAGGCCACCAAACTCAGTTTTCATTCTCAAAAGCAACAGTTATACAGTGGAGAAGCAGAATACAGCATAATTAGGTCTCGTTCCAGCAGGGATCTTGGCCAGAGAAGTAACTTGGACTTGTGCAGCTGAGAAGCATTCCCAGGTCCCTGACCTCTAGATGACAGTGTTCATAAAAGAACCATCTAGATCCTTAATGAAACTCCTAAATTACTTTTAAGGAAACCACTTAAAATTTGAGTCAAGAAGCAACACATATGTCCAAACACAAAAGGAGCACTATAGGTTTTCTTTTCTGCATTCATTTACGCCTGTTGAAATTGTTTTCTCCACTGCTGTGATATAGTTCCTTCCATTATTCTCTCAAAGGAATTATAGTCTCATATTTTTTTCCCCCTTTCGTGTGTTTGGCTTCCTGCTTTAATCTAATTCTTACAGCTCAGGGGAATCATCAGACCTGGCTGAGATTTGTATCTTTTCAGAGAGCTCATCAATAGTTTACATAATGCCGTGGCAGGGCTAGGGTTCACACAGCTGGAGAGGTACTCGGCAACAGCCCCGTGTTAAGGAGAAAAAGCCTTATTGAGAATCTCAACTTTGTTTAAAGAGGTTTTTTCTTCTGAAGAAGCCAAAACAGCACAAAAGCAGTGTGTGCAGGTTTGCTGGCAGCTGGTGTGCTGTGACTGATGATGCTTGTGTTAATTATGCTCTCACTATTACCATGTGATCCACCCATCTGCTTTTTGAAGCCAGCTGTTTTCCTTTATCTTCCTGTTGAACTACCAGTTATTCAGGGCAGTGACCATCTTTACGTGGTGAGCAAGGAGAGAAGCAAGAGCACTGAAACTCTGATGTGATGACACTGAAACACTGTCGTGGCTCAAATAATCAAAGTAAAAAGCAAGTAAAACACAGTTTTGGCCACATTATCTTTTCCATGTTTTATGCCTTTAAATTTTAATTAGGACTGGACTGAGAATTATTGAGAAGATTAAATTGTTAAGTTCAACCATTCCTGGAATTCAGAAAATGTCCCTAACCATCATCTAATAATGCAAGTTTCAATAAAAAATGTCTGCCACACAGTTAATATAAATATGTTTTACCCAATTAACTTGCCTCTCTCTAATTTGTGACTGATTGCTGAAGTGGTGCAGTATTCTTGCTGCCCTTTATAGAACAAGCCATACCATTTTTCCTAGAAAAGCCATATCTTTTAGTCTTTTGTCATATGAGAACACTGGCATTCATGTGGATAGCAGCCATTCTCCAGGCAGTCATGCACATGCCAAAATAAATAAACAGATGAATAAATAAATGAAGAAATTAATCCCGTTCCTGTAAAATAATGGAAAAGGTTAAAACAAACAGTCCTTCAGAACTAAAAAATAAAGTTTGTGAACTGTTGCTTTGCAGTGTTTGTCCTGTTCTTGACTAAACAGCCAGGGATATATATATAAACACCCCAAACATAACAGCATAAACAAAGCTGTTATTATAATTCCAGAATTCCTGTTGTGGCCTTTAGCAAACATGATCTTGTTCTCTGCCTTGGAAGAGCACTCTCCCCTTCCACCTTGCCATTAATGGTTCCCTGTGTTTTTTCTTAATCTCTTAACATATTTTCCTCTAACAAGTAAAAAATTCCAGCCAACGTGAAAAAAAAAAAAAGTTAACAATATTTCTAGAAGACCTTGCCCACATATAAAGAAAAAGACTACACATTACTTAGAATTATCTTAATATTGCTTGTGGAAATTTTAGCAATATTATTATTGTTCAGATTAACTTTCCTCATTTCACTGATTTCTGTGAACAACACTGCAGAGCCTACTTTGTTCTCTTGGACATGCTTTGATCAAATTGGTTAAAAGAGAGTAGAAATGGAAAAGGAATAAAGTTGCATGCTAGAGACTGGGAATTTTCTGCAATAGACTTGTTCACATTGCACAAATATTTAAGCCTTTCCTTTTATTATACATGCAGAGTAAAACTAGTCTGAATATATGTGTTGATATAAAGGTATGTCAGAAACAAAAATTTACATTTATCAAGGTTTTTATTGTAATTGAGAAGTATCAGAGAATCTTGAGGTTTTCCATGCTTTTCTTGAAATTTCGTGGCATATTCACAAATCTGACTCAAGTGCTGTAATTCTTTGTTGAGTCAGTTTTTTCTAGTTTTTGTGAAGTAGCTTTTGCTAGCAAAATAACTTTTGTATTTGGAAAGATCTTAAGTGCACAATTTAAATCAGAATTTTGGAAATACAAAAATTTTTAAACAAAACAAAGTATAGACAATACAATGTAAACCTTCAGAATTTTTGTAATTGAATCAAAAATATCTGCCAGTCTGATGTTGCAATATAATGATAAAATTTGTTTTTCAGCATAAGGAAACTCTTATACCACTAACATACTGCAGTCTGGATTTAAAACTGAGAAGGAAAAGTTATCCAAGGCTATGAATGAAATAATTCTCAAGGGAAAACTGGAATCCCTCACTTGAAGATGTGACTGCTATGGCTTTAGCTTACTGCAATAGAGTGTGTATTGGAGGGATTTATGAGGAATGACTTCCCTTTTTAGCAGTGTGTTACAAATAACTTCAAAATGGCAGCTGAAATAAAGGTGATGATTCTTCCTGTCATCCTAGTCCTAATGCATTTAGCTCTTGCACTTCCTTTTAGCCCAGATTTTGCTCTTAAACTTCAATCTGAATTTTTCCAGATCTTGATTTTTCATAATCTGAACCAGTTAAATAGAGATTTTTATTGTTTTATTTTTCATGTGTTAGCTTTCAATCTTTGGCCTATTCTTTGTGAGAAAAGTCACTAACTGCCACGTGAATTATTCTTGAATAAATAAACCAGTCCTTAGAAAAGATCCCACCAGCTGCAACCTGTCTCCAGTTTTTCAGTTACATATGAGCATTATTCCATGTCAATTCTTCCTGGCTGCAAATACTACTTTGAAAAGACCAGTGACTGGGCTGCTCTGTGTGCATCTAACATCTGAAGCAAAGTGGACCCCTTGAATATATGTCCAAGCAATTAACCTTCTTATCATGTGCTTGGGAGCATGCAAGGTAAAGTAGCGCTCTGGTGACATCATTGTCAGGTCACTGTACAAGAATAATGAAATCATATAGAGAGGTGTGCCCTGAGGCATACTCTGTTGCCATAATTAGGTTGAAGGCTCCCTTGGAAATGATGCCTTGTTGCAAGAACATTTGCAGGAACTAATTGTGGTATGTTTTTGCATCAGTATTGGCATACTGCATCATTTATGATCTGAAAATAGCTGTAATTGTGTGCGTGATTGAGTCATTTCCTGAATTTAGTATTCTAAGCAGAGTACATATTAAATGACTAACACACTCTTGACTTTGTCATCTTTTTTATCTCTGGCTGAATTCTTAAAAAGATCTCTTTGTGCTTTAGCATTTTTGAACCAAATTAGATTTGGTGTATTTTAGTGCTGCTGAGACTGACAGGTTAGCAATAGTCCTTGTTCCCAGACAGAGCGTGCGCAGGTGCTGCAGGTCCTTCCCACCGTCTTGCAACTCTGCCAGTGCATTTCTGATCAGCACCACCTCTGCTGTGCCAGGGACGGCAGATTTATTTGGAACAGTAGGCACGCTGAATTTTTGAAATGGAGAAATGGTCAGTAGGGGATGAGGCTGAGGTCATCACTCCTGTTTCATTTGCAGCTCAAGCTGGAAACAAATGTACTCTCCTCAGGTACTTCCACTCTGGCTATAGCAGTCTGCATCTTAGGAGGCCCTGTTTCCTCTGAATTTTTTTCCTGTGGTCCCCTCCTACTTGTAGGGGCACCTTTTCTTTGTTGTGAGGTTTGCACTTTTGTCTTTTTAACTGGCAGGTCCTCCAGAAAAGATGAAATGACAGTTGTTTGCAGTCTTATGAAAGCAAAATAAACAACTGGCACTGGCTTTTAGAATACTGCTAAAGATCTAAAATCCTGCTGCCACTCAGAGGGTGCTGCATATTAATTATGAATCATCAATATTTTTGGTAGCATCATTATCACACACACAAAAAAAAAGTGCCCTACAGTACTTGCATTCATATCAACCCTTTTTATTTAATTTATTTGGACTGCTTTTCTATCCTGTACCAGTTAATCGCTAGCCCTATTTCAACTCAAAATCTGAATGTTATTTACCATCTGTCTCCAAGGGATGCACTTGCCAAGTCCCTTAATTTGCTATAATTGGCAGGTTTTCAGTGTACATAATTTATATAAAAAAAAAAAAAAAAGCTGCAATCCTGAAAAAAAGAAGATTAATTAAACCATTTCTTCTGGGCCCCTAGAAGTGTTCCAAAAGGATGGCTTTAAGGCCACAAGGTCTACTCTGTGTATGTGCTGTCACAGCTGATCACATTAAAAATGTATGTTGGGTTGGTCCCTTGTGCCTCTGCGCTGGTCAGAAGGATGTCACTGGCACCTGGGTAACATCACACATAAACAGTGAATTAAACATCTTGCATTTGCATTTGTGCCTTTTGTTCACACACTGCAAACTCCTAGGCTGGAGTATAATTTATGGATACCTCCATGTAGGGAATTCTGTAGCTGATATGATAGGAAATGCTATGGAAAAAAAAACAAAATCAGCCCCCCCAGCAGATGTACAGAATACTAAATAGAGCTACGGAGAGACCACAAATGGACTGAAAGACATTGCACATGTGGTTTGTAAACATGATTTATACCTCAGTTTCTCTTAGCTCCTTGCTGCTGGCAGCACCTGGGTGAGGAGGAGCCCGTGGTGCAGTGACACAGTGCCCTGTGCAGGCAGCTGCCAGTCCAGGGGATGTCAGCAGCGCTCCTGACCTACCCGGATCAGGATGACTGCAGCTGACTACAGTGGCTCTTCTGCTGCAGTTCTCCCACTGTCCTTTCAAGGCAGTGGCAGAGGAAGGGTTGATGGAGAGAGAGATGGGTGTGATTCACTGTATTCGCCCTGGAAAAAGAAAGGCACAGAAGAAGGTGTTAATTTCCTTACTGCCTTTACTGGATCTGTGATGATATCCAAGAGATATATGTGAGACCTTCACCAGCCTCAAAAATTGCTGATATGTGACCATGCAACCTTCTTTTGTGTCAGTCACTGTACATTTATTTATAGAAATAATCCAAGAAAAGCATGAATTAACTAAATTGTGTGAAAACAAAGCTGGATAGGTCTGTTGTCTCCCTGTTCCATTACAAATCAGCATGTACAATTACAAAGTCAGATGAGATGGTTTTTTCTCATGATGCTCATTTTCCAGTGGCTCAAACTGCCCCTTTTTCAAAGTTGGGTACCCATCCGTGTTTGATAAAGATAACTCTCCTAACATAGAATGAAAATGTAGGTGATGTTGAAAGGAACTTTCAGCTCTTCATTGACCTTTTGAAATTTCAGTCTTCCTTTCATCAGAGAAAACATATTTTCAGAGAAAACATATTTTCCAATGTCATAACTATTTCTCGTAGAATTTCAAATGGAAATACTTAGGATCTGTAACTGAACATAACTTGTATTGATAATGATGTATTTGGAAGTCATTCTGGAGGGAGAAAGTCAGGAATCACTGACTTCAGTGATTGTAGTGTATACTAGATTAGCTACTGTCAGTTCTTCGAAAGTCACTTTTTAAGATTACAGAAAAACACATTCATGGAGTTTCATCCCTTCCCTTACCTGAAAGGCATCATTAAACAAAACACTTTCCCTGTCATGTTAAGGCCTGGGAAATAAACATGGTCTGTGATGGATGGTTTCCCTGTTTTCCTGTTAAAATGGGAATAGCTACTCAAGTGCTTTAGGACACTCTAAACTGTACTACTGTTCTGCAACTGAAACACACTAATTCAGAGCCAAGCTTATTAAATATTGATTTACATCAGGGATGTCATGCTTTTTTCAAATAACATTTTATGCATATATTGGGGGTATATTGCCCAGTTCCCAGTGTAAAATTGGAAACTTTACCATTGCCTTCAAGCACCTGCACAAGATTTGGGCAAATGGATGGCTAAATTGGTACAGTAAATATACAAAGGAGTGGACATATTCCCTTTTGCCTCTTTGTGAACTAATTACACCAGCAGTAAGTGAATATTCTTATACAAGTCACAAAGAAATCCAAACCGTCCAAAAAGAGAGGGTAAGCTTCCAAACACAGGTCTGTGAAAACAGAAAAAATTGTCTTGATTTGTTTTCTATAATCTTCTATATTATAGGTCATATTTTAAGACAAAGTGCTTAAAATACTGGTGCCATGATGATCTGATAATTTTTCTGTTTCCATGCACATTCCTTTCAGTGACTTAAGTTCTTGCAAATGCAGTGCAAGTTCATTTGTTATTGTAGGCTTTTTTGCAGGGATGGCAGAACAAACCCCAGCTTTCCTGTCATTTTTGGTAAGATGCATAGAATTTGGTCTGCTCTAGGTAATTGCTCAGAGTGTCTGAATCATTGAGTGCTCAGTGCATTTTGACAGCTATGAGAGAGGACGAGGACCACAGTTATTTTGCCCAAACTGATATAAGCATGAGTGAGACAGATGGTTATCTTAGATAAACCTTGCACTTTAGGAGAAACTGTCCCATACATTACATGGCAGTCCTAGATTAAGTTTTCTTCTTGACAGACGATGGCAAAGTCCATATCACAAATCTGTTTTGAGACTGAGAGCACCTGAGGCTAGGGCGTTTCAGGGAATTTCAGTCTGGAAAACCCAGCACCTCTCTGTGTCTAGTATCTATCTGCTTGTCTATCTACCTACCTATCTAATCTCATCAGACTATTGCTGTCGCTTTTAAAGAGCATCGAACTTCTCATTAAAATAATTTTTATCTAGCCTTTCTTGCAAGCCTGGAAGTGTCTGATTTTGCATGGATCTAACAAATGATTTGGAGGATTTTGGAATTAGCAAGATGCCAATCTTAACAAATTATTTTTCAAAGCACGGAGATTAGCTTTGATAAACGTGTCATGTTCGCCTATTCTTGTACATACATCTAAGTATCATCTAAGTGGGGTAATTTGAGTTTTAGCTGCATTCAGAAGAAACAGATACAATGTAGAAAACCATATTGATCTTTTAAAGGCAGGAAGAACTTCAACTTTAGTCTGCTTCTGCCTTGCTCTGTAAAGAACAGGCACTTTAAAGTGGAACATATTTGAGAAAGGTCTTTTGCTGTTTTTATTTTGGGAGATGTGAGGTTTTTGTTTTTTGGGTTTTTTTGTGGTTTTGTTTTGCTTTTTAATTTTTTAATATTTCATCAAAAACAGTCACATTCTAGAAAAACCCTTGAATTTTCCTAATACATCTAAAATTTTCCTAATACATCTTTCTTGAATTTTCCTAATACATCTTTCTCCTAGATAAAGAATATCTAGGAGAAAAAACAATTCATTCCTAGATAACCAGTAATGGAAGGAAAAATACAGAATTATTTACATATATAGAGGCTACAGAGTTCAGCTAAAAACTTCCTTTCATACCTAGAATGTATCAAGCTGAATTAAAATGTCTTTTGTTTCTCAAATTTAAAAAAAAAAAAAAAGATAAGGGAAAAAGAGGAGGAGTAAGGAGGATAAGGGTAACAACCACACTCCTACATTTCTACATAGAATTCTTACGCTATCTATGAGGAGGACTTTTTTACATATAAACTTGTTATGGTACCCAGGTGGTCTCATCTAAATATCCGTGCTAGCCCTCAGAAAAAAGTCCTACTGAAATTCTGGCTTGCTGAGGTCTTTAAAACTCTGATAGTTACTCTCACAGTACTTCTTTAAGGGAAACTGAGTCCTCTGGGAAATCTGGCCTTTGACGTAGGCATGGAGGCATTCGTACACAAGTCAATCTAAGGGTAAGATTTCAGTGCTTGGTGTTTTCAGAGCAATGGCTCTCCTCTAACCCTGGACGATTTGTCCTTTGCACTGTGGTGCTTTTATTTTGTTATCAGATTCATGCAGCTCTCAGTGGCTATTCCAAAGAATGTCTGCAAGGTCATGGGAGTCTTTGCTGATTCAGGAAAGACGTGTTTCATTGCAAAAGACTGCTTTTATTTTGTTTTTGTTTTCCAGCGTGTACGCATGGAATGCTGTTGTGGTTGTTTCAATGTTTACAAGATATTTCCTTCAGTGATAGTTTCACTTCTGCCAAAAGAAAAGTTAAAAAAAAAATCCATTAATGAGCTGACAGTGCTTTTAATACTGCTTCAAAAGGAGAGGGAATTCTCGCTTGCCAAACAAATGTTTGGAGCAGTCTCAGGCAGCAACATTTGTTCTGCAAGGGAATGAGCCACAATAGGACACTTCAGCTGCTGAACATCTAAAAGCACTCAGATGATGTAGTGTTCAGATGCCCAGCCAGTTTCCATGAAAAGTAGCCTTTCTGTTGATGTGGCAAAAGGCTGTGCTCTACTTAATGCAAACGGAAGGAAAATCTCCCAGCTCAAGGTTTAGGACTCCCCGCAGGAAAAAGTTACAGAGCTTTAGGCAGAAGTGTGAAATTGGGAGTATTACATGTCTTGGCTCATCAAGAAGGGGGATGCTCTTGACAGAATAGAGGCACATTCTTGATGTTTGTCAAATTTTCTGACACATTTTTATCCATTTTGAGACAGTGACAAAAACGTTGCAAGCATTTTTGTAAAATGTTAGTCTCATTTTCTGACCAGAATTTTATAAGAAAATGACAGCAAACATTGAAAAGTGGGATTTCTTGCTTTCACAGGCACTACACTGTCTCAAATCATCTCCAAAAGAATGATTATGAGCCAGAAAATAACAAATACAGCTTCTAAAACATTAATCCTCTTTTATTTTTAATTGGTGCTCTCTCTTTCAAGAACGTTTCACCAAACATGGAATTCTGCATTGTGTTTTGAGGATTATTCAAGGGCACAGTTGTTCTTTTCTGGCTTTCACAAGCTTGGGCTAGCAGTCAGGCAACATAGTTCCCCTGTCTGAAGACCTGAACACCTGAAGTTGACAGCTACATTGGTTTTGTTCATGCACTCTGGTGAAGTCTTACCTTTTAAATAATTTGCCTTTCTGTTGCAGAAGGTCTTAGCTCTGAGAATCACTAACTTGGAATTATTCTGATGTTCCTAACAAGTACAGGTAGCTAAGTTATACTTACATCATGGTAAGGAGGAAATTTTTCCGCAGAGTGCAGTGGAACTCTGTGTACATTTCCACCTGGGAAAAGCATCATAAAATGGTCCTGTGCACTCAAGACAGATTTGCTAATCCATCAGAACAAAAAATGTGATAATCTTACTGATATTAAGGCACATGGCTTTCAATTTACTCCTCGGATCATCCTTTGGACCAACATCTCAGCTAGTGCTAATTGATGTAGCTCTGAATTTAATTAAATTTTGGAAGCTCTTACTGCCTGAGAATCTGTCCTATAGATTGCTTTTGGAATAAGCATGTAAGCTTGATCTATTCAGAATTGCAATTTATGCTTTAACTGAAGGTAAATGATGGCTATTTGTTGATTAATATCCTGTTCTTATGCCAAGTCAACTTAAGATGTGCTAACTTAATTTATCACTAACCAGCAGTTACTATCTAACTGCAATCATTAAAAAAACCCATATCATTTTGACCTTTGAGCAATCACGTGGGCAGACCATCCCTTAAAGCTTGCCTCTAATTTTCTATAACAGTAGCACTTCCTTTTCTGCAGAAGTAGCATTACAGGGAAGTGGAGGCTGAAATTTTGATGGTGGCTTATGAGCCTGAAACTGAAGAGGAAGACTTTCAGAAGGATCAAAGGCAGCGGAGGAGAGTGTTTGTTAGACAAGAAGATCAATTTCTAATTACAAAATTACCACAGTGCAGGTGTGCATGTAAGGGGTAGTGGTGTGTGAAGTGTTAATCGAGGTGCAGAAGGAACAATCATAAATACAACAAGTTTAGGTCCCAGGGACCCTTATGGAAAAATGCTGTGGGCGCAGTCATTGCCCTTATCAACTCTGCTTCTTTTGGAAATGACAAGAAATTGGACTGCTTTGAACCTTCTGTGGAGTCCCTGCTCTGAGCACTGGTTGCAATGGCATGATTCACTGCTGCAATGGAAGAACTTCAATAAGTATTACTGGGGGGTGCAATGGGGACCTTATTGTTCCACACTGCATTTTGAGATTCATTAAGATGAAAATTAATGTCTACTCAGATGTGCTGTGTTTTGGGGACAAAAATCTGTATGCATGTTCTCTTTTCAAATAATAGGAGAACTCCAAGTATGAAAAAGCTGTTTGAGCTCAGAAAGGCAGTAAAGAGGTGAGATTGCCTGCAGTTGGGTCCATGCCTGTCTATTTCCAAAGGCAAGGAAATGATAATTTTTTCAAATTCCCTCAGGCAGCAGTAACCAAGCCAAGTTGGCTCTAGCCAGCTCTTGTTTGTAAAATGTAATTCTGTGGTAATGAGCTGGTGACAACTTGAAGAAAAGAGTCTAAACATCCTGAAAACAATTCCAAACATGACTAAATATGAGAAGGAAACTTCTAATAATTGCCTCATGAGAATAAAGAATACCACATATAAATGCAAACATAATTTATTTTCTAGATAAGAACGTATGTGTTATGATTCTCTTACATTCTTTTTCTCCCTAAATATATAGGTAAGTATACATCTCTGTACCTGTTATCTGCCTCTTCAAATGACCTATATTTCATGCAGGAGCTAGCAGTTTTGTCATTGTTGGAAAAAGCAGAAATTGGACTCTTAGCCAACACCTGATGTGACCACAGGAGATGCTAGCAGATTAAACCTGTATGTGTGATGATGTATCTGCCTGGAGATTTTTATCCTATTTTTATACTTGTTCTGATTTCACAATTTATAAAGCTTGCCCAAGGCAACAATGCAGCAAAAACAATCCAATAATATAGAAGAATATTGCATTACATATTTTAACAAATAATGAAATAATCAATATAATGCATGCTAGGGAGAACCAAGCCAGCTTTTTTCCCCCTCTGAGAAAATTCACTGTTTTCTAAAGCAATTTAACTCCCTCTTCTTTTTCTGATGCTTTCCCCTTTACCTATTTGTATCTTGCTTAAGCCAGTGTAAATTTCTTGTGCTCCTGATATGTTAAAATAAATATCTAAGATGCAAGGAATTTTACTTCAACCTAAAACACTGTGAACAGTGGTTTTTGGACCTCTGGATCATAGCATCATCCTGGTGTTCTTGTTTGATGTCCCAAACATGTAGGCCAATTACTGGGAATAATTTCTGTCAAAACCGTGGGGTTTGGGTTTTTTTTCAGCCTCCTGAGCAGTGACAAATAGTTTATAGAAAATCATGACTTGGTCTTAAAAAATTTCAGACTAGTGCAAGACTTCAGAGACAGTTTGGCAGGAGTCAGTGTTGTCTGTGTGTGAGTGAAACTGTGCTTACATTAGCCATCCTTGTTCAAAGCAGGCCAGGCAGTAAAACAGCCTGCTGGGGTTTGAATCCTCAGTGTTACCTGCTAGTGGAAAAGCAGAGCACGAGTACTCAAACCCTCTTTTTCCAGAGGCAATCACAAGCAAGTACTCTCATTGTGGAAACCTGAAACTCATCTGAGGCACCCAAAGAGCATGTAATTAATGATTGCATTTTAAGGAAGTCCTTGCTTAAAAAAAAAATTACTAAGGAAGCGCGTGACAACCCATGAAACAGAAATTCAGCCTTCATTCTGCTTTCTATGGCTTGTAGTTCATGTTTAATACTTAGGGGTTCTTCCAGAGTAATGGGAAGGTAGGGGGGAAAGGGGTAGGAAAGGGCATATTTCAGATGGCAATCTATCCCTTTTATCATAAGCCATTTTTTTTTCTCTGCGATAATCATGCTAGATGAGTCTGATAACCAGTCAGTAACACCAAGCTGAATTTCTATCATGGTAATTACTTTTGTGGTGGTTTGCAGTGAAAGATAATACAATGAGGTGGGTGGCTATTCAGTGTCTTTAATATCCACACTGTATTCTCACTAAATATAGCCTTGAAAGCTTTTTATGGAGTGTGAGCAGGCAGAAATATAGCTGGGTGTTCTCAAACTTAGAAAAACAAAAGCAACAAATAAATTGTAGGAAAAATGAAGACCCAGTTGTAAGATCCATTGTAGCAGAAACTGTTCTGGCCTTTGTTGTCCCTGCAATATTAACAGAATAATAATTTCAAACATTTAATGATCCAGCATCCCAGTCCTATCATCTTCTCCGTGGAAGCCAACAGTAAACTCTTTAAGAGCCTCTCCTACACGTTCTGAAATTACCATTTAACACCAAGAGTTATATTATTTTTTACATTATTGTGTTACAAATCTATTTAAATTCCAAATACCTATTGCATGCCCACTGTAAGTGTAAGCACACGGATTAAGGGGAGCTGTACCAGGCTGTGTGAATGCGTTTTGCTTTGTTTTGCTGCAGCAAGGGAGCTCACTCTTTGCAAGGTTGATATAAGAAATTTTCTCTGTGGTTGTCCAACTGGAGAGGTGGAGTATCAGCACTCTGAGGATGAGTGCGTGCGCTCAGCATTGCTGCCCTCCAAAATCTCTGGTTGGGTGCATAGTTTAAAACCCACAATAGCATGAAGTGTTTTTCCTCACATTTCTGCCTCTTATTCATGGGATGCAAAGCCTTTTACTCCAGTGGGTAAGCCAGCCTCACGGATTCAGTATTAATGCACGTCACGCAGCAAAGTTGGAGGGAGCTGCTTGGGGACAGCTAGTGAGTCAGCAGCAGGGCTGAAAACACTCAAGGAGCCCTCTGAGGCAATCGCTCTTATCTATTTGACCACCAAACTGCAGTAAGTACTTGCTTAAGTGCTCAGCTGCTGTTAAACCCTGAACTTTCAAGGACGGGAGGACAGCAGATAAACGCTGCCGAGCCCAAGAGCAGACATCCACTTTTTTCAGCGGAGGGGAATTGGTAGCCAAAGGGTTAATGGGATCTGCTGGAAGACGGCAGCAGTTGAGTGCTCGCTGCCTTTTTCCCGGGGCTGTCTCTGAGGGATTTCATGAAAACAAGGCCAGGACTCTCTGAGGGAAGCCAAAAGGTGCAAATGGCAGAGGTTTCTTTGGCCACTGTGGGAAAAACAACTGTATTTCTATTCGCATTGTTTGGGGAGCTTTTATTCAGATTCCAACCCTCTTGATCCTGCTGCTGAGCGTTCAGGGCTGACAATTAGAGAGCCGGCGGTGGCCACTGCGGCTGGGTAGTGCCCTGATGCTGCCAGGCATGAGAAGGAGTCCTGCAAGCCCCTATGGACAGTCGTGGCTTTCAGAAATATTCGTGCTTGCAGAAATATTTCCTTTATGGAGAAAAATATTTTTTCCCCTCTCCTTCATTCTTTGAAATCAGATTTACTCAGAGCCCCTCCAATAGATCTGTCTGTGTTGAGAGGGGACTGGGCAAATTGAAGCCCCTGAGTTTGGAAGGCACAGGCACACGATGCTAATGGCACCACTTGCTTAGCATTAAATTAATCACGTCTTTTGCAGAGCCAAGACTATGATGAACTGTCAGAGAGTATAAAGCAGAAAAAGGGCTGATTTTACAGTTGCTGTGGATGCCTGATATCAGCTTCTCTGGAAACATTCAAGGATATTTTTGGTTCAAGATTAAGAAGTCACCAGATAAATTATTAACCAACTGAATCCTACTTATTTTATGTATTTGAGCAAACTGCACTATTGAAACAGTATTCTGCACTCAGGGCTGTCAGTGGATATTCACACATTGTTCTTAATGTGTTGCTTCTTTCCTAAAGCAATATCAGTTTAGATGTTTTAAACATGAACCTGATTTTACATCTTCATTTGCAGCCTTTTTTCCCCAATATTGACAGGATGTGAATTTTCTTTCTACAATAAAGCTGCAGACCGGATTTTCACTCTCTACCTATGGTATTGTACAATGTGCGTCATTATACTGGTCTAAGAAAATGTTATTAAAGGTGTTTTAATGAGGTTTGAGCCTTTGCAGATTGCCTGCAACAGACTAAATGCTGCCACGGGTTTGTCTCATGCAACATTGTTGGGAGTCTGGCTCAGATTAACTGAAGAGTTGTTAATTTTAAATTTGTTTAGTTTAAAAAGAAAGAAATGCAAATATAGAGGAGACAATGCCTTAAAATAGATAAGAGTGCCAAGTTATTCTTATTTAAGAAAAACTCCTGTCTCCTCATCTTCACCTCCAGCTGGATCTTTTGCAGAATTTGCCATGTGGTTTAAAGATTGTTGAAATCTTTGCTAAGACTGCCCCCACTCCCGCTCCTGAATGTCTTTTGATAGTCCTCTGCAGCTTCTGAAATATGGCTGTGAAAAAACATAATGAAGCAAAAGAATTCTCCTGGATGCTCCCGAATGACCTAGTGTGCCTCAAAAGGGAAGGACTGCCTGATTTTATCATGCAAGGCTTTCCTTGCACTTATCTTAGAACGTGTAATGTCTCTTTTTTCCACCTTCATATTGTTATGGTGATCCCTGGTTTCCTCCCCCCTCCTCCACCCTTCCCTCCCCCTCCCCAGTGGTAGTAAAGCTAAAGGGAGAAGGAACCTTTAAGAAGTGGCGTAATTATTAACGGATTTTGATCTTGGGAAGGAGAGCAACCAAAGTATTTCCTGTTTCCTATAATTAAGGGCTCAAGACTCAGTTCTGCCACACACACACACACACAAACACACGAATGCATTGTTTATTTTTAATGTGCTCTCCATGGAATATAATCTGCTGTTTTATTTCTATATCTTAGGCCAAATTCATAATTGGTGTAAACAGCTGCTGCTCAACTGACAAGTTCTAAAATGGGGGCAGAGGAAAAATGAGGTTATAAGGTTTCGTCTGCTTACATCAGGAATGCATTTGTCCTACTTGTTCTTCCCTTGAACCACCTAGTGATTTTGGGAATAAAACCAATGGAATCAGGGGAATCTCTGAACTAGTATGAAGCGGAGCAATTTGGCCTTGCAAATTCAAAAGAACTGAGTGATCTATATATCCATGGGACAGGTTGTGAACATTTGGCTACAGGTAGTAAGGATGCACAATCCCATACATCCTGCTGGTGAAATTTCCACACAGTCAGTAAGAGCTGGAGCCCGCTTAAGGAATCAGGCCAATCTGTAAATATTGGGGTGGAAAAATTAGATGTTATAACTTGGAATGACTTAAATAATTTCATTGGAAGATTCCCATGCAAGTTGCTGAACATACCATTGGAACTCAATAAATAACAAACAGCCATATGTGTGCTGTTTTTAGCGAATGTTACGTGCCTCCTGTTTTTCTGTGTGTCTAAAACCCACATTCTCCCCAGAATGGAGCACGGGATTGGCTGAACCGTTGGCTTGAACCGTTGCTTGTTTTTGATCCACTCTGGAGTGCATTGTTGTTGAGAGCTGAATGCTGTACACAGAACACCAACACCTCCTGTCAGAGTTAGGCTGCCATTAATGCAGGCTTGGTACTGGAAAGCGTAGAGGGGTGTGCTTTTGGAACTGGCTGCTGATGAGTAGCAGTCAGAGGACGACATGACTGTGACTGTAGTCTGTCCTCCCACCAACTTCCTGGTGTTTGGTGTACCCATTTTCTCTCTTCTGGGGCACGGAGGTTATAATAAATACAAACAAAGAGTAGTAAATATTCTTACCAGTCACCCTTTCTCAAACAAGGGGCTTGAAATCTGTCAGCAGTGTATAAATATTATTCCACTTTAGCAGCTCTGTCACACATAAGTGACACTTATGACTTTTACTATCACCTGCTCTATGCATACTCTATTGAGTAACACTATTTGAGTAATTTCTCCTTACAGCATGTATATTCATTTTTTTCAGCTGAAGTAACTTGTTTTTCTTTACCCCCAAAGTACTGAAGTTGCTCATCAGCAAAATTTAGGCTGTCCTGCCCCATTTAGCCTCACAGCAGAGCAACATCCATTTCCTAACAAACAATAAAAGATGTTTGAAAGCAGCAAGACCAAACTGGAGCTCAGTAACTGTGACTCAGCAACACTAAATGCTCGTGCAAATTTAAACCCTGTCCCTTGTTGCAGCACAGATGAGGGAAGTGAATGAACTAGTGCCAGCATAGGATTTCTAAATAAATAAAATAATGACAGTGTGATTAGAAAACTTTGGCTACATAGCTAGAAAAATCTCCACTGGAATTTAAGTGGACATCTAGTTTTAGTTTTCTGTTTGGATTTGATAAGCAAGATGAAAACCAAGGATGAGACAATGGTCATGCTGCTTCTCTAGAACATAGACCTGATGGTGATGGGGACAATCAGGGGTATCTCCAGCAGCTGCATTTCTCTAGCAGCACAAGCCTCAGCGGTGCTTGAAATGGTGAAATTTTCAAGAGTACAATATCATACAAAGAGATTTACCATCCAGCCATACCCTCAAATGAAAGGGCTTGGCTTCATGGACCGCTCTGAAAGTGGGGAGAAAGGACTGCATTGCCTCAGCTTCCTGCTGATCGAATGTTGAAAGATTAAATTTGCAGATCTGGCCTTACTGTATTATAAAAGAAGAAATTAATGAGTTTTCATCTGTGGACTCCCTCTGAAATCAAGATTATTCTCAGCCAGTTTGTTCTTCTTAGATTTTCTTTGGATGCCATTTAGCCCGTGGCTTTGAGGTGATCAAGGTTGGAAACTTGTTTTGGAAAATGCGTGCCTGATTCCTCCCCCTATCTGCCTTCATTCGAAGGACTCTGAAAGTCATGAAGTACTTTGTAAGAACATTCAGGGATGTGAGGAATTGTGGAAACTGTCACTATTCATATTTTGGGATGTTTTTTTCTTAATAGAAATTCTTACTGTTTCAAAACTGATTTAGAAGAGTCAGAAATCCAAATCACTGGAGGTCTCTCATTTCCAATATTGATTTACTCTCCAAGGGTCATTCCAAAACACATTGATTACAGACACATATACAAATTCATGATAACATATCAATCACTAGGCTGTTTAAATTGGGAGACAAAACTGAAACAGAGCAATATAATTCAATAAAATTACTGGTATTTTTATTTATTCATTTAAGCTATAGTCTGCTCTGATTCTGCAAATAGAACTGCTGAAAAGCTGCTCTTACATTTCTGCTGTTTAGTGTGTGATCTGTTTGAAATTTTGAGTGTTTTTGTTTCATGTAAAATTAGTTTATTACCGTTACTGCCCCCATCACCCAAAAAATTGTGAAATATGAACAGAATGGAATCTTGGATCAAAATGGACACCAGTGAATTGACAGTGCTGTTAACTTTTTTGAAAGTCCATGCATTTTCCCACGCATATATCCTTCCTCTGGGGTTCTGCAGTTATGTTTCCTCCTCACTTGTGTGTTGATATAAAAATACAGCTAAAAAGAAAAGGTCTAGGAAGATGGCCTTATCCTATTTGGTCTAGTAAGTCCTAGGAAAGCCTAGCTTTTCCTAAGCTGTCCAGGGATGCTGTAGATTTCACCAATGGTGGGAAGGAACCTGCCAAAGGGATCTTCTGTGTCCCTCTCGCCTGCAGTTACCTTGTCCTCATGCTGACCCTGTGCTGTCGGACAGGTAGGGCCAGCCTGGGGGCTATAGGGTAGAGAAGCCCCAGAAGCCAAAGGGACAAACCAGGCTGGCCCCAGTGACTGGCATGGGAAGGCCATGGAGACCTTGCTGCAGAGCTACATTGAGGCTGCTCTAGGTAGGCAAAATTAAGTTACTCTATCCAGGGTGGTATTCCAGGGTATGCCCTGGCATGCTCTGTCATGGGAGGAGTAAGGACATGCCCAGAGACAAGGAGTGGCAGGGAAAGGTTTAAAAGTCCACCTTCATGGGGAAACAGGAAAGAATGAGCAGCAGGGCTGCGTTTAATGCTTCTTTCTTTAGCAACAGCAGTAGAGCCAGGCTATTTACTAGTAGAGAAGAAAAAAATAAAAATAAAAGTAGGCAGTGGTGTCCTGCCCTTTGTGTCTCCGCCTGCAGCTGCCTAATTTGCGTGTAGCTGTATCTGCATACACACACTCACACAGAGCTATGTGTACAGCCAGGTATTGCTGGCTAAGTACTGCACAATCCATAACCAAGCAGACAGGATCAAGAGATGGATATTTTAATCCCATGTTCCTGCTCCTTGGTTTCCTCTGTACTTACGTTCTTAAAGTGGAGGGTCTTTACAGGGAATTTGCATCAGCTTTACATATATGGATAATTTCTGCATCCTGCTCCAAGCTCAGTTCTCTTTGATACATGTACTCATGCAAACCTGTTTCACCCATTCTGGGATCTGAGCAAGGAAGCAGAACTGTATTCCCTGAGGGAAATGATACAGCTGCTCTCTGCTAAGGCTGGAGCTTAAAGAAACAGTGTTATCTATTGTTAGTTCTCTTCATTTATCAGATATTTTCTCATTTTCTTGTGTTGAGAGGTTAACAGGTAAAATGTGGTCCTGACATAAAATAACCACGTATGAATAGTCTGTTTAAGTGTTTGGTTTTGGGTTTTTTTTTAAGTAAATTATAAAACAAGATTAAAAAGCATTTGGTTTGGAATAGTTTTCCACTGTGCAGAAAAATGAATTATGACTTCCAAAATGAAATGGAGCCCTGGAGCTGCTTCATTTTTGTCCTTGAAACTTCTGAAAAAGTTTGAATCAAGGTCTACAGGAAACTTTTTTCCCCCTTCCTTGCAGCTGAGCTTCTTAGAATCGCATACACGCTTTTCTATTTTTACTTTCCGACCCGGGCCCATTTCCAAATGCGAAGCTGAGGAATTCCTGCACTCCTACATATGTGAGTCCCAGACTGAACTCAAAGGGCTGGCCAGTTTGCCCCCCTTTTCCTCCCAGACAGCCTACTTTCATCACAGTGCACAATTGAAATTGGAGACCACTTGGGTTTCCTTACTTTGAAAGAGCTCAGAAGGAACCTTTACGACTCCTAATGAAATGTTGCAGAGAAGAGCTGAAATTAAGTCAGCAGAGTTCGTGATTTGTCTTGGAGCAGAGCCTAATTCGGTTTATAATGCAAGGTCTATGCTGGAGTCCCAGCATCAGGTAGGTTTGGGCTGTCCTCCCTGTGCTCTCTTACAGCAGTCCAGTGCTTTAGTGTATTTTTGCCACTCTGTAATCCAGCGCAGTGCTAAGCTCCCTTCCTTCTCTGTTATTTGAGGAAGAAAGATGTTGTCAATGCCTTTTGCCTTGAAAGGGATGACAAGCTTGATCTACAAGCTGGGCTGGCGTGGGGGAGGAATGAGAGCAGAGCTCCCTTCCCCCAGCTGCTGTTTGTCTGACGCAGAGCTTGTACTTCTGTTGTTATCAGCTGCTTTGGTAAGATCACAGTGTGCTGGGATTGCTCAGAAGGTTAAAATATGTTGACTGAATTTTCTTCAGCTACCAACGCAAAAGGCTAGCTAATAGCATCACTGGCTGTCAAAAGCAGCCAGTCCCTTCATTCCTCATGGTAATGAAGCACACTGGAGTTTTTCATGGTTTATATACATCATGATACCTGTGCTGTGTGTGTCATGTCAAGGATAGGAACAATAGGCATTCCAGCCAATAGATCCATCAGACCTTGCAAACAAACACACAAAATTGCCTCTTTCTGTGAATTACTTGTTTTGTATTGATTTGTGATGATGTATGGAAGGAGATGAGGACTTTTAATTTTGAACCTTTTTCTCCTGGTCTTTCTCCTGTGAATATCAGCTTCTGTAACAGATACCCTGCTGTTTGCTTCAGTGACCTCCTGACTGTCTTCAAATCCCATTTCAAGAGCAATCTTTTCTCCCTGGCCTCTGACTCCTATGAGTCTGTCTAATAAAACAATCAAATGGTAGTCCCTAATCCTGCCAGTTTCCCATGCTAAGTTCTGCTCTCTAAACCCCTCTTTTCTTGTGTCTCAGCATCCGGTATCTGTGGATATCTAAAAATAGGCCTTACACAGGCATCAATCCCTCTCCCTGAAAAGTTCAGCTGTGGGCCATTCATACACTGTGTAGGAGACCTCACTTGAGCTCCTTTTGCCAAAGGTGATTTGAAATGATATCTCATTTGCCAGGAAAGTGCCTTGACATGCATGCTAGTCTGGGATGTGTTTTTATCCATAGTCCTGTTGATGTTGTACAATCTTGGGAGACATTTGGTAAGATGGGGTTACATCCAGAAGTACCAGTGTTTATATACGAAAGCTCTTATATAGAATTTAAAAAACCAAGTCCTTAAGCCATCTTAATTCATATTTAAATCCACATTCATATTCAAGGCAAATATAGACTGAAGAGGCATCTTGTCTTTCTTGCATTTTCTCTACCCCAGGGTACCTTACAGAACAGTCTGTGAGTAAGATGTTTCCTTGGGAGATAAAACACATGCCTTCAAATCCCCTTGTGCTGAGGAGGGATTTTAACCTGAGTTTTGTTCAGCCTCCGTAAAATCCGTACTAGCGAATCTACTGTGAAAAAAAGTCACTTCTGCTGCTTCCTTCAGTACCAGTGTGGATTTAGCTCTTTATTTCCTTTGTGTTTATTGCATGTGTCTGTAAATGAAGTGTTTCAGAAATGTCAGAACAGTTCACTCAGATTTTCCACTTTCTTTTTCTTTGGTTGAAAGCATTGGGCAAAACATAACCTTTGCTATCAAGTAGTTTTGACTTTCCTGGAACAACTTATTAAGACTACGTGCCCCGTTTTACCAAGAAACTGTAGTCATAAACTAGGAAAAAAACCCCAAACAGAACAACATTATCGACAACAGCAAACTCCTGCCAGTAATCTATGATGAAATTTAACCTCATCTCAGCAAAACATCTTTTTGCTCTGAAGAAGGCTACCGTGGCTTTATGACACAAAGGTTCTCAATAGTTCAGTTAGAAACATTGCTTAAAATGCTGCTGGTGCAGGGCTCTTGGGCTCTGCCTTAATTTCTCTGAGGTAAATACAAGACTTTTGGCCTTATTTTATTTTATTTTATTTTATTTTATTTTTTTTTTTACTATGAAAGGTCTTGCATGAGAAAAAATGTTCAGCGGTCCTTATTGTGATCAGCATAGATCAAAGTGTTCTTGACCCAAGTTACCCTTTCCCATCAGCTGAGGGGGAGAGCTTCCTTGGGGCTATGATTGCATGGCAGCCAGGACCTACTCTTTTTAACCAGTGCTGTACTCTTTTATCACAGCATTAAACTGCTTTGGGCAAAAAACATGGATGGAAATAGGAAACTTTATTTTCATACTTAGGGGCTGGGTGATACGTACATTCATATGGCACCATATAGCTCTATTGGATGATCCTGCAGTTCCTACAGAGGTGCAGAGGTTTTGCTGTGAGATCAAAGCCTGGGAAAAGGGAAGGGCAAGCACTGGCTGTAGCATTGTCAGGCAGCACCACTCACAACATTCACAGTGAGGAAGAATGAAGTCACAAACTCTTGTATGAGATTCCAAGGAAGAGAAAGAGAAATCGTATCTGCTCTTTATTAGAGATTCAATTAGATGCTCTTTTTGGGAGAGTAGGATTTCTAGGCCTCTTATAAATAGAAGACTACATCTCAGCTTGATTACTTCAAAACAGCTTCCTGCAACCTCCCACTAGGAAGATGAGCAATTAGTATAATCACAGCAATAACTCAAAGATGTTTAATGCTGAAACTTCCGTAACAACTTTTCTGCTCCTGGTTCTCTGCTGGGCTATAGGCAATGAACAGCAAAATGCACATTCCCATTGCCGAAGATGCACCATCCAACAGGTCTTCTTTGCTGGATGCAGTTAATTTGATGCCATTAAATGGTCTAGCAGAGATGTGGGGTACTCTGGTTAGGTGGAGGCCTTTCATTATGAAATGCAGTCATGCAGGTGGAAGTGTTGTGAAGAAATGGAAAGCAAAGATCCTAACTGTGAGTCAATATGCTGGTAATAAATGTGCCACCGGAGAAGATTCTAGTTTATTTTCTGTCAGAAATATTCCAATAACCCAAGGTCAGGAAGTAGTAGATTTTTTTTTTTAAATCGTGGAAAAAAGGAATGAACTAGCCCCCTCTTTTGGCTAATTGGGAAACAGTAGCAGGAATTGGTTTGGCTAAATTGCCGGTCCTGGAAATATTCCTCCTCCTCCTCCTCTCACATAGGAATCTGTTGTGCTCTCAGATATAATTTATCCATGCAGCCATTCAGCCTTCTCTGTAAGTAGGTGTCATTTTTAAATGTAGATCTTCCTGTTAAGTCAAGATTTTGCATCTTAGGATGTAAGCTCCATATCTACAAACATTCTCTGCATCTACTAGTTCTGCAGCTGATAGCATTTACTAGCACAGGAACTTCAGAGGTGTGTGCAAGGTCCTCCATGCACAGAATTTACAGGAGTAAATTACCTGTGGGAATAATCTCCAGGAGACTGTTGTGGGTCTGGAAGGATATTCTGTCACTGCATGGGAAGGCATGACTTTATATAACATTTTTGTAAAGGGTTTAGGAGGAGAAATATTTACTCTTGAAAACCATAGAATCTCTAACATTAAGTCCACAGCTTCCTGCTACTGGAAAATGGCAGGAATTGGTGACAAAATTTAAGCTTGACAGAAGCTATTAATGCTTCCCTGGGATATCCAGAAGTACCTGCAATGTTTTATAAACAATAAAAACAGCAAGGTAGGCCTAGTTTTCTGCCTCTTTAGTGGAACTGTTTTGAAAAATCTGCATCTTGCAGAAATTTTTTTTTGGAAATTAGTCTTCTAATATAA
The DNA here is from genome assembly GCF_027477595.1 of Haemorhous mexicanus. Taxonomy (NCBI): domain Eukaryota; kingdom Metazoa; phylum Chordata; class Aves; order Passeriformes; family Fringillidae; genus Haemorhous; species Haemorhous mexicanus. The sequence goes on from NC_082343.1 coordinate 53,460,863, forward strand.
TCCCCATGAAATTTTTAAAAAATAAAATCCTGATATAAAATGTTTAAAAAATCTCCTCTTCATAAAGAGAGAAATACCCTTGTATTAATCACAACTTTCAATTATCTTTAAATGGGTATGAATGTACATGTAAGTAATATGATAATCCCAGAAGACAGATCCTGTAAAATATTAATAGCAACTGACTAACTGAGTTATGTAGAAATATAGATGTATATAATAAAGATTTTGCTTTCAATTTCTCATAATATTGTCAGTTAAAAAGCCATTTATACAAATATGCAAAGATCTTTGTGCACTTAACTACTGTTTTAGCACTTAGATAAAGTAGCTGTTTCCAGGAAAAGGAAAAATTTTCGCTTATTTGAATTTTGGATTTTGTCACCACAGTTATTAGTGGCGGTTTCATTCTTGTGTCCTCATCTAGTTGGGTCACGAAATTATCACCTCCAGCCTTTTCCTCTCCCAAAAGAGTCTACCCATTGATCTGCCAGCTGAATTCACCTGCCTCAGTCGAAAAGAGCAAGGTTACAGGAGTATCGGTGTTTGTACTGTCTAAGATAACAGATGTCATTTTGTTTGAAGTGGACAAAAGCACGAGCTCCAGCAACAGACTAGAGGTGGCTAATGGGGGCAGTGGGGGGCTGCCAGTAGGACTCGGTAACCCAGCCCAACCTTTCTGACTTTGGCCCTGTGGCTGGAAGTCACCTGGCACTGGATCTTGATGTGAGCCCTATGCTTAAAACTACTGACTCCATGTTTCTCTAAGTGAACAAGCAGAGCCAAAAAAATGTGGTGTCAAGATAGAAAAGTTGGTGTAGGAAAGAGAAATAGGGTTTAGAAAGAAAGTCGGGCTGTAAAGGTGTCAATGTGGGCTTTGTTTTAAGAGTTCAAGTACTAGAAATTAAAAGTAAAATCATCCATCCAAAGTTTAAATGAACACATCATTTAGAGATTTTTTTTTGCAGTATTTTTCTTTGACACAGTATGGATATTTACAGGACCTAATCCTTCATGTAAAAACTTTGGAATTAAAAGCTGAGTCACTAAGCTTCACAAACTCCCATGACTGAACTGCAGCCATCTCCAGACAACAAGAAGGAAGTAAGGAAGAAATAGTATGCATATCTGAACTTGATAAGAAATACCTGAAAAGCACAATGCCAGGAGTCTGGAATTAGCCCCAAGCTACCTGAGAAATGTAGGGTCTCTTTTATGATTGCAAAAAATCAGGACCTTATGAGAAGGATACCCTAACATTATATGGCCGTATGTGTTTTGGGAAGCTTTCCAGGGATTGTGTTGAAAATGATGCCACAGCTGCTATTCCTACATGTTCTTAACCTCCTATCCAGGGAACTGGAACACCAAGTAAAGCAAATAAATGATAGTTAGACTTATTGTTCTAATCTAATTACTAACACACTCTTGCCTTCACCTCCATTTCCCTTTCCCTGCTCCCCAGAGTTTTTCCAAGCAATTCTTTGGCCCAGTCCTGCAAATATATTTCTTTTTACAGGATATCATAACTCTCATTAACACCTGGCTGTTTTTTTCTTGGTTCTTACTTTTTTTCTGCAGTTTCAGTGCTCAAGTTTCCAAGCTGTGGTTTAAAGGAAGAAGACTAAGACTCAAAGAAACTAATTTTGTTGTTTTGGAAAAGGGCAGATCCTCAGTGGTCCTCAGTGGGTGACACAGTTTGCAAGAGTCAGTGTGGGAACTTGAACCACACCCAATTGCCAGGGAGCCCAGAAAACACTGGACTAGCTCACCTGTGGGGTTACCTCACTGGCTCTCACGCCTTCCACCACAAGATAAACAGCTATCAGTGTGTCAGGGTACAGCTGTTGGCAGCAGCTGGGGATGGGTGATTTGAGAAAAGCCAAAGGTGTGGCCTTTTTTTAGTGCTGCGCTGGCTTCTCCATGTGTCAAGGATCAGGAACATTTTTATAGAGCTGTCTGACCTGTACTTGTCCATAATACCACCTGTGCTCTGTGTGTAGGCTTGGCAGTGAAGAAGACCTTAACTGGAGAAGGGGAGGACTCATGAAGCATTGCCAGGTTTTTCATCCTGCAGGCATCACATTGCAAACTCCCTCACTTACCACTCCCAGCACATATGACTGTGTGCCAAAGGGTCTAGAACATTTTTAATGATGCAAAGTTCCTTTCACATTTTCTATCAGTCTTTGGAAACATTTAGGTGAAGGGTCCCCAGGACTTTTTAAGCTGTCAGTTCTGTGTTGGGTCAATAGGATCCCCCCATGGAGGACATTATGTTTGTGATGTTCCTACCTGCCTTTTTTGCAGGCATTGGGCTGGTGGGTGACATCAACAGCATCTTTCTCGTGCTGCAGGAGTTTTTGAGCTACCTCAGGAAATACAGGAGTAATAATAGATTTCCTTGACACTTTGTATCGTGGTTATTTCAACCGGATTCAGAAATACCATCAAGCATCATCACTTTCCAGGGACAGAATCATCTATTTGATGAAACTAATTAAACACCCAACATATTTCTAAGTTAGAGAGAGGTTTCTTTTTATTTTACAAAATAATTTGATACAGTAATAGTGTGTGCATTTCAAATGTTTGTGCTTTTTTTCCCCTCACTTGACAACTTGATAGTATTATTTAAGACTCATTCCTATCTTGCAGGAAATAGGCTAACCTGAAAGTGTCCAGGTGCTGGGTCTTGTTGAGAACTTTTTCATTAAAAACATTTGAAATGAGTCAGTGAAATACTAATCTACAGTGACCCATATCTGATACTTTCCAAGTCAGTGAAGGCGTTACAAAAATTCCCTTGAGCTTTATATTGACCAGAATAGTGCCATGCCATTGGGTCCTAGACATACTTCATGGCACAGTAGTGAAGGTAAATATCTGCTTAAAAAGGTGGCTTTGATGAGGCATAAATAAACTTTCTGCTTGAAGAAGTGGCCAAACTAAGGTTAAGTCTGTACAAGGGGATGTGGAGCTTAATGGTTGTACTGCAATGAAATTGTTATTGACCATATGAGTTGGGGTGACCCTGGCAGCAGTTTCCTTACTTCAGAATGATTCCTTCCAGAACTGCATTGAGAGGCACAATGGGGTTGTGTCTCTAATGTCTTGATATCTTTACCAGGTCCTGAGACTATGAATTAAAGTAAGAGAGTGGAATGAATCAGTTTTTCTCCCTTGGTAAGTTGCAATTTCTCCAATGTATTTGTCTCCATTCTACACATGCTGGGCGTAGTGCAGCTTGCTGCTCTGTCTGCTGACACTGATCCAGCAGCAGCTGGAGAGTGTCTAATCAGAGGTTTTTCTTCAGAACTGCTGTTTGGTGGCCCCTTGCAGATGTTGAGGACATTTGTTTCTCCTGCCTTCATGACTTGACAAAAAGAATCCCAGAATAGCCACTCTTGCTCCAAAAAAGCCCAGTGGCTTCTGCTGTCCAGCAGACTATATGCTGCTGAGAGGACGTAGGATGGCTGCCATCATCAGTTTTGCTCAAGTCAGGGCTCAACAGGGAGAGTCAGTGCCCTCTGCATGCTTGAGGGGCCTTTTGAAAATGGGCAAAATAATTACAGTGCCCTCAATTGTTCTGGGACATTTTCATTTAAACTACTGCTGGTGGGGATGTAGAAGGGCAGTGCTGTTTTCCACAGACCCATAATGGAGAAATGTTTGTTATTGCATAAGAATGACTAGAGGTTTTCAGTTTTCAAAAGCCCTGTAAAACACAGAGGCCTTGAGTGGAAGGGAAGGATGGGTTTCTGGGCCAGATCTAATCCAGGGTGGTGGTGCCCATAGGTCAGAGTCACATGGCAAGTGACAGACAAAAGGCATCTACATTCTTCATTTCATACACTGAAGAGGAATGCATTTCTGGAGCACAGGTACTTGCTCGAATTCATTATTAGAAGAAGCTCCACAGTAAGGCAGGATGTAAATTTGATGCTCTAAGTCAGGCCATGGAAAGACATGACAGATAAAGGACAGATTATTTTTGCATTCAAGGTCAAGTGACATTTAAAGAACCATTCTGCAGACACAGTGGAAAATTACAGAAGCCGAATTTTTGTTGGCCACTTCACTCTTTTCAGCTCTAAAGCAGAACTGGAAAGAGGTGAAAAAAATCAGTCCCTGCTCCCTGCTTGTGACTGCTTATTGTGTCAGCATTTCAGGCTTTTATTACAGGTCTGCCATTTTCTCTGTAATTATTTTAAAGCCTGATTTTTGTAGGATGTGAAGGTTTGTCCACTCTGAAAATTTGAATTTTGTTCTTCCCTGATGCAGGACTGATTATGGGAAGCTTAACCCTCAGCCCCTTCTCTGAGGGCTGAAGTTTTTTTTCAACACTGGTTGGAGAGACTTTAATACAGAAAGATGTGTGTTCAGATTCCCTGCTCTCCCAGTCCTTGGCCTTTCAACTGAGACTGCCAACAAATGATTGCTGAACACTTGCCAGGCAGCAGCAACTTTCAGTCCTCAGTTTATAATAATGCAAAATCGGTATTCTGCTGTCAACCCCTGGTTTATAATAATGCAAAATCAGTGCTCTGTTGCTGGGAATGCCTTATTCATTATGGGCCATGTCCAAATCACTTGAACGTGAATCTGTGGTGATGCACATCAGCTAATCTGCCAGAAATTGCTTCATAAATGCAGTGCAATTCGCCATACTGGCAACATGTAATTTATGAAGTCTCCTTTTTCAAACCAAAATGCAGGTTGGCTTATTCCAAGGAGGCTAAAAAAGATAAACTCCCAACCAGCAATAAAATTCAAGGGAAAATGGATATCTAACTCTATAAAGCACTTCTGAAAAATCCCATCTGTTAATGCTTAAAACAATATATCTTCATAAATATTAAATTGATTCAAACAGCTAGCACGCTCGCTCTCTCTCTCTCTCTCTCTCTCTCTCTCTCTCCTTCTTTCATATTTTTCTTTTTTCCATCTCATAGTTTATTTACTTACTTTCTGGAAAGATGTGGGATTGATACCCAGGCTCGGGGCTAGCCTCATCCAACCGTGCAGTAGTGATTCTGTTCCCACTCCCACCAGAGCCCTCTTGGCATACATACAATTAACCTGGGTTAAGTATTGGGTATGCAATAGTGTGTAGGCAGCAGAAGAGCTCCTCTAGTTGTTTAGCACTCTGGCATCAGATGAGAATAAATACAGGGCACGACCTGGCCCTTCAGGGCACTGGCCTAGATCTAGTAACATACAGACTGAAGTTTTTCTGTGTAGCTGACACTGATTCAATGAGGAAACTGCCTGAATGCTTAACATAACAGTACAACCATTGACAGGATTTCCCCAACCTTATTTAACATAGATGTGTGTTTATGCCCATGCACGCATTCACACACACACACTGTTCGCTCAAGATTGTAATGGCTTTTGTGGAAAAAAGCATTATCAAACTTTGATTAAAAATGAAAAGATGGAAATGTGCTGTGGGATGGATTACATTATCTTTGTAGTAAATCAATTGACTTGAGTGGCCCTCTGTAAAGAAAAGTTCAGCCACTTATGAATTATAGATATACCTGTTGCATTATATCTACTCATAAACATTTGCTTAAAATGGTTTTACATGATTTTCCTTCATAATTTGTAGAAATGGCTTCATACAGAAGTTTCTAGTTATGTAAGGTATCCAAAGGCATGAATGTTTTTATGTCTATAGTTTTCCCAGACATGTGTGATGTGATTGTTTCCCTGTAAGTTTCACTTTTACTGTGTAATGGGAAAATAGTTTTGGTGCTTCTTCATAACCATATAGAGAACATTTAACAATATATAATTCAGAGGGCACATCTCTGTGGAAACAGAACCACATACTTCTGTTCATGACCCAGTACATGGCTAGCAGGTCCAATACCACATGAAGTGCTCTACCCTTAGGGCTGTATCCTTCCTGCTTTGGGAGGGGGAAGAAGTGTGCTGGCTTGAGTACAAATATGATTTTAATGCTCTAGGAAAAGATGAATTAAACAGCATCTTCCAAGATTCTTTGTCTTCACTCATCCTTTGCTTGCTCTGTCTCAGTGTTGTTTAACTGGTTTAAGTGCAAGAGCTTACTGTAGTCCCTTTTAACAGTACAAGAGGTGTATTGGGAAAAACCACAAAAATACACATAAGAATATCAACAACAAAAGTATTTGTACAGAGCTAAGCTTTATGTCAGGCTATATTGGTTTTCAAACGCTCACACTTCCAGCAGGCTAGACTCCCTGCTGATTGTGGTGTAATGAAGTTTACATAAAGGAGGAAGATAAATTTATTTCCATACCAAAAGACAGTGGGTTGAGAAAAATGTAAAGTCACTAAAATAATAATGAAACAGAATGGGTGGAAGAAGAGCCCCCTGCAGCAGCCCATGTTAATTACCCTTGCAGCTGGGAGATCAATTTGCATATATATTCTTTGAAGCCTGTCAGGTATGAATTGAACCACTGAACTGTTACATTTGATAATCTAGCCCTCCAAAGCATTTCTGCTAAAGATGTTATGTTTCATAAGACTAGTTATTTTTTCTGTCTCAAAGTAAAGAGCTGTACTTAATTTGTTCCTGTATAAACAGATCTATGTTTGTGGCTTCCTGGAGCACCAGGTTAGCAACGTAATCTCATCAAAAGCATTGGTACTGCTGATTAAACACGAAAGAGATATAGTCAAATAGCCCTGACAACCAGTGAAAGCAAGGAAATTAAAACTTAAAGCTAGTGGTGACAGGCATGACTCATGGGATAGTTAATGAGTTATGGAGCTTTTCAGCTCCAGGACACATATTCCATTATGTTCTGTACTAGTGGTGACAAAATTGTTGCCATCTGATAGCTGCTTCATGGCTGGAATAAACCTACTGTGTGGTCCCTGGAATTTTGCAAGTCCATTTGTTTTGCACTAAATGTTAGTGTAGCATCCTGATGCCCGTGCTGCAAAATTGTTTGCAGTGAGTGGTGGCAGTTTACCACCTGTTGGCAGCAGCTTCAGAGGAGCATCAGAGATTTACAGAGCTGTCAGAAAACCTGTTTCTTTGTCTGGGTAATCTAGAGTTGCTTGACTAAAACCAGTAGAAATAAGGACTTCCACGGAACAAAACCTATGCAAAGGGAGAAACTGCATGCAAATGAATTTTGCGCAGGAGCAGGATATGAACTAAAGTTTCTTGTTTAACAAAACTGTTGGAATTGTATGCAACAGATTTCATACAACTCAGATGTACTCATGCTTTTAAACCTTTTTTTAATAAACAATAACAACAACAAAACCCACAAAACCCTCCCCAAAAAACCAGAAGTAATACCTTATCTGAGTTCTTCAGCAAAACATATTACCTGTAACACATTCTTTTGAACACAGATGAACCCTGACTCTTCAGATATTTCCTAGCATTAGATCCAGGGCAATACTTTTCTGGTAATAATTGCATATTGATGCAGGACAAATGCTCCTTTAGCAGTGATCAAGAGCCTTAGCAACTCCTAAGAAGATTAAAACCCAGTGCATAACAGAGTGTTGCCTGATCTGGTGTGGGGGACCAATGCTTTCCATGGTTTCACTCTGGACCTATTAAAAATTCTTCTTTTCTGAGGTTGCTCCTTTATGTGGTTGCCTTACCTTTTTTGCCTTTGTGGGGAAAAGTTTTATACAGAAGTTCTTCCCTGTCTGCCTTCACAGACATTACAGCTCATCCCAAGAGTTTATTGTTTTCCTATTTCTGAATGGGAAGAGTTAGATGCAAGGATGGTCAGGTCAGGACATGGCGCCGGGTAGGTGGAGAGTACAGTTAATTTGTACATCCAGTTTGCTTGAAATTAATAGTTCTAAACATCCAGAACCCACATGACACACTTTTCTGGAAGATTTGTTCTGAGGGTACAAGAGGAATACTTTGCATTTTTGCAAAATTTAAGCACTGTTGGACCCAAGGAAAATTTTAATAGTCCTTAGTGAACTATAGATTTGTTAGCTGACAAATCTTGTTCATGTCACTGGTTGTTGCTGGCAGTTAGAAAAGCTTAGTTACATTTTCTCTCTTCATTAACAATGTGAGAATCACTGGAAAAATGGGACATTTGGGGCTCCCTGATTGATCTAGGATTGAAAAGAGAGGTTGATACTCAGGTCTCATGGAAAATTAGATGGGGTTGCATACTCATGGTAGAAACTCAAAATATCTTACCCAAAGTCAGCTATGAACTGGAGTAATTTTATATCCTAGGGAGGACTGTCAGGATAGCATGTAAAATAATAGAGTTTTTCTATTATTTTAGAGAGGAGAGAGAGAGAGAGAAAAGCTGTTCTTATTATTTATACCTCTCTACATCAGTATTACTGTATTTCCTCACTTGTATGCAGTCATTCAAAATAAAAGATCTGGCTGATATAATTTTAATACTCTTTAATATAACAAATCTCTTGCATGAAAGATGTTTATTTAATGATCATATATTAAAGATAAGCACATTCCTTTCTTTTCCTGGCAAATAAAACTTCAGGTCTAAAATGAACTGCAGGTAGTTATAATGCAAACCATGCCTAGAAAAATAAACTCCTTCTGTATTTAGCTTAAGCTCTTTGAGATTTAATGAAGTCTTACATTTGTTGATCAAATGTGCAAAAGGTGTAGTGCAAGCAAAGCATTCAATTCATAACAGGGAGAAAGTTTTGTACAGCAGAAATCTTACCTTACAATGGAAATGTAGGTAATTATAAGCATTGAACAAGTTTTTTGAAGGATGTGCAGTGAATGAAATAGTCCATATAGAACACCTAAGATGTAGAACTATTTATTCCCCTCCAATTTCCTTTATTTTAGCAAGAAGAGCAATATGAAAGTATGGTGAATTTAGAGAAGGCAGAACATAGATCATAAAAATATTTGCTGGTGTTTTGAAATTTCCATTGTTTATTTCCATTTTTAGAGATACTCTTTGTTGGATTCTTGTGATGATTCCACCAGGAGTTTCTTATCCAGAATGATCCCATGCTTTTCCCCCCTGTTCTGTTAGGGTTTTTCTTGACATCTCTATCCAGCAGTTACTTCATCATGCAGTGTCTTTCAGGTTTACTTACCTCTTAATTTTTTTTTTGTTGTATGCCATTTATATCATGTTTTGCACAAGGGTTTTGCACATATTTCTTTTATGGTTGAATTTCAATTGTTCACAAATATTTCTTATTGGACTGGGTGTTCTGTAATATATCATCAGATAGGGCACACGTACAGCATGCTTGATTAGTGATCAATAGTGAAATGAATATTATAACTGAATGCACTACAGAAAACAAAAATTGATATATATAAACTAAGCAGGGTGGAAACCATAAAATTTCATCTTCAGATGTGTTTCTCAGCTGAAAAGTCTAGTTCCATTTAGCTTTCTTGCATGGTGAAGATTAAGTAGAGGACATGAATCCCAAGAGGGTGTATGAAATACAGTACATGTTGGATTCCGAGGTGAAGAGTTCAAGACAGTGTCAAGTTTTTCTGATATCCCCATGAAATCTGGAAAAAGATGAAATAAAACAATCAGCTTGAAGGCTTATTCAGTTGTTTTGTGCTACAATGACAAGGCACAGAGAGAATGTTAAGAAGCAGTGTTTAATAGGCATTTGCAAATAACCTTTACCAAGGGGAATTCAGAAGAAGGGAGGTCATCTGAAAACAAGACAACCTTGATAGCAAATCATGAGGCTTTGTTTGTTGAGTTCCTTCTTTCCCTAATGGTGACTACTTGTACTGTTGTTTATCCTTCAGGCCACAGCTGCTTTAACAAGGACACTTTCAGACTGAATTATGGGTGGAATTGTATAATAATAATAGCAATGATGAGAATGGTGAATATCATCTTGCCATTCTCTGCCTGTCCTGTGTATTCTGAGCAAACACTATTATCTTTTAGGCCCACATAATTTCTTCCTACTTTTTAACTTTATAAAGTTATTAATTTGTAAATTAATTTCACACTGTCATTGAAAATGTTGAAGATGACTTCCTGACATGCCTTGCCACATTACTATTTTTTGACCTCTAACTGGTAGTTGTGAGAGCAAAAAGTACTGACTACTTTCTAGGTTGCCTTTTTGTCTGCTTCAAATGTAGAAGGACTTTGGTTGATGATATCTGCATTGTCAGGGTTGTACAGGACATATGCTACTTATAAATCATTGGGGTTCAAATATGACATTGTGCTCTCCCCATATATAAGAGAAATATTAATGCTGTGATAACTTTTCAGTTCTGTAGTCATCTTGTGCAGATTCTATAGCAGCATTCTTTTGTTTAAGGTAGGTGAAAAAAGCAGAGTACTGAAGAAACACAAATGTTAAGGTCTGATCTTCTGCATCTTTATTTCTTCCAATTTAATAAAAAAAGACCATAAAATGAAACTGCTAGAGGACAGGGTCACAAACAGGACTATGGAATTTTCCTTTCCAATATAAGTTTGAGATACAGAAATTTTACATGTGTCACAGGAGAAGCTGGACAACTAATTGAAAGAGAGATGTATTGAGTGTGATAAATCACTTTAAAATCCAAAAATCCCTATAGCTGAAAATAGCTGTGAAAGTATAATTTATTGTGTTGTTGCATTTCACTTTGTATCTGTTTATGGTCATTGCTGTTGGCAATGTTCTGGGTTGCATGGATGTTTTGCTTGCACCAAAATCACCAATGTATGTCCCAGAGTCTTCTCTGTCCCACTGGTTTCTCTTCTGAAGCATGGATACTCCCTTTGTACACTGTGAAGTCAGTCCCTTTTTCCTCAATATTCTGAAGTAAAAAACAATTTTGATTTCTTTTTGTTCTGCTCTCCTGCTGTGTTCCCTGTTTTTATGGGCATTCCTTTGAATTCTGCTTAAATTACTATAACTGTTCTAAATCCAGAATTAACTGATTTTACTCTACTCTCTCTGTTTCCCATTCCCCAAATGTAATTTTTCCCCTTCTCATTCACAAAGGCAATTTAAACAAAACTAATTTCTTTTTGGTAGAGTGAGCACCCTGTACTAGAGTCTTCCTATTCAAGTGGGATTCATCTTTGATCCACCAGTTTTGGTTTGCATGATATAGGATATAATTCACTCCATGTACAACTATGGGTTTCATTGCTACACTTCATGTGCGGTATATTGACTTTACACACATTATAGTTCTCACAATTGAGAAGACAAACCTTAAGAGTTCAAGTTGGGAGTAGTTCAAATGCTGTAGTAAAAGTCAAGGATGTCTGAAAGATGAGCAAGAGCTGAGTCCCATCTATTAATAAGATTTTTTTGCAAAAATTCCTCAGTTTCGTGCTTTATTTCAACTTTTTTTTTCAGGGGAACTTTTCTCAGTATATTTTATGGGTTCTATTGGCAGGTGAGGGGGGAAACTTCCACTAGTTTCAGGGATTAAAGAGCTTAACAGACTTACTAATGAAATTCAAGCTGTGGTGTGTTTTTTGTTTTTTTCTTTTTTCTCAGAGGTGGAGAGCAGAAAGAATGAGAAGTCAGTGAGATACACTTATATATAGTGGAATTTTAGTTTTTTTAATGACATGCAGAGTGATGGTCTTAGGAAGTTCCAGAGATTATTATTTCATGTACTGAAACTCTGTCTGTATCATCATGGATGAAGGTAGTGGTACTCATATTTCACCAAAACCCCCTCGTCTATACCTTATTAGGATGGGACCTGTATGTTCAAAGACTCATGGGGAGAAGGTTACAAGTTGTTTTGTTTGCAGGGTTCATGTCTAGCTCTCAAAAAGAACAGACACTACTACAGTTTTCTCAAATCTTTAGAGTCTAGGTGAACAAAGAACATGAAATTGTCTTTGAATAGAATTCAAAGGTAAATGTATTTGATATGTTTGCTAAAGATGAAACATGAAGGTGTTGCGTAAAAACCTCACATGGAAATATATGTGTAACATACATTATATATAACATATATTTATATAACTGTTAAACTGAGGAGGCATTATCAATAAATGTACTGTTTATATTTCTGTTTAAGCTTTCAGTCATTTTCAGGCACTATTTAGACAGTTTTATGAGATTTTGAGAATAGAAATTGCACTTTGTTATGTGAAATGTAGTCAGTATCTAGTTTCAGGTTTTAAGTTATTACATGCAGCTTAATTATGCTTAATGTTTCAGAAAAGACAAGAGTCCTCTCTGCTCCAGCAAAGAGTTAACCCAAACTTTGAGAAGGGAGTAATACAAAATATTACCTCAGTATTCCACTCCAGTCAGTTGTTTGTGCAGATGCGAATTCATGGACTGTTATAAAGGTAATGTGATTTCTGTCTTTTCAGTTAAGAAGAGATGATGGCCAAAGTTTTGTTTTGTGTGCTCCCATTAAGTAAAATCAATGTGCTAATCAAAAGATCTCCGTGTATCTTTTAAGAAGGAACTTCTTAAGAAGTATCAAGAATAGTGGAAACACATGCTCTGTGAGAAGAAGAGCAGTATTTGGTCTTCAGACAGCAACTGAATCTGTTTAAAGGTGCTTGCATCGGGTGGAAATGTTGAGGCTACTAGAACTAATGCCATATATGAAGTTGGAAATATTCAGTTGTTTGTGTATAAGCATTTTATAGTACATTCTAGTCTACTTGAGGTTATACAAAAATATTTTGCAGTAGAAAATATTTCAAACTTCTGTCAAACTAGTTGTCTGTTTTTATGACATATTTCTGAGTGTTGATCTCACTCTTACTGTGTGTCATGAGTTCATGAACATTTTTTCCTGGATGAATGTCCCATGTTTAAACATCTAACTGAAAATTCTGTTTTAAAATGAATGTAAATAATGCATGTTAGTATTTAATGAGTCTGATGTGCCTTCACAATAAAGAAACCGATAATAACAACTTCTTTTTGATTTGAAAAAGGTGCCTATTGTCGGAGAGAAATATGTTCTTCCATGAACAAAATAACTCAGACCTGCAGACTTTTGAGCCAAACTTATAAAAGGTTGTTATGAGCAGAGCACAGCTGTGGGAGTTAGGGCTCCCAAATTCTAATTCAAACACCCATTTGAGGTGAAGAATTTCTGACTCTCTCATCACTCCCCAAACACTCTCATGCCTCCAAAATATAGTATGAAGTACACAATAAGAGGCATCTAAACCTTATACTATTCCCTGTGCAGGTTTAGATACCATTCAGAATTTTTACAGCTTGTGTTTGTAAATGTTTTAAAACTGAAAAGCATTGTGTGAGAACTAAATCTTCTTTTAATAGCTTAAGTAGTTCTAGAGAAATAACACAGATTTCCTCTTATCGTTTTAATTACCAAAGGAAACTGATAATTTATCTTTCTTCTTTGATTGGTGAGTGCTTTTGATTTACACTCCTGTATATTCCATTGTTTCCCTAAAATCTAGTCTGTATGAATTGTAGAGACAGAAAAATCTTTCCTTCCTAGGAACAGCACACACAGAGCAGCACACAAATGTTGATGATACTGTTGATCTCTTTGGAAGGTTTACTTTCCAAAAATAAGAACTTATTTTTTCCAAAGCCATTAAGAAGGGGATGAAGCTGTTGTAGTCTTGGTTGAAGTGGTATCTATTCTTTGTCTTACGCCTTTGCCCTTTGATTCTCCTGGATAAACCTTTTGTGGAAGTGAACTCTGCATATTTTGCAGCTTACAATCTCAGCCCTGCACTTTTCTGCAGGTTATGAAAGTCTTTAAATATTTTCAAATGATGCAGATTGTGAAAATAATGCCTAACAGCAAATTATGTTTTGGGTTCTATGTTCTAATGTGTCTTAGAACTTTAGTATTCAGAACTTCAAATTAGGACTAAGATCCCATCATGCTTATACATTAGGGTTAAGTTCACAAACTTTAAAATTGACTCCACTCAACAATTGGGACAATTTTTATCTTTGACAAAGATGGATAATTCATAAGGTGAGGATCATCAAGGACTTAATTTTTACTGCTTCATGGCAAGGGTATAGAAAGGACGTGGAGGGTTGACAAAGACATTGCAAAGAAACTCAGTGAAATCTTTGCTTAAGCATTTCGTGCTCTGACTCTCTCACCTGATGCATTTCTATAGCAGATTGTCTATAAGATATAGATTAATTTGAAGTAAATGAACAGGAAATATTAGACCAGTCAGGCAGGTTAGGAAGGTCATGGGGACCAGATGGCATAAGACCAAGAGCTCTGAATATGAAATTCCCAAACTTCTGGCTAAGGGATGTAAAATGTCATTACAAATGGACTCTGAACTAAAGGACTAGGACAGCTGTTGAATCTGCCATCTGCCAGAAAGGCTTTAGAGATGATCTTGGGGGTGACAAAGCAGTGAGCCTGATTTCCATTTCTGTTAAGACTGTGTGTATGAGTATGAATGAAAACAATGTGTTTAGAAGAAGTTACATGTCTTCTGAATTTGTTTCCAGTAATAATGAGGATAAACAGAATCAAATGGACATAACACGCACAGTTTTTTAAAATGTCATTGATCAGGCTCCAGGCCAAAGGCTCATTACAAAATTTTGTTGCCATGGGATTGGAGGAAAGATTTTTAAAGAAGAGGAATCTATGATAGGCCTTAATGATGGCAGCATTTCAGAATGGAATCGATACTGGGACCACTTTTAATCAGCATCTCTGCTCTGGCAAGGGCAATGAATAGTGAAACCTGCAAGTTTGTGGATAAATTCTCTGACAATCAATGTCTTTTGCCTTCAATAACAATGGCTTTAATGGCAAGAATATCCAAAACAAAACTGAGCAGACCAAAAGTCAGCAGGCCAAGTTCAGTCTGAAGAAATGCATCTAGAAAAATATGACATGAACCATGCTGACATGATGCTGAACAAAGAATTGGCACTTAAGACTCAGAAAGGGGCCTCTGACATTTCTCTGAAGTCTCAAAGTCAAACAAAAAAATGTTAGGCAAATTTAGAAAAGTTAATGAGATTATCCTTGGGAACAGAGAGTGCCTGAAACAAGAGAATAGCAGGGCATCTGAAAACCGATATGCCCATATCTTAGGTATTGTGTTTAGTTTTGTCTTCACATATGGGGAGGATGTAGCTGAATCCAAAGAAGTATGGATAAAAACAGGTAAAATGCTCAAGATAGTGGTACAGCTCCCTTTTGCCGAGACACTTAAAGGCTGGGACATTTCATTTGAAGAAGAGAAGGCCGAGAAAGGTTATGACTGAGACTCCTGAAATCACATAGGCAATAGATAAACTGAGTACAGAATCCTAGATCTATGGGAACTTGAAACCAGTAAGGCTTTTGTTTAAAGCCAGTGACTGTAGTCCTTAACATAGTGATTTTCTTGAACTGACACTCGCTAGAGAGGTTGGAGGAAACTCCAACTCCACTACTGGCAGTACCAGTAGTACTCCCGCCTCTCTAGTGGGTTAGTTATAAATAGCCATCTCTCACAAAGATGCCCTTTAGTTTTCCTAATACTGGGCAGGCAGGAGTGTACCCACTGACAATATTAATTTAACCATTCCCCACACTGAGAACAACCATGTGGGGAATGGACTGTAGAAAGTTATCAGGCTTCTTGTGTCTCTGCTGTTACTGGAGGCAGCATACTGGGCTGTATGAGGATTAACCTGCACAGCAGGGACATTTCTTAGTTATCCTTTTTCCTTATTCAGTCCAAGGATTTTACATGTGGTTTCTTTCAGTGAATACCAAATCTATTTTTTAAACAAGATTGACTTTTTAATGATCTCACAGATGAGGACTGCATATTCCTCTGCAGTACCCAGGTTGTCTCGGCCACTGTGAAAGTATTGCTTTTAGATAACTATTTCTATGCAGAAATCATGATAATCTATAGGTTCTGCTTAATCTGGTAAATCAACAAGTAAATTGCAAGTCTCAAAAAGGTTAGGCAATGCTCAAAACTGAATATACTAAAAGGGCAAAACCAATGATCTCTTGGCAGAAAGGAGAAAGAAGTTTCTTATGTCATTTTGTTTTCCCAGCCAGTAAAACAAGTAACAAATACAGATTAATGTCACAGTCATGCACACCAAATTAAGGAGAAGGTAACAAGTCAATAGGTTTCTGGGTGTGCAAGAATAAATATCATAGGCAAATAGAAGTGGAATTAATGAAGTCCAGTGTCACATTTTATGTCATTTACCTAACTGGTAAGTTACATTGCCACAGGCCTCTGCAAGGAAGAGCCACCTGATTATGAGCCTTAGGTTACATAATTCAAAATATGTCCACATTTCTTTCCAGGGTAAGGAACACATACATAATTGAGTTAGAGAACAAATACCAGGGCACAGAAAACTTTAAACTTCTTATTTCGAAGAGACTATATGGCAAAATAATGAACAGATGGCAAACAAAAGGAATATGTTGACATTTCTTCAACCTGTGAGGCATATTAATCTCTCCTTCATTTTAGACAGTCCAAGGATCACTCACCATATGAAGTTTTTAGATGTCACAGTACAGGAAGCCTGTGTTGTAAAGGGGAAATATTTAAATCATTAAATTGTATACTATAGTTCTTTTGACTGAGCATTGCAACAAATGATAAAGTGCAACTCTTTTATTCTGAACCATTCAAGAATTATAAAGGACAAGCAGTTTCCAGAAGGTCTTGTTTGGAGAAATCCAGGTAAAGTTTTTCCATTCAGAAATGATCATACAGGTAATTTGGGTTGTTTACGATCAGGATGTTTAAATGAAGACTGTGGCATTTTTTTAATAATAACTTTAATAAATACTTCTGATGAGGATTTTAAAATTATTCAGTGTCTATGATTACACTCAGCTGGGTAACCTGTGAAAAGGATTCTATATGGAGATTTAAAAATAGTCAAATATTCTGATTTACAGTGCATTTTATGTGAAAAGCTGGCTAAATATAATTTTCCTGAGAAAATAACTTTTCTTTAGGACACATAATGCAATGAATGGATTTTATTTATTTGTTAAAGATAAACAAGTGTTTCTGTGATGTTTGTATTAGAAATAAAATTACGAACATGTTAAAATACTGTCCTGCATTGTCCTAAGAAAAACATTCCTATAAGGTAAATTGATAGTTTTATAAAATCTCGTATGTTTTTATTTGTTTTAAATTTGATAGAAAATAATGCTCACATAAAACACCTAGCAATAATTAGACTTACAGACACAAAGCACTCACTGTATTAATAGCAATATGCAGGTAAATTTACTCTGTTATCTCACTCCCTTGAATAATCAGTGGATAGTAATATTAAACTACAGAACAACTGAAGAGATTGCTAAATTTAAATGAGGTTCCTGATTTTTCCATTGACACTCACTGAAGTACAGAGCTCTCTCTCTCCAATCAATATGGTTTGCATACTTACACAGCCTATCTCAGAAGTCATTTCAGGCCCATCATTGTGTGCAAAAAGCATTTCATAAATCATTTGGAATTCTAAACAAATTAGAGAAAATTGTCCTTTGGATTAGAGAAGAAATTTGTTTAATAATATATATATTCTGAATTATTTCCTCTTCTATAATAAGCTGACTAGATTAAATTGAGAAGCTAGTATAAAAGAGTCACTGGGATATCTATTATTTCTTCATCCTTTTATCCTCTTGCAATTCTCTTGGGGAAGTGTACAAGTATATGCTGCATGAAATGTTCTTAACTGACATTAGGTCTCTCATCCCCTTAGGCCGTGGCTTTTTTCCTCCTGCTGTACTGACCATTAAGCAGCTCTTGTGGATGTGATCTGGAAATTGTTGTATTTTCACCTTCTCAAGCACTCATTGCATTTTGGTATTTCATGACTTTGTAAAACTTATATAAGATATAATACCAATTATATTTTAGTGTAATGTCATGAAAGTGACAGGCTATTGGTTCTTTGCTCTAAATGGGTGCAGGTGTCTTTTAATACATTATTTCTCATCTCTTGGTATCTATCTTTCATTCTTCTTTCTGTTTTAAATATGTGTGATTAAGGACAAAATAAAACTACCTACCCAGAGCCTTTGGGGAAGCCACATCGAATCTTTTCCCTTTGGTTAATCTTGGTTGGTGGAAAGCTGTATTTGGCAGCTTGGGCTTTGAGTGGGAAAATTAGGAGCACAATTCATGCCTGTGCACACTTCTGAATAATGCTGGTACATTGATTAGTTGAGTCAGTGCAAATTGTTTGCTGAAAGATAGCATGAGAGGTAGCATGGTGAGAAGGAAATTAACTCTGTTGCACAAACCTCTCAGTTGCATTCTCCACCAGTTATACTTAAAATACTTTGCTTTTTTGTACCCTGTTCTTGTATAGCAGCAGCTATAGAGAACAAGTACAGTGCATCTCCTATTCACTTTCCAGATTGGTTTAAATGAATCCAACCAGAAGCATTCCCCCAGGTTTAATATTCAAATATTAATTTGTACTAAAATATTATGCTCTTTTCTTCTTTTATTTTAAATTTCAACTCCTTCTCCCCATGGGAAAAGCAAAGGATGATACTAGCACAAGAATCTCATTTTACACTGCACCTGAACTGTCTCTCTGTTTTTATATTTTATGGTCCTGCAGTTCTTTCTTCAGTCACACTGACTGCATTAAATTATGTAGAAACAGAGGCTTGTGACACCTCTGAATCAGCCTGCAAGAGAATAAAAAATATTTCTTTTGCTTTCAGCCTGACTGAAAATCAAATTGCAAAAATTATATACAAATAGTATCACCAGTCTAATGAATGGAATTAAAGAAAGGCAAGGGCAAACCCATCGGTTTTATTATTTACCAGTGCTGAAGGATTAGCTCTAGAATTACTATGAATTTGTATTACTAAATGGTCTTTGAAAGACACGATAACTGGGTGAAATTTGAGTTTGTTAATATTTCTAAACAGTAGCAGAAGATGGACTCTCTGCCTAAGGCACAGGGCTGAAGCAAGGAACATTGAGTTCCCAGTCACAGACTTGCAGGGTGACCTTGACAAGTCACAGAACATATCTGTGCCTCAGCATGAGATGTGGGATATTAAAACATTTCCTAGCTCACAGAAGTGTTGGTAAAGCTCAATTAATCACAATCTTTCAATATCTTCACACAGAAGGGTCTAGATAAGAACAAAGTATTACTGTTACTAAAGCAGACCTCTCCTGAGCACTTAATTTTTCATTTTATATAAACTTTTTTAGTTTATATGCGCTGTCAGTGTACAGAGCCATAGATCCTTCAGATCTAGTTTGTGTGGAGCTTGTCAAGATACAGCTGTTTTTAGTGCTATATCCCTATTAGGATATGACACAATACATCATAACAGCTCCATCAGAGCCATTAGGGTGTAAGCTGTCAATGTGTAATAAGATTACTATGCATTACATCTCTGGTGGTGCTGGGATAATTCTGAACTAGGTATGCTATCTTTGAGTCAATATTGATGTTGCACTGTTAATGAATGCAGCAGTATTATTTTGATGTGGACTTAGAATATATTCTCCAGTATGTGTGAAGAGCATTTTTTTTAAACAATAAGTAACTTTAACTTTTCCAGAAATTCCCAAAGATGTTCTTCTCAGCTTCTTCATGTACTAACATCCTGCAAGTATTTCTATTTGCAAATGAAGGTTTAGTATTCCTATTTACAAATGAAGGTTTTTCTTGTTTGAGGGAAGGACAAAAAATAATAACCTAAATATTATATTTAGGTTATTATTAACCTAAATAATAACCTAAATATTATCTCTAAATAATAACCAAAAATATTCAAAAATATATAATCCAATACGTGGCCTTGGATTCCCTAGACTATGGGAAGTTTGCCTTCTGAATACCTACTGAGATAGGAACAACTTCCAATGTGCTTTTCATCTCTACAAAAAGTGCAATTTTCAGACAGAAAAAAAGGGAAAAATTATTCTGCCTTACCCACAACATTAGTCAGGGTATAATTTAAATAAGAAAAAAGAAACATTCAATTAATTTGAAGTGCATTCAGAACCTTCTGCTGGTTGTCTAACAACAATCTAAGATAGATACCATCAATGAAAAACAAAGAATCATAAAATGACCTGGGTTGGAAGGGACTACTGGGTTGGAAAGATCATCTACTTTTAATTCCCTCGCCATGGACAGGGATACCTTTCACTCGACCAGCTTGCTCAGAGATCCATCCAACCTGTCCTGAAATGTTTTCAGGGATGAGGCATCTACTACTTCCCTGGGCAACCTGTTCCACTGCCTCATCACCCTCACAGTAAAGAATTTCTTCCTTATACCTATTCTAAACCTACTCTCTTCCAGTTCAAACCTATCCCACTTTGTCTCTCACTACATGCTCTAACGATGAGAACCTTTTTGATTCAAAGAAAGATGCTGTATTAAGTTTTTGCTTCCCTGTCTGCACAACACCTGAGCATCAACCAGTCAGTGGGGAACTTACTCTTCTCATCCCTTTGTGAAGGACCATTCTTTGGGAGAGCTGGAGGGCTGACTTGCCTGGATCACAGTAAAGTCTATAGCAGTACAGGGAAAAAGGTGAGTTTTGCTGGTATTTTAAAATCATCACCAGGAATCTGCATTCTATGTATGAAACTCTTGTTCTCAGTATCTCATTCCTGAAATTATTCCTTGATCAAAATGAGCAAGGTGACCAAGCTTCAGTAACAGATATGTGCCTGTACAGTTCTCCTGAGAACTTGTACATGCACACAAGTGAGCCTGTACAGGAGGAGGTTGTGGTGTGCCTTGAGTGAAGAGAGACGTGAAAGGACAATACAAACTCCAAGTGCTTACAATATTTTCAAGTCTTCCCAGAGAAGACTGAGCTGAGTGGCTTCAAAGGAGCTTTAACATAGCACTTGGCCAACAAGAATGTTAGTAAGTCTTCAGGAGGTCTGAAGTCTCTCCTAAAAGAGGGGGTTACAGCCTCTCACAATCCTTTGTCTTGTGAAAGTGTGAGCTGTTTGATTTTTCTGAGCCTGTGGAGGGGCACAGACCGGCAGGCCTCGAGTCAGAAAAGCTTAATAAATTTTCTAGAAATATATATTCCAAAAAGTTCAGACTGAGTAAGAAGAGAAAGCAATACAGTCATTTTTCATAATGATAAAAAGTCTTGTTCAAAGTCTTTCTCATTAAAAATTAAATAACTTTTGGTGCAGGAATAGAAGGTAAATAGGAAATGCATTCAAAGACCTGACACTTATGCTGAATAACAACCAGGAAAACATGCTATGGTCCTTGAAGGAGACAGAGAGCACAACTAAACAAGGAAAAATACAGAAAAGAGAAGCTAAAATTAAAAAAAAAGGCAAGTGAAATGAGGAGAATTGTCAATGATCTGACAAGTAGCAGGAGTACAGGCTTTTTCTGTTATTAGGGCAAACAGGAAGATATAAGAAATTCAAATGCTTTGTGGGTACAGGCTGACATGGGGAAATAATGTGCTGAAGGAAAGACTTGCTTATAGGCAGAAGGAATTTGCACATTTGAAATAGTAGCTAGCAACATTGTATGGAGATAACCACAATGTTCAACGTCAGTATTTGTGTCTTTGGCTAGAGTAGTCCACACAGGAGAGATTGAGAAAAGTCAAAGATATTAATTAAATCTTCTGCTCTAGAAAAAATTCCCCTCTTATGAATAAAGGAGCCTTCAGTGGTATGAAAAGACACATAAAATGCTGGAAATGATCTATAATAGGTAGTGAAGAGCAAAACTCTAAGAACAAATCTATCTACAGTGTGAATTATATTATTTCCCTCATGTAGACATCCCAAGAAAAGATTGTGAGGTTTTGAAAATCTCCAGCTTTTCATGGTAAAATGTTCAAAACTCAAAAGATTTCTGAAAGTGTTAAATAGACATTAAAGGATGCTGTTCATAATTTCAGTGTCAAGGACAAAATAAATATGGAGAAAAATTTTTAAAACATTAGTTAATTCAAAACCTCTTCCAAACAGAGCAAGAACACCAAAGAACATATGCCTTCAAAAGAAACATTTGCTGAGACAGCAGGAATCAAATTCTTCCAGAAATTAAATGCTTCCTTGCCCTTGCTACAGGTTTGTTTCATTTTTTCTGTCCTTTTTTTTCTTGGAAGGCTATTTTTGAACCACAGTCCCCAGATGGTTAAAAACCTTCTTCTGATTCCCACACTAAATTTATTCATAATAAGTTTATATTCATTTGTCCTTGTGCCAGCACTGTCCTTTATATATCTATATTGTGTAGCTATTTGTAGATTAAATTATTAATATTACAAAAGATAGTATCAATTTTTAAGAGACATCACTAGATGAGATTATGAAGATAAAATTCACTGTTTCAACAGCTGTTTGATCATAAAGTTATAGCCTAAAAAGATTATAAATACAATAAGAAGTGTTTTCACATCACTTTGAGGGAAACAGATATGTATCTTTTTATTACTTTTTTATGATATTCAGTAATGAAATACAGTTAAAATAAATTCCACTAAAACAGGTTTTGAGGAAAAAGCAAGCTAGGTTGAGTTGCTGTTTTCTTGTTAAATGCAGAAGTCTGCTCTTCAGCCTTGGTACAAATGGTAGGACGGGTTCTCCTTTGGACCACGCTAATTATTTGGTTGACATTGGTAGCAATATGACAACTAATCTGCCACTGCATAGCAACCAGCTAATTTTGAAGTAGATTTGGACAAATGGATTGTTCAAGGGAGGGAAATTGAAATTGTTAGGATGAAGGAATAATATCCTATGGAAACATACTGTAGAGACTATATTGCAAGGTTTTAAAAGTCTTTTTGAGCAGTGAAGGTGCCTGTGAGTATTAACAGTTCTTGATATATTAGTATATGAATGACAGACATGAATGGTTTCTAGATTTTTTCCCTTCCCGGTGTGAAGGAGGAATGCCGAGTAACTGCCGTCTGTCAGACCCTCTAGGATACATTACAGGGATTCCCCTGCAGTGCTTTCCCTTCTGTGAAGGATAGACTGAAGATGTGTGAAAAAGTAACTGAAATCACATTTCTTGGCAGAATGGAATTTCAAATTTACTTTCCTAATCTTGGTTTTAATTGCCTGCGGCCCATCCAACAATGCCTACCCACAACTGGACACCTCATTCCATATGCTGTATATCCTTAAGCATTGGTCTGTATAAACTCTGTCAACACTGAGCTGGTGACTCCTTTCCTTCTATCTCTTTGTTTTTCCTCCTGGTTTTTGGTATTACAGGGACCTTCTTTATTAGCCTTTTCCACCTGAGAAATACATGACCCTGACCTGAAGCAATGCAAGTGAGTAGGCTGGCTCACTATTTTCACTGCCTTTCTACATGATGCCTCTGCCTTTCCTCAGCAGACACGAGGTACCAGAGGTATCTCAGAGATGAGGAGAGTGTGTCTGCCTGCCTGCTCACCCTGTAGCTCTGGGGGACAAGTAGGGTGAATATGAGAATAGCAGTTTGTGCCCACAACAGCAAGAGTCCCACTGTGAAAGGAAAATGGTATTGCTGCTTGTATTTCAGCTGATCATAAAAGTAAAAAGGATATAGTAGCCCAAAGGATAAACTGAATTCAAAGGTACTTGTAGCTGCTCTGAAGCTTGTGCTATGAAAAAAAAAAAATCAGAAACAAGAGATTCATTGAAGCCCTGGATTTCCTGCACTTGTGTTTGGCATTGTTATTTTAATCTTCTGACCTCATTTTGTGTTTCTGTACTGTTTGTCTTCTCTGGCAATGTTTAACTTAGTAGGTTAAAATTAGTCTTGTGTTATGGAGCTACTGCACTAGGCTACTGGGATTTTTCCCTCTAATCTTCCCCTGATCTTTATCAACAATTACTCAACATCTGCATAACTC
Organism: Haemorhous mexicanus; assembly: GCF_027477595.1. Taxonomy (NCBI): domain Eukaryota; kingdom Metazoa; phylum Chordata; class Aves; order Passeriformes; family Fringillidae; genus Haemorhous; species Haemorhous mexicanus. The sequence goes on from NC_082343.1 coordinate 53,484,663, forward strand.
TGTCTTTCCTGTGTCTAAACAATTACACCTGGGAGGCTGCCAGCTCATGGTGGTGGCAATTGGCACCTTTGATGAATGTGACAAAAATATTATCCACTTAATACATTTAATCTATGGAAAAGAAAGAAGCCCCCAGCTCATGCACAGTAAATCTGTACCTGCTTACCCTTCATTCACCATCTCCACCTTCCCCAGGATCCTCCCCATGTTTCTGCATTCTGAACCAGGCTCAGATTAAGGAAGTTTCCTAGGAAAACTGTTGGAGCAGTTCTGCATTTCAGCCTAAATAAACTCTACCTGATGGTAGAGTACCTGCTGGCACTTTGAAGATCCTTTCTCCTGAAAGAAAATGACAAATTAATTCCATCCCATGATAATTTATGTATAAAACAAGTTTGGAAATTAACACAAAAGTAACCTTTATCTTCTGTGAGAACATATGCTGAGAAATATGTGATGGCATCCTATTTATGCAGCAATTAAACGTGATCTTCTTTATCTTCATCAGCCTCTGGGAAAAAGCTACTTCTACAGCAATTCTTTGGGCTTATGACAAGTTTAGCTGATACCGGAGACCTCTTGGTAAATTGGCCATTCATATCTATTATCAGTCCCTTAACATCAATACTGGTATTAAGATATTATTATTTAAGTGGAAAAACCTGCTAAGAATAAGAATTCTGATTATTTTGTGATAGATCAGAGGTCCAGATCAGAGGTCTAGATCTTTAATAAGAATTATGAATGTTAATGTTCAAATTCTAACCCTTCTGAAAAGATATATATTTTTTCAGAAAATATAGACATGAAGTTTTGTCCATATTTGTGAAAGCATTGGAATTTTTTGATTCTATTATGTTTTTATGCAGAGGATTTTGAATTTAATTTAATTGATTTCTGGATAATGAAGAACTGTGCCAATAAAAGCCGCATGTATCTACTTAATATGAACAGCAGTTATTCTATTTTTTTTTAGTTGTCTATCTTTGTTTACGAGTAAAGAAATACATTTAATAGTTAAATATAGATTATATAAGATACAATTAGAATGTTATATATTATGTACTATTCACCTTTTATAGCACAATCAGATCATTTTGTGGATGTCCACAACCACTAAAACAGCTGAGGAAATCTAACTGATGCTTGAAACTACATAATGTTCTGAAATAGCAAGAAATATTCAGGTTTTGTATGTCAATCTTCCTAGAAAATACTCAAATGGCCTAAAAGCATACATTTCTACTGATGAAGCAATAAGAAGAGATTCTGATCTTATGCCTCCTGTTCTAATAATCAGTTTTTGTTACAAACATTTCTTATTCCTGCCACCATTTTGGACTGATCTGGAAATGTACTGCTCTTGGGCTGAATGCTTAATCAAACAGTGATGCCACTAGAGCCAGTGGCTATGCTGGAATGAAATTATTTTTGTCAGAGTTCATGTTCACAGGACTGGCTCCTGAATGCTCAGTAGCAAAACAAAGATATTAAATATAATCATTATAGTGGACACTTTCAAGTGCCCATGAGACCTTCCTTTAGATATGTATGATTTCAGAAGGCAACCTTGGATATCTAGAGATCTTAATCACCTTGTATTTTCTTTGCCTTAGCTCATACCTTGAGGACTCAGTTCTTAGGCAGATCAGTCCCTTAGAAACTTAAATTTTCTATTCAGTCCTTGTCCATAACTGCCTCGTAGGTTTGTTCACCAGTGCCAGCTGAACATAAACACCATTAAAATGCATACAGCTAGATGGGAACTATCTAAATTGTGAGAGAGGTGGAGCTACCTGATTATTTTTCAGTGCTGAGCACAGGAATGGTAATCTGCAGTGTAAATGAGTGTTCTGGTTTAGGGCTGAGATAATGCAGATGGGCTCTGTTTATTCAGTTATTGAGTACAGGGCAACCCTGCCCCAGAACTCCTGCATTAAAGGCAAACGTAACAAATACCTTTTTTAGGTAAAAAATGAGCACATATTTAGATCTCTAGAATGCTTAGTAACTTCAAGTTACGTGAGAGACTGCAATCAGGAGAGACTTGAGTAAATCAGGAAAGCTGATGAGAAAACAAGCAGAGTGGAATGCACAGTCATCTGACTCTCATTAATGACATCTCCAGGCCAAGATTAGAGAAAGATGCTGAGAAAAAGTGATTATTTTCCCTTTCTCTTCTGAAAAACAGCTCATTATTACAACCACACACCTGATTTCAACCATCCAAAGCAGAGAAAATCCCAAGGTCACTAGATTCCCTTCATGGATGTTGAGTAAATTGAACTGGTAGAAATTTCATCTTGATTTACTAGCATTGTCATGCTTTTTTAAAGTTAAGAATAATGCAACTGGGATCTATCACTTGAAGTGTTATTGGCAGGAAATCTAAAATTATGGGCACACATTACACAGCAGCAATGAACATTAAGAGTGAAAGCCTGTCTTTTAAGAAAACAGCAGGAATATAAGCTTCTGAGTCTTATAGCAATAATGTTTTATGGAGCTACAGTAGATCTTCCAGAAAGATGTTGTGGTGCTATAACACATTCAGAGAAGGACAATGAAGCTGGTGAAGCGTCTGGAGCACAAGTCCTGTGAGGAGCAGCTGAGGGAGCCAGGGGTGATTAGCCCAGAGAAATGGAGGCTCAGGGGAGACCTTATCACTCTCTACAACTGCCTGAAAGGAGGGTGTAGCCTGGTGGGGTGGCCGAGCTCAGAAACAAGAAACAGGACAAGAGGAAGGAACCTCAAGTTGCACCGGGGGAGGTTTAGATTGGACATTAGAAAAAATGCCTTCACTGAAAGGGCGGTCAGGCCTTGGAACAGGCTCCCCAGGGAAGTGGTGAAATTGCCATTCCTGGTAGCTTTCAAAATATGTATAGATGTGGCACTTCCAGCATGGTCTAGTGGTGGACATGACTGCCAGTTTAATGGTTAGACCCAATGGACTCAATGATTTTAAGGGTCTTTTCCAGCCTTGATGATTCTATGACCTTTGAAGAAAAGACTTGCAAAAACTTTCAAAAGCCTTTGGATTTCAAGAAGCTTTTGCCAATTAAAGAAATGTCATTGGAGTTTGTTATCAGATTCCCTTTTTCAAGAGGGGGAGTTACTGTAATTCTAGCACTGTATTTTTTATTCATCCCACAGGGACCAGCCTAGATCTTATGAATATGGGGTTTTGTGACAAGAACATTTCTTTAGAACATCCTCTCTTTGTATACTTTTGCCACAGGTGTGGGAAAATGTCATTCTTCTGAAACTTTTGTTGAAAGATTTTTCCATGTGTTTCATTACTTACCTGTTCTAGCTACTGTATTTTTTCAAATGTTGTGTGCTCAAAGACAGGAGTATCTCTTGGTTATATTAGGCTATGAAATATACTGGAACATAGCCACTTTGAATAAGGACTACATGTTAGTATTTCTGTAAACAGAAATATAAAGGACTGCAATGGACTTGGGTATTCCCTGGGATATGCTCTCTTGTGATCCATTGTCAGTGCAGTGATGTTGCCAGGAAGAGTCTGAGTTAGGTTCTCCTGAATCAAAGCTCACACTAAAGGTTTATGTATCCTACCTGTGTCCTACAAGCATTATCCTTGGAATCAAGTTATGATAGGATCTAAGTTTAAGAACTCTACTAATGAAACTTTTGTTCTCCCATCACTAAATTTTAAAGAAATAGCTGTGAAATGGAATTTATATATCTACCTATTTATTTATTTATTATATAGAAAAGCATTTTAGGGGCTTTTAAATATTCTTTCAGTTTGGAGGAGTTTGAAATACTACATTGAAACATAAAGAATTACCTGTAAACTTATGAAATTAAAGCTAACTGGAAACAGACACTTGAGTCTGATGTTATGATTATCCAAGCTGGATAGTATGTGAAATATAGATGCTATTAGAAGTTGAACATCAAAAGAAGTTTTAATATTCATTCAAGTCCGGCTATTTGTGGCAGCAATTAAGTTACTATATTTTTTGATGCCTTATTACATATTACTGACCTCTGTCTTATTTCCCAGTGGCATAATCTCAAAATATGCTGCTAGGATAAATGTAAAATATGTGTATAAGAAGTGTTCTCTAATATTTTCAAGACTTCCATAAACTTAATGGAGTGAAAATGGTCCTTGGGGACATTTCTAGAGGAGACTCTGCTCTTTCTGCCGTGACATGTCCACATTGAATCCAGCCAGGTAAGGCCAAGATCTGATAAAAGAAGCAACCATCTGATTTCTGATTGCATATAGGTTGCCTGTTTGAAACTCCAGACAGTATGAACCTCTCCACTTCCAGAGAAAGAAGAGATGAGGCTCTCCAGAGAAGAAACTGAAGCAAACTTTTTGCTGTTCTAAAACCAAGATGGACATTTAGAGTATTCCCATTGCTACAGTGCAGGAGGTTCTGTATAGATTTAGTAGATAGGGCACCTGGTTGGAAAGCAGTGACAAATACTGGAGTTTTATCAAAACATTTATCCTTGTGAATTTTTTTAATGTTTAATTAAAGACACATTAAAATCTTGATATGTTAATAAAACATCAGCATTTTGCACTGCAGTACATTAGTTGCCTTAAACTGCCAAAGAAACAGTGAATGTATTCTGCATGGCAACTGCTTGACATGTTGGTTGTTTAATCATTAAGAGCTAGACAAATACTCTAAAATATCTTCTGTGCATTTTTGATTGAGTTCTACATCCATTTCCTATTCCTTTTGCACTTGCTTTCAACAAAGGCTTGAGCAAACAGGCTTTATTTGCACCATTCTACACAATAGGTGACATTTATTACTGTACAGAGGAAATAGAGAAGCAATACACCTGGGTGCAAAACTGATTCAAAAGTAGTTTTTGTTTTATTAGGGATTTACTGTAATCTAACTGGCTTAACGCTGCCTGTTGCAGAGCAGGTTTGATGTCTCAAAAGAGCAGCTTCAGAGACACACATCACTCAGAGAGATGGACAACAGTGGCACCCAGCTGTCCCACTGAGAATGGGTGACTTCTACAGGCTGGGAGGTAGCAGAACCTCCATTGTCTGTAAAAATTTGCAGTCCAAGAGAATGAAGATGTGTGTAACAAAACATGGCAACTGAGAGTGATCTATCAGGCTTCTGCGGTTCCCCCCTGCCTTTTGTCAAGTTCAAAAGTCTTCCACTCAAAGACTTTCCAACAGAGTGAAAGGAAAAAGTAACTTCATCTCAGTTTTCCAGAAAGGTATTCAATAGAAAACTAATATTGGTGGCTACGAATTCCTGAAAAGCTGTGTGACTAAAGAGGATAAGAATTAAAGTGTTCTAAAATTTATTAATGTTCTTTATCTACTGAAATTCCCCAAGAGGTCCAAAACCTATTAGAAACCACAATCAGAGATCAGAACAATGCATCAAATAATCTGAACTCTTACAGTTTAATCTATGAAGCTCAGTATTCTATTGTGCTGGACAAACCTCTGACAGAGGCTGTTTGCAATCCTTCTAAAGGAATAAAGCAAATAAATTCAGGAAAATCTAGATTTACTCTTGCACATTCTGCAAGCAGAAAAGAGCTAGGCTGGAAGAATACATTGCTAATTGTGAATTATTCATCTCACTCTAGCAATCAGTAACATCCACATTAAACATTAAAGACCTAGATTCACAAGGAGAATGTAGGCACATAAATACCTCTTCAGGCAGCCAGGGTTGACATTTAAATGCTAGTGGTATTCAACACCCCCGCAGCACCCCTCCCACCTTTTCATAGGTGCTTAAAACTGCATACATACTAAAATTTCTGTTGAAAGGCATCAGAATAACGTCCAAAAAATTTAGCAGCTAGGAATTAGTAGGTATTCATTTTATTGTTTTTTCATGTCAAAGTTCACACAATAATTCTCTTTCTTATTGTGGTTTTGGTATCTGATTGTTCGTCTTGCAAAAGATACACTCAGAATCTGTTTTACTAAAATATTACTGGTCTAGCTTTAATCCCAGAAGCTTAGTTTCTGTACTTCTACCTGGGTGCTGACAGAAGGTGCAGAGTCATTCTCCAATGACAGTGGTCTAATAAATATTTTGATCTTACCCAGACACACACACAAATTGAGCATCAGGAATTGAAATACATTTCATTTGACTGGAATAGCTATAACATCAATAACAAAAATATTCCTTTTATAACTATATGATGGTTTTATGACTCTCAGTGATACTGATTGCTTTTCTTAGTTTAACCCTTGGAGCTTGGAACCTTGCCTGGTTTTGCAGGGGAGAATGGCTAATAAGATGGTGATTATTGATTCCTACTAGATGGTTCAAGCTCCAGTAGAAAGAAAATGTCCAGTACCTTTTGTGCCTCCTCCAGGGTGAACAGGAATCCTCTGGCAGCTGTTTCAGAATGACTCTAGTTCCTCAGTTATTGAAGAGAAGTATCAAGTTCCCACATTTAAAAGAGGGTTATGACCTTCAAAAGGAAATTAGACTTCATAATACCATGGGACTGTTCTTTTGTATTTCTTTTGGGGTGCTGTTCAAGGACACAAGTATTGACAAAATTCTTTAAATGAAATATGGAATTTATACTAACTTTTTATATCCTTTTCCAAAATAATTATGCAATTCACTCTCTTTTTATTCAATCATCTACCCCTTTTCTGGGATTAGTGTTTTTCCCTCAAATATTTTCAATATGAAAAAGATAAGTCTTCAGGCTGATTAAATGCAACTGAAGTTTCTGGGGATGCTCAGGTATAAGGATACCACAAAGCTTGTTAAGATAATTTCATTGCTGCGTTTGAAGGATCTGCGCATACGTCAGCTCATCAAACACTCTTTCCTTGGCTCACTTTTCAAACAAGCAGCTGAGGAATAAACCTTATGGAGACTGGACTTCCCTGATAAATTTTTCCCCTCTTCTCTTGTCAATTTGGCCTCAAGTCACCGCTTAAGGAAGCTGTTAGTTCAGCATGGGTCTGATCACCATTGTGTGAGTATATCTCATATATGCCATAGAAGGAGTGGTGGAACACAGAAGCTCTTCAGTTGTTTAGACTTATGCTGCATAAACTACTTCTTATTATAGGTATATGAAAATTCTCAATTGAAGATACTTATGTGACTCAAAAGATTAAGTTCCATCATAAATGTTTGAACTACAGTAGTCATCTGCTATGAGGTTGGAAATTAGGAGAAAATAGAATGGGAAGTCAGCAATCCTCATTTAACTTCTGAGATCCCAGAAAGGAATGAGAAAGCCATGATGGAGAAAGGGAAAAGTAAGAAAACCAAAGTGTGATATGTTGGAAATCTTTAACTCCCTTTGAATTTTAGCATTTCAGGCATGAGTGTGTGAAAAAAATATTTAGTCACACTTGTTTGTCCTTTAAAAATATTTCACACAAAACCTTTTTTAAATATAAGAATGTTATCTAGTGAATTCCAATCGTCGCCTGCAAATAAGGTCTTTAAAGCAAAAAGAAAACATTACCATATCTGAATAGAAAGAGACTGTACCAAAAGGCTTTCCAGTTTTATGTATAAAGCCTCCATTTATATATGCATAGGAAGTAATTTAATTGAAGCCAGTCTAAAAGGTAGTTCTGATTTTTTAGAAAATGTAGCAATTTGTTGTGAACAAAATCCTTCAAAAAAATTTTTCTGCAATATTTGCTAGAGGTGTGCAGTAATTGATTGCTGAATTGCAAGATCTCTATCAGTGTAGAAATAATTAATAATATCACATGAATAGGACCATATTTGAACAAATAAATAATGTTAATTTTAATAGAAGTATAATGAAAGCAAAAACAACATTTGAATTTTTTCCCGTTTTTAGTACATGATTAAAACCTTTGGGTAGGTGTTTCTGTTGGAACAGAAAAATTGAAAACAGGAAATTGTCCAGATTTCCAATGGCAAAGTAAATCTCAGTGGAATAATTATTTTGATATTAAAACAGTTTTATTCTGGAGTGAAGCATTTATTGAATAGCTGTTCTGGTAGAGTTTACAGGGAGAGCTAATTCTACTGTAGTTGTAATAGGCAATTTCCATGTGCAGGCATGCTTAAGGTTGTGCAGAATATGGTCTTTGGAAATACTGCTCCATGCCAAGATGTTTCACAGAATATTTATTTTTGCTTGTATTATAAAGCAAAAAAATCCATCTCTGTAGATACAGGTTTGTGAATGGGATGAATGGGTACTTAACAATTAATAGCCTGGCTTCAAAATATGAGACAGCTGTTTCAGCTGGTTTCCTCCACATGTGACTCCAAATATTGCAGTGGGATGTGATCTCTATATATAGTTTAGACACAGACCTCCAACTCAAAGAATCTCCTAGAAAAAGATTCAGTTGGAAAGTAGGCACTTAGAATGGATAAGCTGCTTTCAAGTTTTCTGACTTCTGCCCTTTAAAGGAATTGTATCAAGTTTTTGAAAAATGATATCTTAACTTTGAAGGACTGTGAAATATTCTGAACTTTTCAGGTCATCTGCTTTTTTCAGTCATGATATTCCACTGATATTTAAAATGGGAAACCGTAGATGCTTTCCTCAGACTGTCAGCTCTCTGTTTTTTAATGTGTTTGAGCAAGAGCTATGTGTGAGAGGGAGAGAAGATATCCCATTTTTATCACCTTGATCAACCACAAGCAGTTAGTTTCAACTGAAATTCTTTGAATTGCCGTGTGCCTGTCCAGGCTGACTAATGAAGCTGGGGATGAAGAGTGGAGTATAAGTATATGGCATGAGAGAACAACTTTGGAAAGTGGGATTTCAGAATTTTGAGCACAGTACTGGTTTGACACTTTCAAGATTCCTTGTTCTGCTTAGTAAATTAGGTTCATACATTTGCAAAGTCACATGTCAGGTATGTTTATGCTGTGTGATACATACTCTACGTAGTAATGAAATTCTGGAATTCTGGTGTGTCATTCCCCCCCTCCCCCAATCCAATTATGGATGTACTAAAGTGTACCACAACTTCCTTCCTGCTTGGACTCAGATGTCCTTATGTGGAAACCTGGGTTTGTGGTAAGAAGGAGAGGGCTGATTTCACCCTCTTTCAACCACAACAGAGCACTCCTAAATCCCACAGTATGACTGGTTTTTGCTTTCAACAGGACTGTCTATACAGAGAAACCATGAGAAACAATTGCTTCAAAAAAATACAAGGACAAATCATGCAAGCAGCAATGATGTCCAATTACAAAAGGCTGGATCTGTCAGTTCCCGGGTCCCTCATTCACTCTTATTTATTTTCAGATCTGCATTCTAGTTGTACTTGACAGGAGCAACAAGATAAAAAGGGAGAACTAGTTTTTGGACAATTAGTATCTGAGTTATGCACTGTTCCAGGCCTCTACAAAGTTTCCCATTTCCCACATTAGCCATGTGGTAAATGCCACAATGGCAATCATTGTGGAATCTATTTGGTGCCTGGGTCTAGTTAATCATAGCCATAGATGTTGTCTTAACCCAAATTCTGCTGCCAACATCACATTAGACAAGCACTTTCTAGATCTGCTTTGAGCAGCATGACTGATATCTGTGATATGGAGATACACTCTGCAGTTTTCCTGTGGTGAAATTGATGTAAGTTTGGAAATACGAACAATAATAATTATTTTATATCTGTGAGTTTAAGTCCTTTCTTTTCTGAAAGCAAAGCTAAGAAATATGTCGTCTTCTTAGAAAAAAAACTGTCAAGATATTTTCAGTGTCAAATTAAAGCAAATTTTACAGCTTTGCATTTTAAGAGGCTTTTGACAAGAGTGATGATCATATGGGGAAGGATTAACCTACAGAAAGTCCTGTAAGGTGGTGATATTCTAAGGAAAAAAAAAAAAAAGAAAAATAAAGTGTTGAAAAAGATCCCTCTTGCTCTGGAGTGGTTAAAAGTCAAAAATAATGGAATTGGCCTCCAATGAATCAAGAAAATCCTGTAGGAAAATACCTTGTACAGTTAGAATAAAGGAATTTGAATATGACGATGTCAATCAGCAACAAAAGTATTGCATGTTGTTCTCTCATCCCTTCTCCTGTAACCATAAATTATTTTTTTTCAAGATGACTCACAGATGTCTGTGCTGACTCTGCTCACAAGTGTCACCAGTTTGCATGGACAGTCTTGCAAAATTTGGCCTTGGGCTTCCAAGACCCAGACAGTTCTGCATGTGTTTTCCTGAATGTAAACATTTAAAGTTTGCAAGCCCTTACAAGCATTTATCAACTCAGCCTTTGTGCTGCACTGGCATCTGCTTGTTTTAAAGATTTGGAGGGTAGCACAGCTTTTCATCACGATAGGCTTTGGAAGATCAGATAGCTCAGAGCCAGGGAACCCAATGAAGTCAGAGGCTCAGGAGTAGCTGCTTCTAGCCAAAGGCTTTGCTTCAGTAGAGGACAGGCCTGCCAAAAGAGAGGAGAATGTGACTAATTTTTGATTCTTTAGAGAAATCATTAAAAAACTTCCAGCCTTAATGATCAGCTGATAACTATTTACAACTGCAATTAATATCTCCAGATAAGGAAGTGTTAAGAACTAATATTTCTGGGGGCCTAAAGTTAAACATTAAGGTTTGCTGAATTATGTAATTATATGTTTCATTTCTCTTCGCCTTTTAAGCAATCTTTTTGGTGCTAAATGCAGCTCTGGACTTTTATATCCCACCTTTCTCTTTTTTCTATAAGATCATAGTTAATTTAAACCCTTGAACTTTCTATAGGGGTCTTCCTGAAACCAGAGTCTTTAACACGCATGCTTTCTCTTTCCCTATCTAAATTTCAATTATTTTTTAAAGTAAAACTTTTTCCTAAATTTCTATGAAATTTGTTGTTCAATTAAACAATTTTTGTGTCAGTTTGTGAAAATTACACATCAGCTTTTGACTAAGATTGTTTTGATACCCTCGTAACAAGAAAAAATCAAGTGTAGTGATCAAATATTCATTTGCTCAATATCTGAAAGATAAATATTATGTTGTTGCTAGAGAGGTAAATGTTCTCCATTCTCTTTGTGTTTATTCACTTAATTACACCTGCAAAGGCTCCAAATCATTTAATGTATGTTACTATTGCTAAGTGCTAAATACAGATGAAAAGAAGTGTTGAAAGGAAAATGTGTGATCAGTTTCTGTGTTGGCATTCACATATGCTCTTAACCTAGCACTTGCATTTTGTATATTTTGACAGAAGAGTTAAGATCCTGAACACTTCTTTACATACGTAATCATGCAGTTATGGTGTGTCAAGAGCACATGTTCTAATTCATTGCAGACTGAGAATTCAAGAAGTGAATTAGAGGCTCTGAAAAAAGTTGTTAGACCTTCAGAACTGAATTAAGGCCAGCTTCAAATATCTTTACACTGAAGAGCTCAAGAGCTGCAAAAGAAATAGGATGGTATTCCGTTCAAATGGAGATGTAAACACCTGTTTCATAATTAATAAATCTCCAATTGCTGTATGTAGGAGTGCATTTCTTTCCCGTCTTTGCCTGTAGATCTTCAAGGGTCCATTGAATTCAATGGAGCCATGCAAATTCTCATTGACCAAGCATCTGACTTCTAGTGTCATGTAAATTAGATACTAATAATGTCATAAGGCCATTTGGTTCATTTTTCTGCCACGTTGAGATTATAACCTACAGCATATTGTGCAATTCAGATTATTAAGAGAATGAATTTTCTCTTATTTCCCAGGAAAATTCAAGATTTAGTTATGCTCATGATTGCAGACTTGCACCTTGAGGTTCAAAAACATTTCTTAATTTTCTTTTCTTTAACCATTTTTTCCCTTAGATGGTTAAATACTTTATTTTGCTCAGCAAAATTCTCTCTTATTGGTTGCATGGGTCACCGTGTTGGAAGCCTATTTAAACAAATACACAAATGTTTTAAGACACAGTGATGCTCCTGGTGAAATGGGAATTTTTTATTATTAGATCAGGTTTTATTTCTTAAATGCTCTACTGCCACAATCTAAATCCTCTTATAAATCTTAGATTTGTAAAGGAGCACTTGTAGGAGAATGAGAGTTACTTTGGCATGAGATCAAACACTCTGCAAAGTAAATTCTGGCCAAGCACTTCAGCTAAATACTTGGTAGTTTTAGGCATTGGGTCTGCACATTCTGTTTTGGGTCATGGGCCTCCATCTTCCAAGGACATTCCAGGCTCAGTACTTTTTGTGGCCTCTTTTGCACGCTGTTTAGGCAAAATGACTTTCCAGCTGATAGAAAAGGGAAATTAGAGCTTCAGCTCTTTAAGACTAGCCCATATCTAAAGCTTCCCAGGAAAACTTCCCTGAAGATTTACCCTGTCATGGCTCTGGCTTACAGCTCATTGCTTCTTTGACACTTGATGGTGAAAACAGTCAAATCTAAGCTTTTCAGAGCCACCTGCATTTTAGTTAGTTAAAAGAAAAATCCAGAAAGAAAAACAGGGAATGCAATACAGGGAAAAATATCAGATTTCTTAACATACTTAAATATTTTGGGTCATTTAGGAGTCCAGGAATTTCAGTGTAGTGTATGTCTTCGCATATTTTGACTAGTCTCTTTTGAATAGAAATTTCCTCCTTTCCTTTTACATTTCCTTCCTTTGTTGCCAGCTTCCCATTTTCTCACATGCTGACAGTTGAAAAGTCTCCATCTGCCAGAAAAAACTTTCCCAATAGTTCCATCCTGCTCAAACATCTTTCTCTTTTATGCCTCTTAGGCATTCCTAGCATAAGGTTTAATTTTTCCTAATGTGAATGCTTGATGGTAGATCTGAAGCATCTCAAAGTGACTTCACCCCCCCTCTCAATTACCAACAGAACCCATCCTGACTAGCTCAGATGCAGGTATCTTCATGGCAGCTGCCTAAATTTGAGTAGTAGAATTGAAATGTGCAAACTTTTCTCACTCCTTGCAGATTTTTGCTGGGATCAAAGGCAATGTCCAAATTGCCCGTGTTTGAGAAGATCTGCAAATAAATAGGCCCCTCCTGGAAGTGCTGCAGACTAGTATGGGAAATGCAGGGGTGAGCCCAAGAGAGGATGGTGCATGCTTGCTACCTCCAAGGGGGAGCAGTTTTCCTCTCAGTGCAGTTAGTTGACCTTTCAGGAGTACTGGATTGGTATGGAGTGTAGAAAAAGCCTCAAGTCTGAATGAAAATTTTGCCTGAAAGAACAGAAAAAGCACAGTGCATGAAGTATATTGTGTTAGATATGTGTGGGAGGTCTGCATAGAAATTCCACCAATAAAACAGAAGAAAACAATTTAACGCCAAAGTTAATGTTCAAAGCAACTAAAATAAAATCCAAGAACCAAAATGCCCTGCTGAAGATTATTTTCAGTTTACAGGGCTTTACACTTTTGAAAAGACTTAATTGCCTGCTTCCACCTACAAAGCCCATCGGCTTTGTAACCCAGCCTTCCACATGGGAAGAATAAAGAGAGTGCTTATTAAAGAGCACTTAGCAGTGTTCACCAATCAGCTCATTCAACAGCTAACAATCTCAGTCCTGTAGTTTGGTGCCAAAAGTGTCCTCCACAAATACTGAACTGTATGTTGAACTGCCTCTTATGGTGTGGCTGAGATGATACCTGTACTGCTTCTGAGACTCACATTATGAACTATCACATCTGATTTTCAAACATATACGGTCAGAGAGTCTCAGGAACATTGTGGTTGAAAAAAATGACAGAACCACTCTATGATATTCATCTTTCAAGCAGTTCTTCTTGACCTAGTGGCAATGAAAAATATTCTGGGCTATATAGCAGGAAAAAAAATTTCTGGGCTATATAGCAGGAAAAAAAATTTCACTGCTGATTTGTTAGGAGAATTATATAAGTTGTCTTTTTTTCCCTCATATAAAAGACATAATCAGTGATGTGACGCTATTTTCTTTTACAGAGGAAACATTATAGTCTATTTCTTTAATAAAGACACTATAAAGTTTTACACTGGCATTCAATAAATTTACATTACACTCAAAAATGTATACTGCTGATTCAAAGAGGAGCAGTAACCCAGTTCTGTACTTCCATGCTTCTTTTGAAAGGTGGTACCTTCTTCATGTTGTATTTGATAGTTTCTTCTACGCAAAACCTGATTAGTTTAATTCATATTTAAGTAATTTACTGTATAGTAAACATAGTCTTTAAAATACAGTGTTGTCCACCACAAGGGGAAGTTGCCCACATATCTTCCTTGTGCTTTTTTTGTGCGTATTTAGATTCTAGCTCTTCCCACTCATCATCTATTTTGAATGTGTTTTGAATTAGTCACATGATCTGACACTCGAGGTTTTCCACCGGCTTGTAAATTCCCTTTTCATCTGAGGGTGTGTGGGGGCTTAGGAACAGATGCGAAGGTCTAAATATATATGCTTAAGTACCATGTTGAGTTCTATAATAGATGTTCAGAAACTTTTATAACTAGCCAATTAAATCTTGGAACAAGTGATTGCTTTGAAAGGAAAACAATAAGAAATGCTTTTATAGTAGGAAACTGCAACTGCACTGTTTCTTCTTCCTCTTGTTTCTGAATATAATGTTTAATTTCACAGAAAGACTGATAGGACTCTATGAGATTCAACAGATTGCCTTCACGTCAATAATTTTGTTTCTGGTTTTGTTTCACCCACAGAGTTTTGCTTTCATGTTAAATTGAAGAGTACTAGGTTCTTAAAATGGAATCAGACTGGCAACAGTATTTTTGTTATGTTTAGTGACAAGAATAATTTTAAACTGTACAATTTGAATGGTTTCCATAACTTGAATCAAGTTTGCTCAAAACACAGCTTGATTTTCTTGAAATTTTGCTGAAGTTTATTGAAGCTTATTGATGTTCTATGGAGAACTTCTAAATATGTCAAACTGCTCAATTTATTCTCCTAGAAGAGTATAATTAGAGCTAAAAACAGAACACATTTTTAGCAGAAAAAAATTATTTTTCAGATACCTCAGTGCCTGGTCCTTCTTTCATCGCAGAGTATTGTCATTTAAAATATCACATTACAGTATCCATTTTCAGTGAGAAATAATAATACTGATTTAGACAATATAATTGCATTCACTGCTTTAACCCTTTTGTATTTTAATAATTTTGTTATCAAACATCTAGCATATAGTATATTTTGCACAAGTTTACTTGATAGTTAGTTGAATATCATTCAATGGAATGTAATTCCTTAATGTGCAGGAAACAATAGAAAAATATTTATATGCACCATAGAATATGCAGGCAATACTAAATTCCCTGCACTTTTAGAGTGTGGCTGTCTTGAACATCTGCTCACTAATATAGACATTATCTTATACATCTGGATTGCCTGGCTGGGTATCTGAGCCCATAGTGTGTTACCTACATAAAATCATGACAGTTACCACTTGCTAGGAATCTAACAGAAAAACAGACAAGTGGATGAATGAATTTTTTTATTGATTTTCAAAATGAGGATGGAGGCATTTTTCAGGGAAAATAATGGAAACTCCTCCTTCTGCTGCTCTAAATTTACAGCTGATGAACACAGGAACTAATTCCCATAGACAATTATTCTGTCATTTTTTACAAGCATCAAGTTGACACAAAATGAAATAATGGAATTAAAAATTATCCTTTGCTATTCTTGGACCAAATTTATGGCCTACTTATGGATATTCTATGTTTCTGCTTGCGTGTAGACCGGCCACTTTATGCTATATTGGCGGGGGGGCACAGATTGACAACAAACAGACAACTAGTGGGGATATTTTGCTTACATAGGCAAATGGTTGTTAACAGCTTCCATTTAATTTTGAATTCTCAGGAAAATTTGGGTATCGGAGGTCTTTGACTATACAAGAAGTCTCTCCCTAACAGAAACTTCACTCATGGGCAGAAATCATTGTAAAAGAAACTGTGTCTTCAAATGAAGACGAGGCCATGACTGCGGGGACCAAAGAATTGGCATGTGATGTACAGGACCAATAACTGAGTACATGGATGGAATTAAAAAATCCCAATTAAGTCTGCATCTGGAGGTATCTTACAGTATCCTTGCTATGATTCATCTCTCTCTCTCTATAGGTGAAACACAAGCTGATGTGGCAAAGTGCCATGTGAAACAGAAATTATCCATTGTAGAAACTAGAGATTGATTGCAGGTTCAAATTAAAATCTTTCTGATGGAAAGACAGTTCTTCAATACAAACACTAGTGCACACAGTATTTCTAAGTGAGATGAAATCGTGAGCAATATTTCATCCCAGAATTTGACAAAACCTTTTCTTAAGAATAAAGAAATTGCTTGGTGTTTACTGAGAATTCAGGTTTAATGAGTCATGTCTTGTATCAAACATTGAGTTGTCCAAACAAATCTACATTTTAGAAAAAGACTCACAAATACAGATACAACTACATTTGCTGCTGATGTATTAGGGCCTATCAGCTTATTGTCTTTAGAAGAACAATAGTACGTTGCTCTTTTGTAAACCAAGCTAATTAGAAGTGCTATCAACTCCATTTTTCACACATAAATTAGTGAGAATTTTAAATCTGTCTTAAATATGGTGTACACACATGTTCCTGGGTGTAATTTAGCCCATGATTATTTCCAGAGCTGGCAAATGCTAGAAGAAACATACTGTGAACATTCATTTGCAATTTTAAATGAATTTTAATGACTTTGTAGATATAACTATTTTATTCACTTTCCATCAATATCCACTCTGACAAACAAGTTTCCTGCAAGATTTTTTTTCTAGAGCACATTTTTAATATGAAAAATACAGACTGTTAGCTACAAACAGATTTTAAATTGGTAATCAAGGAGAAAAATGAATATTCTAAGAGTCATGGTCCTCCAATCAGGAAATAAAAAAATCACCATGTGATTACTTCTTCAACCAAAATAGCTTGGATTATGAATTTCAGTTCTTCACAATGAACTATGGATGAGCTGCAGACCAAGAATTATAGAAATTAGTTGGCAAATCATTTCAAATAACAAATAAATTAGAGTGAATCATGATGCATTTGTGAAAATGTCACAATTACTATGCTAATAAGTTTAAATTTACATAGTGCCTTTCATCGGAATGGATCCTAATGATGTATAATCTCAACATCCGGAGGAGGCATGATGTGACAAAGGCTGAGAAAAAAATGTCTACTATTACTTTGTTAATACACAGAAAATGATACTTTATTTTTCAAGCTGTATTAATGCATTTAATTGCTATCAATAAAATAATCAAGTGCTTTTTGTTTCTTTTTCTGTACTTGCCATTTTTTTCTTAATGTGAGGGGTTTTTAGCATTTAATTTTTTTTACTTTACTGTTTTTAATATTATTTTTTCTTTCATTCTTCTTCTGTTATTTTTCTTTTTTTTTTTTCTGCTAATGTTTTAAAATTTATTTTCCTATACCCATATTTTTTTGGTATTTGCTTTTTGCTTCACTCCCATCTGTCATAGAAATTGTTCTATGAGATGCATTTTTCTCACTATAGGCTTTTTGCACTCCAAGCTAGAAAACAGAAGTACCCTTTCTCCTCCACCCCCCCCTCCTCCTCCTCCTTCTCTTCTCACTCTGCCATTTTACTGTCTCTAAGTAATTTCACTGATTTTACTTTGTGTCTTTTCCATCATTCCCACTATTGTACACTCTTCTAGAATATTGTCTTCTCCTGCCTTGAAAATCCCTTCCCTCTGCATCCACAGTCATAGAAATGTCTCTGATTATCCTTGCCCATGATGAATCAAAAATATAAGCTATATGCAAGTGCTATATATGCCTAAATAGCATATGTTTTACATATTGAACTTATGTGAGATCATATATTGATTCATAAGAGTGGTTCCCTTTAATTACAGTCCACACACAGACCATATGTTATATATAAAAAAACATATGCCAGACTATCTGTGTGTATGAAGCATTCATGCTTTTCCTGCATGGGTAGGTCCTGGAGCTATCTTGATCTCCCAAAGCAGAGTTGGTATTACTTTTGTTTTTCTTCCTCAGGCTTCCAAGCCCCAGAGGATTCCCACTGACATGTGTCCCCATGTGTCCCTGAGGTTTGTCACTTCCTTGCATGTTTGCTGCCTTCCTTGCTCCATGCTGCTATGAATGCCAAGGGTATGTTATTTTTTTTTTTTAAACCAGAAATACTTTTGGCAATTTGATTTACAGAATATCCATTTTGAAGCTTGTTCATGGGTCTTTATCTTATTCTTTCTCTATAGTTCAGTGAGATGCACTAGTTCTGCAGCTCCCCTCCTTCTCAGAAAACTGCCATTTCCCAGATGTCATTTTTCAGCTGGTGGTGGTGACAAGGGAGCTCAGCGACTCCTGCCATCCACAACATTTCAAAAATTTCTTCTCCTAATAATTAGGCAACTGTGATCTTGTGCAGAGATGGACTGATGCTTGGTATTTTGTGTTAGGATGTGGTCGTAGCTGCTCGTATTCCTTGTGACTGCAGTAAAGCAACATACTGATTTCCATTTTAATTTAGAGAGGTTTTTATTTCTATGGTTTGTTTTTAGGGAGATCTTTTTTTCTACTAAACAGTAATTCAAACAGGACACAATTAAATAAATGCTGAAGTGTTGTGTAATGACTACAAGTTGCATGACAAGTGTTAGATCTAGGACATAACATGGTATGTCCATAGATGCAGCACATCTATGGGTCCATAGGGACCCTCTGTGACACATAGGGCCAAGAAATTATTGGTGTAATCCTTAGTTATAAGAAAGGAAAACAGCTTGCAAATGAGGAATCTTAATGCAAGGAAATTAAAAAGAGCAGTTATAAGGAGCAAATATTTGCAGTTAACATGAAATTTTGACTATACAACACTAGTGGCTCATAAGAAACACTGTCTGTTAAAATACTTTAGGTAGAAGCTGAAGAAAGCTATATAGTAAGGGGTGGCAGGCTAGCAGAAGCAAGAGAATGACCTTGAAAGGATCATTACTTTGTGTGCTTTTCATAAATTTTGTTTGACTGCAACATTGTGCCAAAAAAGGCAGAATCAAGACATGGATGAAAATGTTTGTAAAAGACAGCCCACCAGAACTTTGTCACCTCATGAGTGTTTGTTGAAGTTGCAGGTTCATTCAAAAGCTAGGTTAAAAGTCATTAGTCATGTATTTTTAACTGCATGGCAGGACCAAGTAATCAATTCCGCAAGTCTTTCCTTAATGTGCATGTAAGTGTGTTCAGCTGGTGCCATAATCGCATTAAATCGAGCACTCTGAAATTCACAAAAACATGCTTTGCTTCCCCATGTCTACAGATGCAATCTAAGCCTATATGCCATGTCTGAAAGGTGGGAAAAAATAAGAAGGAAAGGTTTGTCTTAACTAATAAAGGTTTCTCCATTATTTGTTGAATTATTTTTTTCAAATACTGATTTTGGGTTCTATTATTCCTTGCAAATGAAATCGGTGATTTAGGTGTCAAATGAAGGATGTAGTCACCATCCTGCATAATGTAAAGAACAGTAAATCGTGGCTGAGATTTTGTGGGTAAGTCAGGAAAAGAAAATTGTTTGCCATACTTGATAATGCCTCCTGTGATACTAGACCCCTCAGAAATAGTCACTGAAAAGAATTTTTCTTAAATTTGCTGTTCATTTTGAGTTTGGATTTAAGCCAGGCTGATGTTAATATGCCACTGGGAATATGGAATGCTTTCCCCTAGCAAATAATATTCATTTGTATGAGAAGATAAGTGGACCCAAAAGGTGTTTTATATTAGGTTGAGAGCCCAATAAGTCAAAAGTAAATATTTAATACATGACACAGAATGTCACACTCCAGGATTATGGAGTAACACAAACATTGTGCTGAATACAGACGGATTAGATTATAATTCTATTAAAAGTTTTGTAGCATACAAACAATATGTTGTATTATTTATTTGAGAAATTATTTATTGTGTTCCCATGAGTTAGCATACATTTCAAGATTGTAGTGATGATAACGTGCCTGTTTTATATCAAGAATGGTGATTGACCCTGATGAATTATGCTGGAGAGGGTGATGTATTATATTACCATGAATGTGCATCACTTGCCATATTTTTTTGATAAAAGTAATTCTTTAGCAGCAAACCTTTCCCAAGAACTGCTAGTTAATGACACTTAGGTTAGAGTCCTAAAGGATCTCAGAAGCTGATACAAGAGTTAGCAGCCTTTAGGGTGAAACTCATATGTGCTTTGCAGAGAAAACAGGTGGTACACCAATATCATAACAGTTCTTTATTATATAACAGTAAGTTGTAAACTCTATTGACCCTATCCTATTCAACGAGG
Source organism: Haemorhous mexicanus (assembly GCF_027477595.1). Taxonomy (NCBI): domain Eukaryota; kingdom Metazoa; phylum Chordata; class Aves; order Passeriformes; family Fringillidae; genus Haemorhous; species Haemorhous mexicanus. The sequence goes on from NC_082343.1 coordinate 53,504,951, forward strand.
TGAATAAAGTTCATTTTTGTGAAACTGGGTGGTGGAGTATCTTCTGAAAAAACAAATAAAAGTTTTAGTGCTGGATATAATCTCAATTTATCCTGCTTTTAATAATGAATGTTTCCTATCAGATGAACTTTGAACTCTAGAAGCCATTGGAGGATGGAGCTGAATGATCTTCTGTGTTCTTGGGAAAACTGTTTTCTTCTCATGACATGGGAACATGTAAGTAAAGTATATTTGTTCTTTATTTTGGATATTGTTCCACAGTTCTAGCATTAGTCTTGGCTGGAAGGCAACTACTTGCAAGAACAGTTACCATGACATGATGCTGTAGATTCTGGTTACTGTTGTCCTATCTGTTTTTTAATATTACTGCTGCCTCCAGCTCCAATCCAAAGTTTATCCAGGTAGTTCAGCAGTCCTCTTGCGAGACAGCTTCTTCCTGATGTTGTATCCCAGCGAGCTCACTAGTACCTGAGGAGAATAGCTCACTCCTGGGGTGGGAAGTTTGTTTTAGGTGTTAAAGCAGATTTCTTCTATGCTGTACTGGGGAGCATGGCTGCGTTGAGAAGTAACTGCGCTGGTGCAGTGGGGAGAGGGTACATTGTGTTGTAAAAAAAACACATGTAGGGCTCTGGTGATGCTCATACATTCACAGGCATGCAGAAAGCTGAAGGAAAGTGGAATGGCTAAAGAACAGTCCATACTCACTGAGTGTTTTCTAAAGCATGTGTAGCTACCAATAGGTATAGGCAGTCCTACCTGAGGACTCAATGGGATTTTGTTATCCAGGGGTATTTTCACAGATGGGTATTGGCTGTGACCCATTTATCTATGCACATTAGTTTCAATTTTGATTGTCCAAATGACATGCGTCAGAATTGGAAGAGATTCAGTTGATATAAATGTCATATAGGTGAACAATCCAAACAAACTCTTTCCTTTCTAAAGACTGTTGATATAAAGTTAGAAGCCAGCAGATTAGTTCCTTATTTCAAAAGGTAGAGTTTGATGCCAAAGGTCTGAGTACAGAGCCTAGCGATGATGAATGTTTGGTATCAATTAAAAAAAAAAAAAAGCACAAAAGTTTTCAGTCACACAATCAATCTCCTTCTGCCTCCCAGTAAAATGTGGTGACCAGATTTTCAAAATCTGCTTCGTTCTTTTGATAATCAGGCCATAAACACCAAAGAAAATATTTCAGGGCTTGTGTAAGCAAAAGTAACCATTTAAACATTGTCTAAATTCCAGACTGGTAGAATAAGTCTAAATGGTCACTTTGTTGTCAATTGTACTGCAAAAAATATCTATAATGATAAAAATGCAAGAAAATTGCTTCCTTCTGCTAAACGTATTTTAGATCAAGAATGAGTTTAATTTCAAGACGTTGTCACATCCTTGTTGGAGGTGGTTGTTTGTTGACAATGAAACTTGTTTCCTACTTCTTAATATGAATCAGAAAATAATCTGTGCACATTAAATCCCAAACTAAAATAAACAAACTACTAAAGTAACAAAGGCCTTTGCACTATTGTTGCTGATGTTTGGTTTAATATTAGTCTTTCCTCCTTTTCCCTGCTTCTTTTTGCTGATTCAGAGTTATGAAGCAGAGTTCTCCTGATGATCAGCCAGGTTTGGGGAAAGAGGTGCTATTTTCTGTGGTAGCAAGTCATAACATTGAAAATACAGAAATGTTTGAGCATATAAGCTCTTCTTTTGTGCTTCAATTAGCCATTTTCAAGGACTGAATGCATACAGTAGAAGGACTTTCCTTATATTAATTTCCTGTTTTTCTGTAACAGTGTTTTTGTCTGATTCTTCTCTCTGCTACACCACTTTTGAAGCCTCAGTGCTATGCAGTACCATCTCTCTAGGGCATCTTGCCAGCCAACCTCCTTGGGCATGCCACTCGCACTCCTAAATAGGAACAAATGCTGAGCTGATCAGGTGGGAGTGTTTCTGATCTGGTTGCTGATGTGGAGGACCTATTCCGCCCAAAGAGGACCTTGCAAACATCCATCAAACTGGTGAATTTGTAGAACTTTTGTATTTGGAATGATATTTCTGTCATGTCATTCTTAAATGCTGAAAAGAAAAAAAGAAGCAAGCAGCACAACAAACCCAGTGGTTTCATTTTCATGGTAAGAACTGTAACAGTATTTAACAGAGTAAGAGTGGGTAATATAACCAGACATCCCAGCTGGCATATAATGGGCTAGCTGTTTCTATTTTTTAATTATATTTTTTATTTTAATTTTAATAGTGTTATATCCATCTGTCCTGAGAAAAATATGATGAGAATAGTTCCTGATTAAGTTCATGTCTTAGTCTCTAGGAGAAATCCTGAACAGCTAGGTTGGTGGGGTTTGTTTTCCTTTTTCCTTCTACTTTTTTTTTTATTTTTTTTATTTTTTTTTAGTTTGTGTTTTGGTTTTGGTTTTTTGTGTGTGGGCTAGGCTTGTCTGGGCATTTGGTTCACATATGTCTCATAAACACCACCCTCCCACCTTCCCCCCCTGTTTCCTGGCATACTTTGCTGTTGCATCTTTTCAGTGGTGGTGACTGCTTTCTCAACTGATGGTCAACTTTTGAACTGAGAATTAAGATCTGCTACTTAGTTTGCCTCACCATTCAACCATGAGTAATAGCAGGAAAAAGATGCTCTTGCTTGTTTTAAAGAAACACTGTACGGGGTGTTAACAACCTTAATGTATAGGCATTTATAAGTAGAATTCCAGCCCAAGCTTTCACTTTAATAGAGCATCCCTGAAAAGGGATTAGACTTAGATTCTTGTATCACTCATCCAGCTACCATTTTGGGTTTTGTCAGGATAAAAAAAGGAGGTGTTACAAGAGGAGAAGGTTATCTCAGGTAAGAAGGAAACCTTGGATGTTACAGCTCTGTCTTGCCTTCCTGACAGAGACAATTAGGATGTGTGAGAAGCACATTGAAGTAGGATTTCAAAATGCACAAGTGTAATTTAGATGCTCCAGAGTCCTAGAAGAATTCTCAGTGCAAAACCCATTCTCTGTTGTCTGAGCCATTGCTGTGGCATCCTTCTTTTTTGACAAGGGTCCAGTCATAGTGAAAGATCTCACCTGAAAGTGTGAGGGATGAAAGAAGGAGCAGATCTTGGCAAATGTTTGTCAAGGCATATTTGACTATTTTGTCATGCATAAATTAATTAATTAATAAGAGGAATTTAATTGTGCTGCCCTTGAGAGCAACCTGCATCTGCAAGGGCCAAAATGGATTCAGCTCGCTTTTAGACTTTGCATCAATCACTTCTTTTAAAAGAAGTGTGCTTTCCCTGTGCAATAACGTGCAGGGGTTTTACACTGTCATGGATTTTTTCCTTTGGTAATATAAGCTGCTCTTGAAGCCCAAGGGGCATGTTTTGACCTGTTTCTTTTATGGTGGAAAAAGGAGCTAGGGGTGGTTCTGAGTTTTATAACCCTACTTCCAGGCAGACATCATCATTAGCATATATGAAGCTGTTTATCTAAGAAACCCTGTGCTGGCCCAGAGGGCAGAGGTTGTTTGCACTGAATAAATATCTTATTTGGGATCTCACAAAGTGTTAGGGGTAATAAAAGAAGCAGAAGCTATCAAACTGGAAGATGAGTGAAATAATTTCACCTCTCTGGAAGTATGAAGAAGGTGGCTATCCCCACCTAAACGCTTCAGAAATGAAATTTAAAAGAATAAATATTTGCATTTAGAAAATGCAGTAGTTTGACTGCCTTTGAGCACTTTGCCTCACTCCTTAGCTGCTGTTCACCCCTGCTCCTCAGAGGGTATCCAGGCAATAAGCATTGTGAGGTAGTGCACAAAAGGGTTGCACAGCTGTCAGTCTTCAAAGTGAGCTTCTAGTTGAAGGAGGGGAACATGGGCAATATCTCAACATCCCACCAGGCTCTGCTGTGCTCAGACAAGAGCACTAAAAGCTGTTCTTCACTGAGAAGCTTTTCAGGCCCTTACACCTGTCACCTTTTCTCTATGACTCTGAAGAGAATTGTATTTGATCTATACAGTGCAAAGATAATATGTGAAACACAAAGTATAAACCAGTACTGAACACACAAAAAAAAGAACAAAGTGAAACTCCAAATCGCTTATTAGGCAATAGTTTATAACACAAGCAAACATTCCATGGTGAGCTAAAGTTTCAGGCCAGCAAATGGTCCCCCATAGGACTGTTTAAGCCCTTTCCTTTTTTGCATGTTTTCTATTTATGACAGTGAGTGTGCATATATCCAAATCTCCACATATGATGTTTTACATTTTTGAATGAAAATATTTTCTCCCTTTCCATGTCTAAGCTGTCCAGTGCAGCTGAGCTTCATGAACCCCATACCAGTGACTCAGAGCCATAAAAGAGGAGAGAAAATTTCCATGCCACTCTTGATACTAACCTAAGCATACTCCTCTGCAGTATATAATGGGATTAGAGATACTTTTAAGGAATTTCCTCTAACAGTTTTCATTCCACCTGCATTTCTCAGCTGCACTTAAAACTGAAGAGCTCCAGTGGGCCTGGGAGCATCCTTAATAAAGTTTACCCTTAGGGAAAACACTCTACTAATTAAAGTCTGTATTCACTGGATGTTTACAGAGAAAAAAAATTGTATGGAACTTGTAATGGGAGAAGCTTATGGGGATATCAAAAAAAGCGGAAGAATGCTGCAAATAGGTATAGGAAAAAAAAAGAAAAATTGTCTAGTCTTAAATTATTATGTATTCTTAATGCTTTTGGAAAAATCACATTAAAAAAAAAAGCTTTTCCTTGCTTTATATAAACAGACAAGAACTAGAGTGTGGAGAGAAGAGCTGCAATGGAAAAGATTTACTTATTTTTATGTGTCCCTTTTAAAATGAGGTCTTAAGTATCTTTGAATGCAAAGCTACTTGCAGAGAAGTAGCAATGAATTGATGTTGGTGGAATATTCATGCCTTGGAAAGAGGAAGAAATGACTTACTAGCATCTTGAACCTAAAATTTTCTCCATGGCAAAAGAGTTGTAGGAGAATAATACTGCTGGGTAAAAATGCTCCAAGAAGCGATAAACAGAAATTTGAAGTGATCTATGTCTGGGATTGCAATGCCTGCACTCTCTTTGGAAGATAGCACACACAGCAGTGGATAGAAAACAGTGTGTCACTGCAGGCAGATAGCTAGCCACAGGCAAAACAGAGAAATAAAATCTGAATTAAGATTTCTTAGTCCTTCAGTTCATTAATTCATATTGCAAAATAAATGTTGGGGAAGGATGAGAGCTGGTCGTGGTGATGACTGCTGTAACTCTAATTAGAGCAGTAAGCATGACACATGTGAGGTCATATAGGGAACTTGCAAGGAAAAAAGGCGTTAGAATTCAAAGGTAAAGTTTTAAAGATATTGAAAGGTAAACAGGTTTTAGCATGCCTCAGCTCATATCAAGATCATAATCTTTTTTTGCTAGCTAAGGCTTCCTATGCCTTCCTGATAGTGATCCTAAGAATGAAAGTAGAGCAGTACAAATTTCACTTGGCTTGTTTGGTTGAATAGACCTGGTCCTGAATCCTCAAATATTTCTTTCTTTCAGTCAATGGGCCAAATATAGACATGGGAGATGACTCTGGAAATGTTTTTTGAGTACAGAGGTCAGTTTCAGTAGCTACAGCAGCAGACAAGACACCAGTGACAAGGTAGGGTCTCTTGCTGTTAATATGTCCCATTTATCATTAGAAATTTTTCATTTTCATTCCACTTAGATTTCCTTAGCAGGGATGGTCTTCTACTTACTCCTGCTTGTCCTGATAGCTTGAAACTCTGTTCCTTCTCTGGCAATGAGATGCCAGAGACTCAGGGGGTGTTGTGGTGCAGTAAAATTGCCTTTGTAAAAGGTGATGTGTGCAGGGGAAAATTTAAAGAATAGTTCACAGGGATTTAACTGAATGGTTCCCACCGATGTTGGTTTACCCCCTGTGAGTCTGACAGGGTAGATTAAGCCACATTGGGGAAACTAACATTCATGCTCAGTCAGTCACAAACGATACTTCTATTGTGTCACTCTGAGGGGAGACAGTAGGTACTAGCCATCGCCATCACAGTTCTCTCGATTTGAAGGTTGTTAAGCCAATTTTATATTCATTGAAGGCATGCTTGTAGTAATAAGGAGCTAAGCTGATGCTCTGTGATCCTGTAGTCAGGGCTGATAGAGGTATTAAACGAGATATCTTTAGCTTTGTGCTGTGAGAGGGGCTGTTTTTTCTTCCTGGAGTTTATTTGTTTATAAAAAGAATCCAGTTTAATCAGTTTAGAGCAATGTCCTGCTGTGCTCATATGGAGCATCATGGTTTGGGCTGGATCAAGCAATCCCTTCTTCCAGAGAGCTCTAGACATCTTTCTTCAAGTCCCTGAGATGGTCAGTCCCTCTCCCTTATTTGTGGAGAGGATGGTGGATCTCTGATTTGTTCTCCCTGTCTACCCGACTCATCTTTCCAGACATACATTTTTAGTGCTTGCTGTTTACTTCTCTTCTGCTGTCAGATATTAGGGAGTTAAAATGGTTTGAATTCACCACAGTCTCTCTTCCTAGTGAGGGAGGGGGAAAATAAATGTTCTGTTTCCTTACTTGAGATATGTCACAGAGGTTGCAGAAAAATGCAGTAAGTGACAGCATCTTCTGTGTTATGCTGTCATTTTTCTGAAATAAGAAAATTTCAAGTACTTATTAGTTAGGAACACTGACTCATTACCAACAGAAACAAACAATTCCAAATGTCTGAATAAAAAAAAAAAAAAAAAAAAATCCTACAATGCAGTTGCTGCTGTCAAGCAGCAGAAAATAACCTGCTGATAATCTGTCTGTACAGCCTGACTTCCTGAAGGACAATACAGACAGCATTTTTACAGCCAATATGGACTGTGCTTTTCTTCTTATTGTACAACTTAAAGAAACACATGAAATATGTTAAAGAAGTACAATAACACTTAGAATTTATATATGTCCAGAAATTCATACACTATTGCATCTCTGTAACTTAGCATGTTGTAGCTAAGTACTGCAAAACATTCCCATATATAGTTTAGTAAGTAAATGAAGAGCCAGTAATGTTGACTTGATTTTCTTTTTTGGATAACTGCAAAGAATTAATTTTGCACTTAGAACCACCCTATCTAAAATAATAACAAATTGTTTCCATCCCAGAAGTAGTTTGAAGTCTATCATTTAAATAAATTCATCTTTTTGCATGTGTGTGTGTTCTCTGAAATAGCTGTGTTCAGGTTAGAATTCCTTGTTTCTTGAGTGGACTCTGGTTGCCATTTTTCAATAATTGTTGCCTGGAGGCATTAATCATAAACAATTTTCTGTGAGTAGTTGATATGCGAACAGCCAACGTTTATAATTGTGTTGCTCAATTGTAGCTGGTCAGAAACCCACATGATATAATTTCTATTTCTGGACTGGATGACCATGTGGGCTCTTCCAGGGCGAGTATTTGCATGGGTGAATTGAAAATCCTATTTCTGTGTATACTTGAAATGCACTTCTGCATTTGTGCCAGAAAACAGGATTGCTGGGAAGGTGAATACAATAGGAAATTAATTTAAAAATGGAGTGAAGTTCTTTGCCTTGGTCTAGAACTGACATTGCAAAATGAATCTTAAGAGAACAATAATAACTATAAATCTGTTTAGTTTTGAGTGGCGGTGAACTGTTGTGAAGTAGATGCTCCTCAGTGTATTTTTCCTGACCTTCATTTTTCTTTTCATGGGATCAATTAGATTTCTACAGGTTTATTCTTCGCTCTTGATTTTTAAGAATTTTAAAAGCATTCTTGGCTGCATCAGTAGATATGTTCTCATTTGTTGCTTCTGGCTTCTTCTGACACTTGCTCGTAGACTAGGAAGATCAGATGGATGCAGAAAATCATAATGTACTTGCAAAAATGATGCCCTTCCTTAACTGATCTCAATGTTTTATACACTAGAGGTTTTATCTTTAGCAATTTTGCTAACACTTCTGTGAATTTAAATTAGAGCTCTTAATAAACAGTTTCTGTTACATTTTCCAAACCACCCTTCATTGATTTGAAAATCAATAAACCATATCTAAAAAATCTGACATGCTAATGAATGAGTATTTGCTCAAACTAGTGTTTAAAGCCAAGGAAATTTTATATTGAGCCCAGGAGTGATTATTTAAATGTTAGTTAGTTAGCAGGTCATATTCTTTAGAATGGCACTATTAATTTCAACGGGTCTATTGATTTCGTACCTATGCAATCTGAATTGATATCAAGTTCCCAAGCCAGCTGGTTTCAATTGATCCAGAAACTTGTTTTGATAAAAATATTGTGAAAAATTTGGACAGTGTTCAAATAGTGTTCATTAGTGTTCATTAACTCTTGTTTCAATGTCAATTTTTGTTTCACTCCAAAAACCCACTCAGAAAAGTACATTCAGACTCAGGGATGAAATGAAAATTATACTTTTGACCTAAATAATATGTTTGACATGCAGTCCATGATGTTGAGTAGAAGGTGAACTCATAGTTCTATTGAATGCTTTTTATTTGAATATTGAGCTGGAAATCTTTGAGGAGTACACTTCTGTATGAAAACCAAAAGACATCCTTTGTTCTCTTCACAGTACTTGAACTTCCTAGTTTTTCCTGCAACAAAGCAATTCAGAGAAACTGGTTTTTCCTCTCAATTTGCCCATTTTCTTTTCCACTCCCTTTCTGGATTTCATACAAAAATGGTCTGTCTCATACACCCTTGAGAGAGAATAGAGTTTTCATAAGAAATATTGATTTTTTTTAATGTTTCACAGGAATATGATGGAATAGTCAGGAGGAGAATCTTGAAAACCGCAGGAAAGTAAAGTGTTAAGTGAGCCAAAAACCTGGTGTGTGCACCTGGCTCAGAAGACTAGGCAGCATGCAGCATAAATTGCAGTGTAAGTGAAAGATGCAGGTTTTCAGCGATCCTCTGAAGGCAAATCAGTCCAATGATCCATAGTTAGTGAGTCATTCTGTGGTTTTTCCCTTCCTTTTATGTATCTGTTTAGTGCTGTCTGCACTTAATTCTGTGACACAGGTAAACCTCCATGAGCAGCTAGGCTTGGATTCTCTGTTTTCAGATATCTGTGATTGGGTGCTTTGAGGCTTTCTCTGCTCTGAGTAAATTGAATGTTTCTTGGTTGTGTCTGAAAGCCTTCCAAGGAACAGACAGGATGTTACCCTTCATAAGAAAGGGATTTCTTAGCCCACTGCTGCTAATATCTCTTATTCCTGTCGTCCTTATACACCAACATAGACATACACACTCTTTACCCTGGTGTTTTGGGTCTCTGAGTACCTGTGGCAGTAAAAAAAGGCTTATCTTCTGACTAGGTATGTTCTTTGAAATCACATGGCTTTTTCTCTAACTTCTTCTTCTGCAGCACTCTACCTCAGCTCAGTCCAGCATCTCTGGAACCTTCATACTGGAATTTAGGATAGTTGTCATTTTTCTTATTGATCATTATAGCTTTATTCACTACCTCTATGTATTTGCCATTGAACTCAATAGCATTGCATATATTGCCAAAAGTGAAATTAAAGTGTGATGAATCAGGCTTTGTATATATCACTGATCTGTTCTTAGATCATATAACAACTGAGCCACACATAGAAACACCGGAGGAGATGTCAGTCATACAGTGGAATTTGAAAGTAGTAATCAATAATTTATACCAGTGATCACTTGGGCCTTATCTAATAACCCACTCTGTACTTTTCACAATCTAATTTCATTTGGTGTTAGTGATCACTGCTTTTCTACTTATGGTGATCTGATTAGACCTTGAAATATTTCCGTTTTTCAAGATATAGCACATCTTCTGTAACTCTATGTAACATATATTCAGGAAGAATTTGATTAGACTGGGCAATTACCTGTGATTCATGCCTAGTTTAAGATACTGAAGCAGGCAGGAAGGCGCCAGTACAATTTTAAGCCATCCAGGGCACCAGTTAAAGACCCTTTCTACATCCTTTATACATAATAAACATTTTAGGTACTTTCAGAATCACATCAGATTTGCTGATTGCAAAAACAAAACGCAAACCAAGCTTCCAAGAGCCCTTGCATGTCTTGGGGTTTTTTGTTTGTTTCGTTTTTGTTTGTTTGTTTATTTTCCTTTATTATTATTATTTTTTAATATTGTCAGAATTCTAGTAGGAAAGAGAAACATACACAGGTTATTGTACCAGAAAGGACTACTACAAGATTATTTTGAAGGGTGGGGCTAGGACAAGTTTCTATGTTTGAGCTACAGATCTAGCAGAAACTAGCACTAACATGGACAGATATCACCTTTGTTTTTATAGATCACAATTTAACAGTGGTATTTGTTACCAACATAGCTAAACATCTATAAAGATATTTACATATGTATATATTAATATATTTTTTGTGTATTCTGGTGTGTGCTTGTATACATGTGTACAGTGTGCATACACCTACAGACATATATAGGTATGAATTTTAATTCCTATTCCTCTACATGCCTATATGACGTATACACACGCAAGGCAAGAGGTGGCAAGAGCCAAACCAGGCCAAACTGGACTAGGGCTCCTGCAGGATCAACCAGCAGCAGTCAGCATGAACTGTGCCCAGTGAATGATCTCTGGCTATGGAAACAGCCCCTGGTTTGAAATTAAGACCGGAGAAGGTAGAGGCTTGTACAGGCAGGCATGTCCAAAAGGCACTGGGCTCACACAAGAACTGCTCCCAAATGGCAATTCGGATCTCTTCAGGTTTAATATGGGCCATCCCTAAAGTTAAGGTTCAAGCCTTGAGAGCCAAAGTGTAAATGTTAGAGCTGGAAAGAGGCAGCATAAAATATGAAGGCAGGCAGCTAGGTTTAGGCCAGAGACTAGCAGGGATGATAAGTTCATGCCACCAATAGTTATCTCTGGATTCTACAGGGTCAACATACCTGGATAGGTTTATCATCTTTTCAGTTTTATCATAAGAATCAATTTGTGTCTTGCAGAGTTACAGGAATTCAACATTAGAATGGGTTTTGTGAGGAAATGTCAGCCCACCTGCTTTGCTTTTAGGCTTCTGCCCAAAGGTGTAAAATGGACAGTGTAAATAAGGTGCTGGCAATAAAGTGACCCATGATGACCCTGGCAATTACTTTAAAATAAGACAGAATGTCACTTTAATTAACCTTTATCTCAGAACTTTTTTTCTTGCCTTTCTCTGTGTTTATTGATTAGGTTGGAGTGGAATTTGCTATACAGAATTAAGAAATAAACTCATCTTCCATAACTCCTGAAAGCAAAGTTCCTCCCAATGTCCTGATCAGTTTGTTTGTCTTCTACAGCACTTTAGCACTTTAGCTTGTTCCTTCTCTGGAGCAATGCTTCATATTCAGCTTCATTAATTTTGGAGGACCCCCAGAGTGGTCTGAGACATATAGTAAACCCTACTCCTGTTCATTTATTGGGCTGGGTAAGAAGTAAATAACTAAAATTCATGAAAGTGTATTTCTTAGTAGATTCGTGTACCTGTCTAAATGTTAATTTAATTCTGATTCCACAATTTTCATAAAGGGTGTCTGTTTTAAGAGGTATATTTCAAAGTTAGAGAGTATAATACTAAAATTCCTTGTTGTCATATCTAAGGTGGCTCAGTATGAAGATAAAAGAACCTCTGTGATGTTTCAAGATTTCCTGACTTAATGTTCAACATTTAATTTTTTCTGCCTCCAACTTTTTCCATGTGAATTCAGTGAAAAAATATTATAAAAAATAAAATTATTTATTATGCCTCATCAGTCTTTTTTTTTTTTTTTTTTTTTGTGCACAAGCAGGGATTTTTTAGTATTCCTTCCAGTCATGCTTGCAGAATTCAATCATAAGTGAATACTTTGAAGAAAGTAATTTACTATGTTCTTATTCCACTGGTTTGGTCTTTTTTACTGAAGCAGTGTTTATAGTTTAGCTGGCATTGATGATGCCCATAGGATGCAGGCAGAATTTTGTGGCCAGAGGGAATGTTATCTATCCCAAATCATCGGCCATGGGTTACCTATTTCATCCTACTCTGCTATTTTGTCTTTTTGAAGTATTTCCGGAGTTGTTCTGTCCTGACTGCAGTTATACCTGTGGAAATTCTTACTTTCAAAAATCTTTCACTTTGTCCTAGGTTGATTAACATTTTACCCTTTACTCCAAGTTTAACTAATTCAACCTGCATTAAAATCTATAAGCATTACAGAGTGGAGTTCAGATATCATTAAATGATGTCTTTTTACTTCTGCCTTGGTCACTTAAGGTCTTTAATTACTGCAGAAATATGTACAAAAGAAATGTATAAAGCACATGTATTTTGCTGATATTATTAATTAAGTTTTTTCTATAAGGTCGGACCTCTTGTCTATGCTTAATTAAAATGGAACAACTAGTACTGCAAAAGGACAGAATTTCCTGTGTTAGTTATCTGGGTGTTCACAAAACCCACACAAAGATATTAATGACATCCTACATTTGCTGAACTCAGGTCAGCAGTGATCCAGAGAGAGATCCTCGTGTGTTCTAAATCAATGCTTCATCTAGAAAACATAGAAGCAAACAAAGAAAAGCTTCAGAGAAAAGTGTAAGAACAGTTGCCAACAAAATCATTGTAAATGAGCTACAAGGGACACAGCCATTTGTACTAGGGTTTAGCTGCCTTTTATTGCACTAATAAAGATTTGGAAAAGGTCTCTAATCTGTTGTGCTACAAACACACCCAAAAGCTTTGCAATTTAAACAACTAAGAAAAATCTGTAAGTAAGGAAGCATGGGGGTAGATAAGCTGGGTTGCCTGAGGGTGAATGACGGGTCCCATAATGAACACTGGGTATCCCATTCTAGTGCCCCTTGGAGTTCACAGCCTGTTAGCTCTTTCATCCCTCACACCCCTTTAAAGTAAAGAAGATTGAGAGGTGACTTGATTATAACGTAGATGGAGTAACTTCACAGGGAAAAAACACTGGCTACTGAAATGCTCTTTAATCTAGAAGACAAAGGCGTTACAAGGCATAAGAGCTGGAAGCTGAGATCAGACAATTGCAAAGGAGAAATAAAATAAGCATCAAGACAGAGAAGGTGATTAAGCAGTGCAGGAAAGATATATCAGAAGATTTCACAGCTTTCCTATAACTAAAGATTTCTGTAGCATTTTCAGATGAAATGAGAAACAAAATTTCAAAAGAAAATCTTTATCTGGAAAAATACATGTGCTTTTTGTTGAAAGCAGAATCTTTCATCTGCAAAATTTTTGTTTTGGTTACACGTGTTTAGATTTTCTTTCACCAGCTGTTATATTCAGATTAAAGAAAGACAGTATTGCAACTGCATTATGTATTTTATTTATTAGTATAGAAGATGGCCTCCTGAGTAATGAAATTAAGTCAGAAACCATGATTCAGAACAAAACTCTCAAAAAGCCATAAGCTTCTAGCATTTTGGCTAGAAACTACAGAAGTTACCCATATAGCTCAAAGTCTCAGAAAACAAAACAAAAACAAAACCAAAAAAGACAAAATTATATTTAAAATTATATGAAAATGTTGACTGCATTAATGGCTTATTAAATACTTGAAAGGAAAAGTAACCTGGGTTCCAGGTAAAAGAAATTATGAGGTGTCTGAAAATATTTGAACTTAGTTTTTGTTTGGCATTTTTATGAGATTTATCTTTTTTTCAGAAAAATTACCAAATACCCCATTTTCAAATAATGAAAGAAACTCAGAATGCCTGTTAGAAAACATCTGAATTATTGTAAACTTACAAAAATAGATAAGTCTGCTTTTCCATGTCTTTCCAATGTGGTTTAAAATTTTTGTTCTCCGTTCAAAAATAGCATCTTTGATCCTTCTGAGGAAGTTTTCACCTTCTGAACTCTAAGACTGGCTAGATCTTAAATACCACTAATGGAGGGTTTGCAGCAGTGGATGGGCATAAGTCTTGCTTGGTCTATTTTAACAGTTATGTTTTTCATTGGATTCCATTCTATAGAAGATAGTCCAGAAAAAGCCTGAAATGCTCCAATGAACTGTTGTTCTTAAAAAAAAAAAAAACAAAACCCAAAAAACCCACTGGCCCTTGTTTTGACTACTTCGGTGGCTAGAGATAAACAGGAATTATCCTATGGCAGTGTCCTGAATGAAGGTGTGCACCTGATCCCAAGCTGTTAAAATCTGCCAGCTGCATTATTAGTTTGTGTATTGCTGGGGGAGGACGAGCAGCTGGAGGTGGATGAAGGTGGTGCCTCTGCTTCCATTGTTCTCCGGTTGCAACCTTACCTCTGTGCCCAAATAAAATGTCAAAAGCTGCAAGAGAAATGCTGAAGCAGAGTGGTCAGAGAGTGAGAGCTGTCCTTGGTGCAGGCAGGAGGCGAGGAGGGGAAAGGTCATGTCCTATTGTAGAGTGATCACAGTCACTACAGCTGCCCACAGCTCCCAGGCTTTGATAAGAGGGTACATTTTTCCAGCACTACTATAATTCTAAGGAAATAAATTAACAAACTTTTTCTTATATAATACCACTCTTATTAACTCTGACTGCATTTCAAAGGAAAAGAACCTGTTGTGCATGAAAAGTTGTAATTTTTGTCTTGCACCTGAAAGGTCTGGCCCTCTGCTGTCAGGTAGTAATTTAGACTGCAGACCCTACCACTTGCACAGTCCTTCCTGTCCACCTTCTCTTCTGGAGACATTTGTTCACTCTCATGGGAAAGGAAGGCTCCTGTGAGCAGCTCATTGCTTCCAGGATGCCACCCCTAACTCAAGGTAGCTGTGGCAGGGGGTACTGGAATGGAAATGTGGGAGATGGCAGGTGAAATATTTTGAAAATTTGCGGCTATCTCTTTCTCCCTATTAAGAAAAGAGTCATAAAGCATTTTTCTGTCTTGCCCTGATGGACTTAACTGCCCACTTGAATCAATATTATAGAAAAGATTTTCAGTCTCAGCCTACAACAATTCCAGTTTCTCAGTCAAAATATAGCAATCTCTGCACTCATAGAAAAAATGACTATAGTTTATTGTCTAGAAAATTGCTTGCCAAAGTTGTGTGGAATAAAAGGTACAGTAAGAATAACTTTCTGATCTGTGTACATTGCCTGTGACCACAACTTCTTTGTCCATGACCAGAACTCATAGGTGTTAATAACACATGAATAAAAAGGCACAATTATCAAATATGACTGACACAAATGGAAGAGACATTTACCATGTGTTCTTTAGCTGGAAGAGGAAGAGAAAGAGATCATAAGGCTATAAATTTCAACATAGTTCATGCAACCTACTTGTAACACAGCCTTTCCACTTGATGACCAAGTTTTTCTCTCCTTTTATCTTATTATAGAGCCACAATCATACAGCATTTTTGCTACTTAAGTTTGTTTTCTAATGTAGTCAGGAAAGTCATACAATGACAGCTCATACTTTAGGTTTCATCAGGAATCAAAGAGAATTCCTTATGCTGGGAAAAGCTGACTGACACACTATAAATACTGAACAGTGTGTTGTGACCATTACACACATTTGTTTCTGTAGTTCTTGAATTCATGGGGTCTCAGTCTCTGGCCAGATGGGATTAGTATCATGGGGGGCATGTGAAGCCATGTTCTACATTTTGTCAAACTAAATGGGTACAAGGATTTGAAGATTATAAAGCAAGGTTATAAAAAGGTTAAAATGGGGCTTATATGTGGGCTTCTGCTAGGATTGCTGGCATTTGTTGATTTTTTAACACTTCTGAAATTTTAGTAATGATGTTAGACTCTGAAGAGATTCCTACAGAGGAAAGATGAACACATTAATATCCCAATCAATTTGTCTTCCAAACATTAAAAAAAAAAGGCTAGGGAAAAAAAAAAACAACTAAGGAGTGGGGAGAGCACAATGCCTTGCACAAATGGGTAGCACTACCACTCATTCCTTTTCACACAAAATTTCTTTCCAGACATAGAAGTGCAGACCACAGCCAGCTATGGCTTACTTTTTTGGTCTTCTCCTTTTGTGTTATTTCCCTGTTTTCTGTATTAAATAAACCATGTTGTCTGTATTCTATAAGCCATTAGCAAGATAAATATTTCTCATAATCTTCTTCACTATCTCCAAGGGCTTGTTACCTTCAAGGTATTACATGAGAGGTTCATAGTCAACACTTCACTGACTTGAGGTGTTTGAATCTTTCCCCAAGACTCAGCGGATTGATGTTTGTTTCTCTAAATATCCTAATTGCTACTTCCACAAAAGATCTTTATGTACCTATTCCTCAATTCTTGGGGGGACTAGTGAGGTGACTTTTAGCATATGCTGTCCAACTGTTGAGGAGTCACAACACTTAAATCCTTTTGGCTGACTCCTTCAGTATCCTATAGATGCACCAAAATTACACTGTGATTTGTCTTTTTATCTCACATTTACGTGTTATAGAGCTGTACACTGAAATATGGGCTCTAAAAAATGCATTAAGTGCTCAACAAGGTGATTATGCATGGCTAATTCATTGCTGGTAGAGTAAACTTTGGTTATAGCTTTTTTTTGTATGGTGTTATTAAGTGTGCAGTCAGATATACCATACCTGGATTTCAAAAGCAAACATTAAAATTATCAGCCTGTGGGATTAATGCTGAGATATTCTATGTTGCGTTCCATTTTTATTAATGGCCACTCTCATATAATTGGCAGTGAAACTCTTGCAAAATTATGCTTTACCTTGAAGTGCATCTTCTTCCAGAGTAAGTTCTGCAATGATTTTCCATAAGATCTCTGTGCTACTGATGATTTTTTGATAGGGTTATCTCCATTCTCATACATTAACTAAATTAAGGCAGAGAAATTTCTCTCCCTGCAACATCTTAAAGAGAAAAGAATGATATTTTTGTTCTGCTGTTCTCAAGAAAATGCTTCTCTTCTGTTTTCCTTGGGGATGGCTTCATTATAAAAGGATTTCTTTTGTTCTTTCCTATTAGGGGATTGTGTCTATATTTCTCTTTTCTTTTTATTTTTCCGTTTTATCTCCCCCTAAGCTTTTCTCTTCTGCATTTTTTAAGCTCTACCATCTTCTGTTCCTCTCCCAGTGTAATATGAGCTCTCTCAGCTCTCTCTCCACGTCTTTTCTTAACAGAAAGTGATAAAGGAAAGAGACTGCTGGTCCAGCAGATTCCTGGGAGAAACTTGTGTTTACATTCTAAGGTCTTTGGGAAGCTCCTGCTGTCCTTTATGTTTTACTAAGCACAACATAAGACTCCAGGATCATGATGAACACTTCTTGTGCTACTGAATTACACACAAGTAGTGATAGGATGTGCATGTCCTTATTAAGATGGGTATGGGAGATCTTTGAAAAGATGAAGGGGATACAGATATACTGCTTTTAGGGAAATGAATTACTTCCTCACTTAATGACTACAGCAGTTCACTGCCTAGTATTCAGGTCTAGTTTTTAAGCTCAAGATTAATTTGATTTGGTTATAAGGATGTGATTCAGGACACTACAATGAGCACTTAATGGTATACCCTATGCTCTCACACCTGAATTCAGCAGAATAGTCTTGCAGCAGAGTAGTCTTGCATCTTTATCTGTCAGAATAAAGTCTATTTGTGGGTGTATCAGACTATTTAGACACCTAAAATGGTACTATGTACCTATGTTTAGTGATATTAATCTTTTCCTTTAGACTTTTCTTTTTGACAATATTGTGTAAAGACTTGAACTCAGAATCATGTACATTATTTCTGTGCACATAGCAATTGGTTACCAACTAATATGGCTATCAAAGGTTGAGACAAAAATGCTACTAAGTTAAGCATTTTAAATTTTACCGCTCTGGTGCAGATATTTTAGGAGTCTCTTTTGGTAAGGCAGCTGGGAAAAGCATTTGTCTCCATTGCTCTGTGGAATGGGTTTATCCTCTATCTTGCTAAATCACTTTTCATTTTACTCTCCACTTTTTCTCTGAAAGTGTTATAGCACTAATGCCAATGTTTGTCTTCTTAAACTGAATTCATAGGTTCTTATGAGCATAGCCTTACTCCTTCACTCTGTGGTCTCCTCATTTGTACAACTTCACAGTCAGCTGTACTCACAGATTAATGTTGAGAGATACGGGTCAAAGTTGGCTGGGCCATGTATTCACAGTGGAGTTCCACACTGGTGTCACAGCCTTGACCAGGTGGATGAAGTTGAGTTCTAAATCGGTAGACTCTCTCTGAAACTGACAGACATGACAAGCCATTTTGAAAAGGATGATTCAGCAGTGTCAGGGTGAAGACCAGCTTTTTGGAAGTTTTAAATGATGTGAGATAAATCCCAAACTTACAGATGAAATATGGACGCCTCAGAGACAGAAAACGTGGTTAACATTCCCGAATCTACCTGACAACCAGCCAGCACAGCCTGTACTGCAGGAACCCCCACTGTGAGTGTGTAAGGACTGTCTTACTGTTTCAGATGAAAAATCCACCAAACCTGAGATGGAAGTGGTCAATAACAAATCTTTATGGAAGACTATGTGAAGAAAGAGAGAGAAATCAAACTTATTCTTCCAACTTCCAGCAGAGATGTCTATTCTCAAAGTGTTTGAATTTTCTGAAATTAGGAAGTTCTTTTAAACTGAAGATGTATTTACTTAATTGCATTCCCTTAACTGTATTCCTTTAAATGAAAATGTAATCTCTTAATAGCAGGGATATATGGGGTTTACATATGGTGTTTACATATATTTATGTTCATATTTTAGTTAAAACCAAATTAAAATGGAAAAAAAATATTACTGCATTGCTTCATGGCTATTGGTTACAGGAATACTGCAATTTGGCTTCTGTTCATGTATTTATTATTTATTTACTTATTCCAGAGACTTAAGCAGCCGTGGAAGATGATCATATGCTTGCAGGGCTCTGAGTTCTGTGAGCTTGCTGCTCAAGTTATTGCTTTCTGTCTTGAAGCAGTTCATTCCAGCCCTGCTCCATTTGCTCCTCTCACCCAGTTCGATACTCTTGAAAGTGATAAAAATTTTGCTCAGTGCTTACACTGTTTATGTTCTCACAGTAAAATCTCCCATTGATTCCTGTGGCCACTGGGTGAGGTCTGAAATGAATGGAAAAGGAAAAAAAAAAGATGAAGTGATGGTTTATTCAAGAGAGAAAATTATAGATGAAGGAAGGGCAATTACTAGAATTAAGAGTCCTGACCTATGTCCAGTCATGACTCAGGAGTGACAAAGTTATCTAAACTGATCAGAGTTTGTGTTGGATTAAGATATGTTCAAGCTGCCTGTAGTTTTCTAAAAGGAAAACCAAGCCAACATGGAAATGATTTATACAAAGAAGAAAGATTATCACAACAAGTAGCAAATGAATGAATTATTAATTTTTCAGTCTTGGGAGGAAATTATGACACTCTTTAAAGAAGCAAGAATGTTTAGGAAATGGAGCAGTAAGAAAAGCTGCTCTCAAAAAACCAGCAATATTTATTTGACAAATCTGCCAAGGAAACCTGGAGCCAGCCTCCTAAATTAAGGGAGAAAGTGAATACTTTGAATGAGACTATTAATACCATTAGAATTGATTGCCTTAAGATTTGTTGTTGTGCTGCAAGATTAAAAGATAGATCAAAGTCAGTTTTGTATGGGAGCCCCTCCCACACCAATCAATCAGCGACTCTACTGCTGCTGCTCTCCATCCCTCCCAGCACATTCTTATTTCTCTTCCACTGCTTGAGCTAGGGGTTGCTCACATCCTTAAGCCTTTTGTTTTTCCAGGAGTGAAATCTCGTCCACATGAGGGATGTTAAATAATCCTTGTTACAGAGTCCTCCTACGCGGTACTTACACTGTACACCATGGGTAGGTGCAAACCTGCCCTCTTGGTACCCAGAGTTGAGTGGGAAAAGGATTCATGAGGGCATTGCTACAGTGCTGAGCTAGTGAGAGCTGTTGAGAGGTGAGATTATTAGCACACAATGTGTAATGCACTGACTCAGGTCGCTTAAAGATTGGAATTTTTTTCCCTTGGTTCTGGACACTTGAGGGTTGCAGGTGTTTTACCCTCCGTTCTGGACACAGGCAGAATCAATTTATTTGTGCCCACCACAAGCTCCCATGGATGTGGAGTATGTGTGGTAAACATACAGCTAATGAGTAGCTTTTTTAGATGAGGAATGTCAGATACTAATACTGTTAACTATGAAATCTGACTTAACTGTGCTTTATGTTGGTGACTACTTTTCTTGATGGCAATCTGGCCTTGAACCCTTAGCAAGTTCTTCTAAAACTTATCAACAGTATTGCTGACATAAATACATTTTCAGTGTATATTCAGTATTTCATCAAGACATACTTCCAGCATCACAGGGCCTTGCTGTAGAAGCTCCTTTACCCTTTTACATCTTAACTGGGTTCAGTCCCCGGGCTCAATCTTTTCAAAACTGCTCAAAAGCCATCTTGCATTATGCAGGTACGAAACCACAAAATGTGGAGTGTGCAAAGCCATCTCCTGTGGACTCCCATGGGTGAGAGGGGGTTGCTGTGGCTGCCTCTGGGCTTGTTGTACTTATTGTGCTCAGAAGAATTACCCTGGAGATTCTGCTTCTGCCTCCAGGATATCCCTGCTGCTTCCACTGCTGCGAACACTTAGGATAGGGGGAAGTTCACGATCTAGAGTTCAAATCCATTGCAGCATCTTGTGATGAAGTTTGAAATACTGGTTGTGATCTTCTAATGGGCAGATTTAGCAAGCAGATTTAGCAAGTACATGCCATGTTGCTAATGTTTTCTTTCTGCCTGTTTGTGAGAAAGTGTAAGGAAGGGTGTCTCAGAGGGCCAAAGTCATTGCAGAGGATGTTTTTAGAGTACCCTTAACAAGTAACTTTGAAATTGGACTGTAGACTGCAACCTGAGGTATGACTAAACTATCTACAGGTATATCTGATGGACAGAAATTTAATAAAACTTTCTCTATATTTCAGTGGTTGCCCACAGCCCTGGACAAGCCTTAGGGTTTGAGTTGCAATAGCTTTAATAGTACTAACATTTTATATATTCAGATGAGACATTTCCATACTAACAGAAGAGAGCCACAACCTTTTCTGATAACAGTGCCTATTCACCCTGGCAGAACAGTGGATAACTTGAGCCATGATCACAGGAGACAGTGAAGGCTGTGGATCATATTAAGAGTGCCCCAGCTAAACATCTGAGCACCCTAAAAAGTGAAGGGTGTAAGTCAAATGCATATGACTGTAGGGTCTCACTGAAAACTCTTAGATCCTGGGAGTACTTTTGAGGGTGCTGATACAAACAGTATGGGCTCCTACAGATAAATGGTATGAAGTTGTTTATTTTCCACTAAAATATTCCCCCCGCAATGTCATCCATTCTCATCAGCTTATTTCCTTTTTCTTCCCCTCTCAGTCTCCTTACTCATTGCACTACACAATCCTCCGGACTAATCCTAATTTAAGAAAGAAAATACAGGATCAGTACTCACTGAATTGCTGCATAATGCACCCCATTTACCTTAAAAGCAAAACAAAGGGTTCAGAAATATTGAGCTGAATGAATGAGCATATATGTGTAACATCCACAATTCTGCAGGAGCTCCTGTAATTTTTTTTTTTTTTTCAGTTAGAAAGTTTAGAAATGGGAATTTCTTCTTCCTAATGTTAATTTGATTTCACTGTTTGGACGTAGAGGGTATCTGTAGCACCATATTCTGTGAGTGTTTCAAGAACTGTGTGTGCAAGTCTAATCAATATGGTGCTAAAATGCTGACAGAAGTCAAACTAGGTTTTCTAATCTAGGTGTGAATCTTCCCCTAAAACATCCTTAGTGTAGACAAGGTGTGAAGTGCAAGGTGCAGCCAGAGCATGGTAACAGCCACCTTCAAGTTTTATATATTTACTCTTTTCTAGAATACATACTTGCAAGAGAATTGGCCTATTTACAGGAGGAAGAGTTCTTCTGAAAATCCTCTGGGAACTGCCTGCAGCAAATGTGATAAAGCTACATATATTTCTCAAAAATAAGAGGAAGAAAATGTGTCCCCTCAAGATGTTAACTAAAAAGGACACACTTTCCTCATCTTACACTGTAATTATTCTGTCTGTGTTATATCTTCTATGGAGATTATGGCAACAAAGAAAAAAAATCTGCATTTTAGAAGGACATAGCGACCGGCAGTAAGAATGGGAATACAGTGCTGTTATTTTCTTTTCCTTTAATGTTAACAACCACTCATCCACAAAATGAGGTAATACACAGAAATAAGTAAGAAAAAAAATTGAAAGACATACCTACATCTCTGTTTGGCAGACTCATCTAATTAAATGAATCTCAAGTATTCCTTGTTGTAAATCTTACGGCGAAGGACACATATTTTCAAAGTAATTTTCAAACTACTGTTCTTAAAATTTAATCCCAGAAAAGTTAAACATTGATTATAGATAGACTACACTGTGACAGAAAGCAAATATATGTACATCTTAAAAGAAATCTTTCTGGTTAGATAGCAGCTAAAAAGCTCTACTTACCAAAAGGTTTGCATGGCATAAAGTATTGAAGGTTTATTCTTTTATGTGTTCAGATAGTGCAGTTCTCTTGGTAGTTTATTACGTTATTTGGCTCATTGATTTATCTTTCATTGATTTGTATGAATCTAGATTTCCCGAGAATGTACTCTGTCTTATGAGTTTTTTAGGAAGGTATTAAAATGATGAAAGCTGTTGACTTGATCGCCTTGGGAACAGAAGACATCTACTGATGCTCTGTTGTTTAAGGGAATCTGATGTAAATTTCCCCTCACTAATCCATTAATTTGTCAGAAGTCTTGCTGGGAGGGAAATTTTCTGGGCTGATATTTCATCTTCTAAGTTCCTTACGTACACGAATCTGAAGCTGTCACGAAGCACTAATGATGACTGGACGTAAGATACATGATAAAAGAATTCAAGCATCACTAACACTGGCCCCGGACACACATCAGATTAAAAGATTCCTTTAAGAATATTTTTATGGGCTCTAGTGATGAAAAGAAAAGAAAGACATTACATTGCTTTCAGAATATAATCTATTTCTTTCTTGTGTAGAGTTCTGTTGTCAATTTAGAGGTGCAAGGCTTGGTAGCCTAGTATTACTCCCCTGAGACACCTAGTCTCTGCATCTGTGAACCTCTCTAGAGCAAATCCATGGTCTGTAGCAAAATACTTATCAGGGGAATAAAGCTGATTAGCTGCAGATATTCCTGCTCTGGAATTTAAATATAAAATTGTGTAGCTTTTTTCTTTCTTTACAGAAAAACTGCTGTAAAATCACTGTTTGTTTTCTGAAATTGTATTATGAATTTTGTTCAGTAGTACATTTTACTCTTTGCATTGGTAAACACATTTTTTACAAGTAAAGTGGGAGAGTCCTGTCTCTGATAAACTTAACTTTTGCCATATTTCCTCAGAAAATATTTGCTCCTGTTGCAGGAAAACCCCTCAATTTTTACAATAAAATGAGTCTGCAGACCCAAGTGACTGAGAAGACAATCAGTCTTAAAAAATTGTGAAAAAAATTAAGATTATTCTCAAAATTAATAATGCGTTTACATGTATTTAAAATGCAATATCTGAAGTTTGCTTTTTTTTTGTTGTTGGTTTTTTTGGTGGGTTTTTTTTTTTTTTTTGATTCATTTTTTCCTAAATAAATCAAGCTAGCAATTAACATTATGGCCTAAATATTCAGGTAGAACTTGGATTACTTGTCTCCTATATGTTTTAATGTATGAGATGCTGCTTTGTCTCTTCTTAGGGTGGACTATTACTTAAAGAATGAGAGGATCTTGAGGTCTAATTGACCAAGGTTTTTCAGAATTTAAAGAGCTCCAGCTTTTGACAATCTGACTTTTGTAAGGTACTCCAGGTCAAGTTCCTAAGACCACAGTGCCTTTTGAAATTTTTATTCAAACAGTTTTGAAAAGGTTAAGAGCCTTATTATTATGGAAACACAAATATACCAAAAAAACCCTTCAAAAATAAGCCTTTGCAACTTCCAAAAGAAATCAATCCTTAAGAAACTATACAGAGGCTTGATTCAAATGATAGCTAGAAAATGAGTAATAACAACACTATCAGCTTTTCATTTTCTGCTTTGCTATGATTTCACTTAGTTAAAAAAGGATGTTCATCAACACATTTATTTTTCACTGTGCATCCTTTTTTATTATGAGGTTTTATCTTGTGACTCCTTCCTTCTTTGATTCCACTACACAATTTGAATCTGTGTGCTGCATATCATTTTATGTAATTAGACTATATTTAGATACCCCTCTGTGGTGTAAGGTTCTGAGACATATGCCTTTTTCTGGAAAAATTATTTTGTTGCAGCTTTTGTGAACTTCATTTGGACCTGATCTGTGAGCAGAGCCTAAATCTATCACATGATTTGCAACACCATTCTGTTCAATTTTAAATTATCTCAGTGGTTGAGAGTCCCCGAATGTATTTTAACCAGACAGACATAAACAGCTTGCTCAAGCTGACCTCCAGATGTCCTTTCCTGTGCAGCTCTGACCCAGTTCCATAGGTGAACAGTATAAACTCTGGGCAGTCTGTTACCATCAGATGCAGCAGTGAAGTGGCATTCCCCTTCCCATGGCTGATGCCTGTCATGCTTCATCAGTGCTGACAAGCAATTATTACTCTTTGTTTCTTTTATACTATATATTGGCAAAACAATCATTGCAAGGAATTGTAGAGGTAGAAACCATTATCTTTGCACTATAGTGGTAACAGAGCTTTTAGGCTTACTGAAAATATCCATTAGCTTTTGCTTTCTTATCTACAAATGCTTTCTATTTTGCCCTCTGCTATTCCAGAAGTTGAATCACCAACTTTTGCTGCATTAAGAATGGAACACTCTATTCTTTAATTTGGTGATTTTAATTTTCTGCTCGCTTTTGTTCAGAACAGAAGGCATTCTTCATTAGTTTTGAGTCCCACTATATGAAATATAATTTGAATATCAGTTTTAGCCTCATTGACTTTGAAGATTTTGTTTTTCTCTCAGCAGTTGTGACATGATATGACATTCCTGTGCAAGTTTACAAACAAAAAGGAATAAAAAAAGAACCCTAGAAAATAAGACAAAATAGACTGAGCCAATTTTAGTTTCTGAGCTGGGAGGGAGCTTTTTGAGCTTTATTCTCCTTGGTCGTCATATCTGTATGACTCACATAAATCATTGTTTTCAAGTACTGTTAATAGCCTTCAAGAGCTTAAGCAGGATGCAGTCATGGAGAACAAAGATCTTTTTGCAGGTCTCTGAGCTACCTGCACAGCGCAGTTAAGGTCTCCCACCTGAATTCGAAGTTAGACACAAGTTATCAAAGGTTTCATCTCCAGCAGGAATTGTCCTTGGTTGAAGACACACAGTTGCAGAAAAAAAAATTGCCAGTGCAGGGAAAAGAAACAGTCTGTCAGATCTGTAGAATTTACTTCTCCTCAGCTCTCTAGAGAGGTCCAGTGCTGGTTCTGGATATGAATTTTCATTTTCTCAAGAACCCACATGGTTGTGGAACCTCTTACACCATTCCCACAAGTTCCCTCTACCTACTTGCTCCTGTCTCTTAAATGTCCCTCAAGTTTCCCCTGCTGCCATGTAAAGGTCATCTGGTAGTCTGTTTTCTTCAGAGAGTTTATTTTCAAAGCCTCTTTCAGGCTGTCATTTTTTGGAAAACATTGGGTAAACTTAACTGGACGGTTCTCCTTCAATTTGTCCCTGTGATGAATTAGCATATCTGATGAAGATGGAAAAGGGGAAAGGTGTGTGGACAATTCCTGATTTTAAAGAGCCTACTCTGTACTACAGTATTGTAAGAGTTACATCTTGGTCACTGTGCCTAATGTTCAATCCAAATTTTAATCAAATTCCTTAAGTGTTACTTAGGATGAGGTTCTCTTCTTGAATTTGCTAAAGCTGCCAGAAGTATTCAACACATATAAAACCGAAAAATTGCTTTTCCACACCTCATTTTTGACATGGTGTATGAATGGTTTATATAAAGGTAGTTATGGTCACCCATTGTTACAGTTTTAAAGGGTTTATTTTCTTTTATCTCAACTTCTGTTTCTTTTCTTCTGATATAGAAGGAAGGTTTTATTATCCTATTAGCTTTTGTACTGGCATTTGACATCTTTGTCTTTGACATTGTCAATGAATGAGGACAGGGTCTGTCCAATATATAACTCAAGTTTATCCCCAAAACTAAAAGATAAGTTATGCTTTTTTTTTTTTTCTTTTTCTAGTGGGTTTCTAGCATCATGCTGCCTGACAGTAGAGGAATGAGGAAACTTAGGCCTCTTCTGTCACATACAGAGATGTGAACTGCTGCAGGAAAAATGGACTAGCTTGTCAGTGCTTTCTAAATATGAATTATTCTGTCCCATCATTCCAATCCTTCTCTGTTTGAGCACTCTCTCCTCCCCACTCCTCTTCCCAAGGTACTTTTATATCCACTTTCAATCCCATTCTCAGCCTGACTCAACTACAATTTTTCAGTCGCACATATTACTAATAAGCTATTTTATTTCTTCTGACTTGGGACAGACAGCTCTACTTCAGAAATATCTACTATACTTAGGTCTCTTTCAGTTGCTATTTTCTTCTAGTTACTTTTAGACAGAAGCACAGCAGACAGCTCAGCTGATTGGACCTTTCCTATCATCATCCCCTTGTGTAATCCTGCAGGGAGGCTCCTGCCTGTCAAAGCTTTCTCCCAGATGTCCCTTTTCTGGATCACACAGAAGAAGCAGGAAGGCTCATTCCTAGGCACTTCTTGAAACATCAGGCCATATGCTGACAGCTGCTTTAGCTTTTGAGAGTCAACTGAGTACCTAGGGAAGCTACAGACCTGCTTGTCAGGACACCTTTCTGTCTTCCAGCTTTTATTTTACTCATTATCTGTGTACTTCATTTAGGTAGTAAAATCTTAGACTGCTGTACCTCAGTCTTCCCACCAGTAAGCCTAGTGTCACACAGAGGCCTTTTAGGCATTCATATTTTTCCACTAGTAAATATATGAATATGGTTCTTACATAAAGAAAGAAATATCTAAATAGTCTCACTTTGCTGTTACTGAATTCCTTTAATGCTATGTATATTGCATGCAAGTACCTAGCATAATGCTCTGAAGCACAGAACTACAAGCATGTCCCTTCTTTTCTCCAAATAACATAATGGAAGACAAGAGGAAGTGTTGGTCACAAGCAAGCTGTCAACATATCTTCCAAATTTTATCGGGCTCTGGTGAATATATGTAAATATTAGTATTTAAAATAAATACGAAAAGGGAGACTAAAACCGTTTACTAAAACGAAGAACATGTAGAGAGAAGTAGCTTTATGTATGAAAAACCACTGAAGTAAATTCATTGTATGGAGCTTTGCTCTGATTTGTTTGAAGCTGTAAATCCGAGTCAGCAAAGAGAGATCCTCTAAGTATTATATTTATAAAGATTACACCAGTTCTTGCTTATATAACAACATATCATCTCTATTTCTATATCTATCTATCTATCTATCTATCTATCTATCTATCTATCTATCTATCTATCCAAATTGAAAGTTAAGTCTATATTGTGGAAGAGAAAAATGTTTTCAGGTTCCCAGGTTTGCTTCTCCATCTAGGTTTGTTTGAATGTTTCCATGCAAAGAAAAGAAATAAAAAAAGAATCATGAGCACTCCACTTTTTACCATCTCCTAGCTTCTTCCTTCACAGATCACATGCTTTTCTTACAGGTTTTTGGTTCTGTTTAAACATCAACTTTTACAGCACTTTCACTGCTATGTTGGGTGTATCCATCACCACTCACTCAGTGTGACTCACCACCCATATACTGACTTGCTTCTAAGTCAGCAGAATACTTCTTAGCCAACAAATTTTCTCATTTTTCAAAGTGACCTTTGCTTCCATTATCCTTCAATGCTCATTCTAGAAAAAGGGGGTGAAGAGAAAACTGAGACTACTAATTATGGAAACAATGTGAGCTTATAGTGAAATAGACAAACAAAAACTTGTTCTTCTTTGCTTACCTGTTTTGCTATTGGGTTTCTAAAATTAATATTCTGAAATAAATTTATTCTGACTTTCTTAAAATTAATATTCCCTCTTTCATTCTTAATGAATGAAAGAGAGAATGCATGGGGAAAAACACAGCTGAGATAGAGATTTGCATATGCAAAAAGGGTGGTTATTTGTGCAACTCTAACCAAAATCCACCAGTGTCTGAATGCCCTTTGTGTTTTAGAAAATCTCCCTCAGAAATCCTCGTTGGTCAAGTTTG
Source organism: Haemorhous mexicanus (assembly GCF_027477595.1). Lineage (NCBI taxonomy): Eukaryota > Metazoa > Chordata > Aves > Passeriformes > Fringillidae > Haemorhous > Haemorhous mexicanus. The sequence continues at coordinate 53,533,311 of NC_082343.1, forward strand.
AGCCTTTAACCTAATTCGATGGTCACTATGAAAGCCTTGTGAGTGGGGATATAAGATGGGAAAATGTGACACACCTTCTAACTCTGGTAGCACAAGCAGGTGCTGCTGTATAAATACCTTGAAATGTGTAATAGCAGTCCATGTCAAAGTTTTCAGACATCTTTTGTATTAGGCCCAAATCCTCTTTTGAGGCAGAGGGGGTAAGGGTCAATTAGATCAAGATGCTTCCTGCTGGCTCCTGCTGTTGTCAGTCAGATGATTGTGTACAATATTTATGTTCACCTTACCATTTCTAATTATATGTTTCCTTGAAGCCATTGAATGCACACTCATTCAAGTATTCTCTCTTGATTTTCACTGCAGAATAGACTGTGGTCCCCTACTTCATTATCCTACATCTGATTTAATGATAGTCTTTTATGAACCTTTCAGGTTAAGATAAGTGATGACTGGTTACTTATATGTGGATTTTTCTTTTAATTTTTAACCTTTAGTAGTGCAATGAGCATGTATCAGTAAGCATCACGCTGGTCAGTATGAAAATATAAATAACACTTTGCCTGAAGGTTTCATGAGCACATATCTCAGTATACTTTTAGCTGGTGTGATAAGCACAGTGAACCTCTGGCACCTTTTAGCTGCATGTTTTTCTGAGGTTCAGCCATGTAATTTAGCTTGCAGTGGCCTGGTTTACAACAGTTCCTGTGATATTATTAGAATAGCTATTCTCACAGCTATATTGTTAACTGGGCAAATTAAGACGTACTTGACCTGCCCTAATGATTTTTTTAGTATTACAGTCACAAAAGCCCATTTTTAAAACATGCTATTTATTTTCCTCTCACAGATTCTGCATGGTGCCAAGTATATCGAAACAGCAAGGGAAAACTGGATATCCAGCAGGGAATGTAAAATAAGCAGGTACACAAGCTATAAAAAATGAGAAAATACTTAATAATCTTGGTAATTTTCAAAATCTTATACACTGTAAGATATAATTTTTGTTATAGGCAGCTGATTTTTTCAAGCTGGTTGTAATTTTTTTATAGCTCTCCTACTTTCAAAATTTTCAGTTCCAGAGTGATGTATACTGAAAATCCCATGCTTGATATGTCTCAAGACACTTGTGCCTAAAATTTTAATGCATAAAAACTTTTATATGGGAAGAGGTTGCATACTTATTCCATTTGCCTTAACCCAACAAATAAACTTGAGAAAAGATAATTCATATTTCAGTAGTAACATAATGAATGAATGGGCTGAATTATTCATGATCCTTCCATCCTTTGAAACAAAATGAATTTTAGGAGGACATAACTGTTCTCAAGAAGGCAATCAGGAAAAGAACAGACCTGTCAAACAAATACTCCATGTTAAATTATTAACTGTTCTCTAACATTTAATTAACAGAAGAACACAGTTGTCCTTGCTCGTGTCCAGATATTGGAAACCATTATATGTTCTCTGCCGTGTCTCTTCCCTCAGTTCAATGCTGCAGAAAGACCTGTGTTGTGAGGCAGCTGGAGCCATGGATGTTTATTAATTCATGACTGGTGCTCAGAACACTGACCAAAGAACTAAAGCCATGAATTTGAGAAAGAACTGCTCATGTATTTTAGCTGGCCCTTAATGGTTGTTTTGTTCTTGGCTCTGTGTTTCTGTTCTCCCTCTGCTGACTGATGGTGTACTTTAAAAAGAGAAACCAGCATTTAGGAACAGTCCACCTGTCTGATTGCTTTTTTGGATAATCCCTGTGATACTTTATCACTGAACAAAATGGTCGGGTGTATGGGCTGCAAATAAAGACCTTTCACTTCACACGCTGCCAGGTTTGGGATTTTTGGTTCTCTAGGATTTTTTTTCCTTTGTATATGAATCCTTATTTCTATCAGTTTGGGTTGACATCTACAGCAAATGAATTGCATTTCATCTCAACAAATTTTTATCCGACAGATCTAATCTAAAAAAAGTCACAGTTTGAACTTGGGACCATTTGCTTCTGAATTGCTGCAGAAATGACACATGCTCATTCGACATTGAGGAAAAAAATATTTAAAAGCCTGAAAAATATTGAGCCTCAGGCTACTTGTCCTTTATGTATCTGATAGTAAAAGAAAAAGACTTTAGGGGATGGTTCTTTCAGCTTTTGCAACAGACTGACAGTTAAAAAGGAAATAAACTAGAAATAGACTAGAAATATCTGGAACCAGGCTTGTGATATGTTTCAAAGAAGTGCCATATTTAGGACAGTTGTGATGAAAACTTACAATTATCTGGTGACAGTTCAGCTCAGCAATAAATATGACCTCTCCCTTTTATTCCCTATACATAAACTTTTTGTATTATTATTATTGTTATACAGATATTTGTGCACCTTTAAAACTACTGAAGTTCACATTTCATTTGCCACATAATGATGATTAAGTTATTTAATGATTTTTTTCAAAAACATATACATGACTATTACACATTAAAATTACATATAGAACCTCAATGTTTTACAAATGCATTGTTAATACCTGTGAACAATCCGAGTTCTACTTTTGAATGGATGGCCTTCATTCTGTTTCCATGTGAACTGCGTAAATTCTTTCCAGAAGGCACTTGGCTGTTACTTCCTAAAATGCTGTTTATATAGTTTGGAAAATAGATGATGAAGCAGCAGATATGTTTGTTTTCATTAATAGTCATAGATTTTAAATTCAGAATAGACTGTTCTGTTATCTGCTTGTGTTCCCAGTAGCGCTGCTAAAATTTGAGTTACTGCCTGGGATCCTCTCTTATGACTGATATTCAAGACAAACATTTCTGAAAGTGATTAAATCATTACACTCTCCTTAATTTGCCTTTAGCTATATTGGTAAGGCTGGGGGCAGAAAATCTTTAACTGCAAAGATATTTGTGCTTGCATTTTCTCTGGTTTTCACCTGTACCTATTCACAACTCTTGTTTTGACATGATTATCCTCTGCAGTGAACTGGCACTGCAAGGATGCCACATTTCTTTAGAGGATGTTGTCCCCAGGCAAGTTCATCTCTGATGAAGCTGGACATGACAGATGAAATGTAAATGCTGGGGGAGTCAGACCACTCATGAGCTCTTTGATATACCAGTCCAGAAAGAAATAAGCACTCTTGAAGGGCTGAGGTGATTAATGGGCTTTCTCAGAAAGCTGGAAGTAAGGTTTTCACCATATCTCAACATGCAAAGGTGATTATGTATAAATAGAATATAAAAAATTCTCATCCTCTGTCCTATGCCAGTTTTTTTTTCCTCTGCCTCCAACAGTACTCTGTAAGATATCTAAGAGACTGGCACCAGATTTTTATTGCTGGTCCTTTCTGGGAAGCAGATTTTAAGTGAAATACTGAACAGAATCTAATTAAGGTGCTTAGGAGAGCTTGTGGTAGAGAGAAGTGGATTGGTATAAGTTGGTCTGGGATTTTTAAGAGAATAATGGCTGAGCTGTAGAGGAAGTAGGAAGATAGAGAAGTATGAGAACAATCTTTTTCATGCTGCACTGAAGCTGTTTTTGTGTCCTCCCTAACACTGTCTTTCAGGTGCTTCTGCAGACTGGCAGAGTAGAAATGTTAACTATTTGAACCTGAGCTGGAAGCTCATCAGTTTCATATTTGTGAAGGGTGAGAAGTCCTTGTTTGCTCCCATCCCAGGCTGAAGCAGACTTTGATTGTGCCCCTTGGTGTTCACCTGGAAATGCCAGAGCTGGGACCCAACACCCCATCCCTGAAAGTGGGAGTGATGGAAATTTAGCTACACTGACCTCTCCGGGCTGATCTCTACATAAGACTGCGAGCTCATGGGGGCACTTTATTAGTGAGAGGCTCCTGTTTGCTGTGATCAGCACCTCTTTTGTGATGTGTGTGGGAATTATCACACCAGCAGGACAGCCCAGGAAATGTGGTAACCTGTGGCTGAGGATTTCTGAAAATCAGCTTAGAAAGCTACTGCTGACGAGCTGTAACACAGTCATGAAGATGTTGAAGTGCTATATACTTTATGCACAGCTCAAGCACTGGCAAATTCCCCAGGAGAGGGATTGTATTTTAAATGTTTCCACTCACTCTATATGGAAGGCATCAGCGTGCCCCCAAGCTAATCAATGTGGATAGCTGAGGAATTTAATGCTCGCAATATACCAAAATGTCTTCTTGCACATCAGCTGTTACACCAAACTCACAGCTTTCATAAAGGAAAACATCTAACAAAGTTAATGAGACTTTTCCCTATTTAAGAACAAGAAATTGGGTTAAATGTGCAACCACCAGCAAAACAAATCCCAAAACTTTAAGGCTAGGCTTATTCTGTTACACTGAAAGGAATTTTATTTTCTGCCTGGGTCCAGGCACAGGCAGAAAATATTCTGCACAGAGATATTGTTAAAATAAAACCCTTGGGTTTCTGAGGGCAGCCAACTTGTACTCTCTCATGTAACTTCTAGGCACAGTGTAGGGAATTAGTAAAGAACATGGACCATTCCTGTTAGTGAGCTACAGAATTAAAGGAGCCAGAATATACCATTGTCCTCAGGGCCAGGGAATGGGCCCTGACACTAAGTTTAATGGTAAGTTCAGGATCAGAATCTATAACTCAAGATGCTTGAGGAAACTGCATGTTTAGAAAGTAAGCATCTCATGAAAAGGTTTGAACAGACTGTTGTGAACTTTCTTAGTCTCAATAAACTCATAAACTTATAATGTTTATGACACCATGCTATTCCAAAACACTTTGAAAGCAGACATCCGAACTTTAATAGAAATAGAGTGGGTTTTTTCTTTGTTGTTGTGGGGTTTTTTGTTTGTTTGTTTTATTCAAACTGTGTCAACCAGGTTAAACATGGGTGCTATGGCCTTCACAATTCTTATTGCATTGGGATCCTGCATACTAATAATTGGTGAGCATTGTATGATAAGACCAACAATATTTTATTTAACCACAGGAATAATTTTTTTCTTCACAGTTTAAGCTGTCTGTTTCTCCTGGCAAAGACTGTTTGGTTAGGAAAACACACAAATACTACATATGGGCTTTGAAAAACTTTACCTCAAATGCACAAATTAGTTTAGCCTACAGTGCAAGTATCTGGAAGTTAAACTGCAGTGCTAAGAATAAATTTTTTTACATAATTTTACTATTATACAGCTAATCTGTATCCATTATGAGGTCCAATTAACAAATGTAAACCAGTAGAATGCTTTTCCTTCCTCTCACTGAACACCAAACATCATGGGCCACTCTGTTTAATAGACAATAATAGAACAAAATAACCCAAGACCAACACCAAAGGCGCCCAAATAGTGTAAAAATGCACTGCGGTCACTTTCATTCAGAAGCATTACTGGGGAGTCTGATGTTATCATGCAGCACCTCACAAGGACAGTGCTCTGCATGTTGACACCAGTCATATCTGCAGGTTGCACCAAAACACTACAAATGAGGACAGATAAAATGTGCTCATTGAATATGAGCAGCTTTCAATTTATCAGTCTCTGGTGAGAGTTTTGGAAGGACTATCTCTCTTTAAGGAAGCCAGATTCCTGCCTGAATACCTGCAAACAAGATTCCTTCTCAGCCTGATCTGGTGGTTGCAGTGGTGCTTTTTGCTGCTCTACCCTCTTCTCTCACTGGATGTGTGGAAGGCACCTCAATCACTAGGGCTCCTCCCAGGAAGCCCACTAGAAGAGTGTATTCCCCAAAACTGTGTTCTCTTCAGTATCTGAAAGTGGGAGGAAGCCCACAATGTGTACTGGTTGTGATAATCAAACAAGACATAGCACTGAGAAAGATTTGTTTAAAATTCTGCTTTGAACATATTTCATGATAGAATTTAGTAAATACATATATATGATGAAAGTAACTGGAGCTTTAAATATTAGCTGCTTTTCAAATTTTTCAAACTATGTATGTTTTCTATAAAGTTTACTGCCTGCTCAGATGGCTTTATAGCAGCCAAACTCATCGCGTTTCTGGTATAAATTCACAAAACCAGGAGACGGAAAGCTTGCATAACTGGGCAGTTCTAGTCCTCTGCTGACTGTGAAACACTTCAATAGAGCATTAACAGGCCAGCTAATATACAGAAAGGGACTGTGGAGGGCTGGTTACATGACAAAGGCCACGTAGACATGCTCTGGATAGCTGACCACGAATTGGAAAAGTACCGGACCCAGCTAATCTGAGTCTCTGCACCTGCAAGGCCGCTGTGGCCTTGAGCATAGCTGTATTGCGATAACAAGATGCTGTAGTTGAGAGAGAGAAACATGAGAAAAAGAAGATGTAAGTTGTAAGGAATGAAGAAGTAAGAGGGGAACTGATATCTATAGTATAACCAATAGATTGCTTAGCTTACAGAATATGTATGAGCTTATTACTGGTTGTGCATAAATGTCTGATGCTCTCATCAATAAATGAAGATGCTGATCACTCATATTGAGGGTACGAGCCTCCGTCACCACAACAAGGGACAGTATTTTAGATTTTGGAAGATAACAATGTCCTCACTTCTTGTCTGAATAGCAAAAACCAGTAATGCAAGTAATATCAGAGCTTGCAATGCCAAGCAACCTGCCCTTATGTCACTGAACAGAGTAAGAAATGCTGTGTGTAAAGTGGATCATACTACAATCAGTAGGCTTATTCATCATCCACTTCATTCTCCATATCCTATTTCCAAGTACCTTCTGCATCATATAGTAAAACAGTGCCCACGTGAGAATCTTGGTACTTCTGTTTGGATTCTCCTACAGATTTAGCAGGTGAAGCCGATTATGTGTAACACAGTGAGGAGGAGAGTGAAGAGGTGTTCCGAGCAGCTGAAGCTCAGAGATGTTGGTAACTAGGAATGAATTCCAGCTCTTTTTGTTCCAGAGAGTGTCAAGGTACTATGTATCTCAAAAGTAGTTAGCTCTGCCTACTTTTACAAACAAATTTACTCTGTATTTTATAGAAAAGTCACTTAAAATCTGTTGGTTACAGCTATTACTACTGAATTCACGGAACACATGTTGCAGGTTGACTCAAAAATGGCAGGATGTCAAACCACCTAATAAACAGATACATTTTAAGATAGTGAAGAAAAAGAAATTCTATTTTCTTGTGACCAGTTAAACCCTGAAACTTTAACAGGCTATGAGGCTGTCACCTCCACTAAAGTCTCTTTCTACTGCTTTGGAAGTTTTGTGAGCTTGGGCATACTTTTAACAAATACCTTATGCACCTCAGTTTCCCTAATTGTTACTGTCTTTCCTGACCGCAAAGGGAAAGCCACATGAAGGAAAATAATTATAGATTCTGAGGAAAATGACTGAAGTTCTCTTGGAAACTAACAGAAAAATTCTGAATAGGAAATTGCCTCTGCCAGGAATCAAACTGGTCAGCAAATTTGCCCTTTTTAGGCCCAAAAGTTTTTAAACTTTTCAGATGCTGGTTCAAGGGAAGAAGGGAGGTGAAGTGGGTTGTCAGCAGTTGCACAGGGGGGACGTGGTGGCTGACTCCAAGGAACACATAAGCAAACAAAACAAACAGTCTCACCTACTCCCACCTAACCTGAAGGTGGAAGTAGCAGGAAAAATCTGAATTTACTGAGGCTAGGACTGAAAGATGAAAGCTGAGTTAAAGGTCTTTTGTTTGCTTAAGCCTAAGCCCTTTTCTGTGTGTTTGAATGAATAATGCTTTGTTTTTGAGAAGCTGGCTAGGGGTCACCTCAACTCATCTGCTGTTGTAGGCTCTTGGAAGAAAAGGCATATTGATGACAAACACAGTTGGGTCTGTCAGTTGAACATGAGTAGTAAATGAGAGACTGCCGCCAGGATTTCCAGTCTGAGAGTGGTAGGACCATATGGCTCTATCCACAAAAAGTTGAAGGTAACAAACCACTTCTCAGGAAAGTGTGCTTGAGAGGTATGAAAAGACACTTCAGTACAGTTTGTCTGTAGTTGCAACTAATATTACAAGTCTTTAAGTTTAATAAAGCGGAATATTCTCCACTGGAAATCCTTTCCTCTAATTTAAGCAAACTAAAAAAGAACAAACATTTACTTTAAAATGTGCAAAATGCTATAATCCTTGGTTTCCTGCCAACAGTTGATGTGCTCAACAAATGATCCAGAACTAGCACATCCCAGTTCAGTGCTTCAAAAGGAGTATTTGGGAGATATGTTAGTGTATGTGGTTGTGTTCTGAATAGCCGGACTTTTGCTCACATGGTTTAAAAATACTTGAAGAACTGTAATTTCCAGTGGCCTTAAAAGATTAAATATTTATATTTATTTAAGGATATTGCCTTCCTTGCTTTTTTTTTTTTTTTGGAGCATGACCTGTAAACACCTGGTAGTCAGTACTGATTACATGTTCCCAGTGAATGGAATACTCCTGAAATCAGAGACATGCCCTGCAGGCAGGGATGGGTGTCTGGCTCAGGAAGGTTTCAAATCACCTTTTTTAATGGCTCAAGATAGATGTTCGAAACGACAAGCAGGGGACTCTTTTTGCGTGTGTGTGTGTCAACAAAGAGGAAGAATGTTGAGTCATCATTAACATGTATGAGCCATTACAAAACCTAATAGCAGAATTGGCTTCAGTTTGCTTTAAAATTTGTGTTATTATTTGTTGACTGCTAGAAGGCCAGAGACATTCTGTGAAGGAAAAGGCAAGCTCTTCACCCCAGTGTTACTTTCGTATTTGTAGTCCAAAGGGACTTTCCTTTTTGACTATCAAAGAATGTTCTTATTAAGCTAACTTTGGGTTATATAGTCTGTTTCACTGAATCTGGAAATGAACTGTTGTTCTTTTCTTGATAAATGACCTGTAAGTAAATGTTTAAACTGGAGCACACCGGGATAGAAATTCATATTTAATGTTATTGCAGATTCATCAATGTATGTCTTCAGGACTGATATACCAGATAGCAGTTTTTTTTTTCCTTTGAAGGGAGGAAGTGGGATGTAAGAAACAGGAAAAATATTTTTCCACTGAAATAAGTGTCAGAGTTCATGATTAATGTTTAATCTGAAAAAATATTTGACTGCCCCACAAAGGGAATGTTCTATGGTCTGCCTAGAATTAATGTCCTACAACATTAACTGAGAGGAAGGCCCACAGACCTTGAAGTACAAATGATGCTATGGAGTAGCAAGAGAAATAAGTAGTCCTGGGAATGACAAATCTATAAAATTCATTCTACAGATATATTTTGTGTTTTTTCTTTTGGTTTCAAGGGCCATATTGTGGGAGGTCTAACAGAAGTTCTTGCTGCTGAAGCTTTTTTAAGGGCTATGTGTGGAAATATATATATTGTCAGAATCTCCACTATTGCATGACTTCATAATAAAATAGGTCCTTCTGGTCCACTTAATTTACTGAAATATTATCTTTTTCCATTCCTCAGTCAGGTTTGGCTGAATCTTCAGCTTCCAAACCCAAGAGTCACTGGATAGGGAGACAGCTCAAGACAAACTCACATGGACATACATGCAGGTATTTCTAGGCTAATCCTTTACTGAATTAAAAGAGCTATAATGATATCTTTTTATTGTGCATCTAGCTTAGTATGGGCATAGGACTTCAGCACCTTCTTCCAGACATTTCACTGGTGTTAAGTGTTTTCTCAGTCAAAAAAAAAAAAAAACATTGAGATTGCTCTGGAACCATCAGTGGCACCTGGGATAGATCCAAGTCGTGACCTGATGTCAGCTCCCAGACAAAGCCAGCTGTTTTGGAAGGCTGTGGAGATGTGCTGCTCATCATCTATCTCTGGCTTCCTGAAACTCTCTGTCAGGAAGCAAAAGACATTTTTCAAAATATAAATGTTATTTTAGAATGAGGGCCTTGAAAATTCATACTCTAAAAATTTGCAACTACGTGCAAAATCTGTCATTGGATTTTTTTAAAAACATATAAGAAGATATGTAAGAAAAGAACATTAGGAAAGTCAGGCCCCAGCTTACTCCAAAAACTTTGTCGCAAGTTCATCTCAAAGGACAGTGTAGGAACTGAAAAACATCTATTGTATTTAAGCAACTAATACCCCTGCAGCATGGAAATTGCTGGTTTAGTCCTGATTTGAAAAGCTGAATTGTTATTTAGACCCATAACTAGGACTGCATTCAGAATAAATGTACCTGTTATCGCCTCAAATACAGGTAGCCTTCCTTTTGGACTCTCCAGATAAAATTTTTGAAGTGTTTAATCATTTGACCTTGCTTTAAATAGGAGTGAGGCATCTAATACCTTTGAACTTAAAGCTTTGAAGTCCTGGGTCACAATGTGTTTCTACTCTTTCTCCATCACTGATTTACATAACTGCACATTTAATTTTTCCTCATACAGAAGAACCCCACAGTTGGTCCAGGGTTTTGTCCAATCTCATCTTTCTCCTACTGGACTAGACAAAATCAATACAGTAGTTTTTTTCTCTTTATTTTCTGTTTGTTTGTTTATTTGCTTGGGTTTTTTTTTTTTTTCAGTTAACCTAATTTTGTGCAATTAAAAATTTCCAAAGCCAAATAACTTGTTGAAAAATTGCAGTTTCTCTTCCCCTTCACCTTTTTTTTTTTTAAATAACTTTAGGCTCTACTAATGATAGATTATTTTATCCTTGTCCTTTTCCATTCTAGAACCACTTTAGAATAGCAAAAAAAGCATTTTCTTTGCGCACCTAACTCCTAATTCCTTCTTGTGGTACATCTCAGTCACGGTGTGACACTGTGATGAAGTTAAACAGTGAAAGAGGATATTTTCTGTGCAGTGCTTAGACTGCACGGATACCTGAGATAAACCTGAAATAGGGCTGGGGGTATTTTTTGTGTTGTTTTTTTTTTTTTTTTGGTCCCTTAGCTGCAGTGCTAGAAGCATTTGGGAAGCCACCTGTCTACTATCCTTCATCTTGCTTATGTCATGAGTTGAAATAATGAACCCTTTTCCTTCCCTTTCTAGCTCAACATTTTGTCACAGTCTTTCCCAAAAGACCATCCTGTAGTCAACTCTTGTGCTTTCTTGGCTGCCCAGAAAGGTCACAAAAATTTTCCTGAATGTCTTCTTCTGAACTTGGAGGCTTATCACAAATGTCTGAGAACTGGCTGTTAATTTGCTGGGTTTGGGTTTTATAACCTTATTTTGGAACTCTTGGGGTATTGTTCTGCCCCAGGAGGAGCAAGGCTCTTTCTAAGTCCCAGTAGGACAGAACATTAAGTAGAATAAGGTAGAAAGCAGGATGAGAAATACAGATGGCCGGCCAATCTTAGTGTTCTTTCAGGGGGTGGGAGCTTTACTGGGCAGACACCAGTTGGACAGCCATGATGTGCTGCGCAGGATGACCAGCTGTGGAGAGGTTCAGCCTTTCTGTGTATGGTGTCTCCTTACATCTGCAGCAGCAAAACTTTCCGAGTTCCCGTGACAGATTTTGTTATCCTTTTCTTAACACCTGGCAGAGCATATCTAGCATATCTAGAATCCAGGAACAGGATAGTCCCTCACATTCTCTTACACTGTTGTGTGTGTATGGCTGTGCTGTGGCCACTCATGCTGGAGTGCAGGTTTCTCAAGCCTTGTGTAGAAGGCTCCATATGGCAGATGGGGTTTGCTCAAGGTCTTTAACTTCCTGAGCACACTGGCTTCTGCAAAACTCCTGGTACAGGTACTTGTTTCTATCCTGAAGAGATGTTTTCTTCCAGTTAATTGAAATGGATCCAGGGGAAATCCCTTAACTATTCTAAATGCTTTAAAAAAATTTCATCAATTGTTTCTCTGTTACTGTATTCCTATAAAGATCATTAACTTTGTCATTGCAATGTAGTAATAAAACTGTAATAATTCGGCTATCTGAGAACAGAGGACTTCACAAATTTAGAAAAATAATTATGTAAAGCTTTTCAGTCATTGTATAGGCTGAGGATCAAAATTAATTTCCTTAAAAATTTTAATAGAAATTCCCCATCTCAGAGGGAAATAATTCTCCATTTTTATTTGCCAGTATGATGGCAACAAAAATTCTGATTCCTCCTTACCAAATAAAGAAATGATTGGTTAAAGCACACAAAAAATATGTTTTATGTTATCACATCTTTTTGTGGTGTCTTAGTGGGAATGAAGAGACATATGAGTTAAATAAAATATGAGCAGTTTTCTGTGCAGTTATTTCCACTGATGGGATCAAAATAGGTGCATGTTGACTTTTCTGCTTTCTTTCCCCTCTCTCTTTCAATTGTATTTTCCATTGGATGCCTTTGTCAATTCTGCTGTTCTCTTAGTGGTACTTCAAGATAGAGAAAGGATGATCCATTAGATTATCATAGCCCTTGAAGGAATGTAGTTTTCTGGTTGTTGAAGTTGGGTCAATTAAAAAACTACGTCTTTCTGTAGGGTGGTAAAGTGCACAATTGTTTACAGGGACTTGTGGGACAGCTGGACGTCAAAGCAACACTTTATTCAGAGAAGGAAAATTTGCCTATGTGGACAGATCCTGTCAGAATGTAGGGCTTGTGGCTTAAAGTCAGCTGAATGGATATGTCTCTTTTGTGGGACGCAAAAGTGAGGGGGCAAAACCTCTTCCTCCCTCAAGGGTGGGGAAAGTGAAGGCCTTTTTTCCCCTGAATTTTGAAAGCATTATTATTTTATATTAAATGATCTGAGCATTTAAAATATTCTGAGCAGTATTTTTTTCCCCTTCTTTTTCATTCCCACTTGCCTACTCCATATATCTGCCCAGCTGTGCTAGTAAATTTGATAAGGTATTTTAACAGTCATGAGTGAATTATTTACTTTCAGTTTGATCTAAGAGCATAGCTGTAGAAAGTAATCACAGCTTCACACTTTGGTGTATAGTGTCATATTTCCTTATAGGTTTTGATACATCATTGACTTAGTTTCATATCTCATTTTTAGGGTTTATAAACTAATTGTCTATTTCTTGGGGTGAAGCAGATCATAATTTAAAAATCTTCTTCTGACATAAGCTGTAGTGTGATACTTTGTGTCTTGATGCAGTTATGATGATAGAGCTACGCTCTGCTAATTACAAAATTTCTGTTTGGACACAGTGTGCTTTGGAGATGCTCCCTCTGATTGGACATTCTCCCTCTGTCACAAAAATTTCCCCACGAAATAATGTGTCACAATTTGCTTTTTGGTGCACCATGTATAATCTAAACTTTTCTTAAATTTCTGACATAAAAGGTTTCCATTGATTTAAGAGTTCAGAATAGTTTTAAACCTAGAGACACATTGTAAACTGAATGCCAGAATCAGAAGTTGCCTTTTCTATGAAATCAGGAGTTGCTCAGTGTTTAAAAGAGAACCTAGAAGAAATATCTGGATAATACTTTCTTTATCTCCCCTTAAAGTACTGTGGGCTTTATATTGTTACAAATTAGCCACTACAAAGCTGTGTGACAGTTAGGGGTAGAAATTCTGATGTTTTGGTCTCCCAAGGTCCACAACTGTGCAAAATATGAAGGAATTTCAGTTACTACTGTAACATAGAATGACCAAAAAAATAAGTAACTAGAATACATATTTAAAATTTACCCCTTATTCCTGAGTTGATTAGATTTCTAAAGCCAGAAGGAATAATTTCTCTGACCCAGTGTATAACAAGGTCTTTTAATATCAATTGGTAATGACTACATGGTTCTCAAAAGCCTGCCTTTCAGAAACAACCTTCCCCACTAAATATAAAGATTTGAAGAGATACCACTGATCAAAAAGTATTGTTCTTGGGTATTCCATCCTGAAAAGTCCTTGGAAATATGGCGGAAAAATGGTTGATTTCCTTTCAGAATACAAAGTACCTAGGTTTCCCTTTCTTCCCCTGTTGATTTCATGTACATTGCAGAAGGTAGCAGCAAAAAACCTGCCTCCCCCCCCCCCCCCGCCGCCGCCCCCCCCCCCCAAAAAAAAGAAAGTCTTTAAAAAACCTTGATAAAAGACCAGTGTTCATTTTAGACTGAAATAGTTTTTCTGAACTTCAGCCTGGAATACATATGTAAGAATGAGTTATTAGCTATTGTTATCACTGAAGATACCAATTTAGGACAGAAGTACTAATCTAATTGTTACAAGAAAAAAATATGAATGTTTGCATAACAATCTGCTTGCAAAGTGTTTTCAGAGTGAGCAGGGGAATTTTAGGGCATTTAAACAAAGGAATGAATGCTCTCATTTATTAGGAATCATCAAAACCTCTTTCTTGCTGTTGCACATGTCAGAAAATTTCCCCAATAAGCATTTCAGCAGCAAGTGCACACATTTTCATGGCCTTTGACACGACCCAGTGTTCTATGATGTTCAATTGATGTTACAAATCCTTATCCATATTTTCATAAATATCTGCGATTGGGAACCTTATCAAGGAAAAATTTTAAATTTTCCAGTTTGTTACATGGCTAGACTGGGACAGTCCTCAAAGATTTAGCTCCCACTGATGTTCTGCATTTTCACATTTATGAGAATGCGATACCCAGGGTTAATTAAAGTAAATGAAGTTAAAGCATTGTACATACAGTTGTCTTTTTTTCTTTCTTTCCTGCATTTTTAAAAATGTGTTTATTTATGACCATCCTACCATCAGCAAAGTCATGATGTATATGGTGTTCAGCAGTTTTCCACCTGTGATTCCCTCCACATTAATGCTCTGATATGGGACTGCAGTGAAGTGTGAGTACAGCTATTAGTTGCTTCGGAGCCCTCATAAAGGAGCTTGAGTCATCACCAGAGGACATTTTCTGTGGTGCTGGCTGTCTAACTCCTGTTGTCTGAGTGCCAGTCACACTTCTGAAAAGTGATAAATAATGTTATTACACAATCTTAAATACATGAAATAAAGATGACATCACTCATAGCTCATCTTGCAGTCTTGTAGTTCTGTGGCTCTCTGTCTTCAACTATGTTAATCTCAATGTCAATTTTAATGTCAATTTTGTCAGTATATGAACAATTCATTGATATAAGATTGCTAAAATACGAAGCAAAATCTTCCTTCTTGTCCAGGAGATCTCGAAGTTTCTGCATGAAACAGTATTCACACATTTCCACAAACATTTCATTCTTGAAATTAAATGGATTTCAACAGATAGCCACGCAGAAAGGTCTTCAGCTTCACTTGTCTTTCTGTGAATGTTGAAAGCAATGATCTTAAGATCCTTTTTGACCAGTCTTGGCACATGCTTTAGGGAAGGGACATTGCATCTTTTACTCTGGAAGCAAAATAGCCTGTGAACAGATATTAATCTTTCCAATTTTGGCATGAAAGTGTTCAGTTGGGACCTTTTTCCTCTCTGCTGCAGTCAGCATAGAGCTAGACCTGACACAAGGAAAATCAAGCAAGTTCTTCAAACCTGGGAGAATCTTCTTTGACTAAGATAAATCCATTCAGAAATTCACACAGGAAAACTGAGACATGCTTAATTTTGCCATTTATGAATGCTCCCTAAATGTCTTTCATAAGTACTTCCTGCAGAGCTCTATACAGGCAGAAGCTGCACCAGTGGAGGGTAACCAAATCAGGCTTTGGGCTTTCCCTTGAGAGGATGAAAAAAGAGAAATTTATCAGCTCTTATCTTTTAATAATAAATCTTGTAATAAATTGTAGTGAAATAAAAAGTAATCTCTATGATACTGAAAATTCTTATAAATTTCCCATTTCTTTGCCTGTAGATAGGTATATAACCTTTTGTCAGCACAATATTTTTTGTGCTAATTCCTTTAATTTTTTTAAAGGTGTTTATTTTGACTCCTTCACTCATTCCTCTTACTTAGATAGTATTTAAATAATTAACGTATTGCTTTTGTGGTGTTGCAGGAGTCATTTGTCCTATTGTACTGATAAACGATTGTGGAAATTGCATGATCTGCAGCTGCCAATGTATGTGCAGTACCTTTAAAATGATACTTAAATTTCAGGAAGATGTATTACCCTTCTTCCCTGAAGCTATCTGTCTATATGTGAACTCATGGACCTGAAAAATAATATTTTTCCTTTGGTACTACTTTTCCTGTGAAATAAAATAATTAAAATGCATATGATAGGTGGCTGCATAAAGATTCAGGTCAAATGTAAATGTATTGAGTGTCACTGTAACTTTCTGAGGACTGACAGTGTAAGAAAAAAGTAATGTTTCCTCGGCTGCACTATGAAGGCTACTGGGCTCATTTCACTTATGGTACAGAAAGCTAATGAATTTCTAATTTCTTTATAGCCAATTTAGTAGAATTTTAGTAATTTGTAGTTTCTAAATCTTATAGTCTCTGAAGAATAGGCACTGCATGGTTATACAGCTGGTCCATTATCTACATATAGCACACACATTTTTCCTCAGGTACTGAGAAGCGGGAGTTATCAAGAGATCTGTTTGTAGTGATTGAAATGTAGGAAAAAAAGAACCCAAAATGCCATTAATGAAGCCATACTCTTCAATTGAAAAATATCTCCCTGTTTTCCCTTTCATGAATTCATTTTTTGTCTCCTTTGCTGCGCTGTCTCTGTTTGTGCAATGTTCAGTATCCTTAATGAGTTGTTAATGAGCTGTCGATTATGAATGCAATTTATAGACGAGAGATTGAGGACTTGAGGTGCTCTTTCAAAACAAATAATTCTGTATCTTAGTTCTCTTTCATTTACAAATATCCACTCTTTCTGTTACAGTATCTTTTATACTGAAATTTTAATCTGAGTTACTCTGAATGTAGTTGCACATTTAATGAGTTTCCTTTAATGATATATTGACTATATCCTGAATGTTGCAATGAACAAAGAATACAGTATAATGAAAACTCTTTGTTATAACAAGAGCAGACTCAAAGAATTATGGTCATTAAGCTGTGATCCTGAACCAATGAATTTAATGGAAAATTTGCTGTCAAATTCAGTATGAGCAGAACCAGAACCTAATTTCTTATAGGCATTCAGAAATATGGTCCTTAATAACAGTTTTGTAATACATCATATACAAATACAAAGAGAATTAGTTACAAGCAACCTAATTACACTGTAGGATGAATCGGCTAATGCTCTGTACATACAGCTTGGACTCCCCTATGCACAAAACTTGAAATGATTTGCATATTCTGTGTTTGTTTTCACCTTTAAAGCTAGGAAGGCTGAGGCACAGACTCTAAACAAAAAGCCAAGATTATATAAACATCATCAGAAATGAACCCAGATCTCTCAGCTGTTAACCCATGTATAATCATGTTTGAACACAGCAGCAAACCCCACTATAAGAACGGGCATCAGGTGGTCTGTGCACTCATCAGGCAAATGAGGTCTAGTCACTCCATTACCATTAATTACAATTTTAGTGATCTGAAATTGAAGCAGCTCATGAAACAGAATTTCTCATGAAAAACTGGTTCATAGACAGATTAGCTTGAATGAACCCTCAGATTTTGTGAGCTCCATTCCTTCTCCAAGTTGAGGAATTCCAGGATGAACTTTGCCACCATTACAGAATGAAATATTTATTAGAGGTTGTATGGAGCTGCTTTAGAGAAATCAGTTACTGGTGGTTAGCAGAGAGGATGCTGAGGTTCTAACTTGGTTAGCTGAGGAATGAGAGTTAGCCCTCCAAACATTCAAAGTAGTCAAATTGCAAAAGGGTTCTGTTTTCAATTTTATTTTGATTGATATCTGTCTCCTTAGTCAAATGTTGTTTGTGCACAGTAATTTTGCAGATCTGCAGAACTAGAAATTTTAGTTTTGTTGTTGTTGTTTTCTACTGGCCGTAATTCAACCATGCTGAAGTTTGGGAAAAGCCTGGTATTTTATCTCCTGTCTGAATCAACATCTGGCAAGAACCAAGGGTATGAAGCCTTTCAAATATTTGCTCTGAGAAATGCAGCTGTGATACTACACCTACAGCCCTGCATTGCTCTTCTGAAACCTGGCAGGAAATAAAAAGGAAAAAAAAGAGAGAAAAGAAGCTGTTTAAAATCATATGACAGGTTATTATTTTGTTTAATGTGAAATGTTCATCTGACAAGCTTATTGAGCTTGATTTGTGTACCGAAGCCTTCTGCAAATCTACAGTCTATCTGATTTCCCTTCCCCCTCTTCTTTGCTCCCCGCTCTGCCACTAGCACTGACATCAACCATTGAGCCATATGAGGGGAAAAAAAAAGGTACCTGGAGTATTCAAGTGATTTAACCAGTTTGATTTATGTTAATGGTACAGAAGAGAATATTTTTTGGTCCTCAAAAACATAACAGGCAATTGATGTGCCATATTGCAGTATGGTTTTAGCTATCAACATGTCAAGATTTAGTTTTGCTGTTAACATTTTACGATTTAGAAGGCTATAAGAATATGTGCAGTGTAGCAACAACTCAGGCATCATTCCCCCAGCTATATTTATTGGGCTTTCATTTTTCCCTTTTATAGAGAAATTGAAAAAGAAAAAGGAAGGAAAAAAGGCTGACATTTTCTGTCTTTCATTTTCTTCAGTCTGTCAGGTTGTGAGAATAGAGAAAGAAAACTGAGTACTAATGGTTTGTTTTCACACCAAAGTAGATTCAGGGCATAGGAATTCAAATGTGGAGTTTGTTGATTTCTTGCTAAACTAAAGATAACCTGTGCATGAAGTGCAGCTTCATTTCATCTACCCCCTCTATTTATCCCTGCTGCTGAAAGCTGCATGTTTAACATGCTGTGGAGATGCTGATCTATATAAGCCAATTGTCTGAAAATCTGGAAATACTGTGTGCAGTGTACATGGTCATAGAAACATTTATTTTCCTTCTAGACCTTCATTTCCTTCTACTTCTGCTGTGGAAAATCAATAAGATGTACTTCTTGGTGTTTAAGCGGGAAACTAATTTTTTCATACTGGGAGAATGTCACAGTGGCTGGAGCTGCTAAAATAAGATCTAAATTCCTCTTTAGTGGGTATTTTACTTCCCCCAGGTTTTAAATTGATGATAACTGGATAAAAATTTTTGCTGACCATTTAGAACTAGCACTAAAAATTAAATGGGACACATGAGAAACTTACCTACTGAAATTTCCGTGCTTAAACTCCCAAGTTAAAAAAGCAACTTGAAGCATGGGTGATAGGAGACAGTACAAATTTTAGAAGAGTTTTCAACTTCTTTCAACGTCCATTTCAAATCCTCAGACCCATTGCCAAGAAGGTATTGAAATGCTCTGTGAAGATCTAATTAATACCTTTTTTTTTTCCAGTTGCTCTGGGTAATGAAAAAATGCCTAGTATTTGGGACATCACCCTAAGAAATTTGTCTTCCTAACGTGTATATTCCCACTACATGTTTTATCAGGGCATTCTGCTCTTCATGTCAACAGTATGAAGAAGGACATACACACTTATTTGTGCCTCATCTGTTTCACAGTAAGCAGAGTATATTGGAAAAATACTTAAAATGTCTTTTTAAAATTATTTTATTACTTTCTGTCTTAAAATTTCATAAACAATTTAACATTTTCAAGCGTAACAACAAAGTTTAACCGCATCAATTTTTTTCTCATAACTTCTGCTTTTGATATTCCAGAGCTCAGTTTGGCATGCACTTGTCTTCATTTATTTTTATTTTACTATGACTGCCTTAAATTGTCTTTGGTTTCAGAGAACAGGTCTTTCTTGCTTCCAACACTGATGATTGTTGTGTAATATTTCTTTTGTGTGAAAATCTAGGGCCTGGAGCTATTGTCTACAAGAGAAAGATCTGGACAGGCTCCAGTGAGTCCCTTCACAATCTTTTTCTTTCCCTTTTAAGGTGAGCTGCTGTCCAGCTGAGCTTCTTTGTTGAATTACTGAGAAATCAGGAAAAGATATAAAAGTCTGTTCCTACATGTGTGGGGAAAAAAAAAAAAAAAGTGTGCCAACTATTAGATCTTTGGTGTCTGGCCAAGTTTAAACTGTGGAACCCCAAAAAGCTGCTAGCTGCAGAGGCATGACATCCAAATTAAATGGGACTTAGATGTGTGCTACTTCTTCCCTTCTGCTTTCCCATTCTGTGATTTTGGTAGAAGTCAAAAAGCACGGGCCAGAGGAATGGCCAGAAGAAAACAACTCTCAGGTACTACCAGAGAGCAACTGTTCCCTAGGTCTTAATCCTCCACAGGTTTTACCTGCTGAGGATATTGCAAAGATGAATTATTTACCTTTGAGCTCCTCTGTGGTGACAGCAATATCACAAAAAATTCTATTGAGAAATAAATATTTTTCTGCTCGGAGAAGAGACTATGGAATAAATAGGGTCAGAACTACACAATAAACAGGAAGATAAAAAGAAATATTGATTAGTTGCTCATGAAGAGAGAGCTAGTCATCTTGTGCATTGTGTTGAAAAATAGTGGGTAATTACCTAATTAACGATTGTATCAGCAATACACATAAACAGCACAGTTGAGTGAATCATGAACAGGCAAAATTCTGATGTCAAAGCAGATATGTATGAAAATGCTATAAACTCTGTGAGGGTTTTGCTATTGAAATTGATTTTGTATGGAAGATGTTCAGCTCCCACAGTGATGGACTTTGATTTAGTATGTAAAGTAGAAGAAAATTTCCAGCATTTTTTATTATTTAACTTGCCACCCTTAAAGTTCTTTGAATATAGTAGTATCTATTAAATGCAGAAGAGTTAGAGATCTTTTATTTAAAAAATAATTTGTATGGGGAAAAGTAAAGTAGGCCATGCAGATCTTTTTAATAGAACGTCTAATGCCAGCAAAGTTTTTTTAAAAGAGGATTCCTTTTCCTTCAAAAAACTAGAGCTTTGTAGTTATTTAACATTCAGGTTTGCTGTAGAGAAACTGATTTACCTTGACTCAATCTGTATTTAAAGAGGGAAATTGTACAGGGATAAAATAATCTATTCCACAGTTCTCTGCTGAACTGATGCTTAGGTTTGAAAGGCAAGAATTTTAGTTGGTTGATAATTTTTTGAGTATATGTTGTGATAAGGCAGGCTTTTCATAATGCCTTTTTTTTAATTAAAAAAACCCCTACAGAATGATTCAAACATGTCAGTCAAAATGGAGTTAGTAAAAATTCTGAAAGGACCTAGATGACATAATTGAGGTTACAATCATGCTATACTGTCTTCTGAATATAACAAAAATAATAATTAAATGTAGATACACTAATTTTAAGGAAGTCCTTATTAACAAAATATTATTCAGTATGGAAATCAGATTGTATGTTTTGACTTTATGCATGAGGTTTGGTACCCTTGGGTATTCCTTAAGGAACAAGAGCATCTGATTTCTTCATTTGCGAGCCAGAAACTTGACAGCCACAGATGCAAACTAGTCCAGCTTAAGGTGTGAAAGCTGTTCTGTGAAGCCAGAATCCAGGCAATTAAGCAGGTTTCCCTGCTCCCCAGGTAGGCTGGTATTTATCTAAATTGTCAGTACTGAATATGCTGGTCTAGGAGGAAAGGTGGACTGTGATAGACGAAGACTGGAAGCATTTTTTGAGAAAAAAGATAAGACAAGCACCTAGGAATTGAGATTGCATATCGCAATAAATGTGTTTTTGCCTTTGGTTCCTCAATATTTTCATCAAGATCCTTAGAAGCATAAATGACGTAAACAGGCCAGAGTGCAAACTCTCAGTGTATCACATAAAACAGAATCTAAGCTGAGGCTGCCCCTGAGATATAACATAATTTACCCAGAGGTTCATGAGTAGTGCAGGGCAAACCAGTCTGCCTTAACCCACCACCATATCACTCCAGCTTAATAAGCAAATGATTGCTCAGGCTAGTGGGTGCTTTGACAATGGATTAATTTGTGTAAGAGCTACATGCATAACTTCTGATTTTTGTAATCTGTTTAAAAGTGTGTTAGGCTTTTGTGACAGGACTATTGAGAAGTTAACATTAATATGAGGCAGAACTTCATGGAAGCTCTTCATGTTTGCTAAGGGGCTTCCAAACCCTTCTGCCTGCCTTTGGTGCTGGGTCTGAATGTGACTTAGAATATGTTCCTCTCTGCGCTGATGTATAAGAGAATGCTCTAATGAAAAGTCTGGCGGTGTTTTGCCAATGTTAAACAGATGTAGTGTGTGAAGTACCACTGATGAACTTGAGGCCTTGGTTTTCTTTCTGTCCAACTGAAACTTTTCCACTTGCATTGCAAATGTAATACTGCACCTCATAACTTAGACCTAAGATTGAGAGCACAACTCAAGGAGTTCTTACAGTGCTCCTGATCTCCTGAGGGTTGATATCTGTGAGTTAATGCACTGCCTTGTGAAAGGACTGCATGCTGGAGTTTAAAAGAAGGGCTTTCCTACATGCAGTGTCATCTACTGGTGGTAGCCCAGGTCTTGGACTGTATGACAGGTGAGCAGTGGATTGAGCAGCCCAGGTCTTGGACTGTCGGACAGGTGAGCAGTGGATTGAGCAGCCCAGGTCTTGGACTGTCGGACAGGTGAGCAGTGGATTGAGCAGCCCAGGTCTTGGACTGTAGGACAGGTGAGCAGTGGATTGCACAGCAGACAAGCACAAAACTGGGAGTGGGAAGGGGAGCCGTTTCCTGACCCCAATAGAGCATGTCATTCCTTTCTTATTCCAGCCTCCTGCTGCCAGTGGGGTCCTTGGCTTCCTGAAATGAAACACTATGACAGTTCTGTACACCTACTAACATCATTCCCATAATGGGAATGATGGCCTCCATAATGGGAGAGAAATCAAGTTAAGAGCCTTCAAATGAGTCAGTGCAGGACAGCTGAGCAGTATGCATTTAGTTATTTGCTTGGTTTAGGTGCCTGGTTTAGTAGTAAGGCAAATGCAAGGCTCCCAACACTAGAGGCTAAAAAGCCATGAAGTTTGACAGGTTAAGCTTTCACCTGTCAGGTTTTTGAGTAATATTAAAACCCACATCCAATTAAAAAAACCTGCAAAACCTTAAAAATAAGTATCAGGAAATAAATAAATAAAGTGATTAGCTGCGTGATATGTAGACAGAGCATAATCTGATCCTATTTCATATTCTCTCTCTCTCTATATCTATATCTGGAGTCTACCCACAAACCTTCTCCAAAATAGCCTGAGTCAATTCAGCCATGCAGGGCTCTATTGACAAGCCCATTCAGTTTCAAAAGAGATGAGATAACATTTTTAGATGTTAAGAGAGGTTTGAATAGAAATGGATCATTTAGCAAAGCACCTTATTCATTTTTATTGCAGTCTCTTTTTCAAGAGCACCACAGTGGGTCAGAGCTAGCATATAATTTTGCTGTTAGATTAAGGAGGTATTTTTTCTGAAGGATATTAGAACATAATTTACTACATCTAAGGTTGTTTCTGTCATATATTTTACAATGTGTCTTCCTTTGAACCATATCTAACAAAGCTTTTGCTCTCTTACCCATACAGAACATTATTTTCTGGACATTGTTTCAGGTAGAGGACAAGGCAAACTGTAGACTGGCTTTTAAGCAAGCTTTATTTCTCTGCTGGGAATTCAGTAGGGAAGACAAAAACCTAATGGTTGTCACTGACAATTTACTCAACCCTTTTAAAGTGCATCACAAACAACTGTGCTCTCTTCATGAGCAGTATGCTTTTGCTGTGTGAAGTTCAGTGGACATTTGAAAGGATGTAACTTATATAATCTTCAAATTATTTTACAGCTATGATGAATGAGGCCTGTGGTGATAGACAGGACTTATAGCAGTGGATGATTACTTATTATGAAAAAATGCAATATGAGCCTGGAAAAAAGTGAGAGAAATCTCTCACAGTTTGCTACTTCAAAGTTTTATTTCCTAGAGTGAAACCATTGATATTAGGGATCAGTGTAAATATGCAACATGCAGAACAATAGCCATAGTCATTCACACTTATCCAAAAAGGCTACATCATCATGTCCTATGAATAAGAACAATCAAGCAACAAATCTTGTTGTAGTAGAAAAGCCTGCTGTTTGTGATTAATAAGAAATAGGTTTGATAGCAATGTCTGAACTGAAGGAAACCTGCAATAGCTCTTTAGAGAGTATTAAGTGGCATTTCTCCTCATAGCTCTCTGCCACTGCTGTAAGCCATCTGACGTAGTGCTATTTTAACTTTTTTGTTGCTTGACATTTTCTTATTTTAATTGTGTAATCTCTGTGTTGGACTGAATTCGGGCATTAAGAGCCTCACCACCCCGCTCTTTTGATTGTTTCTTTTTACAGCAAGAGGAATAAAATTAATTGCTTCTGATCCACCACAATGGTAATTACATAGTCCCAAGTGGGACCTGACCAAGGATGAACTGCTGCTTTTGCTTTCTGGCTGGAGACACTAGACAGGGATAATAGAGAAGCACGTCTGTTGCAGTGGGCTGGTTGTTCCCTGCAGCAGAGAATGATAGAAGTCTATTGCTGTACAATTGCACTGTGGCATTTGCAGGCTGCAACAGCATCCCACAAAGACTGAGAAGAAAAAAGTAATTTCCATGGTTGTATATCTCACTTTGCTAAGCGTGTCTGTGAAAAGTGTTGGCCTGCTGCCTCTTTGCTCCTTGAATCTTCGTTAGAACACATACTGATATCACAAACGTAGCAAAATCATTAAAAACAGCTTGTACACTGCATGGCCCTAGAAGAGAAAAAGAAACAGTGATAGAAAACAGGGCTAGGAATAGTTAGAAAATGCTAGCATTGCAAAGGAGCCACAATCATTGCATTTAGATGCAGTTGTCTACTTGTTATTTCTTTAAGATTCTTAAAGCCATTAAAAGTATGAATGTTTTTCTAAATTACAAAGAAATACATTATACCTTCAATTATTTCTGTAGAGAGGACTAGAAAAGAAACTTTGACTATAAATAAAAGTGTTTTGCACTTCCATATGCCAAAAAGAAGAAGAAGAATAATTTTTCTGATCTTTAAAAAACTCCTAACATTGTATTTTAAATGGAATAAAGCATGTATATAAGAAAATTGTCCAATGAACATTTAATGCATCACTTTGAGTTAGGTCCCTGACATCTGACATCATGCTGGTGACTTAGAAAAGTTTAAGCTGCTAAAGTAGAATACATTTTATTTATCTTTCTGACTTCTGTACACTCACGGTACAATTTTTGTATCAAGTAGCGTATTGAGCAAATCAGGAAAGATTTTTTTTCTTCTGAAGCTGATTTTCTAATATGCTTTATTGACATAAACAATGCAAACCTATGACACTTGCCATTAAATTAAAAGGATGAACAACAAGATTATAAGAAACCTTGTATTGTGCACAACAAAAACTGGAATAGTTTACTCATTCAATTATGTGAGTTTTTCAAAGAAGTTTTACAGAAAGAATATAAGAGATGTAAAGAGATGGCATGAAATTTCTTGTTGGCATATAGTTTTCAGAGAAAGAACAACAAGACACATATCTAAGTGCTTCTCTAGCTGAACTAAGGCTTTACATGTCAGAAATGTTTGTGCTTTCAAATACATGCCTTTTGAAGGTCTTGGCATGGATTAGCTAAGATCTATAATATATATCAAATTGAAGGCAAACTTTACGTTGGAAAGGATATGCTGAAATTCCACAAAGATCTTGAAATTATTGTGCAAATGTGATTGAGGTTCCACAGATTCCAGTTTCAGCTGCCTAACACTGAACTTTTTCCCAAGAGATTTTGAAAAGTAATTTTATTTAATTAGATTTCTGATTTAGGCAATTTCAAAGTGCACCTGGATAGCATAATAAAGATTTTCTTTGTGACACAATTCTAGAAATTTACATTAAAAATAAAATCAGATTTTTGCATGCATTAATTCTTCCTGGAGGTTGATACTCCATGCAAGGTAGCAAACATTAGAAAACAAGTCTTATTTAATGTTATACTATTTTTTTGAGGTGAAAATGTCATTCAATATATGTTTTTATCTTTTGGAAGCTGCTTTTAAAATGTGTATTGCTCTCATCCCATGGCATACAATTATGACTTTAGAGTAACTGCAGCTTCAGTTTGCAAAGCAAATACATTTTTAAATGCATTTTTGCAAAGCAAAGCAAATACATTTTTACAAAGCAAATACATGTATATATACATATACTGAAACCTGTCATCTAACAAATACCAACCTTTTTCTCAAAGTGCAGTTCTGGATAAACCTCCCTTTTCACCTGATTACCAGGCCCTAATAAAATCTTATGGTGTGAGTAATGTCTGCAATATCCTTAATCTTACCTTTACAGGCACTTTAGCTTTCAGGAAATTATACATACAGCATGACTTCAGTTGTCAAAATCCTATCTGCTTGCATAGAGAGCTGATATTAACTCAGGTTTCTCTTGGTAATTTCACCTTTTCTACGACCAGTTCTGCCCCCTGGACACTGGGCTATACCTCAGTCCTCATGTGCATCATCTTTGCTGGACCAGGTCACCTCTACCAGACTCAGTGGCCTTGGAAGAGTCTCTGGCTGTTAGTGACCTCCTGCTCTTATGCCAGCAGCAATTGCAATCTCTAAAACGTCTGTCAGGCCACCCACCTGGCTGCCAGGAATAAAGCACACTCCAAAAACGTACACACTCCAAGGCAAGTTTAAAGGAATGTTGTGCAGAGATTCCTAAACAGCTCATAGAACTCAGTGATGGCCAGAAATATCCAGCTCCTGATTGCCAAGGTTGAGTGCAGTTCAAAGAGCATACTGGGAACGAGCAGCGTTTAGAGTGGCTCTCTCAGGATTTGCCAGCGATTCCCAGGGCAATCCAAATCCAGAGGTGGCAGGAGAACTGCAGGTCTCCCCAGCAGCACCTCGCTCAGCTGATCTGCATCTCTGAACCAATGCCAGCCAGGAGGGAGCAGAGTGCTTGGCAGGTGGGATAGGAGTGGCTGCACATTTGTGGTGCTTCACTGTGGCTCTTGGGGAAGGCGGGTTGGTGTCAAACCCTCTTCAGTGCCTCGGGGGTGAGAGCCAGTCTGACTTAGAGCCCTTCCCTCTGGCAAGGATGCACAGAGCTGAGGTGAAGGGTTTGTTTGCAGGTGCTGGCATACAGGTGGGCTCGTGGGCTTCCTCTGTTGGCACATGTGAAGCTGAACGTTTCAGACTTGCTCCTGACTTCCTCAGCACTGTTCAACTGGAAGGAGAGGGAAGCTGCAGCACAAGCCATGCACACCTTCCTTTCTTGGATGTAACTGCCATAAACAAATAAGATGTGTGAAAAGCATGGTGCTATCTGCAGAAAATGATGACGTGCTGTTCAAAAAATGGTAGGCCCTGTGAGAGCTCTGTCCTACTGACTAAAAAAATATTAGAGATGAAAAAACATGTATGAAATGAAAGAATATTTGCTAACATGGATTTATAATTTTATTATGAAATAAAATTTCAACTACTATCATCTTGTCTGAAAGACCTACTGCTGTCTGTGATTTAGATACTCATATTTAGATGTTTTTGCATAGTTTTAAAAATTTTCTTCATTACTGGAAGCATTTACATGATAACAGGATCCTTCTTTTTAAGAGTTCATCAGCTCCAGCCACTTAGTTCCCACTTGAAGCCATAATCTTCTGTTTATAATTTCATAATTGTTTGTAGTAGAGGTGATTAAAATATTGCAAACATAGCATTATTTCAGCTTCAGGCATGGAACAAGCAACAGATGAACACTTCAGGAACAAAGATGATGTTTTCATGTAAATAGTCCAACCAGTACAAAGTAAGAGGAAGAAATGAGAATACAGAACGTGCCCAAATGCAATGTTTTTCACAGCTTTCTTTTAGACAGCAATTGCTCTTTGAAACACATGCTTTTCAGAACCTCAGATCTTCCAGCAGAATATTTCTCTCATCTCTTATGAAGTTTTTCTACTATATGAAATGTTTCTAAATGCAAACCAAAAATAATTAACTCATTAACTGGCACAATAAACTCTCCTATGCATCAGTTGGCAGAAAGTTCAGAACTCTTCCGGACAAATATTTGAATTTCATCCATGCAGAAGCTCAATTGAGTGTGATGGCAGCATCAAGTGTATTCAGATATTCTAAGAAGAGGCACTGAATTTAGGAGTTCATGCTGCATGTCTGTGCTCCTGCACAATCTGTACAGCAGGCTCTGAGGGCTCATACAGCTCCCTCTGCAGACCCTGGGTTTTCCAGCCCCAGCCACTTGCTGGTGCTTACTGTCAGCATCCTGCTGGGGTAGGGACAGATTTCACACCATGTAATCAGATCATACTTGGAAATTTGGTACATCTAGGATGTACCAAAGACAACAAATTTGGGGTGACTGCTTCCAAAACATGCCCCCTCTTCTGTTGCCAAACTGCAATCCAAAAGACTGATGTAATTTTATATGCTGTTTAAGTTGCTGAATACCCAGAAAATTCATTTCCCTCCCTCTCACAAACCCCAAAGGAACTTGTAATCCGATGATAAGTGGTTATCTCTCAGAAACATTAAGTACAGAGATATGTGCCACTCTTTTATGCACATAATAATTCATTAAATTCACAAGAAGATGTACTGATTCTGCCATTTTATTATTTAAAAAAAAATGTTAAAAAACAATGAGGTATTTTGGTTTTGCTCCTCAGCCATTGTTGTTTTGCTGTATATATTGCTTTCATGAGAAGGACAGGACTGTGAGAATGAAACATTTCTCTAGAAAACTATATGTGCTTAACATTATATTTAGATAATGCTGGAAAAGTTTTTTTTTAGAAAAACCCTGCCAAAGATCTACTCTGAGGGACAAGTAAGCAATGGGAACTTTTTGTTACACTCTTTGCCTGATGCATCTTTGTTTAAAGGGTGAGAGATGAGTTCATTAGTCACTCAGAGGCAAGATATCTGAAGTGTTATCTGAAGGTAGCACAATAAAACAAGCTTCTCATGGCTGGTCCCAAGTCATGCCAGGGCCTCTTGAATACCAAGCTTGTCAGATCCAAGTTCCCTGTAAAATGTGAGCCCTGGTGCCTAAAGGCATCATTCACAGGAATCAACGACTCCAGCAATCAGCTATCTCAGAGGGTAAGCAATACTTAAGAGGGAGGTAAAGAAGGACCCTCAGTATCATGGATGAGGACAATCCTTTACGTGTAAAATCAGAGGTTGTCTCGGGCATGGGCAGTGGAGAGGTGCCATTGCATCCCCTGGGATGCCCACCCTCTGACACAGCCTGTGAGGACATGGCCTGAGTCTCCTCTCTCCTCTCACTCCTTCCAAAATCAGTCGCCTGGCAGCCTTATTCCTGGTAAGTGTTCCAAAAACATGGCCATGGCACCTGAGGACATGGTTTAGTGGTGAACGTGGTGGTGGGGCTCTGTTGGTGGTTGGACTTAATGATCGTAAAACTCTCTTCTGATCTTAATGATTTTATGACTCTGTGATCTCTGTGTTGGACAACATTGCCTGAAACTGTAGATAGCTGACAATATACCTGTGTATACTTAGTATTAAATTCCTAAATAATTTATGCTTTCTGACCATAATTGCTTATTCTAATAAGCTTTGCCTATATCAGTATGAATTACCAGAATAAATTTGTAACGGGAGAAGTTCCCAATTTAATCTTTTCAAGGAAATTCAAAAGAGGGAACTAGAAGAATATTCCTTAAAATATAAACAATTTAAAGTGAATTATTAAAGGAACAGAATTAAGGCAAAATAAATAAATGCCTGAGGGTTCTTGATTCTAAATTTCAAAGACATTTAATGTTGATTTATGTGAGTTGAGCTTCTGGTCTGAGTCCAAAGCTGTTGCTGGTGGAAGCTACTGTTTAGCTTGGAAATGTGTTCCCAATTTGGTCAGAATACTTTTTTTTACCCTCTGAGGCATTTTACAAAAGGATAGGTAGAGAAGAAGAGGTTGGTTGGCCTATATTTCAATAAGATGTCACTTCTGGAAGAGGGACATTTGGGAAGTAAAGGGAGGCAGAAAAGAGAGAAGACATTCTTTTTCTCACTGTCATTAATGAGAACAATACATTAGTAGCTATGGCCAGACATAAAGTTACCTAAACTTAGATTATAAATTTAGGGGGTAGAATATATTGGCTAAAGCTTTTTATGTCAGAAATACAGAAATGTGCAGCTGTTTTGGTTCTCTAACTTTTTTCTTTTTAAAACTTGTCACAAAATTGATGGTAGGATTTGCAGATATCATTGTGCACTAATTAAATACATGTAGAATTTTAAAAGGATGGGCATGTAAGTATTTCCAAATACTGGTCCATAAGCTAAGACTTTTCTTCCTTAAAAAGTACCAGCTTATAAGAAGAAAAAATGTGCTCTAATTTAGCTGGACAGATTTGCAAAGATCTTTGAAAGTGTGAAAAAAGGGATAAGAAGAAAATGTCTCCTTTACAATCTGTTTATGGCTTTGGGACTGTGCTTTATCTTGACAAATAAGATAAAGATCATTTGACAGGAATCCACTTATTCTTATCATGCTAGCAACTTAAAAACTGAATTATTCATCCTCACTGTGAAACTCTTGTTTTCTATTCTAAATTCAGCTGCATAGTTCACACCTAGTCTCCACAAAAATGTATCCAATGCAATAAAATAAATGTAGTGAAAATTACCTCTGTAACAGCAACATTACCAAAAATTATAAGCATTCCATGAATGAAAGAACTTTAATGAACTAGTAATAAGTCTAAAAAACTTACAAGAGTTATATAGATATTTCTCTAGTTTCTTCCTGTAACTTTTAGGTTTGTGAAGGGGTGAGTGAACTCATGAGCTTTGCTAAATCATGCTGGAATTTTCTTCTATATGAGAAGTCTTTAAGTGAACTCACTTGGGCCACATGAAATCGCAAATGTCTTAACCTTGGCTGTGTCACACTGGTTTGTGAATAAGCACAGTTGCTGACTGCCAACTCCAGACCTAAAAATTCCATATGAGAGATGCAGTTGTATCACAAATTTTATTTTTCTAGAAAGATTTGATGAAGACTAATATAAACTCTGCCAGTGACAATGTTACATTAATAAAACAAATAAATAATGCAAACTTTTATTTTTGTAATAAAGCCTGTGGTTTGCAAGCACAGCACATCTATAATCTATCTTGAGTTCTGTTTTGAACTGATCCAAAATATGAGACCAGACAGTTTAAGAAGAGATCTTTCATGCTTCTTAGTAATTTTGAACTATGCAGTTTTTCTCAAGAATTCATTTTCTCCTGCATACATTTTCTATTACTGATTTTTATACATATATAAATATTTTATATAAATATATATAAATCAGTTAAGCATTTGTATCTCTTGAATTAAAACCAATTGCTTAACACATGTAAGGTCAAATAAATCAAGTTAGGAGTCACTACTCTTCAATTTTAGTCATTACTGCTCAAAACTCAATTCCATGACATATTTGAATGTCTTCAGCTCCACGTTTCCCTCCAGCTTTTAATTTAATGGCAGCCCTTTATTAACATGTGCATCTGTGTGCAGAGCTAAGGTGAGCAGTCTCAGCTCAGGAGGGGTGGGGTGCGATCTGGGGAGTTGTGAGCAGCTGAGGAGGGATTGTCGTGGGCACGGCATTTGAACAGGAAAGTCGTGGCTCTCTTTCACAGGACAATAGAAAGGAAGCTGCTAACAATGGTGTGCTATAAAAAGCAAAGGAACATTCTTCTCTGTCAAACAGCCGCACCTCTCTGGCAGTGCTGCTCCTGCACTACACTGGCTGGCAACCGGGCTGTCTTTGAACTCTGCTGTTACTGAATTTCACTTAAAACTGAAAACCACACAAAGGGAGCAAGCACAGAGAGCACCAAAAAGAAACAAGATGTTCAGTTCCTTGCTGCTTTTGTTTTAGGGGTGTTCTTTGTGTCATTGGGAAATAATGATCAAAGCGTGGTGGCGAGGGTTATCTGCTGTCTGGGCCAATTTTACCTCATTAAAGAAAGACAAGAATTATGGCAAGTTCTTCCAGAAATTCAGAGCAGCCATTCAAAAGCAAAAGTCACACTGAGATGCAAAATCCCTCCAGTTCGTGCTTCAGTCCATTTAAAAAAATATGTATTTGAAGCCTGGGGGAAGAATACAATTTAAGGGAGATTTTTCCCTTATGTAATGAACCCAACAAGGCCTTATGTATGCTGCAGCAAACTGCAGTACCTGCAGGGTGCTCATCTACCATGAAAGTCTTCTATTATCTCATTCTTTACATGAATGAAATGTGAATATAGTTCCTTCTTTCTCAAAAACCATTACACTGATTGGATTGTGTCTGGAAGCAACAGAATGGGTTTTTCCACACAATTATTTTCAACAGATTGAAAATGTATGGCTCTCCTTGTAGGTGCTGATGGAAGGTATTCTGGAGTTTCAAAGACTGTGTGAAAAACAGTAGCTCCAGTAACCTTTAACAATGTTCTAAGTAGAGGGGAAAAAAGGAAATTTTAAAAGTTGTTAAAAATACATATTCTTTCACTGTGGAGTTTTCTCTGGAACTCAGTGGCCTTTATTGCTTCAAGTTATTGCTATTGATTGCAATTAGATCATAAGCTTCACAAATATTCATTCATAATAAAACAAATGACTTGTGATAGAATTAAGAATATTGTGGTATTATTATTGTGAATAAAAATGAAATCTAACAAGATGATAGAATAGTTGCAGAGGGACTACCAGATATATTTTCTTGGAACTGCTGGCTATATTCACATAATATAAAACTTTTCTAAGAAATCCACATTCTAAATGAAGGACTATAGGAAAGGTTTTAGCTAAACAGTAGCCATTATGTTGTCACAGAAAAAAAAAAGTTAAAAAAAAGAATAAAGAAAGGCAATTTCACATTATCTGAGGACACGTGTGTGTCCGTGTTTGTGTGCATGTATGCCTATATGCATAACTATATGTGAATAAATATATTCACATACTTCCTGAAAGCTTTGAAACTGGTGGAAAATTGAAAGGAGTAGAGGAAAGCTTATTTTGGCTAAAGCTGCTCATTCCCTTTTTCTGAGTCCTTATTAATCATATCAATATTATATCTTCTTCCCTATTTCTTCCTTTGGATTTTCTAAAACCTATTTTCTAATTCAGTCCAGCAGCTCATCTTTTAATGTCATTTTAATAGACCTTGTCTTGTGTTCATGAAACAGTAAAAGCAAAGGTTTCATTGTAAAAGAAAATTGCCTTACTTGCACCCAGTTTTCTAATTACTGTGTCTGGTACCACCATTGAGTGTTTGGAGAATGGGAAAAGAGAGAGGAAATAGAGATGGTTATTAATCAGTCCTTACTTGGTAATTAAGGCTCTCAGCTTCCTATTGATTGTTTTTTTTCTTTCAGTTTTACATACCTTGATGTCAGATAAAGCAAATGGCAGTAGAAAAATCTCAGCTGCAGACAAGTCACTTCCTTTACAAACATGAGCATTCCATGACCTTATGTGAAGGAAGATGCAGGACTGTGGACCTGCAAACAGGCCTCGTTTTCCCCAGAAGGATTTTGTTGTAACATAAGGTGGACAAATCAAGAGACACATGGCTTCAGCAAAGAACAGCATCACTGAACTCATCAGTGAACTTGGATTTGCAAATACCTCCTGTGAATTTGCTGAATTTTGTATTTGCAAGGATGAGACAAGAATAGGGTCTTTCCTGTTAGGTTGAATGAGCAGTTTGCCTACCTTATATAAAGAGATATGTTCCCCTCCACCATGGACATCATTTTTATATGTGTTCATGGCCACTGTGAAAGTGACTGCTTGGCAAGAATGAAAATTTGAATTTATGTAATATTTTCCTGTAGAGTCATGAGGTAAGAAGAAGAAGCTGGGAAGAAATGCTTCTGTATATAGAGGGAGAATGGCAGGCCACCTTGATGATAATCACTTACATCACTGGTGCGAGGGCAGGGGAAATGCTCCATTTCATGAAAACTTTCTGCACTTCCTTTTCTCATTTTCCCATTTAAATTATACAGAAGCTCAGCATGTAACTATGGCTCTGGTGAGAATGTGCACAAAATTAAATATATTAACACAATTTTGAAGAAAATCTTGGTGGGTGATAAGAAAAGATGAAAGTTTATTAATGCTGGACAAGTATTGATCCTTGCTCTTTAATCTAACAGTAAATTTGATCACACTTCTTTGTTTTACCAGAACTACCTGTAGAATATGAAAGTCTCGTAATATGTACTGCACATCTTTTCCCCCTGCAAATATATCAGCAGTTACATTTTTCATCTCCTTCTCATGGGATTATGGCACAGTAAAGACAAAGTATGACATGAAAACTAATTTGCCTCTAAAAAGAAAAAAGAAACCAGGCTATTTCCAGGAAAACATAATTTGAAATTCCACAAAAATGTAAATACAATTTATTTAGATTTTCTTAATACTTTTAAAAGAGAAGAATTAAGCCCCAAAAAAGTTGTTTGACTGTGTGTAGAGGTCATGACAGAATTTATTTTGATTGTGTGACCTCATAAAATTATTCACCACTGCTGCAATTTTTTTCAAGACAGCTCAATAGAGTGTGATTCCCAGTTCCCATTAGAATTTAATGAGAACTGGGCCTGTAAGTCCCCCAGATTCCTTTGAAAATAACCCAGCCCATGATAAAATAATACAGTTCTGTTCATCCTTAATTTTTGACAGTTTGCTTGTGACTGGAATATTGATTGCAGCAGCTACTGCCAAGCACACGGCTCCCATCACTCTCCTCTGCTTTTCCATTATGTCATAAATAGATTGCCCAGCTCAATAGATTATACAAATAGACCAGGCTGGACCTCTTGCATGGGTTTGCTAAAAAAAAAAAGAAAGAAAAAGAAGACAAGCCTAATAATAACCAACCGTTTATCTTCCTTGAACAAGTTAATTGAACAAATTTTAAATGCTCTGAAATTAGTAACTTCAAAGACAAAATAAGGACCAAAGTAAGACCAGGTCCAACAGTAGTAATTAGAATCAAGTCGAAAGTAAGCCTGATTGGACAGTTTAAAAATGTTTGTTCTATGCAAGAAACCTGGAAAGTGTGTGGTACCCAAAATGGGAGTTCAATTAAAGCTTTGGAAAGGCACAAAAATATGCAAGCAGAAACATTTAGTATCCTGCTAAGCTGAAAATGCATTCAAACTAAAATGAGAACTGAGGTGATTGAATAAGCAAGAAGAATAAAGGAAGTGAGTTGTCAAAATAAAATATATTTGGGAATTGCCAAAGCCTGGCAAGTCCTGCCTACCTGCAATCTCCATGGGCTGTTTTGATTTGGATTGCTGACATCTCAGAGAAGATTTTAGAATTGGTTTATTGAGTTTAGGTTTTCTTTGCCTTGCCTTGCCTTTTCTCTTTCTCATTTTCTTTCTCTTTTTCTTCCTCTGGTAATTTAAATTATAACACTACCTAAGAATGAGGCCAGGAATGAGAATGCCATTGGGTACCCTATGTGTTGGACCTGCTGTACAACTGCAAAATACAGAAATGTAGTTTGTTTTACTCAAATGCTTCTAATTAGGTTGAGATAGGACAAAACTGAAATGCAGTATAAATGAGTGTCCAAGAAGCCAAAGTCTAAAAGCACTTTAAAGCAAACTTTAATATCTTTGCATGGGCTGGGGTCACCCTTCTAGACATAATTGCTCTGACGAAATCCATCACCCAAGCAGTTAGGAGCTTAAGTACAGCCCCTGTTTACCTGCTACCAGAGGGTGCTTTTTTGTTTTCTTTAAAGCTTTTGCAACAGGAAAATATTAAGCACCAACTTAGACTGATGAGGTGATGATGATGATGAAGCTTTCTCCAAAATATCTGGGTTGCCACCAAATTACAAATATACTAGTTGGAAAATACAATAATTACATAATATCTTAGGGTGGCAGATGTTAAATTGACCTTCTGAAACCAAATGAAAAATGGAAGACAGATGGAGGTTTATGATGAATGAACCTGACGTGGTGTCAAGAACCTGGTATCTGATGGATGCCTTTGGATGAATGTGGATGGGTGACAAGGGTGAAATTATGGAACTTCAGAATATTGCTTACCAGTAAGCTTTTATTTAGGTCCTATTGACTTGAGCAGAGATAGTGGCTGCAAAGTGGAAGATTAGTTTCTACCTGCAAATTAGCTCTAATTATTTATAATATTGTGTTGTACTGGGGCCAATGGTTCAGGAACAGGCTCAAGAAGAACAATTAAGTTTTCAATTATATAATGGGATGAGTGACACAAAGTATGGAGCATTCTGCAGCATTTTGAGCATGTTCAGAAATAATTCCAGAAAAATATTGTTTTTCTGAGCAAAGGCCATTTAACCCTTTGCAGAAGACATACTCCTGTGACCAATAACAGTCAGTGTCAAGTCCCAGTGTTGAAACTTCAGTTAGAGCTATAGGAAAGTACACACCATAGCAAAGAGTGCCTCTGCTTCTGAGGATCTCTTTAACTAGTGGTGATTTCACATCTGTCAATTTTTTTTATTTTTTCTTTCTTTGTTTTTACTCATCTCACGTGTGACAAGGGTTCTGATCATGTAAGGGGCTGTGTGAAGGCAGGCTCTGACACCAGAGACAGCTGCTGATGGACTTAGAAAGGCTTCATGCAGATGGAAAGGTCAAGTTGCACAAAGTAGCTTGCAGGTCCAGAAGCCTGAGGGCAAATATTGCTACCTTAGAGTAAACCCAAAAAACCTAGCGAAGGATTTAAAATGAGAACCAGAAAAAAATGATCAAAGTTTTGTGTGAGACAGTATAACACTAGCTAGGTTAAGGCTGGAGCAGGCATTAGTCAGAGCAGCACTAACTTCTTAAAACACTGCTCTGTGACATTAGCAAGAGGAGTTTTAAAGTTGAAATGATCACCCTCTGTTTGCTTTACCTCCAAACACTGCCCTGTCTCTTTGAGAAGGCAACTCTGAACTGAGCAGATGGGACTCTAAAAGCTAAAATACCCATTTTGTTTTCCAACAGAAACATTTATTTGTGTTTGGACCCTGGAAATATTTCTTTTGACTCTCTTAAAAAATTATATTATTTCTCTATCTTCAATTATTTACTTCCCAAAGCCCCAGAGCATGTTTATGTGTAGTGTAATTTGAACAATGGTTAATGCTGCATTGTTGACTCCTCTACAAAACCTGTACCTGAGTATCTGCATAGAGACTGGATTTAAAGAAATGAATTAAAGTAGAATTTAAAAGCTCAGTCCCAGGATAAAACAGACTTTCAGAATCTTCAGCTGCCAACACCTAAACAGTCCCAGCTGAGGCACAATCTCTTTGGTTTGCAGTTATCTGATACTACAGGAAAAAAAAAAAAAGTATATTATCATGGAGATATTTCTAAGTGACCATTATAATCTCATTTCTAACAATAATTGTGCCAGAACTGCAGACAATGGGGATGACAGAACGTTCTTTTTGCCTAGCTTCAGATTCACTTCAGCTTCCTGGATTTTGCACATTTGCTGTAGACACCCTGTACTGAGTCTGTTTGAAATGAAAAGATGCTGAAGAGGAGAAATGTCTGAAGGAGAGGAACAGCCTTAAAACTATGGAGAACATATCCTCAGAGAGCAAAACTAATACAGGCACATTGTGAATAAAAAGAGCAGAGATGGTGTAGGGAGTATAGGTCAATGAACAAAAGGAATGTGAGGGCAAAAAAGTGTCAGTTTCTTCAGCTGTTTCTTAATTTGTGGTTGGAAATATGTTTAGTCGCAAATTATGCACTAATAGTTTATTAACTATCTACTTCTGGACTCTCGTGTCATTACTCATTTCTGAAAGTATCCAATATGATGGTCATTAATGAGTTTTATATTTTTCTAATAGCTTTGCCAACCCTGTACTATGACTGCTCCTTTATTGACCTTCTTTTTGTCATATGCATGTGTTTTGATCAACTTTGAATTATTAGCATTTAAGTATGCCAGCAGAATATTGAAGTCTCAGAATACAATGTTGTTTGTAATAAAATCATTAATGTGATAAGATGCAGATCAAAAGGACTGTACACCAAAGCGAATACAAATGAAACAATACTGAATTAATATGAAAAGATGAAAGACATTTAACAATAAGCTTCCACTAATATTAGTGAGCTTATTAATGACAAAATTTCTCAACCATATAATGGAAAGTCAAATAAGGAGCATTTCCCATAATATAAATATGCTTCAGAATGAGACAATGTAAATATTGATTTGGTTTTTTTTTTCTTTAAGCATGTGTCAAATTTACTAATTTGTCCAAAGCCCTAGTTTATATATATTTACACAGATATAAACATGTACATGTTTATGGTAGTAAATGGTGTAACAATTGTTACTTTAAAGGGATCATGCAGACTACTCTCCTCTGGGCTGGTGAGTCATTCAGGCAGTCATGCAAAATTATTCCCACAGAATGGACTCCAAGCAGACTCATAACATGTGGGTTGCTAGAACATGTGTTCTTTCAAAGAGAGCTTATTGGGAAGCCTCTGGATAAGGCACTTTTGCTGCTCAGTGTAATCCTGATGTAGGTGATGTGGAGACACATGGGACATGGAGAGCAGAATCTTCACAGTCTCAGCCTGAGTTCCAAACCGGTGAGCTATGGCTATTCTCTAGTGAATGGGCAAGTCTTTCACCAAAGTTTTATTGAAAAAGTTCTGTCTCAAAACCAGCACTGCCTGCTTGCCACAGTTATGTTGTGCTATTACGACTATCATGACACCAGTATCAGCTTTCTGAATCTTTGCCCAGAAGCAAAGAGAAAAATCATGAAGCATACAAATTTTTTGTAATGAATGTAATGTTTCTTCATATTCTCTCTCTAGCTATCTTCAAAATAATTCTGTTTTGGTCTGGGTCTTTATCATCTTTAAAGTCTTTGTAACAACATTGTCAATATGACAGATGTTCTTGTGTGTAGCTGTAACTCAAAACAAGAGCAATATATTGCTGATATGATATATTTAGATATAGATAGATAGAACAGAAAACTCACATATGGTCAACCATAAGGATAATACTAATTCCTACATCTTCTATATTCTGAAATTCAAAGTTCCAGCCCTTAATAAGTGGCAAAATTCTCACTTTTCTGTACAACAAAAATATATTGTCCCTTCTAAATCCATTCCTAGATTTTCAGTAGTATAGACTGGTAAAGAACATAACTAAATTGAGCCATAAAAATTGTTTCGCTTGTGTGTGCAATTTCAAAGAGAGGAGTGGATAAAATGGATTTATTCTCATAATGTGAAACTGCTTCATGTATCAGAAATTGCATAGTTGACAACTGCACTTGAGTTACAGTAAAGATTTTCAACATTGCCAAATGGCACATCATGTAATTTCTGATCTGGTTTAATAAAATTGAAATGTTTGGTCACAATTTACGGTTATTTCTTGAGAGTTTCATAATCTATATTTATATTAACTTAGAGTGGCTGAGATAGGTGAATTTTAATCCCTCATCTAGAAAGTTATATAAATCAAATGTAGGGACAACATCAACAGAAATGAAGATACCAAGAAGAGATGGAGGAGGTCTTTAGGGGGCGATTTCACCACAAATCAGTAGACTCACCTAAGAAAATAATTGCCATCATGAATTAATTTGAGTATCCAAGAGAGAGAAGGACTGGAAAATTTCTAAAAGCAAGCAGTAGCTGTGAGAGGAAGCAAAGAGACTCATACCTGGAGGTGTGGCACACCACCAGTGTTGTGGTTTCTAGTGTATCCCTGGATACTTGAAATAAAAATGAATTCTAGAGATGTCTCAATAAAAAGGAAAGCCTAATATATTTTTCTTTGTAATACAAATACTTCACTCAGATCTTTGGAGATAGGGACTCACAAATACAGCGGAGAATGTTTTGAGAATATCTGATCTTTCCTTTTGAAAAATAGTGTTCTCAGTTGCAAATCAGTGCTGATGAGTCGGATTACCTGAGCTGTTTTTGTAAAACATGCCAACAGCAAGAAGAAAAAACCACTGAAATACTCACTTTTTAATAAAGAAAAGTTATTTTATGATTAGGTTATTTACAGAAATTGTTCCGGAGTGGGGTTGGAGTGCTGGTGCTGTAAAGAGAAGATTGCTCATAAAAGCCGGGAGAACAGTTTTGATTTCTCAAGTGTGACAGAAGGGTATAGTACTGGGAAACATACGTTTACAAAGATTTGAAGCTGTAAAATGTGTAGATCCTGAAGAGGAAAAGAGTAACTAATGAAACCCAGTTTCCTATGAATTTGTGCCTGCATTCAATACAGACTGCCAGCTTCACAATTACTCTTTTTTTACCTGTGGTACTCCCCTGAGCAAACCACAGTATTTGTGGTGGCTAACCTGGTTCTCCCAGGCCAGCTCGCCCCCTGCTGCTATGTGGGTTTGTTGGCTTCTCTTCCAGTGGGGACAGTAATTCTGGAGTTTCATCCACCTTGTTTGTGACTTTTCCTCACAATTCTCTTAATAACTTATCTCTGAGATTCCAAACTCTCTTTTAGATCTAATAAATTAAAAAAAGTTATTAGAAGGGGGTCAGCAGACAGGCAGCCATGATCAAGCAAACATTATTCCTTTGAAAACTTGGCTAAAGAATAAAAAATATATGCTCCTGAGCAAAAAATTTTTAAGAAACATTGTTACCTAAGAATGTTGTATTTGTCCTGTACAAATGAGCCAGAGGCTGAAGAGCACATAACTGAACATGGAAAAACAACCAGGGTAAACCAGTCTGCAGTAAACCAGCACTGACCAAGCTTTTGGAGGAAAGTTAATCTTAGACGACCAGATGCGCTGTGAGTAAGTTTATTAAACAAACAAAGCAGCAAACAAAACCTCACCAATCTGAAGGAATTTTTCTGAGTTCTTCACTGCTTTACTAGAGGGACGCTGTGTTTTAAATCCCATGTGCTTGGGTCACCCTCTCAACTGTAACAAATAGAATTGGTGGCCTAAATTTGGATAGTTCTTGTACTATTGTCATGGGTAAGTAAGTTCTCTGAAGTCCTGGAGTTGTTTGGATTTGCAGGGTAAACAAGAAGCCAGCCTGGGGACTTCTTACATCGCCATCTTTTCTTTATCCTTGCTGTAAATTATAGTCTGGCAATTTACTGTGCTTTTTTAAACCATAAAGATGGCAGCTAGCATGTAAATACAAAATATTAGAAATCTATCAAGAATGCAACTGATTAGACAGTAAAAAATTAACCTGAAATCAGAGCCTTTGTATTTTTTCTGAATCTCTTAGCTTGAAATAATTTCCTGTTGTCACATGCTTTTTAAGAAAAGGAATTCTTACTTAATGCAGAAAACCTTTTCAGTCCCAACTATTGGAAAGCTTTTGTAGGGTTTGTCATTCCTGCTGTGCAGCTTATGCTTTTTTTTTTTTTGACAGTATACAAGCATGCAAACACACATGCATAATGTAGGAAAATGTTCTTCCTTACTTTGTTTCTCTGGGGATAATTCTAGGTGTGATAGACACTTCTAGCTTATTTATTTATTTATTTATTTATTTATTTATTTATTTATATATAATGGAAATATGATATCCAAAATTATTACCATTTGAGAAGTTGTTATTTTAGTGGAGATAAATAGGCAGCGTTTCCAGTTTCTGTGCCACTGTGTTACACATTTTAGAATAAATTCTTGAGATGGTTCCTTTCATTGAATATCTCTTCCAATGCCTTGTGCTTGTTCATGGCCTCTAGTGGGTATTAAACTACTTTAAAGTCACATTGTCCTGGAAGTGCAGGGCCTGGAGGTTTTTTTAACTCATATGAACACCAGCTATGCTCTGACCATGTAAATACACATTTAAAATTAGAATGATAAATCTGAAATGTACTCAGGTTGTAAGAAAAACGCTCAAATT
Source organism: Haemorhous mexicanus (assembly GCF_027477595.1). Lineage (NCBI taxonomy): Eukaryota > Metazoa > Chordata > Aves > Passeriformes > Fringillidae > Haemorhous > Haemorhous mexicanus. Next base: position 53,575,067 of record NC_082343.1, read on the forward strand.
GGAATGAGCTGCTTGCCATGCTGCTACTAATCCATTGCTGCCCATATACAAAGCGCCAGATAAGTGGTGTTTCTAGACTGCTCATTGTGTCTTGTTCTTTGTTGATTTTTCCTATTCTGTGTATTTGAACTACTTTATCTGGAAGTACTTAGCTGAGAGATTCACAAAAAGAACACATAGCATGGGGTGGGTGACCTATGAAGTCAGACATGAAAGATTCCTGTTTGGCTATTTTTCAATGCTGTTTCAGTTGAATCTGAGGCATTACCAGCTGTGACACTGCACAGCAGTCATTTTGTTTCCTTACACTAGCTAGACAGATTTATCAATTTCTTTTCCTTGTTATGATTTTTTTTTCAGTTGTTGCTCTAAAGGAGAAGAGGAAAGAAAATGCAATATTGGAATCTGGAATAAAAATGGATTCTCAAATGCCTTTTACAATTGGTGCTTTGGGAGGAAGGTCACACTACAGAAATTTCTGAGGTTGAGGTAGAACACCTATTTAATGAGTTCTTTGGCAAATGAAATAATTTCTTGCTAGCAAAACCAACCTTTTATACTTTTTCAAAGCAAAAGCTGTGCGACAGAGTGGAACTGAGGATCAAAGTTGAAATGCAGTTTGCTCCGCCACCTGGTTTTGATCTGGAGCTCAAGCATATGAGTGGCAACATTCACTCTCGTGGGAGGGAGACCTGGTAAGGGGGGACAGAGCAACATGCCTCCCTATTTCTCAAATTATGAAAGGTATGAGATTGACAGCCTTGGAAAAATAAGTCTCCTATTTTATTCACAGAGAAAAAAGGTGGCAGAGCAATCATAGTAAAATCTTCTCCCTCGGTGCTTTGCCCATTTATTTCAGGCCTTTAGCTGAACTGTCTGAAGGGGATGAGGAGATCACTTTGCCTTTTGACCAGTTTAGTCTTTGTCCCACTGCTGACTCTGCACTGGGGTGCCAATTGTGGTTGTCATCTTTTCTTGGGTAGTTACCACCTGTCCATTAGAAACTGGCCAGAGACCAGGAATTCACTTCATATTGACCACAGAATAGATGTCATAGGCTCAAATTAACATTTTAGACACTGAGTCCGGATTTGAAACAGCATTTTAGAGAAGAAAGGCAAAGTGTCTCTTCCTTCTTGATCACTTATTTATGGAGTTACTGTGTATTTGAGCTACATTCACTTCCACTTGATTAGTCTCTGTCTGTTGTAAACTTTCTCTACATAATGATTATTTCTCTTTATAAAGAATCATTAAAGGTCTTAGACAGATTAGCACCCATATTGCTACAGGCTGTAAAAACCTTGGTTTGTCTCTCTCAGCTGACAGAAGACATTTCCTTCCAGTTCTTGTGGCTGGCTTAAGGGTCCATACTGATCCCAAAGAGCAGCTTTACCCAAGGAATTATAAAGCCCTGAAAACCTGTCTTTAGTGATCAGTTGGAAAGCATCATTATTTTGAGGTGTCATCACCATGGGAGAAAATCACATTAAAAAGCAAAAGAGATCAGTATTAGAGATAAGAAGAGACATAAAGATGGGAACAAACTAGGTAGCTGATCAATAAATTTGGAGTCTGGCTATTGTTTGTTTTTTGGGTTTTTTTCACAAGTTGCTGAATTGAGTATAAAGGGACTTTTCAGGGGATAGAATATTTGTCACTGTGTATCAGAATCTAGTTGGTGATTTAGGGACTTGTCAAAATGGCACAGCTGTATCCATAAGGTCTATGGTCATACTAGTGATTTGTCTGTAAGGCTGTGGCATTAAAGCAGCTATGATATATAAGGGCATTGGTAATGTACTGTACTGTGGACATCCAGAATAAGATACAGATGTACTAAATCTACCACTGCTCTGTCACAGGGAGTAGCTGCCATAATAATATACAAAGTCAGAAGCACCGAGATAGAATTAAAACCCCCCAAAACTCAAACTGCTAAAATAAGCATTTCTGTCATGTTTGCACAAGAACTTTTATTCAATAAAAGAAAATGACCATGAACTGGGAGGAAAAAATAGCACTGTTGGCAAAAAGGTATTTTCACGGTGTGAAAGATGGAGATGGGAGCACTTCTCTTTTTTTTAACCTTTATAAAACCCCAGGGATTTACAATGATTTATACTCATGGACCTAGATCTGCAGGAGAACATGGTGCTTTGAAATAGCTTGCTTTGAGATACCTTGCTGACCAGTGCAATCCTGAGGTTCTGTTTGCTGCAGTGTCTAAAATGCACTGCAATAGCATATTTCTTTGGTTTGGATAAACTCTGCAAAGTGACATGCAGCTCTATGAATTAAAAAAAAACCAAACAACTTACTACATACATTTAAATATCTGTGTTACAATGATAATCTTGAATGTTGTACAATAGATGGTGTTAGTCCACTGGAAGAGTAAGTAAGAACTTCTTTTTTTCTTGTCTGACAAATGGTTGTGAAAAGCTGTTGGTCATTCTAGTAGTTACCTTTGAGGTTGTAAAAATTGCAGTCAAGTTTCCAGTTACATTTTTATCTTTCAGGTTTTGGGGTTTTGTTCTGATTTTTTTTTTTTTTTTTAATTTTTATAGCTTGCTTCATTGCAACAAAATTGTTCAAATCAAGAAAGAACATCTTGTTTTCTTACTTTAGCAGTGCCCACCCACCCTGGCCACCAGACAAGGTCTCAGCACTGATATTGATTTCATGTCTGACATCTCTAATGAAATAAAGGACCTCATTGCACTCATCCCTAGGGAAAGAAGTATCCACAGTAATCACTTTTATCTTAGGAGAGAAGAAAAATATTTCATTTTTCTTTCATTCAGACTGTTTTTTGTTGGAAATCTGATCCCTGTAATTTAAAAAAGAAAATTTCCACTGCAGTGAGAACAATGTTTAGTTCAGAAAGAAAAACTGTTTAAGAGAGTGATTTCAAGGAAATGCAGTATCGGCTTTTCAAACTATGTACTTCCTTAGTGCACTCATCACACATGATCAAATGCAATGTTTTGTCAGGTTTTAGACACTTTCCTATTAGAGTTACATCTTTTACTTCCTCAAACTAAGGCTCTGCTGAAGGACAGATTGTGCAAATAAACATTAGTTGGAATGTTTTTAAAGAGGAATTGTTTACTGATTGAAATACAAAAACTGTTGCTCATGCTTGCAGATCAAATTACATGCTTAAGAGAAAGCAAGCTACATAATTTGTTGACTCATGACTCATAAGAAATGTCAGGCTGCGTCTTTTGATGTGAAGAGTTGCAGAATCTCTTGTCTCTATTAGATGAAGCAGTAGACAAAAGGCTTTTCTTAAAAAACACTGCCAATATACAAAACAATCTCATAACCATCAAACTGTAATCCCTCTGAGGGCGAGTTGTGAAGAGGATGATCTGTAACATTCAACTTAAGGAGACTTTTGTTTTAAGACAAAGTATTATACTGATGTTAAACTCCAACTGAATTCCCAGAGGGCATTTTTTGCCTCATAATGTCTCCGTTTTCGATGACTTAGAGCAGCCATGCAGTGTGAAGCCAACATTCCAAAACAAGACAGTGTAGAAGGAAGGACATTAAGGTGTATCTGAAGGGTAAGCATGGAGGTAGAGGCACAAAAGCACTGTGAGATCAGAGACCAGTTGGGCTCAGACTCCCATCTTCTGGCAGCTTATAGGGGAGCACTTCAACAAGGGGAAGCACACAATGATATTTGTCCCATGGTTTCCTCTGCCATACTGTGGCTTGTGACTCAAGAACTTAAAGTCAGATATGGTGTCTTTGCCCTTTACAGCATTTAGTGACCAATGTCACAGCACTATCCAATTTCCTGGAACACTTGGGGGCTCTTTGGCCCTAGAGAGGTTAAATAGGGTCTCCCAGAGGGGTCCTCCACATGTCAATGCTGTCTCCTGTTTAAGCCTTTCCAAGATGTCTAGGCTACAGACGTAGAGGAAGGATTGAAATTTCAGTTAAGGAAGAATGGAAATATATTGAAGATTTGCTCAGAGTATTTTTCCTATCCATGTCTATGTTTCTTAGTATTTTCCCATTATACTCTTATACGTGCGGTTAATAGTGCTGGTTGCATCAACAGAGGTTTTGTGAAAGAATAAACAAAGCTGAGTATGAAGCATATACAAGATAAAAACACCCAAGGGAAAACTTGACCAATTAAAAATCATTTTTCTTAGAACGGCTCTACCTGACAGGACATAACTGCAGTGGTACACTTGATGAAGTAGCATTTTCAGTGCTCTTACCTCAGTCTTACACTGTAATGGGATTAATTTATATTAGGTAATGGAATCCTGGGACTCCAGTAAGAACTGAAATGAAAAAAAAAAAGTATTTTTCAAGACAGTAGAAGAAAAATTTGGTCTTATATTTTCTACAATTCATAAAATAAAGATTGTGAGTTCCAGATGTGTAAATATCTTAAGATAGTCTGTTTTAAAAATAACAGACTATTTTCCATGAAGTGTAAAGAGGGGTGTAGGAATTTAATTAAATTGTCTTTGTGATTCAGCAGCAGGGTCTAACCTTGCCGTTATTATTTTGAGCAGAAAGTTTGACTACGAACCTAAATTATGCTGCACTCCTGTGATTCTGCATTTCTGTGAAAGCAGAACAGTGTCTATAGCTCTTGGGACATAACACTGACTGAAAAAAAAAGCCCATGACTTCATACAAACTTTTGTTTAAATAGAGCATTGAATACAAAGTCAGAAATTTGAAATACTCAGGAGAGATGATTTACTCCTATTTTGTAAATTTCTGTTTGGGAACGAATTGCTGTCAAGTTTTGAGGTCTGTTTTTTGTTGGTTCACCATAGCCACAAATAAATAAGGGGGGAGTGGGATGAATGTGACCAAACAGAGATAAATATGTACAGTTGTCTACTGTCAGGTGAGTCACCTTAGATTATCTTAATTGTAATATAGAAAGAACATAGGTGGTTTTGGGTATATATGGCATAACTTAGTTTAGGTATCTCATTTAGGGTAAGAAGAATTGCATGCTGGAAGGTCTGTTTCTTCCTCCTGACTAAAAAGAACTAAGAAAGCTAAATCAAAAGTAGAAACCCATCCTTGCTGATCCAGGTTACCCCCAAAATAAGTTGGATAAAAGGATAAGAAAGAAGCTGATGATTTCATTTTCATGCCAAGGATTGGGAGAATGAGTTTGTTACTGCATTACAAAAAGACTGCAAAAGCCTTTTACATGTTCCAGCCAAAAGATGGGAGATGAATCCCATGTTCAGAGTCCCGTGCCAGTCATATTTCTTGCACAATTTCATCCTTTTCCTTTATTCTGCTATAGTAGATAAAAGCTTACATGTAATCTTCACCCCAGCAATAAGATCCATACAGATCTTCCCGCTTACCAAACCAGCTGCATCAATGTCAGTGGAGGCACAATTGCTGCAGACACAATATCTGCTTGCAAGGCCACAGAGTGAGTAAAAGAAGAGAACAGGACATTATCCCTTCAAAGAGCAACACAGCAAAACACAGAAAGAACTTTCTGTGTGGCAATCATATGCTTTCATATTTTTTGTGCATATCACCCTGGTCATCTGCTAAGATAAGATTCCCCATGTTTTATTAGTTACGTTGTTGATGAATTGGTGAGTGATAATACATTATGATTTGTCCTGGAAAACTTTCTCTTCATTTTGCATTTCTCTGACTCCCCAGAACATGTTTCCTTTCCTTATGTAGCCTTTACCACCTCCCTGCACCCTACCCCTCCCCTGCCCCTGTGGCCCCCATCTGTCCTGGCTGATTCTTTGCTTCAGACTTCACGAGAATATGGAAGGTTTATTTTCAAGCACCAGCCTTCTCCAATATAGAATATCTAAGGTATTGGTTATGTTTGAAAGCAGTGAATCATCATAGATTAAATCAAGAAACGGAAGTATATGAGATTGAAACGCAAACAAGGAAAATCTGATGTGATTCTATACCAAGAACAGAAGGTGAAGCGGATTAAAACTTCTACAGAAGGAACTGAAAAAAGGAACTGAAAACCAATCCATATATCTATTCTTTCCTTCCTACTGTCACTATTCTTATTTGTTGTTAATCAGTTTTTCAGTGTTTCTGTCAGAATTTCCTGATTGACTTAAGGATATTGAAATGAATTAAAATTCATTGCTGACAAGCATTGTGACTTTAGTCCTGAGCATTGCAGCCTTCCCTGTAGTATCTGGGGTCAGCTGGACTAGATGCAATTGCAGCATTCATAGCAAGTCACACAGCCATGACAGCATTTCTACTTTTTCTATGCTTCTGAGCAAGCCCATGAAATTTAGAGAGATGCTAGATATGTATGAAACAGCATCTGATAAATTCAGCAGAACAGAGATCTGTAAGTTTCTGTGCCTGTAAAATGTTTACTTGTGACAGTTTTGTGACACTCAGGGGGAAATGACTAGATAACCATGCAAATTATAGGGAGGTAACTGCATGTGCTGTAGGGCAAACACCTCTAATAGTCTGAGATGAATTCCCTCATGACATTTAAAGAAATGCTGGTGTAAGTCTAGAGATAATGATTCTGTGTAGATAAACTTGTTGACTAATTTCTTTCTCTTAGAACATCTGTACTAAACCATCTAACACTTGAATTACATCAATACCATAAAATCTATGAGGTTTCTTTTATGGACCTATTATGAAGAGAAGCCTTTAGGGTAAGTTATATGACCTGGAAGAGTCCTGGTCACTAACATATCACAAACAGACACATAAAACTCTGATAGCTATAAAATAAAAACAAAGTATAAATTTGTTAGTATATCTACCATTCTATTGCCAGCAATTAATGTGTGAAGAGGTAAGCCCCATCTTATGCTGTTGCAAAACTCAAATAGCCAGAAAACCCTTTCTCATTCCCCTAACCATTCCTTTCTAAAAGGTTTTTAAACCAATCTGTCTTAATTCCTAGTTTTTATGTCTTTTTATGTTTATCTTTAAAACATAGACCAGCATTGATTAAATCTCTTCTCTTTCACTATGACAGTGACCCATTTAAAGAGTAGGGCTGAGTCCTGTATCACCTGCTGAAATAGTGGGAAGCATTCCATCAAGTTACTCTCTCCTCCAATTACTTTTTACTGGTTTAATTTTTCAGACTTTGGGAAAATGATTTCTGAAACTAGTTTGTTCTTTTACACCTGAGCATTCAACTCCTGTCAACATCTGACTGCTTGACTGCTTACAACCTGATCTGCCACTAAATTTTGCCATTTCATATGCTGTCACACCTAGATTTGAGATTTGTTCATCAAAGCCATTGCCAGACTAAAACAGTTGTTCAGACCCCATAGTGCTAGTGGCGGCATGAGGGGTCTGTGGATAAACAGAACATCCTTCCTGTTTCAGTGATTCCTTGATAGCTGCAAGCTGCTCTTGTGCTTGCTGATAGATATCTCAGCATGGAAATCATAAGCTTGTGGGAGCAGCAGCATCTGAAGTAACTTAGATGGGATAAGACCTGAAAAGGAGGAATATTCCTTGAAGAAAAGGTGAATTCCCTCAGCAGTTCAACTACTCCTGGGCAGAGAGGAATATTTTATGTACGTTTTACAGACCATCCAAGTAGATATAGCTCTGAGGTTATATAGAGCTAAAAGTCATATGCCAGTATCAGTAGTATTTTTTCCCCCACTAATAATAGAAATTATTTTTAGACTTTTAATTTTTTCTTTAGAGCAGAATTATTATGACTTAAGAGCTCCTCCTGTTCCATCTCACTGACCTCACCTTTGTCTTTGGTGTGAGTGGAAAATACAATTGGGTTTTGTATGTCTGAATGTAGCTCTGTTTTTATTGCACTTAGGCTAGGGAAAATAGACATAAGGTAAGTGTATTTTAATCTTTGGGAATATAGCAACTTGGAGAACTGAAGAAAAATACAAGACTTGGAAAATGAAAGGATACAGAGAAGGACAATACCAGCACACTGCAAAGGAAAACAATTAAATATCTGAGACTGTCTCATATTTGTTGCTGTTGTGGAGGATTGTGTGCCATCTGTGCTAGGATGTGCATGAGAACCTTGTGACAATAGCCATCTTGCATAGCCAGAGGCAAGGAAAGTCTGAAATGCACCTAGACCACAGAACAGCATTGGACATGGATCAAAGATATTGCAGATCCCAGATGCTCTCCAAGATTCAGATAAATTGGGCCTGCATAAGGCAATTACTCACCTTAGGTATCAGATTAAAGCATGGTGGTTCTTCAAATAAAGTTATTTTCATGACCATATCTTCTGTTTTCCTCTTTCCCAGTGATTGACCGTAGGGTCCAAGTAAAAGCTCCTTTGGATCTTACCAATTTACAAATACAATTTTTGTGGCAATCAAAATCAAAAAAGAAAAAGAAGACAATATTATTAGCAATCCCCAATTGTTCCCAAAAGCATGATTTTGGCTGTGCAAACAGTTGGAATTTCTAGCAATATAAACCAATATATTACTGAAAATCATGCCTAAGCATTCAAATAAAATACATAGACAATTTAAAATTATCCATGCAAGCTATCCAGTAATGAGTTATTTGGACTGCAGGGCTTTTATGGATGAAATTGTAAAGTAAATGTAAAATGTAAATATCCAGTCCAAAATGCTTTAACTTTTCAGCCATAGAAATGAAACAAAATTATTTGCATGCTGTTTCTGAATTCTGAGGTGGACAGAGAGGTAGTTTGCTTCTGGGTCAGAGGTTGAAGCCTTGAATTAGCTCACAAAATGAGACCAGCCGGGCCACCCATCCCCATTCACAGAGTTTCAGATTTTTCTTGGCACAGGAATCCTTTTGTTTCCCAGCATAACCTTGAAAACCTTGAAAATATGTTCAATCAGTTTACAGCAAGTCTGTATATTCCTGAAAACTCTTTTTTATGTGGAAGTGCACAGGCAGACCTCTGCTCTGAGAGGCAGGGATAAAATCCTGCCCAGGTGTTAGTTCCTCCCAGTAATGTAGGTTAGAGGTGGTAGGTAGTGGCCAAATACCCCTTGATCCTGCTGACACATCTGAAATACAAGAGGAGAACAGCTGGCTGGCCGGGAATGTGGGCAGAGACTGCACGGGACCATTTGCATCCATGTGAAAGTGTTTTCTGTAGACTGCTATTTCTCTGTAGATTGATGGGACATCTTTCCATGGCCTTCTCCAGCAGCTCAAAGAGAAGCATTTCTAGGTCTTTAGCAATGTCAGTTGGCAGCTTTCTTTGAGGCTTTAACTTCTACGTGAAAGACACATCAGTGAAGATCAGTCTGTACCATAACTGGCTTTGCAAAATTCTTTCTTATTTACATTCTATTTGCTTTTCACTTAATGCTTGGGACCCACAAACTCCCATTATCATCTGAATTAGAGAAAATTACCTCTGCAGTCATCCTGCTAATTCTAAGTTATTATTGGAAAAAGTACCATGATACTCCTTACAGTTCATTTTTCCTGGGAAGATTTTGACAGAAAATTTAAGAAATTTTCTCACTGATCTTCTATTTGATAAATGTCTAAAAATATCTTTCTTAACCTATTTTCAGCATTGGCCTCATTTGGGATATCTGTAAGAGGCATCCTCTACACAATGAATGAAAGACCAATTTTATGTCAGAAGAAGAATAAAAGAAGAACGAGGGAGGTGTCTCTCAAATGCCCCAAAGTGTTATGAGCCTGTGACCCTTGATACATAGGAGGGAATGAATGAAAGAGACCAAAAGAAACATAAGAAATTGCTTCAAGACAGCATGTTGCTCCTGTGCCAAAAAAAACAGATGGCAAAAAGGATCATGCAGGGAAAAAAAAAAAAGCCAGTACTCAATAGGAATAACAGTGCAGAGCTCCTTTGCTATCTCCAGCTTAGCTTCAGGTGGAGCATAACAAGAAAACTCTTCCAATCAGGCTCAGAAACAAAAAGAAAAAAATAAGAAGAAGCCACAGGTAATACTTACAGATGTGTCAGTCAGCAGGAGATATTTTAACACAGCTATTTAAATGGTTTTCTTTTGAGGCATTATCGTTGCTTGTTTTGCAATCTCCTATATATTAAGTTTTCAAAAGTTAATACTCCGCTTTACTACACGGAATACTTGTTAATTCTTCCCAGGAGGACATTTTTCTCAAGGAGTTATACACTATCTTATCAATCACTTAACATCAAAGCCAAAACATTAAACAGGGCAGTAAATATACTCTTAGGGCTGTTGTCTATGAATTCACACCATGATGTGATTTTGCAACTACTTTTATAGGTAACTGCTCAAGGTTAACAATCATGCCTTCTGTGTCTCACTCACTTCTAATTTTTTAATTTGCCTCTAATTTAACAGGTGGTCACAGCCTTCAGCAATAACATCAGGGACATTTGGAATGTTGAGATCCAGACTTCTTTCAGCAGATTAATGGCTTCAGTCTAAGAAATTATACATTTTTGAAAGCAGGCTCTATTTGCCCCAAGTTTGCAGTTTCTAGAGCTTCTAGGTCCTTTATATTGCAGCTCCAGAGCCTCTTTTACAGCTTTGTGGGCAGAGGTAGCTCAGAGGATGCTGTTATTCACTGGTGGCATTGCTACTGTACTCACACCCTGTTCTCATTCCTCCCACTGCAGACACCATCCCTGCCTTTTGGCAAGCCACATTAATTTCTGTGAGACTTCCTTGACAACAAAGATACTAAGAGGCAAATCTGAGTCCTAAGTAGTGGTATTAAAATATGGGCAGCCTGTTAAATAATTCCCCATTCACAAGAGGATTAAAAGGGTACTGTTTTGCAGGACTCAGTTAATGGCTTTACATAAGACAGAAGAAACAGCATGTGCAGCTTAAAAATTAACCAGGATAAGTCTTACTTTTATGTACCCCAAAGATAAAACTTTATGAGTTCTTACGCTTCAAAGTAGTTCTGATTTTATTGTGGCACTGCTATGGGGATGTGGCAAACTTTATATACAATATCAAATATGTAGCCTTCCCTGTCTGAGGTCAGTAAATCATCCCAGCTATGCATCATAATTAAGATTTCTTATTTCCTGAGCCCAGAATGACCATTCTGCCATATACAGATGGTCAGTGAATGCTCTCAGCACCCATCATTTTCTATTTATTATCCGTCATCCTAAAATTCTCATTTTTCTCTGCTGGTGTTCAAGTTCCTGACAGCTAAATGTGTTATTTCTTCACCAGATACAAAACCATACTAGCAACCTCAAATCTGATAGAGAGGGAGAAGTTATCATTGAAGACAGGGTGAAGAAAGTCTGAATTATTGACTGCAACAAGAACAATTCACCCTCAAATTTTTGCAATCCCTTGAAAATTCTAACAGTATCTCACAGTTCACAGCAAAAACAGTCCCCAGTGGCATCAAGCAAAAGAGTGGAGTATGAACAGTGATGCCTATCCTCTGTACAGTGCATCTTTTCTTCACACAGGCCCTCACTACGAGGTCAGTGTGCATGGGGAAACCACAATACTGGGATCTGTGGGCCAGCATTGACATATATTGACATATTGAGATATGACATCATTTCCTAGTGCAGACACAGGGAAAGAAAAGAGTAGGAGCTTTCACTTCCTTTCTCTGTTTCTGGGGTGGATTGTGCTTCCACATGCCAAGTCTGGGACAGCAAATTAAATATGTCTGGTACTGTTATCTGAAGCCACTTTGGAAAGAGCAGCCCACAGTCACAATAATCTGCTGTTCTGGTCCCCCAAAAAGGATGCCTACCTCTTCTGAGTCCTTAATTATGTCTGAGCTGTGCTTGAAAACTGATAAAGAATCATAGACTTATAGAAACAGAGACTAGTTTGGATTGGAAGGGACATTTAAAAGCCTTCTAGTCTCGCCCCCTGGCCATAAGCAGGGTCATTTTCAACTTGACCAGGTTTTTGAAGACCAGTTCCACCTGACATTGAATGTTTACTGGGATAGTGCCCTCACCATCTAGGCTAGTTATTCCAGTGTTTCCAGATCATGTGAGGGAAATCACAGGGAGAATAATTTTCCTGCAACAAAACCAGAGTCTGTGTTAGCTATTTAGACAATGGAATCCAGGTTCTTGTGTACATTTGCTTAAGTTATTTAATTTACTACTGTTGATGTGCTCACTGAGATTGAGGGTTATGAGAGTGACTAGTTCTTATGCACAGGTTGTTGGTTTAGCCTATTGACTTTTGTAAGAAGTTTTCTTCATCAGTTTACTGCAACTTGACCTTATTATAAATGAAGACAGTGTGTAAAGCTAATGATTTTTATCAGCAGAAAATGAAGTTTCTCTTTAAGAACTTGATGTTGAATTTATTTCAATGCTTCTATAAAAAAGCCAAGTGGAAAGTGTTGGCATGACTATGATTTTTAATTAAACTTTTAGGATATCAATTTTTATTATTTAATTAGGGCTTTTATTTCTACAGGCAAGGCTAAGTGGAAATGCCGTCAACTTGCATGTGAATTTAGAGGCAGAATTCCTATAAATCTACCTATGTCATGTTTACACTTCATCCAGTGACAGTGTTTTGCTGTAGTCACACCTTTGTGTTAGGGTGTTTAGAAAGCTGAAGACCTGCCTGTGTCATCACCCTTGATCTGTTTATTTGTTTCTCCCTGTAGTCTTTTTCATTTTTCTGGACAGCAATTCTCTCTTCTGTGACCTCCTTTATACCAAAAGAGACAGTATTGACAAGGCTGTTTGTGTCCCCTGCTAAGAGATCACTTGACCTGGATTCCTGCAGCTTCTTATCCCTCTTTTACTTTCTTGTGTACAGTGATATGTGCTTCGTGCACTCAAGGTGAGAGAAGATAGAGCAGGAATAACCCAGGAACACAGGTCCAGAGGCATCAGGAAGAGCTGTCACTGTCAGCCAGGAATAACCTAATATTGCCATCTGACTACTTCAGTCACTTCAGTGACATACATGAAGTAAGTTTGATGGTCTCATCTGAAATCCCTGTGGGCAAGTGACTAATGTGGTAGCCAGGACTCACTGGCATTACTGGGGGCCTCCACTGACTGCCCAGGCACTGCACAGGCCTCTGGATTTGGTCACACCCACTGACCAGGTTGAGGTTGGCTGTATGTACTTCCCCTGGACAAGACTGGGCTCTTGTTAAAAAGGTCAGCTATTTCACACTGTCACTGATGCTTTAAAAAAAGAGTCAAATATTTAGTGGTACAAATTTATAGATAATGTAAAACAGCTGGCCTTCTATGACCATCTCTGTTTTGCCTCTTGCTTCCTTGCCAGGGATAGATAGATCCGATTTTTCTAAAGAACCATTAAACTTCCACTAGAATCTATTTAACTAATGTTTAGTTCTATGAATTGTATTGGTTGTAGAGTAAAAGGCACATTTATTTCTCTGCTCACATTTAAATGTCATTTCCTGTCTATTGATTCTCTTGGCATTGGTTACTGATCATATAACTCCCAAATGGTGTAATCCAAGCTGTTCATATAATTTGGCTTGAACTTTATTTTGAAAAATCTGTAATAATCTAAGTTAAATAAACATAAAGCTAGAAAATATACTCTAGGGAATGAATCTACATTGACAGGAGATGGATAAAATAGTTCTTTTCCATCTCTGCATATGACTTTCTGATTAGAGAAGGCAATAGCAAGAGATGGATGACTGCCTAATTGGATATTAGTAGGGAAAGAGTGACACATGTTATAGTATACTGCTAGAGGATGACTCTGAGGGTTGCAAAGTGAAGTATTTAGGACAAATGAGCCCATCAGATTAGATAAAGTAAAAGAGACAATTGGGATTCCGAGAGCTTCTCTGACTCATAATTAAGAAAATGTCTCCACAGGAGTCTGTGCTAAGCATATCAAAGATAACAGATGCAATATGTTGAAGGCTTCAAGCCACCTGTATGGAGAAAGCTGCTTTTCAAAGGTGGCCAAAAAATAGGAGAAACAGCACTTTTTCTTGCCCTTCTTGAGGTATCTTGTTCATGGTGTACATCTGAAAGTATATAGAAAGTAGTTCTTGGAAAATAAAATTCATTTTTAATATAAGGATGAATTTTTCCTCTGTGAATTTCTGCTTTGGCATTGAGAATTAAGACCTTCTTTGTGGTGAGAAAATAATTATGAGGACCAGAGAAATGAAAATATGGGGAGAACTGAGAAACTGAGTAATTGAGACAGGATGCGATTTCCGATGAGGAATTGCTGGTTTTTTGGGTTCATTTGTTTTCACTTAATACTTAAAATATGCAACTGGAAGTCAAACTGCTTTAGCAACCAACATTTTCCTTAATTATTATTTTTGTTTTTCTTCAGTGTGTTTTTCTATTGTTTTCAAATAATAACATTCATTGGTGTGCTAAATGTAATAAAAATAAGCAACAGCTTTCAACTTTTCAAAATTTTTAAACTCTGAGTTAGTCAATCACTTTGTATAGAATTTATGGAGTCCCACTCACTGCAGTGCTAGCGCTCCACAGCCTTTATTCTGGACACTCTCCAAACACAAGACCAATGAAAGGATAGGGGTTGTTTTGCATCCCTCTAAAATCCTCTCCTGTGGTTAAGTAGGCACTGCAGACTATAGTTTTCTAAGTGCTTTCCTAGAACAAGGGTATTTAGTTTATTCAAGCACTGCTGAGACCTCAGACAGGACATTGCAGTGAAATGATCACTTGGTTTCTTGAGGCTAGCAGCCTAATCAGTTCTCAGGTGGAGTCTTCACACTGCTGACTTTATTTTTATTTGTGATAGATCCCCAAAACATTACTGCCACTCTGGAAAGGTCAGGGTTGATGCTCTTCTCTCAGAATGGCCTACCAGCACAATCCACACTGGAGACCATTTGAAATCCAGTCTACTAGCTGACACTCTATACTGCCTGTAGGCACTATATACTCTGGAAATCAGTAGGTTTTCTTCTCTTGGGTTATTGCTTGCACTAAAAGCTCTGACAATTCATGTTGATTCTAGTCTGGCAGCTGATCTTGGTGGATCCAATAGCTTCATAAAATTAGGAGAACATATGGGCTTAATTCTACCAAGGTGTGAAGAGAAGAATCAGTTGAAAGACAGGTCTCCTTACATTGCTGTCTCTAATGTTAGAATAATATAATGCTGTACTACCTGTGAATTGAAAATTGAAGATTCAGTCTAGAGATGAGTAGGATGAATAAAATACTGCTTTAGTAGATTAGCAGTGGGACTAGGATGAATTTAAAAAATTTGCCCCAAATACCTTATTACCCTAAAGTCCTACATAATCAATAGTGGATTCTGGATTCTCTATCTCTGCAGCTCAGAAATAGCATCTCTGTATTAATAAAATAAAAAAAAATGCAAAATCCCCCCAGTAATTTCAAATTGTCTTTCAAGGAACATTTTTATATATAATACATTTAACATTTAACATATAATTTTAAATTATAAAAATCACATGCATTCATATATTATTAATTATCATGTATACTAATCCTTTTAACTTACACTTCTTTTTTTGTTTTTGAGATCTGCACAAAAAGTCAACTAAAAAGTGCATGGGAGTAAAAACAGTATAATTTTTCTGAAATGTAAGTAGAAAACTTCTGTGAATCTGCCTTTTGAAATTGAAAAGAATTGAAGCCACCTGTGTGACAAGGATCTTTATCTGATTTTGGCATTTATCCCAAATAAGAGTTTGACATGACATTCCAAAGCACAGAGAATTCACTTAGAAATGTTTACAAAATAGGACAAAAGAGAGGCTGAGAGACAGGACTAGGTTCTGATGCAACATCTACAGTGTTGAGAGTAGAGGGCATGGGCCATAACTCACCCCATTGGTCAGCAAAATGCCAATGCATTCATATGACAGGTAGAAAGTCTAGAAAAGCTTCTAGTCTAGAATGAGTGTGGTTTTAATTTCACATATATTATTTTATGATTACTATATGTCTGAAATGACTCTTTGTAGTCTTGCAATGATGGTGTAGTTACCTGTCAGGAGCATTTTGCTTCTACTCTGAAAAGAGCAGCAAACCCCACAAAAACTGAAAGTGGTGTTTTCAGTTTTGACTGCTGCTTCAGCAATGCTAGGATGCTTGACCCTCAAAGGCTACTGCAGATGGAAAATGTAGTGCTGCATTTTCAATTTTCCCCTTGCAATAATCTTGCTTTTTTTTCCAGAAATGAAAATATTTTGTAGTAAAATGCCTGTCACTGAAGTGAACGATACAAAATTTCTAAGCCATCAACTGATGAAAAAAGGGAAGCTAAGGAATGGTATAGAAAATAAAAACTGGCAGCCAGTAAGACATTCCCATGTGGAAAAATTATTCTACTGATCATTCCGCATATATCATATATCTGTATAGGCAAAACCTTGGGCCATATGGAATATTCCCTGCTAGTGTGCCACATAACTTCCTGGCAAGCATGTGTGGAAAACAGAACTGGGAGGATTTTTTTTTTTTCAATTGATCTGTCTGATTTAGGATCTACTGTCTTTAGATGTTCCCTACAGGGTCTATTCTGAATTCTTAGTCATATTAGGTGAGTAGATCTTCAGTGTATAAACCCATATCTGAAAAAAAAAAAAAATTGGCATCAGTATTCATTTCAGTGTTTGAGTGATTTTTACATACCATAAATTTTTTTCTGTGCCTGTATATTATTACACTGTAGGGCATTATTTCTGTGCAAGTTATTGCATTTTGTATATGCGCCTTGGGACACGTTAGGGCACATTTTCTAAAAGAGTTGATGCATAAATGAGGCTGTTCAACCATTACTGGTGAAATATCGAGGAAGGTTTTACATAAGGAGATTATTATCTCTAAAGTGGACAGTGCTGATTTGCACTCTTGAGTATTAAATATTCTTAATTCTGGCAGTTGATTTGACCTGATAATTTGTTAACAAACTGGAGAGGTCAGGTATTTGCTGTCTGCATGAGTTAATGGTGAAATACATCATGAGTTTGCCAGATGATTTTAATCATTTTTAAAAGCTGTATGGCAAAGTTTCTAGGGCTAGGTACTGGTACTTACTAGTTTGCTGCTCTTTACAAATACCTGTAAGAAAAATTATTACAGATGAGCTGCAGTTTGCTTGGATACTAAATACCTGCATAAAACAAAGTATTTCTTCTCCTCCTTCTCTCATCTGTATATGAGTGCTCCCTTAATGATCATTTCAATGTTGAGTCACTTTGTTTCCTCTTACTTGTATTTTGGGTATGAAGTAACTTAATGTACTTGCAATCAAATAGCCTTTTAACATGCTGCTCTGTGTTGCTTTTAGAATGTGTGCAGCATTCAAGCTGTATATAAATGTCCCTTGACATTTAACTTATGTATATGGTTAATTTTCACAACATTTAATAGCTCGAGATAAAACTTAAAGGTTCTTAAAAAAGAAATCATGATTATTATGTGCATGCACAGGTCCACAACATATGTCAGTTGTTTTTTAATGTCTGACTTGTTAAACTCGGAACCTCATATTGTAAGGAAACTCTCCTGTTAAATTCTTTATGCTTTCCATAAATATTTGACCATTAAAAAATAAAATGAATAGTTACTTAACTGTATTATATATATATATATTGCTAAATTGATCTGTAAAACTATTTTAATTGTTTGAAATATTCTTTGTATACATAATGAAAGACTGACTCAACAAAATACTTAAGCATGTGTTTAAGCTTATAACAAAGGACTTTGGACCAAGATTTCTTTCCAAATATTCATTAAAGACAAAGACAAAACTCCCTCCGCTTTCAAGGAGTCAGCATTTCAAACTGTGGGAAAATGTAATTGTGAATTTGATTTATGTAAACATTAAAATTATCTGTGTCCAGATCCAGAAGCTGCACTGCAAGTGTAGATTTCCAGTCATGAACTCTGAGCAAATCAAACCATCCCTTAATCAGTGATATACATCTTCTTACCTTAAGAAGTGGAGGCATTAATGTCACAGCCACCAACCAATCTGAAGTCAATAAAGATATTACAGTGCTGTGCAGTGATGACACATGCAGGGAGCTACAGAGGCAAACACACATACCAGTACTCTGACCACACAACTGGACACATATCTGGTCAGCCAAAGAACAGGTAACCATGCAGGAGGTAGTCTGTGCATCATGGTCCAGGACAAGACCAAATTTACAACAGTGTCTTGGCAGTGACTGCATTTTGCCAGGTGACATCAGGCATCTCCTTACTAGGGAGGGAATTGTGAAAATATGTCAAAAAAAAGGAATGACGCAGAGCTACTTATCAGACCTCCTAATTTCTTAGAGCTTTACTTGGAAAAATGATTCTATGGATGGGACCAGGATGGATTCTTGTTCTGGTGAGTCACCAGTTGTTTTTTTGTATGCTGAAGACCCCCTTCAATAGCTCAGTGAAGAGTTTATCAACAACTCAGAGAGGAATGTTTGGCATTTTGTGCCACTTCAAGCAAGTGTTAGCTTATTCTCCCTTTCAATTTTCTGCCACATAATAAACAGAACACGTTCCTCCCTATTCTATGGCCCTGGATCCACAAACCTGTAGGAAGTGCGAAATGCTTAGATGTTACTCCTAAAAAAATACAACATACTATTCCAGACAGTGCTGAAAACATAAATCAGAATAAATGTCCTTCAGAGCAGTAAGAAAGCATACTAAAATGGGTACTTTTGGAAGATGTCCATATAATTTGTCCCACATTTGAGAGACCTTTGGACACAAAATCACAATTGAGTTTTATGAAGCCTCCTTCTGACTAGCAAAATTTTTAAAGTGTAACATAATCTAAACTTAAAGCACTGCCAGATAAAATATACAGAGCGTTATGGAACTGTTAACACATGGAATACAGTGGATGAAGTACAGAATGTGGAACTTAACAACGCTTGTTCACCAGACAAGGGTATAACACATGAAGCTGTGCAAGACAGCAACTAAGGAAGCAAGCCAATTTTTGGAAAGCTAGTTAAAATGTTTGTGCAAGTTTCTTTCTGCCTCAGAATCTACAGCAATTACATTAAGTTAGAGAGTTTTTCAAGTGTAATGAAAGTCCCACTGTCCAAAAATGAGTCAGTGAATGTGACTCATTAGCTACTCATAACTTAACCTAAACACAACCACTAAGTATTGAACAGCTACTTTGCTACTTGACCTCAAATACTTTGTTTGAATATGTAAAGTTCCATAACATTTTGTAAAATAACGGGGGTAGAGTACCCTAGATAGTGTGAAAGAGCATAAACTTGTAAATGGGAATATATTTCATTCTGGGAAAGTGTATGTGACACAGCCTCACCTAAATTTTTTTTGCTGCTTGACAATATTGCAAATCTGGTTTTGAACTTTACAGTAGTGAGCAAGAAACACCAGTACCATAGCAAGCCAGCATTTATCTGATAAATAATTGTTCTCTTGGTCCATATTTGTTTAAAAGATACAGCAGTGTAACTCCATGGAATCTTATGTGGACCATGTTTTTGTGGGCCCTTCTGAGTCTCTTATAAATAATACTGATATAAAACTGACTTAATGTGATATTTCGTTTGAGCAATTTGACAGAAACTTGATCTTTTCCTCATGTCTCAGAGTGAAGAGTGTTGCTAGGACACCTGTCATGCTCAATAGACAGAAAGGGTTTCTTCTGAAGGAACTTCTACCTGATGATTATTCCTGCCTATCTACTTCCACAGGGAGGCTGTTTGGCCACATATGCCTTCTACATCTGGCCACTATACAATATTGACAAAAAGTACAAATGAAACATATGTATTATTAAAGTAAAACTTCACTGTCTCAGAAGGACAGGTATGTAATACTGAAATCATCAGCCTAATTAATTTATTAATTTCTCTCTCTCTTTTTTTTATTTTTTTTTTTGTAAATAGATAAATCTTAACAGGAAAGAAAGTTTACCAGAGTAAAGTCATTATTGGAGTATTTGCTTTTATGCATGATTGGAGAATTTAAAGTCAAGGTTGGGAATTTGCTAATTTCATTATCATTTTAAATGCTATAAGTCTCATGACATTTCACACTTTACAACAATGAGCAACTACCAAGTGAATACTCTAAAAGAGAAAGCATACAGAAAGACACAAGCATTTTTTTGATATCACATCTCTGAAACCAATACAACTTCTGCCCTTGACTTCTGATGTAAATAAGGAATTTCTAAGCTGGCTAAAGTTCATTCTTTTTTTTTTAGTATACTAGATGCTAGAAATGGGACACAAATATTTTCTTTTTTATCATTTAGTTATGTATTTCCTCCATGTTCCTTAATTTCTTTCATAGTTCATTTTAGTCTTTTTCCCTGTTCCCTCAAGTGTCTCATTCTGAAGGCAAATTCAAATTTCTTTTAGCATGCTTTTAACCCTTCCCATTACTAGATTTTTATGCTTTTAAAAATTATATTAGGCATTTTTCATTAACCTTTTGCTCTCATAGGGTCTTTTTTTTCCCATAAGTGACATCATGGCTAAATTGTTAACTGGGATTTAACCCTTGCATCAAGTAAAATAAAACCCAGTAGGGTAACAATTTTTATTTTTCTACTTTGTTTTAAGTCAGCTTTTTGGTATTAGTTTTGAGAGCAAGCTTTCTGCTTTAAGGGATTTCATGGTCAGTTACTGACAAATGTTAATCAGTGTGAGATTTATAGAGCTTCTGGAGACTGCTAAGAGAATCTCAAAGCTGAATCTGAGATGATGTTTGCCTGCAGCTCTGGCACTGTGGCATTGCAGCATTTCCACTAATACATAAAGAAATGGAAAGAAAAGAACCAAAAACCAGTGTAATAAACTCAATCTGCCAGGACAGCATCCAGTGTAGTCTCTTCATCACTGCTCTCAGGGAGGAGGAATGCTAGTCATCAGCCACAGTTAGAGAGCAGCCCAAAAATTAAAGAAGGTGTCTGTGGTTGAACAAAAAGTCTGTGAGGAAATGATGAGAATTTCGCAGGGCCAAACCAGCATTATATAAAGAAATATCAACAAAACTTGCCCTTTAAGTATAGAATTTTTCATCCATTATCTGGTGTTTGAACCAAGTAGACAGTAAACAGTTCACCACAGCTCTCAGGCTTTAGTAAAACATTAAAGTGGGATTTAAATCAGTGACACTGTGTGCGGTAGTGTCTTGGCAAACTCGTTACAGATTTCCTTATTCTGCCCTTTCCCTTCATCTCAGCTGGTGAGAAACACTGGTGCTGTTATTTCTCAAGGGCTGACAAAGGTCCATTACTATGTATGAGAAGGAGAAGTGAATGCAGTGAAACCTGGACACAAACATTTCTTTCCATCTTTGCAAATTTCTTTATCCTACATTTTTAATTTTCACCGTTAGAGAAAAGATAGCTTGTGCATTCAGGGTTTTGTCTCCAGGGTGAACTTTCCAGCTGTCCACAGCATAGATTACTAACCTCTTCATTAGCCTTTGATCATAAACCTGACCTGTTTGCCTTGAGACATCTTTCTGGATTTGATAGCCACAGTTTCAATTTCTGATGAACAGCTGGAGGAGAAAGAAGCTGAACTGACTGAGCAGCAAATAAAGATCTTTTTTACAAGACTATCCTATGCTATACAGACTATTTAGTATGTGGGCAGCAGACTTGCAAATTCGTCTGTCAGCATTGCTTTTGAATATTTTTTCAGACAGATAACACTAGTGACACCTTAATGTCTTTATCAGTCTTGGCTCAGTGAGGGGAAAGTCAAACTGTAACATCATGTTCTCCTGCTTATTTTTCTGCCAGGATCAAATTGAAACAGGAGACATCCCTTGGCTTTAAAAATATACTAGAATTTTTACTAAAATTACTTGATATTGTCATTGAGTTTGCTCTGACTATAGTTGAAATATTTGAATTCCAGAAGAATCATGTGTAATTACACTGAAGCAGAAGATGAATTTCTGACATCTGAGAATGACTGAGAAGCTTCAGGCAGAAATCAGACTGTTATTAGCTTTTTAAGTACTTGTTGCCACATTGACTTATATGTGATCTTTATCACAGTCCCACATACAAGACATGTTTCCTTTTGAAAGACTGGTGCCAGAGAGCTTCAGTGTTTGCATGTCTTCAATGATGACAGCACTCAGTTCTGAGGTCATGCCTGGGCAGAAATTGCCTACTGGGAGCTGTGTCTGAGCTGGAACATTTCACTTAAGAGTAGTGGAAGTGACTGACAATAGGGAAAAACAAAAAGAAAAATCCAAACAACCCTAGCTGTACTAATGGACCTACTGCTTGCAAACACCCTGTTGAGGAACCAGATGAGAATTTTCTGTGGGTAAACTCTGTGTTTCCAAGCTGACAAGCTAATGAAGTGTTAAATCAAGAAAACAAACCCAAGAAGGTTTCTCTTTTCTTTTCTTTTCTTTTCTTTTCTTTTCTTTTCTTTTCTTTTCTTTTCTTTTCTTTTCTTTTCTTTTCTTTTCTTTTCTTTTCTTTTCTTTTCTTTTCTTTTCTTTTCTTTTCTTTTCTTTTTTTCTTTTCTTTTCTTTTCTTTTCTTTTCTTTTCTTTTCTTTTCTTTTCTTTTTTTCTTTTCTTTTCTTTTCTTTTCTTTTCTTTTCTTTTCTTTTCTTTTCTTTTCTTTTCTTTTCTTTTCTTTTCTTTTCTTTTCTTTTCTTTTCTTTTCTTTTCTTTTCTTTTCTTTTCTTTTCTTTTCTTTTCTTTTCTTTTCTTTTCTTTTCTTTCCTTTCCTTTCCTTTCCTTTCCTTTCCTTTCCTTTCCTTTCCTTTCCTTTCCTTTCCTTTCCCTTTCCCTTTCCCTTTCCCTTTCCCTTTCCCTTTCCCTTTCCCTTTCCCTTTCCCTTTCCCTTTCCCTTTCCCTTTCCCAAGCATGAGACAAATGCAAATCTTGGTCAGGTGCCGTAAAATTAGGGATTAATCTAGGCAATATTCTTGGAAACTCAGTCTCCCCAAATGCTGCAAAATCCAAAGGCCCTTTACAACTGGGTAGGTGACAGATGTTTTATGTTTCCATTTTTTCCCTCAGCAAGAATTTTACCAACACAGTCCAAATAGGATTCTCTTCAGTACCTTGCTGCCACTTTTAATGACAAGGCTACTTTTTAACATCTTTGTCTTCTACACTTCTGGCTGTACTCTCAGTTATTTCCTCCTCCTTGAACTGCCTCACCCCAAGCTGACAGTTTAATAGATATATTGCAGCATGTAGACTATGATAAAGAATTATAGCAGTAGGAATTGATGGTGAATAAACTAGTGCTAAAAGATATGGAAGGGTCAGCTGGGATTTTGTGTAGGAAGATAATCCAAGATAACTTGGCTGAAGATGTGTTTGAAATGTAAAGGTTTTTATTTTTTCTGCTACTAGAGACAGAGGAAGTAACAGTGAGCTTCCTAAAAGATGAACCAAAATCCCCATGAAGGCAAATAGAGAGGTGGGTGACCTGAGAGGAATAGGCATGCTTCTGCTTTTTTGTGGGGGGAATTGCATTGGTTATGACTGGGACAGAATTCTTTGTGGAAACTTGTGTGGTGATATCTTTTGGATTTCTGACCAAAATGGGGATGATAAGAACTCCTCAGTTTGGCTCCTGCAGAGTAGTGCTTATACAGCCTTAAGGTTTTCTCAGGCTGCTCTCCCAGGGAATGGACTGGGGTGCACGAGAGGCTGGGAGAGGATCCAGCCAGGAGCACTGACCCCTGATGACCAAAGGGATAGCCCACACCATGGGACATCGTGCTCAGCAATAAAAACAGAGGAAAGAAGGAGGAAAAAGAGACTGTTCAGAGTTAAGGCATTTGTCTTCCCAAGTAACTATTCCAAGGGATGGAGTCCTGCTTTCCGGGAGATGACTGAACACTTGCCTGCCCTTGGAAAGTGGTAAATGAATTCCTTGTTTTACTTTGCTTGTACACACAGCTTTTACTTTGCCTATTAAAGATTAATCTACCTC
Organism: Haemorhous mexicanus; assembly: GCF_027477595.1. Lineage (NCBI taxonomy): Eukaryota > Metazoa > Chordata > Aves > Passeriformes > Fringillidae > Haemorhous > Haemorhous mexicanus. The sequence goes on from NC_082343.1 coordinate 53,598,966, forward strand.
ATTTTCTCACTTTTAGCTTTCCAATTCTGTTACCCATTTCACTGAGAGAAGCAAGCAAGCAGCAGTGTGGGGCTGAGCTGCTTACTGGGATAAAAGCGCAAGAAAAATGAACAGAAACAAGAGCTTCTCAGACCTGCATAGTTGTGGTGGTTTTTATTTTATTTTATTTTATTTTATTTTATTTTATTTTATTTTATTTTATTTTATTTTATTTTATTTTACTTTATTTTATTTTATTTTATTTGTTTTGTTTTGTTTTGTTTTGTTTTGTTTTGTTTTTTTGGTTGGTTGATTTTGATGTTGGTTTGGGCTTTTTTTTTTTTTTTTTGGGTGTGTTTTTTTGTGGTGGCAAAGTACCAAACAGAGCTGAGTGGCCTTTTCTGAAGAGAGATGCCATCAATGGCACTCTGTATCCCCATATTTTAGACAATTTTTCCAGGAAAGAAAATCAAGACATAACTTAGTTTGAAGTTGTATCTCTAGATTCATCAACTTTGAGAGTCCAAAGAAGGGCCATAAAAGTTGACTGGATGGATGGAGTACCTCTCCTATGGGGAAAGGCTAAGAGAATTGCAACTGATCACCCTGGAAAAGAGAACGTTTAGGGTGATTAAATTGCAGCCTTCCAGTACCTGAAGGAAGCCTACAGGAAAGACAGACTATTTATGAGAGCATGTAGTGACAGGGCAAGGGGGGATAGTTTCAAACAGAAGGCTATGTTTAGATTAAATATTAGGAAGAAATATTTTACTGTGTGGGTAAGTGAGGCACTGCAACAGGTTGACCATGGAGGTTGTGGATTTCCCATCCCTGGAGGTATTCAAGGCCAGATTGGACTGGGCTCTGAGCAGTCTGGCTAGTGGAAGGGGTTCCTGCCCATGACAGAGGAGTAGTAACTAGATGATCTCTAAGGTCCCTTCTATTCCAAACTATTCTATGATTTTATCTTAAATATCTCATTTAGCATTTTAGCCAAGCTGCAATTGACTGGTCTTGACTTTAACAAATTCAAATATCAGTGCTTCCCACTGCACTAGTGCAGCCCCACATTTAATACTGCGTGTAGTTCAGGCTGCTTTGACCCAGGAAGGACATCAGACTGTGAGGGTGTGTCCAGAGGATGGGAACAAGATGGTGAAAGCACTCAAAAGCAAGATTTATGAAGAGTGTCTGAGCCCACTTGGTTTGTTCATCTTGAGACGAAAGTAGCACACAAGGCAACAGAATGAAGTAACATCAAGGGAAGTTCAGATTGGACATTAGAAAAAGTTCTTCACAAAGAGGGTGGTTGGTGGGTGGAACCAGCTCCCCAGAGAAGTGGCCACAGCATGAAGACTGACAAGAGCTCAGTGAGCACCTGGATGATATTCTTAGTCATATGGTTTAGTTTTAGTGATTCCTGTGAGAAGCAGAGAGTTGGGCTTGATGGTACTTATGGGTTCCTTCCAACTTCAGATATTCTGTGATTCTGCTGGAAAGCTGCATCAGCCTGACAAAAGGGAGTCCCATCCTCTCCTGGGTAGATCTACTGCTCCAGCACCGGATCTTGGGGTGCAGAGTGAATTCCTTCCTCAATCCCTTACCCATCCTTTCCAATCACTACCTTTCTGGTTAGATGCTTGCAGAATTTTTGGCCTTTCCTGAGGGACCTTAGCAGAATGGATGACAATCTTTGCTTGAGCCTAAACCTCAATAACCACAGTAGAATTTCTGAGCAAGCATGTAATTTTACATATTAGTGACATTGTGTAAATGTGCCTGGAAGCTGCCCATGGGTTGTGCTTTATCATGACTAAAAAGGTACTGTGGGAAAGTAGATTGACTCATCTCTGGCCAGCATGTAACTGCTGAGAATGGGGGAGGGGGTTGCTCTGAATTATTTATAATTTTTAAAATAACCCTCCTAATAATCCTAATAATACTTTTGGCTTATCTGAAAGCCAAATGGATAACAATGTTAACCATTAACTTCCAAACTATTGCTCAATAAATAGAGAAATGAAATATAAATCAATTTATTTCAAGTCCTTAGGAATGAACTCAAACTCAAGACATCAAAATAGTTCATGAAAATAAGTTCCATTTTTAAACCAGCTGTAGCCCTAAGCAATTAAAATCTTTAATAAGAACTTACTTAAATAGAAAGTAGTTAATTTTAATAATTCTTTTTTCTGGGGTGTTCACTGTGACTGGATGCCAGGTTCTCACCAAAGCCTTTCAGTCATTTCTCTCAGCTGGATAGAGGAGAGAAAATGTAATGCAAGGCTTGTGGGCAATACAAGGACAGGGAGAGATAACTCAGCAGTTACTGTCACTGGCAAAGCAGACTCAGTGTTGGGAAATTAAGAACACCTTCGCTCCAACCCTCCCTTCTTCCAGGGCTTAGCTTCCCGTTTTACCTCTTTCCTCCCCTCACAGCAACACACTGGGATGGGGAATGCGAGCTGTGGTCAGTTCATCTGTGCCACTGCTTCCTCATTGGGCAGAAGACTCACACTGTTTCCATGCTCCCTTGTGGGCCTCTGCCATGGGAGATAGTGCTCCATGAACTTCTCCAGCATGAGTGCTTCCCACAACCTGCAGTTCTTCAGGCTCCAGCACAGACACCTTCCACATGTCCCTCAGGCGCAGGCAACTCACTCCAATGCTGGTCCTCAGAGAGGTCACAAGTCCTGACAGCAAAGATGCTCCAGTGTGAGCTTCCCATGGGGTCACACAATTCTCCAGACATCCACCTGCTCTGGCAAGGGGCCTTCCATGGGCTGCAGGGGCACAGCTGCCTCTCCGTGGTCTTCACCATGGGAGCAGGGGAATCTCTCCTCTTGTGCCTGGAGCACTGCTTGTCCTTCCTTCACTGGCCTTGGTGCCTGCAGAGCTGTTGCTCTCACATATTCTCTCTTCTCTCTCTGGCTGCTGGGGCAGAAGCTCTCTGGGCACAGAGAGCAATGCACAACTTTCCTGGGCGTTGTCCTGGGGAAGGCTGTGAGAAAATCTGAGAAAGGAATGATCAACAATTCTTATCTTCACTTGCTGCACGTGGAATGTGTATTGTTTACCAAAGGGAGGTTTCTTAACTGGCCAGTGGTGATGGTGTTTAGATTGAAGGACCAATTGGGTCCACCTGTATTGTGACTGTCTTTAAGGGTGGTGGGTTTCTCAATAAATATAGCATAATAAAGTGATTGATCAACCTTCTGAGAAGCATGGAGTCAATGCTAATTACTACCTGGCTGGGGGTCTGTAACAACAGGTTGCAATCACTCCTATGCAGCAATTTTGCCCTTCTTAAATCTGTTATCCCAGATTTGTTACTGTCATTACTGATGGATTCGGTCTTGGATAAAGGTGTGTCTGTCTTGGACCCTGCTGGTATTGACTCCATCAGATAACTGGGGAAGCTTCTGGTAGCTTCTCACAGAAGCCACCCCTGCCACAACCTTGCCACACAAATCTAATACGCTTTTGTTGGTTAGAAAACCACTTGTGGTCTTATTTTCAGAACTACTAGCAGTTGTAGGTATTCAGATATTCTGAATACTGGGTCATGTTTTTCTATCTAATATTTATATCCAAGATGAAAAATGCTAATCTTCATGATTGTGTTTCTTTTTTTGCTTTGTCCTCTGAAAAGCTGAATAATAGCCATTTAAAAAATATTTTGAGATTCTTTGATAACAGGCACTATATGAATGCAAATTATAACACTTTTAACATGCTTTCAGTTTATTCTTATCTGTGTGGGAGTTATCAAATCTGATTTTACTTTAGAAAGTCATAATTTTATTATTAAAATAAAAATGAACTAAGTGTAAGGAATGTTCAAGATCCAATTCAGTTCTATGACAGCAAGGACTTTTTCACAATGAGGAAATCCATACAAAACTACCACTTTAAATCTTTTTGCACATTTTTTTTTCTTTTATGCTCATGATCTCTAAACATCAGTTGGAGATTCGCAAAGCATGAATCTTGGTGTCAGTAATTGTACCTTACTGTATATTTATCCTGGATAAGAGGTGAAACCCAATGCCTGTCCCTGTACTCAGTGATTACTGACTTTAAATATGAAACCTGATCAATATTTGGGGATGTCATTATCCCCTTTTCTATCCCCTTACAGAATTGCCAAGGTGACAAGGTGGGGGGGAGCTCAGATATTTCGATGCTGTGTGAACAGACTATGAAAGGTGAGTTTATGGGATGGTCAGTCATTGACAATGTCTAAAATAGGTATCAACCCTGTTAGGACTTCTGTTGATCTGTCTCTGTTCAAAAAATAGGAGGCAAAAATCAGCTAGGTTTCAATTTGTTTCTCTTCAGGTGAAAATACAAAGAACCTACATATTAACAATTCTCATGATAGCTAGCCAGGGAGAGAGACATCTCGTGACTTAATTTGGATAAAATGCTGGGTTCAGAATATGGCTGGGTCAAAGCCCAGGCAGAGTCATGAGATTATAGCTGCAGAGTCAGCAGACATATGGACAATATGCTTTTGAGAAATCTTCATTCAAACAGATCAATCTTTAATAGGTATCCACAACAAATAATGCTGTAAGCATTGTTATTCCTAAATGTTTCCTCTCTGCTACTTGATTTTGTAATTTTTCTTTCTGCTTCATTTTATTTCTTCATCCTCTATTCTAAGTTGGATTTCTGTATCTTGAAAAATCTATTTTTTCATTTACTTATTTTTCTGTTCTTCTTGCTCTTTTTTCCCTCTTTATTTTTGACTTCTCACATCATTCCTACTACCAGAATAGGGCAGGGAAAAGCAAATCCCACTTAAACATGGATTTTGCACCTTGCTCTCCTAGTAGCAGCAGTCAGAGAGAGGATACTGGATTAAACATAACCACAAAGCATGACCATGGTGCTCTGCATTGCCACACTAGATCTGGCCCCAAGTGACTTGAACCGACTCAGCAGTAGGTTTGTGGCAGGATGTAGGATTTGCTTAAGATGAGTGCTAGCACTTGAGAAAGATAAGCAGCTCAAGAGACTCATAGTGGGATATAAACATGGATATGCTGCCAATCTTTTCACAATGGGCACCAACATAAATTTTTCCCACTGGCTTGTGGCAGAACTCATATCAGACGCATGCACTTGCAGATGGGTGTCGAGGGACTGGCAAATGTATTCCTTTGCTTTGCAAGCAAACAAAAATGCTCTTTAATAACCAAATAAAGAGGCAACACCTCTTGAAAAACTTCTAGGAAGTCGGCTTGTATTTTGCATTGTATCCTATTTGTATTGCTTGATTGAGAAAGAGGCTGGAGATATTTTAGGAAATAACTAATGATAAAATTGTGGCTTTACAGAGCCAAGAAGATTGTCTAGATGAGCTCCATGAATGAAAATCAGCCTGACAATTCTGATTTTGCAATAACTAGAAAGGCAGTGAAATACAAAATAGTAGAAACAGTAACCCCTGCTGTCCTTTTAATTTTGACATTGATGTCCAAAAGACATTCCTGAGTGCACAGAGACCTTCACATGTAATGACTCTAAATTTTGGGAGCAGTGACAAGTTAGTGGGGGGATGATCAACTGGGTCACTGACTCCAGTTTCCTTTCTGCAGCAATAGAATAAAATATAAATAATGTTTTAGAGAGACCCACTGGAAAGTTTATCCTTTTTCAACTGTGTGCTGCCTTCTCAAACTTTTGTCTCCAAATACCTTACCCTTTAGGCAACAGTTTGCAAACACAAAAGGAGCAATATTTACAGAACTGTTACTCTCGTCACATTTTGGAGCATTTTACATGAACAGTGAAATGGACTTGGTGCTTTGTTAGTTTGTATAAAATGATGTTATTCATGTGCTTCTGCTAATTTCTTTCTGCATACTGATGCCCTACTCTTGCCATGCACTGCAAGAAGAGAACAACAATACCCTGCTATATTTAAATTCAAAGCATGAGATGAGATTCAAAACTAGAATCTCCACAGTGAGGACTGAAATGTCAGTGATCAGTATAATAAGCACTGCCCACAATATGCCAGCTGCTTAGTTAACCAAGCTCATTGCAGGAGCCATGAGACACATTTAAAGGAAAAGTTTGAGAAGAAAACAGTCCTTTCAACATTTTTTTCAGGAGAGAATAGTTACTGCCAAGCATCTTGTACTTTTAAAGGGGAGTAAGTGGGCCTGTGACAGAGCCCATCCTATCTTGACAGTCACAGCTGGTGTTTAAAGGCCAGGACTGATAGACAATAGCATATTAGGGGCACGTTGCTTGTCCAGATGGCATTTGTCTTAATCATCCGTCAAAATCTCCAGTGGTGCCAATCTAAGCCCTTTCAACAACAACTTTCTGTTTCAAAGATATAGCCCTATTCTCAGACTTAGTTATTTGGGTTTTGTTATTTTTTTTTCCTTCCTTCTAAGGTCAACAGCCCCTGAATGGTGCTGACAAGGAAATTCTTCTTGTGAAAGATATTTTGACTGTTTCCCTGGATTTTTGGTAAAGCAGATTGCTCCTTGCATCTCCTCACTACATTAAAAAAAATATGCTGCTCAACAAGTATTCAGTAAAGAATGTAAACTAGACAAGAATGTAGTTGGCCCAACTTTTGCGTTACATTTTACCTCATTTTTCAGGCATTTTGTTTGCCTTACAAGGTATTACAGACAGCACAGTAAATGCAGATCAGAGCTGCAGTAGCAGAACACAACAGAACTAAACAGCTGATTTAATGAGGTAGGAATTTAATACAATGCTTTATTCATAGAATTTGAGCATTGAAGGCCAGATGGTGTCAGCAGTATTTCCCTCTAACTCAAGATCCAAAATTAAAACAGATTTCTGATTTATCTTATAATTTTCAGCTTAAATCTCTCTACTGTTTCCAGGTAATACTTTCCTGGAATAATTTCTCCCTTTGCCTTTCTACGGTACATGCTGAGTAGTTAGTTCATGAGCCACAAAAATGTGTGGTACATAGTGCATCAAAGATCAACACAGTCAATGGACTATCATGTTAGAGGCTTGGATAACATAACAAGCTAAATGAAATAGATGTTCACTTCTGCCCAGTGAACTATTCAGAGTTCTCAGAACCTTCTTTCCATGAAGGGTTCCTTACATTAGGTACTGGCAGAAAATAGTATTCCAAGACATGGTTGTTGCTATAGAGAGATGCAGAACAAACCCAGTGACTCAAAAGAACTGGCTCTTAACCATTTTGACTCTGAAATTGAAAGCAGTCGCTTCAAACAGGTCAAAGTTTCTCACAATCTGTCAAAGACTTGCATTTACTAGAGCTGATTTCATCCAGAAGCTCAATGACACGCTGCTCACTGGAAATTTAAGAGTGTCATTGCCATGATACAAGAAGTCAGAGTATGTTTCTTCTAATCCTATATTGACTCCCTCTGACAAGTCTTTGGTGTGGTCAATTCTTCGTAGGCAGGTGTTTTGGAAACGGCATTTCAATCTGAGAAAGTGTCTGAGTTTGTCAGACTATCAGGAAAAGATGCATGATTGGTTCTCCTGACATACTGTTTTCCTAGTTTGTATCAGTTTGTATCACTATGTTTTCCCTCTCAACAGTGCTAAGTCATTTGGCTTTGTTTGGGAGATGGACATTAAAGTCTGGTTCTGTTCACCTTTCCCGGCTGAAAAACATTCCAGCAAAAGTGTTCCCAGTGTCTGAGATCTATTCTGGTAATTGAGACACTTTTAGACCCAGAAGTAAAACCAAGTACCTGGAAATTCCCTCAAGACATGATTTGTCTTTGCAAAAATCTTCCTCATCCCCTTGGAGGCCTCAGAGGAAAAGCTGCAATTATCTTTTCACCTGTGCTCTTTCTCTATCCCTTCTTTTCTCTCACACACAATCTTTTTAAACTTCAAAGTATTTGCCTACCTTGTTGCTTCAGCATTTGGGCATTCACTACATGCTGACACAAAATAAGCACTCCAATCCAGTCAGTCCTCAACACAAAAGTTCAAGAACTGGAAATCAATTCACATATAATGGACTTGGATATAGATAAACCAGGTTGGTTTCTTTCTGCATCAAATCACTTTTTTCTTTACAGTTGTTTCCTTGTTTCCATGTTCCAGCAGGGACAAGCAGAAAATATAATTGTGCCCTGCAGAGAACTGTGTGGGTTGAAATTGTTTGCCATTGCTAAGAAGTGAACAAAACATGAGAGTTTGGGTATATGATAATCTCCTGAAAACCCAGAAGAGTAACATTTTGCCAGCACACCTCCTGAAAGCATTACAAATGGGTGAGTAAGTGTGAAGAGGCTTGGGAGATGATAAGCAACACTCAAATTATCTTGCGGTAAATCAGAAGAATTGGAACATACTAAGGAAGTTATTTTTAGGTTTATAATCTTTAAATATTGAATTATATTTAGATATATAAATATTAGACTCCTTGAAAATTATCTCAGTGCTACCAGTTCCTGATAACTGTGATTTACTAACTTATCCTACAGTCACAGAATAACCCAGAAGGGACCTCAAAAAATTATCTGGTCTAAGCTTTCATGGGAAAGGCAGCATAAATGAGATTATCTAACACCCTGTCCAATCACATATCTTGAAAATCTTCAGCAATGGGGACTCTACCACAACCCTGGGGAGGATATTTCTTAAGGTGAAATTACTCCCTGTGTGTGCTTTGTCTTCTCTGTGCTGTTCCTTGTGAGGAGAGAACCTCTGTCCTTTTTGAAGCTGCCCTTTAAGTACTGGAATGTTGTGATGAGGTCCCACCTGAGCCTTCTCCAGGGAGAAGAGACCCAGCTCCTTCAGTCTTTCCTCACAGAGCAGGCTTTCCAGCCCTGTGAACATCATTGCCTCTCCTTTGGACCCTGTCCAATATGCTCATGCCTTTCTTGCCTTGAGGGGACCAGAAACAGGCATGCTACTCCAGGTACAGCCTGACAGGTGCTGAGTAGAGTGGAATAATCCCATCTGTACCTTTGTCTGTAGTGTCCCTTCTAATCCCCAGGATTCAACTTGCTCCTCCAGCAGCACACTGGTGTCTTGTGCTCTGCTCATTCATTGTCCCTCAAATCCTTTACAACGAGGCTGCTCATCAGCCACTTAGATCCTGTTCTATACTGGGCTCTTATTTCATTCCAACCAAGGTACAGGATTTGGCTTTTAGTTAAATTTCATGCTGTTCTTGGTAGGCAGTCTTCCAGTCTGTCCCATTGTGTCTATGAGATGGTTCTCCCATCTGACAGGTTTGTCCACCTCACCACCCAGTTTGGTGTCATCATCAGGATCCTGCTGAGCTTCTTGCACTCAGGAAAAATGAATGACAACAGAATAAAAGAAATTAATTGTTCAAACTCTGAGCATTACTTGAAAATTTTAATATTTCAACATGCAAATATTTGAGTGAAAATTTGACTATGGACATGTTAAATGACTAGGCTTGATGAGGATTTTGAAGACAGTGGGGCTCTTGCATTGGTTACTTGCATCCTATATGATGCAATCTTTTCAGATTTTTGTGCCTTAGCTCTCCATATGTAAAGAGGAGTGACTATGTACAGCTTTCACTATTTTATTTCTAGCTAGCTTAATCGCAAATCTTATAGGGCTGAGACTTTCCTTATAGGCATCACCAGAATTTAAGATTCTGAGCAGTGCTGGGATTTCTAAAATCCCTCACAGTTATGACCATTAGTTTGGAGACTGTGTTGACAAATTGATGTATCCAAACAGCATTATTCATACTCAGATAATTTTCTTGTTTTCTGCCTTTTCTTGCTAAGGTTGCCTCCCACCAGTCTCCTCCACAAAGTTAAGTAATAATACGTAAGTTAGGATGAAATAAAAAAATTCCTGAAGTGTCTGGAAACAGCACTTCAAACACAGTCAATACCCTCCTTGGAAACTGGCTGCTGTAAAAAAGAAATAAACAAAATAGTCCTTGGCCTGAATAGTTTGAATTCTGGCCTTGCTGAAGTCAAGAATTACCATTGATTTTAGTGGAGTGAGGATTTTATACTTTGTGAAGCAAAAAAATCCCCTAAGACTAGGATTTCCAAAGGTATCTGAGGAGATAAGATGCTTCTGGGATGCCTTGAAAATTCCAGACTAAATCAGTTTCACTCTTCCAGCAAATGAGTCAACCACCCATATTTGAATCTATCTTTCTGTCTCTAGTAAACCAGATGGATTTGAATTGGTATCCTAAAGAGGAAACATACAGCCTCCATTTAGCTATCATTTAAGTGATCTGGACCTACAATATAGAGCATAATTGTTTCTGTAATCCTTTTGTAATATCTGGAAATTAGTTATCCTGAAATGATGTATTTTAATTTATTTTCAAAACATTAAATATTAAAAGGGCTAGCACATGACCTCTAGATGTAATTAATATAAGAAATGATAAACCAGGCATATAATTAAATGTCCTTTCCAAAAATAGAGTACTGAGGGAAGCAGTCATTAAGTAAGATTATATTACCAAAAGGGAAAACATTACTACAGTCAGTCATCATTGTGAACAACAGCACAACAAGGTTCATTCCTATGCTTGTGGATATCTATTTACAGTATAATGACATGAGCTGTAACAACCACATGACGTCTCTTCCAGGATCTGAACTTGCAGATATCTACATCTGGAGAATAAACACATCAGGCAGTGTTTACGTTCCCTGCTCTTATTCAACCAAAAACATCCGAAACCTCAGAAAACGAGAGTGCAGTTTTTATTTACTCCTTTTGTAAGGAGTGTATTTTTAACTGATTCACCTGATATCAAACCACTTTTTCTTCCACAAGAGAAATAGCTATTACTTATTGCAAGACTTGGAGGAAATATAGAGTATACTGGCATAATAATATAATCAACTTTGCCAGAATTTGAATTTAGTGTTTTCTAGTTTAAATTTCTAACTTTCAAATAGGGTAGGTATTGTTTAAATTTGTTTAATAAGAATTTTATCATTAAATTCCTCTGTTATTTTAACAAACTAGGAAAATAACTAATTGAGGTGAAGACAAGGGACAGATTTTAGACCCTATTTCATAAATTCTATCCCACTTCAACAATTCTGTGCCATATAGAGATGGTGCTGGGGAGGTAAAAAAAAAGAGAGGTGGTACTAATCTGAACTTGGGTAAATGGAAGAAGACTGAACCCTTTAGGAATAAACATGAAAGCTGTCTTGATTTCAAGTTGACTGCATCTGTGAGGTGGAGGGATAAGAAGGCAGACAAATACAGTGAGGAAAAAGAAATGACAGAAACTGTCAGATGTGACTAGTAAGCAAGAAGACATCCTATCCTACTTTGTTTAGGGGAAAAATATACACACATGCTCCAAATAAACAAAAACAATTCAGCACTTATGACTATGTACCATAAAAGTGCTGAGGGGCAAGCTGTAGTCTTCATTTATGTCCTGAATTACTCTCAATTCCTTAGGATCAGACCTGTCTGCATGTTAGTGAAAGTGGGCTCTGGGGGGGCTATTTCTGAACAGAGATGCTGTTTACTGTGTCCCTGTTGGTGAAAGGATGCATTATGTAAGACATATTTGCATGGTGTCCCTATTTTCTTGCATTTGCTGTCTGTTTATTCTGTTCATGGGCTGACACATCTCCTGGGGATTCCTTCTTTCTAGAAAACGAGCTAGTAAAATTCACAAGTACATTTCTTCCTGTTAGTTATTCCTCAGCACAGTCCTCAGCATTTTTAATTCTGACCAGCTGAAAACAAGCTGTTGCTTTGTCAACATTATTGACCTTTCAGATTAGCATGTGAGTAAGTTATGGCATAGAACAAGTGGATTTCACCCGGTGTAGAGCCAACACAATGACATATGCTTTACCTTGCAGTATAGCAAACAATTCTTCAGCAGGATGCATGGGCCAAAATGTGTGAACCAACTCCATGAAGGCCAGCAGGTATCATCAGTAGCATCACATTGTCTCTTTCATGGCATGTTTCTATAGGCTCATTAAAGCACTTTTACATCTTACCCCACCTTCTTTCCAAGATTCTGTGTTTGTCTTTACAGACCTCGTACTTCTGCTTTCCTTATTTCTGTACTTTTGTAGGTGTGCTTTCTTCGCATTATGACAGCCCACCACAAATGGTTTCACTTTTCCTTAAGGGCTGCAAATTCACCTCCAGTCAAATGTGTGCAGCATAACAGAAATGCAATGGCTTGCAATGTACATATCCTGATCTGTCAGTTTTCCACACTTCCAAATGAGCAGAATGAGAACAGCTGTCTTCTATTTACTGGAGAGATGCACTATTCCTTGTAACTGTCTTGGAACATACATCATGACTAACATATGACTATTTATCTTTTGCTTTAAACTTATCTTCTTATACCCAATATTTGTCTCTATTTGGATAAAAGAAGGAATGAGAATTCTATAAGCTCTGTGTGAGCTGAAACATAAGTGCAAGCTGTGCGTCTGCTTGGACTAGTGATGTGTCTTCCTCCTGTGCTGGCAGCTAGGCAGTACAGATGTTTCCTCCTGCACTGTAAAGGCTCAAAAGCACACAGAAATCACAGGTTTGATTCTTTCTGCTGGTGACGTACTTGAAATCATGGTGTTTGAATCTTCCAGCCCTTGTATTTCTGGAAAAGTAGATTCACCCTTGCTCCAGAGGGACCAGCCCTACTGATTTTTAAAAATGCAATATTGACTGAAGTTTCCTCAAGCCCAGAAGATAACAGATTACCTTGCAGAGCATAATACATTGCTTTGCTACTAACATTGATGATATACAACAATGTCAAGGTCACAAATTTACTTTCTGCAGCTAAAATTCACCAGCCTCCATATTGACTTTGATTTTCTTTTTCTAAATTAAAGTCCTTTTTGTCAATCAGTTCTAGGAAATTATAGATCTGCTTGAGATTATATTAGCTTCCTTATATAAGGTAATGAATGAAACCTTGAAAATTAGAGAAAGCCTAATATTAAAAGTTCACTATTTAGAAAAGGTTTCTTCTAATGAGAGACTTGAATATATCTAGGAAGAATTCTAGTCCTGACCCAAACTTTTGTGGTTTTCATGTTCAAATGTGTTCTTGCAGAAATAAATTTGAGCCAAAGAAACAGAATTTAATTTTTTGCTTTGGCAGTGTACCACATGTAGAACTTGTGTAGAACTCTAAGAGAATTTATGATATTGGTTTTGTTTCCCTTTGTTTTTATTTAATTTTTTTTTTCCCAAATAAAGCTTAGTCTCCTTTCTATGTCAACATTTCAGTGAGATTTCTGTACTTAAGTGAGATTTGAAATTGTAGAATGTCTCTCTTTCTTTTCTTTAAGACATACTAAAAAAATATTATTGAAACACTTAATTAGAGAAACACGACTTTAGTCTTGAATGACCTCCAGTTTTTATAAAATGAGATAATTGGGTCAGGGACACCGTCCTAATTCCCTAGGGCATGTGACACCCAAATATCACAGGCCATGAAAATAATAATTACTTGAAAATTTCTATTGCTCAATGGGAAAGAAAAAAAAAAAAGGAAGAAGAAATCTTGTGAACACATTTCTTAAAAGAGTAAGCAACAGCAGATTGTCTTTGGAATATATTAATGTATTGGAGATATGTGGCAATATTTTGGTTCTGAGAGGGGTTACTCTGGTGGCTTCTGTTGAAGCTGACAGAAATTTCCTCTATGTCCAGTGAGGCTAATACCAGTTGGCTCCAAGATGGACCAGCCTCTGGCCAAGGCTGAGCCCATCAGCAGCAGCGGTGCTGGGATAACAGATTTAGAGTGGCAGAAAAGTTGCAGTGCAACAATGACTGCATCCAGAGAAAAGGAGAGTCAGAGCATGTGATAGCAGCAGCCCTGCAGACATCAAGGAGAGTGGATGAGGAGCAGGAAGTGCTCCAGGCACTAGAGCTGAGATTCCCCTGCAGCCCCTCGTGCAGCCTGTGGAGAGACAGAAGGTCCATGCTGCAGCAGAGATGCACCTGCAGCCCGTGCAGGACTACCCCATGGGGCAGGGGAGTGCTCGAAGGAGTCTGTGACCTCATGGGGAGCCCATGCTGGAGCAGGCTCCTGGCAAGACCGGTGGTTTCATGGAGAGAGGACACTGTGCTGGAGCAGGTTTGCTGTCAGGACTTGTGACCGCACAGGGCACTCAGGCTGGAGTGATTCCTGAAGGGCTGCAGTGGAATTGACCCACTCTGGGGTGTTTGTGAAGAACTGCAGCCCATGGGAAAGATTCCCCTTGGACAAGTTTGTGGGGGACTCTGTCCCTTGGGAGGGACCCTGTGCTGGAGCAGGAACAGAATGGGAGGAGTCCTCCCCCTGAGGTGGAAAAAGTGGTGGAGAAGTGATGAAGTGGTCACAGCACCCATTTCCTGCCCCTCTGTGCTGCACTGAGGGAGGAGAGAGAGAAAATGGGGAGTAGAGTTAAGCCTGGGAAGAAGGGAGGAATGAGGGGAAGGTATTTTAAGATTTAAGCTAAGATTTAAGTTTTATTTTGATTATCCTACTCTGATTTAGTTGATAGTAAATTAAACTGAGCCTTTCATTGGATTTTCTCTTCCCTGCCCAGCTGAGAATGGGAGTGACTGAATGGCTTTGGTGGGCAGCTGATATCCAGCCAGGTTTAATCTGGCTCAGTTAAACAAGGCACTTTCATCTTCAAAATTTCTGCTTATTCCGGGAAATCTGTAGGTGAGAGATGAAAAAAGACTTTTTAAAAAATGTTATAGTTATATATTACAAAAATAAATCAATCACACAGGAAATATATTATTAATCTTGTGTAGCAACTGCTGAGCTGATTTTAAGAAACTGTGGTCAAAATTACTCTTTCCTTAGACAAAATAAAAAATGTACAAATTTTTATGTGGTTGTTTACAAGCACATACCCTCTGTAAACTTACCCTTGTCTGCTGGGTCTGATGCTTGAGCTGTGGAATACATCCCCACACTAACAGCACTCTAAGATACCAGTGATGTGAAGGCAACATGCCAGCCCAGTGGCAAGTCCTCACCCTCATGCCCAAAATTATCTAACACAGAATATGTTCTTATGTTCAGTGTATCCTTACACAAGTTTTAAAACATTTCAGGCACTAAATCTTTGAAATTTTTATATCAAAATATTAATTATTAAGTCTGCTCTGTGTCATACTCCCCAAGACATAATGTAGGTAAAAATAAGGCCTATTTTTGTGTTTGTGGGAAAAAATCTTTGCAGTAAGTGACTTCAAATATCTTTAGTATATTGTTTGACAATATTCTGCTTGGATTCATTATCAGTCTGGTAGTCTGGACTGTCTGAGGATCTGGATGACACACATATATGAGGCTGCAAAATCTGAGTTTATTTCCCTGCCGCTGAGAAAAATAGGGCAGGTTACTCATCTTTTCTGCCTGCAGCTAAACCTGAATTTGAGGAATTTTGCCAGTTGAATATGCTTTAGGCTCTGCTGGTTTGTCTCCTTAGTCATCCAGTCTCTGCTACCTGTGTACTTTTACTGCTGTTTTATAATGAATATAAATTCAAATTCTGCAGATTTCACTAGGATTCTGTTCAGCTTCAGCAAGGCTGGATGAAATATAACAGCTAAGTTCTTCCTTCCCCAAATTATCAAGATCTTGTATTTCTTTTTGTTCCTATGTTAAACAAATTTGAGATTTACTAAGTTTTCAATACCCTCCCCCACCTCCCTACCATATATTTAGTCCCATATGCAGGACTTATCTCAGATTTTAATTCTGATGATCTGTTTCAGTTTACCTGGATCTAACAAACACTGTAAAAGCTAAAGAGTGGAAAGATGTCACTTGCACTTACTTTTCTGTAGGGCACACTGTGTTTGAACTAGTGACCAAAGGCCTTCTTTAGTGCTGATTGAAGAAAGTAAGAATCTGTATTCTTCTCACCGTCAGGTTTAAAGTAAGATGAACTGTGCTACTGTTTTCATTCTTGAATGCCGCAAATCAATCCCTCTTTTCCTGAAGACATTATTTAGTGGTCCTGTCTTCTCACTGGTGATCTTCTCGAGTGATCATAAAGTTACTAAAAAAAAAAAGTCTGGATGATGTATGAAGAGATGCACATTTCTATGCCGGACAAAAGTATAGAGAGGTGATGCACTGATTAACAAATTCAGGGCAAGTGTGTAACCTATTATTTCCACTTGATGGGGAAAAAATGACAGTATTTTCTCTTTGTGAATAAACATAAAGTGGACAACTAAACCTTCAGCAGAACTTTCCTAATTTCTGTCACATGTGGTCCTGAGACATAATCACAAAATATTTAAGGCTGGAAGGGACCTTGGAGATCATCTTGCCCAATACCCTGCCAAGGCAAGGTCATCTGCAGAAGGTGACATAGGAGTGTGTTGAGGTGGGGTTTGAGTGTCTCCAGAGAAGGAGACTCCATGACCTCCCTGGGCAGCCTCTTCCAGTGCTCTGCCATCCCAAATGTAAAGGAGTTCTTCCTCACGTAGAAGTGGAACTTCTAGTGATTTAGTTTATGGTCATTGCTCCTCATCCTGTCACTGGGCACCACGGAAAAGAATCTGGGACCACCTTCTCAATGCCAGCCTTTGAGAAATTTATATGCATTGATGAGATCACGCTCAGCTTTCTCTTCTTCAGACTAAACAGGTCTAGCTCCCAGTCTCTCATCATAAGAGAAATTCTGCAAATACCTAATCATCTTTGTGATCCTAAGCTCAATCCTCTCCAGTAGCTCCTGGAATATATTTTAGATGCAGGAATTAATACAAGGTTGAAGTGAGCAAATTTATTATTTTTGGAGAAAAAAAGACAGAACAGCAGCTAGTTTCTTCTATGTAACCTAGTTTCCAATTTTCTCTGGAGGACGGTGGACACCCAAATAAAGATAGGATTAAGACTATGGAAATTATACTTGGTTTTGAGTGGAACTAAAGAAAGATCTGCTGCTCAATTTTTCTTTCTGAAATCATGGTACTGCCGAACCCTAGAGTCTTTATGTTCCAGGAGGAATAAAGGGATGACATCAGGAATGCTCTCATCACCACCTTACTTTATGTGTGGTGAGAGACCAGCTTCTTGCAGCCATACATAGTGCATCCCGAAGTACTGAAAGATTTGGGTATGTGTAACAATCCCTATAATATTCAACACAGTTCCTGAGAGCTGGTGAATTATGTTGTCATATAAAGTTTACTAGAATCTCGTAGAAGTTGTTCCTGCTGGTGACTCAGCCCTCCCCAAACTTCTACTCTGAAAAGTGGCTCAAGGGAAACCATCTCTGCTCTATCCCATGAGCCTGGCAGATGAGGACTTGAGAATGCAACATGGACTTCTCAGCAAACTCCAAAGAGCTTGAAGTAGAAAGGAATTTTTTTTTTATTTTTAATTCATATAGTAAGATTTGCTTTAAGTGTTGGAAAAAATAAAAGTTAGGTAATTGATGTGTATGTTTAAATCTTTTCCTTCCTGCTGGAATAAGTGAGGGATATCTCTACAACGTACACACTTATGTGATCCCTTCATTCAGCTCACCTAGTCTCTTTCTTCTTTAGCCATCTTCCCCGCACTTTCTACAGGTTAGACATGATCAAGTAATTCTGCTTTCGATGACATTTTGTGTTTGGATTTTAAGCTTCCATCCACTAGCTGAAGTGTCTTTCGCATCAACCAAATGGTTTGTTTTCTCTCTCCTGTTTCTGTCATCTGAAAAGAAATGTACTGAGTGCTTTTGGTCTGAGGCCTCAGACACAGACTCCCTCTGCCTCAGGTACAATGGGATTCAGCACATGCAAGAACTGGACTCTTCTGTCAGGCATTCTTATAATTTTCTTTTTCTGTGTCCTTTATTTCTGTATTTGGACTTTTTGCCTTCTTGTAGTGGGCTGACCCTAGCTGTCAACCAAATACTCACCAACTTCTCACTCATCTTCTTAACATGGAAAGAGGAGAGTGTGAGAAAAGCAGAAGTGCAAACCTCATGTATCAAGATAAGGACAGTTCAACAAGTGGAAAAACCCTGCATATGCAAGCAAACCAAAAGGAGTTAATTCACTACTTTCCATCCTTGGACAAGTTCTAATAAAGCAGACTCTCAGCACACCTAACAGTTGATGCAGAACACAAATGTCATAACTTGAATACCCCTTCCTCTTCATTTCCCTGAGTTTTATAGCTGACCACGATGTCATTTGGTGTGGGATTTCTCTTTGTCCAGCCAGAGTCAGTGTCCTACCCTGCCAACTTCTTGTGTGACTCCATCCTGACTTGCTGAAAGGGCCAGAGTGGGAGAAAACCTTGATGCCATCCAAGCACTGCTCAACAGTAGCCTTGTGTATCAATGAAGTCAGAAATTTTAGTCACAAATCTGCCATAAAAGCTGCTGTGAAGGACATAAACTCCATCCCAGACAGATCCAGTATGCTTTCTCACAGGAGGACATGAATTCCAGTAAACGTTCTTTTTAGAATCGTCATTTATTGAAAATAATTGAGCACTGAGATTTCTTCTCCACTTCTGTGAGGATAATAATTTTAACTTATTTTTTGTACTGAGTTGCCACCCCTGCTACTAAAATGTGTAGTCTGTATTGGAGACCTTAGTTTATCTTGAGCTATGGTTATTGGGGAAATGGATTTCCTAACAGATTTTGGGCTTTGGACTATTTTAAGGCACTAAAGGCAAGATTTACTATTCTCTTCAAGTGTATCCATACCTGTTAGAAAGTAGTAGCTGTACACATTGCAGTAAGAAAGGGAAAATTTGCATGTATGTATGTATGTATGTATGTATGTATGTGCTTTCAACAGCTCTGTATGATTGCTGTATATCAGGGTCAGATTACCTGCTACAAAACTCTGGTCCAAACACAAAGACCTTGTTAAGACATCACAGAAGAGTTTTGCAAACTGATGGAGTCCTACCTTTTTTTACTAGTTAAATTACATGTAGTAATGCCTTTTTCATAAACCATCCTGCTACATTATGCTGTAGTACTCTGTTAAGCAAGCAGTTTAAGTTCTAATTAAACATCTTTGCTAAATCAAGGTCACTGTCTGTAAGCACCTACTGCTAAGAGCTGCTGTTACAGTAAGTCACAGCTGCTTGCACAGTAACCTGTTACCCAGTTACTACTGCATTGTTATCCTGGTCCATTCAATCCCAAGTTTTCTGTGTCTGTACTCATTGACTGAAAGCCAGCTGTGGATTGGTTCACTCTTTCCAATTCATAAAATGTGCTTTAATTGCACTGCTGATATTAATTGGACAGTCTGTGTCAGGATCAAGGGGAGATGAAGTTTGCTATGCTTCTGATAATGCTTTGACTGGAGAAACACTCTACAAAGTTCTCTTTTCCTGCCTGTAGACTGGGGCACAAGACAGCAGTAGAAGGAAAAATACAGATGAGTAATGAATGGAGAAAAGTTTGTCATTATGATGTTCAGCAGTGTAAGTGTCTAATTCTGGGCTGTCATTCTGTGTGTGATAATTTTGTCATCAATTGCTGTTAGTTATCAATAGAGGTCTGTAGGATGGTGACTTAGAAAAGACAGAGTCCATTTGAGGAGCTCAAGGAACACTGTTCCTAAGAGGATTACTTTCGTTACAGAGCTTAAGTAAGTCTGGTTAATGAGATGAGTGCACCAAACTCACTGATGCTGCTCCAGCAAAGTTTACCTCACCTGACAATCAACAAAGAGAAGGTTAAATAAAAGACTGGTTGAATAAACTTCTCAAGATCGTGAGACAGGCCTCTGCGGTACATAATTTTTTATGGTACATTTATGGTGTTGGAACCAGCAAAATGTTACTGTTGGAAATCTGCACAGGAAAGTAGCACCCTCTTTGGGATTCACCACAGCAGTTATTCTCAATTCCTGCACTTAAATAAAGACAGTTTGAAAGTTTAATTTGCCTATAAGTGGCTTAACTTCTTTGACAATTTGTATTGTTAGTGTCATAGCAAAAATGCCTGAAATACTTTTTCCTTATTATTGCCACACTACATGCATAGCTCAACAAATGGAAACATGGGAAAATCCTGCTAGACAAGGACAAGGGCAAAACTTCTGGAGTTTCTCAGCTGTCATGTATCAACACAGTTTTACTGATATAATGGAATAATGCTTATGAACCTCCTGCTGATGATTTGTCTGACCACTAGTTTATAATCAGTGAACTGCTGTGCAGAAAGATAAATAAACTGTTCAGGAGACTAATAAGGATATTGCTTTAAATACTACCTCCTTCTGCCATGACAAAATGTAATTGGACAGTAGGAAAGAGCTGTTGAGCCTGGCTGAAGTTCTCATCAGAAAGCTTTCCATTTCCTTACTCTCAAAATAAAAAAGCAAGGAGAGAATAGGCTGAGGCACTTCCCTATATCTGTTACAGGTTCTATCAAAGCTAACAAAGCATCTGGGATCAGCACAGAAGAAGCAGCAGTTGTTCCAGTTGTTCTATTCATGTTTTTTTTTTTGTTGAAAAGCAGGTTCTGGTCTGTTCCTTTATCACTAGCACTCATTAAAAAGGTGTGGGATATAGCACCCTGCTCCATGTCAGTATCCCTTACTTTTAACCTCTGCCATTTTAACTCAGGATGTGGAACATCAATCAAAGCTGGAGCAATTTTTTCAACTTGTTTTCAGCACTGTAAGTTGCTGCTTCAGTTTATGCTATATCTGAAGGAAGGCTTGTGCACTTGAAAGCCTGCCTGTTTGGCAGCAACACTGTCTTACATAGTAAAAACAAACAAACAAACAAACAAACAAAAAACCAGAAAACAGCAACAACAGCAAACCAAAAAACCAAATCAAACTACCTCTCCCATAGTAATAGATGCTGAAATCTGACCTATTGTATATCATAGGTCACTGAATTCACCCAGATACCCTGTAGCTGAGCCTAATAACTTGTGTTTCAGCTGAAGCACATCATGTTGAGCTACAGCATAACTTCCTGAAAGGCATCCAGTGTTGTTCTTGAGACTGTAGTAATACAAGAATGTTGGGCTCCGTGATCTTTGAGGTATTTTTCTGCCAAAATGATCTATGGTCCTGTGATTCTTTTGTAGATTGTTCCACTGATTTACTTTCTTATCGTTAGGAAATGGTGTGCTTTATTTCCTGCTTAATTTTCTTGACTTCAGTTTTCAGCTGCTGATTTTGTTACACCTCTGTTAGATTAGAGAGCCCTTGTATTTTCTCCCTGTGAAGGTACTTACATGCTGTAATCAAGTCACCTCTCAATCCTTTTGATAAGCTACACAGATTGAGCTCTCTAAGTCACTTATGGCAAGGGTTGAGAGCGCTGCTTTTAGCTCAAGTATACAAACCTTTTCTGGTCAAAGATTAGTAATTAAAGTCATTAGAAATGGACAATTCTTTGTGAGTGACTGAGCCTTACAAACAGCTTTTGGCTGATGAGTTCAATAATGCAGACTGAAATACCTGTAAGAAAGTTATCCATAATTATGCATACATTCATAAAGACAGTGGATGCCACTTCTTCATTTTAAAGTGGTCTAGGTAAGGAAAGGGTATTTAGTGAAAAGAATGAGAATTAGAAGCTCTACAGTATAATTATTCCCTTCTTTAAATTTAAATACTTGTTTTTATCTTAGCATTTCCTCTTCCACTTCAAATTTTTTAATGCTACTTTCTAAAAAGACAAAACTGATGACATAATTACTAGGTAGAAATTGTAGGTATCGAGCACGTTCTTGAAATCACCTCCTCTCAGTTTCCTTGCAAGCTAGAAAAACCATGAGTGTATTTGTAACTGAAAGGTCGTTCAGCTTTTCATGATTCTGCACATATGCATAAAAGTTTTGTGGTAAAATATACAAAGCCATATTTACACAGGAACAAATACGCTTGTTTCAGTATTTCATTGGCAATGGGCTGTGTCTGATTTTATTTCTACAGTAATTAGCAAAGTCCCCTTAGGGTATCCTTTATCATGAGAAAATCCTAGAGGAATTTGGTTTTATTTGTGCTCTGAAATCAAGACTGAATTAATAATTTCCTAAGTTTTGGCTTTGTGACTACCTTAAAAGAGAAACTACTCCATGATTGGTCAGTCCAGCAAAGTCCTTTTGATAAATGCCTTGTGGAAACACAGAATCTGTTCTGAACCTGTGTATTGCTCAGTTCTCTTCTCTGTATTGAGTATATGCATGCAGAGTCTGTGATATGAGAACAATCTTTCAGATCAGGCTTCATTTATTCTCTTGTTCTAATCAGTTGGGTTCACAAAGGCAAAACATGTAATGTTACCAGAATCCTATCTGGAAGAATTCTCTTTTCACTCTAGTCCACTGCAGTTGCCTGTCAGCTCTGACCCCTCCATTGTAAGCATTGTCAAACCTAATAGCACCTGAAGCAGGGCAAGAAGTGGACAGAACAAAGTCTAAGTGAAATGGCTTCACCTTCACTTTTAGCAATGTCAGTTCCTCACCACACTCAGTATTTCAGGCTCTCTTTGGACAGGGTTGCCAATAATTTTAGAAACATTCAAAGCAGAAACTTCTGAACAAGTGAACTCTTCACTGCAGAACAAGATCTCACATCTTCATTCTACCTACACGTGTGACAATGGCATGGAACAAAATACCAGGCGTGATTAGAGTGTCAAACTCTGGTAGTGATGCATGTTTGCTTTTTGGCTGACTGCCCTTTGAAGGAGTAGGAAGAGGGTGGAAAGACTTTCTAGTTTGTTGTTAGGGTCAAATTCAAACCAGAATTAGAGTCAACAATGAGCTTTAGATTGTTATGACAAATGATAAGTAATTAATTTTTATTCTCAAATGGTGTGTTTGGAGAGGATGCAAATGTCATCCTATTTTTATAATGTGCATTAAATAAACTAGATGGGGAACTGTGTGTGATTTTGGGCATCTATGCTGAGACAGCTTTTTATCCTCTGAGAAGGATGTGACTGAAGTCACAGTGTTAACCCAGACCTGACACCAGTATGGTGGTGGGAGGGTGCTGTTCTCTACAGACAAAGCCTCTCTCAATGGACCAGCTCTGCACCCATCTCTCTCTCAGGTGGGCAGTCAGACACATGGTAACTTTTTTTATGTATTCTATTTTAAGACACCCAGGTGAACCTAGTAAGTGCTTGCTGCTTTCTACAGTTTTTTTCTGGTATCTTAAAGTCTCAGCTGATCGGCCCTGGTGGTTAAATAGAAAACTTTTATTCTTCCTATTTTTCTTCTGTTTTTCCATGTATGCAACTATAACAATGTGACCACATCATGAATAAATTTTTTCTGTTTTTCATTTCAGTCTGCAGGGAACTATGTGAGCAGAGTGCACGCTAAATATATAAATGCCACACACACAAATAAAAAAGAAATACAATATATTGCCACTGAAAGAGATTTCCATAACTAGTTGAAATATCATTATTCTTTTGTAACTGGTTCTACAGTTTCTCAGCATTTGGGAATACTTTAGTTGATGCTATGATGATTTCTATTTTAAGAAAATGTCGGGTCTTTTATAAAGCATGACACTCTTTGTTTCCATTCTTTGTTACAGTCTTTTGAATCTCCTTGGTGTTTCTCTAATAGTGTGAGAAATACTTTCAGAGCCAAATAATTCAGTGAGAGACTAAAATATATTTTATTTTCCCCCAAAAAATCTATTCAATATGCTATCTTGATGTTATGAGAGTTCTTCTTTTGTCTGTCATGTTGGTATTCTGCAGGCAGTTTGGAATAATGTGAGGAGTCCTTATGCCTTCAAATCACTGCTGAAAATGATAATGTTACTTTGTTCTTAAACTAGGCTTTAGCATATGCATACATATACTAAGAATGGTTCTGAGACATGACATACCAATTTAATTTGTCCTTAAAGGAAAATATTCCCTGAAAATCAAGAAGGCAAGGAAGGGTATTTGGCCAGAAAGACAATAAAAAAAAAAAAAGAAGAAATGAAGAAATCTTTATGAGAAATTTTTAAACTTTGTTCTAGAAATTCTGGTGCTGAATTTATTGATAGAGTAGAACAATGTTTTACTTGCATACTTGGAAAAGGGTGAGGGAGCAGGTTAACAGAACAAATTGGGAGGATCAAGTCTGTCTGCTTTCATGTCTGTTTGGAGGGTACTAGTCCAAAACAACATAGTGTTTGATCTGCAAAAGTGCTTTTCTCAGGCACACAGATAAATGGTTTCTGACATGAATGATTTAGCAGGACACAGTGCAGTGGTGAGAAGTCCCCCAGAGGGAAAAAAAAAAAAATTCAAATTCTCCTTCAGTTTTAGGGTGGGAAGAAAGTTGAAGCTGAGCATTAAGCCAGTAGAGGCTCTTCTAGTGAGAAACAGCAGAGGATGAGAAGCCAAGGGCTGTGAGCAGCAGTGGGAGGAAAAGCCTGGAAGTGTTGCCGTGGAAAACAAGTTTTAAGTAGACACACAGGTGTGCCAGGGACAGGTGGAAACTGAGAGCTGAGCAAAATCCTCAGACTTCAACACAAGTGGAACTGTCAGCCAACAACCTGATGTTCTCCTCATGCACCGTGACAAGGGATCTACAGTACATAATTACTCTCCAGAGGAGTCTGGGCCAAAAAGGGTTAACAGTTCCAAGGCAGAGAAGTCCAGGTAACAATTCCCAAAAGACTGATCTTGAAAGACAATTTTGCTTATCTTTTCCTGCATCTGTTGTCAGTTGTCTACAGGATTTATAGCTTCTCTCACATGTCAGCCTCTGTTAAAGCCCTACCTGGCTCAATATCTGAGTAAATAAATTCTGCTTCCCCTACCTTGCCTGGAAGCTGTGCACAACTCATCAATGAGAACTGTAGGTTGCAAATGAGAATTAAAGAATCTTCAAGTTTTATCCCTGTAGTACCACTGAGGTAAAGATGTTTCATTACCAAACTTGATTCAGGTTGTAAGGAAGCTTATGAACTTACCTGCTGCTCTCTAAGGCTAACCACTGGATTGCTCACAGACAGAACCCCACATACTGCAGCACGGACCTCTTACAAACTGATGACAGCCAGGTCTCTATCTTCTGCTCACTGGTCCATCTTTTCCATCTTTTAGCCATATGCTGCACCTTTGTTTCTTGTCAGGCACATGGTTAAGGCAGCAGAGGGTGGGTTGTGTCTTATTCACTTGTGAACAGATTCAGGAGAATGAGTTGGGGTGGTGAAAATTAAACTGGTGGTAAAAGGAGTTTCTGCAGGTGCTTTGCCAAGTGGTTCCCCAAGGGTGACTGGTGGGTTTGGGGTGGGGGGTGGGGGGGCGAAGCAAGCTACCCTCTGTTGGCCAGAGGGCAACATTTGGCCTTTTTCTTTTTAATAGATTAGGGATAAAGTGATTCTGACATTTTTTGTCAGGAAAAACAGGTATGCGTTTTTTTATAGGTTGCTACACTGAGAAGTGGTATGAAATTTGGCAAAAGATAAAAGACCATGAAATTTCCAATTTCACACTGTTTGAAATATTTCTGTTTTTTTCAGCCTTGTTGCAAGAGCAATAAAGAAACACAAAAATTTCAATTTTCATTTAGGAGGACTTTCTGTTGCATCACTTTTGTGTTAGTTTTATCAGTGTGAATAGGAATCCAGGAGCATGAACAAAATGTAGAGTGTGTAGAGACCATGCTGGGACAGTAAATGTATACAAGTGCGTGATCTCTGCTGGTAGTGATTATGTACAACATAAGAATAAAATGGAGCACAAAAGAAATCTGGAGACATCAGGAACTGGGACATTCTCATCTTCTGAAATTTGTAGTTTGCCATTACTGTTCCTTCAAATTGCCTTCTTGTTAGCAGAACCTACCACTAATTCTAGACTTCAGGTGACAGCATTAGATGACATCCTCACTAAATACCGCAGCAGCTGGCACCTCTGGAAGCACTGTGTGAAATCTTTTGATCTCTGTAGAGGAAGCTACAATTTACTGGAGTTGACAGAGCCTTGCTGAGCAAGCAGAAGTGTTTGCATACACGAGGAGTTCCGAGTCCAGTAAATATTACTGCTTGACTCAGCTTTCTGCTCCTATAGTGCACTCTTTTTCTTCCATGCAATATACTGATGGAAATCTTAGGCACCACAGTGAGTAAATAAATGAATAACATTATCGTGCCCAAAGACATAATAAACTTACATTATACCATTATGCCTCATGTTTCTCTCATGATTCCAGGTAATCTCCAACAGTGGGAAAAGTTCTGTTTGTGTTCCTATGCTCCTTTTCTGGATGACAGGCAGTAACCAAATACTGTGGATTGGCCAAGAGAGTTGTGGGATTTAGATTGTGTCTCTTCTACCTTAAGAAATATCTTTAAGACTCTGTAGAGATGAAACATGCCCTCTGCATAATCCAAGATGAAGGACAGATTCCTGAACAAAGGAGAAATGCTCCAGCTGCTTTGGTTTTTCTTGATATCTATACTTACCTGCCAGTAACTGTTCTGTGTGCTTCTTTGGCTGCTAAATGTCTTTGCATTTTGTTTGTTTATATTTAGTGTAAAGGGGGACGTTTTCTTTCTCCTCATATTTTATTGCAAACTTATGTTGCCCAGGCAAGTGTGATGAGGGTGCTGGGAAAGATACAGAAGAATTATACTCAGAGGCAAGCTTAGGGTTTATTGACAGGTGCTGTGTTTCAAGTGTATGACATGCAGTCCTTGCTAAAATGTTGTCTTGTGCAAGTATTGCACTGTTGGAAGTGATTTTTGCTATAGAGGCACTGGAGCTGCTGACAGTGCTGGCAGCAGGAACTGCAGCAACAGTAGAGGGCTATCTTATGGGCTTGGGAAGGAGAGCTTGCATTTTATATCCCATTGCTTCTCTTTCCATCGGGAAAACAATGCTGGAAGAAAAAGAAAAAGAAAAAGAAAAAGAAAAAGAAAAAGAAAAAGAAAAAGAAAAAGAAAAAGAAAAAGAAAAAGAAAAAAGAGAGAAATTATTTTTGGATTTACAAATGTCTGTTTAACTCATCTCAGGTGGATCAAATTAGATGAATCAATGAAATGAGGATAGGGAACTATTCAGAAAGATTTGAGTATCCTCAGAACTGTTTACAAATAGCTGTCAAATGAAAAGGAAAAAAAAGATCCAACAGTCCCAACAGGAGCTCTAAATGGCAGTAACTGTGGTGTGCTGGAGAAAAA
Source organism: Haemorhous mexicanus (assembly GCF_027477595.1). Lineage (NCBI taxonomy): Eukaryota > Metazoa > Chordata > Aves > Passeriformes > Fringillidae > Haemorhous > Haemorhous mexicanus. The sequence goes on from NC_082343.1 coordinate 53,626,062, forward strand.
AAAGGAAGAAAGAAGCCTCTACAACAGTGAGAACAGGCTTCAGTCATAAAGGATGAGAACTTGCATAGAAGACTCTCTAGTTTGTAGCCCTGTGTCATGACTGACTCAAAAATTATGCCTTGGATGTGGGTAATAATCACCATTCAACAGCTTTAAACACTGCCCTTCAACAGAGGAGTACTTGCACATTACAAAGGATGGATGGGAACAGTATTCTACAGGACCTGCTGAGATCTTGTGTCCACTTCCAAGTCCAAGAAGCAGTCCTAGGGAAACACTCTCTGCTATCCCACAACATATGAAACAGGAATGTGCTCTCCTTTGCCCCAAATTTGTTATATTTTACTTTCTGACTGTCACTCCTCTTCTGCACTGCTGCATCCTGCCAACAGCCTCTTCACTCCACCTCCCTGGTTCATCTCTTCAGGGCAGATCTTCTGCCTAGCCTGCTGGGCTAAGAAGGATTCCTGTGTGGCAATGCTCTCTCTATTTTCTTTCCATAGGATATGAAGAAAGAGGTCAGTGGAAAGGACTCCCTTATCTCCTGCTATTCAGATATGAAGCACTTTTCCCTCCTCTCCTGTACAACTGAGGATGAGCCCCAGCTGAGAGCAGTCTGTGTGCACGCCCAGTTTTAGGGCACTGAACACAGCAGGAGAAAGCAATGAGCATTTAGCAGGGTTGCTGAGGAATTCACACTTCCACAGATTAGAGTCTGTTCCTGATTTCTGACTTAACAATAATGTTTGAGAAGATATCAAATGCTGTGCCTTTGCTCCTCATTAGTTGCAAACAGTGAAGCATTAGTGTCAGTCAGAATTTCATGCTTTTAAAATATATTTCATATTATTTTAGTAACTGTAATGTGAGAATGGAGATACTGTGAATATTAGGATTGAATAAAATCCCATCCAGAGCAACAGCCTCAATGTAAGATTAGGGTAGACAACAACCATTCTGTTGGATATTCTCCTCTCCTCAAGCTGTCTGTGGCCCAGAATGGTTTTAAGCAAGAGGTGATAGTTTTGTATTTAGTAGCCCCAGACTGACTATTCTTCCATGATTTTCTCCAGATGATTTCCAAACCCAAGGAGGTGTTTGAGTCCACAAGGCCACAAGAAAGTCCACAGCTTCAGCATCTGGTTTTGGACAAAACAGTACCGATGTTTTGTCTGAGCCTGCCGAGAGCAGTGAGGGGCTTACTTCATGCCTCCTAGTTTGGTGGCAGAATAGTCAAAAATGCCATGAAGTCCTGTCTGTGAATTTGTATGAACTTGATAGCAAAGAGCAAGCTGAAGATAATGATCTGAGAGTTTTGTGTGGTGGAAGAGGATTTGATACTGGTGTGTACCTTAACTGTGAGTGTCTGAACTGTGCCATTACGATAATCTTGAAGGTAGCTCCACATGTATCTAACCCCTGTCTTTCAGGGGTTAGTCCTGCATCCTGACAAATATTGCCACAGTGAGTACTGTATAGATAAGATGTGAGCTAAAGCCTACCAAAGTTTACCAAACCCTTTTCTACCCATGAAATCCAAAATAAGCTTAGTACAGAAAAGTGGTTTAGGGCATCTTAGTTTCACTCTGTGAGCAGCTTGCAAGGCTTAAATGACAGTATTCTACCTTTTGAAAAGACATTCACTCCCAAAATTATTCATCCCCCCTTTGTTTTTCCCATTTGAACCTGCCTAAACAAGGATTCATTACTGTTAATGGGATTTTCTTTTACTTCAGTGTCATTAAAAATTTGCTATCCAAACTCTACTTGGATAGCAACAACAACAACATCTACTTGGATAGCAACGAAAAATGGAGCCAGAAGGCAGAAACCTATTCCAGTGTAGGATATCACTAATGTAAATAATCTGCTTGAAAATATATATATTTTTTAAACTGTTAGAAACACTGTAAGCATTTCAGATGTTGCCCCATGCGGTTAACACAATGTCTAGGAAAAGAATGAATTTGTTTAAAACTGTCATTTCCTAAAGCAGAAAAAAAAAAGCTTTATACATAATAACAAAAATGAAGCTTCTAAGTGAATAGTACACAGCTCATTAGAAAGAATAAATTCCTGGGGTCCCTGAAGGTAAAATACAATGAATGTAGCCTATTTAAAACTTCATTCAATGAATATGACTTTTCCATACTGAAGCAAATCATATTTCATAGCACAATGGATTATTTTAAATTACTTCTTTTTACTATTTAATGTTCTTTTTATATAAGCTGCATTTCCCACTCAACTGTCTTTAAGAAATCATATTTTTCTAAATGTGGTTTTCTAAGGAATGCATTTAAAAAATCAATCATCAGGCAGTACTGAGATTTCTCTGTTGTTTATTCGACGTATAAATATTTGGTGATGCATTTGAGGTAAAAAGTCTCCCTGTAGTAGGACGTAGTAATTCACAGCTGCCATGTTAAAGGACAAGTATTTAAAAATTATGTATAGAAACTGTTGGGAGACATTGGGTTATGTGGAAAAATACTGACATACCAATATGCCAATACTTAACAGAATGTCTATGATTTTACAAAGTGTTGTAAACAACATTTTTCCTGGACCATTTTCTTTAGCCTTGTTTTCAAGCCACCAATATGTACAGAGGATTCAGAAGAGGAGAGGACTCAAAGATAAAGAAAAACATTTTCATCTGAAGTCAGGTAAAGCAGTAAATGCATCTTGTAGCTGATCCAGAGCATGGAAGAAAGAGTCTCTTCATGTCTGCCATAATACCCTTGCTGAAAGTGAAGTGCTTGGTTAATCAGTAGCTGGCGCCCAGTTCAGAATTCTTATTTCTATTGTATGGTTGATGGGATCACAGCAAAACAGCTGAGGCTTCTCTTTAGTGCTGCCAGCCAGAAAGGATTAAAGGTGTTTAAAGGCACAGCCTCAGCTGACAGATGGGTGAGCAGTGCAAAGTAAGTGAGTAAGTCAGAGGCCCTTGGTTTGACAAGACTCCACAAGATGATTTGGCCCTTGGTTGGACCAGACTCCTCCAGTAGCCTGTGCTGGCCATGCTGGGTGAAGGGTGAATTTGCTGCTCATTTATTTGCATCTCAGACTGGTCTACATGATATCTGCCATGAGCATAGCTTGTGATGTGTATGAGGAGACTGTTCTGCACAAGAAAGAAGCATGTACTGCGTGGCCAAACAAGTGCTGCTGGGAATTCAGTTCTCTCCTTGAAGACAGAAAATGCTCCAGCTACATTTGGCTACCAACCCAGGAGACCATACTCAGTCAGAAGCTGAGATGCATAGCATTAGAACACTTTGTATTTTTGGAATATTTCATGGCATTTGCTTGCTTGTATTCCATCTTGTCTGACTTTTGTTTGTCTCTGAACAGCTCATACTTACACAAAGAGGATTTGGATGAAGAAGCACACATTCAGAGACCTAGATTGGATAGTAATGGTATACAACTGAAATTCAATGAGAAGACATATATTAACTTTGTTCATAATCTGGGAATCATACTGAGTGTCCAAATGGGCTGACTGGGCAGAAGTGCCCAAATAATTTTGACAAGTTTTTCCTGGAAAGAATACTGTGACCTTTCTCTTTCAATATTTTGAAGTCCAAGTCTCTTTTAGGTTGAATTACTTCAAAAGGCTCTGGACTGTGTTATGATCTTAAACAAACAAAATAATAATTTTTGCCTTGCCTAGGAGGGGCTGAATCCCTCAGATATGATCATTAATATATTTGGGATTTGTTAAATAGTGGAGGACTTTTTAGGTGGTATTACAGGTTCTTTATCCTCAAAATTCAATCTTATCTAGTCACAGGTACCTCAAAAACTTTTTTTATTTTCCTTCCTTCCTTCCTTCCTTCCTTCCTTCCTTCCTTCCTTCCTTCCTTCCTTCCTTCCTTCCTTCCTTCCTTCCTTCCGCTTGGACATTTCTCTCCATTTCTTACCAGAAAAAAATGCATATTTCTCGTAACAATAAGACAAGATTTTCAAGAAAATATCTTTTCACTAGGTGTTGGACTACATCCCACCTAATTTCACAGGTCACACTTGACCACCTTTGGCTGCTCCCCAGCCACTTGTACTGCCTGACCACTAGGGATGTAAAACTACACAATATTCAGTTTGGTCCTGGAAAAGTCATGGGGGGTCCTAGAATTTTACCATTTTCATTCTTAATAGCTTTAATTAAAGAAGAATTGTAGGAATACTGTAGGATGGAGGACAGTTTTAAAGGGGTCTTTTTAAGGAGAATTAAAAAAAAAAAAGAGAACTTATTGTTATTGAGATCTGTTGTGATGTTAATTTTTTATTACCAAAATTTCACTTACAGTAGGGAGAGGATTTATCCCTTTGAGTTTATTATGGCAGCAGTATCAAAACTCAAACTTATGCAGAGACTGAAATAATGTCTTAAGAAGGCTGAGAGAAAGAAATGTTAAGAAAATTATGCATTTTCAGTTGCATTTATTGTTTGCAACAATCATTTATATGCTTAATGCTCTCCTAGGTAATTACTATCCTTGCCTGGCTAACCTGTGGACTATGCAATAAGTGTAATTTATTAGGTACCCTTCATATCTTTAATAGTCCAAACCTCTGGTCACCACCAAAGAGATGCCTATTTTGTCTGTTCTTTTAATTGCTTTTTAAGTCATTGTATTTCACTGGGAAATACATGTGAAATTTTCTGCCATGGATTTTATGCCATGGATAGTCTGTGTGAGATATGGCTAAAACTCAACTAAAATTCAATGCCAATTGTTCCAGTATCTTGTATCTTATATGTTCAGCACTGGATGTTCTCAGTTCATTCTCCTATCCAAAAGCTATCGTGTGCCACTATAAGATGATGTGTCTGGCAGAGTTTTAGGGAGTGAGTTTGTGTTTGGGTGTAAACTGTGCATCTTTTTCTTGCATGTGAAGCAGTGTAAAGCAGTTTTCTTTACAAGAGACCTTCTCCACTACAGACATGCCCATGCCACAGAACTGGACCCGCTGGCAAAGCTGGGAGACATCAGGGGAGCCCCAGTGCTAGGGACAGGCCAGCAGCTTAGGCATGGTGCTGTGCCCAAGTTAATAAGCCTGGTGCTGGGTTAGAGGGGCTGCACAGCTCTTTTGTGACTCCCTGTGTGTGACTAATGCAGCCATTGTTTTCACACCACAGTGCACACCATGGTACCTCAACATCTCAGCCTGGACAGCACTAATGGCATATGGATATATATTTAGAGGCTTACTTGCAAAAACTGCACAGAGGTAGGGGGAAGGGTAGAGCTGGTGGAGGGGTCTTCTCCATTTTAGGAACTGCACATGTGGAGGTGGAAGAAGCCTTCCCAGCACACATGTTTGACACTGATTTAAGAAACTGCGTGCTTGGGTTAAAAGACATTGAATTGATAAGCTCTAGTCAGCTCCTTGGAGCCTCCAGTCCCTGGTAGAGCTTGCTTATAAAAAAAATACATTTGGGAGCAAAATGTTTAGTAAATGTTTAATTAACTGAAATGTTACTAGAGTGCAATGAATATTTGCAACTAAACTTTTAGTTTCCACTCCTGTCACTCCCTTTGCTGTGTGGGAGATGCAAAGGATAAGGAACCATGCAAGTTTTGTCAGTAAGACTAACTGTGACTTTTAAATATATTGTCTACACCCTAAGGGAAGCCCATAAAAACTTGAACGTGAAATCATTACACTGTTTTGTCATGCCCAAATGACAATAACAACCATGAAACCTTTTCTGTGAAATGCCTTTACTTAGGCTAACTCGATTTGCAATGATTTAAATACTGAAACAAATTCCCTCTATTTCCATCTTGCATTTAAACAAAATGACAGCATATTGGCACCATCACTGCCTCATCGTACTATAAAACAGCAGAAATGAGCAATCTGTCAAGTTCCTTATCTGTGCTCTTTTTAGTCTTGTACAGTGTGTGCACATTCAGAGAAAAAAAAAAAACCCACAGAAATACTGCTGTGCTCCCTCCCTGTGTGGCTGTTTTTAATATCCTTCTTATAGCTAAAGCTCTAGAAACCAGGAAGATCTTCATGGGCATGGATGAGTAGTCTTTCTGGTGGGGAAAAAACTAGGAAGGTAAAGCAGTGATGGTGATGCTCATTCAGCACTCCTGGGAATGAATAAGTATCATGTATTTGGCTGAGGCTACTTCCAAGAATAAATGGGTGTTTAAAACTTGTTTCAAATCATTACAGGACAGAAAGCAGTTCTTCCAGGGGGTGACCACTGATCATCCTTGCAAATAAGGAAAAGGCTCTTCTCTCCAAATAATCCTGTTGTTTTCAATAGAGAATATTCAGGAAGTAATAAGCTAATTCAGTCTGCCATGAATCTGGTCAAGTGAAAATATATGACTCAGTTAAAAAACTCACTTAGAAATTGAATTTAAATTTAGATTTATCTAGGCTGTTTAGATTTACTAAATTACTTAGGCTGATTTAGATCCAGATGAGTCAAAGACAACTTGCTCAGCATTCAGAAGAAAATAAACCATATGTATTGATGGATTGCTTCTGTTAAGAAATGGATTCCGATTTTTGTTGTTCATGATGATATTTGCATATGATACAGTGCTTTAAATAAAAAAGATGTAGTGCTGAATTTTGCATGTAAATATACCCGTAATATCTATGTAAAATTAACTGAGGAATCTTATTTGAAGCACTCTATTGCATCTACAATAATAAACTCTTCTATTGCCTTTGTTGAGATGTTCACAATGGGACTTTAAGGTGGCAAATAATAATGAGAATGAAACCTCACTCTTTTCAGGTAGAAACAAATATGCTCTGTCTTATTTTTAATTTTTTTTAAGTCCAAGACAGATGAAGAACAACATGCATAATGTTGTTGAGGTGGTTATTATTTTTGAATCCAATTGAGGGTATGAAACAGAAGTAGACTGTGTCTGTACTAATGTGAAAGTGTCAGAATAAAGGCAAGCATGTTACAAAGAGTAAAGAAAATAAAAGATGAAAATTAAAGCAACTTTGTACTTGATTTTAGCATTTCTTTACAATAGGGGGATCTTCTAAAATATATTAGAAGTAATTACATCATAATTTCCAAATCTTTGATTTTTTTGATTCATTCTCTGATTATTGCAAGTGATTCATAACATCCTATTTTATCTGGCTTGTATGTGATACATGCACCTTCTTGATGCAGATAAAGCCTTCAAAGCAGCCTAGTTCACATAGTTGTGCTGGATAGAGTTGTGCTGTTGTAGACAGCTACATGGTACATGCCATGGAGAAGTGGTAGAAGAGAGTCTATAGCTCCAGGAAACCATAGGGGGCTGCAAGAAGTTAATTGAATAAACCTGCTGATAGAAAACACGGTGTTTGTTATTCATGGCAAGAAGAAATAGAGCAATTTGTATGTTCTGGTGTCCCACGGGGGCACAGGAAGATACCAAAGATTCAGACTAACATCTGAAAATATTGGATTATAAATTGGGCATCTAAGGCTCTCAGTGAGGATCAAAACTTTATTCAATTACACGCTGATCTAATATGCAATGGCTATTGCTACAAAGGTCTTGCTTGAAATCAAGATCTAATGGAGGGCAGTACGGAACATAGAGATGGAAGATAAACACAGCAGGAAACTACACAGCCTGTAATAAACAACATTTAAAGATGGAACATACGGAACAAAATTCTGTTATATTATTCACAACTGGTTTGGTTCTACCAACATACATCACAAAGTTGCTACCTATTGCAATTTTTTATCCATTCTTTTCCCCTTCCTCTCCCTGTTTTTTCTTATTCTCCTACTTCTCCTTCTTTTCCTTCACCCCTCTGCCCTTCCCTTTCCCTTTCCACATCTCCATTCTGTTTTGGAAATGACTGGAAGATTTGTTGGCTCCATTTTCCTTTGCAAGAAAGAAATTATTTTTCCTTTGTGTCAAAATGTTCTATTTTCTTCTCTTTTGTATGAAAGTGACTTCACATTATGTAAGACCCTCAGAAGTGTTGTGGGTCCTGACAATCCTTGGCAAAATATGCTGGAAATAATTTGCACATAGGCTGATGTTCAGTATCAGTCCTGTGTCTTACCAAATGGCTCCACTACTCATGCCTTATGCAACTTCTATTGGAACAGCTACAAAGACACTTATTGTAGTGTCAAGTATAAAATTCAGCGTACAAAATCTGAAAAAGAAAAGAAAAAGAGGAAAAGTATAAAGTGACAAAGCATTAAGCTAATCTTGCAAAGATTCAGTACGCTTTCCAAATTCTTGGGAGGCACAGAGAAAGCTTTATTAATGGTTCATCATCTTGCCAACACTGCCTACGTTTCTCATATGCAAACATTACTGTTTGGGGAGGGAGTGGGTGGGATTTTCCATACATCAGATTGTAGCCATGAAAATGACAGTATTTTTCCAGAGTAATTGAAGCATTACCAAGCAAGACAATGATTGATGGTGTCTTTAACAGTCTAAGAATACTGACTGCTTTTCTTACAAATAAGTTACATGTATATCAAGAAAAAGAGGATGTTACATGATGAAGAAAAAGAGGGTGTGAAAATAATTTTAGCACTCTAAAAATGCTGCTCAATGTATTCAGTTGATTTTATTCATTATCATTTTCACAAACCACTTGTTCAATTTCCGTTTTTTATTTTCAAATCATTATACCATTGCCAGAAAGCAAAATTGCTGCTTTGTAATGTATGTAACATAATTGACTGGGTACATTAGTGTTTGTTGTAAAGGCACTTAAGTTTTTAAGCATTCTGAGAGTTACAAAGATGTTGCTAAAGTTGGCAACAACAAACTGATTTTCTGTCAATACAATAAAAAGGATATCGCCTGTATTTCCTGCTTCTGATCAGCTCCAGACAGCACAGACACACACATAAGGTGATGTATAGCAGAGACTATGCAAAAAGCAGTTCACAACATGACTAATTTACAATCTGGAAATTAGAAATAAGTAGAAAAAAATGATATGTGGCTTTTGTGTTTTCTTCGACACAGGGTTAAATTTCCTTGGCAGAAAGGAGAATTATAGGGCGGAGAGAGTAAGCGTGGGATAATTTGTTTTCTTAGACCTAGTAATGTCATACCACTTGGCAAGTGATTTTTTTTTTCCCAAAGTATATGTTTCATAGCAAATGTTACAATAATCCTTTCTTACATAGGTGACTAGGAAATAAAGGCCTGATGATTGGGTGTTTCAAGGAATATTTTTTAAATGTGTGGACTTAGTGCATATGTTACCTTTCTAAGTTGCAAAAATATTTTGTTTATACTGAGATTGATACTGAGATTGAGGGATCACAGAATCACAGAATAATTAAGGATGGAAATGATCTCTGAAAGTCATCAGGTCTAATCTGCCTGCTCAAGTAGGGTCATCTAGAACTAACTGCTAAGCGCTATGTCTAGAAGGCTTTTGAATATTGACAAAGAGAGAGTCCCTATAATATTTCTGAGCACCCTGTGCCAGTGCTTGGTCAACCTCACAGCAAAAAAGTGCTTTCTGGTATTTTGAGAGGACCTCCTATCTACCTAATTGTGCCCATTATCTCTGGTCCCGTCCGTGGGCACCACTGAAAAGATCCATATTTACACCCTCACTTCAGGTATTTATGGATACTGATGAGAGCCCCTTAAACCTGCTCTTCTCCAGGCTAAGAAGGCACAGATTTCAACCTCTCCTTGTATGAGAGCCTACATGAATTTCTATGGCCCTTTACTGGATCCTCCTCAATATATCTATGCTCCTTATTCTAAGAAGCTCAGAACTGAGCAGACCACTCCGGATGTGGCCTTGCCAGTGTTGATTAGAGGCAAAGGATTAAAGGATTACCTTCCTCAAGTATCTGGCAGAACTCTGAATGCAGGTCAGGATACCATTAATATTTTTTGTGACAAGGGCAAACTGTTCAATTTGGTGTACAGCAGGACCTCCTAGTCCTTCTCCACAGAGCTGCCTTCCAGCTGGACAGCCCCTAACAGCCTCCCAGCTGCACAGCTCTGGATTTTTCTATCTCAGATGCAGGCTTTGCATTTCCACTTGTTGGATTTCATGAGGTTCCTGTCAGCCCATTTTTCAGCCTGTCAAGATTCTTCTGGATGACAGCACAACCCTCTGCTGTATCAGCCCCTCCTCACAATTTGGTGTAATCAGGAAACTCTCTGATCAATCATTAGATCATTCATTAATGTGTTAAATATTATTTGACCCAGTATTGGCTCCTGGGATACATTAGTCACTGGTGTTCAACTAGGCTTCATGCCACTGATCATCACCATCTGGATCCAGCCAGTTTTCAATCCACCTCATTGATTCTTTCAGTCTGTGTAGTATCTCTATGCACTCCTTATGGGAGACAGTGTCAAAAGCCTGACTGAAGTCCAAGACAAATGGCTGAGCTGCATCCTGGAAGATATGACCTTGACTAGTGGCAGTTTGAGAGTTGAAGATTCAGCTGTGACATTGATGGAGAGGAGCTCTGCAGCAGCTATCTTTTTCACCCCAGAGGAGAGTGGCCAGTCAGCTGGGCAATGCCAGCCAAGGAGCAGTTGGGAGGTGGCAGGGCGTGCCCAGATAGTCCATTCCAGAACTATTCTTGTGTACTGCTAACATGAGAGCTGTTGCTTGTCAGCTCTAACATTGGAGCCATATGTTTTTGGTAGGCAGCATGTAAGTGCTTGAGCAACATTGGTGCTGATTTACAGGGACAATAGAAGCAGAATAAAAGCAATCCTCAAGATGGTGGCAATGATGAGACAGCTCCTAAAACCAAATTCTTCTTCTCACCTTCTGCACTTCATCATCCCTTTAAAACAATTACAAATCAACAATTTCTGATTCATTTCCTTCTCGTTTCTCACCTCTGTTTTTGTGCTTGTTCTTCTCACTATTATATATTTTTAAACTTTTCTTCTTTTTTCTTCTCCATTGGTCCATTGCAGCTATGGTATCCATTTAACCTTTATGTGGAGCTCTCCACTGCATTAAGACATGGGTGGGGTTTTTTACAGCATCTACATCAATGTAAAGTCACTCCTTTTGAGTCAGTAGAGTGACAGTACAGTGCAACAGATTCAATTGGGCGAATCAGAGATTCTAAAATTTAAAAGAAATCTATGACAAAATTCACCCTTTGAATATTGATTTAGGGAGGTTAATAGGATTTACAAGATTAAGACACCAGGGCTATCAGAGTGGCATTAGGATTATTCATTAAAAAAGAAAAGAGTTGAGCAGACAATTGAAAACCATCAAAACCAATCAATGATTATTTTATAAATTATGAATATGCTAAGAATTCTCATTTTTCTGCTGTTAGTGTGTGTTTTCTGTGTCTCAGTGGCTAGGAGAAGGGTAAATACTTTCAGACATAGGGTATTGCTGCTCTGAGGTTGCCAGAATAACTCTACCTCTGACTTTTTCAACTTCCTTTTGCAGTTCTGGAAGATTATTCAATGAGAAATTAATCTGAGAATTAATGATACCATCCACAACTGAACCATTTTCCAAACAGAAGTGTTTCAGTTGCCTTTTAGAAAGGCATCTCATCTCATTCATGCAGACTCCTTATGCCACACATGTATTTGACCTAAGACTTTCTAAGAAACTTGTCATGTGCATCAGGATCAAGGAAGGTGCTGTTTATACTGTTTTTGCTGACTTAATATTCTAAACATAAAATAAAGAAGAAATAAATAACCCCCCTCAAAATTTGTTAAAAATGCATGTTTTCCATTTTATCTCTAACAGGACAAAATTGAAACTTCCCATAAGCCTGACAACTGTTTTTCTTTCTTCCTTGAATTAAAGCTGGAAGTTGCTGGAACAAAGAACTATGGTTACAGACAGTTCTAAGAAATGATCTTTAGCTGGTCTTGTGCCAGCCGTCTTAACTCCATGCTTTATGCTGCAGGCCCAGCTTCTGTACTAGACTTTTGCACAGGTGGAAATATTTATTTGTGGGACACCAAACAGTAAATTTCCCCAATGCAACACAATTACAGAAACATCTGTGCAAAATGTCTTTGATACAATTCACTATGAAAACATACAAACACTTATGATGGTCTAGTAACTGCAGATTTCCCTGCACTGCAGAGCCAGAAAAAATGGGGAAATTGCTTCAAGACACACCAAAAGGTTTTGTTCTGGCACCTGTACATCTCAGCTGTTGTTCCTTGCCTCTTAGGGTATAATTCAATTTAGTGATAGAAATAAGACAAATACATTTTACGTGCTTTAATGAAATCATACAGACAGCTTGTAAACACAAGAAGGAAAAGCATATGAAAAAAATCACTTGATTAAAAATAAGCTGGAAACATGAATCAGTTTTGGTAAAACAGAAATAATTTTATGCCCCTACTTGGCTCTTGATTCAATAATCAATCGGAATTTGTTTGGAAAGATTTTGGTAATTTACCGTTCCTGTGCTTTTTATGAATTGCTTCAGTCTGGGTAGAGAGCCAGAATGCCAAAATTTAATTAAAATCCTTATTTTAGCTGAAAAACAGTAAGGTTTCTGCTTTGGTTTTTTGTTTGTTTGCTTTGTAACTCCTATCTGTCTGTTTCTGCCCCTTAGAAACTTCTCAATCTGCAGCTGCAGCCAACTCTACCAGTTTCAACCAAATTTGACAGATGGATTTTAGGATCCCTCTGTCAGTGATCTCTCTCATTCCACTGAAATATGTGACTTAGTAGGCAGGAGAGGTCCTACAATGACCCTTCTAAAGGAAATGCTGCTGCATGAGTTAATATCTTAGTTTACCGGGAATACACAACTGTAAGAGACTCCATAAATACCCCATCGGTGGAAAAATCTTATTGGAGCACTAAACAGCTGCTAGAAGATCAATACAAGAAAATCATATCAGGTTTAATTAATTTTCCAACTTTGGAATTCTTAGTTATGAAATATCAAGGCTAGTTTCATGAATATAGACTTTTATGTTATGTTAAGATTCAGATGAAGACACAGTAACTGAACACATAATCAGTTTAATTTTCTGTGGCAGGTAAAGAAAGCACAGCAGTTGTAGGCTCTAGGCATTTCTTTTCTTCAAGCTTTATTTGTAAATTACATAAACACAGGGGCAGGTATAAACAAAATGATGGCCCCGAAGGGTGATTTTGATATATTGTTCCATGGATCAACATGTTTATTAATAGCACTGTTCTGAAAGATATGAAATAGGTGTTGACAGTCACTAAAAGTATGAAATTGCTTTTTCATCTACCTATTAATCTCTTGGTCTGTCAAAGTGAATAGAAGCCTAACTGGCCTTTTCATTAAGTAAGGGTTTTGAAAGTTTTAGATTTTTCTGTCAGAGTTTTTTTTTACTCTGCTTTCATCCTTTCCTTTTGCAAAAGTAGCATCACTGCCTACAGGAGAAAATTCTGTTTACACAGACACACTGCAGGGTGTTGGTATTTGGAAGGGAACAGGCAATTCTGGCACCTTCAGTTGTCATTAAATCTTACTTACAGGAAAAGATGAAGATCAACCAGTGAGCCTAAAATGCAATAGGCAAGATGACCCTAGAATATCTCTCGTTAGAAGTGAGCTGCATGTATGTATCTTACTGCATAATTTATTCACTTTCTTATAACTATTCTATCAGCAAACAGACCATTTTAAATTATCCTCCATATTAATTTTGGAAAACTACAACATGAGAGAGGTGGATTATTATATTCCTAATTAAAACACAAATACAGCAATTACAGTTTATATGCCATTATCCTGAATCTACACAGGATGACGTTAAACAGCAAAACAGCCATTAATTTTACTGTTCAAAGAAATGCTCATAATCTTTTAGAAATGTCATATAAAATATTCATTTTGAAATGCCCTACGGTGATTTCTGAATTTATTTAAAGTGGGCTGTTGATAGCTCTTTTATAAATAAGCAATTACAGTACACTAAATATATCATGGCCCATCACATTATACATTCTATAATTTCATGGATGAAAAGCCTACAGCTGATCTGCATAAATGTGGTATGTCTCACAGCAGGTGAAGAGTTTGATTACACAGGATAATCAGTGTTATTATTTATAGTAACAATTTATACCTGTTATTTATTAAAACCCAGCAAATCAGATATTGGTTTATTTAAGGAAGTCACTGTATTATAGGCTGAACTAGGCATAAGAATATTAAACACATGTAAAATGCACTGTTACATTAGGAGTTTGAAATCAGCCAAGGTCAGCAGGGAATGAGTTGTTAGTATTTGGTAGCAATGGAGAAAGCCGTGTTGGGTGAGCAGCTGGGCTCTGTCCACATTCCCTCTGGGCAAGTATCATCACTGCAAACATCTTTGCCCCACCAGCAATATCAGAGATCCTTGCAAGCATGTTATCTGAAGAAGCCAAGGGTTGATTAACTGCAGAAAGGTTGAAACAATCTGTGAAATATTCAGGTGATTTTTTTAGACCTGACATGAAGGATTTTCATGAGGGTTGTCTGGCATAAATTACCATACTGCAACTTACAGTGTTCGTATTCCTTGGTCATTTAGGAGAATATACCTTAAAAATCCCCAAACAACAAAACATAAAAGGATAGTCTTGTGGATTATTTTAATGTAATTATAGGATCTGGGAAATTATACACACTTAGCTTGTCTGTTTGTCACCTTGTCTGAGTAGTGTTATAGAGGAGGCAAGAGGACTCTTGCCTCCTCTTCCTCATCCACACATTCAAGTGACAGCAAGAGTCATTGCGGTGGGCACAGCAGAAGGGGACAGGTACTCACAGAGAATCTTTTCAGCCTCTATCATCTGGCCCTGGGCAGGTGCTGCCAACCTCTGCTGAAGGGGAAAGCAGAAGCCATGCTGAGGCAGCTCTGAGCCATGGTTCCTTAGGAAATGGCAGCGCTGTAAATGCTGTTCTGTGAGCTAGGTGGAGTTCAGCTTTAGGTCCTTGAGGATAGCTCCTGGCACTTCTTTGAGACTACTTAGATGGAGGGGCAGAGGTCTGGGGACTGCCTGCTCTTTGAAGAAAGGAACATAAATGACAACTGGTAGGATGAAAGTTAGTTTAAAAACCTGTTGAGAGTACAGACCACCTGGAAAATCACCTTGAAAATGCTGACATTTTGGTGGTAGTAGTATGGCGAGTCACATAGTACTCCCAGTGTATGTTTCTGAACCAAGCATTTGGGTTCATAGCAGTGAAAATTATCTCCACACAAAAATTATATTCTACTTTTATGGACACATATTTAATTTTTAAAAGGATGTCATACTGAGCTCAAGTGACTGAGTATATATGTCTAGAAACAGGTCCACTTCAGCTCTTTTTTTTGAAAACAACAGAAGAAGCAAAGGCATGGCTGTACAGTGTAAAGGCCTGAAAAGGAAAATAAACTCATTGTTTTTTTGTGATGTTTCAGGGGTAGTTCCTATGATCATACCAAATGAGCTTAACTGATTTTCACAGGAAGACGAACTATGTTCATATTAAACTAAATGGAAGTTTTGTGCATGCATGCATGTACTAACTACATAGAATAAAACTTCTATGCAATTTAAAAGGTAAGATCCTCTTTGCAAAATTCTACAGGGTATCATAATGAATTGGAATAGGTAACTGTAATTACTGTAGCCAAGAGAAAGAGATGTAAAATATTTGGCTTACCTATCCCCTTAATTTCAAAGTACAAAAAACCTGGGAAGAAATAGATATAATATTTAAATGCAATAAAAATATGATCTAATTAAAATCTACTGCAAATAGGAAAAAAATGCAACTGTGTGTGAATTTCTCACCTCTTGTGAATACTGCTTTTGTACCCCAAATGTAGACTATAGAATATATGAAAGATGCTCACAAGTATTAATATTAAATAGATATTTAGGAATTCAAAATGCAAGTAGGACCCTGACATTTTTGGGAAAATCAAAGTGAACATGGTTCTTAATAAAAGAAATACAAATGCCTTAATATATAGATAAATAATTTTGTGCTGAAAGTCTAGGATTACCCTGTATATTACCCTGTATATACGAAACTATACTACTAGAGATGGAAACACCTAAGAGTTTCTATTCTATTCTATTCTATTCTATTCTATTCTATTCTATTCTATTCTATTCTATTCTATTCTGTTTAAAATTTCAAAATAATTAAATTCTCATTTTTTTCCGAGAGTTTAAAGATTTCTTCTCCCTCAGAAGAGATCAAGTTCTGTTTGAAGGAAACAGCTGGATGAATAGCCCTATAATTGGATTATGATGTGAAAATATAATTTACTATAAAATGTGGGGGGTTTTGTCACCTAAATATTGTTAATTTAAGTATTTCAAAGTAGCAGAAGAGAAATTATTTTATAGTAATTTGGTGTGAAGAACGTTTCTGGATATTCTGAGACAGTTGTACTGAATCTGAGACTGTTGAGAAATAGCCTTTGGCACAGAAGACTTTGGATTGGAACCAGTTCTTTTGTTATTCCAGTATTCTGGGTCGATAAAATGCCATGGCACTTAAGATGCTAAAATAAAGGAATTTTCAGTTGAGCTCTTTGGTTTCAATGGACAGGAGTCACACTATGAGCAATCTGAATTTCAGAGAGACTGTTCCTGGCTGAAAACAATTAAGATAAGCTCACAACTCATTCCTATGGAAACATTTAGATGGCCTTTTTAGGAACAAAGGTCTCAATTCTGACTAATAAATCTTCTCAATTGCATATAAATACATATAATAAGGCCAAAGAGACAATATCAGTTATTCTTATCTTATTTCTTATCTACACAGTGCAATGATACATTTGACAGATATGTCTTGCAGAGTGCCACACAATCTTTATAGGTGAGCATCAACAGATAAACAACCCCTTGGCAGTTCATGTTCATAGTCAATCACTTCCACCAGTACCAATTTATGACACACTTAGCTGTGCCAGGCTTTAACTTCTAGCTGTTAATTTTTTTTTTTTTTAATCTTCTTCTACTATATTTAGGGACAGGGAGATAGAAATATTAATTTTTTAGTAAGTAATAGTTGATGCTGAAACTATATAAGAATATATAAATATATATAAAATATAAAAATGATATATAATAATATATAAAATATATAAAATAAAAAATTATAGATGAGAACTGCTTTCAGGTAAGAACTTATTTTCTTTATCATGAAGGTTTTCACATAAAACCAAAGTATTTACTTTCTGGAAAATTGTAAGAAAAGCAGTGAAAATAAGTCATGGTATTTCATAGAGTCATAGAATCATAGAAAGCTAAGGGGTTGGAATTCACCTTAAAGACCATCTAGCCCCAGCCCCCACTTCCGTGGGCAGGGGCACCTCTCACTTGACCAACACTGCCAGAGTTGGGACTTCCAGAACCACCCGAGCAACTGGTTTTGGTATCTTACCACCCTCACGGAAATGAATTTCTACCTAACCTTAAATTTCCCTACTTTCCATTTGTACCCTTTACTCCTTGTCCTATTACAGTTCCTGATTAAGTGTCCCTCTCTGGCTTCCCTGTAGGGCTCATTTGATAAAGGAATGTTCCTATGAGGTCATTGGGACAACTTGCAGTTTTCTAGGCAGAAGAGTTACATGTACTAAGACAGAAATGTAGAAGAGGAGACACAACTGTTAAGTGGAAAGAAATTGAGAGCAATGTACAGTGGAGAAGTCACGGAACTCCGGGAAGATATAGGAGAACCATGTGACAGTAAGAGGAAAAAAGAAGTAGGAAAATCATAGTTGGGGTGAGGAAACTGGTGAGAGATGGGAAATTCAGCTGCAGAGAGTAAAGGAGATACTTGGTATAACCCACCATTGGAGGCTGAATCGTAAAGACAATGGGAGGAGACAGGAAATGTGATACCAACAATGTAAATGTGTTCAGTGGTTCAGATAAAATATTTTCCTCCTGTAGATGACCCATAAAGATGTTTCATGCTTAAATTTTGCTTAAATTTTTGCCTTAGCAGAAAGCTCATGTGTCATAGTGAGTAAATACTACAAGTAGTGGATCAGAAATCATATGAGGGAAATATCTTTGTAGTTGTTTGCAGGGTGGTATTTCGACAAAATGTAATAAATCCTAGGGTATAGAAGCATCTTGGCATAAGAGTTCTCTGTAAAATTCCAGAATTGATATGTTATAAATATTTTAATAAAAACTCAACTTTGCATTAGCGAGTTGAAAAAAAAAAAAGGCCACGAAAAAGTAAGGCTTTTTCCTTCAGAGGTGCAAGAAGATAAAAGTCTCTGATATATCAAGAGGACGAGAATGAGAGGAGACATTGCAGTCTAAAACTTCCTCATGAGGGGGAAGAGGAGGGGCAGGCACTGATCTTCTTTGTGCTGACCGGACCACAGAGTGCCAGTCCACTGACAGGACATGAAGGAATGGCCTGAAGGTGCGTCAGGGGAGGTTTGGGCTTGATATTAGGAAAAGGTTCTACACCCACAGGGTGGTTGGGTGGAGGGGAACAGGCTCCCCAGAGGAGTGGTCACAGCACCAAGCCTGAGAGAGTTCAAGGAGCATTTGAACAATACTCTTGGGCACATTGTGTGACTCTTGGGGATGGTTCTGTGCAGGGCCAGAAGCTGGACCTGAAGGTCCTTATGAGTCCCATCCAAATCAGCTCGCATTGTGGTTCTGTGAAGATTATTTTTTACAGACAAATGTTTAGAAATAAAAATTGTGTCTTTTTCTGGGAACTTCTTGAGCACTTATTATCACAAAGAGGATTTGGATGACTTTCCTAGAAGTAAAAAAATTGTTCTAGCATAAAAATTTGCTTTTCTTAAGTGCTACCTGGCACTTTATAGACAGAAAAGATTGGAGCACAGGTAGGAGGTGATTTATGGAGAGGATTTTTGTAATAGGCAAGAGGTAAGAGTATGTGAAAGGTGGATAATAACCAAATGGAGAATGAATGCTAGGTACTGAAAATAGCCATAAGTGAAGCTGAAGGCATATAAAATAGAAAATAAAGTTGAAGACTATTGACTGAAATAAAAAGCAGATTTAAATTTTGATTCCAGAATTTTTCATAAAAATATCTTGTAAGGAAAGTGCGGCTTCTAAAGGTTTGATCGATTTCATAGAAAAAAACTTCCAGTTAATTTTCTATGCACAATTTCCATGGAAAAAGTTAGATTTACTTCCTTTTAAATTTTTTTTTTCCTAGGCAACAAAAAAGGGGAGTCTATGAATGATACCTGAATTGCAACAATTTCCTGGTTTTTTTTTGGCTAGATTGTCACAATATATTTAGCAATTAAAAAAGGAAACCAAAAATATCAACACCAAAACCAAAAGTAGTGAGTCAAACCTGCGCGTTGCCTTATGGGTGTAATTCAGGAAACTGCTGTCATAATACATACTGCACTGAATAAGCTCTGTGGAGTTTCATGATGTAGAAAATGCTGTGAGAAATATATTTTAGCTGGGAATTCTCATCCTGCCATTAATGTCAAGATGCTGAGAGACCAGGCCAGTTTCTGAATTAAAAAGCAAAACAAAACAAATACAAACAAAAAGGAAGGGAAAATTAAAAAAGAAAAAAAAGAGAGAAAGAGAGAAATGGTAGCCTTCTAAAGATAAAATCATGAAAGGTTGGAAATTATCCTAGGATGAATATAATGCAAGGAAGTTAGATGTAGAAGCATGTTAAAGTTGGTAAAACATTTGAATGGTGCTAAAAAAAAATCTAATTGTAGGTGTAGATGCTTGTGACAAGTTGTTTGACAAGATAGGATTAATGTCAAGTAAGAATCATACAATCTAACCTTAGTATCACATAGGCAGCACCTTTGACACTGGTCACCTGGAAGGCAGAAATATGTATATTGTATATTCACAAACAGAAATGTTATTATTTCTGTAGGTGTTCCACAGGTTATTGTATAATACTGCATGAATTAACCACTTTTATTTTGGACTACTTTGGTTTCTAGGAGAAAATTTCAAATTCTCTAAAACTTTTTGTCACAAAAGGAAAATGTTCAATTAATTGTTTGTTTTGTTTTGGTTCAGTTTTTTTTTCCCTATTAGTTATAATACTAAGTAGTTATTATATAGTGGTTTAATTTCTGAGTCATGTTGGAATGAGTCTCAGTCCTCCATATCTCTAGTGTGCTAGCTCTTCATTACCAGCTGCCAGACTCTACCTTGCCAAAATGAAGATAAAATATGCAGCAAAAGCAGCAAGGTGACAAATTTTATCTACATGATGGTTGAGACTTTTTCAACTTTCTCTTTGGGTATGTAAATCAGTCAAAAGATAAAGACTTAACTCTTGGCTCAGATGATCTTTAGATCCATAGTGAGAGAGAGGTAGGTTTCAGTTATGAACAGATCCAGAAAAATAAAGACCAAGGTTCCTAGGAATCTCTTAATTGAGAGACTGGCTGTCTCTATATATCAACTTATCTTTTTAAAAAACTTTTAGATCTGCAGGTTTGTCATAAGTGCATTTCAATTTTTGTTTTTACTGCAAAGTAAAGCAAATAGGTTAGACCATTTGAAGTGAAGATAAGAGCAAAACAGATTAGAATGTTTATACCATCCTAAGGAAAATTGTTCTTTCCACATTGACAGTTTGTGTCCTCCTTGTCAGATAAGTAGATTTTTTTGAAGAGTGGATGTTCTAGATATTGAACGGTAAGAATTCAGGGAATTTCCCTGATGGATGTATGAAATAGCATGAACTTTTTATTTGTCAGGTTAAGTCAACAGTCAGAGACTGATGATGCAAATGATGCAGTGGTGGATATAGAAATGTGAGATAAAAAGACAACATTGACAGGCAGAGGGGACTAAAGTAACCTGGCAAGGTTATCTTATTAGTATCTCATTATCTGTCTGTGAATGGTCAAAATAATTAACATACATTAACTGTGTAGCACTGTTGCAGAGGCTTTTCAGTATTTCTTTATCTTTTCAACTAGACAAGGTCAGGCAAATATTTGAACATACTCTTAGAGATCTTTGCTCCAAAAAAGGACAGATTGCATAAGGTGTGGGTTATTTTTATATTTTCAAGATCCACTCTTACATGTGGCTGGGTTTTTCAGGTCATGAAATATGCATTTTTATGTGTGAATATGTGAGAAATCATGAGAGTAGAAAGAGGAAAATATTATTTAATCTGTCATAACAGCAGTATCAATGAGAGTGCATTTGAAAGACCGTAAATTTTCTTTTGAGTGTCTGGCACTATTTTAAACCAAGAAGAAGGAGGTTTCACTTAGCCTCAATAATTCTACTGAACTTCTGTCTAAGAAGAAAACAAGCTTAGCTAGTTCAGTTGGGTGAATATTCATTTTCTTCTCTCTCCCTGTCCCTTACTTTTCTGTAACCACACACCCTAAGACAGTACCACCAGAAAAACTCATTATGCTCTGGTGCTGAGCAGAAATTATGAGGTAGCACCTGAAAGACTTCGTAAAGGCAGGATATATCTTCATAAAAATATACATCCTTCAGCTAATCTTATAGGAAAGAAAGAAATAATTCAGAAAATACACTTAGAAGGCTGAGGAGGTGTAGTAGCACGGTGTAATCTTGCAAGATTGTTAGTGGGCAGAGCCTGGGTGTGGTGCAACACAAAATAGCTAGGGGTTAATCAGTGGGATGCAAAGTGACAGACATTGGAGGAGCTTCAAGAAAACATTGTTAGAAATAATATCCTTAAATTGATCTCATTAGATGGAATCTGACTAGGAATGAAAACTGAAATAGGAGAACTTGTGAAAAGAATGTTTCCATTTTTAGCTTGGTTGGCAACAAATGATAAAGAGAAGGAAGAAAGCTGACAGATGAGTTGAGAGCTGAGCTGAGAGCAGTAGCTGTGTAGGTTGGTCAATTGCTCCTGAGTGAGGAAGAAGCAAAGACTTTTAGAAATGGACCAACAACAGACTGGAAATTTTTAGCTTGATTCTTTGCTTCCTCAACTGCTCTGACTGAGAAAATCTTCCCATTACACACGCAGAATTAGCCACTTACATTCCAGTGTATAAACAGTTAAAGTCTCACTTTCCACATGTAAATTATACTGAGTATGCTTAGATATTCAACTACTTCTTGCTGTTAAAGCTATTAAGTAAATAGCTTCTGATTCCAGTAAATAAATTACTCTGAACTCTTTAGAATTTTGAGTATTCACTTATTTAGTCAACGCTTTTCTCACAATTTCTTATTTCTTATTTTCATATCTGACAGTCCACATTGAATATATGGTTAGGCCTAGTAGGCAGATATTTTTCTGGGTAAAGGCTTCTGTATACCTCCCTCCCAGCTATTTGTAAACTATCTTCCCTGAAATCTTTTGAAAGCAAGATATTAGTTTCTTGAATACCTGTGTGAAGCATTCCAGTGGTGACCACAGGTATTACAAAATTTTAACTTGGTGATGCTGCAAAGGTAGTTTGCATCATTTGATATGTGACACTAAGATGCAGGGAACATAAGTTATAATGGTAAAGTGAGGATGAAATTAAAATTTGTCTTGTTACAGCTGTAATGTAGAAAGGCATCTGAGTTGTGCGTGTGCAGGTGCATATGAATGTCACTTAGCAAATCCCTGTCACTTCAGGGGTGCTCCAGTTGCAGCTTTGCAGGTGGAGACAGAGGACTGACTGACAACAAAATGAGGACTGTTTGGCAGCCAGCTTCACAGTAAAGCACTTGACTATTACAGGAACTCAGACAGTCCTGGAGAGTACCTCAGGCAGCTCCTGATACCCACAAACCAACAGACAGGAACAACCTTTATGCTTAAGATGTACTGGTTAATTCCCTGGGTGAGTGAGCTGCCTACAGCAGGTACTTGCCTGGCAGTCCCTGCTAGAGAATTGATTATTGCACATTGGTAATTTGGTATAGCCTAAACTGATACTGCAGATGTAGTCGTGGTCAGGTGGCTGAATCTTTTCTGTATAGTTCAGATCACAGATATCTTTATTAAAGATCATAAGTATTATTATGATCTTTAATAAAGATTATAAGTGCATTATTAAAGATCATAAGTAGAAATGAGTTCTGTATGCACTGCTGTGATCATGCAGGACTATGGACCACTTGGGATGCAGCTCCTAATTTCTCTGGAGGTGTTCTTGCCAGGACCCTGCAATAGATACTTTGTCAACATCCCAACAATGCCTGACCACCCCGTATGAGAGATTTCACTCCCCATGTAAACACTAGCCCATGGAAAAATTGGGAACACCCTGAAAGGATTTGTGCAAAACACATTCAATTCTCCATATAAATAATTTGAGCATAATAACTTCCAAACACAAGCTCAGGTTTTGCTACTAAAGGAAATTCAAAGTCAGAGTACATTTTATTTTTTGTGGATAGTATTTTTGTTTTAAACATATCTCTGAAGCTAAAGTATCCCAAGCCCATGTATGTAAAGATTTGTGTGTAATTCAGGTTAACACAGAAATAAACTAAAACTAAAAAAAAAAGAGGATGAAAACAAAAAGGTATGGAACAAAAACTTAGGACATTTAGAAAGTATTACAATAATCATGTTGCTTTTCCTTGCACACATTTCTGTCTGAGACATTAAATATATTACCTGGTGACTTGGAAATTAATCGGGAAGTTATAGTGCTAACTGGACAGTTCGAGTTATTAATTTCATTTGGTTTGATTAATGGTTTCACTTTTAATGAACCATTAGGATTTAATTCTGACTTCAGTTACCCATGAGTAAAAATCTGCATTGAAGTTTCAGGTTTGCTTGGATTTTACATTCATTTAGCAAAGATATATGACAAAGAGATGACATTTTCCATGCAAATATTGGCACTTGTGTAAAGACAAGGTGTAAATGTAATAAATGCAGCAAGAGAACATGGCTTTGGGAACATGGCTTTGGAACAGTTTCTTCATATTCTTCCCTGTGTCTTCTAGAATTTTCAGATTATTCAGTCTTTTTATACATATCGATATTTTGTGCTCTTTTTAGTACATTTTATTATCTCTTCCTCTCCAAGATGACATTCAAATTGCATAAAGAAACGGGGAAAATTTAGTATTTCCTTAGCATTTTCCTAAATTTTCTCTTAGTTCGTAGTTTATGCAATAATGCTCCTTTAGGAGGAACATTGGCAGGGGCAAAAGAGGCTCTGGCTGACGGCATCTACCTCCTCTGCAGGAAGTGCTCCCACAGAGGCACCGCTGGCAAGTCAAATTCTCCATGGCACTCAAATTTCTGTAATTAAAGAAAAAAGTTCTAACGCCATAAGTTAAGATTAACTTCTGGGGGTCAACCTCTGCTCTTATTCCCCATAATTCCAGGAAAAATAAAGATGCTGAAAGGTGCTGTATGTTCCAGGTCTAAGGTAGAATGCCTCTGCAGATTTCTGGAGCCTGTGCTGTGTATCACACTATGGTCTGAAGTGTTACCCTCTACAGCACATCACACACAAAAATTTTAAGAGAAGGCAATTTTTTTTTCCCCTGAGCATTTCAAACCAATAAATAAAATATTAACAAGTACAAATCTATACAAATCCAAACTGTAAACTTCCAGTGCCATGGGCAGCTTTCTGGGATTACAGGAAGCTAGAACAGGAAAAGAAGCTTAATGAAGTAAGGGGAAAATCAGTATCAGATAATTGAGGAGCCCTAGGCTGAATTTTTTATCTGGACTTAAATCTTTTATCATAATGAAAACACACAGCCATAAGATATCAAGATGTTGATGATGATGATGATGATTAGTATTATTGGGACAAAATAGGAGTATTCTGAGAGAAAACATGAAGAAATTACAAGTTTAGGGATAAAACCAGGGATATTCTTGACACACACTAAAAAACCCCCAAAAGTATCCAAAGTTAAGCTGCTCAGTGACTTATTTTTATTAAGTAAGGCCTCAGATATTCAGTGCTTAAATAGATGTCTTTTTATCCTTTCTCCCAAACTGGTGTCCTCATTTATCTGCCATTTAAGCAGACAGTAGTGCTGCTGACTTAAATCACCTCCACTAGCCTCAGTAGGAATATTTACATGCTAAAGTTAAATTTCTTTAATATTTTACAAGCCTGGCTCTTTGGAGACAGGTATTGTGTGATTCTTCACCCATGAATGAGGACTAATAATTTGAAATCTGCTGTCTTTTTTTTTTTTTTTTTTTTTCTTCATACCTGTGGCACCAATTTGTAGTTTATTGACTCTGTGTAAGGTGTTGATAGTTAGTCAGGAGAATATATCTTCTCTCAGCTGAAAGCAGTAAGCCACCGGCCTCAGGGTCGGTATTGAGGAAGTTGAAGCTGAAAGGCTGATACAGAATAAGATGCCAGGTTAGATGAATAACTCCCTCCCAGCAAAAATTTTGATATGCAAATTACAGTTATAAATAATGGGTGTTTAGAAGTGTTGTTTTAAGGAGAAAGTATGAAAGCTCTGGCTGTTACTAGATGACAGATCTGATGACAGTAATAGGTATAACCAAAAAACTAGCATAGTAAAGGGACAGCAATTTGTTGACATTGATTTCAATTCACAATCTCTAATGTTTAATCTTCATTGGCAGAGCAACTCCAAATGCAGGAGTGAAAGTAATTTTCTGTATCAGCTTTGGTAAGAAAAACATGAAATAAAGCAAGTAACAAAGAAGTTGGTATTTTGAAAGAAAACTTTCCAAACACTTCATTGTCACTAGCGTCTTATGATATTTTTCAGGCTTCACCACAACTTAACTATAAAGGCAATGCAGACACAAGTAATTTTTATTGCTTTTCTTTTTCTTATCAAAATAAAATCTGTTGATTGGGATTTGTTGTTCTTTCTTTCCTCCACAAAACCTCACTGATATAATTTGTTCTCCTCTATGCAATAACTTCTCAGCTTTAAAACAAATCTGAAAGTCAAACCTTACCAAATGATAGCACACTGTATTGAGATAGGCTGTGTAACTGAAGCTATAGAATGTTAACTGAAAATTATTTTTTAATGTGATACTGATCTTGTCAAAATACATAATTAAGATTCCAATACTTTAATTGGGAGTAGAAAAATGATCACGGAAATGAAAAGCACAAACATGTCTGAGGGTGTTATAATGCAGCTGGTAGTTTTTCTGATGTGCTCAATTGTAAGAAGTTTACTCTAACTAATCCTGGAGAAAAAGCTTTGAATCTTGAGGTGCTTTGCTAAGTCATTGCTACAAAAGATGAAACAAAATCTTTATAAATAGCAGCACCCGAAGGAGGAAAGAGTGTGCTTTTACATATAATATTACTCTATGGCATGCAGCCCTTTTAGTGGGACATTCTGAATAAGTAACTTAGTGTAAACTTCCCTTATTTCATTTGCAGATTTACATTCCTGTAAATCATTGCAAAGGTCACTTTCTATGGATTAGCAGTGAGGTCTGAATGTCACAAAGTATTTGTTATTGCCATACAAATAGTTGCAGGCAACATCTTTATTTTTAATTCACTACCTTACATTGTTGATTTTTATCTCATCAAAATTACAGCAAGAATAAATGAATTTATGAGCTAAAAATAAAATGAACCTTATGTAATTACTTCTGCTACAAAATATTGCATATATATTTAACTGTGTCTTCACCGTTGTGTTACCGTGTGACACTTTTGCAACTAAGAGCAGTGCAGGGTAAAGATGCCTTTAATTTTTAAAGGAAGCAGAATAAACCAAATTATTTTTGCTCTGCAAGGTTTTGTAATACAAATATTTCAATAGTCTGCAGATCAAACCTACTTATTTTACAAGAAATGCGTTATCAATTTGTATGACATTGCCCTTCTGCAATTTTAAACTCTGAGATTTTAAAAAATAAGATGTGTGGTGCTCTGTATCAGCCTTAGTAGTGACTCAAGTGTATTAAACACAGACAACCCAACTTCTCTGATGCATGTCTAATAATGAAACTTAATGGGGGGGAGAATAACAGTGATCATCCACACACAAAATTATGATGAATTGATGCACAGATTTTTTTCCCTTCAAAAAAAAAAAAATGAAACAACTACTTACTTATTAGTTAAAACAAAAAGAAAAGAGAACCATTTTTTTTTAATGTAGCCTTCAACAGTCTCCTAGATGTCATTTATAGTCACAGTAGGAAATAATTTTCAAAGATCAACTAATTAATTGTTTTTAGAGACTGTTTCTATAGTTACATATTACTCATAGCATTAATGTAAAAGTTGACATCAATTACATCATATAATTCAGAGGTAAGAGAAGTGCCACAAATTGAAAGTGATACTTTAGCTCATTGATTGATTTTTGTAGTGGGTCTCAAGAAGAACTTAGAAAGATCAAATGCTGTGAAATTCCAGTGGATAATGACATTTCCTTCTCTTGCTCAAAAACGGAAAAAGTATTCATGCTTCCCAGTTGCTTTACTTCAAAACGTGGAGAAAAGAGAGTGAGAGAGACAGAGAGAGAGAGAGTGAATATACATTTATAAATATTTAGATAACTGATCCATAGGAAATGAAAACCTACTATGAAGTCACACATTTAGGTTACATACTGATTTTGTGAACAAAAGATGGTTAATGCAGTTACAGGAATCTAGGTAAATGTAATTATCCCAAATTAACTTATCAGAAAATGGAGACAGAAAAACTTTTTGAGGAAAAGGTCACAGGAACAGGGAATAGAGGCAGTTCTCCTTGCTCTGCATGTATTCCAAAATTTGTCTGTTAATAAGAAGTTTTTAAAAAGTACTTTTTTTTTTCTTGCACAGGGAAATTTGGGGAACAATATTTAAGTTTTGATAAAGATCTCACTTACATCCAGGATTTCGCCTTAAAAACAGGCTTTTTATAAAGTTGTGTTTCAGAAGCACTTTGCTCCCAGAGAGGTAGAGGTGTTTTTTGCTGCCTTCCTCAAGGGGTAGAGAGCAGAGGGCAACCATTGTTCTTTGATAAATACTGTAGCAAGTCCCACCTAAAACACATACCTTCTTTTCCTTTCACTTGCTTCTCAGTTTGAAGTAGTTGTAGTGCTGACACAATTTACAGACTGATAGTTCCAAAGACAGAGCTTTCTCGGGCTTATAATAAATTTGGCAATGGCAACACAGGTATTTCATACATTGCCCAGCTGTTCAGTATCAGAATAATTGTGGGCAAGAGGCTTGGGAAGTCTTTCTGTTTGATCAGACTCTTGAGATTATCAGCAGGAGTGCTTATTTTGATGTGAACATCTGTGCCAGACTAAGAAACACCAGCCTAAAGCTGCTGAGTGGCCATCAGATGGTAAAAATGGCTTTTATCCACTTCTGACCTTATCAAGATCAGCTTCTCCCAAGTGAAAGCTTTTACAGCTTTCTTCCAGTGTTTCACAAAGTCTACTCTTTAATTCATTCATTCATAAAGGTTATCTATAATTTTTTAATTTACCATGCTCTCAGAGAGACTTTATTCCAGGTCATTAATTTTTTTTCCTGAGTAATTGCCACACTCTTCTCTGCATACTCTCTAGTTCTTCTGAAATATTGTGAATAGTCTGTAAAGGATTTAAGACCTCCTAAGCCAAAACTTCCACCCTGAGAAGAGAGGAATAATCCTTTCAAAATTTAAGCAATTTTAAGCACTTCAGTCTGACAGTGGTAAAAGCAGCAGCAGACATGTTAACAGCTTTGAAAATAGAGCTATTTTTTTCCAAAATTTATAGCTTGGGATTTTGAAATATATTGCCATTTTCCTCCCAGAAGCTTCACTGTCAGTTACTAAGTAAAACCATCATTAATCACAAGTAGCTATAGTCATGTGCTGATTGTAATTTGGTCACACTGAACAAAAGACGAATGATATAGAATACTATTAGCAATGATGGTTTTAATGTAGACATTTATCATTGATTCAGGTTCACTTGATATGACTTTGGGATAAAAACAGGGAAAAATTGCCTTGCTGTTGGAAATTTTATTGCTATTAAATCATAATTTTGGCAAAGATGTGCAAATAAAACTGGCAGAGCTCTCCTTTCCCATTTTTCCTCTCCTAAAAGACACAATTACAGAGGACTTAGAGGAATCCAGATGCAGTGCAATTAGAAAAGTGAATGCTGATTAGTTGTCATCTATCTAATATCTAATAATAGAAGCACAGTTTTTGGCAAGCTATCTATTTATAGGAGTCATTCAATTTACCCAGCTCATCAGAATAGGTAAGATCCTCTAAGAGAAGGATAGTTCTATATGCAATTTTTTGAAAAGGCATATTTATTCCCTGCCTTACCTCATAAAACTCTTTCAAACAGCCCTGCATAACAGTGCTGGTGGCACTGAGACTGATGGCACACTGAAGAAAAACATCATTATTTAACTTTGTTCTAAAATATGAGCCAGAAATACAAGGCAGTTTTAAGTTTGCTTTTCTTATTTTTCTTATGCCACATAAAGTGATTATACGTTTTTCTTGTAAAAAAATAATATATGCTTTGTATGCTAAGCATAATTTCTTTTCTCTGAGGTTACTATATAGTTACAAAACTGACAGGAGGAACACAACATAGAAATGCATCTATAATTCAAAATTATTATTAAGCCTTGAAGGTGATCTAGACCTACCTGACTCCACAAATATACACAGTCTTCAAACTGAGCCCTAATTCTTCATCATGAAAGAAATATACTATTTTACATAGAAAAAGACAGATTATTAAATGTGTGTCATTCTTGTTTTGGCTTTGAGTTTGATGAGGGAATCCAGGAAGTCCATCTGTGGTTGCAAGAGGGCCAAAATGTAATGGCCCTGAGTCAATGCAGGCAGGCAGGTGAACACTGGGAAGAAGAGGGAGCTGTAAAAGACAAACCTGAGGAATAGGTTCAGGAAATAGTTTAAGGGAGATTTAAAGCAGATTGGGGGTGGTGGAGAGGAGGCAGATAAAGAAAGATTCTTAGTAAGTTTGTAAATGTCACAGATCTGCAGGTCACAAATACCATATGGATTCAAATAATCACTTGCAACTAGTACAGGCCATGAAGGTGGGCATTTTATTTTCCACGGTTTTGTTTTGTTCTGTGTTGTTTTATGCATAGCTGGATGTATCTGCAAATGCTGTGACCTGTGATTAAAGCCTTGTGGAGAGCAATCCATAGGCCAGCATGTGTGAAAGAAACTGTGGTGGTGTTTATTGAGGAGAAAACACTTCACTATTCCCTAGCAAAGCAGGTACTGAGGTCTCTGTAGTCTTTTTGGTTACTTGTTCTTTGAGAATTGTAGGTCTTTTTCCTGTTTTTACAGGAAAGGTTTTTTACCCAATAATAGAAATTATTTTCTATTAAATTTTATCCCTATTTGAGAATAAAATTCTGTTTATTAGCCTAAATAAAATCTTGAGTACTTCTTCCAAAGGTCGTGACCAGATAGACTGTCATGTTTAAAAAACAAAGGTGCACTCCTTTGCTGTTTGGTGTCTTACCACAGTCACACAGTTACCGAACACTGAAGATGAACTTATCAAATAGCCTAATCAAAACTCATTTGTCTGGTTTTAGCAGTTAGATTTCGCCCATTTCAATATAGACAATGCATACTTTTTGTTCTATTGATAAAACCATGTGGAAAGCATTTCTATATTTTATAAAAAAACTGCCTTGAAAGACATTACTCCTGAGCACATTTTTGGCTCTGAAATCAGCTGTGCAATGCAATACGTGTAATATAGAACAACTTTTAAGATTCCTGCTAGCTGGCACTGGAATGAATCTTCAGATCCCTTGTTCCCCCTTTCCTGCAGGACTCCCTGAAGATTACATGGAAAACAGTTCTGTCTTGATGTGTAACAGAGTTCATGTAAAAGCTCTGACTCATAGTGACATTGGTGAACTGTGGCAGTATAGCACTCGGCATAGATTTGTACATACTGCATATAAAGGTTGAAGAAGTTGGACCTTTGTATACATCTTTCTAGGATGTCAAGCTGCCTTGCTGGGTGGGAAAAGGCATCTAGCTAGTGAGTGATGGCACAGGGGAGTGTGTTTTTGACGTAGGCTGCCTCTGATGACAAAATGGGGAGTGATCTGGTCCATTACAACTTTCAAAGTTGTGGGAAGTATCCTGTAAGCCCAGCCAGATCATATGCAAAGATATAAGCAATTTCACAAGTTTTTCCAGAACGCTTAGAATTTCCAAAGCAACTAAAACTGACTTCTACTACTTATATTCTGTGAGGTAAGGGTAAAAATTCAATTTTGAATACCATTTCAGTGGGCAACAATTCCATTTTTGTTGTAATGTCTGATATGCAAATGAAACAAGGGTCTCAAAAGGAAAACTTTTCACCAATCATCAAGTCACTTAAATTTATAGTTCTCAAAATATGTTGCTTAGAAGAACTTGCATATTCTGTAAGTGCTGTTCTGAGCTATGCTGTGTTTTTTCAGATCTGGGTTTGTTGTTTTGATGTGGTTTGGGTTTTCTTGTTGATGTTTTGGTTTTGGCTTTGTTTTGTTGGGTTTTTATTGTTGTTGCTAGTTTGAGGGTTTTTTTAAATCGTTGTTGGTTTTTGTGTTTGTATGTATGTGCACATAAATTGGGAAAGATGATATTTCTCATATTCTTAATTGATCTGTCTGAGTTTCATGGACTAAGACTGGGGTTGTTGTTGAGAAATGATGTTTCTCTATTTTTATGAGTGCCATGTATTTGAAGTGCAGTTATAGATTGTTGCTCCTAAAAAATCATTCCAGAACTGAATTTTAAATTACTTTCCCACAACTATCATATCTATTGCTGAAATCCACAAGGAGGCCCTTGAATTTCCAGTGAACCACTGAGAGAATCACACTGATCTTGCTAGATACTTTGGAGACAAAACATTCCCTCAAAAGCACTAATATGCACATAACTGGACTACATCAGACCTGCCCACAGCATCCAGTTACCAGTTTTGCCCTGTGCTTTCTATCTGATAACAAGAGAGTCAGCAGCCAGTAACTGCACCAAGTAAAAATCCCTGACCAACCTCAAGGCTCTGATGATTTACTAAAACCTTTAACAAGACAGTTTATGCTTCCGTATATTTTTCCTATCACTGCTGCAACTGTGATTTATACGAGGAGTGCCTGTGCCCACTTTTGGAAATACAGTCTTATGTTGTGCAATCACTTCCGAGCTGTTCTGCACGCTGTGTACTTTGATGAATAATACTTCACACAGAGACATTCCCAGCAAGCACAGAATTTGGGAGGGAGAGGAAACAGCCAGCCCTGTCTACTACCAAAATTGTCTCTGTTGGCTGGTGAAGGTAACCACCAGTTTGTGGGTAGTGACATTTTTTCACTGGACACTTCAGAAAGGCTTTGGTGGCTGTGGGCTACTGTGCTCTTGCCCTTTCCTAAACCCACAACAAAAGAATACATTGCTGGCACCCATATCTATAATACTAAAGGTCCTATTTTCCATACCAGTTTAAAATAACCCTTGGGATAACATGAGTGTATTTAAAGTCCCCGCAATGTGTTTAACTGAAAGAAGTTGGTGATGTGATTGACAATCTCTACTAATAGGCTTAACCTATGTCAAAATTTCTGTTTGAACAGGCAGAATGCCTGCACTAAACTGACAGCTGGAAGTCCACGGAAAAGTTTGATTAACTTCCTACAGATACTTGATCACTGGCCATTGAGGCTAAGCCTCCACATACTAGGAGCTTTGTAGAAACTTTGTCCCTTCTTTTATTATCTTTGGAGGCTTCTTTTACTTATACAGCCTTAATGAAGATGCAAAGATGCAACCTAACCCCTGTAATCTCCAGACATGTCTAATCTTCAAAAAAACCTTGATAGCATTACCACTTGTTATGACTCTTCATTTAAGACGCCACTTATGTCTTCAACTCTTCACACTCTTATTTTATGTTGAATTAGTCTGTTCCCTAAAATGTTAAGATTTATGGTTCACTCCTTTCTTGCTACCATCTCCAAATTAGCAGTGGTGTCTGATGATAGTAATAGTGGCATGTTGTTCTTATTGAAAAGAATAAATCTTTTGTTGTGATTTTTACCTTTTAGGTAAAATCTGAATCTCAGACCAAGAGTGAGAGAGATTTTAATTTTCCTAGGCTTTGGGGGTTCTTTCATAGTGATTGTCATAAGCAGGTGATTAGATATTAAGCCATCACTGTGGAACTATGTATAAGACGCAAGAGAGATTTCCCAGTGGGGTGCTAAATTAAATACAACATCAGATGCTACTGTGTGTGGTATTTAAGGCTGGTCAGGAAAGAAGAATTCTGCTTTGGCAAATCATATAAAGATTTCTGGACTAGGTTTTGTCCCACACTGGAAAAATCTCAGATCTTTCAAAGCTGGTGTAATGGGAACATGAACTTGGATTTTCTATATCCCGGAACTGTAAGAATCAGACTGTAAAATCAGCCTCCTAAAATATTAGGTTGGTGCTGTCTCATCTTATCTGAGAACTGACTGGCCAGTAGGTTCATCTAGGAGGAGAGATGTCACCATACTCCAGTATTAGTCAGAGCTGGTGAGAGAAATCTCCTGCTTCAATTTTTCTGAGAAGCCAATAGGGAAGTGATTTAGTCCTTGATTGTTCTGCCTTCTAAATAAGTGTTCTCATGTCATCTCTGTCTCCCATCAAAATCCTGAATAGTAATCTTGGTTTAACTACTGGTAAAAATTGCCTTTTCAATGATGGCAGCAAAGAACTAACACAAAGAAAGGCAGCAAAAAGTGGGTTTCTATCATGATGGATGGAAATGTGGATATGTACTATTAATTTGTATTTTCCACCTTGTCAAGGAAATCTTAGCCTCTTTTCTCTGTTCCTCCCCTTTGGCTTCCCCCATCCTTACAATTTGCAAGCTTCCACTGAAGCAGCAGCTTCCCAAAAACCAGTGCGATTTTTGTGTGGGTGACAAAGTTTACACAGAGCTTTTTGCAAATAATTCCTTTGATAGAATTTGCTGCTGTGATTACAAGGTACATTAAACAATTTTCAAAATCCTTGAATCTAAACACGCTATTGGACAAAGCAGAGTAATTTAGAGTTATTTATTTCTGTCAGTATCAATTTTTCTGTGTTATCTTCTTTTAAGAAATACCCACTTGACATATATAATGCTGGATAATGTCTTTCATTAATCGGAAATTTGTTTTTGCGTTCTAGAGGTGAGAAAACTACTGTAATAATATTGAAGCCATTATATAATACAAGTCCAAAAAAACTAGTCAAGAAAAATACATCAATACTTAGTTATGAGAGGGAAAATTCCAGTAAATTTGCTGTGTAATAGTTACAGATCATGTGTCTATTTTTATATCTCATGAGATAGGAAAATGGATCAACCATTTGCGCTAAATTATTTCAATTTCTCAAGTATAAGAATACGTAAAAAGCTTCCAATTCCTGACTTGTGAGCTATGAAGAAGCTGCAAGAGAAATTCTTTCTCTAAAGGCCCTTGGATTAAGCACTTTTCAGTCTAAATATTCTTTGGGTCTTTGCCATTCTCTGGTTTCATCAATCATTTGCACTTATATAGCACTTTGCAAACACTATTAAAATTATGTCTTGCCTCATTCCTGTGTGAAAGGTAAATATCATGCCATATTCATTAGAACATGTGGATAGATTTATGTAGATGCTAGAGAGAACACAGTTAACCAGTAAGTTTTCCTATAAATATTTGTGCTTTTCCCTCATTTTGTATTTTTGCAGAGAACAGGATTGTCATGTCATTTATTTAACAGATGTGTTTACCTTTACAGATTGAACCTGTTCTAAATTTGTAGCAATGTATATAACTATACAGTCACAGCATGATGACTCAATTTATGTTGCTATAATCCATTTGAAATTATAAAGCCATGACGGGCCGTGTTCCTCAGTTTCTTCCTGGGACATAGTTTGCATTCCAGCAGTAACCTTCTAAAGTACCCTAATCACTCAAGGGTAGTAAAGGAATTATACTGCCCATTGAAAAATGAAACATGAGTGTTAGCACAGGGTTCCTGGGTTGGAACCTGTCACTTGCAATTTATCCACAATGTCAGAACTGCCCAGTGTTAAGTTATTTAAATTATATAATAATTTTTGCAAAATATGCATAGAGAGAGTGGGAGAGAGCATGCTATAAACATGTATATGCCTATATATAGTGGAACATCTGATGTGCATTCAGGTTTATGTTTTTCTTCATATACATTAGAAGTCATTTTTACTCAGAGATTGCATTCTGGAATCAGTGTGTCACAAAAAGCAAGACTTAGCTTTTTGAAGTTTATTCTTAAAACTTTATAAGAATTGATGAAAAAAAATTCTTCCCCCTGCCACAGACATGCTATATTCTGGGCCATGTTGAAAGTGGTGTGAGAGAGGTAACAGAAGGAAAAGATGGGAACACACAATGTGGTTGCACTTTGTCTTCATCTCTGCATCCCATGCTGATCCCTGCCAAGACACTGGAGTAGGCTTTTCTCTCCTGTGCCCTCAATCCCATGTTCAGCCCTTTTTCCCTGCAGGCCTGCTGGTCTAGGTTGGTCCTGGTGCTTCTGATGAAGAAAGGGAGGAAGCTTAGCCTAAGAAGCAGGGGAGATGAGTCAGTTACTTGGAGGCACAGGATAAACAAAGGCTTTACTTCCCAGTTTTTTACTTGGCAGCAACTTTCTCCCTTTGAGAAAGCTGAAGAGACTCAGCCAAGACCACTCATCCTCTGTCAGTTATGAGTTTTACTGTTGCTCTTGATTTCTCTCATATTCCAGGCATGTTTGCTTAACTACCTCTATGACAAAGAATTAAAAAGCATAAGTGCTGTGAATGAGGAAATAAGACAAGAGAAAACATCTGATGCCAGACCAAAATACTTTTTTTTGCAGTTGTGACTGCTGTGTTTGACCTGCTAAATTGAATGCTAAAATGGGGCCAGGTAGGTCAGAAGTCCTGTCTTGCATTTTTAGCTTCTGATTTAGAAGAAATAGTAGTAACCCTCTCAGTCAAATTCACAATAACAATGCCATCAAGTAGAGGATCAAGACCTCTTTTCTTTAGCCTGCCAGCAATTTGTCTTGGAATAAGCGGTAATTACTAGCCAGGATTTGAAAAGTATTGCTCATGATTTTCCCCCCTTTGGCATTGAAAGTTTTTCTGTCTTCTGCCCAGCAAGCTAACTCTTTGACTAATATATACTTTTATTATTTGTATTAATATACATTTAGTAGCACTACCATCTGCCTATGGCAGATTTTTTGATGCACGACAGTGTAGATAAGTTATCTCAATTGCTATCTACAACATAATTAATTCTCAGACAGGATTGAAAGACAGGTCTATTTGGACCTAGTATCATTTAAGCTGAGTGCTATGATTGAGTTTTAGTGCTTGATTTCTATAAAAATGTTATTAAATGATCATTAATTTCACTAAGAAAAAAATTATCTCTTTTCGTGAGGAAAACCAAGATGTCTTATTTTCAAGTCCAGCATTTTATTTTTCAGTTCTGCCAGCAAGGTCAAAAGTAGTTGATCATAGAGCTCTAACAATGAGTATTCTGATCTTTCTGTAAAATCTGATATTTTTGCATATTTCTTGCAATATAATAAACTCCATTCTTCTCAGCCATTAAGCCCTCTTCCACATTCCAAGTTGCAGAGAAGATATTTATGATACAGGCATCATTCTTCATGCTCTACACATAAAGTGTTTGAAAAGCATTTTTTTTCCTTTTGGTGTTTTATTTTTAAGTGAACCACCCCATCAACAGTGACCTTATGAAATAGATAATAGGAATTACATTACACTCTATTTATTTCCTAGGAATTCCTTTCTCTTGTTCAAGCACAAGACAAGGAAACATATAAAGAAGTAAAATATGACCTTCGTGGGTTCTTTTTTTTGAAAACATTTAAAACAGTTTTCAGTTTTGGAGTACTTCAGGGAACATTTTGATCTCTTTGGGAAGGAAACAATGCCAGTGAGGTTGTGTCATCTGTGCTACAAGGGGTGGGTACATGAGACAGGCCTGAAGTAAACCCAGATGAGAGGAAAATGCAAGCTAAGCAAAACACCTAACTGCTCCAATAAAAAGGAGCTACTTTCCCAGTTCTTATGTGGTTAATGACAATTAGCATCTGCCAATCAATTATTTCATATCTCATACAGGTAGGTTTCTTGAGATGAAGCTGGAAAAACAAGGGGATGTTTTCCTCTGGTGTGAAGCACATGAAGAAGAGGTAAAAGTCTTGTGGAAGGGTGCAAGTGCAGCTGTGGCAGCAGGAAAGTCTCTCTTCACCCAGTATTGCTGCAGTAAGGGCAGAAAATATGAAGCCACAAGCTTCATGAGTTCAGCTGCCTTCCTGATCAAAGCAGCAGAATCTCTTTTATTCCAGGTGCTAGAATCTGTGGTTAAATACAGTGCCAATTACCCCGTGAGTAATCATGTTACATATGAAAAAAAATTTGTATCAAAATTGATTTTGCATCTATTTAGTGCATACATCATATGTACTATGAAAGTGAACAAGTACAGGGAGGGGATGGTTCTAGAAGTGAATACAGAAAGGCAGGAGAACTTTATGTGTGGATCACTTACTCTGCCAGAAATCCAATGAAATATGCTTTTATCTTTGATAAGGTATTTTATAGCTTCTCCTGGCATGTATTTATATACTGTTTTATATATTCTCTCTGGCACACCGCTTTCATTATTTTCCTCTCACTTTATTGACATGTGCAACATGCACTATTGCTTTGTCATCCATTAGCAACAGAACCACAGTGGACTTACAGCTGTTTAGTTCATGGATAAATTTGACTCAGCTGGATGTGGATAAGCTAGGACTGAAGTTATTTTGAATAGGTGTGCTACAATACATTCGTTCTTAAAACTGGCTATTAAGTAAAAAGAATAGTATTCTCCAAATGCATGATTAGGGCTACATTTGAAAAGATGGGGGGGGGGGGAAGTTGCATGAATAAATTTTTTAATTGGCAACAGGATTTCAGTACTTATCTCCCCAGCAGCATCTAAATAGCAATATTAATTTAAAAGCCCACATTCACTAATTGCATCAAAAGCATAAAGAATAAGTTTTCAAAATTATCCTTTCTTCTGCTTTCAGATTTGGATAGATTTTAGATTGTGGGTTATGTGCAGGATTCTCCAAATTCAGACAGCAAACTATCGCATATTTCTTCTATTTCATGACAATTGATAACTTTTAAATGGCAGTGTATCTTTGGAACAGATCTGTTCCAAAAGAACTGAATCTGTTTAATTCCCATGATATCACTTAGGCCCTGATCTTGCAATCACGTTTGCACAGATGGACTCCTGTATCCAGACTGAGCTCACATATGCCAAAGAGGCTCCAGACAATGAAGGCATTGGCTCATGGAAATCCAATTGCAAGATCAAGACCCTAATTCCCTTTAGTTTTGTCTCTTCATAATGAGAGCTGTCAATTACTTATAGTAATTAGGTGGGCAATGGATGTTAATAGGATGAGATTTTAAATATGCTACTTCAAAATTATATGAATAAATCATACAAATTTCTTTGTCTGTCTTTTGCCATATGTCCTCCTTTAAATCTATTTCATTTGGTTTATATATATTAAAAAAAGGCACATAATACAGAGGCACCACAGTTGACTTTGAAGAACTTTAAAGGTGAGGTGAAACTTTTCAATAATATTGACAAAAAAGAAATTTTAGCAAATAATGGAATTGTTTGATTTGAAAATAAAGTTATGGATTTACTACTAAGGATGCTTCACTTTGTTATTTCTATTTTTTTGTTAGTACTCACGAAACAAAAGTTTCTACAATAAATGGCTTTTAATTTGTACATCAGAGGGAATGAGATTGCATTGCTTATTTTGGTTATAAAGACATGATTCACCCCTATATTCTTTATGCTTAAAGTTGGTGTCATTTATTAACATCAGTAGAAATCTGATGGGATATCTTTCATTTCCTCATAAGAAAGATATCACGCAAACGGTTGTCAGTAAAATGCAGATTTTAATCCATTTTCCTGAATGTAATGCAACCTTATGCAAATGACACATTATAATATGCATAGTTGGTATGCTAGGCACTGGATGTCTACTGTGGAGAAAACAAGCTTAAGTTAGGCAGATATGCCTTCACACTGCAGAATGCTCAGTTGCCAGATCGGGTCAGTGCTAAAAAATTACAGGTTCCAGTATTTTAAATAGAGTCTTTGCAGAGAGCACCATTTAGTAACTGCGCAGATCTGTTCATTTCTCCAAGCAGAGGCAATAATTGGTAACTCTTGTCATCCCCTACAAACACTGTGTTCCTCCAAGAATAGCCCAGTGTGATTAGCTCTCAGTAGATTGGCTGTTCCTTCACCAACTCTCTGGAGTGGCTTTTCCTCTATGCGCATTTTCAGATAAAGCCGCTGTAACGGAGCACAGCTGATGAGTCATCTCGCTGAGTTCTGTACATCTGTTCCAAAACAGTTCATTGTTTTCTCGAAAAAAGAACAAACTTCTATTTTTAAGAAAGTCTGGGTTCACAACATTGTTATTAAGGGAAAGCTCAGGCAGACATCTTATAATCTTAGCCTGTGACATGAAGAGCACTCCTGCTGCAGCCCAACAGAAATACTTAGTCTAAAAATGCTTTTTTTGTCATTGTTTTTCTATCTGTTGGCTTTTCTCCCTCCTATCTAAATGCCGAATTCAAACTGTGTTTTCCTTCCTAAATCACATTTCATTTCTAGGGATTAGGGGTGATTCAAAAGCAGTTGAAAGCCGAATGCAGCTGGAGTGCTCATCTAGTTCATGTACAATAAGGACTCTTAGCACTTCTGCCCATTCCTGGTCTTTTGAAATGAAATATTTCAGCAGGCTGTTTAGTTTACACTTCTTCAAATAACCATAGATACACACATCTAAAAGATCAAGAGTTTAAGCTTTCATTTAAAAATAGACCATGAGTATTTCTGCACTATTGAGGAGTCACAAAGGATGATGAAAATGTATACTTGAGCTGTGTCATGTACTGTGTCTTAAAATTATTAATTAGAATGGATTAATTTAGATATGGCTACTGGCATACTCTAACACAATACTTAAAATTGAAGGTCGGTTGGCTAGAACTTAAATGTTTCCAGCTTGTTTAATATTGACTTAGCAATCATCAGAAGGACTTTATTGCTCATAAATTAAATCGTTGGTTTGAATATTTGTTTAACTCTTAAGACACTCATGTCAACTTTGGGATTGCTAACTCAGTAGCTGGTTAGGATCAAAAACTGGGAATTGAGGAAATAAAGCTCATCAGTCAGAAAAACTGGAGTGTAATTGATTCTGCCTTTGAGCTGGGAAATAGACTTCTTGACTTCAAAAAGTTCTTTGTACTGCTCTGCAAAGATCAGACTCTCAAACGCTAAACCTTAACACTTTTGCAAGCAGTAGGATTTTAATTTTCACAGTGAATGTATTATGAATTTATGAGGTTTTTAGGACACTAACTGGGGCAAACTAGCTTGGTAAAATGATATAAGTGAGCATATAGATGGAAGTGTTGATAGTTAACAGCATTCTTTGGAATAATAATTAAAAACACCACAACTGTAGATGTTTTTCTACAAGATCAAACCAGGTGAAAGGGAAATGATAATGGTGGAAACAAGAACCGGTCTGAAGAGTTGAATGGAGGTCAATATCTAAACAAAGCCTACAAAAAAGCTGGAGAGTGACTTTTTACAAGGATTAGTAGTGATAGGACAAGCTTTAAACTGAAAGAGGGTAAGTTTTTGGAAATTAGGAAAAAAGTCTTTACTGTGATATACTGCAGGTCGCCCAGAAAAGTTGTGGATGCCCCATCCTGGGGAATGTTCCAGGCCAGGTTGGTTGGGGTTTTGAGCAACCTGGTCTAGGGAAAGGTGTCCCTGCCCATGATAGAGTGTTAGAAGTAAATGATCATTAAGGTCCCTTCCAGCCCAAACCATTATATGATTCTATGTTTGCATCTTTTGAAGGGACATGTTAATATTTTGCAACAGAGTTATAGCCATAGTGAGGAAGGAACTCTTATTCTTCCTCTCTGAAGCTTAAAGTAGAAAATAATATTATGTTTTCAATACTGCAAGAATCAGAATATTTCTCTCTGAAAGTGTCCCTTGGGCTTTCAGTTATGTCTTAGGTCTGCTGCATTTAGACCCCAGTAATTCAAGAGTCCATAAGATTTCACAGAAAGAATGGTGAACACCATCTGCCTCTTCATATTCAGTTTCTTTCAAGGCAAGGATGTAATAAAATCTCATAAACAGAATAATTACCAAATAAAAACTGACCTTTTAAAATCCTCTGTCCATACAGGAAGGCCATTGAATGTTCTTCCAGTGTTCTTATAGCTGGAAAACAACGTGCTTAATTTTATTTCTGGATGGATGTCCTTGTGTTGACATTGTCTTTTATCTTAAAATAGCTGTCCATCTTGATACAGTTAGGCATTGTAGCCATGGCCCTGTTCCATATTTGCTTCATTCAGATAGAGAGCTCAAGGGTTTTAACCTTATTTGTTTAATTTTTCTTCTCATAGAATTAACCTTCCTTTTCCTTCTGAAATCAGAACATCCTAGTCCAGTTGGTATCTTTGCAAGACCTCTCACACAGCATTCAGGGGTTTCCCAGGTTCCTTGTATACTGGAAAAGGTAAATGTGGTGTTCATGTTGCTGCTGTTGAAAGTGAGAATGCAGGGTTGTTTGTTTCAGAAAGTATCGCCAGGTTTTGCTTTTGCATTATAAAACCTTTAGCAGTTAGGTAATGTTTTGAGATGTAACACCTTGGTCAGCTTGGCACTCCCACAGCTTTGCACAGCTGAGGGAAACAGACTGAAGTTGAAGTAAAAAATGAGATGTTATTTGTGCCTTTCTGTCAGTAAATGGGTCTTGAACCTTGGAATTCTTCCCGTTCCTGGATTGTCTTTCACCGTACACAGTCTAGACTTATTAACTTTGCACACTGCAGTTTGTGTTGCTAATCTGCGTAATCCTAGGGAAAAACAAATGTTGACAGGTAGAAAAACTATTAAGCCCAGTTGGCCAAGTATCCATTTATTTCATTACAGTTTCAAAGGAAAACAAGCA
This sequence comes from Haemorhous mexicanus, assembly GCF_027477595.1. Classification (NCBI taxonomy): domain Eukaryota; kingdom Metazoa; phylum Chordata; class Aves; order Passeriformes; family Fringillidae; genus Haemorhous; species Haemorhous mexicanus. Next base: position 53,668,130 of record NC_082343.1, read on the forward strand.
TTACATGGTAATGCTCTGTGTGCAGCTACATGTATGTGGCACACACACAAATCAAAGCTGTGTGCACACTTGTTTTTCACACCTACAAAACAACTTTTACATTATTTTCCTGATTTTAACCAAATTTGACCAAAGGGTAAAATTTACAGATTATGAACTTCCTGTAGGATTTTGGGTCAGTAGGTAGAGGGCTTAAAGGTAGGTCTCAATTCCCTTCCAACTATGGAAAAAAACTGCACCGTAAATTCAGCCTTTATGAGACACCAAAGACTCCATGCTCTGGAGAAATACTTTACGAAGGCTCAACCTTGGAAAAGTTCCAGTAATAGGTTATATCTTAGATTCTGATGTTCATAAGAAAGCTAGTTTCCTTTGTCTCGGAGCTCAGGGACCCACTGCATAAACTGTGTTAGAATTAAGCAAAACTGCATGTCTTAAGCATTTGACTTAAGTATTCTACTCTCGTATCATCTAGATAGGTCTCTCTTGAGTTCTTTGAAACTCTTGCTATTTGTTAGTCTGAGTGATCAATCACAATGTATCTAATGCTTATACAAAATCACAGCTTCCACATCTGGCTGCTTGCCTTTGCACCTGATGATTTCTCTGGAGAAACTGTATAAATTAAAGACAGAAAATAAAGGGTATTGTAGAAGTAAAGGCATCGCAAATACACTTAAAATACTTATAGTTCAGAGGAGAAAAATGTATGGTCTTTACTCTTGGGGTTTAGCTGAGGATTTATTTAAGGAGCCAGAAGAGAGCTGACAATAGCGTAAAAGGAACAGTAAAAAAAGAATCACAATTGTACAGTATGAACAGAGAAGTAAAAATGAATAAAACTCTCAGTCAAACTTGGGAGTTTTTGTAGCTCAGGAGAATGCTGCGGCTGCATCCATTCCCCCAGGCTTGGTCATTAGCAAACTTTTTACTTGTGAAAACTGTGCAAGATTGTATTGTGGCTATGGTAACGTGCAAGGCACAGAGCAAGGGAAGGAAGGCTTTAGATCAGCTAGAAAGCACACACGGTGCTCTGTGTGCTAGTAATTTTTTACAAATATCTGAACTGTCATTACTGAAAACTTTCTTCTCTCAGAGAATTTCTGTATCTCTGACTTCTCTGACCACTTTTTGTGCTTTTCTTAGAGAAAAGAAACAAAGATCAAACAAACAAACAGCTCTATCTATGAAATTTTATTTGCACTGATGTTAATTGGGCAGGGATTTGGGGTTTTGCTCACCAGTTTTAACTCTTGCTGTCTCATGTGGCTTTTCTTTTCTTATTTTTCTTATTAAGCTCTTTTTTTTTTTTACTGGAACCCAGACACTGGAAATGTTGTATGGCCTGTTATGGCTGACTTGTATAAAATGAACTGAGAACTGACCTTTTAATGCTTCCTATGAAATTAAAAGCTATTGTAGGAGAGTATTTATATTTTTTTTTTTCTAGTGCGTGTACACATCCTGTGGAAGTCTTCCTCTGCAAACACACAATTCTGTAAAATCTCTCTCTCTTCCACCTCCCTTTGGCCCCTACCCCATGTGTATATATATATATATATTTGCTAAACTCTTCATCAAGTGTAGAAGCATCCTGGAATCAGAAAATGAAAAACAAGGAATGTGATGGACATTTTGACAGACAGTTGTTTATTTATTTAGAGATAAATTGTCCTTTTATTACCTTCCCAAGAATGCCTCTTGGTCCCAAAAGGAGACTGGAACAGAATATCACTCATAGTCACTTGCCTGATTGATTTTTTGTTGTTGAATAAGGAGTAATTTGCCGTGGTGCCAGTGAAATACCTTCAGCAGGAATTGTACTCCCAGCTGAATGAGTGAAGCAGGGAGACAAATTCCCTATTTTGCATGGTCTTGTCCTTGTCTGAAGAAGAGACCTACCTATTTCTGTAAAGCAGAGTCAAGTCTAAAAATAGACAGGACTAGGAAGCAAAAGAAAGCTTCACTTCCTGCATTCATGCATCAGTGAACCTGTGCATGGCCCATATTTGTTTATTTGTCTTACCTTTACATGATTAGTTTCTTTTCTTTTATCTGCAATAATTTTATTTTTATTTTATGAATTAAATCAGCAGATGTCAGTTTAAGATGATAGAAAATTGGCTTTTTAAAAAGTTGTTCTTCCCCCTCTCATTTTTGAAGAACTTGTCTTCAAAACTCAGCCTTCCCTGTCATATTCAGGATAACACTATTGTGTCCTTTGTCTGAGATTCTGATAAGCATTTGTTCCCTGCTTGAACACAAAGACAAAACTCTTCTACAGCCCCAATGGTATACTGGTATCTATTTTTTGTGATGTCTTTAATTTCCATGTGAATCTGAGCTTGTGATGAGCTATGTGCCTTCTCACAGCCTGCGCCCAACCCATGGGAATATGATATTGGAAACCAGTGTGATACCAAGACTCAGTAACTTGAATATATTTCTGTTGCTGTTTCAATCCCATTTGTCCAATCAGTCCCAGTAATGTGCGAATTGTGAAAAATCCAGTTGTTAAAGTGGTACTGACTATCAACATGAGTTTTATGCTCAAACCTCAACCTTTATAAATATTCCTGGGTATATTAGTTAGATGGACACTACTGTTACAGTTTATTGGAAACTGTTTGCATAGATACAGAGGTTTACAACTCCTTTCTACCAGAAGAGTTGCTAATAAGGAAGGCTGAGCTTTTTGAGAGATCACAATATTGGGATTTGTTCAGCTTCCAACTGGAGAAGGTCTGTGTGCACACAGGATTCATTCCAGAGAGGTCTGCAAAACAGCAGCTCTGTTTGGAAATCTGTCAATGCACAGGAATTTATTGAAATGCCTGGTTTCCCTTACAGGCTGTGACTGGAGTGGAACAGAGTAACTAATCCATCAATGCAGTCTGAGCTTTGATGTTGGGCACCATTATCAGGCTCCATGGAAAATATGTCTTCAGCTATGGGAAAGAAATGAATAATCTTAATGTCTTCTCAGATTTGGAAAGCATAGTATAAATCTGAGGTTTGAACAAAGTATTTTCCATCAGAAAGCTGAGCTGTGAGAGAAGCAGGACCTCTCAGATCCACCAAATCCTGTTGTTATTACTGAAAATGCACCCATGTGCATACACATGTACACAGAGCTTGTGGGCAGTGGATACCCAAAGCTTTTGTAAATTAAGACTTCTGAACCATCAGCTAGATGTGACCTCGTGTTTTGCTGGGGTTTGACAATGGGGAGAAAAACATCTGACTTATCTGATTAGAAGCTGGTCGCAAAGTTAGTTTCAATTATTCCTTCTAAAAATATTGCTTCACAAAGCAGTCTTCCTTTAGCATGTAAAATTTTAAGAGGTGAAATATTCTTACTCTGAGACTCACTGTCAAAGACACCTTGAGAATTTTGTTATTGAAAGTGCACAAAATTTGTTCTTATATAACTCAGTAATTGCAAGTACCTGAATGACCTCGAAGACTGTGCCTCATTTTAGGAAGAAATTCAACCTCCAGATTGTCCAACTTGCCCCAGATTCCCAGATTTAAAGAGTTCCAATGCTTTCGAGCTTGCACATTGATTGTAACTGTGATTTATTTTTACATGTTTGACAATCCATGCAGGGACGAGTAAAAGAAGGTATTTGTCCTTCCAGATGTCCTATTCTGCCCCAGATCAGGTTGCTTCAAATGCCCCATCTGCTCACTCCTCTCCCAGCAGCAGCTCCTGCCCCAGACTCCTGAGGTCTCCCTTGCTCCCTGTCCTTCAGACCCTCCCATGGCCCTTCCCATCAATGTGATGTACACAACAAGTCTGTCCTACCATCTCCTGGGGTGTAGTTTTCATTCAGCAGGTTAGCTGAAGCAAGCCCATGGTGGGGAAAAAAAGTGCAGCCTGCCTGTGGTACCTCTCCATCTCCCCAGCGAGAGCTGCAGGTGCCCATGAAGGGTGAGGAAAGAGGTTTGCTTCTCCATTGGAGGGAACTCTCAATTGCTGGAGGGAGGGGTTTGCATCCAGGGTACCAGATCTGCTTATTTCTCCAGGAGACAAGGTTTATATTCCATCAAACTCTTTTTATATTACCACATGACTCCTAAAATATTAATAGTGGGCAGTCTTTTAAGTGTTAGGTGTTTTGGAAAACATTACATTAATATTTCCTAGTTGAAATAAGGAGTTGTTTGTGTTGAAGGCTTGGGAAAGGTTTTGAATTGACAGCCTTTTACTAACCTAATAATGCCATCTCCACAGATGGACAGTTTGATTTGTCAACTCAAATCCTGTGGAGAGGGAAGGGATGATAGTAAGAGTGAGGCAGTGGGTGTGGTTATCTGGGCAGCCAAAGGCAGAGCAGGCATTTTTCCTCCCTGGAAGCATGTCCTTGCAGAGGGCAGGTGCAAGGAGATTCCTGTCTTGCCTTTGCTGCTGTGTTGTACACTCACACCCTACTTTAATGTCAGTGAGTCACGATGCTTCATTAAGTCAACAAGATTTGCAAGAGTTTTTTTTTTTTTTTTAAGATGTGCATAAACCCAACAACAACATTAGTGCTGATATTGAGACTGAAATAGTCAGTCTTGCAACAATCAAACATGGATTAACTTAGTTCTGCAGGAACATTTAGATCTTTAGATACCTGAGAATAAATCTGTTGTAATTTTTATTTTGATCCCAGAAAAATCTTGGAATGAATGGGAAGCTTTTTCTTATTTCTGCATAATACACAGTAATTGATTTTCCTGTGGGTGATAATTGAAAGGGTGTTAGCCATAGTCTTAGAGGTAACAGACCAAAATTAATATGTTAGAGAAAATCAAGCTGATGTTCCATGAGTTAATTCCTTTCTACTTTAAAGTGTATATTTAGTAGCATATTATGTTCCCTAACATTTAGCAGGTACATGTTTTGATTCCATTTATTCAGGTTTATGGTTAAACATATCCATTTACACATACTGCTTTAAACACAGCAGGATGGAAGCACTATTCATTTTATCCATCTTCAGTTTTTTGCATTTATTTTCATCTTTTCCCACTGTGCTAAGATCCTCAGAAACATTAACATTTTTGATGCTGTAATATAAGTGAATCACCTCAATGCCGTGTTTTAAGTCAGTATTTCTCTCCCCCATCCCCACAGTACTTTGGCTTCATCCCCACCCTATTAGCTTAACTCACACCCCCAGCATTGCATAGATTTTATCAGTGGTGTTTAAATACACTACTGTTACTGAGGGGTTAAGCAGGTAGGATGATTGCACTAATAAAAATTGATAAGTAGTCAGGTTATCCTTCCTAATTTATTGCCATGGCAACAGACAGCACATGTGGCTTGTTGCTGAAGAACAGAATGCTAATAATCAAATGTGTCTTACCCAAATGAATATATAACACAGCTTACTAATACAGTGCCTTGACATTGTATACATTACTGAACAACAGCATGCATTAATTCTGCATCTAAGCTCCTTGATGCATATGCTCTGGAGAACAAGAAAAATGAAAAAGCACGTCTGCTACATCAAAGCTGTTCATTAAAGTAATGTATTTTAAATAGTATATATAGTGAAAGATCTAATTCTCCAACACTTATCTTGTTTATTTCAGTATGTGGTTGGTATACTAGAAAAATGAAGTAATGTATAGTCATTGTGAGATGGCATAAAAATAACCAACACAGCACAGGAGTTCAATTAAGCAATAATCTCAGGGAAAAATGGTAGTTACTAGCAGTTAATGGTTGGTTTGTTAGTTAATGGCCCAAGGCAAAGCTGAAAGCAGTTAAGCCTCTAAGAAACTGGTTGTGAATTATGGCAAGAATGGTTTTGCTGGGGATTTTTCCCCCATTATCATAGTTTATGATAGAAATAATGTATTTTTAAAGACAGTAGTTTTTACACAGGTTGTTAACTGGAAATATGGTGTTTCAAGGAAATAAATAATTTTCTATCCAAAAGGGACAAAACCACAAACTTTAGATACATATGTAGTATATATTTTACACATGTATATCCTAAACGTATTTCGTATTAAATATCAAAACTATGCTATAAATGCATTTAATATCTTAGGGATCATGTATGAGTGTAATTGTCAATTTGAAAATTTCTGTATCATTGAAAATCCACAAAGTTTATCTGTGTGTACATACACATATATACATAGGCCCATATATGTATGGGCATACTCTGTGTTTACTTTATAGGCACACAGAGAAACACACAGCTTTAACCTTTTTGCCAATGTCTTCTCTATATACTTCAGTCAACTGATAAGGAGAAGAAAGAACACAAGAAAAAACTTTCAAAGTTGGCAAATCAGGTCATCCCACTCATCCCAGTGTTCTACAAACGTAAAGCCTCTGGTTCATCTGAAATCATTAATACCATCATTGTTTCTTAACCTGAGATCTTTTACCATACTCTTTTGCTTTCCACATACTATTAGAATTAATTTCTTTACAAAGTCTTCCTTTCTCCTAAAGGCCTCAGGATTTGCTATAACCAGAACGAGCCATGGACTCAGGAGGCTTGAAACAGGGATGCTGGGGAATATAATATTGTGTCTATTTTAACCCAAAGCTTTGTTATGTTGAAATGGATATTTTGCTCATGGAAATTGTTGGGATGCAAGTGCAGTCTACCTCCAGAAAGCAAAAGGGTGATGGGGTTTTAATCAACTTCCCGAAAGTATCTTGATAAACTGAAATGGTTGGTGAAAATTGCCAGGATGCTACAGTAAAATAGCTTTACAGTGAATCTGAGGTGAGGCAATTTCAGATAAGACAGGAAACCATAAAACTGCCATGAACATAAAGAAAACTATATTTACAGTATGAGTACCATTTATTCATTCTGAAAATTTTCATGATTTCTGTATAGCATTAGATCATTTATTTAGATGCTGGTGTAGGTAGGGTGCCTAGGAATGGTGAATTTAGACTAGATTGCATTCTGCTGCCCACTATTTTTGTACTTATAGAATAATTTTAAGTTGGATATGCAAAAAAGAAAATAAAAAAGAAGACCTTCTTCCCTGAATTTCCCAAGAGTGAAGGTTTCCCATAAGATCCTCAAAGGATGGAATTTTATATAGGAGCTTCAAAATAACTTTTCACTTTTGAAAGCTGTTCTTAAACATGTATAAATATATGTAAAAAAGGTAAAAAGGTTTTTTGAAAAGTCAATAAATGAATGAGCAGTCTTCAAATACACGTATGCATTGTCTCAGCTTTGCCTTCTTCCAAATTTTTTTCCCAAAGGACTCTTAGCAGTGTGCAATAAAATAAAAGAATGACCACACTGCATAGTCTCTCTGTAGATAAGGCTCATTTCTGAATACTGGCAATATTCTGTCCTTCCTGCTGTCCAGCAGAGCTTTCAATTAGTGCTTTAGGATACTTTTCTTCCTTTCTTCCCAGGTACTTGAGACTCACCAGTGAGAGCTGCTCCTCTGAACAGGTTTTACTGGGATTGCAAAGGAAGATGCTATTGTGTGGGATCTCTTTCAAGTCTGAAAAACAAGTAATTGAACTATGAGACAGTGGGAGGGTGGTGGAGGTGGGAGGAAAGACTCCTTTTCTTAAGCTGCTGAACACTGTTATAAATACTTGTAGGAAGGAAAGAACTCAAAGTTCCTCACAGATACCAAACAAGTTTTATAGATCAATTTCAATCTGATGTACCATGAAGAAAAAGGCAGGACCACTGGGCTGAATCACTGAGCCAGGTAGGCACACTTAAAGGATTGGATCAAGAAGACTATTTCTAACATTTCCTATAAGAACAAACTGCAGCAGTACGTGTTCATGTTCCATGAGGCTTTACATTGGGCTCAAAATGTCAGAAACTACAGTAGTTTAACTACTTGAAAATGTTAGAAGAAATATTGCCTGCAAGCCCAGAGTCCTATTATCTTTGACAACTATCTGTACCAAAATAGCTCTTCTCCCAGTAGCAGTCTAGCTCTTCATCTATTTAAAATCATTGAGGTTAGGTCTGACCCACTGATAATATTTCTATACTTTTTTTTTTTTTTTTTGTCCTTTTAGAAGAACATTACCAATTCTGGTGTCATCACTGAACACAGGTTTAGTTTTAGCATCTATGGACTAAAAGGGCAGAAAATATTTAGCTGCAGTGACATGACAGATGACTCTGTCACCCTAAAAAGAGCAGTGCTTTCCTCAGTAGTGCATCCTAGGGAAGATCTCCAGCCATTTTCACAGTGATTTTAATGTAGGAAATCAATAATGTGAAATGTACAGGTTGAGAAGTCTTATGGTTTTCTGACATTGGACTTCCAAATCATCATAATGAAGAGTTGCAATTATAAAATGTCTGTTAGCTAGTTCGGGGCTGTCTGTATCAGCAGGACAGGGTGAGACTGGAATGTTTTACCAGCTATTAGGAAGTTTTATAAATCCCTGATTCACTTACCTGAAAAACCTTTCCTCAAAAATCCTTGGGTGATATTGCCCTTTCTCAGAAAATGGATAGTGGATAAAAGAAATTTAGATTATTTAGACTGAACTGCACCAAGTCTAATGTGAACTTCGTAGATAAGTGACTTTTGGAGCTAGGAACTCTGAGTCAGTGCTATATTATGTTTTTAGTGTTACTTAGACACCAAGGGCTAAATCCATGAGGGATGGAGTTATTACAAGGATGAGTATCTAAAATAGCACCCAGCTCTGCAAGTTCTCCACAATGTGGGAATGCAGAAAGCCAGATAAATAAAATGACCACTACTGAAGTCATCCAGCAGGAAATAAGAACTTGGGGCATTGAAGTAAGTCCTATATCAGACTGCAGATGGAAAAGGGATCCTCCAATTGTAAATTAGTGTGTGAAACTTCCCCAATATAAGAAAAGTAAGCTAGAACAGTCAGAGGTTTGATTTTTTTCATCTCAAACAACATATAAATCTAACAATGTTAAGAGTGTTCTTGTAAGATGTTGAAAGACCCAGGGCAGTCACCTCTTTGAAACTGACTTCTTTACCTGTGAGGCTGAATGGTCATTTTATTGGTTTCATTATAATGTGAATGTTCGATGTTCGATCTCATGGGTTGAATTAGTGTAAACAAAACCTTTCACAATCCAGATGAGTACTCTAACTGTTGAATTATTTACTAAGAGCAGACAGTGGATTTCATAATTATCTTAATTCTCCTCTGAGTAAGGCTCAAAACCTCAAAAACAACAACCAGTTCTACTTTGCTGTAAAAATGGAAGAGGAAGACATCTAGGTAGCAACATCCTCAGAAACGTGGATTTCAAGGACCTTTATGGACTTGGACAGCTAATGTATCATTTTGAAAACTAAGCCCTTTTCTGTATACAGCCCCAGGGCCTTGCTGTACAAAGATAAAATAAAAAGGCAGTCCTACACCCTGGCTTGAAACATGTGGTGCTCTATGTAGTTCTACTTTCCTGTATATAAAATGATAGCTAGAGATATTTTTTGACAATATTCAATCACTAATTAAATGAATTCTCATTTTCAGACACACAGAGTAATTACACAAAAAACCTAAAGTCACTGAAAAATGAGTGCATAGGATCACTGAAAAATCATTCCCTTAGTTCTTGCAAAGCACTTTCATGGCTAAAGATGCTGCCTAAGTGTTCAGTATTATTAGTACTATGTGTAGATTATGTTGCCTCAGTTGTTCCAGATCATGTCTAATCAGGATTTTTCAAATAATTCCCCTCTGCGTCTGGAGAGGAAATTAAATCCAAAAGTCTTCTGTACATCTGAAAGTATTTTGTGTCAGAGTTTGAGAGAAGCTAGAGTCAGACATGAGGACAGGGCGGGGAAGGGGGAGTTGTATTTGTCAGGAGACAGCAGCCTTAGGCAGTGAACTATTTGTTCAAACAACAGTGAGAAATAGGAGTGGAGAGTGAGAGTCATATATAGAGAAAGTATCAAAATAGGGACAAGAGACAGAAACAGAGACAGGAACATGATTCCGTAAATGAGCAGGGATGGGTAATAAAGAGAAAGCTGAGGAAAAAGAATAGTGGAGGATGGGAGGGAAGTAGGGCCTTTAAATGGGGAGCAGGGTAGGTGCTGAGGAGAAATGAAGCAATCAGAAATCATTACAGAACTGACGGCATGACCTTAATTTTGCCCTCTTGTGCATGCACACCACAAGTCCATGTTTCATTATGTAATCTCATGCTATTTTTTCCCCAGGATGGGCTGTGTCTCAGGAACGCCTGGGAGCTGTGCAGCGGAGGAGACAGCTGCTGTGCAGCCTGGGCTGAGGGAGACACGCCGTTCTTGGGAGTGGGGCTGCACACAGAGCTGCTCCTCAGCTACCAAAGTCTCTCTTAAATGAAGTATAAAACCACCTCTTAAACATAATCCTGACTGTGTCAGCAATGAGAATTTCGCACTAAAACCTGTACATGCTTTCTTAGAGTACCTTTCTTGGTGATATAAGAGCCATGGGGCCTTGGGCTTCTTGATAGAGTAAAAAGCATTTTAATCCCAGAATGCTCTGAAATCCACAGATCAGGGAAATTCAGGGACTGATACTCAGAGCTGGGTTTCAGTATACTCAGAGTGCAACAACATGACACCCAATGTCACACATCAGCAGAAGAGGATAGGACTGAATATTGAATAGCTATCCAGTCAGGATATATAATCTCCATATACCATACAAAGATGTTGTCAGATTTAAGTCCTTTATAAAATATAGATAAGCTGTGATTCTGGGTAGACCTTGGAGAAGTGGGGAGAGAAAGGCAATGAGACTTTTTCCTTCTCATGTAGCATGTAGCCCTGCTTTGTATGGTGCTGTTTTTTGCCTCAAGTTTTTTAATAATTATCCTCATTTCTTATTCTCAGTTCACATGCCTTTCTGTCTTATTCAGATCCCTCTTTTTCTGCATTATAGTAGATAACTTCTAACTTTCTTCCCATTATCCAGGAGAAGAAGGTGCAGTGTTGAACTCCAGGCACAAGAGTTCTCAATCCTCTGGTCAAGGAAATGGAAGCCCTTGAGTTTTGACCAACCAGAATTGGAAAAAAAAAGCTCTTGGAGCTTCACCCCTACATTCTAGATTGCAAGTTACATAATTTGGGTGGAATTGTCAAATAACAATTTGCCAGATCACGGTTGAAACAATAATATGAGAAAAAACATCATAGCCTTTTTGAAGGCAGCAGCAATTGCTAAAATTTAAATTTTTTATAAAGTCAATTGCAAAAAAAATCTTATAGCAGGAAGATGGTGATATTTATTCCACTATAATTACAAAGTTGCATAGCAAGGAACAAACGTAAACACACTGATGAACATGATATAGGCATCTAGACTCCCTAGGAAAGCAGAAACAGACACACTCAGTGCAGCAGTTAACAGCTCCTAGAAGAATGTTAGAATTAACATTCCAGAAGACTGGAGTTAACTCTAGAGAGTTAACTCTCCCAGAAGATGAACAAATATTATTTGCCAAGATTTTTGGGAGATTTTGATAGTCTCCTGCAGTATACATTTTTTCAACTAGGAAAAACAATTCATTCACCTTTTGAAGATGTACTGTATTTAAGGCTAAGCTGTAATTAATACGTGCATTGATTTTGTGGTTGGAATTTAATGCTTCAAAACCAAAGCTGTGAAATGGCACAGGGAAGAAGTTGTAATTTAACAAGAGAATGAAAATAGCTGTGGTAAGTGTTAAATCTGGATAAGGGGAGATAAAAGGTGATAGTTCTTGGAGAACACCTGGAATCAGGTGGGACTTGCTGGGTGAAGTTTGACATTGGAAGACTAAGACTGGCAAATAGTAGGGAAAGGAAAGCAAGTGATGGAGGCAGTCCTGGAGAACTGGAAACCCGGGTTGGAATCTAGGAGGCAGATGGGCTTATCTGCTGGAAGGACTACACTAGCTGTAAAACATGCCTTTAAAATAACATTAAAGTAGCAAAATGGCACAATGAAAAGCTGTAAAATACTGAATAAACCTGTGCAAGTGCAATGTATTGCAGGAGTAACTTCTAGGAGCTCTGCTGGTGAAGAAGTCCTCCAGGACCATGAGCAGGAATTCTGGAGAAATCACGCTCTTTAAGGGCGGTCACATAAGCAACCTGTACTTCTTGTGGTTGGAACCATGTATGTATTTCACCTCTTACCATCACCTCTTACTTTTCTTTGAGTGGAGTCCAATCTCCTGCTCAGGCAACGAGTCTATACCCATCTCTCATTCACTAGAGAAAGAACTCAGAGACACCCTCCTTTACCTGTCTTTAGCAGATGGTGTGTGTGTCCTTCTCAGTGCTTAAATTAATCCCGTGTCAATTCTCTGATGCTATGATCTATCTTTGTAAGGGAAATCCCTGCTCGATTATCAGCTTCTACTGGAAACATTCAGTTGATTTCAGCAGAGAAGTAAGAGCACAGCCAGATGAGAACAATTTTAGTGGATGATGAAAAATGTGGGAGCAGCTATTGGGGTTCTGAGGGAGAGGTTTTGCTGTGTACAGCTTTCATTCTGAAATAGAGAACAGTGGCTTTGTCTGGGTTGAGGCAAAGAAAAAGGTATGTCTCTGCTGCTGTTTGAAGATACCCCCAGTTTCTATTTGCAGGTGATACAGAGAGTGAAAGGTGGCCGAGGGAGTGCCTCCTGGATAGGAAGTGATCACTTGTTTTCAACTTCTGGTTTCATGAATTGATAATTATCTTGTTATTGGTAAGACTTTATTATAATAAAAAGAAGAAAAAAAAAAAAAAAGGAAAAAATGAAAGCCTCTAAAGAGAAGAAAGGGAACCTTGTGCAAAGGTGTGCTCAGCAGCTCTATTGCTTTTTCTTTGATTTTTCTTGGGCAGAATTAATCTTCTGGAATGCAAGTTAATCTTCAAAAGGTGATTTTCCTTTGGAATGCAAATTATTATAGCGATACTTCCCATACCACTGAGGGAATATGGTAATGTTACTGTGCACTGATCCAACTATTTCTATTTACAGCATTCAAATACTCATAGACTTATCTTCATGACCCCCTGTGAAACAGATAAACATTGGAATTGAAGTTATACTGCTAGAGACACTGAGGTAAAGTGTCCAGTCCATGGCCTTCCAGTAACTGGCGAATGCGTTCAGTTTCTATTCAAACCTACCCCTGGACAGTTAGTGAACTGCTTACAGCTGTTTAAAATTACTTTTGTGAGGGACAGTAACTGCATGAAATAAATGTATGGACATACTTATGTTATACTTATGTCATAACCTTGTTCTGAAAATCAGCTTGGGTAACTATTTACACTGCTGGCCACTGCATCTGGGTGCATGAGCTGGTTGGCACTGATCCTCCCTATGGTCAGCAACACTAGAGGAACAGAGCCTTAACATTCTTCCAGCCCATCTCCAAACATATAGTTGAGAGTTAGGGATAGCCTTCTTTATCTGCCTGAAGGTATCCTGAGGTCATCTTTTCCTAGGCATAACATTTTTTTGAGATTTTTGGGCTCACTCCACACACCCCAGAAATGTGAGTGAGAAGAACAGAGATCCCAAGTTCATGCACAGATATATGCTTGAGCTTTCCTTTCATCAGTGAAAACAAAGTTTGTAGTATTGGGGCCGAGTCTTTAATTTCCTAGGTCTCTGCCTGTGCTACATAAATTTATGCCCTTCTTTGTGATGGTCTTTTGGAGGGACCTGAGACCATCCCTCCGGGGAATCAGGTTTTGTCTGCGTTTTATTTGTGTATGCCATGGTTGGAGGCACTGCTGCCAGTGATAAATATTTCCATTTCAAAGTGAGAAGATGCAGGAATATCTGCTGAGATATAGGTATCCGTTGTATAAATTTAATGCTGTGGAAGAACTGAGTCACACATCACGTTTGTGCCTGTAGTTTAAATTAGGGAGTGTTTTCCATAATATTTTTTTGTGCAATGTGAGAGGAAATCAGAATTTGTGGGAGAAGTTTGTTACTCAGAAGAAGTATCAATCTTTTGGCACTTAAATCTTGTCATATATAGTTTAAAATTAACTGTTGGTTCTTTTTCAAACTAGAAACCTTTCTGACCTTAGAAAGAGCAGTCTAATAATATTGCCTGTAAATGTATTTATTGAAATAAATGTTTTGTTAAACCTGCAAGAGGGAGAAAAGTTCATGTTTTATTGATCTGTTGTTCACTCTGTTTTGAACTTAGTGGTTTGGTACTAACCCTTCATGCAGATATTGATTATTATGAGAACAAGGAGAAAAAGATTGTGGGGGTGGAGAGAGTTTGACAGGCAGGGCTGTTTAAATTTGTTGAAATACCCACTGAGAAAATCTGAGAGGTCTTATTCAATGGAAAGACCAAGGCATATTTACATGGAAATGCATATGATTGTGATTCATTTGAGACTAAAACTGTGTGAATGAAAATGTATTAGAACAGGAAGACCTAACGGCAACAGAGATATAAACCGGAAGCAGAAATCCCTTTCAATCTACAGATAAATAGGCTAACTGTTTTAAAATATGCTAAAATTATATAATATTTAAAGGAATCCAATATCTAAAGATCATTATCAATATTTTTACATTTGTCCCATCTTAATTTTGCTCTTCTGAATATCATTTAAGTTGCTGAGTTTTCAGAGCTAAACCTCAGATTTTCATAATGTTCTTACATGAGGACAAGTATTGATTTCCTTATTTATCATCTGATTTTATTAATCAGTAGAGTAAGTCAACATAGAATGAATCTGGAATTCACTGCCACAAGGTGCCACCAGGCTCAGTGATCTTCAATGAATGATGATGCATTAAATACATAATGAGAAATTCTGTGATTTCACTTCTCATAAGAATGATCCTATGATCACCCTTCCTTTTCATTGAAAGATAAAGCATGACCCCTAAGATTCAAAGTGGAAATCTGGTTTGCATCATGAAGATATTTGTCCTATAGACACATTAATCCTCCTCTTGATTTCTCACCTTTTTCTTTGAAAGACCACAGACTAAATACTGGATTTGATATACCACCACTGTGATAAGGAAATGAACATTCTGGTGTTGCTATCATATTAATGTGTATGCTCTTTTTAGGATCACAATTTGGATTATTTTTGTTGTCTTTGTTCCTGCTAGTATTGCTTCTGACAAGATTTCATTGTGGTGTGTATTGAATCTTAAAGTTAGCCCAATCCTGTATCTCCAAACTCAATACTCCAGACTATATTAATTTTTAGAGCTGAGTAATTTGCCCTGATTTTTACCAGTTAAATTGCAGTACTTAATGAAAAATATCAGGGCCTTCGTATACAATGGCATCAGGGAAGAATACTGTGCACTACTCAGTAAGGAGATCCAGTGCTAAAGTCTGAGATTTTCCATTTTTGTGGGGTCTAATTTTCCATGCCACTTAGTTGGTATAGATGAGGTTTTACATGTGGGAGATAAGGCACCACATCTGAACTCAGATTAATCATACTCTGTAAAACCTTATTCAGTAGTACATATACAAATAATAAACATAGAAGGAAAGGCCATTGACAGTGTAAAAGTATAAGAACCTATTTTTTCTGGTTTTTTTTGTCTATTTTTCTTTCTTTTTCACCATATGCCATATGTAGTTATGTGCATAACAAACTGATTGCTATTATTCCTTTATTTGATGGTACAAGCATCCACTAGAGAAGTCAGAGTTCCCAACTGTACCTTTTCTCTTTGATAAAAACATATCTATTTTGCTCCTTTATGTAAATGTGTTGCAGTTTCCTTTGCTTCTTCAACAATGAGAGGTTTTTTACTATATTTTCTAGTTGTTTAATTTCTAGAACAGAAACTCCTCCCTATATAATATCCCTAGAACTACTATGAAATCACATAAAAAATAAATGTTATCATGTTGTCCTTGATATGTTTTGTCACTCTAGGCATAGGTGAGCTACATCATGCCAGGGAAGATACTGTGAAGGACTACCAGCAGAGGATATCCCTTCCAGAATTTCCAGGTTGGGGTGCATAGCACAGCTGATCCATCCCGTTCTTTTTGCTTTGCACTCAGGAGAGTGGTTTGTGGAAGAACAGGACTGTAGCATTCCCCACAGCTGTGTGTGCATCCTTGCATCTTTTCTCCTGCTGCTTGTTTAGGGAGCAAGCTGCCCCTACAAATTGCCTCACTGGCTTGTTCCTGACTATATAGAACAGGCAAGCTTCTTGTGGTCCTTATGCTGATGAGGAAGGAATGGTTATGAATCGAGTGCTGAATTAAACAAATCCCAGTAATTGAAAATCAATATTTTTCTCAAGCTGCCATCTGCAGGTGTTTAGCTGCAGACCGCTGATGCAGTCGCTGAGCCTTACGCATGAGATGCTGAGACACTGCTGGGAATTAATTGGTGAATTAATTAGAATACAAAATGAGCAAACAGAATGAGGTTCAGGAAACAGGTCTATCTGTGTGGATATTTTCACCATAGGAGTCTCCCTATACCCTACTGGGCTCATGGTGTCTATCTATAATCCCAGGGTAAGAAAGTTCAGAGCAGGCAGTCCTCTGAAATAGCTGTCAGCACTTTACTTAAACATTGAAGACTGTCATAACCTAATCCTTTTCTTGTATAGCATGAGTCCCTTTCAGGCATACTGAATAAAGTTAACAGTCACTTACATGAAGGAAGTAGATTGTTCTGTAAAGCATAAACACCTTTAAATTCAGTTTTTAAATTCCCTTGCAGCTGGTTTACATTTCTTTGTAGAAGACAAAAGTAAAAATGTATTTATCGTTTTGCCAGATACTTCTGAGAGTGATAGCATTACAACTGCAGGTGTGCAGATGCCAATTATGTCTTTTGTAGGCTAGATAAAGGAATAGCAATAGTGTAATGTTTGTAAATATTTACTGTAACTTAATTCAGTATTTCTTTACCAAGTTACTCATCCAGACTAACAGGCATATTTAGAGTTTGTGGAAAAGAGGCCTTATTTTTTGTCCCATCTCCTATAATTTGCATAGTTCATCTGTTTCACTTCCTTTTCCAGCATCTGCTTGTCACCTAGACTTACTGGTTCCTCAGCTACATTTCTGACTGCTTTCTGCAGGATTCAGTAAGGCTCTCTTGCAGCCTTCGGTGTCATGCTCTGCTCTGCCTCTTCCAGGATGTATTTCACACCCTATAAGTAGGGAGAAATCAGCAGTGAGGTAAAGCCAGCACTAAGGGTCTGCTTGCAATAGATGAAAAAGATTCTCAATGCCCCAGTACCTGAAATAACTCGAGCTTCTAATGTTTATGTAAACAGCAGAAAAACAGTTTTTGAAGGTACTTTGAATGCTGATTGTATCCAAATGACTGAAAAATGCAGGTTGAGACCATAAACTGAATGAGGAGAAGGGGTTACTACAATATAGTAGCAATAAACATGTAATAATGCACCTCGGTGCAGCTGTGTCAAAGATTTTAGAAAGGCAGAAAGAAATGAAGGAGTAGGAAAGATGAGAATATAAAAGATTATTTGGCAAAATGAAGAAAATTCTCAGGAATATTTACAAAGATCACTTGCTCTCTTCCCTTAAAGCCTCCTAGCTGCCCTGGTTGCCATGTGGGCTACACAAAATCTTGCCTGGGAGAGCAGACTTTAGTTGCCTCACATCCAAAATCAGAAGAGAGAAGAAAGAGCTACTATAGAGAAAAATAAATTAACCCAGGGGATTATTTCTAGGCAAAGTGTGTACTTGAACACACAAATCATCCAGTCTTCCTTGGCTGTATTAGTGAGCACAAACATACACTTCTGGAGCCTGCCACTGCATTAAACTTCTGCAGAGGGAATATCAGACAAGTCAAGAAGACCTGTGCAGGGTAGAAACTTGGAAAAGAAATATTTTACTATTTTTAAAAATTGTTTCATAAAGATACTAAAATTGGATCCTCAAAATCCTGTGTTTGGCTCAGCAGTGGCTGTCATACTTAAGAGTCTGAGTCTGAGAGCCAACTACTACTGAAGACCCCGGATATCTCAGTGATGTATACATCATGCATGAACCTAAAAGCCCCATAGAGTCTGCAGATGTTGTCTTCAGCTGCAATAATTGCTGAGAAGAATCAGAGGCTGAGATGTCTAATGTCCCATTTGAGCGTGGTCCATCCTAATCAGTGAGGCAAGACTTTGTGAATAGCCATTGGGAATTCTAGAAAAGAGAGAAGATCTGAACTTTTGAATTGATGCCATAGAACTGTGGAGGAACCAGGCAGTTTTCCCCAAAAGCCATAGCCCAACACTGGCTGATGGTGCCTTTGCTACATCAACAAGCTATTTTGCCTTTTATTTGATGCTACTGTGTTTGAATAATTATTTTCAATAGGGTTTGTACATATGTAACGGGGTTTCACCATAGGGGCTCATTGACAAAAAAATTCTCTTCCTCTTGCTCAAAAAACTCCTGATACTACCTTGCTGCTAGATTCCACCAAAATTTTAGCTACAGCTGTCATATCGTAATCATCTTGAAGATGACACCAGTAGTTTACATGTAGCGTTTATGGAAGACCAATTTCTAGTTTAGCTTTATCAAATGCTGAATATTTTGCTTAGGAAGTCAGTTGTCTTCCTGACTGTGCCTTTAATGTTCTCACATTGGATTCCTTCATAACACAGTACATTTTGAACTGCTAGTAATGTGGTCAATGCAGCAGACATTACCTTGCCTGAGCTCTTTTGTGGTGTGGGCTATGTGGGCAATGCCCTTTTAAACAGCCTCCTTAATAGAGTGGACCAGTAAAAATAAGTAAATGCTCTTTTTGGCTTCCATGTGACCTTTCTTCACAGGCTTCATAAGAGTTTTCTCTACCATAGTGAGTGACATAGTGACAACACAGGCATTGACATAATTACACTTCAAATACAGAATTGAAAGTAACAATTTAAAATGTATTCCTATAATGCTTTTCATGTTTGAATCAATGGCCACTTTTGATTTCTGATGAGAAAATATTTCATTTCCAAACACACGGCAGAGATGAAATTTTTACTACTTATTATTCTGTTCTTTTTCCTTTGGCAGCCTTATTAAAAAAAATAAGAGATATAATCAGCCTTTTTCTGTGACCCTTCTTCTCATCAGTCATCTAAATAACACTATATTCTGCTTTTTTAAAAACAAATGGATGAAGAGATAGAAGCAATCTCAGAGGAGACTGTTTCAGTGAGACTGGGAAGTGGGATGTGATAATAGAAGACCCCAAAACAAAGTGAAACACATTCCAGCAATGCCACAACAACTGCTGAGGGTTGTATGCAGAGTATATTCAGGAAAAGCACAAAAAATTTAAGATCAAATTAATTGCAGTGTTAAGTCTGCTTGTCTGAATTTCCAATATAGTAACCTATTTTATATGACAGTGTCTGTCTGTAAAACAGACTTTCACAATGTGCTAAGTGACAAAAAACAACCTGGCAAAACACGAGTCTGCCAGTTGTAGCCTATAAAATGATTAAATAAAAATGACATTACAGGGTTCTATATTCCTTTTCTTACTGATTTGCTGCTCAAATTTGCTCTGCTTTCCAACAGAAGAAAAAAAATGTTGTTATTCCACCCTCCACCTCCCAGTAGCCTGTTCTATAAGCACTCCCAAGAACTGGGAATTAAGCCAGGACTATGTTTTGATTTAGATACTGCATTCAACAGTGTTAGTAGTACAGGTGCTGCTGGACAGATTAGGTCTATCGGGACACCTGCACAGTCCCTTATATTTTCATTATGGTCTTAGTAACACCTCTGTGAAGGTTTCACCATGTAGGGAGTGCAAAATCAGAAGACTCTGGGTTTGCATGAACATAGCCAGTGATTTCAGGCAGACAGCTGTGTTCAGGTGTTGTAAAATATGAGATAAAATGAACCAACCCTGACCACTAGATTAAGGGTTTGTTTGTAAAGGAAAAAGAAATGGAAATCTATTTACCTTGAAATGGTGGCATGTCACAGCCAAAAATAAAGAAACCTGACATCCCTTTTAATCACCTGTATTTGTAAGGCAGAGACACAGATGGCAAGAATGCTAAGAGGATGTTTCTTGGGATCAATATTTGCTGCAGGTAGTCCTTTTTATTCTACAAAAGCCTGATTTTTGAATTCCTAGATGTTAACTTAAAAGTTCTCTCAGAATCATCCATAGACTATCCATACAAGCTATTGTAATATTTTCTATTTTTCTGATTAGAAGCACTCAATCTTTTAACAAAATTTGAAAAATTGCACTCAGTCACACCAGATTCCTTTGTTTGTGGTTATGGTCAGAATTCTATGGATCTGGTGTCTGGATGCCTCTTTCCAACACCTAAAAGTCTTGTCCTATGTTATGTACACATAGTATGAGAATATCCATAATGTCACTCTTCTGCTGAATACAACAGACAAAGTAAAACAAATCTTGAATATGGACAGGAGGGAGCATGTTGATCAGAAAGTAAATACTTGAAGATAAGGTATTAGCTGGAAGTTTTGCTATATTCTATTGATCATATAGATAAAGTAAACAGTGAAAATATTCATAAGTAATAAATGCTTCAGTGAAGGCAGTAATACCCTTTGCTTTGCCAATAGACCGTAACTGCTCAAACCAAAAAACTTTCTGCAACCTTTTTCTTAGTTATTCAAAGCATTGTGCTTAAGGTTACTGAGCAAAGACATTGTTTTAACTGCCCACGTATCATAAAGAGTTAAATTTAGATATGTCAGCATTTTGATTTGCTCAAGATACTATCCAGTATCTCTGATTTTTTTTTCAGAATAAGAGACTCTTAATTCAAAAGACTGCTGACAGAACTGACATGAGTGTATCACATCAAGCACAATATGTTGTTCCTTATTTGGAACAGTACATATTGTTTTTCTTCCTCTGTGGATGTTTATTTGAAGGATGAATAGGTCACTCTTAGCAGGAGAGCTCATCATATGAGTGCCAGATACAGGGGACAGATGAGTCAGCTCCACACAGACTACAAATTATGCATGCAAGATAAAACTATATTCATATTTGCATTTGACCTAAACTTCAACTTTCAAAAATAAGTTTAAAAGAAATTATTCTGAAATTCAAAAATTGTGTTGCAGAAATGAAACAGTGCAAGCAACACAGCTGAAGAACAAAGAAGTCTCTGCTGGTAGGAAAAGAACACATTGAGAATGAAATACTGTACATCAGTGTGAATGAGCTCAAGCCTGTATTTAATACACATTTTGAAATGTGTTTATCTGATGCATGATTGATCGATGCTACTGCAGTGTTCAACTCTCAGCCACTGTCCAGTCATTGCTTGTCATTGTAAAATATGGCTTGGTGTGGAAAAAAACCACATTTCTTTGTGGATGGCAGTACAAAACTTTATTATTTTTAATTAAACCTGCATGTTTTGGTTACAGAACTGTTACTGACTGCTTTTTTTCAATATGTACAAATGAACACTAGGTGGGAAAGTCACAGAGCTCCTTACAGGAACTGCAGCAAAGTCTAAAAAAAGAACGCTGCAGTGAATAAAAGCACAATGCTGAATATGGCACTCATGTCTATATTCTCTCTTCACTGTCTAAGAAATGGGAACTACTGGACATATGACCCATTATTTCTTTGCTGTTTTGCTGTCATACAGGCATTTTATTATTTGCAACATGTGTATGGATTCCAGAAGCGTAACACACGATGAATAGTATACAAAAAACCATGAAAATAGGCAAGGCATATTTGCAGCTGTGTTCCAGGGTGATGGGTATTCTAATGTGCACATGTTAACCAATTAAATTGAAGCCACGTGTACTAACCATCTCAGAAGAAAGGCTAGAGATCTTGCAAATAGTCTCATGAAATAAAAATTTATATTTGATTGTTGGGGAGGCTGTTGTCTGGGGGAGTGAGGGAGAAGAGAAAGTATTAGTCATTTTACTCTGTCAGCTAATTATACCCATTCTTATCCCATTTAAAAGTAATTGGGAATGGAAATGTGGCTTCCCTGAATGACCTACATTACCAACAGTTCTCTGTATTCCTCCTGGGTAGAGCATTTTAATAACTGCAGGATTCCAGACAGTGCTGTGCCTTCATTACGTCCGGAGGTGTGATGGGGTATGCCCCTAAGAGACTGGCAGTGACCATAACCTCATGTAAGCATACAAGGGTCCTTTCTTCTAACCCACTTAGCAAAAGCCAGAGAGACCTCAGCAAATCAGAGGGCTGGGCAGTCACCAGCCATATGAGGTTCAACAAGGGAAAGTGCCAGAGTGCTTTATCCAGGGCAGCCCTGGATAACAACAGCTGGAGAATGAGGGGCTGGAAAGAAGAGCCACAAAAAGGGACCTGGGGGTCCTGGTCAATGGCAAGTTGAATAGGAGTCAGCAGTGCCCCAGCCTGGAAGGCCAACCCTGTCCTGGGGGGCATCAGGCACAGCATGGCCAGCCAGGCAAGGGAGGGTATTGTCCCACTATGCTCTGAGCTGGGGTGGCCTCACCTGGAATGCTGGGGCAGTTTTGGATGCCACAATATAAAAAGACATTAAACTCTTAGGGAGTGTCCAAAGGAGCAATGAAGATGGTGAAGGGCCTTGGGGGGAAGCTGTGCGAGGAGTGGCTGAGGTCACTTGTCTTATTTAGCCTGCAGGAGACTGAGGGGAGAGCTCATTGCAGATACAGCTTCCTCACAAGGGAAGAGGAGGGGCAGACACTGATCTCCTCTGTGTGGTGACCAGTGGCAGAACCCAAGGGAATGGCTGGAAGCTGAGTCAGGGGAGCTTTAGGTTGGATATCAGGAAAAGATTTTTCCCCAGAGGGTGGTTGGGCACTGGAACAGGCTCCCCAGGCAAATGATTACAACAGTGACCCTGAGAGAGTTCAAGGAGCATTTGGACAATACTCTTGGGCATATGGTGTGACTTTGGGGATGGTGTTGTGCAGGGCCAGGAGCCGGACTTGATGTTCCTGATGGGTTCCTTCCAACTCAGCTTATTCTGTGATTCTGTGATCAGCATGCTGTGCAAGTGCTGCTGGCTCACCACACTTTTCATGACCTAGGATATTAAGGAGACCTGACCTTCTGGTCAGAGGTCAGATCAATAACTAGGTGCAACTTGGAGATGGTAGCATCTTCTGCAGAAAGCATTTAGACCCAGCATCACGTGCTTTGGTTTGGCTTTGTTTGTTATTTTGAGTTGCTAATAAAGCCAATTCCACCCTTTAAATGCCTAAGTTAGATTTTGTTTTGAATGTGTGATCTTTGTCTGGAATAGGATCAGAAGAGCAGCTGCCAATTTAAATTGTGGTACTTAGGGAAAAATAATCCCTGACACAATTTACAAACCAGAGATACTCCTAGTGGGAACTTTGGAAGAGGGGGTATTGCTGAGAAGAGACAAGTGGGAAAAGGAATGAGTTCCAGAATGATTGGTCTTGAATTGATGGTGTGGTAAGAACAAGTTATGCTTGCTGAATCCCATTTTCAACTCCTGTTCCCAAACAAACTGAAAAATTGAAGATTATGGCTTTCCAAAAGATTATATATGGCTTCTCCAGCAGGTAATGTTAGTTAGTCGTGCAATGCCCTGTCTGTACTGATGTCAGCAAGTGTCAGCATGTTTTGTCATCTCTGTACGCATAATTTGGTTGTAAATGGTGACCACTGACAGACAGTGTCTCCAAAGGGTATTCATTGTCAACTGGTTTGTTTTGGTGATCATATCACTTAAAATGAAAACCAAAAAAACAGTGGGAAGATTTGTTTTCTGCCTTTCCTTTCTTTCATAGTTTTTCTCAACTGTATAACTTGTACTCTTTTTTTTTATTCTAATTTTAAGCACATATGGGCATGACAGATTTTTAATGAAAATCTCAGTGCCTGAATACCTGCTTTGACACTTTCATACAACATCCCATGGAGAAGAAATAGGCCTTAACATATGTGAAAAGCTGAAAGAGTAAGTGTGAAAGCATTCCAAGTAGATACAACTCTCTTTTCCAGAGCTGTAAACAGGCTGGATAAAACTTTAAAGTAAAATACCTTTACCTCCTGCTTGTTTTTTGCCTCACTTACTGGTAAGACTGCATAACAGGACTAGTCACTGCAAAAAACATTTCTTTTCCAACAGTCTGCCTCTTAACAGGTTTGGAGTTTTGTTTGTTTGTTTGTTTGTTTGTTTGTCAGTTTTTTGTGTGTTTATTTACTTGTTTGTTTGTTAAAAAAAAGGAATGAGACAAATTTCTTTTAAGCCCTGTGATGAGAAAGTTCATAAGTAAGTCTGATGGTCTTTCACACTTCCTTTGCATATACAACTCTTTCAAACCTTTCAACTCCCTTTGGTGTCTGGCTGTAAACAGTAACAATGTTTATTGCTTTATGTAGTACTATGTGCTTCTACAGTCCTTGAAACTGTAGAAAAAACAGTCCTTTTAAATCTCTATTTACAAGAAAAAATGAAACATCTGCGAAACTTGAATGTGTGGTTGGATGTGCTTAGCAGCAAAGAAATTTAAAGTGAAAAATCTGCAGGTCTGGTCAGTATCCATGCTTGCAGGTCACTTATGTCATATAGCCCTTAATTAACCCCAAGTTACAGAACCATTTAGCACAGAACTGTGGTTACTTTTCTGGTGTCAAATTATTTTATTTGGAAGAAATTGCCATAACTCTCTTTTTATAGAAAAAAAGGCACTAACACAGGAAAAGAACACACCTCTCACTGTCTTTTTTCCCCTTACACTGGGTTACAGCAATGCTATGAGGTACAGAGAAAAGTGAGTGACATTTGTATGGAGGATGTCTATGAGCGAACCAGGAATAATTTCTGCATTTGTGAGGATGGTGCAGTGTGCATAGCTTACAATAGAGCTGCTTTTGTGAATAAAACAATGTTTCTGCAGTTTCAAGGGCTTTTGCTTCCATAAAGCCTTCTATGAACTGTCCAGGGTCTCAGTGAAGTTCTTCCCATCTCACATCCCTGTGCAAATCTGGCATAAAAACCAGATTAATAAGGCCATTTAAGGAAATACTCTACAGTGAGCATGGATGTAGCTTTCCTTCATCTTCTTTCAACACATTGATAGATACTTTGTTGGGGCTTACTAATGCATTTCCAGGGTCAGTAGAGTCTTGTCTGCCTTCTAACACAGACTTCCCTTCTCTGTCAGCACTGGGAATAGTCTATACCATGTCTGCAAGGGTAATCCATTAGGAACAAATGTAAATTGATTAGGAATATGTTCAACAACACAAAACACTTGGAATAAGCCTCTACCATGATTTTATTCCAAAACTCACATTGAAGTAAGACAAAGATTAAAACATTAGTTAGATAATGGATCTGTGGCAAGCAAGTTATTCAAAGTGTTTAAACTGACTGCTCTTTGCTCGTTAGTCAGTTTTATTTTGTTAGGCTTGTGAAATCTAGTGAACCAAAAGTAAGCAAGCAAACAAAATATTATTCCCTAACTATTAGTGAGCTTCCATACTTTGCTGTTGGCTGAATTGCTCACTGCATAAAATAATATTGGCAGTGAGAACAGTGAACTCGATAATACTTGCAGTGCAGTCCGAACCTTTAAAGCACTTTTTATTAAGTTTTTTAATTTCTTAGGTGTCAAGACTTTTAGAAACAACACTACTTTATTTCAGGCCTTTTGAGGTGAGTTTGCATTGAAATGCAACATCGTGGTGTGGTGATGTGCATCAGAATGTGACTACATGATGCAAGAATGCAATGTCATTACCTGATGGGATGCTATGAGGCATATATACAAATGTTGTGATTCAGCAGTGCAGACCTACAGTGCTTCCCCTCTCCCCATAAGATAAATCCAGAAGGTATCACTCATGTTTCACACTGAGCACATTGCCCGGAGGATGATAATTGTGGCAATGACAGAGAGCAGAATGAAGAAAAGAGCAGAGGACCCATAACAGGTGGCTGATGCGTCTACAAATGTGTGTTGAAATGATTTGCAATGACTGCTGGATATTAAAGAACGTATTTGAAAAACAGAAGGTAGCATTTCAAAAAATGTTGAAATAACTATGTCCCCTTTTCCAAGGGGTGCTTATTCCAAGTATGTATAGCTTGTAGTGGCTGCTGCCAGAGAATTGTACTTCTGCTGCTAAAGTGCAAAGCATAAAGCGCAAAAATACTTAGTACTAAGTGTTGTCTGCCTCAAACCTTCAGGCTATTGCTTGCCAGAAAGCAGCAACCAAAGCTGGTTCAGATATAGTGAGTATAACAGAATATTAGCACTGCTCTACAGGTGTAAAATGCTTCATAATCTCAGTGATATGGCCAACTAGGACTATAGTTATTTGGTAAGACATTTTTGTAAATGTGCCCATCATCAGTACTTCTAGTGCTGTTGTATGAATTGACTTGCAGCACTCTTTAAAATGTTTCTGAAGGAAATGTTGTGTATAAATGTTAATGTCCTCTTTAAAACATAAGAAAATAAAAATCTGGGGAATAAGCATGTTTACATATGTTATTAATACTAATTATTTACAGGGAATTTATCTTTTGAATATATAAGGATATATATTTAATGCTGAAGATGTGAGATCTCAGATGATTTTTTTCTGTTATTGAAACTCTAGCCAACTTGGCGGATATTTCCTTTCTTTCAAAGAAATCTATCTACCCAGTTGAGTTTTTCCAAGGTCACCAGTTCTAGTTAACATGCAGTTTTCATAGCTGGTTGATGAAACTGTGAATCATTAAAGCCTTAAAACATGTAATATCATCCTTAGTAGCTCTTACCTTTTCACATACATCATGAATATCTCTTTCCCTTCTTTCTGCTGGAAAAAAAAATAGACATGAACATGATGATAAAGAAAGTCTGGGTATTTACTGTCATACTCTGGGTATTATCAGTCATATTCCTGTGGGTATTTTTTTCCTCTGTCACCTTTGCTCCTGCCAAGCTGTTTTATAGCACTGATTTTTTTCCTCTTGAAATTAACATTCTTAACTAGCTTTATCTTCTGGCCAAGCTATGTCATATCAAGCACTGTACAGGTCCACAAAGGACTTATAGCTTTTCCCCACAAAAGTATACTGTTGGTTAAGGATGTTACCTGTTCACGTTCAATAGACCCTATAACTTAAAGAGATAACAAGTTTATATTTGATCACATTTTTCCTAAATCAGTTGTGGCCAGAAGAACCTAGGCTGCTTTGACCAGCTATTTAACTGTCTTATGTTTTGTCTTGTTTTTCTGTTTATTTCTTGATTTTTTTCCATTTCTAGTGCTTCCCAGAGGAAAAAAATAATTTTAAATGAGTTACAGTAAGTACTGTAGAGGATATAAATTTCTTTCTGTTTGGGAATACTGCGTCATAAGTGCTCAGGTAGAGGAAAGGCATTTTCAATTTTCAGGCATAATGTTGGTCAAGAGTGCCTGCTGATTCATTCTGAGGAGAGTGAGTCAGACAAGCTAAATTAGGTTTCTACTCTGAATCATCCTCTATAGGAGACTATCTTACTCTGCTGACTATAGACAGAGCCTAAAGAGATTAGCTACACTAGGCTAAAATTGCACTTTGTCAATACCCATTTCCTTACTGTCCTTTTCTGAAGTCCATTCTATTCTGAACCCTGAGAGCTAATGGATGAGAATAGGATAGCTGACTCTTGACATTCGCTTGTTCTTGAAGAGGGGATAAATGTAGAATTCATATAATCCCCAAAGTATTATTTTCCAATATTTTTTGTATAGTAATAAGTCTACTTTTTCAGTAGAAGCACAATATCTTAAAGTAGTAGAAAGAGTTCTTCAAGGTTGCAATTATATTTTTGACTTTCAACACAGCTGCCTTTAAAATATGAATGCAGAATCCTTAATAAAATGGGCAAACAGCTGCTCTGATTCTGATAATAACGCCTTGATATTCACATCAATAACCTTTGGTTATTTTTGTTTATTGTGTAGTCTAGATGCTGATAAATGATCAAAGGTAATAGTACTGGAGATGGACTACAGCTGTCCACTAGTATACAGAACAGATATTTCATGAAAATTGTCTTCATAAATCATTTAAAGCCATACTCCAATTTTTCTTCCACTTGAACTTCATCTGGAGCAGTTTACATTTATGTAGTTATCTCTTTAGCTATATCTTCATATATTTATCTTAAAATGGTTAGCAAAATCACCATACTTTTTTGGTACATATTTTACCACTCCAAGCCAAGTTTATTTTGTGGTAAAATATAAGATGTCTCCCCTTTCAAAATAAGGCAGTTTTAGTTTTCTCAGTCCAACTTGAAACTTTAGAGTTGCAGGCAAATCCCTTTTTAATTTTCCTTAATGCATTTTTTAAGCAGTACTTTTTACCCTCATCTAAAGGAGTTCCCTGAGTTCCTCTAGTCCTGTTTCTCAGAGACAGAAGCACAAGAACAAGGCAAATTTGTATGACAGGGCATAAAGAAATAACCTTCACTAGCCCAGGGTCTGTGGACCATATTTTCAATTGTGTGCACCAGCTGTGGCACCCTTCAACCTCCCTTCTCCCCATTGATACTGCAGCTTTGACAACATTCGTGTATTACCAGGGTGTTGATGTGTGGCACCATTTTTATTACTTCTTTCAGTTGGCTTGATCTCATAGCTCTTATCCTCCAGAGAGTTCAATTGCAAGTAAAAATACACAGCAAATATTTTTCATGTGGTTGACATAGAACATATATTTGCAACCTGCCTCTCCAAGAGTATATTGCGTGTAATAAAGGCAGCAAACAAATAATGCCTCCCACTGCAAACCATGAGGGATGGGTTAGAAAGACTGGCCTGTGTCTGTCCACCTGAGATTAGTAGCTGGAGAAGTTTGATTTGTGCCACTGACAATAAGTGTTCATTTTAATCTGGCTAATGCATTCAAAATTCACAATGACGGTGCATTGCAAATGCAGAAGAAACAACTGCTGCATTAAGCATTATTCAAATTGAAAAGTCAAGAACTTTAATTTTAGGAACTACTGAAATCCAGGGACTCAATGCATTATGAATTTTGTCCTCCTCTGCCTGGTTGGGTTTAGTGACCCTCATACAACTTACAAGGAGATGAGGCTTATTTGTTCACAACATTATTGCCCTGTTCATAATATCAGGGCTCATCTCAACTGAACTTCAGCAGGTAATGCTCTCAGAGGTCTTACACTCTTATAAATTTAATGAAAACAGTTTATTTTAAAGAACTACTTTTTACCCTCATCTAAAGGAGTTCCCTGAGTTCCTCTAATCCTATTCTCAGAGACAGAAGCAGAAGAACAAGGCAAATTTAGGTAAATTTTCCTTGGAGTAAATATAAGTAAAGGTAATATTCTTGCCTCAAGTGTATTAAAATTTAGGCAATTAAAAATATAAAAATGAAAAATTAATTTGTATTAATTTTTAACCATATTACCATTTTTTTGCATCATTGTTGTCGTCCTTAGTTTTCAAAAAATTATCTGTTCTGATTTGTCAAAGGAAAGAATAAGCTTTTATTATTGATGTTAATAAGCTTTTGAAATGGACAGGTCTTCTCATGAGACCCAGGTTTACCTGGGATATCAATGCCTGCAAAATAAGATAAATAAATGCAGAAAAAGTCCCTTAATTCCCATTAGAGAAAGTATTGTCATCAGTGTTCCTTACTGCAAAAGTGACATAAGATGAAAATATGTGATGAAATTTGAGTATTATATTGGATTTTTGTCTCCCACTGTAAAGCCATAAAAATGATAGTGTCAAGAAATAGAGCCTATGTAAACAGAAAATTTAATTGCATTTAATTGCAACTGCTCAGTGGTGGAACATTTAAATCCAAAGCAGGACCTATAATTGTTTCAGTTGCATTGTCTGACTTTAATTAACATTTTGTTATACTGTAAATGTACAAAACTATCAATGAAAATGAGTGGACATTTAAAAGTGTAATGCAGTGCACAAAGCCACAATAATAAAAGAGCTTTGATGCTATCAAAGTTCAGGAAAAAAATAAAACTCTCCCCTTTTTTAGGTTAACTCAAGCAGTCAGGATGTAAGCTTTTCTTATATTCCTTTTTATTTACTTTCCCATCACATAGATGAATGAATTTTTAAAGGATATATGTTGCTGTGTTTAATGTTTATATGCGATGCCTGAAAGAAAGTATTTTAATTCAGAAATGCATTCAAACTACTTATAATTTCTTATTCATCTGCGTTTAGACTCAGACTTAAAATCAACTGAAAAAATCTCGTGCTGAGTTTAATGGACGAGGAGCCAGGCCCTTGCAGCGTGGTCATTGCCAAAGACTCTGATTCTGCAACTGACTCCATGTGGGAGTCAATTGAAGTCAATGACGCTTCAAGAGGGAAGCCGAATCTGTCTGTGCAAAGTCAATTGCAGGACTTATGCCTTTGTAACTAAGCATTGTGTTTGCATCAAAAATGCATTGATCTGCTCTCTGAAGAGCATAATGGAGGCCTCTATTCTCAGGGTGGTATTTCTCTGCTCCTTCATGTCTCATCCTGATTTTCCCTAATTTATATCTATACATGCTCTGTTTCTTGAGACGTTTTTAATACGATGTGTGACTACAAACATTTTTGTTGGGACTTTGAGAACAGATTATTTGTTTACCAAGCTTTTTAAAAGAAAATGGTGCTGAAAAAGATATCTACAAATATAGAACTACTCTGTAAGCAATATGAATATAATAAAAACTGTGTCAAAAACTCTGCTGTATCTATAAATGGTTTAAAAGGTTAATTGTCTGAGTTTTACCTAATGGGTTCAGGTAATTAAAATACAAGGGAGGTTTGGGTTTTTTCTCTAGTTTTTTTCCTGTCTAACTAAAAGGAGTAGAAATCATTAAATCAAACTTCACAGTTTCATCTATACAATGAAGAAATGTGTGTTACCCAAAACTTTAAAAGACATTCAGAATGACAGAGGTTCATATACGAACAGACAGGACAATTATCTTTGAGTAATTGTTTTTTTAGACTAAAGGCTTCAGGTCTTAGTTGTCACACTGAGTTTTTCATATTTTCCCCTTCTGATTTGTGTAACCCAGAGGTTATTAGACACTTCCCCAGGATGGCAAAAAGAAGATTTAAGGTTCTCAGCTGCCTAAATAGATTTAGAAAAACAGATTGAGGTTGTTTGCTTGGAAAAGCAGAGTATTGGCCAAGAGGGAGAAGGCAAAAAGAATCTCTGTGAATTAAGGTTGCTGTACTGGAAAGATTCAGTAAATAAATATTGAATATCATCCAAAACATTACATTTAGTTTGAGCTCTGCCCTGAAATCAGACCATGAACTACAAAGGACTTCCAAGGAAGGGGGCAGGAGCTGATGAAGTTCAGTAGGATGCAGAAATAGTATAAAAACAGAAGTCTATGTTATTACCTTCACTACGAATTCTTGAATAACATATTGTCCCTTTGGTAACATGGGATAGTAGAGCATTCCATTCTGTCCCGTTTATCTATTCCCATGAAATTGTGCATCAGGCTGAGCATGGATACAGTATAAGTAAAAATGTTAAAAGAAAGTTGCTGTTGCAAAGTATGTGTAAGTCTTAAAGACTTCTGGAAGGCTTCTAAAAATTCCTTTGTTTCTCCCAAAGAACAGCTCAGACAGCATTGTTACTATACAGTTTACCATCTTAGCTGTTCATGTACATTTGGTGTCGTGTGCCTATTATGCAGGGTTTTTAATGTAACTAAAACATATTTTAATTAATATGAGCAAAGATCAGTGCAGACCTCTGAGACACCAAGTAGGAAAGTGTTGGTTTTCTCCAGCTTCATAGCAGAGGCATTACTAATGGCTTCTGACTGCCAGCCACAAGCAGCAGGCACAGATGTAAGGTCCATTTTCAATGGTTACTTTTCTGCAGGCAGAGATGCCACTTACCCTGCTGAAAAGCATCCAGACAGGCTGTCCTGGCTGCACAACAGCAGGTTAGAGAGAAAACAGCCTTTGGTTGATGGGTGAAGTCTGAAACTTTATAATGGCATACCACAGAAGAAAAAATCCTGATTCTTGCCACACAGTCTGTGGGGAAGTTACAGAGGAGGAATGAAATGGCAACAGCTGATATTACTGTCAAAGAGAAAGTCCGGCTTTACTTTGTGGATGTGAAAAAGCAGGACACACTGGCTCTCTGAATGTTGCTTTGCAGGCACTCAGAAAGCCTGAATTTCTGGTTTTAATCTGTCCTCTCCTAAAATACACCTCAAACAGTATTTTCATGTTAAAATTGAATTTCTGGATAATTACTCTTCCAGCTCATGCGCAGATTTATGTAGCATTGCTTTTTATATAACTATGTAATTTTGACTAGATTAAGGTGTTCAGTATTTTTTAAAAAGCCTGTAGGTTTTTATTAAAAATCACCAGATTATGTGTTGAAGTAGTTTGCTATAATTAGGACAACTGAATTAACAGTTTAGTCATTTTAGATCTTCTTCTCTCTTAAAATAAAATTTTTTTTTTGTAATTTTAAACCTTTTATATATAGTATTTGGAAAAAAAATTAATAAGGAATATGACAGCCCTACTTATTTTCTGGTAGTGTTGTCACAAACTTCTTCAAAATTTCAGATTAATTTCCACATCATATAGAGTTTTTTCTGTTTGTTAGTGATGGTTAACAGAATGTTTTACTCTATCCTTGCAGTGTAACCTTTTGAAACAAGACCATGCAATTCCTCTACCAGGAAGCCATCTACACTGTAGGTGCTCTGGGATGCTGTGCTGGAGGTGGCATTCTTGTAGGCTTGTAGTTTGATTTGTTGCAAACTTTGTTGACAGGTCCCTTGATGTTACCTATTTCTCCCTGGATCTCAATGAATTCAGTGTGAGGATAGCAACTTCTCAAAATGTTTATCTGAATGTGCAAAACAGAGTACATAATTTTAAGTCCATACAAGACTCAAAAGTAAAATGAAAACACTGGTAGAAGATCCAAGTGAAGTAAATAAAGACAATCTCACCTCATTTACTTAGAAATGTCATGTAATGGTTGGATGGTATTGGTTGAAAATATAATCAGCCACTCTGGGAGGACAGTGCTGGAAGCTGTCTTTCCAAGGGAATTGAATGTTATAGGGAGCATATAATCTTCCTGGATATTGCCAGCTCTGATTAGTCCTGTTAGGAATAGGGTGACACTGTTTACCCATTTTGATGTTTGACTAGTGTATTTCTGCATTTTTTCAGACCCCTGTTTTCATGCATGCACTTAATATTCACAACTTTTCTTCCTGTTTCTTGCTCTGTGGATGGACCTGTCCATGTCAATCACAGAGTTTTCAGTTGCATGCCTCAGTATTTTCTTGCTGATGAAGCCAGTCTGAAGTGTTTCTCTGCAGCCTTACTTCTGGCCCCATTAGTCATGAGGAATTTTTGCTGTTTTAAAAGTGCTCATTTATAAAATCAGATTTGTTCTAATTTTAGGGCAATTTCTCCTATATCCCACTGTCTTCCTTTTCTTAAAAGCACTCACTAACTGGTTTCTTCCTGCCTTTGTGCCAAGACGTGCCTCCAAGGTCTGGAGTTTTCTGGGCTATATTCACGATGTCCTAAAGGTCCACATGCATCCATCATTGTTTCCAGATGTAGTTCTTGTTTCCTCTGGCCATTGTCCACAACAACCTTACCACATAGTACTTTATACACAAATATGTTCCACCACATACCTGCTCTAGTGTAAACATACAACACAGCTGCGGCAGCAAGAGATTTTTTGGTCGGAGGACAGAAAAGAAAATGGGACTCACTCTCCTTGCATCCTCTCCTGCCTGAGCAGGCACCAAGAGCAGTGAGAGTGGGACAGACTCATTAGGAGGCCTGAGCTGGGAGCTGGGGATGACCCCCAACATAGGCAGAGCCCTTGTCAAAGTTTAGTCAGAGCCAGGGTCCATCCAACCACCTGTAATCATCAAACAAACGATAGGTCACAAACCTGGCATGAGATCAGACCAGAAAACCACAAAGCAAGTCAGGAAGAGCAGGGAACATGCGTCAGTACAAGTGTGGATGCTTTGATCTGAGCTTGACTAGAGCCCCTCAGGTCACAGGTCTCAGAGATGCTGGCTAGGCTGGTCAGGGCAAGTGTGCCCATGGGTGCACTCAGGCTCCTCAGAGTAGTCATGTCTGTTTTCTTTTCTGAAGACTGTCTTTTAAAGGGGGAGGAAAAATGTACCTCTCTGCTGAAATATGCCACTCTCTCGTTTCTGTGGCTGGGGTTGCTTGGACGCTGAAATCTCTGACTGGTTGTTCCTCATCTATTTAGTTTTGACTCAGTTGTCTACTGTCTGTCACTTGGCTGCCACTCTCTTTCCTTCTGCTCAGTCACCACTTGCAATAAGACATTCTGACAAACTGTTGCAACTACAACAGCAGCTAGCAAAAGACAAACCAACTTCCTTATTCAATTCTTCTAGCAGAGCGAGGATTGTTTCCTTCTTTACAACAAGTCTTTCACAAATGCTTGTCTTGCTGCCATATTTTTTACTTGTCAGGTTGTTCATGTGTTAATAAAAAACTTTATTCTAAGAATATTGGCAGTATCCCATTCCTTTATTGGTCCCTTTTCCTGAAAGGTTAGCAGTGACAAATGCTGCAAGAAGTAGAACCATGCGATCGTTGTCTATACTGCTCATCCATCTTCTGTTCCACTCAGTAGTGTGCCAATATTCTTTCTGCATTTGAAAAAATGTTTCTTTGGATATTTCAGTGAATATCTGCAGTTTCATTTGTGTGCAACTGACAGCTGTCTGTGGGCTTACAAACCAAGGAGAGAACATGATCACATCAGCAATGCTAAAGGGATAGATAGAAAGTTTTATTAGTCCTAAGTCAGTGATGCACCCTGTGGTACAGCCGCTGATGTGACAGTACTGATTTTCGATATATCTTTATCTGGAATTGTGTTTTCCCCAGTTCACATGGGTGAAATTACAGGAAATTGGATGGCAGATAACACAATACAACTGAACTGGCTTGAATGGATTATTTAAATGCTTTAGGTAACCTGGAATGCTCTGTAACATATATCCGATGACCAAGCTCTTCATCTGCATTCAGGCAGTCCAGTGACAGTTGTCTGCTAGGGTGCAAAGTGCTGGTATACCCAGACACAGGGTATGCTCAGCTAGGAGAGAGGAATCCTTTTGAGTTCATTCATAAAAAGAAACTGGTTTTGGTTTATAGGACAGTCTCTAGATGATTTAGAAACCAGTACTGCCTTATTCACAGAGATCCAAAGTATTATTCTCTTTATGCCTTATTTCCTGGGGAGATAAGAAAGCGAAATGCTCTCAGGCACCAGGTACTCTTCCATGGAGGTGCCTGCATTCACTCAAGAGAAACCAAACAAAAAGCCACTTCCAGCATCATCTAATTGTTGGTCGATACTTGAAATACATAATATAGAGAGCACCTAACCTGCAAGGTGAGCTGGCCAAGCCTGATAGCCAACTTGACAATGAACTGATACTTGCATTCCAAAAGATTGGCTTGCTCACTGGGAAACTCTGGACCTTTTTCTTGGTTTTTCACTCTGTGACAGACCCGCATTAAATTATGGATGCATTTGTCAGCACATCTATGCCACAGGAGCACTCTTTCTTTTGCTGTGTCTTGCTCTCTCCTTTCCCTTCTTTTCCAGCATGCAAATGCTGTTTTATTTTTTTCTTCATAAGTCTTGTGTTTCCTTGCTGCTAATAATACCTATTTTACTTTTCATGACAGTTAAAAAGGGTTTATCAGCTTGCTAATTGGTAAGAGAACAAAACCTCTGCTTATTTACAGACTTACATAATCAAATTTGTTTTGTTGTATAAGCACATCCTTTTCAAACTACATTACTAGACTGCACCGTTTCCCTTTCTTTAGCATTGATTGAATCACTTATTTAGTGACAAATATCATAATGATTCTACAGATGTTTATGGAGCTGCAAAAGAGTACTCAATATTTTTACTGCCTTAGGAAAAGGCTTTATTTTAGTTTCACTCTCTGCACACTTTCCTTGGTAAACTCAAAAAGGAAAAGAGCAAACAGTTGGAAATCTTTAGTTGGCACTGACAGGTCAATACAGTGAGATTATTCCTATAGACTGTAGACTTGCTGTGTGTTTAAAGATAAAAGGTAATATAATTGCATTTTTTTTTTCAAGTTCTTACTGTCCAGGGAGAATGTATTTTTCTAAATAGGATAATTTTTGCTGAATGGGCCCACAAGTGTTCTCAGAAACTGCAGCTGTAGAAATATTTAGGTACTGGCATGAGATTTTGTACAGATTTCCCAAAAATTGGGAACCAACCCACTATTTTGCCACTAAACTGAACATATCTTTCTATATATTTTTACTTCATCTCAGTTTTCAGATCATTGAAGCATCTGCCAAGAAGATACCTCTTTCCAACTGGATGGAAAATTATTCTGTGAATAAAGCAACATCATGGTGTGCCTTCCATGGGATCCTCTGACAGTGGGAGGAACATTAAAAATTGTTCCCACAATTCAGCATCAGACTTACCAGTTTCAGTTTAGTTTTCTAAAACTAGGGCCTTACTTAAAATTTTATTTTAATTGGCAAGAGGTGCCAAACATCAAAAAACATTCAGCAGTGGTGTTTGGGTGCAGATATAATTTTAAAAATTTAAAATATTAATATTTGAGAAATTCTATTGTTTCTCAATGAAAATATGTCTGTTGTTGTTTCCTTGCCTGGGGTCTGATACAACACCTTGTCCCAAAAGTAAGCTTTACTTGAGAACTTTATACAGTTTGGATGAAGATCTTCATTTTTGAATGTCGTGCACATTTATAGATTATAAACTCTGTTTTGACCTATCATTTAGTTGCAGACTATCCTATGAAAAAACACTGCAGAAAAATATCTGCTATTGAGAACAGTGATGTTGTAGCATTTCTTCTAAACAGAAGAATGTTTAATGGTCAATAAAATGAGCTCTTGGCAGTCATTCAATTTGATGATTAAAGAATTCCTGCCTTTACAATAACAATGTTATAATACAAAATAGCATTAGGAAACTGCACTGGTTGGTTTGCAATGAGTCATAGCTGTGCAATTATGGCTCTGCAATCGCCCAGGCATGACATCATAAAACCAACTGTCAAAATACAGTCTTAAAAATTATTTTTAAAAATTGTGGTTGGTTAGTTTAAAAAAGGCCAGTATTCTCTGAGTGTCTTGTGTGTTACATATGTGTGTTACATGCATGGTTAGTCATATCTACTGGCAGATGAGATTTCCATTGCAAGCTTTCATGGGTGAT
The DNA here is from genome assembly GCF_027477595.1 of Haemorhous mexicanus. Classification (NCBI taxonomy): domain Eukaryota; kingdom Metazoa; phylum Chordata; class Aves; order Passeriformes; family Fringillidae; genus Haemorhous; species Haemorhous mexicanus. The sequence continues at coordinate 53,705,378 of NC_082343.1, forward strand.
TTTGCAAATATCACTTTCAATGCCATTAAAATATAAAACAAAACAAAATTTTAAAAAAAATCAAGGGATGGGAGACCTTTATGCTTTTCTTTGAGGGCAGAATATTTTCTGTATGTCTAACTTTTGCCTGCTTTCCCTCAAAGGCAGAAAGTCCTGATGTGTACAGCTGGCTCAATGTGAGTGGTTTTGCCATTGCTCTGTAGTCTGAGAGCTCAGAGAACTGGCACACTTAACATTTCATTACATGTTCTAATATACTTAATTCCTACTTTGGGCTTCTAATGGCCAGACTATGGTGCTGACCTGTTGTATTTCATATGGGCAAAGATAACAGCATTAGAGCCCCAGTGCTTCATCTTGTTCTATGCTATTCTGAGAAGCTTCATCATTTTTCCTGTAATCAATTCCTGAAGTTTTGACTGGTATCCTAAAGACTTTTTAAGTGAGCTGCACTAGCCAGTGAAAAGTCAAAGGAATATGAATACCAAAGGTAGAAGTAAAAATACCCAAGATTTATTTAAGTATCTCTTCTGTCATAGTTTGAGGTAAAAAAGCTTAGCATTGCACTTTTGTCTAAATTTAAAAGGAATCTAAAATTCAAAAGGAAACATCTTTTTAATCCAAAGAATAATTTTAGGATTTTTAGGAGAATGAATATTTTAAGTCCAGCTCAAGTGTGGAAGGGAATCTGCTGAAGTTTTTCAGAAAAATTTGAGACGCAGACAGATAAACCATAGCCAAGCACACACTAAAATCCCACTACTCTGAGCTTAATATCATGCATAAATGTCTTAACCACAAGGCTATGGATCCTGTATCTCTTTTTAATCACTTAATCCACTAGTATAATTCAACGTAAGCTGGGCCAGAGCCTGAGCTGTCCATGTTTGCTTGTTTTGACTCTGCTTCTGAATTTTTTTCCAGTGATGTGTTCTTCAATACCTATTAGAATTCTGTAGAAGAAAAAATGAAAATTGGAATATTTATATGTTCTTTTCAGCAACTTTTTTGGTGCTTCTCTTCAGCATCCCAGATGATCCCTTTTGTCACTGACATGTTTAATGAAAAATCCTTTCCTTAGGATTTTTCCGTCCTGAGAAGCTGAGAGGCCTCAGGAACAAGCTGTAAACAATTATTACGTGCTGCTGTGGAATGCACCAGGTGGATCTGTGGATTGGTCTCATCTGGTTGTTTCTAATTAATGGCCAATCACAGTTCACCTGTCCAGACTGTCTCGGTCAGAGACAAGCCTTTGTAATTCATTCCTTTTCTATTCTTAGCTTAGCCTTCTGATGAAATCCTTTCTTCTATTCTTTTAGTTTAGTTTTAATATATTATATATAATAAAATAATAAATCAAGCCTTCTGATACATGGAGTCAACTTTCTCATCTCTTCCCTCATCCTGGGACCCCTGCAAACAATACCGCACCCTTTCAGTTCTAACCAAACAGCACTGATTTCTTCACTCTTCCTGGATTCATAAAAAAGACTAAGATAAAAAGTTGCTGTAGATGTTTTCTGACAAAAGTGTGGGACAGTAAAAGCAGTCTGCTAGACTTGTTCCATTTTCTTTGCTGGTAAAAGAACAAGAAAGAAAGGCTCCATAACTGGGATTCAAAGCAGGGTGCCTCCAAGCCTTGCTCCCTGTTTAAGACTGAAAGGAGAAAATACGACTTGCCAACCACCACCAAGAGCGTGTGTTTTCATGCAGTGTCTCTGCTGGGGCAGGGGAGAAGAGGCAGTGGTGGGAGGTAACATTATATCATTACATCCTACTTGTGAGACAGACCTCAAAGGGCTAGCGAGGCTCAGAGTCCCTTCACATTCAATCCCAATTAACAGACTGGACTTCTGACTTCTGGCATTTCTCTGTAGAAAGTGTAGTTCTGATGCTAACTCCTTTACCTCGGCCTGCACGGATCTGTCAAAAGGCTACAGTCAGACTCCTGCTCATCCACAGGTAAAGAGGTTTCTGTAGGATTTGCACTGGTTGATATTGCCATGTATTTTCTGGTTGGAGTAGCATATCATCATGGAGCATGCTCTGCTTTGTCAGAACAGTTTTCCTTTCTCTTTATTTGTGGTTAGTGAGGTGCCTACTCTGGAGCATGAAAGTTCATTCCTGATTTACCTGGATGATATTTTTATCACACCCTTCCAAGTAACCTATCCCTTTTTTATGTTTTAGCCTTGGATCATTAACTTTTCACCTGGGGAATGTAGTAAACAGAGAAAAATCAATTCTGACTCAATCCAGCTCTCTAAACTTTCTGGAGTTCTTGTTCAACACTGAAACCATGACCCTGGAGAGTCCTCTTTCATAGAGAATATATATTAACTTTGTCAGTCAGTCTGATTAAATCTCTCTCCCCCTCTTTCTCTCTCTCTCTCTCTCTCTCTCCTGTCTTCTAGTCTCTTTTTAGCCTCTTTTTATGCCAGCCCTTGCTGAAATGAGATATAACAGAACCACACCAGTTTTCCCCTTAGGAGATAACTCCAGATATTACCTGATTGATGGCTACTCTATTTTTCTTCTGAACATGTTTTTTACACCTGTCACCTTCTCTCCTCTCCCTGAAACCCAGAGTAAAAAAGAGACAGCAAGTAGGTCCGTTAAAAATTCATACTGTGCTCTTCTGCAGCAGTAAAAACAAAAGTATCCCTTATTCTGAAGTATCAACTACCTGGGGCAGCAAGTGGTATGGTTTCAAGGGAAGTCGGAATAAGACAATACAGAGGACCTTCAAGACCAGAGTTAATTAAAACTTCTCCCAAGTACAGTGCATCAGAATGGAATTTCTAAAACCCTCAGAACAGAGCAATAATATTTTTCACATTGTTTTAATAGTTTTCTTCACATAAAAAAGACACAAGACAAAAATAAAATGTTATAGCAAGACTTCCTTCACAAGTTTTTAAACCTGCTTAAACTTGTAGAAAAAATATTGAAGTATTAATTCCACATACAGAACAAAGTTATCCTCCAAGTGGAAATAGCATAACTTCTGACATGAGGAATGTCACTTTAAGTTTTGTCAAAATACAATTTTGTTATGGTTCTAGGCCATATTCCTAGTGTTGTTTCTAGATAACAGGCAAGATATGAATAAAGTAGTTTGGATATCAGTATAGCGTAGTCTAGGTTAATTATCCTTGCAGAGATGCACTGAAATAGTCCTTTATTTCTCCTAGAACTCTAACTGGCTCAGAGATTTCTACACAGCAGTGAACTGCCCCACCCAGACATACCCCTTACAAAGAGATACTAGTTGCTTCTTGCATAAAAAGGCTTCTGGGAGTTCCATACTGATCTGAACATCATTGGACTTTGACATCATAAAGAAATGGCCAAATTTTGCAAACTGTCTCTGAATCCTCTGTATTATAAATTAGTTTCATAGGTAACAAGGAACCACAGCTTAGGTCTTAGAAAATCCTTTGTGGCTGTGAACTCAGACAACCTGAAGAATGTCTTTGAACTCCTTCTTGTAAGAGTTCTGTATTCCATATATTGATCTTAATTTGAGTCTAGTAGTCTGTTTTGGAATCTCTTCTCTGAACTGGTGTGTTTATGTGGGAAGTCTATGTCGTATCAACTCCACCTTTCCTTCCCCACTCATTTTTACGCTTAGTCTACTAATTTCTTATAATGTAAAAAAAAAAAAAGAGGCAACATATAAAGCACTGAATTGGAAGATCACGCTCTCTAATCTTGTCTGCTAGCACTTAAAGGTCTAGAAGCACACTAGGAGATAGGATGGGTATTGTTGAATTTTTTCTGAAGTGGAGGAAATGACACTGGCTATGCATAACAGGAAGACTTGGTCAATGGTTCTTGCACCATTAGCAAACTTGCATTAGAGAGCAGAGTGCTGGCCATTTGCATCCTGTAACTCACAAGCAGATGCACAAAGCAAATGCTACAGCAGTAGAAGCCAGTAGGTCCATCCAGTTGGCCCTATCTCTACCAGAGGTCAATGCCAAAATCTTTGGAGGAGGTAATAAAACCTGTATTATGTACCCAAATTTGTAATAATATCCTATAGAGATAAATTTCTTCATGATTCCAGCTGGTGATCAGTTTATGTCTTGAAATTATCTGTGGATACACTCAATAATTTTTTTCATGTTGGCAACATCTAATTATTAGCAAGAAAACAAATCCAGTAACATTGAAAGCATTGCTGAAACACTGCACAGCTCATCTTGGAAAATTATGAGTTTGTTTTTATTTTTTACAAATAATGTTACAGATGGCATTAGCACAGAATTTGCACAACTTAAGGGCTGCTTAAATAAACATCTAGTGTCAAAGTCAGCATCAAAGTCAGCACTGGAAAGAGCAGGTGTAGCTTTTTATTTGCTGTTTCTATATCTTAATCATGATCCTCAGCCGGAGACACTTTGTATAATGTGAAGGAGAAAAGACAAGACATGGTGATTTGCAGTTGGCAAACTTGTATTTGCAATATAATACAAATTATTTATTCTCCTCTCACAAGATGGAAATGTTAATATTGTGAAGCACTGTATAGAACTGATGATTCCTAATGAAGGTGTTATTATTATGTATTAGCAGCATGGTATGTTGTGACTTGTCAGTGAGCATGTCACCATTATATTCATCAGTCTCATGACTTAGTAGTTCATTCCATTGTTACATAGACTTAATTGTTCTCTAAGTGACCAAAACGATGGAATGTCTCACAGAATGCTCCAATAAGCAAAAGATGAACCAAGGAATACTGGAAATATGGAGACATTTTAAGTTTGTTACTCTCTCCTGGATCTATGAAATGTTTATTTCTGGAATTCTTATTTTTCTTCCACTTTTTCCTCACTCCCAAATACTGTACACCTTCTTTTAAGGGAACTGACATGTGTTCATGCTGGACCTTGTGAAATCTCATGCATTTTTCCAGTGTTATTTCCTTTAAAAAAAACAACAAACCAAAATAACAGCAACACAAAAACTAAAACCAAACAAAACAAAAACACTCACCAAAGCAAAAAAAAAACATCTCAAGGAAGATCTTCATCCCTGCAAGAACTTGGGGAAAAGAGTTATAGATAGAATATTCAGAAGAATTGGAAGAAGAACAAATGAATAAGTCTCTATGCTGAAAACTGGAAAGGCAATGACAGCTGCAGGGCTTATGTTGGTGAGTTTACACTCTCCTTTCTCCCACTATGCTACTTCCTGGAGTCTGCCTGTATTATTTGCTTTACATATTAAATAAAATAGGCTGCTAATGGGCAGGCTAAAGATATAAACATCAGAAGAGAGTGCTTACAGGTGAGGGCAAAAAGGTGTAGCTCTAGTGGATGTGGGTCAGGTTTATGTTTCTAGAATCATATAAGGATATCCTACTTCAACATAAACTGTAAGCTTGAAAAAATGGAAGAAAGGATTTAATTCTATTTTATAAATGGTCACTGAAAAGGTAGGACAGATAATGACACCAGAAACAATGTAATAACTGACAAATCTATTTCAAGTACTTTGATTTAGAGCAGGAAGGGTTTTTTTTAATTAAACAATCTGATTTTAAGATGAGAAATAAATGAAAAAACAGTAGTTTACATTATTGAACTGATTAATCTACCACTAACATATAACTTGGGAAAGTGACAAAATATTCCTTTTTATTTTCAAAAATTTATCCTGAAGGATCTTTAAACCTCAGAAATGTGCTTAACCACAGGAAAATGCTTACAGTTAGCAAGAACAAAGAACATTCTAAGACTCAAGGGCAAAAATCCACCCTAAAAACTCAGAATGAAATTTATTAACAGTAGTATACATGAACTAGAAATGGTATTGTCTTCTGTGAAAATGATGTTGCTGCCTTACATTTCCACATGAAGTTTTTATGTCTGCATTGAAGAAAAAAAATCTTCCATAAGCCAAACAGACAATACACTTGCACTTGAGAAGATGAGTTTTCCTTTGTCATATTTACAGCTCTGCAATAGTTTCAGATATATAGTTGAAATATTTTATTTGAGCTGAATTGCAGAGAAAGATACAATGCAATCCTAGCAATACTAATAGTCCTTTTAGATTTAAAAACTTTTAACAAAATGTTTTACAATGAAAATCCAAAACTAGATGTTGGGTTGAGGATACAGACTGCTAAGAGATTTAAAAAGTGATAAATTATCCTCAGAGTTTGAAGCACATCAATTAGGAGCAAAATAGAAATGTTTGGCAATAATGTGTGACAGAAGGAGAATGTGAACTGCAGGCACCTGTATTCTAACTGAGTAAGGACTTTTGATAGGGACATTGATGTTAAATTAGCACTCCCACCCATTTGTCCTGAAGCAGCTTATGCACAAAAATTGCCTAGTAACTCACAAAAACCCAACCTTTAAAAATTAGCACACAATAGAAGGGACAAGAAGAGCTTTCAGCTGACAAGAAAGTTTGTGTAAATTTGAATCTACTATTCAAACAGCTAGTTTTGAGAAGGCTAGTACTGAAACGGAAGCTGCAGAAGTCAATTTTAACAAAGGACAACTACCTAATTTTACAAAGCTTATTTCTTCAAACCTTTATTTATTCTTTCATAGAATCTGACTAAAGCCAAAGAGTTAGTCCAAGAATACAGAGATGGTACTTTGTAGTAACTCCTAGATGAGTGTTTGAGACTGGATCCTGAGGTGGAATACAGGCAACAGAGGTGTTTCAACCAGGCCATACTGCTTAGAAAGAAACCCAAAAAGAGTAATGCTGTACATCCAGCACCACATTGGGTATGCAGCCTTACCTGAAAAGAAAATTGTATAACTTAACTTAGAAAAGGTGCTGGGTTTTATGGTGCGGAATTGTGTGACGATGCAACCTGCACCTTTGGTTGCAAAGTGCATATGAAGTTCAACAGGTACAAAGTACCCTTTGAAAGAGCTCTTGTTGAGCAAACCATTCTTGTGCTCATCTTCATCTTCATTCTCCAAAATATGCTCACATAGTAGTGCTATGGTGTTTAAGTGGGAACAAATGTTCTGAGAAGCTGCTGCCAAAAACAGACACACTTAGCAGAGCATGCCTTTCAGAGTGCAGCACTGCTATTTTCTAAGAATTGGAAGAAGAGTCTACCAGCATGTCACCATCCCTTTTTGTTTCAGAAAAAGAGGTCCAATACAGTCTGGCCAGATGACTCGATAGCTCTCTTCTAAGAAGAAGCTGATGAACAGCAGAAGGGCAGAGGAGATGCTGATAACACCAAGGTTGTGGGCTGGATCCCCATATGGGCCATTCACTTAAGAGTAGGACTTGATGATCCTCGTGGGTCCCTTATAACTCAGAATATTCTGTGATATCTGACTCTGTGACTAATGCTGCAGAAGACCTAGCTGTCCACATCTATGACTTTACAATTGAGCAGGCCTCAACACAGATAAAAGCAACCACTAAAGTAATTTCAAAAGGCAAGATTCCATATGACATGGACCTTTGGAAACAGAAATTCCATAGAGGACATCAGAGCTCAGATCAGTACTGAAGAATGTTCTGGAAAGTCACACAGAAGCTGGAGATAAAACAATGTGCCGTTATCAACAGGTGAACAGCCCACAGCCTAAAGTGCATACACATCTTGCCTCAGGTTTTGTTGTCTTGTCCAAGAGACATGACAAGATAAGATAAGCTGTCATGCAAGGTTGAAATGCCAGAAAAGTAGAGGAAAGTCCCTTACCAACAGCACAGGCAAAAAGTGACGTTCTGGTCTGATTGGAACTTTAAAGGAGTTATGACAGAAGTGGCAGCTCAGGTTTAGATATTGTTTTGCCTGCTACATTAGTGTTTAATTGACCAAGAAACTGTTTCACATCCAATGAAATTCAATTTAAATTTCCTGAGAATTTCACTTTACATAAATGCTTGGAAGCAAGAAATGAAAACCTCAGTGCCCGGGTTGCCTGGTCTTAGTTCCCACGTTGACTATGTACTGAAATCTCTAAATCCCCTTTAAAAATCAGGAGCTTTTCCTCTGAAGTAGCCATGGTGCCACTGAAGCTGAAAAAGTAAGAAATATGTAACAGGAGCAAAAATGACTAGAAGTAAGAGTGAAAAAAACGCCACAACGGGAGGATCTTCAGGTTGTCTCTGCACTGTTGGCAGAAAGGACACCACCTGGAGCCATAGCTGGAGACAAAATAAAAAAAACAAACAAAACGAACCAAAACTGAGAACACAAGCATGATCCTGATTATTGATGGTCAAGGCAGCTCAGTACAAAGCTGTATCCCTAAAATGTTGCTAAATCTTACTCTCAATTTCAAGTCTGTCTCTGTGGGGAGCTGATGGGTTAGACTCTTGACAGAGAAAAGCAGAGATACAACACTAAATTTTATTGGTTGGGGTTTTTTTCCATTTTTGTATGTTTTGCCAGAAAGTTTTCATTGCAAAAGAAAGACTTTGTGAAATCTCGGCAGTGAAATTTTCACCATTTTTAAATTGCTTTTTAAATCACTAGTTTTAAATACAGACAATAATTATTGCACTTGTGAAAACATCAAGTCCTTTGGAAGATCCACAGAAGTACCAAACTCAGTATTTAGGAATGGCTAAATGTGATCATTTAGTAGTAGATGGTAACTATTGTTATTTCATACTTCCCTTTTAAATTTTTTGATAATTCACATTTTTATTGGTTTTGTTTCCTGTTCAATACATCAGGATTTTTAGCTTTGCTCAGTAGAAGTGTAAAATTGATATTATTATTGCAGTATAGCAAAGTATTTGTTCATTAAATCGTTTTTTACACTTACACACTTTAAAGATGTGTAAGTACCAAAGCAGCAGAAGCATTCCTATGCTGCTGACTAATTGACCAATTGGAATAATAAAAATATTGTCAGAACTTCTCTTCTTTTGAAATGGGAAACATTTGCAACGTTATGGCCATTATCTGGTAATATGAAAGAAGAAAGTCTGTACTTTCTTACAATAAAAGTGCTTAGTGTCTTGAATATTGTGGAAACAGCAAGTTAGCAAAAGAGATGTTCTGCATTTTAGGGCTGTGCTAAGGCCATTTGGAGCTGTACTCTTAATATTATGTAAGCCTCCCTACTGCTCAGTGCCTAGAATGCTGCCTTTCCTTTGTTTTTCACCTAAGGGAGTCATCGGTTTATCTCAGAAATTCCTCACTCAGCAGCTGGCACCTCTGTGCACGGTGGGGCAGTGCATCCTGGCTGCCCACCTTTGAAATGCAAAGGAGGGTAGATGCCAGCAGAAGTTCACAGGGTAGATAGTAATAAAAGTCCATAATCTTGAGACACCCTTTGAGATGCATAGTGCAACTCACATATTTTTCAATTGAATTTCACCAGAAGTATGGTATCTTTCACTGAAAAAAAAAACATTTCATACTCACAAACATCTCCAATAATTTAATTATTTTAGCAATTAAAAAAATATTCTAGGCATTTCCACTGTTTATGAATGGCAAAAAAATATTTTCCTAAATGAAAATTTAAACTGTTAACACACATTATTTTACCAAATGGAGTTTGAGATGTGGAGTCTTTTGGGCAAGTAACAAATGAACTTCCCTTTTGACAGATTTCTAGATAGTTGAATCTCCTTTGCTTTTAAACTGTAGGAAAAAATAACTTCCACTTTTGAAGTAAAAATTGGTTTCATTACCTACTCAGAATGTCTTTCAGCAAATTCATGTTCTGTGTCAGAGTATGGGTTGGTTCATGAATGATTACAAAAATAAGGAGCTGTAAGTTCAGCTGTCTTATAAACGATCAAACTTGATAGTTTGGAGGGGTTTTGTTGTTTTGTTTTGTCTACTTTTCTTTTTAGCTCAGGCTGGACATCAATTGAAGTGGAATTCAGGCTAGTATTGAAACGTGCACTTGAAAAAATCACCTTCTACAACACACTTTCTACTGACCCCAGCTCTTCTCCTCTGGAAAAAAGAAAATGTGCCTGAACTACAGTTGCTAGTTTTCCAGACCCTTAATCCTAACAGAAATATGCTCTTGTTTTCCACTGAAAGTGAAATTAATCCCATTCAAAAATGTTGTAGCAGTGGCAGTCTAGCAGTGGCTGCTGCTGTTGTTGCTTTATTGACTGTTAAGACACCTTTGAGTGTGGTTGAGAGAGTAAGGAAAAAATAGAAACATTATTGTTCAATCAATTTAGTGTGTTGCAAGGTGATAATAGAATTGTAACTTACTGCAGCATTTTGATCTCACAAATCATAACTGTTTCTTAAAGGAACAAACAGGCCACAATCAGGTTCTTTTGAAATAATACTTTTCAACTCCTTTGTGTGCCATTTTAAGAATGTTTACTTCACTGTTAGCTCTGAGGGAGTGCCAGATCTAACTACGTTGATTGCTTGTCCTTGGTATATACTCCTTCCTAGGGCTAACATCCTTCCTGCTACGCCCTGTCAACTTTTAGGTTAGATCAACTTGGGATATAGATCTCCTGTTGTCTTATCTCTACCTATCAGATAATTAATTAACCTCTCTGGTAAGCTTTGTATTCTTCTCAGTCTTTGATGGATCTTACAGTCTATCAGAATTGCAATTCATTAATACTGCAGATCCTTTGGTTAAGACTGTGTCCTCAGGGTTCCAAGGTTTTCCTTGCGCAGTGTATGCAGGCAAAGAAATACAATTCTGGTTTCCAAATCACCAAGCAATGAATCAATATTCTTGTCCTTTCTTGCATGCTTACTCCCTAATTTCCATTCCTTTTTACTGCAGCTGCTGATGCCTTTAACTTTGTTATGCTTGCCTATTTTTCTCTTATTATTTTGTTTTATTTGAGTCCGCTGTAAAAAAATGTCCTCAGAACACTAAGGACAGTATTCTAAAATTTTTAAACTTTTTATCAGAGTTTCATATCCTCTACGCAGGAGTTGAAAACCTGAACTCTTTGTCTTCTATTATATTGCAGGCCAGAATTTAGGTATGTGTACCAAGAGGTCAATTCAGTCAAATTTTCTGGTGGAGATTAATGATCCTTAAAGCACTAGCTTTGCCATTGCAGTTTAATGGTTTGAAGTCAGCTTAGGGATGATTCTTAGTCATGAAAGCCTGTTCTGACAGGTCCTTTCTCACAGGAATTTCTATTTACATATTCTGGTATACACAATATACACACTATTCCAACATAGTGCTAGGAATAGACATAAATATCAGATACTGTTCTCTGAGATGCAGCAGCATAGCCTATGCCAATTTGAAAAAAAAAAAAAAGTCACTGATTGGTCCTCATTTGAAAGAAGTCTAAATTTTTATTGTTATAAAAAAGATGGCACTTTTTCACTTTTTCCATATTTGAAAATTCTGTTCACTTTTTCAGCACTTAGCAAGAATGTTTTCATGAAAAAACTCATGTTTTGGAATTTTCTTTCTCAATTAAAACTAGAAATACCTTTGAGCAGTACCAATGACCTTCTGCCTGCACTGAACTTAGGACCCAAATGAGTCCTGGTGGTTCTCAGTGACCCTACCATTTCTCCTGAAGCAAAGTCAGAAGGTTCATGTGCACCTCTTAGTGGTTTCAGACCCAGTGATTCCAGCTCATATCCTGTTTTCTCTGGTCACACCTGTAGGTCTTTCAAGAAAGGCAGAAAACCTGGTGCTACAGGAATGGAAGTGTAAGATTTGCTAAAAGTAAAAAAAAATCTTAATGTGTGTGTGTTTTAGCAGATGTCAAACCCTTGATTCACACTATTTGATTTGATAGCTGGGTCGAGTTTCCAAACCATCTACTCGTATGCAGTGATATCAGTAGATGGCCAGGAATTTCAATAACCATGAATATCTACAGTTTAAGCCCACTTAATATTCTCCTTATTCTTATGAGGAATGTAATGTTCACAATTAAATTTAGCATTTAGACAGGCTGTGTAATATGGCATACTATTCACTTTCAGAATTCTTTAGAAGTAATAAACCTGGTATTTACATTAAAATGTGATATGACTCCCAGATGTACCCTGACTATTTTTTTGGCACTTGGCACCACACATTATTTTCCACTGGTTCAGATGACAGGCAGAACCCATCTGAGGCAAAACGAAACAATTTCCAACTGGTGGGCTTGATAGTGCAGGTGACATTAAATAATTAACAAGTTCTCTTTCAGAACCATGCCTCATGCTTTAATTAATATCGCTTCTTAAAATAAGAAGTTGTTTACCATTGCTGCTTCTGCAAGCTGATTGCTGCTTGCAAAAAACATCTGAGACATGAATATGCCCAGGGGATTGCTTTCACTTCATTGTTTATAATAACTACAAACAAAGAGCTGCAAAAGCTCATCTCGCCATGAGGCATCCTGACAATCTGCCAGTTTAGTCACCAATAATAATGAGACTGGCACAAGCAATAAGCTCAGCGCAAATCTAATGAGGGCCTGTTTCAATCGCTCATTGATATTACAGCAGCTGCTAAGCACCCAGTCTTTGGGATGTACCCACACACGAGGTTTGTGTGCCTCCAACCACTGGAAGGGCAATTTCCCCCTCAGTATGGCTTTAGTCCTATTCAGACCATGTGTCACCTTTTTTAAATTTAATTTCTGTCCTCGTCTCAGAGATGCAATCCAGGCCAGCCCTGCTGAGGCAACGGATGTAAATCATCCGGGCACCCTAGGCCATGGAGAAGGCTGGAGAGAAGGCTGAGCTGGAGCTGGAGCTGGTGCTGGAGCAGGTGCCCACGTGGAGCCGGAGGTGTGCGTGGTGCACTGGGCTGCCTGTGCTGAGCCCGCCTAACGTCACTTCCGTTGTTTAATTCCTGCGGTGAATGCAATTATGAACAGATGGGCAAATGACACAATTCCACTGCTAATGAACTTCCCTACTGGGGAAGAGGACCATGCATTACCCTTTTGTACTTCAGACTCTTAATTATCATTCTTAGGGTTTGGTGTGGTGTTCTGTGCTTGGGGTGTTTTTCTGGCTTTTTTTTTTTTTTTTTTTGTAGTTGTGGTCGTTTTCTGTTTTGTTTTGTTTTGTTTTTTATTTTTTAAATTCTTCTGTGTGTGTGTGTGTGTGTGTGTGTGTTTTGGTTGGTTGGTTGTTTTTCCCCCCAAGCATAATTATTTCACATCTTTGAATTTCAAATTTTTTGGAAATGGATAGCTAATTCCTGTCTATTTTAGAAGGTTCTGAGGAAGTGGCAGAACAAAAGGGTTTTGTTTCTAAATGGAAACAATCATATTTAAATGCACAGCTTAAGAGAAGAAGAAATCTGTGGTAGCCTGAGTTCTTAAATACCATTTTCTTCTTTCTTCAATTCCCATTGCCCTCCCTCCCAACAAGTTTTCTCAAAGCAGAATCTGTAGATGATGAGCTCATAGCTCTGTGGTTCATACATCAGTTTAGGAGGACTGAGTAGGAAGAGACTGATTTGGAAAGGTATAAATAACATTTCTACTGAGCCAAATCACAAGCAAAATGAAACCCAGAAAAGGCTGATGCTCAGGTCCTTAATTTCAAATTTCACAGAACTAAACTGATGAAAATACATTCTGTATCCAGTTGAAATATATGTCTCAGCATTAAAATACCACAAGAGGAGATGGTAACAACTAATTGTAGATCTTTTCCCTGTGTTTTAGAAAGAATGTTGATGAATAGGATGGGACACCTTACACTTCAGAGAAAAAAAAAGGTAAAAGTTAATGGTTCCATCATCCTAGTTTGCATTTCTTTTGTGTTCTGAAAATACGTGGCCATCTTCTAGGTAAACAGTTGGGATAAGTGTATCTGTAGTTCAGTGAATGATAATATCCTGATGCAAATTTGACAAGAGAGTATTAACTCTGGAGATTCACACAATAGAATGTTGTTCTTCTGCATTGCCACTTGTTAGAATTGTAAAGTATATAATGGGATTTCTAAATTTCCCTCTATTGGCAGGGCAGCACTAATATATAAATCTCTTCTCTGTGACACCTTTTAACATTACACTGTTATTATACAGCATGTGACTTGGCCTAACTTTAAGCACTTACATGAGGCATGTAAGTAGGAAAGTTGTTCTCTCCAAATTATTCCCTCTTAGTGACAGCAAGCGTGAGAGTCAATCTTCCATGGAGTATTTCAGAGCACTTAAGTTAGATATGTTAGAGGTAAACATTACCAGTGACTTCATATGGAAGGATTAAAAAGCTCTGTTATGTCATAATGGAGACTGTCAATGAGTCTCTTAGTAGTGAGAAGCAATTGGAAGACTTAATGTCCTAATACATTATACAACTGCAATGAATTTTAAAAGGCTTAAAAAAAAAGGGATAGGGGAAGAAGCAGGAGTTGGAGAAATATTCATTGAGCTGTAGCGGTTAAAGTTGAACTCATTTTTGTGAGACAACTGAGTTTTGCTGCAGTAAATTTCCAGGAGCGCAAAGAGGCTTACATATTCAAAGTATCACAAACTGTTAATGGGTTCCACTGAAACAGATGGCAACTTTGTGATCATTTTTGCAATTAATGCTGACTGCAGATTGTTCTTGAGGTTGCAATCATAGTTCTCCGTCTCCTGTGCTACCACAGTATTATCCTGTAAGAGAATTTATTTCAAAAATTTCTGATAACCCCTTCTCCAAGTGACTGAAAACACTTAATTTATTTGGAGGTAGTATGAAATGCCTTCTGCTGCTTGCATTCCAAAGCTCCTGTAAATTAAGATTTTTCTCCTCTGACTCTGAAATTTGGAGTAATGTGTGATCTCCTTTTTCTCTTGAACGATTAAACTGGTGATTAGAAAGCTAAGCACATCTTGAAGATTCTATTTCTGAAACAAACTGTATGGCTGCATATATCTAGCACAATAGCACTTCTGATTTACTGAATAAGTGAATATTTTGTGTCCATTTATTTGGATTTCTCAGCACTTTTCATTGCCAACTACCCTCAGCAAGTGGGGATTTCTGTTTGCTTTGTTTTGGGTTTTGGGGGGGGTGGGGGGTGTTGTTTGTTATCATTGCTGTTTTGGGGGTTTATGTGTCTTTTTTATTTTAAACTGAGTATGATGAACACAGATAAGAACTGTTTTGTTTGCAACATTTCTTCGTATGTCCGGCAAATTCTGTATGGACCAGAGACCATTAGCAATTTGCAATGGCCTTGAAAAGAATTTGTACTATAAGAGGCACAGACCTTTTCCTTCTTGGACTTTGTGAAACATGAAAAATGGGTAGATTGTTTTGCAACTAATTCAGGTGGAAAGAGAATCAGTGCTATAGTCCTACAAACATCAGTGAAATGTCACATTAAAGGGAGATGTGTGGGAAACAGAAAGGACTGCTCTGCCAGCTGATAGCACAACTTGACTTTTGCCATTGGAATTGACCTTGAGGATAAAGTAGCTCAAAGGGACGTCCTCATGAATAGTTGGAGAATGATCAGACGTTGCTGAGAACAAAATCAGGGAGCAGAGTGATTGGGGAGAACCTCTGCTTTGTCCCAGCTGGGGTTACTGCCAGGTAACTGCGTTAGTCAGCTGCAGTACCTGATCCCCTCCGCACACGCCCTGCCATGGCACACACATGCACACATAGCGGGCAGTGATGAAAGCTGTGGTCTTCTCCCCAAAGACATCGGGCTCAGGTGCCAAGGATCTGCTGAGATCAGAAGGAGCTGGAGCCAGAAACCCTCCAAGGGACAGCATCTCACTGCAGAGCCTGGCAGCTGGTCCTGCTCCCTGAGCATCACATGGGCCATCCTGAGCTTGGTGGGTCTACCCCGAGCTCAGCAATCACAGGAATATGACATTTATCAAGGGCCTTCTTCCCCATCAAAATAAAATTTTAGCACTTGAGTTTCAGTTTTCTCATCCCAAAATTTAGTAGGAACTTAAACCTTGGAGCCAGGCCTTTCAGAGAAAGAAAACAGTGCTGGTGGGCTGCACCTTGACTCTGTGAGAAGCAATTGCTTCCCAACAGTCTGCTGTATTTTGGAAGGTATGCCTTCCAAATGCAGCATGGAAATAGCAGAGAGTGGTAAAACCTGTTAGAATTCTGAGATGCCTCAATAAAGAGTGAAGAAGCTTTGTGAAATCCAGTTAGTTAGAAAACCTGAGGCTGGGGCCTGATTTCTGCTTTCAGGTCTTGTGAAGGTGAACAGCTTAAAGTGACAGGTCAGCGGAGTTCAGATGTTTGTTTCTTTCAAGGGTGGAATTGCACAGATGTAATTTGAACTAGGAATGCATCTTAGAGTCATATCACAGTAATAAACTGATAATTGTACAATTTTTTTTTATACATGACTTATGTAGAGGGGAAAATACTCTTTTTTTCCCCGACAGAGCATTACTGTAAATTGCTGAATTGCTTTGCTATGCAGATAAAGTATTAGTCTCCTGGGAATAGTTCTAATAAAATGGAAAATTTATAACAATGTTGCAATATTTTTTCACCAATCAGAAGCCACAGTAAGAGGTAATCCTGTTGTTTATTTGTAAACAATGGGCATTTTAATAACAAGAAAGTAGTTTTAAGAGGATTTTATTATTATTGCAAGAGAACAACTGAGATTTAATCTGCAGCAGTGAATATCAAATGCTATCAATTTTGTAGTGAGAAAAGGTCACAGATAAAATCTTTCCAATTGAGATGTAATGAATGGAACTCTACCATAAATCTTGAAGATACAAGTTGAAAGATTTTTGTTGATGTGGCAAAGTTAACAGTTCCTGGTTTTTGGGAAGTATACTCTGAGGCTAAAAATGATACCTTGTTCAGTTTTATTTTTGCTAAGTAAAAAGTATGTTAGCTAAAATAAAGTCAATGGAAATCCTTCACAGCCAGAAATCTCTTATGGGCCATGAAAGCCTATTGCAGCAACCAGAGAAAGTGCCAGTAAAGGTTTATCTTAGTATTGAACTTAGAATCGAAGTGTAAATCAAACTTTCAATGGTAGAGTCATGATTTAAGGGAGACAGAGTATTTGGAGAGAGAGATCAAAATATACAGAAGAAATGTCTCTAGCTTAATGCATTCATAAATATTTAAACTCTTTTGTGGATTGAAAAAAGAAATGTGGGGGATCCACAAGAAATCTCATTAACATCTTTTTTTTTCCCCTTAGGAGAGACTGTCTAAAGAACCTTTTGTTTATTCTGAGTATGGTGTCATCACTGATACTGTACATAGAAAGTGCATATATGGTATACAGCATACATAGAATCATACATATTTACATAACAGACACTAACAGGGCTTTCCATGTAAATAAAATCAACAAAGTAAATCTTGAATTGACATATGAATAGGGCAAAGACAAATGAAAATGAGGAAAGGATCCTTAGAGAAACATAATGTAATCATTTTGCATTAAGTTCATTCATCTGTGCAATGGGTAGATTTATATCTGCCACATAACATTGTGATGCTCTTTTTATTAACATTTCTAAAAAGCAGTGACATTATTTAATTAAATGGGCATGCAAGTACCCGGTGGTGTTTTTTAATCTCTCAACAACTGATATTCATAAGCATTCAGTTTGTCCCTCCTTGAAATGACGTCTTACTCATGACAGAATAAATAGAGCTGGGTGACAGGAAGTTACCTATCTTACCTCTCCAGGTGATGAAACAGTCTGCCTTTTCCATGTCTGGTGCAAATATTTGCTTAGGTCTTTGAAAGAGATGTTGCAATCTCTCTAACACATCCATGAAAGTGGTTATCTAGCCTTACCAGTAGACTCTTCTTAGTATATGTTCATGCATTGCTGCAATAAACAAGAGCTTTTTCATCTTCCTTCCTATTTTTTAGCCTCTTTCTAGGCTGTCTAGCCCTCATATCTTCAATTTTACCTTGTGGATCATCTTCTGATGATCTGTAATCATTCTGATCTCTCTCTATTGCAACCTATTCAGTAGCTCAGCATTTTTCTTAGAAGTGAATTGTCTGAAATGGAAGATGAAATTTTAGTAGAGATTTTATACAAGCCCAAACAATATGATTGCTTCATGTACAGTCTTACTGCCTATCTCCTTCTATGTATATCCTTGGTGTGATTGCTTGGGATGACATTATTTATTCATTCAGCTTGTAATCAACCCTAAGGCCCAGAACCTTTTTCCAGGACTTTTACCCAGTCAGCTGTTATACACACAGTATTTGCAGCTGATTATTCCTGCTTAAGTGTAGTATGCTATACTGTGAGGTTGAAAGTTTCAGATCTGAGAAAAGGTCAGATATTAATTTTCTTGTGTAATAATAATAGGAATATTTTGTCAGTTAGTCCATATTGCTTGCTTCCATTACTTTTGCTAAAGAAAAAATTGTTTCATACATTTATCAACTCCAAAAAGAGTTTACTGAATGAAAATATTGACCACTTAGATTATAATTCAGGAACTGATTATCTTGAGACCACTCAAAGAAGAAAAATTGTCCAAAAGAAAGCAGAAGAGACAGAGGCATTTCTGTGCTCTTTTATCTGTATACTAATTTCTTGTATTCCTAAGCAAGCAAACTACACTTTGTGAACAGTTTTCCACTTCTGACTTTTTAAATCAACTGGACTCAGATTTGTACACACCCACCTTGAAGTACTACTTATCTTTCTTCAGACTGAAGTAAATAACCTGAAGTGTTGCAAAATTATAAAAATTAGATAATTGTAAAGAAGAGAGATTCATCATAGAGCCTGTAATGAAATAACAGCTTTTACAAAATAGATTGTGCAATACAACTGTATCTAGTCTAAGTATAATAGGAGAATAACAACAATAGGAAAAAAAACCATAAAATATAGTGTTAAATAACTTTTTAAACTATTTATTCTCATCTTTGGTTAGCTGGAACATAGCACTTGTTAGCTATTTTTACATGGAAAATGTATCCATTAAGCCTACTATGTGAGCCACTGATGTAACCAGAGTAGTCAATCAAAGATGAAATGGAGCTGAACAGTGAAAGAATTAATTCAGACACTAATACACAAGAGAAAAAAAGCTTCCATCCTAAAGTAGGAGATTACTAGCCATAGCAACATAAACAAACATTTATTGATGTCTTTCTTTTCCACTTATATCAGATTATTTACCAAACAATGAAGCAGATAAAGACACAGGTTACTTAATATTTGACTTATTTTTAGAACCACATTTCTGTGGATTTCTCTTCCAAATGGAACTCTTTGCCAAAAGACATGGTCCACTGTCCAATTGTCATGTACATTTACACTGTAGACTCCTCACTGCTGGTCTTTCGTTCTGTTATAAATATAGTGTATTTGAACAAACTGAAGTGAGGAAAAGAAACCAAAATAATGCTTTTACACTGAATAGTGCAAATATCCTGAGAGAACCTTTCTTCAGCCTGCATTCTTTACTTTTTTTTAAATGGCCATCTCCTGCAGGAACTTTGTTTTTAAATTTCACACCATGCTGCATGAAGCAGCAACCAGGCTTGTGTGTTCTTTTCAGATGGGTTAATATGTTTTGCTAGGTCAAAAAAATGAAATTTAATTTTGTAAAGACACTTTCCCAGTGATTAGAAAGAATTCATATTTATGAAAAAGCAACTAAAGGAAATTTAGTTTTTAAGGAGAGATGATGCTTTCTTAAAAAAACAAAAGCCAGTATTGTGTTATCTTTGGCTGTCTACAGCAGAATGTGCTATGACCAGGAAAAATTTTGTGGAGGTGCTTCCAGCTGGAATCTCGTGGGAATTAATGTCTCAGAAAAAGCACTCAGAACAGTAAGCCAAATCATGGCAAAACTTCTTACATTTTATTTGCAAGCCACATATATTAAAGTGTTTGTGAAAACCAAGTTGTCATTTACATATACATAAGGTGTTGATGCTCTATTTGTTTTTTAACTGACCATAGACCTGCTTCTGTAATCCTATCCTTCTAAAGCAAACAGAAACACCGTTATTATGTGCAGCTGGTGTATGGCCAAATGAATTTAATACTCTATTTTGAATAAAAAAAAAATTTCCAAAGAAGTTCAGAAATTCAAATTTGTCAACTTATTCATCAGCAGTTTTTGCAATAGTACAACTCTACTATTGAAGAAATTGTAACTGTCTTGGGTATGTGATGGTAAGTAATTTTTGCTCTATCTCATTTAAGCAAAATAACAAGTACATGCTTGGCTTAATCTCCAGGGCAGTTTCATTCTACTGATTTGCTCACTCTGGGTCTTTATTACTTTATTGCCCTAAAGACTCCATTTGTCATCTCAGGAACTAAATATTTCATTACATGTGGTAGGACTTCATAACCATCCCAATATGCAGTCTTTTCATCTTCCCCAACTTATCCAGTGTCACCAAATTTTATTTCTCTGTAGGCATAATGAAATTACTCATAGATTTTGGAGTTGGAACACTGTGGCATCAGGAATACAATGTTCCAATTTATCTAAAGTAACTGAAGAATAAAGGTTTTGTGCCCCAGCTCAGAATTTTGCAGCACACAGTCTCCCATTCCACATGTTTTAATAGAAGCCAAGCTAGAAAAAATGAGCATGAATGTTTTGTAATGTTTTTGTTATAACACATGGCATTGACAAAATTAATATCTTTGGAAACATAAGTCTCATATGAGCTTAATATGTTTCCTGTTCTGCATGGTCAGGATATTTTCGGATTTTAAGTGTAAACTGCCTATATAGATGTATTTATGTATTAAATACATATACACACTTTACACACACTACATAAGCACATATTAAAATACATATACACATTTATATATTTCATGCATTTAGTGCATGTTTACATGTATGTGCTTGCTTTTCATTCAGTTACAACTTTTCAATCTTTTTTGGTAATATATTCATTTCTAGTTGTCAATATGTCATAGTGCACTTCAACAAATTGTTAAGCATTTTGTTAATTCCTAGCATTAAGAGAGACATTATATTAAGAAGAACCTGAGACAGATTTGAATTTAAAATTCTGTAGCCCCTCTTCACCACAGATCACTAGCACAGTTGAAGCTCTCTGAAAGGATTATGTGAAAAAAAAGAAGTTATTCACAACCTCTGCATAAACTTTATGGTGTTGGACAAGGCATGTAAATCTGGACAGTTTCCCTGTTTCTGGGATAAGTACAATTTCCTTCTTGCAGTCCCCAGTGCTGGTTTCCTCTCCAGATGGGTGGGAGCTGTCCCTTTCCTTAGATCAGTGACACAATGCATGACAGCAGTGGTGTAGCTTTTTCAAGTAGGAGGCTGAGGAGAAATCCTGGGATGAGGTTGCCATGGCAAGAAGCAGTCCCTGCCCTGTACGGTTTACACTGCATTGTGAATGCCATGCACGAGCTCCACTTTTTATCTTCATTTGTATAATCAGTGATTAATTTACTGTGACTTAATTCACAACAATGTATTTAGACTTTGCACACTTCATTTAAAGGCTGCACCTTTATTATCTTCAAATCCATGCAAAGATTTCTGCAGGGAAAGGAAAAATTTAAAGGCATCTTTCTCAGTAGTGACAGGGGCATAGAAGGAGGGGCTATTCATTGTAGCCATTAGATGTCTCAATTAGCGGAGCATTTTCTAAACATCTGGGTACAGCAAAATTTAGCTCTGTGATCAGGAGTCTAAGGCAACTTGCTGGAGCAAGTCCTGTCAGACTGCTGTTTTATACCAATGGATGTATTACCCTTCCACGGACTGATGGAAGCCAAGGTTGGAACTCAAGATCACACAACGGCCAGAAGGAAAGAGAGGAGAAGGAAACTGACTGCATCACTAGGCTAAAGGTCCTCTCTCTTAGTTGTTGAGACCTCACTGACAGCCCTTATAGGGATCTGTTTGCTATTTTTGTACATGAAGGTAGGGTACCAGGGGGGGTTGTTGATGACAGGAATAGGGTACAGCAGGAGTATTTCTTGTAGATAACACTAGTTACAGAGGCTATCCTTGATATCTAGGAGAGTTAAAGTTAGCAGAGCTCTCTGCAGCCAACATAACTGCAGACAAAAAGTAAAGTGACTTTTGGATTCATACAGAATTATTTGAAAAGGGGAAATCTACGAATTAAGCAGTTAGTTTAGAAACTGGTAAACTGAAAAACAACCCAGCCCATCTATTGGACCATCATACTATTTAATTTCTACACTCTCTGGGGCCTGTGCACTAGTCTACAACATATAGAGAAAAGGGATCATAGCCCTACTGGACATGCTCAGAGTATTCTGGAAACAGAAAACCTAACATGATTTCAGTTGCAAGGGGGAAATTGATTTATAGCTTGCCTCCGTTCCCCCTTAGTTAGATGACACCAGGAAGTATTTAATATTAGAATAACATTTCTAGCTCTTTTGAGGTGTTCTGCTGACAGTTTTATTTTACGATTTTTATCAAATCATAGTGGACTTGCAGTGTTTCACACATGAAACAATACAGATAATTTCCAGTAAAATTTCTGAAGTTTTTTACAGAGTGTGTTACAGCTGTTCACGCCACTATAGTTACAAAGGCAGTAGCTTTCTGTTGCTATGTCCTACATAAAATGAGGAAATACTTAATTAGATTTGCCACAGTGGCTGCAGTATGAAAGTGATGAAATTATTCAGACCTGAAACCATATGCAGACTTCAGCACTAGAGGAAGAGGGAAACAGTTTTGTTGCTATCAAAGCAACAAAAGACAACTCAGTATCTTAATTTGGATGTCCAGTATATCTGGTTGACATTATTTTTACTTCCTCTTCCGAAAATGGGATTCGTATGGAATGGAAAAAAGGCCACACCTGCAAAAGGAAATACTGAGTAAAGAACATGAAAACATTAAAAAAAATTGTTCACTCTACTTCCCACCCATTTCTTCTTCCTAGCTTATTTTCATGAATAAAGATTACACTGCTGGAATTCTCAGTTTTTCTCAGTGTTTCAACACCTATTTATGGGTTTGGGAATATCCTTTTAATAGTATCTACTTATCAAGCAGTATAAATAGCTAGAATGAAGCAAATATTGTTCATCTGATCAACAGAACCAATTTAGGTTGGAATTGTTCAAGATCATAGATCAATCATAAATCATAGATCAACCATAAATCTAGCACTGCCAAGGCCACCACTAAATTATGCCCCCAAGTGTTACATTTGCACATTTTTTAAATACCTCCAAAGGTGGTGATTTCACCCCTTCCCTGGGCATCCTGTTCTAGTCCCTGACAACCCTTTCTGTGAATAAATTTTTCTTCATATCCAATCTAAACCTCTCCTGGTGCAACTTGCAGCTGTTTCCTCTTGTCCTATCACTTGTTACGTGTGAGAAGAGGCCAACCCCCACCCAGCTACTCCCTCCTTTCAGGGAGGTTTAGAAACTGATAGGGGAAACTTATGTGCTCCAAACTCCATCTGCTCTATTGCTCTTGGTACACACTCCAGCACCTCCATATCTTTCTTGTAGTGAGGAGCCCGAAACTGAACACAGGATTCAAGGTGCAGTCTCACCAAGCCCAAGAACAGGAGAACAATCTCTGTCCAAGCTCCATTGCCCACAGTACTCCTGATACCATCCAGGATACTAAACTCTAGCTAGATGGCATCCAAAGCCTTTCCCTCATCCACTAAGCAGGTCATCTTGTCATAGAAGGACATTAGGTCAATCCTTAGTCTGGGGCTTGTAGTTCCCCAGATCCTCCTTCTGGTCCTTCTTTAGATGGCCACCACACTTGCTAACTTACAGGCAGTCACCTGGGACCTCGATGGTGAGCCAGGACTTCTGGTAAATGGTAGAGTGGTCTGGTGAGCACTTTCACCAACTCCATCAATCCTCTTGGGTGGATCCCACATGGCCCCATAGACCACTACCATACTGGGCCACCTCAATTATCCTGTCTGCCTGCTATTTCAGATGATAGCAAACATTCATGGAAATGAGTCAGATATCTGGTATTTGTAGAACGATCCTTCACATTTTGTGCTTTCCAAGAATGCAATAACAAGTGGTTTTGAGGCGAGGGTTTTAGAGTAGAGCTGTTTTTAGCAGATACCACTCAATCTTATCTTTTTTCCTGCCAGTGAGAGTCCTTATTAGCAGCACAATTGCATACATTGAGATACCACTTTCCTAGACTGGGAATAGGGTAGATAACCAACCCATTTGCCAGCAACAGACTCTAAATAAAGAATATTCTTAAGTGTAAGTGGGCCTTTCCCTCTCAATGAAAAAATAGAAAAGTAACTAGACTAAAGAAACCATGTGGGAGGTGGCTGTGGCATTCCTATCCTTTCAGTCGTGCATAAGCCAAGCCTTTCTGGGAGCCTCATCCCCAAGCCTCTAAGAGTTAACGGCCTTTTAAGTGTAGTTCTACCATGAATTTTAATACAGATGCCGTCTGTAAAAAAAAAAAAAAAAAGGGAAGGCAGATCTACAAAGGTTGCTCAAATGCAAAATTCTAGTTCAGAGTCTGTGTCTAGATATGCCATTTGTTAGCAGAGCTTGGAAGTTGGTGAAACTTAAACCGTCTGTTGTATTTCTCTATCTCCACCCTTTAAGCAGTTTCTGCACTGCACAGCTGTCAAGTAAAAAGCATTTCAGTCTGGAGAACAATGAAAGGAGAAAATCCATTCCATATAAAAAATGACCAGTCCCTGTTATGACATTTATTGCGTATTCACTTATGAGATATTGGATAGTGCATATGTGTCATAGCAGAAGGATTATCCATCACAAATACTCCTGCATATTGAGCTGTGCAGTATTCAGGTGTGTATTTGCATATCCACATTCATATAAAGACACGTGAAAGACTTGGCTCACTATGGATGTCTTAAGCCAACAAGTCCGTTCCCTGCAATGTCTCAAGACTACAGCACCCTGAAACCCTGCAGACCAGGGTCTCCAGTGAAGGTGATCCAGCATCCTCCCTGTGACATATTCCCTAAGGCCTAGGCCTTTCTAAGAAAGATCTTATGTTTATCTAAAGCCAAGTTTCCTGGTTGGTGCTTTCCAGAACACCTACTATTTGTCAAAGAAGACTTTGCAAGACTTATTGCTCGCTGTCCCTTTTGTTAAATCCCCTTGAATATTGTGCCAGTTATCATGTCTCCCCTCAGCATTTTTTTTCCTAGTTTGTGTCTTGTGGGACCTGTTTTCTAAATGTTTAATCATTTTTTATTTCTCTCTGAACTCCATAATTTGCCTGTCATTTTTCAAATGTGATACTTCAAATTGAATGTAGGACTCCCACTGATGCTTAATAAACATCAAGTAGAACAGGGTAATTAACTCATTTGGGCTTAAATTTATTACTCTTAATGCAACTTAATACCCTATAGCATTTTCTTCCCTTTCACTTTTTTTTTTTTTGAAAGTGCTGTATGTTTGACTCATAAGTACTTTGTCACCCAGCACAAAACTGCTGTCCTTCTGTTGTATCTATCACATTTCTCTCCTTGTCTTCTGTATTTGAACACATTGTTAATCTTTCACCTTTACTCTTCAGTTACTTACTGCCTCTGTTGGAGAGGATTTTTTGTTCATTTTAGTCATCAAGTAATTAAGATTTTATTAATACTAGCTACAACCTATGGAGATGTCTCTTTATGTACCTTACAAAGAATTTATTGTCTTCCAGCTTCAAATTAAAGATTGGTTCAGTGTGTGTTCTGCCACATCCCACACAGGGGCCAATCCAAATATTGTGCAGTGAAGGGTGGACTCCATACAGAAACTCTACTTGATATTAATTTCAATAGGAAATCAGATAGGTTAAAAATTACATTCAGTATTTGACTTGCTTTAGCCAACTGAGGAGCATTTAATTCCTTCCACATTCTGTTGACTTCAACTGAACTGCTTGTAGAATACAGTTTAGTGCCACTAACAAATAAGTTCCTTCTCTGCTGTTGCTAATCAGCTGGATAAATTAAACTGTTTGGGCCTTAAGCTGGGTATTCTATCAAAGCATCCTTACAATTCATGGGAGTACATCTAAGTAGAATCAAAATTTGGGAGACTCTCTGGCTTGTTGAAGCAAGGCATGAGACAGGGAAAAAGAGTGTGTGGGGGGAAATAGAAATTTGGAGGAATGTGGGGAAAAAACCTGCATGCTGGCAAGTTTTCAAAAGTCTGTGTTAAAATATGGCAGGTGTGTTATTTGGGAATTTCCATGTGGCCCAAAGGTAAGGTTTGAATTGATTTCATTCCTTTGTTCTCACTTTTTTATCAGTGTTTAAAAACTTCAGTCCTTCTGAGGAGTGATAAGTCATTTATCCGTTAGACAGACTTTTCAATTTCTTTTGCAGGAATGTTAGGAGGACAGTGGGCTTTTCCCTCGGCCAGCCAACAAGATAAATCATATTCTGCAATTGCTGGTAAATATTTTAACTTCAAAAAAAAGTGAAGAAGAAAATATTTCACAGGCACTTTTAGAACTCGCCTAATCTTCAGCTGCCTCTGAAGTCTCCATGCTGTGATATCTAAAATTTTAGGCATATTATAAAGGCATTACAGACAAACCTGTGGCATTCTAACTTTCAATTCTGTAACTTTATGTGAGTCCTATTAGATAAAAATCTACAAAATTATAGGAAAACCATAGGCATGAAATGGAATCTAGGTAACTTTACCCTATTCCTCTGGCATATGTTTATATTAGATTATGTTGTCTGTTGGAATCCTTGAAAACTTAAAGTCATATTTCAAATAGTAGAATTCTAACTGCTTGTACTTCCAGTGGCCAGAGAAGACACTTGCTAGTGACCAGTGCACATTTGTGTTTGCTTGTAAAAATATTATTTCATGTTCATGTTTTAAATGTCTATACCAAAGAAAAAATGCCCCCAGCACCTCTTATGAAAGAATTGTGACAGAATTATTAGATAGTGAATTTAATCTTCCATTTCTTTGGGACCATAACTTAATGATTCTGGAGACCATGCATGATGCCATTCTTTCAAGGATGAATACGTACTTGCCTCTTTCCTACTGCTAGTCTGCATTGTATTGACCTTCTGTACAAGTCTAATGCAGTAAACAAACTATAAAACATTCTTATAAAATAGATGGACTATTATAGATGGATAATCCTCTCCTTCTGTTGGAGTAAGAAAAAACAACAAAAAACCAAAAGGCTATTTTTTAATCTTATTTTCCAATGAAGTTGTTTTAAGATAGAATACTTTAACAGACAGTAAGCTTATGTGTGCATTGATTCAACCAAGACTTTTCTCTGTGTTCTGTTTTGTTGTTGCTTTTAAAATAGATATGATATGATGTTGAAAGGTCAGAAGAGAAAAGCCAGCTCGTTCTCTCTCTTTGTAATATGTCTGATGTCAGACAGACTGTATTTTTCAATCTGCTTTGCATGTGGTGACTTATCCCCTGTCCCACTGAACTGAAGTTATTGGTATTATTCCCAGAAATTCAAGGGAAATTATATTTCTGTTGAAATTTAATGATCAGTTTCAAATTAGGGATTAGCCTGTAAAATGAAGAAATGTCAGAGAAAGGCAAGCATTTAATTATACCCAAGGATCTGGTATTCCTTCTTCTGAGTCAAAGAGATACTTCAACCCAGACTCATTCTGCTGTGTTCATTTAAACTGTAAGCTCAGACTCTGAAGCAGCACCTAACCCTGTGAAGTATCTATCAGCTTTATTTTTGTGACCTTTCAATGTGCTACTGTAATGCAAACAGACACAGTATCTTATGCTGCCACTGTCAGTATTTTCTGATTTTAAGGAAGATAAAAACCTGTCATTTTTATGATAATTGTTTTTGTATTACCCCACTAAAATTGAAGTGGATGTTTGGTCCCTTCAAAATAACTTGAATTTACAAGCTAGATGCTTGGACATTTTTAAAGAACTCTTGACAACTTACCAAAGATATCAATCTGATTGCCTCAGGGTGAGAAGAATTATGTCATGAGTTGTATAAGGTTATCTGGCTTTATGAGTGTCAATAATAAATGACAAAAAAAGTTAGTTTATCAAGAAAGGTTCAAATCAGCCTTTAGATGAACAGAGGCTCGCCATAAAAAATGAGAAGGCATGTTGAGGTCAGCAGACTCTAATCAGGCAAGCACTATTTCCTGAGCATGAGGACAGCTCAGAGGCACCAGGTTCACTAAAACAACAAAAAACCTCAGGAGAAATTTTGCTAAAGTTTGCATATCATTTTTAGACATCTCAAAATGGAATTTTAGCTTTAAAAAAAAAAGAATTACAAACATTACTCCTAGTTCTTAGAGTATTGAACCTAGTCACACCAGATACATTCCAAAAGAAGAACTGAAGTGTTTTATTGTACAAATGGAACCTGAAAGTCTATTGCAGAGATAATAAATGGACTTAGAGATCCTTTACTTATATTCTTTAACATAGACAGGCCTTCATTTTCCTAACCCCTTTTTTTTTTTTTTTTTTTTTTTTAATTTGTAAACACATGTATATATGAAACATGTGGTCTGTGTTCTGTAGTATTGTCAGGATATTTGTGTTTCTAGTAAACAGTCAAGGGTTCTAACCACAAAGCCCTTATAGGCAGATATTTGGTAGTGCTCAAACTTGATTATGTTACTTTTTAAATAGCTGATAATGGCCTACAGTCTAGTTCTTAAAGCTTGTTGAAGCTTGCAGCACAGCATTCAAAGAGTAAAATATCATTAAAAAAAAAGCAAAGTACATAAGCATATGAAAATTTTCTCTGAATAGAAAAAAAATTCTAAATACCATTTCTTGCTCTAAAGATCAACTTTTCTTGGAGCAACAGCTTCAAATTATTTACTATTTTATCTATAATTGATGTAAAATACTGCCAATCATTTCTTCAGTGTCTTATTGATATGTTCAGGCAGACTTTGCTGTGACTAAGTGGTCTTTTTCCTGTCCTAAAAAGCCACTTCTTAAAATGTTAGCAGTAAAACTAAAATAATCTAATTTTTAATATATTTTTTACATAAATGAAAGCTTTCCAAGTACTTATTTTCACAACTTTTTTAGTAAGCTGCCATGTTATTTTTGTGGATATAATAGCTATATTCAGTGCTGAACATCACTGTTGTCAAATGTACTGATAATTCCTCTGATGTCAGTGACAGAAAGATTGTGTCTTGTCAGTAAGAAAAGGAGATGCCTTGGGCATGTTGAAACTGAGAAATTAGGTTCCCCTAGGAGAGCAACCATGTGAGAACTCAAAGCAGTTACCTTCTAAGAAGGAACTGGTGAACTGATTTATAAAAAAATGAGAACTGACACCTTTGCTTTAAACTGGAGTCAAGCATGCAGTGCAGTTTGCAAAAGTGTAATTGCATTTTTCTTTCCAGTTGTGTTCTTCTGTTTATGTTTTTCTGTTTCTCTAGACAGGTTTATCATGGACGTGTATCAGGGAAGAGGATAGCAGTATGCAGCTCCAGACAGAGATAGCTTAAATAAAGGTGTAAGTGACCTTGAGCTCACTTTTATGTTTCTGTACCAAGACATTTAACTAGACATGCATGTGTTTACTGCTTTACTAACCCACCTAGCTCTCTTAGAGATCTTTCAAACATTTTCAATTATAGACTTAATATTTCAGGAGTTGCTTGAAGATGCTGGATATTCTAGTTCTGACGCTGTAAAGTCCAGGAGGAAGACGTAGCTGCCCTCTAGGATTATTTGCAAACCAGAGCTGTGTGCCAGGGAGCTTGGCTGAAGCAGTTGCTGTGGTTCTTTGCAGAATGAGGTTGCCAGGGTTGTTCCATTTGTGCAAGAGGGAAAGATTGTAATAGAGGTTGTGAGTCTTTCTTCACCTATTATTTGACCCAAAATCTGATTAAGGACACATTTCTCCTATGTTATCTACCCTTTAGATTCACATGTTTCCTGCAAAGTCTATTGTTTTCCAGCATTTATTTAATTTAAACTTATTGACATATATTATTTTCATTGTAGAGTGAATTAGCAGTATAAAAGACAAGGGCACATGGACTCTTTGTAATTTTAAGATGTGGTAGGCAGGACTGAGTCTTTCAGATAGTAAACAAAGAATGGTTTTAATTAAAATATAAACATTTTAATAAAAAGCACAGCTGGCTGGAGACTGTGTATTTACTGTGGTGGATCAACCTATTAAACACTTTCAGAAAAGGGAGGAGTTTTTGTTTAAAGGTAGGAGCCAAGAGAGGAAATAGCAGGACATGCCAGATGTAGAGTGATGTTCCAGATTTAGGTACAGATTAGGAAAGATGTAAAGAATTAAGAAAGAAAAGAAACAAACCCTGTAGAGAATGCACAGGTTATCCTATAAGCAAAATATCTTTTATATATGAGCAACAGGAAGCCTATTCAAATAAGGAGAATGTAAGAGAGGATTTTCCCAAGAAAATAAGATATTTAGAAAATAACAATGTAGTAGGAAAAACAATGATTAGAAATAAATTTGTCCTACTGATGAATATTGATTTACTGTTATTGTTCTAAAATATTTAGAATATTTTTTCTTCTATTTTTTCAGATTTTTAAAATGAACATCAGATTAGTTTTCCATGGCTTGATGTGTTTCAATACACCTGCACAGTATTCAATCCAAAGAACATCTGTTTTATCAGATGTAAAGTGGGACTATAGGTACTTGTGAAAAATGTGGCTTCAGAGGTGGCCCTGTAAGGCGGCTGAATTCAACTATGTAGTGTCTCTGTCACAGTTTAACTCTGGTAGGAATCTAAACCTCACCCAGCTGCTCACTCTCATTCAGTGGAACTGGGAAGAGACACTGAAGGGTGAAAGTGAAAAAATTCCTGGGTTTAGATAAAGACAGTTTAATAGGTAAAGCAAAAGCTGCTTGTTCAAGGAAAGCCAAACAAGGAATTAATGCACTGCTTCCCATGGGCAGGCTGGTGTTCAGCCATCTTCAGGAAGCCAGGGCCCTATAATGCTTGACAATTACCTGGTAAGATAAATGTCATAACTCTGAATGTCTTCTCTTCCTTCTTGTTCATATGCTGAGGATGACGCCATATGGTCTGGGACAACTCTTCAGTCTGTTGGGATTGGCTGTCCCAGCTGTGTGCCCTCCCAACTCCTTGCGCAGCCCCAGCCTTCTCACTGGTGGGACAGTGAGAAGCAAAAAAAGGACACAATGCTGTGTAAACACTTCTCAGCAATAATTAAAACATCTGTTATCAAAACTGTTTTTATCACAAATCCAGAGCATAGGCCCATGGAAGCTCTTAGGCTTCAGTGGGGAAAAAAACCCCAACATTTTGTTGAGGAACCATAGTTTAACAGGAGAAGGACATTTAGTTTCAGACACGAATAAAAATGACGATGAAAGAATCTCAAACTCTGAGCTTGGAAAAAGGAGGCATTAAAAGATTAGTACAGTATGAATCTCTTTTATCTTGACAAGTCTGGGATTCCCTTCACACCTGTATGTTCCCATACCCTGTATGTTGGGTACAGTTTGTGAGAGAAAGTGTAACGCAAAGCAAAATGCCATGTGCCATAAGAGCTAACAAATGCGGAAAAAAAATTAGCATTATAGCCATATCTGCAACTCATAGAAATAGATGGGATTATTTTATTGATCTGCAAAGGATACAGGACTTAATCCGGTATCTACAAAGGGAAATGTTTTCAAATGTAGCCTGGGAAGTTACAGCTGGGAACATACAAGCTGACTGGCTCTTATCTCAGAAAGTAGAAACTCTGTTTAGAAAAAGCTTTAAAAATGTAAGACTTTAATCTTCATAAATCTAGTTATTTTTTGAAAAAAAATTCTGGAAAAAATATCCTTCTTCTTTTACAGATTTTAGTTTCATATCTCCACAGCTGAGCTTCTTCACATTCCTTCCTTTCAATGCTTTACTTTTTCAGAGCAACAGCTTTTCTTTCGCATCTTGCATACTTTTACTGCTCATGCAGTGGCTAAAAATGATGCTATCCAGTCAAAGACCTTATTTGAACAAGAATATTTAAATGCTTGTTCCTTCCTTTAGTTTTTTTAAATATATGAAAAACCTGAAGATTGACTTAAAGAATGAGGTATGAAAAATCTGATACATGAATCTGAGAAAAAATTTCAGATAGTACAGTTGAATTCAGAATATAAGTGTCCATGTTTTAATGACTCAAGATATTTCTTTTTTAGAAGATATTAATATCATAATAAGGGGAATCTTCAGGGTTGTTTGCATTTTGACATCATAAATATCATTATTTTAGGTAGATATTTGCATTTATAACTGTTTATATTCATGAAGGCACAGAAAATATACCACAATAAAGAAGTGGGGGTGTGTGCAGGTAAGTTTGTAGCTCCCTTTCTCAGTTGTCCCCGAAATCCAGTAACAGATACAGCTAAGCAGTGTTTGCTGTGGTGGTTGGTACAAGGCAGGAGTCTGCTTCATAAGAGGTCATGGCCAACCTTGTTACAGCAGCAGTGGCTCTTGCCCCTCTCTGTGGAGCTCACTGGATCTTTGCAAGCTTCCCCTTCCCATGGCAGGCATGTCTCAGCTGCTCTGTTTTTGCAGGAGTACTTGTAGACCAGTAGTTTATAATCTCATTCATGAAGGCAAACCTGGCACCAAATTAATCTTTTCTTGCTCTGCCAGGCAGTAGACCCCTGAGGTTAAGTGCCTACAGCTTACTTTAGTGAGGAGCAGACCTATCTGAGGCAGGAATGGGGCAGGCAGCTGCAGCATAAACCACAACCACATGTGATTCAAGAATCTTTTCTTTTATTCTCATAATGAAGTATATGTTTCTAGGTTTGATCCTGTTTTGTTTTTTTACATTTTTTTATCATTTCTC
Organism: Haemorhous mexicanus; assembly: GCF_027477595.1. Classification (NCBI taxonomy): domain Eukaryota; kingdom Metazoa; phylum Chordata; class Aves; order Passeriformes; family Fringillidae; genus Haemorhous; species Haemorhous mexicanus. Next base: position 53,738,077 of record NC_082343.1, read on the forward strand.
CTTTTATTTTTCTTTTTTAAATTAATGACAAGAGAAACATGAAAAAATAATGAAACTGTGAGAAGTGAGAAGTGAAATCAGAAGAAAGTGCAAACTGTACAATGCATTTTAAAGATTTCAAGGGCTGGCTACAACTTGCATCAGCATTTTGAAGAAACGAAAGTATCTATGTTCCTGCCTATGACATCTACAAAACTCCAGAGTTTGGAGCCTCTCAGGCTCCTTTCCCACTGTTAATACAGCTTAATAAATTAATTTTTGTTAAAAAGTCTTGTTGACATGTGTAGCCCCAAGAGGAACATGATGTGCAGTTGGAGCAAATGAAGGCAGATCTTGTTCCATGTTTGTGTGTTCTTTGAAAGAATACATGATTAATACTGAGGTTTTTTGAGAGGAATAGGTAGAAACAGGCAATTAAACCAGCTGTTGGAAGATCTATAATAAACCATAAAACCTTCTGATCAACACAAGGACAGCTACATTGAAAACAAATATCTGTGCTTACCCAAATTCTTGCTTTGGAGGGGGAGTGTCATTTGGACTTTGTTTCTCGATGGATAAGAGATCTGCAAAAAATTAATCACTACCAGTTCCAACAAGATCTCACAGGATCACTCATGTATGTGTAGCATTGAAGCATTGATTGATAACGGCAGTAATTATTTTATGATTTTTAAATATCCCTTTTTATCTACTGAACTCTCGCATAGATCTATGAAAAGCATGAGGTTTCTTAACTACTTTGTCCCTCTCCATCTCCTTTTTATTTACAACATATCTTTTCCTGAATATTTTCTGTTCAGTTTTTCCCATTTAGTAGAACCTCTGGAGAAAAAAAAAAAAAAAACAGAAGTCTTCCTCTTGAAATTTGGAAGACATAATGGAATGATGTAAAAAGTGGTATAATGTTGCCTGTAAAGAGGCACGTAAGATGGTTGAACTTCTTGACAGGTAGAGTACAAAAGCTTGTTCAAAGGATAGAGCACCTTGGTTGCTGCAGGAAGTGAATACCCCTGTCATAGTCTAACCTCTGCCAGCAACTAAGAACTGCCCAGTTGCTTGCTTACTGCTCATCCCTTCCCCCTTCTCAGCGTGATGAGGAAGAAAATATAGAAGGTAAAAGTAATAAAACTTGGGGCTTGAGACAAGAACACTCTAATAACTAAACTAAACTAAACTAAACTAAACTAAACTAAACTAAGCTAATGATAACGATAATGATAATACTAATAATAAAGCATCATAGAGAAAAGAAAAATAACAAAATGGAAGAGAAATTGAAACCAAGTAAAACAAGCAATGCCAATGAAAAATAATTGCTCATCACCGACCAACGAATGCTCAGCCTCTTCCTGAGCAGCAGTGCCCAGCCAGCTTTCCCCCTACTTTACATGCAGATCATGATGCCATACAGTATGGAACAGCCCTTTGGCCAGTTAGGGTCAGCTGCCCTGACTGTGTCTCCTCCAGGTTCTTGTGCACCCCCAGCCCCCCGGCTGGCAGGGGACCATGAAGCAGGAGCTGCAAAGTCCTTGGCTTAGTGTAATCACTGCTTAGGAGCAACTAAAACAGCAGTGTGTTGTCAACATTGTTCTCATCTTAAATCCAAAGCACAGCACTGTACCAGCTACTTGGAAGAACATTAACTCCATCCCAGCTGAAACCAGGGCACTCCTGAAACTAATCATGGTTCCTTGAATGGGACCAATAGTTTTTTCTCTGGATTTATGCTAATTTGGTCTGGCTCTAAGAAGGAATCAATTTTTAGCAGCTCATTGTTCTACTGAGCCGTACCAGCCCAAGTTGTGAATGAAAACAGCCAACTTCCATACATGAGTTCAGTTGTTATTGAGAAGGCAAAATCCATCCTTGTTACTTTCTTACTTCAAGCCCTACTGACTGAGAGTTACAAGAGTTTTGGTTAAACAAAACTTTAGTCTGCAGATCAAGCCTTGATCTGCAGATCTCCTCTCTGCTGATCAACCATTCCCTAATATATGGCACATCCTTAAGCCAATTCCCTCTCTGCTGGGCCTTGTACCCAGGATTTCAGGATCTTTATGTGCTACGAAACAGACATTGTTCTATTTTTCTTCACAGTCTCATTTGCCTCCTCTGAAGACAGACATGCTTCATTTTTCTGTTAGCTGTTGCAATTGGTCATCTAATGGTCAAAGCTAATGTCACTGGGAAAATCCCCCAGGCAAACAGAGCAAGAGCCTGCCTCTGTTAACTCACTGCTTTTACATTTACTCACCATAATTACCTCAGCCTGCGGCTCTGTGACAACCTGCTCGAGGAGCAGCATAGCTATCTGGTAACCCTTCTTAGCTCTGGAGATGCCAGAAGCCTTCTCCAGGTGCACAGCAGCAGATATACACAGAAGCAAAGTGAAGAGCAGAAAGGAATTAAACTTCCCTACTTAGAGAGCTGGTTCTCTTCACAGCCCCTGTTAGAGAGCCTTCATCTTTCTCCTTTCTCCTATTTTCAAGAGACAAAACCCCCTAAACTACAAACCAAGTTCCTAAACAGGACACAAAGATGTTTAAAATGATCTGGTCATATTTTTCGCCAAAGCAGCAGCTGAAATATTTGTGTTTCATGAAAATTTTAAGGAATCTGTTTTGTACTGAAGATATGAGCTGTTGCTTAGTAATGAATGCAATCAATAATGCATGTATTGACAGAAAGACAAAGGAAATTGTACCTTGGTTAAATTTGGAATGGATGTTTACAAGCTGGAGAGCTTTCCTTTCAAAGTTTCTTAAGGTCTTCTTGATAATAAATCAGGGAATTTGGATTTCTCAGTTAAAGCCTGACAACAAAATATTTTTAAATTATTATCAGTTAGTATTTTTGGTTTTAAGTGCAGGTAATCACATTTGTAAGAGCCTCTTAGCCATATAGATTCTCAGATTTCACCACTGGCTCAGATACAGCAACATTAAATTTTGCCAAATCACAAAAGACCTAAGTATGACAGAATAAGGTAGGAGAATATTGATTTGCCTTAGGCATTTCATTTAAACACCTACAGTAGGCAGTACTTAGAGCATTTGAGGATTTCAAATGTTGTCATCTAAAATACAGTGTATTTTGCCTTTATCATGAGAAAGTAAGAATTCTCTTTTTGTGTTTTTTTTTGATTTATTTTGGTTTTGTTTTGCATTTGGTTTGGTTTTTGTTTTGTCTTTGCATTTTTTGGTTTTTTTTTTTTTTTTTGTGGAAGGGAAGGGCTGGAGATGAGAGATCTGTGTGCTGTGCTTTTTTTTTTTTCAAAATTATCTTTGCAAGGAAATTCTATTATGACCATAGTTTGTGTTTAATGATGACACACTCTTTGTCTCATTGGTCACCATTATTTCTTTGTTATTTAATACTGAGATCTTCTTTCCTGCCCATTTTTTTCCCTAGACCAGTGGACTAGAACTAGGAGCAATTTTTTTTCTAATTATAAAAAACCACAAATCTTTCTCATAGTGTTTCATCCAAGGATTGCTTCTATAATCACTGCTCTCAAAAATGACTAGCCTATCAAATATTTTGAAAGGCTATTTCCTAACCTATTTTATCTCAGTGTTAGCAAAGCTTTTGAATTTCCTAACGTTTATTAATTGTGTCACTGTTTCTGAGTTAAATTTAATAAGGTGTTTGAAATTTTTAAGATTTTTTTCATAACATTCTACACATTTTTTAACTAGATTAGGATATTTAAAAAATAATTAAATGTTATTTGGAACCACATTGAAAGTGGAATCCTAGATTGATTTTAAGAAGGAGGAAGGAAGCACTGAATTCTTTCAAAATCTGAACTGCATCTTGAAATTTTTAGCTTCCTAGACCTACAAACTGCACTCATGTTCAGGTGTTAGTATCCCAAAACTTAACTTGCAGTTGGAAAGTGTTATTATTTGTTGTATTGATGCAGTGCCTGCTTTTTAAAGATGAGACCATGGTCATTGTCTTTTGAGTATTCAAGAAAAGGTAAGTCCATAGTGAAAGTGTATCAGAGGCTGTCTATGAAGAAATGTGCAGTAATTTTTTCACTACATGTTGTAGAAGATACTAAACCAAAAATTTAACTGGAAGAAATCACACAGTCTGTATTCAGGCAGAAAACCTGAGCCAAAATTTAAGTATTTACCGTTGTTGTTTTCCAAAACACTGCCTTTTTTGTAATTACTGTTGCCTTTTTAGGCACTAATTCCAGACAGTAATTGCTATTGCCTTTTTTGCTTTTGTGTGAAGTAAAATGTAGGTCAAAAAAAAAAAAAAAAGGGCAGATATGTGCAAAGGTCAGAGCAAACCAGAGTACTTGAGAGAATAGGCTGAGGCCAACATGTATTGTCATGACAGCATCAAGAAATATAAAACTATTATTGATGAACCTGCATGCTGAAACGAATTCTAGGGTGACCAGTAGGAACTTAAATATTAGAATCCATTCCCTGTTGTAAATATTATTATTATTATTATTATTATGGAAAAGTCAAGGACACTATTATTGCGGTATAGCCAAACTCTAAACCAAATTAAATAGGCAATTATTTTTATAATTTTAATACCTTTTATTTGCTATTTCAATTATACCAGCTATCAGAATTTTATTTATTGACTCTTTTGCAAAGACCTAGCAGTAAATATACTGGTCAGTGGTGCCAGTGGTCACAAAGAAATTATTTTTTATTAAAATAGAAAAAAGGAAAAATGATTGAAGTTAACAAAAATTCATATGGAAGTGAAATCTAAAATTCCTAGGACTATTTACAGCTCTAAATATTTTATTTGGTAGAAAATGCAAGATCAAGTACAAAAATATTGCTCTTGTTTCTGTTTCTCTCAAAATACTTACTTTAAAGAAGCACTTTAACTTCCCTGTGGAAATAAAATGTTATATCCTCAGCAGTGAGAAGCTTCTGAAAGACATGCTGCGCAAGACACAGAAAACAAATCTTGTTTCTTTTAGGAAAATATAGAGGCTTTTCTCTTTAAGAGAAGTGGCTTCTTTCTATGGAAAACATGTTTCAGTTTAGACTATGCTAACAGTATTTGAAATGGCCTTCAGGCATTTTAGACTTCAGTAGTGCCACAAAGGTTTGTCTAATTTAACAAACATGTAAATCTTAACTTACCATTGTGTTTGACAATAAAATGGAGTTTTCTGTTTACACTGGTTTGAGGTTTAACTAGTATTAGATGACATACTGAGGGGAAGGAGCGAAGAGAGGATAAAATACCCAAGTCCTCTTTACAATATTGTTTCTTTGTTCTGCAGAGCTTCAGCAGTGTCTGCTCCCTGAACTTCTGCATGTGTCCCAATCTGAGTAAGGGTGTGACTGCCTGCAGTCAGGAATTAGGTAGGCTGGAAGTGCAGTGAGAGCAATGTGCATGTTCATAATATTTCTCAACTACTGATTAATCTCTAATAGGAGAAGCAAATTACTTTTTGGTACTGCTGCAAGTAGGTGGGGTGAGAAATATTGTATGTATTTATGGAGTCTGAGCATATTTGTATTTGGCTCTTGCACAGAACTACAAAGACAGCTCATGCTTGCATGAGTTTTCATCCTTTTGTAACTTTCCTCCTGTCATGAAGAAGAAGCAAATATGTGTTCGCTCAGCAGAGCTCAGCTGCTGGCCTCTCAGTAGGACACAATGGCTCCGTCCTGTCTTCTCCCAAGCTGCAGGCAAATAAAGAGATCAGGCAGTGGCAAATGTGATATCATACCAGAGCTTCCTAACTCCTAATATATATTTCTAGATTATTTAAAACTGGAAATACTAGAATATTTTTTCTGTATGACATGGATGGGGAGGAAGAGAGAGAGAGAGAACAATGAGTGAGCAAGCCAGCTGTAGCAGTTCTGGGAAGGCTCTCTAGCAAATTATGGATTTAGTGTTTGAGTAGAATAGAATGGAAGTGGCCATTAGAAAATATGCTGAAATACATGGAATAAACAAGTGTACCCAGTAAAAGATTATGTATTGAAATGCTGCTGACACAGGAAAGGGAAAAAGGGAAAGGGGATTAGGTGGGAATTACATTAATAACAACCTGTAGAAGCTAATTGAGATGATACAGGAATAATAACTGAGGAGAAGCCAAGAGAGGAGCTCCACAGTGCCACGGTAGTTTATTAGCATATGGGAGAGAATTTGCCTGAGCTATTAACTTCCACTTGTAGTAAATTCCAAGGGCAGTGAATTCTCAATTAATTTTTCTATAAAGCCTTAGAGATGCTTCAGGGCTTGTCCAGATCATTAGGATTGCTTTACAGGCCCATAACAGAAAGATTATGAAGAAGACAATTTTCCAAGTAATCCAAGATGAATTCAATGCCAGATCAGGTGAGAGCTGAATATTAATTGTTTCAAAGTACCAAAAGACTCTAGTATTTTCCTTTTCCCAACTCAGTAGCAGGTCCAATATCATAAATGCTTTAAAAAGTCACTTTTTTCTGTTCAGACCATTCAATCTCCTGACCAGTAATTTCAGCTATGAGCCCTGACTGGGACAGCCATCTTAATGGATGTTCAAATGGAAGCAAAGGATGTTTTCTCTCTCCATGCAGAATTACACTTTGCACAAGGTAACAGACAACAGAATGTTTAAGTATCTTGTTATACGTGTAATAAGTCAAGCAAATGTTCAGCACTGACTGTTCCTAGGCTATGTTTGCCCCTGTTTTGTCTGCTATGTTACAAAGTGACAGAACAATTATTGCTTAGAGTAGCCCTGGGACACCTAATGTGCCAGAGCTAATGACAAAAACACATGATTAAGAGTTGTAGGAATACTTACTCTGTGTTATTAGCTTAGGTTATGGTCTAGAGGAAAGGCTTCAGAAGAATTTAGGGTTTGTATGAGACGACCTTTTAAAAGCAGTGGCTTTTGACGCATATGGAGAGTATTCCCAGTTTCCTAATACTTTGTCTTCCATTTAAGATAAAAGCATCACTTTCACACAGTTCTAGGGTACCCTTCAAATGCTCCAGGCTCAATGGTTTCAATACTTCTCCTGTCTATGATCATTGTAGTTATAAATAATGTCTATATCATCCTGATCGCTGTCTTGAGTGATCTTTTCACATTTTGCAAGACTGTATTGTGAGTGGATTTTCCCTTCCTCAACCCTTAGAAAAGACATATTGATCTATGTTGGTATTTTTCTGGTGAAGAAATGGAACTGAGCATTGGTGTTAGCATAGTAAGAGGTGGGATCATATTCCTTTAGTACAAGGGAACATGTTTCTTTAACTTCAGGAGGCTTTCTAAGCTTTAACTGCTCACGGTATTTATATAAATCTCCACAGACTGCAAAGTTCAAGTAGCTTACACCCAACTCCTGGTTTCAAAGGCTGCTGAAATATAGGATTAGCTGCCTCAATCCCACACCTCCACTTCTTGTTCACAAGAGAACTCTCCTATTTCAAACAGCAAAACAGAGAAAAAAGTGTACATAACTTCTTTTAGCAGATATTGCTGCTAATTAGTGACATGGCTGATCGCCTTGGGTTTTTTTAGTACAATGGAGTAAAACTGAATTTGCTTTCTATCTACCACAAAATAAAGCAACCTCCACAGAGCTGTGGTTCTCCTTCCCACTGTGCCTTGGATAAGCGAATATACAAGGCTTCCTACCCCAGCCTTCTCTCCTTCCTCTGGTATGCCTGGAGAAAAGTGGTCTGCAACTCAAATCTAAGTTGCAGCTGCAGTCTGACTTGGGAAGATCTTCCCTTATCTCAGTCAGAAAATGCTACTAAGAGTTAAAACTTGAGTAGAAAAATAAGGTAATTCAGCTTATGATGGGCAGATGAGAAGTTAGAATTTTACAAGAAAACAGACTTTCAGTTTTGCAAAGTTATAAGCTGATATAAAATCATCAGCTCCTTTCAATTTGTAGAATAAGTTTTCTGTATTGTACTCCAGTTGTGTCTCACAGTTTGATTTCCATATGGTATAGTTATCTAAAACCATCTCTTTAAATGAATGGTACAGTCAACAAATATTGCTGTTGGAAATTTAAGTAAGAACCCTGAAAGCAAGCATATATGAACATATATATAGATACATAGATATATAGATATATCAATATATAGATATATAGGTATCAGCAATGATGGAAGTTGTTTGGGATTTTACACTCACATTTGCCAAATTGTTCATACTTACACTCCTTTTAACTTTGTCATTGCAATATTTCATTACCAGCTGAACTTAGACAAGGCTAAGTGAACCACTGCAGAAAACTGAATAATTGTTTCTAAGCTTTTTAAGCTCACAGGTTGAAGTTCTGAATATTAATTCTTATTCTGAAAGTTGAGGGTTTTTTTGAAACTTAATAAAGTGGCAGAAAAAGCTCCCATACTGTTTTTTTCCCCAGCTTTTTGTTGTTCAATCAAAATTAAATGCACAATACTTATTGAAGTTGAAGCTTATTATGTTATTTTATGGTAAATGATTTCTTGTATGGCAGAAAAAAATAAATTATGCATGTACCACATTTTAATATATTTGTACTGTTTTTACAACTAATAAAAATTATATTCATACATTTCTAATTGTACTGTACCTAAATAAAATGTAATCTGCCCTTTTCTTCTCCCCTGTACCTATTACAAAAAGGAAATTGTTGCTTCAAACTCTTTTCTGTAACCCAATGTGAGTATGTAGGGAATTAATTAATGAAAGCATCATTTTCATTTTATGCACAAAAATAATCTATCATTTGCTTTTGTGCTCTACATCAATTAAGAGAGTCCTAGTTTCCCTTTTGATAGTTATGAAGCATGAATGTTATCACAATGATTTTTAGGGTTTAGGTCCTGCTATTACTATTACTGTGTTTAGGTCCTACTATCCTTATTTACACCCTAGTTTTTATACAAATTTTTAGACCATGTGACTATACAATCTATGGAGAAAGACACATGAGTTGAGAAGAAAAACATCATTCGTTCAGCAATCCACTTGCATGCAGCCCCTGCAGCTGCTGTTGGAAACAGACATTTATTCTATAAAAATGTGGACTTTTCAATCATGGTACAACTCCAAAAACAGGCCTACTTGTCTGCTCTGCAGATCATAACTTTAGAGGCCTCTTTAATTTTGAAAGCAGAAGAGATTTTGACCAAAACCTCTCAGTAAGGAAGGTCAATATTTTGAGTGGAAAATGAGATGAAACACTTTTGTTTTATTGCTGGCAAAATGAGCTCACATAACTCTCTTCTTGGCAAGACCTGTAAAAGGAAGGATACTGAATTGTCAGTGAGTTGTGTCTTGTTCTGTGGCTTTGTAAACAACAGAGATTACAAACTCATGAATACAGTACTAAGGAAAAACAGAAATCCAAATTGTAGTCAGGCACTTAAATTACCATAAATTTTGTGGGTGGTCCTTTACAGACTTAAGGTTTTTTTAGTATATACCAACATGTATCTTTTTTATGTATGTTTATGCATATGTAAACATACAGATGAGCATACATACATCTGCAGTAATCAGTGAGCTGACCCCAAAAATGGTATAAATAATAACAGCACTTTGTTAGACATGGACTACTGAAACTTTTATGGTCCCATTTTGACCACACAGTTGAAGAATGCTGAGACACTGCATGCAAACTTAAGAAATGTTATTTATTATAACCACAACACAAGTTCATATATGGCATTACAATGCACTGTGGGTTGCTAAAAAGTCGTGGGCATTTTCAAGAAAAAAATGAATGAGCAGAAAATACTGACTAAATGAAGTTGTACTTTGATTTCAAATCTCGGTTTACCCTTAGAATATACTCTAATAGTCTTAACTTGTCATGCAGCCATGGAAGTGCTAAAAGCTTTCAAAAATAAACATATCCAGATGACGGAAGCCACTTTATCCTCAGGGTAACGGATCTCTGTATTAAATACAGTAACATATGTATAATAAAACATATGGAACATGATATTTGCAAAATCATTTACAGAACACTGTGTACAGGTGTGCAAGGAAGATATAAATACTGCAGTCATGATAGATAAACTGTTACAGAATCTGGGTTGCATTTATTTCCTCTGCTGTGGGTCTGTAACTGTAAACACGCTGGGGAAGGAGGATATTCACATCAGAACTAATTGTAAGCTTGCCAAAATTGTTCTTTGGGAATTCAGATTTAATTGCTTTCTTGAACTCTTGTAAAAGGAGTTGTTCTCACCTTGTTCCCTGTGTATTGCTGCTGTTAACTATTAATGGGAGTCCTGCACCTAGAGTGCAGGGAGAGTGTCTGACTTTGGGCACCCTTTGCTCCTACTGCAAGCACCATTTCTTTGGATACAGATTCTTGACTTGTTGCTGGATATGTGCTCACTTCTTGCCCACACAAAGTCCTCCTCAAAGAATTCTGAGAGATTATAATTGTTCACTCTTTCCATTGCTATGACCTCACCATCTTTATGTTTGAACTGCTGTTCTCCTGTGTAAAGTGGCTATATAAAAATAGCACTGCCTAACTCAGCTGTGCTCCCTCTAGGTATTTGGAGCTGCTGACCAATATAAAGGTATTTTTAGTGTTACTCCTTTTAACTCTGCAGAATATGCACAGGAATCTCTGTGATCTGAGAGAATGTATCTATTCCATAGATGCACTGAAAATGTTTCAGATATTTTTCAAATAAGTAATTTCCATCCCAACTAAAAAAAAAAAAAAAAAAAAAAGTCTTTGGTCAAGAATGTATGATGGAACTAAAGGCCAATGTAATATACTGTACCAGTGTTGAAATTGCATTTAGCATCTCTTTCTCCCCGCTGCATGATTACTTACAGCTTGATGACTCAAATAATTTTTTATTACTTTTGGGTTTACTATTTGGTATATTATTCTTTGGGGTGAGATCCTTGTTTCTACTGTCTGCAAATCAAAAGACCCACAAAGGAGCCTTCCAAATCTGCCAGTAATCCTGGCTGAATTACAAATGAGAGCCTTTGTCTGTCTTTTGGGCACCCTCTGTTTGGAAAGCATTCCCCTCTGAGTAGCTGGACACTCTCCATTTGGCATATCCATTTTGCAGTAGTAATTATACTTTAGGACATTTGCTTATGTCATCCACCAAATTGAGAATTCTTTCTTTATTTCACTGAAGAATCTGACCCAGAGATGCTACACTTTAATACAGTCACCATCACGTCACTCAGATAATATTAAATAATGTCTGGAGAGAAGCAACCTGCTAAAAGAAGTAAATTGCAATGATCTGACTTGCTCAAATTAAGGGAAACTTCAGAAGTAGTTGATGGTTAATTGAAAGTTTTCAGTTGTAAAATTCACGTTTGTTCAGATCATCTCAACTCACTGACCTTGGCTGTACTATAAGGGTATGTTTTTCTGTGAGCTATTTTTGAACAACCCCTCTAGTGAATTGAGGACATGATTTTTAATAGCAGACTTACTGCTATACTTGTCACTTCTCTTTTTCCAAAGGAGTCTTTTAAAAAAAACCAACCACAGATATTGTGGAAAATAGTATATTCAAGATCCAGGAAACTGTTTTTCTGTCCTTGCTTTGAGAGTAAACAAAATACATTTCAATTTTCCCTCATGTACTGGATCTCTGTGGTCATGGAGGCTGCAGAAATGTCAAGTTATCAAATATGGTGGAGGACCGTGAACAAGCTCAGTTAGCAATTTCCTGTACATTTGAGACTCCACTTTCTCTATAATATCTGTAGTATAATCAAAACAAAGGCTTTCTTTTTTTGGAAAATAATGAAAAAATACTTTCTTCCCCATAGATCTGGATGAGGATCTTTGTCTTCTGAGTTGTAGGTGGATGGTTCACAGAACTACCTCCCAAGGCATATACTGGAAACCTTGTTCCACTGGAACCCTTGAAAGTTCCTACATATTTCTAGGCATGTGCAGGATGTGTGCCAAGCAAAACTCCTGCAAAGGCAATGATTATGCACATATTTACAGATTGGTGTGAATTTTTAATTAATATCTTAGCAATTCTGTCAGATGTTTTATAGGATCCTCTCTGGAAATTCTTACTACTCAAGAACAGTGTGTACCTTGAGATTTAAAGAGGAAGTGCACAAAAAGTCATACATTTGACATTGCCTTGCACCCTAATATTGCTGAAAATAACTCAAGTTTTGAAAATCACAGCTGATATTAGAGTTGAGCAGAAAAAAAATACAGTATAAAAAGAAAGAAAACTAGAGGTGCTGGAATAAATAGAATCAAGCTTTGAGAGAAGATGAAGAGTGAAAAAAACATGAAAGAGATAAATTTAGAAACCTGACAGGCCATCAACACAAAAGTATGGGAAGGAGGAGTGAAAAATGACACTTCGAAGATATGACCGCAACAGCCATAATAAAATGCACAAATGGGCATTCTTCCCATACAGTCTTCTCCTCCCTATATTTTAGCTCTGTATGTCAAGACCATGCAATTATTACAGTTAAAAAACCAAACAAAAAAACAAAGAAGAAAGGTTAGTTAAACTAAAGCCTATTCAAGAATATGATATATTGCTCTCAAATGGAGAATTACTCTGTGTAGCAATTTCATCTGAGTGAGTGAGAGTCAAAAGGGAAAAAATGAAACGAGAAGGAAATGAAGCTAAGTAATTGGAGGAAAAAGAGATGTCATGAATTGGAAATGAGTTTTGCTTTGAGGTGCTGACTCAGATGCATAGCTCTCTATAAAAGCTACAGTAAGAATAAAAATAGAGCAGAATTTTAGTTATGAATAATAATAAAAGAGACTTTTATTTGCTTCATGTGCTTCAGAAATATCTAATTCTTCTGCTTATGAATAAGAAAATAGAAAAGCTGTGCTAGCCTTCTCTCAGACTTTGAGCTTAGCCTCAAATCTGAAACCTGCAAATAGAAAATAAAACAAAAAATACCAAATGTGCTTATTTAATCTTTATTTACAACCATTCAGATGGATGACAAAAGAAAGGAAATTTGGGTGGAAAGAGAGAGATCACCTCTATGCATTTTTTATAGAGATGATCAAATAGATAAGTACCAGACCCTTTCTTCAGGCTTCATTTAATGAATTTCTTAAAAAAAAGCAGTTCACATGGATGGTAAAGAAAATAATAAAATGTAATGTTAAGGGAAACAGTTGGGCCTGAATACTTAATACCTTTTGCTATGGTCTTCAGCATATCAGGATTTTCAATATTGCTTTTAAATTTGAACTACATTTTCGGACTTTGGGTTCTTTGTTTCTGGTTTTCAAATCATCTCTTCTGAAAATTCATTATTATTCTTTCACTGTGTGATATTGTGTCTCCAGCTTTTTTTCCATTATTGTTCAAAATTCCTTTTAGTATTTTTCATCTACCCTGTTATATCTCTGCCACTATTACAATCCTAATCACAGGGTGGATTGTACAAAGGATGTCAGGACAGATTCACCTGCACACAGTTGTATTAGCAGGGCTCACAGCTGATGGCACACATGGATTGTTAATGCAGAAAGTTATAAAAGCAGGGCAGGGAGCTAGAGATGGAGGGAGTGAGGAAAAAAGAAGCAGAGGGAAAGAAGGGGAAGGAAGGAAGGAAGGAAGGAAGGAAGGAAGGAAGGAAGGAAGGAAGGAAGGAAGGAAGGAAGGAAGGAAGGAAGGAAGGAAGGAAGGAAGGAAGGAAGGAAGGAAGGAAGGAAGGAAGGAAGGAAGGAAGGAAGGAAGGAAGGAAGGAAGGAAGGAAGGAAGGAAGGAAGGAAGGAAGGAAGGAAGGAAGGAAGGAAGGAAGGAAGGAAGGAAGGAAGGAAGGAAGGAAGGAAGGAAGGAAGGAAGGAAGGAAGGAAGGAAGGAAGGAAGGAAGGAAGGAAGGAAGGAAGGAAGGGCTTTCTAGTATCCGATCAGAAAGAGCAGCAATGAGGTCCTGTGGCACAGCAGAGATGAACAGTCTCATCTGAGGGTCCTCTTCTGACAAAGCAGGTGATGATTAAGGAAGCAGGGTACCTAGGGACCTGTGCAACAGTCCTCTGCCACTATTGTACAAATATCTGAGCTACTTCTTGTCAGGACCTTTGGTCTTCCTCAGAACTGCTTAGCCAGAGTGAATTGCTTCAAAAGAGATAATTATTCTTTCCTATGGTTACCAGGAAGTCCTGACTTTAAGAGCCAGCAAAACTCTGGAACAGTCCTACTGATGAAGACCACTAATGTCTGGTGGAGTGGAATATCTTCCAGGTATTGTTGTCTTTCCTTATTTTCTGATGCTTTTAGTTTCAAAGTTGCATTTTTTTCCCCCATCAGCTCCCATTGCATCTTTTTCTGGTGACAGAGATTAATTACATAATGAGGTCCACTGTAGCATCTCTCCTGCACTAGATGCAGCATGCACACAAATGCAGACAATTTCCTCGATTTGCATAGAATTATAATATATTATAATTATGATTTGACATTAGTGAAACTGTCAAAAAATACACATCTTGGGAGTTTACTTAAAACTCTGTTCTTCAAACACTGCTTCAGACCTTCTCTACAGATAATTTCAGAATAATCTCTTCCTTTGAAACAGTCAGTGTTGGATGTGATTATGACGACTTATTCTTCCTGACAATTATTTAAAATATTACAAGAGGGGTGGGGAGGGGTTGGGGGAGGGATAAAAAACGAAAAAAAGAAAAGTAGAGTACTAATTGTTTTGACTGAGAAACATTTTAGTGTTATCAAGTATTTTCATGCTATCTAATAAGTGGAAATAACTTCTTCTTTGGCTGATGCCTTTTCAGTATATGTGTTTTATTAAAGATATCCTGTATACCTGGATATTACAATGTAAACACACCAGTCCCTCAGTGAGAAACACAGCTCAGAGACAAATTTTTATTGTCCCAAATAAAAGTGACAGAGCATTCTGAAATGTGAAGACAGCTTATAAGCATTTGCCATAAAATCTAGTTACACAAAGCTTCCTTTCCCCAAAAAATGAGGTGCTGGAACCCTTCAAAGTCGCAGTTCTATTTCTGGCTGACTCAGAGCAGGGATTTGAATTAATTTTTCTTGCCCAGAAGAACACCTGAAAAAGCAGGCCATGAAGTAATTTTTATGCTATCCTCTTGTCCCATGAATATTTAAATAGGCTGTGCAGAATATCATGGCTCTGACAGAAAAGACTGAGGGAGAGCTACCTCTGCCAAAATATTTGAGACTGCTTAATGTGCTGTGAATGGCTAGATCCCTACATCAAGAAAGGTCTTGACCTTGTGCATTTCATAACTTTATACGAATCCCCTGAGCGCCAGGTTATTAGACAAAATGAAAAATTAGGTTACATTTTTCTTATCTAAAATGTTGCTTCTTTTGCCTTTTATTTTGAATATGCCAAAATAAAATATTCTGTTTCAGACTGAAGAAAATATTTTGCATGAACCCCAAGGGGCTTCTTTTCAGCAAAAAGGAAAAAGTATTATACACACCAGAATGAAAAAAAATGACCCAAAATGAAATATTTATATTTCAATCCAGCTTTCAGATAAAAGCATACATTTCTTGAATGGCTCTAATACCTAGGTCTGATTTGAAGAGCTGCTGAATATCTCCTCTCTAATTGACTTTAACCCAGGTGCCTCGCTAAAAGCTGAAACACTCTGTAGCTCTGAGAGTCACCTCTGGAACATTAATAAGCTGGTGGCACAAATGTCAGCAAGTTTAAGTAAACAAAGAGTTATGCTGATTTATAATAAAAGAAGCTCAGCATAGTGCTTGTTGCCAGGCTCAAGAAAGTATTCCAAGGTTTTGTTACTTCTTGTTTTAATTTTATACATGAAATGAAGAAGGTTAATAATTCCCAAGTGAATCCATGGCTGGTACCATAGAGTGAAAGTAAAAAAGGAAGAGACACGGTGGCTTTTGCATTTCTAAAATAATGACTCAATATTAATTCCACAGGCATCTGAGATAGGTGCTTTGCACAGAAAAAATATGCTGTAACTATAACAGAAGAATTTGAATGTTAAAACAAATATATCTGTAAGATAAATTATACCTTCAGTTACACCAAAGCCAAAGTTTGATCCTATTGCTTTTATTTTATAATTGCAAAGAAACAGAAAATAAATTATTGTGAGTGTGTCAGTGAATTTATTGCATTTTGCTATGTCTGCTTTGGGGGACAAGAGTATCTACCCAAGCATGATCTGCTGGACACCCCAAATTCACAGCATTGTATAGGTGGCACTGAAGAATATTTTAAAAATTAGTAACTAATTGTGGATAAATTAATGTAATGGGAAAATTAATAGTACTGACACAGGAGGAGATTGCAAAGATGATCAGGGAGCAGGCATAACTGCTGGGCGTGATTTTAAAATTTAGTCTGTATGAAGCAGATCTTTCAGCTTTTATGCAGGCTTATATACTTTACTGATAGGACATGCGCGTCTCTCCATATGATCCTTTGGTTATCTATTGTATACAGAGTTATCTGCTTACATTTAAATATGAAGAAGAGGCTGAAGAGAGGATAATGCTTAGGATCTAGTCCTGAAAGTACTAATCTGTTTATCTAGTGAAAATTTGCTCATCTGTGGAGAGCACTGGGAGGTGCAGATACTGCTGAGAAGGATTTTGGGATTCAGGAACACAAGAGAATTGATGCTAATGAAGAAGACAGTTTGAATGCCTGGCTGCTGCATAAAAGCAAAGCACAACTGCTTAAATGTCCTAGGTTAAAGCCTTGTTTTATAAACTGTGTTGGACAAATATGAGACAGACTCTGCATGTGACACGATGTTAGCATCTCCAGAAAAAATATCTGAATAATTGAATCTAAAAGATCAGAAGAGAACTACTTTAAAGCACTCATGACTTTGGGGACGACTTTGAAATGCAATCTGTTAGGACATAAAGTTGCATAAATAATTCTAATCAAATAGAGCTTGTGTATCTCTTCCTTGATTTTTCTTAATTAACAAAGGAAAATTGAATGTGGATTTTAAAAAAACCAGACTGTCTCTGCTTTTTCCTTTATCCTAAAAAGGCAACCAAGATAGATGGAGAAAGTGAAGATGCCCTCAGCTTCTTTGCTTTCCCAATAATATTTTCTTCATTGTATCTTATTTGGTTCCAAAAGTTTGAATATAATTTTCTTTTTCTGGTGTCCTGTGCTATAGTCTTGATTCTTTCTGCCCTACTACTTATCTTATTATTATTCTTTCTATTTTTTGCCTTCCCCTTACCTTTTTTACTCCAAAGATATTTGTTGACATTCCTGAATATAAGAGCTCTATGGTTGCTAGCTGCAGTTTTCAATAGTGGTACCAGATAATTTTGTGAGAGTCTCTGGCAGTGTAGCATTACAGATGAGAGGTATTACCTGAGGCATTACTGGTCCTCAGACTCACTTGCTGTGAAACAGGCTAAGGAAACATGACCTGAATCCTGAGACAATCACATGACATTTTGGGTGGAGAGGCCACTGGGAAGACTACATAGCTCCACTCTATTGCTTCTAAGTGAGGAACAAAATACTTAATTCCTGTCAGATCTCCCCTGAGGTGCTCATTACTAGGCAAAAGCAAGGATG
Source organism: Haemorhous mexicanus (assembly GCF_027477595.1). Classification (NCBI taxonomy): domain Eukaryota; kingdom Metazoa; phylum Chordata; class Aves; order Passeriformes; family Fringillidae; genus Haemorhous; species Haemorhous mexicanus. The sequence continues at coordinate 53,755,616 of NC_082343.1, forward strand.
AAAATGATGTGCAGTTATTTTAGAAAAATAAAATATTATGTTCTTGATTGCAAAATATTAGACCTAGTTTGAAAAAGACCCCAAGCTAATCCTAAAATAAACTCCACAATCTTGGATAGCATTCCTGTGGGTGAATGTCCTACAAGCTATGTTCCCTCATCTTTTTCAAGTGTAGGTAACCCTTAGTGGGTTAATTTAAATTCTATTTCTTTGTCAATAATTAATATATTTTTCCCTTTCTCTTATGCCTTCTGTTAACCACATATGTACAACTGAAGCATCATTTTACCTGGGGAGTCTTCTAACAGTTCATCTGCTTTTATTAAAGCTGCACCCTCTTGGGGTTTTCTTTCTTCTGGACCAAGGTGCAAATGGAATATCTCCTGGTTTCCCTCATGTTTCTCATCACACCTTTTATTGCCATCTGTCTCTCTCTCCCTCTATCCCTCTTATTTTAGGAACTTCATTTTAGTTTTTCATCCAAGACTGATTGTCATAATTCTTCCTTTCTCCCTTCTTTTCAAGTAGCTGGATTACAGGATGGAAGGAAGGAAATAAATCAGTCTCTGGAGTTTACATTCCTGTGACTGTTTTTACTTATCCCATTTTTCTTTCTAGATCCATATTGCCTATTTTCAAGACTCTCTAAGAAGGAATCAATACCCTATTCTTTAGGAGTATTCATTTTACAAGTATGTTTCCATATTGTGGAAATTCTGCACTTCTGGGTACTTCTCAAGTATAACTCTAAAACTGTAGAACTTGGAAATGTCTTTCAAAAATTTGACAAGACTTGGAAATCAATTTTTGTTATCTGGGTTCAGAGCCCAGATACATCTTGATTATATATAAGAATGCTAGGCTAATTTATATAAGGCCCTGACAATTTTTTTTTTTTTCTTTTCTACTCCCCATGTAATTTCTTCTGCAGCCCAGGTTTACTCAACACACAGAGAATTACAGCATCCTCAGCTGGGGATTGCTGAGAACATTTTGGCATAACCAGAGAAACCACATTCAATTTATTCATAACAAAGATGAAACTGTTACTGCTTTGTGTGCTTTTTCTAGAATTCCTAAACTTATTTGCACTTTTGGAGATCTATGTAAAAGGGTTGTTTTAGTCCAGTGTTTCTTTCCCATTCCCACTAGCCTTTATCCTTCTCTTTTAGGGTCTCTAAAGCAACCTCCTTTCTAACAATAAAATCACTGCACTGGTTTGTAGGACATGACTCGTCAGCTGCCAACCAGGCATAACACTACTTTTGAGTATGTTGCTATTGCAGTATTGTTTATTTTGGATTTATGGCTGTTTCTTCACTGAAAACTTCAAAAGGTCAGCTTTGTCTCAGTGAGAAACAGGGAAACTTTTGAAATCTCAATCTGGAAAAAGCTTTTCTTGACCATTTCTATTTTTACATAAAATTTCTTCCACTCTTAAGGTTTTGGAGTCAACTGATCTGAAAAGCTGAAATAACCCACTGACACAGCTACCTTTTCTGCTAAATCTACCAGATGTGAATCTGAAATGGGTACATGAAGACCCAAATTAAGCTCTAGACCTCAAATACCAGAAAGCAAAAATTCCTGTTGACAAGTCTGTATTATCCACTTGTCACCTTGTCTTCTTCAGAGGTCAGGTGATTAATTATGTTAAATCCAGGAGCCCACCAAAATATAAGGAAAAGCCCCAAATCTTCATTATAGTGGCTGAAAAAATTGTACTTAAACAGCTAAAACTGAAGGAAAGTGAAGACAAAAGTGCATACATGTCAGATCATTTGGTATGACAATATATGTGTAACAAAATCATTATGTTTGTATGTAGATTACAAAGGTACAGAAAGAAATAAATGAACTCTATTTTCTGTAGAATGTATATATGTAATTGCAAGAGTAAAATTCAAAGAAGCATTTAACAAGGACATTTCTCTTTAGGTTGGGAACTTTACCTATTTTACAGAAGTTCAGCAGTGAAGTTTAAAAAAATTTCAGACATCTTTATGTGGGAACCTGTGCTTCAGCTTAATCCATGTATGATTATGTTTGCAACATTTTGTCACCATCTGAATATCTGAATAAGGGGAAAGCATATTGCCTACTTGAAGCTTTTCCTCTAATCCTTTGCCCTTGAAAGTCCCTGACTCCTCTAATATCTGCTTAGGCTAACTAAAGCTAATATATCAAAGATGCTTATAATAGTGACTCATAGAGCAAACTGCTGCTCATATTCATTACTTATTCTATCTCTAATAGCCATCTTCTGTTATAATAAGTACTATACCTAGGCATATGGGGACTGCTGACCAAGAAAAACAAATATAGTCATCCTAACAAAATGCGTAACTGGACTGCTGAGGTATTAATTCATTGCAGAATTAATTTTCCCATAATTTCAGAGAACAAATTCAGTCCTTTCACTTGAGGGTGAAGAAGGGAAGGTCAGATGGAAATTAGCAGTAGAAAAGTGGAACCTAAGTTCTGCATAAGTACTTCACATTTGCACTAAAAGAACATGGAGAAGAGTGAGTACCTTCACTCACTCTTTACTGGTAAAACTTGCCTTCAACAATTTCAGCCCCTTGAGACCAGTGAGGAATCCTGTTGCAAGGAAGATTTACCCTCAGTGGAGGAGGATCATGTCAGGGAACACTTAAACAAATTGAGCACATGAGTCCACAGGACCTAACAGAATGCACTCATGAGACCTAAGGAAGCTGGCCATTGTCATTGTGAGATTATATCAACTATCAACTATCTTTGAAAGGTTGGAAGAGCTACAGACTGGTCAGCATCACCTGAGACTAGCTCAGCTGGTCAGAGCATGGTGCTGATAACACCAAGACTGTGGGTTCAATCCCTATATGGGCCATTCACTTTGGATTTGGACTTGATCCTTGTGGGTCTCTTCCAGCTCAGAAGATTTTTCTCAGGGATCTTAGTCCCTGGGAAAGTTAGAGTGGAAATCTTCCTGGAAGTCATGTCTAAACTTTTAAAAGTAAAAAAGGAAATTGGGATTAGTCAGCATGAATTACTCAGTTATGTGCTTAACCAGCCCAACAGCTTTCTATTATATAGTGACCAGCTCTATAGGCAAGGGCTGGCACAAACCTGACATTATCTTGACTTTATCAAGCTTTCAGCATTGTCTCCCATAACATTCTTAAAAACAAAATGATGAAGTACAGACTAGAAAAATGGACAGAGATGGACTGAATCAGACAGGAAAAACAAAGACAGATACCAAAGTATGTAAGACAGCAATCCAGGCCTTGAAACAAAGAAACCATTACTAAACTGTCAGGCTCAAAGGTTTTCAATCAACAGAACAAATTTCAGCTGGAGAACACTCACTAGAGGTGTAGCCCAGGGGTTCATAGTGCAGAAATTCTGTCTGAATGGACAGTAAGCTGACCAAGAGACACCAATGTACCCTTGCATCAAAATTCAACAGCCTCTGGCTTCATTAAGAGAATTCTTTCCAGTAGGATGAAGGAAAAGATCATTCCTCTCCACTTAGCCCTGGTGAGACATATCTGGAGAAGTAGGCCAAGTTTTGAGCTTCCCAGGAAAAGAAAGACATGGTATGAGTCCAGCAAAGGGTCACAAAAATTTAGATAATGGATCTTCTGTCACAAAACAAAACAAGAGCTGTCTCTGTTCAGCATGAAGTTGAAAATACTCCGGGGGATTATGTCCATGTGTAAAAATACCTGACCAGAGGAGGTAAAGAAGACAGAGCCAGATGATTAGCAATGCCCAGTGCCAAGAAAAGAGACAACAGCCCCTAATGGAAATAAAGTTACTTCCCTTTAAACATTAGAAAAAATGTATTCTGTAAATCAAATTAGAATATGTTTACTGAAAACAAGGTCATGCACAGGTTTCCCAGAGAAGTTTTAAAGATTACATCCTTAGAAATATTAAAGCCTCAACTAAACATGGTCCTGCTGAACATTTGAGAAGGGGATTGGCCTAGATAATCTTCAGAGCTTCCTTCCTATCACAGCTGTTTTGTGATACAACAACAATATCAATCTTAACATGACCCTGACTCTTAGTTCTTGTATGGACACATACATACAAGAACATATGGGCACATACATGAGCTTTGATCCCAGCTAGAAAAACAGTTAAAATCTAAATTTTGTTCAGTCTTAATTTTAAAAAGGATATTTTCTCAGGAGATGTTTAGAATGCAGTACAATTAGCTTACAATTTCTAGGATTAGATTTAGCTATTAGAAATAGCTTACAATTTCTGGGATTAGATTTGCAAAATTGTGCAGGAATTCCCTAGAAAAAATGCAGCAGAAAGTGGTCTGTGGTGTTTTTTCTGCTTCCCAATTTGGTGTTAGACACTGCCTTAGAACTTTATCACGTGTTAAGAGACCTTTAAGAGACCCATGTTCTTTAAGCCAACAATACCAGCTTTCAGAACTGCTGAAGCTGAAGACTATCTTCTTTTCCTACAGTGTTCTTCACCAGTTCCCAGGGTTTAGAAAGCTTTACATAACAAACTTCCACTGCATAGAAAGGCTTTTACCACTCATTTATGTGCCATGCATATTTCTCCCTGCTTTTTTTTTTTCTTTCACTGAGTGTTTATATTTCTTATATATATAAAGCATGATATATAATCCAGTCTGTTTCCCCTTTCCTTTCCTTCACACACACACACACGCGCACACACACACAAAGTCTTCCTTCCTTTTTGTGTGTTGGAAAGCCAAATGTAATGTATTCTTCTGAACAGCTGGGCAACTTTCATGCTACATGCAAATCAGTTTAAAAAGTAACAAACCTCAGGAAAATGTGGAAAAAGCCTACAATAGCTCAAATTGTAGTTCTGATACAAATCTCTCACTGTTCAGAAAATTGTGTACATTGTCTTTTATATTTAGAAAATTCATTACAAGAACTTAAAAAGGAGATGTATTCTTCTGCATTGTAGCATATTCAGGAGTCCCATTTTTATCCAGTAACTCTATTCATTTGGGAACATGCACTGAACCAGCAGGACAAGGCTCATTTCAGAAACATGGCAACGTAGGACAGTGTCCTACCAATGACAAAGAAAAAAATAAAAATAAATAAATTTAAAGAGGCATACATCCAGTTTTCTATTGACTTCTGTTCTTGTTTTTATAATATTGTAAAAGATATCATTTTTAAATGAGCCCTGACTAGTAAAATGAAATTGAACATACAAATATTGCATTATAATGCACATAGTTGTTTCTCATGTGGAAATACACATGGAGTATGGACTTTCTCCTTGCTGGAAAACAAACAGTAGGAAATAAATATTACATATACAGCAGTCTGGAATTATGGATTTAAATTTGTTCTCGTTATAGCATTGAAAATGTTGCAATTTCTCTGAGTTAATGCCTGTGTAATTTGAGTATGGATTACAATCATGACAGGTCAAAAAACTGAAGCTAATCTGCCAGAGAGTCATTGCTATTAAGTAAAGATTTTACCGGGCCCAATTAATTACTCTCAAAAATATTTGTGTTTTCCAAAATATCCAGACACTAGGGAAAGCTTTCCTTTTTTTTTTTTTTTTTTTTTTTTTTTTTTTTTTTTTTTTTTTTAAGAAAGACATATTTGCCTCCTTCTCTTTTTTATTTCAGAAAGTAGCATAAGAATTCTGAAGGGGAAATCAGGATAATCTGGTTTAAGTGTTCACAGTCCAAACATATAACCAGGAGTGCAAATTACTCGGTGAGATTTTTCTGATTATTAACATTTGCAAATGTGACACTGCTCATAAGAGTAGCTCTGTTCTTCTAGAGAGATTTTAAAAAACCAGGACCTATTTTGGTCACTGCCATAGCAGCCAGTTAATAGTGGTGGCAAGAATGAAGAATTGAACATCAGACTTTTGAAATACGGTTAGTACTTGTTTAAAGAAATGTGTGTTTTAATGTTTGATAAAGAAACACATTTATCAATGTCATTAGGTTTCTGCAGGGGGAAGTTCTGCAGGTGCATAGGAATGAAGAATGAAGCAACCTGGTTCTTCCATCTAATGTAACTTCTAAAGTGATCAGCTGTAGCTTCAGGATTATAACTTTCCAAAAATCCGAAACTTTACCTGGTGATCCAGCCAAAATAACAGGGCAGAGAAGAACTGGCACAGTGGTAGAAACTTATTTATTAAAATTGAAATAACTATTCAAAAAAGTAAGTCGATCATTAGCACTCTTAATGAGTGCTGTGTTTTATACAGTACAAATAGTGTAATAAATATTCACTGGGCAGACTTAATCTGTGAGCTTTGCATCAAAATGATAGAGCATTTGGGTTACAAAATTTAAGAACTGGACAGCTTTTTTTTTGTCAGAAGTCACAGAAGCTTCTGATTTACATTATATTTCTGCAAAGAGATTTAAACTCAGGTTTGTTTTTATTAAAAGGCTAAATTTAATGATACTTGGTTTTACTAGATGGGTAAGATGTATTTTCAAGAAATATATCTGCAGTGGTAACTTTTTATTGTTTTATGGTGTTACAATCATGTTTCCTCTAACCTCTGTGTGTCTAAATTTCTTTTTATTACATAGTACCACTCATTTATCTGTAAGACTGGCGATCTGATTTTCACAGATGCCAAATACAGGCACAGGCTCCAACTCCATCAGTCTTATTCTCAAGCAGATAGACTTGACATTGACCTCATCAGAAAAGATATCAACACATCACACCTGCAGGGTCACGCATCCCTTGTATTTAGGAAGTTGTCCTGACTTAACACTGCTGATCTCCCACTTAAGATTTTTTGTTAGAGGTCAAGTCCTAAACTGAGACTTACAGATTCACATCCTCTGTGGAGCAGACAGAGTACCATAACGTGAGCACATATTCAGGCAAGCACAAATAGCAGTGGTCTTTTTTAAACAAAATTCAAGGCAGTGGCAGAATTTTCATGACTTGCACTGCAGTTTAGGGATAGCCTAAATTATAAAAGGCCTGGATTATGGAATCCTGTTAAACCACCTTACTATCTTATATATTTTGGTAGCTATGTTTGTTTTTCTGGTGATTCCTGAGGTTGACGTTCAGCTGGACTCACTCCATTCATGTTCAGCTTTACACAAAACCAAATTAAGGACCTACACACCCGCAGCTTTAGGGTTTGTAGCAGATCTCAAGCATCAGACCTTGCTGATTAAGCTGCAAGAGAGGTGGTCCTTTAAAAATAAGCTGCTGGTGAGCAACAAACCACATGCTTATACCTTATATAATCGCAACTATAATTAGTTAGAAGTAGAAACATCATGCAGTTCAGCAAAACATTTTGGGTTGGAATATAGTAATATTTTGGCAAGAATACACTTGAAGTCAATGTAATTAAGTCCACTGTAATTATTGCAGTGGTGTTGCCCAAGCTCATGCCTAAGGACTTTTATAGTAGTAGTGCATGCTCAGTCACAGGGGAATTCATCTCACTTTGTTGAAAAATAAGTACTCAAAGTTCAAGATATTCACCCTTCATGGAGAGATGTTTAGAGAGGACAAAGCATACCACTATTCATATATATATTTGCATGAGACCAATTGTCCTTTGAGAAATTTATGTTCTCCCCAGGAAAGGAAAAACTTGCCAAAAAGATCCTCAGACAGCTAGCTTAGTTGCAGACTACCAGCTTGATGTCTATACAAAGTAAAATGCATTCAGCAATAGCTGTTTGTACCCTAAGAGCTTATAACCTCAGGAGGAAGTTGAAAACATTTAGAAGTAATATTTAGGCTCCTGATTCTCACAAGTTTACAGCTTCTATTCATCATTGTACTTTGTGAATACCTTCAGTGGTCATGAAATGAATCACATTGGCCATGTGCTGAATGATCTTTTCCAGATCCAAAATTTTTGGTTTTAAATATTATTAAAATTTTACCTTTTGCATTGGTGTAGTCAATCTCAGAAGTAATGAAGTTAATAATTAATTAGATTTTTACTTTATTAAAATTTGATGCAATAATATTGATGGCCTTTTATTCACATGAGAATAAGAGGACATAGTATACACAGAAATAAAATTGTGGGGTACAACTGATAATGTGTTAATCACTTTATGAAGTGATACACTCACAATACAGGTCTTAGACTGTTTATATTTTTACCAATGAGTTGCATAGGAAATGAAGACAATCAGAGAACCATAGAATGGTTTGGGTTAGAGGGTACCTAAAATATCACCTATTTCCAAACCTTCTGACGTGAGCAGGGACACTTTCCATTAGACCTTGTTGCTCATCCAGTCTGATCTTGAGCTATTCCAGGGATGTGGCATCCAGAACTTTTCTGGCAACTTGTTCCAGTGCCTTACTACCCTCACAGTAATCCTGTGAAACAATACCAGAAAGATTTTTTTTAATATTTTGTTCTTTTTATTTTAATTTGTTTTCCTTCAAGCCACCATGAAAAAATTCAAAAGAATACATTAGGTTTATATATCATGTTTCTGTACTTGCACTTCAAAGATATATTTTACAGAATAGATATTTAATTCATTTATTAAAACTAACTCTGCCACCCGCCCTTCACTGTGAAGCAGATCCTAGCTAATTTACTGTTGAGGTGGATTTTGTTTGCATGTATTTTTAAGTGGCTGTCATATTTCTGTATATCTAAATCATTCACAATTCATCCTAGTGAGAAGAGTGGAGGAACAGCGTAGCCAAGTTCTTGCTGAAGACTGCTGAGAAGGAGGTGTATTGGATTTGGATGGCAGGATTTTGCCAGCAAGGGACTGCAGTAGTGGCTTCTGTGAGAAGCTTCCCTGGTGTCCAATGAAACCACTGACAGCTGGCTTCCAGACAGATCTGCCACTGTCCAAGGATGAGCCCATCGGTGGTGGTGGTAGCACTTTCTCAATTAAGAAGGAAAAAAAGTTGCTGCAGAACCTCAAAGAGAGGACAGAGAATATGTGAGAGGAACAGCCTTGCTGACACCAGGGTCAGTGGAGGAGGTGAAGGAGGTGCCTGCAGCCTGTGGTGCAGCCCATGGTAAGACTGGCTGTCTCCCTGCAGCTCAGGCAGGTCCATGGTGGTTAAGATATCCACCTGCAGCCAGTGAGGCTGGAGGTGGATGCCCAAAGGTGGCTGTGGCCCTGCTGGAAGCCTTTGCTGGACTGGATTCCTGGCAGGACACGTGGCTCCATGGAGAGAGGAACCCATTGGAGCAGGTTTGCTGGCAGGACTTGTGACCCTGCAGGGAACCCCACTGGAGCTGTCAGTTCCTGAGGAACTGCATTCCATGGGGCGGTTTTTGAAGAGCTGCAGCCTTTGTGAAGGACTCATGTTGGAAATTCATGGAAGACTGTGTCCTGTGGAAGGGAGCTCACACTGGAGCAGGGGAAGAATGTGAGGAGTCCTCCCATTGCAGAGAAAGATGCAAGAACACATGTGATGAACTGACCTCAACACCCAATCTCCATCTCCCTGTGTCACTGGGGCAGGATGAAGGAGGGAAAATCAGAAGTAGAGGTAATCCTGGAAAGAAGGGAGGGGCCAATGGAAGGTGTTATAAGATTTTATTTTATTTCTCTTTATTGTACTCTGACTTGCTTGGTGAACAATTAAGCTAATTTCTCAGAGACAAGTCTGTTCTGCCCATAATTAGTGAGCAATCTCTTCCTGTCCTTATCATGATCCACAAGCCTTTCATTTTATTTTCTCTACTCTGACCAGCTGAGGAAGGGAGTGGTAGAGTAGCTTTGGTGGGAACCTGGTGTCCAGCTGAGTGACCCTATTGCTGAAGAACAGAATCCTATTGCTTGAGATGAGGTTTGAGGTATGATGGGAAGAGTCTGGAGGTCATGATAAGAGAGTAAAGTCCTCTTTATGATGAGTAAAACATCAAGTCTGCCATTTACTTGGGGTAAAAATCACTCCTTGGGAATAGCTCTCCCTGAGCAACAAAGTCGTCTGGCTCAATTAATTTTTTCTTCTTTTTTTACTGCATTTTGTTATCAAATGATTTTTTTAAAATCAGATTCATTGTGTCTTGAGACCTTTCAGACCAATGCTTAGTTTTGTTTCCCATTTTGAACATAAAATACACCAGGTGTATGCAACAATCTGCTTTACAACAGCAACAAAATCAACCAAAAACCTCCTGGGTTTCATGTTTCCAGATTAATCTTTGGATTTGGAAACAAATAATAAAAAAAAAGTGGTTTTATTTCCAGCAAAATGTATACCAATAAAAGATAGGTAAAAAAAATCAAACTGCCCCTAAAAATTGGGACATTGACCATGCATCAGAAGCTCCACTAAAAGCTGAAAATGAAGAGGCTTGTCAATAAATATTAACAATATACTGGTGGGAGCAATAATGAATTAATGTAATAATTAATATGGAATTTGAGTTAACAGATAGAGGCACACATAGATAAATGTTCAACATAAGTAAAAGTGATAAATTGATTTTAATCAATATTCAGGAGTTTCATAAATATTCAAGAAAGGGATAGACCTTTTGGCTATCTGCTCAGTTCTGGCATGTTAATAAACAAGCAAGATCTTTCTGTTTTAAATATGAAGAGGAGAAATTCATATGAATACTGGCATTGAATCCTGCTGATTCTTTGACACTACAGAATTTAGAGTTAAGCCTCCTCCCTGCTGCTTTGCAATGCAAACTGAATGGGAAAATTAAGGGTAAATTACCACCAGCATGCATGATATTGTGGACAGTCTCAAAATCTGCTGCTGGATGCAAGATCAAAGCATTTTACTTTCAGCAGATGTAACAGGAGGCCATTATAAACACTTGCCTAATGAACCGTGTCCAGCTCCATGAACCATATCCAATTGTGTAAGTTTTGAAAATACTGTGCAGAACAGTCCACCACAAAGATATGCTGAAGGTGGGATTTTTCTCCCAGTAATATTACTTTTTATCTCTGGAGTCCTCACCAGTCCAAAGCTTGAATTACCCCAGCAAACTGTGTGAAGACTGCCAGCTCTGAGCGTGGGGATACACCGTGACACATGAACTGCTGTACTTGTGGAGGTCTCTCTCTGAAACACTGCTTTCTGGCTTCCCACTCCTCCCCAAAGAATGGCACCTTCAGTTTATCAAAACTGAATGTGAGGATGTGGGAGCCACTGTCTCATCCCTTGATTGCTTTTTGCAGAACATTCTTCTTGCAATTCTATGAAATGACCTCCTTGCCTTACTCTGTTTCTACAGCAGGCACTTGCTAGAACTCCCCTTTTCTACACAGCAGATAAAATAGTTTTGAAACATGCAGCTGTGCTTTCACGAGAAGCCTTTACACAGGTAACATGTGGAAGACTGTATGGCATGGACAGTGCTGCTCTCTGAGTCTGTTTTAGACTTTTTTTGGGTTTTTACCTCAGTGAGGGAGGCGGGGCGAGGGCGCAGCAGAAGAGGTGCTGTTAAACAGTTTTTCTTTCCGAAGAAATATGATCAAAGTTCAGAGTTAATTTCTGCAAGCAGTTGAATGGGCAAGAGCTGTCGTTCTAAAAGGGGCCCACATTTGCTCTCCTTGTACCAATTTCAGGTTCACTGCACAGTGACAGGCTCAAATCTGCATGAGAATGTGGCCTTGGCAGCTTGCCCCAGCCCATCAGGGCTACCTTCCCTGGCATCATCTCAGCTTTGCAGCCAGGACATTCTTCTGGACTGGAAAATCTCTCCCTCCTGTTGAGTAGCGACTTCACAACAGCCCATGAATACAATTTCACCAATCAAGCTACCCCTGCAAATGTCATCCTGTGCCTCTGAGCTCTGAAGGTTTGCAATCCCCAGGAAGTGCATCTGTCTGCCCATAGCAACTGCTTGAGAGTTGCCAGTTTGGATAGAAGTCAACCTGCAAAGGGGACTCTGTTATAAAACCTCACATTTTGCCACTGCAGAGCCACAGACAGCCAGAAGGTGCTGAGTGTGGACCTGTGCAATGCATCATCTTCTCCTCTTTGGGTTTAGTCGAGTAATTGTTCATTCCTGAAGTGAAGTTAGAGGCCCTGCAAGTGCAGCCTCTTGAATTCCTGACATACTTGAGCATAAAGAATCAGGCAATTTCACCACAGTTTGATTTCAAGATAATGCTGCCATTTCGTACAGATTTGTCATGTCATAGGTTTAGTTTGAATAAAATTGAGCATTATTTCTCTATTTAATTACAGTTCAATGGTAGTTTCACACTAAGCCTCTGATTTGCAGTTCAGACATGCACGATTACTTAGCCCTGAAAAACAAAAGCAGAAAAACACAAGGCCTATACATCTTACAGGACTGCAAAAGCAAAAAGTCTTTATGAGTTTTGAAGACAGATAAATGTTTCAGGTGAAATTTTTTTTTGTCTGTTTTCCAGCTTAACTGGAAGCTGTTAAGTTTCTGAAGTTTTGAGAAATTTTAGTAAATTATCCAGAATAGGCATATTTTAAAAATACTGTGGTGGGATGTGAAGGATTAGAAATATAACAAGGTGCAATTATTCAGCCATCAGGTGATGACAATAAAAGGAAAGGGGGAAACTGATGGAGCTGTTTAAAGTTCTGGATTATTTGAGAATTGCTCTTTTAGGTGGCACAAATGCTAGATTTTATATGAATATATATATATATATATACACACACATAAATGAATATATGTATTTATGTATTTGTGCATGACTATGTGTATATTTTGATGATCCTTCGGGGTCTCTTCTGGCTCAAGACATTCTTTGATTCTCTGGGATGTGCATATGTGTAGATCTGTGTCAATGCAGAATATTCAGTATGTTTTTTTCTTTTTTCATCAAATACAGATGCTTAACATGAATGTATAATGCATTCTGATATTATCCATGTTCATACATATAAAATGCACAGTTCTTTCCTTGATGGTTTTCCTGATGAATTAAACTGTTTTTTCCTTTAAAAAATTTGGAAGGAGGCATTTGATTTCATTTTAAATCTCATTTAATGCAGTCTTAAAAGTATGACAAATGCCCAGACATTAAATGACCTCAAATAAAACTATGTAGGAAACTTATTATTGATCAAGAATCACTTGCAGAAATAATAGGCATTCATTTTGTAAAGTAATAAAATGCATCCTTCTTGGAAGATGAAGACTGAGCAGAACATAAAGGGTGAAACTGACATGAAAATTCTTTTGTCCGGTCTGATCTTTCTGTAGGATAAAAATTATATGATTCCTTTGTATTAAGTCCTTTCTTTTCCATACTTGCATTCAGAATTGGGAACATAGAATAGAGTTTTTCTAATTCTCAGGACAAGTGGTTTTTTGGTTTTTTTTAAATTAAATGCCTAATTATTTGCATGGGAAAGATGGTTTCAGAAAATGTACAAAGTGATGAATATTTAGCAAATCATGGCTTTATAATGTCTTGGGTGCCATCCAGATATTTTTAATGTTAGCATTTTAAATTAAACAGTACTCTATAAAATTCAAGATAAGTCTGTGCCAGAAATTTTGACTTGAATGTCCTTCACATTTGGAGCTCCAGGAGGCTGAGTTTAATTTTCATACCCAAATGTGATATGACACAGTGAATTTGTGTGTGCAGAACTCCTTATTTCTGCTTGAAACTGGAGATGCTCCATGAGTCTCTAAGTTAAGACTGTAAAATGTATTTTGTATCTGGGTCGTGTCATCTTTTTACCTCCTTTTTTTTGGAATATTTTCCATGCTGCAGTTTCAAAAGAGGGTGATCCAAGGTGACATCAGAGGGTTGTTAAATAATGATGAACCTCTTTTCAGGTGGAAGCCCCTTTGGACAAAATGTTGACTTCTGTTCAGGACAAAGCAGTTTGTCAAGTCATACCTCCAGGGAGTTGGTAACTAAGCAACAGATCAACTGTTGGAAAACTTTGATCTCCTAATGATGCTCATTTGGGAACCTTCTGACAAGGAATTCTCAGATGGCTGGTGAGTTATAACGAAGATTCTATCATCAGAAATCTTAAAATAAAATCTGGCAGGAGAGACAAGGGGGAGGAAGGCTTTTTGAGGGTGTTTGTGTTTGGTTTTTTATTCCCTCCTTTTGGCTGTGTGCATTTTTGTTTGTTTGACTGATGTTTTTGTTTGGTTGGTTTTGGGTTTATTTTGTATTAAAGGTGACATTTTCAATTGTAAGACTAGATAAGGAAGAAACAAACTATTTGGACTCACTGTTGATACACTCCATTTATCAAAAGAAATCCATGAATAGCATCATGAATCCCCTGGGGAACCTGACTTGGACCTAGCCTAATATAACTCTTGAAGACTTGGTATGGAATTATAGGTTAAATATAAATATATATATATATTTATTCTATAATTTGAGAGATCAAGCTAAATCCTTATATATTTATTTTTCCATCATGAATGTCCAAACTAAATCTTTATTACCTATTTGATTTTGATTTATTATATGTTTAGTAGACATTATTTTATTATATGTTTAATAGACATTATATTATTTTTTTCTTAAGTATAACTCATGCTGTTCATTTCTTGACAGCAAGTAGTTAACAAAGCCTTTGTGCAAGACTTAAAATTATCTCAGACTTTTATAGAATTTTTTTCCTAGGGATGATGCATATCTCAAAAAAGAATGAGAAATAAAACCATTAAAACCACAAAACACAAAAGACTTGAAGGAGGAAAATATAGTAGATGGGAATGGATTGACCTAGCAAAACTATATTCTCAAGACACAACTTTAAATGAATCTGAAATATTTTAAGTTTCCATGTACAACAAAGAGATGAAAACTGTGAGGGTTGAAATTTCCAAGTGATAATATTTGTCCCCAAATTTTTTTTGTTATTTTTTGGAAAGGTTAGCAACCTGATGGACAATTCCTACTTCATGGACATATTCATACTTGTATCATTAGACCTCCATAGCTGTAACAACTGTATTTATTAGTCATGCAAATTGACGATATGTTGATAATTTCAATAGGTTATGAAGAATATGAATGCTAGAGAGAGAAATTTTGGAAATACAGGACTAAAGGACACTTTATAGCTGCAAGAATACTTCCTTTCTATTACCTAAATAGTCTTGCATCAGGAGAGTTCCTAGCCACGTTCACTGAAGACTTTAGAAAATATGTTTAAAAATACATGAGAGGGATGCATAATAAGTAACGTTAGAGTTATGAGTCTATGAAAGGTAATTCAAATAGCTGATCTTCAAAACAGTAAAGTATATAGCATGACCTCTAGCTTACATAGGAAAGATTGAGTTACCACATATGAAATAGCTTATGGGATTGCTTGTATGTTTCTAAATATAGACTAATCTTACTAAATTTGTCAATGAATAATTTGTTATGTGGATTTCATCAGAAGCTGATGTTTATAGATATAAAGGTCTGAAAAGTCCATTAAATAAATGAATCTCATTTTTAGTACAGTATGAGGTGGAAAACTTTACCTAATACATTTTTCATTTGAGAAAATGGAATATTTTTACCAAGTTGTGCAGTCTTGATTTTAAATGATAGAGACTTCATCACGTCTTGTGATAGGTTATGCCAGTATTTCATTATCTTCCAGGTGGAAAAATACAGCTCTTTCCACTCAGTCTGATTGTGTGCAGTATGAAAATCTGGTCTTATTGTGCCCTTTTACTTCAAGAACATTTCAAGAATATTTTGAGAAATCTCTCTTACTTTGATGCTTCTATTGAGGTAAACCTTTTTTGGGGGAGTAAATAGAATGTATTGATTTTTAAAATTTTTACAATTTAAGTCATGTTTTATTTGAGTTCTATATTTTTTTCAAGTTTTGTTGATTTTTATGTCATATTTGCTCTGAATTTATTAATAAATTCAGCTTTTTGTTCTAGTTTTTGTCTTCTGAAATGAATTTTCAAGCCAACAATAATGACTTGAATGTTTCTAATAATAGTCTCGCTAATTTCATTTACAGAAGTAAATGAAAGAATTTCACTAGCTAACTGTGGAAGGTTTCATTTGCTTTGTAGCAAAACCTTTGGTCTGAAAGTATCTTGCCTATAGGCAATGAATCCTTTAAAGTAGTGTTTCCTTTTCTGCTTCAGATATATACCCATGGCTGCAAAAGAGTCTATTGTTCACAAAGCCTAAGGAATTCAGTTTGGCCTATCAAAATGATCCAAATTCATCATTACTTATCACTCTTTTCTCCTGTCATAAATGTTGAGTAACAATACAGCCTATTATTCATCACTAGAGAGTAATGTGCAATTTGACAAGAGAAGGATAGCTGAAAAGTCACTTTCAGGAAGTGGTATTTCCAAAACCTTTGCCCTGATCTCTTAGAATTAAATATCTTTGGTAGATGATCAGATGAACAGGTAATCAGAAAGATGGATTGTATTTCTTCTTAAATGTGTACAATGCAAGAAGGTCATATGGGATTGTTCTCTTTGCTCCTGAAGGAACAGAGGAATCATGTAGGAAGCAAAGAACACTGTGAGCCTAGGCTCTCTTGCATTATGTATTATTAAATGTCTCTGGGAAAAACAGAAAAATTGTCAGTGAACAAAGGCTGCTTGTCCCTGTATGATGAGCTGCTTTAGGAAATGTTTCTATGCCTCAGCTCAGCCTCAGACAGCTCTAGCTAGTGCAGTGTAGCCTTGCTAATTTATTAGCTTTTCTGTTCAGAAATGACTAAACTGTAAAATACAGTAAAACACTCTAATCTCAGCTGTGGTATTCCGCTCCTATATTGATGAAATAGAGCATGTTGAAAAACAGGAGATCATCCTGTTCCAAAAAATACAAGGGAGTGAGAAAGAAGAGATGAGAAGTATCCAAGATATGCTATTCTACAATCTCGAGACCTCAGCCAGGAAATCCTTCTTGAATCTGTTGTGACTCTTAAATTCTGCAATGTGAAACACAAATGTTCATGGAAAATAAGGGCCAAAAACATGGTCTTCTACAGGGGAAATAATTGCAAGAGATTCCTTTCTCCGTGGCTTTTAAAGATGGAATCTCTATATAAAAGAGATTCCAAACAGATAAGCTAATTCTCTTTGTTGATGTTATTGTGTAAGATGTTTACTTCTGAGTTCCCCCCTGTAATCAAGGGAGGTCACTAGGAGGAGACAGATTTAGGTGGCAGAGTAGTAATAAAGCCATGTCTGAACCCCAACTTGCTGCAGACAGTTTCTTCTCCGTATCTCTGATGCATCAATACCATTGGTGCTGTCTCAGTGGTGCATCTAACAACAGGCCACTCCTGGGATCAGAAAATGCAAAGACCCAGGATGAAAAGTAGTCCTGAAAAGGCACATTAATCTTCCCAGGAAGGGAGCCCAATGCATCCATGGCTTTCCAGCTGTGACACAAGAGAAATGTCCAAGTGTCTGTTCTACAGCTGTTTTACTCTTTCTTTGTGAGTAACATAACAAAAATTTATATGGATGTCTAGCAAAATGCCCTGTGGGATTTTTAATGGTTTGTTTCCCAATAGTTCTTCAGCTGTGACAGTGACTAACTGAATCTTGCAGGGGTACAGAATATGCTTGAAATACCTTTTACTTTTACCTTAGAAAATATACTAAATTTCTTTATAAATTCAGAGTTTCACAACTGAACCATATTCTCTGCTAAATTTTGGTTACAGAACATACCCTTGCTTTCCTGTTGAATTTGGACTAGATACTTTTTACATCTTCAGTGGCACTCTACTTTTTCATTGTTTTCTTTGTTTATGTTACTCTTAGATTTGCTTGTTTTGCTGAAGAACTCCTCTGCACTTTTTTTTTAATGCTGTAATCCTTCCTTACTTTATTGCTAACCCCAGCAGTACATGTAAAGGACTACTGAACAATGAATAATTAATCTGACAAATTTAGCCTCTTCAAAAAGATTTCCATTAATGCCTTTGTTTCATAGAAGTATTTTTGGAACGTGGCTGAATTTTGCTCTGTATTAATCATGCACCTATATGACAATTTGCTATTTGTAATCAGGACATGTGGGTTACTTGTGAGAGCCTGGCTAAGTTACATGTTATTGCTTCTATTCAGCATTTATCTGTACACACTAAACCTGGCATACAATTGCATGTATGTACGTGTGTAGAGCCAAATTTCTGTGCTGGCAAAGTTCCGTGGTTGCACCACCAGATAATTAGGGCCTCTGCATTTCTGTGACTCTTTGAAAAGAGTTTAACATTTACTCTCCAGTAATGTTTATTTCAGATCAGCAAGAGTGGAAAGAGACACGAGCAGAGCCAAAAACATTTGTCTAAAAATTTGGTTAAGTAGTCATGGACAATTACTTGAAATAATAACCCTGAGTACCATTTGTCATCACTGATCATTAGTAGTTTTATTAATAGAATTGTTACTGCTTCTTGTGTCCAGGATTTATTATGTAGTGAGGACTCTTAACTTTTATTGAAGCACTAACATGTAAAATGGTATTTGAACCTGTATTTTTGCTTTTCCTGGCATTCTCTTAAAGATAATGACTGGCTGTGGATATGTACTTGAGTCCAACAATAACTACTAAGTCTTTCAGCTGTAACTAATTTTCTTTTAAGAATAACACATAACCATTTTATATTGTCTTTTTTCATATTCAGCAGTCCTTTCATATACTAATTACTCCATAAAAAAAAAAACTTACCAGATGGATCAATCACTGTCCCTACCTTTCGGGCAGGAATAAAAAGGAATCTTCAGGCTAAGCTTTTAATTTTGGCTGCCTCACATTACGGACTGTTTCATGAAATCTGGGTGACATTCTAGGGTGCAAACAATTTATTTATCCCCAGATGGAATCTCTCCATACATACAATGTCCTCTGTGTTCTGTGCCTCTGCAGTGATGAATGTGAGTCAGTTCAAAAAGGATTATTTAAGGCACTTGCCCTAAGGATCAATAAAAGACAACAAAACTTAGATATTTATAATTCCCACATCTGAGCTGAGTTTTTGCTTCAATATATCTGCCCCATAATGCTATCTATTTTATGTATTGATTGTTCTGTTGAGTATACAACAAACTACATAATGCCTGTATCAAAGGAATTTCAAGCATTGTACTGTATGGCATTTGCAAATTACACATGACATAGCAGGAGGTTACTCTGCTTGTCCATTGCATTGCTCTGCTTAAAAAGCACACGTCTGCTTCTAAATTCAGTGAATATTTATACTCAAGTATTTTGACAGTGGCAAATACCATATGCACTAATATGTACAGAACAGAACAAAAGATTGGCTAAGATTTAAAGTGACTAGTGGTTTCACACAGGTTGTTGGAGGATCTTGGTTCTCACTGTGTGAAAGCTTAACATTTCCTAAAGAACTCCAGACCAGAAGATACTTTAATAGAATCCACAGAATAAAAAACATTTCTCTTAACCACGACTGCTAGTAATTTTAGAAATACATAGCATTGAGCTACACTATTTATTTTCTCTACCTATCCACTGATCCCATTCCATCCACTGTAGTTTTTCTGACTGCATAGACACAGCCAGAGTAAGACATTTCAGCATCCTTATTTGTTTATTGCTTAATACAAACAATTTTTATTTTATTTATTAATATAAATAATATTTTTTTTTTCACTGTAGCAACAATAATCTCAGAATCAGTATTCACCTCAGGCAATGTAACAGAATATAAAGTTATATTAGGGTAAAAATGCAAGAGCAAGGAAATTGGCTAAGACCGTAAATGTTTACCTCAAGAGAAGTGCATGGACAGCTGATTTTCACCAACACTGGACCTGGAAGGAGCAGGAGCACATTAATGTGATATATGCACTCATTAGACTTAAGTGCCAAAAAGTCAGGACTATCCTGTCTTGTGGAAAAAGTATCCTGTCATGGCTGCCCCATGCCATGTGCACTCTTCCTGATTCTGGCCCAAATCTGTGGAAGGGAACAGTACAACTCTTTCCTTGCAGTACAATGTCAGGACAATTGTCCATTTCACTGTGCTGACATTCCCCCAAAAATGGTATCTCCATGGTAGTGACCTTTGCTTGCTTCCTATCACAAGCTTCCAGAGGAATTCTGTCTGAAGTTCTCTTGGAAAAATGGTGATCAGGACTACTATCACTAAGGAAACCAACAAACAAGCACAAAATATGAAAAATACAGGAGAACTATCTCATAAGCATTGAAAGGGAAGGTAGATGACCAGAATCAGCTGACTTGGAATGGCAGATAAAGAGGGGTTACCCACACCTTTTGAATTGACAGGGGGTTTTCTTCTTTGATGACTTTGAATTGAGAAATCAGCAAAAAAAATCCTGACCATGACTCTGTTGATGAAAGTGTATAAATATTTTATATCTTACTTTTCTCTATTTTCTCTGTTCTTTTATTTAACATATCCTCCTGATGCTTAAATGGGAATTGAGCCATGCTCAAAGATGTGCAACAGATAAAAAGCAGTGTTTTCTGCAGTAACTGCTTATTCACACGTGAAGCCTCTCAGTCTTTTACTAACACTCTCAACTCGATTATCTACACAACTCAACTTTTAGATATACTCAAAACCTAGCAGTCTTTCTGCTTTCAAAATATTCCATCCCTCCTGCATTCTTCAACACACTCTAGCAATTTTTTGGTTTTATTCACCTTATATTATGGGAAAACTTTCACTATAAATAAAAAAAACTTCCCCAAACTGAATACAGTCTTACACATGAAGTTTTGGTTGATTGATTAGATAGTTGGTAGCTCTTTTTGTTGGGTTTTTTTAATAGTTACAGTAAAAACTATTCATGTCTCTAGTTCAGAATGCTATGTGGTAACATCATTATATATTTATGCTAGGAGATGTCTCATCCCTTTGGTCAGCTTTTCGCCTCAAACCCTAAGTTCAGTATAAATGACAGAAATACTCTCCAGTTCCTATAAGTGTTGTCTATAAGTGGCTAGTTACTTGTTTTGAGATATTTTATATATTTGGAGACAAGATATTTGTTGTCTCACAGCTAACAGGCTTTTTTAGTGGGACAGCAATATCTAGAACAAAAAATTTGACCCAAATTGTCCTCAAGGCACTCACTAATCTTGTATGAACAGATAAATCATGGCCATTGTAACAATAAATGATGTGGTTGCATCCTGCTGTATCTGCGGTGCAATCTCCATCTGAAGTTTCTGAGCAGTTGGGATTTTCATAGCTTCTCTTTCCTTTGTGAAGTCTGAGAGCCCATGCTTTCCCCTCTCTGCTGGTGCATTTTTCAAGTCTTTATCTTCCTTGGCAGCCTAGGGACAAAATAACTTTGAGAAGAACCCTACATGGCTGTTAGATTTTTTTTTTCTCCTGAGTAAAGCTCTTGATGACCTTCACATGCATAAACACATGAATATTATGTGGATAGAATCCCCATATCCTTAGGATATCAAGCTACAAAGCACCTGTCCCTAGGAATTTAACCCAAAGTTTTTACTTGCTTGGACCATTAAGGACATTAAGAAACTTTCTACTGAAATGAAATTCTTCAAAACATAATCATAAAGGAAAATCATCAGTGCTTTTTTTCATACACCACACAGGAAGTTAACACTGTTTCTGAGGCTTTGACTCTGAACTATGATGAACTGCAGACTATTTGTATATACCTTCCTGTTTTATATATATATACCTTCTCTGCTGTTGGCAGAAGACAGAGATACTCAGTGATACCAGTAATCACAGTAATTGAACAGTTCAGTGGTCTGATAGACCAGTCTGTAGGTGGCTTGAGATGCTGCTAAGGTTCTAAAGCATGTGAATAGTTTCATGAAATTATTTAAACATTACAGCTTTGTGCTTTTGCAGATTAATATTAATTTATTGTGGAGGATGATGCTGACAAGAGTTAAAGTTCCAAAGAGGCAAAAAACACACATTTTCACTCTATTTCCTGATCTGCATGTTTTAAAGGTCCAAATAGCTGGGAGTATATACTCAGTTGTTGAATTAAAGCTATGTATTTGTTGGTATAAAACATTGCAATTGTTAATTGGACTGATTTAAAGACACACAAACAAATGCCTGAGGCTTCTTACCGAAGAGGTCCTATTATCTACAGGAATGTGCAATGCTGCACACCTTCCTAAAAACTCAGCTCTGGAACTTCAGAAAAGGTAATTGCAGATTGGCACTGGTTTGGTTTCCTAATTAGCAGAAGAAGGTCAGAAACATTTCTATTTAAAGCTGCAAAATAATGCAATATTTAGTTATTTATTACTTTAAGTTCTTCACAGCAACAAAAAATGTTATTCCTGCAAATTAGCATATTCATTTTCACTTTTAGGGTTGTTATGCTGGAATTGGTCTGTGAATTTTGTGGTACTGATTCAAATATGAAATTATAGATGCCTGCTGAAAATCCATCTTTAAGATGTATATGACAGAGCACGGCATCATCAGCTTTCCTTTACTCTTTGTTTGGGATGCTCTTTCGACAGACTATGACTTCCAAAAAAATGGGAGGACAAAATCAAGTATTTTCTTCATCCTGCATGTCTGCTGATTATTTTTGCTGCGTGTAGAAGGGGCAGAGTTACACTGCAGCCTACTTTCCCCCCTCATTCGAAATTCCTTGGTTTCTATGGAAACAGTGAGTTCTATTGTTGCAGTTGTAACTTGGGGGATGGTAGTGCTACAGCATTTCATAAGAAGCAGTAGCGCGAGTTCTCTGTGACTAGTTAGAAAAGTTGGCTTGATCCATGATGGTTATATTTGGAAATGTATTCTGTACTAATATCAGAAGTCATCTACTGACTCGATATTTAGCACCAAGATACACATTTTCTTAAAATATTTTTTCTCTACCTGAGATTACCTGAAAACTTCAAATATGTTTTTGCACTATATACACAGTATATATAATATGTATTTGCTGTATATGCCAGCATTTAACGAGCCATTCATGTCCATGATTCATTAAATGCATTGATCTATATTTGCCAGTTGCATTACTCCTGCAGTATATAGTTGATTTGTGCAAGTTTAATTGGCATTTCTCAAGGATTTTTTTTATTTTTTTGGCCTGGACTTTCAGATACCTGCAGTATCTGGGGGCTAATTTTAAAAGTAGTATGGTGGTAAATCAGCACTAAATTGATAGTTGTGACTGAATTTATGCAAAATAACATATCAGTTTACTCATTATGCTGTAAGTTAGCATTATTTAAATGATTTAATGATTTCTCTATATTATTTTTCTCTCTGAAAAAAATAAAAAACCAAAACAAAAAGAAAGATAGTTCTAATGGTGTATATATGTTTTCCAATTGTCAAAGATTTTATTCAGAATTTCTGGAAATAATTTCTGAACTATTTTTTAAAATCTCTTTTAGAAATCTTAAAAAAAATAAAAAAGAAGAAGTCATAGGACTCTAAACTGTGGCTCATGTAACATTTCATTTTTGCTACAACCCTATAATCTTCATTTAAAATATAAAAATATACAATTTATTTCTATTTATTGGACAGATAGTGCAAAGATACCATTGTTGTCCAACCAAAAGTTAGATTGGCTGTGACATTTTTAGCAGGACTTTGGTGTAAAAATCAAAGGACACTTTGAGAAGCTAGTACATTCTAATGTCTTTCTAGATAAAATTTTGGTTTTACCTTCCTTATATTTTAATGTTTCTTTTTTCAATACAGCATGAATCACTAATTAAAAATTAACTTTTTAAAAAATTGGCATTACTGAGCAAATTTATTAAAAATAAAATATAACTATAAGCAGAGAGCTATAATCAAGTGATACACGACCCTGTGCTCCAACTTTTATTTACAGAAGGTAGGAAAAGGATATTTAATTAATCTCAATGCAGGTGCAACCAATAGAATCATGGGAGAAGTTGTCAATAGTTGTGCTCTAGGTCAATTTTCACACTGTTAAACACACAAATTTTAATAATGTCTAAGAAATTACATTTGTAACAAAAGATGTAATACATCCTTTTTCAAGAAAAAGACCTTTATTCTGGGAAATGATATCTGAAAATGTGATGGTACTGTAATGCAGCCAAAAAGACAAATATAATCCTGATGTATATAAAGATGACAGTAGGACAAGAGAGACTGTATTCCTTCTGACCTTGATAATGGCACAAATACTCCTGGATTTCTGTTTCTCTGTCTCATATTTATAAGGCAAATATATTAAAATATTGGATAATATTTAGGAAAGCACCATGAAATATACCTATGCAGAAAGCCAGTAAATCTTTTGGTGAAAAAAAAAAGAGTATTTACTTCTTGAAAAAAAAAAAGCCAAAGAATAATTTTAGCAAAATAAAAAATAATGATAGTAGTTTAGACATACTTATAAGGAAAAACAATGGTATAAAAAGATCCCAGGTGCTGGAAACAGAATCTAGCTGTGTTCAGTACCAAGAAGCAAGGAAAATATTTTCTGAAGTAAAAATAATTAACCACTAAAAAAAGTTGTCATGGCCTGAGACAGATTATTCCCATCACTGAAAATATTTTTATGAAGGCTGAGAGGAATATTACCTTTTTTAAAAAAAATATAGGTTGTAGTTCAATTTAAAAGACAAATTAATTCAGGAAATATCTTTATGAGGAAGAAATTAGAAAGTTGTAATATATAACTTCAACAGTCTTTTTTCAGCTCTTAAATGAATCTTTATGGTCTTCAAAGTCATTGCTTTATGCTTTTTCCTCTTCCATTTGCAATATTATTAGTGAGAATGTATATGGTAGCTTGTGCAACCTGTCATGTGGGGCTCCATACAGCTGCTTTCTGCTTCTGGTAGGTGATTCAGTCTTTTCAATATTTACAAATGTATTAAATTTTTCAGTGTTTTGTAGTCTGCCTTCAGAATATTTTATTGAGGGCACCAACACATTCACCATTTCATGGAAATCCTTTGCAAATAATCTATAGGGTTCCAGTTTCCCCCATGTTTCTGTATTACCTCAAAAGATAATCTGGCTGTTTCAATACTAACCCTTCTCCTTCTGTCCTTTTCGTCTTAAGGTTTTTAAATAGCAAAAATCAAAACTTGATGGTGTGTAACTACTCAGAAATAGGCTCCATTAGATGAAGTTTAAACTTCTCATTTTCCAAGCTGGTGCTTTTATCTCTCCAATAGCTGTCGTTTACCAACAGTCCAGACCCATTCATATAACACTGTGGTCAGAAATCATCTTAAAGCTTTTGACAGATGAGCTGAATTCAAGATATACTCTTCTGATTTCCTTCTGCAGGCAATTTATGTGTCATGGTTATCAGAAAGGTTGTGTATTACTGGAACCTTGGCTATGATGGAGGGCTTACTTGAAATTTTAGCAGAGTCATTAAAAGTGCCATTTGTGGAGTGGTTACAAGATTTCTTTAAAGGAGGACAGCTAAAAAAATATTTGGTATTTGAACAGCAGTCTGAAAAGTTTGAGCATCAAGACGTCCAGGCACCCTTTCCTAGGATTTCATGGTTTTTAGAATAGAACTGTTTTATTAGATAGGCAATTGAATGAGCTGTCATTTACCCACTCATAAGAAATATTCATGCAAGATACTTTTTAATATCTTTATAAACATTAAAGATAATAATATCATGAGGGGGAAAGAAAGCATTTCACTTTTTAATATAAACAAAATGTAAAGCCAGTGTAAATAATGACAGCTGAGGAAAGTAAAAAAATACAAGAACACCAACAGCATCTATCCCATGTTATGTATTTAATGTCAGAAATCTAACATTTAACTTAATCTGAATGCAACATTTTCAGCTGGACTATTTGTTCCTACAAAAATCCCTTCTCAGCTCAGCCCTAGCACTCTATAGTGTGAAAAGCAAGGATAAGCTTTTTAAATAAATATTTAAGTGCAGTTATATTATTCCTCTAATTTACTTTCTATCTATCTGGTGTTATGAACTTTACTGTTAGAATTCCATTTGGTGCAGGTAAGAATTTACTGAAACAAGATGAAAATATGCATCAGCACTCCAAATCACATATTAATGATGACAGTTCCTCTTCTCCTTACAGTGCAGACTATTCAAAGCAAAGAAGGGCACTATTGAGAATCCTGCATTAAGGATTTTCTTCAGTAACTGAATGTTGCTGTGCTGGTGTGTCCTTTCCTTGGGAAGAAAAAAAGGCAGAAGAGACTTCTGAAAGGACCACTTGGTTACAGCATAAGCCTGGCACTCAAGCCTCCTATTAAGTCAGAGCTGTTCATAACAGTTTTCTTTCTCAGACTTCTGTTGAACTTAGTCCTATAAAAGCATTTCTTAAGAAAATAACACATAAATGCAATTTTTTGCCTTGTAAGCTTCTTTTTTTCAGTACAGTTCATATACCTCATGCTCTGCTCTTATTAGTTTTAGAAACTGATGTGTAATTTTGCTTCTTTGATGTGTATTTTCAGCCAGGTTGGAGATGATATGTTCTGTTGTGCTGTGTCCATAAGATAAATATGACCTGTGCTGAGCTCTGCAAACTTTATCAGCCTCATGGAAGCTCAAAGCAAAAAGTCAAATACAAGCATAGCTGGGTGTTGTAGTAAATGTTTGTCAATTATATTAAATTCATCATTTCATCCTTCAATTATTTTTCCTTGTTTAAAGCTCTGGTAGTTTGAAAGCACATGTTTTATATTTATATATATTAACCAAAGATCAAGATGACCCACTTGTCATCTCCCCATTAACTGAATGTCTTCAAAATAGCCTTTTCTTTGTACTAATCAGATATAATTAAGTTTACGTTCTGTGATAATCCATACATACTCTATTGTTTCAAGAACTAGAAAGACAATCTCTCAGATAATACAAGTCATCACTGGAAAAGCTGCTTGAATGGAATCTATAGGAAAAGGGGCTGTGTAAGACAGTTGTGCACAAAGAATAGGTCTTGGAACACCCTTTGAAGGCAGATGATATTTCTTAGTCTCAGTCTGGAACAGAGTGGAACCAGCTATGTCACTTTCTGAAATGAAATTCTGTGATGTTGTTACTCAGACAAAAATGCATTCCACAAAAGTGAAAAATTCACCACTTCCAAATCCTCATAAGTGACAAGATTTCTCAATGGAAAAAATCCTTAAGGCTTGTTTGATCTCCAGTTCCTTAGAATTTAGAGTCAAGCTAAGGTGCAAACACAGTTGTTGATTTCCAACCTAAGAAAAGTAAAGGAACTTCTCAAGATAACTACTTCATCTTGATTTGCATATAAACTGAGTTGGAAATAACAGACAATTAAAAACTATCCAAAAAAGCTCTAGCTAGAGAAATGTTGCTGTGTTCCAGAATATATTTTATATATGTATTAGGTGTTCATACTTCAGCGAAAATGCAATAAAGCTGGAAGAATATTTTAATTTACTGCAATCTTGCATTACATTCTTAAAAGAAAGGGGACTGGGTTTTAGAGCAAAATTATTCAAAATCACATATTTCTTTGTGACCTCATGTGAGGGAAACTATAGCTTTTGCAGATACATTCTGTAGCTCAAAATAATTAAAACTCAACTTCAAAAAATTCAGATAAATATTTGTACTTGCCATTTCATGGTGTTCTCCTTTATAGGCCATTGCTTTATAGCCCACAGCACTATCCTGTTTCATTCACACAGCGTCCAAGCCTCTAGTTCTGCAAAGATTAATGGATGTGTACACTCATTGTACTCTCCAAGGTGTTTCATTGATGCCAATGGAGCTGGTTGCAGCACAGAAAGTTAAGACAGGCATTAATCTTTTCAGGATCAGCCTCTAAGCCTATTATATCAGAGCACAAAATTAGGTTAGATTTCACTCTTAGTCTGGTTAGTGAAGCCCTGTTGCCTAAACCATTGTGATACAGCTGAAAATGTAGTGGAATTCAGCACAATGGATAAAATACAGGGAAAAGTGCACTGAGGCTTACAATGTTATTATGTAGCTTAGGCAATTAAATCATCTAACTTTTAGTGAAAGTCATTACTCTTTTGAATGATCATGCGCCAGAACTAAATTTTAATGCCTTATACTGTTGTCTTGAAAATGGTCTGACTTGTTTCAGCCAAGAACATTCAGTTTATTTTCTTAGTTCTAACATTATCTGATACTGAAAAAATGACCTTTAAATGGTCCCCAGTGCACTCATACACTTTGTTCTAGGAATACGGGGAATCTTGAGTATTGTCAGCTGAAACAGTTTTTTATATACTTTATTTTTAGCAACAGCTAAAGTTCATGCTGCTCTGACAGAGGCTATTGAGATTATAGGAAGATCAAAAGCTGAGGCAGAGAAGACTTCAGGAGTGAATCAAAATTTGAAATCTGGCTTCATATATAAATTAAGCTGCCATTCAAGCTGCATTTATTTTTACTATGGTTTGTAGAAGTAATTACTGCAAAAAGAATTTGCAAAATTCTTTGTAGTGCATCTTATCTCTGTGAAGTCTGAAGATGAGAGAGGGGATAAGTAAATCTTTAAAGTTTTTTAAAATAGCACTCTCAGGTTTGGAGAGTTTGGAGAAGGACAGTTTTCCCACAAATGTTCAAAGTAAATGTTCAAAATGCTCAAAGTAAAACCAGGAATACACTTCCTTGAATTAGTTTCTCTGCAAACTCTGATCTGGCATCTTCTCTAAAAACTTCCAGTGTTGCCTGGTGGTAAAGATGGTCCAAGCTGCTGTGGAACTGGCTGGCTTCCTGACCTTGCAGCTGTCCTGGGTTTGTGCTTACTCTTATCAAAGGCCAAGTTTTCCCAGATAAAACAGAGGGTGAAAATGTGAGGGTTTGTTTTTGAACGTTTGAAAAAAACTGGTGAAATATTTAATACACTTATGCACTTTATGACTCACCCAATGTCTTTGCAGCACTCCTCGGAATGGGGGTAGTGTTCTTCTTATTTAATGAAAAGGGAGTTGGTTCAGCCAATTCTTCCATTTCATTTTAGAGATATATCTCTTGTTCAGACAAATCTGTGAGAACTTTTCTTGTAATCGATTTCAAAGGAAATATAGATAGCCAAATCTAAGAGAAATAGTTACAGAGCCTTTCAGGAGGTAGACCGTCTATTGGCAGACATTATTTGGGCTGTTTTTCAAACTGGGACTTGGCAAAGTAAGAAGTGCACAACTAGAGTACACCTGGGAAAAAAAAGCCCTGCTCATTGTTTATTTGCCACCGCGAGTGAAATCTAAAGGAGATAAAAGATTCAGCTTTTCAGGGCTTTCTCATCCCTCACAAACCCATTCTTCCTCTGTCTTCAGTTCCTTCTGTTTAGTTACCAAATAAAACCTTGTTTCAGTATTGTCTAGTTCATTTTTATTTCATAAAACAGATTTGATTTTTCTGTGCTTAAACAAAGGTTTGCACTCTCACCCTGTGGACACCTACAGACAGATTAGACTACACACTGCTTGATCCATGCCATGGGCTGTCCCTGTTTTGTTCAATACTTGAATTTACAGTGAAATTTACAACCAGATTTTAACTTCCACCTCACAACTCTGAAGCAGCTATTAGCCATGAAGAGGTATCTTGGGGCTGATCAACCCCTGCCTAGGAGGCAGCTCCTAGGAAGCAAAGATCTGATTAATCCTAATAGGCTGTTTTAAATGAAATAAATTTGGTTTATGTTAACTGAATCTAACCTTTCAGCTCAGCAGAACTCAATCCCAACTTTCTCTTTGTGTGTTCCATGAACTATTATATTTTTATCTATTACCAGTGGAGAAACTATTAAATAATACTTGCAATGTCTTTACACTTATGAGTTGAAAAGCACTGATGTCTGCATTTATCTTTTATTTTATCTTACCCTGTCTGGCTTTAAGATTTCTGTAAATTAGATTTCTTTTTTGTCTTGAAAATGGAAGAATAAGATGAAGAGCCATGGTTAATAGAAAATTATTCTTTTTTGCTGTAAACATCCATTGCCTTTTAGCCAACTAAGTTTTCATATTAAAAAGAGTAAAATGTTACAGACAACATTTGTAAAAAATAAATACTAAATTTTTAAGTCTTTAATACCTTGCTGTTAGTAGTTTTCATTGAACTTTACTATTGAAGTTTACGTTTCTGTTTGTATGTTGCCCATATTTTCACATTATTAGATATTTAAAGAATAACTTATTATGCTCTGAGGAGCATTGACTTCAAGTAAAGAGGCTAAAAATATTGTTAAGGTGATAGAAGGTGTCAAAATTTAATGAATGAAAAGCTACAATGAATATTAGAAGAGTATAAGACAGATGTAAACACATTTTTATAGTAATTCAAGGTATTTAAGACACAAAATATTTCTGTTCCTTTATTCAAACTCTAAAGGGAATATGTTGTGAATTATGTAATTGGATAACAAATACCAGCAAAGATATAAGATATTTGTATTGTCAAAGTCGGAATGTTTTCAGTACTTAATTTATGAAGTACGTGCACTTGGTTAAAACTGCTCATGTTTTCTCTCACTTCTGCTCAACACTAGGCAAACTTTTATGCATGTGTAAGTACTTTGAGCTGTAATCAATCAGTAAAACTGCAGATCTTATTCAGTAACCACTAAAAGTAACCCCTCTCAGTTTTCATTTGAGACTTTCCACTTCCTTCTCCTCTTTCTCTCAGAGTGTCTGTTGACAATTACTGTTCTGTGGATGGGATATTTGGATCTGCTTCCATTTGCACATTCTATGGAAATGCCTTTCTCAACTTTAAGTTCTGACACATTAAATAAAAAATCATTTAAAACATGAGAAACATGGGTGTCAGATGCACAGGTTGCAAATTGCTCTTTGATAGGAGGTCAATGGCTAGAGGGAAAACCTGTTTTTTCCAAAACCACTTAGAATATAGCAATAGCACCAGTAGGCAGAACCCTTGTTGTATCTTGTAGCAGCTGCTCTTTTCAGAGGGTAGCCATCAAAAGGATAATTTGAGGGTGGAAGAGCTGACAGTAACAGTAATGGCGTGTGGCTGGAGCACTCGCCAAAATCCAAATGGACCAAAACCCACAGCCCACTCCACGCTTGAGTGCATCAGTAGCTAAGGCAACACTTAAGTGCTGATGTAGCCCTTAAATTACTCTTCCTTATTTAAGGTCACTTAAGCTTGGTTATTTAGCCTCAGACTTGATTGGTTCTAGTAGATATTTATATTTGACTCATTAAGCAAACATGATGTATGGATATGTGTCAGACACACATAAAATAGATCAAAGATTTGGTCTACCAAGATTGATTTTTACTTGTACAATGATAGAGATCCTACAGTTAAAAAGCATATTTATTTTCACTTTTCATATTTATTCTTACTTGCTGTTGAAAGAATTGCCTGCATTCAGCCCTAGAGCAATAATGAAAAATGGCTCTTTATAGAAGAATTCCCTACTGCTGATTTTAATCTTTAAATACACTCTATACACAAGCAAATAGATAAATAAGGGCATTTGATATTGAGAGGTAGTGTGGAGAGTGATTGTTTCCTAATACTGATGATTCTTAATCCCACAGTACTGTAGAAGTGTGTAAAAATTTGTAGGTGGCACACTGTGGGAATTTTGATAGCAAAGTAAGTTTTATTTGCTTGGTTTTGCATCTATAAAATTACTTACTATCTTACATAAAATAAGCTTTTAAAGCTATTATAATGATTATTATTTCCGAGTTTATTAAGATACACTGCTGGAAATAATGGCATTTCAGCTTATTGTTAGCCATATTTTAAATATGAATTTTACAACAGTTTGCTGAGCAATGATTTGCCCTGACCACACTAGAGACCACGAAAAATCCTGAATTAATTTTCAGTCTGCTAAATGCTCGTTGGATTTTCTTTTTCAATCTCATAAAGGTATATTAGTTAGTTGTTTAATTTTAATATCTATTCTATCAACTTTTCTAATTTTGTATACACTTACAGAAACACACAAAGTGTTTCGTCAATTAACACATATCATACTGTTATTGCTTTAATAAGCTTAAATCACCTGCAGAAGTTAAATGTATGATTAGATTAAAAGTTATCAATTTTTTTTTTCCATGTTATCTAATTAGTATACTCTTCTGAAATAAATTTTATTTAATGGCTAAGTGAAATTGTGTTTGCCTATCCTGTATTCACAGGTTTTGTATGTGAAGAAAATAAACAAACTAGATTAATTTATCACAGTCAAAGTACAACAAAAGTTCTGTGCTTTCAAAGTGGTTCCACACTTGTTGAGTCAAAGGAAAAATCTGCTATGCTCACAAGGTTTGAGGCTTACTTTTTATATGACTGAAAATAATTGCTCTATTACATAGAGTCACCTTTGCTCTTATTTCTCATCATATT
Source organism: Haemorhous mexicanus (assembly GCF_027477595.1). NCBI lineage: Eukaryota > Metazoa > Chordata > Aves > Passeriformes > Fringillidae > Haemorhous > Haemorhous mexicanus. The sequence goes on from NC_082343.1 coordinate 53,787,852, forward strand.
TGGTGGTTTTTATTTTTTTCTTTCCCTTCATCTAATATAATTTCCAGCACTGACAGGAGATTATCTCTATTGATTGTTCAAAGAATAATACTTCCTGTTGGGTTGTTAAAAGTGCCAAAGATTGTCTTTTATTTTCACTTTTGCATGAATACAAGCATAAGTGGAACAATAACTATTTATCATTCATAAGAAGTAGGAAAGAAAAAAGGGGAAAACCCTACAGTTTATATGATTCAGTCCCTAAATCTTCACTTCTCATTTTCAAGTCAATTCCATATATATAGCTTTCAGTGAAACAGAAAACCTTCTTGCAGCCAGCATTCATTTATTTCACTATTAATTGCTGTTCATTTGAAACCCCATTGGTTAAAATGCTATGAAAATTGATTTGCCAGTTTGAAATATAGTAGGCTTAGTCCTATTCTAGTAACAATGACATATTGTTTCACTATATGACAGCAGAACAAAAAAATATAATCTCTTGGAAATTATGTCACTGAGTGTTTGTAGCTGTCATCGTTGCTTTAGTTATGCTACTTTTCTACTCTTAAAAAAAAATCTGCAACTGATGTCTCCAATGCCAATGTCTTTAGAAACACAGTGTAAATATTAACAAATAACAGTTTGAATAACTGCACTAAAAAAATATTCTATTAATAAAAAAAATTCTTGAACATTCTGGGAATTATTTTTTTAGATTTTTCTGCAAGATGTTCATTAAATGTCTTCTATCTTTAAATTATGTTAACTTCCAGTGCTGTTTCTAAATAAGTCTTTCTGTTTCTTTAACAGCTCTGTCCCTCTGTTTTGTCCTTATTAAGCTTTACAAGGTCTTCAAGAGCATCATCCAACATGAGCACAATATTGCAGAAGTAAACATGTACCAAGACAGATGTTTTGCATATGACTTTTAATTAAGAAAATATTTGAGTGATTTTATGACCTCCTCAATGTCAAAAAAGAAAATTTTGCCTGAGGGTTAATTAACATCCTGCAGCCTTTATGACATTGCAGCTATTCATTGCTGGATTCTTGATAAAAGTAGGAACAATTTCATGTTTATGTTTATATTCACTTATTTTTTATTAAATTTAAAAATCTCATGTTTTTTTCTCTACTAAGGTAATATATAAACTATCATGGAAGGCACAAAAATGCACTAAAGATAGGGTCACATAATGACTTTCACTCCATATTTTATTAACTCATAATAGCTAGAGAATTCTTTTCTTCCTCTGAAATAAATTTGTGGACATGTATGTATGTTCCTTTGCAATTAAAGTTAAGAATTTTTTCTTAGTCACATACTCATGCATTATTCCTCACACAACATTTTCTAAAGATAATTTTGTAAAAGAGTGTGCTTTTATGCTTATGCCAGAAAAAAATGTACCATTTTAATGAAATGATTTATATATATGAAAAACCAGCAATATGTACACAACAGGATAATATATACTTTCAGGGACTGCATCAATTTTTTAAATTTATATATTTGTTATCAATAGTTTAAAAGCTTCTTTATGATAATTCAGAGAGATGTACATTGTTCATTCAACACTGAATAATATTCATATGGGAACAGACAAAATATGGTGTATTAGTTACTTTAAAGTTTTTTAATCTACTGTAACAAACATTTGGTAACTTATTTTCATTTTTAATCTCCTTTCTTCCCAATTCTTTAGACAGTGGTTGCATCAAGACGGTTTCCTCCTGTTAATGTAAAGGGGGAGTCACAGATATTTTGAGACCTGAATTGGTATTGGTGAAAGGGGTTCGCACAAAAGGTAAATGTCTGCCTGTCTTCCATGAATGTATGTAAGGTAGATGTCTGTCTGTGCAAGCCTGTTATAATTCTTAGAGTCAAGGGAGAGCTGATCAGCTCAGATCCCACAGTGAGCCAGTCAATAGCAAACTACATGAACAGCCAGGACTGCCTCCTTTTCACGGAGACAGCTACACTGAGATGTGCTGATCTTCAACTAAGTCTTACTTCAGCTACATAAGATTAAGGTCCAGGGTCTTTAAAAGCCCCAGATTAGGCCATGAAGCCTCCACCTGCTACTTCAGAAGGTGGGGATCCTCCCACAGATCCGTGTTGTTCCCTCTAGATCCACATAGGCACTCACGGAGCGTTTCAAATGGTGCTGGATCCTGAGCAGGAATAAGGAGGCCCTGCTCTTTTCCCAAACTGGAAAATGACCTGCTTGGTGGTTTGAACAAGTCCTTTATTTCTGAGGTCTGCAATAAGACATTTATAAAATCAAGACCCAGTAAGGAAAAGCATTAGATAAAAGCATTAGATAAATCCTAAATTCTTTTATGTTAGCCTCAGAGTACTGCTGCGTGGTAAACTGCTTTTAACAATCTAGCCTTGGTTAGGCACTGGATTAGATGTCCATACAGCAACAGAATATTGTTATGTGGAAAACAACAAATATGTATTATTTTGTATTTTATATTTTAGACTAATTAACTACATTATACCTATATATATATATTAAGAAATAGATTAATCAAATTTTTTTAATCCCAAGATAGGGAGCAACCTCAGTAAACCAGTTTGAAATCAAGGCAATTTTAATTAACAAAAGTTTGGAGTGTTGCCTTGCATAGGTATCCAGGCAGTGAGGGGTGAATTGAGAGGTTCCAGAGGCTCCAGGTTTTCTTTTAAAATTAGCATTTTTATAACTGTTCATAAAAATCTTAGTCAAAAAAATCGGTATGTGAACACTCTCACAGCAGAAGGCATTTGCATTCCATCTGACCTTTGAATCAGAATATCTGCTGTCTGTGGGGCAGGAGATGGGGCAGCATTTCATGCCATCATTTGGCCTCAATATTGAGGCTGCCATCAGACTGAATAGTGCCTGACATTCCCTACAATGTTTATTGTGGTATTGATGCTCTCTAATGAAAAAGGGCTACAAGGTCAATTTATTTTATGCGGACCAGAAAACAGCTACTAAAGATAACTACTCTTGATCATGTACTCCAGATTTTATAGCTACCTACAAGCAGTCAATGATTCTGTATTCACGGCTCATAAAAAATAACATCATCCTTAACATAGCTGGAGAGGTCAGGTGAACCATATTTAAGAATGTTTCTCACACATATCTTCAAGAATGCTAATCACTCAACTCTGATTAAAATCAGAGAAGCTGCCCACTTTGGAAAAATTATATATCCTGAGAAGCTTTAAATAAGCATGCAATATGCTTGCACAAAGATGAACCATTGATAACTGGAGGTGACACAGAAAACACTGTCCACACAGTTTTGAGTTCTTGCCATGTGTGTCATACAAGTCATACATTTTTTTAATAAATCTTTAAGGTTGTATGACTCAGCACCAAAAAATTAGAAAAGGTCAAAACAAAGGATTCAAATTATGCTTTCATTTAGGCATTTTTTATCTCTTAATGCATTATTATTTTTAAAATAAATTTTGCCTTCATGCACTTTATTTCAGCGAGGTGATGAGAAGACCGCAATTCTGGTGTGGGACATTGTTTTGTAAATGCTCATCATCCTTTTGTAAATGTTCACCATCATCGTCATCATCATCATCATCATGATCATCATCATCATCATCATCAACTTTTTAAATACTTATTTCCATGACTGTTTTTTAACTGAATGACATATTTCAGGATGGCTCTTTGTTGGAGCCCTGAGAGCACCAATCGATCCAAATGGCCCTGATCAGCCCCATCAAATTTCTCATGGGCCCAAGAGGCCCATTTCAGCTCAGCTCAGGACCTCCAATTCCTGCCTGAGCTGTGTTGAAAGGGCCTCCAGCTCTTGCTCCATCTCCCGGATGGGTCTGGAATGTACAATGTGGTCATGTCTCCAGCCGTCTCCTGCTTCTCCTCACCAGGTTCCCTGGCCCTGGTTCATAGGTTACAGTTGATGGACTCTGTTCCCAGCACCTGGCTCTGCCTGCCATGCTCAGATCCTGTGGGTTGGTGCCCCGCTGCTAAGGTCACAATCTATGCTGGGGTCACCCTCAGTTCCCCCTCCCTTGGTAAGTAGGCAATAGCATTTTTCCCTGGCTTCACCATTTTCCTTGTAAGATATAACTTTTGAAATCACTAAAGGACCTGGGCCCATGTATATCATGAAGGGTTTAGCAAAATGTTTTCTGAGTAGTTGAAGTCATTTTAGGCTCACATTTCAGTGACTTTTTTTTATTTCCAGGAGGTTGGAAATCACTACTGCCTCATATGCAGTAATAATCAAATGGGGGTAGAGGAAAAGAAAATGTACACGGTTTTCTAAATAAAAAGGGCTAAGCAGCCAATAATCTTCCAAATGTACAGTGTCTTCTAATGTGAACTTCTGTAGCCCTTCAGCAGCCCTTTTTACAAATTTTAATTTAAATCTTTAATTTAAAAGAGTCTAGCCTTTTAAATTTCTGCCATTCACTCTACTGTAAAGAACACACACATTAAATCATAAGGCTGCCTAATGTTTGTTTTTTTTTCTACCTAGATGAACTAGAAAGCAGCAGACTTGCTGACATCAGTTTTCATGTTGCTCAACAGTTCTGACAAGCAGATGTGAAAATTCAAGTGTATCATGATTTACAAAGCCAGCCTCTGACTTGGCTTTAGCAATGCAAAGGGGATGCCTGCCTCACAGATGCATCCTCTTCCTGCATAGCCAATGTCTCTGCACTCAGCTGTTTTAATGCAGTGCAAAAAGAAGAATCGTCCACTGCACCCTGCAGTACAAGGTTCCCTTTCATCCCCTGTAGACTAAACTCAAGAACCACCAAAACAAAAAATTTGGAAGTGGAATTAAAGGCTTGTATCCCTCTTCTTAAAGATAAATGTTACCCAGTATGGGTGCTATTTCCTTTGAAAAGTCAAGCTGAAATTCAGCTGCTGTAACTGTATTCATCTCTTTGCAGTCTCAGCAATTTTGTCCTGTGTAAATAGTGTGATCTTAATAAATAAATACTGAAGCACAGCTGGTGTTGGCAAGATATCACTATTAGTTTGCTGCAGCATGCTGTCACTAGTGAGCATTGCTAATTATTCTCACATCTGGGAAATATAGGGGAAAGAAATGCAGAGGAGAGTACAGAGAGCCTGGAATGAAAACTAAGGGATGTTTGCCTCAGAACACAGCAAGGACATCCAAGCACCATGAAGGCAAGTGTTTCACCAAACTTGATTCTGAATTATTCCCTTGTCAAAACAAGATTTAATAGCCACTGTGGTACAAAGCTGTAGCTATGTATTTGCTGCTTAAAATTCATACTATTTTTGGTATAGAAGCTGGAGTACTTGAAAAAATCATGGAAGTTGAAGTACTTTAAAAAATATGAAAACTAATCCAAAACCAAAACCAAAGAAAACGAGCCTGAAATGTCCTGGATAAATTAGCGAGCTAGAAGATAAACAATTTTTGTTTCCTCTCCTGCTTTGCTGGAAGCATGCAATAACCTATCTTTCAACATTGAAGTCCAAGCTTTGGGTTAGCTGCACAAAGAAGAAGCAGACAGCTTTCAACATTTAGTCACATAGGAGAGAAGCAGTGTGTGAGCTGACATTTTTCTAGCTAAAAAGGAATTCTTATATCTTTATTTTTTTTTTTTTAAAGAGGGCAGACAAAGAGAGTGACCACTACATTTTGTATAGATTTTCTTTGTATTTTGTTTTCAGACTGTTGCCTGTCAATACTTATGCTTTGTTTTGGCTTGCAGGTGTGCTAGTGCCTAACTGAGCTGAGCAGCAATTAGCTGAGGCAGAGTACAGCCCAAGTTTCCTCACCTACTTTTGAATAAAAAATTTATTCCAAAATTAGTGGGTAAAATTACTCAAGTATTAAAACTATTGAGTGTATTTAGCAGACATGATCTTAACTGTGTGACTGACAGTTTTAGAAAGGATGAATTAAAATTGGATGTCTGATGGTAATCTCCAAACACAACTTGCATATCAAAGTACCTTCAGCTTCAGCTACCGTAGAAGGAAAATCACAACACATTTTCTGGCTATATCATTTTCTTATCATTTCAGAAGCATTTGAAACAAAACATAAAAAGATGCTGAACTTGGAGTTTCAATTATTTGAAATAACTTTCCTAGCCATTCATAGTTTACTAACTTACAGGTGTTCAGAACTCAGATTCTAGAGACAATAGAGGAAAACATGGAGCAATACTGAGAATATTAAATAGAAAAATGAAAAGGTTCTGGAAGAGTAATACAGAGGTTAAAGTCTAGGTGCTCAATTATGCGAGGATTAGAAGGAACAAATTTTATCTAAGTCGGCAGGAAGTGTTTGGACCATTGCATTTATATACAGGTAGTAGGATGGGAATAGAAGGAGGTAATGTAATAAAGAGAGAAGCACCTCTTAACTGCAATTGCAGCAGAAGGGAAATGCAGAAAGGGGAACACTGAATGAAGCATTCGAAATATGAGAGCATACATGTTAGACAACTATACTTCCCTTTTTTAACTTTGAGATTATTATGCTACGTTTAATAAAGAACACCTTAGTTTGAACTCTTGAGAGAAACTAAAAAACTAAGTCTTGGGAACTTTGTTTATGTATATATGAAAACCTATAGGGAGCTTGGTCCATTATAAAAGAAAATTCATTAAATTGTTGAGCTTGGGGTTTTTTTTGTTTTTCAGGAACTTATTTTAATGTTTATGTCATGAAAAATACTATTGTAAAACATGATACAGAAGTGTGACTTCAGGTGCTACATACTTCCCCTGCTTGCAGGCATGGAGCTCCTGGTTTGAATACTCTTGTGACTGTTGTAAATAAAAAGTTTTTACTAACTGCCTCTCCTCCTCTGAGACATGGAAGATCCCCCTCAGGCTGCTAATGTGTTTGGAATTGTTAATGAGTGAATGCCACTCAAAACCCAACCCCAAATCAGTGCTATTTCCTGTTTTACCATTAACCTTTTGGGTTGTTTGAGTTTGGGTTTTATTTTTTTTCTTTTTTAAATGGTGTCTGAAGTGAAGTGATAGGACTGCAGTTTCAGTTCTCATTTGGTAATTGAACATTTTTATTTGCTGGTAGGCTATCACTTTGAATGAGAACACAAACCAGCTAGAGAGTTACCTAGCCAACATAATATGCATAGCAAGAAACTATAAAAGTGCTACAAATAGGCCCAGTGAGGAAAGGCTTCATTGTGATGCCAGAAGAGCTTAGTCAGAGGGGACAGTTTTTGTGAGGCAAGGAGAAAACTCAGGCATTCAAATGTTTTTTTTTCAGCTTTAGATGTGAATGAGAGCTTAAAAAACTTTAATTTACAGCATGTTTAGCAAAGTTTTCTGAAAGCATGTGTGTAAACAGTGTTCCAAAGTTTGCCAGATTAGCATTGGGATTTCAAGGGATATTTTAAATGTTGTATGCCTTTCTCCAAATACATATTTGTGTATACTGTGTGTGATACTATATTATCTATTTGGTTTAGATTTGCCATGCGTTGCCCTTTGCAGCTAAATCACTGCTACAGCGGATTCTAAGCCATAGCCTCAGCTGTGCCTTGGTAGACCAAGTTTCTGTGGAAGACCATGAGGCCATACTTTCTAAACCCTTTGCTTATTCCTTACAATATATCAAGAAAGATAAGTCACTAAACATATTACAGGGAACCTTGGAGATAAAAGGAAGAGCTGATATTTAGCAAACAAGAAGCTAGAGTCACTTAAGGTTTCCAACAGAAATCAAGAAGAGAAACACTTTGAAATATGATTCTGGTCCAACTAGTGTGACAGAGAGAAGTCATTTAACTTTCCCTTATATGCTACTTTTTCCAGTATTGAACTTGGAAATAGCACTTAAGTAACAGATTTTGGACTGACATTTGTCTGAAATAACTTTCTTGGCATGTGGTTGTAGCCAGAAAAAAAATTATAAATTAAGAAAAATGTAGAGCACAGCATCATTGGGAAGGCAGCTGGGGGCAGGACACAGACATATTTTTGCTACACAAGGTTTTGATGAGCCTGCATCTTCAGCAGTGTAGGCCATTCTTGTCTCTGCATCTAAAGAAAGACAAAGTGGAGAAGGCAAAGAATAACCAAAATTATGTAGGAGATGGAACAGTTAGTTTATGAGAAGAGAGTAAAATATCAGTGATGCTCCACCTAGGAATGAGGTATGAAAAAAGATTACAAAATCATAAAGATGGCAGACTTCATCTTGGCACATGAGCCTCCATTAATAAAACTAGATGGCAGTTCAAGAAAACTGTAGGAGTTTAATTTGAAACACATAAAGGAGCACATTTCTTCATGCTGATAGGAAGCTTCTGGAATCCTTCGCCATAAGCGGTTGTGATTGTAGATGATATAGACACTTAGAAAGAGGAAGAAGATACATTTTTGGACAGCAGCTCCATGAAAAAATACAATTAGAATGAGTTGTAGGGCTGTACCCTCTAGCATGCTTGTTGCAAGGATTAGGGAGGATGGGGGAGTTGGTACAGAGTGTATGGCAGGGAGTAGCCAGGTTTACGTACTGCCTTTAAACAGTTTCTCTTACAGCTATCAGCTACAGTCTTCATTGGATTCAACTCAGACAACTGTGCAACAGTCTTCAAGCCCATTCCAAGAAGAGATGGGGGAAATGAGCAGGGAGGAATCACATGACTGCATGTGCCAAAGAAATGGAAAAGAGAAGGGAGTCTGAGATTCAAAGGATCAAAAAATGTAAAAACAGAGGGAAGTGTGAGTGCAGGCACTGAACAAGCAATTTTGCTGTTCCCTGATGGCATCCCAGGAGCCAGCAGACATTGCCTAACAGAGCAGAGTAGTGAGGTTGGATGCGTGCAACACTGTCCTCTCCATCCTCTTTTCAGGAAGCTGCTTTGTGAAAGTGCTGTACCATATTCAGGGCAGTAAGATCCAGCTTTCTAGAGGAAAAGCTAAAGACACTTCCCTGTAAAAAGCCACAGCCTTTGACACCAGCTGCATGAGTACAGTCTGGATGCACTACTGGTAGGTTCACAGGGTGGCAATAGTGCATGGATGCCTTGCAGAGGGACAAGCAGGAATATAACCAGGCATCACAGACGAGTGTTGTCCATTGTGGCGACTGCCACCATGGTCACCCCTCAAATGATACTGACTGGGGCGGTCTGGTGTAAAATGTCTACTGTACCTGTCTACCTCAGCCTCCCTTTAAAGTGATCTAGAAACTACAAGCAAACATTTTTGTCAGCTGAAAAGTAATAAAAGAAAAAGGTCAAATATTTTTAAAGACTTTCATTGATTTTTAATTATTTTTTTTAAGCAAGGAGTTATGGGTGATGACATAGTAATTATCATATGTGACAGAAATTCTAATCTGAACATGAGAGAAGGGTTTTCTTTTTAGGATTCAGTGCTGATTGAAGTTCTGAAGCTACTGCGCTACACCCAGCCTAAGAAGAATACTCCCAAAGCAAAGAGTATTTGCAATTATTGAAGAACATGCCACTTTTTTAACATATATGTTTACAGATTTCAATGACACCTATCCACTGTCACAGCTGGTTCATTACTCTTGTCTTAAATTTTTATGAGATGATGACAAAACGATGAGAAATGACCTTCTACTATTATTTCCTTTTTTTGACAGCAGTGAGAAGTTATTTGTGCAAGTCTTGGCTTCTCACCTTACCTCTCTTCTTCATTCTCCAGAAACTGGAGTATTGGCTTTAGAAAAACAGGACATCTTATACAGATGTGAAGTGGGTTAGGCTTTGAGATACTTCTGGATTTAGAGAAGGATGAGGCTATTTTGTATTTTAAGAATTGGTTTGTGGGATAAACATGTGGTTTAAAATTCTACTATGTACATATAATATTGTCCCAACTCGATATTATAACTTAAAAAACCCTTATAAATGTGTCTGAATTACAAAGATTTTCTGGTTTTGAGGAACTCTGTTGATGACCTAGATAATTACATGTGAGCCTGAAATGAATCCTGATTTCAATATAATTATCCATCTACTCCTTCAGTGCTTTTCCTTCATACACAATAGCTGTGGGCCTCAGCTGCTTCAGACTATCTGCCATTGAGTTTAATTAAAATCCTCACTAACACAACGTGCATCAAGAAATTCAAAACTGTGGATTATCCTAGCTTGTGCAAATTCCCCTGGGGACCTGTCTTCATTCCCAAAGCTCCTTTAAAATATGTGGATATTCAAGGAAGAGGGTAGTAAAAAAAACATTAGGGGTCAGAAAGTGAAGAATCAATGATTACAGACAGAGCAGAATCTGATATGTTTTCACTGCATTGCATAACTCTTCCTCTCTTCAGACGTTGTGTGGCCTTCCTTTGAGCTGGTAGCTATGTCAGTAACTTGACTACAACCTGACGCTCTTGAGAGGTAATATTGGCTCTTCTGTTTTCCCAAACCTTCTGAGAAAGCTGATAGATAAAATGATGGATATGATATATAACAGTCCTTAGGCTCCTCTCACTGTAGAGTGTTTTAGATACAGAACTTGGTGCAGTCTGTGGGTTTCACTTCATCAAGTCTGGTTGAAGGCAGTTCTTTCCTTGGTATAGTTAAGAGCCATTGACACGAGCAATTGCAGGCACAGACAGCAATGCATTCCTGAATGTCTCCACTCTCTCATCAAGAAATCTCAAGTTATTGGAGGGGACAATTTCCTCTTGTTGGGCATTGCAAAATTCTGCACATGTACAGCTGCCAATACTATAGACAGAGATGCTAGTGATAAAGACAGATGTAAATAGAGCCTACAATTTAGTCAGTGGCAAACCAGCAAAAAACAACTGGATTTTCTGAGGGGGGAGAGAGAGAGAGAGAGAGAGAGATAGCAAGCAAGAAAGTACCTCTGGAAATCACTAAATGAAATTAAAGAGAAATCTTTGAAATAAAATCACTTAGGTAGGCTAGTTGAACAGATTAATGGAAATGAATAGCATGGAACACAATTTCTTAAACTACCCTGTAGGTTACAAAACCTTTACTTAAAATGTAAGGTGATTTAACTTAATCTGAAATTACACTTTCAGAGAGGAATAAATATAGAATTGGGTTAAATTTTATAAGAACATAGCTAGTCTATGTAGTTTTACAACAATTTAATTAATTTAGATCAAGATATATTGAGCATACATGATGGGCAGTGGCCTAAATGCAGATGTGGTCCACAATATAACTCTACATGTTAAGGGAACAAGCTTGCCTAATATCTATGAAAAATAGTTTCATTCATGTCTCAGCAGCAGCACTAAATGCAATAGAAGTTTGCTTTTCTTTATAAATGATTACAGGCAGAAAGAAAGATAGGTATGGTAATAAATGAATTGAAGCTGTAATGGATACTGACAGTTTGGAATAAAAGCTAGAAAGGTGGCTGTGTGCAGTAACTAAGCCATGATTCCACATTCTGCAGATTTTATGCCAGGGCTTGTGTGACTTCTGAGATCTATAAAATTTATCCTTACCACACCATTTCCCCCCCCTTCACTGAATTTAATCTAGCTGTTCTCCTTATGCTGATTGACTGACATTAGCTATTCAGACAAAAATGAAGCTACTGGGTGAAATAAGAAAGAACTGAAAATTCTTCAGGAAGGATTTGGAACAGTTTCCAGCACTGATTGTTATAGTTAGAGATGTACACATGCCTAGAGGGCCAGAGGATTTGGTGGAGACTGTCACACTGAGTATATTGCTGAGAGAAGAGAAAAAACTCTGTAACTCTGTTTGGGGATCCTTTGTTTTTTCTACTCTACTTTAAAAAAAAGAAAACAAGCAGTGAAATATTTATGTTTTTATCACTTAAACACATACATACATAAATATATATATAAATTATCTGTAATACTATGGTATATGTAATAATGTGGTGCTTACTGATTAATAAAAAACAATGAAATTGAATTTTAGGTTGCATAAAAACTTCTTTGATACAAAACCTAATTAAAATTTAAGTGGCTTTCAAAATGCTATATAATAAAGTGTCTGACAAAAAATTGTAAGTGTTCAGTTATGTCAGTTGTTCTTGAAGTGGTTTAATAAAGTTGACAATAAAGTTCAACAATATTTTTGAAAACTCTTTCTTCTGAAGTTTTCTGCTGATTTGTAAAGATTTTCTATGGAGGACAGAGTAGAGGAAGATTGGGAAGAAGGGAAGAGATTCCATATGAAAAGTCTTCCTGATTTGTGGTATTGAATGTTAATTAGAATGTTCATTCATAAACATTGAATAAAAAAAAGTTGTATTTTGCTTTGTTCTGTGGTAGTGGTGAACATGCATTGTAATGTCCATCAAATATATCCATTGATTTTTATCATTGTAAATTGCCCATCAAAAGTTCATGACTTCCTTAAGCACATTGGTAATTTCTAAACAGAGGGTTTTTAAAGATGAAACAACCAAAAATTTAATATCTTTATTTTTGTTTTGGATTTTTTTTTGTAGCAGTAGAATTGTGCTACTTAATTTTCATGCACTCTATAAAGTAAAGTGATATAATTTTTTTGCTGTGATTTGATGGATGTTTACAAATAGGTTTCTGGAACTCAGAAAAACTACCTGGTAATTCAATACTGGAATATTTCAAGTCATAAGGGGAAAATATTTTTCTTGGTGCAACTGCTAATTAAATCCAAGCAACTGAATAGTCATAAAAATTACAGCTGAGAATAATTCATCCCATAGTTTGGAGAACAACTTACAGGCAACATTTATACATTCATTATTTCTCTAGTCCAGAATTAACATTTTATTTAATTAAAGTTTATTAAAAACTAAATATTGTTTTCCACACAGCTTTTACATAACATAAAATATTGTCTCCTACAAAGAAAAGTGGCTTTTGTTATGAATTATGTCTTTGCTTTCTATAGGCATCAAATCATTATCTACAAAATAGTCCTCTCTATTTGTACTTGTCAGAAACCTGTGCATGCAAAATCAATCAAGATTCCTATCACACTGCTCTGAATCATGTCTTTATTAGATTACTTTGGAGCTGGATGAGCCACACTGCAAGACAATCACTGCAAGGTGGGAGAGCTGCGCACCATGACATTGGCTAGATGCCCTCTTCAGGGCTGCTCTCACTTCTCCTTTCTTCAGCAGTTGCTATTGGCTACTTCAGGTGTTGCTGTCTTCTAGACAGTGCAGCAAAACTACTGTATGAATTTCAACCTGGCAAAATGTTCACTGTTTCTTGTCTTTTCATGTACTGCATGATGCCATAAGGAGATAGCTGCCCATAGGCGTGGGTTTCTTGATTTCCCTTTGGAGTGACTTCTAAAAGCGTCTTGGATCTTTGTATCTCACAACTTGATAAGCTTAGATGTTAATATTTGAAAACTGTGAGCTGTACAAAAGGTTTTGTAAGACCTAGTTTTGAGATGACTCAGACTGAGCCAGACTACAAATAAAAAACAGCCTGTAAGGAATTGCAGACATTGAATTAGGCAGAGATCAAATTCCATATTTATGGAATGTTATATTAAATTAATGCAAAGTTTCAGACATGCCAGGATAAGTGGAATTAATCTTTCCCCTAGAAAATATTTACCCTGTTTGATACTTTTTATGCAGTACTTTTTAAGAAGAGGAAAAAAGGCAAAACAGGGGTATTCACAAGAACAGAAGTTAAATGTTCTGAGTTTCTACCACCAGAGCATTTACAATTGAGAAGTCCAATATTCAGAGCATGCTATCCTTTTAAGTTATAAACCAACTAACCAATGTATTTTAATTGTGTTTTTTAAAGATTACTGGCCTTGTTCCCAGATTTCACTATGGTAAGTGAGCTATTGATCTTTCACAGTCATCAAATACGTGTCATAAAATATTTCTGTCAGTGCTGTAGACTTTACATGTTCTTATTCTATGAATGGGAGGATGTCTGGTGTATTTAGCTTAAAGCCTTGTTTGCATAACATGAATTTACATGCCTCCTATTCGTGTTTATTTTGTCTCACTCTTCATAACTGCTTTATTTTGTAATTTTTCTTCAGGAAGGCATTTTTAGGGCTTGAGATGCTCCCTTTAGTTAAACCAGAGCTTGCTGTAGATAAATAGGATTTACTTTTCCTTTCAAACTTAATTACTTTTCAGAATCATGATCAATTTCCCGCCTAGCTTGCTTGAGGGGAGTGACACGGTAGGAGACCCTTGTGCATTTGCTTTGTAATAAGCCTTTATTCATGCACTTGAGGCTACACAATCAGCTCCTCCACTCCAGAGTGTGTGCCTGTGTGTGCGGCTGCAGCCCCGTGCCTGCAGATTGGAATGCTGGTGATGGGGCACCAAAAGTGCTGAGGAATGGGTCTGTGTGGAGAAAAGCAATAATCTGGCTGTGACTGTCCATGGGTCTTATGGTATAAAATTAAGCTACCTTTGATGGCCTCTGTTTATTTTTTGACATTTTTAGTAGAGATTTCCCACATAATACAACACCTAAAAAATTTCCTTTTAGGATTCTCTTTTTTACTTGATTTAAAAATGTTGTGTAACAGGAGTAATTTTTTCTGTCATAAAAAGATATACTAATTCAAGATCCTGATAGTTCAAATAAGGAGTTTTCTTGTAGAAATAATCGGTTTTATGTTTCAACTTCTTTCTTGTCATTTTTCTCTGTTTTAAAATAAAGTCAATTTTAAAGTATGAATTTAGTTGCTAGAGAATAAAAGTTTATGGAAAGCTACAGATATTATCTATAGTTTTGCTATGACAGTAATATTTCACATGAGCAAAAATCCAGTTATATTCACATTAAGAGAAACCCCCTTCTTTTCCCAGGACCTGAGTGAAGACTTATTTGGGGCACTAAATAAGGGTGAGGGAGCACTAAAAATATTACATCCTACTGGAAAACAATTTAGTTTGCACACTACTTCTTCTTAAAAGTCAGCTTCTATACAATTTTACTTGCTATCTAGAGTGATTTTCATGGTTGGTCTTCTTTAAATGGACCATAACTTAATCATTTAGAAGAAGGAATAGTCTTCTCCTCTTCACTAAAGTGCCGTTTAATGGAAGTGGATAAAACAGGGAGGCCCACATTCAAAGGTCTCTCCTCACAGAGACCTTTCTGGTAGAAAGATAGAAACATTTCTGGTCCTTAATAAAACATGGTATCTTGTATATTTATTTATTTAAATGTTAGAATAATGGAATGGTTTGGGCTGAAAGGAACTTTAAATATCATCTATTTCCAACTCCTTCTGCCATGGGCAGGGACAAATCCTTCTAGACCAGGTTGCTGAGAGCCCAATCCAGCCTGGACTTGAATATTCCATGTGGCATTTACAGCTTCTTTGGGCAGCATGTTCCAGTGCCTCACTACCCTCATAGTGAAAGAGTTGAAGTAAAAGTAAAAATTTGTAAGAAGAAAGAGTGAATGATCCTTCAGTGCTTCTTTCCACCCTATATGAAAACTATCTTCTGTAATTTTGGCTACTTGTCCTCACAGTGGAAGAGTAGGAAAATATTTTATCTTTGCCTCATTGCAATCTCAAAAAAAAAAAAAAAAAAAAAAGATTTTAACTAAATTCTAGTAGTGTGCAAACCAAATATTAAAAAACTCCAACATTGGGTAAATTAAATTTCCCTTGGGATTTCCATCTGAAGGACTGTAGTGTCTTAACTACAGGTTGCCAAAAGGTCTGGTTTTGGCATTTCCTGTAATGAATTCTGTCTTGAATCTATTCTTGAATCAAAATCTTCAGAAAAGGTCCTCAGAATACAGAGAGGTGGAAAGAGGGCATTTATTAACTACAAATATTTTGGGTTTTTTTTTCTATGGATACATTTCTCAAAAGTTTTAAAGCTGAAGTTTTTATCCAACAATGGGTCTTCTATCATTTCCCTCCTACTAAGTGTGCTGTGGCAGGAAGCTTTTCCTGTTGACTTGGTCTAAATTTAAATTAGTGTGTGCCTCAAACCACAGGGCGTACTGTCTCTAAAGATCTGATAATTCAGTCCAGGAATAGGGTGGCACATCTGTGAAACTGGATGAGCTGTTTTGTTCTCCAGAGGAGGGTGAGAGCTGCATAACAACTTTACTCATTGTCCCTTGAAAATCATTACAACTTCAAAAGAGCAAACATTTCTCCAGGACGACTATGCAAAAATAGAAATTAAAATTCACTGAGTGGCACAACTTGTCCACTTATTTCCAGTGCCTGCTAACCTTTGAATAGTTTTAAAGATTAGAGAGGTCCATTCAGAGTATCTTTTTGTTAGTCATTTACACTAGCTCCTCCCTATTTTCCAGATTTACTAAAGTTTAGGAAGGGCCTTACAGTTTTTAACCTATTAGTCTCTATTTTCATTACAGTTGTGTATGCAAAATCTGGTGTCTATTGGGAAGACTCTTGTTCTAAAGCAAGGGATCCTGGTCCTTGTGTACAAAAGAAGTGGATTTTAGTCCAACAGAAACATATCAACTATAAGCATTTATAAATGATGGGGTTTTTTTCATTTAGATATAAAGCATAATAAAGATACCCTTCATTTGGTTAAGAGTAAGTAGTTCTTTTTTACTCTAAGGCAAACTTTAGTATTTGCTTAAAACTAATTACTATGAAACAGATCAAGGGATTTTTTTCATGGAGGTCCTTAAAATATGTTTTCTGGGTATAGCTACATTAATGCTTATATTTGATAAATTTATGCAACTTGACAGGGACAACTATTCCTTTCTGTGGCATGGTTCAAAAAGTTTTTCATGAAAATAATAGCTACAGAGAGTAGTTTTAAAATATGATAATGAAATAATGGTGCAGATGTCATATTCACAGTAACAACAGGAGAACGAACCAAAACCTGCAAGCAAAAATGATATACAAACAAATTTTTGTGATATAGAGAGGGAACAGGAATTTGTTTTGCATTGTTTTGCCTTTGTTTCTGCCTATGACTGAGACCTCTTTTTTGCTTTAATGCAATTTTTTTGAAATTTCCAAGGTAGGTCAGGTAGAGTATGAAACAATACTGAAAATCAGTTCCAAGAAGAATTAGCTCCCATTGTTACTGGGAATCCATCCATGACATTTAGCTCCAACTCCCATCCAGGAATCCAGGCACAAAAAAAAAAAAAAAAAAAAAAAAAAAAAAAAGTATTTCCAGCATTTCCAAGAGAAAGAGCTCTAAGTGCTCTTGCTTTTCATTTTCAGTCAATTTTCAGTCATTTAAACTACTGTCTTGGTTCTTGCTATATTTTGAAAAGGAGTTAATTGAACTTGTATAAATGAAATTCCCTGACTGCAGCAGTGCCTCAAGCTAGCTATGACAGGAAGACTTAGATCACAAGAATGGGAAGGAAATTTCTAAATCAGTATTTCTGAACTTGATACCTTCTATTATTGCAAATATGTGGAGGTAGTAGAAAAAAACTTAAAACCAAACTGAACTCCTTAGTATTTCCATCAAGCAATAATTTTTTATTTTTGCAGAGCAGTAATTTCTTTTTGCCACAAATGATTTCCTTTTCCCTTCTGTGAATTAGTAGGCAAAGTATAAAGATAAGAGAAAAGAGAAATCTTTATTGCTTCAGCCCCCTCACTGCAGCATGGGAATTCATCAACGTCCCATTTCCTCATGCAGGGATATTGTAGGTTTAACTTTATTTCTCACATTATAATTACATAAAGATATTTTTTAATTTTTTTCTTAAGTAAGGTATCACCTTATCCTTGGTATATAACAGGACACTAAAGTGAGATCGTGAAGGAGAGCTTTTTCTTTGGACTCTGTCAGTCAGTCCAGAATTCTGTCCAAAAAATTGGTTTAGTGAGAAGGACAGGAAAAAATTGTGGAGGTAGATATTTTTGAAAAAGTGTTGAAAGGGTTGGCAAACTGAAGAATTATACATTAGGATGTTCCATGCATATTTGCATTTGAGTTTTGATAATTTTGGCAAATGTGTTTTTATTAAATGCTATAATATAATGGAAGAAACTTCTTGATGAGTGTTTCTAATGCATTTGTTTTTATAGTATAGTAGGAATGTGAACAACTTATTTTTCTTCTGTGCCTATCTAAATTCTCAAGTATAGCGCTACCAAAATCCATAGATTTCTTCATCAGCATTTCTGTAATAAGCATATTTGACAAAAGTCATTCTCCCTTTTCAGCATTTTCAGTTGTGAGAAAATTAATACAATATTTTGTACAAATCCAATTGTAGTTAAACCGTATGTTTAATGCATTTTTCTCAGTAAGACCTGAACTTTTACTTATGAATAATGAAGACAAAACCACACTTTTGCAGATTAATGAAAGGCAGATATTTATGTGAAAAATAGGATGAACTTGTGCCTCTTTTGAACAGCAAAGAAGAAAATACCTTAAAATTCCAATTCAGAAGTCTCTATTGACAATTTTCAGTGTTCTCATTTTTTTTCTGTGAAATCACACATGACAAGCCTTATTTTTCAGTATTTCTATTTCTGGGTAGTCCAAGTGATGTATCTACATTCTGATGTAATTTCTCATGCCAAAAACCTCATGCTTATGTTTCAGGACTGGACACAGGGGAAAAAAAATAACAAAACACAATGAACACCATAGCTGGAATTCATCCGGGTGAACTCAAATGTTCAAAAGTTCTTAAATGTTTGAATCTTAGCTAATCATCAGAGTTAATGGAAAGGAACAGGAACCTTTTCAACTGAATCACTTCTTCAATTTTTTATACCTATTTTAAGATGAGATTAATCATTCTCCTGAAATTCACACATTTCTGCACACAGAATATTAAAGCTGTGTCAGATGGCTAATACTAAGACATCTAACTTTTGGACAACTGAAAATTAGGCACGATGAACCGCATCTATAATTGGTTGGAGTGGGAATTGTTTGGAACTTAGGAGGTAAAATGTGTTCAATTTTCAGTCTCCCTACGGGCCACTGTGGGATAGAATGGCAAAATCTCTCCCTCCAGTAAATTGATCAGACCGATAAAGAATGCTAAATTTAGTCTTTACAGGAACGACAAAAAGGAAACATGAAGGATTGAGCCATTGACTTCTCTGAACTGTTAAAAAGGATTTGAATTAAGTGTGTCTTCCAATTACTGCTGTTTGCAGCAACAGAAATCTGCATGAAAGAAATTCTCCATGCCCAGTCACATGCTACATAAGTCAGGAAACTACGTCTGATGGTGCTCCAGAGAAGTATTTCCAACACAGTGGAGTTGTGCTGTACTTTTCTACTCAGATTTGAACCCACTGATTGGTCAGATTTTGGATGTGTATACATATACACATATCAAAACTGTACATATATATATGTATTGTCTCTGAATTTTGGACAATATTCTAAGATTGATGTGTAACTTTACAGTGGGTTAAATTGCTGATGGCCATTATACTGAAGTGGGCCATTATACTGAAGATAAAATTTGCCAATTAAATTCAGAGTGTTAGTCTTGCCAAAAGAATAGCATACCATTGAAAAGAGACAAATGTATCTGTATAATGTTCAGGACCCCAGCTAGGAATTTCAAATGATGCTGCAGACTTGTTCCATGTAGAGAGGTAGACCAGTACCTACAGGTATTTCTTACAGTGTTAAGTGGTCTTTGATGTTCTCAGAAGTGAGGTTGAGATGTTTCAAAAGAAAAATTGTCATCAACTTGTTGAATGTCATTTCAGTTCAAGTACAAATTAAAATTGTGAATGTGTCTGTTCTGGTAAATCAGAAGTTGCATTTGTTTCTTGCCCATTTTGTCATTTGAATAATTTCTGCAGCCAGTCTTCAGTTGGAAAAAAATCCTACATTTTTCATCTTCTTGAGAAATTCTGAGTTGTTCACATGCTCTGCTTGCCAAAAAACAGCCTTAATTGACCCTTGGAAAAAGCAATATGAAATAGGTTGCAAATTTAAACTCTTGAGTGTTAGAAAGCAATGGTTTATGGAAAATGCCTGAGAAAAGAGGAAAACCCTGGTCTATGACAATGGGCAGGAAGGAAAAGGCACAGTCTCTTCTGGAGGTCCAAGCTGCAGAGGGCAGGGCACAAGCATACATTATGTGGGAAATGTCTTACCTTAAAAAAATTAAGTTATATCTTAATTTTATCTGTCTTCTGTTTCTGTGTCTGTCTATGTAAACAACCAGTTATGGTACAGGGTGAAACAACAACAACATAATCCACACCAGTCTTGACCGAGAGGTTTTCCTTTTTTTTTTTTTTGCCTTTATTATATGCCCCAATTCTCTGCACGCTGTGTGGCATGCCGTTGTCTGTTTAAGAAGGACAGGCAACAGACATATGGGTTGTCAGTAATAAAATATTTTGTGGAGAGGATACAGCTGTTTCTAGTTTAATATCTGACATCTGAAAGTGTCTGTATCACACAGAAAAGGCAAAAGAGAGAAACATTATCTCTGGGAAGCATACCAACACTGTTTCTAGCAAATCATTTCTGCATCTAGATGTGTGCGCTAAACTGATAAACATCCTTTTCTTATTGTCCCGAACAGACTACTTATTCTATTTCAATCTTTTCCAGCAGTCTGACTGCTTGATTTCATCCTTTATAACTAAACTTAGCACTGATTGACCCAAGAAATCAAAGAGATGCCTAAGGTACTCATGTGAAATATATATTTTTGTATAATCTCATTCTACCTCTGTGATATTTTCCAACCTTATGTCCTTCTCTTGAAGGGACTTATTGTGCTTCAGATCTGGGATCTTCCCATCAGCAGCTGATATATTATAAAGGACATCTGTCGTTCTCTTGATCCTAACCACTGCTAGTGGCTGCTAGCCAAACAAACATCAAAACCAGCAATTTTTCATTACCTCGTTATTATCTCAGAAAGCTGGAAGTCCTGCTCAAAGGCATGAATTTAAAAGATGTGAACAAAATCATAAATGGAGCATTTCTCATTGCAGAATATTTAATGGCTGCCATATTTGCAGATAATTCTGCTGTCTAGAATTAGGCAGGGCTGAGTCAGTAAAGGTTTTATAATCCTAAAATCTGCAGAGACCTGTCCCCATCTGAGGACTGCAGAACAGTCTGTAAGATTTTTCAGCTCTATAGGAAGAGTCAGATGCCTCAGGGTGAAATGAAAGGAGCTGCAAATCTGATTTCAGACCTAGCCTAGAGATCCACAGGACAGACACTGGTTAAAAATCCACTCAGAGCGGCACCCTTGGCACTTCCTTTAGGGATTAGGGCCAATGTTGCTATCAGGCAATTGTTCAGACATTACAACAATCTCCCATGAAGAAGAAGACAAGACAATTTTATAAGGCTTGCTTAACCATGGAGCACACAAACCAATTTCCCCCATGCTACAGGAATGCACTATGTTTTTGAGGTGAAGGTACAATTTGAGCTGGAAAAGCAAGTGCTCTCCCCTTGGAAATTGGATGGCTCTCCCCCTGAATAAAGATGCTGATGGTGGGCCATCACCTGCTGAGGGTAAGGTGATGCCAGTAGTACAGACACAAAAGTTTGAGCGCCTTCCTCACCTTCTATCACTACAGCTGTGACTTGGGTTCACCCTCACCTTGGTGTGACTTACTGTAATTTGGAGGTCTGTGCAAACGCTTGTGCTAGTTTGATGGCTGTATAAGTTAAATCATTGAACCATAGAGTGGTTTGGGTGTGAAGGGACCTTAAAGATCCCTTTAAGGGGATGATCATTTAGTTCAAACCCCCTTGCAAGGAACAGGGATGCCACCTTCTAGATCAGATTGCTCCAAGCCCCATCCCACCTGGCTTCGAGCATTTCAGGGATGAGGTATTTACAGGTTCTTTGGGCAACCTGTTCCACTGCCTCTCCAACCTCTAAACCTACTGTCTTTCCGTTTAAAACCATTGTCCCTTGTTCTAGCACCTTGTAAAAAGACTCTGTCCTTTACTTCTCCTTCACCAGAGAAACCCATTATTTTAAAATTAGATGAAAGCTCCAGGTTCAGATGAGCTGACTGGCCCCACTGATGATGCCTTCTGACAGCTTAGGTGGCAGAACTTGCATGTCCTTGCCCCTAAGCAGGAGGTGGCTGTCTGTCTGAGAGGCCCTGCTCTGTCAAGGGCCAAGGTGCTGTGGAATGGACATCTGCTTTGCCTGTGGCAAATGCCTAAAACAGAAAGGAGGGACCTCTGAACATGGGTTTTTCTGAGATGAGAGGTCTTATAAGAGGTCTTATATTGCTATTGCCTCTTCAGATCTGGGCTCTAAGACTTCATCAGCTACTTAAATTTCTCCATTAGCAAGCATCTTTAAGAATGTTATTGTTTAAAATTATCTTGAAAATCTGACACATTTTTCTTGGCTTTTTACAAAACATATTATTTTTATTTTTTGCTTTTTTTTCCCCACCTTTGAATAGTTTCTTTAGCAAAATTTGTATCTTATGGCACAAGATATCAGCAGTTTGTTGCATTCCAATCAAATTTATCGTGCTGTATTTACAGTGGGCTTGTAAAATTAAAACACTCCCTGATCTCCCTTTACATAATCACAGAGGTATTACTATAAAAATGCTTAGACTGATACAAGTGATTTAAGTACATTGGAATTACATCAGCTTTAGTGGTGTCAAACTGCACCTACACAGATGCGTAATTCTTCCAGTGGAAACTCACAGGAGGTACTGATTCAGTATGTGCTGAATGCTATAAATAGATAACATCCAGTTTGTATACAGCCCTCGGTGAAGAGAGGAGGGCCTATACAGTATTTGAAAGCAGCAAGATGCAAAATCTCCGTGTTTATTTGACTCTTGTCCCTTGGGTAACTGCCAGTTTTAAAAATTAACAAAGAAAATGCTTTGGTTTTACGTGTTTAACTCTGAAGGCCTGTATATTTCATATCTGCTTGGGGAGTATAATGTTCATGAGAAAATGAACTCAGATTTCTCTTTTGAGGCTAAATGATGCTGGTGATGGATATTTTACTGGAAAGAGAAATATATAACAGCAGTGACCTGAATATTCAATACCGGGTCAATACGTTTTCTGTGTCAAAGATAAAATATTAGGTTTAATTCTAATGGAGCATGCTGCAATGCAGTTAATAATATTTAATTATTTGAGATTTGCCAAGTGGGTGACAAACTTCTTCTCTGCTTGCACTGCCAGTCAAACTCTCTGTTCCCATAAGGCTCTCATGGATTGATAGGCCTTAAAATCTGTGTACTACATCTTTTCTTCTCATCTCAGAGCCGATGCAGTTGCCAATAACTTGTGTTTGTCTCCAGTATGCATGTTGAGAAAAGGTAGACTCCCAGTAGCCGTTTCTTGCTGACCTTGACCAATCTCTCCTGTTCTCATGCTGAAGATCATTTCTCCCTCTGTAGGGCCCACACAACCACTGGCAGGGACCAGGCAGGAAATAGGGACATTGGTATTATTTGTCCTCATTTTTAAACCTGTGTAATTTTACGGATTCTTTAGCAAAAAATGAGATCCAGCAGCTGTTTATATAGGAGGTGACAGCAAACAGCAGCACAGGAATGGTGAAGAGCTGTTCACAAATAGGAGGAATATCAAGAATGAGATGAAAAATTTTTTTGTACAGAAAATACAGCATAGATGGGCGCCTTTGCATATCTAAGGCATCTCCTGAAGAAGAAAATGGGAAAATTGAGCTATTCTCATTCTTAACTGCTCCTCAGGTTAATTACTGCCACTGTTAAAGGAGGGTGCCTTTAACACAGGGTAGCATTTCCGTTGTCTTTAGAGTACAGGGATACTAAAGGCTAACAGAAATTAATAGTTTTTGAATATTCTTCGATTGTCTCTAGCCCGGTGAGAGGACATACCATATGAGAGTTTAGACAGGGAAAAAAAGTTGTTGATCTATTGCTCTTTTTCTAATCAGATTTATTCTATGTTGTGCCTCTGAGTTTATTCCATTTTCAAGCACTTTCAAGCTGTTATGTCAGGAACAGTGACCTATATTTTTATTTTATCCTGGGTTTTATACTTTCATTTTTATTATATTTACACCAATGTTTATAATGTGCATTTCATTCATAAAAGTTCAGTACTGGTGTTTTAAAAGCCTTCAGCTTCACATAGCAGATTACTATATTGTGATAAAAGTAAAATACAAACACAAGAGAGGCAGTGGAAGATATTGCTGTAATGTGCCCCAAGTAATGACTAGGCACTTGAAATAACTGAAAATAAAAAGTACATAGATAAGCATAAGCATGCAATGGTAATTAACTTTGAGATACCAGTGAAAAACCGTTGAGCAAGTGAATAATTATGGATTTGATGGATATTTGGATGGTAGCCACAGAAGCAGTAAAGGTACTGGATGGAGGGGTTTTTTTCCTATTAAACAGGTGCCTATCTGGACTCTTTTGCTGGTGTTCTTGGTGTTGATCCTATTAAAACTTGTCATTTTGACTTTGACTTTTTCTTCAAATTATATTGATTTTGCCTAGTCTAATATAAATAATGATTTATGTTGATTATTGAGTAAAGACTTATCTCTATTGACGTGTGCTAAACTGACAACTATTAAAGAAATTCTGCAGATACATAGATAATTTGCTTTTGTTTAAGAATGCTAACTCTTCCTTTTATTCTAATATTAAATCTTTGGACTTAATTGTAGTTGAAAATAAATAGACACCTTGAAATGTTCTAATTTTCATTTGGAAGAAGACTTCTGTTTTTCTATTGAGCATTAAATAAATTAGCAAATGAAAAGGACAGGAAAATAACAACACTTTTCATATCACTTTGAGATTTCACTACTGTGTTGCAAGTCTTTCACAGGAACAAATTAACACATTGTAATGCTATTAAAAATAATTTTGTAATTTAAATACACTCAGTTAAACTGATGCAGGTCAGTAAACCTGGAGACTTCTTTAAATCTTTAACACTTTGTTATTGAAGTTATAATCTTCCTGTTACATAGGAATATTTCATTTTACATGAATTTTGGAGTGTAATAAATAGTCTGAAAAAGTATGTAATAAATCAAATTATTAGGTGGAAATTAAAGTCAGCATTTACAGAAATAGAGGAACTTCTCTGATTCCTATCTGACATGCTCTCCAATTTTCCTGTTCTTTTTTCAAAGTACAGACATAAGGTTTCACTTAAAAATGTAATTTCTTTTATATTGACAACGTGATTCTTACCCTAATGTTATTTTCAGAAACATCTGAGTCATCTTAACAGGAACTATTTAAAAAGTGTACCAGAAACAGGGATGCAACTATTTCTAAGAGTTACCAGAAAAGCTGTATAATTATACAAAATGAATGATATTATTTGCTGTTTTCCCTTTCTGCTGTTTCCCACAAGAGCCACACATTTGTGCATCAATCAAATATATTTAGGGGGGAAAAAAGTGTCATTCCCACTGCTGTGTTCCTCCTCTACACACTGCAGTTTATAATCTTTCTAGGCACTATTCTCCAAACTACTATATCAAATGACCAGCACAGGATGAGTCTGATTATTTATCATTCATCACTGCACCTAGAGACTGCTGTGATTAACTCCTGGTCATGCCTGTGCTTGTAGGAGCTGTATGATGCTTTTAAGATGTGTCCATGTTTCCTCATTCCTACTCAATGCCAGCTCTGGTCTCAATCTCACTTTTATCCTCACTTATGTCTTTCACAACAAAGGAATTGGAGGATATAGGCATAGATAAGGAATTTTAAATCCTTGCTGTGGGTCGCTGACTGAGGGATTTCCAGAGGAGTGGATGTGCTTCTTCTTGCCCCCCCTTAAAAAAATCAGCAAGATTTGTAACCACTTGAGCCCTTTGCATCTTGGTGAAAAAAATTGTATTCCATCTCTAGTAGCTTTCAAAGCATTCAATT
The DNA here is from genome assembly GCF_027477595.1 of Haemorhous mexicanus. Classification (NCBI taxonomy): domain Eukaryota; kingdom Metazoa; phylum Chordata; class Aves; order Passeriformes; family Fringillidae; genus Haemorhous; species Haemorhous mexicanus. The sequence continues at coordinate 53,813,656 of NC_082343.1, forward strand.
TGCACAAAAGAGAATTACTGAATAGATGTGGAAAAGGATTGCTCTCAGAGTAATTCATTCTAATGCTAGGAAGGTTGCTTACTAAACATATTGTAAATTGATTAACTATCAGAATGATCCACATAAATATCCTCCACTAGTTTGAAAATTAAATGTGCTTGACCATTGATCTGCCAAGAGTAGTTTAGCTCTAAAATATTCTACTAGGAAGTGCATAACCTAATTTCTATGATTTGTGTATTCTTATTTATTTACATATTGTAGCAATTTATCATAGAAAAACCATATGGCAGCCATAAACTTGAGCAGATCATGTTCAAGAATTTTCAACTCCAAACTGAAACAAAGTAAATTTCTATTTCATGCAGATGAATTCTCCAGGTTGTTAAGTTGTTTCCTAGGAAATGCATGTTGGATCTTCCACAAAATGTATTATTTTTTCCTCTCATTAGATGTATTGGCAAACTAAACAGACACATTTTTATGCTGCTGTTGAATAATATTTTTTTCACTTCTCTCTATAAAGTTCTATTGATAACTGAGATAAAGCATAAGATCTCCTCAAACAATGTATTCTGGTTTTATGTATTTACTTTGAGTATGCAGTTTCTGTTGAGCTATGGCATACTAACAGCTGCTGATAAAATTATATCCACAGAAAAGTAAAAATATCCTTTTTTCTTATTCCCTTGTATTTTTATTAATTTTGCTAATTTGATTTTATACTGGTATGTCTGTTGTTGGAACCTTCAGAAAACAATGGGAGAAATTCCAGAGACTCTTCCCACACTTTAAAATTTGAGTTTGTCTTCTAGCCACCAAGTAACCTTTTTCATATGTGACCTTGTTCTTACAAGGTCTGCCAAAACTCTTACCACAGATAAATATTTTATATTTTTCCAGGCCCTGAATATCATCCTTTTAGCAATCATTAAGCTTGTATATATCCATTTTGATGATGCTTTAGGGATGTTTTTAATTCCCAAAATGTCAGACCAAATGCAAACAAAAAGTTCTGAGCATATTTTTCTTCCAATCATTTTTCACTATGGACTTAAAAAATTTACTTTTTCATTCTGAGGAGATGGCCTCTGCTAGAAGTTAGGCATGTTAGCCCTTAAATATTTTCTCCATCATATATACTTATCCAGTATGAGAAGAAAATTCCATAGCAACTTCCAGATGTCAGTAACTCCCTAGAAGAGTAACAATACTGGTACAAAAATGGCATGAAATTTATACTGGATTATCTCCATGAATGACAAATAGGTTTGGATGGACGGTTTAAGTGAAAGTTCAGAAGTGTAATGGAACGTGCATTTTTTTTTACTTTCTTTTACTACAGTTTTGCTATAAAGGAAAGGTAGAATCTTGTTTCACAGAATTTCCAATGGCCCAGAGGAAAAATGTGAATTATATTTACTTTATACAGAAAGTAAATGAAGAATAAAGTACCTTCTATGAAAAAGCCCATAGTATTTTTAACAAGCACTAAGAATATATTTGATAAAGGATTATAAACTCAGTAAATATGACACACACAAAACAGTATTTGATATACTGTAAGGTACTGCTGCCCATATATTGATGAGAAATATGCTGATGGGGCACAATGCATACACATTGCCTGGGATTCATCTGACTTCAATGTCTTCAGTGGAGATACAGTAAATCTATTTAAGGCGCCCACTGCAATAATGTATCTCACTAGCACATACCTAAACCAAATCATCCGATCAATCACACACTCCCCATCTGAATCTTACCTGGTTTTACTAGTGCTATAACTTACAGTAACTTCATCTGTCCTCCAGCTTCCAAGAACAAAAATAGCTATTTGGGAAAGCTTAGAATAATAGCAAAGAAAGTAGAAATAATGAATGACCAGGGAAAACTTCATAATTAAGAAGCTGTGAAGCACAAGGAATAATGGAATTGGGCATCAGGAAGGACATAAATCTGATTTAAATCTTTTACTAGACAAAATACTAAGCTTGTGCAGAAAAGTTCCAGACTTACTAGGGAGTGGGTCTCTAATTCATCTCTAACTGCTGTGTACCTAAGCACAAACAAGTAACAGTGAGCTGTCAAGCAGTTAACACAGATAAGGTCTTAAAGTTCAAGAGAATCGTCAGCCCTCAAAATTTAGTTCTTATGCTGTAATGTAAATTCTTGTTATGTAAGACTGAACAAGTATCTCTGTCTTCCTTACAAACATTTCAAATGTTATTGACTGGAAGTTAAAATGTATAAATTTACTTATAGAGTCCAGCTCCCCTAAACTTTATACTGCTGAAATGCAAACCTGAATTCTATGCTGAAAGAACCCAGTTTCCTTATACACCCAACTTAAAAACCATTTCAAAATCACAGTGAAGCACTATCCAAGTGGCCTACTGTACTTGAAGAAGAATTTTCTCATAAAAGCATGCAAACAAACATTGCAAGTACAAGTGTCATGAAAGTCTGCACATACTACAAGAGTTTTTTTCAAAAAGGTATGGGACTATCTGAATATTTATTGATAAATCATAAATTAATAGGAATTTTAATACTATGTCTTTCATATGCTGATATCTCTGCATGTACCAGTAGTCATGTGGCTAGCACAAATTACAAGTTTCTCAGCACAAAAGGATCAGGGAGCTGAAGATATTCTCACAACAACCAGTGGGAATATTTTGTGTTTTGAACAGAAAGGCTGTAGGACTGCAAAGTGTGTTGACATACAATCTAAAAATAAAGGGCCCTATTTTTTCTAGTCTAATTACAAGATGTACTCATCAAATGTACTGAAAATTAGAAATTTAGGGAGAGGAACAATAAAAAAGTTACAGATGTGCGATTTGAAGTATAAGGATAGAATAGCACCTTCACAGAAATCACTCTGTTTACCCTTAAACAATTTGCTAGCCAGGATTGTGGAGGTTTCTGATCTCACAGGTTTCAACAAGAGGGGAAGAAAAGAAAGTAGCTGACAGATGGGATATTTTACATCTGTAAGGTGATGTATCATTATATCTAAGTCAATGAAAAGTTATTCTGTTGGAAGGAAGATATGATTAGAAAGATTTTGGCAATCAATATGATGATGTTTTTTCAATGACAAAAGGAACTTAGCTTCGTATGGCATATTGAGCTCAGAAAATTTGTGGGCAAAATGTGAAATTAACTCTTTTTTCCAGTAATTCACTCAAGAAAAAAAAGATGCTAAATTATGAAATGTCATGTATGTCCTTATCTCTTGACATTAAATAAATGGATTCTGTAAATGGAAAAAAGTGCTTAGCTTTGAAAACGCAGGGTCCAATTCGCAAAAGCCTTTAATATCATTAGTGTAAGTGCATTTATCTGCTGAGAAAGTGTACTGAAAGGGATTCTAGTCACAGTCCTGCTGCTTATGTACTGCTTTCTAGGACTCCATTCAAAAGAGTAGACACAGCCTTGCTGTTTATTCCATCTAGTGCCAGACAAAATTCAATGGAGTATGCTCCTTACTTCTGAAAACTGCAGGTTTCTGCTCACTTCACTGTTCTATCTGCTTCCCCTGTGAAACGCCTTAGTCACAATAAGGCCTTTGGTAAGCAAACTTTAGGCAACTAAATGGAGTTCTGTGTCTCTACAGCTATTCCAGGGACTGAGAATTAGTCCTGTATAATGATGACTATAATAATTCAAGAGATTTAGCTGCAGACTGTCAGATCCAGATGTGGGTGTACTCAAGTTGCATAACAGTTATTTTGTCTCCCTAAAGGAAAAAAATTATGGTTTATTTTAACTGGAATTTCTGTTTCAGGACTGTGCCTCATTACAAAACTCATAAACTTCATACATTTCAGCTAAACACGGATTTCCAAAAGCATGTCGCCATTGTACTTCAAAGGATCCAGCCTGGACTCAGAATTAGGCTCAGGTAAATTGAATTTTCAAGTGACTGTGCCATTTCTGAATCAGCACAGCTAGAAGGAGCTGTAGTTCGGGGGTTATTTGTAAAGGGCAAGCTTGTTTCTAAATACACATAAGGAATGAGAACTGTATTTGATGAGAGGTGGCTGGTAGACTTGCAATTGTTTTCTGACTGGCATAGAGGTAAATGAAATTTTTATTATATGTGTAAATCTTGCCTTGTCATGAATGAAGGTATTTTGTATTAATTTACAGCAGTTCTAGGAAAATACAAGCTTGGTATTTTGTTTTGACTTGGTAGCAATATTTTACCAACCTGATTTTTGCTTGAAGTATTAAAAATTACAAAGGGAAGTAGAAAATAAAATAATTAATTCTTTTTGATTTTACTTATGTATTGATCTCTTAATTTTGATCTTTTCTTCTAATAATGAACCTGGAACCTAGCCATAATGGCGATTTCTATATTAGTCAGCTAAGTGTTAAAGGACATTTCTAGGAACTGAAATTGGCTGTCTACACTATCAAATTTTAGAAAAGTCCTTGAAAGTTTTGTGGTCTATAAAACCAGAACTCTAAAACAATTACCCTTTTTTTTTTTTTTTTTCAGATTTAACAGAGAATATTCAATAGAAAACTTTTTGAGGTTTATTTTTAAGTCTGAAAGCTCATCAGGTGCTTGGCAGATACTGTCCTCAATGATAATGAATATTCCCAAGCAGTTTGCTAGCACCAAAATTGGCAAAATTAGCCAAAAATTCAGTGCAATTGCTCTATTACTACCAATAATTATTTATTTTCTTTTCAATTTTAAAGTAATTGCCTTTTAAAATTTATGTTACAACATGATAAAAATAGTGACAATCATGTGGCCTGTTATTCTCTTTTCATTTTTCTGTATTTTAGACCTTTATGCAATTTTAAAGCCGGTTGACCAAAACCAGCCATAAGACAGGGACTCATCACCTCCCTATGTAGTAGAATAATATTGTTTCCATTATTGATTTCTATTACTCTTGTTATATTTGAAAATATTTAATTTTAATAGACACTGTGTTTTTCAAACATTTCCTTTCATATTAGCACACTTACCACATATTACGCTAACATTACACTGTTCCCTAAGACCACTTGCTCCTCCTACTAACATCTTTGGGCCAGACCTTTCCCAGAAGGCCTTTTAGAAATTCAACTAAATTGAATTTAAGAATTCCTATTCCATTATTGTTTCAATTCTTTTGACTAAAATGAGGCTTAAGAATCATGATTCCCATTTACAGAAGCTTTGCTGATTTCTATTGTCTTATGCTCATCTGTGTGTTTTACAGATCTCTTTAAATGTGTTTTCAGCCAATTTACCTAATACTAAACTCATGTTCACTGCTTTATAATTTTTAGATTCACCCCTAACACATCATTTAAGATGGCTACAGTACTGGCTACCCTCCAGTCTACTTGCACAATAGTGGAGATTAATGAGAAACTCTATTATTTGTTTGTGATTCAGTCACTTTGATAGGGATTTTCAGAGGTCACTAATGTAGTTAGGTTCCAAAATCCCATTAACATTTAGTGGAAAATGTGCATTGTACTCCCAGAGCTCTGAAAAACTCTTAATTTCCAGTCATCGGCGCTCCTCAGTGAATGCTCTTTCATCCTAGTAACACAGTGATGTGAACCCACAATTCAGAATAACACCTTCCTTTCTAATACAGCATCACTTTGGCTGCGCTAGAAATGAAGCTTAATGTAGAAATCATTCATTCCTTTTTACATAAATTATAAAGTGGTAAAAATGATTGTGTCAGTTTGGCCATATCCTGAACCAGCCATTGACTTAAACACTTCCATTTCTTGCCCATTGCTCAGTTTTGTTCAGCATACCTGCAAATGTCATTAAATTTGTTAATATTTTGTGTATTCCTCTTCCTTGTCTTTCAAGAACTTTCCTCTGTCCTCTGCAGCCTGGTTTTCCCTGCTTGGTTGTTACCATAGGGTGCCAACATAACCTGCAGGTACCAAATCACCTCCAACCTGTTGATTCACACTGCTTGCTTTGGATTCAATGCTGCTTTACATTAATTCCTGAAGTTTTGGGATAGCCCTGGAAACCTACAGTTCCCATTGCCCTATAGCTTTTTCAAAGCTTACTGGTAGCTGGTGGAGTTCACCTTTGTACACCATCTTTTCTAAAGTAGCCAAGAGATAGTTCAACTTTGTGGCTTTACATTGTAATTCTGTATTGAAGAAGGATGTAAAGCAGTAGAAGGTAGTTTATAAATTTCCTTTTACAGTCCAGGATAAAACAAAAAAAAAAAAGAAAAAAATTCTTTAAAAATCAAGCAAACAATAAAGCAAAACAAACAAACCCACCCAAAACAAACCACAAACAAACAAACAAAAAAACCAAACTTTCACCTGAAGAGTACCGTGCTCCTTCTGATAACTTAAAATTCCTGTGGAGAAAATCTGTAACACAGACAATTGTATGTGGCTGATACAGGTATAAGATACAGAAAATGCTGGCCAACACACATGGGTAGAGTGACTATTAAAGTTCATGCTGACATTCCTAAGATCACAGAAAATCTTAGGCTAGCATCTTGCAATCAAAACAACACCAGAAGATAAAATTTGGCATTAAATACCATTAGCATTTGTGATATTTTATAAATCACATGGAAACAAGTAACTTTGAAATATCAGGCTGAATAGTCAGAAATAAATTTGGAAAAGTATATCTTTATTTTTGACAGATTCTAAACTGTGCTGTCTAGAGGCAGGAACAACCATCACTAGAACATACTATTCAAAATAATATTCAAAACACAAATTATGTCCTTGCATATAGAATTATTTAACTATATGCTAGTTACATAGGAAAAAAAAACCCCAATATAATAACTATATTCCATCAGCCATTTTTCTGCTTCTTGTACTCCAAAAATCTTATATTTCAGTGTTTGCTAGTTTAGTAAATTATTACTATATTCTATCTAAATAGATTGGTGTATTTTTTTTTCTACTAATTAACATCCTGTTTGGTTTGATGGGAGCACAGAACATAAGGAATTTTTTACTTTTGATTAGGAGTAAAGAACAAGTTTTTTTCTTGAGTGGTAAGGAAGATACTAATTTTCTGCCAGAATCCTTCTTGGAAAGAACTGACTGAATTAAGACCAAAAAGCTTGATGTCTCAATTTTTAACATGGAATGTTTGAAAAAAAATCTCAGAGACTTCAGAGCATCTGTAAATATATGTTCTTGACCAAAATTTGTGGGTTTAATATCTTTGTGTTCTTGTTTAATACTGTAGTCAGAAGTGACCCTGCACATATTGGCTTCAGTACAAATAGGGGAAAAAAACATCAAGGAAATAACTTCCTGGGATTTTTAATATAGTATGATTGGAAGGAATTACAACAACTGTAATTTCTTGTCTTTCACAGAAAATTTCTGGGCAGCATTTATAAATATTACATGTTAGAAAACTAAAATCACCTGAAACTAAGAAAAAGAATTTATATTGTTGAATTTAATAGAAAAAGGACTGGCATCAAAAACAAGCTGGGGAACACAAAAGATCATAAATGTGCCTTGACAATGAGAGGTTTTGTGGAGTTGTTTTTTTGTTTTTTTTTTGTTTTTTTTTTTTAAATTTGCCCATTTTTTTTTACTCATCAACGTTTGCGTATGGTAAAATTGGATTTGAAACACCGAGGGACAGTAGTGCTCAATTTGAAGTGATTTGAGAATTAATCTACAACACTTGTTCATCTTAATTTGTTTTACAAATCTTGACACAAAACTGTGATCTAGCATTTAGTCATTATGTATTATAACTGCTTTTCTCAAGATTCTTATGATTTCTAACAGTGAAATATCTAAATTCTACAGAACACCTTGCATTAAAGTAAATGAGGCTTCTAATGGCGTGTTACGGATTTAGAGATTGAGATGTAAAAGGAGTCTTTGTTTCCTAATTTTTTAATTTATATTTGTTCTGCTCCAACAGGAGCACATTTTAATTTTATGCTAAAGAAAAGAGATACTAAAAACCAACAACTGTGTGCATTCATTACTGCTGAAATGAAGGCTTAAGTAGGGACAAAGCAGTAAAATGAAATTGAATGTTAAAATTGTATTTCTCTGCATCAGCTTCCCAGTTTCTATTTTAAATATTGGTTGCAGAAGCCAAAGCAAATATACATCTGTTTTGCATTGCAAACTGACTTGACACATTGAACAGAGTATTTAATCTGTTTTGGACACACAAAATGCAAATCACCATAATACCAAGGTGCTGTTGGAATGCCTAAGAATATTGAAGATTTGCTCTATGATGTTTAACCTACTGTGTATTGAATTTGTGTTGTAATGCTATTCCAATGAATGCCAGATTTTGTCATATACAAAAGCTTCAGCCCTATGATTGCTATGTCCTGCACCTACACAGCCCTTAAAGTCTGTAATTGCATATGCAAGTGAATTATTAATGGCAAAAATTATCTCCCTGCTTTGGACATGCAAATAGTATATCATCATGCTAGCTGCTCAGTTCCATCCAGCATACCAGCAAATGTCATTAAAGTTTATTCTTTTGCATATTTGTCTTTCAGGGGAAGCAATCAGACAAAATGTAAAAATATAATTTTTCTCCTCCTTCTTAGTCTGCAGGCCTGCAAAACCAGAGAAATCCAGGGATTATATGGCAGACACAAGGAAGTATCATTTTGAAAGAAACCAAATTTTCTCTCCAGTTGAAAATATTTATAAACTTTTTTCCTTCCTTCCTCCACTTCCTTCCTTCCACCACTTCCTTCCGCCACTTCCTTCCGCCACTTCTGCCACTTCCGCCACTTAATCTCATCATCCTATTGTGGAAATGCAAGATCAGTTCACAGTTGTTGTCCTATGAGAATCTTCTCAAGAAATATTACTTCTAGTACAGTTGAGGACAAAATGCTGCTGAAATCATTTTATCACACATTTTTGATTTGTTTCTTACCACTTTCTGCTTATGCAGCTTAGGAACACAAAACCAAAAGGGACTCTCCGGGTTGGTAAGTCCAGACATTGGTAAACAAGCAATCTCAGCAATATTATCCATCTTATGCTATCTAGCTCTTGTCTTTGATACCTCTTTTACATTTTCCCCATAAGCCTCTTAGTAAAATAAAGCAACTCCTTCCATTGTTTATATTGCTTTCTTTTTCCTCCATTATACTAAAGGCTTTGGAATCTGTTTCTGCTATTTTGCTGCCTCTTTTTTCTTCCCTTCCAAATCCTATTCTATTATAACCAACCTTGTGATGTAATTAAAAATTTCTGTATTGCAGAGTCCTGACAAATGATTGGTTTAGGTGGTTCATCTCGAGTTTTATTTACTTTTAGATAATTTTGCTTCATTTAATAGCAATGACAGGCAGAAGGCTAATTCTAAAGTCAGATTTTTGCCTTGGTAGTTGAACTCTGAAAAGAAAACACAAAATTTAAAGGATGAGTTTCTGTGCTCATTGTATGTCTGTGAGGTTAGAGGAGGTGTAATCAGCCGGCAGAGATCAAGGTGGACTCAGAATTGAATGGAGGTCTCTCCTTTTCTGTCCAACATCATGAGTACAAATAAATGGAAGAGGGAAACTCAGCTGATATTACAGCTGTGGGTGAATGACTGGATCCCTGACAAAGCCCTGGCTCACAGTAAAGCTAACTGAGCAGGATGTGGATGTGACATGCAAAACCAGTAGAAAGGACACATAACAAATGAAAAATGAAGAAACTTCAAAGTTACCTGAAGATCTGGCTTTTGGGAAAAGAGTCTTGTGAGGGTGACAACACCATATAAAGCTGAGATCACTTAGGCAACAACACCAGAAACAGCAGTAGATGCAGAAAAAGTGGGATCTGTTGGAAGAAAACAAAGTTTTATTTATTTAGGAGAAGGCTTAGGTGAAGAAAAGACAGTTAAGAGACAGGTGAAGAAACAGGAGGAGGGGTAAATGAATAATGTGATCTGTCCTTTAAGGGTACATATGAGCAGCCTCCAGCTGATTATTGCAATCTAATCAGGACACTAAACACTTCTTTTCTGACAATACCACAGGGGTCAAACCTCCTTTAGAACCTCTTTTAGTGGTGCTGGTTTCTATGGCTAGAAGAAATCAATGAAGCAGTGGATCAAGCACTCTGGCATTACCATGCTGGTACCCATTCTGGGCCTGGGAGCATGGAAAGATACCTTCTCTCCCAAAGAGCAAAATTAGGGGATTTACTTCACAGGTCTGTTACAAACATCCTAGCTGACCTTTAGTATAATGTTATCTGGACTGCTCTCTTTCTCATGCTTCTTCAATTTTGTTTCAAGCAGCAGTGCTTCAGTGCATGAATTGATCTCTAAGTGTGCAGTCATACTGGTTATTTATCACCAGTGCCTCACCAAGCTTACCTGTGTCATGAGTTTATTTGACACATACATAGATACATTAGATCCTCACTTATGTCTGCAAATCTCTGCCACTCCAGATCTTGATCTCCGGTCACCTTTTCAAAATCATTGCTTTAGATATTCTTGTTCAGTTAATGTTTGCCAAAATCTAGGAAACAAATTGTCTTCTAAAAACCTATGATTAGGAATTATTCAGTATCTCAATATTTGGGTCATCATCTTATTTTTCTTGAAGGCAAATGTCCTTGATAAGAATGTTGTTTTTCTGATTTTGGAAATCATGGCTATAAAAGCTGTTTCAAGTTAGTCACCTGAAGTGGAGGTACTTAATCATTACTTACTTTGTTCTATAATTCAGCTCAGTTTCCTAAACAGTACACAAGAAAGAAATAAAATGGTTTAATCCACTCTACTGGTTTCAGCTATATTCTCTTTAAAGTATAAACAACATTAAAAAATAATTGAGCATATACTTGTAAGTAGCATAAAAAGTTATGACCATGATTCTGAATGCTATACAGAGATAATTTTTTGTGGAAGCCTTGTGACCTTTTTTTTTATTCCCACTTTCTATTTGTGAGATAATTGAGTTTGGTCTAGAATTCAAATCACAAATGAATTTATGCTTTAAAATTCAATTTTTTTAGTGGAATGAAAAGAACCATTCCAGGATATCAGTCACCAGAGGAGAGTAAATTTGGATACTGGTGGTGTCATTTGATCTATACAGATATCTGTCTTATTTGGATTAGCTGTTCAGAGGTAATGAAGAAGATCATTAAAATTGTCTGATCTTCTCCATAAGCTTTTTATGGCTCTGATTAAGTTACTTGGGAGCATTATGTTATGCTTGAGGGGGTAAATTGACTCATTTTTGCAATAGTCTTATTAATTAAGTCGGCTAGAAATCTTGGAGTTCTTTACTGTATCCAGATTGTTTGTAAATAATTTATTTGAATGTGCATATATGTTCAATGTAAACTTTGTTTCCTTTTCCCTCTTTAATCTTAAAATATACTTTGCTTCTAGGAAATAAAAAGCAAAATTTAAAAGCCCAGATTTCTGATTCAATAAATTGTTTGGATAAGTTTATGCAAACTACCCTTCTTCAGCTGGTTATATTTGGAACACTAATTTGAAACATCTTGGAGGAAATCTGTGGATATTTCCTCTTTGTGGAAAGTCAGATTCAGAAATCTTTTAGCTTAGGTATTTTAAATACTTTTTGACATATTTGATACATGTACATTTGCAAATTGTCATGAAAATGAAAGCTAAAAACAGGAGTGTCTCCAATGTATTTTATTTTAACTTTTTTTTTTGTCCAAAATTCTACTTAAACTGAAAACTTTTAGGAGATAAACTAACTTCAGAATTAATTAAAATCTCACTAAACTTAAGGAGAAACTAAGGACAGATTTTATTAAAGTCTATGGGTCTGTGTGCTTGTTTAGGTTAAGGAAAGGCAAAATTCAAAAGTCTCTAATTCTGTCTGGAAATCCACACTGCAGTCCTGAACACTTGGTCCAGGTTTGTCTGTGGAGAGGTAAACCATTATGAATTATTTTCATTTGAAGTTTTTGTATGTGTAAGTAATAATTATAGAGGGATCCTAACTGAATTTAATTCTCACAGATCATTGTGCTTTTGAGAAATGGACAAAGTTTTTTTGCTAATTAGGGCAAAGGCTTGGGTTTTATTAAGTTTGAGGGAGATTTTTTTCTTAATCTGAAAACATCCACAGATGGGAAAGGCCATATTCTATTACAGTGTAATGGTAATATGTTAGTTTTATAATGAAACAGAATAATTGAGGGGTGAAATTCTTTTCAAATTATTGTGGGGGTGAAATTCTTTTCAAATTATTTTCCTCCATGTCACATTAGGATCTATTTGGTGAAAAGTGAGTGAAAATCATTCATGGAAAATGCACTTTAGGATAAGGTTTAATATTCCATATAGAATTAATATAATGTTTAATATTCCATATAAAGTAAAGATAACCAAACAAGGAAAAATACATAGCTAGATGTGAGACTGTGTGGATAAGGATAATATACAAAAATATATTTACATATTTAATAATTGTATCATTGATAGATAACTCTTACAGAAAATTGCTGTGATTCCATTCCCATGAGATGTTAAACTTATGTGCCTCCTGTATACAGCTGAGGTGATACAAAATATTAAGAATGTGTCTTAGCCAGAATGTGAAATCCTAAGCATCTAATAGTAGTTTTAATATTTTCCCCTATTTTTTCAAAGAAATTAGCATTAACAACCCTACTTTTAGCTTCACTGAAAGTGGAAAAAGGCATAGTCCTCTAAGGAAATTATCAATTAAAAAGTTAAAGCTTGTAAAAAAAGGAGGAATGAGTCAGGCAACGCCCCAGCATTGGGTACTGGTCAAAAATCTCTGTACCTGTTCAGAGGGGATTTGTTCAGTGGCACAGTCAGTGTTATTTTTATTGAGTTCTTGGTATAATTACAGCCTGAAAATTTTGATTTAGGGATGTTTGGTTTTGTTTGTTTATTTGTTTGTTTTGTTTTGTTTTTGTTTTGTTGGCTTTTTTGTTGTTCTTGTTTACTGCTATAAATGTAAAGTGTTTCAAGAGAATTTCCAGAAAAGTTTGGGACTTGATGACTTAGAAGTTCTTTGTTTAAGCAGCGAGCTGGTTGGAGTCATGTGGAAGTGAAAAGCCTAGGTGAGAGGATGCTGAAAGTCTTTCTGCTTTACATGACCTTCTCCTGGGAGCCACTTTTTAAGGAACTGGGTCTCATTCAGATTTTAGTAGGACTGCAGAGCCTCAGGCCTAATAGACTGGAGTAGGGCCCAGCTCATGCTGATTAGGCAGCCTGATTTGGGATTTTTGTTGGCAAAGGTTTGCTGTGTGAGCTGCATAAAGCCCTGTTCCAGTCAGCTTGCTGCTTCTCTTCAGATTTAACAGATGAGCAAGACATTCTGCTAGTTAGGAATGATCACTGGCTCAAGGCTCCAGTTAGTAAACATGAAAGCAGTCTTGCTTGTCTTTGTCAGCCTTACTCCAACAACTTGGGTACTTCAATCTTTACCCATTATTTTAGAACATGTATGATTGTCTCTGTTCCTGTCAGGAATCAAAATAAATGAGTAAAAATGTTCCATCTTAGGTGCCCTGGGAGTTGAGCTGCTACAGGATTTTTATCTCCTCAGAATAAGGTCTTGCCAGTTCATCTTTCTTCTCTGTCTATAGTCCATCTGCTTTCAGCCACTTTTTGGTCTCTCAAAATTTCCTGTGGAGGGCTGTCTGTCCCAATGACAGTAGACTGGTAATGATAGTGAGTCCAATATGATGATCATAGTCAAAGACAGAACTCATGGAAAAAGGGAAGAGAAAGAAGAGCCTTTACCAATACATTACCTTTGAATAGAGGTAGCCTTGGGCCCTGGAGATAAATGAAAAATCCTGAATTAAGATGAACAACTGGCTACAACTGGAGTGAAAGTCAGTTATTAAAAATAAGTTACTGTCTTTTTTTTTGCCATACATTCTATACAGAGACACCTTTTAACTCTCTATCAATCAAAATTATTTTCAATTTATTGAACCATGTAAGGACAAAGTGTTCTATATTTTTTCCTTTCACTTTTTCTTTTCTTTGTCTATAGTATTCAACAATTGCTGTTGTTAATTTATATTCTATTTTAAATATGCTATTATCTATTTGATAAAAGGCAACAACTATAAAATCCCCCTAGATATCAACTAAGTGCACAAGAGGAGAAACAATGGTCAAATCCTTGTGTAAGGCATTCCTTAAGGTAGTTCCATTCAAGTGCTCTCCAAATAAAGTTGGTTCTTTATCTATGGTACATAAGATTTAGGTGTTTCTTAGCTGCCCCCCAGCCTGTCCTGCACCCTGGATGGGGGCTGGTGTCCAGAGATGATGGGGCAGGTTTTGGCCAGCAGATCCCTGCCTGCCAGCAGATCCCTGTGGCCCCCTAAGAAGCCTTCTCCATTCCTTCCTCAAATACTCATAAAATCAAAGTAAGTTTGAGAGCACCTATTCCAACATAGGAATTTGCCTGTTATGCACAGTTTTAAATTGAAAAGGAAAAAATCTGGTGCTTGCTCTATATGTTTGCCTTAATTTAAATCAGAATCCTGTGACCAGAAGCAGAAAGAGCATTTTTCTTTGAGTTCTGTTTCAATGAGGTCACAGGTGATGGCTTCATCTTTTGTTTCCTTTTTCATTGTTTGCATCTCACCATGCAATAGCACACACTTCACCAGAAGTCTCAGTCATTTGAAGAAAATTCTCCTTTTCTTAAGGGAGTGAACATTTTCAAATCTCCTTGAGTGCTGTTTAAGTGATTGCTGTACTCATTTAATCATGTTGAAATAAATTATAGGAGATGTTTTTCCTATCCCAAATATAATGCTCATTATATGTGCAAAAAAAAAAAATTCCACCACTTCATATTTCATTTTCATAATCTAAAGATATCCATTATATTAATGCACCAGGGGAAAAAAATAAGAAAGTTTGATTGTGATATTTAGAGTCCAAAACCAATACAATGAGAAAAATTCATGTATTTGCAATGTTACTCAAACTACAAAGAAAGGCGACCTGAACTTAAACTGTAATTTCAACAGCACAGGCAAATGAAGCATGAGATATATATATTCTATCAACATCTGTAACTTTTCTGTGGTAGTTGGATTAAAAGGAATTTAACTTGCTGTCTGTCAGATTTTGTTTCTTCCCTGAATGGGGGTGGGGGTGTCTGTCATTTTGGTTTTTGTGACCATCCTTCACCCCGTAAGTAAGATGTATAAATCTTGGAATAAATTTTAAACCAGCACTGACATCTATTAAGTATTCTTATTTTAAAAATGCCCTGGCAGTTAGGGGTATAATAACAGAAAAAATAAATTAGTTTTACTCTTAGGACTACCAACAGATCTTCAAAAATAGTTCAGTTTTCAATACAAGATTACTTGTACAAAACCTCATATCCTTCCCCACTGATTTCAGTTTATGCCAGAAATGTTTATAAGCAAGCTTTTACTGGACAAAGCCAAGACAGTCAAAGGAAAGTTGAAAAAATTATCCTCTAAAATGTAAGTTTCTGTTCAGTCATTGCTGTAAACACTCTAGGAGGGTAAAAAAAAGGACAGGTTTGCCACGAAAGACCTGACCACCCTAAGGCATGCCATAATAAAATCAGTTTTGATGAAGTACAAAGGGAATGAGTAAAGGGGAGAATAATTGTGAAATTTTTGTGAATATATGATGCCTTTCTTGAATACAGACCACTTGAGAGAACACTAGCATCAATGCAAGTTGTTTAAGTAAATCATGTTGCTGACAACATTTTCAATGTGTTGACTTCAGAACTAATGAACAATCTGTTAAAGAGTAAATCAGTACAATTGTCATCCTATGAAAAGCAATACAGTGGATATATTAAAAGACAAAATCTTCTCCCTTTACTATACCACAATGCCAAAACTTTGCAGCAACATTTTTATGCCTTACCATAGCAGCAAAGAATCATTACTTCTTGGGTTGTTTTTTTTTACCATTATAACCTTTTAACCTTTAAGCCTTCAGTATTATGTCAATAAACAATCTCCAGCAAACAACTTGATCATAAATGAAGCTGGGCGGAAAGTTAAGTTCAAAAATAAGTATACTTAGTTCATTACCTTTAGCTACAGAAAAATCATGAACTTTTGTGGCTTTGCAAGAGTAGGGGAGGTCCCCTGGACATGGCTCCTACTGGTACTAGCATTTGTACTGATGATTGTAAACACGCAATGAATGGTTTCTGAATAGCCAGCTGGTTTCTGTCACATTATCAAAGTTGGCAGAGAATATTTACTAAGTATCTTTTTTATATATGGTAAATACCTATTGTGTATTTATTCTCAGGAACTTTTTTTGCCCTATTATAATTTAGAGAATTCCAAATAAATCTCATGAATTAAAATAAGAATTTAAAACAAAATATTCAGAATATGCTGTCAAGGTAAAAGAATACATTTTAAAAAAAATTCTCTTTTTATTTACAATTTTTCTTGTAAAGAAGCTTTCTATATGTGAAATATTAATCAAAACAGCTACGAACATTTTTTTACTCTTGAAATAGCATGCCTGAAAGCTTCAGAGCATCCATTTTCTTACACTATCCAAAATAGTGTTGAAAACAGTAATTTCCTGCAAAATGTATCTATTTATTTTCGTTCATATAGACATATATTTATGAAACATTTTCATTGTCAGGATAAATAATTACAAGAAAGGTGATGTTTTTCCTCTGCTCAGCCCATGTAAGACACACCTGGAGTTCTTAGCCTAGGCTTCCCAGTATCAGAGTAAGTTGGACATATTGGAGCAAGTCCTATGAAGACCCAAAAAGATTATCAAGGGCTTGGAGCACCTCTCATACAAGGAGAGGATGAGAAAATTGTGATTGTTCAGGCTGGAGAAGAAAGCTTTCAGAGGGATTTCATCAGTGTGTAAAAACAGCTGATGGGCCATTTCAAACTCAGCAACTCTTAGATCCTGTGATCTGATCTCTATAACTTGGTAAGCAAATATTCTGCTAACATAGGTGTTTTTAAAAAAGCTCCTTCTTAGTGAAAAATGCAATGTTCTTCTTTGATCAAGAATTTGACTAACAAAAAGTCTTTTCCATTCTTTTCATCTTTAGGCAAATATACAAGTTTCCATAATCAAAAAAAAACCCCAAAATTCTGTGGTTTTTCCTAAGTTTTCTCTTGTTTTTTGTCAGCAGTGATAGGCCTTAATGTAGGTTATTAGCTTCTTTACTTGAATCAAAAATCATAGCAATTTTCCTGAATGTTCATAAAGGTCATTAAAGTTATAAATTACTTGATCATTTACTAGTGACCCAGTATTTCAACCTTATCCACTAGTCATCTTCAGTGTTCTCCAAAAGAGGAAAGCAAAACAGGGTTTATAAATCTACAGTGATATGTAGCAATGGCATCACTGTAATACAATGATCTGCTGTATTCACTTTAGAAGTCTTATGCACATAATTAAACATAGGAGATGTGGGAGAGATCTCCCAAAATCATTACCTTAGCTGAGCCTGAGTGATAGAGGGAAGTGGATATCTCCAGATAGCGATTTATTCCACCTATGAATTATTTTAGGAGATGATATATCACTCCTTGGAGATTCCCATCACTTTCCACTTGCAATTAAGGCTATTTTCTCGTTACTGAGTATATCAGCTTAGAAAAGTTATCTAATCTTATTAGACAAATCCTATGAACTTACATGAAATTCATATTTCTCAGAAATGTCAACAATCTGACAAGGAGACTGAGAATTTCATACAGAGAAGTGACTGTATACCTCCCATTCCTTTTTAATTCTGCCGTGTATCCATGTTAAGGTCCAGTTATTAAAATTATGGAGGAATTCCTCAGCCCAAATTAAGGTGCAAACAAGACCATACGATGATGACAATAGTAGGGATTTTATTTAATAGCAAATACGAGACAAAGAAAAGGGGAGAGAAAGAAATAGGGAAAGAGAAGCTTGGGGAATGTGTAGAGGGAGACAGCGAGGCAGAGACAGACTAGGTAGAAAGTATCACGACTCCATGGATCCCCATAGTGCTCTGCTGATCCTCTTCTTCTGGTCTTCTTGATGGTGAAGGTCCCCCATAAAGCACAGAATCTGGTGGTTTAATACATGCACAGGCGAGGTAGGAAACTCCAGGCACCTCCCTGGGAGGGGAGGGTGTTTTCCATCGTCTCTTATGACAGACTCTGGGTTTGTTGCATTACTTGCAGTCCTGTGGTGCAAGGCTTCAGGAGTGACTCTGGGGGGCCCTTCAACGGGGCCTTTGATGGATTGAGGCACCCCTCAGCTGCCCCTCCCATGGATGTCCCGTGGATGGGGCCTTCCCAGGGTTGGGGGCTCCATAGCCAGTTTGTGTAAGGGAGGATGGGCTCACTGCCCCTGAGCAGAGGTTACAATAGCCAAAACTTCCTCCCCCCTCCTTGGCTTGGGGGAAATCTGTGCAAACCTGCTCCCAGCAAATGGGGCTGTGGTCTATGACATCCTCCACACCGAAGAAAGCCAAAGATAATTCTTAGTGCGGCTGCTGGGTCTGGCTCACAATCTTTTTCTTGTTTACTTGTTTGTTACGGGTGATTGAAGAATAGGTTTTCCCTTTATCTAATCTCAGTACTTTGACCTTCAGTCCAAAATCCCAGTCAGGCATCTTCAGGGAGCCTTCCCTGGTTGTAGCTTCTTTATACACTCTTTGTTATAATGAGCAAAACTTTATATCAATGTTTGAGGCATGAACTGTTTCAGTCTCTGACAAGCCATCTGTGTGAAGGCTTCTAGAAAAGTCCTTAGCAGCCAGTTGACCCTGGCAACAGACCAGTGCAGGTATAGACCATTCAAGTACACTAGGCACCATTTACATTCCATTTCTACTTCTTGAATCAAACCATGACACTGCAGAAGCTTCTTTTTTTCCTTGTTTATTGTTTGCTTCTAATTCAGAAGCATTCATACAATATTCTTCATAAAGCTTTTGTGCTCTGCAGTTTCCAGGAGCTATAGTGTATGTTTGGATGTGTTCACAAGTAGAAATATGTATTTCAAAAGCAACTAGAGATTATGGAGGCAAAATCTTCTGGTATTTATACCAACATACTACTCTCAATATTATTTATTTGATGTTTAGCGCATCTTTTTAAGATATGTCTTTGGAAACTGCATTCATTAGAGTTCATTGAACTATTCAGGCATTCATTACATCTGTGAATTAGTGAGTCATTCTGAATTGGACCCTTATTTATTTCTGAACAACATTAAAAACTGCTGAACAGGAACCCAGATTGTAAGCTTGCTTATTCATCTACTTCTAGTCAGCAAAGAGACATCATAGTGTTTCCACACATTCAATGAATGTAGTATTTCAAATAGAGGATTAAAGATCAAATCCATTATGTCTTTCTGGTAAATGCATTGGCCTCAGAATGAGTTCATATGGCACTCAGAAAGCATCTTGCATTTTGAATATTTTCAAGTGTTCTCAGAGAACACTCATTTGATCTTACAAATCTCACAACATATTGGACTGGGATTTCTTATTTGGGAGAAAAAAAAATTATAGATACTGTTTCTTCATTCTCTGATAAAGCCAGTACTGGAGCTGTTGAAATTTACTCTCAGGATTAGAAACTAGCTATATTTGCTACTCCCTAATGTCATATGAGCTTCTTGGCTTGAAACACTCAGTCTCTTTGTGTGCTTGCTGAAAATAGATTTGGCATAGTGGCTAGGTAATTTAGATACTCTTCTATATGTTCTGAAGTGTAAATTGGTTTTGGTTCAGAGACTCAAGACAAAAGATGTTTCCCCAACTGCATCCCAGTGAAGAAGTTCCACATAGATGGGTATGAACTGTAAAGGAGCTGGACTTGCATGTGGTCAATTGTCTATAGAAATTAGTATTCCTTCATGAGGATATCCCAATGGACTATGCTAACTGAACGTGACACATGTAAATATCTTGTGCCAAAATGCCCCTTTTCTGACATAACTATACTTAAATCTTTCTTAAACATTTACCCAGGAGAACAAAAAATATTGATTTCATAGTAGCAATGATCTTTAACTAAAGGTTGAACAAGAATACATTTAAAACCTCAGGGATGATGAAATGCATGGGAAGAGTGTTGCATATTAGATTCTGTCCTCACTGCAGATGCCATTGTATTAATAGAAGCTAAAATTCAGTGGGGAAAAATAAAAGACTTTCATTTTCCAGCAACTTCCTGACAGGTTTGAAAGTATATCCTTGATTTGTCTTTGTGTTTTTCACAAAAAGTACAACAGACCAAGACAGTGGTGCTCTTATTGATTTTTCTTGCTGTTTGACAGAAGTGCTGAGTTTCAGTAGCTTTTTGCATACACCTTAATTAGTCATTCAGATAGATGGTGTCCAGCTGAATGTAACCTTACATCACTACATTTGTTCACTGCTTCCTGCCATGTGACAGTATTTATCTGATTTGCAATAAAAGCAGTATAAGCAGGCATAGACCTCCGTCACAATGAAGAGAATCCTGAAAAGATTAACTGCTGTATATGCAGTAGTGTTAAATGATATAACAAGCATCCAGCTCTATTTCATTAGCATTTCTATTCAAACCATATTTATTAGCTGCTTCTCTTAGCAACTGCGTGAGTTACTGTCTCCAAGCAATTTGATCTGTGTTGTACCATCTTGTTACTTATTACAGATGCTTCCTTACAGCATTACCATTAAAAAGATAAAGTTTGCAGCGCAGCTCTAACACCAGTTAGATATAAATGTGCTCATTTGTCTCATCAATGTGGATGATATTAAGGAGTAAGGAGCTGATTCGATCTGACAGGAAACGGTTTTGACATGTATAGATATGGTGGAAGGCCGTGACATGGCCTGTGGTGGAAGCAGAAATCCTTTAAATCCTCTCTTCTGTCACAATCCACAAAATATTTCTAGCTCGGTCAAGGTGACAGTGGGCACATATGCTTTGTCAGCTCCTTTGGGGCAGTAAGAATTTTGGCCAAAATGCTCAGGAGGATAACATTTTAAAAAGTTAATATGCCTGAAAAGATCAAACTGAGTTTGCCAGTTGTTGTCTTGAACCTCTTAATCCTGAAGTATTATTCCAAATTCCTGTTCATATCAGGTAGCCCTTAATCTACTGAATCACATTTCAACTGCGTTTTGGTAAAATGTGAGTTTTTTACCATCTCATGCAGGCATTACAAGTGTACAATGATTATTTGTGTTTTAATGTGCTTATTAGACAGTTATGTCAGCTTATACCTGAGACTAATGTGTTACTAGACCAATCTCTATCATGCAGATACTTGATGAGTCTGTGCTGCCCAGACACCTTTTGGGCAGGGGGAGGAATATCAGCTTTTAAACAAGGTTCTTGCCGAGTTCTACCTTTCAGTTATTTGCTTTCTTTTCTTAGTATTTTATATTGTTTCACACTGATATTTTTTTCTTTGTTCCCTGAGCTAGTAATAATCCCCTCAAAAATTTCACCTCCTTTTTTTTTTTTCCCTTTCTCATCAAGCACATCTTCGGTGTAAGAACTCTACCACAGCTCAGCAGTAACTTTTAGAGTAAAACCAAGCCAAGGTCGTACAGTTGTTTTTCACAGAATGGGGCCTTGGTTTCCAAATATCTGGACCCATGGAGTGTGGGTTACAGCAGGTATATTCATAACTGTGGGAGTTTGAGAGTGGATCATGGGGAGGGACCATTGCTTAAAAACACTTTACTACATTTTAGTCACTATGTCTCTATCTCCCTGAATCATTTGAGGGCTTCAGTTTCCCAGAGGAGCACTGAATATTTCAAGAGCAAGGTAATGTAATCCTTACTCGTATCTAAAGAGATCCATTTCAGCACTGGGATTTTCAAAGGAGACCAGGCAGAAATTAGAGACCTAATTAACTTGTTTTCAACATCTAGTTCCTTTAGCTTGCTTTTGAAATTCCATTCAGGTTTTTCAGCTATGGCAAATCAAAATAAATAAATAAAGCCATTATGAAATTCCCAAGAACCTAAGGCTGGAGAAAGTCTTTGAAATTCTTTGATTTATTTAGTCACCTTTCAGAGAACTCCTTTACTAACAACCTCTACATTCAAAACAATTTTGGGGGGTTTTGTGTCCTATGTTTTCTCATTGCAAGGCTATGTTCCAGAACCTGACTGCTCTAAGAGTTGGGACATTTCTTTTAATTTCCCACTAAGTTTATTTCCAGCTGTTCACATCCATTTGTTCCTGTGACAACACTGGCGTTTCACTTAAATGGTTTTCTTCTCTCCTGATGTTTATCCTGCTGATGTATTTATAGACTTCCTTCTCAGCCTTTGTTTCACAAAACTAAACAGAGCTCTTCTAACCTCCTGCTAAATATGCAACCTAGCCTTCCTACCATACAAATATTGCTTCTCTACATAAAACCTTTAGCTTCACAGAAAAAAAAAAAAAAAAAAACTGGAGACAACTTTCAGAGAGGAGAATTATAATTAATCTGTAATTTTTTTCAGAAGTACTGCAATAAAAGAAATAACAGTAAAATTAAAATTTCAGATGAATGGTATGATAAAGGTGGAAACATATGGGTCCCAAATAGAAACTAATGTTAAAACTAAACTATACTTCACTAGCTTTTTGCTTCTTTCATTATTATTATTATTATTATTATTAATAATAATAATAATAATAATGGTAATAATAGTAATAATAATAATATGCAGAGAGAATAACCCAAGGATAAACAATAATTTCTGATGGTAGTGTTCAAGGTGACTTTGGAATGGTGACTCCTGCCTTGAAGATGGTGATCAGTTTAGCATTTATCTGTATAGAGAGTACCATTAAAAATGTTTAACATATATAAGCAGTGATCAGGATTGTTTCTCAAACCTAAATGTGGGAGAAAAGTCATTAATTTGGTAGCTGTGTGAGGATGGACAAGAGTGTATGGGCAAGAGTGAAAGTGCAAGGAGGTGAAATATGTAGGAAGTGACTGGTATCTCCAAACTTTAAAATTGTAAACACTGATTTCTTTCAAGAGCAGCAGTATAGAAATTTTAGTCAACAGTGGGCATGGCAAAAAGGTTTTCTGAAAGCCTGTTCTGTGTAGTCGAGACTCAGGTTCTGTTGGTGCAAATGCTGTGTCTGCTTTTAAGAGTGTAGCTTCTGAAGGTCAGTAAAACGAAAAGGAGTTTGTTTTTAATTTTCTATTTCTGTCTCAAAATTGTGTGCTCAGAGGACAGAACAATCTTTATGGCCTGGTGATGCCTTGCTATGAGTGTGGGAAATTTCTTTAAGTTTTCTCAATGGGAGTAGCAAACCGACTCCCAGGATCTGTGACGGAACAAAGACCTTGATTGTAGTTGAAGACAGAGGTGCATCTAGCCGCAGGATTTCATTGGGAATAATATCTTACTTTGTCTTATAAGACCCCCACCATCTTCTCTCAGCCCTGTCATATGATCACCAGATGGTTGAATGGGGATAAGCATGCCATTTCCCTTTTGGGTTTGACCAATTATTTGCTCTCCAAAGAGTTCAGATAGGCAGCTAATACATAAGTGGAGCCTCTGCCACACAATAAACAGAACCAACCCTTAGTCAGGGAAACAGAGGCTCTTGTTAAATGGAGATGGCTACTGGTGAATGGTCAGGCTCAGAAGAAAAAATGTAAACCCTAGTCCATGTTTGCCTCTGCAGTGTTTTCTGCAGCCTCCATTGTATCCTTCTCTCTCTGTAGCCAAGTGACCTCTAAACCTTGCAAACAGTACACAGGGCTTTTTTTCTTCTTTTTCTGTGTAGGCTATTATCCTTTCATCTTGAAAGGTCATTGGGTATCAGCTGAAGAAATATACCACTTAGCTTTGAGTGTTGTCTCTGTTTGAAGTGATTTGCCTGTTTATTTTATAAATGGGAGTCTGTCCACAAACAAATTGAAAATTAGTTAATCACCCTTTCCAGTCAACATACAGTAGGTGTTGTGTCATAGAAAAAACAGGTTAATTCTAAAACAGATTGAAATGCTTCATCAGCCACAGCAGGGCTCAGTGGTCTGGCATGGTGATGAGGCAGTTCAGCGCAAGGAGTTCTTCAGGACTGGGGAGAAACTCATATTTAAAGGTTAGAAATACTTGCTAAAATGAGTTAGAGGGAGATTTTTCACCTGAGAGATGGTGTGCAGATTGTACACATATTTCAAGTATCATACTGCTAAATCTAGACAAGCTGAAAGAAGTCATTACATTTATCACTCATACAGGACAAGACATGACCGTGGAATCTGAAGTATTTGTTGTTGTGTTCCAGTCTTGAGGAGGAATCCTTTTCAAGTTTTTTTTTTCCAATTTACAAAAGGTATTTTACACCATTTACATACAGGTGGTAAAGACACAATGAATTTACACAAAAAAGATCAGTTTGTCATCAGCCCACACTTGTCTCATGCAGGAAATTTCAAAGGAGCCCTGGATATCATGAAATCTACAGGGAATGGTGGGGGGTTTCTGATGATCCTTTGCAGTATAAATATGTTCCTAATTTTAATTAACTTGTCATTTCAGTGAATTCAAAGAGCTGAACAAAAAGAAAATAAAACAGATAAAAGCTAAAGGGTTAGATAATTGATGGTCATATTTTAGACTAGTAAAAGCAGGCATATCACTTCAGTAAGTGGTTGAGACTGATGGCTGAGGTTGGGCCTGTGTCTGAAAAAGGAGGTGAAGAGCAAAAGCAGCAGCTTGTTCTCTTCTGGTGTAAACAGGAATAGTTATCCTACTCCTTTTCCTGTGTTTCTCACACCAACAGATTTATTATCAGTTCATCATACTTATTTCCTCTGAAATGGAAATTGAGCAAAAGAAGATCCACAGTAAAATTGCAATGGACAGTTAAATATGCAATATGTCAGAACAGGACTGGGAAGAAAGAAGCTGTGAAAAAGAAGTCATCAATATACCAAGGAGAAAAACATTAAATTTGACTGGAGATGTATGGACAGTGGTAGTGGTCGAAGTAGGTGAAGTTATTTTCATTACCCATCTTTCCAACAGCTTTATCAAGGTAATTAAAAAACCAACCAACCAACCAACCAACCAATGCACTTTGCTAGGAAATCCTAGCTATTCATACTGTTTATCAGACATCTTTTTCCAGAACACTGTCACCATGACAGGTATTAGCTGCCAGAGTTTTCTGCAGACAGGGATAAAGAGGCCACATCAGAGGCAAGCCTTTGAAAGTGGTATTTGCCATGTGGAGGCGAGGCGACTTAATAGAAGGAAAAAACCATGCTGGAGCTAGTTCCCTCTATGATTTCTATGTTTTATGGCTAAGTATGGCTAAGTTTTTCAGTCTCCAGAAATGTCAGGCTTGGCATCTTTCAGATCATTATGTTTTTCAGAGAATTGGAACCCATGCATTGTGTACAGGTTTACTGTGAAGGAATTAATCCTTCATTTGATGACAAGCACCTAAGTGCTTTTGAAGAAATATTGATGTTCCAGCTTGCCATGCCACACACTGCAGAAAGCTAAAAAATGCTCTTTACTGGAAAGCTGCTGGTTTTATTTCATACTGCAACTCAGAGAATATGAAAGAAAAAAAATGTCATTGACACTGTTCTTTAGTTATTATTCTGCTTTTTAGGGCACTAGAAATTAAGCATATCTAAGTGTAGATATGACTTCCTTGTCTATTATATAAGATAAAAAAAGAAAAAAATCCTTAAAATGGAGTAGAGTGTCCTTTATGTCCCTGCTTTTTTTGTTTATGTTGTTCAGAGAGCCAGAGAATAAAATATTTTCAATCAATTGAAGTATGCATTTCACTCAAGGCTGCTGAACAAAATGATCTATTTCACCATAGACAAAATTATCCTTTAGAATGTTAGACAAATGTGCAGTATTTGCTGTGGCAGCCTGTTTATGGCCAAGAAAAGTAATGATATCACCATGGAGGAAGAACATTTCCCTATACCTAAGATGTTACTCATAAAAAAGAGTAATGACAGTGACGTTGAACTCCTGCCTGTTTATTTTGATAAAGATTTATTTGTGATATCAAGTAAACTTTATTTTTTTTTTGCAGTTTTTTATTTCCTTGGAATGATAGCCAAAATTTATATTATTCAGTATTAGTGAGTTAGCAGTGATCTGAAGAAGCAGAAACACAAAGGAAACGCTAGGTGTTGCCCCAAGTAACCACCTACCTAGGTGGACAGAAAAATACAGCATCAAGGAGCTATAATTGCTCCAGTTTTTTCAAAGAGGAACCAAATAACAGATGATAATTTGCATTAGTTTGCACAATCTAGCCAAGGTCATGATATAGTAGCAGGAATAGATCGAAACGGTGCAAAAGAGATGGTTTCATATGAGCTGCTCATTGTTGCCAGTTACCCAGGATCACAGAAGCAGGGAGCAGGGGTTATCTTCCAAATATCACTGTAGCATATAGGTGATCAAGGGATTTCTATCAATATATAACCTTTCCTATTGGGAAAGAAGGATTTGTTGAAATTGAGACTGCAACTGAGAAATTGTCATCTCCAAAAAATGTATTTTGCATAAAGAAATCATGAAGTTTTACAGTTATTGAAGTGCACATTTGACCTTTTTCAGAAGTTA
This sequence comes from Haemorhous mexicanus, assembly GCF_027477595.1. Taxonomy (NCBI): domain Eukaryota; kingdom Metazoa; phylum Chordata; class Aves; order Passeriformes; family Fringillidae; genus Haemorhous; species Haemorhous mexicanus. Next base: position 53,840,232 of record NC_082343.1, read on the forward strand.
ATATTCTATTTTTTGCTATACTGTCTGGAAAATTATTTTTGGAATTTAAGCTAATTTATACCAAAATGCCATGAAGATTGCAATTCAAATAAATAGAACTCCTCCTAGCTATTGGAATGGAGCTCCATTTCAGTCATGAATTGAAAAAAACTTACCTTATGATTTTTTGAAATACTTACCCCCCCCCATTTGAACAAACACTGAAGGGTTTATTCACCAGGTTAAAATAGATCTAAAAAATCCAGTCTTCAAATCTGCTCCTATGACTGACTAAATCAATTAACAAGAAACCCTATTTATTTGTTCTTAAATCACTGTCTCCTAACTAAGCTATTTAAGCAATTTATTCTGCTTGCAAGAATTCCTACTTTTTTTTTTCCTTTTCTTTCTTCATTAATAGAAATGCTGTGTAGATTCTGGCATGTGTCAAAATGGAGGAAATATAATGTAATGACAGTTTTTTTCCTAAAACTATTTTTAATGTGCGAAAGCAGGAAGAACCATCCTAAATTTTTTTTTTCCATAAAAATTCTGACTCAGCTGGCAGACTCAATCACTTGTCATATTATGATGCTGCACACTTATTTTGGATGAATATTCACATTTTAACTAAACTCGCCATTGAAATCACTGATAATGATTTCATTTTTAACATTTTCACTCCAGGGTGGGGAGGTGGGGTCACAGCAGGGTGGAACAGGAGGAGTAGCAATTTCATTCCAAACCTCTTGGTTTAAAAGGGTTTGCATTCAATGAATGCGTATAGTCAGGAGAATGTCACTTATAGTTAGAAGTCCTTCTAGACATGTCAGGATTAAGAGAGATTTCAGTAGTCACCTACTAGAAAAGAAATTTTTATCTAAACAAATGCAATGTAGGGATTGGCAGAACAATCCTCTTGGCATCCTTAGACGTGCTTCCTGATTACTGTGCAAGACAGATTGAGAAATGAACAGTTGAATGTTTTTTGCAACCTTCACAGTAAATAATATTATTTTTCTGGGGAAAAAATTGATGTCGATATGAAGGCATTTTCCAACAGAAACTGCTCTAATGGCAATTTCCTGTCACAGCTCTACCCCTCAGATGCATTAGGTGAGACATTCTAACAAGGACTGGAGGCTGCCAGTGGCACTGTTCAGAGATGACCCACACCAGCAGAACAGGTCTGAGGTTGTTCTGCCGCATCCAGAGCCTCCCAAGCATGGCTGCTGATGCCAGGTAGTGTACAGCAGGACAACTATGTGGCTCTCCTGAGAACCGCTGCGGGATATGCTTCCCAATCTACAGTATGGGTGTGGTCAGGAAAGAGGAAACATCTACCACAGGGAGTGAAAAAGAGATGGGAAATTAGGATAAATGATGCAACGCTAGAAAAGCTGTGCAAAGTTATAACTGCTTAAGCATGTAGTTATGTAGATCATCAATGGGTATATTTGGGCTGAATACTAGAAGCTTTCAGAGGATTGAGGTGTTCAAACAATCTTCTTGAAGGACCTTCCAAAAACCTAACTTTGTTTAAGATCAATACTGTGGATTTATGGATACAACTGGTTCATTTTCACAGTAAAGGAACGAGCTCTGGCCCAAGAGCTTCTTGTAGGCCCTGGGTTGCATGTTTTCAGTGGCAATATTAAGGTCAAAAACCAAATGGATGGGAATCCAGCTATAAGTAAGGTCTAGAAATCATGTGATGGTATTTTACTAAATATATTACATTTTGGCCATTAAATTGTGAAAGAAGAATAAAGTTAGTGGACAAAGCATAAAAAATGACTATCTGGTTTGATGAAAGACAGATTTACCACTCCTCAAGACAAAGCAGAGGTCAATTGGACCTGTAACAGGAAGACATTAAGGAAGACATTATTAACATTTGTGTGCTTTGAATCCAAAGAAAAGAAAACATAAAATAGTATGACTGATAAAACAGCCAAGAATTTTATACCAGTGTAACACTACTAATAACATTGTGTAAGACAGCTAAGCTTAAATATTAAAACAATAGCCATAGGAAAGAGAGGTCTCTAGTACAGATACACAAGCAAGGAGAAGAAAAACACGTACAGGTAGTAAAATATGCCAGAGCAGAGCAAAGGATGGGGAACAGGCAGAAATGGTGTCTGCTAAAACAAGAATTCTGCAGAATAAGCTATGTCAATTGAGTTTGGATCTCAAAAAAATATGTTTTAAAACTAGATGAGATCATCTCATTTCTTTTAGGGAATTGGACAGAGCAATGAGAAAAAAAAAATGGGGAGGAAAGAAGAGAGGTTACCCTTCAACTCTCTTCCCCTGGGAAAAATCTTGACTGACTGATCTTGGTCAGATGAGGGACAGGCCTCAGTGACAGCTAAAACCACATCACTTCCAGGGTACTGCACACTCATAGCTGGTTTAGGTGAAGATTGTTAAGGTCCCAGTATTTTACATATACAGTGGTAATGATTATTGGTGTTTAAAAAGTAGCCATTGACAGCACAATTTTCATTGTTAGCAAGTGTCAATCCAGAGCAGTGTGATCCTAAAATTTTAATCTGGTCTGATTTTCTGGTCTTCTAAATATTCCTATCATAGTAAAATCCAATTCCCTTACTGATACATACAGATTTTCTTATACCTAGTTGTGACACAATTAAAAAGCTTTTTTGCTTTTAACATTTGTATGGGAATTTATATTGAAAAATTTTTACAAATAATCTAATCTGATAAAGTGTGTTTTCCCTAAAAAAGTAGTTTCGCTTTTAAAATCAGGGAAAATTGAATTGCCCAAGGTTAAAAGTGCATAAATCATCAATTCATCTTCTGGTGGCCTTTCTTCCCTGTCTTATCTTCCCAATAATATTTCTTTTCTGAAGATTTCTGAAACACTAAAATCCATGTTGTTGAAAGACAGACAGTTGTAGTTGTGTTATAAAATAATTATTTCCTTTTGAAATATAAAAACAACTCACCAAAACTATTCTGAACCTGCTTTTATGAACTTGATTCTCTTTTTATGTACTTTGCCAACTCTGTTAAATTCTGGGAGCTACATAAATTGTATTTCTGACCCTACAAGCTTAAAATCCATTTTAGTGTGACATATCTAATGTTCTCTATCTAAGAGAAGTCATTAACAAAAGCTAGAGTGTCAGACTGATATTTCAGGATGCATTTTGGGCTGAGAACTGTTTCTTAATAAAATGACAAGGAAAGTAGTTGTAGAGAATTTATAAAGAAGAACAATACAGGCAAATGATTCCCGAAATATTTTTTGAACTATATATTAGAAAAAAATATGTAAATTATAAAGTGAATATACAGATTGGTCTTATAGACTTCTGCTAAAAATTGAATTTATTAAATTTACTGGAAAACAAAAAAAATGTATGACAATATTCTCAGTTATCACTCTTTTTTGTCTCTCTTAATTCTCATGTGCCAGGAAATTGATGAGGTCACACTCAAACCAAGCTGCATGTGGCGCAAGATTTCTATACTAAATTATGAGACAGCCATGACAGTAATAGTATTTTATTTTAATTTTATAGCATCATGAAAATGCTGTGATCAGGATCAGAACTTATTGTACCAGGTTACACACACATTAAAAATTATTATTTCTTCTCCACAGAAGGCATAGTAAGACATCAATAAATAAATATTCAGAAGGCTTTTTTTATTTACTTTAGAATGTGCCTTAGGCAAGCAGTAAGGGAAGACGAGAATCCAACAGCATATCAGGGAGAAATTTTGGATGGCTAGAGAATGGCTGTTATCATCAGGAATCTCTGGCAAGTGTAGGAGCAAAACTTTGGGGGTTGTGGGAAAAAAATAAGCAGAAAGACTGAAGAAAGAGCAAGAACAAAGAAGCTAGAAAATTAGCTGTTCAATAAATTTTATTCTCACTGTCAAATATGTAGCTTTAGGATTTATGTAGTGCATAGTCATTCTGAAGACAGGATGATTAATTTTCTCATGGGTTTCTCTATGATGTCCAAACAGCAATATCAGAGTGCTTCACAAAAATTATTTAATCTTCATAGCACTCTAGTGATATGAAGAGATGGTGTAATTCCCTATTTTATAGGTACTAGAAGGAGACAAAGAGGTCAAGTTCTCTCATGGATTTTTAGAGTCCAAGTTGAGGGCATCGAATCTGATTTTCCAGTATGCATTACAGAGCATTTTAAAGGTTCAAAGCACTTTTGTGTGAGATCCATGAAAGTTGAACACTTCTGCAGACCAGACCCCATGATCTCAGGTCAAGTCCAGAATAGGATAAAAGCACAGTTACTAACTGCTCGCAAGAGAATGCTTAAATTCATGCAGAAATTCTTCATCAGATAAGAATAATTTTTTAGGGTGATGTGCAGCTTAAAAATTGAACCATCCCTTTTTCTTTTCCCTTTTCCTGACTGTCTTCCACAGCAAATAAATATTAAAAAAGCCTTCCTCTTTTACAGTTCTATCCATTGTGCATGATGAATAAACTTTGCATCCAGTGCAAAGTATCTTGAACACACACAAATATGCATGCATTTCCATGTTTCCAAATACCCATTTTTGCATGTTATCTTCAGTTAAAATGTCTGTCTCTTTCTCTAAGCTGGAAGAAAACAGGTCTGAATATTTTAAAAATCCCTGCAGAATAAAAGCTTCCAGATTCCTCCCAACCCAAACCATGCTTTACTGAACAGGCTCCACATGGTCAGGGAATCAATACTTACAACCAGCTTTTGTATTTTGCACATTTTGCTCCTTATCTTCCCAAGAATCTGTTCATTCATATATATGTGTGTGTATATATATATATATATATATATATATGTGTGTGTGTGTGTGTGTGTGTGTGTGTATACACATATATATATATACACATATATATATAGCTTTGATTTGTGTCATTACCAACATATTAAAAATGTCTTACAACTCAATTAGTGTTTTATAGAGCCTCTGCTATCTGGTTGTCACTACTAGTGTGTTGTACCTCTTTGGTGTCACTTTAACACACTGGAAAACCTGTTCAGCTCCAAACTTTTTGAAAGGCCATTCTTACAAGAATTTTATAGATAATTCAAGAAAACCTTACATAATTGTAAGTAATTTATGAAGTCGTGTATCCCCCCTGCCTTCCAATAACTGTTTGTGTTGGGTGAAAATCTCTAGCACATGGTTATGGCAGGTAACACCTGAAAAATATAAAAGGACTTAAAAAATTAGAGGCCTTCTGTTCCTTTGTTCTTATGTCTGGGAGATTAATTAATGACATCTTAAAGATCTGTTTTTAAAACCCCAGAAAGAAATTTGGGATCCCAAGGGAAGTTCTACAATGTGTGTAAATGTGGCACAGATTTTCCTGTGTTAAATAGCTTTTAAAAATAACTCACTTCTCAGCATCTGATCTACTGTATATAAAATATGACTCATGCACTATTTAATAATGGACTGCCCCACTTTATTCATCTATCACAATTATAATATGAAATAATGGTGTGTGAGAAACTGTAAGCAATTGATGATTTTCTGAAAGCAGTTACCTGAGAAGTTTCTTTTTACAGTTTAAATATTAGGAGCACTTGGAAAGTGATGACTTGGTGAGCTCTGTATAGTATCTTTCAAGTGAGCATGGCTTTCTGGATGCAATATTTCATTTATTGGATGTATTTATTTCATTTTATTTATTTGACAGGAATACTATTAAAAATATTGCTATGATTTTTGTTTTTACTGAAATTGAGAAAAGTGTCTGTAAACAAGTTCTAGGTTCTTTAGAAAATTACTTCAAATAGTGAATTCACCCAGTCAACCACTTCACTAAATCAGCAGTGAAGAACCTGTACATACATGGGAGTATGAGTAGAGCACTGGTATTTCCTTCCTCAAAGCACCGTGGGGTGAAAGGGTCTCACCCCTATGTCAGCAAATTCAACATTTTTGCTGGAATATGCAATTTCAGGGCCCATGCTTTTATCAGGGGCTTTTCCTTGTATCATGCCAAGCTGTGAAAGCTTCTACTTTATTGAATACTCTACAGCATCAAGTTGCTATCATGCATCTTGCCATTTGACAGTGGGGAAGGGTTTGAAGGTTGCTTCAAATCTATGTAGTGCTGAGCTTTCGTGGCTGTGCCATCAATGCTGTAGGAAATCATGTCTATTGCCAGAGCCTGTAATATCATACATCACTGAGTGGATAAAGAGAATCATTTACTTAATGCAGTAGCATTGTTGGGTACAGAAATTCTGTGGGACAAAATGTCCACCTATGTAAGGAACTTGCTAGTATAGGGTTGAATCCACTGAACTCCTGAAACTACTGGAAACAATTTACAGAATTATTATGTGCAGTGACATATATAAATCTCAGACTGGTCTTCAGCACAGGTAAAAAGGATTCAAGACTGTGATTGCAACTGAAAAAAAAATTCCAGGGAATAAGCTGCATTTGTCAGTATGGTTGAAATAAGATTGTAGAAAAATTTAAGAAATTGCCTGATGGAAACAGCTGGTTTTCAGGCAAATCAGGTTTTTTTACTGGCTTTGACATTACCTACACTTCACCTTGGATAACTTGTGTCCCATTCAACTGGAAAAAAAAGAAAAAAACTAAAAAAACCCACAAAACAAAAGGAGGAAAAAAAACCCCTTAGTTCCTTTAGGTCCACTAATTTGCAATAATACTTAGGAATGGGGAATATTCCTAATGTTTATTGATACAATTCATAGCCATCTTCCTTTATTTACAGGCTTAAGTTAGAATGAGCTCATGTTCTTTATATTAGTCCTCACAGGCATGACATTTTTATAGCACCATATAAGCACTTCCCCCCACCCCCCAAAGGTATTGCATCCATATGTTTCTCTCAAAAGCTTTCCACTTTCTAAAACTGTTGCTGAAAATGGTGATTCTAATAAAAATACATTAAAAAATACTGAAGCCAGCTGAAATATTTTAAGTGAATTTTTTTTCAAAGATAAGAAGGCCAAATAAGAAAAACAAATATTTTGACCTTCTGTTTGCCTTCAACCAGCCCAATGAAACATAATACAACAGTTAATAACAACTGACATGATCTCTTACAAAAGAGATTCTGGCTGTTTACTCATTCCCATTCCCTTCCTTGCCTTTGGCTAAATGGAAGAAGTGAAGATGTATAGAAAAGACAGTGTGTAAAATGTCTTTAAAAATGGTTTAAGTTCTTATTATTTCTGCCTTTATGTTTTTAGTTTACAAAAAAAAAAAATGTTTTTAATTGCAGTTTATGCTTATGTGGACTGCATTCTGAGACAAGTCACATTCTTGCCTTCTCTCACATTATGGTAATAAATATTTGCAGGACAAACATTACCCTCAATTATAGATGTGCATAAATGACAACTTATTTTGAAAACTAGGAGGTCACACAAATTGCAGTCAGTGAATATTTTTGCACTGTTGAATCTTTGTCACTGTCTTAACATAGACAAAAGAAAGAACCTGGTTTCAAGGATGACAGGTGAACATGAAGCCTTAACTGTGCAAACAGTGGATGGATTTCTCAGCTTGCTGATGGAACCAAAAAAAAAAACCTTGAAAAAACATAAATTGCATTCATCTAAAAAGAAATTATCCTCAGAAGAAAAAAAATCTTCATTGTTTTGATTTTTTTATATTCCTTTTTAAACAAAAAATTAGAATTTTAGGGCATAGAATTCTCACAGAATAAATGCTGATAGTTCTGAATAGGAAAGGAAAAACAGTTGCATGAAAAGTGTACAGCATCAAATTATAAGATTTTAATAGTGTTTTTTAGCCTTTCTTTGTTAAACCTCTGGCTAAAGTTGCATTAAATTCAGAGATACACTTTGGTATTACTAAACCCATTGCAGATTTTTTTTTTCTTAATAGAAATGAAATAAATAAAATAATCCAAAGAATCTCCAAATTTTCTCGACTATCCACTTTTCAGATATCCAACTCTACCTTTAACCAAAGACCTGTACCCATACTGAAGCAACACCAAGAGGCTGAACTCCAAGAAAATTATAAAGAGTTATATAAATAATAATCTGCGCATTTGAAAACACAGCCAGCTTTCACCTGACGTATCCTGAAGTAAATTTGTGATTCTTGTATATGGGACACTTCCCTTTTAATAATGAACAAAGTAATTCTCTAAGCTGCTTCTGCTTGACCATTCCAAGGCCTGATACAGAATTGTTTCCAGGACTTCATATATCATTCATTAAGGGAATGTAAACTGAATGTAAGATTATGAAGAAAACCAGGAAGGCAAACAATTCATATTGTCCCAAAGAATCAAATTGCACTAGAGGAGTTTGGATGCACTATTTGGAGATAAGAATGAAAATGCTACCAAAGTTAGAAGTGTTCTGAACAATTTTAGTACGAAAAAGAGAAGGGCAATGGTCTGACACTTTTGCTGTTTACAATGTTTTAGCACAAGGCCCTGAAAGCTTTTTACTTCTGGAATCTGATTCTCTGTCCTGTTTTTTACTAGTTAACAATAAGTGCAAGTTGAAAGTCTGTCCTCACTGCCACAGACATATCTAAACTAGACCAAATCACAAAGAAACACAGAGAAGAAATGTCCTTGTGATTTGCTCTGTAAGAGTGAGATTACAGAGTGTTTCTGGAGCCTGTGGGCTCCTCACAAGTTTCAAGGAGAGTGTGTGATGCATACACAACGCTGCCTGCAATTTCCCATCCTACAAAACTTGTATGTCTCTCAGAAGAAGAAACGCCTTCCACTTTTCATCTGTTGTTAATTCAGTGTGCTTCTCTGTATAGATATTTAAATTCAATCCATATTACATGGAAATTCCTAGAAGGAAGACATCTGATTGATTTCAGGCCATTTTTATTATACAGTGCTGACAAATATGAAAACAGCATTTCCTAAGCCAAATTTGACTAGTATATACTGAAGCCAGCTGAAGTCAGCTGAAATATTTTAAGTGAGTCTTCTCCAGAGATAAGAAAGTCAACAGAACATGGAACATGAATCAAACTCTTTGCATGGCAGGGGGCTGGAATAGCCAATAAACTTCTGATTCAGCAACAAAGATAGGTTGAATGAATTAATAATTGAGCAGACAATCTGGAAATACCTTTAAATGAGGAAGGGATAGAGTTAACTTAGTTTTCCCAGATAATGAGATTTGAACTAAGTGGTTATGTTTTTTCAGAATTTATAAAATAAAACATTGGCTCTGATTCAATTAATTTTAGATTCAGCCAAGTTTTAGATAAGAAACTTTAGGTCACTCCATTTGAGCAACCTAAGTGATTCCTCAGATGAAAAAATATTAGTATGACAAGAAAACTAATGAAAAAAAGAAAATAATGTATATAAAAACTAGGCCACACATATTTTTGACATGAGCAATCCTGAATCTTGCATTTTATCAAAATATCTGTAACATCAACTTTGTTTTCTTTACGCAATATGCTTCTACTCTGCTTTTTATGTATTTAGCCTCTTTAATGTAAAACTCTCATTATTACTGAGTTTATTCAATGATATTTTTAGAATCCCTTAGTCATAGTTAAAAGTGCTGTTCCATCACAGTATATAAGGAATAGACAGACCATCATCAGCGTTTGTTTAACACTGTCCCACCTGCATAGAACTCTCTCTGCCCCACTACACACACTTTCCACCTGGTTGCTTTGAGCCAGTCAATCATTCCTCCCATCTACTACAGCATTGGTGGAAAATATTGTGAAATATTTTATTAAGACTTGGAAGCAAAGCTGCATTTTCACATTCACTCTGCCCAGTGTATGGTGGTCTAATGGTGACAGACAAAAATAATTTGCTTTCTGTATCTCATTTGCTGTTCAATTCAAAAACCTAAAATATAACAATTTCTACAGCCCTATAAGATCATGGAATATATTTTCACTCATTCCTTCTGGTAATAAATTGTCTGTTTGACAGGTCTCCATCCCATCCATGACATTTACAGTGGTTAGACTATTAAAACACTAGTTTTATTCAGGTCACACAAGACTGAGCTCTGTCAGTGTCTGCATACTGCATTACTAATGCCAGCAATAACCGAAGTAGTGCTAGAAAAGCAGAGAAATCTACTCCAGAAATAGCACCCCTCTATTATGTATTTATTTTATCCAATAAGGGATTTTGCCTAAAAGCACCCCAAAACAACCCAGCATGCCCATCTCTTGGGCACAAGTGGACTCAAGCAAGTAAGATAAAATCCTTCTTACATTAAAAAAAAACTATCTTCAAATCTATAAGCCTTGATCACAAGTTTGAACCTTCATAACATGGTTACAAAATTTAAAAATAAAAATCCAAATTGTTATATTTCTGTGAAGTTTTAGCCCTTTTTTTTTCCATCTATGCAAACACTGTTGGCACAAGGAGTTCCCTTGGAGCACTATGGATAATGCATTCTGGCAGGAGCATGCAGATCCACAGAGATCCAGCTCTTTCTCTGTCATACAGGTGCTACAGTAAAGAGTGTTTTTCCATATTTGCGACAGAGCACTCAAATGGCAAAACTGATGGAAATGCACATTGTTCTCCTAGGAAACATGAAGATATCTAGTGAATATTAAAAAAATGTAGCTCTCTAAATAAATGTATATTGTCTAATTGCTACATATTTGTTTAAGTCCTGTATTTTTCAAGCATCATAATATCCTTCCAACCTTTCACAATAAAAGAAGCAGGGTCTTAAGAAATGTTAAGAAATACCTGAAAATGCACCAGGGTTAGCTGGCTGAAAGTTCTGCACTGGATCTGCAGTTGAGTTATGAGCAGAACAAAAAACTGATTATGACATAACAGGAAAGCATAACCTCTTTCTCTCTTTCTGCATATATTTCCATATTTTTCAGTTGATCCTTTTTTTTTTCTTTTTTTAAATCCAGGCACAAGATTAATCTATATTAGTTTGCTGTCCCATGAGAATAGTTATGAGCTTCCATGCAAAGCAGTGCCTGTCTCCACTACGAGATATATGAAGTATTTTAGATAGTTTGATCATGTTAGATTGCTATGAAAAGCTGAGGCAGTCTAGATTTCAAAGACAGGATGACAAATAGGACTACTATGAAGGAGATGATGAGAAGAGATGCAAAAATCTTACACACATCTATAGAGTTCTGGCCTGCATCACAAATGTTGGGGCCAGCAGGACCAGGGCAGTGATTGTTCCCCTTGAATTCAGCACTGATGAGGCCACACCTTGAGTCCTGGGTCCAGTTCTGGGCCACTCACTACAAGAAAGAAACCAAGGTGCTGGGGTGAGAAGGGCAACAGAGCTGGGGAAGGGTCTGGAGCACAAGTCCCGTGAGGAGCAGCTGAGGGAGCTGGGGGTGTTTAACCTGGAGAAAAGGAGCTTCAGTGGAGAACTCATTGCTCTCTACAACTGCCTGAAAGGAGGCTGTAGCCAGGTGGGGGTGACAGGAAAAGGCTTCAAGCTGTGCTAGGAGAGGTTTAGATTCATTATTAGGAAAAGTGTCTTCACCAGAAGAATTTTCATGCAGTGGGAAGTGTTTGAGTCAGAGTCTCTGGAGTTATTTAAAAGATGGGTAGTTGTAGCACTTAGGGACATGGTTTCATGCTAGATTTGTCAGTGCTGGGTCAGTGGTTGAACTTGATGATTTTAAAAGTCTTTTACATGTGAAAAATTTTATGATTCTAAATTTGGGTCAAGAGTCTTACTCTTATAACCTCCAAATTCTTTTCTCTCTGTATCCTTATTTAGAAGTGTTCAACACTGTATTAATTACTGTCTCTTAAAGTCCACAGTCTGTGCCTTTTGGCTGTAGTTGCTTAAGCTTCCTAGTCGTTGTTGGCATTATTATAAATTCTAATTTCAAATATAAATAAGAAAATTACCATATTGTTTTCCAGGTTGTGACTTCCTATTGTTTGTGATACTGGAATTCCCAGGTTCTGATTTCAGCGCAATCTGCCTGTTAAATGGCTGGAAAAAGGGAATGAGGATTCCTCTGGAGATCAGCAATCCCTTTGAGTCTACAAAAGACAGTGCGTTGGCTCCACCCAAATTAAAACTTCAGTTTCCCACAGGACACAGGTTGCCAGGATTGCCTCATGCCTCTCTGCAAGGCTGGTGCAAACAAACAGTTCTTTTGCAGAAAGTGTCCTGGAGCTGAAGACCAATGTCTCCAGGTGAGGGAGCTACAGGAAGAAGTGGAATAGGCCATGTAGTATTTGGGGAAACGAGCAAGACTGGATGTTTTCAGAGATGCTAAGGTCTCAAGACCCTCAGGAGATCAAACATTAGCTGCAGCTGAGGAGCGGGTGGACCCAGAGCCCTGCAAGGTAATTAGGCCAGGGTCGGCTGAAGAAGAAGAAAGCTGAAAGTGAGTCACTGTTGTCTACCAGCAGCAATGGTGATCCTGATGAGCCCCTTCCAAGTCAGTATATCCTATGATCCTCTGATTCTATGGACCTGATTTTCTTTTCAAAGACTTCTTCCTTTCTTTTCTTTTTTAAAATATCTTTTACTCATTTTGCAAAAAAGCCTAGTCCAGAGGTCTCATTCAAAAAGCTCTGCCTCTACCTTTAACTACTCATCAAAATTAGTCACCACTATCTTCTTCATTTTGCAAATACTAATTATTTTTTCTCTTCAAAATAGCATATTTTCTAAAAATATTTAATGCTATGAAGATTAACTTTCCCCATATAATAAAATTGATATTCAATAGAAGTATGATCACCCTTTAAAAAAACTAATGACTGGCATTTTGCTGGTATTGAAATGCTTGAAGTCTCTTTCTCTTAATGTTAGAGTAAAGTTAATAAGCAACCAGTGAGATGGAGTGTAGCTTCTGAAGCTAAACTTCTAAGTAATCTTTAAAGGAAGGAGGAAAATTGCTCCTGACAAGCTGAAATTACATTATAAAGCCTCCCATATTTTGAAAAGCCATGACTTGTCCCAGGCATGAAGCTTATTTCAGTGTTTAACAAAACTTGTTTATAAAGAAAACATCTCCCCCAATATCAGTTTTCTAAAAACATGCCCCTTAACCCCTGCTTTTTGTTTCTATTCATTGTTGGCATGGAGACGAAGAGGCACTCCACTAGATTGATCAATGCTTGGTAACATCAACACAACATTTTCAGTCAGGTTCCCAGGAGCCTTCCTCCTGAATCTGTCATTTTGATTCAGATAACTAAATCAGGCTAAGCACTGCAATGATAACGGATGACTTGCCTCATTAGCTGTCTCCTGCTGCTTTACTCTGTCAGGAAGCACCACAGCGGCTGTCTGGAGTTCCTGTGAGAGAGAACTTGTTTCCTTATAATATTTTGGTATATATATGCTTTTCTTATTTCTATCCAGTTTTTTGTTTATATTCATATATAGAGAGATACAAATGCAAGCAGTGTTTAATGCATATTTCATTAAGAGGAAATGGATTTGAAAAATTCTTTATCGAGGTCCAAAATTTATTCATATAAAATTATACATTTCATAGCATCCTGATAATAGAGTTATATTCTTTTATATTCACTGTCTCAAACTCTGTTTCCTTTAAAATGGATCCTCTTTTGTTAAGGCACTTTGCTTATCTGAACATTCAATGAATCAATTACCCTAATTGCACTAACATACAATAATTAAAATCTTAAGAATCAATCCTAGATGAGTAGTTTGAATTTTAAATATGCTGTTGAATAAATAAACTGCATAAAATAAAACCTGCAAATGAGAGGACAGATTTTCAGTTGTAGCTATTAAGAAGACCACAGACATATCCCAGGATGAATGCAACATAAAGAAAATGAATCTAAGTGTATATTTAGCCAAGTTGCCAAAGCACATATGAAGATAGTAGTAGCTGCATTTGCTTCTTTTTAATTGTGCTTATGGACAGGTTTTTAAATACAGAAAAAACCAAAGAACAAGCAAAGAAACAAAAATAACCCCAAAAACTCCCCCTGCCAAAAAAAACAAACAAAAAACCAAAACAACAACAAACCCCCCCCCCAAAAAAAAAGAAACCAAAAAAAATCCAAAACAGCAACCAGCTACATTTATTAAATAAGTCACAAACCATGGCCTTTTAACATGTACTATCACTACCTTATTTTTTATATATTTGCACCATATACTGACCATAAATTGATATGAATTATTGAAATGATATTATGCTAAAATTACAGTCTCTGTCATATCTCTGGTTGAAAATAGACAATTTCTTTTGAATTTCAAAGGCAGAGATTTATTTTATTAACTGAGAAGTCTTGCCCTGGCATTGAAATTATACCATTCTGTGAGCGTCAGCTAAGCATCTCAGCTACCTTGAACTGGCAAGTTGGTTATACAAGAAATGACAAAATCTTGGCATTAGCCATTTGACTGCCCTCCCTGGCACTTCAGCTTCAAACTCAAGCAAAGAAGTTCAATAAAATATTTAAGCTGGCTTAGAGAAACCCAGTTGCTTTTCCATGTACAATGATGGAATGCTTGCACATTCTTGTCATGGCAGCTGGGTTAGATTCACTGGTCAGACTCAGAGGGTTACACTGCAGTATTTGGAGGACTCTGTCTTTGCCTGCCAGAGCAATCTCAGAATTTTCAGCCACCTGAGTAACTATAAGCCAGAAATGGATAAGGAAGTCCCTGCATTTCTTTTCCATTGCTGTCTAGTTCTTGATATCACCTGCCAGCATGATAAGTACTTTATGAATCCAGTGGGATTCATAAAGTTCCTAATCTCTGGCTAGCTCATTCAAAAAACCTCACTAAAGCTTTTATGGAGTATACTTAACACTTAGGGTGGGAAAAAAAGGGAAACTCTCAGTATTTGGTATAACTCAATAATTTCTTCTTCACGGAGCATTTTTTTTCCCTTTTGCCATGTCTTTAGAGTTATAAATTATTCCTTGATTTATTTTGGAGAATATGACAAAGTGGTTCAGGCTGGTGTCATTTCATATGTCTGTCTTGGTTTTGGCCAAGGCTGGGCTTAATATTTTTCAGTAGCCATGAGGGGCTGGAGCTTTAAGTAATTCAAATCCTAATGTTATTTGATGCCATCTTACATCATTGCCAGTAATGGGGGAAAGAGACTCACTCTTGCTTATGGGAAGAAAGGGCATTCTTTTCCAGGGTGGGAAAGCATGGCAGGTGGAAGGTCCATCCACCATCATTGTTTCATGGTCCTGGGCTTGGTGAGCATTTTGCATGAAAATCACCCTCTCTTCGAACATTTTTTGTCATTAGTATTGTTTCTGTAACTTTTCAGTTTCTTATCTCATTACTGGTTCCAGTAAATTGTTCTAATCTCAACTCATGATCTTTGCCTTTTGTGCCTCCAACTCTCCTCACAATCCACCCCAAGGAAAAAGTGGCTGGGAAGAGAAGGGAAGAGTGCTAGTATGTTTTGGTGAGAGTACTAACTTGGGAGCACTGGCCTCTCCTAAACCACAACAGTGGCGGAACAAATTAAATGTGTTACTGCTAAGTTTAAATCTCCTTCTAGTTTTCAATCATTAAATGACCTTAATTAAAATCAATACCAAAAGAAACCATGAGCCAAAGACCCCTTTTCACAGGGGGATAAAGTAAAAAGAAACACATTTTCTGCATTGTTTTACTGGATAGGAATGAATTACTTTAATTATGTAATGCATATGATTCGCATTTTAGAATATTTGAACATTTAAAAACTACCTCACAGAATAGTCTGATAAGTTATTTATCATACAGTGATGAAAAATACATGATTGTAAATAGTCTGGACTTTTAGATATCTTTGAGTGCTATGCCATTTCTCCTTCAAATTACTCTGATATAGGGAAGTAGAATAGAAATGAATTGTCTTACCACTATTTCACTTTAGGATACAGAAGGCATGGGGTGAAATTGTGTAAAGATCTGTACGTAGATTTTTTTATTCATTTTATATTAGATTGTGTATATCAGTCATTATTGAATCATATGCTGTAAAACTTTAGTAAGGCAGTTTTTAGGGGAAAAAAATCATAAAGCTGATTTTTTGAGACATCAAAGCCATTAATCATTCTGAACAAACTTTGAGAAGAGTTTTATGGTTTTTATCTTTAGCATGTTAAAAGGTTTCTCATTTCCTTTTTTTTCAAAATTCCATCTGAATGCATGCTTGCCAATTTAATCACTTTCCTCTCTGATCAACTCAATACTAGGAGTGTACCTTGGGAGAAAGAAAATAATTGTCTTGAAAAACATAACTCCAGTGGTTGGGGCTATATAAACAATGGCAGGACCAATTATCTCGATGTCATTCAGGTGGACACATGCAAATCAGATGCAGGGGTTATATCAGTCTTGTTGTATCAGTTGTTGCATCAGTCTTTTACTTTTTAAAACCTGGTTTTGTGTCTTCCTGTTCTCTGTTCCCTTGTTCAGACTACACTGTTCAGAGTCTTCTGTTCTCTCATTCTAGAACAAAGTTATTAGAGACCTCAGATCATTCTCACTGCTGTCCTCTGGAAACTCTTCAAGAGATCTTACTTTCTCCAGAGGTGTGATGTTCTAATCTGTTTGCAATACACTTGCTGGGGTACTGTCAGTGCTGCAGAAAACAAAGAACTATCTCACATGTCACGCAGGCTTAATTCCTGCCACAAATACTTTCATAAGTTTGGCGTATTTATTGACTCTTCTTTTATGATCAGACTTATGTTCTCATTCTATGCTTAAACAGTTTTTGTTTCTTTTATTCTCAAATGCGTTGCACTTGTCCCTATTTTTCTGTTTTTTATTTCTGTTCTTTTTTCTTTCTTTTGCTTTTCCAGGACATTTATCTTATTTGCCACGAATACATGTATACATGTGTGTAATCAAATCCCCTCAATTTTCATGCTGACTTAATATAAAGAAGTACCACCTTTGTTCTATCATATAGAATATTTATGGAACATTGCATAGGTCAAGACTAAGGCGAGACCTCTGCTGAATCACATTCAACACACCTCCACATTTTGCTAATGATTCTAACTTCTCTCTGAAGAACATGGCTCATCAAGCACGTTTGCATTCTCTATTAAAAAGCAGGCTGTAGTAAGGCCAAGATGCAGAATGTTATTCTTTCTCCACATATCAACTGCTCCCTTTAGCAAATAGAAGGAACTTTGTTTAACATAACACTGTTTCAAACTGCTGTAGCAGAGGTAGATCAGAGCTGAAGGCTGTATAAATTTGTGCTCCACTTCACCTGTGTCAATAAGCTGTTTTGCAATGAGTTTGTGACTGCATGTTTACATTGACATGTCCTAAGGTACTTTCTTCTAGGATTTCTTGGTGTAATAATACCCTGACTTCATAATTCTGCCATGATGTTTAATGGTCCATTTCTTCTCTTGCCTGGTGTTTGAAATCTGATGCTCCTTCACCTTTGAAAAAGAATTATTAGATGGGACACAGGAGTAATTTCCTAGATTGAGTGTGTGTGAGAGTGGTTACCAGCTTCTTCACTGTTGATACCTATATTTCCTTTCCCACTTAAGGTGTCCCTGCATCACTGTTCTAATCTGACCTACATTTTAGCATGCTGAAACATCTTTCTCACTCCCTGTGAGTTTATAGTGAGTGTAAGCATACGGCGTGCATACCTGTTCCTAACACTGCCCAACCCTGAGTTTGGACCTCTTGAAGCCAGGAGTTTGATTTTTAAATTAATGAGGTTTGAATGACTAAATTGTAAGCCTCCACACTCATTTTTGAACTTGAATATTGTTCCAGCTTCCCTGGTAGGTAGAAAAGCTCAATATATAATCATTTCTAAAATGGAAGCCGGGGTGTTTCTCTAATCACTTTATTTCAGCAACCAGGGTTTTAAGAGAAACTGTCTCCATCATGAAACTAGTCATGTAACAGAACCAAGTTCATTTTTTCACAGTGAATATTTCTCTTTGTGGTTAGAGCAGTTTCTAGCAAAAAAAACCTACTTTCCATTAAAAAAAAATAATCCCCAAGCTGTCATCCTCCCACCACTGGATTTACCAGCATAGAGTAGAGGATTTCTTGCGCAATATTCTGAGCAATTCCTGGAACTGATATTTTGCAATTGCTTTAACCTCTCCACAGAGTGACTTCTTAATGCATATTTCCCCCACACATTCACATAAGATTAGTATTCTCTTTTTGCTAAAGAAAGATTAAGATGATAGCTGTCTTAAAGTCTTTGATTCCTTCTTTTCGGCTGTAGTTCCTCCTACAGTAAATAATACTTAGTGAATTGAATAAAGTCCCACTATTCTTTGTCAAGATACCATAGTAAATTGAGCCACAGTCATTTTCTTGACTCAAAACACCTGTTACTTATATCCTGTGCAAGCTGGGAAATGCCTGTGGTTAGAAAGACTTTATCTATCAAATAGGAGGTGCTATAATTGTGGTGTCTCCTTCAAAATTTAATCAGAGCAAAAAAAGAATCTGCTTACTCTTTAAAGCCTTCTACTTACTGCAGGGTTTATTAAACCCCTAAGTTTTTTTGTGTAACACATATTTAGAATAGACTACTAAACAAGACTAGAATGGAATAGAATAGAAATTTCTGTTCACATGCTGCTTTTAAATTCAACAGCTTGCACAGCGTTTCATTGAAGGTGCTTTTCTTTAATGGAGTCCCTGTCTCTATCAGCATAGGCCTGCTAGTTTACATAGATCTACTATTTCCAAAACTACTTGATATATCTCCCCATCTGATTATTTATTATCTCAAAATATCAATGTGATGGCGTGTACTTCAGAATAATCTACTGACTGCTGGGTTTACAGTGGTGACTCTATTTTGTCTTCCCAAATAATTGACCCTAAACTCCAGAGTTATCCTCGGTGGATAATTAAATGGCTCATATTCCTGTAACTCACATGATATTTGATTCAAATATTAGTAGCATATAAATGTATTTGTGTACACTATAAACAAGAAGAGTGCATTTTTGTTTCCAAATAAAATAGAAATTGTAGCTGGAATGCTTGAGACAGCTCTAAACTTGTACTTCCAAGTGTTTGTAGTCTGAAAACAGGTTCCAATTCTAAATCAAATTCTGGGTTTTTTTGCTATCCTATAATTGCCAACCTTTATCTCTGTCCTCAAAGAAACGGTATTAAAAATTCTATGAAAAATTAGTTTCCTGGGCTTGTTACCAAGGGCAGGGATATATAATGACTATTAAAATCACATTTGTAACTATTTTTTGCAATAAGGGCACTAACCTAACTGATGGCAAAAACCTGGAACCACAGAGAGAAAAAAAAAAATCAGTCACTAACATATCATGCTATTGAATTAAAATTGCCTTTCAGTCTGGCTGGATTAGGAGGTTTGCTGTTCTGGGCAAGGTCTGCAGGAGTCACATTTTCATCTACACATTTTGGAAGCCTTCTTTAGACTGCAGTTACCAGAGTTGAATATTAAAAAGCATCAATAATTGCAGAACAGTTTGCAACCTTTGCAAGACTCTGTAGACTGTGAGGAGGAATACTTACATTATTTCGTTTGTATACTTTAGATCATTGTATGTTAAAAGAGAATAATTTGGAGAATTCAAGAACTATGATAGTAGGTTTTCTGAAGGGCTCAAACAGTTCCTTTGCGATTTAAGCAAGCGTTTTTATTCAAAATCCAGTGGTGAAAGGGAAAAAGCATGGAAGTCATACAGGATAAAAATGAATACTGTAAATAATTGTGCCCTCCTTAACACTTACTATTATAGTTTTTGTTTCAATCTTCAATTCCTTTACATTTAAAAAGGGTTGAGACACATGAAAGGAAAAATTATTTCAAAGTTGTTATTCAGATAAGCTTCCAAAAAGAGTCATACTTATTTCTTCCTTGTTTCAAAACTGTTTTGCCCAAGTTTGACAATATATAAATCTGGAAAATATATGTTGTGAATAAGTGAAAACAGTCATTAAGAATATGCATGCCATATGTCTATATATCCTTGCACCGTCCCCCTGAATGCTGGAATAATAGTTCAAATTAAAGGGCACAAAAATATACATTAAAAGTTTTGTAGTGGTATTTATTAAATATATTGAGTACAGAAAATAAACATTGAACACATGATCATGGGTGAAAGTTCTTCCCAATGCTTTCAAGTCCAGTATAAGCAGGACCATGTATGTATCATACATTATTTGGCTCAAACTGCTTTCACTCTCCAGGGAAGTTAAAGTCTACTTTTCTTAACCCGTGTCATGTTAGGACAAGACTGAGTCTATGTACTCTTATTCCTTTAATTATTTTTTTAAGATATCCATGTGGCCCTCTGCTTGCTGCATCATGTATTAACTCTACTTCTTTATGACTGGTAAATACAAAGCAGAACACAAGGCAAAGTTGTTCTTACAAGTACCTAAGGTTTGGCAGGGTTATGTTTGAGGCTTCTCAATTGTTTACAGATAATTGAGACCCTTTGTAAAATTTAAATATAAAAAATTTCTTGCCTCTATCAGAATTTCTGCCAGAGTTCAGAGAAGGGAAACAACACATGGAAATATCCATTTAAGCAATTAAGAAATTCTTCCTGGGACTGAAGTGGGCCTAGAAAGCAAGCAACCACCATGATAAGACAAGTTGGGAGAAACCCTTGCAGGTATAATTGTGCCCATTTATAGACTCATAGTTCTAGGGATGAAGATCACCTTATCTTTCATTTTTTTTTTCTGTATTAATATTTTTGTTTGATTGTTTTCAGGAGGGGGACATTGGTAATTGATAGAAAGAGATAAGATGATAAAGTGATGGCGGGGAACGGTGAGTGAGTATAGAGTTATAAATTCACTAAAACTGATAATTTTCTTCCCTAGAAACACTCTGCTAACAGAGCATTAATGGCAACTAGATTATGAGAAAAATTATTCAAAAGATATTTATTACTAAGCTGCCACTTAATAATGTATTACCTCCTAAACCTTCTATTCCTTAGCACATACTTAGCTGCTTCAAGCACGTGGGGTTGAGGAGAACTTACAACATTTATTATCACATAGCATTCACTTGGGCATGTTGTGTTGGAAAATAAAAAAACCAGTGTGCCTAGTTTGCTGTCTTTACAATCCCAACAAACTATGTAAGCATTTTTGTTTAAAGGGAGAACATTAAAGATGAATGGATTTCCCTTCAGAGATTTGCAGGTATTGTATTTGTCAGTAAAGCTAATCAATAAATCAAAAAGCAGGAGAGCAGTAAAGAGAAAAAAGTATTAGCATTTTCTTTTCACCTCAAAATTATTTTGTAGTTTGTAAACCTATGCAAAGCAAATTGCAGTGGCAGTAAGACCTCTAAGGATTCCTAGGATTGTACTAATTTTATACTACTTCATTTAAAAAGACCTCATTTTTCTGATATTTTGGGGCCACGCACAAACACTAGAACATCAGAAAATCTAAGTTACTGATAATAAGCATCTAAACATTAATTTATCATATTTTGAGCTTCCAAACATCAATTCTGATAATATAGAGAATGTTGTATTCATATACACACACATACATACACATGTATATGTATGGTATGGGTCACATACATATACGAAAATATATGTGTGTGTGCATATGTGTGTGTGTTTGTATCTTACTCAATAAAAATTTTGAACCCTTTTCTCAGTGAGAGTTGGCCTTAATTGGTTAGCAATGCTTGGCTTAAACCCTTGTCCCAGGTGACATTTTACGAGCAAAAGGATTTTGTCAAAATAATCTAAGTTTGGAAACAGAGGATTTTATATTCTGTAATCAAATATACGCAGTTTAGTAGTGGTTCTGAACTGTAGATATAAAAATATATAAGGGCTTTAATGCTTTATTTGATAGTTGTTCTTAATAAGCTAAGATACTGATCAGATATTATTCTGTGGGTTGATAATACTATTTTTCTTGTTTGGTTTTTAGATATCACTGCAACACTCAAGCACAAAACTATATTATTTTTGGAACATGTGAAAAAAGTCAGAACGCTAACAGTATTTCTTTTAATAACCAAAATGCTTTATAATTTGGCGCATAGAGGCTAAAATGGAGATAAGTCTGTAATTCTTTGTTGCTTGGTTTGCAGCTAATGAAGTTTCTTCTTGCTCAAAATTATTAATCTATTTTCCTGCAGCTTCCAGAGCTTTCTATCTACTTGGATCCATACCATATGTAATTCTTCTTGCTTTGTACCCTCAGTTATAGAATGGAGATTCACGTTTCAGACAGTCTTTAACTTCTTTACCAATTTGGCCTTCTTTTCTTCTGATAGGAATAAAAGAAGTTTATTCTTTTGTGTGTGACCTTACGTGTATGATTGTTTTCCCATTTTAAAGCTTAAAAAGCAATGTGATTACATTCTTTTTTTCTGTGCAAGCACATGTCTATTTATTGCTTGAGTAGGGCTTGTATGTCCTGGATGATATTATCTCTAGCAGTAGCTACTGCAACATCAGTTTTGTAGGACAGACACATGCTAGCTTGTCACTTGTTTTAGTTCTGGCATCCCTTGGGGGTATTTTGGATCATATTGATGTTTATTTCAGGTGCTCATTCTGATCATCTTTACCAAGGTCATAAATAACTCAGTTACTCAGCTGTTTTACTCCTGTTTCAATTGAATTCTCTTGCAGATAAAGGGGTTTTTTTTTGGTTAAATGCTTTGGCCTTTCTTTTTTAGTACTGTCTATTTTGCTCTCCTGTATCATGCTGTATTTGCATATATTTTTGACAAAACCAAACTGTTTTCTATTCTTCTATATTTCTCCATAATTATACTCTAGCACAAAACAGATTTGAAATGTACAAATAATGGATGGAAACTAGCTACATAAGCCCCCTGTGCTGAAAGATATTGTACTGTGAAGGACTTTATTATTACATGTAATTGGGTTCTAACACTGAAAATAAATGTTAAACATTAAAAGGATATTATTTAAAACAATGAATAATTATGATTTCCATTTATTTTTCTATGGACATTTGAGAACAGATAGTATTGCTCATGCATTTATCTTTTTTTCTCTATTGCTCTCTGGGGCTTTTTCCATGAAAAGAAATGAATAGACAAATGAGTCAAGTGTAAAACCACATGATAATGCTCAAAGCTTGTTCAACAAACATGTAAGTGAAAATAAGGCACTCCATTGCTTTTACTCAGCAAACACCAGGGCTTTTGGTAACACTTTTCTTAAAAAGCTCCTCTGTGCTCTAAAAATACCATCAGTGTTAGGAGTACTGCTGCAAAATATCTTTGGTATGTATTGTTCCTGTTTGAGAAAGAGAACATTTTTGCAGAAATGCCACTTAAATTTTAAAAAAAATTAATCTAACATCTCCCAGAAGTTTGTATGTTGCTGAATAGCGACATTTGTCCTCAGCAATTCAAAACAGATTACAAAGCAAGGATGAAAGGAAAGAATTACGAGATGAAAAATTAATTTACATAGATGTCATACGCATTATGTGTCGCATTTGGTGAAAAGCAGATATTGCAATAGACATTGGGAATCCTCTCCAGAATTTCAGTTTAGGTGCTCTGTGTATAAATAATTTCTCTGGATAGTTCATTTTTGTCAAACTTTTATGCAGCAGGAACTATTTTGTCATTAAGCTAGAGCTGAACTCCACATTTCATTTCTACCAACACTCAAGCTAACATGGAGTGGATTGCTTCAGTACTGCTATTGGCAGAATGAAAACATTTTAAAAAATTTAAAAGAATCTCCATCCTCCTGAAGATATAAGAAGACTTCAGGTGCTGTTTACATAAAACAACCTCCAAAAGAGAAGCTTGTGAAAAGTCTCCTAAGCTAAATAAATTTTAGACTTTTTGTTTCCCTTGTCTCAGGTGTGAGCTCAATCCTTGATTGCCTGAATATATGCAATGCATTCAGCCTGAATTTTTGAGAGTTTAAGTTACATTTTCCCAAGTCACAGCATTCTGTTTTACGAAGCAGGAACTATGCAAAGGACAAGGTATCAGGAATTCAAATCATACCTTCATTGAAAGGAGCATAGTGTCTTTACAATCAAATATCTCTGTTGTAACTTTTCCCTTGTTCTTTCATTTAATCTTTTAAACTAAGGTATTATCGATTATTGAAAATAGCAAAAGCCTTACAGGTTATCATCTGATTATGGAAGGCTGCTTAGTCCATTGTGGCACCACATTAAATTCATAACATCTTTCAAAATGGCTTTAAATCCCTAATTTGGTTATCTACTTCACTCATTCTATGTACCAAAATGCATAAAAGCTTAATTTTAGGTACTAATTTATAAATAACAGTCCAGAACCACTTTTGGTTGCATTCTCAATAAGTAAGCAAAAGTGGTGACTAAAATTCCTGGTAAACAAGGGCAAGAATTTAATATTACTAAAAATTTAATGTAGTTCATATTAAGTGCCACTTTTGAAGTTCTCTGCTATCAACTTTAAATTGGAATACAGAGTCCATAAGAGCACATTTGAAACACAGGCTTTGAATCTAGAATCCAAATATGTGTCTCATTACCCTATTATACACCAGAAAGAATTGAGAAATGGCACATGAAAAAAATATCCTCTTTGTGTTTCTCCTGTGAAGATGTGCCCCTAGACTTCCTTTGAAAACATTTGAATGTTACTATTAATCTAATGAAACAGGTTCATCTTTGAGACAGCCTCATAAGAGTCTCAAAAGAAGATGCGAAGCATTTTTGACATAAAATGATTTCCCCCTAAAAAATACCAATTGATTGATGTCACATTGTCTTACTCTTTGTGGGAGTTTTTCATGAAATTTTGATTGAATTTTGTTTCACAGTGTTCCAACTCATGTGTTAGCATTGCTTTGTTTTAACAATTTTTGAATTATTTGAATAAATATATTTAAAAGATAGATAAAAAAAAACCCCAATAAATAATTTTAAGAGTAAAATCAAAACTTAGCTTATTTAAATTCTCAAATAAAAAGTTATTTTATACTAGGTGATATTTTTCCTAAAGTGAAAATATTTCTCAAATGAAAATGTATTTCTAATGTAATTTTTTGATAAGGGAACATCTTTGAAATGTTCACGTTTTGAAATTTTAATTGCTTCTGAGAAGAAGTTACTTACACGGCTCTCAGTTTGTTCTTGAACATATGCTTCAACTAGGAACTCCTCATAACAGAAACAGTGAAAACCCTACCTTGGACACTTAAAAATTTCTTGCTGCTTTTTTATCTATTCAGTCACATTAAAAATGTTGATGTTATATAAGTACATGATAAAAAATAGCTTTTACTTCATTTTTCATTGGTTCAGTTGTTTTCTTTTTTTAGTAAAATATACACTTGTTTGCTGATTTTATGGTCATTTTTTAAATCTTGTTTCTAATGTTTTTCTTCATTTTCACAATTTATTTTCTTCTACTACAAGCCTACTTGTAGTGTGCTTTAGGAGGGCAATATTGACATTGTTATGCATTCCTCAACATGCAAAGCCTATCATACATATTTGTGAGTTTTTAGATGTTTATAAGTTGTACTAAGCAGATGCTGCTAAAAATAAAAGTGCTACAGAACTAAGTTTGAAGACACTGGAAATGGCAATTTTCAGATTAAAACAAAATGTTGCTGAGATATGCCCTTGGACTTTAAAATAGTTTGTTTTGAGCACTTTTTAGGCTTAAAAGAGAATTGTCACCTTGAAGCAATGGCAGTTGTCACCTGCAAATGAGTCCATGCAATGCATTTATACTTCTCTCCATTAGTTAGTGCATAGAATTTAGCTGGTTGTTTCAGAATATATGAACATAAAGTTCCCCAGTGGGCATCCTTCACATATTTGTCCAGTGTCCCATGGATCTGCCTGAACGTGCTCTTTACTGAAATCCTGTGCATATTACTGTCACACTGGAGAGCTCTGTGGTTTAAATCACAGACTCCAATGCCTGGATACTGCAGGAATGACAGGATTTGTGGCTGCAGCAGATAACCTGCTAGATTAAGGCCTGAAATCTGAGAGGCACATGCACTTCATTATACACGGAACAGTTGAGAAATGATCACCATCAGTGAGAGCAAACAAAATAGTGCCTTGAAGCTAAGTTGGAAAGATAGCACTGCTGTTAATAATTAATTCTCCCAGTTGTGTCTGGCATCCTGCCTATGATAGCAAAAAATCCAATAGGATATTACTATATCCCCCAGCTCATAGAAATCCACCAGGGGTGCACTATGGCTGATCTGTTGTTGCCCAACAGTACAAAATTAAATCAAGAAGTGCTGTCAGAGACATCCTCCCTCATCTCATAGAAAGCAATTGAATGTAGGAGATGGGCAAGTGTTGAAAGCCATAGACTAAAGCTGGAAAAATCTATCTATTGCAGCAAGCCTGGTAGTGATTGTTAAATCATTCCAGATAGAAACATAGCTATGCCTTGCCCTTGAACTTTCATCCTTTTCTGTTTTGGTTTTGTTTGTTTGTTTTTAATTTAAATCAAATTTATTCCAAGGCCTTTTCAAATAGAGGGTCAGCCTGTACCACAGTCCTGCTAAAACAATCGTATATCCAAAAGCAGAAAATTTTAATCTGTTTACATAGCTTGCATCCTTTGATCTCTTTCTATAAAAGTTTACTGAAAGTGTCATTTCAATAGAAATACTGCATAATGTACAGATATGGCCACACTCTCCTCAAAGTTCTTCATGATCTTTAATGTGTTTAGATCTACAATGTGTATCTTAGTTAAATGCTGTTATCAAGATTTTCAGGAGCACATTAGAGAAGAAATCACAGAAATAATAAGTGAGAGCAAAAAAAATTTGTAGAGTCACAGAACCACATAATAGTATCGGTCCAAAGGAACATTTAAAGATGAGCTATTCCTGTCTTGGGCAAGATCTTTTACTGGACCAGATTGCTCAAAGCCTCATCCAATGTGACCTTGAACACTTCCTGGAATGAGGCATCCAGAATTTCTCTGGGCAACTTGCTCTAATCCCTCACCATAGTTATCACAAAAAATGTCTCCCTTGTGTCTAATCTAAGTCTATCCTCTGGGCTTAAAGCCATTGTCCCTTGTCATGTTACTACAGGCCTTGGTAGAAAGAATCTCTCCAGATGACAGAATTTTTTTAAATTTGAGTCTATAGAATATGCACCAAAGGCCTGAAACAATTTTTCATTTTGCTTTATACTCTTTTCAAATTTACTTCAAATCTTTTAAAGGACTAATACTCAATGTCTTGGGCATAGGATGGGTGTTTTGAGTTAGTGCATCTAATTATATCCCTGAGTGGAACACTATCAAAAAATTGCTGGTATCAGAAATGTCACTTATTCTCTATGTATGGATTAATTTCAAATTGATTATGAATATTCTTCTTCTAATCCCTAATCCACCATAATTCAATTTAAGGAATTAATTCAGAAGTTTAATTTTACCCAAAAAATCATTGTTCTGCTGTATTGATTGTTCCAAAAATTATAAATTTTTATTGTCTTTTAAAATTCTGCAACTGTCTTGTTATAGAAGCCTTCTTTCTCTATGAGAGCACTTTTATAAAAAAGAATTCATTAATTACTAGGTGATAATCAAATTTCCTATACCTATGATCAATAGCCAGTGATTACTACTTTCTTCCAGGGAAACAAATATCTGCTTTCCATTGCTTATGCTCCATTGCTTTCATTACTTTCCTGAAAAGTTTCTAGTCAATATTACTTATATAGATTAATATTGAAGCCTTATGCTAATAGAAGAAAACAAATTAGTCAAACATAGAAAATAATTGCTGTATACAACATAATATAACTGATACATAAAGATGTTTGTGCCTTATAAAAAAAGTTTTATCATAGTAATTCCAAATTTAAAAATTTAAAATAATTGAACTTTACAGATCAATTTCAAGTTGGATTTTTTATGTTTCTATCTTTTAACAGGTATTTCATGTATTTTTTTATTTAGAATCATGAAACTGTCATAGTAGCAGTCACATATGTTTTTTTCTCTTATAGTGCTTAGAAAATCCTTAAAAGTGTTTGCAATACAAAATCAGTTAAGAAGAATTTGATGAAGAAATACTGCATACTGTTTTGGTATTCTTTGAGACTGACAGGTGTAATTAGTTCTTTTCTATATAGTTCTATAATGAGTACAAACACCTAATATATAAAAAGATAGATATTTTTCTGTAACTATTAAAAAATTCACAGTTATTCAGGGTGCTTCTCGTACTGTTTATGGAGAAGATACTTGCAACTGTCTTCATGATAATTTTTTGAACACAATTTTTGTCTGCAGATTTTTTTATTCTTGAAAAAAATTGCTCACTTGTCAGATTTAATGTTGTGATTTTATTATATTGCCTGGACTGGAATGTACATTGAACATTCAAAAGGTTGCCAGATACAGTGCTGAGAATGAATAAAAATGCTGTGCCTATTCAGGTAGGTGCAAGTTGATATTGCAGCATGCTACGCTCTAGTTGTCTTTAGTAGTTATTGTTAAATGAAGGAAATCAAGCCACTCAGCTGTGGCTTTCCTCTAAGCTGAGTGAGCACAAGCACAGTGTATAAACTATGTATACCAGTTTCTGACCATGAGTACAGAAATCTAAATGCTTAAAATGTTTTTAGTTTCAAAAGAGATACTGAAAGTTGATGTTTTTCTTCAATTGCAATAAAAATTCAGGGTTCTTTGATTCACTCAGTAGTGTTCAGAATCTTGCAGGATTGTCACATAATTTATAAAGTGAAAGTCCCAATTAAAAAACTTGTTAATAATAAAGAACAAATAATTTTAATATGGAGCTCAGTCATGAAGTTAGTGAAGTTTCATCTCTTCAAATTAAGGGATACCTCCTATTTCTGGTGACAATGCACTCAAATATCATCAGTTACTTCTCTGGTACTTGCAGAAGATTCAACAGATGAGTTTCCAAAGCATCAGTGCTGATTCATCTGGTTAATTTTTCAGGTTAAATATTCTATTTAACAATTACAGTATCATGTGGGTTCTGTAGCTTTTAAAAGAATTATAGGCTTGGCTGACATCAGCTTTCACATATGTGTTCTCTGAATCGCCTTATGTTTTAAACACAACCTTCTCTAATTAATAACATCTCTTATTTGACTCTTCCTTAAAATTTCTTTACAAAACATTTTCTTAGCTGTATTAAATCCATAAACCCCCTGAAACTCTGACACCTACCTTCTATTTTAAAAGTACATGATATTCCAAAGATTTTTTTATAATTGTTGGTTGACAATCATTTTCTGTAATGACAATATGATAATAATGTATGAAAATGCAACTATAAATTGCTTGTTTTTTGAAATTCAACCTTAGTAAAAACCTTAGTGAGATTTCAAGACATAATATCTGCAATAATTTAAATCAGTCACTATTTTGTAATGTACATGGTGTCATCACATACACAAGGAAATATCCTGAAAAAAGTATTGCTAAATTCTCTAATGTACTATTTTTTAGCTAGTACCTTGCTTTGGAAAGTTTCTCTTCTGAACCAACACTGCATGCAATACAGAATTAGGAAATAAAGTACTTTTTGTCCATGTTCTTTACTAAGCAGAGCTGTTTTTTGGGCGTTCTCTTTTGGTTTTTCAATTTCCACTTTCCATCACTGGGTACATTATCTTTTTGTTTGTTTAATTAATTTTACTGCTATTTTTTCCTGTCATCCTGCATCTAATTCACATGTATTTTGGGAAGAACAACACTGCCATTTATCACTACCATTGTAAGAGAAATCTTACTCTTATATGAGTGATAAAGTCTTTGTGTCTCTAATCCTTTTCCTTTTTTAGAAAGATAATGGCTGATCTAGGGTAGTAATTTGACTGAATATTACCTCTGATACCTAGCTCTGCAGCAAAAATTTACTGGGTCTTAAGATTCTCTCTCCATATGCTTTCTGTATGCTTACTTTATGTTGAATTGCCCATTTTATAAGAATGTATCAAGAGCCCAATGGGTTATCAGAGTGGGAAGCTCACTCTTCATCCACAATTTTCCCATAGGACTCAATACTTGGACATGCCAACCAAAATATTGGTCTTTGACAAACCAGAGGTCTAGAAAACTTGACACAGTAATTCATATTGGGAAGTTCTTCATGACTGCTGCTGCAGTGAAAATCATCTCCTATTTTTTCTAGGTATCCTCTTGATGCCTTAAGTTTAACCTTTATATTTTTCCTATCCTGCACTGCATCAGTGTATAACTCTGAACTCCACACAGAGTGTTAGTTAGTCCTCATCAAAGTTTGGCCTGACAAAACAATCCTTCCAGCCCTGAGAACCAAGGTGATCATCACATCCTCAGGCCCAAAAAGCATACACAAAAGTAAATTAGGGGGAGCAAACTGGGGGAATGTGACTTCGTTACCTGAAGCTGTAATTGGACAATTAAGCCCTGGTATGCAGTATAACAAACTTATATCTGCCAAAAAATCTCGTAACCATCATCCATCTTGGGTATAGTCTTGCAAGGCTCCTGTACTGCCCACGGTGTATCTGTTAAAGGCCTTTAATAAATACTCACTTTATTGTCTAACTATATCTAGCCTCTGTTCTAGATAGCAGGCCAAGGCATCACTCTAATGACCCACACAGTATGGTGGGGATACAGTGGTCTGTTTGTGAAGTCCTCGAGGAGATTAAACACATTTGGCAATGTTATCGATCTTGGTCTACACTGTCTATGTTATTGATGTTTTATCATACAGTAACCAAATATACTTGTATCTTTTCAGATTTGCTTTCTTTAGGTTTCTCTTTGTGGATCCCCAGTGTGATCTATCAACTCAAGAAATGACAGGAATCAAGAGCTTCAGCTGAACTAGAGCCTACAGTTAGGTTTAGGGGTTCTGGCAGGAAGAGTATTTTTGCTTCTCTGGAGCTCTTCAGATATCTTTGGGTTGTCTTTATGTGCAATACCAAGAAGATAGTAAGAATACATTAATTTTATCATCAGTGGACAGTAAGACAATGTTCAGCTTCCTTCAAGCCTCTTCTCACATCCATGCTAGCATACCTGAGATAAATGAAACCTTTTCCTCTTTAAACCTTGTAAAGTTAAAGACCATATGGCTGCCCAGTTTCTGAGCTTAGGTCATTTGTTTCCAGACAGAATGCAAGTTGGGAAACCTCAAAAGCGTTGCTACCTCAAAACAGAAAACATATCAATCAGCATAGGTACAGGCAGTGAAATTCAGTTTCCCTTTGGGCACAGAGATGATCAGACATCTAGGAAGGCCCCAACACAAAGGAGAAGGACAAATTTCAAAATTTTGTCCTGAAGTCCCGGAATTAATCCAATTTCTAGGAAACCTGTCTCTGTTTCCCTCAGTAATTTCATTAAGAATTAATTTGCCTAATGTCAGTGATTTTGTTGCCATAGCCACTGTAAAAAAACTGGAATTTGTTTTGTTTTTGTAGCTTTAGCTTGAGGGGAAAAGTTCGAGTTTCTAGCTGCTGGAATCAGTAGGAAAACCTTCTGTTATGCGCAAGTTTTTCTTCTGTGTAAGGTAACATGGGCAGCTGCTGGCTATGACCATGATACTTTTTGTCTGACAGTGAACTATTTCTCTCCCACCTGAGTTGTTGCTGTTGTTGTGAAGTGAAAATGTGATTATTGATGAGTGAGTTTGTTTAACAGTCTTCTAAAAAATTGTGAATGAATTGACAGAGTGGCAGGAAGAGGCTAAAAATTATTTAAGAAACATAAGAATAATACACAGAGCAGGTTAGAAGAATATTTTGAAGATGCCCTTAAACTGAATTCACAGACAACCTCCTGCCTGGGTGATGATACTTAAAACATGTCTAAGATTTGGGCCATGTATAGAGCAACCTTCTAAAAAGCTCTAAGCTCTCTAATTGAGGAAGAAACTTGGATAACAGGTGTGGAGGGATAGAATGTAAGAAAACAAAGATGGTGCAGAAGGTAGTCTCACACCTGAGGAGCTGCAGCTGTACTAATCGCCAAAGATTAGGGACAGGCCTGCCCTTAATAGGCCACAGCTGTGTCCAATAAGAAGAGCGCGACAAAAGAGTGGGTTAGCTGGTTGAGGAGAGAGTTGGGGTTTGTTGGCTGTGCTGTGGAGAGAGATGGAGTTTGTTGGCTGTGCTGTGCAGTGAAGAGAGTTGGAGTTGTTGGCTGTGAAGACGAAGGAGTCATTGCTGTGAGGAGCTGCCCATGAGAAATCACCGAGAAGGCATGAAACTTTTGAAATAAGATGACAACAATCATGTGTCTTTGAAATCTGGAGGCAATACTGTCTACAGGAGCTTGACATCAAAGTTTCCCCAGCTTGTGTGCGTGCCCATGATACATGCAGAATTTTTTAAGTGGGTTAGAACTTTTCCTGCCTTTGCAGTGCCCAAGGGATTTGCATATATTCACCCTTCTATAAAAATACCAAAGTATTTATTTCTAGTTAACTGGGTAGTCTTTGCACAACCTTAGAGCTAAATGCCAGTATATACATTTGCTTTCAAAAAAAGAAGACATTTAAAGAAAAATAAAATAACAAAAAAAAAAAAGAAAATCATATCACATATTAAAGGTTATGCAAAGCCTGAAATTAGAGACAAAAATATCTACTGCTTAATGCAGAACTTACATCTTACATGTTTAGATAAGGAACAATTTTGATTTATTTTGAATCTGTCTGTCATGTCTTAACTCACAAAACCATGGTTTTTTTGTACTTTC
Organism: Haemorhous mexicanus; assembly: GCF_027477595.1. Lineage (NCBI taxonomy): Eukaryota > Metazoa > Chordata > Aves > Passeriformes > Fringillidae > Haemorhous > Haemorhous mexicanus. The sequence goes on from NC_082343.1 coordinate 53,872,905, forward strand.
TTTGTTCTTCAGAACATTTTCTTGCTACACTACTTCCTATGCTGGGTCTAAGCCACTATATTAGATTTTTTGCTCTGGTCTGACAGGAAAATCAGGAATTGTCACAAGACTGTAAAGCCCATAGCCAAGAAAATTATCAGGTGGTTGGTGTACAGAGTATGTCAAGAACAACACAAGCAAAGGTTTCTTTCTGTTTCCTGGCAGAATGCGCTTTTGTCACTTTCCTGCACAGAGTCATTTTATTACAGCTATTAAGAAACATTGCATGGGGTGCTGAAGTTGTAAAGAAGATGAAATGGAATGGTCCTGTAGAAGCCAAATACGTTTGTGGAGACATTCCAAGTCCTAAATACTAATCTTCTGTATGGCAAAGGTCATTTATGTGTGTATATGGTTCAAAGAAAAGATATTGACAAAACAGAAATACTGGTAATTTTATAGTATTACATACCGAGTTCATGTGAGACAATGAAATAATTTTCTGCTCTCACATTTACTTTAGATACTAAAATTCTCTTTGGAGCCTAGGCAATCATTGTCCTCCTGCTTCTGATTCAGGGACAATCATATATAGAACACGTTCTGACAGTGCAGTTCCAAGGACTGGGAAGAATACTTCATGTTGAAACCAACACTTATCTGTCCAAATATATCATCTACATTTGGCTTCTGCTTTCCACTGAATTAGAAGGGTTTGCAGTGCTTTGATTGGGCATATGGTCAGAGTTTTCATGGGTTTTGTTACAGATAATAATAAAAAAATGCTTTTTGTCTAAGGTGCTGTTGTGGTTTAACCTTAACTGCCACTTAGCCCTGCACATTCACTCCTCACTCTCCCTTGGTGGGATGGAGAAGAGAACCAGAAGAGTAAAAGTGAGAAAATTCATGAATTGAGATGGGGAAAGCAAAAGCCATGTATGAAAGCAAAGAGCAAAATGAAGAAAGTAAATGGGTTGGGGACACAAAACACCATCACCCCTTCCTTCTTCTTCCTCTAGCTTTATATGCTGAGCATGACATCATACAGTGTGAGATCAGCTATCCTGACTGTGTCTCTTCCCAATTTCTTGTGCACCTGCAGCACCCTGCTGGTGGAGTGGTGTAAGGGGCAGAAAAGGCCCTGGCATTGTGCAAGCAGTGCTCAGCAGTAATGGAAACATCCCTGAAATATCAACAGTTTTCAGGACAATTCCAAAACGGAAGAAAATTAACTCTATCCCAGCCCAACCAGCACAAAGGCTTCCTTAGTTCTCTTCTACAACATCTGAGGCAAAAAGAGAGCATAACCTTCTTGTATGTTTACTCCTCCAAAAGCAATAAATGTCTTGAATACAGTACTGCATTTCCCCAAAAATTATCCATAAGTATTTTAAAAAAATGCTGCTGTTCTTCTAATACCAAATTTATGTGGTTTTTTATTGCAGTTTTCTTGCACAACAGTTAATACTTGGATATTTGGTGCTCATAAGCAACTGCTTATCACTGGCTTGTCAGAGAGGGACTGGCACTGCATAGTGTGAAATTCTTTTTCCACTGACTTAGCAGAAACTTTTATCACTTCTTGAAGTAGATCCAAACTTCACCTATGTGTCTTGGACCTTGGATAAATTTTACAGTTTCATTGAGGAAGTTTACATACACAATATCTAGATGTTTCAGACATCCCTGAATCTCCTTTCCAGATTAAAACCACAAATTCTCCTTGCTTTTGAATGACATATTTCAAATGAGAAAGTACTCAAGGAAGAGACCACTTATATGTCATGTTGAGAAGGTCTGTACTAAGCTGTTCCACTTCCAAAATCTCTTGATTTTCTAGGACGTTGTTGAACTAAATATAAACTGCCCCAGAATAACTGTGTGAGGAGAAGAATAATGCATTGCACATAGCAGTAGTCTTGCTGTGATGAATTTTGAAAAGCAGTGCAGGAGAGAGGTCTGGTCCAGCATGGACTGAAGACCTACATTCTGATGTTCCCATATATGTTCATTTTTCCAGAAATCTTTTTCTGTGATCAAACATGTGCAAGTTACCTTAATCTATACAGTCCTTTAAGTCACCTGGGTCTTATCTTCCTCATGCATTTTCCATTACCAGAATCAATGCTTTCCTTTTGGTATTTTTGATTTCAGGAATGAGAAGAAAATTATTCTGTCTCCGACAAGTCAAAGTTATTGCATTATTTATGGCAATTTTCCTTTCCCATCACTTTTCTTAAGATTTAGTTCATTTTAGAGCCCATTTCATACTTTTTTTGGTAATGCACATGAGATGCTTTCTGTATACTATATTTTTACTTTTATTTAAAAAAAAAATGGGTGGGTTTTTTGGTTTAGGGGTTTTTTTTTTTTTGTGCTTTTAGCCATAGAACAGTAACAAAAAACCAAAAGGAACTGAGAAACCACCAGTGCATTATTAGAATTAAACAAATAATTTTTTGGTTTGTATCACTTTTTTTGATTGCATTCTACTTGCATTGCATTCTACTTTGAGCTCTTTAATTGTCTGTATCTGTACACCTATATTTATTTATTCAGCTAAGTTTTTGGTATGCAGCGTAAGGCTGTATGAGTGTCTTTGGAGAACATTCTTACTACCTGACTAAGTGCCTCTTAAAGATTAGCTCAGCTGGTTAGAGCCTGCAGCTAAAAACTCCAGATTTTGGGTTCAAGTCCTGTATTGGCCTTTCATTTAATGATCCTCATGGGTCCCTTCAAGTAACACTATTCTTTGATTCTATATTTTAAGTCCAAACTTTAACAATTGCTGAATTTTAAGTTTTCTGTTTTACTCTGTAGTGCACACTTAGAGTGCCCATTATTTGTATAATTCCTGAATATTTCAAATTTAAATGAGGAATTTGTCCTGCTGCTTCATAACCCCTTGTGAATGCTATGTTCCATAAAAATTTCCATTCCTTCCTCAGCATAAATATAGCCTTAATTCTAGTGCTGCTTGAAAACGGCAAATGGGATTTTTTTTTTTTTGATGTCTTACTCACATATGATAAATTCCTCTGCAGCTTCTGTGAGAATATAACTTCCGTTGTGCAATTGAATGCGTGTGCTACTACACAGATGATACAAATGTATTGGACATCTGTTTCATGAACAATGTCTTGTGCTTGACAGAATGCAATATTATGGACGTATTCCTTCAAATAGCTTCAAAGCAAAAATAAAATTCAGCAAGGAATGAAGACTGTCTTTAGTTCGTTAATCTTCTGCCTCTATGCCCTGGTGGATTAATCTTGAGCTGTGAGCTTGGATAAATATGCCTGGCAAGAAAATGCTCTCACTCTTTCTTGTTTTCATTTCTTCTTTTATTTTTTTTTTTTTTTTTTAACTTTTAAGCTCTCTAGACTCTGCTGCCTAGAGTGCACAGACTAAAGTGTGCGTAATTATTTTCAATGAAGGACTCTCCAGTGAGATCTTCAGGTTCCATATGCAATTAGATTTGCTGGTGATTCTGTCAGTCATGGATTGGCATCATATACTTTAATTTACTCATGGAATGGAAGTCTAATTTGCAAAGTTAATTCAAAGGCAACTTTTATTTACCAAATTTTCAGGTAAATGGGGAAATATTTTGGTCATTTTAGGGAGTGGGGCTCAATCAAGGCAAATAGGAAATTGCATTTGCTGTTCACTCACTTTGTTTTTATCTGTTTTTATCTAATTGTTGACTCTAAGATGTGCTCTAAACTCTAAAAGGGATGCTGTCTGGTACATATCGCATCATCACTATTTTCAAATATAACTTCCCGCACGTGCATGGTCAGATATAAGGAGCTGATGCAAGCAGAATCACAGGATCACAGAATGACACATACATACAAGTCAGGATAAACACTTCTGTTGTTCATCCTACTGTGCATGAGAGAAGCCTCCCTCATCCTAATATCCACCAGCTAAACAGAGTACATAAATATTCTTGGTAACACCTCCAGATGGACAAAAAAATAAAAGATAGTTAAGAGGGATTAATCCTTATTTTAGCATTTCTGAGTGTTTGACAGGCATTTTTTAATAATCTTCAAGGAATGCAGTATTTATGAATGGAGGTATACTATAAATAATACATTTAAATTTAAATACATACATTTTCAGACCTGGTATGGAAATTTTCTATGAAATAAGACACTGTTGCATGTAGATTACCTTATCATGTTCAAATGTGGAAGCAAAACGGATGATTGCTTGGACAACAAAGAAGGCCGTATTTGGTGCAGCTTAACAAAGGAAAGTAATGTGAAAAAGAAATGTGAAAATCATGTTTCTCTTCCTATCTTTTATGAATCAGTTAGAGCTCTTTGGCTTACTCAAGAGCCAAAGATTACTGAACCAGCACTTCCATAGAGAAGGAAATCAGAACCTCTTTTAAGGAAGACGGGGGGTAAATTTAAACATTTTCCTTAAGACAAATAATGTAGGCGGGTTTTTTTTTAGGCTCAGAACACTTTATGTCTTATATAGTTTTCTGGTTTATCCAGAATGTCGCCACACATATCGTGTTTCTTCAGTTTCCTTTTTTCAGCCCCCCAAAAGCAGTTATACAATCAAGAAACTTATACTACTTTTATATCAGATGAATCTTCCATTCTGAAATTGTAACACTTTTTGAACTAAATGATTTAAAAATTATGGAAATGAGGTGAAAAAATATTATCTAACACTTGTTTAATATCCAAATTAAATTATGGAATAATTGCAGTACAATACAAACCTAGAGTTTAAAACAGAATGCTTTTCTTTATTCCACGGTGAAATGGAAGAAGGGGTATGTTTTTATCTATTTGTGAACATTCCAAATACAGGAAAATGAGGTTGAATTCATGGAATAAGTTATTCACTGCTAAGTATACACTGCTCTAGCATCAATAGAAAAATCAACCACAAATGTACTGCATTAATTTAACAACGTGAATGGGAAGTGTAGCTGTTCGATGATGCACATGAATACAAGATGCTAAATTGTATGAAAATGGCCTCAGGATATTGTTTCAGATTCTGTATTGGTTTCTGTATGAATAACACTGCTGCAGTGGAAAACAAAAGAAAACAAACAACTCTGAGTTTTTCTACTGGTAAAAAATATATCAGATAAAATCCAATATTCTTAGTTCAGGATCAGGAGTTCAAGTTAAATTATAAAAATTCACTTGGGCAATTGCTTTATTTTTTGTTCTGTTATCCTGGATATTTGTTTGTTTGGCAAAAAAAAAAAAAATTCTTCACATCTCACTTCTCTTTTTGCTTTGATCCTTCAAGTGGGCCTAATCCCATGTTTGTAATAGCCTAATCCTCCAATATGGAAATTAATGTGGTGTCACACATACTCAGCTTTATGTAGTTACAGTGCCAGAAGGGATAATGAGCCTTGAAAAGAGCATGACATTATAAAAATAAAAATAAAAATAAAAATTAAAATAAAAATAAAAATAAAAATGAAAATGAAAATGAAAATGAATAAAACCCAAGCAAATAAGTAATCTTTTAAATAAATATCTAACATGTGGCAAAAATTGCGTAATGTTACTGAAAACATCATTTTCTCCTCTGGGTTTCAAAGATCACACTTCTTTTTCCTTTCTTGGGCTCAACACAAAGACATATATTTTGATTTCAGAGCACTAAAAAGGCATAATCTTCTCAGTGAAAAAAATATGAAAAGGCATGGATATTTTCCTAAAATAGTCACAGGAATCTTTGGGACGTTTTTGGAAATAAATCCTAACATTTTCAACGACTCATTCCCCTGGGAAAACACATAAGGAAGGGAGAGAGCAACGGAAATGCCTCTTACCTTTTGGGAGGTTGGGGTGAAGTTCTCAGGCAGATCCCATAGTAGATTCACCATCTCCATAACTTGTGCAAATGTGAAGGGGTAGCCATCTTCGTCTCATCAAAGGTCTCTTGGACTCTTCACAGGCTCACAGGTCTCGGGTCACAGACGTATTTCTGGAGACCTTTTGACTTAGGCTTACTGTTAGGTTAGTAGTCCTAATATCCCTCTTGAAAATTACTTTCCACTGTGCATGTTTGCCTCTAGATGTTCAATACACCCTCATGAAAATCTTTTCCTCTATGCTTTTCTTTTCCTTTTGAATATTTTTTTTGCTTAGCCCTGTGTTAAATGCTAAGGGAAGAAAAAAAACCAAAAGAAACAAAGAAAAAAACCCCAAATCCCCAGTCTTTTAATGTACATTCTATTTGATAAAAGTGTCCATAATTATTTTGCTGATACTGTAAATCTGCAAAGAGATTGAAAGTAACTTTAAGATTCATTTTAATGGGGTTTCTCAGGGGAACTGAACTGTAAAATCATTGTCTGTAAGTCCATTGAAGAACTTGTCCCTTCATTCCACATCTCTCTTTCCCAACAGCACTTAGAAATGTGTTTTTAATTATCTTGAACATCTGATTAATTTCTACATTGCAAACTGCAGTCCTGGTGGGAAGATACTTGTCAAGACGTAGCAGGAATAAAATACATCTTGTCTGAGAAGTATGGAATATGGCTAGTCCAGTTTTCAACTCTTTCATTACTGTTCTTAAGCTTAATTTTTTTAAGCACTAATCTCAAAATATTGCTGGCAAAGAGTTTATTTGGTAGTTCATTATACAGCCCAGCAGGCAGTGAAATCAGCAAGAGCTTGGGCTTGTTGGGCTGCTCCATATGTTTATTTGCTAGCATGTACAGAAAACAGTCTCACACAAAGATCCTGAAAATGCTGACTCCAGCAAATATAGACTGACAGGCTGGAAGAGAGGGGGTGGAGGATGGGGACTGAAATGCAGATGGGAAATTTCTCACCTGACAGAGGAGAAAGACATCAGGGCCTAGAATGTACCCACAGGGATATGGGTACCAGCCCTGGTATCTTATGGGACCAGCCCTCCCTGAGATCCCTTAAGCTACCCTCTCCTTGTGGCATGGCAATGCCCCTTCAGCCTTGGCTGGGGTTTGGCCCTCAGGCTGCCCCACAGCTGTGGGCTGACCTCCAAAACCCACAGAAACCTGTGGCAACAAGTCAAAGACAAATCAGCCCTGCAGCCTTCTCTAATGCTCCAGCATCCAGAGCTGCCCCTGCCCCTCTGCTTCCCACGCTGCTCAGTGGGATAGGGTGAAGATATGGGATTTTCTGGATGACAAGAAGACTGATGTCCTTTCTAAGATTCCCCATTCCCATTCAGTTCCACCTCAGTGATCAACTTCAGCAGTACAAGAGAGGCAAAAAGATGATGAGCACTGCCAAAGTGGAGGAATCGAATGGGAAGATTTTTGATACCATGTATACTGCGACTATTTTAGTTTTATTTCATTTTCAGAGGGCAGCTTTAGGGAGTTCCCCTTGTTAAATCAAGGACATAATCCTTCCTGTTAAACCAACACAGAAAAGAATAACTGAGCTAAAGTTTCTAGTCTCAGAATCCACATGAAAAGCCTCCAGGCAGCTCTTCTCCCAGACAAAGTGATCAATTGGAGGCTGCTTTAACCACAACAGGTGGCCTTGGATCGCACTGCTCTTATTTTTCCCATACTGAATGTCACAGACCATTGCAGCAGCGCATTGAGCAACATGATGGGCCTCTGTAGCTTTAGTTGTTCTCCCGAGCTCCTTCAAATAAAGAAAACCTTGTTCAATGAAGTATTTTGTTGTGGTAGGACTTTTTAATATATTTCTAGAGGTCAGGTATACCTTGTGCTTAGAAGGGATTGGTAGAGACTACAGTAAATCCATGATGGCTCTAAATTCCCAGAAGGTGTCATTAGTAATTTTGTACTGAAACCGGAAGATTTTTGACTCCTAAACACATGGGCTTTTTATGCGAGTGGCAAATCAACAAAAAAGGAAGAAACCAGGTTTTTAGAGACATATAAAAAACTATGGAAAATCATCTGTATAAAGTACAAATTCCCAGAAAAACACAGCATTAGCAAATAGTGCAAAAGAATCTAAAGAGACATTTAGCTGAGATTATCTCTCCCCTGGATTTGTCCCCCAAATTCCTCCAAAGAAAAAGACATACTTGTGAGAAAATTTCAGTTGAAAACTTTCCTTTAGTAAAACACATAACCTGGAGACTTACTCCTTCATATTTAGAAATTTCTAGTACTTGGTATGCTAGTGGTGAAGTACTGAACTATTTTACTAACTAATAATCATCCTGTAAAATGGAGTTCATTGCCTGTAATATCCTACCCTAATGGCTCTGGCTGTTGCTAGAGTAAAATGTTTCTGAGCACATAGAAATTCAGAAACCTCCAAAAAACTTAGGACATTAGCAAGTAGTAAAGGCAACGTGTAACACCTTGATATTCTAAAGCCTTTAAACTGGCACATATTTTGGCATAACTTAAGTTATCATTTGGTGTAATAGATGCTTGAAGACATAGATTAGTCACTTGTCATAAGTTTTATACTCTCCAAAATACTTAAAGGAATATTTAACAATTTCCATTACACTTTCGCTGTACCAGATTCCACTGACTTCAGATGATTTTATAGACTAGAGTAAAACTCAGGTTAAAAATTAAAATTCTATTTTTTACTTCCCCATACTGTGAATGTCATCCCGACCTTTGGATATGCCACAAATTAAAACAAGTCCCATTACTTAAATTCCTCAATCAAAGTTTTTAAAGTAACTTTGTGAATTGGCTGCTACCAATTAGATCTAAATGACAGAACACTGAAAATAAATCCTACATTTTTGAACAACTCCCCATTCATCTAAATTGCAGAGGAGGACAGGCTGTTTCTCATACAGAGCAGGACAAATGAAATCAAATACATTATTTCATGAAATAATTTGAGCAAAAGAAATAATTCAATATTACTAGATTATTCTAGAATAGCTCCTATGAAACTATTGGGAAGAACAGACTTCCGTGAAGTCAGTTCTGGCACTTAGTTTAATTCATGGAGGTCAGGAAGACAAGTCTATCTGCTTGGATAGTACATCATTCTTGTGCACTACAGAAGAGTCTTTGAAGAAATGGGTGCTGAGCACAAAGGTTTAATACTCCTATGTTCTTTCAAATACAGCCCAGTGTCAGTTTGACTATTTGAATGTGCCTGTGCCTGTAATTGTTCTGCCTAGCAATGTATGAAAGTATGTAAGACTAAAGTAGATTAGAAGAAACAGTCTGTAACTTTCACGCTACCCTATACCCTGAACAACCTGATCCAGTTGGGTGGCATCCCTGCCCATGACAGGAGGATTGGAACTGAAAGGTCTTTAAATTCCACTCCAAACCAATGCATTCTCTGGTACTGTAGAAATGCCAATCCAAGCAAGATAGCAGTAAAGATTTCTGTGAAATTTGCTGTAGACCAAAAATTTTAAGATTTACACTCACTTTTTCCTTTACATCCAGGTTGCAAAAGAAGTTAATTCCTCAGGAAGCAATGACATGGCATGTCAGCTCTGTCCTGCCTCAGTGTAGGATATCTTCTAAAAATAGCGCAGTGCACTAACACATAATATCAAAATTATGCATTCTAGTACATTTCTCTCTTCCAAGATAAGCAAAACCAAGACTGATAAAAAATGCTGCTTTTGCCAAGTATCAATATCAGCAGCAGGAAAGGTGCTCAAAGGAAAGAACAATTTTTATTTCATAAGAAGCATTAAAAAATTAGGCTGAATTCTTTAAAGATATTGCAGCAATGAGATGGAGATGCTTTGGTCAGTCAGAATAACCCTAAGTAGTTGTTATTTATATTCATAGCTGGTTTTATTGAACAATTCTTTATGGTTTTTTTTCAAAATAGTTATATGTTTCAATTGTGCAATTGGTGATTATTAGTAAATCAGAACACGGGAACACCCCTGATGGAATAAGGACAAAGATGACAAAATGACATAGACCCCTAAGCCTTTTTGAGTATTTGGCTCTATTTAGCTCTCATTCCAAATGCATTAAAAAAAAAAAAAAAGTAAAATACCACTATCTCATGGGTTAGGAATATTTTTTCTGTTTTGTAATATTTTAGCTTAACAGTGCATAAAAATCTCACTAATAATGCAAAGTGTTTTATTCACACCCAATAGCCCTAGCCTAATAAAATATATTGTCCCATGTTTTTAAAGGAAGTTTGTCTGCTTTAACATGGATATTGAATTAAAGAGCCCTAAAAGGAGGCTGTTTCAAAGGGCAGACAATTACTCTTTCTGAGAATTGGTCCTCTTTTGCATGCCACAGATTTACTAGTCATATTAAGAAAAACTTGACCCTGGGTCTCTAAATGTTTTCAGAACGAGGGTTGCTGATTCCAATGTCTACGTTTATTAATCCTAGCTATGATTATTAGCCCCATATAAGGTAAGCATTTTCAGATTATGATTTTAATAACAGTAATTCTGGGTGAGGCTTTAGCTAAACTGTCCAACTGAAATCAGGGTTATGATCCTTTCGTAGCTGAGGTTAATACTGTAAATACCAGTTATGACCCTTGCTGAAGGACCGCTTCAGTAATTCACTGGAGTGAAATTACCTCAGTCTCTGGAAATGAAGATGCTCTAAAGGTTCTGGCAAGAAAGCATACAAAGTAATAATCGGGCATCAGTGCCACAGAATGGGATAATGTAATCTTCAGTCTTGCTTAATTTTAGGAATATAAAGATTTCTTTCTTTCTAAAAATTCAGATTAAAGGGAGAAATAAATTTTGTAATTTACACCTCTGACATTAAGCTGAAAAGCAGCACTGCAGACACCTGCTTCAGAATTGTCATTGTTTCCATGGTGCTACTTTCCATCACCTATTTTTAATAGTTTACACAACAAGATCAAGGGTGTCCCAGCTGTTACTGCCACTGTTGCTAAGCAACCTTTAAATCAGAGTTCAAGAAGACAAAGAATCATGCTTGAAAAATTTCTCAAGTGTCTGCTTTCCCCTTTCTTCTTCTGTCTACACTATTTTTCAGATGCCATGTTTTCTGTTCCCTTTTTTTCCCCCCTTTCAAATACTGTGTGAATCAATCATAGTCTCCAAAAATAATAAGCCACCTTCTAGCTACAACAGTCACTGTTTTATGCCGGAGAGGAAGTTAGGGCATTAAATAGAGGGCTTAAAGCATTTACCTTTTTTATTTTTTTTCAATTAAATCCAAAAATATTTTTTGAGCTCTGCAACCTGCTGCTGCTGTTGTGTAACATCTGTGCATGACTGCATCATGGACTGACACCCCGATCAATGGAGAGAGATTCAAAGCTTGCAGGGAATTTCAATGCCCCCTCTGTGCCTTCTGGAATCTTAATGCTGTCACCTGCAAAAGCCTCAGAGGTCGAAAACACACAGCAAGAAGGAAAAGTTAGCATAGGTGAATCTGGAGAAGTCTGGGGCTGGATCTCTGTCCTGGAATGTCATTATTTTTCAAACTTTGTTGCTCAGCCATTAGCATCCCTCCCCCTGCACTAATAATTGTATGACAAACAAACAGAAGCATGTCTTTCTAGTTAGATACATTAGCTGTGCTAGTGTTAAAAGTAAAGCAGTGCTGTGGAATGTACAGATCAAGAAAAATCCTGTATTTCATTTAAAATCTTTGTTTGGCTCAATAGCCTTCCTCTTATTTAACCCAAACTTCAATGTATCCAAGTATTTTTTTTTCTGTTGTTTCCTAGATCCTCCCTTTTCTGCTCTTGCAATTCTAAATGCTTCATCCCACTTCATACCCACTCGATCTCATTCCCTTCTTTGCAACTCTCACTACAAGCCACTAGGGCAGTGTTTATTCTTTCTTACCTACTCTTGTAAATTTATTCTACAGGATTTCTTTTCTTTGCAAAACACTGTCTTAATAAATTCTCTTTCAAATTCTGCAGATGACATACTCTTTTTGTAACTGCTCATCACCTGTTCACACTTCCAAAGCCACCATTCTCACGAACTATGCTGTTTCTGGGTTTTTAAACTTCACACTAGTCCATAGTTTTCCAATCAGCAAAACAATTTGTTAATGTCATATAAGCATTTCAAACAGTTTGTTTTCAATAATTTACAATTTTTTTTCTACTCAGTTTCCAGTTTTTAAAAAATTCTTTGCAAATTCAATGTTTATAAAAGTTTGTTGGTCATAGAGGCAGAACTGTGGATGGCTCCATCACCTTCCCTGCCACACTGGTGCCTCAAAAGCAATACTCAACTTCAGAAGCTGACTAGAAGGTAAAATAGCTTTTTCTGTGTGTTTCTTCAGCCCTCAGCCTGTTTCACCTCTTTATAGAGACTTCCTCATGAAGACTGCCAGTTGCGATAGCACTACTTAATTTATTCTTGTTTATTTTCTTGCTTATTTTCAGGAAACAGAAGGAGGGGGACAAATACCTTACAGAAATGTTGATGATCTGCCAGATGATGCAACATTTGGTCTCTGTCTTCTTGGCCAGACAAAGAAGCTGACACAGAGAAATAAGTTACTCAGTCTGTGAAGGCATTTGACCTTTATTTTCATTTCATCTATGTTGGTGTAAATTAGGAGGAACCTCATCCCAGTTACAGAACGGCCAGCAATGTAAAATTGCTGTAAGTAGAAGAGTTGACACTTGGACTTTTATCCAAAAAGTAACTCCACTGCCAGTGTTTAATGTGCTCTCTAAAGTTGGTACCAGTATACTGAGTAAATTAATAGATTGTGCTCCAGATTTATTTCATTGATTTCTGTGAATCCTGCGAAGGAAAGATAGTCTCTTAAAACTCCTAGGTAGAAACTTACAGATGGCAGTATATCTGTCCTCACTAATACTCTAAAAACACTTTATGGTTTTGTCTGGGTCCTAAACTCTAGATATTGTTATCTCAAAATTCTGAAGGAATATACTCCAGTTAAATGAATGCTGTTGCCATTTTAATTCCTATATCAAGCCCAAGGCTGTGAATAGGAAATTTTCTGGCAGACTCATTTGGAAGTTGTGAAGTCTGCCTTATTGAAGCAGAAATATGGTAGCTGAAGCTCCTTATTATTATTCTGCAAGGTGTTTTTAACACCTTTGCAGTTAAATATCTTCTTCAGAGTGTCTGTGTTTAGCAGAATTTTCTTTACAACCATTAAATGAACAAGCTTATTTAAGAATGGCAGCAGAATGGAGGCCCAGGTCTGCACCCCTGGCATCTGACTTGGGGGCTGAAGGCACACCAGCCCTGAGGACTGAGGAAGAAAGGTTAAGAGTGTGATTAATACCCTCTTGCTGGAGGAGTCTGTGCCTTGGCTCACCCTCCAGAGACGAGCACAGTTTTACAGCGTGCAGCTGGATGTCAGCATCCAAAGCCAGTGCTCGGGCACCAGCAGCTGCCAGCCCTGCCAGAGACGGAGCCTCTCCGGCAATGGCACCGTGCAGCAAGCACAGAATTGCTCCTGAACAGCTCCCAAGAGCTGTTAGCATGGTTGTCTCAATAGTCAGCTGCATGGCAGTAATTCCTCAGCATTCAAATTATTGATCAGGGCCTCTCTGGGCTAAGCACTGTGCAAGCACACAATGAGAGCAGGGCTGTTTTTTCCCCTGAATGGCTGTAGAGGTTCCTGCAACACACACTCACATGAGCATTCCCTCACACTAACAAGAGGTCACGGGGAATATTGCTGCAAATACGTGTGCTTTGCTTTCCTGCTTCGAATCCTGTGCAAATTAGGATCCAAATCATGAAATGAGAGATTAAATTTACGGTGCAGCACAAGATAAACAAATGAATCAAGGGTGATTTAATCAAATACTGCACCATTTTACATGCTCAAAGCAGTTCAGCACAGCTATCACTCCTGGCATTTCAATTTCTGTCACTGTGTAAGACTGAATCAATATTAACAATGCTGGCATAATACAAATGATAATAGCTTAAAACTCATATTTTCCTGACAGAATTTGATCTCATGACTTGGATTGCAAAGGTTCTTCCTAGAGTCTGTTAGTTGCACTATGTGACAGACACAATACTCTTCAACTCCTACTCTTTTCATGGTAATATCAACAAAAGGAAAATTATTATATTAGAATAGAGGTGTATCTCAAAAGCACTTCAAAGATCAGGACAAAGAATCTGAAGACTTCAGACCTCTCATGGGTCAAATATTTATTAATGTTAATAAGTCTGCAATTTCATTGATGGGCTTCAGTTTTTTTCATTTAGCAAGTCTTCTGTTGAAACCATCAAAGAGTAATTTATAAGCATTTGTTCAACTCCTCATAAATCACAAGTCATCACCTTAAAGAACTCTGTAGAGAATTTTTTTATGACTAGACAGTATTGCAATATAATTAGGAGAATCAAAGAATTTTTAAAGTGGTCCTGAAGCAACTAAAAGATAGCTGCACAAATAAGCAGAGAAATGTTAAAACAGTAAACATAAAGAAGAAACATTTTCTTGCTCTTTTCACAGATATCATATTGCATTCATTATTCTAGTTCTGGAAAACAAGCCACTGATGACCAGGAACAATCCATTTTCCCTCACTGCTGTTTTCTAATTACTTCTGAGCACTGAAAATTCCAGCGCTGTCACTCAGTTGTAGAAGGAGTCCTTTCAATTGTTTTCCTTATTTCAGCAAGTGTCCAGTTGGCCTGCTACCCACATGTGTATCAAAAGTCTGCGGTGCTCTCATTGTGGTGCTGCCTTTTAGCTATGCTGAATAAGTCAGATATTTTACACAGCAACAGACTGCAATGAAATGCACAAGCCATTAGCACAGATGTACTTGGCAGGACTTTTTCTTTCCTGCACTGTCTGGTTCAGTATTCCTAAATTGCAGGTGTGATTCATTCACTTCTGAGACCTTCAACTTACTAGATATTCATACGAATATACACACACATACATACATGTGTGAATATAAACCATGTGTATACTTTAGAGAGAGACAAATGTACAGGTGAGTTAATATCCATAAATGCTGTAAGGTCAAGGATTCACAAATCACATTAAGAAAGACTAAGGGAATCTGATCACTCGGTGTTCTGAATATTTTTTAAGTAAAACATGCAATGAGGGGCAGGGAGAGCCACACCTAAAGCTCAGAAAAAGAACCTTAGGGCTACTATGGACTTCTTTAGGTATTATATACAATTATGAAAAAAAGGATAGCAAGGAGGGTTGTTTGGGTCTGCATTTTTCTTCCTTGTGTCTCTTTAATTCTGGCAATTCAGCAACTATTTTATGCTCAGAGATCTTTTACCCCTTTACTCCAGCAGAGAGTAATGCCATATTTCTACAGTTTCATAGGTACTATATCTTATTCTATAAGCCAATCCTGATATGCAAACAGTAAAACTATTTTATTTTGACCTACTTCCACAACCCTTAACTTATGCAGAAATACCTGATTAATTAGATAGCAATATAAAGACTCAGATCTCATTTTATAGTAAACTATTACTGAAATCTTGAAGAAGCAGATTCCAGAAGATCTTCAAAAGCTCAGGCTGCACTGAGCAGATTTCCTACAGCTCAGGAATGCACTGGGGTGAGGGTTCAGGCACATAATTTTAAAGCCCAGGAATCAGCTGGAGTGAGATGAGAAAGGACCTGCCAAAGAAAAGTGGTAGGATTCCTTGAGCTTTATTCTATTAATTCTGTTTGGAAAAAAAAGGAATAAATATATTTTTTTGCTAGCTAATGGGCAATTATATTGCCCATGACCACAATGCTAAGTGTTTTGTGAAATTTTGGATATAAATACAATTACTGTATTATTTGTTGATCCATAACAGAGGAAAGGCTAAGTAGCTATGTTCTTATTATCTTCTACATAAAATAAGGATTAAAACTGTGATCAGAAATTTTATGTTGTACTAGATGTTGGGATTTTTTTAAATAATAGATGACTACTATTGTTAATAAAATTGCAGAATCTTCCTCTTTCTCTAGGTTCTATGTAAATTTAAGAGTGAATTTGTGGTAATATGTTCAACTTCCTACAAAATACTGGATTTAATAGATTGGATTTAGGATTTAGCCGTAACTTTATGCTTTGTTTGACTCTTTTTCCTTCTTCCTCTAGGAAAAAGCATACCTCCAAATGCAGTTCTTAACCCAACCTGTGAAGTAATGCTCTGTTGCACTCCTTATTCCATAGAATATACTTTGACAACATTTGTAATTTCTTGTAGTCTTTTGTCATCTATTTAGTACATGCCATTGTAAGGATCAAATAAATGCTGATCTTGTTTCTCCTCAACCATATGGTTCAAATAAAAGTGTGCATTTCAGTCAAGGGAAACATTTGTTCTTCATGAGTCCTTGTTGGATTTGAGGAAATAGCATGCATTTCCACAAAAAATGCTTTCTTTCAGAAGACAACATTTTGATTTCTGTCCCTATTGCCTACTTCCAATTGAATTTTATTTCTTTTTACCTCTCTTTCTTTGGAGTCAAAAATAGATCAGAAAGTTCCAAGGATCCAAACATGTATTTCATTACCTGAATCTGCTGTGTTTGATGACCAGGGCTCTGGAATCTCTGATGCCTCTCTCATTTGGCTGTACCCAGCAGCTGCTTTGAGTCTGACAGGATCAGTCAGCTAAAAGTGAAGGTGGAGCTGGAGTCTATTTGAGTATGGAGGCAAATTTAATAGAATGCTATTGCAAGCCACTAAAGGAGAACTAGAAGAATTTGAATCAAGCATTCCAGATTAATGTTGCAGTAGGAGCTTTGAGCAAGACCTTTAAAATTAGTTTCTAGATTGGCACATGGATTAAACTAAAGCCTTAAATGAAATGAGTTCAGAATGCAATTATTGAATGCAATGAATTTCAATTTCTAATGAGTAGAAAAATGACAAATCTAGACAAATCAAAGTGACTATTTGGTATTGTCCACAATAGTCTATAGATGAGATTGAAGTTGTAACTTTGTTCTGTGTCACAATCACAATCTCTACTTCAATCCTTTTCCCTTCATGCTCATTCTGAGTCCTATACTGAGTCAGTTCCATAATATAAATATTTCAATCATTTAACTATGATTATTTTTAAAGCCATTGCTGAAATAGAAAGGAGTATCTCCCAGCACTGTGTATTCCTATAAGGCCTTTATAATCAGGATGATCGCTTAATTAGCATGTTTGTTTCCACTGGGGTATACCAATTAAGAGATATAACCACACTGCTGTACATTCCTCTTAATGCTTTTCTACATTTAAAGTAGGATCACACATTTCAGCAGGTGTAACTTTTAATGGTAACAGAAGATTTTCCAAAGGATATTGAGTTATTTTGCCATCTGTTTCTTATGCTGGTATTCTTAAATTACTAGAAACTAGACATTAGGTGAGGTGTTTTTCAGAGCTTCCAGAATATTAACTTTCTTTTATAGTTTTCACAGATACATTCAAGCTAATATTTTAATAAAAATACAGCTGTCCTGACTAATGATTCCTCAGAAGTGCTATTTTCACAGATTAGACATCCCAAGTCATTTTGTGTGCATATTGTGCTGGGTAGTTACAGCAGAAATATGTTTTCTGAAAAATTATTATGTTGCATCCTTTGCTTCTCTCTACTCCGAACATGAAGCTCAAAGCTTCTTCTGCCTTTTCTATTTTCAATGCTGTAAAACGTTTGATTGTGTTCATTATGACCTTGCTAAAAAAAGAGACAAATAACACAAAGTTTACATTTATTTCCAATGAATATTGAGCAGAACAGAGTTGTCTAAATTGTTATGCTGGCTTCACTACTGTTTAAACTTATTGTGTCACATTCTTATATCTCACTTTAAAATCTGTTTCATACTGTGAGACTTCGTTCTCTTCTAGAAGGACAAATTTCAAAAAAGGAGGCTTTAAACACTCTGAAGTGTTTAATACATAAAGTATTCACAAAAGCGTCCATTAAAAATGTCTAATTATTCTGAAATTTGCATTAACAAAAGTAACTGGAATATATTAAAAAATGCTTTAAACTATGTGTGTACATTTCCCAGTGTAGTGCTATAAAGAGTATCTATGATTTTCAACTAGATTTCTGCTAATTGCTCTGTTATACACCTACTTAATTCATTTAGAATTATTATGTCTACAGAAGACACTATTAAAAGCACAGTGTTGCAAGTCTCAAGCACAATTTCTGCAATATCTGGCTGCCTCATGTGTCTCCCATTTTAGGTCTGAGTCTTGAGCAATCACAGTATGTTTTATAGTCTCATTTTTTAGCAATTGCAGTATTACAACTGCTAGAAGGTTTTCCAAATCATTCTCTTCAATAATAACAGCTTAGTTAGTGGGCAGTTCTGACCACTCTCCTGTTTTTGTAATGAGTGTGATGGTGAGTTAAAGTTAGTAGCAATTTTCATAAATTCACAACTCCAGGAGTTGGTATTTCAAGAAGAAGCATGAAATAAAGAATTGTGAGACAAAATTGATTCTGTTTCTCTTTCCATAGTACCTTTCAACTGAAACAGATTTATAAAAATAAAATTCCCTTTTCCATCCAATTTCCCAGTAGCTTTTGATTTATTTCACTGTTTTAGTGAAGTATATATATTGTGCTGAGGACTATATAGTCATTTTTCTGTAAAGCCTGTCACTGTAAAACTGTTTTTGCTTGCTGTTTTGCCAAACTAAAAGTATTAATTTTTGACCAGAATAAGTTTTCCCTCAAACTTGGATTGCATTGATTTCTTCCAGATATTAAAAAAAAAGGAATTTTATTTCTCAGAACAAATTGGACTGAATGATTTCTGCGTTTTTTGGGGATGGGCTGGGGTCCTCTGGGTTTTTGGTTCTGTTTTGGTTTATTTTGTGCAAGAATTTCACTAAAATATTCTGGTACATATAGAGAAGCAAAGACATACTATTTGGTTGGGGGGAATGCTAAAACCAAGCATTCTGCATGAGGTCTGACTCTCTCCAAACAGAGAGGGATTTTCTTTCCAAAATATTCACATGTGAATGCTCACTAGGGCCTTGACACAAGCAGACAGCCTTACTCCAGGAGGTTTCCTTTTCCATAAGGAGCTCAGTCTCAGAACTGCAGGACCTGGATAAGAGTTTACCTACAGATAAAGCTCAGACAGTCAGTCTGTCTTCTGTCTAATTCCCAATCCCTGACTCCATATAGAAAATATTTTGGGACTCAATGAAGAAATTAGTATGTATCAAAACCATTTCACCTTTACACATTTATTCTAAACAGACTGGTAGTTCATGGCAAAAGTGGTTTGAATTGGTATTAATTTCCAAATTAAGAACCCTAAATGTAGGCATCTTTTGGTAAGGATACACATGTGCAGTAAGTGGTTGACCTTCAGTTAATAGAATTAACAGCAATCTCGGGCTCAACTCAGTTGCTAAGGCATTGTCATCTAGTGCAATAAAAGCAGTCCCCGTTTTCCCAATAAGCATCCAAATCCCACCACCACAGAGCTATGAAACTTTCTTAAATCTGGTGTTATCACTCTCATTCCCATATCAAATGTTGTTGTCAATTGAATGGTGATCTTTAAGTGTGTCAGATCACAGAGAGTGATTCAGGTCATCCTAAAGCAGACACCAAGCAGCAGCCTGTTTAAGCTTAGGCTTGCCCTAGTTCTTGGTTTCTACTTCTCCAGGATATATTGTCATGCAAATAATTCGATTTTAAACAACAGGCATAGAATCCTTTATAATTATGCCTCATTCAATTGCAGCTTGTCATGTCAAACACAGGCCAAAAAATGAAGGATAAGACACCAGATGGGAAAGAGCCAGCATATATTTTCTAGGAAGAATGGATTCAGCAACATGCACAGTAAAAAAAAAAAAAGCATAAAACCATCCTTGCAGACAAATAATTTGTTATAGGCTTATGGTGATAATTTTTTGTTCTGCAAATTTTTGAGAACAGTTTTCTAATGCAATTTTTAATGAGAGTTACACAGGAAGATATGTTAATTCTGGTAGTTTCAAGGTGTGCCTTATTCTGAAGTTCTCCAAAATCATACATGTCACAGTCTTTAAAAAAGCCCAAACCAAAGCCACACAGATAAGGCATAGTGGAACACAGAATAATTTCTAGTATTTAATAATACATAGGAAAGAAACACAAGTGGCTACTCCTCATAAATTAAATGAGAATATGAGTTCTACAGCTTCAATTTCCCACAGGTCTAATTCCTCTCATCACAAAATTTTTGAGATGAGAGACTCAATATGAGCAGAAATAATATATGGAATGTAAGATAATTTCTCTCACTAAAGACTGAAACTAGAAGACTGATACAAAGATTCGGTGTGGGCATGTTGTGTTGATTCTGAATCGTTGTGCCCTGGCAGCCAGGAGGGCCAGCTCTGTCCTGGGGCACATCAGGCACAGCATGGCCAGCCAGGCAAGGGAGGAGATTGTCCCGCTCTGCTCTGAGCTCAGGTGGGCTCACCTCGAGTGCTAGGGGCAATTTTGGGCACCGCAATATTGAAAAAAACATTAAACTACTAAAGAGCGTCCAAAGGAGGCCCAAGGAGATGGTCAACAGCCTTGAGAGGAAGCTGTATGAAGAGTGGCTGAGGTCACTTGATTTGTCCAGCTTGGAGAAGAGGAGACTTAGAGGAAACCTCATGGCAGTCTACAGCTTCTTTGTGAGGGAAAAAGGTGGGGCAGACACTGATCTCTTCACTCTTGTGATCAGTGATAGGACTCAAGGCAACAGCAGGAAACTGAGTCAGAGGAGGTTTAGGTTGGATACTAGGAAAAGGTTCTTCATGGAGAGGGTGGCTGGGCACTAGAACAGGCTAGAACAGGCTCTCCAGGGAAGTGATCAGGCTCCCAGCCTGTGAGAATTCAAGGAGCATTTGGACAATGCTCTTGGGCACGTCGTGTGACTGTTGGATGTCCTGTGCAGGGGTAGGAGTTGGACTCAATGATCCTAATGGCTCCCTTTCAATTCAGCAAACTTCATAACTCTATGATAATGTCTCCAAAACTGGGACAGATTCCTGCATTTTTACTAGCAAACACATGCAAAAAATACTAAGCTAAGGCATATGATGATGCTTTTTTGAGGAGTAATTTCTAGTGAGCACATGATTTCTAGTGAGCACATGATTTCTAGTGAAATATTGACTGTATGAAGTCACAGTCAATATTTCAGTATGGATTTGTAACCTGAAATTAAATATTCACAGGATATGAGAATGATCCCTCTGTGCAATTACTACTTCTTAGAAAGGAAATATTGGGAATTTTCTCAAGGAGTTTTAAAGCAATTCATAGTAGTATAGAAATGCAGTTTTTTCCTACCTTTTCAACAGAAATTACTAAAAACCTGATATTTTCACCTACTTACTATACCACAACCTCCAGCAAGTATTCATCTGATCAATTAATTCTGTTGAGAATTCACAAGTTGATGTCTTCAAATATACTTAAAACTGCTTGTTAATTTTGTCACCAACAACTCCAGCATTTACATGAGTAACAGAAATTTACCTTAAAGATTATTTGTATTTGGCTTTTTAGGTAACTTTGGTTTCTATTACTTCAATAAAGAACAACATTAATATCTGCACAGAGACAGAAAATAGATGGAACTGAGCCAAGTTATCCATAGTAAGACAATTCCTACTTAGAATAACTATGATTCCAACAACAGCTATTAAATATTTTGCTTGTTTCTTATTTGAATGGCTGGTTTCAGCTTCTAGGTACTGACTATGGGTATAAGAAAAGCAAATGTCTTTACTTGTTAAGGAACCTGATAACCATTGATATTTTTTCCCCCCTGAAATACAACTACACTGTAATCAGCTGACATCTCCATCTTCTTCTTATAAGCACTGAAGCCTGCTTTGCAGAAGCATGAAGAATTTTCCCATTCACAGGCGGGTTTTTGTGGCACTTTGCCGAATTCTTTGCTAATGGTTCAGTTTTGCAGCATTATTTCAAGTAGTGGGAACACGGGAATTGTGAATGGCACTCAAACATTAAAACCTCTCTAAATCTTACAAGAAAAATTTCAATGTCTTGTTTCTGCTCTTCCCATTAGTCTTTTTGCCATAACATCTCACTGACAAGAGACGTTAAGTCGTTTGCCCACTATGGCTCTTATTTCCTCTCTGGAATCTTGATTTTTACTAGACAGCTCTATCTTCTGTATAAATTTCCTGCATCACTTACTATAAGATATTTGACTTCTTTTTTGATTCTGTTGGATCTGGCTGTGTATAAATGGTCCCATTTTACTCAGAAATCATTCATTGAGTCCCTTTCTGCATCTTCATCTTTATTACTAATTGCTCCAATCTGTTCAACATCCATCAGTTTTATCCATGATTTCTGGTTTTTTTCTGAACCATTTCTAGGTATGCTGCATAAGGGTTGGATGTTAAATAACCAAATATTTTTGGAGTTCCACTGGAAAATGTAGTGCCTGTTCTCCATTGACACGTACTCTTTTGAGATCCATCCACTGGATTTTCCAATGTGATCTGTTGATATTGTGTTGTGTTAATCAGAGTTCTGGGTCACCCTGTGTCCTGTGCCTATCATGGTCAAAATATAAAATATCTGCACTTTTACTTTTCCTAGACATTTTTTTTTATTCATCAAACACTAGAATCAGGTTTAGTTGACTAGATCTAAGTTGTAAAAAATTCTTTTGGCTAGCATTAACTATATTCCTATCACTGAATTTCTTATCAGTGAATTTTATACCAGCATTTCTACTATCGCTTAGGAGTGATATAAGGCTTACCAGCTACTGACTATGGCAGATTTACAATTCTTCAAGCTGCTGGAATTTTCTTGTTTAGAGATTTATTAAAATGAACATCAGAGAAGCAGACATTTCCTCAGCCAATTTTTAAGGACTCTTGAATATTATCTTAATTGAATATATTTATTCATGGTAGATGATGCTTGAAGTTTAGCAGCATGAAGTGCTGTGATTTTCCATCACTTTTATATCCTAAAATGTAAAATATGCTCTCTTTTTTTTTTTCTGAGAAATGAAGTCACTACCTCACAGGGAGACAAGATAAAGGCATCAGGTCCTCACAGCAGGAACCAGGCTCTGTTGCTGCCACAAAGATGAGAATTTAACTTGACTGGAGTAGGACAGCAGTTTTAAGTTACTCTGAAAGGATCTCTGGAAACAACAAGAAGTCTCAGTTTTTTAGCAGTATCTTGTTCAGTATTACCATATTCCTGAGTTTGGAACCATAACCTCACCCCTTTCCTCACTTAGCTCTTTGTGAATGGATAATAGTCCCTGACATTTTGCTATCACTGCATTTATCTATCACTATAGAGCTAATTTATCCTTCATTTATTTGTGTTTCATTTTCTTGGTTCCTATACTAAGCAGGAATATTTATAACAAATATGCTCTCCTTTTAATTTATTGAACAACTCCTAGTAATGATTTTGTCATACCTAGCTTGCAATGAATATTGCTTTAAGATGGTTATCTCAGTCAAAGAATTATTCTGGTATCCTTACATTTCCTTACCAGTTTTCAAAATTTCATCCTTTCTAATTATTATTTTGCTGGTTATTTTCTCTTCTCATCTATGTTTCTCATCTATATAATAAATATATGTATAGATAAAATCATATTTATGTACATCTACTATCTTAGATTTATGAAATATTTGATAGATAGGATAGATAGATATAGATATAGATATATAGATATAGATATAAATATAGATATAGATATAGATAGAGATAGAGATAGAGATAGAGATAGAGATAGAGATAGAGATAGAGATAGAGATAGAGATAGAGATATTCTATTTCTGTCTCCTGTCTTGCCTCATTTTGCTAATGAACTTTTACAAAACATTGTTCTTCATGCTTCATGATTATGGAACCATACTTTTTTGTGTGCCAACTCATCCTCTTCAAAAACTCCCTATATTCATCCATATTTCTCTCAGTTTATCATCTTTGCTTTCTTACAGACAATTCCTATCATACTTCTCATAATCTTTTAAAAAAATCTATTTATAGTGTCTGACAGGAAATCTTCAATGCTGAAAGGTGATCGTATCAAAACACTAGTACTACTAATAATATAAACTATTATCTTCTTTCCTCTGGAGTACATCTCCCAAGATCACTTTAAGTGTTATTTCTGATGAGAACTCCCAAAACACAGTCTGAGGGAAAGATGCTTTCCTGCTTTTGTACATTTATGTGTAAAATAATAAATAAATAAACAAACAAATAAATAGCTATTTTGGGAACCACACTCCAAAGTCTTTATTTCAGCTTTATGACACTAGGCAGGCCCTGATGAGCTATTTGCACTTTGGCTTCTCTGTTACATAGTTCATCAAATGATAAAGGCATATATGCAAGGGCTCAACAACTCCCAGTTTTGCAAAAAAATCTAAATTCTTAAATTTTCCCAAGTTTTAGCGAATTGGAGGAGGAAAATACTGTGGAAAATAGTAAAAAGTGGCACTAGCTGGATTTATTAATAAAATGTATGGGTTTGGAAAACTAAGCAGTTTTGTTCTTTTGTAAATGTATAGCCAACTGAGAAAAAAAATTGACATGGACTGTCCTCTCTTTGAGGGGCTAATTCCAATGACAGAAATTAGTTTAGTTTTTGAGAAGTATTGTGCTGCTGTTTATATTTTATTCAATTAATAAAGAAATCCATTTTACATAGGTTAGTGCATATATATTTAGAATAGAATGTATAACCTTGGTGGCTATTTAGGAAATTGTAATCAAGTTGTTACATTCAGATCATTTTCTGTACTGAACTGATGGATCAGTAGATAAAGCTTCAATTACAGTCACAGAATTGTAATTTTAATTGGGAAATTACATAGGCAGTGTTCACTATGACCAGAAAAAATTAGACTAATGAAAGCAACAACTAAGCCATTTTTTTGAGATTATGCCCTGGTATTAATTAAAGAAAACATCTTTTCTATTATAGCTGTTAAAATGTCTTTCAGGGGCTGCATTATAAAGACTGCCTTTTAATGGTCTGGGAAATATAAACTAGAGGCAGAAAGCTGATATTTGGCCCACATTCTGGGTTGTATCTATTATTTGACATGGGATTTTTAGTACTTTCAGCTGTTGAGAATGACTGCTTGAGTTAGACACTTTACAAATTCAGGGGAGCAGAACCTTAATGCCTTACTTCAATGATAAATATTTGAACACTATGGAGGTAAAAAAATGGTTTAGATTTTCCAAAAATGTCTAAGGATTCTGTAAACCAACTCCTATAAAGGTTGATGCCCCTAGGCAGCTCTGAAGAATATCCAGCATAGTAGTAGTGTTACGTCTTTCAGAACTTTTAAGAGAAAGGGGCACTAAGACAGGCAAGATCCTCTGTTGGCATATGGACTGGTTACCTGTGCTCACATGTTTAGCACAGCCCAACTGCAGTAAGACTTTTTGCAGTCTTTAAGAGATCACTTTTGAATTTTTAGCACCTACAGTAAAAAAAATTGAAGTTTGGGAAACTGTAAACCTTGGCAACTTGATCTAAAATTATTTAAGATATAGGTGAGATTGGTGACCTCATTTGATGTAATGCCTCAGGAGAAATTACACTGTCTTTGGTGAAACAGTTACAGATATGCATTCCAAATTGTATAATACTGATATAAGTCAAATCATACTCCAAAACTTGGAGTCTGGGAGGATAAATGAAAATAAGATGACATTTAGAGACGCATGGTATTTCCATTTGGAAATGTTTATGTTTTGGGAACATTCTGATTTAAGAAATCTGAAATACAAACAGAAGATGAATTAGATGGCAAATGCATCTTAAAACTGGGACACCAGATGAGACTTTTTCCCTACCAAGGAGGTAAGGAACCCTGAACAGCACCTCCCTGTTGATACCATGTCAGCTTCATAGTCAATGTTATAAATTGAGCTGTATGGTCAACTGCTTATTTTTTCTGTCTCAGATTGGAATAGGAGGTAAAGTAAGGTTGTGATCCACAGGCCCCCTAGTTTCTCTTTTACATTTTCAACACTGTAATAAATAGTTGCTACAGACCTGTGTGTATCTGCTCTTTAACATGCAAAGAATGCCAGCAACATAATGATAATTGTAGCAATAAAGTTGTTAATACTAAAAAGTTCCTGGGAAGGAGATTCCATTTTCATATAAAAACACAGCTAGATGAATGCTCAGGAGATACAGAGAGGTAAGAAGCAGGTTTTCCATACCAAAAATGTGAAGAATGCATTCCTTGTGGTTTTTTTTTGCAGTAAGGGAAAGAAGGTTCTGCTTTTATGAGTGTCTGTGAAAGCAGCTTCTTTCTGCATGCTTCTCATTCCAGTTCTGGCTACTTATCATTTATGACAACAAACATAATGGACCTTCTAAGCTTACAATTTCCCTTTTTACTTTTCTATTTTCTGCATCCTGGAGTTCATGAAGCTCCTTTCGGAAATAGAATATTTGTACTTTTTAAATGTTCTCATCTTCTTCTCCTCAGCCTAACTGTTCTAGCTCTGTTCCCTGTGATATTATAGAATTGCTATGAGTAGGACTTTGTCATAGGAATTCTTCCCTTTACACTACTTATTGTGTAAATAGAAAGCAAGAATTCTAGGAAAAGAAAGTATGATTAACGCTTGAGACAGCTAAAACTGCCTACAGGAAATTAATTTATCCCCCTCTACATGAGAATGTCCTAACATAGTGCTAGATAAGTCACCTAGAGCTTCCAAATGATTGTATTATTTTTAATCTCCACAAAAAATTCATATCTGTTTTTCAGAAACACCATGTCCCTACATCTGTTATTCAATTGCAAAAAATTTGTGCTTTGGGTAAATAATGTTGTGATGCAATAAGTCATGAAACAAATCAGGCCATCTTCAGTTAGGGAATTCAAAGTAACAACAATCTTAAAAAAAAAAAAATACATGGATCTTACCTCCTTGTCTATTAAAAGTGAATAACTGTATTTCATGTCACAAAAATACCAAGATTAATAAATTATTCCTTTGATACATTCAAACACTCTAGCAGTGTCACGGAAAAACTCATGAGACTATTAATAATTCTGTATTCAGAAATTCAATTAAATCATATGCGGTAAACAAAGCATTGTGCTGAGCCCTGAACAAAGGGAGTGGAATGAGACCCTGAGCTGTTTCTTATATGCTGTTTCTTAAAGCATGAGCTTTCCCAAGCAATAAAAAATCTGAGAGACAGTCAGAAATAGTACAGTGTTTAATGAACAAATGATATACACCCTGCCTTATTATCAACATTAATTCTGACATTTTCTAACTTTAGACTTCTTGGCTTTTAACCCCAGTCTTCTCTAACATTTTTTTGGATGCCTTCTAGCAAAAGTAATCCTAAATGCTTTAGTCAGTGTAGTCCTATTGTAGTCCTACCAGGCTGCACAAAAACACTGAGACAATCACTGTCCTTAAGATGTTTTCTGTATAAATAGGTGCAGTTTTTTGAGAGTGCTTTACATGTTTAGGGCTTTTTAAAATAAGAAAAATGTTTCTTTTTTTTTTTTTTTTTTCTCTTGCTAAGGCTTTCAAAGTGGCATCGAGTTAAGGGCAGCCAAGTGTCTCCACCAAAACAGCTTTCTAAAGGATTGGCTTACAGTGGGGTTCTCAGCCAGAGGTCACGGTGTTACAGCCACCCTGCCCTGATCATGTTGCTGAAAGGGAAATGAGTCTCCTCTGAATCGTAGATAGACAGGGCAGGCTCCTGGCAGTGGAAGAGAAGGTTCTGGTATAAAAAATATTGTGATTTCCTGAGCTATAAGCAATTGAATCTCACATGTTTTAGTGCAGACATTTGAATGTTGCTAGAGAAATATTTTCTGTAGGATTCACAAATTCCACCTACCCTTTACAGAGAGCCCTTAGCTGAATATTTTGTGCACACAAACTGAGCAGTCTTATTCTTGCTGATTGATTTTCAAATTGATATTGACTTTCCAATTCACATTCCCCTCACTGAGTACCTTCCATTCATCCATCTATCGTATTTCTAGCATGCTCATCACTGTAGCCTGTCAAGGCCTTACATAAATCATCTGAGGCATAATCATATGGCAGATACCTATGCATATGATCATTCTGTTTGCCAGTCCCTACAATCTAGTAACTTTCAAAAGCACAAAGACCTGTAATCCCTTCCTTTCTCTTGGCACTTTGCTATACAATCTGTTCATCTTGATCTATTTACCTATTTTAACCTTCCTGTTTTATTTACTGGGAAAAAAATCATACTTTAGCTGAAACAGAGCTGATGGGCATTATAAGAGTCACCATGAAATCCAAAGCAAAACATCATGTGTTACAATACTGAAATGCAGAGCAATGTATAGAACAGTGCATCTTCCCTGAATTTATGTAAATCAGCTTAAAATATGCTTCTGAAAAAAAAAAAAAAAAAACAAAACAACCTACACTACAGTTCCAGACTTCAGTTGATAATTTTTCCTGTAAGAATTAATTAAACTTGCAATTAAAAAAATGCCATGTTATTGCAGTATTTGTGATAAATTGTTACAAATTCAATTTCAAGGAGAAAACAGAGGATACAAGAAAAACATGTATGATTTTGAATTATGGTGTATCTCCTACCTTAGAATGACATTAAAAAATGTAATTATGTATTTCCTGGTGTGGAAGAATTTTCCTGAGCATTTTTCTGTTTATGAACTAAGACTTAATAAATAAAAACATTAATTTGAAAAATAAAAAGAGCTAGTTAAGAAAAACATCTTTGTTCTCAATATGATAGGTAACCATGAATATTTGGTATTTTTCTGTTTCTTTCAACAAATAAGTGTTACAATTTAATACTGATATTTTTCTTACAATGTCCTTCCAAAGCACTTTGGAGAAAAAAAGAAGTGTTTCCCAATGATTTATTTTGTCCATTTTTGACAGAATATTTACACCAAAATTTGAAGTTTTTAATTTCAATTAATATGTATTTTAAATTATTTTCCTGAGCAATCAGGCACTCATGAGTATTTTCTACTAGGAATTAAAATAACATTTCAGAAAACTCAGTGCACTTTTTCAAAACAGGGACAAAGACCCACTTGTAAAAAACAAAGTGGGTGGATTCTAACTTTACCACTTAAAATTCTGCTGTGTTCTTTCATCTTTATAAAAGGAGCATATCTTAAAAATAAAGTAACTCCAGCAGTGATAATGTAATTGAAATGAAATTTAATAATCACCTAAGCTAGCAGAAAAACAGGTAGTAAGAAATAAGAGAAATTAGAGAAAACACACAATGTCTACTTAATTATTTTCATTGCTAAATTTGCTAACAAGAAGTAGCCAAAATTCATAGAGATGTCCTGAAACTGCTTCTTCAGTCAGAACATGAAAGCCCAAAAATTCCTCCATTTTTTAACTGTTTGTCAAGTCTGTAGTGAAAGGTGGTGCTTTTTTTTGCCATCAAATAACCTTTCTGTTGCCCAATAGTAGAACACTTGAAGCATTTTACAAAATTTTATTTTCCATCACAGACAGAAATACCTAGTCTGATATATAGTTTTTGCATGGGTCCTAGCGTACAGTAAAAAGCCATTGTCCAATTAATTACCAACTGTTACAGCAACAAAATTATCACAGTTCCTCTTTGTGCTTTGCCTTTCACCTAACTCTAAAAGTAGGCTGGGTCACTTTTCTGCCTCTCAGAGGGGCTGGGGTGTGTGGGGAAGTGACTTCCCCTGTAGAAGAGAAGGACTGATACAGGACAGAGAGAGACTGCCCTCAGAAGGGGCTGTCTCTGGTCTTTGCCCTAGGAATTATCCCTGGTTACTTTAATCTGCCAATTGCCAGCAGCAACAGGAGTCAATGGGAAGGGAAACCTGCCCTGTCTGACATAGCTGCTGTTTTTCTCTTCATTTATGTAACAGAAAAAAACTGGCTTGGTTTTTCAACTTGAAGTGGAAAAATTTCATTTTCCCCTATGTTTCTGATAAGCTTTAACCCAAAGAACAATTTCAGAAAGAAATTGTTGGTCCAGGAATGAAGGATGAAAGTTTCAGACATTTTTTCTTAGAGCTGTTTCATCTAGGAAAGCTCAAACTTGCCTCCTGCTCAGCAACCTGATCTTTCCATTCCTGATTTTAGGTAAATAATTTCTCTTGTAATTTTTTTAAAGGAGTCATATAATTCTTCACAAGGGTCTTAGGTCCTATCTCAAGTTGGATACCTTTATCCTTGTGTAGACCACAGTTGTATGGACTAGCTACATCAAAAACCAGTGATGGATAAAATGCTCTTATCACAGCCATGTTTATTTATTTCTAATAAAATTATTCATTCAACTACAGTCAGTCCTAACTGACTACCCAATGGGACTTCTCTGAGGATGTACTTAGGGCTCTGCAAGATCAGGACTCGCACCTTCATGAAATGAGTGAAATTGTTCTCCTGATGACACAGGACATTTTTCAGATAATGTTTTGTTAGTTTCAAGTTCAAGTATTTTTATTTCTGTCTTCGTGCATTTTTAATATTTGTCACTTTCATTCCAGTTGAAGGACACTTCTTCAATGATGTTGCTAAACTTGTAAGGTAGGTGCATTTTTGATATGTGGTATTCTTGTGTAAAGTAAATTTATCTATATTCAATGTGAATTTCTGACATGAAGCATCACAGATTCTGACAAATGATTGATTAAGTCTGACAGAGGAAAATGAAGTATACTTGACATAAAGCATCTATACTGTACTGTCAATACTTTGCTGTGCAGCTGGGAAGATAATTTATCTATTTTCAGCCTTCTTCCTCTATTTCTCATTTACAATTATAAATAAACTTCAAATATTTCTCTTTGTTTTTCTTCACCTTTCTCTGCTTCTACTGTTGCTGCCATACCATGCTCTATACTGAGGTTTTTGAAACATATGTTCAGGAACGCTCAGAATTTACTAACTTTGTACAAAATTTATCCCCTTACACAGTGAGAAATGGAAAATATTTACTTAAGCTCCAAAATACTCAACATTTCATAAAAAAAGAAAAAAAAAAGTCTAGCTGAAAAAAATACAATATTTGCAAGTGTCCAACTTAAAGGAACAAAAATATATGTACTGTACACCTTGATAGATAAACATTAATTTTGTATAAGACATTGCCCAATGTTACTCCTATGGAAATAAACTCCTCAAAACAGTACATTTGTTTAGAATTACATCCAATATTAATAGGCAATGAGTGTGTGGGCACTAGGAACTTAAAGTACATTGTATTTCTCTCTGAATTTCTTGAGTTTATTGCAGTAACAGTACCTCACACCTTGTTTTATTGGCAAGTTCTCTTGCAGAGCACAATTAAATCAATAAGTATATGGGCATGACACAATGTTCTGGTAAGTTTCAAGCTGAGAAAATGTAAATTAACTGCAAGTTATTTGCAGAAAAAGAGAAAACTTTTCTTAAGGACAACTCTCGTAGCCTAAAAAGCTATCACCAAATTTATCTTAGGTATGGATAGCTGCATCTGTAATGGTTAACAAGCTTCAAAAAAGACCCTAAGGTCTATATTTCTGGCTGTAAATATTTAAAACAGCCATTCCCATT
Source organism: Haemorhous mexicanus (assembly GCF_027477595.1). Taxonomy (NCBI): domain Eukaryota; kingdom Metazoa; phylum Chordata; class Aves; order Passeriformes; family Fringillidae; genus Haemorhous; species Haemorhous mexicanus. The sequence continues at coordinate 53,904,396 of NC_082343.1, forward strand.
TTTGCATCAAAATAAATAGGTTTTTTTTTTTTTTTTTTTAATTGTAGAGTGAGTTCAAGTGTAAGGCTTTTTTCTCCCTTCACTTTTTTTTTTGGTTTGTCTTTGATTTTCTTTTCTATTTTAATGCATATAATCTCGCATGAGACATTTCTTGGGCATGATACAGCAAGATTTAGATGCAGAACTGCCACTAAGCTAGTGGGAATTGCCAATTAAATCTAAGGCACAATATTGAGAGTCTATGCATCTAAGCATAGCTTCAAGAGTTTCCATATGGTGGAAAAACCTCCCTGAACCTGAGTGATATTTAAATTTGTACAATATAACACTAGGAAAATACAGATAAAAGTTTGTTGCTTTATTTAGAGCATCATTATCCCCAGCAGGATAACTGCCTGCTCTCTTGGGACCAGAGTTTAAGATCAAGTCTTAGCATTCAGCTTTCCTAGGTAAACGGAGCTCATGTATAATTGATCTTGATAGCGTGAAATTAAGCACTCATTGTCTCTTTTTTTACTACCTGACTTCAGAATCACACTGACTCCAAACAATGAAAAAAATCGAGTAACCAACTACCCTAGATTGATTAATTTCTTCAGAGGATGTGAATGGAAAAGTAAAGGCACTTCCAGCAGCATCAACAAACCTAATATAGGTTGGCACCAACTGGAAATAGTAATTTGACAAAGTGAAGACTTTTTCACTGTAAAAGCAAAATTTTCTATGTATCCATCCAGAGAATTAGTCTCAAGAAATTCAACAGCAAGTTCAGTAGGTTCCTTCTGTAACAAAATTACTGAAATTTACAGTTGACCTGAATTTCTGTGAAAACTAAAAAATGCTTACATTCTTTTTGTTGCATAAATATTCCAGGACATGAGATAAAGTAGCTGATAGCCATAAGGAGAATAATTTTGAATTAATTTCTATTATTCACATCTTTTTAGAATTGTCAAAAAGTTTTATTTGACAGTTTTAAAAAGGAATTCTGATTTTCCAATTTTGAAACAATTTTAGCATGAAAACTGTGGTATAAACATTTATAAAAAGTGGTGGGAAATAAAATGTTTTAGAATTATTTAAATTCTGACAAAAAAGGTCTTTTTTTTACTTTCCGTTACACCTCAGTTACAAAATGTTCCAATACCCTTCTCCTTTTGCTGGGTGGAAAGTTGTGTCCTAGCAATTCTATATTCAGCGACAGCAACTGAATATAAACTAAAAGCATTCTCAAAAAAATACTACATTACCTTCAGATTAGTATATTCCAGTCCCTGTTAATGGTAAAAGCATAAATATATATTGTTACTGCAATCTAATTTAAGCATTATGCAATATGAAACAGCACCAAATCCAAGTGGACTATAAGGATGAAGATTTTTTGACATATCACAGAAAAAAAATGAAACTGAGAAAGCCTCTTCAGGTTTCCATGTAAAAAGAATCATGAAATAGAAAATCATTAAGAAAGTTTCTTCTCCCAGCCATTCCTACTTGAATACTAAAAGAAAATTTTCTTGTACATCTCTACATACTTCATGCATAGTGTTCAATGTGGGAAGTAAATCTTATATCTTCTTGTACTGCAGAGAATTCCTGTTAATTACACTCAGTTCAAGTGTTAATTAAGTACTTCAGTGCTTCATTTGTACTCTAGAGTCTCTGGCTACATCCATTTGAACTCCCTATCTACTTAAGAGGAAGCATTGAAGCCTTCAATGAAAACTAGAAGTCTAAAGGTAAGACTAGACACAAGTAGTAAAGATAAAGAAAAGACAAAAAAGAGTTGGGGGGGTGGGGTGGAGGCAAAAGAAAGACTAAAAAAAAAATTTGGAAGAAAAAGCACCCTGGTCTCTCTAGTTTTTGAAAAATTTGGAATCTATCAGTCATTAGAAAGTTAAACTTCAAACTGATTATGAGATATCAAAGCAGCAAAGTTACCACTCAAGATACCACAACAACATTATTGTATTCTCAGCCATAATGAATAATATTTTCAATTAAACTAAAAGGAATAGATGGAAAAAATGTACAGTGTTTTGAGAAAACTTCTTCAAATCACCTCTTCTTCCAGTTATACCAGTAGATTTAATAAATAATAAAAAAATTACCTCCACTTTTATGTGCCTGTTCTTAGACTACCACAGCTACAAACACACTGCTGCTACTGAAGGATAGCAGTAAGAAATGTGAGCCAAGACTCCCTACAATTCCAGTGGTACCACTTAGAATAGGAAGCACAAGATATTAAAAATGCAACTATATCAGAAGTTCAGAAAATCATTTTTATTTAAATGTAAATTAAAAAAACTCTTCTTTCCTTCAATCTAACAGAATTGCATAGTCCACTGATTTTAATTAAGATGGGAAAACTGTTTTGATAAAAGAAAAAATGACCCCAACATGTGCCCAAAACTTCAAATGAAACTACATATGAAGTGAATAGAAAAATTATAGCTAAAGTTAACTTTTCCTCTATGCTGTTTTTATACTTTTTTCTCTTTCTTTCCTTTCATCTTTCCTTTTTTTTCCTTTTTGTATTTATGAACTGGAAAGCCCAAACTTTTCTAAATCTCCTTCTATGAGTATGATTATGGAAAGTGTAAGTATACAAAACCATAGAAAAATTAATTGTAGATAATTTTTCTGACTCTTGAATAAACATTTCATTCAAAATCACACTTAGTGCATACAAAAACAAAACCCCAAAGACACTCCTTATTGTAATCCAGCCATTTCTGTTTAAGAGCTCTAAATAATCAAGACGAAGAGCTGCACATAAGAGTTGATAAGCAGCCCCAAAGTGCTCTGAATATAAGCAAAGCTGGGACAACATAATTTTCCCAGGAATAGTTGAATACAGCCAAGGCTTCAGCAGTCAGACTTCTTGATTGGCAAGACCTTGATATATGCTCTGGATGCCCGGGCAATTGTGGACATCTTTACTGCTGTTCCTCAGATTTTTCAAATTCTCCAAGAAAGTTTTGCTTTAAACTTTATTGGTTTGTGATTTTTTTTTTTTCCACTCAGAAAACCAGCCCATAACAGAAAATAGTGACTTAAAAAACCTTTGAGGATAATGGCCACAGAGACAATGGCATTCTGCCCATGCAGGTGATGACTCAAATAAGAATACAAACATTTTCTTTCTTTTGTATACACTTCATGTCAACACATGTGTATGTTTTATTAGAAGAGTTAAATCCTAATTTTTAAGAATATATGGAAAAGCAAACTATTTTTTAAATGAGTCAATCATTAGAAAGAGGCCTGGATGTGAAAGACATATATAGCTGCATAATTTTCTATGATGGTGGATAATATTCTCTGCATATCACAAGGAGAAGTAACATAGATCTTACTTTCCTAATATATTTATAAGTAGTGAAATTGAAGAAGCCTGAATTATCAGGGATGAATTAAAGTACAAAGGTCTAACCGAAAATAAACAGACTGGTATAGATTTTACTTGAAAGTATTGTGGTATTACTTCCTGGAAATTGATTTAATGATCCATTTTCATAAGAGCCAAAACAAGTATCAGATAACTACCTACTTTAGCAAATGGCTACAAGTATCCAATATTTCACTAATGGTAGCTGCAGTATAATGCAACTAGTGTTGTATATAAATCTATTAAAATGCCAATTGCTTCATCAGGTTATTACTAGCACTAGTTGCCTCTGCCAATACAATATTAGCATCTCTATTTGAGTCCTTCTTAGAATTAGAGGGTCAATTATAATACCCTTAGGATCCATCAAAGGAAATTGAATGAGGTATATTTAATTGCCATGTATTCTGAAGAACATAAATGTTTACTGGGATTCTAGTTTTAAGGAATCTGTTTTCTTTGGATTGAACTTCGCCCTTTTGGTCTCTAAAGGTATTTCTTTGGGAAAGCCTTTTGGAGAATAGGAATGTAATACAGTCTTCTACGGTGCCTGCTGTCGCTCCAGGACTCAGTGATGTGTATCTAAATCTCTCTAACACTCATTCTGTACAGTCACTGATGTATTTGCAGTTCTGTACAGCAGCTGCTGACACATAACCAGTTATTTCACAATGAAACCTATAATAACTGTTTCTTTCCAAGTGAAATTTTGTCAAAACTGGCACCTAGATACTGTGATTGCTGTGATACAAACATCTGAGAGAGGGAAAACTAACCTGAGCACTACACTCATTCTTCTGTAGAAGTGTGTGTGCAAAAGCATGAATGTCTAAAGTTATGGCGGTTTCTCACAAATTTTAATTTTTTCTTTTTAAATCCTGATCAGTGTTACATTTACATCATTTCACAGTTCAGTCTTTTCTGGTCTAATACCAAATGACTTTCTTCTAAAATGCAGGGTAAGTAGACAACAGCTATATTCTTTAACCTCATCAAGAAAGTGTAATGTAAACACAAATGTTGGCTAAAAGCATATGCTAAACTTCAGTGAAGTAACTGCATTCTCCTGTTATTGCAACTCTTCTGGAGTTTATTATGCTCAGTGATTTTGTCATATCTGAAATAGCTGTAGAATTTGTGCACATGCATCTTCAAACCAGAAGCATAACCTGTGGCTGCACATTTTGAATAGATGGATCTGTTACAGAACATAGGTTCATACAGAGCAAACAGGAACATACTGTGCCTGTGCTACCAAATAGGTACTTTTTTTGACTTTTACTTTGCCCCAAATGCAGGTTTACATACATTCTCTTTGGTAACAATGCAACCAAACCCATGATTTTAATGAAGAAACATATAAAACTGGGAAGCATAAACTACAGTGGAAGCTTTTAAACTGGAAACACAATAAAAATATTTTAAAGGCCTCAAAAATTCTGTTACCAGATAGTAGGAAACAGATTCGTGATGATGACTAAGTGACTTCCCAACCCTGAACTTTGTGGACACAGTAATGGGGTTTGCTACTGGGCAACAAAATATTATTGCCTTGGAGTATTTCTCAACTAGAAGTTCTGTGATAAGAAATGTTCTGGTTCATGGGAAGCACTGAGGGTTGAAAAACATAAGCTATAGAAAACATTTGGGAACACAGCTATTTTCTCTGCATGAATGTTTCCTTTGGTTATACGTTCTCCATCACTTACTCAATTCCTGTAATGCTGGCCAAGTTCAGAAGGGCTAAACATTACCCAAGTCTCAACATGTAGTTCTTCCTCATGCCTGCACAGCTCTACAAGGCTATTTACAGAGTCTGCAGCTTTTAATCCTTTTTCTCTAGTCCTCGTCATTTACATTCCTTGAGGATTTTTCAGTCCATTAAAGATGACCTTTCAATGTTCTGTTGGAGTTTTACAATACAGTTAATGCATGACTTTGTCCTCAGGGACAAAGTGTACGGAAGCAGCCCTTGTGCTCCCCAAAACAACATTTCTTTCCTCCTTTAACTGGCAAGATTTTAAACTGTGGCTCAGTAACTAAAGGTACTATGACTGTTTCAAGAAGCTTTACAGTCACACAGGACTGAATACCCAAATCTGAGGCTTTATTCTCCTAAAGCAGAGCATTTTCCTCTCAACAGTTGTTTCTAGCTACATCGTCACTTTGTTCTTCCACTACCATGGATAATATTTTTTGTTCTAATATCAGTAAGAAGCAATTAAAAATAAAAAGACTAATTATAACAGTGAATATATTAATCAATGTATGTTAAATACCAGGTTATATCTGTAGTATTTGAGTAAATGGAAGAATGCTCATGGCTTGGCACAGAGCTAACAGCAAGAGATGCAGAAAAAAGCACTTAAACTCACAGGGAAATGTTGTTGATACTTCACTGCCTGCTTGGATGGTGTGGTTTTTGGAAATGTGTGTTTAAGATAAAGGTGTCTACAAACCCTTTGTGTAAAGACTGTGTTGACTTATTTAGCCCACTTATATGGATGATAATTTTCCACAAAATGAAAATATAAGTCACCCATAACTGTACTTGATTCTAAATTTTTGGATTTTTTCACATAGTAGGGCAATCTTTTGAAATTTTTTCACATAGTATGGCAATCTTTCCTTTCAGAATCTGACATCAAAGACCCTGACAAATTCAGAAGTTTCCCTAATTTGCAAGGCAGAAGGTCAGAAGCAAACAGACAACAGTTTCTCCTAGAAAAGAACAAAAGTTAGTTGTTTCTATCTTCTCTGTCCAGTGTAATTTATCAGGTTAAAAACATAGTCCTTGATTTAAGGCCCTGGACAATATCTGTGAAATGCAGCCTGTAGGCTAAGAAGGAGAACATCTGTCTCCCAGGGAAGCAGGGCAGGATGCTAACTGCAAAGTGCAAGTTGTACTTGGTGTACCTTCAGCTGGGTGCATTGTGCCAGCAGCAAACTCCTGGGAGCTGTAACAGTGCATAAGTCAACTGTCATTTTTTTTTTTCTCCTTTTTTAATCTTGCTGTCTCCTATTGTACTTCTATGCATAATAAGCATTCCTTAAGCTCTTGGCTCTGCCTGACAGCAGTGGCTGCATGGCTCACAGATGGCTCACGGAGACTTTAGCCCCTTGTTTCTGTTGACTCTTGCAGGCACTGAGAGTTTTGTGTGTGACTAAGCAAATCTAAAAGTAACTTTCTCTATATGAGGTTTTGTCAAAGATATTAATTCATTTCTGAGCTGCTGCAGAATGTTTTCCCAACTAGCTCAATTGGGAATATCAAGGAGAGCAAATCTTTCTCATTTCCAGTAGCATGATGACACTTTGCAGAAAGGAGAAACGCTGACTCTGTGAGTGGTTGGATTGGCAACAGTTGTCCAATAAGCCCAGTTCAGCACTCCATTCCGTAATGCCAGGTCTGTAACTAGAACAGTTCATGCCAGAGAAATGTATTGACTAGGTCAGGACATTCTTTTCCTTTGCACAGAAAGAGCTGCAAAAACATTTCCAGTATGCAGAAAGCAACCTGAATTAATGGCTGTGCATGTCTACAATATGCTGCTGCTACTGAGAACAAAATGGATAAAGGTAGAACTGCGTGTCTGAAAGATACCCTGATGTTTTAGTGGGTCCCAGTAGGCAGAGTATGATCTACATGTGGTGCTCTATGAAGCTTGCAAATGTTTCTGAAACATCACGTTGGTGATGTGTCTGGTTTCTGAATGAACAAACAAGCAGAAATTCAATATGGATGTAGAGTCAAGTACTTATTAATAACCATACTTATCTCAAATATGAAAGGGCAGCTGCAAATGTTGTTGTTAAGGAGTTGCCTGTTTTTATCCATTAAAGAAGCAAATCTTTTTCCTGTGCCATTTGTTACATGAGTCACATTGTGTCTGGTTAGATCAGCCTGTGTTGTATCAAAAATGCACACTGTGTGTGCTGACAAAGCCCAAAGCAATACAGTACAGGATACATTTCCAGCCTAATAAGTGGGAAGCTACTGCTGTGTCTTCTACCAACAATGACACACTTTGTATTTGCTTTCCAACATGCAGCTTTTCACTGTGGGCTAAATGTGCTGTAGGCAGAAGTTACCTGAGTAGAATGCAATAGGCCTTGAAAACAAGCATGCACGCAAACCTGTAATATTGTCAGGAGAAATGACATATCCTCATTGTATTCAGTATTGGTGTAATTATGATAGGTGTTCAATATACTATTTTGTCTGTGATCCTGATGTAGCCATCACGTTATTGCACGCTCTCTGATACAGGAAGATACAAGGTTTAAGAGTCGGAATTCTCACATACTGGATAACATTGTAAATCCTGCTCCAGAAATAATTCTTAGTTAATAGGATTGAAGAGGGACATAGTTCAGTGAACTCCAGATGCAAAAAGTGGTCTATTTCTACCCGTTTATACATGTGCTCTTCCCCTACCTATCCCACAAATCTCTTTTTCCTCTTAATAATTTCAACATTCTCTGTACTTGTTACTTAAATGTTTTCCCTCTCATTTCTTCATAGGTCACCCAACCTCATAATAATCCATCTTTACAAAGAAAACTTTATGGAATACAGAATTGAAAAGATCTTAACAACTCCTTTTTTCTCCTAGAGTTGAGTAGGCAATAGTGGTACTATACTTCTTCTTTACCTATTAAATGTTTAGCTATTACTAAGGAAGAAAGTGAACTTAGAGCCCCACAATATGAGTTCCATCTAAGAGTAATCATCTTCCTTTTATTTCCTTCTTATGTTTTAAAATTTTTATTCTTACCTCCTTTCTTATTTTTTCTCCCATACTTTGACTCGAGGCTCTTTGGGGAAGGAATTATATATGTATTCCTTTCAGCTACATCTAGCATATGTATGCTGTAGGTAATAAGTGATGTCAAATAGTTCTTGTCTTACTACAACCATTCCAGTCATCTTCCAAACCATAGGTTTCTGAGGTCAGAAGCACAAAAGATACTCACATATAGGCATGGCTTAATTAGAGCATGCATCTAGGAAGAAGCTGCCAGGACCTTCCAACTCTTCTGCAGAATCTGGTGAAAGATGGGGATAGCCCTGAATGATGGCAAAGCAATCTATGAAATGCAGCTCACATTTGCCCATAAGAAAACACATATAGATGCAATCAGCTGGTTTTCCACCTCTTTTGATCAATGGATTCTTATCATTGCTTTAGAAAGCAGCCCTTTAGATGGCTCTTCCCTGAGAAAATTCAGTTATATGTGTTGTTTAGAAGGACAATTTTTGTCCAGAATAATTTTGTGTGGTATAGAGCTCCAAACTTTTCTAGTATATTTTCCACAATTTCTGAAGCATTTGTTTTCTTCATCATCAGGGTATCTTCTACCTACAAAGGAGAAATTTCAGCACATGAAAGAGTGAAACTTTGGCCATTCATATGAATTTGCAATCATTATGCTAATCAGCAAGTAAAGACAACATAATCCCTTGATCCATATTAAACAAGTGTTCCCAGCAAACAAAGTCTTTTCATCTCAGAAAATGGACACATTTCTGGGGCTTATAGTGTACAAATGTCCTTTCCTGGTCTTCATGAAAAGCAATATTTTTTTTTAGTAAGCACTTCTTATTTGCTATTAAAATATTATTTTTTAAAAGAATATTTAAATGTAACTTTAAAAATGAGACAATCCTTGCAACATTTTGCATTTAGAAAATTTTGTCATCATATTCCAATTTCTGATAATTAAAATGAATAAATTAAATCTGTCACTGTAAGACTATCTGCTTCCTTTCAAAAGGGAAAAAATTCCTCTATGTGTATTAATGACCATATTTGAACTTGCTTTGTGAAATTTCTTTACATGAATGCCTAATTCTTTCTGGATTATGCAGGCCAGTAGTTAGAAAAGAAATCAGATTTTAAGAGGCTGTAACACTTGTGCTAAGTTTCATTAGAACACCTGCACTGTCTGTGTAGAAGAGTAGTCAATAAAATCAATGACATCTATCTTTAAATAAAATAGAAAGGCAAAATGAATTCGTGATGGACCAGATAAAGGTCATGTGTTAGCAACGCTCAATATTTTAAAACCATAGAATAAGAGGTGAAAGTCAGTCTCAGAAGAAAAATCAAGATGTTTCTTCTTCTATACTATGGCTTCCTTTCTCTGCTGTTACTGACCTTAATGTTATTTTTCGTTATGTTATATGTGGTTTGCAGTGTTCAAGGAGGTTTCTGCACAGCATCAAGACTATGCAAAATTTGTAGATGCCATCTCTCTTTCTCTAGAAGAAAAACATGCACTTGCTTGTGATACTGAGGCTTATTTGTTTTCAATAACTCTGCTTTGCACTCATAACAAGAGTCTATAAACCAAGTTAGTATGAGGAAGAAGAATTGAGAAGAAAAGAAGAAGGCAATATGAGCCTGTTTAATTTTTATCCAAATACTTGTTCTTCTATTGTAGAAGAGGATTTTTTCACAAGTGGAAAGTAGTGTGATCCAATAATCTGCAGGATTAATACAGCACATTTCTTTTTATTCAAGTAGCAAAAGAGAAGAACCTTTGGATGAGCAGATACTGCAGGAACAATAAAATAATACCTTCTACCCACTAGAGCTTCCTGTTGGGGGTGCAGAAACCAGTGTGTTTGGCAGCTGCTGCTTGTGAGGAGAGAGGAAGCACTACTGAATGGAGAGAGGTAGAGTGGTCCCAAACTCCAGGTGTAACCTAATTTACTGTTTGGCTTGGATCACCCATGCTTTGGAGGCATGACACCAATTTCTCACAGTGCAAGACAAATACAATCCTTGTTGAAATAACTCAATGCACTGTGAAATCCAATTAATCCATGCATTTGGGAAACTAGTAGAGAAGGAAATGTCTTCCTAACCCTCAGTGGAAAGTTAACCTAAAACACTACTTACATATACTGGCACAAGAATGTTTCCAAAAATGTAAAATCTGAGGTCTGGCAAAGCAAAAACTTATTTTTAATTCTGAGGCAGCTGTCCCTGCCCAAATTAATTGTAGAATCAAAGTTAGTCAACTACATCAAAGCATAAAGTATCTTGGTTTCACTTGTAACATATGTTCTGCCAAGATATCACAGTATAATATGTATAGACTTTTGTTTGTGATTACATTGCCTTAGTCCTGTTCAGTGTTGTCTTTCAGGGCATTTTTCAAGAGGCAGTTTTTATGAACAGTAGTCCATACTGGAATGTATTAGGGATATGGTTTAGTGGTGGACTTGGCAGTGCTAAGAGCTGAACTCCGTGATCTTAGAGGTCATTTCTAATCTAAGTGATTCCATGATCCAATATTGGGCAAAATTGCTAAGCTGTTAGGAATGAAGAGCCAACTGGTAGTTTTGAAATTAAAGTGCCCTCCAGCTCAATTTTTTTGTGGATAAGTATATGTAAATCACTTTTATTTGTAGTTATAGAATCACAAGATCACAGAATCATTCAAGCTGGAAGTGACCTTGAGCAATATCTATTTCCATCTCCTACTCAAAACAGGATCAGCTGCTCAGGTAGCTCAGGATTTCATCCAGTTAGATTGTGAACACCCCTGAGGGTGGGGAATACAAAATTTGTTCCACTGTTTGACTGCTCTCATGGTGAAAAAAAGGGTTTTCTGACATTCAGCCAAGACTGTTTTTTCAACTCCAGTCTGTCGTTTCTTACCCTCCAGCCAAGCCCCACTGTAAAGGGCTCAATACTGCCTTCTTGCTGAACCTCCCTCCCAGATGCTGAGGGTTGCTGTAAAGTCCTTCTGAAACTGTCTCTGCCCCAGACTGAGCCACCTCTGGTATCTCAGTCCCTCCTCAACAGCTGCATGCTCCATCCCCAACCATCTCGATAAACCTTGCTTTAGTTTACCAATGTCTGTCCTTTACCAGGGTACCTAAAACTGGACAAGTTTTCCAGAGGCAGTTTAGCTATGCTAAGTAGAGAGGGATGTAATAGAAAACAAAAATTTGCCAGGCTGTGGTTACAAGCACTGTGCCAAGGCTATCCCTATTTCTGGCTGGTCAGCAAGCAGATAGTATTACTAAGTTAATAAAATTTTGGCTCACTTCCTAAAACTGATACTTTCACTCTTGAAACATCTACTTCCATAATTTTTCTGGACAATCAAGCACTTCAGTTTTGCTTTTCTACAAGTACAGATTCTGAAAACAATTCTGTAAAAAATAACAAATGAAAAATTAAGCCTAACAATAATGCCATAACTGAAGAGAAATAAAGCATCACCGTTACTATTCAGAGAGAACAGACCATGCTGGAGGTGTAGGGTGTTTCCCTAGTAATACAGATACTCAAGATTTGTTCTTTCTCTCTGCAAGACCCACCCAATCCTTGGAAGCACATCTACAAATACTGTTTTAATAAACCTTTGTTCCTGAACAACTGTGGCATTATATAATATCTTCAGTTAAAAAGTAACATGACCTAAAACGTGAACACTCTCAAGTTTATATAAATGTATGATATTTATATAACAAGAAGTTAGACAAGCACTTAGTTTAGACCCTGATATTTTTGTGAAGTAGCCTCCAGCACTCAGGAGCAGAGGCACACACAGATATTACAGCTTTCTGGGAAAATTTTACAATTCACAAAATTGCTAAGGATCTCTAAGTACTGTAAGTATCCCTATCTAGAGATTAAATTTGATCCCAAAATTTTAGTACCTCCACTGTAGACAATAAATGAGGAAATAGTTTTAGTTATGAAGAAAGTAAGAAATTCTCTGACTTGTGGGTATGTAACCATTTTTGGTGGGGACTGTCTAGTGAATGAATGGAGGACAAAAGTTCTTATACAAAACTCTTCTCAGTGCTGAAAAGGGCTCTAACAATTCATCAGTTTTAACAGCTTTCTTTCACACTTGGTCTTAAAACTACTGAGAGCATTTCTGCAGCTTCAAAATTTGATTAAAAATTTAATTTATGATCAAGGAAACTAAATTATTTTGGTGCTCATATTCCACTTTTTCACTTACAAATTCATCTCAATTATCATTTGATACAATCTAAATAAATTCTATAGAGATTCAGCTTCTGAGTTTATAGTAAGACATGCTTATATTAAAAATTAGCTATATTTAACAACAGTAGAGCATATCATACCCAGACACCTTGAGAGACAAAAGGGTTAATTTGGTCAGCTTTAAAATATATGTGTGTTTGTGTTTTTCAGGCAGTTTTGTCACATCACAACTAAATAAGAATTTAATTTCTTATTAAACATATGAAATGTGACAAACAAAACATCAATGAGCAATAACGACAAATGGTGACAAATGAAAAATGACAGCCTCCTCCAGAAGCTTCCTCCAAACTGATTTCCCAAGAAAATCTGTATCTAACTACTCTTTGAACACTCCTTGTTTATGGAGTGTTTATGATATGTTGTACTTATGATTGGAAACAACTGCCTCCAGGAGGCATCAAATAACAGACCGCAAGTTTTTTGTTGTCCTTAGTCTTCTAAAGTGAGTCTCATTCTTCACAAATGGTAACACACCTTACTTGGGATGTTGCCAAAGATTAAGGCAACACCTTGATAATGAAGGTGATTATTGGTCTACCAGTTTGGGCAACACCTGTGTGTAGAACAGCAGGAGAGGGGCCACAGCTAAAGGCTCCTTTTTATAGATACAGATAAAGATCTTGTACAGACAAAGGATTCAGATTGCAGGACTCATCTCTTAGCCAAACTTCTGATTCCAATGTCTGCAATCTACTTATGGTCTCTATAAAATGATGGTGACCCTCTGAGAGTGCATCATGCAGAGAGTAATACAGATGTCAATGACTGCTTGTGCACAAGAAAAGTAAAAATGCTGGAGAGCCCCAGGACTGCCTCACCAGTCCAAGCAATAGAACAGCCCAAGGTAGTTTTGGTCTGTGTGAACTACCACTCACCTAAACTGACCCTTTAGGAGCTATTAGTTTCTCTACAGAAACATATGCTTTGAATTTGTGCTAGTGTGTGCTCAAGTGATTTACTGTAGACTGATTAGATAATTTAATTGACACAATTAGCAATATTTGTGGAAACAGCACATAATGCCTCACTTCTTGTGTCCTTGTTTTTGTCATGCCAATTATCCTCTGCTTTTCTAATCAAATGATTTTATAGGAGACTCAGAATGAGATACAGAGTGTGACACGAGACTTTATCATTAAAGATGAAAATTCAACTCCTTGCTTTTCAAGGAGGTATTTTGAGACTAATCACTCTTTCTTATGCAAATCATTTATTACACCATCCAGGCACATAGGACCACTTGTGTGCCTTTTTGGTTTGAAAGAAAATGCCTAGTGTTCATCAGAAAGGGAGGTGTTGACAGTACTGAATAGAGAGAACAATAGTGCAGCGGGCACTCTGGAAGATTCCCCACTGGGCTCTGCTGATAGAGTTGAAGTTTGACCCGCAGTGCCCTCTGCTATTTTATTGTCGCTGGATGCCAATTAAGTTCATCACTAAAACTGCAGCAACCTGTTCACCACAGTTTGATATCTCTGCTGAACAAACCGTCTCATTCCCATGCAGTAGTTAACGAATGAGTGGACCAATATTCACCTGTTCATCACACAAAAAAATTGATTTTGAAATCAAGCAGCTGAATCTTTTATCAGCAAAGTCCATTTGTTCTATAAATGGAAACTAATACATCTGCTTAAACTGATGTGACAGCCAGAACATGATGCCATCCCAAAATATTTGTGCACTGAATAGGTTTCTTAGGATAGAAATAGACATCTTGAGGTAGGAACAGCCCAGCTTTTGTGGATAAGCTGGTGCTTGTTTCTGTTGTATGTGGTTTTCAGAGCTCTCCTCTGCAATAAGCCTACACATCTGGCAATGACACTGGGAGTTGTGAGTATACACACAGCTGGTCATGCGATAATTCAAGCATTTATGGATTTGGAAAAAACAATGAGAGGGAAGGTGTTGTGTGTCTACTCACGATGTTGCTGTAATGCACACGAGTACACCAGATCATGAGGCAAAGGTATGACAAATTGCTGGGGAGAAGTTATAGCATGAGACACTGACATGGTCCCAACCCAGACACTGTGTCTAGCACTGCCTGAAAGATTAGGCATCTCTGTTTTGAGTTGATTCTCATAAGGAAGCAGAGCACTGAATACACAATACAAAAATTCTTCCCTTACCACAAAGATTTTATTCTTATGGGAAAATAGTTCAGATGATGAAACTAAGTGCATCTTATTTTGTACTAGTAATTTTGTAACACAGCACTAACTCAGTGCGCACCACATAACACAACTGTAAAATAGCAATCAGAAATTCTATAACACCTTTCAAGTAAAAGAACTAAAATAGTTTCATTTTGTTTAAAAGTAATCAAATTTCTTTTATGTCCACAAGTTTTCTTTTCAACATCTGGACCTCAATTAAGAAGAAAAAATAATGTGTTTATAAGTCTGAAGAGTTTTCTCTATTTTTTTTTTCTGTGCTGCTGCAGTACTTTTCAGTTGTAGCAGCTATTTCATGAACTCATGAGCTAAGCAGTTCCAAATTGGAAATGTACCAACCACTCCTACAATTCAACAAAATGTTTTCAAGAGCAGTTAAAAATACCAAGGAAAAAAAATATCCAACCCTCATTCTACATCAGATTCCAGCTTAGTAGTAACAAAAATAATCCTGTTGAGATCTAAGTTGTAAAATAATAGATTTAGCATTCTAAATCCACAGTCAGCTCTTGTTTACACTGAGAATTTCTAAGAAAGGAATTCTGATGACTCTCCTGTCCTGGTATTGTCATTTGTGAGGGAGCACAGGTGGGCAAGAGTCCACTATCCACATCTATTGTTACCACAATCTTTCTCCTTTCTATGCATCTTGATCTGATGGTAAAACCAGATTTGTTGGAAGGACTCTAGTCCTCAACATTGTTAATTTTCAAGCAAGTGTAGAGTTTGACTAAACTAGTCCAAGCAGTTAACTAAGATTTTGTGATTTCCACATCAAACACAAGGACGATAAGTTTTAGATGAAGTCTCCAGGTGTTGCTGGAGATTGAAGACTGTAATGACGCCGGTGAAAGTGATCGTTGCCATACCTGGCCAAATCTTTTGGCAATAAAGTTTTTTGCTGTGATGTTACTAGTTGTTTGATGGTGAAACACACAAAAATGAAATCAATCTGGTAGCCTCTTAGAGAAAGCCTGTAGGTCTGCACTGGTCTTCAATTTGATTTTCTCTGAGACAGTCACTTGCAGTTCTTACCTAAGAAGTGTAGAAAGAAGTACATGAGGAATAAAGATGGTGGGAATTACTATTTCAACACTCTTTTAACTCTTCCAAAGCTGTCTCTGTCTGAGGGTTTGAATTATGTGTCTGATATTAACACACCCTTTCAGGCCCACAGCATTTTTATGCTGGGATAACTAACATTCCCACCACAGAATATCCACCCACATCCCAGAGAGAATGGCATTATAGATACCAGAACTATATTGTATCTTTCCCTCTTGTCTGAAACTTATTCAGAACTCTGAAATTCAAAGCAGTATCTATATGCTAATGTAGTTGGTGGCCTACTTAAATTCATTAATTATTATAAACAACAAATTTATAGCCCGAGGTCCAATAGAGGACTTCAGCATCTCTAAAGAGAAAGTCAGCAATGTCTTTCAGGCACTGCTACCCAATTTGCTATCCACAAGGATTTCAGCAGCATACAGTACAATGTGATCTCTCCCAAAATTACCAGGTATCACTGAAAAACACTGAGCAAGGGAAATCTCAGCTCACATGCTTCCTTTGAACAAAGGAAACCTGAGTCCATGAAATGTTTGCTTTCATGTACCCTTGGAAGAGTAGAGTTCACTGCATTGCTTTTAGAAGCCAGATGATTTATAAGACTTGTGCCCACCATTTAGAGAGCAGTTTAGTTGTCAGAGAATTCACCTGGAAATTCAGAGACCTGCTCAGGCTAGGGTAATAAAAGGTGGAAAGGGGCTGAGGTTTTCCTCACTAAAATTCCCTAAACTATAGGCTGATCCCTACTAGTTCTGTGTAGAAAGGGGATTGAAAGCAAAATTCTGCATAAGTAGGTATCTCACCCACTTAAAGGTGGGATTTAGAGCTCCTCTTTTCTAAGGGAATCTTCAGTTAAGATAAGAATGTCCAACCTACTTAGCTGTACATTAAAAAAGAATCTTCATTTGGTCAAAAGCCATATGATAGAGAGCCAAGGAGCCACTGCAGGAGTGGCTATGTACAGAAGGTGACAAGTACTCTTGAGGGGAGACACTGTCCCACTGCAGATCACTGGTTCTAGCAGTTCCCATTGGCCAGAACTGAGATATACCAAATATCCTCATCCACACTTAATCTGATGCCACTAAAATTGTACTTTCACTTTGGATCTTTGGGATATTATATTAGCTGGCCACAGGCACAATCCCATACTGTGCTTAAAAACTGAAGTATATAAAAGTGCATTATTAAAACCAGATCCTGTCAAAGTAAGTTGTCCACACTTAAATAAATTGAACAAATTGTGACTTTCTGCAGCATTCTACCTATCTTAAATTCCCACTGGGTTTTAAGCAAGAGTTGTTTACCTAAGCCCCCAAGCCAAAACAGTACAAGTAAGCACCTGGAGAATGAAATAGAGGAGCAATCTGAGCTTTCAGGGTTCCTGTTCTTAGGATACATTTGCAGTATCATGTTTAAGCCTCACCATTTTAGGTCTAGGCAGAACTTCAGATTCAGCCTAAGTCGTGTTTTAGCACATATAATGTTGTTTGTTTTCTTGATATTTTTATGTTCTTCCTTTCAGCTAGGTCATCTTCTGTTTTAAGTCTATTATTCTCCCTGAACATTTAGGAGTAGGAAGCCAAGAAAGGAAGAGGATAATTTCTGTCCTCCATCTTCCTCTTCTTGAAAACTCCTTCTCTGTAATGTCTTTTGGGAAGTCAGATGTTGCACTTGAGGGCAAAATCTGATCTTAGTCAAATCAAAGGGAGGTTTGCATTGACTTCTCTGGAAATAGTATCGAGTCCTTAACATGATTTAACCCACAAAGAACAGCTTTGTGAATCTGATTAAGAGCACTCTGTAAAAATTGTTCTGACAACTTTTACCTTCCTTTCCATGAGCTGACACTGAGCTCTGGGGTAGTGTGGCTCCCAGTTAGATGGAGATTAAGTGATGCAGGAGAAGTTATCTCATCTTTGACCTTCAGTACCACCTCCAGAGTGAGATACATTATTCTGATCTCTGGAAGGGGAAATCAGTCATATTTTGCTGACTAAAACTGGCTTTTTCTTAGCAAAATTACAAAAATACCTCAAGGAAAAAAGTGTAGGTTATTGCTTTGCACCAGAGTTGGCAAAACTGCACATTTTGCCTGTTTAGATTTGAGATTTAACACACATCTCTGCACAACCCTCCCCCTCCTCAGTGTTCTTCTGAACAGAATATCAATGTCACCAGAGAGGAGTCATCTTTCCCTTTTTTTTATTTCTTCTTTTCTGCTGTTACTCCTCACTGAGTTTGAATTTCATTTACTTTGGCAAGAGGGCTTTTTTTTTATTTTTTTCCCTTTAAAAGTTTTAATCCACCTTGTAACACCACCCAAAAAGAAGCGAAATTAAGCCGCAGTGTGTACTCGGAGAGAAAACCTACTTTATTTATCACCCAGTCCTACTTCACCATGCACTGACCTAATTACAGCCCACACCACGCGGGCTAGGAGGAGCAGCAGAAGGAGCGCTTCTGCCACCTAGTGATTCCCGTCCTCCCGCAGTCCCCAGCAGAATGCCTTTGTGGGCTTGGCATTTTCCTGTCCCTAGCACTCGACAGCAAATGACCTTGCCCAGCCTGCCTGCCTGGGTGCCGGGCTTATCTGCGTACTGCTCTCTTCTCCTCTTCTACTGCTCCAAAACAGCCCTGACTGGTGAATTCTGACCTGCAGCTGCCAACACTCAGGAAGGCAGGTGGGGGTTTAAAAAATGACTTGGAATGATGTAAAGCACAGCAAAACATTCCAGAATATTCAAACAGTGCTAATACATGTCTGAAAACGGAAAATATTTTGTATGCACAGACGTAGGCTGGGGTTTTCAAAGAGAGAGCTGGGTGCCACTGTGACTGTCACAAATTGGATGCACAAATGATTTGAGTCTTAAGCACTTGTACAAGATTTTGCTTCTCCCTTTCCTGCAATTATATTTTTAGTAATCTTAATCCTGTAAAATGACAGGTGATCATGCACCAGTTAGCCTATTTACTTATGATAACCTTTTCAGCATGACAATCTTGGACTGAAAATGGAAAACAAATATTTTCCTATTGCTGGAGACATAAAAATATTACAGAGCAGAACGAAATTTGACTGTTGGAAAATTAAGGTATTTTTTCCATTATTTTTCTTTCAAAGCATGTCAATATTTTTGTTCAGAACTGCTCTGAAGGTCATTTTTCATAATTGGGATGTTGGTATTAAAGTAAATATACACTATTGACACCACTTGCTATGCAAGTGAGAGTATGTGAGCTCTTAAGGATTCTTGTAAGTAAATTTGAAAATTTTTCCCCAACATGTGCAACTCAAGAGAAACAGAAGATATTACTTTAAGCTCTGCTCATATAAAA
This sequence comes from Haemorhous mexicanus, assembly GCF_027477595.1. NCBI lineage: Eukaryota > Metazoa > Chordata > Aves > Passeriformes > Fringillidae > Haemorhous > Haemorhous mexicanus. Next base: position 53,923,424 of record NC_082343.1, read on the forward strand.
ACTTTCATCTTTTTTTTTTTTTTCAATTATTCTAGTGAAGGGGTCCAATACAACCAATTTTTATACTGTTTTTGATTTTACTTTTATTTTCATGTCAATTCTAGTGAATTAAAATTAAGGTTTCAGGATGCAGCATTAAACAATCAAAAAATACTCTGACAATTGCCTTCCCAATTTCCAGCCATTTCCAGTCATGTTTTTTTTTTTTGGCACCCAAGACAATATTTCCAGGGGTCTTTTAAAAAATGTGAAATGTATTCTGCAAATTTGCCTTCTCATTGTAAGGAATACTATCACTATCTTTCACAAAGATTTCATAGTGAGGCACTGATGTTAAACAGGGGATTAATAACATTCACTCTGCTCTCATAAATGCCCAGAACATCCAGAAAGGTGCCTGGTTTGAATGTGACATGGTTTCCTTCCAGACCATATTCTTCTGCTGCCTCCCCAGAGCAGCCAGGCTGCTGAGGAAAGGAGGGAAAGAAGGCTCCTGCCACAGAGCCCAAGTACAGCCAAAGGGTTCGTGTCCCTACAGGCACAGACACACTTTCTGCCTGTCTTCTCTGTATCTTGGGATCTGCTTTGCAGAAATGTTGAGCACTCTTGTTTGTAACTAAAGCTGTACTTCACATTTAAATAGACTCCTCTGTCATACCTTAAGATGCAAATACTCACATTTTAGACATCTCAGATTGGCCGCTCCACATTCAAGTACACTTTTAACGTTTACTATTTTCCTCAGTTTTCTGTGCATAAATAAGAGGCAATGCTCTCAACAGAGATGTTGTGATGATAAAGGAATTGTTTATGAAGCACTCAAATATATCAGTGGTAAGCACTGTAGAAAAAATGACATGAGGAACAGGTCAAAATTGTGTGCAGTAGATAACTTGCAGTAGTATGCACTGAACAGGAACTGAAAGATGTTGAAAAATGTTGGCTATGGGAGCATTATGCATTCTGTACTTTGACTGGAACAGGAATACTATAGAAATATATAATGTAAATAATGCTTCTGTACACTGTATAATATTCACACCATAGGAAACCTACCCAAAATTATTTAAACTGAAGAAATTGTTTCATTTCTGTCCCACATAGTTACAGATCTTACTAACATTCTAGAACCTTAAACATGTTTCAGGTGGTCTCCTATGTTGTTTGTCATACCATAAAGACTGTTGTGATCTTACAAGTCCAATTGAATCAGAAACTTCTTGCTCTTTCTATAGAAATCCTTGGCCAGAGGTAATTTGATAATGCAATCTAGAAATCTTTTTTGATACTTTTTTGAGTGCCTTAATATGCATAATTTTGACCCTGTTTATTTCCCTGGAATCTTCATTCTTTTTAGAACACATATTTGGTATCTGATTTGGGTTATATGGTATGACAGGATTAGGCACCATCTGATCAGTCTATGATGCCAGACATTTTATAAATATATCAGAAAATAAATAAAACCTCTCCTCTCACCCATAGAAGTTAGATCAAGAATATTTCCACCTGTTGGATTCTGAGTGTCCTGTATTAAGGAAAAGTAACGTGGTACAAGTTGAAAGGGGTAATATTTTCTATTGTGTTATGAGGGCAGCCAAAGAGAAGGTTACTCCAAAATTATTTGAGAATCGTCCATGGCTCTTAGTCTGCTCCTGGGAAGGGTTTTTTCTTTTGTTTATGTGACTGTTCAGTGCAAATCCTGAAAGGGATCTAGGTTGGAAATTACATTCTCAGCACAATTTTACCCAACTTGCTATTTTAGACAGCTACCAACTACCCACCATACAGTTCTTATTGATTTTGATATTATTGCTTCACTAGGAAAAATATGTAGAACTTTCAAAGTACAGAGAGATGTTTTTAGAAAATCAGGAGAGGCTTCAAACCCAATTTGATATTCAACTTAAACAAAAGGGGGAGGGAACAAAATGAAATTAGTTTTTAAATCATGGGATAAAGCAAATATTTGAGAAGGAAATGAAAACCTGCCTGTCACAGAAATTCAAATTTAACTGGAATTTGAGCCTCAGAGATTCAAATGTTAGTGCCTAAATTCTTCTCGTATTACCTAAAGTGTTCTAAATTCTGCTGGGATCATCACTTTGTACAAAATATGTATTAAGTATATATATTTTTATCTTATATATATTTTTATCTTATATATATTTATATATATATATATATATATATATATAAAAGTATATACACAAAAGTTATTTGGGAAAAGCAATTTTCCTTATCCCAAAAGTGTCATAGGTATAATCGATAAAAGATTTCAGTGCTTATAAATTAGTCACAGTGATGTCTTTCAGAGCACCTGCTGGTGACCATCAGCAAATGTGTCTATCTTGCCAAAACACAGAAATACAATGACAGCATCCTCAGCAAAAGCAGTTTTCTCCAGGTCCACTGCAGACAACTCACTCTAGGGAGTGTAAAATGTCCATAGACCAAAAAAAAAAAAAAAAAAAAAAAAAGGCAGGTAACTGTGCTAAGTGTCTGAAAGCACATCAGCTGAGAGGGGGAACTTCATTGTAGGTAAATTCATTGGACACTGTGTCTTGTGTAGGAAGAGGTCTGCTGATTGCTGGCCCAGATGTGCAAAGGGATGTTGCTTCTACTCTTTTCTGGGTTATCCAAACAGAAGAGATGTCGGTTTAGAAGTGTCTTGAAAAGTTTGCATCTCCTTTCTTCAGATGACCTGCATTCTCACAGTCTGGAGTCCCAAACTATCAGAGAATAAAAAACATGTGGTCCTTTTCATTGAGTTTTAAGTTATACTAGAGTGCTAAAACTATCTGCTCTGACCTCAATACCAGGTGTCAGGATCCAAGAAACAACCAAGCTAAGCTTTTTAAGGATAAAGAGGGACCTCTAGGGGACTCAGAGTTGTTTTTATAGCTAGAGATCCATTTCCATAAAGTGATAGCAGACAAAGATCCTCTGCCCTGGAAACACATTCTGCAAGCTGGAGCCAAAGAATTTGGCTAGAGCCTTGTAAAACCTAGAGGAACTTAATGAAACCAGATGGGCTTGGCATATCAGAGTAAACAGCAGGGTTGGGTTGAGTCCAGGAGAAGCACACTGGGACAATGCTCCATGGGGTAACAGTCTGGGTTGCATTTTTTCCTGCAGACTGCTCTACAGAAACCTCTTGGGAAATTGTCCTGACACAGTAAGCAGTTAGGTAGACCGGATTTCCCTGCTTTAATTGGCAGATCTGATGGCTATCCTAGCTGTGAGAAATCATTCCTACCTTTAAAACCACTTATTCCTGAAACTCATAAAGTAAATAGAGCCCCTCTTGTCTCCAATCACATCAGGTCTAACATGACTGGTACTGTACAAACAGGCCAATCACTATTTCAGACTGCACACATAGTATCAGATAGATAGAGGAAAAGCAATCTCAATGAAAAGCCTCCCTAGATACAGTTAGATGCTCCTAATTATGTCATCCTTAGAACCCTAATGCACAAACATCTTCTAAATAACATGATTTGAAAACTATGATGTGTGATGAAGTTATTCAATTTCTGGAGCAAAGCATAAGCATTTCCACCTGAGAGTAGTTGCTATAAATTATGTTACCAAGTAATAATGAATATTAGCTTACTGGCTATGAGAAAGTGTTTGTGCTTATACGGAAAAGGAGAACACCTTTCACACACCTTCTCTGCTGCAGTTTTACAAAAAGGGTTGATGGTAGATGTAGCAGAGGTTCTGCTTTGTTGCAAAATTTATTTTAGTATATCTTGCCTCTAAAATGCTCTGCAAAGCTTCATTATATTTTAATCTGCAGGTGGATTAGATAAAGAATGACCCAGGGAAATAGATTTTTTCCTTCAGATTTTTGAGAGGGAAAATGGTTGGAGGTAAAATTCCTGCTACAGAAGAAACTTGCTTAAATCAACAATAAGGTACTATAAGGAGCAACATGTCAGAACCACTAAGCCTGAGTGATGCACAAATTTTGTGTAAATCCCATGATCACCAAATGAATTCACTTATTGCTCACAGCATCTGTGACCTGCTGCTCTTTACCTTTCTCATTTACAGAGTAACTCTACTCTCTTCAGTTGCATCCCTTTGCACACTGTGTCCTTTAGCTGCTCCTGCAATGAGTAGTAAGTGTATGTGTAGGAAAGAAGCTGTGGAAAAATATTTAGACAGAATATAATTTATGTTACAGAAACTATGTACAGACTCAGAAGAAAAAGAAAGAAGTTGAGGAGGTATCTGATAATTTTGAATTGGGCTGACAGACAATCAAATTCAAACAATACTGTTATTTGTATTGCATGCTACACTGAAAGGAACTTCAAATTTTTAATAGGGTGCCAAAAAATACTTTCCTTAATTTTGTGTTTGGTCATTTTTTTGTTATATATATGACTCCGCTAAAGTGCCAAGTAACATGCCACATCCACTTTTCCATTATATATCCAGTTGGGACTTCTGGATTTCCCCCTTTTGAAAAGATGCTATTTGGTATCTCACTCATTGACTTATCTCTCTTCATTGACTGAAGACACAGACTGACGCAATGACAATTAAACATCTTTGTAACATTTCCAATTTCAGGAAAATATGGAAATGAGGAGGCTTCTTCTCTTTTCCTCTACCAGCTTAAAATATTTTATGTGTAATTTGGCTTATATTTCGATTTGCAAGGTCTTTCTAGAAAATGCATAAAATTCTGTGATCGAAAAACTACAGAATACATACTTTTAAAATGTTTTCAGATCTGTCTAAATAGTGTTGAATGCTGTTTTAATATTTTATCATTTTTGAATGACAATGACAGACAATGATTTATTTTAAAGAATGCCTGCAATTAAATTGAAGTCTACATTGGCAACATACAGCTGGGACAACTGAAACAAACATCTCACTTAGGTACCAGCTTTCTGGCATTCACATTACACCACAATTAAACTTTGTAAATATGCTCTTCTTTTTTTTTTTTTTTTTCCTTTCTTTTTTATTTTTTGCAGATGAAGGACGAAAATATAAAAAGATCTTCACTACAAACCTATTCTAATTCTCACACATTTCCTATTTTGAAAAGTTTCTTCACAGCATCAAAAAAAAAAAGCTTAGACTACCGTGAACAACTGGAATGACTTGTGCTTATTTCCAGTGTTTCAGTGAGATTATCTTAATTCATTTTGATATTTCTGTTCCAGTGTGTTGCAGGTTTCTGAAGCATCCTTGTAAGTGTATAATTTCTGAATTGGTGCTATACTGACCCATGTCATACACTTGGGATAGTAGGAGCTCTAAACCACTCCTTGTCCAAGCATGAAACACCTAATTAACCTTTCCAGCTTTCCTTTGAGTCACAATTTTATTGTGTCCCATACAACACTCATTTTGTTATTCTGAGAACTGAAAAAAATTTGCATTGTAATTCACCTTGGTCTAAGTGATTCCAAGCCATGTGCATCCTCATGAAGGGTAGCTTTCTCAATTTGGTGGAGTGATCAAATAATTTCTACCGAGAACAGTCTTCCAACTGTTCTATTGCCATAATCTTGTAGCAGCCTGAGAAGACATCAAAAACAGGACTAAGACCCCATGGTCAGGATAAATTTTATTGAATTAATCATTGATGAAGTTACTCAAGAGACATTATTAGAAATTACTTACTATCATAAAAGTCTGTTTCAGGAAAATATACTATATTAATTTTTTTTTATTTTTGTATCATAGCATTGCAGCATTGCAAAATTAAGAGAGTTTAATTTTTTATTATTTTCTATATTTATATTTTATACTAACATTTTCACCTCATACAATACCATGTCATACATTATTGCTTCAAAACTTAACATGGAAGTGTTCAGAGTTCTTAAGGCTTTTTTGAGTCACGAGGCAAAGCTGCTGTTTAGTACTGTTGCAGACATTACCTTGTCTTGTATCAAAATATTTTATAACAAAATAAACAAAATACAATTGTTACTTAAGAATACTTATGTACATTATATGCATGTTCTTTCTACAGGATTTTCTGCTTTGAAGGAAATACTCTCTTCTTTATCTAGAATGAAGAGAAAGAACAGTCTGTCTTAAGCCTGGTCTTCATATTAATAGCATCTCAGGATTTCACTTAGTTTCAAATCTTTCCCTTACAAGGACTGTGGAGAACAGAGCTGGGGAACAAATACACCTACAGTCTTTCACTTATTTAGATATTCCATGATTTTGAATGCCATTTTCCAGCAAGACAAGAAGACAGTTATTCCCAGAAGCTGGATATCTTTGCGGATATGGAATAAGGAGGAGAAGGTCTCAGACCAAGTCACTCTTTTTCTTGGTAGAAGGGGCATCCTAGAGTTAGCAGACAAATATGTCTTCTGCCTAACTGGAAAACAAAAAATCCCTATGGGTTCAAATCCCAAAGAGAACAAATAAAAACAGTATAAGATCAGTACAATAAATCAGCCAGCCAGGAGAATGAAAGTAGCAAAAACATATTAAGGGAAGTCACATCAAGGCAGAAAAAAAAGTAATATAAGGAGCATTCAACTCCATGGGGAGAGACATATTGAAATTAGCATGGAGTCATTAAGACAGAATAGGAAAATACATTTTAAGACACCTGAAATGGAACAATATTATATTCTCACAGGTAAATTTACAAGGTAAGAAAGGAATAAGTAACGCGCAGAGCTCAGTACAAAATTTTATTATCATTATGTCTATGATTATAATGTATTTACTTCTAACATTCTTAATAAAGCAACAAAGTCAAAATATGCTCTGCAATAGTTTTTTGCTACAAACAGAGAACAAAGTGAAAAATTGAAAAAAGTTTTAAAGAAAAAATTAAAAGATACAGTCAAATGAGTGAAATCTACACAGGCAGCATTTAGAGGGTTAAAGTATATAAGTATTGATGTCTCAGATAAACTATATTAAGTCTTAACAAAAAGACAAGGAAAGCTAAAAAAATTTCATCTTTTGAAGAGGGTTAAATGGAGTCTATTTAATTTAAAATGTATTCTTCAGAAAACTGAAGATGTGGCCATATAGGAAAAAGAAAAATAAGATCCAGTGATTCCACAACAAGAAGACTGATTCCAATATCATTGACCCTATGCTATTAGCATGAACATCTAGAGGTGCCTTTCTTTCACCTTCAACATTAGGTGCTTAGGTGGTATGGGAGATGTGGATTTAAGAAATAAAGATTTGATATAATAACAAAATTTTCCAAGGAGAATGCCACCATTTGTACAGACTGGGTCTGAGGCTGTGGAGACTGAGTGACTTCAGGTCTCAGGCATATTCTCTTCCTGACCATGACAGTTTTTGACTATGACATAAACAAAATTACAAGTGACATACAATAAGGAAGTTGCAGCATTGCTCTCTTCCCACCTTTAGTAAAGTATATAAATTACTGTGTACAGTATTTGTAAGCCAAATGCATTTCTAAAACATATTGCATATTAAAATAATACTTTAAATGCATTATAGCCCACTTAGTCACACTTAATAAAAAAATCTAAATACAAATAAGAATTAAACTACCTCTACATGTTAAATTTAATCATTATATTTTGATTTGTGAGACAATTAATAAATCTCAAGACATTACTTATAAATTTGAACATGAGCATAAGGAAATGGTAACAAAACACTTTTCTATCAGCATTTAAGATTCACAGCAGAGGCTGTCTCATAGAAATTTGTTTTCATATAATATTTTGTTTTGGTTCTTGAACAAAAGAGTATTTCAATATTTTTAGGTTGATAAGTATAATTATCCTTTGAGCATTTATTCATTCTTTTGCTATTGAGAGAAATAGCATTTTGAATTAAAAGACACCTCCCACTGGGTTTGAACTTCCTATCTCTAAATCATATGGTGTTATCAGTACCATTTTCTCATTTGATCTAAACCATTACAATAAGACTCAATATTTTTCAAGTATCTATAATTGCTTAAGGGAAACAGAACACTTTAAAACATAATTTGAAATAAGCAGTTTTAAATAATGACTCTTATTTGTCAGAAAGTAATGGTAATTGGAAGACAAGCTACAGCAGATAAATCTCTGTTTCTCTTCCTGTGCAACAAGAGGGAAGGGAAATCTTGAATTATGGTTGTGGTTTGAGAGGGGGGTAAAGATATTTTCTAACAGCTTCACAGAAAGATATTATTTTTAATTCCATTGGTCTGATTTTGACTGCCTTAGAGTGTCCATGTACCATAGGGTCTCTCTCCCTCTGAAACATCTGGTCAGTGACAGCTTTCCAGAATAAATGGATGACAACTTTGATCCGAGGCTGCAATTTCTCTCTTCCAATCCCCAGCAGCCTACTTGATTGATCCCTTATGCAGCTATGCTACATAAAGATTAATATTCTATTTGTTGAGTATCAAACAGCAGTAGCTGATATCCAGCAGGCATCGCAGATGATTTCAGGAGCATCCTCAATCTTGAGTTGTCAAGGTGTTCATGCAACTCTTCTACAGAACAATGAGAGGAAAAACCTGCAGGAGAAAAGAAGGAAAGACTTATAGCCCAAGAGAATGGAGGCCTTGTGTAAAGGGAGGTCTTGTGGGATAGGCAGCCATTCACAATGGCTCTCATTTCCAAACCACATTTACAAAATCCACTGCTGGGAAATCTGACTCACACAATTGTCACATGCCTAACCCCTCCAAACCCTTTTAACCTAGAGCTCCTTATTTGTTGCTCTGTGCCCACTAGTCTCCCTCAGCCTAAATAAAGATCCAATTAGGGCAGTCTCAACATTGTACTTGAAGAGTTACTCAGCCTCACTACTGCACACTGGGCTACTTAATTTTGGAGTAAAGTAATACATTGTTAATGATAACAGGCTATTTTGTGTTGTAGCTGTATAAGCAGAATTAACAAATATCAAAAATGAAAGCTAACAGCAGGGTCTTTATATCTGAAGAGTCTACATAGTTTTGATCAGTGGATTTCTTATAAGTGGTAAACAGCTTGTCATGTCTCAGTGACTGAGCAGCCTATTATATTCTGGATTCAGTTCTGATTTCTTTGCAGATGAAAGTGAGTTGATGTGAATTGTGCTTTTGTTGGTGTAGGATAGAGTTTCACTGTAATAGACACTTTTACAGCACTCATAGATAAACTCCTCCTGGCACTAGATGCATTGTTACCTATTAATTTTAATGATTCCCTACAGTAGTGTCTATTAAAGAAATTAAAATACTAGGGTGTAACCTAAAACTAAGTTTCAGTGGGAAGCAGACTGCTCAAAAATGTAGTTAGCCTCATTTATTTCAACATCTGAAAAACTACATTTCCTCTTCCAAGGAAAACGAATAAATGTTTCTAATCCTGCAAATCTGAGAAAGTTTGAAGGTAGTAGTTTGACTGTCTCTTTTCCATTCAAGTTGGGTATTCAGAATATTAATGTGAGACAACTGTTTGGCATCCTTTTATTAGCTGCCCCTGGAGTTCCTTGTGGCACCAGTGGTCTCCCCCTGTGCTCAAAGCTCTGAGATTACTACTTCTTTTGGTAATCTGACTTTATTACTTTTTACCCACATCTATTTCTTCCTTGAATAGCCCTGAAATATCTAGTCATTTGGTCATTCTTGGGTGAAACTGAGAAAGGACTGTGAGCTAGCTGTTTAAAATACAGAATTCATATTTCATGGAGATAAAAGGATGCTATGCCATGGCTATGTTTTGGCAGTATTGTTCATACTCTCATAGAAAAAATTTCGATATTGTTAAGTAACTGCAACTTTTTCTTTAGGTCAGGGCAAGTACTTGATCTTTACAGCACAGAATCCTAGAATCATGGAAACAGAGCTACTAGCAATTTTCACTGTATTTTCACAGTCAGTACTTCACCTTGACATTTGCACCACACACTGGTGTCCCTTTCAGAAGTTGCCATCCTACTCCGCTTTGCAGTAGAAATATGTACATACTTATTTCTGCCCTGCTTCTTACAGGTATTTCTGTCACCCTATTGTCTCAAATTTTGCTCTGTTCCTTTGGCTCTGAATTGTGAGTGGCATGATTTGAGCTGTTGAATAATGATCTTTTCAGCATATTGTACGTAGCAATATTACTTCAAGATCTGAGTCGTATAGGAATGGAAGAGGGAATATGTGGTGCTGATGTTTAAAAAGGGATTCCAGAGTTGCCTGGGAAATGTGAGGTATTATTTAATTTGGTTAAAAGTGGTAAAACTGAAATTGCAAATAATTTATAGTTAAGCATAATATACCAGTGAAGAGTTTAAGTGTTTTCTGTAAACATAAGTAATCTCTCCAAAAAATAGGATTTTTTAATACCAAAAACCTCCCAACATATTAAGGTTTTTAGAGGCATCAATGAATCTCTGGGTTATTGTTACTTTAGTATGCACAGCTTTCAATATATTCTGAAAGTTTTCCACATTATTTGTTGAATTTACTAGGGATAAAATGATACAGACTATAGAAATTCAATAATCACACTAAAGTTCAAAATTAAGGGAGGTCTGTAAAATACTTATTTGAGAATTTGCACTATTCCATCATATTTTAAACAAGCTCATAAAGAAACATGAAAAAAATGGAATTATAAAGTCTGAAGCGAATAAATAGTTAATTTCAACTGCTAAAACTAAAGCAGACATTGAAAATTCAGACAGACATCAATGATGACTGAGTAATTAAAAAATAAAATGAAACACGAGATTCAGGTCTTAATTTTTTTTTCCTTTAAACTGTCCATTGTGGTTCTCTACATCTAAGGTAAAGCCACCAGAGGAAGAGAATTGTAATGTCATCATGGGTCTTTTTCTATCTCAGAGGGTCCAGTGTCCAAAGAAATTGGAAATCAGATAGAACATTATCAATTAATAAGAACTGGTCCAAAGTCCAATGCAAAATAATATTGAGGAAATAATGTTCACTCACTGAAATTATCCAGCAGAAGTTTTAAAACCAAAGATTTGGTTGAAATCATAGCTTTCAGTCTGGAATTGATTGATAGATGGTACTGTAGAGGTAAAAACTGTAAATTGTTTTGGAATACTACATGATAATATTTTGGAGCATGATTCATGCACCAATCTTAGTTTATCAAACACAATGATCTCTCGTAGTTCATGTCCTGAAAAGGTGGATTGCTGGAAGGGAAAAGATTATGTAAACATCTTACATCTTTTGCTCAGGATTTGTTACTGACTACTGATGCTGATATACAGCATACGGCCACAAGTGGCCATTTTTATTCCAATTTTAATATTAGGCCACAGATTTTCCCTGAAGCTATCCCTCAAATATCCTCACAAAGCAAACGCTGCACCCAGCATCATTCTGTGCAAGCAGACTGTTGCAATGGAAGAACTTGGTGCTCTGTAGTGCACAATACATTTCTGCCTGCTCCTGGTTTAAGAGGACACAAACATCCTTGAAGATGATGTGGACTCCTTTAAGCTCTGTAGCTGCTGCACATGAATGTCTTTAGCTGAAACTAGCTGAGTATGAAGTAGAGAGAAAACATAGCACTCCCTGGGGCATGCATTTTGAGGGGTTGATCTCAGCAGACAGACATAAGCACACACAGAAGTGCACACACATAAGCACACACAGACACACACAGACACACACAAACAGACACTTTTCTTGATCTGCAACCACCTGATTCTGCCAGTCCCTGGACACACTGCAAGGCTTTCAGGATGGAAGGCTGATGGAGCAGTTGAGTCATTGACATGTAAACTAGAGTAGACTGAAAAGTTCTGAAGATTTAATCCTGAATTATGTTCCACACAGTTCAGGAAACTAAACGTTTGGGTTTCTGGGTCTGTTTAGTTAATATAAAATAGTGCTTTTCTAAAAAATAAACTGTTCAATTCCAAATGCACTCCTTTTTTGCAGATAAGAGCTTGGTTAAACTTCAGCCCCTGTTACCTAGCAGTTTTTAATTGTGTGGGGTTTCTGCTGCATATTCACTCCTTCTAGGTAGTATTCTGCAGGATACATCTATCCCAAGTCTTCCCTTCTTTGAAGTATGCCTTCTTTGATATGATGATAGAAACACATGTGCATTTGCTCAGACCAGTCTCCCTTTGCAGAGCAGACATGTGGTTTCCTTTTTTCCTTCTGTGGAGTATATTTGTAGATTTGACATTTAATATTTACCCTTCCAACATGGATAGCTATGTATCTATCTTAAGAACAATTCCTCTAAATTAATTCATTTTCTCTAGTTGAAAATTGCTTTTCAACACTTTCCTGAATGACCCATCAATTAATATGCAGATTAGAATTGATCAGTCTTTCCTTGGAGGAGAGCTCTCTTACTTGGTTAGTGATTAATTCACTGGTGACCTCCCTGAGCTCTTGGGGATACAGATTTTAATTTTACCTTATTAGAGAATAAGTGTTATGCAAATAATAGATACAGATATATGAAGTATAGCAAGATTAATAGAGTACAGGATGATCATCTGTGTTACATGGCATGCATTTGAAACAATCTCTTTTTTGCAAATTTTTTCTGTTTATTAACTTTGTTTTTTTGAAATGCAACACCTGGTAGAGGTACTTCAGATGGTAATGCAAATCAGTAAAATAACTGAAATATAAAACCAGAAGGAGTTTATTGGATTGTTTTGGTTTTTTCCTGGATGATGAAGATGGTGCTATCTTTGAACTCAGGTCCCTTTACTTTTTTGCTTTCTTAGGCTATTTACTGTTCTTTCCCCTTCATTATATTTTTCCACTGGTTCTCTCCTGGGTCAGAATCCCTAGTCTAACATTTTATTTTTCCTGGACAGAGGTGAGTGATACCACTGAGCAAGAGCTATGATTTCCATGCTGCTCATTCAGTCTTTATACTGGACCCTCAGTTACTTAACATTTCAGTTTGGATTTCTCAAATTGCACTCTGCTCTAAATACTCAAGCTGGTGCATCACTCACTTATTTCACTATGTGCCAGAATTCTCTTTTCATCTAAAGGATGTGCTACATTCCCAGATTTTCACCTAGCTGAACTGGCAGACTTTCACATGGCGCATCTGATAGCAATTAACCAGGGTAGCATCATCTGAAATGACTCTGCAATAAGCAGCAGGGTTTCATGTGAACTGTAACCAACACGTGTGTGGGTTTCAGCAGATGAGATATGAATCACATATTTTCATGGTAGCCCTTTACCATTAAATATTTGCCTCAAGCTCCACCTCTGGTGTTTTTTCACCCCTCAGACAAGCCCTTCCCTTCACCTGCTCACAGTAGCTGTTACCACTGTAGGAAAGCTATTCACTGCATTTTTAATCCTTCTATACCTGAACACACCCCATCTTTCCCTTCTGCAACTGTCCTGAACTCCTTTTATGCTTGCAAAACCCACATCAAAAATGAGCAGGAAAAGGACAAAAATGATCTTGATCAACTCATGATCACTAACTAAAAGTGAGTTAAATTAAAAGGGTGATCAGGAATATTTTAATTGCATATACCACTTCCTGAGAATATCTTCTGTTCCAAAATGTACTTTCTGTAGGAGAAGTTTCTTAAGTACAGAGTGGGATTTCTGGACTTATCCTGAGAAATACCCACAGCTCCATGAAGAGCAAATCTATGAGACAGACTCAAGTTCCTGCTCTGAGCTGGGACCCAGACCATGTATTTTCTATTTTGGAGGACTCCCTTTTTGCCAAGGCTGTTGAATACAAAACAATTAGTGTGGTAAATGCAATAACCTGTCCACTTACCTTGTTTTCTTTATTCTCCAAGAATATCAAATACATTATTTAAGTTCATGGAGCTTTGTTTTCTGACACAGAGCCAACTTTTTGAGCTTCATTCCCTTTAACAGGACTGCACATGAAATCAAGCAGTAAGACTTGCATCCTGCTGGGACAACCTCCTGCATCTTCTGGATGCAGATTGATGCAGGGTATTAATTACATCCTGAAACCCATGGAATTTGCCAGACTGAGTGGTGGACTATAACTGAAGTAAAGAATTTGTCCAAGAAGTATTTCTGTCTCATGTTATTAGTGGCATTCAGTTTCTGGTTGTAACATAAACATCCTCATGTTTCTCAAAAAGCTTCTTTGCATCTGCAATCCATCTTTGATATATGTGGGGTTTATTTTGGTGGGGTGAAACAGCATGATAAGTGAAGGCTTGGCCTTGTGGATACAACTTTGAAGTAAGTTGTTATCAGTCCCCATTGAGAGATTCACTCAATTAATTTTGTATTACAGCATTAGTGGTGAACTCCTGCTGATCTAGGCAGGAACAGGCAAATGCTTGTCTAGCCTGTCTCTGGCTGGACCTCAGAGCAGCTGCTTTTGGAAACAATGCCAGTGCAAAGCAATCCATTCCCTGATGCACTGTGCCCGCAAGCAGCACTCATCAGTTCAGGGACTTCTTCATTGAAGGTCAGCTACACACACCATGTTTACATGGCCAATGAGCCCGTTCACCACAACTGCCTGTTCCCCTTTATGAGCCATTTGAAATTTGCTTATTCCATCTCCAGCATGTGGCCTGCTAGGACATAGCTGGTAATGTCCTGATCTAGCCAAAACCAGTGCTAGAGACAAAGAGGGTAGACTGAGCATGTTGGAGCTCACCACTTGTATCTCAAAAAGGAATGTCCTGAAAACAGTTTTCAACCTATTCCACCTATCACCCTTAGGTTAAACATGTTCTGACATGCCATATCCAGCATCTGCCCTTGGAGTTAAAATACTTTTTTAAATAAAGCTGTAAGACGAATCTTATCTTCCTCCTACAAAAGCTCAAAAATCTAGCAATATAATTACTTTCCAAAGCTTATTTTTCCTCCTGTGTGCTGTGACATGCCAGGGTAAATTTCCATTCCTTCCAAATGAACTAAATATGGAACAGGTAAATAACTGAACATTTCCTGATTTATGGAATCATTATTTTTTACTAGAGAAAAATATTCACGTCTATAGAGGAATAAATCAATTCTCTTATTACTTCATATTATTCGCACCCAAACAATATTTCCCATTCATTAAAATTGTCTGTTATCTCATTAAGCATTTTTGAAGAATAGAACAGAAGAATAGAGAGGTCAGATACAGAGAATCATTTTGCTTAGATTTTTTGGTGGTTTTTTTTTTAATTGGAACTTTGTACCAGGACTCTGGAAGTTTCTGTGGTTGATATGCCAGAGAGCAGTGCCATACAGACTGATTTTCTGACAGAACTTCAGGATTATATGTCAAAACTGACATTTGCCTTTGAAAAATATTAAGGGAAGTGATTAGCTCATTGAGACGTAGTTTTAAGTTCACAGCCATTTCTGGTTATGACTTTCATCTAATTTTGTGTCTGGCACAAGCATTAATCGTGAATTTTGTAATTGTGAAATTATTTCTGTAGTAGGATATCAATGGGAATAAAAGTATTATACTTTGAAGTAGAGACTGTCTGTCTGTGACAGCCTCAGGGGCCAGCTCTCACCTAAGTCCTCCTTTCAGGCATGGTACTTATCTGCCCATATGTAGAAGGCTGCAGCAATTTAACCCAGTTAATATGGACTTCCTCTATTATTGGTAAAAAAAAGCTTAATAATTAGAGATGTGGTGGAAGAATAAATGTAGAAAATAATCTTACTTGCCATGTTGGATTAATGGTTTGAAGTTTTTTTTCCTTATCCTTATAAATAGGCACAATCTTCCACTTTTTTTAACGTTATCCCATATGTAAAAATAGCAAAGGTGATTTCACTTTCTACTGCTGCTACTCCAGTTTACACAGGTTGGTAGAGTGGGGAATGAAGGAGAACAGAAGAGAACATAACACTTAAATACAGGAGTTAGCATGAGGCTGAGCTATGTGTTTGGTGTTTTGGTGTGATGTGTCCCATTTCTTGGCTGCGACTTCAGTTCTGCACATTGTTCAGAACAAGGAGCTTCTATAAATTCAGGCCAAGGACAGAAAGAAATCTGAACAACGCGTTAATCTGCCCAGCCTACAGCAGGGGAAATTGAAAATAAAAATAATCAATAAAAGACACAGCAACTGATATATGCCATAACTTAATCTAGAGGTTGTTGCATTCACCTGCAGCAGTGATATTGGATCAGTTGTCAGATTCATTTTGCACTGCCACTAAAAGCCTTCAAACATTTAAAGATGTCATTTCTCTCCATTCTCTTCCTATGAACTTACTACAATATTTAGCATAACTCTAAAGCATTACGAATTGTTACTGAGTAAATTATGAGGTACTAATCTACACATAGTCAATGATGCTAAATATAAATTTAGAGGCTGATGCAGCTGTTTCCAGACTCTCAATATAATTCAACCTCATTTGTTAGAGAGCAGGAACTTCTCAGGTCAATGTAATTGAAAATGGAACATTTGTTAAGGTAAAGCAGTAAACACTTCCTGCTAGCTTCCCCTGCCCTAGACTTCTGGATCCACTTAACTGAAAGGTTTATTTTTTTTCCTTTTTATTCTGTCCATTTTTCCCCATGTTCCCTCTTCTTTCCTCACTCTCTGCTTCAATCCCTCAATTTGTCAAAAATTTCCTCCAAGTATATAATTTTTTCATCCAATACTTTCACTTTAACACAATCGTGAAAGTTAGCCAGTGTCGGAACCATTCTGACACAGGTTGAGAGGTTGCAGTTTAATGATAAACTATCACAAGGTGAGAAAACCTTCCACAAAGGGTTCATGCCATGTAGCTGCACACAATACAGCTCTAGCTGCATCTAGAACGGAAATGTTTTCTTCTCACCACCGAGCTTTCAATGAGAATTTATTCTTGGTACAGCTTAAAGATGCTGGATGCAATTAAATCTGGCACAAGACCACTGGCATTAGCAGAATTATATCAGAGATGCATTTTGCCTCTTCTGCATTGAACAGTCTGGTAAATTTCTGGATAAAACGTACCTCAGCAAGAAACTGAAGTTATTTTATGGTACCCTTTAAAAAAAAAAGTTAAAATATTGATGTTTAAGTAAACAAATTTGAATATTAAGGCTAATTCATTATCAAAGTAATTTGGTTGGCTCCATTCCCCTTAAAGGACAAATGCCAATTTATACAGATAAAGTGTTTCATTCTGGCTGGTGATGACAAGAATGTACTATGCAAGAGCCTGAATTGTGGGCAAGGACTGCGCTGTGCACAAATAGAGAAGGGAAAAAAATTACCTTTGCAAAAGGTCTTTCCAGTCTGATCATTAGAAAACAGACTAAAGGTTGATGATGACAGGCAATTGGAGAAAAAGCTTTAGGAAACGACAGCATAATACATTTAGAAAATGTAAATAAATTTTGCCATGTCTCAAAGTTTATTTTTTGTTTTAAAGTGATGGTGATATTGTGCTTTTTTTGAAATATGAGGACTGAAATCCAGCCCCACTGATATTCTGGGAGGCTTACCGCTGGTTTCTGTGGGACCACAGTGGTTCCTTTTCTTATTTAAAAGAAGACTAATTTAAATAATAGCCTTATAAAAATGTATGTTTTCTTTTCTTTCCCTCTGGCTTTCCTATCCCTTTTCTTTGATCAGAATAAGATGTTCATTATTTGTCCAGCAAATGAATAATCTGCTAATTAACTGCACTTGTTATGTGATGAATATTCAATTACCATAATGGGAAGGGGAAGAAGATGTATCATACCTACGCAAATTAATTTGTTGTTGGGCAATGAATTTGCATCCACCTGGTTGCAATTGCTCACTCTGAAAAGCTATCCAGGTGTGTTATATTTGAGAATTAAAGGAGTACACAGCCCATTTGCAGTCATATACAAAAGGTGAATACCTTTCTCTCTGTGTCTTTTAACAGGATTATTCAAACAAATTGATTTCAGAGATAACTTGTGTTCTGTCTCGTGATAAGAAAAAGGAATTATCAAGTGAATTAAATTTATTTCCTGTCTTTGGAAAATGGTAGCCCTATCAGATCATGTTAAACAAGAAGTGAGAGCATCCCCAATGGAAAAACAGGCCAAACTCTTCCTGCACTAAAGACTACAAAATATACTTAAATATGTAAGTTCAAATCTTATTGTTTCACTCTTCTTGGTGGTGTCTAAAACAATACCAAAAGTATCTAGTAAGAAATGCTACAAAGCCACCAAAATGGTCCATATTCTAATCATCAAGGTTAATCCAATTAACACAGTAAAGGACAAAAGGGATCCAAGTCCCTTCAAAAGAGAACGACGTTCATAGGACAGAACGGTCCCATTTCTGTCCAAGGGAGAGCCTGTCTGTCTGACGCTCCTGCCCATCTTGTGCCCTCAAATTTAGAGTGGAGTTATTATTAGTACAGTATGACAAAGTCCTCCATCTAAGCTATCTGTGACCTGGAATGTTCCTACCACAGCCTCCACACTAGTGTTATACCATATATCCATAGATCAGCTGCTTTACAAGGATAACTGCTTTTTCTCTATTTACTGCCAATTAAGGATCATTGTGGTATAGTACGGGACACAACAGTAACACTGGAAATGATCCAAATTTAATCCATAGCACTTTTCTAACCTAAGGAGAAAGTAAAAAGGGGAAAAAAAACCAATGGCAGAAAATTATGCAGTGTTAGAGTAAAGAACAGAATCACTGATGATATATCATCAAGCTCTGTGGCCAAGTGCTGGGGAGGATAATCCCATTTCTCCTTTGGGAGGTAGAGAAATCTAAACAAAACCAAACCTGCTGACATAGATTAATTTTCATAGAAATACTATTCATAAATCCTAGAGGATCTCTTCACAGGCCTAGATTTTCTTAGTGGCAACCATCAAGTGCTAAAGGAGAAAAAGGAGAGATGAAAGAAATTGAGGTTTACGACCAAAGTTTATTTCTTGACAGTTGTAGTTCCGCACAGTGGTTTCTAACATTTAAAACATTAAATGGTGCAGGTTTATTCTGTAAAGTACAATGCAGAGGGAGTTTGCAGACACCAGAGAGGGTGCCTGGGTGCTTACAAACATCTCTCTACACACCTTCTTTACCAGAGTCAGTGTGGGATATCACAGGGCAGTACCTCAAAACAGGTCAAAAAATAGTTGTGGTAAGGTAGATCCCAATGCATCTTTGATAAAAGAAAGATTAAAAGAAGTGTTAGTAGCTGATTACCTTTTTTGACTTTATTTTTTCAATGCAAAATATTTGAAACTACTTCTAATACACTGTACATATTTTGACAAGCTTTCACTTGGAGCTTTTTTAATTTCTGGTTTCCAATAAATAAAAATATAGAAATCTAATGAAAAAATAATGCCATTTTAGATAGTAGAAACTTCTTTTAGAATGCTTTCAGTTTCCAAAAAACAAAGTCTTCTGAGAGAGGATAAAGGGCTTTTGTCTTCCTCTTTGTCTTTATGAAAAAATTTCTATTCAGAAAAATGTCTGCCAGCCATAATGGCAATAAATGTCATTGACTGAGAAGTATAGAGGTCCCCTAGATAGTTCTGACTCTGTCCCTGACAGAGGTTAAGTTCTTTGTCAAGAAGTCATTGAGTTTACCCGCTATTAAAGCCGCATGTTTCCCAGCCTATATTTAGCTGAGTGTAGGTTATGTATGTTCGGATGAGGGTGATAAAGCAGTTGTAGACTGCAACATAAGGTGATTTTCTTTACTGCACAATTACAGTTTATGTTACCATAAAGCTTTTGCCAGGGATGAAAAGTTGGGGAGGATTAAAGGAAATGCCATAAAATGTATCAAAGTGGATTGCATAAACAATTGCCATGCTCTGGGAAATGGCTGATTAATTGACTGAAGTGAGACATCTGCAGAATGCTGGCGCTATGGATATATCAAAGGATCTCAACTGCCTTGTTTGCTTTAATAAAAGTCACTTAATTTGTTCCAACAAGACGAAACCTCCTGTTATAACTGATTTGTCACCCTCATTGTTAAGGGAAAGAGCCCTACACCTTTAAGTACGAGAGTCTTCCCACAGCCAGACCTCTTTTCAGATTCCTTTGTGCAGAGACAAGAGTACAGAACTTTGTTAGACCTCAAATATTGAGAGAGAGGAAAGATTTAACAAGCAAAACATGAGTGTGTGTATCTTTGGAAAACACTTTACCTGCTTCATTGACCTCTGGCTTCTCTTTAACCAATATTAGGAAAATAAAGCTCTTATTGTTCTTTCATCTGTCTTCTAAACTTATTCTTTCCTTGTGACAATAGTACTTTACAATCTTCAGTGACCATTTTCAGCTAGCCACTGCTATCCCATTCCCTGATAGGAAACTTACAGACAAAACGAGGCCCATAACGCAAAGACAGTGATCTCCTGTGTAAGTGCCTAGCTCTGACTGAAAACTGTGCACAGTTTAGATGTTCCAACTAGAAAATTTTTCAGGAGAGAGTTTTTTTATACTGTCTTTTGACATTATCTTGGAGGCAATGGTTTATCCTTTCTTCTTAAATCCCACCTATCATGTATATACAAAGTGCATATGTGTGTGTGTATATGTATATATTTGTGTATATAACCTCGGGATGTCTGACTGTTTCATGCTGATTAAGCACATAAGTAATGAAAAATCCAAGGAAGATAAACCACCACTACCTTGAAAGTGGAAAAATGTTGGTCCTAATCAAAGTCCCAAGCTGAGTATTTTTAGGAGAGATGCTGAATCTTTTTTACATTTTCATTTTGTGTGTAAATGGAAGAAAGGGAGTTGCACATGGATTTCCTCCTATGTCACCATCACTACGGTGAGTAAAAGGCTTGCTATAAAAGTTTAAAGTGCAGTCAATATTTTTGTTACTACCCTGTTAAGAAAGGAAAATGAACATAAAATTGCTGGAAATTCTTTCTGGACAGAAAAATATGTATATTTGCTAGGTTTTTTCAGGACTATTTGAAAAATCATTTCAAATAAAGAAAAGAAAAAACTAAAATAGCAAAACAAGTATGGAGAAGATTGAGTAACATGAAGTGATTTTCATACAATTATGTGAAAAGAATCATTTGCTTACTCTTTCCAAACCCTGCTGATTTATAGGTTTTCACTTAGCTTCTTCCTTTAAACAACAGAAAATTATTAGGATACTCCTGTTAGTGTTTTGTAAATTACTTACATACAGCACAATGCTGGTTTCCCCAGTACTCGCCTTCTATCTGCTGCAGTTATAAAAAACATTCAAAAAGTGCATAGACATATGTAAATCTTCATGGTATAGCTTGTTGCTGAAATGTCATGGATGAAAGTATTTCTAAATATTTTATTAATTCCAGTAACTGTTAGGAAAATTTAGAACTTTAAGATGCAATTAGCAAAAGTGACATATTATAAATGATAATCAAGAAATTAAACCACTGACCCAGAAAAGCAGCTCCTAATGATAGATGTTGGTGTAGTACAGATACTCCAGAGAAAAGGTAGGAAAAAAAAGCTAACACAATAAAGTAGAATTATTTATATGTTTTAGAAATAAGATGTGATTGTCATAGGCAAATTCTGACTAGTGCTTAAGAATTATTCACAGAGGTTTAAAACAGCCACAATTGTTTCTTCCACCATGCTTAACTTTCCTCAAAAAGATACAGAACTTATATTGTAGTATAACTATACAAATATATATACTGATTTAGCTGTGACATCAGGATCCCTGTCTTTAGAGGCAGAGTATGTTGACAGAAGGAATTTTTCTGCCTGCATAGTTGTGCAACTTCTCCAAACACCCAGAGGTCAGCCCGTAAAGCTCTTCTTTGTCAGTGTTGCTGTGTCCACATGGGGTTTTTTGGCTGGCATAGCTATTTTGGCAAAGAATGTGTGAGTTTTTTCACACTCTTCACTGACATAGCTGTGTGGATGAAACATTGTAGAGCAGAAGAAGCATGTACACACAATATGTCTCTCCCTCCTCAGCCTGCCTTTGCTTTTCACCTCTTCACAAATTAGTAACTTGAGGCATGATTTGCTGAAGCAAGGAATAAACACAGGGAGTTTAAAGTATAACATCACTGTTACCCCCAGATACTACTGTCAGATCATGGGCTAAAGGAAATAGATGAATGAGTGGTGAAGTAAAATTTCAAAAGTTCCCTTTTTTTTTTTTTTTTGGGGGGGGGTTTGTTATAATAATGTTAGACACTGATAAAAAAAAGTAACATATTGGCTTACCACTAGAAATTTTTGAGAATAGGCTCACCATGTTAAATAAAGTTGGATGGGAAAAAGAATCATCAAGGTAGTAATGATCCACCAAAGCATGTTGAAGAGTGCAGTTTTCATGAATTGGGACCCTCACAACTGGGTTCATTAAGACTGGGCTCAGCTTGTGTTTCTCTGCCAGCATTCAGGAAATTCTAATCAAAGGAGAAGAATTAATATGTAGACTTTACATCCAAGGTACCCTGCCAGCCCCAGATGGCTCCTAGCATCTCATAGGCACTTGAGAAAGGGGTTTTCAAAGCACTGCTTCTTAGCAAAAGGCCGCTGAAATTTGACTCTCTTTTGTAGAGCCAAGTAGGTGTCACTACTTGTAACAGCAGGAGGAAAAACAGCAGTATCTTGCCTTCAGCTCCCTTTTACCCATGAGAAATGGTAAAAAAATCCCGGCGTCTGATCCACAGACCAAGTGTTCATGTGTCACTAAAGTACTATCCCAAGTGTTCAGCTGCTAAAAGATCTAGGTATTATATTTGTCTTTTTTATGCTTGTCTGCTCCTTTCTATCTCCTGCTGAGAGCCCCTTTTTCCTGTGTTATGTGGGCTGAGTCTCAGTGAGCAGCCAAAATGATTCCATAGAGTGACAGAAAGTCATATATACTAGATCCTAGGACAAGCTATGCCACTCTAGGAGCACTTTATTTTCTCCAGTATATTAATAAATAGCAAGTGGTAGGTAGAAACAAAATAGCTGTGAGACTTGTATGTTGCTAGACACACTCTTCTCCTCCTCCCATTTTTTTATTTCCTCTCTCATCCCTTAATACCATACTTGAACTTCTCTCAAGTGGGTCAATGAATAGTAAGTAGTTTCAATATCAGTGAAAGAGGTCTGTACTCCAGATGAGATTTTTCCTGATTCCTTAGAAAGACAAGACTTTATTTCTTTTCTACAAAAACTATCTCCTAAGAATAGGAATGTTCTGGTATGAACAAAAGAGTGTTCTACAGTAATAAGTGTTTTCTGAAGAGGTTGAACAGTAAGTATTTACATAGAATACATTTCTGTACAAACCAGGCAGCTAGAAAATAAATCTATGCCAACAATTCCGTGTAAATCCTTTTGCTTGGACTAGCTGACCAGACCGGAGGAGAAGGAAGCAGAAGCATTCATTATACTATTTATTCATTAGAATTAATTCCCCTCCCAAAGAAGGTCAGTTATAAATCATGTGCCATTAATGAGATAGGTTCAAGAATAACAAATGGAAGAATAAGTAGAGCATCATGAAACAGGTTTTTCAGTGTTTCTTCTTGCATACTATTTGCATCTCTTATTAAAAAAAAAAATAAAAAAAAAACCCTAGTATGACAAACCTGAAAAGAAGAGCCTCAAATTCAAAGATAATAGTTTACCACAATAGGACAACTTCTAAGTGAGGAGTGGAGGAAGATAAAAACAAAAATAATGACAAAGCAGGTCCAAAAATACTAGTGTAAAAAGAGATAATTTATTCAAGTTATGACTAATACATTCCTCTAATTACATTGTGATAACTGAAATAAAATTCCAGCAGATTATTGAGGTCATACAGGTCTACTGCAGTTATCATAACTGTATCACTTGATAGACATTTCAGCAAACCTGAAAAGAAAAAAGAATGCCTAGAGCTGTTTTTCATTTTTCCTCAACTGACTTGGTCAGGCCAACCTGATTAAAGCAGCAGGATTATTTGTCTTATGGGCCAGAAAAAGCAGGGTTTCAGTAGCAGGAACTGGCGCTTATGGTATTGATCTCACCAACAGGATTGACAGTGATGGTCTTCTAAGCTTGTAGCCTGATAGGTGAAAAAAATAAAGGACAAATTCTTCAGTCAACTAGAAAATGTCAGCTAAGAGTCCTGGTGACAAAACTGTTACATTCCTGGATTGTTTTACACTGACACAGTGTAAAATGAGCAAGCAGTGGAGGACCATTTGTTTGCCCCAAAGGTACTATTGCAACTTATTTATTTAAGAATGGCAACTTAATACCTTTCTTAAACATGAAAAAAAAAAGAAAAAACTAACCAGAGTGAGTTACTCGAACTGTAGTGAACTTTGGTGAGTGAAGAATCCAGAAAACATGGCATCATCTAGTCCACTAGCACTGGGGTTTTAAAGCACTTTCCATTTAACTGCAATAGAACTTAGTTTATTTTATACTCTGGCAAACAACCTATAAAATAATTGCTTTCTTGTGCACTCATTTTTGAAAAAAATATCTTTGGAAGTTGTGATGGTTTCACCAACCTAGTGGCCTTCTGTGATTGAACAACTATGTCAGTGGAGAATCGAAGGGTTACCTGTATAATTGACCTGGACTTCTGCAAAGCCTTTGACATGGTCCTCCACAACATCCTTCTGTAAAAATTAGAGAAAGATGGATTTGATGGCTGGACTGTTAGAAGGATAAGAAATTGGTTGGACAGTCACATCTAGAGGGTAGTAGTCCACAGCCCAGAGTCCTGATGGACATCAGTGAGAAGTGGCATCCCTCGGGGGTCTGTATGGGGCCAGTGTTATTTCGTGTCTTCATTAATAACACAGATGAAGGGATCGAGTGCATCCTCAGCAAGTTTACAGATGACACCAAGCTGAGTGGTGCAGCTGACACACATGGAGGATGGGATGGCATCCATAGGGACTGAAAAATCTCAAGAAATAGGCCCATTGGAATTTCAGGAGGTCTAACAGGACCAGGTACAAGGTGCTGCACCTTGACCATGGCAACCCACAGTACCAGCACAGGCAGGGGGATGAACAGATGGAGTGCAGTTCTTCCAAGGAGGGCTTGGGGATGCTGGTGGGTGAGAGCCAGTGATGTGTGCTCACAGCCCAGAAAGCCCAGAAAACCTGAGGTGAATTTACAAGAGAAGTGGAGAGAGATTATTTGCAAGGGCAAGTAGTGACAGGACAAGGGGGAATGGTTTCAAACTGACAGACAGTGGGTTTAGAGTAAATGTTAAGAAAAAATTCTTTGCTGTGAGGGTGGTGAGTCACTGGAATAGGCTGCTTGGAGAAGTTGTGGGTGCCTCATTCCTGTAGCTGTTCAAGGTCTGGTTGGAGTGGGCTCTGAGCAACTCGATATGGTGAAATTTGCCCCTGCTGCTGACATAAGCTGTACATAACCACTTCACCCTGAAATATTGTACTCCAGCCCCCTGCCTGTTCACACAACTGTCTATGCCTTCCTTCACTCCTGGAATTATTACTTTATGCCTTTTTTTTCCATTTCTAAGCCTAGTGCTTAATTTAGCATGCAAGATTCTTTTATATTGAAGGACTATCCTTAACCATGAGCAATATTTTATCATTTGTTTTCCAGGTAGCATTTTCAAATTCTGCAAATGAAATGATTAAAACTAAGAAATAGGTCACAACCTTGGCAACCATCTGATGTGAGACAGTGTAATCTGCTAGCACGCTGGTTGTCATGGAAACTGACAATATTGGATTTTTCCTTCAATGCAACCTGTTTTATGCATAAATTATTAGCATATTATTAACATATTAAATCTAAGGCACTGGCACTTCAAAGCAGATCACATACGTGTTTTATGTGTGTCCATGAGTAACTTAAACACATTTTTATTGGCATTGAGGAGAGGATTCATCAGTTGAGGACTCTGACAGAGGAAAGAGTTTTTAGATTGGACAGTACAGGCTGGCTTTTGAGATGAAGAGATCTCAGGCTGCATCCCATTTACTTAATGACCCACCCAAGAGTTTTGTATACCAATGCTCATTTGCCTTGCCCTTTTTTTCCCCACTGTCAATCATCTCAGAGTTAAAAGTTTGATTAATGTAATACCAAATTTATGAGATATGTTGAAAATTTATATATGGTTTAGTTTACTTTTGTCTCAAATGGAATAAAACCAAGATCTTCTGGATTCTTTGAGAGAAAGCAAACAATTCTCTCTCCTTCTGAGCCCTTTATTTCTTCCTCAAACAGCCAGGAGTTAAAATTCCTTTCTTAAACTCAAGGACTAGTGCTCAGCTCTTACTCCCATTTTGCTCAATTAGCAAATTGCTAAACTGTAGCCTCTCTTCCTTTCTTGGCTTCCTTCATCTGTTCTGTATTAGTCTGCAGTACATATTGGTTGTAAAGTAGCATTTCTGAATGAAAAAAGATTCACTTAATAATTTTATTTTATTTTCCCCAGCTTGAAGCTGAGTGTATAGTAACTTCAACTGTAGGAAAGATCCAGAAGCATGAAATGAGACCATTAACCCATTGCCAAAAAACAACTGTCATGCAGCATATCATCTGAGCTGACATCCACGTCTCTTTCTTCTGTAAGAAACATCTTGCCCTTAAGAAAAAAGTTTGGAAGTTGAGAACAAAGGACTGAACCATGAACTGAAATTCATCTGTAAACCTTTGAAAAGAGACAGGGTGACAGCCCATCACCTTTCTTTCCTGCAAACCCTTGGTATGGCAATAACACCTCAAGACCTGGAAGTTTTTTCTCATAGTGCTCTTAAACCAGTTTGCCTTCCCAAAAAGAACTGTCTTTCCCATTATTCACAAAAGTCAAATTAGAGCTGAAAGGGAAAATTACTATAAAATGTATGTCAGGAGACATAGGAGGGGTTAGTCTAGGTCACATTTAGAAGATGAATGTATTTGTAGGCACAAGAGAAAGTTCATCAGAAATATATAGTGGATTCACAAATTATGCAAGTAATTTTTCTTGATCATATTTTTGTGTTTTCTCTTTAAAAAGTTATATAAAGTCAGTACAGAAACAAAAGAATATTTCTCTTCCTCAAATGTTTCCTGTCTGATTCTGAAATATTTATGAAATCTGCAAAGTCAGCTGTACAAATTTTGGTTCTTACATTATATGCTCTTTGGACATAGCTAATTTAAAGAAATTTCATTCCCTATCATAGTTACAATTCCTTACCTTGAAGATTGTACAAGCTGTGTCTCTTTGTGCAGGGTTAGAATGTAAGAAAACAAAGATGGTGCAGAAAGTAGTCTCACAACTGAGGAGTTGCAGCTATACTAATCACCAAAGATTAGGAGCAGGTCTGCCCTTAATAGGCCACAGCTGTGTCCAATAAGAAGCGGTCAACAAAAGCGTGAGTTAGCTAGTTGAGGAGAGAGTTGGGGTTTGTTGGCTCTGTTGTGAAGTGAGTTGAAGTAATTGGCTGTGCTGTGAGGAGCTACCCGTGAGAAACCACCAGGAAGGTATGTAACTTTTGCAATAAGATGACAGCATCTCTTCATGTCACCCTGCACATGTGAAGCTCTTTATGTTTCCTAGACATGGTCTCAAGCATCTGCCTGTACAACTGTTGGTGTCAGAAGGAATATTCTGTATTTGCAAGTTTCATCAAAACTTTGTCTTCTCCCACAAGATTGCTTTGGTATGAAAAATAAATATATGTTAGCCAGAATTAAAGCTTCTTGCTACAAGCTTTATTTTTTTTCTTTTTTTTTGAAAAGAACACAGAAGACACATTTTCTTGCTATTCAAAATAATGACTAAATTAGGTAAATAATTCTGCTTTTCCACTATGACCTTTAATGGTCATTTTTTCTGATTTCTCTGTAATGGTAAGGTTCATATTAATAATGTAAATATTAAGGTTCATATAACTAAGATTTCTCTTAGGTCCAATGCATTCAACAGAGACCAATTTTGAATGCATATCTGGTAATGCACAGGAGGGTTTTTCTTGGTTTTTAATATCTTTCTTTGTTTTCTACCCCCAATAAGCTGATGTATAGCTGTTTCAAAGTTCCAGTTGTGGAGACTAAAGACTATTTGTTTATCTTTCTCAATGCAAAGACAAGAATCTTGTTTTCCCTTGTACTATTTCTCTCTGAAGTTACAGGAGCATGTTGCCTTCATTTCTAAGATTTCCAGTATATCGCTACAACTCAATAACATGCAGAAGCAGCAATTCTAGAAACTGTGTTAATTAAGTGAAACAGGATTTCCTATAATCTTTGTGTATGTCATTATGGCATTTTCTGATATTGATTTTTCCAGTGTAATTAACAAAGGTGAAAAGAGTGTTAGTAAGGAATCAACAAAATGCCCAAATTCTATTTGTGATCCAGAAACACAAGATTTCTTTTCCCAATGGTTACATTCAGAAATGACCAAGAAGAGCAAGAATAGTCAGACTTGAAATTATAACTTGTTAAGCAGTTTTGGGAACCTTTTTTTCCAACCTATCCTGTAAACTATGTCACAGGACAGATTTTTTTAGTTGAAGAAGGGACTCTGGGGGGTTTATCATTTCAAGATCTTAGTCTTGGCAAAGCAAGCGCAGATATATTAAATAAGCAACTGTATTTTAGTACCTATTGACATGCCTTTTAGCTAGATTATTGTGTAGCTTCTCAATAACTCCAGTTAGATCTAATCCCCACAGAAAGTAATCCATCATAAACAAGCACACAGAAGGACAGGCCAGAACAAAAGAATAGGGTTTCATTTTGTTTTCCACCATTCTCACAGTGGCTTTCAAAGCTTTCTTTATTGTAATTTTGTTTTATCAAGATTGATCAGAGACCCTGATGGTAAGCCAAAACTAAGAGGATTGATCTCAGGTTCAGGTAAGAGAGAATTAGAGATGAGTAAAGCATAATGTATTTAGAGGGATTTTAACTAACTCAAATTCCCAAGTTTTTTGTCAGTTTACCTATCTGTTTTTGGTATGTTATTGTAAATGGCTTTTCCTATGCATTTTGGAGGGGGAAAATTTGGTTTCATTTGCTTTTAATAATTTGAGAAGGTGGTATATAAGAAATTCAACTTTTATCAGCAAGTGAGAAGACAACTCTCAAACTTGATCATTGCCTTTGGACAAGACTAAAGAGATGAGTTCTTGCATTGCTTTCTGTTCCTCAAGTTCATTCCGGATGAACTCTTATTTGCTGTAATTTCAGACCCTTCCACTAAAATATTCTTAGTCACCTGTCACTTTTTTCTGCTATTCCATGCTTTTCCCACCAGATGGTAGGCAATAAAAGCAGGAAACAGAAGCTTATCTGTTACTGTATACTTAAAGGAATCAAAATTCATTAAAGTGCAAGGTGAAACAATTCTCCATATGCTGGTCTGCTTTTTATGCTTGCAACGAAAAGGCAGCACTGGAAGAGATGTGGTCAGTGCTTGCAAGTAGTTGATTAATGGCATAAGTAAGGCCTATATTAGCATATGCTATATATGCTACTGCATATTGAAAGGATGCTATTGTGTCTCCTATTCTGTTGTTGTCTAGTTGTAAACAAAACTAATTATTATCAGGATATGCATTTTCTGTCAATTCCTTTAAGGAAAAACATTTATTCCACTTATCCTGCTGTAACCAGATAAATGGAATTGTCTCCCCAATGTGTAAATTTCTTCTCCTGCCTTGTTAGTGCTGTCTTGTACATGAAGTACTCATTTAGTTGCAAAAACCAATTATCATCCCTGTCTGGATACATTAAGAATTTTCCTACACGACTTTTTCTCTCTATCACATTTTAAGCAACAGTGTACATGAATTATTCATATTGCCCATCTTGCAGGCAGGTTTTTTTATTATTAAATTTGATCATAATAATAGTTATTACCACAGTCATGGCAGTTTTATGAGTATTCTTCAATGCCATTACCTGGAAAGTTTTCAATCAAGACATATAAAAGATGCAAATCAATTTCCATAATAAAATTAAACTGTGCCATCTACTCTTTCATCCTTGCAATAGAGTTGATTGACAACTTCTCCCTGATAGCTGCAGCTGATAATTTGCAGGCAAAGTAATGGAGAATGGCAGATTCTTTTACTCTAATACCCTAAGAAATTCAGTATTTTTCTTGTCTTGTCAGTATTTAATGCTCATGTCTTCATGACAACACAGTGTTTAAGACGCAAACATTCGGTTTACAAATATTCCTCCCAAACAATAGAATTATTTCTCTCTAGCAATATAAGATTTGCCTTTTACTAACCAAAGGCTGTGCTGAACAAATTGAATTATTTAATGAATTTTGGGAACAAATTAAACATTTTTTATGTTCTGAGTAGTGCTGTTCTCCACAAAGAGGTCTTTTTCCAAGGAGGATATTTTCCAGGTGATTCTCCTAACTGCATCCTTCACTTTTATTTTATCTTTCTGTCCTACTTGTTATAGCACTGCTTTAGTGCCGGGGGCTGTGTTTCTAGCCGGTCAGAGTGACCCCGACTAAAGTTCGAAAGTTTCTTTTCCCAGCCCGGTACTTGAAGAAGGAGTCAGGGCTCTTCATTTTTTCGGTCTCAAGATTGTTTATTGCATCTTATCTATAAAGTTCTTTCTCCCTGTCCAGCCGAGATCCGTTTGGCAGGACAGCCAGAGGCACTCCCCCCTCCTCCAGGGCGGTGTTATCTTTATATACTACAAACTACGTGTACAATATTTACAGTTATTTTCCAATACCTATCATCTATATTAGACAGTGAGTTTCTACTTTAGACCAATCTAAAAGTGCCAACATCACCAGACAAGATGGAGGTAGAGAAGAAGAAGAAAGGCTAGACACGCCCAAATCCCTCCATCTTGTCACCAGAAACCCCTATACCAAAAATCCTAAAACCTACATTTAGACTCTGTAATTATTTTATTCTTACACTCTTTACACTATTGTGGCTTTTATCTATTTCTATAAAGGTGACAAGTTATTCCGTGGTTCATAATCGAACCCACTGGTGTTCTGGGCTGTGTGCCAGGGTCTCCGAGCCCCCTGGCAAGGGTCCCAGGAAACTCCGGACTCCCAGAGGGATGTCCTGAGTTCCGACATCTCCCCCTTCTGTTTGCACCAAGAAGACCTCTTTGGCAGCTTGGCTGACAACCCGCCATATACACAAAAGAATGCATGGCGCAATGAACAAGAGAACTAAAAGCCCTACTAAAATATAACAAGCAATCATCTAACAACAGTTCTACAACACCACTGATTCCCACACCCATGAAGAGACCCAAAGTCCACAGTCTTCTGTGGGCAAAACACAAGGGTTGGAATCTCTGTGCAGTCCACATCTCTACATCTTCTTTTCTGCTTATGGAATGGTCAGCGTTTTCTTGCCCACGCTTCTTGTCAGCATTGTCTTGCACTGGATGGAGTTTCACATTCTTCACTGAGATTCACCTGGACTTTTGTACCTGCTAAAACACAAACAAATCCACGCCCCTGAAGAGACTGGAGGATTTTCTCAAAATCTCGGAGGTGAAGAATGGGTCCTGATATGAAAATAAAACATTGATCAACTCTGTTTCAGTCTCTATGCAACTGCATAGGGAAATGTAAAATGACAGCAATTAGAAATCAATTAGATAATACACATAACCAATAACACATCTGAAATCATACAATTGTCAAACATTACAACACTGAACTGTCATCCCAGAGTCTGCGACAGCTGATGAACCTTACAACAACAGAGAAGTGGAGAATCCATGTCCGGATTCATGTTTCTCCAAACTCCTTCTGAAAACAGGCTCAGCTATCATAGACGGTCAAATTGCCAAGCCAAAAGGACTTGAATACTTTTTGATGCAGAAAACATCTGGGCTGATTGTCAATCACTCCATTCAAGTAGAGCTAGGACTTGGCCAGAGCCCGAACTCTAATTGATGGATATCACTTAGCACATTCTTAAAATGAGACTCTTAAAAACAGCAATTATGAATAGGAAACCTTAGGATTAAAGATCTATCAAACCATTAAATAATTGGATCCTTCTGAAACTTCTGTTGGGATAGAAATTCTTCAAACATAGTAGACTTCTTGAATTCTTGGCTGAAGTACCTCTGTAATAACTGAAGAAACAATAAATGAAGAAAACCACAAAAGCGACAATTTGGATTTAAAAGAAATCCAAAAACATATGAGTAGTTAGGAAATAAAGACAAGATTCTGAAGAGACGTGGCTTCTCACAAAAGAGATAGTGGAACACTGGCTGGCTATAAACACTACAATACCCTGATAATAATTCTTATCACAAATTCTGAGAATTCTCATTATATAATCAACTTATCAACAGGAAGTATTTGAAGGAGTTAAGACAACCTTTTTAAAGTATTCATATAACATTAACAGCAATCCTTATTTATCAGTATTACCTATAAAATCTAAAAATAAGGTTACAAACTCACTGACAACAATCCCTAAAACTCTGAACCATTGGAGAATCAGCTGATGACCCCACAGATAGGATCTGATTGATGTTTCTCAAATGCTCTGTCTTCAGAGACACTTTGAGTAATTGAATCCTTACTAATACTTCTATCTTTATATGGTGCCGTCTCTCTCCCTGAGAGGCATTTTTCAAAATAGATTTCCATCTACATCATATTTGGGATAACATTGATTTGCATTGATTTTCCCTTCTTTTTTCTGTATCTTGGGCAAAAGCCTGGTGCTTTCTCACTTTTCTCTGATTTTTGGACAACTTTTTTTTTTCTTTCCACGCCCATCTTTTGCATCTGAGACTTGATCATCTGATAAATGCTGTTTCTGTCACTTCTGTGGGACTAGCCTGTTGAAGAGCTCGGTGTGCCTCACTCAACATGTGCTGCACCCGCGAAAAATCTCCAACTTGAGATTTTGATGGAGGCTGAAACTGTGTGCTGGCTGCTGCGGTTGGCTGGGTGCCCGTTGCCCTGGGATCGGAGAGGGGTGCTACCTGGGGCAGCCTCTGTACCCTGATCACGCCCCGTCTCTGCCTGTGCCGTCACGGGAGTGTGGACAACCCCGCCCCGACCGCGCCTCCCCTGCGCTCGTCTCGGCGCAGGCGCGGTCTCGGAAATGTCCTTCTCTCTCTGATCGACACCAGTACAGCTCAGATCCCATTCTGGCCCCGTGCCAACACCCGCAGCCGGCGCGCGGTCCCTGCTCGGCCGGTGCCCGTCCCGCGTCCGCGAACTGGGGAAAAAACCCTTCGCGCCCCGACTTCCGGGTCCTGCATCATCACCACGCGTCTCCTGCGTCTGCCTACGGGCACCGCCTGGAGCCCTGCAGCTGCTCCAAGCCCACCGCCCGCGTCTGACGTGGACGCTATGATTTGAGAGCCCTTCCCGGACGTCCCGCGGGTCTCGCCCTGCGCGCGCGTCCCTGGCACCGCGCCAGCTGAGGCCGCCGCTGTCGGTGTCATGCTCACAGCCCCCGCGCCGAAACTCGCGTCCCCCACTGCCTCCGCGCTCCCCCCGCCGCTCGCCGCCGCCGCCGCGCAGCCACGCTCGCCGCGAGCTGGGCTTTCGGGGTAGAGGAATTGGAGGCGGTAAAGCTGCTTCCCACTCCCTCTCATCGGGAGCTATTTCCCGCTCCCTCTCATCGGGAGCTATTTCCCGCTCCCTCTCATCGGGAGCTATTTCCCGCTCCCTCTCATCGGGAGCTATTTCCCGCTCCCTCTCATCGGGAGCTACTTCCCCGCTCCCTCTCATCGGGAGCTACTTCCCCGCTCCCTCTCATCGGGAGCTACTTCCCCGCTCCCTCTCATCGGGAGCTACTTCCCCGCTCCCTCTCATCGGGAGCTACTTCCCCAGGGCTGGTTGGGACCAGAGACAATCTCTGCTTTGAGCTTTGCTCTCCTCCCCCCGCCCCTGTGGGATTCACAATTAATGACCTTTTAGCTCTACTCCGGGATCTTGCCGTAATTGCCTCTAACATGATCCTTGCTGGGGATAAAAGCTTCAAGGCCGTTTTACCTTTTTTCAGAGATTTTCACAAGGTGTGTGGCTGCCAGACCTTGTAAGGCTGACAAAATCCTTAACTGTTCCTGAGAGCATGTCCCCTCCATGTTCTCAAATCTCAACCTTCTTACCAAAAGCTGAATCATTTGCAAGGTCCGTCCGGAGGTCGCCCTGGTCACTGGCCCCCCCGCCAGATCTGGATGCGAGTCTGTTTAGCAGAAGTTGAATCTTGGATCTTCTGTGTGGATTTTTTTTTTCTTTTTCTTTTTCTTTTTTTTTTTTTTCTTTTTCCCTTTTTTTTTTCTTTTTTTTTTTCTTTTTGGGAGTGCCTGCTTCTTTTCCTTGTCCTTTTTTGTTCTCTTCACGGGCTGTGTTTCAGCGGCTGATGTCTGGTGGCGTGGCTGCCTGCCAACTGCCCACCTGGGTGCTTTCTTGCTGCCCAACGTGTCGTGCTCTCTCTTTTGCAGCCCATCTCTTGCAGCCGTCTCTCTTTCCGCCCATCCGGGTTGTTCTCTTGCCGCCCAGCTCTTGCAGCCCACCTGGGAATGCCAAATGCCGGGTCTTTCTTGCAGCCAAGCCAGGGAACGCCAGTTACCGTATCTTTCTTCGAGCCTGCACAGGGAACGCCAGTTGTCGTAATCTCTCTTCGAGCCCACCCAGGGACGCCAGTTGCCGGGGGCTGTGTTTCTAGCCGGTCAGAGTGACCCCGACTAAAGTTCGAAAGTTTCTTTTCCCAGCCCGGTACTTGAAGAAGGAGTCAGGGCTCTTCATTTTTTCGGTCTCAAGATTGTTTATTGCATCTTATCTATAAAGTTCTTTCTCCCTGTCCAGCCGAGATCCGTTTGGCAGGACAGCCAGAGGCACTCCCCCCTCCTCCAGGGCGGTGTTATCTTTATATACTACAAACTACGTGTACAATATTTACAGTTATTTTCCAATACCTATCATCTATATTAGACAGTGAGTTTCTACTTTAGACCAATCTAAAAGTGCCAACATCACCAGACAAGATGGAGGTAGAGAAGAAGAAGAAAGGCTAGACACGCCCAAATCCCTCCATCTTGTCACCAGAAACCCCTATACCAAAAATCCTAAAACCTACATTTAGACTCTGTAATTATTTTATTCTTACACTCTTTACACTATTGTGGCTTTTATCTATTTCTATAAAGGTGACAAGTTATTCCGTGGTTCATAATCGAACCCACTGGTGTTCTGGGCTGTGTGCCAGGGTCTCCGAGCCCCCTGGCAAGGGTCCCAGGAAACTCCGGACTCCCAGAGGGATGTCCTGAGTTCCGACACTTTAGCACAGACTTTAATGACCACCTGATGGTTCTTCTTTAATCCCTTTCTGTGAAAGCACTTGGTAACTTGTTTCTACTTCCTTGTTTGTTTACCACTTCTCTTTCTCTGTTTGCTCCCCATTTATCATTTCCTTGTGCTTTAGATCAAAGTGCTGTCTAAATAAAACATAAAATGTGATGGCCACTGGTGCTAGTATTAACTGCTGTATAATTTTGCCTTTACTCTGCAGATGGATTAAATCTTGGTAAAAGTTTCAAATCTTGGCTTCAGATCCATTTACATCAATTGCAAGGCAGAACAATGCATTCATATTCAGGAAGTTAGTTTGAAATGATACTGGAGTAATTAAGATGAGAATATAAACAGCGCTAATAGGGATAAATGTGTCTTCTCTCTTCAATTAAGAAGACCAAACAATACGAAATATCAATCAACACTAATACCTTGGGAAATAAAGTGATTTCCATTTAGAATCAAGAAAAAATTACTTTCATGATACTGATTCAGACAATTGTATACATTGTGTAAAGGTTAATGTTCCCATTCAAATTTCTGGGTGGTGTCTGTTCAAAGGAGACTCCTGCAGTAGAGGCGCTCTTGGTCCATTCCGATATAAAATCCTTATACTCATAAGAACTTCCTCTTTCATGCTCAGAAACACTTTAAAAGATAGATTATATCAGACTTCAAGAAAATAAATCATGCAAGACTGCTCTGATGTCTGTTATGTAATTCAATTTATTACAGCAAGGCTTCAGAATTAATGAGTGAATTAAAATTTTTCCCATAAGCAATTTTTAATTTCTGCTAAGGTCACATTAGGACTATTATAGCTATTTTTGAAGATGGACGATGAAAAATTAAATAAACTGCACATTTTCTGCATAAGTTTTCTATTTTCAAGTCTATTTAGATGTTGTCTAGATTGCCATTTAAATTATTCACTAGTTTTTAATATTACCTGCTTATTATGGCATCTGTCAAAATCAATTTCTGCTGCAAAATAATTTCTTTCTTCATCTGCAACATATCCTGAGAAATGTATTGATTTTTATCCAGCTGGTGTATAGCTAACCATTAGTCATTTGGAACAGAATTTCTGTTTCTACGTTCACAGCTCTTCCTTCCCACGAGCATTTTACTGGTTAGAATAATAAATTATTCCATCAAGTTTTCAAAAATTATTCTAACTCTGAATATAGTGTTTGGAACTGATAGTAGCACCCTAGCCCATATGTAAAATATGCAGTTCATATGTACAATGAGATTTTAGAACAAATGCTGTCATTACTGTTTTGGGATAAACTGCGTTCTATGCCACAGATCACTAGAAATTCCTGGAGATGTTGGCATTTTCCACAGAGCTAGAAGTTCTTTTGGAATTTGGTTCTCTTTGCCCTTGAAATAAACAAGTCCCTTGCAAATGACAGAAAAAGATTGCAATCTATCTACGAGCAGCTTATTTTCCTTAAGTTTAGATATTGAAACAATTCTATGGTGCCTGAATGAAATTCAGAAAACAAGAAAATTTGAGACACCTTTTCGGTTTCTCCACCCAGTCTGATCTACTCAAAGCTCTTTTTGAAACCACAAAAGAACAGTACATTCATCCTTCATAGCCTCATCTGAAACACACAAACTTTCCTGTTGTGTCATACACCACCAAAAATGGTATCAGTGGTAGCTAGTCATGGGTCAGCCTAATTACTTTCTGTCCTTATCCATGTTGTTGCATCTCCATTGGAAATCTGTCAAATCAATGTTTGTTACTGAGAGCTTTAAAAATATACCAGTCAGAAATCATGGGCAACTTATTTTCTTTTTAAATTAATTTGTTCATTTCCTGTCAGGAAACTTAAATTTAAATGAAATCAATGATTTTCCCAACACTTTTTCTTAACTACGTTGTCAAAGAAAGGTAAACTTTGTCTAAAGACTGCATGGGGGATAATGTTTTTATAATACGCAGTGACCTTAACATCTGTGTTGTCACCACACATACTCACACAATTCCAACAGGTACAATGCATTACCTTGTTACATTTTGGTTCTCAAGAGGCCTTGTGTTCACTTTAATCATATTGTCTGTCAGAGACCTGTCTGTATCCATCTATCTATCAGTTTGACCATCTTTGTACCTATCTGAAGCCAGATAGAAGACTAAATAAAAGGTAAGGTTTGCCGCAGTCTAAAAATTCAACACAGGAAAGGTAACTTAATTCTTTAGAAATTTATTTCTTTGGAAAAATAAGCAGTAGAAAGAAGCTAGCCATATTTGTGACATTGGATTCCAATGAAATAGTTCAAGTACTGTCCTAAATTGTGCGGGCTCAGTTAAAATACTGTAATCGCAGAAAGAATGTTCTTCTAAATGAAATTGTTTTGAGTTCAAAATTGGATTTTAAATTGTATTATTCTAATGTAATATTCTATTCATTGTTTGGTAAAAGATAACTTGAGATCACACATGTTTTCTGAGGCTCTTACTCTTTAAAGCCAGCAGCCATGGCCCAGTTTCTAACTACTGCCCTATAAATTCTTACACACCCGGTAGGGAAAAATGTGAAGAGGAGACTAAATAGTCTGCTCAGGAATTCATGACTATGTTGTGGTTTACCTATATGGGCTTTTTCTCCCATATGTCTTTGAATACATTCATCTTAAGTTTCATATTTGCAGTTGAGCTCGCTTTGACTGACCTACTGTAATTGAGGTTCCAAGCAGACAGAGACCTCCTGCGCTTGCTTGTCTGAACCATTCCTTCTGATCCTGGTTCCCCCTATTTTCAAATCATTATTTCACTTTTTCTATTAAAACTTGATATGACTAACAATATAGTTTTCACAACTAGATTCATTTCTCATGAATGACAGATATCTCTTTATTTCTGCTATGAATATTGTGAAAGAGGAAAAAAATTAGAGATCCTGATGTAGTTGCATGATATCAAAAATTTCACTTTGCTTTACAATAGTAATGCTTTGTAGTTATCCACCAGTCTTCAAACACTAATCAATTTTAAGTTATTACAAGGTTTATAATGGATTGTATCATTTGTACTTCTCTTAACTTCCCTGGAATTTTTTCAAGTAGATTTTTTTTTTAATTTAAACTCTCTAACAGCTATTATTTTGCTCTGACTTAATAACCAGAAAGGTCTGCCCTCATCTTAAAATAGAGTGACAATGGTTATGTCTTCCTGCTCTTACCATCCATTTCACTGTTCCATTTTTTAAGTAGAATAGACCACACCTTTTGATAGATCACAAAGGAAAGCCTCAGAGAAATATTTTTTGAAGATTAAAGGGATGGAATTACAAATGAGTAAATGTAGTTTGATTTAATAAACCTGGTCTGAGGGAAAGAGTCTGAGTCCCAAGCAGTGCAATATCATGAGAAAATCCTTTACAACCAGCTGGGGCAAAGCAAAAGAAAATGCTGAATTTGTGCTTTTGAATATACGTGCTCAGCTTTAAGGCTACAATTCAAACCAGTCCTACATTAGATCTAATACAAATCTTACTCTTTAGAAGAGAAAGGTGTTCATATATGGGGAAAATCTGGTACTCAGTCATTGGTTGTGTGCTTTTTTGGATGTGGAGGTAGAAGACAGAAGAAAATGGAAAGAGTAAAGGTCTGGGTAAAAGTGCAGGTATAGAAGTTGTCTCAGACTGGACATTATGCAATGAAATGCACACCAGTTATGTGGGGAATCAACCTCATTTTATTGCTGTGAATTGGGGTTTCAGTGAAATTAAAGGGAGTAACTTAATTACTGTAACAAGCCGGATTTTATGTTGGGAAAAATGAATATCAGACTTAGGATAAATTTTGCAAATCTCAGATGATCAGTTACATCTAGAGCCACCCAGGGACTTCCAAATCTCAGCACTACATGGGATTACATCAATCACCAATCCTTAAACACTGGTCTTTGAAACCTATACTTACATCTGCCTCTAAAACTAAAAATGTCATGATATGCTTTTTCTGCATTTAAAGTTACTTAAGAAAGCTTCTGAGGTTAGGTTGATTGGCACCTGAGCCCAAACAGATATTTCACCCTCACTGTTTCAAACTTGGCTGTTGTTTGTGAGGCTTGACCTAGGAGAAGTGATCAGGGTAAGCCAGATGGATTTCATGTTGCACCAAACACAGCCAAGTGAGTTGCTTCTAGGCTGGATGGTTTATGAACATGATTTACACAGGAACCCCATGGATTAATCACTTATTTAAGGCATTTGTGGCATTTATTTCTAAGTCTCGTGCTGCTTGATTTAAACATGTTTTCTTAACTTCCAAGTGTTCCAGTCAGTTGTTTCTGGAGACCTTTTTGTCTGATAAACATTCAGCTACCTAAAGTGGGGTATGCAATGGTTCTAGTGGAAGGGAATGGCACTGACTGATAATGAAATCTTGCATGGTGTGTTTGCTGACACTATTTATTCCATTATAAAGACAGAGAGCCGTGTAAAAATTTTCAGCTCACTCCAAAACAGGCACATTTGAGAATATTTCCCCTCTCTGGCAGAAAAGTTCTCTTCCATAAGTATTAGATGAAGATGTTCTTTTATTCCCCTTTTACTAGGAAAAAGAAAAAGACAAAATCATACAAGTTCTATTAATAATTCTTTACTTGTTTTCTTCAGGCTCAATTTAAGGTAAATCTCTGCCTGGACCAGTCAATCTTGAGGCAAAGACTTCTAAGCAAATCCATCTGGCAATAGACTTTGACAAAATGCAAAAAAGTACATATTTGCAATCTTCCTTGAAGAAGGATAGCAATTACTTCTTATTTCTTAATTCATTTACCAAGAAAACTGGGTAATTTTGAGTCCACATGTGCATTGAGCAGAACTCTTGATTCTGCTAATTTTCAGCAAATAATGAAATGGGTCTTTTTTGAACTTTGAAATACTGAAGCATTTGAAGTTTTCTCGGCTTTCTCATTTTACTGCTGTGTTGACTTGGTCTTGGACTTAATGTCGTCACAGAGAAGCATATGATGAAATTAGGGTATGTATGGGAAATCCATATTAAAATAATAAATCTTATTCTAATCATTATAATTAACATTATGAAAAATAGTGTTTAAATTCTATAGTTGTTGGTGCAAAAATACAGTGTTAGTATAAAAATGAATCTTCCCAAGTTGTTTGAATGCTCTTGTGCAGTAAAAGATCATTTGTTCTCAAATAAGAAAATAAGGTTTTCTTGGGTTCTTTTTATTACTTTTTGACAAAGTTAAAGCCCTAAAACCATTTTAAGAGAGACAGAAAAAAAAAAAAAAAGAAATCTTGAAAGAATTATCTGACAATGGTCATTAAAAAAGAATTACTTTTCCGAAATGGTCTCTGGATTTATAGTTGTCTTCTAGAATAAAGTGAACAGGTTTTATAGGGCAAGATTTGATAACCAGAGACTGGACTAGTTAATACATGAGACATTTCAGAATACTCTTTACAACATCTCCACACTTGATGACATGCTTATATGTTTCATTTACACTGGAAAGAAGGCTTGTTTTCAAGTATTTTTGCCCCTGCAGGGTGTCATCCTCCATGGGAAGTCACGGTTGATGCTTCCAGAAAGAAATGAGGTGCTGCTTTTCTCTCAGCCTTCCCACATTGTGAAGGTGTGTGGTTTTATAGAGGGTTCAGTTCTGCTAGTCCAGTCAAATGCTGTAGGACCTTAAAACTTTAAGTTTTAGAAAACACCCTAGCTATGCTGAGAAATCAGCTTTCTTTTCTCTCACCCAAAAGAGAGAAAAAGATTCTGCTGCGGAGAGAAAAAAAATATGAAATTCCTTACAGCTCTCAAAGAGTTGCAGGACACATAATTTTCTCTATTAATGAAAGGAAAAGGGGTGACTAAGAGAATGAGTAATGGTGACTAAAAGACGGATGCTGTGCTACAAATCTCTGTTAAGTTTCTTGGAGGAAGGGATTGTGCATGTATCAGCTCTATTTCCATAGTTACCCCTCTCTTAGACCAATATAAAAACACTTTTTGGGCTACAAATGGTGGTAGCTTTTAGCAGCTTTTCGGTTTACTGAGACATTAATTGTTGCTTTGGTCAAGTACCACAGAAAATGCTTGAATTTTGTGGTTTGGGTTTGTTTGTTTTTAAATATTAATTGAATTTTTACAAGAAAAGGCTGCTGTACTACAAATCTTATAAGAGAATGTATTCTCTTGAGAACACTAGCCCAATTGTGTTAAATTCACATTTGTACGGTGTAAATATAAAATCCTGTGGGTATTCTCTGAAACAGAATAAACCTATTGTATTCAAATTTGTACTGCTGCAAAAAGGGTTCCAATGAGGATATTATATTGTAACACAGCAATGGTCAGGCATTTTGGATTCAGTTAAGAGAGAAATTTCTAGTTCATCAGCATGACTACTGGGCATTAAAATGTATTATTAAACACTGTTTAATGACAAATCTGGAGTATTAATAGAAACAATAATGTTTTCCTTTCGATTCTTTTTATTCATCCAATTTCGTGAATAGTGAGGAAGATTAAAAAAATAGAAGGTATCTGGTATGCTGAGATGTCATGAGAAGGTTTATAATTAACTTTTTTTCCCAGATATCCCTCTGAGTACACTTTACAGTTTATTATACTATGATTTTGTAGGTAAAATGTGAATGTTGTACCATTAAAAGCACTGTTGGACAAAGGCTGGTGCCTAGGAAAAAGCCATGGAGGTAGCCATGTTGTGGCAGTTCTGCATTCCTCTTGGGATAACTTTGGCAGCGGCAATGTGCCTGGAGCTCTGGGCTCTGTGGTTTTTAAGACGGGAACCCTAGGTGTAACCCTAACCATAGGCATTACCAGCAGAATTGAGATATGGCTGGCGCAAAGGAAAAAGCCTTGGAACTAGGAAAAGCCTTACTGTCTAGTCCTTTCTGGAATGGAAAAGAAAAGTTGTCAAAGAGAAGAGAACATTTCCAAACAAATTGATTTTTTCAATTTCGTTTCCTTTGATCATATCTCCA
The DNA here is from genome assembly GCF_027477595.1 of Haemorhous mexicanus. NCBI lineage: Eukaryota > Metazoa > Chordata > Aves > Passeriformes > Fringillidae > Haemorhous > Haemorhous mexicanus. The sequence continues at coordinate 53,965,571 of NC_082343.1, forward strand.
TCCCAGAAGCTGAGTAAGCAATTCTTATTTGTTTTGGCCGTCAGAGGGGATCAATTCTGGCAAGGCTTGGTGTATGTTGTGTGTGTCATTGCAGTTGTTTGCATGCCATGCCTTTTCATGGCTTTGATTTTGGCAGAGATTTTTTTTTTTTTTTTTAATGTATCCATGCAATGTCCCTCATATCTTCCCCTCCAAGATGTGTGTACCTCCTTGGATTTCGTTTTGCTTTTGCAACACCTGTCAGCATACTTTTGGTGCTTTGCACTGCACCTGGCTTCTGCCCAGACCACTTTCTTCTAGTCACCAAATTTCCCAATTTTCCCTTTTTTGGGGGTTTTTTGCAATTGCATTTCTTTTGGTCATATCTCCATTCCAGTGTGTTTGTAAGCCTTTCTTTGCAGGGTCGCAAGATTTCGTTTCCCTTCCCGAAAGGAAATGAAATTTCCTTTCGGGAAGGGAAACGAAATCTTGCGATTTTAATGGGGATCAATTGGACAAGCTTTGGTGCAAGTTACCTGCACTTGTTGGGTTGTCATGCCTTTTCATGGCTTTGGCTCTGGCCGAGATTTTTTTTTTTATTTTTATTTTTTAATGTATCCATGCCATGTTCCTCATATCTTCCCCTCCAAGTTGTGTCTGTGTCCTTGGCTTTTGTTTTGCTTTTGCAACACATGTCAGCTTAGTTTTGGACTCTTTTGGTGCTTTGCACTGCACCTCATTTCTGCACAGACCACTTCCTTGTGGTCTGCCAATTTCCCATTTTTCTTTTTATTTTTTTCAATTTCGTTTCCTTTGATCATATCTTCATCCCAGAGTGTGTGTAAGCCCTTCCTATTTGTTTTAGCCTTCAGCAGGAATCAATTCTGGCAAGGCTTGGTGTATGTTGTTCGTGTGGTCCTGCAGTTGTTTGCATGCCATGCCTTTTCATGGCTTTGACTTTGGCCGAGGTTTTTTTTTTTTTTTTTTAATGTATCCATGCAATGTCCCTCATATTTTCCCCTCCAAGTTGTATCTGCGTCCTTAATTTTTACCCTATTTTTACAACACCTGTCATGTTTATTTTGGCCACTTTTGGTCCTTTGCACTGCACCTCATTTCTGCCCAGACCACTTTCTTCTAGTCACCAAATTTCCCATTTTGCTTTTTTTTTTTTTTTCAATTTCGTTTCCTTTGATCATATCTCCATCCCAGAGTGTTTGTAAGCCCATCCTATTTGTTTTGGCCTTCAGCGGGGATCAATTCTGGCAAGGCTTGGTGTATGTTGTTCGTGTGGCCCTGCAGTTGTTTCCATGCCATGCCTTTTCATGGCTTTGACTTTGGCCGAGGTTTTTTTTTTTTTTTTTTTTAATGTATCCATGCAATGTCCCTCATATCTTCCCCTCCAAGTTGTGTCTGCCTCCTTGGAATTTGTTATGGTTTTGCAACCCCTGTCAGCATACTTTTGGCCTCTTTTGGTGCTTTGCACTGCACCTGGCTTCTGCCCAGACCACTTTCTTCTAGTCACCAAATTTCCCAATTTTCCCTTTTTTGGGGGTTTTTTGCAATTGCATTTCTTTTGATCATATCTCCATTCCAGCGTGTTTGTAAGCCTTTCTTTGCAGGGTCGCAAGATTTCGTTTCCCTTCCCGAAAGGAAATGAAATTTCCTTTCGGGAAGGGAAACGAAATCTTGCGATTTTAATGGGGATCAATTGGACAAGCTTTGGTGCAAGTCCCTGCACTTGTTGGGTTGTCATGCCTTCTCATGGCTTTGGCTCTGGCCGAGATTTTTTTTTTTTCTTTTTATTTTTTAATGTATCCATGCCATGTTCCTCATATCTTCCCCTCCAAGTTGTGTCTGTGTCCTTGGCTTTTGTTTTGCTTTTGCAACACATGTCAGCTTAGTTTTGGACTCTTTTGGTCCTATGCACTGCACCTCATTTCTGCCCAGACCACTTTCTTGTAGTCAGCAAATTTCCCATTTTTCTTTTTTTTTTTTTTTTTCAATTTCGTTTCCTTTGATCATATCTCCATCCCAGAGTGTTTATAAGCCCTTCCTATTTGTTTTGGCCTTCAGCGGGGATCAATTCTGGCAAGGCTTGGTGTATGTTGTTCATGTGGTCCTGCAATTGTTTGCATTCCAGCCTTTTCATGGCTTTGACTTGTGCCGAGTTTTTTTTTTTTTTTTTTAATGTATCCATGCAATGTCCCTCATATCTTCCCCTCCAAGGTTTGTCTGCGTCCTTGATTTTTACCCTATTTTTATAACACCGGTCATATTTACTTTGTCCTCTTTTGGTGCTTTGCACTGCACCTCAATTCTGCACAGACCACTTTCTTCTAGTCACCAAATTTCCCATTTTTCTTTTGTATTTTTTTCAATTTCATTTCCTTTGATCATATCTCCATCCCAGAGTGTTTGTAAGCCTTTCTTTTTTGCTCTGGCCTTACGCAGGAATCAATTCTGGCAAGGCTTGGTGTATGTTGTTCGTGTGGCCCTGCAGTTGTTTCCATGCCATGCCTTTTCATGGGTGTGACTTTGGCCGAGGTTTTTTTTTTTTTTTTTTTTTTAATGTATCCATGCCATGTCCCTCATATCTTCCCCTCCAAGTTGTGTCTGGTCCTTAATTTTTACCCTTTTTTTACAACACCTGTAAGGTGTTTTTTGGCCTCTTTTGGTCCTTTGCACTGCACCTCATTTCTGCCCAGACCACTACCTTGTAGTCAGCAAATTTCCCATTTTTCTTTTTATTTTTTTCAATTTCATTTCCTTTGATCATATCTCCATCCCAGAGTGTGTGTAAGCCCTTCCTATTTGTTTTGGCCTTCAGCGGGGATCAATTCTGGCAAGGCTTGTTGTATGTTGTTCGTGTGGCCCTGCAGTTGTTTCCATGCCATGCCTTTTCATGGCTTTGACTTTGGCCGAGGATTTTTTTTTTTTTTTTTAATGTATCCATGCAATGTCCCTCATATCTTCCCCTCCAAGTTGTGTCTGCGTCCTTGATTTTTACCCTATTTTTACAACACCTGTCATGTTTATTTTGGCCTCTTTTGGTCCTTTGCACTGCACCTCATTTCTGCCCAGACCACTTTCTTCTAGTCACCAAATTTCCCAGTTTTCTTTTTTTTTTTTTTTCAATTTCGTTTCCTTTGATCATATCTCCATCCCAGAATGTTTGTAAGTCCTTCTTATTTGTTTTGGCCTTCAGCGGGGATCAATTCTGGCAAGGCTTGGTGTATGTTGTTCGTGTGGTCCTGCAGTTGTTTGCATGCCATGCCTTTTCATGGCTTTGACTTGTGCCGAGTTTTTTTTTTTTTTTTTTTAATGTATCCATGCAATGTCCCTCATATCTTCCCCTCCAAGTTGTGTCTGCGTCCTTGATTTTTACCCTATTTTTATAACACCGGTCATATTTACTTTGTCCTCTTTTGGTGCTTTGCACTGCACCTCAATTCTTCACAGACCACTTTCTTCTAGTCACCAAATTTTCCATTTTTCTTTTGTATTTTTTTCAATTTCGTTTCCTTTGATCATATCTCCATCCCAGAGTGTGTGTAAGCCCTTCCTATTTGTTTTAGCCTTCAGCAGGAATCAATTCTGGCAAGGCTTGGTGTATGTTGCTCGTGTGGCCCTGCAGTTGTTTCCATGCCATGCCTTTTCATGGCTTTGACTTTGGCCGAGGTTTTTTTTTTTTTTTTTTTTTAATGTATCCATGCAATGTCCCTCATATTTTCCCCTCCAAGTTGTATCTGCGTCCTTGATTTTTACCCTATTTTTACAACACCTGTCATGTTTATTTTGGCCTCTTTTGGTCCTTTGCACTGCAACTCTTTCTGCCCAGACCACTTTCTTCTAGTCACCAAATTTCCCATTTTTCTTTTTTTTTTTTTTTCAATTTCTATTTCTTTGATCATATCTCCATCCCAGAGTGTGTGTAAGCCCTTCCTATTTGTTTTGGCCTTCAGCGGGGATCAATTCTGGCAAGGCTTGGTGTATGTTGTCCGTGTGGCCCTGCAGTTGTTTGCATGCCATGCCTTTTCATGGCTTTGACTTTGGCCGAGGTTTTTTTTTTTTTTTTTTTTTAATGTATCCATGCAATGTCCTTCATATCTTCCCCTCCAAGTTGTGTCTGGTCCTTAATTTTTACCCTTTTTTTACAACACCTGGAAGGTGTTTTTTGGCCTCTTTTGGTCCTTTGCACTGCACCTCATTTCTGCCCAGACCACTACCTTGTAGTCAGCAAATTTCCCATTTTTCTTTTTATTTTTTTCAATTTCGTTTCCTTTGATCATATCTCCATCCCAGAGTGTGTGTAAGCCCTTCCTATTTGTTTTGGCCTTCAGCGGGGATCAATTCTGGCAAGGCTTGGTGTATGTTGTTCATGTGGTCCTGCAATTGTTTGCATGCCATGCCTTTTCATGGCTTTGACTTGTGCCGAGTTTTTTTTTTTTTTTTTTTTAATGTATCCGTGCAATGTCCCTCATATCTTCCCCTCCAAGTTGTGTCTGCGTCCTTGATTTTTACCCTATTTTTATAACACCCGTCATATTTACTTTGTCCTCTTTTGGTGCTTTGCACTGCACCTCAATTCTGCCCAGACCACTTTCTTCTAGTCACCAAATTTCCCATTTTTCTTTTGTATTTTTTTCAATTTCGTTTTCTTTGATCATATCTCCATCCCAGAGTGTTTGTAAGCCCTTCCTATTTGTTATGGCCTTCAGCGGGGATCAATTCTTGCAAGACTTGGTGTATGTTGTTCGTGTGGCCCTGCAGTTCTTTCCATGCCATGCCTTTTCATGGCTTTGACTTTGGCCGAGGTTTTTTTTTTTCTTTGTTTTTTTTTAAAGTATCCATGCCATGTCCCTCATATCTTCCTCTCCAAGTTGTGTCTGCCTCCTTGGAATTTGTTATGGTTTTGCAACACCTGTCAGCATACTTTTGGCCTCTTTTGGTGCTTTGCACTGCACCTGGCTTCTGCCCAGACCACTTTCTTCTAGTCACCAAATTTCCCAATTTTCCCTTTTTTGGGGGTTTTTTGCAATTGCATTTCTTTTGATCATATCTCCATTCCAGCGTGTTTGTAAGCCTTTCTTTGCAGGGTCGCAAGATTTCGTTTCCCTTCCCGAAAGGAAATTTCATTTCCTTTCGGGAAGGGAAACGAAATCTTGCGATTTTAATGGGGATCAATTGGACAAGCTTTGGTGCAAGTCCCTGCACTTGTTGGGTTGTCATGCCTTTTCATGGCTTTGGCTCTGGCCGAGATTTTTTTTTTTTCTTTGTTTTTTTTAATGTATCCATGCCATGTTCCTCATATCTTCCCCTCCAAGTTGTGTCTCTGTCCTTGGCTTTTGTTTTGCTTTTGCAACACATGTCAGCTTAGTTTTGGACTCTTTTGGTGCTTTGCACTGCACCTCATTTCTGCCCAGACCACTTCCTTGTGGTCTGCCAATTTCCCATTTTTCTTTTTATTTTTTTCAATTTCGTTTCCTTTGATCATATCTCCATCCCAGAGTGTGTGTAAGCCCTTCCTATTTGTTTTGGCCTTCAGCGGGGATCAATTCTGGCAAGGCTTGGTGTATGTTGTTCGTGTGGCCCTGCAGTTGTTTGCATGCCATGCCTTTTCATGGCTTTGACTTGTGCCGAGTTTTTTTTTTTTTTTTTTTTAATGTATCCATGCAATGTCCCTCATATCTTCCCCTCCAAGTTGTGTCTGCGTCCTTGATTTTTACCCTATTTTTACAACACCGGTCATATTTACTTTGTCCTCTTTTGGTGCTTTGCACTGCACCTCAATTCTGCACAGACCACTTTCTTCTAGTCACCAAATTTTCCATTTTTCTTTTGTATTTTTTTCAATTTCGTTTCCTTTGATCATATCTCCATCCCAGAGTGTGTGTAAGCCGTTCCTATTTGTTTTAGCCTTCAGCAGGAATCAATTCTGGCAAGGCTTGGTGTATGTTGTTCGTGTGGCCCTGCAGTTGTTTCCATGTCATGCCTTTTCATGGCTTTGACTTGTGCCGAGTTTTTTTTTTTTTTTTTTTTAATGTATCCGTGCAATGTCCCTCATATCTTCCGCTCCAAGTTGTGTCTGCCTCCTTGATATTTACCCTTTTTTTACAACACCTGGCAGGTGTTTTTGGCCTCTTTTGGTCCTTTGCACTGCACCTCATTTCTGCCCAGACCACTTTCTTCTAGTCACCAAATTTCCCAGTTTTCTTTTTTTTTTTTTTTCAATTTCGTTTCCTTTGATCATATCTCCATCCCAGAATGTTTGTAAGTCCTTCTTATTTGTTTTGGCCTTCAGCGGGGATCACTTCTGGCAAGGCTTGGTGTATGTTGTTCATGTGGTCCTGCAATTGTTTGCATGCCATGCCTTTTCATGGCTTTGACTTGTGCCGAGTTTTTTTTTTTTTTTTTTAATGTATCCATGCAATGTCCCTCATATCTTCCCCTCCAAGTTGTGTCTGCGTCCTTGATTTTTACCCTATTTTTATAACACCGGTCATATTTACTTTGTCCTCTTTTGGTGCTTTGCACTGCACCTCAATTCTGCGCAGACCACTTTCTTCTAGTCACCAAATTTTCCATTTTTCTTTTTTTTTTTTTTCAATTTCAATTTCTTTGATCATATCTCCATCCCAGAGTGTGTGTAAGCCCTTCCTATTTGTTTTAGCCTTCAGCAGGAATCAATTCTGTCATGACTTGGTGTAGGTTGCTCGTGTGGCCCTGCAGTTGTTTCCATGCCATGCCTTTTCATGGGTGTGACTTTGGCCGAGGTTTTTTTTTTTTTTTTTTTTTTAATGTATCCATGCAATGTCCCTCATATTTTCCCCTCCAAGTTGTATCTGCGTCCTTGATTTTTACCCTATTTTTACAACACCTGTCATGTTTATTTTGGCCTCTTTTGGTCCTTTGCACTGCAACTCTTTCTGCCCAGACCACTTTCTTCTAGTCAGCAAATTTCCCATTTTTCTTTTTTTTTTTTTTTCAATTTCAATTTCTTTGATCATATCTCCATCCCAGAGTGTTTGTAAGCCCTTCCTATTTGTTATGGCCTTCAGCGGGGATCACTTCTGGCAAGGCTTGGTGTATGTTGTCCGTGTGGCCCTGCAGTTGTTTGCATGCCATGCCTTTTCATGGCTTTGACTTTGGCCGAGGTTTTTTTTTATTTTTTTTTAATGTATCCATGCAATGTCCTTCATATCTTCCCCTCCAAGTTGTGTCTGGTCCTTAATTTTTACCCTTTTTTTACAACACCTGTAAGGTGTTTTTTGGCCTCTTTTGGTCCTTTGCACTGCACCTCATTTCTGCCCAGACCACTACCTTGTGGTCTGCCAATTTCCCATTTTTCTTTTTATTTTTTTCAATTTCGTTTCCTTTGATCATATCTCCATCCCAGAGTGTGTGTAAGCCCTTCCTTATTGTTTTGGCCTTCAGCGGGGATCAATTCTGGCAATGCTTGGTGTATGTTGTTCATGTGGTCCTGCAATTGTTTGCATGCCATGCCTTTTCATGGCTTTGACTTGTGCCGAGTTTTTTTTTTTTTTTTTTTTTAATGTATCCATGCAATGTCCCTCATATCTTCCCCTCCAAGTTGTGTCTGCGTCCTTGATTTTTACCCTATTTTTACAACACCGGTCATATTTACTTTGTCCTCTTTTGTTGCTTTGCACTGCACCTCAATTCTGCACAGACCACTTTCTTCTAGTCACCAAATTTCCCAGTTTTCTTTTTTTTTTTTTTCAATTTCGTTTCCTTTGATCATATCTCCATCCCAGAGTGTGTGTAAGCCCTTCCTATTTGTTATGGCCTTCAGCGGGGATCAATTCTTGCAAGGCTTGGTGTATGTTGTTCGTGTGGTCCTGCAGTTGTTTGCATGCCATGCCTTTTCATGGGTGTGACTTTGGCCGAGGTTTTTTTTTTTTTTTTTTTTTTTGTATCCATGCCATGTCCTTCATATCTTCCCCTCCAAGTTGTGTCTGGTCCTTAATTTTTACCCTTTTTTTACAACACTTGTAAGGTGTTTTTTGGCCTCTTTTGGTCCTTTGCACTGCACCTCATTTCTGCCCAGACCACTACCTTGTGGTCTGCCAATTTCCCATTTTTCTTTTTTTTTTTTTCAATTTCGTTTCCTTTGATCATATCTCCATCCCAGAGTGTGTGTAAGCCCTTCCTATTTGTTTTGGCCTTCAGCGGGGATCAATTCTGGCAAGGCTTGGTGTATGTTGTTCATGTGGTCCTGCATTGTTTGCATGCCATGCCTTTTCATGGCTTTGACTTGTGCCGAGTTTTTTGTTTTTTTTTTTTTAATGTATCCATGCAATGTCCCTCATATCTTCCCCTCCAAGTTGTGTCTGCGTCCTTGATTTTTACCCTATTTTTGCAACACCTGTCATGTTTATTTTGGCCTCTTTTGGTCCTTTGCACTGCACCTCATTTCTGCCCAGACCACTTTCTTCTAGTCACCAAATTTCCCATTTTTCTTTTTTTTTTTTTCAATTTCGTTTCCTTTGATCATATCTCCATCCCAGAGTGTTTATAAGCCCTTCCTATTTGTTTAGGCCTTCAGCGGGGATCAATTCTGGCAAGGCTTGGTGTATGTTGTTCGTGTGGCCCTGCAGTTGTTTCCATGCCATGCCTTTTCATGGCTTTGACTTTGGCCGAGGTTTTTTTTTTTCTTTGTTTTTTTTTAAAGTATCCATGCAATGTCCCTCATATCTTCCCCTCCAAGTTGTGTCTGCCTCCTTGGAATTTGTTATGGTTTTGCAACCCCTGTCAGCATACTTTTGGCCTCTTTTGGTGCTTTGCACTGCACCTGGCTTCTGCCCAGACCACTTTCTTCTAGTCACCAAATTTCCCAATTTTCCCTTTTTTGGGGGTTTTTTGCAATTGCATTTCTTTTGATCATATCTCCATTCCAGCGTGTTTGTAAGCCTTTCTTTGCAGGGTCGCAAGATTTCGTTTCCCTTCCCGAAAGGAAATGAAATTTCCTTTCGGGAAGGGAAACGAAATCTTGCGATTTTAATGGGGATCAATTGGACAAGCTTTGGTGCAAGTCCCTGCACTTGTTGGGTTGTCATGCCTTTTCATGGCTTTGGCTCTGGCCGAGATTTTTTTTTTTTTTCTTTTTATTTTTTAATGTATCCATGCCATGTTCCTCATATCTTCCCCTCCAAGTTGTGTCTGTGTCCTTGGCTTTTGTTTTGCTTTTGCAACACATGTCAGCTTAGTTTTGGCCTCTTTTGGTGCTTGGCACTGCACCTCATTTCTGCCCAGACCACTTCCTTGTGGTCTGCAAATTTCCCATTTTTCTTTTTATTTTTTTCAATTTCGTTTCCTTTGATCATATCTCCAACCCAGAGTGTGTGTAAGCCCTTCCTATTTGTTTTGGCCTTCAGCGGGGATCAATTCTGGCAAGGCTTGGTGTATGTTGTTCGTGTGGCCCTACAGTTGTTTCCATGCCTTTTCATGGCTTTGACTTGTGCCGAGTTTTTTTTTTTTTTTTTTAATGTATCCATGCAATGTCCCTCATATCTTCCCCTCCAAGTTGTGTCTGCGTCCTTGATTTTTACCCTATTTTTACAACACCTGTCATGTTTATTTTGGCCTCTTTTGGTGCTTTGCACTGCACCTCAATTCTGCCCAGACCACTTTCTTCTAGTCACCAAATTTCCCATTTTTCTTTTGTATTTTTTTCAATTTCGTTTCCTTTGATCATATCTCCATCCCAGAGTGTGTGTAAGCCCTTCCTATTTGTTTTAGCCTTCAGCAGGAATCAATTCTGGCAAGGCTTGGTGTATGTTGTTCGTGTGGCCCTGCAGTTGTTTGCATGCCATGCCTTTTCATGGGTGTGACTTTGGCCGAGATTTTTTTTTTTCTTTTTTTAATGTATCCGTGCAATGTCCCTCATATCTTCCCCTCCAAGTTGTGTCTGCCTCCTTGATATTTACCCTTTTTTTACAACACCTGGCAGGTGTTTTTGGCCTCTTTTGGTCCTTTGCACTGCACCTCATTTCTGCCCAGACCACTTTCTTCTAGTCACCAAATTTCCCATTTTTCTTTTTTTTTTTTTTTTCAATTTCGTTTCCTTTGATCATATCTCCATCCCAGAGTGTTTGTAAGCCTTTCTTATTTGCTCTGGCCTTCAGCGGGGATCAATTCTGGCAAGGCTTGGTGTATGTTGTTCGTGTGGTCCTGCAGTTGTTTGCATGCCATGCCTTTTCATGGCTTTGGCTTTGGCCGAGTTTTTTTTTTTTTTTTTTTTAATGTATCCATGCAATGTCCCTCATATCTTCCCCTCCAAGTTGTGTCTGCGTCCTTGATTTTTACCCTATTTTTATAACACCGGTCATATTTAATTTGTCCTCTTTTGGTGCTTTGCACTGCACCTCAATTCTGCCCAGACCACTTTCTTCTAGTCAGCAAATTTCCCATTTTTCTTTTTTTTTTTTTTTCAATTTCAATTTCTTTGATCATATCTCCATCCCAGGGTGTTTGTAAGCCCTTCCTATTTGTTATGGCCTTCAGCGGGGATCACTTCTGGCAAGGCTTGGTGTATGTTGTCCGTGTGGCCCTGCAGTTGTTTGCATGCCATGCCTTTTCATGGCTTTGACTTTGGCCGAGGTTTTTTTTTATTTTTTTTTAATTTATCCATGCAATGTCCTTCATATCTTCCCCTCCAAGTTGTGTCTGGTCCTTAATTTTTACCCTTTTTTTACAACACCTGTAAGGTGTTTTTTGGCCTCTTTTGGTCCTTTGCACTGCACCTCATTTCTGCCCAGACCACTACCTTGTGGTCTGCCAATTTCCCATTTTTCTTTTTATTTTTTTCAATTTCATTTCCTTTGATCATATCTCCATCCCAGAGTGTGTGTAAGCCCTTCCTTATTGTTTTGGCCTTCAGCGGGGATCAATTCTGGCAAGGCTTGGTGTATGTTGTTCATGTGGTCCTGCAATTGTTTGCATGCCATGCCTTTTCATGGCTTTGACTTGTGCCGAGTTTTTTTTTTTTTTTTTTTTTTAATGTATCCATGCAATGTCCCTCATATCTTCCCCTCCAAGTTGTGTCTGCGTCCTTGATTTTTACCCTATTTTTACAACACCGGTCATATTTACTTTGTCCTCTTTTGTTGCTTTGCACTGCACCTCAATTCTGCACAGACCACTTTCTTCTAGTCACCAAATTTCCCAGTTTTCTTTTTTTTTTTTTTCAATTTCGTTTCCTTTGATCATATCTCCATCCCAGAGTGTGTGTAAGCCCTTCCTATTTGTTATGGCCTTCAGCGGGGATCAATTCTTGCAAGGCTTGGTGTATGTTGTTCGTGTGGTCCTGCAGTTGTTTGCATGCCATGCCTTTTCATGGGTGTGACTTTGGCCGAGGTTTTTTTTTTTTTTTTTTTTTTTTGTATCCATGCCATGTCCTTCATATCTTCCCCTCCAAGTTGTGTCTGGTCCTTAATTTTTACCCTTTTTTTACAACACTTGTAAGGTGTTTTTTGGCCTCTTTTGGTCCTTTGCACTGCACCTCATTTCTGCCCAGACCACTACCTTGTGGTCTGCCAATTTCCCATTTTTCTTTTTTTTTTTTTCAATTTCGTTTCCTTTGATCATATCTCCATCCCAGAGTGTGTGTAAGCCCTTCCTATTTGTTTTGGCCTTCAGCGGGGATCAATTCTGGCAAGGCTTGGTGTATGTTGTTCATGTGGTCCTGCAATTGTTTGCATGCCATGCCTTTTCATGGCTTTGACTTGTGCCGAGTTTTTTGTTTTTTTTTTTTTAATGTATCCATGCAATGTCCCTCATATCTTCCCCTCCAAGTTGTGTCTGCGTCCTTGATTTTTACCCTATTTTTGCAACACCTGTCATGTTTATTTTGGCCTCTTTTGGTCCTTTGCACTGCACCTCATTTCTGCCCAGACCACTTTCTTCTAGTCACCAAATTTCCCATTTTTCTTTTTTTTTTTTTCAATTTCGTTTCCTTTGATCATATCTCCATCCCAGAGTGTTTATAAGCCCTTCCTATTTGTTTTGGCCTTCAGCGGGGATCAATTCTGGCAAGGCTTGGTGTATGTTGTTCGTGTGGCCCTGCAGTTGTTTGCATGCCATGCCTTTTCATGGCTTTGACTTTGGCCGAGGTTTTTTTTTTTCTTTGTTTTTTTTTAAAGTATCCATGCAATGTCCCTCATATCTTCCCCTCCAAGTTGTGTCTGCCTCCTTGGAATTTGTTATGGTTTTGCAACCCCTGTCAGCATACTTTTGGCCTCTTTTGGTGCTTTGCACTGCACCTGGCTTCTGCCCAGACCACTTTCTTCTAGTCACCAAATTTCCCAATTTTCCCTTTTTTGGGGGTTTTTTGCAATTGCATTTCTTTTGATCATATCTCCATTCCAGCGTGTTTGTAAGCCTTTCTTTGCAGGGTCGCAAGATTTCGTTTCCCTTCCCGAAAGGAAATGAAATTTCCTTTCGGGAAGGGAAACGAAATCTTGCGATTTTAATGGGGATCAATTGGACAAGCTTTGGTGCAAGTCCCTGCACTTGTTGGGTTGTCATGCCTTTTCATGGCTTTGGCTCTGGCCGAGATTTTTTTTTTTTTTCTTTTTATTTTTTAATGTATCCATGCCATGTTCCTCATATCTTCCCCTCCAAGTTGTGTCTGTGTCCTTGGCTTTTGTTTTGCTTTTGCAACACATGTCAGCTTAGTTTTGGCCTCTTTTGGTGCTTGGCACTGCACCTCATTTCTGCCCAGACCACTTCCTTGTGGTCTGCAAATTTCCCATTTTTCTTTTTATTTTTTTCAATTTCGTTTCCTTTGATCATATCTCCAACCCACAGTGTGTGTAAGCCCTTCCTATTTGTTTTGGCCTTCAGCGGGGATCAATTCTGGCAAGGCTTGGTGTATGTTGTTCGTGTGGCCCTACAGTTGTTTCCATGCCTTTTCATGGCTTTGACTTGTGCCGAGTTTTTTTTTTTTTTTTTTAATGTATCCATGCAATGTCCCTCATATCTTCCCCTCCAAGTTGTGTCTGCGTCCTTGATTTTTACCCTATTTTTACAACACCTGTCATGTTTATTTTGGCCTCTTTTGGTGCTTTGCACTGCACCTCAATTCTGCCCAGACCACTTTCTTCTAGTCACCAAATTTCCCATTTTTCTTTTGTATTTTTTTCAATTTCGTTTCCTTTGATCATATCTCCATCCCAGAGTGTGTGTAAGCCCTTCCTATTTGTTTTAGCCATCAGCAGGAATCAATTCTGGCAAGGCTTGGTGTATGTTGTTCGTGTGGCCCTGCAGTTGTTTGCATGCCATGCCTTTTCATGGGTGTGACTTTGGCCGAGATTTTTTTTTTTCTTTTTTTAATGTATCCGTGCAATGTCCCTCATATCTTCCGCTCCAAGTTGTGTCTGCCTCCTTGATATTTACCCTTTTTTTACAACACCTGGCAGGTGTTTTTGGCCTCTTTTGGTCCTTTGCACTGCACCTCATTTCTGCCCAGACCACTTTCTTCTAGTCACCAAATTTCCCAATTTTCTTTTTTTTTTTTTTTTCAATTTCGTTTCCTTTGATCATATCTCCATCCCAGAGTGTTTGTAAGCCTTTCTTATTTGCTCTGGCCTTCAGCGGGGATCAATTCTGGCAAGGCTTGGTGTATGTTGTTCGTGTGGTCCTGCAGTTGTTTGCATGCCATGCCTTTTCATGGCTTTGGCTTTGGCCGAGTTTTTTTTTTTTTTTTTTTTAATGTATCCATGCAATGTCCCTCATATCTTCCCCTCCCAGTTGTGTCTGCGTCCTTGATTTTTACCCTATTTTTATAACACCGGTCATATTTAATTTGTCCTCTTTTGGTGCTTTGCACTGCACCTCAATTCTGCCCAGACCACTTTCTTCTAGTCACCAAATTTTCCATTTTTCTTTTGTATTTTTTTCAATTTCGTTTCCTTTGATCATATCTCCATCCCAGAGTGTGTGTAAGCCCTTCCTATTTGTTTTAGCCTTCAGCAGGAATCAATTCTGGCAAGGCTTGGTGTATGTTGTTCGTGTGGCCCTGCAGTTGTTTCCATGCCATGCCTTTTCATTGGTGTGACTTTGGCCGAGATTTTTTTTTTTTTTTTTTTTAATATATCCATGCAATGTCCCTCATATTTTCCCCTCCAAGTTGTATCTGAGTCCTTGATTTTTACCCTATTTTTACAACACCTGTCATGTTTATTTTGGCCTCTTTTGGTCCTTTGCACTGCACCTCATTTCTGCCCAGACCACTTTCTTCTAGTCACCAAATTTCCCATTTTTCTTTTTTTTTTTTTCAATTTCGTTTCCTTTGATCATATCTCCATCCCAGAGTGTGTGTAAGCCCTTCCTATTTGTTATGGCCTTCAGCGGGGATCAATTCTGGCAAGGCTTGGTGTAGGTTGTTGTGTGCCCCTGCAGTTGTTTGCATTCCTTGCCTTTTCATGGGTGTGACTTTGGCCGAGGTTTTTTTTTTTTTTTTTTTTTGAATGTATCCATGCCATGTCCCTCATATCTTCCCCTCCAAATTGTGTCTGCCTCCTTTGATTTTGTTATGCTTTTGCAACACCTGTCAGCATACTTTTGGCCTCTTTTGGTGCTTTGCACTGAACCTGGCTTCTGCCCAGACCACTTTCTTCTAGTCACCAAATTTCCCAATTTTCCCTTTTTTGGGGGTTTTTTGCAATTGCATTTCTTTTGATCATATCTCCATTCCAGCGTGTTTGTAAGCCTTTCTTTGCAGGGTCGCAAGATTTCGTTTCCCTTCCCGAAAGGAAATGAAATTTCCTTTCGGGAAGGGAAACGAAATCTTGCGATTTTAATGGGGATCAATTGGACAAGCTTTGGTGCAAGTCCCTGCACTTGTTGGGTTGTCATGCCTTTTCATGGCTTTGGCTCTGGCGGAGAATTTTTTTTTTTCTTTTTATTTTTTAATGTATCCATGCCATGTTCCTCATATCTTCCCTCCAAGTTGTGTCTGTGTCCTTGGCTTTTGTTTTGCTTTTGCAACACATGTCAGCTTAGTTTTGGACTCTTTTGGTGCTTTGCACTGCACCTCATTTCTGCCCAGACCACTTTCTTCTAGTCAGCAAATTTCCCATTTTGCTTTTTTTTTTTTTTCAATTTCGTTTCCTTTGATCATATCTCCATCCCAGAGTGTTTGTAAGCCCTTCCTATTCGCTTTGGCCTTCAGCGGGGATCAGTTCTGGCTAAACTTGGTGTATGTTGTCCGTGTGGCCCTGCAGTTGTTTCCATGCCATGCCTTTTCATGGCTTTGACTTTGGCCGAGGTTTTTTTTTTTTTTTCTTTTTAAAAGTATCCATGCAATGTCCTTCATATCTTCCCCTCCACGTTGTGTCTGGCCCTTAATTTTTACCCTTTTTTTACAACACCTGTAAGGTGTTTTTTGGCCTCTTTTGGTCCTTTGCACTGCACCTCATTTCTGCCCAGACCACTACCTTGTGGTCTGCCAATTTCCCATTTTTCTTTTTATTTTTTTCAATTTCGTTTCCTTTGATCATATCTCCATCCCAGAGTGTGTGTAAGCCCTTCCTATTTGTTTTGGCCTTCAGCGGGGATCAATTCTGGCAAGGCTTGGTGTATGTTGTTCATGTCGTCCTGCAATTGTTTGCATTCCATGCCTTTTCATGGCTTTGACTTGTGCCGAGTTTTTTTTTTTTTTTTTTTAATGTATCCATGCAATGTCCCTCATATCTTCCCCTCCAAGTTGTGTCTGCGTCCTTGATGTTTACCCTTTTTGTACAACACCTGTAAGGTGTTTTTTGGCCTCCTTTGGTCCTTTGCACTGCACCTCATTTCTGCCCAGACCACTTTCTTGTAGTCAGCCAATTTCCCATTTTTCTTTTTTTTATTTTTTTCAATTTCGTTTCCTTTGATCATATCTCCATCCCAGAGTGTGTGTAAGCCCTTCCTATTTGTTTTGGCCTTCAGCGGGGATCAATTCTGGCAAGGCTTGGTGTATGTTGTTCATGTGGTCCTGCAATTGTTTGCATTCCATGCCTTTTCAAGGCTTTGACTTGTGCCGAGTTTTTTTTTTTTTTTTTTTTTAATGTATCCATGCAATGTCCTTCATATCTTCCCTTCCACGTTGTGTCTGGCCCTTTATTTTTACCCTTTTTTTACAACACCTGTAAGGTGTTTTTTGGCCTCTTTTGGTGCTTTGCACTGCACCTCATTTCTGCCCAGACCACTTCCTTGTGGTCTGCAAATTTCCCATTTTTCTTTTTATTTTTTTCAATTTCGTTTCCTTTGATCATATCTCCATCCCAGAGTGTTTATAAACCCTTCCTATTTGTTTTGGCCTTCAGCGGGGATCAATTCTGGCAAGGCTTGGTGTATGTTGTTCGTGTGGTCCTGCAGTTGTTTGCATGCCATGCCTTTTCATGGCTTTGACTTGTGCCGAGTTTTTTTTTTTTTTTTTTTAATGTATCCATGCAATGTCCCTCATATCTTCCCCTCCAAGTTGTGTCTGCGTCCTTGATTTTTACCCTATTTTTATAACACCGGTCATATTTACTTTGTCCTCTTTTGGTGCTTTGCACTGCACCTCAATTCTGCCCAGACCACTTTCTTCTAGTCACCAAATTTTCCATTTTTCTTTTGTATTTTTTTCAATTTCGTTTCCTTTGATCATATCTCCATCCCAGAGTGTGTGTAAGCCCTTCCTATTTGTTTTAGCCTTCAGCAGGAATCAATTCTGGCAAGGCTTGGCGAATGTTGTTCGTGTGGCCCTGCAGTTGTTTGCATGTCAAGCCTTTTCATGGGTGTGACTTTGGCCGAGGTTTTTTTTTTTTTTTTTTTTTTTTGTATCCATGCCATGTCCCTCATATCTTCCTCTCCAAGTTGTGTCTGCCACCTTGATAATTACCCTTTTTGTACAACACCTGTAAGGTGTTTTTTGGCCTCCTTTGGTCCTTTGCACTGCACCTCATTTCTGCCCAGACCACTTCCTTGTGGTCTGCCAATTTCCCATTTTTCTTTTTATTTTTTTCAATTTCGTTTCCTTTGATCATATCTCCATCCCAGAGTGTGTGTAAGCCCTTCCTATTTGTTTAGGCCTTCAGCGGGGATCAATTCTGGCAAGGCTTGGTGTATGTTGTTCGTGTGGCCCTGCAGTTGTTTGCATGCCATGCCTTTTCATGGCTTTGACTTGTGCCGAGTTTTTTTTTTTCTTTGTTTTTTTTAAAGTATCCATGCCATGTCCTTCATATCTTCCTCTCCAAGTTGTGTCTGCCTCCTTGGATTTTGTTATGCTTTTGCAACCTTTGTCAGCATACTTTTGGCCTCTTTTGGTGCTTTGCACTGCACCTGGCTTCTGCCCAGACCACTTTCTTCTAGTCACCAATTTTCCAAATTTTCCCTGTTTTGGGGGTTTTTTGCAATTGCATTTCTTTTGATCATATCTCCTTTCCAGAGTGTTTGTAAGCCTTTCTTTGCAGGGTCGCAAGATTTCGTTTCCCTTCCCGAAAGGAAATTTCATTTCCTTTCGGGAAGGGAAACGAAATCTTGCGATTTTAATGGGGATCAATTGGACAAGCTTTGGTGCAAGTCCCTGCACTTGTTGGGTTGTCATGCCTTTTCATGGCTTTGGCTCTGGCCGAGATTTTTTTTTTTTCTTTTTATTTTTTAATGTATCCATGCCATGTTCCTCATATCTTCCCCTCCAAGTTGTGTCTGTGTCCTTGGCTTTTGTTTTGCTTTTGCAACACATGTCAGCTTAGTTTTGGACTCTTTTGGTGCTTTGCACTGCACCTCATTTCTGCCCAGACCACTTCCTTGTGGTCTGCAAATTTCCCATTTTTCTTTTTATTTTTTTCAATTTCGTTTCCTTTGATCATATCTCCATCCCAGAGTGTGTGTAAGCCCTTCCTATTTGTTTTGGCCTTCAGCGGGGATCAATTCTGGCAAGGCTTGGTGTATGTTGTTCATGTGGTCCTGCAATTGTTTGCATTCCATGCCTTTTCAAGGCTTTGACTTGTGCCGAGTTTTTTTTTTTTTTTTTTTTTTAATGTATCCATGCAATGTCCTTCATATCTTCCCCTCCACGTTGTGTCTGGCCCATTATTTTTACCCTTTTTTTACAACACCTGTAAGGTGTTTTTTGGCCTCTTTTGGTGCTTTGCACTGCACCTCATTTCTGCCCAGACCACTTCCTTGTGGTCTGCCAATTTCCCATTTTTCTTTTTATTTTTTTCAATTTCGTTTCCTTTGATCATATCTCCATCCCAGAGTGTGTGTAAGCCCTTCCTATTTGTTTTGGCCTTCAGCGGGGATCAATTCTGGCAAGGCTTGGTGTATGTTGTTCATGTGGTCCTGCAATTGTTTGCATTCCATGCCTTTTCATGGCTTTGACTTGTGCCGAGGTTTTTTTTTTTTTTTTTTTAATGTATCCATGCAATGTCCCTCATATCTTCCCCTCCAAGTTGTGTCTGCGTCCTTGATTTTTACCCTATTTTTATAACACCGGTCATATTTACTTTGTCCTCTTTTGGTGCTTTGCACTGCACCTCAATTCTGCACAGACCACTTTATTCTAGTCACCAAATTTTCCATTTTTCTTTTGTATTTTTTTCAATTTCGTTTCCTTTGATCATATCTCCATCCCAGAGTGTGTGTAAGCCCTTCCTATTTGTTTTAGCCTTCAGCAGGAATCAATTCTGGCAAGGCTTGGTGTATGTTGTTCGTGTGGCCCTGCAGTTGTTTGCATGCCATGCCTTTTCATGGGTGTGACTTTGGCCGAGATTTTTTTTTTTCTTTTTTTAATGTATCCGTGCAATGTCCCTCATATCTTCCCCTCCAAGTTGTGTCTGCCTCCTTGATATTTACCCTTTTTTTACAACACCTGGCAGGTGTTTTTGGCCTCTTTTGGTCCTTTGCACTGCACCTCATTTCTGCCCAGACCACTTTCTTCTAGTCACCAAATTTCCCAATTTTCTTTTTTTTTTTTTTTTCAATTTCGTTTCCTTTGATCATATCTCCATCCCAGAGTGTTTGTAAGCCTTTCTTATTTGCTCTGGCCTTCAGCGGGGATCAATTCTGGCAAGGCTTGGTGTATGTTGTTCGTGTGGTCCTGCAGTTGTTTGCATGCCATGCCTTTTCATGGCTTTGGCTTTGGCCGAGTTTTTTTTTTTTTTTTTTTTAATGTATCCATGCAATGTCCCTCATATCTTCCCCTCCAAGTTGTGTCTGCGTCCTTGATTTTTACCCTATTTTTATAACACCGGTCATATTTAATTTGTCCTCTTTTGGTGCTTTGCACTGCACCTCAATTCTGCACAGACCACTTTCTTCTAGTCACCAAATTTTCCATTTTTCTTTTGTATTTTTTTCAATTTCGTTTCCTTTGATCATATCTCCATCCCAGAGTGTGTGTAAGCCCTTCCTATTTGTTTTAGCCTTCAGCAGGAATCAATTCTGGCAAGGCTTGGTGTATGTTGTTCGTGTGGCCCTGCAGTTGTTTCCATGCCATGCCTTTTCATTGGTGTGACTTTGGCCGAGATTTTTTTTTTTTTTTTTTTTAATATATCCATGCAATGTCCCTCATATTTTCCCCTCCAAGTTGTATCTGAGTCCTTGATTTTTACCCTATTTTTACAACACCTGTCATGTTTATTTTGGCCTCTTTTGGTCCTTTGCACTGCACCTCATTTCTGCCCAGACCACTTTCTTCTAGTCACCAAATTTCCCATTTTTCTTTTTTTTTTTTTCAATTTCGTTTCCTTTGATCATATCTCCATCCCAGAGTGTGTGTAAGGCCTTCCTATTTGTTATGGCCTTCAGCGGGGATCAATTCTGGCAAGGCTTGGTGTAGGTTGTTGTGTGCCCCTGCAGTTGTTTGCATTCCTTGCCTTTTCATGGGTGTGACTTTGGCCGAGGTTTTTTTTTTTTTTTTTTTTGAATGTATCCATGCCATGTCCCTCATATCTTCCCCTCCAAATTGTGTCTGCCTCCTTGGATTTTGTTATGCTTTTGCAACACCTGTCAGCATACTTTTGGCCTCTTTTGGTGCTTTGCACTGAACCTGGCTTCTGCCCAGACCACTTTCTTCTAGTCACCAAATTTCCCAATTTTCCCTTTTTTGGGGGTTTTTTGCAATTGCATTTCTTTTGATCATATCTCCATTCCAGCGTGTTTGTAAGCCTTTCTTTGCAGGGTCGCAAGATTTCGTTTCCCTTCCCGAAAGGAAATGAAATTTCCTTTCGGGAAGGGAAACGAAATCTTGCGATTTTAATGGGGATCAATTGGACAAGCTTTGGTGCAAGTCCCTGCACTTGTTGGGTTGTCATGCCTTTTCATGGCTTTGGCTCTGGCGGAGAATTTTTTTTTTTCTTTTTATTTTTTAATGTATCCATGCCATGTTCCTCATATCTTCCCTCCAAGTTGTGTCTGTGTCCTTGGCTTTTGTTTTGCTTTTGCAACACATGTCAGCTTAGTTTTGGACTCTTTTGGTGCTTTGCACTGCACCTCATTTCTGCCCAGACCACTTTCTTCTAGTCAGCAAATTTCCCATTTTGCTTTTTTTTTTTTTTCAATTTCGTTTCCTTTGATCATATCTCCATCCCAGAGTGTTTGTAAGCCCTTCCTATTCGCTTTGGCCTTCAGCGGGGATCAGTTCTGGCTAAACTTGGTGTATGTTGTCCGTGTGGCCCTGCAGTTGTTTCCATGCCATGCCTTTTCATGGCTTTGACTTTGGCCGAGGTTTTTTTTTTTTTTTCTTTTTAAAAGTATCCATGCAATGTCCTTCATATCTTCCCCTCCACGTTGTGTCTGGCCCTTAATTTTTACCCTTTTTTTACAACACCTGTAAGGTGTTTTTTGGCCTCTTTTGGTCCTTTGCACTGCACCTCATTTCTGCCCAGACCACTACCTTGTGGTCTGCCAATTTCCCATTTTTCTTTTTATTTTTTTCAATTTCGTTTCCTTTGATCATATCTCCATCCCAGAGTGTGTGTAAGCCCTTCCTA
Source organism: Haemorhous mexicanus (assembly GCF_027477595.1). Lineage (NCBI taxonomy): Eukaryota > Metazoa > Chordata > Aves > Passeriformes > Fringillidae > Haemorhous > Haemorhous mexicanus. Next base: position 53,986,537 of record NC_082343.1, read on the forward strand.
TTTGTTTTGGCCTTCAGCGGGGATCAATTCTGGCAAGGCTTGGTGTATGTTGTTCATGTCGTCCTGCAATTGTTTGCATTCCATGCCTTTTCATGGCTTTGACTTGTGCCGAGTTTTTTTTTTTTTTTTTTTAATGTATCCATGCAATGTCCCTCATATCTTCCCCTCCAAGTTGTGTCTGCGTCCTTGATGTTTACCCTTTTTGTACAACACCTGTAAGGTGTTTTTTGGCCTCCTTTGGTCCTTTGCACTGCACCTCATTTCTGCCCAGACCACTTTCTTGTAGTCAGCCAATTTCCCATTTTTCTTTTTTTTATTTTTTTCAATTTCGTTTCCTTTGATCATATCTCCATCCCAGAGTGTGTGTAAGCCCTTCCTATTTGTTTTGGCCTTCAGCGGGGATCAATTCTGGCAAGGCTTGGTGTATGTTGTTCATGTGGTCCTGCAATTGTTTGCATTCCATGCCTTTTCAAGGCTTTGACTTGTGCCGAGTTTTTTTTTTTTTTTTTTTTTTAATGTATCCATGCAATGTCCTTCATATCTTCCCTTCCACGTTGTGTCTGGCCCTTTATTTTTACCCTTTTTTTACAACACCTGTAAGGTGTTTTTTGGCCTCTTTTGGTGCTTTGCACTGCACCTCATTTCTGCCCAGACCACTTCCTTGTGGTCTGCAAATTTCCCATTTTTCTTTTTATTTTTTTCAATTTCGTTTCCTTTGATCATATCTCCATCCCAGAGTGTTTATAAACCCTTCCTATTTGTTTTGGCCTTCAGCGGGGATCAATTCTGGCAAGGCTTGGTGTATGTTGTTCGTGTGGTCCTGCAGTTGTTTGCATGCCATGCCTTTTCATGGCTTTGACTTGTGCCGAGTTTTTTTTTTTTTTTTTTTAATGTATCCATGCAATGTCCCTCATATCTTCCCCTCCAAGTTGTGTCTGCGTCCTTGATTTTTACCCTATTTTTATAACACCGGTCATATTTACTTTGTCCTCTTTTGGTGCTTTGCACTGCACCTCAATTCTGCCCAGACCACTTTCTTCTAGTCACCAAATTTTCCATTTTTCTTTTGTATTTTTTTCAATTTCGTTTCCTTTGATCATATCTCCATCCCAGAGTGTGTGTAAGCCCTTCCTATTTGTTTTAGCCTTCAGCAGGAATCAATTCTGGCAAGGCTTGGCGAATGTTGTTCGTGTGGCCCTGCAGTTGTTTGCATGTCAAGCCTTTTCATGGGTGTGACTTTGGCCGAGGTTTTTTTTTTTTTTTTTTTTTTTTGTATCCATGCCATGTCCCTCATATCTTCCTCTCCAAGTTGTGTCTGCCACCTTGATAATTACCCTTTTTGTACAACACCTGTAAGGTGTTTTTTGGCCTCCTTTGGTCCTTTGCACTGCACCTCATTTCTGCCCAGACCACTTCCTTGTGGTCTGCCAATTTCCCATTTTTCTTTTTATTTTTTTCAATTTCGTTTCCTTTGATCATATCTCCATCCCAGAGTGTGTGTAAGCCCTTCCTATTTGTTTAGGCCTTCAGCGGGGATCAATTCTGGCAAGGCTTGGTGTATGTTGTTCGTGTGGCCCTGCAGTTGTTTGCATGCCATGCCTTTTCATGGCTTTGACTTGTGCCGAGTTTTTTTTTTTCTTTGTTTTTTTTAAAGTATCCATGCCATGTCCTTCATATCTTCCTCTCCAAGTTGTGTCTGCCTCCTTGGATTTTGTTATGCTTTTGCAACCTTTGTCAGCATACTTTTGGCCTCTTTTGGTGCTTTGCACTGCACCTGGCTTCTGCCCAGACCACTTTCTTCTAGTCACCAATTTTCCAAATTTTCCCTGTTTTGGGGGTTTTTTGCAATTGCATTTCTTTTGATCATATCTCCTTTCCAGAGTGTTTGTAAGCCTTTCTTTGCAGGGTCGCAAGATTTCGTTTCCCTTCCCGAAAGGAAATTTCATTTCCTTTCGGGAAGGGAAACGAAATCTTGCGATTTTAATGGGGATCAATTGGACAAGCTTTGGTGCAAGTCCCTGCACTTGTTGGGTTGTCATGCCTTTTCATGGCTTTGGCTCTGGCCGAGATTTTTTTTTTTTCTTTTTATTTTTTAATGTATCCATGCCATGTTCCTCATATCTTCCCCTCCAAGTTGTGTCTGTGTCCTTGGCTTTTGTTTTGCTTTTGCAACACATGTCAGCTTAGTTTTGGACTCTTTTGGTGCTTTGCACTGCACCTCATTTCTGCCCAGACCACTTCCTTGTGGTCTGCAAATTTCCCATTTTTCTTTTTATTTTTTTCAATTTCGTTTCCTTTGATCATATCTCCATCCCAGAGTGTGTGTAAGCCCTTCCTATTTGTTTTGGCCTTCAGCGGGGATCAATTCTGGCAAGGCTTGGTGTATGTTGTTCATGTGGTCCTGCAATTGTTTGCATTCCATGCCTTTTCAAGGCTTTGACTTGTGCCGAGTTTTTTTTTTTTTTTTTTTTTTAATGTATCCATGCAATGTCCTTCATATCTTCCCCTCCACGTTGTGTCTGGCCCATTATTTTTACCCTTTTTTTACAACACCTGTAAGGTGTTTTTTGGCCTCTTTTGGTGCTTTGCACTGCACCTCATTTCTGCCCAGACCACTTCCTTGTGGTCTGCCAATTTCCCATTTTTCTTTTTATTTTTTTCAATTTCGTTTCCTTTGATCATATCTCCATCCCAGAGTGTGTGTAAGCCCTTCCTATTTGTTTTGGCCTTCAGCGGGGATCAATTCTGGCAAGGCTTGGTGTATGTTGTTCATGTGGTCCTGCAATTGTTTGCATTCCATGCCTTTTCATGGCTTTGACTTGTGCCGAGGTTTTTTTTTTTTTTTTTTTAATGTATCCATGCAATGTCCCTCATATCTTCCCCTCCAAGTTGTGTCTGCGTCCTTGATTTTTACCCTATTTTTATAACACCGGTCATATTTACTTTGTCCTCTTTTGGTGCTTTGCACTGCACCTCAATTCTGCACAGACCACTTTATTCTAGTCACCAAATTTTCCATTTTTCTTTTGTATTTTTTTCAATTTCGTTTCCTTTGATCATATCTCCATCCCAGAGTGTGTGTAAGCCCTTCCTATTTGTTTTAGCCTTCAGCAGGAATCAATTCTGGCAAGGCTTGGTGTATGTTGTTCGTGTGGCCCTGCAGTTGTTTGCATGCCATGCCTTTTCATGGGTGTGACTTTGGCCGAGATTTTTTTTTTTCTTTTTTTAATGTATCCGTGCAATGTCCCTCATATCTTCCCCTCCAAGTTGTGTCTGCCTCCTTGATATTTACCCTTTTTTTACAACACCTGGCAGGTGTTTTTGGCCTCTTTTGGTCCTTTGCACTGCACCTCATTTCTGCCCAGACCACTTTCTTCTAGTCACCAAATTTCCCAATTTTCTTTTTTTTTTTTTTTTCAATTTCGTTTCCTTTGATCATATCTCCATCCCAGAGTGTTTGTAAGCCTTTCTTATTTGCTCTGGCCTTCAGCGGGGATCAATTCTGGCAAGGCTTGGTGTATGTTGTTCGTGTGGTCCTGCAGTTGTTTGCATGCCATGCCTTTTCATGGCTTTGGCTTTGGCCGAGTTTTTTTTTTTTTTTTTTTTAATGTATCCATGCAATGTCCCTCATATCTTCCCCTCCAAGTTGTGTCTGCGTCCTTGATTTTTACCCTATTTTTATAACACCGGTCATATTTAATTTGTCCTCTTTTGGTGCTTTGCACTGCACCTCAATTCTGCACAGACCACTTTCTTCTAGTCACCAAATTTTCCATTTTTCTTTTGTATTTTTTTCAATTTCGTTTCCTTTGATCATATCTCCATCCCAGAGTGTGTGTAAGCCCTTCCTATTTGTTTTAGCCTTCAGCAGGAATCAATTCTGGCAAGGCTTGGTGTATGTTGTTCGTGTGGCCCTGCAGTTGTTTCCATGCCATGCCTTTTCATTGGTGTGACTTTGGCCGAGATTTTTTTTTTTTTTTTTTTTAATATATCCATGCAATGTCCCTCATATTTTCCCCTCCAAGTTGTATCTGAGTCCTTGATTTTTACCCTATTTTTACAACACCTGTCATGTTTATTTTGGCCTCTTTTGGTCCTTTGCACTGCACCTCATTTCTGCCCAGACCACTTTCTTCTAGTCACCAAATTTCCCATTTTTCTTTTTTTTTTTTTCAATTTCGTTTCCTTTGATCATATCTCCATCCCAGAGTGTGTGTAAGGCCTTCCTATTTGTTATGGCCTTCAGCGGGGATCAATTCTGGCAAGGCTTGGTGTAGGTTGTTGTGTGCCCCTGCAGTTGTTTGCATTCCTTGCCTTTTCATGGGTGTGACTTTGGCCGAGGTTTTTTTTTTTTTTTTTTTTGAATGTATCCATGCCATGTCCCTCATATCTTCCCCTCCAAATTGTGTCTGCCTCCTTGGATTTTGTTATGCTTTTGCAACACCTGTCAGCATACTTTTGGCCTCTTTTGGTGCTTTGCACTGAACCTGGCTTCTGCCCAGACCACTTTCTTCTAGTCACCAAATTTCCCAATTTTCCCTTTTTTGGGGGTTTTTTGCAATTGCATTTCTTTTGATCATATCTCCATTCCAGCGTGTTTGTAAGCCTTTCTTTGCAGGGTCGCAAGATTTCGTTTCCCTTCCCGAAATGAAATGAAATTTCCTTTCGGGAAGGGAAACGAAATCTTGCGATTTTAATGGGGATCAATTGGACAAGCTTTGGTGCAAGTCCCTGCACTTGTTGGGTTGTCATGCCTTTTCATGGCTTTGGCTCTGGCCGAGAATTTTTTTTTTTCTTTTTATTTTTTAATGTATCCATGCCATGTTCCTCATATCTTCCCCTCCAAGTTGTGTCTGTGTCCTTGGCTTTTGTTTTGCTTTTGCAACACATGTCAGCTTAGTTTTGGACTCTTTTGGTGCTTTGCACTGCACCTCATTTCTGCCCAGACCACTTTCTTCTAGTCAGCAAATTTCCCATTTTGCTTTTTTTTTTTTTTCAATTTCGTTTCCTTTGATCATATCTCCATCCCAGAGTGTGTGTAAGCCCTTCCTATTTGTTTTGGCCTTCAGCGGGGATCAGTTCTGGCTAAACTTGGTGTATGTTGTCCGTGTGGCCCTGCAGTTGTTTCCATGCCATGCCTTTTCATGGCTTTGACTTTGGACGAGGTTTTTTTTTTTTTTTCTTTTTAAAAGTATCCATGCAATGTCCTTCATATCTTCCCCTCCACGTTGTGTCTGGCCCTTAATTTTTACCCTTTTTTTACAACACCTGTAAGGTGTTTTTTGGCCTCTTTTGGTCCTTTGCACTGCACCTCATTTCTGCCCAGACCACTACCTTGTGGTCTGCCAATTTCCCATTTTTCTTTTTATTTTTTTCAATTTCGTTTCCTTTGATCATATCTCCATCCCAGAGTGTGTGTAAGCCCTTCCTATTTGTTTTGGCCTTCAGCGGGGATCAATTCTGGCACGGCTTGGTGTATGTTGTTCATGTCGTCCTGCAATTGTTTGCATTCCATGCCTTTTCATGGCTTTGACTTGTGCCGAGTTTTTTTTTTTTTTTTTTTAATGTATCCATGCAATGTCCCTCATATCTTCCCCTCCAAGTTGTGTCTGCGTCCTTGATGTTTACCCTTTTTGTACAACACCTGTAAGGTGTTTTTTGGCCTCCTTTGGTCCTTTGCACTGCACCTCATTTCTGCCCAGACCACTTTCTTGTAGTCAGCAAATTTCCCATTTTTCTTTTTTTTATTTTTTTCAATTTCGTTTCCTTTGATCATATCTCCATCCCAGAGTGTGTGTAAGCCCTTCCTATTTGTTTTGGCCTTCAGCGGGGATCAATTCTGGCAAGGCTTGGTGTATGTTGTTCGTGTGGTCCTGCAATTGTTTGCATTCCATGCCTTTTCATGGCTTTGACTTGTGCCGAGTTTTTTTTTTTTTTTTTTTTAATGTATCCATGCAATGTCCCTCATATCTTCCCCTCCAAGTTGTGTCTGCGTCCTTGATTTTTACCCTATTTTTATAACACCGGTCATATTTACTTTGTCCTCTTTTGGTGCTTTGCACTGCACCTCAATTCTGCCCAGACCACTTTCTTCTAGTCACCAAATTTTCCATTTTTCTTTTGTATTTTTTTCAATTTCGTTTCCTTTGATCATATCTCCATCCCAGAGTGTGTGTAAGCCCTTCCTATTTGTTTTAGCCTTCAGCAGGAATCAATTCTGGCAAGGCTTGGCGAATGTTGTTCGTGTGGCCCTGCAGTTGTTTGCATGTCAAGCCTTTTCATGGGTGTGACTTTGGCCGAGGTTTTTTTTTTTTTTTTTTTTTTTTTTGTATCCATGCCATGTCCCTCATATCTTCCTCTCCAAGTTGTGTCTGCCACCTTGATAATTACCCTTTTTGTACAACACCTGTAAGGTGTTTTTTGGCCTCCTTTGGTCCTTTGCACTGCACCTCATTTCTGCCCAGACCACTTCCTTGTGGTCTGCCAATTTCCCATTTTTCTTTTTATTTTTTTCAATTTCGTTTCCTTTGATCATATCTCCATCCCAGAGTGTGTGTAAGCCCTTCCTATTTGTTTAGGCCTTCAGCGGGGATCAATTCTGGCAAGGCTTGGTGTATGTTGTTCGTGTGGCCCTGCAGTTGTTTGCATGCCATGCCTTTTCATGGCTTTGACTTGTGCCGAGTTTTTTTTTTTCTTTGTTTTTTTTAAAGTATCCATGCCATGTCCTTCATATCTTCCTCTCCAAGTTGTGTCTGCCTCCTTGGATTTTTTTATGCTTTTGCAACCTTTGTCAGCATACTTTTGGCCTCTTTTGGTGCTTTGCACTGCACCTGGCTTCTGCCCAGACCACTTTCTTCTAGTCACCAATTTTCCAAATTTTCCCTGTTTTGGGGGTTTTTTGCAATTGCATTTCTTTTGATCATATCTCCATTCCAGCGTGTTTGTAAGCCTTTCTTTGCAGGGTCGCAAGATTTCGTTTCCCTTCCCGAAAGGAAATTTCATTTCCTTTCGGGAAGGGAAACGAAATCTTGCGATTTTAATGGGGATCAATTGGACAAGCTTTGGTGCAAGTCCCTGCACTTGTTGGGTTGTCATGCCTTTTCATGGCTTTGGCTCTGGCCGAGATTTTTTTTTTTTCTTTTTATTTTTTAATGTATCCATGCCATGTTCCTCATATCTTCCCCTCCAAGTTGTGTCTGTGTCCTTGGCTTTTGTTTTGCTTTTGCAACACATGTCAGCTTAGTTTTGGCCTCTTTTGGTCCTTTGCACTGCACCTCATTTCTGCCCAGACCACTTCCTTGTGGTCTGCCAATTTCCCATTTTTCTTTTTATTTTTTTCAATTTCGTTTCCTTTGATCATATCTCCATCCCAGAGTGTGTGTAAGCCCTTCCTATTTGTTTTGGCCTTCAGCGGGGATCAATTCTGGCAAGGCTTGGTGTATGTTGTTCATGTGGTCCTGCAATTGTTTGCATTCCATGCCTTTTCAAGGCTTTGACTTGTGCCGAGTTTTTTTTTTTTTTTTTTTTTAATGTATCCATGCAATGTCCTTCATATCTTCCCCTCCACGTTGTGTCTGGCCCTTTATTTTTACCCTTTTTTTACAACACCTGTAAGGTGTTTTTTGGCCTCTTTTGGTGCTTTGCACTGCACCTCATTTCTGCCCAGACCACTTTCTTCTAGTCACCAAATTTTCCATTTTTCTTTTTTTTTTTTTTTCAATTTCGATTCCTTTGATCATATCTCCATCCCAGAGTGTTTGTAAGCCCTTCCTATTTGTTATGGCCTTCAGCAGGAATCAATTCTGGCAAGGCTTGGTGTATGTTGTTGTGTGCCCCTGCAGTTGTTTGCATTCCTTGCCTTTTCATGGCTTTGACTTTGGCCGAGGTTTGTTTTTTTTTTTTTTTTTTTTAATGTATCCATGCCATGTCCCTCATATCTTCCCCTCCAAGTTGTGTCTGCCTCCTTGGATTTTGTTATGCTTTTGCAACACCTGTCAGCATACTTTTGGCCTCTTTTGGTGCTTTGCACTGCACCTGGCTTCTGCCCAGACCACTTTCTTCTAGTCACCAAATTTCCCAATTTTCCCTTTTTTGGGGGTTTTTTGCAATTGCATTTCTTTTGATCATATCTCCATTCCAGCGTGTTTGTAAGCCTTTCTTTGCAGGGTCGCAAGATTTCGTTTCCCTTCCCGAAAGGAAATGAAATTTCCTTTCGGGAAGGGAAACGAAATCTTGCGATTTTAATGGGGATCAAGTGGACAAGCTTTGGCGCAAGTCCCTGCACTTGTTGGGTTGTCATGCCTTTTCATGGCTTTGGCTCTGGCCGAGATTTTTTTTTTTTCTTTTTATTTTTTAATGTATCCATGCCATGTTCCTCATATCTTCCCCTCCAAGTTGTGTCTGTGTCCTTGGCTTTTGTTTTGCTTTTGCAACACATGTCAGCTTAGTTTTGGACTCTTTTGGTCCTATGCACTGCACCTCATTTCTGCCCAGACCACTTTCTTCTAGTCACCAAATTTCCCATTTTTCTTTTTTTTTTTTTTTAATTTCGTTTCCTTTGATCATATCTCCATCCCAGAGTGTTTGTAAGTCCTTCCTATTTGCTTTGGCCTTCAGCGGGGATCAGTTCTGGCAAGACTTGGTGTATGTTGTCCGTGTGGCCCTGCAGTTGTTTCCATGCCATGCCTTTTCATGGCTTTGACTTTGGCCGAGGTTTTTTTTTTTTTCTTTTTAAAAGTATCCATGCAATGTCCTTCATATCTTCCCCTCCACGTTGTGTCTGGCCCTTAATTTTTACCCTTTTTTTACAACACCTGTAAGGTGTTTTTTGGCCTCTTTTGGTCCTTTGCACTGCACCTCATTTCTGCCCAGACCACTACCTTGTGGTCAGCCAATTTCCCATTTTTTTTATTTTTTTCAATTTCGTTTCCTTTGATCATATCTCCATCCCAGAGTGTGTGTAAGCCCTTCCTATTTGATTTGGCCTTCAGCGGGGATCAATTCTGGCAAGGCTTGGTGTATGTTGTTCGTGTGGCCCTGCAGTTGTTTGCATGCCATGCCTTTTCATGGCTTTGACTTGTGCAGAGTTTTTTTTTTTTTTTTTTAATGTATCCATGCAATGTCCCTCATATCTTCCCCTCCAAGTTGTGTCTGCGTCCTTGATTTTTACCCTATTTTTACAACACCTGTCATGTTTATTTTGGCCACTTTTGGTCCTTTGCACTGCACCTCATTTCTGCCCAGACCACTTTCTTCTAGTCACCAAATTTCCCATTTTTCTTTTTTTTTTTTTTTCAATTTCGTTTTCTTTGATCATATCTCCATCCCAGAGTGTTTGTAAGCCCTTCCTATTTGTTATGGCCTTCAGCGGGGATCAATTCTGGCATGACTTGGTGTATGTTGTCCGTGTGGCCCTGCAGTTGTTTCCATGTCATGCCTTTTCATGGCTTTGACTTTGGCTGAGGTTTTTTTTTTTTTTTTTTAATGTATCCATGCAATGTCCTTCATATCTTCCCCTCCAAGTTGTGTCTGGTCCTTAATTTTTACCCTTTTTTTACAACACCTGTAAGGTGTTTTTTGGCCTCTTTTGGTACTTTGCACTGCACCTCATTTCTGCCCAGACCACTACCTTGTGGTCTGCCAATTTCCCATTTTTCTTTTTATTTTTTTCAATTTCGTTTCCTTTGATCATATCTCCATCCCAGAGTGTGTGTAAGCCCTTCCTATTTGTTTTGGCCTTCAGCGGGGATCAATTCTGGCAAGGCTTGGTGTATGTTGTTCGTGTGGCCCTGCAGTTGTTTGCATGCCATGCCTTTTCATGGCTTTGACTTTGGCCGAGGTTTTTTTTTTTCTTTGTTTTTTTTTAAAGTATCCATACAATGTCCCTCATATCTTCCCCTCCAAGTTGTGTCTGCCTCCTTGGATTTTGTTATGCTTTTACAACACCTGTCAGCATACTTTTGGCCTCTTTTGGTCCTTTGCACTGCACCTGGCTTCTGCCCAGACCACTTTCTTCTAGTCACCAAATTTCCCAATTTTCCCTTTTTTGGGGGTTTTTTGCAATTGCATTTCTTTTGATCATATCTCCATTCCAGCGTGTTTGTAAGCCTTTCTTTGCAGGGTCGCAAGATTTCGTTTCCCTTCCCGAAAGGAAATTTCATTTCCTTTCGGGAAGGGAAACGAAATCTTGCGATTTTAATGGGGATCAATTAGACAAGCTTTGGTGCAAGTCCCTGCACTTGTTGGGTTGTCATGCCTTTTCATGGCTTTGGCTCTGGCCGAGATTTTTTTTTTTTCTTTTTATTTTTTAATGTATCCATGCCATGTTCCTCATATCTTCCCCTCCAAGTCGTGTCTGTGTCCTTGGCTTTTGTTTTGCTTTTGCAACACATGTCAGCTTAGTTTTGGCCTCTTTTGGTCCTTTGCACTGCACCTCATTTCTGCCCAGACCACTTCCTTGTGGTCTGCCAATTTCCCATTTTTCTTTTTATTTTTTTCAATTTCGTTTCCTTTGATCATATCTCCATCCCAGAGTTTGTGTAAGCCCTTCCTATTTGTTTTGGCCTTCAGCGGGGATCAATTCTGGCAAGGCTTGGTGTATGTTGTTCATGTGGTCCTGCAATTGTTTGCATTCCATGCCTTTTCATGGCTTTGACTTGTGCCGAGGTTGTTTTTTTTTTTTTTTTAATGTATCCATGCAATGTCCCTCATATCTTCCCCTCCAAGTTGTGTCTGCGTCCTTGATTTTTACCCTATTTTTATAACACCGGTCATATTTACTTTGTCCTCTTTTGGTGCTTTGCACTGCACCTCAATTCTGCACAGACCACTTTCTTCTAGTCACCAAATTTTCCATTTTTCTTTTGTATTTTTTTCAATTTTGTTTCCTTTGATCATATCTCCATCCCAGAGTGTGTGTAAGCCCTTCCTATTTGTTTTAGCCTTCAGCAGGAATCAATTCTGGCAAGGCTTGGTGTATGTTGTTCGTGTGGCCCTGCAGTTGTTTCCATACCATGCCTTTTCATGGCTTTGACTTTGGCCGAGGTTTTTTTTTTTCTTTGTTTTTTTTTAAAGTATCCATGCCATGTCCCTCATATCTTCCTCTCCAAGTTGTGTCTGCCTCCTTGGATTTTGTTATGCTTTTGCAACCCCTGTCAGCATACTTTTGGCCTCTTTTGGTGCTTTGCACTGCACCTGGCTTCTGCTCAGACCACTTTCTTCTAGTCACCAAATTTCCCATTTTTCTTTTTTTTTTTTTTTTCAATTTCGTTTTCTTTGATCATATCTCCATCCCAGAGTGTTTGTAAGCCCTTCCTATTTGTTATGGCCTTCAGCGGGGATCAATTCTGGCAAGGCTTGGTGTATGTTGTTCATGTGGTCCTGCAATTGTTTGCATTCCATGCCTTTTCATGGCTTTGACTTTGGCCGAGGTTTGTTTTTTTTTTTTTAATGTATCCATGCCATGTACCTCATATCTTCCCCTCCAAGTTGTGTCTGCGTCCTTGATATTTACCCTTTTTGTTCAACACCTGTAAGGTGTTTTTTGGCCTCCTTTGGTCCTTTGCACTGCACCTCATTTCTGCCCAGACCACTTTCTTCTAGTCACCAAATTTCCCATTTTTCTTTTTTTTTATTTTTTCAATTTCGTTTCCTTTGATCATATCTCCATCCCAGAGTGTTTGTAAGCCCTTCCTATTTGTTATGGCCTTCAGCAGGAATCAATTCTGGCAAGGCTTGTTGTATGTTGTTGTGTGCCCCTGCAGTTGTTTGCATTCCTTGCCTTTTCATGGCTTTGACTTTGGCCGAGGTTTTTTTTTTTTTTTTTTTTTTTTAATGTATCCATGCCATGTCCCTCATATCTTCCCCTCCAAGTTGTGTCTGCCTCCTTGGATTTTGTTATGCTTTTGCAACACCTGTCAGCATACTTTTGGCCTCTTTTGGTGCTTTGCACTGCACCTGGCTTCTGCCCAGACCACTTTCTTCTAGTCACCAAATTTCCCAATTTTCCCTTTTTTGGGGGTTTTTTGCAATTGCATTTCTTTTGATCATATCTCCATTCCAGCGTGTTTGTAAGCCTTTCTTTGCAGGGTCGCAAGATTTCGTTTCCCTTCCCGAAAGGAAATTTCATTTCCTTTCGGGAAGGGAAACGAAATCTTGCGATTTTAATGGGGATCAAGTGGACAAGCTTTGGCGCAAGTCCCTGCACTTGTTGGGTTGTCATGCCTTTTCATGGCTTTGGCTCTGGCCGAGATTTTTTTTTTTTCTTTTTATTTTTTAATGTATCCATGCCATGTTCCTCATATCTTCCCCTCCAAGTTGTGTCTGTGTCCTTGGCTTTTGTTTTGCTTTTGCAACACATGTCAGCTTAGTTTTGGACTCTTTTGGTCCTATGCACTGCACCTCATTTCTGCCCAGACCACTTTCTTCTAGTCACCAAATTTCCCATTTTTCTTTTTTTTTTTTTTTAATTTCGTTTCCTTTGATCATATCTCCATCCCAGAGTGTTTGTAAGTCCTTCCTATTTGCTTTGGCCTTCAGCGGGGATCAGTTCTGGCAAGACTTGGTGTATGTTGTCCGTGTGGCCCTGCAGTTGTTTCCATGCCATGCCTTTTCATGGCTTTGACTTTGGCCGAGGTTTTTTTTTTTTTTCTTTTTAAAAGTATCCATGCAATGTCCTTCATATCTTCCCCTCCACGTTGTGTCTGGCCCTTAATTTTTACCCTTTTTTTACAACACCTGTAAGGTGTTTTTTGGCCTCTTTTGGTCCTTTGCACTGCACCTCATTTCTGCCCAGACCACTACCTTGTGGTCTGCCAATTTCCCATTTTTTTTATTTTTTTCAATTTCGTTTCCTTTGATCATATCTCCATCCCAGAGTGTGTGTAAGCCCTTCCTATTTGATTTGGCCTTCAGCGGGGATCAATTCTGGCAAGGCTTGGTGTATGTTGTTCGTGTGGCCCTGCAGTTGTTTGCATGCCATGCCTTTTCATGGCTTTGACTTGTGCCGAGTTTTTTTTTTTTTTTTTTAATGTATCCATGCAATGTCCTTCATATCTTCCCCTCCAAGTTGTGTCTGCGTCCTTGATTTTTACCCTATTTTTACAACACCTGTCATGTTTATTTTGGCCACTTTTGGTCCTTTGCACTGCACCTCATTTCTGCCCAGACCACTTTCTTCTAGTCACCAAATTTCCCATTTTTCTTTTTTTTTTTTTTTCAATTTTGTTTTCTTTGATCATATCTCCATCCCAGAGTGTTTGTAAGCCCTTCCTATTTGTTATGGCCTTCAGCGGGGATCAATTCTGGCATGACTTGGTGTATGTTGTTCGTGTGGCCCTGCAGTTGTTTGCATGCCATGCCTTTTCATGGCTTTGACTTTGGCCGAGGTTTTTTTTTTTCTTTGTTTTTTTTTAAAGTATCCATACAATGTCCCTCATATCTTCCCCTCCAAGTTGTGTCTGCCTCCTTGGATTTTGTTATGCTTTTACAACACCTGTCAGCATACTTTTGGCCTCTTTTGGTCCTTTGCACTGCACCTGGCTTCTGCCCAGACCACTTTCTTCTAGTCACCAAATTTCCCAATTTTCCCTTTTTTGGGGGTTTTTTGCAATTGCATTTCTTTTGATCATATCTCCATTCCAGCGTGTTTGTAAGCCTTTCTTTGCAGGGTCGCAAGATTTCGTTTCCCTTCCCGAAAGGAAATTTCATTTCCTTTCGGGAAGGGAAACGAAATCTTGCGATTTTAATGGGGATCAATTAGACAAGCTTTGGTGCAAGTCCCTGCACTTGTTGGGTTGTCATGCCTTTTCATGGCTTTGGCTCTGGCCGAGATTTTTTTTTTTTCTTTTTATTTTTTAATGTATCCATGCCATGTTCCTCATATCTTCCCCTCCAAGTCGTGTCTGTGTCCTTGGCTTTTGTTTTGCTTTTGCAACACATGTCAGCTTAGTTTTGGCCTCTTTTGGTCCTTTGCACTGCACCTCATTTCTGCCCAGACCACTTCCTTGTGGTCTGCCAATTTCCCATTTTTCTTTTTATTTTTTTCAATTTCGTTTCCTTTGATCATATCTCCATCCCAGAGTTTGTGTAAGCCCTTCCTATTTGTTTTGGCCTTCAGCGGGGATCAATTCTGGCAAGGCTTGGTGTATGTTGTTCATGTGGTCCTGCAATTGTTTGCATTCCATGCCTTTTCATGGCTTTGACTTGTGCCGAGGTTGTTTTTTTTTTTTTTTTAATGTATCCATGCAATGTCCCTCATATCTTCCCCTCCAAGTTGTGTCTGCGTCCTTGATTTTTACCCTATTTTTATAACACCGGTCATATTTACTTTGTCCTCTTTTGGTGCTTTGCACTGCACCTCAATTCTGCACAGACCACTTTCTTCTAGTCACCAAATTTTCCATTTTTCTTTTGTATTTTTTTCAATTTTGTTTCCTTTGATCATATCTCCATCCCAGAGTGTGTGTAAGCCCTTCCTATTTGTTTTAGCCTTCAGCAGGAATCAATTCTGGCAAGGCTTGGTGTATGTTGTTCGTGTGGCCCTGCAGTTGTTTCCATACCATGCCTTTTCATGGCTTTGACTTTGGCCGAGGTTTTTTTTTTTCTTTGTTTTTTTTTAAAGTATCCATGCCATGTCCCTCATATCTTCCTCTCCAAGTTGTGTCTGCCTCCTTGGATTTTGTTATGCTTTTGCAACCCCTGTCAGCATACTTTTGGCCTCTTTTGGTGCTTTGCACTGCACCTGGCTTCTGCTCAGACCACTTTCTTCTAGTCACCAAATTTCCCATTTTTCTTTTTTTTTTTTTTTTCAATTTCGTTTTCTTTGATCATATCTCCATCCCAGAGTGTTTGTAAGCCCTTCCTATTTGTTATGGCCTTCAGCGGGGATCAATTCTGGCAAGGCTTGGTGTATGTTGTTCATGTGGTCCTGCAATTGTTTGCATTCCATGCCTTTTCATGGCTTTGACTTTGGCCGAGGTTTGTTTTTTTTTTTTTAATGTATCCATGCCATGTACCTCATATCTTCCCCTCCAAGTTGTGTCTGCGTCCTTGATATTTACCCTTTTTGTTCAACACCTGTAAGGTGTTTTTTGGCCTCCTTTGGTCCTTTGCACTGCACCTCATTTCTGCCCAGACCACTTTCTTCTAGTCACCAAATTTCCCATTTTTCTTTTTTTTTTTTTTTCAATTTCGTTTCCTTTGATCATATCTCCATCCCAGAGTGTTTGTAAGCCCTTCCTATTTGTTATGGCCTTCAGCAGGAATCAATTCTGGCAAGGCTTGTTGTATGTTGTTGTGTGCCCCTGCAGTTGTTTGCATTCCTTGCCTTTTCATGGCTTTGACTTTGGCCGAGGTTTTTTTTTTTTTTTTTTTTTTTTAATGTATCCATGCCATGTCCCTCATATCTTCCCCTCCAAGTTGTGTCTGCCTCCTTGGATTTTGTTATGCTTTTGCAACACCTGTCAGCATACTTTTGGCCTCTTTTGGTGCTTTGCACTGCACCTGGCTTCTGCCCAGACCACTTTCTTCTAGTCACCAAATTTCCCAATTTTCCCTTTTTTGGGGGTTTTTTGCAATTGCATTTCTTTTGATCATATCTCCATTCCAGCGTGTTTGTAAGCCTTTCTTTGCAGGGTCGCAAGATTTCGTTTCCCTTCCCGAAAGGAAATTTCATTTCCTTTCGGGAAGGGAAACGAAATCTTGCGATTTTAATGGGGATCAAGTGGACAAGCTTTGGCGCAAGTCCCTGCACTTGTTGGGTTGTCATGCCTTTTCATGGCTTTGGCTCTGGCCGAGATTTTTTTTTTTTCTTTTTATTTTTTAATGTATCCATGCCATGTTCCTCATATCTTCCCCTCCAAGTTGTGTCTGTGTCCTTGGCTTTTGTTTTGCTTTTGCAACACATGTCAGCTTAGTTTTGGACTCTTTTGGTCCTATGCACTGCACCTCATTTCTGCCCAGACCACTTTCTTCTAGTCACCAAATTTCCCATTTTTCTTTTTTTTTTTTTTTAATTTCGTTTCCTTTGATCATATCTCCATCCCAGAGTGTTTGTAAGTCCTTCCTATTTGCTTTGGCCTTCAGCGGGGATCAGTTCTGGCAAGACTTGGTGTATGTTGTCCGTGTGGCCCTGCAGTTGTTTCCATGCCATGCCTTTTCATGGCTTTGACTTTGGCCGAGGTTTTTTTTTTTTTTCTTTTTAAAAGTATCCATGCAATGTCCTTCATATCTTCCCCTCCACGTTGTGTCTGGCCCTTAATTTTTACCCTTTTTTTACAACACCTGTAAGGTGTTTTTTGGCCTCTTTTGGTCCTTTGCACTGCACCTCATTTCTGCCCAGACCACTACCTTGTGGTCTGCCAATTTCCCATTTTTTTTATTTTTTTCAATTTCGTTTCCTTTGATCATATCTCCATCCCAGAGTGTGTGTAAGCCCTTCCTATTTGATTTGGCCTTCAGCGGGGATCAATTCTGGCAAGGCTTGGTGTATGTTGTTCGTGTGGCCCTGCAGTTGTTTGCATGCCATGCCTTTTCATGGCTTTGACTTGTGCCGAGTTTTTTTTTTTTTTTTTTAATGTATCCATGCAATGTCCTTCATATCTTCCCCTCCAAGTTGTGTCTGCGTCCTTGATTTTTACCCTATTTTTACAACACCTGTCATGTTTATTTTGGCCACTTTTGGTCCTTTGCACTGCACCTCATTTCTGCCCAGACCACTTTCTTCTAGTCACCAAATTTCCCATTTTTCTTTTTTTTTTTTTTTCAATTTTGTTTTCTTTGATCATATCTCCATCCCAGAGTGTTTGTAAGCCCTTCCTATTTGTTATGGCCTTCAGCGGGGATCAATTCTGGCATGACTTGGTGTATGTTGTTCGTGTGGCCCTGCAGTTGTTTGCATGCCATGCCTTTTCATGGCTTTGACTTTGGCCGAGGTTTTTTTTTTTCTTTGTTTTTTTTTAAAGTATCCATACAATGTCCCTCATATCTTCCCCTCCAAGTTGTGTCTGCCTCCTTGGATTTTGTTATGCTTTTACAACACCTGTCAGCATACTTTTGGCCTCTTTTGGTCCTTTGCACTGCACCTGGCTTCTGCCCAGACCACTTTCTTCTAGTCACCAAATTTCCCAATTTTCCCTTTTTTGGGGGTTTTTTGCAATTGCATTTCTTTTGATCATATCTCCATTCCAGCGTGTTTGTAAGCCTTTCTTTGCAGGGTCGCAAGATTTCGTTTCCCTTCCCGAAAGGAAATTTCATTTCCTTTCGGGAAGGGAAACGAAATCTTGCGATTTTAATGGGGATCAATTAGACAAGCTTTGGTGCAAGTCCCTGCACTTGTTGGGTTGTCATGCCTTTTCATGGCTTTGGCTCTGGCCGAGATTTTTTTTTTTTCTTTTTATTTTTTAATGTATCCATGCCATGTTCCTCATATCTTCCCCTCCAAGTCGTGTCTGTGTCCTTGGCTTTTGTTTTGCTTTTGCAACACATGTCAGCTTAGTTTTGGCCTCTTTTGGTCCTTTGCACTGCACCTCATTTCTGCCCAGACCACTTCCTTGTGGTCTGCCAATTTCCCATTTTTCTTTTTATTTTTTTCAATTTCGTTTCCTTTGATCATATCTCCATCCCAGAGTTTGTGTAAGCCCTTCCTATTTGTTTTGGCCTTCAGCGGGGATCAATTCTGGCAAGGCTTGGTGTATGTTGTTCATGTGGTCCTGCAATTGTTTGCATTCCATGCCTTTTCATGGCTTTGACTTGTGCCGAGGTTGTTTTTTTTTTTTTTTAATGTATCCATGCAATGTCCCTCATATCTTCCCCTCCAAGTTGTGTCTGCGTCCTTGATTTTTACCCTATTTTTATAACACCGGTCATATTTACTTTGTCCTCTTTTGGTGCTTTGCACTGCACCTCAATTCTGCACAGACCACTTTCTTCTAGTCACCAAATTTTCCATTTTTCTTTTGTATTTTTTTCAATTTTGTTTCCTTTGATCATATCTCCATCCCAGAGTGTGTGTAAGCCCTTCCTATTTGTTTTAGCCTTCAGCAGGAATCAATTCTGGCAAGGCTTGGTGTATGTTGTTCGTGTGGCCCTGCAGTTGTTTCCATACCATGCCTTTTCATGGCTTTGACTTTGGCCGAGGTTTTTTTTTTTCTTTGTTTTTTTTTAAAGTATCCATGCCATGTCCCTCATATCTTCCTCTCCAAGTTGTGTCTGCCTCCTTGGATTTTGTTATGCTTTTGCAACCCCTGTCAGCATACTTTTGGCCTCTTTTGGTGCTTTGCACTGCACCTGGCTTCTGCTCAGACCACTTTCTTCTAGTCACCAAATTTCCCATTTTTCTTTTTTTTTTTTTTTTCAATTTCGTTTTCTTTGATCATATCTCCATCCCAGAGTGTTTGTAAGCCCTTCCTATTTGTTATGGCCTTCAGCGGGGATCAATTCTGGCAAGGCTTGGTGTATGTTGTTCATGTGGTCCTGCAATTGTTTGCATTCCATGCCTTTTCATGGCTTTGACTTTGGCCGAGGTTTGTTTTTTTTTTTTTAATGTATCCATGCCATGTACCTCATATCTTCCCCTCCAAGTTGTGTCTGCGTCCTTGATATTTACCCTTTTTGTTCAACACCTGTAAGGTGTTTTTTGGCCTCCTTTGGTCCTTTGCACTGCACCTCATTTCTGCCCAGACCACTTTCTTCTAGTCACCAAATTTCCCATTTTTCTTTTTTTTTTTTTTTCAATTTCGTTTCCTTTGATCATATCTCCATCCCAGAGTGTTTGTAAGCCCTTCCTATTTGTTATGGCCTTCAGCAGGAATCAATTCTGGCAAGGCTTGGTGTATGTTGTTGTGTGCCCCTGCAGTTGTTTGCATTCCTTGCCTTTTCATGGCTTTGACTTTGGCCGAGGTTTTTTTTTTTTTTTTTTTTTTTTAATGTATCCATGCCATGTCCCTCATATCTTCCCCTCCAAGTTGTGTCTGCCTCCTTGGATTTTGTTATGCTTTTGCAACACCTGTCAGCATACTTTTGGCCTCTTTTGGTGCTTTGCACTGCACCTGGCTTCTGCCCAGACCACTTTCTTCTAGTCACCAAATTTCCCAATTTTCCCTTTTTTGGGGGTTTTTTGCAATTGCATTTCTTTTGATCATATCTCCATTCCAGCGTGTTTGTAAGCCTTTCTTTGCAGGGTCGCAAGATTTCGTTTCCCTTCCCGAAAGGAAATTTCATTTCCTTTCGGGAAGGGAAACGAAATCTTGCGATTTTAATGGGGATCAAGTGGACAAGCTTTGGCGCAAGTCCCTGCACTTGTTGGGTTGTCATGCCTTTTCATGGCTTTGGCTCTGGCCGAGATTTTTTTTTTTTCTTTTTATTTTTTAATGTATCCATGCCATGTTCCTCATATCTTCCCCTCCAAGTTGTGTCTGTGTCCTTGGCTTTTGTTTTGCTTTTGCAACACATGTCAGCTTAGTTTTGGACTCTTTTGGTCCTATGCACTGCACCTCATTTCTGCCCAGACCACTTTCTTCTAGTCACCAAATTTCCCATTTTTCTTTTTTTTTTTTTTTAATTTCGTTTCCTTTGATCATATCTCCATCCCAGAGTGTTTGTAAGTCCTTCCTATTTGCTTTGGCCTTCAGCGGGGATCAGTTCTGGCAAGACTTGGTGTATGTTGTCCGTGTGGCCCTGCAGTTGTTTCCATGCCATGCCTTTTCATGGCTTTGACTTTGGCCGAGGTTTTTTTTTTTTTCTTTTTAAAAGTATCCATGCAATGTCCTTCATATCTTCCCCTCCAAGTTGTGTCTGGCCCTTAATTTTTACCCTTTTTTTACAACACCTGTAAGGTGTTTTTTGGCCTCTTTTGGTCCTTTGCACTGCACCTCATTTCTGCCCAGACCACTACCTTGTGGTCTGCCAATTTCCCATTTTTTTTATTTTTTTCAATTTCGTTTCCTTTGATCATATCTCCATCCCAGAGTGTGTGTAAGCCCTTCCTATTTGATTTGGCCTTCAGCGGGGATCAATTCTGGCAAGGCTTGGTGTATGTTGTTCATGTGGCCCTGCAGTTGTTTGCATGCCATGCCTTTTCATGGCTTTGACTTGTGCCGAGTTTTTTTTTTTTTTTTTTAATGTATCCATGCAATGTCCTTCATATCTTCCCCTCCAAGTTGTGTCTGCGTCCTTGATTTTTACCCTATTTTTACAACACCTGTCATGTTTATTTTGGCCACTTTTGGTCCTTTGCACTGCACCTCATTTCTGCCCAGACCACTTTCTTCTAGTCACCAAATTTCCCATTTTTCTTTTTTTTTTTTTTTCAATTTTGTTTTCTTTGATCATATCTCCATCCCAGAGTGTTTGTAAGCCCTTCCTATTTGTTATGGCCTTCAGCGGGGATCAATTCTGGCATGACTTGGTGTATGTTGTCCGTGTGGCCCTGCAGTTGTTTCCATGTCATGCCTTTTCATGGCTTTGACTTTGGCTGAGGTTTTTTTTTTTTTTTTTTAATGTATCCATGCAATGTCCTTCATATCTTCCCCTCCAAGTTGTGTCTGGTCCTTAATTTTTACCCTTTTTTTACAACACCTGTAAGGTGTTTTTTGGCCTCTTTTGGTACTTTGCACTGCACCTCATTTCTGCCCAGACCACTACCTTGTGGTCTGCCAATTTCCCATTTTTCTTTTTATTTTTTTCAATTTCGTTTCCTTTGATCATATCTCCATCCCAGAGTGTGTGTAAGCTCTTCCTATTTGTTTTGGCCTTCAGCGGGGATCAATTCTGGCAAGGCTTGGTGTATGTTGTTCGTGTGGCCCTGCAGTTGTTTGCATGCCATGCCTTTTCATGGCTTTGACTTTGGCCGAGGTTTTTTTTTTTCTTTGTTTTTTTTAAAGTATCCATACAATGTCCCTCATATCTTCCCCTCCAAGTTGTGTCTGCCTCCTTGGATTTTGTTATGCTTTTACAACACCTGTCAGCATACTTTTGGCCTCTTTTGGTGCTTTGCACTGCACCTGGCTTCTGCCCAGACCACTTTCTTCTAGTCACCAAATTTCCCAATTTTCCCTTTTTTGGGGGTTTTTTGCAATTGCATTTCTTTTGATCATATCTCCATTCCAGCGTGTTTGTAAGCCTTTCTTTGCAGGGTCGCAAGATTTCGTTTCCCTTCCCGAAAGGAAATTTCATTTCCTTTCGGGAAGGGAAACGAAATCTTGCGATTTTAATGGGGATCAATTGGACAAGCTTTGGTGCAAGTCCCTGCACTTGTTGGGTTGTCATGCCTTTTCATGGCTTTGGCTCTGGCCGAGATTTTTTTTTTTTCTTTTTATTTTTTAATGTATCCATGCCATGTTCCTCATATCTTCCCCTCCAAGTCGTGTCTGTGTCCTTGGCTTTTGTTTTGCTTTTGCAACACATGTCAGCTTAGTTTTGGCCTCTTTTGGTGCTTTGCACTGCACCTCATTTCTGCCCAGACCACTTCCTTGTGGTCTGCCAATTTCCCATTTTTCTTTTTATTTTTTTCAGTTTCGTTTCCTTTGATCATATCTCCATCCCAGAGTGTGTGTAACCCCTTCCTATTTGTTTTGGCCTTCAGCGGGGATCAATTCTGGCAAGGCTTGGTGTATGTTGTTCATGTGGTCCTGCAATTGTTTGCATTCCATGCCTTTTCATGGCTTTGACTTGTGCCGAGTTTTTTTTTTTTTTTTTTTTTAATGTATCCATGCAATGTCCCTCATACATTCCCCTCCAAGTTGTGTCTGCGTCCTTGATTTTTACCCTATTTTTATAACACCGGTCATATTTACTTTGTCCTCTTTTGGTGCTTTGCACTGCACCTCAATTCTGCCCAGACCACTTTCTTCTAGTCACCAAATTTTCCATTTTTCTTTTGTATTTTTTTCAATTTCGTTTCCTTTGATCATATCTCCATCCCAGAGTGTGTGTAAGCCCTTCCTATTTGTTTTAGCCTTCAGCAGGAATCAATTCTGGCAAGGCTTGGTGTATGTTGTTCGTGTGGCCCTGCAGTTGTTTGCATGCCATGCCTTTTCATGGCTTTGACTTTGGCCGAGGTTTTTTTTTTTCTTTGTTTTTTTTTAAAGTATCCATACAATGTCCCTCATATCTTCCTCTCCAAGTTGTGTCTTCCTCCTTGGATTTTGTTATGCTTTTGCAACCCCTGTCAGCATACTTTTGGCCTCTTTTGGTGCTTTGCACTGCACCTGGCTTCTGCTCAGACCACTTTCTTCTAGTCACCAAATTTCCCATTTTTGTTTTTTTTTTTTTTTTTCAATTTCGTTTTCTTTGATCATATCTCCATCCCAGAGTGTTTGTAAGCCCTTCCTATATGTTATGGCCTTCAGCGGGGATCAATTCTGGCAAGGCTTGGTGTATGTTGTTCATGTGGTCCTGCAATTGTTTGCATTCCATGCCTTTTCATGGCTTTGACTTTGGCCGAGGTTTTTTTTTTTTGTTTTTTTTTAATGTATCCATGCAATGTCCCTCATATCTTCCCCTCCAAGTTGTGTCTGCGTCCTTGATATTTACCCTTTTTGTACAACACCTGTAAGGTGTTTTTTGGCCTCCTTTGGTCCTTTGCACTGCTCCTCATTTCTGCCCAGACCACTTTCTTCTAGTCACCAAATTTCCCATTTTTCTTTTTTTTTTTTTTCAATTTCGTTTCCTTTGATCATATCTCCATCTCAGAGTGTTTGTAAGCCCTTCCTATTTGTTATGGCCTTCAGCGGGGATCAATTCTGGCAAGGCTTGGTGTATGTTGTCCGTGTGGCCCTGCAGTTGTTTGCATGCCATGCCTTTTCATGGCTTTGACTTTGGCCGAGGTTTTTTTTTTTTTTTTTTTAATGTATCCATGCAATGTCCCTCATATCTTCCGCTCCAAGTTGTGTCTGCCTCCTTGGATTTTGTTATGCTTTTGCAACCCCTGTCAGCATACATTTGTCCTCTTTTGGTGCTTTGCACTGCACCTGGCTTCTGCCCAGACCACTTTCTTCTAGTCACCAAATTTCCCAATTTTCCCTTTTTTGGGGGTTTTTTGCAATTGCATTTCTTTTGATCATATCTCCATTCCAGCGTGTTTGTAAGCCTTTCTTTGCAGGGTCGCAAGATTTCGTTTCCCTTCCCGAAAGGAAATTTCATTTCCTTTCGGGAAGGGAAACGAAATCTTGCGATTTTAATGGGGATCAATTAGACAAGCTTTGGTGCAAGTCCCTGCACTTGTTGGGTTGTCATGCCTTTTCATGGCTTTGGCTCTGGCCGAGAATTTTTTTTTTTCTTTTTATTTTTTAATGTATCCATGCCATGTTCCTCATATCTTCCCCTCCAAGTTGTGTCTGTGTCCTTGGCTTTTGTTTTGCTTTTGCAACACATGTCAGCTTAGTTTTGGACTCTTTTGGTCCTATGCACTGCACCTCATTTCTGCCCAGACCACTTTCTTCTAGTCACCAAATTTCCCATTTTTCTTTTTTTTTTTTTTTAATTTCGTTTCCTTTGATCATATCTCCATCCCAGAGTGTTTGTAAGTCCTTCCTATTTGCTTTGGCCTTCAGCGGGGATCAGTTCTGGCAAGACTTGGTGTATGTTGTCCGTGTGGCCCTGCAGTTGTTTCCATGCCATGCCTTTTCATGGCTTTGACTTTGGCCGAGGTTTTTTTTTTTTTCTTTTTAAAAGTATCCATGCAATGTCCTTCATATCTTCCCCTCCACGTTGTGTCTGGCACTTAATTTTTACCCTTTTTTTACAACACCTGTAAGGTGTTTTTTGGCCTCTTTTGGTCCTTTGCACTGCACCTCATTTCTGCCCAGACCACTACCTTGTGGTCAGCCAATTTCCCATTTTTTTTATTTTTTTCAATTTCGTTTCCTTTGATCATATCTCCATCCCAGAGTGTGTGTAAGCCCTTCCTATTTGATTTGGCCTTCAGCGGGGATCAATTCTGGCAAGGCTTGGTGTATGTTGTTCGTGTGGCCCTGCAGTTGTTTGCATGCCATGCCTTTTCATGGCTTTGACTTGTGCCGAGTTTTTTTTTTTTTTTTTAATGTATCCATGCAATGTCCCTCATATCTTCCCCTCCAAGTTGTGTCTGCGTCCTTGATTTTTACCCTATTTTTACAACACCTGTCATGTTTATTTTGGCCACTTTTGGTCCTTTGCACTGCACCTCATTTCTGCCCAGACCACTTTCTTCTAGTCACCAAATTTCCCATTTTTCTTTTTTTTTTTTTTTTCAATTTCGTTTTCTTTGATCATATCTCCATCCCAGAGTGTTTGTAAGCCCTTCCTATTTGTTATGGCCTTCAGCGGGGATCAATTCTGGCATGACTTGGTGTATGTTGTCCGTGTGGCCCTGCAGTTGTTTGCATGCCATGCCTTTTCATGGCTTTGACTTGTGCCGAGTTTTTTTTTTTTTTTTTAATGTATCCATGCAATGTCCCTCATATCTTCCCCTCCAAGTTGTGTCTGCGTCCTTGATTTTTACCCTATTTTTACAACACCTGTCATGTTTATTTTGGCCACTTTTGGTCCTTTGCACTGCACCTCATTTCTGCCCAGACCACTTTCTTCTAGTCACCAAATTTCCCATTTTTCTTTTTTTTTTTTTTTCAATTTTGTTTTCTTTGATCATATCTCCATCCCAGAGTGTTTGTAAGCCCTTCCTATTTGTTATGGCCTTCAGCGGGGATCAATTCTGGCATGACTTGGTGTATGTTGTCCGTGTGGCCCTGCAGTTGTTTCCATGTCATGCCTTTTCATGGCTTTGACTTTGGCTGAGGTTTTTTTTTTTTTTTTTTAATGTATCCATGCAATGTCCTTCATATCTTCCCCTCCAAGTTGTGTCTGGTCCTTAATTTTTACCCTTTTTTTACAACACCTGTAAGGTGTTTTTTGGCCTCTTTTGGTACTTTGCACTGCACCTCATTTCTGCCCAGACCACTACCTTGTGGTCTGCCAATTTCCCATTTTTCTTTTTATTTTTTTCAATTTCGTTTCCTTTGATCATATCTCCATCCCAGAGTGTGTGTAAGCCCTTCCTATTATTTTTGGCCTTCAGCGGGGATCAATTCTGGCAAGGCTTGGTGTATGTTGTTCGTGTGGCCCTACAGTTGTTTCCATGCCATGCCTTTTCATGGCTTTGACTTGTGCCGAGGATTTTTTTTTTTTTTTTTAATGTATCCATGCAATGTCCCTCATATCTTCCCCTCCAAGTTGTGTCTGCGTCCTTGATTTTTACCCTATTTTTACAACACCTGTCATGTTTATTTTGGCCTCTTTTGGTCCTTTGCACTGCACCTCATTTCTGCCCAGACCACTTTCTTCTAGTCACCAAATTTCCCATTTTTCTTTTTTTTTTTTTTTCAATTTCGTTTCCTTTGATCATATCTCCATCCCAGAGTGTTTGTAAGCCTTTCTTATTTGCTCTGGCCTTCAGCGGGGATCAATTCTGGCAAGGCTTGGTGTATGTTGTTCGTGTGGCCCTGCAGTTGTTTCCATGCCATGCCTTTTCATGGCTTTGTCTTGTGCCGAGTTTTTTTTTTTTTTTTTTTTAATGTATCCATGCAATGTCCCTCATATCTTCCCCTCCAAGGTTTGTCTGTGTCCTTGATTTTTACCCTATTTTTAAACCACCGGTCATATTTAGTTTGTCCTCTTTTGGTGCTTTGCACTGCACCTCAATTCTGCCCAGACCACTTTCTTCTAGTCACCAAATTTTCCATTTTTCTGTTGTATTTTTTTCAATTTCGTTTCCTTTGATCATATCTCCATCCCAGAGTGTGTGTAAGCCCTTCCTATTTGTTTTAGCCTTCAGCAGGAATCAATTCTGGCAAGGCTTGGTGTATGTTGTTCGTGTGGCCCTGCAGTTGTTTCCATGCCATGCCTTTTCATGGCTTTGACTTTGGCCGAGGTTTTTTTTTTTTTCTTTTTTTAATGTATCCGTGCAATGTCCCTCATATCTTCCGCTCCAAGTTGTGTCTGCCTCCTTGATATTTACCCTTTTTTTACAACACCTGGCAGGTGTTTTTGGCCTCTTTTGGTCCTTTGCACTGCACCTCATTTCTGCCCAGACCACTTTCTTCTAGTCACCAAATTTCCCAGTTTTTTTTTTTTTTTCAATTTCGTTTCCTTTGATCATATCTCCATCCCAGAATGTTTGTAAGTCCTTCTTATTTGTTTTGGCCTTCAGCGGGGATCAATTCTGGCAAGGCTTGGTGTATGTTGTTCGTGTGGTCCTGCAGTTGTTTGCATGCCATGCCTTTTCATGGCTTTGACTTGTGCCGAGTTTTTTTTTTTTTTTTTTTAATGTATCCATGCAATGTCCCTCATATCTTCCCCTCCAAGTTGTGTCTGCGTCCTTGATTTTTACCCTATTTTTATAACACCGGTCATATTTACTTTGTCCTCTTTTGGTGCTTTGCACTGCACCTCAATTCTTCACAGACCACTTTCTTCTAGTCACCAAATTTTCCATTTTTCTTTTGTATTTTTTTCAATTTCGTTTCCTTTGATCATATCTCCATCCCAGAGTGTGTGTAAGCCCTTCCTATTTGTTTTAGCCTTCAGCAGGAATCAATTCTGGCAAGGCTTGGTGTATGTTGTTCGTGTGGCCCTGCAGTTGTTTCCATGTCATGCCTTTTCATGGCTTTGACTTGTGCCGAGTTTTTTTTTTTTTTTTTTTTTAATGTATCCGTGCAATGTCCCTCATATCTTCCGCTCCAAGTTGTGTCTGCCTCCTTGATATTTACCCTTTTTTTACAACACCTGGCAGGTGTTTTTGGCCTCTTTTGGTCCTTTGCACTGCACCTCATTTCTGCCCAGACCACTTTCTTCTAGTCACCAAATTTCCCAGTTTTCTTTTTTTTTTTTTTTCAATTTCGTTTCCTTTGATCATATCTCCATCCCAGAGTGTGTGTAAGCTCTTCCTATTTGTTTTGGCCTTCAGCGGGGATCAATTCTGGCAAGGCTTGGTGTATGTTGTTCATGTGGTCCTGCAGTTGTTTGCATGCCATGCCTTTTCATGGCTTTGACTTGTGCCGAGTTTTTTTTTTTTTTTTTTAATGTATCCATGCAATGTCCCTCATATCTTCCCCTCCAAGTTGTGTCTGCGTCCTTGATTTTTACCCTATTTTTATAACACCGGTCATATTTACTTTGTCCTCTTTTGGTGCTTTGCACTGCACCTCAATTCTGCCCAGACCACTTTCTTCTAGTCACCAAATTTTCCATTTTTCTTTTTTTTTTTTTTCAATTTCAATTTCTTTGATCATATCTCCATCCCAGAGTGTGTGTAAGCCCTTCCTATTTGTTTTAGCCTTCAGCAGGAATCAATTCTGTCATGACTTGGTGTAGGTTGCTCGTGTGGCCCTGCAGTTGTTTCCATGCCATGCCTTTTCATGGGTGTGACTTTGGCCGAGGTTTTTTTTTTTTTTTTTTTTTTTAATGTATCCATGCAATGTCCCTCATATTTTCCCCTCCAAGTTGTATCTGCGTCCTTGATTTTTACCCTATTTTTACAACACCTGTCATGTTTATTTTGGCCTCTTTTGGTCCTTTGCACTGCAACTCTTTCTGCCCAGACCACTTTCTTCTAGTCAGCAAATTTCCCATTTTTCTTTTTTTTTTTTTTTCAATTTCAATTTCTTTGATCATATCTCCATCCCAGAGTGTTTGTAAGCCCTTCCTATTTGTTATGGCCTTCAGCGGGGATCACTTCTGGCAAGGCTTGGTGTATGTTGTCCGTGTGGCCCTGCAGTTGTTTGCATGCCATGCCTTTTCATGGCTTTGACTTTGGCCGAGGTTTTTTTTTATTTTTTTTTAATGTATCCATGCAATGTCCTTCATATCTTCCCCTCCAAGTTGTGTCTGGTCCTTAATTTTTACCCTTTTTTTACAACACCTGTAAGGTGTTTTTTGGCCTCTTTTGGTCCTTTGCACTGCACCTCATTTCTGCCCAGACCACTACCTTGTGGTCAGCCAATTTCCCATTTTTCTTTTTATTTTTTTCAATTTCGTTTCCTTTGATCATATCTCCATCCCAGAGTGTGTGTAAGCCCTTCCTTATTGTTTTGGCCTTCAGCGGGGATCAATTCTGGCAAGGCTTGGTGTATGTTGTTCATGTGGTCCTGCAATTGTTTGCATTCCATGCCTTTTCATGGCTTTGACTTGTGCCGAGTTTTTTTTTTTTTTTTTTTTTTAATGTATCCATGCAATGTCCCTCATATCTTCCCCTCCAAGTTGTGTCTGCGTCCTTGATTTTTACCCTATTTTTACAACACCGGTCATATTTACTTTGTCCTCTTTTGTTGCTTTGCACTGCACCTCAATTCTGCACAGACCACTTTCTTCTAGTCACCAAATTTCCCAGTTTTCTTTTTTTTTTTTTTCAATTTCGTTTCCTTTGATCATATCTCCATCCCAGAGTGTGTGTAAGCCCTTCCTATTTGTTATGGCCTTCAGCGGGGATCAATTCTTGCAAGGCTTGGTGTATGTTGTTCGTGTGGTCCTGCAGTTGTTTGCACGCCATGCCTTTTCATGGGTGTGACTTTGGCCGAGGTTTTTTTTTTTTTTTTTTTTTTTGTATCCATGCCATGTCCTTCATATCTTCCCCTCCAAGTTGTGTCTGGTCCTTAATTTTTACCCTTTTTTTACAACACTTGTAAGGTGTTTTTTGGCCCCTTTTGGTCCTTTGCACTGCACCTCATTTCTGCCCAGACCACTACCTTGTGGTCTGCCAATTTCCCATTTTTCTTTTTATTTTTTTCAATTTCGTTTCCTTTGATCATATCTCCATCCCAGAGTGTGTGTAAGCCCTTCCTATTTGTTTTGGCCTTCAGCGGGGATCAATTCTGGCAAGGCTTGGTGTATGTTGTTCATGTGGTCCTGCAATTGTTTGCATGCCATGCCTTTTCATGGCTTTGACTTGTGCCGAGTTTTTTGTTTTTTTTTTTTTAATGTATCCATGCAATGTCCCTCATATCTTCCCCTCCAAGTTGTGTCTGCGTCCTTGATTTTTACCCTATTTTTGCAACACCTGTCATGTTTATTTTGGCCTCTTTTGGTCCTTTGCACTGCACCTCATTTCTGCCCAGACCACTTTCTTCTAGTCACCAAATTTCCCATTTTTCTTTTTTTTTTTTTCAATTTCGTTTCCTTTGATCATATCTCCATCCCAGAGTGTTTATAAGCCCTTCCTATTTGTTTTGGCCTTCAGCGGGGATCAATTCTGGCAAGGCTTGGTGTATGTTGTTCGTGTGGCCCTGCAGTTGTTTGCATGCCATGCCTTTTCATGGCTTTGACTTTGGCCGAGGTTTTTTTTTTTCTTTGTTTTTTTTTAAAGTATCCATGCAATGTCCCTCATATCTTCCCCTCCAAGTTGTGTCTGCCTCCTTGGAATTTGTTATGGTTTTGCAACCCCTGTCAGCATACTTTTGGCCTCTTTTGGTGCTTTGCACTGCACCTGGCTTCTGCCCAGACCACTTTCTTCTAGTCACCAAATTTCCCAATTTTCCCTTTTTTGGGGGTTTTTTGCAATTGCATTTCTTTTGATCATATCTCCATTCCAGCGTGTTTGTAAGCCTTTCTTTGCAGGGTCGCAAGATTTCGTTTCCCTTCCCGAAAGGAAATGAAATTTCCTTTCGGGAAGGGAAACGAAATCTTGCGATTTTAATGGGGATCAATTGGACAAGCTTTGGCGCAAGTCCCTGCACTTGTTGGGTTGTCATGCCTTTTCATGGCTTTGGCTCTGGCCGAGATTTTTTTTTTTTTTCTTTTTATTTTTTAATGTATCCATGCCATGTTCCTCATATCTTCCCCTCCAAGTTGTGTCTGTGTCCTTGGCTTTTGTTTTGCTTTTGCAACACATGTCAGCTTAGTTTTGGCCTCTTTTGGTGCTTGGCACTGCACCTCATTTCTGCCCAGACCACTTCCTTGTGGTCTGCAAATTTCCCATTTTTCTTTTTATTTTTTTCAATTTCGTTTCCTTTGATCATATCTCCAACCCAGAGTGTGTGTAAGCCCTTCCTATTTGTTTTGGCCTTCAGCGGGGATCAATTCTGGCAAGGCTTGGTGTATGTTGTTCGTGTGGCCCTACAGTTGTTTCCATGCCTTTTCATGGCTTTGACTTGTGCCGAGTTTTTTTTTTTTTTTTAATGTATCCATGCAATGTCCCTCATATCTTCCCCTCCAAGTTGTGTCTGCGTCCTTGATTTTTACCCTATTTTTACAACACCTGTCATGTTTATTTTGGCCTCTTTTGGTGCTTTGCACTGCACCTCAATTCTGCCCAGACCACTTTCTTCTAGTCACCAAATTTCCCATTTTTCTTTTGTATTTTTTTCAATTTCGTTTCCTTTGATCATATCTCCATCCCAGAGTGTGTGTAAGCCCTTCCTATTTGTTTTAGCCTTCAGCAGGAATCAATTCTGGCAAGGCTTGGTGTATGTTGTTCGTGTGGTCCTGCAGTTGTTTGCATGCCATGCCTTTTCATGGCTTTGACTTGTGCCGAGTTTTTTTTTTTTTTTTTTAATGTATCCATGCAATGTCCTTCATATCTTCCCCTCCAAGTTGTGTCTGCGTCCTTGATTTTTACCCTATTTTTACAACACCTGTCATGTTTATTTTGGCCACTTTTGGTCCTTTGCACTGCACCTCATTTCTGCCCAGACCACTTTCTTCTAGTCACCAAATTTCCCATTTTTCTTTTTTTTTTTTTTTCAATTTTGTTTTCTTTGATCATATCTCCATCCCAGAGTGTTTGTAAGCCCTTCCTATTTGTTATGGCCTTCAGCGGGGATCAATTCTGGCATGACTTGGTGTATGTTGTCCGTGTGGCCCTGCAGTTGTTTCCATGTCATGCCTTTTCATGGCTTTGACTTTGGCTGAGGTTTTTTTTTTTTTTTTTTAATGTATCCATGCAATGTCCTTCATATCTTCCCCTCCAAGTTGTGTCTGGTCCTTAATTTTTACCCTTTTTTTACAACACCTGTAAGGTGTTTTTTGGCCTCTTTTGGTACTTTGCACTGCACCTCATTTCTGCCCAGACCACTACCTTGTGGTCTGCCAATTTCCCATTTTTCTTTTTATTTTTTTCAATTTCGTTTCCTTTGATCATATCTCCATCCCAGAGTGTGTGTAAGCTCTTCCTATTTGTTTTGGCCTTCAGCGGGGATCAATTCTGGCAAGGCTTGGTGTATGTTGTTCGTGTGGCCCTGCAGTTGTTTGCATGCCATGCCTTTTCATGGCTTTGACTTTGGCCGAGGTTTTTTTTTTTCTTTGTTTTTTTTAAAGTATCCATACAATGTCCCTCATATCTTCCCCTCCAAGTTGTGTCTGCCTCCTTGGATTTTGTTATGCTTTTACAACACCTGTCAGCATACTTTTGGCCTCTTTTGGTCCTTTGCACTGCACCTGGCTTCTGCCCAGACCACTTTCTTCTAGTCACCAAATTTCCCAATTTTCCCTTTTTTGGGGGTTTTTTGCAATTGCATTTCTTTTGATCATATCTCCATTCCAGCGTGTTTGTAAGCCTTTCTTTGCAGGGTCGCAAGATTTCGTTTCCCTTCCCGAAAGGAAATTTCATTTCCTTTCGGGAAGGGAAACGAAATCTTGCGATTTTAATGGGGATCAATTGGACAAGCTTTGGTGCAAGTCCCTGCACTTGTTGGGTTGTCATGCCTTTTCATGGCTTTGGCTCTGGCCGAGATTTTTTTTTTTTCTTTTTATTTTTTAATGTATCCATGCCATGTTCCTCATATCTTCCCCTCCAAGTCGTGTCTGTGTCCTTGGCTTTTGTTTTGCTTTTGCAACACATGTCAGCTTAGTTTTGGCCTCTTTTGGTGCTTTGCACTGCACCTCATTTCTGCCCAGACCACTTCCTTGTGGTCTGCCAATTTCCCATTTTTCTTTTTATTTTTTTCAGTTTCGTTTCCTTTGATCATATCTCCATCCCAGAGTGTGTGTAACCCCTTCCTATTTGTTTTGGCCTTCAGCGGGGATCAATTCTGGCAAGGCTTGGTGTATGTTGTTCATGTGGTCCTGCAATTGTTTGCATTCCATGCCTTTTCATGGCTTTGACTTGTGCCGAGTTTTTTTTTTTTTTTTTTTTAATGTATCCATGCAATGTCCCTCATACATTCCCCTCCAAGTTGTGTCTGCGTCCTTGATTTTTACCCTATTTTTATAACACCGGTCATATTTACTTTGTCCTCTTTTGGTGCTTTGCACTGCACCTCAATTCTGCCCAGACCACTTTCTTCTAGTCACCAAATTTTCCATTTTTCTTTTGTATTTTTTTCAATTTCGTTTCCTTTGATCATATCTCCATCCCAGAGTGTGTGTAAGCCCTTCCTATTTGTTTTAGCCTTCAGCAGGAATCAATTCTGGCAAGGCTTGGTGTATGTTGTTCGTGTGGCCCTGCAGTTGTTTGCATGCCATGCCTTTTCATGGCTTTGACTTTGGCCGAGGTTTTTTTTTTTCTTTGTTTTTTTTTAAAGTATCCATACAATGTCCCTCATATCTTCCTCTCCAAGTTGTGTCTGCCTCCTTGGATTTTGTTATGCTTTTGCAACCCCTGTCAGCATACTTTTGGCCTCTTTTGGTGCTTTGCACTGCACCTGGCTTCTGCTCAGACCACTTTCTTCTAGTCACCAAATTTCCCATTTTTGTTTTTTTTTTTTTTTTTCAATTTCGTTTTCTTTGATCATATCTCCATCCCAGAGTGTTTGTAAGCCCTTCCTATATGTTATGGCCTTCAGCGGGGATCAATTCTGGCAAGGCTTGGTGTATTATGTTCATGTGGTCCTGCAATTGTTTGCATTCCATGCCTTTTCATGGCTTTGACTTTGGCCGAGGTTTTTTTTTTTTGTTTTTTTTTAATGTATCCATGCAATGTCCCTCATATCTTCCCCTCCAAGTTGTGTCTGCGTCCTTGATATTTACCCTTTTTGTACAACACCTGTAAGGTGTTTTTTGGCCTCCTTTGGTCCTTTGCACTGCTCCTCATTTCTGCCCAGACCACTTTCTTCTAGTCACCAAATTTCCCATTTTTCTTTTTTTTTTTTTTCAATTTCGTTTCCTTTGATCATATCTCCATCCCAGAGTGTGTGTAAGCCCTTCCTATTTGTTTTAGCCTTCAGCAGGAATCAATTCTGGCAAGGCTTGGTGTATGTTGTTCGTGTGGCCCTGCAGTTGTTTCCATGCCATGCCTTTTCATGGCTTTGACTTTGGCCGAGGTTTTTTTTTTTTTCTTTTTTTAATGTATCCGTGCAATGTCCCTCATATCTTCCGCTCCAAGTTGTGTCTGCCTCCTTGATATTTACCCTTTTTTTACAACACCTGGCAGGTGTTTTTGGCCTCTTTTGGTCCTTTGCACTGCACCTCATTTCTGCCCAGACCACTTTCTTCTAGTCACCAAATTTCCCAGTTTTTTTTTTTTTTTCAATTTCGTTTCCTTTGATCATATCTCCATCCCAGAATGTTTGTAAGTCCTTCTTATTTGTTTTGGCCTTCAGCGGGGATCAATTCTGGCAAGGCTTGGTGTATGTTGTTCGTGTGGTCCTGCAGTTGTTTGCATGCCATGCCTTTTCATGGCTTTGACTTGTGCCGAGTTTTTTTTTTTTTTTTTTTAATGTATCCATGCAATGTCCCTCATATCTTCCCCTCCAAGTTGTGTCTGCGTCCTTGATTTTTACCCTATTTTTATAACACCGGTCATATTTACTTTGTCCTCTTTTGGTGCTTTGCACTGCACCTCAATTCTTCACAGACCACTTTCTTCTAGTCACCAAATTTTCCATTTTTCTTTTGTATTTTTTTCAATTTCGTTTCCTTTGATCATATCTCCATCCCAGAGTGTGTGTAAGCCCTTCCTATTTGTTATGGCCTTCAGCGGGGATCAATTCTGGCATGACTTGGTGTATGTTGTCCGTGTGGCCCTGCAGTTGTTTCCATGTCATGCCTTTTCATGGCTTTGACTTTGGCTGAGGTTTTTTTTTTTTTTTTTTAATGTATCCATGCAATGTCCTTCATATCTTCCCCTCCAAGTTGTGTCTGGTCCTTAATTTTTACCCTTTTTTTACAACACCTGTAAGGTGTTTTTTGGCCTCTTTTGGTACTTTGCACTGCACCTCATTTCTGCCCAGACCACTACCTTGTGGTCTGCCAATTTCCCATTTTTTTTATTTTTTTCAATTTCGTTTCCTTTGATCATATCTCCATCCCAGAGTGTGTGTAAGCCCTTCCTATTTGATTTGGCCTTCAGCGGGGATCAATTCTGGCAAGGCTTGGTGTATGTTGTTCGTGTGGCCCTGCAGTTGTTTGCATGCCATGCCTTTTCATGGCTTTGACTTGTGCAGAGTTTTTTTTTTTTTTTTTTAATGTATCCATGCAATGTCCTTCATATCTTCCCCTCCAAGTTGTGTCTGCGTCCTTGATTTTTACCCTATTTTTACAACACCTGTCATGTTTATTTTGGCCACTTTTGGTCCTTTGCACTGCACCTCATTTCTGCCCAGACCACTTTCTTCTAGTCACCAAATTTCCCATTTTTCTTTTTTTTTTTTTTTCAATTTTGTTTTCTTTGATCATATCTCCATCCCAGAGTGTTTGTAAGCCCTTCCTATTTGTTATGGCCTTCAGCGGGGATCAATTCTGGCATGACTTGGTGTATGTTGTCCGTGTGGCCCTGCAGTTGTTTCCATGTCATGCCTTTTCATGGCTTTGACTTTGGCTGAGGTTTTTTTTTTTTTTTTTTAATGTATCCATGCAATGTCCTTCATATCTTCCCCTCCAAGTTGTGTCTGGTCCTTAATTTTTACCCTTTTTTTACAACACCTGTAAGGTGTTTTTTGGCCTCTTTTGGTACTTTGCACTGCACCTCATTTCTGCCCAGACCACTACCTTGTGGTCTGCCAATTTCCCATTTTTCTTTTTATTTTTTTCAATTTCGTTTCCTTTGATCATATCTCCATCCCAGAGTGTGTGTAAGCCCTTCCTATTTGTTTTGGCCTTCAGCGGGGATCAATTCTGGCAAGGCTTGGTGTATGTTTTTCGTGTGGCCCTGCAGTTGTTTGCATTCCATGCCTTTTCATGGCTTTGACTTTGGCCGAGGTTTTTTTTTTTCTTTGTTTTTTTTAAAGTATCCATACAATGTCCCTCATATCTTCCCCTCCAAGTTGTGTCTGCCTCCTTGGATTTTGTTATGCTTTTACAACACCTGTCAGCATACTTTTGGCCTCTTTTGGTCCTTTGCACTGCACCTGGCTTCTGCCCAGACCACTTTCTTCTAGTCACCAAATTTCCCAATTTTCCCTTTTTTGGGGGTTTTTTGCAATTGCATTTCTTTTGATCATATCTCCATTCCAGCGTGTTTGTAAGCCTTTCTTTGCAGGGTCGCAAGATTTCGTTTCCCTTCCCGAAAGGAAATTTCATTTCCTTTCGGGAAGGGAAACGAAATCTTGCGATTTTAATGGGGATCAATTAGACAAGCTTTGGTGCAAGTCCCTGCACTTGTTGGGTTGTCATGCCTTTTCATGGCTTTGGCTCTGGCCGAGAATTTTTTTTTTTCTTTTTATTTTTTAATGTATCCATGCCATGTTCCTCATATCTTCCCCTCCAAGTCGTGTCTGTGTCCTTGGCTTTTGTTTTGCTTTTGCAACACATGTCAGCTTAGTTTTGGCCTCTTTTGGTGCTTTGCACTGCACCTCATTTCTGCCCAGACCACTTTCTTGTAGTCAGCAAATTTCCCATTTTTCTTTTTTTTTTTTTTTTCAATTTCGTTTCCTTTGATCATATCTCCATCCCAGAGTGTTTATAAGCCCTTCCTATTTGTTTTGGCCTTCAGCGGGGATCAATTCTGGCAAGGCTTGGTGTATGTTGTTCATGTGGTCCTGCAATTGTTTGCATTCCATGCCTTTTCATGGCTTTGACTTGTGCCGAGTTTTTTTTTTTTTTTTTTTTAATGTATCCATGCAATGTCCCTCATACATTCCCCTCCAAGTTGTGTCTGCGTCCTTGATATTTACCCTTTTTGTTCAACACCTGTAAGGTGTTTTTTGGCCTCCTTTGGTCCTTTGCACTGCACCTCATTTCTGCCCAGACCACTTTCTTCTAGTCACCAAATTTCCCATTTTTCTTTTTTTTTTTTTTTCAATTTCGTTTCCTTTGATCATATCTCCATCCCAGAGTGTTTGTAAGCCCTTCCTATTTGTTATGGCCTTCAGCAGGAATCAATTCTGGCAAGGCTTGGTGTATGTTGTTGTGTGCCCCTGCAGTTGTTTGCATTCCTTGCCTTTTCATGGCTTTGACTTTGGCCGAGGTTTTTTTTTTTTTTTTTTTTTTTAATGCATCCATGCCATGTTCCTCATATCTTCCCCTCCAAGTTGTGTCTGTGTCCTTGGCTTTTGTTTTGCTTATGCAACACATGTCAGCTTAGTTTTGGACTCTTTTGGTGCTTTGCACTGCACCTCATTTCTGCCCAGACCACTACCTTGTGGTCTGCCAATTTCCCATTTTTCTTTTTATTTTTTTCAATTTCGTTTCCTTTGATCATATCTCCATCCCAGAGTGTGTGTAAGCCCTTCCTATTTGTTTTGGCCTTCAGCGGGGATCAATTCTGGCAAGGCTTGGTGTATGTTGTTCATGTGGTCCTGCAATTGTTTGCATTCCATGCCTTTTCATGGCTTTGACTTTGGCCGAGGTTTTTTTTTTTCTTTGTTTTTTTTTAAAGTATCCATACAATGTCCCTCATATCTTCCCCTCCAAGTTGTGTCTGCCTCCTTGGATTTTGTTATGCTTTTACAACACCTGTCAGCATACTTTTGGCCTCTTTTGGTCCTTTGCACTGCACCTGGCTTCTGCCCAGACCACTTTCTTCTAGTCACCAAATTTCCCAATTTTCCCTTTTTTGGGGGTTTTTTGCAATTGCATTTCTTTTGATCATATCTCCATTCCAGCGTGTTTGTAAGCCTTTCTTTGCAGGGTCGCAAGATTTCGTTTCCCTTCCCGAAAGGAAATTTCATTTCCTTTCGGGAAGGGAAACGAAATCTTGCGATTTTAATGGGGATCAATTAGACAAGCTTTGGTGCAAGTCCCTGCACTTGTTGGGTTGTCATGCCTTTTCATGGCTTTGGCTCTGGCCGAGATTTTTTTTTTTTCTTTTTATTTTTTAATGTATCCATGCCATGTTCCTCATATCTTCCCCTCCAAGTCGTGTCTGTGTCCTTGGCTTTTGTTTTGCTTTTGCAACACATGTCAGCTTAGTTTTGGCCTCTTTTGGTGCTTTGCACTGCACCTCATTTCTGCCCAGACCACTTCCTTGTGGTCTGCCAATTTCCCATTTTTCTTTTTATTTTTTTCAATTTCGTTTCCTTTGATCATATCTCCATCCCAGAGTGTGTGTAACCCCTTCCTATTTGTTTTGGCCTTCAGCGGGGATCAATTCTGGCAAGGCTTGGTGTATGTTGTTCATGTGGTCCTGCAATTGTTTGCATTCCATGCCTTTTCATGGCTTTGACTTGTGCCGAGTTTTTTGTTTTTTTTTTTTTAATGTATCCATGCAATGTCCCTCATACATTCCCCTCCAAGTTGTGTCTGCGTCCTTGATTTTTACCCTATTTTTATAACACCGGTCATATTTACTTTGTCCTCTTTTGGTGCTTTGCACTGCACCTCAATTCTGCCCAGACCACTTTCTTCTAGTCACCAAATTTTCCATTTTTCTTTTGTATTTTTTTCAATTTCGTTTCCTTTGATCATATCTCCATCCCAGAGTGTGTGTAAGCCCTTCCTATTTGTTTTAGCCTTCAGCAGGAATCAATTCTGGCAAGGCTTGGTGTATGTTGTTCGTGTGGCCCTGCAGTTGTTTGCATGCCATGCCTTTTCATGGCTTTGACTTTGGCCGAGGTTTTTTTTTTTCTTTGTTTTTTTTTAAAGTATCCCTGCAATGTCCCTCATATCTTCCCCTCCAAGTTGTGTCTGCCTCCTTGCTATTTGTTATAGTTTTGCAACCCCTGTCAGCATACTTTTGGCCTCTTTTGGTGCTTTGCACTGCACCTGGCTTCTGCCCAGACCACTTTCTTCTAGTCACCAAATTTCCCAATTTTCCCTTTTTTGGGGGTTTTTTGCAATTGCATTTCTTTTGATCATATCTCCATTCCAGCGTGTTTGTAAGCCTTTCTTTGCAGGGTCGCAAGATTTCGTTTCCCTTCCCGAAAGGAAATGAAATTTCCTTTCGGGAAGGGAAACGAAATCTTGCGATTTTAATGGGGATCAATTGGACAAGCTTTGGTGCAAGTCCCTGCACTTGTTGGGTTGTCATGCCTTCTCATGGCTTTGGCTCTGGCCGAGATTTTTTTTTTTTCTTTTTATTTTTTAATGTATCCATGCCATGTTCCTCATATCTTCCCCTCCAAGTTGTGTCTGTGTCCTTGGCTTTTGTTTTGCTTTTGCAACACATGTCAGCTTAGTTTTGGACTCTTTTGGTCCTATGCACTGCACCTCATTTCTGCCCAGACCACTTTCTTGTAGTCAGCAAATTTCCCATTTTTCTTTTTTTTTTTTTTTTCAATTTCGTTTCCTTTGATCATATCTCCATCCCAGAGTGTTTATAAGCCCTTCCTATTTGTTTTGGCCTTCAGCGGGGATCAATTCTGGCAAGGCTTGGTGTATGTTGTTCATGTGGTCCTGCAATTGTTTGCATTCCATGCCTTTTCATGGCTTTGACTTGTGCCGAGTTTTTTTTTTTTTTTTTTAATGTATCCATGCAATGTCCCTCATATCTTCCCCTCCAAGGTTTGTCTGCGTCCTTGATTTTTACCCTATTTTTATAACACCGGTCATATTTACTTTGTCCTCTTTTGGTGCTTTGCACTGCACCTCAATTCTGCACAGACCACTTTCTTCTAGTCACCAAATTTCCCATTTTTCTTTTGTATTTTTTTCAATTTCATTTCCTTTGATCATATCTCCATCCCAGAGTGTTTGTAAGCCTTTCTTTTTTGCTCTGGCCTTCCGCAGGAATCAATTCTGGCAAGGCTTGGTGTATGTTGTTCGTGTGGGCCTGCAGTTGTTTCCATGCCATGCCTTTTCATGGGTGTGACTTTGGCCGAGGTTTTTTTTTTTTTTTTTTTTTTTAATGTATCCATGCAATGTCCTTCATATCTTCCCCTCCAAGTTGTGTCTGGTCCTTAATTTTTACCCTTTTTTTACAACACCTGTAAGGTGTTTTTTGGCCTCTTTTG
This sequence comes from Haemorhous mexicanus, assembly GCF_027477595.1. Classification (NCBI taxonomy): domain Eukaryota; kingdom Metazoa; phylum Chordata; class Aves; order Passeriformes; family Fringillidae; genus Haemorhous; species Haemorhous mexicanus. The sequence goes on from NC_082343.1 coordinate 54,025,767, forward strand.
GTCCTTTGCACTGCACCTCATTTCTGCCCAGACCACTACCTTGTATTCAGCAAATTTCCCATTTTTCTTTTTATTTTTTTCAATTTCGTTTCCTTTGATCATATCTCCATCCCAGAGTGTGTGTAAGCCCTTCCTATTTGTTATGGCCTTCAGCGGGGATCAATTCTGGCAAGGCTTGGTGTATGTTGTTCGTGTGGCCCTACAGTTGTTTCCATGCCATGCCTTTTCATGGCTTTGACTTGTGCCGAGGATTTTTTTTTTTTTTTTTAATGTATCCATGCAATGTCCCTCATATCTTCCCCTCCAAGTTGTGTCTGCGTCCTTGATTTTTACCCTATTTTTACAACACCTGTCATGTTTATTTTGGCCTCTTTTGGTCCTTTGCACTGCACCTCATTTCTGCCCAGACCACTTTCTTCTAGTCACCAAATTTCCCATTTTTCTTTTTTTTTTTTTTTCAATTTCGTTTCCTTTGATCATATCTCCATCCCAGAGTGTTTGTAAGCCTTTCTTATTTGCTCTGGCCTTCAGCGGGGATCAATTCTGGCAAGGCTTGGTGTATGTTGTTCGTGTGGCCCTGCAGTTGTTTCCATGCCATGCCTTTTCATGGCTTTGTCTTGTGCCGAGTTTTTTTTTTTTTTTTTTTTAATGTATCCATGCAATGTCCCTCATATCTTCCCCTCCAAGGTTTGTCTGTGTCCTTGATTTTTACCCTATTTTTAAACCACCGGTCATATTTAGTTTGTCCTCTTTTGGTGCTTTGCACTGCACCTCAATTCTGCCCAGACCACTTTATTCTAGTCACCAAATTTTCCATTTTTCTGTTGTATTTTTTTCAATTTCGTTTCCTTTGATCATATCTCCATCCCAGAGTGTGTGTAAGCCCTTCCTATTTGTTTTAGCCTTCAGCAGGAATCAATTCTGGCAAGGCTTGGTGTATGTTGTTCGTGTGGCCCTGCAGTTGTTTCCATGCCATGCCTTTTCATGGCTTTGACTTTGGCCGAGGTTTTTTTTTTTTTCTTTTTTTAATGTATCCGTGCAATGTCCCTCATATCTTCCGCTCCAAGTTGTGTCTGCCTCCTTGATATTTACCCTTTTTTTACAACACCTGGCAGGTGTTTTTGGCCTCTTTTGGTCCTTTGCACTGCACCTCATTTCTGCCCAGACCACTTTCTTCTAGTCACCAAATTTCCCAGTTTTTTTTTTTTTTTCAATTTCGTTTCCTTTGATCATATCTCCAACCCAGAATGTTTGTAAGTCCTTCTTATTTGTTTTGGCCTTCAGCGGGGATCAATTCTGGCAAGGCTTGGTGTATGTTGTTCGTGTGGTCCTGCAGTTGTTTGCATGCCATGCCTTTTCATGGCTTTGACTTGTGCCGAGTTTTTTTTTTTTTTTTTTAATGTATCCATGCAATGTCCCTCATATCTTCCCCTCCAAGTTGTGTCTGCGTCCTTGATTTTTACCCTATTTTTATAACACCGGTCATATTTACTTTGTCCTCTTTTGGTGCTTTGCACTGCACCTCAATTCTTCACAGACCACTTTCTTCTAGTCACCAAATTTTCCATTTTTCTTTTGTATTTTTTTCAATTTCGTTTCCTTTGATCATATCTCCATCCCAGAGTGTGTGTAACCCCTTCCTATTTGTTTTAGCCTTCAGCAGGAATCAATTCTGGCAAGGCTTGGTGTATGTTGCTCGTGTGGCCCTGCAGTTGTTTCCATGCCATGCCTTTTCATGGGTGTGACTTTGGCCGAGGTTTTTTTTTTTTTTTTTTTTTAATGTATCCATGCAATGTCCCTCATATTTTCCCCTCCAAGTTGTATCTGCGTCCTTGATTTTTACCCTATTTTTACAACACCTGTCATGTTTATTTTGGCCTCTTTTGGTCCTTTGCACTGCAACTCTTTCTGCCCAGACCACTTTCTTCTAGTCACCAAATTTCCCATTTTTCTTTTTTTTTTTTTTTCAATTTCAATTTCTTTGATCATATCTCCATCCCAGAGTGTGTGTAAGCCCTTCCTATTTGTTTTGGCCTTCAGCGGGGATCAATTCTGGCAAGGCTTGGTGTATGTTGTCCGTGTGGCCCTGCAGTTGTTTGCATGCCATGCCTTTTCATGGCTTTGACTTTGGCCGAGGTTTTTTTTTTTTTTTTTTTTAATGTATCCATGCAATGTCCTTCATATCTTCCCCTCCAAGTTGTGTCTGGTCCTTAATTTTTACCCTTTTTTTACAACACCTGGCAGGTGTTTTTTGCCCTCTTTTGGTCCTTTGCACTGCACCTCATTTCTGCCCAGACCACTACCTTGTGGTCAGCCAATTTCCCATTTTTCTTTTTATTTTTTTCAATTTCGTTTCCTTTGATCATATCTCCATCCCAGAGTGTGTGTAAGCCCTTCCTATTTGTTTTGGCCTTCAGCGGGGATCAATTCTGGCAAGGCTTGGTGTATGTTGTTCATGTGGTCCTGCAATTGTTTGCATGCCATGCCTTTTCATGGCTTTGACTTGTGCCGAGTTTTTTTTTTTTTTTTTTTTAATGTATCCGTGCAATGTCCCTCATATCTTCCCCTCCAAGTTGTGTCTGCGTCCTTGATTTTTACCCTATTTTTATAACACCCGTCATATTTACTTTGTCCTCTTTTGGTGCTTTGCACTACACCTCAATTCTGCCCAGACCACTTGCTTCTAGTCACCAAATTTCCCATTTTTCTTTTGTATTTTTTTCAATTTCGTTTTCTTTGATCATATCTCCATCCCAGAGTGTTTGTAAGCCCTTCCTATTTGTTATGGCCTTCAGCGGGGATCAATTCTTGCAAGACTTGGTGTATGTTGTTCGTGTGGCCCTGCAGTTCTTTCCATGCCATGCCTTTTCATGGCTTTGACTTTGGCCGAGGTTTTTTTTTTTCTTTGTTTTTTTTTAAAGTATCCATGCCATGTCCCTCATATCTTCCTCTCCAAGTTGTGTCTGCCTCCTTGGAATTTGTTATGGTTTTGCAACACCTGTCAGCATACTTTTGGCCTCTTTTGGTGCTTTGCACTGCACCTGGCTTCTGCCCAGACCACTTTCTTCTAGTCACCAAATTTCCCAATTTTCCCTTTTTTGGGGGTTTTTTGCAATTGCATTTCTTTTGATCATATCTCCATTCCAGCGTGTTTGTAAGCCTTTCTTTGCAGGGTCGCAAGATTTCGTTTCCCTTCCCGAAAGGAAATTTCATTTCCTTTCGGGAAGGGAAACGAAATCTTGCGATTTTAATGGGGATCAATTGGACAAGCTTTGGTGCAAGTCCCTGCACTTGTTGGGTTGTCATGCCTTTTCATGGCTTTGGCTCTGGCCGAGATTTTTTTTTTTTCTTTGTTTTTTTTAATGTATCCATGCCATGTTCCTCATATCTTCCCCTCCAAGTTGTGTCTGTGTCCTTGGCTTTTGTTTTGCTTTTGCAACACATGTCAGCTTAGTTTTGGACTCTTTTGGTGCTTTGCACTGCACCTCATTTCTGCCCAGACCACTTCCTTGTGGTCTGCCAATTTCCCATTTTTCTTTTTATTTTTTTCAATTTCGTTTCCTTTGATCATATCTCCATCCCAGAGTGTGTGTAAGCCCTTCCTATTTGTTTTGGCCTTCAGCGGGGATCAATTCTGGCAAGGCTTGGTGTATGTTGTTCGTGTGGCCCTGCAGTTGTTTGCATGCCATGCCTTTTCATGGCTTTGACTTGTGCCGAGTTTTTTTTTTTTTTTTTTTTAATGTATCCATGCAATGTCCCTCATACATTCCCCTCCAAGTTGTGTCTGCGTCCTTGATTTTTACCCTATTTTTACAACACCGGTCATATTTACTTTGTCCTCTTTTGGTGCTTTGCACTGCACCTCAATTCTGCACAGACCACTTTCTTCTAGTCACCAAATTTTCCATTTTTCTTTTGTATTTTTTTCAATTTCGTTTCCTTTGATCATATCTCCATCCCAGAGTGTGTGTAAGCCCTTCCTATTTGTTTTAGCCTTCAGCAGGAATCAATTCTGGCAAGGCTTGGTGTATGTTGTTCGTGTGGCCCTGCAGTTGTTTCCATGTCATGCCTTTTCATGGCTTTGACTGGTGCCGAGTTTTTTTTTTTTTTTTTTTTTAATGTATCCGTGCAATGTCCCTCATATCTTCCGCTCCAAGTTGTGTCTGCCTCCTTGATATTTACCCTTTTTTTACAACACCTGGCAGGTGTTTTTGGCCTCTTTTGGTCCTTTGCACTGCACCTCATTTCTGCCCAGACCACTTTCTTCTAGTCACCAAATTTCCCAGTTTTCTTTTTTTTTTTTTTTCAATTTCGTTTCCTTTGATCATATCTCCATCCCAGAATGTTTGTAAGTCCTTCTTATTTGTTTTGGCCTTCAGCGGGGATCACTTCTGGCAAGGCTTGGTGTATGTTGTTCATGTGGTCCTGCAGTTGTTTGCATGCCATGCCTTTTCATGGCTTTGACTTGTGCCGAGTTTTTTTTTTTTTTTTTTAATGTATCCATGCAATGTCCCTCATATCTTCCCCTCCAAGTTGTGTCTGCGTCCTTGATTTTTACCCTATTTTTATAACACCGGTCATATTTACTTTGTCCTCTTTTGGTGCTTTGCACTGCACCTCAATTCTTCACAGACCACTTTCTTCTAGTCACCAAATTTTCCATTTTTCTTTTTTTTTTTTTTCAATTTCAATTTCTTTGATCATATCTCCATCCCAGAGTGTGTGTAAGCCCTTCCTATTTGTTTTAGCCTTCAGCAGGAATCAATTCTGTCATGACTTGGTGTAGGTTGCTCGTGTGGCCCTGCAGTTGTTTCCATGCCATGCCTTTTCATGGGTGTGACTTTGGCCGAGGTTTTTTTTTTTTTTTTTTTTTTAATGTATCCATGCAATGTCCCTCATATTTTCCCCTCCAAGTTGTATCTGCGTCCTTGATTTTTACCCTATTTTTACAACACCTGTCATGTTTATTTTGGCCTCTTTTGGTCCTTTGCACTGCAACTCTTTCTGCCCAGACCACTTTCTTCTAGTCAGCAAATTTCCCATTTTTCTTTTTTTTTTTTTTTCAATTTCAATTTCTTTGATCATATCTCCATCCCAGAGTGTTTGTAAGCCCTTCCTATTTGTTATGGCCTTCAGCGGGGATCACTTCTGGCAAGGCTTGGTGTATGTTGTCCGTGTGGCCCTGCAGTTGTTTGCATGCCATGCCTTTTCATGGCTTTGACTTTGGCCGAGGTTTTTTTTTATTTTTTTTTAATGTATCCATGCAATGTCCTTCATATCTTCCCCTCCAAGTTGTGTCTGGTCCTTAATTTTTACCCTTTTTTTACAACACCTGTAAGGTGTTTTTTGGCCTCTTTTGGTCCTTTGCACTGCACCTCATTTCTGCCCAGACCACTACCTTGTGGTCTGCCAATTTCCCATTTTTCTTTTTATTTTTTTCAATTTCGTTTCCTTTGATCATATCTCCATCCCAGAGTGTGTGTAAGCCCTTCCTTATTGTTTTGGCCTTCAGCGGGGATCAATTCTGGCAAGGCTTGGTGTATGTTGTTCATGTGGTCCTGCAATTGTTTGCATTCCATGCCTTTTCATGGCTTTGACTTGTGCCGAGTTTTTTTTTTTTTTTTTTTTTTAATGTATCCATGCAATGTCCCTCATATCTTCCCCTCCAAGTTGTGTCTGCGTCCTTGATTTTTACCCTATTTTTACAACACCGGTCATATTTACTTTGTCCTCTTTTGTTGCTTTGCACTGCACCTCAATTCTGCACAGACCACTTTCTTCTAGTCACCAAATTTCCCAGTTTTCTTTTTTTTTTTTTTCAATTTCGTTTCCTTTGATCATATCTCCATCCCAGAGTGTGTGTAAGCCCTTCCTATTTGTTATGGCCTTCAGCGGGGATCAATTCTGGCAAGGCTTGGTGTATGTTGTTCGTGTGGTCCTGCAGTTGTTTGCATGCCATGCCTTTTCATGGGTGTGACTTTGGCCGAGGTTTTTTTTTTTTTTTTTTTTTTTGTATCCATGCCATGTCCTTCATATCTTCCCCTCCAAGTTGTGTCTGGTCCTTAATTTTTACCCTTTTTTTACAACACTTGTAAGGTGTTTTTTGGCCTCTTTTGGTCCTTTGCACTGCACCTCATTTCTGCCCAGACCACTACCTTGTGGTCTGCCAATTTCCCATTTTTCTTTTTTTTTTTTTCAATTTCGTTTCCTTTGATCATATCTCCATCCCAGAGTGTGTGTAAGCCCTTCCTATTTGTTTTGGCCTTCAGCGGGGATCAATTCTGGCAAGGCTTGGTGTATGTTGTTCATGTGGTCCTGCAATTGTTTGCATGCCATGCCTTTTCATGGCTTTGACTTGTGCCGAGTTTTTTGTTTTTTTTTTTTTAATGTATCCATGCAATGTCCCTCATATCTTCCCCTCCAAGTTGTGTCTGCGTCCTTGATTTTTACCCTATTTTTGCAACACCTGTCATGTTTATTTTGGCCTCTTTTGGTCCTTTGCACTGCACCTCATTTCTGCCCAGACCACTTTCTTCTAGTCACCAAATTTCCCATTTTTCTTTTTTTTTTTTTCAATTTCGTTTCCTTTGATCATATCTCCATCCCAGAGTGTTTATAAGCCCTTCCTATTTGTTTTGGCCTTCAGCGGGGATCAATTCTGGCAAGGCTTGGTGTATGTTGTTCGTGTGGCCCTGCAGTTGTTTGCATGCCATGCCTTTTCATGGCTTTGACTTTGGCCGAGGTTTTTTTTTTTCTTTGTTTTTTTTTAAAGTATCCATGCAATGTCCCTCATATCTTCCCCTCCAAGTTGTGTCTGCCTCCTTGGAATTTGTTATGGTTTTGCAACCCCTGTCAGCATACTTTTGGCCTCTTTTGGTGCTTTGCACTGCACCTGGCTTCTGCCCAGACCACTTTCTTCTAGTCACCAAATTTCCCAATTTTCCCTTTTTTGGGGGTTTTTTGCAATTGCATTTCTTTTGATCATATCTCCATTCCAGCGTGTTTGTAAGCCTTTCTTTGCAGGGTCGCAAGATTTCGTTTCCCTTCCCGAAAGGAAATGAAATTTCCTTTCGGGAAGGGAAACGAAATCTTGCGATTTTAATGGGGATCAATTGGACAAGCTTTGGCGCAAGTCCCTGCACTTGTTGGGTTGTCATGCCTTTTCATGGCTTTGGCTCTGGCCGAGATTTTTTTTTTTTTTCTTTTTATTTTTTAATGTATCCATGCCATGTTCCTCATATCTTCCCCTCCAAGTTGTGTCTGTGTCCTTGGCTTTTGTTTTGCTTTTGCAACACATGTCAGCTTAGTTTTGGCCTCTTTTGGTGCTTGGCACTGCACCTCATTTCTGCCCAGACCACTTCCTTGTGGTCTGCAAATTTCCCATTTTTCTTTTTATTTTTTTCAATTTCGTTTCCATTGATCATATCTCCAACCCAGAGTGTGTGTAAGCCCTTCCTATTTGTTTTGGCCTTCAGCGGGGATCAATTCTGGCAAGGCTTGGTGTATGTTGTTCGTGTGGCCCTACAGTTGTTTCCATGCCTTTTCATGGCTTTGACTTGTGCCGAGTTTTTTTTTTTTTTTTTAATGTATCCATGCAATGTCCCTCATATCTTCCCCTCCAAGTTGTGTCTGCGTCCTTGATTTTTACCCTATTTTTACAACACCTGTCATGTTTATTTTGGCCTCTTTTGGTGCTTTGCACTGCACCTCAATTCTGCCCAGACCACTTTCTTCTAGTCACCAAATTTCCCATTTTTCTTTTGTATTTTTTTCAATTTCGTTTCCTTTGATCATATCTCCATCCCAGAGTGTGTGTAAGCCCTTCCTATTTGTTTTAGCCTTCAGCAGGAATCAATTCTGGCAAGGCTTGGTGTATGTTGTTCGTGTGGCCCTGCAGTTGTTTGCATGCCATGCCTTTTCATGGGTGTGACTTTGGCCGAGATTTTTTTTTTTCTTTTTTTAATGTATCCGTGCAATGTCCCTCATATCTTCCGCTCCAAGTTGTGTCTGCCTCCTTGATATTTACCCTTTTTTTACAACACCTGGCAGGTGTTTTTGGCCTCTTTTGGTCCTTTGCACTGCACCTCATTTCTGCCCAGACCACTTTCTTCTAGTCACCAAATTTCCCAATTTTCTTTTTTTTTTTTTTTTCAATTTCGTTTCCTTTGATCATATCTCCATCCCAGAATGTTTGTAAGTCCTTCTTATTTGTTTTGGCCTTCAGCGGGGATCACTTCTGGCAAGGCTTGGTGTATGTTGTTCATGTGGTCCTGCAGTTGTTTGCATGCCATGCCTTTTCATGGCTTTGACTTGTGCCGAGTTGTTTTTTTTTTTTTTTAATGTATCCATGCAATGTCCCTCATATCTTCCCCTCCAAGTTGTGTCTGCATCCTTGATTTTTACCCTATTTTTATAACACCGGTCATATTTACTTTGTCCTCTTTTGGTGCTTTGCACTGCACCTCAATTCTTCACAGACCACTTTCTTCTAGTCACCAAATTTTCCATTTTTCTTTTTTTTTTTTTTCAATTTCAATTTCTTTGATCATATCTCCATCCCAGAGTGTGTGTAAGCCCTTCCTATTTGTTTTAGCCTTCAGCAGGAATCAATTCTGTCATGACTTGGTGTAGGTTGCTCGTGTGGCCCTGCAGTTGTTTCCATGCCATGCCTTTTCATGGGTGTGACTTTGGCCGAGGTTTTTTTTTTTTTTTTTTTTTTAATGTATCCATGCAATGTCCCTCATATTTTCCCCTCCAAGTTGTATCTGCGTCCTTGATTTTTACCCTATTTTTACAACACCTGTCATGTTTATTTTGGCCTCTTTTGGTCCTTTGCACTGCAACTCTTTCTGCCCAGACCACTTTCTTCTAGTCAGCAAATTTCCCATTTTTCTTTTTTTTTTTTTTTCAATTTCAATTTCTTTGATCATATCTCCATCCCAGAGTGTTTGTAAGCCCTTCCTATTTGTTATGGCCTTCAGCGGGGATCACTTCTGGCAAGGCTTGGTGTATGTTGTCCGTGTGGCCCTGCAGTTGTTTGCATGCCATGCCTTTTCATGGCTTTGACTTTGGCCGAGGTTTTTTTTTATTTTTTTTTAATGTATCCATGCAATGTCCTTCATATCTTCCCCTCCAAGTTGTGTCTGGTCCTTAATTTTTACCCTTTTTTTACAACACCTGTAAGGTGTTTTTTGGCCTCTTTTGGTCCTTTGCACTGCACCTCATTTCTGCCCAGACCACTACCTTGTGGTCTGCCAATTTCCCATTTTTCTTTTTATTTTTTTCAATTTCGTTTCCTTTGATCATATCTCCATCCCAGAGTGTGTGTAAGCCCTTCCTTATTGTTTTGGCCTTCAGCGGGGATCAATTCTGGCAAGGCTTGGTGTATGTTGTTCATGTGGTCCTGCAATTGTTTGCATTCCATGCCTTTTCATGGCTTTGACTTTGGCCGAGTTTTTTTTTTTTTTTTTTTTTTAATGTATCCATGCAATGTCCCTCATATCTTCCCCTCCAAGTTGTGTCTGCGTCCTTGATTTTTACCCTATTTTTACAACACCGGTCATATTTACTTTGTCCTCTTTTGTTGCTTTGCACTGCACCTCAATTCTGCACAGACCACTTTCTTCTAGTCACCAAATTTCCCAGTTTTCTTTTTTTTTTTTTTTCAATTTCAATTTCTTTGATCATATCTCCATCCCAGAGTGTGTGTAAGCCCTTCCTATTTGTTATGGCCTTCAGCGGGGATCAATTCTTGCAAGGCTTGGTGTATGTTGTTCGTGTGGTCCTGCAGTTGTTTGCATGCCATGCCTTTTCATGGGTGTGACTTTGGCCGAGGTTTTTTTTTTTTTTTTTTTTTTTGTATCCATGCCATGTCCTTCATATCTTCCCCTCCAAGTTGTGTCTGGTCCTTAATTTTTACCCTTTTTTTACAACACTTGTAAGGTGTTTTTTGGCCTCTTTTGGTCCTTTGCACTGCACCTCATTTCTGCCCAGACCACTACCTTGTGGTCTGCCAATTTCCCATTTTTCTTTTTTTTTTTTTCAATTTCGTTTCCTTTGATCATATCTCCATCCCAGAGTGTGTGTAAGCCCTTCCTATTTGTTTTGGCCTTCAGCGGGGATCAATTCTGGCAAGGCTTGGTGTATGTTGTTCATGTGGTCCTGCAATTGTTTGCATGCCATGCCTTTTCATGGCTTTGACTTGTGCCGAGTTTTTTGTTTTTTTTTTTTTAATGTATCCATGCAATGTCCCTCATATCTTCCCCTCCAAGTTGTGTCTGCGTCCTTGATTTTTACCCTATTTTTGCAACACCTGTCATGTTTATTTTGGCCTCTTTTGGTCCTTTGCACTGCACCTCATTTCTGCCCAGACCACTTTCTTCTAGTCACCAAATTTCCCATTTTTCTTTTTTTTTTTTTCAATTTCGTTTCCTTTGATCATATCTCCATCCCAGAGTGTTTATAAGCCCTTCCTATTTGTTTTGGCCTTCAGCGGGGATCAATTCTGGCAAGGCTTGGTGTATGTTGTTCGTGTGGCCCTGCAGTTGTTTGCATGCCATGCCTTTTCATGGCTTTGACTTTGGCCGAGGTTTTTTTTTTTCTTTGTTTTTTTTTAAAGTATCCATGCAATGTCCCTCATATCTTCCCCTCCAAGTTGTGTCTGCCTCCTTGGAATTTGTTATGGTTTTGCAACCCCTGTCAGCATACTTTTGGCCTCTTTTGGTGCTTTGCACTGCACCTGGCTTCTGCCCAGACCACTTTCTTCTAGTCACCAAATTTCCCAATTTTCCCTTTTTTGGGGGTTTTTTGCAATTGCATTTCTTTTGATCATATCTCCATTCCAGCGTGTTTGTAAGCCTTTCTTTGCAGGGTCGCAAGATTTCGTTTCCCTTCCCGAAAGGAAATGAAATTTCCTTTCGGGAAGGGAAACGAAATCTTGCGATTTTAATGGGGATCAATTGGACAAGCTTTGGCGCAAGTCCCTGCACTTGTTGGGTTGTCATGCCTTTTCATGGCTTTGGCTCTGGCCGAGATTTTTTTTTTTTTTCTTTTTATTTTTTAATGTATCCATGCCATGTTCCTCATATCTTCCCCTCCAAGTTGTGTCTGTGTCCTTGGCTTTTGTTTTGCTTTTGCAACACATGTCAGCTTAGTTTTGGCCTCTTTTGGTGCTTGGCACTGCACCTCATTTCTGCCCAGACCACTTCCTTGTGGTCTGCAAATTTCCCATTTTTCTTTTTATTTTTTTCAATTTCGTTTCCTTTGATCATATCTCCAACCCAGAGTGTGTGTAAGCCCTTCCTATTTGTTTTGGCCTTCAGCGGGGATCAATTCTGGCAAGGCTTGGTGTATGTTGTTCGTGTGGCCCTACAGTTGTTTCCATGCCTTTTCATGGCTTTGACTTGTGCCGAGTTTTTTTTTTTTTTTTTAATGTATCCATGCAATGTCCCTCATATCTTCCCCTCCAAGTTGTGTCTGCGTCCTTGATTTTTACCCTATTTTTACAACACCTGTCATGTTTATTTTGGCCTCTTTTGGTGCTTTGCACTGCACCTCAATTCTGCCCAGACCACTTTCTTCTAGTCACCAAATTTCCCATTTTTCTTTTGTATTTTTTTCAATTTCGTTTCCTTTGATCATATCTCCATCCCAGAGTGTGTGTAAGCCCTTCCTATTTGTTTTAGCCTTCAGCAGGAATCAATTCTGGCAAGGCTTGGTGTATGTTGTTCGTGTGGCCCTGCAGTTGTTTGCATGCCATGCCTTTTCATGGGTGTGACTTTGGCCGAGATTTTTTTTTTTCTTTTTTTAATGTATCCGTGCAATGTCCCTCATATCTTCCGCTCCAAGTTGTGTCTGCCTCCTTGATATTTACCCTTTTTTTACAACACCTGGCAGGTGTTTTTGGCCTCTTTTGGTCCTTTGCACTGCACCTCATTTCTGCCCAGACCACTTTCTTCTAGTCACCAAATTTCCCAATTTTCTTTTTTTTTTTTTTTTCAATTTCGTTTCCTTTGATCATATCTCCATCCCAGAGTGTTTGTAAGCCTTTCTTATTTGCTCTGGCCTTCAGCGGGGATCAATTCTGGCAAGGCTTGGTGTATGTTGTTCGTGTGGTCCTGCAGTTGTTTGCATGCCATGCCTTTTCATGGCTTTGGCTTTGGCCGAGTTTTTTTTTTTTTTTTTTTTAATGTATCCATGCAATGTCCCTCATATCTTCCCCTCCAAGTTGTGTCTGCGTCCTTGATTTTTACCCTATTTTTATAACACCGGTCATATTTAATTTGTCCTCTTTTGGTGCTTTGCACTGCACCTCAATTCTGCCCAGACCACTTTCTTCTAGTCACCAAATTTTCCATTTTTCTTTTGTATTTTTTTCAATTTCGTTTCCTTTGATCATATCTCCATCCCAGAATGTTTGTAAGCCCTTCCTATTTGTTTTAGCCTTCAGCAGGAATCAATTCTGTCATGACTTGGTGTAGGTTGCTCGTGTGGCCCTGCAGTTGTTTCCATGCCATGCCTTTTCATGGGTGTGACTTTGGCCGAGGTTTTTTTTTTTTTTTTTTTTTTAATGTATCCATGCAATGTCCCTCATATTTTCCCCTCCAAGTTGTATCTGCGTCCTTGATTTTTACCCTATTTTTACAACACCTGTCATGTTTATTTTGGCCTCTTTTGGTCCTTTGCACTGCAACTCTTTCTGCCCAGACCACTTTCTTCTAGTCAGCAAATTTCCCATTTTTCTTTTTTTTTTTTTTTCAATTTCAATTTCTTTGATCATATCTCCATCCCAGAGTGTTTGTAAGCCCTTCCTATTTGTTATGGCCTTCAGCGGGGATCACTTCTGGCAAGGCTTGGTGTATGTTGTCCGTGTGGCCCTGCAGTTGTTTGCATGCCATGCCTTTTCATGGCTTTGACTTTGGCCGAGGTTTTTTTTTATTTTTTTTTAATGTATCCATGCAATGTCCTTCATATCTTCCCCTCCAAGTTGTGTCTGGTCCTTAATTTTTACCCTTTTTTTACAACACCTGTAAGGTGTTTTTTGGCCTCTTTTGGTCCTTTGCACTGCACCTCATTTCTGCCCAGACCACTACCTTGTGGTCTGCCAATTTCCCATTTTTCTTTTTATTTTTTTCAATTTCGTTTCCTTTGATCATATCTCCATCCCAGAGTGTGTGTAAGCCCTTCCTTATTGTTTTGGCCTTCAGCGGGGATCAATTCTGGCAAGGCTTGGTGTATGTTGTTCATGTGGTCCTGCAATTGTTTGCATTCCATGCCTTTTCATGGCTTTGACTTGTGCCGAGTTTTTTTTTTTTTTTTTTTTTTAATGTATCCATGCAATGTCCCTCATATCTTCCCCTCCAAGTTGTGTCTGCGTCCTTGATTTTTACCCTATTTTTACAACACCGGTCATATTTACTTTGTCCTCTTTTGTTGCTTTGCACTGCACCTCAATTCTGCACAGACCACTTTCTTCTAGTCACCAAATTTCCCAGTTTTCTTTTTTTTTTTTTTCAATTTCGTTTCCTTTGATCATATCTCCATCCCAGAGTGTGTGTAAGCCCTTCCTATTTGTTATGGCCTTCAGCGGGGATCAATTCTTGCAAGGCTTGGTGTATGTTGTTCGTGTGGTCCTGCAGTTGTTTGCATGCCATGCCTTTTCATGGGTGTGACTTTGGCCGAGGTTTTTTTTTTTTTTTTTTTTTTTGTATCCATGCCATGTCCTTCATATCTTCCCCTCCAAGTTGTGTCTGGTCCTTAATTTTTACCCTTTTTTTACAACACTTGTAAGGTGTTTTTTGGCCTCTTTTGGTCCTTTGCACTGCACCTCATTTCTGCCCAGACCACTTCCTTGTGGTCTGCCAATTTCCCATTTTTCTTTTTTTTTTTTTCAATTTCGTTTCCTTTGATCATATCTCCATCCCAGAGTGTGTGTAAGCCCTTCCTATTTGTTTTGGCCTTCAGCGGGGATCAATTCTGGCAAGGCTTGGTGTATGTTGTTCATGTGGTCCTGCAATTGTTTGCATGCCATGCCTTTTCATGGCTTTGACTTGTGCCGAGTTTTTTGTTTTTTTTTTTTTAATGTATCCATGCAATGTCCCTCATATCTTCCCCTCCAAGTTGTGTCTGTGTCCTTGGCTTTTGTTTTGCTTTTGCAACACATGTCAGCTTAGTTTTGGCCTCTTTTGGTGCTTGGCACTGCACCTCATTTCTGCCCAGACCACTTCCTTGTGGTCTGCAAATTTCCCATTTTTCTTTTTATTTTTTTCAATTTCGTTTCCTTTGATCATATCTCCAACCCAGAGTGTGTGTAAGCCCTTCCTATTTGTTTTGGCCTTCAGCGGGGATCAATTCTGGCAAGGCTTGGTGTATGTTGTTCGTGTGGCCCTACAGTTGTTTCCATGCCTTTTCATGGCTTTGACTTGTGCCGAGTTTTTTTTTTTTTTTTTAATGTATCCATGCAATGTCCCTCATATCTTCCCCTCCAAGTTGTGTCTGCGTCCTTGATTTTTACCCTATTTTTACAACACCTGTCATGTTTATTTTGGCCTCTTTTGGTGCTTTGCACTGCACCTCAATTCTGCCCAGACCACTTTCTTCTAGTCACCAAATTTCCCATTTTTCTTTTTTTTTTTTTTTCAATTTCGTTTCCTTTGATCATATCTCCATCCCAGAGTGTGTGTAAGCCCTTCCTATTTGTTTTAGCCTTCAGCAGGAATCAATTCTGGCAAGGCTTGGTGTATGTTGTTCGTGTGGCCCTGCAGTTGTTTGCATGCCATGCCTTTTCATGGGTGTGACTTTGGCCGAGATTTTTTTTTTTCTTTTTTTAATGTATCCGTGCAATGTCCCTCATATCTTCCGCTCCAAGTTGTGTCTGCCTCCTTGATATTTACCCTTTTTTTACAACACCTGGCAGGTGTTTTTGGCCTCTTTTGGTCCTTTGCACTGCACCTCATTTCTGCCCAGACCACTTTCTTCTAGTCACCAAATTTCCCAATTTTCTTTTTTTTTTTTTTTTCAATTTCGTTTCCTTTGATCATATCTCCATCCCAGAGTGTTTGTAAGCCTTTCTTATTTGCTCTGGCCTTCAGCGGGGATCAATTCTGGCAAGGCTTGGTGTATGTTGTTCGTGTGGTCCTGCAGTTGTTTGCATGCCATGCCTTTTCATGGCTTTGGCTTTGGCCGAGTTTTTTTTTTTTTTTTTTTTAATGTATCCATGCAATGTCCCTCATATCTTCCCCTCCAAGTTGTGTCTGCGTCCTTGATTTTTACCCTATTTTTATAACACCGGTCATATTTACTTTGTCCTCTTTTGGTGCTTTGCACTGCACCTCAATTCTTCACAGACCACTTTCTTCTAGTCACCAAATTTTCCATTTTTCTTTTTTTTTTTTTTCAATTTCAATTTCTTTGATCATATCTCCATCCCAGAGTGTGTGTAAGCCCTTCCTATTTGTTTTAGCCTTCAGCAGGAATCAATTCTGTCATGACTTGGTGTAGGTTGCTCGTGTGGCCCTGCAGTTGTTTCCATGCCATGCCTTTTCATGGGTGTGACTTTGGCCGAGGTTTTTTTTTTTTTTTTTTTTTTAATGTATCCATGCAATGTCCCTCATATTTTCCCCTCCAAGTTGTATCTGCGTCCTTGATTTTTACCCTATTTTTACAACACCTGTCATGTTTATTTTGGCCTCTTTTGGTCCTTTGCACTGCAACTCTTTCTGCCCAGACCACTTTCTTCTAGTCAGCAAATTTCCCATTTTTCTTTTTTTTTTTTTTTCAATTTCAATTTCTTTGATCATATCTCCATCCCAGAGTGTTTGTAAGCCCTTCCTATTTGTTATGGCCTTCAGCGGGGATCACTTCTGGCAAGGCTTGGTGTATGTTGTCCGTGTGGCCCTGCAGTTGTTTGCATGCCATGCCTTTTCATGGCTTTGACTTTGGCCGAGGTTTTTTTTTATTTTTTTTTAATGTATCCATGCAATGTCCTTCATATCTTCCCCTCCAAGTTGTGTCTGGTCCTTAATTTTTACCCTTTTTTTACAACACCTGTAAGGTGTTTTTTGGCCTCTTTTGGTCCTTTGCACTGCACCTCATTTCTGCCCAGACCACTACCTTGTGGTCTGCCAATTTCCCATTTTTCTTTTTATTTTTTTCAATTTCGTTTCCTTTGATCATATCTCCATCCCAGAGTGTGTGTAAGCCCTTCCTTATTGTTTTGGCCTTCAGCGGGGATCAATTCTGGCAAGGCTTGGTGTATGTTGTTCGTGTGGCCCTGCAGTTGTTTGCATGCCATGCCTTTTCATGGCTTTGACTTGTGCCGAGTTTTTTTTTTTTTTTTTTTTTTTAATGTATCCATGCAATGTCCCTCATATCTTCCCCTCCAAGTTGTGTCTGCGTCCTTGATTTTTACCCTATTTTTACAACACCGGTCATATTTACTTTGTCCTCTTTTGTTGCTTTGCACTGCACCTCAATTCTGCACAGACCACTTTCTTCTAGTCACCAAATTTCCCAGTTTTCTTTTTTTTTTTTTTCAATTTCGTTTCCTTTGATCATATCTCCATCCCAGAGTGTGTGTAAGCCCTTCCTATTTGTTATGGCCTTCAGCGGGGATCAATTCTTGCAAGGCTTGGTGTATGTTGTTCGTGTGGTCCTGCAGTTGTTTGCATGCCATGCCTTTTCATGGGTGTGACTTTGGCCGAGGTTTTTTTTTTTTTTTTTTTTTTTGTATCCATGCCATGTCCTTCATATCTTCCCCTCCAAGTTGTGTCTGGTCCTTAGTTTTTACCCTTTTTTTACAACACTTGTAAGGTGTTTTTTGGCCTCTTTTGGTCCTTTGCACTGCACCTCATTTCTGCCCAGACCACTACCTTGTGGTCTGCCAATTTCCCATTTTTCTTTTTTTTTTTTTCAATTTCGTTTCCTTTGATCATATCTCCATCCCAGAGTGTGTGTAAGCTCTTCCTATTTGTTTTGGCCTTCAGCGGGGATCAATTCTGGCAAGGCTTGGTGTATGTTGTTCATGTGGTCCTGCAATTGTTTGCATGCCATGCCTTTTCATGGCTTTGACTTGTGCCGAGTTTTTTGTTTTTTTTTTTTTAATGTATCCATGCAATGTCCCTCATATCTTCCCCTCCAAGTTGTGTCTGCGTCCTTGATTTTTACCCTATTTTTGCAACACCTGTCATGTTTATTTTGGCCTCTTTTGGTCCTTTGCACTGCACCTCATTTCTGCCCAGACCACTTTCTTCTAGTCACCAAATTTCCCATTTTTCTTTTTTTTTTTTCAATTTCGTTTCCTTTGATCATATCTCCATCCCAGAGTGTTTATAAGCCCTTCCTATTTGTTTTGGCCTTCAGCGGGGATCAATTCTGGCAAGGCTTGGTGTATGTTGTTCGTGTGGCCCTGCAGTTGTTTGCATGCCATGCCTTTTCATGGCTTTGACTTTGGCCGAGGTTTTTTTTTTTCTTTGTTTTTTTTTAAAGTATCCATGCAATGTCCCTCATATCTTCCCCTCCAAGTTGTGTCTGCCTCCTTGGAATTTGTTATGGTTTTGCAACCCCTGTCAGCATACTTTTGGCCTCTTTTGGTGCTTTGCACTGCACCTGGCTTCTGCCCAGACCACTTTCTTCTAGTCACCAAATTTCCCAATTTTCCCTTTTTTGGGGGTTTTTTGCAATTGCATTTCTTTTGATCATATCTCCATTCCAGCGTGTTTGTAAGCCTTTCTTTGCAGGGTCGCAAGATTTCGTTTCCCTTCCCGAAAGGAAATGAAATTTCCTTTCGGGAAGGGAAACGAAATCTTGCGATTTTAATGGGGATCAATTGGACAAGCTTTGGCGCAAGTCCCTGCACTTGTTGGGTTGTCATGCCTTTTCATGGCTTTGGCTCTGGCCGAGATTTTTTTTTTTTTTCTTTTTATTTTTTAATGTATCCATGCCATGTTCCTCATATCTTCCCCTCCAAGTTGTGTCTGTGTCCTTGGCTTTTGTTTTGCTTTTGCAACACATGTCAGCTTAGTTTTGGCCTCTTTTGGTGCTTGGCACTGCACCTCATTTCTGCCCAGACCACTTCCTTGTGGTCTGCAAATTTCCCATTTTTCTTTTTATTTTTTTCAATTTCGTTTCCTTTGATCATATCTCCAACCCAGAGTGTGTGTAAGCCCTTCCTATTTGTTTTGGCCTTCAGCGGGGATCAATTCTGGCAAGGCTTGGTGTATGTTGTTCGTGTGGCCCTACAGTTGTTTCCATGCCTTTTCATGGCTTTGACTTGTGCCGAGTTTTTTTTTTTTTTTTTAATGTATCCATGCAATGTCCCTCATATCTTCCCCTCCAAGTTGTGTCTGCGTCCTTGATTTTTACCCTATTTTTACAACACCTGTCATGTTTATTTTGGCCTCTTTTGGTGCTTTGCACTGCACCTCAATTCTGCCCAGACCACTTTCTTCTAGTCACCAAATTTCCCATTTTTCTTTTGTATTTTTTTCAATTTCGTTTCCTTTGATCATATCTCCATCCCAGAGTGTGTGTAAGCCCTTCCTATTTGTTTTAGCCTTCAGCAGGAATCAATTCTGGCAAGGCTTGGTGTATGTTGTTCGTGTGGCCCTGCAGTTGTTTGCATGCCATGCCTTTTCATGGGTGTGACTTTGGCCGAGATTTTTTTTTTTCTTTTTTTAATGTATCCGTGCAATGTCCCTCATATCTTCCGCTCCAAGTTGTGTCTGCCTCCTTGATATTTACCCTTTTTTTACAACACCTGGCAGGTGTTTTTGGCCTCTTTTGGTCCTTTGCACTGCACCTCATTTCTGCCCAGACCACTTTCTTCTAGTCACCAAATTTCCCAATTTTCTTTTTTTTTTTTTTTTCAATTTCGTTTCCTTTGATCATATCTCCATCCCAGAGTGTTTGTAAGCCTTTCTTATTTGCTCTGGCCTTCAGCGGGGATCAATTCTGGCAAGGCTTGGTGTATGTTGTTCGTGTGGTCCTGCAGTTGTTTGCATGCCATGCCTTTTCATGGCTTTGGCTTTGGCCGAGTTTTTTTTTTTTTTTTTTTTAATGTATCCATGCAATGTCCCTCATATCTTCCCCTCCAAGTTGTGTCTGCGTCCTTGATTTTTACCCTATTTTTATAACACCGGTCATATTTAATTTGTCCTCTTTTGGTGCTTTGCACTGCACCTCAATTCTGCCCAGACCACTTTCTTCTA
Source organism: Haemorhous mexicanus (assembly GCF_027477595.1). Classification (NCBI taxonomy): domain Eukaryota; kingdom Metazoa; phylum Chordata; class Aves; order Passeriformes; family Fringillidae; genus Haemorhous; species Haemorhous mexicanus. The sequence goes on from NC_082343.1 coordinate 54,044,972, forward strand.
GTCACCAAATTTTCCATTTTTCTTTTGTATTTTTTTCAATTTCGTTTCCTTTGATCATATCTCCATCCCAGAGTGTGTGTAAGCCCTTCCTATTTGTTTTAGCCTTCAGCAGGAATCAATTCTGGCAAGGCTTGGTGTATGTTGTTCGTGTGGCCCTGCAGTTGTTTCCATGCCATGCCTTTTCATTGGTGTGACTTTGGCCGAGATTTTTTTTTTTTTTTTTTTTAATGTATCCATGCAATGTCCCTCATATTTTCCCCTCCAAGTTGTATCTGAGTCCTTGATTTTTACCCTATTTTTACAACACCTGTCATGTTTATTTTGGCCTCTTTTGGTCCTTTGCACTGCACCTCATTTCTGCCCAGACCACTTTCTTCTAGTCACCAAATTTCCCATTTTTCTTTTTTTTTTTTTCAATTTCGTTTCCTTTGATCATATCTCCATCCCAGAGTGTGTGTAAGCCCTTCCTATTTGTTATGGCCTTCAGCGGGGATCAATTCTGGCAAGGCTTGGTGTAGGTTGTTGTGTGCCCCTGCAGTTGTTTGCATTCCTTGCCTTTTCATGGGTGTGACTTTGGCCGAGGTTTTTTTTTTTTTTTTTTTTTGAATGTATCCATGCCATGTCCCTCATATCTTCCCCTCCAAATTGTGTCTGCCTCCTTTGATTTTGTTATGCTTTTGCAACACCTGTCAGCATACTTTTGGCCTCTTTTGGTGCTTTGCACTGAACCTGGCTTCTGCCCAGACCACTTTCTTCTAGTCACCAAATTTCCCAATTTTCCCTTTTTTGGGGGTTTTTTGCAATTGCATTTCTTTTGATCATATCTCCATTCCAGCGTGTTTGTAAGCCTTTCTTTGCAGGGTCGCAAGATTTCGTTTCCCTTCCCGAAAGGAAATGAAATTTCCTTTCGGGAAGGGAAACGAAATCTTGCGATTTTAATGGGGATCAATTGGACAAGCTTTGGTGCAAGTCCCTGCACTTGTTGGGTTGTCATGCCTTTTCATGGCTTTGGCTCTGGCGGAGAATTTTTTTTTTTCTTTTTATTTTTTAATGTATCCATGCCATGTTCCTCATATCTTCCCCTCCAAGTTGTGTCTGTGTCCTTGGCTTTTGTTTTGCTTTTGCAACACATGTCAGCTTAGTTTTGGACTCTTTTGGTGCTTTGCACTGCACCTCATTTCTGCCCAGACCACTTTCTTCTAGTCAGCAAATTTCCCATTTTGCTTTTTTTTTTTTTTCAATTTCGTTTCCTTTGATCATATCTCCATCCGAGAGTGTTTGTAAGCCCTTCCTATTTGTTTTGGCCTTCAGCGGGGATCAGTTCTGGCTAAACTTGGTGTATGTTGTCCGTGTGGCCCTGCAGTTGTTTCCATGCCATGCCTTTTCATGGCTTTGACTTTGGCCGAGGTTTTTTTTTTTTTTTCTTTTTAAAAGTATCCATGCAATGTCCTTCATATCTTCCCCTCCACGTTGTGTCTGGCCCTTAATTTTTACCCTTTTTTTACAACACCTGTAAGGTGTTTTTTGGCCTCTTTTGGTCCTTTGCACTGCACCTCATTTCTGCCCAGACCACTTTCTTGTAGTCAGCAAATTTCCCATTTTTCTTTTTTTTATTTTTTTCAATTTCGTTTCCTTTGATCATATCTCCATCCCAGAGTGTGTGTAAGCCCTTCCTATTTGTTTTGGCCTTCAGCGGGGATCAATTCTGGCAAGGCTTGGTGTATGTTGTTCATGTGGTCCTGCAATTGTTTGCATTCCATGCCTTTTCAAGGCTTTGACTTGTGCCGAGTTTTTTTTTTTTTTTTTTTTTAATGTATCCATGCAATGTCCTTCATATCTTCCCTTCCATGTTGTGTCTGGCCCTTTATTTTTACCCTTTTTTTACAACACCTGTAAGGTGTTTTTTGGCCTCTTTTGGTGCTTTGCACTGCACCTCATTTCTGCCCAGACCACTTCCTTGTGGTCTGCAAATTTCCCATTTTTCTTTTTATTTTTTTCAATTTCGTTTCCTTTGATCATATCTCCATCCCAGAGTGTTTATAAACCCTTCCTATTTGTTTTGGCCTTCAGCGGGGATCAATTCTGGCAAGGCTTGGTGTATGTTGTTCGTGTGGTCCTGCAATTGTTTGCATTCCATGCCTTTTCATGGCTTTGACTTGTGCCGAGTTTTTTTTTTTTTTTTTTTTAATGTATCCATGCAATGTCCCTCATATCTTCCCCTCCAAGTTGTGTCTGCGTCCTTGATTTTTACCCTATTTTTATAACACCGGTCATATTTACTTTGTCCTCTTTTGGTGCTTTGCACTGCACCTCAATTCTGCCCAGACCACTTTCTTCTAGTCACCAAATTTTCCATTTTTCTTTTGTATTTTTTTCAATTTCGTTTCCTTTGATCATATCTCCATCCCAGAGTGTGTGTAAGCCCTTCCTATTTGTTTTAGCCTTCAGCAGGAATCAATTCTGGCAAGGCTTGGCGAATGTTGTTCGTGTGGCCCTGCAGTTGTTTGCATGTCAAGCCTTTTCATGGGTGTGACTTTGGCCGAGGTTTTTTTTTTTTTTTTTTTTTTTTGTATCCATGCCATGTCCCTCATATCTTCCCCTCCAAGTTGTGTCTGCCTCCTTGATAATTACCCTTTTTGTACAACACCTGTAAGGTGTTTTTTGGCCTCCTTTGGTCCTTTGCACTGCACCTCATTTCTGCCCAGACCACTTCCTTGTGGTCTGCCAATTTCCCATTTTTCTTTTTATTTTTTTCAATTTCGTTTCCTTTGATCATATCTCCATCCCAGAGTGTGTGTAAGCCCTTCCTATTTGTTTAGGCCTTCAGCGGGGATCAATTCTGGCAAGGCTTGGTGTATGTTGTTCGTGTGGCCCTGCAGTTGTTTGCATGCCATGCCTTTTCATGGCTTTGACTTGTGCCGAGTTTTTTTTTTTCTTTGTTTTTTTTAAAGTATCCATGCCATGTCCTTCATATCTTCCTCTCCAAGTTGTGTCTGCCTCCTTGGATTTTTTTATGCTTTTGCAACCTTTGTCAGCATACTTTTGGCCTCTTTTGGTGCTTTGCACTGCACCTGGCTTCTGCCCAGACCACTTTCTTCTAGTCACCAATTTTCCAAATTTTCCCTGTTTTGGGGGTTTTTTGCAATTGCATTTCTTTTGATCATATCTCCATTCCAGCGTGTTTGTAAGCCTTTCTTTGCAGGGTCGCAAGATTTCGTTTCCCTTCCCGAAAGGAAATTTCATTTCCTTTCGGGAAGGGAAACGAAATCTTGCGATTTTAATGGGGATCAATTGGACAAGCTTTGGTGCAAGTCCCTGCACTTGTTGGGTTGTCATGCCTTTTCATGGCTTTGGCTCTGGCCGAGATTTTTTTTTTTTCTTTTTATTTTTTAATGTATCCATGCCATGTTCCTCATATCTTCCCCTCCAAGTTGTGTCTGTGTCCTTGGCTTTTGTTTTGCTTTTGCAACACATGTCAGCTTAGTTTTGGACTCTTTTGGTGCTTTGCACTGCACCTCATTTCTGCCCATACCACTTCCTTGTGGTCTGCAAATTTCCCATTTTTCTTTTTATTTTTTTCAATTTCGTTTCCTTTGATCATATCTCCATCCCAGAGTGTGTGTAAGCCCTTCCTATTTGTTTTGGCCTTCAGCGGGGATCAATTCTGGCAAGGCTTGGTGTATGTTGTTCATGTGGTCCTGCAATTGTTTGCATTCCATGCCTTTTCAAGGCTTTGACTTGTGCCGAGTTTTTTTCTTTTTTTTTTTTTAATGTATCCATGCAATGTCCTTCATATCTTCCCCTCCACGTTGTGTCTGGCCCTTTATTTTTACCCTTTTTTTACAACACCTGTAAGGTGTTTTTTGGCCTCTTTTGGTGCTTTGCACTGCACCTCATTTCTGCCCAGACCACTTCATTGTGGTCTGCCAATTTCCCATTTTTCTTTTTATTTTTTTCAATTTCGTTTCCTTTGATCATATCTCCATCTCAGAGTGTGTGTAATCCCTTCCTATTTGTTTTGGCCTTCAGCGGGGATCAATTCTGGCAAGGCTTGGTGTATGTTGTTCATGTGGTCCTGCAATTGTTTGCATTCCATGCCTTTTCATGGCTTTGACTTGTGCCGAGGTTTTTTTTTTTTTTTTTTTAATGTATCCATGCAATGTCCCTCATATCTTCCCCTCCAAGTTGTGTCTGCGTCCTTGATTTTTACCCTATTTTTATAACACCGGTCATATTTACTTTGTCCTCTTTTGGTGCTTTGCACTGCACCTCAATTCTGCACAGACCACTTTATTCTAGTCACCAAATTTTCCATTTTTCTTTTGTATTTTTTTCAATTTCGTTTCCTTTGATCATTTCTCCATCCCAGAGTGTGTGTAAGCCCTTCCTATTTGTTTTAGCCTTCAGCAGGAATCAATTCTGGCAAGGCTTGGTGTATGTTGTTCGTGTGGCCCTGCAGTTGTTTCCATACCATGCCTTTTCATGGCTTTGACTTTGGCCGAGGTTTTTTTTTTTCTTTGTTTTTTTTTAAAGTATCCATGCCATGTCCCTCATATCTTCCTCTCCAAGTTGTGTCTGCCTCCTTGGATTTTGTTATGCTTTTGCAACCCCTGTCAGCATACTTTTGGCCTCTTTTGGTGCTTTGCACTGCACCTGGCTTCTGCTCAGACCACTTTCTTCTAGTCACCAAATTTCCCATTTTTCTTTTTTTTTTTTTTTCAATTTCGTTTTCTTTGATCATATCTCCATCCCAGAGTGTTTGTAAGCCCTTCCTATTTGTTATGGCCTTCAGCGGGGATCAATTCTGGCAAGGCTTGGTGTATGTTGTTCATGTGGTCCTGCAATTGTTTGCATTCCATGCCTTTTCATGGCTTTGACTTTGGCCGAGGTTTGTTTTTTTTTTTTTAATGTATCCATGCCATGTACCTCATATCTTCCCCTCCAAGTTGTGTCTGCGTCCTTGATATTTACCCTTTTTGTTCAACACCTGTAAGGTGTTTTTTGGCCTCCTTTGGTCCTTTGCACTGCACCTCATTTCTGCCCAGACCACTTTCTTCTAGTCACCAAATTTCCCATTTTTCTTTTTTTTTTTTTTCAATTTCGTTTCCTTTGATCATATCTCCATCCCAGAGTGTTTGTAAGCCCTTCCTATTTGTTTTGGCCTTCAGCAGGAATCAATTCTGGCAAGGCTTGGTGTATGTTGTTGTGTGCCCCTGCAGTTGTTTGCATTCCTTGCCTTTTCATGGGTGTGACTTTGGCCGAGGTTTTTTTTTTTTTTTTTTTTTTAATGTATCCATGCCATGTCCCTCATATCTTCCCCTCCAAGTTGTGTCTGCCTCCTTGGATTTTGTTATGCTTTTGCAACACCTGTCAGCATACTTTTGGCCTCTTTTGGTGCTTTGCACTGCACCTGGCTTCTGCCCAGACCACTTTCTTCTAGTCACCAAATTTCCCTATTTTCCCTTTTTTGTGGGTTTTTTGCAATTGCATTTCTTTTGATCATATCTCCATTCCCGCGTGTTTGTAAGCCTTTCTTTGCAGGGTCGCAAGATTTCGTTTCCCTTCCCGAAAGGAAATTTCATTTCCTTTCGGGAAGGGAAACGAAATCTTGCGATTTTAATGGGGATCAAGTGGACAAGCTTTGGCGCAAGTCCCTGCACTTGTTGGGTTGTCATGCCTTTTCATGGCTTTGGCTCTGGCCGAGAATTTTTTTTTTTCTTTTTATTTTTTAATGTATCCATGCCATGTTCCTCATATCTTCCCCTCCAAGTTGTGTCTGTGTCCTTGGCTTTTGTTTTGCTTTTGCAACACATGTCAGCTTAGTTTTGGACTCTTTTGGTCCTATGCACTGCACCTCATTTCTGCCCAGACCACTTTCTTCTAGTCACCAAATTTCCCATTTTTCTTTTTTTTTTTTTTTAATTTCGTTTCCTTTGATCATATCTCCATCCCAGAGTGTTTGTAAGTCCTTCCTATTTGCTTTGGCCTTCAGCGGGGATCAGTTCTGGCAAGACTTGGTGTATGTTGTCCGTGTGGCCCTGCAGTTGTTTCCATGCCATGCCTTTTCATGGCTTTGACTTTGGCCGAGGTTTTTTTTTTTTTCTTTTTAAAAGTATCCATGCAATGTCCTTCATATCTTCCCCTCCACGTTGTGTCTGGCCCTTAATTTTTACCCTTTTTTTACAACACCTGTAAGGTGTTTTTTGGCCTCTTTTGGTCCTTTGCACTGCACCTCATTTCTGCCCAGTCCACTACCTTGTGGTCTGCCAATTTCCCATTTTTTTTATTTTTTTCAATTTCGTTTCCTTTGATCATATCTCCATCCCAGAGTGTGTGTAAGCCCTTCCTATTTGATTTGGCCTTCAGCGGGGATCAATTCTGGCAAGGCTTGGTGTATGTTGTTCGTGTGGCCCTGCAGTTGTTTGCATGCCATGCCTTTTCATGGCTTTGACTTGTGCCGAGTTTTTTTTTTTTTTTTTTAATGTATCCATGCAATGTCCTTCATATCTTCCCCTCCAAGTTGTGTCTGCGTCCTTGATTTTTACCCTATTTTTACAACACCTGTCATGTTTATTTTGGCCACTTTTGGTCCTTTGCACTGCACCTCATTTCTGCCCAGACCACTTTCTTCTAGTCACCAAATTTCCCATTTTTCTTTTTTTTTTTTTTTCAATTTCGTTTCCTTTGATCATATCTCCATCCCAGAGTGTGTGTAAGCCCTTCCTATTTGTTATGGCCTTCAGCGGGGATCAATTCTGGCATGACTTGGTGTATGTTGTCCGTGTGGCCCTGCAGTTGTTTCCATGTCATGCCTTTTCATGGCTTTGACTTTGGCTGAGGTTTTTTTTTTTTTTTTTTAATGTATCCATGCAATGTCCTTCATATCTTCCCCTCCAAGTTGTGTCTGGTCCTTAATTTTTACCCTTTTTTTACAACACCTGTAAGGTGTTTTTTGGCCTCTTTTGGTACTTTGCACTGCACCTCATTTCTGCCCAGACCACTACCTTGTGGTCTGCCAATTTCCCATTTTTCTTTTTATTTTTTTCAATTTCGTTTCCTTTGATCATATCTCCATCCCAGAGTGTGTGTAAGCCCTTCCTATTTGTTTTGGCCTTCAGCGGGGATCAATTCTGGCAAGGCTTGGTGTATGTTGTTCGTGTGGCCCTGCAGTTGTTTGCATGCCATGCCTTTTCATGGCTTTGACTTTGGCCGAGGTTTTTTTTTTTCTTTGTTTTTTTTAAAGTATCCATACAATGTCCCTCATATCTTCCCCTCCAAGTTGTGTCTGCCTCCTTGGATTTTGTTATGCTTTTACAACACCTGTCAGCATACTTTTGGCCTCTTTTGGTCCTTTGCACTGCACCTGGCTTCTGCCCAGACCACTTTCTTCTAGTCACCAAATTTCCCAATTTTCCCTTTTTTGGGGGTTTTTTGCAATTGCATTTCTTTTGATCATATCTCCATTCCAGCGTGTTTGTAAGCCTTTCTTTGCAGGGTCGCAAGATTTCGTTTCCCTTCCCGAAAGGAAATTTCATTTCCCTTCGGGAAGGGAAACGAAATCTTGCGATTTTAATGGGGATCAATTAGACAAGCTTTGGTGCAAGTCCCTGCACTTGTTGGGTTGTCATGCCTTTTCATGGCTTTGGCTCTGGCCGAGATTTTTTTTTTTTCTTTTTATTTTTTAATGTATCCATGCCATGTTCCTCATATCTTCCCCTCCAAGTCGTGTCTGTGTCCTTGGCTTTTGTTTTGCTTTTGCAACACATGTCAGCTTAGTTTTGGCCTCTTTTGGTGCTTTGCACTGCACCTCATTTCTGCCCAGACCACTTCCTTGTGGTCTGCCAATTTCCCATTTTTCTTTTTATTTTTTTCAATTTCGTTTCCTTTGATCATATCTCCATCCCAGAGTGTGTGTAACCCCTTCCTATTTGTTTTGGCCTTCAGCGGGGATCAATTCTGGCAAGGCTTGGTGTATGTTGTTCATGTGGTCCTGCAATTGTTTGCATTCCATGCCTTTTCATGGCTTTGACTTGTGCCGAGTTTTTTGTTTTTTTTTTTTTAATGTATCCATGCAATGTCCCTCATACATTCCCCTCCAAGTTGTGTCTGCGTCCTTGATTTTTACCCTATTTTTATAACACCGGTCATATTTACTTTGTCCTCTTTTGGTGCTTTGCACTGCACCTCAATTCTGCCCAGACCACTTTCTTCTAGTCACCAAATTTTCCATTTTTCTTTTGTATTTTTTTCAATTTCGTTTCCTTTGATCATATCTCCATCCCAGAGTGTGTGTAAGCCCTTCCTATTTGTTTTAGCCTTCAGCAGGAATCAATTCTGGCAAGGCTTGGTGTATGTTGTTCGTGTGGCCCTGCAGTTGTTTGCATGCCATGCCTTTTCATGGCTTTGACTTTGGCCGAGGTTTTTTTTTTTCTTTGTTTTTTTTTAAAGTATCCATACAATGTCCCTCATATCTTCCTCTCCAAGTTGTGTCTGTGTCCTTGGCTTTTGTTATGCTTTTGCAACCCCTGTCAGCATACTTTTGGCCTCTTTTGGTGCTTTGCACTGCACCTGGCTTCTGCTCAGACCACTTTCTTCTAGTCACCAAATTTCCCATTTTTGTTTTTTTTTTTTTTTTTCAATTTCGTTTTCTTTGATCATATCTCCATCCCAGAGTGTTTGTAAGCCCTTCCTATATGTTATGGCCTTCAGCGGGGATCAATTCTGGCAAGGCTTGGTGTATGTTGTTCATGTGGTCCTGCAATTGTTTGCATTCCATGCCTTTTCATGGCTTTGACTTTGGCCGAGTTTTTTTTTTTTGTTTTTTTTTAATGTATCCATGCAATGTCCCTCATATCTTCCCCTCCAAGTTGTGTCTGCGTCCTTGATATTTACCCTTTTTGTACAACACCTGTAAGGTGTTTTTTGGCCTCCTTTGGTCCTTTGCACTGCTCCTCATTTCTGCCCAGACCACTTTCTTCTAGTCACCAAATTTCCCATTTTTCTTTTTTTTTTTTTTCAATTTCGTTTCCTTTGATCATATCTCCATCTCAGAGTGTTTGTAAGCCCTTCCTATTTGTTATGGCCTTCAGCGGGGATCAATTCTGGCAAGGCTTGGTGTATGTTGTTCGTGTGGCCCTGCAGTTGTTTGCATGCCATGCCTTTTCATGGCTTTGACTTGTGCCGAGTTTTTTTTTTTCTTTGTTTTTTTTAAAGTATCCATGCCATGTCCTTCATATCTTCCTCTCCAAGTTGTGTCTGCCTCCTTGGATTTTTTTATGCTTTTGCAACCTTTGTCAGCATACTTTTGGCCTCTTTTGGTGCTTTGCACTGCACCTGGCTTCTGCCCAGACCACTTTCTTCTAGTCACCAATTTTCCAAATTTTCCCTGTTTTGGGGGTTTTTTGCAATTGCATTTCTTTTGATCATATCTCCATTCCAGCGTGTTTGTAAGCCTTTCTTTGCAGGGTCGCAAGATTTCGTTTCCCTTCCCGAAAGGAAATTTCATTTCCTTTCGGGAAGGGAAACGAAATCTTGCGATTTTAATGGGGATCAATTGGACAAGCTTTGGTGCAAGTCCCTGCACTTGTTGGGTTGTCATGCCTTTTCATGGCTTTGGCTCTGGCCGAGATTTTTTTTTTTTCTTTTTATTTTTTAATGTATCCATGCCATGTTCCTCATATCTTCCCCTCCAAGTTGTGTCTGTGTCCTTGGCTTTTGTTTTGCTTTTGCAACACATGTCAGCTTAGTTTTGGACTCTTTTGGTGCTTTGCACTGCACCTCATTTCTGCCCATACCACTTCCTTGTGGTCTGCAAATTTCCCATTTTTCTTTTTATTTTTTTCAATTTCGTTTCCTTTGATCATATCTCCATCCCAGAGTGTGTGTAAGCCCTTCCTATTTGTTTTGGCCTTCAGCGGGGATCAATTCTGGCAAGGCTTGGTGTATGTTGTTCATGTGGTCCTGCAATTGTTTGCATTCCATGCCTTTTCAAGGCTTTGACTTGTGCCGAGTTTTTTTCTTTTTTTTTTTTTAATGTATCCATGCAATGTCCTTCATATCTTCCCCTCCACGTTGTGTCTGGCCCTTTATTTTTACCCTTTTTTTACAACACCTGTAAGGTGTTTTTTGGCCTCTTTTGGTGCTTTGCACTGCACCTCATTTCTGCCCAGACCACTTCATTGTGGTCTGCCAATTTCCCATTTTTCTTTTTATTTTTTTCAATTTCGTTTCCTTTGATCATATCTCCATCTCAGAGTGTGTGTAATCCCTTCCTATTTGTTTTGGCCTTCAGCGGGGATCAATTCTGGCAAGGCTTGGTGTATGTTGTTCATGTGGTCCTGCAATTGTTTGCATTCCATGCCTTTTCATGGCTTTGACTTGTGCCGAGGTTTTTTTTTTTTTTTTTTTAATGTATCCATGCAATGTCCCTCATATCTTCCCCTCCAAGTTGTGTCTGCGTCCTTGATTTTTACCCTATTTTTATAACACCGGTCATATTTACTTTGTCCTCTTTTGGTGCTTTGCACTGCACCTCAATTCTGCACAGACCACTTTATTCTAGTCACCAAATTTTCCATTTTTCTTTTGTATTTTTTTCAATTTCGTTTCCTTTGATCATTTCTCCATCCCAGAGTGTGTGTAAGCCCTTCCTATTTGTTTTAGCCTTCAGCAGGAATCAATTCTGGCAAGGCTTGGTGTATGTTGTTCGTGTGGCCCTGCAGTTGTTTCCATACCATGCCTTTTCATGGCTTTGACTTTGGCCGAGGTTTTTTTTTTTCTTTGTTTTTTTTTAAAGTATCCATGCCATGTCCCTCATATCTTCCTCTCCAAGTTGTGTCTGCCTCCTTGGATTTTGTTATGCTTTTGCAACCCCTGTCAGCATACTTTTGGCCTCTTTTGGTGCTTTGCACTGCACCTGGCTTCTGCTCAGACCACTTTCTTCTAGTCACCAAATTTCCCATTTTTCTTTTTTTTTTTTTTTCAATTTCGTTTTCTTTGATCATATCTCCATCCCAGAGTGTTTGTAAGCCCTTCCTATTTGTTATGGCCTTCAGCGGGGATCAATTCTGGCAAGGCTTGGTGTATGTTGTTCATGTGGTCCTGCAATTGTTTGCATTCCATGCCTTTTCATGGCTTTGACTTTGGCCGAGGTTTGTTTTTTTTTTTTTAATGTATCCATGCCATGTACCTCATATCTTCCCCTCCAAGTTGTGTCTGCGTCCTTGATATTTACCCTTTTTGTTCAACACCTGTAAGGTGTTTTTTGGCCTCCTTTGGTCCTTTGCACTGCACCTCATTTCTGCCCAGACCACTTTCTTCTAGTCACCAAATTTCCCATTTTTCTTTTTTTTTTTTTTCAATTTCGTTTCCTTTGATCATATCTCCATCCCAGAGTGTTTGTAAGCCCTTCCTATTTGTTTTGGCCTTCAGCAGGAATCAATTCTGGCAAGGCTTGGTGTATGTTGTTGTGTGCCCCTGCAGTTGTTTGCATTCCTTGCCTTTTCATGGGTGTGACTTTGGCCGAGGTTTTTTTTTTTTTTTTTTTTTTAATGTATCCATGCCATGTCCCTCATATCTTCCCCTCCAAGTTGTGTCTGCCTCCTTGGATTTTGTTATGCTTTTGCAACACCTGTCAGCATACTTTTGGCCTCTTTTGGTGCTTTGCACTGCACCTGGCTTCTGCCCAGACCACTTTCTTCTAGTCACCAAATTTCCCTATTTTCCCTTTTTTGTGGGTTTTTTGCAATTGCATTTCTTTTGATCATATCTCCATTCCCGCGTGTTTGTAAGCCTTTCTTTGCAGGGTCGCAAGATTTCGTTTCCCTTCCCGAAAGGAAATTTCATTTCCTTTCGGGAAGGGAAACGAAATCTTGCGATTTTAATGGGGATCAAGTGGACAAGCTTTGGCGCAAGTCCCTGCACTTGTTGGGTTGTCATGCCTTTTCATGGCTTTGGCTCTGGCCGAGAATTTTTTTTTTTCTTTTTATTTTTTAATGTATCCATGCCATGTTCCTCATATCTTCCCCTCCAAGTTGTGTCTGTGTCCTTGGCTTTTGTTTTGCTTTTGCAACACATGTCAGCTTAGTTTTGGACTCTTTTGGTCCTATGCACTGCACCTCATTTCTGCCCAGACCACTTTCTTCTAGTCACCAAATTTCCCATTTTTCTTTTTTTTTTTTTTTAATTTCGTTTCCTTTGATCATATCTCCATCCCAGAGTGTTTGTAAGTCCTTCCTATTTGCTTTGGCCTTCAGCGGGGATCAGTTCTGGCAAGACTTGGTGTATGTTGTCCGTGTGGCCCTGCAGTTGTTTCCATGCCATGCCTTTTCATGGCTTTGACTTTGGCCGAGGTTTTTTTTTTTTTCTTTTTAAAAGTATCCATGCAATGTCCTTCATATCTTCCCCTCCACGTTGTGTCTGGCCCTTAATTTTTACCCTTTTTTTACAACACCTGTAAGGTGTTTTTTGGCCTCTTTTGGTCCTTTGCACTGCACCTCATTTCTGCCCAGTCCACTACCTTGTGGTCTGCCAATTTCCCATTTTTTTTATTTTTTTCAATTTCGTTTCCTTTGATCATATCTCCATCCCAGAGTGTGTGTAAGCCCTTCCTATTTGATTTGGCCTTCAGCGGGGATCAATTCTGGCAAGGCTTGGTGTATGTTGTTCGTGTGGCCCTGCAGTTGTTTGCATGCCATGCCTTTTCATGGCTTTGACTTGTGCCGAGTTTTTTTTTTTTTTTTTTAATGTATCCATGCAATGTCCTTCATATCTTCCCCTCCAAGTTGTGTCTGCGTCCTTGATTTTTACCCTATTTTTACAACACCTGTCATGTTTATTTTGGCCACTTTTGGTCCTTTGCACTGCACCTCATTTCTGCCCAGACCACTTTCTTCTAGTCACCAAATTTCCCATTTTTCTTTTTTTTTTTTTTTCAATTTCGTTTCCTTTGATCATATCTCCATCCCAGAGTGTGTGTAAGCCCTTCCTATTTGTTATGGCCTTCAGCGGGGATCAATTCTGGCATGACTTGGTGTATGTTGTCCGTGTGGCCCTGCAGTTGTTTCCATGTCATGCCTTTTCATGGCTTTGACTTTGGCTGAGGTTTTTTTTTTTTTTTTTTAATGTATCCATGCAATGTCCTTCATATCTTCCCCTCCAAGTTGTGTCTGGTCCTTAATTTTTACCCTTTTTTTACAACACCTGTAAGGTGTTTTTTGGCCTCTTTTGGTACTTTGCACTGCACCTCATTTCTGCCCAGACCACTACCTTGTGGTCTGCCAATTTCCCATTTTTCTTTTTATTTTTTTCAATTTCGTTTCCTTTGATCATATCTCCATCCCAGAGTGTGTGTAAGCCCTTCCTATTTGTTTTGGCCTTCAGCGGGGATCAATTCTGGCAAGGCTTGGTGTATGTTGTTCGTGTGGCCCTGCAGTTGTTTGCATGCCATGCCTTTTCATGGCTTTGACTTTGGCCGAGGTTTTTTTTTTTCTTTGTTTTTTTTAAAGTATCCATACAATGTCCCTCATATCTTCCCCTCCAAGTTGTGTCTGCCTCCTTGGATTTTGTTATGCTTTTACAACACCTGTCAGCATACTTTTGGCCTCTTTTGGTCCTTTGCACTGCACCTGGCTTCTGCCCAGACCACTTTCTTCTAGTCACCAAATTTCCCAATTTTCCCTTTTTTGGGGGTTTTTTGCAATTGCATTTCTTTTGATCATATCTCCATTCCAGCGTGTTTGTAAGCCTTTCTTTGCAGGGTCGCAAGATTTCGTTTCCCTTCCCGAAAGGAAATTTCATTTCCCTTCGGGAAGGGAAACGAAATCTTGCGATTTTAATGGGGATCAATTAGACAAGCTTTGGTGCAAGTCCCTGCACTTGTTGGGTTGTCATGCCTTTTCATGGCTTTGGCTCTGGCCGAGATTTTTTTTTTTTCTTTTTATTTTTTAATGTATCCATGCCATGTTCCTCATATCTTCCCCTCCAAGTCGTGTCTGTGTCCTTGGCTTTTGTTTTGCTTTTGCAACACATGTCAGCTTAGTTTTGGCCTCTTTTGGTGCTTTGCACTGCACCTCATTTCTGCCCAGACCACTTCCTTGTGGTCTGCCAATTTCCCATTTTTCTTTTTATTTTTTTCAATTTCGTTTCCTTTGATCATATCTCCATCCCAGAGTGTGTGTAACCCCTTCCTATTTGTTTTGGCCTTCAGCGGGGATCAATTCTGGCAAGGCTTGGTGTATGTTGTTCATGTGGTCCTGCAATTGTTTGCATTCCATGCCTTTTCATGGCTTTGACTTGTGCCGAGTTTTTTGTTTTTTTTTTTTTAATGTATCCATGCAATGTCCCTCATACATTCCCCTCCAAGTTGTGTCTGCGTCCTTGATTTTTACCCTATTTTTATAACACCGGTCATATTTACTTTGTCCTCTTTTGGTGCTTTGCACTGCACCTCAATTCTGCCCAGACCACTTTCTTCTAGTCACCAAATTTTCCATTTTTCTTTTGTATTTTTTTCAATTTCGTTTCCTTTGATCATATCTCCATCCCAGAGTGTGTGTAAGCCCTTCCTATTTGTTTTAGCCTTCAGCAGGAATCAATTCTGGCAAGGCTTGGTGTATGTTGTTCGTGTGGCCCTGCAGTTGTTTGCATGCCATGCCTTTTCATGGCTTTGACTTTGGCCGAGGTTTTTTTTTTTCTTTGTTTTTTTTTAAAGTATCCATACAATGTCCCTCATATCTTCCTCTCCAAGTTGTGTCTGTGTCCTTGGCTTTTGTTATGCTTTTGCAACCCCTGTCAGCATACTTTTGGCCTCTTTTGGTGCTTTGCACTGCACCTGGCTTCTGCTCAGACCACTTTCTTCTAGTCACCAAATTTCCCATTTTTGTTTTTTTTTTTTTTTTTCAATTTCGTTTTCTTTGATCATATCTCCATCCCAGAGTGTTTGTAAGCCCTTCCTATATGTTATGGCCTTCAGCGGGGATCAATTCTGGCAAGGCTTGGTGTATGTTGTTCATGTGGTCCTGCAATTGTTTGCATTCCATGCCTTTTCATGGCTTTGACTTTGGCCGAGTTTTTTTTTTTTGTTTTTTTTTAATGTATCCATGCAATGTCCCTCATATCTTCCCCTCCAAGTTGTGTCTGCGTCCTTGATATTTACCCTTTTTGTACAACACCTGTAAGGTGTTTTTTGGCCTCCTTTGGTCCTTTGCACTGCTCCTCATTTCTGCCCAGACCACTTTCTTCTAGTCACCAAATTTCCCATTTTTCTTTTTTTTTTTTTTCAATTTCGTTTCCTTTGATCATATCTCCATCTCAGAGTGTTTGTAAGCCCTTCCTATTTGTTATGGCCTTCAGCGGGGATCAATTCTGGCAAGGCTTGGTGTATGTTGTCCGTGTGGCCCTGCAGTTGTTTGCATGCCATGCCTTTTCATGGCTTTGACTTGTGCCGAGTTTTTTTTTTTTTTTTTTTTAATGTATCCATGCAATGTCCCTCATATCTTCCGCTCCAAGTTGTGTCTGCGTCCTTGGATTTTGTTATGCTTTTGCAACCCCTGTCAGCATACTTTTGGCCTCTTTTGGTCCTTTGCACTGCACCTGGCTTCTGCCCAGACCACTTTCTTCTAGTCACCAAATTTCCCAATTTTCCCTTTTTTGGGGGTTTTTTGCAATTGCATTTCTTTTGATCATATCTCCATTCCCGCGTGTTTGTAAGCCTTTCTTTGCAGGGTCGCAAGATTTCGTTTCCCTTCCCTTCATTTCCTTTCGGGAAGGGAAACGAAATCTTGCGATTTTAATGGGGATCAATTGGACAAGCTTTGGCGCAAGTCCCTGCACTTGTTGGGTTGTCATGCCTTTTCATGGCTTTGGCTCTGGCCGAGATTTTTTTTTTTTCTTTTTATTTTTTAATGTATCCATGCCATGTTCCTCATATCTTCCCCTCCAAGTTGTGTCTGTGTCCTTGGCTTTTGTTTAGCTTTTGCAACACATGTCAGCTTAGTTTTGGACTCTTTTGGTCCTATGCACTGCACCTCATTTATGCCCAGACCACTTTCTTCTAGTCAGCAAATTTCCCATTTTTCTTTTTTTTTTTTTTTAATTTCGTTTCCTTTGATCATATCTCCATCCCAGAGTGTTTGTAAGCCCTTCCTATTTGCTTTGGCCTTCAGCGGGGATCAGTTCTGGCAAGACTTGGTGTATGTTGTCCGTGTGGCCCTGCAGTTGTTTCCATGCCATGCCTTTTCATGGCTTTGACTTTGGCCGAGTTTTTTTTTTTTTTCTTTTTAAAAGTATCCATGCAATGTCCTTCATATCTTCCCCTCCAAGTTGTGTCTGGCCCTTAATTTTTACCCTTTTTTTACAACACCTGTAAGGTGTTTTTTGGCCTCTTTTGGTCCTTTGCACTGCACCTCATTTCTGCCCAGACCACTTCCTTGTGGTCTGCCAATTTCCCATTTTTCTTTTTATTTTTTTCAATTTCGTTTCCTTTGATCATATCTCCATCCCAGAGTGTGTGTAAGCCCTTCCTATTTGTTTTGGCCTTCAGCGGGGATCAATTCTGGCAAGGCTTGGTGTATGTTGTTCGTGTGGCCCTGCAGTTGTTTCCATGTCATGCCTTTTCATGGGTGTGACTTTGGCCGAGGTTTTTTTTTTTTTTTTTAATGTATCCATGCAATGTCCTTCATATCTTCCCCTCCAAGTTGTGTCTGGTCCTTAATTTTTACCCTTTTTTTACAACACCTGTAAGGTGTTTTTTGGCCTCTTTTGGTACTTTGCACTGCACCTCATTTCTGCCCAGACCACTACCTTGTGGTCTGCCAATTTCCCATTTTTCTTTTTATTTTTTTCAATTTCGTTTCCTTTGATCATATCTCCATCCCAGAGTGTGTGTAAGCCCTTCCTATTTGTTTTGGCCTTCAGCGGGGATCAATTCTGGCAAGGCTTGGTGTATGTTGTTCATGTGGTCCTGCAATTGTTTGCATTCCATGCCTTTTCATGGCTTTGACTTTGGCCGAGGTTTTTTTTTTTCTTTGTTTTTTTTTAAAGTATCCATACAATGTCCCTCATATCTTCCCCTCCAAGTTATGTCTGCCTCCTTGGATTTTGTTATGCTTTTACAACACCTGTCAGCATACTTTTGGCCTCTTTTGGTCCTTTGCACTGCACCTGGCTTCTGCCCAGACCACTTTCTTCTAGTCACCAAATTTCCCAATTTTCCCTTTTTTGGGGGTTTTTTGCAATTGCATTTCTTTTGATCATATCTCCATTCCAGCGTGTTTGTAAGCCTTTCTTTGCAGGGTCGCAAGATTTCGTTTCCCTTCCCGAAAGGAAATTTCATTTCCTTTCGGGAAGGGAAACGAAATCTTGCGATTTTAATGGGGATCAATTAGACAAGCTTTGGTGCAAGTCCCTGCACTTGTTGGGTTGTCATGCCTTTTCATGGCTTTGGCTCTGGCCGAGATTTTTTTTTTTTCTTTTTATTTTTTAATGTATCCATGCCATGTTCCTCATATCTTTCCCTCCAAGTCGTGTCTGTGTCCTTGGCTTTTGTTTTGCTTTTGCAACACATGTCAGCTTAGTTTTGGCCTCTTTTGGTGCTTTGCACTGCACCTCATTTCTGCCCAGACCACTTCCTTGTGGTCTGCCAATTTCCCATTTTTCTTTTTATTTTTTTCAATTTCGTTTCCTTTGATCATATCTCCATCCCAGAGTGTGTGTAACCCCTTCCTATTTGTTTTGGCCTTCAGCGGGGATCAATTCTGGCAAGGCTTGGTGTATGTTGTTCATGTGGTCCTGCAATTGTTTGCATTCCATGCCTTTTCATGGCTTTGACTTGTGCCGAGTTTTTTGTTTTTTTTTTTTTAATGTATCCATGCAATGTCCCTCATACATTCCCCTCCAAGTTGTGTCTGCGTCCTTGATTTTTACCCTATTTTTATAACACCGGTCATATTTACTTTGTCCTCTTTTGGTGCTTTGCACTGCACCTCAATTCTGCCCAGACCACTTTCTTCTAGTCACCAAATTTTCCATTTTTCTTTTGTATTTTTTTCAATTTCGTTTCCTTTGATCATATCTCCATCCCAGAGTGTGTGTAAGCCCTTCCTATTTGTTTTAGCCTTCAGCAGGAATCAATTCTGGCAAGGCTTGGTGTATGTTTTTCGTGTGGCCCTGCAGTTGTTTGCATGCCATGCCTTTTCATGGCTTTGACTTTGGCCGAGGTTTTTTTTTTTCTTTGTTTTTTTTTAAAGTATCCATACAATGTCCCTCATATCTTCCTCTCCAAGTTGTGTCTGCCTCCTTGGATTTTGTTATGCTTTTGCAACCCCTGTCAGCATACTTTTGGCCTCTTTTGGTGCTTTGCACTGCACCTGGCTTCTGCTCAGACCACTTTCTTCTAGTCACCAAATTTCCCATTTTTGTTTTTTTTTTTTTTTTTCAATTTCGTTTTCTTTGATCATATCTCCATCCCAGAGTGTTTGTAAGCCCTTCCTATATGTTATGGCCTTCAGCGGGGATCAATTCTGGCAAGGCTTGGTGTATGTTGTTCATGTGGTCCTGCAATTGTTTGCATGCCATGCCTTTTCATGGCTTTGACTTGTGCCGAGTTTTTTTTTTTTTTTTTTTTTAATGTATCCATGCAATGTCCCTCATATCTT
Organism: Haemorhous mexicanus; assembly: GCF_027477595.1. Lineage (NCBI taxonomy): Eukaryota > Metazoa > Chordata > Aves > Passeriformes > Fringillidae > Haemorhous > Haemorhous mexicanus. The sequence continues at coordinate 54,063,625 of NC_082343.1, forward strand.
CCGCTCCAAGTTGTGTCTGCCTCCTTGGATTTTGTTATGCTTTTGCAACCCCTGTCAGCATACTTTTGTCCTCTTTTGGTCCTTTGCACTGCACCTGGCTTCTGCCCAGACCACTTTCTTCTAGTCACCAAATTTCCCAATTTTCCCTTTTTTGGGGGTTTTTTGCAATTGCATTTCTTTTGATCATATCTCCATTCCAGCGTGTTTGTAAGCCTTTCTTTGCAGGGTCGCAAGATTTCGTTTCCCTTCCCTTCATTTCCTTTCGGGAAGGGAAACGAAATCTTGCGATTTTAATGGGGATCAATTGGACAAGCTTTGGCGCAAGTCCCTGCACTTGTTGGGTTGTCATGCCTTTTCATGGCTTTGGCTCTGGCCGAGATTTTTTTTTTTTCTTTTTATTTTTTAATGTATCCATGCCATGTTCCTCATATCTTCCCCTCCAAGTTGTGTCTGTGTCCTTGGCTTTTGTTTAGCTTTTGCAACACATGTCAGCTTAGTTTTGGACTCTTTTGGTCCTATGCACTGCACCTCATTTCTGCCCAGACCACTTTCTTCTAGTCACCAAATTTCCCATTTTTCTTTTTTTTTTTTTTTTAATTTCGTTTCCTTTGATCATATCTCCATCCCAGAGTGTTTGTAAGCCCTTCCTATTTGCTTTGGCCTTCAGCGGGGATCAGTTCTGGCAAGACTTGGTGTATGTTGTTCATGTGGTCCTGCAATTGTTTCCATGCCATGCCTTTTCATGGCTTTGACTTTGGCCGAGTTTTTTTTTTTTTTCTTTTTAAAAGTATCCATGCAATGTCCTTCATATCTTCCCCTCCACGTTGTGTCTGGCCCTTAATTTTTACCCTTTTTTTACAACACCTGTAAGGTGTTTTTTGGCCTCTTTTGGTCCTTTGCACTGCACCTCATTTCTGCCCAGACCACTTCCTTGTGGTCTGCCAATTTCCCATTTTTCTTTTTATTTTTTTCAATTTCGTTTCCTTTGATCATATCTCCATCCCAGAGTGTGTGTAAGCCCTTCCTATTTGTTTTGGCCTTCAGCGGGGATCAATTCTGGCAAGGCTTGGTGTATGTTGTTCGTGTGGCCCTGCAGTTGTTTGCATGCCATGCCTTTTCATGGCTTTGACTTGTGCCGAGTTTTTTTTTTTTTTTTTTTAATGTATCCATGCAATGTCCCTCATATCTTCCCCTCCAAGTTGTGTCTGCGTCCTTAATTTTTACCCTATTTTTACAACACCTGTCATGTTTATTTTGGCCACTTTTGGTCCTTTGCACTGCACCTCACTTCTGCCCAGACCACTTTCTTCTAGTCACCAAATTTCCCATTTTTGTTTTTTTTTTTTTTTTTCAATTTTGATTTCTTAGATCATATCTCCATCCCAGAGTGTTTGTAAGCCCTTCCTGTTTGTTATGGCCTTCAGCGGGGATCAATTCTGGCATGACTTGGTGTATGTTGTCCGTGTGGCCCTGCAGTTGTTTCCATGTCATGCCTTTTCATGGCTTTGACTTTGGCCGAGGTTTTTTTTTTTTTTTTTAATGTATCCATGCAATGTCCTTCATATCTTCCCCTCCAAGTTGTGTCTGGTCCTTAATTTTTACCCTTTTTTTACAACACCTGTAAGGTGTTTTTTGGCCTCTTTTGGTACTTTGCACTGCACCTCATTTCTGCCCAGACCACTACCTTGTGGTCTGCCAATTTCCCATTTTTCTTTTTATTTTTTTCAATTTCGTTTCCTTTGATCATATCTCCATCCCAGAGTGTGTGTAAGCCCTTCCTATTTGTTTTAGCCTTCAGCAGGAATCAATTCTGGCAAGGCTTGGTGTATGTTGTTCGTGTGGCCCTGCAGTTGTTTGCATGCCATGCCTTTTCATGGCTTTGACTTTGGCCGAGGTTTTTTTTTTTCTTTGTTTTTTTTTAAAGTATCCATACAATGTCCCTCATATCTTCCTCTCCAAGTTGTGTCTGCCTCCTTGGATTTTGTTATGCTTTTGCAACCCCTGTCAGCATACTTTTGGCCTCTTTTGGTGCTTTGCACTGCACCTGGCTTCTGCTCAGACCACTTTCTTCTAGTCACCAAATTTCCAATTTTGTTTTTTTTTTTTTTTTTTCAATTTCGTTTTCTTTGATCATATCTCCATCCCAGAGTGTTTGTAAGCCCTTCCTATATGTTATGGCCTTCAGCGGGGATCAATTCTGGCAAGGCTTGGTGTATGTTGTTCATGTGGTCCTGCAATTGTTTGCATGCCATGCCTTTTCATGGCTTTGACTTGTGCCGAGTTTTTTTTTTTTTTTTTTTTTAATGTATCCATGCAATGTCCCTCATATCTTCCGCTCCAAGTTGTGTCTGCCTCCTTGGATTTTGTTATGCTTTTGCAACCCCTGTCAGCATACTTTTGTCCTCTTTTGGTCCTTTGCACTGCACCTGGCTTCTGCCCAGACCACTTTCTTCTAGTCACCAAATTTCCCAATTTTCCCTTTTTTGGGGGTTTTTTGCAATTGCATTTCTTTTGATCATATCTCCATTCCAGCGTGTTTGTAAGCCTTTCTTTGCAGGGTCGCAAGATTTCGTTTCCCTTCCCTTCATTTCCTTTCGGGAAGGGAAACGAAATCTTGCGATTTTAATGGGGATCAATTGGACAAGCTTTGGCGCAAGTCCCTGCACTTGTTGGGTTGTCATGCCTTTTCATGGCTTTGGCTCTGGCCGAGATTTTTTTTTTTTCTTTTTATTTTTTAATGTATCCATGCCATGTTCCTCATATCTTCCCCTCCAAGTTGTGTCTGTGTCCTTGGCTTTTGTTTAGCTTTTGCAACACATGTCAGCTTAGTTTTGGACTCTTTTGGTCCTATGCACTGCACCTCATTTCTGCCCAGACCACTTTCTTCTAGTCACCAAATTTCCCATTTTTCTTTTTTTTTTTTTTTAATTTCGTTTCCTTTGATCATATCTCCATCCCAGAGTGTTTGTAAGCCCTTCCTATTTGCTTTGGCCTTCAGCGGGGATCAGTTCTGGCAAGACTTGGTGTATGTTGTTCATGTGGTCCTGCAATTGTTTCCATGCCATGCCTTTTCATGGCTTTGACTTTGGCCGAGTTTTTTTTTTTTTTCTTTTTAAAAGTATCCATGCAATGTCCTTCATATCTTCCCCTCCACGTTGTGTCTGGCCCTTAATTTTTACCCTTTTTTTACAACACCTGTAAGGTGTTTTTTGGCCTCTTTTGGTCCTTTGCACTGCACCTCATTTCTGCCCAGACCACTTCCTTGTGGTCTGCCAATTTCCCATTTTTCTTTTTATTTTTTTCAATTTCGTTTCCTTTGATCATATCTCCATCCCAGAGTGTGTGTAAGCCCTTCCTATTTGTTTTGGCCTTCAGCGGGGATCAATTCTGGCAAGGCTTGGTGTATGTTGTTCGTGTGGCCCTGCAGTTGTTTGCATGCCATGCCTTTTCATGGCTTTGACTTGTGCCGAGTTTTTTTTTTTTTTTTTTTTAATGTATCCATGCAATGTCCCTCATATCTTCCCCTCCAAGTTGTGTCTGCGTCCTTAATTTTTACCCTATTTTTACAACACCTGTCATGTTTATTTTGGCCACTTTTGGTCCTTTGCACTGCACCTCACTTCTGCCCAGACCACTTTCTTCTAGTCACCAAATTTCCCATTTTTGTTTTTTTTTTTTTTTTTCAATTTTGATTTCTTAGATCATATCTCCATCCCAGAGTGTTTGTAAGCCCTTCCTGTTTGTTATGGCCTTCAGCGGGGATCAATTCTGGCATGACTTGGTGTATGTTGTCCGTGTGGCCCTGCAGTTGTTTCCATGTCATGCCTTTTCATGGCTTTGACTTTGGCCGAGGTTTTTTTTTTTTTTTTTAATGTATCCATGCAATGTCCTTCATATCTTCCCCTCCAAGTTGTGTCTGGTCCTTAATTTTTACCCTTTTTTTACAACACCTGTAAGGTGTTTTTTGGCCTCTTTTGGTACTTTGCACTGCACCTCATTTCTGCCCAGACCACTACCTTGTGGTCTGCCAATTTCCCATTTTTCTTTTTATTTTTTTCAATTTCGTTTCCTTTGATCATATCTCCATCCCAGAGTGTGTGTAAGCCCTTCCTATTTGTTTTGGCCTTCAGCGGGGATCAATTCTGGCAAGGCTTGGTGTATGTTGTTCATGTGGTCCTGCAATTGTTTGCATTCCATGCCTTTTCATGGCTTTGACTTTGGCCGAGGTTTTTTTTTTTCTTTGTTTTTTTTTAAAGTATCCATACAATGTCCCTCATATCTTCCCCTCCAAGTTGTGTCTGCCTCCTTGGATTTTGTTATGCTTTTACAACACCTGTCAGCATACTTTTGGCCTCTTTTGGTCCTTTGCACTGCACCTGGCTTCTGCCCAGACCACTTTCTTCTAGTCACCAAATTTCCCAATTTTCCCTTTTTTGGGGGTTTTTTGCAATTGCATTTCTTTTGATCATATCTCCATTCCAGCGTGTTTGTAAGCCTTTCTTTGCAGGGTCGCAAGATTTCGTTTCCCTTCCCGAAAGGAAATTTCATTTCCTTTCGGGAAGGGAAACGAAATCTTGCGATTTTAATGGGGATCAATTAGACAAGCTTTGGTGCAAGTCCCTGCACTTGTTGGGTTGTCATGCCTTTTCATGGCTTTGGCTCTGGCCGAGATTTTTTTTTTTCTTTTTATTTTTTAATGTATCCATGCCATGTTCCTCATATCTTCCCCTCCAAGTCGTGTCTGTGTCCTTGGCTTTTGTTTTGCTTTTGCAACACATGTCAGCTTAGTTTTGGCCTCTTTTGGTCCTTTGCACTGCACCTCATTTCTGCCCAGACCACTTCCTTGTGGTCTGCCAATTTCCCATTTTTCTTTTTATTTTTTTCAATTTCGTTTCCTTTGATCATATCTCCATCCCAGAGTTTGTGTAAGCCCTTCCTATTTGTTTTGGCCTTCAGCGGGGATCAATTCTGGCAAGGCTTGGTGTATGTTGTTCATGTGGTCCTGCAATTGTTTGCATTCCATGCCTTTTCATGGCTTTGACTTGTGCCGAGGTTGTTTTTTTTTTTTTTTTAATGTATCCATGCAATGTCCCTCATATCTTCCCCTCCAAGTTGTGTCTGCGTCCTTGATTTTTACCCTATTTTTATAACACCGGTCATATTTACTTTGTCCTCTTTTGGTGCTTTGCACTGCACCTCAATTCTGCACAGACCACTTTCTTCTAGTCACCAAATTTTCCATTTTTCTTTTGTATTTTTTTCAATTTCGTTTCCTTTGATCATATCTCCATCCCAGAGTGTGTGTAAGCCCTTCCTATTTGTTTTAGCCTTCAGCAGGAATCAATTCTGGCAAGGCTTGGTGTATGTTGTTCGTGTGGCCCTGCAGTTGTTTCCATACCATGCCTTTTCATGGCTTTGACTTTGGCCGAGGTTTTTTTTTTTCTTTGTTTTTTTTTAAAGTATCCATGCCATGTCCCTCATATCTTCCTCTCCAAGTTGTGTCTGCCTCCTTGGATTTTGTTATGCTTTTGCAACCCCTGTCAGCATACTTTTGGCCTCTTTTGGTGCTTTGCACTGCACCTGGCTTCTGCTCAGACCACTTTCTTCTAGTCACCAAATTTCCCATTTTTCTTTTTTTTTTTTTTTTCAATTTCGTTTTCTTTGATCATATCTCCATCCCAGAGTGTTTGTAAGCCCTTCCTATTTGTTATGGCCTTCAGCGGGGATCAATTCTGGCAAGGCTTGGTGTATGTTGTTCATGTGGTCCTGCAATTGTTTGCATTCCATGCCTTTTCATGGCTTTGACTTTGGCCGAGGTTTGTTTTTTTTTTTTTAATGTATCCATGCCATGTACCTCATATCTTCCCCTCCAAGTTGTGTCTGCGTCCTTGATATTTACCCTTTTTGTTCAACACCTGTAAGGTGTTTTTTGGCCTCCTTTGGTCCTTTGCACTGCACCTCATTTCTGCCCAGACCACTTTCTTCTAGTCACCAAATTTCCCATTTTTCTTTTTTTTTTTTTTTCAATTTCGTTTCCTTTGATCATATCTCCATCCCAGAGTGTTTGTAAGCCCTTCCTATTTGTTATGGCCTTCAGCAGGAATCAATTCTGGCAAGGCTTGGTGTATGTTGTTGTGTGCCCCTGCAGTTGTTTGCATTCCTTGCCTTTTCATGGCTTTGACTTTGGCCGAGGTTTTTTTTTTTTTTTTTTTTTTTAATGTATCCATGCCATGTCCCTCATATCTTCCCCTCCAAGTTGTGTCTGCCTCCTTGGATTTTGTTATGCTTTTGCAACACCTGTCAGCATACTTTTGGCCTCTTTTGGTGCTTTGCACTGCACCTGGCTTCTGCCCAGACCACTTTCTTCTAGTCACCAAATTTCCCAATTTTCCCTTTTTTGGGGGTTTTTTGCAATTGCATTTCTTTTGATCATATCTCCATTCCAGCGTGTTTGTAAGCCTTTCTTTGCAGGGTCGCAAGATTTCGTTTCCCTTCCCGAAAGGAAATTTCATTTCCTTTCGGGAAGGGAAACGAAATCTTGCGATTTTAATGGGGATCAATTGGACAAGCTTTGGCGCAAGTCCCTGCACTTGTTGGGTTGTCATGCCTTTTCATGGCTTTGGCTCTGGCCGAGATTTTTTTTTTTTCTTTTTATTTTTTAATGTATCCATGCCATGTTCCTCATATCTTCCCCTCCAAGTTGTGTCTGTGTCCTTGGCTTTTGTTTTGCTTTTGCAACACATGTCAGCTTAGTTTTGGACTCTTTTGGTCCTATGCACTGCACCTCATTTCTGCCCAGACCACTTTCTTCTAGTCACCAAATTTCCCATTTTTCTTTTTTTTTTTTTTTAATTTCGTTTCCTTTGATCATATCTCCATCCCAGAGTGTTTGTAAGTCCTTCCTATTTGCTTTGGCCTTCAGCGGGGATCAGTTCTGGCAAGACTTGGTGTATGTTGTCCGTGTGGCCCTGCAGTTGTTTCCATGCCATGCCTTTTCATGGCTTTGACTTTGGCCGAGGTTTTTTTTTTTTTCTTTTTAAAAGTATCCATGCAATGTCCTTCATATCTTCCCCTCCACGTTGTGTCTGGCCCTTAATTTTTACCCTTTTTTTACAACACCTGTAAGGTGTTTTTTGGCCTCTTTTGGTCCTTTGCACTGCACCTCATTTCTGCCCAGACCACTACCTTGTGGTCTGCCAATTTCCCATTTTTTTTATTTTTTTCAATTTCGTTTCCTTTGATCATATCTCCATCCCAGAGTGTGTGTAAGCCCTTCCTATTTGATTTGGCCTTCAGCGGGGATCAATTCTGGCAAGGCTTGGTGTATGTTGTTCGTGTGGCCCTGCAGTTGTTTGCATGCCATGCCTTTTCATGGCTTTGACTTGTGCCGAGTTTTTTTTTTTTTTTTTTAATGTATCCATGCAATGTCCTTCATATCTTCCCCTCCAAGTTGTGTCTGCGTCCTTGATTTTTACCCTATTTTTACAACACCTGTCATGTTTATTTTGGCCACTTTTGGTCCTTTGCACTGCACCTCATTTCTGCCCAGACCACTTTCTTCTAGTCACCAAATTTCCCATTTTTCTTTTTTTTTTTTTTTCAATTTCGTTTCCTTTGATCATATCTCCATCCCAGAGTGTGTGTAAGCCCTTCCTATTTGTTATGGCCTTCAGCGGGGATCAATTCTGGCATGACTTGGTGTATGTTGTCCGTGTGGCCCTGCAGTTGTTTCCATGTCATGCCTTTTCATGGCTTTGACTTTGGCTGAGGTTTTTTTTTTTTTTTTTTAATGTATCCATGCAATGTCCTTCATATCTTCCCCTCCAAGTTGTGTCTGGTCCTTAATTTTTACCCTTTTTTTACAACACCTGTAAGGTGTTTTTTGGCCTCTTTTGGTACTTTGCACTGCACCTCATTTCTGCCCAGACCACTACCTTGTGGTCTGCCAATTTCCCATTTTTCTTTTTATTTTTTTCAATTTCGTTTCCTTTGATCATATCTCCATCCCAGAGTGTGTGTAAGCCCTTCCTATTTGTTTTGGCCTTCAGCGGGGATCAATTCTGGCAAGGCTTGGTGTATGTTGTTCGTGTGGCCCTGCAGTTGTTTGCATGCCATGCCTTTTCATGGCTTTGACTTTGGCCGAGGTTTTTTTTTTTCTTTGTTTTTTTTAAAGTATCCATACAATGTCCCTCATATCTTCCCCTCCAAGTTGTGTCTGCCTCCTTGGATTTTGTTATGCTTTTACAACACCTGTCAGCATACTTTTGGCCTCTTTTGGTCCTTTGCACTGCACCTGGCTTCTGCCCAGACCACTTTCTTCTAGTCACCAAATTTCCCAATTTTCCCTTTTTTGGGGGTTTTTTGCAATTGCATTTCTTTTGATCATATCTCCATTCCAGCGTGTTTGTAAGCCTTTCTTTGCAGGGTCGCAAGATTTCGTTTCCCTTCCCGAAAGGAAATTTCATTTCCTTTCGGGAAGGGAAACGAAATCTTGCGATTTTAATGGGGATCAATTAGACAAGCTTTGGTGCAAGTCCCTGCACTTGTTGGGTTGTCATGCCTTTTCATGGCTTTGGCTCTGGCCGAGATTTTTTTTTTTTTTTTTATTTTTTATTGTATCCATGCCATGTTCCTCATATCTTCCCCTCCAAGTCGTGTCTGTGTCCTTGGCTTTTGTTTTGCTTTTGCAACACATGTCAGCTTAGTTTTGGCCTCTTTTGGTGCTTTGCACTGCACCTCATTTCTGCCCAGACCACTTCCTTGTGGTCTGCCAATTTCCCATTTTTCTTTTTATTTTTTTCAATTTCGTTTCCTTTGATCATATCTCCATCCCAGAGTGTGTGTAACCCCTTCCTATTTGTTTTGGCCTTCAGCGGGGATCAATTCTGGCAAGGCTTGGTGTATGTTGTTCATGTGGTCCTGCAATTGTTTGCATTCCATGCCTTTTCATGGCTTTGACTTGTGCCGAGTTTTTTTTTTTTTTTTTTTAATGTATCCATGCAATGTCCCTCATACATTCCCCTCCAAGTTGTGTCTGCGTCCTTGATTTTTACCCTATTTTTATAACACCGGTCATATTTACTTTGTCCTCTTTTGGTGCTTTGCACTGCACCTCAATTCTGCCCAGACCACTTTCTTCTAGTCACCAAATTTTCCATTTTTCTTTTGTATTTTTTTCAATTTCGTTTCCTTTGATCATATCTCCATCCCAGAGTGTGTGTAAGCCCTTCCTATTTGTTTTAGCCTTCAGCAGGAATCAATTCTGGCAAGGCTTGGTGTATGTTGTTCGTGTGGCCCTGCAGTTGTTTGCATTCCATGCCTTTTCATGGCTTTGACTTTGGCCGAGGTTTTTTTTTTTCTTTGTTTTTTTTTAAAGTATCCATACAATGTCCCTCATATCTTCCTCTCCAAGTTGTGTCTGCCTCCTTGGATTTTGTTATGCTTTTGCAACCCCTGTCAGCATACTTTTGGCCTCTTTTGGTGCTTTGCACTGCACCTGGCTTCTGCTCAGACCACTTTCTTCTAGTCACCAAATTTCCCATTTTTGTTTTTTTTTTTTTTTTTCAATTTCGTTTTCTTTGATCATATCTCAATCCCAGAGTGTTTGTAAGCCCTTCCTATATGTTATGGCCTTCAGCGGGGATCAATTCTGGCAAGGCTTGGTGTATGTTGTTCATGTGGTCCTGCAATTGTTTGCATTCCATGCCTTTTCATGGCTTTGACTTTGGCCGAGGTTTTTTTTTTTTGTTTTTTTTTAATGTATCCATGCAATGTCCCTCATATCTTCCCCTCCAAGTTGTGTCTGCGTCCTTGATATTTACCCTTTTTGTACAACACCTGTAAGGTGTTTTTTGGCCTCCTTTGGTCCTTTGCACTGCTCCTCATTTCTGCCCAGACCACTTTCTTCTAGTCACCAAATTTCCCATTTTTCTTTTTTTTTTTTTTCAATTTCGTTTCCTTTGATCATATCTCCATCTCAGAGTGTTTGTAAGCCCTTCCTATTTGTTATGGCCTTCAGCGGGGATCAATTCTGGCAAGGCTTGGTGTATGTTGTCCGTGTGGCCCTGCAGTTGTTTGCATGCCATGCCTTTTCATGGCTTTGACTTGTGCCGAGTTTTTTTTTTTTTTTTTTTTTAATGTATCCATGCAATGTCCCTCATATCTTCCGCTCCAAGTTGTGTCTGCCTCCTTGGATTTTGTTATGCTTTTGCAACCCCTGTCAGCATACTTTTGTCCTCTTTTGGTGCTTTGCACTGCACCTGGCTTCTGCCCAGACCACTTTCTTCTAGTCACCAAATTTCCCAATTTTCCCTTTTTTGGGGGTTTTTTGCAATTGCATTTCTTTTGATCATATCTCCATTCCAGCGTGTTTGTAAGCCTTTCTTTGCAGGGTCGCAAGATTTCGTTTCCCTTCCCGAAAGGAAATTTCATTTCCTTTCGGGAAGGGAAACGAAATCTTGCGATTTTAATGGGGATCAATTAGACAAGCTTTGGTGCAAGTCCCTGCACTTGTTGGGTTGTCATGCCTTTTCATGGCTTTGGCTCTGGCCGAGATTTTTTTTTTTTCTTTTTATTTTTTAATGTATCCATGCCATGTTCCTCATATCTTCCCCTCCAAGTCGTGTCTGTGTCCTTGGCTTTTGTTTTGCTTTTGCAACACATGTCAGCTTAGTTTTGGCCTCTTTTGGTCCTTTGCACTGCACCTCATTTCTGCCCAGACCACTTCCTTGTGGTCTGCCAATTTCCCATTTTTCTTTTTATTTTTTTCAATTTCGTTTCCTTTGATCATATCTCCATCCCAGAGTGTGTGTAACCCCTTCCTATTTGTTTTGGCCTTCAGCGGGGATCAATTCTGGCAAGGCTTGGTGTATGTTGTTCATGTGGTCCTGCAATTGTTTGCATTCCATGCCTTTTCATGGCTTTGACTTTGGCCGAGGTTGTTTTTTTTTTTTTTTTAATGTATCCATGCAATGTCCCTCATATCTTCCCCTCCAAGTTGTGTCTGCGTCCTTGATTTTTACCCTATTTTTATAACACCGGTCATATTTACTTTGTCCTCTTTTGGTGCTTTGCACTGCACCTCAATTCTGCACAGACCACTTTCTTCTAGTCACCAAATTTTCCATTTTTCTTTTGTATTTTTTTCAATTTCGTTTCCTTTGATCATATCTCCATCCCAGAGTGTGTGTAAGCCCTTCCTATTTGTTTTAGCCTTCAGCAGGAATCAATTCTGGCAAGGCTTGGTGTATGTTGTTCGTGTGGCCCTGCAGTTGTTTCCATACCATGCCTTTTCATGGCTTTGACTTTGGCCGAGGTTTTTTTTTTTCTTTGTTTTTTTTTAAAGTATCCATGCCATGTCCCTCATATCTTCCTCTCCAAGTTGTGTCTGCCTCCTTGGATTTTGTTATGCTTTTGCAACCCCTGTCAGCATACTTTTGGCCTCTTTTGGTGCTTTGCACTGCACCTGGCTTCTGCTCAGACCACTTTCTTCTAGTCACCAAATTTCCCATTTTTCTTTTTTTTTTTTTTTTCAATTTCGTTTTCTTTGATCATATCTCCATCCCAGAGTGTTTGTAAGCCCTTCCTATTTGTTATGGCCTTCAGCGGGGATCAATTCTGGCAAGGCTTGGTGTATGTTGTTCATGTGGTCCTGCAATTGTTTGCATTCCATGCCTTTTCATGGCTTTGACTTTGGCCGAGGTTTGTTTTTTTTTTTTAATGTATCCATGACATGTACCTCATATCTTCCCCTCCAAGTTGTGTCTGCGTCCTTGATATTTACCCTTTTTGTTCAACACCTGTAAGGTGTTTTTTGGCCTCCTTTGGTCCTTTGCACTGCACCTCATTTCTGCCCAGACCACTTTCTTCTAGTCACCAAATTTCCCATTTTTCTTTTTTTTTTTTTTTCAATTTCGTTTCCTTTGATCATATCTCCATCCCAGAGTGTTTGTAAGCCCTTCCTATTTGTTATGGCCTTCAGCAGGAATCAATTCTGGCAAGGCTTGGTGTATGTTGTTGTGTGCCCCTGCAGTTGTTTGCATTCCTTGCCTTTTCATGGCTTTGACTTTGGCCGAGGTTTGTTTTTTTTTTTTTAATGTATCCATGCCATGTCCCTCATATCTTCCCCTCCAAGTTGTGTCTGCCTCCTTGGATTTTGTTATGCTTTTGCAACACCTGTCAGCATACTTTTGGCCTCTTTTGGTGCTTTGCACTGCACCTGGCTTCTGCCCAGACCACTTTCTTCTAGTCACCAAATTTCCCTATTTTCCCTTTTTTGGGGGTTTTTTGCAATTGCATTTCTTTTGATCATATCTCCATTCCAGCGTGTTTGTAAGCCTTTCTTTGCAGGGTCGCAAGATTTCGTTTCCCTTCCCGAAAGGAAATTTCATTTCCTTTCGGGAAGGGAAACGAAATCTTGCGATTTTAATGGGGATCAATTAGACAAGCTTTGGTGCAAGTCCCTGCACTTGTTGGGTTGTCATGCCTTTTCATGGCTTTGGCTCTGGCCGAGATTTTTTTTTTTTCTTTTTATTTTTTAATGTATCCATGCCATGTTCCTCATATCTTCCCCTCCAAGTTGTGTCTGTGTCCTTGGCTTTTGTTTTGCTTTTGCAACACATGTCAGCTTAGTTTTGGACTCTTTTGGTCCTATGCACTGCACCTCATTTCTGCCCAGACCACTTTCTTCTAGTCACCAAATTTCCCATTTTTCTTTTTTTTTTTTTTTAATTTCGTTTCCTTTGATCATATCTCCATCCCAGAGTGTTTGTAAGTCCTTCCTATTTGCTTTGGCCTTCAGCGGGGATCAGTTCTGGCAAGACTTGGTGTATGTTGTCCGTGTGGCCCTGCAGTTGTTTCCATGCCATGCCTTTTCATGGCTTTGACTTTGGCCGAGGTTTTTTTTTTTTTCTTTTTAAAAGTATCCATGCAATGTCCTTCATATCTTCCCCTCCACGTTGTGTCTGGCCCTTAATTTTTACCCTTTTTTTACAACACCTGTAAGGTGTTTTTTGGCCTCTTTTGGTCCTTTGCACTGCACCTCATTTCTGCCCAGACCACTACCTTGTGGTCTGCCAATTTCCCATTTTTTTTATTTTTTTCAATTTCGTTTCCTTTGATCATATCTCCATCCCAGAGTGTGTGTAAGCCCTTCCTATTTGATTTGGCCTTCAGCGGGGATCAATTCTGGCAAGGCTTGGTGTATGTTGTTCGTGTGGCCCTGCAGTTGTTTGCATGCCATGCCTTTTCATGGCTTTGACTTGTGCCGAGTTTTTTTTTTTTTTTTTTAATGTATCCATGCAATGTCCTTCATATCTTCCCCTCCAAGTTGTGTCTGCGTCCTTGATTTTTACCCTATTTTTACAACACCTGTCATGTTTATTTTGGCCACTTTTGGTCCTTTGCACTGCACCTCATTTCTGCCCAGACCACTTTCTTCTAGTCACCAAATTTCCCATTTTTCTTTTTTTTTTTTTTTCAATTTTGTTTTCTTTGATCATATCTCCATCCCAGAGTGTTTGTAAGCCCTTCCTATTTGTTATGGCCTTCAGCGGGGATCAATTCTGGCATGACTTGGTGTATGTTGTCCGTGTGGCCCTGCAGTTGTTTCCATGTCATGCCTTTTCATGGCTTTGACTTTGGCTGAGGTTTTTTTTTTTTTTTTTTAATGTATCCATGCAATGTCCTTCATATCTTCCCCTCCAAGTTGTGTCTGGTCCTTAATTTTTACCCTTTTTTTACAACACCTGTAAGGTGTTTTTTGGCCTCTTTTGGTACTTTGCACTGCACCTCATTTCTGCCCAGACCACTACCTTGTGGTCTGCCAATTTCCCATTTTTCTTTTTATTTTTTTCAATTTCGTTTCCTTTGATCATATCTCCATCCCAGAGTGTGTGTAAGCCCTTCCTATTTGTTTTGGCCTTCAGCGGGGATCAATTCTGGCAAGGCTTGGTGTATGTTGTTCGTGTGGCCCTGCAGTTGTTTGCATGCCATGCCTTTTCATGGCTTTGACTTTGGCCGAGGTTTTTTTTTTTCTTTGTTTTTTTTAAAGTATCCATACAATGTCCCTCATATCTTCCCCTCCAAGTTGTGTCTGCCTCCTTGGATTTTGTAATGCTTTTACAACACCTGTCAGCATACTTTTGGCCTCTTTTGGTCCTTTGCACTGCACCTGGCTTCTGCCCAGACCACTTTCTTCTAGTCACCAAATTTCCCAATTTTCCCTTTTTTGGGGGTTTTTTGCAATTGCATTTCTTTTGATCATATCTCCATTCCAGCGTGTTTGTAAGCCTTTCTTTGCAGGGTCGCAAGATTTCGTTTCCCTTCCCGAAAGGAAATTTCATTTCCTTTCGGGAAGGGAAACGAAATCTTGCGATTTTAATGGGGATCAATTAGACAAGCTTTGGTGCAAGTCCCTGCACTTGTTGGGTTGTCATGCCTTTTCATGGCTTTGGCTCTGGCCGAGATTTTTTTTTTTTCTTTTTATTTTTTAATGTATCCATGCCATGTTCCTCATATCTTCCCCTCCAAGTCGTGTCTGTGTCCTTGGCTTTTGTTTTGCTTTTGCAACACATGTCAGCTTAGTTTTGGCCTCTTTTGGTGCTTTGCACTGCACCTCATTTCTGCCCAGACCACTTCCTTGTGGTCTGCCAATTTCCCATTTTTCTTTTTATTTTTTTCAATTTCGTTTCCTTTGATCATATCTCCATCCCAGAGTGTGTGTAACCCCTTCCTATTTGTTTTGGCCTTCAGCGGGGATCAATTCTGGCAAGGCTTGGTGTATGTTGTTCATGTGGTCCTGCAATTGTTTGCATTCCATGCCTTTTCATGGCTTTGACTTGTGCCGAGTTTTTTTTTTTTTTTTTTTTAATGTATCCATGCAATGTCCCTCATACATTCCCCTCCAAGTTGTGTCTGCGTCCTTGATTTTTACCCTATTTTTATAACACCGGTCATATTTACTTTGTCCTCTTTTGGTGCTTTGCACTGCACCTCAATTCTTCACAGACCACTTTCTTCTAGTCACCAAATTTTCCATTTTTCTTTTGTATTTTTTTCAATTTCGTTTCCTTTGATCATATCTCCATCCCAGAGTGTGTGTAAGCCCTTCCTATTTGTTTTAGCCTTCAGCAGGAATCAATTCTGGCAAGGCTTGGTGTATGTTGTTCGTGTGGCCCTGCAGTTGTTTGCATGCCATGCCTTTTCATGGCTTTGACTTTGGCCGAGGTTTTTTTTTTTCTTTGTTTTTTTTTAAAGTATCCATACAATGTCCCTCATATCTTCCTCTCCAAGTTGTGTCTGCCTCCTTGGATTTTGTTATGCTTTTGCAACCCCTGTCAGCATACTTTTGGCCTCTTTTGGTGCTTTGCACTGCACCTGGCTTCTGCTCAGACCACTTTCTTCTAGTCACCAAATTTCCCATTTTTGTTTTTTTTTTTTTTTTTCAATTTCGTTTTCTTTGATCATATCTCCATCCCAGAGTGTTTGTAAGCCCTTCCTATATGTTATGGCCTTCAGCGGGGATCAATTCTGGCAAGGCTTGGTGTATGTTGTTCATGTGGTCCTGCAATTGTTTGCATTCCATGCCTTTTCATGGCTTTGACTTTGGCCGATGTTTTTTTTTTTTGTTTTTTTTTAATGTATCCATGCAATGTCCCTCATATCTTCCCCTCCAAGTTGTGTCTGCGTCCTTGATATTTACCCTTTTTGTACAACACCTGTAAGGTGTTTTTTGGCCTCCTTTGGTCCTTTGCACTGCTCCTCATTTCTGCACAGACCACTTTCTTCTAGTCACCAAATTTCCCATTTTTCTTTTTTTTTTTTTTCAATTTCGTTTCCTTTGATCATATCTCCATCTCAGAGTGTTTGTAAGCCCTTCCTATTTGTTATGGCCTTCAGCGGGGATCAATTCTGGCAAGGCTTGGTGTATGTTGTCCGTGTGGCCCTGCAGTTGTTTGCATGCCATGCCTTTTCATGGCTTTGACTTGTGCCGAGTTTTTTTTTTTTTTTTTTTTTTAATGTATCCATGCAATGTCCCTCATATCTTCCGCTCCAAGTTGTGTCTGCCTCCTTGGATTTTGTTATGCTTTTGCAACCCCTGTCAGCATACTTTTGTCCTCTTTTGGTGCTTTGCACTGCACCTGGCTTCTGCCCAGACCACTTTCTTCTAGTCACCAAATTTCCCAATTTTCCCTTTTTTGGGGGTTTTTTGCAATTGCATTTCTTTTGATCATATCTCCATTCCAGCGTGTTTGTAAGCCATTCTTTGCAAGGTCGCAAGATTTCGTTTCCCTTCCCGAAAGGAAATTTCATTTCCTTTCGGGAAGGGAAACGAAATCTTGCGATTTTAATGGGGATCAATTAGACAAGCTTTGGTGCAAGTCCCTGCACTTGTTGGGTTGTCATGCCTTTTCATGGCTTTGGCTCTGGCCGAGATTTTTTTTTTTTCTTTTTATTTTTTAATGTATCCATGCCATGTTCCTCATATCTTCCCCTCCAAGTTGTGTCTGTGTCCTTGGCTTTTGTTTTGCTTTTGCAACACATGTCAGCTTAGTTTTGGACTCTTTTGGTCCTATGCACTGCACCTCATTTCTGCCCAGACCACTTTCTTCTAGTCACCAAATTTCCCATTTTTCTTTTTTTTTTTTTTTCATTTCGTTTCCTTTGATCATATCTCCATCCCAGAGTGTTTGTAAGTCCTTCCTATTTGCTTTGGCCTTCAGCGGGGATCAGTTCTGGCAAGACTTGGAGTATGTTGTCCGTGTGGCCCTGAAGTTGTTTCCATGCCATGCCTTTTCATGGCTTTGACTTTGGCCGAGGTTTTTTTTTTTTTCTTTTAAAAGTATCCATGCAATGTCCTTCATATCTTCCCCTCCACGTTGTGTCTGGCACTTAATTTTTACCCTTTTTTTACAACACCTGTAAGGTGTTTTTTGGCCTCTTTTGGTCCTTTGCACTGCACCTCATTTCTGCCCAGACCACTACCTTGTGGTCAGCCAATTTCCCATTTTTTTTATTTTTTTCAATTTCGTTTCCTTTGATCATATCTCCATCCCAGAGTGTGTGTAAGCCCTTCCTATTTGATTTGGCCTTCAGCGGGGATCAATTCTGGCAAGGCTTGGTGTATGTTGTTCGTGTGGCCCTGCAGTTGTTTGCATGCCATGCCTTTTCATGGCTTTGACTTGTGCAGAGTTTTTTTTTTTTTTTTTTAATGTATCCATGCAATGTCCCTCATATCTTCCCCTCCAAGTTGTGTCTGCGTCCTTGATTTTTACCCTATTTTTACAACACCTGTCATGTTTATTTTGGCCACTTTTGGTCCTTTGCACTGCACCTCATTTCTGCCCAGACCACTTTCTTCTAGTCACCAAATTTCCCATTTTTCTTTTTTTTTTTTTTTCAATTTTGTTTTCTTTGATCATATCTCCATCCCAGAGTGTTTGTAAGCCCTTCCTATTTGTTATGGCCTTCAGCGGGGATCAATTCTGGCATGACTTGGTGTATGTTGTCCGTGTGGCCCTGTAGTTGTTTGCATTCCATGCCTTTTCATGGCTTTGACTTGTGCCGAGTTTTTTTTTTTTTTTTTAATGTATCCATGCAATGTCCCTCATATCTTCCCCTCCAAGTTGTGTCTGCGTCCTTGATTTTTACCCTATTTTTACAACACCTGTCATGTTTATTTTGGCCACTTTTGGTCCTTTGCACTGCACCTCATTTCTGCCCAGACCACTTTCTTCTAGTCACCAAATTTCCCATTTTTCTTTTTTTTTTTTTTCAATTTTGTTTTCTTTGATCATATCTCCATCCCAGAGTGTTTGTAAGCCCTTCCTATTTGTTATGGCCTTCAGCGGGGATCAATTCTGGCAAGGCTTGGTGTATGTTGTCCGTGTGGCCCTGCAGTTGTTTGCATGCCATGCCTTTTCATGGCTTTGACTTGTGCCGAGTTTTTTTTTTTTTTTTTTTTTAATGTATCCATGCAATGTCCCTCATATCTTCCGCTCCAAGTTGTGTCTGCCTCCTTGGATTTTGTTATGCTTTTGCAACCCCTGTCAGCATACTTTTGTCCTCTTTTGGTGCTTTGCACTGCACCTGGCTTCTGCCCAGACCACTTTCTTCTAGTCACCAAATTTCCCAATTTTCCCTTTTTTGGGGGTTTTTTGCAATTGCATTTCTTTTGATCATATCTCCATTCCAGCGTGTTTGTAAGCCATTCTTTGCAGGGTCGCAAGATTTCGTTTCCCTTCCCGAAAGGAAATTTCATTTCCTTTCGGGAAGGGAAACGAAATCTTGCGATTTTAATGGGGATCAATTAGACAAGCTTTGGTGCAAGTCCCTGCACTTGTTGGGTTGTCATGCCTTTTCATGGCTTTGGCTCTGGCCGAGAATTTTTTTTTTTCTTTTTATTTTTTAATGTATCCATGCCATGTTCCTCATATCTTCCCCTCCAAGTTGTGTCTGTGTCCTTGGCTTTTGTTTTGCTTTTGCAACACATGTCAGCTTAGTTTTGGACTCTTTTGGTCCTATGCACTGCACCTCATTTCTGCCCAGACCACTTTCTTCTAGTCACCAAATTTCCCATTTTTCTTTTTTTTTTTTTTTAATTTCGTTTCCTTTGATCATATCTCCATCCCAGAGTGTTTGTAAGCCCTTCCTATTTGTTATGGCCTTCAGCGGGGATCAATTCTGGCATGACTTGGTGTATGTTGTCCGTGTGGCCCTGCAGTTGTTTGCATGCCATGCCTTTTCATGGCTTTGACTTGTGCCGAGTTTTTTTTTTTTTTTTTTAATGTATCCATGCAATGTCCCTCATATCTTCCCCTCCAAGTTGTGTCTGCGTCCTTGATTTTTACCCTATTTTTACAACACCTGTCATGTTTATTTTGGCCACTTTTGGTCCTTTGCACTGCACCTCATTTCTGCCCAGACCACTTTCTTCTAGTCACCAAATTTCCCATTTTTCTTTTTTTTTTTTTTCAATTTTGTTTTCTTTGATCATATCTCCATCCCAGAGTGTTTGTAAGCCCTTCCTATTTGTTATGGCCTTCAGCGGGGATCAATTCTGGCATGACTTGGTGTATGTTGTCCGTGTGGCCCTGCAGTTGTTTCCATGTCATGCCTTTTCATGGCTTTGACTTTGGCTGAGGTTTTTTTTTTTTTTTTTTAATGTATCCTGTCTTGGTTTGGATAAGACAGGTGCCTGCTAAAGAAGGCAGGAGCTTCCCCTGAAATGGAGAATGCAAACCCTCCCCACCCCTCCAAATTGCTATGAATTTTAAATTAAGGGGCTCTCAGGCAAAAAAAAATACGGGAGCAGGAAATAACAGTTCTTTAATAGGGAAGGGGGGAAAAACCATAAAATGATAAAATAAAAACAATGCGGTACACTAAAATGACAGAGTCAGAACTCAACCTGACACCCTGTTGGTCAGGGTGCTGGCAGCAGTCCAGTTGGAAAAGTGGCTGCAGTCCTCCTGAGGTGTCAGGTGTGGTTCTGTTGGAGCAGGGGGTCCTGTAGAAAAAGGGTGATTCTTCCTCCGCAAATCCGTGGAAGAAGAAGCAGCTGCTGTTCCTCTGGTGAATCCAGTGGAGAAGCTGTGCTGGTGTGTCAGAATCTCCTGATTATATCTGGATAGCAATGCTCGGCTCCTCCCTCTGGGCGGAGCATCTCACAATGGGATGTTACAGTTCTTATCAGCCATGCAGTGACATTCAATAGCCTCTTATCACGGGATGCCCCCTGCTGAGGGAGGAGTGATTGTGATCTCGCAGGGAGAGAGATAAGGGGAAATTGCCCACTTAACACCTAGACAACTGCCATACAGATGGTAATAGAATACATCCTGCCTTGCAATCCAGAACAATCCATGCAATGTCCTTCATATCTTCCCCTCCAAGTTGTGTCTGGTCCTTAATTTTTACCCTTTTTTTACAACACCTGTAAGGTGTTTTTTGGCCTCTTTTGGTACTTTGCACTGCACCTCATTTCTGCCCAGACCACTACCTTGTGGTCTGCCAATTTCCCATTTTTCTTTTTATTTTTTTCAATTTCGTTTCCTTTGATCATATCTCCATCCCAGAGTGTGTGTAAGCCCTTCCTATTTGTTTTGGCCTTCAGCGGGGATCAATTCTGGCAAGGCTTGGTGTATGTTGTTCGTGTGGCCCTGCAGTTGTTTGCATGCCATGCCTTTTCATGGCTTTGACTTTGGCCGAGGTTTTTTTTTTTCTTTGTTTTTTTTTAAAGTATCCATACAATGTCCCTCATATCTTCCCCTCCAAGTTGTGTCTGCCTCCTTGGATTTTGTTATGCTTTTACAACACCTGTCAGCATACTTTTGGCCTCTTTTGGTCCTTTGCACTGCACCTGGCTTCTGCCCAGACCACTTTCTTCTAGTCACCAAATTTCCCAATTTTCCCTTTTTTGGGGGTTTTTTGCAATTGCATTTCTTTTGATCATATCTCCATTCCAGCGTGTTTGTAAGCCTTTCTTTGCAGGGTCGCAAGATTTCGTTTCCCTTCCCGAAAGGAAATTTCATTTCCTTTCGGGAAGGGAAACGAAATCTTGCGATTTTAATGGGGATCAATTAGACAAGCTTTGGTGCAAGTCCCTGCACTTGTTGGGTTGTCATGCCTTTTCATGGCTTTGGCTCTGGCCGAGATTTTTTTTTTTTCTTTTTATTTTTTAATGTATCCATGCCATGTTCCTCATATCTTCCCCTCCAAGTCGTGTCTGTGTCCTTGGCTTTTGTTTTGCTTTTGCAACACATGTCAGCTTAGTTTTGGCCTCTTTTGGTCCTTTGCACTGCACCTCATTTCTGCCCAGACCACTTCCTTGTGGTCTGCCAATTTCCCATTTTTCTTTTTATTTTTTTCAATTTCGTTTCCTTTGATCATATCTCCATCCCAGAGTTTGTGTAAGCCCTTCCTATTTGTTTTGGCCTTCAGCGGGGATCAATTCTGGCAAGGCTTGGTGTATGTTGTTCATGTGGTCCTGCAATTGTTTGCATTCCTTGCCTTTTCATGGCTTTGATTTGTGCCGAGGTTGTTTGTTTTTTTTTTTTAATGTATCCATGCAATGTCCCTCATATCTTCCCCTCCAAGTTGTGTCTGCGTCCTTGATTTTTACCCTATTTTTATAACACCGGTCATATTTACTTTGTCCTCTTTTGGTGCTTTGCACTGCACCTCAATTCTGCACAGACCACTTTCTTCTAGTCACCAAATTTTCCATTTTTCTTTTGTATTTTTTTCAATTTCTTTTCCTTTGATCATATCTCCATCCCAGAGTGTGTGTAAGCCCTTCCTATTTGTTTTAGCCTTCAGCAGGAATCAATTCTGGCAAGGCTTGGTGTATGTTGTTCGTGTGGCCCTGC
This sequence comes from Haemorhous mexicanus, assembly GCF_027477595.1. Taxonomy (NCBI): domain Eukaryota; kingdom Metazoa; phylum Chordata; class Aves; order Passeriformes; family Fringillidae; genus Haemorhous; species Haemorhous mexicanus. The sequence goes on from NC_082343.1 coordinate 54,084,993, forward strand.
AGTTGTTTCCATACCATGCCTTTTCATGGCTTTGACTTTGGCCGAGGTTTTTTTTTTTCTTTGTTTTTTTTTAAAGTATCCATGCCATGTCCCTCATATCTTCCTCTCCAAGTTGTGTCTGCCTCCTTGGATTTTGTTATGCTTTTGCAACCCCTGTCAGCATACTTTTGGCCTCTTTTGGTGCTTTGCACTGCACCTGGCTTCTGCTCAGACCACTTTCTTCTAGTCACCAAATTTCCCATTTTTCTTTTTTTTTTTTTTTTCAATTTCGTTTTCTTTGATCATATCTCCATCCCAGAGTGTTTGTAAGCCCTTCCTATTTGTTATGGCCTTCAGCGGGGATCAATTCTGGCAAGGCTTGGTGTATGTTGTTCATGTGGTCCTGCAATTGTTTGCATTCCATGCCTTTTCATGGCTTTGACTTTGGCCGAGGTTTGTTTTTTTTTTTTTAATGTATCCATGCCATGTACCTCATATCTTCCCCTCCAAGTTGTGTCTGCGTCCTTGATATTTACCCTTTTTGTTCAACACCTGTAAGGTGTTTTTTGGCCTCCTTTGGTCCTTTGCACTGCACCTCATTTCTGCCCAGACCACTTTCTTCTAGTCACCAAATTTCCCATTTTTCTTTTTTTTTTTTTTTCAATTTCGTTTCCTTTGATCATATCTCCATCCCAGAGTGTTTGTAAGCCCTTCCTATTTGTTATGGCCTTCAGCAGGAATCAATTCTGGCAAGGCTTGGTGTATGTTGTTGTGTGCCCCTGCAGTTGTTTGCATTCCTTGCCTTTTCATGGCTTTGACTTTGGCCGAGGTTTTTTTTTTTTTTTTTTTTTTTAATGTATCCATGCCATGTCCCTCATATCTTCCCCTCCAAGTTGTGTCTGCCTCCTTGGATTTTGTTATGCTTTTGCAACACCTGTCAGCATACTTTTGGCCTCTTTTGGTGCTTTGCACTGCACCTGGCTTCTGCCCAGACCACTTTCTTCTAGTCACCAAATTTCCCTATTTTCCCTTTTTTGGGGGTTTTTTGCAATTGCATTTCTTTTGATCATATCTCCATTCCAGCGTGTTTGTAAGCCTTTCTTTGCAGGGTCGCAAGATTTCATTTCCCTTCCCGAAAGGAAATTTCATTTCCTTTCGGGAAGGGAAACGAAATCTTGCGATTTTAATGGGGATCAAGTGGACAAGCTTTGGCGCAAGTCCCTGCACTTGTTGGGTTGTCATGCCTTTTCATGGCTTTGGCTCTGGCCGAGATTTTTTTTTTTTCTTTTTATTTTTTAATGTATCCATGCCATGTTCCTCATATCTTCCCCTCCAAGTTGTGTCTGTGTCCTTGGCTTTTGTTTTGCTTTTGCAACACATGTCAGCTTAGTTTTGGACTCTTTTGGTCCTATGCACTGCACCTCATTTCTGCCCAGACCACTTTCTTCTAGTCACCAAATTTCCCATTTTTCTTTTTTTTTTTTTTTAATTTCGTTTCCTTTGATCATATCTCCATCCCAGAGTGTTTGTAAGTCCTTCCTGTTTGCTTTGGCCTTCAGCGGGGATCAGTTCTGGCAAGACTTGGTGTATGTTGTCCGTGTGGCCCTGCAGTTGTTTCCATGCCATGCCTTTTCATGGCTTTGACTTTGGCCGAGGTTTTTTTTTTTTTCTTTTTAAAAGTATCCATGCAATGTCCTTCATATCTTCCCCTCCACGTTGTGTCTGGCCCTTAATTTTTACCCTTTTTTTACAACACCTGTAAGGTGTTTTTTGGCCTCTTTTGGTCCTTTGCACTGCACCTCATTTCTGCCCAGACCACTACCTTGTGGTCTGCCAATTTCCCATTTTTTTTATTTTTTTCAATTTCGTTTCCTTTGATCATATCTCCATCCCAGAGTGTGTGTAAGCCCTTCCTATTTGATTTGGCCTTCAGCGGGGATCAATTCTGGCAAGGCTTGGTGTATGTTGTTCATGTGGTCCTGCAATTGTTTGCATTCCATGCCTTTTCATGGCTTTGACTTGTGCCGAGTTTTTTTTTTTTTTTTTTAATGTATCCATGCAATGTCCTTCATATCTTCCCCTCCAAGTTGTGTCTGCGTCCTTGATTTTTACCCTATTTTTACAACACCTGTCATGTTTATTTTGGCCACTTTTGGTCCTTTGCACTGCACCTCATTTCTGCCCAGACCACTTTCTTCTAGTCACCAAATTTCCCATTTTTCTTTTTTTTTTTTTTTCAATTTTGTTTTCTTTGATCATATCTCCATCCCAGAGTGTTTGTAAGCCCTTCCTATTTGTTATGGCCTTCAGCGGGGATCAATTCTGGCATGACTTGGTGTATGTTGTCCGTGTGGCCCTGCAGTTGTTTCCATGTCATGCCTTTTCATGGCTTTGACTTTGGCTGAGGTTTTTTTTTTTTTTTTTTAATGTATCCATGCAATGTCCTTCATATCTTCCCCTCCAAGTTGTGTCTGGTCCTTAATTTTTACCCTTTTTTTACAACACCTGTAAGGTGTTTTTTGGCCTCTTTTGGTACTTTGCACTGCACCTCATTTCTGCCCAGACCACTACCTTGTGGTCTGCCAATTTCCCATTTTTCTTTTTATTTTTTTCAATTTCGTTTCCTTTGATCATATCTCCATCCCAGAGTGTGTGTAAGCCCTTCCTATTTGTTTTGGCCTTCAGCGGGGATCAATTCTGGCAAGGCTTGGTGTATGTTGTTCGTGTGGCCCTGCAGTTGTTTGCATGCCATGCCTTTTCATGGCTTTGACTTTGGCCGAGGTTTTTTTTTTTCTTTGTTTTTTTTAAAGTATCCATACAATGTCCCTCATATCTTCCCCTCCAAGTTGTGTCTGCCTCCTTGGATTTTGTTATGCTTTTACAACACCTGTCAGCATACTTTTGGCCTCTTTTGGTCCTTTGCACTGCACCTGGCTTCTGCCCAGACCACTTTCTTCTAGTCACCAAATTTCCCAATTTTCCCTTTTTTGGGGGTTTTTTGCAATTGCATTTCTTTTGATCATATCTCCATTCCAGCGTGTTTGTAAGCCTTTCTTTGCAGGGTCGCAAGATTTCGTTTCCCTTCCCGAAAGGAAATTTCATTTCCTTTCGGGAAGGGAAACGAAATCTTGCGATTTTAATGGGGATCAATTAGACAAGCTTTGGTGCAAGTCCCTGCACTTGTTGGGTTGTCATGCCTTTTCATGGCTTTGGCTCTGGCCGAGATTTTTTTTTTTTCTTTTTATTTTTTAATGTATCCATGCCATGTTCCTCATATCTTCCCCTCCAAGTCGTGTCTGTGTCCTTGGCTTTTGTTTTGCTTTTGCAACACATGTCAGCTTAGTTTTGGCCTCTTTTGGTGCTTTGCACTGCACCTCATTTCTGCCCAGACCACTTCCTTGTGGTCTGCCAATTTCCCATTTTTCTTTTTATTTTTTTCAATTTCGTTTCCTTTGATCATATCTCCATCCCAGAGTGTGTGTAACCCCTTCCTATTTGTTTTGGCCTTCAGCGGGGATCAATTCTGGCAAGGCTTGGTGTATGTTGTTCATGTGGTCCTGCAATTGTTTGCATTCCATGCCTTTTCATGGCTTTGACTTGTGCCGAGTTTTTTTTTTTTTTTTTTTTAATGTATCCATGCAATGTCCCTCATATCTTCCCCTCCAAGTTGTGTCTGCGTCCTTGATTTTTACCCTATTTTTATAACACCGGTCATATTTACTTTGTCCTCTTTTGGTGCTTTGCACTGCACCTCAATTCTGCCCAGACCACTTTCTTCTAGTCACCAAATTTTCCATTTTTCTTTTGTATTTTTTTCAATTTCGTTTCCTTTGATCATATCTCCATCCCAGAGTGTGTGTAAGCCCTTCCTATTTGTTTTAGCCTTCAGCAGGAATCAATTCTGGCAAGGCTTGGTGTATGTTGTTCGTGTGGCCCTGCAGTTGTTTGCATGCCATGCCTTTTCATGGCTTTGACTTTGGCCGAGGTTTTTTTTTTTCTTTGTTTTTTTTTAAAGTATCCATACAATGTCCCTCATATCTTCCTCTCCAAGTTGTGTCTGCCTCCTTGGATTTTGTTATGCTTTTGCAACCCCTGTCAGCATACTTTTGGCCTCTTTTGGTGCTTTGCACTGCACCTGGCTTCTGCTCAGACCACTTTCTTCTAGTCACCAAATTTCCCATTTTTGTTTTTTTTTTTTTTTTTCAATTTCGTTTTCTTTGATCATATCTCCATCCCAGAGTGTTTGTAAGCCCTTCCTATATGTTATGGCCTTCAGCGGGGATCAATTCTGGCAAGGCTTGGTGTATGTTGTTCATGTGGTCCTGCAATTGTTTGCATTCCATGCCTTTTCATGGCTTTGACTTTGGCCGAGGTTTTTTTTTTTTGTTTTTTTTTAATGTATCCATGCAATGTCCCTCATATCTTCCCCTCCAAGTTGTGTCTGCGTCCTTGATATTTACCCTTTTTGTACAACACCTGTAAGGTGTTTTTTGGCCTCCTTTGGTCCTTTGCACTGCTCCTCATTTCTGCCCAGACCACTTTCTTCTAGTCACCAAATTTCCAATTTTTCTTTTTTTTTTTTTTCAATTTCGTTTCCTTTGATCATATCTCCATCTCAGAGTGTTTGTAAGCCCTTCCTATTTGTTATGGCCTTCAGCGGGGATCAATTCTGGCAAGGCTTGGTGTATGTTGTCCGTGTGGCCCTGCAGTTGTTTGCATGCCATGCCTTTTCATGGCTTTGACTTGTGCCGAGTTTTTTTTTTTTTTTTTTTTTAATGTATCCATGCAATGTCCCTCATATCTTCCGCTCCAAGTTGTGTCTGCGTCCTTGGATTTTGTTATGCTTTTGCAACACCTGTCAGCATACTTTTGTCCTCTTTTGGTGCTTTGCACTGCACCTGGCTGCTGCCCAGACCACTTTCTTCTAGTCACCAAATTTCCCAATTTTCCCTTTTTTGGGGGTTTTTTGCAATTGCATTTCTTTTGATCATATCTCCATTCCAGCGTGTTTGTAAGCCATTCTTTGCAGGGTCGCAAGATTTCGTTTCCCTTCCCGAAAGGAAATTTCATTTCCTTTCGGGAAGGGAAACGAAATCTTGCGATTTTAATGGGGATCAATTAGACAAGCTTTGGTGCAAGTCCCTGCACTTGTTGGGTTGTCATGCCTTTTCATGGCTTTGGCTCTGGCCGAGAATTTTTTTTTTTCTTTTTATTTTTTAATGTATCCATGCCATGTTCCTCATATCTTCCCCTCCAAGTTGTGTCTGTGTCCTTGGCTTTTGTTTTGCTTTTGCAACACATGTCAGCTTAGTTTTGGACTCTTTTGGTCCTATGCACTGCACCTCATTTCTGCCCAGACCACTTTCTTCTAGTCACCAAATTTCCCATTTTTCTTTTTTTTTTTTTTTAATTTCGTTTCCTTTGATCATATCTCCATCCCAGAGTGTTTGTAAGTCCTTCCTATTTGCTTTGGCCTTCAGCGGGGATCAGTTCTGGCAAGACTTGGTGTATGTTGTCCGTGTGGCCCTGCAGTTGTTTCCATGCCATGCCTTTTCATGGCTTTGACTTTGGCCGAGGTTTTTTTTTTTTTCTTTTTAAAAGTATCCATGCAATGTCCTTCATATCTTCCCCTCCACGTTGTGTCTGGCACTTAATTTTTACCCTTTTTTTACAACACCTGTAAGGTGTTTTTTGGCCTCTTTTGGTCCTTTGCACTGCACCTCATTTCTGCCCAGACCACTACCTTGTGGTCAGCCAATTTCCCATTTTTTTTATTTTTTTCAATTTCGTTTCCTTTGATCATATCTCCATCCCAGAGTGTGTGTAAGCCCTTCCTATTTGATTTGGCCTTCAGCGGGGATCAATTCTGGCAAGGCTTGGTGTATGTTGTTCGTGTGGCCCTGCAGTTGTTTGCATGCCATGCCTTTTCATGGCTTTGACTTGTGCAGAGTTTTTTTTTTTTTTTTTTAATGTATCCATGCCATGTACCTCATATCTTCCCCTCCAAGTTGTGTCTGCGTCCTTGATTTTTACCCTATTTTTACAACACCTGTCATGTTTATTTTGGCCACTTTTGGTCCTTTGCACTGCACCTCATTTCTGCCCAGACCACTTTCTTCTAGTCACCAAATTTCCCATTTTTCTTTTTTTTTTTTTTTCAATTTTGTTTTCTTTGATCATATCTCCATCCCAGAGTGTTTGTAAGCCCTTCCTATTTGTTATGGCCTTCAGCGGGGATCAATTCTGGCATGACTTGGTGTATGTTGTCCGTGTGGCCCTGCAGTTGTTTGCATGCCATGCCTTTTCATGGCTTTGACTTGTGCCGAGTTTTTTTTTTTTTTTTTTTAATGTATCCATGCAATGTCCCTCATATCTTCCCCTCCAAGTTGTGTCTGCGTCCTTGATTTTTACCCTATTTTTACAACACCTGTCATGTTTATTTTGGCCACTTTTGGTCCTTTGCACTGCACCTCATTTCTGCCCAGACCACTTTCTTCTAGTCACCAAATTTCCCATTTTTCTTTTTTTTTTTTTTCAATTTTGTTTTCTTTGATCATATCTCCATCCCAGAGTGTTTGTAAGCCCTTCCTATTTGTTATGGCCTTCAGCGGGGATCAATTCTGGCATGACTTGGTGTATGTTGTCCGTGTGGCCCTGCAGTTGTTTCCATGTCATGCCTTTTCATGGCTTTGACTTTGGCTGAGGTTTTTTTTTTTTTTTTTTAATGTATCCATGCAATGTCCTTCATATCTTCCCCTCCAAGTTGTGTCTGGTCCTTAATTTTTACCCTTTTTTTACAACACCTGTAAGGTGTTTTTTGGCCTCTTTTGGTACTTTGCACTGCACCTCATTTCTGCCCAGACCACTACCTTGTGGTCTGCCAATTTCCCATTTTTCTTTTTATTTTTTTCAATTTCGTTTCCTTTGATCATATCTCCATCCCAGAGTGTGTGTAAGCCCTTCCTATTTGTTTTGGCCTTCAGCGGGGATCAATTCTGGCAAGGCTTGGTGTATGTTGTTCGTGTGGCCCTGCAGTTGTTTGCATGCCATGCCTTTTCATGGCTTTGACTTTGGCCGAGGTTTTTTTTTTTCTTTGTTTTTTTTTAAAGTATCCATACAATGTCCCTCATATCTTCCCCTCCAAGTTGTGTCTGCCTCCTTGGATTTTGTTATGCTTTTACAACACCTGTCAGCATACTTTTGGCCTCTTTTGGTCCTTTGCACTGCACCTGGCTTCTGCCCAGACCACTTTCTTCTAGTCACCAAATTTCCCAATTTTCCCTTTTTTGGGGGTTTTTTGCAATTGCATTTCTTTTGATCATATCTCCATTCCAGCGTGTTTGTAAGCCTTTCTTTGCAGGGTCGCAAGATTTCGTTTCCCTTCCCGAAAGGAAATTTCATTTCCTTTCGGGAAGGGAAACGAAATCTTGCGATTTTAATGGGGATCAATTAGACAAGCTTTGGTGCAAGTCCCTGCACTTGTTGGGTTGTCATGCCTTTTCATGGCTTTGGCTCTGGCCGAGATTTTTTTTTTTTCTTTTTATTTTTTAATGTATCCATGCCATGTTCCTCATATCTTCCCCTCCAAGTCGTGTCTGTGTCCTTGGCTTTTGTTTTGCTTTTGCAACACATGTCAGCTTAGTTTTGGCCTCTTTTGGTCCTTTGCACTGCACCTCATTTCTGCCCAGACCACTTCCTTGTGGTCTGCCAATTTCCCATTTTTCTTTTTATTTTTTTCAATTTCGTTTCCTTTGATCATATCTCCATCCCAGAGTTTGTGTAAGCCCTTCCTATTTGTTTTGGCCTTCAGCGGGGATCAATTCTGGCAAGGCTTGGTGTATGTTGTTCATGTGGTCCTGCAATTGTTTGCATTCCATGCCTTTTCATGGCTTTGATTTGTGCCGAGGTTGTTTGTTTTTTTTTTTTAATGTATCCATGCAATGTCCCTCATATCTTCCCCTCCAAGTTGTGTCTGCGTCCTTGATTTTTACCCTATTTTTATAACACCGGTCATATTTACTTTGTCCTCTTTTGGTGCTTTGCACTGCACCTCAATTCTGCACAGACCACTTTCTTCTAGTCACCAAATTTTCCATTTTTCTTTTGTATTTTTTTCAATTTCGTTTCCTTTGATCATATCTCCATCCCAGAGTGTGTGTAAGCCCTTCCTATTTGTTTTAGCCTTCAGCAGGAATCAATTCTGGCAAGGCTTGGTGTATGTTGTTCGTGTGGCCCTGCAGTTGTTTCCATACCATGCCTTTTCATGGCTTTGACTTTGGCCGAGGTTTTTTTTTTTCTTTGTTTTTTTTTAAAGTATCCATGCCATGTCCCTCATATCTTCCTCTCCAAGTTGTGTCTGCCTCCTTGGATTTTGTTATGCTTTTGCAACCCCTGTCAGCATACTTTTGGCCTCTTTTGGTGCTTTGCACTGCACCTGGCTTCTGCTCAGACCACTTTCTTCTAGTCACCAAATTTCCCATTTTTCTTTTTTTTTTTTTTTTCAATTTCGTTTTCTTTGATCATATCTCCATCCCAGAGTGTTTGTAAGCCCTTCCTATTTGTTATGGCCTTCAGCGGGGATCAATTCTGGCAAGGCTTGGTGTATGTTGTTCATGTGGTCCTGCAATTGTTTGCATTCCATGCCTTTTCATGGCTTTGACTTTGGCCGAGGTTTGTTTTTTTTTTTTTAATGTATCCATGCCATGTACCTCATATCTTCCCCTCCAAGTTGTGTCTGCGTCCTTGATATTTACCCTTTTTGTTCAACACCTGTAAGGTGTTTTTTGGCCTCCTTTGGTCCTTTGCACTGCACCTCATTTCTGCCCAGACCACTTTCTTCTAGTCACCAAATTTCCCATTTTTCTTTTTTTTTTTTTTTCAATTTCGTTTCCTTTGATCATATCTCCATCCCAGAGTGTTTGTAAGCCCTTCCTATTTGTTATGGCCTTCAGCAGGAATCAATTCTGGCAAGGCTTGGTGTATGTTGTTGTGTGCCCCTGCAGTTGTTTGCATTCCTTGCCTTTTCATGGCTTTGACTTTGGCCGAGGTTTTTTTTTTTTTTTTTTTTTTTAATGTATCCATGCCATGTCCCTCATATCTTCCCCTCCAAGTTGTGTCTGCCTCCTTGGATTTTGTTATGCTTTTGCAACACCTGTCAGCATACTTTTGGCCTCTTTTGGTGCTTTGCACTGCACCTGGCTTCTGCCCAGACCACTTTCTTCTAGTCACCAAATTTCCCTATTTTCCCTTTTTTGGGGGTTTTTTGCAATTGCATTTCTTTTGATCATATCTCCATTCCAGCGTGTTTGTAAGCCTTTCTTTGCAGGGTCGCAAGATTTCATTTCCCTTCCCGAAAGGAAATTTCATTTCCTTTCGGGAAGGGAAACGAAATCTTGCGATTTTAATGGGGATCAAGTGGACAAGCTTTGGCGCAAGTCCCTGCACTTGTTGGGTTGTCATGCCTTTTCATGGCTTTGGCTCTGGCCGAGATTTTTTTTTTTTCTTTTTATTTTTTAATGTATCCATGCCATGTTCCTCATATCTTCCCCTCCAAGTTGTGTCTGTGTCCTTGGCTTTTGTTTTGCTTTTGCAACACATGTCAGCTTAGTTTTGGACTCTTTTGGTCCTATGCACTGCACCTCATTTCTGCCCAGACCACTTTCTTCTAGTCACCAAATTTCCCATTTTTCTTTTTTTTTTTTTTTAATTTCGTTTCCTTTGATCATATCTCCATCCCAGAGTGTTTGTAAGTCCTTCCTGTTTGCTTTGGCCTTCAGCGGGGATCAGTTCTGGCAAGACTTGGTGTATGTTGTCCGTGTGGCCCTGCAGTTGTTTCCATGCCATGCCTTTTCATGGCTTTGACTTTGGCCGAGGTTTTTTTTTTTTTCTTTTTAAAAGTATCCATGCAATGTCCTTCATATCTTCCCCTCCAAGTTGTGTCTGGCCCTTAATTTTTACCCTTTTTTTACAACACCTGTAAGGTGTTTTTTGGCCTCTTTTGGTCCTTTGCACTGCACCTCATTTCTGCCCAGACCACTACCTTGTGGTCTGCCAATTTCCCATTTTTTTTATTTTTTTCAATTTCGTTTCCTTTGATCATATCTCCATCCCAGAGTGTGTGTAAGCCCTTCCTATTTGATTTGGCCTTCAGCGGGGATCAATTCTGGCAAGGCTTGGTGTATGTTGTTCGTGTGGCCCTGCAGTTGTTTGCATGCCATGCCTTTTCATGGCTTTGACTTGTGCCGAGTTTTTTTTTTTTTTTTTTAATGTATCCATGCAATGTCCTTCATATCTTCCCCTCCAAGTTGTGTCTGCGTCCTTGATTTTTACCCTATTTTTACAACACCTGTCATGTTTATTTTGGCCACTTTTGGTCCTTTGCACTGCACCTCATTTCTGCCCAGACCACTTTCTTCTAGTCACCAAATTTCCCATTTTTCTTTTTTTTTTTTTTTCAATTTTGTTTTCTTTGATCATATCTCCATCCCAGAGTGTTTGTAAGCCCTTCCTATTTGTTATGGCCTTCAGCGGGGATCAATTCTGGCATGACTTGGTGTATGTTGTCCGTGTGGCCCTGCAGTTGTTTCCATGTCATGCCTTTTCATGGCTTTGACTTTGGCTGAGGTTTTTTTTTTTTTTTTTTAATGTATCCATGCAATGTCCTTCATATCTTCCCCTCCAAGTTGTGTCTGGTCCTTAATTTTTACCCTTTTTTTACAACACCTGTAAGGTGTTTTTTGGCCTCTTTTGGTCCTTTGCACTGCACCTCATTTCTGCCCAGACCACTACCTTGTGGTCTGCCAATTTCCCATTTTTCTTTTTATTTTTTTCAATTTCGTTTCCTTTGATCATATCTCCATCCCAGAGTGTGTGTAAGCCCTTCCTATTTGTTTTGGCCTTCAGCGGGGATCAATTCTGGCAAGGCTTGGTGTATGTTGTTCGTGTGGCCCTGCAGTTGTTTGCATGCCATGCCTTTTCATGGCTTTGACTTTGGCCGAGGTTTTTTTTTTTCTTTGTTTTTTTTAAAGTATCCATACAATGTCCCTCATATCTTCCCCTCCAAGTTGTGTCTGCCTCCTTGGATTTTGTTATGCTTTTACAACACCTGTCAGCATACTTTTGGCCTCTTTTGGTCCTTTGCACTGCACCTGGCTTCTGCCCAGACCACTTTCTTCTAGTCACCAAATTTCCCAATTTTCCCTTTTTTGGGGGTTTTTTGCAATTGCATTTCTTTTGATCATATCTCCATTCCAGCGTGTTTGTAAGCCTTTCTTTGCAGGGTCGCAAGATTTCGTTTCCCTTCCCGAAAGGAAATTTCATTTCCTTTCGGGAAGGGAAACGAAATCTTGCGATTTTAATGGGGATCAATTAGACAAGCTTTGGTGCAAGTCCCTGCACTTGTTGGGTTGTCATGCCTTTTCATGGCTTTGGCTCTGGCCGAGATTTTTTTTTTTTCTTTTTATTTTTTAATGTATCCATGCCATGTTCCTCATATCTTCCCCTCCAAGTCGTGTCTGTGTCCTTGGCTTTTGTTTTGCTTTTGCAACACATGTCAGCTTAGTTTTGGCCTCTTTTGGTGCTTTGCACTGCACCTCATTTCTGCCCAGACCACTTCCTTGTGGTCTGCCAATTTCCCATTTTTCTTTTTATTTTTTTCAATTTCGTTTCCTTTGATCATATCTCCATCCCAGAGTGTGTGTAACCCCTTCCTATTTGTTTTGGCCTTCAGCGGGGATCAATTCTGGCAAGGCTTGGTGTATGTTGTTCATGTGGTCCTGCAATTGTTTGCATTCCATGCCTTTTCATGGCTTTGACTTGTGCCGAGTTTTTTTTTTTTTTTTTTTTAATGTATCCATGCAATGTCCCTCATATCTTCCCCTCCAAGTTGTGTCTGCGTCCTTGATTTTTACCCTATTTTTATAACACCGGTCATATTTACTTTGTCCTCTTTTGGTGCTTTGCACTGCACCTCAATTCTGCCCAGACCACTTTCTTCTAGTCACCAAATTTTCCATTTTTCTTTTGTATTTTTTTCAATTTCGTTTCCTTTGATCATATCTCCATCCCAGAGTGTGTGTAAGCCCTTCCTATTTGTTTTAGCCTTCAGCAGGAATCAATTCTGGCAAGGCTTGGTGTATGTTGTTCGTGTGGCCCTGCAGTTGTTTGCATGCCATGCCTTTTCATGGCTTTGACTTTGGCCGAGGTTTTTTTTTTTCTTTGTTTTTTTTTAAAGTATCCATACAATGTCCCTCATATCTTCCTCTCCAAGTTGTGTCTGCCTCCTTGGATTTTGTTATGCTTTTGCAACCCCTGTCAGCATACTTTTGGCCTCTTTTGGTGCTTTGCACTGCACCTGGCTTCTGCTCAGACCACTTTCTTCTAGTCACCAAATTTCCCATTTTTGTTTTTTTTTTTTTTTTTCAATTTCGTTTTCTTTGATCATATCTCCATCCCAGAGTGTTTGTAAGCCCTTCCTATATGTTATGGCCTTCAGCGGGGATCAATTCTGGCAAGGCTTGGTGTATGTTGTTCATGTGGTCCTGCAATTGTTTGCATTCCATGCCTTTTCATGGCTTTGACTTTGGCCGAGGTTTTTTTTTTTTGTTTTTTTTTAATGTATCCATGCAATGTCCCTCATATCTTCCCCTCCAAGTTGTGTCTGCGTCCTTGATATTTACCCTTTTTGTACAACACCTGTAAGGTGTTTTTTGGCCTCCTTTGGTCCTTTGCACTGCTCCTCATTTCTGCCCAGACCACTTTCTTCTAGTCACCAAATTTCCAATTTTTCTTTTTTTTTTTTTTCAATTTCGTTTCCTTTGATCATATCTCCATCTCAGAGTGTTTGTAAGCCCTTCCTATTTGTTATGGCCTTCAGCGGGGATCAATTCTGGCAAGGCTTGGTGTATGTTGTCCGTGTGGCCCTGCAGTTGTTTGCATGCCATGCCTTTTCATGGCTTTGACTTGTGCCGAGTTTTTTTTTTTTTTTTTTTTTAATGTATCCATGCAATGTCCCTCATATCTTCCGCTCCAAGTTGTGTCTGCGTCCTTGGATTTTGTTATGCTTTTGCAACCCCTGTCAGCATACTTTTGTCCTCTTTTGGTGCTTTGCACTGCACCTGGCTGCTGCCCAGACCACTTTCTTCTAGTCACCAAATTTCCCAATTTTCCCTTTTTTGGGGTTTTTTTGCAATTGCATTTCTTTTGATCATATCTCCATTCCAGCGTGTTTGTAAGCCATTCTTTGCAGGGTCGCAAGATTTCGTTTCCCTTCCCGAAAGGAAATTTCATTTCCTTTCGGGAAGGGAAACGAAATCTTGCGATTTTAATGGGGATCAATTAGACAAGCTTTGGTGCAAGTCCCTGCACTTGTTGGGTTGTCATGCCTTTTCATGGCTTTGGCTCTGGCCGAGAATTTTTTTTTTTCTTTTTATTTTTTAATGTATCCATGCCATGTTCCTCATATCTTCCCCTCCAAGTTGTGTCTGTGTCCTTGGCTTTTGTTTTGCTTTTGCAACACATGTCAGCTTAGTTTTGGACTCTTTTGGTCCTATGCACTGCACCTCATTTCTGCCCAGACCACTTTCTTCTAGTCACCAAATTTCCCATTTTTCTTTTTTTTTTTTTTAATTTCGTTTCCTTTGATCATATCTCCATCCCAGAGTGTTTGTAAGCCCTTCCTATTTGCTTTGGCCTTCAGCGGGGATCAGTTCTGGCAAGACTTGGTGTATGTTGTCCGTGTGGCCCTGCAGTTGTTTCCATGCCATGCCTTTTCATGGCTTTGACTTTGGCCGAGGTTTTTTTTTTTTTCTTTTTAAAAGTATCCATGCAATGTCCTTCATATCTTCCCCTCCACGTTGTGTCTGGCACTTAATTTTTACCCTTTTTTTACAACACCTGTAAGGTGTTTTTTGGCCTCTTTTGGTCCTTTGCACTGCACCTCATTTCTGCCCAGACCACTACCTTGTGGTCAGCCAATTTCCCATTTTTTTTATTTTTTTCAATTTCGTTTCCTTTGATCATATCTCCATCCCAGAGTGTGTGTAAGCCCTTCCTATTTGATTTGGCCTTCAGCGGGGATCAATTCTGGCAAGGCTTGGTGTATGTTGTTCGTGTGGCCCTGCAGTTGTTTGCATGCCATGCCTTTTCATGGCTTTGACTTGTGCAGAGTTTTTTTTTTTTTTTTTTAATGTATCCATGCCATGTACCTCATATCTTCCCCTCCAAGTTGTGTCTGCGTCCTTGATTTTTACCCTATTTTTACAACACCTGTCATGTTTATTTTGGCCACTTTTGGTCCTTTGCACTGCACCTCATTTCTGCCCAGACCACTTTCTTCTAGTCACCAAATTTCCCATTTTTCTTTTTTTTTTTTTTTCAATTTTGTTTTCTTTGATCATATCTCCATCCCAGAGTGTTTGTAAGCCCTTCCTATTTGTTATGGCCTTCAGCGGGGATCAATTCTGGCATGACTTGGTGTATGTTGTCCGTGTGGCCCTGCAGTTGTTTGCATGCCATGCCTTTTCATGGCTTTGACTTGTGCCGAGTTTTTTTTTTTTTTTTTTTAATGTATCCATGCAATGTCCCTCATATCTTCCCCTCCAAGTTGTGTCTGCGTCCTTGATTTTTACCCTATTTTTACAACACCTGTCATGTTTATTTTGGCCACTTTTGGTCCTTTGCACTGCACCTCATTTCTGCCCAGACCACTTTCTTCTAGTCACCAAATTTCCCATTTTTCTTTTTTTTTTTTTTCAATTTTGTTTTCTTTGATCATATCTCCATCCCAGAGTGTTTGTAAGCCCTTCCTATTTGTTATGGCCTTCAGCGGGGATCAATTCTGGCAAGGCTTGGTGTATGTTGTCCGTGTGGCCCTGCAGTTGTTTGCATGCCATGCCTTTTCATGGCTTTGACTTGTGCCGAGTTTTTTTTTTTTTTTTTTTTTAATGTATCCATGCAATGTCCCTCATATCTTCCCCTCCAAGTTGTGTCTGCCTCCTTGGATTTTGTTATGCTTTTACAACACCTGTCAGCATACTTTTGGCCTCTTTTGGTGCTTTGCACTGCACCTGGCTTCTGCCCAGACCACTTTCTTCTAGTCACCAAATTTCCCAATTTTCCCTTTTTTGGGGGTTTTTTGCAATTGCATTTCTTTTGATCATATCTCCATTCCAGCGTGTTTGTAAGCCATTCTTTGCAGGGTCGCAAGATTTCGTTTCCCTTCCCGAAAGGAAATTTCATTTCCTTTCGGGAAGGGAAACGAAATCTTGCGATTTTAATGGGGATCAATTAGACAAGCTTTGGTGCAAGTCCCTGCACTTGTTGGGTTGTCATGCCTTTTCATGGCTTTGGCTCTGGCCGAGAATTTTTTTTTTTCTTTTTATTTTTTAATGTATCCATGCCATGTTCCTCATATCTTCCCCTCCAAGTTGTGTCTGTGTCCTTGGCTTTTGTTTTGCTTTTGCAACACATGTCAGCTTAGTTTTGGACTCTTTTGGTCCTATGCACTGCACCTCATTTCTGCCCAGACCACTTTCTTCTAGTCACCAAATTTCCCATTTTTCTTTTTTTTTTTTTTTAATTTCGTTTCCTTTGATCATATCTCCATCCCAGAGTGTTTGTAAGTCCTTCCTATTTGCTTTGGCCTTCAGCGGGGATCAGTTCTGGCAAGACTTGGTGTATGTTGTCCGTGTGGCCCTGCAGTTGTTTCCATGCCATGCCTTTTCATGGCTTTGACTTTGGCCGAGGTTTTTTTTTTTTTCTTTTTAAAAGTATCCATGCAATGTCCTTCATATCTTCCCCTCCACGTTGTGTCTGGCACTTAATTTTTACCCTTTTTTTACAACACCTGTAAGGTGTTTTTTGGCCTCTTTTGGTCCTTTGCACTGCACCTCATTTCTGCCCAGACCACTTCCTTGTGGTCTGCCAATTTCCCATTTTTCTTTTTATTTTTTTCAATTTCGTTTCCTTTGATCATATCTCCATCCCAGAGTTTGTGTAAGCCCTTCCTATTTGTTTTGGCCTTCAGCGGGGATCAATTCTGGCAAGGCTTGGTGTATGTTGTTCATGTGGTCCTGCAATTGTTTGCATTCCATGCCTTTTCATGGCTTTGACTTGTGCCGAGGTTGTTTTTTTTTTTTTTTTAATGTATCCATGCAATGTCCCTCATATCTTCCCCTCCAAGTTGTGTCTGCGTCCTTGATTTTTACCCTATTTTTACAACACCGGTCATATTTACTTTGTCCTCTTTTGGTGCTTTGCACTGCACCTCAATTCTGCACAGACCACTTTCTTCTAGTCACCAAATTTCCCATTTTTCTTTTGTATTTTTTTCAATTTCGTTTCCTTTGATCATATCTCCATCCCAGAGTGTGTGTAAGCCCTTCCTATTTGTTTTAGCCTTCAGCAGGAATCAATTCTGGCAAGGCTTGGTGTATGTTGTTCGTGTGGCCCTGCAGTTGTTTGCATGCCATGCCTTTTCATGGCTTTGACTTTGGCCGAGGTTTTTTTTTTTCTTTGTTTTTTTTTAAAGTATCCATGCCATGTCCCTCATATCTTCCTCTCCAAGTTGTGTCTGCCTCCTTGGATTTTGTTATGCTTTTGCAACCCCTGTCAGCATACTTTTGGCCTCTTTTGGTCCTTTGCACTGCACCTGGCTTCTGCTCAGACCACTTTCTTCTAGTCACCAAATTTCCCATTTTTCTTTTTTTTTTTTTTTTCAATTTCGTTTTCTTTGATCATATCTCCATCCCAGAGTGTTTGTAAGCCCTTCCTATTTGTTATGGCCTTCAGCGGGGATCAATTCTGGCAAGGCTTGGTGTATGTTGTTCATGTGGTCCTGCAATTGTTTGCATTCCATGCCTTTTCATGGCTTTGACTTTGGCCGAGGTTTGTTTTTTTTTTTTTAATGTATCCATGCCATGTACCTCATATCTTCCCCTCCAAGTTGTGTCTGCGTCCTTGATATTTACCCTTTTTGTTCAACACCTGTAAGGTGTTTTTTGGCCTCCTTTGGTCCTTTGCACTGCACCTCATTTCTGCCCAGACCACTTTCTTCTAGTCACCAAATTTCCCATTTTTCTTTTTTTTTTTTTTTCAATTTCGTTTCCTTTGATCATATCTCCATCCCAGAGTGTTTGTAAGCCCTTCCTATTTGTTATGGCCTTCAGCAGGAATCAATTCTGGCAAGGCTTGGTGTATGTTGTTGTGTGCCCCTGCAGTTGTTTGCATTCCTTGCCTTTTCATGGCTTTGACTTTGGCCGAGGTTTTTTTTTTCTTTGTTTTTTTTTAAAGTATCCATACAATGTCCCTCATATCTTCCGCTCCAAGTTGTGTCTGCCTCCTTGGATTTTGTTATGCTTTTGCAACACCTGTCAGCATACTTTTGGCCTCTTTTGGTGCTTTGCACTGCACCTGGCTTCTGCCCAGACCACTTTCTTCTAGTCACCAAATTTCCCAATTTTCCCTTTTTTGGGGGTTTTTTGCAATTGCATTTCTTTTGATCATATCTCCATTCCAGCGTGTTTGTAAGCCTTTCTTTGCAGGGTCGCAAGATTTCGTTTCCCTTCCCGAAAGGAAATTTCATTTCCTTTCGGGAAGGGAAACGAAATCTTGCGATTTTAATGGGGATCAAGTGGACAAGCTTTGGCGCAAGTCCCTGCACTTGTTGGGTTGTCATGCCTTTTCATGGCTTTGGCTCTGGCCGAGATTTTTTTTTTTTCTTTTTATTTTTTAATGTATCCATGCCATGTTCCTCATATCTTCCCCTCCAAGTTGTGTCTGTGTCCTTGGCTTTTGTTTTGCTTTTGCAACACATGTCAGCTTAGTTTTGGACTCTTTTGGTCCTATGCACTGCACCTCATTTCTGCCCAGACCACTTTCTTCTAGTCACCAAATTTCCCATTTTTCTTTTTTTTTTTTTTTAATTTCGTTTCCTTTGATCATATCTCCATCCCAGAGTGTTTGTAAGTCCTTCCTATTTGCTTTGGCCTTCAGCGGGGATCAGTTCTGGCAAGACTTGGTGTATGTTGTCCGTGTGGCCCTGCAGTTGTTTCCATGCCATGCCTTTTCATGGCTTTGACTTTGGCCGAGGTTTTTTTTTTTTTCTTTTTAAAAGTATCCATGCAATGTCCTTCATATCTTCCCCTCCACGTTGTGTCTAGCCCTTAATTTTTACCCTTTTTTTACAACACCTGTAAGGTGTTTTTTGGCCTCTTTTGGTCCTTTGCACTGCACCTCATTTCTGCCCAGACCACTACCTTGTGGTCTGCCAATTTCCCATTTTTTTTATTTTTTTCAATTTCGTTTCCTTTGATCATATCTCCATCCCAGAGTGTGTGTAAGCCCTTCCTATTTGATTTGGCCTTCAGCGGGGATCAATTCTGGCAAGGCTTGGTGTATGTTGTTCGTGTGGCCCTGCAGTTGTTTGCATGCCATGCCTTTTCATGGCTTTGACTTGTGCCGAGTTTTTTTTTTTTTTTTTTAATGTATCCATGCAATGTCCTTCATATCTTCCCCTCCAAGTTGTGTCTGCGTCCTTGATTTTTACCCTATTTTTACAACACCTGTCATGTTTATTTTGGCCACTTTTGGTCCTTTGCACTGCACCTCATTTCTGCCCAGACCACTTTCTTCTAGTCACCAAATTTCCCATTTTTCTTTTTTTTTTTTTTTCAATTTTGTTTTCTTTGATCATATCTCCATCCCAGAGTGTTTGTAAGCCCTTCCTATTTGTTATGGCCTTCAGCGGGGATCAATTCTGGCATGACTTGGTGTATGTTGTCCGTGTGGCCCTGCAGTTGTTTCCATGTCATGCCTTTTCATGGCTTTGACTTTGGCTGAGGTTTTTTTTTTTTTTTTTAATGTATCCATGCAATGTCCTTCATATCTTCCCCTCCAAGTTGTGTCTGGTCCTTAATTTTTACCCTTTTTTTACAACACCTGTAAGGTGTTTTTTGGCCTCTTTTGGTACTTTGCACTGCACCTCATTTCTGCCCAGACCACTACCTTGTGGTCTGCCAATTTCCCATTTTTCTTTTTATTTTTTTCAATTTTGTTTCCTTTGATCATATCTCCATCCCAGAGTGTGTGTAAGCCCTTCCTATTTGTTTTGGCCTTCAGCGGGGATCAATTCTGGCAAGGCTTGGTGTATGTTGTTCGTGTGGCCCTGCAGTTGTTTGCATGCCATGCCTTTTCATGGCTTTGACTTTGGCCGAGGTTTTTTTTTTTCTTTGTTTTTTTTAAAGTATCCATACAATGTCCCTCATATCTTCCCCTCCAAGTTGTGTCTGCCTCCTTGGATTTTGTTATGCTTTTACAACACCTGTCAGCATACTTTTGGCCTCTTTTGGTCCTTTGCACTGCACCTGGCTTCTGCCCAGACCACTTTCTTCTAGTCACCAAATTTCCCAATTTTCCCTTTTTTGGGGGTTTTTTGCAATTGCATTTCTTTTGATCATATCTCCATTCCAGCGTGTTTGTAAGCCTTTCTTTGCAGGGTCGCAAGATTTCGTTTCCCTTCCCGAAAGGAAATTTCATTTCCTTTCGGGAAGGGAAACGAAATCTTGCGATTTTAATGGGGATCAATTAGACAAGCTTTGGTGCAAGTCCCTGCACTTGTTGGGTTGTCATGCCTTTTCATGGCTTTGGCTCTGGCCGAGATTTTTTTTTTTTCTTTTTATTTTTTAATGTATCCATGCCATGTTCCTCATATCTTCCCCTCCAAGTTGTGTCTGTGTCCTTGGCTTTTGTTTTGCTTTTGCAACACATGTCAGCTTAGTTTTGGCCTCTTTTGGTGCTTTGCACTGCACCTCATTTCTGCCCAGACCACTTCCTTGTGGTCTGCCAATTTCCCATTTTTCTTTTTATTTTTTTCAATTTCGTTTCCTTTGATCATATCTCCATCCCAGAGTGTGTGTAACCCCTTCCTATTTGTTTTGGCCTTCAGCGGGGATCAATTCTGGCAAGGCTTGGTGTATGTTGTTCATGTGGTCCTGCAATTGTTTGCATTCCATGCCTTTTCATGGCTTTGACTTGTGCCGAGTTTTTTGTTTTTTTTTTTTTAATGTATCCATGCAATGTCCCTCATACATTCCCCTCCAAGTTCTGTCTGCGTCCTTGATTTTTACCCTATTTTTATAACACCGGTCATATTTACTTTGTCCTCTTTTGGTGCTTTGCACTGCACCTCAATTCTGCCCAGACCACTTTCTTCTAGTCACCAAATTTTCCATTTTTCTTTTGTATTTTTTTCAATTTCGTTTCCTTTGATCATATCTCCATCCCAGAGTGTGTGTAAGCCCTTCCTATTTGTTTTAGCCTTCAGCAGGAATCAATTCTGGCAAGGCTTGGTGTATGTTGTTCGTGTGGCCCTGCAGTTGTTTGCATGCCATGCCTTTTCATGGCTTTGACTTTGGCCGAGGTTTTTTTTTTTCTTTTTTTTTTTTAATGTATCCATGCAATGTCCCTCATATCTTCCCCTCCAAGTTGTGTCTGCGTCCTTGATATTTACCCTTTTTGTACAACACCTGTAAGGTGTTTTTTGGCCTCCTTTGGTCCTTTGCACTGCTCCTCATTTCTGCCCAGACCACTTTCTTCTAGTCACCAAATTTCCCATTTTTCTTTTTTTTTTTTTTCAATTTCGTTTCCTTTGATCATATCTCCATCTCAGAGTGTTTGTAAGCCCTTCCTATTTGTTATGGCCTTCAGCGGGGATCAATTCTGGCAAGGCTTGGTGTATGTTGTCCGTGTGGCCCTGCAGTTGTTTGCATGCCATGCCTTTTCATGGCTTTGACTTGTGCCGAGTTTTTTTTTTTTTTTTTTTTTAATGTATCCATGCAATGTCCCTCATATCTTCCGCTCCAAGTTGTGTCTGCCTCCTTGGATTTTGTTATGCTTTTGCAACCCCTGTCAGCATACTTTTGTCCTCTTTTGGTGCTTTGCACTGCACCTGGCTTCTGCCCAGACCACTTTCTTCTAGTCACCAAATTTCCCAATTTTCCCTTTTTTGGGGGTTTTTTGCAATTGCATTTCTTTTGATCATATCTCCATTCCAGCGTGTTTGTAAGCCTTTCTTTGCAGGGTCGCAAGATTTCGTTTCCCTTCCCTTCATTTCCTTTCGGGAAGGGAAACGAAATCTTGCGATTTTAATGGGGATCAATTGGACAAGCTTTGGCGCAAGTCCCTGCACTTGTTGGGTTGTCATGCCTTTTCATGGCTTTGGCTCTGGCCGAGATTTTTTTTTTTTCTTTTTATTTTTTAATGTATCCATGCCATGTTCCTCATATCTTCCCCTCCAAGTTGTGTCTGTGTCCTTGGCTTTTGTTTAGCTTTTGCAACACATGTCAGCTTAGTTTTGGACTCTTTTGGTCCTATGCACTGCACCTCATTTCTGCCCAGACCACTTTCTTCTAGTCACCAAATTTCCCATTTTTCTTTTTTTTTTTTTTTAATTTCGTTTCCTTTGATCATATCTCCATCCCAGAGTGTTTGTAAGCCCTTCCTATTTGCTTTGGCCTTCAGCGGGGATCAGTTCTGGCAAGACTTGGTGTATGTTGTCCGTGTGGCCCTGCAGTTGTTTCCATGCCATGCCTTTTCATGGCTTTGACTTTGGCCGAGTTTTTTTTTTTTTTCTTTTTAAAAGTATCCATGCAATGTCCTTCATATCTTCCCCTCCACGTTGTGTCTGGCCCTTAATTTTTACCCTTTTTTTACAACACCTGTAAGGTGTTTTTTGGCCTCTTTTGGTCCTTTGCACTGCACCTCATTTCTGCCCAGACCACTTCCTTGTGGTCTGCCAATTTCCCATTTTTCTTTTTATTTTTTTCAATTTCGTTTCCTTTGATCATATCTCCATCCCAGAGTGTGTGTAAGCCCTTCCTATTTGTTTTGGCCTTCAGCGGGGATCAATTCTGGCAAGGCTTGGTGTATGTTGTTCGTGTGGCCCTGCAGTTGTTTGCATGCCATGCCTTTTCATGGCTTTGACTTGTGCCGAGTTTTTTTTTTTTTTTTTTTTAATGTATCCATGCAATGTCCCTCATATCTTCCCCTCCAAGTTGTGTCTGCGTCCTTAATATTTACCCTATTTTTACAACACCTGTCATGTTTATTTTGGCCACTTTTGGTCCTTTGCACTGCACCTCATTTCTGCCCAGACCACTTTCTTCTAGTCACCAAATTTCCCATTTTTCTTTTTTTTTTTTTTTTTCAATTTTGTTTTCTTAGATCATATCTCCATCCCAGAGTGTTTGTAAGCCCTTCCTGTTTGTTATGGCCTTCAGCGGGGATCAATTCTGGCATGACTTGGTGTATGTTGTCCGTGTGGCCCTGCAGTTGTTTCCATGTCATGCCTTTTCATGGCTTTGACTTTGGCCGAGGTTTTTTTTTTTTTTTTTAATGTATCCATGCAATGTCCTTCATATCTTCCCCTCCAAGTTGTGTCTGGTCCTTAATTTTTACCCTTTTTTTACAACACCTGTAAGGTGTTTTTTGGCCTCTTTTGGTACTTTGCACTGCACCTCATTTCTGCCCAGACCACTACCTTGTGGTCTGCCAATTTCCCATTTTTCTTTTTATTTTTTTCAATTTCGTTTCCTTTGATCATATCTCCATCCCAGAGTGTGTGTAAGCCCTTCCTATTTGTTTTGGCCTTCAGCGGGGATCAATTCTGGCAAGGCTTGGTGTATGTTGTTCATGTGGTCTTGCAATTGTTTGCATTCCATGCCTTTTCATGGCTTTGACTTTGGCCGAGGTTTTTTTTTTTCTTTGTTTTTTTTTAAAGTATCCATACAATGTCCCTCATATCTTCCCCTCCAAGTTGTGTCTGCCTCCTTGGATTTTGTTATGCTTTTACAACACCTGTCAGCATACTTTTGGCCTCTTTTGGTCCTTTGCACTGCACCTGGCTTCTGCCCAGACCACTTTCTTCTAGTCACCAAATTTCCCAATTTTCCCTTTTTTGGGGGTTTTTTGCAATTGCATTTCTTTTGATCATATCTCCATTCCAGCGTGTTTGTAAGCCTTTCTTTGCAGGGTCGCAAGATTTCGTTTCCCTTCCCGAAAGGAAATTTCATTTCCTTTCGGAAAGGGAAACGAAATCTTGCGATTTTAATGGGGATCAAGTGGACAAGCTTTGGTGCAAGTCCCTGCACTTGTTGGGTTGTCATGCCTTTTCATGGCTTTGGCTCTGGCCGAGATTTTTTTTTCTTTTTATTTTTTTAATGTATCCATGCCATGTTCCTCATATCTTCCCCTCCAAGTTGTGTCTGTGTCCTTGGCTTTTGTTTTGCTTTTGCAACACATGTCAGCTTAGTTTTGGCCTCTTTTGGTCCTTTGCACTGCACCTCATTTCTGCCCAGACCACTTCCTTGTGGTCTGCCAATTTCCCATTTTTCTTTTTATTTTTTTCAATTTCGTTTCCTTTGATCATATCTCCATCCCAGAGTGTGTGTAAGCCCTTCCTATTTGTTTTAGCCTTCAGCAGGAATCAATTCTGGCAAGGCTTGGTGTATGTTGTTCGTGTGGCCCTGCAGTTGTTTGCATGCCATGCCTTTTCATGGCTTTGACTTTGGCCAAGGTTTTTTTTTTTCTTTGTTTTTTTTTAAAGTATCCATACAATGTCCCTCATATCTTCCTCTCCAAGTTGTGTCTGCCTCCTTGGATTTTGTTATGCTTTTGCAACCCCTGTCAGCATACTTTTGGCCTCTTTTGGTGCTTTGCACTGCACCTGCCTTCTGCTCAGACCACTTTCTTCTAGTCACCAAATTTCCCATTTTTCTTTTTCTTTTTTTTTTTCAATTTCGTTTTCTTTGATCATATCTCCATCCCAGAGTGTTTGTAAGCCCTTCCTATATGTTATGGCCTTCAGCGGGGATCAATTCTGGCAAGGCTTGGTGTATGTTGTTCATGTGGTCCTGCAATTGTTTGCATTCCATGCCTTTTCATGGCTTTGACTTTGGCCGAGGTTTTTTTTTTTTTTTTTTTTTTAATGTATCCATGCAATGTCCCTCATATCTTCCCCTCCAAGTTGTGTCTGCGTCCTTGATATTTACCCTTTTTGTACAACACCTGTAAGGTGTTTTTTGGCCTCCTTTGGTCCTTTGCACTGCACCTCATTTCTGCCCAGACCACTTTCTTCTAGTCACCAAATTTCCCATTTTTCTTTTTTTTTTTTTTTAATTTCGTTTCCTTTGATCATATCTCCATCCCAGAGTGTTTGTAAGTCCTTCCTATTTGCTTTGGCCTTCAGCGGGGATCAGTTCTGGCAAGACTTGGTGTATGTTGTCCGTGTGGCCCTGCAGTTGTTTCCATGCCATGCCTTTTCATGGCTTTGACTTTGGCCGAGGTTTTTTTTTTTTTCTTTTTAAAAGTATCCATGCAATGTCCTTCATATCTTCCCCTCCACGTTGTGTCTGGCCCTTAATTTTTACCCTTTTTTTACAACACCTGTAAGGTGTTTTTTGGCCTCTTTTGGTCCTTTGCACTGCACCTCATTTCTGCCCAGACCACTACCTTGTGGTCTGCCAATTTCCCATTTTTTTTATTTTTTTCAATTTCGTTTCCTTTGATCATATCTCCATCCCAGAGTGTGTGTAAGCCCTTCCTATTTGATTTGGCCTTCAGCGGGGATCAATTCTGGCAAGGCTTGGTGTATGTTGTTCGTGTGGCCCTGCAGTTGTTTGCATGCCATGCCTTTTCATGGCTTTGACTTGTGCCGAGTTTTTTTTTTTTTTTTTTAATGTATCCATGCAATGTCCCTCATATCTTCCCCTCCAAGTTGTGTCTGCGTCCTTGATTTTTACCCTATTTTTACAACACCTGTCATGTTTATTTTGGCCACTTTTGGTCCTTTGCACTGCACCTCATTTCTGCCCAGACCACTTTCTTCTAGTCACCAAATTTCCCATTTTTCTTTTTTTTTTTTTTTTTCAATTTTGTTTTCTTAGATCATATCTCCATCCCAGAGTGTTTGTAAGCCCTTCCTGTTTGTTATGGCCTTCAGCGGGGATCAATTCTGGCATGACTTGGTGTATGTTGTCCGTGTGGCCCTGCAGTTGTTTCCATGTCATGCCTTTTCATGGCTTTGACTTTGGCCGAGGTTTTTTTTTTTTTTTTTAATGTATCCATGCAATATCCTTCATATCTTCCCCTCCAAGTTGTGTCTGTGTCCTTGGCTTTTGTTTTGCTTTTGCAACACATGTCAGCTTAGTTTTGGCCTCTTTTGGTACTTTGCACTGCACCTCATTTCTGCCCAGACCACTACCTTGTGGTCTGCCAATTTCCCATTTTTCTTTTTATTTTTTTCAATTTCGTTTCCTTTGATCATATCTCCATCCCAGAGTGTGTGTAAGCCCTTCCTATTTGTTTTGGCCTTCAGCGGGGATCAATTCTGGCAAGGCTTGGTGTATGTTGTTCATGTGGTCCTGCAATTGTTTGAATTCCATGCCTTTTCATGGCTTTGACTTTGGCCGAGGTTTTTTTTTTTCTTTGTTTTTTTTTAAAGTATCCATACAATGTCCCTCATATCTTCCCCTCCAAGTTGTGTCTGCCTCCTTGGATTTTGTTATGCTTTTACAACACCTGTCAGCATACTTTTGGCCTCTTTTGGTCCTTTGCACTGCACCTGGCTTCTGCCCAGACCACTTTCTTCTAGTCACCAAATTTCCCAATTTTCCCTTTTTTGGGGGTTTTTTGCAATTGCATTTCTTTTGATCATATCTCCATTCCAGCGTGTTTGTAAGCCTTTCTTTGCAGGGTCGCAAGATTTCGTTTCCCTTCCCGAAAGGAAATTTCATTTCCTTTCGGGAAGGGAAACGAAATCTTGCGATTTTAATGGGGATCAATTAGACAAGCTTTGGTGCAAGTCCCTGCACTTGTTGGGTTGTCATGCCTTTTCATGGCTTTGGCTCTGGCCGAGATTTTTTTTTTTTCTTTTTATTTTTTAATGTATCCATGCCATGTTCCTCATATCTTCCCCTCCAAGTCGTGTCTGTGTCCTTGGCTTTTGTTTTGCTTTTGCAACACATGTCAGCTTAGTTTTGGCCTCTTTTGGTGCTTTGCACTGCACCTCATTTCTGCCCAGACCACTTCCTTGTGGTCTGCCAATTTCCCATTTTTCTTTTTATTTTTTTCAATTTCGTTTCCTTTGATCATATCTCCATCCCAGAGTGTGTGTAAGCCCTTCCTATTTGTTTTGGCCTTCAGCGGGGATCAATTCTGGCAAGGCTTGGTGTATGTTGTTCATGTGGTCCTGCAATTGTTTGCATTCCATGCCTTTTCATGGCTTTGACTTGTGCCGAGGTTTTTTTTTTTTTTTTTTTAATGTATCCATGCAATGTCCCTCATATCTTCCCCTCCAAGTTGTGTCTGCGTCCTTGATTTTTACCCTATTTTTATAACACCGGTCATATTTACTTTGTCCTCTTTTGGTGCTTTGCACTGCACCTCAATTCTGCACAGACCACTTTCTTCTAGTCACCAAATTTTCCATTTTTCTTTTGTATTTTTTTCAATTTCGTTTCCTTTGATCATATCTCCATCCCAGAGTGTGTGTAAGCCCTTCCTATTTGCTTTAGCCTTCAGCAGGAATCAATTCTGGCAAGGCTTGGTGTATGTTGTTCGTGTGGCCCTGCAGTTGTTTCCATGCCATGCCTTTTCATGGCTTTGACTTTGGCCGAGGTTTTTTTTTTTCTTTGTTTTTTTTTTAAAGTATCCATACCATGTCCCTCATATCTTCCTCTCCAAGTTGTGTCTGCCTCCTTGGATTTTGTTATGCTTTTGCAACACATGTCAGCATACTTTTGGCCTCTTTTGGTGCTTTGCACTGCACCTGGCTTCTGCTCAGACCACTTTCTTCTAGTCACCAAATTTCCCAATTTTCCCTTTTTTGGGGGTTTTTTGCAATTGCATTTCTTTTGATCATATCTCCATTCCAGCGTGTTTGTAAGCCTTTCTTTGCAGGGTCGCAAGATTTCGTTTCCCTTCCCGAAAGGAAATTTCATTTCCTTTCGGGAAGGGAAACGAAATCTTGCGATTTTAATGGGGATCAAGTGGACAAGCTTTGGTGCAAGTCCCTGCACTTGTTGGGTTGTCATACCTTTTCATGGCTTTGGCTCTGGCCGAGATTTTTTTTTTTTTCTTTTTATTTTTTAATGTATCCATGCCATGTCCCTCCTATCTTCCCCTCCAAGGAGTTGTCTGCGTCCTTGATTTTTACCCTATTTTTACAACACCTGTCAGCATACTTTTGGCCTCTTTTGGTCCTTTGCACTGCACCTCATTTCTGCCCAGACCACTTTCTTCTAGTCACCAAATTTCCCATTTTTCTTTTTTTTTTTTTTCAATTTCGTTTCCTTTGATCATATCTCCATCCCAGAGTGTTTATAAGCCCTTCCTATTTGTTTTGGCCTTCAGCGGGGATCAATTCTGGCAAGGCTTGGTGTATGTTGTTCGTGTGGCCCTGCAGTTGTTTCCATGCCATGCCTTTTCATGGCTTTGACTTTGGCCGAGTTTTTTTTTTTTTTCTTTTTAAAAGTATCCATGCAATGTCCTTCATATCTTCCCCTCCACGTTGTGTCTGGCCCTTAATTTTTACCCTTTTTTTACAACACCTGTAAGGTGTTTTTTGGCCTCTTTTGGTCCTTTGCACTGCACCTCATTTCTGCCCAGACCACTTCCTTGTGGTCTGCCAATTTCCCATTTTTCTTTTTATTTTTTTCAATTTCGTTTTCTTTGATCATATCTCCATCCCAGAGTGTGTGTAAGCCCTTCCTATTTGTTTTGGCCTTCAGCGGGGATCAATTCTGGCAAGGCTTGGTGTATGTTGTTCGTGTGGCCCTGCAGTTGTTTGCATGCCATGCCTTTTCATGGCTTTGACTTGTGCCGAGTTTTTTTTTTTTTTTTTTTAATGTATCCATGCAATGTCCCTCATATCTTCCCCTCCAAGTTGTGTCTGCGTCCTTAATTTTTACCCTATTTTTACAACACCTGTCATGTTTATTTTGGTCACTTTTGGTCCTTTGCACTGCACCTCATTTCTGCCCAGACCACTTTCTTCTAGTCACCAAATTTCCCATTTTTCTTTTTTTTTTTTTTTTTCAATTTTGTTTTCTTAGATCATATCTCCATCCCAGAGTGTTTGTAAGCCCTTCCTGTTTGTTATGGCCTTCAGCGGGGATCAATTCTGGCATGACTTGGTGTATGTTGTCCGTGTGGCCCTGCAGTTGTTTCCATGTCATGCCTTTTCATGGCTTTGACTTTGGCCGAGGTGTTTTTTTTTTTTTTTTAATGTATCCATGCAATGTCCTTCATATCTTCCCCTCCAAGTTGTGTCTGGTCCTTAATTTTTACCCTTTTTTTACAACACCTGTAAGGTGTTTTTTGGCCTCTTTTGGTCCTTTGCACTGCACCTCATTTCTGCCCAGACCACTACCTTGTGGTCTGCCAATTTCCCATTTTTTTTATTTTTTTCAATTTCGTTTCCTTTGATCATATCTCCATCCCAGAGTGTGTGTAAGCCCTTCCTATTTGTTTTGGCCTTCAGCGGGGATCAATTCTGGCAAGGCTTGGTGTATGTTGTTCATGTGGTCCTGCAATTGTTTGCATTCCATGCCTTTTCATGGCTTTGACTTTGGCCGAGGTTTTTTTTTTTCTTTGTTTTTTTTTAAAGTATCCATGCAATGTCCCTCATATCTTCCCGTCCAAGTTGTGTCTGCCTCCTTGGATTTTGTTATGCTTTTACAACACCTGTCAGCATACTTTTGGCCTCTTTTGGTCCTTTGCACTGCACCTGGCTTCTGCCCAGACCACTTTCTTTTAGTCACCAAATTTCCCAATTTTCCCTTTTTTGGGGGTTTTTTGCAATTGCATTTCTTTTGATCATATCTCCATTCCAGCGTGTTTGTAAGCCTTTCTTTGCAGGGTCGCAAGATTTCGTTTCCCTTCCCGAAAGGAAATTTCATTTCCTTTCGGGAAGGGAAACGAAATCTTGCGATTTTAATGGGGATCAATTAGACAAGCTTTGGTGCAAGTCCCTGCACTTGTTGGGTTGTCATGCCTTTTCATGGCTTTGGCTCTGGCCGAGATTTTTTTTTTTTCTTTTTATTTTTTAATGCATCCATGCCATGTTCCTCATATCTTCCCCTCCAAGTTGTGTCTGTGTCCTTGGCTTTTGTTTTGCTTTTGCAACACATGTCAGCTTAGTTTTGGACTCTTTTGGTGCTTTGCACTGCACCTCATTTCTGCCCAGACCACTTCCTTGTGGTCTGCCAATTTCCCATTTTTCTTTTTATTTTTTTCAATTTCGTTTCCTTTGATCATATCTCCATCCCAGAGTGTGTGTAAGCCCTTCCTATTTGTTTTGGCCTTCAGCGGGGATCAATTCTGGCAAGGCTTGGTGTATGTTGTTCATGTGGTCCTGCAATTGTTTGCATTCCATGCCTTTTCATGGCTTTGACTTGTGCCGAGGTTTTTTTTTTTTTTTTTTAAATGTATCCATGCAATGTCCCTCATACATTCCCCTCCAAGTTGTGTCTGCGTCCTTGATTTTTACCCTATTTTTATAACACCGGTCATATTTACTTTGTCCTCTTTTGGTGCTTTGCACTGCACCTCAATTCTGCACAGACCACTTTCTTCTAGTCACCAAATTTTCCATTTTTCTTTTGTATTTTTTTCAATTTCGTTTCCTTTGATCATATCTCCATCCCAGAGTGTGTGTAAGCCCTTCCTATTTGTTTTAGCCTTCAGCAGGAATCAATTCTGGCAAGGCTTGGTGTATGTTGTTCGTGTGGCCCTGCAGTTGTTTGCATGCCATGCCTTTTCATGGCTTTGACTTTGGCCGAGGTTTTTTTTTTTCTTTGTTTTTTTTTAAAGTATCCATACAATGTCCCTCATATCTTCCTCTCCAAGTTGTGTCTGCCTCCTTGGATTTTGTTATGCTTTTGCAACCCCTGTCAGCATACTTTTGGCCTCTTTTGGTGCTTTGCACTGCACCTGCCTTCTGCTCAGACCACTTTCTTCTAGTCACCAAATTTCCCATTTTTCTTTTTCTTTTTTTTTTTCAATTTCGTTTTCTTTGATCATATCTCCATCCCAGAGTGTTTGTAAGCCCTTCCTATATGTTATGGCCTTCAGCGGGGATCAATTCTGGCAAGGCTTGGTGTATGTTGTTCGTGTGGTCCTGCAATTGTTTGCATTCCATGCCTTTTCATGGCTTTGACTTTGGCCGAGGTTTTTTTTTTTTTTTTTTTTTTAATGTATCCATGCAATGTCCCTCATATCTTCCCCTCCAAGTTGTGTCTGCGTCCTTGATATTTACCCTTTTTGTACAACACCTGTAAGGTGTTTTTTGGCCTCCTTTGGTCCTTTGCACTGCACCTCATTTCTGCCCAGACCACTTTCTTCTAGTCACCAAATTTCCCATTTTTCTTTTTTTTTTTTTTCAATTTCGTTTCCTTTGATCATATCTCCATCCCAGAGTGTTTGTAAGCCCTTCCTATTTGTTATGGCCTTCAGCGGGGATCAATTCTGGCAAGGCTTGGTGTAGGTTGTAGTGTGCCCCTGCAGTTGTTTGCATTCCTTGCCTTTTCATGGGTGTGACTTTGGCCGAGGTTTTTTTTTTTTTTTTTTTAATGTATCCATGCCATGTCCCTCATATCTTCCCCTCCAAGTTGTGTCTGCCTCCTTGGATTTTGTTATGCTTTTGCAACACCTGTCAGCATACTTTTGTCCTCTTTTGGTGCTTTGCACTGCACCTGGCTTCTGCCCAGACCACTTTCTTCTAGTCACCAAATTTCCCAATTTTCCCTTTTTTGGGGGTTTTTTGCAATTGCATTTCTTTTGATCATATCTCCATTCCAGCGTGTTTGTAAGCCTTTCTTTGCAGGGTCGCAAGATTTCGTTTCCCTTCCCGAAAGGAAATTTCATTTCCTTTCGGGAAGGGAAACGAAATCTTGCGATTTTAATGGGGATCAAGTGGACAAGCTTTGGCGCAAGTCCCTGCACTTGTTGGGTTGTCATGCCTTTTCATGGCTTTGGCTCTGGCCGAGATTTTTTTTTTTTCTTTTTATTTTTTAATGTATCCATGCCATGTTCCTCATATCTTCCCCTCCAAGTTGTGTCTGTGTCCTTGGCTTTTGTTTTGCTTTTGCAACACATGTCAGCTTAGTTTTGGACTCTTTTGGTCCTATGCACTGCACCTCATTTCTGCCCAGACCACTTTCTTCTAGTCACCAAATTTCCCAGTTTTCTTTTTTTTTTTTTTCAATTTCGTTTCCTTTGATCATATCTCCATCCCAGAGTGTTTGTAAGTCCTTCCTATTTGCTTTGGCCTTCAGCGGGGATCAGTTCTGGCAAGACTTGGTGTATGTTGTCCGTGTGGCCCTGCAGTTGTTTCCATGCCATGCCTTTTCATGGCTTTGACTTTGGCCGAGTTTTTTTTTTTTTTCTTTTTAAAAGTATCCATGCAATGTCCTTCATATCTTCCCCTCCACGTTGTGTCTGGCCCTTAATTTTTACCCTTTTTTTACAACACCTGTAAGGTGTTTTTTGGCCTCTTTTGGTCCTTTGCACTGCACCTCATTTCTGCCCAGACCACTTCCTTGTGGTCTGCCAATTTCCCATTTTTCTTTTTATTTTTTTCAATTTCGTTTTCTTTGATCATATCTCCATCCCAGAGTGTGTGTAAGCC
The DNA here is from genome assembly GCF_027477595.1 of Haemorhous mexicanus. Taxonomy (NCBI): domain Eukaryota; kingdom Metazoa; phylum Chordata; class Aves; order Passeriformes; family Fringillidae; genus Haemorhous; species Haemorhous mexicanus. Next base: position 54,116,653 of record NC_082343.1, read on the forward strand.
CTTCCTATTTGTTTTGGCCTTCAGCGGGGATCAATTCTGGCAAGGCTTGGTGTATGTTGTTCGTGTGGCCCTGCAGTTGTTTGCATGCCATGCCTTTTCATGGCTTTGACTTGTGCCGAGTTTTTTTTTTTTTTTTTTTTAATGTATCCATGCAATGTCCCTCATATCTTCCCCTCCAAGTTGTGTCTGCGTCCTTGATTTTTACCCTATTTTTACAACACCTGTCATGTTTATTTTGGTCACTTTTGGTCCTTTGCACTGCACCTCATTTCTGCCCAGACCACTTTCTTCTAGTCACCAAATTTCCCATTTTTCTTTTTTTTTTTTTTTTTCAATTTTGTTTTCTAAGATCATATCTCCATCCCAGAGTGTTTGTAAGCCCTTCCTGTTTGTTATGGCCTTCAGCGGGGATCAATTCTGGCATGACTTGGTGTATGTTGTCCGTGTGGCCCTGCAGTTGTTTCCATGTCATGCCTTTTCATGGCTTTGACTTTGGCCGAGGTTTTTTTTTTTTTTTTTAATGTATCCATGCAATGTCCTTCATATCTTCCCCTCCAAGTTGTGTCTGGTCCTTAATTTTTACCCTTTTTTTACAACACCTGTAAGGTGTTTTTTGGCCTCTTTTGGTCCTTTGCACTGCACCTCATTTCTGCCCAGACCACTACCTTGTGGTCTGCCAATTTCCCATTTTATTTATTTTTTTCAATTTCGTTTCCTTTGATCATATCTCCATCCCAGAGTGTGTGTAAGCCCTTCCTATTTGTTTTGGCCTTCAGCGGGGATCAATTCTGGCAAGGCTTGGTGTATGTTGTTCATGTGGTCCTGCAATTGTTTGCATTCCATGCCTTTTCATGGCTTTGACTTTGGCCGAGGTTTTTTTTTTTCTTTGTTTTTTTTTAAAGTATCCATACAATGTCCCTCATATCTTCCCGTCCAAGTTGTGTCTGCCTCCTTGGATTTTGTTATGCTTTTACAACACCTGTCAGCATACTTTTGGCCTCTTTTGGTCCTTTGCACTGCACCTGGCTTCTGCCCAGACCACTTTCTTTTAGTCACCAAATTTCCCAATTTTCCCTTTTTTGGGGGTTTTTTGCAATTGCATTTCTTTTGATCATATCTCCATTCCAGCGTGTTTGTAAGCCTTTCTTTGCAGGGTCGCAAGATTTCGTTTCCCTTCCCGAAAGGAAATTTCATTTCCTTTCGGGAAGGGAAACGAAATCTTGCGATTTTAATGGGGATCAATTAGACAAGCTTTGGTGCAAGTCCCTGCACTTGTTGGGTTGTCATGCCTTTTCATGGCTTTGGCTCTGGCCGAGATTTTTTTTTTTTCTTTTTATTTTTTAATGCATCCATGCCATGTTCCTCATATCTTCCCCTCCAAGTTGTGTCTGTGTCCTTGGCTTTTGTTTTGCTTTTGCAACACATGTCAGCTTAGTTTTGGACTCTTTTGGTGCTTTGCACTGCACCTCATTTCTGCCCAGACCACTTCCTTGTGGTCTGCCAATTTCCCATTTTTCTTTTTATTTTTTTCAATTTCGTTTCCTTTGATCATATCTCCATCCCAGAGTGTGTGTAAGCCCTTCCTATTTGTTTTGGCCTTCAGCGGGGATCAATTCTGGCAAGGCTTGGTGTATGTTGTTCATGTGGTCCTGCAATTGTTTGCATTCCATGCCTTTTCATGGCTTTGACTTGTGCCGAGGTTTTTTTTTTTTTTTTTTTAATGTATCCATGCAATGTCCCTCATACATTCCCCTCCAAGTTGTGTCTGCGTCCTTGATTTTTACCCTATTTTTATAACACCGGTCATATTTACTTTGTCCTCTTTTGGTGCTTTGCACTGCACCTCAATTCTGCCCAGACCACTTTCTTCTAGTCACCAAATTTTCCATTTTTCTTTTGTATTTTTTTCAATTTCGTTTCCTTTGATCATATCTCCATCCCAGAGTGTGTGTAAGCCCTTCCTATTTGTTTTAGCCTTCAGCAGGAATCAATTCTGGCAAGGCTTGGTGTATGTTGTTCGTGTGGCCCTGCAGTTGTTTGCATGCCATGCCTTTTCATGGCTTTGACTTTGGCCGAGGTTTTTTTTTTTCTTTGTTTTTTTTTAAAGTATCCATACAATGTCCCTCATATCTTCCTCTCCAAGTTGTGTCTGCCTCCTTGGATTTTGTTATGCTTTTGCAACCCCTGTCAGCATACTTTTGGCCTCTTTTGGTGCTTTGCACTGCACCTGCCTTTTGCTCAGACCACTTTCTTCTGGTCACCAAATTTCCCATTTTTCTTTTTTTTTTTTTTTTCAATTTCGTTTTCTTTGATCATATCTCCATCCCAGAGTGTTTGTAAGCCCTTCCTATTTGTTATGGCCTTCAGCGGGGATCAATTCTGGCAAGGCTTGGTGTATGTTGTTCATGTGGTCCTGCAATTGTTTGCATTCCATGCCTTTTCATGGCTTTGACTTTGGCCGAGGTTTTTTTTTTTTTTTTTTTTTAATGTATCCATGCAATGTCCCTCATATCTTCCCCTCCAAGTTGTGTCTGCGTCCTTGATATTTACCCTTTTTGTACAACACCTGTAAGGTGTTTTTTGGCCTCCTTTGGTCCTTTGCACTGCACCTCATTTCTGCCCAGACCACTTTCTTCTAGTCACCAAATTTCCCATTTTTCTTTTTTTTTTTTTTCAATTTCGTTTCCTTTGATCATATCTCCATCCCAGAGTGTTTGTAAGCCCTTCCTATTTGTTATGGCCTTCAGCGGGGATCAATTCTGGCAAGGCTTGGTGTAGGTTGTTGTGTGCCCCTGCAGTTGTTTGCATTCCTTGCCTTTTCATGGCTTTGACTTTGGCCGAGGTTTTTTTTTTTTTTTTTTTTTTAATGTATCCATGCCATGTCCCTCATATCTTCCCCTCCAAGTTGTGTCTGCCTCCTTGGATTTTGTTATGCTTTTGCAACACCTGTCAGCATACTTTTGGCCTCTTTTGGTGCTTTGCACTGCACCTGGCTTCTGCCCAGACCACTTTCTTCTAGTCACCAAATTTCCCAATTTTCCCTTTTTTGGGGGTTTTTTGCAATTGCATTTCTTTTGATCATATCTCCATTCCAGCGTGTTTGTAAGCCTTTCTTTGCAGGGTCGCAAGATTTCGTTTCCCTTCCCGAAAGGAAATTTCATTTCCTTTCGGGAAGGGAAACGAAATCTTGCGATTTTAATGGGGATCAATTGGACAAGCTTTGGCGCAAGTCCCTGCACTTGTTGGGTTGTCATGCCTTTTCATGGCTTTGGCTCTGGCCGAGATTTTTTTTTTTTTCTTTTTATTTTTTAATGTATCCATGCCATGTTCCTCATATCTTCCCCTCCAAGTTGTGTCTGTGTCCTTGGCTTTTGTTTTGCTTTTGCAACACATGTCAGCTTAGTTTTGGACTCTTTTGGTCCTATGCACTGCACCTCATTTCTGCCCAGACCACTTTCTTCTAGTCACCAAATTTCCCATTTTTCTTTTTTTTTTTTTTCAATTTCGTTTCCTTTGATCATATCTCCATCCCAGAGTGTTTGTAAGTCCTTCCTATTTGCTTTGGCCTTCAGCAGGGATCAATTCTGGCAAGACTTGGTGTATGTTGTCCGTGTGGCCCTGCAGTTGTTTCCATGCCATGCCTTTTCATGGCTTTGACTTTGGCCGAGTTTTTTTTTTTTTTCTTTTTAAAAGTATCCATGCAATGTCCTTCATATCTTCCCCTCCACGTTGTGTCTGGCCCTTAATTTTTACCCTTTTTTTACAACACCTGTAAGGTGTTTTTTGGCCACTTTTGGTCCTTTGCACTGCACCTCATTTCTGCCCAGACCACTTTCTTCTAGTCACCAAATTTCCCATTTTTCTTTTTTTTTTTTTTTTTTCAATTTCGTTTCCTTTGATCATATCTCCATCCCAGAGTGTTTGTAAGCCCTTCCTATTTGTTATGGCCTTCAGCGGGGATCAATTCTGGCATGACTTGGTGTATGTTGTCCGTGTGGCCCTGCAGTTGTTTCCATGTCATGCCTTTTCATGGCTTTGACTTTGGCCGAGGTTTTTTTTTTTTTTTTTTAATGTATCCATGCAATGTCCTTCATATCTTCCCCTCCAAGTTGTGTCTGGTCCTTAATTTTTACCCTTTTTTTACAACACCTGTAAGGTGTTTTTTGGCCTCTTTTGGTACTTTGCACTGCACCTCATTTCTGCCCAGACCACTACCTTGTGGTCTGCCAATTTCCCATTTTTCTTTTTATTTTTTTCAATTTCGTTTCCTTTGATCATATCTCCATCCCAGAGTGTGTGTAAGCCCTTCCTATTTGTTTTGGCCTTCAGCGGGGATCAATTCTGGCAAGGCTTGGTGTATGTTGTTCATGTGGTCCTGCAATTGTTTGCATTCCATGCCTTTTCATGGCTTTGACTTGTGCCGAGGTTTTTTTTTTTCTTTGTTTTTTTTTAAAGTATCCATACAATGTCCCTCATATCTTCCCCTCCAAGTTGTGTCTGCCTCCTTGGATTTTGTTATGCTTTTACAACACCTGTCAGCATACTTTTGGCCTCTTTTGGTCCTTTGCACTGCACCTGGCTTCTGCCCAGACCACTTTCTTCTAGTCACCAAATTTCCCAATTTTCCCTTTTTTGGGGGTTTTTTGCAATTGCATTTCTTTTGATCATATCTCCATTCCAGCGTGTTTGTAAGCCTTTCTTTGCAGGGTCGCAAGATTTCGTTTCCCTTCCCGAAAGGAAATTTCATTTCCTTTCGGGAAGGGAAACGAAATCTTGCGATTTTAATGGGGATCAATTAGACAAGCTTTGGTGCAAGTCCCTGCACTTGTTGGGTTGTCATGCCTTTTCATGGCTTTGGCTCTGGCCGAGATTTTTTTTTTTTCTTTTTATTTTTTAATGCATCCATGCCATGTTCCTCATATCTTCCCCTCCAAGTTGTGTCTGTGTCCTTGGCTTTTGTTTTGCTTTTGCAACACATGTCAGCTTAGTTTTGGACTCTTTTGGTGCTTTGCACTGCACCTCATTTCTGCCCAGACCACTTCCTTGTGGTCTGCCAATTTCCCATTTTTCTTTTTATTTTTTTCAATTTCGTTTCCTTTGATCATATCTCCATCCCAGAGTGTGTGTAAGCCCTTCCTATTTGTTTTGGCCCTCAGCGGGGATCAATTCTGGCAAGGCTTGGTGTATGTTGTTCATGTGGTCCTGCAATTGTTTGCATTCCATGCCTTTTCATGGCTTTGACTTTGGCCGAGGTTTTTTTTTTTCTTTGTTTTTTTTTAAAGTATCCATACAATGTCCCTCATATCTTCCCCTCCAAGTTGTGTCTGCCTCCTTGGATTTTGTTATGCTTTTACAACACCTGTCAGCATACTTTTGGCCTCTTTTGGTCCTTTGCACTGCACCTGGCTTCTGCCCAGACCACTTTCTTCTAGTCACCAAATTTCCCAATTTTCCCTTTTTTGGGGGTTTTTTGCAATTGCATTTCTTTTGATCATATCTCCATTCCAGCGTGTTTGTAAGCCTTTCTTTGCAGGGTCGCAAGATTTCGTTTCCCTTCCCGAAAGGAAATTTCATTTCCTTTCGGGAAGGGAAACGAAATCTTGCGATTTTAATGGGGATCAATTAGACAAGCTTTGGTGCAAGTCCCTGCACTTGTTGGGTTGTCATGCCTTTTCATGGCTTTGGCTCTGGCCGAGATTTTTTTTTTTTCTTTTTATTTTTTAATGCATCCATGCCATGTTCTTCATATCTTCCCCTCCAAGTTGTGTCTGTGTCCTTGGCTTTTGTTTTGCTTTTGCAACACATGTCAGCTTAGTTTTGGACTCTTTTGGTGCTTTGCACTGCACCTCATTTCTGCCCAGACCACTTTCTTCTAGTCACCAAATTTCCCAGTTTTCTTTTTTTTTTTTTTCAATTTCGTTTCCTTTGATCATATCTCCATCCCAGAGTGTTTGTAAGTCCTTCCTATTTGCTTTGGCCTTCAGCGGGGATCAGTTCTGGCAAGACTTGGTGTATGTTGTCCGTGTGGCCCTGCAGTTGTTTCCATGCCATGCCTTTTCATGGCTTTGACTTTGGCCGAGTTTTTTTTTTTTTTCTTTTTAAAAGTATCCATGCAATGTCCTTCATATCTTCCCATCCACGTTGTGTCTGGCACTTAATTTTTACCCTTTTTTTACAACACCTGTAAGGTGTTTTTTGGCCTCTTTTGGTCCTTTGCACTGCACCTCATTTCTGCCCAGACCACTTCCTTGTGGTCTGCCAATTTCCCATTTTTCTTTTTATTTTTTTCAATTTCGTTTCCTTTGATCATATCTCCATCCCAGAGTGTGTGTAAGCCCTTCCTATTTGTTTTGGCCTTCAGCGGGGATCAATTCTGGCAAGGCTTGGTGTATGTTGTTCGTGTGGCCCTGCAGTTGTTTGCATGCCATGCCTTTTCATGGCTTTGACTTTGGCCGAGGTTTTTTTTTTTTTTTTTTTTTTAATGTATCCATGCAATGTCCCTCATATCTTCCCCTCCAAGTTGTGTCTGCGTCCTTGATTTTTACCCTATTTTTATAACACCGGTCATATTTACTTTGTCCTCTTTTGGTGCTTTGCACTGCACCTCAATTCTGCACAGACCACTTTCTTCTAGTCACCAAATTTTCCATTTTTCTTTTGTATTTTTTTCAATTTCGTTTCCTTTGATCATATCTCCATCCCAGAGTGTGTGTAAGCCCTTCCTATTTGTTTTGGCCTTCAGCGGGGATCAATTCTGGCAAGGCTTGGTGTATGTTGTTGTGTGCGGCCCTGCAGTTGTTTGCATGCCATGCCTTTTCATGGCTTTGACTTTGGCCGAGGTTTTTTTTTTTCTTTGTTTTTTTTTAAAGTATCCATGCCATGTCCCTCATATCTTCCTCTCCAAGTTGTGTCTGCCTCCTTGGATTTTGTTATGCTTTTGCAACCCCTGTCAGCATACTTTTGGCCTCTTTTGGTGCTTTGCACTGCACCTGGCTTCTGCTCAGACCACTTTCTTCTAGTCACCAAATTTCCCATTTTTCTTTTTTTTTTTTTTTTCAATTTCGTTTTCTTTGATCATATCTCCATCCCAGAGTGTTTGTAAGCCCTTCCTATATGTTATGGCCTTCAGCGGGGATCAATTCTGGCAAGGCTTGGTGTATGTTGTTCGTGTGGCCCTGCAGTTGTTTGCATGCCATGCCTTTTCATGGCTTTGACTTGTGCCGAGTTTTTTTTTTTTTTTTTTTAATGTATCCATGCAATGTCCCTCATATCTTCCCCTCCAAGTTGTGTCTGCGTCCTTAATTTTTACCCTATTTTTACAACACCTGTCATGTTTATTTTGGCCACTTTTGGTCCTTTGCACTGCACCTCATTTCTGCCCAGACCACTTTCTTCTAGTCACCAAATTTCCCATTTTTCTTTTTTTTTTTTTTTTCAATTTTGTTTTCTAAGATCATATCTCCATCCCAGAGTGTTTGTAAGCCCTTCCTGTTTGTTATGGCCTTCAGCGGGGATCAATTCTGGCATGACTTGGTGTATGTTGTCCGTGTGGCCCTGCAGTTGTTTCCATGTCATGCCTTTTCATGGCTTTGACTTTGGCCGAGGTTTTTTTTTTTTTTTTTAATGTATCCATGCAATGTCCTTCATATCTTCCCCTCCAAGTTGTGTCTGGTCCTTAATTTTTACCCTTTTTTTACAACACCTGTAAGGTGTTTTTTGGCCTCTTTTGGTACTTTGCACTGCACCTCATTTCTGCCCAGACCACTACCTTGTGGTCTGCCAATTTCCCATTTTTCTTTTTATTTTTTTCAATTTCGTTTCCTTTGATCATATCTCCATCCCAGAGTGTGTGTAAGCCCTTCCTATTTGTTTTGGCCCTCAGCGGGGATCAATTCTGGCAAGGCTTGGTGTATGTTGTTCATGTGGTCCTGCAATTGTTTGCATTCCATGCCTTTTCATGGCTTTGACTTTGGCCGAGGTTTTTTTTTTTCTTTGTTTTTTTTTAAAGTATCCATACAATGTCCCTCATATCTTCCCCTCCAAGTTGTGTCTGCCTCCTTGGATTTTGTTATGCTTTTACAACACCTGTCAGCATACTTTTGGCCTCTTTTGGTCCTTTGCACTGCACCTGGCTTCTGCCCAGACCACTTTCTTCTAGTCACCAAATTTCCCAATTTTCCCTTTTTTGGGGGTTTTTTGCAATTGCATTTCTTTTGATCATATCTCCATTCCAGCGTGTTTGTAAGCCTTTCTTTGCAGGGTCGCAAGATTTCGTTTCCCTTCCCGAAAGGAAATTTCATTTCCTTTCGGGAAGGGAAACGAAATCTTGCGATTTTAATGGGGATCAATTAGACAAGCTTTGGTGCAAGTCCCTGCACTTGTTGGGTTGTCATGCCTTTTCATGGCTTTGGCTCTGGCCGAGATTTTTTTTTTTTCTTTTTATTTTTTAATGTATCCATGCCATGTTCCTCATATCTTCCCCTCCAAGTTGTGTCTGTGTCCTTGGCTTTTGTTTTGCTTTTGCAACACATGTCAGCTTAGTTTTGGCCTCTTTTGGTGCTTTGCACTGCACCTCATTTCTGCCCAGACCACTTCCTTGTGGTCTGCCAATTTCCCATTTTTCTTTTTATTTTTTTCAATTTCGTTTCCTTTGATCATATCTCCATCCCAGAGTGTGTGTAAGCCCTTCCTATTTGTTTTGGCCTTCAGCGGGGATCAATTCTGGCAAGGCTTGGTGTATGTTGTTCATGTGGTCCTGCAATTGTTTGCATTCCATGCCTTTTCATGGCTTTTACTTGTGCCGAGGTTTTTTTTTTTTTTTTTTTAATGTATCCATGCAATGTCCCTCATATCTTCCCCTCCAAGTTGTGTCTGCGTCCTTGATTTTTACCCTATTTTTACAACACCTGTCATGTTTATTTTGGCCTCTTTTGGTCCTTTGCACTGCACCTGGCTTCTGCTCAGACCACTTTCTTCTAGTCACCAAATTTCCCATTTTTCTTTTTTTTTTTTTTTCAATTTCGTTTCCTTTGATCGTATCTCCATCCCAGAGTGTTTGTAAGCCCTTCCTATTTGTTATGGCATTCAGCGGGGATCAATTCTGGCAAGGCTTGGTGTATGTTGTTCATGTGGTCCTGCAATTGTTTGCATTCCATGCCTTTTCATGGCTTTGACTTTGGCCGAGGTTTTTTTTTTTTTTTTTTTTAATGTATCCATGCCATGTCCCTCATATCTTCCCCTCCAAGTTGTGTCTGCGTCCTTGATATTTACCCTTTTTGTTCAACACCTGTAAGGTGTTTTTTGGCCTCCTTTGGTCCTTTGCACTGCACCTCATTTCTGCCCAGACCACTTTCTTCTAGTCACCAAATTTCCCATTTTTCTTTTTTTTTTTTTTCAATTTCGTTTCCTTTGATCATATCTCCATCCCAGAGTGTTTGTAAGCCCTTCCTATTTGTTATGGCCTTCAGCGGGGATCAATTCTGGCAAGGCTTGGTGTATGTTGTTGTGTGCCCCTGCAGTTGTTTGCATTCCTTGCCTTTTCATGGGTGTGACTTTGGCCAAGGTTTTTTTTTTTTTTTTTTTTTTTTTTAATGTATCCATACAATGTCCCTCATATCTTCCTCTCCAAGTTGTGTCTGCCTCCTTGGATTTTGTTATGCTTTTGCAACACCTGTCAGCATACTTTTGGCCTCTTTTGGTGCTTTGCACTGCACCTGGCTTCTACCCAGACAACTTTCTTCTAGTCACCAAATTTCCCAATTTTCCCTTTTTTGGGGGTTTTTTGCAATTGCATTTCTTTTGATCATATCTCCATTCCAGCGTGTTTGTAAGCCTTTCTTTGCAGGGTCACAAGATTTCGTTTCCCTTCCCGAAAGGAAATTTCATTTCCTTTCGGGAAGGGAAACGAAATCTTGCGATTTTAATGGGGATCAAGTGGACAAGCTTTGGCGCAAGTCCCTGCACTTGTTGGGTTGTCATGCCTTTTCATGGCTTTGGCTCTGGCCGAGATTTTTTTTTTTCTTTTTATTTTTTAATGTATCCATGCCATGTTCCTCATATCTTCCCCTCCAAGTTGTGTCTGTGTCCTTGGCTTTTGTTTTGCTTTTGCAACACATGTCAGCTTAGTTTTGGACTCTTTTGGTCCTATGCACTGCACCTCATTTCTGCCCAGACCACTTTCTTCTAGTCACCAAATTTCCCAGTTTTTTTTTTTTTTTCAATTTCGTTTCCTTTGATCATATCTCCATCCCAGAATGTTTGTAAGTCCTTCTTATTTGTTTTGGCCTTCAGCGGGGATCAATTCTGGCAAGGCTTGGTGTATGTTGTTCGTGTGGTCCTGCAGTTGTTTGCATGACATGCCTTTTCATGGCTTTGACTTGTGCCGAGTTTTTTTTTTTTTTTTTAATGTATCCATGCAATGTCCCTCATATCTTCCCCTCCAAGTTGTGTCTGCGTCCTTGATTTTTACCCTATTTTTATAACACCGGTCATATTTACTTTGTCCTCTTTTGGTGCTTTGCACTGCACCTCAATTCTTCACAGACCACTTTCTTCTAGTCACCAAATTTTCCATTTTTCTTTTGTATTTTTTTCAATTTCGTTTCCTTTGATCATATCTCCATCCCAGAGTGTGTGTAAGCCCTTCCTATTTGTTTTAGCCTTCAGCAGGAATCAATTCTGGCAAGGCTTGGTGTATGTTGCTCGTGTGGCCCTGCAGTTGTTTCCATGCCATGCCTTTTCATGGGTGTGACTTTGGCCGAGGTTTTTTTTTTTTTTTTTTTTTAATGTATCCATGCAATGTCCCTCATATTTTCCCCTCCAAGTTGTATCTGCGTCCTTGATTTTTACCCTATTTTTACAACACCTGTCATGTTTATTTTGGCCTCTTTTGGTCCTTTGCACTGCAACTCTTTCTGCCCAGACCACTTTCTTCTAGTCACCAAATTTCCCATTTTTCTTTTTTTTTTTTTTTCAATTTCAATTTCTTTGATCATATCTCCATCCCAGAGTGTGTGTAAGCCCTTCCTATTTGTTTTGGCCTTCAGCGGGGATCAATTCTGGCAAGGCTTGGTGTATGTTGTCCGTGTGGCCCTGCAGTTGTTTGCATGCCATGCCTTTTCATGGCTTTGACTTTGGCCGAGGTTTTTTTTTTTTTTTTTTTTAATGTATCCATGCAATGTCCTTCATATCTTCCCCTCCAAGTTGTGTCTGGTCCTTAATTTTTACCCTTTTTTTACAACACCTGGCAGGTGTTTTTTGGCCTCTTTTGGTCCTTTGCACTGCACCTCATTTCTGCCCAGACCACTACCTTGTAGTCAGCAAATTTCCCATTTTTCTTTTTATTTTTTTCAATTTCGTTTCCTTTGATCATATCTCCATCCCAGAGTGTGTGTAAGCCCTTCCTATTTGTTTTGGCCTTCAGCGGGGATCAATTCTGGCAAGGCTTGGTGTATGTTGTTCATGTGGTCCTGCAATTGTTTGCATGCCATGCCTTTTCATGGCTTTGACTTGTGCCGAGGTTGTTTTTTTTTTTTTTTTAATGTATCCGTGCAATGTCCCTCATATCTTCCCCTCCAAGTTGTGTCTGCGTCCTTGATTTTTACCCTATTTTTATAACACCCGTCATATTTACTTTGTCCTCTTTTGGTGCTTTGCACTGCACCTCAATTCTGCCCAGACCACTTGCTTCTAGTCACCAAATTTCCCATTTTTCTTTTGTATTTTTTTCAATTTCGTTTTCTTTGATCATATCTCCATCCCAGAGTGTTTGTAAGCCCTTCCTATTTGTTATGGCCTTCAGCGGGGATCAATTCTTGCAAGACTTGGTGTATGTTGTTCGTGTGGCCCTGCAGTTCTTTCCATGCCATGCCTTTTCATGGCTTTGACTTTGGCCGAGGTTTTTTTTTTTCTTTGTTTTTTTTTAAAGTATCCATGCCATGTCCCTCATATCTTCCTCTCCAAGTTGTGTCTGCCTCCTTGGAATTTGTTATGGTTTTGCAACCCCTGTCAGCATACTTTTGGCCTCTTTTGGTGCTTTGCACTGCACCTGGCTTCTGCCCAGACCACTTTCTTCTAGTCACCAAATTTCCCAATTTTCCCTTTTTTGGGGGTTTTTTGCAATTGCATTTCTTTTGATCATATCTCCATTCCAGCGTGTTTGTAAGCCTTTCTTTGCAGGGTCGCAAGATTTCGTTTCCCTTCCCGAAAGGAAATTTCATTTCCTTTCGGGAAGGGAAACGAAATCTTGCGATTTTAATGGGGATCAATTGGACAAGCTTTGGTGCAAGTCCCTGCACTTGTTGGGTTGTCATGCCTTTTCATGGCTTTGGCTCTGGCCGAGATTTTTTTTTTTTCTTTGTTTTTTTTAATGTATCCATGCCATGTTCCTCATATCTTCCCCTCCAAGTTGTGTCTGTGTCCTTGGCTTTTGTTTTGCTTTTGCAACACATGTCAGCTTAGTTTTGGACTCTTTTGGTGCTTTGCACTGCACCTCATTTCTGCCCAGACCACTTCCTTGTGGTCTGCCAATTTCCCATTTTTCTTTTTATTTTTTTCAATTTCGTTTCCTTTGATCATATCTCCATCCCAGAGTGTGTGTAAGCCCTTCCTATTTGTTTTGGCCTTCAGCGGGGATCAATTCTGGCAAGGCTTGGTGTATGTTGTTCGTGTGGCCCTGCAGTTGTTTGCATGCCATGCCTTTTCATGGCTTTGACTTGTGCCGAGTTTTTTTTTTTTTTTTTTTTAATGTATCCATGCAATGTCCCTCATATCTTCCCCTCCAAGTTGTGTCTGCGTCCTTGATTTTTACCCTATTTTTACAACACCGGTCATATTTACTTTGTCCTCTTTTGGTGCTTTGCACTGCACCTCAATTCTGCACAGACCACTTTCTTCTAGTCACCAAATTTTCCATTTTTCTTTTGTATTTTTTTCAATTTCGTTTCCTTTGATCATATCTCCATCCCAGAGTGTGTGTAAGCCCTTCCTATTTGTTTTAGCCTTCAGCAGGAATCAATTCTGTCATGACTTGGTGTAGGTTGTTCGTGTGGCCCTGCAGTTGTTTCCATGTCATGCCTTTTCATGGCTTTGACTTGTGCCGAGTTTTTTTTTTTTTTTTTTTTTAATGTATCCGTGCAATGTCCCTCATATCTTCCGCTCCAAGTTGTGTCTGCCTCCTTGATATTTACCCTTTTTTTACAACACCTGGCAGGTATTTTTGGCCTCTTTTGGTCCTTTGCACTGCACCTCATTTCTGCCCAGACCACTTTCTTCTAGTCACCAAATTTCCCAGTTTTCTTTTTTTTTTTTTTTCAATTTCGTTTCCTTTGATCATATCTCCATCCCAGAATGTTTGTAAGTCCTTCTTATTTGTTTTGGCCTTCAGCGGGGATCAATTCTGGCAAGGCTTGGTGTATGTTGTTCATGTGGTCCTGCAGTTGTTTGCATGCCATGCCTTTTCATGGCTTTGACTTGTGCCGAGTTTTTTTTTTTTTTTTTTAATGTATCCATGCAATGTCCCTCATATCTTCCCCTCCAAGTTGTGTCTGCGTCCTTGATTTTTACCCTATTTTTATAACACCGGTCATATTTACTTTGTCCTCTTTTGGTGCTTTGCACTGCACCTCAATTCTGCCCAGACCACTTTCTTCTAGTCACCAAATTTTCCATTTTTCTTTTTTTTTTTTTTCAATTTCAATTTCTTTGATCATATCTCCATCCCAGAGTGTGTGTAAGCCCTTCCTATTTGTTTTAGCCTTCAGCAGGAATCAATTCTGTCATGACTTGGTGTAGGTTGCTCGTGTGGCCCTGCAGTTGTTTCCATGCCATGCCTTTTCATGGGTGTGACTTTGGCCGAGGTTTTTTTTTTTTTTTTTTTTAATGTATCCATGCAATGTCCCTCATATTTTCCCCTCCAAGTTGTATCTGCGTCCTTGATTTTTACCCTATTTTTACAACACCTGTCATGTTTATTTTGGCCTCTTTTGGTCCTTTGCACTGCAACTCTTTCTGCCCAGACCACTTTCTTCTAGTCAGCAAATTTCCCATTTTTCTTTTTTTTTTTTTTTCAATTTCAATTTCTTTGATCATATCTCCATCCCAGAGTGTTTGTAAGCCCTTCCTATTTGTTATGGCCTTCAGCGGGGATCACTTCTGGCAAGGCTTGGTGTATGTTGTCCGTGTGGCCCTGCAGTTGTTTGCATGCCATGCCTTTTCATGGCTTTGACTTTGGCCGAGGTTTTTTTTTATTTTTTTTTAATGTATCCATGCAATGTCCTTCATATCTTCCCCTCCAAGTTGTGTCTGGTCCTTAATTTTTACCCTTTTTTTACAACACCTGTAAGGTGTTTTTTGGCCTCTTTTGGTCCTTTGCACTGCACCTCATTTCTGCCCAGACCACTACCTTGTGGTCTGCCAATTTCCCATTTTTCTTTTTTTTTTTTTCAATTTCGTTTCCTTTGATCATATCTCCATCCCAGAGTGTGTGTAAGCCCTTCCTATTTGTTTTGGCCTTCAGCGGGGATCAATTCTGGCAAGGCTTGGTGTATGTTGTTCATGTGGTCCTGCAATTGTTTGCATGCCATGCCTTTTCATGGCTTTGACTTGTGCCGAGTTTTTTGTTTTTTTTTTTTTAATGTATCCATGCAATGTCCCTCATATCTTCCCCTCCAAGTTGTGTCTGCGTCCTTGATTTTTACCCTATTTTTGCAACACCTGTCATGTTTATTTTGGCCTCTTTTGGTCCTTTGCACTGCACCTCATTTCTGCCCAGACCACTTTCTTCTAGTCACCAAATTTCCCATTTTTCTTTTTTTTTTTTTCAATTTCGTTTCCTTTGATCATATCTCCATCCCAGAGTGTTTATAAGCCCTTCCTATTTGTTTTGGCCTTCAGCGGGGATCAATTCTGGCAAGGCTTGGTGTATGTTGTTCGTGTGGCCCTGCAGTTGTTTGCATGCCATGCCTTTTCATGGCTTTGACTTTGGCCGAGGTTTTTTTTTTTCTTTGTTTTTTTTTAAAGTATCCATGCAATGTCCCTCATATCTTCCCCTCCAAGTTGTGTCTGCCTCCTTGGAATTTGTTATGGTTTTGCAACCCCTGTCAGCATACTTTTGGCCTCTTTTGGTGCTTTGCACTGCACCTGGCTTCTGCCCAGACCACTTTCTTCTAGTCACCAAATTTCCCAATTTTCCCTTTTTTGGGGGTTTTTTGCAATTGCATTTCTTTTGATCATATCTCCATTCCAGCGTGTTTGTAAGCCTTTCTTTGCAGGGTCGCAAGATTTCGTTTCCCTTCCCGAAAGGAAATGAAATTTCCTTTCGGGAAGGGAAACGAAATCTTGCGATTTTAATGGGGATCAATTGGACAAGCTTTGGTGCAAGTCCCTGCACTTGTTGGGTTGTCATGCCTTTTCATGGCTTTGGCTCTGGCCGAGATTTTTTTTTTTTTTCTTTTTATTTTTTAATGTATCCATGCCATGTTCCTCATATCTTCCCCTCCAAGTTGTGTCTGTGTCCTTGGCTTTTGTTTTGCTTTTGCAACACATGTCAGCTTAGTTTTGGCCTCTTTTGGTGCTTGGCACTGCACCTCATTTCTGCCCAGACCACTTCCTTGTGGTCTGCAAATTTCCCATTTTTCTTTTTATTTTTTTCAATTTCGTTTCCTTTGATCATATCTCCAACCCAGAGTGTGTGTAAGCCCTTCCTATTTGTTTTGGCCTTCAGCGGGGATCAATTCTGGCAAGGCTTGGTGTATGTTGTTCGTGTGGCCCTACAGTTGTTTCCATGCCTTTTCATGGCTTTGACTTGTGCCGAGTTTTTTTTTTTTTTTTTTTAATGTATCCATGCAATGTCCCTCATATCTTCCCCTCCAAGTTGTGTCTGCGTCCTTGATTTTTACCCTATTTTTACAACACCTGTCATGTTTATTTTGGCCTCTTTTGGTGCTTTGCACTGCACCTCAATTCTGCCCAGACCACTTTCTTCTAGTCACCAAATTTCCCATTTTTCTTTTGTATTTTTTTCAATTTCGTTTCCTTTGATCATATCTCCATCCCAGAGTGTGTGTAAGCCCTTCCTATTTGTTTTAGCCTTCAGCAGGAATCAATTCTGGCAAGGCTTGGTGTATGTTGTTCGTGTGGCCCTGCAGTTGTTTGCATGCCATGCCTTTTCATGGGTGTGACTTTGGCCGAGATTTTTTTTTTTCTTTTTTTAATGTATCCGTGCAATGTCCCTCATATCTTCCGCTCCAAGTTGTGTCTGCCTCCTTGATATTTACCCTTTTTTTACAACACCTGGCAGGTGTTTTTGGCCTCTTTTGGTCCTTTGCACTGCACCTCATTTCTGCCCAGACCACTTTCTTCTAGTCACCAAATTTCCCAATTTTCTTTTTTTTTTTTTTTTCAATTTCGTTTCCTTTGATCATATCTCCATCCCAGAGTGTTTGTAAGCCTTTCTTATTTGCTCTGGCCTTCAGCGGGGATCAATTCTGGCAAGGCTTGGTGTATGTTGTTCGTGTGGTCCTGCAGTTGTTTGCATGCCATGCCTTTTCATGGCTTTGGCTTTGGCCGAGTTTTTTTTTTTTTTTTTTTTAATGTATCCATGCAATGTCCCTCATATCTTCCCCTCCAAGTTGTGTCTGCGTCCTTGATTTTTACCCTATTTTTATAACACCGGTCATATTTAATTTGTCCTCTTTTGGTGCTTTGCACTGCACCTCAATTCTGCCCAGACCACTTTCTTCTAGTCACCAAATTTTCCATTTTTCTTTTGTATTTTTTTCAATTTCGTTTCCTTTGATCATATCTCCATCCCAGAGTGTGTGTAAGCCCTTCCTATTTGTTTTAGCCTTCAGCAGGAATCAATTCTGGCAAGGCTTGGTGTATGTTGTTCGTGTGGCCCTGCAGTTGTTTCCATGCCATGCCTTTTCATTGGTGTGACTTTGGCCGAGATTTTTTTTTTTTTTTTTTTTAATGTATCCATGCAATGTCCCTCATATTTTCCCCTCCAAGTTGTATCTGAGTCCTTGATTTTTACCCTATTTTTACAACACCTGTCATGTTTATTTTGGCCTCTTTTGGTCCTTTGCACTGCACCTCATTTCTGCCCAGACCACTTTCTTCTAGTCACCAAATTTCCCATTTTTCTTTTTTTTTTTTTCAATTTCGTTTCCTTTGATCATATCTCCATCCCAGAGTGTGTGTAAGCCCTTCCTATTTGTTATGGCCTTCAGCGGGGATCAATTCTGGCAAGGCTTGGTGTAGGTTGTTGTGTGCCCCTGCAGTTGTTTGCATTCCTTGCCTTTTCATGGGTGTGACTTTGGCCGAGGTTTTTTTTTTTTTTTTTTTTTGAATGTATCCATGCCATGTCCCTCATATCTTCCCCTCCAAATTGTGTCTGCCTCCTTTGATTTTGTTATGCTTTTGCAACACCTGTCAGCATACTTTTGGCCTCTTTTGGTGCTTTGCACTGAACCTGGCTTCTGCCCAGACCACTTTCTTCTAGTCACCAAATTTCCCAATTTTCCCTTTTTTGGGGGTTTTTTGCAATTGCATTTCTTTTGATCATATCTCCATTCCAGCGTGTTTGTAAGCCTTTCTTTGCAGGGTCGCAAGATTTCGTTTCCCTTCCCGAAAGGAAATGAAATTTCCTTTCGGGAAGGGAAACGAAATCTTGCGATTTTAATGGGGATCAATTGGACAAGCTTTGGTGCAAGTCCCTGCACTTGTTGGGTTGTCATGCCTTTTCATGGCTTTGGCTCTGGCGGAGAATTTTTTTTTTTCTTTTTATTTTTTAATGTATCCATGCCATGTTCCTCATATCTTCCCCTCCAAGTTGTGTCTGTGTCCTTGGCTTTTGTTTTGCTTTTGCAACACATGTCAGCTTAGTTTTGGACTCTTTTGGTGCTTTGCACTGCACCTCATTTCTGCCCAGACCACTTTCTTCTAGTCAGCAAATTTCCCATTTTGCTTTTTTTTTTTTTTCAATTTCGTTTCCTTTGATCATATCTCCATCCCAGAGTGTTTGTAAGCCCTTCCTATTCGCTTTGGCCTTCAGCGGGGATCAGTTCTGGCAAAACTTGGTGTATGTTGTCCGTGTGGCCCTGCAGTTGTTTCCATGCCATGCCTTTTCATGGCTTTGACTTTGGCCGAGGTTTTTTTTTTTTTTTCTTTTTAAAAGTATCCATGCAATGTCCTTCATATCTTCCCCTCCACGTTGTGTCTGGCCCTTAATTTTTACCCTTTTTTTACAACACCTGTAAGGTGTTTTTTGGCCTCTTTTGGTCCTTTGCACTGCACCTCATTTCTGCCCAGACCACTACCTTGTGGTCTGCCAATTTCCCATTTTTCTTTTTATTTTTTTCAATTTCGTTTCCTTTGATCATATCTCCATCCCAGAGTGTGTGTAAGCCCTTCCTATTTGTTTTGGCCTTCAGCGGGGATCAATTCTGGCAAGGCTTGGTGTATGTTGTTCATGTCGTCCTGCAATTGTTTGCATTCCATGCCTTTTCATGGCTTTGACTTGTGCCGAGTTTTTTTTTTTTTTTTTTTAATGTATCCATGCAATGTCCCTCATATCTTCCCCTCCAAGTTGTGTCTGCGTCCTTGATGTTTACCCTTTTTGTACAACACCTGTAAGGTGTTTTTTGGCCTCCTTTGGTCCTTTGCACTGCACCTCATTTCTGCCCAGACCACTTTCTTGTAGTCAGCAAATTTCCCATTTTTCTTTTTTTTATTTTTTTCTATTTCGTTTCCTTTGATCATATCTCCATCCCAGAGTGTGTGTAAGCCCTTCCTATTTGTTTTGGCCTTCAGCGGGGATCAATTCTGGCAAGGCTTGGTGTATGTTGTTCATGTGGTCCTGCAATTGTTTGCATTCCATGCCTTTTCAAGGCTTTGACTTGTGCCGAGTTTTTTTTTTTTTTTTTTTTTAATGTATCCATGCAATGTCCTTCATATCTTCCCTTCCACGTTGTGTCTGGCCCTTTATTTTTACCCTTTTTTTACAACACCTGTAAGGTGTTTTTTGGCCTCTTTTGGTGCTTTGCACTGCACCTCATTTCTGCCCAGACCACTTCCTTGTGGTCTGCAAATTTCCCATTTTTCTTTTTATTTTTTTCAATTTCGTTTCCTTTGATCATATCTCCATCCCAGAGTGTTTATAAACCCTTCCTATTTGTTTTGGCCTTCAGCGGGGATCAATTCTGGCAAGGCTTGGTGTATGTTGTTCGTGTGGTCCTGCAATTGTTTGCATTCCATGCCTTTTCATGGCTTTGACTTTGGCCGAGTTTTTTTTTTTTTTTTTTTTAATGTATCCATGCAATGTCCCTCATATCTTCCCCTCCAAGTTGTGTCTGCGTCCTTGATTTTTACCCTATTTTTATAACACCGGTCATATTTACTTTGTCCTCTTTTGGTGCTTTGCACTGCACCTCAATTCTGCCCAGACCACTTTCTTCTAGTCACCAAATTTTCCATTTTTCTTTTGTATTTTTTTCAATTTCGTTTCCTTTGATCATATCTCCATCCCAGAGTGTGTGTAAGCCCTTCCTATTTGTTTTAGCCTTCAGCAGGAATCAATTCTGGCAAGGCTTGGCGAATGTTGTTCGTGTGGCCCTGCAGTTGTTTGCATGTCAAGCCTTTTCATGGGTGTGACTTTGGCCGAGGTTTTTTTTTTTTTTTTTTTTTGTATCCATGCCATGTCCCTCATATCTTCCCCTCCAAGTTGTGTCTGCCTCCTTGATAATTACCCTTTTTGTACAACACCTGTAAGGTGTTTTTTGGCCTCCTTTGGTCCTTTGCACTGCACCTCATTTCTGCCCAGACCACTTCCTTGTGGTCTGCCAATTTCCCATTTTTCTTTTTATTTTTTTCAATTTCGTTTCCTTTGATCATATCTCCATCCCAGAGTGTGTGTAAGCCCTTCCTATTTGTTTAGGCCTTCAGCGGGGATCAATTCTGGCAAGGCTTGGTGTATGTTGTTCGTGTGGCCCTGCAGTTGTTTGCATGCCATGCCTTTTCATGGCTTTGACTTGTGCCGAGTTTTTTTTTTTCTTTGTTTTTTTTAAAGTATCCATGCCATGTCCTTCATATCTTCCTCTCCAAGTTGTGTCTGCCTCCTTGGATTTTTTTATGCTTTTGCAACCTTTGTCAGCATACTTTTGGCCTCTTTTGGTGCTTTGCACTGCACCTGGCTTCTGCCCAGACCACTTTCTTCTAGTCACCAATTTTCCAAATTTTCCCTGTTTTGGGGGTTTTTTGCAATTGCATTTCTTTTGATCATATCTCCATTCCAGCGTGTTTGTAAGCCTTTCTTTGCAGGGTCGCAAGATTTCGTTTCCCTTCCCGAAAGGAAATTTCATTTCCTTTCGGGAAGGGAAACGAAATCTTGCGATTTTAATGGGGATCAATTGGACAAGCTTTGGTGCAAGTCCCTGCACTTGTTGGGTTGTCATGCCTTTTCATGGCTTTGGCTCTGGCCGAGATTTTTTTTTTTTCTTTTTATTTTTTAATGTATCCATGCCATGTTCCTCATATCTTCCCCTCCAAGTTGTGTCTGTGTCCTTGGCTTTTGTTTTGCTTTTGCAACACATGTCAGCTTAATTTTGGACTCTTTTGGTGCTTTGCACTGCACCTCATTTCTGCCCAGACCACTTCCTTTTGGTCTGCAAATTTCCCATTTTTCTTTTTATTTTTTTCAATTTCGTTTCCTTTGATCATATCTCCATCCCAGAGTGTGTGTAAGCCCTTCCTATTTGTTTTGGCCTTCAGCGGGGATCAATTCTGGCAAGGCTTGGTGTATGTTGTTCATGTGGTCCTGCAATTGTTTGCATTCCATGCCTTTTCAAGGCTTTGACTTGTGCCGAGTTTTTTTCTTTTTTTTTTTTTAATGTATCCATGCAATGTCCTTCATATCTTCCCCTCCACGTTGTGTCTGGCCCTTTATTTTTACCCTTTTTTTACAACACCTGTAAGGTGTTTTTTGGCCTCTTTTGGTGCTTTGCACTGCACCTCATTTCTGCCCAGACCACTTCCTTGTGGTCTGCCAATTTCCCATTTTTCTTTTTATTTTTTTCAATTTCGTTTCCTTTGATCATATCTCCATCCCAGAGTGTGTGTAAGCCCTTCCTATTTGTTTTGGCCTTCAGCGGGGATCAATTCTGGCAAGGCTTGGTGTATGTTGTTCATGTGGTCCTGCAATTGTTTGCATTCCATGCCTTTTCATGGCTTTGACTTGTGCCGAGGTTTTTTTTTTTTTTTTTTTAATGTATCCATGCAATGTCCCTCATATCTTCCCCTCCAAGTTGTGTCTGCGTCCTTGATTTTTACCCTATTTTTATAACACCGGTCATATTTACTTTGTCCTCTTTTGGTGCTTTGCACTGCACCTCAATTCTGCACAGACCACTTTCTTCTAGTCACCAAATTTTCCATTTTTCTTTTCTATTTTTTTCAATTTCGTTTCCTTTGATCATATCTCCATCCCAGAGTGTGTGTAAGCCCTTCCTATTTGTTTTAGCCTTCAGCAGGAATCAATTCTGGCAAGGCTTGGTGTATGTTGTTCGTGTGGCCCTGCAGTTGTTTCCATACCATGCCTTTTCATGGCTTTGACTTTGGCCGAGGTTTTTTTTTTTCTTTGTTTTTTTTTAAAGTATCCATGCCATGTCCCTCATATCTTCCTCTCCAAGTTGTGTCTGCCTCCTTGGATTTTGTTATGCTTTTGCAACCCCTGTCAGCATACTTTTGGCCTCTTTTGGTGCTTTGCACTGCACCTGGCTTCTGCTCAGACCACTTTCTTCTAGTCACCAAATTTCCCATTTTTCTTTTTTTTTTTTTTTCAATTTCGTTTTCTTTGATCATATCTCCATCCCAGAGTGTTTGTAAGCCCTTCCTATTTGTTATGGCCTTCAGCGGGGATCAATTCTGGCAAGGCTTGGTGTATGTTGTTCATGTGGTCCTGCAATTGTTTGCATTCCATGCCTTTTCATGGCTTTGACTTTGGCCGAGGTTTGTTTTTTTTTTTTTAATGTATCCATGCCATGTACCTCATATCTTCCCCTCCAAGTTGTGTCTGCGTCCTTGATATTTACCCTTTTTGTTCAACACCTGTAAGGTGTTTTTTGGCCTCCTTTGGTCCTTTGCACTGCACCTCATTTCTGCCCAGACCACTTTCTTCTAGTCACCAAATTTCCCATTTTTCTTTTTTTTTTTTTTCAATTTCGTTTCCTTTGATCATATCTCCATCCCAGAGTGTTTGTAAGCCCTTCCTATTTGTTTTGGCCTTCAGCAGGAATCAATTCTGGCAAGGCTTGGTGTATGTTGTTGTGTGCCCCTGCAGTTGTTTGCATTCCTTGCCTTTTCATGGGTGTGACTTTGGCCGAGGTTTTTTTTTTTTTTTTTTTTTTTAATGTATCCATGCAATGTCCCTCATATCTTCCCCTCCAAGTTGTGTCTGCCTCCTTGGATTTTGTTATGCTTTTGCAACCCCTGTCAGCATACTTTTGGCCTCTTTTGGTGCTTTGCACTGCACCTGGCTTCTGCCCAGACCACTTTCTTCTAGTCACCAAATTTCCCAATTTTCCCTTTTTTGGGGGTTTTTTGCAATTGCATTTCTTTTGATCATATCTCCATTCCAGCGTGTTTGTAAGCCTTTCTTTGCAGGGTCGCAAGATTTCGTTTCCCTTCCCGAAAGGAAATTTCATTTCCTTTCGGGAAGGGAAACGAAATCTTGCGATTTTAATGGGGATCAAGTGGACAAGCTTTGGCGCAAGTCCCTGCACTTGTTGGGTTGTCATGCCTTTTCATGGCTTTGGCTCTGGCCAAGAATTTTTTTTTTTCTTTTTATTTTTTAATGTATCCATGCCATGTTCCTCATATCTTCCCCTCCAAGTTGTGTCTGTGTCCTTGGCTTTTGTTTTGCTTTTGCAACACATGTCAGCTTAGTTTTGGACTCTTTTGGTCCTATGCACTGCACCTCATTTCTGCCCAGACCACTTTCTTCTAGTCACCAAATTTCCCATTTTTCTTTTTTTTTTTTTTTAATTTTGTTTCCTTTGATCATATCTCCATCCCAGAGTGTTTGTAAGTCCTTCCTATTTGCTTTGGCCTTCAGCGGGGATCAGTTCTGGCAAGACTTGGTGTATGTTGTCCGTGTGGCCCTGCAGTTGTTTCCATGCCATGCCTTTTCATGGCTTTGACTTTGGCCGAGTTTTTTTTTTTTTTCTTTTTAAAAGTATCCATGCAATGTCCTTCATATCTTCCCCTCCACGTTGTGTCTGGCCCTTAATTTTTACCCTTTTTTTACAACACCTGTAAGGTGTTTTTTGGCCTCTTTTGGTCCTTTGCACTGCACCTCATTTCTGCCCAGACCACTACCTTGTGGTCAGCCAATTTCCCATTTTTTTTATTTTTTTCAATTTCGTTTCCTTTGATCATATCTCCATCCCAGAGTGTGTGTAAGCCCTTCCTATTTGATTTGGCCTTCAGCGGGGATCAATTCTGGCAAGGCTTGGTGTATGTTGTTCGTGTGGCCCTGCAGTTGTTTGCATGCCATGCCTTTTCATGGCTTTGACTTGTGCCGAGTTTTTTTTTTTTTTTTTTAATGTATCCATGCAATGTCCCTCATATCTTCCCCTCCAAGTTGTGTCTGCGTCCTTGATTTTTACCCTATTTTTACAACACCTGTCATGTTTATTTTGGCCACTTTTGGTCCTTTGCACTGCACCTCATTTCTGCCCAGACCACTTTCTTCTAGTCACCAAATTTCCCATTTTTCTTTTTTTTTTTTTTTCAATTTTGTTTTCTTTGATCATATCTCCATCCCAGAGTGTTTGTAAGCCCTTCCTATTTGTTATGGCCTTCAGCGGGGATCAATTCTGGCATGACTTGGTGTATGTTGTCCGTGTGGCCCTGCAGTTGTTTGCATGCCATGCCTTTTCATGGCTTTGACTTGTGCCGAGTTTTTTTTTTTTTTTTTTAATGTATCCATGCAATGTCCCTCATATCTTCCCCTCCAAGTTGTGTCTGCGTCCTTGATTTTTACCCTATTTTTACAACACCTGTCATGTTTATTTTGGCCACTTTTGGTCCTTTGCACTGCACCTCATTTCTGCCCAGACCACTTTCTTCTAGTCACCAAATTTCCCATTTTTCTTTTTTTTTTTTTTTCAATTTTGTTTTCTTTGATCATATCTCCATCCCAGAGTGTTTGTAAGCCCTTCCTATTTGTTATGGCCTTCAGCGGGGATCAATTCTGGCATGACTTGGTGTATGTTGTCCGTGTGGCCCTGCAGTTGTTTCCATGTCATGCCTTTTCATGGCTTTGACTTTGGCTGAGGTTTTTTTTTTTTTTTTTTAATGTATCCATGCAATGTCCTTCATATCTTCCCCTCCAAGTTGTGTCTGGTCCTTAATTTTTACCCTTTTTTTACAACACCTGTAAGGTGTTTTTTGGCCTCTTTTGGTACTTTGCACTGCACCTCATTTCTGCCCAGACCACTACCTTGTGGTCTGCCAATTTCCCATTTTTCTTTTTATTTTTTTCAATTTCGTTTCCTTTGATCATATCTCCATCCCAGAGTGTGTGTAAGCCCTTCCTATTTGTTTTGGCCTTCAGCGGGGATCAATTCTGGCAAGGCTTGGTGTATGTTGTTCGTGTGGCCCTGCAGTTGTTTGCATGCCATGCCTTTTCATGGCTTTGACTTTGGCCGAGGTTTTTTTTTTTCTTTGTTTTTTTTTAAAGTATCCATACAATGTCCCTCATATCTTCCCCTCCAAGTTGTGTCTGCCTCCTTGGATTTTGTTATGCTTTTACAACACCTGTCAGCATACTTTTGGCCTCTTTTGGTCCTTTGCACTGCACCTGGCTTCTGCCCAGACCACTTTCTTCTAGTCACCAAATTTCCCAATTTTCCCTTTTTTGGGGGTTTTTTGCAATTGCATTTCTTTTGATCATATCTCCATTCCAGCGTGTTTGTAAGCCTTTCTTTGCAGGGTCGCAAGATTTCGTTTCCCTTCCCGAAAGGAAATTTCATTTCCTTTCGGGAAGGGAAACGAAATCTTGCGATTTTAATGGGGATCAATTAGACAAGCTTTGGTGCAAGTCCCTGCACTTGTTGGGTTGTCATGCCTTTTCATGGCTTTGGCTCTGGCCGAGATTTTTTTTTTTTCTTTTTATTTTTTAATGTATCCATGCCATGTTCCTCATATCTTCCCCTCCAAGTCGTGTCTGTGTCCTTGGCTTTTGTTTTGCTTTTGCAACACATGTCAGCTTAGTTTTGGCCTCTTTTGGTCCTTTGCACTGCACCTCATTTCTGCCCAGACCACTTCCTTGTGGTCTGCCAATTTCCCATTTTTCTTTTTATTTTTTTCAATTTCGTTTCCTTTGATCATATCTCCATCCCAGAGTTTGTGTAAGCCCTTCCTATTTGTTTTGGCCTTCAGCGGGGATCAATTCTGGCAAGGCTTGGTGTATGTTGTTCATGTGGTCCTGCAATTGTTTGCATTCCATGCCTTTTCATGGCTTTGACTTTGGCCGAGGTTGTTTTTTTTTTTTTTTTAATGTATCCATGCAATGTCCCTCATATCTTCCCCTCCAAGTTGTGTCTGCGTCCTTGATTTTTACCCTATTTTTATAACACCGGTCATATTTACTTTGTCCTCTTTTGGTGCTTTGCACTGCACCTCAATTCTGCACAGACCACTTTCTTCTAGTCACCAAATTTTCCATTTTTCTTTTGTATTTTTTTCAATTTCGTTTCCTTTGATCATATCTCCATCCCAGAGTGTGTGTAAGCCCTTCCTATTTGTTTTAGCCTTCAGCAGGAATCAATTCTGGCAAGGCTTGGTGTATGTTGTTCGTGTGGCCCTGCAGTTGTTTGCATGCCATGCCTTTTCATGGCTTTGACTTTGGCCGAGGTTTTTTTTTTTCTTTTTTTTTTTTAATGTATCCATGCAATGTCCCTCATATCTTCCCCTCCAAGTTGTGTCTGCGTCCTTGATATTTACCCTTTTTGTACAACACCTGTAAGGTGTTTTTTGGCCTCCTTTGGTCCTTTGCACTGCTCCTCATTTCTGCCCAGACCACTACCTTGTGGTCAGCCAATTTCCCATTTTTTTTATTTTTTTCAATTTCGTTTCCTTTGATCATATCTCCATCCCAGAGTGTGTGTAAGCCCTTCCTATTTGATTTGGCCTTCAGCGGGGATCAATTCTGGCAAGGCTTGGTGTATGTTGTTCGTGTGGCCCTGCAGTTGTTTGCATGCCATGCCTTTTCATGGCTTTGACTTGTGCCGAGTTTTTTTTTTTTTTTTTTAATGTATCCATGCAATGTCCCTCATATCTTCCCCTCCAAGTTGTGTCTGCGTCCTTGATTTTTACCCTATTTTTACAACACCTGTCATGTTTATTTTGGCCACTTTTGGTCCTTTGCACTGCACCTCATTTCTGCCCAGACCACTTTCTTCTAGTCACCAAATTTCCCATTTTTCTTTTTTTTTTTTTTTCAATTTTGTTTTCTTTGATCATATCTCCATCCCAGAGTGTTTGTAAGCCCTTCCTATTTGTTATGGCCTTCAGCGGGGATCAATTCTGGCATGACTTGGTGTATGTTGTCCGTGTGGCCCTGCAGTTGTTTGCATGCCATGCCTTTTCATGGCTTTGACTTGTGCCGAGTTTTTTTTTTTTTTTTTTAATGTATCCATGCAATGTCCCTCATATCTTCCCCTCCAAGTTGTGTCTGCGTCCTTGATTTTTACCCTATTTTTACAACACCTGTCATGTTTATTTTGGCCACTTTTGGTCCTTTGCACTGCACCTCATTTCTGCCCAGACCACTTTCTTCTAGTCACCAAATTTCCCATTTTTCTTTTTTTTTTTTTTTCAATTTTGTTTTCTTTGATCATATCTCCATCCCAGAGTGTTTGTAAGCCCTTCCTATTTGTTATGGCCTTCAGCGGGGATCAATTCTGGCATGACTTGGTGTATGTTGTCCGTGTGGCCCTGCAGTTGTTTCCATGTCATGCCTTTTCATGGCTTTGACTTTGGCTGAGGTTTTTTTTTTTTTTTTTTAATGTATCCATGCAATGTCCTTCATATCTTCCCCTCCAAGTTGTGTCTGGTCCTTAATTTTTACCCTTTTTTTACAACACCTGTAAGGTGTTTTTTGGCCTCTTTTGGTACTTTGCACTGCACCTCATTTCTGCCCAGACCACTACCTTGTGGTCTGCCAATTTCCCATTTTTCTTTTTATTTTTTTCAATTTCGTTTCCTTTGATCATATCTCCATCCCAGAGTGTGTGTAAGCCCTTCCTATTTGTTTTGGCCTTCAGCGGGGATCAATTCTGGCAAGGCTTGGTGTATGTTGTTCGTGTGGCCCTGCAGTTGTTTGCATGCCATGCCTTTTCATGGCTTTGACTTTGGCCGAGGTTTTTTTTTTTCTTTGTTTTTTTTTAAAGTATCCATACAATGTCCCTCATATCTTCCCCTCCAAGTTGTGTCTGCCTCCTTGGAATTTGTTATGCTTTTACAACACCTGTCAGCATACTTTTGGCCTCTTTTGGTCCTTTGCACTGCACCTGGCTTCTGCCCAGACCACTTTCTTCTAGTCACCAAATTTCCCAATTTTCCCTTTTTTGGGGGTTTTTTGCAATTGCATTTCTTTTGATCATATCTCCATTCCAGCGTGTTTGTAAGCCTTTCTTTGCAGGGTCGCAAGATTTCGTTTCCCTTCCCGAAAGGAAATTTCATTTCCTTTCGGGAAGGGAAACGAAATCTTGCGATTTTAATGGGGATCAATTAGACAAGCTTTGGTGCAAGTCCCTGCACTTGTTGGGTTGTCATGCCTTTTCATGGCTTTGGCTCTGGCCGAGATTTTTTTTTTTTCTTTTTATTTTTTAATGTATCCATGCCATGTTCCTCATATCTTCCCCTCCAAGTCGTGTCTGTGTCCTTGGCTTTTGTTTTGCTTTTGCAACACATGTCAGCTTAGTTTTGGCCTCTTTTGGTCCTTTGCACTGCACCTCATTTCTGCCCAGACCACTTCCTTGTGGTCTGCCAATTTCCCATTTTTCTTTTTATTTTTTTCAATTTCGTTTCCTTTGATCATATCTCCATCCCAGAGTTTGTGTAAGCCCTTCCTATTTGTTTTGGCCTTCAGCGGGGATCAATTCTGGCAAGGCTTGGTGTATGTTGTTCATGTGGTCCTGCAATTGTTTGCATTCCATGCCTTTTCATGGCTTTGACTTTGGCCGAGGTTGTTTTTTTTTTTTTTTTAATGTATCCATGCAATGTCCCTCATATCTTCCCCTCCAAGTTGTGTCTGCGTCCTTGATTTTTACCCTATTTTTATAACACCGGTCATATTTACTTTGTCCTCTTTTGGTGCTTTGCACTGCACCTCAATTCTGCACAGACCACTTTCTTCTAGTCACCAAATTTTCCATTTTTCTTTTGTATTTTTTTCAATTTCGTTTCCTTTGATCATATCTCCATCCCAGAGTGTGTGTAAGCCCTTCCTATTTGTTTTAGCCTTCAGCAGGAATCAATTCTGGCAAGGCTTGGTGTATGTTGTTCGTGTGGCCCTGCAGTTGTTTGCATGCCATGCCTTTTCATGGCTTTGACTTTGGCCGAGGTTTTTTTTTTTCTTTGTTTTTTTTTAAAGTATCCATACAATGTCCCTCATATCTTCCTCTCCAAGTTGTGTCTGCCTCCTTGGATTTTGTTATGCTTTTGCAACCCCTGTCAGCATACTTTTGGCCTCTTTTGGTGCTTTGCACTGCACCTGGCTTCTGCTCAGACCACTTTCTTCTAGTCACCAAATTTCCCATTTTTGTTTTTTTTTTTTTTTTTCAATTTCGTTTTCTTTGATCATATCTCCATCCCAGAGTGTTTGTAAGCCCTTCCTATATGTTATGGCCTTCAGCGGGGATCAATTCTGGCAAGGCTTGGTGTATGTTGTTCATGTGGTCCTGCAATTGTTTGCATTCCATGCCTTTTCATGGCTTTGACTTTGGCCGAGGTTTTCTTTTTTTGTTTTTTTTTAATGTATCCATGCAATGTCCCTCATATCTTCCCCTCCAAGTTGTGTCTGCGTCCTTGATATTTACCCTTTTTGTACAACACCTGTAAGGTGTTTTTTGGCCTCCTTTGGTCCTTTGCACTGCTCCTCATTTCTGCCCAGACCACTTTCTTCTAGTCACCAAATTTCCCATTTTTCTTTTTTTTTTTTTTCAATTTCGTTTCCTTTGATCATATCTCCATCTCAGAGTGTTTGTAAGCCCTTCCTATTTGTTATGGCCTTCAGCGGGGATCAATTCTGGCAAGGCTTGGTGTATGTTGTCCGTGTGGCCCTGCAGTTGTTTGCATGCCATGCCTTTTCATGGCTTTGACTTGTGCCGAGTTTTTTTTTTTTTTTTTTTTTAATGTATCCATGCAATGTCCCTCATATCTTCCGCTCCAAGTTGTGTCTGCCTCCTTGGATTTTGTTATGCTTTTGCAACCCCTGTCAGCATACTTTTGTCCTCTTTTGGTGCTTTGCACTGCACCTGGCTTCTGCCCAGACCACTTTCTTCTAGTCACCAAATTTCCCAATTTTCCCTTTTTTGGGGGTTTTTTGCAATTGCATTTCTTTTGATCATATCTCCATTCCAGCGTGTTTGTAAGCCATTCTTTGCAGGGTCGCAAG
This sequence comes from Haemorhous mexicanus, assembly GCF_027477595.1. Lineage (NCBI taxonomy): Eukaryota > Metazoa > Chordata > Aves > Passeriformes > Fringillidae > Haemorhous > Haemorhous mexicanus. Next base: position 54,146,330 of record NC_082343.1, read on the forward strand.
ATTTCGTTTCCCTTCCCGAAAGGAAATTTCATTTCCTTTCGGGAAGGGAAACGAAATCTTGCGATTTTAATGGGGATCAATTAGACAAGCTTTGGTGCAAGTCCCTGCACTTGTTGGGTTGTCATGCCTTTTCATGGCTTTGGCTCTGGCCGAGAATTTTTTTTTTTCTTTTTATTTTTTAATGTATCCATGCCATGTTCCTCATATCTTCCCCTCCAAGTTGTGTCTGTGTCCTTGGCTTTTGTTTTGCTTTTGCAACACATGTCAGCTTAGTTTTGGACTCTTTTGGTCCTATGCACTGCACCTCATTTCTGCCCAGACCACTTTCTTCTAGTCACCAAATTTCCCATTTTTCTTTTTTTTTTTTTTTAATTTCGTTTCCTTTGATCATATCTCCATCCCAGAGTGTTTGTAAGTCCTTCCTATTTGCTTTGGCCTTCAGCGGGGATCAGTTCTGGCAAGACTTGGTGTATGTTGTCCGTGTGGCCCTGCAGTTGTTTCCATGCCATGCCTTTTCATGGCTTTGACTTTGGCCGAGGTTTTTTTTTTTTTCTTTTTAAAAGTATCCATGCAATGTCCTTCATATCTTCCCCTCCACGTTGTGTCTGGCACTTAATTTTTACCCTTTTTTTACAACACCTGTAAGGTGTTTTTTGGCCTCTTTTGGTCCTTTGCACTGCACCTCATTTCTGCCCAGACCACTACCTTGTGGTCAGCCAATTTCCCATTTTTTTTATTTTTTTCAATTTCGTTTCCTTTGATCATATCTCCATCCCAGAGTGTGTGTAAGCCCTTCCTATTTGATTTGGCCTTCAGCGGGGATCAATTCTGGCAAGGCTTGGTGTATGTTGTTCGTGTGGCCCTGCAGTTGTTTGCATGCCATGCCTTTTCATGGCTTTGACTTGTGCAGAGTTTTTTTTTGTTGTTTTTAATGTATCCATGCAATGTCCCTCATATCTTCCCCTCCAAGTTGTGTCTGCGTCCTTGATTTTTATCCTATTTTTACAACACCTGTCATGTTTATTTTGGCCACTTTTGGTCCTTTGCACTGCACCTCATTTCTGCCCAGACCACTTTCTTCTAGTCACCAAATTTCCCATTTTTCTTTTTTTTTTTTTTTCAATTTTGTTTCTTTGATCATATCTCCATCCCAGAGTGTTTGTAAGCCCTTCCTATTTGTTATGGCCTTCAGCGGGGATCAATTCTGGCATGACTTGGTGTATGTTGTCCGTGTGGCCCTGCAGTTGTTTGCATGCCATGCCTTTTCATGGCTTTGACTTGTGCCGAGTTTTTTTTTTTTTTTTTTAATGTATCCATGCAATGTCCCTCATATCTTCCCCTCCAAGTTGTGTCTGCGTCCTTGATTTTTACCCTATTTTTACAACACCTGTCATGTTTATTTTGGCCACTTTTGGTCCTTTGCACTGCACCTCATTTCTGCCCAGACCACTTTCTTCTAGTCACCAAATTTCCCATTTTTCTTTTTTTTTTTTTTTCAATTTTGTTTTCTTTGATCATATCTCCATCCCAGAGTGTTTGTAAGCCCTTCCTATTTGTTATGGCCTTCAGCGGGGATCAATTCTGGCATGACTTGGTGTATGTTGTCCGTGTGGCCCTGCAGTTGTTTCCATGTCATGCCTTTTCATGGCTTTGACTTTGGCTGAGGTTTTTTTTTTTTTTTTTTAATGTATCCATGCAATGTCCTTCATATCTTCCCCTCCAAGTTGTGTCTGGTCCTTAATTTTTACCCTTTTTTTACAACACCTGTAAGGTGTTTTTTGGCCTCTTTTGGTACTTTGCACTGCACCTCATTTCTGCCCAGACCACTACCTTGTGGTCTGCCAATTTCCCATTTTTCTTTTTATTTTTTTCAATTTCGTTTCCTTTGATCATATCTCCATCCCAGAGTGTGTGTAAGCCCTTCCTATTTGTTTTGGCCTTCAGCGGGGATCAATTCTGGCAAGGCTTGGTGTATGTTGTTCGTGTGGCCCTGCAGTTGTTTGCATGCCATGCCTTTTCATGGCTTTGACTTTGGCCGAGGTTTTTTTTTTTCTTTGTTTTTTTTAAAGTATCCATACAATGTCCCTCATATCTTCCCCTCCAAGTTGTGTCTGCCTCCTTGGATTTTGTTATGCTTTTACAACACCTGTCAGCATACTTTTGGCCTCTTTTGGTCCTTTGCACTGCACCTGGCTTCTGCCCAGACCACTTTCTTCTAGTCACCAAATTTCCCAATTTTCCCTTTTTTGGGGGTTTTTTGCAATTGCATTTCTTTTGATCATATCTCCATTCCAGCGTGTTTGTAAGCCTTTCTTTGCAGGGTCGCAAGATTTCGTTTCCCTTCCCGAAAGGAAATTTCATTTCCTTTCGGGAAGGGAAACGAAATCTTGCGATTTTAATGGGGATCAATTAGACAAGCTTTGGTGCAAGTCCCTGCACTTGTTGGGTTGTCATGCCTTTTCATGGCTTTGGCTCTGGCCGAGATTTTTTTTTTTTCTTTTTATTTTTTAATGTATCCATGCCATGTTCCTCATATCTTCCCCTCCAAGTCGTGTCTGTGTCCTTGGCTTTTGTTTTGCTTTTGCAACACATGTCAGCTTAGTTTTGGCCTCTTTTGGTCCTTTGCACTGCACCTCATTTCTGCCCAGACCACTTCCTTGTGGTCTGCCAATTTCCCATTTTTCTTTTTATTTTTTTCAATTTCGTTTCCTTTGATCATATCTCCATCCCAGAGTTTGTGTAAGCCCTTCCTATTTGTTTTGGCCTTCAGCGGGGATCAATTCTGGCAAGGCTTGGTGTATGTTGTTCATGTGGTCCTGCAATTGTTTGCATGCCATGCCTTTTCATGGCTTTGACTTTGGCCGAGGTTGTTTTTTTTTTTTTTTTAATGTATCCATGCAATGTCCCTCATATCTTCCCCTCCAAGTTGTGTCTGCGTCCTTGATTTTTACCCTATTTTTATAACACCGGTCATATTTACTTTGTCCTCTTTTGGTGCTTTGCACTGCACCTCAATTCTGCACAGACCACTTTCTTCTAGTCACCAAATTTTCCATTTTTCTTTTGTATTTTTTTCAATTTCGTTTCCTTTGATCATATCTCCATCCCAGAGTGTGTGTAAGCCCTTCCTATTTGTTTTAGCCTTCAGCAGGAATCAATTCTGGCAAGGCTTGGTGTATGTTGTTCGTGTGGCCCTGCAGTTGTTTGCATGCCATGCCTTTTCATGGCTTTGACTTTGGCCGAGGTTTTTTTTTTTCTTTGTTTTTTTTTAAAGTATCCATGCCATGTCCCTCATATCTTCCTCTCCAAGTTGTGTCTGCCTCCTTGGATTTTGTTATGCTTTTGCAACCCCTGTCAGCATACTTTTGGCCTCTTTTGGTGCTTTGCACTGCACCTGGCTTCTGCTCAGACCACTTTCTTCTAGTCACCAAATTTCCCATTTTTCTTTTTTTTTTTTTTTTCAATTTCGTTTTCTTTGATCATATCTCCATCCCAGAGTGTTTGTAAGCCCTTCCTATTTGTTATGGCCTTCAGCGGGGATCAATTCTGGCAAGGCTTGGTGTATGTTGTTCATGTGGTCCTGCAATTGTTTGCATTCCATGCCTTTTCATGGCTTTGACTTTGGCCGAGTTTGTTTTTTTTTTTTTTAATGTATCCATGCCATGTACCTCATATCTTCCCCTCCAAGTTGTGTCTGCGTCCTTGATATTTACCCTTTTTGTTCAACACCTGTAAGGTGTTTTTTGGCCTCCTTTGGTCCTTTGCACTGCACCTCATTTCTGCCCAGACCACTTTCTTCTAGTCACCAAATTTCCCATTTTTCTTTTTTTTTTTTTTTCAATTTCGTTTCCTTTGATCATATCTCCATCCCAGAGTGTTTGTAAGCCCTTCCTATTTGTTATGGCCTTCAGCAGGAATCAATTCTGGCAAGGCTTGGTGTATGTTGTTGTGTGCCCCTGCAGTTGTTTGCATTCCTTGCCTTTTCATGGGTGTGACTTTGGCCGAGGTTTTTTTTTTTTTTTTTTTTTTTAATGTATCCATGCCATGTCCCTCATATCTTCCCCTCCAAGTTGTGTCTGCCTCCTTGGATTTTGTTATGCTTTTGCAACCCCTGTCAGCATACTTTTGGCCTCTTTTGGTGCTTTGCACTGCACCTGGCTTCTGCCCAGACCACTTTCTTCTAGTCACCAAATTTCCCTATTTTCCCTTTTTTGGGGGTTTTTTGCAATTGCATTTCTTTTGATCATATCTCCATTCCCGCGTGTTTGTAAGCCTTTCTTTGCAGGGTCGCAAGATTTCGTTTCCCTTCCCGAAAGGAAATTTCATTTCCTTTCGGGAAGGGAAACGAAATCTTGCGATTTTAATGGGGATCAAGTGGACAAGCTTTGGCGCAAGTCCCTGCACTTGTTGGGTTGTCATGCCTTTTCATGGCTTTGGCTCTGGCCGAGATTTTTTTTTTTTCTTTTTATTTTTTAATGTATCCATGCCATGTTCCTCATATCTTCCCCTCCAAGTTGTGTCTGTGTCCTTGGCTTTTGTTTTGCTTTTGCAACACATGTCAGCTTAGTTTTGGACTCTTTTGGTCCTATGCACTGCACCTCATTTCTGCCCAGACCACTTTCTTCTAGTCACCAAATTTCCCATTTTTCTTTTTTTTTTTTTTTAATTTCGTTTCCTTTGATCATATCTCCATCCCAGAGTGTTTGTAAGTCCTTCCTATTTGCTTTGGCCTTCAGCGGGGATCAGTTCTGGCAAGACTTGGTGTATGTTGTCCGTGTGGCCCTGCAGTTGTTTCCATGCCATGCCTTTTCATGGCTTTGACTTTGGCCGAGGTTTTTTTTTTTTTCTTTTTAAAAGTATCCATGCAATGTCCTTCATATCTTCCCCTCCACGTTGTGTCTGGCACTTAATTTTTACCCTTTTTTTACAACACCTGTAAGGTGTTTTTTGGCCTCTTTTGGTCCTTTGCACTGCACCTCATTTCTGCCCAGACCACTACCTTGTGGTCAGCCAATTTCCCATTTTTTTTATTTTTTTCAATTTCGTTTCCTTTGATCATATCTCCATCCCAGAGTGTGTGTAAGCCCTTCCTATTTGATTTGGCCTTCAGCGGGGATCAATTCTGGCAAGGCTTGGTGTATGTTGTTCGTGTGGCCCTGCAGTTGTTTGCATGCCATGCCTTTTCATGGCTTTGACTTGTGCAGAGTTTTTTTTTTTTGTTTTTAATGTATCCATGCAATGTCCCTCATATCTTCCCCTCCAAGTTGTGTCTGCGTCCTTGATTTTTATCCTATTTTTACAACACCTGTCATGTTTATTTTGGCCACTTTTGGTCCTTTGCACTGCACCTCATTTCTGCCCAGACCACTTTCTTCTAGTCACCAAATTTCCCATTTTTCTTTTTTTTTTTTTTTCAATTTTGTTTCTTTGATCATATCTCCATCCCAGAGTGTTTGTAAGCCCTTCCTATTTGTTATGGCCTTCAGCGGGGATCAATTCTGGCATGACTTGGTGTATGTTGTCCGTGTGGCCCTGCAGTTGTTTGCATGCCATGCCTTTTCATGGCTTTGACTTGTGCCGAGTTTTTTTTTTTTTTTTTTAATGTATCCATGCAATGTCCCTCATATCTTCCCCTCCAAGTTGTGTCTGCGTCCTTGATTTTTACCCTATTTTTACAACACCTGTCATGTTTATTTTGGCCACTTTTGGTCCTTTGCACTGCACCTCATTTCTGCCCAGACCACTTTCTTCTAGTCACCAAATTTCCCATTTTTCTTTTTTTTTTTTTTTCAATTTTGTTTTCTTTGATCATATCTCCATCCCAGAGTGTTTGTAAGCCCTTCCTATTTGTTTTGGCCTTCAGCGGGGATCAATTCTGGCAAGGCTTGGTGTATGTTGTCCGTGTGGCCCTGCAGTTGTTTCCATGTCATGCCTTTTCATGGCTTTGACTTTGGCCGAGGTTTGTTTTTTTTTTTTTAATGTATCCATGCCATGTACCTCATATCTTCCCCTCCAAGTTGTGTCTGCGTCCTTGATATTTACCCTTTTTGTTCAACACCTGTAAGGTGTTTTTTGGCCTCCTTTGGTCCTTTGCACTGCACCTCATTTCTGCCCAGACCACTTTCTTCTAGTCACCAAATTTCCCATTTTTCTTTTTTTTTTTTTTTCAATTTCGTTTCCTTTGATCATATCTCCATCCCAGAGTGTTTGTAAGCCCTTCCTATTTGTTATGGCCTTCAGCAGGAATCAATTCTGGCAAGGCTTGGTGTATGTTGTTGTGTGCCCCTGCAGTTGTTTGCATTCCTTGCCTTTTCATGGCTTTGACTTTGGCCGAGGTTTTTTTTTTTTTTTTTTTTTTTAATGTATCCATGCCATGTCCCTCATATCTTCCCCTCCAAGTTGTGTCTGCCTCCTTGGATTTTGTTATGCTTTTGCAACACCTGTCAGCATACTTTTGGCCTCTTTTGGTGCTTTGCACTGCACCTGGCTTCTGCCCAGACCACTTTCTTCTAGTCACCAAATTTCCCAATTTTCCCTTTTTTGGGGGTTTTTTGCAATTGCATTTCTTTTGATCATATCTCCATTCCAGCGTGTTTGTAAGCCTTTCTTTGCAGGGTCGCAAGATTTCGTTTCCCTTCCCGAAAGGAAATTTCATTTCCTTTCGGGAAGGGAAACGAAATCTTGCGATTTTAATGGGGATCAAGTGGACAAGCTTTGGCGCAAGTCCCTGCACTTGTTGGGTTGTCATGCCTTTTCATGGCTTTGGCTCTGGCCGAGATTTTTTTTTTTTCTTTTTATTTTTTAATGTATCCATGCCATGTTCCTCATATCTTCCCCTCCAAGTTGTGTCTGTGTCCTTGGCTTTTGTTTTGCTTTTGCAACACATGTCAGCTTAGTTTTGGACTCTTTTGGTCCTATGCACTGCACCTCATTTCTGCCCAGACCACTTTCTTCTAGTCACCAAATTTCCCATTTTTCTTTTTTTTTTTTTTTAATTTCGTTTCCTTTGATCATATCTCCATCCCAGAGTGTTTGTAAGTCCTTCCTATTTGCTTTGGCCTTCAGCGGGGATCAGTTCTGGCAAGACTTGGTGTATGTTGTCCGTGTGGCCCTGCAGTTGTTTCCATGCCATGCCTTTTCATGGCTTTGACTTTGGCCGAGGTTTTTTTTTTTTTCTTTTTAAAAGTATCCATGCAATGTCCTTCATATCTTCCCCTCCACGTTGTGTCTGGCCCTTAATTTTTACCCTTTTTTTACAACACCTGTAAGGTGTTTTTTGGCCTCTTTTGGTCCTTTGCACTGCACCTCATTTCTGCCCAGACCACTACCTTGTGGTCTGCCAATTTCCCATTTTTTTTATTTTTTTCAATTTCGTTTCCTTTGATCATATCTCCATCCCAGAGTGTGTGTAAGCCCTTCCTATTTGATTTGGCCTTCAGCGGGGATCAATTCTGGCAAGGCTTGGTGTATGTTGTTCGTGTGGCCCTGCAGTTGTTTGCATGCCATGCCTTTTCATGGCTTTGACTTGTGCCGAGTTTTTTTTTTTTTTTTTTTAATGTATCCATGCAATGTCCTTCATATCTTCCCCTCCAAGTTGTGTCTGCGTCCTTGATTTTTACCCTATTTTTACAACACCTGTCATGTTTATTTTGGCCACTTTTGGTCCTTTGCACTGCACCTCATTTCTGCCCAGACCACTTTCTTCTAGTCACCAAATTTCCCATTTTTCTTTTTTTTTTTTTTTCAATTTTGTTTTCTTTGATCATATCTCCATCCCAGAGTGTTTGTAAGCCCTTCCTATTTGTTATGGCCTTCAGCGGGGATCAATTCTGGCATGACTTGGTGTATGTTGTCCGTGTGGCCCTGCAGTTGTTTCCATGTCATGCCTTTTCATGGCTTTGACTTTGGCTGAGGTTTTTTTTTTTTTTTTTTAATGTATCCATGCAATGTCCTTCATATCTTCCCCTCCAAGTTGTGTCTGGTCCTTAATTTTTACCCTTTTTTTACAACACCTGTAAGGTGTTTTTTGGCCTCTTTTGGTACTTTGCACTGCACCTCATTTCTGCCCAGACCACTACCTTGTGGTCTGCCAATTTCCCATTTTTCTTTTTATTTTTTTCAATTTCGTTTCCTTTGATCATATCTCCATCCCAGAGTGTGTGTAAGCCCTTCCTATTTGTTTTGGCCTTCAGCGGGGATCAATTCTGGCAAGGCTTGGTGTATGTTGTTCATGTGGTCCTGCAATTGTTTGCATTCCATGCCTTTTCATGGCTTTGACTTGTGCCGAGGTTGTTTTTTTTTTTTTTTTAATGTATCCATGCAATGTCCCTCATATCTTCCCCTCCAAGTTGTGTCTGCGTCCTTGATTTTTACCCTATTTTTATAACACCGGTCATATTTACTTTGTCCTCTTTTGGTGCTTTGCACTGCACCTCAATTCTGCACAGACCACTTTCTTCTAGTCACCAAATTTTCCATTTTTCTTTTGTATTTTTTTCAATTTCGTTTCCTTTGATCATATCTCCATCCCAGAGTGTGTGTAAGCCCTTCCTATTTGTTTTAGCCTTCAGCAGGAATCAATTCTGGCAAGGCTTGGTGTATGTTGTTCGTGTGGCCCTGCAGTTGTTTCCATACCATGCCTTTTCATGGCTTTGACTTTGGCCGAGGTTTTTTTTTTTCTTTGTTTTTTTTTAAAGTATCCATGCCATGTCCCTCATATCTTCCTCTCCAAGTTGTGTCTGCCTCCTTGGATTTTGTTATGCTTTTGCAACCCCTGTCAGCATACTTTTGGCCTCTTTTGGTGCTTTGCACTGCACCTGGCTTCTGCTCAGACCACTTTCTTCTAGTCACCAAATTTCCCATTTTTCTTTTTTTTTTTTTTTTCAATTTCGTTTTCTTTGATCATATCTCCATCCCAGAGTGTTTGTAAGCCCTTCCTATTTGTTATGGCCTTCAGCGGGGATCAATTCTGGCAAGGCTTGGTGTATGTTGTTCATGTGGTCCTGCAATTGTTTGCATTCCATGCCTTTTCATGGCTTTGACTTTGGCTGATTTTTTTTTTTTTTTTTTTAATGTATCCATGCCATGTACCTCATATCTTCCCCTCCAAGTTGTGTCTGCGTCCTTGATATTTACCCTTTTTGTTCAACACCTGTAAGGTGTTTTTTGGCCTCCTTTGGTCCTTTGCACTGCACCTCATTTCTGCCCAGACCACTTTCTTCTAGTCACCAAATTTCCCATTTTTCTTTTTTTTTTTTTTTCAATTTCGTTTCCTTTGATCATATCTCCATCCCAGAGTGTTTGTAAGCCCTTCCTATTTGTTTTGGCCTTCAGCAGGAATCAATTCTGGCAAGGCTTGGTGTATGTTGTTGTGTGCCCCTGCAGTTGTTTGCATTCCTTGCCTTTTCATGGCTTTGACTTTGGCCGAGGTTTTTTTTTTTTTTTTTTTTTTTAATGTATCCATGCCATGTCCCTCATATCTTCCCCTCCAAGTTGTGTCTGCCTCCTTGGATTTTGTTATGCTTTTGCAACACCTGTCAGCATACTTTTGGCCTCTTTTGGTGCTTTGCACTGCACCTGGCTTCTGCCCAGACCACTTTCTTCTAGTCACCAAATTTCCCAATTTTCCCTTTTTTGGGGGTTTTTTGCAATTGCATTTCTTTTGATCATATCTCCATTCCAGCGTGTTTGTAAGCCTTTCTTTGCAGGGTCGCAAGATTTCGTTTCCCTTCCCGAAAGGAAATTTCATTTCCTTTCGGGAAGGGAAACGAAATCTTGCGATTTTAATGGGGATCAAGTGGACAAGCTTTGGCGCAAGTCCCTGCACTTGTTGGGTTGTCATGCCTTTTCATGGCTTTGGCTCTGGCCGAGATTTTTTTTTTTTCTTTTTATTTTTTAATGTATCCATGCCATGTTCCTCATATCTTCCCCTCCAAGTTGTGTCTGTGTCCTTGGCTTTTGTTTTGCTTTTGCAACACATGTCAGCTTAGTTTTGGACTCTTTTGGTCCTATGCACTGCACCTCATTTCTGCCCAGACCACTTTCTTCTAGTCACCAAATTTCCCATTTTTCTTTTTTTTTTTTTTTAATTTCGTTTCCTTTGATCATATCTCCATCCCAGAGTGTTTGTAAGTCCTTCCTATTTGCTTTGGCCTTCAGCGGGGATCAGTTCTGGCAAGACTTGGTGTATGTTGTCCGTGTGGCCCTGCAGTTGTTTCCATGCCATGCCTTTTCATGGCTTTGACTTTGGCCGAGGTTTTTTTTTTTTTCTTTTTAAAAGTATCCATGCAATGTCCTTCATATCTTCCCCTCCACGTTGTGTCTGGCCCTTAATTTTTACCCTTTTTTTACAACACCTGTAAGGTGTTTTTTGGCCTCTTTTGGTCCTTTGCACTGCACCTCATTTCTGCCCAGACCACTACCTTGTGGTCTGCCAATTTCCCATTTTTTTTATTTTTTTCAATTTCGTTTCCTTTGATCATATCTCCATCCCAGAGTGTGTGTAAGCCCTTCCTATTTGATTTGGCCTTCAGCGGGGATCAATTCTGGCAAGGCTTGGTGTATGTTGTTCGTGTGGCCCTGCAGTTGTTTGCATGCCATGCCTTTTCATGGCTTTGACTTGTGCCGAGTTTTTTTTTTTTTTTTTTTAATGTATCCATGCAATGTCCTTCATATCTTCCCCTCCAAGTTGTGTCTGCGTCCTTGATTTTTACCCTATTTTTACAACACCTGTCATGTTTATTTTGGCCACTTTTGGTCCTTTGCACTGCACCTCATTTCTGCCCAGACCACTTTCTTCTAGTCACCAAATTTCCCATTTTTCTTTTTTTTTTTTTTTCAATTTTGTTTTCTTTGATCATATCTCCATCCCAGAGTGTTTGTAAGCCCTTCCTATTTGTTATGGCCTTCAGCGGGGATCAATTCTGGCATGACTTGGTGTATGTTGTCCGTGTGGCCCTGCAGTTGTTTCCATGTCATGCCTTTTCATGGCTTTGACTTTGGCTGAGGTTTTTTTTTTTTTTTTTAATGTATCCATGCAATGTCCTTCATATCTTCCCCTCCAAGTTGTGTCTGGTCCTTAATTTTTACCCTTTTTTTACAACACCTGTAAGGTGTTTTTTGGCCTCTTTTGGTACTTTGCACTGCACCTCATTTCTGCCCAGACCACTACCTTGTGGTCTGCCAATTTCCCATTTTTCTTTTTATTTTTTTCAATTTCGTTTCCTTTGATCATATCTCCATCCCAGAGTTTGTGTAAGCCCTTCCTATTTGTTTTGGCCTTCAGCGGGGATCAATTCTGGCAAGGCTTGGTGTATGTTGTTCATGTGGTCCTGCAATTGTTTGCATTCCATGCCTTTTCATGGCTTTGACTTGTGCCGAGGTTGTTTTTTTTTTTTTTTTAATGTATCCATGCAATGTCCCTCATATCTTCCCCTCCAAGTTGTGTCTGCGTCCTTGATTTTTACCCTATTTTTATAACACCGGTCATATTTACTTTGTCCTCTTTTGGTGCTTTGCACTGCACCTCAATTCTGCACAGACCACTTTCTTCTAGTCACCAAATTTCCCATTTTTCTTTTGTATTTTTTTCAATTTCGTTTCCTTTGATCATATCTCCATCCCAGAGTGTGTGTAAGCCCTTCCTATTTGTTTTAGCCTTCAGCAGGAATCAATTCTGGCAAGGCTTGGTGTATGTTGTTCGTGTGGCCCTGCAGTTGTTTCCATACCATGCCTTTTCATGGCTTTGACTTTGGCCGAGGTTTTTTTTTTTCTTTGTTTTTTTTTAAAGTATCCATGCCATGTCCCTCATATCTTCCTCTCCAAGTTGTGTCTGCCTCCTTGGATTTTGTTATGCTTTTGCAACCCCTGTCAGCATACTTTTGGCCTCTTTTGGTGCTTTGCACTGCACCTGGCTTCTGCTCAGACCACTTTCTTCTAGTCACCAAATTTCCCATTTTTCTTTTTTTTTTTTTTTTCAATTTCGTTTTCTTTGATCATATCTCCATCCCAGAGTGTTTGTAAGCCCTTCCTATTTGTTATGGCCTTCAGCGGGGATCAATTCTGGCAAGGCTTGGTGTATGTTGTTCATGTGGTCCTGCAATTGTTTGCATTCCATGCCTTTTCATGGCTTTGACTTTGGCCGATGTTTGTTTTTTTTTTTTTAATGTATCCATGCCATGTACCTCATATCTTCCCCTCCAAGTTGTGTCTGCGTCCTTGATATTTACCCTTTTTGTTCAACACCTGTAAGGTGTTTTTTGGCCTCCTTTGGTCCTTTGCACTGCACCTCATTTCTGCCCAGACCACTTTCTTCTAGTCACCAAATTTCCCATTTTTCTTTTTTTTTTTTTTTCAATTTCGTTTCCTTTGATCATATCTCCATCCCAGAGTGTTTGTAAGCCCTTCCTATTTGTTATGGCCTTCAGCAGGAATCAATTCTGGCAAGGCTTGGTGTATGTTGTTGTGTGCCCCTGCAGTTGTTTGCATTCCTTGCCTTTTCATGGCTTTGACTTTGGCCGAGGTTTTTTTTTTTTTTTTTTTTTTTAATGTATCCATGCCATGTCCCTCATATCTTCCCCTCCAAGTTGTGTCTGCCTCCTTGGATTTTGTTATGCTTTTGCAACACCTGTCAGCATACTTTTGGCCTCTTTTGGTGCTTTGCACTGCACCTGGCTTCTGCCCAGACCACTTTCTTCTAGTCACCAAATTTCCCAATTTTCCCTTTTTTGGGGGTTTTTTGCAATTGCATTTCTTTTGATCATATCTCCATTCCAGCGTGTTTGTAAGCCTTTCTTTGCAGGGTCGCAAGATTTCGTTTCCCTTCCCGAAAGGAAATTTCATTTCCTTTCGGGAAGGGAAACGAAATCTTGCGATTTTAATGGGGATCAAGTGGACAAGCTTTGGCGCAAGTCCCTGCACTTGTTGGGTTGTCATGCCTTTTCATGGCTTTGGCTCTGGCCGAGATTTTTTTTTTTTCTTTTTATTTTTTAATGTATCCATGCCATGTTCCTCATATCTTCCCCTCCAAGTTGTGTCTGTGTCCTTGGCTTTTGTTTTGCTTTTGCAACACATGTCAGCTTAGTTTTGGACTCTTTTGGTCCTATGCACTGCACCTCATTTCTGCCCAGACCACTTTCTTCTAGTCACCAAATTTCCCATTTTTCTTTTTTTTTTTTTTTTCAATTTCGTTTCCTTTGATCATATCTCCATCCCAGAGTGTTTATAAGCCCTTCCTATTTGTTTTGGCCTTCAGCGGGGATCAATTCTGGCAAGGCTTGGTGTATGTTGTTCATGTGGTCCTGCAATTGTTTGCATTCCATGCCTTTTCATGGCTTTGACTTGTGCCGAGTTTTTTTTTTTTTTTTTTAATGTATCCATGCAATGTCCCTCATATCTTCCCCTCCAAGGTTTGTCTGCGTCCTTGATTTTTACCCTATTTTTATAACACCGGTCATATTTACTTTGTCCTCTTTTGGTGCTTTGCACTGCACCTCAATTCTGCACAGACCACTTTCTTCTAGTCACCAAATTTCCCATTTTTCTTTTGTATTTTTTTCAATTTCATTTCCTTTGATCATATCTCCATCCCAGAGTGTTTGTAAGCCTTTCTTTTTTGCTCTGGCCTTCCGCAGGAATCAATTCTGGCAAGGCTTGGTGTATGTTGTTCGTGTGGCCCTGCAGTTGTTTCCATGCCATGCCTTTTCATGGGTGTGACTTTGGCCGAGGTTTTTTTTTTTTTTTTTTTTTTAATGTATCCATGCAATGTCCCTCATATCTTCCCCTCCAAGTTGTGTCTGCGTCCTTGATTTTTACCCTATTTTTACAACACCTGTCATGTTTATTTTGGCCTCTTTTGGTCCTTTGCACTGCACCTCATTTCTGCCCAGACCACTTTCTTCTAGTCACCAAATTTCCCATTTTTCTTTTTTTTTTTTTTTCAATTTCGTTTCCTTTGATCATATCTCCATCCCAGAGTGTTTGTAAGCCTTTCTTATTTGCTCTGGCCTTCAGCGGGGATCAATTCTGGCAAGGCTTGGTGTATGTTGTTCGTGTGGTCCTGCAATTGTTTGCATTCCATGCCTTTTCATGGCTTTGTCTTGTGCCGAGTTTTTTTTTTTTTTTTTTTTAATGTATCCATGCAATGTCCCTCATATCTTCCCCTCCAAGGTTTGTCTGTGTCCTTGATTTTTACCCTATTTTTAAACCACCGGTCATATTTAGTTTGTCCTCTTTTGGTGCTTTGCACTGCACCTCAATTCTGCCCAGACCACTTTCTTCTAGTCACCAAATTTTCCATTTTTCTGTTGTATTTTTTTCAATTTCGTTTCCTTTGATCATATCTCCATCCCAGAGTGTGTGTAAGCCCTTCCTATTTGTTTTAGCCTTCAGCAGGAATCAATTCTGGCAAGGCTTGGTGTATGTTGTTCGTGTGGCCCTGCAGTTGTTTCCATGCCATGCCTTTTCATGGCTTTGACTTTGGCCGAGGTTTTTTTTTTTTTCTTTTTTTAATGTATCCGTGCAATGTCCCTCATATCTTCCGCTCCAAGTTGTGTCTGCCTCCTTGATATTTACCCTTTTTTTACAACACCTGGCAGGTGTTTTTGGCCTCTATTGGTCCTTTGCACTGCACCTCATTTCTGCCCAGACCACTTTCTTCTAGTCACCAAATTTCCCAGTTTTTTTTTTTTTTTCAATTTCGTTTCCTTTGATCATATCTCCATCCCAGAATGTTTGTAAGTCCTTCTTATTTGTTTTGGCCTTCAGCGGGGATCAATTCTGGCAAGGCTTGGTGTATGTTGTTCGTGTGGTCCTGCAGTTGTTTGCATGCCATGCCTTTTCATGGCTTTGACTTGTGCCGAGTTTTTTTTTTTTTTTTTTTAATGTATCCATGCAATGTCCCTCATATCTTCCCCTCCAAGTTGTGTCTGCGTCCTTGATTTTTACCCTATTTTTATAACACCGGTCATATTTACTTTGACCTCTTTTGGTGCTTTGCACTGCACCTCAATTCTTCACAGACCAATTTCTTCTAGTCACCAAATTTTCCATTTTTCTTTTGTATTTTTTTCAATTTCGTTTCCTTTGATCATATCTCCATCCCAGAGTGTGTGTAAGCCCTTCCTATTTGTTTTAGCCTTCAGCAGGAATCAATTCTGGCAAGGCTTGGTGTATGTTGCTCGTGTGGCCCTGCAGTTGTTTCCATGCCATGCCTTTTCATGGGTGTGACTTTGGCCGAGGTTTTTTTTTTTTTTTTTTTTTAATGTATCCATGCAATGTCCCTCATATCTTCCCCTCCAAGTTGTATCTGCGTCCTTGATTTTTACCCTATTTTTACAACACCTGTCATGTTTATTTTGGCCTCTTTTGGTCCTTTGCACTGCAACTCTTTCTGCCCAGACCACTTTCTTCTAGTCACCAAATTTCCCATTTTTCTTTTTTTTTTTTTTTCAATTTCAATTTCTTTGATCATATCTCCATCCCAGAGTGTGTGTAAGCCCTTCCTATTTGTTATGGCCTTCAGCGGGGATCACTTCTGGCAAGGCTTGGTGTATGTTGTCCGTGTGGCCCTGCAGTTGTTTGCATGCCATGCCTTTTCATGGCTTTGACTTTGGCCGAGGTTTTTTTTTATTTTTTTTTAATGTATCCATGCAATGTCCTTCATATCTTCCCCTCCAAGTTGTGTCTGGTCCTTAATTTTTACCCTTTTTTTACAACACCTGTAAGGTGTTTTTTGGCCTCTTTTGGTCCTTTCCACTGCACCTCATTTCTGCCCAGACCACTACCTTGTGGTCTGCCAATTTCCCATTTTTCTTTTTATTTTTTTCAATTTCGTTTCCTTTGATCATATCTCCATCCCAGAGTGTGTGTAAGCCCTTCCTTATTGTTTTGGCCTTCAGCGGGGATCAATTCTGGCAAGGCTTGGTGTATGTTGTTCATGTGGTCCTGCAATTGTTTGCATTCCATGCCTTTTCATGGCTTTGACTTGTGCCGAGTTTTTTTTTTTTTTTTTTTTTTTAATGTATCCATGCAATGTCCCTCATATCTTCCCCTCCAAGTTGTGTCTGCGTCCTTGATTTTTACCCTATTTTTACAACACCGGTCATATTTACTTTGTCCTCTTTTGTTGCTTTGCACTGCACCTCAATTCTGCACAGACCACTTTCTTCTAGTCACCAAATTTCCCAGTTTTCTTTTTTTTTTTTTTCAATTTCGTTTCCTTTGATCATATCTCCATCCCAGAGTGTGTGTAAGCCCTTCCTATTTGTTATGGCCTTCAGCGGGGATCAATTCTTGCAAGGCTTGGTGTATGTTGTCCGTGTGGTCCTGCAGTTGTTTGCATGCCATGCCTTTTCATGGGTGTGACTTTGGCCGAGGTTTTTTTTTTTTTTTTTTTTTTTGTATCCATGCCATGTCCTTCATATCTTCCCCTCCAAGTTGTGTCTGGTCCTTAATTTTTACCCTTTTTTTACAACACTTGTAAGGTGTTTTTTGGCCTCTTTTGGTCCTTTGCACTGCACCTCATTTCTGCCCAGACCACTACCTTGTGGTCTGCCAATTTCCCATTTTTCTTTTTTTTTTTTTCAATTTCGTTTCCTTTGATCATATCTCCATCCCAGAGTGTGTGTAAGCCCTTCCTATTTGTTTTGGCCTTCAGCGGGGATCAATTCTGGCAAGGCTTGGTGTATGTTGTTCATGTGGTCCTGCAATTGTTTGCATGCCATGCCTTTTCATGGCTTTGACTTGTGCCGAGTTTTTTGTTTTTTTTTTTTTTTGAATGTATCCATGCCATGTCCCTCATATCTTCCCCTCCAGATTGTGTCTGCCTCCTTTGATTTTGTTATGCTTTTGCAACACCTGTCAGCATACTTTTGGCCTCTTTTGGTGCTTTGCACTGAACCTGGCTTCTGCCCAGATCACTTTCTTCTAGTCACCAAATTTCCCAATTTTCCCTTTTTTGGGGGTTTTTTGCAATTGCATTTCTTTTGATCATATCTCCATTCCAGCGTGTTTGTAAGCCTTTCTTTGCAGGGTCGCAAGATTTCGTTTCCCTTCCCGAAAGGAAATTTCATTTCCTTTCGGGAAGGGAAACGAAATCTTGTGATTTTAATGGGGATCAATTGGACAAGCTTTGGCGCAAGTCCCTGCACTTGTTGGGTTGTCATGCCTTTTCATGGCTTTGGCTCTGGCCGAGATTTTTTTTTTTTCTTTTTATTTTTTAATGTATCCATGCCATGTTCCTCATATCTTCCCCTCCAAGTTGTGTCTGTGTCCTTGGCTTTTGTTTTGCTTTTGCAACACATGTCAGCTTAGTTTTGGCCTCTTTTGGTGCTTTGCACTGCACCTCATTTCTGCCCAGACCACTTCCTTGTGGTCTGCAAATTTCCCATTTTTCTTTTTATTTTTTTCAATTTCGTTTCCTTTGATCATATCTCCATCCCAGAGTGTGTGTAAGCCCTTCCTATTTGTTTTGGCCTTCAGCGGGGATCAATTCTGGCAAGGCTTGGTGTATGTTGTTCATGTGGTCCTGCAATTGTTTGCATTCCATGCCTTTTCAAGGCTTTGACTTGTGCCGAGTTTTTTTTTTTTTTTTTTTTTTAATGTATCCATGCAATGTCCTTCATATCTTCCCCTCCACGTTGTGTCTGGCCCTTTATTTTTACCCTTTTTTTACAACACCTGTAAGGTGTTTTTTGGCCTCTTTTGGTGCTTTGCACTGCACCTCATTTCTGCCCAGACCACTTCCTTGTGGTCTGCCAATTTCCCATTTTTCTTTTTATTTTTTTCAATTTCGTTTCCTTTGATCATATCTCCATCCCAGAGTGTGTGTAAGCCCTTCCTATTTGTTTTGGCCTTCAGCGGGGATCAATTCTGGCAAGGCTTGGTGTATGTTGTTCATGTGGTCCTGCAATTGTTTGCATTCCATGCCTTTTCATGGCTTTGACTTGTGCCGAGGTTTTTTTTTTTTTTTTTTTAATGTATCCATGCAATGTCCCTCATATCTTCCCCTCCAAGTTGTGTCTGCGTCCTTGATTTTTACCCTATTTTTATAACACCGGTCATATTTACTTTGTCCTCTTTTGGTGCTTTGCACTGCACCTCAATTCTGCACAGACCACTTTCTTCTAGTCACCAAATTTTCCATTTTTCTTTTGTATTTTTTTCAATTTCGTTTCCTTTGATCATATCTCCATCCCAGAGTGTGTGTAAGCCCTTCCTATTTGTTTTAGCCTTCAGCAGGAATCAATTCTGGCAAGGCTTGGTGTATGTTGTTCGTGTGGCCCTGCAGTTGTTTCCATACCATGCCTTTTCATGGCTTTGACTTTGGCCGAGGTTTTTTTTTTTCTTTGTTTTTTTTTAAAGTATCCATGCCATGTCCCTCATATCTTCCTCTCCAAGTTGTGTCTGCCTCCTTGGATTTTGTTATGCTTTTGCAACCCCTGTCAGCATACTTTTGGCCTCTTTTGGTGCTTTGCACTGCACCTGGCTTCTGCTCAGACCACTTTCTTCTAGTCACCAAATTTCCCATTTTTCTTTTTTTTTTTTTTTCAATTTCGTTTTCTTTGATCATATCTCCATCCCAGAGTGTTTGTAAGCCCTTCCTATTTGTTATGGCCTTCAGCGGGGATCAATTCTGGCAAGGCTTGGTGTATGTTGTTCATGTGGTCCTGCAATTGTTTCCATGTCATGCCTTTTCATGGCTTTGACTTTGGCCGAGGTTTGTTTTTTTTTTTTTAATGTATCCATGCCATGTACCTCATATCTTCCCCTCCAAGTTGTGTCTGCGTCCTTGATATTTACCCTTTTTGTTCAACACCTGTAAGGTGTTTTTTGGCCTCCTTTGGTCCTTTGCACTGCACCTCATTTCTGCCCAGACCACTTTCTTCTAGTCACCAAATTTCCCATTTTTCTTTTTTTTTTTTTTCAATTTCGTTTCCTTTGATCATATCTCCATCCCAGAGTGTTTGTAAGCCCTTCCTATTTGTTTTGGCCTTCAGCAGGAATCAATTCTGGCAAGGCTTGGTGTATGTTGTTGTGTGCCCCTGCAGTTGTTTGCATTCCTTGCCTTTTCATGGGTGTGACTTTGGCCGAGGTTTTTTTTTTTTTTTTTTTTTTTAATGTATCCATGCCATGTCCCTCATATCTTCCCCTCCAAGTTGTGTCTGCCTCCTTGGATTTTGTTATGCTTTTGCAACACCTGTCAGCATACTTTTGTCCTCTTTTGGTGCTTTGCACTGCACCTGGCTTCTGCCCAGACCACTTTCTTCTAGTCACCAAATTTCCCAATTTTCCCTTTTTTGGGGGTTTTTTGCAATTGCATTTCTTTTGATCATATCTCCATTCCAGCGTGTTTGTAAGCCTTTCTTTGCAGGGTCGCAAGATTTCGTTTCCCTTCCCGAAAGGAAATTTCATTTCCTTTCGGGAAGGGAAACGAAATCTTGCGATTTTAATGGGGATCAAGTGGACAAGCTTTGGCGCAAGTCCCTGCACTTGTTGGGTTGTCATGCCTTTTCATGGCTTTGGCTCTGGCCGAGAATTTTTTTTTTTCTTTTTATTTTTTAATGTATCCATGCCATGTTCCTCATATCTTCCCCTCCAAGTTGTGTCTGTGTCCTTGGCTTTTGTTTTGCTTTTGCAACACATGTCAGCTTAGTTTTGGACTCTTTTGGTCCTATGCACTGCACCTCATTTCTGCCCAGACCACTTTCTTCTAGTCACCAAATTTCCCATTTTTCTTTTTTTTTTTTTTTAATTTCGTTTCCTTTGATCATATCTCCATCCCAGAGTGTTTGTAAGTCCTTCCTATTTGCTTTGGCCTTCAGCGGGGATCAGTTCTGGCAAGACTTGGTGTATGTTGTCCGTGTGGCCCTGCAGTTGTTTCCATGCCATGCCTTTTCATGGCTTTGACTTTGGCCGAGGTTTTTTTTTTTTTCTTTTTAAAAGTATCCATGCAATGTCCTTCATATCTTCCCCTCCACGTTGTGTCTGGCACTTAATTTTTACCCTTTTTTTACAACACCTGTAAGGTGTTTTTTGGCCTCTTTTGGTCCTTTGCACTGCACCTCATTTCTGCCCAGACCACTACCTTGTGGTCAGCCAATTTCCCATTTTTTTTATTTTTTTCAATTTCGTTTCCTTTGATCATATCTCCATCCCAGAGTGTGTGTAAGCCCTTCCTATTTGATTTGGCCTTCAGCGGGGATCAATTCTGGCAAGGCTTGGTGTATGTTGTTCGTGTGGCCCTGCAGTTGTTTGCATGCCATGCCTTTTCATGGCTTTGACTTGTGCAGAGTTTTTTTTTTTTTTTTTTAATGTATCCATGCAATGTCCCTCATATCTTCCCCTCCAAGTTGTGTCTGCGTCCTTGATTTTTACCCTATTTTTACAACACCTGTCATGTTTATTTTGGCCACTTTTGGTCCTTTGCACTGCACCTCATTTCTGCCCAGACCACTTTCTTCTAGTCACCAAATTTCCCATTTTTCTTTTTTTTTTTTTTTCAATTTTGTTTTCTTTGATCATATCTCCATCCCAGAGTGTTTGTAAGCCCTTCCTATTTGTTATGGCCTTCAGCGGGGATCAATTCTGGCATGACTTGGTGTATGTTGTCCGTGTGGCCCTGCAGTTGTTTGCATGCCATGCCTTTTCATGGCTTTGACTTGTGCCGAGTTTTTTTTTTTTTTTTTTAATGTATCCATGCAATGTCCCTCATATCTTCCCCTCCAAGTTGTGTCTGCGTCCTTGATTTTTACCCTATTTTTACAACACCTGTCATGTTTATTTTGGCCACTTTTGGTCCTTTGCACTGCACCTCATTTCTGCCCAGACCACTTTCTTCTAGTCACCAAATTTCCCATTTTTCTTTTTTTTTTTTTTTCAATTTCGTTTTCTTTGATCATATCTCCATCCCAGAGTGTTTGTAAGCCCTTCCTATTTGTTATGGCCTTCAGCGGGGATCAATTCTGGCAAGGCTTGGTGTATGTTGTTCATGTGGTCCTGCAATTGTTTGCATTCCATGCCTTTTCATGGCTTTGACTTTGGCCGAGGTTTGTTTTTTTTTTTTAATGTATCCATGCCATGTACCTCATATCTTCCCCTCCAAGTTGTGTCTGCGTCCTTGATATTTACCCTTTTTGTTCAACACCTGTAAGGTGTTTTTTGGCCTCCTTTGGTCCTTTGCACTGCACCTCATTTCTGCCCAGACCACTTTCTTCTAGTCACCAAATTTCCCATTTTTCTTTTTTTTTTTTTTTCAATTTCGTTTTCTTTGATCATATCTCCATCCCAGAGTGTTTGTAAGCCCTTCCTATTTGTTATGGCCTTCAGCGGGGATCAATTCTGGCATGACTTGGTGTATGTTGTCCGTGTGGCCCTGCAGTTGTTTCCATGTCATGCCTTTTCATGGCTTTGACTTTGGCTGAGGTTTTTTTTTTTTTTTTTTAATGTATCCATGCAATGTCCTTCATATCTTCCCCTCCAAGTTGTGTCTGGTCCTTAATTTTTACCCTTTTTTTACAACACCTGTAAGGTGTTTTTTGGCCTCTTTTGGTACTTTGCACTGCACCTCATTTCTGCCCAGACCACTACCTTGTGGTCTGCCAATTTCCCATTTTTCTTTTTATTTTTTTCAATTTCGTTTCCTTTGATCATATCTCCATCCCAGAGTGTGTGTAAGCCCTTCCTATTTGTTTTGGCCTTCAGCGGGGATCAATTCTGGCAAGGCTTGGTGTATGTTGTTCGTGTGGCCCTGCAGTTGTTTGCATGCCATGCCTTTTCATGGCTTTGACTTTGGCCGAGGTTTTTTTTTTTCTTTGTTTTTTTTTAAAGTATCCATACAATGTCCCTCATATCTTCCCCTCCAAGTTGTGTCTGCCTCCTTGGATTTTGTTATGCTTTTACAACACCTGTCAGCATACTTTTGGCCTCTTTTGGTCCTTTGCACTGCACCTGGCTTCTGCCCAGACCACTTTCTTCTAGTCACCAAATTTCCCAATTTTCCCTTTTTTGGGGGTTTTTTGCAATTGCATTTCTTTTGATCATATCTCCATTCCAGCGTGTTTGTAAGCCTTTCTTTGCAGGGTCGCAAGATTTCGTTTCCCTTCCCGAAAGGAAATTTCATTTCCTTTCGGGAAGGGAAACGAAATCTTGCGATTTTAATGGGGATCAATTAGACAAGCTTTGGTGCAAGTCCCTGCACTTGTTGGGTTGTCATGCCTTTTCATGGCTTTGGCTCTGGCCGAGATTTTTTTTTTTTCTTTTTATTTTTTAATGTATCCATGCCATGTTCCTCATATCTTCCCCTCCAAGTCGTGTCTGTGTCCTTGGCTTTTGTTTTGCTTTTGCAACACATGTCAGCTTAGTTTTGGCCTCTTTTGGTCCGTTGCACTGCACCTCATTTCTGCCCAGACCACTTCCTTGTGGTCTGCCAATTTCCCATTTTTCTTTTTATTTTTTTCAATTTCGTTTCCTTTGATCATATCTCCATCCCAGAGTTTGTGTAAGCCCTTCCTATTTGTTTTGGCCTTCAGCGGGGATCAATTCTGGCAAGGCTTGGTGTATGTTGTTCATGTGGTCCTGCAATTGTTTGCATTCCATGCCTTTTCATGGCTTTGACTTGTGCCGAGGTTGTTTTTTTTTTTTTTTTAATGTATCCATGCAATGTCCCTCATATCTTCCCCTCCAAGTTGTGTCTGCGTCCTTGATTTTTACCCTATTTTTATAACACCGGTCATATTTACTTTGTCCTCTTTTGGTGCTTTGCACTGCACCTCAATTCTGCACAGACCACTTTCTTCTAGTCACCAAATTTTCCATTTTTCTTTTGTATTTTTTTCAATTTCGTTTCCTTTGATCATATCTCCATCCCAGAGTGTGTGTAAGCCCTTCCTATTTGTTTTAGCCTTCAGCAGGAATCAATTCTGGCAAGGCTTGGTGTATGTTGTTCGTGTGGCCCTGCAGTTGTTTCCATACCATGCCTTTTCATGGCTTTGACTTTGGCCGAGGTTTTTTTTTTTCTTTGTTTTTTTTTAAAGTATCCATGCCATGTCCCTCATATCTTCCTCTCCAAGTTGTGTCTGCCTCCTTGGATTTTGTTATGCTTTTGCAACCCCTGTCAGCATACTTTTGGCCTCTTTTGGTGCTTTGCACTGCACCTGGCTTCTGCTCAGACCACTTTCTTCTAGTCACCAAATTTCCCATTTTTCTTTTTTTTTTTTTTTTCAATTTCGTTTTCTTTGATCATATCTCCATCCCAGAGTGTTTGTAAGCCCTTCCTATTTATTATGGCCTTCAGCGGGGATCAATTCTGGCAAGGCTTGGTGTATGTTGTTCATGTGGTCCTGCAATTGTTTGCATTCCATGCCTTTTCATGGCTTTGACTTTGGCCGAGGTTTGTTTTTTTTTTTTTAATGTATCCATGCCATGTACCTCATATCTTCCCCTCCAAGTTGTGTCTGCGTCCTTGATATTTACCCTTTTTGTTCAACACCTGTAAGGTGTTTTTTGGCCTCCTTTGGTCCTTTGCACTGCACCTCATTTCTGCCCAGACCACTTTCTTCTAGTCACCAAATTTCCCATTTTTCTTTTTTTTTTTTTTTCAATTTCGTTTCCTTTGATCATATCTCCATCCCAGAGTGTTTGTAAGCCCTTCCTATTTGTTTTGGCATTCAGCAGGAATCAATTCTGGCAAGGCTTGGTGTATGTTGTTGTGTGCCCCTGCAGTTGTTTGCATTCCTTGCCTTTTCATGGCTTTGACTTTGGCCGAGGTTTTTTTTTTTTTTTTTTTTTTTAATGTATCCATGCCATGTCCCTCATATCTTCCCCTCCAAGTTGTGTCTGCCTCCTTGGATTTTGTTATGCTTTTGCAACACCTGTCAGCATACTTTTGGCCTCTTTTGGTGCTTTGCACTGCACCTGGCTTCTGCCCAGACCACTTTCTTCTAGTCACCAAATTTCCCAATTTTCCCTTTTTTGGGGGTTTTTTGCAATTGCATTTCTTTTGATCATATCTCCATTCCAGCGTGTTTGTAAGCCTTTCTTTGCAGGGTCGCAAGATTTCGTTTCCCTTCCCGAAAGGAAATTTCATTTCCTTTCGGGAAGGGAAACGAAATCTTGCGATTTTAATGGGGATCAAGTGGACAAGCTTTGGCGCAAGTCCCTGCACTTGTTGGGTTGTCATGCCTTTTCATGGCTTTGGCTCTGGCCGAGATTTTTTTTTTTTCTTTTTATTTTTTAATGTATCCATGCCATGTTCCTCATATCTTCCCCTCCAAGTTGTGTCTGTGTCCTTGGCTTTTGTTTTGCTTTTGCAACACATGTCAGCTTAGTTTTGGACTCTTTTGGTCCTATGCACTGCACCTCATTTCTGCCCAGACCACTTTCTTCTAGTCACCAAATTTCCCATTTTTCTTTTTTTTTTTTTTTAATTTCGTTTCCTTTGATCATATCTCCATCCCAGAGTGTTTGTAAGTCCTTCCTATTTGCTTTGGCCTTCAGCGGGGATCAGTTCTGGCAAGACTTGGTGTATGTTGTCCGTGTGGCCCTGCAGTTGTTTCCATGCCATGCCTTTTCATGGCTTTGACTTTGGCCGAGGTTTTTTTTTTTTTCTTTTTAAAAGTATCCATGCAATGTCCTTCATATCTTCCCCTCCACGTTGTGTCTGGCCCTTAATTTTTACCCTTTTTTTACAACACCTGTAAGGTGTTTTTTGGCCTCTTTTGGTCCTTTGCACTGCACCTCATTTCTGCCCAGACCACTACCTTGTGGTCTGCCAATTTCCCATTTTTTTTATTTTTTTCAATTTCGTTTCCTTTGATCATATCTCCATCCCAGAGTGTGTGTAAGCCCTTCCTATTTGATTTGGCCTTCAGCGGGGATCAATTCTGGCAAGGCTTGGTGTATGTTGTTCGTGTGGCCCTGCAGTTGTTTGCATGCCATGCCTTTTCATGGCTTTGACTTGTGCCGAGTTTTTTTTTTTTTTTTTTAATGTATCCATGCAATGTCCTTCATATCTTCCCCTCCAAGTTGTGTCTGCGTCCTTGATTTTTACCCTATTTTTACAACACCTGTCATGTTTATTTTGGCCACTTTTGGTCCTTTGCACTGCACCTCATTTCTGCCCAGACCACTTTCTTCTAGTCACCAAATTTCCCATTTTTCTTTTTTTTTTTTTTTCAATTTTGTTTTCTTTGATCATATCTCCATCCCAGAGTGTTTGTAAGCCCTTCCTATTTGTTATGGCCTTCAGCGGGGATCAATTCTGGCATGACTTGGTGTATGTTGTCCGTGTGGCCCTGCAGTTGTTTCCATGTCATGCCTTTTCATGGCTTTGACTTTGGCTGAGGTTTTTTTTTTTTTTTTTTAATGTATCCATGCAATGTCCTTCATATCTTCCCCTCCAAGTTGTGTCTGGTCCTTAATTTTTACCCTTTTTTTACAACACCTGTAAGGTGTTTTTTGGCCTCTTTTGGTACTTTGCACTGCACCTCATTTCTGCCCAGACCACTACCTTGTGGTCTGCCAATTTCCCATTTTTCTTTTTATTTTTTTCAATTTCGTTTCCTTTGATCATATCTCCATCCCAGAGTGTGTGTAAGCCCTTCCTATTTGTTTTGGCCTTCAGCGGGGATCAATTCTGGCAAGGCTTGGTGTATGTTGTTCGTGTGGCCCTGCAGTTGTTTGCATGCCATGCCTTTTCATGGCTTTGACTTTGGCCGAGGTTTTTTTTTTTCTTTGTTTTTTTTAAAGTATCCATACAATGTCCCTCATATCTTCCCCTCCAAGTTGTGTCTGCCTCCTTGGATTTTGTTATGCTTTTACAACACCTGTCAGCATACTTTTGGCCTCTTTTGGTCCTTTGCACTGCACCTGGCTTCTGCCCAGACCACTTTCTTCTAGTCACCAAATTTCCCAATTTTCCCTTTTTTGGGGGTTTTTTGCAATTGCATTTCTTTTGATCATATCTCCATTCCAGCGTGTTTGTAAGCCTTTCTTTGCAGGGTCGCAAGATTTCGTTTCCCTTCCCGAAAGGAAATTTCATTTCCTTTCGGGAAGGGAAACGAAATCTTGCGATTTTAATGGGGATCAATTAGACAAGCTTTGGTGCAAGTCCCTGCACTTGTTGGGTTGTCATGCCTTTTCATGGCTTTGGCTCTGGCCGAGATTTTTTTTTTTTCTTTTTATTTTTTAATGTATCCATGCCATGTTCCTCATATCTTCCCCTCCAAGTTGTGTCTGTGTCCTTGGCTTTTGTTTTGCTTTTGCAACACATGTCAGCTTAGTTTTGGCCTCTTTTGGTGCTTTGCACTGCACCTCATTTCTGCCCAGACCACTTCCTTGTGGTCTGCCAATTTCCCATTTTTCTTTTTATTTTTTTCAATTTCGTTTCCTTTGATCATATCTCCATCCCAGAGTGTTTGTAAGTCCTTCCTATTTGTTTTGGCCTTCAGCGGGGATCAATTCTGGCAAGGCTTGGTGTATGTTGTTCATGTGGTCCTGCAATTGTTTGCATTCCATGCCTTTTCATGGCTTTGACTTGTGCCGAGTTTTTTGTTTTTTTTTTTTAATGTATCCATGCAATGTCCCTCATACATTCCCCTCCAAGTTGTGTCTGCGTCCTTGATTTTTACCCTATTTTTATAACACCGGTCATATTTACTTTGTCCTCTTTTGGTGCTTTGCACTGCACCTCAATTCTGCCCAGACCACTTTCTTCTAGTCACCAAATTTTCCATTTTTCTTTTGTATTTTTTTCAATTTCGTTTCCTTTGATCATATCTCCATCCCAGAGTGTGTGTAAGCCCTTCCTATTTGTTTTAGCCTTCAGCAGGAATCAATTCTGGCAAGGCTTGGTGTATGTTGTTCGTGTGGCCCTGCAGTTGTTTGCATGCCATGCCTTTTCATGGCTTTGACTTTGGCCGAGGTTTTTTTTTTTCTTTTTTTTTTTTAATGTATCCATGCAATGTGCCTCATATCTTCCCCTCCAAGTTGTGTCTGCGTCCTTGATATTTACCCTTTTTGTACAACACCTGTAAGGTGTTTTTTGGCCTCCTTTGGTCCTTTGCACTGCTCCTCATTTCTGCCCAGACCACTTTCTTCTAGTCACCAAATTTCCCATTTTTCTTTTTTTTTTTTTTCAATTTCGTTTCCTTTGATCATATCTCCATCTCAGAGTGTTTGTAAGCCCTTCCTATTTGTTATGGCCTTCAGCGGGGATCAATTCTGGCAAGGCTTGGTGTATGTTGTCCGTGTGGCCCTGCAGTTGTTTGCATGCCATGCCTTTTCATGGCTTTGACTTGTGCCGAGTTTTTGGTTTTTTTTTTTTTTAATGTATCCATGCCATGTCCCTCATATCTTCCGCTCCAAGTTGTGTCTGCCTCCTTGGATTTTGTTATGCTTTTGCAACCCCTGTCAGCATACTTTTGGCCTCTTTTGGTCCTTTGCACTGCACCTGGCTTCTGCCCAGACCACTTTCTTCTAGTCACCAAATTTCCCAATTTTCCCTTTTTTGGGGGTTTTTTGCAATTGCATTTCTTTTGATCATATCTCCATTCCAGCGTGTTTGTAAGCCTTTCTTTGCAGGGTCGCAAGATTTCGTTTCCCTTCCCGAAAGGAAATTTCATTTCCTTTCGGGAAGGGAAACGAAATCTTGCGATTTTAATGGGGATCAATTGGACAAGCTTTGGCGCAAGTCCCTGCACTTGTTGGGTTGTCATGCCTTTTCATGGCTTTGGCTCTGGCCGAGATTTTTTTTTTTTCTTTTTATTTTTTAATGTATCCATGCCATGTTCCTCATATCTTCCCCTCCAAGTTGTGTCTGTGTCCTTGGCTTTTGTTTTGCTTTTGCAACACATGTCAGCTTAGTTTTGGACTCTTTTGGTCCTATGCACTGCACCTCATTTCTGCCCAGACCACTTTCTTCTAGTCACCAAATTTCCCATTTTTCTTTTTTTTTTTTTTTAATTTCGTTTCCTTTGATCATATCTCCATCCCAGAGTGTTTGTAAGTCCTTCCTATTTGCTTTGGCCTTCAGCGGGGATCAGTTCTGGCAAGACTTGGTGTATGTTGTCCGTGTGGCCCTGCAGTTGTTTCCATGCCATGCCTTTTCATGGCTTTGACTTTGGCCGAGTTTTTTTTTTTTTTCTTTTTAAAAGTATCCATGCAATGTCCTTCATATCTTCCCCTCCACGTTGTGTCTGGCCCTTAATTTTTACCCTTTTTTTACAACACCTGTAAGGTGTTTTTTGGCCTCTTTTGGTCCTTTGCACTGCACCTCATTTCTGCCCAGACCACTTCCTTGTGGTCTGCCAATTTCCCATTTTTCTTTTTATTTTTTTCAATTTCGTTTCCTTTGATCATATCTCCATCCCAGAGTGTGTGTAAGCCCTTCCTATTTGTTTTGGCCTTCAGCGGGGATCAATTCTGGCAAGGCTTGGTGTATGTTGTTCGTGTGGCCCTGCAGTTGTTTGCATGCCATGCCTTTTCATGGCTTTGACTTGTGCCGAGTTTTTTTTTTTTTTTTTTTAATGTATCCATGCAATGTCCCTCATATCTTCCCCTCCAAGTTGTGTCTGCGTCCTTAATTTTTACCCTATTTTTACAACACCTGACATGTTTATTTTGGCCACTTTTGGTCCTTTGCACTGCACCTCATTTCTGCCCAGACCACTTTCTTCTAGTCACCAAATTTCCCATTTTTCTTTTTTTTTTTTTTTTTCAATTTTGTTTTCTTAGATCATATCTCCATCCCAGAGTGTTTGTAAGCCCTTCCTGTTTGTTATGGCCTTCAGCGGGGATCAATTCTGGCATGACTTGGTGTATGTTGTCCGTGTGGCCCTGCAGTTGTTTCCATGTCATGCCTTTTCATGGCTTTGACTTTGGCTGAGGTTTTTTTTTTTTTTTTTAATGTATCCATGCAATGTCCTTCATATCTTCCCCTCCAAGTTGTGTCTGGTCCTTAATTTTTACCCTTTTTTTACAACACCTGTAAGGTGTTTTTTGGCCTCTTTTGGTACTTTGCACTGCACCTCATTTCTGCCCAGACCACTACCTTGTGGTCTGCCAATTTCCCATTTTTCTTTTTATTTTTTTCAATTTCGTTTCCTTTGATCATATCTCCATCCCAGAGTGTGTGTAAGCCCTTCCTATTTGTTTTGGCCTTCAGCGGGGATCAATTCTGGCAAGGCTTGGTGTATGTTGTTCATGTGGTCTTGCAATTGTTTGCATTCCATGCCTTTTCATGGCTTTGACTTTGGCCGAGGTTTTTTTTTTTCTTTGTTTTTTTTTAAAGTATCCATACAATGTCCCTCATATCTTCCCCTCCAAGTTGTGTCTGCCTCCTTGGATTTTGTTATGCTTTTACAACACCTGTCAGCATACTTTTGGCCTCTTTTGGTCCTTTGCACTGCACCTGGCTTCTGCCCAGACCACTTTCTTCTAGTCACCAAATTTCCCAATTTTCCCTTTTTTGGGGGTTTTTTGCAATTGCATTTCTTTTGATCATATCTCCATTCCAGCGTGTTTGTAAGCCTTTCTTTGCAGGGTCGCAAGATTTCGTTTCCCTTCCCGAAAGGAAATTTCATTTCCTTTCGGGAAGGGAAACGAAATCTTGCGATTTTAATGGGGATCAATTAGACAAGCTTTGGTGCAAGTCCCTGCACTTGTTGGGTTGTCATGCCTTTTCATGGCTTTGGCTCTGGCCGAGATTTTTTTTTTTTCTTTTTATTTTTTAATGTATCCATGCCATGTTCCTCATATCTTCCCCTCCAAGTTGTGTCTGTGTCCTTGGCTTTTGTTTTGCTTTTGCAACACATGTCAGCTTAGTTTTGGCCTCTTTTGGTGCTTTGCACTGCACCTCATTTCTGCCCAGACCACTTCCTTGTGGTCTGCCAATTTCCCATTTTTCTTTTTATTTTTTTCAATTTCGTTTCCCTTGATCATATCTCCATCCCAGAGTGTGTGTAAGCCCTTCCTATTTGTTTTGGCCTTCAGCGGGGATCAATTCTGGCAAGGCTTGGTGTATGTTGTTCATGTGGTCCTGCAATTGTTTGCATTCCATGCCTTTTCATGGCTTTGACTTGTGCCGAGGTTTTTTTTTTTTTTTTTTTAATGTATCCATGCAATGTCCCTCATATCTTCCCCTCCAAGTTGTGTCTGCGTCCTTGATTTTTACCCTATTTTTATAACACCGGTCATATTTACTTTGTCCTCTTTTGGTGCTTTGCACTGCACCTCAATTCTGCACAGACCACTTTCTTCTAGTCACCAAATTTTCCATTTTTCTTTTGTATTTTTTTCAATTTCGTTTCCTTTGATCATATCTCCATCCCAGAGTGTGTGTAAGCCCTTCCTATTTGCTTTAGCCTTCAGCAGGAATCAATTCTGGCAAGGCTTGGTGTATGTTGTTCGTGTGGCCCTGCAGTTGTTTCCATGCCATGCCTTTTCATGGCTTTGACTTTGGCCGAGGTTTTTTTTTTTCTTTGTTTTTTTTTTAAAGTATCCATACCATGTCCCTCATATCTTCCTCTCCAAGTTGTGTCTGCCTCCTTGGATTTTGTTATGCTTTTGCAACCCCTGTCAGCATACTTTTGGCCTCTTTTGGTGCTTTGCACTGCACCTGGCTTCTGCTCAGACCACTTTCTTCTAGTCACCAAATTTCCCAATTTTCCCTTTTTTGGGGGTTTTTTGCAATTGCATTTCTTTTGATCATATCTCCATTCCAGCGTGTTTGTAAGCCTTTCTTTGCAGGGTCGCAAGATTTCGTTTCCCTTCCCGAAAGGAAATTTCATTTCCTTTCGGGAAGGGAAACGAAATCTTGCGATTTTAATGGGGATCAAGTGGACAAGCTTTGGTGCAAGTCCCTGCACTTGTTGGGTTGTCATACCTTTTCATGGCTTTGGCTCTGGCCGAGATTTTTTTTTTTTCTTTTTATTTTTTAATGTATCCATGCCATGTCCCTCCTATCTTCCCCTCCAAGGAGTTGTCTGCGTCCTTGATTTTTACCCTATTTTTACAACACCTGTCAGCATACTTTTGGCCTCTTTTGGTCCTTTGCACTGCACCTCATTTCTGCCCAGACCACTTTCTTCTAGTCACCAAATTTCCCATTTTTCTTATTTTTTTTTTTTCAATTTCGTTTCCTTTGATCATATCTCCATCCCAGAGTGTTTATAAGCCCTTCCTATTTGTTTTGGCCTTCAGCGGGGATCAATTCTGGCAAGGCTTGGTGTATGTTGTTCGTGTGGCCCTGCAGTTGTTTCCATGCCATGCCTTTTCACAGGTGTGACTTTGGCCGAGGTTTTTTTTTTTTGGTTTTTTTTTTGTATCCATGCAATGTCCCTCATATCCCCCCTCCAAGGAGTTGTGTCTGCGTCCTTGATTTTTACCCTATTTTTACAACACCTGTCAGCATACTTTTGGCCTCTTTTGGTCCTTTGCACTGCACCTCATTTCTGCCCAGACCACTTCCTTGTGGGCGTCCAATTTCCCATTTTTCTTTTTATTTTTTTCAATTTCGTTTCCTTTGATCATATCTCCATCCCAGAGTGTGTGTAAGCCCTTCCTATTTGTTTTGGCCTTCAGCGGGGATCAATTCTGGCAAGGCTTGGTGTATGTTGTTGTGTGCGGCCCTGCAGTTGTTTGCATGCCATGCCTTTTCATGGCTTTGACTTTGGCCGAGGTTTTTTTTTTTCTTTGTTTTTTTTTAAAGTATCCATGCCATGTCCCTCATATCTTCCTCTCCAAGTTGTGTCTGCCTCCTTGGATTTTGTTATGCTTTTGCAACCCCTGTCAGCATACTTTTGGCCTCTTTTGGTGCTTTGCACTGCACCTGGCTTCTGCTCAGACCACTTTCTTCTAGTCACCAAATTTCCCAATTTTCCCTTTTTTGGGGGTTTTTTGCAATTGCATTTCTTTTGATCATATCTCCATTCCAGCGTGTTTGTAAGCCTTTCTTTGCAGGGTCGCAAGATTTCGTTTCCCTTCCCGAAAGGAAATTTCATTTCCTTTCGGGAAGGGAAACGAAATCTTGCGATTTTAATGGGGATCAAGTGGACAAGCTTTGGTGCAAGTCCCTGCACTTGTTGGGTTGTCATACCTTTTCATGGCTTTGGCTCTGGCCGAGATTTTTTTTTTTTCTTTTTATTTTTTAATGTATCCATGCCATGTTCCTCATATCTTCCCCTCCAAGTTGTGTCTGTGTCCTTGGCTTTTGTTTTGCTTTTGCAACACATGTCAGCTTAGTTTTGGCCTCTTTTGGTCCTTTGCACTGCACCTCATTTCTGCCCAGACCACTTCCTTGTGGTCTGCCAATTTCCCATTTTTCTTTTTATTTTTTTCAATTTCGTTTCCTTTGATCATATCTCCATCCCAGAGTGTGTGTAAGCCCTTCCTATTTGTTTTAGCCTTCAGCAGGAATCAATTCTGGCAAGGCTTGGTGTATGTTGTTCGTGTGGCCCTGCAGTTGTTTGCATGCCATGCCTTTTCATGGCTTTGACTTTGGCCGAGGTTTTTTTTTTTCTTTGTTTTTTTTTAAAGTATCCATACAATGTCCCTCATATCTTCCTCTCCAAGTTGTGTCTGCCTCCTTGGATTTTGTTATGCTTTTGCAACCCCTGTCAGCATACTTTTGGCCTCTTTTGGTGCTTTGCACTGCACCTGGCTTCTGCTCAGACCACTTTCTTCTAGTCACCAAATTTCCCATTTTTGTTTTTTTTTTTTTTTTTCAATTTCGTTTTCTTTGATCATATCTCCATCCCAGAGTGTTTGTAAGCCCTTCCTATATGTTATGGCCTTCAGCGGGGATCAATTCTGGCAAGGCTTGGTGTATGTTGTTCATGTGGTCCTGCAATTGTTTGCATTCCATGCCTTTTCATGGCTTTGACTTTGGCCGAGGTTTTTGTTTTTTGTTTTTTTTTAATGTATCCATGCAATGTCCCTCATATCTTCCGCTCCAAGTTGTGTCTGCCTCCTTGGATTTTGTTATGCTTTTGCAACCCCTGTCAGCATACTTTTGTCCTCTTTTGGTGCTTTGCACTGCACCTGGCTTCTGCCCAGACCACTTTCTTCTAGTCACCAAATTTCCCAATTTTCCCTTTTTTGGGGGTTTTTTGCAATTGCATTTCTTTTGATCATATCTCCATTCCAGCGTGTTTGTAAGCCTTTTTTGCAGGGTCGCAAGATTTCGTTTCCCTTCCCGAAAGGAAATGAAATTTCCTTTCGGGAAGGGAAACGAAATCTTGCGATTTTAATGGGGATCAAGTGGACAAGCTTTGGCGCAAGTCCCTGCACTTGTTGGGTTGTCATGCCTTTTCATGGCTTTGGCTCTGGCCGAGATTTTTTTTTTTTCTTTTTATTTTTTAATGTATCCATGCCATGTTCCTCATATCTTCCCCTCCAAGTTGTGTCTGTGTCCTTGGCTTTTGTTTTGCTTTTGCAACACATGTCAGCTTAGTTTTGGACTCTTTTGGTCCTATGCACTGCACCTCATTTCTGCCCAGACCACTTTCTTCTAGTCACCAAATTTCCCATTTTTCTTTTTTTTTTTTTTCAATTTCGTTTCCTTTGATCATATCTCCATCCCAGAGTGTTTGTAAGCCCTTCCTATTTGCTTTGGCCTTCAGCGGGGATCAGTTCTGGCAAGACTTGGTGTATGTTGTCCGTGTGACCCTGCAGTTGTTTCCATGCCATGCCTTTTCATGGCTTTGACTTTGGCCGAGTTTTTTTTTTTTTTCTTTTTAAAAGTATCCATGCAATGTCCTTCATATCTTCCCCTCCACGTTGTGTCTGGCCCTTAATTTTTACCCTTTTTTTACAACACCTGTAAGGTGTTTTTTGGCCTCTTTTGGTCCTTTGCACTGCACCTCATTTCTGCCCAGACCACTTCCTTGTGGTCTGCCAATTTCCCATTTTTCTTTTTATTTTTTTCAATTTCGTTTCCTTTGATCATATCTCCATCCCAGAGTGTGTGTAAGCCCTTCCTATTTGTTTTGGCCTTCAGCGGGGATCAATTCTGGCAAGGCTTGGTGTATGTTGTTCGTGTGGCCCTGCAGTTGTTTGCATGCCATGCCTTTTCATGGCTTTGACTTGTGCCGAGTTTTTTTTTTTTTTTTTTTAATGTATCCATGCAATGTCCCTCATATCTTCCCCTCCAAGTTGTGTCTGCGTCCTTAATTTTTACCCTATTTTTACAACACCTGTCATGTTTATTTTGGCCACTTTTGGTCCTTTGCACTGCACCTCATTTCTGCCCAGACCACTTTCTTCTAGTCACCAAATTTCCCATTTTTCTTTTTTTTTTTTTTTTTCAATTTTGTTTTCTTAGATCATATCTCCATCCCAGAGTGTTTGTAAGCCCTTCCTGTTTGTTATGGCCTTCAGCGGGGATCAATTCTGGCATGACTTGGTGTATGTTGTCCGTGTGGCCCTGCAGTTGTTTCCATGTCATGCCTTTTCATGGCTTTGACTTTGGCCGAGGTTTTTTTTTTTTTTTTTAATGTATCCATGCAATGTCCTTCATATCTTCCCCTCCAAGTTGTGTCTGGTCCTTAATTTTTACCCTTTTTTTACAACACCTGTAAGGTGTTTTTTGGCCTCTTTTGGTCCTTTGCACTGCACCTCATTTCTGCCCAGACCACTACCTTGTGGTCTGCCAATTTCCCATTTTTCTTTTTATTTTTTTCAATTTCGTTTCCTTTGATCATATCTCCA
The DNA here is from genome assembly GCF_027477595.1 of Haemorhous mexicanus. NCBI lineage: Eukaryota > Metazoa > Chordata > Aves > Passeriformes > Fringillidae > Haemorhous > Haemorhous mexicanus. The sequence goes on from NC_082343.1 coordinate 54,181,031, forward strand.
TCCCAGAGTGTGTGTAAGCCCTTCCTATTTGTTTTGGCCTTCAGCGGGGATCAATTCTGGCAAGGCTTGGTGTATGTTGTTCATGTGGTCCTGCAATTGTTTGCATTCCATGCCTTTTCATGGCTTTGACTTTGGCCGAGGTTTTTTTTTTTCTTTGTTTTTTTTTAAAGTATCCATGCAATGTCCCTCATATCTTCCCCTCCAAGTTGTGTCTGCCTCCTTGGATTTTGTTATGCTTTTACAACACCTGTCAGCATACTTTTGGCCTCTTTTGGTCCTTTGCACTGCACCTGGCTTCTGCCCAGACCACTTTCTTCTAGTCACCAAATTTCCCAATTTTCCCTTTTTTGGGGGTTTTTTGCAATTGCATTTCTTTTGATCATATCTCCATTCCAGCGTGTTTGTAAGCCTTTCTTTGCAGGGTCGCAAGATTTCGTTTCCCTTCCCGAAAGGAAATTTCATTTCCTTTCGAGAAGGGAAACGAAATCTTGCGATTTTAATGGGGATCAATTAGACAAGCTTTGGTGCAAGTCCCTGCACTTGTTGGGTTGTCATGCCTTTTCATGGCTTTGGCTCTGGCCGAGATTTTTTTTTTTTCTTTTTATTTTTTAATGTATCCATGCCATGTTCCTCATATCTTCCCCTCCAAGTTGTGTCTGTGTCCTTGGCTTTTGTTTTGCTTTTGCAACACATGTCAGCTTAGTTTTGGCCTCTTTTGGTGCTTTGCACTGCACCTCATTTCTGCCCAGACCACTTCCTTGTGGTCTGCCAATTTCCCATTTTTCTTTTTATTTTTTTCAATTTCGTTTCCTTTGATCATATCTCCATCCCAGAGTGTGTGTAAGCCCTTCCTATTTGTTTTGGCCTTCAGCGGGGATCAATTCTGGCAAGGCTTGGTGTATGTTGTTCATGTGGTCCTGCAATTGTTTGCATTCCATGCCTTTTCATGGCTTTGACTTGTGCAGAGGTTTTTTTTTTTTTTTTTTTTAATGTATCCATGCAATGTCCCTCATATCTTCCCCTCCAAGTTGTGTCTGCGTCCTTGATTTTTACCCTATTTTTATAACACCGGTCATATTTACTTTGTCCTCTTTTGGTGCTTTGCACTGCACCTCAATTCTGCACAGACCACTTTCTTCTAGTCACCAAATTTTCCATTTTTCTTTTGTATTTTTTTCAATTTCGTTTCCTTTGATCATATCTCCATCCCAGAGTGTGTGTAAGCCCTTCCTATTTGCTTTAGCCTTCAGCAGGAATCAATTCTGGCAAGGCTTGGTGTATGTTGTTCGTGTGGCCCTGCAGTTGTTTCCATGCCATGCCTTTTCATGGCTTTGACTTTGGCCGAGGTTTTTTTTTTTCTTTGTTTTTTTTTAAAGTATCCATGCCATGTCCCTCATATCTTCCTCTCCAAGTTGTGTCTGCCTCCTTGGATTTTGTTATGCTTTTGCAACCCCTGTCAGCATACTTTTGGCCTCTTTTGGTGCTTTGCACTGCACCTGGCTTCTGCTCAGACCACTTTCTTCTAGTCACCAAATTTCCCAATTTTCCCTTTTTTGGGGGTTTTTTGCAATTGCATTTCTTTTGATCATATCTCCATTCCAGCGTGTTTGTAAGCCTTTCTTTGCAGGGTCGCAAGATTTCGTTTCCCTTCCCGAAAGGAAATTTCATTTCCTTTCGGGAAGGGAAACGAAATCTTGCGATTTTAATGGGGATCAAGTGGACAAGCTTTGGTGCAAGTCCCTGCACTTGTTGGGTTGTCATACCTTTTCATGGCTTTGGCTCTGGCCGAGATTTTTTTTTTTTCTTTTTATTTTTTAATGTATCCATGCCATGTCCCTCCTATCTTCCCCTCCAAGGAGTTGTCTGCGTCCTTGATTTTTACCCTATTTTTACAACACCTGTCAGCATACTTTTGGCCTCTTTTGGTCCTTTGCACTGCACCTCATTTCTGCCCAGACCACTTTCTTCTAGTCACCAAATTTCCCATTTTTCTTATTTTTTTTTTTTCAATTTCGTTTCCTTTGATCATATCTCCATCCCAGAGTGTTTATAAGCCCTTCCTATTTGTTTTGGCCTTCAGCGGGGATCAATTCTGGCAAGGCTTGGTGTATGTTGTTCGTGTGGCCCTGCAGTTGTTTCCATGCCATGCCTTTTCACGGGTGTGACTTTGGCCGAGGTTTTTTTTTTTTTGTTTTTTTTTTTGTATCCATGCAATGTCCCTCATATCCCCCCTCCAAGGAGTTGTGTCTGCGTCCTTGATTTTTACCCTATTTTTACAACACCTGTCAGCATACTTTTGGCCTCTTTTGGTCCTTTGCACTGCACCTCATTTCTGCCCAGACCACTTCCTTGTGGGCGTCCAATTTCCCATTTTTCTTTTTATTTTTTTCAATTTCGTTTCCTTTGATCATATCTCCATCCCAGAGTGTGTGTAAGCCCTTCCTATTTGTTTTGGCCTTCAGCGGGGATCAATTCTGGCAAGGCTTGGTGTATGTTGTTGTGTGCGGCCCTGCAGTTGTTTGCATGCCATGCCTTTTCATGGCTTTGACTTTGGCCGAGGTTTTTTTTTTTCTTTGTTTTTTTTTAAAGTATCCATGCCATGTCCCTCATATCTTCCTCTCCAAGTTGTGTCTGCCTCCTTGGATTTTGTTATGCTTTTGCAACCCCTGTCAGCATACTTTTGGCCTCTTTTGGTGCTTTGCACTGCACCTGGCTTCTGCTCAGACCACTTTCTTCTAGTCACCAAATTTCCCAATTTTCCCTTTTTTGGGGGTTTTTTGCAATTGCATTTCTTTTGATCATATCTCCATTCCAGCGTGTTTGTAAGCCTTTCTTTGCAGGGTCGCAAGATTTCGTTTCCCTTCCCGAAAGGAAATTTCATTTCCTTTCGGGAAGGGAAACGAAATCTTGCGATTTTAATGGGGATCAAGTGGACAAGCTTTGGTGCAAGTCCCTGCACTTGTTGGGTTGTCATACCTTTTCATGGCTTTGGCTCTGGCCGAGATTTTTTTTTTTTCTTTTTATTTTTTAATGTATCCATGCCATGTTCCTCATATCTTCCCCTCCAAGTTGTGTCTGTGTCCTTGGCTTTTGTTTTGCTTTTGCAACACATGTCAGCTTAGTTTTGGCCTCTTTTGGTCCTTTGCACTGCACCTCATTTCTGCCCAGACCACTTCCTTGTGGTCTGCCAATTTCCCATTTTTCTTTTTATTTTTTTCAATTTCGTTTCCTTTGATCATATCTCCATCCCAGAGTGTGTGTAAGCCCTTCCTATTTGTTTTAGCCTTCAGCAGGAATCAATTCTGGCAAGGCTTGGTGTATGTTGTTCGTGTGGCCCTGCAGTTGTTTGCATGCCATGCCTTTTCATGGCTTTGACTTTGGCCGAGGTTTTTTTTTTTCTTTGTTTTTTTTTAAAGTATCCATACAATGTCCCTCATATCTTCCTCTCCAAGTTGTGTCTGCCTCCTTGGATTTTGTTATGCTTTTGCAACCCCTGTCAGCATACTTTTGGCCTCTTTTGGTGCTTTGCACTGCACCTGGCTTCTGCTCAGACCACTTTCTTCTAGTCACCAAATTTCCCATTTTTGTTTTTTTTTTTTTTTTTCAATTTCGTTTTCTTTGATCATATCTCCATCCCAGAGTGTTTGTAAGCCCTTCCTATATGTTATGGCCTTCAGCGGGGATCAATTCTGGCAAGGCTTGGTGTATGTTGTTCATGTGGTCCTGCAATTGTTTGCATTCCATGCCTTTTCATGGCTTTGACTTTGGCCGAGGTTTTTGTTTTTTGTTTTTTTTTAATGTATCCATGCAATGTCCCTCATATCTTCCGCTCCAAGTTGTGTCTGCCTCCTTGGATTTTGTTATGCTTTTGCAACCCCTGTCAGCATACTTTTGTCCTCTTTTGGTGCTTTGCACTGCACCTGGCTTCTGCCCAGACCACTTTCTTCTAGTCACCAAATTTCCCAATTTTCCCTTTTTTGGGGGTTTTTTGCAATTGCATTTCTTTTGATCATATCTCCATTCCAGCGTGTTTGTAAGCCTTTCTTTGCAGGGTCGCAAGATTTCGTTTCCCTTCCCGAAAGGAAATTTCATTTCCTTTCGAGAAGGGAAACGAAATCTTGCGATTTTAATGGGGATCAATTAGACAAGCTTTGGTGCAAGTCCCTGCACTTGTTGGGTTGTCATGCCTTTTCATGGCTTTGGCTCTGGCCGAGATTTTTTTTTTTTCTTTTTATTTTTTAATGTATCCATGCCATGTCCCTCCTATCTTCCCCTCCAAGGAGTTGTCTGCGTCCTTGATTTTTACCCTATTTTTACAACACCTGTCAGCATACTTTTGGCCTCTTTTGGTCCTTTGCACTGCACCTCATTTCTGCCCAGACCACTTTCTTCTAGTCACCAAATTTCCCATTTTTCTTATTTTTTTTTTTTCAATTTCGTTTCCTTTGATCATATCTCCATCCCAGAGTGTTTATAAGCCCTTCCTATTTGTTTTGGCCTTCAGCGGGGATCAATTCTGGCAAGGCTTGGTGTATGTTGTTCGTGTGGCCCTGCAGTTGTTTCCATGCCATGCCTTTTCACGGGTGTGACTTTGGCCGAGGTTTTTTTTTTTTGTTTTTTTTTTTGTATCCATGCAATGTCCCTCATATCCCCCCTCCAAGGAGTTGTGTCTGCGTCCTTGATTTTTACCCTATTTTTACAACACCTGTCAGCATACTTTTGGCCTCTTTTGGTCCTTTGCACTGCACCTCATTTCTGCCCAGACCACTTCCTTGTGGGCGTCCAATTTCCCATTTTTCTTTTTATTTTTTTCAATTTCATTTCCTTTGATCATATCTCCATCCCAGAGTGTGTGTAAGCCCTTCCTATTTGTTTTGGCCTTCAGCGGGGATCAATTCTGGCAAGGCTTGGTGTATGTTGTTGTGTGCGGCCCTGCAGTTGTTTGCATGCCATGCCTTTTCATGGCTTTGACTTTGGCCGAGGTTTTTTTTTTTCTTTGTTTTTTTTTAAAGTATCCATGCCATGTCCCTCATATCTTCCTCTCCAAGTTGTGTCTGCCTCCTTGGATTTTGTTATGCTTTTGCAACCCCTGTCAGCATACTTTTGGCCTCTTTTGGTGCTTTGCACTGCACCTGGCTTCTGCTCAGACCACTTTCTTCTAGTCACCAAATTTCCCAATTTTCCCTTTTTTGGGGGTTTTTTGCAATTGCATTTCTTTTGATCATATCTCCATTCCAGCGTGTTTGTAAGCCTTTCTTTGCAGGGTCGCAAGATTTCGTTTCCCTTCCCGAAAGGAAATTTCATTTCCTTTCGGGAAGGGAAACGAAATCTTGCGATTTTAATGGGGATCAAGTGGACAAGCTTTGGTGCAAGTCCCTGCACTTGTTGGGTTGTCATACCTTTTCATGGCTTTGGCTCTGGCCGAGATTTTTTTTTTTTCTTTTTATTTTTTAATGTATCCATGCCATGTTCCTCATATCTTCCCCTCCAAGTTGTGTCTGTGTCCTTGGCTTTTGTTTTGCTTTTGCAACACATGTCAGCTTAGTTTTGGCCTCTTTTGGTCCTTTGCACTGCACCTCATTTCTGCCCAGACCACTTCCTTGTGGTCTGCCAATTTCCCATTTTTCTTTTTATTTTTTTCAATTTCGTTTCCTTTGATCATATCTCCATCCCAGAGTGTGTGTAAGCCCTTCCTATTTGTTTTAGCCTTCAGCAGGAATCAATTCTGGCAAGGCTTGGTGTATGTTGTTCGTGTGGCCCTGCAGTTGTTTGCATGCCATGCCTTTTCATGGCTTTGACTTTGGCCGAGGTTTTTTTTTTTCTTTGTTTTTTTTTAAAGTATCCATACAATGTCCCTCATATCTTCCTCTCCAAGTTGTGTCTGCCTCCTTGGATTTTGTTATGCTTTTGCAACCCCTGTCAGCATACTTTTGGCCTCTTTTGGTGCTTTGCACTGCACCTGGCTTCTGCTCAGACCACTTTCTTCTAGTCACCAAATTTCCCATTTTTGTTTTTTTTTTTTTTTTTCAATTTCGTTTTCTTTGATCATATCTCCATCCCAGAGTGTTTGTAAGCCCTTCCTATATGTTATGGCCTTCAGCGGGGATCAATTCTGGCAAGGCTTGGTGTATGTTGTTCATGTGGTCCTGCAATTGTTTGCATTCCATGCCTTTTCATGGCTTTGACTTTGGCCGAGGTTTTTGTTTTTTGTTTTTTTTTAATGTATCCATGCAATGTCCCTCATATCTTCCGCTCCAAGTTGTGTCTGCCTCCTTGGATTTTGTTATGCTTTTGCAACCCCTGTCAGCATACTTTTGTCCTCTTTTGGTGCTTTGCACTGCACCTGGCTTCTGCCCAGACCACTTTCTTCTAGTCACCAAATTTCCCAATTTTCCCTTTTTTGGGGGTTTTTTGCAATTGCATTTCTTTTGATCATATCTCCATTCCAGCGTGTTTGTAAGCCTTTCTTTGCAGGGTCGCAAGATTTCGTTTCCCTTCCCGAAAGGAAATTTCATTTCCTTTCGAGAAGGGAAACGAAATCTTGCGATTTTAATGGGGATCAATTAGACAAGCTTTGGTGCAAGTCCCTGCACTTGTTGGGTTGTCATGCCTTTTCATGGCTTTGGCTCTGGCCGAGATTTTTTTTTTTTCTTTTTATTTTTTAATGTATCCATGCCATGTCCCTCCTATCTTCCCCTCCAAGGAGTTGTCTGCGTCCTTGATTTTTACCCTATTTTTACAACACCTGTCAGCATACTTTTGGCCTCTTTTGGTCCTTTGCACTGCACCTCATTTCTGCCCAGACCACTTTCTTCTAGTCACCAAATTTCCCATTTTTCTTATTTTTTTTTTTTCAATTTCGTTTCCTTTGATCATATCTCCATCCCAGAGTGTTTATAAGCCCTTCCTATTTGTTTTGGCCTTCAGCGGGGATCAATTCTGGCAAGGCTTGGTGTATGTTGTTCGTGTGGCCCTGCAGTTGTTTCCATGCCATGCCTTTTCACGGGTGTGACTTTGGCCGAGGTTTTTTTTTTTTGTTTTTTTTTTTGTATCCATGCAATGTCCCTCATATCCCCCCTCCAAGGAGTTGTGTCTGCGTCCTTGATTTTTACCCTATTTTTACAACACCTGTCAGCATACTTTTGGCCTCTTTTGGTCCTTTGCACTGCACCTCATTTCTGCCCAGACCACTTCCTTGTGGGCGTCCAATTTCCCATTTTTCTTTTTATTTTTTTCAATTTCATTTCCTTTGATCATATCTCCATCCCAGAGTGTGTGTAAGCCCTTCCTATTTGTTTTGGCCTTCAGCGGGGATCAATTCTGGCAAGGCTTGGTGTATGTTGTTGTGTGCGGCCCTGCAGTTGTTTGCATGCCATGCCTTTTCATGGCTTTGACTTTGGCCGAGGTTTTTTTTTTTCTTTGTTTTTTTTTAAAGTATCCATGCCATGTCCCTCATATCTTCCTCTCCAAGTTGTGTCTGCCTCCTTGGATTTTGTTATGCTTTTGCAACCCCTGTCAGCATACTTTTGGCCTCTTTTGGTGCTTTGCACTGCACCTGGCTTCTGCTCAGACCACTTTCTTCTAGTCACCAAATTTCCCAATTTTCCCTTTTTTGGGGGTTTTTTGCAATTGCATTTCTTTTGATCATATCTCCATTCCAGCGTGTTTGTAAGCCTTTCTTTGCAGGGTCGCAAGATTTCGTTTCCCTTCCCGAAAGGAAATTTCATTTCCTTTCGGGAAGGGAAACGAAATCTTGCGATTTTAATGGGGATCAAGTGGACAAGCTTTGGCGCAAGTCCCTGCACTTGTTGGGTTGTCATGCCTTTTCATGGCTTTGGCTCTGGCCGAGATTTTTTTTTTTTCTTTTTATTTTTTAATGTATCCATGCCATGTTCCTCATATCTTCCCCTCCAAGTTGTGTCTGTGTCCTTGGCTTTTGTTTTGCTTTTGCAACACATGTCAGCTTAGTTTTGGACTCTTTTGGTCCTATGCACTGCACCTCATTTCTGCCCAGACCACTTTCTTCTAGTCACCAAATTTCCCATTTTTCTTTTTTTTTTTTTTCAATTTCGTTTCCTTTGATCATATCTCCATCCCAGAGTGTTTGTAAGCCCTTCCTATTTGCTTTGGCCTTCAGCGGGGATCAGTTCTGGCAAGACTTGGTGTATGTTGTCCGTGTGGCCCTGCAGTTGTTTCCATGCCATGCCTTTTCATGGCTTTGACTTTGGCCGAGTTTTTTTTTTTTTTCTTTTTAAAAGTATCCATGCAATGTCCTTCATATCTTCCCCTCCACGTTGTGTCTGGCCCTTAATTTTTACCCTTTTTTTACAACACCTGTAAGGTGTTTTTTGGCCTCTTTTGGTCCTTTGCACTGCACCTCATTTCTGCCCAGACCACTTCCTTGTGGTCTGCCAATTTCCCATTTTTCTTTTTATTTTTTTCAATTTCGTTTCCTTTGATCATATCTCCATCCCAGAGTGTGTGTAAGCCCTTCCTATTTGTTTTGGCCTTCAGCGGGGATCAATTCTGGCAAGGCTTGGTGTATGTTGTTCGTGTGGCCCTGCAGTTGTTTGCATGCCATGCCTTTTCATGGCTTTGACTTGTGCCGAGTTTTTTTTTTTTTTTTTTTAATGTATCCATGCAATGTCCCTCATATCTTCCCCTCCAAGTTGTGTCTGCGTCCTTAATTTTTACCCTATTTTTACAACACCTGTCATGTTTATTTTGGCCACTTTTGGTCCTTTGCACTGCACCTCATTTCTGCCCAGACCACTTTCTTCTAGTCACCAAATTTCCCATTTTTCTTTTTTTTTTTTTTTTTCAATTTTGTTTTCTTAGATCATATCTCCATCCCAGAGTGTTTGTAAGCCCTTCCTGTTTGTTATGGCCTTCAGCGGGGATCAATTCTGGCATGACTTGGTGTATGTTGTCCGTGTGGCCCTGCAGTTGTTTCCATGTCATGCCTTTTCATGGCTTTGACTTTGGCCGAGGTTTTTTTTTTTTTTTTTAATGTATCCATGCAATGTCCTTCATATCTTCCCCTCCAAGTTGTGTCTGGTCCTTAATTTTTACCCTTTTTTTACAACACCTGTAAGGTGTTTTTTGGCCTCTTTTGGTCCTTTGCACTGCACCTCATTTCTGCCCAGACCACTACCTTGTGGTCTGCCAATTTCCCATTTTTCTTTTTATTTTTTTCAATTTCGTTTCCTTTGATCATATCTCCATCCCAGAGTGTGTGTAAGCCCTTCCTATTTGTTTTGGCCTTCAGCGGGGATCAATTCTGGCAAGGCTTGGTGTATGTTGTTCATGTGGTCCTGCAATTGTTTGCATTCCATGCCTTTTCATGGCTTTGACTTTGGCCGAGGTTTTTTTTTTTCTTTGTTTTTTTTTAAAGTATCCATGCAATGTCCCTCATATCTTCCCCTCCAAGTTGTGTCTGCCTCCTTGGATTTTGTTATGCTTTTACAACACCTGTCAGCATACTTTTGGCCTCTTTTGGTCCTTTGCACTGCACCTGGCTTCTGCCCAGACCACTTTCTTCTAGTCACCAAATTTCCCAATTTTCCCTTTTTTGGGGGTTTTTTGCAATTGCATTTCTTTTGATCATATCTCCATTCCAGCGTGTTTGTAAGCCTTTCTTTGCAGGGTCGCAAGATTTCGTTTCCCTTCCCGAAAGGAAATTTCATTTCCTTTCGAGAAGGGAAACGAAATCTTGCGATTTTAATGGGGATCAATTAGACAAGCTTTGGTGCAAGTCCCTGCACTTGTTGGGTTGTCATGCCTTTTCATGGCTTTGGCTCTGGCCGAGATTTTTTTTTTTTCTTTTTATTTTTTAATGTATCCATGCCATGTCCCTCCTATCTTCCCCTCCAAGGAGTTGTCTGCGTCCTTGATTTTTACCCTATTTTTACAACACCTGTCAGCATACTTTTGGCCTCTTTTGGTCCTTTGCACTGCACCTCATTTCTGCCCAGACCACTTCCTTGTGGGCGTCCAATTTCCCATTTTTCTTTTTATTTTTTTCAATTTCGTTTCCTTTGATCATATCTCCATCCCAGAGTGTGTGTAAGCCCTTCCTATTTGTTTTGGCCTTCAGCGGGGATCAATTCTGGCAAGGCTTGGTGTATGTTGTTGTGTGCGGCCCTGCAGTTGTTTGCATGCCATGCCTTTTCATGGCTTTGACTTTGGCCGAGGTTTTTTTTTTTTGTTTTTTTTTTTGTATCCATGCAATGTCCCTCATATCCCCCCTCCAAGGAGTTGTGTCTGCGTCCTTGATTTTTACCCTATTTTTACAACACCTGTCAGCATACTTTTGGCCTCTTTTGGTCCTTTGCACTGCACCTCATTTCTGCCCAGACCACTTCCTTGTGGGCGTCCAATTTCCCATTTTTCTTTTTATTTTTTTCAATTTCGTTTCCTTTGATCATATCTCCATCCCAGAGTGTGTGTAAGCCCTTCCTATTTGTTTTGGCCTTCAGCGGGGATCAATTCTGGCAAGGCTTGGTGTATGTTGTTGTGTGCGGCCCTGCAGTTGTTTGCATGCCATGCCTTTTCATGGCTTTGACTTTGGCCGAGGTTTTTTTTTTTCTTTGTTTTTTTTTAAAGTATCCATGCCATGTCCCTCATATCTTCCTCTCCAAGTTGTGTCTGCCTCCTTGGATTTTGTTATGCTTTTGCAACCCCTGTCAGCATACTTTTGGCCTCTTTTGGTGCTTTGCACTGCACCTGGCTTCTGCTCAGACCACTTTCTTCTAGTCACCAAATTTCCCAATTTTCCCTTTTTTGGGGGTTTTTTGCAATTGCATTTCTTTTGATCATATCTCCATTCCAGCGTGTTTGTAAGCCTTTCTTTGCAGGGTCGCAAGATTTCGTTTCCCTTCCCGAAAGGAAATTTCATTTCCTTTCGGGAAGGGAAACGAAATCTTGCGATTTTAATGGGGATCAAGTGGACAAGCTTTGGTGCAAGTCCCTGCACTTGTTGGGTTGTCATACCTTTTCATGGCTTTGGCTCTGGCCGAGATTTTTTTTTTTTCTTTTTATTTTTTAATGTATCCATGCCATGTTCCTCATATCTTCCCCTCCAAGTTGTGTCTGTGTCCTTGGCTTTTGTTTTGCTTTTGCAACACATGTCAGCTTAGTTTTGGCCTCTTTTGGTCCTTTGCACTGCACCTCATTTCTGCCCAGACCACTTCCTTGTGGTCTGCCAATTTCCCATTTTTCTTTTTATTTTTTTCAATTTCGTTTCCTTTGATCATATCTCCATCCCAGAGTGTGTGTAAGCCCTTCCTATTTGTTTTAGCCTTCAGCAGGAATCAATTCTGGCAAGGCTTGGTGTATGTTGTTCGTGTGGCCCTGCAGTTGTTTGCATGCCATGCCTTTTCATGGCTTTGACTTTGGCCGAGGTTTTTTTTTTTCTTTGTTTTTTTTTAAAGTATCCATACAATGTCCCTCATATCTTCCTCTCCAAGTTGTGTCTGCCTCCTTGGATTTTGTTATGCTTTTGCAACCCCTGTCAGCATACTTTTGGCCTCTTTTGGTGCTTTGCACTGCACCTGGCTTCTGCTCAGACCACTTTCTTCTAGTCACCAAATTTCCCATTTTTGTTTTTTTTTTTTTTTTTCAATTTCGTTTTCTTTGATCATATCTCCATCCCAGAGTGTTTGTAAGCCCTTCCTATATGTTATGGCCTTCAGCGGGGATCAATTCTGGCAAGGCTTGGTGTATGTTGTTCATGTGGTCCTGCAATTGTTTGCATTCCATGCCTTTTCATGGCTTTGACTTTGGCCGAGGTTTTTGTTTTTTGTTTTTTTTTAATGTATCCATGCAATGTCCCTCATATCTTCCGCTCCAAGTTGTGTCTGCCTCCTTGGATTTTGTTATGCTTTTGCAACCCCTGTCAGCATACTTTTGTCCTCTTTTGGTGCTTTGCACTGCACCTGGCTTCTGCCCAGACCACTTTCTTCTAGTCACCAAATTTCCCAATTTTCCCTTTTTTGGGGGTTTTTTGCAATTGCATTTCTTTTGATCATATCTCCATTCCAGCGTGTTTGTAAGCCTTTCTTTGCAGGGTCGCAAGATTTCGTTTCCCTTCCCGAAAGGAAATTTCATTTCCTTTCGAGAAGGGAAACGAAATCTTGCGATTTTAATGGGGATCAAGTGGACAAGCTTTGGTGCAAGTCCCTGCACTTGTTGGGTTGTCATGCCTTTTCATGGCTTTGGCTCTGGCCGAGATTTTTTTTTTTTCTTTTTATTTTTTAATGTATCCATGCCATGTCCCTCCTATCTTCCCCTCCAAGGAGTTGTCTGCGTCCTTGATTTTTACCCTATTTTTACAACACCTGTCAGCATACTTTTGGCCTCTTTTGGTCCTTTGCACTGCACCTCATTTCTGCCCAGACCACTTTCTTCTAGTCACCAAATTTCCCATTTTTCTTATTTTTTTTTTTTCAATTTCGTTTCCTTTGATCATATCTCCATCCCAGAGTGTTTATAAGCCCTTCCTATTTGTTTTGGCCTTCAGCGGGGATCAATTCTGGCAAGGCTTGGTGTATGTTGTTCGTGTGGCCCTGCAGTTGTTTCCATGCCATGCCTTTTCACGGGTGTGACTTTGGCCGAGGTTTTTTTTTTTTGTTTTTTTTTTTGTATCCATGCAATGTCCCTCATATCCCCCCTCCAAGGAGTTGTGTCTGCGTCCTTGATTTTTACCCTATTTTTACAACACCTGTCAGCATACTTTTGGCCTCTTTTGGTCCTTTGCACTGCACCTCATTTCTGCCCAGACCACTTCCTTGTGGGCGTCCAATTTCCCATTTTTCTTTTTATTTTTTTCAATTTCATTTCCTTTGATCATATCTCCATCCCAGAGTGTGTGTAAGCCCTTCCTATTTGTTTTGGCCTTCAGCGGGGATCAATTCTGGCAAGGCTTGGTGTATGTTGTTGTGTGCGGCCCTGCAGTTGTTTGCATGCCATGCCTTTTCATGGCTTTGACTTTGGCCGAGGTTTTTTTTTTTCTTTGTTTTTTTTTAAAGTATCCATGCCATGTCCCTCATATCTTCCTCTCCAAGTTGTGTCTGCCTCCTTGGATTTTGTTATGCTTTTGCAACCCCTGTCAGCATACTTTTGGCCTCTTTTGGTGCTTTGCACTGCACCTGGCTTCTGCTCAGACCACTTTCTTCTAGTCACCAAATTTCCCAATTTTCCCTTTTTTGGGGGTTTTTTGCAATTGCATTTCTTTTGATCATATCTCCATTCCAGCGTGTTTGTAAGCCTTTCTTTGCAGGGTCGCAAGATTTCGTTTCCCTTCCCGAAAGGAAATTTCATTTCCTTTCGGGAAGGGAAACGAAATCTTGCGATTTTAATGGGGATCAAGTGGACAAGCTTTGGTGCAAGTCCCTGCACTTGTTGGGTTGTCATACCTTTTCATGGCTTTGGCTCTGGCCGAGATTTTTTTTTTTTCTTTTTATTTTTTAATGTATCCATGCCATGTTCCTCATATCTTCCCCTCCAAGTTGTGTCTGTGTCCTTGGCTTTTGTTTTGCTTTTGCAACACATGTCAGCTTAGTTTTGGCCTCTTTTGGTCCTTTGCACTGCACCTCATTTCTGCCCAGACCACTTCCTTGTGGTCTGCCAATTTCCCATTTTTCTTTTTATTTTTTTCAATTTCGTTTCCTTTGATCATATCTCCATCCCAGAGTGTGTGTAAGCCCTTCCTATTTGTTTTAGCCTTCAGCAGGAATCAATTCTGGCAAGGCTTGGTGTATGTTGTTCGTGTGGCCCTGCAGTTGTTTGCATGCCATGCCTTTTCATGGCTTTGACTTTGGCCGAGGTTTTTTTTTTTCTTTGTTTTTTTTTAAAGTATCCATACAATGTCCCTCATATCTTCCTCTCCAAGTTGTGTCTGCCTCCTTGGATTTTGTTATGCTTTTGCAACCCCTGTCAGCATACTTTTGGCCTCTTTTGGTGCTTTGCACTGCACCTGGCTTCTGCTCAGACCACTTTCTTCTAGTCACCAAATTTCCCATTTTTGTTTTTTTTTTTTTTTTTCAATTTCGTTTTCTTTGATCATATCTCCATCCCAGAGTGTTTGTAAGCCCTTCCTATATGTTATGGCCTTCAGCGGGGATCAATTCTGGCAAGGCTTGGTGTATGTTGTTCATGTGGTCCTGCAATTGTTTGCATTCCATGCCTTTTCATGGCTTTGACTTTGGCCGAGGTTTTTGTTTTTTGTTTTTTTTTAATGTATCCATGCAATGTCCCTCATATCTTCCGCTCCAAGTTGTGTCTGCCTCCTTGGATTTTGTTATGCTTTTGCAACCCCTGTCAGCATACTTTTGTCCTCTTTTGGTGCTTTGCACTGCACCTGGCTTCTGCCCAGACCACTTTCTTCTAGTCACCAAATTTCCCAATTTTCCCTTTTTTGGGGGTTTTTTGCAATTGCATTTCTTTTGATCATATCTCCATTCCAGCGTGTTTGTAAGCCTTTCTTTGCAGGGTCGCAAGATTTCGTTTCCCTTCCCGAAAGGAAATGAAATTTCCTTTCGGGAAGGGAAACGAAATCTTGCGATTTTAATGGGGATCAAGTGGACAAGCTTTGGCGCAAGTCCCTGCACTTGTTGGGTTGTCATGCCTTTTCATGGCTTTGGCTCTGGCCGAGATTTTTTTTTTTTCTTTTTATTTTTTAATGTATCCATGCCATGTTCCTCATATCTTCCCCTCCAAGTTGTGTCTGTGTCCTTGGCTTTTGTTTTGCTTTTGCAACACATGTCAGCTTAGTTTTGGACTCTTTTGGTCCTATGCACTGCACCTCATTTCTGCCCAGACCACTTTCTTCTAGTCACCAAATTTCCCATTTTTCTTTTTTTTTTTTTTCAATTTCGTTTCCTTTGATCATATCTCCATCCCAGAGTGTTTGTAAGCCCTTCCTATTTGCTTTGGCCTTCAGCGGGGATCAGTTCTGGCAAGACTTGGTGTATGTTGTCCGTGTGGCCCTGCAGTTGTTTCCATGCCATGCCTTTTCATGGCTTTGACTTTGGCCGAGTTTTTTTTTTTTTTCTTTTTAAAAGTATCCATGCAATGTCCTTCATATCTTCCCCTCCACGTTGTGTCTGGCCCTTAATTTTTACCCTTTTTTTACAACACCTGTAAGGTGTTTTTTGGCCTCTTTTGGTCCTTTGCACTGCACCTCATTTCTGCCCAGACCACTTCCTTGTGGTCTGCCAATTTCCCATTTTTCTTTTTATTTTTTTCAATTTCGTTTCCTTTGATCATATCTCCATCCCAGAGTGTGTGTAAGCCCTTCCTATTTGTTTTGGCCTTCAGCGGGGATCAATTCTGGCAAGGCTTGGTGTATGTTGTTCGTGTGGCCCTGCAGTTGTTTGCATGCCATGCCTTTTCATGGCTTTGACTTGTGCCGAGTTTTTTTTTTTTTTTTTTTAATGTATCCATGCAATGTCCCTCATATCTTCCCCTCCAAGTTGTGTCTGCGTCCTTAATTTTTACCCTATTTTTACAACACCTGTCATGTTTATTTTGGCCACTTTTGGTCCTTTGCACTGCACCTCATTTCTGCCCAGACCACTTTCTTCTAGTCACCAAATTTCCCATTTTTCTTTTTTTTTTTTTTTTTCAATTTTGTTTTCTTAGATCATATCTCCATCCCAGAGTGTTTGTAAGCCCTTCCTGTTTGTTATGGCCTTCAGCGGGGATCAATTCTGGCATGACTTGGTGTATGTTGTCCGTGTGGCCCTGCAGTTGTTTCCATGTCATGCCTTTTCATGGCTTTGACTTTGGCCGAGGTTTTTTTTTTTTTTTTTAATGTATCCATGCAATGTCCTTCATATCTTCCCCTCCAAGTTGTGTCTGGTCCTTAATTTTTACCCTTTTTTTACAACACCTGTAAGGTGTTTTTTGGCCTCTTTTGGTCCTTTGCACTGCACCTCATTTCTGCCCAGACCACTACCTTGTGGTCTGCCAATTTCCCATTTTTCTTTTTATTTTTTTCAATTTCGTTTCCTTTGATCATATCTCCATCCCAGAGTGTGTGTAAGCCCTTCCTATTTGTTTTGGCCTTCAGCGGGGATCAATTCTGGCAAGGCTTGGTGTATGTTGTTCATGTGGTCCTGCAATTGTTTGCATTCCATGCCTTTTCATGGCTTTGACTTTGGCCGAGGTTTTTTTTTTTCTTTGTTTTTTTTTAAAGTATCCATGCAATGTCCCTCATATCTTCCCCTCCAAGTTGTGTCTGCCTCCTTGGATTTTGTTATGCTTTTACAACACCTGTCAGCATACTTTTGGCCTCTTTTGGTCCTTTGCACTGCACCTGGCTTCTGCCCAGACCACTTTCTTCTAGTCACCAAATTTCCCAATTTTCCCTTTTTTGGGGGTTTTTTGCAATTGCATTTCTTTTGATCATATCTCCATTCCAGCGTGTTTGTAAGCCTTTCTTTGCAGGGTCGCAAGATTTCGTTTCCCTTCCCGAAAGGAAATTTCATTTCCTTTCGAGAAGGGAAACGAAATCTTGCGATTTTAATGGGGATCAATTAGACAAGCTTTGGTGCAAGTCCCTGCACTTGTTGGGTTGTCATGCCTTTTCATGGCTTTGGCTCTGGCCGAGATTTTTTTTTTTTCTTTTTATTTTTTAATGTATCCATGCCATGTCCCTCCTATCTTCCCCTCCAAGGAGTTGTCTGCGTCCTTGATTTTTACCCTATTTTTACAACACCTGTCAGCATACTTTTGGCCTCTTTTGGTCCTTTGCACTGCACCTCATTTCTGCCCAGACCACTTTCTTCTAGTCACCAAATTTCCCATTTTTCTTATTTTTTTTTTTTCAATTTCGTTTCCTTTGATCATATCTCCATCCCAGAGTGTTTATAAGCCCTTCCTATTTGTTTTGGCCTTCAGCGGGGATCAATTCTGGCAAGGCTTGGTGTATGTTGTTCGTGTGGCCCTGCAGTTGTTTCCATGCCATGCCTTTTCACGGGTGTGACTTTGGCCGAGGTTTTTTTTTTTTGTTTTTTTTTTTGTATCCATGCAATGTCCCTCATATCCCCCCTCCAAGGAGTTGTGTCTGCGTCCTTGATTTTTACCCTATTTTTACAACACCTGTCAGCATACTTTTGGCCTCTTTTGGTCCTTTGCACTGCACCTCATTTCTGCCCAGACCACTTCCTTGTGGGCGTCCAATTTCCCATTTTTCTTTTTATTTTTTTCAATTTCGTTTCCTTTGATCATATCTCCATCCCAGAGTGTGTGTAAGCCCTTCCTATTTGTTTTGGCCTTCAGCGGGGATCAATTCTGGCAAGGCTTGGTGTATGTTGTTGTGTGCGGCCCTGCAGTTGTTTGCATGCCATGCCTTTTCATGGCTTTGACTTTGGCCGAGGTTTTTTTTTTTCTTTGTTTTTTTTTAAAGTATCCATGCCATGTCCCTCATATCTTCCTCTCCAAGTTGTGTCTGCCTCCTTGGATTTTGTTATGCTTTTGCAACCCCTGTCAGCATACTTTTGGCCTCTTTTGGTGCTTTGCACTGCACCTGGCTTCTGCTCAGACCACTTTCTTCTAGTCACCAAATTTCCCAATTTTCCCTTTTTTGGGGGTTTTTTGCAATTGCATTTCTTTTGATCATATCTCCATTCCAGCGTGTTTGTAAGCCTTTCTTTGCAGGGTCGCAAGATTTCGTTTCCCTTCCCGAAAGGAAATTTCATTTCCTTTCGGGAAGGGAAACGAAATCTTGCGATTTTAATGGGGATCAAGTGGACAAGCTTTGGTGCAAGTCCCTGCACTTGTTGGGTTGTCATACCTTTTCATGGCTTTGGCTCTGGCCGAGATTTTTTTTTTTTCTTTTTATTTTTTAATGTATCCATGCCATGTTCCTCATATCTTCCCCTCCAAGTTGTGTCTGTGTCCTTGGCTTTTGTTTTGCTTTTGCAACACATGTCAGCTTAGTTTTGGCCTCTTTTGGTCCTTTGCACTGCACCTCATTTCTGCCCAGACCACTTCCTTGTGGTCTGCCAATTTCCCATTTTTCTTTTTATTTTTTTCAATTTCGTTTCCTTTGATCATATCTCCATCCCAGAGTGTGTGTAAGCCCTTCCTATTTGTTTTAGCCTTCAGCAGGAATCAATTCTGGCAAGGCTTGGTGTATGTTGTTCGTGTGGCCCTGCAGTTGTTTGCATGCCATGCCTTTTCATGGCTTTGACTTTGGCCGAGGTTTTTTTTTTTCTTTGTTTTTTTTTAAAGTATCCATACAATGTCCCTCATATCTTCCTCTCCAAGTTGTGTCTGCCTCCTTGGATTTTGTTATGCTTTTACAACACCTGTCAGCATACTTTTGGCCTCTTTTGGTCCTTTGCACTGCACCTGGCTTCTGCCCAGACCACTTTCTTCTAGTCACCAAATTTCCCAATTTTCCCTTTTTTGGGGGTTTTTTGCAATTGCATTTCTTTTGATCATATCTCCATTCCAGCGTGTTTGTAAGCCTTTCTTTGCAGGGTCGCAAGATTTCGTTTCCCTTCCCGAAAGGAAATTTCATTTCCTTTCGAGAAGGGAAACGAAATCTTGCGATTTTAATGGGGATCAATTAGACAAGCTTTGGTGCAAGTCCCTGCACTTGTTGGGTTGTCATGCCTTTTCATGGCTTTGGCTCTGGCCGAGATTTTTTTTTTTTCTTTTTATTTTTTAATGTATCCATGCCATGTCCCTCCTATCTTCCCCTCCAAGGAGTTGTCTGCGTCCTTGATTTTTACCCTATTTTTACAACACCTGTCAGCATACTTTTGGCCTCTTTTGGTCCTTTGCACTGCACCTCATTTCTGCCCAGACCACTTTCTTCTAGTCACCAAATTTCCCATTTTTCTTATTTTTTTTTTTTCAATTTCGTTTCCTTTGATCATATCTCCATCCCAGAGTGTTTATAAGCCCTTCCTATTTGTTTTGGCCTTCAGCGGGGATCAATTCTGGCAAGGCTTGGTGTATGTTGTTCGTGTGGCCCTGCAGTTGTTTCCATGCCATGCCTTTTCACGGGTGTGACTTTGGCCGAGGTTTTTTTTTTTTGTTTTTTTTTTTGTATCCATGCAATGTCCCTCATATCCCCCCTCCAAGGAGTTGTGTCTGCGTCCTTGATTTTTACCCTATTTTTACAACACCTGTCAGCATACTTTTGGCCTCTTTTGGTCCTTTGCACTGCACCTCATTTCTGCCCAGACCACTTCCTTGTGGGCGTCCAATTTCCCATTTTTCTTTTTATTTTTTTCAATTTCGTTTCCTTTGATCATATCTCCATCCCAGAGTGTGTGTAAGCCCTTCCTATTTGTTTTGGCCTTCAGCGGGGATCAATTCTGGCAAGGCTTGGTGTATGTTGTTGTGTGCGGCCCTGCAGTTGTTTGCATGCCATGCCTTTTCATGGCTTTGACTTTGGCCGAGGTTTTTTTTTTTCTTTGTTTTTTTTTAAAGTATCCATGCCATGTCCCTCATATCTTCCTCTCCAAGTTGTGTCTGCCTCCTTGGATTTTGTTATGCTTTTGCAACCCCTGTCAGCATACTTTTGGCCTCTTTTGGTGCTTTGCACTGCACCTGGCTTCTGCTCAGACCACTTTCTTCTAGTCACCAAATTTCCCAATTTTCCCTTTTTTGGGGGTTTTTTGCAATTGCATTTCTTTTGATCATATCTCCATTCCAGCGTGTTTGTAAGCCTTTCTTTGCAGGGTCGCAAGATTTCGTTTCCCTTCCCGAAAGGAAATTTCATTTCCTTTCGGGAAGGGAAACGAAATCTTGCGATTTTAATGGGGATCAAGTGGACAAGCTTTGGTGCAAGTCCCTGCACTTGTTGGGTTGTCATACCTTTTCATGGCTTTGGCTCTGGCCGAGATTTTTTTTTTTTCTTTTTATTTTTTAATGTATCCATGCCATGTTCCTCATATCTTCCCCTCCAAGTTGTGTCTGTGTCCTTGGCTTTTGTTTTGCTTTTGCAACACATGTCAGCTTAGTTTTGGCCTCTTTTGGTCCTTTGCACTGCACCTCATTTCTGCCCAGACCACTTCCTTGTGGTCTGCCAATTTCCCATTTTTCTTTTTATTTTTTTCAATTTCGTTTCCTTTGATCATATCTCCATCCCAGAGTGTGTGTAAGCCCTTCCTATTTGTTTTAGCCTTCAGCAGGAATCAATTCTGGCAAGGCTTGGTGTATGTTGTTCGTGTGGCCCTGCAGTTGTTTGCATGCCATGCCTTTTCATGGCTTTGACTTTGGCCGAGGTTTTTTTTTTTCTTTGTTTTTTTTTAAAGTATCCATACAATGTCCCTCATATCTTCCTCTCCAAGTTGTGTCTGCCTCCTTGGATTTTGTTATGCTTTTGCAATCCCTGTCAGCATACTTTTGGCCTCTTTTGGTGCTTTGCACTGCACCTGGCTTCTGCTCAGACCACTTTCTTCTAGTCACCAAATTTCCCATTTTTGTTTTTTTTTTTTTTTTTCAATTTCGTTTTCTTTGATCATATCTCCATCCCAGAGTGTTTGTAAGCCCTTCCTATATGTTATGGCCTTCAGCGGGGATCAATTCTGGCAAGGCTTGGTGTATGTTGTTCATGTGGTCCTGCAATTGTTTGCATTCCATGCCTTTTCATGGCTTTGACTTTGGCCGAGGTTTTTGTTTTTTGTTTTTTTTTAATGTATCCATGCAATGTCCCTCATATCTTCCGCTCCAAGTTGTGTCTGCCTCCTTGGATTTTGTTATGCTTTTGCAACCCCTGTCAGCATACTTTTGTCCTCTTTTGGTGCTTTGCACTGCACCTGGCTTCTGCCCAGACCACTTTCTTCTAGTCACCAAATTTCCCAATTTTCCCTTTTTTGGGGGTTTTTTGCAATTGCATTTCTTTTGATCATATCTCCATTCCAGCGTGTTTGTAAGCCTTTCTTTGCAGGGTCGCAAGATTTCGTTTCCCTTCCCGAAAGGAAATTTCATTTCCTTTCGGGAAGGGAAACGAAATCTTGCGATTTTAATGGGGATCAAGTGGACAAGCTTTGGCGCAAGTCCCTGCACTTGTTGGGTTGTCATGCCTTTTCATGGCTTTGGCTCTGGCCGAGATTTTTTTTTTTTCTTTTTATTTTTTAATGTATCCATGCCATGTTCCTCATATCTTCCCCTCCAAGTTGTGTCTGTGTCCTTGGCTTTTGTTTTGCTTTTGCAACACATGTCAGCTTAGTTTTGGACTCTTTTGGTCCTATGCACTGCACCTCATTTCTGCCCAGACCACTTTCTTCTAGTCACCAAATTTCCCATTTTTCTTTTTTTTTTTTTTCAATTTCGTTTCCTTTGATCATATCTCCATCCCAGAGTGTTTGTAAGCCCTTCCTATTTGCTTTGGCCTTCAGCGGGGATCAGTTCTGGCAAGACTTGGTGTATGTTGTCCGTGTGGCCCTGCAGTTGTTTCCATGCCATGCCTTTTCATGGCTTTGACTTTGGCCGAGTTTTTTTTTTTTTTCTTTTTAAAAGTATCCATGCAATGTCCTTCATATCTTCCCCTCCACGTTGTGTCTGGCCCTTAATTTTTACCCTTTTTTTACAACACCTGTAAGGTGTTTTTTGGCCTCTTTTGGTCCTTTGCACTGCACCTCATTTCTGCCCAGACCACTTCCTTGTGGTCTGCCAATTTCCCATTTTTCTTTTTATTTTTTTCAATTTCGTTTCCTTTGATCATATCTCCATCCCAGAGTGTGTGTAAGCCCTTCCTATTTGTTTTGGCCTTCAGCGGGGATCAATTCTGGCAAGGCTTGGTGTATGTTGTTCGTGTGGCCCTGCAGTTGTTTGCATGCCATGCCTTTTCATGGCTTTGACTTGTGCCGAGTTTTTTTTTTTTTTTTTTTAATGTATCCATGCAATGTCCCTCATATCTTCCCCTCCAAGTTGTGTCTGCGTCCTTAATTTTTACCCTATTTTTACAACACCTGTCATGTTTATTTTGGCCACTTTTGGTCCTTTGCACTGCACCTCATTTCTGCCCAGACCACTTTCTTCTAGTCACCAAATTTCCCATTTTTCTTTTTTTTTTTTTTTTTCAATTTTGTTTTCTTAGATCATATCTCCATCCCAGAGTGTTTGTAAGCCCTTCCTGTTTGTTATGGCCTTCAGCGGGGATCAATTCTGGCATGACTTGGTGTATGTTGTCCGTGTGGCCCTGCAGTTGTTTCCATGTCATGCCTTTTCATGGCTTTGACTTTGGCCGAGGTTTTTTTTTTTTTTTTTAATGTATCCATGCAATGTCCTTCATATCTTCCCCTCCAAGTTGTGTCTGGTCCTTAATTTTTACCCTTTTTTTACAACACCTGTAAGGTGTTTTTTGGCCTCTTTTGGTCCTTTGCACTGCACCTCATTTCTGCCCAGACCACTACCTTGTGGTCTGCCAATTTCCCATTTTTCTTTTTATTTTTTTCAATTTCGTTTCCTTTGATCATATCTCCATCCCAGAGTGTGTGTAAGCCCTTCCTATTTGTTTTGGCCTTCAGCGGGGATCAATTCTGGCAAGGCTTGGTGTATGTTGTTCATGTGGTCCTGCAATTGTTTGCATTCCATGCCTTTTCATGGCTTTGACTTTGGCCGAGGTTTTTTTTTTTCTTTGTTTTTTTTTAAAGTATCCATGCAATGTCCCTCATATCTTCCCCTCCAAGTTGTGTCTGCCTCCTTGGATTTTGTTATGCTTTTACAACACCTGTCAGCATACTTTTGGCCTCTTTTGGTCCTTTGCACTGCACCTGGCTTCTGCCCAGACCACTTTCTTCTAGTCACCAAATTTCCCAATTTTCCCTTTTTTGGGGGTTTTTTGCAATTGCATTTCTTTTGATCATATCTCCATTCCAGCGTGTTTGTAAGCCTTTCTTTGCAGGGTCGCAAGATTTCGTTTCCCTTCCCGAAAGGAAATTTCATTTCCTTTCGAGAAGGGAAACGAAATCTTGCGATTTTAATGGGGATCAATTAGACAAGCTTTGGTGCAAGTCCCTGCACTTGTTGGGTTGTCATGCCTTTTCATGGCTTTGGCTCTGGCCGAGATTTTTTTTTTTTCTTTTTATTTTTTAATGTATCCATGCCATGTCCCTCCTATCTTCCCCTCCAAGGAGTTGTCTGCGTCCTTGATTTTTACCCTATTTTTACAACACCTGTCAGCATACTTTTGGCCTCTTTTGGTCCTTTGCACTGCACCTCATTTCTGCCCAGACCACTTCCTTGTGGGCGTCCAATTTCCCATTTTTCTTTTTATTTTTTTCAATTTCGTTTCCTTTGATCATATCTCCATCCCAGAGTGTGTGTAAGCCCTTCCTATTTGTTTTGGCCTTCAGCGGGGATCAATTCTGGCAAGGCTTGGTGTATGTTGTTGTGTGCGGCCCTGCAGTTGTTTGCATGCCATGCCTTTTCATGGCTTTGACTTTGGCCGAGGTTTTTTTTTTTTGTTTTTTTTTTTGTATCCATGCAATGTCCCTCATATCCCCCCTCCAAGGAGTTGTGTCTGCGTCCTTGATTTTTACCCTATTTTTACAACACCTGTCAGCATACTTTTGGCCTCTTTTGGTCCTTTGCACTGCACCTCATTTCTGCCCAGACCACTTCCTTGTGGGCGTCCAATTTCCCATTTTTCTTTTTATTTTTTTCAATTTCGTTTCCTTTGATCATATCTCCATCCCAGAGTGTGTGTAAGCCCTTCCTATTTGTTTTGGCCTTCAGCGGGGATCAATTCTGGCAAGGCTTGGTGTATGTTGTTGTGTGCGGCCCTGCAGTTGTTTGCATGCCATGCCTTTTCATGGCTTTGACTTTGGCCGAGGTTTTTTTTTTTCTTTGTTTTTTTTTAAAGTATCCATGCCATGTCCCTCATATCTTCCTCTCCAAGTTGTGTCTGCCTCCTTGGATTTTGTTATGCTTTTGCAACCCCTGTCAGCATACTTTTGGCCTCTTTTGGTGCTTTGCACTGCACCTGGCTTCTGCTCAGACCACTTTCTTCTAGTCACCAAATTTCCCAATTTTCCCTTTTTTGGGGGTTTTTTGCAATTGCATTTCTTTTGATCATATCTCCATTCCAGCGTGTTTGTAAGCCTTTCTTTGCAGGGTCGCAAGATTTCGTTTCCCTTCCCGAAAGGAAATTTCATTTCCTTTCGGGAAGGGAAACGAAATCTTGCGATTTTAATGGGGATCAAGTGGACAAGCTTTGGTGCAAGTCCCTGCACTTGTTGGGTTGTCATACCTTTTCATGGCTTTGGCTCTGGCCGAGATTTTTTTTTTTTCTTTTTATTTTTTAATGTATCCATGCCATGTTCCTCATATCTTCCCCTCCAAGTTGTGTCTGTGTCCTTGGCTTTTGTTTTGCTTTTGCAACACATGTCAGCTTAGTTTTGGCCTCTTTTGGTCCTTTGCACTGCACCTCATTTCTGCCCAGACCACTTCCTTGTGGTCTGCCAATTTCCCATTTTTCTTTTTATTTTTTTCAATTTCGTTTCCTTTGATCATATCTCCATCCCAGAGTGTGTGTAAGCCCTTCCTATTTGTTTTAGCCTTCAGCAGGAATCAATTCTGGCAAGGCTTGGTGTATGTTGTTCGTGTGGCCCTGCAGTTGTTTGCATGCCATGCCTTTTCATGGCTTTG
Source organism: Haemorhous mexicanus (assembly GCF_027477595.1). Lineage (NCBI taxonomy): Eukaryota > Metazoa > Chordata > Aves > Passeriformes > Fringillidae > Haemorhous > Haemorhous mexicanus. The sequence goes on from NC_082343.1 coordinate 54,205,646, forward strand.
ACTTTGGCCGAGGTTTTTTTTTTTCTTTGTTTTTTTTTAAAGTATCCATACAATGTCCCTCATATCTTCCTCTCCAAGTTGTGTCTGCCTCCTTGGATTTTGTTATGCTTTTGCAACCCCTGTCAGCATACTTTTGGCCTCTTTTGGTGCTTTGCACTGCACCTGGCTTCTGCTCAGACCACTTTCTTCTAGTCACCAAATTTCCCATTTTTGTTTTTTTTTTTTTTTTTCAATTTCGTTTTCTTTGATCATATCTCCATCCCAGAGTGTTTGTAAGCCCTTCCTATATGTTATGGCCTTCAGCGGGGATCAATTCTGGCAAGGCTTGGTGTATGTTGTTCATGTGGTCCTGCAATTGTTTGCATTCCATGCCTTTTCATGGCTTTGACTTTGGCCGAGGTTTTTGTTTTTTGTTTTTTTTTAATGTATCCATGCAATGTCCCTCATATCTTCCGCTCCAAGTTGTGTCTGCCTCCTTGGATTTTGTTATGCTTTTGCAACCCCTGTCAGCATACTTTTGTCCTCTTTTGGTGCTTTGCACTGCACCTGGCTTCTGCCCAGACCACTTTCTTCTAGTCACCAAATTTCCCAATTTTCCCTTTTTTGGGGGTTTTTTGCAATTGCATTTCTTTTGATCATATCTCCATTCCAGCGTGTTTATAAGCCTTTCTTTGCAGGGTCGCAAGATTTCGTTTCCCTTCCCGAAAGGAAATGAAATTTCCTTTCGGGAAGGGAAACGAAATCTTGCGATTTTAATGGGGATCAAGTGGACAAGCTTTGGCGCAAGTCCCTGCACTTGTTGGGTTGTCATGCCTTTTCATGGCTTTGGCTCTGGCCGAGATTTTTTTTTTTTCTTTTTATTTTTTAATGTATCCATGCCATGTTCCTCATATCTTCCCCTCCAAGTTGTGTCTGTGTCCTTGGCTTTTGTTTTGCTTTTGCAACACATGTCAGCTTAGTTTTGGACTCTTTTGGTCCTATGCACTGCACCTCATTTCTGCCCAGACCACTTTCTTCTAGTCACCAAATTTCCCATTTTTCTTTTTTTTTTTTTTCAATTTCGTTTCCTTTGATCATATCTCCATCCCAGAGTGTTTGTAAGCCCTTCCTATTTGCTTTGGCCTTCAGCGGGGATCAGTTCTGGCAAGACTTGGTGTATGTTGTCCGTGTGGCCCTGCAGTTGTTTCCATGCCATGCCTTTTCATGGCTTTGACTTTGGCCGAGGTTTTTTTTTTTCTTTGTTTTTTTTTAAAGTATCCATACAATGTCCCTCATATCTTCCTCTCCAAGTTGTGTCTGCCTCCTTGGATTTTGTTATGCTTTTGCAACCCCTGTCAGCATACTTTTGGCCTCTTTTGGTGCTTTGCACTGCACCTGCCTTCTGCTCAGACCACTTTCTTCTAGTCACCAAATTTCCAATTTTTCTTTTTCTTTTTTTTTTTCAATTTCGTTTTCTTTGATCATATCTCCATCCCAGAGTGTTTGTAAGCCCTTCCTATATGTTATGGCCTTCAGCGGGGATCAATTCTGGCAAGGCTTGGTGTATGTTGTTCGTGTGGTCCTGCAATTGTTTGCATTCCATGCCTTTTCATGGCTTTGACTTTGGCCGAGGTTTTTTTTTTTTTTTTTTTTTTAATGTATCCATGCAATGTCCCTCATATCTTCCCCTCCAAGTTGTGTCTGCGTCCTTGATATTTACCCTTTTTGTACAACACCTGTAAGGTGTTTTTTGGCCTCCTTTGGTCCTTTGCACTGAACCTCATTTCTGCCCAGACCACTTTCTTCTAGTCACCAAATTTCCCATTTTTCTTTTTTTTTTTTTTCAATTTCGTTTCCTTTGATCATATCTCCATCCCAGAGTGTTTGTAAGCCCTTCCTATTTGTTATGGCCTTCAGCGGGGATCAATTCTGGCAAGGCTTGGTGTAGGTTGTAGTGTGCCCCTGCAGTTGTTTGCATTCCTTGCCTTTTCATGGGTGTGACTTTGGCCGAGGTTTTTTTTTTTTTTTTTTTTTTTTAATGTATCCATGCCATGTCCCTCATATCTTCCCCTCCAAGTTGTGTCTGCCTCCTTGGATTTTGTTATGCTTTTGCAACACCTGTCAGCATACTTTTGTCCTCTTTTGGTGCTTTGCACTGCACCTGGCTTCTGCCCAGACCACTTTCTTCTAGTCACCAAATTTCCCAATTTTCCCTTTTTTGGGGGTTTTTTGCAATTGCATTTCTTTTGATCATATCTCCATTCCAGCGTGTTTGTAAGCCTTTCTTTGCAGGGTCGCAAGATTTCGTTTCCCTTCCCGAAAGGAAATTTCATTTCCTTTCGGGAAGGGAAACGAAATCTTGCGATTTTAATGGGGATCAATTGGACAAGCTTTGGCGCAAGTCCCTGCACTTGTTGGGTTGTCATGCCTTTTCATGGCTTTGGCTCCGGCCGAGATTTTTTTTTTTTCTTTTTATTTTTTAATGTATCCATGCCATGTTCCTCATATCTTCCCCTCCAAGTTGTGTCTGTGTCCTTGGCTTTTGTTTTGCTTTTGCAACACATGTCAGCTTAGTTTTGGACTCTTTTGGTCCTATGCACTGCACCTCATTTCTGCCCAGACCACTTTCTTCTAGTCACCAAATTTCCCAGTTTTCTTTTTTTTTTTTTTCAATTTCGTTTCCTTTGATCATATCTCCATCCCAGAGTGTTTGTAAGTCCTTCCTATTTGCTTTGGCCTTCAGCGGGGATCAGTTCTGGCAAGACTTGGTGTATGTTGTCCGTGTGGCCCTGCAGTTGTTTCCATGCCATGCCTTTTCATGGCTTTGACTTTGGCCGAGTTTTTTTTTTTTTTCTTTTTAAAAGTATCCATGCAATGTCCTTCATATCTTCCCCTCCACGTTGTGTCTGGCCCTTAATTTTTACCCTTTTTTTACAACACCTGTAAGGTGTTTTTTGGCCTCTTTTGGTCCTTTGCACTGCACCTCATTTCTGCCCAGACCACTTCCTTGTGGTCTGCCAATTTCCCATTTTTCTTTTTATTTTTTTCAATTTCGTTTCCTTTGATCATATCTCCATCCCAGAGTGTGTGTAAGCCCTTCCTATTTGTTTTGGCCTTCAGCGGGGATCAATTCTGGCAAGGCTTGGTGTATGTTGTTCGTGTGGCCCTGCAGTTGTTTGCATGCCATGCCTTTTCATGGCTTTGACTTGTGCCGAGTTTTTTTTTTTTTTTTTTTAATGTATCCATGCAATGTCCCTCATATCTTCCCCTCCAAGTTGTGTCTGCGTCCTTAATTTTTACCCTATTTTTACAACACCTGTCATGTTTATTTTGGCCACTTTTGGTCCTTTGCACTGCACCTCATTTCTGCCCAGACCACTTTCTTCTAGTCACCAAATTTCCCATTTTTCTTTTTTTTTTTTTTTTTCAATTTTGTTTTCTTAGATCATATCTCCATCCCAGAGTGTTTGTAAGCCCTTCCTGTTTGTTATGGCCTTCAGCGGGGATCAATTCTGGCATGACTTGGTGTATGTTGTCCGTGTGGCCCTGCAGTTGTTTCCATGTCATGCCTTTTCATGGCTTTGACTTTGGCCGAGGTTTTTTTTTTTTTTTTTAATGTATCCATGCAATGTCCTTCATATCTTCCCCTCCAAGTTGTGTCTGGTCCTTAATTTTTACCCTTTTTTTACAACACCTGTAAGGTGTTTTTTGGCCTCTTTTGGTCCTTTGCACTGCACCTCATTTCTGCCCAGACCACTACCTTGTGGTCTGCCAATTTCCCATTTTTCTTTTTATTTTTTTCAATTTCGTTTCCTTTGATCATATCTCCATCCCAGAGTGTGTGTAAGCCCTTCCTATTTGTTTTGGCCTTCAGCGGGGATCAATTCTGGCAAGGCTTGGTGTATGTTGTTCATGTGGTCCTGCAATTGTTTGCATTCCATGCCTTTTCATGGCTTTGACTTTGGCCGAGGTTTTTTTTTTTCTTTGTTTTTTTTTAAAGTATCCATGCAATGTCCCTCATATCTTCCCCTCCAAGTTGTGTCTGCCTCCTTGGATTTTGTTATGCTTTTACAACACCTGTCAGCATACTTTTGGCCTCTTTTGGTCCTTTGCACTGCACCTGGCTTCTGCCCAGACCACTTTCTTCTAGTCACCAAATTTCCCAATTTTCCCTTTTTTGGGGGTTTTTTGCAATTGCATTTCTTTTGATCATATCTCCATTCCAGCGTGTTTGTAAGCCTTTCTTTGCAGGGTCGCAAGATTTCGTTTCCCTTCCCGAAAGGAAATTTCATTTCCTTTCGAGAAGGGAAACGAAATCTTGCGATTTTAATGGGGATCAATTAGACAAGCTTTGGTGCAAGTCCCTGCACTTGTTGGGTTGTCATGCCTTTTCATGGCTTTGGCTCTGGCCGAGATTTTTTTTTTTTCTTTTTATTTTTTAATGTATCCATGCCATGTTCCTCATATCTTCCCCTCCAAGTTGTGTCTGTGTCCTTGGCTTTTGTTTTGCTTTTGCAACACATGTCAGCTTAGTTTTGGCCTCTTTTGGTGCTTTGCACTGCACCTCATTTCTGCCCAGACCACTTCCTTGTGGTCTGCCAATTTCCCATTTTTCTTTTTATTTTTTTCAATTTCGTTTCCTTTGATCATATCTCCATCCCAGAGTGTGTGTAAGCCCTTCCTATTTGTTTTGGCCTTCAGCGGGGATCAATTCTGGCAAGGCTTGGTGTATGTTGTTCATGTGGTCCTGCAATTGTTTGCATTCCATGCCTTTTCATGGCTTTGACTTGTGCAGAGGTTTTTTTTTTTTTTTTTTTAATGTATCCATGCAATGTCCCTCATATCTTCCCCTCCAAGTTGTGTCTGCGTCCTTGATTTTTACCCTATTTTTATAACACCGGTCATATTTACTTTGTCCTCTTTTGGTGCTTTGCACTGCACCTCAATTCTGCACAGACCACTTTCTTCTAGTCACCAAATTTTCCATTTTTCTTTTGTATTTTTTTCAATTTCGTTTCCTTTGATCATATCTCCATCCCAGAGTGTGTGTAAGCCCTTCCTATTTGCTTTAGCCTTCAGCAGGAATCAATTCTGGCAAGGCTTGGTGTATGTTGTTCGTGTGGCCCTGCAGTTGTTTCCATGCCATGCCTTTTCATGGCTTTGACTTTGGCCGAGGTTTTTTTTTTTCTTTGTTTTTTTTTAAAGTATCCATGCCATGTCCCTCATATCTTCCTCTCCAAGTTGTGTCTGCCTCCTTGGATTTTGTTATGCTTTTGCAACCCCTGTCAGCATACTTTTGGCCTCCTTTGGTCCTTTGCACTGCACCTGGCTTCTGCCCAGACCACTTTCTTCTAGTCACCAAATTTCCCAATTTTCCCTTTTTTGGGGGTTTTTTGCAATTGCATTTCTTTTGATCATATCTCCATTCCAGCGTGTTTGTAAGCCTTTCTTTGCAGGGTCGCAAGATTTCGTTTCCCTTCCCGAAAGGAAATTTCATTTCCTTTCGGGAAGGGAAACGAAATCTTGCGATTTTAATGGGGATCAAGTGGACAAGCTTTGGTGCAAGTCCCTGCACTTGTTGGGTTGTCATACCTTTTCATGGCTTTGGCTCTGGCCGAGATTTTTTTTTTTTCTTTTTATTTTTTAATGTATCCATGCCATGTCCCTCCTATCTTCCCCTCCAAGGAGTTGTCTGCGTCCTTGATTTTTACCCTATTTTTACAACACCTGTCAGCATACTTTTGGCCTCTTTTGGTCCTTTGCACTGCACCTCATTTCTGCCCAGACCACTTTCTTCTAGTCACCAAATTTCCCATTTTTCTTTTTTTTTTTTTTTTTCAATTTTGTTTTCTTAGATCATATCTCCATCCCAGAGTGTTTGTAAGCCCTTCCTGTTTGTTATGGCCTTCAGCGGGGATCAATTCTGGCATGACTTGGTGTATGTTGTCCGTGTGGCCCTGCAGTTGTTTCCATGTCATGCCTTTTCATGGCTTTGACTTTGGCCGAGGTTTTTTTTTTTTTTTTTAATGTATCCATGCAATGTCCTTCATATCTTCCCCTCCAAGTTGTGTCTGGTCCTTAATTTTTACCCTTTTTTTACAACACCTGTAAGGTGTTTTTTGGCCTCTTTTGGTCCTTTGCACTGCACCTCATTTCTGCCCAGACCACTACCTTGTGGTCTGCCAATTTCCCATTTTTCTTTTTATTTTTTTCAATTTCGTTTCCTTTGATCATATCTCCATCCCAGAGTGTGTGTAAGCCCTTCCTATTTGTTTTGGCCTTCAGCGGGGATCAATTCTGGCAAGGCTTGGTGTATGTTGTTCATGTGGTCCTGCAATTGTTTGCATTCCATGCCTTTTCATGGCTTTGACTTTGGCCGAGGTTTTTTTTTTTCTTTGTTTTTTTTTAAAGTATCCATGCAATGTCCCTCATATCTTCCCCTCCAAGTTGTGTCTGCCTCCTTGGATTTTGTTATGCTTTTACAACACCTGTCAGCATACTTTTGGCCTCTTTTGGTCCTTTGCACTGCACCTGGCTTCTGCCCAGACCACTTTCTTCTAGTCACCAAATTTCCCAATTTTCCCTTTTTTGGGGGTTTTTTGCAATTGCATTTCTTTTGATCATATCTCCATTCCAGCGTGTTTGTAAGCCTTTCTTTGCAGGGTCGCAAGATTTCGTTTCCCTTCCCGAAAGGAAATTTCATTTCCTTTCGAGAAGGGAAACGAAATCTTGCGATTTTAATGGGGATCAATTAGACAAGCTTTGGTGCAAGTCCCTGCACTTGTTGGGTTGTCATGCCTTTTCATGGCTTTGGCTCTGGCCGAGATTTTTTTTTTTTCTTTTTATTTTTTAATGTATCCATGCCATGTCCCTCCTATCTTCCCCTCCAAGGAGTTGTCTGCGTCCTTGATTTTTACCCTATTTTTACAACACCTGTCAGCATACTTTTGGCCTCTTTTGGTCCTTTGCACTGCACCTCATTTCTGCCCAGACCACTTCCTTGTGGGCGTCCAATTTCCCATTTTTCTTTTTTTTTTTTTCAATTTCGTTTCCTTTGATCATATCTCCATCCCAGAGTGTGTGTAAGCCCTTCCTATTTGTTTTGGCCTTCAGCGGGGATCAATTCTGGCAAGGCTTGGTGTATGTTGTTGTGTGCGGCCCTGCAGTTGTTTGCATGCCATGCCTTTTCATGGCTTTGACTTTGGCCGAGGTTTTTTTTTTTCTTTGTTTTTTTTTAAAGTATCCATGCCATGTCCCTCATATCTTCCTCTCCAAGTTGTGTCTGCCTCCTTGGATTTTGTTATGCTTTTGCAACCCCTGTCAGCATACTTTTGGCCTCTTTTGGTGCTTTGCACTGCACCTGGCTTCTGCTCAGACCACTTTCTTCTAGTCACCAAATTTCCCAATTTTCCCTTTTTTGGGGGTTTTTTGCAATTGCATTTCTTTTGATCATATCTCCATTCCAGCGTGTTTGTAAGCCTTTCTTTGCAGGGTCGCAAGATTTCGTTTCCCTTCCCGAAAGGAAATTTCATTTCCTTTCGGGAAGGGAAACGAAATCTTGCGATTTTAATGGGGATCAAGTGGACAAGCTTTGGTGCAAGTCCCTGCACTTGTTGGGTTGTCATACCTTTTCATGGCTTTGGCTCTGGCCGAGATTTTTTTTTTTTCTTTTTATTTTTTAATGTATCCATGCCATGTTCCTCATATCTTCCCCTCCAAGTTGTGTCTGTGTCCTTGGCTTTTGTTTTGCTTTTGCAACACATGTCAGCTTAGTTTTGGCCTCTTTTGGTCCTTTGCACTGCACCTCATTTCTGCCCAGACCACTTCCTTGTGGTCTGCCAATTTCCCATTTTTCTTTTTATTTTTTTCAATTTCGTTTCCTTTGATCATATCTCCATCCCAGAGTGTGTGTAAGCCCTTCCTATTTGTTTTAGCCTTCAGCAGGAATCAATTCTGGCAAGGCTTGGTGTATGTTGTTCGTGTGGCCCTGCAGTTGTTTGCATGCCATGCCTTTTCATGGCTTTGACTTTGGCCGAGGTTTTTTTTTTTCTTTGTTTTTTTTTAAAGTATCCATACAATGTCCCTCATATCTTCCTCTCCAAGTTGTGTCTGCCTCCTTGGATTTTGTTATGCTTTTGCAACCCCTGTCAGCATACTTTTGGCCTCTTTTGGTGCTTTGCACTGCACCTGCCTTCTGCTCAGACCACTTTCTTCTAGTCACCAAATTTCCAATTTTTCTTTTTCTTTTTTTTTTTCAATTTCGTTTTCTTTGATCATATCTCCATCCCAGAGTGTTTGTAAGCCCTTCCTATATGTTATGGCCTTCAGCGGGGATCAATTCTGGCAAGGCTTGGTGTATGTTGTTCGTGTGGTCCTGCAATTGTTTGCATTCCATGCCTTTTCATGGCTTTGACTTTGGCCGAGGTTTTTTTTTTTTTTTTTTTTTTAATGTATCCATGCAATGTCCCTCATATCTTCCCCTCCAAGTTGTGTCTGCGTCCTTGATATTTACCCTTTTTGTACAACACCTGTAAGGTGTTTTTTGGCCTCCTTTGTTCCTTTGCACTGAACCTCATTTCTGCCCAGACCACTTTCTTCTAGTCACCAAATTTCCCATTTTTCTTTTTTTTTTTTTTCAATTTCGTTTCCTTTGATCATATCTCCATCCCAGAGTGTTTGTAAGCCCTTCCTATTTGTTATGGCCTTCAGCGGGGATCAATTCTGGCAAGGCTTGGTGTAGGTTGTAGTGTGCCCCTGCAGTTGTTTGCATTCCTTGCCTTTTCATGGGTGTGACTTTGGCCGAGGTTTTTTTTTTTTTTTTTTTTTTTTAATGTATCCATGCCATGTCCCTCATATCTTCCCCTCCAAGTTGTGTCTGCCTCCTTGGATTTTGTTATGCTTTTGCAACACCTGTCAGCATACTTTTGTCCTCTTTTGGTGCTTTGCACTGCACCTGGCTTCTGCCCAGACCACTTTCTTCTAGTCACCAAATTTCCCAATTTTCCCTTTTTTGGGGGTTTTTTGCAATTGCATTTCTTTTGATCATATCTCCATTCCAGCGTGTTTGTAAGCCTTTCTTTGCAGGGTCGCAAGATTTCGTTTCCCTTCCCGAAAGGAAATTTCATTTCCTTTCGGGAAGGGAAACGAAATCTTGCGATTTTAATGGGGATCAAGTGGACAAGCTTTGGCGCAAGTCCCTGCACTTGTTGGGTTGTCATGCCTTTTCATGGCTTTGGCTCCGGCCGAGATTTTTTTTTTTTCTTTTTATTTTTTAATGTATCCATGCCATGTTCCTCATATCTTCCCCTCCAAGTTGTGTCTGTGTCCTTGGCTTTTGTTTTGCTTTTGCAACACATGTCAGCTTAGTTTTGGACTCTTTTGGTCCTATGCACTGCACCTCATTTCTGCCCAGACCACTTTCTTCTAGTCACCAAATTTCCCAGTTTTCTTTTTTTTTTTTTTCAATTTCGTTTCCTTTGATCATATCTCCATCCCAGAGTGTTTGTAAGTCCTTCCTATTTGCTTTGGCCTTCAGCGGGGATCAGTTCTGGCAAGACTTGGTGTATGTTGTCCGTGTGGCCCTGCAGTTGTTTCCATGCCATGCCTTTTCATGGCTTTGACTTTGGCCGAGTTTTTTTTTTTTTTCTTTTTAAAAGTATCCATGCAATGTCCTTCATATCTTCCCCTCCACGTTGTGTCTGGCCCTTAATTTTTACCCTTTTTTTACAACACCTGTAAGGTGTTTTTTGGCCTCTTTTGGTCCTTTGCACTGCACCTCATTTCTGCCCAGACCACTTCCTTGTGGTCTGCCAATTTCCCATTTTTCTTTTTATTTTTTTCAATTTCGTTTTCTTTGATCATATCTCCATCCCAGAGTGTGTGTAAGCCCTTCCTATTTGTTTTGGCCTTCAGCGGGGATCAATTCTGGCAAGGCTTGGTGTATGTTGTTCGTGTGGCCCTGCAGTTGTTTGCATGCCATGCCTTTTCATGGCTTTGACTTGTGCCGAGTTTTTTTTTTTTTTTTTTTTAATGTATCCATGCAATGTCCCTCATATCTTCCCCTCCAAGTTGTGTCTGCGTCCTTAATTTTTACCCTATTTTTACAACACCTGTCATGTTTATTTTGGTCACTTTTGGTCCTTTGCACTGCACCTCATTTCTGCCCAGACCACTTTCTTCTAGTCACCAAATTTCCCATTTTTCTTTTTTTTTTTTTTTTTCAATTTTGTTTTCTTAGATCATATCTCCATCCCAGAGTGTTTGTAAGCCCTTCCTGTTTGTTATGGCCTTCAGCGGGGATCAATTCTGGCATGACTTGGTGTATGTTGTCCGTGTGGCCCTGCAGTTGTTTCCATGTCATGCCTTTTCATGGCTTTGACTTTGGCCGAGGTTTTTTTTTTTTTTTTTAATGTATCCATGCAATGTCCTTCATATCTTCCCCTCCAAGTTGTGTCTGGTCCTTAATTTTTACCCTTTTTTTACAACACCTGTAAGGTGTTTTTTGGCCTCTTTTGGTACTTTGCACTGCACCTCATTTCTGCCCAGACCACTACCTTGTGGTCTGCCAATTTCCCATTTTTTTTATTTTTTTCAATTTCGTTTCCTTTGATCATATCTCCATCCCAGAGTGTGTGTAAGCCCTTCCTATTTGTTTTGGCCTTCAGCGGGGATCAATTCTGGCAAGGCTTGGTGTATGTTGTTCATGTGGTCCTGCAATTGTTTGCATTCCATGCCTTTTCATGGCTTTGACTTTGGCCGAGGTTTTTTTTTTTCTTTGTTTTTTTTTAAAGTATCCATACAATGTCCCTCATATCTTCCCGTCCAAGTTGTGTCTGCCTCCTTGGATTTTGTTATGCTTTTACAACACCTGTCAGCATACTTTTGGCCTCTTTTGGTCCTTTGCACTGCACCTGGCTTCTGCCCAGACCACTTTCTTTTAGTCACCAAATTTCCCAATTTTCCCTTTTTTGGGGGTTTTTTGCAATTGCATTTCTTTTGATCATATCTCCATTCCAGCGTGTTTGTAAGCCTTTCTTTGCAGGGTCGCAAGATTTCGTTTCCCTTCCCGAAAGGAAATTTCATTTCCTTTCGGGAAGGGAAACGAAATCTTGCGATTTTAATGGGGATCAATTAGACAAGCTTTGGTGCAAGTCCCTGCACTTGTTGGGTTGTCATGCCTTTTCATGGCTTTGGCTCTGGCCGAGATTTTTTTTTTTTCTTTTTATTTTTTAATGCATCCATGCCATGTTCCTCATATCTTCCCCTCCAAGTTGTGTCTGTGTCCTTGGCTTTTGTTTTGCTTTTGCAACACATGTCAGCTTAGTTTTGGACTCTTTTGGTGCTTTGCACTGCACCTCATTTCTGCCCAGACCACTTCCTTGTGGTCTGCCAATTTCCCATTTTTCTTTTTATTTTTTTCAATTTCGTTTCCTTTGATCATATCTCCATCCCAGAGTGTGTGTAAGCCCTTCCTATTTGTTTTGGCCTTCAGCGGGGATCAATTCTGGCAAGGCTTGGTGTATGTTGTTCATGTGGTCCTGCAATTGTTTGCATTCCATGCCTTTTCATGGCTTTGACTTGTGCCGAGGTTTTTTTTTTTTTTTTTTTAATGTATCCATGCAATGTCCCTCATACATTCCCCTCGAAGTTGTGTCTGCGTCCTTGATTTTTACCCTATTTTTATAACACCGGTCATATTTACTTTGTCCTCTTTTGGTGCTTTGCACTGCACCTCAATTCTGCACAGACCACTTTCTTCTAGTCACCAAATTTTCCATTTTTCTTTTGTATTTTTTTCAATTTCGTTTCCTTTGATCATATCTCCATCCCAGAGTGTGTGTAAGCCCTTCCTATTTGTTTTAGCCTTCAGCAGGAATCAATTCTGGCAAGGCTTGGTGTATGTTGTTCGTGTGGCCCTGCAGTTGTTTGCATGCCATGCCTTTTCATGGCTTTGACTTTGGCCGAGGTTTTTTTTTTTCTTTGTTTTTTTTTAAAGTATCCATACAATGTCCCTCATATCTTCCTCTCCAAGTTGTGTCTGCCTCCTTGGATTTTGTTATGCTTTTGCAACCCCTGTCAGCATACTTTTGGCCTCTTTTGGTGCTTTGCACTGCACCTGCCTTTTGCTCAGACCACTTTCTTCTAGTCACCAAATTTCCCATTTTTCTTTTTTTTTTTTTTTTCAATTTCGTTTTCTTTGATCATATCTCCATCCCAGAGTGTTTGTAAGCCCTTCCTATTTGTTATGGCCTTCAGCGGGGATCAATTCTGGCAAGGCTTGGTGTATGTTGTTCATGTGGTCCTGCAATTGTTTGCATTCCATGCCTTTTCATGGCTTTGACTTTGGCCGAGGTTTTTTTTTTTTTTTTTTTTTAATGTATCCATGCAATGTCCCTCATATCTTCCCCTCCAAGTTGTGTCTGCGTCCTTGATATTTACCCTTTTTGTACAACACCTGTAAGGTGTTTTTTGGCCTCCTTTGGTCCTTTGCACTGCACCTCATTTCTGCCCAGACCACTTTCTTCTAGTCACCAAATTTCCCATTTTTCTTTTTTTTTTTTTTCAATTTCGTTTCCTTTGATCATATCTCCATCCCAGAGTGTTTGTAAGCCCTTCCTATTTGTTATGGCCTTCAGCGGGGATCAATTCTGGCAAGGCTTGGTGTAGGTTGTTGTGTGCCCCTGCAGTTGTTTGCATTCCTTGCCTTTTCATGGCTTTGACTTTGGCCGAGGTTTTGTTTTTTTTTTTTTTTTTAATGTATCCATGCCATGTCCCTCATATCTTCCCCTCCAAGTTGTGTCTGCCTCCTTGGATTTTGTTATGCTTTTGCAACACCTGTCAGCATACTTTTGTCCTCTTTTGGTGCTTTGCACTGCACCTGGCTTCTGCCCAGACCACTTTCTTCTAGTCACCAAATTTCCCAATTTTCCCTTTTTTGGGGGTTTTTTGCAATTGCATTTCTTTTGATCATATCTCCATTCCAGCGTGTTTGTAAGCCTTTCTTTGCAGGGTCGCAAGATTTCGTTTCCCTTCCCGAAAGGAAATTTCATTTCCTTTCGGGAAGGGAAACGAAATCTTGCGATTTTAATGGGGATCAATTGGACAAGCTTTGGCGCAAGTCCCTGCACTTGTTGGGTTGTCATGCCTTTTCATGGCTTTGGCTCTGGCCGAGATTTTTTTTTTTTTCTTTTTATTTTTTAATGTATCCATGCCATGTTCCTCATATCTTCCCCTCCAAGTTGTGTCTGTGTCCTTGGCTTTTGTTTTGCTTTTGCAACACATGTCAGCTTAGTTTTGGACTCTTTTGGTCCTATGCACTGCACCTCATTTCTGCCCAGACCACTTTCTTCTAGTCACCAAATTTCCCATTTTTCTTTTTTTTTTTTTTCAATTTCGTTTCCTTTGATCATATCTCCATCCCAGAGTGTTTGTAAGTCCTTCCTATTTGCTTTGGCCTTCAGCAGGGATCAATTCTGGCAAGACTTGGTGTATGTTGTCCGTGTGGCCCTGCAGTTGTTTCCATGCCATGCCTTTTCATGGCTTTGACTTTGGCCGAGTTTTTTTTTTTTTTCTTTTTAAAAGTATCCATGCAATGTCCTTCATATCTTCCCCTCCACGTTGTGTCTGGCCCTTAATTTTTACCCTTTTTTTACAACACCTGTAAGGTGTTTTTTGGCCTCTTTTGGTCCTTTGCACTGCACCTCATTTCTGCCCAGACCACTTCCTTGTGGTCTGCCAATTTCCCATTTTTCTTTTTATTTTTTTCAATTTCGTTTCCTTTGATCATATCTCCATCCCAGAGTGTGTGTAAGCCCTTCCTATTTGTTTTGGCCTTCAGCGGGGATCAATTCTGGCAAGGCTTGGTGTATGTTGTTCGTGTGGCCCTGCAGTTGTTTGCATGCCATGCCTTTTCATGGCTTTGACTTGTGCCGAGTTTTTTTTTTTTTTTTTTTTAATGTATCCATGCAATGTCCCTCATATCTTCCCCTCCAAGTTGTGTCTGCGTCCTTAATTTTTACCCTATTTTTACAACACCTGTCATGTTTATTTTGGCCACTTTTGGTCCTTTGCACTGCACCTCATTTCTGCCCAGACCACTTTCTTCTAGTCACCAAATTTCCCATTTTTCTTTTTTTTTTTTTTTTTTCAATTTCGTTTCCTTTGATCATATCTCCATCCCAGAGTGTTTGTAAGCCCTTCCTATTTGTTATGGCCTTCAGCGGGGATCAATTCTGGCATGACTTGGTGTATGTTGTCCGTGTGGCCCTGCAGTTGTTTCCATGTCATGCCTTTTCATGGCTTTGACTTTGGCCGAGGTTTTTTTTTTTTTTTTTAATGTATCCATGCAATGTCCTTCATATCTTCCCCTCCAAGTTGTGTCTGGTCCTTAATTTTTACCCTTTTTTTACAACACCTGTAAGGTGTTTTTTGGCCTCTTTTGGTACTTTGCACTGCACCTCATTTCTGCCCAGACCACTACCTTGTGGTCTGCCAATTTCCCATTTTTCTTTTTATTTTTTTCAATTTCGTTTCCTTTGATCATATCTCCATCCCAGAGTGTGTGTAAGCCCTTCCTATTTGTTTTGGCCTTCAGCGGGGATCAATTCTGGCAAGGCTTGGTGTATGTTGTTCATGTGGTCCTGCAATTGTTTGCATTCCATGCCTTTTCATGGCTTTGACTTTGGCCGAGGTTTTTTTTTTTCTTTGTTTTTTTTTAAAGTATCCATACAATGTCCCTCATATCTTCCCGTCCAAGTTGTGTCTGCCTCCTTGGATTTTGTTATGCTTTTACAACACCTGTCAGCATACTTTTGGCCTCTTTTGGTCCTTTGCACTGCACCTGGCTTCTGCCCAGACCACTTTCTTCTAGTCACCAAATTTCCCAATTTTCCCTTTTTTGGGGGTTTTTTGCAATTGCATTTCTTTTGATCATATCTCCATTCCAGCGTGTTTGTAAGCCTTTCTTTGCAGGGTCGCAAGATTTCGTTTCCCTTCCCGAAAGGAAATTTCATTTCCTTTCGGGAAGGGAAACGAAATCTTGCGATTTTAATGGGGATCAATTAGACAAGCTCTGGTGCAAGTCCCTGCACTTGTTGGGTTGTCATGCCTTTTCATGGCTTTGGCTCTGGCCGAGATTTTTTTTTTTTCTTTTTATTTTTTAATGCATCCATGCCATGTTCCTCATATCTTCCCCTCCAAGTTGTGTCTGTGTCCTTGGCTTTTGGTTTGCTTTTGCAACACATGTCAGCTTAGTTTTGGACTCTTTTGGTGCTTTGCACTGCACCTCATTTCTGCCCAGACCACTTTCTTCTAGTCACCAAATTTCCCAGTTTTCTTTTTTTTTTTTTTCAATTTCGTTTCCTTTGATCATATCTCCATCCCAGAGTGTTTGTAAGTCCTTCCTATTTGCTTTGGCCTTCAGCGGGGATCAGTTCTGGCAAGACTTGGTGTATGTTGTCCGTGTGGCCCTGCAGTTGTTTCCATGCCATGCCTTTTCATGGCTTTGTCTTTGGCCGAGTTTTTTTTTTTTTTCTTTTTAAAAGTATCCATGCAATGTCCTTCATATCTTCCCATCCACGTTGTGTCTGGCCCTTAATTTTTACCCTTTTTTTACAACACCTGTAAGGTGTTTTTTGGCCTCTTTTGGTCCTTTGCACTGCACCTCATTTCTGCCCAGACCACTTCCTTGTGGTCTGCCAATTTCCCATTTTTCTTTTTATTTTTTTCAATTTCGTTTCCTTTGATCATATCTCCATCCCAGAGTGTGTGTAAGCCCTTCCTATTTGTTTTGGCCTTCAGCGGGGATCAATTCTGGCAAGGCTTGGTGTATGTTGTTCGTGTGGCCCTGCAGTTGTTTGCATGCCATGCCTTTTCATGGCTTTGACTTGTGCCGAGTTTTTTTTTTTTTTTTTTTAATGTATCCATGCAATGTCCCTCATATCTTCCCCTCCAAGTTGTGTCTGCGTCCTTGATTTTTACCCTATTTTTATAACACCGGTCATATTTACTTTGTCCTCTTTTGGTGCTTTGCACTGCACCTCAATTCTGCACAGACCACTTTCTTCTAGTCACCAAATTTTCCATTTTTCTTTTGTATTTTTTTCAATTTCGTTTCCTTTGATCATATCTCCATCCCAGAGTGTGTGTAAGCCCTTCCTATTTGTTTTGGCCTTCAGCGGGGATCAATTCTGGCAAGGCTTGGTGTATGTTGTTGTGTGCGGCCCTGCAGTTGTTTGCATGCCATGCCTTTTCATGGCTTTGACTTTGGCCGAGGTTTTTTTTTTTCTTTGTTTTTTTTTAAAGTATCCATGCCATGTCCCTCATATCTTCCTCTCCAAGTTGTGTCTGCCTCCTTGGATTTTGTTATGCTTTTGCAACCCCTGTCAGCATACTTTTGGCCTCTTTTGGTGCTTTGCACTGCACCTGGCTTCTGCTCAGACCACTTTCTTCTAGTCACCAAATTTCCCATTTTTCTTTTTTTTTTTTTTTTTCAATTTCGTTTTCTTTGATCATATCTCCATCCCAGAGTGTTTGTAAGCCCTTCCTATATGTTATGGCCTTCAGCGGGGATCAATTCTGGCAAGGCTTGGTGTATGTTGTTCATGTGGCCCTGCAGTTGTTTGCATGCCATGCCTTTTCATGGCTTTGACTTGTGCCGAGTTTTTTTTTTTTTTTTTTTAATGTATCCATGCAATGTCCCTCATATCTTCCCCTCCAAGTTGTGTCTGCGTCCTTAATTTTTACCCTATTTTTACAACACCTGTCATGTTTATTTTGGCCACTTTTGGTCCTTTGCACTGCACCTCATTTCTGCCCAGACCACTTTCTTCTAGTCACCAAATTTCCCATTTTTCTTTTTTTTTTTTTTTTTCAATTTTGATTTCTTTGATCATATCTCCATCCCAGAGTGTTTGTAAGCCCTTCCTATTTGTTATGGCCTTCAGCGGGGATCAATTCTGGCATGACTTGGTGTATGTTGTCCGTGTGGCCCTGCAGTTGTTTGCATGCCATGCCTTTTCATGGCTTTGACTTTGGCCGAGTTTTTTTTTTTTTTCTTTTTAAAAGTATCCATGCAATGTCCTTCATATCTTCCCCTCCAAGTTGTGTCTGGTCCTTAATTTTTACCCTTTTTTTACAACACCTGTAAGGTGTTTTTTGGCCTCTTTTGGTACTTTGCACTGCACCTCATTTCTGCCCAGACCACTACCTTGTGGTCTGCCAATTTCCCATTTTTCTTTTTATTTTTTCAATTTCGTTTCCTTTGATCATATCTCCATCCCAGAGTGTGTGTAAGCCCTTCCTATTTGTTTTGGCCTTCAGCGGGGATCAATTCTGGCAAGGCTTGGTGTATGTTGTTCGTGTGGCCCTGCAGTTGTTTGCATGCCATGCCTTTTCATGGCTTTGACTTTGGCCGAGGTTTTTTTTTTTCTTTGTTTTTTTTTAAAGTATCCATACAATGTCCCTCATATCTTCCCCTCCAAGTTGTGTCTGCCTCCTTGGATTTTGTTATGCTTTTACAACACCTGTCAGCATACTTTTGGCCTCTTTTGGTCCTTTGCACTGCACCTGGCTTCTGCCCAGACCACTTTCTTCTAGTCACCAAATTTCCCAATTTTCCCTTTTTTGGGGGTTTTTTGCAATTGCATTTCTTTTGATCATATCTCCATTCCAGCGTGTTTGTAAGCCTTTCTTTGCAGAGTCGCAAGATTTCGTTTCCCTTCCCGAAAGGAAATTTCATTTCCTTTTGGGAAGGGAAACGAAATCTTGCGATTTTAATGGGGATCAATTAGACAAGCTTTGGTGCAAGTCCCTGCACTTGTTGGGTTGTCATGCCTTTTCATGGCTTTGGCTCTGGCCGAGATTTTTTTTTTTCTTTTTATTTTTTAATGTATCCATGCCATGTTCCTCATATCTTCCCCTCCAAGTTGTGTCTGTGTCCTTGGCTTTTGTTTTGCTTTTGCAACACATGTCAGCTTAGTTTTGGCCTCTTTTGGTGCTTTGCACTGCACCTCATTTCTGCACAGACCACTTCCTTGTGGTCTGCCAATTTCCCATTTTTCTTTTTATTTTTTTCAATTTCGTTTCCTTTGATCATATCTCCATCCCAGAGTGTGTGTAAGCCCTTCCTATTTGTTTTAGCCTTCAGCAGGAATCAATTCTGGCAAGGCTTGGTGTATGTTGTTCGTGTGGCCCTGCAGTTGTTTCCATGCCATGCCTTTTCATGGCTTTGACTTTGGCCGAGGTTTTTTTTTTTTTTTTTTTTTTTTTAATGTATCCATGCAATGTCCCTCATATCTTCCTCTCCAAGTTGTGTCTGCCTCCTTGGATTTTGTTATGCTTTTACAACACCTGTCAGCATACTTTTGGCCTCTTTTGGTCCTTTGCACTGCACCTGGCTTCTGCCCAGACCACTTTCTTCTAGTCACCAAATTTCCCAATTTTCCCTTTTTTGGGGGTTTTTTGCAATTGCATTTCTTTTGATCATATCTCCATTCCAGCGTGTTTGTAAGCCTTTCTTTGCAGAGTCGCAAGATTTCGTTTCCCTTCCCGAAAGGAAATTTCATTTCCTTTTGGGAAGGGAAACGAAATCTTGCGATTTTAATGGGGATCAATTAGACAAGCTTTGGTGCAAGTCCCTGCACTTGTTGGGTTGTCATGCCTTTTCATGGCTTTGGCTCTGGCCGAGATTTTTTTTTTTCTTTTTATTTTTTAATGTATCCATGCCATGTTCCTCATATCTTCCCCTCCAAGTTGTGTCTGTGTCCTTGGCTTTTGTTTTGCTTTTGCAACACATGTCAGCTTAGTTTTGGCCTCTTTTGGTGCTTTGCACTGCACCTCATTTCTGCACAGACCACTTCCTTGTGGTCTGCCAATTTCCCATTTTTCTTTTTATTTTTTTCAATTTCGTTTCCTTTGATCATATCTCCATCCCAGAGTGTGTGTAAGCCCTTCCTATTTGTTTTAGCCTTCAGCAGGAATCAATTCTGGCAAGGCTTGGTGTATGTTGTTCGTGTGGCCCTGCAGTTGTTTCCATGCCATGCCTTTTCATGGCTTTGACTTTGGCCGAGGTTTTTTTTTTTCTTTGTTTTTTTTTAAAGTATCCATGCCATGTCCCTCATATCTTCCTTTCCAAGTTGTGTCTGCCTCCTTGGATTTTACCCTTTTTGTACAACACCTGTAAGGTGTTTTTTGGCCTCCTTTGGTCCTTTGCACTGCACCTCATTTCTGCCCAGAACACTACCTTGTGGTCTGCCAATTTCCCATTTTTCTTTTTTTTTTTTTTCAATTTCGTTTCCTTTGATCATATCTCCATCCCAGAGGTGTGTAGGCCCTTCCTATTTGTTTTGGCCTTCAGCGGGGATCAATTCTGGCAAGGCTTGGTGTATGTTGTTCATGTGGTCCTGCAATTGTTTGCATTCCATGCCTTTTCATGGCTTTGACTTGTGGTGAGTTTTTTTTTTTTTTTTTTTTAATGTATCCATGCAATGTCGCTCATATCTTCCCCTCCAAGTTGTGTCTGCGTCCTTGATTTTTACCCTATTTTTATAACACCGGTCATATTTACTTTGTCCTCTTTTGGTGCTTTGCACTGCACCTCAATTCTGCACAGACCACTTTCTTCTAGTCACCAAATTTTCCATTTTTCTTTTGTATTTTTTCAATTTCGTTTCCTTTGATCATATCTCCATCCCAGAGTGTGTGTAAGCCCTTCCTATTTGTTTTGGCCTTCAGCGGGAATCAATTCTGGCAAGGCTTGGCGAATGTTGTTCGTGTGGCCCTGCAGTTGTTTGCATGTCATGCCTTTTCATGGGTGTGACTTTGGCCGAGGTTTTTTTTTTTTTTTTTTTTTTTTTTTTTTTTTTTGGTATCCATGCCATGTCCCTCATATTTTCCCCTCCAAGTTGTGTCTGCGTCCTTGATATTTACCCTTTTTGTACAACACCTGTAAGGTGTTTTTTGGCCTCCTTTGGTGCTTTGCACTGCACCTCATTTCTGCCCAGACCACTTTCTTGTGGTCAGCAAATTTCCCATTTTTCTTTTTATTTTTTTCAATTTCGTTTCCTTTGATCATATCTCAATCCCAGAGTGTGTGTAAGCCCTTCCTATTTGTTTTGGCCTTCAGCGGGGATCAATTCTGGCAAGGCTTGGTGTATGTTGTTCATGTGGTCCTGCAATTGTTTGCATTCCATGCCTTTTCATGGCTTTGACTTGTGCCGCGGTTTTTTTTTTTTTTTTTTTTTAATGTATCCATGCAATGTCCCTCATATCTTCCCCTCCAAGTTGTGTCTGCGTCCTTGATTTTTACCCTATTTTTACAACACCTGTCAGCATACTTTTGGCCTCTTTTGGTCCTTTGCACTGAACCTGGCTTCTGCCCAGACCACTTTCTTCTAGTCACCAAATTTCCCATTTTTCTTTTTTTTTTTTTTTTCAATTTCGTTTCCTTTGATCATATCTCCATCCCAGAGTGTTTATAAGCCCTTCCTATTTGTTTTGGCCTTCAGCGGGGATCAATTCTGGCAAGGCTTGGTGTATGTTGTTCGTGTGGCCCTGCAGTTGTTTCCATGCCATGCCTTTTCATGGCTTTGACTTTGGCCGAGGTTTTTTTTTTTTTCTTTTTAAAAGTATCCATGCAATGTCCCTCATATCTTCCCCTCCAAGTTGTGTCTGCGTCCTTGATTTTTACCCTATTTTTACAACACCTGTCATGTTTATTTTGGCCTCTTTTGGTCCTTTGCACTGAACCTGGCTTCTGCCCAGACCACTTTCTTCTAGTCACCAAATTTCCCATTTTTCTTTTTTTTTTTTTTTCAATTTCGTTTCCTTTGATCATATCTCCATCCCAGAGTGTGTGTAAGCCCTTCCTATTTGTTTTGGCCTTCAGCGGGGATCAATTCAGGCCAGGCTTGGTGTATGTTGTTCGTGTGGCCCTGCAGTTGTTTCCATGCCATGCCTTTTCATGGGTGTGACTTTGGCCGAGGTTTTTTGTTTTTTTTTTTTTTTTTTTTTTTTGTATCCATGCCATGTCCTTCATATCTTCCCCTCCAAGTTGTGTCTGCGTCCTTGACTTTTACCCTATTTTTATAACACCGGTCATATTTACTTTGTCCTCTTTTGGTGCTTTGCACTGCACCTCAATTCTGCACAGACCACTTTCTTCTAGTCACCAAATTTTCCATTTTTCTTTTCTATTTTTTTCAATTTCGTTTCCTTTGATCATATCTCCATCCCAGAGTGTGTGTAAGCCCTTCCTATTTGTTTTAGCCTTCAGCAGGAATCAATTCTGGCAAGGCTTGGTGTATGTTGTTCATGTGGCCCTGCAGTTGTTTCCATGCCATGCCTTTTCATGGGTGTGACTTTGGCCGAGGTTTTTTTTTCCTTTGTTTTTTTTTAAAGTATCCATACAATGTCCCTCATATCTTCCCCTCCAAGTTGTGTCTGCCTCCTTGGATTTTGTTATGCTTTTGCAACACATGTCAGCATACTTTTGGCCTCTTTTGGTGCTTTGCACTGCACCTGGCTTCTGCCCAGACCACTTTCTTCTAGTCACCAAATTTCCCAATTTTCCCTTTTTTGGGGGTTTTTTGCAATTGCATTTCTTTTGATCATATCTCCATTCCAGCGTGTTTGTAAGCCTTTCTTTGCAGGGTCGCAAGATTTCGTTTCCCTTCCCGAAAGGAAATTTCATTTCCTTTCGGGAAGGGAAACGAAATCTTGCGATTTTAATGGGGATCAATTGGACAAGCTTTGGTGCAAGTCCCTGCACTTGTTGGGTTGTCATGCCTTTTCATGGCTTTTGCTCTGGCCGAGATTTTTTTTTTTTTCTTTTTATTTTTTAATGTATCCATGCCATGTTCCTCATATCTTCCCCTCCAAGTTGTGTCTGTGTCCTTGGCTTTTGTTTTGCTTTTGCAACACATGTCAGCTTAGTTTTGGACTCTTTTGGTCCTATGCACTGCACCTCATTTCTGCCCAGACCACTTTCTTCTAGTCACCAAATTTCCCATTTTTCTTTTTTTTTTTTTTCAATTTCGTTTCCTTTGATCATATCTCCATCCCAGAGTGTTTGTAAGTCCTTCCTATTTGCTTTGGCCTTCAGCGGGGATCAATTCTGGCAAGGCTTGGTGTATGTTGTCCGTGTGGCCCTGCAGTTGTTTCCATGCCATGCCTTTTCATGGCTTTGACTTTGGCCGAGTTTTTTTTTTTTTTCTTTTTAAAAGTATCCATGCAATGTCCTTCATATCTTCCCCTCCACGTTGTGTCTGGCCCTTAATTTTTACCCTTTTTTTACAACACCTGTAAGGTGTTTTTTGGCCTCTTTTGGTCCTTTGCACTGCACCTCATTTCTGCCCAGACCACTTCCTTGTGGTCTGCCAATTTCCCATTTTTCTTTTTTTTTTTTTTCAATTTCGTTTCCTTTGATCATATCTCCATCCCAGAGGTGTGTAGGCCCTTCCTATTTGTTTTGGCCTTCAGCGGGGATCAATTCTGGCAAGGCTTGGTGTATGTTGTTCATGTGGTCCTGCAATTGTTTGCATTCCATGCCTTTTCATGGCTTTGACTTGTGGTGAGTTTTTTTTTTTTTTTTTTTTAATGTATCCATGCAATGTCGCTCATATCTTCCCCTCCAAGTTGTGTCTGCGTCCTTGATTTTTACCCTATTTTTATAACACCGGTCATATTTACTTTGTCCTCTTTTGGTGCTTTGCACTGCACCTCAATTCTGCACAGACCACTTTCTTCTAGTCACCAAATTTTCCATTTTTCTTTTGTATTTTTTCAATTTCGTTTCCTTTGATCATATCTCCATCCCAGAGTGTGTGTAAGCCCTTCCTATTTGTTTTGGCCTTCAGCGGGAATCAATTCTGGCAAGGCTTGGCGAATGTTGTTCGTGTGGCCCTGCAGTTGTTTGCATGTCATGCCTTTTCATGGGTGTGACTTTGGCCGAGGTTTTTTTTTTTTTTTTTTTTTTTTTTTTTTTTTTTGGTATCCATGCCATGTCCCTCATATTTTCCCCTCCAAGTTGTGTCTGCGTCCTTGATATTTACCCTTTTTGTACAACACCTGTAAGGTGTTTTTTGGCCTCCTTTGGTGCTTTGCACTGCACCTCATTTCTGCCCAGACCACTTTCTTGTGGTCAGCAAATTTCCCATTTTTCTTTTTATTTTTTTCAATTTCGTTTCCTTTGATCATATCTCAATCCCAGAGTGTGTGTAAGCCCTTCCTATTTGTTTTGGCCTTCAGCGGGGATCAATTCTGGCAAGGCTTGGTGTATGTTGTTCATGTGGTCCTGCAATTGTTTGCATTCCATGCCTTTTCATGGCTTTGACTTGTGCCGCGGTTTTTTTTTTTTTTTTTTTTTAATGTATCCATGCAATGTCCCTCATATCTTCCCCTCCAAGTTGTGTCTGCGTCCTTGATTTTTACCCTATTTTTACAACACCTGTCAGCATACTTTTGGCCTCTTTTGGTCCTTTGCACTGAACCTGGCTTCTGCCCAGACCACTTTCTTCTAGTCACCAAATTTCCCATTTTTCTTTTTTTTTTTTTTTTCAATTTCGTTTCCTTTGATCATATCTCCATCCCAGAGTGTTTATAAGCCCTTCCTATTTGTTTTGGCCTTCAGCGGGGATCAATTCTGGCAAGGCTTGGTGTATGTTGTTCGTGTGGCCCTGCAGTTGTTTCCATGCCATGCCTTTTCATGGCTTTGACTTTGGCCGAGGTTTTTTTTTTTTTCTTTTTAAAAGTATCCATGCAATGTCCCTCATATCTTCCCCTCCAAGTTGTGTCTGCGTCCTTGATTTTTACCCTATTTTTACAACACCTGTCATGTTTATTTTGGCCTCTTTTGGTCCTTTGCACTGAACCTGGCTTCTGCCCAGACCACTTTCTTCTAGTCACCAAATTTCCCATTTTTCTTTTTTTTTTTTTTTCAATTTCGTTTCCTTTGATCATATCTCCATCCCAGAGTGTGTGTAAGCCCTTCCTATTTGTTTTGGCCTTCAGCGGGGATCAATTCAGGCCAGGCTTGGTGTATGTTGTTCGTGTGGCCCTGCAGTTGTTTCCATGCCATGCCTTTTCATGGGTGTGACTTTGGCCGAGGTTTTTTGTTTTTTTTTTTTTTTTTTTTTTTTGTATCCATGCCATGTCCTTCATATCTTCCCCTCCAAGTTGTGTCTGCGTCCTTGACTTTTACCCTATTTTTATAACACCGGTCATATTTACTTTGTCCTCTTTTGGTGCTTTGCACTGCACCTCAATTCTGCACAGACCACTTTCTTCTAGTCACCAAATTTTCCATTTTTCTTTTCTATTTTTTTCAATTTCGTTTCCTTTGATCATATCTCCATCCCAGAGTGTGTGTAAGCCCTTCCTATTTGTTTTAGCCTTCAGCAGGAATCAATTCTGGCAAGGCTTGGTGTATGTTGTTCATGTGGCCCTGCAGTTGTTTCCATGCCATGCCTTTTCATGGGTGTGACTTTGGCCGAGGTTTTTTTTTCCTTTGTTTTTTTTTAAAGTATCCATACAATGTCCCTCATATCTTCCCCTCCAAGTTGTGTCTGCCTCCTTGGATTTTGTTATGCTTTTGCAACACATGTCAGCATACTTTTGGCCTCTTTTGGTGCTTTGCACTGCACCTGGCTTCTGCCCAGACCACTTTCTTCTAGTCACCAAATTTCCCAATTTTCCCTTTTTTGGGGGTTTTTTGCAATTGCATTTCTTTTGATCATATCTCCATTCCAGCGTGTTTGTAAGCCTTTCTTTGCAGGGTCGCAAGATTTCGTTTCCCTTCCCGAAAGGAAATTTCATTTCCTTTCGGGAAGGGAAACGAAATCTTGCGATTTTAATGGGGATCAATTGGACAAGCTTTGGTGCAAGTCCCTGCACTTGTTGGGTTGTCATGCCTTTTCATGGCTTTGGCTCTGGCCGAGATTTTTTTTTTTTTCTTTTTATTTTTTAATGTATCCATGCCATGTTCCTCATATCTTCCCCTCCAAGTTGTGTCTGTGTCCTTGGCTTTTGTTTTGCTTTTGCAACACATGTCAGCTTAGTTTTGGACTCTTTTGGTCCTATGCACTGCACCTCATTTCTGCCCAGACCACTTTCTTCTAGTCACCAAATTTCCCATTTTTCTTTTTTTTTTTTTTCAATTTCGTTTCCTTTGATCATATCTCCATCCCAGAGTGTTTGTAAGTCCTTCCTATTTGCTTTGGCCTTCAGCGGGGATCAATTCTGGCAAGGCTTGGTGTATGTTGTCCGTGTGGCCCTGCAGTTGTTTCCATGCCATGCCTTTTCATGGCTTTGACTTTGGCCGAGTTTTTTTTTTTTTTCTTTTTAAAAGTATCCATGCAATGTCCTTCATATCTTCCCCTCCACGTTGTGTCTGGCCCTTAATTTTTACCCTTTTTTTACAACACCTGTAAGGTGTTTTTTGGCCTCTTTTGGTCCTTTGCACTGCACCTCATTTCTGCCCAGACCACTTCCTTGTGGTCTGCCAATTTCCCATTTTTCTTTTTATTTTTTTCAATTTCGTTTCCTTTGATCATATCTCCATCCCAGAGTGTGTGTAAGCCCTTCCTATTTGTTTTGGCCTTCAGCGGGGATCAATTCTGGCAAGGCTTGGTGTATGTTGTTCATGTGGTCCTGCAATTGTTTGCATTCCATGCCTTTTCATGGCTTTGACTTGTGCCGAGGTTTTTTTTTTTTTTTTTTAATGTATCCATGCAATGTCCCTCATATCTTCCCCTCCAAGTTGTGTCTGCGTCCTTGATTTTTACCCTATTTTTATAACACCGGTCATATTTACTTTGTCCTCTTTTGGTGCTTTGCACTGCACCTCAATTCTGCCCAGACCACTTTCTTCTAGTCACCAAATTTTCCATTTTTCTTTTGTATTTTTTTCAATTTCGTTTCCTTTGATCATATCTCCATCCCAGAGTGTGTGTAAGCCCTTCCTATTTGTTTTGGCCTTCAGCGGGGATCAATTCTGGCAAGGCTTGGTGTATGTTGTTCGTGTGGCCCTGCAGTTGTTTGCATGCCATGCCTTTTCATGGCTTTGACTTTGGCCGAGGTTTTTTTTTTTTCTTTGTTTTTTTTTAAAGTATCCATGCCATGTCCCTCATATCTTCCTCTCCAAGTTGTGTCTGCCTCCTTGGATTTTGTTATGCTTTTGCAACCCCTGTCAGCTTAGTTTTGGACTCTTTTGGTGCTTTGCACTGCACCTGGCTTCTGCTCAGACCACTTTCTTCTAGTCACCAAATTTCCCATTTTTCTTTTTTTTTTTTTTTCAATTTCGTTTCCTTTGATCGTATCTCCATCCCAGAGTGTTTGTAAGCCCTTCCTATTTGTTATGGCCTTCAGCGGGGATCAATTCTGGCAAGGCTTGGTGTATGTTGTTCATGTGGTCCTGCAATTGTTTGCATTCCATGCCTTTTCATGGCTTTGACTTTGGCCGAGGTTTTTTTTTTTTTTTTTTTTAATGTATCCATGCCATGTCCCTCATATCTTCCCCTCCAAGTTGTGTCTGCGTCCTTGATATTTACCCTTTTTGTACAACACCTGTAAGGTGTTTTTTGGCCTCCTTTGGTCCTTTGCACTGCACCTCATTTCTGCCCAGACCACTTTCTTCTAGTCACCAAATTTCCCATTTTTCTTTTTTTTTTTTTTTCAATTTCGTTTCCTTTGATCATATCTCCATCCCAGAGTGTTTGTAAGCCCTTCCTATTTGTTATGGCCTTCAGCGGGGATCAATTCTGGCAAGGCTTGGTGTATGTTGTTGTGTGCCCCTGCAGTTGTTTGCATTCCTTGCCTTTTCATGGGTGTGACTTTGGCCGAGGTTTTTTTTTTTTTTTTTTTTTTTTTAATGTATCCATGCCATGTCCCTCATATCTTCCCCTCCAAGTTGTGTCTGCCTCCTTGGATTTTGTTATGCTTTTGCAACCCCTGTCAGCATACTTTTGTCCTCTTTTGGTGCTTTGCACTGCACCTGGCTTCTGCCCAGACCACTTTCTTCTAGTCACCAAATTTCCCAATTTTCCCTTTTTTGGGGGTTTTTTGCAATTGCATTTCTTTTGATCATATCTCCATTCCAGCGTGTTTGTAAGCCTTTCTTTGCAGGGTCGCAAGATTTCGTTTCCCTTCCCGAAAGGAAATTTCATTTCCTTTCGGGAAGGGAAACGAAATCTTGCGATTTTAATGGGGATCAATTAGACAAGCTTTGGCGCAAGTCCCTGCACTTGTTGGGTTGTCATGCCTTTTCATGGCTTTGGCTCTGGCCGAGATTTTTTTTTTTTCTTTTTATTTTTTAATGTATCCATGCCATGTTCCTCATATCTTCCCCTCCAAGTTGTGTCTGTGTCCTTGGCTTTTGTTTTGCTTTTGCAACACATGTCAGCTTAGTTTTGGACTCTTTTGGTCCTATGCACTGCACCTCATTTCTGCCCAGACCACTTTCTTCTAGTCACCAAATTTCCCATTTTTCTTTTTTTTATTTTTTTCAATTTCGTTTCCTTTGATCATATCTCCATCCCAGAGTGTGTGTAAGCCCTTCCTATTTGTTTTGGCCTTCAGCGGGGATCAATTCTGGCAAGGCTTGGTGTATGTTGTTCGTGTGGCCCTGCAGTTGTTTGCATGCCATGCCTTTTCATGGCTTTGACTTGTGCCGAGGTTTTTTGTTTTTTTTTTTTTTTTTTTTTAATGTATCCATGCAATGTCCCTCATATCTTCCCCTCCAAGTTGTGTCTGCGTCCTTGATTTTTACCCTATTTTTAAAACACCGGTCATATTTACTTTGTCCTCTTTTGGTGCTTTGCACTGCACCTCAATTCTGCACAGACCACTTTCTTCTAGTCACCAAATTTTCCATTTTTCTTTTGTATTTTTCAATTTCGTTTCCTTTGATCATATCTCCATCCCAGAGTGTGTAAGCCCTTCCTATTTGTTTTAGCCTTCAGCAGGAATCAATTCTGGCAAGGCTTGGTGTATGTTGTTCGTGTGGCCCTGCAGTTGTTTGCATGCCATGCCTTTTCATGGGTGTGACTTTGGCCGAGGCTTTTTTTTTTTTTTTTTTTTAATGTATCCATGCAATGTCCCTCATATCTTCCCCTCCAAGTTGTGTCTGCGTCCTTGATTTTTACCCTATTTTATTAACACCGGTCATATTTACTTTGTCCTCTTTTGGTGCTTTGCACTGCACCTCAATTCTGCACAGACCACTTTCTTCTAGTCACCAAATTTTCCATTTTTCTTTTGTATTTTTTTCAATTTCGTTTCCTTTGATCATATCTCCATCCCAGAGTGTGTGTAAGCCCTTCCTATTTGTTTTAGCCTTCAGCAGGAATCAATTCTGGCAAGGCTTGGTGTATGTTGTTCGTGTGGCCCTGCAGTTGTTTCCATGCCATGCCTTTTCATGGGTGTGACTTTGGCCGAGGTTTTTTTTTTTTTATTTTTTTTTTAATGTATCCATGCAATGTCCCTCATATCTTCCCCTCCAAGTTGTGTCTGCGTCCTTGATATTTACCCTTTTTGTACAACACCTGTAAGGTGTTTTTGGCCTCCTTTGGTCCTTTGCACTGCACCTCATTTCTGCCCAGACCACTACCTTGTGGTCTGCCAATTTCCCATTTTTCTTTTTATTTTTTTCAATTTCGTTTCCTTTGATCATATCTCCATCCCAGAGTGTGTGTAAGCCCTTCCTATTTGTTTTGGCCTTCAGCGGGGATCAATTCTGGCAAGGCTTGGTGTATGTTGTCCGTGTGGCCCTGCAGTTGTTTGCATGCCATGCCTTTTCAGGGCTTTGACTTTGGCCGAGGTTTTTTTTTTTCTTTGTTTTTTTTTAAAGTATCCATGCCATGTCCCTCATATCTTCCCCTCCAAGTTGTGTCTGCCTCCTTGGATTTTGTTATGCTTTTGCAACCCCTGTCAGCATACTTTTGGCCTCTTTTGGTGCTTTGCACTGCACCTGGCTTCTGCCCAGACCACTTTCTTCTAGTCACCAAATTTCCCAATTTTCCCTTTTTTGGGGGTTTTTTGCAATTGCATTTCTTTTGATCATATCTCCATTCCAGCATGTTTGTAAGCCTTTCTTTGCAGAGTCGCAAGATTTCGTTTCCCTTCCCGAAAGGAAATTTCATTTCCTTTTGGGAAGGGAAACGAAATCTTGCGATTTTAATGGGGATCAATTGGACAAGCTTTGGTGCAAGTCCCTGCACTTGTTGGGTTGTCATGCCTTTTCATGGCTTTGGCTCTGGCCGAGATTTTTTTTTTTTCTTTTTATTTTTTAATGTATCCATGCCATGTTCCTCATATCTTCCCCTCCAAGTTGTGTCTGTGTCCTTGGCTTTTGTTTTGCTTTTGCAACACATGTCAGCTTAGTTTTGGACTCTTTTGGTCCTATGCACTGCACCTCATTTCTGCCCAGACCACTTTCTTCTAGTCAGCAAATTTCCCATTTTTCTTTTTTTATTTTTTTCAATTTCGTTTCCTTTGATCATATCTCCATCCCAGAGTGTTTGTAAGCCCTTCCTATTTGTTTTGGCCTTCAGCGGGGATCAATTCTGGCAAGGCTTGGTGTATGTTGTTCGTGTGGCCCTGCAGTTGTTTGCATGCCATGCCTTTTCATGGGTGTGACTTTGGCCGAGGTTTTTTTTTTTTTTTTTTTTTTTTTTAATGTATCCATGCCATGTCCCTCATATCTTCCCCTCCAAGTTGTGTCTGCCTCCTTGGATTTTGTTATGCTTTTGCAACACCTGTCAGCATACTTTTGGCCTCTTTTGGTGCTTTGCACTGCACCTGGCTTCTACCCAGACAACTTTCTTCTAGTCACCAAATTTCCCAATTTTCCCTTTTTTGGGGGTTTTTTGCAATTGCATTTCTTTTGATCATATCTCCATTCCAGCGTGTTTGTAAGCCTTTCTTTGCAGGGTCACAAGATTTCGTTTCCCTTCCCGAAAGGAAATTTCATTTCCTTTCGGGAAGGGAAACGAAATCTTGCGATTTTAATGGGGATCAATTGGACAAGCTTTGGCGCAAGTCCCTGCACTTGTTGGGTTGTCATGCCTTTTCATGGCTTTGGCTCTGGCCGAGATTTTTTTTTTTTCTTTTTATTTTTTAATGTATCCATGCCATGTTCCTCATATCTTCCCCTCCAAGTTGTGTCTGTGTCCTTGGCTTTTGTTTTGCTTTTGCAACACATGTCAGCTTAGTTTTGGACTCTTTTGGTCCTATGCACTGCACCTCATTTCTGCCCAGACCACTTTCTTGTAGTCAGCAAATTTCCCATTTTTCTTTTTTTATTTTTTTCAATTTCGTTTCCTTTGATCATATCTCCATCCCAGAGTGTTTGTAAGCCCTTCCTATTTGTTTTGGCCTTCAGCGGGGATCAATTCTGGCAAGGCTTGGTGTATGTTGTTCGTGTGGCCCTGCAGTTGTTTGCATGCCATGCCTTTTCATGGGTGTGACTTTGGCCGAGGTTTTTTTTTTTTTTTTTTTTTTTTAATGTATCCATGCCATGTCCCTCATATCTTCCCCTCCAAGTTGTGTCTGCCTCCTTGGATTTTGTTATGCTTTTGCAACACCTGTCAGCATACTTTTGGCCTCTTTTGGTGCTTTGCACTGCACCTGGCTTCTACCCAGACAACTTTCTTCTAGTCACCAAATTTCCCAATTTTCCCTTTTTTGGGGTTTTTTTGCAATTGCATTTCTTTTGATCATATCTCCATTCCAGCGTGTTTGTAAGCCTTTCTTTGCAGGGTCACAAGATTTCGTTTCCCTTCCCGAAAGGAAATTTCATTTCCTTTCGGGAAGGGAAACGAAATCTTGCGATTTTAATGGGGATCAATTAGACAAGCTTTGGCGCAAGTCCCTGCACTTGTTGGGTTGTCATGCCTTTTCATGGCTTTGGCTCTGGCCGAGATTTTTTTTTTTTCTTTTTATTTTTTAATGTATCCATGCCATGTTCCTCATATCTTCCCCTCCAAGTTGTGTCTGTGTCCTTGGCTTTTGTTTTGCTTTTGCAACACATGTCAGCTTAGTTTTGGACTCTTTTGGTCCTATGCACTGCACCTCATTTCTGCCCAGACCACTTTCTTCTAGTCACCAAATTTCCCATTTTTCTTTTTTTTTTTTTCAATTTCGTTTCCTTTGATCATATCTCCATCCCAGAGTGTTTGTAAGCCCTTCCTGTTTGTTATGGCCTTCAGCGGGGATCAGTTCTGGCAAGACTTGGTGTATGTTGTCCGTGTGGCCCTGCAGTTGTTTCCATGCCATGCCTTTTCATGGCTTTGACTTTGGCCGAGTTTTTTTTTTTTTCTTTTTAAAAGTATCCATGCAATGTCCTTCATATCTTCCCCTCCAAGTTGTGTCTGGTCCTTAATTTTTACCCTTTTTTTACAACACCTGTACGGTGTTTTTTGGCCTCTTTTGGTACTTTGCACTGCACCTCATTTCTGCCCAGACCACTACCTTGTGGTCTGCCAATTTCCCATTTTTCTTTTTATTTTTTCAATTTCGTTTCCTTTGATCATATCTCCATCCCAGAGTGTGTGTAAGCCCTTCCTATTTGTTATGGCATTCAGCGGGGATCAATTCTGGCAAGGCTTGGTGTATGTTGTTCATGTGGTCCTGCAATTGTTTGCATTCCATGCCTTTTCATGGCTTTGACTTTGGCCGAGGTTTTTTTTTTTTTTTTTTTTAATGTATCCATGCAATGTCCCTCATATCTTCCCCTCCAAGTTGTGTCTGCGTCCTTGATTTTTACCCTATTTTTACAACACTTGTCATGTTTATTTTGGCCTCTTTTGGTCCTTTGCACTGAACCTGGCTTCTGCCCAGACCACTTTCTTCTAGTCACCAAATTTCCCATTTTTCTTTTTTTTTTTTTTTCAATTTCGTTTCCTTTGATCATATCTCCATCCCAGAGTGTTTATAAGCCCTTCCTATTTGTTTTGGCCTTCAGCGGGGATCAATTCAGGCAAGGCTTGGTGTATGTTGTTCGTGTGGCCCTGCAGTTGTTTGCATGCCATGCCTTTTCATGGCTTTGACTTGTGCCGAGGTTTTTTTTTTTTTTTTTTTTTTTTTTAATGTATCCATGCAATGTCCCTCATATCTTCCCCTCCAAGTTGTGTCTGCGTCCTTGATTTTTACCCTATTTTTAAAACACCGGTCATATTTACTTTGTCCTCTTTTGGTGCTTTGCACTGCACCTCAATTCTGCACAGACCACTTTCTTCTAGTCACCAAATTTCCCATTTTTCTTTTGTATTTTTTTCAATTTCGTTTCCTTTGATCATATCTCCATCCCAGAGTGTGTAAGCCCTTCCTATTTGTTTTAGCCTTCAGCAGGAATCAATTCTGGCAAGGCTTGGTGTATGTTGTTCGTGTGGCCCTGCAATTCCATGCCTTTTCATGGGTGTGACTTTGGCCGAGGCTTTTTTTTTTTTTTTTTTTAATGTATCCATGCAATGTCCCTCATATCTTCCCCTCCAAGTTGTGTCTGCGTCCTTGATTTTTACCCTATTTTATTAACACCGGTCATATTTACTTTGTCCTCTTTTGGTGCTTTGCACTGCACCTCATTTCTGCCCAGACCACTTCCTTGTGGTCTGCCAATTTCCCATTTTTTTTATTTTTTTCAATTTCGTTTCCTTTGATCATATCTCCATCCCAGAGTGTGTGTAAGCCCTTCCTATTTGTTTTGGCCTTCAGCGGGGATCAATTCTGGCAAGGCTTGGTGTATGTTGTTCGTGTGGCCCTGCAGTTGTTTGCATGCCATGCCTTTTCAGGGCTTTGACTTTGGCCGAGGTTTTTTTTTTTCTTTGTTTTTTTTTAAAGTATCCATACAATGTCCCTCATATCTTCCTCTCCAAGTTGTGTCTGCCTCCTTGGATTTTGTTATGCTTTTGCAACCCCTGTCAGCATACTTTTGGCCTCTTTTGGTGCTTTGCACTGCACCTGGCTTCTGCCCAGACCACTTTCTTCTAGTCACCAAATTTCCCAATTTTCCCTTTTTTGGGGGTTTTTTGCAATTGCATTTCTTTTGATCATATCTCCATTCCAGCGTGTTTGTAAGCCTTTCTTTGCAGGGTCGCAAGATTTCGTTTCCCTTCCCGAAAGGAAATTTCATTTCCTTTTGGGAAGGGAAACGAAATCTTGCGATTTTAATGGGGATCAATTGGACAAGCTTTGGTGCAAGTCCCTGCACTTGTTGGGTTGTCACGCCTTTTCATGGCTTTGGCTCTTGCCGAGATTTTTTTTTTTTCTTTTTATTTTTTAATGTATCCATGCCATGTTCCTCATATCTTCCCCTCCAAGTTGTGTCTGTGTCCTTGGCTTTTGTTTTGCTTTTGCAACACATGTCAGCTTAGTTTTGGCCTCTTTTGGTGCTTTGCACTGCACCTCATTTCTGCCCAGACCACTTTCTTCTAGTCACCAAATTTCCCATTTTTCTTTTCTATTTTTTTCAATTTCGTTTCCTTTGATCATATCTCCATCCCAGAGTGTGTGTAAGCCCTTCCTATTTGTTTTAGCCTTCAGCAGGAATCAATTCTGGCAAGGCTTGGTGTATGTTGTTCGTGTGGCCCTGCAGTTGTTTGCATGCCATGCCTTTTCATGGGTGTGACTTTGGCCAAGGTTTTTTTTTTCTTTGTTTTTTTTTAAAGTATCCATACAATGTCCCTCATATCTTCCCCTCCAAGTTGTGTCTGCCTCCTTGGATTTTGTTATGCTTTTGCAACACATGTCAGCATACTTTTGGCCTCTTTTGGTGCTATGCACAGCACCTGGCTTCTGCCCAGACCACTTTCTTCTAGTCACCAAATTTCCCAATTTTCCCTTTTTTGGGGGTTTTTTGCAATTGCATTTCTTTTGATCATATCTCCATTCCAGCGTGTTTGTAAGCCTTTCTTTGCAGGGTCGCAAGATTTCGTTTCCCTTCCCGAAAGGAAATTTCATTTCCTTTCGGGAAGGGAAACGAAATCTTGCGATTTTAATGGGGATCAATTGGACAAGCTTTGGTGCAAGTCCCTGCACTTGTTGGGTTGTCATGCCTTTTCATGGCTTTGGCTCTGGCCGAGATTTTTTTTTTTTCTTTTTTTTTTTTTAATGTATCCATGCCATGTTCCTCATATCTTCCCCTCCAAGTTGTGTCTGTGTCCTTGGCTTTTGTTTTGCTTTTGCAACACATGTCAGCTTAGTTTTGGACTCTTTTGGTCCTATGCACTGCACCTCATTTCTGCCCAGACCACTTTCTTGTAGTCAGCAAATTTCCCATTTTTCTTTTTTTTATTTTTTTCAATTTCGTTTCCTTTGATCATATCTCCATCCCAGAGTGTGTGTAAGCCCTTCCTATTTGTTTTGGCCTTCAGCGGGGATCAATTCTGGCAAGGCTTGGTGTATGTTGTTCGTGTGGCCCTGCAGTTGTTTGCATGCCATGCCTTTTCATGGCTTTGACTTGTGCCGAGGTTTTTTTTTTTTTTTTTTTTTTTTTTTTTAATGTATCCATGCAATGTCCCTCATATCTTCCCCTCCAAGTTGTGTCTGCGTCCTTGATTTTTACCCTATTTTTAAAACACCGGTCATATTTACTTTGTCCTCTTTTGGTGCTTTGCACTGCACCTCAATTCTGCACAGACCACTTTCTTCTAGTCACCAAATTTTCCATTTTTCTTTTGTATTTTTTTCAATTTCGTTTCCTTTGATCATATCTCCATCCCAGAGTGTGTAAGCCCTTCCTATTTGTTTTAGCCTTCAGCAGGAATCAATTCTGGCAAGGCTTGGTGTATGTTGTTCGTGTGGCCCTGCAGTTGTTTGCATGCCATGCCTTTTCATGGGTGTGACTTTTGCCGAGGCTTTTTTTTTTTTTTTTTTTTAATGTATCCATGCAATGTCCCTCATATCTTCCCCTCCAAGTTGTGTCTGCGTCCTTGATTTTTACCCTATTTTATTAACACCGGTCATATTTACTTTGTCCTCTTTTGGTGCTTTGCACTGCACCTCAATTCTGCACAGACCACTTTCTTCTAGTCACCAAATTTTCCATTTTTCTTTTGTATTTTTTTCAATTTCGTTTCCTTTGATCATATCTCCATCCCAGAGTGTGTGTAAGCCCTTCCTATTTGTTTTAGCCTTCAGCAGGAATCAATTCTGGCAAGGCTTGGTGTATGTTGTTCGTGTGGCCCTGCAGTTGTTTCCATGCCATGCCTTTTCATGGGTGTGACTTTGGCCGAGGTTTTTTTTTTTTTATTTTTTTTTTAATGTATCCATGCAATGTCCCTCATATCTTCCCCTCCAAGTTGTGTCTGCGTCCTTGATATTTACCCTTTTTGTACAACACCTGTAAGGTGTTTTTGGCCTCCTTTGGTCCTTTGCACTACACCTCATTTCTGCCCAGACCACTACCTTGTGGTCTGCCAATTTCCCATTTTTCTTTTTATTTTTTTCAATTTCGTTTCCTTTGATCATATCTCCATCCCAGAGTGTGTGTAAGCCCTTCCTATTTGTTTTGGCCTTCAGCGGGGATCAATTCTGGCAAGGCTTGGTGTATGTTGTTCGTGTGGCCCTGCAGTTGTTTGCATGCCATGCCTTTTCAGGGCTTTGACTTTGGCCGAGGTTTTTTTTTTTCTTTGTTTTTTTTTAAAGTATCCATGCCATGTCCCTCATATCTTCCCCTCCAAGTTGTGTCTGCCTCCTTGGATTTTGTTATGCTTTTGCAACCCCTGTCAGCATACTTTTGGCCTCTTTTGGTGCTTTGCACTGCACCTGGCTTCTGCCCAGACCACTTTCTTCTAGTCACCAAATTTCCCAATTTTCCCTTTTTTGGGGGTTTTTTGCAATTGCATTTCTTTTGATCATATCTCCATTCCAGCGTGTTTGTAAGCCTTTCTTTGCAGGGTCGCAAGATTTCGTTTCCCTTCCCGAAAGGAAATTTCATTTCCTTTCGGGAAGGGAAACGAAATCTTGCGATTTTAATGGGGATCAATTGGACAAGCTTTGGTGCAAGTCCCTGCACTTGTTGGGTTGTCATGCCTTTTCATGGCTTTGGCTCTGGCCGAGATTTTTTTTTTTTCTTTTTATTTTTTAATGTATCCATGCCATGTTCCTCATATCTTCCCCTGCAAGTTGTGTCTGTGTCCTTGGCTTTTGTTTTGCTTTTGCAACACATGTCAGCTTAGTTTTGGACTCTTTTGGTCCTATGCACTGCACCTCATTTCTGCCCAGACCACTTTCTTGTAGTCAGCAAATTTCCCATTTTTCTTTTTTTATTTTTTTCAATTTCGTTTCCTTTGATCATATCTCCATCCCAGAGTGTTTGTAAGCCCTTCCTATTTGTTTTGGCCTTCAGCGGGGATCAATTCTGGCAAGGCTTGGTGTATGTTGTTCGTGTGGCCCTGCAGTTGTTTGCATGCCATGCCTTTTCATGGCTTTGACTTTGGCCGAGGTTTTTTTTTTTTCTTTGTTTTTTTTTAAAGTATCCATGCAATGTCCCTCATATCTTCCCCTCCAAGTTGTGTCTGCCTCCTTGGATTTTGTTATGCTTTTGCAACACCTGTCAGCATACTTTTGGCCTCTTTTGGTGCTTTGCACTGAACCTGGCTTCTGCCCAGACCACTTTCTTCTAGTCACCAAATTTCCCAATTTTCCCTTTTTTGGGGGTTTTTTGCAATTGCATTTCTTTTGATCATATCTCCATTCCAGCGTGTTTGTAAGCCTTTCTTTGCAGGGTCGCAAGATTTCGTTTCCCTTCCCGAAAGGAAATTTCATTTTCTTTCGGGAAGGGAAACGAAATCTTGCGATTTTAATGGGGATCAATTGGACAAGCTTTGGTGCAAGTCCCTGCACTTGTTGGGTTGTCATGCCTTTTCATGGCTTTGGCTCTGGCCGAGATTTTTTTTTTTTCTTTTTATTTTTTAATGCATCCATGCCATGTTCCTCATATCTTCCCCTCCAAGTTGTGTCTGTGTCCTTGGCTTTTGTTTTGCTTTTGCAACACATGTCAGCTTAGTTTTGGCCTCTTTTGGTGCTTTGCACTGCACCTCATTTCTGCCCAGACCACTTCCTTGTGGTCTGCAAATTTCCCATTTTTCTTTTTATTTTTTTCAATTTCGTTTCCTTTGATCATATCTCCATCCCAGAGTGTGTGTAAGCCCTTCCTATTTGTTTTGGCCTTCAGCGGGGATCAATTCTGGCAAGGCTTGGTGTATGTTGTTCATGTGGTCCTGCAATTGTTTGCATTCCATGCCTTTTCATGGCTTTGACTTGTGCCGAGTTTTTTTTTTTTTTTTTTTTTTAATGTATCCATGCAATGTCCCTCATATCTTCCCCTCCAAGTTGTGTCTGCGTCCTTGATTTTTACCCTATTTTTATAACACCGGTCATATTTACTTTGTCCTCTTTTGGTGCTTTGCACTGCACCTCAATTCTGCACAGACCACTTTCTTCTAGTCACCAAATTTTCCATTTTTCTTTTGTATTTTTTTCAATTTCGTTTCCTTTGATCATATCTCCATCCCAGAGTGTGTGTAAGCCCTTCCTATTTGTTTTAGCCTTCAGCAGGAATCAATTCTGGCAAGGCTTGGTGTATGTTGTTCTTGTGGCCCTGCAGTTGTTTCCATGCCATGCCTTTTCATGGGTGTGACTTTGGCCGAGGTTTTTTTTTTTTCTTTTTTTTTAAATGTATCCATGCAATGTCCCTCATATCTTCCCCTCCAAGGAGTTGTCTGCGTCCTTGATTTTTACCCTATTTTTACAACACCTGTCAGCATACTTTTGGCCTCTTTTGGTCCTTTGCTCTGCACCTCATTTCTGCCCAGACCATTACCTTGTGGTCTGCCAATTTCCCATTTTTCTTTTTATTTTTTTCAATTTCGTTTCCTTTGATCATATCTCCATCCCAGAGTGTGTGTAAGCCCTTCCTATTTGTTTTGGCCTTCAGCGGGGATCAATTCTGGCAAGGCTTGGTGTATGTTGTTCATGTGGCCCTGCAGTTGTTTCCATGCCATGCCTTTTCATGGGTGTGACTTTGGCCGAGGTTTTTTTTTTTTTTAAAAGTATCCATGCAATGTCCTTCATATCTTCCCCTCCACGTTGTGTCTGGCCCTTAATTTTTACCCTTTTTTTACAACACCTGTAAGGTGTTTTTTGGCCTCTTTTGGTCCTTTGCACTGCACCTCATTTCTGCCCAGACCACTACCTTGTGGTCTGCCAATTTCCCATTTTTCTTTTTATTTTTTTCAATTTCGTTTCCTTTGATCATATCTCCATCCCAGAGTGTGTGTAAGCCCTTCCTATTTGTTTTGGCCTTCAGCGGGGATCAATTCTGGCAAGGCTTGGTGTATGTTGTTCGTGTGGCCCTGCAGTTGTTTGCATGCCATGCCTTTTCATGGCTTTGACTTTGGCCGAGGTTTTTTTTTTCTTTTTTTAATGTATCCATGCCATGTCCCTCATATCTTCCCCTCCAAGTTGTGTCCCTCCTTGATTTTTACCCTATTTTTACAACACCTGTCCTGTTTATTTTGGCCTGTTTTTGGTGCTTTGCACTGCACCTGGCTTCTGCCCAGACCACTTTCTTCTAGTCACCAAATTTCCCAATTTTCCCTTTTTTGGGGGTTTTTTGCAATTGCATTTCTTTTGATCATATCTCCATTCCAGCGTGTTTGTAAGCCTTTCTCTGCAGGGTCGCAAGATTTCGTTTCCCTTCCCGAAAGGAAATTTCATTTCCTTTCGGGAAGGGAAACGAAATCTTGCGATTTTAATGGGGATCAAGTGGACAAGCTTTGGTGCAAGTCCCTGCACTTGTTGGGTTGTCATGCCTTTTCATGGCTTTGGCTCTGGCCGAGATTTTTTTTTTTCTTTTTTTTTTTTAATGTATCCATGCCATGTTCCTCATATCTTCCCCTCCAAGTTGTGTCTGTGTCCTTGGCTTTTGTTTTGCTTTTGCAACACATGTCAGCTTAGTTTTGGACTCTTTTGGTCCTATGCACTGCACCTCATTTCTGCCCAGACCACTTTCCTGTAGTCAGCAAATTTCCCATTTTTCTTTTGTATTTTTTTTCAATTTCGTTTCCTTTGATCATATCTCCATCCCAGAGTGTGTGTAAGCCCTTCCTATTTGTTTTGGTTTTCAGCGGGGATCTGTTCTGGCATCGCTTGGTGTATGTTGTGTGTGTCCCTGCAGTTGTTTGCATGCCATGCCTTTTCATGGGTGTGACTTTGGCCGAGGTTTTTTTTTTTTTTTAATGTATCCATGCAATGTCCCTCATATCTTCCCCTCCAAGTTGTGTCTGAGTCCTTGATTTTTACAACACCTGTCATGTTTTTTTTGGCCTCTTTTGGTGCTTTGCACTGCACCTGGCTTCTGCCCAGACCACCTTCTTCTAGTCACCAAATTTTCCAATTCTTTTTTTTTTTTTTCGTTTTTTTTGGGGACACCCTGGAAAGAAAGGCTTATAAACAATCTGGAATGCATATATGATCAAAAGAAAAGCAATTGCAAAAAACCCCCAAAAAAGGGAAAATTGGCAAATTTGGTGACTACAAGAAAGTGGTCTGGGCAGAAGCCAGGTGCTGTGCATAGCACCAAAAGAGGCCAAAAGTATGCTGACAGGTGTTGTAAAAAAAGGGATAAAATCCAGGAGGCAGACACAACTTGGAGGGGAAGATATGAGGAATATGGCATGGATACATTAAAAAATAAAAAAGAAAAAAAAATTTTTCGGTTATAGCCAAAGCCATTAAAAGGCATGACCACCCAACAAGTGCAGGATTTTGCACCAAAGCTTGTCCAATTGATTCCCATTAAAATCGCAAGATTTTGTTTCCCGTCCTGAAAGGAAATGAAATTTTCTTTTCGGGACGGGAAACGAAATCTTGTGACCCTGAAATGTAAGTCTTCCAAAGACTCTATAAGAGGATATGATCAAAAGTAGTGCAATTGTAACACACGTGCGAAAAAAAAAAATTATCGGTAGATTTTGTGGCTGCAAGAAAGTGGTCTGGGATGAAACGAGGTGCAGTGCATGGGACCAAAAGAGTCCAAATCTAACCTCACATCTGTTGCAAAAGCAGGGCAAAAATCAAGGAGGTTAACAGAAATTTGAGGCAATACATGAATGCCACAATGTGCATATCTTAAAAATAAATGAAAAGCTAACACAAACATTAATCTTCTCCAAATTGAAAACCATCAAATGGAGGATAATTTTGACATCCTATTTAAAAGCTTCCATGCCTTCTTGGTGATTTCTCATGGGCAGCTCCTTGCAGCAGTGACTCCTTCTTCTTCACAGCTCAGCTAATATACTGCAGCTCTCTTCACAGCACAACCAACCAACCCCAACTCTCTTCACAGCACAGCCAACAAACTCCATCTCTCTCTCAACTAGCTAAGCCACTCTTTTGTTGACCTCTTCTTATTGGACACAGCTGTTGACTATTAAGAGCAGGCCTCCTCCTAATCTGTAGTGATTAGTATAGCTGCAACTCCTCAGGTGTGAGACTACCCTGTGCACTATCTTTATTTTCTTACATTTTATCCCTCCACAGGAGGAAATAACTTTGAGGGGAAGATATGAATGCCATGGTGTGGATTCTTTAAAAAAAAAACCAAAAAATTAATTTTTCCGGAAGTGAAAGCTATCAAAAGGCATGGGATGCCATCAAGTACAGGGTCATGGATCAAAGTTTGCCAAAATAGATCCATTCAGGTCTCAGAGAGAGTAAAGAAGGACTTACAAACACTCTGAAAAGGAGATATGACCAAATGAAATGCAATTGAAGGAAAATTAAAAAAGAAAATTGGGAGATTTAGTGACTGCAATAAAGTGGTCTGGGAGAAAATGAGGTGCAGTGCAAAGGACCAAAACATGCCAAAACTAACCTCACAGATGCTGGAAAAGCTGGGGGAAGAAATCAAGGAGGAGAACACAACTTTGAGGGGAAGATATGAGGGACATTTCATGGATACTTTAAAAAAAATAATAATAATAAAAAAATTGTTGCCAGAGTGAAAGCCATCAAAAGGCATGGCATGCCATCAAGAGCAGGGACATGGACCAAAGCTTGCCCAATTAATCTCCATTGAAATTGCAAGATTTCATTTCAGTTATAAAGGTTTCTTTTTAGGTAAGACAAGATGGGGAATTGTGGGAATCCATAAAATCAGAGGGTTTTGGGAAAGCAGCAAAAGGCAGGCCTCAGACTCAGAAGAGCTGTGATTAGAGCTAAGCAATAGCCATGAGATAGGTCCTCAAAATTTATGTAAAATATAGAAAATTAAGGACAAATAGAACAGTAGTCTGTGTATTAACACTTGACTAGAATAACTTTCTAAGCTACAGTAAAGTTTATAAATAAGATATCAGGAAGTTCTTAGCTTAATAACTGAGCTCTATGCATTGTGTTTTAAGGCTTACAAGCAGGTATTGTATTCGAAATAAGCAAGCATTGCTTTAACTGAAGGTATGTGTGCATATAGTTGTTAGAATTACTGTCAATATGGTTTTGCTTTGTGCGATTGGTAAAAAACTTTTAAAGTAAGTTTTAACATTAAGTTCTTGGTCTGCTGCCTGGGATGTGAGCAGATAGTGTCTCCCCATTGTCATACCCATGTAATGGCACTGAGGCTGAAAAATAAAAAACTCAGGGCATGTTCTTGCAGTCCCGTCATGTTCGTCATTTGCACATATACCCCAGGCCAGAGATACACCGGGCTTTGTTGTTTCTGAGACGGTCACCCTAGGTATAACCCTAACCCTAGGCAGTAAAAGTGGTCTTGGTCTAGGGATGGTCCCAAGGAAAAAGCCATGGAGGCAGCTTTGTTGTGGCAGTTTTTTGTTCCCCTTGGGATGCTATTGGCAGGTGGGGTGTGCCTGGAGCTCTGGGCTCTGTGGTTTTTGAGACGTTAACCCTAGGTGTAACCCTAACCCTTACCCTAGGCAGTGAAACATCTTTGCAAAAGGTAGATATTGCATCATGTATTTACAAGATAAAAAATTTCTATGAATTTTTTGAGCATCCATCCCAGCCTAGTGTTATAGCTCAGGATCTTGCTTATTTTTTGGTTTTTTTGTTTTCATGAGGCTACAATTTAATCTGCAAAGTTCCTGAGTTTA
Source organism: Haemorhous mexicanus (assembly GCF_027477595.1). Taxonomy (NCBI): domain Eukaryota; kingdom Metazoa; phylum Chordata; class Aves; order Passeriformes; family Fringillidae; genus Haemorhous; species Haemorhous mexicanus. Next base: position 54,247,729 of record NC_082343.1, read on the forward strand.
CTTGGGATACAGTGTTGGTAAAATTTTCTTGTAGCATCTTAGACTTGTCTGTCCAGAAGTGAACACTTACAAAGTCACATTTAGGAATGGAAAAAACCAAAAACAAAGCATGGAAAACTGCATTAAATTCCTTGGCACTTGGGGTAAAGAGGGGTTTTTATGGGGATAAAAGGGGTTGTGTGGCTTCTGGTTTTCTGTTGACCTCCGATTTGCTGCCACATCTTTTTCAGAAGCTGCGCGCCCCCTGTGGGCCGCTGCTGCACCTGCAGGCGCCGGAGCGGCCCCGTTCCCCAAGGGCCGAAATTGCCCCCTCCATTACTAAATTGGTTGATTGAACCTTATAGCAGGCAATATTGAAACAAAAATACTTTCTGCCTGGCTAGAGACACATTCATAAGGAAAGTGATCATTCTTTGTCCAACCCTGCAGGTTTTTTATTAATATATTGATCTTAATAGCTTTTGGTAGCTTTCAGTGGTTTTTTTTTTTTTTTTCTCTAGTCAATTTAATTTGTACTGAATCAGTTTTACATCTGCAGTAAAATATTACTAAAATTTTCTATAACTTTTTATGAAGTGAGGATTTTCTTCATATGTTTTATTAGGTAATTTAAGGAAATCCATCCTGCACCATTTGTGTCTTTTTAAGTGCTCTCTGTTCGTTTCACTGGAGTCATAAGTGTCCTCTTATGCCTTTTGTTAAGTATGGTCTGGAGAACTGTGCATCTGTTAAAAGGGGTGGGGTTTTTTCACCCTGTTTTTGAGCCTTCCTGCTTTTCACTCTCACTTTTGAGCACATTATTTTTATCTGTGAAGGACAGACATATGTGAAATTATAGCAGAATATTTGGGTATTTTCCTAACACAGGAGAATGCAACTGATTCTCCGTTAGCACACAGAGTGTTCCAGCTGTATGCAAATACATAGCTATTTAAACCAGTCATTTAATGTCACATTTTAACATATTCTTATTATCTGTTTTCTAAATCCTTTTGTAATCACAAAAGAAAGCTGTAAGTCACTCCCATTTCCAACTATTCTTTTTTTAAAATTAAATTAATTAGTACACTTGCTTTCCATACCTATAAAACACACTAAAGAAACACAAATAACTGTAAAAGATGAAGATGCTGGCTCCCCTGAAGCCTAATATCTAATCTGAACTAATCTGATATTTAGCTCAAGGTCATTTCTACTTATGCTTTCACTTGATACACGATAGAAGAGGCCATCTCCACCTGGCTGAACCCTCCTTTCAGGCAGTTGTAGAGAAGAATGAGGTCTCCCCTGAGTTTCCTCTTCCCCAGACTGAACACCCCCAAATGTTAGCAATATTAGCAATACCACTAATGATCTGCCACATACATTGACATCCATTAATTAATCTCCCTTTTGCTTTTCAGATTCACTCAGTCTTGTCACCACTGTAAAAATTCAGCTGTCTTCTTAGTCAAAGTGACCAATATTTTGGTGCTTGTGAAGACTCACACACCCATGAACACGTCCATGAGCACACAAACACACACACACACACACACACACACACACACACACACACACGTTTTAGTGACTTGGTTTGTGTTGATTTGCTTGCCTTTAATTCTGAGTATTTTATCAGGCCTCTTTACTAGCAGTGTTACAGATTTACTACTGCACTTTATGATCAGAACACTTTCAACCTTCATAAACTTTAGTTTAAATTCAGTTGCTTCATTGTCTCAGTAAATTCTTACTAATTTGTCAAGACGAACCCATAATATTCCTTCAAGTCACTTCTCCCAAAATATGAATTCCTTAGCAGGTTCACACATAACCAGCCAGATTTGTTGTGTAAGGCACAAGTCCTCCAATGTTTACATCTTTCCTTTTAGATGTTGTGGGGTTTTTTCTTTCTAAATAGTATACATACATATTAAATTTTTATCTTGGGCATTGAATGTCTTCAATAGCTGCCCAGTCAGCATCCCTTGAAAATATTAAGCAAGGAATCATGAATCATCAAGGACTGCAAATAAACTGCTGTCATTATTAGAATTACTTTATGGTGACCTGTTTTTCAGTTGAGTTCTCTTGGTTGAGAATAAAGGGTGAAATGTTTTAAACCTCTCTTTTTCATTTCTACTATTCCAGACACCTCCTAGAGAATCTATTCACTGCTCTGTTCTTCCCCTCAGAGGATTGCCACTGATCCATTTTATGCCAGATATCACATGGGTTTCAAATGTTGTCAAAGGCTTACAAAATCTGTAAAGGAACTGCTTCACAATGCATGGCATTACATGGAGCTTAGCCATTAAACAGTAACAAGGAATGAGACTCATTCAGTTCTGACTAATAACTGAATTACTCACTTTTCCTCTAGGATTCTCCACAGCATGACCTGCCTCTTTTTAAATGGAAATTTTTCCATGGTTTTACTGTTCCCCATAATGTTCTTTCACTGAATCCCTATTAGTAATGCAATACAGCTGCATTCATTTGTCTCTTCCTCTTCTGTGTGATCTGTATTATACAGCATACATGTAGGGCAAGAAAGAAATCTCTTTTGTTGTTTACCTGGACTGGTGGGAGGTGTCCTTGCCCATGGCAGGGGGAGTAGACTAGATGATTTTTAAGGCTCCTTCCAGCCCAAACTATCCTATCATTTATGTCTTACTGCCTCCACATCACACAATTGATAATTTTCTCGCTCTACATAGCAGAAAAGTCTACCAAGAAAGTAGTAAACTGAACATCACTGTGGTCTTAAAAACTAAAGTACATGAGAAATGTATTAGTATTTATATTAAAATCTGTTTCCCAAACTCTGTTTATGGGAGTCCATATAACTTCAGGACACTCCAGCTTTAGGTCTCATGCCTAGAAAAATACTGTTTTATTAACATGTATTTTCTTTATGGAAAATAGGTGTGGTCTCATTTGGCATGTACTACACTAGCTTCTTTAATGAAACTGATAGTAGCCTATTTTATATTAAAGAATAAAGATTTCCCCTCCATATTTTTCACATAATTTTATATTTACATTTATCATACCATAAAACATCTATTTTTTGCTCCAAAAACCCCTTTTTTTAACATCCAAAAATATAAGAAAGTAACTCTTATTAATGTAACATTGGAATAACACTGGAATAACACTTTCCCATCATGTTTGTTTTGTATTCAAAAGTACATTACAATTATTAACCACAAGATGGCTCAGTAGGAGAGGGAAATGTAGCTTTTTGTCATCACAAAACCACACCATTTCTGCATTTTAAAACAACATAATCTTGGCTCCTCAGATGCTAGGACTGAATGCATCCAGTTCACTCCATTATTGAAACACAGAAACACTGTATTGTTAACCCAGCTTAGATAAAAGGCAGCCACGACTTTTAGTTACCTTCACTACAAAGTTTAAAAATGCAAGGTTTTTTTTCAGATCTGAGGAGAAACCAAACAAGAATGATAGAAGGAATCAAACTTTTAAAGGCAAAAATTCATTGAAAAACTGCAGGCAGAGACTGAATAAGTCCTCAGTTATCATCAATTAAATATTTTTGATTACTCTGTATGAATCAGGCTTATATGCTTATTAATGTGACATAAAGTGCTAATACATAGAGTTCTGATCATTTAGTTGTCATTAAGACATAAACAAAGTTCATCCCTCTCTCATTTTTTTCTTTACTACTATTTTGCCAGTTATCCATAATTTTACTTCAGATGCAGTTGCATGCGAAATCACTTAATAACAATATAGAATACAATTTTCCTTTCTTCACCTAAAGAATAGATGTTTAGAAACTCTTACTTGGGTTGAAAAGGGACTTCTTCAAACTCACGCAAAATGCTGGAGAGGTTTCTGCCCAATTCCTAGTGACCAAAGCAAAATCATCACAAAGGAAATAGAGCCACCATCTTTGGAGCAGCCCGTTCCTCTAAAATTGAGATCCAGAAGTATCAGCTCCTGCATTGTACTCTATTAAGATTAATAGGGAGGACCAGTATTTTGTCTTAGGAAGAAATAGACTGATTCAATGGGAAGATGTTTGTGGATAACCTGGAAGATGCATATTATGCCTACTCCTACACTGGAAAAGCTAGGAGTCTAGGAGGAATGAGACTATTCACATATGGCCACACTTGTTCCAACTGTGCCCTTTGCCCCCAAAATGTTGGAAAGCAAGTTGCCAGACAGCATGCCCCAACACTGATTTCATGTTAATCCGTTGTTCCTGTGCAAAACACCGCAAGCCCTCTGGAGAGCCCCTTGATCCACATTGAACCATTTCTAGCAGGTAGCCCTCCAAAACCTCTGTGAGAGCATGGATCACATGACAGTGTGGTTCTTGAAGCAAGAATACTCTCTGCTCCTTGGTAATTGAAGATTATGAATATATATCTGAACTGAGTATGTCAGAAGGAATACACTTAAATGTCGATGCCTGCTCTAGTGTGAAGTAGTAACTGCAATTAAAAAATGAAACAGCAGAGCTTCCCAAGGATAAAAGAAAAATGAGTGGGAATGAAGCAGTGAGATCATACTCTCCTTGTCTCTTTAAGGTTTTCCTGCTTTCCCCCTCATTCTTACCAAAGTCCTTTCAAGGCAGGCGTGATTATTTTCATCATGTCTCCTCAGAGTTTCAAAGCTCTCTTGGACCTTTCCTGTATACTAGCTGATGCCTTTGCCTGCACATGATTTAGGAAACACCCTTCTCCTGTAGTGCATTTGGGAAACACCCTTCTCCTGTACTGTGCATATTGCTCTTGCATCTTGGTGAGGGTAGTTAGACTTGGAGAAGGCAGGGAGTGTGGTTCTACATTCAGTTCATGAGGAAGGGGAGAAAAAAGTCAGAAGAACATATTTGTTTTTTGCTCACTGAAGAGCTCCCAGGGAGTAGGAGAAAGGGAAGGATGCTTCATGGGAATTTTGTGAGTAGCAGCTGCAGCCCAAGAGGGGGAGAAATTGATAAAGGATATGGAAGAAGCAGGCAGAGGAGAGCTGGCTGATTAGACCCTGGAGTTACGGAAATCAACCCTTTTGATCATCTGAGTTACTTTTTCCTCCAACATCTGGCTCACCAGCTGCTGTCTGGGAGCACAGTTTTGCAGCACTAAAGAGCCAGGAAGTCTCCAGAAACATTTTAGCAGCTCCCACCAACTCTGCAGAGTGTCCTGTGCCTCTGCCAGTCTGCTTTCCAGACACTGAAATTCCTGTCAACCTGCAAGGTGCTGAGTGTTCTGCTATCAGCTCCAGACAACTGCTCTCTTTCTTTTCTGGTTGGATGTTTTTACAGGACCATCTGACCAGACACTGAGCAGAACGATTGTCTGATCAAGTCCTGCACCCACTCAACTCTATTTGCCAGTGTGATTGTTCTCTGTCTGTGTCTGACATTTGTGATCCTTCACACCAGACTAGCTGGGAGAGTAAGACAAGATTTGTGGACCAGCTACTGGAGACATTGTGGGTGGGTGGGTGGGTGGGTGGGTGTGACTCTAACAAACTTCAGGCTGGTCTAGCTGGAGTTTAGGCTTAGGGCTTTAGGGGCTGGATACTGAAGGGACCATATGTTTCTGACAGATACCAGAGAGTCTCAAATAAAATCTCCTGGTGAGCTCTGAATCTCATCAGCCACAAGATAGAGACAAGTTGGGCTTTTGTTCTGTTCATTCTTACATTAGTATATACATATTTGTGTATATGTGATGCCTGTACAAGAGCTGCATTCCTGTCTGCATTTCTCTCTAAATGGTTGGTGATGCTTTTTTTTTTGTCCTCTGTAACAGTGGACACATAAAGAGAGCTGCTGGCATAAACCTTGCAGGAATGCTGTAAGATGTAGCTTTGCAGCTGTTTTCTGCAGAGACAGGGCTGCATACTCATCAGGTTTCTCATGTTTTCCAGCCCTGGGAAGTCACTTCAGGAGTGTGAATGTGAGTTATTCCTCAGGCCAAAGACCTCTCAAATGCTCAAGGAACAAGTGTGTACCTTCAAAGCATGACTTCAAGGACACTGCCATAATTGTACTGAGTTCTGTGCTGTGTACCTGGAAACAGTCATTTTTCACACACAGATGTTAACAACCCCTGATACTGCCAAAGGCTGCTCTTCCTAGAATTCTCTGAGCAATGAATAGTGTCAACATGGCAGAAATATACGGAAAAAAAAAATGTAATTATTTTAAGTGTTATTAAAAGTTAATTTGAACATTAAGATGTTCAGTGAGATCAGGGGAGTTCAGACAGCCACAGAAATAGAACGAGAGAGGAGCAACAGAGTCATGAAAAAAAATGACCTGAAGTCTGGCAGCAGAGAGAAAGCAGAAAGACTTTCACAATCTCTGTCCCTCTATATTGCCTTAGAAATATTCCAGCTTGCTGTGAGCTCTCGAGATCGATCAGGAGCGTCTGCTGCTCACTTCAGAGAGTCTTGGGGGAGCATGAGTCACGCTGGCTCAGAGCCTTTTGGAGCACAACCCACAGTTTATCTCCCCATGGAGAGAATTTAGCTCTTCGGCATTAAAACCACCCTGAGGACTCAACCCTGTCCCCAAGTAAATACAGACTGTCAGGGCTTCAAAACCAAGCTGCTGCCAAGTTGGTAATGAAGGCACAACCGAATGTGGTTTACTCTTTCCCTCTAAAACTAGTGGGGGCAGTGTCTGTCGCCTTTAAGGAATCAACACATCAACTGATGAAGAAAAATGATAGTATAAAATGTGCAAGGGCAAGAAGCTGCATGCATATTCCTTCCGTCAGGGGTGACTCACAGCAGCGCCCCGAGTGAGCGGTGCGTGGGCACCACCATCCTGCCACACGAAGCAGAGACATCCAGTCTTTCTCAATGAGTTTCCAGCCTCCTTACCTTTGTCATCAGAGGATGGCTCCATACATATTTCATGAGCTTGGATGTTGTCTTTTCCAGCTAAGTAAAAATAACTTGCACACACTGGTAAGACAATGAAAAAGGAGAAGTGAAATCAATCCCTTTTAAAATACATTTTCTTGCAGTCATTACTCAACTATTGATTTTTAATGAGATCTTCCAGAACAGTACATTTTGACCTGCCTATTCTTAAGTGACATGACAATATGCTTGAAAGCCAGATTTATCTCATTAAATGGGGTATATATGGTTTATAGGATGTAATCTCTGGAAGTTGAAAAAGGTCATACATTCAGAAAAACTGAGAGGAACTTGTTCTAAATTATAGATATTACAATTTAATAACTTAATTATATGAAATATTTGAATTTATATAAAAATACATAAATATATTTGATATTTCAAACAGCTTTTAAAGGTCTTTAAAGAATCATAATTTCCTAATCTGGATGCTTGCAAATAGTTTTCAACTTTGAACTACAGCAATTACTGAAATAAATGGTTGAATTTAAGAGTTTAATAGAAAATTTTAAGACTTTTTTCCTTAAATTATATTAAAGTTCTCTTTTTTCATGCCTCAAAACACAAACTCCTATCTTTCAAATACCATTATAGCAATCTATGTGTAATACTCAAGAGATCTATGCTTCATTCATCCATTGTTTTTTAAATGCATGTTTTTAGCTGGAAGCCACTCTCTCTAACAAAGGAAAATAAATATTTTAAGTAACTAACTAAATAAATAAATAAGCTAAGCAGAAAGTAAAAAAAAAAAATCATGATGCAGTCTAAGGGTAATTTTAATTACACTGTCCAAAAGGAGAAATCAAGAATTTTTTTGAATAAGATGGTGAAAAAAATTAAAGTCCAATACAGTCCAAAAAATATTGCTGTCATAGTTAGGGCTATGATTTTGGTTAGTTGCTTAGTATCTTTGTTGCCTTTGCTGCTCTGGGTGCATTCAAGGACGTAATGACCTATGAAGTCCTGCTTCTCTGAGCACATGAAATTCAAAACAGCTATGGGGTTTCCTTGAGCAGAGCTCTAACTATAAATTTGACCCAAGACACTAATCAACTAACCAAAATCACAGCCCTAACTATATAGCAATACTTTTTTAACTGTATTGGATTTCAATTTTTTTTCATCATCTTATTCAAAAAGTTTCTTGATTTCTCCATTACATCCTTGAATGCATCCAGAGCAGCAAAGGCAACAAAGCTAGTGCAAGGGCTAGAAGGAATGGCTGAGAACTCTGGGTTTGCCTAATTTGGAGAGAAGAAGGCTGAGGGGGACCTCATTGCTCTCTGCAGTTTCCTGAGGATGTGATGTGGAGGGGCTCATATCTTCTCCCTGCAATCTCTTGACAGAACACATGGGAATGGTTCAAAGCTGCACCAGAGGAATTTTAGACTGGACAATGGGAAACATTTCTTTACCAAGAGGGTGGTCAAATGCTGGAACAGGCCCCCTAGGGAGGTGGTCAATGCCTCAAGCTCAGCTTTTACACTTCTAACTCCATCTCTGCATGTCCTGGCAATGCCCTTAAAGTTCTCAATGGGCATTTGTCCACATTTCCATCTCTGGTGCACTTCTTTTTTAGTTTTGAGCAGGCTCAGAAGCTCAGAAGTGGTCACCTGCTCTGGCTACTTCCCTTACCTCTAAAGGGGATGAACTGTCCTGTGCCTCCAGGAACGCATACTTGAAAAATTCCCAGCATACACTGGCTCTTTAATTTTCCATGGAAGTTTCCCATGGAATCCCTCCCAGAATGGAAGAGTTTTCTTCTGAAACCTAAAACCTTTTTCTTAGTACTAACCTGCAGTGAGCTTAGCGGGATCCCAAAATCCGCAATATTTTGTCATTACGTCCAAGGTTATTAAGGTATTAAGAGCTTTATTTATTCAAAAATTTTAAATTCTCTGCTTCTTGTGTATTATGTATTTGTTTTTATTTATGGAGGTTGCAAATATAGGGACTGTTCAGCCTGAAGAAAACTCCAGAGGATATGATGGATGGATATAAATATTTGGTGGGAGGAAATGAAGAAGAAGGAGTCATGGTCTTCTGAATGGTGTTTTGAACAGTCTTCTGAATTGGACAAAAGGCAACTGGAACAAATTAAAACTCATGAAAATCCAACTGAATACAACATAACACTGTTTTGTTAGGAGACTGGTCAAGCATGGGATCATGTTGCCTGAGTGGGCATGATGTTGGGGGTTCTGCTCCAGTCAGCTCTGATTGAGCAAGAGGGTTGGACTAGATATAATCAAAAGGTCCTTCCTGATATAGAGGATTCTCTGACACTGTGATTCTGAGATATATTTCCCTCCTTCTTTGAGAATTCGCTAGTATACTATCTGAAAGCAGGTCTCTACTGTGCTGTTTTTGGCTGGGATAGAGCTGATTTTCTTCACCATGGCTAGTATGGGACTACATTTTGGACAGCTTTGTCTAAGAGGTTTTAAAAGGTAATTTTCAAATTTTGCATTAAGTCAGTGAGAACAGTTCAGTCAATAATAAGCACTTTAAAAAACAAAATTCATTGTATAACAACTAATTTAATGGTTTTTAATGAAAATATATTCAAAATTATTTACAGATTTTTAATGATCAAAAGAAAATTATTCATAACTTCTGTAATTCAACTAGCTTTCAGTTCCAGACAAAAAGATTATTTTGTATAGGAAAGCTATAGTTTCTTAGTCATAAAAATTTAATATCTGTCAGGGTTTATTTTATACCATATTCACCCTCAATTTTCTACTGTTTGAATAGTTAGTAATTGGAAATGTTCAGAAGCACATTTAAATAGAAAATGTAATGGCTCACAGATGTTTAGCTGTTGGTGTTTTTCTCTTTTAGTTTTTGGCTGGGTCTTTTTTTTTTCCCTTTTTCTTTTGGCTACTCCACTTATTTTGTTTTATTCCTTCTCCTGAGTTAGCATAACTTATGCTTGGTGTAATGAGTATATTGTTTGGTTAAAATTTACCTGTAAAGTGTAGAGTTAAATGAATTCCAAAGGACGTAAACAACAGCTTTTCTATGATTCCACAGAAACTAATTTTGTTTTTCTATTGCAATTGTTACCATAATACCAGCAACATGATTAGCATATTCCCAATTGTAGTATTTTTATCAGTTAGAAGTGAATCATATATATTCCAGCCTAGTTTAACACAGTTGCTGATTTTCAAGGACTATGAGCTAATCTCTAACTCATTAAAATATTGTAAAGCATGAGGAATAAATGAAATTAATTTGAAGTATTCATCCCTGAATTCTTAATTGCTTTAGCTTGACTAAAGCCTGGCTGGTGTCTAAATGAGCTTAAGAGCAGGCTTTTGCCAAGATTATCAGCCAGAGTTAATTTTTGACTCTCTTCATGCCACAGGTCTGGAAATTTTGCTGGGAGGTACTTGGGTCCCTGCCCATGAGCTGATCAGCTGGGTCATGAACCAGGCTGATGTTATCATAAATAGGAGAAAGAAAATAAGCATCATATGAGCAGTAGAAGCATACAGACAAGCAGGGTCTTTCAACAGCAGAGCCTGTTATCTTGAGAAGGTAATTTCAGATATGACTGGTGCGTAGTAGTAGACAAATGCAAAAATGTCCCATGGCTTGGAAAGTTCTTCTTTATTAATTTTGAATGGTAAAATGCAAATTTCTCTTTTCACCTGGAGACCTTCTAGAATCACATAATTGTCAATATGCAGAGAAGAAAAGGAGTATTGATATCAAAGTATTCTACTTTAGCATTCTCTGTTTTTCATAGAATCAGTGCTGGATTTCAGTTCAGAGCAGAAAGCTAAAATAAATTTAAAATGGTAAATCACAGACTAGGTAGGAACAGCAGGTTTCTGGCTCCTAGAGAGTTTGAGGAAAAAAAAAGAAAAAAAAAGTTAGAATTGACCAGAAATTAAAATTATTGTTAAAATCTGAAAACAAAAATAATCTTTACCTCCACCTTATTCTGCCCCTTCTTGTTTCTCTTGGCTTTTATTGCTGAGCATGATGTTGTGAGCCCCTCCCAGGCTCTTGCTCACCCAAAGCCTACTGGCCTTTGTGGAGGAGTGTGCCAGCACTGCTCAGAAGTGGCCAAAGCATTGGTGTGTTATCAACTTCCTCCCAAATACAGCTGTATTTAAGGTTGTGTAAGCTTAAATACAAATAAGCTGTATTTACAGCTGTATATAAAGCATTGTGAGAGCTGCTATGGGGAAAAGTAACTCAATCCAAGCCAGACCGAATGCACTCATGCTCCCACTGATTCTTCCAAATACTTTATTCTTCTCTTTTTATTTTCCTTATTTCCTGCTATGCCATTTTGAATCTAGAAAATCAGAAAAAAATCAGCTCTCGTAAAGAGATAAAACATATGTCTATTTCCTCTGCTGTGAATACCTTCCCTTAGGAAACAGCAAAAGGGTTTTCCAGAAATCAGTATTATACTCAACCATTACATGTCAAAACAAAACTGGAGGGTTTTGGGAGAGGTGACATGAGAACAGACAGATCTGCAGTGTGCATACAAGATGTTCTGTAAATATCCTTAATCCTCCCGGGCCTCTGAAATCACATAAAATCACTGTGGCTAAGAGCTGAATTTAGTCATTTTTGGAAAGACTTTTCTGACATTGCTTCCAGCTTGTTCCACGGGAGACTTCTGCTAGGAGTTGAAATGTTTAATTGTTGGTGTCGCTGTAGTTTTCTCATTATTAAACATGTCCATCTTAATTCCTGGTTACTCAAAGCAACTGTCTTCACATTTTGGTCATAGTAGAATATTCTTTAACAGCATCTATAAATCAACTCTGAAATAAGCAATCCCTGAAATATGCTCTAGCACAATTTCAGTTGGGTTTCTGCTGTCCATATTGAAAGAATAGTATTCAGACTGAAATAGAATTAATATTATACAGAAAAATATCAGTTCAGCACACATTTAACCATGATCCTGAGGCCTCTTGCACTTGGTGCTCTGTGCAAATGTAAAATTCTCTTCCTTCAGATTTCTAATACATTTGCTTGTGTGTTAGTAAAGTACTGCACTAACTTTTTGGTCACTCAACCATCAGTTCAGTCAGTGGGTCAGGCAGAGTAGACAATACCTAAGACTACTTTGTCTGCTCACTGTTGAGTTCACTCTGAGCAAGAAGGCAGCAGAAAACAAAAGCTGAAAATTTGAAAGACTCTGCAAGTTCAGATATTGCAATATGGGTATCTCTACTTTATCTCCACAAACACACTGAGGCCACATCAAAGTCTCTCATACTTTGTCTTTTGCACTTCCTGAAAAAGGTTTCAGTGCTGATAATAAACTCCTAATGTTTTGATGAAAAGCAAACTATGAACCAAGTAGTAACTGCTTCCCTCATAGGGCTATTTGCTTCATTTTTTAATACCTCATGGCTCTTTCACTGTAGCTTTTTGAGCTATATCTTTGAATAATGAAAGAATACAGAGAAAAAATCTAAATAGACAGACTTGACCGCAATAAATAGCTACCTTTTCTTCTGGTTCTAGAAAACATTTGTTTCAGACCATGAAAAGTCCCTTTAAGCTTTTTTAGTTCATTCATTCCTTCTGCCAGGTTTTTGTTAAGATGACAAGACTTTTTCTTAACTTGACTATTAATTTAGAAAAATACTGATTTAATAAAATAAGAGTGAAGTGAAAAAATATTGGAAAAGTTTAATTTTTTCTTTAAAATATATTATAATTTTTGTTTACTATTCTATTTATATGAAATACTTTCTTTGAGAAACAGAGGATTTCTAGAGTTCTCTATTTTTTGGTCCAAGAATCACAACTGTTTCCTACTCCTTAAATTTTTATTTCTCATATCTATACTGATTCCTTTGAAGCCAGCATGGATAACAGGGCTCAAATAAATAGCAGCAATGAGTGAAATTTAGAGTAAAATGTTTCCTTTCAGAATTTTGTTAATATTTTATTTTTCCCCCAAATAACTGAAAAATTAAATGGTGGATAAAAAGGAATTGTCCTTAAATTTTAGTGGAAAGACTAATTAATTTCTACAAAATCCCGTTGTTCTCATATGACCAATTCTGTTTCCTGCAAAGCCGATGGGAAACACTGTAAAATTTAACAGTAGCAAAATTAGTGTTTATTCATTGTTATGTTTTAGTTTGCCCTTCCTTTCAGTTTGCTTGTGATCTATCAAAAGAAATTATTTCCTCTAGGAAAAAATCCAATGTTTCTGAACTGGGTAAGATTCTTTTAATTAAAAGATTTGCTGTAGCTTTTTTGCTGAACAAAAATACATTTCATCTAAATAATTGTTATCAATTTCTTACTATTACTAAATATGCTGAATCCCTCATGTTTTAAAAAAATTCATTGTGATAAAACAGTTGTAGACCAAAATTGGATAAGTATTGAGTGATGGAAATGACTAGTGAACTCATCAAAAGATAATAAACATAAGGGAGATGTTAAGACTGTAGTAGTTCTGTGGTATTGATTGGGAGTTTAGCAATGTTTCTCTTGTCTTTTTTCCTTTAGAATGTAAGTGAATTTTGGGGTTTGTTCCCTGCTTTTTACACACACAGTTTAATTGCTATGATAGTTTGATAGGGTCTTTTACTACTTGAATTATTTCTGTTCTGGAGAGGCAGAATAAGTGACAGTGAAATCGAATAAGTATTTGCACAGCAGGAGCAGAAAACTGCCTGAAGCTCTGCCAGTTCCAGCTGTGAGGAAATGCATCTGCTTGGCTAAGTAGAGTTAGATCAGTATTCAGATATAAATTTTTTAAAGAACTAGACTCAGGAAATTGTGTGGGGTATGCACCAACTGAGCTTCATGGTGATGAATATGTTCTCACCTTGGAACTGGCTAACTTTTTTGAGAGATAGCAAATAAAGTATAATGTGTCAAGTCTCTATCATACCTGTTATGTGCATCTTGGATTTTTCTATCTACACCTTATGCCACAGAAACTTACTTTTGTTTGCCTGCTTGTTTTCAGGAAGCAACTCTGATGACCTCTAAACTATTTTTTAAATCTCTGAACTTAAGATATATTCATGAACTGGTATTAGTACAAAGAAAATAACATGGAAACAAAAAATTTGTCCTGTAAACTGATGATTCCTAATGCTTAAGCCATACATAACTGAATATTGCTTCAACATACATAACTCCTGAAGAATATGAGTGTTATTGATATTAGCTGCCATTTCATTTATTAAATAGTTTTATGCCTCATGTATTCAGAGGAGGAGAGAAAATTCTCTTTGAAAGACTGTTGGAAGGCAGAATTTTTAGTGAAAATTAACTCTGGGATTGAAGAACCTTTAACAAACCTTTTTTCCCTGTACAGATTGTTGATATAACTAATATTAATCTATTAGAATAAGCTGCTTCTTGAACACATTTCCTATTTGCATCTGGAACACAATTAACCTAGCTCAGGAGCTTAAATCAGTGTAAAAAATCCTTATAAAGTGCCTTCTAGTCTGGCACCTAGTAAGGTCATACCTGGTAAAATAAATATTTGGTACTGTGAAGGAAACAATAGCTACCTTCAGAATGGCATAAATGATTGCTTTGTTAGAGGGGGCATTCAAATGAAGTGATGGCCCACTAAGGACACAACTGGTTCATTCTGGTTTTGAAAGAGAAAAGCCCAAGTGCAGCAGAGAATTTGTGTGAATGGAGGAATCCAGAAGGCGATGCTGGTACACAGAATGAGGGCTGCTGCCTCCGGCCTGCCCAAAATTAAAATTTAAACTTGTTTGCCATATTTAAAGTATGTGGCAAATAAATGGGAATACAATTAGGGAAAACAAATATAGAAACAACCAGAAAACACATATATTCTAAGTAGCAACTGACAACATTATAAATGAAAGGATGGGTAAAGGCATTGAAATGGAATAAATGGGAAACCTTTCAAAATGGAAAGAACATGTAGTCAAATCATTATAAATGCAAAGTTTGATTTAGTTGAGTGATTTTATATTATTTGCCATAAATTAAATTATATATTTTGTGATTTTTTTTAGCTCTGATGATGCATGACATTTTCATGTCTCTGAAATACGAGATTTTCATGTCTGTGCTCCCCATTCTGTGGCTTAAACTAAAATATGCTGCTTTTGGGGCTGTCCAATACTGGGCATGGTCTTCATTTCACTTCCCACTTCACTCACTTCACTTTTTTAAAATAGATTTTTTCTTTTTCTAAGAGAGGAAGAAATACATATCTTTTGTGTGGAGACTGAGCTGTTAGACCTTTTCAGAACAACCATTCATAAACAAACATCTCATAACGTGTAGCTAAAAGAAGAATCCCATTTCCCCCAAGAATAATGCAAAATGTGAGACCATTAGGCCTTGTAAAGTAACAGCATTTCTGTTCATGCTGAAATAGCTTGATATACATTATAGGAAATCATATAGGCAAAGATGAAGAACCAAGGTATATTCTGGATTGAACAGTGGCTGAGTATGAATTTTCAAGATCTTATTAAAGCACCCACTTTCCACCCTTCTCACATTTTAGGAAATTAATTCTGAAAACTCTCAACTAATCATATAGTTGTTTTTTTTTTTTTCCATTGACAATTTTTTAAAGCTACACTTTGGTTTAACTTTACAACCGCTGAAAGCTGGTAAATAGCAACTTTTTCTCCCTAAATCACATTTTTGATGCCACATTTCATTAATATGTGAAGCGATTTTCTCATATGTACTGTCTTTATTTCCATTCTATCCCAACATTTCACACACTGTTTTTTTCAAACACGTTCACAACAGCATATGGCAATCTACAGAAATCTACCCGAAGCACTGCAGTCATTTACTCTGAGACACCACAATTCTCCAAGAAGCAAAGATGATCAGCCTTTGCTATGCAGACCAGAGAGGTGAATCCTTTATGTTTCCTGATCCACAGTATCAGCTGGGTACACAACTGGTATTACTTGTACTATTTTGAATATCAGCCAGACACGCACAGATGAAGGATAATTGCTTGAAATTTCAGGAGATGAGCTAAGTGGTTTAAGTGAAGTAGCCTCCTTACCCATCATTTCCCCGTGCAGCAATGCTTCTTCCTTCCCACTATTGAATCAGAGAATCAAACCAAACCCAAAACCAAAAAAAAACCCTCTCTCTCAGATTCAAATAGATTATATTATTGAGTTAGCAGTAAGACATTTTAAACTCTGAAGTGCTGAATCCTAAATAGCCATTTTTTGGGACATTTCACATGATATTGCATGTCCTGGATGAAACCTTTGTTAGGATGATCTGGTTGGTATTTATTTGCAGGGCTTCTCATGCTAGAGATTGAAAGCAACTCAGTATTACCTACACTAAATATTTTATTTTTCCCTAGCAAGAAATATGTTACTTCAAATATGCATCTCTTCCAAACTTGTCTGAGTTTGGAACAGATGCAAATTGATTTTCTACAGGAGCGGTGTCTCAAGAACAAAGCAGTAACTGACACATTTAAAGCTTCAGCACAAACACAAGAGATTCTATGAACACAGAGATTGATCTATTTTCTATTTTCTGTTCTATTTTCTTCCATTAAACATGTTCCTTTAGGTGCCTTCTAGGAAAAATAATGTGGAGACAACTTTTGATGTAGAGTGAATAAAATGATGATTTTAGGCTTCACAGCCATAAATCTGGCATATCTGAAGAGCAGTACAATCAACTTTAAAACTTAAAGAAAAAAATACTCCCATATTTTTTCAGTCAAAGTGTATTTATATAGCAGGAATGAATAAAATAAGCTTCAGTATCTCTGGTAAAGATTGAGTCTATGTCAGTTCTTTGAGAAATTTAGAAGAAAGCAGTGAGGAGCACTGCCATTTTATCTTCAGTTACAGATTACAGATAGTTTTCTTAACCTAGGATTCAAACTAAAACATATTTTCTCACAAAGTGAGCTGAAAAGACATATGTAGCCAGTGAAAAAATGTCAGGGTTTTTTCCTCACCAGCCAGCCCACAAGCAAAATGAGGTGTTTAGTCTTGTAGGAGGGCAAAGTGGATATATATTCTGAATTTTCCTCCAGAAAAATACATTGTGTTTTCTTCCAGATCTGCTAAGAAATCCTTCTCTAACTGCTTTTTCCATTCAGCCTGCAGTTTACAGTACGGAAGACTAGGAGAAAACAATTTTTTAGCATCTTTGCCTCCTTTTATACCATTATTTAAAGAAATACTATGGTCAAAGTACAATAGCCTCACAATCTTCCCCAGCAACTTTGTCACCACATACTGTAAACAAGATGCCAAAACAAAATTAACTTTACAGATTCGTTCAGTTTATATTCTCTGTAATTCAGTTGTAACTGAAATGCAGACTACTGCATATCCAAATTCAGAATGCTATTGCCAGAATCAGACCATATCATAGATTGATGCTTTATCTGCTGCAGTACCATAATATAAAAAGTAATATAAATTAATTTCAAAATAAAATTATCATTAGAACTAACTGTAGCACCAAACACAATTGTAGAATCATTTTTCTATTTTATTGTCTTCCTCTTCAATGTCAAAAAATTTATTCCACATGAGGAAGAGAAAATCCTCTTTTGCCTCAGTCATGAATACTGAATTTGGTTTTTAATTTAGTATTTTGATAATCACAATCCACTTAAGGTACATAAGCATGTTACTCTCATGTTTCATACCATACAGTTTAAATATGCCTCTGCAACTAAAAATATTGATAAAAATGTGTAAATCCTCACAGCTTCTGGCTTTTCCTGTGAGCCTCTTCTGGCAGTCTAATATTCTCTTGAACTTCATGGGAGTGTCTATGTCATAAAGGTCTCTAACTCAAAAAAAACCCTGAGGTTAATGCCAAAATTGGCAAAATTACCTTTCTGTGTGATAGGGTGACAAAATCCACTCCTCTTTGGAAAGATTCAACCTGAGAGCAGGTTTTCCTTTAACCTTTTCTGCATTGCATTGCTTGGAAAAGAAAAATATGCTTTTTGTTGGACAGTGCTACCTGTACAAACACTCTCTACTACCTTGTGTCCTTGTTTTCCCCATCTTCTCTCCTGTACATGGGCAAAACTAAAGAATGTCCAGATATTTTTTAATGACACAATATTTTTTAATGGATAAATCTTGTCTCAGAAGCTGTCGAACAACAGAAAGTTACTCTATGCACTCTAAGTAACAGTCTCCAGCATTTTTTAAATCTGAAGAGCTCATCCTATTTAGAAGCTGATTTAATCCAAGCTACTTTGCATAATCCCATTGGATCCTAAAACAGATGTTTCTTGTTCACACAAGCAGTTAATTACAGGCAGACAGCAAACATCCAAATTCAGAAATAGTCGATGTGCACAGGTAAAAAGCCAGTCCTCACGGCTTTTCATCACTATGATGAGGTTTGCATTTCATTAATGTTAACTACCTGTTTACAAGGAGACATTTCAACATCAATATTTTTTAAAAGCTATTTGTATGCCAAAGGATTTTCAGATTAAAAAATTACTAGTTGAGTGGGTCATTCTTTTTCCCAGAAGTCATCTGCAGATAAATGTACAAAGACGATGTCTGTTATGAGATACACCCTCTGTTGATGGGCCATAATTCAGAGTTATTGAATCAGGGTGATTCAAAGAACACAGTGCTGATACCAATAACAGCAGAATAAGATAAAAATCCCTGTCAAAGGAAATAGATTTTTAATCTGGTTTTGGCCTGGTTTCATAAGGGAAATGTGTTTTTGATATCATGCTGTTGATCAACAAGCCAGTCATAAAAGTTCAACTGATTTTCGTCATATTCAGAAAAATTATTCTTTCAAAGATTAGCAGTTAGGTAAAGGAAGGATGTTAAATTATCTAAGGTGAGGCTGGCAGAACTGTCATGATATGTTCCACCTAAAAGCACCTGTCCAGAGAACCACTGCTGACATGCTGGTGACAGAGCTCTAAGAAAGCAAAACTGAACTTCATTTTTCCCAGTTAGGCATCTTAGGAGATCTGTGCAAAAGAGAATCTTGGGAAAATGAGACACACTGGATACATTTCTGAAAGAAATTAGGTTTTTCTGATCAAGAAGTGACTCAATGATCTGAGAGAGCTAAAATTTCTTCAGCTGAAGTAATCAAGGGTGTTTAACATGTCATTACACTTGAAAAGCTGAAAAATCTTTCACAGTAAAGTTCCTGTTAAGCCTCTGAACATGTGACTGAATTGTTTACATAAGACTTCTGAGAATTAGATAATAACAATACAAAAATACAAGCAGAATTATTTAAATTATTTTCTAAAGTTTTCTTTAGCTCATTTTGGTTTAGAGAAAGATACCTGCTAAGCATAGCTATGGTTATTAGTGAGACAAAAATGGTATTTGGTTTTTATAGCAATAGATTTCCAAAGTGTTTTCTCTTCAAACATATCTATTAAATAGTAGTCTGGTGATTCCACTGATGACAAGACATTCCCTCTTCTCTTCACTCTAAATAAGGGAATTTTAAAAATTATTCTGAAAATAACCCAGAATTTTTAAAAATCTCTAAATGGGATGTTTCTCACTACCTTGCAGTAAAAAATTCCAGCAGACCTTATACAGGATAACCCAGACAAATAACAATAGGGCATGTGAAGACTTCAGAACCATTTTGTTAATGAAAATACACAGTAAAATCTATAGCAAGGATCTGGATGTGATGCTCTTCTTTTCTTCCCATTGATGAAACCCAACTTTTTGAGATGGTGTTCATCTGTTAATCTTAGTTGCATAGATGGGACAAAAAATGTGTCAGGTAGGTTTCCACTGTATTGCCCCAAGCATGGAAAAGTCCTTGAAGTACAATGTGTGTAAGACACTGAATGTGTAAGAGGTCAGAATCATTAAGCAAAACACTCTGGTTTAGTTTAGGAAAGGCGAATCCGGGAGGTGCTCCTTTTCTTAAGAGAAAAGCCCTCCATTTGTTTTTAGAAATATTTCTATACACTCTGCTGTCTCAAATTGACTTAAACTTCCCTAAAACACAGAGTAATTAAGCCTTGGAACTGTTCCAGCCGCCTCTAACAGATTTTGTTATCCATTTCGTATCATGGAAGCTCCCCAGCTAAAGGCAAAACCCTAATGAGTGTGGGTGCTTGCTGTCTTTCAATTCTATACAAATTGAACCCAGAGGGATTCTGTTTCTCTCATGCTGCATTCAATAGCCATTTGCAACTACCCATTGCATCCCTGTTCACATCTTTCAGCTGGTAATATAATCTTAAGCTGACACTAAGCACTTGCATGCCTTTACCCACAGTGCAAAGTCAATTATTCTCATGAATTCTCACAGGGCACGTATGCTCTATTACAGTTTTGTGAGTTTACTTGCTCACATAAAGCTTAACATAGCAAGTTTTCTGTGCTAAAAAGTTGTATATAAAATATCCCTGAAGAATGTGTTCTTTGTTGAGTAGTGGGTGCTAGGAGAGTGTGGTTTTTGTTGAGTAGGTGGGTGCTAGGACTTGGTAGCTCTTGATGAGTACCTGTTTAATGTCAGATGACTTTTAAAGGTGCCCTCTAACCCAGTCCATTCTAAAATTCCATGACTTTATGATATGTATCAGAAAGTTGGATCAAGATATAAGACACTACTTCAAACACTTTGTCAAGACTGAGTAAGAGCTGCTTCCAGTTAAATGTCTGGACAGAGACAAAACCTGTGCAAGGCACTCACAGACGTCTGCTGACCTGCAAGCACAAACCCTCGCAGCAGCAACAAAGAAAAAATACTGTTAAAAAATAATTTGGCAGAACTACACTTTATTAAAAATTGAAACACACCCAGAGCAAGGTTGGGAATCTAATTAAAATTTGCAATCGAGTCCTATAATAATTTAGAATGAATGGGAATTTTAGAAGTTATCTGGTCCGACCTCCAAGGTGCATGTTCTAGGGTCCCAGTTTGCTGCACGGCCAGCCATGATTATTCAACTGCAGCATCAGGGCCTCAAGTTTTGATATGTCCAAGGATGCAGTTTCCACAAGTCCTCTAGGCACCTATTCCAATGTTTCACTACCTAAGTATGAAAAGCAAAATTCAAAATTTCATTTTTCCAAGCAGAGATTAAGGACTTATTAATTTAGGGCTTAATTCATTTTGCAAGTACTCCATAAATTTCTTATATGTGGTTTTATTCACAGAAAGCACTATTTCATGGTAGAAGTCTGTGCCCACATTTTGCTACAAAGTCCTCTTTTTTTGTATGAAAACATAACTTTCTCTACACTTACAAATTAGAAAGCATTTTTAATTACGAAAGGATTTCCTGGAGAAATAAACAGTGATATTGCTGTTCTATGAAATGGAAATATTATTTCTTTCAGTGGATCCTTAAAGAACTTTTGAGGTTATTTAAAAACCTTCACAGTGTCTGGAAAATAACTGCACTGTAATATTTGATGAAATTTTCTAGGACCTGCCTGAAACTTGAATTACAGCACAAACAGCGAAAGGAATTCCTCCTAAATTGTTAATTATTCAATTAGTCCTCCTTAAATTGTTAATTATTCAACAAAATTATTACTGATTTATTATCAGAAAATTGTTTTTAAGCAGAAGAAAAAAGTCAGATGCAGTGAATAGGGATTTCTTAAACTGCTTGTGGCCTTTAAAAATGTGTGTATGCCTTTGACTAAGACTAGCTAATGAATGGATTCCATTTTGCCCTTAGAAATATCAACAATTAATTCTTAGATCTACAGTAATGATTCTGTGTCTGTTACTTCGGAGATCAAATAAATAGTGTAAGGTTCCTCTGACAGTAATTAGGTTTATTTATTTATTTATATATTTATTTATTAATAAACAGCACATAAACTTTAAATACTCCTTAGCACATTTTTATTGCAAAGTGAGTGGTATTTAAGTAATTTAATATTCAGCCATTATTTCTCCAACCTCCAAGCTGCCTAGGGAAAATATTTATGCTAAAGAACTGCACATAATATGAGGAAAAACAGTTTCCTTGCAATAACTACAATCCTTGCTTAGATTTACCAGCTGACACATGAAAATTATTTAAGGACTGAATTACTCCAGATTAGATAATTAATTACAATTTGTGTAATTACTTACAAAAATTCCAAGGTATTCAAAATTTTAAAGTATGCAAAATTCTACCAGTTAGTATTCTATATATTCTTTGTCTTCTATACATTCTTTGTCTCCCAAATACATTTGTATCAATTGAAATCAAAGATTCTGTCTACAACTGAAATGATTTTGTGGATTTCAAATCTGACTTTTAGAAATCAGAATATATATATATCTATTCAGGGGAGAGTGAGGGCTATTACGTGTCAGACTTTTGGGAATTAGGATATTTATGAGTTCAGGCATTTAGCTCTGAGTATTTGGAATTGGAAAACAAGATTTTGACTGGCTGATAAGCATAGAAGTTAAAAAATCAATGCTTGCAATTCCTTTGTTACCATGACAACTATGTAACTAGCAACAGTGAATTATATCATTGTAACACCAAGAAACATTTTAATTGGTAGAGTTGTTTTCAAAGTATACACAAGGCATTAAGCAACAAGACAGGGGACAAGAGACCGTACTGTTGGTTCTTGTTACCAGGTAATGAGACCTGACAGAGCCAAAAAACCAAAACCTGCTCTTCAGACGCTCTTTGGGCATGACTATGCTGAGACCACCAACTGGAATGAAGGAAAAGCCTGAGCTCAAATGCTCTGTCTGCACATGGCAGCTGAGTGACCCAAAAAGGGAACGGTAAATGCTTGGGCACTGTCACAGAAAAGGTTTGTGCTTGGGCACAAAATTGCTGCCTGCCAAATAAGATTAGCAAATCACAGAATCACAGACTGGTTTGGGTTGGAAGGAACCTTAAAAATTATCCAGTTCCAAGCCTGTCCCATGAGCAGGGACACTTCCCATTAGACCAGATTGCTCAAAGCCCCATCCAACCTGGCCTTGAATAATTCCAGGGAATAAATAAAGTTATGTCTAACTTTAGAACTGATTATTTTTCTGTTAACTTAATTAAAGTATTTTCTAAAAAGAAATATGATCATTACTTTATGTTAGGCAAAATTTTGTCAAAGCCGCCAGCCACAACAGAAAACCCCTCAGCAATATGATTTCATCTCTGTCATCTCCTATAGCCTCTCTCTTTTGTCAGGCCTGACTTGGCACTACATGTGATCTCTGCTCAAATCTGTATTCCCTACTTGCTCAATCTTTAGTTTCCATAGGATTCCCTGAATATCAGTCCTGCCTTTCTATGGGAAATTAGATGAGCATGAATTTATTTGATTGTGAGGACTGGAAAAGAAGAGGTTCAAAAGTTCATATGAAGTGAAACAAACCAAAAAAAAAAAAAAAAAAAGGACAATTCCTTAACATTCAGTGTAGTAGTTTTTTGTGTTTGCAATTTTGTGTTTGCAATAAGAAATCATAATAAAAAATTTACCAAAAATATAAACCAGAGTATTTGCCTTTAGATAAAACCATTATCAAATATTTAAATTTTGTTTAAGTATCTAGGTAAAAGGCACTTTTTCAGCTAATGAATCAAAAAAATCCCAAAATTTGAAAATAGAACTATATGGCTTATAATTCTTAAAACATAACCTGCAGATTTCTATCTCTTGAAATAAATAAACTCTGTATAAAACAGTATCAAAATGTGCTTATTCTTGTCTATTTCTTGCTAGACAGGCATTAGAGCAAAGAATGAGAACATGCTTGGGTTTGATTCTTTTAAAGAAAATGAGAAATAGCATATAGAGGAAATTTAATGTATTATAAGGAGTGATAATTTACATCTCTAGAAAAAAACACTCGTCCCTCCTTTACTGCAAGGGAGAGTTTCTGTATCAAGTTTGAGATAGCATAAAATATTCGTTTGACATAAAAGAAATAATTAAATTTTCCTTCACTAGAAAATGTTATTACATTTTTTTCCTTGAGTGGAAGAACCTAAAAATATTGAATTCAATTAGTTTAGCAAAACCAACACAACTTTAAGGGAAACCAGATTTGTATTTAGTTATGTCAAAGAATACTTTGTTAAGCAGTTAGTTCTGCTCCCTTATACTGCATGTGAATACTGTATACTGTGTGTTACTGAAGTAATTCACTTCACAGTCTCTGTCCACTCTTTCCAGTAATCCAAACCACCAATAACTTTGCATCCTGATTTTTGATACGGAAGGGATGACAAAGGATTTAAGAGTTCTTTTACTCAATTTTACTCCTACTTTTACTGTGACAACAACCATAAAAGTTATGCTGTCTTTGAAAAAATCTGATAATAATTATCTTTAAAATATTGTTGGTGTGGTATTATCAAGCTGACTGCTCAGAACTTTGCCCAATCTTCTGCTAATTAAACCTTGTTGGTAGTAAAAAAGCCAATATTGGGCATCATCTGTCCTTTGAAACTGTTGGAGATATATGTAAAAGGTATAAATTTTTGGGTGCTCTTTTCAGCAGATCATCAACTTCTGTTTGTAGGAGTACTCAGTGGAATAATTTTTTGAGCCCTGGAAGATGCTTCCATGCCATGAAAACCACCTTTCATTCTCCTTCTGACAGGATCTTGGACAAAAATGCACACAAGGCCAGTGTAAAAATTCCTAATTAGCATATCATAATATCCAAATTCAATAGGAGCAATTTACGTGTGACAAACAGTCAATTGATGCTGAGTTTATTAACAGAGATGCAGAACCTAGCTTGAATTATCTGTAGAAAAGGCGTCAGACAAGTAGGTCTGGAAATAGTGAGGAAAATAAGAAGAAATGCACTCTTGCTGCAGAAAAGGCAAAGACCATCCTGGGCTGCTTTAGGCAAAGTATTGCCAGCAGCTGGAAGGAGGTGATGCCTCTTTTTTCAGTACTGGCCAGTCCACATCTGGAGCACAGTTGCCAGATCTGAGCTTCTCAGTTCAAGAGAGGCATGGACATGCTGGATAAAGTCCAGAGGCGACAAGGATGCTTAAGGGACTGGAGCATCATGAAGCAAGGCTCCAAGAGCTGAGACTGTGCAGCCTAGAGAGGAGAAGGCTCAGGGGAATCTTGTTAATGTGCATAAATAACTGGTGGGAGGGAAGGAAGAAGGAGAAGCCAGGCTCTTTTCAGTGATCCCCAGGGACAAGACCAGAGGATATGGGTTTAAAATGAAACACAGGAGGCCCCTTTCTGAACATGAGGAAACAATTTTTATGGTGACAGGGACCAAGATCTGACACAGGCTGCCCAGAGAGATTGTAGAGCCTCCATCCTCAAAGACAGTAAAAATCCACATGGACATGGTCCCAGGCAAATGGCTGTACATGAGCAGGGGTCCTGCTGGAGTAGGGAGGTTTAGCAGGTGACCTCAGAGGTTGCTTCCAACCTCAGTCTTTCTGTGATTCTATGATTCAA
The DNA here is from genome assembly GCF_027477595.1 of Haemorhous mexicanus. NCBI lineage: Eukaryota > Metazoa > Chordata > Aves > Passeriformes > Fringillidae > Haemorhous > Haemorhous mexicanus. Next base: position 54,273,027 of record NC_082343.1, read on the forward strand.
TGAAAGATCTGGCAAACTGTCTGGAAACTTTCAGTTAAGTAGGCATCCCAGTAATGAAGTAAGGCTCTATTATCCAAAACTGAATTGTTCTGTCTATGTTCTCTAATCTCATTTATGAGATGGAATAGTTTTCCTTTTCCTCCTAGTCTACTACTTAATATCTTCAGTAACTCCAGAAATACTTGCATCATAAGAATAAAGGAATGACTTGAATAAATAGGCCACACTGACCAAATCTCCTTTATGAACATTTATCCAGGCAACTGCTATCTCCACAGATTATCATAATTTACTATGAAGTCATTCTGGCATAACACCACAAGAACATTTCATCAGTGTGGGATGTAAAATGTAATAGCTCACTCACTCAACCATACTTTATTACATCTCCACTGTGTGGTTTGCAGTAGTTTCAATTTGTTTGAATGGCCAATTGAAACTTTGGCTTCATCTCCTAGGACAATTTCCATTCATTTCCAATATGATGTTCCCTCCCCAAAACAGTTTGATCTTTTAAATCATATACTTCTGTGGTAGCCTTGGTCATTTTGGTAAAACATGCTGGAGACAGCAAACAAGGCTCTTTCATCTCTTCATCTTCCTCTTACATGTCATTACCTGGTTAGGCAATGCCCTTGCTGGGTTGAAATAAATATATGTCCACTGTATTTTATTTCAGTTACTAAATCGGTTAGGGAGTGTGTCTTTTTCCTGTTTGCCTTTTTCTTTTGTTTGTTTGTTTCTTTGTTTGGATGTGTTTTGTTTCTGGTTTTTTAACTCTGAGGAAGTAGGAGGAGGCACTGGAAATTCTTACTGGAAAGATGAATAGGAGAGATACTCCAAGGTATTAATCTATGAAGCCTATGTACTTCTGCATAAATGTACCAAGAACATCATATAGGCATATCTGAAAAAAATGAAATAAATATAACAGTGGGGATTCAAAAAAATACAGGAAAAATCTAAAGAGGATTTGATTAAAATTAAAATTATCCGATCAATAATCATCCATCTTGTGAAGTTCTCCAATTGTTTTACACACTAAATATAGCATTTAGTGTGTGTAATGGTAATTTTTATCTCAGCATTGCATTAAAGTGCTGTATCTCCTCCATCACTGCCTCCTTATGCCAGTAAATTAAGTTATTCACATGGTCATGTGCCTTCTCTGAAAGACTAAGAACATTCTTCAAGTTGACTACATAATATTAATTATAGTTAAGATTTATTCATTGTGTTTTGTGTTGTCTTGTACTTTTTTTTTAATTTCTAAAATGCTTTATCAATATCAAGCATTAATTCAGAGCACAATGGGGATAACAGAGGCTGAAGAGTGACCATTCATAATTATGTCTGGGGACTGCAATGTCTACTGAGGAAAGATTATGCACTTAAAGAGATTGGTTTTTATTTTAACCACTGCCATTTCACTTCAAGCCATAAAAATAAAAAACCCACTATTAATATAGATGCTAAAATATTTATTCATGTCTTCCACAGTATCTGGGATATCAATATGTAAAAATTTACAGCACTATTTTATTGAGTGAATATAAATACATGTGATTCTTTTTAGCAGTTAATTGTCACATTAATTTGGCCAATGTAAAACAATACCATATTATGTTATTCTGCCTGTTGCCTCTTCTTCCATTATTCAAAACCAAGCATGTGTCTCAAATATTCAAAAGCCTAAATCACAAGTATTCCTTTACAGTATAAGGGAAACAAAGCAAAACAGATAAGAGAATCATATTCTAACAGTATTATTAGAATTTTATAATACCTACATTCACTTTAGTGTTGGGTTTTTTTTCCTTATGGACCTTATGTTCTACATATAGGAATAGAGAGCCCTAGTAGAACAGATATGACCTTCTCAGGATCATTGAATCCCAGAAATCATCTTCCACAAGGCTCCCAATACAGTTCTATCATGCAACCAAATCCCTACCTGCTCCATAAACCCTTTTTCTGTGTGAAAATGCAAGAATAGGCAAGACCACAGAATAAAGACATCTGTCAGATTGAAAAAGACCACAGCAGATCATCTGGTCCAAGCTCCTGCTCAAGCAGGGTCATCCCAGAGCCCACAATACAGGATTGTGTCCAGGCAATCCTTGAGTATCTCCACAGAGGGAGACTCCACAGCCTCTTTAGGAAACACGTTCCATGTGTAGTCACAGGCACAGTAAAGAAATTCTTCCTCATATTCAGGTGGAGCTTCCTCCTTATTAATTTCTGCCTTTTGTCTCTTGTCCTATGGCTGGGCACTACCAAGAGGAGCCTGGGTCCATCCTCTTGGCACCCTTCTTTCAAGCACTTACAGACATTGATAAAGCTCTTTAAGGTTGTCTCTTCTTAAGATGGAGCCTTTCCTCATAAGAGAGATGCTCCAGTCCCTTCATCATCTTTTCAGCCCTCCTTCAGACCTGCCTCAAGGGCTGCATGTCGTTTTTATCCCAAGGAGCCCAGAACTGCACACAGCTCTCCAGATGAGGTCTCAACAGGGCTGAGCAGAGGGGCAGCATCATCTCCCTCAATCTGGCAATGCTTTTCCTAATGCACCCAGGATGCCACTGGCCTTCTTGGCCACCAGGACCTACTGCTGGCTCATGGACAGTTTGTGCCACCAGGACCTCCAGGTCTTTCTCTGCAGAGCTGCTTCCCAACAGGTTAATCCCCAGCCTGTGCTGGTACCTGAGGTTATTCTTCCCCAGGGGCAGGGCACTGCATTTGCCTGGTTTGAACTTCAGGCACTTCCTCTCTGTCCCTCTCTTCATCCTGTCAAGGTCCTTCTGAAGAGCTGCACAGCCCTCTGGGGTATCGACCACTCCTCCCAGCTTTATGTCAAACTTGCCAAGCAGGATCTCTGCGCCCTCATCCAAGTCATTGATAAGTAAATAATTCTGGGCCCAGTATTGAGTGATACCACTAGTGGCTGGCCTTCAAACAGATGTTGTGCCACTGACTACGACCATCTGAGATCTGCCATTCATCCAGTTCTCAATCCACTTCACTGTCCATTCATGCTGTCTATTCATCCAGTCCATACTTCTTGAGTTCATCTATGAGGATGTTGTGACAGAAAGGCTTGCTGAAGTCAAGGTAGACAATATCCACTGCTCTCCCCTCATCCATCCACGTAGTTGTTCCATCATAGAAGGCCATCTGGTTAGTCAAGCATGATTTACCTTTATTGAATCCATGCTGACTACTGCTGATCACCTTCTTGTCAGCCATGTGCCTAGAGACTGCTTACAGAATGAGACCTTCCATCAGTTTCCAAGGATTGAGGTGAGGCTGACTGGCCTGTAGTTCCCTGGGTCCTCCTTCTTGCCCTGCTGAAGTCTAAGACGACATTTGCTTTATTCCAGTCCTCAAGCACCTGTCCTGATCGCCACAACCTCTCTAAAATGATCATGAGTAGCCTCACTATATTGTGTGCCAACTCTCTCAGCACTCATGGATAGATCCCCTTAGGGCCTTGTGGATGTCAAGTTTGCCTGGGTGTTCTCTAACCCAATCCTCCCTGACCAAGGAAAGTCTCCATACAACATTTCTTTCCCTTGGTCTTCTGGGTGAGAGATTCCTGAGGGCTGGTCTTGTCAGTGAGGTTCAGTGCAGAGAAGAATTTCAGTAACTCTGCCTCCTCCATGTCCTCTGTTACCAGGGTCCTTCCTCCACCTAGCAATGGGCCCACATTTTCTTTGTTTTCCTTTTGCTATTGATGTAATTGAAGAATACATATTGAAATGGGCTACTGGAGATCACCACAACAATAATTTCATTCTGGTCACAAACTTCAGTGTTGGAGGAGCAGTCCTCTTCCTCAGTAGCATTTTATACTTTCTGCTATCCATAGCTGTTTGTCTCTGCCCTCACCTCACATAGCTCTTTAACAGATGTAATTTTAACAGTGCCTTGTGCTGGACTAAAACCAAATCCAATAAATATGAAAATAATAAAGATCACTTTCTTTTTGTTACAATTATCTGCAATGTATGGATATCATTTTAATTTTGAAATCAAATCATCTCACATATGAATAATTTATACTTCCAAATTTTGTTTGTTTATAGGATCACAGAATTTATTTTATGTTTAAAGTTGCCAGAGGAACTTTATTCTTCTTTAGGGTGCTTTTTCACCCTAAATAAATACAATAATTCCTTGTATTACTTCTGAAGAGATGATTGTCATATCTTCATCCTATGAAATTGTAACTGCCTTTAAAACCATAATAGAGTCATGTTATTTATTGTTATCAATCTATTTCTAAAGAAAAAAAAAATCTTGCTTTAAGGAAAATGTAGCTAAACATATTAACTTCTTTGGTCAATGTAACAAAGAATTCAATTTGCAAAATTATATGCTCCATCAGCCCAAAGGAAAGTTGTTTCTACTTCAGTTCTTCTCTTTGAAGCCTATTACAAAGATGACTGAAATTATGAGTCTGTTAAAGATATGTCACAGCTTCTCCTCCAGTTTTTGCAAAAAACACTGGCATATATGGTTTCTCATGACACTTTGGAAGTGATTTAACATACTTCTTCTTTGCATTTTTACTTCATCCCAATAACAGGAGTAAAAGGTAAATTACAATAAATTTAAACCACAGCCTCTCAGTTTCAACCACTGAGAATTATTCCACTATATTTAATGCTGCAATCTTTGACTATAAATTTATTCATTTTGCAATATTATCCTGGCAAATAAAAAGTTTCAACAGTTGCCAATTCAATTCTTTTGATCTATAAAGTAATTTTTATTGATTTCTTATTTGTAGGGCGCTATCAGTGTAGAGCTAATTTCCTTTAGACTAGCAAATTGCTGCTAATAATCTTAAAATAAAACCTCCAGGAAATGAGCTAGAAATTAGTCTAGTGTGCATAAACCTACAGCACTGAACAGGGATGTATTCATGAAATTAAGGAGACCTCCAGCCTGTAGAAAAAATCGATATCCAATTATGTCCCTTCTCCTGGTCTTTATTTTTTTCCTCAGGATTGTAATCTCTTAGATTCTTCACAAATAAAACTCTTTCTCTGATACCTTGTGTATGTATACTAAGCTCTACAAGCCTTTCATTGGCAGTCAGCCTTTTGGTTTCCCCAGTCATCCTGCCGCTTTCTCTGACATTCCTTCCCTGCTATACTCTTGCAACTTTATGACATTACTGACTTTAGGAATGAGTAAGGATTTCAGCTGAGTATGGCTCTGAAGAGGAAGCAGATTTGTTTTTTATGTCACAGTTGTAGTTCAGTGGCTACATTGCTCTAAAATAAACTTTGCAAAGGCAGTGATAATTGTTGATGGTTACTCTTGTTTTTGACCATCACTGCTAATTAGGAGGAGAGTTTGTGTTATGCTTCAGCTGAAATATCTATTTCTGTTTTCTCAAAAACAAAGCTAAAACGTCAAATAAATAGAACTTCTGAGAATTCCCTCACTATAAAGGGCTGTTAAATTCCCATATTTTGTGTTAATATTTTTTATTTTTTTAATTACTAGCAGGTTCTTAATGAGTTCTTAAACCTCACATATCCCCAAAAGAACAAGGTCCAGACATTTAAACCCTTTGCAATCCTTTAGAATTCTGTATGGCAATTACAGTGGGAATATAGGGCTTTAGAGAATCTGAGGTATAGAAAATAATGGCTATCAAGACCTACTAAAATATCTTTTCTTAAGCCTGTAGCTGACATCTCTGAATCTCTGCTTCTGCTCTGTGGGAATCCTTTACTGGTTCTGCAAGAAAGAGAATGATACATTCTGCTCAAAACAACTGAAAAAAAAACTTTGCGTATTTATTTAATTCTCTGAATAAAGCAATAGCAATACTTCAGTTTCCTAAAATAAATGGTATTATATTAGCTCATTTAAGTAGTCACTGTACTTGTTTGATCATATGATTGACTGAATGTTATCAAATTTCCATTGTGGTAATTTTTTTGGAGACACATGCGAAGAACCTACTGCACAGAAAACTACTATACAAATAAAAATCCCAAAATAAGTGCTCTCAAGCTATATTACTATGCTCCAGAAATAGTCAGCACAACAGCAATATAGGGAATACTAGTTTGATGAAATGTCCTCAAGAACATTCTACATTTGATTCTATTAATGCACATTGCCACTTCACTGGTATGCTCCCTTAAGATAATTAATTTCAATGGTGGTATTTAATGAAATTTACATTTAGACATACTCATAGCAACAATGGGGAAAAGTTTCTTTGAGTGAGCTTATTGTCAAGAGGATGCTGTGATATTCTAAAGCCACTATCAGTATTTTATTAACTGAGGTTATCAACTGTATCACAATGAAATGCTAAGACCTCTACACCTTTTTGCCCTCAAAATCTGACAGTATTTTTTGTTTGGACCAGAGCATTAAGAACTACATTCCTGCTTCTTCAGGGAACTTTATAAAAAAGATTAAAAATTCTCCTGTTATCGTTGTAACACAGGTGAATTGGTGTCCTCCAAAATGACAGAGTGTGATCAGAGTGTGGATATTCTCACATGTGTATATATTTTCTTAATTATGACTGTGATAAAAGGTACAGTTCACACAAAAGGGTTTTTGTATTTGTTTTAACTATAATTTCATTTTACACTTTCCATTTTATTTGTTTGCAATGTCTTTTTGTTTCTTCAAAATATTCTAGTTGCCATGTCTTCTTCTGGATTAAATGTCACTGCTTTATTCCAGGTTTGTGCTGAAATGGAGATAGTGGTGATTATGAAATTCCCAATAATATATGAACAAAATAAAAAAATGCATCAACATGAAATACAATAATACAAACGCAAAATAAGAAATACTAATATGAAATGTTAGTTAGTATTGAAATGCTATTCATATCTTGTATCAATAATTCACTCCATTCTAGATAGGACATTGAATTGGAACCAACTGAATACATTTTAGGTCCTCCTGTCCAAGTTTAATAAAGAAAATAAGCAGTGAATTTTCCAGATATGTAATTTAGAAGTTTTGTATTTTCAATGTAAACCTCTGTGAATACAGACTTGAGTGTCAGTTGATGAATAACCACATTTAAAATGAAATTTTGAAGATCCACAGAAGCAGTTTCAAAAGAGATGAATAAGGTACTTCTGGAAAATATGGAGTGTGATATGACTAGAAAGCAGTCTTCACATGTGAAGATGCAATAGTCAATATTTGCCCACGATAAATCAGTCTTATTTTTCATTGATTATGATTTATATTAATTTTTCAATTGTCCTCCTTTGCACACTACCTGATACACAGCCTATGAAGGTAATTAATGATATATATACCTTAAAACTATTACATGGCATTATAAAGACCAAAGCTTGAATTATTCTATTCGTATCCCCAGTGCAAAATCAGATGTTATATTAGGCAGCACAGAATTAAACACATAAGTGGTCTAAGAGCTCCTATATTTGCTGTCCATGTTTCAATCATGAAAACTAATAAGTATGGAAACATTTGCCTTCCACAGGGAGATCATACTCACCAAATTTTCAAAGTCCTACAGGCATTAGGACTGTCCTAGTCACTGAATTTTGCAGAAGTTGCAAACTCTTCTCATGTAGATGTCTATTTCCATTAGCATCCCTCAAAAAACCTAGAGCATATTTTCCATTTTAATTGTTTTGTTGCTGTCCATTTGCATGCAGACATATGGTGTGGGAGATCATTTTACTAAATAGTTACTTGAACATATGGAAAAATATCATACAACTTTGGAACATTTTAAAGCACACTCAAACATCTCAAGCTGCCATTCCTGTGTCTCACATAGCTTTGTTTGCAGTTAACAGAGTATCACTGATGCACTTTGCTGTAAAATGCTGACTTAAGTGATGTTTGAGATGCTTTGTAATAGGAGCATTTTCTTCCAATTTCCTATGACCACAACTCCGTAGACTCCCCAAAAGCAATAACTCATGTGAATACTGCAGAGGATCCCCAACAAATTCTATATTCAAATCCAATTATCAGGACTCAGCAGAGCTGAGATGTGTCCCCTGGGGGAAGGTAAACAGCTGCATACCCTCCATTTAGCTACTGGATGCAGGTCTGTCATTTTCCTTTAAATTTCTTTACCTAATATTTAGATTTCCATGTCTGCTGCAGACTGACCTCTACCACTAAGCCAGCACAGCTCAAGTGAACAAAATCACATATCTGAGACCTAACTCTGCCCAACTCAGCATAGTAACAGCTCTTTATAGTGCCCTCTCTCTACATTATAAACTAACTGAGATTAAAGAAAACAAACTAAAAAAGACAAACTTCAAAGTGCAACTCCTTTGTGTATTACATGCTATTACATGCAGTACAGAAAATGTTTATACTTTAAATTCAACTGAAAAAGGCATAATAGATACAAAAGATAAATCTCTTGATTTACAGTCATTCATTCCCACATTAAAGTATCTCCAAAAAAGACAAAGGAAGAACATGCTTTTATAATGAAGCAGATAATGTAGTCTTTATAACGGGCAGATAATGTAGTCATTTTCTCAAATGCTGAGTTTTATCATTCACCAAAGGGATATAATCATCAAGGTTTTTCAGATACTGTAGTTATTGCATACATGCAAATGAATAACATATTCTTCATTTAGATGCTTTGTGTCTCTTCAGATAATATCAACATTGTGGAACCAGCTCTGTGAGATGGATTAAAAATTTAGAGCTATTTACCACTGTTACCCAGGATTGCTCTCCTCAAAATAGTCCTGATTAATTTAGTCTGAGGAGGAATGAAAAAATTACAATCCAAATATGTTTTATGGAAGTGTATGCAAAATAAATTTGTATTATAATTTGTATTAACCCAAGGTTTTTATCTGTCAGACATCTTTCTGATACTTTAGGCTTTATGTGTCTACAGAACAACACTTTACAGAAGATTTTCCTTCATTTGTTTCTATGCATTTATTATAGGACAGCTATGGCAATCTGATCTTCATAATTTTATTACTAATACATTTGTTATACAAGAGCTAAAACTAAAACAAGATGATTTTTCCTTCCATTCTTAAGCCACAGGTAGGCATGGAGGAATGAGAAACAAGAACATTTTTCTCCAACACTTGCCATATGAGCCAACTGAGCTTGAATCGTGGATATCTATTTCCTCTAACAAAACCAGGAGTTCCAGTTTTAGTTCTAGTTTTTGATCTTTTACTCCACAAAATATTAGAACAATCTCTGGCTTTTAGACATCTGTAAGCATAGTCCCTGCTTTTTACAGAACGACTGGTGCATTACATCTCCCGTTCTTTCCTGAAGTTTTTTCCTCTACCTATACCCGGCTTTCACGGAAACAGGATGATTTATATCTACATTTTTATTTGGTTTTCTGACAATGGGTACTAGACGTTTTCAATGCTCGTTACTGCTATACCATGGTTCACAACTGTAAGATTTATAAACCTAAAAATGATCCCACATTTCATCTTCCTTATCTCCTTTTCACTATGGGATTATATCTTATTTGCATTTTTGATGAAGGTTATAATGCAAAAACATTATAAGACTGTTTCTATCAAGAAATATGACTAGATTCTTCCAAAGAAGAGGTCTTTCCCACGAATGGATATAGACTTTAATCAGATAATAACTTATAGGATGTGAGACTAGGTAAACCGATTAAATATGTGATTTCCTTCAAAGGCCCACCATTGTATCACTGACTTTCAGATATTTGACTCTGTCAGCTCATCTGAGTTCTCTCGGCACCTGCAGAATCTACCATGTTACATAAGACCTGTGAGAGTCTTTAGAAGATGGTCTTTTGGACCTAGCAGAACTTGCTGGGATGCTTCATGTAAGCCAAGGAGTTTTGGTGGACATTTCTCACCCGCCATAATTTTTGTTACAAATAATTTTTATCTGTGCTCCAGCACAGGATAATGTTTTGTGCCCAAAACACAGACTTTGAGAGAACCAGATATTATAGAGTCTAGAAATTTTTGAACATTCACTGGACTAGGAGGAATAGAAAATTGGGGAAATATTAATAAACCAAGAAATATTCCCAATTTTTGACGTTTTCTTAGTGTGAAATTGGGACTTAAATCTTTAACTGGAGTTTTCTCCAGTCTTATGAAGCACAAAACCTACTTCTGGGTCTGTCCTAGGGTGATGTTAGGATGCTTGTATCCCCATTCGTGTGCGCTGTTTATGCTGGATATTATGTTCTGTGCCTTCGAGACTGGCTCTGCAGAGTGAAAGTTCTGTTTTGGCTTCTTATCAGCCACTCCCCCACGGCTGGCGGGACATGCAGGCAGGACAGTGCTGCTTTTTGCTTTTTGCCCTGCTTTTCACTTTGCTCTTCCTTCTGCTTTGCTTCTGCTTGCTCTTGCTTTTTGCTTCTTCTCATTAGTTGGTTTAGCTAAGCAGTCCAAATTCCTTCCTGGACGGTTTTTCCTTTCCTGTTTGGACCTACTTGAATCTGCTCCGGACTGGGACCTGGGAAACACCGAGAGAGAGTTTGCACCTTGTGGCTGCAGCAGCGGCCCCAGTGCCGGAGGGACTGATAACAGAGCAACCACGCCAGGAGAGACTTTCTGAATTTGTCATCTTTTTCAGAGCGGTGTCATCTGGTATTGTTCATTTAGTGTGTTGGGGGGTGTTGTGCCTGTTAAATAACAGGTTCTTTCCACTTCTCTCAAAGGAATTCTTCCCAAACCGGTTGGGGGGAGAGGCCGTGTGGGTTTGCTTTCTGGAGGGGCCCTCTCTTTGGGGATTCTCTCCAAGATTTGCCCTAAACCAGGACAGGGTCAAAGGCCTGAAATTTCTGAATACCCCTAGCTTCAGCACTCCTTGACTGACTGAACAGGAAGCATACATAGCTAAGCAAAAATGTTCAGAAGATGGAATCCAAACCAGAATATTTCAGAGCAGTTTCTATGCAAAAAAAAATTCTTTTTCCACAGTCTTTTTTTTCTAAATAATTATTCCTGATTGACTAGCACATGCCTTCCAGCTCAACCATGTGCGTAAATGTTCTGCAGAATTTTGGAATGTCCTACAGAGGAGAATTAATATTAATACCTTTGAGTTTGAGAGCTATCTAGGATATAGAAAATTACAACATCATTGTGGGGCCAATCAATAAGCTGACTGCTTATTCCTAACTATGAGACAGTGGCAACTGGCACTTTTAATAAGACAGACAAATATAAACCGGGGGGGGGGGGGGTGGTTTGAGCTTAGCAGAAAATTTTACAGATAGTTCTTGAAATGAAAATTGGATTATGAGTTTTGTGTGTTCATCTTGTACTGCTAAAATGCAGTTTATATTGCTGAATTCACCTGCACCTTTTAACAGAAACTTTTACTGTAGGTTTGAACTGTTACATCTGATTAGCTATACAGCAAAGATAAAGGTTTCACTGAGACCTTTATGTATCAGCAAAGGTAATGAATATAAAGAACAGGCAAAAATAGCATCCTGGCCTTCATTCAGCTTTTTAATTCATTAATTTCTCCCCCTAAACAATACCTATTGGCTAAATAGAGAATAAAAAAAAAAAAACAATGATAAAAAGGAACAGGCTGTGCATTCAGGCAGCTTTAATACTAATAATTTTGCCTTTGGCAAGCTAGCACTAAAGACAGTAAATAAAGATACTAAATCTTAAACAGCAGATGTCCAAGCAATTACGAGTAAAGAAGTTTTAATCTGAGAGTTGTGCAAGATATGCACATCTTAGGACTGCTTGGGTCTGTCTACAATTCCTTCAATCATACATACATACCTCTTTCTTAAAGTTTTAAATATGCAAAGACAGAAAATAGTAGACAGGGTTGAGTAAGAGATAGATTTGATTTCATGTTCAGTTTATACACTTGAATGCACAAGAAATTATAGTCATAAACAGATTATGCTGTCATTGAATGAGAAATTGTTAAAATGAAAAGGTAAAGATCATTCAAATACAGAAGAAATCCATCCATTACGTGTAGCTAAAGAAAATAGTACAGCATTTTGTCGCCAGAAGTTAGTACCAGAATTCAAAACCAGTGCACTGAGATCTATAATCTTTCACCTTTGTCTGAAAAATATATGCACAACCATTCCCACACACATTTGTCTGAATTGACAAATTTGTCTGATTTTTAACAAAGTAATAGAGACAGGGAAGTGAAGTATTAGTGTTGCCTCAAAAAAAAAGGAATTTGACTGTTAGTCCATTCATCGCAGCAAGGTCCAAAAAACAATTTAGGAAAGTGTTAGGACTAAGCAGAAAGCAGCCTGCATCACACAGGCCAACATGTGCAGTTGGACCTCCAGTAGTGATATTGCAGGTCATAATTTCTAAAACTAAAATACAGAATAATAAAAATGAAAAATTTGGGGTATGAGATGCAGTTATGTGCCTCCCTTCTGAATTTCTGTTAATGTAGGTATTAGCAATGGCTTAAAATGCAGAATTGTGTAAGCAAAAATTGTGTACAAACCATAGTATTTCATTTACTGCAGTTTCAAGAAAAGGAAGAGAAAATCATAAGGTCAATTTAAAGATAAAGAGTCATGTGTCCTAAGTTTAACTAAACTTTGGTTCTGTCTAGTCCTACAAAAGTAGCAGGTTGATATAACTCACCTCCTGGTCAATACCTATTTCTCTTGCTTAGCTATGAACTCAAGACTGTCCTAAAATTTGACATTATTAAAGAATAATAATTAATTTATATAATGCACTGATAGCTTTCTGCCTTAATCAAACTATTTGTAAAAATTCATTTTAGCAAAAAAAATATAACAATGATTCAGAGTAGAAAAAAGCACTGTCACTTAGAAAATGCTCAATCACAATTGACATACCTATATTTTCCAAAGCACATATTCATCATCACTCTGCCACATTTTATAGGGAGTAGAAGTCCTCCACCTTCATAAATTTCTTGCAAAATGGAAGCTATGACTGATTTCCTAAAATCTCTGAGACAGAAGTACTACTTATTTAAATAAAAATTATAGGAAAAAATACATGAAGCGTGTCCATCTGGAGAGTCATCCTTATATAATCTGTTTTCTTGGTAGCATGAATTTAATGTAGAAAAAGGTTTTTTTTCATATTCCATTTACATAGTATAGATTGGTGTTTTAAACATTTGTTAAACTATGCAATTTTTAAAATACCTCCTCTAGAGTTAAAATTACACCATTCTAATATTCACATAATGCCAAAGTCTTCAATAGAAAAGGTAATTTAGTTATTTATTGGTCTTCCAACAGCATTGTCACAAATGGATGCACAATTTCACTAGACCCATGGGATTCATGAGCTAGTGAAGGATGCTGTCTCCTTAGAACTGCATATCAAATGGATCAACAATAAAAGGGACCTCTGAGATCATATCTGACTATAACCATGTTGGCATTAAACTTAGCATGCCTTATTGGTGTTGCATGTAGTAATTTCGTAAAATTAAATAAATTTCTGCGAAAATATATTTCTAGTCTCACGGATTTTTTCCTAAATAAAAACCCACAAGTTTTATTTTTTTCTTTTTCAGTAAGATGCTCACTTATTTCTCTTTCTACCAGCACTGTATTTTCATCACCTTTCATCTTTTAGCTTTCACAGATTTATCACTCTGTGCTTAAACCTACTGATCTTTATAATTTTCTCCTCTAAAAACAGGTGAATCCCATTCTTTTTTTTGCAGTGACTGTGCACTATACTTCCAGTACAGGCATGCCTCACATGCTCCAGATTTGACTTTCTGGCTGTTGGTGTCAAAGTAGCCCCATCCATCTTCCTTGCCTCTTTCTTAGAGACAGTAAAATAACAAAATAATTCAGTCTTATCATACCTTTCAGAGAAGTAATACAAATTTATAAAGGATGATTGTTTTTGTTGTTGATGGAGTCATTCTATTTTCATGGGGGCATATAAAGAATGTGTACCTAAAAAGTATTTAGGGTGTTTTTCTGAGATAATTTTTTCTTTTTACCCTTGAGCTATCTGTAACTTCTGACTTGGAAAAATATTAAAAGAGACAGAACTGTCTTCTTACATTATTGCTCCTGTAACTGGAACCCATAACCAAGTTCAAGTAGAATTAAGAGGTCTTCTTTTGTCATTTAAAGCTTTTGCTCCTACATGAATCATTCATTATCCCTTACAACAGTAAAAGTTAGTAAAAGAATCTTCCAAGTATTTAAAAAAAAAACAAACCTGGTTTTCTACCTATTATATTGGTTGATCTCCTCTATTGGTAGATGTGTTGTGTTGGTAGAGTGTTGATAGATCTCTGCTGTCAAAATTAATACATTTCTTCTGACTGTGTACGTATGAAAAGCCCAAGGATTCAGAAAGAACCACAAGAAATTAATTAGTAATAAAAGAAACTAACTCCACCCTCATCATGATTATTCTGCCCAAGTTGTCTAGCTTTGTCAAATTTGTTGTCTTTCTTCAGGAAATTTAAGGTCAGACCCAACATAATTTTATTTTGAGTATTAGTTGGCTGTTCTCATTAAGAAGGCTGCCTCACTCCAGCTGAAACTAAACACTAACAAAACTCTAGTGAACTCAAAAATTTTTTTATTTCCTTAAGAGACTTAAGCACACAGTGTTCGGGATGATGTGATTTCTCAAGCAGTCAGAATTTCCTGTTAGGGCACATTCTGAAACAGAGAATGAAAACCTGCACTTCCCCTTGACAATATTAGACTTGGAGAAAAAGGAATACTTTGGGTGATATTGGAGGATGGGGAATTGGGGTTTTGGTTTTTGGGTTTGTTGTTTGGTTTTTTTTATAATTCAACTATTTTTTTAAAACTTAAAAAGATTCTGATAAGAACTGAAAATTGAACCAATTTTGTTTAGCTATCAGAGATATAAAAGTATTAGGCATCTGCAAAAGAGTGGGCTCTAATTGCCAAAGCTTGGATTCCCAAAGGAAAGAAAGACATTGAAATACTGGATCATTACTGAAGATAGTTGCACAACTGCATTAAACTAGCATTAATTTTGCATTTTCTGTTTACAGGTATCTTAACACTTCACTTTGTCTTACAACTTAAAATCTATTTCTAGAAAATGGAAACAAAATAGAGAATTGTGTATGCAAAAAGCAAAAGAGCCAACATATTCAATATTCCCCATGTGCATAACCTTCTCCAAGAAGCAGCCAGAAACCCCAAAGGCATGATAGGCTGCTTTGTCATGGGGGATGCTGTAAAATGTTGTGTTTATATATACTTCAATCAACAAACATTTTCTCAATGCCTTGCAATTTCTCACATTACTGTGAGAAATGTCTCAACAAGGAATTTTACAAAACATTCTTGATAACTTCCTCATATCAGCCAACTACTTATAGGTAGTATTTTATAATAACATACTAGAGATTTGGATTTACATTCCTCATATGGGCTCATTTTATGGAATAGATAGTGACTGGGAAGGCTGTAGAAGAAAAACTGTGAATACATTTCCTAAGATCCACCATCTGCCTGATAGACTGTGGGCTCATTAAGGCTTTTCAGTAGCTGAGAGAAAAACACCAAGCACCCTACTGTATTAAAACCTCATAATCATTTTCCTGTGTCTCTTTAGAGATGTCTTCTTTAAAAGTTACTCATTTTTGTACATCTCCTGTCTGTGTCATAACTTGATATGTTCTTCCCACCACAGGGCAGAACACACCTGCTGATCTCACATGTGAAACTGCACAATCATCCCTCACACTCCAGTGATTCCTCTCTATTTTCATTTGAGATATGAAACCCTTCAGATGTATTTGCAGAGATTTTTGAAGACAAATGATGGATTATCTATACACGAAACCCATTTATTTGGCCTTCTGAAGCCATGCAAAGAATATCTTCCCACCATACCCTACCACCATTATTCAACTCTGCTTAGTGCTCTAACACTCTTTTATTAAATATATTTGCTTTTAGATTTGGACTGTATTGGTAGTAAAGACCAGTCAATTCCAGACCTTTTTTTTTTCTCTAGTTGTCCACAAGAGCCTAAATTGTGACTCCCTTCTCCAAATACTTTTCAGAGTGCCTGTCATCCAGGTGCAAAAATTTCTACCAGCCTTCCCCACTAGGAGTGTTTGAAATAGGAACTGATTGGCTGCTGCAGGAGTGAAGGGGGTAATTTTATGTGTCTCTCTGAGATTACGGAGTACACATAAGAATTTCAGCTTTACTGCAGCTGTGCAAAGCTACAAATTGCATCTCAATTAAAGGATAACTGGGTTCTCTTAGTGGGAAAATAAAACAAAATCATGAGGGAAAATATGAAAGTAGATTTTGTTGTCTGGCCACAATCTGAAATACAGTTTGTTTTTTGAATAATTAATGTACACAGAAATTATCACTGAAATACAACATTTATGTAAAATAACTATCTGACCTCATAAAAATGTTTATACATATATTGCCAAAATATTTTACCTGTAGAATTTCTAATTTTTATTTTAGCTTCTGAGTTTAAGATTATTTTCTATATCAAAAATTAAGGGGGGAAAAGTGGTTAAAGCCAAGAGGGGGAAAACCTTTTATGGGGGAAAATTGTTTTCTTCGGCTTTCTTAAAGTGACAGAAAAAAGAAGTCACTTTTCCACAGATGGTTTATTAAGAATCGTTTTGAATCTGCCTTGGAGTAGAGTTCTATTCTCCAAAATTACTGGAGTGTCTCTGCATAATCTTAACCTCCCATTGCTTAGCTGTTTTAAAAATAAAGGTTTCTGAAGAAGATACATGGATTATCATCTGTTTCACAAGAATGTGTAACAGAGAAACAGGAAAAAAGTACGTTGACGGTAAGCATCAATATATATAACTCAGCAGTTGAAAAATACCTGTGATGTGGAGGTATCCCTTCCCAAAATAATTTTACTAGGTAATTTCAATGTTAAGACTTTCTGGACAAGAAAGTCACTACACTGAGCCACACTGAGGAAGTTCTTGTTTGTTTCATTTTGTTAGTCCAATCTAAAAGATTTTTCAGATGTTTTTTCCATTTAAAAGTTTCTTTCTAGCGTACAGAATGCTGCTTCTAAAGCCTTGTTTCTAAAGTGTCTCCTACCATTCCCCAGATTCTTTTCAAAATCTAAAAATATTGCCTAACACAATGCTTGTCATCTTTCCTTGAAGTTTTACACTTGTCTATTTGAGTGAAGACAACAACTGAAAAAGCTCCAAGGATGGAGACTGCAGAGCCTTTTTTGGCTACCTCTGACAGTGCTCACTCACCCTTGCAGTAAAAAAGTGATTCTGTGTGTTCAGAGGGAGCTTCCTGCTTTTCTTGTTATACCCATTGCCTCTGGTCCTGTCCTTGGGCACCACTGAAAAGATTCTGGTTCCTTCTTCTTGCACCATCTCTTCAGATATTTATATATATTTATATATGTGCTCAAGCAGGCTCCCATGGCTAAGGAAACCAAAACTCTATTGCAACACTTGCTCGGCAGCAGAGCAGTTGTTGATTTTCAGTAACACTGCCTTCCTTCTTACACTCTTTTCCTTCACCAAATGACTGAGGGGGACACCACCTGCACTCCTATACCCAGACTGTCACTCCCTAGCACCAACTGAATAATTATGGACTGTGCCTAATCAGGGGGAGACTGCAGCAAACACTTCATGTACCATGGGTCGAGGTTAGCTGACATTCTTTTTAGAAGCAGCTAGAGCTTCCTGATGTCCACACTTACTGAGATTCCATATAGGGCAGACAATGCTACAAGCTGAAAAAAGCAAGGAAAAACCTGTTCCAAACAGTCTGTGTTAAAAAAGCCCAAATTTGAGTTAGTTCTATGTAAGTCTCTATTAGTGAAAATAAGGGAGAACAATTACCACTTTTATATGAACAGAATTCTTTAACCATCAAAAACTGTTTCCTTGGGAAAAATTTTAGTTTATGGCATCTCTGAGGAAAAGATTTTGTTTTGCTCAAAAGTTGTTTTAAATTATTTAGAATATTTTTGTGCTTTTCGAGTACTTAGAAAACCATCCCAAGTTCTTACACTGAGCTCTCATTCGAAGCCACTGGAGTGGCTTTTGCAGCTATGTGAGTGTAATGGAAGCAGACTGGGATATGCTTTCAATGTCAATCTCTTCCAGTCATACTCTGAGTAGAATTTGGTATTTTTTCTGTAATACAGTATAAAAAAATTCTGTGTCTGATTTCACAGAGTAGTATTAAGTTATATTTGGAAAAGATGTAGTGAAATCATGTTATTTTAGCTTCTGGGACAATTTTGAAGGGTCTCTTTCTCTACTGCTGTCAAAATCATTGTCAAAAAAAAAAATTTCATTGTCAAAATCATTCTTTAATATTTTAGATGATGCCTGGTCCAGTCCATTCTTCTTCATTTATGTCCCCATTGCAGAATTCAAGTGTGTCATTATTCGACAGTTCCCAGAGTATTACTGCACCTGAAGGGGTGGTGAAGGTGGAGAGATTTCTTGTGCCTTTAGGTAGGAGCCAGGAAAGACCAAGAGTTGGAGAGTATGAGCTGCCAGGAGAGAAACAACATCCCTGGCAAGAGTTCTCAGGGTTCTGATTCATTCCTGCACTCTCATGGCAGTTTTCCAGGCAGTATTTTAATTTAACTTCTCTAGGTGAAGCTTGGCTGAGTGCAGGTGAAAGGCACTTGCTGAGGCTTCACAAGAATACATTCTTCTTTTGTTCTGTGCTCTCTGTGCCAGCTGAAAGGGGGACTTTTCTTCCCACAGTGAATGATGAACAGTAGTGCTTATATTCTGTTGAGTGCCTTACAAACTCAGATTGAGAAGCTGATGCAGGGGTACCACATTATGTTCATCCATCCTACATCCCATAATTTTTCCAAGTGACATTCCCCTAGCAAAAAAAAAAAAGGTAGAAAAGCACCTACAAGTGGCATACTTTTTTTTGAGGGGAGATAATTGAAGCCAGTTTTTAACAAGGAGAATATGTGACCCATAATTAGAACAATTAAGAAGCATAAATCTTGGTATAAAATGACAGAGCTACAGAAATCTTGTCAATTTATTCAGTCAGGTTCAAACACCTAAATGAAAACAAGAACTGACAGCAATATTTTAGAAGGCTTGATATAAATAAAATTAAAAGACTGAGTTAATATGCTAGTGCCCCTGTTAACAGTGCTTGTCTGGCACATATACAGATGAATAGATTTTTTTTAAAACCCAAACAAACTGTGTTGTCAAGCCCTCATTACTTCACAGCTTAAGCAGGAGCCAGACCCTCATCAGAGCATCACATTAAATATAATGAAGTCTTACTGGTGTAAAAATATATTTTGGAGCTAGTCATTGAAGAAAACAGCAGATAGAAAACTGAAGAATATTCCAGGCTAAATTATTTACAGTAGTTAATAAGAAGATTTTTCAAAAAAAACCTTTATCAAAGATTTCTTGGAAGCGTAGTAGAAGAGAACTGTGCATATGACTCGTGTGTGATCAAAAGCTTTTTCATATGACCCTGAATAGCCTTCCAAGGGTAACAGCTGGATTTAGATTTCATTGTATACAGAAAATCCACTAAGGCTAGAGTTGGAGGAAAAATCAATTGCTAATAGAAAATATGTGTTTCTCATAGATAATGTTAATTATCTTCAGCTTTGTTTGTTGCACAGATTTGCCAATCACACCATAAGCCAAAGTTCAAATTAATCACACAATAGGACCATGTACTTACTACTTTATAATTGCCTGTACAGAATTATCAGGTGTTAGAAAGAAGAATCACACAGACTAAAAGAGATGAAGCATGTAGAATGAAGCATTTTAACTTAGGCCAGAAATGTGCATTCATTTTCTAGTTATGTTCTGTGTAATATTTCAATTATTAGAAAACAGTCAGCATTTAGATTAAATTTTCAAGTGAAATGAGACATAAAATAAAATATTGCCATTTCTGCATCTTACATGTAAGTTCAGCATCATGCTTACATTATTTTTTCCTGACTCTCATTTAGAAGCTGCAAAATTACATGCAAAAGCAGGACCTGGTGCTTTTCTGCACAGAGAGGACCAAAAGTGTTTTTATGTATATGAGGTGTAACAGGAGGTCCCTGAGAGCCTCAGTTCCCTGCTACATGCACACACATTTTGTGTTCACATGGCAGAGCTGAGAGAGAAAGGGCCAGGATAATCCCAGGTTTTCTCCTGTATCTGGCTAAGACAAAGCAGACACTTCTAGCCCTTTCTACAGAATTTTATCATCTTCTTAGCATCAGTTACAAAGGATGCCACAATGACAAGTAGGTGAGATGTTAAGAATCACCAACACCTCCGTCTGAAGTACAACCCAGAGACATCAGAAATGCATTCATTCAAGATCCCTGCAAAGCCCCACCTAGAATATGTCAGGTTTTGGCCACTGACAGATGCAGAAACCAGTCAGACATCAACATTAGGACGGTTTGATGGCTCAGGTTCATTTGAATATTCCCAGCCTGTTTCAGATGCCTCCGCTGTGAATGGGCAAATTGTCCATTCCATTACTCACTATTGTAACAAGAAAAAAATTACAGATTTTGTATATAACAAGAGGATTCTTTACTGCTTAACATCATCTGGCAATGCAGGGCAATGCTGCTGTTCCATGTACACATTACAAGGCTAAAAATGTTTTCTCCAAGTACAAAACAACAAACAGTCTGACTGTACCAGTTGGTTACATAGGGAATCATGCAACTCCTACTATTGTAAAGATTGTTGTGAGATTATAAGATTATCAAAACACCACATGAATTAAATCTCTTGTTTCAATACATGGAAATGTATTTCTCTTTAGTGGCTCTGCAAATTATGACAAAGTATTCTGAAGCATAAACATCTGGATAACTGTAATTATTCTAAGTTTTTTCTTTCCCTTTCTGGTTGTTTACATATTTTCCCAGTCTTCCTGTGCTATTGAGTTCTTAACAATAACCACCAGGCACAAATCTAAAGACTTGTTCAACCAGTTCTCCTCCATGAGACCTAGACAGTCCAAATAATTTAAAAATATCTAACTGACTGACATAGTCTCCAACAATCTCACATTTTTCTTTAATCTCGCCTGTATCAAAGATTTTTTTTCTAGTATTACGGGGGGGGTTTGTTTCTTTCTCACTCATATTGAACATAATACTGTCTTTGACTAGAGAAAACTATTTTTCACATCATGGTTGGGGAACCAAAAAAAACCCCCACAAACAAACAAAAAAACACCCTCAGAAACCAACCAAACAAAAAAAACCCCAAGCAACCAAAACCAAAATCCTATTGGAAAATACAGCAATTGTCAATTAAATAAACTCATATTTATGGAAGCATTTGTGCATTTCTGGATCATTTTTCACCATGATAGCTGCCAGCACACAATGTTATGTTTTGCATTATTTCTCCACAATTACCACTCCATTCCAGGACAATGATATCAAAACACCTAATGTCTCCTACTATTCTGAACACAATTTTAATGTGACTGTCTCCTTTTGTGATGGAGGTGTATCAGAAACACATCTCGGGGTTTTTTTTTTTTTTTATTTTTCCAAATAAATTTGTTGTTTAGGGAAAGTATAGATGTTAGACAGTTTTCTCTCTCCAACAGACCTGAGTAGCAAGACAATGAGCCTACAGGAAGCTGGTACTCCAAGGAGACATGCTTCCTTCAACACATTCTCCTTTCAGAGATGCTGTGCTCTGTTTTTGTTGGCTGGAATGAAAAATGATAACCAAAAAACATATTACAACACTCAGAAGAAGACGTGGCTTTGCAACCTTTGTTGAAGAAACAAATTGCCAGAGCAATAATTGCCAGAGCAATTCCACAGCCTCACAGACAGGAATGAGATCTGGGTTTATTTTTGTATTTCTTGTTTTCTTTGACTTGAAATTGAGTCATCTTAACATAACTGGGATTTGTACTTTGAATGCTCCTCATGAGGTTTTGTTGCTGGATTCAATAAATCAGAACTGTCACAAAGGAGTTTGAGCATTACTGCCCTACACAACTGCATTTGTGGTATTTTATCACAGCTGGCAGTCAATCAATGGTTCTTATCTGACATTTTGGTCATTACATTGAAAGATTAAAGTGAAAGAATGTATTTCCTAATCCATTTGTATGTTTGAGCTTCTTTACTCCAGGGTATCAAATAAAATTAAAGTGGATATAAAACAGATGTCTTTTGCATTAAATGATCTGTGTGACAAGCCAACTGGTCTATAGAATCATGGTACTGATTACTCCCTTTCATTTTTGCATTCTCCTTTGTGCATTTTCTGAACTGAATTCCCAGCTGGAAAAACAATATTGATTTTTAAAATTGTGATTCAGGATGCTAACAGCAATCTGTTTGCTACAGAATTTATGTGAAGAAGCCTGTAAAGACCCATGTTAAGACATTGTTACAGAGCTCAAAGATCATGAAATCAGAGATCCCAAAATGAAAAATAAGATCTGAACAAGAAAAACTGAAGACTTGCCATCTAAGCACTGCAAGGCAAACCAAATCAATCATTTTGCCGAAGGCAGGTTTACCCAAGTACAGAGATATTGAGATATTGAGAAGCATTTTTTAAGCTTCTTCTTAAAGACCCTCAGTGCAAGGCGTGCTACAGTCTTCTCTCATGAACTGTAGTTATGCTTCAGTCACTAGCATCAGATAATAAGCTCTACACCTTGGATTAATTTCCTTTTCTTTAGTGTGATTAAGATACCTTGGAAAACAAAGCAGTCACTTTTCATGCACCTAAAGACTGTTATCAGATCATCTTTATTTAATTTCCTCTTCCTTCTGCTTAAGTGTCAGTTGCTTCATTATCCCTGGGTTATTTCAATGCCCTATGCCAAGCTCCAATAGGTCAAAGAAGACTTTAGTTAAAGTAGCAATCACCTTGAACAATCTGAACTTCTACATCTCCAGATGAAAATCAAGGCTTCTGAAAGGCTGCCTTTTTGTTTGTATAATTATACTATATTTGTATAATTATACTATTAAACTGTACATAGTTTATAATTAAACTATGTTGCCTTAGAGCAACCTGACAGGAGCCCACAAGCACTTGCTGACAGATCACAATTCTGTTCTGTACATCATGAACTTAATGGAAAAATCCCACATTAATCCTTTGATGAAAATACACAGTATACTTTGGTCCCTTTGGAGCTAACACTTCAGTAAATGTCCAAATCTATCAACCAAGTCCTTCAAATCTGTAGAGGAGTTTCCAGATGGAAATTCTCTTTACAGTTTCCAAGCTATTCATTCTTGGTTTAGGTCTCATAGGGCCTCTATGGCATCAGTACATCTCAGCTGCAGTTACAAGCATCCAAAATAGTGTGATAAAAATAATATTTTCCCCTCCTGAAATACTCCAGGTGACCCAAAGGTCATGACATCACTGAATCTCCACAATTCAGAAAGTATTGTACTGAGTAATTAAATGTTATAACTAAATCAGCCCCAATGTTTGTGAAATTAAAGGAAACTGATGAATGTAAGAAAGGCACATATCTCTCTCCATTTCTTTGTGTTAAAAATCCTGCATTGCAGCTATCCCTCTGGTTTCAGACACTGTGAGTCTACAGTGTGGTGTTGAAATTCCCTTCACAAAGTCAAGAAACAGCAATTTATGTTCTCAGGAAATGTGAGCCTTTATCTGAATAGATAAATTAATCCCTGATGCTACAATCTGAGATAAAATGAGACGGATACATAAAATCTTCTGGATGCATTTTACTGATTTTTCTTCTGATTTTTTTACTGGTTTTTCTTCTAAATATATCAGACTTACTTTTTTTTTTTTTTTTTTGGTCTGTGGTATCTTTCAGTTAAGAGTACTTGAACTAAAAACATTAGGAGAAAATTAGTCATAATACAAGTTTTACCCAGTGAACAGAATATCTTTCAGGCTACAGCCCCAATACATTCAGATAAGAATCCAAACGCACATTTCATTGTTTATTTAATTAGTTTCAAATGTTATGAGACTGCTACAAAACTTTTTTGTTCTAGAAACACATTAAGGAGATGAGATTGTTGGCTAATAAATACTGATAGCTTTTCTCTAGCTGCTTTAGTAAGGTTTGCTGAAACCATGTGGTGGCTGAGGACACTGCCAGATTCAAGAAGGAAGTCTGGAGTTTGGTTTTGCCCTTTTTTTTTTATCTCAAAAACGTTCTGGTTCTAAAAGAAGTCAATCTCCAGGACAGTTGCTTAAAGTATGCTGAAGTTTTCAGGGACATTATGTTAGCTCTGGGGTTTTTTTGAGGTTTTTAAAGGAAAAAAATGACAATTGTTGTAGAAAGTTGTCCCCACCACAGCAAGACTAAACTTCATTTCAGGCAAGCATTCAGGATCAATAACATCAAAATATTCTAAACCAAAAACTCTGATTTGAAGTCCAGATATATTTTAGTTATGTAGTTTTCATTCTATTGCACTGAGATATAAGATTACTTAATGTTATTTTGTGGAAGATTAGAACTCCACCTTACTTTTCACCATTTTCCTGAGTGAAAGCCAAACAGAGCATTTCCACCAGGCAGATTGTGAATCAGAATAAATGATCCTCCCTGAAACAATAAATTTTCATGTCAGTGAAATTAACTCACAGTATTCCAAAGGTCCTTTATTTTGGTAGCAGCTATCAATTTACCTTAATTAACACAATCTATCCAGACTGATTATCAGTCCCATGTATTTGGAAATCATTCCTAGTAATCAGTATAAAAATAGATAGTCTTTCTCTGTTCTACAATTTTTTTTCAATTAACAAAATAGTGTGATAGATTTTCAACATTTCTACAAATCCTTTTGGTACCAATTTTGGTTAAAATCTTGCATCTCTAATAGAGTTTAATGCTGTCTCTAATCACCCTATTGGGTTTTAGTCTTCCCCATTATAATCCTTGAAGAAGGATAAAATTTTTTCCACTAATTTCATTTTAAAAACACTTTTTCAAATATGCTTAATTGTATTTAAGTCAGCTTGAACCTCATCAGTGAGTTTTAAAATTGTATGCAGTTATACACATGAAATTTTCAGTGACTTTTCCAATTTATGAATTAAAAGAGGTTTGGAGGATTTTTTATTTATTTCAGGATTCGAGCCGGTGGGATATGTAACTAAGAGCAGACTTTGTTGAGCTATGTTTTTTATTTCCAGAATCTTGTCCTACAACCATCTTAATTTCCTGGATATGATGAAATTTGTAATTTTTACTGCCTACATAGTGAAGACTGTTCACACTCTGCTTGCATCGTACCAACATATTCATCGAACTGTCACACTTTAATCAAAGTTGTTTACAAAGATTCCTGTATAAATTAAAATCACTAAAGCCTTTTGAAAACTTGCTAAGTCTTTTTATTAAGGTGCATCACACTTCTGGTCAAACTCTAAGCTTTCTGCAGCTGTTACTGGCCAGGTTTCATGAAAGCCTCTGGTCTTCCTGAGGTTTCTGAAAAGTGCTCTTGGCAAGCCGTTGAATCCTCATCTCTAACCCCTACACAATGGATAAGGGAATAAAATAAAATTGAAAAAGTTCTATTACCTGACAATGTTGGGGTAGTTGGGTTTGGTTTGGGGGTTTGTTCAGTTTCTTTTTTTTTTTTTTTTCTATAAGAACTTGAAAGGAATTGAAGACTTGCTCCTCTGTAAGTGATCATCAGATCTTCTGCTGTTTCAGTCAGAAAGGCTTTTTATTCTTCTCCGGAAACTTTGCAGTCAGATCTCTAGCAATGTCAGTGAACTAACAGGAAAGAAATGGAGAAAAAGTTTTCATAATGCAGGTCCCAAAGAACTTGCCAATATACACCCACATGAAGTATCTTGATGTTAATTTACTGCAATAGTTAATCAAGTTGTATTTAACAAACAGATTAAATGGTAGAAGCATATTGAGCTTTTTTCCTGCTTCAGAAGAAAGCTGATGATCTGGGACATCTTTCAGTCACACTCATGTGTTGGAGGTAGAGATTGAGAGCAGTGTGAAATACCATCCTGGACAGGATGGTAGAGGATAAGGCAAATCAAAGAGACCTTCAGTAGAAAACAGCCATTGGCATAAATATCAGGCCTCAGGTAAGTCATCAATCATCACTCTACCAAAAATTGGAAGGCTGGAGAGAAGTATGGGAATACAGGAAAATTCCAAGCAGAAGCAGCATGGCTTGAGTCTGAAGAGCAGATACCCAGATTGCTTGGGATTGCCAGGAGCTCACAGACTAGTTGCTGTTGTACGCCTTGGAGGAAGCAGGGTCTAAGGGAAAGAGCAAGTGAATAGCTTACACTGATGTTAGAGTGGTAGGGTGTTGTAAAGATAAAAAGAAGAAGTTATATCAGAACTGGAAGGAGACAGGGCTGAAAATGAAGCACCAGAACTCTGTGTCATGCAGTACTTTCTTCTGCCAATTCTTTGTACCGTGTTTGTCTTCTGTTGCGTTGACACCATGAAGGAGTTTTTTCATACTTCACCTGACAGTTATTTTAAGCCAGTCAGTGCCACACTGTCCTGAAGGAGACACAGCAGGCAAGGAGAAGCTGAATCAATACTGCCATAGCTCTCTGCCCAGTTTGTCCCAGCAGCTGCACTCTCAGACAAAAGTTCATGTATTTGAAGTGTTCATCAAAAGGGGAAGCATTTTATCTCTGTCATGTTTGAAATGTGTTTTAACACACTGAAAAAGCCAAATTTTTTTTAAACTGAATGTTTTTGCTACCTGGCATGCAAAACTGCATAATGCTGTGTAGTGCTACCAGCTAATTTACTAGGCATTAACTGTGTTAGCTAGCTCAAAGTTCTCTACAGTAAATAAAGCTGGACAGTCAGTAAATGTAGCATAAATAATGTTATGCTGCAATCTTTTATCATATTTTATCCTTATCAGTCCACAACCAGGAGTTGTATCCTTTTCTGAATCCTTTCTGATTTGAGTATTAAAGCAGAGTTTAAAATGATGGTAGAAAAATTTGCTCTGTTTTTCCAGCCCATTTTTAAACACTGAAAAGTCACTATTGCTTCCTGCATACTAGAAAGATGTCCAGGAACAGCAATGCAGTTGAAAGTGAATGCAGAGCAGCAGTTACATGGACAATTGTTCATCACAGCCTGAAGAATACCAAAGGCTCAACTAATGGGTTGATGAACCTCTGCTTTTCACACTGACTCCAAACTATGAAACAGGGCATGAATAAGTAACCAGTGGAAAATGGTTGTCTTTTGAGAAAGCCCAAGCCTATACAGACATTAAGTTTTGCATTTCAATTAGTTTTTAGACTGAAAGAAACTTTATATTTATTTGATTCAGCCTCCACCTTGTCTTCTTCATACATCTCCTAGGAAGCTAAGTAGTGTCAGTTTTCCCTCTCTTTTTCTGCTGGTGTGATCTCGTGAGATGGGTCTTAGATAAGTGTCAAGATAGCGAGAGAGAGAGGTGTAAGCCTCCTACTAGAAAAATTTCATGATGGAAGATAAAACTTTTAATAAATGTTTACTTGCTTCAAAATAGGGACACATTAAGTCTTACCCTAACTTTCAATTCCTTCAGAAAAGATACAACTGAAAAGCAAATTAAAAATAAATAAAAGCAACACATACATAAAGGGAAAAGAATTTATGAATGGCTTGCAGTAAGTTTTAAGGAAAGGAAAATACTATGTAATATCACAATACTATGCAACTCAGCCTTGTAATGCAAATCATATTGGTTTTGAGCTCCATGACACAGAAACAACTGTCAGACCCAGTCAGATTTACAGATAAAAGCAAGAGCTACCTACTAGAGCAAAGAGGTGGAAAAATATCACACTTTTCCCTGAAAATATGAAAGATGCTACTTTGCCTTGAAAACAAAGTTTCTTTAATTGAAATTAATAATTTATCATTGTCTTTCTATAATTCTTTGTAACACTCTGTAGCGAGCTCCATTGCTTTGAACTTGAACCAATCCCATATAAAATTACACAGGAGCAGGAATATAACTCTATAAATCAATGTCTGCAAAATTTGCCAGCTTCTCAGTTTCTTATTTTATGGAATAATATCTCAGAACATCTGATTTCTTAATAATTCCCCTTTTCCAAGAATATTAATTCATTTTGTTTCCCTCAAAGGAATTAAACTCAAGTACAATATTGTAGATGGGTGTGTGATCCACTGCCTATATATTAAAAAAAAAACTAGGAAGGAGGATGCAATTTTTCTGACTCATCTATTTCCTATTAGGCATTTGCAAACATCAGCTTCAGTACACCTGCTCTTTTTGAGAGTGAAGTATGAAGTCAATGGGACTTCTTAGCTATATAAGAGTATTTTCTGAATAAAAGTGCCATCAGGGTCCATTTCTCTATTGTCATTGCTATTAAATTACTATCATTCACAAATATAAATTTCAACAATCAGTCTTGCAACAGGAACAGATTAAATATCTTTAGATGGAAGTGAAACTCATGAGTTAATGAGTCATTTTAACATGAGCTCCCATTCACATTGATTTTGTGTCTCACTGCCATAGAAATAGGTTCTGCCAAGATGTGTCTGTTTGGACCAGCTGTCTCATTGCTTATAAAACACATGTTCCATTAAAAAGCAGATTTTTGCTGATCCCATTCAAATACTCGTTTCAAAGTTGGTCCTAGAATTCTTGTATTCCCTGTTGCTGTAACAAAGGAGCAGATGACAGACTGTGAGTCTATTTCTTCCCTATTTTCTACTGAAGAGATTATTTTGATCAAAGAGCAAGATTCTTTATAAATATCAGATCAGGAACCAGCTCAGATATTAGTTCTTGACCTTGTACAAGGCCCTTGCAGAGACAGTTGTGCTGCATTGATGCTGTGGCTGCTTTCTTTTGTTCTGTGTCCCAAAAGGTCTCATACCAAGGAACAGACCCTTACAGAAAAACCAAGAGAGTAGGGGATGAAGTGCAGTGATGGCCTGGAGACCACCTCCTTATCAGACTAGTGCTATAAGAGCAGATTTCTGTTGGGATGAAAGTGGAAGTTGCTGATGATTCTGACCTATTGTATGCAAGTTAACATTTCAGGAGATGAAACATTTAAATTCAAACAGAAACTCTCAGAGTTATCTGAAACTCTAGTTCTACAGTTCCAGATGCCTGTTGCTGAGACAAAGCATCCTGCTATCCACAGGCTTAAATTACATTTAGATGATATATATATATGAGTAAATTACATTTACTAATCGTATTGTAGTATCATATAATGGTTTGTGTTGGAAGGGATTTTAAATACCTAATACCTTAAATACATCTAGTTCCACCCCCCTGCCACAAGGACACTTCCCTCTACACCAGGCTGATCAGAGCCCCGTCCAACCTGGCCTTCCAGATTTCCAGGGATGGGGCACCCACAGCTCCTCTAGGCAACCTGTTCCAGCGCCTCACCACCCTCATAGTTAAGAATTTCTTCCAGATATCTAATCTGAGTCTACTAATTTTCAGCATAAAACCATTCCCTCTTGCTCCATTTCTAGATGCCCTTGTAAAACTTCTCTCTCCAGTGCTTTTGTAGCCCTGCTTTAAGGGCTGGAAGGTGCTCCCCAGAGACTTCTCCAGACTGAACAACATAAACTCTCTCAGCCTGTCTCCCTCCATAGGAGAGATGCTCCAGCCCTCTGAGCATCTCTGTGGCCCTTCTCTGGACTCAATCCAACAGTGAATGTCGTGCAGATCTCAAGCAGAATTTCCAAGCCGGAATTATTGAATAATCACACTTACAAATCAGAGTGATAAAAACACAGCTTTTTAATTTGACACTCAAACTTCATCACCTAGACTGTTAAATTTGCTTTGTCTGAGTTCAGAGTAAGCTTTCTGCCCTGGAATAAATTAGTGCAGCTATTTACTTTGGGTTTTTTCCATGTTGCAGTACAGCTAAATATATATCATCATTGAGATACTCTATTCTGCCAAATGGAGCAGAGCGGAGAGCACTCACTGCAGCTAGGATAATTGTGAGTTTTTTATTATTTAGAATGTATCCAGAATAGTTTATGGCTGGCTACAAAAAATGTGTAGGGTAATAAACCTGTTTTAAAAAGTCACTGCTTTTTAACTAATAATATTAATAATTGAGAACATTAATAGGACATTGTAGCAAGACTCTCAAGAGCCAGGAAGTCCTGGAAAATTATTCATTTAGTTTTTGCAGTAATTTAGTTAATTAGATTCTCTTTGCTCTACTTAATTTTTTTTCTAAAAAAGATTTTCTTTCTGGTTAAATTAATTCTTTACATAAATATGAGATATTAAGAGCAGAAAAAATGTATTTTCCATTAGAAATTCATATTCAGTGTTAATGAAAATGCTTTTTTATTTGAAGAATAAAATATACTACTTTACCATCATGATCTTACAAATAAGTGGGTTGTGAAAAAATTAACTATTCAATAAAAATAAAATGAGCAGACTTTTTTTTTCTGCTTTATAGTGGTATGTGCTTAACCTAGTAATATATTATGGTCATTTTTGTTATAGAAAAATTGAAAAAAAACCCAAATACTTATCAGTTCATGCTTGTGCTGAGCTTCTGAGAGTGTTGATCTTGCTATGTCCTCTGTGAAGATACCCACTTGGATAACTGAGCTTGGTTTATTTTTGTGATCTTACCAAGAAACCCCTTGAAAAGCCAATCTTACCCAGAGATTTTCAATCACAGTTATATGCAGAGCAAATTACTCAGAAAACTGACCAAGATTAATTTTCTCTAGCAACTTTTTGAAAGGTTTTAAGAGAAGGAGACAAGATTTGACATTGTGACCTATTTACCTACTCACTGCTGTTTATTACTTGCTGTTTATTTTTATGCATATTTCCATCTAGAAATTGTGGCTTAATTAGCAAAAACGTTTGCTTGGGAATATTACTGGATGTTCAGATTGTGTGGGAAAGAATGTCTCACACAGATGTGCACATGTGCTTGGAGAGAGGCTCTTCCTCCCGTCTGTGTTATCACAAGGCTTACAGGGCACAGCTTTTGTGTGAAGGAAAACTTTAGGAAAAAATGAAGTTCCAGGCCTTCATGTCTATCAAAAAAGTAAAGTTTAGGCATTTCACCTGGTGGAATCAACAAAGAAAAATATTGTATTGCCATAATAGCAACACAATGGCCATCTCTGTCTTTCAAAGCAAAAGTCCAAGGAGAAGGAAGTTTGACATCTTACACCAGAGAGTGGGGTGGAAATGTAGGCTGCTGAAAGATGTGGTCATCCTATCATCATCCTGAGGTAATTTTTCCAGGAACAAAAATGTTTCACATGTTTTGTTATTATATTTCAATTTAGATTGTTTTCAAAATATTCTTTTAAAGGAAGACTGATGGTTTAAAATTTTTCATATTGCTGAATTAACAAGCAATGAACACTATTAAAGCTTGTTTTTTTACCAAATACAGTCATTGTTTAAAATCTCTTGCCTTGGTGCACTTTTTTGAAAAAAATGAAGGAAGATAGAGGTTTGCTTTATGACTCCTGTCCCCTTTTCCTCTTCAGGGTCAGACCAACAGCTTTACGGGTTTCATATGCATTGTTAGTAGGAAGTAATTTAATGGGACATTTGAAGCTATAGCAATTGCTTTTAATACAAAGGGAAAGGTTTTATTGAAAAAGAAATACTAAAATCAATATAAAAGAAATAAGCAAGGTGAAAATAAATTAAAACTGATATTTGTAGGTTGGAGATAAATGAAACAATTGGTTTCTAACACAATTTAATGTAGACAGAAAAAGAAGGTATATGAGGAAAATTTTTTCAAGTATATCAGAAGACAAAAAACAGTGACTTGGAAGACTTGATTCCTGGAAAAATAATATGAAATAATATAACTATCTAAAAACAGACGGAAAATCCTTTTCACCTGGACTCATGCTGGCTATAAAAAGTACACTGAACCCATTTCTACTGTGAGTCTGGAAAAAGCAGATAGAAACCAAGAACATATAATCCAACAGTAAGAAAGAAAGAAAAAAAAACCAATAGTCAAGCATTGTGAGAACATATATCAAAAGTATGAAAACTTATATACTTCTGCACAAATCAGTAAAATCTTCACAATTTGCTTTTCCAGGTTCTACTGTCCAAATATAGAAGAGAAATTGTGTCTGTAGCCACAATACTATAAAATGTATGATCAAAATACACTGTCCTGTGAGAAATTCAAATGAGGATATAAAGTGCATGGACTTTTACATTACAAAAAGCCTGAGACTCTTACACTCTCTGGAACAGAAAAGCTGAAATATATAATGATCTATATCAAATATTGTATACTATTATCTAGTAATACCAGTGCTATGCAATCATGTAAAATTTGTCATCTGGAATGTATGTCCAAGTGTGGAAACAATCAGATCAAATTTTTCAGGATTTAATCTTTACTTTTAGTTAAAACTTAAGAGTTAGAAATATAAAAGGGGCAAGTACGACCATCGAAGGAGGGTGTAAAATGGTGAAGACTGTATTTTCAGCCTACTCTATAAACAGATACACAATACAGTGTCTTATGAATTGGTCCAGTTTAAAAAAATAAGTAAATACAAATGTGTTGGTTGGTTGGTTGGTTGGTTGGTTGGTTGGTTGGTTGGTTGGTTTGAGCTTTTAAAAATACCATATAAATTTTTTCTTCTCTAGAGTCAAAAAAAACCGCTTACTTATCCAAGGATTTTCCAACAGACATGAATCCCAAAAATTTATTCTATTCTATACTGATCTTCTCCAAGCACTATCTGAATCTTTACACATTTCTAGCTCCTCTTGTGTCTCTCTGACAAATGTCATACTGACAAAACAAAAGGAAAAGAGGGTTGTCTGATTATGATACTTCATGTATATTCTTCTTTTTAGTGTATAAGTAAAAGCTCATTTTTAGGAAGACAAGTCTCCCAAGACTCTTTTCAGATTTCTTTTAACACTGTAAATAAAACTTTTGCTATTCCTAAATTTGCAGACCTATGAGGTCTTGACAACTGTACCCAGTTAATTATAAGCCCAAGAACATAAACTTTAAATGATCATTGTGTAGAATCATATCAGTCCTAAATAATAAATCTATCCTTATCCATATAAAAGATAAATATATCTCTTTCAAAAAGTCATTGATGAAGGCAGAAAGACAATATTGCTTATATATTTGACATTTCATATGCAGCATATTATTTACAATATTATATTTTGTAGCATATGAAAAAATTATGCCTTGGTAATTTTGAACAACAACATGCCTTTCAAGTCATCTGTCCAAGGAATAGGAGAACCTACCAAAGCATTTCCAATTTTCCCAGATTTACAATGCCTTAGAAAAATTTCTGAAGGTATTTTCAAAATTAAGTATTTTTGTCTGTCAGATGAGTTTTAACTGGCATCATAAAGAGATTTGTTGTTTAGGTACTTTTGCAACTATTTTTATAAGTGCATTAATTTTCACAGTATTAATAAATTTTTATTACCATTTAAAAATTGTATATATTCTCCGTCATGTTTTGATGTGTTATGTTTCTGTGTTTGATTCCCATTTCAGCTCACTCTAGTTCTTTATTTAGCTGTTTTCTGGGTATTTTGATTTTTAATGGAAGCACATAAACTATTGCAAGTCTTTGATAAAAGGTTTTCTTGTCAAATTAAGATGAACTTCTCTTTCTAATAGTCAGCTGCTCATTTTTTCCCCCTTAAGGAAAAAACAACTCTGCCGTTTGACACAAAGCTGTTGAAAAACAAAATTAGGTGGCACAGATATTTTTATAATAATGTGGTTTATTGTTGAAGTGTTTTTCCTGGTAAGGATGGCTGATATAAGGGTGATTATTTCATTCTAGATTGAAGAGTCCAATCTGCTGGGATCTTTTACTATCAAAATTAGATATGAATCTCATAAGAATGCTATCTTTGCAATGAGCTTTGATTTGTTGGTGGTCTTTGCAAATGAAATATGAAAAAGTATACTCTTCTCTTATATAGTTCACTTCTAAGCACCCATGATTTTGAAAACACAAGCAATACATTAACACTTGGTCCCTGGACTTGTGTTTGGAAGCTGGTACACCTTCTCATTCAGCTAAGACCTTGATAAAACTATATACCTGTGAACAAAGCCATGCCTTGAAAAGCCATTTCCTTCTGTGAATCCTGTCTCTGGCTTTCCATTGGTGCTCCCTGAGAGTAAAATTTTGTAAGCACCACTAGGGTACTTTTTCACGGTCCTTTTAGGAAGCTTGAGTTCACAATGCATGGGAATTGCTGTCTCAGGACAATTTCAAACTGGAATTCTCATTTGTGGCCAAAATTCCGTAGGAGAAAATGTTTCAAATCAGAGCACTGATTTGAAACTTCAGAATCATGATGTGTGTCCTTGGAGTTTGCACTCAGGTTCCCTGCAAAACATGCATTGGTTTCCTTGGGTGTATAGGAGGCAGATGGTAAAGGTTCACTTTCATGGCTAAGAGGGTTCAGTAAACACACAAAATGAGATATCATCAAAAGCTTTCCTTTTTTTTCCAGATCACTTGTCTGAATAAGGCAAAATATTTTCTTACAGGTCTCCATCACTCTTCTTTTTCCATTCTTCTACAATCAAGAGAGTATCAAGGAAAAGTGTTCTGAGATCAGAAATTCTCTTTCTGCTTGTCCACTCAGGCTCACACAGAAGATCAAATCCCAAGAATGAGCACAGTGAAAAGGACTGATTTGATGGGCATCTGACTCAGTTGTTTAGGATTTATTGTGCTTGGAACATATTTTATTTTTAAAATAATTAGGAATGTTCACAGTTTAAAATTTAGTCATTTATATGGTTAGGAAGCAGCTGACCAGCAACTTTAAATTTACTAGTGCCCAAATATTAGAAGCACAGAGCTAGAAGCAGACAATTGTCATTTAAAGTAGATTCCTGAAATATTAAGGTGCTGCATGTTTACACCATGAAATGCTGTTAATTCTCCATTAACCCTCAATGGATTATCCACATTATGGATTTACTTGGCCATGATTTCTCCCAAGGCACCTGTCTGGAGCCCAATATTGCCAATAATGTAACATAAAGTATATATTGCTGCAACTAGACCCAACTGTGCAATTTATGATTAACATCTATTACACTTAACAGTTCATGTGACCAACATATCTATAATTAAGTGATTCATTTTGACAATAAATATGTGTAGCTTTTAGCATTACACATAATTAGGGCCACCATTAATACTAGTTCTTCTGGTTTATTTCCACCTCTTATTTCAGAGTAGCTGGGTAAGTAGATCTCATCCCTTCAGTCTAAGGTTAGAGGTTTATGTTATTAAATAGCCAGTTCAGAATCAGCTCCTCTCCTGTACACCTAGGGATTTCAAAAGATTTTCCATATAAGAGATGAACTAGGAAAATAAAAATGACCACACACTCCAATGACTGTAGAGATTTTCTCAAAACAGACCAGAAAAGGTGAGATGTACTAAACTGAGGTAAATGCCACATCCTAATGTTTTTGACCATCACTAGTCTTACATTACACCTGTTATTTTCTCCAATAAAGTGGCACATTGAGTTTAATTCCAGTGAAAATGTTACATGCTTTCTAATGAGATAAGGTAGAATTGGTTAGTCATCAGCTTTGTTTTGAGAACGTACAAGTACACACCACATTTTTTAGACTGAAACACAACTTTTCTATTTTTATGCATAATTTAGCACATATTTCACCAACATCTGGCTTTACTTTGCTTTAAATGGGTTAAGACATTTTAAGACTAGCTGTATTCTCTTCTTCTTCCTTGTATTCACCAGAAGTTTCCCTGGGACATCTTTATTTATTTAGTGAAATTATTTCTTGCTAGATCTGACATAATTCATCACCCACAGCAACATCCTGCAGATGATTTAATGGAATCTCTTTTTAAAATTCAGTAATAGGCTCTGCATTCATTATTAGTATGTATTTAAACATACTCCCAAGTTCACAAAGAAATGCAGAGAAAGCACTGAAAAATTGGATAAATATTAATGTTTATATAAATTCCTTCAGCTTTTGTCCATTGCCTCATTGCAGAATGCCAAATTTTTATGTCATCAAAATTTCAAGCCAGCAAAACTGTCAAGAATTTAGTTTGAATTAATCAAAAAAATTCCTGTGGTCTCAGTCAAGCAAAACCACAGTAGAGCAGCCCTTGTGGGGCAACTCTTAATGTGAAAGGGGGAACACGTTTATTATACAACCGTCCTCCCACCTGTGCTCTGAAACACAGAATGTGTCAGGCAATCAACGCAACAGTGACCTACTCTTTTGTTCCTTTCTAAAAGCTGTCATTTCCTCTGTAGTGGCAGACCAAATGCATGCACAGCCCTGGGAAATTATGTACTGATACTTCCTTGTTCTGCATGGGTGGAGCTGCTTTTACCCTTACGGTTTTCCTGGCAGGTCCAACAAGTGCAGTTATGTTATGGAATGAGCACTATCCATGGGAGCAGCTGTCCCTGTGCTCTCTGTCACACCCAACAGCATCATTCTTTTGCACATAGTGATCCCCACAGGCTTTTAGCAACTGGCAATACAAGATTTCATGTAATGGAATTACAACAGTCCCATGCTTTTGTTCAGTGCCACGTTCTTTCACTTACAATAAAGATAGGAATAAATGTAATGATGACAAGAGAGCTAAATCTGTATTAAATACCATCTATCTTTAATGTTCTTCTCCAAGATAAGCTGAAAAATAAGCAACATAAAAGTACTAAAAATATTCTTATTCTATATGAGTCATCATATACTACACGTAGGTATAACTTATGTAAGTTTGTGATATTGTATTTAGATAAAAGTGAATTTCCTAATCCAGTAAGCACAACAACCAGCAAGATACTATGAAAAAGAAGGGAACTAGAAAGCAGCCTAATTACTAGCCAGTTGTTTCTTTCAAAATCACATTTTGTGTTCATATACAATTTGCAAAATATATTTTTGAATAGTGAGGAATTTGACAAATGTTTTGTTACCTCTCTCTGTTGAGTCAAAACCAATACTGAATAGCACTTTTCCAGTGCCTCTAATGTTGTACCTCTTTTTCTTTTACAGTTTATGTGAAATACAGGGAGCCATTTCAATTCCAAACCTAATTCTAATCTGTAGGCCAGTCAATTTTAATATATCTTTTTTCCAATAACTCTCTCACACCAAGCATCCAATATCCATCATTTTTTGTGCTAAAAAACAACAGATGTTTTAAAACCCTACAGCAAATGCTTAAACTTCCAAATGAGAACTAAAAATAAAGGCAATCAAAACACTTTGGAGGATTTAAATTATACATAAAATATAAATCCAAGGCTCATGGTCATGCAAACTAAACAGTCCCTTTATATTCTGTTGTCTGTAGATGCAGGCAGGTTACAGAGCTTTTTCCAAACAGGACAGATTTCAGAAACAGAATCACAGTGTGAACCCAAGTTGAACATCCTTATTTGATATTACTGTGCTGAAGGCAAGCTATCTGGAATGTCAAAATACCTCAATGCATAAAAAGTGCTTGTATGTATCTTCTAATGATAAATATACTGTTTGCTAATCCCTGAAGTTACCACCCTCTTCATAGCTGCAAAAAGCTGCAGCTTAGTCCTCATGAGAGAAGGTGGCAAAACCCCCATCTCTTACTAACATTTACACTCATGCATCCATTTATGTACATCTCAGTCTGTCTTGGGGCTGCATATGGGTAACCAAGTTTAAGAGGACAGCATTTGTAGAAAATGCCCAGATGAAGGACTTTTATTTGCCAGAAATTTCTCTTTGGATCAGTAGCTACAATACAGCAACAGAGAGAACTACCTATTCTCGAAAGGGCAGCAGATGAGGGTCCTTCCCACATGTAAATGTAGCTTCTGTGGTAAAGTAATATATGTGTATCATAAACACTAATTTTAAGGAAGACATTTGTACAGTTTTCAGCACTCCTATATTTTCTCATCATGTCCCTCAGCTATGCGTGGAGGTTTTTTTCCCCTGTTATTTGGAAACAGATGTAAGAAACAGTAAAAATTCTCTCTACTGAAGATTTAGAGGGTGAAATGCATAAACTGATTTTTAGGATCCTAAAAGTGATTTTTAGGCCTGTCAGTTCCATGTTTATGTGTAAAGACTATCTCAATAGTGCTACTTGAGAGACTAATTTTGACACAAACAGTCCATTTCCAGAAATCAAGGTAATTATATCATGATAGGACATATTGCATGAGTCTGATGAATAGTACTTGAATAGCATAAAGGAAATTTGGTGAGATAAAATAAAAAATGGTTGCCACATTAACATAAAGGTAAGGATGATTGATGAGTACCTGCCATGGATAGAAACAGAAATTCTTTGTACTTTACAAGGAAATATGTATTTCTGGGTATAGAAGTTCAATAGATTAAGGCTTTTTTCAGAGTGGTATCTCCTGCCTACCCAAAGGAGGAAGGGAGATGATTAAGTCTACGGTTTTTCTTTATAGCAAGTAGAATTAGTCAGAGCACTCTGCACAGTGTATTATATATTTCCAGTGAAGGAGGAATACAGGGAAAATATCTAACAAGTCCTTGGATTGTGTTAGGGACAATGATGTGACTGACACATTTCACAAATACATTGTGAAACTGAGTTTAATAGGCCCAGACTGTCAGAGAGCACTCCAAACCAGTGACTTGAGAAAAGTGCACAGAACAGGAGGGTGCATGCACTATGAACAGCACATCTCAAAGGTCCTGCAGAAAGAAATCAGTTTATTCCTTGTGCTTACAGTCTTAGAGCAAGTTAGAAGAGCCATATTACCAATCACAGAAATACTGCTACTTTACAGATTTCATTCCCCTATGGACAGAGGTATCCCACAGAGAAACCTTGGCTCATAGAATATATTCTTCCATTCTGACATCTGAAGCCCATATTTGATGCCACATACTTAGGATTGGGACCTTTTGTTTTGTATTTCTTTTCTTTTCCTAGTGTTTTTCCAAAGAGTAGTGCTTCTACTAATACAAAGTACTAGATGGCAGCAAAATGCTTTTAAATACCTATTGACCATCATCATAGACTGTATCCATTTAGCACATCCTATCTGTGCTCACACTCTCAAAAGAGCATATTACTCTCACTGTTGTATTCTTGGCTCCCTGTTTGGTGACCTCTCTCTCCTCCTGCACCATTCTTATAGCAGTCAGAGCATCACAGACAGAGTTTGAATCATAAGGATCGCAGTGCTGAAAAAGTGATGCATTGTATGAGACACCTTTAAAGTGATCTTTCTGTGCCACCACATCAGGCCAGCTTCAGCTGCCACTTTGAGATCCTGCACTTCAAGACAAAGTGTGAGACAGCAGGAAATATCAATCTAGAAATCAGTGCACTGGATCAAAATACATGAACTTAGGGGCAGCAATGAAGGCTTTAAGTGGGCCAGCATGACCTGCAAAGGACAAGTACATAAAAAGTAACTAGAAAAAGGCAAGGGAAAAAATTTCTCTCTTATCTACTCTGGATAAAAAAGGAACCCATGGCATTACAGTGCAGCAGAGCTGAAAACAGGGAAAGCTTTACAAGTGTAGGGATACCTTAGCACTGAAAAGCTGGAACATGCAATCATAAAATTTATGCAATTCAAGTTTAAACAAATTCCCACTGTCATGCTTCAGAAGTACATACTTTGTATGTAGAAGACCAAAAAAAGTCCTGTGCATCTCTCAACCCTGGCAGAGAACAGTTAGAAGAGGTTTTCCCCATCAGGGGAGCCTCGGGGGCCCATTGTAGCCACTCACAGGGTCCCACTCGGAGGAATGTGTTATCTACAGAATGCCTTGAATCCTATACACATTGGATGAGGCCAATCCAGTTGTGGGTGAAGACAGTTTTACTCTTCAGTGTTGTCTGCCTCTGGCAAAGGAGGAGAGTTAAGGCAATGTAAATAATCTGTGTAAAACTGTCAGCATGCTAAAATCACCACAGAGAACAAGCCATCAGTGCTGAATCACCTGGCTGCAGATTTCACAACTGATTAATGAACAAGAGGCAGGGCATCACATGTTTGTGGCTCATGCCCATCTGTTACTTCTGTGTAAACAAATGCCTACAGACAAATTTTTTCCCCCTAAATTTGTGATTTTAGAGGCTGTAGAAACTGACAAACATATTTTTGTCACTTTATTCTTCATGGGGTCTTTCTATCTGACAATAACAATGAGAGGTAAATGGCAATCCCTCCAGGTAACTGAGATCAAGTGCAAAGTCTTTGAAAGATGAAAAAAATCTAACCCCACAAAGGCTGCCAGTACAGCTTAGGAACAGCACTCCTACTCTTCAGTCTTATTTCAGATCCTGATATCTGTGTGATGGAAGTTGGTCCAGAGTCTGGGAAAGAGCATGGCAAGTGCTGGAACACCTAGACTCCCTTTCTGGTTTATTGCTGATTTGCTTTCAAAAAAACAAAGTATCTGTAAATCCAAGAAGCCATGAGAATTCCCATGTAAAGTGTTTGAAAGCATGAAGGGAGCTGC
Organism: Haemorhous mexicanus; assembly: GCF_027477595.1. Lineage (NCBI taxonomy): Eukaryota > Metazoa > Chordata > Aves > Passeriformes > Fringillidae > Haemorhous > Haemorhous mexicanus. The sequence continues at coordinate 54,313,539 of NC_082343.1, forward strand.
AGAAATAATAGCAGAATGAGCTTGGTGATATATATTACTGTTCCCTGTGGAAAGGAATCAGGAGCTGCTTCTCTGTGTTGTGTGAGGCACTTCACCATTAGGAAGGTCATTCTTTAGGGCCAGTGGCCAAGGATCCTGGTGTGGAAATATTACTGTATTCCTGCACAGCTGTGAAGCTTCAAATAATACTGCTGTCCAAGCTAGGCTGAAAGCAAAGGCCTTGAAATTGCAGCAGGTTTAACACATGGAGCACTTGCTATTGGTGAGGTCAGTATAATCTTTTTTTTCATCTTTCCTATCCTCATATTTTTTTCCATACAGGAAAAATAGTGGTCCCTCATGGCTGTCAAAATTAAGGTGGTTCAAGGTTGGTTCAAGCCTGCCTGAGATTAGGCAGACATGCCTTGTCATTTCCAAGGCACTTTGCATCAGAAAACATTCCTGGCCTATAAAAATACAATTCAGGTCTCAAATTCTTTCCTACTAATTCATTCAGACTGTGCCCATGCTTTAACTAAACTTACATGTCAGAAGTAGGGGAATGCAATTATACCTTCATCTCTTCTCTCTTCTCTTCTTTCCCATCCATATCTTACCAGTTTTACAAGACATTTTAGTGTTAAAAGCAGAAAACATAATTTTGAGGAACTTGTGTAGAGGAACTTACCTTCCTTTCTCACAGACAAGATTTCCTTACCAGCTCAATCCCAAGTTTCCCACAGGAGTCTCAGATGTCCAAATCCTTAAAACTGTTTAATCTTGTAATAACTGAATATATAAACAACAGCTTAAGGTAGTCCCTCCATGGAGGGACCCTGAACAAAGAAAGCCTTGGACATACCCTCTCAGTCCAAGTTTGAGAATTTCTGGGGGTCCTGTCTCTCACTGGCCCACTCACCTGGCTGGGCCACAGGTCCCTGTGTCCTTTGTTCTGGAAAGGGTCAGCACTTCATGGCCTCTTGCCTGGGGCTTCCATCACGCAGAGCTCAACCTGCAGCTACTCACCAAGATACCTGCCCTGAAAGAAGTCCTCAACAAACAGGACAAAAACGTTTTAAAATTTTGATGGGTTTTTTTGTTGTTGTTTTTGTTGTTGTTGGTTGGTTGGGAGTTTTTTTGTATGAGGTTTTTTGTTGTTATATCTGTTGTCTTAATTAACAAAAATATTGTTTACATAATTATTTTAAAATCTTCCCAAGGGTACGGAGTCTCTAGAGAGATTACAAAGAAGGGTAATCTCAAGTAAAAGACTGAAGTGACTTGCTCTCACAGAATGTCTCTGGGGACAGCCTACACTTACCCAGCAATCTGAAAAGAGCTGACACATTTTCTTGGATGACATAGAAATGAAGAAATAACTCTTTGACTGACTGCCTCCTATTTTTTCTTCACAGCCAAGCAGAAATCATGTGACTGCTTCAGACACATTTGATGAACAGAACTAGAGCAGCTGTTTCATACACATTAGGCATCCTTCTGACATGACTCCCTGCCAAGACACAAACTTTACATGACAAACAGAGTAAAGTCAATTAGAAAAATCTGTTTGAAAAAGCTTAGACTGTAGTAACACCCAAGAAATTCAAAAAGTAAGTAAATTTGCCTGGTATATATGTAAACCAAAGTCTACTGGAAGAGAAAACTGGAAAAGAGAGACTTCAGAACACATCTTTTAAAGGAATTTAAAGAATAACTTCTTCCTTAGAGCCTTAATTGCTTGGATGTGAAAAAAAGTCAGTAAATAAATCCCAACCCTTTCACAACATAAAAAAAACCTTGGGAGTGGAGGAAGAGCTGTTGAAACTTTGATTATGTCTTCTCCTCTAACTCTTCATAATAACCAGAGGAGAATAATCAGAGGAAGAATACAGACATTGTGGAGGAATCCTGTGGGTTTTTTGCTAGTATGGAAAAAAGGCTGTATTAAAAAAGTGAGTTAGTAATACACATAGAAGGTAAAATGCACTGCATTATCTTCTCTTGTCCAGCAGCAGGACTTTATTTTTTTTATTACTTAGGTTAGAGTATTTTTAAATGAATTTGGTAGTACACATTCAGATGTCAAACTGAATAATGGGCCCTTGAAAGGCATTTTCAGTCATATTTTACTCATTCAATATATTGGTTTCTTTAAATAATCACAAAATATTTATTTCTAGAAAGAGAGTTAAAACTGGAACGGGATGAAGTGGACAGCCCTGTAAGAGAATACAAGGGAGGTCCAGGAAGGACAGATTGGGAACCTTGCCTGTCTGCTGTCCCAGTGCAGCTGTAGCAGATGCCCTGCTGAAGGTTTATCTGCATCCCAAGCATTCCTGTAGATATAATAGGTAACAAGAGACACAGAGAAAAAAAATAAGAGAAGCAACAAGAGAGTGTCTGAGGACAGAAAACAGACAAAAATTAAAGGACACAAGCTGTATCAGTCATCATGTCCTGTTTCAAAGAAGATGGGAGTGGGAACATCTCAGCTAATTCAGAGAATGTAGGTGTATGTTTTTTCTACTCTTCACAAGTAGTAACGCCAATAAGCCAAACAAATAGAAAGCAAAAATTAGTTTGAAACAGGATTTAGTTTCATAATTAAAAGTAGTGCTAAAGTTTTCAAAATATTAATCACAGAAAATGCAGCTTTTGGACTGGACTATTTAATGACAAATCCTTCTTCATACCCCAAAATTTGAAGATCTTTGTTCTTAACCCAAACTCAGCTTCATTTTTTGCAGGTCATGTTCACCTTTGTCTAAAAAGAAAATAAATAGTTCTGCAATGTCTGGCAGGTTTTTTGTTATTTAGTCCAATTGCACCTGAAACTCAGACAAATATAAATAACTTCAACAGCTACTTTTCAGATTCCCCAACAAAATTATGTATCTACTTTTGCACAACATCTTATTTGGAGATCCATCGCATTTTAGGAACTCAGAATTAACTACTTGGTATTGCTCTATCAACACATAGTTTACTGCAATTATTGGCACTGAGGTTGAATTTATACTTGTGCATGAATTCTGAAATTCAAATGCAGGTAAATATCAGGAACATTTTAGTTATATAATGACATATAATTTTTCCTCCTCCAGACCTATCTGCACCATGAAAAGAGGTCCCATGTTTCACCAGGGATAATCTATGCCTTAAGAATTAGTTCATTCAGAAGCTCAGTCCATTCCGTGTGTTTTGTTGTTATGATCACCAGAGGGAGAAGTAATTTTATTCTCTTCCCAGAACACAATCATTTCATTCTCCAAACTGCCTTCATGCTTGTCACCAGATTTTGAAATAGAGATGCTGCTCTTGTCCTCAGCTGAGTCATTCGAGACTACAGGAATGCAGGGAAGATTGCTTCCTGCCTTCAGCTGTAATGGAGTTTGTGGCAGCACAGCTGGGACAACATATTGAACATTTACAGCAGACATTTATTTTCTTCTGGATTAATTTTTTTATCCTTGGTATATGTCTTTGGTCTTCTATGCTATGTTGAAACATCAAAACAAATATAGAACTTTATTGATTTCCCATGAGGTAATTCTAAATTCATGATGCCCACATGCTAGAGTTGATCATTTTACAGCCCACAGATTATTGCATAAAGTCAAGATTTTTTTAAGACTGCATGCTCAGGAGACGTTATATTCAAGCCAAACACTCTTTTCTTAATTTATTATAGTCGTACTTTCAGCTTTTCATGATTGTAGTATAGCAAAGACAATCATATGCAGAGTTAAAAATTAAAGTCTAATTCTATATACCTTTACTTAAATCAATTAATGCTTCTATCTTCCTATGTGTGAAATAAATGATTTTACACCTAGTTCTGAAGGAAAGAAAAAATATGGCAACCATAAAATTCTACTAACCTGAGTTGTTAAGCTGGAAAAACAAACCTCCTTTCATCATTTAACATGTGAAGGTACTACACTACTTTGTCCACCAGGACTCTGAGTTTATTTTCTGGCCTCAAGAGAATACTGTCTCAGAAAAAAGTATTTTATGCCTGAGCATAAAGTCAGTACAAATTTACTAGGGCTCTGAGTGATATGATTCCCCATGTTCCCCATGATGGGGCTACATCTTGCATGGTTACCGTGTCCCCATCAACAAGGAGAGCCGGTGATAGCTGCCTAGAGTGTCTGGAGAGGAATAGAGGCAAGGATTCCCATCAGAGAGAAAGAGAAATGGCTTTGAACAGCATATTGTGTAGCTCTGCAGACTGCAAAATCCTTAGCTGTAAAAATTAGATAACTTTTTTGGTATTCATATTCATAGAAAAAATTTTTAAAATACTAACTTTAATTTTTAGACTATAAAATGATCCCTCCTCTTGCATTTCATTTATTTTGGGCCACAAATATTCTTATTTTATTTTAGCTTCTTGATTAATCACGCTAGTAAATATTTCTATGGTGAATTTATGTTGGAAATCATAATTCTAAAACAGATACCAAACAAAAATGCCTTATTGTATCAAAGCAATGTACCCCATTTTCTTTTCTAATTTTCTGTCAATTCTGAACCAACAGAATTTAGGAACAAAACTTCTGAAAGTCTGTCATAAAATATGGAATTCGACTTTTCTTTTTAAAAAAAGTTTTGAAAGATGTCTTTTTCAGCCTCAATAAAACCAAACTAATGTTGTTGTTATAAAAGAACGGTAGGAATAAAATTATAAAAATAAGCTTTACATCTGCTTCTGTTAATATCCAATCTAATATTCTAAAATAACATCAGTCTACCTTCATATAGATTCATAAATAAGATAAATAAGATTCATAAATACATTCATTGTATGTTTTTTAATACAGAAAATCCTGTGCTTTACCTTAGTTTCTGGTAGAATTTAATCAGATTAAGCAGAATTATTGAACAACTTCCCTATTCTCTATTTCAAATTGTCATTTAATTTCTACTGCGCCAGAAGATTCTGGCTCCACTGAATCATTGGGAATAATAGCTTCCAAAAGCTTTCAATTTCTCCTAACTACAATTCTGTGGATTTTCAAGGAAGTACATGGATCAAAGGCCTAGGAATACCTCTGTGTATTGTCTAGAAACTTTTATATGTCTTTGCAATTCAGACAGTATATGGCATATAATTTAATATCTCTACACAGGGATAAAGGAAATTATTTCTTTTGGGAGTTCCTTGAAAATATTGAAAAAAGGTTAGCTGAAGACTGATTGCAAGCTAAGACAATGTAAATCAATATTCTGCATTTAAATTTAGGAATGGTTCCAGTGTGATTATTTAATTTGCTACTTTATCTCAATGAAAGCATGAAAGCTTATGTATCTGTTTTAAAGGATCCAAACTAGGATTAAAATAAGGTTTCATTTTTCTTACCAGGTTGTCTTTGAGGCATGATATTATTAGACTGAGAAAAAAAAATTCACTGTTAGAAAAAATATTAAAATATTATAAAGTAGTATTTCAAAACACAGATAGAGATATTTATTGTAAACTAGACAATTCTTGGCTATTTACCAAAAGAAAATAATTGCAGCACAGAACTTTATCTCTGTTTTATAATGAACATTTATCAAAAGCAGCATCACTTTGGATTCATCTAAGAGTAAATTGCAGTAGAATAGTTATTAAAATAAATTTTACAGATAGGCTGAGTAGAATAAGAACATGAGTTATAGGCTCAGTTTAAGGATTTCTGACACACATTTTTGTCACTGAAACCAGGCTTTATCCTTCCACTGTCCCCCCATGAAATGGCCTGCATTGAACCAAAGTTAAAGAGAAATAAATGGAAGCAGGCCTTGTACAAATTCCCAAGACTCAGCCATTCAAACAGATACCACAACTCAATTGCATTTCTTTCCAAGCTGGGATTACTCCAGGCAAACAAATAAAATCTCTGCTGGAATTGTATCCTGTCAGTTCAATTTGAGAGTAAAGAATATTTTTGTGGAGTAAAGGTTTTCTACAGCATTATCAGGATGGTTACAATGAAAAGTTATTTATGAAGTGCAATTATGTTGGCATGAGGGGAGCTCAGGCCTACTGTATGGAGATTCTTTCTGAACTGAAGGCTGGGTTACATCTAGTGGAACCTGTTCTAAAACAAGTTATACAACCTGACATATAGCCAAGTCCACATCAAGCTCTCTCTTTCAATCAAGCAGGAGCAGAACAAGTGTACTTTAAACTCAGGAACAGTCTCTGAGTTACTCAGTGGAAATAATGGAATGGGTTCATAACTCTTCAGGCTAATAATAAATAATAAGTTATCTTCTCCACTCTTGCAAAAGCAGCCATTCTTAGGTGCAACTTTACTACTGACAACTTAAAACTTATCTACTGTGGAAGACAAGCACTTGGCACAGCAAAGTTCAGTAGCATCTGCCATTTTGGCCAGGAAGGGAAAGTGGAAGGTTTTTGTTTTAACACTATCATCCAGAGCACAAGGACAGTAATTTCCCCTTGGAAAAGAGACCAGACAAAACGGCATTCTGCACTCCAATCCCTAGCCATGAGAAACTATGCTAGTTCGAAATTCTGCCTCCTCTAAACATTTCTCCTCCTGATCTGCACATACATACACATTAATTCTGAACTGAAATTTTCCCTTTAACAAGCTGATTGATTAAGACTCCAGTGGGAAAGAGGATTTATAAGTTATTCTATGAAAATATGACCCAAACTAAAAAAGTATATTTGAAAGTCTGAAAAATGCTAACTAAAATAACATTGACTGTAAAAAGTCTCTTTTTGAAAAGCTGAAAAGCCACCTGAGAAATTCTCAGTGGTCTAACTCTGTGTATACTTATTACAAAATCTCAATTGTTAAATCTCCCACACTAAACTGAATTTTAATTATCCACCCAATTTTCTCAGAAAGTTAAAGTGAGAAAAGTTTGGAAGGAATAAACACTTTTGCACTCTTTGATAATATTGGCAACTGAAATAGTTTCTGAAAATATTTTTTTCATTAAAGAAGACACACTTGTTATGCTCCCCATGTTCCTGTGGCAATAAAATAACCCTGTCATAACCCAAAATATATTATAGGGATAAAACCATAGGACACTAAAGAAATAATTTCAAAAATTCTCTGTACTTCAAATATAAACTTGATTCTTGGTAAAGAATGCAATGGAGAGGGGGAAAAATATTTGCAAGTATTTTTGTCATTAACTTTCAACTCAAGAGCTTGGCAAAATATGCATTTTTACTACAAGGACATTTTAGGAATAAGGATGCAGTCAGTTACTGATTTCCCATGTTTTAAGTGACTGCTTTTATGGATATCACTGCTAATTTTCATGCCATCATTTATTCATCCTCATTGGCTTTCTGAGCAAACTTTAAAAATTTGTCCAATTATTTTGGTTTTGTCTGATTTTTTCAAAACAGCTTGTTTTGGTTTTTTTTTTCTCAATTAACCACCACTTGATTCCAAAGCAAGCCATAGAAAGTACATGAAGATACCACTGCACAAGACTTTACAAAGAGAGGCTCAATACAGACCTCTTAGCTGGAAGTAGTGTGGGGTTCTTTGAAAAACAACCAGATTAGCATGACTTTAGGTGACATATTGTAATTGCAGCCTTTATCTATAAAAATTAACTTGAATAATGGTATTTATAAACATGATAGTGAATAAATGAATAAGAAATTTTTTACGTCTTGGGGTTTTTACTACTACCAGATAAATGTGTTCTCACTGCAGGCATCTATTTCTAAAGACCTTCAAAGAATTTAAAAAGAGAAGCAGGATGTAGATTTTTCCAGTACCCCCTCCACAAAACATAACTCAGATGTACAATGAAGGGAGAATTTTTACATCACAGGGAAGACAAAAAGAGGCTCCTTAAAATGAGTTATGATTCCAAATCCTAGTATTTCAGTAACACATGAAGAGTTATCTCTAATCTAAAGTGAAGTAGGTATATCTGTGTTTTTTCCAACCAGTTCCGTACTGCACTTTCAGTGTCAAGTAATTACATTGTAAATCCTAAACTCCACTCACAACATAAATTACTTAATTCCATTCTTTTACCTAAGAAACTGATAACATAGTTAGAAAAAATGCTTAAAAATCTGTATGTCTCTCAATTTTTCCATTCATACTAAGAGAGAGGCTGTGCAATATGTTTTGCTGACCAGCAGGGGCTCACCATTCCCAGTGCTCTGTGGTTTGTCCTGGAAAAGGTCACAGAACCCTTCCAGTACTGCTGGAAGAAAGAACAATGCCCCCCCTCTGTTTTCACCAGGTTTGCCTGCCACTCCAGATACCATGCTGCTACTGGGACCCTCTGGCCATCTGTGCTCCTGCACTGTTTTCAGTTCTTACCTCATATTGCCCCATGACAGGGAAGGAACTGTGAGTGAGAGCAGAAACCTAGATGTCTTTTGGATGGCAGTGGGAGAAATCACTAAGCCACAATTCATGTGTTTGTGTGTGTGATTACACTGAGAGTAAATTGTCATTTCCTGTCTATCTTCAATCAATAAATAATTAAACAAAAATTAGTTAGTTGACCTCATCAGCTGTTCACTGATTCTAGCAGCAAGGATTATGAGCAAAGGGATGAAGAGAACTGAAAAGAATTAGCACTGTAGCTGACAGTGAAAGAGAGGGGTTGGGCAATAATTAGGCAGGTGTCCTCAGAGAAGAAGTAGCTATAGGCAGAAGCAGGTAGCACCTCAGAGCATCGGTTTCCTGTTTTGGCCCACAAACCACAGTGAAAGGAACAGCATTTTAAAACAAAGCAACATAAGAGGTGAAGCAGCTTGCTGCAAAGCAGTGTCTCCTTCACACCGGCTTAGATAACTTACCAGCCATCAGCATTTCTGTGAAAAGTGCAGCCAGACCTAAGGCACTTATGCCTGTGCCAACTTCAGAACCAGACAGAGAAACAAGAAGAGCTTAGGCATTGAATTATACCCAATTTACACAGCTGTGACAGGTTTCCTGTGACTTCTGGGTTTTTGAGTAAATACACCTACCCTGTTACATTCAATAATACACCAGCGAGGTGCACCATGTGGGAGGTGTGTCTCATTTCCTATGGTTTTAGGTAAGAAATGTCTAGCTGTTGTCTATTTGCCTGAATTTATGCCTAATTTGTTCCAAGCAAAGTGCAAAATACAGATGAAGACATTCAATCACAACATGTAAAACAGGCAATACTGAAAACAAGTATTCATACAAGAGGAACAACAAAGGGACATGCAAACTACAACTTTTCTAATCCCACCTAGATAAAGGTGAAAGAAAAAGTTAGACTGGGTGGGCCTTTATCAGAGACACATTCTAGTACTTCCCTTTGAATCTGCCATTCCTTCTGTTATGACACCAAGCAATAAAAAGCAGGTGGTTAGTGGTGCATCTATTTTTATACAAGCTAGTGGTTTCTCATGAAATGAAATGTGGACACATTAAAACTGAGGCCAAGTTTGTAGGCTGTAAATCCAAAGGAGAAGGCACAGGTGAGCAAAGTCTAGATGATGAGGTAAGAATTTGCATTGAGCTCCCTTAGCAGATTAGCTCAGTTTCAAAACTAACAGAAGATATAGAAATATACAGAGAAGGTATAAAGCTTCATGGGAAGACAGAGGGTGATTCTGCTCCAAGAAGTGTGGTCTTTAAGGGAGGTGGGGATGCCCCAAGCCCTTTTAAGGACTGAGCCCCTTTTAATGACCAGTTTACTCAGAATTAGCTGGAAAAGATCGGGAGCTACTCCGTTAAAATCTTCCCATTCTGCAAGGTGATGAAATTTGAAGACCGTGCTAAGGCTGGTTCTCTCCACCACTTTAACTTTTAAGTACTTTATTTTGTTACTTATTTCTACTTTGTTTAGCTGAATATCTGAAACTGTAGTCTAAGCCTCTTCAGAAGATTTTATTTGATTTCTCCTGTGACTGATGTTCCTGCAAATGATTTTCCTCTTGCTCCAGTCTTTAAAATTCTGTTACTTATTCCTTCTGTTTCTCTGTTGGGATGTTAGAGCTGACACTGTTCTTAGAATTTCCCTTTTTAGAATATAAATTTCAGAGAATTTATTCTTTCATTCTGGCATGTTTTCCATCTTTGTTTTTTAATATTTCCAAATGTTTTATATACTCAAGAATCAAAATACCTATACCTAGCTTGATCCAGATGGTTTCACAAGTCGTTATTTAGATTCATTCAGGTTGTTCTTCCAAAATTCAAACTTCATTTAAAAAATCTAGTTAAGCCTCCTGCTTGACTTAAAATAAACCTTTTTGTGATGGTTTTTCCAAGGTTATTTTGATGACTTTGATATAAAATTGGGGTTTTTTTAATGTTGGAACTTTTAAAAGGGATAAAAGTAGTTTAAAAAATTGGTCACATATCTCAACGAGCCTTTTCACAAAGCTATACTATATCTCAGTTTTACACACTAATCAAATCTGCTTACAAGTTGTTTGGCTTCCTGTGGTGGTACCTAAAGTTTCAGCAATGAGCAGGTCCATAAAACAGAAGTGGTTTTCTTGGTTTTTTTTTAATTTTCTGCAGCAGCCCATTATTTTTCATTTGATTCACCTTCTGCAGTTGCAGATCAATTTTGAATTTTATTAATATGCTACAATATTTTTGTAATATTGTAGTAAAGCACCTTAGATAAAACCATTTATATAAATAGGTTTCCCATAAGAACAATTTTCAAAGTTCACAAATCCTCCTTTTTATACAAAAGTAAATTTTGGCTGTGGAGTGGGTAGAAATATCTAGAAAATAAATGGGTCTCACAAGGTCCTAAGTGGCTTTATACATTGTGGTATTTTTCAGGATATTTCCACGCACATCTCATTTCACATGCAAGCGAAGTAAGGCCTGGAGGATTGTGTTCTACCTACAGTTGTTAGCATAATTGCCTTCAGTAAATCAGATTACTTGCTCCCTTCTCAAAGAAATACCTATTAACCAAATGTTTCCAATTAATGGCAAGACATGTCACTGCTGAAATAAGGTCCAGAGGAAAGAAAAAGAAACCCCAACAACAAATGTTCAACTAACCAACACACCGAGAGTGACAAAATCAGGGATGTATATTCAAATATCATTCAACACAGTTCCAGTCCTACTAAAACTCCTTTGAAAAACACTCGTTTCTGATTCTTCAACAATACATAATTCTAAAAATGTTTTTGTCCAGAAATAGACAATCCAGTGGACGGTTGATCCTGTGAAGGGAGAGAAGTAAAAGAATATGGGCTAGAAAGTATTGGATTTAAATATCAGGCTAAAATTACAGACCTGTGATTATCCTAGGGAGTTGTACTTGGAAAAAACAGGCTGAGTTACATGTTTAAAGTAAGGTTTGTTAAACAGGCAGTAGCTAGGATTTGAAGATTATTTTTGGTTGAGATGTTTTATTACCATGTTGTTCTCTTGTACTGTGACTAAAGAAAAACAAACAGTATATATTTACACATTACCTGAGTTTGTTCATGCCTAATTATCAAATCTGAGATACAAAAGAGTAGGAAAAAAGAGGAAATGCATACAGAAAAAAAATTTAACTTTTACAAGAAGCTATTAAATAAAAACTCCAGAAATCTATCCACTTTGATCAGATGACTGAGATCAAGACAAGAGCAAGAGACATCAGTTACAATTTTGATTCAGATTTCTTTTATCATCTGAAAAAAAACTCTTTCCAGGGTGATATTCCTGATCATAAATATTTGATTTTTTAAAAATATTTCAAATAGTGCATGAGATAGTTTCCTTTGCAATATTCTACTGAGGCTATCAATCTCAGTATGCTTAGAATGCAGGCGTCTACCTAAGGTTTTGTTGCAAATCTTTAGTTCATTAGCCTATCTCAGTTTATGTAAGTGGGCTGAGTAGTAATGTATTAAGAATATCTTCAAATAAAAATCAGTGGAAAAAGTATACTATGGTATTCAATACCAGGCATTAAGTGATGAGTTGTATAATAGGTAGACTACATATAATTGTAAAGTTTTAAAGAACTTTTGGCTCAATTTTGCACTGTAAAAAAATTCCTCTTTCATCAGTATTAGTAAATATAAGGTGTTACTGACTTCATCATCAGTTCACTGTTGGTTGGAGCATAAGTCTTTTCTAGTTTGTTTTCTTAGGTCAGTAGGTTACACAAAAGTAACTCAGGTTCAAACCAGACCTTTCAGGCACTGCTTTTAGAAATAAAGAGCACCTGAGCATTCACCTCCAACGTAGGAATTAGCATAAGTTAGCAAAGGCAATAATTTGTATTCATCTTTAGGAACCCTGTATGAATTCATGGCAAGAAAAATGAAACACACTTTTGCGGTTATAAATAATGTATCCAAGAAAAGGGTAATAGCTTGTACTGCCTTACAGAGACCTTCCATTGCAAAGCTAGCAAGAGAAAAAAGTTCATCCATTATATAAGAAAACTGATTGCAATTCCTCCTTATACTTCAAATGAAGAAAAGTTCAAACTACACACAGTATTTAAATGCAATGTCATGTATTACTTCAGATAAAATTGAAATGCCTAACATGAATAAACAGATTTTGCCCTTATGGGCAGTAAAAAACTAGCAGATATTGTTACTGTAAAAATTTAATGCATAAGAAAAATACTTTGTTCAACTTAAACAGACCATAATACAGCTGATAGACTTCCTTTTCTATTCCCTCAGAACCAAAACACTGTCATTCTTATCCGTGTGTCTCCTCTTGTTTAGGCCAAGGATCTATTTGGAAAGTAACTGAACTTAAGAAGATGTCTCTAATTTCATTGGCTATGTTGTGATAGCAAGGAAGTTTGATAGCAAGTGTAAGCCCTTGTTACAGTCAACATGCATCTTCTTCACACCCTATCCACTCTTACTGTCTGTCTACCCTTTAGTATGATTTTTTTCCTTTTACTTCTTAACTGAAGCTCCAACCATAGCAGGAGGTGGTCAAAATGCAAAATTACTGACCTGTAAGAAGTTCTGCTTTTGCTTTAGTATGATTTTTTTCTGGATTGGTCTGGATTTGCTTTCTCATCTCTGGGGATTATTATTTCAAAAAGTCATTGTTAATCTACACTATAGCTTGTATGGATTTGTCTATGAATATTGTGGTTAGCAGCAGTTTCTCAACAGCTCAATGCATCATAATAAAAGATCAACATGTCTTATCAGGAATAATTTGACCTGTGATTTGCCCTCACACAGAAGAAAATTTAAACCACAGAAAGTGTTTTCTTCCTCTCCCCAGAAATAAAACTACGTAATTGTATTTGTTGCCACAATCTCTACTTCTACACTGAAGTAGTTCTAGGGTTCAAGAACATTGAATCAGTGGAAAAAATGGAAAAACAACAGACTATTTTGGTAGTCTTAACATAAGAGACACTGTGCCTAAAGAAAGAATTTTCTTTACAACTTGTACCTGCCTGTGGCCATATGGGATTGTAAAGTTAGAATTCTTAAAGAACAATATTTCTCATCTTCATCAAGCCTAGAATTAAGGAGTTAAGTCACTTTCTTTCAGGAGATCCAAGGAAAACTTTAGAACTCTGAACTAGTATTTCAGCTCTCTTATTCACTAATAAAAATTGCCAGGAAAGAGAAAGATCTGTATAACCATTCAACTACAGTTTTCTCCTAAATCTTTCATGTATTTCCCTGTGCAAAGGAGGAAAGGGAAGAATAATGTCCACAGATAATGTAGAGGTGCTTTTCTTATCTTTTCAAGAGAGTTGTTGGCTTACATTACTGCATTGACATCTTAATGTTCTAATATCATTATTGAAACAATACCTTATGTACACAAAAAATTGCCAGTGGATCTCCATATAGAGAAAGGGTTTAGAAATTAAGAAAGCACAGAATCTGAGGGGTTTTTAAATAAAAATACTGTCCTATGTGAGTGCTTCATTGCTTGTAAGGTCATTAGAACTGCCTTTCCTAAGACACATCTTAGATCAAGATGTACTTGAAGAAATCCAGATTATACCTTTCAGTGGTTATTAACTATTATCACTTTAGAAACCTAAAAACTGTCCCACACCATCTACTTTATATTCTAATAAATTGTGTTTTATGCCATTTAAAGTCATACAATAAGACAAGGAAAATACATTGCATAACGGAGTGTAGGTCCAAAAGCAGCAGGTGTGTCTCATTCACCTTCATATAATTAATTCTGTATAAACAGACATGGTGATGAAACCCTACCAGACTGTGCTTACCTGCTTGTGTATAAATGAGCCCACCAGGCAAGCTGATCCTTTCTGAAAGCAGGTTTAATTTGTGGATGAGCCCTCTTTGCCCTCAACTCACCTGTTTTAATATCTCTGGTCCTTGAGTTTCACATTTTCTCATAGGATTAGCCTAAGGCGATATTTTTGAAAGCTGAAAAGTAGAAATGTAGCTTTTAGTCCCTCTTCAAAAGAATTGTTCTTATCGTCTGACATTCATATAAGATGTTCAAATATCCATGGCTGCTGATACTGCCATGCTAAGGCTATAAATTCAAATTTCTAGCTATCATCCTAATGTTCTAAAATACTGCCCCAGTTACACACACACACAAACAAAAAACCAAACAAAAAAAAACCCCAAAAAACAACCAAACAAAAAACTCCAAAACAAAGCAGTATGTGCACTGGATTATTTTGCATCTGTGAATTATAAAAAAGGCCAGTCCTTAGCTCTTGTTCCACTGCTCCCCCAGGCAAAATGATAACATTTGTATTACATATTCATGTGTACAGCAACAGTTGATGTCCACCCAAAAACATATCTTTAAGAAACAACCTCATCTGATAATCCAATTCCTTTTTCTGGACTAATCTAAAGGTTTATAATCTTCCAACATAACAGTCACTTGTGTTCTTAAATATGTTTGTACAATTCAGGATTCAGAGGCCTTTATTTGATTTTGAGCAGAGAATTTGTGTTCTGTGGCAGTGCAGCCAGACCAATTCTGGGTGATAAAATGACACTCTTAGTGACCAAATTATCTGTCAGGCCAAATGTGTTGACTTAATACCACTGTTCAAGAAAGCCCAGTGCAGTGTCTGTGTGCAGGTCGGGCCTGTCTTATCACCCACTCTCAGCCAGAGACATTCCACTCACTCTTGTGATCCTAATGCTCTTCAGATATAGGGATTTTAAAAGCTTCTGTCCTTCATCAAATCATAGCTGGTTTGAGTCATTAATGACAAAATGAAACAACAATTTAGTTCACTCTGATAATCTCAAAATGTGAGTTGCCTGGATGGATTAGTGACATGCTTTGTTGGGTTGCAGTAACAAGATATCATCATTATTTTAGCTTGAAGTGCTGCAACTTCTGGTCATTCTAAGTATGCTGAATAATTGCAAAAATGATAATGAGATCATTTAAAGCAGCTGATATGCTTGCTTCAGATTCTTAATGACATAGATCACTTGCAGCATTTTGTCAGCTATATATGCACTAGAAAATAAAATAAATGGATTTATGCTGTGTTGCTATTTCTGCAAAGAGCAAACTGAGCAAAACTGAGTGTATTTGATGTTCAGCAAAATAGTAAAACTGTTTCTGTGTATTTAAATAATGCTTTTGTGAAATCTTGTAATGGCAAACATTAAACAACAAAATTGAATTCAGGCTCCAGAACATCTGCCAAAATGACCATAATTTCCCACAACCATAGAAACATATTTTTCTGCATGATTTAATCTCAGATCCACCTAATTAAATTTATTATTTCTTCAGCCTATACCTTTTCTAAAAAGAAATACATTAAAAGTTTGGAAATTTGACTTTTTGTTATGTCTCATCTTACTTCTTTTCCTAGTATGACTGATCTTCCTATATTAATTTGAATTTTAAACAAAAGGCAAATTTAAAAAGGAACCTGTGTGTCATTTCAAAAGTTAAAAGCAATTTTAAAATAACTTCAATTAGGAGAATCTTTTAAATTTTCTTCAAGACAACTGCAAGTAATTTCATTTCAGTGTGTGCAAAGAGTTTCTAATGAGATTAACAGAATTTTGCTTCTAATTGTTCTACTTTTCACCCATTCCCAAGGAAATTTTTAAAGAAGTTTTACTTGACAAGAACACCTAAGAAAATAATATCCCTTAGAATGAGCCTGATCACTACTCAGTCATCTGAAAATCAATTAGTATACCTTTGCCAAAAGTGCAGAGAGAAGAAAAACTAGTATTAACCCAATGCTAATTTATACTGACCTTCATTTAAACTGTCTCTTATATATTCTAAGAAAAAGTTATCCCACTTTCTTTTATCAGCATAATCCTCCTATGAAAATGTTTCACTTTCCTGTAATGTCAGTATTTTGGAAAAGCTGCCCAGCAAGATGACTGATTCACATTACATTAATCAACTTTAGTTTGCAGAATGTAGAATTGTTGGAACAAAAAAAACAACTTCCCCATGCAATTGTTGCTCTAGTTTAGTCTGGTTTTCCCTATTCAGAAACAAAGATTCAAATAAGAGCATGAATATTTATCATTTCCTGGACCTTTGTGAGGTGGAGATAAGCCCTTTGCTGGAGCAGAAGGGAGCTCTGATTTGCAGTCCTGGCTTTTCTAGACTCAAATTCTGCCATCCCAAAGGAAAGGCGTGAGCAGAAAAAAGGAAACCTCAAATATCTGTGGCTGAAAAAGGATTATTCTCTAGGTGTAAACACTGGTTTTGTGCTAGAGAACTGAGACAATAGGTCTGATTATATGCATATGAGAAAAAAACATACATGGCATATTTTCCCAAATCTAAATCTTACAAGATTTTTTTAATCAAGTTTTAATAATGAAATGATTTAAAATATTGCCAGATGAAAAATCCATTTACCTTGAAAATTACCAGTAAATTAAAAACTTGTTTAGATTTTAGTAATTTGATCTCATGCTGCTCAACATCACAGCCATCAGATTGTGCAGGTACATTAAACAAGACATCTGGAGATGTGAACACCAGAAAAATACTGGTATCAGGATTTGCTTCAATTAACTTTTGTCTAAAACAGGTCTCTGCTCATGTGCATTTGCTTTTTCTCCCAAGATCTGACTGAATGAGTCAAATCATTACTCACTGAATCTGTCAGACTGACTCAGCACAGACACCCACCAAAACCATTCTCAGGGTACAGATGCACAAGGACAACTCTCCATGTCAAGAGAGCACAAGGGAAAAAACAGACACATCATGTAGAAGGACCCTTAGCTAGTAATTTCAAAAAGAGAAATTAGGACTCAGAGGAATCGTAGACATGTTTCAGGAACTCAGCCTCTCTTCAGTAATCAAATTAAATTGCATTTGGAAGCAGACCCACCCTTAACTATGTGCAGCATGTAGTTGAAGGCAGGGTTCCTCTGTCAAAGCTGATTAAAAAATGAATTTCAAACAAAATAACATATAATGGAGCAATTTCATATGAAATTTAAAGCAAGAACTGTGTCAGTAATATTCCCCACAATCATGATTCAGAAGATAATGTTTATGAGAAAGTTGTATGCATAGGGACATACATTCTTCATGGCTTAAAATGGAACCAAATTGGGACTAGATAATTTCTTTTAAAAGAGATCTGAGCTAGAGGTAAAATCTATTTTAGCATTATAGACTAATACAGGGTCTGCCCTGGGATACTGTGTTGTGCTTCTGTTCCTTGAAAATGGAAAATATGAGAGGGAACTCAAAAGAGAAATATCTCTGCCTTTATTGGGAAACATCAAAATGAAAACTGAAAGCAGAATACCAGGTGATGCAAGCTGGCATGTGCAGCCATGCATGAAGTCATGAGAATTAATATTTTAACCACCCTGAATGACATAGATATCTAAAGTGAGTACTAACAAGTTAATTTTTGAACTTTTAAAATCAGAAATGTTCAACCATTCCAACACATTTGTAGATAGCTTTTCTAAGCAAAATTTCTGATCAAATAAGAATCATCTTGGTAAAAATACTATTTTCCTCTTACTGCAAGTTAGTGAAGCAAAGTCTCATTTTTATATTTGGTCTGTTAGAGATGGTTATTTCATAAATGTCTGAAGAAAAAGCCTAAATTAGATCTGTTTCCTTTACAATCTGTCCTCTTTCTCTGATTCTCCTGCCTTTTACAAATATATGTGCATACATGTTTGTGCACATACATACAATGTATATACATACATACATACATGTATATATATACACACATACATACATACATGCATGCATACATACATGTAAAAATATACATACAGCAACATCAGCTTCATACCAGAGCAGTGTTCAGACCAGACTGCCTCAGGCTAGGGTCCCCTGCATCGCATGGAACATCCATCCTAGAACATTTTCCCAGATAAAGACACCAAAGGATGTGCAAAATCGGTGCTCAGATATCAAGAGGACTTTACCAGTTCTCAGACTCTATTCCCCAGCCTAAAATTGTCTCCCACAGCCAAGCACTTACACTGAGGAGAATTAACCATACATTCCACATCAGTATCAAGTGCTCTAACAATAGAACTGGCATATTTCTCATATTTCTACTGTGTCTAGGAAGCAGTAACAACTAACTGTAGAGAGTCAGCTCGTTAACATCTTAGTGAAGCTGAAAATTAAACAGTGAGAGTGAGACAGTGCTGTTTGTGAAGAGGGGCTTTCAGGCATATCAAACAGAAAACCCTCAGAGATGTGGGATATTTTAATCCTGAAAACTATGAAGAATAACTATTTGGGTGTTCTCTGAAATACTGTGATGACTTAACTAGAGATATTGGAAACCATCATTTTGAAGTATAGTATCTATTGTGGGAGTTAGAAATAACTTAGGCATTGCCTCAAGCATGTCATTTAGTACCTAGCATGATTTTTTGATCAAGTTCCCCTATTGCACAAAGGAATAATAGACATTTCCTAATGCACTTCAGCTTTGTGCCAATAAAATGTTAGAGGTAATGATACAAACAGATTTTGTGACAACTGGAGGTACACTGAGACTAATGCTGCAAGAACTCTAAAATAGCTTTGTTACACACTTAAAAGAAGATGTCAGAAAGTAATATTGAATTAAACACTTAAAAGAAAAGGTAAGGCTCTCAATACATGGTATTGAGATGGATCCACAGTATTGCACAGTACAATAAATCAGTGTTCTTGGGCAGTTTCATAGTCTGAGCAGCAACAGACAGGAATGGTTTGAACATATCCCCCAAAACAGAAGAAAACTATGATGGTCTGTAAAGAACCACCAAAAAACCCGTGATAATGCAGAGATTCACCCACAGCAGAATTTCCAAGACATACTCCTTCTCCATCAAAAATGTTTCAGGCTACTTTATTATCAGAAGATCCCTGGGGTTAGTGTGAATACAGCCTCTTCACTTTCCTGAAAGCCCAAACATCAAAGGAAAACAGCACGCAAAAGGAAAGTATAGAGTATGAGAAAAGCAGTGGAGGTAGATGTTTAAAATAGCCAGGTAAAAAAAAAAAAAAGAGTGCTGAATCTCATGTGGTATTGCTTTTTACTTAGCTGCATTTCCTTTGGAGCTGAAAGTCAGTGAAATCTTGTCCAGAATGATATTTTCTGAATTTCAAAGCCATGTGTTGGTACTTTTTGTGTCTGTTTCAAGGAATGGCTAAAATAAAATCAGTATGTTTAAATATAATTAATTGTTTCTTGTCCTTTTCTCAAAGAAGTAATTCCAACTATTGCAAAGGCAATAGAGAGCCTAATTTGACTTTCTCTAGGAAAAGTTTTTGCAACTTGAGCTAACATTACAAAAGATATTATTATTCCTCTTAAGAAATTGAAAAAGAACTGTTCAATTTGGTTTGGTTTTACCTGATTTTTATAAAATCCAAACTGTCCTACCTTGCTAAGCTGTGCACAGTAAGCCTGGGAAGTAAGTACCATCACTGGATCCCAGTTTGATTTCCCAGGCAATACAGGCAGTATTTGAGATGAAGCTATATATTGCCAGTGCTGTCCTTCTCAGAGGCATGAATTTGGGATTTTTTTTTTTTTTTTTTTTTTTTTTTTTTGTAATCTCATGGAAAACTGCTTAAAAAAATCATCTGTTCCTGGTGATGAAAAAAAACCAACAGACTGCATGCAGGTCACTTAAAAGGTGTGTTTCCTTTGAGACCATATCATCATCAGGAGGCAGAGAAAACCAAGGCAGCAAAACACTTCTGTGGGGGCATAATTTCAGCTACATCACTGGCTCAAGAGAGGCTTCCTTTAAATAGGCAACAGTCCAGTATTGTCCTCCATGCATGAAGCCTTTATCAAGAAACATCTACTTTTATCTAAACTCAGATTTATTCAGGTTTATTATACACCCTTTATTATGAAAGAGCAAAACAAATAAAGAAAAGGCAAAATTGTCAATGCCAAGAGAATCCAAATTAGAATTAAATTTGGAGGAAAAATAAATATAAGAAAGGTGTTTCACAGATGTCTATAATCTGTTCTAAGTAGTTCTTCTTTTGATGGTGAAAGTAATCTTTTTTCTTGTCCTTCCCAATGTTAAAATTTGTTTCTTATATTTTATACTTATGTTATTTCTATAGAGCAACTAGGGTATTTGTTAACTTGGGAAAAATCAAACAACTCGGAAAAGCTTGATAGCAACTAAGAATTCATCCATACAGAAAATAGGCAATAGGGCAGCTGTAAACCAAGAGAGTGAATATGCAGTCAAAATAGCATGAGTTGGATTTTGCTTTGCAATTCACCTCACTGAATTCCAGAGAGGGTAACTTAAAGTAGAGTTATTGGGATGCAGGGATCAAAAATAATAAGATTTAATAAAAGATTTATCCCTTCCATCACCCAGTCTCTGATCTACAACAGCTTTTTGTTTACCTAACCTTTTAAATTGCAAATTTGCTTTTGTAAAATGGGAATGATGACATTTGGATCCTGTCTTTTCTCCCCCTTTTCTGTCCACTTCTTCTCTTCAGAGCACATATTCCTTAGAGCAAGGGTTCTCTTCTATTGTCGTTCACTTACAACTCTTACAGCATCCTGCATGATAGGTTTGGGTGCAGAATTACTGCTGCAAAGAGATGTGGTGACAGAACTGGTCTTGCCCTCTCAGACAGGGAGGTGCAGATTGTCAAGCATTGTGATGGTGGGTGCTGGAGGTACTCCTGATGCCAGTCTAATTAATGACTGAGCAGTCTCTTCGCAGGCACTTGTGGATACTTGTGATGGTGCTCCCTGAATTCTACTGCAATGAGGAAACCTCACAAATCTTATCAGTTTTAAATGTTATTAAAAATTATTTACCCAGCGCATAGGTAGGCCTCAGCAGTGTTCCTGGTATATAGCCTTCATCTATTGAATTTGTTATTATGGTAACAACATATAACCAGTACAAGTTAGATAAGACGCTTTGAGTCCTTCCTACATGACCAGGCTCTCTGCCATGCCTCAGCTCACCTGAAATCCAGAGATGTTCGTACAGCTTGAAATTATGGGTTTGTCTCAGACTCAGCAATTCATCTGCAATGCAGACTTCCCACAGCATGCCTTCTTCGTTCCCACAGGGGCAAATGACTGTGACTAGGTCCCAGCATGAGGCTTGAGGACACTTTCACCATTCCACTCTCCTCACATTCTGCCTAGTCCTCAAACCTCCACCCAAAGCTCACAATTGTCTGCAGCAGCCTGGCACTTGTTGAAAGACCATGTTTAGATGAATGTCTGCCACCTAAACTGAGGCTGTTCTCAAGTGACATCACACACCCAAAGGGAGCAGTTGCAGCCCACTTTTTGATTGCAAAAGCCTTCTCACAATACCCTGTATCAAAATCTTAACACACAAACTGTCTCATCTGTGAGAGGTACATAATAAAATTTACAAAGTACTTTTATATGAGTTTTAATCAGTTTCAAAAATGACCAATACAATCAATCTGTTGGAAAAACACAGTGCATATGAAAAAGAACCCAGGTAGAATTTGGAGATGAAATTTCGTGTAAAATGTGTATGTAAATAGAGATAGTAAATTAGGTGCTTGATTAATGGATTTCATTTTGGTAAAAAGTATTTGGGCCAAATTACTTATTAGTCTTTAAGTGATTTGATATAAGCACTATTGTATTATGAGAGAGCTTGAATTGCTAAAAAATGCATTATTGTAACAGCTTCATAAAGGATTATTTGCATGCAAAATCATAACCAATATTTGCTTGTATTTCAGTTTTACTCTCAAATAATTTATATGGTGATTCATTTTCACTGTTCCACTCCATTAATAGTAAAAAGGAAGATGACTAAAAAAATAATCATATTTCTGCCTGGAAAATAAGTATTTCATACAAACTGTTGACAAAGGCTGCAGAGAAATCCACAGCTTCATTTTTTCTTAGTGTAATCACACTAAAAATGCATCTTGTGTTCTCTTGCCTCCAGTGTGATTTGACTGGAGTGGTGATAGATGATAAAAAGACAAATTTTGTGAAGTTCAGACTGTACCACAAAAGATACCAAGTGCACTTATATATGATGACAGCACCAGAGTCTTTTCAGGCATACTGAAACAAAATAATGTGCAGGGTCTTCCAGTTTTAAAACATGAGGGATCTACAAGTGATTTAAATAAAATCTATTTCCTGTGCCAATACTTATAAAAATATGTGTATATACATAGAGAATATGAGAATGTAAGCTTCTGATAAATATTTTACAGAACATTTTTAATTCATGAAGAAAATGTTGATTACAAAAAAGGAATAAATTCACTAATAGATAGATTATTGGGGGTTTTTAGTTGACTGTTTTGTTTTCAGGACAGGAAACCTAGCTTTAAGCTGGGATGACATTCAGGTTCTCACGCTGAGAATCACATTTTGAGAAGTCAGCAGGAGAGTATTCACCTGTGACGTCCTGAAGTCACATAAGGAAGCACTGAGACCCAGGACAAAGTATGTTTGTCTGATGCACCAGAAATGAGTTGGTAGAGGGTGGTCTGTTTCATA
This sequence comes from Haemorhous mexicanus, assembly GCF_027477595.1. Classification (NCBI taxonomy): domain Eukaryota; kingdom Metazoa; phylum Chordata; class Aves; order Passeriformes; family Fringillidae; genus Haemorhous; species Haemorhous mexicanus. The sequence continues at coordinate 54,336,456 of NC_082343.1, forward strand.
GGCACTGAAACCACAGCAGAAGCGCACTGCCATGAATGGAGTCAGTCAGATTTCTCACAGGCATCATTTCAGGTGCTTTTCAGTACTCAGCAGACATTCTCTTTTATTTGAAAGTATTTCACAGAGATAATGATGAGGAAAACATTGATCTTCTTGAGCCTTGCAGCTGAGGGTCAGAGTCCTTCCCTCACAGGTTCTTCCAGTTTTGTAGAGATTTAGCATGAAGACCTCTACTTTCTTTCCCACTATTGTTTCTAGTGGGACTTGGAGCCCCTATATCATGCAGGAATAAAGATTACAGGGCAAATCTGAGGACATTGGGCTGCATTATTTTCAAAATACAGATCACTGCAAAGTTCTGACTTCAATGGAAATAATAAAATAGAAGAAAAAAAAGAAGAAGAAGAAGAAGAAGAAGAAGAAGAAGAAGAAGAAGGAGAAGAAGTAGTAATAGAAATTATAATGAATGCCCTTTCTTGATACAGTCCAGTATGCCATACATGGTTCAAATCAAGGCTGATGTTTTAGGTCTAACAGAACCACCGTGGAGTCATTGATCCAATCTCCCTTTTCAAGCAGGGTAATCAAAGAGCACATTTGACAGGATTGTATCTAGACAGTTCCTGAGTATCTTTGAGGAAGACTCCAAAATCTCTCTAGGCAATATGTAATTCACATAGGTTGGCTGTAATGAGAGATCAAGAGATCTAGATGAGCTGATCCTCTCTACAATAATGCCTGAGATAAAACAAAACTGATGGAACTTGGCCTCAATATATCTAAAACTTTCAACTTACAAGGCTCCTGTGCTTGCCTCCAGACTTCCTTCACCAAGGATGCCCTTAATCAGCCAGAAATCAGAGCAGTGCCATCAATTTACATTAAAAAAAAAGCATGGAAAGGATAAGATTTTCACACTAACCATGTTATGAATTTTACCAGCTGACTTCTCAATGAAGATGATGTCAAGTTTCATAGCTTACATCTCCCAAATAGTCCTTAGATGTGAGAGGATCCAGCATGCCCAGCTGCAGTGTGCCAGCACAAAGGCTTGTGAGATTTAACAGTCCCTTCTCTTTTACAGTTGCTGGATAAACTGCATAAAAACTTCCGACTGGTCTCTGCACTTGTGTTAACAGAGTTTTGTTAGATACTTTGTGACCTAAAAGATAATCCCAGTGTGAAATACAATAACTTGGGAAATATTTTATTTGTAGGTGAATGACGTTTGCAGTCTCTGAGAAGTCATAGACCTGGGACTGCTCGTGTATCCTGATTTCCTTCCCACTGAAGAGCCTGATTGCTGCAGGAGGATAAGTGCCTCCTGAGAAAACAGTCACAGCAGCGCTCACACATGCAGACAACATCAATTACTTCTGTGCATCAGAGTCAAGTAACACAGTTAACCTTTCGTTTAAAAGTGGGTGGCAACCTTACTTTTGTTTTGTTTCTGATTTACCTGTGGTTACCAGATTCTTTTTTAGATTGGATTTGGAAGTGGAGTAAGTCCCCCAGTGTGCTTTGAAAAATATCAGAGATACCACAAACTATCCAAGAAAATATATCCAAAATATATTAAAATATATCCAACTAAGAACAATATTAGCTTATAGCTCAAATGTATTTTAAGGTATTAGAAGCTTTTCCTCCACCTCTTGGTGGTGGTGGTGTGACTGACTTCAAACCACACACCTGCCAGGAATGTTTAGTCCAGAGGACCACAATAAACTTACTCAGAAGACAAACTTGCCAAAAAACATTCTGCTTTGGTGTAAGGGCACAAACACTGACTGCTTTGATATACTGATCTGTTCCCTCTGTGCCCAATTACTTTCTCACAAATGGACAGTAGAGGAGAAACTCCTTCAGGAAACCTTGGTTGTCTATTGCTCACCATATAAACCATACCGTAAATCTGGAAGGATTGGTAGAAATGTGTGCTGCCACCACACCTTGGGTTCCTGAGCTGAAAGTTGGGGGCCACGTCCCATTCTAATGAAGAAAGCATCTCTCCACTTTCTGCAAAGAAGTGAAATTTGAGCAGAGAGGTCTTGTAGCTTTTCTGGCAAAGATATATCAGTGACAAATGTGACTCAGGGGGTTTTAACCAGCCTGGGTACTGACAAGAAGCTAGATGTGGCAGCTGAGAAATTACATTGAAGGTATTCATTCACTATCACTGGGTCTGACGTGCAAGTATGTATGACCTTAAAGGAATTATGTGAAAAATGTGATTATGGACTGTGTTTTATAAATTATGTCCATCAAGGTGATTAATGAAAGGTTCGCACTGGGAGCCATAAAAATGATTCTAGTACAGCAGATGTTTAAGTGGAAGAAAGATACAGGAAACCTCATTGTGGAATAGCCTGTCCACAGGGAAAATTTATTTTCCTCTCTCAATAATCTCTCCTATAATCTTACGCCTCAAACTAAAGGAGTATCATCACTTCATAGGTCCACATTCTTTACACAAGACTGCGTGCCTTGTTGTGTTTAGAACTGTTAGAGTCGTTCTTACACAGACTAAGGAGCTGATCTCAGGAATGTATGTTGACAATGGATTCCAGAAATAATTTATGTGCTGTACAAAAATCAGAAATGGGCCTGGTTCTGAAACATAGATGAAGGCATACTGAGCTCTTTCTTGAATCTCAAAAGAAATAGAAAGTGCACAGCTAGAAGTCCTTCTCTCTAGTTCAGTCTTCACTTCAAAAATCAAAAGAATCATTCTGTCTTGGAAAAGAAATTGATGTGATGGCTGCCAGGATACTTGCTCAAGCTACAATTTTTCATCAGGTTTCACTCTTATTCTGACACCCACATGACATTAAAAAATTATTGATTTATAGTGGGAAAAGACTTCTGGTTTTGTCACACTGTAAGATTCAGTGGGTAATCCTTAGGATATAAAATATACTTGTATTTTTCCTTACTGCTAATCTTACTGTGTAACATAGGTTAGGTTAGTCTGTACCTATGATTTGTGCTCCCCTGTAAAGGTTAGCTGTTCTAAAATAGTTTTAATACTGATTAATACACACTTTTAAGAAAAATTTATAATATTCAGGGAGATTTTAATGAGTTTTTGACTCAGTGATCACCAAATATTTTGTTATCTGTGTGTAACTTCAGGAGGGACATGAGAAATCTCCCTGTGACTATAAAGAGTGAAGAAATCTCTGCATATTTTTCCAAACATCAAAATAATACATGCAAATCTAATGAAAGTTGAATTTGAGAGGCAAAACCCCAAATCCTTGTGACTGCCTTTAAATTAGAATAAGAAAATCTCCAGAGCTTGATAAGAGGCATTTTAAACAGTTCAACTAAAGCAAAAAGGATTATAGGTAGAAAACATGAAAGAAGGAAAATAGAAATAGAACACACCTGGTATTTGTGTGTATCATTATCTCAGACATAGTTTCTAAATAAGTATAAATATTTTCCTGGGGTAACATCACATAATATTTGGTTTATGGGCTATTGAGATCACGAATTACTGGGAAATGTTGCTTCAAACCTTCCTTTTCCAAACAGTGGTTTCCATTTCTTTCTCCATCAAGGTTACACTTCTCCTTTACCCTCTAGTTTTCCATACGAAAAATAAAACACACAAAAACACTTTTGCTGTAATTCTTAGGTCAATTGATTTAGCAAGTCACCATCTACAGCCAACACACTTCCTTTACATTTTAGAAATCCTCTGGAAATCCTCCCAAGCTGCTGTTGAGAGCAAGGACATGCTCAGCATAATACCTTCTCAAAGTTTGGATGGGCTGAGCATGGGCAGGTCCACATGTGCTGCTGCCCACAACACAAATGGATAACTCTGCTCTTCCAGAGCACCACGTGAACAGCTGGAACCTGACCTGTGAAGAAACCAGATGTCTGCTTACTGTCTCATCTTTCAATTTCCAACATCCCCATGTAATTTTCTTGCCTTCAGAAGAGAGTTCCTTTGGGATTGTGTAGCAAGGCTGTCAGAAACTACTGGAAATTTTGATTATTCCCTGCTCGGTGTTCCCTGAACCTCTCTGGATGCTACAAGTAAATGATTCCTGTGTGCACAGGGGAACGTTTTCACAACTGACTATGAAAGTCTGGGGAATTAGTTAGCTTGGCCAAATGCAGAAAATTTAATTGAAACTGCCATGTCCACTGACATCCTCTAGAAATCAAGCTGCAAGGTCAGCTATTTTTCCTCATAAATATCTAATCAACAAACATTCTTGTAGAGTACACTCTCTATATTAGGGTATACTAACAACCGGACTAGTTTAAGATCAAGCCTTAGAAGGAGTCAGATTTAGCAGTAATAAAGTTAGGTTCAGTAGTAGAAAAGCAGTAATAAAGTATTAATAAAGTACTAATAAAGTATATAGCTATCAGTAATAGCCCATAGTTTATGTATCTCTGTGTGTGTCCATGCATACACGTATACATGTAAGCATACGCACATATGTGTAAGTGGGTGCACACCCATATGGTCCAGGATACTACTAATGGAAAAAGTATTGCTTTGCATGTGTACACACATGTAAGCACAAGTAAATGTACAACTGGGCACACATTTCTGTGTGACCAATGACATTATTTACATCTGTAAACATTTACATCTATATGTGAATGTTTTTGTGGGTGCAAACACGCGCAGCATACTTGCATCGTACATGCATGCAATATAAATTGCTGCTGTTTTTGGAAATTGTTACACAGTTCATTTCTACTGACAAAGAGCCTAGCTTTGATAGGATATGAGCTTTAATTATTGTTTTACTTGGAAGTTACTTTCAATTGTCTTTTAATATTCCATTGTGAAATTGTTGACTTTTGATGTCAGTTCATCCAAAATGGAAAGGTCAGAATTGAGGGGGGAGTCACTTTGCTCCCTATGACAGGTAGCTGTTAGCAAGTTCTACTCCATCTCAAAAAGAGAATCTTTATTCCGTGATATGATCCTATGATTTATATATTTCTTCTTTGGTTCATATATGTTGTCTGGCACATCCTCAAAAAGTCTGCTAAATTTTGTAATCCCTTTACCCGTGGGCTTAGTATTTGAATTTTTCAAACTGCCTTTTCCTGCATTTTGGATTACATTATATGCTTTTTAAATCTTGGAAAGGTGCTTTTGACCACAAGTTGGAAAAATGTAGTAGAGAAAATGCAATAACTGAAAACAGTAATAAAGCTTTTCTGTAACATTTCCTTAATTTACAGAAATTCAAGGTTATTCCGGTGTATAAAACATAATTTTTGTCCCAATGCCTTTAAATATTTTGTCACAGCTCTTTGGCATTGCATAAATATTACTTATTACATGCTTAAAGTGATTAACTAGTCTTAATATAAATTAGAAAAAAATTCAATTATATATTAAATTAAATAAATTTAATTAAATTAAATAAATTTAATTTAATTAAATAAATTTAATTTAAATAAAATTTAAATAAATTTAATTGCATAAATATTACTTATTACATGCTTAAAGTGATTAACTAGTCTTAATATAAATTAGAAAAAAATTCAATTATATATTAAATTAAATAAATTTAATTAGATTAATTAGTTATCCAAATAGGTGAAAAGTGAATCCAAAACTTTTAATAATACATACTATGATTATTACTAAATTTTTGTATAAACTATATTTTTAGTTACTACTTTAATTTAGAAATTGACTAATTGTAAATAGACTCCTTATAAAATATTTCTTAAGGCTGAAAATTCGTTTCATTTTCATGGTATTTTACTATTTCTTCCTTGAAAACTATTGTCAATGTTAAAACCTAGCACTGTTATCTAGTGAAGCAGTTTGCAAAATTTCAATGTCCTAAATTATCTGCTGTAGCAACAATGTAGAGTGGAACTAAAGCACTATTGAGTCAGGGGTCTTCATTCAGCCTGATAGGGACTGAAAAAATAGAAATCCAAGTAGTAGGATTTTCTGTATTTAGAACCAAAAAATAAAAAATAATTTTAATAAGTAATTTCAAATTATTTTTCAAATTATCAAATGATTTTTCAGATTGCATTCTAGAATGGATTGTCTTTAAAAATTAAGTTTGCTTGGCCACTCATTCTCATTTAACCAACAGTTTTTCCTGAGAGTTTCCAAATATTAAACTTTGAAAGTCATTATGCTAATGTAATGACTCATGAGATTTGTTTAGTCCTCCTTTTTGGGAGAACAAAATATCTGCAGGACATGTAATTATTGAGAAATATCATCAATTGCAATTCCCTTCACTTCTAAAGCAATATAATGAAATATCTTCTTACTTTGTAATTATGTTAGCAATCTCTGGGTGCTTTGTTTTATTTATTCAATTCTACCATATTTTAGCGTATGTTTTATTAAAGAGCAAAATAATTGCATGTTTTTTCAATAATGAACTGCGCCCACTAAACATTTTTAATGTATCATTTCAGAATTCAAAAACAAGAAACTCTTTAAATTTTAATTGCTATTTTTCTTTTAAAGTGCATTTACAAAGGGAAAATTCTACAGAAGCAGAGAGCACATTCTTCATTGTTGTAACCAGCCATTTCTTACAGATATACTAACTTGCATATTCAGAAATAAAATTGCTGTAAAGCATATTCAAAACATCTTAGAATCTTTGTGGGTTTTGGTTTGGCTTAGGGTATTTTTAAAAGTAGCTTTCACTAACATTTTTTATTAAGTCACTGAGACTACAGTTCATTGTAATCTTTCACAACACACTGTAGGTGAGAGAACATTTGTGTGCCATAGTAGGAAAGGAGTCAACAAAATACTTTACTCAATAGTTCAGCTGCATGTGTCCCTTAGAGAAGTTTTGGGGTCCAGTAGGCATTCCTCCTGGTAAATTTTCATGTCCATGTTTACATTCAGCATGTCTGACCTCCTGAGTGACAAGGCCAGGTATCTTTTTCTTTATTGCTTGACATCTGCTTTTTAGACATGAACAGTGTCTAAAGAAATACTTTTGGTCTATATTCTCATGGAGCTATGAGAAGAAAAAGGATAGCAGAAATGAACAGAGCTGAGAGGCTCCAAGTAACTTCAATAATTTGTGGGGGGGGAAAAAGCTACGTTTTTTGAGTCTCGACACAGCAGGAAGTTTTTTCAGATCCAAAGAAGGGGAAAAACAAATTTCATGGCTTTATACATAAAACTGATTTAATGAGAATATGTTTTTGACAATGTTCCATTCAAATGGCTCTCCAGTTGCCCATTTTTTCATATGTAACTCACAGTAGCTTGTTGAAAAGCTTTCAGAAGTCTGCCAAGAGGTAATCCTCGCAATGGGAGTTAAGAAACAGACACCTAAGATCAAGTATTTGTTAAATTGCAGATGCCTCTGAAAATCTATAAAGCATTTTCCCTCCCCTAATGCAAGACATGTATCTGTGTTCACACACAAAATTTGAATCGCTAATCTTCATGCTTGTGATTCCATCACTGTTCCGCCTATAAATAACATGAATGTTTTCTAATTTGCAATTAATAAAAAAGGGAAAATGCCTTTATGAAACAGTGTCACAAGTGGGTAAAGTTTGCCACATAAAATTACAGAATTTAACACACTTTTAGAAATGTGTGGTTCTCACTAAAACTACCTGCTCTGAATAGAAAGCAAACAAAGAAATAACACAGCCATAAGTTATGAATAGGAAGGGAACTAATGAAAATGTACAGATCATTAATTTGAAAAAAAACTTAAAAGAAAATAACTTGGGACTTCAAAAGTGAATTATTATTATGTGTAGTTTGTAAATCAGCATGCCTTAACTGTTGATAAAATTAGTAGATTTTTTTTTAACAATGCTTAGTACTTTTTACTTCTAAGAGAAGATCCACAGAATTTTGCTGAACAGTTAGCTTACCAGCCATACAAAACTTGAGAGAGGAGCATCCTCCTTAGCCAATGGGATAATAATGCTTGTGAAACACGTGATGGTGACCCACTTTTTCACATGAGGAAAGGTGCCTTAGCTGTGAAGCTCCCAACCCATAGAACTTCCAGGGTATGAATCTTGCTTTGGATGTGAAGATGTAACACACAAGATTTTTTTTTTTTACAGTACATGTACTACAGCACTGTCTATACATTATCACAGCCCTGCCAAGCTCATCTCTTAGGGATTTTTTTCACTGCCTCACTGCTTTTGTCTTTGAGCAAAAGGAGAACCTTCTGCTTCATCCCAACATTTATTTCCACTTATTTATAGAATAAAATCCATCTTCTCATTTATTCTCAGCTCAATATCACTAGCTATTATAAAACTGTACAAAATACAACTTTTAGGTCAATTTTTTCAAAAATATATCCTCAACCCTAAATCTTCCAGGGTAATCCACCACCCATATGACATCATGGCTTGCACCACAGATCATTTTTATCCTTCATTTTTCACTTTAACATTAACAGGCTATAGAGAAACCATGGCAAAATTTCCACTGATCACAGTCAGGGTTGCAACAAGCAGTCAATTGCCTACGTATTGGATCTGTGTGGAAAGGTTTTAGCTTCAGGTCTGGCTGCTGTGCAAAGCTAAGAGAAGTTTCCCTTATGTCCAGTGGAGCCAATGCCAGCTGGCCCCCAGCTGGCAAAGGCCCATCAGCAATGGTGGTAACTTAGTTGAGGGGAAAAACCTGCACAAAGGTAACATCAGCAGGAGAGGAGAGAAAAAGAGCCCTGCAGACACCAAGGTCAGTGTAAAAAGAGGGGGAGGAGATGTCCCAGAACCAGAACAGATTCCCCTGCAGCTCATGGTGCAGACCGTGGTGAGGCAGGATGCTCCCCTGCAGCCCATGGAAGTCCATCATGGAGCAGGGATCCACCTGCAGCCCCTGGAGGACCCCTCACTGGAGCAGGTGGGTGCCTGAAGGTTGCTGTGGCCCCATGGGAAGCACACACTGGAGCAGGTCCTGGCAAAATCTGTGGACCCATGGAGAGAGAAACCCACACAGGAGCAAGTTCACTGGCAGGACTTGGAACCCCATGGGGGACCCACCCTGGAGAAGGCTGTGCCTGAAAGACTGCATCCCATGGAAGGGACCCACACTGGAGCAGGGGCAGTGTGAGGAGTCCCACCCCAGAAGAGGAGGGAATGGCACAAGCAATATATGGCAAATTGTTTGCATCCCCCATTCCCCATTGCCCTGCACTGGGGGGGAAGAGGAGGGAAAGACAGAAGGGAGTGAAGCAAAGTCTAGCAAGAAGGGAGATGTGGGTTGAAGATGTTTTATAGATTTGGGTTTATTTCTCATTATCCTACTCTAATTTGATTTGAAATAAATTAAATCAAGTTTTCCTCAAGTCAAGTCTGTCATGCCCATGGTGGTAAGTGGGGAGTGATCTCATCCTGCTCTTATCTTGACCAATGAGTTGTTGTGTTTCCTCTCCTCCATACAGACGAGGAGGAGACTGATAGCACAGCTTTGATGGGCAGCTGCCATCCAGCCAGGGTCAACACAGCACAGTCTAAATTCGCTAGCATATTTATATAATTCCTCTCTTCTTAAAAATGCAACATCTATAGGAATATTCATGCAAATTTGTCTATTAAATGGGGTTAGAGTCCCTTGTAATGGACTGATGATTCAATGCTCTCTACTATTTGTATTCCTTCTTGGGGCATTCAGTGATCACATTTGCTGTTTTCTTCCCCCTTTATCCAAGTCCTCCCTCTTCTCGTTTCCCAATGTATTTTGTTTTACAGTCTCATGCTTGCTCTGTTCATTATTCTCTTACTCCTTATGTTCCCACTTCTCTGTTCTAAAATTCTTGCCCGCTGCTATTTTTTAAATTTTTTTTCCCCTTCTTCAGACCAGGAATAATATCAACACTCTGAGGGGAGGGGAATCTGAAAATATATTATTTTGCTTCTCAGTGCTGTGGCATTAGAAAAGAATTATGAAGATCTCATTTATGCCAGGAGGGAAGTTCTTGGATATTCTGTACTTACCCATTTGATTAAGAAAACAACATTTTAATATATATTTTCTCTTTCTTTGTCAGCTAGATTACTCTTCCAGTCCACTTTTTCTTCATTGTTTTTCTAAGGAAAGTTGAAGATCGCCCATCTTATTTCTCAACTCTCTTTCTGTTTCCAGTTTTTCTTCTCTGGTCTTAAAAGAAATTTGCAAATGTAAGATGAACATCTCTCATCCGTATCAAAGACCAAAAGTTGCACCCTGTACCTAACAATGAAGTTATAACATATATTACACAAGAGCATTTGTCCTGCTTTAATTTATATTGTTATAATTTCATTCTTTGAAGGAATTGTTTATTTTTCTCATTTATTTCATATTGTTTAGCTTTTTGACATGAAACTAATTAGTGTAAAAATATTTCATTAAAACTATATCTGCCTGTCTTTTAAATTGATGTGAACAGAGACACAGTATTTAAAAAGAATCCAGTGCTTTGTTCCATGCAGTGGTCTGATGCCTCATTAGAGTGAGCTTCTTACTGTGCCTCTGTGAATTCTTTGCACTCTCATTATGCCAAACTAGGATCCATGAAGCCAGGATGAGGAGGACCCTGACATGCTAGTCTCATTCTACTAGCACAGAAAATACAACCTTTTCACCAAATAGCTCACTGGGTTAAGAGAAACCCATGCACCCTGATGAAAATGGAGGAAGAAAAACAACACTGGAAGATTAAATTCCAGCATTTAGAGCCTGTTGTAGAACTGGGAGATAAAGCTCAGTGCCTGCTGTTCAGACTGGAGTGGTTGAGAACACAGTGCTGAACTTTTCATGAGAAAAAGTCTGCATGGAAAAGAAATGTGTGTTTGGGGTTTTTTCACTCATTATCTGCCTGAATTGAAAGGGAGATTTATAGGAGAAACTGTGGCTATCCTTCACATTAAGGTACTGTACAGACTGCTCTAATTGGACCTGTGTTGAGCTGAAGGATGGACTAAATGGCCTCTGGTAGACCCTTCCAATCTTTCACACCACCCTGTGAACCTAGCAAGTGCCATATTCTCTTACCAGAAGCTGAAAATATTTATTGGAAACACAGCCCTGTCTATATTGACATGATTTGTATTGCTATGCTCCTGCTATGGACCTGTTCTGAAGGCCATTAATTACCATTATGTTCAAACTACCTACTGAGCAGAGTTAGCCTGTGAAGTCAGACTTGCACACCACTGACACGGTGAACCCTGCCTGTCACACAAACAATTTACCTCAGGGATGACTATTAAAAATGGGGTGCCCAGAAATACTTTGTGTTTCACCTCTATTAGATTAGGTATAGATTTAGTCATGCACACTAACTGCAAGTTATATTAGTTACCTCTGAATATCAGAATGGGGTTTAAAAATTACCAAATTCAACGTGCCAAAATTTGCTGTAAAGCTCATCCTATACATTACAAGTAGATATCCTCCCACAGCAAGGACTGAGCCTAGCTTCTGTAGAATACTCTGATTCTCTTTTCATACAAGTTTTAAATGTCAGAGCATAATGTCTGCTAGGTATCTACTGGAAGATGTTAGCTGCTGTTCATTTAACTCTTTCCCAAAGAGATGTTATTTCTTTTTTTTTTTTCCAATTAATATTTTCCTGATTTTTTTCCCTAATTTAGTAGGCAGTATCTATAAAGCATTTACTAAGTCTTCAAGCTATCATATTCAAGACCTCTGTTTTTACCTCTTCTCTAAAGTACTTTTCTAATTAGTTACAGATGTTTTACTTCATATTCAGCAGTGGCTTTAGCTTTAAAAAAAATTATAGAGAGATAAAGTGAGTGAAATTGTGCTGCCAGAGGTCTGAGCTATAATCAAATCTTTCAATCTTCATTAATTGGATATTTTATGGTCATAAGTAATGGTGCAATGGATGAGAAAAAGGAATAGTGAATAAATAAGTAAGATGAAATTAAATAGCTGTCCTAAAGACATTTAAACCCTATGCTATATGTTATGTAGAGCAGCAATGAAGCAGATTCTGTTTAAATATAAATTTTGTAAGAAAAAGCTCTGTGGAATGCTGAAATTTCAGAGAAGGGGAAAAAATTATTGAAGATCCCTCTCAGACATCTTGATTGACACACAAGAGACACCAGTGATCCTATCCTGTGGAAATGAGACTCAAATCAATAAATGGTTGAAGTTCCACTCCCAGATGTTTAATTCATGACAGGACCGCTGAGCACAAGGACAGAGATGATGACCAATATTTCTGACATTGGAAGGTATTAAATGTTAAGTAGAGGCACAATTCCTCACAGATCCCTTCTCACACTTATGGGCAAATCCCAGTGAAAGCTTTGCAGATGTTTTCCATTGACGCTAACACAGGGGAGCACAGATCAGTTTGCCACACTTGGCTCATTTATTTAGCAGCAAGAATCTCCTGTGATAGAAGCATCATAACATTTTCCCTCGTGTCTGAGCAATTGCCCAGGATATTTTGTGCAAAATCCCATCTGACAAGACAGCCCTCTCACTGCTTTCTCCAAAGGAAAAGTTATACACCACAGTACAATAGCTAGATTTAGCCACAACACTGAAGCATTTTGCAAGAAAAATATTATACATCAGGAGTAACAGAATATATTAGGCATCGTGAGACTGTTAGCAATTATATATAGCACTGTAGGTATCAAACAAATGCAACATTTATTTAACAGGAGTGAGGCAGCACATTAAAATACAGTGCATATCATCTTGTGATAAACATGCTCTGCTGTCAAAGAGCTGCATGGAATTTTAATTAGGCAGCTACTAACACAGTGGGATCATGTTCTAAGGAGACATTTGACAGTCTTTGGGAAGAGGCAAGAATGTTATTGAGCCATTTTTTTTACCATGATCATTGTCTCGTTACTGCATCTATTGGGAAGACAGTGAAGAACTGTTTGACTAATACAGAAAAGAACTCAAGGAATTTGCTATTCAAGAGGATTATAATATTATTTTTGGAAAAGTGTTGGGTCTGGAAAGCAGTTTGTGGGAATTGATTTAACTGGGAGTCTTCACACTGGGATTACTACAGGTTTGCAACTCTTCCTTAGGACTACTAATTGATAAAATTTTATAATTCATTATACAATTATGTTATATTATATCGTATAATTTAATATTACATTTTACTATTATATTATACTATTATGTTGTTAATTCACTGTACTCCTCTCCTCTGGGAACACAAGAAGTTGATAAATTAATCTCTTTATTACACCAAGTTCTTTCACAAAGTGGCAGGGTTGTAGTTACTTTTCTGTTAAGGTCTTAATATAACCCATATGGTTAAATAGATTTTGTATATATATAACCCACAATTATTTTTACTGCTTTATTTTAAGTCCTGCTTTCAAACATAGCTACACCAGCTGGATTATAAAAATCATGGAGTCTTTTATTTTAGCCTCTCTAGGAACTATTTAATAGAAAAACAATTATGCTATCAAAGTCCTCTGATTTATGAGAAGATTTCAAAAATAAATATCCTAAAAGATCTTTAAAAAGTAATTTTAATAATCAACAAAGGATTAGAAATATGCTTTTATCTTTATCATTGATAAAGAAAGATTCAATTAAATCTCTGCAACTGTTGTGAAGGAAGACCTTCACACAATTCCCATGACACATTTTTCAGAAGTGGGATAAGATTGTTCATGATTAATATAGGACAGCAGTATACTATTAGCTATTTTTACCTCCTGACTAAGAATAAATATAAATATTAAGTACTCTTAAGTATTCAGATAATTAAGAGTCATTGATAGCAAACAACACCTAAGAAAATTGTAGGAGAGGGTTCCAAACACTTTACCTACTTTTGGTATTAATTTGCTCCAGCTGTAACACAGGGATGTTGCTGTGCTGAGCAGCCAGGATGTTCCTGAGGACTCGACTTCATTCAATATGTAAAATCTTTTCAAAATCTGGTCCCAAACTTTAGATTTCTGTCTGTGTGTGAGGAATTTAAGTCCTGTTAAACCACAGTAGGATGTGAATGCCAAACTCCCTAATTTCTTTTCCTTGTTTCCACAGCTTTAATGTGATGACAATTTTTAGTACTTGCACTTTCACTTATTTCTGGTCTGGCATAGAGTAGCTTTTTTCAGCCTCATAAATGCAGGTAAGGTCTTGTGAGATTTACCAGGTTTTGGTTATAGGTATTCTAGTACGACATGGAATATAGAAACTGCACACACTTGCAGTGCTACAGCATGAACAGTAGAAGTACATAGGCAAAGTACCCTTGCAGATAGATTACCAAGGGGCAGTTTGGATCAATGATATCTTTAAACAGGATGAAACACCAGCTGGATATTAGTGCTGATTCCATAGTGCTGTGAAATTGACTTCAGGAGAAACAAGTTACCATCAGTCTTGGTTAAGCTACAGGGCAGGCATTTGCACAAACTTGAAATCACACAACAATTACTCTCTGCTCTAGAGCACTGATTATCCAACATCTATTTATTATGTTCTACAAGTTAAAACTGAGAAATACATGCAAGTCTCCCCCAAAAACTCATCCAAGGGACAGACAAAAACATTTTTACTGATACTCTTAGCAAAATCTACAGCCCCACAATGCTTCAGAAGGTTATTGAAAAGTAGAATGCAATATGCAGTGTCCACTCTCAAAATAAGCATTGGGAACACTAGCTAGCTTCCAGGTATTCAGAATATTATGACTAAGGAAAAAGGATTTGCTTCACACTGAATTTATTCAGAACTCTTGTACTGGTATGTTCATTACCATCACAAACTTTGAAGAATATTTCTCTTAAGCTATTTAATCTCAGAGTCCCTGTTCATTTTGAAATTATATAGAAATTATCCAAGTGTAGAGTACAGAAATGCATTACCAGAGTAATATAAGCAATGCAGTGTAAACTACCATTCAAGTTATTTTTAGATAACATGCTTTTCCTTTTCTTTTCAGACACAAAAACTTCTGCATAAAACATTAAGCACTTTTAAATTATTACTGTTCTCCTCTGCATAGCTCTAAATCTGAAGAACAGGCTTTCAAGGAGACTGACTAAAATACCTCAGTTTAATCAAAGCTCAAGAAAGCCATTTGTGTTAAGTTCCTTTTCCCATTTTTTGTTCTTTGTTCTTTGTTCTAACACTCACTTATTGCATTTTACTTCAGATTAGATTTTAATGCTTTTGGCAATACACCTTACAAAGCCCAGAAAATGGAAAGTGCTGGAAATAAACCAGCTACAGCTGTGGAATGAGTTTCCTGAGAATTTAGAACATGGAAGGATGTGCTTCAAGATCCTGATTTCTATGGAAATTCTCAGAGTTTCATTACTTTTAAAACTTTAAGCCAACTTCTCCAGCAGTAATACATCTAATATAAACAAACAAAATATAATATTCCTTTGCAGTACCAGTGCTCTCAATGCTGCAAAAACTATCAAAATAAAGTTCTTGTGATCAAATTCATATGATCCAACTGATCCAACCTGAGACACACCAAGCTCTTCCCTGCTCTCCTCCCAGCCAAGGACACTTCCTTCATTTGTAACAACTGTTTGTATCTAAAAGAATGAAAAAAAAAAATAAAAGGAAAAGAGATAAAATCATATCCTTTACTCTAAGTGAAGAGTAACACATTATGCAGAAACATCACCATAGCTCTGAAGATACAAAAGAATTCTGCTCTTGCATGGTGTGCTTTGAGTCCAATTTGAGATTGCCAGAGAACTTGCCTCAAGAACATTCGCTCAGGTGAGACACCAGTCTGGCACTGGCACTGGTCTCTGTGCATGCTTTCAGATCCAGGTTATTAATGAAATCCAAAAAGTATGCATGAACGAGACTTCTACCCTCCCACCTGAAAGAGAAAGGTGTAAAACTTACAAGCCATGCAGTTTATCGTGTGCCCACACACAAGTGGATGCATGCTGCAAAGGGAAGACATTAAGCAGGGATAACACACCTGACTCTTCTTTTCCTCTCAGTGCAAGCCAGCAGAAAATCAGGCTTGTATGCTTTGAGGAAGAAATTGATATCTTTAATGTTTCAGGATGAAAGTGTTCACTCCCCATCCAGGGAGAATTAAACAATAAATTTTATGTGTTATATTTTTTATTACAGACTTAGAAAATAAAATAGCAATAAAAAATGAGACAAGTATAACAACAGGACAACCCGTTCAAGTAGAAGATTCCTTTTGTGTACACCAACAAACAAAAATATTATAAGCTGTTTCAGGCCAATACCATGAATATACAGGCAAGCTCTGACTTTTCATAAACCCATAGTACACTGCAGATTTACTGCTGCAAAGGAGAAAACAGACTGAATACCTGAATAGGGAATGAATACCAAAATTCCATTAAATATAATGGTGTGAACTGTGTAACTAATGTTTCTGATTTTTACTTGAAAAGAAGAAAGGAAATATTTTATTAGATACAAATGTCAAAGTGCTTATTATTAAATGACTACTTAAGGAAGGCTTTAATCAACAGTGTACATGGGGGTGAAATTATGTAAGCTAAGGAAAGCCCAGGCAGTTTGCCCAGAGTGACAAAGAGTTGGCCAAGGAGATTATTGTTTTGCTGATGCTTTTTTCAGTAAAGCCTGGAGGAGTGGTCAAGTTCCTAGGCTCCCCAGAACTCCAAACTATGACTGCTGCCATCAAAAGTGGGCTTGGTGTGGGGGGTGACAACTGCTGTGTGGGACTCTACTGAGAAATCCCAGATACAGCTCTTGTGGCAGCTGAACCTGGAATAGCCAATATTTCTTAGCTGTCTTTATGCATCAGGCAGTCAGTCTGCAGGCCTGTGGCCTGGCCTAGTATACCTGTAAAAATATAGAGAATTAAGATTATTTCATAGAGAACTAAAGAGAAAGTAAATAATGACTATCAGTCAACATATTCTCATGGAAAAAGATCTTGTCAAACAAAGATCTTGTTATATCCTTGGAGGAAATTTCACTTACAGCACCTAAGGACATAATAGAGACAGACACATACAGGGAAAACCAAGGCATTCATCTGAGTGCTGCACAACAGTCTGATTAAAAAATTAGGTAGACACGGCATCCCTGAAACATAAGTTTAATAGATTTGAATATATACAAGCAATGATGACAAAATGCCATTCTCAAGGGGGAATCATCATAAAACAGATTTATTTCTAGCATTTACATTACTAAAATAGACTGAAAGCTCTCATCACCACAGTTAGGAGAAGCAAATAAAAACAATCCAATATTTGCAGATGATACAGAGCTGACAAAATGGTAAATACTGATAAGGAGAGAGTGATCAGAGAGGCTCCTCTGAATTGTTTGTCAAATGAAATTTGCTTAAGTTCAATGTTTCAGTATAGCAAATGCAAAGTAATAGCTCTGTGGGAATAATAGTATTCTGTGTGCTAAACAGCAGCATACTGTTAGAATGTAGCACAGCTTCTGCAAAATCCAAACTTTAATGAATGGCAGTAGAGTAATACATCTACTTCTAATTTTCTTAAGTTTAGAAGTGTAGAACAAATGAGACAATGCTAAGAACAGAATAAAAAAAATTAATGAGGGATTGCATCTTTAAAATTGAAAAGGATGATGAAATGATCTCTTTACAAAGTATATGTTTTTTTAAAGGAAGAAATTACCAGTCATCAAACAGCTCTTCAATCTTGTGAAGAAAAGCATAATAAAACCAATAGTTGATAAAAAGAAATTCAAAGTAAAAGATTAGACATAACTTCCATTACAGTGATTAAGCAATGAAAATCAATTACCGAGGGTTATGCTGCTGCTTCTGACTCTTGATGCGCTGAGCTAAGACTGCCTGTCCTTTAAGGAAAAAGTTCTAGCTAAATATAGTGGGGTGCATTCAGCATGGGGGTAACTTTGAATGACTCAGTCTCATTCAAAATGCAGGAGTTCAGTTGTACCTTCTGCAATAAATTATGAGCACCTTAAGATTTTAATTAAGGTAATTCCGCGCAACACTGTTTCTTTCTTTTTGCCTTCCAGTGTGTAATTTTACCCTTTTTGTGGTAGATCTCAGCTTTGCTTCTGTCCAGTACACATGCCATACAGCCGAGCCTTGCGTTCAATAGTATTTGATTTAGTTTAGCTTTGGTTTTAATGCCTGGTCTGATCCTGAGGCCTCTAATGGATTAGTTAATCCATTTTGTTTTCTACTGACACAAGAAAACATCTGCACTGAGACATTCGTCCTTCCCAGGACAATACGGTAATCTTTTTTTACTCTGTGTTAAATGTTGGTGGACATTTGATAAAACTTATTTCTCCTTTTCTTATGAGTTGAATTCTTTAGTCTGACCATTATAATATGAGCAACACATTATTATAAGCTCCAGCACTAGACCATTTTAATCTGTTCTAGCAGGTTAAATGTTACCTGTTATCCTGCCACTGTTCTTTCTGCATGCTGCTTGTAGGTCTGGAAACCTCTCCCTCAAAAATGTGCAAGCAGGTCATGATGTTGAACTGCTTCCTTCTAAAGCCAGAGAGCGAAGAAGGTGCCAGAAGCCACTCACACACTAAATTTTCTCATCACCCTGCAGTGTTGATTTTTTTCTCTTAAATAGATTTCTTGCCTGCTTGAACATAGGTGCAAGCAGAAGAATTTCTCATGGTTATCAAAAGATCTGCAAACAGCAAATAGCCTCAAGTTTTTTAGGTAGCTACAAAGGTATTGTGTTTTGCTTTGTTTTATTATTTTTTTTTCTTTTATCTTATCTTTCTAAAGGTTCCCAGATGAGATAATTTCCATCTTAAAATATCTTCCTTGTGAGGGAAGGTGGAGGGGCAGGTACTGATTAATTGTCTCTGGTGACAGTGACAGGACACAAGGGAATGAAATGAAGCTGTGTCAGGGGAGGTTAATGCTAGTTATAAGGCAAAGATTTGTCACCCAGAAGGTAGTTTGTCACTGGAACAAGGTTTCTAGGGAAGTGGTCACAGAACCAAGCCTGATGGAGCTCAAGAAGCAATTGAACAGTGCTTTCAGGCACGTGGTGATTCTTGGGAGATTCCCCGGGCTGCCCTATGCAGGGCCAGGGGCTGGACTTCAGTGATCCCTGTGAGTCCCTTCCACCTCAAAAGATTCTATGATTCCATGATTTCGATGTGATTGTAGCTGCTGTAGAGCACCCACTCCCAAGCTGCAAGCTTGCTGACATCGTGCAACCAACCCAGTGGAATTAGGAGAGGAGCAGAGAAAACATGGACATGAATCTAGGAAACCAACAATCTCTGTTGGTCTTGCACTGTGCCTTAAAAACTTCCCATTCTGAAGAGGAGGAACTCACACATTTTAGCTTTCTGCTATGGCTGAGCAACTTAGAATTTGGGGTTGATAGGGCAGTGAAGCTGGTGTCTGGGGGTCTCTGCATCTCAATGCATTTAGCAGTGGAGTAGCAACAGCTTTAGAAATTCTGGCAATTCACTATGTAGTATTAATATTTCAGTGTGCACATTTTGTAATACTGCATGTGTGGACTGTGTGCTTCTAATGGAATTTTGTGAAGGGTATTTGATTTTACCACTTCACAGAAAAACTGCCATTAAATGGATATACTATAAAATACAGCAGAGAAATCTGGCTGTAGTATTTTATGCATATTCCAAAGGGCACAGTTTAACTTGTCAGATATCTTTATTTACATTTATGTTCCTTGCCTGTCTTGTGAACCAAGGTGAAGGGAAAAAATATGAAATATAAAATATGGAAATACAAGGGGTTTTTGGAACATTCAGAGGACAAAAGATTAGTATCACACAAATTGGCCTTTTAAAATTTTACTAACCAGCTCAAATAGTAAAGGTTATTTATTTAACCCTACTTTTCATCATAAAATTACACTTTAGCTCTACTAAAATGATTCACTTTAGTGCTTTTGCATCAAAGCTTTTTGCTTTTCCTATATCTACCTGAACCACTTCAAAATTGTCTTATTCTTTTATGAAAGTAAAATAGACGTTTTTATTTGTGTGATTTTAATTTTTTTTTTTTTTTACTTAAATGTTTTCATTGATTTTTATTTTAAATGAACAAATATAGACAGATTCCTGTACCAGCTAATTCAAACTAATAATTTTTAAAGCTGAATTTATATAAAACAAGAATAAAACTTAAAAATTTTCTGATTCATAAGGGTTCAATCAATTAGCTATGTTGTTACTCAAGAAAAAATAAGGCATTTATTTGAATAAATGTGCATAGAATGTGCTGAAAGCCAATGGTGTCCTCATCATATATTATTTACAATGTCATGTTTACAATGTCCTAGGTTTATTGGAGCAGTATTTTATGCAACCATTGCAATCTGCAAAGACTTAAAATATTGACTTTCTGCAATGAAATATCTCCTTCCCTTTTCTGCCCATGGTTTAGATAGATCTCCATATACACCTGTGAACTCAGAGAATTGAAAGCTAATGTGGAAAACTGATGCAAGGTTTGCCTCACTTGTATCTTTTAAAGTTCCGAAGTCATCATCTTGACAACAAAAATTCTGGCTGTGCTTGTTTTAGTCAAAACCTAAGCACATGTTTCTTGCTGTACCATGGCCAAGGATTATATTTTCAGTATATTCCCAGACAGACACTCATCAGAGGCAGTTAACAATTGCTAAGCAGAAGTGGAACTTCTTAATCAGATGTTGACCAAATAGAAAATCTATTGGGAATGAGATGCTGAACCATGTATTTTTTTGCAGTTCATTTTTGAAGTAAATTGTTACATGAATGTAAAATTTGCTTAAAATCTGCTTAAGCTGAGATAGCTAGATGCAGAAAAATCCAGTCAGTTCAAAACCACGAAAGTTAGCTGTTTCATTAAATTTTCTGGGTCATTCTGGAAATCCTGAGCCTCACTTGTAATAAAATGCAAAGTGCACTATCAGCAATTGTATCTGTGTGAATTAAAATATTAGAGAAAGATTGTGTAATTGTTCTGACATGTGCAATGAAGGCATTCTATATGCCTAAAATCTAGACAAGTCCCTTTTATGGAAGTTATTCAAAATAAAAATGAAAGGAGTTAGTAATTCTCATGGATTATTATGATGTGATTCCTTCAGAGATTTAAATAAATGATGAAGAAAAACAACAAACAGATTGGCTCTGCTTGGAATCACAGAGATAGATGCAACAGGTTTGACTTTTCATACACCCAGTAAATGGGGATGCTGGTGCAGATATCCACTTCAGTAACACCTAAACTATCCATGGTCTGAATATGGTATAAATATACTTGTGCAGTACACGTTATTCTGGGATTATGAATCTGCAAGCACATAGCCTATAGCCTGAAGCGTATAAATTTGCATAGTGTTGTTCCGTGCTACACAAGAAGAGAGAGGCAAATTTTATCTCCTGAGCTGGTTTCTACCTTTTCATCATGATTAATTTAAAGCCACAGCTGTGTTCATAATTACTGTTCTCTCTTCCAGAAAGACCTTTTTGCTTTTCCAGAAACTTGAGCTGGTCTGTGCATTTACACATCTTATTTCTTGCTCCAGCATGAGGTATAGAACTGCTTTATGACCTAAGGATGAGCCATGTACTTCGGTCCTACAAGTTGTACAGGAAGCAAGAGAGGGGCAGGAGGTACAGAGCCATTTAAAACTGTAGTCTCGGCAGTGAACCTGGAATCAAGAGTTCTCATTCTTTGACAGTTATGTGGATCCAAATAATGGAATCATATGTATGGAAAGACTGGATGGCTGGATTTCTAGTGCTGTGGAACAACTTCAGCTGTCTCTAAAGTCACATTCCAAGGAAAGTTTTAAATTAACTTTTGCTAGAATTAGCACAGAAATTGAATCTTACCTAACAGTATCTTACAAAACTTCAAGATGATCTATGCAATCTTAATTTTTTCCTTGTGAGTATTAGCGCACAGTTTTCAATTATATCTTCTCACTTCATTTTTTTCCTTGGGAGTCTTGGCACTTTCCTTAAAAACTTTGGAATCAGTAAAAGCTTTTTTAGTATTATAAAATCTGGAAAGGAAATATGATAGAAGAAAATATGTTGGGTATGATCTTTACCATCTACAAAAATAATTCTGAAAATTGTATCCACTCGGTTAGAACAGGGTCCTGTACTATAGGCATTACTGCCATTCAGAATTAGAAATCACAACAGAAAATTTGGGTCCTTTACAAAAGCAAAATCAGACCAAGCAGAAATATTTTACTACCTTAAACTTAATATTAATGAAAATAAATAAATATTACTTGCATCTACTTTCAATGGAACTAAATTTTCCATTTAAACTTCAATTTTTACTTCCATTTAAAATGGAAGCATCTTACATCCATATATGTAAGTGAAATCTTAGTAAAGTTAACAGGTCTGCTGCTCATTGTACTAGGATCAATTTCTCTAAAAGGTCTTTCCACCTGCAAAGACAGAATATACATATTTGCAAGTTATGGAACTAACTCAGGCATACTGAATTGCCAAAGAACTTTTGAAAGATTATCAGAAAAATAATACTGCTGTCTCTAGAAAGGTGTCAGGACACAAACAGATCTGCCAGCATAAGAAGCCATCTTTTAAAAGAAAGTGAATCCTCAGTGGATTCCATTGTGGAAAAAGAGAAACTAATATTCTGAATACTGAAAGGTAAAGAATGAGTTTTACAGTGGTGTCTCAGCTGCTTTTAAATCCTAAAGGTTGAGAAGAATTAAACATTATATTCTTCTGTCTGAATAGCGGGGAAATGTATGACATAAAAGGCCCCTGGAGCTGAAAATGGTCCCTCAGAGAAAGAACACATAGGGAACATTTGGTAATATAGTGATAAAAGACATTGGGGGAAAATAAAAGCCTTTTTGTTGTTTCATAAAAGGAGAATGCATCTGCTTCTCTCCCACAGTGCAAGTGAGCCTTTAACTCTGGAGAAGTGTGACAATAAATCTGCCACACCTCGGCACAGTGCTGGGATGCTCTGGCTCTACCCTGGCTCTTCTCTGACAGTGTTACAAAGCTGCCTTTCTTTCACCCAGAGAAGTCTGTAGCAGCCACCAGTCTCTGCCAGTCTGAATCTGTGCAGGGAGGGAAAGCCAGAGCCCAGCCTCTGCAGTCTCAGTGTGCTCCCCATTTGGAGATGGTTGATGGTGCAACCCTCCAGTGGTCAGCTACTTGGTACGGTTTGCAGCAACTGGACCAAAATCCCAGCTCTGTGCCATTTATAACTAAACCATGAGGCCCTGCATTTTCTCCATTTCCTCCATGTATTTCACGGCCAGACCCAAAGCACGTGTCCAAACAACTGACCTTTGGTTGATGTTACCAGTTAATAGTCATTTTGCAAAAGGTTGCCATGGTTGTTTTGGTACAGGATAGAGTCCCTTGATCACAGAGACAAATTGCTGCAGATGTTAAATCCCTGTTTTTTGAAAAGCAATTCTGCTAAAAATTTGTGCGCGTGTAACCCAAAAGAAATTCAGTCTTTACAGTTTGTAATAGCAGTTGTGGTACAATTAAAAACAAGTTAGTAGAAGTTGTCAGGCAGGAGTGCCATTTGTGTCAGGAAAGCCAAGAGACTTGGAATAGCTCCACTTTTCTCTAGGATCTATTTGAACTAAAATGTGCTCTTTTAATCTATTTTGCCAATCTAAGTAAGCTTACACATTAAGCAACAATGAAAGTTTAAACTGTTTTCAGGACTGTTTTAGTTTGGTTTGATTTTTTTTGTAGAAATCAGCAAGTGTTGTCCTCTTGGAAAGGAAAAAAGTGGGAGAAAAAAAGTTTCTACAAATAGTACTATAATGAAAGCTGCTAATGATTGGAATCCAAGAATCATCTGTATCTATGAGGATTAGAGATGGAACACAATGAACACATCAGACCTTTGCTTTTCACTCAAGAGATGGAGCAGTTAGTGCTCCTTAAAATAATAAGGAAGATGAATGGGCAGATCTCTGCAGTAAGCCTGCATGGTATGTCAGAGGTTAGCCATGTACATTTATGGATTTGCCAAGTTGCAAAAGTGGAGGGATAGATCGAGTGCACAGAGAGGCAAATGGATGAGGTGGAGACAGAAAGTCTGGAACAGCAGCTGAAGGTCAGAAAATTTCTAGAGGAAATGAGTCTATCTAGAGCTGTCAGGTCAGAATCTCCTTCCTCAAGTGTCCTGTGTTTCATGCTGATGACCTGTCTGTAGGTCAGGATTAAAATGTTAACACTGTGCTCATGAGGAGGTAGGTGCCAGACAGCTGTTCTGTGGCAAGCCAAGACAGGAAAAATCTCTACTGAAGTTTGTGCCAGTTGTATGTGCTAATGTGTGAATGACTGGAGAGTCTAGACTTGAGACCAAGATGAAATATGTGCTAAGTGATAAACCTGGAGTTTCCTGGGCACATAATTGAAAAATCTGATGGGTTTCCAACAGCTAGCTTTAATGACTGTGGATTTGTTGAACATTTGTGGGAAACAACAACAAAAATAGAACAAGTCTCAGATAGTTCCCAGAAGCAGCTGTGGCAATAATCTTTCTGATAAATGGACTGAGTTCCATCTAAAAACATTTGAAAATTTTGCCTCCCTATCCAAAATGAAGGTGGACTTCTTTGGAAAATAAACACCTCCTGCTGTTTTACAACGTAAACTCTTGGGCTAATACACACAAATCTTCTGTTGTCTTCAGTGGCATGATGATTGGTGGTTTACAAGTCTCACTATATTCTGTTATCATATTTTGCAGCATTGTTATGGATAAATAGAATTGAGTGTCTTTTTTTTTAAAGCAACTTTAGAAGAATTGCAGCTGTATTTTATTGATTATTATCCCTTTTATACTCTCCATGGAAAAAGTCTTGTCTTTACTTTTATGTAGTTTTCTGTTATTCTCATAAAAATTTGCACTTTTTTCTGGTTTGATTTCCTGCTGTTTGTTAGTCTTTCATACATTCAAGTTTCTTGTATAACTGACTTTCCTCTTCTCAGATACCAACATAACTTCCCAAACTCTTTCCTTAATAGAGCTCCCCTATAATTATGACAAACCTAAAAATCTATTGTTCCAGTACTCACACAATCTCCATCTCCCTAGGGTAGTTCACACTGTGAACACATTTCAGTTACAAAGACCAAAATCTCCTTTGTATTCCTGGTACTTAAATCAGATCATTCTTCAACACTTTCACTGTTTAGTAACATCACTGAATCTCACCTAAATCTCTGAGCATAGTTAACTGGTATCTAATTAAATAGGAACCTTGAAACATTTATTGTAAGAATGCTAGGGGGAAAAAAGTGATAGTAAGGTAAAAAAGAAAATGCTAATTAGACCCCTGGCCTGCACACCCCTCCCCCCCCCCAAAAAAAAAAAAGTTAGTGAAGCAGAGACCAATATTCAAGGATATGATATGGCAAGTAGGAAATAAAAGAAAATGTTTTGAAAAATGAATACAAGAGGAAGAACATAAAGAGCAGGACTGAAGGTTAATACCAGCGTCACAATCAGGCAGATTTATGTGAGGAACCATAGACCTTTTACCAGAGGAAGGACAGGAAGGAAGTATTTCTGCCAGGGACAAGAACACCTATTTCTGAAAAGCAATGAAGAATTCACTCTGTAATAAATTTCAAGACTAGTTATCTTCCAAGGCTCCTATTTAATTAGAACAAGGCTGACAATTCCCAGACAGAATTCAGAGGATCTTCAGTGATACGATTAGATTAACCCTTCAAGAAAGTGCTGAGAGAAGTACAAATGAGGATTTTCATGCCTTCCTGACAACGTTAACTGGATACCACTTGCTAGCCTCAAACTACTGTGGGCCAGAGACAGCTAAACCACCACTCCCTTGTGTGTAATCTTTATAGGTTATAATGCCTATGAAAATGAATCCAGCTTCTGCTGGGTGTGAATTTGCACTGTGAAGAATGCAGTTTTATTTTCTCTCCTTTCCATCAATCTCCTAAACATAGTGTAATATCCCCCTCTTCCTCAGGTAGCAGTCTCTTCAGAAGTCAAATTACATTCATTTTTTACTAATTACATTTTAAAGTTCGACACCCTAATATGACCATTATGAGTGAAATTTTATTGGCTCTTAACTCTGCCAAAGCAGAGTTAAAGTGTGACATGAACTGTTAATTAGACTCATATGTTCAGTTTTAGTTTCCCATTTTGAAGCTATTAGGAACACACTAATTGTAACACAGCAGGTAAATAACAATCTGAAACTCTATTTCATAGCAATTACAAAGAAGCCAAGATAAATGTGCAAGTTACAAATGGATTTTAAAAGCATAGTGTGCTTAATGATGGCTTACACATATTATAAAATTGACTGTTCCTAATAGTCAAACATTTATACAATAGTCAAACATTTGTACAACAGAAGAGTGCATTTTGATGAGAACTCAGGGAGATCTGTAGTGTTACTGCATCTTGC
This sequence comes from Haemorhous mexicanus, assembly GCF_027477595.1. NCBI lineage: Eukaryota > Metazoa > Chordata > Aves > Passeriformes > Fringillidae > Haemorhous > Haemorhous mexicanus. Next base: position 54,362,844 of record NC_082343.1, read on the forward strand.
AGCTCCATACAGGACAGAATAAGCAAATGCCATCCTTGGTGTAGAAGATGGAAGTATCTTGCTTCTGATAGTCACTGTTCTCTGGCGCCATGCAAGCACAAGTGTGACAAGAACTGACAGAGGCCAATCAAACCCACAGGTTTGACCAACCTGGTGACATGACAGTTCTAAAAATGTGTTAGGAAATACAAGATGATTCAGTATTTCCATCTGTTGAGTGTGACTTTGATATGGAGTAGCACTGCTTGCTGAAGTAAATTCAGTAAATTCAGTAAGCAGAGCATTCAGAAATAGCTCTGTACTTCTTGAGGGTGAGCATTAAATTTGGTTTTTTGATTATTTGTAAGCTGAAACTTTTCAGGTTTTCTTTTTGTTAGTTTGTTTGTTTTTCACCTTGCCATCACACTTCTGTCCAAGCTCAGACATTTTTTTCCCAGATCACTGTTTCAAGGGCAAGAGACAGAGCTGGGTAACCACAATAACTTAAATCACCTTTAATTACAAAGCAGCCTTGAACATGAACTTACAGCCTTATAAGATAAGCTGATATCACTACAGCTGAGAATATTTGTATCTCACCATAACAGAACACTATGTCCTGCAGCAAAAAAGGGCAGATCTGTAGCATGCTGACATTCCCTCAGGTTCATTATTTCATTTAAAAAAAAAAAAGATAAAGCAGTACAAATGTTAAAAAGACACACACAAGCTAATAAATTTTTCATAAGAGGCATTACATGAACTAAATACCAGCTTTTTCTGAAGGACTGCATTTTGGTTAGCCTGGATCTTCTGTGCTATCTTATGATTTTATGATACATTTACTGATTCTTTCCTACATCTACCAAATTTTCATAATTCCCACTATATTTTATGATGACTTTGGTGTATATAAATTTCAGTGGCCAGAAATTCCAGGCACGATAAGAAAAAGATCTCAGTACTGGAACTTCTTTCAACATATAAAGGGCTGGTTGAGGCCTTGCAGGACCAGGATTGAAAAGTTCAGAAAGATGTGACAGAGGAGTATAAAGCTCTTTGTGAGGGGTCACCCCCATATAGACAAATTAGAGCAATACCTCTGATATTCCCCATGCCTGAGAGTGAAATAACACTCAATGGCATTAAGAAAAGGTACAGAAATTAAATTTCTTTTGTGGTTTCTGGACCTTGAAAGTGGAGTGGGAGCAGATTTTGAAGGGGTTTCCTCGAGTTTTAGAGTGTAACTTATGAAAATGTTTCTCAGTTGTTCCCTCTTTACTCTTTTACACAAAGTCAATGTTATCACACTTTCCCTAATTATCTATATTTACATGTGCTGTTGAATTCCTCTGAAACAGATTCTCAGTTTTCCTTGGCATATGGATCTTCCATGGATGGCTCCTTTGAGCCCATATCCCTAATATGCCTCCTGCCTTGCAATACCGTGCAAAGCAAAACTTCCCATGTGTATTCATTATTTTTTCTCTGCTAACAGATACAATGTGAAGGGTAATTTCTTTCTGCTTCTTGAAAAGGTTTTGTGGTAAATAAAGAGTTGCAATTCACATAACTGCAATATAGAGCAATACACAAACTACTCTCGGTCACATAGGATTGTCAGCATTATCAAAGACTGGTGACATGATTGAACTGAAAACACTGACCTCATCCTCCATGGCTTGACATATTTTCCCATGTGATGTCATTTAAAATCCAACCAGAATCCTGATAAAAGACCTTTCCATGTCTGCTCAGTGTCACCCAGTGCTCTGCACATTGGTGCACTTCATTTAGGATTCCTGACTGAATTCATCCCCCATCCCTTCTCTGAAAATCAGATCCTTGGCACCTCTATAGCAGAAACTGAGAATGTGTAAGTGGAAAAATATCAAATTACCCCCCCTTTTCCCTTTCTTTACAAATAGCACGGGTAGAAAATGCAATTGTAAGTCAGTGTTACAGCTTTCCCCAGAGGGTGCTGCCCTCAGTATGATCCTTTCATTACAAAACATGTTTGATGGTCAGATTCTATTGGTTGAATCTGTTTCTTCACTAGTGAAATTAGAAAAATGCAATAACTCTGTGTCTATAAAAAATATTTTTAATACTCTTAAAATTAATATCAAGGGAATTCTGAGAGAAAATAGCATGAAAAAGGTAAGACAGGACTTGCACAAATGTAACAGAGGAGGAAAAATGGAAGAGAAGTGTAAAATAAAAATGGGCAGCATTTTCCCCCTCTCCCCTGCAAATGATAGAGCAACTAAAAGGAAGCAACAGAGCCTGAAAATCACAGAGCAAGCATATGAAAAATGGAAACAGACAGAGGAAATTAATAATTTCCTGTACAACAGAACAATGCTTTCAAGATAAACAATAGGCTTACAAATGAAAACAACAAAAAGAGAAAAAAGTTTCTAGAGAACATTCTTTCTTTTTGAAATGCTAAACAGCCCAGATTCTATGTATGTTCTGAAAGAAATCTTTTCAAGAAAAAGCTTTGTGATTGGACTAAATTTAGCTAATATATTTTCTTGGGTTTTTTTTTTATTCAATCAAGTAGATCTGAAATGTATAAAAATATTTAGCCCAGAAGATATATCAGAGTAACAGCTTTTCATGTGGATATCAGGAATAGACAGCTAGAATGCTCTTTGCATAAAATTGTGCGTGCTTCTTTATGATAGTTGTGTTATTTGCATTAAATAGCAAGTTAAGGATACATTATTTTAAATTATCTAGGACATTATTAACACATGAATAAAACATGCTTTTGATAATGTAAAGTAATACTTTTGGACTGTGAGAGTCCCTAACATTTAATGGAGAAGAAAATACACTTCAAGGAGCAAAGCACAGCATGTGCCAGCATACAGTGCTATCCCCCTTCTCACATGGGTGATACTGATTTACATCAAGTGAGGGTTTGGAATGAAACACTCCCCTTTCCCATTGACAGTCACCAAGTAAAGCAGATTTAGGGACAACAAGTGATGTGGTGTAAGAAAACTGATCTGTGGCCCTTAAATCTCCTGCAGTTTGGGAGCAACTCCAGAACAGCTCCCACTCCTGGGCAAGGTCACACAAATAGCAATGCAGTTTTCATGTCTAAAGGTTGCCAAGCGGTTCAAATTCCCAGCTTTGGGAGCAGCTGAGCCAAGCACAGGCCGATGAGTCTGATATCAGTGGTTGCTGTGATGTCCAAAGGAATCTCCAAGCATGTGCTGCAGACCTCATGAGGAACTTATGTCTCACAGATCTGCGTTGGATTTCAGGGTCACAGTAAATGGGCAGCACTGCACAATGGACAGAGATTCAGGTCCGTGAGATAAGTCTCAAGGCAGAAAATTTGTTCAGGCTTCAGATCTTAATTCCCTTGCACCACTGGAAAACTGGCAAAAGTAGCTTCAAGCTTGTTATTTGAGAACTAAGTATTCACTCATTATCAGCTAAAATCTCTATTTTTCCTTCTAGCTAGGACTAAGACTGCAACTACTGCATAAGGCATTAGAAGATAAGAAGTATAGGGTTTCTTTTTCTATGTTGTTGTACTTTAGTACTTCTGGATGTTAACTTATTTTGATAATCAGTAAAAGTTTTAAAAACAGTTGCAAATTAATTTCCTGGACAGAGGAAAATGGCAGATAGTTTATTTAGCCTGTAGAACCTCCTACTTGTCATGCTTGACAAAGAAGACATGATGAGTTTCTTTTGCTTCATTTCCCTTACTATTTTGACATGAAAATGAGGGGAGGATGTGATGTGATTGCAATGCACATGTGAGAAAAGGAGAGGAGGCACTGAAATTTTCCTACTTAATTACAAGTCATAGGCTTACATAATACTGAATTTTTGTCTACTGTGGATTTTATTTTTCAATAAAAATTGAAAATAGTTTCTGTTTAAAAGGAATAAAAACCTTAGAAATAAAGAATATATAGGCAATTTTCTATTTGTTTTAAATTGTAAGGGATTTTATCTATCACTTATTCTGATTACACTGAAATTACACTGAACTCTCATCTTCAAAGGATGTTTTGGCCCTAAACTCATCTTGTCAGGAGTCCTTTATTCTTAACAAAATGCAATATTAGAAGTTGATAATGGGACCAAACAATCTGTCCCAAAGAATTTTGTGGATTTTTAGCTAGACTACCAGTCAGTCCCAGCAACTGGCTGAGTTTACTTCATAAAGAAAGGAGTTCAAGCCTGTAGAATACTTCAGCCACTAAAGGTTTTTACTGATGCAGATGCAAAAAATTATATACTTATGCATTATTTATTTAATATTCAGCTCTGTGGGTGTTTGAACAACATCAGTGGTGGAAGTCATTGGAAGTCAGTGAGATATTTTGGGGGTTCTTTAAGGTAATGATTCTGTTTAGCTTAATTACATAGTGGAAAGATGACACAAATACTTTGCACAAACAGAACAATGTGCAGGGATTACAATTATTTGTCTTACTAATTATACCTCCCATTTGGCCTCTTTGTTACAAGCTTGATTTTATAAACTCACCATGCATGTCATTCCATGAGTCATGGAGTAGTCTAACTGGTAGACTACATTTAAATTTCATCTCCTATTAGAGAATTTACTGGGATTCTCCTGTGTGTTGGGTGTCTGTTTTTGTCTGCTGAAAATGCTCTGAAACAGTAGAAATCAATCAAAATTAAAAGCAAGTAAAACGCCTGGGGTTTGATGCAAAGGTCATTAAAATCAGTAGAAAGTTTTAATGGATGTCAGAGTTTAAGACATTACAGAAGTAATGCAGGTGACACCAAGCTGGGCAGGACTGTTGATCTGCTGGGGGGCAGGAAGGCTCTGCAGAGGGATCTGGACAGGCTGGATCAGTACGGCAAGGCCAACAGTATGAGGTTCAACAAGACAGAGTGCTGGTCGTCAGCCTTGAGTCACAACTACTCCATGCAGCTCTTGAGGCAGAGTGCCTGAAAAGTTGCACAGCAGAAAAGGACCGGAGGGTGCTGGTCAGCAGCTTGGGCATGATCCTAAACAGTGTGCCCAAGTGGCCAAGAAGGTCAATGGCACCCTGACCTATAACAAAACCAGTGTGGCCAGCAGGGCCAGGGCAGGGATTTCCCCCCTGCACTCAGCACTGGTGAGGCCACAACTAGAGTCAGGGGTTCAGTTCTGGGCCCCTCCCCAAAAGAAAGACATTGAGGTGGTGAAGAAACCCCAGTGAAGGACAACAGAACTGGTGAAGGGTCTAGAGAATCAGACCTATGAGAACTGGCTGAAGGAGCTGGGGGTGTCAAGCCTGGAGAAGAGAAGGCCCAGGGGAGACCTTATCACTCTCTACAACTGCCTGAAAGGAGGCGGTAGACAGGCAGGGATCAGCCTCTTCTCCCAGGGAATCAGCTACGGAACAAGAGAACACAGCCTCAAGCGGCACTAGGGGAAGTTCAGGTTGGGCATCAGGAAGGACTTCTTCACTGAAAGGGTGGTAAAGAATGGAGCAAGCTGCCCTGGAAGGATGTGTAGTCACCATCCCCGGAAATGTTCAAGAAACAACTAGACATGGCACTCAGTGCTATTTTCAGTTGGTCTGGTGGTGTTTGTTCAAAGGTTGCACTCAGTGATCTTGGATGTCTTTTCCAGCCTTAATGAATTATTTCCTCTCTAATTCTGTGATAAATAGAGAAGGGTTTTATAGCTTCATTTTAATTAAAAAAAAATGTTTAATAGAACTGTATTTATAGTTCTGAATTATATTCCTGCCTGATATTCCTTGACTATGGAAAAAATTAAAACTCTTTTTTCTCTTTGAATAATTTTAGTAAGATGAAGACTCTTCAAGAAAAATTAGAGTTCACATTGTTTTGCCCACAAAAAGTGAAAGGACACCAGTCTGATAGAAACCTGATAAAAACAGAGGATGCCATAAAAGGGGCCCATGACTAAGGTCTGTATTATAGAGTTGTTATTAGAATTGCCAAGGGTGAACAACCCTTTGCACACATTAAATACAAAATTATCTTAATTTTGTTTTTATTTTCAGTCTTACTGAAAATTTTTGATTAGGCACTACTGAAAATGAGTGCTATGAATCCACCAAAAACCCAATTCCCTGCGGTGAGGAAGTTGTAACACAATTTATCTTCCACCACAATGAAAGATGTTAGTCCTTGCTAGGGTTTACAGGAATATGCTTACAGGAAAATTAGCACCATGGAAGCTACCCTTTAATTTGCCAAACAAGCTGTGAAAGTAGAAACAGGAGAAGACTTGAGTAAAAGGGACACAATTTTTTTTTCCAAGCATATATATATTTGCAACCTTCAATAAATACATTTTTTGATATACAAGAATTTGAAGAGGTCATGTAGCGGCTGCAACAGTATAACAGATTTTATAAGTTTTGTACAAACAGCATTTTCATAGGTGATTCTGAGTAAAGTCAGGAAAGGACAGAATTAAGAAGAAAGCAGTCAATAAACAGGCAGTGTAAAAATATTCAGGCCTCATGCTTTTGCATAATATTATATATAGTTATATACATGTATTTATATATTATGTGTATATTGTATTTTATACCTAAAGACAACACATATAAAACATGCATATCTATACACACATATGCATATAATTTGATTTTATTGCTTGATATATAACATACCAAAAAGAAATAACACGCTACAATCTAATATACAGGGAGAGAGAGACACTCATTTTTATGTACATACAAATGTTCTGCATTTATGACATTTGAAATCTTGACCTTTATTTTGATTTGAGCATCTTTGAAACTTCAAGCAAAGACTCTTCTTTAGAAAGACTTGCCTCTGTAAAAACTCCCTGCTTCTGGGGATTTTATAGTGTTGGGAAAACCTTTATAGTTTCATAAAATGTATGCATATTTTCTTTGCCAAATGAGGAACACTTTTGGCTGAGTTTTAGGTAATCTTTATTACCATTATCAGTATTTATTAGTAACTTGACACATAAGCAAGTACTAAACAAGTGTGCAGTGAATTTGAAAACAGCCAAGACCAAAGTAAGACACAGTAGGCAGATTATTGGCATCAAAATGTTTCAAAATTAAGAACACTTAGAGTAATTCTAACTGTTTCCAAGAGGCTAAAACTCAGGTAGCTGAATCCAAAATAACAACTTTCCTCTGAACCTTAGTGCTTTGGCTTCAGAGAGCTTTGATTAATTAAAACGCACACAAAATAAAGTAGGTTGGCATGAAGGAACTTTAGAAAATATTTCAGTATTCCAAATCTTTGCTGTGTGCTCAGAAAAATGCCTATATGGTTTGCCATTGAGCCTCTGTGCCAAATTTCTACCAGCAGCAGCTTGTTGGCATAAGAAGACCATAGAGAAGAAGATAGTGAACCAGGTGACAGAGTGAGCCATGCACGTCTGTTTGTCTCTGGAGACTGGGTCGCCTGCATCAGCTGGGGACAAATAAAGCCGAATATAGCAATCCAATGTCTGCCAAAACCCAACACAATTTGGCTAATTCTTTCCTCCTGATTTGATTATCTGTTTAGCTGAAGAGTTACCATATTCATTATAATTCTGAACATCTCCTCAATCTATATTAATTATATGGATAATATTATTTAAAACACAGAGCTCACGGAGTCACATCACCAGTCAAGGAAGCTCATTAGCCTCAGGCGAATTGCTCAAGTAAATTGCTGGGCTTCTGTATGTACAATTTAGATCATAATTCTGTTCACACACAAATAATCACCAACTTTGCCTAAGTTATCCTTTTGGTATAAGTTCCTATTCATGCTTAAAAGAGGGAACTTTCTCCCAAGTGAATTTTTTTAAAAAAAAAAAATTTCTCTTCAGGTATCTGTAGTTGGAAAGTCACTCCCTGAGCAGTGTCTGTGCTTGTTTATCATGAAACGGAGGCACGATAAGAATTAAAGTAGAAACCAGTATGCACACGGATTGAATGGGATCTTGCTTTATAAACCAATTGTAAATCTAAGCAACAAATGTATTCTGTTGCATAAGACAAGCTAAATGGTGAGTGATAAGCCAGTTGCAATGCAAAAATCACAAAGCCAATTATATGAGTTATAATTAATAGAACAATAAACATAGAAAACTGCAGATACATTTAGTTGATTTTGTTGACAATCAACCAATGCCACCAAGTTCATGAATTTTAGCCTTGCAGGGAGGATTAATGTAGATGTGTTTTGCAAAGCAGACTGAGAGCATTTCCCATTGCACAAGAAAAAAAACGGCTGATATATCTGGATGCACTAGGAAATCATAAAGCACATGGATATGAGTGGCCATCATTCTTGGAACAGTAATTTTAAAAAAACCAAACAGAAACCTGGTTTGGCAATAATTATTGCCATTCCAGATGAGGCAATTAGAACCTCAGCTTAGTAAAAATGTCATATGGTTTAAGACATCGCAACTAAGTCAAGCTGGCTTACAAAGTGGATCAGTGGTAAAGAGAAATGCATTGTGTCTGCTTCAAAATCAATCAGGCTCTGTGGGGGGAAGCATGGGACTGTGGAAGAGAAACATTAAGTAGCAGATTCACTGAAATCAGACCAAACCAGATTTAATTCAGGATATATTTTCAGTGCAAAGATGTGTTAGAAGCAAAATGTATAGCTATTTGCACCAGCAAACTTTTTAATTCTATAAACCCGTCACCAGTCACAAATTAAAATGGTTTCTGCCTTCTTAGACTGATCAATGCCACCCTAAACACACCTCCCCAAACATGACAGGTAATCTGCACAAATGATCTTCTCTGCTCAGAAGAATTATGCTTTTCTTTGGGAAATGACCAAGCCTGGTGCTGTCTCTGCTTGCACTTCACATTCCCTGGGTTAATTGATCCTCCAGCACAGGAGGCACATTCTGTTCTGTTCTTGAAAACACATTCAAGTTCCTTTGAAGTCTCTAGTAGCGTTTCTGCTGACTTCAAACAGCTTGGAAATAGCTGTTATAGGTAAACAGGGAAGAAAAATAAGGTAAGCAAGGAAAATTGGCTTGAAAAAAATACTGTTGGTACTGATCTAGAAAGAAAATATATACATGACGCAGCATGCAACAACAAAGCATTCTCATGCAAAGGCTGCATCATAAACAATCATTTTACATGCACAGGCATTTAGGAGGGAAGTTTCAGCAAAATTATCCAGTGGTACATTGCTGAAGTTAATGCTTCAGTATAACTCACTGATGAGGTAACATTTCCCAGACAAGTTTTCATGCCAGCAGACCCCTCAGACTATTGCTACCATTACTTGACCCATTGAGGCTGACAGCCTGGAATCTCTGTGCATCCAAGACTGCCTCTGAACCAACACACCCTGCCTCCAGACAGCACCTCCTGCTGTGGATGTGACCTCCCACACCTGCCAGGCACTGTTCCTGCACCCTGTGAGCTTGTGTCCAATGATAAATTAGGGACTCCCTGCCTTGGTCTCCATTTGTACCACAAGCATGCTTTCAGGAGCATTAATAATCCATGGTATCTGCTGCTTCTGAAGATATTAAATTAATCAGAAGGTTTCATCACAACTGCACAAATGTTCCAGGTATCCCAATCTGCTCAGATTTGCCCATTGCAAAATGAGTTCCCTTCTATTTGTACAAAGCCTTCAGTTACTAAAAAAATGAGGTAATCTTCTGCATGAAGAAGTATTTGTTTGACTAGGACAGTTTTCTAATCCTAGGCTGTTTTTTTGAAAATCAGAACCTTAAAATGCTGCAACTGTGATTTTTAAAAAATTTTAAAAGACTGCCCATGGCTGATTTAAAAGCATGAGGGAACACAAGCTCACTCTTCATTGCAAATATTTTGCTCGGCAAGACACAGTCACAATTCCAGTGCTATGAGCAAAGTCCTGATGTCAGCTACAGTGCTGTTCTGACTGTCCATCTGCTCAGGCTCTGCATTTTGCAGCGAAATTAGTGGGGTGTATTACCACTCTCCAGATTATATAGCTGGAGGATATTTACATACATATTTGTATGTGGAAGCAGCCTTTGCCTATCTCCTTCAATAAGCTTTATGAATTGATCAGTTGAACTGGCGAGTGATACTGGTAATTCAAACAAAACCATATTGCTAAATATTACCTCCATCAACCTTCCTTATCTTTCTAAGATAAATCCTTCTCAGTGTAAGCTGACTGTTAGGAAATGACCATGAGATTTTTTGGAGGCAGAAAGGAAAGGCGAAAGAAAAGTATTGAAGGAGATGTACAGAAACCTATTTCCCTTTTTCACCACTACTAGTTTACACACACACACACACACACACACACACACACAGGCATTATGTCTATTCCATGTATTGTTACTGTATACAGAGTGTACTGGCTTAAAAAGGTGGATTTGGAAATGCTGATGAAAAACCTGAAAGCTTGGAAGAACTAGCCAGTTCTTTGACTTCTAGTGCATCTTGAATTTCTCTCCATTATTTTCATATTAACATCAGTAATTTGAATTCAGCCAACATGTATTCCCAGAAATAATTCAAACTTGATTTGAAGATCTCAAGAATAAGTGTGATAATAAAAATACTGTTCTTGTTAATATTTAGAGCTTATCTTGGTGCTTTGGCTAATTGAGTAATTATGGCTTTTTTAAAAATGTACTTCTTTTTTTAAAAATTATACAGCCTTAAGTCAAGAACATTTACTTTCATTACCTTTTTTTTTTTTTTTTAAGTGAGCTGGAAAAATCCTCAAACAACTACCATTTTCTCTTCCTGAAGATACTTTTACAACTGAATCACACTGCTTCTCTTACTTCCCTTAAACATACTTTTAAAAACGTTAACCTTTCAATTCTTTGGAAGAAAGCCATGTTTTACAGATCATTCATCACTTCTAGCCTTATAACCCCCCTATGTGCAAATTTTCATAATCCTTCTAAAAATGTGGAATGCCATGTTAGACCAAATGAGATTCAGTGTGTTCCTTCCATAGGAAAAAAAAAGACATTTACAGAGGTAAAACCATGTATTTTCTAGTTCCCTCCCTCTATAAATAAGGATAACATTAGACTCTTTGTCTAATGTGTACAGTGGTATTTTTTTTTTTAAATCTGGTTCTTGGTTACTGATGAGTATATTGAGTCATGCTGCACTGAAAACTACTCCTTGAAAATCTTCAATGGAAGTTCCTGCACTAGGTACTCCATTCACCTCTTATTTCTTATTAGTGACAAGGTTTGACAGCTTCAGGTCAGCTGTCATCTAATTATCTTGAGCATAAATGCCAGATTTCAATCTGAAGGTCATAAAGTACAAACCAAACTGCTTACTCAAAGGCTTTGTGTTATACAGAGTTTATCAGCCTAAGTCATTATCTCAATTCAAATTGATGCTATATATTGTAAAACAGATTTACTCTGTGAAGGATTTTTTAGCTTCTGGAGGGTTTTTCTGTTTTCTTTTCCCACAAAGGAAAAGAAATTATGCCATTAATAATCTTGTCTCCCATCACTTCTTTATGGATTGAATCCAGTCTGAATTTTTCTGGTATTATTTCCAAGAAGACTGTGACTCTCCAAGCAAAATAATGTCCAGTCTGCAGGAGAAGTAAAACAGCATTTAGTGCTGGTGTCATGACAGCCCATCTACAGAAAAAGATCACGATTGTTCATCAGTGTAGTATATGCTGCAGCAACCAGCACAGTAGATTGTCTTCCTAATTCACTGAATCTCCAGGAACTGGGGAAATTACCACCAAACATCCTACACAGTGCACAAAGACTTGCATTTCACAAGGCACCCTTCCGGTTACTAAAATTTGTTATATCAGTAGAAATGCAACCCAGAGGTTTTAAATTTCGTTATCTGTGGCCTTTATACCTGATGTTGTATGAGCTCTGAATCCAAATGCAAAATTTGAATGATGATCACATCTTTGCTTGCAAACTTTGAACACTATTGATTTTACCCTTTAATTTTTGTCTCAGTTGTATCAGTCAACAACAGCTTTTGAATGTATATGCTTGCTTATGTTGCTATGGTTCCCTTTGCTGTGCTGAGCAAAATCCTGTGAAATTAATTTGCATTTTGCTGAGAGAAATCTATCTTTTGCTTCTTCTCACCAGGAGACCATTCTTTGTGATATTTCAATCTCTTGCTGAGAACATTGTCTTAAAATTGCAGAGAATTAGGCTTTTTATGAGGTGATAATAACAAAAACTATACAGGGTTATTCTTAAAGCAAATACCATTTTTTATCAAAATGCTCTGTTGAAATGTAACAAAGATTATTTCATCAAGATAAAACAAGAGGACACTGTACTTGATATTTTCTTAAAATTCAATAAAAAGGACACTTCAAACTTTGTTTTCTTCTTTTTTTTTTCTTTACAATTAGAAAGAGAAAGAAAATAAATATGGTGTTGAAATAGGTGCAAGAAAGTAAAGAAAAATTGAAACTATTTTTATTTTCTAGAAAATAGAACTACTAGAAAAAGGTCAGTCATATATCAAAGAAAACCTTCTAATATTTTATGTTTTAACCCCAAAATTGAGCAAAAAATAGAAATAGGCTATTGCTTCTATTTAAATTTTGTAAGTCAACATTTTGTGCTACTGTCTGATATACTTAATACTGATATAATCTAAGTGCTGAAATCATGGTTTAGGGAATAAAATTCACAAAATACCTACATCTCCTGAACTGATTGAATTTTTGAAAAAAAAAGATACTCTAACTGCAAAATGATGTGGTGGTTTGCCAGGTTATTGAAAATTGAGTGTGATTTCGTTACTGCATCAGTCTAGAATGAAAAGGCTGCCCCCCAAAAGTCTAAATGATGCTCACTGCCAGGAGCTATGTGAGTATGCAAAGGCAGCTGTATGTCTTGATGATATATGGCTTGCTCCTCTTCTTAGCAAGCAAACAGCTGACAAAATCTGGAACTGGAGCCCTCAGGACACTCTAGCTTTTCTGTTATATAGCCACACATATTGGGGTGCTGCTGCTAGTGTAACTTAGGGCACATTAAATGCTTTTCAAAGCAGAAAGGATGAGTTTAAATTCCCTGCCTTAACAAAACATGGACTTTGAAGTGACAGGAGCCCACATTCATGACACTCCTTTTCCCTCATCCTTCCTTCCCTGGGGCTAGGGAAGCAGGAACTTGATATTCACCTGGTAAAGTGGTAGCACTCTTTCTGGTATTAACAGGTGATAATGCTAGTATGTGGAGCTGCAATTTTTGTCAGAAGGGGAGACAAAAGTTATTTGTTACAGGCCACCATGCAGAAGAAAGCGGACAGAATGCTCCAAGGATCTCTGGAAAAGGAAAGGCTCTATTAATAGGTAACACTTTTTAACAATAGGGAAAAATGAACCTAATAAAAACATAATTTGAGATCTAATATTACATTCCAAAATATTCAAAATGTTTTAAGTTATTATTTGTAGTATCTGCTAAGTAGCTTGAAGCTGCTTATGATTCTAGGTCTAGCCACCAGAAGATGGTGGCATCTTCAACTCAAAATGAGAAAAGCTGATGACTAAAACAGCCATGTGTGGTATTGGAATTATTTCTTGATGCTAGACTTAGACTCATAACACCTGCAAGCCCTACAGTATAAGAAAACATTGTTAGAGTGTTTGTGTCTAACACAAATTTCCTTCTCAGAAAGAAATCTGAGAGCATATGAGCTGAACTTCACCCAGGCATAAATAAGGGCAAACATCCTCTTTGGCTTCATGGTAAAGGTCATTCTACTTCAAAAGCTGCCTGATCACAGCCAGCAATTTTTCAAGCAGATAAGTCAAGATTTTGTCATTAAGGGAGATGATAATAGAACTACACTGATTAATGTAATTAAGTGTAATCCAGCATAACTTTAAATAGCAGAAGGAAAGCTCAGTAATGGCAGAGTATCAAACATCTGGTCAATGGTATTCATTGGAGGGGCAGATTGTGGAGCCACAAAGACTGTAATTATCCATTATTTAAAGTGAGAATTTATATCTCTTTATCAGAGACAAAATATGAGTGGTTAAGTTTTCTGTTATAGAAAACTGACTTCAAAAACTAAAAGCCAGCTTTTAAAGTTCTTCTCAATTAATGTTATTTCAGTCTTCTCCACTACATCTCTTTTTTTACACCAAGAGACACAGAGAGAGTATTATTTAAGTCTTGGAAAAGTCTCCATTGAAGATTCCTTAGCAATAAAAAAATTTAAACATTGTAGCCCCTTCTACAAATGTGCTGCTGGCTATTTGCACGATTAATACAAGAACACAAAGAGGATTCAGGAGAAAAGAATAGCACAGAAAGTGATTGGATGTAACAGAAAAGAACAAGAACAAAATGAATACACTTAGAACAATCAGATAAACATGTGATTTTGTATCTCTGTTCTCCCATGTGGGTTATGCAGGCGTTCCCTTTCAGATGTTCCCTTAGGCATGTTGCAAGTAGGACTGCATTTAGCTGTTTGTTCACTCACCAACAGGCTTCCTAAAAGGCAAGTTTGTGTCTGTTAAAGACCTTGCTTCTCCTTTGAACATGTCTAGTTCCCTTCAAAAAACAGTCTCTACCTCTCTATCCCCCTTTAAAGAAAGCAAGTGAACTATTCTTGCAAAAAAGTGTGTGTGTGGTTGGGAGGGTGGGGTGTTGTAAAATGAATAAAAGAAAAAGAATATCAAAATCAGAATAACAATGAGAATAAAATTTTGCAGACGAAGGTATAGTAGAAGTAAATATTAGAAATTCTCCTGCCCTCAGTGAGGAGGTGCCATCAGCAGGGACAGAAAGCCCAGTCCCAGTGCCACACAGCGCCCCAGGCTGCGGCCAGGCTCTGCTGGACTTAGCGAGGAACATTAGCGTGAGCAAGGCTGTGCTAGAGATTCAGGCATGTGGCCACCAGCCAGCAAAACACAGGGACCTGGAGCAGAGACTGGCTGCACAACTAGAAACAGCAGCTCAAGGATGAAGGGAAGAGACGCGGATTTCTATCCCACACAGCTCTTGCTGCCCCCGAGCCCTCTGGGAGATCACGCCCTCAGTGAGCAGCAGGAGGAGGCAGAAATGGGACCCCACGGTACTGCCACAGGGGCCTTGGCTGGCGAGCTTGAGCTTTCCCAGTTGGATGAGGCAGAAGATCAAGAGCTATCTAAAGGAGAAAGGAAAAAATACCAAGAGACCAAAGGGAAGGCCTGCACAGAGCCAACGCTGACCCCAGGAGATGCTGATTGTTACAAGGAAATTTCCAAGGGGGAAGTCTGCATGGACCAAAAGCTGACTCCCGGGAAATGCTGAAAGTATCCCTTCATATCAGAAGGTGTACATTCTGAAGTACCAGAATGTATCCCAAGGGGAAACCTGCTGTTTCCAGAGCTGTCCCCAGGAGACAACAGTGTCAATTCAGAAGTTTTCAAAGGGGAAGCCTGCAGTGAGCGAGAGCACTCCCCAGAGAGACGCTGCTAGCTACCTGGAAGAATCCAAAGGGGAATCTTGCAGTGAGCCAGAAATGTCCCAGGGAAATGCTGGTCACTACCAGGAAATGTCACAAGGAGAAGCCTGCAGTGAGCCAGAGCTGTCCCAGGGAGCTGCTGGTAGCTATTAGGAAGCTTCCCCGGGGGAAGCCTGCATTAAACAGGAGCTGACCACAAGAGAATCTCATAGCTACCAGAATGTATCCTAAGTAAAAGCCTGCAGTCAGCCAGAGCTGTCCCCAGGGAATGGTAGTAGATAGCTGGATATGTGCGTAAGGAGCCTGTAATGAGCCAGAGCTGACCCAGGGAGATGATGGTAGATAACAGAAGTGTCCCAAAGGAAAGCCTGTAGTAAGCCAGAGCTGTCTCAGGGAAATGCTGGTATCTACTGGGAAGTTTCCTAACGGGAAGCCTGCAGTGACCCAGTGCTGTCCCCAGGAGATGCTGGTAGCCACTAGAACATATCCCAAAGGACAGCCTGACTTGAAGGAGATGCTGGTAGCTACCTGGAAGTATTCCAAGGGGAAGTCTGCAGTGAGCCAGAGATGGCCCCAGGGGATGACAGTGTCCATCAGGAAGTGCTGTAAAGGGAAAGCATGCAGTGAGGCAAAGCAGGACCCCGGAGATGCCAGTGCTACTGGGAAGTATCCCAAGGGGAAGCCTGCAGTGAGCCAGAGCTCTCCGCAGGAGATGCTGGTAGCCACAAGAAAGTGTCCCAAGGGGAAGCCTGCCATGAGCCAGAGCTAACCCCAGGAGATGCTGGTATATACTGGGAAGATTCCCAAGTGGAAGCATGCAGTAAGCCAGAACTGTCCCAGGGAAATGCTTTTGTAGCTACAAAAAAGTGTTCCACAGGGAACAGTAGCCTGCAGTGAGCCAGAGCTGGCCCCTGGAGATACCGGTATCTACCAGGAAGTATCCAAAATCAAAGCCTGCACCGCTGCCCCGGTCCCTCAGCTCCCCAGCTGGGAGCCCAAGCCCCCAGCCAGCAGCCAGCTTCCCCTCAGAAGTGTCCCTCCCACCTCTGGCTAGCGCTGCAGGCACCGCACAGCCTCATCTGCTGCCCGTGCCCGGCGGCACCGCCGGAAAACCAGCGCCCACCGCCAGCACCGGGCTGGCCCCACCGGCGGCGGCTGTCACGCAGCCTGCCCAGCGACCTGAGGGAGCCAGCCAGGCCGCCTTTGCCTGGACGTGTCCCTGGGGGCTGAGCAATCCCCGGCTGCGTTGGATCAACCGAGCGAGCCACCCCGAGACCAAGTGTTACCCATGTGGCCAGCCCCAAACCAGCACCCACGGGTCGGTGCCAGGTGGCTCAGCAGTGAATCACAGAGGGTCACCAGGGAGGGAAGAGACCTTGACAGTCATCCAGTCCCACCATGAGCCCGGCACCACCTGCGTCACCCCTAAACCATGTCCCCAGCTGCCACATCCAGATGGCTCTCGAACACTTCCAGAGACAGTGAGTCCACCACCTCCTGAGTGACTTCTTCCAACCCCTGACCACTCTGACAGGGGAAAATTGTTTCTGATATTTAATCAGAACCTCTCCTAGTGGACTCTAAAGTCATTTCTTCCCATCCTGAAAGGATTGCTTGCGATCCTTTGTCATTTTATCCATGAGGAATGGACACAGACACGAGGTACTGCTCCCAGGACCCCACTGCACACTGCAGGACTGCAACACACACAATTCATCCAAACCAAATAGAAGTTAGTTTTAAGAAATAGTAGTAGTAAAAAAAGTAAAAATAAAAAAAAAAAAAAAAACACACCCAAACAAACAAAACAACCCCCCCCCCAAAAAAACACAGAAAAAGAAAAGGATGAAGAATAGAAATAAGAATAATAAGAAAAAGGAAAAAGAAAAAGAAAAAAAATCTGAATCAGAATCACATGATATAAAAAATAGTAGTAGTAAATAGGAAGAATAATAAGAAAACTACAAGAACAAAAATGTAAATAGGTATAATAAAAACAATAATAAGAAGAGTAAGATAAGAAAAAATAGTAGTAATAGCAGGAAATAATTAGAAGAAGTAACAGAAGAAAAATAATAAAAATAATAAGAATAATAAGAATTCTAAGATGAAGAAGAAATATTAGTAGTAAATAAAATATTGATATTGGTATTGACATTGATCTTGATACTGATATTATTATTTCCTATTTCTATCTCTCTCCCTCACATTTCTTGTTAAATACAATCTATATTAAATAAAATCTCTATCTTGTCATCATATGGTTGCCTTTGCATCCTAATTCAGGCAGGGACATCTCTCCAAAATCTGATCTTAACACGTGAAATGAGCCTCACTGGAAGGGCTGAGAATCAGACCAATTTTATCTATTCCCACTCAACAAAATATTGTTGACAGTAGTCCTAATGAAACCTCAATTAGTGTCAATATGGGAATTGCCAATACTACAATATTAAGCTGCTTGTGAAAAAAAGTATTTCTAGTACATTCTTTGATGAGAGAGTGGCTGTGGAATTGAAATACTTCATTCCATCTTATACTGTTTCCCATCTCCAAGTGTTTTGCCATCAATAGTGGAAGGGACTAGCACTGGTAACACCTTTCCTTGCCGGTTGACATATTCCTCTTCTTTGTAGCTCTTAGTGTTTCCTAGTTTTCCCATTTGGTAAGTCATGGTTTTGTGACTTTGATTATTCCAGATGAAATAGTGGAACTAGTAAGGAGGTATGTAGAAAACCTCAGGTAGCAACTTAATCCTTTTTCTAAACCAACCTTGGTGCTTATTAACTGTGAGCAGAGACCCAAATATATTGGATTATGATACTTCCTCAGGCCCATTGCAGACCACATTGAAAGAAGAAAGAGAACTCTGACTACCAGAAGGCTTGGTTTCCAACTTTCTCAAAGAGCTCAAAGCTTGCTGGAACATATAAATCATAGAATATGCTGAGTTGGAAGAGACCCATAATGGATTTGTTCAGTGGTGGATTTGATTGAAGCATATTTCATGGAGTAAAAACCTCTTTATCTGGAAATTGACTTTTAATGAAGTTCTTTCTCATTCATTTAAGGCTAACTACTTGCATAAATGTTCAAAAGCTCCAGTAAACATGCAAATTAGTTGGGAAAAAAGTTTTTGATGGAGTTGGTCACCCAACATTAGAAGTGGAAATATACTGTACAGTAAAAAATATAAGAAGGTATGAGCTGTTTCTTCCTGTTTTATTTATTTTACTAGGACAATATCAGGGAGAGGTACTGTTCTTTTCACATTCCAAGAAACATTTTGTTTTCCACTTTTATGATGAGAAAAAAATCCCTGTCACTCAACAACTGAGTATTGTAACTTGGAAAAAAAAAAAGGTGTCATGAAAACTTAGACAGTGGCAGCAGCTATGAAAACTTTATTTTCCATTAATTATACAATATTTTATGAGTGGGCTCTGATAGCATGTATTTGTATAATTTTTTTCTCTCTTAGTGATCACGTAGGTTTTCCTTACACCCCATACTAACCTTATAAAGTCACTTTCATTTTATCTTTTTTGTTAATTTTCAGATCCTTATGTTTCTCTTTGTGTGACACTCTTTCAGAAAAATGCAGCACAGGTGAAAGTATAGGTGAAGGCACTTCTTTTACACTGAGCTGATAGGTTGTTGTGAGTGATAGTTAAGTCAAACACATCCATTTAACACCTGCAATGCAAACTCGATGACTCGTCTCTTCCCCGACCCGAAATATTCAAGTTAGGTCTTTGAACCTCAGCTTTTGTGGAGTAATTATCTCTAATTTCCCTAGGTTAAACTCTGGTTCAGTTCATTCTTGAATTACATGTAACTTAATAGATATTCACTGGATGTAAAGCTAATACTGCTAATGCAGGCAATTCTGTGGAATTTGTAAATTATGTCTTCCTAAAGTGAATTTTTAAATTTCATTTATTTTTATGCTATTTTTAGACTCAGTGCTTGACTGTTTGGAGACAGTGCAAAACAGTCCCTAAATACAGTGATTCTTGGGAATCAGATCACTTATTGCAGCTTCAGTAGATGCTCCCTGTAAATGTTAATGTAAGCACTGAGGACAGTAAATGTGATAGTGGGAACTGCTTGGGTTTAAGCATTTTGGGTCAAACCATATTTGAAAGGGAAACAAATTCCTGTAAAAATGTAATAAGACCATGGATGTGTAATATTTAATAGACCTGTTTTGTCTTTGGAAATTCCAACTGAAATAGGCATAAATTTTTTTCACATCCATTATTAGAAGAAATCAAGTATGCAAATACCCCTGCAGTACAAAACAACTTACAAAATTAAGCTTTTTAAAAATAAAGTATGATTTTTTAATACATTGAGTACACATTGAAATGGTAATACTGTATTTACATAGCTGTGATATGAAAGCATAGGTTTAGACCCAAGAAAATATTTAGATACTACTATCTGTCTCTTAGGAAAGAAGGTGTCAGCAGAAGAGAAATCCATCCCATCTGGAGAACCTGTTGAATCAGTGCTGTGTGGCAGCTTGGCCATTGAGGGAACATCACTTGCCATAGCAAAGGCTGGTGCCACTATTAACCATATCCCATTGCACTTATATATTGCACTGCTGAAACATGAGCAGGTACATGTGGCTTTTGCCATTTGGTTTATTTTATCCCAGTTATCATAATTACTGCAGAATTCTGAAGCCAGCTGTGACACTGTTTTTAAATTTACCTCATACAATACACCCTTCACCCCATTGCCTGTAGCAGTCTTTGAACCCTGTGCCATACTTAAAATACATCAGAAATTATTCTGATTTTTTATTTTCACCTGGCATTCCCAATTACAGGAGTCACCTAATGAAACCACTACCAATGGTTACTTTGTTGAGCTGTGAAAAAATTTCACCTGCAAAACTGAAATTAGTGAAAGAAGTTATGCTTATACCACCAGTTGAGTTATCACTCAAACAGGTACTGTTTCAGTTTTGTTTTTTGTAAAGGCATTCTATAGACATCATACTAATTATATATGTACATAAGCATATAGGTCTTTTCAATATAGTCCTCACAAACTATGTTTTTCACATATCGTTAGCTTGCAAGACCAAAGTTTTAACAAATGCTAGTGCAGAATTCTAACCCAAATAACATCAAATTAAGTAAAAAGATTATTTAAAAGAAGAATTATTAGGACTTAAGTTAAAAACATAGTTAATATAGAAGAATAAATCAGTACATTGAAGAGAGTGTCAAGGAATTGTTACACAACAATAGATTAGAACATGATTTTGCATTTGTAGATTATAAATATTAACAGTTGACATACCATACAAAACAACAAAATGTGTAACAAATTCCAAGGAAAATATAAAATATTTGAGAAAATGTTGCTATAAAATGAAATTGTGACACTAGAAAAGCAAGAGAATATTGAGAGCAAGAAGGATGGGTGAGACAGATGGGATCAACCCTCTCTTTTTTGGTTTAGCCATGTGCTGCATTAAGGAATGTATTTGTACAAGATGCCTACATTAGGGCTGTGATTTCTACTTTGTGTGCTGGTGACCTGAACAAATAGCTGAGCTCAATTCTCCTTCTTTTTGCTTTTCCTTTAACTTTTCCAAATTATCTCCCAGAGCTGTCAGTAAGATCACTTATTAACAATATTAAAGTTTTGGAAGCTAACAAAGTGATTTAAATGTGTTTAAGCAAGACATTCTTCCTTGTGATTTAATCTTGCACTTGAATTCCCATAAAATTATACAAGTGTATTATCTGTGAAGGAGCTTGATGATTAGATAGACCAGATATTTAAAATTGATTTTATTTTCCTTTTACTATTATGAGTCTGTATTTTTTTCTCCATCCTCTTTCTACTATTCTTCCCCCTCCTTTCTTTTTTTAATGTTCACTCTTGGCTACAATAATTGTGATAACAGTAACTAATGCTCTCAAATCCCACATGGTGTCCCTGTAATGAATCAGGAGGAGAGCAGTTGCAGCAACCTTTTTTGGAACTTAAAAGAATCTACCTCCTGGAGGACTGTTCTGTCACGTGTTGGCAATGCATAGAAAGAAATAGAAATGCACAGAAATATTGTTGCATTAATACCTGGAAAATAAATCAGAGAAAGATATTAGACCAGTATTTACAGTGCCTGTGATTAGGTTTGGCTTTCTTCCCAGTCAAAGAAATCAAATGCCTTTAATATTATTAAGAATTAATACTGTGTTGAAAAGGCAATAGATTTTGTTAGCTCATCTAAGTGGATCAACATATTCAGATCTAAATGAAAGATACTTCATTTATAACCATCCCCTCTTTTCTATAACTGCACATCCCTTAATTTAGCTCTTATCACATTACTGAAGATGAGTTTGCTCATGTTTCTATCGTCATTTGCAAGCAATTCAGTGAGAAAAGAATACCTAAACTGTCTTTTCAATTTCAGGTTCCTTGGTCCTTGAAAAAGGCATTTCCATGGTGAGGCAGCTGAAATAGAGCAACTAACCCCAGAGATGGATGGAAGAGCATTCTTGTAGCTCTCATACGAGTTAGCAGGCTGTGGTAGGAAACCAAGCACATACCCTGCCGGGTAAGAACTACTGACATTTTATCTCTGCTGTTCCATGCTATTCAGTGGCCATCATTAACAGGATGTTTTGCCTTGGGGCACAACTGAGTGTCCACCACGGAAAATAAATAAATTAATAAAGTACCTAGAGTGAAATAGAGCAAGAAAATGTATATTTCTGTTACGAAGAGAGGAAGTCCATTGCCCATGAAGGCAGAAAGTCCTCCTTGCAAAATCATTAATACAGCTCTGTGATAAGTCTACACTGTCCTTCTGTGCCAGACCCTTTCCTGCACTGCAACTGGCAGTGACAGGGACATTACCTAGAGCAGCTTAAAACTAGTTTTTCATCTGAAGCAGCTTTCTCTTACTTCGTAATGCCTCAAAAAATGAGCTGAAATGTAAGACACTCTGCAACACACTGCCCAAAAATTATTGGCTACCAATTAGCTAATTTTTAAGGCAGACAGATGTAGAAGGAAAACCAATTTGTTCTGCAAATAAGAAAAAACTTAGAGTGACAGTGAGCAGCTGACAATGAACCAGCATCTGGAGCTTTCAGCAAAGGCACACAAGGCTTCTGTCCTATTCATTGTTTGAGCCTGACTCTTCAAAAGTCTCAGGAGTATTTTCTCTGCCTATGTCATGGAAGCTGCTGCAGAAAATACCTGGATGTTCCCTGGAGCATGGATCCTGGATGATTTGGGCTGACTGGTTTTCATTGACCATATACTGAGAGATGACAGTATCCACCATCCCTTGCTAGAATCAACATATTTAATCACTTTTAAAAAATTAAGGTACCATGTGTTCCTCCCTTCCTAGTTTCTTCCAGGGGATGAAGACTCCAGAGAGTGCTGCATGTGTTAGCATGACCTAGAAATAAGCAACCTTCCTCCTTGCTTTCCAGCTAGATCTTTTTCCCAGAAAACGATATACAGTAATTTGAAAACAAATCAAGCTGATACAGCAACTGCCAGAAGTAGCACAGGTGTTGCACGGTTTTATCACAGAGTCATTATCTCTTAGTGCAGCTGTCTTCCTTGAAGCTGTGAGAGCTTCTGCATGGCCAAAAGGTTTATGTGACAGCAACCTACTGACATACTCACCAGGCAGCTCCAGCTTCCCCTAATCCAAGTTCCTGTCTCCAAGATATCACTGCTGCCTGTTCCTTACCTTCCGGCTGACCCATCCCAAGTCACTGGTCGGTTTCATCTGCCTTTCCCAGCCTTTCCTCTCACATCCCTGTGAGGGTGTGACAGCCTCTTGGCATCTCACTATTCTTCACAGCTGGTCTATCTTTTAACACCTACT
This sequence comes from Haemorhous mexicanus, assembly GCF_027477595.1. Lineage (NCBI taxonomy): Eukaryota > Metazoa > Chordata > Aves > Passeriformes > Fringillidae > Haemorhous > Haemorhous mexicanus. The sequence continues at coordinate 54,386,124 of NC_082343.1, forward strand.
TCACTCTAAGTAATGCTGGCAACTTAAGCAACTTTTTCATTCTTTGCTTCCTCTCCCACTTACTTTTGTCATTTACTCAAGCCAAGATGGTCACAAGCAGATTGCTGCCTTTTTTAGAGCAGGAAACTCTTGCTTCAGATTTAGGATCTACGATTCGGTACAATGTGTGGAAACTGCTTATGGTCCATACTCTGCTAGGATTATTGGCTTCCCTCACAGGCTTAGTGGAACACATGCTTTATAAAAGCTAAAGAAAAGGGTGGAAGATAGGCGCATATCCTATGCATGTTAATCAGAAAACTAATTGGAGAATTACCAGTCTTAAATTCATTGTGAATCCCCAGAGGAGCTGGTAGGTTGGAAGACAACACTACTGAAAAACATTTAGGTGTTGAAACTCACTGCATAGATTTCAACTCCTTGTCTTCTTACCCCATTAGTGCCCATTGTGATGCTTTCCTGATTTTTAAAATCCCTAAAATGGCATTCAGGGAATACTTCCTCTCGAAGATGACCATTGTCTTTGTGTGTATCTTAGACAGTTGCAGTGACTTCAGTCATGAGTGATGGACCAAACCACAGCTACTTTTGGTCCATCACATTGCTGTTGACACACCAAAAGAACACCCCTTTTCCCAACAGAGAATATCACTCTTTTTGCAGTGTTGACTCTTCATTTCCTCCTCCCTAGAAAAATCTTCTCATTGCTTATATTGATGAAAAACCATCAGCATAACAAAAGAGTCAGCTTTAGGCAAAGAGCTAGAGGATTAATTACTTGAGAGAAACATATATTCGGACACCTTTTTGGTCAGTTCTGAGTACATGAATACTTTGGAAATCCTGCATCAAAATAGATTATTTTTCTGCAGAGCCAGAATATCTGCCAAAAACTAGTAAAAAACAACAATTCTGCTCTAAAAGTACTACATCAAAGAATCCTGAAAAAAAAAATTAAATTTGAGGTTGATTATGAAATACTATTCTGGGGAAGTGAACTGGCAAAAAGTTTGAGAGGCCAGTTTTTGGGGATTAAGTAACTTCAAATCCTATTCAGCTGTGTCAACTAAAAGTTTAATCCTTTGTGGATTCCTACCAAAATGTGAAATTCTCACTCTTAGAGAAAAAGCCTTAATTTGAAAAGCAATCACAGTACCTACTAATCAACCCTCTTCCTGAGAGTCATTACAGATATGGCAACAGCTGAATGAGCATGAAGTCTGGGAACAAGCAAACTGGTTGGAAGTTTTTGGAAATGAAAAATTCATCTGAGGAAAAAAAATTTGTTGTTTGTTCTAGGTAATGAATATTGTACTTAGAGGAGAGGACTAAGGTTAATATATGTTAAGTAGGGACTAGGCTTCTTATTTTCCCCCTTCTTTTTTACATAATAACCACCTTTCTGCATATTATTCTTCCCCTTTTTAACAGCTGAATAGTTTTATAGATAGGGAATGACAAATCAAGCAACACATTTTTTGTCAATTTATCAAAGACATTTTTCAAGTGAAAGCTCAGGCATTGTTAATAGCAACATTTTTTTTGTTCTAAGATTTTGTTTATCATGCCAAGAAAGGGGGTGGGGGAAGGAAAATATTTCATAAATTAATGTTTACATGGTTTAATGGTACATCTACTTGTCAGCTCAGTGAAGGAGACAGTAAGTCTAAGTTTATAAAATGTTCATATAGAAATAAACCACAAGACGGGTAAAATTCAGGCTTTCAAACCTCAGGTTTTTTCCTTAATGGTAAATCACTGAGAGTCATAGAGTACACAAAAAGTAACCAATTTATTTACCAGCATTTATAGAAATGAATAAGAGTTATGTAGCCGATATTTTGAGTAGGATGTAATAAAAATATTTTTCTAATGTAAAATAACCTAAAATATTTTTATACACTCTGACTTAGGAAATAGATAACATGACATTATTTTTATTGGCACCAGTTTCATTCTGCTAAAGCTTAAAACACCAAGAAAGACTGGGAGCCTTCAAAGGTCCTGCATGTACACATATTTGCAGGAAAAATAGAGAAGCTGGTGAGAGAAAAGGAAATAAAATGGATGACACTTATCTTAAAATACATCACGCCAGGAAAAGACTGCACCCTTCCAGCACTGTTTAACATCTTTGTAAGCAATATGGTCAGTAGGATTGAGTGCACCTTTAGCAAGTTCAGCAACACCAAGCTACATGATGCAGTCCACATGCTGGAGGGAAAGGATGCAATCCAGAGAGACCTTGAGAGGCTCATGAGGTGGACCTGTGTAAACCTCCTGAAGTTAAACAAGGGCAAATGCAAGGTCCTGCACCTGGGTCATGGCAACCCTGATATCAGCACAGATTTGGGGATGAACTGGTCCAGAGCAGCCCTGCTAAGAAGGATGTGAGGGTGCTGGTGGACAAGATCCTGGACATGAGCTGGCAGTGTGCACCCCAGAAAGTCACCCAGATCCTGGGCTGCATCAAAAGCAGCATGGCCAGCAAGTCAAGGGAGGTGATCTTGCCTGCTACTCTGCTCTTGTGGGATCCCACCAGGAGTACTGTGTCCACTGTGTACTGTGTTCTTAAGTTGGTGCTCTGGAGGCCCAACTTAAGAAGAATTTAAACTTCCTGTACTGAGTCTAGAGGAGAGCTGCAAAGTTGACCAGCAGGCTGGAGCAGCTCTCCTACAAAGAAAAATTGAGAGAGTTGGAGTTATTCAATCTGGAGAAGATGAAACTCTGGAAAAAAATTATAGCAGTTTTCCAGTATTGAAGGGATTCTACAAGAGAGCTGGAGAGGGACTTTTCACTAGGGCATGTAGTGACAGGACAAGGGGGGAATAGCCTTAAATGGAAGGAGGGTAGGTTTAGTTCAGCTATTCGGGAGAAATTCTTTCCTGTGAAGGTGATGAGGCACTGGGAAAGGTTGCTCAGAGAGGTTGTGTACTCCCCATATGTGGAGGTGTTCAAGACCAGGTTGGACAGGGTTTTGAGCAACCTGGTCTACTGAGAGGTTCCCTATCCTTGACAGGGGTCAGAACTAGATGCTTTTGAAGGTTCCTTCCAACCCATTCTACAATTCTGTGTAATTATTGTGTCTCTGTTCCTCACACTGGACTAGTGAAACCCCTCAGCAGTGACCTGCACTGTGACACATCTAAAACTACCCAAGACTAGATGTGTGACTAGGAGAGTGAAGGTATGCAAGCACTCAGAGCCAACACAGAAATATTTTAAATTAACAGTTCTGGTAAGATTTACTGCTGATGATCATTTTCACAAAGGTCATCTGTCACCAACATTTTTTATGAAAAATCCTTTCCTTAGGATTTTTCCCTCCTGAGAAGCTGAGAGGCCTCAGGAACAAACTGTAAACAATTCTTATCTGCTGCTGTGGAATGCAACAGGGGGAATCTGTGATTGGTCTCATCTGGTGGTTTTTAATTAAGGGCCAATCACAGATCACCTGCCCAGACTGTCTTGGTCAGAGACAAGCCTTTGTTATTCATTTCCTTTTCTATTCTTAGCTTAGCCTTCTGATGAAATCCTTTCCTCTATTCTTTTAGTATAGTTTTAATATATTATCTATCATAAAATAATAAATCAAGTCTTCTGATACATGGAGTCAACTTTCTCGTCTCTTCCCTCATCCTGGGACCCTTGTGAACAATACTACAGTCATCCACTTAGCATTAATTCTTACCAATACTTCATATATGTGTGTGTGTGTGTGTGTGTGTGTGTGTGTGTTAAAGGAGTGTTTGGACACTTATCATGGGCCATGTTCTGCTGAACTGTGCCAAAAGACAGAGCCTGTGACTGTCAGGTGTACATATAAAGGATTTAGTGAAGGTGTAGTGTATCCATCAGCAATTTTCAATCTGTGCATAAGACAAGCTATAGAAGATGTTTATGGAGTGTAAGGTCTGCTCAGCCTAACCACACAGCCCCAGGAGGGACCAGAGCACCAGCACACTGCTGCCTTCATATCTTGCATGCCTGAGAGCCCTGAGTACAAGCTGTCCTTACGTCAGGCTGCTCAGCTGGTGTCCACAATGGGACATGTACTGTGGTTGCCAGTTCTCCCCAGGCTGTTTTTTTGCAGCAAGGTCAGGCTGGCTCAGTCAGCACAAAAGGCACATTCATGCACTGGGAGCCTGATGCTTCTCAATATTTTTTGGGGCTACAATAGTTTGAGAATTTTTCCAGACATGATCTGCCCTTGAAATTTCCTTTATCTGGTCTCACTAAAGTAACTGTGTCCTATTTCAGTAAGGCTTTTAAAACAAATATAGGTCCCTTTCAGTCAATACAGGATGCTGGGATTTACTTTTAATAGTAAATAATAGCGTTTTAAGGTCCTTTTGCTAGCCTTCCCAGCTACTTTCCTCTTTCTCCTCTTTCTCTCTGTCATACTTCTAATAAAGTGCTCATCTAGATCACAGTAAGGGTCTTACCATTCTTTTTTTTTTTTTTTAATGGCTAAAATGAGAAACTTTTTACTGAAACTCGTTCTGTGTGGTAAGTTTTTGAGACCACCCTTAACATTTTTGTATATATTTTCTTCCTGGAAGGCATACCAGCGCAGTAAGAATGTCTTGTATTTTTAGGCATTATACAACTTTCAGGTCTGAGTGAAAATCCTACCTATATCCCAACTTCATATCAGCACAAGACTCTGGTACTTGCTACATCTTCCAGCACATCAGAGACAGTAGGCTGCAGACAGCTTGAGGAATTTTCCTTCCTAAACACCATAAACATCTTGGAGGAAAAGTTAGTTTTGCATAGCCTGTGAAGTCTCATATATTAAGAATTAAAGGCTGGTCTCAGATGCCTTCTTTCCCCAACCATAAAATTATAATCTTATGAGGACCATTAATTTTTCAAATTAATGTTCTGTCTTCAATTCCCAACATGGTGAAAGTAAGTTTGTCCTGTTATTTGCACCATGGAGTTTTCCCAGAAAGAACAACACTAACTTTGCCACTGGAATGGGGAAGGAGAGGAAAAGCCAAATATTATTTATCCCCATAGCCTGGGGGAGTAAATACAGACTGAGACTATCATATTCCTCCTTTTTCCTTTTAAAGCATTTCTATCATAATATTACCATATAAAAGATTAATGTCTAGCTTGGGGTTTTTCTTTCTCTTGTGGACTTGAAAAACATAGTGAATTTAAATAGGAAGATAAAAAATACTACTCTTAACTGCTACAGCACAAACTGCAGCATATTAAATTGTCCCGATGTTTCTCATGGTGTGAACAATCAGAATGCCTGACAGAATGGAAAGTCTGGGTGCATTACATTGCAATACACAGTTAGAAGTGCTTGCTGAAAGGAAGTAAAGGAAGTTCCATCTCAGTCCAAAATCCCCAATGATGTATCACTATTCTTCCCGATTCTTCATGTCACCCTTAACCCAATCATCTTCTTATGGAAAGGACTCCCCTACCAGGAAGATGTGCATGTATAGCATCAACTTGTTGTAGTTCCCCGTAGCCTAAGAAAATACAGTGAGGTCCCTGAAGTATGCTTCCACTTGGATTCTAAGTCCAGAATGAAACCATGTCAGGTTTTCAGAGTAATGTCTCCTATTTTGAGGAACCTTAAGGGCTTCTTCTCTGGTACCTACCCATTGTCTTCTTTCATTATTCCCTCATCCTATGACAGAGGAATTCCTCCTTCTGGGTGAGCATGGCACTGTAGCACCCTCATAAGAGCATGTGTAATGCTCAGCTTGTTGGGCATGCTGAGCAGCTCTTGAATTGCACAGGAAAGGCTGCAGGACTGACTGATCAAACTCTTATGCAGACATGGAAGGGAGCTTTTTTGGGGTTATCAGTGAAGCAGGCACTATGGTAGTGATATAGTGTTCCCTGAGATACTCAAGCACTTCTGCCTTCAGCACTGGTCTTACAGAAGTTATGCCTTTCTGTCCTGGCAGAGCACCATGATTTGCAGATTATGGGATTCTTCTGTTAATGAGTCTTCAAAAGCAAGAAGGATTTTCCACCTTCTTTTCTGTATAAGTTCTGATGATTATAGTGGGAAAGGACTGTGTATGGAAAACAAAGTGGTCTCATTTATGAGTGCCCAGCAAACAGATTTCTTTTAAAGGACTCTATAAATATCCAGGCATTCAGGCTGTGCATAACTCTGGATGAGGCACAGAAAAATACAGAACAACACACTCCGTAGAAGGTGAATTACACATCTATGCTAGGTGGAGTGGGTCGCAAATAAAATGAACACCGATCCTGGAAGACGTGTTTAGACTGCATTTGGATGAATAATTACAGCCAGATGAAATGCACTCTTAATTTTTACATTAACTTTGTTACATTAAATTACCATGTCTAATATTTAATATCTTAATTGATTCATCAGAAGACTGGTAGTGATCTGGTTTTGTGAGGTTTTGTCAAGTGCATTTTCCTGGTGAGTCCTGTGCTGTTATCCATTCCCACTTCTGACCAACGCCACAAGGGTACAGAAGCCCACAGCAGACCTATGGGAGTGTCTACTCAGCAGTATCAGGTATGAGATTTATTCTTGTTCTCTGTATTCATGGATTGTGACAATTTTGTATATTTTCAAACCTGTTTGTCACTTAGCAAAAAAGTGCCAAACACATGCATTGCAAAATGAGGTTTTTTCCCATTGATGACACCCCCTGCAGTATTTTCTGCTCGCTTAGCAGATATTGTTTGCTGCATTTTCGAAAACACAAGAGAATGTGGAAGTCAGAGACTAGACATGTTCTCTTATTCCTTAGGAGTACTGCACGCAGCCATTGATCCAGCAGGATTACAGGAAAGACAGCTACAAAAAAAGGAAAGTTTTAATCTATCTGACATGTCTGAAGGGTGTACCCAAGGGCTATACCTGCTGTGTATATTCTTGCTTCAGTAAGAAGAGAAACTGCTTTTGCATTGAAACATTCTCTTAGTTCTGCCACCATGCAAACTCTGGGAAAACACTGAAGTGTTCTGATGTGCCATGGCTTCACTCGTTCAGTGTCTGATATTAGACTGTGTCAGAAAATATCTTTATTTTCACCAGACAGACTCATGGAATAAACACTTTTGCTTTCTGCCTTTTAGTCAAATTACTGTGTTGTGCTTGTTTGTATCAATACCTTTCACATTAAATATAAGCCATACATAATGTTGCTAAATATAAAGGCAATTCTCCAGTAAAAATTTTCAGTATACATGACTTGACACGTATCACTTTTACATATATCACTTCTGCATGGGGACTCTCAAACAGTTCTCTAGATTTAAGATTTATGCCAGGGAGCTTGAACTAGGCAGTGTGGGTTCACAGAATCACAGAATAGTCTAAGTTGGACTCACAAAGATCAGAAGTCCAGCTCTTAGGTTAATGGCCCATATGGGGATCTAACCCACAACCATTACATAGTTAGCACCGTGCTCTGACCAACTGAGCCAAATGGAAATGTTCTTCTCCTCAAAACCAGAAAATCTCTGTCATTAAGTAAAATATCTGATTTTTCTCTGCTTTTTTGCTTAGATGTAAGAAATACTGTAATTTTTTTTAAAGGTTTATCATTTGTTTTTTCACATAAAATGTGATATTTTCAAGAAAAAATCGTTGATATCTTTTGCATAATTTCTTTTATTGGGAGCAATTTCCATTTTTTAAGACAATCCTAGTGGAAAGCATCACACAGGACACTTTGGTTTTTTGTTGTTCTTTGTTGGTTTTATGCATCTGTGGGAATTATAGAAGCTAAATGAGATGAATAAATGGATTTTTAACAGGTTTATTACAATGAACACTTGCCAACATGTTCTCAGCTTGAAACATAAAGCTCTTAAGATTTAATTTTTAGCTGCCTTTCTCCAAAAGTAAAATTTAATTAGAATCCAATTATACTGAAATTGAGGTAACTGCTGAGGTAGTGCAACGGATACTCAGTCCCATATGGTCTGATTATAATCCACAAGAACTTTGAAGAACTACCTTATTGTTTTCTCTATATTTATATGCATTTCCTATTAACATACATTAGAATTGCATGACTTCTTTTCATGCATTTGAGAAAAATTTAAAAATGAAGTTTTATAAGAATGTTTATTTTGTTATATATTTACTATGGCTTTACATTGCTAAGAATAAACATATATAAATTGATGTTATATTTCAGGGCCTGAGAGTTTCTGTTGGAAAGATAAAGAGGAAAATAAGAAAATCTTTCAGGAAGACCAGTATCCCCTTAATTCTTTTGTAAAAAAAAAAAAAAAAAAAAAAACCTTCCTAGAAAATACAAAATAAGGTTTCTTATTTGGTACTCACACCAATGTGATCCCAAAATAATGTTTCTAAACTCATGACTTCTAGATATTCCAGACTTAAAATGATTTTTTAACAAATGCAAATCCATTAAAATAAAATTTATTAAAAAATCCCCAACAACAAAATAACACAGAGATCCAGACTATTTTTTTACCTTCACCATTTTACTTTGAGGGAATTCCTGATTCCTTTAAGGGATTTTATCTGAGATTTCTAATTAATTACATTAATAGAGCAGAAAGCATCTTCACGCTCTTTCTACATAAGGCACAACATAAGGTACAAGACAATGGAGGATCAGAAGGGTCAAAAACAGTAAAGAAACAGAGGCCTAAACAAATGGGCCTTCTTGACTCATGCTCTATTAATTTTTGGTCAAATTTTGAGTCACAAAATGCTGCCATTCCTTATTTGTTAATGTTTAACAGGAAATGTTAACAATTAAATGGTAATTATTTACCTACCTGATAAGCATTTCTGTCGTGGTTTGAGAGGAAGTGAGTTTTTGGAATGATGTGGGGTTTTGAGGTTTTTTTTCCCATAAATTTGATATGGACTTAGGTTAGTTTTTTAAGCTCAAGCCTTTTTCTCCAAAAATAATTTTTGTTTTCAAAATGGTTTCTGTATGATAATAATCTATATTTTAAGAACAATTTTATGGATGATCAATATGATGCCAAGGTTTGGCAGCTTAGCTAAATGGCAGTAAGGTAACAAGTACTAAGTGTTGTGTTATGACCTAAAAAACTTGCCTTATTCTCCATAATGGAAAGCACCTCTGACTTCCTCTCATTCTCTTACACACAAGAAGTTTAAAAACATATTTATTGTATCTATTTTTTCCAGTTACAACTGTGATTGCAGATCTAATATGTCATGGGAAATGCCAACAGCTCTGCTTGTTGGCAGCTAAATGTCGCTGAATGCTGATTCTGTACATCACCACACAACTTCTCAGATCACACTTGCATCTACAATCCAAGCACTGCCACAGAAATCAGATGAGTGTTCCTAAAGAGGTGGGAAGACTCTACAACCCACCATGTAAACAATAATTGATTTGCAGAATTCATACACCCATAGAATTTTTAAGGTTGGAAAAGACCTCAAAGGTCTTTTCATTAAGTCCAACCATCAACCCAGCAGCACCACCATGTTCACCCCTAAACCATGTCCTGAACTGCTATAGCCACACATTTTCTGAACACTTCCAGCTTTGGTGACTCCACCACTTCCCTGGGAAGCCGGTTTCAAACCCTTTACAAACCCTTCTGTGATTGTTTTTCAATGTAAACCCTCCCCGGCACACCTAACTTGAGGCCATTTCTTCTCATCCTGTCACATGTTACCAGGGAGAAGAGACCAACATCCACCTGGCTACAACCTCCTTTCAGATACCTGTGGAGAATGATAAGGTCCTTCTTGAGTTCTTTTTCTCCAGGCTAAACAGCCCCAGCTCACTCAGCAACTTCTCATAAGATCTGTGCTCCAGGCTCTTCACCAGATCCGTTGCTCTTCTCTGGACCTTGTTCCATCATCTTTATGTCTTCAATACAGCACTTGATTATGTACTGTTAAAAACTACCAAAAACTGTGCTCTTTTTTTTTTTTAGCCCAATTCAGGCTGCTACTGTCATCATAAAATAACCATAAAACATCTTTACATCTTTAAAGAGCAGCTCAGAAGTTGGTTAAATTCCTAGCAGGTGCTTGCCCATTTGGGAGTCTCACAGGGTGTGATCATCATCATCATGCTGGTCCTCCCATGCATACTGTGTAAAAGGATCATTTCCTCCTCTCTGCACGTAATCTCTGTTCTCTATTGCACTTGTGGGCAAAAGAGTCAAACTAGGAGTTTTCATCTGCTCAGGTTTTAATAATATTATTCTGAAATACATCTTGATTAGCTGATTTTCTGGTCAGCCGCTGCTAAATCCTTTCCAGGTATAAGCTGATTTGAAGCTTTGATGTTTAATTGAAATGTATTTTTGAGCCTGTTGCTAGTACTCGTCAGTATGCTGGAAAATGCAGCCTGACTTCTTGTGACATGAACTGCCAGGATGATGCAGACCCTTTTTTTCAAGAAAGGCTAAACCCACAAAACTGCTTTTCTCTGTAAACAGCACACAAAGCATTTAAGAAAACTGTAGTAAAAGGTCACTTTCCAAGTGGCAAAGCAAAGATCTCCAAAATAAGTAAATACTGGATTTACAGTGATCCTTACTATGTTTATCTCCTTCCCTGTGCAGTGCATAAAGAGAAGTTCTGTGGGAGTGGAAGAGTTTGTGGTCCTATAAGTAATAATATCAATAATGTCTCACTCAAAAGAGACACACCACTGATTTTAGCCTTTTCTTTTTTGTCTGTACTCTGATCTGCAGCTGAGCCAGACTGCTAGAGCAACCATATATCATAAAATCATGGAAGGGACCTTAAAGATCATCTAGTTCCAATCATCTTGCCATGGACAGGGACACCTTTCACAAAACCAGGTTGCTCAGAGCTCTATCCAACCTGGTCTTGAACAATTCCAGGGATGGGGCATCCACAACCTCTCTGGGAAACCTTTCCTGGTGCCTCACCGCTTTCTTTCAATTTGATCCCATTCTCCTCTGTCACTATATGATCTGGTAAATAGTGTCTCTCCATCTTTCTCACAGGCTATTTCCCTTTTACTCCTGGGACTTTTCCTAACTGCCATAACTTTTGAAACATCTTAGGAAACAAGATCTTTGAAAAGGAAACATCTTTTCAAACAAATATAGGAAAGTGACTTGGTAACTACATCAGTCAATTACCTCAGGACTCTGGGATGTGTCTCATCAGATCCCATTGACTTACATTCAAGCTCCTCAGGTGGTCATGAACTGATCTTTACTTACAGTGATCTTTACTTCACTCCTCCAGTCCTCATCTTGCTCTTTGTCCTCTTGAGATGCACGGGAAGAGAGGCTGCAATTGAAGACTGAGGCAAAGTTGTTGGGCACCTCAGCCTTCTCATATGTTGCTACCAGTACTCCATCACTGTTTATCAGGGGGAGTACACCTTTCTTGACTTCTCTTTTCTGGTTAATATACCTGTAGAAGCTCTTCCTGTTATTTTTGTGTTGCTTGCCAGGTTCAGTTACAGCTTCACCTTGGCCTTCCTCATCCCCTCCCTACACAACCAAACTTCATCTCTACACTCTTCACAAGTCACCTGTTGTTATTTATACTATCTATGTATGTGTTTCTTTTCCTGTAGTTTGACAAGCTCTTCCCGACTCAGTCATGCTGATCCCTTGCCTATTTCTTACTTCTGGGGATTGCTAACTAATTGCACTCTGTAGAAGGCATCCTTAAAAATATACCAGCTCTGTTCCACCTAGCCCACTGTCCCTAAGGGCAGTATCCCAGGGATCCCACTGTCTATCACCTTGAAATGCTGAAATTCTGCTTTCCTAAAGTTCAGGGGTCTAACCTTACTTCTTACTTCATCCGTATTCCTAAAGACAGCAAACTCCACCACTGGGGCCCAGGCTGCCTCCACTCTTGATATCCCCAGCTCGCTCACTGGCATTGGTTACCAGCAGATTCAGAAACACATCCCCTCTGGTAGGACTATTACCTGGATCAAGAGGTTATAATGATGTTCATATCACTCCTGGGGTAACAAAGATGGTTTAGAACACTGTCAGAATGCAGTCATTCCTTCACTGCGTGGAAATCTACTACAGTCCATGTGTTTTATTTGATCTGTATCTGTATGAAAATGGCAATAATGAAATGTGTGGAACATGTCAGCTTTTGCCATCAGAGGAAAAGAAAGAAAACAGTGTGTAGAGATAGGAGAAGCATGTAGCAGAGGCTGGCACACAGTGAAAGCTATAATACTTGCCATTGCTGGCATTCTCTTCTACAGGTAGATACCTCCTCTGCTGCTGACTTTCCATTCTCCACAGCCACACAATCAGATTGAAGAAGCTGCTGTAGATTCATGAGCCCACCTGAAGCTATGCTGTGCTTTTCTGAAATGTGGGCACTGTTAGAGAGGTTAAGTGGCTCTGCTCTCAGACAGACAACACTGATGGGGGCTCAGCAACATTTAGTTGCAGACATTGGGATGCTCAAAAGTAAAAGTACTTAGTAATTTTAGAATTGGCAGTGGTTTTAGATAGTATTGTTTATATTGAGACCATCTACCCTTAATTCTGAGTGCAACTCCAGACTTTCAAAACTCATAAAATTCATCCAAATTCTAGTCTGGCTTTTCTAATCTTCTCCCTATATAACCTTGCAATATCCTCATAATCTTCACAAATTACCTGACCCTCCTTTGAGAGATGATAGATTCTCTTTTTTTCCCCAAAATTCCAGCCCAAGTTCTGTTTAATCAGGCTGGTATTTTTCCCTGATGGCTTGTTGGAGGCAGTAGTTTCCCTACAGTTGGAGGCAGCCTGGTCCTAAATATTTAACAATTCCTTTCTAAAGCACATCCAGACTTTTTAAACTCCTTTACACTTCAGAACTGACTACTGAACTGACTACTGAAGGGACTCTGTCAATCAGTGTCCTAAGCAGGCCAAAGTCTGCTCGTTGGAAGCAAGGTGGAAGTTCTGCTGGCACCTCTCCTTATTTCATTCAATACTGAAACTCTAACATTTCCTGGCCACTATGCCCAAGATAACCACTGGCTACAAAATCACCCAGCAGTCCTTCTGTGTTCAAAAACGTGTCTAGCAGGACACCTTCTCTGGTAGGCTTATTTACCAGTTGTCAGGAAGTTGTCTTCCATACACTCCAGGAACTTCCTAGATTGTTTTCTCTTTGCTGTGTTGTGTTTCCAGAAGACATCTGGCAAGTTAAAGTCATCATGAATACAAGGGTCAGCAATCATGAGACTTCAGCCAGCTGCTTGTAGAATGCCTCCTCTGTCTGTTCATCCTGGTTGGGTGGAAAATAACAGACTGCCACCACCATGCTGTCTATCCTGCTGACCTCTCCCCTGATCTTTGCCCACAGGCACATGCAGTTTCACCCTACCTCCTCTCCTGCTTTGCCTGTGTCTTCTAAAGCGCTTATAGGTATCCATGGCAGCACTCCAGTCATTAGAGTGATCCCACCATATTTCCATGATAGCAAATACATAACTTTCCTGTTGTGCAATGGCTCCCAGCTTCTTGTGCTTGCTCCTCATACTGTGTGCATTGGTGTAGACACACTTCAGCTGGGCTAATGGTTTTGCTCTCATCACAAGCCTGCTACCCCTAGATTGATCTCTAGTACCTGGTCTTATCCTTTTCCCCCTCTGAGCACAGTTTAAAACCTCTGTCAGCCCTGCTAACTCCTGAGCCATAGTTTCTGTGAGTCTGTCTTGACTGAGTTAAGAAAAATATCTATGGGGCAGGTGTGTCGTAAAAATTTCTCCTGTATTGTAAGTGAAGTGGCTTTGTAGAAGATAATTTCCACAACACAGTGTAATGCTAAATGAGATCTCTTGGGTTGGTTGAGAATTTAACCATACTGACATTTCAGGATGCAGCAGTGTATGTAATATTTCTAGTATTGACAGGGTGAAGTGAGAAGACACTATTAGACGTACATTGCACTAGCTCTAGTCTACAAAAAATAAATGTCTTACACTGATGAAACAGTAATTACCTCTATTCTCTCACTTTTCAAAGACTAAGAAGGAATGGTAGTTTTCTCTATCGTTGCAAAAATATTTTTGAAAGAAACCATCTCAAAACTCAGGAGAGGAAGATAGAAAAGAACTGATGTTCCTGAAATAAGAACATTTTTATAACAGGAAAAAAAATCAGATGGCATTTTAACAACTATTTCGGCATAGATCTCAATGCAGTATATGAAAAGCTGACATGATCCTATTTACAGATTTTCTTTGTTCCTTTGACTACAATTAGAAGAAAATACTTCATAAAATGCATTCTACTATTATTTTAATTGTTAGCAAGCAGAGTTGTTGGAAAATAGCTTTATACATACAGCTTATATACAATGTGTACAAAAACACAATAGCAGACACTTCCAAAATGTGCACATTGGGTTAGCAACACTCCTAGTAAACTTCCAGACAGATTAACTAATTCCCCCACACCATGCTACAAGAATTTGAAAGGAGCTATATAAAATTTAGTTTACTTACTTGAAACAGACTTTGAATATTATGTCTGGGAAATAATGAAGCAAAACCGTGCTGGTTTCCTGACAACAAGGAGTTAGAGTCTACCTCTGAACACCTTCCCCTCAAAAAGGAACACTGTAGCTTTCCAGTCTGCCAGAAAGCCAGTTCATGCTGTCCATACCACACACAGCAATTTAAGACATTGGGTGGAGAGAATGAATCAAACAGAAACATCAAATCTACTAAAAATTAGATTATTATTTTTCAGTAGGGCACCTGTATCATCTGTTAGTGTCCAAATCAGAAAAATTCATTTTGGAAATAAAAACCACTATGGATTTAGAAGTTCTATGAAAGGCTATGCAGTGTAGAAAGATTGTCAAACAAAATGAGGAGCAGGGAACCCCAGCAGAAATAAAAGGAAACTTGATGACAGTCAATGATAAACACCAAGAATTTACTAAGACTTTAAGCATTAGTGCTTTGCAGGTATAAAATATTTGTGAGTGAAAAGGACTTGAGACTGATCAGAAGAGTAGGATCCAAAACTTTGTCTGGCACCCAGGAAGAACTGGTGATATAAAATTAAAAAGTACTTCTGAGAACATGTGGGCTCACACAAAACTAAAGCACAAAGAAAGAGAAGAGGCAAAATGAAGAAAAACACGGATGAGGCACTGTTAGACAGTTATGGATATGTCCTGGTTCCAGCCAGAAAAGGGTTTATTTCTGCAGTCGCCAGGAGGGACATGACCAGGACCTCGATGTTACTCTATACCACCTCATGCCAAAGCAGGGGGCAAGGGAGGGATGGGTTCCTTCCAGTTCCTTCAGATTGCATATGAATCCTTCACTTCTTGCTATTAATTTTAATAACACTGTTATTAATATTGTTCTTGCCACTGTTTGTTGCTTATTTCATTGCTGTTTCTAGTAAATTGTTATCATCTTAACCCTTGGTATGTACCTTTTTGCCTCCAATTTCTCCTCTCCATCCCACTGCAGCTGGAGGGACAGAGGGAAGTGTGGAGTGAGAGAGCAGCACATGGTTTGGAGTGTTTCAGTGGGAACACTAAACTGGGGAATTCCATTCCTAAACTATGACAAAACAACAACTTTCTAAACCGTTCCGCATAGATTTACAAGTTCATGTTAGTCATCTCCTTTGTATAAAGACTTCTAAGGAGCCACTGAAGCCACAGGGCCACTGCAACCAGCTAGGGTAGGCCACATGGAGCCAGTCTAAACTGAACTTAAGAAGTTTTCTTGTTGGAATGCTGCACACAACTTTAAGTGTGTTACATCCTCCTAGAGGTCTCACCAGCTAGACCATGCTGGTTGACATTAAGAACTTCAATCTGTTACATTCCGTGTTGAGTGGTTACAACTGGGGATTTTTTTTTCCTAGATAATTAGCTAGAACACTTACAGTTTACATCAATGGAAGTTCTCATTGCTTTAAAATTTTAGGTAGGGATATAAATAGTCTTGAAAAAAGAGGAATTGTGAAAGAAATTTTGAACTTCAGGTGGTTCACAGAGGTACAAACAGATCTAAATAAGCACAAGTGTATTATTAAGTACAAAGGGGAAAATGAATGGATACACTGCATTAGCATTTCAGCTTTTGAAATTATAAGACTGGCAACTAATTCCAATCTAAATTTCTAGTGTACTCTCTAGTATTCACCTTAGAGAAGTCACTGCAGAAGTACAGGATACAGTGTTGTGACAGAGACAGATCTGTGCTGGAGCAGTTCCACCCAACTGTGAAGAAAAACATACTTAAAATTACATTTGTCTCATGAACTGACCATAAAAAACTACTTCCACAAGGTGCCTTTGTCTGCTATTACTGCCCCTTCTAAGAAAGACACTGTGAGGACCTTCTCTCTGGAGCTCACACATGAAAGCTAACCTCTCACCTGGCTTGAGAATGACTGTTTGTCAGATTCTATGCCTCTGTATAAGGGGGGATTCAGCTCTGACGCCCCTCTTCAAACTTTTATATGAACAGCCTTGTATAAGTAGCGGCAATAAGCTTCAGTCATTGTGTCTGTTTGACTACCTGTGCTGACATGTGAGCTGATTAAAGAAAAAATAATTTAAAAATAAAAGTTTAACGGAATCCAAAATGCCTAACAGTCTTATTCAGCAAAGCTTGCACACACACCAGAGAGCTAAAGTCATGCAAACTCTATTGAAGCAAAACATAAGCCTGGATCAATATTCAGTTAAAAATACATATTTTCATATCAGAAAATCTATTCTTTTTAAAGCAATGTTTTATCAAATACACTGCTTTCCTTTATGTAAACATATATCAGCATCTCCTTTAAACTACAATATTATGTCAGTCAGTTTTGTTTTTTTCAATAAAACATACTCTTCACTTCTAAGAGTCAGAAAGTGTGAAATAACCTCAGATTGGCCAGAATTTAACAGAGCCTCTCTTCTGAGGACTGTTTAGGAACAAGAGCCAAAAGTGACTTACAAGCTACAAAGGAAAAGTTCAGATTTGTTTCACAGTCAAAAATCACACTCATTAGATCATAATGACATTTCTTGTTTCAAGTTGTGCCCATTCAGTTGTGTCATGGTAGTTACTGTGTTCCTGGTATTGCTTTTCAGGGAAGTCATTTGAATGGCAGAAGAGTTGCACAAGTAGCTGGCAGATCTCTCTTTCTGAGCTTTCTTCCTGCAGCGGAGCTGGTTGTTGAAATGTCTTCTAAAACTCTCACTGAGGAAATACAGTGCGAATGGGTTGACACAAGAGTTACAGAAGCTTAGCACTCGGGCCACTAAGGTAACCACCATATGTCCCATCGATGGATCAATCTTATTGTAATTAAAAGATCTGTACATGTATAGCACGTGGTTAGGAAACCAGCAGATAGCAAAGAAGCCAACGAAAACCAAAACAATTTTTGCCAGACGCTTCCGAGTTTCCATCTAAAAAGATGAAGAGAACCCAAATGAACAACAACAAACAGAGCTACCCCACACAACAGACTTAATTAAGATATGTAGCTTTTTGCTATATTAGCTTCAGCAATTGTCATGAGTAAGGCCAGCAAAAATGCTTCCTTCAGGGCCTGAATTACTTCAGCTATCTCATTTACTTTCCTTTTCCTTTTCCAGTTAACTTTCATTGAACTTTCTTAGCTGTTTGCTGTTACAGAAGGTTGCTCTTTCTATATGATACACACAGCAAGAGTGATTCATGACCCAAGGAAGTATTGGTTTTTAAAAGCCTGTATGCATGCACCAAAGGGTGTTATGAAACATAACCTTTTCTGATGAGATCTCAGTGCTTGGCTCGAAACTTAAGTTTTAGTTAGAAAGCTATTTAGAAATAGCTTCTGGCTTCAAAATCTAGAGGTATCATGAGATACACATTACTAGGGTGCCAGCTACACAGGGGTACTTATATCCCTTTGTTTTTTGCTGAGGGTCTCAGCTTGCACCTCTCTCCTGGGGAAACCACCAAAATTGTATTACACCATCTAAAGCATCTTAATTCCAGGGTAAGGTGAAAGGTTCCATTAATTGCAAGAACATCTCAAAATGTACCTTAACAGCAGTGCTAAGGCATAACAGATTACATTGTAGATACTGAGAGTGGCTGAAAAGATGGCATGATAAGAGCCTACACAGAGGTTCCAAACTGAGAGAGGGAGATAAACTGGCCAGGTAGAAGGCAGCAAAGAGAAGCAGAAAGTTTCCCCATATTCCTCCTAAAAGATTTGTTATGTATATCAGGCATGAAAGTTTTGCAAAGGAAGGAAAGTTTTCTACTCTGCTCAATTTCTGGGGAGAAAAAAACTAGTGAATTTATTATAACATTTTTTCAAAACTTGCGAAATTAATCTTTAAATTATTTTCTTGGGTCTATCTAAACAAAAAACTGAGGAAATCAAAAAAGATTGGAAAACTCTAACATTCAAATTTGGTAGCATTTTCTTTCAGGCAGATTGCAAGAGTAGAGTAAAAGGTGCAGAAGTTTAGTGTGAATATTACACTTGGCTTAAAGAAACATGAGCTGATAGCAATAGTCTGAATTGATTTCCTCTTGCTGGGAGATATGTAAGTCCATCAGAATTTTCTATTCTTCAGAGCCTCATAGATTAACAAAGAGAAAAAAAAAAACTAAGTAGAATGAAAAAATGTATTCTTACTTTGAAAATACATGTGAGTTCAGAAATGTGGTATAAATTAAATATTGTTTCCATCCAGAGGGTTCAGCCAAAAGGCTCTCTATATTTCACAGGGAAATAAAATAATACATGAAGTGCTAATATGTATGCACTTTTGACAAGAAACAGACTAGAGTAGAAATGAAATGTTGCTCAAAAAAGGACGTAAAGGAATGTAGTCTTTCAAAAAAAATGTGCGCATGCAAAGAGATTCCTGAGAGTATGAAAGTAGTTTTCTAAGTTACTGGCAGAGAAAACAATTCAAAACTGTTTAAACTGGCATAATTATTTTTCTATCAGTACTAATGCTTTTGCAAAGCAGCTGAGGCACTTTCACTGCAAAAGCTGTTGTTTGTCCATATGTGAGTTTCTGCTAATGTTACTATCTTCTTGCTTCCTGTGCTTTACAGGGAAGATTAGCTTTGTCCAGCATTTTAAAATGGTTTGTTTCAAAGATATACAGAATCTTTACCAAGAGTTTTATACCATTTCTAACAGAAAAGATATTGGAAAAGTGCAAGTTAAGTATTGTATGCAAGAAAGTAAAAAAAAATCAGTTAATGCTCTATGTTCATGTTTCCAGCATTCCTTCATCTGAAAAGAATCTTAGATCCCCTAAGTAAAGTTTTCCCTGCCTATGTCAGTTTTCTCATTGTCAAGCACAAATAAAAAGGGGCAATTCTCAAAACATTCATGTAAGATTCCTCTCCTAAAATTACTGCCTATAGAGACAGGTGAAGCCACCACCATTAACTACAAAAACATCATTCCTCAGTAAGAATACAAGTAATGGTTACAGTAACAGCACAGAAAAACATATATACTAATCTCATTTGCTGTTAGGAATGTGCATTCATGGCAGTGAATTTATAATTTTCCTTGTTCATATTCATTTACATACTGGTTTTAATATTGAGTAATCGTGAAAGCAAGAAAATCTTGAGGTAATCCTTGGTTTATTTCATGTGGAAACTGAAGTAATCCTCTGCAAAACCCAACAATTTGGATGTTATAATACCTTGACTTTGATTTGTAAGTGTATACAGCACACAAATCTTTTACCAGGATGTAAAAAGCAAATTGCTTACCTGTCTTTTGGAATGCTCACTGTGCTCCCCAGGGATGTTGTGAGCACTTTTTATTAAACTCTTTGCAATATGATAGTAGTAGATACTGATAATTACAAGAGGGACAAGGAAATACACGAGGAAAAGCAGCACAGAATGGATCTTTGGGTGCATGTCGTCTGTCATGGGGTATGGTATGCACGCTGTGAAAGTGGCATTATCTGTGTCATTGATGTGAGCCAGTTCGGAGAACACTGCTTCAGGAACTGCCAGGAGCATGGAGATCACCCAGATGGCAGTGGCTTTGAGACAAGTCCACAGCACTGCACTGGAGGCCTGGATGTCCATGGGATTTACAATCGCTTTGTACCTGAAATTGACCAAAATGCAGATACAAATTAAAAGGTACTCAAATTAAACATGCAATGCACAAGCTTACTTCATATCTTTGATTAAAATATTATCATTTTTTTTTCTTATTTGAAATGTCAAGGGGCTTTTAATCTTTCTTTAGCTTGCATTCTCTAAATCTCCACATTTTTTTTTGTATACATCCATCAGAGGAGGCAGAAGAAGACCTGGATACAACCTGTGGCTGGAGGTGTCCATTTTGTGACAGTGTGGTGAGAGCGAAGAATCAGCCATGGCTCTACCCTTTCCTTCTCCAAATACCCCCAGCAAATCTCCACATGTGCATCCTACCTCCATACTCCACATGTTCAGCACATGCACACTTAGTGTTTCCTTCGTTCTTTCCTTGGCTTCTGAAGCCCAGGGCTCTCTTGCTGCCACCACAATTTTCCCACTCTAGCACACTGCCAGCCCCCCTCAGAGGAATACATGCATCTTCATAAAGCCAGGCATTTATGACTCCCAACAGCCTGTGCAGAAAGTATTAAACTCCTACATAAAGTAAACATTTCCACATCAATAGCTGGAAGCTGCTGGTCTACACTACACTGCATTTTGGAAAACTGTCTCATAATGTGTGACTGCATATAAACCTTCGTGGAACTGATAATTTCATAGCCCCTGCAATGGAAATAGGAATAATTGAAGAGAATGGAAATATCACTCTAGAACTAAGTAAAATAAATTAATAGAAGTAGACTTTGCTCGGGAATTTTTTTATTTAAAAAAATCATTCCAGGAGGGGATACAAAGTCAAACTTTCCACAAGAAAATGTAATTGTTATAAGGACAAATAGAATTTGAGAAAAGTATTTCAAGGATACCTTAAAGCTCTACTTACATTTTTAATTTATTTAATTTTTTTTTAATGTAGGTAAATTATGCTCCAATGTTTTTATTAAAAACTAAATCTTAAAAAAAGGTTAAACAAAGCATTTCATTTTGTCTAGGCTGCGGCAATATGGAAGATCAGGGAATTTTTCCTAACTGCATTAATTTTTTTATTTCTACTTTCAATTTGATTTGCGATGGCTGTGTTTTTTTCTGAAATAGCAAAAGTTTTGAGAAATGGAAAAAATTATTCTTCTCTAATATTCAAGGAAAAGTTTAACAGGATAAGGGGAGTCAGTAGAGGTTCATACTCCAGGTACATAACTGTGTTCATCCTCGGATGTTTGTAGTCTGTGGAGAAGTACTTTCAAGGAGTGATTCATATTTAGGTATATTAAATCACCCTCTAGGGTGGTTGGTTTTTTCCTCTGTTAGCTACACAATGAGCTTAGATTAAGGAGAACAGTAAGTTAGATGCCTCTACTTTGTGATAAAATTCCAAATCCATGTATGTAGCTAGATGTACATGCCTATAGATCTATAAATACATATGGGGATGAGCAAGTGTCTAAATACTTGCCAAGGATTAGTTTATACCCAAATATAACTTGGTTGCTGAAGGTAATGCTGATAAATAGAGCTGTGATCCCAAATAGCTCTTAGGGCTAATTTGTAGGTCCTGACAGGTATTTAGTTCATAGCCCCTCAACACCTTAAGCAGATGTTTGCAACTGGTTATGCCATGAAAACATCTGGAGCAGAGCACTGCAACAGTACCCAAGGAAACTTTTCCTTCACAGAATATGTCAATCAAAATGTGCCATGGGGTTCTCTTCCTCAGTTTTGTGATAAATCATATGATCATTAAATAACTAAAAATAATGGCTATTAATGTAAATATCCTCTCTAAATTCAGAGAGAATTTTTACTGTATTTTCACCCCTGTCATGGAGTAGAAAACAAAATTCAGCAAACTGTCTCTGTTAATTTATATTTACCATTTCTGCTAACACGCAGTGAGAAACTTCCTGGACACCAAGGTGTAAAGAAAGCTTTTATACTGCCATAGGAAGGACAGAAGTTTCTGCACAAAGCATGAATACTCCCCAGCACAAACTGTGACTTTATTATTCAATAATTGCTTCCTATTACTGTCTGCCTTTATTTCATTACATAAAGACAGACCTTCTATTTTTGAGGCAATGTAAAGTCCTCACATCTGCTCATTTTTTTAGAAGTTTGCATTCTTACGGAAGAGCTGGTTTGGGGATTTTGGGGTAGGGGGAGGACATTGGATAAAAATAATGTTTTGTAGTACATATTTTTTCCTCTCCTCTTCCATTTCATTGCTTCAAAATATTTTAACCACAGTCCTATGACCCAAGTAAATGACCATGTCACAAATAGTTGTTTTAGCAGCAAATTGGCCCAATTAATGTCTAAATGGAAGAATTGTTCAGAAGTCTTTACATTAGCAGAAGATGTGACATATATTTGTACTTTGGTATATATTGCTGTTTCAGCAAATAATATGCTTTTCCCGGAGCCACAACTTACTCCAAGTGGAAAGGCATTGAAGCAGAGTGCCCTTTTTCACAAAACAGCTGAGTTTAGTACAAAACACATCCCTTCTTTCATTCATCTTGCTACTTTAGTGGCTACAAGGTGGCACTCTTCCTAGGACTCAGCCCTTCACGGTACTCAGTGTCAAGAAAAACGCACTGTGTTTTACAAAAAACCTGTCATCTTGTTTATATCTTTAAAAAGCTACGGAGTGAAAAGAAACAGGTTACAGATAAAATGAAATGCAAAATGAGTGGAATGAGAAGTGATCCCAAGTGAAAACCCAAGCTCTTCTTTTGTAAAAAGCCAGTGTAAGGCTAAAACATACCACCAACCATTCAAATTATAAAGACCATGTTTTCCATCAATAAAAACAATGACAGTAAATTAGACTAACGGTGCAAATTAGTCAAATTAGTAAGTAAATTTATATTTTCTTTTACTTCACTGATGAAAAAGAGCAAATTATAGGTTGCCATGATTATAATTATAAATATGCATTTGGTTTTATTAAAACCAAATGCATATTCCAAATTCTGTCTTCCTATATCCTCCATCATTATCCCTGCTGACAAAGGGACCCCAACTCAGCAAACTCTTCCTGCCTTTGAAGGTGTGGTTTCTGCCAGCAGATACAAGCACAAACTTGCCCACTCTCCTTCAGCAGATTGCTTTAAAATGGGAAAAAAACACTACACAAAAAACCCAATCTCCTCCCTTCTACACAATCCCAAAATAAATTCATGAAAAGAATATCCTCTTTCTCCAGAGGTATAACGTTGTGCTACCTTCTAAACTCCAATCTATTTTATCTACTTCTCCTAACCTTTGTTTTCAAAGACTTTCTAAAGGTATATCTCAGCTCCAAATTAGAATGGAAAGCTCTACTCCTGTTTCTGCTGCATTGACAATTCTGTTTCCCTCCCACACAGCTGATTTCAAAAGGTGTTCCTTTACTAGACCTATGCCGTCCTCCCTTTGTTTTCCTACCCCTTCTTCTAGAGTACTTTGTTGCGATGACCTTAAAAAAAACTAAAAAGAAAGCTCCAAAATAACTAGTCAATACTTAGGCAGCCACTGGAAAATAGCCTACCATTCTAACTAGATTAGCCTCATTATCTCCTTGCCCTTTTGATTCTGCATGGTCTCTTGTCCTTTTTTAAAAGCCCTTCAGGTCAAGGACTTTCTTCTTCTCGCTGTTTATATAGTACCTACCACAAATAGGACCCTAAATTATCACCTAATTTCCTACATGAAATCACAACGAAAATAAATATAATAAAGAAGTGTTAGAAGCCAGGCAGGGAAGTTTCACATTACTTTGCTTTAATTTTCATTTTAATCCTGACGCTGGAGGGGTTGGTATTATTTGCCTCATTATAAATAAGCTTTTCAAAGTGATGTTGCTGTGCCATTGTACTGCATTTCCTGCAAACTAGAGTAATTTATCAAAACCACTCATATGTTAATCTTTTATTGTGTCCCTGCATGGTGCTTCCAAACACAAAAATTTTAACAACATAAAAGCTTATAAATATATCCAAAAAGGAAACCTAGTTGTATAATCAGTATTTGTTAAAAATACTCATATAATGAGTATTTTTAACAAACACTAAAATGAAATTTTGGATGGGACCAAAGCTCTTTTCCTTGCATGGGCAGTTGAATTGGCCCAACTCCAGCTGAATCATTAAGAGGACAACAATTTATCTAGCTGAAAACATTGTGGTATCATTTTATCACTGGAATTGAGATGTGCATTGCTCTACTTTATTCTTAAAAATTCTTGCAATGTAAAGTACATTTCTCTTTTTTTTCAGGTAATATCAATATTTTTATTCTGTGCTTATCTCTTGAGAGCAAAGAATTGCATTTACTCAGGAATGAGCATCTCTGAGATCTGATAGTGAGTATAATGAACAGTGTTTGAAATGCAGACTAGAAGACCATGTGCAAACACACTTAAAGTCAATGTCAATGACATGTGTTCTGTGTTTCTCAGGGGAAAATCTTAAGATTTTCCTAAGTGGAAAAAGTTTTCCACTCTGTAAAAATGCACTCTGTTGAGCCAAAAACTATCAATAACAGTTCAGCTTGTTGATGATTTCTCCACCCTGAAAAGAATCAAACCAGAAGTTTCCCAGGATTGTGGAAGGGTTTTTTTCTGCATGAAGTGTATTACCTGTCCTGTCCACCCAGTGTTTCAGAGGAGAAATTTTCTCTTTCCTTTTTATTTTTTCTTCTCTTTCTAATTCTGCTACTTGCTATTTGCCTCACATTAGCTAACTATGCCTCTTACAAGCTCGTGCAAATCTTGCAATGCCAGCTCATTGCCTGCAGTCTGGACTTTACTTCTACTTCTCTAAAGCCATTCATTGATATCTGCACTAGTTAAAAGCACAAGTTAAAAGTACCATAATTAATTTGTTCAATTCTGCTCCTGAAAGCAATATTAGTAAGTTGTTTCACCAGCTATTATTCAGAAAAGTTCATAAATGTCAGTATTTCCAGTAAATTTATATTTAAGTTTGACAATTTCAAGTCACTGATGATCATGTTTTAACATATCTTAAGACAGACTAATGGGTCTTTATTAGAGTTGCAGTTTCTCTAAGTTTCTACTGTGAAAAGGAGGAGAGGACAGAGGAGAACCAAATCTAATAAAGATGCTACATCTATATGAGCAAACTAAACAGTGCCACAGTCTTTTTTTAGGCCTGTAGGCCAAGTGCCATTGGCCAGACATCTATGACTATTTAATTAATCTCTTTAATTGCCCAGTACAAGACCACCACATCCAAACAAATTAGGCAGTTTACACCTCTGTTGGTTATGGGCCCTGGGCTTGTGTTTAATCCTGAATCATGCCTAGAAATTTTTTAAAGAATACTAATTGACCCAGGTAAAAACCACATCATGGATCTTTACAAAACCAGTTTGACAAGTGTCTGACTGCCAGTCCTCAGACCCATGCTCTGGTACTGTTGAATATGGGTTTGTGCATATATAGATAGATAGATATTCACAGACATATGTATGGCATAAAAAAAAACCCACTCACTTTCAGGCACCTGAAAACATCATCCAGCAGCCTTACACAATGGCTGGCCCCTCCCAACCCACTGTGCCCATTCTTGACTTTGAAAATAAGCAAGCAGTTGTATTTCCCCTGCTGTGTGTGCCAGGAACTTCCCAGATTGCTGTTTGCACCTACTCTGTTAGCACCTAAACTTCATTTACAATCCTGAAACTAAGCACAGCCGAGTCGAGGGGTTTGACCTCCAAGTTATGTTTAAATAATGGCTGGGGCACACCAAGGTCATCACCCTTCCCAAAACTGCCATGGCAAAGGCAGCTCTGGCATGTGCCTCTTCAGGAACAAATGGGGCCATTCATGCAGCCAGGGTATCTGGGAGCCATTGCCCAGGCCACTAGACAGAGGCTCAAAATTAACATTTCACCTGTGAGCAGAGACCTTTATTCTTAGCCTGCTGCATCACACAAATAACTGCATATACTATTTCTCAGGGGTAAGTATAAGGAAGTTTACCATATGTATTGTCTTGGCTTCTACCACCTTTCTCAACTATTTATCTCATTCCAACACTAATTTGGAATTCTGGACTTGGATTCTGCTCAGGAGGGGTGGATGGGATGAGGGGAAAGTCAGTACCTAGGCTAGATATTAGGCCTTGCAATGTGCAGCCTGGACAAGCGTAGGTACTTTCTGGCTTTGTCCCCTAGTTCTCTTTTCTCCTGTTAAAAATGCTTAGAAAACCACAACTAGCCTTGTTTAATTCTTTCAGGGTTTACAGTCTCAATCCTGAAGGGTCAAAGAACTTTGAGAAAAGAGAAATCCATTTCTCCAAATGAGTTTGATCCAAATCCCACCGATACCCCAACCATGAGACAGAGTTGCATGCTTGTCTCCATATTTACTATGTGCTTACTGCATGTCTCTCAGCAAAAATATCTATGCATACTTAAATGAAAAAGATCTCATAAAATCATCTGCTGGATCAGAAGGTCAAGAAAAATATCAACTATAGAAACTAGAGTGTCTGAAATAAGAAATCCCAAGTGTAAAATATGCTTAGTGCCATTTTACCTTTATCAAGTTTTTGTTGTTACAAAACAATTTCTCCCATTTCATTGATGAATTTGGTCATAATCCAGGCCACAGCAGATAACAGAGTGTTGTGTAGAACATTACATGGTTAGATGATTTTTAGAAATGTTACAAACCAGGAAGAATTAAATAACCAAACCTCTATTAATATACCTAGAACAGACTTAGATTTTCCCATTTGAGAATCTAGACCCTAAATCCCTAATTTCTAAATTCAAAAAACAGCAAATTCATTTATTTGCTCCAGTATTATCATCTAAAAGTTCTACTCTCTCAATTTTAAAAGCATTTCCAGTTCAATTTTATTTGCAAATTCTGATCTTGGTCTGCACTGAAATAAGTGTAGATGGATAATAAACAAGTACACAGCATGCTAAAAAAAAAAGGAATATAAAAACATTATAGAGGGAAAAGTTAATGTAGTAACCCTTAAAATACATTTATTCAAACAAACTTGGAGCCAAAACACAAGCATGAAACTATTCTTAAAAAATACTATGAAAAGCAGTTTGAAAAAAATGAAACAATATTTGAAATAATCATGTGAAGGAAAAACCAAAATTATATGACATATAATGACATCATATCAGAATTACCCATTTCTCTCATGTTTATATGCACACCACAATTTTATTTTGATGTATGCTTATACAAACCTGGAAATACACAAATCCACATGCAGCAGATGCAATTATGAAAAGCTTTGGTGGACTATTTGTCTTATGGGTATTTTCTCTGTTACCTGAAAAGTTGTGTCAACTTAAGTCCAAAATAAGCTTCTCTTCAATGGACATCAAAGTAGGTTTCCTCTTATTTCTACAAATTTAATGAACTTGTAAGAACTTACTTGCTAATTGTAATTACACTGACTCTCAGCATGGTTTAGAAGTTGCTAGTGGAACATGTTTAGACCTAGGGATTGTGACTACATATACCTTGTTTCATTAATACAGATAAAAACCCATAAAATAATTTAGCACCAGAAATATATAGTCTGGTTCTACAGCAGAACTCACATCATAAAAACACAAGTTCTTCTGGAATTAAACAATTTTAAATGAAAATTCAATTAAATTATCCCTTTCAGGAAGATATTGAAGAGTTCCATCACACTGCAGAGATGTATTATTTATTCTCTAATAGACTTACCATGTGAAATCTCTTCCCTAGACAAAGCGTTGCTTGAGCATACTTGATCTTTGACATAATTTCTGAGGATCTGCTAAATGCTGACTTGAGAATTCCAGCATTCCAATTCGTATTAACCCATTGCAGTGTAATAGATAAGGGAAATTGTGTACCACATTATGCTGAGGGGCAAAAAAATAAAATAAATGAATGGTGATATACATGCTTGTTAAGAATTGGGCTGGATCTTCTGTTTAGCAGCTATTTTGTCTGTCACAGATACAGGCTTTTACTGAATAGCTCAAAGAGGAGGGATGGTTTTGAAGCTGTTTCTCTGTGTTTAGGTTGCAGCCTACAAAAGGCAATCTAAACATCAGCATTTGCAATAGTTAAAACAAAGTGGCTTCTGCCAGCTCAACACAGGCACAGCACTGATCACTGACTGGGATAAACACCACAGCCATTTCTCCCTTCACCATCCTCAACCTAAGCTGTTTCTCTGTGGGTTGGAGAGTACACACAGGAGATGCACAAAGGCAGGAGTTTAACAGATGCATGTGTCTGTATGAAGTTTGAGAAACAGTTGCCCAACTTGGCAGGAAAATGTTATTTGCTGAGAAATCATTTTCAGCTGCGCAAAAACAATCACAAGAGGAACTTCTCCAACAGCTGATTTAAATTGCCTGGCTTGGACAATATTACCCTAGAATAGTTAACTCCTTAATCAACTCCAGACAAAAAATTCTTTCTGCAATCTCTAGGTCTAAACATGTTGGGGAGGGGGTGGTTCTGCTATCTCCCTTTTTTTCTGGAATATTTTACATCATACTCCTCTTACCTGCATAAGATAGATATAAATTAACTGGAAAATTATTGGGCGGGGACAGGCCTCATTGTCTCATTTGACAAAGGTTTTCTGGGAAGCTTTATTTTGAGAGTCAAGTTTGCATATATGAACTGAAAGGCAAGTTGAAAAAATGTGACAGACAAAGCTTGCCAAACCTCTCTTAAATTTCTTTTGCATTGCCTGTTATTGCATAATTATAACCATAGTGCTATAGCCTAGAGTGAGAGAAACATCTGGACCATGATTTATTTTAATGTACTCTGCTAATTCATTCCTTCAATACATTTACCACAAGTGTTAGGGTATCTAAAATAAATAGTTATGGAATCTCATAGTTCTACTTGGTCCAAATATTTTTGTTTTTCCAACTACTGTATAGTGTTAATGCATAGTTTTTCACTTATAATCTTCCATTTTACCTTTGATTATTTTTTTATTTATTCTTTGATTAATTATAAGTAATTTTCAATATGTCATTTAATACTATTTTACTCATTAGGAGTCCTTAGTTCCTGACTATCAGCTGTGTGTGAAAAGTAAAAAGAAGTTTTCATTTAAGTGATATTATTAATGATAAACCCAAAGAAGGGGGTTGGCAGAAGGTAGTAGGGCAGATTTCACACTTCAGAATATTTCCAAAGTTCCCAAAGAAAAGGAGATAATAGACTAGCAAACTGAGCCAAACCAGATTTTGCTATCAGATGTCATCAGAAGTCAGCACAGAGTGCAAACTTGCAAAAAATGTTTTTGATTTTTTTTAAATACAGATTGCAGTCTTCCAAATCTAAAACAAATACAAAGAAAAAAAATAGAATGAACAAATAGTCTAGCCATGAAAATCTATAGAATACATTTTAAGCATCACAGGCACTATATTTAGTTACTTAAGTATGAATTTAAATTTTCAAACTGTTACCTGTTAATTAAGTATTTGTCTCATCAAAGGTGTCTTTATGTCACCATACTTAGGAAGAAAGGAAATACAATGCTATTCCAGTTGTAGGGTGAGTTCAGCTTTGCTGTCTCCGTTAGAGTGCAGCAGAACTGCTTTAGATCTAACACATTTAAATCTTTCATTAGAAATAAAATTCAGTGTAGGAAAAGAAACAGAATTAAACTTAATCCTATTTTTACAGATCACTTGAAAAATGAGGCATAAATGACAGCTAAAGAGAAAAGGAAAGACAACGTGGGACAAATCTAAAGCTGTTTGCAGGGGCTGCTGTTTATTCCTCCAAAGGCTATTCACTGCAGATGCCTTGGCATTTTGTGGGTACCAACAATAATGCACTAATGCCAGAGGTGCACATTGTAGCACCCAGTCTTAATTCACTGCACCCAGAGCTGTCCACATCAAGGTTAAAATGTCATCCAGACCTCTAACTCTGAAAAGGATCCTGGAAACTCCTTTCCATACTGCCCTGCTTAAGTTCTTACCCTACCTAGATTCCTTCCCATGCACAAAACAGCAAGATCCCGCACCCTGAGAAAAATACGAGAATCCCTATGGGCCCAGTTTGCCTTCTGAGCTAAATGTATGGTTCATCATGGACACAAATTGGAAAAACACTTTGTGGAGCAGTAAGCAAATTCACAGAATGGTTCAAGTCAGGTTCATCCCTGGCTTCTGCCCTTTTTGCAGTGAGGAGATGCTAGCACACATTTTCTTCATGTGTGGCATGCTGCAGTCCCTCTGGCAAACACTTCTCACTTCTTTATTTTTATCCTCCTTATCAAAGGCCACACTAAGTCCTGAGATGTTCTCATCCATTAGGTCTTGCCAAAACTGCAGTCCACGGACCCTGGAGAAACAAGCTCATCAAGGCCCCATTTTTCAATTCTTGTCCCACCACATCCTTAGGAAGTGCATACCTGGTTTTCATGCACCAGTTCTGGGCACTTTCAGGGTGTGCTGAGTGTTATTGGGTGTGTTCTGTCCCACACTCCCCTTAGTTCCCTTCTTTTTTTTGGAACATTTTTGTCTTTCAGCCCTCTTCCTTTTCCTCGTTTGTCATCCACTCTATTAAGTTTTCTCTTTCTGTTGCCCACCCTCTCTTTTTTCTTTGGTTTTATAAACAAGAGAAATATTAAGATTTGTAGAGGTGGTCTGGTTTCTCCCCAACAGAGAAAACTCAGTGACCATGAGGGGCAGGTTTGCTGTCCTTACATATCCTGCATGGCAGTGAGAAGGGACAGCTGGCTCAGCAGCACATCTCCTTTGCTGCCTTCTCCATCCCATAAGAGAGGGTGACTGCATCTTGCTCTGACACCAAAACCCTGTACCACCAGTGCCACCACTGCATCATCTCTGCTGCCACCATCCCCACCTGCACCACTGACCTCCCACCCCTCTCTGTCCCAACGTGTGTGGGGCTGCAGCAGGGCACCTCTTCCCACACCTGGCAGCCAGACCTCCAGGAGCTCAGGGGTGGGAAGAGCCAGCTGCTATTCCTGTGATGGGGATGGGCAACCTCAGGCAGATATGCTGCTAAATCCCATCTGCATGGAGAGAAAGTCTGGAAAGTATTGTTAAAAATTACATATTACATTTGTAAACACACACAAAACCCCCCAAATTAAAACTCAAATAACCTCAATGCAAGATAATGAAGCTTCCAAATAAAAGGGGCATGCTTGTCACACTGAAAGCATTACTGATGCTGAGGACTTCCATGACAAAAAAAATCTGTATGAAATCAAGCAACTTTACAAAATATATACATATGCAACTATATACTACTACTTTTACTAAAGTAAAAATAGTAGTATATAATTTCTCTTCCTTCAGTTTGTTGGCAACAATCATTAGGAGTTTGTAGCTTCTGTAGCTACTTCTGTTGAATGTATCACACACAAGAAAATCATTATGCAGAATTTCCACATAAACAATAGGTAATAATTTGACTGTAGAAACCAAGGCAACCTCCCTCATCCTAATTTACACAAGCATGCTCCAAAGAATCCTAAGTATTCCTAAATCTGTTCTTTAGTGTAATCACTGTCTGGCATTCTATACAGTCTCATGGTTACAAGGAGCAAAAAGCAGGAAGGGCTTTAATTAGCCTATATTAAAATGTACTTTGAACATTATCTGTGAAAGAAGGGGCCACTAAGAAGACATTGTGTACCAGACCAAAAACTGGATTATAATGGAGCCCTCTTGGTGGCATCACTGCTTACAAACTGCTAACATCCTACCCTAGATTCACTTATCTGGAGAAAACACTGCCCACAGCCAGGCCTCACCTCTTCAGCACCTCTTGGGTGCAGGATGCTGCCAACACTTCTGATCTGCCAGCATAACTACCCACAACTGATCTAGTTACAGCATACATTAGAATCTGGCTATAGATTAGTGTCACAGAAACCTCTCCACAAAAGTGCCTCCCCTCTAGTCCAACACAAGTGTTGCTCAAAGTGTTGTACAAAGAGTAGATTTGACTCCAACCCAGACACCACTGAAAGTTCAGCCAGCTTCACTCAGCAGTCAACTGGGCCCTAGGAGACTGGTCTCTGAAGTCAGTGGAAGATCTTCTGACTGGAAAACAGAAGTTTTTTGGTTCTCAGTGACCTAAAATAAAACTACCAAGGTTAAAGAAATGTTGTAAATTCTTAGTATAACCATTTCTGACACTGGCATATACTGTGGAGTCCAAAATGCTGGAGAAATGTATTTATTACAAGCTTATTTCCTTTCAGCACACAAACTGTAACAGTTTTTAGTATGTGCAATTCTAGATGCATTAAGCATAAACAGAGTCAATATTATAAATTCTTGTGTCTTTACTCATATAAAAAGGATATAAAATTATCTGGAAAAATCAAACAATTAATCCTCCAAAGCTATATGAAAAGCAAATGAATGAATCCTTAAACATTATATTGCTAGCATTCCCTCACATTACATTTCTCTAGAGAAATGATCTCCACTAACTTCTTCCCTTTTCAAACAAGATGCACTCCACAAGATATTAAGGAGTGGAAATAGAGCAGAAAGAGAACTGCAGGGTTTCCTTGGATCTGTAAGGACAGATTTTGAAATACTATTTAACTGAGGTAATCAGAGAGCTACAGGTGTTCACTTTAAGTTTTGCAAGCTGTTCTTCAAAACCATAATCTGTTTTCACAAATTAGTCTTTATAGACAAACATGTTAGGTCCTGATTCAAACTGAGCTGAAATCAATTTCTCACTGAAGACTACCCTCAAGTGAAATCAAACAATGGACTGAATTAGCTAAAAAAAAAAAAAAAAAAAAAAAAAAAAAACAAAAAACAACACCAACCAGCAAATAAAGGACTAAAAGCTTTAAACGTTAACATCCTAAACATTACTCTAAGTGTGAAGATGTATTTCTAAACTCAACTCTTCACATCATGCACCAATATAATGCAGTAGCTCATTTCAAAACCCAACAAAAGAAAATGGGTTAATGTCTATGGAGAAGGAATTAAACATTTTCGTTTTTGGCCAAAAAAATTTGCTCAGATTAAAAAAAAAAAAGATAATTTCATATAATTTAAGTTTGCAATTACACTGCAAGATTTTGTCTTTCAGAACCTGAAGCATAGTCCTACAGCCACTCATTTGCTATAAATTCCTTAAGTACCCATTCACAGTAATTGTGAGGAAAAACTGGGGATTCAGCTTTTTGTTTTTCCTAATTCAACAAGTATTGGAGATAAAAGTATTACTTTCTAGTTTGTTTGGGAGTATTTCCCTTTTTTTTTTCTTCTTCTTTTCTAAAAGTTCCAAAGATAATAAGAATAGTTTGAACATAAGTTTAAGACTGACAACTACACCAGAGCAATTTGGTGTCCCCGAATTCCCAGGAGCTAAGCTAGTTCTGGCAGTCACCTCTGGTAACCCGCTCTTCTACTAAGGCACAAACACACACACATGCACACGTGTACACCTTCTCAGCAGAAAGAAATAAGTTGATTAAAAATACATCTGTGCCTAACCTGGTTTAAGTCACTCCACTCACTGCCCGTAGACGTAACACTGTGACTTGGCAAGGGTCATATCTGCAATCTAAAACCTTACCTTAATGAATAAAATTTCAAAATTTAGACCATCCCAGAGGTGCAGAAGACAGGGCTAAACTCAATTCTTGCAGCTGATGCCCTGGAAACTGAGGACCAGGCACAGCCATTTCCAGATATCCTTTAACTTCAATTAGTACCACCTAGGGGGGAAGCATGGGCACCTCACAGGTTGGAATGAGGGGATTGCAAACCAGGGATGCCTTATCTAGAGAGGTGCTTTACCTTTCATCCAGCCTTAGCCCGAGTTGCAGAGAGCTGAAGTGGCAGCCCAGCTTTCCTACCTGTCAGCACTGAGGGCAGTGAGCGTGAAGACAGAGACACCAACAGAGGTCAGTTGGATGACAGGGATGAGCTTGCAGCCCACTTCTCCAAAGAGCCACTCTTCAGAGAAATACCGAGAGGCATCCACGGGCACACAGGTCACTAGCAGGAGCAGATCACCAGCAGCGAGGCTGGAGATGAAGATGTTGGGCACACTTCTCATGGCGCTGCTGGAAATGAAGATCTTCATGAGGGTGATGTTGCCCAGCAAGCCGACAGTGATGATGAGCAGGTAAAGTGAAGGGATCACGCAGCGGATGATGAACACGGCCGTGCCTCTCCCCGGGGACAGCAGGGCTGTGTCGGGCACCAGGCGGACACTCCCATTCTCCCCGAGGGGCATTGCTGTGAGCTCGGGCGGGGGCTCTGGCTCCATCCTACAGCTTCGCGTGGACTGAAGGTCTCCAGTGCGAAGTGCAGTGGGAGCCACAGCAAAGCTTCACCTCTCTGCAAGTCAATCAACTTTACCCCCCTTTCTTCCTACCCCTTCTCTGCCGAGTTTTCTCCCTTAAGAAATGCAGAGGAACAGCCGCCGGAGCAGTGCCCGGGGAGGGAAATAAGAACTTCCGTGCGCTGCCCCTCGGCTCTTCGGACGAGCCTCTCCCGGTGGGCAGGAGATCCTGAGGGGATCTGGGGGCAGAGAAAACCGTCGGTACAGCCGCCCCCTGCCCGCGTCCCCGGGAGAGCTCTCGGCGCGCCGCCGCTGCCGCCGCGGAGAATGCGCGCTCCGGCCGCCACCCCCGCGGAGCTGCCAGCGCTGTCCAGCGGCGCCGGTGCTGCCGGTGCTGCCGGTGCTGCCGGTGCTGCCCGTGCTGCCCGTGCTGCCCGTGCTGCCCGTGTTGCCCGTGTTGCCCGTGCTGCCCGTGCTGCCCGTGCTGCCCGTGCTGCCCGTGCTGCCCGTGCTGCCCGTGTTGCCCGTGTTGCCCGTGCTGCCCGTGCTGCCCGTGCTGCCCGTGCTGCCCGTGCTGCCCGTGCTGCCTTGGCCGCCGCGCCGAGGGCGAGGCGCAGAGCGAGCCCACTCCTCACTCACTCCGCAGCACCGGCTTATACCCGGTACGGCGAGGGGCCGCCCCGCCCCGCCCTCCTCCTGCGAGCGCCCGTGCCCTCGCCCCAGCCCCGAGCCGCCGAGGTGGATCTTGCGGGGGAGGGAGAGGCGGATCCCGGAGCCGCCGCCGTCCCGCGGGGTCCCAGCCCCGGAGCGCGATGGGCACGACGTGGTGAGCGGGGGGGAGAGGGAAGCCGCTCTCCCCGCCGCTACCCACCGCAAAGGCAGCCGCCGCCAGGCTCTGCCCGGCAAACTGGAGAGCTGTCCGACACGTCGGACTGAACGCAGGATCGCCTCTGGAAAGTCGTCTTCCAGCATCTTACTCAGGTGAAACCACAGGGCTTTGAAACGCAGGGTGGCAGGGAGCGAGGGGCGTGAGAATGAAGAGATTTTATTCCTGACATCCAGCTGTTGGCTGTGCATAGATCTTACTCAAAGACATCAGATGTGTTTAAAGTTTTAAAGTTTGATTTGTGAAGCTGCATTTCACAGTGATGTCGACTATGGAAAGGGGGACAGGTGATGTGT
This sequence comes from Haemorhous mexicanus, assembly GCF_027477595.1. NCBI lineage: Eukaryota > Metazoa > Chordata > Aves > Passeriformes > Fringillidae > Haemorhous > Haemorhous mexicanus. Next base: position 54,421,677 of record NC_082343.1, read on the forward strand.
TTTATCCATTATTTACACTGCAAATGGTATAACACAGTGGAGAATGAATTTTGTTTGGATCTTTGAAGAGTAGAATTTGTCTCTTATGCTTCTTGATTTTCAGTGAGGTAATGTATTTTACTTCTGAGTGTCTGCACATGTAAAGGCTTTCCAAACAACTCCATCTGTTTCCAGCAGAAGCCATGAATGTAGGTAGTCGTGTAAATATTCTGGAAGACAGGCAGACCCGTTGAACTGATGTTTCCAAGATAAAAAGTTAAGGTAGAATAACAGCATTGTCCAGTAACATGCTCTGCAGACCGCTTCCTTTATTGCTTTTCCTTAAAACAGAGAATTCACAAGCTTGTAGAGAACTAGCTTGTTCATATTACTACAGCAGTTCTCTTGAAGCTATATGAGTTTATGACAGGTCTGTGGAGAATCTGACCACTGAAATATCAGAAGCAAAGCATGTCACATGTGCATGGCCTGTCCATGGCATGCTGTCTAGAGCAGGAATTAAATCAGCAATTTCTTCTTAAATAAACTTTTACTAAGATTATTAAAAAAAGAAAAATTAATGTTTCTTTAAAGTTACACTTCTCTGTATCTATTCATTGATCGTTATGACTCTTTTCACATCCCTGAATATATAAATGTGTTAAAGTTGTGTAAATTACTGATTCATATAATGCTGAGTAATTTGTTTGAACCCAGCCAGTGCTAGGCCTCAGAAAGGATCAGCCTAGATACTTCACCTTTACCACTAAGCAGTGTGATGTCATAGTTTGTCTCAGGTATTCTGTCCTTTCCCAGGTGTCAATCACTTCCCCCTCTCCCTGCCCTGACCCCTGCTGGGTGCTGTCTGTCAATCCTGGCATTCCAGAGGGGCATCGAGTGACTGGCTGAGTTCAAAAGATGCCCTGCATGCCTGGGGGCCATTGGCCCACCCAGGTGTCCCTTGCACCTGAGACCTGCCCACCCTGTACCTGGTTGGTGGGTTCCTTACCCCTCCCCTCCCTCTCTCCCGAGGGTTAAAAGAGCCAGTGACCACGCGGTTTGGGATTCTGTTAGTAGTTGTTATGGGATTCAGAAGCCTGCCATCTGAATAAACTCTAGATCGAAGTCTCTAGCAAAATCCACTCCTTTCCTTCACCATTCACCTTAAAGCATCTGCACAGAGGTAACCCGGGGCTTGTACATGTCTGAACTTGTCTCCAGTGCCAGCTGCAGCTACCAGCATAGCCAGAGGTGTTTCTGAGGTGAAACCACCGCAGTCAGTGCCGCCTTTTGGTCAAGCAGCAAAGGCTAGACAAGCCCGGGCAAGCCCCATCCGGACATATACCGGAATTTATTTCAATAAAGCAGCTCATCAGAATCATCACAGAACTCCTCTGGAGGTGATTCTTGTAATCCATCACGTTCCATCCACACAGTTTTATATTCAGCTATGCTCCTTCTGAGGCAGCCTTACTGATGGCTTACATATTTATATAAATCGCTGTGACACTCTATTTTGTTAAGCATACGTGAAATTTTCTAAGATCAACTATAGTAATGTTTCTGTTAACACTGCAAATCCCTCTTTATGGTTCCCATTGGCTGGATCAAGTATAAGTCTTTAACTCTGTGAGTTTAACACTGGGAGTATGGTCCTTTTGCTAATTTGTTTGAAAATGGGTTTATATATCAACAGAATATATGATTCCCATTGGGAGAATAGTTAAATTCAACTTGTCTTTAATATTGATTTTCTTGGGACAAGAGGAAGCTGAGTCTTTTTTCATGAATATCAACAAAAGAACCCTTTAAAAATTTCTACTGATATAAACTTCTTCCAGTTTGCATGGAGAGAAGTGAGACCCCTTGCTTTTTGTTTCACAACACTACCACTCCAACTGCTGCCTTCCAGGAGAATTTCTTCTGTCTTAGTTAATTTTATCTGTCCTTTAGTCCACAGGATGGAATTCCTAAGGTTGAAGAATTAGAAACATTTTCAATTTTTATATTCCTGATTTTTATCAGTACTTGATTTTATCTACTCCATGTTTTTCTTGCTGTTAGAACTCTAACAGCAAGGAAATAAGCTTTGAAGAAAGTGAGTGGCTCCAGCTCAGGGAAGACAGAAAGTCAGAAAATGCTTCTGCTGCAGTATGAATATAATTCAACCAGTTATTATATTCAACCAGTATGAATATGATTTTCTGCAGAGGAAAAAAGGCATGTGTGGGGAAGATCCACAGACCCTAACATAAACCAGTTGGAATTCAGATCACCACACAGAAACTGTTCATCATTCTCTTTTCAAAAAAGAGTCCACCCATGCCTAGATGTCGTTTCAGATTACAGCCTAGAGACAATTTAATTGTACAGCTCTGACACAGTACTTGGCACAAGAGTGAGGGAGAGAGTGCCACAGGTGAATCTCCCTAGTGGGAAAGAAACTGCACAGGCACAATCAGAATCACATCACCACAGATGGAGTGCAACACCATAGGGGAGAAACCACAACAACTTGGAAACATGAGAGGGAAAACTTCCATCAGTAATTCCCAAGTGTAGGAATTAATAATCAGTTCATGTAGGAATGAGGAGCTCCACATATCTCACAAACGCCCTCTACCGAGAAGTGAGTCTGACAGGAAAAAACACTCTTCACACATTTATGCAGCTCATGGCACTTGATAATTCCAGGGCTAATTCCAGATTTGCACATCACAACATGTGTAGTCCCATGAAGAGCCAAGCATATCTGCCACCAAAAATACCTGCAGTAAATAGCCTTTAAATAAGTATGTATACTTGTGTATTAAATGAAAACCAGATTCAAATGGAGCCCTGGAAGTGATCAGGAAGGCCTGATTGTCAGTCAAGTTTTAAAAAGAAACAAAGCAACAACCAAGGAACAAATACCACCTGAATTTAAAGACTTAGCATTAGGAACCAAACCTTCAATAAATTTTGTAGTATCACTCATTACACCAGTAGATACAGCTGGAAAGCGGGCATGCATTGTAGCAGAGAGTGACTTCTTCCAGGCAGTCAAACGTACAGTAACCTAAAGTAACTCATGGGTTTTTTCCTTGTTATTTCAATAGAAGCTTTCTTATTTTGACAGAGGGAATTCTTCAAACCAAAATGGAAATTCAGGTGCTTCCAGCACTAGACAAAGCTGGAAAGCTAGCAGAAGTGGCTTTCTCCAATATTCATGCAAGTTCTCTTTTGGGAAACAAAACCTTATCTTACTGATTTCAATTTTTTGTACCATTTTCATGGTGCTGGTTTTATTTATGGCACGAGGGTAACAGGTGCCATTACCTTTAACCACATTAATAAATGAAATGAATTGGGTGCTTAATGTTAAACATGCAGGTCATCCCTCTAAGCACAACCACAGCTTTATGCATGCATTTACATTCCATTTGTTTTACTGTATTCATTCAGTAGGACTTCAACTCATTAAAAGGTTAAAGAGCACACTGCTGAGCTCCCAACTGGAGTCAAGATCCAGGCTCGGGACTCACTTAGAAACAAATGTGATATCAACATCTTCCATCCCATTTGTCCATTATAGACAGCTAACAGACAGCTGCTCCTACAGAAAATAATGATTTTCTGTCAAGGAAGTCTCAAAGAATGGCTTGAGTACTCCCTGCACTCAAAAGGACTGCACAATGCCAGCTTACTCTACTTCCATCTCAAGTTATCTTCCTAATGTGGTGTTAAGAAGCACATTATTGAGCACACATGACAAAAGAAAAACATTGCTATTAGTTCCTCCTAGTGCGAAGATAATGGGATTCCTGTGCTTCAGCTCACATGACACTGGAGCCACTTCAAAGAAAGTGACAATTTTATTGTGGGTCCATTCATCACACTCAGTGGGGTTTTACTGCAGACACCCATGGGGTTTGTATTGGGCTTATCTGACAACATCTCCAGAATTAATTTGGTTTTTTTTATTTCAGTGCAGCTGTATTCCTTATGGGTTCCTAGAAAAAAATCAGAGCATTGCCAGCTAAGTCTTCTTTTAGCATCTTTATCACATGACAGAGATTCAAGTCTACATTGCTACTGAGGTTGATTGTTGATTATCTTGTATTAGACAATCCAGTCAGGTAAGTAATGATGTGACTCTCACCTAAAAATAAAAAGATACAAAGTAATATTTGTATAGTACAGATTTTTACCTAAAATGTATTTTGAAATATTGTTTCTATTTATAGTGGAATCAAATGCTGACCAAATTTATGGGTTCATGTTCATCAATTAATGTGCCAATAATCACTACTCTACCAAGCATGACAAAAAGGTTTGAAAGATCTATCTCCATTTAGAAACTATGAGTTGTTGAGTTTTTCTATGGAGTTTTTAAACATTTCTATTTAAAGAGATCCTGCTAAATACAAACACAACTACTTTTTGAGGTACATTCAACAGCAGATTTTCAATAGGCAATTCACATTTTAAAATAAATTATTGAAATATTACTGATATTAAACATGCTGAACTAATTTGGTCATTTCACAGTATTGTAGGAGCACTAGAATTGCATTTGGATGATAATTAAGTTCCATATGTAGTGAAAAACAATTCGCTGTGACCAAAACACTGCATTTTGGTGAAGCTCAGTCACCATGCTGAGAACCACAGTACTTTATTGCACATCACACACCACTAAGAGACATTATTGCTTTTAGTTCATTTGACTTACACAAACCTCAGCATTCTCTTTATGCAGCAGAGCAGCAGATTGCATTAAAAACGTTTGGAAACCCAGTCTGAGTGCTACCGATACAGCACCTTTACAGTACTCCATAAGACAGATATTTAAATAACTGCCTGAACTAGAAGCTGCAGTAAATAACATGCACTTATTGGAACACTTTTCGCTTTCTTTTAGTAGATGCAGGGTGGGTTCCCTTTACAAAGGGTGTTCTGATGTCTTCCAACAGTTACTTTAACCGTATCATTAACACAATCATTGAGGCACCTCTTAGAGACACAGGAGCTCAATCCATAAATAAAATAAACACCAATTTCCATCACTTCCCCTCTTCTGCCTATGTCTCCATGCCTATGAACATAGATGACAGAGGGAACAATGCTTTTTGATACATCAGCTTGAAGTCATGCTGCAGCCAGTTACAAGGGAGGCTCTCTTTTGAGTTCAGAGGCAAAAGAGAAACTGCCCCTCTCCGGATCTGGTGACCAGATTTCACTTTCCTATGCACGCCAAATAAACTACTTCACACCACTGAGTGAATGACAAACTAGCATTTCCCCTTTACTGGTTTCCTATCTCCATCCTTCCATTCTCCATCTTCCCACAGAACTCCCACTGGGTTCAACTACTGAGTTGAAGCACTTCCTTGCAGCACTTTACCAGCAGGAGTGTCTGGCTCATGCACGGACTCGCATGCACAGCTCTTCTGGAGCTGCTTCAACTCCACATACTGAGTACACTGGCAAACTATTAGTAGCAATTATTGCCATTAAGTTATTTGTAGCAACTTTGAAGTGGGTAATACTATTTGTTTTCATACAATTTCTGTTTCTTTGAATTCAGAATCGTGGATCCACATCTTCCAAGTCCTGCAGCATCCTTTTCTATTGGATTTAGGTATAAAGTTTATAAACTCTAGATGCTCCAGCTAGCAGAGTCCCGGCTCTTCCCACCGGCGGCAGCCCCGAGAGCGCTGCGCCAGGGCCTCAGCCGGGCCGGGGATGGGGGCCGGGGCAGGGAGCGGCTCCGGGGCTGGGCGGGGGTGATGGTCGGTACAGTGGGTACCCCGGCGCGGCGGTGAAAGGCCGGCGGGACAGGGGCAGGGGCAGGGGCAGGGGCAGGGGCAGGGGCAGGGGCAGGGGCAGGTGCGCAGCGGGCGGCGGTGGCCGCCGGCGCTGCTGACGGTGCTGCCCGGGGATTATCGGCGGGCGCCGGTCGGCCCCGCTTTTGCTGCGCCCGCTGCCGGCCCGAGGGCGGGGGCCCGCCCGGGGACAAAGGGCGGAGCGAGCCAGGGCCGGGGTCGGGGTCGGGGCCTGGGCGGGCTCCGGCTCCGGCCGCCGCCGCCCACACAGGGCACCTTTCCCAGCCATGTCCCCCAACTACATCCGGAGCTTCTCGGAGGGATGTGTGAGTACGCGGGGCGCGCCCCCGGCCCCACCGGAGCCGGGGGTCCGGCCCCAAACCGCGCACGGGCCAGCGGGGCCGCCCGCCCCCTGCGCTCCCGGGCCGGGCACGGCGGGGCAGGCGGCCGGAGCGGGCTGACATTGCCCCTTTGGGGAAGCTGAACTTTAATTTGCGGGAATAAGTATGGTTCTAAGCATGGTTAGGTTTGATGGTGGCACGGCGGTCCGTGCTTTGCTATCACCTGACATCATGTGAATGAATCAGTACAACAGCAAAACGAATAGCCTTTGGGTCGAAGCGCTCAGCTCCGTCTGGCGCCTTCTGCAGCAGCGGAATACAGATAAAGGCAGTGAAACAAATGAACTGGCAAGTGCTAGACAAATTGACATTTATATAAAGTTAGGAGGAACAATAAAGTGTTGTAAGAACATTATTTTGTTAGAGAGCTACTGCACCCTTCATAGGCAAACTGTCTCCTTTAAAACAAGTAGAATAAAATAAATATTCTGGATAATGAAAAAGAGCAAGTAGACCTCCAACAATAACACTGTTCATTTTTGTTTTTTATGTTGAATGAACCCTCTGATTTGCAGCTCAGGCCGCCAACAGTAATTGGACAATTCCACACTCTTTTTTTTGGCTCAATTCGAATGTTTTTCCTTGGTGTTTTGGGCTTTGCTGTTTATGGAAATGAGGCCTTGCATTTCAGCTGTGACCCAGACAAGAGAGAGGTTAATCTTTTCTGTTACAACCAGTTCAGACCTATAACTCCTCAGGTAATTATCTTTTTCTGTTTTTTTTTTTTTTCATGGTAAAAATCCAATGTAAAGCAAGTAACCTGCAAAAATTAAAGCATGACTGTTCCATATAAGTACTAACTGACTGGGCTAATTATCACTAGGTTTTTTTTTGTTTGTTTGTTTGTTTTTTTAATTAATATTTTCCTTTTAATATCCCTTTAGCTGTGACTAAATACGGAGCTGTGTTTCCTGTCCTTCAAAATAATACTCATGTTTCAGAACCCAACTAAACTTTTCAAATCAAAACATAACTGCTTTTTACCTTTTCTGTCATCTAAGCTTTTATACATTTGATCTATATTAAAAACAGACTTGCAAAATGTTCCAATATGCATGTGCTCTAGCTGTTCCAAAGCAGTTGTAAATGATCTGACAGGTACATTTCTGCTACATTTTAGGTATTCTGGGCATTACAGCTGGTGATTGTACTGGTACCTGGAGCATTTTTTCACCTTTATGCTGCTTGTAAGAGCATCAAACAGGAAGATATTCTCCAGAAGTCATCCTACACTGGTTTTTATATCTTCTCTGTTTTCTTAAGGATTGTCCTTGAAGTTGTGGCTTTTTGGCTTCAGATTCAGCTCTTTGGTTTCAAAGTGAATGCAATCTACATGTGTGATGTGGGAGCACTTGATAAAAAGTTTAACATTACCCGATGCATGGTGCCAGAACACTTTGAAAAGACAATCTTTCTTATTGCAATGTACACATTTACTGTGATTACAGTGATCTTGTGTGTTGCTGAAATTTTTGAGATCTCATGTAGAAGGCTAGGTTTCTTAAAAACTCAGTGATGTCAACTCACACTCATTTACTGCTCTGTCCACCTGCAGTTTTCTAACAATGGTTTCAAACCACAGCAGAAAAACATCTCCTGTCCTCTATGCTGTGCTGCAGAAGAGAACCACACTCATGATTACTGAGGCAGAATAGTCACTTGACATAAACTGCTCATCTAAAAACTTGCACACTATGAGAACAATATCTGTTTCCATGTCAAGGTCAAAGCCACTAAGATCTCCAAGAGCAATATATTTTCATGACCTGCCACCTCTGATAGTTCTGCCTCCAGAGGAGTGTCTGCTTGTGAGGAGACGGTTATTTGTAAACACATTTCTATTCACAGCTTTCTGAACACATGCTATCTGAGTTAATAAGGTCACTGCCCTTCTAGGAAAAATTATTGCAAATTTTTTACATGTTCTTATAGCTTGAGAATTGAACAATAATAGTGGATACTCTCTGGGTACCAGAAAGCATTCAAGCATCTTCCCAAGAAGTGCCACAGAGATGCAACCTGCAACTCAGTCACCAGGGGCAGAGACTCCTAGTTAGGCTGTGGTGACAACATATCCATGGATACCAGCTTGTTTTGCAGAGGCTCAGCTACTGTCACCTGCTGGCTCAGAATCTCCTTTTAAAAGTGAAAGAGTACCAAGGTATTCCTTGTGCTGACTGAACAGCCTAATTATGTTTTGGCTTACCATGTAGGTTTTTACCAATTTAGTATGATCACATTTTGAAGGAGGAAAAGGGCTTTTTACCAATTTTGCATAAGCAGCTTCAAAGTGTCAAAATAAAATCTTGGAGAAAAGCCTTTCCTAGGCCCAATCATGATTTGTTTTTAATGCATTTTTCTTGTGTGTGACTGCAGAATTGGGCCCACAGAATTTTCTGCTGTTTGTGTCACATCTAACTTTTTCTTGCTCTGACTAAATCTGCTAGAATAACAGTGAAAAAAGAACTCTGCATAGTAAAATTATTCTATGCATGAAGTGTATTGGGTTAGGTTAGGTCTTCAACTTTTTATAGGCATCAGATGTTTTTGTGTGCAACAGCTTCTTCTTAAGGTCTAATAAACATATTAAATTTAGAAGTGGTTTCCTTGTGCTGAAGTGAGATAAAGGAAAGAAAACAGATTCCAGAATCAGAAAGAAAGGAGGAGGTAGTTTCCTGTATAAAATATCTACAAATAGCTATAATAACAATCAACCGTTTTCCATCTGTTTTTCAAACATAAAAAGCTGAGATCCTGATAACAGAATCTGGGATTTCAGAAATATTTCGAAAATCCTGGAAAAAATCTTACCAACTGTTTTACCACCAAGTGTTAGTTAATTAGTCCAAAGCACAGTTGAATTATCATAGCCTTGTAATTCTCACCCACAAAAGGAAACCTGCTAAATAAATGAAATAGCAAGTTTTAGGTGTCTTGGATTTGATTGAATCTGGGCCATTTAAAACAAAGTGGGCTACAACTAGATGTTTAGTTTTTTTAATGTGGTGATCAAGAACAAAACAATATATTTCAATACATTTGGTATATTATTTTTTCCCTATGGAAATAAGTTATATGTTGTCTTAAATAAATGTCAGATGTATGCAATATTAGACTAGTTATTTGACATTTGCAAGCATTGCAAGTGAAATAAAAATCACTGTACTAACTTCTTGTTTACATAATATGCCATGTTCTTTCGCTGATATATGTCTAATTTTTCACTGTATATGTCAATATCCATCTGGAATTATTCTTTCCAATTGAAACTTGTAATCTCAGGTAAAAAAAATTATTTAGAGAAACATACAGTATATCGAACTACTGAGAAAAAGAATTTACTTTTGTGTGCTAGGTACAGTTGTTACCAATGATACACTTGGAATCCCACTTCATCAGTTATTTGTATAATAATAAAATAACTTAATCACATCATTGTCAGTGTTTTCCCTGGTGCTCAGTATGCCATTGCTTGTTGTTCTTCTGTAAATTTCCAAACACTTCAGAAGGGTCAGAAGAGTGCCAAAACCACCAAGCCCTCAGGAGTTCTTTAAGTCCTTGTAACCATCAAGAGCCTTGAAGAACAACTACTGGCATAGGACTGTCTGAGGATCCCTGGAGTGCTTTAGGAGCTGGGTTACTGACCACTATGGCCTTTCTCTTTGTGGTCACATTCTGGAACATATAAAAATTTCTTCCAAATCAGATACACCGATTTTTTTTTTTTCTGCACTTCCTATGGAATTAAAATTGTCAAATTCCTCAGTCTTTCATTTAAAAAAAAAAAAAAAAAGGTGCCTTATTGCCTTTTAGTGCAAATGTTTTTCTGTGCCTCATTCTGCCATTAGTTTCTGGAACATGTTGATGGAGATATTATGTCCATGTAAAGAAATCATTTCCCCATGGATGTCAACACTTCTCTTTCCTATATTTGCCATTTGTTTTCCTGGTGCTCGTTGTATTCTCAAGTGTCAATAAACTTTTCTTTTGCTTAGTCTTCCAAACTCCCACCACTTTCATTCTCATTTACATTGTTTTCTATCAGCTTCCTTCCACCCTTACTCCCTCTGAGATTGATATGCCTTCATGCATTTCTCAGTGTTGAGCTGATTTTTGCTCAAAGGCTTAGCAAGTATTTGAGACAATCATGAAGGCTTTTTTTTTTGTTTTGCTGTTAAGAAAGGAATTTATAATACAGCTGGGGATTCTTTGATTCAATTCTATTTCTTTACACAGCGAACATGAAGTCCTGTCTCCCAGAACACTGAGGAAGCATTTTTGTTGCTTACATCAGGTTCACACTGTAAGTGCTTCTTTGACTTTTTCATTGTTTTCCACCATACTCTAGCCACCTAATTTTCACAGATAGCACTCAAAGCAATCCCTAGCTCATGTGTTTGCAGTCAGTTTTGTCTCTAGTCAGACATCATGACTATTTCAGTTCTCACTTAACAAAGAGCAGCAATTGTGACATGATTGCATTTACATCAAAGGTATAGCTGCTCTGGGCCAGCCCGCTTCTAGTACAGCACCACAGCATCCCACTCCTGTAACCACTCCTTGTTCTCTTCCTTTCATGGATTCCTCTCTTCTGTTCAGACATCATTTCCCTTCTGTTCCCTTTCTGGCACACTCCCATGCCAGCAATGAGACAACACAACCACCTCTCCTAGCTTGTGCCTCCCTCCAGCATGCACCCTTCTTTATGCCCTGGAGCACTGACATTCTCTTCCTTTGCAAACAAACACTTTGAGATCAAGAAGGGGTTTGTCAAAAGGGCTACTTAAAAGAAATGTAAAAATAGTTTTAACTATGCCATCAGAATGAGGTAATAGACACTAAATTTATATAGCATTAATTTGTGAGATTCATTTGAAACCATTTTGCTTCAAGAGTTCACATTCCTTGTGCTGCTCTTATCCCCTCTCCGCAAAACCAAAAATCCCTGGTGGTTCCTCTGAGAAAAAGTTATCTGGGAAGTGGTGATCCTATGACATGCATGTTCCAGGGCTGACAGACTTTCTGATAGCCACCAAGAAGCAGCACAGTCCTATTAGCCAGGCCATGGTAGTATTACAAAATGGGGAATAAGTTAAATTTTCTTAAGAAAGGACTTTCTTTGATGTTTAATCTTCAAATACTTTCAAGCTTAATCAACAACAAGGGAGATTTAATCTGTGAAAACAGACAGTAGCTAACAAGGAAGCTCTAACTGATGTCCAAGTGTTAGAAAAACAAAACACTTGGTAGTAGAATTGCCTTGTTTACCAGGTTTACATTGTTTGTAAGGTTTAGAGCTTGACATTCTTCATTCATATCAGACTCTGGGGGAGGTTAACAAAGCTTGGGAAGAAGGATGCCCACTGGTAGTTGACACAAGGAATGCAGAGTTTACAGGCCACAGGGCCATTTGGCAAAACTCACAAAATAAGGAAGAAACTAGTAAGGCCACTCAGCTACTGTGCTGATAGTTAGGGTGCTTGACTTATGGAACACCCCCAAACACCCAGACTCGCACAACTCTGAAACGAATAATCAATAGCTCTCTCGAGTGTGTATTTATTGGCTTGTTGCATACCGGGTAACTAATCCGATTTTTGCAGACAACAGTTTTTGGGGGTGAAGGGCAGAGGCCGAGAAGAAAAAGCACAGCTCAGCCCCCAAGGGCCTCATGGACCTTGGCAAGCCTTGGGGCAGCCCAAGGAGGAGAAGTTTCAATCTGAGAAGGGATTTTACTTGCAGGAGTACCTGCACAGACCAGGTCTGCACAGCTCTCTGGGCTGGCCTGCCAAAGGGAGGGAGGCAGAAGGGACGGGGAGGGCGTCACTGCTCAGCCCTGGGCGGCCGGGGCCAGGCCGCCGTTCCACCGCTGCGCCAGAGAGCAACCCCGTCCGCCCCGAAGTCTCCAGCCCTTCCTCACGGCTGCTGTGGGGACGCGTTTCTAGCACTAAGGGGGCACGCAGGCGGCGTTTGAGGCTGTAGGTCCCCATGGACGGACGGACGGACGGACGGACGGACGGACGGACGGACGGACGGAGAGACGGAGGAACGGATGGACGGATGGATGGATGGATGGATGGATGGATGGGCGGACGGACAGCCCCTCCAGCCCCCTCCTGGCCAGCAGGGGGCGCTCCCCGCACCCCGCCGCCCTCCCGCCTGCCCACGGCGCCCGAGCCGGAAGCGGAAGCGGCGCGCTCCAGCCCCGGGAGCGAGAGCCGCGCGCCGCCGCCTCCGCCGCCACCCGCGTCATGGCGGCTCCGGCGCTGCCCCCGCTGCCGCCGCAGCTCAAGAGCATCCAGCACCATCTGCGGACCGCGCAGGAGCTGGACAAGCGCGAGCCCGTGGTGGCGTACTACTGTGAGTGAGGAGGCGGCCGCGTTGCCGTCCCGCCGGGCCCGGCCCGGCCCAGCCGCCGCTGCACCGGGCGGAGCGCTCCTCCCCTGCCCGCCCGGGCGGCCCGTGGGATGCGCGGAGACGCGGGGGCGGGGGGAAGCCCCACCTCTGGGCGGTGCGGGGTGGTCGCGGCAGCCCCACCGCCTGCTTGTACGCCACCGTGTAAAGCGCTCCTGATGGGACAGTCCTGATCAGTACGGCAAAACATAACGTTCAAGAGGTTTTTCAGAGTTTTTGATCTCCTGAAAAGACCTCCTTTCGGTCATGTGTAAACCTGAATACGTATTTTGAGTTTGAGAATCTTTAGTGCTGATAGAAACTTTCGTTTTCTCCTCTGTGAGGCTATGTCACTTTCTCGGAGTTCTCAAAGGGAGCGGGGTTTTTTTTTCTGCTTCTTTCGCTGAAATGAGCGCAGCAAAACCATACTGTAAAACTTGCAAATTATTATGTAAATTTTTCAAGCTGATGTGGCTTCTAAGCTATTGGTTGTCAGCATGGACTGTGAGCCTTTCTAAAAGACTTTGTATAGTGAATTAAGAAATACAAGCTTGCTGTTAGTCTTAAATGTCTGTTACAGTTAAGCCACACTTGTAAAGGGCCTAACACTAGCATATCACCAGAAATGTATGTTTATGTTGATGACAACCCACCCTTAAAGGGAAGGAAGATGGGTCATCACAGTGTTGGTATTTTTATTGAGATAGGACGTCATTCGAGGGGTTTGTCTTCAAGAAAAATGAAATAAAAAATATATATCGAACTGGTGGTTTTTCTTTGTGAGGTGAAATTATATTTCTTAATTTAGAAGAATGAGTTAGTGAAATTCAGGTTTCAGATAGCTCTGAAAAAACTGTCATCTGAGTGGCAGAAGAATAATTTTACATTTTCTATGTGAAACAGGAATTGTGTGCTAACGTGGAAAAGTGCAACCAGGAAGGTGAGGTAGCCACATATTAGAACACTGAATGTTCTCACTAGTACTCACTCTTTATTTACTGGAAAAACTCAGGACAAGTGACACTGTGTGTGACAGGAAGCAGCAGCTAGGTTAAGTTGCACTGAGGGGTTTTTTGTTTGTTTTTCTTTATTTCCTTAGATTTTTCTGCCAGATGTAGCACACTGTCTGGCTATACAAGAAAAAGACATGCATTAGTATAGGTGAAAAAATTCAAGTCTATTTTAAACCAGAAATGTTCTAATGTACAATCTCTACTTTTCTTTATCTTTTGCATTCTGAAGCTTACGTCTTAGTGCAGAGGAAAAAAAGCCTGTATTGGATAATTACCATTTTCTGTAAAGTCATTTGCCTTGTCTGTCCTAAGTAGTCTGAAAATTTTATTTTTTCATCTGAGTACTTCAACACATCTAGTTCATTACTGAATATAGCAAAGACTGTATTATAGAGGTATCTGTTTTATTACAGTATTACATAAAGCAAAAAGCACTGACACCTCTTTTTCAAGTTAGGTCTTACTCAGATCCTTTGTTTTTTTAAATACACAGAGGAGAAGAAAGTGTTTTCACCAGTGCTCCACTGATGGCACTTTCTTCCTCCCATGGTGCATGAGTTTGTCTGGATTGAAGAAAAGGCAGTACTCATGACCCATAGTTGTTTTTTTTTCTTCATTTAGTTCTGGCTTTGAAGCAAAAGTAAGGTTTATGAAACATTAATTTTTAACATCAGGGGTTTGGCATAATTACATGGAATCCCAAAGTATTAATTATTAATATTGCTATTTGTAAAAAAAAATGTACCATATATACTCCTAGCATGCTATGAATAGTAAAAGCCTTAATAAAAAGATAGATTTTTAGAAGTGTAGAGCAGGGGATACAAAAAGATTTCAGGATTCCTTTCAGATAATGTTTTGAAAGCCATGCAGATTTATGTAGGGTTAAAGTAACGCTTCTCATTAGATGCTTCACTGGAAAAAGTGAACATCTCATTGTGGAGCCTTTGAAATGGGTTTCAGAGGAGCTCTATACATTTTATATAATGAATTGTGTGGAAGGAATAGAGTGAGGAAAACTCTGTGTGTGCTAGATTGTGTGCTGTTCTCTGTGCTGGCACTTCCCCACCAGCCTCATCTGAGGCATATGTCTGGCACTCTGCATGTCCCAGGAGCAGGAGGCGGCTGTGGCCTGTTCCTGGCACCCTGCGTGTCCCAGGAGCAGGGGGCTGGTGAGGCACAGCAGAGTGCACCCTGTGTTGTTGAAAGGCCATGTTCCATCCCAAAGCTGCTTATGCAGCCACTCTATGAGTGGGATCATTGGTTAGCTAGTGGATGTAACCATCAGTCTGAACAGTGATGTGTTTATAGCTTTGGAATGTTGCCATAAGTGGGTCATACCCAGAAAAAAGCTTTGGTCACAATATTATTAATGTTGCCATGGCACAGTAGTTTGCAGTATAACCATATGTATGCTAGGTTTTGAGTTATGTTAATTTTAGTTACATTGCATTTTTATATGTCTAATAATAAGAGCTGTGACACAAATTAATTTGAGGATCAGAAGCAAGTGGACTCTGGCAAGATGTGTTTGCAACATAAAATATTCCTTTCTATAGCTTAGCAGTAAAATTTTCAGAGAAACTACACACTGCTCTTGTTAATGTTTTTGTCTCTCATCATTGGTGCTGTAGGTGCACTCTTAAAGCTGGAAATTTATGTGACAATTACATAATTTATTTGCCTTTTTTTGTCTTGTGTTGTATTGCATTTTGAGCATTAAGCTGGCATAAATCAGTAATGCCACCTAAAGAAAATGCTGTACTCCTTCTCTAGCTTCTCATTCCTAACCCTGGACTGCTTTAGAAGCAAATGTTGATGTAATTGTATGATGAAAGACAATAATAAGCTATTTTTCAGCCAGGCCAATTCACTGCTGCCTAAACAGCTGTGTTCCCACACAGACAAAGAAAAGGAACAAGACACTGGCTGGGGGCAAAGGCAGGACTCCTGCTTTTTTCGTATTGCTGGCATATGTTGATTTACAGAAACTGTAATTTAATTAACATTAATCTGTTTTACACAATATAAATAGCTACAGCGGGTATTATTTGTCTTTTTCAACTGCCACATAAATTTCCACATGAAAAGTAAAATATTGAACATTGATGTTCTTATTCACTCTAACGCAAAACTTCTTGTTGTGGTACTTCCACATTGCAAAAATTTAAAAACTGGTTTATTGCTGGTAATCCTGTGTAATCCTTACAAAACCTTCATTCATAACCTCTTTTTTTTAGGTACTCAGTTTCAAAGCAGAATATGATCAGTAGCTCTATATGTTGTATGCATACCATTACCTTTTTAGCCCTATCTGTTGTTAGTAGATGGACATAAAATATTTTTTGTCCTGACAGTGTGCACCCTAAACTCTCATGGTTGTAATATTTCTTCTACCCAGAACACAGGCTGTAGAGAAATAAAGAAACCAGGTTTATTTTTAAAAAAATTTAGTAGGACATGATCTCACAAAATAATTCTCCTTTTAAAGAGATTAGACACTTAATGGTTCATGTAAGTGTCCAGCACTCTGGTAATCTACCATCTTATTTTAAAATAGTTTACTCCCCATATGATTTTTTTTTCATTTTTTTATTATTTGTTAATCATTGTCATTAAGTATATAGCTATTCAGTAGCTATTCATATTGGTTCAGTAAAGGTCAGCTTATTCAGCAGGTATAATGGAATACCTGAAAAGTATGTTACATTGGTTGCCTAGCAAAGGGCAAATATGTAATTGGTAGTCAATAAAATAACTTTTTATGTTAAAAAGTTACTTGAGTCTAACTGTTTGACTACTTTGAGATGTTATTTGCAGACACAAGGAGGCAGACTCTGATAAAAAAATATCTCTGGCCTATAATAACTGAAGAAATCTTGTCTCCATCTGTAGCATAGCAGTTGGACTGATGAGTTGGTTTGGGTTTTTTTTTACAATGTGCAGGGTTTGAGAGGTAACTGTATCTTCAGAAAACTTAAAGATTAGAGTTAAAAGCAGTATTTTCATTAATGGCTGTTGTTTCAGCCTTCCAGTAGCATTGTTAATCTCTTTGCAAAGATGTATGGTGGTCTGTATTTACTGAACATTGATGTTCTAATTCAAAAGTCTTGAGAGAATGCCAGTGAGTTGCCAGAAGAGGACTGATGTTTCATGAACTGTGTTTGGATAATCAGTGAATTAATATGAGAAATTATGTTTCTAGTAACTTTCAAAAACCAAAGTGTGGTGATTTTTGCTTTACAGTCTACTAACATCAGAAAAATTAGTGTAAGAGCAGTAGATATGGTCTGTATAAAAGGGGCAAGAAAAAAATCTTAAAGTTTTAGTTCTTGAGATGGAAAAGCATCAGAGAAATGCTTCTAGACTCTTGTATTAACATTTGTGGTTTTGTGAGATCAAGCAAGAGAAAAAAGCAAGAGACAACTTTTATTCCACAACTAGTTGACAAACTCTTGAAACAAAAGTCATTCAGCTTTTAACAGAAATATCCATCTGTTACATGTGACTGGCTTGTCAATTTCAAGTGTAGTCAGACACCTGTGAAACAAGCTTCTCTCTGAATGTAAATTATAAGGGTTTTTTAGTATTATTATTATTACAAAAAAACAGGACTGTGAAGCTCATGGCCAAACTAAGAATTCAGGAAATATAGTTACCATGCAATTTTATAACTGAAATACCAGCATTTTTTTACCAGTTCTTATCCTTTACCAATTCAATTAGTCCTTCTTAATAGGAATAACTAATAATGGTCAGATATTTTAATTGAGCATTTAAATTATTCAATTTTTATTGTATCTTGATGCATTCTGAATGATTAATTTAGAAGATGCATGTAATTAAGAAGTATTAATAAAATCTAACTGGTATTTGCTGTATTTGGAGAGATTCAGCACGTGCTTAGTGACCTCATTTATACTGGGACACTGTGGAATTTAAATGCATAAAAAAAAGTGCTTGCAGAATTCTGTATCTAATATGATCAAATCCCTGAACTTTCCAGTTTAAATATTCATCTTTTGTACTAGTTTTTTATAGTCTATTCATAAAAGTACATTTTCCATATTCTCATATTGCTGGTGGCAGAAAACCATTTTGTGGGCTACTAATACAACAGATATTTTAAAGGCTTTTATGAGAGCTTGCATACAGAAAAATAGATTTAATCTGTTCTTTACTCAGGGTAAGTTGATATGTTTAAGTCAGATATTTAGGTAAATACCAGTTTTGTAGTGTACTGTGAGACTTGATTCTGCTATGAGTATAAGCTGAAATTTTTTCTCAATTTATTCTTCTGCCTTTGCTTTCTTTCTTTTCTTTTTTCTGTTTTCAGTCTGTTCGTTTGCTCTAATTATTTCAAAGACTTGAACCTGGGGAAGACTATGCTCTTAAAACTGCTTTGTCTGTGGAGACAGAAAAGCTGAAAAGTGGCAGGAATAATAAAGATAATTGTATAAACTCCACAATCCTTAAAACAGACTGTGGGTAGTGGCAAAAATTAAGATGATATTAACTTTGTGTAATATTTTGGGCTTTGCTTTAATTACATAGGTAATATTTTAAAATAATCTGTTCTAACAGAGATAGGAATGAGAACATATAGAACAAGTGTACTTCAGAGAATGAAACCTTTTTTGAGTTACATGTATTTGTGTAAAACTCTTAAATTTCACTTGTATAGTGTAAATATTCTAAGGTGCATTTTTTCCATGATATAATTCACCATTTTTTCCTATATATTTACTCTACTTCTCTGGAAGTAAAATTAACAACTTTTTATTTTCCTGCCTGAGGTATGCTGCTGCCTTTGAAGGAGGGATGCATCAACATCAACATTCTGATTTGCAAAATCACTAAACTGTTGAGGTTGGAGGCCTTCGTACATCTCCTCATGCAATGCCCTGCTCAGAGCATAATCACTGGGGCAGGTTGGTCCGGATTGTCTGCAGGCAGTTTTTGAACATCCCCAGGGATGGTGACTCCACGACTGCTGGGAGCAGCCTGTTCCAGTGTGTGATTACCCAGACAGGAGAAATTTTTTCTCATGTTTTAATGGGATTTCTTGTATTTAATTTTGAGCCCATTGCCTCTCGTCCTGTCTCTGGGCACCACTGAGAAGGGTCTGGCTTTGTCTTCACTCCCCACTGCCACCCTGCTCTTGTCAGGTATTTACACACAGTGTAAGACCCTCTGATCCTTTACTTTTCAAGACTTAAACAATCTGAGCTCTCTGCCTCTCCTGGTGTGACACGTCCCTAGCCTTTCCTCAGCCTTGTGGCCCTTCCCATATCTCGTACTGGGAGCCCAGGGCTGCAGGTGTGGCACACCAGTGCTGAGTAGAATGGAAAGATCACTTGCCTCAATCTGCTGGCAACGCTTCTCCTAATGCAGATGTGGATGCTGGTAGCCCGTAAGGTCAGGAGTACAGTTTGGAAGCTTATCTCCTGGTCATCTAGGGTGCTTTGGTTCACCTCACAGAGTAGTTTAAATACATGAAAAAGGCTTCTTCCAGTTTAAACTAAACAAGAGGGTGTCTCAGATTTGTGCTCTAATCACTAAAAGCTGTTTTATCCTCATGACTTGACCACAACTAATCCAGAGTAGCTGCCTTCTCCTCTTTTTGCATTCTAGAGATCTCAATTGCTATAAATCCTATGTTTTATGTAGTTTTTCTGTTTTATTTGGAAATGCTTTATTTTCTTTATTTAAATGTAGAGACCAGCCTATAAAAATATGCGTAGTTTAAATATTTTAGGAAAGCTAAGAAGCTTATGAATTGCACATAAACTCTTCCTCAAATCATACAAGACCAAAATAAATCTTTAAACCAGACAGAAGTGTGGTAGTGTGGAATACAATAATTTCCTGAGATTCCTAGTAGGTATTGCTGTGTTATTTGTTTTGTCATCTAACCTTGATAGTTACCAGTCATTTGTCATTGGAAATTTTGTTCTGCCTATTTAGTTTGTCTCTAATTTGCTATTATTATTATTAATTGTAAGGGGACTTACTCGAACTTTCAGGAGTTTTAAGAGGCATTTGAGATAATTTTGACTTAATAAAATTTGTCTAGCATGTAACATACTATACTGTTATCCACTCATTTTCTTCAGTAAGATTTAGAATACTATCAAAGAATCTGGGAGGTAAGAGCGTCATGATGCTATCTTCTTTTGAGTTTCTTAATTATATTTTTTGTAGTCTTCATTTCCCCCACTTTTGCATTATATTTTTTTTTCTTACAGGTTTCCCTAAGTTAATTTTACTTGAAAATAAGTATTTGAAAGTAGTTTGGTTTCTCTAGAATTCTCATGAATGTTTTAGATTTTCAGTTGATGCTGCCAGCCTAATATCTTGTCTTTTGCAAGTTTCCTCTGGCAGCATGTAATGAAGAGACAGTGTAAGACCTTCCAAGTTTGTTTGTCAGTATGTTAAATCTATTTGTAAAAGTCTCTGAATTTAGACAGCTTAGACTTAGCCATGTAGAAATATATGTATGACCTGCATGCAGAAATTACATGATTGAAATATGACACACTAGTGTTTATGAGAGCAAGAGCATTTTTATATGAAAATGTTTCCAGTAGTTTTGGATTTGAGTAGAATCCAGTTTAATGTCTTTGTGCCCTTTGCTTCCCACATTTGTATTCCAGCTGTTGGATTCCTGTACCAAGCATTTAACAAACATTTTTCTGTCAGTGGTTTGACAAAGGGATGTAGAATATGAATGAGTAATAAATTATGGTCTGGTAAAGCTTTCATCCCTTAATCAGAACCAAAATATTGCTAAAATTTATTGCAATGTTATTTGTTACTCTTTTATGTCAGTTTGTTACTATCAAATGTCAAAAATATTTCAGTTGCTAATAATTTATTTTCTATGCTAGGGAATTAAATACACACAGGAAAAAAGAAGTATAATCTTTTTATCCTGTTAGACCAGGAAAAAGAAAGATGGGTAGTAGGACAGAATTTAGAAGATAGAGAATAAACCTATTGTGCATGCTTGCTGGCTGGAACTTTTGTTCTCTGGTATTTTTTACTTGGCACAAATTTAGTTTAAAATGGGAGTGAGGGGAGTTTCAGTTGTTATCCAAACATAAATCTGGAGTAACTTACTGTGTGTGAGGAATGAATGTCTGGCACATACTAGAGACAAAATACTTGCTCTGAAATTGTGCTGTGTATTAGCAAAGGAAAAATAACATGGTATTACGTGACATAAATAAAGGCAGAGAAGTTTCTGTAAAGCTCACTGTATAATTCCAGCCAGCACACCCACACTTAGTATTTACTGAACAAAGATTAAGGGCAGCAAATCAAGATGTATATTTTGTAGTTGTCTTGGCAAAACATTTTTGTGAGAATGATTACTTGCCAAGTCTTTATGAATTTGAAGATAAATGTCCTGTCTGCAAACTCTGAGCAAACTCTCTTAGTTAATAATTGGCAAAACAGTTGTGTCTTTGTGTGTAAAATTACAAGTGACTTTAGCTCTACTTCTGATGTTATTTAATATTTAAACATTAGCTCTCTCTAGCCTCCTTTACCTCCTTAGTACTTTAATTTCTGCACATACAGTACTACTTTGTTGGCCCCATAAAAGTCTTTTTTGCTACTTAGTTTGAATAGAGAGGGGCAAAAAATAGTTGTGTCTATTATAAAACTAAGTGCATAAAACAAAAAGGAGGAATAACTTCATTCATCTGTTTGATCCCATATATTCCAGATCTTAATCATAAATAGTGAAGAGAGAGAAAAAATACAGGTCATTTAATTCCAAGATTGTCTACATTCTTCATATACATTTAGAGTTTAAAACTTGAAAATTTTTGCATCTGCATTGTATGGTTTTAATTTTCTTTTACATCAACATTTTCAGAAGTTTGGCTGTTCATAGAGGATTTTCTTTTATTAGAAGTTCCTAAATAAATGCCTCCTCTAAGTCAAGTTCTTTACTTTTAAGAGTGTGTCACTGGTCATTAGGGACATGCACTTTAAACATTTTGTTTAATGTATAGAGAAGTTCTGAAGAGAAAACCAAAATGATTTTGATGTAAAATGGCCTTTAAATTGTCATATTCTATAAAGTAAACTAAACAAGAGGGTGCATTTGTAATACATAACGCTATGAAGATTTTTTTGGTGGCATCTATACTGTTCAGGAGATTACTTTCCACTTATTAGAAATTGAACCACTTCCATTGAAGCCAAAGTTTTGTGACTTAGCAAACATAGTAATAATACTGTCCATTGCTTTTGCATTACAGAAATCAGAGCAGCTGTATTTAATGGAATGTAAATAATTTGTTTTCTTTTGGGTCTTGGGAAAGGGGCAACTGAACTCATGTCACTGACTTTCTTAGTGGAGATCCTATAGGTGGTAAACTTTTGACCTCTCACTCATGAGTTATTTGCTACTGAGATTACATGTCAGCGTAAACATGGAGGACAATTCTTTGACCATTAATTGCTAGTTTAAAATTTGACTGATGATATTAACAAAGGAAAGGTATGTTTTGCTCTTGCTGCTGAAAATTTAGTAATGAAGTGCATTTGCCCACTTGCTGCAAGTTAGGCAGGAAAAGGACATTAATAGATTTACTTCACTAGGTGAAAACATATTTTTCAGTTACAGTCATGTGTTTTTACAATAAGTAATACACACAAAAGATATGCAAGAGAACATCTTAACTGGCAAAGGTAGTAGTATCAAAACACAGCCTTACGGATAGCCTTCTTGTAGAATACTTGGGGCATTTCAAAATTAGAGCAGAGAGGATACCAGAAGACACAGATGTGGAAGAACTTGCATTTAGGAATAAATTAATTTCTTTTCCTTATGAATATGATATCGTAATACTCAAAAATGGAAAAAGTATAACTAGTAGATGCTTTTTCCTGTTGTCAGCGGTAAGGCAAAGGATTGCTTACTGCTTTCAGATTCACTCCCATATTGCTTTTCATACATGTGATTTCAAAAGCAAAATTTTAAAACATTAAAGGGTTATTATATTTATTTCAGTATTGTCTTTCAAGATAAATACCAATTTATTTCCTCTTCCTATTTTGTTTTTATTTTCCTAGAAATCTCTAGTCCATTCAGTTTTTCAACTATTTCACCTTCTGTTTGTTTGGTAAGTTTAATGGTAGAGGTTTTCAATGCCAAAATTTTTCTTTTGACTAGAGCAGCACCGAGTAAAGTAGTTAGTGTGCCTAAACATACTTTTCAACATTCTGGGTGTCACTGATGAGATTCAAACTGGTAGAGTGTACTTTTCTTCTCTTTCTTCAGTTCATCAACTGAAACTGATGTTTGTGGAGATTTCGACTGGTTGTGTCTGCTTTGCATTTCCTGACCTGAAGGCTGTGTCATCTTTCATTGCAATCAGGTTTCATCAGTGTTTTATCAATAGCATCTGAGCCAAGACTACCTCTTTGCTCTGAATGCTACTAGGTAGTTCTGCTCTGTCAGTAGTTGTTTTCACAGACATCGTGCTCTTTCTTGATCACCACTTACTTGACAAAAAAGGAATAGATTTTGCCTTTATCTCAATGATGGCCTCATCAGAGGCCTGTCTCTGGACAGGTTAGTCCTTCTTACAAACATATAAATGTATGTGAAGAAGTGACCATGCAAAAATTCCAGGCTTCAAAAGCATTAAAGATCAGAGTGGACTCTCTTGTTAGGGTAACTTAAGTGTGCTTTGACCTTTTGCTAGTTAATAAGATCTCTCAGGAAATCTTAATTTCTATAATACAGATTGGGACTTGGTGGCTGCATGTGGTAACTGTCTGCTGTGGTCAGTTGTGTGGCACAGAAATGTAATTGCTGTGACAGGCGGAACACATTTAATCTTATCTCAGGTAACATTAATAGTCTGTGTCTAGGATGTCTCTGTTCCTGGTATCTTAGAGCTGCTGCTGCAAGGGCACCTTCACGCTTTCTGACAGTCTGTGCTTTGGATAATAGTACTTTGATTTTTAACAACCTAGGAGCCTTGGGTACCTTGGTCCTAGAATCTTTTGTTAGGAGAATGCTTGGTGTCACCCACACTGTAAACTTATGTATGGACACGAAAGACATTTTTCTTGTTTCTATAGCTATTATTCTCTGACATGTGATTTCTGTGTGTTCAAGAGTTGTTCTGCATTTGTTCATTGGAGTGCCTGAAGGAGTCCTAAAGTCTTTCTCAGCTGCTGAAATCCTAGGAGGGGACAGGGCTGGTTTTTCAGTGCTTTATACAAAGCATACAGATGTTTCAGTCCTGTAAATACCCCTTGGGATATTAGTGAAGAAAAAATTATCTGGCTTTCACAATTTAAATGGATGTATTTGCAATGAGAGTGAAAAAACCCACATAGAGGTAATACAAGAGTAACCATTACAGCGTAGAAGATGTTTCAATTTTTAAACTGATCAAGGCTAAAGACATTTTCAGCATCCATTTATATGGAAACAAAGTTTTTTTATGTAAATGAATTATGAACAAGATCTGAAGATGCATACTTCAGCAAGTAAGGTAAATCTATATCCTGTAATGAACAAATGTATTTTGAATTTTTTGCCCTAATTCATATCAATCTAAAATTAATTTATTTGCCTCTGAAAATATCTGATCTTGGCATCCATCAAAAAGAAATAACTGATCTAGATGGCTTAGAGGTTTAGCAACCTTACATTAATTTTGAAGTTTCATATTGTTAAATTATACCATGAAATGGGTTCAGGTGAGCTTACAATCAAGTATGTACTTAAAAATCAATTGAATTGAAGATTGTGAATTAGCTCCTTGTCATGTGATGATGGTATTTTAATTGATGACTGCTTTTAATATTAATTTTAGTGCCTTAGATGCAAGTCTGTCGCTGTGTTTGACTGTCTTTGAAATCTAATTTCAACTTTACATGTGCTAGTTTTATAATGTTTAACATTAACATGTCAGTATCCTGAAGATAAATTACGTGGCCTTAAGAGTACCCTTATCAGTAATTAACTGAATAGTAATGTTGTCACTTGATGAAACCTACACAGAAACTCTTTCATTTGTCATGGTCAAGTATTGTAGTTTTTCCTAAGTTTTTACTAATTCCTTTAGTTTTGTTCAGGACTCTCACTTGGTTGTTCTTTACTGAAAACTTGAATACGAAGATGCTAAATCCTTCTATACATTGTAATAGTAAAAATAGAGAGGCACTGGAGAGCACAAGTATTTTATTTTTCAGGGAGAGTGTCTTTAAACGGTTAGGCAACCCAGCAGCTTTAACATTCAAAAATAAGTGGGCTTTGCAGTTCCAAATAAGGAATGTATGCTTAGTCTGGTTTGAGCACTCAGTTGTATGTAAAATAGGAAATACTACTTTAAAAATCCAGAAAAGTTACTTAAATTATGGCACTTACCAGCAGAATCTAAGTTTTGTAGAAAGAGATCAAATTTTATTAAACAAATTGTTAATCGATGGAAAAGGCAGACAAGCTTGTGAGTATAAAATATTTTATTCTGCAGCAAGCAACAGGATAAGTGCAATGTGATAGCAATTGTGTTATATTCATTTTTACTGAGGTAATTTGGAGGGAAAACATTCTCTCTATTGTGTGAAGAGGTGCTTGGGAGGGACGAGATGCTAAAGCTGTGAGGCAAGTTAGGATTGCTTGCAGAACTCTGTGTCCTGCAAGAAGGACATGGGTATTCCATAATAACTACCTCATGACAATATTTGGTGGAGTTAGAGCTTTTGATTCTTAAACTCTGCATTTGAAAGTGTTTTGTAGGACTCCTTAGGAGTCAGAAGTGAGAGAGGAATTTTATTTTTTGGGGGAAATGTTCTTCATTTGATTACTGAATATTTCTGGCTATTTTCCCTTCTCGGTGTGTGTTAATCCTAGCAAATAATGCTTGCTTGTGTTTGCCCACAGTTTCATGAAGCCTATAAAATTCTGCCATGTGCAAATCTAAAACTCACGGTTTTTGGTAGTAAAAAGATAATTTTTAATCAGAAGATGTTAATCATTCATGTTCAAGATCTTAGTAAAAACTGGCAACTCTACTTGGAGGGGGAAGTTTGATAAAGTCTATCTTGCCTGATGTAAAGATCAGGTTTGTCTCTTGAGTGTTTTGATGCTATGTATGCATATACATGGAGATAGTAGGTGCTTCGTACGATTTGTTCAAGGCTTTTAAGGATAACTGGCTCCTGCTACATGAAGTTCCATTTATATCCCTACACTCTCTCAAATGACTTTGAAGTTCCTGTTTGGGTGAGTTGCAAGTGAGGGTGGTTCTAGTTTATAAAAGCACTTGATATTGCATAACAGTGATACAAATATCAGTTTAAAATGATTAGGAATAGTCATTGGGGAAAAATAAAATGTAAATCTCCCCAGACTATCTCCTAGTATCTCTGCAAAGTCAAACCTTACATTTTGCTGCCGCTGCTCACTGGAGTCAGTATATGGTTAAATCACCGGTTTGTCTTTCAGGTGTGGTGGGAGGCATTGCATGGTTTGCTTACGGGTTCTGCCTTGGATAATGATTTTCAGTGATTTTTGTGTCTTTTGTATCATTTCAAGGTCGTTTGTATGCAATGCAGACAGGGATGAAGATTGACAGTAAAACGCCAGAATGCCGTAAATTTTTATCCAAACTTATGGATCAGTTGGAAGCTGTAAGTAGAAGCTACTGTTTTCCTCAAAAATGATAATAATATTAATATAATTTTTATTTAAATTTCTGGAAATACTGTCTCTTCTCTGCAGCTGTTCTACATGCAAGCATACTGCATGAACTTCAGTTGTATGTAATAAATTGCAGAAGGATTGGAAGGAGATGAAGCTCTATGTGTGTATGCATGCACAAACATAATTGAAATTTTGCCATAAGATTTTGTATAGACAGCATAAATTACAATGATATATTTATACATATTCTCATGACAAATCATAATTCATTAGAAAATTAATGCAGGTCTTCTAGAAGACTTTTTAAAATTGATTTGCCTTTGATTCCTTGAAGTCTGTACAGTTATTTCAGTGCTGTAGAACTTAATAGCCTAGTCCTGGGATGCTTTTGAAATCTCTAACCTAAACTGTTGTATTCAGGGAGTTTTTAAAAATACTCTTTAAAAGATAAAGATACCTCTGAATCGATCCTGTGTTAGAGATCGGAGATTTTATTTTATAAATTTTTGTAAGCACAGTCTAATCTGTGTGGGTAAGGGATAGCTATGCCACGCTCTTCTGAATGAACCTGATACTAATTAAAAGCCTTAAATAGAAGAGAGTTTAACAAAGAAAGGTAAAGTTGTGGTGCAGATGGTCAGCTTTAGTTCCAGGAGTTGTTTATGTTCATACCCTGTAGTTTTCACTGTTCTCAAAGGAAGAAGTTTGTTAATTCTAAGGTCTAAGTGCTTATTTGGAAGCAGAAAGTAGTGTTGAAAAATGAAGCAGCCATTCTTTTTTTGCTCAGTCAGTGATTCCATCCAAAGTCTAGCAGTGCCTGAAGAGTTTGTGTGGAACTAGTATAACAGCCTTCAGTTATGAAAGGTGGATCGCTTGCCCACAGAAGTATTCAAGGCCAGGTTGGATAGGTCCTGAGCAACCTCTTCTAGTGAATGGCATCCCTGCTCACAGCAGGGGAGTTGGAACTAGATGACCTTTAAGGGCCTTTCCAATCCAAACCATTCTGTGATTCTTCAGAAAAAAAAAAGAAACATGAACCATTTGTCCTTTTTTTTTCATAACTTGTGCTTCTTGCTTTTTGTATCACTGATTTTTTGCAATGGAAAATTCAGTGTACAGTGATTTCTTGGTGGGTTATTTCATCGGATTTTGACATTTTAATAGGACTGGGGTTTGTGTTCGAAGAGAGAAAGAGATAGCAGGAGAGACAAGATTAAAACTCAAAAGGATTTTGCTCTTCATTTCCTAAGAAATGTTGGGATTTGCTGGGTTACTGTGATACTGCAGCAGTTAATCTGCAGGGTTCAATTACCCTTTCTGTTTCAAAACTGAAAAGAGTAAAAAAGCAGCAAAAATCTATAGTTTCACCTCTTGGTTACTGGTAAGATTATCTGTGTGACAGCTCATGCACTGGTATTGAATATTCTTCTGTGTATCCGGGTGCGTGAAGGATGGAGAGAGCACTCCTAGTCAAGTCTAATGGAGCAGTTTTGGGGCTAGGAAGTTGGGGTTTATGGAAAAGTTGGACCCCTGCTGTAATTTAGGAGCTTCTGTTTCGAGTCTGCCCATAACCACCAGGGGGCGGAGAGGGGTGCGGTTTAATTTTTTTTAAGATTAGCCTAAATGGTTGAAATTTTGTATCAACTTTTAAAACACCAGAACTGCTGTATTGGATCACAGATTGTGTGAAGCATAATTTCAACAGTAAACAGCTTGGTTAACTTTAGTACTTTTAGAAGTGTACGTAACAGTGTCAGTTGTGTGTTTGAAATAATTGAGCATCAGATCAAGTATAGTAATCAGTTCTTTTCTGAGTGTGAGGTGTACAGATAGGCTACGGAAATATATGTGTATACAAACATATATATCAGTTTTCTTCCTGAGTTAGCTTCAGTGTCTGAGTGTTTCATTTGAACACAGGAATTTTGGTACTTTCACAAGAAAATTATGCTTTGTAGAACAAATACTTATTGAAAACCACATAGAGTAGTTTGATCAAAGCCTTTAAATTTAAAATTCTATTTGGAAAGCTTATATTTAACTACTGAAATGAAGTAACTCGTCTGGCAACATTCTGTGTCTTAGAAAGTTGGCAGCAATCTAAAAAATATGGAAATGCTGCCTGCATGATTAAAATTTTCTTCGCACGCACAGTGAAAAATAACTGCCATTCAGAGATTGTTTTTAAATCTTTTGGCAAAATAAAGGCTGCAGGTTAGTATCATGCAGTGTTCCTGTTTTTGTTCTCTAAGGATAACCTGAGATTTCCTTATGTGCAAACAGTAAGCCTATTCAGAAGCTGTAAATCCACCTGTTGTAACTGTTAGAGGGTTGTTTGCTTTACTGATTTTTATTAGGAAACCTGAGGATTCTGGTACTCTAACATCTTTGAAAAGAGTTCTTTGAATTGAAATAGGCTGCTTACACTGAAAATTCCAGTAAATCCATAGGTCACCGGGCGGGTCAAGGTAGGGCTTAGATACTTTGAAAGATGTAATGAACTGCAGTGAAATAACCTCACAAGAGGAGAGAAACATGATGACTCTGATCTACAGCACCTTCATGAAGCATGAACTACTTTACCATTGAACTGTGTTGAATCTTGACACAGGCTTCAGAGTGCCAGGTCATTCAGATACTAAGGGGAAAAATATCTGTTGCTGTTCCTTCACAGCATTGTAGTTGTGTTTATTTTTAACTTTGGTGGAGAAGATGTTGGGGTGTTGGTGGTTTTTCTAAGCATTTTGTGACTACAGATTCAGAACCACTTATTCATAATATTTCTCTCCCCCCAAGAATGTGCGTTCTCTTTCACATGCTGCTTTTAGCATTTGTTATGTTAGAAGCTGCAGATTTGTAAAACAAAGTTTAAGTTGTTTCTTTTTAAATTGTACTTGACTTTGTTTAAATCAGCATGTTCTTTTTGTGTTTGCAGAATTGCTAAGGTCTAATAAAGTAATTAATGTATTTTCCCAACATTTTTCAGATGAAAAAGCAATTTGGTGATAATGAAGCAATTACTCAGGAAATTGTTGGCTCTGCTCATGTGGAGAATTATGCGTTGAAAATGTTTTTGTATGCAGACAATGAAGACAGAGCTGGGCAATTTCATAAGTAGGTGAAAATCTTTTTGTTCTTATCTGAAGATACTGGTCAGGGAATGTGAATATCCAAACTCTTTAATTTGAAAGGAAGCAAGAATTGAGATTTAGTACATTCCATTCTCTTCTGGAAAACTCAATTTGTTACTACTTATAGGTCTCTAGCATCACACATTAACTGGTATCCTCCACCTTATGCTCCTTAGGGAGTTGCTTACCTACTGGCAAGCCTTCTAAAACCACAGGCTAATATTTTGCTTTATTTTATCAAGCATGTTATAGTTTCTGTTGACCAGCGATAGTAAAATAGTTGTGATGATCCATTATGTGTTTTGGTTTACAGCAATTACTATAGCATGCTCATGTGTTTTTCTAAGCTAATACAGGATTTCTGATGTCCTGCAAATTCCAAGCTAGAAACTAAGGGCAGAACGTGTAACCAGTTTTAAAAAATGCTGAACATTTTCTGTATAGTAGTTAGGAGACTAATCAATATTGCTAGATTTAAATGTTGTGAAGCAGCTTCTGTAACATCAGATTAAAAGAGAAAAAAAAAAAGTGATGTTTGGCTTGAAATAAGCCAGTATGGGCTAAGATTACAATGCTTAAAATGTGATTCTGAGAGAGTGACATTGCCAAGTTAGCAAAATGCTTTCTTTTTTGCAGAAACATGATTAAGTCCTTTTATACTGCAAGTCTCCTGATTGATGTTCTAACAGTATTTGGGGAGCTCTCTGAAGAGGTAAGTGTCAGGCTTATGAGTGTATTATCTGATTGCTTTTCCAAGCATAGACATCACTTTTGTACGTCGTGAATGTGAATTTGAAAGATCAGTGAAGCCAAATACTTGTTAGAAAGCCATAAAGAATAATGCAAAGTATTTCAAATAAATTATAGATGAAATACTAGACATCTGTTAGAAGATGCTTCATGACAAGTATCAATTAGAAACTCAAAGTTTGATTTTTACTGTGGGGCACATGGAGCAAGTGGGAATGATTATAGGGGGAAAAATGATGCAAGGTTCCTAGCTTTGTCCACCTTCACTTTTTTCCATGTCCTACTTGAAATTTACAGGCTTGGCATCCTGTGTGTAAATCCCCAATCTGGTAAGTGTGCCTAAAGTGCAGTTGTACTTGCTCAGTTTAAAATGCAGTTGTTGTGCCTACTTTCATTTGTAAGTATTGGAAAGAAAATAAGGCATGGTCTTGATAGTGGTGCTCTTCTGGAATACTATAGGATGTAAGTGTAGATACTAGAGATAGGTCATACCCAAGAGAAATGCTTGGTGAAGAGTTCTTGCAAGATTCTCCATCTTCCATAGCCTGAGACTATACCAATCCAAAAATTTCATCTTATTGAAAGGCACAAATAAGTCTGCTTTTTGATGTGTTCTTTTAAAACTGTCTGCTCTGCACCCTGACATCCCTTACTAGATCCAGTAATAATATTTCCTAGAGCCAGAGAGTGAATGCATATTTGCACATTGAACTGGTCTGAAAAAAAATCTTTGTCTGTAGGAATGCAGTGCACAGGATAGTGCACTGTTCAATTGATTCCTCAGAGTACCTGAAGCAATCCTGCTTTGAAGATGGAAGAAATTGTTACAAATGTCAGTGCAGAATGCTAGCAGTGGTACATTTTCTATTGTGTGTTGGGTTTTTTGTTGTTGATTTTGAAAGGACAGAAATGCTTAGCAATGAGCAGAATTCTCTCATTTTGTTTAATTGGTGAATACCAATGGTAAAAGCGAGTGTACAAGAAATACAGAAAATATTTGCTCCTCTGTGTAGCATCATTACATTGCAAGAGTTTATTTATCCATTCTCATGTAAAGGGATGATGGGAGAAGTATGACTTGGCCGTCTTAGCCTGAAAAAAACTTCTGCAAAAGTCTAAGTTAAATTCAGCCTGACACCTGCTTATAGAGGATGACATCTATATTCAGACCATCTGCCTATTTTTTCAATGGATGGTTGAAATTGCCTTCATTTGTGGACTATTGACTGTTAAAAGGCTTTTAAAGCAATAGCTGAAGGCATTGAAAGCAGATATTTCAGAATCAGAAAATGGATGTTGAGCATAGTATATATATTTTTAAATGGCAAGTGATTGCTTATTGGGTAGTATGAATGGGTTGTGTCACAGATAAAGGGTGGTTGCTCTATATCTCCATATTAGAACTAGGCAAAAGGATTTACTGGAAAGTTTGGTTTTACAAGACACAGCTTAGATCAGAGTAGTAGGAAGCTCTGCAGTAGCAGCATTCTTTTCATTTACCTCAGTAGTAGCATTTATTCAATAGGGCAGCCTTCTGAAAAGGGACAGCAGTGCATGTTTATAAACAAACCAAACCAACAGCATTTCACTTCTCAGTTCTGGAATGATAAGCTTTGCAGTTGGGATGCAGGAGAGACATCAAACACTTTGTTCCATTCTCCTCTTCAATGCGTCCTTTTGGTGCTGGGAGCCAAGGGCCTCAGCTGTGCCCCGAGGTGGGTGCACTGGGGCTGGTTTTATCCAGCGTGGGGCAGCCCTGGCCTGTCCTCTCAGACACCACTCCTGCCATGCTGAGTTGCCAGCACCTGGGATGAACACCTGATACAACTGCATCTTCACACTTTGTCAATAAATAAATGCCATATTAGAATAGGGGGGAGATGTACAGGCTCTTAAATATTGCATAATAATCTTTCCTAAAAGTAGCATACTCTGGGTATGTGTTTTCTGCATTTTGTGGCTTCTAGAGTGTTTGTTATGAGTGAAGGAATTTAATCTGTAACGCTGACTGACCAGAAATGATTATTAAAACAAAGTTTAACAGAAAGCCATGTTTTCCAATTGCACCTTTTCTTTTTGAAGGTAGAGTGAATGCATTTTAATAAATATGCTATCAGGATAGGCTTTTTTTCTGGAGAACATCTTGTTTTCAAAAATGAAGACCAGATCTTTCTCTTGGATTGTGTGAGCATCCTGGGTGATACAATGTATTAAATATGAGCAAGGGAGCTTGCTGGAAGATACCTTTTGTATTGTGTCTCTCTGCCCTTATCTAGATGACAGTGCAATAGGCTTTGTGAAGTACAGTATTGAATTTCAGTTTAATTTTTAATTTCTTAGAAATTTTGGATTTAATTTTCAAATTAATTTTTAAAAATAAAAAATTAATTTTTAAAATTTTGGCATTGGTGGGAACCATGCTATCCCAGCCTCCATTGTTCATTTGGGCAAATTACTCCACTCATCCTTCCACATGACTAATGTTTATATTCAGCCTTGATCCTTGATTTATATTACCTCGTAACTGTCAGAACTGGTTGTTTCCCATACAACTGTTGGCAAAGCAGTTGATTTGCATAATCAGTTTAATATTTCTTGCATCAATTGAGAGCTCTTCCTGGATTAAACACTGTTGTAACTGCCCAGGAGATACAAAGTGGCCAATCTTCCTTTCATGTTTTGACATGCTAAAAGTTGTGCTTAGGAACAGTAAAGTATATTTTAAAAAACAAAAAAAGTCATAGAATATTATAATGTCATAGAATATTATAAACAATA
Organism: Haemorhous mexicanus; assembly: GCF_027477595.1. Lineage (NCBI taxonomy): Eukaryota > Metazoa > Chordata > Aves > Passeriformes > Fringillidae > Haemorhous > Haemorhous mexicanus. Next base: position 54,454,611 of record NC_082343.1, read on the forward strand.
TTAATGTTATAGAATATTAATGTCATAGAATAATAATGTCATGAAATATTATAAACAAATCACATTAATCTGCAGTTACATCAGCCTTTCTGTATTCATGCTTTTAAGTAAAATTATACATTTTAAAATAGTATAATTAGAAGAAATTTCATATTTCTGATAAGCAGCAGTAGCATTTAGTTTCAAGTATTTAAATCTAAAGTAAATAATCATCAAAGTTTATGGAGCTAGGATGCTTTCTTCATTATTTCATGTCAGTAATTACTACACAGTGCTATGTCTTTCATACTAGATGTTCTTGGTATAATTTATTTCCTTTTCCTGATATGCTGCACTAATTAAACATCTCCACATTTTCCTTTCATGCTGAGATCTTGTTAGAGCTGTTATTTTAATTATTTTTTGTAATTCACCTATTAATTTTACATGTTTATCTTTAAAAGGGTGTCAAATGACAGCAGAGAAGGTGGAAAAGATGTTGGTATTTCTGTTTTGAATGCATTAATTTGCAGAAGTGAGTTGTTAAAATGGCTGGCCTTTTCCCTCCCCCAGAATGCCCAGCACAGGAAGTACGCCAGGTGGAAGGCAGCATACATTCATAACTGCTTAAAGAATGGAGAGACTCCTCAGCCTGGCCCCATTGGAATGGAAGGAGAGAGTTTTGGTACGTGTTTCCCTTGCTTTTTGAGAGCGGAAGGCTGTGCTAAGGTGAAGTGGTGGTAGGCACAGTTCTTCAGGGAGCACCCCTCAGGAAGCACAGCTTCCCAGCTTGATGTTCTATTCACAATGAGCTGCCTTCTTCTTTTCAGCTTCTCCTGCTGCTATTTTTATTGGACCTTACTGTGTGATTGACTTATTTAATAAAATATTCTTTTCCTTATTGTGGAGATTATTATTTTGAATACAGCTACTCTCCTAGAAGGTATTGTCAGCTTCGGGCCAGAACCATACATTTCTTTAACCACAGTCCCTCCTTTAAATCTGTTCTGTAAAGTTATGATCCCTTTGCCAGTTTATCCTCTCTCAGAAGTTAAGTAGGAGTTAAAAGTGGGATGGTGGCAAGCAAATTCAGCTTCAAAGCAAAGACCTGCTTGTGAGACAACTCCTTTCTCCCTGTGTAATAATGTCAGTTTCAAAACACGTGTATGGTCTGCTCATACTGAGTTGGATTTTCTGCCTTTTTCTCACTCATCTTCCTTTTCCTTGTGTTTTCAGTTGCTTCCCCTGGCTACCTGAGCTCCCTGTACAGGATTCCTTGAGGTTCCCACTTTTTGTAACAGTTAAGGAGATGATTCCCAAGGACATCCACTTAACCAAACTGAATGCGTGTCAGAACAAGTTGTTTTGCATTAGATAGTGATTAGTTTCATTGGTTTTGGTAGTGACCAGTTTCTTTGATTTTCTCCTCTATGCAGATTGAATACAAATTTCAAAGGTTGATCTCTTGTGAGATAGGATGTCATTGGAATGGATATTTTCACTATGCAGATTAAAACAGACTAATTCTGCACAATGACAACCTCTGTGTATCATTCTTCACATACCTAGAACAACTGAGACCATCAAATAGTTTGTAATTTTCTTCTGAGCTGGCACATGAGACTTTATGGCTTGTCAGTTAAGTTGATGCTAATTTATCTCTTAAGCTCGGATCTAGTAATACAAAATTCTTCAAATAAAAAGGGTTAGTAAACAAATCTACAGTGCGAAAGGGAAAGATCTAGCTTGTAGAGTATGTATCTGACCTGTAGAGCCACCTTACAGGGGTGGCTACATAAAGTTTTCTGAGTGTATGTATAAATATAGATGACCAGTGTATTTATACTTGTGCACACATATGAAATATAAATTAATATAAAGTAATATAAATGTTACTTTTAATGAGTTACAAGTAGGCTTGTAATTTTCTACTTAGTACTTTTGTTTTTTGTTTTAGACATGTCAAAACATTAGAAAACTAGTTTCTTCTCTGGTTCTCAATCTTTTCATTATGTAATCTCACATTTTGATGCATCTCTACATTGTAATTTATATGTCCTGGACAGTGTTACATTAAAAAAAAAAAAAGGGATATTATCATGATTTGGTTTTTTTAAGGAGTATGTGTACCAAACATCTATTTCAGTTTATTATTATCTTTATAGTGTCTAAGAGCCTGGGTGCCAAATACAATTTATTTGCAATTTCCTGGATAAAATACTATTTATATATTAGTTCTCCAGGAACACTGCAACATAAGTAAATTCAAATATTTGTGAACAAATACCAAGTATGATAATTTTATATCCAAGCTACTTGTTTGTTCTTGTTATTATGTTTTCCTAACCTAAAGGCACCCTACAGACTTAAACACTGGCATGGGTATCTTACCCCCTGAAATGTGCTCCAGTGTAGGCACAGCTGTATTTGAAGTGAAGCATTAGCAAACTAATTTCTTCTTCACCATACAATCTTTTCCAAGGCAGTTTCCTTAGCTGTCCATGCAGCTGTAGCCAGAGATACTTACGATGCAACTTCAACTGCAAACTTCACTTCATCTTTCTCAAATTACAGCAGCTTGATGGTTTAATGGAGAATGCAACATGTGAGAGAAAAATCTCTTGTTATATTGAATGTAATGAATAGTTCAGTTAAATATTTTCAGCTTTAAATGAGTGCTATTTAGTGGTCTGGCTCAGTGTGGTAAAGCTGACCTGAGTATGTGAAACTAACTATGAATTTTAAACAAGTGCAAAAATAGAATTTCTAAGTAAACATTACAAAGCTTTTGCTAAAAATCCACGTGTGCAACTTGTAGAAGCTAATATTTCTCAATAGATCAACAAATAGGCTCTTTCTTCATTTTTATTAATGCGCAGAAGTAACTGACTTGCTCAAGGCTACAAAAGAAACTGTTGTAGGAAGGAAAGCAGAATTCAGGCTTTCCTCAAATCCTTGGTATTTGTTGCAGTTCATTACAGGTGGTAATGGGAATTGGTGAAGACTTTTGCTTTCATTACCAGGTTATGTCTACATACATCTTAAAAGAGATACAAATGCTGAGTGAATCAAAATTTTAACATACTTTTTGATAGGGAGCCTGCAAGAGTTGTAACTTGACAAAATGTTTTTTGCTTGTTTATTTTGTTATTTGCACTCACAAATGCTGAGCGAATCAAAATTTTAACATACTTTTTGATAGGGAGCCTGCAAGAGTTGTAACTTGACAAAATGTTTTTTGCTTGTTTATTTTGTTGTATTTCATGTAGAGAGATTATTTCTCACACTCCTAATTTTCTAAGAAATGAAATGAAAAATACATGTTGATGTTTATTTTTTATGATTAGCTCCATGATGTAGGTGTCCATAATTTCTCACATAATCAAGACAAAAATTTTATGCAAATTAATTTTTTATGAGAAGAATCAGTACAAAAGAGTTTCAGTTCCTCTTTGTGCATCATAAGAAGAAAAGCTGTATTGTTTGACTGTATGACTGGACCTTCCCCATTCCTTTCTGCTTGCTCATTTTCTTCCTCCCCTCACATGTGGAAAAAGTCTGTTTAAACAGAGTGAAACTAGGTCTCTGTAGCTTGACAAATTACCATTTTTTTCCAAAGTGGTTTTTTTTTTTTTTTTTTGTGATTCTTGAAAACCATACTGTAACTCTTGGAGATGTTTTTTACAGTACATAGGCATGCTTTATGCAGTTCTGCTATTGGATTTATGGATGCTTTTGTCAGGATGCCACTATGGAAACCTTAAAATGACATGCTTAATTTATTAATGCAGCTGGAATACAAGTCCTAGAATACACATAAAGGTTACTTAGCATTAGCCCTGGGCCATCCAACAAGGTTTTACACTAATGGAAAAAAAATGGAAATAGAAAAAAGTTCCTAAATAGCCATATTATAGCTATAGTAAATACATTAATCACCTTCATTGCAATATATAGTATGTAGGCTACATTTCCATTTCAGAATTTCAGAAAACCTTAATAGTTCCAACTAGTAAAAAGAACAGTGCGGGAAAAATTGATGGATTTTTGAGTCCTTTTCTCAATGTTGTGGAAAAAATACATGTTTGGTTTGTTTTTTAAAAGCAGTGATCAAATAGAACCTTACATTGTAAATCTTTTGGCAACATCTCAAGCAAAAGAGAAATAACTTAGCAAAATGAGACAAAAAAAAAAAACCTGTATTGATTATAATTCTTTGAACTCATGAAAAACAGGAGTCCAGAGAACTGGAGGAGTCTGGACTCCTTAAAAAATTTTTGCTAATTTTATATTTAGCACACTGAGCTGCTGAAATTAAGTCATGCTTGGTGCTTGCTTACGCTAGAAAAGGGAATGCCAGTAAGCCTTGAGAATCCTCTGTTTATATAAAAGTATCTTTGGATGGTTGGTTGTGGGGCTGCAGTGATTTCACAAAATCTTGCCTTCAGTAAATAAATAATTTTAAAAAACACAAACAGGTGGTCTGGGTACACTAGCTCTGCAGAAAATTTAAAGAGCTCTTGAATTCATTATGCTGGGATTCAAGCACAAAAGCTGATGAAGTTTCAAGACAAAAAACTCAGCTGGGGCTGAAATGAAATGTGAAACAATTGTGTCACTGTTTCACAGCCTAGTTTCAGTATTTTTAAGCAAATTGTAAGGAACTTTGAATTCTAGGTTATTACTGCTGCATGAGAAAATAATTTTCTAATTTGATAGAATTAGAATGATCCTCATTCCCTGGAAAAGATTTTTTTTTTCAATTATGTTTTGGACATTCTAGCCATAGAATTTAAAACCTCTGTTGACTTAAATGTTCTTTTATAGCAGCCTGAAATACTTCTCTCTGGTGCTACTGTTACAAACTATTCACAAATACTGAGAGTGGATATCTTAAAATGTTTCTAATACTTTAGTCTTTGTTAAAGAATATTTTAAATATTTGCTTTGCTGAAAGAATAGTTACAATGCTTTTATGATATTTGGGCACTTTAAAGACTAAGGAGAGTTAACTTAAACAAAACTACTTTTATGTTTAGTACAGTTTTAACATTGCCCAGTTGCACAATGAGTAAATCAAACAGTTGAGCTTTATCTTTCGATACAATCTTTCGATACCTGATTAAAAAGTAGATTGTCCATTTGTGAATTTGCCTCTTGCAGGCACTGTTATTACTGGTGGTTAGCACTTCTAACACTTTTTTTGGTTGTTTTTAACATTGCCAGACTTTAACCCTTTGAGTTCATGTCTTCTGTGGCCCGTGTTGTCCACAGCATTGCACTGTTACAGGAGTGAGTAGAGACCCTGAACTGTGCAGTGAGGAAGTTGGAAGCTGAAACTGGGAATGGCTTGGAGAGAAAATTGGGGCAGTGCAAGAGGAACACAAGTATGTGGTAAAGGGTTGCAGATATAGGATATGTAATCCTAGTGCAGAGAAGGAAATCAGAATGTGCCTTGAGAACCAGATTAGGGCAACAGGAAGCTGCAAGGGGCAGAATAAAGGAATAAATGCATTAACAGCTTAAATATGGGCATGAATTTGCAGGTAATTTCTCATAGCTGAGATGGTAAGCACAGTGGAAACACATTTTCTCTCACTGCCTCATCCTCAGCAGTTGCTTAGTAATTTTTACAGCAGCTTTCCCAAAATCCTAGCTTCAAGCAGAGACCCAGCTTGGAAACTCCAACTTTATGGCTACAATTTGCCCAAACTGTAAATAATTGGTAACAGTGTTACAAGTAATATTTGGCAGCCTCACCTTCAGACAGCATGATGAGTGTTGTGTGTAACTATTTAATTCATTTTATGCAAAGTAAGCCTCTGGTTTTGTTCATTATTTTTTCTGGAAGTGTTTTGTAATTTTTTATTTCAGTTGACACCAAAACCAGTGAAAAATACACCATTCAAATAATAGTTTCCTCTCATTACATTATTATTTAAAAAATAGCATATGCAATGTTTACTCTCAAATCTCACCTTCTTTTTGCCAGTTTTCAGACATTTCATTTTATTTCCACACGTTAGCCACACACTATTGCAATATGAGTTACTAACAAAAAATACAGCAAAACAAAAATCTGACACTTAAGATGTTTTTTGTTTTCCAGTAACATGTAGGTGTTCATTTACGTGTGTCAGAAATTGTGCCATAAAACCAGAGTGTATTTATTAAAGCCCATTAAAATTGCTTGATTTTACTCTGCTTTATAGCCTTTTTATTAGTAAATCATATTGTAAATTAGAAGGTATTTAGACATTTTTCCTTAAGTTGCATGTAAATTTTTTTCTGGGAGGTAGGACTTACATGGGAAATAATTCTCATATTTATAATAGTAATATTTTTAATAGTAGACCATTTAATTATTAAGCAGCAGAAATGTTTGCATAATTCATAGTCTTGTGTAGTTGAAGATCAGTGTGGATCTCTTTTGCTTGCTCTACACACATACAAGTTTTGTCCTCCCTTATTTTTTGGTTACTTTTCAAGCACTGGCTGTTAAATAAGCAATCCCCAAAACTGCTTGTTCCATCTGACATTATTGATACAGGTGAATACATACACAGTAAATGTAAATCAGGTTTTTTAAATTGAACCTAATTCAAATGAAGGAGCAGGAATCAACAATCTATTCTGAATTGACTGGATCCTTTGCCTTTAAAGCAGTATTAAATAAAGTAGATCAGAACCTTAAGGACATGACTAGATTGAAAAATATGTATGTTCTTTGTACATGCTGTGGGATATATTGAACCTCATTATTCTTACAGGTCATTATGTATTCTAACTGTTCTAGATGCAATTATGACTTGGCTAAGCTGCATTTAGCTTCTTGTTTGGTATTACTTTCCCAAAGTTCCTCTTGGTTTTTATTTATTTGTGGTTTGATTTGGGGTAAAAGAACTGGCACTGTCTAGCCTTTTATGAAGAGTTTGTAAAGCAAATACATTTTTCCGTATTCTGGTTCATGTATATGTTAAAATGTAGATTACTGCCTATTTGTAGTAACTTGTTCAATTTCTATGGATGCAGAACACAAAGGTATAACAAATTGTTCTAATGAGACAGCTTATATTCAGACAAGTAAGGAAATGATTCTTCAAGTTGAACAGAGGAGATCTTGGAAAGTATGTGAGTGTCTAGATCTTTGTTGCATGATATGTTGCTTTTTACCTTTTCAAATCAACCCTATGTGGTTTGGGTTGATGTTTTATGTCACACTGTGTGGTGGCCATTTTTTTAGCAATAAAAATTTGAAAGGAGGTGTTAAGGAAAGCCAAAGTTTTCAAGTGCTTATACATAGTAGTTGCAGTAATTCCTATTTTGTATTCCTATTTTAGCAGATGCTGAAAGGGAAGAAGCGGGGTCGTCTTCTGTCCATAGTGGAACAGCTCCATCATCATCATCATCTACATATGAAGCTAACAACATACCAACTAGTAATTACACTGGCATACATATACCACCAGGTGCCCATGCACCTGCCAACACTCCAGCTGAAGTACCTCATAACACAGGTATCTCCAAATCACACATGAGAAATCCATGCCTTCATTGAGAGATGAATTTTTGCCCAAATTCTAGTCCATCACATAGAAAGTAAAATAACACAGTATTGAGTGGCAAAAGCATCTTCATAAGCTAAAATCGTAAAAATGCCACTGGAAATATTTTTTAATGTTTTCTTGAAATATGTAAATCATAGTTTGGAGCACTTTTACAGAATACATATATGGACTAAGAAAGTGACTATTTCTGCAGACAGAATTTATTTGTCTTCTCTTAAATCAGTAAAATGGTGTTGCATTGCAACATCTGTACTGTAAAGCACAATGTAAATCTTTCAGTTTATAGATGAAAATGTATTACTACATTTCATATGTAGCTTTCCCTTTGCAGATAGGCTGCTGTTCTTCATGTGGGAGCTTATCAACACAGTGTTGAAATTGTTAAAACCCTATAGCAATCATGCCTGGTGTACCATTCATAGTGGTTTGGTGTGGGGTCTGCCCCTTTTCCCATGTAAGTGCTTTAGTGTGATTGACTTCAGACAATATAATTAATGGGAATTTTGTTCCTATGGCTAAGCATATTGGCTCCTACATCCTTCTTATTATTACATGTAATTTTTGGACCAAAACTAAGTTCTTAGCAATTCCAAGTTCCTTCCCAGATGCTGTATTTATTTAAAAAAAAAGAAAAAGAAAAAAAGGATTAAGTGATTAGTGAATAAAACTTTTTTAACTAATGGGACCTTTTTGTAATAATCATAGAGTAGAATTATTAATTAATGATTAATAAGAATAAAAAATTTAAATATCTTGATTTCAATCCTAGTGATCATTTATTGTTCAGATGCCTTTTTATATTATCGAATGTACAAGATGTTTTGTCACACAATCCCTCCTTTTCTTTTACTTTTTCATTTAAAAAATGCTTCACCCTATGAATAGTTCAGGATACTCTTTTTTTCAGCTTTATCAAAAGGAAATCCTTCTGATAGGTGGGGATTTTTTTTGGGTCTGGGAGGATCTGAAAATTATGGAGTACGTACCTTGTTGTAATACATGAATTCTGTACATTACATAGTTTTAACCCCAGATATTCTTCAATGGAGTGATGTAATTTAGAAAAGTGATTATACTCTCCTCCTAGACAGCAGATGTTGCAGAAATAACTTTATGCTAGTCTGGTATGTTCTGAACATACTTCAAAACTACAGTTTTCCATCAAAACTGAGTGTCCCTAAAATAGGAATGCAGGTACAAGAATGCTTCACAGTATAAAGTGCTGTTTCTTCTTCAAGCACCATTATTTCCCTTTTACACTTAGCTAGCATTTTTTATTCTCATTAATTGTTTTCAAAGGAATTAGGAAGGAGATAACTGGCAAGTGTGAGGTGACTGGCACTGGTCTTAAAAAGTATATTAATATAAACTGCCTCTTGTATCAGAATGTAGAATTTAAATTTCAAATATAGAAGTTTACTCACACTTTTCTTTAGCAGGTTTTCCTCAATACTTCAGGATAACCAGTGTGTCTTGGACAAGTATTTTCTTACTTTTTTAATGCCTGAAATTAAATTTCTGTGAAATCCTGTACTGGTAAAATGGATGACATTTTACCAGTACCAGTCTGTACATTCTTCTGTTTTATTTTGTAAAACATTCATATTTGAAGTGAAAGCATTTAAATGATTTGTTACACAGTTTCAGAATTCCTATGCTATCAGCTGCTTAATTTGAAAATCATAAGGTATATATGTTCTGGTTTTTTGCTTACTTTTAAAGTCAGTAAGTAAAAATAGTCCAAGTCCTTTTTTTGCATTGATTTGCAGGAGTGACAAGTAACACCATTCAGCCTGCTCCTCAGAATATTCCTCTGGTTGATCCTTCCCTTTACAGTGCTCAGTCTGCAGGTAAGCTTGTGGCATTTGTATTGTTGTATATGGATGTACTCTGTCCTCTGTGTTTCCCCTGCACTGAAGGAAGAAGTGTGAGAAATATTGTCACTATTATCTGAATGCTATTCCAGAATTTTAAAGAGTGGACAACATCTAAGCATTGTGTTGCTAAGATTTTAGTAGTTTCTGAAAGCTGTTAAAATGTAGTGTTGTCTGTCTGACTGCTTTGAACTAATGAGCAAGCATTGCCTAAGGCTTTATATTATTTATATTGTTGCTTCTCAGGTGAGGTTCTAATATACTTTGCAAAGCCTATATTCCCAATAGCCTTACGAAATTGAATTTTTTGTAATTAATATACATTCTCTTTACTTAAAATTTATTCTACAGGGTCAGCATGTAAGTTACTTATTAATTTCATAACATAATTTACAAAACAATCAAGTTGCAGTTTTGTGCAGAATAATAGTGTGTGCTTCCTGACTGGAAGTAATACCTGTGCTATATGAAACAATCAATTTGTGAGGTACTGCTAATGGTGTTATTTTGATGTACCATTTAATCAAGGCTTTTATCTTCTAGGATGTCATCTGTCTTTGATGTTGAAATCACTGATAACCTATATCATATCTATTTTATGTCTGCTTTCATATTCCATGCTTTGAAGTGTACACATAAGGGCTAACCCTGGGGAAACCATGGCCTGTGGAAGAGTAGTAATTGACAATAAAGCTGGAATCGTCCTACATTTTTATTTGAACACTCATGTACATATGGTACATGAGTACATATGGACAGAGAGTTAACTGTTTTCTAAGAATTTTTCTGTCCATGGAAAAGAGAAAAGAGTGTAAAAAAAAAACTCCATAAATTACATCTGTTTGTAATAATCAGATTTTTTTTGGCAATATAACGTGGATATTGAATGAGAAGGAGGTCTAGGAGGCCTACAGTTTATCCTCATCAGGATGTACTCGCATTAGTAGACAATATTATATGTAATTGCTATATTAAGTTCTAGTACTAACCACAGTAAAACATTGCCTGTTATGACTACAAAGTTTAGATAGGTATGTTCTTGTATTTTATAGCTTAGAGATATTTAGTTACTTTATTATGTTGTTGAAGACTGTCTGTGTTAAAATAGCTGTTCTGAAAAGCATTTTCACTTCAATCAAATGCTATAGTAGGAATTCAGTGTTCAACTTGCTTTTAATCTGCTGGCATAAAGAATGCTTAAGGATATTTCCATTCTAATATATTAGAAAGCCATTTTTACAGGAGAAATAAAAATAGCAAAATTTGCCATTGATAGAGACATACTAATCTTTACTATCCTCCTGAAGAGCAAAAGGTACTGTAGGTGCTACAGTTTTTCTGGCATATTACTGTAATCACAGAATCACAGGATAGTCTGAGCTGGAAGGGACCCAGAAGGATTGAGTCCAACTCTGAAGTGAATGGCCTATACAAGGATCAAACCCACAACCTTGGCATCATTAGCACCATGCTCTGGCCAGCTGAGCTGGCACTGAGGTCTCAGGTGGCAGTAACTCATTTTATTGAAAACAACACCTCAAACCTGTAGCTGTAACATTTAAACTTGGTGATAGTTTTTGAGTTTTGGGGACTGCTGTGGGGATTTTGGTAGCTCCTCAACTGATATTGCTCAAAACTTTACTTAAGGCTTGCCATAGTAACTGCTAGTTATTATGGAAGGCAAGTTTTGTGACGTTCAGAAGCAAAGTTTTCATGTTTAACTAGCTTATCGTGATCTTCTAGACAGTCATTGTACCAGATTTTTTGGTAACTACTCTAAAAATTTTAGTCATCATTGTTTCTTGATTTAAATGTTTGTTTCTGGTTGTCAAAAATGTCATAATTTTGATTGAAACTTATTTTTTATTAAGTTTAAGACATTCCATTATTCATATTTGAATAATATGATTGCATTGCTCCCTTTTACCACCTACCTGAGATAATGTGGTTTAATAAGTACATAAATAAGAAGGAATTAAGTGTGTTTATGAGAATGAGTAATAAGTAATATTACAATCATAAAGATTAAGACCCTTGCTAAGCACCATGATAAATCTCTTAACTTGATCTAACCTGTGTATTTGCATGCCTGCATTCCTCCTCTGCACATCTCTGTTGTGTCACTACAAGTTTGAGTCTTGTAACAGCTCAAAGTGTCACATACTTATGAGGGAATGCTACAAAAGTGCAGGCCAAGAAATGATAAAGGTCATACAGGTTCTTGGTTTGAAAGCTTAGAAAACACACTGTCAGTTATGCAGGAGTCTCGGAGGGCACAGGGGATGTGTCAGCAGAGGTACACTGATAGTTTTCTTTGCATATGTGGAGTTAAGCTTGAGAGCAATGCAAGGTGTTTGTCCTTGCCTGTCGTTGTCTTGTTGTGCATTCTTCTCATGCTGCTGAGGAGTCCTTTCTATGCCAACAGTGACCTTGTTCTCTAACACATAAGTAGATTGAGAAATGCCTGTATGTGTTAGTGGATGTACAAAACTGTGGGACCCATGAACGTCCCCAGTTGCTGAGCTGCAATATGCATATCTTGCTGCATATTGAGGTGTGTGCCATTCCTGTGGAACTGAGGTTTCCTTTGCTCGGGAAGGAGGGATCAGTGTTGCCCTCCATCCAATAGATCCACATTTGTTCCATGACTTAGACACGATGTATGTCCATGCTAACAAATTATACAGGCTTGCAAATATTTGGCATGGAGAACAGCTGGCACAGAACCTCTCACATCCATATTACTAAACTTCTAAACCTAAACAAGGTAGCTTGTTAAGACTGCTCATATTGAATAGTCTGTAGCTTGCTCTGACCGCAAGTCATGCCCAGGAATTGTTTGGGAAAGTGCTAGTTTTCATGGGCCAATGCCATACTGGAATCTGTTCCAGCAGTTTGACACTGCAGACAGTCAAGTTTGAGTGCTGAGACGCCTTCCTTGGCAGTGTTGAATGTGGTAGTATAGGCATAGCCAAACAGGATATTCCACATATTCCTGCAAGACTCTTTCTTGTAGTAAGATCAAATGTATATTTTAAAGATAAATTATACTTTTTCTTTGCCTCCCATAACATGGGAGAAGCCATTTGATTAAAGCTGTTACGGGAGAAAAACTTCAGGTGGAGAGGAGTAGAATATTTTATCAAAGAAAGGTTAAGCTTAAGGAATAGTGTTCTTTGATTTTTAGTTAGCATAAATCTTTCAATAGTTGTCCTGTCCTGTGAGAAGAGGTTTCAGATTTTAACACTGACTTTTGAAAGTGTCAAAGCTTTTCCAATTAAGCGTGGGTTAATGTGTCTGACCACAGAATGTAGAATTATGCAGCAACTTTGTGTACGTGTGTGAGCACTTCTCTGGTGAAGTTGTCTTGAAAAATTTATTACCCCTAGATTTTGCTAACACTAAAGGCATTCATAGTTGTGCTTCACAGATTTTATAAGATCTTCTTATGTTGCCATATGGTCCCTTCCACAGGTGGCATAGTTATTATAAAGAAGGCATTTGTCCATTGTAGTTGTGTGTATAATGTTTGATATTCTACACACAAAATAGAAATAATAATTTGACATTGAATGTGTTTTCATGATCTTAAAAATAAATCCTTGAGTACTTATATTTCAAATATTTCAAGTGATTTAATGGGAAAAAAGAGTATCTTGTTTCAAAAACCATTTTTTACCTTTTCTGTCACTGTTTTTATGCACCAATTTGTATGATTGAAATGTTCTTAAATAATCTGCCTTGTATTTGGGCATCGTAAAAAGGAAAAACATCTGAAGGGTAGAAAAGGATTCCAGGGAGAAGAAGATGTATTTATGTAAAATGCTTTCATTCTAAAACTTTTTTTCCCAAAATTATTTCAGCAGCTCTAGTCAAATCAGTTTCACTTTGTGTTTCTCTTAAACTAAGAGAATCATGCTTGTTGTTACAGATTCCATATTCCTGTCATGTTTCAGTAATATAACAGCAGTCCTAATAATTTCAGATTACCACAGGAAGGAAGTTTGTTTCAGAATAAATACAGTATACCTTTTGTATCTCGGTGTTGTTGGGCTTTTTTAGAGTCAAAAATCACTGGATACTTGAGGTTGGAAAGGACTTCAGGAGGTGGTCTGGTCTAACCCTTCTGCTCAAGGAAGGGTCATGTAAAACCAGTCCCTCAGGACCATCTCCTTTTTGTCCCCCCCTGGCCCGTGCACTCTCCCTGTGGTTTAATTTCCTGCACTGAAGAAGTTTGAGAAAAAATGCCAATCCTAGTTCTAAAAATATGTTTTGTATCTCTCCAGGGACAGACACCACAACCTCTCTGGGCAACCTGTCCCAGACCTTGGTCACCCTCAGAGTAAAAACTGTTTCCTGATGCTCAGACAGGACCCTCCTGTTTTTCAGCCTCCGGTCTTGTCACTGGACATCACTAAAAAGCCTGTCTCTGTCCTTTTAATACTCTCCCTTCAGGTGTTTATGTACTTGATATAAAATCTCGCTGAGCTCTCTCTTCTCTAAGCTGAACAGTCCCAGCTGTCTTGGCCGCTTCTCATGGTCCATTCCCTTAGTCATCTTTGTTGCCCTTTGCTGGACTGTCTCCAGGATGTTGGTCTGTCTCTCTTGTGCTGAGGAACCCAAAACTGGACGCGGCACTCAGGGTGTGGCTGAAAGGGGCAGGATCACTTCCATCCGCCTGCTGACAGTGTTCTTCCTAATGCAGGACAGGATGCCATTGTCACCCTTGACCACAGGGGTGGATTGTTGGCTCATGGGCAGATCTGTGTCCGCCAGGACCCCCAGGGCATTTCCTCCAAAACTGCTTAATCTTTGAATATGTAAATTGAAGTAGGTTACTAACTTTTGTGGTTATACCTTTGATGTAAGTACAGTCATTGCAGTTAAGTTTTACATTATTTGTAAAACTTCAGAACACAGAGCTAGTTTGTTTCTATTTTGCTTTTCCTTTGTGAGGTGTCGAGTTCAATAGAAGCTCAGGCTACTGAGCACATCAAAAGATCAACCCCCTTACTCTATAAACTTTGGTTTATAAATTTAAAACTAATAATTTTTTTCCCCTCAAGTTGTGTCATAATAGCATCTGAGGTAGATTTCATAATAAATAAGGCATTGTGCCAGCAAAACATTAATACAGCTCATACTGTAAAAATAAGATTAGATGGGTGAATTTAGGCTTGCTTCCAATAAATTATTTGAATACTGGACTGATGCCTTGGCCAGTTTTTAAAGAATGATTTTGTAGTTTCTTTTGGCATCACAGCATAAAGCTACTTTGAGGGAAACTTGGTCTTTTTCATTTCTTAAACATGATCAGAAATGTGGTCGCAGATTGACCCCAGCTGCTTTTTAGTCTGTGACTTTCCTGAGGTTACAGAATACCCGAGGTGTGTGCCTGTGTTTATGCGCTCCCTCGTGTGTATTTACTCACACATGTATGTATTTTAAAAGATTTAATGTGGTTTCACTTACTAAGCATGAAATTAATATACATTGCAATCATGAGCCCACCAAGTTTTTATGTCCCTCAATGGTTATATTTATTTATTGAGAGGAAAATAAGTGGAGTTCTAGAGTATATTTTAAAAATTGAAAAAATTAATCTTCAGTGTGCTTACCTCTCAGATTTTATTTGGGTATGGTTGTTTTGAAAACCAGCAGACCAGTCTAATTTTTAATGTTCCCAGGTTTTCTTTTTTATTTGTTCAAAAGCTGTTCTTAAACAGTAAGATTGGGGGAAGGAAAAGCAAATATAATAGACATTTTTTTGATAAGAATAGAGATTCTTTAGTAAACATTCTCACAGTACTGCTAACAACAGTTCTATTTTGGAAGAAAGGATTCAGCTAATGGAAATTGCACCATAAAAATGGCTTTAAGTATGTTCATGTAGTTACTTAAGAGTAAAATGTACTTAGAGAGCTAAATCTTTGTTTAACTAAATTTTATGTAAAATGTATGGTGCATTTAAAAGCACATTTTCTCTTAATCTATGAAATCTATTCAGTGCTTATACCATATTGTGTGGGATGTTATTAAGTATATGCATAATATTTAGTGGTTTATATAATTATTTATATATGCCCATAAAAATCTATCATTTACAAGTTGTTTTGAAAGAACCTGAGTAAAGATTTTATAATTTGCCCGTATTTGGAGATACATAAATTTGTCCATTATTGGAGTGGCATGGGAGTAGCCTTAAAACTCGCAGTGAATTTGTGGGTGGAAGGAGGTACAGTAACACAGTTCTACTTTATTTTACAGCCACATCAGTGATAATATTCACATATAAAATCTTCTGCCATTTAGGGCTTAAGTCCCTACCTATGTCTTCTCCAAGACTGAATGCATGTGTTTGAGCACAACAGCATTCTTAAAGTTTTAACTTACTTCAAGAGAACTCTGATTAATAAATAACATACTATGGTTTATACTATATTGTGGGAATATTTTTTTGCTGGTGTTCTCCGATGTTACAAAAATGGGCACATTTCATGACATCAATCTTGTTTTCAGTCATCTTACATAAAATTGGAAACAAATTATTTGGAAAAACAGAAACATAAAATGTGTGAAAACATGCCAGTGAGAAATGCTACTACATTCTGAAAAGTTATTCCAGTTGAGAAGGAACAGTTTCTAACAATGTATTATTTCTGAAGAAAGCAGAGTAATTATGCTGTAAACACAAAAAGCACTGTCCTTGTTTCTCGCAGGTTGTAACATGATTACGGCTAACTTAATGTCATATAAAAGCTCTCCTTTACTGTCTTAGATGAAGAGCAGATCTTTCTCAAAGGTATTGGCTTACTTTTGAAAGGCACTGGGTCATGCAAATACCAGTGTTTAGAAAGGTCCTCACATTCTTCAATAGCAAAGAAATTAAGCTTTATATGAATGGAAAGTAAAGAGAACAGAACAGGAGAAATGCTGTAGCTTGGTCTTTATAATACTACCACAATTATTAGCCTGGTTTTCATAATACTACCACTAACACCAGTAAAACATAAAAATCCTAAGAAAGGAAGCTTAAGTCAGATTTCCTTTGTAGTAACTTTGTAATACTTATGTTTTTGCAGGAGAAGTCCGCTTGACTCCAGAGGACTTTGCCAGAGCTCAAAAATATTGCAAATATGCTGGCAGTGCGTTGCAGTATGAAGATGTGAGCACTGCTGTGCAAAATCTACAGAAGGCCCTCAAGTTACTCATTACAGGCAGAGAATGAAGCTTTAATCCAACAGATTCTTTCGCCTAAAGAACTAACAGTTTATTACTGTACCTGTTAGGGAAGTGGAGTTACACAGAAATTCTCAATCCCCTCACTAATGACTATGAAACCACTGTTTCAGTGTCAGATGAGCAGTTAATGGTACAGTAGGAATCTCTGTTTTCATTTTAAAGACAGTGGAGCTTGAAATATAAATGCAGTGGCTTGATGTATGCAAAATATTAAAGAAAGTACTGTGAATACCACTCAAGAGTTAGAATTCATTTTGCAATATTTGGATTATCAGAATTGAAAAATGCTCACTGTAAAAAACTTGAGAATTAGGATGTCTTGTTAAAATTCTTACTCCCATTTTGTAATTGCAAACAATTATTTAATAGCTGTAATAGCTTTAAAATGATAACTAAGATTAGTGCTTTCCTCCTGAAATGAGAGGCTGAATGTGAGAAGGCTGTCAGGTCCACTCTGGGAAGAACTTTTCTATACGTAAATTATTTCAGTATTTGTATTATCTGAGACATAAGTCTAAGTTGAGGGAGTCTTGAGAACATTTGTAGTTCATTTGAAAATGTTCTGGAAAAAACATCTCTTGATACTTCAGAGGGAGGAATTTTGATGGTGTTCCAATTTAATCCCCCACAGGTCTATCGACTACTACATGTATTCTTGATTATTGGTTCTTGCTCCTTCTGTGTGAACACTTAAAATTTTATATATCTATATGGGTAATTAAGAGAAAATACTAATATTTATCAAGAATGATCCCAAAACTGGAGCTAGAGATTCTAAATAATTTGAACTTTCAGGAAGACTTACTGAAAGAACAAAACTGTTCCATCTTTTTAAGCGGCTGGAAAAAAGCTCGTTCTTCAGCCATTAAAACACTATAGGTTTGTCTCTACTATTAGTGTTATAGAGCTTTGTATTTCTAACTAATATTTTTCCTGTCTGCTTTGTTGTGAGGACTTTTGGACTTGGAATTTAATTAAAGTATCTTGGAAACTGAATTTTGAGTCTTTATGAGGTCTACTAGTGCAATTATAGAGCTCTTGATTGTTAAATATCCTCCCATACTGTTTAAAAGAAAGAATACGCAGTCTTAGAACTGGCATGACATAATAATTGAGTACACCGTAAAGCATGTCTGATATATGTAATAATTTTAATGACATTTTATCTGATCTCTCTCTGTCTTTCCAAGCTACTGGATCAAATCCATGTTATTTATAGCTGCACTGCTTTGGAGTGACTAAAATGAGTCTTATATTCAAAGCAAAAAGAAAGGAAAAGAAAATGAAACATAAGCATGCATTAAAGTTTAGCTGGTTGTATCCCTTGAAGTGTGTAGTGTCTTTGACAGCAGATTTCACATGGGCTAATATGAAACTTAAAAATGTATGTTTAAGCACTTTAGTTGACTGAGACTTAAAAGATAAAATGTGGTCATTTTTGTGTTGCTTTCTGATATGGTATAGCATGCTAATCTGGACAGTGACTTGGGTTAGATTTTAATCATTTGGGGAAATTTAGAATAAAACTATCTGAAACTTTTTTGACAATAATGCGGTACAGACCTGAGCAGTAAGTCTTTTTTGTACAGTGTTTCATGCAAGATAGATCTCTCACTTCAGTATCAAACTGAATTACTGCCAAGTCTTCTGCATATACAGTTGTTGGTTTACACTGTAGCATTGCTATAAAGTATATGTAGCATTGCTATAAAGTCAGAAGTTTCTTTCACTTCAGGATCATACTACTATTTTTTAAAACCAACTTCAGTGCCCAGAAGTTTTCCTATTTATAAAATAATAAAAAGAACGTTGGGGCTTTTGTATTACATGCAAAAATGAGTAAGCTATGATATAATGTATTGATTTAAGGCTTTTGAATTAAAGTTGTTGGGGTTTTTTTGTAATTGAATGATCTGAAATGGAATACTTAACTACGCCTGAAAATGAAAATTTAAGTATTTCTTAAAGTGTATAAAATATTTTCTGTTGGCCATGATTATATTGCACCTTTTGGTTACTCTATGAAACCAGGGAATCATCAGAAAAAAAAGTGATAAGCCATATAAAAGCCATAAGCAATTTGTTTGAATGATTATTTGCACGTTTGCTATCTTTCTTCCACCTAGAAAGAAATTAAAGTAAATGTTTCTGAGGGGAATGGAGATGAAAACGGTAATACAAGAGTTTAAGAATTTCTTAGAGAAGCTAGCAAGGCATTCTTTCTGAAAATAAATTAGTGTTAAAGATTTACTATAGAAATTTTCATGCAAAATGGGATATATCCTAATACCAGCCTTTAGACCACAATACCTGACATAACCTATTGAATTTATTTTCCATAAAATGATTTTGGTGTAATAATTTATTTCTTAATTGAGAAGTTTTGTAATAGCTCATGTAGCCATGTTTTAAACCCCAATTGTAAGCTGCTAATTTTTGATGTAAGAGTGAATATTTATCATCTAAACTGATGCCTAAAGTAAATTATAGCAAAGCATTTCCATTCCATTAAGTATAGCCTTTGGGTCAGCTTTAAATACAGGAGATAGCCCCAAAGTACATACCACTGTTGCAGAACAGTTCAAACAGTGAACATATTTGAAAATGTCAGGAGAATGTAGGTACTTAGGCTATAACTATTCCAAATTGGAATTTGTGACAGGCACTGAAATTTATGGCCCATTGTTAAATGTTGTGTGAGTTTTTAAGTGTTGGCTGATTCACTTTACAGGCATTCTGAGTGATAAAATATCAACACATAGCTTCTCTCAACTGCCTCCCCACATAAGTTCAGTATTAAATAGAGTGCTGATTTTGTTCCATGCTGCAGTTAACAACTCTCCTTTTCAGTCTGACTGCCACCTACATACTTGTTGGCCATTCTCCTTTGGATTGTCAGTTCTCAATCTTCCAAGTCTGCTTAAGAAGGGAGAAGGAGGCCTCTGTCAGATTTTTCTCAGGTATACCATGTTCAGTTTTGCTACTTATGTAAGCTAGAATTTTAGTGAATCTGTTCAGTGTTTGCTACTTTTTGCAGTTCTTTGTATTTTCATTTCTCTCCAAGGAAAGTTCCATATTATACTTCAGGATTCCTACAGAAGTCTTTAAAAACTGCATTACGAGGAGGTCATCCTTTATGAAACAGTGAAGATTTTTTCAAATGAGTTGGATTTACTAATACTGGAGGCAGTGTTCTCAAATTTTTGAAGTAATTTCAGGTGGAATATTTAACAGTGTCCTTTGTAAGTGAAGTTTCAGAAGCACAAGCTTAAGTATGATCCCATTCCAGAATGTGATTGTAACAGTAATATTTGAGACTGTGTAATACTGACCTATGAGAAACTAACAGCAGAGAAACTTCTTGCCTGAAGGAGAATTGGGGGGTGGAGGTGGTTTGTGTGCAGACATATCAGTGCATGTACAATATAATGCATGTAAATTCAATGGTGAGCTATAGGAATGCCTTTCAAAAAACAATTATACCTTGTTTACAAGTATTGAGAAAATGTTAGATACAAATATATAGATACTGCTGACAAATGTTGTTCTTAATGCGAGGTTTAGATGCACTAGTGGAGGGCCAAAAGTTAGCATTTGATTGTGTGGTATTCCAAATGAATGATCTTTGGTTTTCTTCTTTTTCATGTCAACTGTAAAATAGGAGCCCAGTATAAAAAGAATGAGAACGCAAATTCAGAGGAAGTTAAATTTACAAAAGATCAAGTGTCGTTTCTGTTATTGTAAAGTCTTTGTGCTAATGTTTTGGTTGAGATTGGAAAGTGCCCATGCTTATATAAAGTGTAATTCTGGAGTACTTTTACAATATCCTTTGTCGTGCGGTTTATGGAATTAGAGCCTGAGCCAGGATATCTGGGCTAGGAAAACCTAGACTTTTATGCCAAGTTTCTAAACCACCAAAGCATCCTGGTACTGACAGCAACGTTTTTCACAATCACCTCAGTGGCTATTTTTAAACATTGGCATTTTAACTAAGTTTGTTGGGAAAAGGAGCAATACTTTTATCTTACTGCATCATCACCTTTCAATGCACAGCTGTAGTAACAAGAGAACTGGACAAAACATGAATTTCCATTAGATATTTCACTATCAATCAAGAAAAGAGTATTGGTGCTGCCAGCAGAGCTCTCCTTGGCTTACAAGAGTATTGGAACAGTCTGATTATAGACACTGTTGTAATGCCCTAAATGATGTCAGAATAGGAAACTTATTTATAAGAGCATTGAAAACAAACTTGAAAGAGGGAAGGCATATGCCAGGGGAGAAAAAGAAATGGCATTCTTCACAGAATGAGAGCGGGCACAGAAGGGATTGCAGAAGAAATACTTAAAATCCCACATGGAATGGGAACAGGACAGTGACTGGAATGGGGTTGTCTAATTTTTTTAGAACCTTGAAAGTGATGAGAAAAAGTGCTGGCTCTTAAGGCAGAAGATTACAGGGGGATAGAAGAGGTGGAAAGGAGCACTAGAATGACAGGGAAAAAAACCAACTTTTTTTAATGCAGACTGGAACAAATGTGAGTTACAGCACAGGAGAAAGTTAACCTAGTTGACAAAAATCACAGAATCTTAAGTTTAGCTATAAAAGGGAAGCAAAAAAAAATACAAGTTGACAGCATTCTGAAAATTGAGAGTAGATCCTCTCACTCTAAGAATCTATGGTTATTAAATATGTCCTATTTATTTAATAATTAAAATTGACTACTTGATGTGATCTTTTGGCGAACTTGGGAGATTGCATAAGTTACTGCCTAGTATATGCAGAGAACTACAGAGGTCTGTTTGCCTTAAAATGCTATCTACTGATTTTCTGCTTTCCTTCCTGTTTTGATTTGCCTCCCCATTTTCAGTGTCTGTGTTCAATCTGTGGTGTTCCCACAGCTGGGAGGAGGTTGCTGTAGTTTAATACAATGCTAAGTCTGAGTGATAGCCCACATGTTTAGGCATTCTTGGGTAATTTGCAAAGATTATCTGGTCTGGGTTTTAGCTGGTATGTGTTGTAAAGAAAGAGGTAGTCATTGTATTTCTTTGAAGAACTTCAGAGTCTCTTTGGCAGCAGGATGGCTACAACATCTAAAGAAGGATATATGGAAATTCACTCAGAGCTATTTCACAGGTCAGAGCCCAACAAACTCATCTGTAAAAGTTTGGAGATCTCCAGCTAAGTAGTTGATGTAATTGTAAACTTTCCTTTGCCTCAATTAGCCCATCTGTAAAATAGGATTATTTAGATTTAACACTTTATTAATATAGTCAGCATTTTTGTAATTCTGACAGGTAACAAGAGGACAAGGGCTGATCATTATAATAAGTTCCCCAAATAAATAGAATTTCTAGGCAAGGCAGAGAAGGTGGTTTTTTTGTTGTTTTTGTTTGTTTGTATGTTTTGGGTTTGGTTGTTTTTTTGGCTGTTTTTGCCTTATCTCAACCCATTAGTTGTTTTCCATCTTGTTTTCTCTCCACTGTCCCACTGGGAAGGGGAGTGATAGAGTAGATTTGTGTGCACCTGGTGTCCCACCAAGGTCAACCCACTACGTGAAGAAACAGAAAAAAACTTGGAAGGATAATTTAGGGAACAATGGGCAGAAATTAGAAGATTTGAGATACAGAAACATCTAATGCAAATCTTAAAATATTGAATTTATCAGAGGTCCAAATTAACCTCCTTTCTACAATACTGAAATAAGTATAAATGCAGTAATAAGAACCTTTAATGGAATTAAACAATTGTATTTTAAAAAAAAGCTGTGATCAACTTTAGACCTGCTATTTTAACCACAAGACTAAGCAAGAGATTACTTCAGATGATGAACAAAAGCCTTGGAAGTTCAAATATGGGTATGGTATGATATAGTATATTTCCTCCTTTCCCTTTCATTCTTCCCCTCATCCCAAGTGGTTTGGGACATGGAGTTTTTAGAAAGTGAATGCAATTAATTTAATTTACTTCAAATGAAATAATGCTTGACATAAGACTCTAAAAATACTTGAATGGAAATAGATTAACATGAGGATTGAAAAACAGATTTAAGCTGGTGGAAAAGGAGATTGCAGTAAATTCTAAATTATTTTCAGAATGGAAATGTAGAGAGATCAGCCTAGGGACACATCCTGTTTCATGTATCAGTGACTTAGGTTGAGGTCACCATCTAAGTAAAATGTAATTTGTGGATGAGATGAAGTTGGGAAGGGTTGCAAGATCTGCAGAGAACTGGGGGAAATCCTGTGATTTTAACTGAAGGATTAGAATGGAGTGAAACTGAAAACACAAAAAAAAATTAATTCACTTAGGTTCTAACAAGATGGTGGTTTTTTAATAAAAATTAGGATACTGGAAGCAGAAACAATGTTGTTCATAATATGCATTTAGTATGCATTGGATGAGATTGTATCTGTACAAAAAGTACATTGTCACTTACTGGTTTGATTCTGATCATTGTTGATGAAAGTTATTTACCAGTACGAGATGCAAAGAAGGGCTACTGAGATGATGCAAATCTATTTATTGAAAAAATATTAACCATGGGTACAGAATGCCTTTCTTAAGGTATTAATGATGAAACATTTATTTTAAGAACTCTTGTTAAATTTGTGGATTGGATTGCAAGACTGAAATTGTTCTAGAGTGGAAATTTTGATTTGTCAAGGGCTTTTTGGAAGGTTTTTCTGGCTTTTGCTAAACCCTGATTCTCCATCTTCCAAAATACCTGGAGATGTTACTTTTCAAAAAGATATTGCAGAACTTCAGACATCATGATGGCCTGATTTCTCCCAGTGTTTTCCCCTGGGAAAATGTTTTCCACATAATTTTATCTGTATTAGGCCTAATGTTTGCTACAATGCATTGTAAGCATTTTTGTGAATAATAGTGAGTGTGGGATAAAATGAAGAGATATTTAGAGATTTTATTAATTCAATACCTAAAGTGCGTTTGCTTGTGACTGTGAAAGAATATCCACAGTTAGTATACTTCTCAATGCAAACACCTTTTCAGTTTGCAGTATTAAAAGCTTTTAAAGCTTTTCAAAGATTGATATGTATAGCATATTGTTAAGAAATGGCACTGCTCAAGATAGAGTCCGTATTTCTTGGTGTGAATTCAGCTTTGCAGCAATGAGCCCATACTGAAATCTCTGTAAGCTGTTGTAAAAAACAGCAATATTTCTTTTGTACTGAAGATAATCAGATGTATCTGCACGGTCTTGGGAAAAATACTTCATTCAGTGTCAGCACTAAATCTGTGTTTGTAAAACAGGCATGCAGGTACTCATAACTGCTGCACTTCAGCTCAACAGCTTTTGGTAGCAGAAACCACACACATCTGGCCTTCATCCTACACTTACTTGCTTGAGTAACTCCATCCATTTGAATGGTCTTAGTGAGGCAGTAAGAGTGCTCATGTACATAAGTGTTTGCTGTGTTCAGAAAGCTTCGCTTGCTGTTGAGTAAAATACAAGAACAATAGCAATGGCATTAATGGATCCAGGTGTGGTATGCTGATAGCTCTCCAGAGTAGAGGTTCTAATTTCATAATCTTTATACTGACATTTTTTTCAGCCGTTTTTCTGAAACTCTCTATTAAAACTTAAATTTAAAGTAGTTTCTCAAAAATTTGGCATCAAGTGGCAGAAGTACTTTGCGAGGATAGTATGCTTTATCAGGCTGTATCTTGGTAGGTTCCTTCATCATCAATCCTAAGCAAAGGTCCTGCTGACCGGGGTGGCTAGGTTCAAAATACTTAGAAAACCAGGAACTTTGACAAAATGTACAAAAGAGTGCAGAAGAGGCTTGTTTTGTTCATGTGGCCAGACACAGTAGCCACCATGTCTACTGCTGAACTGAGGGGCTTTGTTTATAGTAGGACCTGTCAACCACTCGATAACATTTGAAGACTCGCTAATTAATTTCTTCTGGGATTTGGCACCAAGCAATTGTCATGCAACTCCTTGGGCCTCCCAGGAGATTACCAGAGCACGTGCATTAATGTCTACTCTGTGTGCATCCTGATTCCTGAAGAAAATTTATCATGCCGTGAGGAATCTTTGCCATCTGTATAGTAAAGTGGTCATTTCGCTTACAATAGCTGCTTGACACTTTTTGTCACTAGGGAACTTCCCTCCACTCCAAAAAATACTCAATCTGATGTTTTTGTTGAGTGCAATTAAAATTGTTTATTTTCTGTGTGTTGTGACTTTAATGTAATATCATTTTGGATGCCATTTATCTCCAGTGTTTGACACCTGATAACCTCAGATATGTTTGAAAATATGAAACAGTTTTTTCTTTGTCTGCTAGAACTCCTCCCACGAGACTCCCATTCCCTTGTTAGACTTGCTAACAGAATCAGAGGCTCATCATATGTCATTATAAAACAACCACAGCAGATATTGTTCATGAAGATGCAATGTAAATTACAAACTTAAAGTACATGCAAAATATAAAATTATAGAAAATTTAGGGGGACTACTCATAGTCATCCTTTTTTCCAGCTATGCTCTGGCAGTGCCCAGTTAAAGGACTTTTTATGGAAAGCACAACTCACACAAGAATTTCCACACAGAAGTGCACGGAAGAAAGGAAAAATTAGCCCACATTCTAAAATAAAACAAATGTAGAAAATGTAACTGCCTACATCTTTATTTCTGTAAGTGTTTGGGGAGACGTGTACGCTTAATTCAATACTGTGAGCTTCTGGTTTTATTCTGTAAAGGAATATGTGCTTCATTCTTGTAAGTGTAAAAGAAATTAGAGTTTTTAATGTAATTAATATTTCTTTCTAGCAAGCTGAAACCTAAATTTTATGTATTTGAAGTCTCACAGTGGTAGAATATAAGAGGGGCTGGAAGTGAGAGGGAAGCTATACCAACACAGTTCGCTCATTCTTCAAATAATTTTCATAGTGAATTACACTGTTGATTCATTTGATTGTCCGGAATGAGAGATTTGCACATACCTTTTTAATTCAGTTTTTACTAAGTTAATGTGCTCAACAAATTTCTGTTATACTTAAAATTGTATTTTAAGATAGAGGCAAAGTAAAAAATTTAGGAAGTGTTGGTGCAAATTTGTTATTTGCTTCATTAACATTCAAACATAGTACATCCATTTCTATCTGGCATTTTTTTAAATGCTACACTTGCCACCAAATTCAGGTTCATAACCTGTGTTATGGCATTCACAAACAAGCCAATGATCACGCTAAAATTTGTTGCAAGCACTCAGCTGTTGAAGGCAAATAAGTATTTCTTCAGAGATTCCCTTCCCCAGCACCACAGATTTTGATTAGTGTCATCAAAATAGGCAGGGAGAGAAGAAAATTACTTGGTCCAATTCTACATGAAAAGTAAACTAATAAGGTTCAATGCATGAACATTGGTCTCTGTCTTAGTAATGTCTGATTCTATCATATCTAATTTAGCATCTAGGTGTCAAATTTTCTGCATGTGGGAGAAGAAAGCTAGAGCCATAGGGATCTTTGACTTAAATGATGAAATTAGCACTTCCATAGGGACAAAATCAGGACTTTCCGTAAGTATGTGGACTTCTCTGCAGAGAAGATTATGCAATATGAGTATTTATGTGGAATAAAAATTATTCTTCCTATTCAGTTTACCACTGTCTGACTGCTTTCAATTACTGTTCCATGCATGTAGCCAGGGTGTTTGTTGCCATGTGTCATGAACAAGTCATAAACAATTTGAAAGCAGCCAAATCCCACCCCTACAATGTGGCAACAGGAATGGCAGGTACTTTTGACTTGTCAGTAGGGGATTTTTAATAACATTGTGTTGTAGCAATTGTGTGAGTAGGCTGGTGAATAACTTGCTTTATTCTCTTGAGGTGGAGCTCACTCATACAAATGTGTGCTGGTTTATGAGTTGCTGCAAGCGTGATTTCCTTGAACCCTTGTAACTGCTCCAGGAATGGTGGCTTCATTGAGAAGAGACAGATATTCTTTGGTGACATGGGATTGCAGAGCATGTAAAAGAGAAGAGAGGAAAAGGACGGGGGGGGGGGGGCTGTAAGTTCAGAGTTTCAAGACAATTTGTTGTGAAGACTTTGGAAATAAAACTGTGCTTCCAAATCTTTTAAGACAGGTTCAAAGTGTAGAAAAATTAAATGTCATCAATGTTTGTCATGATTTTGTCCCTTTCCTTTACAACATCAGGGTCGGGTATCTGTGGAGCACATGGTATAAAAATAGCTATGTATATATTAAAAAGTTTTTTCTCTGTTGTGTTTGTACCTGTACCTGTATTTGCCATTTTTGAGATTTGCTTGGGAGTGGAAGTTGTAATTGATAGGGGCTGACATAACCCTGTTTGGGCACTTGTGGAGAGTGCAGTGTTCTGCTTGTGCCATGACATTGGGTTTTTATTTTCATTTGATACAGGTTTCTACAACTTCTCACTTTTTGTTTCAGGTTGACATTCTTACTCAAAGCAGCCTAGCTCTTTATGAAGTGATTAAAAGTCAGCAGAACTAACCAAAGGTGATTTTTCTTTTTTCCCTTTGCTGAATTTTTCTTGAGCATCTTATACAAAACAGGCAATTCATAAACTGCAAGGAGAAAATTGCGACATTGCATATGATTTTTGTTTTTTAATATAGCCTTATTCCACATTGGCCAATACTATTTTTTCAGTTGTTCCTTCTACTATAATTTTGAGAATATTATTTCTTAACAGGGCATGTCATAGTTATTTTCTCTAATTACAGTTTGGGATGTGAAACTTGATTTGGCAAAATGACTCTCCAGTGAACCAAGACTAGTTTAGGGGGAAAAGGCAAGAATTGGTATTTTGCAGTGCAGATTCCATTTTGATTGGGTTCTGCTTTCTTTTAGAATATTCTTGGACAGCAAAACCTGAGGTTACAAACGCCATTAACCAAAGAGTTGAAAGCAGGCCATTGTGCCAAGCAGAATCCCTGAGCTTTGCATCACTCTGGCTGCTACTACCCTAGATAACTGCAGCCTGCTTTCTAGAGGATTTATCTATTCAACAGGTGTGCTGCTTTTATGTTTTGGAATTCTTATTTGTTTTGTATTTGTTTTTGTCCTTAGTTTGGACTAATTTCTTTCAAACTAGAGTGCTGTTTTGAAAACAAAAGAAGATTTGAGTATGTATTAGTTTAATCTTGGAAGTTGCTCTGATGGATATACAATAGCAGCACTTCTGGCCACAGTATGATGCGTTGCAAAAGAAACAGGATGTAAGCATGACAGAGTTTTACAAAGCTCCCTTTTTTAAAAATGGGAGTGTACAAATGTGTTGAAGTGTATCCAGTGTAAAACTACAAAGGAATGGCCATCCCTTTGCAGACTAATTAGACTTCCTACTCTTGCCGATTTGGAGTCAACAGTTATTCTGTACTGCTTCCTTGGCAAAACTAGGAGGCATGCAGAGAAGAGGATCAGACAGAGCTTTGACTTTCCTGCCTTCATAAAGGATCTGAACTTCTCAAGGGAGAGCTGTGCATTTTTATGTGATTACTTTACAAATGATCACTAACATGGAACTAGCACCAAGAGGGAGAAAAAGAAAAAATCTACCCTACCCTTTATTTTGTTTCTATGATGGATCTATATTATAATATTTAAAGTTTTTATTTTATTTTACTGGCAAATTCTCATTCATGTTCTGACCCTTCATCTGTTAGGCATGTTTTCTATTTTCTGTAGCAGAAGCTTAATGAAACTGGTAAGTTTCAAGAAAAGTTTCTGTTGAGAGGAACCAAATTCATAAAAGATTCAACAAACAAGTGCTTCTTGCTTCACCTGATACAATTGATTGATCATAAAATTTTTTAATGGTGAAGTTCTAGTATATTTTACTGTATTGCCATAGGAACATGGCATTGGTGTAGAAAGGCTTATGTTAATTTGTCTCCAGAAAAGAGGGATCAAGCATGAACCAATATTTATGTTCTAGTATGTGTTTTATATAAATGCACGACCTTTGATTCTGCAGTACACTAATGCAGTAATTTAGACACAAATTATGTCAGTGGTGAAGAAGTAAACAAACTGGGAACAATATATTCACTCCAAGTTACTTGAGGGCAGGATATCTGGGTAAATTCTACTTTCCATAACCTGTTATGGGTACTAAACCTTATAGAAACATATCTTTTTTCATGGACTCCTAATTTCTCATGGACTATACAGGACGCAAACAGCTTGTTCCACATGGCATTTGAGTTATCCAGATGTTAGGAAGAGAATCATAGAATCATTAACCCAGGACTGCCAAGTCCATCACTAAACCATGTCCTTACCATCTGAGCAACAACCACAGCATGAGATTTGTGTCCAGTTAAAAGGTTGCTTTATAAATCTCTCTTTTTCTTTTTTTTAATAAACCTGGCACAACTGTATTAGAGACCAAGTAATCAATGCATGGAATTAAATGAATATGGGTATTTCTCAAAGCCTAAACCAACTCTTCATTCGTGTTTGTTTTTCTAATTTCATACTGCAGCTGTGCTTGTGCTTTGAATTTTAGGTGTGCTTTGGGCCTGAACACAATGATACAAAATAAGGCTGTGTACTTACATACACAGTGGAAATTATCACAATGAAAAATATAGGGTATGTAAACAAGTAAATGAGTGTAATAGGAACATTTTGGTGTATCTGGACAGATACACCGAAACACAATCTGCAAATGACAACAGGTAGTTTAATAGTTACCTTAAAGCACACCAAATAAGTGAGAGTTTTAATTGTTCTGCAGTTTCTCTCTTCCATGACTAGAGAATTTAATGACTATTTTCACTGGAGAGAATTAGCTTTAGTGACAAGTCATAAGGTCAGACTGTATTAAACTTACTACATGTCTAAGAAAAGGATAAATTGTAAGGTTATAGTGTGATGGAGCACAGTATGGAATTTATGGCACATTTTCACCAAGAATTAAAGACACATTTTTGTCATTGCTCATATCTCCACCTCTTCTTATATATATCCAAATAGTAAGAGTTAATTTTTGCATATATGAAAGTATGATACAATATAGAATAAAACTTTTGAAACATCATCATCTATTCTAAAATGTCCACAGAGAAGCAAAGCATTTGCATTTCCATGGTATGTACTGTTAAAACTTCTCTGTTTGCAAAATACCAGGCAGATTCCAGTTCAGTTTAAATTACCTGTCTGCCCGGGTTGTTCTGGGGACCAAATCTCATGTACCCCTACAGTTCTTAGGACAAAATGAGGAAGCCTCAGCTATGTGTGGTCTATGAGAACTGGAGTTATAAGTGTTTAGGGAAAGAAACGTACTTGTGATCTCTGGCATCTTTATAGTTACTGATCAAACATTGTCCATTCCAAAGGTAGCCTCCAGGTTTGATATTAACATTCTTTATCTCAGTGATAGTTTTGGTGGCACTGATAGCTTTCTGTAGATAAATTCCTTGCATAGTACTATTCTCTAATATCCCTCTTTAGTTTCACCAGAACTGTTGATGTTGTCATCTTTGACCATAATCTTGCACAAGCATACGGACAATAAAAATCAATTAAGTAAATGAGAACCTGATCCTTACAGTATTTCTCTACAGATGACTTGAAGTAGATTAATGGCTCTGTTTGTACACATATTATCCCTGTTTAGTATCAAATATAATAAGACTATAATTTATGAAAAATTATTAAGTGAGTACTTGTCATGTGAATTTACATCCTGTTTCCTTGCCACTTATCACAAAGCTAGAGGCGATACACCGTTTCTGGTGTTCAGTTCCCAGAGGAGACAGAGGTGCTAAAGCTGCGGCAAATGTAAACCTGGCAGACACTGGAGACAGGGAGGGGGAAGGAAGTACGTTAAGTGCTTAAAGGTGGGTAGTGTAAATATTTTCCCACTCCCCATGCTGTTGAAATCCCAAATATTTAGACCAACTGATAAAGCCAAAAGAGAGCTCTTTGTTTCCATGCGCAAAGCAAGAGCGTATTTTGAAGGCTGTTAAGCTTCAAGTGAGGGGCGTTATAGCAGAAAAAGTAACCATGGTCTAAGTTACTTGAATACTTCTAACACAGAACTGTGGCAGCTTGGATTCCAGCATGGCTGGTTATCCCTCCTGGCCTGGGGTTATGAGTGTTAGTGGAGCAGCAGCAGCCTGTGTTGGGGTGCCTCGCTGCCAGCAGTACTGCAAGTGGTTGCAGCAAGTCCTTTATGGTGCTTCCTGGACCAGGGTTTATGAAAATACTGGTACCTGTGTGTTACTGTTTCAGTAGTCAGATTATACTTAAATTATTAAATTAGACAGGTTTCTCTGAACTGTGAAGTAACAATGTCCACAATTACTCCTTTGTCTGTTAAATTAAGCATTTTGGTGATGCCCTTTACTGAAGAAAAGCTTATTTTGGGAATATTATTTCTGTTACACTGAATCTGCATTTTCTACTAGCAAAGAAACTTTAGTCGCTGATCATAATCTTTTTTTTCCCCTCTGATCAAAATGGCATTTTTACTGCCATACAATAATTGTTCAATTTTGAAACTAATGTGCACTGAAGCACCTTTGGAGCCCTACCAAATCCAATTTAGCTGCGCAAATGTTTCCTGTTTTTCAAAGAGTGTGTGCAAAAACATTTTTAACAAATCATATGTAGAGAAGTATTCCATATCAGATTTTCTTCTGTAGTAGACCTCTCAAGCAGAAATGTAACAAGTGGGTTTTTTTATATTAAGGTATTTTAAAAGTAAAACTTTCCTGTGAATTTCCTGCAATTCAGATAAGGTTCTTTTAAAACAGCTGTGTCTTGAAGGAAGAAGAGAATTTATGAGCTTTTGTGTTTCAAAACTGTGTATTGTGCTAAATCAATAATTTTAATAAATGTAATTTCTTTATCCTATAGATACACTGGCTAAATGCAAACACAATTTTCAAACACAATGTGGTCAAAATTCCACACAGATTCACTGAAGCCAAGTGAGCCAATGTATTCCCATCTCAAGCTGCACTATATTTTGCTCACTGCCTTCTAGTTTGCATCTCTGTGTAGAGGTAGAAACATATATTTGTCGCAGCTAGCTTTATCCCAGAAAGGTGAAATTTCTGAAAGTACATTTCTAATCTTCAGTTCCAGGTAATATGCATGGCATCAGCAATGAAGTTTGAATCCAGAAATTTTGCTGAAGCTGTATCCAGTCTGAAAGAGGTGCCTGAATACCTGTTAGGCATAGAACATAATTAATTCTAGTGCAAAAGATTTTTATCTTTTTTTTTTTTAAGTGAGAGAAGGTGGATTTTAATTAATAATAATTTGAATAATAATTTAACTGTTACCTAAAAATGGGGAAGATAGAAGATTTTACCAAAATAAAAACCCCAACAAACCAAAGCAAACAAACAAATCAGTCTGCCCATATTTTTGCTAGGTGTTGCACTTCTCAGAAATACTTTTTAAGACATGCTTTACTTTTCAGTATAACCTGATTCTCTTAGTTGCACTATTAGCCTTTATTTGCTGTCTTTGGAAGTAAAGTTGAGTTTAAACTGGCTTTGTCTAGAGTGCAGCCATCTCTTTGTAACCAGGACATTTGTGCTATAGTTATTAGTTCTAGAGAAGATAAATAACATGTTAGTTTCCAAGGAAACTGTAAAAAGCAGTAAACACAAATACTTTCATTAACAGCAGTGCTCTGACATGAAAGATTTGTAAACAATAACTGGAAATAGTAAATTAGGCAAGAAAAATAAGTCCTTCCTTAAAACTGCCTCAATGCTGCACCTTAAGCCTCTTCCTATTGTGGGACTGCCAGTTTGTATTCATTTAATTAAATCTTGGTGCTGAGGGCTCTAACAATCTTAGCCTTGTTAACAACAGACAATAGCACAGCCTTCTTTTCAAGTATCCTTGCTTTACATACAGTTTAATATTGGGAGGAACAGTGTATCTGTTGTCCTGGCTCTGGATTTTATTGACTAATTGCTACATTAAACCCAGTAATTCAGTAACTGATGTGTGTAGTTGAGATAGTATTAGATAATAGCATTCAGTGACACCTTAGTGTTGTATCCGTATGATTACTGGTTTTGGCAAAACTATGTAAGCAGTTACATCAATAACCTTGTAGGAGCATCAATAGGCTTTTTTACTAGCATCTGGAGGGAGCCTTCCCTCTAGGTGGATGTACATTATTTCAGCATTAGCAGGTGTATGATTCACCGGTTGTCTTGTTTGACAACATGGAACAATCCTTTTTCTTTTTTTTTTTTTTTTTTCCACCTCCTTTGAGTATTCTTTACTTCTGGAATTATCCTTATATTTAATTTCCCTCTTTTTTCCCCCCATCAAATCTTAATGAATAATACTGTGTAGTATTTTAAATTTTCAGCTGCCAAATAAATGAACCTGGTGTAGATTGATAGTTGCATCTAGCCACAGTAACAGTCTTTTACAATGAAACAAAGAACTAAATGAAAACCAAGATGTGCACATGGATCCTATCTGTCCTGTGGAGTGCAATGAAATCAATAACATAATTAAATATTGCTCTGTCCTCCATAAATTATATTTCTAATGGAAGCCAAGCCGTATATGCATCTATGAAATAGACTGCACCAGGCATTCCCAATAGTGGAAAAATTCTCATGTGCAACAGGGAAAGGAACACAAATACCAGAAGTATTGAGTTGGAGCAATAAGGAGAAAGAAAGTCAAGGAAGGCTCCAAACATGGACAGAAAATGATATCTACTTACTTGCAAAAGTTGTATTTGACAAATATATTTGAATCTATTGCAAAGTGGAATACTGTCACCTTTAAGAGCTTGATGCTTGACCAATGAAGTGCACTTTAAAAATTGTTCCACCTGACTTTGTAATATCAGTAAATAAAAAATGGCCCATCACATAGGGCCATTGTAGGGGAGAATTAAAAACCAAAATTATATTTCTGAGCAGTGATGTATTGGCAATTTTTTTTTCCATTTTATGAACAGAGAGGTAATTGAGGACTTTAACTTAACAGAAGTGTGCTGGAAATACAACACAGCAGAGGAAACTGTCTGGAAGTATCTATCAAAAAACAGTTAGGTTTATTCTGGCATATTCTCACCCTGTCTTTCAATTTCAGTGGTATTTAGATTTA
The DNA here is from genome assembly GCF_027477595.1 of Haemorhous mexicanus. NCBI lineage: Eukaryota > Metazoa > Chordata > Aves > Passeriformes > Fringillidae > Haemorhous > Haemorhous mexicanus. Next base: position 54,488,395 of record NC_082343.1, read on the forward strand.
TTGCAGAGAAAACTATTTGAGTTATGAATTTATAGTCCTCAAAATGGCTTCAAAGACAAACCTTCCTATCTGATCCTTGCTATATTTCACACATTTTATTAGATGCGTGTCTCCTCAGCGGGAAAATGTGGTCCTCAAGTGTTTGCATGTTGGTTCCACCATCCTGCAGCTGAAAACCTGATTATTAACAGGCTCCCATTTTGCATGATGGAAACCTGAGATATTTCTCTGCTATATCATTAATTTATTTCCAGTTAAAGTTGAAGGGAGAGTTCTTGGAGATATGGCTGGTAAAAGACAAGATAGAAATGCACATCCATACCACACTCAGATGCATTCTGTCGCTCATACTAAGGGGAGGGTTGTGTTGTGAACTTTGGGTCCTGCTGACAACTACATCCAGATAGAAGGCAGAATCTTGGCACACAACAGAGAAAACAGAAACATAATTTCTTACACTGACAGGATAAATTTAAGTACATTTTCTGTTCCCTGTGCTAATTTGTCATCTGACAAAGTAAAAAGTTTTGGAAGGAAGCCCAAAAGTTTTAGAAGCTTTTCTGCATGTCACCTAGACTGGAGCAACAGTCAAGAAAATTAATCTCAAGAGAAAGACAATACCAATAGTTTAGCCTAGAAGGAAGGGCAATACAGACTTTCATTGAAAAAAAAATAGCTTTAATTTCTTAAACCACAGAGTGGAAGATTGTACACACATGCCTGCCATCTCATTCCTCTGTAAAGACCTGTGGAGAGTAAAGACAGTGTCCCATTAATGCTTTTGGATACTGAAAATAAAAAAAAAAAAAAAATTTAAAAAAAAAAAAATCTGAATTTCTAATCATACGGATGTATATATAAAAGAAAGATGCTCTGATTCCCCAAGAGTGCTTTGTGCTGTGGGGTTTCTTGAGGAGGCTGTGGCTGGAAGAAAGGGGAAAAAGAAAGCATCTTAGCTTCTTGTCTTGTCCAGGCTGTCTTAGGCCTGAAAACCTGGAGGATGAAATTGAAGATTGCACCATTGCTCAAAGCAAGTAACCTTTGCAAGGGCAAAGAATTTTCAAATGCTTTCTTTTTTTTCTAATTTGTCTACAAGATCCAACAACCTGTCTTCAGAATCATCAGCTTGTATATTGTGTTTGTGAATGCCACTATGGGTAGAAGGTATCATTGGGACGTTCAATATACTCATTCCCAGATCCACCATGGAAGTTTGGGCTCTCTTGAGATCCCGTCATGGAATCCAACAACTATGTCCTATGCAGCTTTCAGTAAATGTGGCAGGACTGCTCCATGCAGTGAAGAACCTACAACCAACATGTTTCAAAGGTATTTGGTAGAGAGAAAGATTAAGCAATATGTGTTCCAACTGAAAAGGAAGTGAGATTCAGTATCAGAAAGAGAGGTAAGATGAGGACTTAAGCCCAGTTGCAACCCCTGCCTCATGTCATTGCAGCAGCAGACTCTAGTCAGGAAGGTGGATATAATTCCATGAAGGATAGGATGAAAACCCACTTGGCATCAAACTGAGCTGGTGCTGTGCTAATGTGAAAACAAGTGGGTTTGATGGTGACAGAACAGCTCAGAAAACCAGATTCCTAGGAGCAGTGAGGGGAAAGAAGCCAGAAGAGCCCAATCTGAGCAATGCATAACTTCTTTTAGGGAATAGTGTTCTTGAAGGCTGAGACTTCATTCATTCTTTAGGTGGGGAGAGGGAAGGGAGATTGAAAGAGGAAGAGAGAGCATTTGTACCTTGAATTTTGAAACTGTGTAGTAGGAAATTGAGACCAAAGGATGATTGCCAAAGCCACTGTGGAGATGGATATGTTATTGTCTCTGTAGACATACTGTTATACTTTCCAAAAATGAAAGCCAGATTCCTTCTCCTCCTCAAATTTTCTTTGTTTAGATGCCAGTATCGTTCTTACGAGAGAAAGGAACTACAGCTATTGTGTGGGGTCGGTTCCCATCCTTTGCTTGCTGTGATTGAATTAAGTTGTGGTCTAGTCTCTTTTTTGGTAATTCTTTAAAGGAAAGAGTAGAAGTGGATGACAAACTAACAAATATTATAAATGGTCAATAACCATTACAAGTAGGTTTTCCTTCAGTCATTTGGTGGCCATTTGAGGAAAGTGTAGTCACTTTATTTCTGTGCAGACAACATAAACTGCCCTTGGCTACTGAAAGGATCTTCTGAAAAAATACTGGCAAGCCATAGACTATCAACCACTTTAGAATTGTTTCTCCTGGAGTAAAAGGAACTATGTGACTCTAAGAACAATAAACTCTGTGACTAAGAACAATATCATAATAAGGGTGTACACACAGAACTTGTGAATCACTGGTTTACGATCATTCTGATTAGATTAAGCTTAAAATAAGTGTTTGCACCAGGAAATTGCATTTTCCTATCTTAAAGCTCGTAACAGGGAATGACAAGAGTCATATGTTGAATTCTTTAGTACTGAATTTAATTAAATTCACTTCACATTTCACCATCTTTTATTAAAGTGCCATACTGGATAAAAATGCTTCTCATTATTTTGAAAAATGGCCAATATACATTATAATTCCAGTTGCATAATAGGAATTTTGGTTTAGATCCTTCTGTATGTATGTACATATAAATGTAATTGGCTTTTCATGAAAATAAGCCTCAGTTTGCATGGAATAAGATTTTGCCTGTGTTTTCTCAGTATGTGAAATTCAACATGTTTGTCATGGCATGCACACAGTTAACAAAATCATCAGTGATTTAGCCACTGCTGGAATTTCTATTTAGTAGATTTACTTAAGGTCACAATTGTACCTGAAACTTTTTTAAAAAGGCTTGGGCTTATTTTGAAGGAGGGAGGAGCATTCTTGCATATGAGAAGTAGAAGGGCAAGATGGAAGAAAATGCTTACAGTGGCTTATAAATAAAACAAGGGGACTCCAAAGCTGTCACAGACAAAACAGTGCCAAATTGAAAGCTGCTCTGAGAGGGGCTTTGTTGGTGGATGAGAAGCTCAGTGTGACCTGGCAATGTGCACTTGCAGCCCAGAAAACCAGTTGTGTCCTGGGCTGTATCCACAGCAATGTGGCCAGCAAGGTGAGGGAGGGGATTCTGCCCCTCTGTTCTGCTCTGGTGAGACCCCACTGCAGTGCTGCATCCAGCTCTGGGGCCCTCAACATAAGGAGGACATGGACCTGTTGACACAAGTCTGAGGATAATAAAGATAGTCAAGGAGCTGGAGCACCTCTCCTATGAAGACACACTGAGAGAGTTGAGACTGTTGGTTATTGATTGCCTGGAGAAGGCTCTAGGGAGACTTTACAGCAGCCTTTGAATACCTAAAGGGAGCTACAGGACAGCTGGAGAGAGTTTTACAAGAGCATAGGACAAAGGGTGATGGCTTTAAACTGAAAGCAGGCAGATTTAGGTTAGATATTTGGAAGAAATATTTTACTGTAAGAATGGTGAGTCACCGGACCAGGTTGCCCAGAGAAGTTGTGGATGTCCCGTCCCTGTAAGTGTTCAAGGTCAGGCTGGAAGGGGTTTTGAGCAACTTGACCTAGTGAAAGCTGTTCCTGCCCATGGCAACAGGGCTGGAACTACATGCTCTTTAAGGTCTCTTCCAACCCAAACCATTCAATGATTCAATAATTTTTTTTTTTAATTGCTTGTTAACATAAGTGTCTAATAATTGATTAAACAATTGATTTTCCTTCCCCTTTCCCAGGTTCACCTTCAGTCAAATACCATTTCTCTACGCTTCGTGGTTTCAACTTTCCTCATTTTCACCACCCGATACTGTCCCAGACTCCACAACGAGGTACTGCATGAAACTGGCATTGGTGAATAATGGTTACTTTCTGACACTCCTTGTTTTTTCCTCTACTTCTCTTGCTGTCCTCTGCCTCAGTGTGAGTCCCTCTGGGGCATCCCTGCTTTGACATAGGTTTTCCATAGCTAAAATCCTTCAAAGCCATAACTCCTTCATTGTTGGAGCACCTCCTCCCAAGATCGTATCTCCAACCACGTCCCAAGCAACATCTCCTCGTATTTCTTCCTCTGTTCCTTCTTCCTCTAGCAGCTACTGCTCTTAAATGTCTGAGTATGGGTGCTGAGTGTTCCTTTGCATTGGTGTGAAATAGGTTACCCCACAGGTTTCAGAGCCAGAATGAAGGGTTGTCAATGCAGGTTTAATAAACTAGATTAAAACAGCTCTCTCTAAGAACAGCCCACAGATTGGTTAAGTTCTGCCAGCTACCTTGCTTTCTGCCAGCTTGCTTCCTGCATTTAACAGATCTACCTGTGGAGTCTGAGGAGGCAGTGAGGCAGGCTGGGACAGAAAGTGTGTGAAGGAAAAGAGATGCTGGGGTCTGAAAAAATAACAAAAACAGTATGGGAAATCATTTGCTCCAACAAAGAGGAAAGCAGAATGGGAAAAAAAAAGAGGATTTCAGGTTTCATTGCCCTAGGCACTGCAGGGAAGAGTGCTGTTAATTGGGATGTGAAGGAGGCTGCAGGACTGGGATCTCCACAGCGCAGTGAGAGTCATGGGAGAGGAGTGTTGGAGATAAGACCATACTGTAGGTATCAAATTTTTTCCAGACCATTTCTTTCATTGTTGGGTATCAACACTGTGGGGATTGAGTCCTGCATCTGTCAAACAGAAGACAGTTTTGAAATTTTAGTGCTTCATGGCTGTGAGAAGAATGATTAAAAGGCTACATTTTCCATGGTTCAGGCATCTTGAAATACAAGGAAAGATACAAAGATACGGCATTAACTGAGGGAACATAGATTATTGGTTAGACAATATTACTCTCACTTAGACAATATTACTCTCACTTGGATTCTGTATCTTAACAGTTGTCTTGGTGATTTTATTGACTGGGCTGTGCAAGACTAGTTTTTGCTACATCTGTAATTTAAATGAGTAATTCTATCATAAGCTAAAACTAAAATAATAAACTAGAATGCATTTATATCTTTACATACACAAGTGGATTCTTAGCTCCTCTATTAAGGTAATATTTTACTTGAGCAACGCACATTAACAAGATGATTGGTTTTCCTCATTATTATCAGAATACAGCACTACTTTTATAGTGTGCATCTATGAATTCTCAGTTTCTTTCAGTCCCTGTGCAAACAAAGGGTTAATTAGTTATTATTAGTTATTCCTCAGTACACACATACATATATATTTGTTTAAGTAGTTAGTACAAAGGAGTTTCTCTTTTTCATAAAAGATGTTTTATGACCAAAATATATTCACATATATCCTATACACACACACATATAATACTCATATGGTCTTGCTGTTTCTTATGCAAAGCAAGTAGAAAAGGCTTGGTGAGTTGCCAAGGAGTTATTACCTCAAGAGAAAATAAACCCAAAAGCTCAGGCATTCAAATCTACTATGCATTTAAAGTAAAAACCTAATCCGTTCTAAAAGAAACCCAAATCAGAGAATCTTCAGTGCCATCAAGGCTCATTTCATCAAAATATATATAAAAACTTGCATCCAACTTACCTGCAACAACTTTTTCATCATTAACTACAATTGAACTGAATTTGGCCCCATTCTTTAATAATTTAATTGTAGAGACTTTTCTTAGGCATGCCATTATAAGGCAACCCTACTGTATTCCCAAATTATTTTCCTGCTAAGTCTGGGCTTGGGATGTGATGAATGGGTTACAGTCAAGGGATTTTCTAATTGTGTTTCCTATCTGCTTTTAAGTTATTCCCACCAAATTAAAAAAAAAAAAAAGTTAGTGGGAAGCTTAACTGTATTTTCTCAAGAAGAAAGCCTCAAGGGCCACATTTTTTTCAGAAGCTTAGACAGTAATGTGTAAATTGCACGTATTTGCTGACAATGGGAAAGATGAATGTCCTTTCTGGCTCAGAAGAGGACAAATGCCTTCTTCTGCACCAAAAATTCACAGTCTCTAAGAACTTGCTTCCCTGTACCAATTTTTGTTGAAACCTGTTTTTCTGGCAAAAATTATCTATTTGTTATTTCTTAAAAATACCAGTATGTCACATTAATATAATAAATTTAAATTTAATACAGTGCCTGCATTTGCTGGTTTTTACTGCAAACTGGCTTGAGTAAAATGGTTCAATTTTTGTCTTCAAATGGTTGAAGACAAAAATTCACTGATGGTCTAAAGAATACAATATTTAAGAGCTTGGAGTGCCTAATATGATTGTTTCAATACATTGCCAGCCTATAGAATCATAAAATCATATTGGTTGGAAAAGACCTCCAAGATGAAGTCCGGCTGCTGTTAAACCAGCACTGCCATGCTCATGACTAGACCGTGTCCCTAAGTGACACATCTCCATGTTTTTGAAAATAAGTCAGTGTGTTTCAGTCTGGTCTGGTATAGAAATTGCTTTCAAGGTGCTGACCCCCTCTTTGTAACAATTTTTTAATCTAGTGTAATTCAGAAAACATTACCACTTAGATTATTCAAAAATTTGAAAACCAGTGGAAAATTAAGAGAAACATCAGTCAATATAAACTGGATTTTTTTCTGTGTCCCCACACAAAATCAGCTTTTAGAAGGGTGCCTTACTATAATCTCATTAAAATGGAGCATTCAGTAAAGGGATATTCCTTGACCCTTAATATTTCCAAGCTGGATAAGAGGGATCTATAATATATATCTAATACATTGCATATTGTATTGAAGAGGATGTCCCAGTACTTATTGGCAGAATATTTCCAAACAAGTACAGACTAGATGCTGATGGGGAATGGAATTCTCCAATGTACACTGACATTTAACCCAAACCTTATTTACAAGAATTGTCCATGGGTTCTAACACCACTGACTAGATCATACCTTCCTATATTTTGATTGTTGTCACTGTTAGTAAAGAGTGTTAAGAACAAAATATCTCTCACAAGTCTACTCACATTCCATTGAACATTTGAGAGCAAAAGAAAAAGTCAGTCTTTTCTCCTGTTTCTTTCCTCCTGACCTTTTTTTTGGATGGCAGATAATTAGAGCTAAAAAACAAAGGATAGAAAGTCTGCTCTCTTCCAGGAACAAAGCATTCTGAAATTCCCCATCTCTTTCTGTGTTTATCTGGCAGAGCCCCAGATTCTGTCACCAGTATTTACCCTGCACAGATCCTTATTCACAGCTTAATCCAAAGCCTGTTGAAGTCAGTGGGAACCTTTCCCTTAACCTCAGGGGGAATCATTCTGCTTGTGTAGGCAGAGCAGTTTCAAATTATTTCCATTGCTGATTGCAATATAAGTACTGTTTGAAATCAGTAACCTGTCCTGAGATCCAATGTTACAGCTAAGCTGATGACATCTTAAGATTCTATTATGCTCTTTTAGCTGTGCTTTCAGAAGCTTAAGTAGTAACAGCTGCCAGAAAAAAAAATCCCCAACAGATAAATTACTTTACTGAGAGTAAAGAAATTAGGAACAATGTACAGGTTCAAGAGCCTGTCATCAATAACCATCACTGGAGACATCATAATGATTCCTCTTGTCTTTTGAAATATCTATGTCAATAATACAAAGTAATTTAGTTATTATAAAGCAGGAAAAAAATCCCAACGTTAGTTTTTGTCTGGAGATTGTTTTTAATGATAGAATAAGTTCTTCTGATACAAGACAGGGAGGGAAAATATAGAGAGCAACTTAAATAGATACTCTTCTTACTGATTTCATATGAATTTGGGATGTTCAGACCTTTCTGAATCTGAGCTGGCTATCTGTGGAAACTCTACAAAAAGCCACATTTAAGGTCTTGCTGACTATTGAACTAAGTGGTGTTGGGAGCCATTCCAGGCAGACCACTGCAAATTCAGCTCCATTTTCCTCATGAGCTTAATGGACGTCTGCATTCAAGTTCATAAAAAAAGAAAGGAATGAGAAATGAAGGAAGGATGTAATGATTGTAAAATCATGGCTTTTAATGATTTGGATCATTCATCTTTACAATAGTTACTATACTGGGCATTATCTCTACACACACATTCTCACGTTACGTGTGATGCTGAAGAACAGTGGTCTGAAAAATGCATTTACACTTTCATTGTTAAAATATTTCCAAAAATACTTGCTTGCAGTGTATGAACTTCAAGACCAAATTTTTGCATCTCCTTTTTTTTTCACCCATTTTATTTTGATCTCATAACTTAATGCTTATTTCATATTTTTCAAGTTTTTCTGGTTTTCCAGTTTAATTTATCATTCTCCTTCTGTACCTCCTTCAATCATCTTCCATTCTCTTCTCAGTGCCATGTCCCTTACCTTTTATTACCCTGTAGGTGTATTTCTACTAATTGTCTCTCCATTATGTGGCCCTGCCTGTGCTTCTCCTGTACCGATTTGGTACATCCAGTCTTCTTCCACCAATTCATTTTCAGTGCTTCTACCATTTTCCCTGTGCCTTGTCTCTGAAATTCCTATCTCCTGAGATTTTCTGTATCTTGTCACCCTCCGATGTTTTTCTAGTGCCACCTCATACACTCACCCTTTTTCCTCAGTAGTGTTTAGGGGTTTGCACTCCTTTGTTTACATGTGCCTTAATTGCTAAGATGCTGTGGGAAATTCCAGTGCAGGGTGGAACCAGTTGCCTATTATTGAGCAAGGAGAAGGTGGAGGTGGAGTGCTGCATGCTTAGGGGGTAGAAGGATGAATAGGAAGCCCCTGTGCGATCTGTGGCCATAGTGCCACTTCCTTTTTCATGCTCTGAAAAGGCGTGAGGAAGGGCAGAGAGGGGACAGGGCAGAAGCATGTTGCACAAGAAGAAGGGAAGAGCAGCACCCAGAGGAACACCCACTCTCAATATCTAAATGCAGTCTTTTATGGTAGGACCATGGAGTGATACACAGAATAACTCTTCAAATGCATTAATATTTCTAGCACACTACTTTAAATCCTAAGGCAGTTATTTGAAAGTGGGATTCCAGCGCTGCAGACCTTTTCATAGAAGGAGTTTGGGGCAGACACTGGTGCCTTCCCAGTCATAGGGCTAACATGTCTTGTCCCTGAGGTGAGTGGTATATGCTTCCCATAGGAAAGAGGTTGGCCCTTACTGCAGCCCCATTCACCTCTCCACTGAGACATTTGTAAATAGAGATCCCAAGGCAGATGTTTGGAGCTATGACATGATGATGGTAAAGTCATTGAGAGCTGGACTCCAACAACTGAGGACATAAAAGAACCTGTATATGAAATCATTGCTTTAGGGACATATTTGAGCTGCTGAGTCATTAACTTAAACTGGTTTGCCAAATACCTCTAGATTAATAAATTACTGTCTATACTAGTGTTTTGAAATTAATAAGCGGCACTAACATTCAACTGCCTGAATTTCCTTTTTCATTTGAAAAAATAAATAAGTACGTTCAGGATACATTAGACAAAGGTTAGCTGCAGGAAGACATTTCAACATCATAATGAAAATGGGGAACTTCAAAAGAATTACTGTATGTTTTTAAATTGATCTTTGTGGCTTATCCAAAAGAGATTATTAAACTAAGTTCAGATAGTTTCATACAAGGCATTTCTTTTGAATTTGTTCTTTAACCCTCTGCATTCTCATGATTGCCTACTTCTAATGAAAATAATTTAAAATAGCAAAATAAGAAAGTTAAATGAGAATGATGTTTTATCTTGGTGAATCTTGAATATTTATACTTATACCTATATTTACATTATTTGTAGTGGTTTCTCTCCGTCAAACTGTTCCTTGTAATACATTTCAGAGATTAGGAGTGTATATAAGTAATCATTAATTATTATTATTAAGAGAGATTTTGCCCATTTCTTTTTACCTTTTAAGTACAATAACCCTAATAAGTGGTATGAGATTTGGAGCATGTAAGAAATAGCAGCTCTCATGATTAGCTAGACCTTACATCTGAAATATGAAACAAGCCACAGGAACACTGAAGCATCCTCAATTCCTGCACTGTGGGATTTGTCCTCTCCTCTGGTGTCCTGGTCTGTGGGCAAAGCTGGCTCCTCATTCAGTAAGTAATGGGTGATTTCTTCCACAGGCTGGAGTTTGCTCTGGGAAAGTTGCTTTACTGGTGAGGGCTGTCCTGAGCCTTTTTAACCTCAGCACTGGGAGAGGGCTGTGGTGTGGGGAGGTTTACACTGCCAGCTGCACCTGCCCTTAAACTCCTCCTGGCAGTCTGCAGGGCAGGGCTGCAGCCTGCAGGATTCTTTTCTATGTCCATATAATCCCTAATACTGCCACATATCCCAAATGTTTAGGGAAGTAAACAGTCCCCAGGTTCCAGGAAAAGAGTACAGGAGATACTTCTACTGAGGCTAGGAGTGTTCCATATTTCCCAAATAGCACTTAAAAAATAAGAAAAAGTTAGAGGTAAGGGGTTTTCTTTTTCTTTTTTTTTCCTTTTTTTTTTTTTTTTCTTTTTTTTTTAACATAGAGGCTTTGACTGACTGTTCTGGAATACAGTTTGTTCTTTCTCTGATGTTTGGAAAGTTTCAGTACAATTCAGGGAAATGACTGAATATACCTAGGTAATACAAGCTTGGAGTTTGTGTTTTCAGGGTTTTGTTTCCCTCAAACTTATATTAATCTTACTGTTTTTCAAAACACATGCAAAATACAGGTTTTTGATAATTTAAAAGCTATGTCATATTTTTTCACTTAGGTAGGTCTTAATATAGGGTGAAGTTGAATTGAAGATCAACTATTTGTAGAGGAAAGGTGCAGGAAGAAGAGGCAGGGAAGCGGGAGAAGCAGGGTGGAAAAGAAAGAAGGGGGAAAGAGGGCTTGAAAAAAAATTATAGTTGTAAGAACAAAGCACCAACATTTCACGCAGGGTTAAATGGAAAATATGTTCTTTTCTCTTTGCATATTTTCCGGTGACTTGTCAAGTTCTAATTTTGAGTTAGAGAAGTAGACATTCTTTATTTCTTTCCCCTTCCCCACAAAATTTTCCAGTACTTATTTAATCCTCATGAAGAAATAGGAATATGAGAAACATATCCCTCATGAACCTCAACTCCTTTTCTCATGCACTCTCTCTTAAATTAAAGAAAAAAGTATTTATATAACCATCCAACACATGCCCCATAAAATTAACACTATAATATTACATTAATTCCATTCCTAAGACTATATTGTATGATGTTTTACTATGTCTTAAAAATGGAACACAATGCATAAAATTTCACACACGATTTAAAATATTCTTGAAAGAAAATTAAGTGTAACTTGGGCTATGACAAGTAAAAAGAACAGCCTACAGACATAGTCTTAATTACCCCTCACTATATGAAAAATTCAGGGGAGTGAACATTGCCATTGCAGTACAAATAGATGAAGTCTTGTTTCTATGATGAGACTTACAGCAGTGTTAAAGAAGAAATCAATCAAAACCATGTATCTAGCTCAACTTTCACAATGAATTGAACATGTTCAGATGCTGGACTAGGTCTTCCATGACAATTCTGAATTAAAGCTGTCCATGAAGCTTTGGTGTCTGTTTTTCCACTGCTGACTTCTTTCCCTGTTTTGCAGCTGGTCTGTGGAACCACTGATAGCTCTCATCCCCCACAATCACACAATCACAAAAACATACCCCTGTTCCAGTAGCACTCTCCTAATGAGGCTGTACCTTTGCTTTTCAGGGCTTTCTCATTGACTTTTACCTTTGTTTTCAATTATATTCTGCTTGTGAAAGGAAAAGAGAAGACACAAAGAAGAAACAGCCAGAAGGTCAGCAGAGGTGTGGATTCCTACATCATCATATGGAAAAATTCATGTTTGGGTGAGACAAATAAACATTAACTTAGTGACTTTGAGCTCATTTTGGCTCATCTCAGTGTATTTACTTACCCAATTTATTTGAGTAAATAAATTATAACCTGTTTCAGATTAGCTGCTTTCCCTCACAGCTTTTTCTTCTGTAGTTGCAGAATTTTCTATTTGTGTCAAGTCAGCTTGGAGTTAAATATGGTGGCTTAACTGGAGGTTCTGGAGGTGGGTGATCCAGTTTCAAGTAGAGTTCAGTGAGCTGGACATAGCCATATAATAATATATATTCTGATAGCCATATAATAATATATATTCTGATACAACTTTTCAGTTCTCACCACACCCTCCTCCAGGTTCCAGCTGTGTTCACTGATAGGAGTCTATACATGCATCTACAAGAATCACAATTATATTTAGAATTTGAGATGCCTCTTCATTGCATGCAATACCTGCAACCAATGAGAAAAGGGGACCAATACATGAGAAAGGAGCTGAAGGCAAAGAGAAACCATTTTAAGGAAGATATGAAGAACTCATTCCTACTGCTGCCATAGTGTTTTAGATTGAAAAAAAATCATTACTGATGCACTTCCACCTCCCTATTAATTTTTACTATGAGGAAGACTGAGCTCTACAGGAATGCATTTTAAAAAATTCAGAAATGTTATAAATATAGCACAAAAATCACAGGGAAAACATTACCCTAAGACTTTTAGGCTGGACACTTATTACAGGGGTACTTTCCGGTAATTTTGCCCTTAATCTCTCTGTCTGTCAGCTCCCTTTTTGGAACATTACAGTAAATTCATGTATTCACTCAAGGGTACTGTGTAATCAACCATGCAGATATAATGGTGAGGGTAATTCAAAATGTACATTGGAAAGTTAAGAGTTTGGACTGTTTTTCTCAGATCATTATTTTAATGGAAAACACTTTTTAATTTCAATTAACTGTTCTCATACTGACTGGGGCCTGCAAGTCCAAAGCATTGATTTAATCACTACTCTAAATTCACACCGGAGTCTGTCCTACTTAGTTCAGCTTTTAAAAGAATTCCTAATCATTTAGTTTGAGGAGCTGAAGTCTGTCAGACAAAGTGTTACCCGTATCACTCCACCATGTTCTTCAGGCTCAAGAAACTGTCTCATTTCCTTGTCTTGTGGAACAGATAGTACAAGCTTCTGTTATTTATCATAATGCATATGCACAGGAAATGGAATTTAAGTTCTCAAGGCAGGTCAAATTTTCACATACTTCTGAAAAAAACTTTGGGTAGTTTGGTTTGGTTGGGTTTTCTGTATAATTCATTGAAAATTGGAATTGCAAGGACTTTTAATCATATCTCAAAAAAAATTACTTCGCAGTAATGTTAAAAAATTGGTGTGAAATTCCTGCGGTTTCAGCCTGAACACAGTGAAAAGTTTCAAAAGAGCTGTGGATAGCTAATTAATCATAAACAGAACTAGCTCATTTTTTCTTTCATTTTCTTAAAAGCTGGAAAGGTTTTATGTTTTCTGCTTTCACCCTACAACTCAGCTCTTTGAACTCTTAATGTTGTGTTTAGCATCTAATTTCCATTCTGCATGGAAGTATATTATTTTTTATGACACGGGAAATAATTAATTGCTTATGATTTACATGTAATTGTTTCAATTTCTATGTGATCCCATGATTTTTTAACTTGTGCTATTATTATAAAGAGTGATGAATGAATTCCGTGCAGTTCCCTCTGGCTTCAGTTCTGATAAGCATCCAAATATTTCGATACTTGCTGAAAACTTATCCAAAGTTTCCTAAGCTCTTGAGTCTGCAAAACTAGTCTGAACACTTAGAGAAGGGCTTTCCTCATGAGGTTTCCAGTTGTTCCACTAGTGGAACCTGATGGAAATACCATGAGGTCAGCTTTTCTTCCAGTTGTTCCAAATACTTAACATCTGGACAGAAAACGGAAGTGAGAAATCCTGCCCAGAAGTTGTATAAAAGGAAAAGTTGGGTTCTTAAAATAGGTGAAGAATGGCTGTTTTTTTAACTCCTCCAAACTGGCCAAGGCATGACTGAAAAAAAGATCAAGAATCTAGAATTAGAGATGAATCAAGTCAGCTGGTACCATAAAAATATAGCCAACTCAGCTGAAACCTGTTGCTCCTTAGAATTTGGCTATTCATGAACTAATATATGTGGAGAAAAATTTAAATTTGGTGCCATTTTAGAATCTTTCAGTGACAAGTATTTATTCCAGCCAAGTCTTTGTTCATTTATGAGTAGGCTGTACACAGATCTTGGTGGGGAAATGGTCTTATACAAAATTATCAGTGTGTTTCATCCCTGTACCAACACTCTGGGAGAGACCCTAGCTATCAGTGTTACCTTTTCTAAATAGCTCTAATTTCAGAGTTGATCTGCTGAGGAAATGGGACGGTTTAGGTGGTGATGAACTCAGCATTGAAATGACTTGTAGCCACAGAGGCACATTTTAGACAAAAGAATCGATAGATAAATGATTTTACAAAATTATTTTTGTTGGTTGGTATCTATTAAGTTCAAAGTGTTCGTGGCAGAGATGAATTATCTCTTGTTGAAGCCCCTTTCACTACTGAGCCTCTACCCCCTCTGCTTTGTCTCACACCACAGATGACAGATTCTCTTTGCATGTCCTCTGACTCTACAAGCTCTTTCTTCCACATTTATCTTCCTGCTTGAACACCAGACACCAGCTCAGATTTAGGCTGCAGATTCCTCTTCACTGATAACATCATCCTACAGAGTTCTTTATAGTAAGAGTGCATCACCATGCAAAGTGAGCACCACTCCCAAGTTCATTCATCTGAAGCTACAAAAGTGTTATGAGGTTCCTCTTCCCCTTTATAGAAATGAAAGTTCAGGAAGCAGGGACCTCCAGCATCCTCCCACCCACACAGATCAGAAATGTGTGGAAAAACACCAGTGGCAGCATGCCCCAGCAGGCTAAGGTTCAGGACCCCTGGAGTGCTTGATCAAAAAAAAAGGAGTTGAAACGGGCTCAGAAAACAAGACCGTGATCAAAGACACAAAATGTTTTGTGAAAACCATCCAAATTAATTTGCTGCCTGATCTGTCTCTTGCTTTGTTTGAGGTCACAGACTTGACAGAATTTTATGGAGTGCAGTGTGTGCAGGCACTGTATATGCCATGCTCTCAGCACTTCATCAAAGACATCTCATCTGGCACAAAGTACAGCATTTTAGCTAGTGGTAACCTCCCTGACAGGAAATATTTCATAGCCTAAGTTTTGTGCACACAAAAGCACAAAGCGAAAGTACCAAACGAGATAAACATACGAGTGCATGCTAGCCCCTGAAATCCTGCACATGCACTGCAGAAATACATTAGAGTTACAATTGACTTTATGCTTGTTTTCAAGAGACAAATACTAAAATTCAAGAACACATAGGCCAGTGCAATAATTTACAGGCAGTTTCACCACTTAAGAACATTAGTCAATACGGTCCTCACAATTCCCTTGCCTCCCAAGTTCTTGGAAATCATTCTGGCTTGGTACTTGGTTAAGCACAGAACCTGTGTGCTATTTCCCCCTGTCTACTGGGTTAGCAGCCTCTAAAACATGCTCACTCACCCAGCATCCAGCAATCCCTGCACAGCACTTAGATAAAACCACTGCATTAAGGCCCACGGTGAAAACTGACTTGACACCTTTTCAGCACCTTACTAATGGGAATGAGCCCTGTCTGGATGGCACTTTAAATTGGAAGGGAAAACATCTCTCCAGAAAAGAAAAGAAAAGAAAAAACAAACAAACAAACCAAAGCAAAACAACAAACAAATCCCCAACTAAATAAAGAAAAAGACACCCCTGATCCTGTTTACACTGCATTTACACATGAAACAGAAAGGTAAGGCCCTTATTCTCTCAGATAAGGGAAAATAAGGAAACATGAGCTGCTTAGAGCTACTTCTGAAAGTAGAAAAGCCAAGAGGTTTGGTCAGATTGTCCTCCAGACTGTGAAAAATGGATACAGCTGTGGCCCAGGAAGGGGCAAACAAGGCTGATTGGTGCTGGGAAATCTGGGAACTAGTTAAGTCTTCTTTAGAGGGACAAAAGAGTCTCAGAAAGTAAAAGCTGCAAAAGAGATTATTTTATGTAATTTATGAGATCAGTTTATGTAAAAGCATCATGAAACAGAGCTATACGTCAAAAGTCTGAAGTAGTTCTCGGATTGATATGAATTCTTGAATCCTTTATTGATGTGAACTGCTGTTACCAACAATTCACATCAATTCTGCTGCTTCACCTTTTATATACTGATACCCAAACCTCTATCCTCAAAACCAGCATTTGGGAGCTGACCTTTGAACTTTCGGACTCAGCTGTAACATTTTTCTTCAAGATATGAGAACGACCAGAGAGAAAGCCAGGAACAGTTGTAGAATGCAAATCCAATTTTTTTTTGCCTTGGAATTTTTGAGAATGCATATGATCTTGAATTTTCTTCATGAGCTTATAGCACTTTTAATGCACTAATATTTTCAGCTTCCTTTTTATTGTTTCAGGTTGTTTTTGCTTTTACACTTAAAGTTTCAGGATTTGCACTTCTCTAGAAAATAAATACAGATTTTCCTAAATGCCATTGATATAATATAGAAGAGACTTTCAAAAGTTCATTGACAAATCACGTGTCTCAAATATTAAAATGAAGTATCCAGATATAAAATATTATTTAATACTATTATTTCATTAAGCATTCTGTAAAATTCTTATAAGATATTTAAATGAGTCAATGCAATGTTGCACAAAATATCAGGAAATCACACTAGCTGTAAGTTTACAGAAAAACATGAACAAAGCCATAAAAAATCAGGGCCTATAAACTCATGAAAATATTTCACTAATCATCTCAGAATATTCATGAAACACTCTGAAATATTTGAAGAATATGCTACCCCTGCACCTAAGAATTTTCAGACCCCACTTGCTTAAGGTGTAATAAAAATAAATGTAAAGCAACATTGTGACTACAGATGTGGTAAGAAAAGAATAAAAGGAGCTGCTTGACTTTCTGTGGATGCTGCTCACTAGATATCAATATAAAGAACCCTTCTGGTTATAGTGCTGCTTCCCAGACTTCTGTAATTTTTTCCCTCTTAATCACATTGTGCAAAAGACAGCCTGCAATGTTAACTTGAGTTGAGTGTTGTAATGTAGCCTGTGGTTTCTCATGCTGAGACACAGAGATCTTAAAATCACTGTGATCTACAGAGAAACTCTCACTCTTGCTAAGCAGCAGCCAGAAATGCAGCCCTCTCCAACTACCCACTCCATGCCAAGTTGTTTCACTATTGATTAAAGGCAGATGTGGCACAGTGAGCTGCTGCCAGATAATGATCAGCATTTTCTCATTAGTGATTGGGTTCCCTTCACTGCTGCGCAGCTCTGAGACTGTCTTCAGAAACGTGCTACTTCATTGTCCAGAAAATCTGCACTGCACATTATCCCCACTGGACACACAGGCATTTCTTGCTGGGCAGTGTTCAGTTTGGGATCCAGAAGCAGCAGTGCTCCTACTGTGGAGGGGTAAGCAGATTGATGTTTGCAAAAGTGTTTGACAGCAAAATCAGAACAGGAGAATTAACCAAGAAATAGCTGAACAAAAATATGACAGGGGGAAAATCCCATGATTTCTTTTTTTTTTTTTTTTAGCTTGACTGCCAGGTTCTGGAATTGCAGTCACCTCTAATGCCTTCCAAGTAGGAAAGTAAGATGTAAGTTTCCAACGCCAGCAGATAAACATTACACATGTATCACTAATCTGGGCATGAATGGCAGATTGATTTCTTCCAGATGCTCTTGATTTACTGTGTACATCTCATACCAGGTGGGTTCAATATGCCCGGGAGATAGTGAGCTCATGTACAGTGAGTTCAGTGCATTTTAGAAGCACAGACTTTGCTGTTCACACAAGGTAAATGCAATAATCTGCAGGTGTACAATAAACCCAGTGGCAAGAAGTTGTAAGTTGACATTGTCCAAGCCTGCACCATTGCCCATGTGGATTTGGCTAACCCAGTCTTGTGCCCATGTTCAGTGCCAGGAATTTACAATGAAAACAACCCTATAGATTTGTTTTAAGACAGAGAATAAAAATTGACCAGAATAAGTGAATATTATTGTTCAGTATAAAGTTCATGAAAAATTTATCAATGTTTTCTTTCTTTTTTTTTTTTTAATGGGAACTGTTTGCTTTTAACTTCCATTGTACGCTGATAACTTCATTGAATGATTCACTGTGCCAGGTCTTTTATTTCCCCATCCTTCCTAATCCTTCCTGCTCAGATCCATGGAGTACTGTGAAAATTTTGGATTTCTCTGATGACCTTTCATTTCTCCCTTTCTATCATTTCAATGCTTTCCTACCTACCTGTAGAGCAGTCCCGTGTCCTACAGATTTTAATTGAGCAAAGCAACTCAGGATCATTAGCAATGGTGCAAACTACCATCCTCCAAGAACTCTACCCAGGAGTGAGGTGTGGGCCAGCATTCTGTGGGTGCAGCACATCGCCTTGCACACTTTAAAGTGGGTCAGAGCCGCGCCACCTCCACCCACCTATCTCGTGTCCCTAGTGTGTTCAGTGCTTCAAAGGAAACTGACACACTAAGTGCCTTGGAGTCTGTGCCAGCAGCTCTGGGACACAGTGGGACAGTTTTTTGTCTTAAGGCGAGCAGGTGGGCTGATGTGCGCTTCCCTCTGCAGTGCGCAGTGTGGTGGGTGTGCAGCGTGTGCTTGTCCCCGGGACCCTGCTGCCACCGGGATGCTGCGAGGTGCTATACGCTCAGGGCGCTGTCACCGGCAAGGGCAGTGTCCCCAGTAAGGAATCTTCTCAGAGGTGGCCCATGTCCTTTGCGGGTGGCTTGGTGCCTGCGGCTATTATCTAGCCCCTAATCAGTGAGCCGGGTCGCCCGCGTCAGCCCAGAAGGCGCCGTGTGGTGCCGCCCGGGGAGCGCCTTTCCTGGGCGGGGGTGGGCATCCCTCTCCCCAGAGCGGGGCGCCGGTCCCGCGGAGCAGCTCCTCGGAGGGTGCTCGGGGCCCCGGCGGCGGCGGCGCGCCGGGCCCGTCCTGCCCCCGGAGCGCGGTGGGCCGGGCCAGCCGCGGGGCCGCGCCGGGGCCGCCACCTGACTGCGGGGCGCGGGGAGCGGGCGGGGCGGCTTCCCTCCGCACCGAAGTTTCCCCGACTTGAGCAAAGAGAGAGGCAGGTCCCGCCGCGGCGCGGGGTGGGAGAAGCATCGCGGCGGAGGAGGAGCGGATCGGCGCGGGCGTGGAAGAGAGGTGGGCAAGGAGCGATGACCTTTGCGAGGAGCCGGCGAGGGAGCGGGCCAGAGGCAGAGCGAGCGGCAGCGCGGGGGGATGCTTGCTGAGACCCGGAGCAGAGCCGCCCCGTAATGTCACCATGTAAGTCCCTTCTCCGGGCTCTGGGGCGAGGGCTGCGGCTGCCGCCCAGGGCGCTGGGGGAGCGCCGATGGCTCCGCGGGCTGCATCGCGGGGCGAGGAGCCCCGGGCGGCTCGGCAGGGCTTCCCACCACCCACAGTTGGTGGTGAGTAATGTCAGGGCTGAGCCGGGCAGGTAGGTAGGGCTGAAGGAATGGGGAAACGGGGAAGTTTCAAGCCGGGAGCTCGGAGGGCAGGGCTGGCAGGGCTCTGCCCCGTCCGGGCTCCGTGTCCGTCGGCGGCTGTCCTGCCGGCTCCCGGGCGACCGCTGCCTTTCCAGGGCGCCCTAACCCCGTCCTTGGGACGACTCTGGTGGATTTCGCCGTGTTTGCGGGCAAGTAGCGAAACACTTGGCCCCGCTGGCCGCCTGCCCTGAGCGGCGGTGCCCCCTCATCCTCCCGGCCTCGGCCTCTCGGCTCGGGGCCGCGGCCGCTCACGTCGAGGAGCCCTGGCACCGCAGGCAGCCTTCCAGGTGAGGTGCCAGCACGAGTAGGGAAAAAGTAGGGGAAGGGAGAGAGAGGGCAGGGCGGACTTCACGGAGCATTCACATCCGCGCCGCGGCTCTCGGCCGCGCACGGAGCGGGGGCAGCGCGGGGCTCCGCCACCCTCGGGGGCGAGGGGCGGGCGGGGGCTCCCCCTCCTGCTCCTGCCGGACCGCACCAGCCCCGGGCCAGACAGTGCCCTGGCCTTCGGACGCCTTCTCCGGGATATTTCTCCTTTACTGACCGTCCCTCGCCGAAGGTAAGGCGAGGTACTGAGGTCTAGGCTCGGTGTTCCGCCGGTGCGTTCACAGCCAGGAGCGAGAACCTGGGGATGCACCCAGGGAATCGGTACAAGTGAAAAGGGCAGAGGGTTCTCACACAGCGCCGTCAAGTTAAGGCAGAAATCAAGAGTTCCTAAAGATTTAGTGTTGCGGTGCTACCGGGTTGGAAACAACCAGCAGATTTGTTGCCTGCAACTGGGAAAAGTTCCCTTTGAAAGAAAAGCCAAGGGACTTAGATGGATCTGATAGGGCTGATATTGTTTAAATTATAAGGCAGCGTCTTATTTTTTTTTTCATCTCTTTTGATGAGCGTGAGGGTGTTTTCAAAGCTGGCTATAAGAATAATTAAGAACAAGTATTGCTTGACAAAATGAAAGTTTTAAGGGGTATTGTGTAATCAATCTTTCAAGACATTCATGTACTGCAGTTTAAAGCAATGGTTCCAAAGTTAAAATCAACTTCTCTGTTAATCTTGGGGAACTAAACTGTGAGTTGCAATCATCTTTCACTTGCAGTTCCACTTGGGAGTGATTAAGCTTAAAATATTTTTGTTTATAATCTGTGTGAGGAAAAAAATTGTGAAATTGATGCTATCTTTCTTTTAATTTTAAAGTGTCAGCAACATTTTTCCTTAATAGCTTGAGACATGTCAAAGACCAAAAAAAGTCATGTCAGCGTGCCTGAGGCAGAATTCACATCCTACTCCAGGGAATTTTGACAAAGTTTTGAGCACAGAAGATGGTGTATTCGAATTTGTATTGCATGTTTTGGGATGGTACAGTCTACAAATTAAATACTCCAGCATTATTCACATTTTGTGTATGTTGTGATGCAGAGCTGTATATTCCCTAAAAGGCAATGCTGTTTTGTCTGCTAGCTGGCTGCTGGCGTGTAGAATAAGATTTAGTAGTTGGATGTAGCAAAACTCCCAGTAATTCCATCTTGAACTGTGTCAAATTACTATCCATTTATGGTTTAGATAATTTACATGTCTATTTTGCTCTTCTGAAATGAATTGTGAATAAGCTCATTGTCTCCCTATGTTATAGGAAATGAAAGTAGCTGTGGACTAGACTGGACTGAATTGGTAGCTAGAGTGCATAGATGGTCATGTCACACAGTGTCTGCACTGGGAAATGCAAGCCCATAGGAAAATTAGTACTTCTGACTTCAGAAAAATCAGACTCTACAGAAGGCCAAAACGCTCAAAAAAAACCCCAAAAGTTAAGAGGGATTGCTGTTTTTAGACAATATCCATCTGTAGTCGATGTATTCCTACCATAGGTGTCCTAATAATTCCGAAATATGTTGGGTGAAATGTTTTGGTTCTGTGACAATTTCTTCAGAGCTGCTAGTGTGTTACCAGCTGGGGAGAGAAAAGGGCTTTTCCATTTAAACTGATACAAAATAGAGAAGAAAACTCACTATGAACAGTGTTCAGCAATTTTTATGTAACCAAAGACGAAGACTGAAATAATCCATGTCTGAGATCTTTGTTACAGATCCATCTCTTTGTTACAGGGTCCATCTCTGCTTACCTAAACTCCTGGTGTGTTTTACTACATTGCTATTCTGATATCCATCCCCTGTGCTGTTAATGAATATTAAATGACAGAACACATCTTTTTAATAGTATTTAAAATAAGAACACAGGACCAAAGAGGTCTCTTGGGTCATCAAATCTGTGCTGTCAGGGGACCATATCATTCTTTGATAAGCTATAAATAAGCTCAGAACCTGCTGATTTTTCTGTTGAATATTATTGAATTATTGTTTGCTGATTTTTCTATTGAATTATTCATATGCTGTTTGTATTCACTTCTAGATGTTGATTAACACTAGTAACCAAGAAAAAGAAACTTAAAATAAATATGGTGGCTACTAAGCGGTGAATAATATCTGCAACTAAGTTGTGGTTTTTTAAAGCCTCAGAAGTATTTATCAGTTATTACAACACATCATAATTGTCTGAAATGTCAAATTATAAAAATATCAGGGATCGATTTTGTTGTGAAAGAAGCCTTTTTGTTGGCAGTTATCTGACTTCCAGCCCTGACAACTTTCTTGTGTGAACAGGAGTGTTACACATCCCAGTGTAAGGCTGTGAGAAGTCAGCTTTCTGAATTTTGACTTTTCGGCTCTGCAAGATCCTAGGAACATATAAATAACTGATTTCCTCACTAATTAATAGCACTCAGCCAGTGGTTATGCTTTGTAAAACAGTTTTTCAGCAATCCTCTCCAAAAGAAACAGATCTGACTCATGGTGCCCACATTAGTGGAGTGTTTTGGTAGTGTGCGCTTCTGTGTTCATTCTTGTCGGAGTTTGATAAACCTTTTTCTTGTCAACTGAGACAACGTGTTATAAAGAGAATTGTTTTGTCCTTCAGTAGTGGAGAAGTGGAGGAGACAGTTTGCTCTTTTTTATATATTTGGGTTTTTTATTTATTTTGGTGGACAATTGTGTATTTTTAATAGCAGTTATGTAGTTATCTAGCTTTTTACTCTGGAGGAAAGTCTTTATAGCTACTCCTTTCTGCCTTATTCTTTGCACTTATTTGTGCTCTGCACTGTTGTTGCTTATCCATGTTCTTGAAATCCTTCCTGACTAGCACTTTTTACATGGGTGAGGGTGAGGAAGCAGACTATAAACTATCATTCTGGAGCACCACCGAGTACTGGCTTGTAAGCATTACCGCAATGCAAGTAAACAGTAACAAATAGAAATTGGCCAAATTAAATATCTCTTTCAGTCTAACATAGAATTTCATGTTCTTTCAAAAAGGCACTAGAGGAAATGTGACTGAACACATTTACACCAGACCTAAGCAGCAGATGCTTGTCCTGTTATTTTTCCCTGAGTATCTCAAATGTGGTGTTTTGGATTCTCCAGCTATTTAATGAGCAAAACTTTTGTCTGAGCTCACAGAGATATCAAAAGTGATGATACGGACAATTTATCAGTTTGATGGAAATCAACACAGATTTATTCTGAATTAATAAATAATTGTTTGTTTCCTAGTCTGATTACTGTTAAATATGCTTGCTCAAAACAAACCAGCAACAAAAACCAGTAATGCAACTGCTTCTACAGGTTTGCATTGGTAGATTAAGCAGCAGGATGCCATGCATCTCATCTGCAAACTCTTCTGTAGGAACAGGAAAATTCTTTTGTATCTCTGATATGTCATCCTGTTAGCCCCAACATTTCCATTTCCCCACTCTTTGAGTATGTATGTCGTATGTGTTTGCATGTGTGTGTAACTGTTTTCATGTCTTCAAAGGACTTCTGTTCATATTCAATTTTATAAATTAATATTAAAGTTATTGTGGATTTATAAAATATATACATTGGAAAGTAACAGTTTGAGAACCTCAGCCTTCTGTTGTCTGAGATTTTAATAGGGATTTTCGGATCACTAAGTGGAAGGACAATAATTCTATTGTTTGATAATCCAGTTATTTTGTATGTCTGGCTTCATCAAAGAGATTCTTGTATTTCAGAGCCCCATGTTTTCTGAGCTTGTCTTCAACACTTGTTAAGTTTGACTTTACAGCATCTCAGAAAAAATAAATCTGCTTCAGATTCCTAGTTTGATACAACTACCCACAAAGAACTGAACTTCTTTTGTAATCAGATACCTGTGCTATGTAACACTGCACCCAAGGGAAGCCTAACTGATTGCTGCTGAAGTGTCATTTACCTGGGCCCATTGGCATCTAGCCCACAGGAGTGCTTTGATGAATTACTACTTTTAAAGGTGAAATATTACTTGTTCCTTTACAGTGGTTTATCTTGCTGCATTGGTTTCCACTTTGGGAATAAACAGAAGCTTACACTGGAAAAGGTTTTATATTTGCCCCCAGCTTTTGCTGGTGGGTTCACAGCAATATCTGTGGAGGAGGAAGAGTTTTGTCCTTATCTACCTCAGTATAGGTAGATAATATCTTACTGAACAAAAGCCAGTCATCATCACCACATAGGAGAGGAAGAGTTGGTCAAAATAATGCATGTTGTATTTTGTTACTTGTTACTTCCTTTTGCTTGCTGCTAACTTGTTGAATAAAATGAGACGTGAATGTAGAGGAGCACCATTCATTTTGGATGCATGGTTAAAGGTCTGAAGAAGTTTATTGAGACTTTTGCTTCCTTTTTTGCCCACAATGGAGGAAGCATTTTCTTTTAGCCGTTAAATATCCTCTAGCCTGCAAGGGAAAGGAAACTTAATTTCAAGCTATAAGTGGTAGAGACTTTTCTATAACTGCATTTATTTTATGAAATAATCAGGATGTCCCTGACTCCTCTGACAGCGCAGGTGAGCTCCTAGATTTTGGCAAGGAAAGTTTCAGGATTTTCATAAAAGTTGCCAGCAGAAAATACCATGCTGTCAGAACATTAGAACTGAAAAACGGAAAGCTTTGTTAAGGGCAGAGGCAAATTTACTATCTTTATTTAGTCAATAACAAATATGTATTATGTATAAATAAATAGAATAAATGTGTTTATATGTGTAAAATTTCATATTTCAAAGAAACCCCTACAACTTAACTCTTTCAGACTGTGCTTATTGTTTCTTTTACTGAAATACCACCCACATCTATCTGCTTAGAAGCCCAAGGCTGACCAGTCTTCCATTTTGCTGTCTGCTGAGAACCAGACAACATAATTTCTGACCCTTTTTAGCAGACTTTTGTCTCCATTTAAGCAATACGGGGGCCATCCATAATTTTCAGTGCTTTATTTACTGCAGTTTCCTAGTTTGACTAACAACAGAGTCTTCCTCATTTTAGTGTCTTGTAAAACTCCCTGAATTCTTGGTTGCTTTTCTTTATTCCCACAGGATGTCTCATGGAAGTGAAATGTGGTGCTATCACTGGAAATGGAAGCTGCATCACTGTCTCTGCTTGTTTACCACATATGTTATATGCATGCAGCAAGCAGGTAAGTCAGCAATTTATCTTCTTGCATAGATAAATCATCCAGGAGCCAAAGTTTTAATGACCGAGGATTATGCTTATGTATGACTGAATTCTGTACAATACAACACTTTGATGAAAGTGATGCATTATGATCACTATTTGTGATTTTATAGCTTGGGTCCTGTGTTCTGCTACGGCTGAATTTTATTTTTGCCATTTTTACAGTTGTGCTGTTATTAATTGTTACTATTTTTTTCCTTTGAATTTCTTCTTTGAATTCTCTTATTTTGTTCTTTCTTTGTGCTTACCTTGTTAATGCCGCCCTCTTTTGAATTTCTTCTGGTTGTTGAAATTCTGTGCGTAATCATATAGTTCTTCCATTTTCCACAGTACTGTTTGTCCCTGCAGATTGTGTATTTAATAACCCTTCCCTGTAGTTCAAAGAGGTAAAATACCTGGAGTGTGCTCATTATTTTTAAAAGCTTTTATGACTCAAATAATAGAAACATTCCTCAGCAAAGTATATGCAAGTTATATGTAAGATAACTCTATGCTGTAAAGAACCGTCAGTTTAAACTTGACATCATCTTGATCTGTTGTGACACTTCAGCACAGCATAATGTAACATTCTGACTGTTTTCTTTAAACATTTGAAGGAGAGATTTCATTTAGTAAATGTCTTGTCCTGACCGCTGGAGTGCAAAGTATTTTAGGAGATCCAGCTGTTTTGCTGGAAAAAAAGGTATCTGGAGTTTTTTCTGGAGCATATGAAAATTTTGGAGTGGCTTGTGGTGCCCAGCTAATTCTGTATCAGATGGATATTTTTCCTTTGACAGGCTTGCCATTGGAAAAAGGATCGTTTATATTTAGAAAGGGCTTTTAACTTCTCTGGTAATTTTTTTTTCCTTTTTAAAAAAGTGCTTTTTTAATTTTTAAACCTACACTTTTTTTTTTTTTTTAGAGACAAAACAATGTTGTCACTGTGCAGTAGCACTCCCATATTCATATCACTTTAATAGGTGTTTTCCATTTCCATTAAGCTGTAGCCAGAAATGCATTTAGGATCTGCTCTCACCTGTGGCTCCACTGAGTGATGGATTTTGTGTCCTCCTGTTCCTGGTCCATACTTGATCTTGGGCCATGCTGCTGCCATTCTTAGCACAAAGTAAATCAGCAAAACCTCCTCTAATTTACATCTGCTGTGTGCTGTTACCAAATTTGCCAAAATTGTTATCCTTTGCTAATTCCTCTTCGTGACAGATAATTGATAACTGAAAGTGTAGGTAACACAGCAGCCTAAGCCCTCTGAGCCAGAAGGTCCCAGTCAGTGTGCTCTGAGGACAGAGAAAGCCAACCACAAACTCACCTGTGCATTCAGCTAATTGCACCATGGCCAGCTGTGCTGCTGCTGAACAAGTAAGGTCAAAAGCCCTGTGCCAAACTCCAGGATACACTTCTATAAAATCATATATGCCCCTGGCTAACCTCTTCAGCAATAAAATGATTGGTGCCATTGGATTGTAAAAGCAGCCAAAGTGTTCCAGTCTCAAGTGCATCCCTGTGGGGGCTTTTCCTTTCTTGCCTCCACAGGAATAGATTTGAAATCTTCAAAACTGTCAATAAATGGAAAAAATATTTCCCTGTTGGCCTGAATCAAGAGTAGATAAATAAGGTACACTGGAAGGGCCTAGGCTCAGTAGAAAGATGTTTGCTGTTCAGTAGTGAGAGAGATGATGGGTAGTCTGCTGTTGATACTCGACTGAAATGAAAATGAGACATTTACCTTTACAGGAGCCTGTCATTTGGCAGTACTTGCCTCTAGACCCTCAGGGTTCATATTTCTTTTTATGTTGATGTAAAAGCATAGGTTATGCTGCAAAATGGAATCCTTTCATCTGCCTTTTCTAATAGAGCAAGACAGACAAAGCGAGAAACACTGCTGCTCCTGCATTTTTTATTTCGTGTTCTTAAAAGGTATTGGTCACTTTGGCTGTGGATTCGTATGGTATTCATAATCACTCTGGCAGCTTAAGCTTGACTGAATTTACAGTAGAAATCTCATAAAAGCCTGACATTCATCCAGATTCTCTAGTGACCTGTAAGCTTAGAAAGCTATTGGTGCTTATTAAGCTTTGCCCAGAGGAGGTCACATACAAGCAAGGGATTAAGATCATCAGGTCCAGGTTTTATGGATTATTTAGGGGCTATTCAAAAGGATAAAGATATCAGTCACACTGTGACATGGAAAATGCAAAAAGTAATAATTTTATAGTTTAGTTTGAGGAAAACGACAGTACTGGGCCTGTTTTCAGAAACATAGCTTAGGAGAGGGATTACACAGCAGAAAACTTAGAACAGGAGTGAAATGGTCTGTGAAAAGAATATTCAGCCACAGATTGGTAAGGTCCTGACAAGCAGGTGCACAAGTGGAGTGCAGTTCAAAAGTATAGGTCTGGTATCTCAAAGGAATCAATGGATGGATTGTGACACTTGAAACAGAAAGAAATTATTAACACTGAAAAAAATGATAAAGATATAGCATTTACTTTAGTTAAGAACTCAGCAGCCATAAAGTTTGAGCACACTGACTTCAGGTTATGTGTTGTGGGTCAGGGGGAAGTTGCTGCACAGCTCAGTTAATAACTTGTCATAGTTCCGTTCCTGTACGAGGTAGATGTTCCTGATAGTCTTATTTGGGTCGTTTAGCTGTGCCTCAGTTTCCCTGTGATGGGTGTATGTCTCGCCAGTCTTCCTGTGAAAGGGCTGCATGGCAGCTGAGATGTGTGAATGGGGGTGTTTTAAACAGAATTAGTTAAATCTGCTTTTATAGGAGACTCAGATATTCCTAACTTTTTGTTTGTTTGTACATTTCATTCATTTCAGAGAGCCTGGGAGAGAACAAATGGAGTGAACAAAGTTCTAGAAAATGTAACTAATGAAGGCAGACAGAAAGAACTAAGATTTTTTGGTCTATAATAGACAAAAGAGGGAATGCATAAGAACTGAGAATATTTAAGGAGGTAGATGCAGTAGGAGGGATAGACTGATCTTTTCAAGTTGAAAGGGCAAAAAGAAATGGGCTTAAATTACAAGATAAATGAGGGGAGGACATCTCATCAAAAGGTTTAGATAGCAGTGAAACAGATGTCAAGAAAGACTGGGAAATCCCAGTCCCTGGAAATGTATAGTAATATCTACCAGAAATGTCTTAAATCTGCAGTCCTCTTTCCCCAGGGCTGAGAAATACATTATATTATTTCCAAACTTCCCTAATATCTATAGTTCCTTCTTAATCATTGTCCTGTAGAATCTCTTTTGGTTAAAAATCTGGGAAATGAGAAGACCCATTGGAAATTGCATGTCTTGGAATATGACAGTGCTTTTGCTGTGTCTAAGAAGTTATTTTGCTTTTTGTCCTGTCACAATGGCTTCAATTTGTCTGACATAAGGAAGCAGCAGTTCAGTATGGAAAGGAAAAATCGGTTGCTTCAGGTGTGTTTAACCTCATAAAAATGTTCAGTTTAGTCTCCCCCTTGCTTTTTTGCTTTTCTGCTGTCATAATAAAATGTCTATTGTTTCAATATTGTGCTGTCTTTTCAAGTTGTCTGTGCTCTCTCTGGTAACTCAGGAGCAGAACTGGAGTTTTCTCAGGGACCTTAAATGCAGATTGCAGTTTGCATAATTATTTTCCAGTCTAGTTATTGAGTGTCTTGTCAGCTCTGGACTTTCAGAGTTTTGAACACTTGAACATTTGAGGAGATGGCAACATCCTCATAAGAGTTTTCACCTTCTTATGTCATTAGTAGCCTCATAGTTACATAAGAGTCAATAAATATTTTAAGTTTTCACTGCTGTGCAACCATATTTAGTTTTATTCAGAATGTGAAAAATATTTATTTTAATAAAGCCATGAGGACATATATAATTCTTATTACACTATTTCTGCATTATGCCCCATGCTGATGTTACCACAAAATTCCTGTGGCTGTAGCTAATGCCAGAATGAACCTTTGTCCTTTGGTCATCCACCAGTAAAGTGCGCTGGTGTCGCATTTCCACATCCTCAGAGCAGTTTAGTCAATTCTTAGGAGCTCACTGAAGTGTAAATTTCAATTCTGTGGCAGCCCTGGAATCTTAATTTTAGTGGTGATTCAAAGCAAAATTTCTGTATTTAATTCATCAAGAAAAAATAATCTGAAGGCAGGTCCTTCACCCACATGTCTGATGATGATGATCCACAAGATCATCTTTGTCTGTTATGCTCCTTAACGACGTCTGTGTAGATAAAGGAGGGAATAAAGTCCTCCCTTGTTTATGGGAGGATTTCAGGGTGAATCTGTGGGTTCAGAAGCCTAATAAGAGATGGGAAGTCAGTATGGTGGGAAGTACTGCTCATGCCACCAGTGCTAGCAGCAAGAGTTAGTGACATGGTGAAAATGGATTGGGCTTTATCTGGCACAGCCAAGTCAGGAAGTGTGGTTTTTTCATCACAGATCTCAAGCTGCCTACCCCAGACAGGGGCCAAAGATCCTATCACTGGGCAAATGATGAAATGGTTGTCAGCACATTCCCTTATCTTCCTCCTTCTTACCATGTGCAGAACAAGAACCCAAGTGCCAAGGCATTAACCCAGTCCTCACATACAGCAGGGAGTGGTTTGGTAAAGTTGTTACTGGTGCTTTGTCAAACTCCTCTCATGGCATCCCAGGGGTGGATGGGTCTATTGCTGAGCAGGGTAAATGTGACTGATAGTTCTGTCCCTGACTCAGGCATGGAAATTCTTGTTTCTGAAAGTTATGGAAAACATCAGGAAATTTAAAAAGTTTGGAAAAAAATATTCAGTCTGGCAGTTTTTCCTTACAGAGGCATACATAAATCATGAGTAATTGAGAGATTAGTCAGAAGGAATCTATGTATTTAATGAATTGCTCCAAGGTTTTTTTTGTTCTTTCCTCTTTCACTGTCAGGGTTTTTTTAAAATATATTTTAATTTACCTTAAACAAAACATATCATAAGCTATCACTTTTATGTTCTGTTTAATGTCTAAATTTTTGCTGGCTTGAGGCATGTGTTTAGAATTTCTGTTCATACAAATCTTGCAGAGAAAAAGTTGCTAGTCGGCTTACTTGTATTTCCCCTAGTTGACAGTTTGTTAATATAAAAGTAAATTAC
Source organism: Haemorhous mexicanus (assembly GCF_027477595.1). Classification (NCBI taxonomy): domain Eukaryota; kingdom Metazoa; phylum Chordata; class Aves; order Passeriformes; family Fringillidae; genus Haemorhous; species Haemorhous mexicanus. The sequence goes on from NC_082343.1 coordinate 54,518,492, forward strand.
TGTTGAAATGAATTTCACAGGAACCTGCCTTTCATTACTTCTGTTTACTTCTTTTGGCTATAATCTTTTGATGGTGTTGATAATTCTTTTCCTTTCCTTAAATGTTTCAACCCCTTTGCATTAACCATGACAATACTGCCTTAATAAAAGCACAGTGATTTTCCCCCTCCTCTGATATGCCCTCGCAGCCGAACCCATATGGAATGTGCTCAGGCATTCCTAAGCTGACTACGACCTCATTCTGCAGGGTCTCTGCACTCCTTTATTGGAACAAAGGCTAAATAATGTACCTCTCTATAAACAGTATACCTTCAAAGAAAGAGCAACCTGTCACAGAAAGTCCAGTCTTTACAACCTACAGTATTTTACAATCTGTTTATAAATTATTTTTGCCTCATTTTCTCTGTTCACTGTTAGAAATTAGAAAACATAGCCAAGAGAAGCTTGAATATTTGTCAATACTATTTATCACAACACATAACAAAAGCACCTACCTTAGCAGTATATCCAAAAATAGGCTCAAGATGACTTGTGGCCATCTGGACTGTGCTTTACAAAAGGCTGCCCTGATGGAGGTTATTAGGTGGAAAAAATTTTTTTTTTTTTGGTATTTGTCACTGCTCTCAATAAAGTGGATGAAAATTTTAGAACAATGTGTGTTTCTGTCTTATTAAAAAACTGAGTCTTTGTGTATGCCACTTTTTTCCTCCTGTGGATTTCTAATGTGAGAAGCACTCTATTGTGAAGGTACAAGAAATAGAAGTTTTCCAGGTAAAAGTCCCTAACATACAAGTCTAGCAATTGTGTGCTGTGCATTTCAATAGGTATCACTGTTAATACTGTGTAATTAAATTGGTTGATTTAATATCCCGATGGACTTCTTAGAAGTGAGTAATTACCACAGTAAAGTCAACATTTCTCAATTAATCAGAAGGGCTGATCTTGCAGATTTTAGATGCCTTTTTTAATGTCCATGATTACTTTTGCTTGAACATAGTATTTGTTTGCTTAGTGAGATAGCTTAAGCTTTTTCCACAAGGTGTAACATGTAATGCTTACTAGATCAAGGCCTCAGTTATCACTTTCTGATAAAGAAATGTTAAAATTTGCATTTTCACACAACCACGATACAGTGATGTCTGAGATAGATAGACAATACTAAAATGAAGAAAAACATATATGATGCTTATTTTTCAAGAATCTGGAAAAAAAATGAGGGAATTGTGACTGTGTATGAAAAACATCTGCTTACATTATTCACGTGTACTGTTTCTGAATTTCTTTCTCTCATCATGGAAGAGAAAATTATCTCTGCTGTGGGAGGAAAAGAAAATATTTTAGCTATTGACTGTGAACTTTTTCTACAGAGTTAACAAAAATATTAAAGTAATAATGAAAAGTTACTTTGGAGAAGTACATCCCTTGCTGTGATACGTTGAACCAAAACTACTTTTCCTGCCCTAGATATGATAATACAATTTATTTTAATAAAGCCATGAGGACATCTATAATTCTATAAGCATGCATATCAAGGGAAGGGAGGGTTTCCAGAAACTCCTCTTGTTTTGTCTGGGTTCAGTGCTTGTTGGTCTGCTCAGTTCCTGTAAATTACAGACTAAGCTCTAACTCTTGCTGCAATGCAGGAAAATTAAGAGTCTAATTCAGAGTTAGAAGTCTGCCTATGTAGTCTGGCCTCCAGATATCTTTCACATAAGTCAATTTTAATTGCTGTCTCTAAAAAGATCAAGCCACTTTCCATTCTAAACCCAACTCCACTCCTGTATTTTTGGTACCACTATGAACTTCTGCTCTTTTTTTTTATGATCTTTCATGTTGTAGGTTTTGTGGAGTTTTTTGGTTTATTTTTTTCCCCTATTGTCTGGGGCTACAGCTGCTTGAACAGTATGTTAACTGTTTTCAATTTGTTAGTTGGAATCAATTTTGCTAATTGTTCTCAAGATTTCAGCTCCCAAAGATATTCACCAATTCCCATTCTGTAAATTTCCTTTTCAGTAATTTCTGAACATCTTTTCTGTTATTTACTGGTTTGTCCAAATTCCAGTGTAGCAAATAGTCAGTTTTGACAATAGAGGCCACCACAGTGGTAACTCAGATTGCATAATCCTCTAAAACTACTGCTGTGTTAATTAAGATGGTAAGACAGTTAATATTGTATGGAAGTGTCAGCATGGCATATTTTCAGAGAAATTAATGTTTGAAAAGTTCTTCTAGACTGAAAAAGTGTGTATTGGAAAATAATTTACTCAAGAGTAACAAAAATTTCCTATTTTTGCAACCATTTTTCTTTTGGATTTCTCCAAAGCAGGCCAACTATCTCCCTGTACAGTTTTTTTCCAGAGCTAAATATCTGCAAGAGCTTGCAGGGTAGATCCATGAGAAGATTGTCACACAGCTAATGTAATTTTTGAAAGGCTACAATGCAATCAGATTTTTTTCTAGTTCCAGCTTTTTTCACTCATGAATATGCTTCTTAATGGGTGTCAGACAGAGAGCTGCAACTCCCTGTCTCAAACAGAGTTTGTTTTGTTCAGATGCTTGCTCTGGCTTCTCAGAGCTCTTTTAATTAAGAACTGTGCAGTGACAAATCCATACTATGAAACTGAAGGCATTTTTTAATCAGAACTTGCTTTTTAGGTGGAGGGAAAGACCTCATGGTTGAAGTTATCACAGAGGCATTTGTACAAGTGACCCAGTCCTCTGTGACTTCTTTTTTAAGTGTGAGGGCAACTGTTTTTTCTCATTGACTTGAATTTACAGGAGAAGTCTATAAATGGGTTTAAATTTTGAATATTTTTTTCTTCTTCTGGTTCTGTCTAAATATCTTCCATATCCAAAGTGTGATAGTCACATATTATACTACATTTTATAGAAACTGAAAGTGTACAAAGAATCCTGAAATCACTTGTCTGATGAGTTGTTAAAAGTACAGAAAGGAACAGTAGTGTGTCTTTTGCAATGAAATCTAAAATAACTGAGAGATTTAATTCTGGGTATGGGTGCCCACCCACCCAATATTTTGAATAGCAAATCGGCCAAATGGTGTTAACTTATCTGGGGTTTTAACTTTGGTTTAAAGAACCATTATATTTCATGCATGTATGTAATATACACACAAAAATAAAAGGGCAAAATACTGGTGTTGAAGAACTACATCATTTGTACGATGGGTGAGAAGTTGTGGGGTTTTAAAAAAAATTGTTTGACTGATAAAGAGACTTAAAGGAAGCGTAACAGTACCCATGATGGGCCCCCTCCTTCACATGGGTAAGCCTGGTACATCAGATGTGCACTAGCTGTTCTGGTTACAGTTAATTATAGAACTGCTTTATAAAGCACTTTTTTTTCTTTGATCAGTCAGATTTTGGCAGTATACCATTTCTGTAATATCTAGTATTTTGATCATATTTTAAGTTGGCTGTGCTTCTGCTAAAATCTTGCCATTGGAACTGGCAAAGAGATTGTATGTTAGAAATGCCACCAGTCAGGCCTTCCCTCTGTCTGTCTCTGCACGTAAGGAATTGCTCCACTGTTGAGTGATTATTTCACTACTATACAAATGAATTGCATTTAACCCTTCTTCATTCCTGGAAAAGTCTCTGAGGAACTCAAAAAGGCAGAAGTAGCATGGGTAGAATAATAAATTTCTCTTTCCAGTGGCACATGGCAACCAAAGGCTACTACTGAGGATTAAAAAGGCAAACATCTTTCTATGTATACACTCCCCCTCTCTAATAAAATATACACATATTTTTCATGTGGGTAATACCAAATGACAAGTTTCTTAATCTCTGGCCAAGAGATCTAGCAACTTAAAAGTTACCTGCAAATAATATCTGGTTTAGTTTTGGGTGGGTTTCTTTCCTTGTTTATTGGCAATGTTGATGTATGTGATACAAGTATTCTGTTTTAGACAACTCCTGTGCTTACTGACTCCTTTTCCTATTATCTTCAACAAAAGTATTTGAAGTTGTTCTTTTTTTTAGAGCTTAACAAAATTGAATTACTGGCTATTTAATCATAGAATCAATAGCTGAACTCAAAATCTTAGGGAAAAAATGCTTGGCTGCATAAATCTTTTCTGAATAGCACATCATAGCAATGGAATGTAGCAGATGCCAGAAATGTAGCTGAGAAGAGTCCAGTTTTTAAAGCTATTGTTTTCACAGCATTTATCTTGCCTTAACATCCTAATAATTTTTCTGGTGTAATAAGTATTCTGAATCTTAAGGAGAAAATTACAACATTAATTTAAAAAATTTGCCATGCTCTCTTAAAAGCATTAATTTTCTTAAATATGTATTCTTTTCAAGAAAGTAAAGGAAAATAACTTACTAATAATATGATTGAGAAAATAATGACATAATTTCATAGAAAGTCTGTGCAGTGCTTTTTTATGCTTAGGAGTGGGGAAATTGAGACAAATCCGCTTTAATCTTAAAGTTGTCTTTTGCACAACTTCTTGACTAAAATATAAGGAAATTCTTAAGTGGATGTCCAGCTCTGTATGTTCTGGTGGTTCCTCCATGGTTGGGTAACATTCGTTTTACTGTGTCCCACCAAACTCAGTGCAGGTTTTACAGCCCTTGAATAAGAGCAGGGTGACATCACTGTGGAGCTCTTTGGAAAACCCCTCCCCAAAAGTCCAAACAGAAACTATGTGGAAGTTAGTGCCTTGGCCAAGCAGTGCTCCTGTGTCAGAGGAAGCCAAAGTTCTGCCCCATGGCTTTACAAGGTTTAATTTGCATGGTGCTGCATCACTGCTCAGTGTTCAGAAAGGAAAAAGGCTTAAAGAAGGAAAGAAGAGTTGCTGTGTACACTTGGCAATGATTATATGTTGTAACTTGTGGGTTTTGTCTGCAGATTACTGTGATCTCACCCAGTGAAATGGAAGAGATTTTTGTATTCTGCTTTTTGTCTGCATAATCCCCATGTCATGTGAATCCTTTCTTAGTACTTAAGAATTGACTTGAACACCAGAAAAAAATTCAGATGCACAAACTCTTCTGGAAGGATTGAGACTGAAAGACTTTTTCTTCCAGCACTGTTCCTGCTTTTTTGGGGGACATGGTACCATTTGTGGGAGTCAGAGCACCTCAGATTCCCTGAGATTCAGTGTTAAATGAATATTCTCAGCACTCTCAAAAACTGAGTTTTTCCTGAGCCAAGGAGAAACCAGTGGCTTCGCTCTATCACTCTCTTTTTCACCTAGGTTTAATACATCAGTTTGGTGATTGCTCAGTAACTGTCCGAGTCAGTTAAAATATCGTAAGAATCCAGACATCCACTCTGGTTTTTAATCCTAATGCACAGAGGAAAGCTTTGTTTTTCCTTTTGAAGTGAATTGTTTTTGGTTATAGTGACATGATTTTTTCAGCTTTCCTCTTATTTTACTTAAGTGTTTCTAGTGAGAAGACAGCTCAGCCTGGACAGAGTTTTAATCTTTAGGGTGAGGTCTACAATGCTTTTTATCTTAATCAGCTACTGTGTTTATTCACTTGAAAAATGTGAAAATCCAAAGAAACATCTTTTATTAGCAGGGATCAAGCCAGACTTAAAAAAAGAAAAAAAGGAAAATCAGGTCTATTAGCAATTTGTGGTATTTCACATTAGATTTTGATTAGTTTCCCTTTGCAGAATTCAATATAAGAAATGATACAAGGACAGCAGATCTGAAAAATAATGCTATATGCTGTAATAACAAAAAGGTCTTATACTAGAATCTGGTCATCAAAATGTGACCATCGTGAGTCACAGACATAAATTACTTAATAGCAGTTGATAAAACTTTTTTTTTCTTGCCAGGAAGCTCTTTCTGCCAGGAAGTTCTTTATACTTTGTCATAATTTAATTCTCTTCATGTTTGTGGTTCAGTTTTTATCCTGGTCTCACAACAGTCCCTGTTTATTCCTCTTACATCATTCCTCATAGTAATTGTGGTGTCAGTGTGTTAACTTAGAAGTGTGTCTACAAATACTGATGGTAACAAATATGACAGTCAAATGCTGTGCAAGTAGACTTTGTGTGGCTGAGGTGCTGTATACATTCAGGAACCAGTTACTTGGGAAGCAGGGAGATGTTCTGCACTATTATCCAGCACTGTTGGGCTATACTTACCAATTTGTCAACAATTATGAAAACCACCGAAGACCAATATGCCCAGTCTAAACACTGATCTGGGAAATACATTCCCTTATGGACCTTTCTTGGGGTTATGCTATGTATTACATATGAAGCCTTTAGTAAGATTAACAATTTGCCTGTCATGTTTTAAAGCTATAATGCAACTCAAAGAGGATTACCCACCTGAATTCATAAGATAAATATTAAATAATAATAATAATGGTGGTATTTTATTACTTTTCTCCATGTAATATGAGCTTTCTTAAGTAAACAAGTAGTAGTTGGCATTATTACTGCTGGAGATGGTCTGGAGGTAGCATCTGCCATTACCCTGTGCTTGTGTCCTGCCATAAATAAAGCTACTTGTTCTTTGATGTTACTTTAAAATATGCAACTACTATAAATTATAAAAATTACTGATAAATGATCCTAGAACATTTTATGTTTATGATACAACTTAAACTTTACCTGAAGCACATGTTGAACTAACATTTTGTATAAGTTTAAGGACAAAAGGCCATAGGGAAACATGGTATTATGTTTATTTGGATTGTGCAGGTGGATCTCCTGTGTGCGCTGACAGATTTGTAAATCCAGCCTCAGAGCACAAAGACTTTGTCCACGCTTTAAGTAAATTTTGTTATTGAGTATAGGCTGCTTTGATCATGGAAAAATATATCTTATGAGACTTGAATGAATAATGGCTTTCATTGTGAGCACCTCTTTATCAGCAGCAATAAGAGAGGTTTGAGTAAATATCCAGGCTCCCAACTATAGGTGGGTAATGCCATATCCTTGTAATCTGTCTTTTCTAATTATGACACAGTGTGTTTATTTCTGAAATGCCACGTGCTATTAAATGGCTCTTACTTGTCTGTTACTGCTTTAAAGTAACGCAACCTTTTAATCACACCAGTTCTGACAAAGAGTAAGACATTCATCTGTTTTTATTTTGCAATAATTTCCTGTCTTATGTGGAGGCATGGAAAAGCTTGGGATTCAACCAGTGAAATAGAGAATTATAATCTAGAATCAGCAGTTGCTAGTTTAGTTGATATGTCAAAAACCTGTGTGGTAGACCAGCGGGGAAGGTTTCCTTTGATTGTCACACATGTGTAGTTTTCAAATTTGACTTATTGTAAATAATAGAATAAAACTTTAGTAAGAAAATAGATACAAGAAAGTAGTAAGTCTAGAAAGCTGTCAACTCAGTAATTAGGAAATAACATACTTGAAGGATTCAGCTTGCCTATGGATTTTTCTATTTTCACATCCGTGGTGATCATGCAGGGTGTAATACAAAGCCACCTGCTTTTTGTGTCTGGCCATTAGTTTTGTACAAAGTAGACATGCCAGAAGGCTGAAAACAAATATGGTTTTTAAGGTCTTTGCCTAAAGTGTGGCCAGAGGTGAAATATGTACGCTGAATGAGGAACTGGATTACAAAGAGATCTCATGGCAAGGGTGGCTGAAGGCTGTGCTAGAAAACTGAATTCTGTCTCTATTTTCTGTTATGGGTGGCCCAGCAAATTAATTTCATGCCTGTCTTTAATGTGTCTCAGTTTCTGTCACTAATTTAAACCTATAGAACGATTTGCATCTCTGATTGCAGCTGAGGTGAATAGGAACTGTCTTTGAATATATAAACATCTATATAGTGCTGCAGATCACAAGTAAGTTAGATCTTGCATGTCTGAGACACCTAACATCAGAAGGTTTTTCTGAACTTGATATTCCCCAGATATACTTCTGTAAAATGAGTTTAAGAATACTTCTTCCATCACAGCCATATTGTAAGTTTTTTTAATAAAACAACTGTTGGAGAAAGGTTCAGATGTTACACTAATGAACACCACAGAAGAGCTCATGAGGAAGTCAGTGATAATGCCTCAGGAGAGAACTGGAATCGCTTCAAGGTTGAGGGTAACACATCGAAGAACAGAAGTAAAGCAGGATACTGCAAAGTTGCTTGTTTCATGGGGTTTGTCCTTCCTGTGCACTGAATGGGATCCTGCAAAAACAGTAGTATGTGATTATGTAATTGAAGATTTTTTTTCAATTATCTGTGCACAAGGGCCAGAGGAAGGTTAACTCTGGCATTTCCTAACTTCAGTTGTCCTTGATTGTGCAACCCTAATGGTGTCTGTTTCTGGGAGGGGTTTATATTGTTGAGATGTCTGTGTATGTGTAGATAAAACTATAATTACTCTTAGAGATATTTAGTTAGAATTCTAATGTATCCCCTATGAAGAGCAGAAAGTCCTCTTAACAAAATGTAACTTACTTATTTTTCTTGTTTCATGCATTCCCACTTAATCAAGATGTTCTCCACTATATTTTTGTGACATTTTAAGGAAGCTGAATATGACAGTGATTGGAGTAATCAAACTATTTCTCTGTGAAGCAATTTGCTTAGGACTAGAACTTCCTTTTTCATTTAATTATTTATTGCAGCCTTTGAATTATCCAGCAGTTAAAACAACTGCAGCCTGGTTCGGTACAACCTAGCTAACCCCAAAACACAGTATTTCATAATAAAAATGAAAAAAGGAACAGAGAGATATTTTATTGTCGTATTTCCAGCATGCTTCTAACATTTGAAAGATTTTTTTTTCACTTCATTTTTGTATTCTGTGTATAACTTCAGGACTTCAGGGGAATTTCCGGTTACACACTTAAAAAATATGATTTCTTCATCTTCTCGGATATTTTCTCCAGGGTGATGAATAGGTACAGTTTGGTTGGGGCTGGGGGGGGGAGGTTTAGCTTGCTAGTATGCTTTTGTGTTTGTTTGTTTTTAAGACAATGTAATTTTAGTTTATTGGTGATTGGTTTGTGTAGTCCTGTGGGAAATAGGAAACAAAACACTTGGCATTAGGAACAGCGGATTCAATGATTCTCTTAGTAAAAGAGTGACAAGAGAATATCTGTCTAGGGAAAAGATGTTAAGGCTTTTACTTCTGCAGTGTTAGTTTCTGAAGGAGCACCTGGGGAGTGTTTTATTCTGGATAAGCAGGTTCAGTGTGGACTGAGGTTTCAGGGGAGGTGGCATTTTTCTAGGAAATGGGGTTCTCTGAAATGCATACAATCTTTCTGGGTATCTGTGTTAATGGCAGAGTGCCCAGAGCTTTGTGGAGAGATTCCTACTTCTTCAGCAATAAATAAAGTAAATAAAGAAATACAGTTAGGATATCTTTGATGTTAAGATAGTCTGTTAGATGAAAGACTGGAACTGGCATGCAGTGCCAAGCACCCCCTGCTTCCTTAGTGCCTTTGGTGCCAACATCCTCAGAAAGATCAAGAATCCTAATCCTTAAAACAGCAGATTGAAAAAGGATTTCCTTTAGAGCTGAGGTTGTTTTTCTTACTCTCCAGACATGTAACTAGTCGTAAGACAAATGAGTCTTCTAGAAATTATGAAATTTCTAATAAGTGTGTCAGTTTTCAGATTACAGATTGTATGAAATAATTTTTTCCTATAACCGTGGACAAAGTCTTGATATCCATCTGCCCTTGGAAAAGTTGTAGGTCTGTTACTTTAAGATGGGGCCAAGCCAGCCCAGTGTTCATATCTGGGCATCTGGAATAGAAGAGTTAAAGCAAAGCCTGTGTACTTGATACTTTTCCTCAAAACTCCCAATCTTCAACTCTTTCCATTTTGGGAATGAAAATCTAACTGAGGCTGGCGTGGCTTGTCTGTTTGGTCTGCAGTGGATTTCTGCCAGCTAGTTGCCCACTCCCTGTGAACTCACACATCCACAGTTGTCCTCAGGCAGGGAGTGCCAAGTGTCCATTTCCTGCTGTGTGGAGAACCACTTGTTCTCCTAACTTTGAACCTGGCTTCTATTACAAAGGGTCACTAAGTGATGACAGTGAGCAGGTACTCTTTATCTCTCTTTTCCCTGTCACTTACAGACCTTTTGTAGACCTTTGTCTGTTCTCCATTACATTGTCTCTTTCCCAGCTTGAGAGTACCTGGCTACTCCCTCTTTTGCCCTGGCCATCTCCACCCAGGACTCACACCCATGCATCCTCTTCCCTGTGGCCCAACAGCTTCATAAAACCCAGGCTGGGACATCCACATGTGCCCTGGGCTGTCACTGGCTGGGAGCAGCAGGAGCTCGGTTGCCCACGATGGAGGAGGATCTGGAAGCCAGGCTGACCCCAGCACAGACAGGGTCCTCACTGGCTGGATGCAGTCTCAGCATGTCTGGGTTGGGTTAATAGACAGGCTGAGGTGAAGAAGCAGGTCCAAGGTGCATCCAGAGAGTTTTGTTAGGAGCAGCCAGAGACAAAGGCCAGAGACAGATACACCTACAGCATGTGTCCAGCAAGAACTGAAAGCCAATTAAGGGCTTTTAGTGCACTCAGGGCACTGTCAAGCTTATCTATGTAGAATTTTATTTGTCATTTTATTGCCTAGTCCCTCTGTCTTATAGGAGACTCATTTTTCTCTTCTTTACAGCTTGCCTTCAAGGTATCTACTGTCTGGAGCAGCTTTCTATCATCAGCAAACTTTGTCTGTACTCCTCTACTGCTTTTCCAGATACTTTCTGGATACACTAATTAGTGTGGATTCCAACAAAGACCCCTGTGGGACTCTGCTGGTGGTTTTTTTGTGTTTTTTACACCTTCCCATTTGCGCCAATGCCCTACTTCTTAGCCAGTTACTCTTCCGTGCCAAAACTTTGCTTTTTAAACAATGGCTTCTTAATGGCTCTTAAAGCTTATGGTGAAAGTCTTTGCCAGAAATCTTCTGGATATCCAAGGGAAATATGTACAATTGGGTTGTATTAGCCCACATGGCACAACTGAAGCCTGCAGAGAGCTCCAAGAAGTTTATAAGACAAAATGTCACTTTACAGAAGTCATGTTGACTCCCCAAATAGATTTTATTTATCCAGGTGTCCACTAATTCTAGCATTTCTTGTACCACAGATCCTTTGTGGTAGCCAAGGCACTGGACTGGTCAGAGGGAAAAATTGTGGTAAGCTGGTTTTACTTGACTGCCTGTTACCAGCACTCTGTACAGGTGTTAACATTATTAGAAAATCTTTAGGATGTATGACTTGTAATTACACTCCTGGTGCAGTGCTCTAGACTAAGACTGCATCTGGTAAAAATGGGCCCGAAAATAATAACATGTGTTTGATCATGTTGACAAGCAGTGGAAAGGACTGAGCGGTACTTCAGGTCCTCTATTAAAATGTAATGAAAGCTTCAAGCAGCTCACTTGAGTGGTAATTCCTCACAACTGTGAGCGTTAGCAGAACAACCTTTTCAGTTGCAACAAATATCTAGACCACCCTCTCACACCCTGTTAAAAGTGTCAAATGGCTGTTTTTCCCTCAGACTGTGAAGGGGACAAAAGTGCAATCACTGCAGAAGGAATGGATTCATTTCTTCTTTCTTCTGAAATGCAGAAGAGACAGAAAGAAACTGTGATGCAGAAGGAACTGAGATAGTCTGTAATGCACTATATATGCTATAAGTTCTTTCTCACAAATGAGGGAACTAACCTGTTATTCTGCACAGTGCAGATCTGGTAGCCATAGGACTAATGGTCCTACCTCTCCCTAAAAGGACAGGAGCACTTCAGCATATCCTCGGATCAGCTCAGATATATGGTCACATAGATTATTTCTTACTGGTGGGCAGTTCAGCAATCAGCTGGTTCTGACACCAGAGGTTTTTAGACTCCTCTGTTTGAAAGACCATGCGGATGTGAGCTCTAAGCAGAAGATAACACTGTTGTGCTAGTTTTGGTTTTTTAGTGATCCAAATGGCAAGAAACTTCTGATGCTGTTACTTCCTGTAAAGTAATTGCTTTCTCAGAACAGGGCAGCTTGTTACTTGCAAATGAAGTAGCAACATTTTCATGTGCAGAGAAAACCTGAATTGGCTTAAAGGAGATTTAACTATGAGACAAAATAAAGTTAAATATTTGTACACTGGAAATGGGATTTTTATTGTCATCATTTTTCATGAAATAATAACATTTCACATTGCATCTGTGCTAAGAGTCACAGATTACAACCATAATGCAATGATTTCCTATTATAGCTGCAGCTTTGGCTTTTAAAATGAAACTGGACCTTCGGTTAGTGTCGAGGATACAGTCCTTGGAGAAAGACAATCTTCAGGCAGAGCAGAGTTGCTTTGAGCAGAATTCTGCTGTGGGTAGCAGATCTGCTGTAGTCCTGCTACATAAGGTGTAGGGTTACCTTGTTGCTGTTAGGGAAGGGATGTGAACATATGGTTCATACTTTTATCATCTTGTAGTGACAAAAGCAGTAGGTGCTGCCAGGTTGGCTTTCCAGAGCTCTGGTGATAACTCTGCTTCATGCCTGAATCACTCAGCCCACTCTGTCCCTTATACTCTGCTGAAGTGCCTTCCTCACAACCCTTTTTCTACAAACAGGCAAAGACCATTCTTAACCTATTGATAAGGTTTGAAGGTAAGCATGGTGGCATTTATTTTTGTTGATTTATCCTACTTGGAAGGTTTTGTATGATCAGCTCTTTTAGGCTGAATTATTTCTATTTTTTCCTCTTTTATTATTTTGCGTTTGTTTAATCATTTGTCTCAGAGGTAGCACTTGCGTAGAGTCAGGAAGCTTGAAAGAAAAGGTGTGATTCTCTGTCTAGTTATAAACGAACTCACTTCTGGCAAATGTTTGCAAGTCATAGTTGGTGAAGAATCTAGGAGTTGCCTGATTACTTACAAAGAACCCTCTGCCATTTCCATAACTAAAAACTGCTTAAAATTGCTGCAGGCACTACACTGTAGTTACGTTGAGAGTTCAGCCTGGAGCAGACTTACCAGACGATCTGACAAGAGTTGTAAGACTGCCACCAGTACTACCCCGTAGTGCAGTGTTGTATCTTCAGTGGTGGAACAGTGACCACAGTTTCAGAGGCATTTAGACCAGGCTGACATCACCTTTTTGTTTATATGGCCTTGCAGACATGCAGGTGGTACCAGAGTGGTTCTGTTGGAAGGAACGCATTCCAGCCAACCATTAAGAACTGCTCTGCAGCTTTCACAACTGGTCCAGGCTGAAGAAAATATGCAAGCAGTTACCATCAGAGCTATTATAAGAACTTTTCCTTCATGTAGTTGTTGCAGCCTGATCATAATGACTCAATTACCACATGCTACAAAATGTTGTAATTGCTGTTAGTCCTGCATACTGTCAGAGCCTGTTTTGGCTGTTCTGGCTGAATAGTTTTGAGTCTGACTACAGGAGGTGATCTGAACTACCTGGATGGAGAAAAGCCAGCAGTCATGAGAGTCACAGGAGAGCTGTCTAGCACACCCAAAAGCTTTTCATACTACAAATGGATCTCCAGCACTCTGTCTCACCGCAGAATGTGCTGCATAATAACACTTAAGAAAACTACAAAGAGAAAGAAGATATCAGAGTTACTGGAAAGCTATTTGGATGAGGAATTGAGTTGCTGTTATTAAATAAAATTGATTTTTCTCCCCAAAAATCTATTCTTGTTGAAACTTGAAGGTGTAATAATTTTAAAGAAAAGCAACAGGACAATAATTCTGGCTTAAGTGTTTTAATGATGGAGGAAAAAATTGCTCTGAAAAATTAAAGCAAAATTTTAAACAAAAAAGGTTTTCTAAACGTTTTTAAGGCAATAACAAATATTTTGACACTTATCAGAACTTTGCAGAATATTTTTTGAAGGAGATTTCTTTTTTCCCTTTTTTTTTCCTGAAAAAAAAAGCCTTCCCATCTAATTATTCCTCTACTACTTATTTTCAGAAGGCTGATTACACCTATCATTTTTTAATTTTTTCAGTTATTCTTTGCTGCACCAAATTCATGTCTGGATCAGCTGACCAGGTATAAGGTTCATATTAAGCTTAACACTTGCAGGTATTAAAACATTTCTCAGCTTCTCCATGCCCACTGTGGGAGAGATGTACTGAAACTATCCTGAACCACACTGAAGAGTTCCCTGTTGGTTTGCACGCACTGCTCAGCAACTTTTGCTGAAAAACTTGCAATGATTGATGCTAGTGCCAACCACACAGATACTAAAATAGAATTAATAGATTTCATAAGAACTAGAAGATCTGGAATAGCCTGTCGCTTAAGGAAGTAGGTACAATAAATTTTTAACTCCAGACCAGAAGCAGTTTTGCAGACCTCGGCACTAGGGTCAACTGGAGTAATGAGAATAAGAAGGAATACTTTCCCTAAGGAGCTCTTTCTATTGACTGTAGCTTAATTGACCTAACAGCTGAGAGTCCTTAATAGCAAAACCCTGAAGAGAGCAATCAGTAAGTTTTATTGACTGAACTTCTGACCAAAGTCAGATGACCTGCCTAAAAATTCTGCCTTTCTTGCCATGGGAGTCTACCATAGTTCTGGGCTTAGTCACTGGCTTTTGTGGAAGAAATAATGCTATTACAGGACAATAGCAAGGTGGATTTAGATGAACATGACTGTAGAGTAAAATGACTATTTGGTTATGCACATACATAGTGTGAAAGGAATTTTTCGATTTTTCTTTTCCATAGAAATTAGTCACCATGGTCAGGTTGAAATGCAAGACTTCCTTCATTTCCTGTTTATACAGGGTTTATCCTTTTTACTCTGTGCTTCTTGCTCGTGGTTTTCGACTCTTTCTCCTTGTTCCTCTGTGCTTTGACAGCCTGTCCATCTTAGTTCTCCTACAGCCATGGTGTTGGACTAATTTCTGCAGAGCTGTTATGAAATCACTCATGACTCATTCTTCTCTTGCTTCCATGAGTAAAATATGCCCTCTAAAAAAAAATTTCATGGTATGGCAAGGAACACTTACCAACTTGTTAAGTATGCTGAGCTGTGTTTAAGCAGGTCTATAAAACGAGTTCCAACCTACACAGTGCAGCCTTACTATGCTTCTTCCTAATTCCTATCAGGACATAGTATATCATATTCAGAAGGAAACACTATTGGGAGACAGGGAGAGTCAGATACAGCCCTCACTTTTTCCCCCCACTAGGGAAGACAGTCTGCTTTTGTCCGTACCATGATGTGATGACTTAGCAAGTAAAGTGGTGTTTTGCTGTGGTCTTTTCAATGTCTCTAGTTTTCCTTTTGGGACTCTGTGTTAGACCAAAACTCCCTAAACAACAGTTATACGTTTTTAGACCACATCTTGCCTTTTCTGACACCACCTTTATAATGGTAACACATTGCCCCAAAGAGGCCTTGTACTAATGTTTTTCTTTCCCTCTATAAAAATTCTGCGATCTGCTTCACTATCTTACAGTTTTTATTACTTCCTGCATTCAAATAAATGTTAGAGGGACACAGGGCACTGATGTTGGAACAATTTTTCAGATTACTTCTTGTTTCTGCAGATTTTTTCTTCATTGTATATCCCTGGTAGGGACCACCTTGAATAAAGATTCAAAGCTAATACTGTAGGTTTATTAATGCAAAGGACTAAGAGCAGCTTTCTCCACTCTGTTGGAAGCTGTTTTCTGTCAGATATTGTAGTCACTCATAGGTAGTATGCTTTCCATATAAAAACTTGCTAAACCCATTCTTTAGATGTGTGTCAGGATCATAAGGTCAGTAATTTGTTTCAATGATAGAAACTATGTAGTACCGGCACTCAGGTCATTTGATGAGGTTTTGTTATTGTCAATTATTTTTGTTCATGTTTGAGTCTAAAGGCTGTGGTCCAAATCCTGCTGCGAGAGCATTCCTATTGAGTTTTGAATGAAGCATAAAACTAGATGGTCTGGGCAAGGATGATGAAACAAGAAAAGCTTTAATAAACATTAAATGTTGAACTAAAATAAAGAGAATTAGATGTATTTGATGTGTTACTTGTTTAATATGTTTTAACAAACCTGCTTCTTCAAAACTTTTAAACTTATTGCCCCTAATTCCTATTTTTAAGTGTTCCTCTGCACTTCTGATAAAATGCCTAAAATATCTAGGTGAACAACAGTGAGTGGTGTTCATGGTAACCTTCTACTTGACAGTCTGATAGGATGCAGATGTGGGAGATAGCCACTGTTCCCACCACTCTCCTCAGACCACTTTTGAACACTGCATTGATATGCTTCAATAGTCCCAGAAGTAAATCTTCAATGCAGGGAAGTGGTCACTGAGATAAACACTAAAAGAGAGGAGATAGAAGTCATGGATGGGTTCATTTATGAACTCAGGTTTACAGTTTGAAGTTTAATAGTTTACACAGCAAGTGTGTGCAAATTAGGCCAAAAAAAAAAAATTAGAACCCCAAGAACACTGCTTTATTCTATTCTTGCAGGAGGTGAGTTTAAACACCTTGCAGCTCTGCTTGGTGCATTTTGAAGAGTCATACTGCTAACAACATGGCATGTACCATAGCAATGGGCATATGCTTTTTATTTTGCTGCATTTTTATTAATTGTCACACATGGCAAATTTCTGTTAATCACTTAATTCTGTAACACTGAGATATTTCTCTCAGATTCTCCTCCAGACCTTTCAGTTAACTCTTCATAATCATCAACCTGTGGTCATGAGTAAAAATATACTTACTTTTGACTGTTTGCTTCTTAGTTTTGTTATTGACAGTTATTGCCAAGTAAATCTACATTCAGGAGACAAAATCCCCTCCCTCTTAAAGAGAAGTAGGCTTATACTTTCCATGCTGTTATGTTTCTGTCTTTGGGCTTGCACTATTGTTTGTTCAAATGATAGCTCAAAAATTACAATATTGCAAAATTGTTAAAATTTTCAGTATCTGCAGAATCAGAGTAATCATGCTTAAAAACTATAGTAAAAGGCAAGTAATGGGAATTACTTAAGAAGTGGGAATTCTAAGCTCTCTTGGAACTTCAGAGTCAGATTTTCAATATTAGAATTTGATTAGTGTCTCTTCAATATTTACTCCTTTTATTAGGTCTAGTTTAGTTTTGATCTCTGCCAGGCTTCATAACTGGAAGACCCAGGGCTTGTTATCCTGAAGGAGTAAATCTTTGTGGGTTTGAGAATTTCCGCAATAGAAAACTTGCAGTCAAAGTGGGCTTCAGTTCTCAGAGGTGTGCAGATAATGTCTAGATACTCAAACTACTTTCATATTGTTATAAGTTCATATTTTGGGTGCAGAGATGGAGAAAATTCATAAGTGGACTCCAGCTCTAAATAAGAAGGCATGTTTTTCATTGTGGCTTTGAAATAGGCTTTCCTTGAAAACAGTTGAAATGTAATATTAAGTGGTGTTGGAAATGGTAAGGAGAGTGCCACAGTCACTGGTGTTTGCAGAGGTAGGTTTTGCTAGAAAGATTAGCTGAAAAGTTGCACAGTGAAGATGTTAAGTTTTGAGATGATGACACATGTTAGCTTGCTTGAACTTCAGAGCTTTGTTGAGTACAAAACAACAGCAGAGTTTAATATTTTGGGAAAATATTTTAAAAAATAACCTCACACACAAGGAATATGGAAGCAACCCAGTACTTGGCTTTCTTTAATTGAGTAGTTAAGGCAATTAATGCAGTACAACGTGTTAAAGGTCAAGTGAAGGGACAATACTTGGTTGTAAATGTGAGTGTATAGTCATTTCTAAGAGAGAACAGTTTGTTCACTTAGTTTTATAGAAGGATGATGCCATCAAATTTTCTCATACTCACTTCCCGTCTCATTTTAAGGAACACTGTGCACCTGTCATTATACTTCCTAATCTTTTAAAACCTCCTTAAACAGTGTCTCCAGAGCTAACAAAATACTTCTTCCTGTCTGCTTTATATGTAAATAACAGATTCATGAAAGAGGTTTCCTCTGCTTGATTGGCTTGGTTTGGTTTCAGAAATTGCAGAGCAAGTCAATTGTAGAGCTGCAGTTTCCATTAAGTGGCAAGTGCTTTAGATGTTGTTTTCAAATAATGCTGATGACTGCAGAACCGTCACAGAAAATAAATTCCTTCACACGAAGCAAGTTTTCTTAAGACTAAGAAAGCACTCTTGGTCTTATATTAAGCTGAATAACTTGCTGATTTTGATTTGGGGAAACAAGACGTTTCCCCAAACAAACAAGAAGTCTATTTTCAGAATTCCTCTTTCAGTTAAGAATTGATTTCTCATGGTGTTTGAGATTGAAGCTGTATAATATTGTTTAACTAAGTGCTGTACATGTTTTTAACACAGAGACCAGTTTAACATTTTTGTAGATATGTTTAAAAAACATCATACCAATATCTGTAAACCCGTTCTTTAAGATTTAGAGTAGACAAATCCTAAAATCAAGACAAAGCATTTTAGAATCTAGCACAGAGGTTTTAAAGCCACACTTAGTCAAGCTTATCGTAGTTTTTCTTGATTAAGAAGAGAATATTTTCAGGTTTTATGTGGTAAGTAGTCATAGTTGAAAAAAGGATACAGTTAATAATTTATTTCTGATATGATCCCTGTAAATTTAGGGGTTTCTTTCAGTAAAGAAGCAAGATGCAAAAAGGGAAGTGGGGCACATAGTATCCATACTCAAGGAGTTAAATGTATGCAGTATGTTCAGAATCAAATTCGTGATTTTGAAGTCCATTCATCCATGGAATATTTTTCTTTAGGGAACTTGTAGAAAAAGGCTTTAGTGTTGGAAAAAGCACTGGAATGTGTGGGGAGAATTTTTGATTGATTGCAGTGGGAGTTCAGTGTCTAGAGCAGTTGCAGTACTGGATGGAGGTTAGAAAAATAAATCACATAGCCCAGACTGATGAAAAATAAAAGGTTCAGGTATAGTCACACAAAGATCAGTCATTGCAAGCTTGGAAGCAATAAGGAGACACTTGGCTCTTCAGCACAAGACTTTTCAGTCTGTGCTCACAAAGGTTTCTTTTCAGCAGTTATGTGAGGAGAAATACACCAACATACCAGGAGTGGAAACTAATAATACATCAGTGAAGGAATTACTGTTTTGACTTAGATGTGCCAATCCCTTCCATCTTTACATCTGATAAAAACAGTATGATAAGAACGCAGTTTTAGATGCTGTATAACTGAAATTATTAAAAATTACAATGAATGGCTTGTTTGAGAATATAGAGCAAAAAACGGCGTTAGAGATATCAGACTAGCATTAAATGTCCAAAATGCACACACTTCCCTACCACAATAGATATTACTCTGCCATATTGTACATGGCATTATTCTGTTCTCATCAATGAAAAATACTGAGAAGTAATTTCTGATCTCACTTTTATTTTTGTAGCTGGACTAACTTCCAGAAACTCCCTAAATGAAGTAGGAAAGTTGAAATCTTGGCCTAGCAAAGAGGCTCTAACCCTTTCCAGTCTCCTCACGCTTCCATTGAAAGTGTACAAGAAAATACCTGAGATCCTTATTCAGGACATCTTTTCAGTTTGGCCTGGGCAGAACTCATTGTGTTAACTCTGAACATTATTTTCTGTGGAGGGTGAAAGAATTGCTGATTTTCTGTGATGGGGTAGAACAGAATATTTCTGTGTGTAATAGGAAAAACTCTTTATAAATTTGTAATGTTAAAAAATCCCAAAGTTTTTAACTTAGATTGCTACATCTTGCAGATCAGATGAGACAAATATATTACCAACAGTATCTATTTTTAATACCTTAATAAAGGACCCAGAAAACACTAAAGTACTGAAATGTAAGTAGCCCAAATAATACTGAAATAGTTACTTTGAAAACTCACAGAGAGGACAAGTAATAAAATGCTTAAAATGTTTCAAAGACTTTGCATGAAATCAGTTTTGAGTTGGTGTTTCCCAGTATGTCTAGAATGCCTTGGTATTTTATTATAGTAGTGAATTCCAGTAAAAAGTAATTTTTCACAGTTTCTGTAATTTGTTAAACAACAGCAAAATGTAGTTTCAACATCTACTGCAAGAAATCCATGTAATCAATACCAGATTTTCTGGAATTTTTTTTTTTTAAATCTAGACACAAAATTTGACCTCTAAACAGACAAAGCTTGAAGAATATAATTGACAAACCATACAATAACCCCGCTACCTTGTGTTTTCTAGAGGTCTTCATTGGACTTTAAAATTATGCTTATTCAGAATACTGATAGTAGCAGCCAGAAAAGATATTCCAGCATTGCAGCCTCAGAAAGAAAACTCTGCAAATGACCTATCCTCTTATAAACAATAAAAGATTTTGAATGCATCGTGGATCAAAATAATGGAAACTGCTTTGGATATTGGGTGTGTGTTGGAGTTGCTGGGTAAAGCACTTGATGAAAATGCAGTATTTTCTACTTTCACTGCACAGAATATTCTGTTACCCAAGAATTTAATCGTAACAACTTCTTTAGTCTGTTTCCAGTGTATGTGTAAAAGAAATGTGTGCATCTGTATGACTGGAGTTTACCAAGATCACCTGTGTCTAGTTGTAACATTATTTTAACCCATGTCTGTACAGTTTGGTGAGAACTCAAGCTCCTGCAAACCACTCTTACTCATTAAAAGATTTTCAGCTGTTTTCCCACTCATTTTTTTAACTACTTCCCAGAGAAGTGTGACATGTGTTTGCACAAGTGATACCTAAGAATGTATTCAGCCATACAGCTCTTCAGTTTGTGCAGCCTGGTATTAAATCTAACTGCACCCATCCTCCAGCTGAGGATGGGATCCTCATTGTAGCAGTGCAGTAGCAGAACAGCTAGGAGCCAGCAGCCAGATCTCCTGGCTGGAGCAGAAAGAAATACAACATTCTTGATGACCATTCCTCCTGTAAATCCTAGCATGTTTCGTGATGGAGCGTGATATGTGGATCCCAGATTGAAAAACATTAGGTTACATGCAGCAGCCTCACAAAAAAAACTCTCACCTGTTCCCAGCCTATCCCTTCCTTGACTTAATTATCTTTTTACTTACATGTATGCTAGCTTGTGTGCTTATTGCACCCACCTGTATACCTACTAGTTAATGCCTTTTTAACCAGCGTATCTAAACTGAGCTGTCAATACCTTTCTTTGTCCCAAACTTCTGCTACTCTGTGGAAAAAAAAGTCCAATTCAAGCCAAAACTAGCAAGTCAATTCTGTTATTTTTATAAGATTATCACAGGAATGCCAATGAAAATATTCTTAAGTTACAATGGGTGTAACACAGGATTTTCACATTACCCCCTCCCTCTGGGGGAAATCCATAACTTTGTCTACACCGTGAACTCCAGTCATATGGGTCAGGGCTGATTTACCCAGTCAGTGTGTTTGTTTCCACTTCCATTTTCATTGGCACAAACCCAAACAACTGAGGGGAAACAGGCAGTGCAGGGCCCCCACCCTGGCTCTGAACGTATTTTCTTCTATTGTAGCTGGTTCCCTCAATTTCCCAGATCAATCAAAACCTGCTGGAGTCACTGCTGTGATAAAGTCAGCTGCTCTCAGGGAGTAGGATATCTGGGCTAGAGTGATCAAGAGGGGTCAGAGCTTTTTTACTGGCAATGATAACTGTACAGAAATAAATACCTACTGAATTCCAGCATAAAATGGGGCCTGGGGGCAATAGAGAATATCTTAAAACACTCTGAATCTCTAATGGTCTCTGTATTGTGCTGGCATCCCACTCAAGAGCTTCAGCTCTTACCTCTCCAAGACTATCATAAAGTTTTAGAGATCCAGCACACAACAAATACTTATAATGTTGGTACTTGAATGATTCCTTTGAGGCCTGGATAGGATGCTAATCTTGAGAAGTCAAGATGTCAGTTCCCTGAAATGTCCTGTCCAAAGTGTCCACAGCCTGGATATGAATGATATATCTTAAAGCTGTGTAAAGTTCCAGTCCATCTGTGTGCTTAATGAAAGGATTAGCAGTCAAGCTGTTGCTTATATATTTATTTATGAAAAAAATAAATAACATAATCCCTCTCAGTGTAGGACCATGTTACACAGTTGTGTCAAGAGGAAGTGCAAATCAGCTTCTGCTGATTTCTGGTTTTAGTGAACAACCTGCTACTGGATTTAGTAGTAGCTGGTTACTGCCTATGTTCATGGTAAATGCTTCCTGAGTCAGTAATTTACTATTCTCATGTCTGCTTTTCTAATCTTAACCTGATTTGAAAATTAAGCTTTGCTCTTCCTGAATTTTTTTGTTACATTATTACTGCTACTGACCTCAAGTGTATCCTGAAAGATAATTTTGATTATCATGTTAGAAACAGGATGTAATGCCACCTGTTTCTCCCAGATTTCTGTGTAGTGTTGGAACATCAAAACTAATGAGAACTGCTCAATTGGCTCCTCTGAAAGATACACAAGATAGAGCCTTGTGCTCGGCCTCACGTGGCTTCGTCTGCTCTCTGCCTCAGAGGCCAGCTCATGCAAGTGCCTCCCTTCCAAAAACTGGGGTAGCTGCATCCAGGTTGCATGCTGGGAATGGCCTCTGACCTGTGCTGGCCTTGAGCTGCAGCCGTACGGGCAGGAGACTGGGATTGTGTCCTCAACCAAGGTGGAGCTATTAGTGCTGTTCCTGGACAGTTGGTTAAGATTAATTTTAAACATAAGCCATGAGGTTTACAATTTCTTACAGTTATGTCTCATCAGTTATTTTATGTCTGGAGGGATTCAGAGATCCTATTAGATTCTTAGGAAAATGTCTGTGCACTTTCTGAGTTTTATGTTCCCTGCTTTCATAGTTTTCAGGTCCGAGTTTCACAGGCTGGCATGGTTACGAAAGAGAAAATATTGTCTTTTATCAGTTTTCAATTTGCCACATATCATTTCATTAATTAAGTGCTTTGTCCTTGTCTTACAAAAGAGATAAAATAATCAGTTCTAATTCCATGTGATGACAAATATAACTTGCTAATAAACTGATAAGCAATATGGGCTAGAGCAACAGGAAGCAGAAATAATAAGTGAATTCAGAGACAACAATTAGACTTTCATATTAGTCTCTATGCTAGCCTGTGAGGAGATTTTTTTTTTCCTTACATTTTATTATTCCTAGGTGTGCCAGGCAGTTCATCCATTCAAAGCATATGTTGCAGGACATAATGCATCAGCAAACGATGATGCAAGGCAAGCTGATAGGGCTGGCCAGGGCATAGTACGCTCTTTGTCTCCTGGCTTCAGTGGCCAAAACCAAATTGTTGAATTATTTTGTGAGAGCACAATCTTGTCTTTCATTGAATTATAAAAGACTCTGCCAGGGTTATGTGCTATTTCCAGTCAGGAATATGGAGGCTTTAAATTCTTGCTGGGTACAAGGAGTACTGTGAAGATGAGGCAATGGGAATGATGCAGAATGAGAGTCTGGACTGAGTTTTTAATAGTGCTTAAAATAGTGATTCCTCACAGATCAACCAAAAGAGTCACATTTGCAAATGAAGAATAACATAGATACAAAAGATTCTTGCTAACTACAACTTTATTGTACTTGTGCTCTGCAAAATACATCTGATTATGTGTTGTAGGAGAATAATGTAAAGTTTTACTCATATAAAGCTTATAAAATTTTATTTTATAAAATATGCTGGTTATATTACTGATGAGTCTATGCAAGTGATTTCACAGAAACACTTGTAGTATTTATCCTGTTGGGAATTCTGTGTATTCTACAGCTATTAATAGTAAAAAAATATTTAGGACTGTTTTAAAAAATTATTTAAATTTTACTCAGTTCCATTTTTTGATGACCCACACTACACTGCCTGGGATTTTTATGACCTGCAGTTTGACTGTTCAGTGTTTGGAGAAATTTAAAAAAACTCAAGGGTGAATTGAAATATATTTCTCCACACCCAAACTGTCCGGCATCAAAGCCTGCTACCGATGCCTTTGCAGAGCTGAAAGTTAGTGTAACATCCTACTAACAAAGGGTGGTGGGATGGGTTTGAACCCTACACAGAGGAATAATGCTTATATTTTTGAGTGGGGAGGCAGGGAATAAAAGGAGATTTTTAGGAAGTTCATGGCTGACTTAGAATTAAACCTTACCTTTCCTGGTCTTTAGGCATAAAGTAATTTGGTAAGGAAATTCAAAGTCTGGAAGGAACTGTTTCATTGCAGTTTGGTGTAAAAAATCAACCTCCTTCTCCCACCAAATTCAATCCGCATTACTTAGTTACATGGAAACCACATTTCCATAAGCATCCTCTGTGTTTGAGAGTGGATCTCTCTCCCTGAATGGGTGTTTGCCAGTGTTGGTCCAGTGGTTACTCCTTTCATTGAAAGGCAAAGAAAATGGTCAGACCTAGAGAGGATGGCAGAGCCTTCCTCGCTGTTCAAGTCTGTGCGGTGCCTCCCTTGTGGTTTTCAGACAGCAGCAGTTAGGGAGTCATGC
Organism: Haemorhous mexicanus; assembly: GCF_027477595.1. NCBI lineage: Eukaryota > Metazoa > Chordata > Aves > Passeriformes > Fringillidae > Haemorhous > Haemorhous mexicanus. The sequence continues at coordinate 54,542,902 of NC_082343.1, forward strand.
TCTCCCATTCAGCCTTGAGGGGGCTGCAAGGCTGAAGACAGGACTGCAAAGCTTCAAATACAGAACTCAAAGACACCATTGTGCAGAAAAGGACTTTAAACAGTCACTGAATTTTAACTCCGTGCTTAAATTCAAAGCATATCTGTGAGGTTATAGGATTTGCTCAACACTTTTGGAAATTTAGAGCTGTTGTAGAAATGTTTTAAAAATTTTAGGAATGTTGTACAAACATTGTAGAAATGCTAAAGTAGATATTGCTCCATATGATGATTACAAGTCCAGGGGTATCTGCATTTATACACAATCACAGTCATATTTCCAAGCAGTTGACCTCAACCTGGTAACATTGTTTGTGAAGGGACAAACTTTTGTAGACATCAGAATGAGTCTTACATGCTTTCTGTTTATTGCAGAGATAATCCTTTATTTTATTTTTTAAATCTAAATGTTTAAACAGAATTAGGATTGTCTGTTTAACTTGACCATTACAGTAGCTGCAAACATTAAGTTAGGAGTGGTGCATAGTAGTTTTTATCAGCATAGTGTAGCAGAATAAAGATCTTTTTGAAAGATCCTACAGCTTCTACAATTTGGAAAGTAAATAAAAAAGCAAAAATAAACCTGCCACATCTCCTCATTTGAACTTTCCCAGACTGAGCTCTATCAAAGTGTGGGTTCTGCAGAGAGCAGAGTACATGGTTTGGTCTGCAGAGGCTCCAGAAGAGTTCTAGGCTTCCTGTTTTGCATAAGCAAACTGAAGAGGTTTTATCTCATTACTAGCATAAATGTGAGTAAGCAGAGCAGACTATTACTTTATGGTCAGAGTGAATGGTGGGACATTTCTCTGCAGTTAATATGCTCCCACTTTGCATATGCACATTTTTCTAGATCTACAGATTGCCTTTACGTTCAAAATTATATTTGAGGTGAAGATAAGCTACTGTCCAAGCCTATGCCATAGGATAGCTGTTTTTGGTTTGGTGTTTGTGTCTTGCTGGAATAACACGGGTTTGTTTGTTCTGTAGCCATTCCAGCCCACCCACATCTTGGTGGTTTGGCCCTTCTGCTTGTCTGCAGGTGTGCCCATTGCTGACCTCATTCACCCATCTATTTGCAGTCATAAATACATCTAACCTAATGTTTGGCCATATTTGTGTTGTGATATCCTTGAAATAGCAAAACCCCTGAACAATTAATTGCTTCTTACAAAGGAAAACTTTTATCCACCCAATGTTCATTGAACTAGGTGGTTTTTTTACGCTGTGACACGAAATGATTGTAAATTTTCTCTTTTATTTTGGGCATCACCACACACTTGCAAGTGCCTCTGCTGTGTCACCTGCATGTTCTTTCTCAGTTCAAATGACCATCTTTGTTAGTACTGCTTTTTAAAATATATGTAAAGTGCTTTAAAATTCTCAGATGTCAACATGAAAGCAAATTATAATTAATTCTGTACTGCTTTTTTATGTCTGAAGTGCTAGGCACTCTAGCTAAGATTTTATGTGGCTTAGAATTGGCCTAATTCTGTCAGGCAGGGGAGATGTTGTTGTTCACTTGAATATGACTAGAGTTTACATAAAATATTTGGGTTTTCTTTCTGAAAATTCAATTCCAGACCTACATAGATTTATTTCAGGATGTTTTTATATAAAAATTCTATCATCCACAGAGAGAAGTAGATTTAATTTTTATGCCAGAATGAAATCCAGAAGCATTCTGTTTTATGAGGGAACCTTTTAATGTATTAAAAAAAAAATACTAGTAGTGTTAATACAACCCACTCCAGTTGTCATTGGTATCCTGTGCTACTGCCTAAGCATGTGGAGTCATTTACACTACTGTCAGGTGGGAAACTTTGTGTGCTCCAGCTGTGAAAAGAAAGCTCCAGTGCAAAGCATAACTTAGTGTGAAAAAAACCTGGATAATGCACAACCCGCAAGTACGGGCTTTTTTCCCCACAGTGACCTTGTTTTCGTTTGATCCTAACCTTCACAAAATTTGGGTCTTTAGGGCTGAAATAGACAGTGTTCCAAAATGGATTGCTTTTGCACTCTTGTAAAAATTCTTGGCTGAACAAAATTTGTTGTCCAGCACTTCACCATGGCTGGATAAGTGCAGAAATGAAAGCAGGTGGGGAGGTAGAGGTCAAAACTCATGCCTGAGAAAGAAATGCTGAGTATAATAGGACAAAATACAGGTTTTAGGGGTAAACAATGACAATGGAGAGAAGTAGAGAAGTGTGAGAAATTAGAGGAAAATACGAATATTACCACAGATTTTGCAGGCAAATGCTGGAATGTGTTAGTCATTCAAGAAAAAAAAGAGAAGTACATACATATGGGATAAGATTATATCAAGACTGTTTCCTTCCCAAATCCACAGTTAGGCTTTGTAGCTCTGTGTCTGGCTGTGGGCTTTAGCTTCCCAAAAATTACTCATGAAAGTCACTTTTGAAATTGTGTATATCAGTACTTGCAGTTGTCTTGATGAGTTCATATGGTGGAATTCAGTGCTAGGACTCTAAAGAGGCGAAATCAGTGGACAGAACAAGCTGGACAATTAATTTGGTTTCATAGGATATGAGGTTTGCATATACACTTGGTTGTTTGTGTGGTGCAATCATTAATGAGTCAGATATGTCCCCTCAGTTTAAGGGCAGTCATCAGATGATTGAGCGTGGTGCAGGAAGGATTAGGAAAGGGTATTTTCTGTCTCACACAATTTAAATGGTATGTGTGTTAAATAGTCAGGGAAATCCTAGAAGAGAGGGAATGGTTTCATGGTTAGGAAAACTGGCAACTGTGAAAACGGGATTCTATTCCTGCTTTTACTGATAAGTTCTTATTGAAAGTGGTAAAATTGCTTTGAACAAAATTTTCAGTTGGGCACTACATACTCATTTTTGGATTTTCTACAGTGGGTTAGATTGTCAAAGTGCTCTCCCAGCTACAGTTTAAAGTCATTGGTAATGTGCTTTGCACATATAAAACCCTGTACAAATACAAGGTAGTTAAGGAAAATCAGTAGTTTTATTTCATTTGTGAGGAACCAAAAATCTGTGGAAAGTTGTTCCATTTTTGCCCATTATCTCCGTGCCATGATAGGAAAAAGCCATTTCCCCTACAGTCTATTCCACTTCTGAAGTCAATTAACATTTTTTAATCACTTAAATAACTTTGGTGAAAGCTCTAACTAGCTCCAGAGGAATTTGTTATTTTCCCTTTTCAGTTTAGTGTTGAAGTATCACACTAAATAGTTCAATATTCTTTTACCATGGGAGGTATGAGTATGATGCAGAAAAAAAATTGATACCATACTCCCATGTATGCGCATGATGGAAACAAATGAATTGCCCAGTGAAGCTTTCAGTTTAGGAAATGTTGAAATTAAGTCCTTGATTTCTCTATTTGAAAGGGATGCTCATTTTGGTTTGGGAAAGAATGGAGGAGGAGAAAGAGAAAGGCCTTTATTGTACAAAATATATTTAAACAGTGAATTTCCTTTGGTCTATGGTGGTGAAAATTATTTGACAGGCAGATTCTGGATATGTGGGGCTCCTAACCAGGAAGATCATAGCTAAATTTGTTCCCATTAAAATCAATAAAATATCTTGGACTGCTTCTAGAAATGTTTGTGGTGTGTATTGCAACAAGTATTCATTCTCCACTGTTCAGAACTGCTCTGGGCCAATGGGATTGCAAAATATCTGTCAACTTTGGCTGACAGCCTAACGTTGCCACAGCAATTTTTCTCTTTAATGAGTAAAATAGGTGATGTTTATAGAAAAATAACTGTCTCATGAGAAGCTGTGCAAAACGTTCCATTAAAACCATTCTGTTTATATATAGTTTTGTTGTTTGTTTTCTTTTCTTTTTACTTACTACTGTGGACATTTGCATGAAAACAGGATATTTCTCCTTCAAATTGCAGTCATGGACAGAATAGCTACTATACCAAAATGGAGCCAACCCACTTAAAACAAAAACTCAACCATTTTACTTACAAAATCTGTTTCTTCTGTGCATGCAAAGTTTCGAGCAGTTATTTTTCTACCTAAATTTAGGGGCTGGTTTTTTTGCTTTAGTTCTGTATAATCAACAAAACAATATGGATATAATAAAGTGAGAATACATTTCTGCAAATATTAAATTATTAAAAAAATAATAAATAGCATTTATCTTTTAATATTTATGGTGTCATCAGAGATAAGAGTATTTTTTGTTATGTGTACTGGCTTTTAATTTTTACGCAGCCTAGAAACAATGATAAATACTCAAGAGGGAGAGAGAAATAGAAAAGCTGAGTCCTGTTTGTGGTTGCTGATGATCAATAGAATTAATAAACACAAAGAACATCAGAGTTCTCTCTGATGGACAAATTTGACTTTTCCAGTCTCAGGTTGAGTGTAATATTCTACCAATTAGGGACATACACTTTTACTGACAAGTAGCATATTTTCTCTGGTTTGGCAATCTCCTATAATGCCCTTAAGATTACTTTAGGTGTCCCAGGATCAACCAGTGGACGTTAACACAAGTGTACATTAACAGCGTACATTAACACCCATGTTCCTGTATGTATTTACATCACTTAAGACTTTAGTCCCTGGCTTCAGGTCTGTCTGAGTGCCCAAAGAAACTTCTCAACTACCCAGAGAGCTCTGTGTCATTTGTTTCTCTGGCAGGAATGAGAAGGAGAGTGAGTAAGGTGTGCTGCCAAATCCCCAGCCCCTGTTAGCCCTCGTCCTGGCAATCAGGATCCTGAAGCACAGAGCCTTCCAGCTGGAGACAGCTCCAGCCAGAGCCATCTTACAGGGGCTCTGCCCTGTAGGGGCTCACTTGCCCTGGACTGGGAGACAGCCTCCAGTGGCTTGTGGCACACAGCATGCTTTTCCTGCTCCTCCTCCTCTCAGTCTAAGGTGTTTCTCTGAAAGCTGACACCTATCTGTGCAAAATCCGCTGGATGAAGCTGTCATCTGTTTGTACAACTGCAGGATTCATAATCACTAATAAGTAAATATTCCCTCTCTGGTTAATAAATGGAATACCAGGGTTGCAGTGCAGGTGAGCATAGTCCTCTGACTGCAAAGATTTGCAGGGAAATTAAAAATTGGCATGCTTCTGTTTGTACTTCACAGGTCTAGTTTTTGAATTCCAGGAGCACCACTTCTTTCCACTGCTACCAGTAAATCTTTCAGACAACATTTTTTTCTCACTTGAACAAAGAAGTGTCCCACTGAGCTTTCCTGGTGTAACCAGCCTGCATTTGGCTCTGAGAGCCCAAACAGTCTCTTTACTTCATTGGGGCCATATGAATTCATGCTTTGCAAATAAAAATTATAAAAACTTTGTAAAATATACCTCTCAACTGGCTCTTTGGAGGAATTAGTTGCATTTATTCCTACTTTATAACTGTTCTGTATGTAATTTACACTCAGAAACATTTTAGGTTGTTTTTAGTTTGAGCAACTAATAATTCACGGTTTTTCATCCTTGTAGGATTTGACACGGGGTTGTGGCTTGATGAAATGTTTGCAAAGTAATTCAGCATAAATGAGCCAGTTAGTTTCTTTGGTTATCTCTTGGTGATATTCAGCTGCCACCTATTTTGTTCAGTGCTGCTTTTGCAAACTGTTACAGATTTCAGCAGCAGGCGGTTCATGGTAATTATATCATATAATACACTAAGTAAATATATGATAAATGAGCAAATGTTAACCAAACAAGAAATGCAACCCTGGGCACTAACTGGGCTTGAAATTCTCATGGGTAAACACAGCAGGTGAGCAAAGGAGTATGACAAATAGGGCAAGAATTTCCTACAGCCTGACTGCCACAAATATGTCAATGGAGCTGAGTCAGCATGGGAAGGACACAGTAATTTACTGTTGATTCAAAAGCCAGTAGCTCAGTGCTACCCTTCTGGGTGATGTGGAATGCATCAGCTGGAAATGCAGATGACTAACCTTCAGGGACTGCTGCTTCTGCTGCTCTTCAGCCCAACTCTTGTGCTGCTCCTTTCCAGGGACACTTCTCTGGAAACAACAGCATGTCATAGAGCAGTTGGGATAACCTACAGTCAGACCAGCAGCCAAAAAAATGTGAATGATACCAGTAATCTTTTAAGAAGTTGCAGTTTTAAAATTTGCCTTTCTCAATTGAAGACCATTGCTTTCACTTTGCCTTTATCAGGCCAATATAAGTGGTAAATATATATATATATATATATATATATAATGTGTACGAATTATTGTTTAGCAATATAATTTATATTTCTTTGCTATAGGATTTCTTACATAAAATAGGCTTTTACTATGCTATTCCTCCAACATTTTCCCCACTAGAAACAAGGCCTTTTTTTGCCTTTCTTCCTCCCATCTCTATTTTTCTGTATAGACATACATTTAGTTCTTGTGTGGATGGTTACTTTACTCTTAAGTTACGTCTCTGCCTGACCTCCAGCTTTTTTCTGTTTCCATCGTCAGCTCATGGATGCTATGACTGTAGGACTGTGCTAACTGACCCCTCTGGAGTTTTCACTTCGCCCTGCTTCCCCAGTGACTATCCCAACAGCCAAGCGTGCAAGTGGATCATCCGAGCGCCTCATGGATTTATCATCCAGCTAACATTTATTGATTTTGACATTGAAGAAGCTCCGGGCTGCATTTATGATTCACTGACATTAGACAATGGAGAAAGCCCAATGAACCTTTGTGGCATCACTGCCAAAGGATTATCCTATAATTCTACCGGAAATGAAATGATTGTGTCATTTAAAAGCGACTTCAGTATCCAAAAGAAAGGCTTTAATGCCAGCTATGTACGAAGTAAGTAAGTCCAAAGCATTTCATCCCATTATAGATGTTATAAGGAAATGTCCTATAAGGATTAGAATGACTTCCCAGAGGAATCAAGTCCTCCACAAGAAGAGAATGAATGGGTGAGGCTACACTTCACAGGGTTATCTTGTATCTTTTATTAGCTAATTTATTTTTCTTTGGATCAAAATTATTTTATTCCAGGACACGACAAGAAGTGTGTTAGAGAAACTTTTCACATGCAGAGATTTTGGGCCTAACAGTTCTCTTCCTGCCAATTTATGCTGGAGGATTTGGAAGCAGGATAGGTGTCTTTCAGGTCAGCATACCTGCAGAGGGACATAGAAACCTAAAGGAGAGCATGAGAGGCAACTTAGTTGAGCCAGAAAGATCAGCCTGGACCTGTGGCCCAGTGTAACTCCCAGCAGTGGGAGAAGTTTGTGCAGAAAGCAGAACTTCTCAGGGTTCATCCAGCCTCTGGAACAAACTCCCAGGGGTAAGCTGGCATTGCAAAATGGCTGCCTGTCATCCCAGTTCCTTGACCTTTCTTTCCCTTCCCTAAATATGTAACAATGACTTTAAAGGTTTTAAAAAGACACTCATGCTTTTTTCCCCAGAAGATAAGTGTACAAATAATTTCTGGCTGGAGCATTAATTAGGATTAACTAGACAGTAAAGGACAGTGAGGTAACGAAGGGCATTAGGACAGTCACTGAGTGGCCCTCACTTTCATTCCACTTCAGGCTTATGGTTTCCAGTTGCATGCTCTCAGTAGACATTCTTTTTGTGGTGGCTGCACACCTTAAACTGAGCACTAGTATTGCATTTAGCAAATAGTCTTGAAAGATAGCCTTTTATGTTGAAAAAGAAGGCTATTCTCCAGTGCCAGTGAAAGTACCAAAGACCTTCACCAGTGGCTTATATTTTAATGTTTCACATATATATTAGTTCAGAAGCTCTGTGTTAAGGCTTGCTGTTAAGCACCAAGGTTGAGACTGGCTTCATGTGGCTTCATTACTCCAAAGGTGTAACTTTCACCTGACATCTTGATTTTGACTGTGAATGCTGGGAGAGCTGTCTGCATTCTTCTAGGGCAAATTATAACTCTATTCTACTTATTGCTCACAGTTGTGCAATTGTGTTACTTTCAGAACATAGTTAGAGACAAAGATCATAACCTGGAAATGGGTACAGAAAAGAGTCTGGGAAAAGGGATCATAATGTGCTGCTTTCCTTTCAAGTTATAAAAGCATGTGGAAAATAGCACATCAATGTGCACACACACAGAAGTGGCAGTGCATCCACATGGCAGATGCCTGTATGCTCTGCTATGCTTGCAGAGAGTTTCCAAAGCCATCCAAAAGATTGCACACCCCTTCACTTCACGTCATGTGAAAAATTGCACACCCCCTCACTTCACATCAAGTTTCAAAGCTTGTAGTTCAAGCTGACACCATCTTAAACTACTAAAAATGTGACGTGGCAGCAAAAGCATTAATTTCTCCCAGAACTAGGGGAATGCTGTTATATTTTTTTCCATTTCTAAGAAATTATATTTTATATATAATAATAAAATTAATGTGTTTGTTCCTCTTTGAATTTCAGAAAATAATGCACAATTGGAAAGTATAAAGCCATTCAAAGACACAATTTGCTATCTAGAAATGAAGTTTAAAAAGACATTAGTGATACAAACATCCTAATGTGCAGTGTGTATACAAGACAAAATACATGTGGGGAAAGACAGACATAAGAGAGTGAGTTGTGGGAGGGAATTAGTTGGGGAATAGAACAACCTTTGTGTGACTGCTCAGTTTTATTTAAGTTTCAAACTGAGTTTTCCAGAGTCTTGTTGTCCATATCAAATTGGCCACCCACACAAATGTTTGTTTCCTGCCTGCCACCTCCTGCAACACACCAATAGCAGATGGACAGGCCATATCCTCAGCTGCAGTAAACCAATCTAGCTTTGCTAGTCTTAGGGGAATTATCTCAATTTACAGAGGCTGAAAAGCTGTCATGGTAAATAATTTCCTAGTAACATTTAGCTGTAAGTAATAACTCCACCAGTAAGTAGAAGTCAGTCACCAAAAGGGGAGGAAGGAGAGCCAACAGACCTGTGTTAGTGCCAAAATGCTTGAGACAAATTAGCATACAGTTAACCATGACTGCAGTAACCCAAATTAAAAGCACAATTCACTGAGGTAGGAACAATACAGCCCCAAACATACTTCGTATGTGGACACTTGCAGACCTCATCAAAGTCTCACATTTCTTCCAGCCTCAAAGACAGGGAAGATGAAAGCTGGGGAGCTAGAAGCAGCAGAAGGCACCTTTTAAGCACCAAACTATACCGAAAAGCCCATCAGCTTGCAGGAGACAGTGTTCCCTGCAAGGGATTATAAAATAGAGCCAGAGGACTCCTGGCTTGCTTATGTGTGAAGGGGTGTATGAGATGTGAGACAGTGAGATGCAAGTAAGGTAGATGTTTATATGTTTGTATGTTCTTCATTTAAAAAAGTGTTAAAAACCCCATGCCCATTGTAATCCAGTTATCACAGAACAGTCTGAGTTGGAAAGGACCCAGAAGGATCATCAAGTCCAGCTATGGTGTGAATGGCCCATAGAGGGATCAAACCCACAACCCTGGCATTATTCACACCATCCTCTAACCAGATGAGCTAATCTCAGGATCTTCCTAAAAGAAAAAAATTAGCATCATTCTGAAAGCATTCTGAAACACCTGGATGAATATTCCAAGAATATATGTATATTCTTCCTCAGAGAATAACCAGTTTCTCTGAAACTAACACTTAAATTCATCTGTGTGATGACTGACTATGTAACAGCAACCAGGAAAGAGATCTGCATTTAATATTGATGGCAGGATTCAGTTTTCTCCATGCGGACAAAACACTTGTCAGTTTTGTCTTTTCAGTACATGGAGAAGCTGCCAGTGGTTAAATCTGTACAATGAGTACAGGAAAACTGAGTCGACTTCTTCAGTACGGGAGCAAAGTCCTTCCCGTTTATTTCTCTTTCTGTACTGTTTAAATGTGACCAGGTGGTCCATAACTGTTCTGACCACCTGGTCTGGATAGTGCTCATGTGAATAAGCTTTCTTCTTTTTCGAGTCTTGAATCCTTACGCTTCTTCTGGAACACTTTCCATGTTACGTAAAGGAGCTTACAGTATAATTAACCCGCTAAAAAAATGCCCCTGTTTTCAATGGAGAGTTGAACGCATTTTCTATCTATAAAATTGTTACAGCATGCTTTTTCCCTTGGGAAGAAAAATAAATCTATGAAGTAAATCCAGTAACTATAAAAGCCCAGTATTTTTCTCTCTTCCCTCCTATTATGCAGTTGCTGGGTTGGCAGATAATGTGCAATGCTTTATGTTATTTTACTGTGTAATATATTGGTCAAATTATGTTCTTGTGTATATCCAAATATGGTAGTTCAGAGCTCAGAGTCTTTGCAGGCAGCTGGCAAAGGGAATTTGCAGTGCCACAGACAACATAGAATCCTTATACACCATGTATCTGTGACTTTTCCTGGGTATGGCGTGACAGTCACCCTTCCCTCAAGTCTCACACTCTCATGTTTGAAAGGGTTTTCTTTCAATCTGAGAAGAGAATAGGTGTAGTAATTAGTGTAAGTGTTGTGACATCGCTGATAACTCCCAGAGGAGACTGGGAATTAACTACTGTGGCAGTTATTCTTCTTGTTCTGCAAGAAACAGTTTCATTTCCAGCATATACGCTGTGAAAATGTGTAAGAGGTAGCAGACATTTGCAGGAGATAGGGGTCTGAGGCAGAACTGAGGAGCCAGAAGTAAAACCGAGAGCTGTTGCAATCTGTACCAAAGACCTTTGCATGAATGGTAACCGGAATTTTTCTGTGGAGAAATTTGCTGTAAGAATTGTGCTGCCATAAATGTGACAATAAAACTGAGCATATTAACATTCTCATTCGAAAAATAATGTTCTCTGAAATACAGTGAACAGAATTTTCATTCATGTACTCGTGGAGAAAAAGTATGTGTCATGTGATACTTTCTCATTTAGTGGTTGTTATTTTGCCCATGCAAATGAGCATACTTAACAGCAATTAAAGCAATTCTGCCTAAATACCCTTACAGCAATACATAAATTGCTGTAGGACTAGAAATTTCTAGATACTTGTGCAAAGTCCAAAACTGCTGACCCAACTGTTAGTAAATAGGGAACAGCTTGGATAGAAATATTCGTGAGCACACAATTGCAGTATTTGACCAGAAAGCTGCTGGGGACAAAATGAGAAGATGCCTAATGCTGTGCAGAAATACCCATTAGCTGAATTCTGCAACAAAAGGCTCCAGTTTGCCAAGGATTGTAATGGGGCCTTTCTTCTACTGTGATATTTAAAAGAAGGAAGGGACGAACTTCACTGGTGTAATGCAGTCATGCAGACAAGTAATTAAAATAATATATCTTAAAAGCATGTCATACTGTGTTTTTCAAATAACTGGTTTATCTCATTGCTTAATGCATCCTTGCTAGATGAATGAGAAGTAATTTTTACTAAGTGAGTTGAAGCAAAGTTGGAGGTCAGTAGGTAATATGTCCTAATATTGCCCTTAACACAATTTAGCTCAAGTCAAATTCCCCTTGGTGTGTGCTGCTGGTATACTACAGTGATGAAAACAACCTGATGAATGTTTGATTTAATGAATGTTACTTTAACCCCTGCTGCCAGTCTGCATTTATTCCTACATGATGAAATTTTTTTTGATAGTTTACATATCTGCTCTTGGTTCTAGTTGCCGTGTCTCTGAGGAATCAGAAAGTCATCATTCCCCAGGTTCCTGACATCGATGCTGTGTCTGTGGCAGAGACTGTCTCAGTGCCAGAGCTTCGGCAGTTTACCCTGTGCTTTGAAGCAACCAAGGGCAGCAGCGATGACAACGACGACTGGAAGGTTTTCTCCTACACTGATGCACTGTTGAGAGAGCTCTTCAGCTTCGGGAAGACCACAAAAGGCCATTTTCTGTCCATCTCAGGCACACAGTGCATCCTTAAGAATGCACTGCCCCGAAATGCAGAGTTTTTCACAGGAACCTTTCAACAGCTGTGTGTTGTATGGGCCAGCTTCTGGGGCACTATAGGTATATATGCCAAAAGCACCTATCATGTGGTGGACTGTCCAGAGATCGTTCACAAAGTTATCCCTGGAAATGGGAGGCTGGTGCTGGGCTCTAACAGCAATGAAGTGAGCTCTCTAAATGGGGACATTTACAACTTCCGCCTCTGGAATTTCACCATGAATGCGCAAACACTGGCCAACCTCAGCTGCGATGTGAAAGGAAACATTGTAGACTGGGAAAATGAATTCTGGAGTATTCCAACTTCAGCGCTGAAAGCAGAAAACAATTTGAGTTGTGGTGAGTATGCCTTGCCAAAACTTTTTTGCTTATTCCCCCCCCCCCCCCCCACACTTCTGTATTGTGCTGAACATACCACATACCAAGATGGAAAAAAATTAGAGCATTCTCATGAAAGAAAAATAGGAAGGTCTTACCTTTATTAGAGTTTAGCTCACCACTTACCATGAAGAGAGGCTTTGAAAGTCATGGAGTTGATTCCTTAAAGGAAAAGGACAAGTCCCCTAAGTTTATTGAGTTGCTGCTTGAAATGATCTGTAGATCAAGGATATCCTAAACATTCCGTATTGGCTCATACAAAAGGGGAATGATGGCGAGTACCTACTAGCCTCAAATAAGATTACTGTGATCTCTGGAGAAAAAAATAGAAAAAATTACTAAATGTTTTTATACCCGCCTTTGATTAGCCAGAGGAGCCCATGCTAGCTGTATATGCAGAGCCAGCAAGAGCGTTGACAAAAGCAGTGCATAGGTGACAGGAAACTAGAATAAAATATTAAATTAGAAGAGGTGGACAGAAAGGAAGAGCTTGAGATAAAAATCATAAGATTTTTTCTTCATGATGACATATTATCAGTCCTTTTTTTAACTGGTACTTACTGAAGGTGTTTTTTCCTGTAGATTATTCCAGAAGATAAATTCCAATACATTTACCAACCTATTCTCATTTTATGGCTCAGACACTTGATTCACATAAATGTTCTGGAGTATTTTTTTGTATATTTGACAGAGCATCTGTCAGCATTCTGAGAATCCTTAGTTTAGAAGAGAAGCTGCCATCACTAAGGCATTCTAGTTTCTGCATCTAGTAGTTCTTGAGGAATTAAGGTGGCTAAAAAAGCTGCTTTTCTTGCTTTATTGTACTCATATCAAAGTGTGGGATACTCAATTCGCAGTTAGAACTACTAAGAAAGATCTCAGCATGCCTCTGCTAAGAAAAATTAATCAACACCTGTATGAAACCCCAAGCAACTAGCTACCTTCACTTTTCTACCAGAACAAAGAAAAGGCTGATCTGACCATGAGTGATGAACAAAAACATTTTTTCTAGACAAAAACATTTTTTTTTTTTGACAAAAAAATAGTTGTTTCTATTTCATCAGTATAAAGTGATCTGATAGAGAATAATTTACCAAAAAATCGTGCTCTTCTTACTCTGTTACACCATGATGTAACAGCAACATGATGTACCAAACATTTTTACCAAACAGCCTATCTCTGTAAAAGCTGTAATCTCATTTAATTTTGACTGGAGTAGGAGTCTTGTTCTTCTTTCTGCTAAAGACAGTACAATCCTAAGACACAAATATAATATCACAGCTGTGATATTGTAGATAGAATTTTTTTCATTCCACAACTTTATTTCCTGGGATGTGAGTTATCAATAGTTTTCCGGCAGCAGAACATTGTTTCAGAAAAAGTATATTAGTGTTCCTGCTTTAGGCCCAGCATCCATTCAAGTAATTTAAAATGTATCTGCATAAAAACCTTGTTGTTGTCTCTAAATAAGCCTATGAGGAAACTGACTCACTAGCCAGTCTTTTTCTTTCCTTGTGATACAGGCTTTTTCTTTCCTCTGTGATACAGGCTTTCCTGAGCCATAGTATTCCTAAAAGAAAATTCTGGGTGCAGTGCCATTTCAAAGATCATTACTAATCCCAGAGATGAAATTGTCAGAATTGTCTTCCCTTCCTCCTCCCAAGTAAAAGCCTTCTTTGTAAAATCAGCCTTCAACAGGAGAGTTGATGAGTCAGGCTATCAACCATGAATAAACCACTGACACTGGGGAGCTGACTCTGATTAGGCTTCATTTAACAGCAGTGAAAGGATTTATGCAGAAAAGAGTTTTTCACACAGCTCCAATAATGCTTCACCAGGAAGTGGCCTGTGACTTAAAAAAAAGCAAACCAAGCATTTAGCAGTGATCTCAACATATCTTTGCCTGATCTCAACATATCTTTGCCTGAACAGTGCTTACATTTTCAAGGGGTATTATTTTTATAGTTTCTCAGACAAAGCTTTTACAAGTAGATTTATGGGGCATAAAACACCGGCAAATTGTTTCAGATAATCTTTTGACAGTTTTTCTTTTTATTAGTTTATTCCTTAGACTAATGTTTTCACAGCTGTGCAGTTGTGGTGGGGTGTTTGCATAAGACTTGACAGAATTCTGGTTTTATTGCCATACCTTTGTGCAGATTGCATATAAAGGTATGCATACACAGCCTAGGTATCCAGACTTATTTTAGAACAAGTTCCCTAGGTAATGATAGAAGTATGGGTATTGCCCACCAGTTCAGAGTTCAGTGCCGGCAAACTGAGGAACATTTAATCAACTTCTGGTTCTGACTCTGAAGCCTGCACTGGCTACAGCTATAACAGGATAGGATCTACTCATTTTAAGGGTAACATGGCCACATATCTGTCCATGCCTGCAATTGTTTGTTTTTTCATGTGCATTTCATAGGTTTCTCATTCCCAAAGGCCAAAGGAATCCTTAATTTTGCTCTCAGCTTTAACTCAGTGTGGGATATGTCTGCCTTAGGCAGCTGGCCAGTGTTTCAGGCTAAGATAATTGCTCTCAGTGCTGTTTATGAATAGTGGAATCAAAAAGGCTATTCCACAGGTCAGTGCGTCTCATGCTGGAAAAGATGTCTCAGTGCAAAGTTCTTTTGCTGTGGGAGTGCCTGTTCCTCTCCACTGGCTATAAAGTCTAGCATGACAACCAGATATGGATGTCTGAGTTTTAGACATTTGAAGTGAGATGTGTCACACAATGTGTCTGTAATACAGGTTCATGGGGTGACAAATCCTGTCAGCAAATCTGCTCCAGAATGGGCTCCTGTCTTCATGGGTCCACAGCTCCTGCCACTGGAGTTTTCTCCAGTGCCAGTTTTCCATGGAGCAACAGCCTCCTTCAGGCATCCACCTGCTCTGACCTGTGGTCCTCCACAGGCTGCAGGTGGATCTCTGCTCCACCATGGACCTCCATGGGCTGCAGGTGGATCTCTGCTCCACCATGGACCTCCATGGGCTGCAGAGGCACAGCTGCTTCCCCATGGTCTGCACCACGGGCTGCAGGGGAATCTGCGCTCGGGCACCTGGAGCACCTCCTGCCCCTCCTTCCTCACTGGCCCTGGTGTCTGTGAGATTTTGCTCTCACAAATTCTTTCTCCTCTCTTGGCTACAATTGCTGCTGTGCAGTAACTTTTCCCCCTTTATAATCCATTGTCCCAGAGACACTGCCATTGCTGCTTACAGGCTCAGCCTTGGCCAACGCATCCATCTTGGAGCTGGCTGGCATTGACTCCATTGAACACAGGGAAAGCTTCTATGAGAGGCTTCTCAGAGAACTGCCCCTGTAACCCCCCCTTGCTGCCATACACTTGCCATGCAAAATCAATGCAGTAGTCTTCTGACTTAAACGTTTTGTAAATTTGGATTTTATTTTTGTTTTTAGTTTCACCAAATAAAATCACAATCTTGTTTAAAATACTTAGCGAAGAAAATATGAACACCCACAGTATTTCCAGCCAACTCCCATGTCCTCTCTCCATGTTACACAACGGGGGTGAAAGAGAGTAGGTTTTGATATTGACTGTTTAATTTTAACAAATTTATTTTGGGAGAAAAAACCCACCACGTGCAGTGGAGAGTACACTCCCTTAGAACATCCTTCCTGGAGTTCATAATAATTGTACTAAGAAAGTGAATTTGCCTCTATCTCTTAATCCATTTAAAAAAAAAAAAAAAATCAGTGAAATTAAATATTTGTTGTGTATCATTTAATATTTGTTATTTTAATTACACACTATATTTGTTGGCAACACATGTAGTGTTATCTGTGTCATGATACAGTTTCTGTGTCAAAGCTCCACGCTTCATTTGTTCTTGCATGATAGGAAATATTTTCTTAGCTATCTTTGCAAGCTGATGGGTGGTGGCTACTTAATTTCGCAGGATAGTGTGTTTCATGAGAGAACCTCATTGACTCAACATGATTCTGAAGTGGATAGAACAAAAGCCAAAAGGGCAAAACTCCTAGTGGGTTCACATTTTGCCAGAGCTCCGTGGTCCCTTTGTGTTCAACACAGTGTGCAAAGGCAGCTGTATCTGCAGCCGAACCTCTGGGATACGTGAAGTGTAATTAATGCAGTTGCACCAGTTCTTTTTCTGTAGCCATTCTTAGGTGCCTTGGTTTTGTCTCCAGATCATCAAAGCGTAATGCTTGTTGTTATGAATAATTCCGTAGAGGTACAGACTTATAACATTATCTGTTTATAAGTCATGCATACCAGCATATTAATCACACCCTCGCCCTGGGCAGAGGAGCAAGTTTAATCACCTTTTATCTGGCTGCTGTCTGTCCCAGGCAGATTACTCACGAGTGTGTGCTGGGTAGCCTGTGCTGCAGCAGCAGAGCGTGGTCGCTCCTCCAAGGCGCGCCTTGTTGTGAAAGTCACATAAATCCCGTGGCCACACTGACCCCTTTCCTTAAACCCATTTCACAGAGCACACACAAGCTGCATTCCTTTAATGTGATGTTATTCAGTGAAAGCTGAGATAACCGCGGGAGGATACGTGAGTGACTCTAACTTGCGAGTCAGCAGGGTTTTCAAGGATTCCTGAGCTGCAACAGAAACTGAAAACTTGTAAGTCATATAGGCAAATGGCAGCATCAGTTTTACCACTGAGAGAAATAAGGAAGAGGAATGCATCACTGTGGGATATAATGTGTTTTAGGCCCAGTAACTAACCCTTTCTAAATTATTTGATTTCTCCTTTTAAAGGCTCATATCTAATTCCCTCTTCTTCAATTGAACCAACCAGTTGTGCAAACCTAGGAAGCCTTTGCCAAGGTAAGAAACCCAGATCCTTTTCACAGTTTCATCTTTGGGAAATCTTTATTTGCCTCGGGGTTTTATTCCATTTCTTTTTTATTATCGTTTATAAAAGGGTGAGCGGCAATAAAAAATAGCAAGGAAAGGAATTCTTTAGTCTCATCAAGCATGTGGGTGTCCTGTTCGCACAATATGTGGAAAAAATGTGATCACTCCCTTGATAATACATTTTCCAAATAGTCTCAATTATGTCAAAGCTGAATTAACTGACTGCTTTCATTTCTTTCTCCACCTCTTTTTCTCCTGCACATTTTCACAGTAAAATATTAACCAGTATAAGTAGTAGGTAAATCTGTTAAAAAAAAAAAAAAAAGAACACATGTAAATAAAGGAACAAAGGAACTAGCTTTTATTCATGGTTTTTTTTCAATAAGATATTTTGAGCCTGGATACTTTGAGATTAGCAGGTATTAAATAATTACCATCAGACTGCAAAATTCAACAGCTTTTAGAGAAAGAAACACATGCTATGGCACTTAGTGATGGATTAATAATGTAAAAATGACCACATATAAAAATTAATTAAGTGTTTTTAAAGGTCAGCTCAGTTGAATGGAAGGAATAGGTGAACCCTACAGATTTCTATTTCAATGGGCATGCAAGGATGGTTAATTTGTACTGTTCTGCTCAGATGCTGAAGTTCCATAAAATGTTAACCCATTTCCACAATGCCTTCATGAACCCTGGCCTTATAATTGGCATGCTATGTTAAACTTTAATTACAGCAGCTACTGCACCAAAAATATCTAGCTTTATAAACTCTTTCCAGCTGAATGGTGGAAGAAAGAGAACGGAGAAAATAAAATATAAGAGGAGAACAAGAAGTCTCTGAACTCTTTCACAACCAATATTTTTAAGTAAATCAGATTTAGCTTAAAAATAAAAGGGGAAATGCACTCTACTTGGAAAGCCAGTAAGAGATCTATGTCAGTTTTCAGTGTACTTGTCCCAGATTTTCCTGAGGTAAAATTTGGTTCAGGAGCATATTGTACTGGTCTCCATGAGGAAAGTGAAATGCCATTAATGTCCATAATCATTTTGAACAGTAATTTTCAGGCATCATATTCACAAAGCAGAGTACGATCTAAATACTGCAACTCTAATAGTTTGGGTAAATGAGGCATCCACAATCATTCAGTATTAGACTTTTTATATGTAAAGGGTATCACTGTATAAATATATTTGTCCATTCTTTTGGAAGATCTCTGAGTATTTTCTTCCATTAAAATGGCATGGTGTGGAAGGGAGAAAATATCTTTCATAACATCAGTGAATATGGCTACAGAAATGGACACATTTTCAGCTGAACAAGCCTGCTTTTCTAAAAACCTCATCCTTTGTCCCAGATTTATTAACTTGTCTGGTAGATATTGCCTCTGATAAAAGATGCTGCCTTTCAAACTTGCCTTCGTAACTTCTTAGACCATCAATAAAGACTTCAATAAAGACTATGAGTACTTTCATGAAGGTAATGCTCTTTCCTTCTCTAAAAAGTATTTGGTAAAGTCTCCCTTGTGTTCAGTTTGTCACTTTGGAATAAGATGCCAGATCAGGTTTATCCCACTCAGCACCATCATAATTATTGTCATAATAATGAAAATCGTAAAAATATGTCTGTCTGTTTCTGTCAATACCACAGACTTTGTCTAAACTGAGAGGCCAGCTTGGATTCCTTTGTTTGTTGGGTGTTGTGCAATAACAACATTAAAATAGTTTGTGGATGCCAGGTTATGCCAGCTATGTCTGATGAAAGAACTGATTTCTCCATTATGCTTAGTAAACATTTTTGTTCATTAGATGCCTCCTTTAGCAGCGTTGCCTGTGTGACACAATCTGTAAGAAGTCCTGTAAATTATTCCTCAGACAATATAGCTCTGAAGTTTCATGGAAGAGCTTTTTTTATATTTCAAGGTGTCACTTCATATGCTCACTTTCCCAGTTAGAATCTGTTTGTTCCAATGTCCAGCTTTTCCTTCTCTTTCCCTAAATTTTTTTAAAACCTGAACATGAACCTGCTCCCTAAGCTGTGACAAGTTTGTGACTTTTGGGCTCAAAAGGCTAGATAAATCAACTTAGCAAAATATTAAAAAATGTGATTTCTTGTCCAAAATATAACTGCTTAAACTTCCTAGGTTGATTCTTCCAAAATCTTCCAAAGCCATGTAACACTGGGAGATTTTACCATACCAACCTTCAGATTACCAACCTTCAGATTTTAAATAAGGGTTTTCAGTAAAAAAATCTATCAGTGAATGGATTTGCATTCCCTGGGAGTTACTGAACAAAACTAAATTATTTTCCAAACCATTATTTGAAAATTTAGTGGCATGATCTTTGAATTCTTCTAGCATATATACTCTCCAGGTCCATCGTGGGGGAAATTTGCAGTTTTGGCTCCTCCTCCTAATTTTAAAAAGTGTTCAGCTGATTTTGTGGAGTGACTTCTGTTGGTGCCAGTGGGAAGAGTACAGCTGAGTTTCTACATAAAGCTTTCAAAATAGGTATTTTACTTCACCTGCTCCAAGCCTGATCTCAATTCTCTTCACTATTTTGAGTTCGGTGGAGTAAATTGAATCCTTACATGAATGTTTCAGTTTCTCAATTATTTGTCATATTCAGTCTTTGAGGAGGGGCCAAGATTCTTTTCACAAGCAGCATTCTAAGTGCATGCATCTTAGAACTTCCTCATTTTCTGGTCTTCACAGAACCAAGGCTCTCATGAGAGGATTTGAGTTTATAAAAGGAGTGCAGGACTGATCCTGCAAAATTTACACTGGCAAAATTCCCGCTGAAGTTAATGCAAGTAGGATTGCAGGATTGGGGCCTCAGTTCATATCTATTCATCACTTTGTACAGAAAAAAATAATGTGTTTTTTTAACATTTATGGCATTGTGTGTAGATGGTTTCATTTTACATTGTCATGCATTGTTCCCATTTTGTCTTACCTTATTAACATTCATATTTCATTCAAGTTCACCTCTTTCTCATCTTTATTACCAGCTACTGTAAATGCTACTACTCCTACACCACCCACTGTCACCACTAACATGCCCGATACTAATAGAAACGATAAGCCAAACAATGGTAAGAAATCCTGTGTTACATTTTTCCTTGTACTGTGTCTAAAGCAAATTTGTTGTATTTTAAGGTGTGTTTTTCCTACCATCATAATGTCAAGGGTCACGTCTCAGTTTCTGATCTCATTTAGACTGAATAACTCAGGATTAAATCTCTGGACCATGTCAGAATGGTGTAAATGAGGACAGAACCAAACTCAGTGTTTATTTGTTTCGTGTTTACCTGGCTCTTCTGTGAAAGGGACTAACTTTGTGTCACCCATTGCATTTAATGATGCAAAGAACAAGGGAAGGGAGAGGGATGTTTAGAAAAGGTCCAAAAAGAACCATGCTGTTGAAGGGTTTCAAGGCTGCAGGTTGTCAGACATTGTGTAGCTCCTGCTTGTGCAGCCAGGCTGGTAGTAGGCTTGGATTGTCTGTTCCTCACTAGTTCCTCGCTGTTCCTCAGGCGCAGGAGCCAAGTGGAACCATTCCTATGGAGCAAAGCCACTTCCACTGAGTCAACAGAAATCTTTCCACTGACTTAAAGAAGAGCTGGATCGGACTTTACTAGGGAAAATGTTGACAGTATCAGATATCGTTTACTTTTCATTTAGAAAGATTAAGGGAAAAAATAAGGTAGTAAATGAACCTATTATTAGCACAGGAATAAAGCCAGGATTTCTTTTGAGGCTTTCTCAAATTCTGTGATATCACTGTCTCCTAAAGACTGAGCATCATTTTGTGAAGTGCTGCTAAAATATTTATTAGTTTGTTAAAGCTGGTTGTTAAACACAGAGGTAGATTTTGCCAATTTTCATCACAGGCCTAAATGTATATTTTTTTAGGATTTATTTTTTCAGTGTACTCCACAGAAATAAATTAGAATCTGGGTGGGGTTTGTGGTTTGGTTTTTAGGTTGCTTTTTTTTTGCTTGGGTGGTTTTTTTTTCCCTAATCCATCAGTAGTTACTGTAGGATTTAAAACTCCTGAAGTATTTTTTCTCTTGGCAGATATTTATTGTACACTGGCAATCAGGCAGTACAGTGCATAATGTGAAAGAATTTATCTGAATCCAGACTGTTTGGTTTTAATAAGCTGTAGAAGTAAGAAGAAAATATTGAATATTTCTTCCAAGTCGTGTTTGCTTCTTTTTTATGGAGCCAGTCACAAATGTTCACCATGAGCAGTTAACTCTTTTTTTTTAATGACAGAATGAACTAAATCTTATTAGTATTAGTACGAATAAAAAATGGACAATTAAGTCCTTTCTCTAGCTTTGAAAGTCCCAAGAAAAAGTAGGAAGATTATGAAAATAAGAAATAAGCCAAGTTCACTAATGGTAGAAGCAAATTAAACTTTCACTCAGCTAACGGGCATCATTTTCCACTCTTGGTAAGTTGATTTTTAGACCAAGAACAAAGAGTTAAGTTACATATATTTTCTTTAATCCATTAACTATGTGGCTTGCTGCACACAGACCTGCAGGAATTCAGACTTCCTGCTACAGTTATCTTCAGAATGAAGAGAAATTCACCTGAATTTTCCCATTCACGACCACAGAGGCAGCAAGAATCTAAGATAGAAGGGATCAAAACAATAGGAATTATCTCAACCCCAATTGTTTGGCCAGTGAAGCAAAGACCCCTGCATTTCAGTAAAAATTCATCAGATGATAACCCAGAGAGAAAAAACCCATACAGCCTCTTCCTTCCAACTTTGTCCACACCAGCTTCTTCTGAGGAGAATGGCAACAAAACCTTGTCTGCTTATACAGAAAACACCAACCTTGATTATACTGTAATGGATCAGTTGCCAAATGAAAATATTTTGAATTATTCTAGAAGTTCATTCCGTGGTACTTCTGGTGCAGCAGATGCAGTTACAGAGCCCCCTGTGAGTGCAGCAGTTCCTCTTCTTCACAGCAGAAATCCCAGTGCAGAGCTAGCAAGGACTTTGGCAAGTAGGCTCCATCTTTCTGACTCTGAGCCATCGTTCCACTCTCCTGTTAGCAGCAGCAGCAGCAGCACTGTTTATGAACATGAAGAAGAAACTCTCTGGATTTCATCCTCCAACAGCGACACAACCAATTTCGTGCATACAAGCAATGTCTTGGAGCCTGTGAACTGGTGGAATGAGCCTGTATTTCACCATCGTATCACCTCTGATACTCAAGAAGACAGACATCATTTTCTTTCTGGCTTTTCTGTACCACCTACAGGTGAGAAGCCACCATTCCAAAAAAGTAGGTTAGATTTGCTAGACTTGGCACCTGACAATTTTTACCTGGAAATGATAGAAGGCAATGCTGACAGGAAAACGTTTTCTACATTATCAGCAAACAGTGAATTTCAGTTTAGAAAATCTGTGCACATTAAGGACCATCACTCAGGAGGCATTACAAATTTAACCTCTGTGGAAATTCTACATGCGAAACCAACAAGTTTTTTTCAGAACATGAAAAAATCATACACAAAATTTATGCATGGCAGCCAACTGACAAATTCAGTCCAACGACACAGTAAAGAACTATTAACATTTTCATCATTTCTGGTAGAACCAGGCTGGACAAGCTCAGCATTTAAGCATGTTGTAACAACCCTGCCTGTTTATCAACAGCTGTTGACTGACACATATTTGAAAAGTGACAGCATATTTATATCTAGTAGTAATTACTGGTCTCATTATTTACAGCATTCATTATACTTTCAAAATCCAAGTGAGACCCTTAGAAATGGAGCACTGGAGAACAATTTGGATGCATTTCATGATAGTAATGAAAATGAAGAATCATCATTTTCCATATTCGAGCCAGAGAACATGAATCCAGTTGCTGACTCCTGGGACTCAGATTACTCGGATTTTCCAACAAAATCTGTAGATATATCCCCCTCTTTAAGAGCAAGTTTCTGGACTGTTTCGCATCATTTGAAAGAAGCATCTCAAGTGTTTTCTGGGGAGCCATCAGAAAATTTTTGGCTCTCATTTAATAAACTGCTTTCTTCCCCAACAGAGAGTTTGCTGTCCATTAGTTTATATGCTAACTCTGACAGTATCTCTGAACAAACATCTGCCATTAGATTTGTAGGTCACAGAGCTGAAGAAAGTAATTTTTCTAGTCATTTATCAACTTTGGAAACACAAATCTTTAGTTCATTAATTCCAGGCATTTCAAAGAGAATTTCAGAAAGTAATTTCTGGTCAATATCACAATTGCAGTCAACAATGAGCTTTGCAAACCTAACTGTGACTTCCCACAGTGAATTTTATTTTGATTTTCCTTCCCTGGAAGCACCTTTCATTCAGTCCTCTGTATGGGAACAGGTAAGCCCTTTTGATCAGGTGCTTGAAAACTCTGCAGATAGTTTGCCCATGCAAATTCAAACTGACATAGTAAGTGATCAAACTGGCATGGCTTTCCTAAACAATAGGCATCAGCCTGTTTCTGTTTTTCCAACACACTCAGGAACTCAGCCTTCTTGTTCAAGGGATAGCCGAGCTCCTTTCTTGATCAGTACATCTGGGGCTGAGGTTACTTGGAGAGTTAAAAGTTTGACAAGCAGTGCAAGAACACACAAAACACAGCAGTCTCAAAGTCTTCTGGAGAATGATACTATAACAAATACCATTGATAAACCAAGAAGTAAAGTTCAGAAAGATGCAGGTATTTTTTTAAAAAGCATCAGTTCAACAAGTTCTGACTTTTTTCCAGTGTCTTTGGAATTACAGCAATTTCTTCATTCAGAATCGGAATTCAGAGACAGTGTAACTCCTAACACCTATTCTACACCTCCACTCCCACAAAGTTTTCAGAATCATCTTGATACAATTACTCCAAGCTTGCTCCCTCAGTGGGATGTAGAAGAGTTAAACTTGCCAACAACAGAAGCACCAAGAAATTATCTAACTGTTTTAGGACAAAACTCCGTTGAAAATCAAGCGGACGGTCCAAGATACTCTCTCTGGGCAGTGGAAAAAGAAATCATTGACAATGATAAAGACATAAGGGATTTTGCTGTTCTGACATCAACAAATATACCGAGGCTTTCTGAGTGGAATTCAGTGGGGGAGGTGTACAGACCCTTCAGCAGGAGCAGAGAAGCAATATCTACCAGTACTGCTAATGCCTTGGATTTTGAAAATGCTGATTATGGACATCTTGCAAATCTCTCTTCTGTCCTGGAATCATCAAGAACTGCAATAATGAGTGATGTGGTGCCTCTACCATCTTCCTATAGCAGAGTTTTTATGCAGCACAAAGAGACCATCTTGACAGGCACTCTGACAACAGCTGCAGCAGCCATCCATCACTCTCTCGTGCAGATCCAAACATCAATTTCTTCTGTGACGTACCATGAGTCATCAGTTTCAGCCCATGTTTATTCCTTGGCCAATTTACCATCTGGGACAAGCCAGAACAGCACCTCTTACCCACCACTGAAACAACTTACTAGCTCTGCTGCAGTCCTTTTGCCTTGTTTGTGTGACTTCTTCACTGAGCTGGGCTGCCTGTGTCGACCTGAGTTCCACTACAGTATGTCAAGCTGCTAAGTTAGATGTAGAAAAAACCCCAGATCATCTTATCTGTTAGATATTCAGTTGGTAGACTGAATGTAGATGTAGCTGTCTTTCGTCCTTTAGATGTAGGACCATTTAGCATAGGAAAATGTTTAGGAATAATAGTATAATTACAGTAGAAGGGAATTTGTAACATATTAGTGATAGTAGATGTCATTAATGTGTGATTTCTCTTATTTGTGTGCTTTTCTAAGACAGCTCTCAAGAGACTGTGAGAATAATATACTGGTTTCCATGTATTTTATATGATTAAATGACAATTTATTGTTTGAGAGTATATGAATGTTTTTTACTGACTTATTTTTGAGGATTTGATTTTCTTCAAAAATGGAAGGTTTTTCAAAACTCAGTGTTTGAATAATAAAACTCAGCGTTTCCCTAACATAATTTTTAAAAATACTCACATTTGATTCATCATTCTATTTTTGTAGTTGGTGGTGGGTGTAGGGAGCATTGTTTTCAAGGCTGTTTTTTCCTTTTTTTTCAGATTTTCTCTGGCTATACATTTCACCAATTTTATAAACTTTTTTTTCTTTTCATTCAGCATTTTGAGATGGGATTTCAACTGTTTAATTTGAAGAGGGATAAATAAGTTTTAGTTTTTACTATCTACAGTCTCCTGAGAGTATTTTAAAATGCAGATTAGTTCTTGTTCTTTTATTTTGCCTCATTAAAACATGCTTTGGGTCACCATCCTATGGAGATCTTGAATCTATTACCTAGTTTGTAGTTACTGTGTATGATTTTTAAAATAGTTTGCATATTCCTATATTAAAGTGATTTTGTCACTATACATAATTATCTAAGTAAGGTTATAACTAGATATATAATTACGTAGGAGTTTTTGAGTATCTAATGCACACTTCCTGTATGTGTGTATCTCCATGGCACATATAAAAGGTACATTATAGATTTAGTATTGAATATGCATTTATACAGAGATATAAACACACAGAGAACATCTAGGTATTGCCAGTGTTTTCAGTTTGCCCAAAGTCCAAATTTCTACTTCCAAAGACATAATTTTTAATCATTTTTTTTTAAACTATCACAGTAATAATAAACTAAAACACATTTTCAGGTTAAACTATGCACCAAATTTGTGTGCCTCTCCTCAGGAGAGTTAAAAAATCAAAACGAAGTTCCTTCTGCTCATATCAAAAATTTAATCATAGCTAACCAAAGAAGATGTCTAGTAAACCATCTTCTTTACTGTTTTATCATAAAGGATTTTTTTTACCAATCCTAATGTTCATATAATTAATTCCATATTGTAAAGAAAGAACAAATCTCCAACCGTTTCATGAATAGTAACCAGTGCATGCACACTTAAATTGGAAAATACTGACATCAAATTTTTTTCCAGGTCCTTTTACTTCAAGCTCTTCTACAGTAATTATCTATGAAGTTGTAAAATTAAGACATTTGCTCCACTTAGAATAAAAGGTCTTTTATTTAGATTCCAAAAGATAGAGCAGTTCCTTTCCAATCTGAGACAGAAAGGGATTTCTGTATGATTATTGTCATGTCCTGCTCTGTCCTATGTAGTGTCTCTGTAAGATTTACATAAGATTAAATAAATGCATGTATCTGTGATCAAGACCCACAGCCTTGGTAACAGCCCCAAACCAAGCAATGCCACAAATGCACATAAATGCAAGTGAATTGATCCAGAAGTTCTTGAGCTTCCCCCACATCCTGGGAACTTTCACACAACTTGAGCTTACAGAATGTTTAGTAGCTTAATGAAAAAAAAATAGGCTTGTGGAAAGTACAGACTTTTAACACAGAGCATAACTATGAAATGAATTGGTGTAATTTATTAGATGTGAAATCTTGTAATGCTGCCTACCCACTCATGAGCTTAAAGAGAATTTATATTTGCACAGTGCCATTTCAAAACAGTTTTCTGAATATAAAATTGCACCAAGCCAAGTGTTACACATTTTGTGACTGAAAGATGGTTTGTTCAGCTGCCAGTTTTGTAAAGCTAATATGGGTTCTTCTACTGTCTGGCCATTGCCAGGCCTCAGAGCAAGCCTGTACTTTGGAAACAAGAGCTCTATATCCCTTCTCACACCTAATTCTGTCCTCAGTTACCTTGCTACATTTAATTGATGAGCTTTATTTGCTCTCACAATATTTAAACTCCAATCTCCAGTGGTTCAATTCTGGAACATATAGCAATATTCTAATATGCATAGGAGCAGAATTTATCTGTGTTTACAGACTTCATTAATTATAATAGTTTTAAATATTCCTGACACTGTCATGAACTTGATTTTACACACCCCATTAGAGGCATATGCAAAATACTGTTTAGATGCATGTTGTCTGTGAGATTCATGTCACATTTCAAGTGCCTCTGAAAATATGGAAGGGGAGGGAATTCTTGTCAAAATCAACAGAACTAGTGAGAATGGGCCCAAACCTGCAGGGGTAATTCATTTCAGAGATTAAATGCCATCAAGAGTGTGAGGTGGCCTTGGGGGGGTTCAGCACAATTTTTATATTAATCATGAAGCTAAAATCTCATTATTAAAAAGCTAAATTTGCTCAGTTTCTAACATTATAATGCTGTTTTTAATGGACAGGTGGACTATTCTACAGGATATCTATAGTTGTCTCTAGTTCTAACCCCAACTCGGTGTCAAAAGTACATGATGTCGTTGCAGAATGGGTAAGTTAAGTTTTCTTTCCTTTGTGATTACATATATGAATCTGTCCCATCACTGTTATCAGTTGGAAAAAAATAAAAAAAAAAAGAGACTACTAAAAAAACTCTTCACATGAGTTCTCCAAATATCTTTCTTTTATTTATTTGTGCAGTAATAAATTCAGGTCTAGCTGGGGCTCTTCAGCACTACGGGTAAAATTTGAAATGTCTGCACTATACTAGTTAGCTTCCTAAGAAATGTAGATAGTAAGTGAGATTTTGAAAGTATGAAGAAATCAGAATTCTCCACAAAAAGAGGTATGTGTCTGGGTTCAAACATCACTATACAGGACAAAGACTTTCTCCCCAAATGCTAATATGGTTTTGAAGCTATATTGTGGCAGAAATCATAGAAACACCAGGCAGTGCTGATTTGTGTGAAGCAATAAACTTTTCCAATTTATCTTAATGTTTGCTACTTCAAAAGGTTTCTGTCATAGGTCAGCTGCTGAGGTTTCTAGTAGTCCCTGGTTTTTCAGCCCATTTTAGCAGAGATAAGCTTGTCTCTGAGTGAGGGATTTTTGAAGTTCTTGCCTCTAGAAGTTCTTCTTGTCTGAATAAAGATATTCTCTGTCCTTTTTGACAGTTGACATAGTCCCACTCACACAATTTGTAAAATCTTTATACCAACTACTTATGCGAATACACAACATCATGAAATATAACAACTATTCTTTTTTTTTTTTTTCTTTTATAAAACCTGGAGATTTCAGCTATCAGAAGCTAAGAAACCCATAAACCAGAATATGTATATAAAATAATCTACAAAACAGAATTGCAGTCATGTACCCCTGCCAAGACTGTTCCCTTAGCAGCAGTACCCAGGCAAAGTACATAGGTGCCTGAGGCAAAAGAAGCTAGGAAGGTGTGAGAGCATGCAAAGGTGTCTCTTGGAGGAAAACTGAGCAGCTGATGAGCACTCGGAATAAAGAGTACAAAGGTCTGCAAAGAAGATCATCCTAAGTTTTTTGAAGACTTTCAGGTTAAAATTTAGCCAATAGCTTTTTCAGTAAATCTGTTCTATTCAAAGTGTATCTGAGGATTTAAGATGAGGAAGAGAGGGAGAGCAGGAAAAGGTCAGGATTCTGTGCACTCACCTATTCACTCTGTCGTGACCTTATCCAGATTTCCTTCTGCCTGCAAAAAAGCCACATCTCTCACTACCAGTTGTACAACAATCACCTCACTGAAAAGTGAGTGTTCTCTTTGCTTTGCAAAACTGAAGGGGATTTCTCAAGGGGCAGAAGGGTGAAATTCTAACACAGCTTTAAGCAACAAAGAGCCCCATTAACATCTCACAATTCATGTGATCAATGTCTTCCTGTTTTTCAGCTGAACCGTACTTTCCAGAACTGGAATTACACTGTGTATGTGGTCAATATCAGGTAAATTATGGAAGAAGATATTTATGTTGTATTCCTTTGGAGAATTAATCCACCCTAATAATTGTCTGTTTCTTTTATAGCATCCACCCTGCCTCCATAAGAGAGGGAGCCAGACAAAAAAGAAGCATTAAAAGGTAATGTTTTGAAAGATATTTTCTCAGTAGAGGCAACAGCTGCTTTTGCAAGTGGCTTTACAACAGGCTTTATTGTCTATTATTGGATTCGTTGCCTATTATTTGGCAGATGCTGCAGGTCTGTAAATACAGGACTGCTGGCAATCTCAGTGTTCTGAATGTTCTTAAAAACCTAATAGTGGTTATCATGTTTGTTTTGGTTTAAACCTATCACACTTTAAACCCTAACAGACAATTTGTTCAGAACTCAGATTTCATCTGTCACAAAACTGAATAGATACAGGATATTTAGGATATTTGTACAACACACCCAGCTTTCTTTAGCAACAAGCTTTGGTACACTGGTATCTGTCCACTGTCTCTATATTTGTTCTCTTGAACCAGACACTCTTGAGTTAATAGACATCTTACTAGATGGAAAACACTGAAAAATCAGGCTAGAATTGAAAGCTAAACGAGTGTGAGTTAAACTATTTACCATATGCTCTCATTTCCTGACTACTGCTGGGCTTGGAGGCGCTGGAGTTGGAACGACCTCAAAGGCAGCCAGAGAAAGTTAGATGGGTCAACCCCCTGAAAATCTGGCCTCCATGGGCTTCTTTGAAAGCAGCAGGCTGATTTCTGAGGCATGTCTGGAGAGGGAGGGAATCTTAGGACCAAATTAAAGAGAGGAAACCAAAATATAATTAGTCTTCTGAGGATGGGGCAATAAGTGGGTAGGGGATGTATCTGTTTGAAGTGTAGGCAAAAGTCCTGTTAAGAATTTTAACTGCTGACTCTTGAGAGCTGCCCTGATAATGGCAGTAAAAGTTGGGCTTTTTAGTATCAGAGACCAATATTCCCAATTTACCATCAGGAAGTAGTTAGTGGTGCTTCTAGTTTTCAAGAGTTTGCCTAGACATGAAAAGATCTGTAGAAAGGTAATATCTCCTTCCCACATAGCCACAGCAGAAAGACAGTTTTTATTGGCAAAACCTTTTAACTGGTACACTGTTATCCCAGTCTCTGAATGGGCTATTTTGCTGCTTGACCTACATTTACAGTAGGGTGTAGTGATGTGGGTAGGATTTTTTTTCACACTTCTAAATGATATGGTTATGGCAGCAGGGCCTTTCAAGTGGAGACCACACCTCAGGTCTTACCAACAATCCAAGACTGCTGAGGAATGTACAGCTTTCCCCATCCTTATTCCTGTATCTTTTTAGGAGTCTAGCAGCTGAGCTGTACACCTGATTTCTTCTTGTCTCACCTTCCCCCCATCCTGATCTCTGTTTTTTTTCTTCTCCCCAGTCTACTCAAAAAAAAACATTGAAGTGGCAGAAACTATTTTAGTAATTTCCCTTTCCCTTTCCTTTCCGTTGCTTCCCTTTTTGACATACAGTGAATATACCACTAAATTACTTCTCATAAAGTATTACTCTTATGGGGAAGTAACCCCATCTTGATTTCTTTTGTTCATTATATGTAATTTCAGAGGCAATGGAATTGCATGTTCGTAATATGTCATTTTTCAAAGAAGGCCTCGTCTAATGAGACACCAGTCTTCTCATGGGCTCTATGCACTTTGTGTCAAGGTCATAGAGCATTTCTTCATCATTCTGAATAATTTAGTAGAAATGCTGGTCATGTCACACCAAATTTTAGTGTTCTTCAAATAGTCAGGAGTGTCATGCTGTGAATGTTCTCTTATGAAAACAAAACAAAACAAAACAAAATAAAACAAAACAAAACAAAACAAAAAGACAAGTCAGGACCATGCTCAACCTAGAAATGCAGATGGGATAAAGCAAGGATAATCAAAAATTTAAGTGAGCTACGTGATACATGACTAACAAAAATTACACTTTTTACACACTGTGCATGTACTTACACATAAATAGAAATATATATACGCATTATTTTCTGCCTTTTTTCATGTAGCTTTCATGTCTTCAATACATTTTCATGCATCATTTACCTCTTAAAGAAGAAGCATTTGAAAAAAATTGGTTAAAGCATCTTTAGGTTTTCTGTGTATATATCTATGATTGTACATCCCTCCCTTCTGAAATCACAAAAGGATCAGCTTCCCAGTAGTCTTCAGTGTTCCTGGATTTAGTCACCAGTTCCTTACTTCTTTGAGGCTCACACATCAGTTACTGAATTTTTGAAGATCCATATAGCAAACCTGTTTTCCTACTGCTTCCAGATAATTGTGGTCAAGATTCTTTGTTAGACTTTCCTGGGATTTTTCCTGGATAGGATTATTAGGAAATCCTACAAGATGCTAGGGTAACACTTGAGAGTATAAAAGATTAGCAGTTTAGAGGATAGAAATTCTAAATACCTGATGGAAGTAATGGTAATTCCTGACTGCCCAGGTGATTCACTGAAATGTTATGGCTGAATGTAACTTGCTCATAGTATGAGTTCATGCAGTTACTATTAATTTAATGTTCCTATAAATTGTTTCTGTGGAAAGTTGCCCAAATATTTTCTAATTTCTTCATTTTGGATAGTCAAGGATAAGCCTGTTGCAGTCTTAGACATTCTACTATTTCCCTCAGTTTTTAAGTGCTTCTTGTTCTATTTACCTTCATGTTCATCTAAACAGAAATTCACTCCACAGTTAAAATTTAAGACCTAACATAGAAATATTATGGCCTTAACTTTATCTTTTACAGAAGTGAACATTTTAGTCTTAACTCTTAATTCACTAAGCCTTATTTCTCTTTTCTGAATTTTCTACAAGATCATAGCCTTCTTTTTTCCAAGGCAGTATAATAATTCTTAAAATTGTTGTTTTAGAAGGTTTTTTTCCTCTCTTTACATGAATTCATATTCTTGTAATTCAGATCACATATTTTTTGCATTCCCTTTGGATTAGTATTTTATACAGCAGTTTAAAAAAACCCCCAAAACCAACAAAACAACATCCCCAAGCCTGTTCTATGCATTTTGCTTTGCTCCACCCATATTTACCACACTGCTTCCTCACCAAGGAAATTGAGCTGTCACTCTCCCCACCTAGTGTTCTTGCATGTGAAAGAGGAAAAATCGTTAGAGAGAATGATTCAGAGAAGAAATAGTAGCTGGAAGTGGGAGGTAGGAAGCTGGCTTTTTTTGTCACATTAAAAATAGGTGTTTTCCAAAAAAATATTTTAAACTACTGCATTCTGGAGAAGAGCAAAACAAAACAAAATTATTGAAGTGGATTGCTGCTCTTTCATTGCTGAGCTGCAGCAATCCAAAGTGCACCATGCTTGCTAGGTGTTTATGTACCCAGTGATGAGAGACAGAGTGCCAAGTCCAAAAGTGCATATTATTATCAGCTCCTCTAATACTGTGACATCTCTGGATGACAGCAATATGTATCAAGCTAATACTTTGGTAGATTATTAACTACTTTAATAGACAGAGTCTTATAAAAGCTATATTTGACTTTATGTCAGTGTTCAGTTTTTCCCCTGGTTGTACTCTTTCTGCCTCTTAATGAAAGGGCAGCTGTTCAAAATAGACAGGAGTTCAGCATGAGCTATGGATATAGCTATTTCTTTGTCCCCATAATTTTTGCACAAACCTTTGAAAATGAAACCAATTTGTGGATTTTATCCAAGTGAATCAGTTTTGTAGATAAGCTATAAATGTCTTTGTTTCTTTCATTAATTCTTTGTCTTTTATGACTCTGCAGCTTTGTCAAAACTTCCTGTGACAGCTGCTGCTGCTTTTCTCAGAAAAGTCCTACTGATCCTTGGTTTTGTCAGATGACTACATAGGGCTGCCTCACAGTAGGGGAATTGGTCTTTAATAAAGAGTTCAGCTCCCTTGCTTCTCCTTTCTTCTCTTATTTTGCAAGCAATTTTGAGAATTCAGGCCCTAATTAATTTATGATTTTTTTCTCCACTTAACATACAGTAAGTTTATGCTTGTTCCAACATCCACTGTCATCATTTTGGCCTATTTCCAGTGTTGGGTTGCTCCTTCTATGGGAAACGATATCAATGTTAGCACTGTTAAACATCTCATCCAAATTAAAAACCACAGTGGTAGCCATCTGCATAAAAACTGCTAAATCTAAACAGAAATCCCTTGTCTTGGAAATGAAAATAGAGAGGAAAGCAGTTAATCAGAGCTACCCATGCCCAGTCCTGCTCTTTTGAAGTCTGTGGGAGTTTTGCCACCAATGTTAGTGAGGCAAATTCAGGCTCCTGCATGCTGTGTTCTTTCGTGTTGTTTTGCTTAATGGAAAGTGTAATGCACTTGGATAAAACGTTAATTAGATTGTGTAATAGTTTTAGATAAGAGGTAGCAACACGAGAACAGCATAATTTTGGTTTTCTAGTCCTAAGTAAAGTATTGGGCTTTTTAAATTCTTTGTAGATTACTTCAAATTATTTTTTATGAAATACGTTTGCTATTCTTATTATAAATGAATAAATCTGTGATGTCTGTTCCTATTTCAAAAGTTTTCTGGGTTTCTACCAGTGAGGTTTTATGAAGGATTTGGACCTGGCCCACCTCTACTCCACACAACTTCAAGTTCAGTGTTACTGAAGGTAGTAAGGGACAGGCTTTACTCGGGCTGAGAAATATTTTAAAATGCTACATAACATGTACATTACATGTAATATTTCTGTTTGAAAAACCAACCAAAAAAGAACCAAGTGAAAATCCTCAGGTTTCTCTACAGTGCCGTGCTGGCATCTTGTGTCCATGACCTGTGAAGAAAGCCTTCATCACAGATGGAAGAATTTGGGATTTCCTTTTGAGTGACTGAAGGAAGATCCCTTCTTAGTCTCCTGCTGAAGCTTCCTGCCCTTCTCCAGCTTCCAATGACTTCTTTTGTCTTTCCACTGACTTGAACTAGATTTAGTGAAGATCTGACATTGTTAGATGCCATTTTTTAGAAAAGCAGTGTATTGGGGAATAGGGAATGGGGTTTTCTTCATTGTTCCAGAACATAGTGCAAGTGTAGCCAAAAACCCATTTCAGCAAAGACCAGCTGTTCCATGTGAGGGATTCCAGGCCTTTCTGGTTTGACTTTGCAACATTCTCTAGTAATGAATAGCCTTCATACCAAATTAGCACATATTATAAGTGCTTTCTGTTGAAAAGCTGTAGTTGATTGTATTCTCACACCAGATCTGAAAGGAGGAGCAAGACCCAGAGACACAAGCCAAGGCACGAGGCATGACCATGGTGCTTGCAAAATTCTTCTGCTACAATGGTCATTATCTTAAAAGGAAGGCTTAGGATGCTTTTATTTTTAGTAGTCCAAAAAGTAGCTGCAATTTTTAGTTTTGTGTCATGAAGTCTCAGATTTTATATTCTAACTATAACATCACCTTCTCCAGGGAAAGGAAACTCTTCATCCTTGACATTTCTTTGAATGTGTCTGTTATGTCAAGTCATATTTTTTTACTCCCTGTTTTGAACACTTTAATGTGCTGCAATCAAAATCACCTCAAGTAAAAGATTATTCACAACTGAGATGCTTCTGTGGAATGCTTTTAGTTTTCCTCTGCTTTCAAATTTATTTCTGTTTTACTCTGTGAGTTTTCTAATGTTTTGTCTGCTCTTTGTATTGCATCTTCACTGAGTGACTTATGGAACAGTCAGTTCTCTTTTGTCTGTCCAGTTAATGCAAAGCAGTTAAAAGTGTCACCGTCATATTTTCTGGAAAAATCCCTTTGCTCACGATTTCTCTCCGGGGAAGCTGAGAAGCCTCAGAAAAAAAAGAAAACAATAATTACCTCATTGCTTTGCCTGTATTTTGCTGCTTTAAAATGTATTTGGAGATTGTTTGTCCAACAGGTGTTTGTTTCATTAGTTTCATGTGTATTTGACTTAATAACCAATCACAGTCAAGCTGTGTCGAAACTCTAGAAAGAGTCATGAGTTTTCATTATTATGTTTTAACCTTCTGTAAATATCCTTTCTTTATTCTTTAGCATACTTTAATATAATATTCTTTAATATAATATAGTATCATAAAATAATAAATTAACCTTCTAAAAACATAAAGTCAAATTCATCATTTCCTTTCTCTGTCTAAAAAACCCCGCAAATACAAAATAAAACCTCACAAATGACTCGGCGGGCCTACCTGTGTGGCCAGTCTTCAGCTATCCATCACCACTTATCTTCAGAGAAAACATAACCATGAGATTAGTAAAGAATTTAATGTTGACATTTGAAAACTATTTAAAATATGCCAGGGTAGCCAGCACTGAAATTCCCAGGACTTTTAGTGGTAATTTAGATTCCGCAAGTATTTCAGTTCTTTAAAAATTGTTTTTTCTATTCTTTAAATCAAGTTATACTAACTCTGAAGGAAATCATAGGTGATTTGTGAAACAGTTTGACAACGACAGTAATTCAGTATTAGTTCAGCCTGTCTAGTACATCAGAAGGGAGAAATGAGCATTGCTAATTATCAGCTGCACGTCTCCAGGTGCAAGGCAGCCTGTGCCGCCGGGTTCGCGCGGTTTGTTAATCCTTCCTCCGGGCTCCTCGCAGGGCACAGCAGCGCGACCACAGCCCGTGTGTAGGCACACTGTCCTGGAATAGCTCTGAGTCACGCTGCCGGAGAAGAAAGCTGGCTTTGTGGTCCGGGCCATGGCAGCACAGGCTCCACCACCGCCTCCTGTGCCTCTGATGAGGATGCAGCTTCGTAAATTGCTCTTTCTGAGCCAGCTTAGCTCAACAGACCAGGACCAAGTGGGATAGACACTGGTCTTCCCAAGCTTTCCTGCTTGCTCCAGCTGTCGCCATTTCAGTCAAAGAAAAGAGAAACATACTAATCCCTGTTGTGTTTACCTACACCACTGTTCATTTTTTTAAATTAAATTGATGGCAGTAATGGCAGTATAGGTTACTATAGGTGATATGGAATTTGTAATTGGTTACTACTGTGAGAATCTGTCTACCTTTATATGTCACACTATAAAACATTTAAAGCTGAGTGTAGCAAATCCAGTGACACCAGCAGAGCACGGCAGCATTGCCATTTATTTGAGTGCAGGCCTACTGTTTCCCAAATTGAGAATTTGCTCTTCACAATTATAATGCTTTCTTTCTGGGATATGAGCGTGACAAAAGTGGAAGGAAGCACTGAACTTCATGTTGCGTCAGCTGTCAAGTTAAAAGGTATTTATTTAGTCTGGGAAGCTAGCATGAGTCATTCCGAAAAGTTTGTGGAAATTGTTTTCATCATATTATGGAGTAGGCTCTTATTATACAGTATACACATACTTGTGCTTTAAGAGTTTCTCAGAAAACAACAGATTGGTTTAAGGGATTCTTTTTGCCAGTCTTTTCTTCTTCACATTCAATACTTTTCTCTGTAATTTTTCAATGTAACTGCAACCAGTTCTCATCTATCATTATCCCTTTTATTTTGTTGGCATTGTCCTTCCTCAGAGGTATGGATACTAAATATAATTTTGGTTATTTGGGAATCCTGAAACAGGCAGCTAAGCAGTAGTGGTGACTGTTCAGAATGTCTGTTCTGCAGCCAGAGTGCTGAGGTAGGGAGTGGCATCAGTATATTAAGTTTTCCTCTTCTGAAGTAAAGGGAATAGATGACTGAAGCCAGAATCTTTTAGGAAAGATGGTTAAATGCCAGGAGGCTCTGGGGCAGAAGTACTGGAGGGCTGAAAGAATTGGCAATCCTGTAGGCAATTTCCATACTTCTGCTAAAAATAAATGCCGTAATAAATTTGTGCTTGTAACATATCTGAGGTATACAGAAAAAGCCTGCTAATGCATATCCACCCTACTAAGGCTATTTGCCATATAGATGTTAAACACCCCACAGAGACCAAAGGAATGTTAGGAGGAACTCAGTATCTCTGGGAGCAGGGAAGGAGAGACCTGGCCTGAGACAGCTGGAATTTCTCTGCTAAAATACATCCACTGGGAAAGGAGAAAGCCAAGCCTGCAGGTGGTCACATTTTTATCTTACTTCTCCAGCAACATGTAACCAGTAAAACAGTGAATCTGTCAAGAAAATTAGACACATCTGGAAAGTGCAGTTCTGAGCTGTCCTCATGGGGATGTCTTTCTGAAAGATTTTTTTAGTTGAAGTCCTGGTCTGTCTGGGAAGGAGTACCTGAAAACCCTACTGGCCCTCTTCAGCACCCCTACAGATTTTTTTCTGCTGCTCTTCTTCCTGTAGTCCACAAGCCCCTTTAGCTGACTGTTGCTTTCTGGTGGCACAAGGGGCCACAGGTGAAAGCTCCCCTGGTGGGTGTGTGCCCTGCTCACGGTATGTGTGCTGGCAGTGCCACCGCCCACCAGGCTGCCAGGAGGAACAGCTCACACGCTCCAAAGGTCTGTCTTTATTCAGGCTGATGGGTATCCAAGGGCAAGGCTAAGATGAAGACAGCCCAAAGCATGTTTGCTTTTTCCTTTTTTCCACATTTTGGCTTCCATGGACATCCAATGTTCCATGCTTTAGAGGCTTACCTCCTACTAGCCAGAGCCAAGCAATGCTCTTGGGTACCAACATATTCTCATCTCCAACAGTTCCTTTTGTCCCAGGAGGAAATTTCTGTGCCTTCCACTCTGGGCTTATTTCCTCTGTCCTGCTAGAACTGGTTTGCTGTTCATGATTTCCCTTCCAGAAAAGCAATGTTTTTGGAAAAGGGTGGGGCCTGTTTTATTTTGTTCACAGGAAAGAGTCTTGGGCACTTTGAACTACTTCTGATGTCCAAGAAAGTAGCAGTGGGCTACAATACAGAAACAGCTATTAGTGCTCAAACTTCGATTAGTCATCTGAGGAACTCAACTTTCCTAATTATGACTAAAAGCTTCAGAAGTATGTCAGGGTGTTTTTCACTCCATAAAAAAACTTAAGAGATTTAAATGTTAGGCATCTGTTCTTTGTTAATCTCCTAGTCTTTCTCTGTAGTCCAGAGGTGGATCCTCTGGAGGATGACTAGTCCCACCCTGACAAGTTTTGTGAGTTGGGATGAATCAGCTCATAAGTTCCTAAGCCATTAGCAACCAGATGTTTAAAATTAATTAGGGCCCATTTAGAACTCACAACTCTATGGTTTCATCTTCTGAACTCTGCTGAAAACATTTTTTAGCTCTTCTGATGAGATGCTTTTTAAAGGTAACTAGGAGATGAAATTTCCCAGCCATATTTTCTTGTCATGCCCCTATATATACAAAAATATTAATTTACAGATAATGAGCAACACTGTTTTGGTGACACTGTTCCATACTCAGAAAACCAGAGTTTGTCAGATATTTTTATTTCCACACATTTGGCCTCTGCTCTCCCGACTGAAACACTTGGATAATTTTCTTTGCAGTTTTAGTGCTTTGGCTCTTCTGGTTTATAATTCTACCAACAACATCAATTTAGAAGAAGAAGACATCCGACAGAAGCTCATAAGTAATAATCGAACCATGGAAGAGGGATATCAACTTCATGCTGTGGATGTTGATCCAGTGGGTAAGTTGTGTTCAGCTTTGTTACAGAAGAAATCTTTTTTTGTTTGTTCATAAATAAGCATCTTCTTTGTTAAAATAATCACACATTTCCAAACAGTATGATGGTTTCAGATTTTAAATTGTCCCTATAAACCTACTTGTTCCACTAATATCAAGGAGCCGTGCTCAAAATACCACTTTCAATACAAACAAAGTTGTTCAAATTGCTTTAGTCAATGTCTTGTTGTCAGGTTGAAAGAGGCTTGGAGGTTCCTGACAGCTCCTCTGGTGGTTTGAGAATAACAAAATATGCTTTACAGCCAGAGCTAAAATGAGACATTTTGGACCTCCAAGGCCCTAATCCCCACTTCTCAATGGTGTTTGTGTTTCTGACAACAGTTGCCCTTAATCAATCTTCTTTTAGCTCTCATCTCTTCCCATTCAGCTTCTACCAAAGATTGCCCTTGCTTTGGAAGGGAGGAGGTGGAGGCTGCTGGAGTGCAGATGGATGCAGCAGACACATTCAAGTCTTACCTTTGAGCAGCAGCAGCATGGATGATCCCCCATTGTGCACCCCTCTATTCCCACTCTTTTGCAAACAACGAAGCATTTCATTTTAAGACAATTTTGTGCTGTAGGCTGGTTGATGAGCTGAGGACAACAAATGGAAGACGATTAGGTGAAGAAATTTACTATTAACACTGATATACTCATTTTACAGAAAAATGTTTAGCTGAAGAAAACCCTCCAAACTATTTTTGGCCAGATACCAGGCCTACTGTGACCAACTTCACATTCTGCCACGGGAGCTCAGTTCAGACTGCATCAAGAACCTGGTAGGTGTTCAAATATCTGAGAAGTTTCTGATGCTTCTGAACTCTGCTTATATATAGTTATTATTTAGTTATATATAATGGTTGCCATTGGCTGGTATTGTATTTCAGGAAGATTTTTTTCTATACCGTGAGAGATTAGGTAGGTGCAGGAATATTTTGTATTTCATTGATAAGAAAAAAAAAACTCATCAACCACTTCTGTAGGGCATATTGAGGCCCACAATTAATACATGTTCAATGTGACTATAAAAATAAAATCTTCCTACAGACTGAAACTGTTTTACTCAAGTCATAGAATCATAGAATGGGTTTGGGTTGGAAGGGAGCCTAAAGGTCATCTAGTTCCAAACCCTCCTGCCATGGTAGGGAGACTTCCCACTAGAACAAGTTGCTAAGAGCCCCATCCATCCTGGCCTGGAAGACTTCCAAGGATGGGGCATCCACATCCTCTCTGGACAGCCTGTGCCAGTGCCTCACTACCTCAAAGTAAAAAAATCCTTTCTAATATCTAGCTGAAACCTAATCTCTTTCAGTTTAAAACCATTTGCCATTGTCTGGTCACTACATGCTCTTGTAAAAAGTCCCTGTCTAGATCTCTTGTTGCCCCTTTAGGTGCTGAAAACTCCCCAGAGCTTTCTCTTCTCCAGAATGAACAACCCCAACTCTCTCAGCTTCTTTACAGGAGAGGTGCTCCAGCCCTCTGATCATTTTTGTGGGCCTCCTTTGGACTTGATCCAGCAAGTCCACATTTTTCTTATCTTGCAGTCCCCAGAGATGGATGCAGCTGGATGCAACCAGGATGGTGTTGGCTTTCTGGGCTGCATCTTCCACCAACATCCCCACCCTCCCAAGTCTCTATTTGTGCTTGAGATTGCCCTCACCCACGTGCAGGACCTTGCACTTGGCCATGACCTTTATGTTACCATACCCAAAGCTTCAGATTTGCTACCACTCCACCACTACTATCTAACTTGTATAAGAATTAGAATAAAATTCTATGAAGATGAGATGTGTATTTGTTTTAATCCAAAACACCTCATCTCATTAGGGGAAAAGTAAAAAAAATTGTGAAACAAATATTTTGCCAGTAGTTAGTAATAATTGAAGGTGGGGATAATATTATGCTTAAAGATTTGAACTTGAGTTTTAAAGGTTTAATAAATTTTCCCTAATGTAAGGGGTTTTTTGCGAACATCTACCAAAGACTTTGACTCTGTATGTCCATTTCCCATTTTTAAAATGGGAATATTATTACTTCTGTTTATATATTACCAAAACATTATGGCTTTGATCTCCTTTGAGTGCTGTAAACATGGTTATGATGATGCAATATTAATTAATTCCTTCAGTATTTAGGATGATTACTATTAAATGCAATATATTAGTCTTATCCACCCACATTGCATCTGGAACATGTTCTGAGAAGACCAGATCTCTTACTTTTTCCAAATAATATGGTAACATGGATATGAATCAGCTTTGAGTTTCAGTGCCAGACAGGAAAGCAGCCCGCATTATACTTAAATAACTCACTTCCTCAGGCTCCTAATCTTGTACAAGAACTGATTCTGACTGACCAACTTTTGTTGTAGAGTGAGTAGTGCAGAAATCAAATTGTTTTTATGTCAGAGCCTCAGAATCATTAAAAATCAAAGTTTCTGGCCTTTGCTGTCCTAGTATTGCTTATCTCTATTATTCATTTGTGGTCTAGAAATGATTTTGTACAGCACTTCTCATTAAAAATAAAATAAATTCCTGTGTTCTGCCTGGTGCTGTGCCTTCCTTGCCTCTGCCTCCACTAGCTTTTGCCAATATGGAGGAATAATGAGGAATAATGTTATTTTATCATGTGCTGAGTAAAGGGATAAATTTTTCCCTTTTACCATCCTCCTTTTTCCATGCTGTAACAGCAAGTTTGTCTTTAAAGAAAACTGAGGCCAAAGTGTTTTTAATTTTGGAGCCCTTTTTACAGGTTGGCAAATATGATTAAGAGATTGGAGCATCTCTCCTATGAGGAAAGACTGAGGGAGCTGGGCCTGTTCACCCTTGAGAAGAGACGACTGAGGGGACCTCATCAATGTCTATGACTATCTGCAGGGAGGGTGCCAAGAGAATGGGTCCAGGCTCTGTTCAGTGGTGCCAGGCAAAAGGACAAGGGGGAGTGAGCAGAAACTGATGCACAGGAAGTTCCACCTGAATGTGAGGAAGATCTTATTTACTGTGTGGGTTACCAAGGACCAGAACAGATTGTCCAGAGAGGGTGTGGAGTCTCCCTCACTGGAGTTACTCAAGAACTGTCTGGACTCAATCCTGTGCCATGTGCTCTGGGATGACCCTGCTTGAGTTGGGCAGTTGGAGCAGATGCCCACTGTGGTCCCTTCCAACCTGACCCATTCTGTGATTCTGTATTTGGCTATAATAAGGCTTTAAAAAAAAACAAAAAGGGAATCTTTATATCTGCCCCTAACTTTGGACCTGGGTCCAATAGTTATTTACCCTAGTTTTCATTGGTGGAATAAATTTATACCTTCACATGGCTCCTGTGCATGTTCTTATGAGAGGCAGTATGTCTTGCTGTTGGCTAGATCAAAGCCATTTATATAAAGGAGAAATTATAGAAACAGCATATGCCTAGGCCATAATAGGGGCATAATAGTTTGTCTCAATATTTGGGTCTTTCCTGAAACACAAAGCCAGAATTTCCAGAAATTTTCAGAATTTCTGAAAAACTGGTGTTTCTCTCGGCACTATCAGTTAACCAATCATATACTTTCACTGTCAAGTATATATATTGTGTTTCACTAGGGGCCATGTTGCTACAAATATTGGGAATTGAGAAGAGTGTACCACTGTGAAACCTACATAAGAATTATGGAATATTTTTCTAATTTTGTTATGATATTTGATGTGAATTTTCTCATTATCCCTCTTCAGCTATTTGGGTCTGCAGAATTATACATCATACTGGGGTCAACCTGATCTTAGAAATTGCACAGGTGAGTATATTAGCATTGGTCTCTGGAAGAATATATTTTCTCTTTATGCTAAGATGTTTAAAAATGTTTCTAAAAAAAAATCAGTGCAAAGTAAATAATTGAACTCTGGGGAAGTACACCCAAGTTTAATTCAGCTCACCCATTTAGAGCTCTGGAAAGCAATTACTGAATTAAATCAAACTCCTCAGGCAATTTAATCAAGAGGAAAGGAAGGTGGTATCTTACCCCTGTTTGATATTCAAGTTAGGGCAAATTTTTAAATATTTTGAATGCCTGCCAGGGGAAAGGCTCCTGCTCTCTTCACTGGACTTACAATCAGATATTTGCAGATTTATTCTCTGTTTCTAAAATACCCTTTTATGTCATTTTGGCCATGAAAGAGTAATAAAATAACAGGACAACAATGTTATGGTCCCTTTTTTAGTGCCAAAGCTAGTGAAGAGAATTACACAGTCATATGTATAATATGCAGAGCACCTACAAAAAGCTCTTGTTCTGAATTGCTGTCTTGGAGAAGTTTCTTTTGGTGTCCCAGGGAGCCTGGCTGCCTAACTTAGTCAATTGGGTACTTGTAGTCAGATTATATGAAAAACATCATGTCATGTAAAATGAATATTCCACAGTAAATCTATCAGGAACGTGTATTATAAAAAAACAACCCGCAGCCAGCTGCAAACTAAAGAAGGCTGATTTTTCAAAATCTTATTTGCAAATTCCATTAAATCTCAAATATTTTGAAGTTGTTAAAGGTTAGTGTTTATATTAGTTTTCTGACCAGGTGGCATTGAAATTACAGTTTTACCATGTTTTGCCATTGGACATGCTATCAAACTTTCCTTATCAGGAAGATTCTTGTCGTGAAATTTGCTTGTGTGTTGTGCTTGCCAGGCCTCTGACAAGTAAGAGTAGCATCCTCTGAAAGAACTGAAACATTTTCAAGGGGGTCAGACTTCCTTCAGAAAGCTAAAAGGAGTGAACAGTTTTTCAGTAATAGAGACCTTGGATGCATTTGTTTCACTTCAAGAGTGAAAATTTTTCTCAGTGAAAAAGAAAGGATACCATAAGGAGGAAAAAGAAGAAGATACTACTCATTGTATTCCTCTCTTTTTCATTCAATCACCCCTTTCTATAATAGTTCTGATTTACAAACTCAAATCAAAACAAAGAAAAGAAAGACACAGCCAATGAGGATAGTATATAATCAGCACATCCTATATATATATTTTTAAAAAATTATAAGTTTGACAAAATGATGCAATCCTATGTTCATTACATATACCATAGTACATACCCTAGCTTTCAACAGTGATGATAAAAATTTGTAATTCTGGACTGCTTCAGGAGTGCAATGCATTATTTTCTCTTTTTGCTTGATTCTGTATGCTCACAGAAAATGCAGCAGATATTGCCAATCAGCTTCTGAATCTCACTGGTGAGGGGCAGCAGCTGACCTCAGACAAAGTAAATGACGTTGTGCAGAAGCTCAAAAAAATTGTGAACGATGAAGAAATTGATGAATCTTTGGGTTCTACCGTGGTGACAATTTTTTCCAATATTCTAGCCAGTTCAGACAGTGTATTGGCAGCCTCATCTTCAGAGTAAGTATTTCTGCATTTGAGAAAAGCTTTTTGAGAGCAACCTGCAAGACTGTAGGGATTCATTTTTCCATGTATAGACAAACCAGAAAATCAAAGTTTTCTGATTTCCATCAAAAACAATTT
Source organism: Haemorhous mexicanus (assembly GCF_027477595.1). NCBI lineage: Eukaryota > Metazoa > Chordata > Aves > Passeriformes > Fringillidae > Haemorhous > Haemorhous mexicanus. The sequence continues at coordinate 54,586,893 of NC_082343.1, forward strand.
CCCAAAACAAATTTTAGTGTGCATGACAAAGTATTTGGATGGAAAAGAAGTCTTCTGAAACATGACACAGCATAGATATAAATATTGTTGGAAATTATTTCAGGACCCGTGATATGTACTCACACAGTTTGTGTCAGTCAAAAGCTTTGTTTTCAAGAGACATGCATAAATTTACAGTCCAACAGTCTTCTTGTGAATACACAGATGGGTAACAGAAACGTAGTTACAAGAGGATCCTCTTCTCATGTGAGGAGCATGCAGAGCATAGGCGGGTTTTTTTTCTGTATTGAGTTTTCAGAGTAATTTTTATTTCTGTTTTTAGAGCTCTAAAAACTATTGATGCCTTGGCTTTAAAGATCCATTTTGCTGGACCATCCATGAGTATTTCAACACGAAATCTAGCACTTGGAGTGTCCTCTATAAATTCAACTTCATTCAAGGGTGGTGCTTTCAGCGTCAGTCCACAGAATAATGCATCCGATTTCCAGGTACAGAACGAGCAGCTGTATTTGAACGTGAAATGTGCCTCTTGTTCCAAGTGTGTTTACTGTGGTTCCTATAAATCCACTTAGAACTCCCAGTTCTCCCCCTGCTTTCTATTTCCTTTTCCCTACAATCATCCAAACAGATAACAGATTAATGTAGTATTTCCTTGAGTGACAGGAAACACAGATAAACTCACATTCCATGCAGATAAAAAGTAATTTGGCTTATAAATCCACAACACACTTGACCTTTTTTTAGTTTTGTGGGTTTTCTTTTTACTAGTGAAAAAGGAAAACAACCTTTAACAATCTGTGGTACTGACCATTGTGCAATATCTAACAACTCATTTGATGTCTTTCAGCTTTAAAATAAGACACCTATATATAGGCATCTACATATGGATTTCTGCACATACAGTAGTTCTTCAGCCTTCCAGTACAGTTTAAATATTAAGTGCTAAAAGAAAACTAAGTCTAATCCAGTTGTCCACGTATAGGTTGATTGGCTTGTGCCATTTAGGATATCTGAGGCAGTTCAAGTCATTCATGTGGAGCTTGACCAGACTAGACATTAAAAATAAAACAAACAGAGATCACACAAAATTTAGGAAGGTCTCCAGTGCTACCGTAGCTAGACAGGATATTGTAGTTAAGATATTTATCATCACCTCAAAAATATTTTTTCTTTGCTTTTTTCCCACAAATTGAAAAAACCAGACATCTTAAAATTTGAAATACTGCTTGAGAAGCACATGAGCACCTACAGGATTTTCCAGAGGTTCTTTTGAAACCAGTAGTGATGAGGTGCCAAAAGTTTTTAAATTTCACTACATGCCTGTCTGTATCTTAAGGCACCTAAATGCTTTTAAAAATGCAGTGCAATTTAATTTTTTTCAGTTAAATAGGAAGTCTGTGACAGAGGTAATGTAATCTCAGTTTCCTGGGTGTTTAACCATTCAAGTAAAGTGAGTCTTATTTGGAGAAACTTACATAAAATATTACACAGAAAGATAAAAAAATCTGCTATCATTTGGGCCAGAGGAACTAAAACTGAATTCAAGAAAATGCGGCATTATAAAAACAGTTAAAGGCTAATCACTAGAGTATAAGTATTGTATGGAAACAAATTAATTCCTGCTGCAAACTGGCAACACAGAAATGTCTGATCATTTTATAAAATACTATACACTGTAAAAATCAAAACAAGAATGAAGACAGAAAAATGTCTACTTCCTAGAAAAAGTTGTAGTAATATAGTAGGCTTTAGGACTTGTGCATATATATAGACTTTGGATCAAAACTCAAATGCTTGTTTAAATAGATAAAAATAGATTTAATGAACTTGAGTTTTCACATATCTATATTACTAGATATTTTAGCTAAAATTCCTTTGAATCGATTTAACAGAAATTTTTGGTGATTGTAAATCTACTTTTGTTTAGCTCTCATATTAATGAAGCTCAGTAGCTGTTTGTGAAGCTGAATAGTTCTTTGTTATCAAAGGAATGTTTCTCCTGCAGATTTCATCCATTATTTATGGAAAGAGGAAAGGAAAATTCTGAAGCCAGGTTTTAGATGATCATACATAAAACAGGAATTACCATCTGTGGCTTGAGGACATCCAGGAATTTTCTCGTCCAGGAATCATTTATTACAGCACTGTCTAAATAATCATAAAATCCGAACTCCGTCAAATTATTTATACTGTTCCTATTGGAACATGAGCTTCTTCTCAGACTTTCACATTTCCAACAGCTGATTGAGAATTCTTAGCATCCTTCCTACCAGAAAAGTTGCAGCAGCTGTGGGCACCCTTTATATTTTCCATGACTGTCAGAAAGATACTTTCTGTCCCTGCTGAAGGGAGATTCCCTTGTGAAAGCCCACGTTTTTCACCAGTAATGTGATGATCTATCCTAGGCTCATCAGGGAACATTAAACTCTTCAAGCTGTATGTCAGAATGTTTCCAGATATTTTTTTTTCTTGTATTTTTTTCTTAAAGTAGATACCAAGCAAATTTATCCATGGCAGTTTGGAAAGATTCTATTTCAGTCCCCTGTGTCTTTATTTTTCTTGCCAAAACTTTGACTAAGTTAGGTTTTGGTGATTCATATTATTAAATTGTTCCTGTAATATATCCATGCTTCTTTGGAGAAGCCTCTTCTACTCTATTTGCAGACAGTGCCTAATGGGACATCTTTATCACATACACACTTTCTGTTTACTGTGGCAGAACCAACCTCTGAAAACCTGGTTTTGAACTGCATTTAACCCTGTCAGAAGATACCTGTGAGCTACTTCTTACTGAATTCCAAGGGTGAATGATCTGTTAATAGCCTATGACTTTTAACTTTGTATTAGCTAATGGTGCTTTTAGAATGACACAGCTGTCCATGAGGGGCATAAGTACATGGCCAGGATGCCTCTGGGGAAGTCTGTAGTGGGAGTTCCAATATCTCACAGTAAAATTCTGAAGTGCTTTTACTATCGAGCCAGTGTGAGCTGGCTTGTTCCCCTTCCTTCATGGATATGGTGGCACACTTTGAGTAGGCCATGGCGGGAAAGTGATCAGTCACAGGATTGCTAATAAAATTCAGGGTTGCATCCTCTTTTATTTCCTACTCACTTGTTATATTCCTGGGCCACAGAGGGCTTTTAGATTTCTGACACATTGCCAATAAAAATTAAATTTATATGATATGAGAAAGTGTCTTTTTATTCTGTTACACAGCACAATAAATATGGAAAACTCACACTAATAATTTTAAAATTTCCTTTCCAGAGAAACTATAAAAGCTCATAAGAGAATTATTTCAGATGTGCAGATCAAGGCAACTAATACAATTTAATAAAGAAAGATTCAGAGCATATCTTTTAGTTCTCAACATTGTTTGCTATGAGGAAAAGTATCTTGAATGCTACTGAAAATAGTTATGACTGTCATAATTACCCTCTCATTGTTTCCAAATCATCATTATAGCAGTGGAGGAGTTTGTTTCTTTGTTGGTTTTATCTAATATCTTTCTGTAGCAGAAGGCTGATCTCATGCTGAAAAAGTGGGAAACGTCCCTAGCCTTTAAAAAGTTTATTTATTGCATCAACTCTTACATAGACACAAGTCATTTTAGAGTTGATTGGTTCTAGTCCCATATCTAGATATTTCTGTTTAAGAGTGTGAACCCAGTTGTGGACAACAGATGGTTTCTTTATTGTTTGAAGATGTTCTCCTGTTGTTTTTATTTAACAGATAGATTTTGACGAGGATCAGACAAGTGCTATCGCTTCTATTGTTCTGCCACCAAGTTTACTGAAGAATTTAAGTCAAGAAGAGTTTGAAGTTATATCCAGGGCTCAGTTTACTTTCTTCAATAAAAATGGTCTTTTTCAGGTATGCATTAATGTGCTTGAAGTCAGTACAGACAGGGTGAATCAAAGCCAGCTGCTAAAAGTTTCTTGTAGTGTAATCCTTTCACAGTATTTCATGAGTTACAGGGATTAAAAGATGACAGCAAATGTAGGCACTAAAGACAGTCTTATGTTCAGAGCAGCAAAATAGTTGAAGTGCCCAAGTTGAGTTGAAGTCAGTAGTTTACTGCAGATTCCTCTCACATGTGAAATAAACCTTTTTTCAGGGTAATCTATGGAAAACTGTATCCCAACTACTTAATATTAGAGGAAAGCAGCAAAAGCCTTTAAAAAAGCCTTTAATTCTGTTAAAATTCATTAATACAGCTCCTTGATTTTCAGTGGAGCTGGGTTCTTTTCTGTCAGTAGGGAATTTGGCATATAACACTGCCAAGTACTCTCCTTTCCTTTTAAGAGCTGGTTAGCAGTCATATCCAGCTGACTGCTCTGTATTCAGTTGGAAACCCCAGGCTGATGGTTAGCAGCCAGTGGATTTTTGTTCACACATATATATACACTGTTCTTTTCATACCCGTGGTCTCATAAGCATACTATATTTTAATAGGAATAAGGAGAACAATACTTGTACCTGAAACCTAAACATGCTCAGGTAGATTTGATGTTTTATTTTTTTATCAAATGGTAATTGTAAATAGTGCCTACATGGTAGGTGCCAAAAATGTTAGGAAGAGTTTGCAGCTTGGAAAAAGAAAACCAAAACCACAGTTATTTGGGGGGGGGAAAAAAAAAGTTGATTAAGAAGGAAACATTGTTTCATGGTGAACTGTAGAATGTGTCTCAGAAGACCTGAGTTTGCTTTCCCATCAGTATTTCAAGTGACCTTTGGCTCTTGTGCATCCGCAGAACTCCGTAGTATTGTATTGTCCCTATATTATCGTTTTTATTGGCAGTGTATCCAGATTCTTCAGATAATCTAGGCAAGAAAATACCCATGACCCACAGTTGCCTTCTGAAATACACCCCAAAGTATTTTTATTTTAAATTGTATTCGTTTTGAGCCTGCTTTTGAGAAAAACAGGACGAATATCTTTAATTAAAAAAACCCCAGAAGAATACAGATGGAGGCTGGTCATAATGGCATAAAATCATATGAAGTCAGAATGTGTCCCTTAATGGTGCCAGAATGCATTTCTAAGTGGTGCTTAATAACCCATTGAAAAACAAAAACCATAAAAATTGCACCTTAATTTGCAACTAAAATGCCTTTCATTTTTTGTGTGTTTTTCAAAGTCTTCATGGGTGATGTGTTTAACACAATGAATTAAAAATGTGCAATCCTCATATTTTTAGGAAGTCTGTAAAAAAAGGAAGTTAAAGAAAAAGGAGATTAAAATAAGGCCTACAAAAAAACTCCACATGCCAGGTCAAACCAAATAACTATATCCATTAGTATAACAGTATTTTATTTGTCTTGCATTTAATATTTCTTCCACGTTCAATTACAAGTATCTGAATACTATTAGTTGTCTTCCTTAAAAGTATTCCACAAAACAGTGAAACATAATCTGCAGCATTGGAGGTGGGGGATTATTGTATTGCAACTGAGAGAATTCCAGTAAGTTTTGGCTTGTAATTCTTTATAGATGTTTCCATTACTTAGAGGACTATTTAAAAGCTGTTCAGGGTGGGATTCACTTCACCAAACACAGGGGTGCTCAGTGTAAACATCTATGCCTGAACTGTTGAACTTCAGATGAACACAGCCTTATGGCTAAATAAGTAGTAATCTGTATTTTATTTTAAAGCACCCATAAGAATATATTAAATTACCTTCACTAAAGAGACCAACTGTGTCTCATTTTTATCTGCTACAGACAGAATCCACTGAAACCTGTGGAAATATGTCCAAGGACTTTCATAGACTTTGTCAGATGTTCAAATGTAGGTGGTAGCCAAGAGACTTTTTCTTGTCTGAATGCTAAAAAACTGCTTAGAAACTTGCATTTTCTTTCTTCTTCAATTTTTAAGGTTTTAGGAAATTTTGCCATAAAGCTCCAGTATAATCTGAAATACTGTGTCTGAAAATTCTTGGATATGGTTCTTAGGAAATAAAATATTCTTCTCAGGATAATATCCACCTAATAAGAGAAGTTATTGTGTCTCTCATGAGTGGTGGGATCTCACAAGCCCAGTGCTGAGCTGAAACTTGACATCTTGTTATGTTAAAACTCCTAAATGGAAGGAATCAAGGGTTCAGGAGTTTGGCAGACCAGATTTTGGGAAGGAAAGTGAGTGGCAATAGAAGACTTTATTTTACCTAAGATCTGCCACAGGCAGTGACCAAGCTTTCCAACCAGGTATTTAAATATACAGGTTCCAATAGAAGCCTATCAAAAGAAAATAGTATTGCTAATGCACTTCCATTTCAATAAATAATTCGTTTCCAAGGAAACTACCTCTTCTGGAAAATTGTCAGCTGCAGGTTAAAAATCCTACTGGTCAATGATAATGTCAGAATTCTGTTTAAATTCCTATCGAATAAGACCTTAGAGAAAATGTTATCCCCTTCAGTATGTAATATTGCTTTGAAATTGTTTACTACTTCATGGTCAATCATTGTAAGATTGAGGGTGATTTAACACCCTCAATGTGCAGAAAACAGTTTATTCTCTAAAACCTTTGCATTTACTAAAGGACAGTGTCAACAATAAGATAAGTGAGCTCGTTCATGCTTGTTTAGGGAAATGAGCTAATCATATCATGGGTTGTTATCTTCCACATTGTTTGAGTTATAATTTTGTTTGCCTTCTAACCTCTCTCAGTAATTGTGCCTATGCATGTTTATGGCTACAAGAAAAATAGGAAAGCTTCCATGAGGCTAACCCATAATTTGATTTTATAAACATAACGTTCTTATATTGTGTGATCAAAAGTACAGAAATGCTGACAACTTACTTATTCTGGCACGCTGCAAAAATGAAACTGTGTACTCTGGCTTTTATGTTATGTGCCATGTAAGCACTTGTTATATTTTTCTTAATCTCTTGAAGGATGCAGAAAATCCTGCCAATTTGACCAGTTTCGTGGTAGCATGCAGTATTGGAAACTTAACCATTCAGGATCTTCAGGATTATGTGAAGGTTACAATCAAGCATACCAAAATTCAGGTAAAACAAGACTGATTATTCAGAGGAATGCAGATTGTATATGGTAAAGGCTAAGATTATAAACTGATTTATATGGATGGATTTCGAGTAAGGTCAAACTCGAATCAAAATTAAGAAGTCTAGAACAAAAGAATGCAAGCACAACATAGAAACAAATAATCTCTCCCATCCTCATACATTTGCACTCCATTCATGACCTAACATTGCAATTTATCTGCAAGACCATTGATTCTGCCCCTCATAAGTAATATCTGTGCCAATAACTGTAGCTGAATTCTTTGTTAATGACCATATTTATGACCAGGGACATGATTTATTACACTGTAACTTCATAATTACTTAAATTCTTTGACCAAACTTTATTTGCTTTGTTAATAGTTCCCAGAATTATTTTGTTGTTATGTGTTTTTCATCAGAGGAATGGACAGAAACACACTTATAAAAGATGACTACAGTAAATTTAGGGAAATAGAGACCAAATGCAACCTTTTGGCACATACTGTTCCAGTTAGAAAACGTGTGAGCTTGACTCAGGTCTATTCCAAAAGAGGCACTAGCACTTGAAACATTAAAGAAAATGTTAAAATGCAATACCTAAGTAAATTGTTTATGTAATGAGAACCTGGTTTGTAATTTTCACCTCCCAACTGACTTTGTCTTGCATTGCATTACAATTTTAAGGTTAGGCAAAACAACCTACACATGGGTTCAGCAGGCATTTGTACATTTTCAAGCTTTACATAGAGGATTCATGGAGAAGCCCTAAGGCAGCAAACAGGGGAAAGTATTTAGATTATATAAAGACATCATAATCATGGATAACTTCAGTAATGAGAAAACTTCATTATTCTGAGGGTGTGCAAAAGGAACCATTGAACAGTACATAGAAGCAATGCTCTAGATTTTGCAATTTGGACAAATCTGTTTTTCTAGCAGAAAAAAACTCTAATTTGACACTAGGCAAATTTTCAACAATCAAATGATTTTGATTCTTCAGCTCATTAAATGAAAATATATGCATTGCAACATATGTTGTAAATGATGAGATTTACATCTGAAGAGATAAACAAAGTCTACTTTTACATCTGTTCTTAGGAAGATCCTAAACCTACCTGTGTCTTCTGGGATATGAACAAAAATGGTAAGTTTGAAAATACTATAATTTCTTTCCTGAGAGGGATAAATATGTCTGAGTTTTAAAATTGGTCACAGTTTTGGCTATTTTGCTCCGAAATCGATCCTTTCAGGATTCAATAAAGTCCACTCAATGAAGCGTGTAATTTCTTCTGGGTAACATAGTTACTTGTAACAGCAAATTTTAAATACTCCTTTTTAAAGATTGTTTTTAATGTAAATGTTTTTAACATTTAAATTTTTTTCTGTTAAGTTCTTCCAATTTTTCCCATATCTGCAGTTTTTCTCTGATCTGTCTATATGAGCAAATTAAATTATAATGCTACTCAGACACATGAATGGTTCTTAGCCATACTTTTAACTGTTCATTTTTTTAAGAACTGGGTTATATAGGTGTAAGATTGTGACTGTTACAGATTATAAACTTTTATGGTCACATATGGAGACCCACATTAATAAAGCAACATTTTAGACCATTCTTCATCAAAGAATGGTCACTACTGCCAAACCTGTGTGTGATGTTTTGCTCAGGCTCTTAATCCTTTGCACAAAGTTGTTCTCTGGGATGAATTTCAAGATGTCTCTGTTTTAGAGATCACTGCTGAGAAGTTTCTCTTCCTTGCAAAGAAACAGACAGAGCTGTAGGATTTTGGATGGAGAGGTTCAGTACACAGAGTCTTGCCAGAAATAAAATTTAACATCTAAATTTGTATTTCAAATTAGGAAATACAGACAGAGCAACTGAGAAGAATTTGGGAGGGTTAAAATGAGCAAAAAAATCATAGAAACTAGTTAGGAAGCTGAACTTAAGAATCACATTAAAGGAGGAACACACAGGGAGGGAGGAAACTATTCACAGTGGCTGGTTGAGTGGAGAAGAGTTTTAAGTGGTTTTGGAACATCTTCACAGTATTCTCTGCAGTATTTTGAGAGAATGTCTTGAATTTGAGTGTTTGATTGTCTTGAAGTTACAGAGCAAATTATGGTGGATTTTGTCAAGAGCCATGAGAAAAATGTTTTTAAGAGTCAGAGAATAAGAATGATTTCACAAAACTAGCTCATATTTTGGCAGGGGAAAAATGAACAAAGAAACAAATTTTAGTTTTTAACATTTAATTTTTAAACTAAAATCTTTCAACTTGTTTTTCAGAATGGCCTTTTCAAGTGGAGTGGGCTGGTAATAGTTCACTTCATGGTTTTTGTAAGGCCACCAGAGATCATTGGGATTACTCCCTCTGAGCTTCTGCTTTACATGCTGCAGAGAGGAAGGGTGGGACCCTCTGCTCCTGGGCTGTAAAAGCTTTCATGTGCCTGAGGATATATGAGTGGGAGGCAGGCAGGTGTAGACATCACATCAGTGGGGGAAAAAGGAGTTCTAAAACCATCTTATTATTGGGTAAAACTAAGGTGTGTCTTAATGCATGATCCATGTCCTACTCAGTAAGCAAAAAGCTCCCTGCCTTTATTATACATCTCCATCAGTTGCCTCTGCTCAGCAGTTCATTTCTGGGACACTCATCTGGGGTGATTCTTTGCAGAATCTAGGAAATCTGACACTTGCTTCTCTTGTAGCTGTTTTTAATGCTGGCTCATTCGATTTGAGAAATCACTTCTACACCTGCACAAGATGAAGTGAGAAATCTTCTGAAAGAGAGGCTGACATGTGTTTGTTGGACACCAGTTTCTCATGTTTCATTTCCACAGGTGGCAGTGGTGGCTGGAACCCTGCGGGCTGCCAGGTGGATGCAGAGTCCAATGAAAATGAAACTGTGTGCTTATGCAACCACCTCACACACTTTGGGGTCCTAATGGTAAGAAAACTCACTACTCACCAGGTTACCTTTCCCAGGAACAGCAACACAGCTTTTGTCTGGTGGCAAGACCACTCTTATTTTTGTTACTTGAGTTCTTTCTTTTGCATATAATTTATAATAATAATAATAATACATGATTTCCCCCTTATTATCATAAATTTATCTTGTCATAACAAAGTAGCTAGTGATAAGGATTCAGGAACAAGATCATTAATAAAGTTAGCAATGGAAGAATATTGTTATAGTTGTTATTATTATCATTAATAAATTCTTTAAAAGTGGCTAAATATTATATTTTAAATAACTAAAATGTACCCATGAGATTTTTCCATGTTTTAAAAATACTGTGCCACAAAAGACTTGAGATTGAGACTTCTGAGTGATACCAAAATACAAATAGCATATTATAACATCCAACTTAATATAACCAAGGCCCAGTACTAACATTTCCACTAGAGACAGGAAAAAAAAAGTGATTTTAATGAGTCCTAAGTTTCAGGGTATCTCTGACATATCCCTTAATAGTATAATCTGACAAAAGTGACCTGCAGCTGAGGAAGGAGGTGTGGAACAAGAGGGAAGTGAATAAGAAAGTCTATTTGAAATTTCCAGATTGAGAAAGTGAGAAGTTGCTTGCAGGGGAAAAAAAACAAAAAAACAAAAAAACCATGAGAAATAGTTAGAAATGCTGTTTTCAGAACAAAAAGAAAAGAGACTCATTGTAGGGAAAAACAGGGAAAGAAAAACATCCTCCAGACAGCAGAAATAGTAATGAGGATGAAAAGTCAAGGGAGCACAATAATTCTCTTTCATCCTTAGATAGAAAGGCTGACTTGTCCCTTGCAAATCTAGTTCTCAGACTTGACAAGATTTATCTAATGTCATAAACTATGAAGTGGCACCTTTTGCACAATGTGTAAACCCATATTGGCTGTTTGCTTGCTTGGCTTTACTCAGTTTTGGGGATGCCTTATGTTACAGGCCTTCTCTTGGAAAAACACCACTCACGGAGCACTGGTACAGAACCCATACCTTGTACTCTGTCAGAGCCTTAAGCAAAGTCTCCAGACAGGGTGGCTGGCAGAGCAGTGTCTGTCCAGGAGATGAAAGAGGGAACCATATGGGGCACTTCAGCCTCAGCAGCATAGCCTCCAGCATTCAGCTGCCTCCAGCAATTTGCACTTGTGAAGTGCTTTCCAGAGGGAAAAAAAAAAAAATCCCAACACAAAAAAGTGGAATAGTGCTATCTTTTCTGAACATTTGGTGGTTGTTTATGCTCAGTAATGGGCTGATACATTTTTTTTCCAGCTGAAATTAACATTCTTTGGCCTGTAAAACATAACTGCAGAAAAGATGTTGGCTCCTGGTCACAGCAGGAATAATTCCTAAGTGGAAGTATTTGGGGTTTGAAGTAACTTGTGGCAGTGTCAAATAGGACTTAAACCACACAAGGGAGCCACATATGCTGACTTTTTCAGCTTTGGCCTTCTAGACCCTTCTTAATAGAACTGCTCTCGTCTCATCATGCTGAGATGTAGATATGGAAAAGCCACAAACTTTGTGTCTTCTTGCAAGCTAAATTATGGTCTTGTTCTACTTTTCATCCCTAAAGGGATTAAGAAAAGGCTTTCTTTAGGATATATTCAATGAGCCCCTTCTCTTCCCTGAATGCTTCAGTGGCAGTAGGAAATAAGGCAGAAGGTCTTTGAATTTGGGCTACATTCCAATAGATTTTTACATAGTTTTGACCATTCTAGTTGCTTTTCCATTTTAATAATTTCTTCTGACTTTAATTTAGATACTAAGTTATTTCCAAAAAACAATCTCCTTGTATATAAATAAACTGTCATATAAGGTGGCTATGGACAGTAAGGTATGCTCCTGCCTTTTCCTACAAAATATGCAAATTTTTGTAGCATTTAATGTTTCCTTTTGCTAGGGACAACAGTGAAAATGACTGTAGAATTGACAGAATTATCTCTTAGTGTTTGCTCACATTTTCTCCACAGTGATATAAATCTGAACATTCTCATATTTTCTTGTCCTTAAAAAAAGGAAATAACACTGAATCATTCTCAGATGGTACCATGTGACAGTTACAGTCAGACGGGGGAAAAAAAGGGAAAATCCCTAGAATGTTCCTGCTTCATTTCCGAATTTTTTTCTGTTGTCTTTATCGCTACTTTTCTGACCAATTATATTTAAAACTGTAGTTCTTATATCAAAACAGACCCTAAATCCAAAATGCAATATCTTGCCCTTGGTTTCACCTGCAGGTGATTAGTTACATTGATTCCTATAGACTTTAAATAACAAAAAGGCCAGAAATTCCCTACATTGTTGCACATTTCAGTATGAATACTCATAAGTTACAGTCTTCTACTTCTGAGAAAGAGTGGTATGCAAGCAACAGAATTAAAAAGTTTGGACACTGGGGACTTTTCCAGAGAAGGACATTTCAATTCCTGGTACTGAATTATAAGGATCAGAATCAGGCTCTATCCCAGCAGTTATAATACTTACAGCACAATGTTTTGAAAGGCTGTGGGAAGGAAGTGAGAGGTGTAACAACTGTAGACTGAGTACACGCAGTAAAAATGAACCCCAGTGTCAAGGTCTCAGTGGTACTGCCCGAGTGCTTTTCAGTTTCACTTGACCCATTACCAAGAAAGAGTGTCATGCTCACAGCAGAAGTGCTGCCCACGGCCAATGCCTCTTCCTTCTCTCACAGGACCTGCAGAGAACCGTGACGCAAATCGACCCACAGAACACCAAGGTCCTGACCTTTATCACTTACATAGGCTGTGGAATATCTGCTATATTTTCAGCTGCAACTCTTCTGACATACATTGCGTTTGAGTAAGTACTATTTCTGTGAAGAACATCACAAAGAAGTACCTGTGCAGAATAAAATAAGTTAGTTACGTGGGTAGTGTGGTTTATTTGCCTAGGAGGGGAAGTCCATGGTTGCAAAAAATCAAACCTGCAAAATCAGGGTCACAGTGTTGTAAAGTGGAAACTTTTTCAAGGGGACATAAGTTCAGAGTCTTTCTTCCAGTTTCTAATGTGTTGTGCTGCTCAGACCAGGGAATAAGGGGAATGTGTATCAAAATGTTCCTTCTGGCTAGACAGAATCCTCTAGATTTTGAACAGATAGATATTATTTTAAAATTGTCAAACAGGCTTTTTATTAAAAAAAAACCAAAACTTGCCTATGTGAGCATAACAAGTTCCAAATTTAAAAAGAGAAGTTTCCAACTGGAGCAATTATGTTCTATAGTCCTTAAGACAGAAGTGGGAAGAGATAAAATGAAAATAAATTTGAAGTGTAACAACAATTTCAACAGAAGTCCTGCTGAAGTGTGAAAGTGACTCAAGAGAAAGCAAAAATTTTGAAGTGGTACAGTTCTGTGAACAGTGAAAAGAGAAAATGAAGTCATGTCAACACAAAGAAAGCATTATGCCAGTAAGAGGGCAGGACATAGTAACTGCTAAAGAAGGATAATTTTTCTGGGGACAGGAGGGGGAAGGGGGGCTGAAGAAGGGACTTCTCAAGTTTTAAATATCTTCAATGATTGCATTCCTATTACATTACCTATGGTATAGTGTTCTGGTTCAAGTTGGTAGAAATTCTCTGCTGCCCCTCATTACGCACATTTCACTGGGGATCAGTTTAAAACAATTACATGTTTTTCAGTCTTCCTAAGATCCTATTTAAAAACAAACAGAAAACCACATGCACTGGACAAGGTATTCCTAAAACTAAGCTAACATATAAGGCCACATATGAATAGATCACAGATGACCTTCTGGTCAGCTGTACTTTTTTTGTTTTCATTTAAAATAAAAAGTACTGGTTTATATTTAATTTAAAGGGTTTTTTTTTGGTTTTTTTTAATGAAAGAATCATATTGTTAAAATATTGCAGCAACTAATTAGCTCATCGTGGACCCAAAGAGCTGGTAACTTACCCCCACACACAGAGCTGAAAACTTCAACAATCCCACACAGAAATACACATCACTATGTCTTACTGGACAACCCAGCTGGAAGGGGTTCCTTGTGCTTTTATTGATTTTGTGAAGGGGTAAGCCCAGCTGCAGGAGGTGGTTTGTGTGATTGCAGCAAGTTAATCATGTGCAATCACCTGTGTTTCTCTCATTAGGAAGCTCCGAAGAGATTATCCATCCAAAATCCTGATGAATCTGAGCACAGCCCTACTCTTTCTTAACCTGATTTTTTTGCTTGATGGCTGGATTGCATCCTTTGATATTGATGGTCTCTGCATAGCTGTAGCTGCACTTTTGCACTTTTTTCTTCTGGCCACCTTTACATGGATGGGACTGGAAGCTGTTCACATGTACATTGCTCTAGTGAAGGTGTTCAACATGTATATACGGCGATACATACTGAAGTTTTGCATCATTGGCTGGGGTGAGTTCAGTAGATGCAATGTTTACATAGGATGTACCCTGCTGTATAAAATGCTTTTTGGAAATGCTGCTTTATAAAAGCTGTCGATCAGAAATACAGAGTAGAATTTATATCAGTGTGTGGTTTCCTTCCCCAGCCTGCAGCAGTGCCGGCACGCAGCCAGCTCTCTCTGTCACCGAGTTCCCCCGTGTGCTTCTGTGTAAATACACTCTCACTGGCACTCCCCACCCAGGGCAGCTCCCAGCCCCAGAATGAGTGGAGAGACCAGATAAACTGGTCTTGTTTTCCAAAGAGGCCAGAGTGGGAGAGGGGAAATGTGAGTTCTGTTTCAGAGATGGAGAACTGTGTCACACAATGAATGTTACTGCAAAGCCTATGGAGGTTTTGCATTGACTTTCAAAAACTTTAATTCCAGCTTAAATTTTCTTGCCAACAAGCACAAAGCCTATTGTGGAATCAGAAACAACCAAAATTTTCTGAGATTCAGCACAGTGTTTAAACCACCAAGAGATCCTGGCTGCCCTAAGCAATGTACACAGCAGGACAGAAATGGAAAAAGTAATACTGAAAAATAACTGCAAGGCTCAGGCAGCAAGACTTTTATTCTTCATTTTTGTCTCTATCAGGAATCTGTGGTTTCTCCCTGAATGCACATATTGTGTTTGAAATCATACAACACAATGCAAAGCCATTAACCTTACGGCTAGAGCACTGACCTCGGTACAGCTGGTAATTGATGTCTTTCCATTGGCAACTAGCATCCTCTTTGGCAACCTCAGCAGAGGACAAGGACTGAGTGGTCGGAAAAGCAAATTAACCTCTTCCCCTTTGAATCTGTTCTGTTATAGCAAGGATAAGACATGTAAATAAGGCAAATCAGGAAACATGCATTTCTTTTGTGTGAGCTGTACCTTTCTGCAGAGTTCTCTTCTGCAAAGTTGTCTATTTTCCCAAATACTCCCACTGCTTTTTTAATAATAAATGCATAGTTTGCCTTACGCAAGCAAGGGGACCGCATATAATATGTATGGTGGTGTAAAAGATATATAATATGATGTAGGTAATATAATGTGGTTGAGAGAAGCAGTGGAGAAATTACAGGTTTAAGTTCATGTTCCCTAGTTACACAACTTTATGAATTCATAGTAAAAAAATCCCTCAAAAAATTCCTAATACCATTCCTCTACTAGATCTCATTTTTGCAATAATTTGTTAATCTTTTCACTATATAATGAGTGCTTGTGTGCAGCTGCAAATTTAACTTCAGGTAATTAAGGGATATTATTTTACTTATGTTAATTATTTTACTTTAATTTCCTTATCACATACTAAACTTCTTCTACCTTACAGAACATTACAAGGTTTATTCATTAATGCCTGTTAATTGTTTTGATAGTTCTACATATTTGTACTGTTAGAAAAATTGTTTCCTTTTACCATCTCAGTTTTCTCAGGATGCTGTGCACTAAAGTAATAGGGATTGAGACATCAGTAATTCAGCTTAGCCCGATGAATTTAAAAGTTTAGGAGATTTTACAGCTCACAAGTTTTCTTGTGTTACAGGTTTGCCAGCTCTGGTGATAGCAATTGTTTTAGCAAGTGCTAACACAAATGCAAGTCATATTTATGGCAAACAGTTATATGGCCGAGATGCAAATGGGCAGGGAGGAGATGACTTGTGAGTATTTCTTTTGATCTCTTGAAATTTAGCATTTTTAGTTGCTTTGGAAAAGTCAGTGGTGCATTAAACAAGCAAAATGGGGCAAAACTCTGAATGATTAGAATCTGTAATGTGAAGAAGGCTGTTAGAAAAATTGGAGGGAAATCTGCATTATCAAATGCCAGGAACAAATGCCTCTGGCAAAAGTTTTTCATGAAAATAAAATAAAAATACTTGTTTTGGTTTGTCTTAAGTAGAAAGTATATTTTCTAGGTAAGAGCAAAGAAAGAATTTATATAAAAATAGCTTCCTTTGCAAATCAAGCAGCCTTTTGTTCAATAGTCCTCTATGTTCTTCTCTTGATGTCCAGATAAATCCAAATGCCAAAATTTTTATGCGAGTGCTCTTTCCCTTGCCTGGCAAAGACTCATTATAATAAAACTTTAATTTTTTAAAATAAAACTTTAATTTTTTATTTTTTATTTTTTATTATAGTATCATGCTGAGCATTAAAGCCATTTGCTGCAAGAGGAATTAGTTAGAGCTCTCACATGGCTGACTGTCAAATGGCTACCTCAAAAGTCCTGCTTCTTCTCCAGTCATGTTCAAGTTCTTCCTTAGCTCCAGTGGCAGAAAGTTGAGATTTTGGCAGTGAAGATCCAAGTTTGCCCATTCTGTTTCTAAAGCACTCAGTGCTTCACACAGATGACAGCAGTGAATTTTTATGTACTGAGTCTGAACTTTTTTCATTATGGGATTGCAGTTCCCACCACTTCCCACTTTTTCTAACTAGTTTTAACTAAAATGTGATACAGCCCTCAGATTTCTCATATTTTAATACTATAGGCCATAGTCACTTAAGATGCCTCTGGGCTTCATCCTGTTTCCAAACAGAAAATGGGCAAATGTTTCATTTTACACTATATTTCTCCATCAGTGGTATCAGAAATTGGCTCATTTTACTTTAGTTGTATGATTAATGGAAGGATAGTTTCCATTAACCAGAAATGACATTTTATTTTATTTTATTTTATTTTATTTTATTTTATTTTATTTTATTTTATTTTATTTTATTTTATTTTAATTTTTTTACAGCTGCTGGATCAAGAACGAAGTTGTCTTTTACGTGACTTGTGCTGGGTACTTTGGAATCATGTTTCTAATGAATGTTGCCATGTTTATTGTGGTGATGGTGCAAATCTGTGGGAGGAATGGGAAAAGAACCAACCGGAGCCTGAAGGAAGAGATCTTGAGGAACCTGCGCAGCGTGGTCAGCCTGACCTTCCTCCTGGGCATGACATGGGGCTTTGCCTTTTTTGCCTGGGGTCCCTTAACTCTTGCTTTCCTGTACCTCTTCTCAATTTTCAATTCATTGCAAGGTAAGCTGAATTTTTGTTCTGTGAATGAATAGTATTTGATCTGTTCCTGTTCTGGGGCATACTATGCCCAGTGATTGGACCAGGGGACTCATATCCAGGCTCTCCATGTTTTCCTTTGATATTTAACCATCATTAGTTTCCCTTTTTGTGGAATAATAACACCAACTACAGGTGGTTTTAATATCTTATGTAAATTAATTATGGTTTCAATGTCTTTTTCCATAAAATGAGCTATATTATAAATAGAGCTCTCCCTAGCAAACAGTCTGCAGTGTTCTCTGTTGAGATACATGCTATATGACCTTCAGCATTTCCTTTCACTGATTATAACAAATATAGGAAGCCTTTTTCCTTACTTTATTTCTGTAGGGAATCTGTGAAACTCATAAATATTTTATTAAGGCATGAGAAACTCATAAAATAAAATTCAGTCCTGTCTCAGTGTGGAGAGATAGCAGAGACATATGGGATATTCTTTGCTTAAGAAAAATCTAGTGACTGTTACAGTCAGCTTATTTTTCTTTCCGTTACTCAAGTTTTCAATATTTTACTTTTCCAGCATAGCTTGTCTTGCTGAAAAATGCTGTAAATTGTAATCACATGGTTATAAATTACAGAATGATATAGCTGGTATTTATAAAAATTCACCTCAGAGCTAAAATTTGCATATGTCTCAATTGCCATAAAATTCTCTACCAGTGCTTGCCCTATCCACCTATAAAGAACAACTAAATATGCAATGAAGAGAAAACCCCAAGGTCATTGGAAGTGCACGTGTTATGCCACACACATATTGACATAAAAATTAAACTTGCCAGGGGTGGGGGGAAACTCAGAAAAACCCCAAAAAACAAACTCAAGAATGTCATTGAAGGAACATGTGTTAAGCAACACAAATATTGAGATAAAAATGAAATTTTCTTAGGGTCAGCAAAATATCTTCTCTTTATGGAAAAAGTAATTAATATCACCCTGTGCAGATGTTATCTGATACAGTTGAGATGTATTTACTGTGCTGAAAGATTTATTGAGCTTTCATGGAAAGAGAATCATGTTGACGGTTTTTGTTTGGGTCAGTTTCAACCTAAAATGCTAAGCAAAATGACAAAAAATATTTGGATGTGGTGTTATTACTAGAGACTGTTTTTTCCAAAGGACACATTCTGATACTCCCCTAGCAGCATAATGAAGTATTTACAGCATTGTGTCTGTGTTAGAAATTCAGACAGGCCTAGAGAGATCAGAAGTATGGGAAGAACATGAAAAAATACTTAGATTCTGAAAACCTTGCCAAGGGTCAAATTGAACAAGCCCTCTGTAACCAGAATTTCCAGTGCAATCAATTAAGCTTGTATGTGCAGAGTGCATACAAGGTTGACCAACACTGCCTGAGTGGGGTAATGGCACTATTTCATGGGAGCTGAATATTTGGAACACAGTTAAGTCAGAAGATGAAACTGAAAAAGACAAGAAGTAAATGTAAAAAGAAGAGTGATGAGATTTTCATGGATTTTGGTAGCAATGATGACGAAGTCTGTGCTCAGGCACGTGAGATCAAGCAGTACAAGATAAAAATCTTCTCTCTGAAGGTACTTATTGCTGTGTCAGAAAGAGCTAGGCAAAGCTAAAGAATAAAGGAAGATGATGTTTAAAATCCTATATAACTGGTGCACTGTTCATGTAGCAGTAAGGAGATGGAATGGGGCAAATCTGTATCAGAAAGCATTTCCTAGCAGCAAAAAGCATTTCAATATGGCAAGTCTCTCATCAGTATTAGCAGCTTAATTATGGAGATGTTGTTAAATACATCTGTTCTCTCTCATGTTTTTGAAAGCTGCATGAGTATTTCAAGCCATACCAGCAGCCTCCAGCAGCAGTTTTCTGTGCACTGGCAATGAAAAAGCAAATTGCAGCAACTGTTAGTGTTACTGTACTTTGCTGTTTCATCTACAAAGGAAATTCTTGACGCTCTCTCCTTGACGCTCAGAGTAAAAAATATGGGAACATTTCTTTTTTGGCTGCTCATTTTATATATATGCCTGGGCAAGCCAAATACTTTCAAGTCAGAGCCAAGTTAGAACCAAGCCTAGTATCTGATTTGTCTCTGGGAACCAAAACCAAAGCTGTACTACTAAAAGCACATTGTAAACTTAATGAATAATGAAATACAGAGAAAAAAATTCTGGAGACCAAGCCCAGACAGGGCAAAGGCAAAGTACTTAATGCAGTACATTTGTTTTGCATTACTATGGAGTATGCATTTTCTTTTTAAATATTCAGAACATTCACTGCAATTTAATTAAGCATCAATTTACTAAGTTTGTAAACTGTGTAAAAGCCCTAAGAAGAACTTCGAGCCACAAACAACTTCATATCTCCAGCCTATAAGAGCTGAGAGTGGTTGCATTGGACTTGCTTTGTGTTTTAAACAAATCAGATAGAAAAATATTTTACCAAATGCAAATACAGTAGCCATAATCCAAGAGAGGTTAAATTTGAGATGCATTACGTCATACCTTTTTTAAAATGTGCTTTTCCTTTTTTTCCCCATCAGCTCTTGAAAAACTTTGGAGAGATTGTGCCTCATGACCCAACCCCTACCTGAAGTTAACTGATTCCAGAGGTCTCAGCTAGGCCTGATAAGCAAATACAAGTCCAGTTCAATGACATGCATTACTGCAAAATTAGGCCTCAGCAGTTTGGAGGAGAGAAGATAATTTGATTCTCCAAAACATTATAATCCAAGCTATACCCTGCCATTGTGTTCTGAGAGCTGAAACATAGTAGACATTAGTATACAGAACTAGTAATGATCATAAAGGAATGGTTTTAGAGGAAGCCACTTGACCACATTATGCAGCATTTATTCACATCTAAGATAAAATTATGAGGCATCTTGCAATAGCATTTTGCTGTCAGGTGTTCATCCTCAGGTTGGCTCTCAGAGAGTACAAGTAAAACAAGAAACAGGCTAAGCCACAGAACAACAAAAGATTCCACAGCCAATGCCAGCCTGAGAAGATTCAGGAGCATTTCCAACTACTATATTTAGCTCCAAAGTGCATCTGTAGGTGATGAAAGCATATCATACGCCCTGTTAAGACCTACCTTATCACATGATAGGATGTTTATCTCCTGTCTTGAAAATAAAAATTCTAAAATTCCATGAGAAAAATCAACCCCACAAAAACATTCTTAAGCATGTTTACTATAATTGAGTATGAAAATCTGTTTGTTTTCTTTGGGAGTAAGAGCTGGACCCCTAATTAGAACTTGTGAGCATATTCTTACCATTTTCATAATCATTCAAGTGCATGCATGTGATGCACGTAAATCCAAGTGTGTTTTTTCAGCACTTGGCCAGCACTCAACCCACTACATTAGGACACCCCTAAGTGCCATTTACAAGATGTCTGGTTTTAAAAGAATACAGCCTACAGTTCTGTAGATACAGAACCATATCCAGGAGATAAAATATCTCCTTGCTAATATAATAATGTTGGCATTTATTTTGTAGTCTCTCTTGCTGTCCTGTTGGGTGCAGAGTAGTCATTTGCTTCAAAGAAAAGACTTTCAATCATTTTCCTCTAAGAAAAGAAAAAAAAAAAAAAAAAAAGGAAAGAAAAATATGAACACTGAGCTAAATCAACAATGCCAATAAAAGGCATCCTAATCTCTGTATTCTGATATTCCAGACACTTACATGGCAACTAGAGGATGGGAAAACTTTAGTTAATTTCTATACCTCTTAAATGGATACCAATAACAAAATATTAAGATGATTTTTTTTGTTTGTACTTCATAGTCTTCTGATTACAAATTTCAGTTAATCTGTTTATAAATACATGCTTCATTTGTTGTTTATTTGCTTTGTCACAGGTTTGTTTATATTTGTATTCCATTGTGCTATGAAAGAAAATGTGCAGAAACAGTGGAGGAGACATCTCTGTTGTGGCAGATTCCGACTGGCAGACAATTCAGGTAAAGGCAGTTCACATCTCCCCTCCTTAGCTGCTGCAGTTGTCTATAAAAGTCCAGGCAAACAGCTTGTTATGTTATTTTAATATAATACAAGGTAAACCAGAGATATGGGTGATGGTGGAAGGCCCATCAAACCCTAAAAATAAATTTAAAAAATAATAATAATCCAGAGATTCAAACTTCTGTCATTCCAAACCCAGGAATACTCATTTTCTCCTATAATAAAGTATGTTGACTTTGAATTGTGTGGACTGTTAAGCTGATGTAGGAGCAATTCTAAAAAGTTGCATAGAAATATTATGACTCCTTTTGCTTTTATCTTTGCCTTTTTAATCTTTCCTGTCCTTTGCCATTGAATTCAGAGACTATTAGAGACTCAGAAACATAGAAAATTCCTTTAACAGAAGCCTGATTAGGTTCTAGAAATGAAGTTCAACTTCATCTGCAACAGTCAGAGTGAAAGGAGAGATGTTGGTTTGGACACATGGAAAGTCCAGTGCTTGGGCCACTAATAGTTTCCTGCACCTTTGGCCATCTTGGATGGCATGAGACTGCTTTGTTCAGGCAATTGGCTCTTCCTTTGCTGTCTGATGTGGTGATGATTTGCACCATATAATTCTTTCTCATATGGTTCTGTTCAATGACCAGTGTTCAAATCTACAGCTGCTGTAAGGTGACAAAAGCTCATTGCTTTCTATAGTAAGCTTTCATTTTGTAGTAAGAAAACTTCATTCATTATTTCAAAGGCTTAATACAAACTAGGAAAATCATATTCATTCTGAACAGACATCCAAATTGTTTCATATGTTCAGTTTCCATGTGATTTATTCTGTAACTCCTGAACTGAAAAACACAGATGGATCAAATTATTTCCTTTTTTTTTTTTTTTTTTTAATGCTGCTGTTGGGCAGCTTGTGGGTATGAATATGGTAGAAATAAAAATATGAAGGATTTGAATATTTCAGTGGTAGAGTTAATGTGATGTCATTGTGTCTGGTGTAAACTAGTTTATCTCCATGGGCTAGTTTTAATCTCTATGAACCTGACACTGTTTTCAGGCAGAACAGTGAAATAGAGGTCAAATGTGAACTTGCATACCTAAACACTACAGCAATAATTTACTATAAAGTATTTGTCTTGATTTAAATCAAGACTAAAGTGGCCCATGAGTCTTTGGCTTGGACTTCTCTTCCATTTTGTGAATTTCATTGAAGTACAGAGAATAACAACAAGATGACTAAATTGTGAAACTGCCTGCGTTTACCTCAAATTGCATGGTACAAAAGTAGTTAGATACTTTTATTCTACTGGTATTGAGACACTTGTGGTGAGTTTTTAAGTTTTAGTTTTCTTCAGTCAGTTTATTGGTATTAGCTATTTAATTTAATTTTAGAAGTTGTTCCAGCATAGGAGCCTATTGTGGTAATGGTTTGGACAAAATTCTTTAAATGTGAACTACTGAATAAACCTTATTATATAAATTGTGCACCAATATGCTAAGCAACAAGCTAGTTGTTAGTATGTAGTATATTCTGCAGCAGCAGCTGCAGATCAAACCCTCAGATGATAAGATCATTGTAAATGATCCTATCACCTTTGGATTTTGCTCTTCAGGTTAGGAAAGTTTGGTATCCCTATACTGCTACAGAGCTTCTCTGCTCTTCTGCATTCTGGAAAGCCAGGTCATACTTGCAGTTCTGCTGTCCAGACAAGCTATTGTTAGAATGTTAGAGCCACCAATTTCAACTGTTTTAGTAGAGTAAATCAAGTTGGAATACTTTTATCATTCTTAAGAACCAAATAGGATACCTAACAAGAAAAGGGCAGAGTATTTGTTATAAGCAATACTAAGAAATGCATCAGATATTTGAAATAATCATAATTGAATAAATTAGGCATTTATTACCGTAGTTATTTATGTAAAACTTCTCAATCATTTTTAGATTGGAGCAAAACAGCAACCAATATTATAAAGAAGAGTTCCGATAATCTTGGGAAATCCTTATCCTCTAGTTCCATTGGCTCCAATTCAACCTACCTAACATCCAAATCAAAATCTACGACGAACACATATGGCAAACGAAACAGCCATACAGGTGAGTTCTTGCATTGCAACCCAGTGCATCTGTGAGCACACAGGTTTGTGTTAAAGGCACAGCAAGCATGTCTACCCCTAGGTTAAAGAGAGAAAATGTCATCAGTTCATATAGTGCCAGTATTTTTGAAATATATGGTACTGTTTAATAAGAACCATTACCCAACGTGCAGTACGTCCAATATATAGATCTGATCTCCATATGTTCCCATACTAAATGAAATAGGCTTGATGAAAGCAAATTTTGCTTATTATCTATTGTAAACACAGGGTAGCCAAAGCACAGAGAGATGACGTTCTTCACCCAAGGTAACATGAAAGCTGGCAGTACAGCTGGAAATAGGAATCAAGTCTTCAGAGTCCAAGTCCACAGCTGATTGTCTTGGTTAAACTCCTTTCATCTAACTGTAAAACATTTATGGGTAAAACGACAAATGGAGCCTACTCGGAAATGGATACTGTGTTCCCAGAGTATGCATTGTCTTGCCCTTCTACAAATAGCCATATCTACTGCTTATTTATTTAGATATCAATGGTATATGTAATAAAAGGCATCATCTGTATTCCACTCACACCGTGAAAATGTGCTAAGACTTCAAGGGAGCAAAGAAAGAGAGCAGCTGGAATGATTTGCAAGTTTGGTTGTGTCTGAGATAATATTTCAGAAATTCACTTATATAGTTCAGATTTTTTTTTATTACTCTGTTTTTGTGACTGCATGTTTTTGTCCTGTGTAAAGTCACACAGCATTATTATACAATACTCTTTTATAAATATAGTGGAAATAAAATCTGCGCACATATTGAACTCAAAGGTGTGTTTACTTGTTTTAAAACATTTATCAGAAAAAAAATGTTTAGATTCCAAGTAGATGATTTCACTAGAAGGAAAGTTATGTTGTTTCTTAAGTATTAATTATTTTTGTTAAGCCCCCAGTGTCTCATTTATGATGGGACACTCACCTTTCTTGATGCATGGCACAGTTTCCAGGAAATACCCTCTATTATTTTAATTGATGATCATTACCTGCTTCAGTTAGGCACAAACACTCCTTTTTTTTAATTAATTACACTGCTGTTTTCTCACTGACCAAGATTCAGGGCATCCATTAGCATGAGGGATTGTGCGTCAGGCATTTTAAGGCTTTAAAACTTTATTGTTTATTGAGAACATACAGGAAGTACACTGCTTTGAATACAGTAAAAATGAGAACTTTCTTAGAAATTCCTGATGACTGATAGCACCTGAACTTGCTCTCAGGACTGCTATTCACAACTGCACTGGGAGCACATGGCTGGTGCCTGCCTCCCTGGGCTGCCTGTCCCTGCTGCCTGGTCAGGTTTGGTGTGCAGTGCACCCAGCTGCCCTGTTCATTCATCTCTTCTGTGCAGGAACACTTCTGCCAGCAGTCTTCCACAAACAGCATCTTTAATATCAGGTTATCAATTAAGAAGACTTAGTGCTGGAGTTTTTGCAAGGTGTTCTTGAATTGAAACAAAGAAACTGTTCCAGATTAGAAGTAGTAAAGTTAAAAGAAACTTGCTCATATATATTTTTCAAGAATTATTAGCTTAATCCAATGCATAAATTATTCCTAAAAAGGACTGAAGTTCTTAATGCAATCAAAGTTTTTAATATGAAAGGGTTTTGGACATTAAGAGAATACAACAGTTTTCTTTTTATTTTTTGGAATTTTCATACGTTTCACTTTGCTCTCCAAAATACACCTCTTATTGTGATACTCCATGGGAATTTTTGATAACACTAGGTTTTTAAATACTGACATATCTTCTCATGTGTAAAGATAATAAAAGTAATAAAAAATATTCAGATTCCGATTGTTAATACAGCTGAACTTCTCAGTTTGCCAACTTAGCTAAATTGCAGGCAAAGAATGCCATAGCTACATGTCTTGGCAAGTCTTGTTGATATGGTAATAATGTGCTCCCTGGAATTGACACAAGCATTCATGTGTTTGTGGTGTAGATAATGTCTTCTAAGGCCCTTTCCTCATCAGTGGTGGAGCATTACAGGTAAAGTGAGAATTGCTTTTGTTGAATGCATGGTTGGAACAGGGTGGAGGGATGCTTCTTGCATGATGTCCTCATTGACGCAGAGGATTTTGCTAATCAGAAATGCTGCTTATTTCTATTACATCCTGCACCACTGATGCTGAATCAAAGGACAAGCATGCTTCAAACTCTGGGTGTCTGCACTCTGCATGGGGCACACAGCATTTAGAGGATACCACTTTAGAAAACAGACATTAATTTCCTGAAATTAACACATGTGAGCAGTAGTATGGAGAAAGGAGATTATCCTGAAATTACACATACACGAAGCATACATTAAAAAGCAAAAGCAATCTGATTGGGTTCCAGAAGATTCTTTAATATTTATCAAAGTTATTACAGAAAATTAAATATATTTACATTTGGTCTATGGCCACTACTGGATTAGTCTTCTAGACATTGAGATTTTTATATCCATTAGCACCCAAAATTACTCCTAATGGTGAATTATATATGCCTGAAAGCCAACCTATGAACTGCTGCTTGAATACAGAATGCACCAACACAAATATTGGATGGACCCTCATGGGTGAACAAAAGAGGTCACTATGGCATCTTGTGCCCCAGCTGTCTACAAACCCAAACCAAACTAATTGTAGAAAGTACTTAAATATCCTCTGTAACGCTTCAGTGAATTAGAACTTAAGACGATCTCTGCAGGGAATTTGGTCATACAGCTCAAACTTCAGGGATACATTATTTTGACCCTGTACTTAGATGTGAAGCCATTGGTTAGTAAATGCATACATTTGAAAGGCTCTCAGTACTCAGAAATTTGCCATTGGACATGGAGTTACTCACTGCAATTCATGAACATTCTTGCGTGCTTTGAAAAATCATCCTGATAAGCCTCAACATGCCTGTTTCTGTTTTAATGAGTGAAACTGTTTTGATTTCTCTGTCTGCAATCCATTTCTCCTTTGCAACACTTTGTGCTCTTTTATGGCTTGGTATCATGATTTTTCCAGAGATGGGTTACTTTTCTTTTTATTTCTAGTTGGTTTATTTCTAAGAAAAGTTTTTTATGAAATCATGGTTCAAGTAGTATGCTTAATTCTTAAATGATCCTTTAACAGGGAATTTCAGGAGATGACTTCACTGAGGTCTTGTAAACAACTATCAAAAATATCACTTGTAGAAGACATTTCTTCCCAGGGTGCTCCACCTTATTGCTGGTTTGCAGTGGTTCAGATCTTGCCCAGGTTCAGGGAATTTATTCCAGCTTCACTGCAGTGGAAGAGATAAGAAAGAGAGCTTTGTTAGGACAGCATGCTTGAGAAAATGAGAGACAAGCTCTCTCCTTCTCATTTCTCGCTACGTTAGCTCTACCTACTGACCATTCTCTGAACAGCAGTAATGCGAGCCGCTGAAGCAGTCTTTCCCAGTCTGGCTGGGAATTGCCTTGCTTCTTTACCTCTTCAGCTTCACCCTTGACCTCTAGCTCATGGACTCTAAAGGGAGGCCTCCTTACATTTTTTGGCCTGCACATTATGAAGAAAACAAGTTGAGGCTAGGCAATCACAAAGTTTTGGCTCTGGTTATCTGCTTTAGGATGAAAGACATCCTCTGCTACATTCAGCACAGATTATATTATTTCTGTGCATAGCTCAAAGCATCCACTGTTGAAATAATTAAATCTGTTCACAGTCATTCTACATACTTTATTATGTGGAGATGCCATTTATGGAGATCCAGTGCTATCAAAATATTTTTAGTTTGTAAGAGTCAGAGCATCAGCAGTAAATTATTATGTTAAAAGGTCACAGGAGTCAGGAACACTTTAGGCAAAATATTAGAGGGATAATTTCAAGAGATACCTGAAAGGTCTGCCCACAAAACCAGACATCTCAAAAGAATTTAGAAGAAGCAATCTCAAGCCAAAAACTTATTTTAGGGCAGTAATTTAGTTCAGCGGTAGTGGCAAGTGAAGGCATATCAATGTGGGAGTGACACATCTTTTAAACTGTGAATTTGCTTAAGAGGCCCTAACTACGTCTTGTTGCTTTTTCCTCCTCTTAGAGAATGTTTTTCTTGACAAGCCATCTTCAAAATTTGCCCAAGAGGATGGAGAACAGACATCAATCATCCCTGTCCACCAGGTTATTGACAAAGTCAAAGGATACTGCAATCCTCACTCCGACAGCTTCTATAAAAATATCATCATGTCCGACACATTTAGTCGCAGCACAAAGTTCTAACTGGGTTTCTGGTTTTTTAAATCAAAGGAATACAAAATGTCTGCCTGGAATTGAGACTATTGAATGTCATAAAATGTGACCTGTTCAGTTATTTTTTCCCAGTTTATAGTGCTCTCCTGCAAACAGCTTCCACTTAAGGACTGATTTTTTTTAAAGTTTTTACTGTTCTGGAAAACGCCAGTTTTTTTACCATGTTATTGAGCTGTTTTTAAATGTGTGCCAGCCAGCGTGATGCTTGGACAGCTAATTATAATCTTTTAAGACTGAAGAGCCACAAGCCTAACTTTAAATAATATAATCCAAACAGAAGCAAGTCTTGACTCCTGGAGAAAATAGCAGACATGTCATGCAGTACAGGCAAGCTTTTATTGAGCAGTTTTCTGATGGTCTTTTTGTTTTGAAAAATATGGATTTTCCCTATGGCACTTGTTAGAGTCTTGCTTCTTGAAATGTCTAGTGCTCTTTATTCATAAGTGAATAAAACCCTACCACCACTTAAAGGGTTATTTTAAAACATTTTTGCCTAAATATACCTGATCATGCCAACCTTACTTACCAAAACAGCATATGCTGTAAATACAGGCAAATTTGTATCCATATACATAGAAAAACAGTTTACACAGAGTTGTGTTTCAGCATTTATTGATTGGTATGTATGAAATGCAGTGTCTTCCATCTCAAGTCTGTGTTTAATGTTCTTTTTTCACAAAGCAAAATAACAAAAAGGCATTCAACTATATATAGATATATATATATACCTAGAACTCTCTCTACACATATTTTTATAATAATACACACAGTAAATATGACAGCGTATACCAGAGACAATCTAAAAACTATGGATGGTGCTAAAATTTAAGTCTAAATATTTGAATGCAAGATGAATTCTTTGTAAACCCATGAGTTTCTCAGTCTCTGTACTTCACATATACTATATGTGTAGACACCTCCATCAGATGGCATTGCAACATTAGGATAACCTGGAACATGTTTACCAAAAATCAATAAACGTCTTTCTGGGCATATAACATTATCAGTGTCCCTTTGTTGCCCTGTTGGATGACATGATTGAGGTTGTTGGATGAACAGAGTTTAAATATTCAGGCAATATTAAGGAAATTCACATTGCTATACTGTATCCATAATGACACTGAGGGTTGTGGGGGTGTGTGTGCAGAGAACAGACAAGAGCATAAAATGCTTACTTGTTTTACTCTCTATAAATGTGTGACATGTTAGCAAGTGACCTTGAATGCCAAAACGGCATCTCTCCTCATGAACCATGTTTCACCCCATGAAGAGCTTTATAAAAGTTGTAGCTGCACATGTTTCTGAAGGCATGTGCTGAAACATAAGAGGTTTTTTCAAGTACTGCATTCAGAGGAGAATGTCTCCCAATGGAGGTTTTAATTTTTAAAATTATCCCTTTTTGTAACCAAAATATTTTTAGCCATGTATTTAATTATTTGAATTCAGAGAGCATAAAGTTGTGCTGATTTTTCGGTTGCCAAGCAGGTGGATGCTCAGTGATTAGGGATGTGGGTTTGTGCTTTCTCTGCTCTTTGCACGTGCTTCTATGTGCAGAGATCATTTAATGCTGTGACCGCACAAACAGCACATTTCCCCTGGCTGCAAACACCTGGTGGCAGGAGGATGTCCCGATGGATCCCACCCAGGAACACTGCTGTCACTTCACGGACCTGAGCGAAACCTCACTCTCAGAACTGCAAATACATTTGTGGTGTATGAATGGAAGTCAGCCCCATTCACTCAAACTGTAATTAATAACAGGAGGAGTGTTGTCAGATATCTTTAATAATTGAAATAATTTACAGAGAGATTATGTACAAGCATTTAGTGAACTTATATTTTATATTCCCACTTGCTTAACTACTGTAGGTAATAGTGATCACATAGCAGCTTACTGTGAGATTTCTACCTGATTAAGATGTTCAAAAGTGAAGAGAAGGAAAACCAAACATTCCTGAAAAAATGAGGAATCAATAAAACATAACAGATGAAAAATATATAAATAAGAAAAAACCCACAGTATGCTGAATGAAGCTGAGCTGTAACCTATCAGTTTAATGTACATCTACCTGTATTTTTGCTGAATTAAGATTTTTTTTTCTCTTTTTTTACTACCATGTAGTAATCTTAAACTGTCTGTGTCACTTAGCTGCTCTTGAATGCTCTCAATTCTACAATGTAAAGCTTTCTGTTTTGTAGTTGACATACTGTAACCTCCCTTGTACATATTTATTTATTTGTGAGGTTAAATGTGTCAAATATACTTAGCACTATAATGACTGTTCTTGTTACTTTAATGCTAAGTTTCTGCTTCATCATAGAAGAAGAGGGAAAGAATAATTTCTTATATGTTTTTTCTAAATAACTTGTGAAACAGTTTGCTGTAGCTCTGTCTTTTGCAACTTTGAGGAAACTTGTCAGTGTAATTTGTGATACTAGTCAGTGAAATATAGTGTAACAGGTTTGAAGATGGACTAAAATGGAAAGAAACGTTTTCAAGTAAACATTTTTTATGTTAGTGTTCCAAATAATTAAAGTCTTTTAATAGTGAATGGTTGACTTTTATTTTTCCTTTTTCGTGTTTAATGGCAAAAATTACACAGTGGAACTCTGGAAAATAATCTTGTGGGTTTTTAAGTACTTGAGACAGGTATACGCCTAGCCAAAATGTTGGAAATAAATGTGCAAGTCTAATTCCATCTCATCAGGGGAACCCATTTTGCAGAATATGCCTTTCCCTTTTGTGATTTACTCAATGCCACATTCAGTGAATGACCTGAAAGTTGTGAAATCTCATTTATTTACAGTGGCAGTCATGTCATAGAAATTAAAAGAAAATCATGGCAACTGACAATATGCTGGGATGATATTTTAAAGTAATACAAGTGAATCATCTAAAACTCAGGACCTATTCCTTTCTATATGTTTCTCTCCAGCTGGATGTAGTTCCTTATTATCAATATTTTCATTCAACTTATAATACTTTGATCACTGCTGAAAAATTTGATTCAGCCAATCACTTACACACTAATGTATAGGCAATGTCACACACTAATGACCTATGTTTACTTGCTTACTTCTAAAGAAGATGGAAATATGCTGAAATGTGTCAGATTTGCTCCCCTGCATTTGAGTCTCATCACAGAAAATGCACAGAATAGGAGGATTTATATAAGTGATATCTTTTAGAAAGCATTAAAAAAATCTTGTGGGAAAAGTGGCATTTAATAATGAGGCTGCTGGGTGTACCTGTGTACAGTCTGTGTGTGTCTGTGGACAGTGAGCACTACCCTTCGGCTTTATGCCTGAAAGAGTGTGGGAGGACCCTCTGAGGGAAGGAGCCCATGTTTTTTTTCCCAAGTAGAATCTTGGCAGATGCCAAACTTGTAAGGAGTGATTTGCAGCATTTGGGGGTGGATTTATTTTTCTCCTCATTTCATCACTTTTTAAATACCAAGAACAATTTTATTTTAATCCTCTACTGTTAACAGCTTCCTACTGTAACCCATTGAGTTACATAAAATGCCACTTCATTTTATTACTTTTGAAAGGCTGAGCTATAATCAGACACATCTATGTAACTTCAGGGACAGCTACCGAGTTACAGGGCAGCAATGTGTCATTCATGGAGTCATTATAAAAAGTTTTTATGCATTTGCTGTATATAAAGATGTAAACCCACATACGGGTCAGCAAATTAGGCAAAGGGTTTGGAAGTTAATGCCAGGGAAATCAATCATGCAAACCAGTCTGTGGAGCAGACCTTTCATGCCCAGCACTCCTGCTGCTGCTGTGCCAAGGAGGCTTTCCCCTTCAACCTCCACTTAGCCAGTCTTTGGTTACTCGGTCCATTAATTTGTCAGAGCTCCTGGAACCATGGTGACACTTCCATCCTCAGGACAACTTTATTGTAGTGCTAGAGAAAGGAAAATGGGGAAGGGGGGTGGGGAGGGGGGAAAGAAGAGAAAGGGAAACTGAAAGAAGGGAAAAGGTAGTTGCCAAGGCCTGCTTTGCATCTTATACTTTTCACATTATTTCTTGCCCTTGCCCACGTTGTGTCACCCTGACCAACAATGGAGACAAGGCCACTGGACTAGGTAGGACACACCACCACGACTATTTGTGCATTTGTCAATGTAAACTACTGTTTTTAACTCTCCAGCTTTAAGCTGAAAATCTTTCATGGTTCTTCAAGGCAACAATTCCAGCATTTCCATGGTTGAAGACTTACCTAGAACAATATTTCTGTAGTTCAGGAAGAAGCTAATTCCTCTCAGGATGAGAAATCAGACTGGTATGCACGACACCAGAAATGGCTAAATAAATCTCATGGAAACCTTTTCTGGAAGGATAACCCTTCCTCAGATGCATCTGCTCACTCAAAGTCAATGCTGCTGTTGTTCTCACTAGAGATCAGTTTTAGTTATCATGATGAGTGCACATTGTGGTGCTTTCCATATGGATTGCTTAACCACAACCATCTGTGCTTAACCACAGCACTTTGAGTGACACAGTTCTCTCAACGTGTGTTGAATGATCTACCTTACAAAATAAATGCCACTTTGATTCTTTAGCTTGCAACAGATAGTCTGAACTGGGCACTTTTTATCCCAACTATTCTAGTAGTTCTTAAAAACCATACCTTTAGATAGAAAAAGGTTCTCAAAAATCCAAACTGTATTCCATACATGAAGTGCAGAAGGAAGAGCAAATGCTGCTAACTCTGGTCTGATGTTTTCTTCCACTGCCAGATTTTTCCCAATCTGGGAGCCCTCCAAAGGGAGGGGAAAAGGCAGCCATGGTAGGGGAGTGGATCCTGCTCTGTCTAGTGGTCAGAGAACTCCCACTGTCCCTGTCCTGCTGCATTTCATGTGTCTCCAGCACCAAGTGCAGTAAATGCAATAATATTATGCATTTAAAAGATTCCACTATGGTTTTCTTTTCTTCTTGTCTGGCCCCTGCTCTTCCAGCAGAGGGCAGTGGCATATTTCTAGTTATAAATCTGTTAAAATCCAGTGAAAAATGCAGAAAGATTCCTCCATACGTGCACCCGCGCAGTAATAAGTAGGAGAGTTCATACCAGGTTTGTCTATTATTTAGCAATCAGTTACATCACCAGATAAAGCAAACACTCTGCACTCAGGGAAGTGAGGGGAGAGAGCTGTCTGCCTGCATTTGGGCATATTTAGTGGAAAGAGCAATACAGAGTCTCTCTGTAATTCTCTCTCGCTGGTTGTTACATTTTCTCCTTTTTTGCTTTGAGGGGATGCAATGGAATTAGCAACTGCTACACTTCTGTCAGCTGAGCAAACAGAACCAGCTCACCATTTCAGGCTTGTGCACTGGCTTCTTCCAGTATTGGGCAAACAATTTCATCTGCTGGAATGTCAGCCTGTGACTCAGAAATTCACTGCATGCATAATTGTCCAGGGAGGAAAAAACCCCAGCAGCTCTCTGTTGACAGTGGCATGCAGATCTATACCTCCCTACCACTTTTTCCATCAAGAACACAGGAACAGATCTGCTGTCAGCTGGATCCTCTGTTCACATACTCCTTTCCCATGGCACATATTACCCAGTCAGCTCAAGAAAGGTAGAGAACTGCTGGCCAACAGACCCAGCTGTACATCTGCCCCATGGCCATTCTGTTATAGGGCAGGACTGACCAGAAAGCTGCTCCATTGGAAAATGGCACCCTGTTGAAATTAAAATGTCTCATCTGCAATTCTGGCTTGCCCCTAGAATGCACACTGTACAGCACCAAGCTAAGGGGAGAGAAGTTGCCTGGGGGAGATGGAGTGGGGAAGGCAGGGATGGACATGGCCTGTTCTAGCCTCACTTCCTTTTTTGGAGCATGGCTGCTGTGGCTGTGGGAAGAAGGAGGAGTGGGAAGGGTCAGGACTTGGTGTACACAGCAGAGCAGATTAGTGTGACAGATGTCATTACACCATCATTTCTCCAAAGACTTGTGGTGCAGCACAAGTTCAGAGTCACAGCATGGCTGTGTTACTGGTGCATCATCTTTTGGTGTCCTTACAAGACTACAGCTCTAAACAAGGCAGGAGCCAGCATGAGCTCCCCAAATTTCTCTGTCCTCCCTACAACTAATGCTCATTTCCCAGGAATGCAGACATGTCACTATACCTCTCAGTCTAGCTGCAAACATCTCATTGCTCAGATACAATAATATTCTAGAATTAACCAAGGTACAGGGTAATCTGGGGATTATGCAGCACTGCCTGGGTCACAGAACAACAATCAACTGTATAGGACAGTGAGGATGCTCCAAAAAGGAGGGCAAGCATGGAAAAATAGCATTTGTAAAGCTTTACAGAGGCTGAAATACTGTGGTTTTCCATGCAGAGTGCAACTAAAAGAGCTCTCAGAGAAGTTCTGTGTTTGCACAGGCCCAGGCTGAGCTCTGTGGGAAAGATCAAGGGGATAGAGTTCCAGCAGCCTTGCTGGACTTCAACCCATGAGTATTGTTTTCACCCTTTCTTTGGTGTAGCCCAGAGATGGTGGTAACTGTGGAGCAAGATTTGAAGCAGTGCAGCTAATACTTCTCACATGTTAGCAGGACTGAGGCTTAAAATTGCTACAGGCAAACTGGGGCTTAAAATTGCCATCCAAAGCAGCCCCTACCCCTTGCTACGGTTAGGTGGTAGTTTTTACCAGAGGTAAGAAACTTATATTTATTTTAGCTAGATTAGATCCTCCAGATTTGTGCACCAGTTTCAGATGGAGGTATGGTGATGTGAGTCTGTCATGGTACTCCTGATGTGGCTGGGCAGAACTGACAGAAAAGCCAAATGCACATTTCATTGCAGAAAAGATCAACCAGAAAAAGATCAGCACAGGCAGAAGCAGCCTGTCCCTGAGAGTGTGACTGTTGGATACTGCTGCTGGCTTACAGCCAGCTGATTTTAACACATCCCGCTCTTTTATTTTCATTGATTTTTCAGCGTCTTTCAAAGACGGGTCTCTTTCACTTTGTCTCTTGCTTTCCCCAAACTGCAGCATGCTATAGTTCAAAGCAAATAGGCAATCCCCCAATCATATTTTATCCTACCAGATGTAGTATATGAAGTTTTCTACATTCACACAAGGAGATCCTTTCATTGCAATCAGACTGGGCATCACTTGGGGGATTAAACCAAAGAGAGTCTATGAACTGCCTCCTGAACAAGGCACTGGTGAAGGATATGTCTACTGAGGCACTGAAAGACTTTCAGGAGAAAGTCATTGGAGATGTCACTGGAGATGTCTAAGAACAGGCTGAACCTGGGCTACCTAAACCCACGCATGTGGATGCCACCATCAACACTGACAGCAGTATCAGGTGACACAGAGACAACCTCCTGCCCTCTGATGATCCTCTTTAATTACATAGAGCTATTTTTACTAACACAGCACACCATTTGAGGAGGAAGGTGCTCCCACAATAAATTCATCACTACCCTCTCTCCTGTCTTATTCACCCCCCTCAATTTTTTAGCCTCAAATCTTCTGCCTGTAACAACATCCCAAATAGCTTCACCCCTCTGAACAAGGACCCCGCAGGACCCCATCACACTGCCAATAACCACTCCAGTTGCCAGCCTATGCCCACTGCAGCAACAGCCCCCGTCCCTTTGCTTACAGGAACACCCTCTATAGGGTTAAGCAGAGATGGCCACAACAGCAACATCTCCCAGCTCTCGAGCAGCCTGGCCCTGACACGGTGCTGTGGTGCAGCGGTGACCTGCACATGTGCTGGAGGAGCAGGTGCAGGCACCATTGCCACATCACCCCTGAGTGATGGTCCCTTTTAGAGGTAGGTTGGCAAACCTCTGGGTTAGGTTTTTGGGCGTATGTATCTCAGGGTTGATTTTGACAGAGATTTTTAAACAGGGAGGAATAACAGACACCCCCCTGAGAACCTTTCTGGTTCCATTTTCCTTTAGATTAATGTCCAGTACAGGCTTCTGTGGGATGTTTTCACTAGAAACCAGGGCTTCTCTCTGACACCTTCATGGACCAGGTTAAATCTGTGCCAGGGCTTTAGGTATTTGTTTTACTTTTTAACCTTTGCAATGAATTCATGCAGTTACCTCTGTGAGCATGGCATCTGTCACCTCCTTTGACTCTGCCAGGAAAATCAACAGGCCTTTTTTTCCCAGTTAAAATAAATAAACCCATTACTGAAGATGCTGCAAAAGGCATTTCAGTGCTGTGCTTTGGTTAGGTTAAGAAAAGAAGGTGAGAAAGAAGCATCAGGGATAATGTTCACATGAAGAAGTTTGACTGAAACTATTGAGTTGACTCAAAAGTTGACTTTGCCAGGGGTGGCAAGAATTAACTTCTCAAATACTTGAGCATGCAGTCACAGAGTCTGCTGCAGTGTTTCCTGTTTAAGCAGCCATTTCAGCAGGTAGTCAGAAGGCAATGGGATGGGAAGGATATAAGGAACAACACAAACTGCACATACAGCACATCCCAGACAGGTCTGAAAAATGGGCTGTGTGTTTGTTCTCTGCTTTTTTTTCTGAACCACTTTGTACACAATC
Source organism: Haemorhous mexicanus (assembly GCF_027477595.1). Taxonomy (NCBI): domain Eukaryota; kingdom Metazoa; phylum Chordata; class Aves; order Passeriformes; family Fringillidae; genus Haemorhous; species Haemorhous mexicanus. The sequence continues at coordinate 54,623,255 of NC_082343.1, forward strand.
CATCACAAAAGCAAAACACTAGCTTGAATTGTCCCAAAGTCAAGCCACAAAAACTAACAGATAGTTTTCCAGGATATTTGCAAATAAATGCATCAACCCAGCTCCACACACTGAGACATTTAATTAAATTACTTGATTTTTTTTTTTTTTTTTTTTTTTCATACCACAGGAAAAAAAAATCTCCCTTTGGCAGAGAGTCCTTCCTTCTTAGATCTCAATCTCTGCCTAACAGGATTTTTATGCACACAAACCTTGAATTGTCTTGGCGGACACAAATCACGACAGATTTGGCTGCCTGATGATAGGAGCTGCAGCAGCTTATTCCCATAAACCAGACATTTCAATGTGTGTGTAGAGCAACCCTGCGACTGTGATTGGCATGTGGTTACTTCAACCAGCTTGTTTCTCCTGTGACTGGCACAATGCCAAGAGAAGCATTTTAATATTAAGGTGGTTGTGGAAAAGCAGCAGATGCAATAGCAGAGAAACAAAAAAAAAATATTGCTTTATGAAGTGTTTTGGCTCATTTACCTGCAGGAATTAATTATTGATGACTAAGTGCGTGAGTTCAGGAAACAAAGGTTGTTTGTCTTGAACTGTTTCATTTGTCCGGCTTGGGATGGATAGGAGCCACTAAACCAACACCCACATGTAAGGTAGGAAACTCACAGAAGTAGTTTTCCTCATATCAGCTAAATCAGGAGCAGTATGCTCTAACTCTTCTGCCCTACACTCGTGATTTATATCTAAGCCACACTATGTAAAAGGATGAGGAACATCAGCTTCACTCAGGTTGATCAGAGCCTTCCTACTTTCCCCAGATACAGCCAGAGCCCAGTACTGTGCACAGCCTCACTATACAGTTTTGGGGTTTCTACCACGAGTGGTGCATTAGTGCTGCAGTTCCCCAGAACTTGGTCATCTATTGCAACAAAAATGCACAAACAATTACTATAGATTATCCACTTTAACATTTTATCAGGATCTGTTCAGCTGCACAGTGATAGCTTTTAAGTTGGAGCAGTTACATGGCATATATTTTCACTGCAGAGGCAGCAGAAGCTTAAAGCCATGGGTGGATGCTTCACCACATGTATTATCCTTTGCTGGCCTCTCATATCCACAAAGTTGGACCTTTTCTCAAGCACTCAGACTGCCTTTTCCATAAATCTTGGGTCTCAGGCTTAGGATGAAGTTATTGTCTTTTAAGAAGTTTGCCCTATCCTCCTGAGTCATTAGGGCTGCCAAGGTGAAGGTTCTTCATCCACCTCTTTTTCTCCAAAATGTTTCACCTTTCAGTTGTGACAAGTTAAGAATTGAGCTCCCTGCTGCCAGCCCTCACTCAGCTGATGCACTCTGAATTGCTGTAGCAGAGCATTGTGCTCAGGACCTTAATGCACTGATTTATCAAGTGTGACATGCTTCTGATGGCATCTTCTTGTACCTGTGAATCTGGGAGTACTTTTAGTATAAAAAACAATAAAGGATTGCTTGTCTTTGTGATGATTTTGATCATAAGAATAAACTATTTCAGGGTAGATGAATGAGGAAAGAGTATTTGCAATTTGTACCCTTTATAGCTGAATTATCTCTGAATTTAAATGAAATCATTATTTTTAAAAGGCAGAACATCAACTTACAAGACCATTGGATAACATATATGTAGTGTTTAAAAATACCTGAACATTCTGTGGGAGAAAAAAAAAAAAAAAGAGAAATCCTTTATCATATGGGATTTATCATACTTTTATCTGCAGACAGAGTGCTGCTTCCAAGTTTATGGCAGTCAGGTTTTAGATGAAAGTCCTGAGTAAAGAAAAGGGAATTGCATCTGATCAGTAACAGCATGAGAGAGAATGAACAGCACATCTTGCACTTCTCTGTCTGAGAGATATAAAAACATCTGCAAATACGCTCACTGAAATCAACCATCTCCACTTGTCCAGATTAATGCATCAATTGCAAGAAACTGTTAGATATCTTAAACCAATAGCACATTTATAGTAAAGACTCAGGAATGAGCCAAAACTGAAAAATCAAGGCAAAGAGCAGCCTTAAGTTATGTCATTTATCTCTTGAAAACATGAAACTCTGATGTAAAAGCCATCCCAAATCTGGTCCCAAAGGCTGTCCCAGGAGGGTGGCAAGTGACTCCTGTGACACTGCACCAGGCAGACTGGGTCACTAATCAGACTTACAGTGAGATGTCCAGGCTTGAGCATGGGCCTGCTGGGACAATTTGTATTGGTGAGGGGCTTGGCACATGGCCTGGCCTCTGAGGAAGGAACCTGCCAGTGCAGTGCACTGAGCCACCTTTCTCCTGAAACACGGGAAGTGAGGGAGAAGGGAGTTATTTCATGTGTAGCCTGATTTGTGGATACTGTGTAAATCCTCACTGGCGATTTGGGAGAGCTGCTGCACTCTGCACTGGGACCAAATGGAGCCTGACAAGGGACAGGTGCCACGGCATTACCAGGGCAATAGAGCACTGATAAATCCTGAATCCCGCGAGCCCAGCTCAACCTGCTCAGTGGGAGCCTTCCTAGAGCAGCACAGGATTTCCCCCGCCAGGAAACTGCATTGGCAGAGCGGGACATCATCTCCCCTTTCCCTCTCATTCCTGGCCCTTTTCATCTTGTGGTTGCTATGCCGCTGAAACAAAATGTTCCTCCTGACAGCAGCGCTAAGCAGAGCTCCGTTTCTGCAAGATCATTATTCCAACTCTGATCTTGTCCTCAAACTTCCCGTGGATCTCCCGGTGAGCGCCGGCGCTCGGAGGCAGAGAGCAGCAAGGACGCGCTGCTCTCCGAGCGTCCCGCCGGCACCCTCAGATCCTCCCGCTCTTTATCCCGGCCCCAGGCTCCAGCCGTGACCCCCAGCACGTCCCTCGCTCCCCGTGCTCCTCGGGCGGCAGCTCGGGGCTGACTCGGGAGCGGGGCTCTATTCTTAGCCGGCCCTGGCGGCAGCTGCGGCCGTGGGCCCAAAGCGCCCGTGGGAAGGAGGCCGAGCGCGGCCGCCGCCGCCCGCCGAGCCGGCCCGGGCCTAAGGGGGCTGGGCGTGCTCAGGCATGGGCGGATGATTAAAAATAAGCTACCTCAGGCCCGGGGGACTGAAACAGATAGGAAAAAATCCTATCTGAAAGTGTAGTGGAATAAGCAGTGATAAGCAGCCGCGGAGAAAGTAGTGATAAGCCATGTGGGAAGCCTTTGCCACCAGAAGCCATATGCTGCTGGTTGCAGCTGTAGCTCTGGCTGTGCTCGTTTTCCTTCTGTAGCCACAGAAGGCTCAGAAATTTAAAAGTGGAAGTTTAATCTTTCTTTACTTTGTTCCCTCTCTGTGAAAAGGGCTGCCACAGGCTTGGCTCAATAAACCCAGTCCAACTTCTGTGTGCAGCAGCTCATGAAAACACACAGAGGGAAAGCGATGCAAAAGTCCCTAAGATTCACCCATGACCCTAAAGAGATCCCAATTCATGACCAAAGCTTTTCCTAGGAAATCTGTCACATGCCAAATGTGAACCTTCTCTCTGGTATAACTGGGTTCAAATCCAGGTAAAGACTCAGATTAATTGATGCATAATCTATAGAGCAAAAAAGACACTAAAAAGAAACAAGAGAAAATGCTGGAAAGGTCTCAATTTTTTTTACTGGAATATGTTAACAAATGATATATTTTTAATTCTTCAGCATTTCTTTTCAATTTCAAACAAAAACTATATATACAAAAACCCACAGACACTGACAGATGTTTTCCTTTTATGTATTTATGCTTCTGAGAAAAAAACCACTATGAGGAATAGTGATCAAAACAATATTTTATTTTTTGTCAGAAATCACTATTTGTTCCACATTGATTTCAAGCTTGTGCTTTCCTGAGTTCAGAGAAGTCCTTCTGTGCTGGAGCAGTGCCACTGGACAGCAAGCAGTGCTGAGGATAACACATTTTTCCTGTTCTGGAAATTTTTCCTGCTTAATAGAGGGAAAATGCATTTAAATGAGAATTTCCACCAGAGGATCTAATAACTTTAGGCACTAGCAGAAGTTTTTACTGAACTCCTTCAGTGCAGAGATCCAACAACTGAGGACATCGCAGGCTGGAGTCTATGTCTGAATACAAAATAATAATTTTACTGTCCTTTGAGTGGACAAGTAAGGCTGCAGTAGTCAGTCTCAGAGCTACCTCTGCCTCCTGCCATCCCCTCAGGCAGCTTCCTGAGCAGTCTTATCTGTTTTATAGGGTTTCATATGGCTCTTTGCTTGTATGAATTTTGTCTCAGTATCTGCAGAGTTACTGAGTTTACGTGTTGTACATGCAAAACTCAATTCCCAACACATCTGCAAAACCACTGCCTGCATCTGATTTCCACATAGCACCAGGGCTGCAGGGAAGCCACCTAGCTCCTGTAGCAGTGTGACCTGCAAGTCACTCTTCAAACCTGTCACCTCAAAACACCTTTTGACTTGTAGGCCATTCCTTGGGGCAGTACTGTTTGGTATTGAGGGGGTTGAGTCAACCCTCTAGCTGCTACCTCCTGTTGGATAACTGTTGGGCTCAGAAAAATTGGAACATCCTCAAGAAAAAGCAGGGGGAAAGAAATCCATATGGAGGAACTGAATAATAAATAGCTGCAGCAGAAATGCCTGATTAGTTGCAACTGCAAGGTCCCCCAGTTCTTGAGCACCTGGCTGTGATTTGAAGGGTGCTAACTACCTCAGAGTCAGTTTTAGCCTTTTCTTTTTCTTTTTCTTTTTTTTTTCCTTTAATTCTCTAAGAATAGTAGGCAAATAATTTTTAGATGTCTTTGTGATGTTATTGCTCATCTGTAACAATTTTTGCCACTTCACTGACTGTTCTTCTATATTTGCATGGTGTCTGGGGGGTTTTAGCATACCAGGTAGACTGTTCTGTGCAGAAGACAGGCTCCCCATGACAGCATGATACACAGAGGTGCAGAGCAAAGCTGCTGTGCTCCCCACCTCGCATTCAAGCTCTTCATTGAGTTCACCTTCTTTCAGGTTTACATTCTTTGAGCAGGATGAGAAAATAATTGCTTCTCCTCCTTGATAGTGGTTATCAACAGCATTCTCATTCCAAATTCAAAATACAGCTATTGTAACTGAGAAGAAATTAACCCTACCCTAGATGAAACCAGGACAGGAGCTGAGAAAAAACATCCATAGGAAACAGACATTTGCTATAGTCTGACTCAGCAGCAAATGCAGCAACTCACTGAACATTGGCAGAATACCACTTAAGCCATAAAAGTAAGTAAAGATTTGGTTGATTGTACATGCTTCTTTTTGCCCTGTACATGGCTGATGAATGGAGAATTCAGTCTCTAGTATGGCCAAACCAGCCATTCTACAACTTTAAATTGCTTGGATAAACGTTCTCCTGAAAAGAATTAAAAGTTTGCAATAAATTTCAATGTGGTCATGCATTTCCGTTCTTTTCTCTCTGGCCATTAGGTCAAAAGAGGTTTCAAATATTTTGGTGTGAAATTCTGAGAAATATATTTGCAAATTCTAGGGTCAAAAATTCCTAGGAACTTGTACAGGCAACCAATCAATTTCTCCAGATAAGCAGAGCATAATTCACTAACTACATTCATTAGATCTGATTCTGTCAAACTTGCCTAATTTTTAAGCTAAAGATTGCTTACCTTAAGTAATGTTTACTGCTTTTTGACAGTGTTTGAGAGACTCACAAAAAAAAATGAGGGGAAATTACCATTATACAAAACTCCAATCAAAGTCTCAAAATAGTCTGATCAAAAATAGGAATAATTTTCTCTAAGTACCACAAGATTAAATAATAATACCACTAGGTTCTCTTCTAATTGCATTTTGCTTCTTTGAACAATTAGATGCACTTACGTTTTCAAGCACTTCTCTGCAGACATGAGGATTGGAAATGAATGCTTTACTTTTTAAATGCAATTAAGACAAGCAAACAAACAATCTGAGCTTCAGTTGGCATAAATCAGCATAGACATAATGGTGGAATTAGTCTATGTTGAACTGTTTCAGTTAATAATCACAGGTTCTTCCCATACATCTTCTTCCCACTTCATTTATCTCACATGCTGCTTCTTTCCCAGTCCTGTAACGAATTCTAAAAAATTAAGGTAAGAATTGTTGCAAAGAAACACATTTTCCCTCGGACAGCCTGAACCCTTTGCCTTGAACAATAACTGATGCAGCTGCAGGCTAAAATATTTGTCCCTGCAAGACGTCTTCTCCTAGTGTCTATAACTACTTGTAGCAAATATTCTCAAAACCTTAAGCCCTTAAGCAGTTAACTTAGGGTCTCACTGTGGTCTTGCAACGCATCAAACTGATTGCAGTGTAACAGCAGTGCCATAAGACCTCAGGTTAGTCAAAATTAGCCTCACAGGCTCCAGTGACCTGATATGGTCACTGATATGGCTGCACCTACATGGGGCAACCAACACAGCTGTAGGAGTGCAAACATACCCATTTGTACCTCTCTGCTAATTCTGCCTTGGTTTTGGTTGTCTCACTCTGCTTGCTGCTTTTCTTTTATGGGTCACTTGGGAGGTCAAGGAGCTGGGGGAAACTGCTGGATCCCAGCCTGGGAAAGCTGAGGTTCCTTTTGTGTTTTCCTGTTTGGACCCAACGATTCTCAACAGATTTTGAGGACTCTGTGTGCTCTTTTCTTGCTGGAGTCCAGACCTGTTCCTTCTTCTCTCATTAAACAAACCAGCTCAGACCCAAGATTGGAAGAACAGAAGATAATTTGTGGTCTTGACGCTCTGCTTTTCCCCCATTTTAGGGAGTTTGTTCTTGGTTTTATTTCTCTATCGCATTTGTTGAGGCAGGAACAATTCTTAAGTGGTATAAGCAGACTCCTCACAAGGTTAGATTTCTCAGTTTGATAGTCCTGTAACATGACTTTATTGCTCATAGCATTTTATAGCCACAAATAATGTAACTGTCTCTTTCTGCCTGGTGGCCAGAATAGCAAAGAAGTGCTAAGTGAAAGGCCTATTTTGCCTTAGCCATAATCCCTTTTAAACTGAGTGCTTCAATTTGTAATTTCCTGCCCTAAACTACTGGTGTTTCTTTTTGTTTAATTTCTATGTTGAAAATACCTAATTTCAGATATTTTAACACAGTAATGCTCCTACATTAGTTTAAAAATTCCAATTTTAATATAATTTTAGAGTCCAAAACTGCTTTATGGGCTGGCTCACTGCATCTTTTCTTTTCTTCTTCTTTTATTCTTTTATAAAAACCAAATTCCAATTGTGAGTTCATGAGCTCTAATAGAAAGAACATGCATATCTGGGCTCAATAGACTACAAGTAAAATTTATGGTTTATGAAGGGGAATTCTTTCCATGGATTTTTTTTTCTTCCAATTCACCAGACAGAAGCAATTTTCTGGTTTATTCTTCGTCCCTTTCCAGAGGTTCTGTTTCAGCAATAGACCAGGTTCCCCTCACTGCCACCCAAGGATTGCAAAATGCTGGCAACACTTCAGCTCCTGATAATGCTTTTCAAACATGTGCAGCACATTCCAATATAGAACTGATGTAATTTAGGGGAAGAGCATGGAGGAGAAATAAAAATCTCCTCTAAAAATAACAGAAACAGCAGAGAAGGTGACCATAACTTCATGGTACTGCCAACCAGAGTAAGCAGCATCCCTTCTACTGTGGCTTTTCATGTGCGGAGCGTGGTCTAAGGAGAAGCTAGAAATTCCCTGTCTCTGAGGGTAGATATGACTCTTTGATGTCACCTTTCCACTGTGCAGGGGCTTCAACAGAGGGAAGGGGAAAGCTAGAACTTTTCTAGAAGACAGCCCTGAGGGAGGACTGAGGTCCTGGAGTGGCCAGTCCCTCCCACACCCTTTTTCCTTTCACCATCAGTGCTGGTGCATAAAGGCCACAACCAGATGGGGCTTGGTGTATGACAAATTGACAGCATCAGACTGAAAAGCCCTGAACAAGGCACGGATGATTATGTTTTTCACTCTTTCCCTCCAGAGAACCTCGATCTTTCTCAAATAGCACGGAAAGGAACTTCTTTAAGCAGCAAGGGAATATAATAAATACAACTGCAATTTAGCGTCTGTAGAGAAACACAGAAGAGTACTGTGAGGAAAAAAAAAAGACTAAGAGAAAAGGTTGAAGCTTTATATTTGCATAAATAAAATATAATAATTTATGCTAGATTTAGCCATGACAATATTAAAATTCATTTCTTGTCCAAAACATAATATTTTGCCCATGTTTCACAAGTTCAGAAGTGAATTCTCAAGAGACTTAAACCATTATTTTTTTGCCTTATGTAAAACAGAAGCATTAAAGTATTTATATATGCTTCTATTCCAAATCTTACTACCTTTGCAACGTATCTGAGTTCCCCCTGCTTTTTTGATTGCTTAGTGAGAAAGATACAATTCATATGTATTGGCCTGTATTTATATGTATTGTCAGTATTACAGTAGCCATGGTTCAAACATTTTAAGATTAAATTCACCAGTGCAGAGGGATTAAGAAAGCAAGAAACATTTAAAGTGGCTTCATGAATTCTGCATCTCTTCCCAATTTTTTCAATTAAAATTTCTAATCACAACAAAATGCCAGACTGACTATTCATCCATCTGTTGTCTGGCCAACAGAAGATATGTACAGGTACTTTGGGAACAAGAATATAAAACAAGCCATATCAGAAGTGAGTGCTGGTATCTCCCTCCTCCCCATACCCTCTGTGCAGTACTCTACATTATATTTAATCTATAATTTTATTCCTCTGTTGCCCCATACTGTGATATCACACTCCAGTTTCTTACTGCCATCTTTCCCCTGAGCATCCCAAATCACCTTCAGGCTTCACCATCTCTGTCGTGCTCACAAATCTTGTATGGGTATATTTAACAGTAGAGCCTGCAGTAATGTGTCTATCATGGGGCTGCATTAGTAACCGCATTCCATTGCTAAAAGTTTTCATTCTCTATCTTTTAGCAGTTATTTCCCCCAAAGGGGCTTCTTTCCTAGTTGGAGGGAGTTTTAAGAGTTTTTAGGGTTTTTAACTTGGCTAATGATCTTGCTGAAAGCTTGTAGAAAGTCCATATATACTACGTGGATCCACCTATATTGCTTATTAAGGATTCTAACAGCTCTGTGAGGCATAACTGCCTTGATAATATGCATACTGCCTGTTCCTTTTTGTAATGTATTATCAAAATCATGTATTTATTATCAAATATCTGTTTGAAGCTTATTTACTGATTTTTCAGAATAAAAAATTAGACCCACTTGTCTACACATTCCAAGACCACTCTTCAGTGACTGAAGTTATCTTTGTCAGGTTTCCTTTCTTTGGTATTGTGGAAGATTTAAACTACACAATATTCCCATGTGCAATAGTTCAGTAATGTTATGTTTGAGATTCTTCAGAATTCATGGCACCATCAGGATCTAGTCCTGGTGATCTGTAAAGTCTGTCCTTCTTCACTCAAAAGCCTGAAATGGAAATAACTCCAAGAAATTCTGTTATGATTTGTATAGTAGCCTGACCTGAAAAATATGCGGGGTTTTCTGCTTTTACAGTCTTTCTTATTGTTTATGGTTAAGGCATTCTCCAGCCAGTGAAAGGAAAAGGCATCCTGTCTTTTTCTGGGATCCTCCCTTCTCTCAGGCTGTGCCTCGACGCACAGACAGCATCACCCAGCATGCAGCTGGCTGCAATGGATGCCCCGCAGCAGTCCATCTCTGGGCCCCTCACCATGTCTGGCCAGCCTTCTCTCCATGGCTGTTACCTCATGGCATCAGGAGAAAAAATGGTTTAATGACCTTCTCTATTCTAATCTAATTGCTTTTTGTTTGTGGCTACAAGGTACCCCAGGCAGAGCCAGCCATTTATCATCAAACCCCTAAAAATCTATGTATAATCTATGCATGCTGCCACTCCAGCCTCAGCATTATCTGTAATGTCAATGAAGTCTGTGCCCATCGAGGTCTGCTACTAGTGCTGCCCCACAGGTGTCCCACAGCTGACTGGGTACTGAAGGAGTCATGCTACAGCCTATCAGAAAAAAACCCCATGATCTCGGCATATTTTATGGAGTATTTAAGGTAAGAGATATCAAAAAATTAAGATGTTTGAGGAGCAGGAGAAAAAAAACACTTCATTTTTAAATTAAGGAAAAGGGAGTATTCTGCTGGAGCTGAACTATGCACTCTGATGCAATAAATTTCCATTTCTTAGCCATTAAGCCTGGATTCCCACTTTCCATGATTATGATTCCTAAAAAGCAAGAGGAAGTAATAGCCTCATAGATATGGATTTAAGTGAGGCTAGATGAGTCACTAGAAATATAATGAGAGAGCCCTCCTGGAGTGAAAAGTCTGAATTAGATGGATTAACAGGATCTCTCTAACTCCAGCTTCCATGCTTTAACTAAGATTTTCCATAGTTTACTAAGAGCACTAATTCACAACTTTCCCCCACATGCACACTCTTCTTTAGAAAATCTAAAGTTGGCTATGTTGGGAGAATGAATGCAGGTTTTCCTGAGTCTTTGTCCTCATTTGGGTTCATCCCCTCCCTCCTCCTCAGAGGTGTGTGTAGAGCAGTCTGTAACTTTACTATAAATGACAAAAATGCGTAATTTTGAACAACACAGGGGAGCTTGTTCTGGACTTTCCTCAGCTCTTTCCAGTATTTTCCTCAACTTCCTTATCATCCCCAGTCCACAATAATTTGGCTTTATTTTTTACTGCCCTGAAAACCCCCTTACTTGTGGAGAAGAAATAATTCACAGCTGGTATATCCCTTAGTGCTGCTGCCAATCAAAACATAGAGCTTGCCTTTTACTGGCAACGTGGTTATCGTGATTCAAGCCACTTGGCTCTCCTGTTAGCTCTCTGGCATGTAAAGGAAAATTCACACCAGTGAAGAAGAGAACCATTGAGTCATTAAATGTATTTATTTGAATATTTAAGTCTTTGGCTGCATAGAAGTGTCTAGGGAGAGCTCCATATTTTACAAGAGGGTTTACTGAAACCACGCCCACTAACAGGACTTTTGCAATTTTCTGACACCTTTGCTGAATATCCTTCTGTAAAAGAAAGGGGCAACTCTGGATTGCAAGAGACACTAAAGTATAAAACCAATCCTTTCTAAGGTGGGACTGCAAGGTGTTACTGACAGAACAGGAAATCCAATTCCCAATGATACCACATGTGGTTATGAGGAAATTATTCTCCTGTTAGTCAAAAAGACTCCAGGTAATAAGCTGGAAGTCAAACACAATTATCCAGGGCTTGACTGGAAGTAGCATGTGACCTGTCATGTCTCACACATAAGCACTTTCAGACTTAGACAATTCATCCTCTTTGGGATCTTTAGGCTTGAGCTGAACCTTGCCTGTTCTCAAAGAAACTGTATTTGAAGCACAGACTCAGCAGCTGAATGACCACTTGCCCAGAATGTTCTAAGAGTTATAGCACAAACTAGGAGCTCTGCTTGTCACAGGTGCTCCTGCTAGCATGGTCCCTCCTCATTCCTTCTCCTTCCTATAACTGCCATGAGCCAAGGCAGCATCCCTTATGTGCCCTCTTAGGACACTTTCCTGTCATGAAACAGAAGAAACCTTACAAGTCTATCAGTGAGATAAAAATGAGAAAGATGAAAATCAAGATCATTCACTAGACATGCAGAGCATAGAAAACATTTTTTTATTCTTTTTCTTCTTCCCAATGAAATCTTCTGTACTATAAGAATTATTGCAACATTAGAAAGAGAAAATGAAAATAGAGAGAAATAATGGAGAAATTTTTGATCCTTCCAAAAGATTTCACTTTGAATGAGGTTTTAAACACAAAAGAGTAGGCAAAACCCCAAAAATTTTACAGCTGTAATTTTTTTGCAAATCAAATGGAACAAATTCCTAAAAACAGTGTTTTCCTAAGGGATTATCAAGTAAATAAGTCAAATACCTGGAAAAGGAGTTAGTTTATTAAGAACCGGGAAAGTCCTCTGAGAAAGACTTCACAGAATTGTCTAGATGAGAAAGAACAGTACTGATGACATAAAATCCTTTCTTTTTTCCTTTCTATGACATGTAAATTCTAAGGGAAAATGTGTTTCTTCTATGACAATGTTATAAATTCGTCTAAACAAATCTGAATTGACATGAGTGACAGCTGTCAAGGTTCAAATCCATTTTCTAATGAACCTTACTAATCACAAGGAAACAAGTCTTAACAGGAGGGACCTATCCCCTAAAACAATCCATCACGATTGGTTAAAGTGTTCAGTAGTTCTTAGAAAATTAATCCTGATTTTCTAAGAAAAAACACCAGATGTTGGTCACTGGCACCATTGAGTTGTGGTGACCACCAGCCTCCAAGCTGACATTGCCCACAGGAATTGTCAGTTTTGTGCTAGACTAACTGGTCAAAAAAAACCCAAAAGCACTATGTTCAAGGACTCATTACCCACACACTTTTTCATATTTATAAGGCCATCTCTATACTAATGCAAATAATGCCTTTTGAAAACTAAGTTAAAAGTAAAATATCCCTAACTCAACAGAAGAAATATTGTTTTAAGTTTGCTTTATCATCGGCCAAGGTCTAGCCCTTAGCAGGCCAGCAAATAAGTAAGTTTATTTAAGTTAAATAAGCTTTCAGGATCCACCTATTTTCTTCATCATTAAAGGGAAAAACATATTAAATTTGGAAATATTCCCCCATGCCCTAAAACATCTCATCAATCACAGACTTCTGTTTGTGTTGACATCTTTTTCTTTTCCCTCCAAAGAAAGGAAGTTGGCTAAGCAGAGCATCTGCCTAGAGCCAATCTTTTCCCTGAAGGAATTAGTGCTTATTTGAGTGAAGTGAAACTTCCAGTTTCCAGCAAATATTTTTGAGAGGGGAATAGGAATAAAGGCATTAAAAGTAGCTGCTTGGTCAATTTAAACACTTGCATAAGCAGAGATTCTTTTTCTCCAAAATGGCAACAATAATAATAACTTTAGGCCATTTGATAGTAAATCTTTTTTTTTGATGCCCCACAGTTCAATCTAGGGCTATAGATATGTTTGCTACATGTTCAACATACATCATGAAAAATTCCATCCCTGAAAAGAATTTTCAAACACTGAGGGACCCAACTTGAAGAAAATGAGAAAAATAGACAGGAAGGAGACATATATTTGTCCCATTTCTGTTACCCATTGCATATAAAAGAGAAGTAAACTCCATTGGAGAAGGGAAAGGAAGGGTTAAAATAGACTGTATAACAGCATTTAGCTGATTTGAAGGACCAAACCCTGCTCTGTGACTTAGAATGCTCAACATTACTGTATTCTTGTACAGTGTGTTTTTTGAGTTAATAAAAAATAAAAAGTAAAAAATTTAGATAAGAACAAATCAGGGATACCTCCATTTTTGTGCAGGAAAATGCTAAACAGTCCCTTAAAAATCTTTTTCAGTTGCCTCTGAGAAAATATAAGAAGTATTTGCAGATAGCACTGAGCACAGGTGAGACACATAGAGAAAAAGCAGAGGTTCAGTCTGTCATGTTGCATTTTCTTAGCTTTTGCCAGTTACCACCACAGCCTCTAAATATAATAAACAGTGCCTCTGGGCACTGCAGTGCTCCCAAAGCCTTGGTCATATTGAGCTTCCCAGCACCCTACCCATCCCCAGCTCCCACAAAAGGCTAATTCTGGCCATGAGTATCCTGCAAGCAAATTCAGTTTGGCAGTTAAAGCACATGGGAAACATGGGGCTACGCTTCAAGGTTCTCTTGGCTTGGACAAAGTGAAGACCATTTTTCTTCATCTGAAGTCAGCTTCCATGTGAGATATCTTCTTGTTGGTCAGGGCTGGGAAGTTTGAGGGTTCTGTATCTGATCCTACAGCCCCCTCATCCAACCTATTAAAGTAGTTCATGTGTCACTGCCTCCCTCCTTTTTTCTTTTTCTCAAATCTGTTCCCTTGCTCCATTTGCCTTCTTGCAGTCTCTGGCTACTGTCATGGGTTGCAGCTCCACTCATGACAACTGGTTTAGTTTCAGCACAGAGAGCTGAGGATTGACAAGGAATGAGGAGGGACAGAGATGTTCTCTGATGCTGCTGCCAGCAGTCTGGTCTGCGCTTTCTTCTCACTCTGCACTACCACTGTCACCTCCATTCCCCTAGACCTTGTCCTGGAAATCCACGGAATGACTCAGGGAGCTGAGATAACATTCAGGCTTTCACTTACAAACTGAGGGTCACATGAACATCTTTCACACTCTGTGATGGCCATAGAGTCCCAGTGAAGGCTTTACCTCATGCTTGATGTTGGACTAAGGTCTCAGCTGCAGTTAGATGCAAGCAAAACCTTCTCAAGGGGCAGAGAGTGTGAGAAACAACTGCTCACTTTGAAAATTTAAAAAGGTTTATTAAACCTTAACAAAAACACAACAAAGGACTAAATAAGGAAAAAGCTGCAGCGCTGGGACCTGCCACTCGTGCATACCAGATGGCTGGTTCATCTTCAAGATGGCTCCTCAGTCTTTTACACCCCTGGGGGGTTGCATCAGCTAACCCTGGTCCCTCCCAAAGTCTGTCAGTCAGCTCTTCTTGCCATTTATGGGTGGAAACTGCTTTCTTGTAATTTGATTGGAGGTCAAGTGTTGCCATGCTGCACCTCCTAAGCAACAAGCTTTTCCATTCCCAGCTGTCCCTTACAAGGGACGCATGTGTACGCCTTCCTTTTACCTGGTCTGGGCAATCCCGGCTGTCTGGTGGCCACAATACGGGGGGGAAAGCAAACTATGGGGAGAGCAGAGGACATTTAAACTACAATAGCATAACTATGCACCACTTGAAGCTTTTCTTAATATTCACACAATAGTTATCTTTTAATTGTGAGACTCAATCATCTCATTATCCATCTATAACAGGGAGGGAAGTCTGTGTGACAGGACTGTAATGAAAGCGTGAAAATATGCGATGTAATGATTTTGAAGTCTCTACTGCATCAGAACACAAAGCATATGTTGATGAAGTTTCAAATTAAAAAAATGTAAGGAAATTCAGTACTTTAAAAAAAAAGTTTATTTGTCTTTTTCTAGACAAAGAAATGTTTTCCTACTGCCATCAGTGAAGAACATGTTAATGAAAACAAATTTCCCATGGACCTTAGATGTCATCTGAAAGCAAGATGAGAATTTGCTGCACCTATTTAGTCTTTGATTTTCGTGATGCAAGACGTCACTAGTAATGATGTCATACCACCACTTCCATGGTCTGTATTTATCCAGCAATCATATCCTGACTGGGTTTTAAAATTTGATTAATTCCTTCTGCATCCCCCACAAAAATGTAAGCGCCACTTGCATCATGAGAACACAATGATGATTTCTTACACATTGTTTGTACTTTTATAAATGAAATGCAATTCCTCGCCTCACTTCTCAAATTGTCCACCAAGGCATTGGATAGTAATTCATACACTTAATACAATATTTACAGTATTCCAGAATGTCTGTCTATCTATCTATCTATCTATCTATCTATCTATCTATCTATCTATCTATCTGTCTATCTAATGCTTAAGTTTAAATGAGTTACTTACGATATATATTTAATCACAAGCAGTGATGATCACGATTGCAATGAACGGCAGCAAATTAACCCCATGTAATGCTTTATAGTGAGGTAAAAATTTGGTAAACAATGTACTACTGAAGTTAAGTCAGCTTTCAAAATGACATTTTTAAGTAATTCATTTAACTTCATGCTCATTGCAGTAGCATGAGAGCTGAGAAAATCTGATAAAATATACTTTGATTAAAAAATCACCTTATTTCCCAACAGCTGTATTTTTTATTCTTACCTACTATTTTTTAATGGCTCTGGAAAATATTTCCCTTCTATTTATTTGCATCCTCAACCATAAACCAGAATTGCTGATGATATCAGGACAGACTTTGGAACAAAGCTCATTAAATTGTTAGCCTAACTCTGCAGTCCCTAAATGGCTAAAGTTTCTTTTAAAATTAATGTGAGGTTGCTCTGTAAGGCAACTTAGCATTATTATTGTACTGCCCTATGCTTCAGTGTTCCAGACATCATTAAGCATGGTGCACTAACATATGGCAAAAAATTTGCATGAGGAGCAAGTTCCTGGAAAGCCGCAAAAGTGCTTATTGCTAGCAATGCATAACTGTGCAACTCTGATAATCATTATAATGATAGGTTCTTGTTAGAATTTTTGGGTTATCATCTTTATTGCTAGGTTTAGCACTCATGTAATGAAGAGTAATTTCTTTCCTTCTTAAGGGAATTACAAAACAAAAATATTGCAAAAACGAAAGTAAGAAATAAATGCTATGATTTTAGCTAAAGAGAGAAACAGTCCTTCACCACACCATAGTACAAAATGGAGAGATGAGACTGACCCTGCACAGTGCTGTTAGAGGTTGGAAATATGGAAGTATGAAGGGCATGGATATCTCTTGACCTGGAGTGCTCAAAGCCTGCAGCTTGACTTGTCCAGTGAAGCAGAAACAGAACTTTTGGTAAGTTTCCAGAGATAAGATGCAGACATTCACTCAAACAGCCCATGCAGTGCCTTAGATAGGATAAGCTTTAAAATCAGATAGTCCTGATGTGCCAAAGTTTAAACTGTTTGGATGCTATTTAGGCCTGGAGAATCTGAGCTGGCCGTAAGTTATATGATAAGTAGTGCATAATAAGAAACCTTAATTATTTGTGAAAATAACAACTTGAAGTTTGTTTTATTTGATGATGCTTTTATAAAATGGTTTTCATGTTTTTAATAAATTGAAGTATTAATTAAGGTAATTGAAGTTTTCTTCAATTTAATAAATTGAAGTATTAAGGTAAAGAAATTACAAGACCTACTTATTCTATAAAGAGTCCTGGAACTTCTGTTCAAAAATGAGAATGGGATGAGAAAACATCTCTAATCTAGAGTGGGCTTGTCAGTTCCAGGCATCGCATACTGAAAACTAATTCTAAATCAAAGGAATTTATACCGCCAGTCATAAACTAAATTTCCATTTATGATTGGACAGCTCTGGAATTCTTGAATGCCAGACTTTGAGTTACACAGAAACATTAGTTTCTGAGTCACAATCTTAGTTGACTGTGAGGTGTCACAGTCACAAAATGTCATATCATAATTAGACTTGGTTTATCACAACGTATTCTTTTCTATGTAAATGTCTGAAGAATCAATAGCACAGGAATCCATGCCAGTTTCGGTAAGAAAATCTTCTATTTTAAAATTATTAGTTGTCATATGTACCACCACTTAGCAGAGGAGTCTTCCAGTGACTTGTGTATTAAATTTTATCTGGCAAACAGTGTTATTTTGTCTGCATTGTCCTTCATATTCTGCTGATTGATTAACATTAATTGGATAGTAAACTAGGGGTGGGGGTGTTTCTAGAAATTATATTTGCCAAGGAATATGGCTGATTCAATAGATGTAATATGCAGTAAAAAATCTCGCAAATCTACACCAAAGTAATCTTCAAACAAGGATAATTTAAAGATAAAATCCTTAAAATTACATAATCCTTAAACTAAAATCAAGGAAGATGAGTAACTTTCTGGTTAATCATTTGAGCTTCTGCTTAGTTTAATATTACCATAGGTGCTGCTTTATAGTATAGGCCACAATGGATTTCCAGCCCTGTTTGAAAGTAATAAAGGTTTATTCTGAAATGTCCTACTGACATAAAGAGTCCAAGGTACAAGAGAGGAATTTGGCATTCAATATTTTTCCAAGTAAAAGTTTTTGGAAACTGATCCAGAGTTGGTGAAGGCATCTGATGTTCTTCCACTGACTGCATTGGAGATTGGATCAGCTTTTAAGAATGTCATAGAGGTCCTGAGAGCTAAGATTTCTTTCAACTGAAAAATAACAGATTGAGGATTTAAAAGCCTTTAATAATTTAGATCTGCTGTGATTTTTAAAATATTTAAATAGTAAAATACTATTAATAAATATTTGCTTTTGCATCATATTTTCACATCATATTAGCTTCCTATAATTCTTTTCACTTGAAAATTTTGAACTGCTAGAAATATATTAATCAATATTAAAAGAATAAACAATACAGAATCTCACTATCTGAACAGGACTCGAGTATCTGATTGCAAAAAATTGAGAGAAAGTTGCAAGCAATTTTCTTCTTCAAGAACAGATGTCTATCACATTTTGAATATTGACATTACAATTTTGAACAGGTTCAGGGTTATGGTTACATAAGTATGTTAAAAGAAAGGAAAATGCCCACTATGCTAAAAAGACTGTAGACAGATTGAAAAATTGGTTTTAAAGTAGCCAAATAATAAAATCTTAGACCTTTTCTGGTTTGTAAGCTCACACATAATGTAAATTGATTTTTATCTGTTTGGAATAATTTTAGTTATTATCAGTTTGAATGGTTGCTTTACTACACAGATCAATTTACCAGTACCAAAAACCACTTGAGTGTTTGTGCACAGAGCATTTATTTGACCTCACTTCCAAAGATCTCCTCCTAGGAAGACACTAATGAAAGTCATCATATTATGCAGGTATCCCACAGCTGGACCTGATGGGAAAGCAAGAAAATTTCAAGGACCTATGGCACTAGGATAACCAGCAGTGCCAGGGCCCTCAGGCACTCTGCCATGGAGATAGGTACTTGCAAGCCCACAGAGTTTCCCTAGCTGAAAAAAAAAATCCACATTTGGGAAAAAAAAAAAAACCTTTCCTTTTGGCCAACTACTTAAAATAACGATAAGCCACAAGAGAAAGTTTTCTAGAGGAAATTTCTCCCTAGAGGAATAAAGTTTTAGCAGAATGAGTGAAAAGGACCAGGCCTAAAGACCCAGAAAAACAAATTTGATCCATCCCCTCAAAATTAGAAAATGTGACATTACATCTGTACCTGTCCATGTATTTGGTCTTGTACATCACAATCTGCCATATGATTCCTGATCTGTGGTTTGAAGAAAATTGATTTGATAAATAACTAAGTGTGTGATTCAGCACTTTTGGGGTGGTCTTGGTTTGTTTGGGGTTTTTTGAAGTGATTGCTGCTGAAGTGATTGCTATCAAGACATCAATGCCTATTTGAAGGAGCTGTTTTGAAAATTCTTTTGTAAATCTAAGACTTCCAAGATAATGGATCCACATGTCTCTCTTTTCTTCACAGAAATTAGGAGACTGGTAAAGAGTGATATTAAAATTATTAATTAGCCAGCAATAGCACAATCATATGATGACACAGTCGTAGAAGCCATATGGGACACATAAAAGTGATAGAATAATATTTAACTACCATGTACCACTGCAATTTCCCTCCAAACAACTTTCTGAGTGAGCTGGCTCAGTGGAAGGGAATGCAAAAAAACTGAGCACAGTTTTCCAAACTGAGCACAGGTTTCCAAAAAAACTCTTGCCACTGCCAATGGAAAATCTGGATGGTGGGAACTTCCCCTGGGTGAACCTCTCTGGGTGTACTCTACCAAAGAGTATCTGTAGATACCAGAGCTTCCTCTCTAACTTCACTGTGTAAAATTCCATTCACTGCAAAGTGCCTCTTCTGATTTCCCTGGAGTTACTGAAGATTTTAAATAATGTAAATGCTAGGAGAAGCCATCTGAGCCTACTGGCATGGTGCTTCAGAGAGATAATTTTGTGGTTTAAGATGTTTGTTCCAGAAGGGGAATGTGTATGAAAAATTGTTTAGCATTTTAATCTCCTGAGCAATTTCCATGAGATTATTGATTGCTGTGTCTCACTGAGCATTGTAAAAAAACAACAAAAAGGAAGGAAGTGGAAATTGCCCTGAGAAAACATAATGCAGACCAAGGGATGATTAGAAAATACAGCTGGGTTCTAATATCTGTCAAAAGCAAGTGAAATCTAAGTAACAGGTGATTCTTTGGTCTTCCAGCAGATGTAAATGAGGAGTGTTGAGTCAGAGAAAAGAAAATAGAGATGTATTTTCTGCTGCCTCATCTGTAATAAGTTAGACTGGCAGCCTAAATCATTAAATAACTCAATATGATGAGAATTTATGCAACGGGCAGTTGATGTGGGTCTTGAACAGTCACTGCACCAAGTAACATGTTTTGAACTGGAACAAAACAAACTGTTCTCAAGCAATTTCTCATGTTTACCTGCCACACTTTTGTGGTCTTTTTACTCCAGGCAAGCTTCCCAATAAATTCCTTGCATAAATGTAGATACTAGTGGTAGAATTCTGTCTATCAAATGCAACCAAATTTGTAACCTTCACTTCAAAGTAATTGCGATTTTTTTGCTGGAAGTGATGTTTGGATTACTGCTGAAGTTTGCCCTTTTTTGGGTTGATCTGAGTTGGTTGCTCTTTCTTTTTGTATGCCCAGGGAAAATATTTGCATTTAAAAATTCTTTCATTTTTATTGGAAGTTTATCCTGCATTATTGCTTGCTAAAGTAGTTTTTCACCATCTTTGCATAGCCAGTTGAAAAAGTGCACTAGCAAACAGAGCTGCATAAAACCAAGCTACCAATGCAGAATTTTGATCTGGCCCACAGTAATACACGCAGCAGGTCACTGTGCAGATGCTCTGATTGACAGTGCTGAACTGAATGTGGCAAGAAAATGTCACATGTTCACAAGGCAATTATTTGTGCCCAACTGATTCCAGCTGACTGCAAAGTGTCTCTGTCAAGCTCTCTGTCAAGGCTGAGCGCTGGTGCTGAAAATAAAGGACAATATGTGAATAACAACAAGAAGCTTGGTTAAGAAGAATAAATACAGAAATAAGAGATGAAAACTCCTAATTCCCATCTGGCCTTGGATTTCTGTATCATTTTTGGCAGATTTCTTCATTCCAGGCCTTGACTTTTTTATTTGCAATGCAGAGGAAACAATTTTCACCTGTTCTATTCCCCTGCTTTGTCCCAAGGAATGCTTGGTGTTTGTATCACACTTGGAAAGCATACTTGTTTTCTTCGTCCTTTTCTTTTTCTAATAAATCTTGAGCTCAGCCACACTGTGCAATCTAGAATTTTTGAGCATATTTTTGCTGTAACACAAAATAGATAGAGCAGACATCAGGCAGACCCCAGAATCCAGCCCGAATTTGGTCATAACATCAACTCTCAAGAACCAAGTGTGCTACGTGGGAGGCAGCCTGAAGAGGACTGACTGTGTTGCACTGCAAAGCTGGACAAAGTGAATGGGCCACTTCTCCCAGGGTGTCCCAATTTCCGTGGCTAGGAGAAGGCCGTGGGAACATGGCACAAGGAGATTGGTGCCTCTGCCTTGCACAAGCCTTATAAAGACATGATGGTCACAGCACACATCTTACAAATCTTACAAATGCTCTTACCTGGCTGCACGTCTGACTATGTGCATGTATGGCAAGAGAGAGATCCATCAGTCTTTCTGAGGCACTGATTTTCTTAAGCACATGTAGCAGAAATCTACCAGGACATGTACAGTCTGACATTAAGATTGTGTCTTCATGTGCTTTGCACGCACTTTAGCAGAGGGAGAACAACCTCAGGTCCTTACAAGGATTCCATTGCAGAGCACGTCAATGGGAAAATCCTATATGAGCTTCTGACAACCTTCTAAAGCAACCCTAACCTGTCAGATCTTAGGGACCTGAAGCTGCATGGTTCATCTTAGTTCTACCATTTCCTAAATTTTGCATGCTTGGCATGGCAGTCTCACTGTTTCTAATGAAGTTTTCTCATTTGAAATAAATTACTTGCTTAGATAATGTTATCTAGATTATTCATAGCAGCAGAGCCATAACCGTACTAGCACTCAACATGTTGCCACAAGTGCTAGAAACAGGCAATCCTCACTGCCTTAGACACTGAAAGGTCAGAACAGAAGGAAGAGCACAGTAATGGTCTTGCTGGCTGAAGCCAGATTTTATACTTTGCAGCTTCATTAGCTGGAATTACATCACAGGATACAGACAAGCAAAGCCTGAATTGATCCTACTTGTCTGAATTCTAAATGAATAGAAAATGACTGCATGGTTTTGCTAAGGAGCAGCAATAATGGCATGAGAAAGTTATGATTTCTATGAAGATTTATATCTTTGTAGTTCTTTTCAGTTTATGTGTTTTAGCTGTGGTCATGGGATTTGAGAAATGAAGACCCTTTTGCAAGATGTTTTTTCAAGCAAAGTAAAACAATATATTGATTTTCAGTGTGTAATTTTAGAGTTCTTTCATTTAGCTTAAAGAATCTTGCCTTATCCCCAGCACAGAAACCTTGTGATATTTTGGAAGCTTATTTCATTGTACCGATAATTGCCAGGTTATCAAAACAACCTCATCCGTCCCCCTCCTGAAAGAGATTGGAGCAGGAAAAAACAAAAAAAAAAAAAAGGAACTATATGTTGTAGGAATGTATCTAGAGATTATGAACCCTTTAATGAGCTGATGTTCAGTACAAAGGGTTGGTAATCTGGTCTTGTGGACTTTTCTAATTTTGAGGAATTCATCTCACCTCACTGATTTTACACTTCCCCAGAAATACTCATAAGAAGGATACACTTATAAAAAATATAAATAAATAATATAAATAATACAAATAATATAAATAATATAAATAAACCAAAAAAACTCAGTTTATTCCAAGGATGTAGAGAAAATATGATATCTCAGTCTCTTCCATTTCCTGCCGTTTTACAGTAGGCAGATTCTGACCACACAAAGTGAAAACAGTGCCCTGTTTTATTAGACACACTAACTGGAATGTTCACTTGCAGAGAGTCATCTAAATACTCAGGTCTGGCCACAGGAGAGCAAAATAACCCCCTCTTTTGACAATACTCATTGTCACATAAAATGCCATCTTTTTGTCTCAAAGCAAAGAATAATTGGTTTTGGAATTCAGGAAGCAATACTTCTCAACCACCTGATGTGGCAGAGGATGGTTTGGTAAGAATAAGGCATTAAGGAACCCCTCCACTGCCAAGGTGAATGTGCTTTCATGTGCTGGGATTTGAAATTTTGCATTTTCTTTGCTGGTCTCTCTTAAAATATGCTTTGATTGGACAGGGTGTAAAGAAGGAACAAAATGTCATTTTGTCATGTCCTCTGTGGGTGTGTTATGAGTACTGTAGGTTTTGTTAATAGAAAGTTAATGTTATCTCCTGTATTAAACTTTCCTCCTTTTTCCATTTGAGGTTTGTCCATCTCAAGAGCATTACTCAATTAGCCAGACAAGTCTAAGTAGATCAAATAAGAATCTGAGTCCACAAATCTGACTCTGACTTACAAGGTTTGTGTCCAAGAATATGGAAGAGTAGGAGTAACATCCTCGTAGGGGTTCATACAAGGATGAAGGAATAGGCTTTTCTTGTTGAGTAATTTTGATTAAAAAGACAGATTACACATTTCAGACTGATTATATTATTTATTTTGGCCCTCTTTTTCAGCACTCTTCTGGTATTATAATTCAATTACATGCATTACCAGAGCCTATTTCTATGGCATTTGGCTGTCTGTTTGTCAATATGCATTTGCAGCAAAGACGTCTTGAAAGGTTTGGGGACTGGATTTGCTTCAAGCAACCATCCAAACAGCTGAAAGATTATCCAATTTTCCTGCATATTTCATTTCTTTAAAAAGAGAAAAAGACATTAGAAATTTCACAAAGACAACCCTTTGCTGAGATTTCTACCACTTCTGATTCTACTCTCAAATGAAAAACTGGAGGAAGAAACATTCATGTCAAACATATCAGAAATATATAAAAGTTTGTTTCTTTGCTTTTGCTGTAATTAATTCAAGTGAGTGAACTCATTTTCAGTATTGAAGACCTGAGCAGATGAAATAGAAAAAATAACTGTAAGAATGAGCCTGGGCTTTTTGCTGTTTGTCCCCCACTGACAGCAGAGAAGATCTGCATCACAAAGACAGCTCTGCTAAACCATTTCCTGATAGAGAAGTCTCTGGCCACCCCTTCCCCTCCTTCTCCCTCCATGTGTGATTCTTCTGTGTTCCCTATCCCAACTCAGAATCTCCTTTCTGCTTTTCTGCTTTTTGAATATATATATATATATATATATATATATATATATATATATATATATATATATATATTCTGCTTTCTGAATATACCTCAAAACCCTGATTACCAGACATCTCCTTTTACTCCACTGCATAGATACCAGATGGGCCTTTGGACGTCATAATGCTGACATCCAGGTATCCTGCTGCTCTTTCTTTCTGTCCAGCCTCTCTAAAACCTATCATCTACAGCTCTACAGCCATTTGTTTTTGTAAAAAAAATCTTTGTGCGATATCCTTTTTTTATGTCTGTGACTGGGATGAAAAAAATCCTTGGCTGTTTATCTATAAGAAACATTTCTCCTGAGCTGCCCTGTAATGCCCCGCAGAGTATTATCCATGTATCCCTTCAGTGAGTTCCTGCAAAGCCCATGGAAACAAAGAACAGGGTGAACAATGAGTCTGCCCCTCACCCTCTGTCACTCTGTACTCTGCACCTTCTTATGAAATCATGTGCCCTTTCCTTGTGCAGGATGCACTGCTCTTGTCTCTGAACACAAAGATGCAGTACAACTCAGCACGAGGCAAGAATCCTTATGGAGTACTAAAAATATCTGGCATTACAGTATGAGTCTGTAAGATACATGAACTAGTTTTTTAATTATTTCATTTCTGAATCTATGGTGATGTCAAAACTAAGAGTCAGTCTTTTGGGAATTTTCATCTAAAACATCTTTTTTCTTTTGAAGATAGTGTTTCCTTGACAGTGACCAGGATTCCTGCCAGAATAAACATGGACTTTCTTTTTCATTGAACCATCTGTGTGTGATTCAGGGAAATGGATGCTGTAGTCCACAGAATGTTTAATACTTCAGCTATTGTGCTTTTGGTATTTTACTCTTCTTTCAAAAGAAGCTATCTGTGACTTAGGAGGCTGTGGCCTAATTGCAAATTCTGGGCAGCAAATAATGCAGAAATTTCTTGCTGATTTTTCAAAAATTTTTTAAGTTACAAGTCCTTCAATTCTACAGGACATAAGAAATATTAAGTACAATCAAATGTCAGCTTCAAAGACAGATGGCTCAAGATGCTTCCAGTTCCACCCAAATCAAAATTTTCTGGTGATTCTGGTGCACAGAAGATTCACAGAACTCAGTTTGGTAAAAAACTGTCTATATAACGTCTAACAACAGCAAAGTCGGTAATGGTAATAATCAATATTGATTGAGTCAATGATTACAGCATCTTTCCTGTGCAGGAGAGGGAGAAAAAGCCATGTATATGCTTATATACACACACTGCAAATTCAAAACCTCTGCTATGTAATAGAATTTACCACAATATCTGGTAGGAATACAGCCAGGGGCTATCTCACTGAGCAAAATGCAGTAAATACAGACCAAAAGAATTACTAAGGGAATGCATCTGGAAAATAAAACCAACAGGAGTGCAAGAGGGAGAACTAAGGAAACTGTTTATTGAAACATAAGCTGATCCATATAGTTTAAGAAGTGGTTTACACTTTGCTTATTGATTCACTGACTGAGGTCAGAAAATATATTGTTAGCTAAAATTTTTCTTCTTCAGTTTGCATCACATTAAAGATCATGTAGCTAAAGATCTTCTAGCTACCATTTTTATTTGATTAGAGATTTTTTCTGTGTCACATTAATTTATGAACAAAGCTCCCATTCAATTTAAAAATAAAGCCTTACATTAATTGTCTTAACCTTTGTGTGACCTTTGAGCTTATAAAGTATTAAAAAAAAAAAAATTAGCAGCCTTTCTTTGGATTTGTCAGAGATGATTTATGCATTTTGCACTTTCACACATCTGCTTTTAAAATTTTCCAGACAAATACTGATTATGAAGGTCTCCACGTGTCCTGGTTTCAGCTGGGATAGATTTAATTCCTTCTTATAGTGGATGGTACAGTGCTGTGTTTTGGATTTAGAATGAGAATAATGTTGATAACACACTGAAGTTTTGGTTTTGTCTAAGTTGTGTTTATCCTAAGTCAAGGAATTTTTTTTTTTTTAAATGTCTCATGCTCATGACAGTGAGGAGGCACAAAAAAATCAAAAAACTGGGAGAGGCCATAGCCAGGACAGGTGGCCAAAACTGACCAAAGGGATCACATCACAGAATGTCATGCCCATTACAGAACCTGGGGGAATTACCTAGGAGTGGGTCTGATCTGGGTTTTGGAATATGACATTGCATCGGTCAGTGGTGGTGAGCAATTGTATGGTTTTGTCCTTTCCAATACTTTTTTTTTTTAACTTGTTTTCAGTTATTGAACTTTTCCTATCTCAACCTACGAGTTTTACTTTTGATTCTACACCCCATTCCACTGCAGGAGGAGGGGGGAGAGGGGAGCATTGAGGCTCTGTGGCTCTTATTTGACAGCTGGGCTTAAGCCATGACTGTGTGTCTGACATTTCAGTACATCTTCATATAAAATGAGCAAATGAGATTAGCTCCTGTTTATAAGGTGCTATAAACAAGTATGAATATAAACATACACATATAAATGCTAACCTTGCTAAGTTTTAGTTACTAACAATCTGTAAGTCCAGAGAAACACTTGCCAATATATACTTAATGGGTTATGGCCTTCCGGGACAGTCAATAATGCAATTGCATTGCACAAGGTTCATTTCCTGAGATTTTTCTCATACTAGAAATGACAGCCCATGTTACAGTGATTATCCAGCTGTTGCATACCCAGGCTGTAAGAGTTTGTCCAACTGCTGGACAGAGATGTCTTCCTGAAAATAATTATTAAGAAAAACTTTAAAACCTATTTTTAATACTATTATAAAAAAGATTAATTTATCAACTGCCTTGCTAAAGCATCCAATGGTTTAATCATCTCTACTGATGGGACACACATCTTATTTCAAGACCAAATATATTTTTGGATGATGATATTTGTATGTCACTAACAGTTTATTGTGACAGTGGTACCCAAGGGAAACTCATCCATCTCGCAAACTCAGAGCTCTTTTCTGTGAATAAAGTTCCAAAACTTCTTTTTCAGTTTCCATGCAAAGAAGTATAATGTCACCCATGGCTCCAGCTCCGTGATTAAACTAAACCAAGAACAGGATGGTGACATGCAAACACAGATTCAGAGTCTGAAACTCAGTTATCCTCTTCAGTGTTTTATTTTTCTGCCTGTAAAATAGAGAAAGAATTTTACAATTGATAATGATCTGTAAGGTGAGATCCACTACAGAGGATTAGTTGTTCAGTACCAACATAGAAGCAGTAATTTAAATTCAGAGAGTAAAAGGGGAAAAGCACTAGAATAAATATATTTACTGAGGGTGCATTGTTCTGGCACAGAGATTTGTATAATCATGCAAACCGAGATACTGGATGCAAACCAAACATGTTGGGCAGCTCTGCAGTGAGGCAGACCCATATCATCCCTCAGCTAATGCAGCTATGACAGGTTGGGTACCTGGATACACAGTGCTAGATGCTCCCAGGTACATACAGCTCAGAGCTCATTTGAATAGCCATAGTTTGTTTGTAGCTTAATAAATCTAGTGGAGAGAACAAATGTTTTTTCATTTACCCAAGAAGCTATGTCTACTGAAATAAATCTCCTTGTCCTGTTGAACCATTTCACCGTGAATATGCACAAAGGGGGGTAGTGTCTATTCCAAAGGACTCAGCAGTCAGCCAGAGTGACGTCTCTGGCTGGTGACACATTCCTCCTTGCAGGTTTAGGAAATTTAACACAGTGCATAGAATGTTGTTTGATGGTTATGTAATGCTCACAGCTCCTAAGGGAAAAACTGGAATATCACACAGAAGGAAAAGTTCTTCTACACATAAAATAAGCCAATATTCAGATTCTGTCAATATAGATGAGTTAATGTCTGTTTCTTATTCTGTTGTAGGAAAGAAACATAATGCACACAGCCTCTTTTCTGTCATTTCTAGCCCCCTTTTTTCAGCCAGTCGGCAAACCAGTACCCAGTGACCCACAAATACACAGTGACCTGGGCTAATTATTTATTTATGGCAATTGTTCATATATTAAGCAGCCAGAATGTTTAAATGGCAATGTTGCTTCTTTTCACAACATATTTACCATCTGAATTAAATGGGTTGTAAAAGGAAAGGATAAGGGGAAAAAAAAGAAGTAAGCTTACATAATTTTCCAATAAAGCTCTGATTCTGAAAGGCTTTTAAGCATCTAAGTCCTGGTGAACTAAGTGTCTTCCACTATCTAGAGATACAGACCAAAGTTTTGGTGCCAGAATCCACACATACCTTTTTGTTCCCTCACAATAGCTTGCTTTTAATGTTTTAGTCAATGGCAAGAGAGCAGAGGAATTCCGAAGAACAGTTTGGATGAATCAAAGAGGGGTGTTAGTTAAAATCAGCTCAGCAGTTCCTGCTGGAGAAAAAGCAAGTTAAGAATGGATAGACTGAAACATTATGTCCCAAAAAAAATGCTTTCCATATATGATCAAATGTTCTCCTTAAGCTCCAGTTTAGTTCCCATTACTCACTTCAGCTTGGACATTGGATCACTGACTGCTGTCAGGAGGAAGAGCTAGAGCTCAGTTTGCTGTTATTGCAGCTATGGCTACAAGCCTATGGTCAACATGAAATGGGGTAGAACTGCTCAGAAATGGTGGCTGACCTGCAGAATAAGTCACCAAGGTTCAGCTGGCCTCTGATAGCTAGGAAATCAGAGAAGTCACCCTGGAAAGGACAACAGCTGCTGTCTCCCTTTTCCTAGTTATGTTAGATATTTTCCATATATCCAGGCACCACAGTGATGCTAGATTTCTTAGCAACTCACTGAATGAATCACAGAATCATCAGGGTTGGAAGAGAACTTAAGATCAAGTCCGAACATCCACTCAGCACTGCCACTGTAGCCCCTAAACCATATCAACCTGTGCCAGATGCAGACACCTCTTAAACACTTCCAGGGATGGTGACTCCACCACCTCCCTGGGCAGCCTATTCCAGTGCTTGACCACCTCAACAGTGAAAAAAAATTGTCAATATCTTATCTGAATCTCCTCTGTCTCAGTTTAAGGCCATTTCCTCCAGTCCTCTCACTGCAGGCACAGCAGGAGAGACCTGCCCCAATATGGCTTTCGGGGAGCCTTGGAGAGAGATGAGGTCTCCCTGAGCCTTCTCTTCTAGAGATTAAACAAACCCACCTCCCTCAGACATTTTCTAGTCCCTTCACTGAGACCCACAGCCAGTCCAGCCCAGCCTGAAGACCACTGACCTGCACAGTAGGCCAGTTGGTGGGATCCCAGACCACTGGGATCATCCAGGGCTCAAACTGCACAGATTTAAGCTGTGACAAATACGCTGAATTTACAAGGAGAGGTTCTTCAGGTCAAAATAATGGGTTCTTAGGCAGAAATAAAGACTGAGATTTTCAGTGATCAAATCAAGTGGATAAATAAGAGAATCGGACAAAGTGGGTCACCATCCTGTTGACAGCCCAGGACATCTGGGACAAGACTGTTGATGTCAATCTCACAGTACATTGGAATTAATGCAGTACAGGGCAGACAGATAAGCAGGGAACTAGACTTGGAAGAGTTAAACCTCAGGAACTGCCAGGCACTCAGAAGATTTACTGTAGGTGGAATTTCATTACACAGAGAAGCTCATGGCTAGAATAAGCTGCCAAAGGAAACAATAGAAGCTACTACCTTACTTTAAAGACTTAAGAAAATATTTAAAAGAAATAAATATTTGGTAGTGCATCTGCCATCTCAAAGGATACCTAGCTTCCTTTAATCCTAGCAGCATTCTCTGTTCCAGCTGCAGTATATTTTCCTCATTGCCGAACTAGTTTTCCTTTTTTTTTTCTTTTTAAGGCTTAAAAGTAGCATCTGCTACATTTTAAGCTAGTTCTCCCTGCTCACCCAAGCTACTGCCATCCCTATCTCAGCAGAATGGACAAAAAAGCAGCTTTATTCTGCCTTTTGGTCTCTCTTCATCTTGAGGATGAAAAAAATGTCTGTGTCACTCCTCAGGTTATATCCCAGCCAGCTCAGAGCTTCTCTACTGACTGCCTGGAAGCTATGGAATATAGGGCATCCCAGCATCTGCTCCAGGCTGGAGAATACTCTAACATAGCCATTTCTTTCTCCTTGCAATTTTGACATGTAACACTGGAGTCTGGCTTATTTGTTCTGCTGGCAGGCAGTACATAAGGCACTTCATGGGACCTTGAAGGAAGACTCTCTAAATCTCTAAACTCAGCTCCAGCAGCAAAACAAGAGTTAAAATAAAAAAAGTTCTGAATTTGGAAGTTATGATTAATTCTTAGTGGGGAGGGAGAATTAGATATGTATTAGTTTCACCATGTGAGGAACATATTTTTGCCATTACCTAAGTAATGAAGCTCCAAGGACAAGGAAAAGGAACTTGGAAGCCCTATTTTTCCCATTTAAATCCAGCTGCAGCGGGGGTCGGTGCCTCCCATGGCAGCTTGTTATGATGATGAGTTACTAAGACTTTTTTCTGCTTGTCAGCTTTCTGACAACTCTTGAATGTGGTAAAGGTGGGCTAAGAGATGATTAGTCACCACCTGCCTCTAACAAACAAGTTCTCTTGAGTAATTCATGTGAAATGTTGAACTATGAATAAACTCATTTAAAGCACCAGCTCCTTCAAAGAGCATCTGATGGCCATCAGGCCCTCTTCCTCTTCCCAGGAGGCATCTTGAGCACTGCCCCACAATGCAGCTCCACAGCCACATGCTCCAGTCCTGAGTTCCACTGGGTGCCAGTGGGGAGAAATCTGGGGAAGAGGCACATGCAGTAGTTTATACTTCATGCATAGAAAGCATTTTGCATTTTGCTCCATGTCTCACTAGGTATATTTAGACATCACAAGAACATCAGGTGTAAGGTCGTGCACACCATTCCTTGACCCCCAGCTGCTTCCCCTGCAAGGGCAGTGTGTGCACCCTGACAGTGATGTGACAGCCACAGCTGGGGCACTGCCTGTGTCTGTTGTTTGGTGCATCTTGCTCCTTGAATGGTACGAGGAGCTTCAAGTGCCCTTTCTGCTTGTTTTTGTGCTGGATATGTTTCACATAGACATACTCTGTGTAGGACCAACAAAACACAATAATATATATTGTTGTATTGCTTACTGATTCCTTTTTACTCACCCTCACTTGTATCATTTTAATTGAGTTCCCAGCCTTGTGCTTTGAATCCCCTATACTTCTTACCTTCTTTCTCTCATCTCCTTTATTTACGGCTTCCAGCCCCACTGTATGTGGCACATATATTCTTCCCAAACCCTAACATTAAAGCCACAGAGCACCTGCTCATCTACCCTCTCTTTCACTCGCATGGAAAACATGGAAAGAAATAATAAAAGGAAATCTTATGTCAGAAGAAGTCGATGCATGTCTTTAGACTTCACACTGTTTTGGCAGAAAATGGTTTCCTAATTTGTTACAATACGTGTCTAACAGTAGCACACAGCCCAAAATCCAACCCACACAAAGCACCACAGTCTGAGCTGTTGGTACCTGAACTAATCCTTTTGCATTTTGTGCCTTGGGCTGTACTCAAAACAAGTTTGGCATAATCCTTTTGTCATTTAATTTGGAGTGTCTCACTGCTTTTCTCTGCTGGACTTCTAAAACACTTTATAAATACTCTGGACACCAAGGGAAAGTTGGCAACATGCGTTCAAAAGGGCTGCTTGAAAACAAAGTGGAAGATGATAATTGATACCTATGTAAGATGATGAAGAAAAGGCTTGAAGAAAAAACATGAGGAGTAAATGGACCTAGGTGAAGATGCTGAACTTTGAGGTGTTTACAGTTCCCAAGGATCTCATAGTTTCATTTAGATTAAAAGGCTAGGTGATTTTAAAAGGACAAGTGAGTACAAAACATGATCATTGCACCAATGCCAATTCCTTTTGAAGCATAAAATCCCACAGCTGCTGTTCTAAGTTTTCACACCTGCTCCAGGCTGGGAGAGTGTTCTCGGATCATAAAGGCAAGTGAAACAGCTAAAGAAGAGCAAGTTACATCCTTTGGCAAAGACTACAGGTGCAGGGTGGGTGGAAGCGGGGGCAAGGAGCAGAAAGTGCCATACAAATTTCACTATCAAGCCTGGGGAGATGCCTGTTTCTCTGCCAGACCAGTCCCTGGAACACTTCCCCATGAAACAGTTTGTCACCCATTTTTTGAGGAGCACAATTCTTTGATTCCTGTCAAAGTATATGCTAAAAACTTGATGATATAATTTTGCTTTTGTGTAAATCGTCATTGCTCCATATAAAAAATATTTTCAGTATTTTCTGTATTCTACTATGGAGTGAGGTTCCTGGACTTTGCTGTCAGTGTTTTAATTCTGCAGGATGCTTTATTTGTGAATAATCCATGTTACATCTGTTTTATAACATGTTGGGGCAGTTATTTATTTAAAAGTCTTTGGTTCCAGTTTTTCTCTCAGATAAGCGGATGTATCTGCATTACAGATTGAACTGTAAAAGCACATGAAAATCAAATAATCCTGACATCTACTCCTCTGTAATCCATCCCCATCATCAAATACAGGACAGTCAAATAAGTGTTGAGTCTGCTCTCAGATTATTCCATTCTTGTTCTAATAGGCAGAGTAGCCCAAGTAGCTTTTTCCTGAGACTGGATTTCATATTTTCAAATTTAAAAAAAACCATTCTTTTCATAGGAAGTGGATCAAAGAGATGAAATCTTCTTTGTATTGATTAAAGAACAAAACTTCATTGCAGCAATCAGATCCCTTTAATTTGCTGTTTATCTGAAAGATTCACAGATATACTAGATAACATCCAGGGTCCTAGTAAGGGTCCACAGAAACATCTCTAAAAAGATTCATTAAAAAAAAAAATTAGTAAATTTCAGTGCAGGTGAGGGGGAATTATTTTTTGCTTCTGAAACCGTGAGTAGCTTTCAGAGTGAACGAAAAGGGCAAAGACAGGAAAGAAGAAGCAAATCAAGAAAATCTCAGCTACACTGAATCCAGAAATGCTGTGCAGTTTATGGACATGTGGTGATTGCTGCAGAACTTAAAATTATATTCACTTAACAATGATGCTTTCAACTGTAAAGCTCTCACCTTAGTCCTGGTGTCAGTGAACTCTTTATGACAGAAGGCAAAGAATTTGTTCGGCACAAATATAAACCACCACGTTTTCCTTTCCTACCAATACTTCTAAAGAAAAGAAGATAACCCAACAATCCGGATAATGTCTTCACTCTCCTCTGTCACCAAAAGTAAAACTTTATGGAAGACATAAAAAATCTCCAGGAAGACTTGAAAAAGAAATAAAATTTAGAATTTGGGAAAAGAAATGCCATCAGTTAAAATTTCCTCCCCTTCCTCCTTCTTCCCCACACTTTATATACTGAACATGATGTCATATGGTATGGAATATTGGTCAGTTGGGGTCAGATGTCCCAGCTGTGTCTGTTTTCAACTTCCCATGCACTTCCAGCCTCCTCACCAGTGTAGCAGTGCTAAAAAAAGAAAAGGCCTTGGCACTGTTTAAGCTCTGCTCAGCAGTAACAAAAACAGCTCTGTATTGTCAACTATGCGTTCAGCACAAATCCCAAACACAGCCCCATACCTGCCACTGGGAAGAAAATTAACTCTAACCCAGGCAAAATCAGCTCAATATTCCATATATAAATTGAACTACCTGAAGAATAAGAAAAGAGTTGGTTTTATTGAAGGTGAAGGAAGGAAAATCACTTGCTGGTGATTATACTGTGTAGATCTGAAGCAATTTTTGGATGACTTAAAGTAATTTTGGTGTTTCTGATCTAAATTTATATATCTTGTCTGGTTAGCTAAAACCAATAGTATCTCAAAGAGAGCTAAAATCTAGTATTATTGCTCTTGTTAATTGCCAACTGTTTGTTCTAAAAGTATGTAAGGTATTTTCTCTCTTTCTTTACAGTTAGAATATCCAAGTGAATTTCTTGTTTCTGGTAGAAATTTAATTACCTTCAAATGCTTTTCATGTCTTAAAAAGTATTGCTGGAATGTAAGAGTAGTCATTACATGAGTCCTAGTGTCACAGCTGATATGTGTGAGCATAACTCAAAGCCACAGACTTCAGCAATGCTCACATTGGGTCGTATAAAAGGACAGATCAGGATACAAGAACTCTGATCTAAACTAAAAGCTAAAGTTCAGTGGATATAACTGCATCTACAGCCTTACATGCAGACTCTAGTTACCATACTGAAAAAAGAAATATAAATACCAATAAATAGACTAGAATTCAAATGTCTCTTTTGTCTTCAGTATGCCAAAATGCTGCATGCAGTACACAGAGGTAATGAATCCGTGGTCCTTGATGCTGAATATTTTCCTAGCATATTCTTGTGGTTAAGGAATGGTACTCCCCAGTTTAGTGTTCCCACAGAGATACTCCAAACCATGTGCCACTCACTCACAGCTCCCTCTGCCCTCCCTGTCCCCCTGAAGTAGGAGGGAAAGGGGAATTGGAGTCACAAAAGGATGTGGAGGATCACAGGTTGAAATAAGAACAATTACCGGAAAGAGCAATGAGATTAAAAAACCCAAACAGTAACAGCAAAAATACTATTAAAAGAGTATAAAAGAAACAAATGATTCACACATGAGTTCTCATCCCTGACAACACCCGACCACTCCTTTCACCATCCTATGTGCCCAGGAAGAGACTTCCTTTCCCCCATCCCCCAAAAACCTTGTGAGGAGGTATAGAATAACTTCCAAGTGCTGGCCATGACCCTCCTGGCTAGTGCAAAAATTAACCATGTCCTGGTTGGGACCAAGACAACATTAAAAGTGTGTTATGCACCTCAGTACTTCTGAAAACTGCCAGAAAAGTGCCTAAAGCTGGCAAACATGTAAATGAGTTAATTTTTGGGGTTTTTTGCAGAAAATCACTGTGAAGATGATTCAAAGTGATGTTCTTGTCCACAAGGCCAGCTTGGACAATGAAGTGATCCAAATTACATATGGTGCAATTCCTAAAGTAGCCACATTCCAAAAGAAGTTACTTTTGGTCCTTTCTGCTCGTTTGTGGGTATGTTCAGGATGGTGAGGGAAAGATTTCTTTTGCTAGGAGAAAGTAGATCTGAGATACAAGATGATGTGTCTCTGCTATGATAAGTCGTTTCCATGCTGTTTCTTTCACTGAATAGAAAGGAAGATGGATGATTTTTTTTTAAAAAATCAAAAGAGTTCAATCCAAGCCAGGTAAGTGGTGATGGACCACATGACAAGTTCTTGGTGGATTTAAAATAAGTTCAATTCATTGTTGTGGACACAGCCTATGCAATTGTAGCATGAGAGGCATTGTCAGATCAAAAGCCAGTTTAATGACCCGCAAGAGAAACTCTTTTAGAGTTGAGTTGCTGGCTGGAGGGAACTGGGGAAAGGGGATTAGCAGGGACCTCTGTTCTTCCTTCTTCCTTGCTATAACTTTTGTGGATCAATGGAAAACCTGTTTCCAGTTTTGTCAGTTTGTAATTTTTCAGTGTAAGTGAAGAGATCCTTTAAAGAAATGTCATTGCATTGCAGGAGCCCAGGACTCATTCTGCTCTGCTAGCTCTCTCCAATGCCAAGATTAACACCTGCATAGGAAAAGTAACATAACCACTAATGCTGCCTGTTGGCATTCTCACCAGACCAGAACAGGCTTTCACTGGGTATAGCCAAGTGCTCTTTCTTTCCCCTCATCTCCTTCCCCCCAGGAAGGAGAGATTTTTGAAGATTCAGAGATAGATAAGGACCTTCAGCTGAGTGCAAACTGGTGCAGTTTACATAAGTGGCTGATGACAGAAGCAAAGCATGGTTTTATGTAGGGAAGCAGGACAATATAAATGTAATCCTTACACTGTGTTCCACTGAAGCTGGCATGAGCAGCCACTGCTGAGTGACTGCTGTTTATATGTCCCACTTCCAGCTGGTTTTATGAGCATATGTTATACCTAAAGGAGATATGTGTAGGGAGCAGAAACAGATACTATGAAGGAATTTGTCTTCATCAATGGGAGAAATGCTTAAAAAAAAGAATTTTTACGCATGAAATCAGAAATGTGCCTGTGCTGAAGTAGGAGTCTTACTGGCAAATTTGAAGACCAAGGGGACACCACTAGCAGTGAAACTAGAGCAGTTCTGCTCAGGGTGATATAGCAGAGCAGGGTTATGCCAGCTCTGGCCTGTCAGGAGCCTAGGTCCCTCCGTGGAAATGTCCTCCCCATCACTTCACTGAAGGCAGAAAGGACACAGAAGCATGCAGGAGACCTTGAAAGTGCAGGGTCTGCCAGGATGGAGACCCTTGTCACCTTGCAGCGTGCTGTGAGAGTCTGCTGCCCCCAGAGCCCCTGCAAGCACCAGAGCTCAGGCAGCAGCTCTAAGCAGCCTCCCCGCAGCGCTACAGAGGAGCCTGGAACATAAAACAGTTTCACAGTCTCTGAGGTGGTGAGCAGCCAGCAAAGAGGAAGGTATTCTGCCTCTTTCCAAGGTCAAAGCTTGTCTGCAAAAAAATCTTAGTGAGACCAACACTTGCAACTCGTAACAATCATTTTTCTTTCCCAAGAATTTTGTTACCCTTGCTAGTAACAAGATCATTTAAGGTTTCAAAATGTTTCATGGAGAAACAAAACCTAAGATTTTCAGTGTTATTTTTCATCTGGCAACGAGTTACTTCTTACAATGAGCATTTGATTTATATTGTGACATCATGAAACACTTGATGGAAAATAAGTGAATCACTCAGGATAGTTTATTTTAGATACAAGGGTTCCAGCATACCTTGATAAACCCACATCAACAGTTTCCATATTTCTTTGGTTCTTACTCCCATAAATCAGCTTCACAGGGACACAGAGATAAAGCTTGAAGCAAAAAATTGTATTTATGTTGCATTCAAACAGTGGAAGACTACCACTGTGAAGCTTTACTAGTATAAGGGCTAAATCCTGCTATCTGATATCCAGCAGAATTTAGGAAGGAGCTTAACTGAACTTACTGACCCAATGAGCAGCTTTAACATTTTTGAGCAGGAGCATAAAGCACATTTTCACCTCTTCTTATCCTCCCTGCCCCCACCAG
The DNA here is from genome assembly GCF_027477595.1 of Haemorhous mexicanus. Lineage (NCBI taxonomy): Eukaryota > Metazoa > Chordata > Aves > Passeriformes > Fringillidae > Haemorhous > Haemorhous mexicanus. The sequence continues at coordinate 54,660,398 of NC_082343.1, forward strand.
TGCAAATGCTTTCAAATCTTACATGGAGCTAATTCAACATTTTGGGGAGAGCTAGTGAAATGATTCATTGGACAAAAACCCAAACATAAATGCCTTAGCTTAGGACAGATTTATAAATGTAGCCAGGCAACAGCATCCAAATTCCCAAATCAGTGCAGGAAGAGTGAAAGACAAGGAAAAGAGGCACTTTCTTCTTTCTGACGTTGTTTTCCACTTGGAGAAAAAAATCAATGCTTCTAAAAGACACAGAACTCCCACTCTCTAGTCAAACAATTAACAAAAGAACAGATCTGACATATGTAGAGAAAACTTGCCAGATTTATCTCCTGTACCTTTCTAGTAACTGCTTCCAGTTATGTACCATGGCTGCTGTATCTGGTAAATTAAGTCAAAAGTAGCTCTCAATTCAGCAAAAATCTTCTCTATTTAAAATGGCTTGTTATGTAATCCTCTTGCAGGAAGATTCACATGTCATTTAGTATCAACTCAGATAATTGAAAGCCCTGATCCAGGACTTGAAATCCTATAGTCAGGCCCTTTCAGTCTGAAATACATTCCCATATTCAGCATATTTTCCTTCTTCACGGGAATAACTCCAGTATTTCTGTCTACACCTACAATTAACTGAAATAAAGTTCAACATGGAAAACTCATCAAGAGGGGAAGTATATCTTTCAAATATTTAACTTAGGTCATTGCCAAATTTATATTCTCTAATATAATTACATAGTCACAAGGGATGAGACTTTTAAACTACTTTTAGGTATTTACAGATCAAAAGATCTTTTGGAAAACATCATTTGGCATTCAAATGATGCTGAAACTGAATTTTGGAATCTACTTTTCTGTGAGCATGGAGGTGATGCTTTTGCAGGAGGTGGACTAAGCAGTGTCCAAGATCTTGATTTTCTAGTGCACATGACTGACTTTTTCCAATGAAATCCATCTGAGCCAGAGATTTGCAGTGGCAAAAACCAGCTATCAGCCTCTGATACATCAGCATTAGACTGTAGTTCAAAAGAGCTTAACTCTGAAAGACCATACATCTGTTAAACATATTGGCATTTCTGAAAAGCTGGCTGAGATTGCATTCCTTGAATCAGTTTCTAGGGACTTGTCTTGAGGTTCATTTAACCCAATCTGGGCAGTGCTCTGAATATAGCTAATCTTAATAAGGTATGCTCAGATATTCAGGAACCTGCTGGAAAGATGTGGGCCAAAGGAAAATAACTTAACCTGCATTTCTCAGTAATTGCTAGTAGGGAAAATAAAATACATTGGAACTCTGTGGTGTTCATGTACTTCGCTTTTGATTCTTTTTCACATACAATTTGCATGCAAAAGTGTCAGCTGACATTCTCTAGTGCTTCACAATATGAATCACCTGTTGACTGACTTGGAAAATTTCTCTTACAATTATATGTAAATGATCTCTGTCAGGTTTCTTGTGTTGGGATTCGAATGATCCTATTAAAAACAGGTGGAGGGAAAACTTCCTGCTGGCAGGACTGGTGCTGGTGCAAATGTATATAAGGTAGTGGCTGGTGATGCAGACCCCTTGTAGATCCACTTATGGTGGTGGTAGGACTCTATTCAATGCATTGTTCATCAAGCTTTGAAGCACAAACTTGTGGTTTCTTTTCCTCAAGGGAGAAAACACAAGTTCCCCAGTAGGTGGACACACGACTTGTTCAGTTTAACATCTCACATCTTGCTGCTCATCTGATGGCCCTCTGGCCCGGCAATGCCCTTCTTTACACTCCCTTCCACACTCTGATTTTTACTCAGTCTTGCAAAGCTATCAATAATGAAACTTTACTCCATTCCAAGTATTTTTCTGGTGCTTAGTTAAAACACATAACTGATAAAAATATTCTGTATGAAAAACATGGGAAATTCATTAGGCTATGACCATCAACCCATTCAGTTTTCCAGGTATAAAACACTCAGTTGTTCATTTCTCCAGACCAGAACTTGAGTTGAAAGCCCTTGAACAGGCAGCTTGGAGAAAACAGGTGAAACTGTGGTCCTGTAACCTAAGCAGGACCTTCCCTGTCAGGGTAACCAGAAAATTACCTATTATCTCAGCTTCCATAAAGACACCAGTCAACAAGCTCTTCTCTTTGCTCTGTATTGGAGACTTTTAGCCTGATTTTCAGTACTGTTCCTTTAAAATTCAGAGCAGAAAATTATATAGAGTCAACTAAGTGGAATTTACACTATGATAAAGACTCTACTTCCCAATGTCACCACTGTGAAACCTGGCCTAGGAAAAATTAGATATCTCCTAATCACAAATCTCCAGTCTGTATAAAAAGCCAAGAACCCCAGAAGGATGTGTCAAAGAAACTGCATAGAGACCACGAAGGGACTTAGATAGGTTCAGTCAGTAGGAAGCACCAGGCAAACCTGCCGGTGGAATTTAGAGTATCTGAATGTGGCCTAAGCCAGAAGCTGCCTACTTGACTTTCAGAGGGAGTAAACAAGAGACACCTAGATTCTGATTCACAGATCAGCTTGTTGTTTTGAATTTTGTGACAGAAACAGGCCCTCAGTCTTTGAGAGCTGGGACTAGTGAAAGCTCTGTTACCCACACAGCCACTCTCGACTCCTGTCTGCCACATCTGCTCTGGAACTGGTGGTGGGTCTGTCCCCAGTAGGACTACTGCTGCTGCTCTGCACATGCTTTTCAGAGGCAACAAAAAACGCAGATAGGTTGAGGAGGTGTTAAAGAGTCTTTTAAACACAAATGTGTTTAAATAAATCAAATAAATAAATAAATATGTTTAAATAAATCAAAAATGGAAGAATCATAGCTGTTTCAAACTAAGTATCTCAAAACTTTGGAGAAGGCCATCTGCTGAGCATCTCCTGTACACAAACGATAATTTTGGTTGAATCCTTCACACAGAACTAACATCTGCACTCCTGCTGGTGTGCTGGTTGACTCTGTTGCCACGACCATAGCTCCTTTGCAGAACCACCTATTCTACCCAGTCACTGCCCTGCCATGCATGGAGATTGGATTAGCAACTGGGGAGCTGAGCTAATAAACTGCAGCTAATGTTCCCCTGTGAGCCCACTAATTTGAGTTAAAAATGCCACATTGCTCTCATTAAGGGCCTTGTTTGCAGAAGGGATTTGCAATGATATCAATGCACAGGTTATAACAGCAAGAGACTCTCTGACAGGTAATATGACCTTTGAAGCTCTGAGATAAAAATTCTATTGATAAATTATATAAGCCTATAAAATTAGCTGAGGTAAAAGAGATGATGTGGTACACTTCTGTGTGTCACTCAGAATCAAGGAGAACAAAGGAGAAAATGTCTTCAAGCTCTCGTTAGACCTCTCCAGACAAGATGTCTGGTTGGGAAAGAAAGGGGACATTATAACCTCTGTCAGTGAAGCAGCAGCCCACCTGTACCAGCCTTTCTGTCTCAAACACTGCAGAGCCATGGTGACAACCACCACTTCCTTCTTACATACCTCGGACATGAGAAGCCCGAAGATGAGATCCACAGGATTACCCTTCTGGTTTTTTCCTGCCCTGAAAACTCCACACTTGTACACAAGCACAAAGAGGCTTTTTCGAAAGCCTGTTTCAATGTCTAAGTATCTTTGTATGCAGAAAAGCCAGTTTTTAATACTGTTCTCTTTAACTGGGGCCAGAAGTACTTCTGTCTTCCAGGACCAGAAGTGGATGCCAGAAGACACTAAAAGTTGCACTTCTGGGATACATTCACAATTCAAATTTTGCTTTAAATTAAACCAGCAGACATGGCCCAGTAGGACTGTTCAAGTCTACACAGCACAATAATACACAGTATACAGAGCCCTGAATTGATGCCAGCCGAGTCCACAGCAGAAGCAAGCAGGATACCTGTGGAGAGCAGCCCCAGCTGCCCTCTGGCAGCGCAGTGCTGCACTTGCACAGCAGCTTCTAGACCCAGCCTGGCAACAACTCTCCACTTTGGGCCAGCATCAGGGTGCAAAGATGCAAAAGGTGCAAAGGATGCAGGATCAAGCCCACTGTTTAGGCCACTTTTGTATCACTTACACCTGAAATGTTCCTAAATATTTCTGAACAGGGTGATTCTGTATCTTGCTGCACCTGGAATTGATACTGCATCTGTTTGCGATTAGAGGATATTGTGCAAAACTACAGTTTTTATAGAATTAGGCCCTGTAGGGAAGGTGTTTATGATCTTGAGTGAGGCCTATGCTGTTTCTAGATTGTGATTAAAGCACAAAACTGTTAAAGAACAGGAAAAAGTCCAGCTATCTTGGTATGTTTATCCTTCTTTTGCTGAATTTCTCTTACTCTTTCTTGTTTTTCATCATATTCCTCACCTCATATTTTGTTCATAAATAAGCCAAGGTCACTCCTGAGATTATTTATGCTTCTTGCTTCAATTTCCTCTCTTGGCAATTTATTCCAAATGTCAGTTGAATTTTTTGAAGTTTCTTGGGTTTTTGAGACAATTTATAAGATTTAAGTGTTGCCACAGTAGTGGAAGTCTCACCTGAAAAGGGAAAGCAGGATTTGACAGAACCCCAAATTATTATTTCCAATTTTACCTGCCTGCCTGTTGTTCTCCAATATATGAAACTTTTTGCAATAGCTATTGTCTATGCTGGGCCCATGGCTTTTTCTAAAGCCACATGACTGGTCAGACAGAAAAATACCAATTTGGCAATGAGAGATGTTATGTGGAGACCAGGCTCACATTTTTCATTGGAGACAGTCTTGGGATACTGTTTGTGCTTCCTAGAGTATAGAGTAACACTTCTATCACTTTCTCATGAAACTATTGTCCAGTCAATGTTATTTAGAGGCAGGTTCTTCCAAAGGGAATGTAAGATTAGGATTTGAAGATCTTTTAACTTTCCATTCCTCCAAGTCTAATTTCTTAAAGTTGGCTCTTGGGCTCTCAATACAGCTAATCCAAGTGCTTGCAGTGATATTTTTATTTCCAGAATTGACATTCTGCCAAACACAGGATGTTTTGTGAATCAGAAAGATTTCCTAGAGGCTATCAGAGAAGGATGCAGAATAGCTGAAAGTGTAATTCATAAGGTCCTCACCTTAGCAGGAGATGGACCAGCTGTTGTTTTCCCATATGTCAGATTAATGCCAGATTCATCTTTTTGCTGTTTTCTCTCTCCTGATTCTTCTCTTGGCAATTTGTTATTCCCAAAAAAACTCTGAAATTACAATTTTTATTCCACCAGTTGTGGGCCAAAATCAAATTTCAAAACCTCAGAAGTACTCACCAAAAGAAAATGCTGTTTTCTTGCTGGGGTAATCAACAGTCTTAACTACAAATACTCTTAGCACAATAACCCAGTAGGAAAGAAGGGGAAAGCTCACATGGAGTGTAAACAATCTGATGCTTGCAAAACAGTCCCAAATGTATTTTCAAATATATTCCTTCGTCATTGCTCAGGATGCTGCCTAATGAGTTGACAGTAAGCCAGTGACAGTCTCACACAGCAAAAGTTTAGTGCTTCCTTTTTTGTACATTTGAGTATTCCCTATTGTTTTGAAACTGTTAGTAATGCTGCTGCTTTGCCTTTGCCATCAAACAAGCCCTTCTCCAGCAGTGACTCATTCAAGTTCTGGCACTGCGTAGGATAAAGGAGGAGTGTTAATAGGAAACGCTTGGTGACATAGATAGGAGGAGAAGGGGAGGAAATATGCAAAGCAGAGTTCTGGCTCTGTCATGTTTTCTCTAATTTGCAGAGTTTTCCACTCTCTTTGGAAACTAGATGCTGGGGGTCACCACACTGCATTCCCTGCATATGCAGAATGCTGAAATCCCAAGGAGCATAACAGTGAACGCCACATGCTTCCATGCTGTTCCTATTAAAAAGATAGTTTATTTCAATGCTCTGTGTTACTTTTGTTCTCCACAGTGCATGTTGGGTTACTTCACTGTCTCCTGAAGCTTCACAGCCGTGGAACACTATGGCTGCTAAGTAACACTGCTCTTCCAGGGATCTACTGTTTACTAGACTGTGATGGCTTCACCTGATTGGGATGGGCAAGGACAAGAACATTGGTCTTCCAATGAAACATGACCATTGCACCCCACAGCATCTACACTTCGCTTAAATCCTCTCACACAAGAAGCAAGAGATAACTCCCATTGCATTCATCTGTGCCAGTGTTTCACTCCAAAAGTGTTATTTCTTTAGAGCTTCATAGAGGCATCTGTCCCCTGCAACTTCAGAGCCTCCAGCAAGATAAAGGGGTGCGACTAGGAACATGAACTGACCTCATGAGTTTACTGTCTTTTCTTCTCATATATTCTCCATGTAGTTTTAAAACTTAGCCCATCATCTTCTGTTCCCATTTCTATTTCTGCAGGACTAACACTTCTGTGTTATAGAGATACATCTAACCTGTACATTGAAGGGGTTCCCAAAATTCTACAGGAAACATGGACATGGTTCTCCTTCTTGATGTAGTGCTGACATTTTAATGGAGCTCTGTAGGTAATGGAATACAATAACCCTGACATTGCCAATCTAAATTTGATGCAAGAGGAGAGTCAGGTTCTGTATTTTTTATTAGCTCTTAAAAGTAAAACAGTAAAAGTAGTTTTGAAAACAGACAGAGAGGTGAAGAGTCAATCTCCTCCTGAGAGGAAACTAAGTTCAGTTTATTTGCAATGTGTTTCTTGACTGTATGTCACCTTGAACTCCTATGAAAAGCAGGCTTTTCTGTGCCATTGTAGTTTTTCTCATTTCTGGTTTACAGTCTCTTGGGACGCCCACTAAAAGCATGCCAAAGGGGTGGTGGGAGGGTGGGGACTTAAATATTTGAAATCTATTAAATAAAATAACACTTTTGAAATACCCAAAAACATATGAAAATATGTTTCCCCTCATGTGGGAATTCAGCTGTTCCCAGGAACAGCCTGGGTGTCAGGAGACCAGAGTAGCATATGAGGAATGTATTAAACAAATGATGGAAGAAGGATTGAATAGCTTGGGGAGCTGGAAAAATAATACATAACTTTTCATCTTGAGTCTACCCTGGACTGACAGAGCAAATGAAAATCATTAGACTCTGAAGACTGTTTGGTGGTCCATGTGGAATCACTTGGTGGTTTCTCTGGAGTTACTAATAGACAGCTTTCTACATCACAGAAACTTCCATGCATTTATCACCCTTTTCAGCAGTCCTAGTGGAAGCCAAGAATAAGGGTTTAAGAGAGAAAAGCATTTAAGCATATGCTTAAAATTAAGCACCTGCTCAAGTACTTTTCTGGATGAGAACCTTAAAAACTGGACAGCTAATACATGTGGTAAAAATATGAAGAACAGAAAGGAAAAGGGGCTGCTTATATGGTACCTGTTCTGGAAAAGGTTTTATTGTCATTAAATAGCTTTTAGCAACATCATATTGTATTTTTTAAAAAAAGGAAAACAATTACAAAGGCCATTTGTAATGGTCAATCAGAAAGGAGCAAGTGTATCAGTATCCTGTGCCGTCTCACCAGAGGCTGAGAATGTTAAGTCCTCACATATGCTTGCATTTCAATGTGGAATTAATTAAGAGAAGCTATCATATTTTCCATTTCTCTGCACTAGACAATGTTATAAATACTGAAGCAACTTCCAGGTTACTTACAGTAGAAGTACCCAGCAAAGTACAAAACCAAAAATCTCGCTGGAGTCCTGCCAACCCACGCAGTTGTGTTAGTGCAGTGCAGGCATATCCCTGTGGCTTCCAGTTTTGGAGGCAGCTGAAGGATCCCAGATTAGTGTGGCATTGCATGGGACCAACAACCTTCCTTTGCTCCCAGTGCAGACAGTGAAGTGTAGGGGATGACAGTGCAGGGCGTCACTGCAACTGATGGAAGCAGAGTCTCATTGTACAGAGATTCCTTTTTTCATTTGTTTAGCACATAAATGTAAGGGAGGCTGAATCTGCCCTCGGCAGGCTGATCATACTTGCTCCAAGTGCAGAACCTACACTAACACCAAGCTGAGGGAAAAACCCAACAATTAATCAAAATGAAGTTTTGTCCTTATCTCGCCCAAAGACTGCACTTAATTACACTCCTTAAATAAAAATGAAGAAAAATAATTTCTTGGCTCACAATTATTTTTGACTGGACTGAAGATTCATCAGGAATATTTGAAAAATGTAAAATCTGTTTTGTAGTAAAATGGTTTTAATTTTCAAATTAGGTGCAAACTTCGTAATAGCAATGTTAATTGTGCAGGGTATTCCTCTGCCTGAACTCTTTCTTTCTGCAAATTGAAGCATGTCTTGATCGACTGTTTTTATCTGTGCCAGCTCCTAGAAATTTCAATAAGAAAAAAAATCTGCTACAATTTTTTAATTATTTAAGAATAGTAAAAATTTATAAGATAGAGCAAGAGAACACGTTTAAGTTTATTTAATAATGTGCTATTTCTATATTATATCTTTCTAAAATTAATCTACTCAAATATTTGCTGAAATGTATAGACTAATAGATTAATTACATGGCAAATTAAGGAATTGATGACAAATATTTTGGCCATAAAATGTGATTTTTACTTAAAAATGCATCATGACAAAGCAGGAAAAAACCCACAAATTTGTTTGCTTATATCATGGCTCACCTCCCTGACTTCACTTTTCACCCTACCTAGCAAAGTTATTTTACACCATTTCAGCCAAATTCTCAGAAAGTTCACAAAAGAAGCTGACAGCATGCTCTTGAATCTTGTCTCAGAGAATTGGTCTGAAAGGTATTTGCAGGCAGTGGTGGGGTCTGCACAGTCCTTGTGGGTCCCCTTCCAGCTCTGGAGGCTAGAGCACACTTGGGTGGTGCAGAGTTTTCTGTCTCTCTTCCGTCCCAGTACAACGCCCTTCTTCTTTTTCCTCCTGCTCTGTTTCCTGACCCCTTTCCTGACCAGTGCCATGATCCATTTGCCAGGTTTCTGGATCCTTGTCCTCTTCCCAAACCTGAGACAAGCCCAGCCCCAGAATAAGACTTTCTCTCTGGTCCCCATCTAATCTCAGCCTCTCCACACCCTCTCTTCCTGGCTTCCCCTCCCAGTTTCTTTGCCAAGTCCACATGTCCCCACCCCTCCGTCCCCAATGGCATTCCTCAGTCCTTAGGTCAGCTTCCCACTTCCCCTGACTCCAGCTACTCATTTCATTACTCTGTGTCCTTATCTGCTCCCTTCCTCTCAACTTAAATCACACGGCTCCCTCCTATCCTGCTGCCCGGCCTGACCGCAGCAGGGGAATACAGGGGCGAAGGGCCAATGCTCAGGGTTACTCGGTGCAGCCTCCTTGGCAGGGAGCCGTGGGAAGCTGCCTTCCAGAGGAAAGCCCAGTTTCTCTCTCAGCTGCAGGCGAGGCCTTTCCCTGCTGCAGCCAGGATGTGAGCAGCCGCAGGCACTGAGAGGCTCCCACCTGCTTCCTGCAGCTGCGGTTTTCAAAGCATTTTCTTGGATTGCGGAGGTCTGTAAGGATCAGGTGTATAGAACATTTCTTCCCCCAAACCTGTAACTCCATTGGTTTCCATGGGGGTTTTACTTGGCATTGGGAATGAGCACATGGTGACAGGTTACCCACCACAGACATGAGTCATGTCATCATGCAGGTGATGCTGCTGCTAACCCATGGCTGTTCCAGGTTGGCTGGTTATACTTCCTGCTTGAAAAATATTTCCTGAGTCTAAGGGAACTCTGTCTACCTGTCTCCTGCTACATGGTTTCATGTGTCCAAGTGTTCACATAGGTACACAGCCCCCAGTCCTTGTCATTCTGCAGTTTGTCAAAGAAATTCCACAAACACTGCAATAGAGGCTTTATAGTTTCAATTATAAAGCCTGAAACAAACCAAATAAAGCCAAGCCATTGCAGAACATTGTGGAGGGGCAAGCTGAAAATGGGAAGTTGCAAAGTTAGGGTAGCATGAGAAAACGTGAAAGAAACCTAAAAAACACCTTAGAATTATCAACCCTCAGTTCTCTTGTTTCACTGAAATTACTCCCCATTTACTCATGGCAGGAACAATGGAGCACACAAGTGTGCTATTGACCTGGCAAGAGACCCATGAATTTGCAGCACTGCTCTCTGTGCTACAGGTCCTCTTTGCATGAGAACAACACACCTTCCATCTCCAAGGGTTAATAGATACCACTCACCAGCTAATAATACACTCATTTCTATCAGGATTTTGCTCAGTACAGGAGGGTACATATCCCAACTCTTGCCTTCTCTATTCTCTATTTAATGTTTTTAATATTTAATATATCCTCTATTTAATATTAATCTTTGCTGACCTGAACCTGCAGTCCTCCCTCAAAGTGGGCTACATTTCTCAGGAGGAAGATGTGGAAAACAATAAGGAAAGGGTTTTTATTTACAGGCAGGTGTTTACAGCTCTTCAGCTGACATTCATACCAGTTTGCCTACCCTTCTTTCCTTGCTCCAAGTTTTGCCTAAGGGAACAAAGAGCAGGGCAAGCCTCAGGTGCATCAGTTACAAAATACCTTCCACCAATCCAGCATTTGCCTCAAGGACAGCAGTCCTAGTAGGGATTAGCAGCTTCTGCAGGGAGCTAATGAGGATGCTGAGAACTTGGTCTCCAAGCCCCTTCCCCCTTCCCCACCTCCCTGAGCAAAGCCCTTGTAGACCCCAGAGCTTCAGCAGCAAAAAGACATACTCAGATAAAGAGAGAAGTGCAGCCCTGGCTTCAGACAAATACAGGATGGTAATTCCAGGCCATTCAGGGGAGAGTTAAGCACCAAATACACAAGTGCCCCTACTTTCAGCCTGGACACTGTGATTTTATTACACTTTTCTCTGAAAGTTGGCAGGCTGCATGCCAAGCACTTTTTGATTTGATTTTATCTTTGTTTTACTTTCTCACACCCAGAAACTGTCCTCAAAACCTCTTACTTTTAAGCTAAGTGCCAAAAAATGCTCAAGTGCCAGCCAGTGACTCATCTTTTAAAAGCCTGGGTTTTGGAAGGTGGTTTTCATTTCAGGAACTTAGGATTGCTTCCTGGATACTAAACATTGTGGGATCAATAATTAGACTAGAAAAATGTTGAAAAAGAAGGATTTTAAATATTAAACATCACTCATGTTTAGGGATTCTGTTAACTAGAGATATGTGGGAGTTCCAAGCAAAGGAAAAAACAGGAAGGCCAAGAGTTTGGCTGATTACTCAAAATGGCCAACGTCCACCTCTTTTTTTTTTTTTACCCTGAAACATATTTCAAATAATTTTAATCTTTTTTTAATAATGGAACCAGACACATACATCACTTTGCCTTGGAAAGAGTAGAAAGGTTATCCTATTTTTTATGTTGGTGCAAATGGAAAGCACATGATGACATTCCATCTCTCTCTCCCTGCGCTGTGTTTCACCCATTTCTCAACACACAACAGACATGCAGCCCTTATCAGTGCTGCGGTTACATGTCATCATTTTGCCATCATGCAAGCCAAACTTCTGAAGTGCTCTTTTGCTTCCAGGGATTTCCTTGTTTACACACCACATAAAACCTTGCTTGCACCACAGTAAAGGCATGTGGGAACACAGAAGCCTGTACACAGGTGAAGGCATCTAGCAGGAGTCCGGGTGGAAGAAGGGCACAGATCTCCTCTCACACCTGGATTGTTTCTGTTTGGAGGCAATAGCATTTATCAACTCCAGCAAGGTAGTGACTGGATGAGTCAAACAGCTATTTTTCTATAGGGAGTAAACAAAGTGATAAAATAAAAACTAGAAAGCTGAAAAAAAAAAAGAATTATATATTTATTAGGTCCAAAACTAACCATGAACTAACTCTTCATATGTTTGATGCAGGATCCAGCACAGTTATTCAAGGTAACTGTCTTTTTTTAAATCCTGCTGAGATCATTCATTCTTTATATATCAAGGCTAGCAACTATGACTCTCAAAACTTGCTTATAAACACACTTCACATCTTACACATAGACAGTCTGCCAGCACGCAGGTGCCCTTGTCCATGGGTGTTGGGTGAATATTTATATATAGCTATCTGGTTATTCTGGGATTGGTACCATCCTGGACAGACACTGCAATCTGTTCAGAAGCAGTTTTGAACAAGTCTAATGAGATGGTATAGATTTTCTGGGAACATCAAAGGCTATCAAAATTTTCTCCCACCTAATCTGCTCTTCTGTGTCAAAGACAAACCAGCACTGAATGTTTCAAAGTAAGGTCAAGAGTCCTTGGTTTAGCCTTTAGTCCTTTAGTTACACCAGTAACTGGCACTAGAGAAAAGATTTCCTAACCATGCAGCTGAAGCATATCTATGTTTAGAAATTAGACGGATCACCACAACTTTGGACCCTTTTTTATCCACTGGCATGTTTCGAAGCAACTATTAATGGAAACAAGATGGTTTTTTGCCTTACACAAATCAGCCAAAACCCAGAAATTTCTCTATCCTGTTGAAAACAAACAAACATAACAAAATAAATCAAAAAACCAAAACCAAACATACAACTTTACCTAATATCCACTTACCCAATGTACAGTTTTAGTCACAGAAATGAAGACTCAAACCACCTTACTAAGAGTCAGAATGAAAACATCCCATGCTATCTTTTTCTTCTTAGTGTGTCAAGAGCTGCAAGTTGGGTAACCTTACTCTTTTTCACTTAAAACATGTGAAAACACAAGCTAAGCTGTTCTCTCCAAAACCCTGGGGTGTGCCACAACACAAACACAGCCAAGCAACCAGCACCACGCAGAGCCATGGTACACTGGGAGCGGGTTTTTACCTGTGCTGGTGGGATGGTTTATACAGAGGCAGACTTCTGATCCTCACTTAATTTCCTGCGAATCACCCTGGCTTGCGGAGCCGGGCCTGGCTGGATGCACAGGTCCTGGAGCTGCTGCCAAGAGCAGAGAGCTGCTCAGCTTCCTACACTAGGTGGCATGGAAGGACCAAGTTTCGCCACCCCCAGCACTGCCCGGTGGCGAATGGCGCTGTGATGTGTCTTGCAATGTCTTTTCCTTGGGCTCTGCAGAAATATCTACTTATTTATTTAATCACCTGGCAGAATTTTATCCGGATAAATGCTGAAGTTGTTCTTGGAGGGATTCGCTTGTGGCATTTCCATTCCAACGGAGGGGGAGCTCTTCAATATCCTTGGTGACCTTTCCCTCTCAACTTTCCTTTACTGACTTTCAGCAGTTTTATAGACCCTAACTCTGTACCTCATTCAGTTAAGTCTCGGGTTTCCCATTAGTTCTCATTTCCCCATAACTCTACATGGAGAAAAACCAGCACTTTGAAATTTTGCATTTCACAGGGCAGGAACTTGGCACCTTATGTCTGAACACATTTTTAGCACTGCAGAATCAGACCACTTTTGATGTCTGAAATAATCAAGATTCTTGAAGAGGTCAGTTTGATTCTTACCTTGCTCAACTACTGAGCTGATTACTGCAAATTACTGACCCTATAAAGCAACCAAGCTGGATCCATCAGTGCTGTCACTGGGAAGGGCAGCATTGCTCAACACTGGGATTGCACTAACAGCACAGCATGTGCAGCTACAGTCCTGCTGCAGCCCTCCTAATCCCTACTCCTATCCCACCACGGATACAGATGTGCAATGAAGAATGTCCCAGTCAGTTCAGGATGCCTACATGGCCCTAAATCATGTGGATGAGAACACTTAGAGCATAGTCATTAACCTGTATTGTTGCCTCTCCACTGTCACTACAAAATACCTCATTTCTACCTGGCAGTTTCCAATGCCACCTGGACGCAACGCCATTCCCATTACCTCACCATTCTCCCAGCATGTTTCTTCACAGCTTTCCAGCAAATAAACCCTGCCCGTGCACCCATCTCCCCACGCCCCAGCCCATACATGTAATTTGCCTTCCATTGCCTGGGGCAACAACAGGGGGTAGATTATCTCTTGAGGTGTTTTCCATCAGTGTTTTCTATGATTCCCTGGGGACAGGCTTATCTCTAAAGTAACATCTTGCAGGATTCCAGGGTAACACCGGTGAACATGTTAAGGCCAGAAATGGGGAGAGAGATGCCTGGTACTAATGGCAGAGGCATGGCTTTTCAAAGTGGAAGATTTTCCCATTATGTGAATGAGGTTGAGTAACTCAGGGGTTTTTTTTTTCATCTTGGGATTCAGAATTTAGGTCTCAAGACTATTTGCTGTATTTTTTAAATCTGATTCTGCAGTCCCAGCTATTTAACTCTGTCTTGCCCTGCTTAAACCTAGTTTTGGTTCAAGGAGATGTACAACAAATACAGCCTCTGGCCATTACAAACATCTGTATTTCATCTCCTGTTATACAGTGTTAAGTACCACCGATATATTTCAGTTTCCATGGCATCAACAAAGTATACTTCCTGGAGGATAAGAGTTCCTATGAGGAGCTATAGACTACAGCACTGTCAGTACTTGGCACAGAGCAGCTCGCTGTGCAGCACAGAAGGAAGAAGGCAATACCACCACACAGTTCCTTCCTGGCTGCATACCTCCCTGTGTTTCAAAATAACACATAAAACCTCCAAGTAGCTTCAAGGAAGGCCCATGAACAAACTAAATGAAACCATGCCTTTTGGGTGACTGTACAGCAACATGTCCTATCCTCAGTTTCACCAGTGCAGGTGTAAACAAGAGATAAAAATTATACACAGGGCACAGACACATGACAATGGGAAACACTATAAAGTTTAATTGCCACTTATTTGGTTAAGCCTTTCATAGCTCTCTGCTGGTGAGTCTTGAGCAATGTGGTCATTCCATTCTCAGGCTCATAAAAATTTACAGCACGCCTTCACGTGTTCTCCCTATATAGCTCCACTTTATTTCACTGGCAAAATAAGGCCAGCTGGAGCTGCAGCTCTGATTAGCTGAATGCTTGGGATGCAGAATGCAGTCCCCAGAATACATCATATTCATGGCAATATTCTGACTGTAAAAAAGGCTTGACTTTTTAAGCTTCTCCAGAGATGCAGATAAATGTAATGTGTCAGAAATAGAGACCACCTACACATCAGATCACACTTACAAGGATAATGTATGCAGGCATATAAAATTGCCAAGGAACGCGAAGCCACACAGAAAGGGGTACTTCCCCAGGCTACTGACTAGTTTATTCCACATTTCACTGACTTTATTAGGCAGCTGAGTGACCTTTGGTGTCATCATAACCACCTGAAGGGATGAAATTGCACTGTTTTTGGACAGCCAACGCCAGGGACATTATGTTTTTAAAATATGCCGGAAGACAAAGTCACAAGCAAACAGCATCGCACATTCATACCTGCTTATTTCCAAATCATAATCAAAAGCAGTGAATATAAGTTTTTCCTAATAGAGACACTGAAACAGCTCCATTAATTGTTAAGATTCCAGTTATTATTATTGCCAAAGCACTTTTACGGGGAGGGATTTGAAACATTTTTCTAAAGGGAAAGAAAAGAAGGAAGAAATGCGGCTCTGTGACTCAGAGGTGCAATTGAAATAAAAATCTAAACATTGTCACAAGTGGCACCACTGAAGCCCAAAGCAAAACAGCACATCTTGGAAATTTCCAGAGGATCTTGGAAAAATTCTGCGCTTTTAAACAAAGAGCAACAAAATGAAAAGAATGTCAAAAAAAGAACTTGAGAAAAAAATTGAGTAGTTAAAGCTAAATCATTACTATTTCTACAGCCCAGAGAGCAGCAAAAAATGATTGATACACAGCCTGGTATTGCAAGCTTGTATTTCTTTCATACTGCACTTTTTCTATACAGCTAAAGAGCAGAATAAAGGAACAGTGTGGGGCTTCCTATCATCAGTGTTCCTGACAATTTCTCACTTTCCTCAATAAACCTGAACTAGATTCTTGTTTGGGTTCCTGGAGTTCATCTGAAGACCCCCTCAAACAAAAGTAGCTATCTTTGCTTAATGGTGCTGTGATCCCGTTTTGTAAGCCCTGGGAAGAAAGAGCCTTGGGAGCGGAAAAGGTGCAGTTGCACCCCAGCTCCACCTCAGACACGTCTGTCCACCAGCATGGACTGCTCTGTTCAGATGCAAACCTTGGACAGTGCAGGAAGTCAAGCTTCATCCCTGCACACTCTGCAGTGTGGCTGCACTTCCCAGGTGAGTGCTCCAGTCCAGGGCATTATTCTCACTCTTGCTCTCAGCACCTGGAGGTGCTCCAAGGTGCTACCTGGGGCACAGGATTTCCTAAAGGCTTGGACACTGTGCTGGGAGCACTCAAAGCTCTGGAGCATCCTTTAGAGGCAGATCAACCTTGCAGACGAATGTCCTACAAATCCCTATCCAGTTGCTGAATCTCCTTAGGTATTCCATTTAAAGCCATGCTGCTTGGAATAAAGTACTTTTAACAGGAGCTGAAGCAGAAAACAAATGTGAAAATGATTCATGCTTCTGGGAAGTGGCTGTCTGGCTTCTAGAGCATGTGGCAGTGAATGTAAAATGCTGCACACAGAGCGGCTGTCTCATCAGGAGAGACCAAGGAGCAATGCTTCAAGCCTTGCACATGCACAATCAGCTTGCAGGCTGCTAGTGAAAACACTGTCCTATTGCTCTCAGATTTCTACAGAGATGGACACTGAACTAGTTGTCCTAAAGCTTGGTGCATGCTGGAGGCTGCTGGGTAATATATCCTCCCACAGCAGCTTTTGTGAATCTAGCATTTCTTTTTTTGGTCTGTAAGGACCTCAGTCAAAATCTTTTGAACACTTTAGATGTTCTGAGATTTTCCTTCACCAAGAAATGAAGTTTTTACCATTTTTTTAAAGTTTTTTTTTGCCTTAGAATGAGGGTGTGATTTGGCATCTGGGCCAAAAAAATCAGTGAAATGCACAGCTCTTCTGGTGGCAGATTGTTCCCTGTAGGAGGTCTCTGGTTGTTCTTCACATCTCATGGGTGTTACAGAAGTAGTTCTTAGGGAACTATAAAAAAGAAGAAAGGAAGGTTGTTTGGCATATTCAGAATAGCGTGCTAATGTAATCAGAAGAAAATATTGCATGGAGTTCCGTGAATGGTACACAGATACTATGGGCAATTGGAGCTTTATACATTTATGTAACTTGTAATTAATTAATTCAATTATTCAAAGAAAATTACTTCACACCCCCACAAAATACCCTGTATCTTACTAAGGAGACAGATATGCCTGGTTTTACACTCAAGTAATGTCACTTCCAGCAGAAGCTCATTTATTAGAATACCAGAATACTGCTGTATGATGCCTATCGTAACACCCACCTCCCACACACACCGGGCAGCATGCGCCTTGTAACAAAGGAGGCATTCATTGCTATTATCTTGAAAGGTACTAGGGGCGATGAATGCATTAAAGGGACCGGAGAAATGTTCACTTCACCAAAGAAAAGCTGAAATAGCTTAGGGGTGTTTGCACTGGAAGTTGTGGTGCCTCCACATTTGCTATCCCAGGACCAAGTTTCCCTCCTATTGCCAAGAACGTCATTGAGCTTTGAACTTCTTCAGATTTGCAGCTACCAGGAGCTCCGAACCTAAACACTTCACTCTGTGCTTTCAAAAGGTCCAAAACTAAATTTGGATCTCAGCTCTTTGGCTGCAGTGTTTGGGCTAAATTTCTTTGCAGCTTCAGCTGCACTGGTTACCCTTGGGGCATCTGCTGCTGGTTTGAGCTCTGTTGCAGGCAGGAGCAGGAGAGGGCTCCTGAGAGCCCTTTGGTTTGGTTAGACAGGTTTGGTGACTGGATTCACTGCTGGACCCTCTGCAGCAGGGTGCTAGCTGCACTGCATTTTTTTTTATTATCACTATAGCAGCCCCGAGTCTATTAATACGTATTTTGTGCAAAAAAGAGTCTGGCACTTTCAAAAAGGGAAAGGTGGTAATGAAGAGAATCTTAAGCTTCTAAACACACTCCAAACTATTACAAAAATTACACTAAGAGCTGCAAATTCTTGAGAGAAAATTAAATTTAAAAAATGAAAAAGCAAAACTCAACCTGAGTGCTGTCAGGTCACTCTAGGCAAGGCAAAATCTCCAATCTTACCCTCCTCTATTGTTGCTGTTGAGTACTTTAAAAATATTTTCAGTGAAGCAGCCTGACAAATGAAGCTTTGGTTTAGGGGTCAGCCCTCCACTGTGGCCACCTGAAGGTGGCAACAACTTGTTTGCCCAGCTGGTGGTTGAGGGTGCTCAACAGGTTTAGCTGCCAAGTGGACAGCTCTGCTTTCTTAGCTCTGACAGTGTTACTCAAAGCAACCAGCCCTGCCTCTGGTGTTGAAACTCACCCCGTCCCCTGGGACCCAGCCTGGGCACAAGTGTCTTCCGAGCCGGAACAGCCAGATTGGGGGTTTTTCCATTAGTCACAGGACAGAGATCAGCAGTCATGGGGTTTGTGTAGGTTATACCTTCACCTTTCCTTCGGTGAGTTTAACTCCCTGAAGCACAGCCGACGCTTGCTTCATCTCATCGCCTTGTCCCGGTCAGCGCCTGCAGGAAGCAGGAAAACTTAACGCATGCTATATAAAGCTGCAGAAAGACACACATTGTGTAACAGATGTCTGTTGAAAGGAGATAAAGAGACAGCCTGATTTCTTTCCCTTTTTTTTTTTTTTTTTTTTTTTTTCTGTTTGTTTGCCTGTGTCCTCATTCCCCTCCGCCTGCCCGCCTTGCTGTCTGGGGGAGGTTTCAGATTGCATTAGCGTTACCTCCCATGCCTTGGCCGCCCGGCGCACGGGCTGCGCTGCCGAGCCAGAGCTGCTGGCCCCTGGCAGCTGCTGCAGGGCCAGCCTCCCGCAGGCAGGACAGGTCAGACCCTCTCAGGGACAGACCCTGAGCGGCCAAAGGCTCTAGAGGCAGAACTGCTGGGCAGCAGAGCAGCTACGCAGCATCGCAGCTCTTCCCATCTCTAGCTGCCGCTTCCAGTTGCCATAGGTAGGGTAGCTTTAGTAGCTCCCAGAGCCTAGTGTTTTAACACTGATTACCCCCGGTTAGACCTCAGCTCTCAGCAGGGAAAAGGTATCCTTCTATTTTTTTCCCCTCAGGGAACTTCGCAGTACTGCGCAATGCCTCTGGTATCTAACCTCATTAAAGGAGCTCATCTAATTCCACCATACTGAGGAAACTCTCACCTCTCTCAAAGGCAATGACTCAAGATACTAATCAGTGCAATGAGGATGTCTGAGGGTTTTTCTATCTGCTGCTTCAGTCTGGGCTATATTTTTCCTTCCCCCTTTACTGTAGCCGCAAACACTGTGCTTGCCTTGCCGAGTAAGGCATCCAGTCTCTTCTTGCATGCAATGCCTCGGGTATATTTAAATTTAAGCCAAGTGCCAAATAATTAAAAGAGGCCCTGAGCACACCCAGAAGAGACTATTTTCTGCTTTTCCATACTCTTCCCTCTTTATTGCTCTCTGTTATTGCTTTTTCTGGTTTCTGTCATTATTTGCCTTTGCAGCCTTTTGGGGTCTGAGAGAGGAAGACACCTCTCCTGAAGAAGAACCTTAACAGATACTTTTGGCCCTGAAACCTAGTTACAGCTGCTGACCATCACATCTTTTCCTCTGGCTGTAAAAGAGATGAGATAGGATCACCCTCAGGATTCAGGGTATGCCTTAATAATGTCTGACCTAACAATACGTCACCGGCTAAAGTCGCTCTGCAGATAAAGTTAGGAAGCTCTGACCTTGAAATTATGAGTCATGAAAGGACTGACAGCAACCACACATAGAATATGGAGATTTTCTGAAAAACTGAGGACACTCCCACTCCCACTTACTTTCCCTTATGGTGCCTGTCTCCATCCTTCAGGCTGGCACAGCAAACCCTCATCAGGACCAGTGAAAGGTCTACAGAGTCAGTCCTATGAGAAGCAGCTGAGGGAGCTGGGGTTGTTTAGCCTGGGTAAAAGGAAGTTCAGGGGAGACCTTATCAGGTGGGGATTGGTTGCTTCTCCCAGGCAACTAGAGACTGGACAAGATGTACTGGCCTCAAGATGCTCTAGGGGAAGTTCAGGTTGGACATCAGGAAGATCCTTCACTGAAAGGCGGCAAGCTATTGGAATGGGCTGCCCAGGAAGGTCATGGAGTCACCGACCCTGGAGGTTTCAAGAAGCAATTGGACATGGCACTGAGTGCTACGGTTTAGTTGACATGGTGATGTTTGGTCAAAGGTTGGACTTGATGATCTTGAAGGTCTTTTCCAACCTTAATGACTCTGTGATTCTATGAGTTATTGCTAACAACACTGAACCACCTCCAAAAGGTTATTATTAAAAGTCATTCATTACATTAATTTGCAACCCTCATTTAACGTCAGCAGACCTTTATCTTTCAGCCTAGGGGGTTATGCTAGCTCCTGCAAGCCAAAGCCCAATCACAACAAGTGTTTCAGGCTGTAATTACAGGGTGATTTCCAATGATACTAACTGCCTATTTTGCCTCCATACATTTTCATGTCCAAAGGTTACTTCACTATTTCAATTCCTGTATGTCTGCACAGGGGAAAAAAATCTAATAAACAGATAAATTAATGGAAAGAAAATAATAAATTTTGAATAATAAATAAACTGGATGGCCTGTGTGTGTACTCAATGTGGAGGAAGAAATGGGGGCTGAGATGTGCCCAGAGAGTGCTCTTGACAGGCAAGGAGATCTCTTGAGCAGCGGGATGCTCCCTCTTTCCTTAGGAGGGGAAAGGAGCAGCACAATTTCAGACTTCATTCCTCATTTCTTTGGGGCTGATAAGTTGAAATCAGTTCATATTCCTCCCACATTTCTCCTCCTCCACAGTGTGTTAAAATTTCTTGACTCAAAAAATTATGCCTGCTACTCCCCCGGCTCCATCCAGCACCCTTCAGAGGAGGGCGAAGATAGCTCAGTGAGCCACTTAAGCAGAGGCTTAAAGGTAAATAGGCAGCTAAGTTCTTAGCTTGGGTCAGGAACCTCTTCGTTTGGATAAACATGCTTTTGCAGGAGGCGTTTTAAGAGATTTAGGATCATGTCCTCACCAAGTTCCTTCACAATTCCTGAGCACAGAGCTAGAATCTCTGAAAATGAGATTAGGTTCTTGTTTTTTAATTACTATTTCTAAAAACAAATTGAGGTGAAATTATATTTCAAGAGACAAGCACAGGAATTGAGATATATTTATATTTGTATTTACACAACAGTTAATGAGAAGCAACATAATGAAATGCTAGGTTAATGGAGGAGGACACCATTATGAATATAAGCACTGATGAAACATTTTTATGTATGTTTTCTGATCAGTATGAACAGTTACATTTAACCCAAGCCAAATTTCAAGAATGCAATAATTTCTATTGGAAATAACATAGTGTTTTGCATTACTTTTTTTTATGATTATGTCATTTTTTGATAAACACACTGTTAAAGGACTACCAGAAAGAAATTTTGTTACCTAGAGAAGGAGTGTGGACCCTAAGCCACAAAAGAGACAATGAATTATTGTGTCAGAAAATAATTACTTTTCTTGGTTGTAAATTAAGAATTATTTTTTCTAAAACCTGTCCCATATGCTCCTGTACTTATATCAACTACAAGATAAATAACTTTTTTTTAACCCAAGCTCTAAGAAAAAAAAATTAAATTGCCTAGAAAGTGGAAATAATTGCAAGAAATTTTTATTAACTATAGGCATAAGGAATGTGGTCAGATGTAGGAAACACATCTGACAAGATGGTCCCAGCCTATTTAAACGTTGTGGAATGCATCTCTCCCTTAGAGAAACTGTTGACAAGCAGCCAAAACTCTGAATTGCAAATCCTCCAGCCATGAATAAATCAAAGGAAATTCCAAGAAATAACTTAAGGCAGCTTAAGTGACTTATTTTGCTATAGTAACTGCAAATTCTCTATGAAGATATATGGGATCTGCCACAAGTCAAAGGCTTTTAAGCCACCCTCAGTGAGTATTATGGCTCTGCTGGTAAAAACATGTATTGAAACCAAGCATGTCTGTCTGGGTCTGATGATGTTCCCACTGGAGACTGAATTTTGCTGGAACTCAATGAGCTAATTAGAGTGAAATGGCCAGTAGGCTGCACTGTTGGTCTGGGAACACCAGGTAATTCTATTTCAGAGGTATTTATGTGGCTGGGGAAAATCTTTTCCTCCTAGGGAAGGGACCTTGGGAGTGCATTCAAGGAAATGCATTCCTTGGAGTAGCACACTTATTTAGCAGGCTTTAGCAAGCCAACCTAACCACTACCACCCTGTAGGGGCTCTGCTTTGCCCTGAGCAGTTAGTGCCTGGAGCCATGCAGGGAGCTCCAGCTTGGATGACTGGCTGGCAAAAGCCAAGGGTTTCCTGAGCATTGACTGTTTCCTTCACAAAGAAGGTGCAAAGATCTGCTTCGCTGAATGGGTGGGGAACAATCCAGAAAGCCTTGTAATTTATGAGAAGAAGTGGGATGTGCCCAGTCCCAAAACCACAGTGGTTCACCCTGAAGACAGATAAGCCTCAGTGAACTCTTCCCCCATCTGGTGAGATGCTGCAGTGGGTAGGCTGCCAATTCCTTGTAAGCTCATGGAATGACTGTAGGTTCAAAACCATCTCTGCAAATGCCTTTATCAGATCTGGTCAAAAATTTTATTACTCTCAGAGTCTCTTGTCTCCTTCGTGGAAAATCTTCCAACCACTTTGTAAGTAGCTGGCTGCTGACAGCAAATATTGATTGCCTACTTCTGCCTCAAGCAAAGGTTTACACACATCAAAACCAAACCAAAACAAAGCAAAACCATGATCCATTGATGATCCCATGAGATACGGTTCACAAGGGCCACTCTTGTATCCTCTTCTGTAACACAGACATCACCTCTGCTGTGCCAATGCTCTGTACCCTGCCTGCATTTTCCACAGTTCTTTATGTGAAGGCAAATCATTAAGTGACTGCATCGAGGTCGTGTCAATGGGGACTTTTTAACCAGAATGCTGGGAGGGAAGCTGAGGGACAGGGTGAAGTTAGGCCACTTCCTATTTCAAAGGAAAACATTTTTATCTCTTTGAACTTTGTGGCTGTCCTATAAATGGTGATCTATCAAATCTACTGACTCACTTTTTCTTTTAGGTTTGTCATAATTTTCTTTTATACAGCACATAAAATGTTTGTGTGGATCCAGGATATTGCAGAAACAAGTAGAAATCCATAACCAGTGAGACCCTCTGATAGTTAAAATTTAAAATTCATCCTAACCTAGACTTCAAAATCAGATTCAGTTGACGACTGCTTTTTTTTCTTTTTCCACTCTTTGCTAGAACACTATTTCAATATACAATAAATCCTATCTTTTGCTTTCTGAGGCAAACCCATTTTACCACAGCAGACCATTTGCTTACAAACTATTTGCTTGATGTTTTCACATAGAAGTCCTCTTTTCTGGCATTTAGGACATGAATCAATAGCAAAGGAATGCGCTTTTCTAACTTCAAAACTTCACTTTCTAAATTTCCCCAGATCTGAACAGCTGCACAGCTCCATGTGACATTCTGCACCTAAGACTAATATGAGTCCTATTCTGGGTCTCTTTTCTTCCAGTATTGCTCTGCATGACACTTGTCACTACAAGTATGTCATAGGTAAGCCAGTACTCATATTCCTGTGCAATTCCCAGGTGTTACTACTGCATTTCAGTCCTCAAATTCTCATTCTCAGAGTATCTCACGTCTTCCTTCTTTGCCCATTGCATTGGGATACAATTGCCTCAAGAGGCCTTCACTAAACTTTTGGGATGTTCTCTTGCAAACATCCTCAACCTTATGGAAGTCCTTTTATGATCTTTTTTTCCTCATTGCACCCAATTGATCCACTTGCTTCAAGTTTCTGAAGTATTGCCAATTTCCATGGGTTTACTGAGCAAGTATAGATTCAAAAATAGTCTTCACAATACGACAGCCTTATTTTTGATCCTTCTTTCCCCCATGTTTATTTTGATTGAAAGCTGCCCTTGCCAAGTTTGCAGTGATGAGCTGCTGTCTGAGCAGGGGCTCCTTCCACTTCTGCTGGGCCACTGCTGGGATCCACTGGTGCATTGCTCATATGCATGGCAACTCCACTCATCCCATTCTCCCTGCCTTTGCTCTGAAAGGCAGAATCTAGCTCCATGCCTAATAGCTGTCCAGAGTCTGTTTATCCTGCAGATCCACACTAAAATGGATAATATTCCACCCAGCACTGTGAGACCCACAGGAAAACTAAGTCTTTCCCAGAGTTTTATGGGAAAAACAAACATTCTGGTTTATGTATTAACTCTTCATGAACACAGATATGGTGTGCAACCAAACATGCAAAAATTAGCAAATACATACACATAATGTGGGCTTTTCCTGGGCTTTTGTTTACCTTTTATTTTAAGCTTCAATTAAATTCCAAGGACAATCATCTTCACTAAACAGCTTTTGTCTCTAGCCTCTTGTCTCATTCACTGTCTTGGGTGTCCTTGGTAATTCACGTGCATTTAACAGTGCTGGGATTTCCCTGGCTTAAGGATTTCCTCCTGCAGGCTGTTCCTCAGCTGTATGAGCTGATCGAGCCTTAACACGATTCGAGAGGATAAATTCTCCCTCCTTTGTCAGATTGGTTTCTGAGTCAGCTCATTTGATGACAACAGTCCCTTGCCAGGTGACAGCATTGCCAAACTGAGTTATGCAGCGATGAACCAGTCTGACTTGCCGTTGCTCAGCATGTGTGCATTGCAAGGCATCACTAAATATCGGGGCAAGCCCTGTGCCAGCTCCTCCTAGGAACTCCAGCTAGTCCGAGTCAGAGGGTGAGAGGTAGAAGCAACACAAGGATCAGCCTGATGCAACAGAGTTTTCCATATTACACAAATTTACACAATCCATAACCTGTGAACTTTTCTTAGACAAACCTCCCAAATCATCACATCTGCCACGAGACACCAGCTGCCTCCAGCATAACAAAATATTACAGTACTTAATTTCTTGTATGTCCTGACTAATCTACCTCACTTGGTTCATTAGAGTGTGCTGCATATTAATGTGCCACAAGTCCAATGCAAGAAGAATCCAACAAAATAAATATTCTGTGGAAGCAACTTATCCTCCCACAATATCAAGAATTCCCTGGGAGAGCAAAGACTTACACCTGCTACCCATGACATGGATACTTTAGGATATTCTTTTAAATTAATTAATCTTCTCACTCAGAATACATAAAACTAAAGGCTGAATTTTCTCGTTTGCTCCTGTTGCACATACCTCATTTTATCCTTGAAATTTTAATTCTTCCACTTCCAGTGATTAAGAGTCTTAAATTAAACATTCTAAACAAAGGCTTGGATTTTGAGCAGTTGAGTTCCTTCAGGAACATTCAATATACCCAAAGGTTCCAAAAAGCAATTCATTACAAGTTAGAAGTTGCTTTCAAATGTTCTACCTGGCCTCATTCTCAGCAGCAGCCAGGTGCTCACACACAGCTTTTTATTAAAACACCTCTTTGAATGTTTGGCTGTCTGAACTTGGTCTCCACATAGACCTGCTGTAATTTCATTGTTCCTGGGAGGGACAGATATCTGAATGCAAACATCACAAATTGATCATGTAATAGGAAGTGTAACCTGCTAGAAGAAAAGATACTTCCAGCATTTTTAGGGCTGTTTGCTGTTTCCTTTTCCATTGTCTCTCCCTCTTTTGGTTATTAATTGCACTTTAAAAAAACAAGGGACCTACCCCTGAGTCTCGGGAAACTGTGAACTTTGTCCTTTTTTCAAGCTTTCCTCTGGCCTGGGAGTTTTGTTGCCTGGGGCTTTGTCCCCCCAGGCCACCTGGAATAGCTTCCAGATTTCAGTGCTGATGGGAACCAACGGGCCAAAGCCGGTGGATTTTCCTTCCATGTTGTTGTCAGCTGTCAGTAAGCTGTCGCTAGACCTGTGATGAAGAGCAACTGTGAAAAATTGGACCACTAAGACAACAGGAAACTATTTAAAAAGCTTAAGATTGCTGTGGCACTGTGAGTGTGCAGCACTGAGGGTTATGATAGCCACTCGTCATCATGAGTGCATGTTCAGTGAGGTGGAACAAGTAGATTTCTAAATACAACTGTCTATGGTTCATTGTAGCCACACATAGTCTAAGGACATATATATTTGGTCTGCAGAAGTACAGTCTGGTTTTGATTGCTGTTAATACATTTTGTACTCACCTGGAAACCTCAGAAAGTCAAAGCAAAACTCAGCTCCAGGCATTTCTTTTTCCATCCAGCTGCTCATGAAAATCATGCAAAATTAAAAGCCAAGTCCTCTGTAGAATTAAATCAGGGTATCTCTGTTATTGGATCTACACCAGCAGAGATGAGGCACTCTAGGGAGCTGCCTGTGTATTAGGGACAGGCTCAGTCTCCCCAGGGGCCAGGACACATGCTCCATGAGGAAATTTGGGCTCCAGCGCATGCTAAAGGGTTATCTAACCCTCGAGCATGGAAAAACTGCTGGGTTTCCTGTGCTTAAGAAATAGGGTTACCCATTACACTGCCACAAGTGTTGTGCTTGGAAGGATGCTCTGTCTGAAACAAAATCTTGGCCAAAGAGGCAGACAAAATCTGTGACTAAAAGAGCTTACAAGTTAAGGCAGAGACCATATGATGATTTTAAATATATTTAATCAATGGGGCCTCTCTGGGTGTGTTAAGCGCATACTTCTCTCTTGGTAGGACCAACCCCCTTGAAATTTCTCTCTGTGGGAGTTTGCTATAGACACAGATTTTTTCCATTCTCTTGGTCTTTTCTTCTTATGGAGCATTTGCACACAAAACCTCCCACAGTTCTTCCTGAGGTAGGAAGCCTTTGGAGGGTATAATGGAGAGCTCAGCTTTTCCTTCACAATGAGCAAGACTAATACAATTAATGCACAGAAAGTAAAGCCTTTCCCCCAGGAGCTGGAAGCTCCTTTGCTGGCACTCCCAGCTCTTCTTAGCAAGCACCAAGTATTAGTCATGAACATGAACTCCCAAACCTCCTACCAACTGGGATGCAGTTAATGCTACATAGCTCAGCTCTTGTTCATGTTTAATAAACACCTATTCACCTAAGTAACCCCAGTGATGTCATCAGCATGAGAAAAAGTTGCAAAATCGATCTGCTTTTAAGTAGTATTGTGTGTCATGAGGTTGGTTTTAGCGCAGGTTAGTTTTTTGTCCATTCATCTTACAGGGCCTGTTTCATTGGGTCCCCAGCCAAGGTGACAGGTTCTTGTTCTTCCCAGAGGCCAATGCAGTCTTCTGAAATTCCCTCTGCCTTCCCAGGGGATTTCTTTGAATACAAAGCAACAGCTTTACAAGTAATTCTCTCCTTAGCTTCAGTCCCTGATACCACTTTAAAAATTATTGACACCCAGTTCTTCTCTGTCATGATACCAGACATCAGCAGAAACAAGGTCCAAAAGAAGGAAATAATATTTCCAACTCAAATATGCAATCTGAATTCCTAAAGTGCAAAGGGTGTCATGTATGCTGTAACACAAACCCTGGGAAGTGATATTTGCCTGCAGTTTGACTTTTTACTAAGATAAGAGAGAGCAAGCACGCACCTCGTTATGAGCTGAGCCAGTTCCCCCTCTTCAGCTCAGCCAGCCTGCTCGTAAGTCGGATTATGCTGTAGCTGGGCAGTAGCTTGAGCTCTAGTGAGAGAGGCTGGAGCTGGCATGACTGTGACTGGACATTTTGGGCAGGCTATAGCCACTGACACCAAACACATTTCCTGTCAGAGTAGTTGGAGAGGTGACTCACCAACCTTGCAGATCAAATAAGGGGAGATGCTGTGGTATCAGATAGCCACTGAGTCAACACAATAGCCTTTTTTCTAAGGACAAAGAATGCCTGCCAAGAAAAAGGCAGTGGTTCAAGCTGTGGCTTAAGCACTGACTTTCCAGGTGGGGGACATGAACAAGGCTCTGGGCAGCTCTTGTAAATCCTTCTGGAAGAGGCCACAGCACAAAGCAGGTGCCTCGCAAGTCCTTCAGGGGCCTTGTCCCCTGCTACACAGGACTACACCTCTGAAGAGATACATCAGGGCTGAGCCACAGGACATCCCAGTGCTGTCCTTTTGTTGTAGGAGCTGTCAAACAGGCCCACACTGGAGGAGCATTGGCAGTGGGATGTAGGAAGAGCCAGGGCTGGGAGAGCACATGCACCAGGACAACATGTTCCAGTGGGGTGTTCACTGTTGAGCCATCATCTGGTGTCCACCACAGGGTGAAGGAGATTGATTTACAGCCTCCTTACCACCTGGTGTTTGCACCTGCACTGCCTGCACCGTGTGAATTATGTCACTGTTCAAGGGTGCGTGGCCATTTTCTTCTAAAGGACTTGAGCATGTAAGACATTACTTCCTTTTAGATCGGGGCTAGTTAGGCTTTGCCCAGCTGGGAGAAACAGAGACTCTGTTTCACCTGTAGTAAGAGAGGATTTTATGTGGGAAGGAAGGGGATCTTGATAAGTTAAATTTGGACAACGTTCTTGACATACTTCATGAGAAATGGGGAGTGAAGGGCTGGAGAAATTAGGAGAAAAACAACAGGAATACATGCAATATGACAGGCAAAAAGAAAATGGTATTTAGAGCTCAAGAGTCAAACTCTTAGAAACTTACGGGCCCCTGTGCTGGAGGCACACCTTCACTCTGGGTACTCAACACAGCAAAACAGGCAGGTAGTTCTTTTTGTGGTTTCAGGAAGTCCTTGACAGCAGTGCTACAGCAGCAGCCACCAGGCAAAGCTGGGAGGCCTACTAATGGTGCCAACATGCACCCAGGCTGCTCAGCCCCCATCTCTGCTCTGGTTGTCCCCATGTTTACCTGCTGCCTCGCTGCTGGCAGCCGAAGCTCTTGGCAGAAGACAGCCCCTGATGGCTCCCCTCCCCTGCTGGTTGGCATTTTCTTGGCACTTGGGTTGGCCGTGTGTGTACAGGCATATGCACACACACCCTCCCCGCAGATATGCACAGGGTGTGGTTCCAAAGCATCCCTAGGGTTTCTTCCAGGGTAAGGACATACTTCTATTAGCCTGTATTTACACAGGACTTGGAGAACAAACTCAAGGCCAACCCTGCATATGTTAAGAAACACCCTGAAACCAGGAGAAGAAACAAACAGTACTGGGAACTGTGTTTCAATAACTTGCAAGAAGAAAACACTTGTGTAAGGTATGAAGTAGCTGCATGAGCAGACCGAGTGGGCCTGTGCCACTGAAGAGCTTTGAAACAGGCAGCAATCCACAGTGAAAAAAAAAAAAAATTGCTCACCAATATGCATGTGAACATTTTTCACAATGAGGTGGAAACATCAGAAATAACAATAGTAGCATCTGTCTGAGGACAGTTACTACCTTCTTATAACATTTTTTTTTTTTTTTTTTTTTGCATCTGGTTCCATTTATGACTCATACTTCCCAAACAAGCCATATGTTGCTGCAGAAGGCCTTTAAATTTGCTTGATTCGTATTGAGCTGTATTCCTGGCTGCCAGCCAAGTAAATGTAGCAAAACCACTTTTTCCATCAAAAAATAAAAATGAAATCCTATTTGCAGTGAGATTTAATTAGCAGCCAGTAAGTCATTTTGGTGTTGAAAGCATGCACACTCATGTTTTGTTATAGCCTGATTTGCACCTTCAAACTCCATGGTAGCATTTTATTTGCCATAATGCAAAAAGGTTTCCTCTTCCCCTGCCCCAGCCTTCATTCCAACTGCAGATGCTATAGCATTTGAATGATGGCAATTTTTTGGAAAATGTGGCACCCTCTGAGCTCTTCTCTTCAGATGCTGCATTATGCATCATCTATTTAGGACACTGGGACAGGTATTGGATCCTCAAGGCAAGATTTTGGTAGCAGGAGGGGCAGCAGGGCTGCCTGCTGTAAGAAGCTGCTGGAAGCTTCCCCTGTGTCCATGGAGCCAGTGCCAGCAGGCTCCAAGACAGATGTGCTGCTGGTCAAGGCTGAACCCATCAGCAACAGTGGTAGTGCCTCTGGGATTACAGATTTAAAAAGAGGGAAAAAAACCTGCCCAGCTGAAGCTGGAGAAGGGCAGAGTTAGAATATGTGAGAGAAACAGCTCTGCAGACACCAGGGCCAGTGAGGAAGGAGGGGCAGGAGGTGCTCCAGGTGCCCGAGCTCAGATTCCCCTGCAGCCCGTGGTGCAGACCATGGGGAGGCAGCTGTGCCTCTGCAGCCATGGAGGTCCATGGTGGAGCAGAGATCCACCTGCAGCCCATGGAGGTCCATGGTGGAGCAGAGATCCACCTGCAGCCCATGGAGGTCCACGGTGGAGCAGAGATCCACCTGCAGCCCATGCCAGAGCAGGGGGATGCCTGAAGGTGGCTGTGACCCTTTGGGAGGCACCCTGTGGAGCAGGCTCCTGGAAAGACCCATGGAGAGAGGAGCCCACGCTGGAGCAGATTTGCTGGGTGGACCTGTGACCCCACAGAGCATGAGCACTGGATCTGCCTATTCCTGAGGGACTGCACCCTGTGGACCCACGCTGGAGCAGGGGAAGAGTGTGAGGAGTGCTCCCCATGAGGAGCAAGGAGCAGCAGAGATGGTGTGTGATGAACTGATCACAGCCCCCATCTCCCATCCCCCTGCACCACGGGGGGAGAGTAAATGGGGAGTAGATGGGGAGTAAATTAAGCCTGGTGAAAAGGGAGGGCTGGGGAGACGTCCTTTTAGGATCCTATTTTATTTCTCAGTATCTTACTCTGATTTTATTGGTAATAAAAACTATATCCCCAAGTTGAGTCTGCTTTACCCAAAACTGGTGATTGATCTCTCCCTGTCCTTACCTCAACCCACAACCTTCCATCATAACTTCTCTCCCCTGCCCAGCTAAGGAGGGGAGTGACAGAGTGGCATTGGTGGGCACCCAGTGTCCAGCCAGGGTCAACCCGCCTCAGACACTGATAATTTTAGCACCCTGAGCACCAAGCTGAAAACAGTAATTTCTGCTGAAATAGACAGTATATCACAAAACTTGTGTGTAAAATCAGGAGCTGGCATCCTATTAAACATGCAGAATACAGATGACTAAATTGTCGTCACAGCCAAAGTTCTGGAGCAAACAGACTAAAGTTAGAGAAGGAAAGAGACTCTACCCTGTCTATTTAAAACAGTCAGGGAATTTCTTATTCACTGCCCTTTTTAATTTGATGAAATTCTCAGGTAGTGTGCATTGTGACAACGTATTTTTGGTTCCTGTCTCATACTCTCCCAGGGAGGAGCAATGTTTGACTCCACTGGCATTATTTTGAATACCTTAAATTTGAAAAAAACAGAAACCAAGCCATCAGAGGGTTTAGTTTGTCCCCTTTCCTGGAAAATAAAGACTGCAGGAGCCAGGAAACTTTGCAAGCTCCAGGATACAGAATTTCCATGTGCTTTTTGGGAGCTCCTGGGACACTGACCAGCCAGAGCAGCCTCAAGCAGAGCATTGGCCTCAAAGGCCAGCATCTCTGGAGCCTCCACCAGCTCCCTGACTGCCCCACTCAGCTGAGGCCCCCAGCCAGCACTGCCCCACCCGTGGCTTTCATAGCAGTGGCCAAGGCAGCCCACAGCTGAGCAGCTAGAGAGCAAACCCAGCCAAAGTCTGGGCTGCCCAACACAGCATTAATTCTCACTTGGCCTTCTGCATGGAAATGCAGCAGGTTAGTGCAAGGCAACGCTCTAGACAGTGGCTGATCCTTTGCTCCCGTGGTCTGGCAGGAATCCAGCTCTGCAGAGAGCCAGCAAAAACGTTTCCCAGGATCCTGCAGAGCAGGGGCAACACCACAGGGGCGTTATCCCCCTCAGCTTCTTCCTACTGCCAGTGTTAATTGATGCACTAGGCAGCAGGACTTGGCTTTTAATATCACCCAGTCAGTTCCCTTTACCCCCACCCTGACAGATCAGCTGGATCTGAATCCCTTTTGCTCACAGTAGGGCCAGAGGAAATGCAGATGGAAAAAACTATTATACTATTTAGCTCATCTTCTGGCAGAGAAGGACTGCTCCCTGCAGTACTCCATCCCTTTGACTTTCTGATTTTTACCTTTTTTCCCCAGAGTTAAAAAACCCTCTCTCTTCTGTATGTCCAAGGAAAATTTCTGAAAGATTAAAAATTAGTCCAAGATGTCATGCTGTGCCAGCCCCATGTGTTAAAATGTCATCAAGAAATATGAAATGGAGGGGGAAGACTTTGTCAAAAAACTGGTCTGCTTTATCATTTACATTTTTCTTGGCAGTAAAAAGGAACAGGGTATTTCAGCCATGAATATTGGCTCATTGTTTCATTAATTTGTTTTTTTCCTCCTTTTTTTTTTTCTGGCTAAATAGAGATGTTGTGGTGGAAAGAAAGATTGTGGAAAATAACAAATGGAGGTGAAGTGCCAGGCATCATTAAGTTAGTCATTAAGTTTTTAAGGGCCAGATTTTCACATGTGGCCAGAAACAAGCAGTTTCTGCTGATAACAAATGCTCAGCACTTCTGAAAACTCTGACCACTTAATTTAAGTGCCTCAGTCAAAGTCCAGCTCTTCAGAAAACCCGGCTTTTCTAAGAGTTGCTCTTTCAAAGTAACCCCTTAGAGACTGTAAGTGTGTATCTGTTTAGGAAGAATAAGCACACAGGTTCTTCCCAAGCCTTGCTTTGCCTCGCAGACTACTGCTAATGGGCTAACATGCTCAGAGGATTCAGGGGTTTTATACCAGAAACAAAGACATTCAGGGACCACCTCCTCCCATGGCCCAGAGCTGCTCCCCAAAGCCCTGGCAGAGCACAGCTGAACTAGGCAAAGACCTTTGCTTCTCCAGGAACAGATGGGAATGAAAGAGGTTGGAACGGCAAAATGCCAAGTACTCTGACATTCCTCTGCAACTTTAGCAGCAAGATTTCTCATCACCTCATGGAAACAAGCCTTCAGAGACTACACCTCCTGCTGTTAAAATGAATGTGGAAACTCCATTAGTTTCTATAGCAGGGTGTCAGCCTCTTCTTATATTCTGGCAGGAGATGGGGGAAAAAAGAAATGTTGTTCTTCAGTACAGAGCTGGATCTGCCTCCACTGGCTTTCTCCAGCTCACTGGGTGCTCATGGGGCTGTGTGCTGCCATGCATATTCATCCCAGCTCTTTCGCTTTGCAGCGCTCCTGTCAGTTCAGAGATGTCACTCATCAGGAAGGTATCTGAAAAGGCAGTTTATAAAGTAATATTGTTTGGCTTTTTTTTTTTTTATTAAGCCTCCTGCTGACCAAGCTCCCCTCGACATGTCAGCTTCAGAATGAATATTCATACAATGCAGAAAAGCAAGGAAACCCACTAGAGCAGAAAATTTTTCAGGTTTTCAGAAAGCTGCTGTTTTCTTCTACCTCTGTTCCCACCAGCCTACAGTCCAGCCTGCAAGCAGATCTTGTAGGCTATTTGCATGCTTGAACAGACCCTTGGAGGTGTTAGGCTCCCAGAATCCCTTGGCTGCCCTACAGCAGAGGTGCACTGGTGCCTGATGTGCCATGGGTGAGAGCCTTGCCTGTAGGACATGATTTTGCAACATATACAGCAATGCACAGTGCAATAGAAGACCATCCATATTTCTTAAAGCTCAGGGAAAATGACACCAAGGCACCTTGTGCAGACACTTGCCAGCATGGGGAGACAACAGTCCTGAATGCCAGTTCGTCCTTTATGGGGATTCTTGTGGTTCATGGTCTTTGCTCCCAGGGCTGAGTTTCATTCATTTCTGCCTCCACTTAAGATTATCTTGTATGAAAAGATAGAGATATTTCCTTAACTTCTATCATGTGCCTACTAAAGCCCTACACATATGTACAGGCCACCTCTGTGCCCACAAATTAAAGAAACTCAGAGTTTTTGTTACCAAGCGCAATCACTTGGGAAAGACTTATGTACACACAACAAATCAGCTTATTATATCTCATGTAGGCATCATCACAGGGGCAAGAGCCAAGCATTTCGCAATGAAAGCTGTCTCCCACGTTCCTGGTGCTGTCAGTGGTTCCAAAGCCAGTTAAAAGCAGGCATATTAAAGATAGTTGCAAACACACATGACAGATGAAGCATATGTAAAGAGCCCAAGAATAATTGCATAACAAGTCAAGCTATCCAGCATTTTCATCTTAAATTGACCTTACAGTAAGCATATGTTCAGGGTCTGTGTTTAGTGCATGTAATCTGTGTTTGAGAAAAGGGCACAGGAACATTGTCACTGTAATAAACTCAATTAGTACACAGACTCCTGATTTTTTCATGTAGGCATCTTAACTGAAAAAAAAACCCACCAAAATAGTGATTAGACTAAAATATATGATGTACTGTGCAGGTTTTGCATTGAATATCCTGGATTTACTTTAAGGACATTCTTTAGAGAATATCGATTGAGATTTTCAGGGGTGGCTGAATGACTTAAAAGGATAACTTCCATTGACTTGTTCCACTGGACAATGAAATAAATCAATAAGGCTTGTTTTCCCTGAGCTATTTAGGGCAAAACCCAATAAAGGATTCAGGCACTGTAACACCTAACTTTTGGGATTTGTTCCTCACTCTGAAGCCCAGAATTCCAAGTTCTGACCCACCTCCACTGGACATAGGAGAGTCAGCCACCTCAGACAGGAGCTGGATGCTAAGTAGAAACATGTTTGGAAAATGTGCTCTCCAAGAAGACTTCAGGCAGGGAGCTGCTTGAACTCAGTCCTTGTCATTCTAAGTCTCTTGTCACACCACTCAACTCACCAGCTTTCCAGGCAGCTCTCTTCCTACTGAGCAGGGCACATCCAACAGCTCTTCCTCTTGGGGACAATAGCCTACAGTAATGATGATCCAGTCAATCCTGAATATTTTGTTTCACAGTAGGAGAACTTCAGCAGAAAGCAAAAAACTTCTTGTGGAGCATTTTAGGGCACTCTCCTAGGAGATTGGAGGTGTTGATTTAGCCAGTTTCAGCACAGATTTGGGGCGGTTTGGGCTTTTTTTAGATACCCATAAATGGGGACCAAATCATTAAACTAATCTGTAAGAAGGTGGTGACAGCACTTGCCAAAAGTATAATTCAAGAGGGAAGCATATTTCATCATATGTCAGGTATTTTCAAAGACCCACTCAGCAGGGCAGGTCCTTTGGAGGATCTAGGCAAGAAATACATATTTTCTGGTGTCCAGGTCAAAGTGGGAGGGGAAGAGGTGTGAAGCAGTTCCAAGAAGAGAAGTTTACCTCATGTTCGAAAGCAGGAAACAGCTTTAAACAAGGCAGGGCACCTTTTAAATTGAGGTGCCTCTAGGGTTAAATGGGAGTTGACTGCAGCATTCTTGAATTGAAATTTTTGTACTCAAGTCCCTTGACTCCATTTGGGTCTGCTATAGTTAATGATGCCCTTCACTGGTGCTAATTATTATCCCCTGCTAGCAGTGTGTCCTGCAGTGGGGAAGTCCACATAGAAGAATTTAACATGCGCTAGAGTTACTACCCTGAGTCAGAATCTAAAGCTTTGTGAGAGGATTGTGCAGGCAGTTATATGAGACTGATACACCCTCTGTCTTGCTGACGTGAGTAAGTCCTGAAGTGACTCTAGTGACAGTATTCTGAGAGAAGAAAATAAAGAGAGCTTGCCAGAGCATCTGTATTTCCCTTGTGCTTTACAGAAAAGACATATGGATCTTCATAGAAAATTATAACCTCCTTGAACAATATAATAGGTAATTATATTCCTGACGTAGAATTTTTAGCACATTGCATGTAAGGATCCTTGTTTGGTTCTGCAGTTTCTTCTAGAGTGCCCTGTTAAATCTCTTCTTTTCACCCCTCTTAAAAACACAGAACGTTTACATCAGAGAGCTCAGGGTTACACTTTTTGGTCCGAAGAGCCCTCCCTGCATCCACTGCACCGAGTATTGTGGAGGAGCCCCCTCCCCATCACCCTCAGAGGGGCTGCTTCACACAGGCAACTCCAATCCTGCCCGGAGACCGGCATTCCCGGCAGGGAGCCGTGCAGCTGCATTCTCCCAGCACGGAGGCTGAAGCCGTAGGCTCATCCCAGCGGGGCACAAACAGCCCCACACCATCATCTCGGCAGGCAGCATGGAGGGGGCTGCACTGGAAGTGCAGGCAGAGCACTCACGGAATTATTTGCCCCCCTCCAGTCCCCGCTGCTGTGCTTGCACAGTTGATTCTGAAAATTGCTCATGCCTGGGAAAATTTTGTCAGACACGTTTGCCATTTCTCCTCCACACCCTTTACAAAGCATGAAAAGTCATCATTGATGCCTATGCCTTGCGTGAGGATATGTTTTTTTTCAAAGCACTGTATACACATTATCTCATTAAGAAAATACAATTAAGATTGTAAGTACCTGAAACCTCTTCAGCGTTGCTCCATTGTAACCCAAAAATATCACATGTAATTTTAGTGATACTTGCTCACCGATTATTAAAAAAAAAAATGCCCCAAGGCTGAGAAGGTGGATGGCAAATTGCAGCTGCAAATTAATTAAAATAATCAAACAAGTCAGAGGTAACTCCCACAGTAAGAGGGTTGCTTACAAAGGCAATGTTAATAGAGCATTTACCATCAGGGGTTGCTTGGTTCCCTTTTAATAAAATATCTATGATTACCTGATTAGCTGATCATTGTGCAGAGCATTTTGTTCTCAATACAGCCATGAAGCCCAGGAGGAGAGAGGCTTTTATCAGATGGAGCTTGTTTATTTAAAATGTATAATTGAGTTCTCCTTTTTTTATGGAAGCATGATCCAACAGGCTGCTCATCTCCAACTACATATACTGTTTCTCCTCTCTCCAATCTGAGATGAGCCAGTTTTCTGGCACATGCTTTTCTTGGCAAGGTTACCACAATGATCTGGAATAAAGGCAGAACATTGCAATGGGTATGAGAAGCTAAGCTTTAATGTTTAGAAATGGTCACTGTTCATTATGGTATTACACTAATCATATGCCATCATGCTAGAATTATGACAACATGCCACCTGTGGCTCTGCCCCCACACAGTATTAGCGGAGAAATGAACTGGTTTAGTTTGATAATATGTGAGAAAGCCAATATATGGTCCACATTTTTCACTATCACTCACATTTTTAAGGGTGCTTCTTGTGCAGAATGCTGGAACACCAATAAACTTGGAAAATTCAAAGAACACATGAAAACTAGACACCTCATGCATGTAACTGTATATTTATTTCTTTTTAAAGAACACTCCTTAGATGTATTTTCAATATACAAACTTGTTTTCACAGATTTATAATCCACTAAATAGCACAAAATATAATCCAGGTCGTTGGTTTCTCTCATCTGTGTGTGTGCATGCGTGTGTTTGAGTGTGTGTGTGTGTGCGTGCGTGCAGGCACGCATGCTGCTGGTGGTAGTGGTAACCCACCACACATGTTCAAACACAAGCCCGGGCTCCTCCTCCCTTCCCTCTGGAGCAAACCTTGCCCAGGTGGAGACCCTACACTGGAAGACTGTGACTTTCTTGCCCATGAAACCCATTTCAGAAGAGGCCGGGGTGGCGGTGCTCTCTGCCTTGCCGGCAGGGCCACACACCTCCATCCATAGGACAGGACGGAATAGGACAGAACGGGAGCCTCCCCCGAAGCTGGCACAGGTATTGCAGTAGGGAGTGGCCAGCTGTGGAGTTCAAGTGCAAGGAAACGCCTTTTTCTCCTCTCCAAACCCCTCTCTGACACTCCAGGGCACTGCTCCATGACACCTATGCCCTCGGTCAGCCCTCAGGAGCAGGGGACTGCCAGGCTCGGCAGGGCGCCGTGTGTCCAGCCAGCAGGCCAGCTCCTCGCCCAGCCCCAAGCGGCCGTAGGGGCCTTGCCACCCTGCTGCTGGAGGCCAGGGAGTGGGTCAGGATGCTGCTGGGCTCTGCCCTCTGGCAGCCAGCAGTGCCCCGGTCCCGCTCCTGGAAGCCCCAGCATAGCAAACCCTGCTGGTCCCGGTGAGCTACACAGATGGCACCAGTGATGCACATATTTACATGGGGTGGAATGTTTTCCCATAGCTTTTTAAGGAGTATATAGATCAACATGTTCACATAAGACCAAATACTTTTAATATATTTATAACTGTTTTATAAAGCTTTGAAAAAACTCACAATAGCACATTGTTTTACTTTAATGCTTTACGGTACTATCAGTTTAAAATCACAATCAGCACTTAAGTTATAGTCAATCCGGCAAACAAGAGACAAAAAAAATTACAAGAGTTAAGAACTGACTGATACATCTTTTATCTTTTTTTTTTTTAACTAATGCATAAGTGCAGAATAATATAAGATACTCTAGTTTAAATATCTTGTTTTACAATATACATTTTGTTCTAATTACGCAACAGTAAATCCCATGCTTCACATAGAAAAGCAATCCACAACATTAAGAAAAAAATTTACAATTTATGAAACAAAGTAAATAAATATTAGTATTACAGAATCAGAGCTGTACATAAAAGCTGTTCAGTTTTAATCATATAAAAATATGTTTTAGTGCAACCTCACATATATTGATGCTGTTCTGTTTTACATCATTTAGATCCAAGTGTCCAAAAAAGGAAAGAAATTACATTTATTACAAAGCAGATACACAAATTCTAAAATATGTACAAATTACTGCTAAAAAAATGCTTATAAGAATATAAGCAAAGTAAAGAAAAGGCACAAACATCTGTACAATTTAAAAGTACCAGACCCAATAAGAATTTCAAATTTAGTTTTGGTCAGGCTCATGATGACTTGTTACTTTATCTAATTCTTTTGATATAACAAAAGTATATATAATAGCAAACTACTGTAACTTAGAACGGGCATGCTGTAAATTTGAATACTTTTTCTATCTCTAGAAAAAAAAAAAAAGAGGGGTAAATGTATGGGGTGAAAGTCTCCATGCATCTCAGATCAATGCGGCTTGCTCTTCTCAGATGACGGATCTTTCCTTTCCTGTGTGCTTGATGGGGGCTCGCTCCTGCTGTGAAAGCCCAGCTGCTGGACATCCACAAAGCTCTTGCTGTAAAAGGTGGGATGGGCTGGCGCAGTCTGTGATGTACCAAAACTGTCCTGTTCACCACCGTGCAAGTCAGGATGGGTGGCTGAGGCACAGGGCTGGCCCGGCTCAGATCCACTAAAGTGTTTAATGCTAAAATGTGCACTTTCTAAGGGTTTCTGGTGAGGCTCAGAAGGCCTCTGCAGCTGCTCCGCCCCGTGCAGAACGGCTTCTTCTGTGGCGATTCGCAGAGAGGCTATGGCTTTTGTACAAGTCTGTATGTTCTCCTCCTGCTCCCTCTCGGTAGCCACCACACTGTCCTCGGATGTGCTCTGAGCCAGCAACAGCAGCGGCGAGGAGGGGGCGCTGGGGGGAGCGGCGGGGTGCAAGCTGTGCGGAGAGGTACGCTTCTCGTGGGGCTTAGAAATGCTGTGCGGCTCTTTCGTGAGGGCTTCCGCAGATCCTCTCTGCTTCTCCTCAGAGACCTCCCTCTGCAGGGCCAGAGTG
Source organism: Haemorhous mexicanus (assembly GCF_027477595.1). Lineage (NCBI taxonomy): Eukaryota > Metazoa > Chordata > Aves > Passeriformes > Fringillidae > Haemorhous > Haemorhous mexicanus. Next base: position 54,699,899 of record NC_082343.1, read on the forward strand.
GACGGAGAATGTAAACCTGAAAGGGCCACGGGGACTGAATGGACCATCTGGATCCCCCCAATGGGCATCATGGGGATAGGTGCTCGGATCTGTTGCTGGGAGTGTAGTGGAAGATGACTGAAGACGTAGTCGCTCGGACCTTCAGGGAACAGGCTAGACCTGCGGTGCTCCATGCCTCCTTTTTCTCCATATATGTTGAAATAAGGTGCCTGAGACAACCCCCTCCTCTGTAACCAGAAGAAAAAAAAAGAGATGTCAGCACTGCTACTATCAGAATTCTTGTCTGGCTGCCAAACCACCTATCTGTTTTCCTGTCTAACACAACCTCCCATTCACGAAGCACCTTTCATCCAGATGGATCCCAAAGCATTTGGAAAACACCGCTAATTGCACATCCAAGCAACAGAGGAGGTTTTGCTTAGCTCAGCCCTACAGGGCTCATGCCTCTGAGGTGAAAGGCAGTGGCTAGTTAAGAGAGTTCAGCAACACAATGCAGCAATTTAGGTCAGGAAGTGGAGGGTATTATATTCAACTGAAACTTTGAACAGAATTTGGGGTAGATAGATTTTCATTCCCCAGGAGAAACTTGGCCAGGAGATCCATCTTACTCTCTCTTTTGGAAAAGTATGCTGGTATTTAAACTTTATTGCAGAGAAGTACACGTCTGAACATCCCCTGCTCAGCACCACTGCTTGGTGTAACAGGGAATATCTGACAGCATGTATGTATTTACTGCCTTCTGAAAAATCTGCTCTTGAGCCCCACAGAAGGCACTTGCTCCCTGGGAGCTTTACCCAATCCTTGGTGAAAGCAGATGGGTATTTCCATGCAAGTTCAAGTGTCTTTGTGTGATGAAGACACAAATTTTTTTAGTCATTGAGACAATGGAGTACCCCTCTGGCTTATCTGCAGCGTAAACAATAAATAATAACAAAAGCACAGGCATCAGCTGTGAGCAAAAGTGATGATTGTGTCCCAGGGAGACTCACCCACTCATAATGGGATTGAGAAGAATGGGGGATTTTGTGATGGCTAATAAAAGCCAATCTCACAATATTGACATTTTCACTGCCTTCCCATTAGTTCCTGCCTTGAAAGAATAAATAGCTCTATCTCCACTCAGTATTAAATATGCCCTGGGCTTTTGGGTTCCTTTTTATTTTCATTCCTAATTTTTAAAATTTGTTTGCTATCTGATGATTAAGTATCATTTCTTGCTGACCAGAGGAGTAATGATGACAGAAGTGCAGGATGACATTTTCATAATTATATGTGGGATTTGGCCACACATCTCTCAGGGACTCTCATATGAAATTAAATGAATGAAAACACTCATCTCTGCTCTGTAAATTGACCAAACATGGATCAATTGCCCCAGAGCTGTAATGCTACCACAGCCTTGGTGTGGCAGCCCGAGGACTGTGCTGCTAAATACCAATGCATTGAAGTGGCAGCACTTCACTGCTGGGAAATCCTAGCTCTCAAGGCATTGAGCAACCTCTTGATCCCATCCCAGGGAGCTGGTTTAGGGGGCAATTAAAGATTCAGTTTCTGTGCTACCCAAGGGCTCAATCTCACTGTGCTCAGATGCTTTGTCCTGTTTAATATAAATCAATGTCGAGACAGGAAAGGGTGACCCATAATCATCAGAGTCAAACTTCAGAGATATTATTCACAGACTAATCTATGTTGGGAATTTTCCTATTCAGAAAGTGAGACACTTGAGTCTCATAAAAGAGAAACTGTCATAAGAAAGCACAGTGACAGCACATTATATTGCTGAATGGGGAGAACTATACAAAATAAACTGCAACTGCCAAGCCACAGGACAATTCACCTACCCTGTCAGTCCTTCCTATCACTAACTTCACCTCTGCACAGCTGCTTGCCCCCTATTTTTTTCCATGTTTTGTCTGTCAGACAGTTTCTCAGTCACACTGTCCTTTTGGACGTTTCCTACACCATGACATTTATTACTATTACATCTGATGTGAACTTGGGCTAAGGGAAATTGAGCAAAAAAATTAGTAAAACTCATCAAAGAATAAACCTAGTCACACACAAATCTCTAATTGAGAGACACTGGCTTCATGTTTTACCATGCCAGAGTTTCATAAGGAAATAGAGCAAGAGTCTGTCCTTGCTGGATAGAGGTGGCTAACATGACAGAAACTGCTGTGCGCGTCAAGATCTGCAGCATCATCCAATATATGTCTCGTATGCCTGATTTTAACACAGTGACAGTGTGTGCATGTCACTGGATACCTTCCAAGCCTGGCTGGGCACATACTGGATTATTTTTCTCTAGCCCTGGCAGGTAAGCTTGGAAACAGATAACATAAATGGTTACAATCAGTAGGAACTGTTCCTACCTCTTACCCTGCTTTTATTTCCTTTACCAATATTTAGCATTTTCATTCCTACAAGCAGACACACACATTCACAGAGAAAGACTGCCTCTTTTCAACAAGCATCCTGAAAATCTAAAGACTTTCTGCAGTTGACAGGGCAAGTATTAGATCACAGAGCACAGAGCAGGAAGTCATGGCAGCTTTTTGAAGTGCAGTTAGAATGGGCTGTGGCCAGTGCTGTGAGCTGAGCTCTTCTCTTTGTCAGGTGATGGGAATCCAGTTCCTTTCCTATTAATTTTCATTTGTTACAGTTTAGCATATTTCCCTTCAAGTCCAGGTAACATGTAATTTCCCAAGCAATAGTATTCTGTAGCAGCTCCTCACTAAACGCTCTGACCTGGTCACAAAGCTAGACTGCCACATCACACCCCTGAGCAAAGCCATATCCAGCTTCACAAGTCCCCCAGAATGCCTCAGGGATGAGATAGAGTTTACCCTGTATCTGGTACATCACCCAAATCAGGCTGCGAGAGATTAAGAGGAATATCACATTTCAAAGCCAAGCACCCTTCACAGACATCCTCTGGGCAGCCTCAGACCACAGCTTGCAAAAACATGTTGGGTGGAAAACAGTCTCTTGGATTAGCATGTCATAATGTACTTGAGGTTTTTTAAAGTTAAAAACCAGAAAACACTGAACTCTATAGAGAAAATTAGCAACGGAGCACGTTACCACCAATGTGCCTCCTGAAAGACATGATGCCCAAAAAAGTGACTATAACTCTGGGTGGCCCTCACTTTCAGGATCAGCTCAATTTGCAGCCCAACACAGAATGAAACACAGTAGCCCAGATGCACTGGTGAACCTATTTACAGTTTACCTGGAATTCAGAAGTTTCAGGCTCTCTGTACAAGAATGCACTTCACTCAAGATGATAAAGTAGTGAGTGTTTGGGAAGTGATTTAATATCCATGTTCGGGATGATCAAAGGACCTTAAGTCCTATCAACATTTAAGTGGTCACAGAGGTGCCTAATTCCCTTCAGCCCTTCTGAATATATCAAGACAGGCTTCAGACTTCAAAATGAATGAGATGAGCACCAAGATGGCAAAAGAAGCAAAAGCTACTACTGTCTAGAAGCTAAAATAGTTGTGAGAGACCAGGCTGTTCCACTCACAGCAAGGCACCTTCTCAATCTCTTTGTGTCTATCCTGGGACTGGAAGAAGAGGCAAAGGTTCTGGTCTGCACTAGGAAGTAGCAGGGTGTACTAAGGGTTGGGACAAGCAGAAATGGAGTGAAAACTGTTTGTGCTGGATCCCATATTCACCATGCAAGTGTTGTGGGTTTGGAAGGGAAGGTTGCTTCAGTTTAGCCCTATGTGGCCTCTTTGCAGTCACTTGGATGGCCACTCACAGTTCAAGGGCACCTGCTGCCCTCCTGGTGCACATTTTCAGTTTAATTCCATCTGACAACAATCCACGTGACTTACTCCAAGACTGAGCTGAAAAAGTGAGTCAAAACACAAAAAATGTGACAACAGAGACCATCCATGCCTCATCCAAACTAATGCTAAAAGAGATCAGGGCGAACAAATGAAGCCTTCCTACTACTTCTGTTTCTCTCAGGACTGGCAGAAGATGACTTGGAAGAAGAATCTGAGCCCTTTGATAATGGCATCAGCCTACCCAGTAAGGAAAGAAACCTCTGCCATTGACAGAAGATCCCAAATGCATTTAGAGAACAGAAGATATCTGGCATTAAAGACACCAATTTAACTAGTCAAAAAGCCAAGTGTGACCCAGCACACATTACAGACTTAGGCTACTTTAGAAAGAGTATTCTGTTGCAAGAGTGTATCCTGCTATTGCTTGCCAAAGGAGAAAAAAAGTGTGTATTTTCCTGTATTTTTATACAATCTAAAAAAATATTTACTTTCATCATGCTCTTTTCCACTTCCTAAACAAATAATTTTAATTGCTTTCTATGTGGTGCTTTCCATGCCTGAGCACTTTACAAGCCTTTGCACAAGACCAACAAAGTGCATGGACATTCAACAGGAAGCAAGATGAAGTGCAACTAGACCAGCACTGGCCAAAGAGACTGAGCAAATACAACAATTTCAGTTGAGAAGAAAGAAAACTGGCCTCTTGTGAGAACTGCAGGCACTAGAAGCACAAAACTGCCCTTACTCCTGCAAGGACTGGCAATCCAATGCAGCTCTTAAAGTACTTTAAGGATTGTAAGCCAGCATGAGCATCACCAATGCAGCTGCTAATGATGTTCTGGTTTGCTGGATTTCACTACTCTAAAAAAGTGAAAACCAACCTTTATTCCTTTTTCTTCTCTGACAGCTTTCATTTATAGCAAGCTCAGGTGCTATTTGTCTTCCCACATGCTGAGTATAACTTGTTTCACTTAAGCTTGTCTAATGTTTGGCTAAAGTACATTTTCCAGAAAAGCATCAAGAGACAAGGAATGCATCTTTCCTTCCTTGCAGTCATTTTTTTGCAATGGGCAATCATCCTCACTTGTTTTTTTTTTTCATTTAAGTTTGCCCGGGCTCCATTTCCAGTGATGGAAAATGGTTGTAGTGACTCTACTGAAGTCTGGCCTTCTCTCTCAAACACTCAACATGCCATCAAGTTACTGATGCTTTCTGTAAGACAACTGATCTTTTACATTGTATTTTTCACTACCACATGCCTGACTCTACCTCAAAAACAAGGTAAGCATTGGAAGTCCATCTGGCATGGTGGACTTTTCAAAAGAAGGAGTAAGAAGTGCTAAGAGAGTCCTTACAATGTGCTAAAGGCCTTGCTGGAAGGTGTGCATAATGCATAAGAAAAATATTACAGCAAGAACTGTCAGATGGTCAAGGATTACTGTTTTTGCTAGCATCATTACACATCTAAAATCTTTACTACAGGATGCCAGTGTGTATCATGTGGGACATGAGGGACTGGGGCACCCTGCACGTCAGCTGTAGAATCCCATATGATCCCATTCATTTGATACTAAGACATCATGAATAGTTAAACTGGTGACTCTTCACCCACTTGTGCTTCCTCACGTAGTCAGTAGAACTGCTGGTGAGATTTGTACCCTCTCTCAGCTGTGCAGTGATCTCTCCTGTGAGAGTGCAGCAGGGTTTCAGCATGCCCTTTCTCTAGGACCATTTAATCAATCAGTCACCCTCTCCAGTGCTCTCCCAAACAACTTACTAGGTCATGGGGCAATGTCTAAGATGTGGGAGAAGAACCTGTGTTGCTCTCTCCTATAAATACAGCCACTCAAGTGGCAGCTTTCCCTTATACCCCCGAAATGCTGGGAAATCACTTTTGGATCTGCCATGCTGGCAGCATCTCAGCTCTTTTTGGTCCACCCCTGCATCTTTGCCCAGGTGCATCCTTCACTCCCTTCCTGGGAGCAGATAACACATCAGCCTGACTCTACAAAGAAAATCACACCAGAGCTGAGAAATGCTGACTGTATGAGCTCAGGGTTCAATTCTCCTCCTCCACAGAGGAGCACTGCAAAGACTACATGGAGAGCCAAGAAGATTGGGAATGGGGAAGCAGGTAGAAGAGGCCAGCCAGGAGAAGAGCAAGGAGCTCTGAGGTAACCTGAGACTGTCACAGCTTGCCCAGGTTGAAGCCACACACAGGCATGCAGTGAGAGGGCAACCACAACAGCAACATGGTGCGGAAAGCATAGTAAATAAGTAAGTAAATCCACACCTAGCAAGGCCATTCCTTACCTCTGAAGATGTAATCTATTTGTGGAGGGAGTGCTTTGTGAATGCTAGGGCTGGTCAAAAGTGCCAATCTGGCAGTTTCTGAGAGCTGATTTACCAAAAGGGAAGAGCACAGACAGCAGCTGCGCAAATTTTGCATATTTCCACCCAAACGGTTGCGGCACTTTCTGCAGGGCATACAGCTGCCTGCTCCTCTTACACAATAATATCCTTTAAAATCCAGCCACAGATCATGATATTAGTGTGCACTCTGCTTTTTAAAGAGATTCCATTATCTTAGCATTTTTATTCCATTAAGCAATACTCAGTGATAGGAAGAACAGGGCTTTAAGCCTTGATTTTGGCTGGATCTCACCTGAGAGTCGAGGAAGTACAAGATTTCATACAGTGCAGAAGAAAGCCTTACAAACCGTAAGCTTTCTGGACCATTTAAAAATTATACATACATATATATATATATGTGTAATGAATATGGAGGCAGAAAATGCAAACCAGCCTAATTTCACTGAAGTTCATGGAGCTACTCAGGGTTCTACCAAGTGAACACTTGCCCCTTAGGCTGACTCTAGTGCATCTAAATGAATCAGCATCCTGATTTGGTCTCTGTCTATTCCAAATTTCTTGCATTTGTTTTGGGACTTCCCACCAAGACTCAAAGTTTATGCCTTCTTCTTCTACAAAGCTGCAAAGATTTTTGAAATGCTCGAATTCAGTAAGAGCACAGTTTTCAACAAGAGTAATGAAAATATTCTTTCATACTTACTGAATGTCCCACTGGAATAGATTCAGACTGTAAATATTGACCCATGGACAATGCTGGGTTATGGTACAAGCCCCTCCGGGGAGATGCCGCTCTAACGGAGGCCATATATCGCCTCTCTCGCCTGGGAGACAAATCTCTTCGAACAGACGCATCTTTCCCTGGTGACATTGGTCTCCTTGGCGATAGGTGACGCCTTGGGGACACGTCCCGTCTCGGTGATAACTCTCTCCTCAGCACAGCCTCCTTCCGTGGGGAAAGGTGCCTCATGGGTGAAATATCCCGTCGGGGTGACAGATGTCTTCTGGGTGACAAATCCCCTTTTGGCATCAAATACCTCTTTGGTGAGTTATCTCTGTAGGGTGAAGAATCGTAGCCAGGTGACGATTGTCGACTGGAAGGTGAGAGGTCCCTTGGAGAAGAACTGGGATCTAACGAAAGTGTGCAATCCTCATCCATGCTGCTGGGTATGTCCAATCTGTCTTTATCGGGCTCTGAATCCGTACTCTTACTCTGGAAAAACCTCTGATATTCTGTCATTTGTGTGTCGTCACAGGAGTCGCTTGGTGTTATAAGCTGAGTAACCTGAATGCTAGGTAAGGTGACCAAGTAACTGATGAGGGAAGAGTGTCCCACAGAAAGGGAGCCCTCTGGGGAAGCCCCCTGCGATGCCCCAGCCGAGTTCACTGACAGGGAGGAGAACCGAGGGGGCTGCGGGCTGGTGCTTCTTGATCTGGTTTTTGGTGTCGAGTCTCCCTGAGTATCATCAAAATCATCCTCATCTTCATCATCATCATCATTGTCGTCGCCGTCCTCGCCATCCGATTCCTCCGCATCAGAAAACTGGTGCTCTGCTGACAGCCCTGCCAGGCTGCTGCTCTTCTCTGCTTCCTGCTGCATGTCCTCCATATTTTCTGAAACAACCACAGCCAAGTCCAATTGATTAGCACATATCCCACCTCTCACACCACAACCACTCCCTGCCCAGCACACTCAATGCCATCGCTGGATGCTCTTCATCTGGGATGGCTGCATAAAGCCATTCCTCATTGAATAACAACATATTTTTTTCAAAATAATATCTAAAATTCTATACTTGAAATATGAAAGCAAATTTATCCTATACTATCTTGCAACTTCACTATTGGGAACCTTGTATGAGACAGATGACAACAGGTCATATTTTTATTTCTAGTGCCTCTTCATGTAAAAAAGTGTAACCCAGACAACTCAAGAGGATTTTTCTTTTAACTTCCTGGTTATTAAAACGCTAACTCTCAATTAAAAAATGCCCCAGATACTTGTAATATATTTTCCCATGCCCATCACAGTGCTGAAGTGTAGTGAGTCATTTATAGACTCCATACTCTCCATACTTTTCCTGGAATGAGGCCATTAAATGAAATCATTTTGACATACCTGCTTCTTCAGTTTCAGCATCATCTACAGATGTCATTGATACTCCAAGCTCCAAGCATTTTTTCATGTGTGCTTTAGACTTCATATGTTTTGTCAGATTTCCTACAAATCAGAAATTAATGTAATTAACGGAAAACAACAAAGATCACTCTTCAAGTAAAGTTTTGGTATATCTTAACTCCATTATGCTGCAGGTAATGGGTTTTAGGTTTAGAAAACACCACAACAGACAGGGCTGACTCATCAAGACCACTGACCTCAGAGCCTGTTTTAATGAGAGTGGGTTTTTGTATCTTTAGAAAATAAAAAATTTAAATACACTCAGGGCCTGAGACGTACATAGGCATCTCTCCAATTTTTACACATGATATTTAGGCACCCCTACAAAACTCACTTTTGGATGTTATCTGTTCCTGGACTCACTGTTCATAATATGTACAGACTACCTAGACATTGAAGCAAGTCCACAGCACAGCAGCCATTCAGGGCTCATGTTCCCATTTACACAGTGGCACTTTCCAGGTAAGGGCTCTCCCATTTACTTTGCACATCGTTTCCAAATGTTCCATGTATTTGAAGCATTTGGAAGCAAAAGTACCCAACAAAAAAAAAAAAAAAAAAAAAAAAAAAAAAAAAAAAAAAAAAAAAGACAGTTATAGGAGACTTCTTTATGCAAATTTACCATCTAGCTGCAGTCTCTGAACTGAGACGAGCTGTGCTTACAGGACCCACCTGGGATGGGGGAAATTCAGGTTCAACTCATGGATTTAGAATACGGATCTAAACCAGACACAGTAGAGATTTGAAAGCAAATCTCCCATTCCCCTGAGGGAGCAATCTAACACTAGCCTATTGACTTTCTGGAGCGTCTGTCTTGGTCTGTTTTTTCATAGATTAAAAAACTGGGTTGAGATTGGCCCCAAGAGACATTTCAAGACAAAGAATCTTGAGCACAAAGCACAAGCTGGAGAATATCGCTCTAAACCATTTGCCATTTCAGCCTCACTTGCAACACTCAAAAGGGAAAGCATGGCACAAGCAAACTCAACCCACTACCAAGACATAGTGCTTCTTAGCTCAAGGAAAGCCCTCTGGAAATGCACTTATGCTGCTTCTAGGACCCCAACCAATATCTCCAGATGGTGTTGTGGTACATGCCATCTTGGGTCAGAAACACTGCACCCCTCTGCTGGACAGCACAGGTGTGCTTAGAAACTCACAATGCTCTTCTTCTCTGACTTTCAGCTCCAGCTAGTTTAAATAATTCCCTTCTCACTAGGAGTTTCTTGAGTCTGTGCACTGCATGAAAAATCTAACTTGGCCATTGATGCTTCTGGATGGCTAAATGCTCAGATAAACTGAAAACCTAAGTACTTCTGAAAGTTTGTCCCCTACTGCTCTCAGCAAAGTAGCAACAGTAGTTATGAGGCTGACAACTGCTTATAATGCACCAGTTAAACACTTCTTGTACTTCAAAGGCTAACCTAGTCTCTTGCTACTCATGCCCTTTCTGTGCAATAGCAAACCACCTCCTCCATGTTTCTTCTTTGTCAGAAATGCCAGCCACAGCAAGCAATTTCTTCTTTTTTTTTGTTTCCATGCCACCTCTCATTCCTGGAATGTCCTCTCTGAACACAGCTATAAAACCACAATCCTGTCATGTATTTCAAGTCCCTACTCAAGACCCATTCCTCCAGCAAAGTCAAATGTAAGCAATGATATGAGAGCAGCTCACCAGATGGTCTACTGGGACTACAAACAAGCAGCTCCTTGTCTTTGTCTCTACATGCCCATGAATGTTCCCATCTTAAATTAGGCTGATGGGTCTACTACCATCCATCAGCTGTTCTCATCTTTGGCACAGGAAGAACTGTTGGAGTCATGGAAACTATTACAATTCTCAATCCTCAAAACAGCCATGAAGCTGCATGGGGATCTTGGGAGAAATTTCCTTCAGCTTCCTTTCTCCCCCTTTGAGTTAAGTTTCACTGCACTGGGACTAGAATCCATTCTTTTGTCTGCCAAAGGGAAGCTAAGAAACTGAGAATGTAAGGCTCATTTAGGCTGCACTACAAAGAAATAATACCAAGGAAGGGATGGTTTTTTCAAGGAGATGGTTGCATCACGAATCTGAATTCCAAAGAATACCATTATCTGTGACCACAGGGTGACAAATGAAAGCTTTTTTCTGTGCTGATAAATACATGTGAACAGAAGCTATCAGATCTCTATTCATAATTAATGCCACAGTGGATGGACTGGCCCATCTAGGAGACATATATTATTTACAAACTTGAAACTGACCCACTGTAAAGCCTGTGAAGGCATGTATTCCTCAGCAGCTGATGCTCTGCTTCTACATTATGTCATAAGAAATATGTCTCCTGGTAGCATTTAAGTGTTGCTGCAATTAAAATTTGCACCATGCAGCAATGTTGGCAGAGTAAAATTTTTCAGGGTGGTTCTTATGCTACTACATTTTCTCTGCAGACAGAAGGACCGTCCAAGAGCCTCTAGGTTTTAATGAAGCTATCCAAGGAGTATCAGAGTCTTACAAAATCCCTGGATTAACTGAACAGAATAGAACAAACTCTCTTATACAGTCCTGTATATATAAACACAACAATTTAATTCTGAAGAAAATACTCTCCTTGATTGCAATGGGTGATTGAATCCCAGAGGGCAAAATAGCTCCAGAAGTGGCAAGAGCTCAACTGAAAAGGTCAAATACCTTTAGTTTTGAAGGCAAAATTGCACAGCTTGCATACATAAGGCCGGACATCAGTGTGAGTGCGGATATGTTTTTTGAGCATGCTTGGCTTTTTACAGCGAATGCCACATTCTTCACAAATGTACTTTCCTCGGCCACGACCTCTGACATAGACATAATCCTCATTTGATTTATACCTGTTGGAAGAGAGCAAGTATTTAAGTCATACAGATTTTAGGTCTGATACATGTACAAACATCACTTCTAGGCATTTGATCCTCATAATCAATGCAAACTCACAGAAGTCCAAAGGAACTACTGAATTTTCAGTATGGAACTCATAAAGTATTTGGCTTTCAGAGAATGTACTGGTCCCAATGTATTTAAACAACACGAAACCAACAGGCTGCAGTATGAAAACAGTATAAACACCTTGTCAGGAAACCAATGAACAACCATTCCATTGAACAACTCCAAATATAAGCCTACAGGTTGGATTTCAGTTCACTGTAGTCTTGTACAGCACAGACATCTACCACCACTGAAAACAGCATTATTTTGCAGTACAGTTCATTTAACTATTTTAGTGTATTTATCCCTTGGGATCAGATAAATCACATCCTGGAAATGCCCGTTTCTTCCCATTAAGCATGAAGGGAACATGGATGACGAGCAAGGATATATTCATTCACATTACACATGCCTGACATTCCCAAAGATAAATTGCTCCCCAAAGAGACACAGAGTTGATTTCACTCAGGTATGTGATGCTTTAGAAATAAAATGGTACATGTCAAACACAGACACTTCGAAGAAAGCTGTTACTGGAATTTTTCTTATCACAGCGTAGAACCCACACACAGACATAAGCTTTCTTTTTTTTTTTTTTTTGCTGATTACATAGTGTGTAGTTAGAAAATAAATAAGATATGAAAATCTATGTAAAGCTGTACATTGCCTTTATTATCATGCTAAATTGTTAATACTGAAATCTAAAGGAGTCTAGGGAATCTACTCAGGCTGTTCTGGGGTTTGAAGACTGGATTCCTTTGGGGAAGAATTCCATCCTCATTCATTCAAAGTAAAATCCAGGAAGTGCAAGAACTGAGAAATAATATTTCTTCTGCCCTCTGTCCTCCATTGCCCTCATCCTAAGCAGCACAAAGTACTTTCAGTCATTCTGTGGATGCACAACCCACAAAATATTGTTGGTACTGACATTCAGTACTTTAAATAAAAAAGGGACTGTGTGAAAGATTCTGTTAATGTGATGATAACTCTACAGGAAAAAAATGGCAATTTTCGGGTTACAGAGCTGAAACATTTTTCAAGTGTTCTTAGATGAACACTTTCCCATATGTTTAGCTATATCATGGGCAATATAAATTCTGAAGTTAATATTTTAGAAAAACAGTGTCCTGTTCTGAAGTCCATCTTCTCATCTTTTAAACACATTATCTCCCCTTTTAAATGTGGATGCCTAAATTCAGGGTTTTTTCATCTCATTTCCAACAAAGTTGTACTTCTCCCATATCCTTCATTGTCCCTGGCAGCATGGACAAAACTGCAATAGTCTAATGTAATGTAATATTTAGTCATCTCTCTAGCAGGTTTTCTGTACAATATTTTTGGGATCTTGGCTGCCCCATTTCCCAGGTTCTCCTTCATATGCACATGCCAATGACTGCTAGTCATCTCTCTATCCACTACTTCATCAACTTCCTACAAGCTTTTTCCCACAGACAAAAAAAAAAAAAAAAAAAAAAAAAAAGCCCATTATTACGTGAAATACTGCTATTTTATCTTCTCTTCATCTCTCCTTAAAGTCTGATTTTGCTGGGATGGAGTCTACCGTACCACCCCTGATTGATACTGGTAAGATAAATGCTGTGCTATTACATGTGCTTTTTTGTTGCTCCTTCTCGGCTCTTCTTCTGCTTGACCTCATTCCACTGGCTTTTGTCACCTGTCAGATCCCATTGGACACAAAGACAGTGATAAAACATGTGTCTCTTCATCATTCATATAGATGGGTTTTGGCCACAACTGACCTTGACTTTTTAAGTATGCTTCATCATAACAATGACTGTAAGAGAAATGACACACACAAACTTGACATTTAAAGAAGGTCTGGTGCAAAAACTAAAAAGACCAGAAGTCAGAGTCATGGTGATTACCTTTTAGACCTCAGGAATATTCAATCTTACTGCTAACTTGTGTCTCTCTCGAAGCTTTGAGTAATTTCCCCCTTCCTACTATGTAATGTCCATGTAAGGACTTTGGCCGCTGCTGCTCTGAGTTTGACTAGGATGGGACCCTTGAGTTAAAAAGCATTAACAAGTCTCAGAGTCCTGCAACTTCAAAATGTTATTTTATTTGGGTTCTTCTACTAGAGTCTATTACTGATAGATATGGAAGTACAAACATAAGCAAACTGTCAATTCTTTCTGTCAGCTGATAATGTCATTAAACTAGGTGTCAGATGAGCAGGCATGCTTGTCCTGTCCCTTCTTTCTTTGCACACCATTAGCAACTAACCGTACTGCAGCAGGGACTGAACTTGAAATTACTGCTTTTTTTGAGAAATACTGCTTCATATCCCATCAGTCACATCTGCAGTCAGATGATGGAAAGGAGATTTTGTGATTCAGACAATTTCTCTTGAATCAAGCCACCTGCCAGTGGTAACAATGCAGTGTTTAGTTTCTTCCTTCCAAACTCCCTCTGCTATGATGCTTACAAAATGCTCTTGATGGGCTTTCTGCAGTGAGGTGGTGAGGTACTGTGACATCTGGTGGTACTGGCTGACATTTGGACTAGATCTTAGAGGTCTCTTCCAACTGTTGTGATTCCATGATCTACTTTTTGCCTCAATTCTGATTCTGCTCCTTCAGCTTCTTACTCATCCCCAGCCCCAGCTATCTGCTTTTTGCCCAGCTGCCGTATGAATGCTCCACCCCACTGGCACAAGGCAGCTGCAGAGCTCCACTTGCCTGCCAGGTGAACAGGCTTTCACACAAACCAAAAGCAGACAACCACTAATCTTTCTCAGCTAATTACCTTCTTCACACCTATGAAACAAAACCAATCACAAAGCCTAAGGAAACCCATTTCCCATGAAAACCAAAAACCAAAATGAAAATATACTGCTGAAACAAGGTATGACCATTCGTGCTTGTCTGTCCAGGGGAGAAAATGTGACATGAAGACAACAGACATTTGCTATATAGTTCAATGCACCACATGCTGAGAGGAGATGAAGGAGTGCTTGAAGAGAGAACAAAATAGCTCAACAAACAGCCAAGAAGAAGCAAGCATAGAAACCCACCCACATCAAAAACTATCTTTAAGAAGTGATAGACAACAGCTAGCTTTAATTGTGATAGACAATAACTTGAAGAGAAGGAAAAATTCAATAACCAGGACAGAAAGCACTGCTAGACATGACAATAATATCTAAGGTATATTACACATATTTAAAAAATAGCCAAATGAATGTCAAGAATGGAAAGAATGAATCTGTTCTTCCACAAATAATTCTTGTAAAATGTACCATGAAGTTATCATGCATAAGGAAAGAGTTCATCACTGCATCACCTCATTTACTGCAGTTTTGCAGTTTATATCTTTCTATTGAGGAAGTCCCAGTCTATTGCACAGACTATTTGTTCTCCCCACTTCAGAAATTGATGTGCACATCAAGGTTTCTTATGTTTTGTTTTAATCAAACGGTATCTAAACACAACCAAGTATTACTAGGAGACACGTCTAAGTGAAGTGTGAATTACATGATTTTACTCAAATAGTTTCATAAACCTTATTGGTGTAAAGGAAAACTTAAAGTAGCACAATTAACACAAAATTTATTGATGTAAGTATTAGTAGAAGTTTTTTATAGAGGGATCTGCTGCAGCTCACACTCATCTGAATCCTTCTTTAAGTTGCTTTTTTTAACACACTTTTACTCTTCTGACCTCTCATCATGTAGTTTATAGCAAGGCAGACTATCCTGAGCTGGGTTATCCAAATTCAGAAATGGTACATAGTGGGAAGCAATTTTATACTTCAAAGTTGTAGTGAGTTGAAGCACCAGCTCTTTACATTTCTTGTAAACTTAGGCTTACCACTGAATTTGGGTCAATCTTGTAAAGCCAGTCTACTGGCTTAGGTACTAGGACAAGGTACAACTACAGAGAGCAGCCAGGATAGGGGTGTCTGGGCCAGCACACCTATAGAGACCTCCAAAATAACTTTCTCAGTCTTTCAGGCAAGATGTAGGCGTCATTCCTTCAGTGTTGCTGACTACAGAGAAATGGCAATGGTAATTCATGGAGATTATTCAATTGTTGACAAAAACACAACATCAATGAAAGACAAGTGATATTTTAAAGGGTTCAAGCTGACAGGAGAAGGAAATGGATGTATGAATTTCTCACATCTCCCTCCTGACCTATTTAGTTACCCCAATAAAACAGTGCTGTGGGACCATCTGAGTTTGCTAAGACTGAAAACCACATCTTGTTTAGCCATCTGACTATGCACAACTAAAAACTGGCAAACTAATTTCATTGTGTCAGAATTCTGTAATGGAAACTCAAAAGTATCTTCCATTTTAGAGAATACTGCAGACACAAACAAGTGTCTATTTACTTTTCTCTTCTTAAGAAATTTCTTAAGCCTCAAAACAATGTTAATTGGCTTTGCCCTCTTTGTTATTTGTTTCTGTTATCACCTGAGTGATAGATTGCCATAGTAAAATTAAACAATATTTTATCAACCATACAAGACAGATCTATGGATAGCCTTAGATACCATAGATTTCATTGGCATTTTACATTTTATCTGTAAAATCCAACCTCAGTAAATAATGCAATATTACAAGAATAATGCTAAGCACACCTTGTCAACCCATTCAACTGAGTGGAAGTACAGAGTGCCTAAAAATGGAAACACATCCTCATGGAAGTCATTAAATACAAAGAAATGGCACAGAAAATATCAAAATGTTAACAGTTCATCCTTATGAATTAAAGAATTAAAGTAACAATTTTGAGTGAGTGCTCTCACATAGATGGAAAACAATTTTCTTAATAGCAAAGTAGAGCCCAAAGTGAGGATACAAGTACCCTGCGGTGCATTTTAAGACTGACAAATACACAAAAAAGAAGAGACTTGGGAGCTAAAGGACATGGCAAGAATACAGGAGACTGTTCACATTCTAATTCATTCATATTCATTCTCAAATGTCTTTAAAATGACAGGCTGAGCTTTAAATTTCCAGTTATATTTTCTTACCCTCCTTCAAAGATTTTAATTCGTATCGGCTCAGTTTGTTTGGATGTAATGTCTTTATCTCCATGAATGTCTCCTTTTACTCTTTCTTTTATAATATTCCCCACTACTTTCTTTTCAAGCTTGCTGCCAAACAAGAAGAATGGCTCGTGTTTCATCTGTAGAACAAAGTCAAGCAAGGGTGTTACTTCTGGAGCATACAATAAACGCGCACTTCATTTCAAATACTTTTAACATACCAGGTCAAAGCCAAACTCTCATTCTGGTCCAACTCTATATGATGAATTATTCTGTCCCATTTAATTTGACAGAGAATAGAAGAGGAGGCAACATGGACAAATTTTTACGAGTCTTGACAGAAAAGACAATACTGTATCTTTCCTCAGAAAAAAAAAAAAAAGAAAATAGATATGGAAAAGCCTCAGAAGGTAATTTATTGCCATTACAGAATTTTCCCTGGCAGTATTAGCAAATGCTTAACCCGTGAGGAAGAGTCAATATGTAAAAGACATTAAATGGATCTGAAGATCCTTACTCAATTTTATCTTAATTTTTTCTTACAAAACCGCATGTGGATGATTGTGTCTGACACAGTTTATCAGGAAAAACAAAGGTCAAAATAAAAGTAGATAATGTGTCAGGCTCTGACACACATAAATGGAGGGCTTTAAAAGCCTCACTTTTTACATCTGATTTTGAAAATAGAAACAGAGGCAGAGACAGCAGCAGTAGCAGAGCTTGCAGAAGGATAAACTGAGGCTCCAAAGTTGTCTTGGGAAGATGTCACTGGCTGATTTCCCAATAGGGAAACTTCAAAAAAAAAAATTAAGGTTTTATAGTTTACTAGAAATTTCTCACATAAACATATATGAATTTAATTTTATTAAAATTTCTTATTTACCTGAGCAAACTGCTTCCATGCACTTGATGATGTCAGTTTACCAGCTCCAGGTCTGTGCATAGCAGCCAGGGTGTAGATTTCTGTGGTGTTTTTTTGCTTGGACCTTAAAAGTGCTAAAGTGGTCTTTGTACTTAGCCCAGATGGGTTTGGGTTACATGAACTTATACACCACGAAGCATAAACAGAAGCTTTGAGGGTTGGTTGCTGAGTGTAATTGGGTTTTGTATAGTTTAAGAAACACCAGCTCACAGTAGTCGTAGTACGCAGACTTGGGAACTGAAGGATGTGTTGAAAATCTGCTACGTCTGTCAGGAGGATGGTTGAAGCTGTGACTTTCCCAACAGTATTAGATGACATCTGGACTAACATCCCAAGAGGTAATTTTTGATGTTTCAGCTGGTCTTCTGCCTGAATTTCTCCAGGTGGCAATGAAGACCTCTGTGGACTCATGCTCATATCTGAGGCTGTTTCATCCACATCCAACTCTTCTGGTGAGTCTCTTCCTTCAGATGGGCCACTGGACTTCTGTCCCGGGGATGTGGAATCAAAACTGGAAAGTTTCTCTCTGCTCAGTGGGAATGCATCAGCTCCCGCCATGCTGACAGGTGGGAAATCTTGAGATGTTGAGGATGACAGCGATGAAGAGGATGACATGGATGGCAGACTTTCTTTTGGCTCAGTAGCACAGCTCTGCCTTACTAGTTGAGGCTTCTGCATTCTTGGAAAATCTTTCTTTATATCTGAGTTAGTCAACTCAACTGCACTTAGTTCCTCAACTATCTGCCCATACATTTTTTCTTCTTTGACTCGTTTCTGCTGCTTGGTCTCCATGAAGAGGTCCAAGCTGCTGGCAGGGGAAAGCATTCGTTTGCTTCCTCCCAAGGTAGAAGCCATATCAGAAGTGGAAGGCAAACACAAGGGAATTGGTGGCTCCAGTCCAAGCGGAAGTGTCTGCGGCACTTTCCACAAGGGATATTTTTCTAGTCCTCCATGATGACCCAACATCTGAGCTATGTTAAATCCAATTCCTTGCATGGTTGCATTAGTTGCCAAGGTTCTTTGAGAAACTGTCTCATCAACTTTACAGATTACAATTGCAGGACTGTTGCTCTGTCCAAGGATCTGGGAAATGCTTGTGTACATGACACTACCATAAGATGGCACGTGGGTTTGTATCCTGACGGGAACAACTGTTCCTGGCAAAGACTGTACAGATCCATCACTTGGGGAGTCAAAATCTGTCTGAAGATGCTGCTCAGAGGAGGTATCTGTTGGTTTAATGCTATGGTCTGACTGGTACTTAGCAAGAGTATTTTTTGAATACGATCCAGATGTTCCTGAGTAATGCTGGTATGCTTGCTCTTTAGCATGCACATAATCAGCTGCTTTCTTTCCAATAAGCTCAGGTGCGTGTTCCAGGTGATAACTTGGAGGTACGTCTATTTGGAAAGCCTGTTTGACATAAGATTTCTGCAGCTGTTGTACAAATGGATGCTGGAAGTGCAGAGGTTCTGTGCAGGACTGCCACAAGATAGGCTGCTGAGATGGTGGTAAGTGAACCATGCAGACAGCTGGATAGGAGAACTGAAACAAGGTGCTATGAATAGGGGGAAATGGGACTTTTTCCTGATGTGCAAATAGCTGCTGCTGCTCTGATGGATGTTTGTTAGGAATATAAGGTGCTTGTTGGATTAAGGGAGTCCTTAACATTTCCGGGCTGTCTGCAACAAGAGCCTGTTGCTGGGCAAGGTGGGATGAGCTATTACTAAGCTGAGCACAAGAGCCAATAGCCTGTTTTCCAGAGTCATCCACCTGAATGGGCTGAAGTACAGAGGAAGGGGAGTGATGCCAGACAAGCTGGGAAGAGCGAAGACCAATCTGTGAATGTTCCATCTGCTCCTGCTTTATACTTTGTTCTGTGCTCTGATCAGTCTGAGAAATCTCTGGAAAACCACTGAAGGAAGCCTGGCGAACCAAGAAGCATTTCTTCCTTTCTCGGGATGGAGACAATGCCACAGTAGGTGTTCCAGCTGAAGAGGCGTGAGACAGGTTCCCATAATCAAAGGATTTACTTCGGATCTCTGGGATTTCAGCAGCATGAGGACAGGGCATCTGTTCAGATGAGCAGCGTCTCATTTCCCTCTGATGGTGATGCCCAGGGACGGAAAGTGAGTAAGCACCTGCTGGAACTGTTAAAAACTCGGACTGTTTTCCAAATTCATCTTGTTTGGAAGGTGTGATGAACTTCATATTCTCTTCTCTTTCAAAGGACATTGAAAAACTTGAACTGTGGGACAAATTACTTTCTTGGCTAGGGCTGCGAGAGAGACTTGTACCAGTAGACTCAAAGCTGGATTCCCCAGAGGAGTGCTCCATGTCAGCCAGTCTTAAACGCTTCTTTTTGGGTGGCAGCTTTTCAGCTGGAAGTTGAGAAAGGGTTTCACTTCTCTGGGGCCATTGGAATTCTTCAGTGGGTCTCTCCTGCTCTTTACTCTGCACTTCTTTATCTTTTTCAGGCTTATCTGGCTCCTCCGTGACACGAATTTCAGGTACCTGTATGTTGTGCTGGCGAACCAACCTGGGCTGGATATGACACGGCTGAGGCTGCTGGGACGGGGACGGCTTACTGGTGTCAGCATTTTCCATTTGTGGAGCTCGGTCTGGGCTCATCGGGGACTCACAAATCTCACTCTCGCCTGTTTCAGATGGTGAATACATCTTTTCCTGCTGGCATGCAACATGTTCTGTAGATTCAGACCTTTCAAAGGAGTTTGGCCGACTCAATGAGTTTGTGTGCTGAATGACAGAGATGACATTTCCGGGGGGCTTTCTAACCAGTGATTCTGCAGTCTTTTCTTGCTCTGCAGTAAGGGATGAGTCTTCCAAAGAAGCTGCTGGACTTCCAGACTGCAAGTAAGGCCTGCACATTTCAAAACGTTCCGCATGGCAATGGGGAGCATTTTCCAGGCCTTGAAGGGCAAATCCGCTTCTTGGCACTTCCTGAATTTGGGATTTGGGATCAAAGTCCAAAGGTTGAATTCCCCCAGGGGTGCCAGTTGTACTGCTGCAAATCATAGGACTGTCTTCCTCATCTCCAACACTCTCCTCTTTCCTGCGCTTTCTGTTTTCAAAAGTTGTTCCAAGCATGGATGGCACTGACTGAGATTGTCCAAGTGCATCAATAAAAAACTCTCCCCCTTTGTTCATCCCACTTAAGGATGGTGAGTCCCTGTAGTTCTGCTTCTGAGCTTCAAATTCTTCCCACTTTCTGTAGTGCTTTCCACTGGCATCATAGTCATAAAAGGTCTTGTCTCCTTTCTTCTCTTTTAAGGATGGTCCTTTGTCACCTGCTGTCTGTCTGCTCGAAGCAATAATAATATTTTTCCCTTGTCTTCCATGATAATCTGAATCCGAGTGTCCCTCCTGTACAGATGGCAGTTCAAAGGCAGCCTGCCTTCTCAACATTCTTTGGTGGGATATTCCCACTGTCCCGGGATAAAATACGTCATCAGAGCCAGACATCTTCTCATCAAATGAATGGCTTCCTCTCAGAGAAGGGGGAATACTTAGGTTGTTTGCAGAAGAGGTTGGCATGGAGTTACTTCTAATAAGAGGAGAAGAATCTACTGGGGGCTCTAGGAGGACAGGCACATCACCCTGCTGACTGACTTGGTACAAGCTGGATTCACTTTTGATGGATGATGTGGTCTGGGATTGTCTACATTCTGTATTGCTGCCTGGATAAACTTGTGTAGATTTAATAGTGCTCAAATTGTTGGAGTCAATGAGTTCCTCTTTATTTGGAGTCAGGTGAGAAACATGTTCCTCAAGCATCTTGATATCTAATCTGTTATTTAAAAGAGGTGATGGGTCTGTTTTGCCCTTTCTGCCCATTAAACTGTGTTCCTGATTTGTTGTGGCTACAGTTAGTGCTGTTCTTTGATTAATCCTATAGAACTTCCCAAAAATTATTTCTTCGTAAGACTTTGCATTAGTATTTGGTGGGCTAATTTGCTGCTCAGCGCTTTCTGAGCGGGAAAAATAGCCAGAGTCAGTGCTTCCCTTACTGTGTGGGCTCAGGAGGTTTAATGACTGCTCAGAATCTTGTCCTTTTTTCTCTGACAGTCTTAGTGCAAGTCGCTGTTTAACTGTATGAGAGTCATCAGACTTGGTACTTAAGGATGGGGTTTGCAACATATCAGAGCTAATATATGGTGAACTCTCACTGGGTAACTGAATCCCACTTTTAGGGATAATCAAAATGGGGACTTTCATCGGCCCCACCAAGGACTCCTCCATGGAGGAGTGAAAGCCACTCCTGCTAGCAATGTCCAGTGGGAGCTGTGAGACAGGGCTCAGTTTGTCAGACCCTTCCACCAGGAGTGAGGTCTCCTCATCCGTGTCTGTGCTCTGCTCTCCATCTGAATGAATTTCAGCTTCCACATCGATGTAACTGGCATCGAGGTCCAATTTAGAGACTGCTGACTCTGTGAAAGGTACCAACCCTGCCTTAATTGCATGGGCGTGTGACTTCCTGTGTTTGTAGAGGTTGCTTTTCGTCTTGAAGGAGAAACCACAAGGGACACAAGGGTACGGTCGCTCACCAGTGTGAGATCTAATATGCTTTTTAAGTACGCTAGGTTTGGCACAGGCCCGATTACAGTAAGGACAAATGTACTTGCCAGGCTTTTTGGGTTTGTGCTCTTTTTTGTGAGCATCTTCTGATTGTTCTAGAGATTTCTGTGAATATTGGCTGTATGCAGGGTTCAAACTTGAAATCTTCTTCCTGGAGAAACCTCCACTATGGCTATGCATATGAAAAGGAAACAAGTCCTCTGAGGCAACTGATTGCAAGTGGCTAGGAAACTGCCATGGAGGGCCTTCCAAGCTCTGATGTGGCTTTATGTTGTGCAAGAAGCCTTGTGGCAACGAATGCTGTGGAAAGGAAAGTGAATGTTGACATGAGTAAGGGCTTGGACGATGCTGTGGATATTGCTTCTCTGTGACTTGCTGTGCAGCTTCATTTGATGATACCAGTTTCCCAGAACTAAAAAGTTGTGCTGATGCCGTGTTTCCTACTTGCTCGTGATCTATTTGTGGTTGCCGCTGTACTTCTTGACTGCCGAAAGTGCTCATCTTAATAACAGCTGAATGTTCTTGCCTCCATCTACTTGGTACTTTAGCAGTTTCTCCAGACCTTGAGGTAGCTTTTTGCCCTATAGCTGTGTCCCCAGAGTCCATTTTGTTACACAAGGTCTTAAGTGCTAGTTCACTTGAAAGCTGTGCAGACACATGGAGTGTGCCCAAAGCTGTGCTTTTCAAAGTCTTGTTGCTCCCATTTTTCCAGGGCTGTTGCAAGTTTTGCGAGTTCACAGACTTTTCTTTCTCTTTGGAACTTTCCACGCAGTAGTCTATAGGCATTAGATTTGTGTCTGCACACTAATGAGAGTATTACACAGTTCTGTTCATGGCATGAACTTTCCTAAACAGTTTATTATACATTTGCAAAGACTTGTTTTAGCATTTGGACATGTTCCATTGTTATTAAATACTGAGATGCAGAATGATCCAGAGATTGTGATCTCCTAGAGCAAAGTTCTCTTCATCTCTTCCATGGTGACACAGCCATCTGTACAGAAATATAAAATAAAAAAGAAAACAAACCCGCACACACCAGTTAGTACAGCCATACTAAACAACATCGGTGCAGTCAGTGGCACTTCTATTTAGCCTTACATGGAATTACTGAGGGACTTCAGCAAAAGCAACTACATTTCACTAAACTCCCTTTTGTGAGCAGACACAGTAAAGACAGGCTCCAGAGACTGCACACAAGCATAATCACTACTCAATAGCAGCTCTAGGATTGGAAAATAAAGACCTAAACTTTTCAAATTAAACAGTAGTTTTGGAAGGCTTTCAGGGGACAGTTTAAATGCCTGATCTCAAAAAGTCCGCCACATACTTTCAAAGCTTTTTCAGCAAATCACTGCTGCAAATAGAAGCCTAACACTGCGAGTGGGAATTACCTTATCCAGTATTACTCACTTAGGGTTCAGAAATGCACTTGAGTCACCTGGCCTTCCTCTCAAGTCAAAGTAGGTTGATCAGTGAAGAAATCTATCCATATCATAACAGGTCCTTCTGACATAGAGGCTGTCCATGCACAAGGCCCTCCACTATGGAGATGCTTCTTTCTAACTAGTCAGCTTGGGGAATATACTGAATATTGCTAAAAAATTGCTGAAGTGAGGTACTTCTTACCTTAGATCATCTAACTGGTTTTATAAGAAGGTGTTGTTCGCCATTCTAAACTACTTCTAAACAGTCAAAAAAGAGACATCAAAGAAGCATTTCAAACACAGCACTACTGGTACCTTTCCCCATCTCCATCTTCAAATCACTATGTTAAATTCTAGTGAGAATGTCTTGCTAGATGTAAAGGATGTATTGGAGACTTTTGCTTATATGACTTTAGCATTTTAGATTTCACTGTTGAAACAATTCCATGCAGGTATATGTGCATTTTTAATGCTTAAACACAAAAGGTTTCCACAGTTCCATTAAAAAGACCAAAAGCTCAGAGGCATGATTTCCATAGAAAAGTACAGCATTTGAATTTGAAGCAAAATTTTCCTCTCTGTTTTCATGTTATCCAAATACAAAACATTTTCTGGATAAAATAGTGAGAATTATACAGACAGACATGATTTAACTATAGCAAGGAAGAGAGTAAAAAAAATCAGTATTACAGATACTGGAATACTTTTCATTCCTACAGTGGACAAAATGAATTTGGCTTAAAGAAACAATAGCAAAGTGCAGGAAAACACACAGGTAATAGGCATTTCAGGTTTTTATTTCAGTATAAAGTAATTACCTGCATCTTCTAAACATCTAATAGGCATGACTATCTTCAAATTCCCTGTAGGAAAAAAAAAATACAATTATAAGAAAGTTTGGATATTAGGTATAGATGATGATGAAAATATTCTATTCTTTACCATAGAGGTTCTGAAAATTTTGTTTACCCATCCACTAGAAAATTTTTTGTTGTGTCTGAGTAATTACATTTGAAGACTCTAAGCATGAATAGTTTTAAAGGACTTAGGTTTCTAATGTGTAGATGAATAACAGCAAGTCTAAACTAATAAAGTCTCACCTTCCTGAATCAGTGAAAAGAGAGCTGCCAATGCACCTCTTCATTCCTATGCCTTTGTTAAGCCTGGATTATCCTTGAATCCCCTTGGCAAATCCCCTTTCAATGCCTCTCTCCAGCTAATACATTTAGACTCCAGGCCTCTCATTAAATGTTTCAGGGACCAGCACAAACTCCTGGTCAGGGTGTCACCACTCAGGGACAAGAAAATGTAGTGAAACGGGAGTAGGTGTCCAAATTAGTTAACACCTGTGTGATAGTACTACAGAAT
The DNA here is from genome assembly GCF_027477595.1 of Haemorhous mexicanus. Classification (NCBI taxonomy): domain Eukaryota; kingdom Metazoa; phylum Chordata; class Aves; order Passeriformes; family Fringillidae; genus Haemorhous; species Haemorhous mexicanus. The sequence continues at coordinate 54,724,518 of NC_082343.1, forward strand.
ATATGGCTGCTTTCTCAGAGAAGAAACTTACAGAAGAAAATTACAGAATACATGGTTAAAAGACCTCTGTGACTGCCATGATTTGCCACCTCTCTGCCATCACACTGCAGGCTACTCCGTATTGCTGAAAAGACCAGCTCAGAGAAGAGGGAGCATGAGCATCATCTCACTGTCTTACGACCATTTCTCCCACAAAAGGAGGACTCTTCCTTTCAGTTTTCAACAAATCTTTCTTCAAAAGGATTTCTGCTTTTGTTTCAATAAAAAGGATATATGTTCAATTGTGACAACAAAAGCAACAATGGCACCATTTCTTTATTGTTTTTATTTATGCCAAAAGTCAGCGCATCTCTAAAGAACAGATATTTAGAAACAGCTGGAATATTGGCTTCAGAGTAGGGGATACAGACTATTGTAATGATCCTCAATTAGCAACTATCACAATGAAGCTAGAGTACTCATGGTTTTTTTCCATTGAATGACACCAAAAAAATGATAAAAAACTAACAACTATAAAGGAAAAAAATCAATTAAAAATTGAAAAATATTTTTTAGCTCTTTGTAATTAATAACATTTTCCAAGAACAAATGAACATTAGCAAAACCTGATAACTTGACACAAATAGAATCTGTACCATGCCACCTGTTATGAATTAATCATTAGTAGTACAAATAATATATCAGTAGTTAGGCCAGCAATAACTGATGGAATGTTGGTGTAGTCAACTGTTTTTTTTAACTATAGAGAAATCCCCTGCAGTACAAAATAACAGCAAGTTGTCAAATGCAAACCAGAATGCTTTAGATCATAATGACATTTAGCTTTGACGTGCTAATGGCTTCTTTAAATAAGTCTGTTGTCTTATGCTCTAAAATAAAAAAGAAAAATACAATCCAAGTATATTTTTTTTTAATTTTTTTTTTTTTTTTACATTTCCTAATCCACTTCCTCAAATAAAAAGTGTTAGTCCAAATGGAAAAAGAAATCCTTGTGCACGAGTTACATTATACCAGAAGTGGTTACTGCAGAGCAGCTCGGCAGGGGCTCACGAGGAAATAGCAGGTAAGAGGCCCAGCAGTTCCAGCAGCTGAGCTACACTGAATCCCAGGCGGCTAATGATGCCAATATATGAGCACAGATGTAAAGGAAAATGTGTGGCTTGAGAAAGCAGAAACAGGGACAGGAGTGAATGTTCCTCACTGAGAGAGCAAAAAGGTATTTTTCATCTTCAAAGAAAGGCACTCTTCTCCTTATTAGGCAATTTTGCAAATGGTGAAGAAGAAATTTCCAGAAGATGGGAGTATCCTTTCTTTCCATATTCCTTTTACTGAGAGCACCTTTATAGAAGAAATCTGCCAGCCACAGCAATGGCTTTATTTCAGCAAAAGATGATGCTAAAATACATCCAAAACTTTTCTGTTCTGAACTGAGAACTCTGTTACAGAGTTAAAGCCCTTCTTCAGCCCTCCAACTTCAGAACTTTCTATACAATTTTTCAACCTCCACTACGAAACAGGTAGAGACTAATTACAGGGATTATTGATGGCTTAAGTATGGCAAGAGCCACTCTCCTGGGAAAAATAAATCCCTTTCCAGAATGAACATAATTTCTGGTTTGGTTTGAGCTGCCATCCATCCTGTTTCAAAGATGGCTTTAATATTACTTCCCTTGTTCTTTTTCCCCTTCCTAATGGGAGACTGGCCTAACTGGAGTAATATAAGACACTGCAAAGCTAGTTGGCATTGTGTCTGTTTTATCCAGTCAAAATTCTATCTCATCCGGCTGCATCCACAGCCTAGCTTAAACCAAAAACACCCTTCATTTTTCCAAGTGACCAATGTTTCTCCTTCAGAAAAAATTGTAAATACACTTCTAAATATTGCTTTTCTCAAATACATACTATTTGATAGGCAGAAACTCATTATATTTCAAGTACTGCCTATTCAAGGAACTAAGGATGATAAAAGGGCACAATTTTTTTAATACCTTTGGCTCGGCTCAGCTCTGCTGGAGTGAGTAAGGGTAGCCCACCTACCCGGATCAGAAGCTGTATGGGAGTTGCATGGAGCACATTGTTTGACAGGAGCTGCAAAGTCCTTCCTGGCTGGTGGCCAAGCCAGGTTTCCCGGCAGGAATGGGGGCCAAGAGCCAGCTCCCCTAGTCACATTAGCTGTGCTATCTGCCTGCTTCAAAACAGGACATTTCACTTCTATGAAAACTTTGAACATGAGAATATTACTTGGAAGCCAGGAGCTGTATTTATGTCAGATGCACCTACTAAATCAAGACTTTGAAAACTTTCTAGAAAGGAACATTATCCTTTTGCTCCTTTTTTAATGGGAGTGTCTTTGTGAGCTGTATGCAGGGGATGTATATCTGATTGACTGCAGAGCTCCAAGCTTATTCCTTCTTTTCTTTTTTTTTTCCCCAGACCATTAAAATGGTTACACTCAACAGCTTTAAAATAAAATTTGGCAAAATATTACTTTTACTGCTTCTCAATTTGTAGCTCATATTACAGTTCTTGCAAGTGAACAAATTGGAAGCTTATGTCTTCCAGGCTAAATCCTGAGTGCACCATACAGAATAAATATTGACTTTAGCATAAGGACTAAGGGTCAGATCCAGCCTTGTTTTAAATCTTTTCTGTCCAGCTCTGCCAGCACAAAGCTGGCCTAAAACCACAGTAACTGGCCCCTGAAGAATTGTATTCTGCAGGGCAAGTGTTAGCTCAGACAAACTGCAGTGGCTCCTATGAAATCCTTACAATCATGCACAGACTTCTGCCAAGACCCTTATTAGGGAAGTCTAGTTTATGTCTGGGATAAGCCCAGCAGCCTTACTAGAGAGGCCACCTCTGAACTCTTCCCCACCTGCAACTGAGAAGAAAATTGCCTTGGCCTTTCAGGAAGAAAGGCAGCATACTTTCAGCTTGCTGTCCTACAAGTTTCCCTCTGTCCTACTAATGAAATTCCCCAAAGAACTGATCGGTGTTGATATCCTAGTGAAAAATTTAAAAAGACTGAGATCCCTAGTAAAACATGGATTTATAGGTTTCTCCTGTATAGGTAAAGTCATAGGTGGGCTAAGTCTGAAGAAGACCTCTCAACCAGCATCCAGTGTGCACCTCTGAACTGAAGGATTTAACTGGTATGAAGATAGATAAGCATTTGTTCCTCCTTCTTTCCAAGGTTACATCTTCATTCATGGGCTGAGGATGTTATATAGCAACATAACAAAAAGAATGAAGTCCTTGGGGTGTATAGTTTTGGCATTTTACACAAATGAAAAAAAAAGATGACCAACTGACACTTGGCAAAGTCTGAATTACTCGGAATGGGAGCATGCTTGTGCTTTTGCTCCAGTTAGGCAGGAGTTGTAAGACATCATTTTGCACATGCAAATCAAAGAAGGCAGCTCTTTTAAAACAGGTTAGAGATATTTATTTTAATCTACCATTTTCTATGTTATAACTGCTGTTGTTATCTCTTCATATTTGAAGATACTACTCTAATTTGTTGATTTAATTCCACCCCAGATGTTCTGCCTGCCCTCTGGATTTCAGTGCTTTATTGAATGTATTGTCACTCACCAAAATCAGCCAGAGAACCATAGTCTTGGAAAAACTCTGAAATATTTAGATTAATACTTAAGGGTTTGGTTGGATTTTCAGGGGTTTTTGGGTGGGATTTTTTGGGTGGTATTTTGGTGTTTTTTTTTTTTTTTAAGTTTGAGCAGCTGAACTAATTATTACAATATACTTTTTTAAATGTCATTTAGGAGTACCATTCAATACAAACCCAAACACTGCTCAGCAAGTGCACAGCACACAATGATCTAACAAACTGTACTGAGTTTACTTAAGGTCAAGCTCCAGGGCAGGATCTGTTCTCCATTGCTATATTGTGCTCACACGGATTCCCCAAGAAGCCAGGAACTGAGGGCACTCACTGAGAGGATCCAGTTAAAGATACATCAAGGGCAGACTGCACCCTCACTGTGACCAAACAAGTTCAGGCTTTTGCCCTCATGAGGGCACATTTGTGTCCCTGGTAGTTGCTGGTTTTATGGGACGGATGGAAAGATTCTGTGCATGTAAAACTACAAGTGGTGCAAAACCTGGCATTTTCCTTTTTGCAATTATTATTTCAGTGCTTGAGTTGTATCTGGCTTATACTTTGAGAAGTATTCTAGAATCTCAGCCATTGAGAATTGGCATCTAACACATTTTAGACAACTCCAGTAGTATTGAGTATTTAATTAATTTTCTGCTTTTACCAAATTCACCTCAATCCTAATTATTTCATATAATTCAAAATATTACCTGAGACCATTATGAGGGTATGTTGAAGAACATACTTTAAAAGCACAACTAAGAAAACAATCAAGTTGACACCAACTAAGAAAACAATCAGGTAATCAAATCTGTTGTACCCTAACACCTGAATACCTGAACTGTAGGATCTTAGACCTGTTCAGACATTTCATATAAATGTCTATGTGTACTTGCTGGTGATGAAGACCTAGACTCTGAATGTGACCCTACTGAGTCAGAGGTCAGGCACACACTAAGAGAAAAATCAGTCATGAAACAAGAGCCTCCCATTACAAGATTTGACTCAGAGAGATTGAAAGGAGACAAATTATTCCAACAAGAAGAGCCCAATTCTGCTCTACATAAACCTGGTACAAATCTGAAGCAATGAGCTACAAATCCAAGGACAATATTCCAGATTTATTCCTCATAAAAACTAACAGAATCATAACACTTAGGTTTAGGCTTTTACATCCTACATACGAAATGCCTGAAGTTATTTGCCAGAAGGTGAAAATAAACTAATCCAACACCTCTAAGATGTCTACAGAGAGAATTGTAACATATATTGCAAGAAATGCTCAATTACACAGTAGTAAGAAAACATGGGTGATTTTCATTAAGAGATGCTGGTTTGCGTCATAAATGCTTTGAGTACAGCTGCAGCAAAACACTCAGTTTTTGCTATGTTAAATATCTCAAATATAATTTTAAACTGCTGCTTCCTCTAGAAAAACAGCACCGACCAAAAACCTTAACTTCAAATTGAGTGTATTTTAAGAAGCCATATAGGAAGTCGAGAGTAGAAATGCTTTAACACTGACCTTTTAAATATAATGACAAGGATTTCTCACTTAAAAGTATATCACTATTTCCTTTTTCAGCATCATACACAATGTACACATTACTATCAGATGGAAAAAAAATGTGTAAAAAAAGCTTTAATATTGCCAAAGACCAGTTGAACAGTTATTTCCACAGGATGAGTATTAAAAGGAAAAAAAAAGAGAAAAAACTATGCAGGAGCCAAATTAATCTTAAATGCTTCCTTTATAGGTAGGAATTTGAAAACAAATATCAATTCTTCTCCTTGAACAGAAAAAAAACCCTGCTATCAAAGAAATGCCAAAATGGCCAACTAGTCAAACAATCTTGTCAACCAATTAGCAGTTAATTGATCCCTCTGATCCCACTGCTTTTAATGGATCAGGTAAATATTTTGTTTCTGGTTGCCTAATCTTGCTGTGAACCTCAAGAGTCTGACAGAGCATGTCAGATAACACAGAATCTACCTGTTCTGTCTGACTGCCTTCTGACATGGACATCTTGAATCTGTCTCTATACAAAAGCAAAGGATTGGGATTATTCAGATATGAAATTAACAAGAGAACTATATAAACTGCTAATTGTTTCACACTGGTACTTATTTCCTTGGGGAGCAAGTTAAAAAATGAAAACAGTTTAATAAAATACCAATCATTTCCCATGTGGACCTTAAAATGTAATGGCAAAGCAACGGCAGATCTGACGGCAGTACTTCCAGGATTATAAAAATTTCAGAAGGTAACGAAAATACCACAATTGTTTTGCCCTGTCCACCACTCCACTCCCCATTTTCTTTTGAACTGTAGTACACAGTGATTTATAAGAGTGAGAACAGCTCCCATGCAGAGAACAGTCAGAAACCAATGCCCACCAAGGTCCTCTTTAAACACCATTTTGATAGCTGAAACAAGGTTTATATGATGCCTAATCTCATTGGTGCTATCTGCAGAACAATGAGCGTCTCTCAAGGGTGAATTGAGTAGTAAGCAACAGTATTTACTGAATACACCTTAACAATGTACAGAAGTATCCAAAACAGTGCTGAGATACAAATGAGCTCTTAATTCTTGGACTACTCTCTGTCAGCAGAAGCTCAACTTTATCTCACTTTCTTCTGAGCCACAGCAGTTGAACATAAGGATACTGTGCCAAACCACAGAAGTGTCAAATAGTTCCCAATCACCATTTGTAGAATTACTTTTCCCCATGTAGAAAAGAAATGGAGCTTTGGCCCTGCCCAAAAAGGGCTAAAAACTTCTGCAAAGCAAAAGCTCAGATACCAACCAATGATGCCAGGTGATGCCACCTGGATTGCAATGGAAGTCTTGCATTTGGAAGAACTGGTGAAAATTACTGAGATTAAAGAATTTTTTTCTCAATTCAACACAAAGGAGCGTATTAATTGGAAGGGGAAATTTCACACCGAATAAAGCACAGATTAAATAAACTATTAATTTAGCAGCACTTCGTAAGGACAAAGTATATGCAAAAAGCAAGATTCCCAGCAGATGTGGTTTGTGGTCATTTACAGATTTATAAAACATCATCTACAGTAGGAAGGGTAAGAACGTTTTCACTGGAGAGTTGAAACTGTTAAAGTTGTCAGATATAAGAATTTTCCTAACTGAAAGACATGCAAAGGCTGAAATGCCTCATCATTTCCATACAAGGACTGCAAATGGGCAGCCACTGGAGAGAACACAGCTGTACTGGTAAATCTCTGTCAAGATATCATACAGATTTCCCCCAAGTTCTCCCAGGGGAAAAAAAAAAAATTGAGCAAATATTGCAACATTTTTAGGTACAAAGTAATTATTCTTCTCATGCCAAAAGGAAACACTAGGCAAATATCAGGCCTTAGCCTAGCATTTTCACCTCAGAGGGAAAATATAACTGAATTTTCTGGGAAGTGAGGTTTTTTAAGTTAAAAAGTTATACAATCCTAATTATGCAACTGCGGCAGATTTTGTGAACAGTCATGCCTCCTTTCACACCATGTCAGAAGAAACCACTTTCATTTCTCATGAAAATATCAGTGTCTCTCAAACACCTTTTTGAATGAGCAAATGCACTGCCTCAGACTGAAACTCTCACCCTGGGAAGAATTATATATGAAGACATTTATAGTACCTGAGCTTGCATTTGTTTTTCACTCACACCAATTATTACACAACCTTATTTTAAAACCTGTCTTTGTTTACCAAGCTGTGTGGTCATCACATGTCAAAACAAAAAGAGACACATGCTAAACATCAGCAGTATGTTCTTAATATTTTTTTCCACTTTTTGCCCCCAAAGTAGAATGGGTCTTCACAGCAGTTTTATTTCAATCCATCCTGAATACTTTTTAAGAGTTCAGCTGAGATCAGCTATTAAGCCTGAAACCCTAAATATCCCATAGATGTCACAACAGTCACTACTCAGCAGCCAAAATGTTTCATTTTGACTAATGACTCAATACAGACATTTTGGTGTAGCAAATCCAGTCACTGAGCATTGCCTAAACATTCTGATCACTACAGAGGTAATGCAGGATGCATTAATTAGACCGCATATTTAAGAATGCTGCTTTCTTTACAACCCTCAGGATGGCCATCAGAGGAAAAGAATAACAAAAAAACTCTTTAAAATTATTCTGGTCATATTTTACAGTACTTTGTTCTTTTTTACTGTATGAAGCATTGAAAGTCAGTATGTATAACATTCAATTGCATGAAAACACCTCTCAAAAATTCAGCAAACTGTGCATATGCTTTTTGCTGCATTTTGTAGTTATACACGAAATTTCACTCTTTGCACCTAAGTTTCTTTCTACAAAACACAAATCAACTGTGTTTATTAACAATACCATCACTCTCACAAGCAAACACTTCTGAAGAGATGAATGTCTACCAAAATGCCTGAAACTTCATTTAAAACCTCTGTTATTATAGTGCTGTTGCTATTTAAGGCACAGACCAAGCTGATAGCTAAGTTACAGATTTCAACAAGCACAACATAATAAAACCCAAAACATTTTTCAGGAAAGACACTGTTTAGATTTTATTATGAAATTTTACCAGACAAGGTCAGATCAAGGTGCATCACCACAGCACCTTAAAGTTTTATGTACGTGTCCCGCATACAATTAACTTTTGTAACTACTCCAAGGAAACCTGCAATATGAAACCATTGAACACCAAATTACTCCTGTCCATGAGAATCTGAAGTAAGGGCAGCAAAAATCCTAATTTCAGCCACCAGGCAAGAGCTCAACAGGCTCTAAGAGGACACTCTTTCTTGAAGATCCGTCAAAAGGGAAAGCAACTGTAGCTCAGCTTTAAAAAACTCCAGTCAACTTCATAGAGGGTTCTCCTTCTCCTGCATCCTGCCGGGCTCATTCCATCAAGTTTAGTTTTTCTTCTGTTATCAGAGGTGGAAGAGAAATCACCTAACAGTCTGGCCCAAAGGTACTTGCGATACACTAATGACACTAATGACACTTGCACACATCAAACAAAAGAAAGCATCACCAACACGCAACCCAATGTTTTGAGCTGAAAGAGACCTTTAAAGATCAAGTTCAACTCCCAAACATCCCCATGTCTAGCCCTCAACATTCCCTTTATAGACAGGGAAATGATCACATAGAGTCTATGTACAGGCATGCATGTTTGCAAAGCTAGACTTGAACTAATTATTACTGAATGTTCCTTAGGATAGCTCCTAACAATCAGAAATGTTGCATTGCCAGCCAAAAACATATAGGGCTATTTTCCTTAAGACCACATTGCAATGTTTTATCACTCCGACACCTAAGATAAATAATCCACTTAAACGACTTGCTCATTCAATTGAACTCTTCCCCCTATTTTTCCCTTCCTCCCCCACTGTCAAGGTTTGAGGACAGCCTGTTCGCCTGGAGATGGTGAATCACTACAAGCCAGCAGGCCCACTCGGTTCCTCAAAAGTCACAAAAGGTGTAAAAATAGCTCGTACTAATGAAGCAAGTACAGCGTCAGCAGCCAGATGAGCGTGGGTGATCTGATAAGGGTCTGCTGTTGCAAAGGGCAAATTATTAAGAGAATGCTTCTGCCTCTCTCTCTTTTTATTAAGCTTTGTTCTTCCTTTGCTGAAACCAGCCCTCTGCAACGCCTGATAAACGACACCTGACAAGGCTGGCTGTAATTGCCAGTTTCATACCAGTGCAGGAAGTGGTGCCTCTCTACGAGTTGAAGGTACAGTGGAGATGTCACTAAAAAAAACCCCAACAAATAAAGAGAGGCACAAATAAAGCCTAAAAATAGACAGGACTACCCACTGAGTATGACTGTGTGGGTATATTTAGTCTGTCTAACACCAACTTTTCTTGTTAAAAACACAATTTTACCTTTATGCAAAACAGCTTCCTGTTTCTAACTTGAGAAACTTGAGAACACAAGGGGAGTAAAAGTCAGATTTTAAAATCATCCCCTTTTCACTGACACTATAACAAGAGTAAAGGTGAGAAGACCAGGCAAATCTTCCATGTGTCTTTTGCATCCTGACATCCTATAGGCAAATAGTCAGAAACTTTCTATCAAAACATCTCAATAAACAACCCATCAAACTATGGGAATAGATTCAGAGGCAAAACCAGAGCTATACCAGCAAACTCTAACTCTAGGGAGCAGCAGGAGGTGAAGGCAGGGGGCAGGTCCCACGCCCCGGAGCGTGGCTGTGCCCAGCCAGCGGCAGCGGGACACAGCAGCTCTCTCACAGCCTGACCCTGCAAGCCACACCTGCCCTGGGCTGGTGCACAGCCCCTCCCTGACACCAAGGACCTGCCAGGGAGGGAGACATCAGCTACTGCCATTTCAGGCTGCAGCCAAAGGATCACCCCTTGGCCGAGAACAGGAGGGCTTGGCCTACAGCTGGTGCTGGCAAGCCTTGCTTGGGCTGCCCCACAAACCATCACACAGCTCCTCCTGACAAGAGCTCCCGTGGGTTTGACTGCAACAGGATGAGCCACAGCTACACTCAGCTGAGGTGTTCAGAGGTGCTCAGCCAAGTCTCCTTCCAGGGAAACTCCGTGCTCCTGCAGGCCATACGCTTCGCTCCCTGCTTCCCAAAAGGAAGGCAGGGACGGTCCCCCCAGTCCCCCTCAGAACACCTGCAACTATTTAAAGCCTGTGACTGGAATACCACTACTGGAAGCAACACTCGTGCCAAATTCCTAATGCTGACTGGAGCTCTGCATGAGCTGTGCAAGGAAACGGTCTCTCCCATAATTTTGCTTTTTCTATTTGATATCATGACTCTTTTGGCTGACGCGCACAAGGGGGATTTGTTTCCTTATTATGCAGCCTTCCTATGTGCCTCCAAATACCGCTCATCACTTCTACTAGGCTAAACAAAAACACACAGGTTTTTACCAGACTTTTTCGCTCATTTACAACCGGGGAAAAAAGCCCACTGTAACATATTGTCAACATCACATGCAAGATTCAATCCAAATGATTATTCTGAAATTAGAACTTTTATTTTCCTCTGATTTTACCATTAAACAAAAAGTAATTGAAGTTAATAAGATTAAATTTTTAACATTAACTACAGCGGGAAATTGAGACCATGTTCTTTTCTTGATATGCTGCGATTAATTCCCATTGATGCAAGAGCACTCTTTGTGCAGCATCATAGTTTTGTCTTTTCATTCTTTGCCTTAGTGGTAAATTTAATAACTACTGATTTTTTTCACTAGAATAGATAAACATGATGATGTAAGACAAATCAGTTGATGATACTATTCTTCAGACAATTTAATTTTCATCCGAAATGAAGAATAGATGTTATTATATTAGAGGAAATACAGATGTAAAAATAATTATTAGTAGGCTTAGATACTGAAGACCATTTTCTGGGAGTATATTTCCATAAAGTTAATAGGAAACAGAACCACATATTCTCAATCACTTTGGGGGATCTTAAGTTATAAAGTTAAAAGTACACAGCCTTCAGCATAGCTCCCCACTCAGATTTGGAACAGAAATTCTGTTGAAGCAACAGTGATATACTGCCTGTCTTTTTAAGATTGCACCTATTTTAAGAAACGTACAAAGGAGAAGAATAAACTAAGAAAACCGCAGAAAAGTGTATTAAGAAAACATAGCATTTACTATTACATTGTATTTTCTAAAATTTTGTAGAATAGACTGAAATTCCAAAACCAGGAAACAAAATCCACTTTTTTGGTAAGTTCCAGCCACGGGCTTTCTCCTTTGGTCAGTGTTTAAACTATGGGTGCTGGAATCTTCTTGTCCCATATGTAGAATCATGGAATAATTTAGATTGGAAAAGACTGTTAATATCATTGAGCCCAACCATTAACTTAACGCTGTTAAGTCCACCACTAAACCATGTCCCTAAGTGCCACATCCACAAGAGTTTAAATACTTCCAGGAATGGTGACTCCACCACTTCCCTGTTAAAGCAGCCTATTGCCTACACTAGGTTAAAGCACACCATGAGCAAATGGAGGCAGTGGGCACTAGCACAGGACAGGAGGGGAGGCTGAGAGGAGCTACGGGAGGCAGTAAGGAAATATGGCATTAAGTAGAGTCTGCACTATCTCACATCATCCTACATCCTGCTGCAGGTTGCTTTTCCTGCCACAGCCTTCTCCCTCCCGCCCCTGCACGGTGTCATTTTCCCCAGTGTGCACTCCCCTCCCACTCACCAACACATAAGGCACACCATGATTTATGTCACCTCTCCAATCTGGCCCAGTATCGCGAAGGTGCAAGCATAGATGCAGTCTACAAAGGGTAATGCTTTACTGCCAATTGCAGCAGGCAAGTGGCTCATAATGCAATTTTGTCCTCAGGAAGACCTGTAGGAGGTGGGAGCAGGTTGCCACGAGCCTGGTGCCTTCTGTGCACTGACATATGTCCTTGTTGCTGGGCAAAAGGGCACATCCAATTAGGTGTCTTTTATTATTAACGTTCTGCTGTTTCATCTCTTGATCATGTATCCTCCTCTTGGTCCCTCTGCACCCCAGCTTGTGTAACGCACCAACATCTGCAGACACGCTGCTCTACCTGGGAAAGCTCAAGTGGAAATCTGGTGGTGGAGACCAGGTATCTTCCTCTTGTAGACACAAGCAATATCACAGTAACTAGGATCCTCAAGGTAAAAAGATGAGAAATATGAGGTATCTGCCTTGCTGGGAGTAATAATTACAATGTATTATTAACAAAACTCAGGTTTCATCATTAACTTGACTCAGGTTTCAAGAGCTGATCTCACGCTAATGATCCTCCAAATTACATCCAGTCTCTCCTTCAGAATGGAACCAGTACCAGCAAGGAATTTTGCTGGTAACTGTTACACTGAAAAGAAAGCACCGGTAAAAATGAGCTACAAATACCACAATCAAAGAGGTGCAAAAAATTACAGACATTTTTAAGTTGCCCAAACTCAGGGCCACTTCACCACTTGGATCTGATCCTGCCAAAAAGATAGAGACTGTAACTTTGTAACTTAAAAGCAGCTGAGAGGAAAGGGCTCACTGTCAGTGCTTGCTGCATATGGCACAGCTGACCTGACCCTCCTTCTGCAAAGGATTGACTCCACTCCCTTCAAAGATGTCAGTCAAGTCAGAGCTCTTCTCTCGGATCTCAAAACACGGGAGAGGCCACCTACATGTTTGCTATAATGAAGTAGCCAACTGTCTCAGTCACGACCCAACTCTGGCCACAAAAAAACCTTGTTTGATTTTGTTTCTCTCCCAAGCTCATCAGAGGAACAAAGAACTTCAAAAGCATTTTCTCAACCCCTAAGTGAGAGATGAAAATGCGACTTTAATTGTGGATTGGTGAGGTCTCCTTGAGAAAAATAAACCAAATTGCTCAGATGCAACTGCGTAACAGGGAGCCTAATTGCTTTGCCAGCATCAACAAAGAGCTGCTGGTTCATTAGAGCAAGCTGGAGGAGCTCTCTTTGCATCTTCACAAGCTGGGAGTATTTGACTGCAAAATCGCTAAGGATGTTTCATCCAAAATTGAGCTTCTGAGTTCTGATCAGGAAAACTTAAAAGCAAAAAGCCATCACTGAGATATTTTTCTTCACAACTTTCTTCAGGGTAACAATTCATTTTTCTCCTTGATCTGTTCAAGGATGTCAAATCTAATAATAAGATAGGATATGAACTTTTATATTCTGTATATACTGCTTAGAGAAAGAACAGAACTGATGTGAACCAAATTGCAGTTTCACATGACAGCTGGAAGATGCTGGCACTTAGGCTGCTATCCTGAGGTCTAACTGCAACAGGACCTTGCCAGAGAGAGCAAAGGGCAGAGGAAGGCCAGGAAAAAGGCCAGTGGAGGTCAAAGGCACTCACATTTTCTGCTGACTGGTCAAAGCAGATTTGGACAGCAGGCAATCAGGCAGACAGCAAAGGAAGCTTATTTCCATCTTATCCAACAGGGAAATAATTTGCTAAATCACACTAAAGGGGAAGCAGCTAGTGGCAGCTACTGCCATCAAAATGTTCAGGAGCATTCTCTGCCTGGGGCAGTTCTACACTCCTTTTGGGAGACCACACTGTTCTGCTTAAATTTGCCTGTCTACCCGCTCCTCATCATAAAGCTTAGATAAACCACGGCCTTGCTTTATGCTTTTTCCATCGCAACCATCTTTAGACTTAAAACTTGCTGAATGAAAAACACAAACGTAATCTCAGGCACATAACTGCCTCAGCAAGTCTTTTAAGAGCACCTTATTTTCTCCAACTCAAACTCCACATGTGAATAGGTCCACATGCAGGCGCAGACACATCTGCATAAAGAGGTCCGCTTGCCTGAGTGTTTACTAATGAATGCTTGGCAGTCAGAGGGACACCAGAAGCGCATCCAGTTGTTTTTCATTTTTTAAAGAAATTGTTGTTTACATCTCTAGGAACAAAGCATTGATGATGTTGCTTATAAAATGCACCACCCATGGACTCAAATCTGAATCTTTTTTCCCCCTTTTATGCAGTCTGAATCAGCTTGTGGAAAAGTTATTAGAAATATTCCACCAATGAATTGAGAAGTGGATCAAACCAGGACAATGCAAACCTTCAATAAAGCGGAAGATTCCACATGGGGTGCTCTCAGGAAAATCACTCAAATGCAGAACTACCCATTGTGCTGAGGGCTCAGGTAGGTCAGGTCTTTGCATGCTCTGCTTTTCACTCAAGTTGCTCATCAGGAGTGGAAACTAAAATTCTCTTTTCTGACAGGTTATGAATTAAATAACTACAGTTGGTTTCCAGGATCTCTTACCTGCTGCTAGCAATTTCACATAGAAATAATGGAAGTCCTTATAAAGTAAATTATTTCTAGAGGTATCCTTTTAATCACAGACTGCTGAAGATACTTCTTCTCCAGTAGCAGTGAGTCCAGGAAGCGCAGAGCATCTGCCAGCATTGAAAGAAGAGCACATCTAAAACCACAGCTCCAAGCTGTCAAAATACTGCTTGTTGCAGGAACTTCATCTATGCTAACACTCTGCTAGAGCAGTCCAGGTAATAACAGCAATAACAAACAACAAAGAAAAAGTTATAGGCCTGCTAATATAAATGGGGCAGCATTGCTCACAGATATTTTTAAGTCCCAGTGGTGTTGATCCACCCATAGGCAGGTCTGGATTTATAGAAAAGGAAAGAGTTAGCAGATGACTACCCCACAGGAAGTTTCTATTTAAAAAAGTGTCTGCCTTGACTGAAAATCAAGATAACACCTCTGAATTCCCACCTGTCAAACACATTCTGTTTCCTCCTTGGTTTTCTTTTTCTTTCTACAGTGAACTGAACTACTCTATTTTTTTTTTTTTCTGTGATTTTCAGCTAAAGTAGATGTGGAAGGAACTGTGGACAAGCACTGAGGGCATTAAGCCTACAAGAGACTTAGCCTTTGTCCCCCTTGAGAAATCAATACAGTGCCAGCTTGAGTGGACTCTGAATCCAGGTTTTAATTAGACAGAAGGTGAAATCAGTGAAACCTACCTCTTGCTCAAAAATTATTCCTTCCTTAGTATCCCACTGTTCTCCAGAAAAAATGCACTTCTGACCTGTTGGTCGCCTGTTGGTCACCACTTATGCAGGCACAGAATCCAAACTCTGTCCCAGTGTGTCCTCACCATCTGCATGTTGTCTACCTCTCCATCGAGAGCCTCCAATAAAAACTTCCTATAATAGAATTCTCCTGACTCACAGGTAGGAGGGGAGGGAAGCTGACCTCGCTGCAGCATCAAGAGTCTCTGACGCATTTTGGGAGGCTGTGGTTTCAGGTCTGAAAGAATTCAGCCTTGTTTTCAATGAGGTTTCATACAATTAACTTCCAAAATATCACCCTATAGCTCCATGTCCATTTGAAACTTGATATTGTTTAGTGGTTCAACTGAGCACTATTCAGGGCTTTAGGCGTGCGCTTGGTGAATTAGCAGTACTCACCAGCAGAAGAGAGTTTCTCAGAAATGCAGCCACCCAGGCTCCTGACTGGCTCCACCTCTTGTCCACCCACTCCCAGTTTCAGACATTTCACATTCCAAAACTGGAAGTGTCTATGCAACGTAAGGTCAGATTATTGCACAACATGCTCTTTGCCTTCTAAGAGCCACTGCATCTTCAAAAGTACATCTACTCTAACAGCAAAAGAGCTGTTTACAGCAAATTTCTATCTGAGTGGGAGTATTTTCTCCACGAATCTTATAACAAGGACATGACGTGTAAGACTCTTCCCTACATTTGGTAAAATTGTTACTGAGATGCCATTTATTCAATACTTCCACATCAGCATGCCTTCCCCTTTAAGCTGCTTTTTGAGAAATTGGGAATTCATTTTTACACTTCCTTAAAGTATTTCTGTGTTGGATAATTTTAGGACACACTAAACAGAACAATTTCTGCCTATCTTATATTTAGAACCAAGGCCTTTGCAATGCAACCGTGAAATACAACTGATTGTCACAAATGTAGGTTTTGCCAATTGTTTGTTTTCCTGCCAAACAGTGTGAATAATTGCTGTGATCATTCCTTCAGTTAGTCTTCAAATTCTAACAGGTGAATGAAAACTCCAGTTTCAATTATACTTGAAGGAAACCTTCTTTTTTAGTATAGGGGACTACAAGTGAGGCAGACTTTATCGTTTTTCCAAAAGAACAACACACAGGTGGAAATAATGGTGATATATTGTGTTCTTTGAAACTGTGTTCAGTTTTCAGCACTATTAAATCTTTGTTGTTAGCACAGAAGGCCTATTTGGTGTTTCCTTGAATGCCAGCAACTTATGCTGGTATCACCCAAAGGCAACTGTTGACATATTTAAACAAAGAATTAATGACCAGTCCTTATGTGTCCCTTCTTCTTTCTATTCAGATAGGTTATCTTTGTCTTCAGCACCACTGGGGAAGCTAAGCAGTGGGGAAGCAGAGGGGTTTGGGGATGGGAGGGTTCCCAGCACCACCTGGTAAGAATGGGATGCTGGCAGGATAAATGACTAAGGCAGCTCTCAAAAACCCTTCCTGATTTCACAGTCAAACAAGTTCTCCGTAAGCTGTTGCTCCTACCCTCTCAGAAGGAAGAAGGTTCAGATCCAACAGTCAGCATTCAGAAACCTAATTCAGGCTACCCAGCAAAAATTATGAGGTTCTAAACAAACCAGTGACAGAGTAAGGAACTCAAGAGAATCCTATGAGAGGGGCAGAAAAAGGGACAGAGAAGGATGCTTTAGATGTGTGACGGCACCATGCTTTCCTGCAGGTAAAGGAAGCCCAGGATTTCACTCCAAGTCGTTCATTTGGAAGATATGATTGAGAGTCAATTGCCCATCATCCTTCACAGGAAGAGATACCCAAAATGGAGCTAATGGCTTAAAGTTACTTAGCTCCTGTTCAGTCTGTAAGCAAGTAAAAGCTTAGACTGTAATATTTAACCACAGCTCCCATGCCTTTCTGAGAAGCCCAGGTGAGGCTGCCTAAAGGAAAGTCAGACATCAGCCATGCTGCTTCCTATGTGCACCAGGTGAAAAAATCTGCACCTGCTTTCAGGCTCATGTAGATAGCAAGCTTCCTCTGGTGCAGTGGCTGTCACACAGAGCACATTCTGGTACAGCCCATTTCCTCCTGGGGGACATTTTTTTCCCTTGGGGACAACAGGGGCTAGTACTCTGTGTATGCCACCAGTCACGATCGCCAAAACTGCCAGCCGGCCGCCATGCAATATAACCAAAGTTTTAGTGCTGTGACTAGAACTTGCTCCATGTGTCAGTGAGAACAGAATGAAGAATGGATGAGAGACAGCCAGGCAAAGAAAAAGATTCACAGAAATTTGGAGACACAGTACCATAAGAGAACCCAGCACCTACTACAAATATTGGTACTACTCAAACCGCTAGTTTAAAAAATAAAAGTAGTATTCATTCTTTTTTAACATTCATCCATAAGAGGTCACTGTGTGATACGATGAACACCTTGGTGTAAGCAGCATTCTTCTCCCTCCCCATGTGCTCAGCACCAGGTGTCCAGTCACCTCCAGTAATGTCTCAGCCATTACCCAGCTGCCCTCAGTGGGGCCTACCAGGGAAAGAATTAGGACATTAATCTTGATTGTGTGATCTTAGTCAATTTTACAATCACTTAAACATACTTTTTATTCCCCATTAATCTCAAATGGAGTCCAAGAGTTTTAGAACCCCCACAGACATGTTAAATAACCAGTAAAATATACTCAAAATTTTGGGAAACTGAGTTTAAACAGCAAAGATATAGGCCCACAAATGAATGAGGCTCCTCTGGTTTCCCAGGGTTTGGGGCCTCTATTTTAGAATTTGTTTCACTTTGACATTGTTTTTTCGTAGTGAGTAGACTTTTTCACACAAGTGACTGCAACCCAGGGTGGGACACAAAGACTGTCAAGGTGATCTGCCCACAGGAACTTCTTAAGCATAAAATTTTTGTACTGCCATTCATAATGAGATGAGAAACATAACAGGCAACTTAACGGCAACTGAAACCATTTTAGCTCAGATCAGCTAAACAAAGGTCTTCTTCATGGAGTAAAGTGACTTAAAGGGAAGTATTTAATTCAGAGATTTCCATGGGAAAACAAAAAAATAAAAATAGCAATATGGAAATTTTCCAGTGGAAAACTTGTTCTTGTGGAAATTCCGCTTTCAATTGACAAATTGTTTTTATGGGAAATTCCTAAGCAGCTGTAGGCACAGCTCTCATGCTGAGAAGTTTAAAAGCAGCTCATGTTTGACCCAGCACCCTCAGATTTCCCACATCAGATAAACTGCAAAAGCAAAGCCCTCATTTTTCCCTTACTCCCGAGCACACCCTGCAGCACTCAAGCAGTGTCACTGAAGACGTGAGAGCATACTCACTGCCGTGGCAGCATGCAGGTGGTTATAGATAGGGTGCTTGCAGGACTAACCTTTTAATGTCCCAAATCAAGACAAACTAACAAGAACCTCTTATAGTAGCTGTCTTTAATGCTCTGGTAACTCTGATACTGGTAAAGCTGTCACTGACTACTCCAGCAACAGGATTACCTGCACTAAGGATTGCAGGCTTGGGAGAATCTAAAATGAAGCTTCTCACAGTGAACTCCAGCAGGGAGAGAGAAGTTGGTGCTGACTTTTATGTGCTTATGCGAACAGTCACAAATCATGGATACAAGTCTGTCATTATTAACTGTTTTACACTGGCTTAAACCTGCCAGTAAGAACTATACACTCTAGAGCTACCATTACAGAGAGCAAGACAAACATTTTTAGCAAGCTTGCTAAGGGTCTTTTAAATTTGCACTGGAGCATTGAGTAAGCGTCACCTTTACAGAATGATATTAGGAAAGCATAAACCATTCATTATAATGTATCTTCTATCTACCACTTTAGCATGAATCATCACACCGTGTAAACAGGCTAGAAATCATATTTATGGTAGGGCTCAAAGTATCTCAGAAAGTCAGAGGAAGAAAAAAGCTACTACAGGAGGCAGGCATGTACAAAACCTCACAGTCAAGAAAGGTACTAGAAAGGAACTGAGCGCCTAAATCATTCACCTAAACATTTGCAGTGATTTACAGTGTTTCTGTACCAGACCTGGACACTTCACACTAATGCATTTTTCACACAAAATACAATTTAGAATCCTTTGAGTAAAAAAGTTTATTCTACTGGCTGTATGGGACTGGATCTTGTAATTTATTCTCAAGAGTGAAACCGTCTCTTTTCCAATCACCTTCTGCCCCATACAGCCTATTCAAGTTCAGAGAGGATCCAGCACACCCCAAACTGAGTTGGGCTGGAAGAACTCAAGCGCAGCTGAGCTTTGGCAGCAGGAATCCCAAGGTGCCATTGGAGGAGGCTTTTGGCAGGTGGCTGCCTGCCAGGGGCTGCGGGCTACAAGGTGAAGGAGTGGGCAAAGGCCACTGCTCAGCTGCTATAGTGACCTTCAGCTATGCTGATCTGCCACAGGAATGCACCCTCTGGCCATGCTCGTGTTTCCACATGCTTTCTTGGCTACCTGCAACACCGCATACACACGCATTACACTGAGCTGGCACACACAGCCCATGTCCGTACTGCACACAGGCCAGTGAGTTCCCCTCCAGCTGCACCACTGCTCTGCACTCATGCAGCACAGCAACCAGATGTGCTCACCAAGGCCCGCTGGTGAGCTGCATGCATGGTGAGCATGCAAGGCCTGCTGCATGGCTATGACATCCAGACACCCCGAGGCTGAATTGCAAGTAACTTGAATTTCAGAGATGGCCAAAAAGATCCTGTGTCTCTCCCCCTGAAGGAATTTGTCTTTTTTGATGTCACAGTAATAAAATTGCAATGAAAGCCTTATTAATGCAAGCTTTGTTACGGAAGCGACAAGAAGGGCATTTATTTTCAGAGCCAGACACTCGAAGGAATACCCCACATGGTAGATAGCGTAAGTATCCCGTATTTCCAGCATGTAACAGAGCTACTTCTACTACACTGAAGCACATGTGATAAGAGAAGAGGGCCCGGGCCCTTCTCCATATTCTCTGCATACCTGTTACTATCACACAGCTGCTCTCAAGTCTACAGTTTCCTGTGCAGTACAAACTGCATACCACTTCCCCTACGGAAAAAAAAGGCCTTGCTTGTTCTTAATTGACGATGGAAATACTGTCATATTTTCCACTAGCCAAGCTCGAAACCATTACTGAACAAACCTTCATTAATTTTTCCACAACATTTTGCAGAAATGTCAGGAAACAGCTGCACCAGAATGATTAACTGTCCTTATCACTAAGGCTTCATTGGCCAACTTCAAACTATATAGGTTTTCTTCTTTCAAATTCTACATTTAGTGGTATTTTTTGCTATTCTTCAGTTGACTGTTTCAGTACA
This sequence comes from Haemorhous mexicanus, assembly GCF_027477595.1. Taxonomy (NCBI): domain Eukaryota; kingdom Metazoa; phylum Chordata; class Aves; order Passeriformes; family Fringillidae; genus Haemorhous; species Haemorhous mexicanus. Next base: position 54,745,052 of record NC_082343.1, read on the forward strand.
ACACTTTCTCTTCAAAAGTATCTGACTGCACAGGTTCAGTGGCAGACAGACATTTTACGACCAGTGGAAGAATTTGTACAGTTTGGAGCGGCATACTTCTAGGAAAAGATTGCTTCCTGCAGATTGCTCAGCTGTGTCTTTCTTGGATCAAATTCAATGAAATTCACAACTTGCAGTCAGATTGTATTTGCCAGTCAGGCTGAATTCATTACACTGACATAAACTTCTCTTGCTGCATTTTCTTGTTCCTGTCTTTTTCTGTCCTCCTCTTTTCCCTGTCCCTTCTCTCTCCCCACACTCTCTTTCTCACCTCTTCTTTGAGCTATACCATGTGTCAAAACTTATCATACAATGCCCTGTACATTTTCTGGCAAAAACAAGTGGAACAGTACACAACACCATCCCAAACATGCAAACGCTGAGATGCTAGAAGGCTTAGTACCAAATGAAAGTGCAGCCATCTGGAGGTAACTGCTAGTGTGGATCTGAGCTTCCCAACTGTCTGAAACTTTGCAGTCTCAGAACTTTTTAGCAAAGTGTCAGGGAGCAAGAGACTCCACTCACACAGATTTGCACAGGATACTGAACTGTAGATTTTCAAAAATGTAAATTCTTCAAATTTTGTTTATAACACAGCCAGGTTCATAGGATTACTTTTAAAGACTGACATTGCAGTATAGCATCCTGCTTATATTTTGAAATTACTTAGGGTTACTACAGAATGGTATGTAACAATAATTCTACACATATGTCACTGGCAGATTTAAAATTGCAGTTGTTCCCTCCATGTCTTAATTGAAGGTGCAAGCCTCAAATCTATAACCTTAAGATATGTTTAGACAGAGGGAAATACAGATGCAAATAGGTATATACACATCTAGGAAGTTAAATAAAATTAATGCCATCAATTGGGGGGGGTTCAGTGATTGAAGTGTTCATGCTGTTATGACCCCCTATCCCCTAGCAAAAAGTAGGGTACTTGCAGGATTATAAAGAAATGAAACATACAGAGGTTTTTCTAGGTCTTATAAAGAATCCATTTGCATGTCTTGCTTTTTAAAAGTATCTCTCGCACAGCAGTGTGCATTGCAGCACACCATCCCCACACAGCTCTGCTCAGGGAGAGCCAGCCACTGACGCCCCCACCCCGTGCTGGGTTAACTCCTGAGCTCCTGCATGGCCTTCTGCAGGTATATGGACACCCGGGAGCCCCTGGGCCAGGATGCCTAGCACAGAATGTTGGCCTTGTTATTTAACTGGTGCAGAAAGCAGCTGTGTTTTTAAATTACTCTACCAAGATATCTGCTTAGATGGCAGAAATTGCACTACACTATATTCTGCTTAAAATACGCATGAATATATATGGGTTCTATTTACGAGATATGAAACACTGCCAAAAGTACGCAGGTTCTTTAAGGATTCGGTTTTATAATAGGCAACCAAATTTCTCCTTCAGAATATCCTTATCTGTCTCCTCTCTAGCTCGAAAGCAGCAGCTCGCGGTGCCAGAGCGTTTCAAGGACCGTGTCCTTCCAACCGGCGGGATGTCAGCGCACTGCCGGCTGCGGCTGCACGGGCCACATGTTGTGTGGGGGGGGAGGGAATGTAGCTGTTAGATTTCATTAAGCAAGCGCTGATTTGTATGGCTCTGGGGGTTGGTTCCGGTTTTTTGGGGGTGGGGACGCTCTGCAACGAAGACAAACGCCGCCCCGCCGGCGGCGGCGGGGTGTGAAGGGTGGCGGAGCTGCCCGCGGGCCGGGGCCGGGCCTTGTCCTGCCACAGCCCGCCCGCCCCCGCCGGGGCCCCGCGGCCTCGCCAGCGCGGCCTGCCGTACCCGGCAGCTGTGAGGCTGGAGAGCGCTCTGCCCGCTTCTGCCTCCTCCGGACCTTCTCGTGTCCCATCCCCCCCACCCCGGCACAGGCTGTCAGGGAACTGACGCATGGATTTGCTGTCCAGCCGCCCTGCTCGGCCGCCTCCGGGACGGGAAAGAAGAAATGTGGTTTGCCCCTCTCTGGATTCTAGCGGGACCAGAAGCAGATGCTCTCACTTTACCCGAGTTTGCACATCTTGAGCGTAAACCTACAGGAAGATTCAGCCTCGCTCTCTTCACACTGTCAGCAATGAGCAGCAGGATCTAGGGGCAATGTCACAACAAAGAGAGTCCTTGAACTTGCTTCACCCTTTGCATAGTCATTTATATTTGGGCAAAGTGGATAACAGCTCCTTTAGCACCAGCGTAGTGGTATTTTATGCTCGCTCGGCATTCACTTTACCCAGGTATAAATAGCAAAAGGTTTCAGGCGGTAGAGAATCAGGACCAGTATCTTCAAAGGATTCCTAGCCAAAATTAAGCAGCTAGTCCTCCACATCACAGCTTGCAATCTTGCTCAGCTGCAGGAAACATTCCCTGAAGGATGCCTGAGACTGCTGGTTTGGCAGCATTGCATGCTCTGGTCCCTGGAGAAAATGTGCCTTCCTATCACCCCGTGCCCAGAGGTGGAATCGGACTGCAAGCTTTCACCTGTAAAGTAGGCAGTAATAGGGTTCCATTTCTTCATGGGAAAGCTCATGCAGTGTATTTACCACCCTACCAGTATTAAGTGCTTGCCTTAATATCCTTAGCACATGAGGTAGTGGTACATATCATCATAGTTACAATAACTAAGCTGGTTTGAGCTACGTTAATTGAGAGCCTCTATTCTAAAATTTAATTGTTCCAAACAAAAAGTGAAGTGTGCTGTTATTTGGCTGACACATTACCGGGGAGAGTTCTCAGTGTACAAGAGCCACAGCAAAAAGGGCCCAATGCACACAAGTGCCATTAAGTTACATGCTAACAAAACCGGAAAGCTCTATGCTAAAACCCCATTTCAGAGCATGGCCGCCATACTCTTGTGTGCCAAAGTTCTCTGTTTTCCACTTAAATCCTGCCTGGTGAGTCAGGACATGGCTAGGTTTCCATACTCCATCAGTGTTCCATTACTCCTCCTTATAAATTTCACACGCTGTTAATGCTTTCCAAACTGGCAACACAGCTCAGGGGTGCATGAGGACAGTTTATTTTCCTGCTGAACTTTAAACAGAAATTCCACAGGACCTCTGGCAGGGGTAACAGCCCTGCTGACAGCCATCAGTTCACACCCTCTCGCCCACCCAATTCTGATCCCGGCTGCACAGAAACATCTCGGCTGCTCTCAGAGACTGCAGGGGGGAAAGAGAGCAATGCAGATACCCACGACTCCCATTGAAGGGACCTTCAGAGGGATCCATAAGAAGAGATATCCCATATAGCACCATCTTGGACTGCAGAATATTTGGGATCAGTTGCAGGGTTGAGCAAAGGTTCAAGGCATTGCCCTTCTCAATTTAACCCCTTCTTTCACTGAATTCATATATAGAATGAAACATAGGTGCAACACTATTTACATAATCCTGAAAAATCTGGTGGGGTTTTCTCAAAATATGTTCTGTATTTTCTTTACACCTTCTCCTGTGCTCATGATATCACATGAGAATCTTCAGGGTCTTCCTTATATGCCTAGCTTCTATGGCTGGAGATAAATATTGGATAATTAAAAAAAAAAAAAAAGAAACTCAATGACAGAGATCAAACCTTCCTTAACCTTTCACACTTTCAAGCTTGTCTTATCAAACTCTAAGGGCTAACAATTCTTTGACCATCAAGGATGTGCCTGCACAGAGAAGATGAGAGAAGAGGAGCTTCTCAGTGCTTCAGGTCTCCTATAGCAAGAAAAGAACAAGAAAAAACTGTGCCTGTACTGCACACAGGCACAGTTTTTGAGACTGTGAATATGAAAACTTCCCATCTTGGGACTACCAACCCTAATAAACATGGTGCTGCAATAAGTAGCTGAAAATGGACCTTTTCTTGACAAGATAAATTGTCTTCTGAACTATCTGATGCCACAGTAAGACCTCTGTTGGGGATCCACTAACTTTAAGCTTGGGTGTTATTGCATACAACAACATTAGCCCTTTTATAACTGCAGTTTCTACATGCCCAAGTGTTCAAGACCTAGAGGAAAAATGAAACCTTGAACAGTACTGTCTGTTGTGCTTGAAATGGCAAGATTATCAAGCATAAATCACCAACTTATATTTTAGGACAAAGTAAATAAAAAACCCCAGACATTTCAGATATAAAAACCTCACCCACCATATCTTCTTGTATTTTTACAAGCACACTTTTCTGCTTGTTTAGTTCAAGAAGTGGAGTCCCTGGATATTTGATACAAGAATTGCATAGGAGAAGGGAAAGTGGAAAACCAAATATGTGGACAAAGCAAAGACATCACTTCCAAATTAACAAAAACCTGCACCAAAACAGACATGTCTCTAATTTTGGCAAAAGCTGCTTTCAGTTGTAACAAAAGGACATATAATGAGGAGTTAAATGTAGGTAACTTCCACATGAAGCCTTTTCAGAATTAAAAACTGTGCTTTCAGACCCACTCCCTCCTCTCTGCAAAACCACCCTTCCTTTGCTCTCCTACCTGGCTGCTCCCATCAAAGGTGCAAGTGAGTAATGGTTCCAGTCAAAGCAATTTGGTTCACCACTCCAGCAAATGTGGCTGTTTTCTCTCTCTTCCACCTATTTGGAAAACAAATATTAAAGATTTTTAAAGACTGTGATCAATTCAGCCTGCTGTTTGATTTTATAACCTGACTGACTGTATGGTGTTGGCTACATCAATACATGTAAGAACTTCAGAGATTGTCACAGTCCTTGCTGCCTTCAGAGCAATGTGGCACGGGCAATCAGTAGCTCTCCTCTGGTTTCCAACTTTGCTGTAGGTTAGAATACACATCAACTAATGCATGTCAAAGTGAAAACAATAGACACACAAGGCCAGTAGGTGCATACAATGGCGTATTTTCAAACATGATATATACAAAAAGCAAGGTAAGCACAAACCATGAATTGTCTTTGTAGTATCTTTACATTTAGGCCTTGTCATTCCAAGTGTTCTGCCTAATTTCTGTCCAATTTTGAAAACATCATGCCCAAATCCTAATTTTAGAGCACATAATTTTTAATTAAATGCAAATACTTTCCTGTTATTGAAGCAGAACAATGTGATTATCTTTCATCCTGCTTCTTTCCTATTTAGCACTGCGCTTTTAAAATGAGATCACCTCTAGGAATTCCCTTTTCCATATGATGCTAGTATGTTTTAGAAAGTAAGTTATTAGCATACACTGTGAAAAACAGTCATAATCCTTACATTTCTCCTTACGTGTGACAGCACTCTGGGAAAGACCACAAAGAAAGCACTTTCTGCATACAAAAGACCTGCTGTAGGCATGTGTGCAGGAGTGTATGTGCATCCAAGGCACAGAGCACCGGGAGATATGTTCATTAATGTGTTAGACACATTAGTCAGCCACAGGCTGCTTTGCTTACACCTTGCAGGGAGTGAGTTATTGAATACCCCTAACTGGGGCATACAGACAAGGCACCAGGAACTGGAGACTCAGATCTAATTTGTACACAGCAGAGCTGACTGAAATGCCCACCTTGTTAATGCCCAGGCAACAAACCTTCAGTGATCTTGTATTCAGTGAACAACATACTCCAACGGGCCTGGCTGTTCTGATTTTGCAAAGACTGATGTGAACACACAGACAACCACAGCATGCATTTTGCTCAAGGCACTTTCTTTCAGGCTTCCCTGCATCCCTGAATACCCACATGTGAGATCCCAGGCAATGTGATGGGTAGGCAACAAGTGTGAGTGTCCCAGATGGATGTGCTTCTGCACAGGGCAGCACCCCAGGGATGCACAGGGTCCCAGCAAGAAGTGCAGCTCTTGTCACCCCTTCTCCTGCTCTTTTGCCCTGGCTGTGTCACTGGGCTCTGGCTGGCTACAGTCTCAGGTGATCAAGTCACCACAGCATATACTCAGTACATGCTTAAGGCCTTAGACGTCATGGTAGAGGAGCATGTCAGAGGATTTGGACAGGAAAATCTCAAACTTAGCCCACCTAATTTGCAGATTTGTGCCCGTGGCCTGACTATACCATACCCTGAAGCCAAAGCAAACTTCCCTCTGCTTCCAGCAGGGAACCTGTCCTCTGTGGGGTGGGCAACACATGGTGCTTCCACTCCTAGCAGAGCACAGATGTGAACCAGTGCAAACAGGGGGCCAAAAGCTGAAAGGTAAAGCAGGCCTGGAACTGGCTGGCAATAAAATGGACACGCTTATGCTGTTTTTTCCCTGCAATGTTTGCTACCAGCAACAAAAACAAATAGTAAATGATAATGTGTTATTGACCAGCAATATCAACAGCAGTCTGTACAGGCATCTGAGTATATAAAATAACAAACACATGCTCTGGCTGCAGCCCCTGGCACTTTATCACACCAATCTACAGCTTTCTAGGAAATGATCTGGGTGTGAAGCCAGGAACCATTTTTGAACCTTTGAACAGACAGGGCCTAATATGGTTTTAATCTGTTGGTGAAACCTTGGCACTACTCAAGGGCAAAACTCTGTACTTAGCAGGGCCAATACTTCAATCGCTACTTTTACAATTGACCTGAAAAATGTCCCACGCAAAAAAGCAAAATAAAGCAATAAAGAAGTCATGAGTCCTTATTCTCCCATCCTTCAGTAGGATCTAGGAGTAGTCTGGATTGTGGCCTCCTTCCCCCAGTGTGGCATGGATACCTTCCAGCCCTAAAGCAGATCTCCTTGTACTTTCACAGGCTGAAGTGGTTTTAGTGCTGCTGGCTACACTTGCACAGTTATTTCTAATTAATATGCATCATGAACTTGTTTATCCTATCTGCAACATAAAGACAAGGGGTTTTATTCTCATTTATACTCAGTCCTCTCTATGGCACCCTGGCAGAAGCAGAGGAGACTTTCAAGAAAAGAGAATAAAGCCATAAGTAAAAGATGTCATTTATAGAACAAAATCACACTTCTGCTGCTCCAGCTTCATAGAGAGGGTTTAAATTGAAATCCATGAGGAACACTATATTCCATTTTGCCCTAACTTACTTTAGCTCAAAACTGATGGGATCCAATGTCTTCCCTCTTGCTATGGTAACCTCACCGTCTTCAACATGGTTCCTCAAAGAATGCTCTAGCATCTGATCCATTCATTCAGGCTGGATCAGTTTCTGAGTATTTAAGAAACTTAATCATTACTTACAAGGAGGAAAATATTCTCCAAACCAAGACCTGGTTAAGGACAGCAGGGTTTTGTCCTACAGTACTAGCGCATCTCTTTACTAACTCAGCATCTCATAACAGCACTGGTTCTAGCAAAGAGGACATGGTCTGAAGGAACAGCCACTCTGCAGAGTCTCTAACAAGCCCAGATAACTCATGTGTCCACAAACAGGATTTTGCTGCCTAACTAAAGCTCAAGAGTTGTTGTTTGGACTGTAAAACCAGGAACTTTTGTTTTTATCACCACATTAGTAAAAATTTGAGCGATCCTTCGTTCCTTTGCTGCAGAAGAAAACGAGCATGCCCTCCAATGCCTGCCCACCAAAGACAGCAATGCAATCACCACTGCTGAGCATTTTCTAGTGTTTATAAATTGTTAGGTCTCTTCTTACAACTAACAAATTATTGGGCAAAAGCAAATTACTTCAAGTTGCATCAAAGGAGGTTTAGATTGGATATTAGGAAAAAACTTCTCTGCAGAAAGAGTTGTCAAGCCTTGAAACAGGCTGCCCAGGGCAGTGGTTGAGTCACCATCCCTAGAGGTATTTAAAAGATGTGCAGATGTGGCATTTGGGGACGAGGCTTAGTCATGGAGTTGGCAGAGGTGAGTTAACAGCTGGACTTCCAACCTAAACGATTCTGTGATTCTGTTTGGTCACACCTGGTCATGACTCTCCTAATCTCTTCTGCAGTTGTTTGACAGCTGTTGGGACTATGAATAGACAAGCTCATCAAAAGGGAAATGAGAGTTTGAAAATCACAGCATGTCTTACTGTTCGGAAGAGCTTTTTCAGTTTGAACTTTGCCTCTCAAACACTCTGGGAATAGCCTTTTACACAGGACCTGGAAACACAGACAGAGGTGCTCTGATAAGGACTTACACCATCTGCTTTTGAAAGACTCCTGGCAACCTTGGCAACCCCTCCAACTATTTTCTAGTCATAAAACTACACCTTCAGTGGTGACACAAAAATGTAACAGAGACATCAGCATCATCTGACCATAAGAATTAAGTAATGTCATGGATCGACAGCAAGATCTTTGCTTTATATCACTTCATATATATTTGTTAAACTGACACTGTAAGGTCATTTGAGGGTAGGGGGTTGACAGGGAGATTCCTGTGCACCTTCCTAAGCAAAAAAAAAAAAAAAGTCAGAAATCTCATGTGTATTTTATTCAGAAACTAAAATTTTTGGAAAGCAACTGGATAGTATTTTACTGCTAGTTATTCAAAGATTCTGAAATAGTACAGCAAACAGGTGAAATTACTTCAAGACTACGAAGGGCTAATAAAGCCATGCCCATGTTACTCCTTAACTGGCTTGCAGCAGATAGCATTCCAGCACAGTCTGTAACTTACCATGATTTGGGAATTTACCTAAAGCCTCACTTTGACTAGGTCTGTAAGATACCATTAAGTTGTAGCCAGGTTTTAGGATTATACAGAATAATTTGTACTAAAGAAGAGCTAGGCAATATGGGTAGAAAAATGTGCACACTTCTGCAGTGCATCAGCCATCAACTTGAATTCATGGCAGGTAACTCAAAGCAGTGGGGCTATTTGCAAGTCTCCCGTTCCAAGCCATCTTGCATGAGTTCCCTCTTTATAGATGTTTTCTTACTTAATGCAATGAACTGACCACAAAAACTTCTGTAATATGTATAGAGTGTGAAGTCAGTCAGAGTGGATTTTCTAATATTTTAATTTTTTAAATTTTCTCATTTTTCTCTTTTTGCTTTTTTTTTTCCTTTTCAAACACAGAAGGTCCATAGAACTCTGTGAATTATCATCTGTTATGGGAGAAATAAGAAGTCTAAAATTTGTTTGATTGCAGCTACAATACATTAAGTTCCAGGCATCAATCTCAATTGCAGCACTTCTTCTCCAAATGGGCAATATTTTACAGTTATCGCTCTCTAAACAAAACACAATTTATTATACACACAATTTGATAGCTATGGCAGCTAGAAGCAAAAAAGTCTTCTGAGGAAGAGAAGGAAGGTAAAAGCAGTGTAATACTTTAAATTGACTTCATATGATCAATGCCAGAAGACAATCATCTGTGAAATGATGTTCATGCCTTGATCAAATGCAATCATACCATATGCAATTTAATTTGGAAAAAGTGGAAGAAAATCATTCCCATTAGTTTACTGGTGTTCTTAATATGGTCACACAAATCATCTTTGAATAGATGAATTAAAATACTTTAAGCAACTCTACCTTTGCCCTCTTAATTCCAGGTCATTCTGGTAGCTCCTGATACTGCACAAATATGTTTGCCTGTTAGATAATATGCTGCCAATTAGATAAAATTAACGGATCAAATCTTGAACTACTTCCAAAGTAAAAGGTATATAATTCATTTTTTGAATCAAATTTTGCTATGCTGCAAACATTTTTGTCTTCATTATTAAAACAGCAAGAGATTTGAAGCTTGCTTTATTTTTCAGTATAGATGCTTCTTTTGTTTTCCACGATTTTCTCAATAGGAGTGTGATAGCCCATTTAAATTTTTTTATAGACAGCTTTTCTTCATTTTGGTATCCTGCTAACACCGCGTTGCAGATCTCAATGCAAAGAGCACAAAGAAATCTTTGTAAAATTTCAGTTTGTTCAAATTTGTACATGCATAAATTTGTGTGCATATATATGTGTTTATCTACATAAATATATGTATATATCCATATGTGCATATTTGTACATATGATATAAATAAAACCAGACATATTTACTAATGCATGTGTGCTAGTGGAGCTGGTTTTATTGTCTCTCAGGTTCTGCAATCCAAACAAAATTTAACTAAAAGGAACATCTATGAACTTTGTCTACTTTACACATAGTTAATTCCCTTTATAAAAACCAAGAACCTAATTTCTTCTTGGGAGCCTCCCTATGTTATCTCCTTTACCTTCAGACCCCAATCTGCACAAGAGCTTATTTAGCTGCTGCCACTGAAACTATGATTTTGGGTTACTTTTTTTCACTTCCGCCAGGAGCTAAATTAGCAAGAGCACATCCCCCTAAGTATAGGTCCATTTAACCTCACTGCAAATAACGGTTTAGACACTGCCAGCTGAGACCAACACCCTCACTAACCAGGCCTGATGCTTTTAGACAATGGTCAAGCTGACAATTGACACAGTGTCCTCAAACACACATTGCTCAACCCCTTTGCCTAGCCTGCTGCTGCCAAGAGGGCTGTTTGTGCAGGCAGCTGGCAGGAAGATGGGAGTACATCTGGCGATCCTCCGAGAGTAGGCAGGGAAAATGAAAACATCAGATCTCAGCCAAGCCCAAGATAGGATTTTAGGTAAAGCTCATGCTCTATGGGATCCAAACATGCTCTTTGGCACAACAGACTTTGGCAAAATCATCACGAGGAACCTCCCACACCGAGTGGCCTTGGCTTCCATTCTCTCTTTGAATGACTACCCTGCTACGACACCCATGCATTGGGGAAAACCAATGCAGCCAGGTGCACAATGAAGGAACTGAGGCAGAGGTACTAAGCAGACATTAAGGCCACTAAGCAGGTAGGCTACAATATGGCAAGTATCCCACTAGACCATGGAAATCACTTGAGCTGTCAAAACTATCTCCATCTCCATGGAAAGACCATTGCAACATGAAGCCCATGGCAGAGTAACAGCCATAGCGCTGAATCTCAGCAGTAGGTGAAAGCTAACTTGTCCCTGAGAAGCTGGCAACTGCGTCAGCCATGCAGGATAACAGGAGGGAAGTGGGATTTCTGTGAGCAAGAGAGTTTTGCCAGCAAGGAAAAAAATCTAAGGACTTAGGGTCAGTTTACAGTGTTTTGGTTGTTACCTGCAAAATCTAAGACAAGGTTCCCTATGAAATTAAACTAAGAGCTCAGTAAGTCTGGTGTTAATTAAATGTATAGACTTCACTCAAGGCACTCTGAATTTAGACCGGATCAGTCTAAAGCTGAGATCAGCTGAGTCTCAGACAGTTGCAGAGACAGCTTGTAAAGCACAGGATTACACAACTCTTGTTTCAGGTTGTTCAGTGTAACACCATCACTGGCAGCTGATCATTTGTCTTGAAAATCTGAACGGGCCACCAAACCATCTATGAGCACACACCTTCATAGCACTTCTGCTGGACATCATGTGACCTCTTACAAGGAAACTACCTCACTATCCCTTGTTATTGCCACATCTGGAGAGGAACTGTTTCAAGTGTCCTCTCTCCCAGTCGCTCCATTCCGGTCTTAAGGCTACCAAGAGAAAGGCAGCAGTGAAGACTTTGGTTCTCCTCAGTGAGGCAAGAGCCCTCTGCACTGATGTCACTCTGCTCAGTAATTTGTCATGAGCGGAGCGTGGGCTCTCTCCATACATGGCAGGCTGGAGGAGGAATGACCTCAAACTCCGCTTCTAATCCAGGGGGCGTTGCCAAAGCACAGTGTTTGAGTTTGATGCATGAAGTGCAGAGATATTTTCAGCTACTGAATCACACTTTTGGCTCCACAGCTAACTTGAACTTCTCCTTAGTTTTGTTTGCAATTTTTCACATTTTGCATTCACCATTGACTCTCAGAAAAAGAAAAATAGGTGGTGTTTTAAAGAAAAAAAAGCCAGCATAATCATAAATGTGAAGATTTTTTAAATATCAATGTTATCTGAATAACTTCTATTTTATTCTCTTGCATGTGTGGAGGAGTGGAGTTAAACAAATTACTAATAGATTATGGTGCATCACTAATGTCTCGCTTCTTTATTTTACGTTCTAAATATATGCTATTAAATGCTGCCAGTGAATGTTTTCTAATGATTTTTGTGTCCAACACAAGAATGAAAGAGTCTGAAAAACAAGGCAGTGCAACAGCAGTTAGCTTGGACACAGCTACACAAGAACTCTTAGCTGTATTCCTATAGCTGACTCAAAAATATTTTGCTATATTTGCCTCATGAAACCATATTCACTTGACCACAGTGCACAATCATAATTTGAAACTGGCAGTAATGAAAAAGCAAAACATCATTTTACAATACAAAGGGCATAATCCTTAATTGACTTATCCTGCCCATTACAACTGCATCCCTCTCTGTCCCTGTGGCCTGAGCCTACTCTCACTGATTTGGGAGAAGAGCTCCAGCAGAGAAATTATGCAAGTCACTTCATAACCTCATTCACAGCTAAGCAAGTCATTTAAGCAAGTCACTTAATTCCATCTCTAATCAGTGAAGTCAATTCAGCAAAGCAAAGCATGTGCTCAAGTCAAAAGTGAATAGGTAGTGTGCATCTTTTTGAATATTGGTTTTTCACAGAGTGAGGATGTTGCATGTCCTTGATTTACCTTTGGAGCTCATTAGGCTGGAAGAAGGTAGAATTCAGCTGTTAATCGAACTGTCACTCATGCATGTAAAGTACCAGTCTTTTTAACTCATCCATAAATCAGTTAAGCAAAAACAAATTTTAAAAAGGCCATGGGACATATCCTTGGAGTGGACATAGATATATATGTGTATACATAGTACCTATGGATTGCAGGGACCACAGAGGCAGGAGTCAACACAAGCAAAGTGAGGTAAGAAGCTACCATAGGAAATTCTGTACATACATTGCTGATGAGCCTCGCTGAGCCTTTACACAGAGTGAATTGGGAAATTATCTACTGGAAAAAGAGTGAAAAATAACGGGCATTTCAACTCTTCGTTTACGTTTTCCTCACGTGGCAGCAAGGAAAGTGTGGGGATAGTAAACACACTACTTTGATAAGGAATGTGGGTCTTCCCTTGATGGAGTGAAGTAACAGGGCAGCCTCTCACACCATCTGAAACCTATTATTTTCCTTTAAATTTCTTTCAGTCTTTGCAAGCATCATTAATCTAACAGAGACGACTTCCAGTCAAGCACAGATCCCCAGGAGCATTCCCTGACTGCAGACAAGTGGGAAAGGAAAAGCCTGTTGCAAAGAGCAAGGCTGGAACCAGTCATGGGGAATTTATGCCCAGCAGCAGGCTGCACCATTTGCCTGCCTCTGCCCTTCTCCCCAGATGAAGGAGCCTTATCTACCTTTGCAAATATCAGAATCAATTAGAAATACCATGGGGCTGCCCTAAACTATGCTCTGCTGCCTGAGGCTGCTTTCTGCCAAGCTCCCAAGTAAGTCCCTGTAGAAAAAGGCTGTGGGGAATGTGGGGAAGGGAGTGCTGAGGGCCAGGCTCTACCTGTTCTTCCACTCCTCCAGCTGCTGTCAATGCACTGACTTGTTCTGTGTTCGAGATTGCAATCTGTCCCTGCCCCAAAGGTGCTGCCAACTGTACAAATGTTTTCAGAAATTAACTCCAGAAAAATACACATTATGCAAACATCACCTCTCTTCCCAGATGACACAACATGGATCACCAAGCATGAACACAAATGGACTAAAGAAAGCACAGAGACATTGTGGAAAAAAACTCATTTAGTGAAGGGCTTCTCTGTCCTCTTTACAGCCATTAGGACAGTGATAATGCTGAACTGGCTGGTTGGCCACAAAAATTGGATAAATTGAGACACAGAGGAGACAATTGAAAGCAAGGAGACAAACAGCAAAAGTAAGTGAGACAAGAGATGGAAAGCAGAAATGCAAAGTCTAAACTGCGGCTGTAATTCTGCTGGTAACAGTCACATTTAAGAGTAGTTCAGTTTACTTTCCAGTTTTGGAGAGGAAAAGAGTTTTCTTATAAAAAACCCCAGCTTGTCAGCTGAATTGCTGTGGGTTTTCCCCAGGTATTTTGTGGGACAGGAAAATTATTTTTCTCTAAGCCTAGGAATGCAGAAACATTTCTAAGAAAGAGCAAAATTCTGACAACCCTCCAGTGTTGTGCTAGGACTGTTGGGAGGGGAGAGGAAGGTCACATCAATAAAATCTATAGCCACAAGTGAAAGAGCTGTGTTTTAGTTGCTGCTGGCCAAGGGTCAGTCCCTGGCACTCTTCAGAGCTCTCCCATGGTAGCACTACTTCCTTAGTCTTTCTCCTTTACTAGCATGACTCTTACAATTAGGCAGGAAAAGGGTAGTTATTGTTGTAGCAGTGTTTTTGTAGGTTTGTTTGGCAGCTTTTCTAGCAGGATTTTAGTACAGTTTTGATAACATGCAAGTATGGGAAAGAAGGATTTCCACATTGGCCAAAGAAACACTTGTGGCAAGACTACCTATTTTTAACATGGTTTATTCCTAGCACTATTTCAGACACAGAATTTTCTCTCCCATCTGTTGACACAGTTGTTTTGTTTCTCTAAAGACATAGTTGTCTGTCTCTTGGAGAAAAAAACGAACACCAACACCATGAATAGTTGCAGAGAAAAACATGAGACCGAAACCCAATCGAAGAGTGATCTGGTCAAAAGGTAACACTGGCAGAGCTTTATGACTGCAATGTACAGCAATTCATCAGATGCCTCTTAGAATTTACATCAGGTATTTCAAGTGTGACTGTGAATCTTTAAAATTCAGATCTGGTTTACTCAACAACTAAGATGGTTTATTGATCTAAGGGGTCTGACTGCAAAGCTGCTGTTGGAGCAATGTACCGGTCTGTTCACGAGGAATGCAGACACAGAGTAAGGTGCAAACACTTTCTTTAATAAGGGAAGGAAAATGTAATGAGAGCGCCAAAAGGAAAAACATAAACCCCAAAGGCTGATAAAAATTAAACTGGCAAAACAGGACGAAACATTAAGCAATCCTTCTAACGCTTAGGTTGCCAGGCTGTTTTCTCTGATTTTTAATGATAATTTTTTTGCCTTGCTGGACTGCTGGAGTTCATGCTCATGATCTAGTAGGCAATCTGAAAACCTTATCTCCTCTCAAAGGCATTTCAGGCAGCTTGAGAGCTGGTAGGTGGGAGCAAATAAAACTGAAGCATGGCTAAGGTAGGACCTCTGCAGATCACTAAAGCACCTCTGTTCTTGTAGAACAGCCTATTTGCTGGAAAAGCTGCAATATGAAAACCTGATATATTAAAGGTCAAGACTCCAATACAGAGCAGACTCATCTGTATTGTGTTTTAATTTCTTTTTATGCTGAGAGGTGCCTAGGGTTCTGAAGAGGTGACAGAAAGATAAATCATGCATGACAAACTGGAACAGAAGACAAGGCTGTATCCAGAATAGGATAGCTCTGCTGGTGCAGCTGTCCGAGCACACTGTACTGACAGTGTTCCCAGCACAGCCCTCGTTCGTACCAGCAAAGTTATGTGATTTGCTGGCACAGCTTTTTCCTGAGGTCCATCTTCCCTCATCCAACACAATAAAAGTGTTTCAGTAAAAGTAAAGGTTTGTTCTAAGTGTATCCACAGTGAGAAGAGCTTTTGTGTGTGCTAGAGATCAAGTCAAGGATCATGCCTCTTTATACCTGGCCAAGACAACAGAGACAGCAAAAATCTATAAAACAGGCATGTTCTTCATTTGATTAAGAGTAAGGAGTCTTCATTTGATTTGATTAAGGAGTAAGAAGTCCTTTGTAAAGGCTTCAATACTGGCTTCTGCCCCCATTGGAAATCTTACCTTCTCATGCACTTCTGCAAAAAATGCAGAGATAAAATGTCTCACCACATGTGCCCTTATCAGAAAGGTTATGGTATTTCCACAAGCAAAAGAAGTTTCCAGCACTCCCATGACTGACCCCAGCTCCTGCTCCACCCCCATTCTGTAGAAGGCTCACCCACCTGGCCCTGTCCCCACCAGTGAGGCTGAACCTGGGCTAAGTACTCTTTCCCAGAGCCACAAGAAGGGGGAAGCAGACAGTGGGCCTGGTGCTGCTGCCTGCTGCAGGCACAGCTTTCTCCCAGGATGGAGAAGAGAGGACCATGATGTGCAGAGACATGAGGGAAAATTATGCCAAACTAAGTGCCTGGTATTATGTGGGTAGTTTAAGAAAACAACCAAATTCACCAAGATGATTAAAACAACTGATTTAAGATGTATTTTTACAGTAATTTTATTAGCTTTCAGGAGCCATGTGAAAAGTTGTTTTCCAGGTGTGCTATATGGTGTGACCTGCTGGTCACAATCATTTAAGTGATTTAAGATTTTAAGACTGTTGTCTGTGATTTTCATGTTTAGTGACTTTAACAGAAAGCAGAAATTAGGACCAGCAAAAGATCTGGCAGCATACTCATACACGATTTTCAGCCTGTTAAAAGGGCTTACCTGCTTACCTGCCTTTGGTTTGATGATGTCTACAGCTGCAGTCATTGGCCACCCAGTATCATCTATTTTTTTTTCTAAAACATACATAGCTTCCTATTTCTGGAAGGCTGGACTTACTCCAGGCTACTATGGTTTCCATAGACAGGAAGCTTGAAGGTTTGGGATTAAAACAGCAGGAGGCTGAAAAGAAAATTGAGGACCTGGAAATAACAACTGATAGTCCTGACGCAATCATCAACTGCAGCTCTGAAAAATGTAATCAACAGCCTGGAGAATAATCTCAGATAAAAGGCTAGGTTTTGGAGGCCAGTGGAAAGCTCCTGCAAGGACACTTACAAGACAGGTTCTGGTATACTTTTCCATAAGAGTTTCAAGACTTTTTCCTCAGCGTCATGTAGGAAAACATGATACAAAAGCTCGTAGCTATCCAAGCTATCCCGGCACGTCTCATTTAAAGGAAAATGTTGTTGGCTAAGAGCTATGACAGCACGTCTTGCTCTAGCATTGGAGCTGAAGGTCCTTCTGTCCCTACTTGTCCCATGCTGGCTGAAGGCTCACATTTCTACCTTATTCACTGTGAGCCCTCACTGACCTTCAACCAAAGCCAACCCAGATGGCTTCGCCTGGCGTAAGAAGCAGAGCACTTCCACAGCTCTTCTGACAAGGAGGGTGGTGGGGTAGTAATCTCCAGCCTGTAAGCAATGATGATCCATGGGCAGAGGGTCGTCTTTAACCTGTGCAGTCCCTTGCAATTCCTGTCCACTGTTGAGATCCAAAGCACAGATGAAGAGTTATGGAAAAGGCAAGATGGAAAGTTTAACTTGCTGCATCACTAAAGTAACAGCTGAAGAAATAAGCTTACCAGACACACTACTGAACTTAAAGCCCCAAATAAGAATCATCTATGATGTGGTACTTCACAGGAGACTCATTTCTTCAGGGCAGACACACAGGTTTTAGCCTGAATTTTCAGAGCTCGTGAATGTTGTTGCAGACAAAGTACCCCTCTTGAATATAATTTTGTGATAATCAAGACAAAAAAGAATAAAATGCAGACTCCAAATAGTGTTCTAAGCTCATCCCTCTCTAAATTGCCTATTTTTACTATGCCCAGAAAACTCATTAAAAAGCAATATATTTTAAGAAAAAAAATACTGATCTTTGGAACACAAATGATAATGCAGGTGAGCAGAGTCTCCACTGAATTTGATGCCAAAGCTAGGTTCCAGCTCAAACAGATACCACCACACTAAATGGCAGAAAGAGACTGCCTGGCTTAAAGAGATTGGCAGGGATTAGCTAAACCTGGTTTCTGAGGATGTTTCATATTACCATATGGTATCTTCAAGGCCTGGTTGCCCCAGGAAACAGAGAAATAGAAAAACAGGTTTTTAGGCTACCTTTGCTTTCTCTGCTGCATTCAGCTGAGCTTTGGTGCAGCTGCAAGCAAAGACTAAGGAGTATAAGGTGGCAATTTCACCAGGATTCATACCCTTAAACCCTCAAGGTTTGATTTTATGTATGAGCTCCAGCTCAAAAATTAGTAAAATCAGAAAAATTGTGAGAGGCCGCTCTGACTGTAGAAGCTCCAACCAAGGAAAAACTGCCCCAGGAAAGGAGACAAGAAAAATACACTGGAGTCAAAAAATGCTTTTGGATAACAGAATCAACACATAAGGACCAAAAAATTGTTTCTACCAGGAAAACATAATGCCACTACTCAGAAACATAAGAAATCAAGTTAAAGGCTTCTCACAAAGAATAAAAGACTCAACAAACCACAGTGATCACTCAGAAATTCAGATACAATGAATGGTTAAGGAAAGTGATAAGGCAGGGAAAAAAAGGACAAAACAGATCCCTACTGACCTTAGGACACTGCTCACCACTTCTCTAAGGATTGCTTACCAATACACCAATCCTACAGCATTTTCAAATGTGATTAAAAGAGGATAAGTAAATTGAGTCAGAATTAACTTTGCTGGGGCTACTTCATTTCTTTCATTCTGAAAAGTCAAAGAAATTCTTAAGTTGAGCGGCAGATGTAGGTTTTGGCACCTATGTTCCAATGCTTTTCATACCATTTCATAACAGCTAGTCCTGGCAATGAGCAATGAAGTCCTCAGTGAGTTTGCAGATCATCACAGCAACATGATTGGAAAACTTGATCCAAATATCGTAAAAGTCAGTGGAATCTGGATTGAGACCAAAGAGAAATGCTCTTCCATGCCAGGTGTGATTAACTATCCATCATGTTGCTCCTGTGGGTGAAAGTCAATCTTTGCCCATATACCAATTTTAATTAACACCAGAGCCTGCTTTTGAACAATGTAGTGTCATGAAAGAAAACATAACCCAACATAGAGGAACTGTGTCTTCAATTAAAAATGCCACTGACTACAGTCACTGCTGGGTAAGACTATCACACCATTACTTAAGGGTATGCACATCCATACAAACACACACAGCTTACTGATCTCTAAGTCCTCTAAACCCTTCCCTGGAAACCTGCACCACGACAGTGATTTGTAGCAGGACAGATGTAGCTCATGTGGTCATGGGAACACAGATTGTATCTCACCTCCTGTGTGAGATTATTCTCTAAAATGCTAGACATTTCCTATCTTTAAAATATGGAGAAATCCATGTGAAAAAAAAAAAAAGTATAATTCTGAGGAAAAAACACAAATGCTTTAAATATAGCCTAAATATTTGTAAGATTTTCTTTTTAATACCAATTTACAGCGATTATCCACAAACACACTATATTATGTATTGTAATACATAAGTTATGAAATAATTATTTGGCATTTTACATCTGCAATAAATGCAAAGTAATATTGGTCATATTTTTATCTTACATGCAGAGGGCTTTTTTGTCAATAGGGCTGTAATAATTCACATACCAAGTAGAAGAACAAGTCAGTCTGACAAGAGCTGAATCAAAAAGAACAAAAATCACAGAAACATTTAGGATGGAAGCCACCTCTAAAGCCACCTAGGGTCATCCTAGGTCACCTATAATAGTCACTTACCCAGTCTAGCTGTGACTGACCCCACACCCTCCCATGGCAGTTTGCTCCACTGACCTAAATGTTGTATAGTAGTAACCCCTTTCCATTACTGAACAGTCTAGAGTAAAGTACTCCCTGCTGTAATTTAACCAGAGTATTTCACCCCAATTTCTCTTCAGCAACATATGAAAAGAACATGCCCTATTCATTCCAGCCCTTGCAGATACATATGTGCACCCAAAGCTCTCACTTAGGCTGTCTCCAGACCCAATGCACCTAGATTTCTTCTCTCAAACATGCTTTCAGCTTGACTTTGGGTTTTCCATCTTCCTGAAGAGTCCTGTGAACTCAAGTTGCCCTTTGGCTCTTTGATTTTGTGGACTGAAGAGGATTTTAAATATTTGCACCAAGTCTAGTTAGGAATTTAAATTTATGAGACTTGAAGTTTAAAATATGTCATTGCACAACTCCCTGCTTTCTAGTGGCATTTGTTCTTTCAAATTTAATATTGTTCTCCCAAGAGATACCTCAAGAAAATCCCACATACAAGATCAATACTCACATTAATTAAATAGCTGGAATTTAATACTGCTTTTCTTCAGCATGTGTCCTGTAATTCCAGAGAACTTCCACCCAAACACCAACCAAGAGCGCTACCTCCCTCCATAAACTTATGTCACTCCCATTAGGGATTGCTCAGAATGAAGCCACATCAGCACCAAGATTACCTGAACATTTGCAGAGAACATCTGGAGGCTGTTGAGGCCATACTAAATTCAAGTAGCAGGAACCTAAAAACTACTTCTGATATGCCTGATCTGCAGTCATGGCCCATATATTTTGATTTTTAAGTAACACCCTTCACCTGATCTATGTGACACACCAGTGCTCCCAACACAGAGGAGGTCCAGGAGCACAGGAGAAGCTGGTGACCTCCTCGTGCTTACAGAGAGTCTTTGGCTGAGCTGCCTGGAGCCACACGCTGTGTATGCAAGGCACGTGCCACCAGACATCCACCTGTCCCACCTCTGCCAGTGCCTAACACAGATCCCTCTGAGTGATGTCTGAGCATAAAGACAGTCTGGGGTGGTCAAGCTCTCCATCTGTGACAGAACACCTGTGCTGGTTCTGATACCTGAGAAAATGCAATTTCCCCAACTGTGGATTTAAAAATCAGCATTCATTTGGCGTATTGTTGTATCACATATCTGGGACTTAAAATCAATTATCTGCCTGTAGCATAAAACAAGTCCATTATCTCAATGAAAATACATGCCTAAAGTGCTAAAGACACGTGAAGAGGGGACTTATTTTCCTCTGTTCAGACACAAAAATTGGCAGAGCACATCTGAACAGCTCTGCTCCACTGTTACTTCAAAGGGCTGCAATATGAGGCTCATCCAACTTGTTTTCAGAATCAACACATGGAAGGTCTGGGTTTCCTAGTTTTTCACTGTTTCAACAAACAGAGGACACCAGTGCTGGGACTGCCTATGCCTAGTGCCAGTATGAGAAGCTGAAAACTGATTACAATAGCATGGCACAAGCAATTTCTATATTAGGGAAAGAGCTGTAAACTCTGATACAAACAGACAAGCATTACGTTTTCCAGCATGAGGCTCAGAAGAAAGGCTTATTGACCATAAAATGAATTATATAACCCAATTTGTATTATGTCATCTGAGACCTTGGTTAGGCCACTATCTTTGATATATTTATATATATATATATATATGATATTTATAATATATATAATTATTTCCCCCGGAAAACTGTCAAGTTCCATTCCTTATATAACACTGCTGCAGTGTTAACCTGAAGCATAATGACTGTGCTCATTATAGGGTTATTATGAGTTCTGAGATGAAGAGCTGTCAATAATTTAATTTTCTCCATATAAGGTAAAACACTGTCTGTTGAAAAGGGAATCCCAGTTATATCTGCTTGAAACATTAATTCCAGTAATACACAGGTTAAGAGCAGTAACCACAGGTCTCCCTCCAGCAAGACATGCAAGCCTGTAACTCAGGGGGTGTGTGGGACAAGGAAAAGGGATGCTGCAACCTCAGCTGCTGGACCTGGCCTTAGAGTACAATCCTCTTCATCCTTGTACTGAAGAAGATGGTACACAATCCTACAATGTTTATGGCCAAACAGATTCAATGTTTTTTGTATAAAACATATAATACCTATACAAAGTAAATCTTATGATAGTTCAGTCTAGCCCTTTTTGGTCATTTTTGCTGTCAATTCAGTTCAGCCTATTAAAGACTGCGAAAAAATGGTCTTCAGTGGGGATTTATACTCCAACCACATAATCTCAAGTTGTTTCAGAAAAAGAGCTATTGACCTGGTTCTTCAGTTTTCAGGTAAGTGAGGTCCAGCTTTCAGAGGCTGCCCTTATGTTGTGATTAGGTTTTCCAACGACTTCCTATTTAATATATGGCAAGATAAACTGATACTGTGCACTTAGGTTCCAAATGTGTTAAATCAATTTGATAATGACAGGGCAAGTGGGTAAGTCTCTACCTGTCCATTTATACAGTAGGGGGTGTTTTGGTCATCTTTTCTTTTAAAGACCTGTGATCTAAAGGCCTTTTGAAGGCCCCATCTCTAGTGAGCCAGCTTTTGTTGCTACAAGTTCTTGCAGTAAAAAAGCATAGGTGTTCCTTCCCAAGGATTCCACTGTACCCCCTACCATCAATATCCAATTGAGTTGCAAAGCATACTTTGGATTCTGTCAAACCCCTTACTGGGGCTTGTCCTGGTTTGTTACTGATGTTTGCCTGCATTGGAATTCCCAAGAACCAGCTGGGCTTTGTTCAGTGCAGGCCGATGGATCAGCAGGAGATCATGGACTGCTGCAGTGCTCGCAGCAGCTGCCTCTGCCTGCTCAGTCTCTCTCTCCCCTAAAGCCTGCAGTCTACTTCAGTGCAGCCAGGGCTTAGGGCCTGGGCTGATGGATTAGACCCCCTGCCATCTAAAAGAGAGGTTTCAATGACTGATGTTCAGGTTGTAAAGGTCACTGAGGATGAAATTAAAATCTTGGGAACAACATGGAATGCAGGCAAGTTTACTTCAGTGTGTGTGTTACCAGAGTTTTTAATTTTTTAACAAACTAGCAAAAGAGAAGAAATCCTGACTTTAGGGCTTCTGCTCCATCTAGTTCATCTCCCTGCTCCAGGCAGTTAATCTATTGCAGCAAAGTACAAACCAGCCATAGTGAGACAGCCCTGTTTCACAAGCTCACTAATAAAATGCACTTCCATTTCTTAGGCTCAGCCCACAGTCTGCCACCTTCCAGAGCCTCCTCCTGACCCCAGCCCAGCAGGGTGAGCCAGCATTTCATGCCCTCCACTGTCAGACAAGTGACACAGATTTGCAGCTGGAGGTGAGAGAACAGCTGCAAAGAAAGTACAAACCTTGTCACGTCCACGCTGTCCCTACATATCCCTGCCCTCTCCTAGTGGCACTCACAGCCTGCCTGCCCTTTTGGGCTCAGCCCCTACTTCCAGCGGCCCCCAAGGCACTGGGACCAGGACAGGCTCCACTCCCTGCCCTGAGATGCTGAGGAGTGATGACCAAGAGTCTGCTCCTGCACAATCCTCCCCAAACCATAACTCTAAGTGTATCTTCAATTCTACTCATGTATTTATAGGCCCTTGCATGGGGACAAATTATGCTTTCAAAAATATTACAGGAAAATGCTGCAAGTGGTTGTCATAAAAAAAACCCATCATAATTTCATTAAAAATTAACAAAAAGAAAGCATTAGTGTTGTCCTGCCAACTGGGGGTTGAGGGGTATCTCACATTATTAAATTGAGAAGGCCAGCAATGGAAAGCCTTTTTAGATTGGTGTTTCCATTCCTTCCTCTTTTGCTTGGATCAAAAGTCCTGCATAATTAATACTGTAGTACTTAATAAATGCTTATGAACCTACTACCTCTCTGCTTTTTCCATTTAATTAGGTGATTGACTTCAGGCATACTATAAATTATAATGACAATTTAATTACTTTTTTAATGTGCACACTTAAAAGATTTATAAACAGAAATAGGGTAATACAGTGCACTCAGAATTAGAAATACCATGAACTGGAGAACAGCACAAAGTAATGACATCTAAAGTATCTCCTCAGTGACTGAGCAGCTGCAGTGACTGGGAGGTAGGGTATTTAAAGTGTCTGGTACAAGTACAGAAAACTGTATATTTCTGTCCGGATGCCCACCTACATAGCTTTTAACTTTTCCTTTCCAGCATTTGGGCATCCCACTTGACTTCATTGCAGAAACAGAAAGGAGTTCCAAGGACAAGTCAGGCCTGGTTACTGAAGTGTCTCTTAGGTCAAGCATTCACAAGAAGTGGAAGACTCCTTCTTTTCTTTTAAACAAATCATAAAACTTCTGCATCACTTCATCATAACACAGTCATTGTTAAAATTTGCAGGGGGCCAAAATCTCTAACAATATTCCAGCTGACACAGGCAAACTGCCAAAGAGCATGGATTCCATCATCTCATGAACAGACCCTTCCTAGTCAGTATGCAGAAATGTCTGAGAAAATTTCCCACCACATCCTACAAGAATCCAAGTTAATTCTTCTGATATTGTTGTTATGCCATCTAGGACTCATTCTCCTGTCACTTACAGAAATGTAAAAGCTAAGAGGATTGCATATATAACAAATCAAGTAAGAATCAGATCCTTCAAACTAGTGCTCAAAAAAAAGTGCTAAACTAAAAATTATGTTTTTAAATTTAAATAGTTTAAGATAATAAAAGATCAGTTAACCTACTAAGTTAGCTTACCTAAATGTCCAGACATTTCCAAGCCCTGGTTGGTCATTACAAAGAAAGCTATATTTTCTACAAGTTACCTATCACCAACAGAGAGATGATAGCATTTGTTTTAAATCATGCAGTATGCTACACTGGTGAAAATTTCTCACATAAAAAAGTCATTAAAATTTGGTCTAGAGGAGACGCTTTCCCATCTGGGAGCTGAATCTGGTTTGGTGTGACTATTCCTGTCTGTTAATTTAGCAGTACAAAGTATAACTCTACATACTTAGCATACTTAGTGGGAATGCTGGCATCTCTGTAACCAGAAATGCTTACAGAGAGAAAAAAAAAAAAAAAAGACTGGGCAATTCACAGTGTGCTAGAAAAACTATGGGCAATTCCATTTTTTAAGCATCATCTATCAACAGTGTTGAACAGTCAAAAGGGGAATAAATTTGAATGCATTGCCAAGGCAAATGCTGTGAAAATTGTATCTGCTTCTCCTTTTCAGTACAGAAAAAAATATCCCAGACGCTCATCTCATTTGAGCCCAGTAGAAGCTGAGTGGAAAGCGGATCAATCCCACAGCTTCATTGTGGCTGCCTGTCCACCTTGGCCAGCACAGAGCAGGACCAGAAAAGGCACAGGTAAAAGGAAAAAGACCAGGAGGCTGAGCAGTGTGGTGAATCACAGGGAGCCGCTTTGTCTGCAGCTTCCGTTCTCTGAGGAACTGTGCAGGGCTGAAACAATGGCTCTCCTATGGAGATGCATCTCATCTACCTCGTCTGCAGCCAGTGATGAATGACGGGTCAAGAGGGCAGCAGACTTTGGGTGCACAACCCTTAAATACTTTATCAAAGATGGCAAAAGGCCATGTGCTTCAATAACACAGCAAATACTTCCTTTTGCTATATAGCAGACAAATTCCTTCCTCTCTGCTGGCTCAATCTGAAGCTTTTTGGTTCACAGCTCAGAGTGTGTGCAAGTTTTACATTCACAAAACATACACGTAAAAAAGCTTCAGTTTTATTCCTGAGACCATTCAACTGTAAACATTCTCACAGAAATGGAAAGTCAGTCCTTTCTGTGCTGAAATCCTATGCTTTCAAAAATACGTAATTCTAAGGATTTGTGGGGCTTATAGACGATAAAAGAAGGCACGTTTTAGTTATTTTTAAAAGGGAAACTGAACAGCAAGAATTGAAAAAATTCTAAAACTGTAACTCATCCAACTCAGGGGCTTCCTGAAAGAAAAATATACTGATTTGATAGAAATGAAAAGTTCAATAAAATATAATTTTTTCCCTGGTTTAAATGAAGATAAATGAAAATAATAGGCCTTGTGATATAACAAGATACTTCAATACTAAAGTTTGAGAGTATATTACTACTCGATGAGTTGGAATACCTTCATGATATAAAAATATGCAAAATAAAACTGAAGCAACATTTTAAATGTTCTGAAGTAAGATGTCTTACTGTGTAAGAGTTGTCAAGGTTTTGTCCCAGTTAGACGAGAGGTAAAGTATTTCAGAACCTACTGCCATCCAAATTTTCTTTCAACCACTTTTGTCTTCTGTTCCTCCTTAGCTGTTTCATTGTTTTTTTATTCCTCTAGGTATCTTTAAAATTTCATCTAACTGCTCTGAATTTGACAACAAAACTCAATGTTCCAACAGGACAGAAAGCTGTGGGCTCATGTTTGGTTTCTAAAGGAAGTGGCAGAAAGCAATCTAGGAAAAAAACTCCAAATCAGCTGTGATCATTTCAGCTCCCTTATGAAAAGCATCAACGACAGAAGAAGCCCGCTTGGGTGCCCGCCCAGCACCAGAAGCCAAGGTAACCCTGTAACTTTGGGATCGTTGTTTAATGGCAACAACACTTAGTACTGCATCATAACTTTCATCATAATTTTGGAGGCTTTGAGGAGTTGGTTGACACCAAAACACCAATGTGAGCAGTGTTACGTGGGCAGTGTGAGCTGTGCCATCCCACCACCCGTCCTGCAGCAGCACGGGAAACCTGAGCCTTTTACCTCCAGACACGTTAGGGCAGAAGAAATGGGGGTTTTCCCTCCCAAAGATCTCACATCATTTTACACTACTGCAATGAATTTGCATAATTTCAATCAAATAATGTATTACAAATCTCACCAAAGATTTTGAATTTAAACATTTCAGAACTGAGCAAAATAAATGGTCCTTATGCTCAGAAAATGGAAGGTCTTGGAGTGGAGGTATCTGAACTTCCTTGTAGCCCTGCTGAACCGATTACAAGCAGGCCTGACATCTCTACTTCAGTCAAGTGAAAATTTCAGATTAAAAAATGAATTATTTTAATTGATAGCCATAATGTGTACTGAAAAGCTTCTAAAACAGTAATAGCTTTTACACATCCACTGCTGCCCAGAAAGCAAATCAGCACAGAAGTAACTCACCCTCTGAGTATTTTCATTCCTTTTTCAGAGTGTGAAACTAAGATTGCCACCAAACTGCATCACCTTTTTAATGCATTTTCCATCCAAACTGAGAGACACTTGAGGAACCACAGTGATGTCCCAGAGAAAACACATTCAATATAGTGTTTTTGCTACACCCACCTTCAGTTCATGGCCCAGCACTCTGCTCCCATTTAGTCATCCAGGTGAGGAGAAGCTGACAGCTGGGGGAGGGAAGAGATTGGGAGCCATATGGAGCTACAGTCAATTTTTGGTATGTATTTGTGAATAGATACAAAAGAGATAAATGCTGGCATGCATAAATTCATATTTTATTAATACATATTTTGGTACTTATAGTCAGAGTAATTTTTTCCAAAATCGGCTTTTAAAAAGGAACAGCAGTTTAAAGAAAATTCCAATCCCGACTTATTTCTTGCCACAAATCTAGGATCCCAATGGCACGAAGCAGGAGGCAGAATCCCACTCAACAGGGTTCACCTCATGATGCCAAAAGGGAAAGTGATGCAAATAACCAAGAACCCAAGAGAGAGATTCTCCAGGTCACTGCCCAAGACAAGCTCCCCAGGAATGGGGATGCTCGAGCAGGGGTGGGCAACCAGCTTTGGCACAAGGAGGCACTGAGGGTCCACATCCACATCTGAGCTCACACAGAGGGCAAGGAAAGCTGATGGTTTTGCCTGCAGCATCTTGTAACAAAGGTTATCAAAATTACAAGATTCACTAGATTGGCTGCCTGTAATTGCTGCACCAACAAATGTTCAGTTTCACTTCTCAGACTTATTCAAATAATCCAGCCCCCATGGGCCTGCAAACCTGAGCTGCAAGTCTGAATATGGAAGGGGATTTATTAAAAGACTGCTGGTTCATTTGACCATGACAGAATGCTAAAAAATGAAGAAGTAATGAAACACACAGAACATTTCTGAGCCCCAGATTATGTTTGGCCTGGATCCAGTGGACACGTTTGATATCTACTGGCTGTCCTATTACAGACTGTTATCTCCCCAAACTTTGATCTAAGGCCACCGCAAGAGCAGAGGAGCAAAAGTATCTGTGAGAGTCACTTATTCCATTAGTCAGAAATCAAAAATCAAAAGAGCCACTTGAAACACTAACAGAATGCAAAAATTCATCACTTCCTTCAGAGAAGGGCAAAAGACCTTATTTGTAATTGTTGATTGGAACATGTGCCATGGCAGAAAATTTCTGGACTCTATTACCAGCTCTTAAATAGTTCTGCGGCTGGACTCCAGCAAATGGTTTGAATTTTTTATGCTTTTTCAAAATTGTAATAAAAAACACATACCCACCTCACAGCACAGAGGCTTCATCAATGTTCCTAACTCACTCTCAGCTTCTTAAGTAGACAGTCCTGCAAAAGTGCAGAGCACCATTATTTAGATTTGATTTGTTTTTGTGTTTTTTTTTTTTTTTTTTAAATAATCCTGTCTATTACTTTGTTGGGTTTTTTAACAAGTATTTTTCAGGTAGGAACAATTTTGGATGCAAAATCAGCATCTCTGCCTGGAGACTAGCCTCAGGCTTCAGCTTCATGCATATGTGTACATCATATTCCTACATCTTCCACAAAACAGAAAGTGAGTCTGTGAACAGGTCAGTAGGACAGAAGCCAAGCAATGTACATCTAAATCTGAGTGCAGAACAAACAAAAAAAAAAGGGGTATTTTTAAGAACAAAACTCTGTCCTAAGAACTTAGCTTCTTCATGGTCACACAGTCTGGGTGCAATGTGTAAAAAATGGCTTTCTGAGGCACTGTGGTGTCTTCTGAATCACTGCCATTACCCGAGAAAACCCCAGGAAGTGGTTTGGATGAGAAGCTGGACCCAGCTTGCGTAGGTATCAGCTGATGTCAGAATACACACAGCACAAAGCCCTAACAATATGGACATTGTGAAACCAGGAATAACCTTCTCTTATCTCCTGCAGTTGGGGAAATCATTTCTAACCCAGTGACTACAGAGCTTAGCAATAAGTCAAACAGTTAATTATTCACTATGCTTCCTAATTATCTCCATTCCAGGCCAAATCTTTGTATGCCCATAAAAACACGAAGATCTCCAGTGAGGGAAACAACAGCATGAGCTTTTGGACCTCCTTCTGCAAAGCAATTCGTTTTTCCATAAACAGTTACTATTAAGCAAGGACAAAGCAACAAACCAGACAGCCATCTGTGTAAACCAATTTAAAAGGATGGTGACCTCATAACATTTTTCAAACTAACGCTCTCCATTTAACTTCTGCCACCCCGTCCTGCCCCAGCAGATGCTGGGTTCGAGCAGGTCCTGGGGTGAGCGCGGTGCTTTTGCTTCAGGGAAAGCCGGTGCTTTAAAGCCACAGTGATTTCAAACCCTGTGAAAAGAGCATGTCAATGAAAATACCTCGGCATATATGGAAGCAGGGTAACCTTAGTGGCTGCCCACGCTCCCAGAGGGTGTTGCCACAAAGGTCTGTGCTATGTTTGCCAGCTGAGCTTCCTAGAGGTATGAGGTCAAGCGAGCACAAAGGTTCAGGCCACTGATGGTAACACAATCCCTGCTGAACTGTGTTCTTTCTTACGACCCAGAGAGAAGCCAGGACAAGCACAGATGGCAACCACATTAGAAAAGAAGGCAAACTTGATAGCCTTAGAGCAAAACTTATGGATCCACATACAGCACGGCTATCCTGTGTGTACCCAGGATGGCCACAGCATCCCCAGCTCATTCTGCCTGTTTAGATTTGTATCCAATGAAGTGTCAGGCAAAATATGCAAAATAAAATACCAAGCAGAACACCTAAAAAGAAGTGCAAGTAATAAACACCCAAGGACGTGTCTTGCACAAGGTCACTTCCAGAACTGTCCTTTATTCCATTTGCTAAAGTCAGGCAAAGCCACACAAGAGCTGAGAGCAGAGTGCATCAGATGATGGTGACATCACACCATTGGTAGCACAACAGAAAGAAGTGCACAAACTCATTTACAAGGGCATGTGGACTGCAAACATTTCAGCATCAGAGAAGGTAACTGAAAAAACATATACTCTGTATAGTCTCTTTATATTTCCAAACATCAGAAAAACAAAACGGCATGTAAACTGTATTTCAAGTGTTGGAAGAGGTGTGTGCTTCTCCATTATATAAAGATGATGTTTCTAATCTACGTAATGCACACACGGTAAAAATTACTTTCCACAATGCCAAGGCTTGTTACATGGACTCTTTTTTCTTTAACCTGCATTTTCAAAGAGTCATTACTTTACTGCCACAGCGCCTGATGTTTGTGTGCCTGGTATTTGTGTTTGCTTTAAAATAATGGCTGTGAGGTGAAGGTAACTTGCCCTTCTGACCCAGTGCGTAATTGTACGACTGTTTGTGCAGTAATAACCCATGGTACACATAAAGTGACAGTTCTCTAATTGGCAATTGCTGAACACAAGGGCACCCTCTGCAAACACAGTGGCTTTTTTTATTGGCAACCTCTTTAATTATTTCACTCTTCTAACACAGAATCTCCTTTCTGTCATTAGAGAAGAACAAAACGTTCCTCTCCACAGCCACAGTAATACTATATATTTCTTAATACGTATCACTGAATACTATTAAAGTTTAGCCTTAAAAGACAGAGTAGTATTAACAGCTGTCCTGGGAATTTGTTCCAGAAAACGGAACACTTCTGACCTTTGAGTCTATGTTTCAGTGCCTTTTTGAGATGCTTCAGAACAAAAGTTCAAGTGGCATCTCCTTTCAGTTTGTCTCATCTTGTTGCATGTTAAAAGTGAGGACAGAAATCCAAGAGTAGCCTGGCTGGTGCTGATTTCTCTTGCCTTCAGTTCTGCCATGTCAGCTGATGCTGGCACATGCAGCATATTTCTCTGCTTCCCTTGGTTTTGTCTTTCCTTGGTCGCTGCTTTGAGTCCCTACCCAGCCATCTCCACAGCTCTCCTGTCACTGCCATGTTACGTAAAAACTCAGAAATGGCTTAGGAAACATTTAAATCTGTGCTATCTTGGCAAGCAGCTAATCCTTGAAGCAAATGCTACTTACACAACAGAGTGCCTGCATTTCCTACCCTGTCTTGGAGATGTCATGCCTCATCTCCTAAGGCTGGAAGAAATACGCAGCGCTTCATAAAATAGCTCTGACTTTCCATTTCTACTATATAAGCATCTTGTTATCTGTTTTTATAGGGAGGGAAAATGGGAAAGGGAATTCCTGGAAGAGATTACAATTGTCAAACTGGCTTTTGATATCTGTTAAACAGCTGAAGCATTAATTTTTTGGCGGCACTGTTAAAAGCCTATGAGAGCTTCCTGACTGAAGTGGAGGAAATAGTACATTTAGTTCAACTACAAGCTGTACTTTTTAAAAAATCCATATGAAAACAGACTCATTATTCATTTTTCTGTTAATATGTGGTTTTGCCCTGCAGTTTCAGTAATATTTTTTGTAAGACCTGGCAGTCTCAAAAAAGAACTATAACTTAGAGCTAATGTTTTAATAAACTCTTGTTTATACTATAGTCAAACCAGAACAAACAAAATACAGCTACAAATGACGTTTTTATAGGAAGTCAAGAAAAAGATTCATGTGTCTGAATATTTTAGTTACAGTGTGGTAGGCATGACTATTATTTCCTGTAAAGCCAAATTGTATCTTTAAGGAACTGGAAGAAGGCTACCATGGGAATAGAGCATGGAAATGACTTGGGCCTCTAAAGAGCAGCTGGATAAAAATACCTTACAATTTAATGCAAAACTCCCATCAAGTATTCCGAGAATTTTACAATGGAGCAATGGCAAGATATGGCCATGAGAAATGTTTGGAGTCTTCAAAATACCACCATGCTGGATTACTGCACATGCCGCCCTCTGTGGTAAAACTGACAAAAAATTTCACCAAGAAGGCTCGCAGTGAGATAGGGAAGAAAATGACCATTTTTAAAAAGTGATCTTAGAATCCCAGAAATTAGATCAAAAATGAAATGATCAAGTCTATTAGATCATATTGTATCTAAGAAAGAAAAATCTATATAGTATATTTTTCAGCATTTTGTCCAGTTCACTTTTTAGTTGCTCAGACTAATCAGGTCCTCTAGTTTCTATCAAGAGAACAGACTTCCACCAAAATGATTTTTTTTTCTTAGTAGTTAAATTAATGCTCCTTTTGCTCATTTGCATCATTTTACTACTTCATACCTCTTTGAGACATTCCATTCTAGGTGATCTTGTTTCTGATACCACTGTGATATCTAATTTAATAGAAATCAAGGTAAAAAATGCTAAACTAAAAAGAGCAACTGACCTTCTGATATGCAGCCTTGCTCTCTCTGTGAGCAAGCTTCCGCCTGCATGAGACCTGAGCTCCTGGTCAAGAGTCAAGAGGGTGGAAAATCACTACCTCGCTTCGAAAGACAGGCTGTATTTCATCAGTGCATGGCTCTGAGCTTTATGGAGAATGGAGAGCTAACAGCAAAGCAGCCTCAAAAGGCTCCTGTATTCTTTAGTCAATGTGATGCTCCATGATTTGGTTAGACTGAGAAAATTTGGTTACTGTCACTTTTCCCTGCATATTAGTGAAAGGAGATTTAATGGGTTTTCTGTTTCTTAGTTGTAATAACCCCAGTTCCCAAATTGCAGACTTCCAGATTAGGATGTCTGGCTGGCCTATGTATTAAGAAATATAATTCCTTGAAAGAGAGAAAGGAGTTTCACACTGCAGATTGTCATCCTACCTCCCAAGCAAGGGACAGAAGATGTCATGACCTCATGGACTGACTTTGTATCTCCTCTGTCCCTGAACAAAGATGGTCCCAAGCAGCACACAGAGCAATCCCCAAACATTCATTCACTTCACAACCCAAAAGGATAAATAAGTGTGCAAGAAGAAAAGAGAATCCATACATGAGAATGTTGGAATAAGTTTGTGAAAACAAAATGACTACCTGTTAAGGAATTTGATTTTTTAACTTAGTTGTTATTATTTTTAACTAGCAGGGTAGCAACTGGAATTTGTACTTGAGAAAGACTGATTGAGTTTTTGGAAAACTCCTCGATGCTAAAGGCCTGGCTGCAGAGGGACAAAGTCATGTCATGAAACTACAGACACTTGGCAAACTCCTCAGCAGTCTTGAATAAGTACCTTGTACTGCCCTTGTGTTATTAGCTATTGCAGTATCATGTAAATCCTTCATGACAGTGCCATTTTTGAAGGGCCGCTGTACCGTCAGGTGCTCTGACATTATCAATGCTCCTGGGGATGTCAGTGTGTGGTACCTCTTCCTTGCCTCCTTCACAGCAAGTTTCCAAGCCAGGATCTGACTCAGAAAAAATGTAACTTGGCTTAGAAAGAAGCTTCTTCCCTCACTGTCTCCTTGGAGCACAGGACCTCTGTATCCAGGATAACCCTGTCCATCAGCCACTGCTGTCTCAGGCTGCACGCCTGGCTTTTCAACTGAGAACAGCGGCTGGTAGGGAGTGCTGGTGGCTGCAAGCAGATGGACAGGGATGCTGGGCTGAGTCACTGGAAGCTCACCATTGTTGAGCTGTCTGAGGTCCTGCAGGATAAATGCTCACTTTGTGACACTAAAGAGAAATACTTCCAAGAGCAAAAATCTCTAGAAGAACTACTGCTCCGTAGACATAGGAAACGAGACCAAGAAAACACTTTGCCAAAGTTTACAGGAGTTGGTGCCAAACTACTGACATAAAGGAGGTACCTTCCTGTCTGCCACAGTACACAGCCTTCACCTGCAGTATATTCCTTCTCTCTTCTGCCCACATGCCAACAAAGAGGTGGATTTCATTCAAATGAACTGTTTGATGGCAGGGTGACATTTATAAATCTATGAAATTACTGACAACCTAGTCCTGGATCTCCAACAATCTTATTAAAGTTGCTGGCCACTTGCAGGGAGGACTAAGCTGATGACTAAAGGTCTCAGGACCAAGGTTATCAGGCACAGAACACACAGGAAGAGCTCAAGTGCATCTCACTCCATTCACTCACATTACTGTATACACTAATATCAAAAAGATGGAAAGCTCTTCATTCGCTGGACCGAGTGGATTGAAAAAATTATATTCACAAAAATGAAGTAACTTTTTTCACTGTTCCAACTTTCTTTACACTGTATTTTTCTTGTATTATTTCTTCTTCTTCACTTTTGTTACTCTATCACTATAAGTATGAGAAATGTTTATGAGTAACTCCTTATTTTTCCCTACAGAAAAGTAATGCCTAAATGAAGTGATGGCTAACTTTTATTTCTTCCACGATACCCAAAGGAGCAAAACCCATAACATACCAATGAAACTATATAAGCTATTGCTCACACAAACTGACCAAAACTGCAGTTTCCAAGCATCTGGGAATTGGTTCACTGATTTCAACTGGACTTTAGGGAAACACAAAGATCACCTTGAGAGATAAAGTATTTATGGCTATAATAGATGATTTTGAATGAACACAAACAAAATATACCATGTCCCCTGAAAATGTCAAATCACACTTTGCCTCATATTTCAGAGTATTTTTACAACCTCTATACAACTCTAATAATGTATATTTACATGTGTTTAGGATTTCACTAATGAATGAGCAGCACTGCCTGCTCCATACAGTCACTCTTCAAACAAAATAGTGCTATCAAAACGGTGGGCCATGGCAAGGTGAGCATTCTAATTTTTTTCTCATCTTTCTATCCCAGAGCACCTCTTTACACTCAAGAGTATTTAAGCTCTGAGAGTACTTTGTGTAAAAATGATACAAGACTATTAAATACCAACTCATGACCCTCAGCAAATACCCAACGCTACATCAGCTGTACAGAGTGTACAGTCAGATTTAACAGGTGGGAGAGGTGGAAGAGAAAAGAATTGCATTTAATCTTAAAACAGATTTCAGAATGAAGCCCCAGTATTCCTGTGTCAGATTCAGTCTCCGTTTTTGCCTCCCAGGTATGGTAATTACAGTCCTGTGCCCACTGGGAACTAGTTGCACATTGAAACACCAACACAGTTTGCTGGAGGAGGGGGAGCTTTGCTGATGGAGATATTACAAGATGCAGCAGTGAATACACTGCCTTTCGGTGAATGTGCAGCATCCCTTGCTCACAACACTTAATTATTTTAACTAAACAGATGACTATCTGGTTAGCCACTGTGCAGGGAGACTTTCAAGATTTTGAAGGCAGACATTGAATAAATGAAGGCTCTTCTGGAAAAACAAGGCTTTAGCTACTGCAGTTATCATTCCTCAATTCACGCTGTGCCAGCAGAACCTGGTGCCTGCACTTAGTCACTGAAGGCAACAGGGCGTAGGCATACAGACCCAGGCATCCACGGGGCGTGACATCTCTGCAGGGTCAGCACCTAAATTAAGTTTGTCCCCAGCGCGACATCTCTGTCAGAGCACACAGGGAGGTACCTACACACCCTGCCACATGCCAGTTTGGAATTCATCCCTCTGCCTTGGCCTCAGTGCCAAGCATCAGGAAACGGCAGGCAACTTGCCAACACTTTTTCTTAGAAAACGGCAACCCTTTCTGGAAATGTTCTGAAGGTTTGAAGAGTCTTTCTGGAAAGGTGGTAATGCTGAGCTTTTGCACAAATACTGTAAATGAAAGCTACCCCAAAATACTATCACTATCCTAAAACATGATACCCCTAAAAATGGGGGCAAATGAGGTCAATATTAGCCAAAAGATTTAACTGTGGAGCCAGGCAATTTGATTCCTAGAAAGCTGAGGTAAATGACACATATAGTAGCATCAACCAGTTAGCAAGCTTTACATTTGCAAAGCACACCCTAGGAAAATCCAGTGATTTTTAATGCAAATGACTCAAGATTCATCAAAAAATTTTGTGCTCAACCTTTTACAGATTTTGAATTATATAACCAGCTTGTTATGAATCCCAAAATGTTACTGAAGCGACTGGAAAAAAATAAACCCAAAAATAAAAGAAGAGTATACTTGGAAATCACAGTTCAATGAAGACCTTTCCATTCCCTCCTCTCCCTCTCTTGACTTTCCAAGCTTCTTTTTAATTCCTGCTTCTCTTCCTGCTGTTTCTGCTGAATGCAATTCTTGACCAGCACTCAATTAGCCAGAGCAGATGAGGAAATTTACTTCAGCCCCAGTGCATGTGTTGGACCAGGCACCTGTATGAAAGGAGCAGAGAGGTACACACAGCCTGTATTGCCCAGAGCAAGAGCACCCACGCCATGGCAGCGCACACCTGTAAGCACTGTGTCAACAAAGGCACAGACAGGGGTTAACTGGCTTCTGCAGGAAGCCTGGTTTCATTCATTAACCACGACCTCTGGGCTAGTACATGCGGAGGAGGGAGCACACAGGCGAGTTCAAACAAAGCTGCTGTTTTCCCTCTGAAACTTTTCAAGTCTCAGAATCTCGCACAAAACCAGCTCTGCTGTCACCTGAATGGAAAACAATAGCAGGCGCTCAAATAAGTAAGACCCGCGTGAGAGTTTGCAAGCCCGGCCTGTGCGGAAGGCCACCTGCCAACAGGAAGAAGTGGTGAGAAGGAATTTGGATCCAGCTGCTATCCTCCCTCAGCCAAACAATGCCATATGATAAACAGCATTAAGGATTTTTTTTAATCCTCAATCACACTGGGAGCATCTATATCTGTCATTTTTACTCCCTGGTTACCAGGAGAAAGGCTTGAGAGATTTCTGTGCACAAGTTCACAGACAGCCAATCTCTTGTTTCCTATCACAGCTTTATCAAAGGAATTGAGACAAGAAGAACGGGAGGGAAAGAAGAAGAAATGACAAAGTGCCTCGCCGTAGGGCTGACTCAAGCTGCTAAATTCATCACAGGTAACACAGAAAATCTTGTAGCTGTCTTGCAGCCCCATTTCGCATGTCAGGCAGAAAGGCAGAGTGGACACAGAAAGAGGAGATAACTCAGTATCTGCAGTCCTTATTTCCTTGAAATGAAGTACTGAACACCAGGAAACGAACTACAACCGTGTGCTTAGTGGGTCACTGTGGCAGGTGCAACTTAACCTTAAGACCACGTAGCCTACTGCACCTTCAGACTTAGCCCAGGCAGCACCTGGGTGAAGCATGCCAATAAATCCACTCTCCGCTGATGGTAATAAAAAGGGTTAAAAAAACCAACCCGACTGCAGCTGAAAATTCCACAGCGTTTCCCTCCACAGCGCTGCGAACTGCGCGTCTCCCTGGTTTCAAACGAACGGCAAAACTGCCCTAAAGATCAGCCAGCTAAACACATGGCAGGGCCAGTGCCACCGGCGGGCACGGATGGCTGGAGAGCCGGGAGAGCTGGAGCATCACGGCCGCGCGGCGATCCTCCGGTGCGGCCGCTTCCCGGCGTCCGGGGACGCGCCACTCGCGGCGGCGCCGGATTCACCGCCTGGCAGCCGAGGAACCCCCCTCTCCTTCCTCCCCGCCCCAGCCCCCGGTGAACACCCAGGATCTGGGCACTACCTGCGTTTATCAGCAGAGCCATCCCGTGTCTTCAGTCATTCAAGGAATTTAACAGCCTGGAAATTCCTGTTGTCCATTATTTGAGGTCACAGATAAAAGCTAAACAGCAGCCGTGACTCCCATCAATCATAAGTCACTCACTGATAGAGCGTATGGTAGGAGACCTACTGATGTAAGCTAGTCACCAGAGAAAATACCCACTGATGACGCATATCCAGGCACAAAAATAGTTACAGGGCCCCCAAAGGGATTATTCAACAGCCTACATTTAGATATTCCTTCAAGAGACCCGCAGTCAATTTGCTGCTATTAGATGGCTGGGGAACATTGAAGTTTAAGTTTCCTCAGCAGACATAACCACAAATAGCTGGTTTAAATAAGCTACTGCAATTACAAGCTGTTTTGTAAATTTTAACACTGCATTATAGCGATTAAGTCTAAACAGAACTGGCTAAAAAATGCTGTATAGCCTTTGCTGTCAATATTTACCAATCCCTCCTGCATATTAGCCAGCAATGAAAAGAACAATTTAAAATTCATTCACAAATGTTTAAACTAAGCCCCTCGTGCTAGCCTAGAGGAATGTTTCTTTATCATAAAAAACCAAAACAATATATGCAAAATGGTATGGGATATTTTGGTGCTGCTTAAATGCTATCTGGATCAACTTTTGCCTCTAATTTTTATCCTTCTTTGGTATTTGGCTCTGTACTGCACAAAAATACCCAAATAGTTAATCTTTCTTGCACAAATGAAAACCATGTAAAGGTAAGTTATTGCAACATGCAAAACCACGTACCGTGCCCCCGCTTTGAGCAGGGGCTAGAAAGAGGATCCCCAGAAATCCCTTTGAGCCTAAATTATTCTGCAATTCTGTGCAGCTGGATTTTTTGGCATTAAAAACATAATCCTCTAAATTAACCAATCAACTGATAATCCTACAATACTCCTGCCCCCTTCAACAGTTTCAGGATCTTTCTCATGCCCAGACAACAGCAAAACTTACGAGGCTGTAGCTGAGCCTGCTAACACCGCTGAACACGAAACACTGACTGTGCATTTTTGGCAATATTAGAATCTTTATTTTTTTTAATATTTGATTTTAACATCCAACCCTCCTTTTTGAAAGCAATTTTAGTGCTTAGGAGTCTAAAGTTTACTGAATTTTTATTGCACATTTAGACTCTAAATATAGGAAAATATTTTATGGCTCTGATGCCTATTTTATTGACATACTTTTGGAAAGCATTACCTAGCCAAACCAAC
This sequence comes from Haemorhous mexicanus, assembly GCF_027477595.1. Lineage (NCBI taxonomy): Eukaryota > Metazoa > Chordata > Aves > Passeriformes > Fringillidae > Haemorhous > Haemorhous mexicanus. The sequence goes on from NC_082343.1 coordinate 54,783,416, forward strand.
ACTCAAGGTTTTACAGTGTTTATGCAGTAAAGCAGGAGAAGGAATTGTCTCAGGCTATGAACTTCTACCTCACTTTCTTCATCTGTGATAACATTATTAAAAATAACACCAAAAATTATTTTTAGCACAACTGTTTCGTAAAGCCCTCATGTTTCTCTCATGCATCCATATGCTGCCAGTCCACATGGCCTAATTTAACGGCCCTAAGAAGAAATATTGGTGCCCTCTAGCTGATTTTCCTCACCAATTTCCTGCAGACACCGAGCAGCAGTCTCTCTTTCCTCCTGACATTCCTGGGTCTTTCACTGGTGCCCCCAAAATGCAGTGCCCTGGAATAAAACAAGCCACTTCCTACAGAAGATGCAGGAATCAAAACACTCAAATCCCTTAGTGCTCTCAACTGTAGGAGCTCTTTAAATAGCATAAATGCTGTGAAAAACAGGGGAGGTCTGAGTTCAATACCACCTTACCAAGAACAGGTGAAGCACCTAAATATACTTTGTAGCAAGTCTGCACATTCCATGGGGAAATACAGCCTGCAGTTTTGCATGGAACACAGGAAGCCCCCTCACCCATTAAGTAATTCTGCAATTCCTCTCTATCAGGAAAAAAGCTTCAAAAAGCTGGTAAGTCTTTCATTGTGTTCTGCCACACGTTCTGAAGTTAGCTGGTGATGGATCAGACAATTTCACAGCTCAGAGCCCAGGGCCTCCCTTTTGCCTTCCTTGGCGAGCAGGGAGAGCTTTCCTCTCCTTTCACTCTGATGTCTGTCAAGGGGACAGACTCCCCGTTCCACCCTCCCTGTTCCCATCCCCTCTGCCTCCAGCCCCTCTCCTGGAGGCTGCATCAGGTACCACTGGGGTACAGGGCCTCACCACCTTATAGCTGCATGTCCCTGTCCAGCAGGGACCCAGCTGGAGCACAGCTCCAAAGCTGGAAAAGCCACGAGGCAGGGATGCTAACACATACTTTGAACACCATCTCCAGTGTGACAGGTGACGTCAACAAAACAGTGTCCAAATCCCAAAGAGGAGATCTCTCCTGGCTGGAGGAAAACCCCTGCTGAGGAAGAGCTGTCTCAGGAAATGCTGAGCCTGTGGTGGCAGGCAGCTGCCTGGCAGCTGCTGGAACAGCTCTTTGGCACCTCCGAGTGAGTGCATCTGCTCTAAGCCACACCAGCGGCCACTGGCTGCACAAAGGATGCAAGAGAACAGGAGTCTGTGTGGAAAGCAGGGTTAAAGCTCTGTTCTCTTCCTCCTTGTCCAGCTAAAAGAGGCCGAGGTTGGCTGGAGCTGGCTGTCTCTGTGCATTTAATTAAAGCCATAAACCTCTGTGGAGAACTCTGGATGGCCCTATTAACCATTAATCAAATTAAACATAGAAGGGAGATCAGGATCTGAAGCTCAAAATAAATACTGTGAGACAGACTAACTTTTAGGGCTGCATTCATAATCCTCAGAAGGTCTGTTTAAACCTTGATTGGGAAAAAGGAAGCTGCAGCATACACTGTGTACTTCTGTGTTTGAACAGCAGTCGTAAAGCAGAAACTGCTCAAATATGTGGGAAGCATCACTAATCCTGCAACTTCCAGCTACCTTTGGAAAGTTAACTTTCCATGTGCCACCTGCCTTTGGAAGACCGAATGGGTTAATCACAGTGGTCAGGCATTTTGGAAGGGTCCTAGGGCTCCATTTCTCATACACCTCTAGGAAAAGGATGCTACAGACTCAATCAGTACTCATTAAGTGGTTGTAATCCAAATCTCTACATCAATTAAAAGATGAAGAGCTTATTTGAACATGGAACAGTCAAGACCCTTTGATCACATAAAAGAGGCTTTTTACGCCATTTGGAAAGTGAAATTTTTGGCACAGTTCATTTTTCAGCTTGCTTGGGTTTGGTTTTTTTGGTTGGTTGGTTGGTTGGTTGGTTTTGTTTGTTTGTTTGTTTTTTTCCAACCAGCTGTGACATGGGAGATCTAGAACAAGGCTGGTTGGTGCAATTTCTTTTCTGGAAGGCAACAGACTTTTCAAAAGCCTGATTTCTTGAAACATAAAAGAATGCAGCAAACCCTTGAAGAGAATAGGTACAGATGTGGTAATGTGACAGAAGGGCAGTGAAGGTGGTATCTCTGGGATAAAATGAGATATGGTGCAAAAATTAGGACCTGGCAGGAGCAGCTTTTGCCTTTTCCAGTAGTAAAAACATACAGAGAAAATACAGAGAAAATATAATGAAAACAGGTGAAGGACAGAACAGGAATCATTATTACAGTGGTAACTAAGTATACCCATTTAAGAAAGTCCTAAAGAGTGTCAAGATGTCCTGTTATCACAAAACTTCATTATAGTTTTAAAAAGGCTGTGTTTGAAGTAGGAAGCTGATGAATTATCTCTTACTGGCCCAGGAGTGTCCAATTTTGAATATACATTAATGTAGTGTAGGAATATTGTTTATGAAAAGAGATTATGATATTTCCAAACACAGTAAGAGAACACCTCACATTAGCAAATTTCTATTTGAAATTTCTATGATTTTTGAAACAAGGGGCAGTATTAGAAAATATTGGATCACTGAGGATGGGATAGTTTGGTGGATTTAGTCCCTTTATCATACAAGATTAGATAAACCACTGATGTCAGAAACATAAATATAGTTCATGCTATTATCAGTCTGTCTGCCCATCAATGTCTTAGGGCCTTTCTCTCACTGCTAGCATTGGTAAAACAGGTAATATTGATTATAATTGAAAAAAAAATTAAAATATTACAGAAGCACAGGCTTCTGAGACTACACACTGATTTTTCTTTATTTGGAAGCAGGACTCTTTTACCTCCCCTTGCATTTAAGTATCCCTGAAGAAATCTAGGATGAGTAACAATGGATGATGGTGGTGGGACTTGTGCTTATTTTAGATATTTAACAAAAAACCAACATTTTTATCTGTGGAAATAAGTACACTTGAAGTTAATATTAACACTACCTTTGATATAGTCTAAGCTAGACACATTGGTAGCATAGCTAACAGTAAATTACAGAGTTTATATCAAAGTTCTAAAGTAAATCAAACCATAAAACTAAAGAAAGCTATTGCCTGAGCACCTGAAACCAGGTTTTCTTGAAATAAGAAACTAGTATTTGATAACAATAGCCTTGTCTGTGTACAACTCCATTCCAAGATAATAACTAAAAATACTTTAAGATCTATTCTTTACCAAAATTCCTTTAAAGTATTTCTAGAATATGGTGATGAAAAGCAACACTAGTCTCTGGTTTGTTCACATCATATGTATGCCACCTGACTTGAAGGGACCAAATAACATCAATCATCAAAACATGACAGATTTTTTCTATATATTATTCTACAGTGACTGCACTGGTGGATAAGGAAAGAGAAACTGATGTCATTGTCTGGCCTTCTTTAAGGTCTCTGATCCAGTCTCACACAGCATCTCTGTCTCTCTGCATTGGGGAGATAAGGATTTGACAGCTGGACCATTTGATAGAAAGGGAACTGGCTGGATGGCCATACCCAGAGAGTTGCAGTCAACCTCTCAGTGTCCAAATGGATCTGCATCAAGTAGTGTTCCTCATGGAACCTTATTGGGACTAAACCTGCTCAATGTCTTAGTTAATGACACAGTGGAATTGAGTACACCCTTAGCAAGCTGGCAGGGGACACCAAGCTCAGTGGTGCAACTGATAAACTTGGTGGAAGGGATGCCCTCTCTAGGGACCTTAACAAGCTTGAGAAGTGGGCCAGTGTGAACCTCATTAAATACAACATGGCCAAGGCCAAGGACCTGCACGTGGGTTGGGGCAACCCCCAGTATCAGGATGGACAGGGAATGAATGGTTTGAGAGCAGCCCTGTGGAGGACTTGCAGGCACTGTGTGGTGGGTTGACTTGACAGGACACTAAGAGCCTACCACAGCTGCTCTGTCACTCCCTTCCTCAAATGGACAGGGGAGAAAAACCACAACAGAAGAGATAAAGATGGAGGAGATCACTCACCACTCACCATTACAAACAAAGCAGACTCGATGTGGGCAAAGAAGTCCAATTTCTTGCCAAAAAAACCACAGAGTAGAATAATGAAAAATAAAACCAAGCCTTAAAAAAATTTCCTCTCACCCTTCCCTTCTTGCCAAGCTTAACTTCACTCCAGACTTCCTCTACCTCCTCTCTGCCAGTAGTGCAGGGGAATGGGGAATGAGGTTGTGTTCACTGCCGCTCCTTCCTCCTCAGGAGGAGGACTCCTCACACTCATTTCCCTGCTCCAATGTGGGGTCCCTCCCATGAGAGGGAGCACAAGTATCCCATGGGGTCACAGCCTCTTTAGGCATCCCCGTGCTCCGGTGTGGGGTCCTCCATGGGCTGCAGATGGGTATCTGATCCACAGGGGACCTCCATGGGCTGCAGGGACACAGCTGCCTCACCATGGTCTGCATGCCCAGAATCAGTGCTCTGGAACCTGCAGCACCTCCTGCCCCTCCTTCTTCACAGGCCTTGGTATCTGCAGGGCTGTTGCTCTCACATGTTCTCACCCTGCTCTTCTCTGGATGAAATTGCTGTTGTGCAGCAACTTTTTTTTCCTTCTTAAATCTGTTATTCCAGAGGTGCCACCTCTGTTGCTGATGGGCCCAGCTTGACCAGCAGCACGTCCATCTAGGAGCCAGCTGACATTGGCTCCAGTAAACACACGGGAAGCTTCCAGCAGCTTCTCACAGAAGCCACAGCTGTAGTTCCTTGCTACCAAAATCTTGCTACACAAACCCAATACACTGTTAGATGAAAAATTAGATATGACCCAGCAATGTGCACTTGCAGCACAAAAAGGCAACTGCATCCTGAGCTGCATCAAAAGCAGTGTGGCCAGCAGGTCAAAGGACATAATTCTGTCCCTTTCCTGGGCTCCTGTGAGACCCCACCTGGATAGCATATGCATCTCTGGTGACAACGACAGGTCAAACACAGACCTGCTGGAGTGGATCCAGAAAGGACCACAAAGATGATTAGAGAGCTGGAGCACCTCTCCTGTGAAGCCAGGCTGTGAGACTTGGGGGAATTCAGCCTGATGAACAAGGAGAAAGCTCTGGGGAGACCTTACAGCAGCCTTCCAGTACCTACAGGGGACCTGTAAGAGAGGACTTCTTACCAGGGCCTGAGGTGATAGGACAAGGGGCAAGAGTTTTGAACTGAAAGAGGGTAAGTTTAGATTAGATATAGAGAAGAAATTCTTTATTGTGAGCATGGTGAAGCACAAGAATAGCTTTCCCAGAGAAGATGTGGATGCCCCATCCCTGGAAGGATTCAAGCCTATGGCAGGGGGCTAGATAATCTTTAAAGGTCCCTTTCAACCCAAACCATTGTGTGACTCTGCAATTCCAGTGCACAGAATTAAGAGTACCTCAGAGATACTGTAAAGCAAAAATAAAGACAGTGACTGCAAAGAGACTATTCTGAAATTACATTTATTTCAGTTTGATGTTTGATTGCAAATCAGTAAAAACAATCTTCATCCACAGGTACTGCCAATAAAAAAATAATTCAGAATGTATACCCCTTTCTAACCCCATCTGGAAAAGGGAACACAGAGAGAGTGACTAGGGATATCACCAAAACTGGGGAGTGGGAAAGGGCAGCATAGGAAACTCCACTGTCTTCACTTTCTCCATCCCTGAGCACTGTGAGATGTGTAAGATCACATTTAAGTGTTAACAACCTCACATGCACACGAGCTGACCTGCCCTTGAGGATGAAGTTTCATGCTTCAGTGAGGTCAGTCCAGTGGTAAGCTGCCACCCAAGAGGGGAGGATGCCACTTTGCTTCTTCCTCTCAATGCCAGCTGTGTGCTCCTGCCAGCTCTAGAGTTTGCCTGTGCCCATGGGGAGCCAATCCAAGGTGCTGACCCATCAGAAATCCCAGGCTATCCAACAGCTCACTGCTCGCCCAGCTGCCCAAACCAGCCCAGTGTGAGCTGCAGAGGGCAGGTAGCAGGAGCAGCCCCTCTGGGACAGGACACCACAGCCAGGACAGTGGGAAACCTTTCCTCGTCTCCAACCACCTGCCCACTCGCTTCCAGCTTTGGCAGCACTGGAGAATCCAGGCCAAGGAAATGAAAAGCTGACCTCTCAAAGTTGAGAGGCACTTCAGACATTGATGCAGACAACTCCAGCAGGGTCCATCAGAGAGCCAGTAGGGCCTTGAAGGAACTGCAGGGGGAAGAAAGGAGAATGTACAAACCACTCCATACAAAGGAGAGAGACCCAGCTTGGCTGCAGCCCCCTGGCTGGTCCCTGTCACCAGTGCCTGCCAAAAGGGAAGCTCACCCCAGAAGGTGTACTGAGCTCTGCATTGATTTGCTTACTAGGCCCATTGAAACCCAAGTGTGCCTGATGTTCCAGAAATGCCCATTTGTGATATTTTTCAAAACCTTGTCCATTGTTCTCCCTTTGTGGCAAACTGCACAGATTAAATCCGTGAGTGGTTTCCTCTAAAAGAGGTGGTTTCTTTTCTTCTTGTGAGGTTTTTTCATATTGCTCAACAATCAAGGAAAGAACGCAAGGATCAAACTCATAAAGCATTCTTAAAAATACGATTTATTGAAAAAAAATACAATTACCAAATCACATTACTTCATCTTTTATATTTCTTAACACAGAAAAAAAGAATGACATCTCATAGAGACTCTTCAGGGATTTCTCCTCAAAAGACAGTTTCGCTTGTTAGTTATACCCAAATTCCTCTCTTCCTGGACCACCAGCTCTTATCTCTCATCTCTGGAATATGTTAAACTATGAAAAAAGCATTATCTTGCCAACTTGGCACAAGAAGAGGGGAGATATCTCTCCTTGCTCTTATGGGAATGCCTACTGAAATGAAAGTTGTTGGGTTGCCCCAGCTTACGTACTGGTTATTATGACTCTTCTCTTACTGACATCTCCTTTTCCTATGAAAAGTTCAAAAGTTCAGTTAGCAACAATCTGATGTCTTAGCTTGCTACACAAGCCTCTGGGTTATTTAATCAAGAAATTAGATTTCTACAATGCATAGCAGTACACTCACCACAGTCAGACTAGGAACTGTTGCTAATTAACAAAAATGCCAACACACAATTATTTATTATATTAATTAATGAAAGCATATATAAGCAGCCTATCTGTAAGAAGTTAGATGCAATCTCTACCAGACTTCCTGCTGCTGTGCTGCCAGTTTCTCGGTGCAACTGTGGCCATTCTAATTAAATAAATAATTTACCCTGGAAGATTTCATTGAGTGCCAGACACAAGCACCAGGGCTGGGTGAAAATAAATCACTGTCGGCAGCATGCCAGTACTCGTTCCTAGAATCTATGGAAAACGGCTACTTCCCTACAGCAAACATTTTGCATAACCATTCTGCACAGCTTAATTGATCTCTGCAATAGCATGATAGTAAAACCTCCTCCATTTCCATGTATTTTAAGACAGTACCTAATTTTCTTTTTATTTCATTCTCTTCACATTTGCTGGCTTTTTGCATCAGTTGTGCACCTCCTGGTACAGAATCATCTTTTTAAAATTTATTTATTATTCCTTAATACCAACTCTTGGTATGATGCTGACCCAAATCCATCCTTTCAAGTCAACATGTTAATGCTCTATCACCATCCCCTGCTTTAATTTCTACCATACTCCTATCAAACTCAAGTTACTTCCTTCTCTACCAATGTCCTCTAATCATAAACTCATAAACCCTGCTTTTATTGTTTATTATTTACTGTGCTACACTACTATTTAGACATTTTCATAACCACAGAAAAAATTAGGAAAATTCCCACTTTGTGCTGTGATGTCAATCTACTTTAAAACCTATTGCAAGATACCACAACAAATATTATGGTGTGACTTCAATACCTGACAGCAGTGTAAACATCAGCAAGTTTTCCTGGGTAATCACAGGCATCTCAATTATCCAGATACTGTCTCAGCAAAAGGGCAGCCTGACTTACCGTACGGTCAATGACTTTCTATGCATTAGTAATTTTAGAAAACCTAGACAGGAAAAAGAGTCCTTGGTTGCTCCTTCACAGAAAATTTCTCCATACATTTTTGTGGCAAATTTATTGTTCCTGTTCAGAAGAGTTCAGGCATTCTGGGGGGGTCTGTGCTCACCACTGCCTGCCCTGCACACCAGATCCAAAAGGTGAGCTCCTGGTCTCTCTGCCAGGTCAGGTTTCAGTTGCTATTCCCCAGTCTTTCAGAGAATTTGGGTTTTTTCCTTGAAACTTTTGGCAGTCAGCATGTGACACTTCTAATATAAGAAACCCACTGGCATTTCAAGGAAAAGCCAACCACCTTGATGGGGCTGCTCCCCTGAGGAAACAATGAAGGGAACACATTCTTCTCTGCATACCCTTTACCCTAAGGCACGTAACTTCCCAAGCACCTCCAGAGTTTCACAGCTCCCAAAACTCTGCTCGACCACCTACCCACTTTTTGGCCAACTGGCTGACCCAGAAAAGCAGCAGAGAAGCAGCAGCCACTGCAGGGAGGAAGAAGCCAGCACAGCTTGCAGAGCAGCACCGCGTGGGAAGGAGCTGCTGGCGGGGCACAAAGAGGGTCAGCTACGGCTTGCCCTGGAATGAGCAATGCAACGGGAGTCGGACACAGAGGTCATGAGAAGAAAGGACAGGGAAGAAAGAGCACACCAAGGGAATAAGCTTTCTTCTTCTACCGCAGTTAACTCCCCTAAATTTCCTCCCTCCTCCTGGTTCCCCAGTTTCCAAAAATAACCTATACAAAAGCAAAAACTGCAGAGGCAGGGAGCCTTAAAAGAGCTGCAGTCGGAAAATACAAAAAGGTGGCAAGGGAATTTATTTATAAGAAAAAAAGCCCGAGAAAAAAGAGACACGCTCTTTTTGGAAAAGAACAGTGACATCTTTTAGAGCGAAGCCATTTCTGCAGGGATGTAGGTCAATAGCTGAAACTAGCCCTTGTGGGGTCTCAGGTCCTGGGGCTGGTGTGGACAGCCAGAGGGGCCCAGGGGTTGTTTGGCCTCTCCCCAGGAAGCTGGAGAAGGCTTGGGCTGGTCTTGGTCCCTCCTACCCTCATATGATGCAGCTCAGCAAATGGTTCCTCTTTAGGCAGCCACACTTTTCATGTTTCTGGTATCAGAGGATGCTCGACATTTGCCCTTAAAAGTAAAGGCACCTTAATGTGGAAAACATCCTTTAGTGACTAAGAGAGTCAAGAGCAAATATCTGCACCCAAAGAATTCAGTTCCTCCCACATCAAAGCAACCTCCTAGAAAACTGATTATAAACAAATTAAAAAACAACTAGTGTGCCTATCAAAAATAATTGCTTTGCTGCTGGCAAAGAATTACAGACTCAGAGGGCCTGAAACAAACACTGGGGGTTAAATTTGATTCCTAATTGCTAGACTGGACAACAAGGTGAGGGAAGGGAAAAAAACTCCTCCTGTTGTGTGGAAATGGTTGTCCTGTTCACATGGCATCTGCGGGAAGGATGGTGTTCCTCTAACAACTGAGAAGTTAATTCTGGTACAGGCTGAGAGATTTGGGGTTACACAAACATCAGCCATCATAATTTCCACATCACACCGGCTTTGATTTCAGGAGTATTACAGCACTCCAAAGCCTCATGCAATTTTTTTGTCTCTGCTTTTCAGCCCTGATCAAAATAAGCAAGTATCAGCACATCTCTGCATCACTACAGTGAGATACAGGAACATCCCCACTCACTCCACAAAAAGCAGCAAGACACCACTCACTGTCAAAAGGTCTGTTTTTACCAACATATCCTTCTTGTGCCTTTCACCATTTGCTTTCTCTATAATAGGAAAAACTATTAAGGTCTCCAGGTCTCTCCTGTCCCAAGCTTTTAACATGAAATACTACCACATACTGCAGAGTATCTCAGGGATGAGTGCCCAGAGAACCATTCCACTTCCTGTACAACAAACCCGCTGTTTTGAATGAACATTTCTCCACCTCTGCAGACATTTGTTATCTTCTTGGATTTCAGTAGTGACATTCCAAAAAGTCTGCAGAACATTGGTAGCTGGCTCTGAGGAGGAATTCTAGACTGATGCCCCAAGCTCAGCCCTTGGGTGTTGCATAGCCACTGTGGTGGTCAGCCAGGCTTTGAGCCTCAGCCTGGCACACACTGGTACCACTGCCCACAAAACAACCTATTACAGACAGATGATGTTTCTCACCTTGGTGGTTCGTGAGAAAAGTTTAAAAATATAAAGCAAATACCACCTAAGTCTTTAGAAAAGAAGAAGCAGAAATGGCAGAAATTATTTGGAGGTTTGGAGCTTTGGAAAGGGTTTAAATCTCGTAATTTCTGATCTCTTTCTTCCCTTTTGTGCTTAAGTAACCATTTTCAAATGACACAGCTAGCAATGCCAATGAGCTGTTCCACAGCAATCTTCTTCAGCCTCCTATCAAGACAGAAGTCACCAGAATCTCAGAAAACATCCCCTGGCAAGCAATGGCACCAGGTGGGCCAAGCCATGCCTCCCTCAGAGAAGCAGCAAAGCTGTTGAGAGAGCAGCATTTTTAGGAGCGAAGTTTAGGAGAGTGGGAAGAAGACAGCTTCACACAGCCTTAGCTGTTTTTCCCAGCAGAGCACAGCTTGAGAAGGAAAAACACCACGAGCCTCTCCTCTTCTCTGGCTTGCCACAAAACAGGGGTGTATTTTTCAGCAGGATCCTCGGAGTCTGACACCGAACTTAGCTCAACTGACATGAAATGTTAATGTTTAGGAACAAGGTAGGTGGAGAGGAGGAGGAAAGAAGACATTCATTATTTGAAGCAGAATTCATTCAGAAGCTTCTTTGGAACAGCCAGAACTAAAATTTCCATTCAGCTCTTTATTTCTGGTAGCTAGATAGCTTGAACAACTGGAAGAGGGATCTAGAGGGAGCCCTTACCCCTGCCAGCATGGCAACAGCCCTTCCCCCAGATACCTTCAGAGAGAAGCAGGCACATTTTTATGACTGTGAGTCTTCAGATGCAGGATGAGCAGTTTTCCTTGGGGATATATTCATACTGGCTTTGGGCTTCCAGACATGGTGCACAGAAAAGATCTGCCTCCAACCACCCATTCTGGTGCCTGCAACAGCCTCCCAATATGGCCCTACTGCTCCTCACCAGCCCCCAAAACCTCCATAAGAAGAAGGTCACAAGCTCTTGGTGCTACAAACTTAGCAACTACTATTTAAAATAGGCTGGACTGTGCCATGAAATTCATCCATGTATTTTATGTATTTTCTCCTCTTCATGTCATTCTGAATTCTCCTCCCTCCGGTACCTTCTCCCACTTTGTGTATTTTAATTTTCTTGCTCTGTTTTTTGTTTGGTTTGGTTTTGTCTGCATTACATCTGAAAACCAGCTTTTCCCTCATAGACACCAGCGGAGCATCTCTTTCATTTGCTGCGCTCTTCCCTGCCCCATTTCTTCTCTGATCACCCTTCTGCCTGTGCTCTGTTTCCTTACTCTTCCCATCCTTGATTTCTCTCCTCCTTTTCTTCTTTCTTTGCAGCTCCTCTTGGTGCTTTCTCCTCATCCTTCCTGCCAAGCTGGCTGAGGCACTCCCCTGGGAAGGTGCTGACAAACAGCAGCTGGGCTGCTTGCAGGGTTTTATCAGGTAGGGACACCTACAAAGGAATCCTTCGGCTCTCCTGCTACATTGTTGACTGAAGTGATTCCTCCTCTTCCTTTTAGGGTTGCTTACACAGTTCCTTTGTCAAAACTCAGGAAAATGAAGGTGTGACATAATTTGGGAAGCATATGCCAGTATTTAATGAGCTACATCTGCTTCCTTGTTTTGGGGGGCTGTGCAGAAATCAGAAGCCACAACAACAACAGCAAAATTGTGAGGATGTCAAGTGCAGCATTAGCTGGGGACCTGGTCTTACCAGCGCTGCTCTCCCTAAGAAAGAGAACATTTTAAAATGACACCTTCTTACTTTGCAGCACTACTGCCTGGAGGGTGAAATCCACCCCTTTGTGGAATGCTGAGACAGGATCACTTCAGTGCTATTTATTTCCTTAGAAAGGATTTACCCACATTGCACTGGTCTCCTGAACAGGGTGAAATTTCCTCCAAGCAGAATCTCAAAACTCAAGGTTCCCACTGCAATGGAAGCAAGGCTTGTTTTTAAGAAAAAATATATTCCTGCTGCTATTTAACAACAAACAAACAAAAACCCCAAACCAAATTTTTAAAAAGGAAGAAAAGAGTACAGATTAAAAGAGAGATTAATTTTATCCCTCCTCTCCTCTTGCACAGTATAACCACAGTTGGAAGGTGGTCAGCTTTCTTCTTGCACAGCTTTCTTCTTGCACAGCAACTTCCAGCTGCAGAGCTATATTCATCCCCCAGTTAGAGAAACCTTGCTGAAATCTCTGGGCTAGATGCACTGGTACATTTGGGCTGCTTTGCCTGTTTTAGCAATACAGAGCAGCTGTAAATCCAGTTTAACTTGCCACTTCTGTCAGCTTTACCATGCCAGATTAGCACTGCTGTTAGCCTCACAAATATCAACATCTGGAGGTTCTCCTACTGCCCAGTCTGACTTTAAACCTTGCAAATCTGCAATTCATCCACCCATCAGCACAGCTGGCAGGATCAGCCTGAGGTAGTTCTTTACTCTGAGAAAAATCAATTTATCACAATCTCCCATCCTACATTCCTGCAATCAACCAAGCAGATCAAACAAAATTCACTTAATGATCAGCTCTCAGTTACTCCCTGGACAATTGCCCAGTTGTTCTGGAGGGTGACTCCTGACCCTCTCTGAGAGCAGGTGCCTTTCTAGTGCAGGTCTGTGAATCCAAGTCAGCTGGGAAAACAAAACACACCAATTCTTTGCACTTCTGTATTTCTTTGGATGCCATGAAACAGAGCTAAGTCTTGTTTCCTGCTCCTCAGCCAGGGGAGGTAGGGGAAACTGGAAGTAGATGCAGAGAAAGGCAGAAAGAGGGCAGATCAAAAGGATCAAGGAAAATAATATTAATAATAAAAAAACCACCAAACAAACAAAAACTGAGCAACCACCCACTGCTTCACTCTGCTCTGTAAAGCAGTACATCTTGGAAACAATATGTCCCTCCACCCCCATTCCAAGTCTTTTTCTCTAGGGATATACAACCATCTCAGGGATTAATATCATTTTCTTGCAACATTCAAGTGCTGCTGCACTTACAGTCTTATAAAAAAACCTCCAAAAACCCAGCTTCTTCATTTGCTTTCTGCCTGAGAAAAATGTATGTAAAGAAGAATCAGAGAGATTGGAGTGGGGTGGGGGGAGCAGGTGTATTCATGTCACTTTGATTTTCTAAGAGCAAAGGCTTTACTTTATATACAAATAAGTTAAGGGGAAAATTTTCGGTGCATTTAATTTATTTTTGCCCAGCTCAGTCCCTGCCCCTCACTCTGAATGCATTAATACATCCACCTTCAGCACAGTCGGGCCCTCCGTGTTGCCATGGAACTGAAACCTTTGCAGTTTGGATGGCGATGCACTCATGCTGTATTTATGCTTTGGAAGCACACTGTTCTTACACTTCCTATAACAGAAGCAAAATCACTGCATAGCATTAACTCCCTTCGTATTTAAGGCATTCAATGCCTTTCTTGCCTGCTCGTCTTCACACAGAGTTTGCTTTTTCTATCTTGCCACATGCAAATGAAACACATTTGACATAACTATTCCCGTCTTCATGAACTCAATAGCTCACACACTGGGCACATCACAGAAGGGCCACAAGACTGTGGTCTTTCCCTCTTTAATAGGAGGCCGCTGTCAGGCCTGCAACAGCTGAGAAAGGGCTGCAGAAAGCATAAATGTATGAAATATATGTGGATACAGAAAAGTATTATCCTTCAAGGTGGCATTTAAGCAGACTTTTTAAACCTAATAAACCTATGTATTGCTAATGCTCTCGATGCTCCTGAATATTCTTTTGTACCCATTTGAATAAACAAATTACACCATAAAGATCCTGCAGTAGGGACAAATTCTTTCAATACCTTTCCTTAACAACCTAGACTGGTGGGACATCAGTGGTGAGCACAGCTTTGGGCACTTCAGTTAGAAGAAAAACAAAGTCAGTACAATTCTGTGTCATCCTAAAGATTCGGCCTACACTGATTATCTTCAGCAGATCTGAGCCTTTTGCCAACGCTTCTGAAAATGCCTGTACACAAATTGCAAATGCATAGATTTCTATGCTGAAAGCAAAAGCAGAGTACAAAAATATCCAACTTCATTATAAAAAAGATTACCATATTAAATAAATAAACAAACAAACAAATAGCCATTCATGTGTGTAAACATTGGATCTGTACCTGCAGAAACAACTGGAAGCCAGTCCATGGTCTGAAGCCAGCTTGAGGCTTTTTTTGTCCCAAGTTAAATATTTGCATAGTATTAAGCTTAAAATTAAAGCATTTGCTGAAGAAACTTGCTGACTTGTGTATATGGAAAAACAAGAGGGAATTTACTGTCCCTGCACACTGGGGCAGATTCTTGGGATGCCTTCTCCTTCCCATGAATTCCTGGACAGCAGAGAGACAGACAGACTACCAACCGGGGAATTCCCCTCTTGGTTTCTGCAGTATTTTGTGCACAGGCTGGACAGAGAGGCAATAACCCAGGTAGTGACTTTATGAAGGCACCATTTGTTGCTTTGGTGCCTGCCCCTCGACCACCTGGTAACACTCCTTCCTTTTAGCATTGTCCCCAGCTCAGAAAAGCCCCATTCACGCAGTACCTCCACCCGTGCAGGTTTGACTGGTCCCTGTGCCGCTCCCAGCTCCCCATTTCTGCTGGCTGGGCCAGCATGCCGGGCCGCTGGCAGGCTCCAGCCACTCACTGCCCCAGGGACACGGGCTGGGGGCTGCCCACAGAGGGGCTTTCTCAGGCAGGGTTGGCTCCTGGCGCCCACTTGCCAAAATAGGGCACAAAAGCACTGCTGTGTCTGTGTCCCTGTCTGTCAAGGCAGCTGATTCCCCATCCCCAGGAGCTAGTGGTGCACACGAGACCCTGTGAGTGCCTGTGCCAGAAGGGTACCCCCTTCTGCCCCCAGCAGAGGCAGAGCTGTGCTGGCAGCATAAGCTCCCTCTCCTCCTTCCATCGTCAGCACATGTCTGACAGTCGCACGTCCCCATCGCTGCGCCCATTACCGCCAGTGTACGCAAGGCTCTCACCATCACTTTTCTAGCTACAGGAAAATGTATATTGAGCTGTGATGAAAGGCCAGCGCAATGTCAAGAGAATTAAAAGGACTCCAGAGACTGATTAGAGTCAAAAAGGAAAGGATTTATGATGGTTAATAAAGTTAAACCTGCCCAGAGTCCTGCTTATTCTTTCCAACTGGAGGTAATCAGATCTTAAAGGAAAAATTATTAAGGTGTAAAATTATTAAGGGTATTACCATCCCCTCTGAAAGAAAACCTATGTGTTGCTGTGAAGCACCTGGCCAGGAGAGAGTCAGGCTCACTGTGGCACCTACACTGACCCCAAGGAAGAGAGGAAAAGGAGATACATCACCTGCCCTGTGCCTTGGGCTAGCAGCAAGGACCTCAGCACCCATCATGAATGTCACCTGAACAGCCCCAGTGGCACCTGCCACTCCGTAGGTAGTAGCTGGGACAGAGCTAGGATTTCCACAGGCCATGGAGCACCATGCCACACCTCAGCAACAAGCATGGGAAGACAGGGAAGAAAAGCTTCCCCCTCTGCTGGCACTTCAGATCCACAAGGGAAAAGGACAAAGCAAAGAAGGAAGCTTTTGCTTCTCCCAGTCTAGTGTCACATATGCACCTCCTGCTGAAGAATGCAATCTACCTGGATACCACAGGACTGCTCTGAAACTTGATTTGTTTTATAATCCAATGTGCCTAAAAGTTAACATAATTTTACAAGACACTGGAGCTGGTTGCCCAAAGCAGCTGTGGGTGTCCCAACCCTGGAAGTGTTCCAGGCCAGGCTGGATGGTGCTATGAGCAACCTGGTCTAGTGGAAAGTGTCCCTGCTCATGGCAGGGGTGTTGGAACTCTATGGTCTTTAAAAGTGCTTTCCAACTGAAGTTGTTCTATGATTCTAAGAAGTCAGTGATTTTCCACATTGAAATAACAAAGCTGAGAGAAGGCAAATCAAAGTGGAGGACCAAAGTTTAAAAAACTACTGGGAATTTTCTATCCATATCTAAATTACATGCACTTTATTGGATCTCAAGTTTTCATTTTTCTACTGCTTAATAATCACAAATATGTTATATATACCCTTTCCATTTTGTCATTCTTTCACTATATTACATCAAATTTAATTTCCTGTGGAAGTGTGCAATCTTTTCAGCTGTCACTGTCTCAGAAGCTTTTCTGTAATAAGCGGAGCCTCGTCCTCTGGCAGGTCAATCTTTTATGAGCTGTGCTCCTGCAGATTAGCTTCCTGAAATGTTTGCAATGCTATATGAGAACTGGCAAAAGAGGAGAACCAAAATAACAGCCAAAAGGAAAAATAAACATGAAAACCTTCACTTCCTTCTGACTCCTGTGTTCACCGGTCAAAGGAAATTTCATTTTGATGTGTGTAGATGGCAAATCCGTGAAGGTTATTGCCGCGTACCAGAAGCTTCACGAGGTGCGAGACACAGTCTCCCGTGCCCTTCAGCTCATTAAAAGTACAGCTGTGAGATGGCTGCTCGCCCTTTGTGCTGGGGAGCACGGAGACCTGCAAGCAGCCACCGCTCCGACAGCTGCCTCTTCCCAGCGCCTGCCCTCGGCACTCCGAGAGGGCCCCAAAAAGCCACATTCCACCAGGAAAGGGAAAATGTCAACCGAGACGCACTCATGCTTTTCATGATGAGATACCTGTGATGGCAGGAAAGCAGACCAGCTGGTCTGCTGGGTCCTTTCCAGACCTCTGCCCCTGCAGGACATGAAACTCATTTTCTTCAAACCAGCTTTCCATTTCTAATTCTTACACACGCACCAAAACAACTTATTTACAAAAACACATACCAACAAATTCTTCTGAATGTTTGAAAATGAATCAACTCACAAGAAACATAAGCAACAGAAACTCTTATTCCTGTATCCCTCCTGAAAAGGTGCTTAGGCATGGACAACAGAAGAGACATCTGAACAAATACAGTGTCTGCAAAGGGTCATGTTAATGATGTTTAGCCAGCAGAGACTACGGAGAGTGGCTAAAGAGCCATGCTAGAAGCCCTGCCAGCAGAAGCAGGTGCAATGCTTGCTCACTTCAGTGGTAGATATCACCTCTGAGAGCTTCTCTTTGAATTGTCCAGCCCGATGTGGAAACCTTCACCAACCAACACACAGGCTACACCAGCTGTGAAGTGCTCTCCCAAAACACACTGCATTGATCTGTGAGGAACAATCTTTCTCTTCCTGCTCCCTGTAAGACTTCTGCCTTGCTTTCCCTCTCTCACATCACTGCTGTAGCAGTGGATCATCCATATTTCTGACAGTGTCTTCAAAATCACACATAAAAACACAGTGCATTAAACCCAGATATATACTTTTAGAGCAAACAGTCATCTCTCCTTATCACATGTAACAAGCATTTCGCTAATTGAGTTCTCATTATTTTGTCTATCCATTCCCTTGTAATTCTGTTTTACATTTGTATTTTTAATACATAATCTCTAAGAAATGGCTAAGAAGTAAAAAAAAAAAAAAAAAAAATCCAAGCAGGGAACATAACTTTAAAAGAAGGTGTTAAATGCAGTGCTATTCCACTCCCATCAGCATGAAGAAATTTTTTCAGCCAGCTTTGCTGGAAGTTGCATTGGGGCCATAAGTCAGATGAAGATGCTCCATGCTAACAGCTACGTGGTCTGCTCTGAACTGCTTTAGAACCTAAGACAACAATGTAATCACTCTCATAAAACCATTTTGCCATAGTCTTACAGGACCTGAGTGTGTGAGTTAAAAATATCAAGCCAGAATCATAGAAAAGAAAAACATGCAAGCTATCAGTGACCTTAGAATTTCTGTCTTGTAGGCCATAAATTAAGTAGCCTCCCTTCACCAGATGTGGATCTCAGTCTCCATTTCCTTATACAAGCTGAGGAAAACAGGCTAAAATATGAATTTACTTCCTATCGAAATCTTGGTCAAAGATGGTGGGTGATGTAAAGATGAACATCAGGAAAATAACTGCCATCATCTGGTTGAGTTTGGTAAAATGGAGTTAATTTACACTTCTTTAGGGACTCACTGGTGTGTGAAAATAATCTAATTTATACTGACCAGAAATTGAAAATGTAATGAAGAAAGAAAGCAATTAACGACCTTTCCTAAATACAAAAAAAAAGGACTGCTGCAAGTGCAGCAATACAGTTAAAGTACAGAGCCCTTCACCCTACTGCTACCACTGCCTCCTTCTTGAGAGAGAGAATAATCATCTGTATATCTACATATCCTCACTGCACCAGTATAATCTCATCCAAAGGAAACACTGGTAGAATGCTTCTACCAATATCTGTGAATAAATACATGTTCACTTAAAAACAGTTCACTATTCTGCATACAGGCCAGGCCTAGCAGATAAACATCTGCTGGAACAGCTCCATGTAACTGGCTGTACATGTGGCTTAACGTTCACTTCAATGACTTTTAGCACCTTCTTGTTATTGTTTCTGTGCTGTTCCAACAAGCAATGGTTAATGTAAGATGCAGACGTTCACATACCGTGTACTTGTGAATAACTGGTTCCCAGAGATGCGGCAGTGATAACATTGTCATCGTAGGAGTCAAAGTAGCTCAGGGTAGATCACATGTCAGAAGAGGGTCCCACCTGAAAGTATAACAAATCCAGATACTAAGTTCATCATATTCACAGGTTTACAGCAAGCTCTGCCAATGCATTTGTGCATTTCACACATTCATTCTGTGCATTAACAGGTTCTGGGCTTTTTCCAGGCTCACAGAAAACATTCTGCCATTCACAGTGGCAAGCAAAAGTGCCCTGCTGTAGGCAAACTGTTTTGGCCCACTGCTCTGGACCATATTTTAGGCATTCTATCTAAGCATTGAAAACTAGTTTTCAGTATTAAAGCAGAAGCTGTTACTGTCTGATGGACAGATACAGAACTTCGGATTTCCCATTTGTCAGGTCCTTGAAAAGCGTGTCATTCCTTTTACCAGTACACCAAACTGGCATTGCCAGTTTGGCTTTATCTTCCCTTTTTTTTTTCCCCCCCAAACATTGTAAACTGATGGTTTGGAACTAGATGCAATGCTGGAGCTCTCTTGTAAGCTGTTTTCTTGAGATCACTTCCCACTGGTCACTACAATCACCTTATTTATAATCATATGATAATCATATGATAATTTAAAACCACCTGATGGGTGAGTCTGTTTTTAAATATTTTGGTAGGCAACCAATGCAGAGATGGAAAATGAGCTTGCCTTAGCAGTGCTATCTGCAATGACAAGACACACTGCAACAAACAAACAAACAAACGACTCAATTTCTTAATCAAGCCTCCCCAAACAGAAGCTGATCTTTCTCCTACTCTACAAGCTGCATCTCATCCGAGACTAAGTGGTTTTCAAGAAGAAAGCCTGGTATATAACAAAGAATTTTCAAGAATTTAGATTTTAGGTATAGTTTATATTTTATAAATTACTCTAATGCTTCTTAGAGTTCATGCGCCCAAAGTGGCTTGGCTCTTGCCTTTATTACACTTCAGTGAGCAGCCTGAACACCTCACAGTTCACTAGTATCATGTACACCTTAATTTGCTGCCACCTAAGCAAGTCAGTGTCTCCTATATTCTGCATTGGTTTTCAATAACAAGTGTAAAACCATGTAAAGACAAAGCTGCAAAGAACATAATCCATGTGTCCAAAACAACAACCAAAATTATAGGTGAAGGGCAGTATACTGCCCATGGGTATTATGCTGCAATGCAATATCTGAAGACTGCCTGCTCTGAAACAGTATTAACACCAACAGAGTCGTGCACCTATTTGTGGGCACAGGCAGACACCTGCCAGACACCGAGGTGAGCTGCAGAGCCACAGCATGGACCCAGCAGCAGTGAGGAAAACGGGGGAGCAGTGACTGCCCTGAGGCACCGCTGGCTGCAGAGAGCTATCCGAGTCTCAGACAGATCTGCTCTACGGAACTGCTGAAATTTTCTTTCCCAACAACTCTCCTTCACCTACAAAAGCAAAATTTCTCAACCTGTTGAAGCCTTAAAAACATCTTCCTTCCCAGAGGAATCATTTGTGACATACCCCCCCACAGAAGGGTAAACACAGCCAACTGCCTCCAACAGAAAAACACAGTAAGACATGCAAAACATTCTTCCTCTGCTTGCAGATTTTTTTGGAGACATTTAATAATCTGTCCCTAATGACTGCACCTAATCATTTACCTTGCAAACTACCAGGACTTTTCAGGTGAATAATTTAAACATTTTTCTTTCTTTTTCTTTATGTCTGTTAACAGTAGTGTTAGAAAATGAAAACTCTCACAAATACTTTAATTTTAAAGTTCTAAATCACCACATGAATTGAAAAGAATGATCACCAGATAGCTACATCATGAACAGAAATATACAGCACACATGGAACCAAGTGAAATGCAGTCTGTCATCTCTAGTGAATCAGTTCAAACCTAACTCAAGTTGGTAGCTATTACCAGCTACCTTTGGCTTCCGACTCTCCAGTGTCCTGTAGGAAATCAGTTTTTAATTCTCCATTTGATTCCCTTTTGCTCAGATTTCTTCACTGAGTCTTTATCCTCTTCCTTGCCCAGGTCTAGATTTTCAAGGCGACCAGTTATGCCTCATTTCAGAGCCTCTGTCTCTCTCTTCATAGTTGAGATGGGAGTGATCTCAGAGACTGTGTAGAAGAAAGCCAAAACTGCTCAAAACAAACCACTTTAAGTGGAGCCAGAGGCACTAATGAGCAACAGCTTAGAACTGATGTAATTACTCATGATCCTGACAACTTTCAAGATCTTTTACATAGATCTTTCCGGCAGAAGCCTCCTAATTCCTTACCTGAGTTGAGAAACAAACACCAAAGTCCCAGAAATTCACCTAAAAATTGCAAGTCCTAGAAGAGCTTCTTTAAGGCAAAAGCATAGTCTTTCTAGGTGAAGCAGAAGCATGGAAGCCATTGTGAAATGAAATGGAAGTGGAAATTATATGGGCGGTATTTAGGTACGTGGTTCTAGCAATTATGGAAATAGTGTTGACAGAAATCCACTGGGGACCCAGTGCTTAAAATCTCAGTGGGAGAAAGACTGGGAATTAAACATACAAATCAATAGAGTCTCTACAGAAAGAGAAACTGGGAAGAAAATGGATACAGTTCTTGTCCAAACTGTTTATTTTCTATACCTAGACAGTGATAATCTCTAGTGCTATCAATTAAAACCTTCCTTTTCACAAGCAATGTTTTAAGGAAATGCAATATTAGGAACAGTTAGAAAAATTAATGGAAGCTGAAATTAAATTTTTGCTTCCAACTTAATTCCAGACATGTGTGCCATCACTTCTTAAAACTGAGTCCATATGTCTTAGGACTATCCTAAAACTGCATTTATACATACCAAACTACAGATAAGTTACTCCCTTGTCTCAAAGTTACTCCTTTCTAACAACAAAGTACAGCACTGAAGAAGCAAATATGCAATCTTTTGTATTATTAGTATTCATATCAATGCACACAGTGACATCAGACCAACAGAGCCACAAGTATTTAGAAAGTCCCTAGAAACACATTGTTGTGCTCTAGGACTTACCAGGTTTTTAGCAATTCTTTCTCCCCATGCTAATTTGAAGAATGAATGAGGACTTAAGAAATAGACAAAAGCAGCTAAACCAAAAGCTTAGATTGATTATATACAAGCATCAAACTCTTTACTAAATGGAGGTTGGGAGGTATCAAGCCTCGAAAACTTTCCAGATACATATAATAGAACATATTTTATAATAAATTTAATTAAAAACTGTAGCTTCTAGTTTCAAAAAAATATACCTCTTAATAGCCTTTCAGAAAAATAGGGTTTAAAGTTAAATAGAAATATGCAATTAATGATCTGAAAAAAAAAAATTCTGTCCTTTCCTCTCAATAAATCTAAGACTCAAGTATTGCTTTTCTGGCACCTGTTTTCTGTTTTACAACTTCAGCATGATTTCAGTAAAGGTGAGAAAGCTGGTATTTTGTTCTCTCTGCCATCAGAAGCCGCATTACAGACACAACTGCACTTGTATGCTTTACTATGAAACGCAAAAAGTGGATGGATGGATGGATGGATGGATGGATGGATGGATGGATGGATGGATGGATGGAGTGAGTGACAGTAAAATATATCAGACTGACATCCATGCAGACTGAAGCCCTCTTCTCCATACAGAAGAGGCACAGTGCTTGACAATGGCACAGGCTTTTCCCCAATCCACGTCTCCGCACACACTGCAGCTGCACTCTGGGAGGAAAACAGGAGCAGTGGTTTCTCAGTAGCCGGGAATTACACTGCTGATATTCAGTTCTGCCTGTGTAATGTCTGGGCAAACACAAACAGGTCACATCAACAAGTGGGAGGGCAAGCAGGAAGAGAGGGAGAGAAAGGAGATGCAGCTGCAGACAGGGGGTAAACTGCACAAGGGGGTTCCACGGTGATGCACAGCAATCTGCTGCCCAACAGCACTGGGGAATTCAGAAACCGCAAACTGGAAGCAGTCCCTGGCATAAAGCTGCACAAAAGGAGTGAGGGGCGTGCCAGAGCTGCACAGAAAATAAAGCATGAAAATCTCCAGACAATTTACTTTTTCTTTCCCTTTTTTGATAGCCTGCAGAGAAAGCCTCTAAAATTAAAAAATACTTGTTAGACTGACATATATTCCACAGCACTACTTAATTAATCAAGTACATATTCTTTGTCACTTTGTCACTCTATGACTTGCTTTGACCTTTCTCTCTTTTAGACTAATCTTTTTTTTTTTATTTTTTAAATTCCGCCCCTTATTTTCATGAATGTTTGTGATCACAAAATATATTGAGAGTGACAGACAGTAAACATTACTGGAGGCTGTTGCACTTGGACTGTGACTTGGACTGTGATGTGAATGATCATCCAGAGGCGGGTATATGAGCTCAGAGTTAGAAGGTCATTCCAATGCCCATCCCTCCAAAAATCAACACTTTTGAAAAACAACCTCTAAAATCAAGATCTAACACCAGGAGAATTTCACAGTAACTCCTATTTCTATTCCAGCCACAGTAATGAAACTCATTTCAGAGATCAAAAGTCATTAAACAGAGAATGTTGACAAATGAGACAGAAGATGCTGGGGATATGAAAGCACAGGGAAAAACACCCCATTCCACCCCATATCCCACTGAGATATAACATCCCAAGCACTGGTGAGAGACACGCAGAAAAAGACAGACAGAGTCAGTCTAGAAATGCACAAAGAGATTTGATCACTAATCAGAGACAGAAACCCATCTGAAAGTCACAAGTGTCTCTGCAGGCTCTGAAAGACAGAATTAAATTGGCTTAGTACTATATTCAAAAAGGAATTTAATTAGCTGACATTAAGCAGGATAAGTTTGCGGTACCATGTTGCTCTGACAAGCTGTCTCCAGAAGGGTAAGTGGAAGGTAAAATCTTATTTTTCAGGATGAGATTACGGCCATGCACTGAGACAGAAGGTAATGGCATGTCTGCTGAGGGCAGCTGAAACTTGGTGCTGGACATTTCATCTCACCCTATAAAAGGATGGTATGTGATAGACGAGCCAGAAGTGCAAGTTTCAGATTCTGCACGTTTATTCATATGGCTGTGCAGCTTCATCCTCCTTCTGCTGTTGCCACTTACATAAAGAAGAGAACCTTGGTGTATAACCTCTGCCAGGAGCTTTTTCTCCAGTTTCTCTCAGAGCTGCTCCCTGGAAAGACTACAGTACCCTAGGTGCAATTTATTTATTTTTGTTTACAAGAGAGCAGGTTGGTCCCTGTTTGGAAGAACAAGGTCTGTGCAGGGGGCAGACACACCGTCTGCTCACTGGGCAGGCTGACACATCCATCGGCTGCTGCTGTGTGTTTTATGGGCGCACCCACAGCACCCCTGCTCTGCTCTTCCAGGACTTCTCTGCGTGTACTGGAACCTGCCCATCACAGAGCAGCCTGCAAGCAGGGTGGTGGTGTTTGACAGCAAATAAAGGGAAACACAAAGTATGGCAAAAATCTAGCAGCACATAGTGACGAATGAAGAATCAATGGTAAAACGCATACTAAATCCAAATTGTTTCCCCAAGGAACACTTGGAGGAAATTGAACAATACATTTTAAAGGAAAAGTCCCATGAATACAGGATGTAACAAGCCTTGCCTTCTCATGCCTCCTTGTATTGATAAATTTAGTTCTGGAGATAGACATCTCACTGTCAGTGCTAGAAATTCTGCTTATTGTCAAAGCAGGCACATGCATCCCACGGTGTGACCAGGAAAGTTATTGCTCACCACACTTATACTAATTAATTTCTCAGCTCTGTCACACCAGAACCAAGCCAGATTTACCAAGCAAGACGGATTTACCAAGCAAGCTTCACCCATCCCATTAGCAAGTCATTAAGGAGGTGTTCTTCCATCCCCTGACAGAAGTGCACCGCAATATGAAATCTTAATTTAGGCTGGCAGTGCCCTTCTTCCTCCCGTGACTCCTCTCTCCAGGAGTGTAGCTAGGCAGTGTGACCTTGTGTGGCAGCTCACAGATTTTGAGTGCTAGCACAACACACGGCATGCCCTTCTCTGGCACCACATTAATCACCCTACGTTAATGACTTCAGCTGATAAAGCACCCTGTGTACCCAGCCATCCTCCCAGTGCCTGCATCTACAGCAGTACATTGAACACGCCCTTTCCCATACCCTGCCACCGTGTCACCCACTAGTAGAGAAAAAGCCACTGAGAGTCTCAGCTGGCACTCATGGGTGAAAACCCGTTTTACCAGTCGAGAGACCCCAGTTTTACTAGCCATTTGACAGGTGACCCTGAATCTCTCTCCTTTTTTCACACGGAAGAATCCTACTTCTTTCCAGCTACAATGAGAACCACAGATACAAGATCCCACTAATTACTGGGAAGTATCTACACCACCTATTACTCTACATAGCTACAGATCAGAACTACCGTCAACTAAACAAACAGAGCAACAGAGAACATATGATTTTGTAGTATTATTTCTTAATTATTTCACTCTCTTCCAGGAAACTCGAGTCCACAGCTGAGCACAAATAAAGACACAAGATCTTTATGATAAGAAAAGCAAAACAATGGCCTGACATGACCTAATGAAAGCACAGGATACTAGTCCCCCAGGGTAGAAATCTCCTTATTCCAAAACTTCCTTTCAAGTGTTTTGAATATGTTACTAAACAAAGAAAACAAGACATTCACTTTTGCAAGGCAGTAACATTTTTTTAAATCGTGGTATCTGACATTATTCCATAAATCATCCACAAAATCAATGTGCTTTATGTCAGCTAGGACCTTTAAACTTAAGAATAAAACAAGTTTAGGACTGAATTGCAGTGCAAAGATACATGTAATAAACTAGATATGTCAAAAGCTTCAGGGGAAAAAGGGTTGCTGAAGGTTTAACATGGTTTAACAGAGGCACACAGATTTACCTCTGTGATGCTAAGTGATGTATGGTGCTGGGAGTGCCACCAAATCATAGGACTTGAGAAACAGACCGAGTTCTTAGCCACCAGTGATTTCTTACCTGACCATGAAGGGCATCTCACAATCTGTCTCCATCTTTGATCCCTGTGATAATATTTCTTTCCTCTCCTCATCTGTCAAGTACTTATGCTGTAAATTCAGTGAGTTTGAAGATGTAAAGACAAGGAAGGCTACATCTTCATAGAAGATTTTAGATATTACCACACAGACAATAAAAGTCATGGTAATAAAAAAATTACTAGCATGACACAATTCTAACATTTTACCATTTTCACATAGGTTCCCATCTGGAAAGTATTCTCAAAGGAATTAATTCAACCTTCCTCCCAACATCTCTTTTGTAACCTTGTTTCCTATGTAAAAAAAGCCCTGCAATCACAAACTGTGTGTGATGTCACGCCTGTGTCTATCCGCCTCCTCTTAATAATTTCTCTAAAGACATTCAACAAAGAGGTAGCAGTTTCAAAATTACTCAGTTGCCAGAAGGTCCTTCCAATTCCAACTTATGCTTAGACAGGAGAGAGATGGTCAGCACTCATGTTAAGGGAAAAATCTTCCATGCTGAGTCAGAGAGCACAGAACTTGCAGATAAAACACTGAGACACAAAACGGTGCCAAGAGCTGAAGTTCACAACTACAGGTGCACCCATATGGCTAAAATAAAAGTGGGAAAGGAAGCAAATTCACCCACTGGAGTACACTGGCCCAGCTACCCAACCATCGTGAGATGCACAGTTTGTCTCTGTGGTCTGTGCCTCACTAGGAAAAGCCTACAAGGCTCCCACTGCCCAAGTGTCTCCCATGGGGTTTTCCAGGGAGGACACAGTGCAGCATTTGAAAAATCCTGAAGCCCTCAGTGAGAAGATACTGCTTTAAAATGGTGAGAGGAAAGCCAGGTAGCTGTTGCAGAAGAAAATACACATACATACACCCACCCCTGAGTGCTCATTACAGTTGCAAAGACAAAATTCCAAACCTGCAATAATACAATATTGTCTCTCTTGTTCTGACACAACTGGCTGTTTCAGCAAAATGTAACAACAAAATCAAAATAAACACCACTGATGAACTTCACTGCTGTCCTCTCAAAAAGCTGTGTCTGCCAATAATTACATTCCTGCTACTGCCACTGCAACACAGGAAAGTCAGATCAGCAGCAGGTAAATTATAAAATTAGAACCAGCAACACTGAAATTATAATCTTTTTTTTGCTGTAAAAACTAAAAATAAAA
The DNA here is from genome assembly GCF_027477595.1 of Haemorhous mexicanus. Taxonomy (NCBI): domain Eukaryota; kingdom Metazoa; phylum Chordata; class Aves; order Passeriformes; family Fringillidae; genus Haemorhous; species Haemorhous mexicanus. The sequence continues at coordinate 54,810,408 of NC_082343.1, forward strand.
AAAAATTTGAAGGATACATAATTGTATCATTAATTATATCAAAACACATCTAGATGTTGATGATACTTCAAATATACTGTGTAATAAAAAATATGATGAAACAACTTTTGAAGTAATTAGTTTTGAAGTCATTTATTACTCATTCCCATACTTGATAAGAAAACAAATATTATACTTATTTATTTATTTATTTATTTATTTATTTATTTTAGGCTATCAAAAGCATCATATTCTGAAAGTGGTCATTTCTTTCCACTACCAGTTTGTAGCATCCTGCTTCCATCTCTGCAGTTTAGTAACTCAGAGTTTCATCTGCTGTTGTGAGGGAAAAGATTTGAGTAAGTGCAACTACAAGAAATGGCTTGTAGTTGAAAGACAAATGACAGCAGGATGGAACACATAACAGAATATTTTAGAAGTCTAAAATTTTTCTTCATATTGATATAATATGGACAACAGATGGGTTTTTAAATGCAGCTCTTGATACAACTTTGCATGTGAGAAGGAAAATAATTTGGAGTTCACGGGAACAGGAGCAGATTGTTCTGTGAATCCAGTTGGTGTCATTCTGCACCCTTAAATTCTCCTGCAAAATACTGTAAGCAGAACAGCAGGAGTCCCAAAATTCCCCATGCTGGCTCCAGCTCAATAAGCCATTCCTATTCACAAAGTATATAACCACATACTTAACTTCAGGAGAATGTGTAGGACCCAGTGATTTCACTACAGCTTAGGAATCCATCTGAAATTAAAGTTTCTCTTAGGGGCTTTGCTAATGAAACACCAGATTCATCTGGCAGATATTTGTGCTGCATTTCTCTCATGCCTTGGCTGCTGACTGCACCTTAGTTAGGCTATTTTTCCTCTTAAGTAAAGGAGATGGAACTGCACTCCAAAGCCACATGCAGCCTGACTTTTGCAATGTCTTCTATTTGTAACACCATAAATAGTCTGAGCAGAGGTGCCCACAGTAAATGGCACAACTATTGGTCACTCTGAGAATGGTCACTTAAAAACAGACACAAGCAAAAACAAAAATTAAGTTCAAACCCTGCAGTCAGTTTTAGCACAAAGCCCCTGTTGGCTCCCTATGGATCAATGGCATCTGTCTACAGGACATCTCTGTAAGATAAGGACATGAAGAGAACACTGCACAACAGTGACACTGCTGTCCCTCACTCATATTGATGAATGTAACTCACATGAAAATCAGTGTAAGGCGGTGTGAATCTTGCCCCAAACTCATGAGCTGTGTAGCAGAACCAGGAATTGAAGCTGTGGGTGCTGAGTCCCCACCCAGCCTGCTAGTCACTAGACCATACTTCCTTGGGTAGAGGATCACTGCTGAGCTCACAGACAGTAAAACATGCCACCACCATAAACTCAAAGGTCTACTCCATGCATATGACGTTGCCATTTCTAGTTTTGATGCAAAGCATTCAAACTCCAAGTGCAAACACATGCATTTAAAGCAGTTTTTCAGATGGAATGAAGTATACATTGAAGCAGTGAGTGTTATGCTAATTTTCAGAGTTTCTTAGCAAAATGGTTGCAAAAAAACTGTCATTACCATTTTGAATCTGCAAGAATGACATGTCAGCAGCAATAAAAAGATTTCTTCCTTACTATTGCAACCAGGCACCTTACTGCATGCAGTATGCCAGGAAAACAGACTTGCTGCAGGAGGAATTGAACTGGCACAAGCACAACAGAAAGGATTTTAATCTACAAGCACTGCACTGTGGCAAGCAACTGCACAAGGAAGCATGCTCCAAGCAGATAAACCAAATCTTGCATGATGCACTCAAAAAAACAATTCCACTCTCAAAGTAAACCTTGCGACAAACATCTCCAAAGTTTGGGAAGGTTCAAAACCAGAGCCTGCCAAGGTAAAGAAAGACAGCACATATTTTTGCAGGGTGAAACCTGTTCTCTACAATAGAGAAGGGTGTTGTATCGGTGCTTAGAAAGAAACATGCACCATGGCAACACCACGAGGGTGTTGAACTCGCCTTGGTAACCGAGTGATGGTGTAATCAACACAATCCCACAGCCAGCCCTGGCTACAACTGAACAAAAGCTTTTGCTTCTCATCCCCACAAACAGGGAAACCATCATGACTTGTGATCTGTCTCTCCCAAAGCAGTGGCAGGTTCACAAGGGACTGGCTGAGGGGTAGCAGGACTGCAACAAGCACAATCACCAGAACCAGGCTAATGCTCTCAAATCCATCCCTGTGACAAGGAGCCAAGACCACACACCCACTTAGGCTACATATTATACAAATTTCAGTATTACCTGGGCTCCAATTTTACACACACTGCAGCTCTGCAGAGGTTGTGTTGCAGCAACACATCGTGGAAACAGGATGGCCTTTGCATGGCTCCCGACACAGTACAAGGCACACAGTACAACCAGAGTTAAAAGAAAGTAAGTCTGAAGTAATGAGAAGATTTGTTTAAAACTCTCCCTATCTTAATCTATTCTTTATTTTTATCAGACTTACTGTAAATTTGTTCGAGTTTTTTTTAAATGCTTCAATCTGCTAAGAAAAGTCTTCTTGCAGATGGACTGGTAATGAAATACAAATAGAATGCTTAATATGAAAAATTTAATGCACAACATATTTTTTTCCTTTACTTATTTCATCTTAATTTGCACCTAGTCATTTTCATGCTGAGCATCTCATTTGGTTAAATAATTAGTGTAAATTAAATTTCACCTTTTTTAACAGGCAAAAATGGTGAAACTGGGTTGGTAATTGTTTCAAGTTTTGCCACAACATGGAAACAACTTGATAACCTGACAACACTTAAGGGTTTGAAAGAACAAGATACACAAAAGCAAGGAAAATTAAACTCTGTACAGCAACTTGAAGGGCAAGAAATCCCTCCGTGCAGAGCCTTATGACATGGAGCAGTAACCTCTGAAGATCTATTCCAAGACCTCAGGATGTAAGAGTTTACTCCTGTGCAAGCCACTGCCTGCTCATGCACAGAGGTACACCCCCTCCTTGTCCATGCATCACTGCCACTCGTGGCAATGTACTTTCTTCCATCCAGCAGCCACATGCTTACCCCACTCTGCTCACTGACAGATTTCAAAAGAAACATGGTGAACAACCCTCACTCCTCACAGGCACCGATCCCAGCTACGCTCATCTGCCATGGCACCGTCCTGTGCCTGCACAGCCCAGCTCACCTGCCAGCTCATCCCCCAGCTCTCCTCCCCATCAGCCCTCAGCCCACCCCTGGCTGCCCCCCAGCAAAAGCCAGCAGGCACAGGCTCTCACCTGACAAGATAAGGCAGCAGAGAGCAACAACAACCCCTTCTGCAGCCATGCCCATCTCCAGGATCCTACCAAAACACGGGGTGGAAACTCCCATGGGCCCCGTGATGCTCCCTCTGACTCTCCTGGCTTTACAAGTCATGGCTCTTAACAAAGCCACAAGGACTTCTCATCCGAAAGAGTAAGGGAAACTCAGGTAAAGTACACCCAATAAAGGACACTCAAACCCTCCTAAGTAGCCATAGCAGCAAAGTGCACCTACAAAAATTCCAACAATTTTATACAGTGTCCCCACACAATGTCCATCTGTATCAAGTAAATCATGGAGCTGCAGAAAGGACACGACCATTAGTCAGACAAAACCCACTACAGAGTCAAAAGTAATAAATAATGGAGTTGATAGAAACAGAAAGCATTTGATGAACTCTAATTTTGGTTTTCACCATGCAGGTTCAGGAAAATGTCTTTCTCCACCTACAAAGCCACGGTGCCCTCATGTGCCACTGTTTGGATTCCCAGCTCTAAGCTTCCACTGCTCCAACAGTAACGTGACTATACAAAACTAAGTCGATTCAGTACAATAAATGAAAATTCTCCAGAAGACTGATTTTTTTTTTTTTTAAGTTTTCATAAAAAAAGCAAGTTTCTTCTGAAGGATGTTGTACTGACAGTCCAAGAGAAATCCTTCATTTGTTTGGAAAATAAGGACATACCAAGAGCAACGTGATTCACTTCCTTATAGCACCTTTTTGACATCCCTTGGCCATGACCTGGATGGCCTCCAGTGTGAGAAAATTCTCATTTCCGTCTGTGCTTGTTCATCCCCTGTCTCTGGGCTGAGGTTATCAGCACTGGTGCTGGCTACAGCAGCGGCTTACAGAGGCTGCTTGTCACTGTAACATCTCAGCTGCCACCTGTGCCAAGGCGCCATCAGCCACTGTGCTCATGTACACATGGCAGCACAGGAGACAATCAATATCAGCACTCATTTTTGGCCATCTGTTGTTAATAACAATAAAGTTTAAAAGTACAGGAGTTCATAACCCTATGCCACAGTTTACAGATGTTTCATTTAGAGATAAAAGGAAAAATATATAATTATTTGATCAAAATGAGGGGGAGCAGGACAGTTTGAAAGGGAATTCAGGAGCACTAAAGCATTCCTTTCCAAAATAGTCACTATTCCTAATCCTTTCCTAAAGATATTCTTGCACCTTTATCTTCTGACATTATTATTTAACATCTGTATATGTGCCACTAAAGCAAGAAGTCATCCCAGGCTTAACAACTCAGCATGACTTTGAAGATCAAGCCTAAGTAACAGCAGAGAAAATTGTCGAGGAAATATTATTAAAGGAAAAATTAGCTTAAAATCAATTGCTTTTATTCTAATGCATTCATATAATCACTTGCCTCTCCCTTCTATAAACTGGTTGTAAAATCTCTTGAGACAGAGGACTGTTGTGCTGCACACATGCCTAATGATACTATAAGGGCATATTAAAAAAAGGAAGGAGAAAGATTTATATAACACTTTACAGGGAAAATCACAGCTCATCAAGTTATTTTCTTTTACGTGTGAAATCAGGCCCATTTAAAGGAATTTTCCCATTTTTTACCCCAGAGGAAAAAGAAGGGGGAGGGGGGTGGGCTGGAGGGAATTTTTTGTGCACATATATAAAACCCTCCAAGAACTGTGCATGCTTGAGGAAATTCACTCTTCTGTCTGTTAAACATTCCCATCCCAAGACTGTGTTTCAAGACACATCCTTCTAATGAATAGCTGGACCTTGTCTGTACAGCTGGGAGTACCAACACACAGCCTGTCATCTCAAAACCCAGTCACATCCTATTCTGCAAAAGGTTGAGTGCCGTTACTTCTTTGCCTATCTTGCTTTTTCCTGCTAGCAAGCATCTCGCCAGGCATGATTCATGTTACATAACTCCAGCTTGTTAAAAACAACACTTATGCAGCTAGGTAGTACGAAAGATTAATGAGGTAAATCCAGAAGTCGCTTATTACAGAACCCAGACAAAAGCTGCTCCTTAAATAATATGCCTATGCAACTTTAAACAAATGAATTAGCCGCTGCACCAGCACTGTTTACATTCAAAGTTAATTAAATCTTTCAAATTCAGGATCCTGTACTCTAGACTACTCAGTGACACTTCTCTCGCCGCTGTATGAAAACTCCCTAGTGCATGTGTGTTTTAGTTTTTAAAAGGATACACTCCCCTCCCCAATCATCAGAGAATAACAGCTGAATGCTGAATCAGTCCATTTCAATCACAAAAACACTGTATTGCTTTAATGTTCTGGATGACTATGCTGAGATAAAATCCTCCTCCCTGAGTTAGCAGCAAAATGCTTGTGTTTTGCAAATGACCATTTTTACTCATATCCCGGCTTTGGTTATGAAGTGTAAAAGCAGCAGCCCGAGAGGGTTAAACAGGCTTCCTGTCAATGCTCTGCAAGAAGCCAGCCTCTGTACTGCAGCAAGGCAAAGAAATCTGTTCAGGCCCAGTATATTCAGCATTATTCAGCACTATTGGGACCACATTCCAGGATCCCTCAATGCCCACCTGGCAGTGTGTCCTCTGCATTAAGGCAGTGCTATGGTCTCCCCAAGGCAAAGCATCACCTGACCATCCTGGTCTTTGCAGCTCAGCTGTGTCCAGTGACACGCTCCATGGAGCAAGCCATTGCCACTTAACTGTATTCTCTTCTCAGTCACTTCTCCAGGAGGTAAAAAAAAAGGAAAAATAAAAAGAAAATTACAAAGCTCATATTTCTGGCATCACCACCCCAGCAGAGCAATAAGGAGGCGACTGGCTGCCCCGGGGAGGAGGCAGCAGCAGTGGGGGCCTGTGTGAGCACCAGCTGGCTGCCAAGCCCAGACCTGAAACTAGGTCTCAGCCCATTCGACTGCAGGGGAAGGGAGGGGGGGGAAAAAAAAAAGAAGAAGAAGAAAAAAAAAAAAGGCAGCAGCACTTTCTCAGAGCAGGAAGAAGGGGAGGCCACGAGCGTTTCCTGTTGTGCAGCTGAAACAAGCAAAGACGTCATTACACTTACACTCCCTCAGGGTGTCAGCAGATTGAGGGCCAAAGTTCAGTCATTTCCAATGCACTGCAAGGAGGGAGGTTTGGGAGGAGAAACCAGCAGTGGCTTTATTGCTAACAGTGGTCTCTGCACTTGCATAGCAAAACAGCTAAGCAGTCAGCTGCAAAGTATCGTATGTGACTAGAAACAATATTTGCTCAGGAGCCGTGCTGCTCTTGTTTTTCTTGTACAGCTTGTTAGATTGAATATTACTGCAATACAGAAGCAGAATGAAATATTACTACAATATCAAAATGTACTAAGCTTTTTTCTGCAGCCCATACTTTTGCAAGCATCTGGAAATCAAGCCTTACATTGCTTTGGATCCCATGAAGTAAAACATATTTTGTAAATGCATCAGAGCACAACTAGTGAGTAAAACTCCCAGATTCCGTTGTCAGATATGGCCAACATCCTGGCAGAGTGAATAGAAGCTTCTTTTCAAATTTGCCTCTGTCTTTCTGAAGCAGGTAAGGTCCCACCTTAAGGAAAACAGTGACAATGCAGGAGTTGGATAGTGGCATTTGGTAACTGATTGTCAGCCAGGCTGTCCATCTAAATGTAAGAAAAACAGTATAGCTGGCAAGCACAGGGGGAATCTGGATTGCAGTCCTACCCACCATTACTACCTTCTTAAGCTAAATATTAGAAAGACTTTTGAAATGGAAAGCATTGACAAGAATCCAAATGAGATTTTTGTCAGAATTCCAGGAGGTTTCAGAGTCTCCACCAACCACTGGAATCATTAAAGTGTAATCTGAACAACTACCTGTAGGAAATGCTTTGGTTATAGCTGATCCTCTCCTGGGGCAGAGGGATGCACAGGTTACGGTACACTCTCACTCATGAGACATATTCTAGACCCACTTTTGATAGTCTCTGAACAAGGACTTAAAACACAATGATAAATGCAGTCATCCCACAACAAGCATGTCCCAGCATACATCGAATGTGACAGATTGGGTAGCAGGGCTCCACTTGATAGAAGTTGTTTTTCAAATAGAGGTACTTAACAAACCTCAGTGAAAAAGCTTAAAAGGAGTTTGGAAAATGTTCTTCTGAATTCTCATACCATCATCACTAGCTGAAGAGAGTATTTTTGCCTTATTTCTGCAATAACCACCCTGTGGTCACACTGGGAAGTGAAGCCAGTTTTCAGCCCCAGTAATTCAGCGTAATAGAGCTGAAACTAGGCAATCACCAGTATATCTTGGATATATGGTATCTTTCATGGGACATAAGGAGTGTCACTAGCTAACCAAAACTGATCATTTTACTAAAATAAGGTCAGATATAGTATTTTACTAAACACTTTGGATATATTTTCAAACACATTATTCTACAAGGATATGAGCTGGTTTGGTTGTTTTCTACCCTTTCCTTTAAAGGTAAATTTTTCAAAGGTAACTTATCTCTAGGATTCATTGCCAGGTAGGTAGCATGAAAAAACCTCTACTGCTTCTTGTTCTGACACTAGCTTGAAAACCTAATCCTGAAGGTTGTCAATCTGGCACTAAAAATCAGGACTCTTTTCAATATAAAAAAATAAGCAGAGAAATTAGTCTTTGGTGTTGACAATGATTTGCAGTACACAGGCAGTGAAGACAGTTTGGATTAGCCCAGTCAGAGCAAAGTGATCAGAATCTCACCCTTAAAACTGTGGTTGCTGGAACAGAATCCAGCCCATATTATACAGATCAGTGGCTGTAAGTAGTGACAATCACCAGAAAGAAGGACAAAGGGGGTGAACCTTCAAAAGTACTGTAAGAAAGTTTCCACTGGGCACAGCATCCTAAACAACACGCATAAAAGCCATTCGACTTTCTGAAATCCAACCACTTGGTACCGCGCTCACTCAGAACAAACTCGGCCAACTATTTTTAGACTCACGTCCAAGAATGAAGGAAATGCACCAACAATTTGTACTTCTGACCATACTGAGACAGCTGGTGCAGGGCACAGCAGCAGCACGGGGCCAGGCTGCGTAACGACCAGGCACCACCACATCATATCACAACAGGCTTTTGCCACACATCTACGGCTGCCTGTTGCAACAGAGTGTCTGCTAATGAACACAGAATAAAACAAGGAACAGCAGTGGATTCACACACCCATCCATGTCCTCAGAGTTAATTTTCATGTAATTACATCTTACTGTTCCATTAGTACACAAAGAGTATTAAGCCATCTCTGCCATGGTTTGAGGTGAGAAAGTGGAATATGGTCTCTGCAATATCCAAATATGACCCTAATATTTTTAAAAGAGCTGTATGTGTTGTATTGGGTTTTATTCATGAAATGGTTGAAGCTTACAGCAAAGAGACAGATGCAACCTGTGACCTGATCTCACTAGCAGTGCCCTGGCTACGCTGAAGAAAACACTTACCTTTTCACTCCAGAGCAGGTATTGGTTGTGGTAGGTACAAATACATGTGGAAAACCACTCTTAAAGTTGTCTACTTACAAAGTATCTAACACCTTTAGTGATCCCCACAAACTCAGTTACACTTTTACCCTTTACAGCCCCTCCGCACAACTTCTAACAAAGCCACTATAGTGTATCACTTGGGAATTCAAATTATGGGCAAGGTTTTTATAATTCTTTCACTTCCATTTGAAGAGAAGGGCAAGTGGAAAAGCAATTGTCTTGAATTTTTTTGTTGTTGAATTGTCACATCACTAAGTGAATTCTCTCAAACGATCCTACAAGCAGATAATTAAAGTATCCTGCACCAATTTTATAATGAAAACAAGGCAAAGATGACAAAGTCCAAGCTGCCAAAATACCTGATAGCAGCTCATTATTTATCTTCAAAATATGTGTGGCAAAACACAGAAATGGGGGCAGGGACGGATTATTTTTCACTGTGAACCTGGTGTTCAGCCTAAATAAGCAGTACAGAATGCAGGAGAGTGCCCTTCTGCCCATTGCTGAAGGGCACTATCCAACCACCAAAGCAGTGGCAGCAACTAGAAATGCCCAAAGTATTCCCCACCATTTTGTCTCCTCATTTACTGCACTCAGCTGCCCCATGCCATGCTCTCCTGCCCCAGCAGGACACTGCCACCAGCACTGGTCTCTCATGCCAGGTACCCGAGGGGGTCTTCAGGCACAGGGACGAGCAGCCTCCCTCCCATTCAGAAGCTACTGGGAAAATGCTACATTGCCAAGAGGAACATTCCAATTATATGGCAAGGATTTGGTTTAGGATGAAAACATTAAACTTGAAATGGGATGATCCCATATAGGGCAGATGTGTGTGAGTGTCCACAGAGACAAAGTGTGAGAGTGTATTTGTGTCTGTGGTGTCTCTATACACATTTACAAAAACACTTGTGCACATGTGAGTGTATAGATACAAAACAATATGTAGACATCTAAATATATATCTATATTCACATTCGAAGTTCATATATGAAGTGATTTGGCTAAGTGGTACCAAAACCCTGTGATTGTAACTATCTTTTATAAGCAATGGCTCATGGAGATTCTTTGGGCAAAACACATTAAGTCCTGGAAGCTAAGTGGGGGAAAAGGCAAGCCCTCAGTTTGTTGTATCAAGTATTCATATTTTATTTCATATGTCTAATCAAGACAAAGCAGATCTGAAACCCACATGCAGGAACCTGAAGTTTTCAACAATAAGTAACCTAATTTCCAGAAACCAAAATCGATTGCTAAAATACTTATTTAACTGCCTTCATGGAAACAAAGAGAAAACACTTTAAAAAACTTTAAAAATATCAAATCAACTTGACTGCTTCTGTATCCCATTAATTCAACAAGATCCTAGGCAACAATAATATTTAGAATAAATATTTTTCTTATGGGAATAGCATTTTCACTCAAATTGACCAGATGATATCAATTACAAAAACAAAGATTAGATACAGAAAACACATCTACTGACTTAAAAAAGTAAACGGTACCTCAGTGAGTACAAAACTTGTTTAAGAAGATATTGACTTTTTCTTTTGAAGGTCTTCTTACTTTGAAGGGGAAAATGCTTTTTTCCCCTTGCAGTATTTTGAACTAGTTCCAATCCAAACGATGAAAATCCATTCCCTAAAACTGCAGAGAGCACACCCTACTCAGTGTAAAACACTGCACTCCTACACAAATATCAAGCTGAATATACCCAAGGCAAACCTAGTACTGATTCCAAGTTCTGCACTTGGCCTATATGCACACCTTAAAAAAAAGGGAGGAAGATGAAGAGCAATATAAATAAATACAAACCAGTGATACAAAAATACAGTAACTTTCTACGCAATATACCATCTGTTCCTCCAGAAAAGCATGCTGCATCAAGCCACAGGGGCTACAGCTAAGAAAAGCCCTTGTAGAAAAGCCAAGTTCTGTAATGAGCAGTTTCAGAAGCTGTGGAGCACTGTACCAGCCACCACAGTAAGGAGGCAGCCTGTGATACGCTCAGTGGGAATCGCCATCCCCCCGTGCTGTGGGCTGGGGTTACCCGAGCTGCCACAAGGTCCTCAGAGAGCTCCCCAGATGGAGCAACCCCAGGGTCAGAGGTTCACAGCGTGCCAGGAAAGCTGGGCCGTGCTGCGGAGCAAGCACTGGCTGTTTGAGGATGTGGTGTTTCACTACGGGTTTTTACGGGAAAGTTTTGTCTCCAGAGTTACAGACACAGTAAACTGGATTTCCCCGTCTACTCCACAGACCACACCTCCACTGCTGCTGCTCCCTTCTCTTGTACCGTGGATCTAGGATCAGCAAACAGAAATAGCTTCCAGAACATGGGAACAGGCACCCTAGTACGCCTGCTGCCCCTGAGGCACAGGAAAAGCTGGAGCTGCTGCTGCATGCCAGGTGCTTGCTCACTGTTGTGTGCCTTACAGCAAATAAAGTGTGCGTCTTCCAGCCACTTGGGCAAGGAGGCAGGCAGGAGAGACCCAGATCAAAGAAGTGCTAAGGGGTGCTCTGTTATGGTTAAGAAGGCCAAGGTGTGCAGCCCTCTCCTTCCAGCTGGCAAAGTCTCAGGTACTCAGGATTATGTAGCAAGAATTTCCTTCTGCCGCTTCTATTGTTATTCATGATGTGTGTGCTAAAAAACGTATCCGGCCTTTCCAGACTTTGGTTGCATTATCACACCAAACACAGGCTTTAGGGCAGGGTCTGAGCTTTGTAAACCACACTTACAGAGAATCTGCTTGTGTTCCCTGTCACCAACCCCAGAACAAATGATGGAATCACAGAACCCTGGGCAATTAGGAGACCCTACCCAGACTGGAGGGAATTTGTGAGCCAGCAAATTATCATAGCTCTCATTAATAAAATAATAAACTGTGCAATTACAGTGGGTTGTACACATACCTTAGGGTATGCAATAAGGCACAAATTTAGAAATGGAGTATTTCCAACAACCAACAACTTAAACAGGCAAGGATCCTTATCAAACAATTAGGTTACTCAAGAACTACTGGCCCTTTTTGCCCAGGGTTATACATTCTAGAACCATGTCATAAGCTTTCGTTGAACTAGGCTTTTTTTCCTCTTCCTTTTTTATTTTGTTTATACTGTTTAAAAAAAAAAAAAAAAAGCTCATCTCCCCTCTAATCCACCCATCAGATGATGTGCAAGATTTTATTTTAAATTACATTCAAACATGGGGAACTGCAAAGAAAAACTCCATTATCAAGGATAACCTAATTCACTTTGGTGCTACTGGGCTACAGATGGAGAAGCAGATACATAGGGCAGGTGAAATACACCAAAATGAAACATGACAATAGAACCATGCAAACCTTTTGTATAGATTGCTTTATCTTTCTTTTTACACTGAACCATACCAGAAACAGACGAAAAAAAACCCACCAAAAAACCTTTGAAATTATGCCACTTGAAATAAGCAGGCATCAGACCTCATTAAAAAAATAAAAATAAAACAGGTCATAATACACAAACTGAAATTAAATGCAAGTTTCTCACACCTAATCATTCCAAAACCAAATAATGGGATTTCATTGGGGAGAGAAGCACACAGGACAAGATACAGCCCCGGCTCCAAGCAAGTTTCTTTTTCAGCTGGGTTATAAGTACAAATAACCAAAAAAAGCTAAAACCACAGCTGTAAAACAGTCAGTTGCAACACTTTCACCTCCAACTTCATGTACTTAATATTCAAATCACAATGAAAGCACCTTGGGGTACATAATGCATAATTTTTTTTTTCTAAAATACCTTATACCATCTTGCAACGCAAAGATAATTTCTGTTGAGAGTGCCTTTCGCTGTAGGTCTTCTCTGCCTGAAGTATCCAGAGGCTGATTCCATGCAGACAGTTTTTCCAACAGTCTCACCTAGTGTTACTATATTCAATGAAAAGCAAACCTTGCATGCTGAAGGTTTCCATTTATAGGCTGGGGCAGTCACGAGGAGCACTATTTCAGCAGTACAAGTCCTATCTACAGCTGATGGCAAAATCCTGGCCTCATGAAAAAAAATCAAAATCAATAACTTCCCATTCTGCACTTTTATTGGTCAGGACTCAATCCCAAATGACAGAATTTTCATTATATTCACAGGAGTCGAGGCAGTTCACATAGTGTCACAAACCATGCCAGGCACAGTTTGGTGTCATCTTCTCAGATATGGGGCACTGATTAGAAAACTGTGAGATGAGGGCAAGACGGTTTTGTGCTGGCTCCAGAGAAAGTGAAACTCCAGCAACAAGATCCATGTGGGCACGATGCTTTTTAGGATAGCTTTGATTTCCACCATCTATTTGCATGGTTAGTCTGCTCATGGATTGACTTTCTGGTCACTTTCCTAGCACCGAGAGAGCTGGCAGCACCAGCTCAGCCACAGTGGGGAGGTGGGCGTCCCACCAGAGCAGCAAGGCTCAGAGAGCACCCTGCTCAAGGAAAGTGTGCTAAGGCACCATTGATGACAGGGCCTGGGGAATGACCCGTCCACCTTCTGAGCAGACAGAGTGATGTGACTGCATCCTTCAGAAACATGAGGATGTAAAAGGAATTCAAAGTGCTTCAGCTTAAAGGCAAACATCTTTATGGGGTCCAACAAGACATGGCCTTGGCTGAGTCAGTCACCTAACAGCTAACAGGGGCCATGCTCACTTACTGATCCTGCTGCATCCCCCTGGCAGCAGAGCACCAGGAACAGTGGATAACACTTCAGAAAGATACCCTGGGCAGACTGACTCTGATACACACTCACCAAAGTGAGACCACCGCAGTTCCTCACTGAGAACAATTAATGTTTTTCACCTTTCAACAAAATGTGTCTGTGTATATGCATCTGTATAGACATTTGTGAAATAAATGCTAACAGTCATACATTAATAATTCAAATAAATTTATTTATTTAAAATATTTTCTTTGATAGTTAACCAACAGCAGAAGTTGAACCTACATGGAATCCAGGAGAAATCTTCCTACCAGTGACCAACAAGCCAGATGTCCAAGCATGAGCTCTCATGAAATTATTCCAGTTATATTGTTCTATGAAGGAGATAGGACATGACTAGAGGTAAAAGCTATGATCACATATATGCACATGAGTCTAGGTGTATATACTTAGACACGCATTCTTAAATATTTCTTTACACAATGTGGCAAACCCTCTCCATTTTCTGCTGTAATATGTTCATTTTTATGGGAAATCATCAAAGCAGGAGCCAAAAAAATGCATTTTTAGCTGAGATAAAAAGACAAGTATAATCCCATCACCTGCATGTGACACTGAATTAGGCAAGAAAACTGAAACATGGCTGTTTTTTAGTGTGTGAATCTGTAAACAGCCATCAAATGTATTTATTATGCTTTTGGCTCACCAGACAACCCACTTGACTGAGAAAAAGAAAATCAAAATTAGTTTCATTTATTCCCCTGCTTGCTAGTTAAGTGGGTTGAACTATGGGGATTAAATGATACTGCAAAGAAATTAAATCAAAACCATGCATAAGCAAATGTAAAAACAAATACCTTCAAGCACTGAGCAAGATAAGAAGCATCATATTCTGTGTGCAAGCTACCTGTGGAGACGTCGAAGTTGGAAGTTAGAGTATGTTACCACTGTGCCCTTGAATGTGCCTTCCACAGGATCTTAGTTACTCAGCAACACATGCTGGTATGACTTGAGAAGGGACAGGGATTCTAAAAACTGTATTACTAAAATTCTGTAGGTTAGAGGGACACTTGACCTGCTAAAAATAACTTCCAGTAAGCAATTATAATCCACTGTCAATCACATTCAAACCTCCCATCCCCATCTTACTGATCTTCCCCTCAAAGCCTCATCCTCAACCAGCATACATCCAAAACTGTGTATTTAACATCCCTGTTTCCTTCTATAATTAATAATGATGTGAGTGAGAAAGAAAATTAAAAGGTCTCTCTCATATTGACTCCATTTGTGGAAAATAAGCTACACTGAAGTTTTGAAGAGGAGTGCATAAAGGAACTCCATCGGCCCATGTGTGTTTCTCTTTCCTGGCATGCACAGGCTGATCTGGGGAGCAGGGGAAGGGAAGTCAGGGTACATCTACTGCAAGCTACTTCACTGCTCCTACAGAAGAATGAGCCAAGACCCCAGACACACCACTATAAAGCATCACACAGAGGATATACACCAAAACTAAAGCAAAGGTTCTTCCTGTACACTCATCTTTTATAAGTGAATGTGCCCAGTCCAGCCTCCCACCATGGAGGGTTTGGGTCTGTCAGCCTTGCATGAGGAAATCTGTACAACCCAGAAGCAAAACAAGCATTTCCAAGGTGACATGTAAACACATCCTGTCCTTGCTCCAAAAGAAAAATTTGCAAGACCTGCTATGTTTCATTCCCTTCTCCATTATTTTCTCACCTCTCCTTCAAGCCTGTTCATAGGTAATAAACAGAGTGGTTGATTTTTTTTCCATTAAGAGATCACTAATTTAATAGAATCACTGAACAACTATATGAGCTGAGCTAAAAAACAAAGCAGAGAAAATGAACATATTGTATGTCATCCTTTTGCCTCCCCACATTTCACAGACCAAAGTCCTGTCAGACCAAATAAAGGCGCTGTCATACTACTGAATATCAGCTCCAATTTACAACCTTACTTGCTTAGAAAAAAAATAGCTGACTCAAAATTGCCCTACTAATTACTCCAAATCATGTAGTAGTTTGACTAATGCACGCCTGACTATAAAGTTCTTCACCAATAATTAACATTACTCACTACAATAAATTAGGTCAAAGATGAGCACAATTTGTGTACTTAATTAGTAATCAGGTAAATCAGAGATTAAAAATATATTACATATCAAACATGACAGAACCAACTTCACTGTCCTCTTGATCCCAACATTTTCCACCATAAAAACCAACTGCAGAGGTAGCAACACTGCATTTGGTATCACTCTAGACAAATACCTTTCTGTCAGTTTGTATTTCACTAACATCATTTCCTCCTAAGTGTATTATATAAACGACTCCTACCCTTACACTTACCACAAATTTCTTCAGATGTATCAGTAACATCTTGCTAAGCCTGTATCAAAATTCAACTGTACCTCACAAATTAAATACATGTAGCTTATCCATTATTTAAACCTTAAGAAATCAAATATTCTAGCCAAGCAGCTCTGTGAAAATATTCACTAACTTTTAAAGGGATTTTGCTACTATTGCAGGACCAAGCATAAAATAATGGAACAGACTGCAAGTTTTGTTTGACACAAATTTACTAAGAATGTTGGAAGAAATTAAATTCACATAGCTTTGAAGAGATTTTAAAGCAAAATCTCTTTACTCAAAGAGCCTAGTATTACAGCCACACCTGGTGATCAAAACAGATTATCATATCAAGACAGCAGGAAGATGTCCAACTTTATAGTCTCATATTTGATAGTTTAATCCAATTTTTACCAAACTGTAGAAACTTTTATTGACTTACACAGGACGGGGAATTTGGCTGTAGGAGTCTGTGAATGTCCTGCCAAAGATAAATGCCTTTTTCCTAAGAAACTATTTTACTTCAGAGAAATGCACTTAAAAGGCTTTTCATAAACAGTTTCAGAAATTGCATTCATAAACATAACTGATTTTAAATGGGAAAAAGTCAAAAATTATCCATTTCTATTGTTACAGAAGACCATGAATTGAACTTGATTTTCTTTTCTAAAACATTAACAAAGCAGTTTTAGAAGTTCAGCCCTCAAGATGAATCAGTGTTTCACAGGTGCCACACAGGACTCAGCTGAACACTGTCAGCATGCAGAGGTGTCAGTGAACCACGGGCCTGCACGATGCTCTAGGGCGTCTCTTCCATTGCTAAGGCTTGTGCAGGAAGAAAGAAAATCACATCCAGTCCTCAGAAAAATTGACAACAGTTAAGAGCAAATAAGGATACTATTTTTCAGCTAACTGAACTATTTATTTTAGCTGTCTTTGAGAGACAAGCAACATAAAACTCCACATACTTCTAGAACTTTTGTAAGCACGCTACACACAAAATGAACTACACTGACCTGTGAGACTGGCAATAGATGCCAGCAACTCACGTCTCTGCTGAATACTGACTTTGGTCTAAAGTGAATAGTTTTTGCTCTAACTAAATAGTGTCACATCTTGTTGTCAAGGAAGGGTAACCTCTGTTATTATTTCATACTATTCTTTCTTGACACACTACACATGTTTTGTTTTAATGCAAGCCACAAACACAAAATACATAAATACAGAGAACTGGGACTTTTATCTTACTAAAATAAACAAAAACAAAAAAAACCCCACACCAACATGTAACAAAACCCCATTAGTCTTATTAGTCTACTAAGACTAATTTTGATAACCCTGATCCTGTGCCATTAGATTTTTTTAAACTTTGAACTCCTTTCTGCCTAAGCACAGATGTTGGTCTATGGAAAACCTGCCCAATAAATAATATTATTTCAACAAAATTCTCTGATGTTTTATATCTTACACTGTGCAGTTAGAACTTTCTTTCAGCTTTTTACATTTCTTTAGCAATACTACTCTCTGTAGCCACAAAAGTCTAAACTTCACCATAAATTACAGAAAACAACTTGGAACTTTTCCGCTTCCTTTTTTTTTGAGTATTTTCTTATGAAGAGGGTCAAACTCTACTTTATTGCATTACTTTTAAAACGTCACCTGCCACTGTAATTTCAATTCCCGTTCCCTCCTCTAGTTTTCACTGTTCTATTAAACTGAACTATACATGCAAATTACCTAACTGCTTTTCTTTGTATGAAATCTCCAATAAGCTACTACCTGAAAGAGAAACTTTCTGTAGCAGTCAAACCTTGAATTTCTCCAGTATAACACAACAGCAATTAAGCTAAGCCTTTCAAAAAAAAAACCTGTACATTCTTTTCCCCGCCTTTTTTGCAACTTACATAAATCAAAGATTTTAGCCAGAGCTGCAGCAGTTTATTACGAGTTACTTTAGTTGCAATTAAGTGAACTTCCACATTTAAGAACAGATGTATTCTTTACTATTTTTTTTTTGGGTGTGCAGGATCAAATTTCTTGTACATGAGTTGCATTTTTCAGGCTCTGTAAGTGTATTAAGGCAGAACTATCAACTAACAGAAAAAAAAAACCAGAAAAACAAGAAAATAATTTTCTGTAAAACACAAATTGAGGTGCAACAAAACAAACCCATGTGTACATCAAGTGGCCATAAACTCATTACTTACTACATTATTACATGACTTGTGGTTGCCATGTCATACTTAGAAGGAACTTTTCTGCTGAGACCAAGTGTACACTGACAGCAATAGAATGTGCATCAACAAACTCAGAAAAAGGAGACATGATCACTATACAAACTGGTGATATCAGTATCACCATGTACCAGGGGAATTTACATCAGATAATTAAATCCATATTTATGCACTGCATTACTGTCAGAAAACCACTCCAGTGGTACACTTTTGGGTAGGTATGCCCTGAGACTCCCATCCAGAGAAAGTGAAGGGGGGAAAAAGCATGCACAGGTTTTTGCTTATTCAAGTAAAAGGCAATATCCAGGTTCAAAAAACAGTAAAAGAGACACATCCAGGGCAGAACAAGGAAATACAGAAACATAAGCAATACTGTAACCAAAACCAGAGTGGTCCACACCCCACTGCTGTTACCCTGGCATACAGAGAACAGAGTGACCATCTTCCAGATGTACAGAATGTGCCTGGAAGACAAATGAAAACAAGCACCCAAAATCCACAATACTTCCTCAGAGCAAGAAGAAGCTTTTATGTTTAGACCAAATCAATGATGGCAAGAATTTAATCACAAGACAATAAAAAAAGGCAAGTGATTCCTGACAGCCAAAATTGCATATGGTACTTTAATGTCTTATTCTACACTGGGGATTTTGAAACACTGTATAAGATTGTTCCCCCTACCTATATTCTCCTGTACTTTTTCCAGGCTCATAGCTTTGGGAAAGAGAGTTCTCAGGGACAAAGCTTACTGGGGACAACCTACTACAAATGAGTAGGGAGGCTAAAGCCAATTGTTTAATTCATGAACAAAGCAGAATGGTGAAATAAGATGTCCGTGATACCTCCCACTTGCTATTTTAGTAAAAAGAAAAAAAAATTTAAAAACCCTAGACGTTTCCAGACATTAATATAGTCTTTAATTTCATTAATGATTCTTGAAGTCTAAACAGGTTGTCATGGTTGTCATGGAAAGACTTCTAATATTTCTATTTACAGTGGATTTTTTCTCTCAGGCTGTCAGACCAGCATTTCCACAAGTCCCAATTTCACTTGAGAATTAAAAATATTGCTGCAATGAACTGCTTTTTAATATTTTCTGCTGAAATAGGAGAGTCATTGCAAAGTCTTACAAAAATTTTTAAGTACCCAGAAGAGAAACAAGGCTGTACAAAGCTGCTATTTCGTATCAGAATGGCACAACCAGCTTGAAACTTTCATTGTTCTACCATAATTCTGTGCTGCTTTATTTAAATGTAGCATCCCAAATTACTGACTGAATGTGTGAAAAATACCATTCTCTATTTTCCATCTAGCTTACACTTCCCCTTGCTGTTTCTTCACTTTTTTAGCAACTGCTAGATATTCTACTGAAGGGGAAAAAAAAAAAGAAAAAACAAAAACCAAAGCTCCCAACCAAACAAAAAAAATCTCAAACAAATGGTTAAACAACAGAAGAAAGCCAAATAACTTTAAAAATATTTAATCTGTAGCATAGTACTTCAGAGATGCTGTTTAAGAAATCTTGAGAAAATTAACCTGCCTCTTTAAAAAAAAAAAAGAATTTTTAAAGCAGTTTCCTCGTAACTTATCGGACCTTTTTCAAATAACAAAGGTATGCAGCCTCTGCACTCAACACTCCTGTTCAACTCCCAAAAGTATCAACAATTAACTCTTCCTGAAGCCTTTAACCTGTAAGAATAATTATGCATTCCTCCTGCTTGGAGGACCAATAATTTAAACCCACATACTGACAGTCTGAGGGAAAACGGATAAAACATCTTCTCTTTACTCTGTGTGAAGACCACTGACATGAAGAACCAACTTTTCATGGGCCTGATTCATGATGGGACAGAGGAAGCCAGTACTCAGCTCTGGCAATTTACCTGCAATCCTTAGGCAGAATAAACTATAAGCAGGTAGTACTTGCTGAGCTGTACAGGTAACTATCAGTATAACCAACCACAGCTTATTATAAATTTGAAGGATGGTAAGCCGTATTTCATAACCCAAGTCATATTACTGTGACTTATACATTACTATGACTTGTACACAGGAATACTCTTAAATAGCAAGCATTTTTCTCTTTGATGGGTAAGTATTGCAGTATTTCACTAAGTAAACCACTTCTGCCAGGCACACAGCTCCTATATTCCCACTACCTTACCCAATATGGTTAAACTACAAAAGCAGTAACAGTAACTGCCCCTGCTGTTGACCAAAAAGGATGAGCAGAGAAACCTACAAAATGGTACTCATTACTTTCACTTCTGTTTAAATCAAATTCACCTTTATTCTTTTTTTAAAAGCACCTAAATAAATGAATAAGCAAAGAAGTTTGGCAAAATGCTCAACAACAAATGTCCTGCTTTAAAAATGTTCAGCTTATTTACCAACATGCAGACCACAGTCATAAATTTGCTCACACAACTAAATACAGCCAATAGTATTAGAAATAGTTAAAAGTCAAAAAAGAATAGCCTTGTAGGGTGCCACCACATAAACTAAATATGATATACTGCCAAACACTCAAGTAGACACATGTACCATTATTCAGCAAGGACCACATGAATGCATATGGATCTCTGTTTTGTCTTCATAGTAACAAGAAGGTTTGTAAACAGATCGCACATATGAGGCAATCTAGTCACTTGAGAATCTAATAATCTGCCTTTATAAAGAAGCATTCTGCACTGTTGCCACACAATTGGACTTAGATACACAATTAAAAGTCCTCTACATTTGTGCTTTGAGACAAGTGCTGCTCGATTCTATCCTAATCCATAGCGGTAAGGTTTTAAGAAGTCACCTCAGTCAGGACATACAGAACTGTTATGCCCAACAGCCATTGGAAAATAACATCAACAAAACAGATACAAAGCATTGAAAATGCGGATTGTTTGAACAACGTAAGTAATGACACGCTGATTTTGAACTGTATCACTGCTGCCTTTGCACAGCTGAAAACCACAGCAATCTTCAATATGTTTGCAGATGACAGTAGTACTTAAAACTCCCATGAAAAAACCCTCTCAGCCTATTCTACAACACTTAACTTTTTGAGAAATGAGACAAAGCAAAAAAAAAAAAATGAAGAAAGTTTCAGATAATCCATACCTGAAGTTTCAGAAATATCTCCTGAGAGGAAGGATCAGGAAAGATTTAACATCTAAATGTAAATAAATGCAAACCCCAGGATATACTGCTTCTATCTAAGTACGTCCACGTGCTGCAAATCCAACAGGCTGAGACTCTCCTATCTTTGAAAAACAGATGCACTTTTTCAGCACGTCTGTATATCATCTTCACTACCAAAATATTGAGGATTCCACACCGTGTTCTGATAACCTGAGGATCAAATTCCTCTGGTAGTCAGTGGTAATCCACAACAACAACAGAATTTAAAACTGGGCCCACTGAATTTGTACCTCGTTAGACCAGTAGTTCCTTTAATCTAGCAATTACTCCAATTACCCGGTGTCCCCAGAACTCCTGACGACGATGACCGGAGCCCCCTTGCGCTGGGAGCTGCACGAACACACGCCCGCAGCTCCGGGAAGCAGAGAAATAGAGACCTAGCCAGCAATGTTTCTCTTCTGCCACCCTGACCACTTTGTTTACTTCTTTCGTAATAGCTCTCAGTATAAATTCATTAGAAGAAAAAAATAAAGAAAAAGTGACACCCTTGACTAAGTCAGCACAAAACGTTTAGTGCCCCCTCTATTATTTAATAATGTACAAACCCAGACAGATTTAATATTAAAGCAGGCTTCACTTTAAAATGAGACAAGAGAAACTACTTTGCCAAATAGTTCTGCTGAAACTCATTAGTATTTCGATTACTTTACTTTAAAAAGGATTTTAAGAATTATTGCCTAAAAAACCCCAACTCTTTAGTGTTTCAGGAGAAGTTTCATTTCTGCAACTATCATATAAAAAAAAAAAAAAACACTAAAAAAAAAAAAGGTTGATCATTAGTGCCAACTAATAAGAAAAACAGAACCCTTTTCCGGGAAATTAAGCTCTGAGGAGGTTTATCGTTGTCCCGGGGCGAGCCCCGGCCGCCTGCCCAGGGAGACAAGATGTGCTGGCCGGCGGCCGGCCGGGACCCCGGGCCAGGCGCGCTGGGGCGGCGGGGGCTCCCCCCGGCTTCCCCACCCTCGGGCCGGAGTTCTTGGGGACACCCAGCGCCGGGAGCCCGGACATCACCACCCTCCGTCCCCTCCGCCTCGGGCTCCCTCTCACGAGGGAAGGCCGTGCGGCGCGCCAGCCCCCGGCAGGAAGGTCGGGGCAGGCTACGGGGCATGACCCGGGATAACCCGGGGCTTTCCCCCGCCTCCCCCCCGCCGCTTGACCCCGACGACGGGGACACGGCGGGGACGCGGCGGGGCATCTCGCCGCCCCTGCCCGCCTCCCGGCGCGGAGCCGGCGTGCGGTGGTGTATCCTATGCGATATCCTATGCGACAGGCGCGGATGTGCCGCTTACATAATCCCCGCCGGCCGCACACGTACCCCGCATTACATAAGGGATCGTGCCCCCGCCGGCCCCCGCGGCAGCCCCGCCGGCGGGCGGGGGGGACAGAGGGAGGGAGAAAGGGAGGGACCCGGCGGCGGCCCCGGCCGAGCCCCTCGTTAACCCCCTTCCTGTGGCGTTTACACGTCATGGAACATTCCCGGAACGGGCCAACGTCCCACCCACTTCAGGGAACAGTCACCGCGGCGCAGCGCGCACACGCACCCCGGCGCGGTGCCGGGTGTCCCCGCACACACACGCACTTCCCCCGTGTCCGGCACCCCCGCGGGGACGCGCTGGCAGCCGGGGCACGTCCCCTCCCTCCGCTACCTCCGGCGTCCTTCCCTCCGCCGCGCCGGGTGGCCCCGGGCGCCCCCCTGCCTTGGAGCCCCCCCATCCGCTCCCGGGGCGCCGGAGGCCGCGCTGAGTGCCCCGTCGGGTCGGCCCCCCCGCGGGCGCCTCTCCCCGGCGGTGACCATGCCCATTCCCCGCCGCAGGAGGGGATTACGCAAGGCAGCCTTCTCCTCATCTGCATACACTTACAAGCCGGGTATTCCCCACATTTCCTAACGGCGTGTCACCGACAAAGGCCTGTCCCCGCCGTGTCCCCCCTCCTGCGCCGGCTCAGCGGAAAGGGCCGCCGGCCGTGGTGCCCCAGGGACGGTGCCGGTGCCTGCCAGCGCCCGGAGCCGCGGCCACAGAGGTGACTTACCGGTCCGGCGGTTTTACAGCCCCGCCGGCTTCCCCCGCCGGCGCCCTCCCGCCGCCTTGCCCTCCATTTACCCCCGCCGCCCCGGGCGGCACTCGGAGCGCCGGCCACAGACCCCCCCCCCCGCTCCGCTGAGCGCCCTGCCTGCCGCGGCCCGACCCCAGCCCCGCGGCGCCCCGCACCCGAGCCCCGCCGCCCCGGCGCGGCTGTCAGCTGGTGCCGGTGACAGGGAATGAGCGGCGGGCAGGGAGGAGGGGGCTGCCCGCAGCAGCCGGTGCTGCTCACCTGGGAAATCACCGAGGAGGAAGGAGGGAAGCCCTCCCGGTGCCCTTGTTGTTGTTGTTGCTGCTGCTGCTGATCCCGCCGGGCGCTCGTGTTGCTCCTTTGCTAAGGGCTCGCCCGGAGTGAGGCGGCTCGCGGCGCTTCTTTATATATAAAGACAGACAGAGATATTCCAGCGGCCAAGGGGCGCCCGCTTCACGCGTTTATCTTAAGGCAGGTCATTCCTCTCCCTCTTTTTGGAAAGGCTCATCACCATCTCCCTGACAGTGGCAGAGGGGCTGGTGTTGCACGGGGGAGAGGCGGAGGCCCGGGAGCCGCAGCCCGCCCTGGCCGCGGCGGGAGGGAGCGCTCCGCGCTGCAGGCGGCTCCGCCGGGCTATTCCTGGCACCACTTCCCAGAACAGAAGTTACAGGGCGGCGAGCGCGGAGCGAGCGCGGGGAGCGCGCCGCCCGTGACGTCACCGGGTCCCCCCGCGCGGCGGCGGGAGCGCTCCCGGGCGCGGTGCTGGGCGCTGCCCGCCCTGGGAGCTGCGCGGGGCGGGAGCCGCGGGAGCTCCGCGCTGGGGAGGGCGCGCACCGAGGAGGCAGGGCCTCGCAGGGCGAAGCCGCGGCCTCTCCCCGCCGGCGGAGATCGCCGCTCCCCTCCCCCTCCCCGCCGAGGGAACTCCCAGGAGAGCCAGTCCCGACTTGCCGTGCGCAAGCCGCGCGTCCTCCCGGCCTGAGAATTTCCTCCGAGGACGCGGGATCCTCCTGCCCCCTCCCCTCCCTCCGCTTCCTTTCTCTCCCTCCCCCGGCCCCTCCACCCCCTCGCCTCGCCGAGATCGCGTTATCTGTCAAGGAGAACAATACACCGCCGGGGCACCCCGTGCCGGCCGCCGGCCCCGGCTGCACAGCCGAACCCGGGTCTCCCCCGGGCGGGGACCACCCCGACCCTCGCTCACCCCTCAGCACGTGGCCCCGGAGGAGGGGCGCGCATGGGGCCGGCCCGGCGGGGCTCGCCGCCTCCCCGGAGGGCAGGGAGCCCGCCGCGCCGCCCCGGGCTGTGCCGCAGACATACGCATTTATTGCAACGCCCGCTCGCCGCCAGCGCCGCGGCCGAGCGGAGCGAAGCGCCGGCCCCGCGAGCGACCCGCGCCACTGGGAGGGGGCGGCCGCCGCGCCGGGTAACGGGGCTCGCAGCCCCCGCGCCGCTCACGGGGCTGCCCGCGGCCAATGGGGGCCCGCAGCGCCCGGGGCGGCTGGGCGGGGTTCGGCCGGGCCGGGGCCGGCGGCGGGGTCGCTCTCCCGCAGCAGCCCCCGGCGCCGGGGCAGAGAGGCGCTGCAGGGGAAATACCCTCCCGGCCGGGCGAGGCGGTGCCCGTGCTTCCTTGAGACATCCCACCGCCCTTCCGCGGTGGTTGGGAGCCCACCGCGGGTTTTCGGAACCTTCGCCGAAGCAAGACCCGGCCCTGGTCCCGCACCGACATACGCCCCGGGTCCTGCCGCTCACACTATATATGAGGCAGTTAAGCCTGAGCGCGATTCCGGCGAACAGTGTTTGTATTCCTGAGATTTGCCACGGCTGCTCGGAGAGTGAAGCTCAACTGGCTGGTTCCCTCTCCCGGCCGCTCAGGCAGTGCGGGGGTCCCTTGCCTGGCCTCGCCTGGTTTGGCTTTGCTGTGGCACCGGCGACCGCTGGCTTTTTGACAGCAGGTCTTCACTTACTTTTCAGAGCAAATTTTCTTTTGGGGAATCTATTCAGCCGCGTTTACAGGTTACTGAAAGTTGATTCGAAGTGATGCCAACTCGCAGCACCGTCACGGTGACATCTAAAGTCATACTTGGCGTCTGAGATTATTCTTTTGACTGAAATCAAGAAAAAATCGGTCTCATGGATGAAAAGGAAAAAGTTTATACATAAATCATGAAAACAATGTTTTTATGATAGATACCAGAGTGAATAAAACCTTTATTTCATAATTTTAGTAGCTAAGAATTTTAAGTTGTTCCTGCATCTTTTAGGGACTAATAACAACTCAGTGCTCAGATCTGGTAATACAGGGACATAAAATGGCATAGAATCCATTAATAAAAATCTTCTTGTGCTACTGTGGTCTTTGGCCCCTGTTAATTTTGGTGATCTCTGAGTCAGGTTCCTAGTGCTTCATTTTGCTCAATCCAGGAGGTGCAGGAGAGTCTTGGGATTTCTTGGGGTTTCCCTCAAGTTATATAGGCACAAGATCATGTGACCATAATTTCATAATTTCATGATAAATTATGACTTCTTTCACAAATAAGGCTTACTCCTACAAGCACGTTCAAGACTGAGAGGGCTGAACAAAGAGGGTTTTGCTCCTTGTTAGGTCCATGAGCATGTCTGTCTTTGTTTTCCTGATTTTGTTGTAAGTGATACTGTCATTCCTGACACTGAGTATTGTTTGACTGGAATTATTCTGTCTGAGCAAACATATTGACTTTGGGCTTGTGATCTTTATTTGATGTCATGTTAGAATAAGTCAATGGGAAATGGGAGTGCTTAGGATTTGTTTCAAATTGAGGTTTTCCCATCCTGCTGTTTTCTACCACAGCAGCATTTATCCCTGCCCCCAAATGATGGCTGCCAGTATCTTCCCCTCTGGGAGGCTGCAGACTCCTGACCAGCACCTTTGACTTCTTTGTGTATGCCCAGCGTTTTCATCCTCTCTCCTCCCTCTTGCAAGACTTCAGCAAGACTTCAGAAGTTCATTTTTACTGTCACAGAGACCAGCCCACAGAAGGTACTGCAACAAGGTTCAGTGTTCAAAATAGGATTTTATTTACAATCAGTCTCAAAGCAAAGTAAAAAAATGCTTCTCCATAATGCCCTTCAAAATAAGGGTCTTTTTCCAATTACATTGGTTACCTCAAGAAGCAATACTGTGTGTGCTTTCCCCCATTCTCATGCTATTGCACCGTCAAAGCCACAGCCATTTCCTTCACTGTGGCTCTACAAGGCATGTGCTGGAGCTACAACACTTCGGCACTTTGGTGCTTCCAGGGGAGAGAGTGAAGCTATACCTGTGCTCAGAGAGAGACCCTCACTGTTCTACAAAATTTGTTTGGCTCCAGCCCCAGAGCAGGTTTTGACAAGCTGCACAACTTGCAGCTGCAAGGGTCCTTAGCTTGGAGGAGACCTCCCCAGCCAAAGAGGCACAGAGATCCTCACAGGGTTCCTTCAGCCCTCTCCCTCTTTGTGCACAGTTGTAGGGGAGTGGGTGTAACTGAGCACAGGCTGACCTTCATCCCTGACCGATGCCCCTTTCCCCTCCCACGAGGAGCATGAGGCAGGAGCACTGGCCCACAGGGGACTGCAGCTGGGATGCTGGGGTAGTTTTCCTCCCAGACTCCTGCCACTGACTCCGCAGAGAGGCATCAGACATCTGAATCACTCTCGCCTACTCGTGGCAACAACATAACTTAATAATCATGTCCTTGCTTCATACCATCCTATCATTTCCCTCTAGAATTTTTTCCTATGTTTGCACACAGCATTTAACAAAACTATCACTCTAACAAAGAAGATAACTAAGGGAGCTCTCAGATGTAAGATTTACAGCTGTTATTTAAATATAGATTTTGCAGATTCATCAAAAAATAAATAATTCTTGATGCTTGGAAAGCACCTTGGCCATCACAGCTGCAGCTCACAGCAAACACAACATACAATGATAATATTCAGCAATGATGTTCACAGATAATTAAATGCTATAAATTATTCTGAAAATTTGGTTTGATCTTAGAGCACACAGAATCCATCAGTTTTGTAAACTGTGCTGCTCTTAAAGTAGATAATAGAAGGCATTACATAATTTTTCTATAACAGTGCAGTTGAATTGAAATGTTAAACAACCATTTATTCCTAAAATAGCTAATGATTTTAAAAGAATTCATCCTTTCTTAAGAAAAAATTACTTCGTCCCCAAGCCTGTACCCACAAGCTCATTGCTATTCTTCACAAAGTTGTTACAGATAGAACTGCAGCAAAAGGGACAATTCCTTTATATAAGGCATTGATACCTCTTTACTGATTTCACTGTGAGCAGTGTAAAGCAAAATGGACCAAATGTATCCAATTTTCTGAAAGTCTCAGAGGGTAGGAGTGCAAAACAAAATTAGTGGTGTTATTTTGCTGTTTAGATCCACTTTCTTAAGGTTTGATTAAATTAGAAAATCTATGGGAAACTGCCTGTGAATGGCTTTCCTCATCAAAAATACTAGAGGTTTCCTACCAATGCTGTTTAAAACACATTGTCCTTATTTATACAGGAGTTTCCTCCCATATTCCTTCTCCCTTTTTTCTGACCTGCTGTTTCTCTGCTCATCAGGAAGAGAAGGGCCCTGAGCTGGGTGCTGTGTGACGAACAACCTGCTAGAGTGAGGGTTCCAGCCACCAGTCCCTCCCAAGGACACATGGCGAGTCTGAGAGGGGACACCCAGTGGCTCTGGGGCCAGCAAGGAGGGTGACAAGGGAGACCCAGATGGATCAGAAGAGTTGGCAAGAGTACTAAAAGGGCTGCATTTGCCTCCGACATTACTTAGGATGTCAAATACATCACAAAAGCCATTTGAAAAGCAGTACTAATTCAGGTGACTGATTTTTTATTTTAAGAGATACCTACCTTCTACTGACCATTTCAAGCTCTTCTCAGAGATAACTAGCAGCTATGAGTTTCACATATAATTATTATTCACATATAATTAAATTATTTAATAATTTAATACCATAAAATGCATTTCCAGCCACAGCATTCCACTATCTAATTTGTACATATTGCTTTCCTTTTGCTCAAGTGCCATCTTATCATATGAGAAAAGAGGAAAAGACACTACCATTTCACCCTCTCAACACCTATTCCTATGTGTTCCTTGAATCCAGGCTGCTGTATCTTGTTTGTCTACTCTCCTACATAAACAAGGGTAATCTTTCCTCATAAGGGAATGTGCCCATGACTCCTCCACAGAACACAAAGGAGTCACAGTGAAGCACTTCTTTATCCACAACAGCTCCAATCTCATACAGTATCAAATGGTGTGAAGGAGCACGAAGCCAAGGTGGTTAGCTTGAACAAGCCTGTGTGTAAATAACTCTGGCAGAGGGCCCAAAGGAAGGGGAGTCCTGTTTGCCTGGTAATGAACAAATGGCTGTATTTCCTGAAGGAAAAATATTTTTCTGCTATCTTGAGATTTCCTTTAAAAAAAAAAAAAAGTGATTTTCTCCACATAAAGTATTTCCAGATGCAGAACTAACATTCTGTGTGCATCAACAACTTGATAATAACATGTCATCACTTGACCTTGGAAGAGGGTGAAAAAATGAAAAAGGCAGAATTTTCTGAAATAATGCCCTTTCATGGGAACATTTTTTTAAAGCCCATGAATCCTGGGAAAATGTTTTTTAAATAAAATTTGATTACTTTTACTCATTTTAATGTTTTTTTCATAGCTAATTGACTAGCTGAATAGGAAAATCTACACTGCTGACTTGAAACTCAGGCAAGGGATTATGTGCACTTCTCATGTGAGATAAATAAAGCTTGTAAGTTCTATAGCCAGGTCCTCTTTGATTGTCCTTTTAAACACCACAATCCAATTAAGTTTTTGAAAGACTTTTAGGCATTTGAAAAAAATATTTTGCCTTGCTGACAGGTGGAACATGTTACCAAGCACTGGTTATTTCTCTTTAAATATAAAGTATTAGCTCCTGCAATTTTGTATACTGGACTCAGTTCTCCCCCTCACCCTGCCCCATTTTTTATAGGAACAACTGAAGGAAGAGCCTGCCAAAAGCATGGCATGATTTAGCAACTTCTGAGTTATATATAACCTGAACTATTAAGTGACTTAATTTTCTAAAAGCTTACCTATTTTTATTCCCATTAGCCCTGATAGCCTTTCGTTTAGCATTCTTCTCAAACAGGCAACTCTTTTGCATCATCTTCCAATTCAAAGAAACCTCCAGTGCTTCATGCATAGAGAATTTCATGTGTGGGCTGGAAAGAGCAGAGGGGCAGACTACTCTTAACAGTGAGTAGTGACAACTTGAAAACAGAATAAAGAAGATACCTCAAAATGGCAGGGTGCACTTTGGATAAGAAAAATTGCATTAACTAAGTTGCAGCTATCTAGAATTTCACCACATTATCCTATCTCCATAACTCCTCTGGCACATGTCATGGGAACCTTCCTAACCGCATTGGTTACCTTCCTGGTTTTGCATCCCTGGAATCTTCCCACAGGCAAGCGCCCCAAGCATCCTGCAAATACTTTCCTTCACAACTGATTGAGAGGGAAGTGTGCCACCTACTGAAGGACCTCAGCCACTTTCTATATGTCTTGGACTTTCTAAAGTTCTTTCCCATTTCTGAACTATTCAGGCCTTCCCATTACTGATTTGAATTAGAAATTAGTCTTTGGTTTATGAAAGTTTGTAAACTCAGCAACTGGAAGGTCATGAATATGGACATGAGCAAATGTACTCCAGGCTGGTTCTATCTAATTCATGTGTAAGTGGCATAATTTGATAAATCATCTGAAAGCAGTAACACCTACACTGCCACTTTTTGCCAGAAATGAGATTAACATCAAGAATTATCTCTACAAATGTAAGAAAATACTAGATTTGTAGATAATTAGTAAAGCACACAGATGAGTTGGCAGTACTGACATACACGGTATTTGCAGTTTAGGTGTTAGTTAGGCATTTCTAACAAATGAGTGAACAGCTTCACTGCCAGGCAGTAGCTGCCTCTGATGGTGGGTGCACTTTGTTCAAATAATCATTTGGTTGAACAAGCTCAAAGCAAATTTTACACAGCTGCTGTCATAACTTGCTGTTTGACACACCTAGAGAGTGTCCTTTGGTTACCTGAGCCTTACACTACTGAGTTATTCATGCACAGTAATGCATTATTTTGGCTACGAAAAAAGTTGAAACAGATGTCAGTATTGTTTCAAGTGTTGTAATAGTGGATAATAAATAAATAATTTAAGACTAATTTATTTTATTAATATCTATGAAACTTCTTAATTGAAAAATTTTCAGCCTTGAGGTTCATCAGAACCTTTCACTTTTGAGTCAGCAATATAAATTCTGTTATGTGCATTACAGTAGATGATCAAAACTTCTAAAATTGTGAGTCACTGAAATTAACAGATAATTTATGCCTTTAAAGTTTCTCATATTTCTGTATTGGACTGATTTGTTCCTAAGAAATATTGCTCTCAACAATTCTCGGTAAGAATGTCATCAAAACTTCTGCTGGAATGTAAGAAATAAAATAATGCAGTTCAGAATAAATATATTAATGGATTAACAGTTTGAGAACATGTAAAACAAAAGTTTGAAGTGTTTCTACCAGTTTTATCAGTCTTAACCGACTTGTCATACAGTCCATTTAAACCTGTGTAATACCTGAAACTGCTAATCTCAAGGTTTCACATGTGTAGGACATAGAAGGGAAATAGAATTCATTATCAGCAAGCACAAAATGGAGAAATCTAACTCTAGACTCACCATCATGTCTATACCTACTATCAGTTAAAAAAGTTCTGCAAGTCATTGCAGACAGTCCAGCAAAACTATCAGCCCAGTGACCAATGAAAGCACCATTATCAGGAGTAATTCAGAAACAAAAGGGATAAAAAAGGGTTACACCTGTATAGACGCAGGTGGCACACACCAAATACTCTTCTGCTCAGGCACAATCTGGAAAATAACATGGTGCCATCTTTCCCATCTTTCTTCTTTCCCATCAAGAAAATCACAAGGTTCAGCAGATTTAACAGGCAAAACCCCCCACTTACTTAACACAGCACATGGCAGAAGTGTGAACCTGAGGCAGAAGAATGCTGTGGGGTGCCTGACTATGAATGTCTTGAAAACAAGATTGACCTCATTAGCTGTGAGAGAATCCCTTACTGGCTATTAAGAAAAGCTCATATATGTGCAAATGCTTAGGGGTCAGTCCCTAAACCACTCACTGACTGGCAGAAGTGGATGTATCATGGTAAAACTAAATGAGACAAAAAGAGGAAATTCTTTCCCTAAGTGATGTAACTGGCCACTCTTTGAGGACAACAAATTACATGCAGTTCTCATCTGGCTGAAATAATGGCAGCTCTTATCTTCCTACTAATTTATGATGGGTTGTTTCAGGGGGCTTTTTCCAGTCACAACTGGCCTTTCTTTCTGCAAATGTCTGACAACTTTTGGGCTTTTAAAATTATTTTCACTTTCAAAGACTGTATGGAGAAGCATTCAATGAAAATTTCAGTTCATCCCTGAATTATTTTTCTTCTTCATAATGGAAGAGACATTGCAGAGCATGTTGTATTTTCTGCTTTAAAAGCCAAAATGAATTAAAGATCTCTAACAAATTACTGATTTGTCATAATGTAACCAATTCTAATAGCTAAAATATCAATATAAATTCTATTTCCTGAATACAACAAGTTTGTAAATGGGAAATACCCAGGCAGCAAACTTTGTATTACCTGAGTTTTTGAAGTTATAATATTTTTGAGCCATTGGCAGCCCAATTAGGTGTTCAGCATATGTCTTGCATTTCAGAATCCATACACCATTCATCTGGAGTAAAGAGATATGAAGGGGATGTGAGTCATTAATCATATTCAGGAAACAGGTTTCTGAAAATTAATACATGACCAGTTGCCAGTAAGTAACCATCTGCTACATATATGAAAAAAAAGTATGTTGTAAAGCTACATATTTTAATGATAGTTTTAAAATGTTCAAATTGTAAATGGTAATGGAAACAATGTTTCTCTAATGGAATACCTAAGATCACTTAAGACCCACTAAGAACTGCACAATGATTCTGATCCGTGGGAGCTGTGTAAAATTGCATAGTCAGTATAGTACAGACAAGTCTGAAGTCAAGGTGGTGTGTAAAGGCATAATTACTGTTAAGTACAGGAGTAAACCTAGTGATTTCAGGGATGTTCTCTCGGGCTTAAAGTTAAACAAATGCTTAAGTGTCCTAGACTTCACAATCCTGTGCCCTCCATCATTATTCACAGACATTGACATTTCTTGCACACCTCTAGGAGAAGACGTACAATTTGGCCCCATCTCTAGTAGACTATGAGTATGCAAGTACATGGTTTTCTTACATTTTGAAAAGTTTTGGATTTTTCCAGCGGGTGGACACTATTCAATTCAAACAGGTTACATTCATTGGAGGTTGTCTGTCAACAATTTGAGTTGTATTCTCAGTATGTGTCACCACTGCATCACTGCTGGGGGCAGGGGAGGGCAGGGGGGTAAAGAGTCGAATTGTGTTCCTGGCATTGTCAGACTGTTTAAGAAGCATATTTACCCAAAAACTAAGAATGTAAATTGCCAGCACAATTACAATGTTTTGGCAAGAAACTAGCATGAAGCCTGGGAAAAGTATGTTGGTGGATACCGACATGTATAAAAAGAGATTCACTCCTGGGCTTACAGCATGGCCAGCAGTGTTCCTGGCTCAAGGTCTGTGGACTGTAGAAATTAATAAAACAGCAAATTCAAAATTCTGTTCTAATCTTCGCTTAAACTGTAATTATATTGCACCAATCCAGAAACTTTTGAAACTGCAGAAAAGTTGGCAGCAGATAACCCTGTGTGCTATGAGCAATAAGCACTCAAAGCCATATAATAAATTAAAAACAAACTTCTCTGCTGCAAGTAGGTGTGAAGCTCTGTTAAATATTTTAGGTTAAATTCTTTTCTTTCAAAAGGTCAAAATTGCATCTTCAGCTTCTGTGCACAAACCAAAATATGACTAAAGATAGTTGATGATTATAGGCAACAGATATTCTGAAGTGTAATTTAACTCTGATTTTGGACAAATGATACAATGTAAAAAATATTCTAGCAGCCAGATACAATGAGAAGTAGGATATCTCATGGAGGGGAAAAAAATCACTGAAACCAACCGAACAGATTGGCCAGTCCTCTTCAGTACTGGTCATCTGTTATCATCCCAGCAGAACTTCAGAGACTGATAGGTATTAGCGATTTACATTAATATAAAAGGATATTGCCTACATACTCTGTACTGTTCAAGATCCCACAACTGAAGAAGAAGGTTTGTGGAATGCCTGACAAACTTGTAAGTACTGAGAAAACAGTTTCAAGTTTTGCTTCAGCAAAATGATGTTAGTGAAATCATGAATAAAATCTTCTGCTTAAAGAAATATTTGGGGCCAACAAATCAGGTAGCTGGTGAACTCAACTTCTCTACAGTTTGGGATCTTCACTTACACAGTCTTGGACCCTTTACTAGCTGACTTAAAGTGCAGTACTCACAAGCCTTTTTATATCTCTTATCTATCTCTCCAAGGCCACAGGAGACAGGACAGCAATGAGAAATGGTGCAGAACTAGATTTTTTTCTCCACACCCTAGGTTCTGCTAACAGAAGAGGTTGGTATGGAAATCTGAATCCAAACTTATTTTAAGATATTTAGGCTTTTTAATTAGGTTCTCTTTAATTTTTTACAGGACTCATACAACAGAGAAGACAACAAAGCTATTGCTATAGTAGTCAATGAACCAGGGCCCATGCCTGAGGATTTGTATCTTTATTGCCCTGTATCTTTAATGCCTTCCTAAAATAGTACGGCACCACACGCACACTCCACCTAAGAGAATGAAAAGATGCCAACCAGCAAGTTGAGGGCTGGCTGGCAATGTGCAGAGGGAAATGAAGTACATATTGGCAGGAAGTGAAAAAATAAAGTTATGCTGGATGGGAAGAGAAATACTGAGAAGGAAATTATCTCAATTCAGGAAGCTCTTAATAATATGTTTAAAAATAAAGCATATGCTTCAGTATCTTCTTATCAATAGCTTGTGTGCCTCAAGTTAGGCACATATTTGAGCATCCTGCTGAGCTGGGGCTCTGCAGTGAACTTTCAGGAGCTGCTTAAAGTGATATAAGTCTGTGGTGTCACTGAGAGATGTGAACCTCCCCTTCCCCATGTCCCTAGCCCTGCTGTTCCACCACCTCTCCCCTCCTGGCACTAGAATTTGTGGGAGCTGCACTGTCAGCAGCATTAACAATGCAATTGCAATGGAGGTGGAGGAAAAGAGCAGGTAGGGAGAGGGCAAGACTCGCTATTTCTGCACATGCAGGTGAGCTGGACAAAAGCTGAAGAAACTTGTCAAACCACCCTCTGTGTGTCCTCAGCCACTCTACTCCTCTTTTAGCAAAGCTAACAGAGAATTCAAACTCATCTTGGATTGCCTGCCTGGGCCTTCGCAACCTTTTTCTGAAGTGGTTAAATGGGCATCATATCTCCATGCAGACATGTTTTAAGATACATATCCTTTTACATGATTTGAAAGAAATGAAAAAGTATTAATTTGCATTTGCAGAACAAACATTTCTAAAAATTGTGTTTGTTTTTTTTTTTTTTTACTGGAGAAGTGCCTGACAGATGGTTTGAGTGAGGAGTGGTGAGGCACTTAAACCAATTTCCCAGTGTT
This sequence comes from Haemorhous mexicanus, assembly GCF_027477595.1. Lineage (NCBI taxonomy): Eukaryota > Metazoa > Chordata > Aves > Passeriformes > Fringillidae > Haemorhous > Haemorhous mexicanus. Next base: position 54,845,523 of record NC_082343.1, read on the forward strand.
CTGTCAGCTATTTACAATTTCTGTTGCACACATTAATCGTTCATAATATTTCATAAAATTCAACTTTACCTTTCAATGTATGAGGAAAAAAATGTTCTGATGTCCCATACTGATACCGCTGTATGATATAGACTAGTTCATTAGTCAGGATGAGACAATAAAACAGCTCTAACCATTTAAAACCTATTAATCTGGACAGCACCATTAGCATAAGCAATAATTTATTATTACCAAATTAAATCCATTATAAGTATCTTGAGTGTCCAATCAGGTTAGTAATAAACTGACTTAAGCTATCTACCCAAATGACTGCACTCCTTGATGGAATGCTTTTGGGATTGCTATGCATTAATCTGACTTTTAGTGGGCTGTACTGTTATTTATAACTCTGATAAACTGACTTTCATAACATGTAGAACAGCTAAACATTTTAGAATAGTTAGAATGGTTTCATAAGCTCTGTGATCAATATTTTTTCTCTCTTTAGGGATAAAAGGCATTTTCTACCATATCACAGTTCCATCAGTTAGACAATCCCTGATCAATATGAAACCTATGTATTTTTTCCTTCAGATTTTACAGGACTTATGTTAAAGGAAACAGCAATGAAGACAAAAGTTAAAATACTTGAAAAAAACCAGAATGCTAAATGGATACTGCAGATGACAGGACTAACGTGTTCTCATTGTTCCCACAGAGCTGGAGCCCTGCTAGCACTGGCTGAGCACAGCACACTGGGTATGCTAGTCTGTTGGGACAGACTAGGATTGAGACTGCCCCTCAAAAAATACTTTAGCTATTTAGAAGGGACAGAATTAAGTCACAGATTTACTAAGAAAATTTTTAAGAAGAGAAGTAGGGAGTTTAAACTATTTTTAAACTATTTAATAGAAACATATAACTTTTCTTGCTAGGGACATGGGCATGGGTCTTTGTCCATTAATTTTAAATTATCTGTCCAACTATTTCAAAAACCTGCTCTTTCTTGTAAATGCTACATATGCTAAATATTGTGTATATGTATATGTAATGCCTGGTAAAATGCAGGGGTGAGTTAAAAGGAACTCTAGGCTTCCCCAAAGGCTTTGCCAATGGAAGCTGTCTCTTTATTGCAGTCACTCCTGCTGTAGCATGTGACTGCTTCTAAAACTTTTATTCCTCCCTGTCTCCTGTATAAGCAAGAAAACAGACCTCTTTTATAGATGGGAAGCTGAAAGTAAAAGATTACTTCACTCTGCACTGCTAGGCAAGAAAATCAGCAAGAGCAGACCTCCTTGGTGCTTTCTGTGACCTTTTCTATGGAGTGGATACAATGTCTTTCCTTTTGGTGCATTTCCACCAAACAGTTTGATGGGGCTTGTATATAGGACAGCAAGTAGAATCAAGAACTTGATTCTATTTATCAGAAGTCAGATGTTTAGCAATTGCTGTCATTGTCAGCGATTGCCTCCCATATATATTTTGAGACATACAGATAAAACAATTTATTTCCCAGCGCTCTTCCTCATGCAGTAGAGCTATGCTTTCACAGGGACAAATGTGGGATAAGCTGTTTGAATCCCACTGACAGGAGATTTTTATCACCACTTTGAACTTTTTTAATGCCATTGGAAATGAATGTGGTAGGATCAGCATCAGGTTTAACTGGTCCCCAGTCTCAGTCCAGTAACTTACTCCATTGGTGGGATTATGGGCAAGGAACAAGAACAAATACCCTGGTTCACAGGATATCAGGAGTCTTCTGGGGTAAACTAAGTTGCAGCACTGATGGGCTGGCACAGGAAGAAGGGGACTGTGTTGCTTTCATTTTCCTGTTGCTTCCATTACTCTGTTATCTGACACATCTTGGTACTCAGCACAAGATTTTTCTTGAAGCTGTTGTGATTTTCACCTGAAGTAAGAAAATACATGACTGGGTCTTTTCTGACAAACTGACAGGGCAATAACTTATATACACGAATCAGATTAGTTGACAGTGAAGATACATGGGATGTGTTATTTGAAGGACATGAATAGTTGTTGTTATTTTTCAGCCTGAAACAACTTTGCTCTCCTGAATGCAAAAACCTGCCAAGAAAAGTAGAGTGAATGTAGCTCAGTGTCATAAAGCTGACAATAAGATACACCTAGTATTTTAAGCTGGCCTCTTACTCCTTTTTCCAAGGTTCAGCCATAACAATCACTCTTCTGAAAGTCAGATTGTTTTGTGGGATTTTCCAATGTAGCATAATTCAGTTGCTTAAAAGTCTTTGAAATTCGAGAAGGAAATAACCTAATGGAATCAGAAGAAATATCTACTGAATTTTAAATCACAAGGCATCTCTCAGGCTCACTGTTTCTCCCTTATGCATAGGTAAATAAATTTAATTTGAGGATAAGAGATGTAGCTTTCTCCCACAAAATTAATAGATTAGACAGAAAGGAATCCTTTTCTGACAGTCCTTCGGAGAAAGCTTTTGTTGGTTAAATGGAACGGGCTTGCACTCTGATTTTTTTTGGCTGTTTTCACTACAGTCAAAGCAGTTCATGCATCTATAAATACAGAGACATGCCTACTTCATTTACTGTTCCTCTTTTAGTCTTCTTTTAAAGCAAAAGCATATTCAGTGAGCAACTGAATTACATTATTTAAATATGCTTTATGATCTATGCAGCAAAGCTACATATGCTCCCTGGTTTCCTTCAGGGAGCCTCAGAGTAAGTCACAGGGGCCAAGCAGGAATCCTGTAAGCTGTGGCTCAAAGTGTGGTCCTGCACCTCTTCCCTCCTGAAAAGGAGAAAGCTGAGGGGACAGTGGGACCACTGGCTTTCCCCTGATTTACTGCAGGCAGGATCTTGGCCCCTGTGACTCACTTTGAGGCTCACTTCAAGCCCAGACTCCCACGGAAGAGGAGCTGTTCTGGGGGAAGCCAAGCTTTCAGCTAGGCATGCAGGACCACAGTTGAGGGAGAAGCAACCTAGGCTGGGGCAGACACAGCCAGCTGGACACAGGCCTGACCTGATGGTGAGGAAACATCTTTTTCAGAACTTTGCTACAACCAGACCAGGGACCTTCTGGCTCATCTGAACAGACAGAAGTTTTGCTTTTGGTGCTGTCAACAGCCTTGATGTGGCATATTTTCCAGTTTATCCAGTCTATATTTTCATGAGAAGAGAAACTTTCTCTGGACAAGGAGGTTTTTGTTACTGAGGGAGGATAGTGTCACCTGTCAATTTCCCTGTCCATGTCTGGGGACTCCTCTTAACCAAGGAAGAAAATTATTATTAATGGGAGCCCAAATCTTTGCTCCCTAGCTTAATGCAAGTGATGAGCATGACTAACATGACATGTGGCAGAGAGTAGAATCAGACTTGCTCCCTCACTATCATCACATGAGCACCTTAAAGGCTAAGCTGTAGAAATTTTCTAAAGATGACCCTTTCCTTTGCATAAAACAAGCTGTCAGCAGCTAAGGTCACAATAAATCCTCAGTCCTGCTTCAGAGATGAAACCTGAACATTAATCTCCAAAATAAAGTATTTTATTATTTATGCAAAATATATTGTCACCAAAAATAATTAGAATCCTTCTCCACCCAAGCATATTATCTAAGATGTAAGAGAGAACAAGAAGTGGAAGTTGCAATTATAGTCTGTTCTGCTACGTGGCACAGCTAAAAGAAACTTTCTCACATACTTCATGATTTCTCTAACTCCTGCATTATTTGGGGAAAAATGCCACCCTTTCAGTTTCTTGTATCCATTCCTTCTCTGCTCTCTCTCACCCATCTTTCTCACAGTATAGTGTTTCAGGTCACATAAAAAAGGTTTTTCACATTTAAGTTACTTGCATATGCCCTTACAGACCAACAGTTTGATGGCAATTTGCTATCCACTTGCAGCCACAGACCTCTCACTTTGAACACCAGGAAATGAGGGAACTATCAAAACAGGATAGCAGCACTTGAATATTGTATTACCCATATAAAGATTAAATGCAATGGGCTATCAAAAGTAAGAAGGCTCTTAGGAGCATCAAAGTAAAAACAAAGGCATTATGTAAGGACAAATAAATTATTAATTAGATTGATAGAACCTACATCGGAAGAATTTTATTTCACTGAAGTATAGACATAGATTTGTAACAAATCTGTATGTAAACTATAGGCACATATTTGAGAACAAATCTGTATCTAAACTGTTGATCTTCCATAATCTTCCTTATGTACTGATGAATTCCAATCACAAATTTCTACCTGTAAGTGGACGTTTCACTGGCAGTCTGGCATAGTGGCTGTTTCTATAGATTTGTGAGACAACTTGGCCAGCAGTTCTGCAACTTCACAATTGAGTTCCTTCAAAATCTTGGTTGAATGCCAACCTGCCCTGGTGACTTACAGATATCTGTCTATTTGATTTAACTCCATTCGGATCCATGTCCCTATAGCTGAAAGAGATGGGAGCAGGGACTTGAAGTAAACTGTCTTTGTCTCAGCCACATTGTCAAAGCAGTAGTGCTATGTTAAAATGGAAATCTGTGGAAAGAAAACAGGTCTAGTGATTCTATCCAGTCACCCTCATGCATTCTGCATTGTGCTAAAAACACTGGGCAGGGTAATGGCAACGATCATAAAGGCAGTAGTGAGGCACCTTGTGATTTGCACATCTGTCAGAGCAATGCCAGCCTACTTATGAGACGATAAAATGAGCTAAATTAAGAATGATCAGGGAAGCCCATTCACATTATTGAAGCATCATACAGTAAGTGCAAGAGACAGGTGGCATAAGTGCTAAAACAAGGATGGAGAGCGTGTGCTGCAGGGAATCAATCTACTGCATTAACGGCTAATGGCACACTCAGTATTTATCCATTATTTATCACATAAATGAGTATGTACTGTCTAGACTGCAGAGGTGCTTTCATAACTAGAATGACACTGATTACTGAAAATTAAAAAATGAGAGATGATCTTAATAAGTGAATTGAAAATTAGCAAATGGTAACAAACTCCACATGGTATATCTGCACAAACTAATAACAGTGGGTTTGGTTTTGGTTTTATGAAAATTATTTGATCCACCGCTATAATTTTAGAGTTTAAAGAATAATGCAAAATCTGGGAAAAAGATAGGGGACTCAGGAGGCAATCACTTCCTGCCACTATCACATACTTTCATTTGCATGCATACTTTTCATTCTGAGAAGCTTTTTGTTTTGCTTTAATATTCTGCTCATTTATTTCTTTTCCCTTTAAACTTACTGGTACATTAATGAAAACTAAGAATATCTACTCATACTGAGAAAAGAATTCTGTTACTCACTACGTACTATGTTCCAGTTGTGGCATAGAAACCACACTCTCTGCATTGTTTTTAATATTTTAATGACACCAGAACACTGGCCTTGAGTAAGTCAGTTACATGAGCTCAGGCTTGATCATGTATCATTATCAGTGGAAGCTGCATCATTCAGAAGAAGAAGCATCAAACTTTCACCTGAGATCCACTGACGGTGTTAAAATTGGATAAAAATTTTAGATGGTTAGTTGAATCAGGAACCTTTAGAGATTAATTCTAATAAAAGTAGCACAAGGTTTTTTAGGCATGCTAATTTGTTAATGAGGGGTAGAAGAATGATATCAAATAAGTGAAAAAGAAACCCTTAAGTGTTCCCACTATATAAAATATCTTAAGAAGATGACTTCTACATTAGGAGAATTTTGTTCCTAGAGACATAGGTAACCATTTAAAATTTATACTAATGCTAAATGTTAGCTATTTGCATTCATCCACATTACACTCCATCCTCACCACAGACCAGGAATTCCCAAGAGACAAATCATTATATCTTGCAGTTGATAAGGTTTTTAACTAGGTATGCTGGCCCTGAAAGAAACCTTTGTATTTCTTCCATGTGAATCCATCACAGCTGGTCAGTTCTTTCACAAGCACCAAACTGTTATCCTGCAGTGAATCCCTTACGAGGAAAGTTGATATTTTCCATGACAAAGTGAAAAACATAAAATTTCCTCAGCTGCTATCACAAACATCTGAAATTTTAAAAATTCCTATCTCCAATCATTTCTGGAAATATCCATGATATAATTTGCTCTGATAAGAAGGATATATGTTATATTAAGATGCCAACAACAAACAAACAAACAAACAAAACCAAAATAAAAAAAACCCTCTCAAACCTTGAATTGCCTAGGTTAAGAAAACATAGAGAACAGTTTTGTGATTAATCTAAATCAGACAAAATTAAATGGAGTCTTACAAAGATTTAGATTGTGTTCTGAATCATAGTGTGCCATCTGGGCTGCTCGTAAATTATAAAGCTGCTAGGCCAGTGGCTGCATAAGTTCACACAAGGCTTGAAGATGCTTGAGAATAGATTATATTTTTTTGCAAAATGTTCATAAACAGGATTTCTTCCACCCTCATTCACATGAATACTTTGGTTAAAAAATTGCAGTCCTGTGCATTTATTAATTATCCCTAGCAGTTGTATATTACTAGCATAACTAGTCAGATTTTCCAATTAATATACTCCAAAAAGGCACCTAAAGGCTTTCAAAGGTATCTTAATCATCATATTTAGTCTCCAGGGTTACTTCCAGCAAAGACATCCTAATTCAACCTCTCCTGGTTCATTCAGTTGCACTTTATTAGCTGGTAACTATACTGCTAAGACTTATAGTAATGCTGCTCCACATCTGCCTAAACTGCTGTCTCTTCATGATGATGTGAAATGGACACAATTGTGCTCCTTCCATAAACAGAAAAAAAAAGGCAAAGTGACTGGTGGCTAGTCTGTTCAGCTGGTAAATCTGAGATTCATGGGCAGGAGCTCTGGCAGCCAAACATTTCCCATGGGTATCAAGAACTAGTTTTTCTTTGCAAACACCCATTTTTCCAGTGTGCCCTCTTCAGTGGTTATGAACATTGTGCAACACTGCTGTCATCCAGGAAAACAAGGATTATGATTACCTCATTCACCTGTAGAGAAACTCCCATGATTTAGATTGAATAGTTTTAAACTGTTCTAATTTTTATTTTTGTTTTAGCAAGTGGGTAGCAATAATCATAACACAAAAAAAGGTCTTTGTGAGAAAGTCTGAAGTAATTTCAGTGTGTTCATTTATTCCCATTTGCATTTGTGGCAATTTACCTAAGAGCTCAAATACGCAATTACTGGTTTCTTTCTGCAGGTTATTCTCAACCTCCTGCTTCTCCCTTCATTTTCTCCTTTAACACACATTATCTTTCCATCCTCTGCAATTAATCTCAAATGATCATCAGACTATAAAAACATACAAAGCTGAACAAACAGTGGAGAAAGTTATTCATAGTTGTTTCCCTACATCCAGTTTGCAATTCACTTTTTGTGTCACATTAATATCTGTGTTTCCTTCCCTTTTTACTTCCATTTTGAGGTTTCTATTGTGGATTTTTTTTTCAAGCTCATTTTAAGAGAGGCTTTTAGTTATGGAGATGCAGACACATGGCAGATTAATAAGTGAGGAAATTACAGGAATAGTTTTCTGTCTACCATTTCCACAGTGGCTTTGTGTGTCTAAGAACAAGATTTGAACGAAGGCTGGAAGAGTGTAAAATAGTGAACAGGGAAGGAGTTTAATCCATCAGCATAGCCATGGACTGAATTAAAAAGGCAGGAAAAAAAAAGATGCTCCAGAGGCATGAAGATACCTTACCCGAAGATTTCTTGATCATGTTCTTATTTTCCAGAATATGAAATGTTTTTGATACACAGAAAAGAAAAATAAAACAAAACCAAGCAAAAAAAGCATCAGTATCCAGGAAAACCATCCTACGAAACCATCTGTGGTGCAATATCATCACAGTAAGATGGAGACCCCCTGCCATTGTTAGCCCAGAGAAATGTGAGCCTTCAGCAGCAGATTGTATCAATGGGAAGGACACACACTGAAAAATGACAGTTTCCACAAGTTGTGTGAAAGACATTTTGAGGATGAGCACTAGAATAAAAAATTAAATAGAAAAAGAGCTTCCAGCTGGTGACAGAAAGAGCTTGGTTGCTGCTGTATTGTCTGGCAGATAGCAAAAAGCCAGAAGTGTGGCATTCTGCTGAGAGTCATTCCTACCAAGAGAGGAGGAATTGGCAACGATCAGCATTCCCTGCAGGGGGGCTAGCAGATGATGGGAGGCACCTCCAGGTTTGCTTGGCAGCCCAAACACAATATAAGCTTCTGCAAAAGCATCAAAGCAAAACTAGTTGAACAAACTGGCCATGCCAAGTCTTTGAGATGGGTATTCAGTCACTCCTGTCCTTGCTAGCCACTGCTGTCTCTGCTACTGAATGAAACATGTTCTCTCTGTCCTGGCTGTTGTGTTAGATGTGTATTACTGCTCTCCCTTGATCAGCTAAATCTTACTGCAGCTGAACCAGACAATTTTGTCATTCACAATAGAAGATATTTTATGTTTACTCTATTTTCCAGTACTGCCTATGAGCTGGTTGTCACAGAAAAAATAATGTTGTTTGTTTAAGAAAATTCTGTATTTTTTAGTATTTCATGTTTCCTCAGAAGTCCAGGATGTAACTGAATAAAGTACAGTTACATATTTATATTTTTAAAATAAATTAAGAAAAAGCTCTTGCTGAGATGAGCTTTCAATCAGGACAAAGCCATAAAGTTTTACTAGTCCAGAATTATGAATCCAATTTTGGGGTATAAGCATGGTGCAAATAAGACTACAACTTCTGATGGGCAATTTCAGGTAGACACTTGTTCCAATTCAATTAATAAAATACACATGTAAAGTCTCCAGCACGACTTAACAATTATATAACTTTTTTTAGGCAAGCAGTGCTACAAAAGCAGTGTGGAGCACCACTCCCATTCCTTCTTATCCTACTAACTCCTTTGCCCAGGTGCTCAGAGGAGGTATCATGGTGATAAACTTAGAGGATTTAAGCCATCAGAGAAATTATTTTAACAATCAACAATTTAATTTATTGTTAATTTGTTAAATCTAAGAATTTAAATTAATAATTAAAGTTGGCAATTTAAATTATTTGTTAAAATTACAAATGAACAACTTTCAAACTAGAAAGTTCAGGCAGACTTGGTGAGCCATGTGTTAGTCACTAAGTATAAATGCAAATGTATCTCCATTTACACTGACACATCACATCAACCTGTTGAGGTTGGAAGGGACCTTTTAAGAACATATTGTTGAATCCCCCTGCTTAGGTGGGGTCAGGTACACCAGTTTGCCCAGGACCATGCCTAGGTGGTTTTTGAATACTGCCACAGATGTAGAGTCCACAGTCTTTCCACACAGCCTGCTCCCATGTGCAAACAATCTGAGAGTAAACAGCATCTTCTTATTTTCAGATGGGATTTCATGTGTTTCAATGGTAACTAGTAAAAATTCTTTTGCCAGGATTGTCTTCTACCAAAAGAAGAGAAGGCAGATCTTTAGTGTGCAGTTCCACACAGGGTTAATTTTTCTGGCTTTACAATTATTTGTGGAAAATTGGTTTGTCTTCATTTGTACATTTTTAATGAATAAGAAGCTGACTCATATTTCCCCATGGCAAACAGTTCTCCTTTTTTACTGTTCACTGATATTCTTAAACAACAATGCATATCCACCAAAGTTAATAAACACCAAGGTTGTGGGTTCAGCCCCTGTATGGGCCATTTACTTAAGAGCTGGACTTGATAATCATTGTGGGTCCCTTCCAACTCAGAATATTCTGTGAATATTTTGACTCCAAGATCAGCTCAGTTGGTTAGAGCATGGTGCTAATATCCAGCTCATTCCAAGAACTTGACAATAGCTAGATGCAGTGTAAGGGATAAGCTCTTAAAACATGACAGCAGATAATTTATAACTGTGCACTGCGTGTTCCTAAACCGTTTCCCAAAAGCCACATCCTTCTGTGAGACTGCAGCTGCAACAGGAGAATATTTGCTCTGGTTTACAGAGGGCCATATGATCTGTGGGCAGGTGGAATACTCCCAGTCAGCAGAACACTTCTGTGCCTCAGGGCCTGCTACCTGCCTCCCCTTTGTGCCCTAACGCTGTCTGATGTACTCAACAGAAAGTATATGAAACTGAGATATTAAATCCTGACCAAGAAACAGCTTTGTTACACACAAACTGTCTGATCCAAATGTGGAGAGAAGCTAATCTGCTTACACAGTCCCTGAATCACTTACACATTCAAAATTCCTGACCTGTACAATAAGGCTTTTTCTTTATAAAAATCATCCCTTTGGGGCATTACAATTAAAGAGGGAAGATGAAATAGCGAGTTTTTTCACTAATTTCATCTTTATAGCAAGAAAGTTTATGTTTTTTCAGTATAAAACCAAGTTTAACTTGCAGAGAAGATAACTCAATTTCCATCTGCCCCAAGCTTTGTTTCACTAACTTCCTGGTCATCTCTGCTCCAGCTTTTTTCTCCATTGTTAAATACATATAGATAGATATACAGTACAATATGAAGTACAAAATATGCCAAATTAGTAACTTCACCGTAATTCTTAAACCTAAATGTGAAGGTAAATTGGCAATAATCAGTCATTGGAAGATGAAGTAGTTCCATAAATCTAGATACTTTGCTCTTTATACCAGGTATGAATGCAGTCTTATAATTTTTATTATGTTTTTTCCTCCACCCTTCAATCTTTATTATATAGGTATTTTATACCTATTCAAAGTAAATGAAGAAATAAAAAGTTGCTTAAACTTTATTAGTACTTTTAATAACAGGCCTAGTTACATCATCTGTCTTTACCAAACATTTTGAGTTGAATCCTCCCCTGACACATGAGGCCATTTCCTACCCAAGTGGTACTTTATTTAACTGAAGAGCTACATATTAAACACATACATATTAACTGAGAACATTTCTAAAAACTCTTCTCTTAGGCACTGAGAAGGTTTTTTCAACAATTTCCTGTTGATTTTTAACTTGCATTGCGTTCCAGAAATTTCACTTATGTTCTTCACAAGAAAGCTTAATTTTTGCATGTCTGCTTATGTGAGAGTCATACTCCCACACATCCAAGTACTTACCTTGGCACAGTTTGTACTCTGTGCTTCAGATATTAGAAATTGCAGTATCAGGTGCATCATCATGAGCACATTGTGTTGAGGCAGTATTACCTACAAGCAATTTCCTACAAGTACAAACATTATTATTATTATTATTATTATTATTATTATTATTATTATTATTATTATTACTATTACTATTACTATTAGTGCTTTGGAGGGAAGTGTTTGTGGCATAATTCCTTGTATACAACTAATCTGCATTTAAAGCAATTAAAGAAAGGCCCATTGTGGGTCTCAAAATCTCTCTCACAGATAGTTTACCAATATCTTTTGATATTCACAAAATAAAACGTTGTTCAGAAATTCAAATGTCATTTGTATAAAAAATGGAAAACAAACAAAACACAAAGCCATTTATAAAACCCAAGCAAAACAAATAACAAAAAAACCCAAACTCCCCCACCCCCCCCCAAAAAAAAAAAAATCCACCAAATATTCCTTCAACATTCTAATTTGCTAGCCTGCCTAGAAAAGATCAAAACTTGGACTCCAAGATGTTATGTTTTATTCTGTCAAGGTGCCAAGTAGAAAGAACACCATGCTACTCATTTTATATAATTGGATGGGAACCCCACCATCACCCATTATTTTTCCCACTCAGTTCTCTGACAGATTTTTAGGCATCTTGCTTCCTCTCCTGTAGTAGACAGCCCTTACTAACATCTCCCATCCCAGTCACACCAGCGTTTGAACTCTTTCTCCTTTCTAATGCCTTCCTTCATCTCAACTGAATGACAACTATGACCTGTGTCAAAATCCCACTTTCAAGTAAATTTACAGTATGTGGCTTATGAAAATTGAGTCTTTTCACAATTGACATACAAACAAGTATTTAATCATTGGAATCTGAAAAATGACAGAGTAGCCCTGAATATCAGACTTTACATGGTTAAAATCTACCTAACAATGATTTAAGCATTTAATCCAAAACCTGAAATGTAAACATTTTACCAAAGTACAAAAAGTACATACAGCAATGTAAAGGTCAAAGCAGTAAACTTCTAAATTTTACTTTGCTGGAAAATATTTAAGACCAAATCCAAACGAAAATAAAATCCTTTGCAGACCAACTTCAGCAGCAGTCACAAAAGACTTTGCTGCTTGTCTCTCAATAAACAGAGTATGAAATCCACAGCAGCACATACAGACTAATGGCAACCTCCAGTCTAATCTAGTCCTTATACGGATACTGTACAGAGTCAACAGATACTCCTTTAGAAAGGACACAGGTTCAAATAACATACCCACAGTATACTTACGCTTCCTTTCAAAGGTAGAAATTAGAAATGCATAATAAAGAAGAAAGAGTTCTTGACTAAAGACTAATAAAGAAGAATTTTTGGCTGAGCCTGGCACGATAGTTAGCCTGCCTTGAGATTTTCTTTACTGAAAGAAAAAAAAAAAAAGAGGAACAAGAGTGTTATTATGTACAACATTCTGCTTCATTTAGACTTTCACCTTGACTTACAAGGCTTAGTGAAAGCTTTTCTAATGAGGTTAAGATTTTCTGTGAGCCTTGCTGAGATGTCTATTGAAGGGTGGAGAGTAAAACTGAAGAATGTTCAAATGGGGCTCCAAAATGCCTGGGTGGTTTTTCAGTTTTAAAAAAGTTTTGAGGGTGCTGTAACCTTGGAGACTGTTTAACCTACACACAACTAAAATCCAAACTGCTAAAGGTAGCTATCCTATAATGCTCAGTGAGTGTTAGTGCCTTATTATTGACAGAGATGACCAAAGGAGTGAGTATACTGTAGGAGGTGGTGCAGGAAAAAACTAGGGGATGGGCTGCCTAAGGCTCAGAGAGCACCAAGCCCTGGCTGTCAAGAGGCTGATTACAACACTGTAGAGTTCTTCACAGAGTAACTTTCCTTTGAGAGCTTTTGCAACTTGACACAGTTTCAGAAAGCAAGCTGGACTCCTTTTGAATAAAACCAAAACAGAAGATGTGCTCCAGGATTTCACTCAATGCATCTGAGCCACTACTGAATATTCGCAGGTCCAGAGAAGTGAAACCTCCTGCATGCATACAGAACAGATATCAGGTCCCCACCAGCAACTATGCTTCTTTACAGACTCCCTTCTGTTGGGTCACACTGATAATGTCACTAGTCTGGTCTCCTGTTGTACTCCAGACCACCACATTACACTCAGGTGACTCTTACACTGCACCTTGAGGCTTCAGGGAGACTGTAAGACTTTCAGCCTGCAAGACTAAAACATATGCTACAAACAAGGGTATGATTGCCCAACATGCTCGCTGGGTCTGTGAACTGATGGATAAAATTATCTAAAGCATCTGGTGCTAAATCCATGCTTTCTGCTTCTAGAGGATTCTTTATACATTCATACATATGACATACAACTCCTCTGCATAAACAGAGACCTTGAACAGTGCTAAATTCATTGAGGATAGCTGCTAGCATGTGTTCTCCTAAAAGCCCTTTATTTTTGCAGAACTTGAGCACAGTTGATATCAGATGAAAAGGCTTTGACTTTACTTAGTGGAATAGAAGCAGGGAATGCATTTCACAATCATTGATTCTTTTTGCCTTCCAGTAGCTTAACTATGATAAAGCACCTTATTGTTCAAATATTTATTTCATAAGACAGATGTATGGAGATGGTTTTCTATAGAAGTGATTTATCTACCCAAGCCCAGACACCACTGCTTGTGGGTTTTTCCCCTTTAAAATAACTTTTCCATATAGTGGAACAATTTAATATTTACCCTGCAATCAAGCACCTTAAGAGCTTTCTTTTTTAAGGTGTAGGAGTCCAAAACATGACCCCCCCCCTTGATTTCTCCTAGTATCAAGGATCCCTGTGGTGATCAAACCTCTGCTGACAGAACAGAATAACAGAATGTGTCAGGTTAGAAGGGACCACAGTGGATCATTTGGTCCAACCTCCCTGCTCAAGCAGGATCATACTAGAGCACATGGCACAGAGCATTGTGTCCAGATGGTTCTCAAACTTATCTCCAGTCAGGGAGACTCCACAACCTCTCTGGGCAACCTGCTCCAGTGCACAGTAAAGAAGTTCTTCCTCATTCTCAGGTGGAACTTCCTGTGCATCAGTTTCTGTCTGTTGCCTCTTTTCTTACTGCTGGGCACCACTGAGCAGAGCCTGAATACATCCTCTTGACACACTCCTTAAGATACTCCCAGACACTGATGAGGTTCCCTCTCAGTCATCATTTCTCGAGGCTGAACAGGCCCAGCTCCCTGAGCCTTTCCGTGTAAGACATGCTCCACACCCTTGGTATGATGTCCCAGGGCATCATGCCTTACAATGCTGGTACTTCATTTCAACCCAGAGATCAGGAGGCTCCCATCTCCCAGGCTTGTAGGCACTGGAGAGCCCACTTCTAGCAAACGTCTGTGTGGAACGAGTGGAAACCTGAAAGTTCCTCAGGAACACAGAGGGCAAAACAAACGCATTGCCCGGCGGGGCCGCTGTGTGGACACACGAAGGGTACGGAAACAAGCTGGGTATGGACACACGAAGGGCAGCCCCGGATCGGCTGGCACGGCGCTCAGCCAGAGCCGCACCCCCTCCGCGGCCTTTCCCGGGCGTCCCCGTTCGCGCTCCCGCCCACCGGCAGCACGGGCCGCGGGGGGGGCTGCCCGCTCCGCGGGCACACACGTTGCTCCGAGCCAGGCAGTCATAACTCGTAACTGCTGAGTCATTGTAGCTCCCGCTTGAAAACCGGCGGGCAGCCGGGTTCTGCAATTAACTCGTGCTCACACTGGCGTCCCTCCCCTCCCTCGGGAACGGCCCGGCCTCCTCCGGCCCGGCCCGGACGCGGAGCTGAGGCTCGGGAACGCGCCGAGCCCGCTCGACTGCCGCCGCCGCCCGGCCCTGCGGCCCCCCTGCCCCGCGCTGGTGCCGCCGCAGCCGCCGCCGCACCGCGCGGGCCCTGCGCTCCGCCCCGGCCGGGGCCGCGGGGGCGCTCGGAGTCCCGCCCGCACGGCGCGCACACACACACAGGGATACACACACACACACACACACACACACACACACCGGGACACACGGACACTCACACGCGGGGCACTGGGACACAGACACGGGCACACGGAGGCGCACCCCGCGCCGCAAACATGGCGCTGGTGCCCTGCCAGGTGCTGCGCGCCGCCATCCTCCTGTCCTATTGCTCCATCCTGTGCAATTACAAGGCCATTGACATGCCCGCGCATCAGACCTATGGAGGCAGCTGGAAATTTCTGACCTTCATAGACCTGGTAAGTGCCCCCGGCGGCGGCCGTGGCCCTGCCCCCTCCCTCGGGCTGCCCGTGGAGCGGCCGCGGCCCGGGTGCATCGCGGCCCCCGGCGCTCGACGGCTTCGCCATGCGGTGACCTTAAAGCGGGGCGGCGACATGTTGGGGCTGCAGGGCCGGCCGTGAGAGGAGCCGGCCGGACACCGCGGAGCCGGGTGGTTTGAACGGAGACAGGCACGGACAAAGCCGAGCGGCTGCTGCCTGTAAGCGGCCGTGGGGAAGGTGCGCCTGACGGCCTGCCACCCGTGCCAGTGCTGATGATGTGTTTCGCCCTTCCTAATGGCCGACAGTGAACACCAGAACCTGCTGGCCCAGCATCTGGCTCCCGTGTGCTGTCAAAATAAAATATATGTCTTGCTCCTTTTGGCCCTTCTGAGGAATCCATCCGTGACAGGTGCAAGTGTGTCAGTGGTGCAAAAAGAGCCAGGCAACTCCAACTAGCCAGATCCAGTTAGTTTTAGTTGCAAATCCATAAACGAGTGTATGAAATAAAAGACATGTCATTTCATCATATTTCTTCAGAAGGGTTCAGATCTGTAAGAGTCACCAGCATGCTGGCCTGCTAGAGAACACCAGGTGCTAGTCAGGGCTATTTTTAATCTGAGCTTCCTAGGCGTGCTGCCCCCACAACAAGTATTCCCTTAGTGCAGGTGGGAGGAGAGGGGGCGGGAGGAAGAGAGGAGATGGGAGGAGAAAATTCGTTTCTGGTTCAGAAATACGATAGCCAACTTACACCTAGTACCTAGATCAAAATACTTTTTTTTTTTTTTGTATCCACGGTGTAACTAGGTGAGAAATTTTGCCGTTCCAACTCACTGAAAAGTCCCAAAATGCAAGTATTTCAGTGCCTCCCAGTGATAACACCTCTCTCAGAACTTCATTGTAGATTCACAAGTACTGCTGCTGTTGCCTACACGCATGCTACTGACTCAATAGGTTGAGTTTGTGGGCTTGGAGACCAAAGACTCAAACACTCATAGCCAAGCAAGTCAAGTGTGCAAATTTCTGTATAAGGATTAAGTTAAGGTTAACTTAGTTAACCCTCAGTTAAGGTTAAAATACAGACTGAGGTCTGTATTTTATTTGCAGAGAAGAAGCATCTGCTGTATTTTTCACTTGGCTAGGATAATTTTCTTTGCAGGTGCAAAAATTTGCTGGAGCTCTGAGGTTCCACAGCAGTAACTAGTACTTTTGCTGCAACTCTAAATTAGTGTCTTAAGGCTTGATGTTTCTCTGGAGGACAAACTAGAATCTATGTTTTTTACCTTTTGGGTTGCTGAACAGTACTGTCTGTAATATTGGTTAATAGAAGTTAAAATAAAATCCCAGTAAGTTAGGGGGGTGGCTGTTGACTTCAATGACAGTTGAACTGGAAGTGAACCAGCCAAAGCTAAAAGCTGAAAATCTCTTTGAGTCTCCTTCACCTTTTTCTCTTTTCTCCTAGCCCTGACAGTTGCTTGAGGACTAAGTCAACCAGGGCTGTCATACAGTGAAAATTTAACTGTAAATGATAGTCATCATTTCCCAAAAATTATAACCTTGTCAATGGCAAGTTCACATGGGCTTTTCCATCAAAGCACGTACATGGTCCAGGCTACTTCTGTCGGGGCTCAAAAGGTCATGGTAAATATGCAGTGCTTTCTAAAATAGCTAGAATAGTTATCAACTGCAGCTAGTTATTTCTGTCCTTTACCTAATAGTTGTCATGTGTTTCTCACAGTCAAGCCCAGTAGTTGAGAAAAGATTTAGCTATTTCTTACAGTGTTCAGTCCTTCAAAATAACAAACAGTTCAATGACTTGAATGCCTTTCTCAGTGACTAGCCAGCATGTAGAGCTCTCCACTTGCTGATGATATTTCTTTATGTCCAAATGGCCCTGCCAATATTTTCTTTGAGCAAATGTATCTTTCTGTTCCCTGGGACAGCTAGGAGATTTGATGAAACGAAACCAGTTCATTCCTGGGGAGGATACCAGGAGGCATGGTTGGAGGATGTTAGGCACATTTCCAAAATCCTGTATCTTGACTAAGTCTTGAAAAACTCTTCCATAAGTTTCAGTTTGCTCAGCCATGTGCACTGTTCCTGTGTCAGTCACATTCAAAGGCTGTCTAGACAAAATATCATCAATGCCAGCGTCTTGGCAGACATGTGTTCTTGCTACAGATTGTACCTCCACAAACAGAGATTTCATCTTTGACATCACAGAAGCACGTAGAAGTTCTTTCTGCTTCCAAAAACTGCTACCAGTTTTTGAGAAAAGTCAGTTTATTAATTTAATCTGAAAAGTAATTTGGAATTTTTTCCATCTGTCCATTTGCAAAGGGATGTTTGTACTGGTCTCAGTATCCATAAATCTCTTCGAGTCTTAAGTAGCCAGTTTTGTAGAGGTGCTGTGAGGAATGATTTACAGTTACCAGCAGGTATTATACATTTGAACTGAATTATAGAAATCTAGTAGTTTGGACTCTAAAACATGGGGCAGTAAAACATTATAAATGTATGCAGTGGTTTGAACAGTAGACTTTGAGCACTCATACTGTTCATGGAAGTTGAGCATTATGAGGAAGTTTTTAAATACAAATGTAATGTCCATGTCGATCTAAAGTATTTTGGATGTTCATGTCTAAGTATTGTCTTGGATACCAGTGTTCATCCCTAATCTCTTCAGTCCTTGAATTAGGAAAGAAAACAAGTGCAACAAATGAATTTTAACTGCTGTCATTCTGATGACTTACTATTTATTTTTTGCAGTTGCAAATCTGGTGGCAACATTCCCTAAAACACCTGTGACGGTGGAGTATTTTTCTGGTTTATGAAGCAATGCACAGGCAATATGTTTTGACATTACATTCAAGATGCTCCTGACTGTTGCTACTATCAGTAATATCTCCACTTCAGCCTTTCTTCTTCATATACAGAGGTGGTAGATACTTACCCTGCTTTTTGAAAAGGTGGTAAAGATACCTGCCTAGTACCTGTATATTCCAAAGCCCACCCAGAAAAGACAGCAGTGTCTTCTTTGTCATGTATAGAGTGGAAAACCAAGGTATGAAGAGGTAAAGAGTTGCTGCCAAAATCAGTTGGTGGACCCAGCAGGTGGAATTATGAAACTGAATATTCAGGCTAGTTCAAAACTACGTGTTGCTATCATTTAAACTCAAAACACAAACCAAGCCCTGAGGTTAGTGCCTGTGAAAATAGCAAAGAACTGGATTCAGATGGGATATTTCAAGAAATGGACCTAAAATTTCTTGTATAGCTGCCTTTGTTTAACTCAGATTCATGATTTTGTGCTTTAATAGTAGAATGCTGCAGGACAGCACTGTCCTGTTCTGCATCCCATTAATACACTGTTGAGCCTCATAGCTGAAATTTCAGTTAGGCAGGAAATGATGCCAGCAAATATTCTTTGCAACAAGTTTGTCATCTTATATAAATCTTTCAGAAATTTTCCTTACACAGTTCTGTAGGTACTTGAAGTAGCTGGATTAAAGATAATAGTACTTGGTTATCCTGCATACACAGCAATCACACACTTGCCTTTATAAATACACATTTGTTAAGGAAGCCATTGCATCAACTAGTTTAAAAGTTGCTATTGCATTTTATTCTTCAGTTTCTCTTGGATCTCTTACTTTTGTTGGGAGAGGAAGCAAAATTGAATAGAATTTCTCTTCTGGAATAAAGTGAAGAGCCTGTGGGTGCCAAAAGAAGACCAAATCTACTTTATGTGTTTGGGTGTGTGTAATAATTAGCAGAAAAGTAACTTAAGAGTTGTAAGTATGTACCTCCTTAGTAAGGGATGTGCTGGTCTAAATAGCTTCTAGTTTTCATTGTGTAGTTTTTCTGAAAACCTTATTCCTCAAAGAAAGTAGAATAAACCAAGTGCACATATATTAACAAATTTATGTTTTTTTGGTTTTGTATTTTATAATTTTAAGGTCTCCCTGACAGGCAGCACAGGGTAGTTAAAGAGACAGAAAGCAAGGCCAGATTTTTGGAAGCAGTCTCAAGTGTTATGTTTTATGATTAATCATCATAAAATAATAGTCCCATTTTGAATATCAGAATGTTGACCTGGGTATTCCTATGACTTGATTCAGCACAGCCAAAGCTAGAGAGGAACAGATTTTGCTCATATATAAATCTGCCTGAGATATATATTTATTATTCTCTTGATAGAAGTAGCAGGATGTCTGTGTGAACTTTTTATACATTGCCTGGCAGATTGAGCTCTACAAAAAATAGGTATGTGCTCTGTTCCCAGCACAGATTTTTTGCCAGTAAATGCTGGTTTTTTTTTTTTTCAGAAAACACCTTTAGATTTAGTTTGATTAAGTTCAAATAAGTGATCAGAACTTATATCCTTGTCTCTGAAAACTGTCAGAGAACCTTGTTATCAACAAGACTAGAAATTGGAGTTGTTAGACTTAAAATTTATTTAATTAGTGTGTTAGTTATTAAGTTGTATGAGTTAGAGTTACTGGACAACAAAAACTTAAATCAGTTTAGCAAAATGCAGCTAAAAATTGTTGGTGATTTGTGCCCAACTTGGATTTAGTGGAACTGTTAAGAAATAAAAGGAACAGAAAATACTAGAGGCCAATAGTTTCAGAATGAAGGAATAATAAACAGTACCATTGGTGTATTATTTGAAATTGAGTGAATTTCATTGCTAACTGTATGGGTTACACTTGCCACAAGCAGAGGACAAAAGTGAAAACACATTCCACACTCTATGGAATATGACTCTTTTACAGGATTTCCCTTAGTAAAATAAATTTCACCTTATTCCTTTTTCATCATCTGTAAAGTTAGCCTGATATGCAAGTGTTTTATGGCTTTTGAGTGAAAAGATTCGAGAAGTGTGAAATACTACTATGCGTTATTCCCAGTAGTAATTAACCATCATATCTAAATACCTCAGTGGTGTTACAGAGAATACAGTCAATGGAGAATTTATAAGTTTGCATAAAAAAGGATTGTTTTTTAAGGAATAACAAGACGAGGTTTCTTAATGATACTTAAGGTATTTGAGAGAAAAGGTAACAATATACGTAGGAGAGCCTTTTAAGTATTTCAGAGCTTTTTTTTCACTCTTGGGCTGTAAACATGTCTGGGGAAGAGTAATGTATAGTGCTGTTGATGCAGTAATAAAAATGTAATAGTGTCACCCTTCTTTATTCATAGATGCGTGTTTTCCATTTGCTGTTGGTAGCACTCTTATAAATTGAGTGGAATTTGAGCACTACATTGAAGTGTTCCATTTTCACATTGCATTAGTCTGCCTTTATTTTACAATTGTACTTAAGTATGATGTACATTTAATTTGGGAATTCTCAGGGAAGTTATGGCTATCTTGAACTATTTGTGTTGGCAATAGGGTTGGCAGCGTAAGCAGGAGAATGGAAGAGAGGAAAAACTGGATCACTTTCCATGATGATAGATTTAACTAATGTCAGTAATATTATTTTAGAACTTGGAGCAGGTAAGTGATATGCAGCAGTGCTGTGCTTTACACCAGTGTATAGTCTGTAGAGTTTTGCCAGAAGAGTTTCAGATGATGACAACTTCAAGTTGGTTTAGTAGTCTTTCAGTTGCCCTTTGAAAAACATCCTATTTACTTCAGTTGTATAACAGTTGAATTGTTTTCTTTAAAATTTTATTACAGTGGTAAGGATAATTCAGATAATCTTACATGCCTTCATATGGCAGAATTGTTTTAAATTCTTATACAATTAGTTTAAACAAGGACAACACATCTAGTGTTTTACATTAGTGTTCTTTGCTGAAGTCATTTGGGTTCTGAGCTGTCCTAATCCATTGTGAATATAAGTATTTAAAATTATTTAATCAATGGATTTTTGACCTCATATTTGTGTTATGCTAATGCAGCCATGTAAGTTTCTACAAGAAATAGATTCTGGAAGATTGACCTTCTTAAGTTGTAGTAAAGATCTGTATAACCTATCAAATAATATTCTTAACTAATATAGAAAATTGCAAACTTAGTGTTCTAAATTAAATATATTTGTAATAAAAATCAAACACTCGATTCTTTGCAGTTACATGAACCTTAGAATGTACAAGGACTTGTAGGGTAGATTGCCATGTGGGTAGTCCTTAGGCTGAAAAAGAATATGTGGTAATATGCCGCTGTACAACAAATCTGAAGTTGACCTCCAAGTAAAGAAAAGCCCTTATGAAATGACAGAACCTTCACATTCCACAGACATAAGTTTGAAGATTTGAATAAAGTAACATGATAGAATGTAATTTGGAAAAAATAGGCAATTCTGCAGTCTGTTGAACACAATATATGAGATTCATTGTGAGGGATTATGGTGAGTATGTATTTACCTGAACAAACCAATTAAAAAATAATCTTAGATTCCTTCTGTTAGATGAAGTATTTTCTATGCTGCAACCTTCCATATCTAATAATAGGTTTTTTGAGGGCCTGCATATCCTAATGGAATATTTAGAAAACATTTTTCTAATTGTGCTACTTTAATATAGTATCTGATGTTGGGAGGAGCTCATTGTGAGTGGAGAATTTCTTGTCATTTGGAGTTCTAATTGCTAATGCAATTCCAGACAGTAAATATAAAAAAGATCACCACCAGTGACAGATTTGTATGCTTTCTGCAGAATTCGAGAGTGAAATAAATATTGGTGTACAAGAAAGTTCACATTGGATATTTCTGTATTTGAAATAAAAGTGATGCTATTGCTTGCAAAACACTCATGCAAGACATCAAATTCCTTTCAGTGTAGGTTTTTGGGATTTTTTAAAGTATTTGAATCTGAGGCCTAGTCTTCTCATCTTGATGTTTCACTATATGTATGTATGTATGTATGGATAAATAAGGCATATAAGGTAGAAACAAAATTGACAACTGACTTATTTTGTAAACCAGCTCTTTGAATGAGTGAGTATAAAAAGCTTCCATCCTTCCAGTGAAAGCTTTTTCAAATTTTGCCTTACTTGCCAGTATTTATTTGTATAATTACATTTTCCCCGTACTGTATTTTCCAAGGCTCTGAATTTGTTATTAGTCTTCAAAGCTTTGCAGGCTTTGTTCCATTACTCTTACTATGTATAATGCACCATTTTTTTCAACTCAGCATAGTTAAATATGCACTGAAAAAGCTGTGTTTAACTTTAGTGAATGGAAAAGTTAACCCAACTCTGAAGAAAAAAAAAAATCTGTTGGAAGTAAAACTTCCAGACTTTTCAGACAGGAAGAAATCCTAAGTTAAAACTTATAAGTATGTGTTGGTAAGACTTAAAAACAAGACCCTCTCCCAGTTAGAACTGTGATTAAGTTTTGGGGATTTTTTTTAATACTGCAAAATTGCTTTTATAGTGCAAATTTTAGGGATTCTGTTGGTTGAAAACAGGCTGAGCTTATGTGAAATGCTAGGGGAAAATAAGAACCTGATTTTCATTTGTATGAAGGTTTCTTCTGGCAATGTAGCTAAATCCCAATTTTCCCTTAAGAGTCTCAAAGTACCATTTGAATGCCTCTAGTTGTATTCCCTGAACATCCTGTCTTGCCACTGCCGATACAAGCATCCAGTTTACAGTAGGTTTTCCAAACAAATATGCCAAAAGGTGAAGTTGTATAATAATTTCCACTTTATTCTGTTTGTAGCTGACCTGGTTCAGGTATTTTTGCTGCAGTTGTCTGTCAGGTTAGTTGTTTTAAAGTGCATGAGGACTCTGCAGTGTAGCTTAAAAGCTTAAAACAAAACTAGTACTGCTGCATTTTTCCTAGCTGAATATTTGGTGTGCTGGTAAAGTAGAATAGAATGTGCAGGAGAGCAGGATGTAAAGTCCCTCACTAATTTCTTCCTTACTTGTAAAGCAACACACAAGGGGTAGTGGGTTTTTGCAATTAATTGGTCCAACTGAAACAATTTAAGAGCCTGAATCTTAACTCTTCAAATGCTGCAAGACTCTTCAGACTGTTTGTGCTGCTTGTGCAGGGAGGGACCTAGCTGAGAAATTAAGTTTTAATCTATTAGGGATTGACTGGCTCATATTTGGTTTATTATTATTGCTAATATTATTAGAATTCAGCATGAGTGGGAGTTCGATGTGCAAAGTACAGGTGGCATATGTTCCTAAATGTACTTGATCAGATGCAAAAGGAAGAAAAAGAGACTGCTGACTTGAACTGCTGCCATATGAATTCGTGAAATGCAAGAATACAAAAGGGATGTTTTCCATGCGAGGTGCTTAACAAGCGTGTGCCTGTGAAAGTGGTGGAAACCTTTCAGACGGCTGATGTTGGGGCAAGTGGCTGATCCTGAGGCACGGCAGTGGAGCCCTTGCCCATAGGGAAGACACAAGTTGTTTATGGCCAGTGCTTGCACAGGCTCAGCCGTGTAAAGAAAGGAAGTAGGGAAGTGAGGGAGAAAAGGAATCGGACATGACGGCACTTTGTACCTGGGGCACGTAGGTGTCAGAGTGCACCGTGCCGACCAGTCTTGTGTTGTGACAACCTGGTATTTAGGTATTTGACTGCCGGCTATGAGGACAAAGTGAGGGAAAGCAAAGGGTGGAGATGCAGGGTGGCTGGTATTTCTTGACTAAACCAGCATGTGTTAGCTCCCTCAGACTTCCCTCCTTTCCTTTTCCTCTCTGTCATTTCTTCCTCCCACACACCCACACAGTCTCCCCACACAGCCCCCCTGGCTGGGGGCACTGGTGCCACAGCACCACTTCTCTGCACATACGTGTTTGGCTTAGCGTGCTGTGCTCAGCACAGGGTGCTTGCAAAGCTTGTCCCTAGTTAGAAGCCATATGCGCTGACAGATGCAGAGGTCCCCATTTGCTGTTCACTTAGGCTTACAAACAAATGGAGACTCCATGCTGTGAAAACTTTCTTAACCTGGGTTTACTTGTTCTATCTGTGTTCCAAGGACTGTGCAGTAGACACAATTGTCTGCATTCCAGTAGGTCCCAGGAAGTGAGTCCCAAGAGTGTGTGAGTCACAGTAGAAATCCCTGCTGTGTGGAACTGTTGGCACTGTACTTTTAAACTGGACCTTCAGGAGGCTGGAAGGGATTTGGTGTGTTCAGGTGTGGATACACATCTTTGTGTACTTTTGATATAATAGTTATTTACCTATGCTGCACATAATTTGAAAATACCAAACTGTCATAAGAGCTTCTCTGTTCCATAGCCTCTCCATATGCTGTGCACATCTCAGGGCAAATTGGTCTGCTACTACTGAAGTCAGTTTAGGTGACCAATTAATGAACAATGGGTCAAAGATTACACCGGTTCACGATGCTGTTCAAGTTTTTCAGTGTCGACTGTAGAGGACAGGAGAGAGCAGACAGCTTTTGGATTAGCTGTCTCATGACCTACCGGGATATTCCTGCATTTATTAAGGAGCTAATGATCTTTCTAATTCTAATATATTATTATAGAAGATTAGCATTCAAATCTCCTTGACTCATTGCCAGTATAATTTCAGAAGCTAGACACCTCTGGTTTTTCATAGATTGTATTCTCTGCTTTTAAGTTATATGTCATTTCAGGCTAAGTTTTATTTTCTTTCTGTCGTTGTTTGAGGCAGAAGCTACTTACAATTATTACCAAATATTACCAAAATACTTCAAAGATGTTTTGCTCCCTATTAATTACAAGGCTGAGTTCAAATGATGAGATGTATTTTATGGCAATGCATTTTAGAAAAGTGTGGAGGGACCTCTTGTTACTTTGAGGATTTGGACCAGTGGGATCTGAACTTCTTGATTTTAAAATTCAACCTGCAACACAGAAGCAAAATATGAATGTTCTTGAGGGTGTGCAAAGGATGACTCTTTTCATTGACTGCTGGCTTTGCCCTCATCCATTTGTGCCCCTTATCACCCAATGAGGCTCCTCAGTTACAAGTTGCTGTCAGCTATCAGTATATTTTCTGCCTTTTTTTTTTCTTACAGGAATCCCCCGCTCTGATATCTCTTCCCCTGTTGTAGTATCTTCTAACCCAGCACAGTCTCCTTGATCTTTCAGCTCTGCATTGCAGTTCCAATTACACTCCCAGTGCTCTTCCAGAAGCCTGTGTTTTCCTGTCAAGTGCTGCTTTTCTTACCCCACATACTCCTTACACTACTTCCCCACCATTCACACATGCTGTCTTTCCTCCCAGTGCATTCACTCTCATATATTCTGCGTTCTCACCCTGTCCTTCCCAAATACCAGACCTACTCAGTGTCATTCATTCACTTGTGTTTTTAAAACACCTTGTATAGACCCAAACCAATAAAAAAATAAGCCACTTCCCATTAGAAAAACTTGATCTTGGTGTGGTGTGGCCTTAAATAAACCAGTTTGGAAATTATGCTGTTACATAAGACTCTTAGCTTTGCTGTCTGTTTTTGAACAAGTTTTCAAGCATCCTGGTTACAGAAAAAAAAAAAGCCTGGAAGTGTTAAGCATAATGGATCATGATCCTAATGTTTATTATGGTGTTAAAATCTTGTCATTTCTTGGTAGTCTGCCATTCAATTTTTTTAATTATAAAATTTCCAATTCAGAAGCAGGTCCTTGATAAAAACTGACATTTAACATGAAAAATCAAAATTATGTACAGAATCAGCAATCAGTATTTATTCCGACATTTTCCATCTTTGTTTTTGGTAATGTACTTATGAGATGCCATAATTATTTAAATTATATTTTATATTTCCTAATAAGAAAACTTGTTTTTTAACAATCATCATGAGGTTTGAAATCTACTACTTTCAGTGAAATGAACAAAAATGTTTTTGAACATTGCTTAGCTTTTCAGCTGTTAATAGAAGCAGCTTTTTTTTTTTCATGTGAACATATACAAGTACTTATACCTTGTTTGTAGGTGCGAATTTTGGCTGTGTGCAGACACACCTGGTGCAATTTAGGAGTAAGGAAAGAGAGAAATATACATTTCACAGTGGTAACTTTCTCCTCAAACCCACATGAAAACATACTGGTTTTTGTCAGGGGTTACCAGATACAGATGGGCCTGCCATGGCTCCACTCCCCCATTTCCAACCATAAGCAAGGCTGTACACATGCCCAGTGGACACATACAAAGACAGACGTGTAAAATCAAGTTGCCTGTAATCCAGGTCAATACAAATAAAATTCAGATTGAAGTAGATGGTTTAGAGTCAATATGTTTTAAGATATGTCAGCCAGGATGTCAAGTGATGTTTGGAACAAGGAATGCTCAACATATGACCCACCTGGAGTTTGTATCCTGCCTGCTTAGCCTTCCTGTGCTGAACACAGGGCTGGGCTGCAGTCAGAGTGCTGTGTTCTGGTGGGAGCACTTTGGTCTCGATGTCACTTCTGTTAGAGAGTTCAGCCCTAGCACAGGGCCTACCTGTGTGGCACATTCCTGGAACCAGTGTTCACAACTGCCTTGTGATAAAATGTTCCAGGAGGTCAGTACATCTCGCAAAGGTCCAGATCTACAGGGGTATTTTAATTTTACTTCCAACAGCTAATGGAAAGGTAGCAAAGATCTTGATCTACAGGGGTATTTTGGTGTTATTTTTGACAGCTGATGGGAAGGTATTCTCTCTGTATTATTCACATGGGTTCTGCCTAGTTTGCACAGGAGTTGAAGTCAGACTCCCAGTTCTGGGAGTTACAAAGCATCCAGATATGCATGTGACTTAGAAATATGTGATTTTTCAGCACATTGTAAGATAAGACATAAAATATTGAAGGAAGCTTTTTTCTGGGGTTTTTTGTGGGTTTTTTTGTTGTGTTTTTTTTTTTTTTTTAATGCCTCTTCTGGTGTGTTTTTAAATTTAGAAATTATGAATTTGTTCCAGAAGGGAAGAAAAAAAAATCAATCTCACAATTTCTTGTGAGGAAAAAGATTTAGAAAAAGTATTTCAAAATCATGGTTTCAGAGCAGTTGAACTGATCAAGTGAAAACAAGACATTTGATTGTCTTCATTAAAATACTCGGACAAAATGACGTTACAAAGGAATCAGCCAGTGCAGTGAGAAACTGTTATTCAGAAAAATTTTGTCAGTGGTATTAATTGAAAGTGTGTTAAATTTCCCTCTAGCAAGGGACAGATCAATGTCACAAGAGGACCATAACACTGAAAGTTGTAACTTAATCATAAATATTACCTTATTTCATTGGAATTGCACCTGTGCTGTATGGAATAGTCAATGCAAACTTAAATTTGAAAGTGAGAGTCAGAAGAGGATGTGATAAATCCAAGCCCAGAAAATAACAACTGTTTAACCTTTTTCTTTTTTATTTATTATTTTTTAACTATGTACAACCTGATTACAAGAATTAGTAAGGATTTTGAAGACAAAACCAAATAATAATAATATGGTACAAGTTCTCTTCTGGTCAGTCTTTCCCTTGCAGATCTTGTATTTTGCCTGTCTTGTTTCTTGTGCTAAGTGAATGTATTTGCCAGACAAAGAACTGTAGTGATGGAGGCAGACATGTTTTATGAGATACTTATTTGCATGGTGTGCCTGTATCTCAGTGGTGTATTTTCAGACAAGGTCTCTTTGGCTAGGCTGTGGTATAGACAGCCTTGAGCACTCGTTCTGAATCACTCCAGTGTCTTCGTGCTAGTCTCAAGTGTATATATCTTGTGTGAGAGAAGACATATCCTTGATACTCAGAATTCCATAGAGTAAACTGACCTTTTTAAAGAACTTTTCTAAGCCAGGTAGATGGGGGTTCAGCATTCTGAATCAGACTTGGAACAGACCTATCTTTTATTAATATAATGTCTTCTGATTTACTGCAGGAAGACACTGAAATGATTAAGTGTACCAGCAGTCTGCATAAAATGCCTGGGTGACCTCCGAAGCACTATGATAAATATCAAAGAAAAAATTTTAAAACTGTATGATCAGCTTAAGGAAAATTAAGGCCATATCTCAGTTTGTTGGAAATGCTGGTAAAGTGGGAAGACAGGTAGTGCCTGCAGAGTGGCAGAAGATCTAGGTCACACCTTTTTCCATATGACCTAAAATGAATGAGTATGCTGGGTTGAAAGTATCTTTCTGCTGGAGTTTGCTCTGCAGTTTTTCTCCTTGGTGGTCTTCCGAAAAGAAAGCACAGATAAATAGTATAAACAGCTAATTGACCAATCTAAATGATCAATCTTGTCGGTTCTCTTTAGGGATGCTTACATGTGAACCATCTCCTTTGTTCTCCTTATTCCAAGAAAGAAGCAGTATACACATAGATAGAGACCTTCCAAAAAAATTAACATCTTCTGATAGCAAGCATCTTACTAAAATTCCTTTGTAGTGCCAACGTACCTTTTATTACAAGTTCTCAAAGCATTTAAGAACTATTTGCTAACTAAGCCTCACATCTCTTTGCAGAGAAGTGTGATTTCAACCAAATGCAATCACAGCAAAGACACTGAAATTGGTTGGACATATAGTCATTAAAATCCTTTAGGAATTACCTTAGTTGAGCAATCTGTATGTATAACATTGTTAATCTCAGGTGGTTCAGGAGGTGGTGTGGAGCAGAGGCTGCCCACAGATTACCCCTGTTCAGCCTTCAGGTTTTTTGCAGGGTGGGGCTGGAGGCTATTCAACCTACTCTGCTTGGGCTGTTCAGCATCACCTCCAGTCTGCCCTGTCTCACCTGGTGACTTGCTGCTGCTGCTATTCACTAAGATATGGGAAATGTGTGGACATTGCCATTGGGTGTGAATAAACCCAGGTGCTTCCCCCTTGGTGGATCAGGAGCAACTTAACTCCCCTTTGGCCCCACCTTCTTCTGCTGTCCAAGATAAGAATCACAGCCTGGGGTAGCTTTGGCTCTTCTTGGTGTTGCAAGAGGCACTGTCTTCAGCATATGCCTACCCAGCCACTGCAGAGCAAGAGATAGGAGAGGCAGGGTGCATGTTTACATGTTGGATGTAGGCGAGTGCATTTGATGGTACAGGAAGGGTGATCTGAGTACAGGCTGCTGATGAGGGAGGAAGGAAGAGACACAGCTATTTAAGTGGTAGAACGTAGGCTGCTGCTGTGGGTACGGAGTGGGTGATTGCTCCAGCAGCACTTCAAGAGGCACAGCTCCAGCAGGGCAAATTGACCTTAAGAGAAAAGAGATGAGGGCTGTAGACTGGAGATCTGCCTGTGTGCATGCTGAGTTCAAGACGTCCTCAGTTTGCAACAGCTGTTGGAATTATGGACATATTTCTGGACAGAAGGAGGTGTACCTGCACTGTGTAGCATATGTGACATAAATTAAGAATCTCTGGGAAATGTTTAACCTGCTGGGTGTATACTGTGAAGTTAATCCCTGTGTGAACAGTAGGTGTTTATGCAGAAGAACCAGGCATTCAGCAGCCTGGACAAGTACCACGAGTCCTCACATGCTGCCTGAAGACAATTTCTAGCTGGAAAGAGGGGAAAAATGAATGTAGGGTAGCTCTAACCTACACAGTGAACATGTAGGTTAGCATGGAGGCTTCCACCCACATGACCTACTTGTGGAATAGCTTCTTTTTTGAAATAAACAGCGCAGTATCATCCATGCTGGTTTGAGTAGGACGTGTATTTCTGTTGGCTGGAAGAAAGGAAGGTACAGTTGTCAAGCCCAGATGGAGGCTTTGAAATATGCATGATAGTGGCAGCTGTGTGTGGGAAGAATGAGTTGAAGTGTGTTGAGGAGGAGGAGGCTTGTTTACTGTGCTACTGTCTTCTTGTAGCTGTGGAGTTGAATGAGGAGAGAAATGCGGAATGTGTTTCATGTCTGTGGATTATTGCTTCACTGTGCTGGACAATTTTTCTCTCCCAATATTCATTACTTCTTTGAAAATTCATAAAGGATCAGTGAAAGAGATTGCAAAGACATATCATCTGTATTTTGACAATCCCCATGATCCCCATGGATCAATCCCTGATTTCCTGAACTGGGCCCTTCTGGCTAAAGGATCCATCTTGAAATGGATCTGGGCTGAGGAAGCTGTGTGCATGCTTTGGGGAGGAACGCATTGTCCTGTCAGCCTTTCTGATCTTGAATTTCATGTGTGCCCTTATTTATTAGTGTATTTTGTAGTCCGTGGTTATGTAAATGGTTAAGCCTATGTATGACTGGCATTTGGGTGTCGGGGCCATGTTTTGTTGCTGCTGTAGTCGCTGGATGCTCAGGGGTAGCTGCAGGTGAGTCCTGGCTGAAGGCAGTGGTGTGCAGCTCACCCTCTTCCTCATGGGGAAACAGAGGCAGCTGAGGACAGATTACTGAGGCCTTCCAGCCAAGCTTTGCCTACAGGCGGCCTGCTGCTTGGTTCCTGGGTGCCTGCCCTTCTCTTCCTGCTTGGAAAGGCAACCTGTAGTGCTGAGCTGGGGCAGCCTGTGAGGAGATCCAGCTTTCATGGCTGTGGAGTGCGCCCCCTCTTTTCAGGACAAAAGGCAATGCCGACCCTAGCTAAAAGGTTTAGTGATTCAAAAGAGAGACTGTATGTACTTAGGATTATAAAAGAGAGGAGATTGTGCCATACACAACAAAAAGCATTGCATTTATGGGTCAAGTTAATTCACAATCTCCTTTGGGTTTTATGTTTTCTTTAGATTTTTGTTTACAGCTTTCAGTTATCTCATTAATTAACACTTTTCTGTGGGGAGAATAAGGTTCATGGTTTTTTCTTTTTCTCTCAAGAATATTTTCTAATCTTGTTTTATTATGTATACGTTTTTTGCGTTCCCATCCCAGAGCTTGAAATCAGTATTCTCTGAATAATTCCCGAGTATCTCTTTGAGCTATGTGGCCCAAAAAGCTGTTTGACTTAAAGCAGATGATCTAAAAGGGAAGTCTGAAGATCTAGAATTTTCTGTTAGAAGAATATCAAGAAGGCATGAATCCTAATTACTTCTAGAATCAGAGAGTCAGTTTTAGTGTCAGGTGTTTTACTTTGTGCTAGTGCTTGGTTTGTCCTGTGCTGTCCTAAGAGCCTTTGCTCTTACACTCAGATAAGACGTATCTGCCTCTGCAGAATGCCAGTTAATGTAGTGCATGGTTTCCAGATACACCTGATCTTGAGAGTGGATGCCATTTTAATCTGTAATCGCATGACAGTGACTTCCAAATTTTTATCAGTTGAAAGTCTACATCCCAAGTCATTAATCTGATTTGAGCTTTAAACTTACAGCTATCAGACTTCTATTATAAACATCCTTCCTTCCCTCTTCATTTTCTTGTTGGTCTTTGAATAAACTGTGCTTCAGACCTTTGCCATTCATGAGGTATGTCCAAGAACCACAGCCACAAGTGAAGCAACATTGGTATTTATCCTTGCTATGACTTTTCCACAGCTTCTCACCTCAACTGTGACATGGACAACAGTGTAAAGAGCCAAAGTTAGAGGTCATCAAATATTTCGTATGGCCAGTTCTCAGGAAATTTTATAAGTCTCTAAAATCCAGTTTTCTTGAAGTCATGAAAGGCACTGAATTGATCAAAGTGTAGAACCATCAAAAAGTGAAATTTACAAGTGTTTGTGTTGGACAAACAGAACGTCTTCACAACACTTCAAACAGAAGATGCTGCTGCAAATGGAGTGTGAAAAAATTATCTGCTTAATTAGTAGTAAACAATCATGGCAGCAAAAGGATTTTAGGTGTTTATATTCTCTTAATCATAGTCCCGATCTGCTTCTAACAATTTTACTTTGAAAATTAGGCTTGTTTTATTATTTTTCTACTCTTTTCCTAATGAGGATGTAACTTTTTTACTGCTAGAATTTCTTTGAATTCTTCATCCACTTTTAAGGCCTCTAGTTTGCACCTTCTGTTGCCATGTACACCTTAGTGATTCAAGTACACATCATTATCATCTGGTAGTGCTTATACCTTGTCTTCACTTTGTATGTAGACATAGAGGAAGTGGAAAGTTCAAGAGTCAGTCTAATTTTCTTTCTTCCATGAAGCAGACGCCATTTAGAAATACCTGTTTAATCTGGTAATTCAAGTTTTTGAGCTCCTTGTCAAGGTCTGCAACTAAAAATATTGTTTTTTCCATGATAGAATTATCATCTGTGCATTGCTTTATCTGCAAGAGACAGATGTAAGTGGTGTTTACTTAGAAGTGTGCATGTCTATATTTAAGTATGAGCATTCAAAAGATGTCTATAGGAGAGGGAGATAATCAAATCATGAAGAATTTCTGCCAACTGACTTCTGTCAAGGTCAGAAGGATTATTTAATGAGTCTTGGTCAGTCAAGGGTTTTGACTGTCTTCTTACAGAATGTCCTGAGCTATAAGATGTCATCACAGGGAATAAATTCTCTGGGCTTTATTGACAATAAAAGTAGCTATTGTTACTTCCCTGGATGATATGTTCAGGTAAAATTATTATTTTCCACTGCTTTGTACCTTGGGCTATGAATTCTAGTAGGTTTCCTTATCAGTTTAAAGTCCTACCTGTAAATGTTAAACGGTTGTAGAGACTCTTCTGAAATACTAGCTGTAATTCTTCTTCACAGTTTCTTCAAATAAATCAGTAATACAGTATTTTTTTACTACATTAGCGCATATTTGTTGCCTTAATATGTAGGTTATTTTATCAAATGTTCTGAACATCAAGGAAGAAATTAATAAAAGAAATACCAACCAGCAGCTTAATTTTGCCTGACAGTATGTAGAGGAATTGGTTATGGCCCTTCAGTACTGCTTATCTGAAAGTCCTTCATGTAGACTTTTTCTGTGCTTTAATTCTCCAAATGCTTAGAAAAATTAGCTTTTTTTCAGAAACTTTGCTGCAGTTAAAATTCAGTAACCACCAGCAGTAGTAGAGTACTGTCATGATTTAACCCTGGCCAGCAACAGAGCATCACATGCAACCCTTGCTCATCCCCCTGTGGTGGGATGGGGGTCAGAATCAGGAGAGTAAAAGAGAGAAAACCCGTGGGTTGAGTTAAAGGCAGTTCAATAGGAAAAGCAAAGGCGATGCACACAAGCAAAGCAAAACGAGTTTGTTTGCCACTTTGCCTGGGCAGGCAGGTGTTCAGCCATCTTCAGGAAAGCAGGGCTCTGTCACACGTCATGGTTTCTCTGGAAGACAGATGGCGTCACTCCAAACATCCCCCTCTTCCTTCTTTTTCCCGCCACTTTATGTACGAACATGATACCATATGCTGTGGAATATCCCTTTGGTCTCTTGGGATCAGCTGTCCCAGCTGTGTCTCCTCCCAGCTTCTTGTTCACCCCCAGCTTCCTCACTGGTGGAGCAAATAAAGGAGAAGGACACCCCCTTCCCCCCCAAACAGGACCTGTAATGAGAATGGTTGAATCTTGTTTGTGGGTCATATGTAGGCTATACTGAACTGAACTTGTTGTAGAGGGAAAGGTAGCAACCGTTGTCCTGCTGCAGTCTCTTTGTTCTTGTTCTCTCTTTTAGCTGAATTTATCTCTGCAGGCTGAAACAAATGTAGTTATGGTGCCTTAAACAGGCATTGAGGTTCAGGGTTCTAGCTCCAGTTTTCAGGATCAATGGTGAGGAATGGCAGACTCCTTTTGAGGAGTGTACATGTCCAAGGTATTAAACTGGAAGACTCCAGTATCCCAAGACAAACTGAAGCTTTCGGTTCAACCAGCAACAGAGAAAATAATTTTGGTTACATATTGCCTCTTATATTTTAACTGACAGAGGACTCAACTAAGTGAAAAGAGAATTTCATCCTAGTTTGTTATTGTCTTGTCTATATTGCACACAGATGTGAGCAACCACCTATGGAAATTCAAATCTTTAAATTATTCTCCCAGTTGATAAGCCCTTTCATAACATACCATTAGCTGTTGGAAAGACTACCTGCAAAACTTTAATAAGCTTTTTCAAGAATTTACATTAGTGCTGCATTTCATATGCAACTTGCCTGGCTGATACTGAATTGATAACTTTGTTATCAACATTGTGCATCTTGGTTAAAAGCTGAATTGGTGTTAGTTTGCTGCTGACACCAGCAAAGTGGATCCAGGATCCATAATGAAGACCTTACCAAATAATGGATAGCATCCCTTTAATGTAAACCAGAAATTTGACATGGTATGAGTAAGAATTCTTTGTATGACTGAAAAACAGTGGACTGTAAATAGAAAAGACTAAGCTATTTGTTTCAATGTCTTTCCGTTTCTGGAGATGGATTTTGAACAGTTACTATAGACTTAAAAGGCAGTTCTGGTATGTAAGTGTGTATGTAAAAACTTCCTGACCTCTTTAGACAGAAAATGGCAATGAAAGAATCAGTAAGGTACATGCCTAAACATGCACTGATAACTCTTTTTTTATTCTAATGGATGAGTTGAACCTGTCAAGTGCAGATGTTGCAATTGCAGAATGATTTCCAGATTTACATGGGTGACAACTTGGATAGGGTTTGAATTTTTTTAATTGTTTCTATGTAAGCGTATAAAATAGCAACCAGATGCTACTAAGTACCTCTTAGTTAATGATAGTCTAGTACACAACTTTACACTCAAATCTTCAATTCGTCTATGTCCCCTGAATCTTTTTTTTTGCTCTCTGAGTAACATGTTTGAAGTCATACCAACTGGGAGACACTTACACAAGACCAAGTACTATTGAAACAGTGTAGGTTCACCAGAATCCTCATATGAAGCTTAAACCTGTAATAACCATAGGAAAATTCCTTCAGTAGATTGTGAGAATAGTTCAGAAGTGTTTAAAATTTTGTGATCAGCTGGAGTCATTCAAGAGATATGTGAATTTTATGAACAATGAAGAGATTTCACAATCCTTGATGCAGCTAAACACTTTCCTTACATGAAGCCCCAGACATAATGTAATCATAGGATCACTCAAGTTGGAAGGTAAGCCATGAGGTCATCTAGTCCAATCCCTTAGATCATGCTCAACACTGATCCAGGTTTCCTAGGACTTTGTCCACCTGAGTTCTGGCTTTTAAGTTGGAAACCTGCACTCTTCTAGAGTTACACATCCATCTCTTTATGTTGTGTTGTACAGAACTGCTCAATCACATTGTCTGCTAAGGATCTCACTGGTGGTGGTCCTGTTTGCTGGATGTATGATAGTGTAAGACGCTCATAATCCATCATGTATCCTAGTACAGCATACTTTCAGGTACTTTTATAAGCATGTACTACACATCCAGATTTTTCAGTAGTTCCTGTTAGATCTAGATGGAGACTGAGCTGTTGAAGTTTTTAACAGGAACCACACCTCAGAACTATTTAAAGGTAATGGTTAAGGACCAGAGTTAGAGTTTTGTTCAGTATTAATTGCTTTTTTGACAACACTGCTCTCCTCTGCAGATACAGAGAAAGTATTTCTTGTTATTCATTAGGTTAGTTCAGTAACTATTTCATTCACACAGAATGAAGAGAAATCAATTCAGTGAGAAACCAGCTGGGAGGTAGAAAGTAGGAAAACTGGTTTTCCTCCTACTCACCTGCGAATAACAATGAGGTGTGGGAGGATAATATCTACTACCTCTAAAATCTTGCCGAGCATAGTGAAAAGAATCACTAAATCTGTTTTTACTTACTACAGAAAACATACAGTTTCTTTAGTATGTCATTTAAATTCATAATGTGTTATTTTAAGCTTTTCTTTGCATTCGCAACACATCTGAAGTTAAGATCACTTATTTAGTTCAGAACTGTTCAGAATTCTGCTTGGAGATATTTAGCATATTCCAGCCTATCACCAGTCATGATACTTATCTAACAGAAATGAAATAAATGCACCATTTTAGTTACAGTTTTCCAGTACAACCAAAAATAAGGAGTATAGCGGGAAACAGGATTTCATTTTTTAGGGGAAGTGATTGCCATTGTGTTACTTGGTTTTGGTCCTTACAAGTCTGGTTACCTTCCCAAACTCTGGAGTCCTTTTTTCTGGCTGTGGTTGACTAGGTGGCTGTGTTCAGTGTCACATTTTTGTAATGCTCACACAGCATCAGTGCCTTAGGCCTTATTTCTCTGCAGTTTTCTTCACCAGAAGCTTTATCCAAAAATGGCAAGTAGTGCAAAACGTAGCAATCTGCTTACTAAGTATATACAAGGAAATTGCTTTTTTTTTGTTTTGTCCAGCTACAGTTGTGCTTCCTGTATTTTCTTCAAGCTGAATTTAAAGCACTGATTTTGGTTACAAAACAGTAAATTGCTGTGGATTTGTCTGCTTTGCTCTTGGTTGCTTCTCCCGTGCTACTATGTAACAGTGAAGTTAACAGATGTACTATTTTGCCTTCTTATGAAATAGCCACTGATAGAGAACATCTCTGTTGTAAATCTTACTCCTCTTTTTGATCTAAATAAATACAATGACCTATGAAAAAATTATATATGAAAAATCTCTTTTATTAGTTCTTTAAAAAGATTACCATTAATAAGAGTAACTGGGGAAGCAGACTTAATTGTTTTTGAGGTTTTATTAAATATAGTTAGCAATTTATTTTTCTC
This sequence comes from Haemorhous mexicanus, assembly GCF_027477595.1. Lineage (NCBI taxonomy): Eukaryota > Metazoa > Chordata > Aves > Passeriformes > Fringillidae > Haemorhous > Haemorhous mexicanus. The sequence continues at coordinate 54,882,355 of NC_082343.1, forward strand.
TGTTTCATAATTTTCTGTTGGTTTTTAAAAAATCATAGCTCAATAGAAATATTACAATATATGGATGTTTACACTCAGTTTACACTGCCGAGTAATGTCCATTGATATAGTTTAGGCTGGTTTATGACAGTTCCATGTAAAGCATCCTTTCCATATGACATTTAGAATAATTTAAATAAGAGCTGCATAATAAACAGATAATCTCTTTGATCAGTTTCAAGCTTCTTCAAAAGTTGATAATGGTCTGATAACACCAAAGAGAAAGTCCTATCTGAAGTTGGCTGTCTCTGTATTTAGCAGCAAAATAATTTCTAATTGACTGAGGGCTATTAAGGGAAAGCAAACCTGGAACTGAAATACGTGAGATCCTTTCAGGTTCTTTCTCTGATTTCTTGAGTTGTTTAGAGAGGCAAGAGTCTCTCTCCATCTTCATTCTGAAGACCTGGGAAGTGGTAATGACAAAAAACAAAATAAGGGTAGGAAAATTTCTGTAGAGAAGCAATCATAATGCCATAGTAATACTCTGATATGCAGATTGATTTTTTGTTTCAGTTATATACATTTAAAATATGGACATCATGATATGATAGTTATCCTTTTACCATACAAGGTCAATAAACACTTGGTTAAAATATGACCATTTCTGCTGTAGATGTTTTGTGCTTATTTTTCAAATTGACTATGGATCAACGTTCTGACCTTGGCATTAATATAGGTGTTGTAATTATAGACAGGAAATTCCTGAAGTAGTAGTTTTATATTAATTATAATACTACTTTATTTCAATACTATATAATGTTTTGCTTTTAGATGAAGTACATGTTTTGATTATGTTCATAGCTGGATAAACCCTGCTTCTTGAGAAGAAAGCCCTTTGCAGGGAAGCACAATGTGCTTTTACTTCACTGCATGTATGCAAGTTGATGATTGAATGTCAAGCATTTTATAAATCAAACCAGTATTTAAATTGTATTTTCCTCTGAAAGATAATACAATTTCATGTAAAGGAAAGCTGTGGTATTCTAACTTGAAGTCTGTGTACATTTTCTGGATTATTGTTTTGTTTCAGTGTTTTCCGCTAAAAAGAAGATGTTTGCCTACCTGTATTCAATTTGCCATACTTGTAGGTGCTATTACCTTTGTTTTTTAGTTAGCTATATTGGATATTTTGGAAGCAGATACAAGCAATGCCTGCAGCAAGTCAAACAAAATTTCATGATTCTCATAACAGCTATCACTGTGTTGTAACTTCTACTACACCAAGGACTTGGTTCCTTGAAATGTAATACTAATTTTGATCACACTGTGGCTGCACATGCGTTCCCTAAACACATAAGGAAAACAATTTATCAGAGCACTAATTCCGGCAGAGTAAGTTAACACACATCTGTGTGGATACTAGAGGAGATTACTGCTGAGTGGTATCTCATACTGAAGGTCATCAGTTAGATTTTCTGGTAAAGTATTACTCTTCCTGAGTTGGCATCAGAACTAGTAACCAATAATTGCAGGTAACCAACAGAAGGAGTAAAAAAAAGAATAATTTGTATGATCCATATAGTCATTTCACAATTGTCTGCTTTTAAAAACCTTTTTGAAGTAGATAGAAGACATTGCTGGAGCTGTAATGGAGTGGACTTTTAAAGTCAATAGGCTAGGCATCCAGCCAGTTTGCAATTCAGTGAGACACAGTACATTATCTGTTTTGACAGTCTTCATGGCTAAATAGTCTGGCTCTTGTAATACCTAACTGTGTTTATAAATAGAAATAAAGAAGTAAAATGGCTGATCTTGACAGCAAACTTTGATATGGCCAGAGTTCACACATGCTTCTTCCCTTCAGTGGAGTGGGAAGAGCAAAGTAAACTGATTGAGTTAACTGGAACTTGAAAAACATCTCCAGCATGTGTTTTCCTTGAGGTTTCAGTAGTGCATGAAGAAATGTGATATATATGAGCTCTGCAGTGAGACTTCTAAAATATATTGGGTTTTGCCCCAAGAAAACAATTACTTTAGTGGCAAGATGGTAGACAGCATTCACGAAGAGCTGTACTTAGAGTAGTGGCTGTCCAGTTTGAATGTTGTGTGGAGAAGGATGGGACTGGGAGGAAGTCATCCTTGTTTCTGATTCCTATTTCTTGCTCCAGATAAAGTGTTTTAGGAAATAGTTTTTATAGTGAAAATACAGGCACAGGGCTGGAACCTCAGTATAAGTTCCAAAAATCTGTGGGCTCTCTCCTACACTAGCACAACTTATCAGGAAAGGTGGGCATAATACTCTTTGACACTGTCAGTAATATATAACTTCTTGAAGACAGGAATTATTCTTTAAGCTCAATTTGGGTTGAAATGGGTGTAGAAGGTGCATCTGTTAGCAAGTAATCTACTCTGATACTGCATAAAAGTTGATACCAAGAATTTGTCTTTTCTTTCCATCACATATTACAGCAAGTAGTCCCAAAAGTTAAATGCTGGACTCGTAAAGCCCTTCTTGGGCGTCAAGCTGTGAGTGCTCATCTCACACAAGAAATTGACTGAGGTCACTGAAATTCTGCGTGTATGTGCCTTGCAGGAGAGGTTGGGATTCTGGACTTCTTTACCTTACTATATCCAGTTCATTTTTGCTTTATTTTCATCTCACTTTATGGTCTGCTCCTTGGAAATTAGTTTTGTGTGGGAGCTGTGGTTTCCACTTTAGCCAGGTATCTAAAAACTGTGCATTGTTGCACCTGAACCTCCTGGTGGGTACAGGCATAATCCAAACCCAGCTTTCCTGAATGTAAACAGAGCAGCCCTTTGTGGTGCTCAAAGTCCAGGTGGACTCAGCTCAGCTCTGCATTGAGTAGTTGGCCTTGATTTCATGACATGGGGGTAGAAGGGTCCAATGCACCTGGTCAGGCTGTTTCATACAAAATTTGTAACACGTCTCTGAGCCAGGATTCTTGGCTGATTCACAGCTAGAGGTTGAATGTGACCCAGTCTCGCTGTTAGTCAGAAGTGAATGTCTCAAGATGGGCATGCTGATAGGGGCTGCTCAGCAGCTCTGCTCCGAGACTCCGGTGGGAAGTTTCTTGTTGTGTGGTTACAGGTGGCTTGGACTAGAGAGGTTCTTGTTCTGTTGCAGGGGTGTCTGGGCCTGGTGCTGCAATGGGCTACTGCCAGATTATAAACAAATGGGCATGGCCTAAAAGCCTCCAATGTTTATAAACATTATCTGGGTAACCAGCTGGTTTTTTGTATTGTGAAGAACAGGGCAGAATACTATGAAGTATTTCTTTACCAAGTGTTTTGGGAAAAGAGTATGTTGTCTGCAAGTTACATAAAATCAGACCGTAACATCAGATACATTTACTTGGAACAATGTTCTTATACTCTAGGATAATGTTTTAGATCTGTGTGGCATTTCATTGTGTTTATGTGGTGGTAGACTCATTTTTCTTAAGACAGTGTTCTGGTTCATGTTACACACATTGATTTATGTGTTAGCTAACGATATTGTGTTGCTGTTGTCGCTGTTGTGACAGTAAGGCCCGTTTCTGACCAGGTGATGACAGGAGTCTCCATCACAAGTATCCTTGTAGCAGCATTTTCAGCTGGTTTGATGAGAACCCCCCCAACCTCTGGTTTGCTTCAGCTGTCCAGCCCCTTGTCAACACTCCAGTGTATGCACAATGAGTTTCTAGTTAAAATCATCTCATCTGTGTGCAGAAAGTTGTCTGGTTCAATGATATACATATCTCAATAGATAAACAGTGTCCATTAGTTCACCATTTACTTCACATGAGAAAAGCAGGACCCGCCTGGGCTGTTCCCAGGGCTGCTGGGAACTCCCTGCCTCCCCAGTCTCTGACATGCAGTTGATTATCTTGTTAACGTGTACTGGGACTGCCTGTGGAGTTCTTTTATCGATGCCTCAGACCTCTGGTGGAGCTGGGACTGCCCGGGGCGGGTTCCAGTAGCTATCAATCAATTATCTCATCTGTACAGAAACTAGCTGGGGAGTTCCCGGGACTGCCCAGGGAGTTCCTCTGGGTGACTCAGCATGCCCGCCCAGCATGTGCACGGGCACAGCCCTTGTCCCCAGCTGCATTACAATAACAGCTGCTGTGCAAATTCTGAGTGCACGTGCATGTACCCACCTGGTGCATGGAGTGTTGGGAGGACCAAGAGGTTTTGCAGAGGCCAGTTGATCCTCGGGCATTTCCTTCTGTGTCCTGCTCCCCTAACTAGTAAGCTGTGTTCTTTGGTAGGCACAGATGCCTTTTTTTTTTTTCATGCCAGGCTGCCATGTTTACAAGCTACTACAAAGTGCTTTTCCTGCCGTGGACAATCAAAACCACTTTGCTCACTGTTACCAGAACTACACTTCAACAAAGGTCTCTTTACTGGAGTGATTTTGCTACTTTCTTACCTGCTGCAACAGGTGTTGTTTGAGCCTTCTGTTTCTTCCAGAAGAAAGGGCAGCCTATTATTGAACTAATAGTGCTTACTGACTGAAAAATACATTCATTGCTGATGGAGAATATCTAAATCTCATGGATTTGGAACCTGGTTTGATATCAGGTAGTTGCTGACTATCATAAAGTGGCTTCCCCTAATATGTAAGGGGATGTAAATTTAAACTTCCATATAGTTAATCTCTTTTTATTTTTGCAAATGAAATGAAAAGTAGTGAGTAAGCCAGAGGTACAGTAAACAGATATGTCTGAAAGGTTAGTTTGAAAATTCAAGAAACAGTTAAAGTTGGTTACAGAGTGGGACAGGTTTCAACTGTGTCTGTTCATGAGCATGTAAGGCAAGATATGGTTCCATACTGTTTCCTTTTTCAGACCACTCTCTCCAAAGACCATCTCCAAGTAGCAGATTGAGGTGGTTGTGCTTCTTCTACTCTGTGACCTGTCCTACAGGGATGCTGAGAAGGCAAGTGTACACCACGTTGACATTGCAGCACATCAAACTTACTCATACAGAGCAAAACAAGAGGAAAAAATAAAAATACATATTTACTACTAGTGTTGTTCAAAGTCAGTATTTGCTGTATGAAATATGATATAAGAGCAGTGAAGTTGGGAGTGGTCTCATGGACCTTCTTGTCTAATGGACAAGAAGGTCTCCAAAGGTATTAGAGACCTCAGTAACTCTAGTTTGTTGGCAGAAATAGATCAGCTGGTCAGATTTATAGTATCCAACTATTTAAGACACAGTACACTGAAGAAGGTCTTTGAAAACTCTTATCACTGTGAGCTACATAAGAGGAGAAATATTTGCATTTACACTATTAGTACATACATACAGAAGTATGGTTGCATTTGGAAGAAATGAAAGCTGTGTGCATTGGAAATGGCTGTTTCTAGAAGAATGAGTGTAGGTGCATGGAAAATAACCCTGATACAGTGCCTGGAGAGCTGGCTAGGGGTCAGGACACCTGAGTTCACCCCTGGGGTGCCTTGCTGCCTTGGCCAGCTCATTTCCCCCTGCCTTGCTTTCACCAACAAAAATCAGGAAACAAATCCTTCATTTCCTCTGAGATTGATTCGTGAGAAAGACAATGAAAGCAGGGAAGTGTTATCATCTGTGGTTGGAATGCCACACACCTCGTGAACGCTTAACCCCCGCTTGTATTTTTAATTTAAATGCAGTTAGCTTATATCAGGGGTTTTCCCATGGTTTCTTTAGAGATGTGAGATAATGAGGTTTTTTTTTTCTCCCAAAATGCAACTCTTTAGAACAGTGTCTTGCTTGAAGTGCTGTGTAAAGAATAGTCTTGTTTATGAGGACGGTATAACATGTTAGATCACCTTTCATTGAACCATGTGCTTTATAATTATGTACAAAATTATGTCCTGTCTTTTCTTCAAGTGGAGCTTGAATAGCAGCATCCTTTGCTGTGGTCTAAATTGCAGAAAATCCTTATCTTAGTAATAACTTTCTTTGTGAATATACTTTTCCTGTCATAAGTTATACTTCAGCTGCTGCAGCAGTGTGCAAAGGAAGAAGAGTTTAAGCAAAAGCTGAAGTTGAGCCTGATCAGAGATTTGAGCTGTTTTCCACAATATGGGTTTGCAACTGACTTATTTGTGTATTGTTGGATGAATGACGAAGTGGGATAAAGCCCTCAGTGTCTCCTTCCCTTACCTTCCCTGGAGAGAGAGAGAATTGCCCAACTTAGATGCATATCATGTAAAAGCCTGTCTTTCTGGACTGGTGTGTGGAGTCATTCATTACTATTTTCACAGTGCTCAGGGAACAGACCTTTAAAACCTTTTATTTCCTAAGCTACTGTAGGACAGCACTGAGGTTGCTGTGTCTCAGAAGATTGTAGTGACTTTCTCATTTGCATTTCCAGCTCTGTCCCCATGTTGCTGAGATACATTTGTAATGGCCTTATCTAAATTCAGGAGTTTAGAAGGCAGCTATTACCTTATTCATTAAAAAGGGAAGAAACTAAAAGCAAAATCGGGTACTCTTTGATCAGTCAAAATTGCTTCCCTGAAGTGGTATTCAAACTGTATTTCTAAACATGAAAAATTTGGTGCAATGCAGAAATTTCTGGGGTTTTGAGAAAACCATTTTTTAAATAAACTTTGGAATTAATAAAATGTAGTTTCTTTTTGGGGATAGTTAATTTACAAACTGCTTGGGGCTTTCCATCCATGGGAAACCCTATACTAAAGCTCATTTTAGCACAGAGAGCTGTAGGACAAGTCTTACCTTCTTAGCTAGCTATCCCAAACATTGTCTAGAGGGCTGCTTTTCCTGCCTTAACTGCAAGGGCACTACTGCAGAGAGTGTACCAATCACACTAAAAAGTGTAAAATGATCATTTATGCCAAAATAATGACGTAACCTTCTGAGCAGTGTATAATCCTAATAAGATTAAGTTTTACCAAAGAAAAACATAGAATATATAACTCAATAAAATAATAATCTATTCTGAATAAACTGTATTATACATGTTTGCTTAATGGATTATATAAGTTTAATGAAATTACACTGTCTTATAAGCAGGATACAATAAGTAGTAATGGCAGCTTTTCTATAGACAATGTAAAAGAGCAAGGAAGAAGATGGGGATTATTAGAAAATGAGTTAAGTCAGAACAATTAAAAAGATAAAGATAAAAATAGAATAATAATTTCTTAAGTACTGCAGCAATGAGCATCATGCTTCTTTGATTGTATTAGCCAAGATCAAAGTAGGATATATGAACATCTAAGAAAAAGACAGACATGGTGTTGGAAAGGAATGACACAGCTGATATAGTTGCAAAAGATTTGAGAAAATGTAGTACTTTCTCAGCATCTGTTCAAATTTTTATTCATATTTCTTTAGTACATTGTCCATTCCATGTCTTCATTGGATATGTGGCAGTGGATTCCAGGCTGTTAGCACTTCTGAGCCAGATGGCATACACTCTGTCGTGCTGAGATCATGTTAGAAATGTCATCTATGCAACTCTGCTGAGATAGAGTAGCACTTTAAAATGAATTCCTCAGTAGTCCACTATGGATTTTTTTTTTTTTTTTGCCAGTGGTGTTGCACCCATGTAAAAAAAAATAAAGATGCTTCTGTTGCTCTCAAAGAATATAGCATTTCCAAATTTTTTTGCTAGTGTACCGAATTTCGGTTTAATTTGCTGTAGTAAGGAATACTTGTCCTTACAGAAGTACTTAAAGTATTACAAAAACTGCTTTAAAAACTATGCTAGCACAAATACATTATTTCTCCAAGAACTGTGCTGCATATTTTTTGAAATCTTTATGAGACAGTCAAGAATCATGCTAAAACTGAATGGTCTGAGTTAAGCTTTCCAGTAAGAGTAACAGAGTAAGGGATTTTCCTGGGTTAAGTGAAAGGAAGATGAAAAGATAAAGGAAGAGCCTGTTGAGTTGCTTTTTTGTCTGTCCAGATTAAAACAGATCTTGTATTCCAATAGACATAATTTTAAAAGGCATCTCTTGTCATGGAAACACAAGATCTTGTTATCTTACACAGCTTGGTCCCCATTCCACGCCTTCATAATAGGTGCTTAAGCACTAGGAGTTGAACAGTGTAGTACCTATAAAAACTAGACCCAAGAGTCAAACAGTTTTTTCTTTCATGCATATTCATTTCTCAGTAGACTTTGTTCTTTTGTATATCTATATAATCTCAGTGGTTTAAAACCCCATCCTTGGTTATATTTGGACAATGCTGGTGGGCTTCAAAGAAGGAGACCACAGGAGGTTATGTAGAATGTAAAGGATTATATTTAAAGGAGTTCCTGAACTTACATAATACAGTAAGGGATTAGGAATGTTTTATAAGCTGATTCATATCTCATGACTAAATCATGAAAATGAAGTTAAATTTCCTACTAAGGACTAGTCTTCATATGCAGCATGCTGGGTGCAAGAGCTGTCCCCCCACTGAAGGCTGCAAAGGGAGACATGAGTCATTAGCTTGGATGAGGGCAGTGCTGGGCATTTATAAGGCTGTCCCTTTATCCAGTTACTGAGATTCTAATGTCTCTTCTGATAGAAGTGTCATGTTTTACTCGTATAGTTTTTAGTTCTAATTTGTGTAAGTAAAAGAGAAACGAGGGATAGGAGAAATACTTACTTCAAGGTTCCTAACCAGTAAACAACTCAAAGTAAAATAGATGGCATTTGCGTTAACTATTCCTTTGGCTTACTCTGTTTTTGTTGCTTTGTCTGTTACTTTTCTTCTGTATATGATGTATTTGTTTTCTGAGGCTTGATGTATTTGTTTCCTATGATGTATGTAACAAATATGATATATTTGTTTTCTACTGGCTTTTGATGGGCCAGGGGCTCATCCTCTTCCGTGTTGAAGTGACCTATGATGTTGAAACCTGCTTAAGAAACAAAGCAACCTAAAACAACCACGACACTTGCAGCCGGTATGGAAAAAGATAGGATATAAGCTTGCCTATTTGCCTCAGCTTACTGTCAATGAATCTTCTGGGATGATGCTTCTTTTTTACTTCTGACCTTTGAAATACGAGTATTTTTCCCTATTCCTTGCACAGAAATAATGATTCTGAGTAGAATACAGTGCTTTTTCATGGTTCTTGCACCCTAATTAATTGTAGGCTTAGTGGTTAAATGTATTACACTGTATTTTAGTATTTAAAAGGCTGTTGGTTCTTGCATTTTTTCCTTTATTCCTCTCTTTTATTTGTCTGTAAACACAAAGATCTGCCTTTTTCTTATCTGAAGTCTGTAGCGTCTCTGATACAAAGATTACATGTTGTTATGTTGTCCAGCTTCTCCTTGCTATCATAACTGACAAAGATACAGCGAGAAGAGGAGAAGCGAGAAGAATAAAGCAGTGTGCCTGTGGGTAGTGATGGAATGGCAATGGGCAAGAACAATCAGTAGTTCCATACAATCAAGAACAGTAACATTTATTAAGCAGCGACAACCCATGACTTCATTTGAAGCATTTTCTCTTAAAAATACCTTCTTATTCTCCATCCCTCATCCTGGACTTCCTCTGTATATTGCAACAACAGATAACCGAGCTGTTGTTAAGGATGCAAGCCGTCCACAGGTGCCTGCAAACAGCCCAATACTCAACACCACTTGAAACAGTCATCTTAATTGCTGAAGCATAGTACATCTGTTACAGCAAGTGATGGTATTCAGAGGCTGGAGAAATTCAAGCTAAGGTGACAGTGAGCAATGATACTCCAAGGTTATAAATAATTTTCCGTTGTTTGAAGAGGAAAATCAGACCATGTTCTTTATATGACAGATTGTAAAATCTGAAATACAAGAGAAATTACAGCTTTCAGCAATTTGATTTTGCATGCTGGTAGAGCTAAACTTCCATCTTCTTGTGGAAATACAACATGTGTCTCAAGCCTGAGTGGTTTGATGGGTCAGGTTATGTCTGTCCCCCCACCTGAGAGCTGGTGGCCTGTCCCCAAGGGCGTGCCTGATGCCCTGAGGCTGGGACTGACCCTGTGCCACTGGCTGCCCTGCTCCTGGCTGGGGATGGGCCCTGACTGCCCTCCTGCCACTTCCTGCCCCCATGGATCAGTAAGGCTTCCCTGACACCCTTCTGTGAATTAGTCATCTTATCATGTGGGTTCTGTTTGGTTACTTAGTACTTTTTTGTTATTTCTTGTGGATTTTGTGAATGTTGCTCCCATGTTTTATTCTGGCAGTGCTATCTATTTGCCTGCCTAGACTGAAGCCTTATTTCATAGAGGGTCACATGAAGTAGGCTGTGTTAATCTCAAAAATGATAACTTTTTTTGAGGACAGTTATTTTTCATAATCACAGGTAGGTAGAGTAATAATTACCCTTGAATGGTATTAGTGCTTGCAGAGACTTTTCCAGTTCTGCCCTGAGTTCTAAGGAGTGCTTCTGATTATGAGAGTGAACTTGAAGGAGAATGAAATTCCAGATTCAGTGATTTAATGGGGGATTTTCTGCCTTGTTAAGACTAGTAGCAGAATTTTCATAATCTCAAGAGATCTTGTCCACACCATGGAGCTTCATGGCATGGGGGAGAAGGGAGTCTCCATGCCCTGGAAATAGATTTATGAGGAAATAGGTTTTCTGTTTGACTCTTAAGAAGTCAAATTAGGGGTAGTACAAGGAGGTCATTAGCTGCAGTCCTTGTGAAAAAACTGTCCTACTGAAGCAAGTTTTTATTTTCTTTTAGTAGGCAGACACATACAACTAGTTTATTCTATGTAGTTCAACACATCTCACTGTTTGAGAAGGTTTCTGTGCTGCTTGGTTTAATCTTATGTTTATGGTTGTTTTCTCTGCTCTGAGTTTTGTTTGCTGACATCCTTTACATGGCCATTGTTATTACTTGTCATTACATTATCACAGTTTAAAGGTACTGTAGTATCAACTCTAGTGGCAGTGGTCCCTTTAGGCTTCTAGGAGAAAAAGGATCAGCAGTAAGTATTTTATACCTGTTCAGTTATTTTCTTGGGATTGCATATTCTGCTCATAAGTTTCTGATTCTGTCTATACTATTTATCTATACAGTTACATGGTATAGGGAAGCTCTGTCTGCTTTCTGTCAAATTTGTCGTTTTATAAATCACTGTTTTCCTTCAAGCTCTAGTTAGAGGCAAAACTGGAAAGTATTTCTTCTGAAATGCTGTTCTTGCTTACATTTCCAAGGGGAAAAAAAAAGTCAGCTGTTTAACAGCTTGAGGATGTTTCATGTATAGATTTACCACCTGCAAATTTTCAAAATAATAAAAATAAATTTTCATAATAATTTTTTCTTTTGAAATCTGAGGTAACACCAGGGCACCTTGGAGAACATTGTTTAAAGGGAGTTTCTATTCCCTTGCTGTGCTTTTTTCATATCTGTTAGAAAGCATTCATACTGAGGAGCATGGGCTTAAAAACTTTGTTTCATACCAAAAGCCACCAGTAGCTGCATGCTGTGTTTTTCCTGTGCCAGACCCACAAAGGATGTAAATCATTACTGATTCTGTTTAATTAATGTTGCTGAGACTCATGCAGCTCTGGAGGTCCTAACTCAAATCCCAGGTGTTGATAGGTGTCAGAAGAGCTTTCATGTGCATTCTAGAAAGGAAAGGAAGCAGAATGAATGGAGTGAATGTATGTACATTATTTGTATGACTAAGCTGTAACTGTTCTGCCTTGAACACTGTACAAGTTTTTAATTGGCTCTGAATGTTCTCAGTAAAGATGTAATTTTCTCTTTCCTATATGGATTTTTATTTGTTAATGTTTTTGTAGAGTAGTCTGCTTCATACCTACCCTCTGAAATCTTTGGGTATTTCCCTTCAGGGGTTGTCACTCCTAATTGGGATTTCATTCCCAATGATATCATTACATTTTCTCTTGAAGCTCTGTGTTCATAAGAGGATAATAGGGAGGGAAGTTGCTCTGTTTGTGATTGATTAGTGGATGTACAATCTCAATTCCCTTGGAAAGTGGGTGTGTGATTGTTTGAGTCTGTGTTTCTTTGGAGAGGGACCATTTCAGGGAATTGTAGTTAGAGCTGCAAACAATCCATTAGTCACTCTTCCAAGCCCTGCCAGCATAATACGGTTCCCTGCAGTACATTATTGAGTGTTTTGTCCAATATCGGTTTGAGTGACTCAAGCCATGAGGCTTCCACCACTTCCTCTGAGAAACTATTTCATGGTCTGATGGAGCTAACTGTTAGGAAATATTTCCTGGTACTCAGCCTAAACTTTTTAACACCCAGATTGATCTCATTACTGTTAACTATACTTTTTTCCCATCTCCATCTTGTTTGGCATTCACACTCTTGAGTGAATAGTAGATGGTATCATATCTCCTCATAAGTCAAGCAAATGCATAATTAGTTCTTCTATTTCAGCTCTCCAAATAGGCCATCTGTTTGGTGGAAAACAGGGCTGAGTATGGGAAGATTTTTTATCTACTAAGTGCTTGTTTCAAACAAATAATATGAAAAAGTGGATTAGGAGTTCTTAGTAGCTCCAAGAATCCCCAACTTGCATTTAAAAGGCTTTTCAAAAATTATGTGGAAGATTGTAACTTTTCCAAGCAGTCATTTGAAATAGTAATACCTTTTTCTAGCGCAATATACAGCTCTAGCACTAGTAGTCTGTCACATCTCACGGCTTCAGGGAATGTTTTGTAATGTTGCTTCATCTATTTATCAAGCAAATTCTATGTAGCTACAGCCTGGAGAGGAGAAAGCAATGGCAACAGAATTGCAAGCAGATCCAAGGGCCATTTGAGTGTTTGTCATTCACAGCTTTACAGCCAGAATTTACAAGTGTTTGGGTCGCATAAAGATTGTTGAGGAAGGAAGCCTACTTTAATCTATACAATCACTACATATCTCTGGATTTCTTCCTGGTAGCCAACATCTGTTTGGTATTTCTCTCCATCCATCCTTCCTTCCTGCCTGCCTGTCTTGCCTTATTGTAGGGTAAATTCTGCAAAGGTGTATGCAGATAATAAATTGTATTTTGCAGCATCTGGGTATATGCTATTCTTATTTCTTACGGGTAGTCTTCTGCTTGGTCAGAGACTCCTAGTCAGTGGAACACTCAGTTTACAGTAAGACCTCTAAACTAGGACTCCATGCTTGCTTTAAAATACATGAAGTATGAATTCTAAGCATATATGTGTTGATGTTTTTTGACTAATCACTGTCTAATTTGGGAACCAAGCCCATGTTTTGTTAATTTTTTACCTGAGATTACCTGATGTGTGTGGGTTTGTGACCTGGGCTTCCAGTTTGGGGAGTAAACAAGCAGCATGCACTTCCTCTGAACTGTACTAGAAAGGATGTGTAAGTCCTCAGGCAAGAGCATTCCTGAGCTAATTTATTACAGTTTTACTAAGCCAATTAGGGAGAAAAACTCAGTGATCACATTAAGACTGAGTCAAGTTTGAACTAAATCAGTGGGTTCAGGTGATTAAACTAAAGATTTAATATCACAGATCATCTTATATTGCACACAAATACGTAAATGCAAAAAAGGAAAAGTTGAAAAAAAAATGACAGACTGCCATCAGGAAAAGAAAGTGAATAACTCCTTCAGCTTTCTCGTTCTATCATCACTACCTGAGATGAAGTAGAGATAGATTTGCTGACACCTGGGCCATGTGTTGTGTCTGTCAGGAAGTCTCAGGTACTTCCTTTGGTTTTTGGTGGAGTGTCTGGGGCAGGCAGAATCTCCCGAGACCTCCTGCCGCAAGGGAAGGAAACACTCCTTTCTGTTTCTTTCCCGTCTTCTCACAGGGAGCATTCCTCACTTTTCTGTCTCAGAGGCAATTGCTTTGGGGATGAGCTGTATGGAGTGACACAGGAAGGGGTGGCTTCAGTTCAGTCCCCAGCAGGTGACACACATCTGAGGTGAGGGTGGAAAGCCACCTCTGGAATGGTCCTTCCACTCACATGGATTCCCCCTACAGATGCACCTGCATGCAAGATGCATGCAAGACTTTGAAGCACATGTGGCTTTCATGTGAATAAACTCTACCTATATTTAAGAGACTGATGTATTCCCACTCCCCATGTCAATTCTGTGGCAATATTCCTCATGCATGCCTCTGTCTGACCTGCCCTCTGCTGAAGGGCTGGTCTTCTCTGTTCAAGAGAAGAAGAAATGGGAGAAGGAACACAGAAAGATAAGGATGTTTGTGTTCAAGAGTGTGTTTCCCTTCTGTGCAGGTTATCCAGGCTGTCTTTTTTGGGATTTGCGTCTTGACTGACCTGTCCAGTCTTCTCACTAGAGGAAACGACAGTCAAGAGCAAGAGAGGCAACTGAAAAAGCTCATTTCCCTCCGTGACTGGATGATGGCTGTTCTCGCTTTCCCTGTGGGAGTGGTAAGTATGGTGTTAATCTGTGCATTTGCAAACTGGGTGAACAGTGTTACTTACTGAATGTTTTCTTCCTGAAAGGTTTTCCCATTAATATATGAAAGACTATGCAGAAAGGGGAAAATGGGAGAGATGATTTTACTACTCTCTTGTTTTTCACAGGTGTAAGGGAACAGAATATACAGTGTGTTGCTGAAATAACTTTTGGTTCATTATAAAAAAAGCCCTGTTACAATAGGAGCTTGATTGTACAAGTAATTTTATATGTGTATTGTACCAGCAGCATCTTGAGATTCTATTTGGACTTTTTCTGCTCCACACGTCATCATCAGAAGTAGTGAAAGTGCTGACTGTGGCATGTTTTACACCATAATGACCTGAGGGAATCTGAGCTGTAAGACATTTTGACATGGGCAAGAAGAGAAGCAAAAGTCCAGATTGCTCCTTGCTAATTCCACACGGGATGCAGAGCATGCAGAATAATTGAGGTAGAAAAAAAGAGTTTTTGTTAGTAATGTTAAAAAGGACACAGAAGGTATGCGAAAATGTGGGATTGACATGTCTTCTTTCAAAAGAAAAATATTCTTTGGATCAGATCTTGCTCCACTGGGACATTGCACATCACTTTCAATGGCAAGAGGTATTCAATGTCTTTACATAGCTAATAAAGCTGCTAAAAATCCAAAATGTTATGAGCTTTTACATGGAAGTGTCATCTATGTCAGTCTAGTTCCAAGCTTAGGCTGCAATGCAAAAATGTGTGAACATTTCGTTAAAATTACTTCTTTTATTGTAATTCAGGATCAAACTTCAATTCTCTTTTTCTTATTTCATTGTACAGTAGTTCAAAATAAATTCACTAGTAGCAGATTTTTTTTCATGGACTATTAGAAAGCTGTATGAGGTCTTTAAAGCTGTACTTTCACAACAGCTGATCACTTTCTGTCAGTTAACAGCAGCTAACGTATCAATCTATCACTTATAATTTCATATATTCAGCGATGCTTCATTAGAATTTCATTTCACCATTTATGTGGAATTTCACAATACATGGAGAAATACAGAATGCTTTTGCAAAGTTACAAAAGGCAGAGCATTTGTGAAACACTGCAGGTCCTTCTTTAATAAAAACCCAGCTGGTAGCCTTCCCTTATTATACTTGCTGGGCTGCCTTTTGGGAGCTGCCACAATTCATGTTGGGGTAGCAGACTGCAGTTTTCCAGCAATGGTAGAGGAGACTGGATCAGGTAATACAGCTAGTAAAAAATCTGTTCACAAACACACAAGTTCACAAATATGCATTTTATGGGTGCAGAGATTTATGTTGCACCTGTGTTTTTAAGGGAGATGGGGAGTTAGAAGTAGTTGTGATTATGAGTAGCAACAGATGCTTTTCCTACTGTGTTGATAGTAGAAGTGAAAAAGGAGAACAACTTTGTCTGTGTTTAAATATTTTAAGTGCCTTTTTCACTCTAGAAGTGTACTCCTTCAGATGCATCAAAGCACACCCTCCTTGGGTCTCTCACACCTCTCAGGATTCAGGGTTTCTTTCCTGTCACTATTTTAGCTCCATACTGTTGTCCGTGTGCTTCTCCACTCCTGCAATGCTCCTGACCTTGAAACTTCTTGAGATCTTGGAGAATTTCAGCTTCACTTTGTCTTGGCAATTCTGAGGATTTCTTTTCAGGTGATGTTTCTCAGTACACAAAGACTCCCAGTTAACGGCTGCCTGCACTGCAGGTGTTGTTACAACATTGACAAATTAGCAATTCCCAGGAGATGTGTCACATACCTGGAGATAGCTGCTTTCCCAAGGGTTTCATATAAGAAAAACTTGTGTCTTAAACAAACATAGTACAGGATGGCTACGCTCATTGTACAGATATGCTCCAATTCCAAGTGTGACCTTTGTGTGGCGAGGGGGAACAATTGTTTACCACTTTACCTCTTACTAAAAAATCCTGAAAAGGTTGGTTTTGTTGTCATTTCTTCTCCTGGCTGCTGAGAGACAAACAGCAGCACCTCATAACTTTACACTGGTCTCAGCTCTTTCCTGAAACCTGATCCTCATCAGCAGCAGAGATCTCACCACACTGCAGCTGTCACTTGCCAAAGCCTGGCCAGTGCCTGAGACTGCTAGGCACTGCAGGCTCTGCTTTGGTGGGATTACAGATAGGAAGAGTGCAGGGCCCAAAAGTAGCAAACAACTAAAGCAGATGTTGTCGTCCAAAGAGCTATTTATGTGGAAGAAAATAGTGAAATTTTGCTATGATGGAGGTTCTCATTAGAAGGAAGTTATTAAGCATTGGAGTGTCTGCAGAAAAAAAGTTAAAAGTTCCCTTGTTTCTCATATTCTTTTAACAGCTTCCTCACTCCAGAAAAAAAAAAGAAAAATGAAAAAGAAAATAATTGTAAATGCAAACTTTCTTTCCTTGAGACTCACCCACCTAGTTCTCCATGGAGCTTCTCAGTGGTTTCCAGTAGTGACACAAGGGAACCTTCACACATAAAAATTGGGCAGATGTGAATAAAATCTTTGTTGGGTTTCTAATGTAACAGTAGTGGTCATGCTTAAGTACTTGTCAGTTACCTTAACATCTAAATTATTTTTATTGCTCAGTGTTTTACACAGGGCATGTTTAGGCAATAATGCAAATACTAGGGGAGCATTTTAAAGCCTAATAACTGCAGCTTTTCAAGAGCAATTCACCACTTTTTTTTCCTGTATTTCCTGCTTACTGGAGCCCTTGAGATGACTTGTTCTGAAAAACAGATGAGAAAAGGGGTATCCACTCCCAAGTTAAACAGTGATGTGAGAGAAAAAAAACGTAACCAAGTTCTTAATTTTTAAGACTTCCTGAGAAACTAAACATACAAACCATCTGGGAAGTCTGACCACCAGCTTCTTCCCACCTTTCAAAAGGAGGGAAAGAAAAGCCCAAGGGAAAATAATCTCCTTTTGTGGCTTCACAACAAATCAAATCTTGTAAACAAATCAAATCCTGAAAAATCTGTGCAGCAAATCACAGCTCTCCACTGTTGTGATATGCATTGTGTGTCTTCAGGGACTCTGATAAAATTGAATTGCCAACCTATATTTCACAAGAGAGTTAAGAAATAAACATGAACATCTTCTAAGGACATAATGGCTACTATTTACCTATTGTTGCTTTTTTTTAACATGACTTTTCAGAGAATCAAATCAGAAATCAACAGATTAATTTTCTGTGCAATAAAGCCTTACACCACAAAAAGTCTATGGGCAACACTTTCTAGCCCTTTTTTAGTTCCTTATAAGCCTGCAATACTATTCAAAGGCCTAAGAGACTGGGAAGCATCCACTGAAGAAAATTGCTTGCATAGGCATTTTAGAAGTTCATTACCAATTTTAGCCCTTTTTTAGTTCCTTATAAGCCTGCAATACTATTCAAAGGCCTAAGAGACTAGGAAGCATCCACTGAAGAAAATTGTTTGCATAGGCATTTTAGAAGTTCATTACCAATTTTCATCTATAATTACTTGGACTTGCCATCCCTTTATCTGTGTAAAGGAGATATATATTGAGAGTAATTTACACTGCTAGAGTGATGTGAGACATGCTTAAAAGTCTGACATTACACCAGTGGTTTAGCTTATCCCTACTTTTTTTCTATTTGTTTGATATAAATAATTAAGTTGCCATTAATTAGTGTTTTGGTTTTATCAATATGTTTATTGTAATTTATACTGAACAAAATGAAGAAGAGATAAATCAGGCATTTCTGGTTGTTTAAGACAGTGTTTATTAAAAATAGGAGGAATAAAAATTGAACTTGTTACAAATCAAAAGAGAGATTGCAGCCTAGAAAATCACAAATTCTACCACAGACATTTTATATCATGTAGCATTAACATCTATGTTTGAATCTGAGTCTAAACTGACCAGAATTACCTCTTTTTTTCTGTTATACTTTTATGGGTTTAAAAACCTGTAATACAAAGGAGAGAAAGTCAGGCATGCTTTATTATTTCATGTTTCTCTGTATAGTAGAGTCAAGGGAAAACTAATCAGCCTTCTGTAGATCATCAATTATGCTGATCTGTAGTCTTATGCCAAGAAAAGATGTGTAGGCATTTGCTGCAGTTTCCTAGTTACCTTGTTACTTGACCAGACTATAGCATAATTATATTTCCATAACTGACTCAACCATGCAAAAATCTCTCTTCTAGATTTTACCCGCATCTGTTTTGGCAAGATGACTGGTGATGGGATAGTTAGCAAGTAGTGGTGCAATTGCCCCCTGAAGTCTATTCTCGGGGAGGGGTTTTCCCTGGGCTTTTTCCCCCACTCCTTGTGATTCCTGTCACTGGCACTTTTCAAATTCCTTTGGTGTATTGTGCTAGCTCTCGATCCCACCTAAAGACAGTACCATGCCAAGTTGTACCTACTGTGGTCTGCCTTTAACACCACTTTTCTTTTAGATGTAATACTTCTGTCAAAGAATTTCACAAACAACATTTATACTCACAGTTAACCACAAGTGTCTTGGGAGATAGGCAGAAATCTTACCTTTAATTGTACTTATAACAAATTGTGTCAGGGTCACAAGGGCTGGGGTTTTTTTTCCTTTGTCATTAGCCATCCAGGAAATGACTGAACTGTGCAGCCCAGCCAAAACCAAAAACACATAGCGTAGGAAAATAAAGTTCCACTGGGTTCATTCTTCGTTTGCATAACATTTCTTGGTTGGAGTCATGTAAAAGTGTGAATTGTACAATTCTTTTTGTTGGCTTTACTTTCTTAGTTTCTCTTTGCTTCCATTTGTAGTGTTTTGACAGAGCCACTTGATTTCTCTTTTGAACAGCTATCCATATCCCAACTTGTCCTTTAAAACTTTTCCTTTGACAGGGCCACATGCTATGCTCATGTCCTCTGAAGCTTCAGAGACAGAGGACAAACACTCAAGGAATACCTCCTTAAGTGGGAAGACAGCAGTTTGTTTTCAGCCTTATTTTTTTTCTGCTGCTCTGTATTTGTTCAGCAGTCTTTCAGATGCCTGTAATAAGTGAGCTATTCCATATTTCCAGGTTCCAAGGTCTTCTGGCAAATCTGAAGTTTCTATTGGTCTGTAATGACTGGACCCTAGATAGATAATCATTACAGACAGATAGAATCATTAGATTCTAGATAGGATAAGCCGCAAATGAGGGACTTTTCTGTTCTATACGTTGCTTAATTTTATGTTTAAAAATACTATTTTAAAAATAGTATTACTATTAGTAAAATAGTATTACTATTTTAAAATACTATTTTAAAAACAATACCCCAGTACTATTTTTGCAAATCTGTCAATCTTAGGAGGCTCCTGTGCAAAGAAATGTAAAAAACAATTTCTGGTGCTTGTTTTCTTCTTTGAATTCAAAGCCTTGAATATGTCTGCAGAGGAAATGGAAGGGTAATATTTGTGCCATTTCACCTTAGGAACAAAGGAAAATAAAGTATTGGGCTCTCTGAAATTTTTGTTTCATATGAGCAACCTGTTCAGCCTGGCATGTGAGTATAGTACAATGTCTGTCTCCATAGGAGTGATGAATTATGCCACAAGGAGGGCAACATGAGCACAAGAGCTGGAGTTCTTTCTGAGGCTTGCATCAGTGTGAGAGACTGGAGAAAATGAGTACTGGCTCAGAACAACTAAAGGAAGGGAGGAAGAGGGGCAGGGCAAGTCCGGCATAGGTGGGATGATACCACACCCCCTAGAGCCTCTAATCCAGACCCAGACTGGCTATTAGCCACTGGCACACACAGGTATAAAGATTGCTGGTATAATAAAGAGAAATGGGGAGAAATTCTGAAAAGTGCAAGATCCAAAATGGTATCAGTTGGATGGATAGCAGCCCATCAGAAAGGGGATCATCCAGCCCACATCTTAAATGACCAGGTAGACTCTGTCACTCAGTTGGCTGTCTTAGCTGAGGAAAAGGAAGCAGAATAAGAGAAATGGAGATATTTCTTGGAATGGCTGCATATGAAGCATGGCCACTCTGGGATGAAAGACCTGTTAAGAGAGGTGGTAAGTAGAGGATGGCCTGTCGCCCGAAGGGCTTGTGAAACAGTCTTTTCTGTCTGCAGCCAGTGCTGCACCCAGACTGGAGAAACACCCCCTGCACATTTCCCCCCTGCACTTAAGGATGGGAAAGGAGTTGAGGGAAATTTGTCAGGTAGCCTGCATTGGTCCTTTTAACAAATCAGGAGCAAAATAATACGTGCTGATAGGCATTCAAGTAGTGTCAAGTTAGGTGCAGGCTAATGCAGTGGCATGGTCTACAGGGGAAAGTACTGTGAAAGAATTAAAATTATGATTCAGTTTCCTTCCTAAACCAAAATCAATGCAATCAGATAATGGCAGTCATTTCACAGCAGGAATAGTCCAGGATCAGGTGAAAACTGAAGGGGTACTGTGAGTGTTCCATGCCCCCTACACCATATCCACAAGCCAGTGGGATAATAGAAAGGACAAATGGTCTCCTAAAATGGTTTTTGAGACCTCAGTATCCAAAGGTGCCTGATCAACTGTGGGACACTGTGACCCAAGTCAGTGACCCTTGGAGAGTAAGTGGATGTCCATGACTTGCAGCATTTTGGTCCCACGACACCCACCATGCCTTCCAGAAACAAAAGGACTTAGGATCTCTGGAACCCCATACATTTTCCTGGTCAGCCAGTACTAGTAGGCTTCCCAGCTATCGGGGAAGTCCTGCTGGTCTTAAAGACCCCACTCAACATGCATGCATGGGTGACCAAAGATGCCCATGGCAGAGAACACAAAATTAACAGCAGGTGGATAGTTCCTGCTTTTTAAAATTGGTCCAAGTAGGACTGAGTTTTCTTTTGTCTCTCCTTCTACAAGCATTCCATGCAAAGATGTGGCTGTGAGAAGATCAAGCGGCAGCAGGACTGAAGATTTACACAGTTCTTTGCTGCAGTGACTGTTTGTACATGTTTTTATCTTAATATGTTTTGTGATATTTATATTTGTATCTGTTTTGCCTCGGTAGTTTTGCAGTATGTGTATAAATGCCACAAGCATTGTTTTGGGCTGTTTGTGTCTTCTCTCTGGTTGCCACAGCGGGTGGAAAAGATTCCTTCCTGAATTTAGCTTGGAAGCTCAGACAGGATTTCATATGATTATGAAATCAGATTTGTATACCCCTTCCTACCTCCTCAGAACAAGGTATAAAATTACTTTGAACTGAGAAAGAAGTGTAGTTTGATGCCAGAGGAACCACATGTAGTAATGGGAAGCGATGTACAAAGCGTGATCGTACAGAGAAGGGGGTTGACGGAGACTGAGGCGGCAGCTGGAAAGTTTTCTCCAGCTGTAAGCAAAGAAGTCCTAAGTGGTCAAGATGTCAGAAGAAAGGATTTCGGATTTGGAAACAGTGAAGGATTTAGTAAGTTAGGAAGGTATTTGATTTGAACCCAGGATCCTGTCTAGAAAAATATGCCAAATAGATAGAAATGGCTCGAGTGTTTGTTATACCTTTAACCCCCCTGAGGCAACCAGACTAAGAACTTTCACTTGATGTAACTTTCCCATGGTGCACCTTGATATTCCCCCTTATCCTGGCATTTGGATCTCTAGCATTTTAATAAGATAATTGACTGTAATATGGACTCTGGGGACCCCCCCTGAAATCACATTGGTGGAAGGGACAAGGGTGGTAATACAGGAAATGCGTTCAGGTTACTGTGATACCTGGAGTTGTAAAATTATCAGCTCCAAAATGTAAGGCAGCCTAACTGTTGAAAATTTGCCTTATCCTTAAGTTTTCTATTTTTTGGTGATGTGTGCAATCACATTGCAATAGAGAATCTTAAATTGGACTCATTAGGCCATTTTGGACCTCAACTTAGAAGTCCAGCAAGTATCAAAAAATATTTTATAAAATTGTCTAATCCTCAATAAATTGTTACAAAATGGGTGACGAATATGTGAAATGCTGAACCTCACCTATAGGAAAATGCTGTTTTAAGCAGCACAAGAAAAATTAAAGAAAATTGCCAACCAGTCTGCTGAGCTCTTCCAGTCACTGCAGCCGAAATACTGGTTTCATGAACTCTTCCCCCCAGATCCTGGTTTGCATCTTTCTTGCCATCTCTGGAACTGACAGGGTGAGGGATGATGGCTTGCATAGGTGGAATCCCTATACTGACTGGACTTCTGTTTTTGATTATTGAAGTAGCAGTTGTCCGCTGTATGATTTCTTGTACACTTTCCTCTTTTTCCTCTCCTTTTTTTTTCTCCCTCTCTCTGCTAGGTTAGGATTCCACTACAGCTGCCATGGAAGAAGAAGATCCTGTTTCCCATTGTTCTGGTCTCAGTCATTGTTTTGAGCCTTGGGGTCGTGTACTTAAAACAACCAAAGGAACAGGGGCAGGGTGTGTCCTGTATAGGTGGAATGGTGCACTGCTCCACCCCTACCACCCTGAAGCCTCTAGTCCAGCCCCAGAATGGCTGTTAGCCACTGGGACAGCAAAAGCCCCACCAAAGGGGGAATGCCCTGAGAGATCAGGGCAAATAAAAGCAGTTGCATAGGCAGATGTGGTTACAGCCCAGTGTTAGAATTTCACAGTAGAGATCACACTGGAATTCAAGCAATGATTTTTAATCTTTCTCTCTTCCTCCCCCGATTTCTTCTTCTCAGAATCTGGGTAACCTAAGAGTTGGATGGTTTGGAGTTCACTAAGCCAGTGCCTTGTGAAATGCTTGATTTTGATTGAATGTTACTTTAAAATTTGCCTAGTACCCTTATTTTCTAATGTTTGCAAATGAAAGTTCGTTGTTTAACTTCCTGAGAATGTTGTCTCATTTCTCCTGTGTGCTGCATTGAGTATTAAAAAAGCATAAGAAACTCATGCTGCAGGTCCAGGACTTCACAACAGGCAGTGTAAAGAAGCAGCTCAGTTGTGTCATGGCCTGGCACTACATGGTCATGTGGGATCTTAGCAAAGCACAGCCCAAATAAAATCTCTGCCAGTAGCAAAATGTAAGCATAGTAGAGGGGACTTAAAAGTACCAGACCAACAGTTGCTCATTAATCAAAGTAAACAAATTCAGAAGCAGCCAAAGTAACTATGTTGCAATCCCTCATTATAATTCCTTTTGTCAAAATAGTTAATTTTTATAGTTCATTTTATCCAAATGAACTGATTGTAAAGAAGAGTAAGCTGAATCATTCAGACACTGGAAGGAATCTTCCCCAGGGTGTTAAGTCTCATACCAGGTCATCCTCTGGGACAGGTTAGTTCTGTAATGCGTTTGGTTTTGCGCACTTCCTTTACCTTATGTCTGCCTTGTGATAGTGCTTTGCTAAGCAGCATTTGCCGTCTGTAGCTCCAGATGGTTGCAACCAGCTAGGCTGATCCTGTTCCATCCATTGGCTGACTTTGGTTAACGGACAGATGGCATGTCCCCTCTTTTCTTGTCTTTACCTCCTTGACAAAGTCTATTGTTTTATTCTGCTCTACACAAAAATCACAGGTCAAAACACGCTAGCTCTGTTCTATTCAATGTAATAAAGTTCAACCTAATCAAGGTTGATTTTTCTTATTTTGAGACTTCCTTGGAAAAAAAACCATTATCAATCTTGGTCTTCATATGCCTGAGAAGATGTTTTTATGCCCCAGTTGATCTTAGCAGGTTCTCAGAGACCCACTGTGATAATACATGACTTCTAGGAAGCCTATAGAGAAGAGGATACTTTGCTTCCATTTTTCCTGCTGTTCAGCTATTCATGTCTTGGCACTTGCGTGTCAGCAGGTGCATAAAGAGCTGCGCTGTGCCAATGCCAAGACTGACCCAGAAGAGAAATTTCTTGTGGGGTGCTTTACACTTGAAATAGTTTTCAGGCTGTCCATCATAACCTATTTTTTTTCCGGGCCTCTGTGCACTAGTCAAATAGTCCAAGCATATTCTGAGCAGGCACCGATAGCTGTCGTAACAGATGAACAACTGTGCTGGAAACCAAGAAACTATGTACTGTATGCACACTGAGGGAACAGTGTACTGGTTCAGGTCGTTCACATAACTGGCTGGCCAAAGTCTACGTGTCTGTGGTTAGAACAAGGTGCCATTGATTAACTGCAAACCTCAATTTTAACTTTCTAAAGTCAGAAGCTAATGAAATAACTTAGGCCTACACTATTGTACACGCTAGTAATTTGCAGGATGTGCTGTGCTCACCCCATATTTCTTTGACTGATCCTATGAATGATCTGTAAGATCATGAGCCACATCAGTTTGGATGTAACTGAATACTTCCCTTCTATCTCAGTGAAAATTCTATCTTTTGGCTCTCAATCTTTGAACTTGGATTTAGCATTACTGTTTAGAGAGCCCCTGTAAATGGTCATTGAAAAGCTCCTGGCCCAGGTATTGGGTTTTACTGCTGTGAACAATAAGCCTTTTTTATTACTAGAAAACTATGACTCAAATTCAAGGTAAGAAAGCAGTGGTGTTTTAATTAGAAAAATACTTGCCACAGCTAAGGTAAGCTAAAACTATTATTTCTGTACATTTTTGTAGGTTTGTATTATCTTTGCCTTTCAGACATCAGGATAATTGAAAAGAATATGAGAACACTTTAGCAAAAATTTAGCCTCCTGTAAACTTAATCTGATCCATTTGTCCTATCCTCAGTCTACAGAAAATAATGGTCATTTTCTGAGCCCTTAGTAAATAGTCTCTGAGAAGAACCAGGCCAAATTTCATATTGACAAATGAGCAGGATACTAGACCTCTTCTCTGTGGACCCCAATCCGTGAATTGTGTGCAGAGTCATCAAAGGTTCTTCGGTTTTTTTTTTTAAAGCTGACTTGATGGCTGACACAGAAAAGTGCAATTATGAATTTACAGGCTTCTGTTCAGGAGTGAATGTTTCGTATTGATATGTTGTATGAATTCCAAGTGATATTTTAGCTGATTTTCCATTTGTTTTCTATCCTGTTAGTGGAGAAACATTATTTATGTGCCACATCTGCTACTAAAGTCTAATATTCACTTGTAATTTGGCCACAGGCATGTAAGTCAAAAAATGAGATTCTTTTTTCCTGGCTAAAAGTTAAGGAAAGAAAAAAAAGAAGAAAAGAAGAAAACCTCAGTGAATGCAAAGAGTAATCCAGATTCAAACTGTTGATTGTAACAGTATTTGGTCAAAGATCAATAATGCCCATGTCTATCTCTAAATCCTTTGCTAAGTGACCCATTTTGCTATCTAAAGAATGCAAGTAATTTTTCAGAAGCATATATTTAGAAGTGTCTTGTCTTTTTTTTTTTCTCCTTAGTTTGTTGTGACGATGTTTTGGAGCATCTATATCTATGACAGGGAACTGGTTTACCCAAAACTGCTTGATAATTTTATACCAGCCTGGCTAAATCATGGAATGGTGAGTAAAGTGATGTAAACACTTCCTTGCATAAACAAAAGTGTAAGACACTGATTTCTCCGTGCATGATTCTGCATACTCTTGGTGCTAATCCCCTCAGAAGTAATTAAGAAATGTGATTTGCAAGGAAGAGTAACATCTTTCCTTCCTTGTCTCCTGGAGTCATATTTGAATCCTTATTAGGTTGAAACTGGAGATTTGAACTTACATGCCCTACATCCGAGGCTTGTTGTGGGGGTCAGGTCTTTCCTGTATAAGGTGACTTTACCAGAGAAATGTCGCCGTGGTCATGAGGAAAAGACTGTTCCATAAAACAGAGGTTCTGAATTTGACAAATCTTGCTCTAAAATGACAGAAACACTTAATTGAATGTTTCTTTACCAGTCTACCAAAGAATAATTCATGATGGAAACCTTTTGGTTTAAAATGCTTTTTCAAAAAATCTCAATTTTTTGGACTTGGGTGTTTTTAGAAAGATAACTCAAGCATACCAAACTTACGTATCAGGGCCTATATCTGAATATTTTTAATAATGTGGAATTATATGTATCAGTGCAAAGCTTTAAAATTGTTGCATTGGTATTCATAAAGGTAGTTTCTTGAGAAGAAATCTGACCTTTTAATCCCTCTCTGCTATGTGAAGTCAGACATCCTTTCTCTCAACTATGTATTTAAATGCCAAGGGAAAGTTAAGGCCACAATTTGCCATCAGGTACTTTCCACTCTTGATGCAGCATTTGGAGCTGAAGAGTGTCACGTTTGCTTCTCTTGTTGCATCTGTGCAAAATGTTTCCTTATTACTTTGTTTTCCTCATCAAGATGTGGCAAACCATTTGGCACTGCTGTTCATCACTAGACGACAGCAGAGTTCATCCTTCCAGGTGTGTGCGCTTTATCACCACAGTAGATCAAGATTTGCCCACCATTGCTGCGCTTGATAAATGGGTTCGTTGTGGAGGGGGGCAGATGACATTGCTGTTTATTTGTTCCCCAGATTTTGTGTCAAAGGAGCGATATGAGAGTTGCTACCGACAAAAGGAGCACCAGCTTCTGCTAGATACTGTACTGTTTTATGATGTTTTGAAAGGAACAGCATGATATTATGTGTGTCTAGAGCTGAGAAAAGAGTCTGACTCCTGCTATATTTGTTCAGGCTGTCGTCCCTTAAACTTTGAGGTTATGAACTGAAAACTTGCAAACAGTGCTAAACCATGCACTTCTTGATTTTTTCCCCACAACAGATCAGTCCCAGCTCTGATGACATTTCTTTCAGGTGACATTCCATATACTGAAAGTGTCTAACCCATAACATTTTTCATGAATGTACATTGTGAAGCAGTTGGCAGCAAAAGGCCATAGGTATTCAGGAAGTCTTCTCTGTGCCATAACTAAAAGGCAACTCAAGCTCATGTTGCTTTGTAGAAATGTATATTTAGTGAAATATGTGAAGAGGTCTTTCGTTTGAGGTTTTTAGACATCGTAGAGTTCGCTGAAATGTATTGTGTCCAACTATTTTAGACTTTTTTTTTTCAACTTGAAATATTCTAGAAAGTTTTTTTGAAAGACTTTTGTAAAGGAATTGGTTTCTGTGTCAGTCTCCATTCATCCAAGTGTTCTTCAGTTAGATCACAAGGGAAGCTTATGGCTGTGGGCCTTTTCACCACATTTAGTACATTCTTTCTGATGTTTTATCCATCATTGTATCCTCACCAGCTTTCATGCTAATTAATTCTTATGCATTGCTCATCATGAAAGGCTTATTAAACTACCTTGAGAATGCTTGCACCCCACTTAGTAGTAGTTAAAATTTTGACATGGCAAATTTTTGAGAATATGATAGAGGCCCACTTAGTGAAAGGGTAGGACCTCTGGGAATAATTTAGAAAAGTCAGGATCCCTGGCTATTGCTTTATATTGAAATAAACATTTATTCCCATGTATTCCTGCACATTTTGACAGCAGTTGTGCACATGAAGTGATAACTATTCTGAAAGCAAGAGTGGCCATGCTGGAGCCCAACCTTGCACAACAAAACTCACACAAGAGACTCTCATCTGTCAGTGAGAGGTGGGTTGTTCAGCTTCTGTCACATTGCTGATTAATCCCACTTTTGTGTGAGCTTCCCACAAAGTATCTGGTACAGCTCCTAAAGATCTGAGGTCAAACGTTACTTAACCTGTGAACACTATCCAGAATTATTTCATAGCAATTTCCCCAAAATATTTCTTTAGCACAAAAAAAAAAAAACCAAAACTGCACAATTAAAAAGCCTTCTACTGTATTATGATCAGCTGTAACTACTTGCTCAAGTGTCAACATCAACCTGTAAAATCCATACATAGAAAAGGAGTGAAAAGTCATGAAATCTGGGTGCAATAACAGCAATCATATTTCCATTTAGTAATATGGACATGTATTAAAATATTTGAGAGTATTCCTACTTTAGAAGCATTTTTAGGTGACTGTCTTGAAGGCTCTGTGAAGAAATTGTTTGAAAAGCTCATCCAATTTAGTGTCTTAGCTCAGGAAGAAGTGGTTTGGGCTGCAGTGCCTGCTGCTTTTTAAGCTGGTAGTAATTAATTCTCCTTCTCCTTTTTCTTTTTCTCCTTTCCCATCCCTTTTTTGCAGTTACAACATTGTCCATATCTAAACCCCTATTTTCTTTAACACACTGTAATGTCTTGTTAATACTCAGAGATACCAGTCCTTCATAGCAACACTTTTTCAATGTTAAAAAAAATTAGAATTATAGAAAAACTTCCTTTCTAGAAATGGGAAACATGAGGGAAATGAACCTTGGAAATATGCAGTTCCATTACCAATTCAATGTTAATATTTTTTATAAATTTTCATAGAAAAAGAGGAGAGGCTTATTGCTGTGCAGAACCTATTCAGCATAAAATTGCATATAGTTTCAAGAACATCTTTCTATTACCTATGTATATATTTGTATATCTATTTTTATATATATATATATATATATACAATATATACACAACCCCACACCCTGTATTAGTTAAAAATATAATTCCTGTATTTGGGAAAATCTGTGTATAAAGTGGTGCCTTATGGTACCAGATAGATAGTACCTCATATGTGCAGATTCATACACTTGTGAAAGGTATCACTAACAGAGTTGTACTGTGCCATAAAACTGATGTATTGCATCATCTCAGTCAGTTCATTAATCCATAACCAATGGTATCCCTATGACTTGATAAATGACCATGGAAATCAATATCAGGGTTGCTGGCGATTTGACCAACACAAGGATTTAATTTCTGTTTATTATCTGAAGGAGCACATTTGAGTAGCTGAAGCTGAGCTTCTGTCCACAGATATAACTACCTGTCTAAAGAGAGTTGTTGGAGAGGAGAGCTGTGTCTCAGCCTTGGTCTGTCTCTGAACTGTCAATTGCACTTCCTGGATTTATTAGTTATGCAGATGAATTCATCTTTGTGGGCTACAGTTTCAGTTGCCAAATTGCTGAACTCTTTCATCAAAGATGTCATGTGTTTTCTGGAGACTGTCCTGCAGTTTGGAGCCATATCAGTTCATAATTACAAATATATGCATATTTTTCATGGGAAATACTTTTTTACATTCTCTGATGGTTGGCTATCTGATCTTTATCAGTATGAGGAATTTTTAATTGAAGACTAACCTTTAGTGTGTAAAATGGATGTGTCATAGTAGTAGGATTTTTATCAGCTCATTCCTTGCAACTTTTTGTGCTGGGGCTGGCCAGGTTGATGCATGGATAATTTTTCCAGAAATTATATTCTCTTCAATATTAGCCCAGGCTGTAAAACTAGAGGTTGCCCATATTCTAACCAATGCCCACGTAAACAGATATGTAGACTGAATTAATTTACGCTTGAGCATTGCTGATTTTGAGCCAGGTTACATGGCAGGACTGCCTGCAGTATCTGTCCAAGTTAGCATACCATTTCAGCAAAAGTCCTTCTTTGGTTTTTGCAGACACTGTCTCAAATTTGTTTTAAAAATGTGAATCATCTTTTGTTTGTGGGAAGGAAAGCAAAATACAGAGATAGAAATTACTTACTGAGGAGCTGAAATGCTCTGGAGGTCGGAAACAAAGTAATGTCTTCATATGAAGACCCTAGAGGAGAGGTCAGGAAAGGGGAAAGAGAAATATGCTGTGCATCTGTGGAGTTGGAAAAATGATTATTGTCTGAGTTCTGTGCCACTGCAGTCTATATAAGCTCTTCCAGTTTTGTACTCTGTTATTTTTAAAGCTGCTTTCGGGAAATGGGAAACAAAGGCATTTCTAGAAAGACTTACCCTCTGTTCTAGTATTCAAAAGAATGCACAAAAACTGGGACAAATAGCAGTTAAAGGAAGAAGAAAGAAGAGGAAGGAGCCTGTCCACGAGGTATATCTCCATCTATTTCACAAGTTGTCTCTCTTTTCTTATCGCTGACTACTCAGCTGAAAAGTTGAACCCACCGGAGAGTGGTACAATGTCACACCAATGACCTCTCCAATTGTTTGTCCTAGCAGCCTTGTCCAAGGCCTGGTGGCCATGGCTTGTGTGTCTTTTTGTTTTAATGGTGGAAAGGACATAATCCTGTTGGAATGAGTCTGGAGGAGGGCCACAAGGGTGATTAGAGGGTTGTAACATCTCTTCTATGGGGAAAGGATGAGAGAGTTGACATTGTTCAGCCTGGAGAAGTGATGGCTCCAGAGTGACTTTTTTCCAATCTTTCAGTACCTGAAGTGGTCCTTCAAGATAGCTGGAGGGGCTTTTTACAAGGATATACAGTGACAGGGCAAGGATATGTAGTGACAGGACAATGGCTTCAAACTGAAAGAGGGCAGCTTAGTTAATTAGACATTAGGAAGAAATTCTTTCCTCTGAGAGTTGTGAAGCACTGGAACAGGTTGTCCAGAGAAGCTGTGAATGTCTTGTCCCTTGAAATGTTCAAGGCCTGGTTGGATGGGACTCTGAGCAATCTGTCTAATGGAAGGGGTCCCTCCCTATGGCAGGGTGGTCAGAACTAGATGATCTTTAAGGTCCCCTATAATCCAAATCATTCTGTGATTTTATGAAAGTTGTCTCTCTGGTGTAAATCTTTTTTCCTTGATGATTTACCAAGAACAATAGAAAAGGCATGCAAAACTCAAAATCCATAGTGACCTGAACATGAAGATTGGAATGTCCATAAGTGGTGAGTTATTTGACAAACCCATCTCTCCATTAGTCACTGGTCAGGTGATACACAGTGGTCACTCTGATGTATGAATAAGGAGATACTCTGTTTTTCATCAGGGTGTTTCTCTCCATGTAGACCTAAAAATCCTTTTCAGCAATTGTTAATTTGAAACAGTGCATTTTACTTCCTGGGGATGCTTTCCTAACATAGCACATCCCATGGATGGGCTCTGCTTGTGAAATGTAGTGCACCTTCGTAATGCTTCATGCTTCTGCCTAGAAGATATTTACATTTTTCTGGGATTTATTTTCTAAATCAAATAAATGTGTTTCAAGAATAGTACAACTCAAGTGCTCTTCTTAATTTATTTACAATATTTTCATATGCTAGGTGTGAATAAAATTTTCAGTGCTCCAGGAAGGCGGTCCCACTTTCTACATAAGTTGCAAGGTTTTCTGATAAAAATCAGGGAAAATTTTTAATTTAATTTCCAACAGACTAACCACTTCTAGTTGACTATTATTTAAACATCTGATGGAGAGAATAGCAATTGAAGCTGATTGCCTGGGGACTTAGGATATTTGCAAAACCCGTGAAAATAATGTTGTTGAATTTGTACACTTTTTGCATGTTTATGCTGCAGTTACATAGCTCTGTCTGTTATCTCTCCTCATTATCTGCCAGTTCCACCACTGGATTGTAACTACTGTGGTATCAATTATCTCCCTGCTCTGGGGAGAAAAACAGCACCAGCTTAAAAGATTTTCTTTTATTTTCTCTTACTTATGTGAAGGGCTTGGAAATTGGTGGTATGTCAAAACCTGTGATAGTATAGTATCTGAAAATTGAGAGAGGCTGCTAGGGTGAAGAAGTCCTTGTTGTCTAAATGGCATCCTCTGGGGGAATTAGGGAAACCCCTTTACCTAACACAGTAACAGCACAGCAGTTTTTGTGAAGTGGGAAGCTGGCCTTAACCATATTACATATCTGCCAGAGAACACTCATCAGGGTAAGGTGAAGACAGCTTTTTAACTGGACACAGATGCTGAATTTTTCCGATTGTTTGCTATTTCCACTAATCTGGAGAAAACCCACACAGAAGCTCCTCCTGATATAAATGTCCCTGAACCTTAGTAACAAGGAACCCGAGCACTTAAAAATAGCAAAATCTACAAGCCCTATTCTGGGTGTGAACACTGAAAATGAAAGGCCTGAGAGCTGAAATCCCCAGATGAAATCTCTTTCAAGAGGTTTAACCACCTTCTGTTGACAAGGTCACACAACTCATCTACACGTTTGGTGTAGAGCATCTAGTGTCAACACCAAGTTGCCCAGTTATAGCCAAGGGAAGCGAGAAGGGGAGAGAGCCAGTGAGACAGCACAAAGAAGGGAGGTTAGGGAAAGATGTTTGAATGAGAGGAAAAGACAGGCAGGAGGAAAGAGATGAATTAAATAATCAGTTGATGCTGTTCTAACTCCTACCTAGGGGGGGGAAAAAAAAAAAGCAAAGAAAAATAACAGATGAGGCAAGTGAATAAAAAAGGAGCCACAGAATAATGTAGACAATCTGGAAGAAACTCAAAATGGTAAAGAGGACTTCAGGGAGGAGGAGGAAAAGAGAGAAGCAAGGAAATAAACAGTTAGATGAAATGAAGAGTATGTTTTCTTCCATCTCTTCACTGGGTAGACTTCCCTGAAATGAATTAGTTTGAGGAATTGAGAGCAAGGAAATGGCTTATGGGTGCTGCTCTGAGGAGGAGAATTGTTTCTGTTGCCGTTGGATGTAGGTTTACAGGTCAGGTAAAGTAATATTTGCACAGTGCCATGCCAGGAGCTTCAAAACCTTGGAAACAGTTTAAGATTAAAAACATCCACAGCCAAGCAAGAATATGAAGCCTGTGTTCATATAAAACTTCCTGTGTGACATCTGTAGAATCACATTGATGTCCTTGCATCTGTCTGTATTTTTATCTGACAAGGCTGTACATAATTTTGATTACCTGTTTGACTCTCAAAACTAGTGTCCTTTGTTGAGAAAAGACACTTTTTTTTCGATATCAGCTGTGAAGTGTGAAATGTATTGCATATTAAAACAGATGCAGTTTGCTGAGGGTTGCAGGTGAGCTGGAAGGTCACATATTTGAAATATCAGGGGTAAGGAGGTGTTCTGTCTGTATTTCAAACTGCCCTCTTTAACAGCCAAAGCTAGGTGTAACTCTGGAAGTAGTAATTATGCTGATAGTAATAATACTGATAATGAAGGCTTAAAGCCAGATTTTCAGCTGAAGTTGCTCATACAAATGTTTGTTAGAGTGATTATTTATGGGCACAAGCAAATAACCAAAGAAAAGCCCCCAAAGGACACATGAAGGGAGTCAGCCTTTCTCTGGGTGTGGAGTACTGAGCTATATTTCCTAGAAGCAGAGTTTGGCCCTGGACTGTCAGGTTTGTTGTTACACCAGCAGTGATGTGGGATGGACATGCATTTGGTTCAGTCACACAGTTCTGACAATATTAGGAATGCCAGTTTTGTTTTAACATTCACTTTTTGTGCAGCTTATATTGCTTGCCATAGACACTGCTGGAGCTGTGCACCACTCTTCTGTAATGCCTAAGATGGTACATTTTCGGGTGCTATTGCACCATTTATCAGATATATAGTTACAGGTTATAAATGTAAATAAATGTTCAACTTTAAAATCAGTGCAAAATGCATTAATAAGTAGTATGCTTTTTCAATAAAAAATATATGTGCTTTCTTCTCTCTGCTGAATCAAACACTTGTTTTATCTTCCAACAGAATAGATTTCTGGTTTCTTCCCTGAGTTTTTTTCCAGAGAACATAGGCAGATAGTAGAGTCAATCATTATGGGATAGATTATTATGACTAATAATGAGTATATCCAAAGTCTTTTATCAAGAAAAGAGAACATTTCACTGGAAAAAAATAATGTATTGGAGGAGGATGGGTTATACTGATGAAGGTTTAATAAGTCAGCTGCCAGCTACAAGTTATGTACTCCAATAAACACCCCACACGTGAGCATCCTGGAGGCTATCACAAATAAGAGCTTTGTCTCCTTAGCAGGTCTCACAAGCATGAGGAAGGTTGCAAATATCTCTTTGAAGGTATGATAGTTTAATAGGCATTTACTGTATACCTTTATGTATTTAGGGGACTGTGTTTTGCCCTATGATTACAGTAAAATGCAGTGTTTTGTACCCTTGGACACATTGGTTACCATTAGCACCCTGATAAGAATTAGACTTTGCACACAGTAAAAATGAGACTGTACTATATTGTACCCACTTTACTAAACTGTGCTGTTAGTGTTCACACATGTGGCAAATATGATTTAATCAGACCACAAATATTTTGCAGCATTCCATGGTATCTCATTTATTTGTTTAATGTGCCACTATAGCAACTGAATTCCATCCTTTTAGATTCTTTTTTTCACAGACCTATGATCTACTTGATTGAAGCTTGGCAGACAGCTTTTCCTTCAATTGAAGGCATATGTACTAGCTCAGTGACCAGATTTTTACCTATTTATCATTGTTGGAAAGTGGGTTATTTCACATGGACACAATACCAGAAGAATCAGCAGACCTGGGGAAGGGAATCTGAGCCCAAAAGCTTATATGCTTTTTCCAGCCCTTGAAGTTCATAGAATAAAAAATACTGCTTCTCCCTGTATCCAGAGATCATTATTACTTCAGGGAAACTAATACTAGGAAATATTTTGACATTGTTTTTGTAAAAAATTACCACTTTTTAGAAGTAGCTTTTTTCATTGTTAAATGCTGTCTTCTACGTGTCTTTGTATTTGGAAACAGACAGCATTTCTGCAGAAGTAATTTCATATTCAGATGATTAATATGTTGAAATAGTGCCACAGCAGTAATGTTTTATACATGCTGATAGGCAGAAATCAAAATTTGGGGACAACCTTGGGACCTCTGCTCATGGAAGACTAAGCTTTAAAAAAACCTGTTATGTTCAATCATCATATTTTAAAATTTCCCACATAGATACAAAGTAAAAACAGTGTACATTTTTAGTAACTGGAGGTAGCACAGAGAATGTTTTTGACAGATGTGTAAGCCATTGCCATTAAACATGCAGTTCTACAATTGTTCCTTCTACCTTTGGATCTTTACCGAAGTTCCATCCTGGTGCCCTACTCAGGAAAAGCCATAACCTTTCAGAGGTGTCTTGTTTCTGTCAGAGATCACAAGTCTGACTAAGGTGACCCTTTCCTTCCCTCTGACACCAGAGTTATCTGAGCAGGAAACAACTCTTACCATGGAGAAATAGCAGATGGTGTGAAGTGTCTCAAAATGGCAAAAGGCGGACAAGTGGTGGACTAAAAGGCGAACCAAACATGACTTGCTCTTTCATCTCCATTAACTGATACCCTTCAACTCTTCACAGCTTGCTTTCTCTTCAAAACAAGTAATGCTGCATGTTTGAAGTGCTGCTTTTAAACCCCATTTTTATATTTCTATTTTTATTCCTAGATCTATTTTACTAAACAATCTGAGGGAAAATATGTAGTGTTTGATCAAAAGCATTTTTTATGTCTTCATAAGCTAGTGCCTGTGTTTTGGGGGCTTTGTGATGGTAGTTGGAAAAACACTGCTGTCTGTCAGAGGGTTTATGCTACTCTGCCTCTGATTCTGGCTGTGAAGTGTCCCAGGCGGGGCTGGGCTGCTGTACCAGACCAGGCTGCCTGTGCCTGCCCTCTGCTCCTCACCATGCTGGGGCTTGCTGAGACCTCTGAGGGATTTCCCATTCACGTGCCTCAGCATCCCATTCATTCACTTACAGTGAAGAGAGGAATTGTCTGCTGCAGATTATTCTGAGGCTCATGGATGCAAATTCAACTAAGAGTTAGAGTTTGTCCATTCTGCTGCACAACACAAATGGCCTCTACTACAAATAATAACATTACCCATAGTTATGTTCAAATTTAGTGCTCCTGATGTATCATAAAAATTCTAGGCTGATGTAAGGCATGCTATAGAAAGTCAAATATACTTAGAAAGGAAATTCTTTATAAAAATGGCTGTAACAGTCAAATAACATCTTTCAGTTTATTTCCAACAGGAAGAAATTTTATATGCTTCTTGGGGCTTTTAGCTTTTTATTCTGTTATTTTGAGCTTTACCAGCTTTCTATAAAGCCAGTATACAGGGTTCCAACTTGCTGAGTCACTGCAATGCACATTTTTGTGGCTTCTTTTGCAAATGCAATATGTAATGTAGAATTTTTTTTAGTGAACTATTTATGAGAAAGAGGAAATATGCACATCAGTCGACTGAACTTCATATTTTAAGGCAGTTTTTAAAATAAAGGAATGGGAAATTATATAATTTTCTATTAAGGAAACATCCATTAAAAGTGTCTTTTTACTTACACAGATTTACTGATGTCTCCATTAACAAACAAATTTTTGTTGACTGCAAGTTGTTTAAAAATTCATACAGCTGCAGATCATGTTAGGAGATGAATATTCATATTCTAAGATCAGAGACTAAGGTGGATAGTATTTGGTCTCTGTTCCTGAAGCAGAGGAATGAAAGATGGAAAAGAAGAGGGAATTTGAAGGAGAAAGAAAATCAAGTGTCAGGAGCTAAGAGAAAAAGTGATAGCCTTATAGGTTGTTAAGGAGAAGAAGAGCGAAAACAAAGTAGAGGAAACCAAATGCTGAAATAAAGAGGTGCTAATAGTAGTCAGCTGGAGAGAGTCATAGAACGTGGAGGTGATAATTGTGTGTACTGTACTTCACTGAGAAAAAGCTTGAGATAGAAGTTTAAAGTACCCAGTGTGTATTGAAAATGGCATGCATAGTTTATTTTAGACCAACATGCAGAAATTTAGCTTCATTTGGTTTCTTGTGACCGCTGTTTTTACAGAACAGTTCTCTTTTTCCAGCATTTTTGTACATGCAGAAACCAAAAGAATGCCCCGCTTTGCACACTTGATGCCTCTACTGTCGCCAGAGTTTGTGGGTCTTTAGATCTCCCAGTTGTTTGTCTGAACACTGTGCTACTGATCCTCCCATAGTTTTATTCTCCATTACATCAGTTTGGTAGAATTATTATATACAGTAAATCTTTAGTAATATATTTATCATATGTATGTATATAGTATATGTATGTATATCATATGTATGTATCATATGCACTTATGTATATAGTGTGTATATATAGTGTATGCATAGTGTTTGTGTATATATGCACACACACACCATACATAGAGAGAAATACTTAATATATATTGCCATTCAGCTATTATAATAATAATTCTATTGGTAGATAATACAATTTTAAAGAATATCTATAATTCTATCTAAGCTGATCTCTTTTGATACAAACAAAAGATGTTTAGTCCTTAAATTTCTCTCAGCCTAAATGAATGGACAGGTAAAGACTGGCAGAAGAGAGTTAGTATTTTCCCTGCGTTACAGAGGAGAAACGAGAACATGGAATTTGTGGTTTGCCTGAAGCTACAGGCAGTTTATTAAAGATTGAACTGCAAAGTGGATCTGCGTTTGCTTCATTAGTCAGTACCTTTGTTAAGAAATTATTCACTCTCTACAAACCAGGCTAAGACAACAAATTCATAGTCTATGAATGAGCATTTGCTTGGGTTTCAAACTTGGGCTCTATTGGAAGGAAGAAGTGACTCAATTTTTGAATAGGGAGATGTTGCTCTAAGTCCTGCTTCACTTAGTTACAAAAGGCGTTTCATTATTTTCATTTTGTTTATATCACTGGAAGTACAGGTTCACCTCACCAACTGCTTTTGTGTTTATGTTTTCTTTTAGTATAGTAACTATTGACAACTTATTCCAAATAATTTGATTTTGGGCGTACCTTTTCTCTGTAAGGAGGAAAATCCCTTAGGTTTCCATTCCTTCTCAGATGATGATTGATTTGAGAAGACAGATGCTGATATGTAAACAGAAGGATGATTTAAGAAGGATGAACTTGGAAACTGAAAATATGTCAAGGGAGAAGAGCTCCCTCTCATATGCCCTTGCCCTGTCATTTTGGAAATGTTTTTTTCTTTTGTTGTCCCGGAATGCTGTTGGGACCAAAGTGGGAGACGGGGCAGAAGGGAATGGGTGGGTGTTACCACTAACCAAGATCAAGGAAAGCTGAGAAGTTGCAAATTTTTTAAAGATCTTTCAAAAGTATGAAACTCATTTATGGAGTCAAAGCTATTTCAGAAGTTATGTCAATAGTTGTGATTGTGGGTAAGAGGAAATAAAAATACCCAAAAGACAGAAAATAGCTTGTGCAAAAGTGGGTCACTGAGAGTGAAGTGAAAGAACTGGCCATGAGGAACTCCTTGTATTTTGATAATTTTGACTGATGTAATAAGGTGTCTGTTTACTAGACAGAGTTACACCACAGTGAGTAGCAGCACGATGTAGAGGCCTGGATCGACTTTGGGAAGTACCTTTCTTCAGGCAAGAATTCAGTGTTTACCAGTTCTGTCTCAAATCTGAACTCTACAGCTTAGCTGGCAGTAATACAAATATTCACAGCTGTATAAAAAATGTTATTTAGTTCACAACAGTAGCCATGGTTACCTGCATACTTTCATTGCCTTATTCATGTGCAATTCTTTTTTTTCTGGAAATACCATTACCATGTAATATAATACTGTACAGCCTCTTGGTAAGTTTTACAGTGTCAAGAAGAAAATTCTGTGGTGAACCTGAAAGTGTATTTTATCAAGTTGACTTCTTCATGGAAGATCACACCTATGCATTGCTAGGCAGAGCAGGGCAAGTCTGAACATTCTGTGACTGCAATTTCAAAATATAAATAGTAATATGTAAAATTCCTTGGCATTGAAAATTCTCTGATAATGTTTTAACTGCACAACATTTTAAAAGAACTAGGCCCTGCTTGGTCCCTTCACAGGTGACACAGATCTGCCAGTTCCTGTCAGTACATGTCAGAATAGTCTGACTATCCTCATTTACTCTTGCAAGAAATGTGAACCCCAGCAACCTCAGAAGGGTAGAAAAGTACTATGATTTTCCTCTACTCTTACTTTTGTAAGTATAACTCAGTGCACTCCATGCAGATGAAATATACTTGAGAATCTAGTGTTTCCGTTATGTTCATGGAAACTAGTCTCACATGTATATTACTGCAGCAGAATTCCCAACCTAACGTTTGCTAGGAAAATAGTACTTAATTTTCCAGATATCTCAGATCACTTTGCAAACAAATGAATTAAACTTTACAAGAGTATTAAAGACAGTTTATTTAGGCTTATATATTCTTTTCTTAATTGAAAGGTGTGACATTAATTCTGGAGGATTAAAATTGCCTATTGCTTTAAATTAACAGCAGCAAAAGGAGTAAAGAATATCTGCTTTTTTGATCTGGCAAATTTATCTAAAGAATTTCAGTATAAGGTTCCTTACCACTATTGCTACTTTTGTAGAGAGCACTTACTAGACTAAATGTAAAAGTCGTATTTCAGGGTCATATTCCTTGGCATTTTCATGTAAACAGTAAAACCTAGGATTTTAGTATGTGTTGCATAGAGATGGAACTGATTTTCTAAAACAAAATTTAAAAATTGCTCATGTAACCTTATGAAACCTTGTTCAAAGCCTGATAGAGTTTTAAAATACTATCCAGGCCTGTTTTTAATGCATCTCCTACAGGAAGAAGGAAGATGGCATTAAGATGAAAATTTCTATAGTGAAGCCGGCTGTTACCACAGTCTGGCTTCTGTTCCTGCCGTAGCGCTGCCAGCTTGGAGCTATTTATAAGCATTAGCCTATATCTATCCACACACATGGATCTACTACTCTCTTTAGCAGTAGTTCTGCTCCTGAAGAAGTTGGTCTGAGGTTTCAGGCTTTATTTTTCCTTTCAGAGACCAGTTTCTTCAGCTATCCTTATTACCAGTTAGTGGGAATTTGGCAGGGATTCACTCCCTGCCAAGAGCTCTTGCATCAGCTTTCCTGCACTGGCCTGTAAGGCAGAAGGCTCAATTGTGGTGCCTTCAAATTCCTCAAACCTAGTTTCTTACAGTATTGGACCCTCTGCATCATCTTATGATTTCAATACCTTTTCCTCCTGAAGTGAAAATGACAAGACTCTTCAAAAATGTTAATTGGTCCCCTTATCTCAAAGATACAACTTGTCTCAGTTACAAAAACAAAATTGCCTCTTGTCAGATATCACACCAGAATTCAATCTTCTTCTGACTGCAGTGAAGTATTCTAGTCCTGTACATGATTTACAGTACAAATAAAACCTGTTCTCTTTCATTTTCCTGATGATGAATTCTGGGCAATAAATGCTTTCCCCAGGAGTCAGTCCTTGCTTGGAGCAAAGGCATTGTTTAAGTTTGCTGCACCACAGCACGGCTGCAGCCTTGTGTGGTCTGCAGCATTCTCTTAACACTTCATGCCTTTGTTCACCCATCCATAAATTAGATACAAGACAGCCAAGCACAGCCTTTCTGCATCCTGCACTATGCCACCTTTATCCATGACATGAATCCCAAAATGATACATGCTCCCTGGCAGAGTCTGAGTGAGAGCATGCTCCACTACCATAGCAGCAGCAGCAGCAGCAGCAAGCCTCAGGCAGTGGCCTTGGGGGGTGTTATGTCTTCTACCCCCTCATGCAATACGTTTATGTGGCACTGAGGACAGCAAAAAGCTCTGATAGTTGGTACATTTGCAGTGATGGGCTCAAAACTAAGTTAAACTGAGAAAGTAAAATAACAGAACAAGTATTTTATGCAAACTATCATCTTCTTCATTTTCACATTCTCAGTTCTAGCGATTGTTTCTCTGCCACACAGCTTAGGCACACTGGTGACCTAATGCAAAAGGGTTTTTCCTGTTAAAATGGAGTGGAAAGCATTCTGCAGCTATTAATTTGGTTCTCCCTGTTAGTGGTGATTTTTAAATAAATATAATATTTTGATTTCTTCAGCTACTTGTGGTAGTTTACTTTTGAAGAACATTTAACTTAGCCTTCTGGCTTTTACCAAAGAGTGGCTCAAATGTTAAGCAAAGATATTTGTGCAGAAATGTGCTTGCACCAAATAAGTCTTTGATATCAAATTCATAACCTTCTGGAAAGGTAGTAAATTTTATATCCAACACATCAGTAATTTTTCCTCCATGTTAGCAACTTAAAACCATTTTTACAGCTCTAGTCAGCACTCCCCCCACTTTATTTATCACTTCTTTTATGTAGCTGCATAATGTATTTGTATATGTATCTTTTACCCTCTTGCTGTGTTTTGTCCTTCAAAGATTTGAAGCAATGTGCTCAGTGTCTGCTAATAAAATTTTTTCCGTGGCAGAAAATTAAGACTTTGCAGAAAGAGAGTTTGCTATAAGCTCAGGGGAAGTCACAGCCTCATAGCATCAAGTCTGAATTTTAGCTGGGACTTCCACCCCTCATATACTTAATGTAACCCCTCATGTACTTAAGCTCTCATAAACAGAGGAGATGTCACACTTAAATTATTTTCAGCTTCTGACCTCTTTAGTTCTGAACTTCCAACCACTAAAACATGAGGTTTCCCTAGTATTGATTTCAAAGGACAGGTCAAGGTGAAATGTCAATGTGAAAAGGAAGGGAAATACAGTTCCCCATGGGTTCCTTCCAACTCAGGATATTCTATGATTCTATGTAGTGTTATCTGGGTATCCAGTGTCCAGTTAATATAAATAAATCAGTTTTACTAGAATTTGTTGGAGTGTTTTTACTGCTAGAACTCAGACCCCATGGGATACAGTTAACCATCTCCAGATGTGAAATGGAAAAGACCATCAGCAGTACAGAAAAACTTTTCCTCAGTGAGGAGGGCTACTGCAGCAGGAATTCATGGAGATGCAAAGGGAAGCTACCTCCTCAGACTCTGAGAGTCAACAATCTTCTTCCACTTGCTCTCTTCATGGCAGGGCATTTACCAAACCTGCTGTGCTAATAGAGCTGCAAAGAAGGAGCTGGTGTGCTACCCAGGGAGAGCCAGGCTGAGCTCTCTAGCAGACTCCTGGAGGCAGGGATCGATGTTTGCCTGTTGTTAGTGCTTGGGGAAATGCCTCCTGGGGTGGCATTTGGATGAGCTGTGTGTTGAGTGAAGTCTCGTAGGACTGAAATGAGCGCAGAATCTTCTTTCCTTTCTTTTGCAAGTCTGTCCACAGGGAAGCCTTGGATGACATTTGACACTGTCTCACTTTTCACGTCTTTATCAAACTCTGGCCACATAGAAGCTCTGTAAAGAAACTGGATGCTGGGACAAGGAGTGGGTTGGAATCTGTCTGCTCACAAGATACTCTGTGACTAAGTACATTTCTTTCATCATAACCTTTTCTACCTTGCTGATTGAGAAACTGGGTAATGATGATACACAGATAGTTTTTCAGAAAATTTTATGGACCTATTGACTTGTAAGGAACATCTTTGTGGTTAAATGAGATGTCCTGCTTTTTAAAGGTGGTTTATCTCAGCTGGTCTCTACACAACTTCAGGGAAAA
Organism: Haemorhous mexicanus; assembly: GCF_027477595.1. Taxonomy (NCBI): domain Eukaryota; kingdom Metazoa; phylum Chordata; class Aves; order Passeriformes; family Fringillidae; genus Haemorhous; species Haemorhous mexicanus. Next base: position 54,924,841 of record NC_082343.1, read on the forward strand.
TGAATGGGCAGAAAAATATGTCCACGACCAAACAGCCTAAGGTGCAGTACAGAAAGTTGTATTTAGAACATAATATTGTAGACATGTTGTCAGGGAGTATTCCTGTTGCACAATGTTCTGAAAACATCTCTGTTTGCCTCAAGGGAATGCCCATCTGCCCTTCTTATGATCCATGGGAAAAACTACCCTTGTGGTAAACGCAGATGGAGTGTTTCCAATGTCTAATACCCATCCTGTTTTTGTTCCTAGTACAGCCACTGAAGTGATGTGTTTGTGGAAATCATATTGGTACACAATAGAGAGAGGAGAGTTTTCAACTTTTAAGGTTGTATGATTACAGAAAAACTCAACTTTAAGGACACTATTATAATGCTAAAGTTTTCTGGTTTGCAATTATTAAGTGGTTTTGAAATGTTTACCATGTTTTATAGCTGATATCCAGTAGCTGTGATACTGCTTAAATCCTATCCCCAGTGCCTCTTTCCAATTACTCTGCCCCTCCAGATGGACATTATTCTTTCAAGGAACTTTACTCCCACAAAACCAGTGACTCAGGATGCTTTCAGGAATGCTTTCCTGTGGAATGCATCATATGTGCTTATACTGCTCATGCACCAGTCCTACTTGAGCATTTCTTTACAAACCTCCATGAAATACAGAGATTAATCCTGAGCATCCTACACTGGTGTCATTATTTTGGGGCTCTTCACCAGGTGTCAGTGGTTTTGAGGTATAAGCTTGCAAATATTAAGGTATGAATAGTCAGGATTAAAAATAGCAGAAGCCCAGAAATATGCAAGTTTGTGAATTTTATCTTGATAGGTTAGTCCTTATGGTCTCAGTTTGAAGCTCTTCTTCACACCATGAAGGACTGGAAAATCTTTTTTATTCAATAAAACCTGGGATTATCAACTAATCATGTAAATTGAGTATCTGATACCCTAAAGAGGAGGGCTGAGTGAACATATGAATTTCACTTTTCTTTTGCCCTTTTACTTCAATACTTCTTCACAGCATTCAATCCTGTGGCATAAGCCCTTTAGGACAACTTTTTCCCCTCAGGACCGTGTTCTGTCTTCTTTCCTCAAGCTGTGTTTTACTTGTCAGTGTAAAGCTCTATGCTGGGAAACCAGGGTGTTTCAGTGTGTTGCTCTCTATATTTTCTGATAAGACAAACTATGTCGTGGCAATGATATTATCATCATTATCACTTTATTTACCCTCTTTGCATGTTCAGTGCATGTTCTTAGCACCTTGTTCATTTTTCTATTCTTTAGAGCATAGTAAACTGTGCATAAAACCAAGCATAGTAAACTGTGACTACATAATTTGTTTTGCACTTGGAGTTGCTTTCATTCATTTTACGCTGAGAAAAAGAAACAGGTCACCCAGCAGCTGCTGAGAGTTTGATGGAAGGGAATGCAGGTTGTCCTTTCAGAGCACTTAAACTCCAGTTATGACCAATGAGCTGATCTTGAGCCCTCATTCTTGCTCCAGAAGAAGAGAATCCATGACACAATTTGCCTCTGAGTACCACATGCAGCAAGAGGACCTAATGCCCACCTACCCTGCAGCTGGGTAATCACTGGGGTTTGCTGCGGCCTGACCTGTCCCCATGTAGTAGAGCTCTTGGTCTTGAAGGCCCTGCATCCAGGTTAGCCTTCTCCTTGGCCAGGCTGTTTTGGTGGCTGAGATGGCTGTACTGCTGCCAGCTCCAGCATGAACACCATGGGTGCTATCTCAGAAATCCTTGCACCACGATCCAGAGCATGGCACAGACATGCCTCCTGTTTCCTTATCTGTAAAAATGCACCAGGTTGGCTGGCTTGTCCACTTGCAAACTTAGGGGTAGGTGTGTCTGGATGCTATTTTGCAGACAGATGCAGCCTGATTCTGTGTTGTGATCTTGCTGATACCCAGTCAGGAGCAAGTTATAAGATTGGTTGTGCATTATGCTAACCACAGCTACACACGCCTGGTTCATTGTTGTCAAGGATTCATCCAGACTCAGAGAGTGAGTCCTCACCTACCAACAAAATACGTACAGACAAACTCAGACATCCATGGCATGTAAGGTCTGAAAAGAATATTAGGTGTTTTTGTCTGACCTCCTGCTTAACACAAGCCATAACATTTCACTTGCACCTGTAGTGAGCCCAGTAATTTTCATTTGGCTGAAGTTTGTCTTCCAGAAAGGCCTTTGGTCATGATCTGAAAAGATAGCAATCTTCTGTTTTCCTTAGCAGCTTGCTCCTGTCATTATTCACTGTCACTGCTAATTCTTTTCCAAATTTCTAACTTGTCCAGTTTCAGCTTGTTATGCTTTCCACTGCTCTGTTAAAAGAGTCTTTTATTCCTCATCTTGTATCATGGTTTTCCATACAAGGAGAGATCTTATATCTCCTTTTGGAGAAAGTGATCAGGTTAAGACCCTTGAAAGTGTCATCTCAGGAGATGATCTACAATCTCCCAGGCACCAATATCTCTTATTACCCCTGTTCCTGTACCCTCTTTTAATGGATGGCACCTAGGAACTATCCTTATGTTGTGATCTACATGAATCCATGGGTTTGGTGTCCCCTCACAGGTCATTTTGATCATCCCTAGCAAATTAGCACACATGCAAGGTAAGATGGTCACCACCTACTTTTAATGAAGCAGTGTTGTTAATTTTAGGAGTAATGCCTGACAGAGAAAATGAGTTATATATGGTAAACTGTTTACATGTGGTTGACCTAAGTACCAGCTGTAATGCTTCTGATGCTGTTACAGACAGATGTGTTTGTCACTTGTTGATGCCATTTTATGTCTGCATGCGGTTCCTTTGCCTTAAACTAATTTTAAAGCTCTCTCAGTCCATTATTCTTGTTGCATGCTAAAAACATCTCCCACATGAGGGGAATTGCATGCAGCAAACTCTGCACTTTACTTTACCTGACTGTCAGTTTGCATTAATTATTCCTCTTTTTTTTTTTTTTTTTTTTTTTTACTTATGCAGCCTGAAATAAGCCAGCCTCTGTTTCACTCTTACTTGGATAGAATGATAGAGCTTACCAAAAATATATTGTACCTACCCATAAATGCAGCACAGGTAGGGCTTTCCAAGGTCTCACATCTGACAAACCTAAACACACTATTTCTATAGACACCCAGCAGTCTGCATGGCCCATTATTCACCAGTTTTTCATACATTTATGAATTGTGTTTACTCTTTATATTATTAATGAAGGCAAAAATTTGTAATGGTGGTCTTTTTCTGGTTTTGTTTTCCTTTGGTTGGTTGGTTTTTCTTGTTGTTGCTGTTGTAGGATGGGGTTTTCTTCATTATTTTGTACATTTTAAATCTGTAAGTCACAAAATAATTTCCTCTGAGTTAGTGTAAACCTGAAGTGCATCCTCATATGGGTGCTTTGTGGTCACACTCCAGACTGGTTGGGTTGAGAGAAAACTGTTGTGAGATCCAGAAGCTAAACCCACAGCCCAGAACTGTTGTGTCAGGTGCTTGAAAACTAAATTCTTCCAAGGCTGTGTTGTTCTGGAGAACTGCTGGGAGAAGGCAGAATGCCACCAGTGCAGCCATACTGAAGTAGACTGATAGATCTTTAAGATTGTTTATAAGCGTGGAAAATTTTTTAAAATAACAAAATTTCAGCTATACCCAAACAACATTTCCTTTCAAAAATGTGTTTTGAAGGACATTTTCCAACCCCAACCTGCAATTTTGTGACTATTTTAAGTGTGATGCTTTTTTCAGCCTCAGCTTTGGGGATACCTGAATTACTGTGAGGTTTAATTTTGGTAACGTATTATAGAATTATTTGGCAGAATGTTATCCTTTTAAAATTTACATAAACAGCTTTTTACAGCATCTTAAAATTTCAAGGTAGTTTATGGAGGTAACATGGAAGTACAGAAGGGATGATGTTAAATAAGCCAGTCACAATAACTTGTTTGCCAGATGTGTTGTGGAATTTAGGGTGGAGTTTGTTATATCCCAGATGGGGGAAAAGAAGGTTGGAGAGTCACTTCAGAAATATTGCCTGAATTTAAGCTGCACTGGGAAGTAAATTTAGCTGCTTTTAAGCTTTTCAGGAGCGAGTGTGAGAAAATCCAGCTATAAAGATCAGTTGGGAAATGGGTAAGTCTTGCACACGGGTCTGTAGTTCAGCCATATCACAGTGGGCGCAGCAATGCACATGTTTGAAAATAATGGTTTCCATCACTTGCAGAGAAAAGTTCTGGGGTCTGTGCACAGATGGAAGTAAAACAGCTGTCAGCAGGGCCCTCCCAGGCTGGAGGGAGGCAGTCTGCAACTTATTGCTGTTGCAGCCTAGCAGGTGAAAGCGTCACCTGTCCTGGATGACACTGGGAACTTGCATATGTGTTGCATCTCACACTGTTTGCAGTATCTGCTTCTCATCCCTCTCGGGGATGTGCCCAGAGCTGGGGTGCAGCTATGCCATCATATCTTGATGAAGGGATAGGTAGCAGGATGTGTTCATTAACCTAATTAATTTCTTCATTGTCTCTACATTAACCTTTGAATCCATTACCACTCTGTTTTTCCTACATGTTAGAGGCCAATATTCCCCACAGGCTTTGCCTATCAAGTTATTTTGCAAACAAACAGCTTCTCTCTGAAGAGACATTTCTCCCCAGAGTTCTAGTGGTGAAGTCTAAACAAACAAGTAAAACCACTTTCAGTAGGTTTAACAAAATAAAAGCGCTCACTGGGCTAAAACTGCCAGGTGTTGCTGTAGTTAAATTAATGGCTGCCTCCTTCACTTTGACATTCCAGGTAAAACAAGGAGGGTTTTTCCCTCCTTGCAGGGGAGATGAGCATGATCTTTAATTTCTTTCACATTTTCCTAAGTTACTAGAAAGGAAGCTCCATCTATCTTGAACTCTTTCCAAATATGCCTTTCTGTGGATGTCTTCAAATCCCAGGAGATACTGGGATTACATTTTCCAGGATTCCTTCTAGATGAGATCAAGTGAAGATGTAGCCTGTGCAAGTCCTGGTCCTTGCTCTAGGGCACCTCAGGTGCAAGCTGGACTCTTCCCAAACCATGGGCTTCCACCTGAGACTGCTTCTCCTCGCCATTGTCCCATGGCTCTGCTTTGCTTAAAACAGCCCATAGAAAGGGATTTGCTGACCTCTGGTACCTCCCTATTCTGTCTTAAAATATAACTGTGCACTTGTACAGTTTCCAAACTGTGACAAGGAATACTCACAGACTCTCTGCTTCCCTCTTGAAGGAGGAATAGAAATGTCTGAGGTTTCTGTCTTTTTTTTTCAGCAGCGTCTTTAGAGCAATGTAGACATAGAGGCTAGAGCTGGGATATGCTGTTTTCATACCTTTTCTAGTTTGCTCTTAACCAAAAATTTACTGGTTATTTAAAACCCCACTAGAACACCAAAATTGTTATGTTGTTTGCATTCCTCTCCTTGTGTTGTTTTTGGATTGCAGTATGAACAGCAGCATAACAGATGTGTGCTCATTCTGTGCATTCATGGTTTTTTTCTTTATTTGAAAGCTCCTGTTCTGACCTTGTAAAATCTAGGGCCTTTCAGAAAAGAGAAATTAGAGTTTTTAGTTTCCAAATCTCTTTCACACACAGACATCTGGGTACACACACCCATACTGATTACATTTTGTTTATAAAGAATTTGATTTTTTTGCAAAATATTTCTTAATGCATTTTAAAGAGAAAATTAAATATAGCATATGGTGTCATACAAATTATTAAATGTCTTCTTTAGTAGAACTTGGTGATTACTGTAAGTATTACTGGTAAATATAAAATCTGTTTAAATTTGAGAACACTGGCATCTGGCAGAGAAGAACATTGGCTATTTGGGCCTCAGCTTCCATACATTATGAGTCAAATGAAACTTGGCACTAGTTGTACTCTTTGGTCTTAAAACATTTTTTATAAGCCTCCTTTCTCTCAGTGAGATCAGATCCGCCAGTGAGATGATATTCTGATCAGCATGGACTGGTTTTGTAGTAGTCTGTGGAAGATAATTTTGGAAACAATATTAAATTATACTTTGAAAGGAATAAAATCATAAAAAATTCATCAGTTTCCCTCCATAGATTTTTTAAATTCAATATAATTCTTAAGATTAAGGGCAGAAAATAGATATAAAAGTAATTTTTCTTTGAAGTCCATGGCATTGTTAACTTAATTTTTATTTCTCAGCTTTCCCAAACGTAATCTTCTAACAAAATCGAGAGCATATCTAGATGAAAGATGTAGCCAAAGCTTGAATGACAACACTCCAGTCCTACCAGATTACTGGGAGAAGTAGACTTGGCTAGGTCTTTGGGTGGAAGATGGCAATATGAAAGACACCTATAAATTAAAAATTAAGAAATACATAATTTACCAGTGTAGGAGCTGTGGGCAAATTTCTGCCTTGAGCTTCCAAAGGGTTCAACTTGTCCCAGAGAACAGAGAAACAGTGGAGGTGTTAGGTTTTCTAAATGCTGTCTTGCATCTTTCCTTACCCCTTTGACATCAGTATAAGTTAAGGCCATTCCTTTCAATGCAGTGAGGTATTGTCCAGTGGTTTTCTTCTTAAGAAACACATTCACAGACTTTACATATAACTAAATTTTCTAAGCAAAATTTTAAAATGTTTTTCTGGAGTCGAACTGAATTGTAGTTTGATATTTACCTGCCTTATTAAGGCCTTTCCTCATCATATGTCATCTTACCTGCTGTCAAGATGCAGTGTGAATTTCTTCACTGCAGTAAACAAAATTGCAGAAACTTGGTCACATTTTCTGGGCTTAAAAAATTAAGTACTGCAGTTTAAATTACCAGATGCACCAAAAGTGGTGTATTGCTTCTAAGTGTCTTGAACATGGGATGCACCAAGAAAAGGACAAGTCTTCAGGAATGTGGCAGAACTGAAGGGACAGGCAGTGCATGTTCATGGCTGAAATTGGATGCAGGTAGTGAGCGTACATGCTGTGCATTCCTCTGGGTCAGGTGCCAAACAGAGCAGGTCAGAGGACTGAGTCTGTGCAGTTATACTCCTCTGCTGGCATATACCTTATTTCCTGATCCTGTTACCTGCTGTCTCCTCAATTAGTCACTGACTCCATCCCCTCATTCGCTTGGCCTCAGTGAAGTTTTATAGTTAATAAACACTTGGAATACCTTATTGAGAGAGGCTGCTGAGGAGAGCGATAACTTTTTTTGTTGCTGTTGAAACAGCAAAATGACTTTTATTTGGACTGTACTTACTTTTTAAGAATAATTGCTGGCTTTCTCTGAAAATAAATATGTATAAGTAAGCTATAATTTTTAAAGTATATAAGTACATTCTTAGAACTTCATTCCCTGATCCATTAGAAGACGATGAAGCTTATTAGGAGTCTGGAGCGTCTCTTATGAAGTAGGCTGAGGGAACTGGGCCTGTTTATCTTGGAAAAGAGATAATTGAAAGGAGATCTTATCAATGCACACAAGTATCTTAAGGGTGAATGTCAAGATGATGGGACCAGCCAGTGCTGTCCAGGAACAAAACAAGGAGCAGCAGATGCAAACTGAAATACAGGAAATTCCATCTGATTGTGAGGAAAGGCTCCTTCACCTTGGGGGTTACAGAGTTATTTTGAGGGTAACAGAGCACTTGGACACGCCCAGAGAAGTTGTGAAGTTTCTTTCTCTGGAGATGTGCAAAGCCAGCCTGGATGTGATCCTGTGCAGCCTGCTGTACCTGATCCTGCTTTAGCAGAGGTATTTCACTGCATGATCTCCAGAGGTCCCTTCCAACCCCAACCATTCTGTGACTTAATTGGGTTAACATTTACAGAAATGTGGCCCTTCCTCCTTTTTCATTGTTCTGTCCCTGAACCCAGTGGAGTTTGTCCTGAGCTGAAGTACCATGAGGCCTAGGTGGATCTTCCAGTCTGTTAACTTTCTGGTCTCTGGTTGGTCTGTAGTTGAGTTGTAAAACTGAGCCAGAAAAGGACACAAGGGTAAAAGAAGGGAACGTCTGCTCAGAATCTTATTATTTCCCTTTTTATCTATAGTTTTGACTGCTTTTGAAAGGTGATCAAAAAGCTATTCTTATACCAGAAACCAGCATATGCTGCAAGGCACACGACTGTTTTTCTCCAGTCTTGCCCTAGAAGTCTTCTATTCCTCCTTCCTGTCCAGTGCTGACAGAACTGTGCATCGTGCATCTCCATGCCTGACCAGTGGCTGGGTTTCTCTGAAGCTTGGCTGGCTGTACTTTGGCCATGCTGTAGAGCTCCAGTCACAGGCAGGCACCAATGCACAAGATATGCACAAGATGCACCAGAAAAGCAGGACGCAACCAAATGTTGGGACTCATCCCCATATGAGCCACCAGTTGATGGTGTCGGTGCTTGGCACCAATCTGACTGTCACTACCAGTTTATCATCTTACTATAAAACTTTCATACCTTCTCTCTGTGAGTTCCCAGGGGCAGCATCTCACAGCACTGACTCCTTCCTGTCCCTTGCACAACCACCTGACCCTTCCTCCTCACAGCACAGCCAACAAACTCCAACTCCCCTCTCAACCAGCTAACCCAGTCTTTTATGGCACCCATCCTTATTGGACATAACTGTGGCCAATTAAGGGCAGGGCTGTTCCTGTTCTCTTTGGTAATTAGTACAGCTGCAACTCCTCAGGGATGAGATTGCCTTCACCACTATCTCTATTTTCCTTCAATCCGTCCTCCCACAACCAAACATCTGGTTGTGGCTTCCTCTGCTGGTTGTGTCACTTCTGCTTCACTTCTGATAAATTAAAAAGAAACCGATATGTGAGTAGTTGTCTGGAGGAAAAAAAAAGGAAAAAGAGTGAGGGAGAAGAGCATAGGGATGACACAGGCAAGGGGAGCGAGGAAGAGAGAGCTGTGACATGGCAGGGAAAGGACAGCCAAAGGCTCAGGGTATGACAGGGAAGAGCTGTACAGAGGACATGTCCAGCCCAGCGGATGGGGATGAGGACAGTGGTGATACAGAGGAGGCATTGGCCTAGGAGCATGGCAGGAAGGTCCTAAAATCAACTGGGGGGATGCCACATAAAGGACTTCTGGGCTTAACCGATATAGACAACGTAGGAGGGGAAACCAGTGTTTATGTCTGTTTGATGTGCTATCCCTGAAGCTGAATAATAGCTTATGAATGTGCCAAAGGAACAAAACTGGAGAAGTTCTTCTCAGTGCAAATAGTAAATATAGTCAAGAATTACTCTTTTAAAAATTGAGCTTGGTAGATGTTATCAATTTATGCCTCAACTTATTGTCTCATGATTTGATGAGACATTTTGGATGCTGCTGCCAATAGCAAAGTGTAGCTGAAACAAAAATTAAATCCTTCTGGCCTTCTACTAGCTTTTTGGTATGGCTTTTCCTCAAGGACTGGTGTTCTTTGCTGTGAGCATGCCAGAAGTAGCAGAGGTCAATCAGGGACTAGAACCATTAGCTGGGCTTGATTGTAAATGCTGTCCAAAAAAATTTCCTGCTTAAATAAGTGGTATTCTCTTCTCTATAAAAAGCCTACTAATATCTCCCGTATAAAGTCTTTACTTCAAAAAAAGCACCAAAAATGGAAAAGCAGGGGAAGGGGAAGGGGAAGGGAAGGGGAAGGGGAAGGGAAGGGGAAGGGAAGGGAACTGCTTGCCATTTATATTAGTGTTGTGTAGCTGCGGTAGTGACAGAAATTTCCTCAGATAAACATTCAGATATACAACATCATTTTTTCAGATTCTGTCTTCTTGCTCTATCTCTGCATTCCTTGTGACCCTCTTCATCCTTTGCATTCTTTTCACCATTTTAGGGGTTTTGTACTTTGCCTTGCAGACAGAAAAAATATTTTTCTGGCACCAATCATAATAGTATAAGAGACACGGAATCTCTGGCATACTAACCTCAAGATACAGATTATTTTAATCCAAAATTTTATGAAGAAGGACTGTTCTATGGGAAAGGAAAATGCTTTTTTATTTTACTTCTTAGTTGGTCCAAACAATAGCACCTGTCTGTAGGGTTTCCACCCTCCTCCCCCCCCACCCCAGATTATTACTGTAGACATTTTATGTTAGACATACCACTAGAGTTACAAACAAGTGGTTACCATGACATTTTACAGATGTGTGCTGAGCCCTATAGTTATGTTCATGTAGCTTCTCTTTATTTAGTAATTTATAAGCTGGATGTTTGCTCACTTAAATAGTGGAATTCAATTTTGGTGATCATCACTTCTACTAATTACCTGGCTTCAGCAGAGATCAAATAATTATGTTCCTGAAGCAAGTCTTTGTTTAGTCTTCATTTATGCCTCCTTCTCTATAGCTCCACTGTGAAGGCAGGATGGAGGGCAGCCTCTTTTATGTGTTTTCATGCTCACCTGCTGGTGGAATGGATGTGTCGTTGACATGAACACGGACAGTTTGGTATCACAGTTTGGTTCTTCCTTGGAGAACATGCTACACTGAAAGGAAACTTCCCCCTTCATTACCCAGCCCTTTCTTCTGGCACTAATGATTTTTAATTTTTTTTTTTTTTTTAACTGTGGGGAAAAACATTTTCACAGCTCTGAAAAGGGTTCATTCAGCCTTTCCATAATAGTTCAAGTGGTTGGTTTTCTTCTGGCTTCTGAAATACATTACAAATCACAATCTGGAAAAAGTTCTAATATGGTTCCAAGTCTTGCTGCTGAATTTGGATACGTTGCTGGGACTTACTTTGTAGCTCATCCTTAACAACTGACAAAATATTTACTCGGCACAGTGCAAAGAAGGCGAACTTTCTCCAAAATATTATACAAAGTTGGAGTCAGAACACAGACAATGAGGCAAAAAATTGGACCTGCCCACCAAGCCATTAGTTGAATAATTTTCCAGAATGTCATGAGAAAGAGCTTCATGAAATTACTTGCTGCATAGCTGCTTCTTGTGATATGGGGGTGGAGAGGGCAGCCAGGTCCCCAGTAGTGAGGATAGCATATTGTAGATACTGAAGTCTGAAGTGTATATTTGCATGGGCAGTTCCAGCAAGGAATGTTCTTTACTATTTATTAAACATTTACTTCATAAAAAGGTGCTTTCCCTAAACTGATCTTCTGCATTCAAACTGTACATAAAAATCTTTAACCCAAGCTGGATCAGTGTTGTTTCTGTTTTGGTATTTTTAGAGTGTTGGTTTTTCTCTGGGGAAGGGATTATTAAACTATTAGAACAGACTGGAGTTTTTGTAGTGTCGTCTGCCGTTCATTGTCCAATCTAGAAAATGTGGGGTTTCTTTCACAGGTTTCTCCCCACTTTTTTCAGAAACCATGGAGGAAGAAAAATTGCAGTAAATTAACTTAAGTACAAGAAAGCCCATAGTGACAGAACTCTAATAATAGGTTTATGATTTTATGTTGTCTTCATGTGATCCTTTGCAAAACAGCCTCCTCAGTTATATTCCATTGTCTTTTTGACAGTGGTACGTGGTTGTTTTAGTCCAAGTAATACAGGATATGTCTCAAAATAAGATCAGATCTCACTGTGTGCTTAAATGCAGTACACTGTGGTCAATATTTCTGGCAGATTCCTTATTCTCAGTGTATTTCCCCCCAACAAAATGTATCAGACATGATGAGGCATAACAATTCAACCCTTCTGAAACTAAGGAGAAATGTTTTCATAAAACAAGATATTTTTGACATATTGTCTTAAACGACAATAAACTTCTCTTACAACCACATTTATATCCATTGATCTCATGTTACTGTTTTTCCCATCTTGTTAAAATAATAAGAAATATGCTGTCCCAACTCTCTAAGAAACAGCATGGCACAGCTACTATAGTGGTAGAGGTTTGGAGGGAGGGGATAAGAGTGGGGATTTTTCTTTATTTTATTTATAATTTTATTTATAATAAATTTTATTTATTACTTTTGATTTATGTAATAGTTTATACATTTGTCTTTAAAAGTAGCAATCACATGGATTGGTATTTTGGCTGACTTATCTGCAAAATTGTCTGTTGTCATCTTTTTTGAGCCCTAAGAAAGCAAATTCTTTGTGGGGTCCTCAACCATCCATCAAAGTTGTTTGTAAGACTAGGAATAACCCACCGCTTCCATAGGCAGTGGAAAAGCAAAGTACACTTCCATACACTTGTTTAAAAAAGCAGTGAAAAGTGCTGACTTTTCATTTACCCTGAGGCTTGAAAAACAGACATGGATGTCCTGCAGCTGACTTTCTCTTGGAACTCAAAACATTAAAATCCATTGTGTAGTGGTTTTCAGTCACTTGCTTTTTTTGAGATGTTGTGTAACCTAAAGAAAATAGGGCTTTTCAGGGTTGTTTAAAAGTTCTATTTATGGTACAGAAAACATGACAGTCCAAGTTAATTACTTTTTCAGTTGCTGAAGAACTGGAAGGATGAACAAAAAAGGAAGATAAAATAACACTTAGAAAGATTTTGTCAGTTACTCCTCCAGGGATACAGCTGAATTGTTATTATTTTTATATAAAACAAATGGGAAAAACTCTGTGCTGTATTTGAATATAGTATTTCATTGGTAAATAAGAGCAACATAACCACAAATCAACCAACATTTCCTCAAAAACCCAGTTGAGATGAAATAATGAAGTAACTATCCAAATGGCTGTTATCCCAGAAACCAAACTATCCATACTCAGGAAGCATGGAATGAGTTAATTCTTAAACAATTGAACCATTCATGTTACATCAACCACTTTATTACTACTTTTGTTTTGGCATAGTGTTTTATCAAGGGTTGGGAATTTCAGAAAATTGTGTGAAAAGGTTTGCCCACACCTTTTTTTTTCTCAATATGAGTAGAAGATGTGGGGCCAAGCCTCTGCCAGCTCTTTAAAAATACAGGTTTTTAAGGAAAAACACAGGGAATTTTTATGGGGGGGGGAGGGAGGTGGAGCACATTTAGTCATTTGCTCCCTCTGTTTTTATCCAGGTTTCAAAAATATTTTCTGATGTGATAGAGAAATGCTGGCCAATTAGAGAAATAAGTTATTTTATTCCCATCGTGTGTGAAAACAAAACCACACAGAGAAACCAATCAAAACACAACAAGAACAAAAACCTTTGTCTAACTCTCAGTTTCTCCTGAGAATTGGTTAAATTAATTGATAAAATTGTCACATTTCAAGTTGTTCCTCAAATCAACTGCTTTAGAAGATTTTGAAAATGTGTAAGAATCTGAAAAAGAGAAGTACATTGAGTTCTACAAAGAGAGATCTTAATATTGCAGTTCTGTATCTTCTGAAAAAGAAACTAGAACTTAACATAGCTATACAGTACATTTAAGCCATTGCCTTTATAATGTCCTATACCTAGTGCTTGTTAAGGACTTGCATTGCCTCCCTGAGCCTCAGCAATTCACCAAGCTGCAAGAGTTTCAAGTGAGTCAGTGCAGGGCTGTGTGGCAGCCAGAAGGGAACTGGAGCTCACTGGTGCTGCTCTGCTGTGTCATGTATTTGGAGACAGGGAATGTGGGAGAGGAATGTGAAGAGTGTAAAATCAATGCTCTCCTTTGCCTTTTCTCATAAGAAGTTTTAACAAAATGCTACTGTTAGTATTGTGGATTTTATAGCTCCTTTATTTCATTTGTTCTTTCCCTAGTGCCCCAAGCTAAAGCTTTTTGAGAAAAAAGAGAGAAGAAGAGTGTAAATGGCATTCTTCAGTTTGATCTCATATTTAGGCCCACTATTTGATCTCCCATTATTTGATCTCCCACCTGTAGTGGCCAAATAGTGGGGGAATCTGAACATGGACAAGGCTGCTGGAGCATTTCTTCTGCAGCAAGGAAATTACTTGCAATAGAATATGATGAAGACCTTTTCTTCTTCTACAGCCATCATTTTCCAGCCCCTTCCATCATCTGCATCTGAGACTGATTTAGAAGAAATGTGATAGCTAGCATATGTGAAAGCTGGCTCTTTATGAAACTCTTGATGCTGTGGCAGTGTTGGCTTAGGTTGCCCAGTGTTGCTTCCTTTCTATACCAAAGTGGATGTGGTTATACGTCTAAAAGTATTTTTGTCACTGTAGCCTATTTTGGTCAAGGAATTTTCTGCCAACATAAACCGCCTGTGCAGAGTTGGGGTTACTTGTAGTGTCTGTGTAGATACATCTCATAGTCTGTGTTATATTTTGGGAGACTGACACCAGTGGCTTTAGTTAGGACCAGGTAGTGCAAAAGGTGAAGGGTTTGTATGTTTGCAGGCCAGCACTTGCTCTGGGTTTATGCTGACAAGAGCATGGGTGTGATGAAGAACCTGGCCCTTACTGTCACCTTTAAATTCAGTACAGCAGTTTTGCTCTCCCCCTCAGTATAGGTTCTTGGCCCCGACGTGGACAGCCTTGAAACATGTCTCTCCTCTTGCTGAGAGAAGGGCATGCACCACAGTGTTTCAATTCCTTACTTTTCTTTTCTGCTCCAGCATAGGTCTTGCCCTCCTTTTACATTCCTACTTTGTAATGAGGGTAACGGTACAGTTGTTGTATTTATCAGTGAAAAGCTGGTATATGAAATAAGCTGGTACCCCTACTCCAAGACAGAAATTATTACCTAATACCCATTTATAGTGCTTGATGTGCTTAAAGACCACCTTGTCCTGCGTAAGGAGTGAATGCTGTACTTTGACGGTGCAAGTCAGACTGTTTATCATATGCATACTTTAATTGATAATAAATTTGACAATGGTATTATTTTATGTCAATTGCTGTAGGAATCTAATAAATTCTTCTTAAAGTCTCAGACATAGATATAATTGTCTGTAATGTAAGCATGTATCTATTGATTAACAAGTACAGCTCTATAACTGAGTTTTGTAACTCAGATGTTGATAACTTACTGCTAGATGTTTTCATGGTTTTTTATTTTGTTTTTACTAAGACACACTATAAATGTATCTATTGCAATTAGAAATGTTTGGAATCTCGACTTGAAAAGTAGTATGGAACATAATCTTATCCAAAAAGCAACAGTAAGCAGTGAAAGCACATGAAGTCAGAAATAACTGCTATTTGGCCTAAAAAACTAGCATGTTGTGCTTTACTTCAGTTGCGTCCACCCCTCAGTTGCATTTTTCAGAATTTTTAAAAGTGGTAGAAATCTGGGGCAATTTTCTCTATTTATATTTATTCTGTCACAGTATCTGTCACCAGGTCTGTGCATATAGGTAAAGTTTGTTTGGTAGGGTAATATTCCTGCAAGACACTATGTTCTCTTTTTACCATAGTCTTAACTGGCTGATTGTGTCCTTCCAGTAAAAAAGTCATCAGAAATCATCTTAAGCTAGGTTTTTTCTGACTTTTCTTCCCTCCTCCATCTGGAAACTATATGTGGACATCCTTTAACTATCATGTTAGTTTACAGGAGCTAAATTTGACATGACATGTAGCACTGTCATCCTTAACTTTGTATCATCATCTGTTGTTCTGGTTAACATCAAGCTCCTTTAAGTGTAGTAGTCTTTGTCTGCCCTAATCTTTTAATGATGAGTTATTTTATACATATTAATGGACAGTAATTTTGTGGTACAGATGAGGCTGTCTTCAGCTGACTTTTTTTTTTATTTCGCTATAAAATTTCAGGGAAAAGAATCCTATCTTCCTCAGATGCCTTTAACCTTTGCAAACAGTATTATGCTTTCTACTTACTTTGGAAGCTGTCTTATTTCTGTTCTGTATGACTTATCCAATATGTATGCTTCTTGGTTTTACCAAAGAAAATCCTGTAAATCCCTCCCTGACCATGTCCTATCCTGTAGCATTGCCTTAAGTACTCTTTGGCAGTTGGTTATGTTAATGTCAGTCCTTTAGTCCTTATGCTTCCTTCATAATTAGGTATTTTTTAGAGTGCAGAGAATACGGTTGGCCCAGGTAGTACAACTTCAAACAAACAACCCTACCTGTGTACAGATCATATCAGTTAGATCTTTAGCAGTATCCTGTATATAGCTGTGAGGTTTGCTTTCAAACTTCAGAAGACTTCTTTCTCACCTCCTTGGTTTGGTTTGGTTTGATTTGACCTTGAAACATAACTAAGACCCATCATAGATAGCTAAGTATCATCAAATGGAGTAACAAGCCCCTGAAGTTAACACAGTTGTGAAAAAATGCTAAATAGGGTATGGAAGATTCCTCATCCAGATAATAGTAAGCATGCTGCAAAAATAGAGGATAAGGGTGGAAATGTGTTGGACAAGCTGGTGAAAAATCCCACTGACCCTGGTGGCTGGCTGCAAGGCTGACTCTGGTGGCTAATACCCATTTGAAAGCACTGGTTCCTCTTCGGATGTGCAGAACATAGACATTGTACGATGTCCTGAACTGAGGTACTGAGCTCAGGTACCAAGGGATGGGTAAAGTAAACACATCATTTTCATCCTGCTCAAGAAACTCAGAGACAGGTGGCATCATCAGTATCGCATATAAATCTTCTTCCACAACAGAAAACTGGCAAAGAGAGAGACAAAGGTGACTGCTGTGAAGTAGGCTTTCTAGGTAGGTTGACTTTGTGATGTTTGTTTAACTTCTGCTGCCTGTGAGTTAGAATATAGATATGATAATAAATACCCCTTTTCAAAGTTAGCAACCTATGGTGTGAATGCTTGTCTTAAAAACTTCACAATGATATATGGAAGACAGGGAACCGACCCTTCCTGCTCATACTTTGTTTTGCAGAAAGTTTCCCTCAAATGTATATGCAACTTTGCAGTTCCTTGGAGGGGGGAGAAAAAATATTCAGATGATATACTGAGCTAAGGTCATATAAGAAAAACCTTTTTTACTGTGAAGGTTACTGAACAATAGATCAAGTTGCCCAGAGAGGCTCCATCTGTACTGATAATCAAAATTCAACTGGATGCTGCCCTGCGCAATTTGTTCTGGTAAAACCTTGTCTGAACACGAAGCTTGGACTAGGGGATTTCCAGAGGTCCCTTCACACCTCAGTCTTGGAAAAGTCTATCCTATGCTTAGCAACTTAGGAAATACATCTTTCAGACATAGAAGCAAGCAGCAGCTATCATCAGTCTTGATTCAGGTGGGCTTTGCTTGACTGCATATGGCCTAAAATGCTGCCATTTTTGCTATTTTCCAGTATGAGAAGTAGATCACTGCAAGCCATCATTGCAAGCTCAGGAAACAAGAGCCAAAGTGTGCATTTGCTGACCTGTTTATGTGAGCAGAGGTTCTGCAGCATAGCAAGATTGTTTCAAAGGTGCCTGTGACAGAGGTGTCAGGATAAGTCCATTGCAAGCACATGGGAAAATTCCTGATAACATGCAAGTAGGAAGTGCAAAAGATTTAGCAGGTGCAATAGCAGCATGTTTTGCTGGGCCTGTGTACCCTTGGAAAACTGTAAAATACTTCTCCATTGATTCTGCATCTCTTGAAGGTGGCTGATGAAGCGTCACTACTCTTCAAGCACAACATGCAGAACCATCACTGTAGTGGCTGCTCTGGGGAGATTTACAGCCTTTGGAGCCTCGGCAGCACAGATAGGGAAAGGTTATCTTCATGTCTACTCTCCTGCGTCTGCTGACAGGGAATTGCTTCTCACTGGCTACGTAGAGAGATTTATAGCCTTTACTCTTTCAAGAGTGTACTATGTAATGTCTACCCCACATTGCCAATGTTCAGCAGGTGTTTGGAGTTGCATTTTGAGTGACTGATCACATTTCAGCAGGAGGAGATGTGACATTGCTTTTAGAAGTTGCAAGTATTTAATTTCATAGGTTTTCCCCTGCTTTAGCTGGAGGGTGAAAAGAAAGCATTTGAAACAGCTCACAGCTAAATAATTTGCTGAGGTTGATACTGTGTGTGTAATTGCTGTGGATTACAATTTAATTTTGTGATGCGCTTGAAAAGGTATCTGTCTTTCTTTGAGTATTTGTACATTTTAGAAACCTTCTCAATTATTAGAAGGGATTTGGTCATGGGTTTTGGACAGAAGAGAAGGAAAATAATGGAGGCCAAAGAGAACTGTGATTTTTCCACAAGTATTTTTTCATAAGTATGTTTAAAGGACAATGCCAGAAAGGGATGAGGAGAAAAGCACGCACTGAAGTGATATAGGAATTAGAAGGGAATCCTGTCTTTGTGTGAAGGATTTACTCAGTGAAATCCTGGTTACTAAAAAAACACCAACCATTTCAAAACTTCGATCTGCAAAGGTAGGTAGAGACTTTGTTAGCATTTCAGTAAAAGAGTCAGACATGAAGACTGTATTAAAATAATCCATATTTTTTTAGTATTTTTACTTTTTCCTCACCAACCTGTTCTTTCTACTGAAAAGAACAGTACTCCTAGATTAAGGATGCTGTTTTGATGCAATCATTAGCTCTTGGAAGTAAGAGCTGCAGGGGGTCATGATGAATAACCATATGGCTAGACTGTAGCCTAAAAACATAAAACCTGGAAAGCTCCTGGCCCCAAGCTAAAATTGCTAAATTCTAGTCCAGTACAGGCAAAAGCACAATAAAGCACAAAAAAGCACAATAAGGCACCTAAATGCAAATGAATAAAAAGGGCAGGTAGAAATAGGTAGTGGGTTGATGAAGCTGTGATAAAGACTTATAAAGAAACAAAAGAGGTGGCATGGGTCATTGTGAAAACAAACAATAGATAAATATGGCTGGAGCAAGAAAGCATTGCTTTTTTGTTCCAAGTGTCTGGGACATTTGGAGTCCCAGACAGAGTGAGAGTCTGGATCTTGATGAGAATGTGGATAGGATTGATTAATAGAGAAAAGCCTTTCTTGAAATGAAAAATACCTGCTTCCCTAAAATTGCTGCACCAATAAGTGTGCCAAAGGCATGGTATAGTGCTGAGTAGGGGCAACAGGACCTCATTTCTGCATATGCCCCTGCGTGCTCAGGGAGCAAAAAGAACCTCCAGTCCCTTGCAGGGGTGAGTGAGGAGGTGTAATACAATTTGGGGGATGATGTTTCCTCCAAAGCGTAAGTCTCACTGTGAGCTACAGATAAGCTACTCTTGGCTGCAGATACAGAGCCTGGATTCCCATTCTTCATGATCACCTGAAGAGCAACTCAGGCCAACTTGAGTTCAGGCGTGAAGAGGGGGAGACTGTGTTGTGCTCTGTCTCAAATCCACCCTCTCAGGAGGCAGGTGTGTTGATGTCTTGTTCATCAAAAACAGCTTGGGGAAATAAGATTTCTGACAGCCCATGGAAGCTGTTACAGGCCTCGAGTGAATCAAGCCAGGTAATCAAGCTAATAGGGGAGGCATCAGAAAGATTAATCACTGTTATTTATATTGTGTGACAGCTAAAGTCCTCCACCCTTTGTGCTTGGCACTGTACAAAGCACATACTAGAGGATGATCCTTGCCCTGAATTCTTGCTGTCTAATGAGAGTATTGACTGCTACAACTTGTAGAAGTGGGAGCAGGGCTGAATTTTACTAGCTGAGATCAGTAATGTTGATTCACTTCTGGAATACTTTACAGGTCCACAGAAGGTTATGGTAATTGCCTCCGTGGCCAAGCTGTTGCATGTGGTCTTTTGACAAGCATGGCACAAGAGCTTTTATTCACACTTAGCTTATTAGAGCCAAAATCCTTGGCATGATCTTCTTGTCCTCTTGTATGTTCCCACAGAATCTGATTATTCTACCTGTTTGGGTGACTTAATTTCTCTTTCTTTTTCACTCTTAAAGACTGATTAAAATTTTAGTACTTAAGTGAAGTATCTGGGATTTATGGTGATTGTGACCTGGTACTTCATAAAGACAGTGATGTTATAAATAATGAATGACGAGATTGCAGATTAATACCACTGAGATGACCACAGTGCAACCAAATGTTCTTCTTACCATACATATGGAGCCACAAATCTGTATTTGGATTTTCATAAATGCTCTTTCTAAAAAAAAAAAATTGTAATAAAAACAAAGCATCCCAAACATGGCTCGCTGGTATTTGTAAGCTAGGTTTTTCCTTATTTGTTTTCAATTATGCTGGAAAAGGCTCAAATGATCAGTGATCTCTTACAGCTTTTAAAACCAGAAATTAATTAGCTGTCTGTTTCTTGGGACAGCTGATTCACATTCATATATACTCTGATTCAGATTCAGGATGTTTCTTCTTCCTTGCTACTCTGATCATGCACACCTCCAAACCTGCTAATAGTATTTAATGTAGCTGTTTTGTGTAGGGTGTCATGTCAACAGTTTTCTATTCTGCATTTCTTATAAGGACAGGTTCCTTGTGTATCTCCATTTTTCCATCCTGCTGTCAGCTCTTGCAGTGTCATTTCCTTCTGTTCTTGTTTCTTCCTTCCCACACACCTCCCTTCTCCCACAGCATGATTACAGCCTAGACACTGACCCAGAGCTCGGTGGAGCAGTTTGCAGCCACAGGGAGTTGCAGTGACCATGATTGAGAGTGACAGAGAGAATAAAGCTTTCCACTTTTGTGAAGCATCTTCATGGCTACCATGAGAAGCTCTGTGACATAGCAATAGCCCTAAAGGAGGCTAAAGACATAGACACAACATCAAGAATGCTTCCTGCAGCATATTCAGATGCCAGACAGGACTTTTTCCTAACCAGTCCAGGAAATTTAATGGGCAGTCCTGACTTTGCTCACCATTTCTTTTCTGTTTCCACTGTTTACACAATTCAGATTTAAATAGGCACATTGCACCGCCTAACTTGTTAACAACAGAATTCCTCTTGCAATTCATTTTTTCCCCACCACAAGCTCCCCTGTGCCTGTGCAAACACCTGTGTGCTGCTCTGTGCCCTCTCTGCCCACAGCCACAGCCCCTGCCTTGCATGAGCAGCCTTGCATGAGCCCGGCATACGCTGTACCTAATACGTGTCATTTGTATTAGCGTTCCCTTTTTGATCAGTCTGGGTGAGAACCCAGGAAACAGGAAGGTAGCCACCCTCTTATGTTGATACTTCTGTGGTGGCAAGCGTTCTCACCCTGTTGTCCCAGCTCTTCTCAGCCAGTTGCACCATATTTAGGGCAGATTTGAAGCTCAGCCAAGCTGACAGTCAAAGTTCCCCTCGATAAAGCCTCCAACAGCAGGAGGCTCCCGATGGTGTTGTCATTCTCATGCCTACTGCTCAGGTTTTTATTTTTTGCCCTAACACATGGGATATGCTAAACATGAGATGAAGGAATGGGTGATTCTTAGATATCCATCATGAAATATGATACATATCTGAGTGATTTTGATTTTCCTTTACCAATTGTAGCAGCTGAAGCACTGGTCCCTACAGTGAAGTTGTATTATGATTTCCAGTCCAGTTTTCTTTTTGAAACTGCTTGTGAATTCCTGAAACACTTGCTATCTGAAGTACTCCAGCCTTTGTCTCTGTTTTACTTTAATCAAAGTCAACCAGTTTTCTTTCAGTTTTTCTGAAAAATGATTGAAGACTCCCTCAAAATCAAATCAGGCAAGTTAAAAAGTTTGTTAGCTGTGCACACAAAGTGCCTTTATTCTGGAAACTGAAACTCAGCGTGGAAGAAGTCTTTGGTGAGATATCATGTATTTTGTTGCCACTGGCTTTGGCTTTGTCAGTCTCCCTGGCAAATGGTGAGTGTGTGGACTTGCTAACTGTTTAAGTTAAAATAAGGAGTTTACGCTTGTTTTGCAGACAGATGAATGTTGTCACTTTCAGGTAAAGCTTCCATAGTTAGGAGGATCAATAAGGCTTGTGTAGGGTAAAGTTAACTTTCTGAATCTTCAGTGGCTGCGTTTCAATAAATCTATGAGCTCCACATGCTGTAGCTGTACTCAGTATTAACTCAGGCATTGAGATGGGTGTGGGAATTAGCCCTCAGCCCTCCAGCTGGCACTGAAGTTGTTGTTCACGTAGCTGCATGTCAGTCTTGAGCTGCTTGGAGCTGTGTGTGGAGAGTGGCAGGGGCCAGACCAGCTGAAGCTGGCTTGCAGCAGCTTGAGTCTCCCACAAGGGCATCCTGATACCCTCTAATTCTGTCTTAGAGGGGAACAGAGCAGGAACTGCCAGGCTCTGTGCAGAGCAGCTTTACACTGGCAGAGTCCTTCTCATGGAAGGATTTCCTGCAGCCTGTGCATTATTGCTGGAGTGGAAGGACAGAAAGGCAGCCGGGTAGCTCCAAGGATCTGGATTCCAGAATTCAGTGTCTGTGTGGGAGGTCTGAGGGTCAAAGGCCCAGACCCAGGCATGCCTATCTGCTCTTCCTCTTGCCTGTATCGGACTCCCATCTCCTTCCCACTTCTGCAGAAACTCCTGGATGTTTTGGGAAAAGCTGCACGTTGCTTGCCTGGCTGTCCGCTGCAAGGGTATGGGAGATGAGGTCATGTGGGAAAAAGGCTCCAGTGGAGTCAAGAGGAATGTGCAATTTGGGCAGCAGCCAAATTGAGATTACTTTTACATGGCCATCTGCACCTGTGTTTGTGGGGGTGGGGATTTCTGATTCTGTTGAACTGACTCAGCAGTTGTACACACAAAGGCTGGCAAGGTTTCTCCCCTCTCCTCTCATCTGCTCAGTGTCCCTGCCAACACCCCATCATTCCCATCCAGGTGCAAGTAATCTCTATCGAGAAATCAGAAGAACTCATCCCAGGAACTGACGTGAGACTGATAGTGGAGGAACAACTGCTGAGGTGCTATGTCCAGAAAATACTGGCTCATTGCATAAAACATGCCTGTCCATAAAGCACCATGCCCTGGAACTGTGGTCTGGAGGGAACAGCACACATGGTTTTCTGTAAACCCTGTCCTGCTTTCAACACAGGCCCATAAAAGGAGGTGTTGGTGGTAGTGAGGGGATCTGCTCTCTCCACAGCGCTTGAGTGGACTTGAGTCTGTGCTGGGACTGTCTCTGAAGGATTTCCTTCAGTCTCGGTTGTGGCTTGGGCCTGTAATGCAAACAGAAACAGAAATTACTGGGTTTTACATGTCCCACCAGAAGTCTCCTTGTACTTCTGGAGACAAAGAAGCTACATGTTCCAAGTAGCCTTAAAACAAAAAGGAAATGTAATGCATAGATGGATGTAGAAGAAAATTATAAAAATAAAATAAAAAAATTACAGAGTGATAGAGATGAATGTAGGCAGCAATATTGCCCTTTGGTTTGCAAGAAGGGAAGATTTTCCATATCTATGAAATAGGCATCACTAACATCTATACCATTCTCTGCTTTATAATCAGCCAAGGAGGTAAATCAGGGTTAGGCAGAAATTCAGAGGAGTATAACCAGCTCCCTAATGGCCCTGCTGTCCTTTGTGTGGACACCAGCCTGACACAGAAGGCAGAGGCATGTATTGTTCATGCTCTAACTCCCTTCATTATGTGGGACTATGCTAATAGGCATATTTTTCTGACCCCCAAATTGCCAACCTCATGTTATCTGCCATGGGAATTCCACGCTCTCCAGTGAGATAGTTGTGTTACCCAGAGATGAACTGCCAGAGAGAAAATATCCAAGTAAACAAACATATGCTTAGTGACCTAATTAAGCAGAATGTTTACATTCCGTTCAAGTATGAGACCATTTCAGTTTATTTCCTGTTCTGCATTCTAATTTTGCATTCAGAAGTATAAACAACTGGCTGTAGAGTTTTTGTCTCTCAACAACTGACCCTGTCAGACATTGAAAATACAGCAAAGATATGAGGTGTCAAGGAGTATCAGCAAAACTTTCACTTCAGAGAGAAGTGAAAATTATAATTATTCCACTGATCTCAACTTAGTTGCTTACATTTTTCCACATCATGTAGTAACTCAGTTAAGCAGCCTATACACTTAGGAAAAGAGAAGTGTTTTTAATAGAGTTCACTAGCCAATTAATTGCAATGTATAATAAAATAGTCACAATATAATGTTTTATCCTAATTTGTTGGGCGATATCAGAACAATAAGGCCTAATGTTAATAGCAGAGCAAAACTGCTTCTAGAGAAAAATTGTTTAGAGAAAAATTGTTAGAGGGCAGTTCCTGCCAGGATGCAGGGTTGTCCTGCCAAACTCAATATGGTCTCAGATAAAGGCCATCCACATCTGTGCCAAAGGATGTGCTGAAGTGTGGGCATAAATATATGTGCTGTAGCTCTGTGCACCACTTATATCAGGTTTGTATGTCCATGAACTTAAGTTGTTCCAAAAGTAAAATTGAAAAGTGAAGAGAGAAGAGCAGTGTGAAATTGATTGGGAAAGTCAGAATTAGGAGGATTTTAGGAGGATAAAGATGGAGAAGTTTGATGCAGTGTATAATTAGTGCAATCTGACAAGGAAGAGGCATTTACAGGATGTGTTGTGTCAGTTCTTTTTCTAGTCAACATGTTGGTTATGCACAGTAGCAGTGTAGTAAAATGGCATTTATTTATACATAAATACTTAGGGAAGGATGCAGCTTTCATAAAAGAACGTGCTTTGGTGTAATACTGCTTTTGCGGGCATGCCACTAAAAACTGGCTGCTGTTTGAACTACCCCTCAGCTGGAGTAGTCCTTCAGGAGTTGCACAGGACAAAGGGCTTCGATGAATACTGTCCTGTTAGGCCTGAAGCCTGTTAAATCAGCACTAGAAATTTCCATCAGTTATAAAGTTCAGCAGTGAGTCAGTGATGTTACCCACTTCGGGCAGAGAGGATATGTATGTACCTGTACACAAATTCATATACATGAAACAAAGATTTCTTTGTTTTGGCTGTTGAATTCGCTATAAATCACTTAAATGGGACAGTAGGAAAGTATTTTCTGTGCTGTAAATAACAGAGTATACTGGCAATCATCATAAAAAAGTACCATTTCACTGAGATGAATCACATCAGTGAGTTCATCAGTTAACCAGTTAAACTTGCAATAAGCCCCATGAGTGCTTTATAGTAATTTTGAAATATGGTTGCATACTTACTTACATTAATAGAAATAAAATGTAACAATAATAACTTTTTAACAATATACAGTAGTCCAGAATTTGTATAGATATGTTTGTGTTTATATACATATTTATACATTTACAGTTTAATGAATAATCCAGGACTGAAATCGTGTTCAGCACTGACTTCCAGTCTTTCAATATAAGTGGGATCATCTGAGCCAAATATGAGGGAGACTCTTCCTCTCAGACCCTGCTGCTTACACAAAAAAAAAGCTTCAGGGTTGAGAGGAAGTCATTCTTCAGGCTTGTCCCAGCCTAGTTCTTTCCTCTTTTGATGTCCTCAGATGCTCCCAAGGACTTTGGGGGCTTTTTGAGCTCAGCTCGGAGCCGCCTGCCAGTCCCATTGGGTGCCATTTCCTCTTCAAAGAGCTATTCCTGCAGCTGCTCCCTTCTGCGCAGGGAGCGGAAGCCTTTGAAATTGCTGCAGCTTCGCTGCACAGTCTGTTGGAACAGCTCGCATCAAAAAGGAGAGGAGGAGAAGTGCTTGTATCTGTTTAAATTAATTATAGAGGCTCCAGCAGAAATGTGAAGGCAAACAGAGAGAGGAGACCTGATTTGTGGGGTACTTCTTAGAAAATCGATTGCTAATCTCTGCATCGACTTTCTGCTCCTGGCAGAGAATGAAGCAGCCGTGCCAAAAATTCTTTTTACAGGAAATGTTCTCCAATGGGACAGGCAAACGACGTGTGATCAGCTCAAAAGCTGCAGTGCTGCTAGGGAGCACCACAGGGAGGTTAAATCTTCAGCTGCTTTGATAATGGAAAGGTTCAAACCTGTAAACAACATGAAGAAGTCACTTCAGAAATTATACCAAAATATCACATCTTTATTCTCAGGGTGGGCAGTCTCTGAAGTCCCCTGATCTGCCCGTGGGACCTGTTTGGCACTGCGGCAACCCAGGAACTAGGCCCCACAGAAGTCCATTCTCTCTGTCTTCCATCATCTGGGAGGTGCTGAACAGAGAGGTGGTTGTGCTCAGCAGTGATTGCAGATGAACTGTGGGGAAGATGATATTACATCAGGTGAGCGTGTGATGAGTTTCTTAGCCCGTGACAGAGATCAGAAATTGTTCTGGAACATGCTGAAAAATAGAAGGATTGAAACAGATTAGAGGTTGTTTTTTTTTTGGCCTCCAAGTCAGCTTTGTTGCTTCCAGGTGTGATGGGTGGGAAGAGGAATCATTCCCTGTGTGAAGCACTAACACTGGTCAGACTGACAGACTGATAAACTGTTTTGACCAGGAGAGCTGGAGAAGACCCTGAAGACAGCAGAATAATCGCTGCCTTTCCAGCAGCCCCGTAAGGCTGAGACTCACGGCATGTACATGCTGTTCTGTCCATCAAATGCAAGAGAGATTATGCAGCATCCACCTTCAGAGGAGTTTGAACTAGTGTCCTTGACTGTGTGGTGCCAGCATCCTTCATATGAAATCATCAGAAGCAAAGAGCTTGGGTTCAAATGTTACGCTAAAGAGTGGATTCACTTTTAACTGTAAGATTTATCCGAGGTTTTGCCTGAAAGGAACTGGCTTACAGGAAGATGCCTGATCTGCATATCTGATTAGTGGAAATAGGCAATATTTCCCTCTATTTTTTTATTCCTCTAGTTTAATCTTTGTGTGTATGTTGCATATACTGTGGAAATCAGCTTAGCAGTAGCAGTGCTGGTGCTTTTTTTACATCTGCATTCAGTAATACAAGCAGACTTTGAAAGTAGATGGTTTGGGTTTCATTGCTTCACGCATTCCTCAGCTGTGGTTCAAGTCTGTTGTTGCTTTGGCTTAGGGGTCTGTGGACATTGTGCCAGCAGGAGAAACTGATCTCAGGTGTTGGATGTGTGACAGATACTGTGGCATGAACTTCTTAGGTGGCATCTCCTCATTCCTGAGTGGCCCTTTGAAATGATGAAACAGTCTTTTAGCCAGAAGGTCTCTATCCCCTTTGCCCAGCTTCGGGGCTTGAATTACTGGTGGTTTTAGAATCACGACAGAGTTAGATATGAGCAAATGCTGGAATAATGATGTCTTGATACTTGAGGATTCAGGACCCCTAAGGTATATTGCACCACTTTAGGAAGAGGAATTCTGGATTTTATTAAGCAGCTGATATTTAGGAGGACAAAGCCGGGTCTGAGCTTCTCTCATTAGAAAGAAGCAGAGTTCAAGATACCAGGCTTGGATGCTTCTGGAGTTGCTGTCCATGGATAAATGCTCTTAAAAGAAGGAAAGACATTTTCCAGCTCTGCCTTGCAGAATTTTTCCATGCATTTGCTCAACTGGGAGGGACAAGTTAGTTTTGGGGCAATAATGGAGATGGGTTTTTTCATAATGTACCAGTCTTAATTGCATATTCTGCAGTGTTTTTCTCTGCCTGGTACATTTGGCTGCACTAAATCAGAGTGAATTTATAATCTTTTACTTCTGGAGGAGGTGGCAGGAAGGCAGATGACTACAGTACCTCTTATAGAATATTATTATAAAAGAAGTGTGAATTACCTCCTAGCCTCTCAGGCTGTTGAAAAATTGATTTGAATGACATTTTCAAGGTGTTGTTTCTAAGACATTCAGTAATTGTCATTCATCCATGAATGGTTAGTGAGATGAATAACAAAAAGTTGTTTTGGATTCATAGGAGGAAGTGTTAAAAAATAACATTTAGAAAGAAACCCTGGTTATTGTAAATTCTCTGTATATCTAAACAGCACCAGAGTTATCTAAGTGAATTTAGGCAATCCAGTAATTGTGAAAAACATTATATAGAAGTGGAAAGATCATTTCCATTTGTATGTGGACTCTTCAGAGTTATCTGACATGGGCAGATGCGTACAATGTTATGGCACTGTGGCTTTGAGGTAAATAAAGCAAGCCTCCTTGCTGGTCATTGTTTAGGCAGATAAAATATAGCAGCATTGCTTTTGACTTCATTCATCCTTTCAGCAAGCAAATGTCAGAATTCAAACATGGCAAAGAGAGAGGAGGGAAATTAGTGAATCTAGAGGACTTCATCTTTGAGTGGAAACCTTGAAAATAGTTGACCTGCAAGGAGACATATATTTACTGGGTAGTTGCATGTAGGCTTTAGGAAAAGGTTACAATAGATTTCTTTCTGAAAATATTACAAAGAGGTGGTGTGCCTCAAGAAACTGGAATGCTTCATCAGGATTTAAAGAAAATCCATGTAGTTCTCATAGACAAATGCTAATGGGTGAAAACAATGTGTGTTATTTTGAAGGTGCTTAAAATAAGCACTTAAAACTTGCTGGCATCTTAGTCTGAAAATGGAAGGAATTGTATAAACACAAAACATCTCCCTGAGCAGCGCTGGCACAGCATCAGCACTGTCTGTTTAACATTTACCCCCCCTTTCAGGGGCTGGAGTGGGCAGGTTCCTGGAAGCAGACACAACCAGGCCAGCTGAGCCAAATTAACCAAAGGGATATTCCATACCATATGACGTCAGCTCATATATAAAAGCCAAGGGAGGGAGGAGGAATGTGGAGCATTCATTATTTTACAATGTTCACCTTCCCCTGTGAAGTGCAGCCCCCGTGTGTGCTGAAGCCCTGCATCCCGGGAAGTGGCTGAACATCACTTGCCAATAGGAAGTAGAGATTAAACTTTTTTTCTCCTTTACTTATGCATGTGCAAACTTTTGCTTTAGTAAAATGCTTTATCTGAACCTACTGGTTGTTTTCCATCTTGTTTTCTCTCCCCTGTCCCACTGGGAAGGGGAATGATAGAGCAGCTTGGTGGGCACCTGATGTCCCACCAAGGTCAACTACAGATATATGCATCCTCCAATATATATGCTGAGCTTCCATACTGTAGGTCTGATTCCCAAAACTTATATCTGCATGAAAGCAATCAGTAAAGCAAATTTTTTTTGGTTCCTTACAAGAAAGAAACTTATGCTAAAAGAATAGGTTTCTAAGGAAATGCTAAGAGCACTTAATAAAAAAGTTTCTACCTATCTACTTCTGTAATATCTGTTTATAGAGTGTGCTTTGACTCACATGTTCTCCATCTGCTCTGTTCCGCCTGTCTGTGCTTTTGCCATGCATACATCTGCTTGAGATGCAAGGTAAGTTGCCCATCTCTACTGAGAAGCAAGCAGAGAGTATAAATATTTTTTTGCCACATTAATAGCAAGAACTTGCATTTATGAAGTGCATTACGTTGTCTCTAGTGACTTCTGCACCTTGCCTACCCTCCTTATTTTCCCTGAGCTCTGAATGTCCAGTTGGCTTGGGTTTTGCCACTGCTTTCTTTTTTTTGTTTTTTCCTGTTCTTAAAAGATTTTTGGAATGTTAAAAATACCAGTGATGTGGGTCATTTCTTTTCTCCCATTCCACATTTAAACCAGAACATCCTTAAACAATAATACTTTTTCTCCAACCTCCATAGGCTCTCTTCTTTGGAGGACTTCATAGCTGCACTGTCTCCATAAAGCCCACCTGTTGCTGTGGCTGTGAATGAAGCAGCTCTTTGTCTTCTGAGTGATACCAGAATAAAACATAAAGAAGTAAGATAGGACAGGGAATTTCTTTCCTATCAAGAGCCAGACACTGATAAAAACTTTGTTAACACCCATATTCACACCGTTCAGCACAGGTGGAGAGAGAATGGAGAAGCTGAGCAGCGTCCAGGCAATGTGAAGCTGGAAGCAGAAAGGGAAAAGGGATTTCATAGAGAAAGAGGTGAAAGGTGGGAAGAGAAAGAACACTCCAGCTTGTGGTGGCTTATCAGACTGAAGTTGGCTGGAGGTTTCCCTGCTCTCGGTATAACCAAGGCACCAAAACAGTAGTTGAAGTGATTTAGGAGTCCTTAGAGGGCAGAAAGCATGGTATCAAATACTGAAGGCTTTTGCCATATTACAATTAATCTAATTTTTGTTTTCTTACTTTCAGTTTGAAGGACTATTAAATACATCTGGAATTGATAAATGAATGAATAGACTGCCATTTACAAATCCTCACCCAAAATGAAAGAATGTGGCTTCCTGTTAAATGGGAGATTATTACTGTCCCAACATAGGCAGCAGCATTAGCAATGAATCCAACAAAATTAAAGAGCTTTCTGAATGTTTTGACAAATAGAGTGCTAATGGCCTTGATGAAAAATGGCTTTTAGCAGGATCTTCCAAATATTTCCTCCAACTTCAACTCTATTTCACTCCCACTACATGCATCTGTTCTTCTTAAAGGAATTCTAGGCGTTGGGACATTTTTCAACATCATTGGTCAATTACTTTACCACCAGGGCTGGTCACATATTAAATTAAAAAAAAGTTATGGTTTGCAGAGACAGAAAGCCAGTGCTTTGTGGACACTGGGACTGGAAAAGTCATGTCAATGGAATCACATCATGGCACCATCATTTTTTGCCTCCCCACTTTTCTAATCTGGGCCACCGTTGTGCTGGAGACCTCAGAAGCAGCCCCAAGATTCCATTATGGTTAGTGTTAAGGTTCAGAGAGTCAGAAATCATAAAGGTCCAGGGTCACTGCGACTGCAGAAGTCATGCCAAAGGGATCACTGCAGAGCACCAACAATTCTGCCTTCACATCCTTCTAATCTGGGTCACCCATGCTGATATGGACCTCAGCCTTAGCACCAAAGTTCCATTATTGGTAGGATTAGGCTTAGAGTTCAGAAAGCCGGTTCAACACAGGGAACACAGGGGCTGGAAAAGTCATGCCAAAGGAATTGTTGCAGGGCACCAGCATTGCTGCCTTCAGCCTTCACACCTTTCTAATCAGGAACACCCACGATGATGGAGTGGGGGGAAGCCATATAAAGAGTAGCTGACGTCACTTGGTTTGTTCAGCCTGGGTAAGAGGAGACTGAGGGGAGGCCTCATATTTCTCTACAGCTCCCTAGTGAGGGGAAGAGGAGGAGCAGGCCCTGATCTCTGTGGCAACCAGTGACAGGACCCAAGAGAATGCCATCAAGTTGTGTTAGGGCAGGTTTAGGCTGTATATTGGGAAAAGGTTCTTCTTGGAGAGGATGGTTGGGCACTGGAACAGGCTCCCCAGGGAAGTGCTCACAGCACCAAGCCTGACAGAGTTAAGGAGTGTTTGAACAAGGCTCTTAAGAACATTGTGTGACTCTTGGAGTGTCCTGTGCAGAGTTAGGAGTTGGACTTCAGTGATCTTTGTGGGTCCTTTCCAATTCAGGATATTCTTAATGTAAAAAGGTGTTTCTGATTGACTCAAATAAATACTTCAACATTTTTTTATTTTGGAGTGAAAAGTAGAATTATTTTTACTTTAAAATTTAAAAAAGGACTAAATCCACATTGTTTGCATTTACAGAAATAAAATATTTTTGTATTAACCCTTGCACCACAAAAAGAGCTGTAAGCATTTGATTTGCTGCAATTCTCAACACTTAGAAAAGGGCTTACTGGCTAAAAGGGCAGTTGACCTTTCCCAGATGCAGCGTGAGAAGGCCTCTCCACTTTTTGGCCAAAACAGTCCATCATCTGTTAAGTACCCTGTGGGAAGTACAGTAGAGATGTCCTTCAGTCCATCTTCCTGGAATAGGAGCTTGTGTCTCAGCTTCCAGCAGAGAAGAAGGATCAGTAGGGGTTTCCTGAGGGATTGAGGCACAGGTGTTAGTGCTGCCACTTACACGTTGTATGTAAATAATTTATAGTTACAAATACTCAGTTCTGTTTCTAAAACACACTGTTTCTATTAGCTTCTTTAGACTCATGGTTATTCCTAAAGGTGTTGTTGACTTTTCCTGGAAAGGGGAGATGAGAAACAGTACAGAAACTCCTTCACAAATACTATGATGATGTTTGTGGCTCCCTAGTCAGGGAGCTGCATCCTTTCTGCATTCTGAGATGTGCCTAACTGAATACTTGACATGAATCCTTGGATCTCAACCATGTGAGTCACTAAGATGCATGCTGCTAAGCCTGGGCTCAGGCTCATGGAACCTAAGTTGCCCTTAAGCTGAAGTCCACTGGTTTTAAGCCCTCAGTTGCTCTCTGCTTTCACTAGAAGAGAGGGATCAGAACAAGAATAAATTTAACAGGCAACGGCTCAAGTATTCCTTTGGCCTTTTTGTGTTCCCTCTAGCTTGTTTACATTGACATTTAGAGAGGCAGATGAGTTCACATTCAATTAAAAGTTTTGAAATAATCGGCTTTGATAGGGTGCCTAAACTATTGGATTTGATCCACATGATTTTCTTCTGCTGCCATGAATGTAAGAGGTCAGTACATTGATGCCCCTATGTAGCTGCGCTCTTCCCACCAATATTGTTCTGACTCTGACCTTCTGACAAGGGAGTGTTATAGTGGGCTGAGCCCAGTGGAAGGCATTGCCAGCACCTGCATTCCAGTTCAAAATCCCTCACTGTTGGCCTTTTGCTTTGGTTTAGTCAAGATGTTTTTTCTTTCTCTGTATGCATGTCTTAACTGATAAAATGCTTTTATTTCTCTTCCCCACTGTCTCACAGAAACATTGTAAGGGTTAACTGGAATTTTTATAAAGCATGCTGACAGTCAGAAGGTATTTTAATTAATAAGACCATTACAAAGAATTATGCTCTGGTAATTCTAATAGCTGATCCCATAAGGTTGTCAAGTGTCTCTTATTCCACTTCTTGTCCCAGTTTGCTAAAAAGTTTGGAGTTTTGGTTTATTTCACTCCTTTGTTTTGCAGTGAAATGGCAAAGTGGTAATTGATATTTCTGAGATGACAAAGCAGTCTCATGCACTGGAGAACGTGTAAGAGATGGCTGTTTAAAGTTTAAGATTTATCTAAGGACCATAAGGTAACATTAAGTCTTTTTTTAATGATTTCTCTGCCTGTGGACATTACAGCAGAGCAGCAAGCTTTTCCTATTATTTTGATTTTGTTTAATAGTGAAGGTCATTAAGAAGTTGGTTATAGGGCTGAAGAATCCTGCCCAACAAGGCAGTCCAATAGGTCAAGTAATTAAAATACAAATATTACTCTACTGCCAGGTCCCTTCTGCGGAAGTGCCAGTGCAGAGTTTAGTTACCCGTTAAGAACGTGCTGCAGCAGCAGCAGCAAATGAGAAACAAGAGTGCCGAGTGTGTGTGTGTGTGTGTGTGTGTGTGTGTACATTATGTACCCTCTCTCTGCCCAGCGCTGCTGCCAGTCACACAGGCCGCCTTCAATCACTTAGATGTTCTTGCTGAAAATAACACTGGCACAAGACCCTGCCTAGAAACTTACAGAAGTGAATTACACACGTGGGTGCCCCTGAGCAGCAGTGCTTAACTACTTGCTAGCAGTGGCTCCAAGGTCTTAACACAAATACAGTCTAATTTGTGGGGGGAGGTACAATAAACCAACAGTATTAGGTAAGTCTCCTCTTCTTTTGGCCTGCCTTTGCAATGCTCTTCAGTCCTCCTCCTCCTCAGTTCTGGGAGAGTATCTGCCATCCTTCTCGTCTCCGCCATGGGCTCTTCATACCTTGTTGGCTTGGCTTGGCACCAAGCCAAATCTAAGCTAGTCAGTCTTCACCCAGCGCAGCTGTGGTGGCTGCAGCTCCAGTTCTGGAGAAAGAGGATCTAACCAGCCTTTCTCAGCTAGCCTGCTGTTTGGAAGAGGTCTCCCTTCTCTCACTCAGCTTCCTGTGTACAACCTAGCCCACCATGCTGGCTCCCTCACCTGCAGGGCAGCCTGATGCACTTGAGATGGTTCTCAGGTCGTTCTCCTAGCAATGGGGTTATCCTTAGTGCTTCTTCCCAGTGGAAGATATCAATGTCAAGTGGTCCTAATTAAGTGTGTATTTTCCTATTCCAAACAGACACCATTCCCCAGTATAAGGTCAATCAGTTAGTCTCAGGCAACTTGGGATCACAGTTATTATTCAGTTACACATTTGTAGTCATCTTCCCTGTTTAAAAGGGTTCATGCTGCAATTCTTGTACTTGGATACTGCAACAGAACAATGTTATAGCTAACATTATGAAATACATCTAGTGACTGGTTAGTCCATTCCCACCTCAAAGGCATTTCCATAATCTTCTGCTTCAAACACACATTCACACACCACCTAATGTGACCATTAGCAATGAGAGAAACATGTAGAAGTGGGGATTTTTGACATTTTTCTGCTCCCCAGTTAAAAAATCGTGAGCTACATTTCTATTAAGAAAACATCAAGAGTCTTCAAGAGAGAAAATAATCGAGAGACACTTCTGAAGGGCAGAGGGCAGAAATACTGCAGGTCAGGTTGGTTCATCTCTCCTTCCTTTTCTGATGCAGCAACTTCTTTCAGACCCAGTGTTGTCCAGGGAGTGGAGATGGACAAGAGACACTGAGGGGCTGACAAGACTGGCTATAAAGACCGGTGAACATAAAAGCTAAGCCATCAGGGTCACAGAATCAAAGGCTTGCTGAGGTGGGAAGGCACCCATGGAGATTGTTTTGTCCAAACCACCTGCTCAAGCACAGTCAGCTGGAGCCAGTGGCCTTGGGTAGTGTCCAGTCAAGTTTTGAATACCACCAAGGATGGAGATTCCACAACCGCTCTGGGCAACCTTTCTGTGTTTGATCACCTTCAGAGTAAAAAAATGTGTTTCTTATGTTTAAAGAAGAATTTTCATGAACCGTTTGTGCGTTTGGGTGACCTCTGTCCCAGTTCTGGGATCCATCCCACAGCACAGAAGAGTTCAGACCAGCTGGAGCGTACATGACAGAACTTCACAGAAGACTGATAGCACAGCTTTATGAGCAGGTGCTGCAAAGGAAGTTCTGTCTGGAATCCCTGTGGCAATAGGGGAATACAGATAAAATTTCTAGTACCAAAAAAATGCATTATGATACTACAATTATCATCCAAGTAATTAATTTTTTTAGGCCACATTTATCAACATCATGGGAAGGCAACCAAGGGTTACTCCACTTTAACTACCTTGGACCTTATCTGGGAGGATGGAGCAGAAGTTTTTGAGGACTTTCCTCCATGATAGGAGCTGTGATACCAAGTAGAGTAAGAACTCTTTCCTTCAGCATTCTCCTGAGTACAAGACATGAAGCCATTCATCCCACTGCAGCCCTTCTGTGCACATACTGCTCTCCCAATAACTGACTTTTACACATGGTGACTGTTGTTGTTCTGCTCCTCTGCTTGCTAGGAAAAATGCTACTATGTGGTAAGAAGAATCAATTTTTTTTTTTTCAGTTCTCCTTCCTTTTTCACATTTAAAATAGAAAAGCCGTGCAGATCACTGACAGCTCAGTGAGATCAGCCTGGCTTGGGACAGAGCTGTAAGTGAGGGAAGCAGAGACAGGCATACCAACATTAAACTGAAGAGAAAAAAATCAGGCCAGAGTCTGCAAGAGAACCCAGAGAAGCCCATAGGTTTAATACAATGAATGTCACAGCTCCACTGCAACCTGATCATCGTGGAGCCCTTTGATACCATATATGTTCAGTATTACTGTCCTCTCGTGATATTTGTATATTGCCCATCTCTGTAATCCTCAAAAAGGTATTTGACTGCAAGAAAGGCCATTTCCCACTGAGCGCTTTTTTTTTTGTTTTGTTTTGTTTTTTCTTATCAAGCTCTGTGTTGAAGCAAGATTACTTATGTTTACAGAGTTCAGAGTCTAAAAAAGTAGTGAAATGTGAAAGAAACTCTTTACAGCAGTGTTAACGTCAGTTTTATTTGCATCTTCTATTTTATAGTATTCAATAAATATCTACAGAATACATTTGCAGATTACAGTATCAATGTCCACATGTTCTGAGAAAAAACAGATATATAGAAATGTGTTCTGTGTAAAGAATGAGGTTGGGTTTTGCTCTAAAAGAAAACATCACTTGTAATTTACTGATATTTGACACTATAGCAGTATAACTTGTAGCTACATGATGTATGTTGTTTTCAGCTCTCATCTGTTGGCAGGGATGGTTCACAGAAGATATGAATGCCTTAGTGTAGGCATGGGTGAAAGGCAGAGCACCTGTCAGTCTCTGAATACATTCCTCTTCTCCTGCCCTTCTCCCCAAACGTGTACCTTTTCATGCTTGTCTAAACTGCACTTCAGCCATGCACTGTGTTTGGATTTAAGAAAGAAGTGACGTTATCAGGATTCATACATATTTAAGAGCAAGGACAAACACTTTCTTGCATACTATACTGGTTAGCACTGAGATCTTTCTTAGTCCAAGCATTTATACACATGATTTAATGTGATTCCGCTTGTAAAAAGCATGCCACCCTCTTGAGACTCTTGTATTTATCTGCTTTCAATTACATTTGAAGTATTCTGAAAGTCTCCTATACTAATCCCATCCAAGTTGGAAGCCACATAGCTCATGCATGAGACTGTCAAACATGAGTAGTTGCAGATGTCAGTGCACCAATGGCAGGAATCCAGGAAGATAGATCAAGGCTTAGTCACTGAAAAATACACGCCAGCACATCTCAGATACATAGCATTGTAGCACCTCATGGGGAAAACGTGTCGTGACAGGAGATCAATAACCTCTTGGAGGCGATCTGGTTTTGAAATATTCTTGATTAATTATGCCAGGGTGTGTTTGGCAACTTAGCCTGATCCAGCCTTAACCTAATGCTTTTTGCATGAAGCACTATTGTTACTAGTCTCATAAGTCAAATCTGGTGGTTCAAGTTAGGTTTTAAAGGGTCAGGCTATAGATTTTGTAACGTCTTTGTGCCCGACATTGCTGTCTTTACTATGGTGTGTAGGCTTTGACTATCGATCAAAATAACAGGTGTTTTAAGATGAACAATAGCATTAACAACTAATTGCATTTGAAGCAAAATGACTCTCCTAAATAAAGTATGTCATACAGTGGGTAAAACAAGTAGGGAATGTCAGTGTGTTTTCATGGCAGGTGTTCATTCAGGATGTTCCCCAGGCTTGTTTGCTCATGTGCCTTCTTTGCAGAGGAGAAGCAGCTCTAGGAGACCCACAAGCAGGCTGCCAGCATCTCTGTCCTTCCCCTGCCTTCCTGCACAGACTCGTTCTCACCCTCATTAAGTTTTTCAGCCATACCTGTTACTCCATCTGCCTTTCAACCAATGCAGGAACCAGCCCATGACTCTTGGCTTCCCTACGCCCCACCAGGTACCCCCTGTTCCCTGCACCTCAGCACATGCTAGTGCCTTAGTCACTCCTGCTCTTAGTAATCTGTGGTGCCACTAAGCCCAGCCTTGGCCTTCTGAATCCTGAGCACAGAGTGTGAGACCAGCAGCTGCCTTGGTGCCTGGCCATGGCTGGTCACCGTCTGTTGGGTGGCTCAGCAGTAGATGCCTGGGGGCAGCTGCTGTCACACAGCATCGCCCTGCACTGCTGCACAGGCATGCACCTCTGCCTTGCAGTGGAGTATGTGCCACTTAGAAGACTCAGGGCAATGGACATCCAGTAAAACTGGACAGACAGACTGAGTGTTGGCTGCAGCAGTAAGACTATTCTCACCTTAGTCTGCTACTGCTTTATGTAATACAACAAAAGAGCTTAGGAGGTCACATCCTCTAGAGCTGTTTGCTAAAGGAGTTTGCATGTACAATGTAAAGAAATAATGAAATAAAGATAATAACAATATCTGTGAGATAAATTGTTTGAACCACATTGCAGATAGTTGCAATCACCATGTGACAGACCAAAGTTTGACCTTTGGCTACCTCACCTACACAACACCCAATAAATCCAGTCCCTCAGTAACCACTTCCAAGATTTTAGATTTCCGAATAGCATCAAAGAGTCACCACTTGAAAAAGAAACCACGAAATAATGGGGTTTTTTTATTTTCCCAAATGTGAAATTTCTTTCCCCAAATATACTGGCCCAAGGCCCAGGACAAGCAATATTTGGTCCTGGACCAGTGACAGATTCAGAGTCCAATGTTTTCAGGTTGGAAAAAGGATACTTTGGCTATCATGAAGCCAAAAATATCCCTCTGTGAAAGCCTTAATACTAGTCCTGGGAGATTGCCAGATGTTAGAATTTAATATAGAATATTTTATGTACTGATAAACTTTTCAAGTTAGTTGAAGAGATTTACAAAACATACTGATAAAATTATTTTCTCCCTTGTGAGGCCTTCGAGTATGGAAAGAGTTCACGTTTCAGGGAGAAGAATACTGTTTTCCATATGAGTAATCTCATTTAAACCATTGGTAAAATACATCTTCAAGCTCTCTTTAGTGATTTTTTTGCTAGGTATGCATGAGGCTCAATGACTTTAGAAGGTCTTTTTCAGCTTGACCTGCAAAAACAGTCAAATATTCATTATTCATTCATGCAAATTAAATCTTGGTAACCCATGTAAAACACTCTGAGTGGGGTGTGTGTGTGTGTGTGTGTGTGTGTGTGTGTGTGTGTGTGTGTGTGTGTGTGTTTAATTTTAAGGATAATTTTAAGAGTCAACAATACATTTCTTTGCCTAGATAAACCTTTTTTGCAAATAGTAGCTTGAGAAATTCTAAGGCAGGTGGTTCAACTGGCAAATAAACTGAGAAAAATATGTAGAAAAATTACATAACACTGTGATTAATGAGTGCTCCTTGCACAGGATATAGCTGTATGTATATTCCAAGTTGTTAGTAGCATGCTTTCTCTAAGGATTTCATGGCAAAAATAAGGACTTGAGGTTGAAAGTAAATTAGGGTCTGGAGGGTTTGCTCAGCTGTGGCTGTGTGCACAGAACCAGGAGATCGTCTGGTCTTTGCTGATTGTCTTGTATTTTAAAAGTCTGCTAAGTGTCAAGCAGTGCCTGCTGGCAGGAACAGACTGGGGAGTTTGGGCATGGCACAGAATGAGCAAGAAAGCCTGGTTAAGGGATCCCAGCAAAAGGAGAGAGTTGATTTATGTGACATTGCACTTGGCATGAGTTTAATGATATCTGCATACATGAAAAGCATTAAAAGTAGTTACATTGAATTTTAAAAGTTAAAGAAAATGAAACACATAGCAATGCTGTTCCCTATGGCAACATGGCACTGGTTTTACACTGTTTTTTACTGTATGTATTGTGTCTACCCTCATCTTGTTCCAAGTCCAAGTGACCAAGATTTTGTGTGTCATGTTAAGGTATTAAGGATAGGAGCTGCAAGAAAGCAGCTTGGAGCAGCAGGAGCTGAGATGAAAGAGAGACAGACAGCTCAGAGGGAGGCAATTGAAGAAGCCTCCAAAAGCAAAGGGGAACCAGGACAGAAGGTCAATCAGGGTAACAACTGATAGATGCTGAAAGGGCCAAGATGTCTCAGAGCTGTAAACTTGAAGGATTAGATTGGCTTTCATACCAGATTTTTTGTGATTTCTCTATACATGTTTGCTCATCTTAGGCTAACATCCAGGAATGGAACTGAGGAATGTGATGTAGTTCTTCATTCCTCCATAGCTACCCTACGTGACCTTGAATGAGGCATGCCATCTCCATCTTGCCCTTCTTCAAAATGAGGATAGGATATCCTGCTCTTACAGATCAGGGCTGCTGTGAGGGTATGTTTAGTAATGCTTTTGAGGTGCTGAAGTGCTTTAGTGATTGGCACTGTGGAAATTCTATAGATAAACACCTATATATAACCTCCCTGACACTAGTACAGTCATAGGGTGAGATCAGATTGACACTGCTATTTCAATATATAGCATATACTGCATGTATCTGAAGAAACAAGAACAAAGCTGTCAACGTCAGGTATGTGTGGATAAAGTGAAAGAAATCCTCTTAAGTCAGGAATGCCATGTCCACTGTGTTTCTCTACAGAAAAAAAGGAAAAGAAGGGGTAACATTAAAGAGGAAGTGTTAATTTTCTTTTCAAAGAACTCCACACTCTCATATTGATTGAAAATAGTCATCTTTGGCTCTTGTGTTTTGTGGCATTGTAAGGTACTGGTCTTCGTTTAGATCATATAATACTTCTTCCTCCCTCCAACCTACCATAACAATTAGTGAGCCGTCTGTGGCTGCCTTGGAGTGCATCCTGTGCATCAGCCTGTCTCATTTAATAGTCATAATTTCTCATTTGTAAGAGGAAAAGTGCTACCAGCACTTTTAGTCTCATAAGGGCTCAGACTCACTCAAGGATTCCAATTTATTATGCACCCAGCTCTGATATCCTGCTGCTCTCTTTATGGATTAGGCTGCCTTGGTAGAAGGTATCATCCTTCAGACAACACATAAATACTCTCTTGCCAGCTGTTCCTTTCTCAGAAGTTTCTCAAGGAGTAAATCATAATCATACCTCTATTTTACTAGTTCCCGATCTGCTTTTCCATTCTAGTCTGCTAGGAGCATGCAGAAAAATGAGCTTTATTGCTACTGTTACTCTACAAATGGCACTGACTACAACTGTAGGGATTTTTAGGCCTATTAGTATTGGTTTCCAGGATGAACACACTAGTAGTGATTTTAAATTTAGAGGAATAGGCGTTGGTCAGTTTGCTGCTGGTTTCTGTTTTCTTTATCTCAAGGTGCTCCACAAACCCCTGAGAGGGAAGAAAGAATGGCAGACTGTTCCACTCATTCTGAGGTGGAGCAGCTGTTTAACATCATAATCTTGTTGTGAGTTCACAAGAAAAAGGGGAAGGATAACATCCTTCTGATGGATACTGTATTTTGTAGGCAAATTGTAAAAGAAAGCAGAGGCAGCCAGAAAACACACCAGTTTGCACAGAAGGGTGCAAAGAAGGGGAGCTCTGCCAAATTTACACCAGCATAAGTCTCAGGCACAGAGGCAGTGTGCTGCAGGGTAGTTTCCCTAGCAGATGTTGAAGCAGCTGTCCTTGCTAGGGCAGAGGCTTTGACGTGGACATAGCTTTGGGTGGCAGATGTAGCCCTCCAGGTCCTGGGCTGCACAAGTTCTGTGGGTGAAAACCTATCTACAGCCTCCTTGTTGCAGGACACACCAGCACTCCCAGGAGGCTCCCAGTCCATCAGTCAAAATGTTTGTGGACATCAAAACTTCAAGGCCTCCTTTCTTGTCACTGGACTTTTGCTGACTCTTAAGAACATGGGCTGAAAGTCATGATGTAGGCCTCAGAGGTGCACAGTATTTCACTGAGCTAAAATGTCCTATACCTTGTAGTTTTCAGTCTGATCAAACTGAGTAATGAGTCACAGTCTGTTGGTTGAAGTGAATTATAATCACAATTTTTGTGACCCTCAGTTTAACCATTCCTACAGAACTTCTGCAAGCTACCTGGGTATCTGAGGTGCCTCTGGAGACTGAGCTCCTTGTCATAAAGGTAGTTCTGGACAGTCAGTGCAGATCAGGAGGAGGACTTGGGAAGACATCACTACCATGTTTATGCTGATGATACAATACAAAAAGCAGTCAATTTAGCACCTTTTGAAAAGTTTTAAGATTCCATTTAAAACACAGTTAAGGGAGGGAGAAAA
Source organism: Haemorhous mexicanus (assembly GCF_027477595.1). Taxonomy (NCBI): domain Eukaryota; kingdom Metazoa; phylum Chordata; class Aves; order Passeriformes; family Fringillidae; genus Haemorhous; species Haemorhous mexicanus. The sequence goes on from NC_082343.1 coordinate 54,966,134, forward strand.
GGCCAAGTAAGGTACTGTTGAAACCAGTGTTAAAAAAAGCAGCACTTACTGGTTGAAAGATAAAATATATAATCAGGCTTTCAAGAATGAGCACTTAATTGCCTAAAGACTATTACAGAACTCATTGTTAATGTACCTATTTGCATAAAATATTTTTTTCTAAGTAACTGTTACAGAACACACCTACAACAGGGAAGCGCAGTCCTCCATCGAAGCTCAGCTTCCCAAGCCAGCACTTTAGCTGTGGTGCATATTTGTAATGTGATTTTCTGGTCTCAAATGTCATTAGGCACATATATACTATGTGGGGGGTGATATATATTTTCATAATATCTTTTAAAGAGTTATTAATGAGCAGAGTTTCTCTCAGGACACTGTGACAGTGCCTCTAGGAATTAATCCACCTGCAAGATCCCAGGATGGCTTGCTTTATAGTGTGTGCTAATTCAGCTTCACTCAGAGGTTGCTTCTTTGGAGTTAGTCTCCAGAGTGTCTTGTTGGTGAGATTCTCCCTATGATAACTTTCCTGCGCATTTCATCCAGGCTCTGTGCATTGTGCTGGTTTCTCTGTTTTCTAGCAGTTGGAGATTTGGCAAGCTGTATTTCTTTACCACTTGTTGGTGACGGGTCCTTGGGAAGCAATGCCATGTGGTAGACACAGAATAAGAGGAAGTTGCAGCTTTCCACTCTGCTGAGACGAGCACTTCCTAGCAAAAAGATTTACCAAAGTTGGCTTTCCAGCAGCAGGAGCAGCAGTGAGGGGTCTGAGCAGGGCAATGCTGTGGCTGGGTAAAGGGGGCTTATGGTCAGCTCTTCAGCCCACAAAGTGGTCTTGGCAGATGAATCCTTCAAAGAGGGGTAAATAATGGGCCTGTGGGCTGCTATCTTGGCACTTCAGGGGAAAAAAAGGATTTGTGGCTGTGAGGACACCTTGCAGATAGCACCACATTTACAACTGGAGAAGCTGACAGGGTGTATTTTCTTGCAAGTAGATGCAGTTACTGAGCCCTGGAAAAGCTCCGTCTAGGAGCTCCTGCTAATGCTACAGGGTTTGATATCTTCCCCGCTGCTGCCTGGGCCAGGCTGGGGGCTGGGGACTACCCTGAGCCTGCAGTCACCACAGAGAACATGTGCAGAAAGGGTTGCCTTCCTGGGACAGTGGGAATGGTCCATGGTGTGGCCACAGCAGTGCTCAGCACAAGTCTCTTGTGTCAGCACAGTCATACAGGCAAAACTATCTCACAGGGGCAGCTGGTCTCAGTGGGAGAAGAGTAGGATGTCAAGGTAAAAATACAGTTTTGTTTGTAACTACTTAGTCCATATTAGAAATGCCTTATCAATATAGCATTAATTAGTAGTGCTAGCATAGTTTACTACTATTATAATATTATACTAGTCTTTATACTCTAATTATATATTTGTTCTTTTCTTAAAAACTTTTAATGGTGCAAAATGGAACTTTTAATGGTGCAACTACTGGAAAACTGTTAGAGCAGCTAATCATCCTTACTGTTTCAACCTCCTTGTTATTTGAACTTCCTCATTCTTCAGTCTTCTCTGAAGTAAGCAAGCCCCAGGAGATGCTTTGGCAAACAAGGTGAGAAATGTGGTTTTGTCCTCCCGTGTGCCAGTGGGTAAAAGGGATCAGTCCCAGAGGTACCAGTTGGGTATGTTTGATCGGCATAGTGTGATCTTTAGGCAGGTCAGGGAAATATCAATGCTATTTTCTCTCTAAGCCTCAGATTCCCACTGGCCTGTTATTCAGAAATCAGGTGGCAAAAACATTAGAGGATATGAAATCTTAGGCCCCCTGCAGAATACCCAGCCCTGATGGATCCCATTGCAAGCACATTTGACCCCTGACCATCTTCACTATGCTTCAGTCTAGAGTTTTTATTGACACTGTTGGATAAAAGGCATCCCAGACTACGGAATTTCATATTTTTTAAATCAAGGTTTTTGGAGGAGCTGAAATGTAGAGAAAGGAAATTTTAGCTTGGTTGTGGTTTGGTAAAGGATCTGAAGCAGCTTTTTAGAGTGGCACTTTCACAAAAGCATTTTAAACCAAAGTTCATACTCCAAATTTGTAAAACTGCAATGTTTGCATGTAGCATTGACATTCGCTCTAACAGACTGAGATTAAAGTTACATATCTCTGATTTTCTCCTTAGACTTCTAATTCCACTGTACTTTTAATGGGATTTTGTACACAAACTTTTTAGTGGCACAGCTTATTATCTGCTTTTCCCTCCACCCTTACCTTTAGAAAAGAGCAGAAGTGAGAATTTAGGAAAATAATAACCTATTTTATTATATAACCACAAGAATTGGGAGGAGGGAAAGGAGAAGAGTATTTGAGATTAAGGCTTGATTGTTGAAATTATTTTAACTACTTTTTAATTGGCAAGCTGTTGAGTTGTTATCATCAATGAAGAACTCATCAACAAGCCGTGTCGAAAGCAGTAAACATTTACATGGAGAAACTGAGCTCACAAGCTCTGTAACAATCATCCGTAGAGTGTAGAGTTAAAACTAAGTGACTGGATTGCAAGAATACATTGTACAAGGAGTATCAAGGGTGGAGTTTGGTATTAATAGTTGTTTTTCCTCAGTTTTTTTTTCTCTTAATAAGTTATGTGGGCAGGGTAGGAGACATCTGCACAGCCTCCAGCTGCTCTGCTTTGGGGGCTCTGCAGAGTGAGGCACTGATCTCTCTCTTCCTGGAGACCTTTTCCATACAGACACAAGATGTGCAGGTGAATCTCCAGGGCTTGCTTTGCTGTCAGTCCCTGATCATGGGTTTTGAAGGTCCTCTGCAGCTCATAGGTCTCTAATCTAATGGTGGGCACCTTTATAGAAGACCACACTGCTATAAAACATCTCTGCATTCCCTCGATGCTGATTTATACTGTTTAAAGGGATGGGGGTGGAACAAGTTGTTAAAAAATGAAGAAATTGAAAGCTCCCCTAACTGCTGTATTATCTACCTGACATTCTCCAAGTGCTAGTCATTAATTACCAATGCCTTGAAAATCAGAGCAGATATCCAATTCAATTATGTTACATCTCTCAGCAGGAGCATTTCCATTATCTTACCATTTTCCATTCAAACCATTCTTCTTTGCAGTTTTTGAAGGCTTAGACCCCACTGTGTTTCTTCTCAGTTGAACCTGTAATCCACAATCCACACCAAGAGATTTCTACTCCATGCCTCTCCTACCTGCACGCAGGTGAACATTAGTGTGGGTTTACATTGTAGTTATTGCAATCTTAGAAATCCGACCTCCAGCATCCCCCAGAACTACATGATGGCAGAATGTGGCCAATGTATGCCATAACTTTCCTTTCCAGTTGGTGATCAAGTACTGTGGGAAGGACTGAACTTGCATTAGGACTTAGGCTGCCCTTGCAATCCTTACACCTCCAGGCCTTCTTGTGGAGAGGGCAGAAGAGTTCACAGTCAGTCTTACCAAACCCTAGAGCTAACGTCTCAACTGAAGTAATTGCCTTTAGATGCCAGCAAAAACTTGGCCCCATGGAGGCGAGGCAGAGTACGTTTCTGGAGTCACCACTAATGCTGGTCTTAAGTGAGCTGTATATTCAGAAATTATGGGGTTTATTTCTTGGCACATTTGTTCTTTGCTTTTGTATATTTTCATGCTTGCCAGCACTCTGAAATGTAGACATTGAGTGTTGGGGGCAGTTTTTTGTGCTGCTGACATTAATTGGATGAACAGGTCTTCTCAGAAGGGGCAGTATAGGAAATGTGTATGGGAAAATAACAAAATAAGGAGTTTCACAGCTAAATGAAGACAAGTGGCTGAAAATGGTTTTTACAGCTTTGGCTTTCATATGATTCATTTAGGAATCTAAAACGATTTTGTGCATCTGAAAATTTAAGATGCACAACACCTTTCACAATTACCTTTCATTTACACCTGAATGTAATTGCTTCTGTCTTGCAGATAGAGGAACAGAGGTATTGATGCTATCATTTGAAAATATGTCCCCTGTTTTCAAGTCCCCAGACTGAGGACTTTTGAGATACATTTAAACCTAATTCTCAGAAGCATTAAATACCTCAATTTATGTTCATTCACCTGGCATTGTTTGTACTTAGTCTCTGAAAGCCAGATGTATTGCCTTCCAACTAGAATGGTCACAATAACTGAAGTGACGTGGCAGAGATCACAGAGCAACTGCCGGGCCAGACTGAGGTTGTGACCTCTGTCCCTTCATGACACATTTCCTTGTTACTCACAGAGTATCTGCCTTGGATTCCTGAACAAAAGCACATTCTGGTCACTCAGTTTTCCTCTGCTCTCTCAAACAATTGGACATTTTAGAGATGATACTGGTTGGGTTATCCATCAATTTTGTAGTTACTTTACCTTGTCTTTCTAGCCATTGCGACTTGTCTTCAGGTGTCTGCAATTAAGTTTCTTATTGGAGAATTGAAATGAAAATATAGAGAATCATTTGTATCTCCTGCTTTTCCCAATTGTTTTGGTTTTTTTTCCAGCACACAACAGTTTTGCCCTTTGTATTAATCGAGATGAGAACAACACATCATCAGTATCCCAGCAGGAGCTGTGGACTGGCTGCAGTGTGCACCTTCGCTGTTGGCTATATTTTATGGTAAGGGCTGTACATGCTGTGTTTTCACATTGTATTGGGGGTTTTGTACTGCTAAATTTGGGCACATATTTCATTATGGATATAATCGCTAACAGATTCACGCTGCATGCCTCGTTTGGTCCAAGACCTGGGCTTTGTCTGGTTTCCCCAGATGCTTATATTTTTAGAAAGTATATGCCAAACCTCACACAACAGGAATTTGTTGAACAATCCCATGTAAGCAGTGGTCTTTCCAAGGGTACATTTTTCAACCTTTTTTCAAGCTAAATGTTTTTCTTGGACCTTAGTTTTATTGCTTGGGGTTTTTGTTCTATCAAATAAAATTGAGACTAGGCAAATGATTTCCTGCATCAGTATTTAAGCAGCAAGAGAAAAGATAGAACACTGTCTTTTTTCTTTACTGATTCATAAATTCTTTCTGTAAAATAGATTACAGAATAAGTCTGTAATCCAAACACTCTAAAGTTTTTTTTAAGAAATGCAAATGTTGGTGAGAAATTAAACTAAAACAGAAGTAATCTTTCCTTTACAACATTAAATTAAGTCTTTGAACAGTTTCTAATCAACCTGACTTGCATGGCAGAGTTAATATACTTTGGTCACCCTAGTATTTGTTTTTCATTAAACCTTTGTTTTATTTATATTTCTCCTTTGATGCCATCTGTCTCTTATCCTTTCTGCATTTCATGACCCCCCCTTTCATACTCTTTCTTTTTACTTCACAATGTCCTTCTCTCAGCTAAGAAGGTATTTTCCAAAATTTCCACCAACCAAGAGAGATAAAACTAATGTGAGAGCAACATGGTCTCGAGGCAGTACTATCACACTGCTTCAGCTATGCAATTTGTCCCTCTGATCCACTGAAAGAGAGGTCATTACCCATACATATCCACACGCACTCAGCGATCACACAATGCTATTAATCCAGCTGAAGTGGGATGTTGTGTCCCAGGACAACAGCCACATTCTGCCATTTGCTTTTATAAACATACATAGCTTCCTTAAAAAAGAATAATATTTGTAATTGTAAGATAAGGGCAGCCTCATGCAAAAAGGCATATGATTATTCCCTCAGGAAAAAGTGATTATGTTCTTAACCCATATACAGTAATGCTTAACTGTGATAGTTCTTGAGCTTCCTCTAATAGTGCCTGGAGACAGATTGGCAGGTACCTATGGCTTGATCTCCTCTGGCAACTCCTAAAATCATCTAAGTAGACACATGCAATAGTATTTTTATAAGAATTTGAAATTGAAATAATCCAGTTTTACAAGTGAAACAAAACCAGATGTGTCTTAAAATCTTTTAAGAATCTGTTACAGTATCAGTGTGATGCTCATCTAGTTTGATCCTACCTACTACGGTGCATCTATATCCTGCAGCTACAAGGTTAAAGAAAATTGTAGGACAAGTAAAGCAGGAGAAGCAAATTCTGCATTAAATAATTACTGCATTAATAATTACCCAGGCACAGACTATGGTTATCTCACTTTGCTTTTGCTGTTTATTGGTTTTGCCTACACGTATATTATTTCCAAAGCAGATAGGGCTACTGTCAAGTGATTTGCCTTCTTCCAAGTTGTGATTTCTCTTTAAATGAGATGAGATAATCTTAAAAGTTCATCCTGCAAAATTATGCACATACAACCCATTTCTCCTTCTACTGTTATGGAAGGAGGCCTTTGCAGATTAGTGGAGGCAGACAAAACCTACACTGTGCCATCACTTGCAAGTTCTGCATGTCTTCAGCCTGCAGGTGCTGTTGAAGACTCTATCCAAGATACGCTTGAGGCTGCAAGCCAAATCTTGGTCCCATTACATCAATATGATATGTCGTATTCACAGGTTGGAAAAATCTGCCAGAAAGTATGAAAAGTGAGGAGTTTGTCATCCCTCTCATTCAGGGTGTGGCTTCTTTTCACAGCTGAAATCCACTGTCTTCCTGTTGCCAAGTGACCACATTACAGTAGAGACCTTAATCACTAAGAGGGTTTGGAATTGCTGAATTTGGATTCGTTGTCCTTGCTGGCAGCACCCTCAAGGTTAGCACAGTGTATTAAAATGAGACTATGCCTGCACATGACCTAGTTCCATACAGCCTGGTGGAACTTCCTTCCTTTGTACCTAGGGTTGACTATGGGTCCTGTTCTGAGGCTCTGTTTGTGGTTTATGTATTTTTAACTAGAATTTAGGGATCTGCCATTTGAGAATTTGTTCTTTTGCCTATTCCATTTTTCCCTCAGCAGAAGTGTTCTCACTGCAACCCTCAGAATAAAGTGAAGACAGTTGCTAATCAGATGTTCTCTATGTTTTGTTCTTGAATTTTGAATTCTCTTCCAATCTCAGCTGAAACTTTCTTACCATCCTACATGTTTTATGTATTGTGTTGCACTTTTTACAGGGAAGGAATATACAGGAGGATGTTGTTTAGGTTTGATTCTGTGAATGCTTTTCTCAACTCCAAGTAGAGGAAAGCTTGTTTTATTTTGTGTGTGACTGAATCTGTCATGTATGAAAGAGGTGATAGAATAGCAAATGCTTTTTAATGTATAATTGGTAAATAAAAAAACTGGCAAACGATTCTGAATAGCATCACTGAAATTGGAAGAACATAGCTAAATAACTTGATATCTCCTGAGCATGATTCAGAGACTTGTTTTCTGAGAAACATCCTTTTTTGAAGAGTAAAAGCATTTTCTGTTTTTCTTTTTATTTTTTTGTATTCTCTCCCTTCAGTCAAAGAGTTTTTGAGTAGGCACACTTAGCTCATGCTCTCTCTGTGAGAGGGAGCTCGCAAGGAACTGTGCCCAGGCAGAACATCCGCAGACTTGCATTGCATGTTGCAGACCATACATGGACTTTCAGGATCGAGGCCATGGGATAAGATGGGAAAAGCCTATTGGCTTTATTTAGCATGGCTTGAAAAGGTCACAGTTTGTGTTTAATTGTTAAATCTAGACAGTGCTAAGAAAACCAGAGCATTTGCCAGTACTACCAGAAAATTCTGCCAATAAGTGTATGGCGTTAGTTGTCAAGGAACAGAAAAGAGCCAGAAATGTGTTGCTCCTTGTAACAAGAATGACCTCATGGTAACTAATATCAGAGCCTAATATGTCCCTAAAATAAACTGAGACAAATATGTTTATTTTAAATGGTTTTCCTTTTCCCTCTACTTTTGAGCACTTCAGGATGCCAAAAAAACAGATCCTAGGAATCTGACTCCACTGCTGTAGTCGTGCTGGGCTGCATGTTTGGGAGCAAAAGGCTTGATCTGCTCTCTTACAGCTATCTCAAATCCACTAGGAGCTGCCTCCACATGTGCCAAGCTTGGACTTGATTCATTCTTTCATTCCTTTATAAATCTATTTAAAGAGCTTTTAAACTTTGATTTGAAAATAAAGTTTCTCTTGAAGTGACTTTAGGAAGTTCCTTAGATTTGCTGAGGGAGAGCATTTTGATGGGGTAATTTGCAGAATTCTTCTTGAACAAATTTAAGAAGGGAATGTACACTGAGGATTTGGAATGAATTTGAGATTGATTCTATCAGGCTTGCTGTAGGATTTCCACTAGCGATTCTCCATAGAAGGAGAGGAAGATCAGAAAGAGCAGATGTTGGCACAGACTGCTAGGACAAACCTTGACATTCAGAAGAGAGGGGTGGTGGGTTAGAGTGTGAAGCTTGGTGAGAATTGACAGTCATGTTGATAAAGAAGGACAGGATTGAGAAACCAGAAGAATTTTTGAGGTTGGTGGTGCCAATGGAGCGGGAGATACACAACACGGCTTTGCTAGGCTGTGCTGAGGGTTTGTATGTAGGAAGGGCATCATGCATGCTTTTGGAAGTGAGCACTGGGAATAAAAGTTCTATAAAGATCAGAGGAGTCCATGGTTAGAGAAAAAAAAAGTAAAATATCCTGGGGGCAAGTAAAAGAAATGAACTAAAATAATGGGTTAAAAGAGACGTGGATAAGGAAACATACAGCTCACAGGGCAGCAGCTTCAAAGCTGAAATCGTGAAAGTAAGTGGGGAATGCTGGGAGAGGGAGAGAGAAACAGAATTTGAAACTGGAGTGGAAGGCTGCTGTAGAAGTGGATGATAGATGAGACAACGCAGAGGAGGAGAAGAGAGTTGGAGCTGGAGCTGCCCCAAAGAGGAAAGAGTAGGAAGAAACAGAAGCAGCAGAAATAGGCCAGGGGAAGATTAGCGTCCCTTGTACCTGACCCAGAAGGTGGATGGCAGGGCAGAATTGCTTTCAGCAAGAGAAGGATGTATGGATCCCCAGCCTGTTAGGTCTCACTTAGCCATTTTGGACTGTTACTTTCTGGCTTGCCTCCACCTCCACATCCTCAAATGTTTCAGTCAAAGCAACAGCACAATCACAGATGACATGCATGGGTAATATGTTCTCACTTCCTTGTGCAGCTCCTTCAAATATAGCTCAAGAAGGCATAGCAACCATTACTATATTTAAAATGAAAAATTATTTATCAAAATAGATGACTTCCAGAGATGACAGCGCTTTGCAGCAAATCTGCTAAATTTCTGTCATTGTAGCTACCTGTACATAAACACAAATTTCTGCTAAGCTTTGTTCCTCCCAGAGGATGCCAGCACCTTGTCATGCTGAGTACATTCTGGATGTGACATTATTTGCAGCTGCAGTTTCTCAGGTCTTGTCTGCTTCTGACTGCATAAGCCACTCCACACCAGTAGCACAGTCCTGTGACCCACTTATTGTTCTCCACTCAGATGAATGGAGAGGAATCCAGCATTAAGAAAAAGGAACAAGAGGGGATGATTGCTGTTATTTCCTAAATGATGAATGTTTACTGAACTTACTTTTTAGTCTTTAAAATTCCTAAACTATGTACATTCCTGGTATAGGTGTATTAGGTCTGGCTGGCTGCTAATATAAGAAGCCAAACATTTTAATATAGCTGAGATCTTAAGAAAATTATTTGATGCAGAACAAACTCTCCTGTGTTTTTGGGGGGAAGGTTTGAAGATGCATCTCGCATCAATCAGTATTAGAAACCAAAAGTAGAACAAATTTAGTGAGGGTCATTGTGCTCCTGTCCCTGAAAGCACAAGATTGGACCTGCACTATAACCACAAAATATTTGCTTGTTTGTTTGTTTTGAATGTCTCAGCTGCTGTAAGCCTATCACCTTGTTTGGAAGACATTCCACATTTTAATAGTTCTGGTTAAAGTTATCACTCTTGGTGGAAAAGGAAGAGAGTGATGCTGGAAAAGATCGTGAAATAAAGGCATAGAAAATGCCCATGTTCTGCTTGCTAAAGAGTAGCCACTGGGAAGGCATCTACGATTTGTCTAGAACCAAGGATTCAGCCTTCCTTTGTGCCAGTCAAGGGAAATATGGAGAGCAGTGAAGATCTGGGAGAGGATTTGCTGCTGCAAGAAGTAACCAGAAAGGAACTGCTGTTCATAGATGGGAGTTGTCATGTACCCACGCTCCAGGTAGAGCTCATGTCAGATGCTTCAGGAGAGCTTAGCAAACCATTATGAAACAACCAGCCTTGAAGGGGGAGTTTTCTTCCAAAATTTATGTCAAAATGTAGGTGCTTAGATCCTTTGGTCGTGATGGTTTATATACCTTGTAGTCTTTAAACTTAGGCATAATTGTGCACGTTCTTATTGCTTGTACGTTCTCCTGATTTCAGGAACTGGCTAGAAGTGCGTGATTGGGCCTAGAGAAGATGAGTGGACTAAATAGGCTTCCAGACTTTCATACTTCAAAACTTTTTGAATATCTCTATTTCAGTGATGTATCACTGAAAGGTAGGGTAGAGCATTCCAGAGATTAATTAGGTATCATTCAGAAAGATATTTCCATTATTAGATTTGCATTTCTTGTCTCTGAGTTGCATTGAGGTGATTCTTCTGTCACAAGGAAGAAAATTGGAAGCTCTTCACCCATTTTATGTCATGCATTATTATTCTGTGTCCTTTCATTTGCTGCTCTTGAGAAGTTACGTAGCCCCTCCTCTAGCAGCCCCTTTTTCCAGAACTCATAGTACTGATTGTTGATGACGACAGATTATGATGAAGGACTCAAACTGGGCTGGACTCTCAGAGTCCAGACCACGAAGTACTGCCGAGCTATGATAGCTGAGAGCAGCCACCATGAAGGAGCAACAATTTTCTGCAACATCTCCCATTACAAAATTCATGAGCTGTCATGGTTATTATCTGCCATTATACTCACTTGTTGAGCTTGACACTGCCAGGACTAAGGTCTTACATGTGCTGTTGTTAAAGCTGTATCATTTAAACTGACAGAGTACGCATAAACCACAACGTTCCAACAAATTTTTGTGCTTAGTTTTCCTCATTAACAAAAGATCTACATCCAAAGAATAAATGTAAATGTATGTTCCCCGCATAGTTTTAATTTTCTCCGGATTACTTTGATAGGAGAGATATAAAACATCTACTGTATAGTAGAAGTGAAAACTAGCTACAAAGTCACATTTTTTGACAGATTTGTTAAAAACAAGCAATACTGTGCATTTTCAAATAGCTTTTTCTGATTTCTACACCAACTGGTTGAAAATTTCTAAAAACAACCACCTTTTTTTTTTAACAGACATTTTAATTTAAATACAATGTGTGAATATTTCCATTCCTTCTCTTTTTACCGTTTCTAACAAATGGCTAGATGAACTCCATGACCTGTAACACATTCATCTTTGAAAGTATACAGTTATGTCTATGTACAACTGCTACTGTTTCAAATCACAGGGAGGTTCAGATTAATTTTATCTTCTCAGAAGTAGCCAGCCCAGTTTTACTCCTCTTTTTCTCCTTTTGCTTTTTCTCCTCAGTTTATTTCAATCTAAACGACACATTTTTTACACCTGTTCAATAACAAAGTCTTCAATTTGATCTAGTTTTTTGCGCTCCTAAGTAAATCTTAATGCATGCTTCTCTGTGCTTAACTAATAATGAGGTTGGATAGGAGTAATGGCTACTGGAGTGGCAACACCGAAGGCATTCATTAACGTTGGTAATCAGCACTCTTGTGTGGAAGCTTTATGCTAATGGTTGATCAGCCCTTTGTAGTGCAGCCTCGAGAATGCCTGTATTTGCAGCAGGAGCAAACTCACTAAGAAAGGCCACCAGGTGAGGTTTCCATGGCAGCAGTTGTCCCTTTGCTGCTCCTGTTTGTAGTACAGACAATGCTGGAGCAGTCAGTGTGTCACTGCTCAGTGAGAGAAGGCTAATATTACTCCACCCCAGCATAGCCAGCAGCCCGCTGTGCATATTTTTAGAAGGATCAGGTGGGTTTGTGACTGTTGTCTCCAGAGTGGTGCTTGGTCCCTCTTGTGCTCAAAGCAGTGCTGACAGTGTGGCCACTCCAGGGACAGGCAAACAACAGCTACACTGAAGGTTTGAGCAGCATCACCATGCAGGGAGTGGGCTCCTGTGCTGGGCAGCAGGGAGCTGAGTATGTGAGCTGTCTGCAAAGCCTGAACTAACCAGATATTGCTGACATGCAGCAGCTCATCAGTGACTCATTGGTTGGATTGAGAAAATGCTTCCTCTTTCTAGCATAAATGTGTTCTAGTAAAAGCCACTTCTACTTGGTTCATGAAGCTGGCTACGTAGATGCCGTTTAGAAGGTCCCTTGAAAAGTCCCTCTGTAAATTATAACTTTATAATCCTGGAAAGTTTCATCACACCAGAGAAAATAAGTGGAGAAAGAGACTGGCTCTTTTTCAGTCTTTTTCCTTGGAGCTTGTTTTTCACAGAATGATCATTAGGGGAAAAAAAGCAAATGAAAACTGAAAGAAGTAAATGAAACTGAAAATTGTTAGGCGATAATAGACATTCCCTGCTAAGCGGACCTGGTAGCAGGGGACATCCCACTACCTTCTACCCAACTGTCTCATCTTTTTCTTTCGTCAGAAGGAACATGGTGTCCCCTGTTACCATGGGTTACGCAGGAACCCTTCATTTTTTCATAGATAATTTTATCTTGTCAGGTTAATTCTATCACAGAAGAATACTGGGGAAAATAACTGTAAAGTACAGAGATAATTTCCCATATGTGAACTGATTTGGAGAAAGGGGGTTTAATTGCATTTAGATCATGCAGATTAATTTACTGACACATGTAGTTTCCCAAGTGAGGTGTCCAACTGTTAAGGGTTGGGCTGTAATAAAAGCTTTTCCAGGGAGGAGAGAAGCTATGACAACCATGTACATTTCCAGGGTGATTGTTAAACAGGGATTCTGTACTCCCTGTGTGACAGAATTTTATGGTAGCAGTTTTCTGTGGACTTCTCTATCTCTGCCCTTTAGGAGCCTTTGACTGTTGATCTAGTGATCAAAAATCTTCCTTAAGCAAATAGAAACATCAGCAAGTGAATCAAATAATGGAAATCCCCATGTATAACAGTGCAGCTGCTCTAGCTGTGCTTCACTGTGAGCTTTTCACTCAAATTTTCAGGTCAGAAATTAAGAGATTTACATTCTTGAAGAGAGCCCAGCAAAGCCCCAGCTTGCCTTCACTGAGCACTTTACCCAGTTAGCCTCTGAGATGTTTGCTCAGTTGTTTGCCAGTATTTGCTTTTCTTAACTTCTACCTACTGGAATGTATGGACTCTCTCTGCTCCCTCTGACTTCACCGCTCACTGCATCAGATCCCAACACAAAAGCAATCCCATCAGAGGATACAGGTGTCCACTGCAGCCACACACAGCAAAACCACACACCTGAAGTGCTTCTTCAGGCTGCACTGCAGTAAAGCTGATAGTCTGTCTCTTGAGTTAGTGTACCAACAATGTCCTCTGTAGTTGAATACTAAAAATCTCTGTGTCACCAGCAAACCACCATCAATCCTTTTCCTTTACTGTATATTGGCTGTGGGGCTGGGCACTACTTTTGAGGTGTGGTTTTGTTTGGTCTTTTAAAAAAAATATTTGTCTTACCTAGAGAAAAATTACTAGATTCCAAATTATGGCAGGTAGCTGAAAGAAAAGGAGGACCAATCTAAAACACAGTTGCTGAAAAAATTATTCTCTCAAAGAGAATCTAAACCATATGCTTCTGGCAAACCCAAAAACTGATTACCATGTGTAGCGAGGAAAAGCAAAAGAAAAACGCAAATGTGTATGAAGTGAAAGCAGAATAACTGCAGAAAGCAGAGAGAGATGGTAGGAGAGCCTGTAGAACCCTGAATGCTTTTAGGATAAAGAACCTGCTTGGAACAGAGGCTGCTGCAGTTTCCATCTTTGGCACAAAACAGGGGTTTCCTCAGAAATATAAGTGAGCAAGGAAATACCTGCCTAGATCAGAAATTAAAATGGGCCAACTGCTCATAATAAACTGAAAGCAAGCAGTAAGAATGTGGGAAATCAGTCACACTTTCATCATTTGTGATGTCTGTTCCGGATGGAGGCCAGCCACATGCTCCAGTTCACCTGCAACTTGCGAGCCTTTCAAATAATTGCTTTTTGGGTTTCAGTAGCTAAGCCTACAGGCCAAGCTTGTTATTTTTGTTTTGTTTCAGGGTGTGCTGGATTCACCACGTTACAGGAGTGTGGGTGTACCCGCTTCTTGAGCACCTCAGCCCAGGTGTCAAAATAATCTTTTTTGCAGCCGTTACCGTAATAATTAACGTATTCTACTTGGTGGGAGAAGTCCTGAACAACTACATCTGGGATACGCAAAAATGTGAGTATTGTTTTACAAGTATTATCTCGTGAAATACACCATCAGGACTTGAGTATGTTTCTCTGAAAGTGTAGAATGTTTTAAGCTGACTAAAACAAAGGAAAATGACAGAAGTTCCACTGAAACATCTCGCTTGTCTGCCCTTAAAAACAGACGGATGAACAGAATGTCTGCTGGAGAGCCTGATGAGCTATGAATATGTATTCTCTTTTATAACTTACAGTACTAATTTAAGAGCTCTTGGCAATTACCTGAGATGTTTACAACCTACTTATTAGCTGATGAACCCATTAAATGCAGCTAGAATAAAGTATCATTCTGTGCAAATGCCATTAATGGTAGGCTTAGACTGAGAAATGAAAATATACTCTTTTAGTATTTTCAGGTATAAGGTATTTTCTCACCATATAAATTTACTCAGGGAAAATGAACATGTTCTTGTCAGTGAAATAACAGGAATGAAAGATCACTTTAGTGCAGGGTAAACTTAACTGTGCAGACTCTACATCATCTATCCTGCCTAGGCCACCCATTGCTGAGGAGAGGAAAAGGGAAAATAAGAAACACAAGATTAAAAGTAGGTTCCTTTTATCTATGAAAGATGTTTTTCATTTAACAAATTGAATGAAATAAGCAAACAACATTCATAATAGCTGCTGTGGCAAATCACAACTGGAGAGAAATAAATTCACCTGGTAGTTAATGGCATACACAACTCTCTTTAATAAGTCCTTCAATACCAGGTAGAATCTAATGCTAGAAGCTCAAAGCAGTTTTACTTTCTGTTTGCCCATATTAGTATCCAGGTGTAAAATGCCTTTTTGTTTTTGCTCCAGGACCATCAATCACTGGTCATAGTGTTCAAGACGGGTATTCAGTCCTCAGTTTGATGTCAAATTCACATTTATTTAACGTCTTTAAGTTAATTCAGGAAAGACATTTCCAAAAAAGGCAGCTGCAAGGAATAATTTCATTTGACCTAAGTCCTGTGTGAAGAATAATAGTGTGGTAAAGAATCACATATTCTTAGCAAGCCCATGAATAAGTAGATGGTGGAAAATCTCCTGCACTATTCCAAAGTATACATAACAAAATCCCTGCTCCTTGCAGCCTGCCGCCCTAGAGGAGCTAACTCAGTTTCGTCATTCTCCCAACATCTTTCAAGGTTTACCCTGGCATTATTGCCCTCTCCATCATTTCCTTCACATAGATAAGGGATATTGATCCCAAGTCCTTTGTGGCTCAAGCACTTGCAAAACAGAAAATGCCGTGAGTCATGTGCTGATTTGCAGAGCTTGAAACACTTTGCACAAACTTAACCCAAAGTGTGTGGCAGGAACACCACAAACAGCAGAGATGTAAAATTATGCCGGTCTGTCACCATGCAAGACCCGGGAAAATATTATTTGAAAACTGTACACTTAAAAGGGGCTTTTGAGCAGTAAGACTGCAAATCAAAACAGTCTGCCATGAGAAGATTTCTGGGGTGAGAAGGGGTTGTTTTGGGTTTGGAGTTTTTTTATTTGCCTCTGGAGATGCATTAAATAGAACCTCACTACTGACAAAATGATTTGCAGTTAGTTTTTCCAAGTTAAACCACAAACATGGTAGGGAAGGAAAAATTTGCCCTTTGTACAAGCCAGCGTCTGTCCACAATTTTGAGGATATCTGCATTCCTGCCAAACTATTTGATGCATCTCCAGTAGAGTGCTTCAGAAGAAAGGAAAGAGGTGCTTTCAAAAAGGCAAATAAAATAGCTTTTAAAATTATTGGAAAAGTTCCTTCTAGGAGAAAGCAGAAGACATAAGATTGGCTCTGGAGCAACATTGTAAACTGTCTGTAATCTTTTGGTCCCAGTCTGTTGTTTTGGTTGTTAAACCTTTGACTGTGGCTCTCCCATTACACCGGTGTGCCAGCAACACCCAGGGCCATTGTACTTGGGCTGCCGGTAACATGCAGACCCATTTGTCTTGGTGGTGTTTCTTTCAGCAAGGCAGCTCTGCAGTTGTGCTTTCTAACTGCAGATGAATCTTATTGTTTCCCATGTTGGAATTCATTAACTATGTTTTTTAAGTGATGTCTGGTGTACTTACTGCCTGTGCCTGTATTGCACTAGCAGGTGATCTTACTTGTGACTGGATTTTCCTCTCAGCATTCTCAAGCATTGCTTCTTTTTTGCCTTTGGTTATCGTAAGTCTTTCTTTTCCAGCATGCAGCAGGCCTGAAAAACTCCAAAAGAAATATTTGTATTTGAGATGTCTGGCAGAGAGGGCTTAGTCAGAAGAACAATACTTTTGTCAGATACCAGTAGTAATTCATTGTCCAGGAACAGGCATATGAAATAGCTGAATGTTTCCATTGCCAGAAAAAACACAGTCTGCTGCCTGGCCCAGCATAGAAAAGAGACAAATCCTGCAGTTAGAAAAATTTCTTTAAGGAGCTGTACACTCAACTCAGTCCACCTGATATTACTGAAAGAAATGCCCACTACAAGAAGAGAAAGGCACCCTCTCAGCAGTAATTGTTTATTCATTCTTGTACTTTTGAAAAAGGGAGATGTACCCGCAAATACTTAAAAATCCAATGTTGAAATGGAGAGGGGCTTCCAATTATTGAATTCTGAAACACAGTTATTAAAATTTTCTTTCAAACAAAGTTTTGTGCTTAGATTCAGCTATAGTAACATCTATTTTAGTTTGCTAGTAGGTAAGCAGAGCAGGTGAGGGAACTAAGTGTTCCCAGACCCCTGCAGCCATCAAAGGCTGGGTGTGCAGCAGGGGGTCAGGCTGATCTGAAAATGGGAGTGAGGGAGGGAGGATTGTGCAGTTCATTACTGGACAGCCACTGCCATCAGGTGTGCAGCTGCTCTTTTCCTTCACAGCAGGTGAGGTAACACATGCGAGCAAGTTCAGGAGAAACAACATCAATAAAGGGAAAAGAAAGATGAATGCATTAGAGAAACCTCTCTAAGCAAACCCTTCATTGGGTTGTTTTTATTGAGAGATTTTTAGAAGCTGCTCTCCATATGTTTTCAGGTATTGAAGAAGGAAAAGAAAAGCCGAAATCGGAGTAAACCATAAGAGACAACACGGAGGATTGTTTACGGCTGCATGGAAGATTTCTCATCCCCAACAGAGTTTGGCCTGGAGAGGAATCTTTTGGAAAGGAAGAAATTTCATGGGCCCACTTCTCAGTGCAAGGATATTTTTGGATTTTCTATGGGGGGAAAATGATTTTAGTTAAGAATAATATTAATGTTTCAACCTTCAATTTTTCCATGCTTGCATGTGACATACACATATAAGATGTATATTTATCTCCAAAGCATTCTCAACATGCATTTCTTGAATCAAATAAGTCATTTAACCATTAAGTCATTAGTTCTTTTTACTTCTGCCAAGAAAAACAATGAGTCCATTCTCTGTACTGTTTGAGAAAAGTTTAACCAGATAGGTCTAATACAGGGAAACAAAGCAATCCCATATATTTCAAATTACATAGAAGTTAATTGCATGAATGTATCTAAAGAAGAGTTCAGTCTGACTGAAATATTAATGTAACACTATGTAACAGCTGCCTTAAATTTGTTATGTTAATAATTTTACCAGTCCAGTGAAATCTTACTTGCAGTGTTAAGATCTTAGGACCTAAATAAAGATTAAATTATCCTTGCATTTCTGTTTTTTCATGCTGATTCTTGAAATTTTAGATGGATTGATGACATTTGAATGATACATATTCAGGTTTTCCAGTGTCAACTGTAGATTATATAATTTCTACATGAGAATTTTTCTTCTTATTTTCATAGTAAAATAACAAATCCTGCATTTTCAATTTGTAAGTTCTCAGTAGTGGGGCTGGGCTGTTTGTGTTGTAAAAGGGAGAGCATTTAAGTTCCTTCTTACTTCAGGAAGGCACATAAGCAGATGTTTGAAGTTAAGTGTATGCCTGTTTGTATAAGGAATTCAATTGCAAAATACTAGGGATTGTTTAAGTTTAACAGAATTCTGTTTAATTATTAGACAATCAAGAAGTAACTCTAGTAGGCAGAAAAAATTGTCAAGAACTAAAATAAAGTGAACAGAATAATTTTTGGCAAGAGAATATTTATTAAAAAGTAGCTTTACGATCCGAGTATTGGTATTCATATCACAAATTTTTTCATTAGTGTATTTAGTCATTTGTTTTAACACATGCAGAGCACTTTGAGTATGTATAGTGCTAATGTGTCTTTTTTAGTAAGGAGATTTCTGCAGTTCTAATGCTGTTTAACAGTGTTTCTGCTCTGGAATAATTCTGGGGGCAACAGATCTCGTGCAACACATTACATGCCTCCACAGTACTTTGAAAACATATTTATGTACACACTGTCATACAAACCAGCACAAGTTCAACAATGTGCTTTTTGGTTTGTTTCCTTCAAAAAAAAGACTCAGTAATTATATTGGCTTTGTCTGTCCATCTGCTAGATTATTTTTAACTTGATGATCAAGAGTTTCAAAGCTAAGCAAATTACTAGAAATTTCATGGAAATAAGTGGCCAGATAGAGAAGGTGCTCTTCTAATGATCCTACAGAAGGAGAGGACAGGATACACAAAACTAATAGAATTTGGAAGCAAATGGCCGTAGCCATGGGGCCTTGCATTAAGGATATTATGTTCGGCTGTTCCTGAATTCCCCATTAGATGTGCTCAATGTTACTTGCAACAGACTTTTAAAACTCAGGAAAGAAAGAAGACATGGATTCAGTCATGTTCAGTGAGCTAGGAACTGTTTAAAGTCACTGCTTCTGAAAGCTGTGGTAGCACATGAAAGTAGTGGTGGACAATGCATGTTCTGGGGGATCTGGCTGTACTTTACACAGCAGCAGCTGTGGCTTAGGGCGGGAAGCCCAAAGCACAAATCCTCTTGACTTTCTGTCATATGAAGAATTTGCATAACCTATACTCTGCTGTTAAGCCTAGGATTTTTTTTCTTTTTAATTTTTTTTCACGGGTATTGTTTCCTTCACAGAATTCCAGAATTCATTCTGATGGGAAGAATGTGTTAAAAAAAAATAAGAAGTGCCAAAATGCCACACAGCTGTACCCAATCTTCTAGAGCACACTCTGCTCATGTCTGCTGTATATATGGCACCAGTGAATACTGAATGTCTGAGATGTCAAAAATTGACATTGATGGAAAGATTCCTCCTTCTCAGCAAGTTTTGTACCAGCTCAAGATAGGTTTTTCTTCTAATACCATGTCATTATATGCAATATAGGAAATGTAGTAAGAATATAAAGAGAACAGAACTGTCAGAGATCAAGATTGCGCAGATGAATTCATAGGTAGGTGTCCAAGTGAAAGAAGGCTCCCTTTCAGAGGTATAGCATAGGCATGCTTAAAGTTGTCATCCCTCATATCTGTGAATTTGTGAATATTCAGCACCTGAAAAAAATAGACACCAAGCTTAGATCTCAGTTAAGCCCCTGAGGTTGGCAGTGTTAGCCAAAGGCAATATATGTGACACAAAACGTGGTGGGTTCCATTTGGTTTAAGAAAATTTATAGTATTCCAAGAAGGTTTGAACTCCATTTGTCTTCTCACATCTCAAAAAGTTCTCCACCTCCTGTGAGCTTTGAATCATCGTACTTAAAGTCAAAAACATTTTAGAGCATTAAATCCAGCCTCTGATGTATGAACCATGATATAAATAACTTGGGGGCCTGTGTACCCAGAGAGCCCTCTTCTAGACTATGTTCATTCCCTTTAGGATTACACAATCCATCATTCTTAAGAAAGATGATGGATGAATGATGACTAAAATAAAAGTCACTTGTAAACTTGCCAGATTTCAACCATCTTGGCTGAAATTGTCCCTGAAAGGTATTTCTCTTGGGGGAACTATTTTTTTGGTGGAAAGCTTTTTGTCAGAACAAGTAATTTATTTCCAAGTGAAAGTCTATGAAAAAAAAAAAGTCTAGAAAACTTTTCTCTAGTTTTGCTGTGGAACTCAGTCGGAGGACAACATTTATGTTTGCAGCTTTTCTGAGTTTATGGGGAATATCTATTTGTCTTGGTCCAGATTTTGGGAAAAACAATAAGCCGGCATTTCCCTGTAGTGCACAGGTAATTCTCCAGAGTGTTTATCAGCTTTGGGAATAATTAAAGTTGTGGCTGAATAGGATTTTCCCTGCCATCCCTTTCTGTTGATCCTCTCCATGCCTTGACTACCCAAGACACAGACCAGAAAGGGGAAGCCACTTTGCTTGCCATGTATTGTCAATATTTCCCCAGAGCTGATGCCAATAAAGGTGCATAGGAGTGTGAGGGAAGCCAAGCTTTGATAACAACCTGAGCAATGAGAATAGGCTCTAGATGGATTAACTAAGTGAAAAAAAACCTCTAGCTTTTCCCTTGAGGACTGCAATAAAATGCAATTAGTAGTGTTTGTTATAGCTGTAATGATAAACACATAGAAAACTCTGTGAAGGAGTCATTAGTTTTGTTGTTGGAGAAGAGCGCAGTGTGCAGTAAATAAGGAAGGCTGCCACACCTTGAACCACGAGGAAAAAACAAAATACAGTTTCATCATTCAGTGAGCACCATCCATCAAGTGTTACGAATGAGACACAGGAAAAAATACAGTGTGATCATCTAATTAAAGGCCTATCATTATTCATACTCACAAGGGGCCAAATTAAGGTTGAACAGACAGCCTAAATGCTGGCATTACCTCACTCTTCAATACCCAACTTTTCAAACTTAGTAATCTCTTTTTTTAGTAATAGAACACAAAATAGGGGATTAGAAAAAAAGGCTGGTTAGAAAGTCTAGGCACCATGTTGTCATGAATTTCATTGTGACTATGTCCCCTATTTGGCTTTAGAAAGCTCATCCTGACTTTCTGCCTGCATGTAGCTGCCCCAAAAGACATATTCATAGTTCCTATACCATTCTGTTACAAACGCTTTGCCATAACTTACAAACTTGTGCCACAATTTCAACATTAAATTATTTCAATCTGTGATTTGGCTTGTGTGGGATAAAACTGCAATTTGATGTCTTTGTATAGCAACCGTTGCCTTATTTTAAAGGAAAATGACAAATATTTTCCCTAATTTTCCCTAGTCTTTGCTTCTCTGCCCATGGGAGTAATATTAGCAAAACCACCACCAGTGCATGTCAAAGCCACTTGGACACTGAGTAGACTGACAAATGGCTCACCATTCTGCAGGCTCCAAGGGGCAGTTTGTAGTGGCAGTGTATAACTCAGGCACTTCTCAGTTCATTTTTCCTATTGAATTTGCTTTTCAAAGACTACTTCAAATCCTAACAATATATTCTTTGCCTTTTTTTTTTTTCTACAAGGATTGGTCAGTCTGCTCTGATTTGCACTTCAGTAGCCTTTGAAGACTCAGATACCATTAGAGTGAGCACTGAAAAGATTCATCTAAAATGTGAACTGATGTATAGTCCTGAAGAGACCATCAGCCTGAGATGAGCATCACCAAAGCAGGTTTGGTGTTCCTGCCCTGGGAGTAAAGGAGCAAGCAATAGAAGAGGTGTAGGTGAGGTCACTTCTGAATGCAGACTTAGAGAAGTGCTACTAATCCTATCTTTCAATGCCCTCTGTGAGTAGGGTTAACGTTGGTGACAGGTGTCTTCTGTCTGCAGCAGCATAAGAAAGCTCCTGATCAAAGCCTGCTGCATCCTGGAGGTAGTCTCCTCTAGGGTACCCATTGCTCTGCTCCTGTGGTTCAGAGCGGCACCTGCTGCTGTGGCCAGCTGGTTAAACTGGGGTCACAGATGTTCCTGGGAAGGACAGAAACCTGGGAGTTTTAACTACTGCCGAAGTCACAGGGATGAAAAGAACAACTGGAAGTTTGGCTGCTCAGCTCTCTATAGCAGCAATGATCTCTCTCCTCTTTTTAAAGTAAGAACAAAGGGAGAATGAAACCTAACTGGAAAGTAAAAGGATGTAACTGTTGAGGTCTGTTTAGAAAGGTTCTTGGGTGCATCCTCACCTCACAGCACATGCACTGGTGCTTTTGATTGCAGGGGCTTTACTGAATGAGGGGGCAAGTGGACTGGCAGGTAGGGCATTTTGTGTAGTGCTTCTAATGATGTAATCTCAGGGGTTTGGGCTTAGAGTGAAAATGTGCATTTTGAGCATAGCTACTTCCTCTTGCTTGTATTATTTAAGTAACTAGGAAGAACAGAACTGCCCAATTTGCAGACCACAAACGTGAAATATATTTAGCATATATTCTCCAAAATGAGCAATTTTATTTTTATCAAAATGCACTCTGTTTTGTTCAAGTAACAGATGGAAATCAGTGGGTTTTAATGTAACCCAGAAGAGCAAGTTGTAGTCTTATTTCCTTAAGTACCCCTTTGTTGTTCAGACCACAGCTGTAAAGGGATTTGAGCCTCATCACAATAAATGCCAGTACAGAAATTTGAAAGGTAGGCCACAGACTTTGTGGCCCACTGGAGAAGGTATATGCTGTTCCTTAGAGTTGTATAAAATGAGACAGAAATGAAATAGCATCTTTTTCGTGTTATTAATGTCACAACTAGCCATGGAGTTCACATTCAGCATTTTATATATAGCTTGTGTATTAAAAAATAAATGTCTACCATTAGGCTGGAGAAGTATCTCTGCAGTGGGCATTCTGAATGTAGAGATTGCAATGGTGCAGTCAGTTCTAGGACTGAATGTCTCTTTGCTTTCTACTATGCAGATAGGCCCCTCTGTATCTGTATTGTGTAGATAGAAGTTCAACACACACATGGGCACATATACATACACATATGTATACACACAGGATCTGCTGCAGAAACAAGTGATGACAGTTGGATGTTAAATGGCAGTTACTTACTTTACATGGGAAGAAATCAGGCACTGTGGAAAGCATCATTTTTGACAGGGGTAGTAATGCCACCATAACTCCAAACTGACAGCCCCTTGCCCTCCTACTTTTCTCCTGGGAATAAGGCTGGTCAGCTGCTGGCCATCCTGCCCAAAGCAACAGGAACAGTCTGTGGCTGCAGGACTCTGCAGTTCCTGCATTTCTGCAGGCAGAACAGTGCCTGGATAGCTGTCTATATATAATTTTTTTAGCTTATTTATTATGTACAATAAAATAAGTTGTTCTTATATAATAATGGTTCTCAGTTTGGCTCTGAAGTTTGCACCTGACAGATGAAATGGGATAAAAGAGAGGGAGGTCACACCTCTTCTGTGACTGGTATTAAGCTGAAAAACCATTCTCTAGAGAATGGAGTGGCTTAACAGGAGTGCTATTAGTCATAGAGTAGGAAGAGGCAGTTAGTCATACAATACCTAATGAGGCAGTGAAATGACAGTAATGGAGGAGCTCAACTACCTGTGCATATTCTGGCCAAGAGTTACCATGGAAGGTATGGAAGAGGGAATTTCTTGAATCTTCATATCTTGGAATGGGCAGGTGGGATGTTCACCAAGGCAGGGAGGGCTTTCAGACATGGGTGAAGCTCAGGAGATGGCTCATTGGAGATGTAATCCTAGCTGAGCCACTAAGCAATACTGACCACAACACAATTGGATTCACCTGCCCGGCTCCTTTGGTACCATGTAAGGTACCAAGCTTTGTACAATAACCCTAAACATTGGGGAAGAGAGGTGGAGAGGACAGGAATGTGGGTGGGGGAAAGTGGAAAAAGCTGTTACCATCCAGAGGTTACCTGCCTCCAGCAGACAGTTGTACAAAGGAGTCCCCTTGACACAAACGATGGGAGCTTTTGCCATCCACTGGGAGTGTTTTGCAGTGAATGTTTATTAGACAGCCAAGAAAGGATGAAACAACCTGGTTAGAAAAATTACCTTGCTCAGGTGTAGCCCACAGCTAGATGCATACAGTCCAGAGAGAGCACTCAGTCAAAATGGGTTTTGGTCTCTTTCTGCTGAGGCCTTAGAGTTATGCAGGATTTTGAGCCCATTCCTTGGAGAAGGAGTTTACTGAGGCCAACCTGTCTGCAGAAATGGTGCAATAGGCATCCTGCCAAGGACAGCACAGTGTGTAAAATCCCAGGTCTGCGGAGAAAGTATGCAGGCACGTGACAGTATATTGTGGTACCTTTAATGTCAGAACCACTGGTGGGATAGCTGTAGTTAGAGACACACATAAATACATTGGTATCATGATATTCCAACTCCTTCTAGCATTACAGAGGTTTTGAAAGGAGCCACAGTACTGACTAGGCAGTAAGCTTAGAAAGGGGGCCACTGGATGGACCTATCATACAATTAAACCAAGAGCACTAGTTAAGTCAGGTACGTGGCTGTCACTGCAGTCAGGGTTACAGACATGGGTGTCACTGCACAGTGTTGCAGCATCCCCTTTGTAGTGGCCCGCAGCTCAGCCCTGTATGATGTGTAGTGCTTTTCCTACAGTGGGAAGTTCAAACAGCCAAAGCCATCCCAGGGGTTAGCCAGACCCTGCCTGCAAACAAGTATTCTGCTCTGCTTACGAACTCAGCTCCCACACAGGGTGGCATATATACTGGCATGTGCCATAGGAATGGTTGATGTGTGTGTCTGGAGATTTCAGGCTAACTCAAAGCAAAAAGTAAATAAATAAAAAACCCAAAAGAAAAGAGATGTAAGGCTTTGCTTAATAGAGCATTAATTATGCAGGTACTGAAAGATTTCTAGTCCCTTTCAGCACTCAGAGTTTAGATTCTGCTGGATATACTTAATTTTTTAAAGCCCTCAACATTTTGCAGTTTACACATTTGCATAGCGTAGGACTACTGTCAGGAACATATATCTACAGATCTGGGGCAGGAGCTGTTCTCATCATTACAGTGGGATGGAAAAGAGAAAGCAGTTCAAAGGAGGAGGATGGGGGAAGGGAAGCATTTCCATATATTTTTTAAGGAATCATAAAGACACAGAGGCAAGTGTGTCAATCATGAGACGCAGTTCTCTCTTTAATATTGTCAGGAACACGAAAGTTCACAGAGCACATGTGTGAGAGGGTGCTGTGCTGCCTTGACTACATGATCTGCATGATACATGTCAGAAGATGGGAATGTTGCTATGGCAATTCTTCTCTCTCCTGAATACTAAGTTGTCGAAGAAGCCAGTTCACAGTCAGGCAGGCTCACTTATGAACTTGCTTTAGCTTGAAGATGCTAAATACTATTTATAGCTTCTCTTGCAAGGAGACAGCATTGTTTTCTGCCCTGGCCTCTTAAGGCCCTGTGCCCCTGCCCTCCACTATTCAGGATGTTTATGTGATTTGGAAGCTGCTGAGGGCAGAGATTTAACTGAATTTTGTGCTGGAGAGTGTTGGGGTTTTCCCTCAGTCTATACAGTGTCCTTCAATTTTCATCTTGCTAAGAAGGCAACAGACAATTGGGTCTTTCTGCATTTCCAAAAGTCATCTTGCTGTTTTTATAAAGTTCTAGATTGAGTAATTCGTTTATCTTTACTTTCAGTCCGCAGAGGAGTAGCCTGTTCTCTGTAATGCTTTCCCCCTGGCAGGACAGCAAGAGAGGGACTGGCAGCCTGTTGGTGCCCCCTACCAATTTTTTCACTGGGTGACCCTTAGAGCCCATCCTGTCCTTGCCTCTGTTATGGAGCCATTCCCACTGTGCTGTGTGGGTGCTGCCATGGGAAAGGGATGCCTGCACCAACAGCTCTTCTACTGCACCTGTGATTTCCCTTGGAAATAATGCTCTGGTTTGCTTCCTTCCCTAAAAACCCATATAGCCCTGCTTCATGGAAGCAAAGCAGCTTTCTTGTAGAGATGGCAAACATAGGTAGATGCAGGGATTCCTGTATTACAGTGTCTCCCAATGTCCATGTTGTATTATGTTTTCTGGTAGCAGTCTCTGTTTTCAGCTATTTTCCTTTAACCTAAGTTTCATTTTGTAGATTGGAATAGTCCTCAGTAGGAAATTCTACATGTCTGATTCAGGCTAAATTTTCTACGATGGCTCAGGCACTCCAAAACTGAAGATAAGCAAAACCAGACTGTATTGTCCATATAAAAAAAAAAATCCTACAAAAATTCCTTCAAACTTGGGTGCTTTTTTTCTTTTTTTTTTCCTTTTTTTCTTTTTTTTTTCTTTTTTTTTCTTTTTTTTTCTTTTTTTTTTTTTAATGGGGATGGATACTGCTATAGGAAACTCTGCAGGTAGGCAGAATGTAAAATCCTGATCTGATGTGCTGTAAATTAATCAGGACAACATAGAAAGAAAAAATCAGTTGTTCTGCTTACCTGTGTGATGCTAGGTATTTTACTTCATTTTACCACCTCGCAGTTGGCCAGTAACTTCTTTTATAGTTTGAAGTGTTTATTTAGCACCTCCCATGGGCTCTAAAAGTACTAAAACAAATGAGTTCTGCAAGAGCAAAAGATCAAGGCAAAGGTGCCATTGAAAGTGATGACAATTTGTATACCAAGGTACTCCTAATACCCACCTCAAACAGAATGTTCCCAGCGTATGGATTTGATTCTTCAGTGATCAGTTAAAGAATAACAAAGCCAACAGAAAATACAATAACCTGTCACAGAGAGAAATGTGACCAAAAGAACAATGAAAGATCATTTTAATGTCCAATTCCAATAAGACAACAAAGCTCTCAGACAAGTCACTGGTTCATGTACAAGAAGAGACATTTGCAAATACAGAACATCTTTGGAAACTGCAGGAGCAGATGCTCTCCAGAGAAATGTGTCTTCTTGATATAGCATTCATTTGCACCTGTAAGAACAAGAAATAAGTGGAAGAATTTCAAAATCAAGCCTTGACTCTGTAACACATATGCTGGCATAATTTAGACCCCCCAAAAATGTCAATGACTTAATGATTTATTTTATGTCTCATTTCTGCTGTGCTCATCAAGAGAGCATTACTTAGTCCAGGTGGTCTGAGGATTTTGATACCCATGTGACTCAGAGGCAGGGATTCAAACCACATTGGCCGGTACAGAGATGTCAAAAAGTTTCCATAGTGCAAGGGACACAGAAATGAAAAGTATTTGCTGGTTTAGAGGGATTAACACAGAGAGGTCAATTAGCAGCTTGCAGCTACCCAGACCTAGGATTCTTAAACTATGCTCTCTTCTTTCTTTTCCATCTGAGCCCATTTTGTTTCCAGAGATTTAAGGGACGAACTTGAGAAGCCGCTCCTGCTGCAGGTACTTTCCATGTTTCTGAGCGAGCAAGCCAAGAAAAACAGCAGTCCAAGATAATTTTCCTACAGAGTTCCACACCAGCTAGAGAAGGAAGATGAAGTGCAGAAGATTTGCTGACAGTGCAGCTCTCTCTGTTGAAGGGGACCGGCATGTGCTGCTTTCTTACAGGCAGGATTGCC
This sequence comes from Haemorhous mexicanus, assembly GCF_027477595.1. Taxonomy (NCBI): domain Eukaryota; kingdom Metazoa; phylum Chordata; class Aves; order Passeriformes; family Fringillidae; genus Haemorhous; species Haemorhous mexicanus. The sequence continues at coordinate 54,993,828 of NC_082343.1, forward strand.
CCCAGGTCAGAGTGTAGTGCTGCTGCAGCTTGCCCAGAGCAGCATATCTGAAAGACTGAAAAGCTTAAAATTCCCTCCTCAAAGAGCAGCTTTTACTTGGTGCTGCCAGAAGCTGTTCATGACCACAAAGCCTCATCTGGGATGTGACCATGAGAGCTTCCTGAAACAGCCGTGCTGCTTGCAGGCTGTCTGCCTCTAGTGACCACAGCGTGATCCCTTTGCTTTCCCCACTGCAGCCGAGGATCACTTGCCCATCCCTGGAACAACTCCTCTGCATTCACAGCCATGAAAAACCGCAGGAGCTGGAGTAAACCAAGATTTATTCAGAGAGAGGGTCTGAATCCAATTAGAGCAAAATAAACAGTCAACATGACACATTTCCTTCTCACCTCTGCAGAAGCTTATCTAGCTGATCCCTTTGTGTTGTAACAGGAAAATCCCTGATACCTTAAGCTCCACAGCCAGTGCTGGAGGACGCGGCACAGGCAGCAAACACCAGCTGGGCCTCCAGCCCACCCAGCTCTGCCTTTGGTACTGTGAGCCAGCAGCTGCCTCGGGTGCCTCCTCAAACTTTCTGCTACAGAGCTTACAGGCAAGCATTGACTTGGGGCCACATCTCATTTTCTTTTCCCAAATAAGCATTCTGCTTTGCTGCTGTGATGCAAGTTTCCTAAATAAGATATTCTGGGAAAGAGATCTTCCTGTGTGCTTTTGATAGGAGACAATCCTTTCTTTCAGGAGGCATGGCATTCTCACAGGCTGCACTGACATCCTGTGGCACAACTTCCCTGCCTGGAAAGAACATTAAGGGACAGCTTTGCCCCTCCATGTCCCCTCTCTGCAAGTCACTCTTGTGTCATCCAAACCCTTTGGGAGGGGAAGGGGCACCTGCCCCCTTGCTGGGTCCAGCACCAGCTCCTGCCCACTGTGCCTGGCAGGCACAGCTCCTGATGTCGCCTCAGCTGCCACTCCTCCAGCCACCACCGGCCTGGGAGTGAGGGACCGGCCCCCCGCCCCATTTTGGCGTTTGAATCACTGCCCACAGCATCAGGGCTGTGCGAGCATGAGCTGTAGTGACACAGTACTGGGTGGGGTGTTGCTGGAAGGGTGGGAGCTTTTTTAAGGGAAAAAATGATGAAAATCGCTCACCCCCACACCTCCCCCGCATCCCCAACCTCTTCTGCCCACCAGGCACTGAGCCCTGCCTTGTGGTGGCCAGGGTCTGCAGCAAGCTGCATCCCTCAGCCCAGGCTAAGGCACTGTGCAAAATAGCACCCAGCCCCTCAGAAGGCGAGTTTAATTTTACTTCCCCTTGGAGAATAGCGTTAATCCGGAACTTTTTAGGCACCACTCGATCAGCTGAATTACAGCTATTAGCTTTGGACTCTAGGCATTTTTATGAGATATTAGTTCCAGGGCTTGTGGTTTGGCATGGAAAGCATATTATTCACACACAAAACAACTGCATTAAAATAACATTAGGAATCTGGCTTAAACTGACAAAACCTAGGAAACTCAGAATTAAGGCTGAAAGTATGTCCTTAACTCACCCACTGCGTGCCCGTGTGGCCGCTTGGGCGGCGTACTGGCCCCACTGCCTCCAGCTGAGCCTTACTCCCATTATTGTTCCAGGGAGGAAATAGGCTGCACCTCGACTGAGGTCCCACCATCCCTGGGAGCAACAATCCCACCTTGTGCCTTGGAGCCCTCGTCCAGTCAGTCAAGTTTCAGGAGTTAGGTGTAATGCAACTTTTTTTCTGCGCATCTCTACCTAGAGCCAGGTTTCCTCCCCTGTCACCAGCACCACCGTGGTCAGAGCAAAAGCTGCGCACAGCTGTGGAGGCTGGATGGAGGCAACACCAGCCCCAAGAGAGACAGATGGGCCTTTCTGCAAGCTGCTGGGGAAAAACCCTTGGCTCAGAAAATGCCTTCTAATGTTCATTTTGTGGACCACCTCACTATGAGGGAGCTGAGGCCAAGAACTAGTGTGAAGACACAAGTTGCTGTCACTGGAGCTGGGGAGGGGCAGGGGGAAACTTGTGCAGGAATTTTCCCAAATGGCTTCCCTTTTGCAGGGGAGGTGATGCTACACACACAGAAATTTGTGTCATAGCATCCAGTAGCTGCAAAACAAAGGAGTGTCCCTAAAAGGGTCACACAGTGGATCAAGGAGAAAAGCTGCGTGCACTCCTGGTCTGAACATCTGCTGTGCTCCAGTTTTTCTCCCAGAGCCCTGTCCTTGATCATGGGACACAAATATCAAAATGCTGGTCTGGGCCCTGGCTTTCCAGAAGGTGCCTCTGGGCTGTGGAAAAGGCGGTCTCAACTGCAGCATGTTCTCTGCAAGAGCAAACAAACAAAGCAGCAGCCTCAGCAGAATCACAGCTCACATCATCCAAGAAATGAATTACCACAGGCCTCTAGGAAGGACTGATCTGCTCACTCCTGGAGCACAGCTCATTTTTAAGATGTTCTTCCTCCATGGCCAAATATTTGCCTCCACATGGCAGCAAAATCAGCTCCTCTAAAGCCCTGTTTGAAATAAGCTTCACATCTGCCCTACCCATTCCTTTTATTTAGGACCTCTGCAGTTCTGTAGGAAACAATCCAAGATGCTCATGCATGATGGATCTCTCAAGAATAAACCACATTAAAAAGAAAAAATCCAGAAGGCAGCAGCGAAAGAAAAAAATATTGTGTTGAAGTTGCAAGGTTGTCACATTGCACTGTAAAAGGGGGTGCACCTTAACCATATTGGGTGTGATTTTCTTCCTCTCAGTGAGGTGAGAAATACATTTACTATTCCCATCTTGGAAGCAAAATAAAAAGAATAATTATTTCCTTTCCCAGCAAAGGAAAATGAAGCTGAGCTTTTAAAAGCTGTGCTTTTTCCTTGCATGCCTTAAACCAACATATTCCCTTGCTGGCTGGCATTTGCAGACCACAAACACATTGCTACACGTGGCACCAAATTTGTGTTTCAGGTCAGAATTGAGATGTTCTGGTGATAAATGAGAGATGCTTGTTCTATGGACATCTTGTCCCAGAAACACTGTAGCTAAATTTACTGTAGAGCACTACCAGTTTAATTCTTCCTTAGGAGGACTTTTAATGAACAGAAAAAAAAAAAAAAAAAAGTTTTGACTGTTCTGGAACCATTCTCCAAACATAATTTGGGACCTCAGTATGAGGCCACCTTGGTTTTCTTTAAAAGTTAAACGTTGCTGACTGTGTCCATGTATTTCAGAGTACAGACAGCACCATGAATGTTCACCACTTAAAAAGATGAGTCTGAAATGAGCACGTGTTGCATGACATAGAGGTTGTGTCACCCTTGTCCTTTGGATCTCATGAGACAGACCCTCAGAGCTGGGCTAGTGCGCATACATGCAGAGCATTTCCAGAAAATGATGGAATATAGGCCAGGATGGGTTTTCAGGTATCATGGGGAAGGGTCTCTTATCTTGCCCATGCACATCTGCAATCCCCACAAAAAAAAAAAAAAATTACCAGAAAATAAAAAGAAGTTGAGACTGCAGGTGTGTGCATTTTATTAAGCCCACTGTGTGCCTTGCAGAAAATGGTTGAAATGGGAGGTGATTGTTTCCATATTAAGGAAGCCTTAAGAATGACTGACAAGTCATTCTTTTGCAGTTTTTATTTCTGCCAATCATATCACTGAGGACAACAGTGAATAGTGCATATTTAGAAAATGTATTTTTAAAGCTGGGCTTTGACTGAACAGTCTCTACTTCATGGGAAACTGAAGCCTTTCCTTCCCAACAAGCTGTGACTTAAAAGCAGCAAGTGAAAGAGAAAAAAACCCAAAGGTATAATGAAGAAATAAAACTATTAAAAAAAAGTGGTCTTTCTAAATGGGCACCAGGACCCTACACCCTCTTTTCAGTCTTGGGAGCAAACTAGATGTTCATATATGAGGACACAGATCAGAGGGAATAGGCAAGGAAGAAGAGACAGTGTGATAACCCTGTATGTTAGGGAGTGTTTTGATTTTCTGAAGCTTACTGATGGTGGCAATAAGGTTGAGTGTTTATGGATAAGAATCTGTGTAAAGGCCAACAAGGCACTGGGTTTTTGAAAGGCAGACTTTAACCTGTCTAGGAATGGTTGACAGAGTCCAATGGCAGTCAGTCCTCAAGGGCAGAGGGGTCCAGGAAGGCTGGACATTCTTCAAGAAGGAAATCCCAGAGGTGTGGGGGTAGGCTGAAAGATGAGCCAGTGGGGAAGAAGACCAGCTTGGCTGAACAGAGAGCTTTGGTTGGAATTTGGAGATGAAAAGAGCATTTATGATCTTCAGAAGAAGAGGCAGGCAACTCAGGAGGACTGCAAAGATGTTGTGAGGTTATGCAGGGAGAAAATTAGAAGGACCAAAGCCCAGCTAGAACTTAATCTGGCTAGTGCAGGAAAAGACAATAAAAAATGTTTCTATAAATACACCATCAACAACAGCAGGGCTAAGGAGAATCCGCATCCTTTATTAGATGTGAGGGGAAGTGACAAAGGGTGAGGAGAAGAGTGAGGTGCTTAATGCCTTCTTTGCCTTAGTCTTTAACACAGTCAGTGGTTGTTGGGGCACCCAGTGCCCTGAGCTGGAAGACAGGGGTGGGGAACAGAATGAAGCCCCCATGATCTAAGAGATGTTGGTCAGTGACTGCAACACAATTCAGATACACACAAGTTTATAGGGCTGGATGAGATCCACCCAAGGGTACTGAGGGAGCTGGCAGAAGTGCTCACCAGTCCACCTCCCATCCTTCACCAGCAGTCCTGGCTAACTGAGGAGGTGCCAGTTACCAAATGTGAAACCCATCTGCAAGAATGGAAGGGATGAGGATCCGGAGAACAACAGGCCTGTAAGTCTTGGTCCTAGAGAAGGTTATAGAGAAGATCATCATGGGTGCCATCACAGGGTACATAGAGGACACCTGGGAAATCAGGCCCAGCCAGAGTGGGTTTATGAAAGATGGGTCCTGCTTGACCTACCTGATTTAAGTTTACAATAAGGTATAAATTTTATTAGTAATTAGTAAATCCTTAGACACTATTTCCTACAGCATTCTCCTGGAGAAACTGGCTGCTCATGCCTTGGTCTGGTGTACTGTTCATTGGGTGAAAAGCTGGCTGGATGGCAAGGCCCAGGGAGTGGTGGTGAATGGAGCTGCATCCAGCTGGCAATCTGTCACTTGTGGTGCTCTCCAGGGACCAGTGTTGGGGCCAGTTTAGTATGTTGGGGCCATATTAGCATTGATGATCTGGATGAGGGGATTGAGTTCGGTGGGAGTGTTGATCTGCTGGAGGGTAGAAAGGCTCTGCAGAGGGATCTGGAGAGGCTGGACCAGTGGGCTGAGGCCAGTGGTATGAGGTTCAGTAAGCCAAGGGCCAGGTCCTTCTCTTGGGTCACAACAACCCCAGGCAGTGCTACAGGCTGGGGAAGGGCAGCTGGAAAGTGGCCTGGCAGAAAAGGACCTGGGGGTGCTGGTCAGGAGCGGAACATGAGCCAGCTGTGCCCAGGTGGCCAAGAAGACCGATGGCATCCTGGATCAGCAATGGTGTGGCCAGAGCAGGGCAGGGATTGTCCCCCTGCTCTCAGCACTGGTGAGGCTGCATCTCAAATCCTGTGATCAGTTCTGGGTCCATCACTGCAAGGAGCACACTGAGGGGCTGGAGCGTGTCCAGGAAAGGGCGATGGAGCTGGGGAAGGGTCTGGAGCACAAGTCCTGTGAGGAGCAGCTGAGGGAGCTGGGAGTGTTTAGTCTGGAGAAAAGGAGGCTCGGGGAGACCTTCTCACTTGCTACAACTATGTAAAGGAGGTTGCAGCCAGGTAGGGGTCAGCCTCTGCTCACAGAGGACAAGATGAGAATGAGAGGAAATAGCCTCAAATCGCACTAGGAGAGGTTTAGATTATATATTAGGAAAAAAATTTCTTCACTAAAAGGCTTGGTAAGAATTGGAACAGGCTGTCCAGGGAAGTGATTGAGTCCCCTCTCTGGATGTATTTAAAAGACCTGTAGATGTGGTGCTTGGGGGTGTGGTTTAGTGGTGGACTTGGCAGTGAACAGCTGAACTTGATAATTTCAGACATCCCTTCTGATAAACAATTCTCTAATTCTAACCCTTTCCTCCAGCCTGGCTCCCACCCACATCTCAACTTCATCAGTCCCCTCCCTTTTCATCTGCTCTTGCTGCCAGGTGGTCTGGCATTCCCTTATCGCAGCCTCAAAGGACTCTGCAGTGCGGGGGATTGGAAAGACAAACCAAATTCTCCTCCTGAGATAGGCAGGTAGGTCCCCAGGTGCCTGTCCTCATTACAGATTGTGCTTTGGGAGCTGGATCCAGCTGGCAGAAGTTTCTCATTAAGACAGCAAGGCTGAAAATGTGAACCTGGAGGGAAACTATGTAGTTGTGGAGCAGTGGTGGCCTTGAGGTTAGGGTTAAAGAGGAGGTGATAAGACTGTTCTATTATTATTTTAGCTTAGTATATTGTGGGATTCTGTTAGTTATGGAAGTGGCAACATGGTTTGGGTGTGTTCAGGCTTCTTTGGATTTCCCACCCTTACCTCCTCTGCTGTAAAAATGTTATGATCTTGCAAGTGTTAAATTTTGACTAGTTCTAGCATAGGCTTGGGAAAGGAAAAAGCTTGTTTTAGGACTGCTAAAGTCTGGATCATGTACAGTGAGTGGGAGTTATGCTCCAGCTATTTTTCTGGTATGTATTTGAGGAAAAGCAGGAAGAGTAGGCAGAGCTCAGGCTCTGCTTATTTTTGTGCTAGCAAACAGCATAGCTCTGGCAGAGGAAAAAGGATTTAAAGTGTTGACCTGACATGCTAAAGCCGTGGGCAGCTCCTGACAGCATCTTCAGACATATGAGGTGGTCAAGGACATGTGCTGCTACTCTTTTACTGGAAAGAGTAAATACCAACAGAATACAAACAGGAGAAAGAAATAAGATGCAGGCCAATTGTGGAAGCTTTATGAGTCCCAGGTCTTTGAGATTCACCAGCCCTGCAGACTCTCTCTTTTAGTCAGTCCCCTCCATGACAGCCCACTTGTGTGACTTCTAAGGAGCTTTTGCAAAAAGCACTTTATGTGGCCAGCTCTGAGCTCTGCAGTGCTGTGCCAGCAGTGCAGCCCTTGCAGGCTGGCAGTGTTGGGCAGCTGGACCATGGTGTGTACAGCCACAGACCTTCCCAGCAGTGGGTGAGGCGTGTGTTTGCATGTCCGAGGAAGCTTTACTTGGAGCACAGCTCCACTGCTGTTATTTCAGTGGCTTTTCTCCCCCCCTGATTTTGTGTACAGAAGGAGAGGTGTTCTGAGTAACTCTGCCAAAATTCGCCAAACTCTGCTCCACATATGTTTCAAAGGATCAGTGGGTCTAACAGCTGCACTTCTTTAGTGATAAATGGTGATAAACACTAGCTGAGGTAGCTATCCTCTGTTAAGAAAACATCCCTGTGTCTGTTGACTCCTGTTATCTCTTATTCTGCTCTCTGCACTGATGGCATCTGCCATATCCAGTGCTCTCTGGGTGCCAGCTGACCGCAGGATCCAGCCCTCCGATTGCTTTTCTGTGATGAATGGCTACAGCTGCTGCTGGCTGCATATGGCAGCTCAGTGGCATTGCCTGGTGACATCTGGGGAATCTGCACTGCAGCTGCTGCTTGCTAAGGAATGTACCTGAGGAGAGCTCAGAAAAAAAGAGGGGAGGGGACACCGAAAAGCACGTGAAATAATATTGCGGAAATCTAGAGAAGTCTTTCAGTCCTTAGCTCTGTAGCCTAGCTCAGCTGAGGGCATAGGAAAGCTGGGCAAACACAAATGGACTGCCAAACTTCAAAATAAGCCCACCTAATCTGTCCCTATTTCCTTCCATTGCAAGGAGGTTCAAAATCTCCATGAAGAAAAATTACAATCATTGAGTCACTGCAATAGCAGTGATCTGGCTGCCTGCCTCTGCCAGCCTGCTACACAACTTGTGTGCTAATGTTTGGATTTTAGTGGTGGGAAACTAATGTCAGGCTGTACTCCCTTCATGCGCCATTGGGCTGTGCTTATGGTCGCTCTTGGCAGCACCAAATGATTAAACAGATAAAACCATCAGTCTTGTTATTTCCAAACATTAACCTAAGTGCTAATAAAGCACAACCCGTGTCTTCCTTATGGACTCTGCAGAGCTGAGTCACACTAAAACCAGATCTGAATGCTGGAAAAAGCCTCATACTTCTTTCCTGTGCTGAGAGGCAATTCCTCTCTGTGAGCAGAGCTTGCCTTGGAGAGCTTTGCTGGGAGAAGGGTGATGGGGCTGGGCTGCCAAGGAAAGCAAGGAGGGTGTGACCCCCACCCTTAAATGTGATGACAGGGTGTGCTGTGCTGGCTGGCTGGCTGGATGGATGGATGGATGGATGGACGGATGGACGGCCATGTCCCTGCCCCTGCCCCTTCTTCTGCCTTCCAATGCCCAACAATGATCTCTTAGCCCCCAGGCTGGGTGGGGAATGTTTCTCAGGCCCCAAGGCAGAGGAAATAAAGTGATTTTCCCTCTCAGTGGACTTTGCCCTCAGTGGCTGAAGATATTTTTCCCAAAACATCCCCAGAAAAACTGGAGGGCTTTGTAATTTCATTATGTCACTGAGGAATCTGTTTAATCAGCTGCCTTTCCCTGGAGGCACTTTACACTTAATGAGAGACATGATGGAAGGAATCAAAGCTAGTTTACGAGAGTTTAGCCTCAAACCCCTCAGATGATGTGTTACTGACTGTGCTGTAATTCAGAGGAGCAAATGAAGACACTGAGTATCTCTCACCCTGTCTGAGAGGGATGGTGGTGGAGGCAACGCATGAAAGCCTCGAGCTCTGTATTGCATCATTCCTTTCCTAGGTGTCATCACAATGAATAGCCAAAGCCTCCCTGTTGCCAGGAGCCTGATCTATGCTCCTGGTACTACTTGGCAAGCATGCTTATTCCCCGGTTCACTGTGCCAGTTACATGATAAGGCATATCCTAATTTAGCTTATTTATATATGAAGATACTAATTTAAAATGCAGCCAAATGAGAAACATTGCAAATATATGAGAAGGAGCTTTGTAAACTAGACAAACAGCAGGACCAACAGAGATGGAATATGGAATTGTTTTCAACTTCGGGTTCAAAACTCATTTTGCATGTGATCTTAACATGAAAACAAAAGGCACTTACTCGTTTTCTCTGCCTGCTTGCTTTCCCCAGTTGCACATGCTGTGTCTAGTCCTTTCAATTTACTTGTACCCTGCCATCTTACTGTGATGGGACATGATGATGGACCAGCATCTTTCCCACTATAAAGTTATGTGAACACATACAAGGTGCTCAGGAAATCTTGCTGTGAAGGACTCTCTCAGGACCTGTGTATGATGTTGTGCCCATAGACACATGCCAAGTATTTTATTCCTGTAAAATAATTCCCATACTGATATTTCATTAGCCTTTATCTTCTAGCTTTTTAGTTTTTTCTTCTGAGTAAATCAAGACTAAATTATTTGAAACAGGATTTTCCTGCAGTGTAATTGTGCTGGCAGCAGCCAAGGATATTCCATAGATGAAGGGAGCAACTCTCTCTGCCAGGAGGGAACGGTGATTTCGTACAATCATAGAACGGTTTGGGTCGCAAGGGACTTTTAAAGATCATCTAGTTCTAACCTCCTGCCATGGGCAGGGACATGTTCCACTAGACCAGATCACTCAGAGCCCCTTCCAGCCAGGGATGAGGCATCCAGAATGTCTCTGGACAACATGTTCCAGTACTTCACCAGCCTCATAATAAAGAATTTCTTCCTAATAGCTAAACTAAACCTGCCCTCAGCCATTCTCTACTGTCCTGTCATTACATGTCCTTGTAAAAAGTCCGTCTCCAGCTGTTGTGTAGCTCCCTTTGCATACTGGAAAGCTGCTCTAAGGTCTCCCCAGAGCCTTCTCTTTCTTCTCTAGGCTGAACAATCTCACCTTTCTCACCCTGTTTTCACCAGAGAGATGCCCAGCTCTCTGATGACCCTCCTCTGGACTTGCTCCAACAGGTCAAATGCTCTTCTTATGCTGGGGGGCCCAGGTGATGCCTCACCAGAGCAGAGAGGCAGAATCCCCTCCCTCACCCTGCTGGCCACGCTGGTTTGATGCTAAAGGTTGGCTCTCTGGGCTGCAAGTGCACCTTGCTGAGTCTTGCGGGGCTTCTCCTCCACCAACACCCCCAAGTCCTTCTCCTCAGAGCTGCTCTCAATCCATTCTCTGCCCAGACTGCATCTGTTGGGATTGCCCTCACCCAGCTGCTGGACCTTGCACTTGGCCTCACGGAACTTCATGAGGCTCACACAGTGCCACCTCTGAAGGCTGCCCTGGTCCCTCTGGATGCCATCCCTTCCCTCTGTGTGTCAGCTGCACTGCACAGCTTTGTGTCATCGGCAAACTCGCTGGGGGTGCACTCGAAGCCACTGTTCATGTCACCCACAAGATGTTATACAGATGTTTTCTGGGTTCTGTCAAGCAGGGGCTGCCAGAGCCAGTGCTGGCTGCAGAGATGGGGTCCTTGTGATTCCACCCTGGGAGCTGGGAAGGACCAGCACCCTTTGGCCCTCATGCACTTATTGAAAAGAGAGACACAAGTACAAACCTTTGAACAGTCTGGTTTTTCACCCACTCTGGATTCCAGTGATCTTAGTGTTGTGCTGCCCTAGATTATAAACAAACCATCCAAAATCACTCCCCGGAGACTCATCTTTATTGAAAGAAGTGCAATTTAGTGTGAATGAATCTATTTATTTACCTGTCAAAACATGATAAATAGAATTACACTGAGAAAAGGCCTGAAACTAATGGGTTTTATTAATTTATATATAGTTTATAATACACTTTTTTGTAATTGTGCATGTTTTGGATGTAAGTATTTAGATTTTGATATTGCTGATGTGTACAGTTTGTTTGTGATAACTTTATGAGGTAAATAGCTTAGAATAACAATATCATTTTCTCAAGATGAGATGTAATGCATAGTAAAGTAGATGTGCAGTCATGACATTTATTTTACTTTCAGCTGTGATAATTGATGGTCTATATAATGTACACATATGAGGTTTTTTAATATAAGTATGGGTTTGTGAGAGTGCCACTTACCATCAGTCTGTAACAAATTATTTAGAGATTGTCTATGGGCTGTTGGTATCTTTCCCATTTTTTTAAATTAGTTTAAAAGGATCAAAGAGGAAAACACAATTTAGCATGGAATTGATTTTTGCATCAGCTGGTTTTACATTAAATAATAATACAGTATTAAAAAATTGCATTGTAATCTCCTCCTGTGAAGTTGCATTACATTCTGTAGCCTTGGCTCACTTATTAATCCTTCAGTAGCACACACTTAATTGCTCAGCAAATGACACAACATGTGAAGAAATAATACCAACAGTGTGATTTATATCTCTCCAGGCACAACCACTGAGGACTGGATCATCTGCCTTCGCTTATTATACTGCAACACAGGAACAGCCTGATCCGAAAACTGTGGCCAGGTAGGACACGCTGAAAATATGGACCCTGGAAACAAAAGGTATGTCTGCTAGATGAGTCAAGCACAAGTCTGAATTGCTCTTAAAACTAAACACATGCATGGTGGTCAGAACCCTTGAGGCTCTGGGCCGGTCTGTGCAGAGCAGAACCAGCCCAGTGGGACCACCAAAGCCCAGCCTGGCTGCCAGACACCCACTGGAGGGAGATGGGGATGCAACAAAAGAAATATGTCTGACTCCAGTGGGATGTAGACACATTGAGCCTGCAGGACTTCTAGGGAGAGAGAGAAGGGAAGAGTGGAGGGAGAGAAGGGATTTTTATAGCAGGTGGGGCTTCCCACTATGAGTCCACCTGGAGTAGTGAAGCCACTTTGCCAACACAGGCATCAGCTCACCAGTTTCTAGACAGTGGCTGGAAGTGGTGGAGGGCAGAGCCTGCTGGACATTGTTCTCAGCATCTAGCTCTGCCACAGCAGAAAGATTGCCTCCAGTCCAACCCCAAGCTTCAACATGCCAGCCTGTTTTAAAGTTGCATGCCGAAGCTTGGGGTTCAGCATGCATCTTTAATGCAGCATGTTTTAAAGATGAAGTAAAAAACCTGGTGTGTGTAGATTGTGTGGCTCATTATATTTACATCTCCTTGTGTCTTGCTCTGTCCTTTGGAGGATAAAGGGGGCAGATCCTCTGGTGCAACCAGCTATGAAGGGAAGAACCAGTTCAGCCCATTTGTTCTCTTTCAGCCTACAGAAATATCTGAAGAGCAGAAACCCGGTGTCCACCATGTTCTGTAAGTGCATATTTCATTTTTTCCAATTGGAATTTATTTTTCCTCCAAATCCGCTGCTCCCATTTTTCTTGCCTTTTCCCAATGGGATTAATTTAAAAACAAATACGTTTTTAGCAAAGGGAAGTTAGAAAATCAATGTATTGAAAACTGGACTGTTTTCTTTCCTTGTGGGTAAAGCGGCTCCCATGTATGTCCTACAAATTTCACAGGATCAAGGCTTCAGGGATGTTGCATATTGGCATTTTGCATTGTGGCATTCTGACTTGCCCCATCTTTTGCATTTATCTGGATTTTTCTATTCTGTCATTTTTTCCAATTCACTTCTATTTCTGATCTTTTTGTTTTGTCAGACAGAAGACAAACACACTCTGCAGGCCAAAAAGAAGCATCACAGATATTTCGTGGGTTGCATGCAATGCTGTCCCTGGAGAGCAGTAACTGAAAAGAGTGAAGGCAGTGATAGCCCAGTTCAGGCACGTTGCTGAGGAGCAGAGCATTCACCAGGTGTCTGTAAGGGGGGGGTCTCGAGCTGATTCCTGTTCAAACTCCATGTGCCACCTGCACAGCTCAGGGCACCTGCGCTGCGCGGCTGCAGGCTGCGCCCTGCAGATCTCTGAGGGGACAAGCCCAGGCACACTTGCCAGCTTAGTGTGTGTCCCAGATTGTCTGGATCAGCCAGCCATGATCACATCTGAGCCCACCAGGAGGGGCAGCAAGGCCTGCTCTTCATCTGTAGAGTGTGGATGGCCCAAAGCACCCAGAAGTTGCACAGTGGAGTTGGAAGATGGTGGCATAGAAGGAAGGTTGGAGGGATGAGTCAAAAAACGTGCTGTGCTTTTCACCTCATGGTGCTTTTGGACTTAACAGCACTTAAAAACCTTTCCAGGCTTCTTGCTTCAGTTTGGGAGAGCCTCTGAACCCCACTGAGAATCCTTTGTACTGCTGATTTTGTTGTTAAATCTGCTCAGGTCCTGAATGTTTCTGTTGTAAATTTTCAAGCTGTGTGGTTATGCAGAAGCAATAGAAAGAGGGTCTCTTGCTTATTGGGGCTGAGATCATAATTCCAATTCTATAGGAATTAAAAGTGGGGAATCCTTTGCTTAGAAAATAGTGGAAAAACAGAAAATAAGAGCCATGAGGAAAGGTCTGTGAACTGCTGGCCATATAGTTCAGGAAGGAAAGCAAGCACAGGGTGTTATATGGTTGCTGTGATGGTCATCTGTTGTACAAGCTAAAAACACTGTGGACCTTAAAGACATCTCTCTTGAATTCTAAAATGCCTTAACTATTCTGAGGCATTTGTACAGCTGAACAGACTCAAGGTCTCTGAAATAAATTGGAAATACCTGTAATTCTGCAGAAAATTAGAGATGAGTTATGTAGTCCCAAAGCAGAGGAAGAAATAAAAAGGAGTCATAAAACTTCAGGTCTCTGGGAAAGCTCTGGGTGAAGATGACTTTCTAATAGAATTTTCTAAACTCTCTCAATCTCACTTGGCTTCTGACATATGGAAAAATTTTTGAAAGGCCAAAGCAGAAGGGTTCAATTTCAGCATGAATTGCAGTGTTGGGTTTTCTTAACTCTCTCTCCTAGGAAATAACTCACCAATGCACCATTCTCAATAATTAAATTACAGGCCAATTCTTCTGACTAATGTAACTCAGAAGATGCAGGTTAAAACAGCATCTAGAAAATGTCTGAGCAGAGTACCTTATGGACAAGAACTCAGCATATAGCTTGAGGTTGACATTAATCAGAAAGCTGCTAGAGAGTCTTATAGGCCTGTTATTATAATTTGCTATTTTTAAAATTCTCTGAAGTAATCAGAAAATCAACCAGCTCAACATCCCTAAAGAGAGCTGCTTCCCACCCACCAGCAGTGGCTGACTTCACTGTTGACATAAAAACCATGAAGATCTCAGTCTAGTATTCTGCCATGTAATTGTATCCTTAATTTTGGCCTTGTTGAAAGTCTGCTGGAAAACTGATCTTGTGTGTCCTCATTAGAAGCAATTCATATGTAAATCATTTAAGATTTTTTTTAACTTAAAGAAAGAAAACATTCCTGTGACTCAAACATTCTGCAGGCTCTTGCTCCTCTTGCGGCTCCTGTGTGGCTGTGACTCCTAGGAAATCTGTGCCTCCTGGCAAATCAGAGTGGGAAGGTTGCTGGCCAGGCTCTCACCTTCTCTTGCCTTAGCTGGTGGAGAAAGCACCTGTCAAGAGACTTTATCTTTTCCCAGCCTGGAGTCAGTCATTGAAGGGATGTGAGGTGAAGCTCTGCTCTATTCTACACTCTTCTGCCTGGCATACACTCGTGGAAGGTGCTTCACTCCCTTCAGCTAATACTAGCCATGTAAATAACAGCTTTTCTGCATATTGGAAGGCTTAATTTTTGCTCTTTTATGTGCAAAAATAAGTTGAAGTGGTATTAGTGGAATGACATCCTAGTGTTAAAATGGAATGACGTTGAAAAAAACATTAAATAAACACGTCGGATGACTTCTCTGGGCCTTTCTCAATGAAACTGATGAAGCAGCATACGAGGTAACAGCCAAGTTTTTGTCTAAAAGTACAACTTTGATAAAGTTTGGGCACCTATTTCTTCTGAGTATTTCTGGAGCTGGAAATGGAAGTCATCATGAAAGTGTTGACAGCAATTTGAAGGTGTAAAGGAATACTGCATCTTTACCATGATTTCTATGTTTTTGAATTGGATGAGCTGAGCCCTTCACACTCTTAACTGTTCCTAAAATACAATGTCTGAGGTATTTGTCTCTAAGAAAGCTGAGTTTTGTTGCTTAAGAATAAATTTTGAACTACTGCTGAAGGTGTTTGGAACTTCTCTTTGGCACCTTGTTATTATAGGCACATAAAAATGTAGACGAGTGGGACTAGGTAGCAGATGATGAAATTTGATTAAAATCTGTTTGTCAAAACCCTGCTTTTCCCTTGTAGAAGGAATTCTACATGAAAAGGTAGGAAGGGAAAAATAAAGGTAGAGCTTGAGGTAATTTGGGCTATCTTGTTCATGAATTGTCCCATTCAATACAAAAGAAATCTTACAGCTGCTAGGAATCTGACCTGGTGCCCAGAAATGTGTAAAAGCACAGCTGGCCCTGTCTGGGCTGCAAATCAGCTTTAACACTAATGGCAACGACTTTATTTCAAGAGAGTATTTAGCTTCAAAAAATGAATAGGGGCTGCATGTTCCAAATGTCATCTGTCAATTTAACAAATGGCAACTATATACACATCTTAATGCCAGATTGCTGTTTCATTAGGCTCCTTGTGAGTTATTCCTTCTTGGTAGCTGGCATTATTCTAGCTGGAGCACCAGAAAGGCAGGAAGGAAGAAGCTCCTCTCCACTGCGATGCACAGCAGCTCCTGGCTGCTTTTCAGGGGGCAGCAGGAGAGAGATGAGGGCACAAAATGAAAATATGCCAGGGGAAAACAACAGGGGGGTGTGTTCCGCGGTACAGCTGAGTTAAGCTCGTCACAGGGCCAGACACAGACACATCTCGGAGGTGGCTCTGCGACGGCAGCCTGGGCACACCGGCAGGCGCTGCTGGCTGCGAGCAGCGCTGCCCGAGGGTGGGCGGAAAGCTGCAGCGAGCAGGCAGGAGGTTCCGAACGGGAGCGCTCTGCAGCTCTGGCGCAGGGTATAAAGGCAGATCACAGGCTCGCAGGAACGAGCAGACAAACTCCCAGGACAATATGCTGAAGTGAGTGAGTGCTGAGGGAACAGCCATGGCACAGGGTGAAGGTAGAGATGGGCAGGAGTCTGAGCTGTCCCGCTTTGCCAGCTCCAAGCCACTGCAGTGCTATTTCCGAACTGTCCTCTGTGGCACAGCAGCACTGCGAGGACTCTCTGCATCTTTGGGTCAGTCCACAGGCTGACTCTCCCTGAGCTGCAGTTGCCCACACCAAAGTTATCAGATTTTCCGTGCAGTGGAAATGCTTCTGAAGTGTCCTACCTTGTAAGTAAGCAAGGTTTTGTGGCTGCCACGGCTGTGAGCCTTCAGCCCTCCCCCTTCTCACAGGTAGTGCAAGCATCCTTTTGGAGCACCCTGACAGGGTAAACACATTGAAATATTTAAAAGTGCAATAAACAGGTATTGTTTTGAATGACTCATTCAGGCTGCTGCCAGTGCAAGTGCTGCACAGCATGACTAGAAAAAGGTTGCAGAGGTCAAGAAAGGACTTATTTTCTGTCTCTAGGGCCTGATAATACCAGGCTGGTCAATACAGGAATAGCAGGCTCCCTTGCCAAGCAGCTCTGAATGCACAGGTGAGGCAGAGCACAGAAGGGCACCTAGGTAGCTTTGTTAACAGCATAAACTGACTTTGTTTGCTTGCATCTCAGCAGCCAGGGCAGCTCATGCTGGGATTCATAAACCATGGGTAATGTGAACCATTCTTCCCCGTCCCACAGCATCCCCACCAGGAACCTGCTTCTCCTCAGAAGAGTCTTGCTTGCTCAAGGGTGAGGGGCTCAGCAAATGAGCTGTTGCATTCAGCACCTTGCTGGGAAGCTTTGGAGAAGGGAAAATTGTGTTAGATCCTCACAGAGTGCTGGCACAAGTGCTGACACCTCTGTGCAGAGGCAGTAGAGGGTTCTGCTGGAGAGTTAGAAAGTTTACCGTGAATCCAGCCTCCAACCAAACCTCTCCTGCTCAAACTAGCTAATAATCAAATTGTCCCTTTTGTTTTTCTTTCAAGAAAAGCAGGTTTTGCAGGGAGATGGAACACTTGTTACTTGTCTTCATTTCACTTTAAATGTGTGGAAAAAGTTGGCAAGCTTTTGAACTCGGTGTCCCTATGGCTGGATGTTGAAAATCTTGCCTGTTTTTCCCAGCTGTCATTTGGCTCAATAGAAGATGTTGCCCCTCCCTACAAACCTTGTTTCTCTTTCACAATGTGACTGCACAGATAATGGCTGTTGTTTATATCCTCCCAAACTAATGGGGCTGTGATGGCTACCTCTAAGGCTTGAAAGGAGAGAGTAGGAATTGAGAATGCTTCATGGGAAGCGTTAATTTTTACTGCACTGCCTCCTTGCATGCAGAGAAAGCTCTCAGGGTTAAAGTGCCATGGCAAACCTTGCCCCACAGGTAAATGTGAAATGCTGACACCAGAAAAATCAGTGCCCCCCCAAGAACACTTCCATCTCAGTCATAATTTCAGAAGCTGCTCATGCTCTATCCTCAGCTGCTGTGGTGCACATGCATGCACCACAGCAGCTGAGGACAGTGCATCACTGCTCAGGCAGAAATCAAAGATGAGCCCAAGTTTCTGCCCCTGGCAGAGCCCTTCATTTTATTTTACCCCCCACCCCTCCTCTACCCCCACGCCCCCTGTTTCTTTTTTTAAACCACTTAGATTTTTAAAAGACAAAAGGAAGGCACCATGTGAAAACATCACTATGGAAACATCTCAGGCTCACTTGCACTTGCCTGCCAAGCAACTACCTAACTGAAGTTTTACATCCTATTGGATCACTGTTGGCCATCTGCTCTCCTTCAAACTTCTCTGAATTCCATATTTTCCTGAAAAGTTCATTTTTAGAAAGGAGGGAGGAGGAGGGAAAGGGAGAATCCAGTATTCTTGGCTAGTGCAGAGCTATTGTGAAAAAGGAAGATAAACTCACTTTGGAGCAGGCCTCTTAAAAAGACAAAGATCCATGTCTTGTGAAGTAATTGCATAGAAAATACCTTGTTTCTAGATGCACTTTAATGATAAAAGTATATATTGGCAGCCACAAGGCAAAACACACAAACAGCTGCTTCTAGTACTCTTACACTAATTGTCATCCTCTCCCTTTCTCTCATTTAGCCTCAAATGTATTTTCTCCTAAATGTAACAGTTACTGCCTACACTGGAGTTGTTGGCTGCAGGCTCCAGAGCCTTGCTCCAAATAAAACACAGAAACAGATTTCCTGCCAAGCACTGAGGAAGTTTGAAGACTTTAGTTTTTAAAAATATAATCTTTTTATCAGTGCCCTAAGCCTGCCAAAGGTAATTATGGGCCATGGCGCATTTACATTAATGCATAGGACCTACAGACATTTCAAAAGCCTAATGGAGAAACTCCATAAATGTACGTATCGAAAAACAAATTAATTAAATTAAACTGTCATGTAAAGATATCACTTAATTTTGCAGAGCGGAAGGCACTCTTAATGGGAATGGAATGGATCAGTGAGCATTTCAAAACCCAAAGCTATAATTTAAATTCAGGCTCTCCTCTAGTGTGCAAGTCACAAGACATATTTATTATAGCCTTGGATTGTCAATTGTAATCGGTTTAGCAGAGACAAAGCTGTATTGTTTTGCTTCCTGCCCTCCTAGCTGGTTCAATATATTTTGATGTCAGACTATTGACAAGCAAACCAAAGGCTGAGATAAAATCCTGTTTACCTGTAATGAACTGGCAAAAATGCAGTCCAAGGTAAATGTAACCCTGAAGCACAAACACTTATTTATCAAGCAGCAAGGGGAAAATGGTGAAGCATTTAAACATCTTTAAATAAACCAGCTGAATATATTTACTGCTGCTCCCGAGTCCTGCTACGTGGCAACCTAGAAACAAATAGATAAAAATAAATAAAAGCACCGTGAAAATGAATAGCACCATTTATATGCTGCTGTTCTTGAGTTTTCCAGGTGTCAGTAACAATTAAATCTGCTGCTCTGGACACTCCTCCAAAGCTAGAGCCAAAGCCTGACACCAGGTTCCCAGCAAACAGACAGCAATACTTCTTCCGGGATGTGCAACCTGGTGTGCTGCAGGATTTCACCTGGTAGCAGCAGCTCCAAACCCAGCTGACGCTTCTGCAGCCAGGAGCAAGCATCTTCTCATTGAATAAGCCTCCAAGAACGGTTTGATTCTTTCCCTAACATTCCTTTTTATTCTCTAATTCTCTTGTTAACTTCACTTTCTGATGTAGAGCACTGAAACCAGTCAGCTCACCAGGTTATAATTGTCATGACTTCCTCTTGCCTTTTTTCCAGCCCCTGCGTTGAGCTTAGTCATGGAGAGGTTTCTCTGAGCCTGAACTTAGAACCTTCTACCCAGGATCTCTGTAATTTCTTGTGGATCTCTCAAGTTTGCAAATCTGACTCTAAAACATGCTGACAAGCTCAAAAGTCGTGGTTAGGAAGAGCAGTGGCACAGCAGGCTGGGACGCCTGCTTGAGGCACCTCTGAGGGCAGTGGCACAGGACCAGCCTGCTGGGCTCCTGCTGCGTGGTGGCATGGCCATTTGCAGGGAGGGAGGAGAGCACTGCCTGGGCGAGCAAGGAGACAGCTGCACTGCCTGGGGGAGCAAGGAGCTGCACAGCTCTGAGGAGGGGCTTGTGTTCACACAGGAGCTGATTTGTTTATTTTACAAAAATACCTGCCTATCTGCATTTGTTCTTACTTGGCTAAGTAGCAGGCTTTTCAGGTGAGCAGGTTCCATCTTTGCTTCCGGTGTAATCTTTCAGCAGTTTGTTCCTCAAGCTAATTATTATGCTAAAAAACTCAAACCCAATCAACCAACCAACAAAAAGAGCAAAACCAAATCCCTCTCCCCATCCAAATTTACCTCAATACCAGACCATTTTTCTTTTGATTACACATTACATTACACAGAAGTATCTTTTATAACCTTTCTGAAAAACGACAGTTTTTACTGTGCTACACTATTTTTCTTCCATGCCTCTGTTCCAAGACGCACATTATTAGCCTTGATCACTCTCAAAAGAAATTTTTATTTTTCTCATCCACTTCAGCCTCTTTTGGCTTTGCACAAGACTTGAACTGTTTATTAAGTGACAGGTTACCACTGACAAAAAAATTCTGTTCCAACTTAAGGGCTGAAAAATTGGACAAAGCTTTTAAAATGTGTTTTGTCCTACTACCAGTAATCTTTCTACTTATTTACATGGCTCCTACTGTCACACATGTTCCAATAACAACATCCTTCTTTGAAAGAAGGCAATGGGAAAGTGTTCAAAGTCCCTCTAAAAAAGAAACGATGTTGAGAGATTTAGGTCGTGGTTCAAATCAGTATGAAGGCTCTGATTCCTACTGTCACTGATCTCAGTGACGAGCCAGATGTCTGATGTCTTTAATTTGGACTTCAATGATTTCTTCAAGGTATAAGAAAATTATGGTCCAGCTGAGCTGTGAATATATCTATAGTGATAAATTGCCATCTTCTATCACCAGCCAAATACCATAAACACAGGCATGCCTGTTTCTTTCCAATAAAGCCATCCCAGTCATTAAAAATGGTCTTTTCCTAAACAGCTTTTCCAGCTTAGCTGTCTGGTTCTCAAGCCCTTCGAGCTCTGAGGCAGATTAAATCTACAAACACAGTCATAACTTTTGTTTATGGAATGGGACTCAAAGATGGCTCTAAGTAATGGTCAGGAGAATAGGATAGGCTACTGACATCAGTTAAAGGGCTTAAGGCAAAGAAATACTATTTCTAAACTGTGAAAATAGCTATTATGGTAAAAATGCTTCTTTCCCATGTCATTTTGTAAACATTAAAAACATAAAATACAAGTTATTAAGAACAATGGTGACAAAGTAATGGTTTTAATATTCTTGTTAAAAACACTTTTGGAAGTATTTATTTGAAATATTGAAAAAATTTAACTGCATTCAGTTTTTATAGTTATAAAATTTTGAACACTTTTCTGCATAAAATAAAAGCTACAGCATTCCTCAAATTTTTGAGTAACAGCCAAATAAACTACCAACAATGTCATCCTTCATGTAAGTATCCACTAAGAGATATACAATCAAGATTGAACCGTACTTGTATTTTTAATTCATTAGTGGAACTTGAAGGCCCTCTTCTGGATTAGAAATTACTGCACGGCCAAGCAAAGTACACGGAAATGACAAAGCTAACCAACACTATGAAAAGGTAAGTGTCTTAAATATATTTTACTCATGTTATTACCAACTTCATTTCCATGTTTTAACTTGTATTTGCCCATTTTGGTTACTATAATTTAGTATATAATTATTAGTTATATATACATATATACTTTTATATATATGTATATATATAAAAATATATAGTATATAATTTTTATAATTTAGGAGCTCAGAACAACTTCTTAGTGGATTCTTAAAAATAAAGTATTTCTTATACTGACATTCACAACAGAAGTGGACAGTCTAAAGAGAGTTGTGGAGAGTTTCTCCACAACTTTGTAAGAAGGTGTTGCGCAGCCAAGTGATATTTGCTTATCCTTATTAAGCAACAGCAGACACAAACAGACACGTGATTGTGTGTATGTCCCTGTCTACACAGGTATGTGACTCTCAGAAATTACCTCTGAAAATCTGGCTTGTGCTAAGGTAGAAAAAAATGAGGAAACATTTGCAATGGTCTTAAGTCTTCAAGGACTGTACAATTCCTTTATATGCCTTTTGAATGAATATACACACACAGACTGTAAAGGACTTACAAATGTAACCTTCCAAGAGAGTTACTTGCTTGCCCCAGCAAACATTTGCTATTGAAAAGCAAGATGCTTCTCCACACACAGAAGGAAAAAAATATTGTAGAATGTGCTGTACAGAAGCACCATTTTAATGGATCTGTCTGTAAATAAGTGGACTTGAACCACCAATTTTCCTCTTTCTAAAAACAGCCATTTACTCTTTTGCTTTGTCATGATAACAAGAAATCATAAATATAAAAATGCAGGAACCGGTACTAAGTATCCTATTAGTAAAAACTCTGTAGAGAAAATTAAACGGAGTTTGACTGAACTGCACATTTTAAAAAAGCAGCATGCTGAAGAAACCTTCACATATCATTTTTTGGTAAGTTTCTGTGTCCCACCAGTGGAGGGCTACTGACGACGATCCTTTTTCCTTACTTTGGATTTTGGTGCTGCCAAGAAACAGGAAAGGAGAGGAATCATCAGAAGTGAATTACAGTAATTCCAGTGCCAACACTCTTTTAAATTAGGTTGGGATCAAAATGGATGCATTAATGTAAAACCTACCATTGGGATTTTCTTGTCTGTAAAAAGCTTTTAACAATTCCACTGCTTCTTCAGCACGATAGCCAGAAGAGCACTGTTCAAATTAGAATGATGTTAGTGAGCACATCTGAGAAAATGTATTCCATGCTTCACAATAATGCCTTCAGTACAGAATAATTTTAAACAACTGTACTGTCAACTTCGGGGTCAAAAAAAAGAATCTCCTTTTCAGGTTTATACCTACACATTTTAAAACCACTATGTTGAGGCTTAATAGAATAAGTAATTTCCCTAATAACTTAATATTAGGTAAAACAAGCTTTCTTAGTAAATTATGTAAAATTTTTACGAAATCTACAGTTTCTTTATTATTAATGTGTTTCCAACCTCCCATACTCCTCAAGCATTTGGAAACATAAGAGACATACACCTAGGTATTTGCAGATAAGATTCCTGACAGAAAACACTCATCCACATATCTATTCTTTATTCCTAACAGTCACCTTTCAGGTTTTTTTGGTCCTTCTAAAATACTCTTCTATGCCATGAACACTAACGAGAAAGCATTTAAATGACACTCACACTAAATAAATCTCCACCCATGCTAGAAAATAAGTATTTACTCCTATACATTCCACTGCAGTTGCCTACAGAAACAAAGGATTCATAGTATCAAGAACCTTCTCCTTTCTGTCTTCTGAATGTATAAAAAAATGAAATACCACATGCCAATGTTAGCAAATGAACACTTTTCCAGTACCAACTACTCCAGTTAGTTCAGATGTTAGTCTCACTGACACACTGACAGAAAGATGGCTAATATGTTTACACTGGAGTGCCAAACAGTATTGTTTTCCTGACTGAAATTCTTTGAGCCTTGAGCCTTTAGTGCTTATTTACAATGCTGAAACACATTATTTGTTTTTCACATTCATTAAATCATTAATGTGAAATGTGGAAAAGAACTCCAGGAATCAGTATCACTGTATAAGGCAAGATCATGTACAACTGTGAAAAATGTAATAAATAAAATGCTATAAATACTCTCTACATGTATGTATGGGTACATAGGTAGCATCATGCTGTAAAGCACCTGGATTTAGTTATACTCTACCCTCACTGAATGCTTGTCCAGCCTTTCTCATATGACAAATATGCCTAAATCATCCCAGACACTGTTCAGTCTTTCAGTATCCCTACTATTCAGAAAGTTTCTTGATAGCTAAAATGAATTTCCTCTGCTACTGTTGCAGTTCAGATTTATTTTGGGATTTGAATTACATGAAGTAAGTCTAAGCTAATACATTTTACCACTTTACCTCATAAACACACAGACTGAAAACAAAAATACAATCATTTCCAGTGGCTCAGCTAAAACCCAGTAATTTTATAAGTTGCTGTTACTTGATATTTATTGATTATGTATTTGTACATTCTGCAGCTTAAAATAATTTTCCCCCATCTCTTCCTGTAGCATATACTTACTGTTCTAAGTATTGCACATATTCTAAATTCTTACCTTGTTCCACAAGCATAATTCTTTCCCTTACCCTTTGACACATTCTTTTAAATAATTTAAGACTGTCATCAGGGTTTCCTCAGTTTTCTTTTAGGACCTAATTTTTTTTTTTACATTATTTTCTGATTAGGCCAAGTTTACTTAACTTTGATCATCTTCCATCTGTCCTCTTAAAGTAATGCATAAGATTCTAAAAGCCTGGTAGCAAAGCCAGGCACAGTACCCTAGCTGGAAAACAAAGGGAAACATTTTACAACCTACTTCAAATGGGTCTCCTGAGTCCACCATATCACCAGACGAGATGCTCAAAACGGAGCCACAGCCTCCAAATCGCTCATTTCGACAGCCGTACACAACCCGTGGAATTTATGGGAGTGAGTCAAGGTATTAAGTGAAAAACAAGCAGGAAGTACAGAAGCCCAATCTAGGCAGTCACCAAATTTCCTAAAATGTGCAGGTACTCTTCAAACTAAATTAGCTTGAGCTACAGTTCCTCCCTCATAAAATCAGAACTTACTTTTGAATGATCTAAGATGTATCGCTGAAGATGCACATCCAGCCTTTCTCAGAAAAGGGGAAGCATGAATCCCCAAAGCAGGGTCATACAAAGACATGGTTTACTGATTGATACAACATTCAAAACTGAACACTGAACTGCACTTACCTCATTTTACATCCTAACAAACATCTCAAAAAGGTATGTTTAATCTCTAACAGTTTTTTGTCATAACTGCACCATCTCTCTTTCACTCTTGAGCCCCTCGCTGTTCATCATGGAGGTGGGTGCAGACCCTCAAACCACCCCTCATGGCTTCCCCTGACACTGTCCAGCCTTTCTTTGTGGGCTCACTGTGGCAGGAGCAATGGTTTGACCCAGAGTTTCCCAGTGTGAGTCAGCAGGAAAGGATACTCATCAAGCGCAAAGCAGCTGCACACATGATACAGGGCTCCACAGTGACGTAGAGCACCAGCTGCGGAAACACCTCCCTATAATCCCTCTTGTGCTGCTTGCACCAGTCAAGGACCTGGTCGATTGCCACCATTTCTGCATGTCGAGTAGCCTAGAAGATAAAAATAAGTTTCTTCTTTAAAGTTTGCATTTATTCACTTTTGTTATAGAAGTAACGTAATGCTCTTTGCTGGTTCAAGTTGCAAAAGACATTTTAGAGCACCCAGACTGCAGAAAAAATACTCAATCCAAGAAAGAAAATATTCAACCCCAACCTCTTGTGTGCAGCCCACAAGATCTACAAGTGACAGTTTTTTCTTCTGCTTTTTCCAAGGCAGAAGAGCATGCTCAGAAGTTCTCCTCTCTAAGTCATACCAGCACAGTGAGGCAAGACATGAAAGCTCTCCTTGAGGCTTAAGGGACACAGCAAGCTCACTGGCACAACTGATGTAGCCCATAGCCTGCTCTACTTCCAAAAGCAAGAATACAGGCTGGATTATTTTCTCTGGAAATATTAACAAAGTGCTCCTCGCTGGTACCTTTTCCTTCCTCTGACAATATTCCTGTGCTCACAAGGAATAAATACCCTATGAACATGCAACAATTTCAGCATGTTCCTACAACTGCCTGGTGTGCTCTGTACACACAACATTTTCAGTTCGCCTCAGGTTTAATGCTGCCTGGGGATACATGTACATTAAGTCCCTCAAGTAATAGGCAGGGATTTCAGCATATGACTGATTACAAAGGAATATTAATTTCTCTTTTTTTTATCCCAGACAACTGAATGATTAGTATCCCAATATCTATGGCACAAAAACCTGAACAGAAGTGTTGACTTTATTAGCAGAGACCAAAGCAATCAGTAATGTCCCAGTAGCACTCTGAAATGTCTGCAGCACTGTGTTATGCCAATGAAATATCACAGCAAAAATTTCAGGATGTACTAGTTTTGAAAGGACTCTTCAGTTAGAGCATGATGCTTCTTTGAATTAAGACTATTAGTTTTTCCTTCTTTTTTTATCTGTTCTGAAAAAAAGGATGTTTTTGACACAAGCATTAGAGTAAGACTTAATCAATCCAGATTATATTTGTACTTCTGTTTTGTATGTCCTTATATGACCCTTGATAGCTTCCTCACAAAACAGGAATTTGAGTTAATGTTTAGCACTGTGAAGATCTGTGGTGATAACACGGAGATGCTCTGCAATACATGGCAAAGCAGTCATAACTTACTGCTATGTTTTATACTGTTCAAAACCACTTTAAAACTCCTAGAAAGGCCATGCAGCTGCTGCAGGTCCTACCAGCTTCTGCAGTAATAGAAGACAGCTACATTAGCGAGATGACACTAATATAGAACACTACTACACACCAGTGTGCCCATATCTTAAGTAAAACACACTGTTTTGGTCATGCCATGTCTTGAATGCACAGGAACATCAGGACAAATTCACCTCAGGGTGAGAAAGGATTATGCAAGTTACAGAACAGTCTCCATTTAGAGACTAATTAGACTGTGGCTCTTAACAGATGCAGTCAATAACAGATGCAGTCAATAGTTCTGCAAGTTAAGAGGTCTACAGTAGAGGTTTCTAAAATAATCAAGAAAAATGTGGAAAAATCACATTTATAACTGTGATTTATTATTTCTCATAAAAAATGAGCACCCAATGAAATTATCAGGCAGCAGATATAAAACAAACAAAAGGAAGTACTCTTTCACAAATTATATAATTATATTGTGAAACTCCTTGCCACAGGATGCTATGGAAGCCAAAAACATAAATGAGTTCAAAAAAGGTTTAGACAAATTCATGGAGGATATGTGCACAGACAGCTATCAGAAACAATGATCCAGATCTAGTCTTGGGCTCTGGAAGTCCCCAAGCTATTCACTTCCAGAAGTGGAAAGGATGTGCAAGGGGAAGGTTTACACTTGTTTCTTGAGCTCCCTCCTTACACAACCTATTAAAAGTCCATCTTAAAGACAAGACAAAAGGGAAAAACTGACCTTCCAGGTCTGTCTTAAAATTTTACTTTGTATTAAGCTTTTTTTGACTTGCTGTGTATAAAGTGACATACAAGAGGGATTATTTTAATTTTGGATCACTGACTCAATTCATAAGCTTAACTTGCCAACTATTACACACTATTTTAAAGCCAAGAAAACAAAAGCAGGTTAAGAGTAGCAAGGGAAAATGAGAATTGTTACAGAGTGGCAAATGGTGTACCAAAGGAAAAAAGCTGACTCAGTGGGGTAAAAGCATTGACAGTGCCCCAAACTGTGCCAAACGTTTCACAGACAATAAAGGTATCACCACTGCCCTAAAAAGCTTACTTTCTAAATTTTAGACTGTAATTAACAAGTGAGAGTAAAGGGGCCCAAAGCTCAAATTTCTGTGTTATTTTGTGGCTTCACTACACAAACAATACTTCATATTCAATTATCCCCTACTGTGACTGCAAGACACTTGGTAAAATGACCCAAGAGGACAGAACAAAGAGGAGATGTCTGTGTGTATCAACAAAAGGACAGAGAGCATTTTACTGGGAAGTGAATGATTTGATCACGTGTTGGAATAAAAATGCCAAAAAACCATTTCTAGATGGACAGGGTCACATATGCTGTAGGGGAGAAAATTTTCAGGTTGGTCTGAGGCAAGACTGTGAACATGTAAGTGTGGGAGCTGCCAGAGGGAACACAGGACTGGCACATGCTTGTGAATGAGTCGCCATGTCTAAACCCAATGTCTTACACAGACATTTGCTGCACTGTTGCCCAAGGAAGACAAGTAGTGTCATGTCTATTCTGAAATGCTGATGCCACAGCCATGCTCCTAAAAAATAAAATATACCAAACACAGCTGTACGCAAATTGCCTCCTCCCAAAAGCAACTCAAAAGCAACTTCTCCCAGAAGAATGCAATGATAAGAAATTTTGCAAATAACTTCCACACAGTAAGCAGCAGTATTTCTGACATGAATGTGTTCTGCTGTAGATATGGCAGACAAAAAAAAAAAAAAAAAAAAAAAAAAAAAAAAGATGCGGGGCGACAAGAGATAGCCTGAAAACACTGAAGTTTTTGGCAACTAAAATATTTTGCCAAAATGAGCAGTTTAGGGACATAATGAAAGAGGGCATAAAGAAGACACCACCTGCTCCTAACTTCAGCCCATTACATCAGAGAACGCAGGGACCTGCTTAAGGAGAAGACAGAATTTATTTGACAAAAGGCTCAGAGGCAAGCTGATTCCTGACCAAAGGCAGAATTGCAGGGAAGGACTGAAGATCTAATTAGGTAAATGATCACTTCTTCAAGGAAGGAACAAAGTTTTCATGGAGTTAAAGAAGTCAGTATGCTATAAAGCTGCATTTTGGAGGCCAGAAAGCTGCCAGTCTCATAGCAATGCTTTACTGCATCAAGGCAGAGTGTTACATGGGTGAAAGCTTCAGAGCAATCAGAGTCACTGTAATAAAAACCAAGAAGGATATGTGTCATACAATCTTGACATCTACAGATCCAGGAGGGTCTCAGTAGTAAAGCAGGCAAGATAACAAACCTTTAAAAGTAGTGTTATAAGGGCCAGTCCTTATTAAAGGTAAACTAAACAAAAAGCTATTAAGATAGCTGAGACTAGATAGCTTTGACAATTTTTTTTCTAGGCAAGAGAAACATCAGTCTCTCTGGACATCTCCAGTACACCTGGCACAGCACAACCTGTGAAATTACCCTGAGTGGGGAAAACAGCCTAATGCAAGGAATGTAAGGTGAGCAAGAAAAGAAGAGACATTGCATTGACAGGGGAAATATTTGTCCAGAGGGAACTCATTACCACAGACACTCAAAGATCGTTTGGCTTAAATGTTTTCAGTTGTGTCATTGGCATTAACTGGAAAAACCCCTACAGAAAACAGCTGATGATGTGATGTCTTTTGTATGATGAAAGACATCACAAGAAGTGACAGGGTGAGAGTGTCATTCAGGAGGTGGATGGCCTTCAAGACAGGAGAAAAGAAAATTTCAGAACAACAAATGAAGAATAACAAAACAGCATAAAAGACCAAGGAAGCTCCAGAAAACATGGGTGGACTTTCTTCCAGGGAGAATGTGAAGTACTACTATTATCAAACAAAGCACAAGCCCATCTGGAATAAAATTCCAGTTAAGTGTTCTTAAGAGTTCTAGTTAAGTGAATTCAAGAAAAAATGAATCAAAGCTGGAATGGCTATGTAAAAGAATTATTCTAATGAACACAGAAAGCCAGCCTGTCTTCTGAGAGGAAATTAAACAGCTGGCTTGAGAAAAGCAAAAGCTGAAAAGGAATAAGACTTTAAATACATCCAAGCTATGTAAAATAATGGATGGTGCTGGCACAAGAACAGGGAGATATAAACAGAACATTAAAAGTTTGAAAGTGGAAATCAGACATTTTTTAGCCATCTGAGGAATGGTGTTCTCGAGAAATCCTTCAGTATAAGGTGGGACAATAAATTAGTTTAAAAACAGACCTTGATATTTATGATGTCTGCTGGAACTGCCTCAATGGTTCAAGAGGATTGTTTTTTTCCTCCAGGATGGTCCCTAAATAATGCCAGAAATCATTAGGAGAAAACTGAAAACAATTTCCTATGTTCACATTTCATAACAAGTACTGCTTTCAAGCTCAGATTTTTTTCAGACTACATGGAGTAATTACGTATCTGATAAAAAATTTAGAAGCACTAAGTACCCAGCATTTCCAATCACTATAATATAAACATTTATGAAAATTGAGCCACAAAAGAACTGAAACTTGAGCTGAGCAGCAATTCAAAAAAGCTTGGCTTTCAGAGATATTAACAGATTACTGTTTCCAAAATCCAGCTGTTTTTAAATCAGGCTTCTTGCATTTTAGTATGTACCTTCAGACACCCTTGACACCAAAAATGGCTGAAAGCCTCCCTGACATTTCTAAGTTGATTTTGTTATCAGTCCTGTCAGTTATGTTCTGTCTATTAACATGTGATTTCTACACAATATTACTATCTCTGGCATGATTTTCCCAAAAAGTGTCTGCTTCCCCACAGTGCTTACAACGGTGTAACATGAAATACCTAACTTCTCTGTCACCTGGCTTTCTTAAGGCTGTATTAGAATCCTCTTGATACATTACAGATTGTCCTGCAGAACAAATTACTATAATGATTCATCTTTACTGTTACATTTTTCAGCTTAGAAGATTCATTTAAACTTTTTATTATGTTTTCAGATTTGAGGCATCTAATATAAATTACAGCCAGATCTCGCTGTCAGATTAATTTATACACAACTTCCAGTTGTACAAAATCCCTGTTGGCACTAACGGGTCTCTCAGCAACAGATCTTATAGCAAATTTGATGGTTAAGGTTGCAACAGGTCAAAAATGTACAGGAAACGGCTCTTTGCTCTGGCCTGTGGACAGAACTTCATCAGGAGAGGCTGCACAGTCATTTCTCACTCTTAACCCCTAGGTGACTTTAGGAGAGCACGCTTCAGACCCAGCACCGGGACAAGCGCGGCGCGGGGCAGGGGCGGCAAAGCCACGGCGTCCCCGGGCCGCGGGACTCACGTTCTTCGTCTCGTTGACCTCGTTCCTGCCCCTGCCTATGACCTCGCCGTTGTAGACCAGCAGACAGCCCACGGGAACCTCCCCTTTCTCCAGCGCCTCCTTAGCCTGCGGGACAGACGGACAGACAGACTCGCGAGAGGCACAGGACAGCGTTACAGCAGCGGGAGGAGCTTCCGCCCGGCCCCCATTCCCCGCTCCTTTCCCGCTGCCCCGAGGGGCCCGGGGCTCCCCGCGTTTTCCCGCGGGACAGCGGGAGCGCCGGCCCGCACTGACCACGTCGAGCGCCTGGTCCATCCAGGCCAGCAGGGTCGCCTCCCCCGCCTCCGCCATACCGGGCCCGGGCGCTGCTTCCGGGACACCGCGGGCGGTGCCGCCGCCGCCTCCGCCCCTTCCGCCGCCGCGGGGACCCGAGGGGCGGCCGGGCCGGGGCGGGCCGGGCTCGCAGGATGCTCCGGTCGCTCTGGAGTTTCCTTAAGCGGCACAAGAAGAAATGCCTCGTCCTTGGCACCTTCCTTGGCGGTGAGTGCCCGGTCGAGGGACGGGGGCGATGGTACGGGGGAAGCGCGGTGTCGGCCGCGGGGCCTCACCCCGGAGCTCCCGCCGGAGCGGCCCCCTCGGAGCTGGCGCTGGGCCCGGCGGGCCCCACGCCGGCTGGAGGGGCTCTGTGCCCGCCTGGGGACACCGAAGTGCTCCCCGTCCGCCGCCGGGAGAGCCCGGGTGCCAGCAGGACTTTCCCTCGAGGCTGGGAGGGAACCTGCGCGCCGTCCCTTAAGCCCTAAAAGACGGGAACTCGGGTTGCCCAGGTGCTCCTACGGCGGGTGATGGCGTTACTTTGAAACAACACTGAAGCTCGCAAAGCGTGGGTGACACTGGTGGTGGTTTTGGGATGGAGGCTGAAAACCTCCGCTTTTCATATGTGACTTGTGCGTTGAGGTGAATTGTCAAATATCACAGAATCAATTAGGCTGGAAAAAATATCAAGGAGTCCAACCTTTGACTGAATACCACCTCGTCAGTTAGAGCATGGCACTCGGTGCCACATCCAGTCTTTCCTTAAACACCTCCAGGAACGGCGACTCCACCACCTCCCTGGGCAGCCCATTCCAATGTCTAATCTTTAATGACACACCTGAACCTCCCCTGGCACAAGTTAAGACTATGTGCTCTTGTTCTGTCACTTGGGAGAAGAGACCGACCCCACCTGGCTACAATTTTCTTTCAGTTATTTGTGGAGAGTGATAAGGCTCCCCCTGAGCCTACTTCTCTCCAGGCTAAACACCCCCAACCAGCCACTCTTTATAGGACACGTGCTCCAGACCCTTCACCAGCTTTGTTGCCCTTCTCTGGACAAATATAGATCAGTTGCAGACACAAAACTTTCACAGAGAGGATTTGCATTAATTATTCAAGCAATTTCTCCCATAAGGCTCTGGTTGAACCTGTAAGGTGGTTATGGTCTTGAAGTTATTTTTGGTTGGTTTTTAGCTGGAAGTGGATTTAAAAGAGCACATTGCTTCTGTCTCTCTGTTTAACGATGAAGTGCCCAGCTGTGTGGAGATCAGATGCTCCTCAAAAGGCATAGCCATGTCTTTGTGCACTCAGTCTTCAAATGTTCTTCTATTTTGTGTAAATGACACAGAACTGGAACTTGCCTGAACAGCTGAATGTTCTGAGGGCTGCAGGGCTTTTGTAGTATATTTTGTCATATGTTCAGGTGGAGTTCCCAGTGAAGGTGAATTGTATTTACTTCTGGCTTGCTGTGGTTCTTGTGTCGTCTCCATTCTTTCATCATTAATTCCTTCTGGGGTTTTCCAAAGAGTGCCAATTAATCCATAATGACAGGCTGGGTGATGGTTACTGCCATACTGGTCAGACTGCTCCTCCAGTACACCCCTTCACCTGCAGGTTTTGTGGCTCTGTGAGTGCAGAGCTCTCATGTTTATTACTACACTTGCAGCCCACCACGTTAAGTAAACAGATTTGATTTCACATACCAGGCTGTCACCTGGAAGATGTTCTCTCTCCTCTTCAACTGTCTGTGTGAGAATGGTGGAATAGTGAAAAATCACTTCTCCCAGTTTCAACGAATAAACATGGATCAGTTTCCAAATGGGAAAGCAGGTATCTGGGAACTTGTGGGTCTCATAGCCTGAAATCTTAATTTCCTCATGCATGAACAGCCTTCTGCCAGCCTGCAAACCAACCTAGCATAACTGAGTTTGCAGTTTTTTCCTTATGATTGGTGTTGTTTATATACAGCTCGGTGTCCCTTTCCCAAAAATGCTACTCACTGAAGTGTGCTTAAAATAATAATTATAGCCTAAATTAATGTCATTTAAAGAATTACCAAACAAACAAAAACGAAAAAACCCAGAACCAAACAAAACAACCTAAAAACTGAAACAAACAAAAACCCCAAACAAACAAAAAACAACAACAACAAAAAAAAAGGCAACCCAAGATGCTCTTCCTCTAATAAGCATTTCAACTTCTGACTGAAAATATTAAACTATGCTATCATTTTCTGCAGCATGGATCAATTATCTATTTCTTCAGGCCATGTAGTATTTGAGGACTGTAGAGAATTGCTTTTTATGCATTTGAGACTGAAGTAAATCTGGGCTTCCACAAGCAGGTGAACATCATTATCTGCCACCAGCAGCAGTTTTGCACTGTGGTATTTTAAGGGAGGCAGGGAAGATGGAGTGAATTACTGCAGAGTGCTCCTTTATAGCTGTTCAGCAGCTGAATCTTGGGTGCTTTGGTCATCTACATAGGTATGGATCAGATCTTAAAAAAACCCCATGAGCTACAGTAATGCCACCACCAGTGAATCAGAACTCTGAGATCCATGGTGGACTCTCCAAAAAATACTGCTGAATCTTGAAAGATGGAATGCAACCTTACGCACTGCTTTTAAATGGAGACAGAATATTTGGAAGTGGCTGAATGATTTAAGGAAATCCAAATCTGCTGACTTAATAGCAGAGCCTTGAATCTACATTTCTGTGGGTTTTTTTAAGAGCTACAGGTGCATATTCTGGGAAGGAGGGTATAACAAGGAAAATGGGACGTCGCAAAATTTAGTGGTTTTAAGTCCTTAATTGGTACGTGGTCAGAGATTAATGTGAATATTTAATGATTCTTTCGACAGTACAGAAGAGTTTCTACATTATTACTGATACAGTATTGTGTCAGTGTTGTGTTACTGAATAACTGCACCAAAATCAGAGTTGGTTGGTAGCTTTTCCTCTCTCTACTGACGTGTATTCCGTGTGTGTTATCAGTGGCTGTCATTCTTCATGCAATTTCTTTCAATCCCAACACTACAACAGCTTTTACTGCTTATAAAGATACAAATCTCATTAAATAAGACCTCAAATTGAGGGAAAAAGCAACTGAAAAATATGTGTAATTCCCCCTTAACCACGGAGTGTGGTTGAGAAGGCCTCACCTTAGCAAAGACCCCGTACAAACCCTGTCTTTAGAAGTTCTTTCCTCAACAATGTAAAATACGTTGCATACTGAAAAGACTTAAATCTCTTCTAGCAAGCAAAACCTAGTGGTCTGGGATCTAACCCACTACAAATATGGAAAGTAGAGAAAAAGAGAGCATGATGGAGCTGCAAGGACACATTAGGTTCAGGATGGATATTATCCAAACTATTGGATAGTTTGATTAAAGTAGATTTTATCTCAGAGCTCAGCATTCAAGGTAGATTTCAGTAGATATTACAAAATGATTCACCATTGAAATTCTGTTGCTACAGTGGAAGAACAAGCTCAGGGTGTGTCTGGAATGTATGGTTCTGATTTCAGTGGTGCATTAATTATTGCTGAATTTAATCTGTTGCAACCTTTGGCCTGCAGAAAAAGCATTTCAGTTCAGAAATCTCTCTGCTTAGCAGAGAAAGTTGGCTTGGTTTGTGAGTAAGCACAGGGGCATTAAATATGTTCTGGTGAGACCCAGTGTTACCAAGAGAATAAGACTTTAGTGCCTGCCTGCATGTTTTAAAGATGGTTTTCAACCATAACAGGACAATTGTATGTCCCTTGATGCATAGCTTGCTTGAACATAAGGAAAAACCACAGCTTTTAAAGCTGTTTGTGTCCTGGAAGGATGCAGGCTTCTGTGTGTCAGCACAATTCCTGCATAATAAAATTCTTAAAACTGAGATTTCCTCCTTTTTTCCCCTGATGTAAGTATGACAGTGAGGGCAAAAGTTACTTAGGGTTGTAAAAGAGTTTCCTGAAAACTTGATTCCTCCTAATTACCTTATATCCCATTTTTATCCCATCCCTTATTACCTTATATCCCATTCTTCTGTTCAGCCCTCCATTCCACCTGTGAAGAAGGGAAAGGGCTGAGGGAGAGGGAAGCCATAACTTATGTGATGTGAGAAATACCCTACCTCTTGGTGGCCACTAGGTGAACATGTAAGAGCCTGCAGACTTTGTAAACTTCTTGCATTGCTTACATTTAGGTGGGAAGAGACTCTACAGTACTACAGCCAAAGAGGGATATGGAGACAAATCAGAGCATATTTATCTCAAATCAAAGTGTTGCTTCCAGAGGATATGGGTGCTATAGACCTCAGGGTGCTTCCCAGCTGGCAACTAAAGCACCACAGAGCCACTCATACACACACAAACACACACCCCTTCTCTCCAGTGGAATGAGATAGAGAATCAGGTCTGACCAATGCTCAGCTGTCCCTGAACACGCTCCCCCCTCCCCCTGTATTCCCCCCTAATTTTACTGCACTGATGACATCCTGTAATGTGGCGTGTCTCTCGGACCTTCTGGGATCAGCTGTCCTGGCTGTGTCTCCTCCCAGCTCCTTCTGATCCCCAGGCTCCTTGCTGGTGGGGTGGTGTGATAGGCAGCAAAGACCTTGGCTTTGTGTAAGCCCTGTTCAGCAACTCGGAAACAACTCTCTGCTACCAACACTGTTCCCAGCTGGTGTGAAGAAAATTAACTCTATCCCAGCCAAATCCAGCACAGACAGCCAGTGCATATGTAAGTATGTTTCACTTTCTAGATCAGTTGTAAAACAGTATCAATTGTAGTTTGAGATCCTTAGTGAGGTTCCTGTTCTTGAAGAATCTGACTTCAGGTGATGGGTTTTTTTATCACTCATCTGTTTCTGAACCCTCCAAATCAGATGTGTTGGGACTATAGTATTTTCTGTAGTTTATATTTTGATGAAGCTAGAAAAAAGTTTGCATAGGAATTATCTCCTCACAGCCTCACTGTTTCTGAATTTTCTTAATTCCTGGTTTTGTGTGAAACATATGGGAAGAGTCAGCATGAAGTTCCATCTATACAACGGTTAAGCTCAGTAGACATGAATAAATCTTGCTGCTGCAACTTTTAGCAGACCTCCTATCCTATACTGAGCAGCAAAACAAAGTTATATTAGTTGTTATAAAAAGCTTATATTGGCTTTTCATGTTTAAACAAGACACTTTCAAAACACTGGCTTAGTTTTTTACAGGTTTGTTAGCTGACTTGGCATCATGGCAGTTTTTGGATGTGGCTTTCTCTGGTCCTGCTTCCAACTCCACATGATGATTTTATGTGATATATTCATTCTGGACTTCTAAGTCCAGAATAAGTCTGGACTTAGAGTCTGTATCATTGTCAAGTCCTCTGAATTAATGCAACATATTAATATGGATACGCATGGTTGTACTGAAGAAAAATGCAAACACCCCTTCAAGCCAACCTCCTGGCTGGCAGCTCCTTGAAATGTCTCATAAGCCAGAGACTTGCAGAGGCTCCATTGTTGTTCTCAGGAGTGAGTGCAGTGGGCAGAAGTTCATTGGCACAGCTAAGACTTGAGTTTCACAAGTGACTGCTGTGTCCTCCAGGCCACTTAGAGGTGCTTACAAGCCCTGCAGCTGATAACCGAGAGAGTCTGCCGCTGGCAACCCCACCTCAAGCTTACTGCTGTTTGCTGGGTTTGCTTAAGGTGGGTGGGTGTGTGGTGCCCAGCAGCTTTTCCTTTGGTTAACTTCTAATGCATCACTTGCCAGAGAAGAGGATAATCCTGGATCAAGCAACATCTGTTAACAGTGGGTCAAAGTTAATACTTTAGTACAGGGAAGGGAGGGAGAAACGATGTTGTATTGTATTGTTGTGTTGTATTGTGTAAACGATGGGTTGCATTGTTTTGGACAAGTGTTTTCATCTGGAGACTCCTTGTTAAGCCTGGGTGACAGCTACTGCAACTTTGTACCCTCCCAGGCCACAGCAGCTCTGAGTACAGAGTAGGCACACAGCCCTAACAAGCTGGTGTTAAGCAATTAGCTGTCTCAATCTCAAAGCTGCTGCTCCTGTGCATCCCTCCAGGGCACACACATGATTCTTCTCGAACTGATTGCATGTCTGCTCTGACATTCATGTCTGTCTACATTCAGGAAATCTTGTGTTTGTGTGTGTCTGAGTGGCTCTGTGGTGCTTTACTTGCCAGCTGGGAAGCACCCTGAGGTCTATAGCGCCTAAATCCTTTCGAAGCAACACTTTGATTTGAGATAAATATGCTCTACTTATGACTTTTCTGCTACTAAACGTGGAGTTAAAAGGATTTATTTTGGGGTGCAGGGAAGTAAACAAAAGTAGCAATTTGGACAAATGACTATATGTTAATGTAACGTGAAAAATGTAGTGGGGTAAAATGGTTGGGAAAGTCTTGTGTTCAAGAATTGATCAGTAATGCTAAAAATATTGTTTCTATTTCAGTATGTTAGCTGAAAAAAATCAGTAACTTGACAGTTGTATTCTAAATAGATATCCTTGGCAGGAACTGGTAACATTTTAGATGAAAATAATCTTGATTGTGAGGTCTTATTTTTGATTAACACTTAATTGGTGGAATTGCATTTTTTGTATATAGACCCATAATACTAAAATTTGCATCTAGTGAAGTGAATATTTCATATGGCAAATGGGCAGTCTGCCCAAAGGCTGAAGTGAGGGAGAGACATACCGATTTCTATTTTATGAGGCTTTTGGGAAATGGAAGTGCCTGTGGTTGTTCCAGACTGGTCTGGCTTGTAGTTGCCTGTGAGCAAACATATTGCCAGTATAAATAGCTGGATTTTTTTACAGCTGTGGACATTGGAGCACAAAGTTGACAAGGCTTTTCAAACACTGATTATAGTTTTGGGGAATATTTTGGAAGGTTTTAATACTCTAAAAATTGTAGCTGAATTCAAAACCTTGGGAAGTTTGGGTTTGTTTATGGGGTTTGTGTGTTTGGTTTTGGTTGGGGTTTATTGTGGGGTGGGAGAGGGTTTTTTTTGTTCTTTTCTTAGTTTTTGTAGATTTGGTTTATAAAATTAGTTTTGAAATTTTCAGCTTTCAGAAACTGTTAGATGCCTCATTTGTTCCAATATTGGCTTCTAAATTGCACTTTGAAGAAAATTTACAACTTTAGAAAGTACTTTGAGGAAAAGAAAATTAAAAATACTTGATTTGTTACTTGCATTTCTTCTGTGTGCTCTTACTGACCTGGCAGATTTGGAGCTAGCTCTCTGTCAAGGAGCTTCATTAATTAAAGTATTAGTCCACACAGAAGCAGATTATTAACTTGTACTATAGTCTTTTTTTGCATGGGTTTGTTCCTCCCTTATCTCTGTGCCCCCTCCAAATCTTTCATGAGAAAACACTGGCTACACACCTGAGTAGGAAACTGCTGCTGCCAGTGCATACAGGAGGCAGCAGATGAGCCTGACACGTGGTAGGTGCTGTAAGAAGGCCTGGGTGGAGGGGGAGCAATTAATGGAAAGCAGCTTACAGTGGGCAAAGGTGCTGAGGATAAGCCTAAAAGGTGTAGTGGCTTCTTGAGGAATGGCTTAGGGAAGGGGGCAGAGATGAAAAAAGACGGGAAGAG
The DNA here is from genome assembly GCF_027477595.1 of Haemorhous mexicanus. NCBI lineage: Eukaryota > Metazoa > Chordata > Aves > Passeriformes > Fringillidae > Haemorhous > Haemorhous mexicanus. The sequence continues at coordinate 55,032,124 of NC_082343.1, forward strand.
GGTTGTGGGCAGCCTGGATAGATATCTGAACCCCTGGTGTTGTGGGACAAGCAGTTGGGGAAGACTTCAGAGGGATGGATGTTGGAAGAGATGAAAATGCAGAACAAAGATTTTTTGATGTGTCTTAATGGAAATGAAGATTCATAGTGAGAGTGATGAGGGATGGTCAGACTCTCAAGAGAAGAGTGTGGCTGGAAAGTAGGAACCAGGTGTGGCAAAAGTAGAACAGGCACAGTCAAGCCCCATTGAAACTAAGGTTCTTCCTACAGAAGTTTCAGGACCAAATGAAAGAAGTGTTGATCTCTAACATTTTTCTCATATGTGATCTTTAGTCCTTGAATTTTATTTCTAACTTCTACTAATTTTATAAATATATATTTTTAAAAATTATAATTTTTATCCATCTCTAGACCTATGCATTTCTGTTTGTTTTCTCTCTTCTTTTTTTTTTTTTCCTGCCCTACATTGCTTCTCTTTTTTGTTTCAGTCTCTTCAGTACTAGTTGTTCACATTGCAGTAGTACCAAAAATGTCTTCTGTGAATGGCTAGATACCTCTTCTCAGGAAAATTTCTTCTCCTGATTCAAGTCATAATCCTTGACATTTTAATTAATTTTTCTTTCTGAGTATTGCTTTGCCAATAATTATTAAAATACTCAAGACCCCCATATAAAAAAAACTCTACTATGCACCCTTATGCTTTAAAACCAAATAAAGGGGTTAAAGGACCTTTTTCACTTTTTAAAAGCATCTTCTAATACGGCTATTTCTCTGTAGGAGTCTATTTACTGGGAAAATATGGGCAGAAGAAAATCAGAGAAATCCAGGAACGAGAGGCAGCTGAGTACATTGCCCAGGCACGAAGGCAGTACCATTTTGAGAGTAATCAGAGGACGTGCAATATGACAGGTAAGAAAAGGAAATAGCTACTGTTTTAGATAAGGGGGAGGTGTTTGGGGATTTATGCTACATATTGTCAGGAGGGAAAAGGAATAAGAAATGTAGGCAAATTCAAAATCTTAATTAAATACTGATGCATTAATAGAGTTGTTTTGCAAATAAAGAGAGTCTGAAGAATAGATGACTAAAGGGGTTTTTAGGGGGCATCTGAGCCCTTACCATCAATAAATCTACAAGTATACATGCAGGTTACAATTTTTTGCCACTCCAGGACCATTTTGCCTTAAACTACATGTAGTATTGAGGTGTGAAACAGCCTTTAGATTCAAACAATACTGAATTTACAGTGGGATTATTTTATTCATTATATCACATTGTTAGTAAGCTGTATGGAGAACTTGGTGGGCAATTTTTAATAAGAAGCACATCAGCCATATACAGTGTGAAGGTATCTGACTAGCTGGAGAGCAAAAAGCAAAAGTGCTTTTTCTTACTGCACCAGTCTTAGAATTTTTGGAAAGGCAATGACAGAGAAGAATTTTAACAAATTCCATGTCATTGTAAATACAGGCCATTCAAAACTATTTTTATTAAACAAATTAGGCAGTATTTTCTTTTTCTGTTTAAATTTGTAATGGCTTCTTCAATGGCTGTAAGTCAGGCTGTTTACCCTGACCAATTTGTATTTTATTTTCATCTTTTCCATTTTGTACTGCTGGGGGTGATCTTACTGCAAGGATTAGGTTTTTCTTTGCCCTTCTTTGTGCAAAGTATCTTATGTTTGGCAGCATGCATTCCTGACAAGATATTTCATACTTTGTTCTTAGTATTTTTCATGTTTTCCATCTCCTGTCAAGTAACAGCAGATCAGACATTGTTCTGAAAGTAAAGGATTTTTTTCCGCTAGCTTTCTCTCATTTATAACATACCTTTCTCCAGTTCTCTTGCTAGAAAAAGCAAACCTCAGATCTTTTTCTAGTCAGTGGGAGAAATGCAGCAGTGAAGGCTTTTGCCAGATTTTCTTCTGGGGAGTTGGAGGCATGTAGATGCAGGATGTGGATACACATCTGCAGCCGGAGCCAGTAAAACCACATGGGCAAGGGCAGCATTGTGCCCCAGCTCCTGAGAGGCACACAGGTTATTGCCCTTCTGAGTACTCCCTGGGTTTCCTATTTTGCTTGTCCTCCTGGCTTTGCCTGCTGAGCAATGGGATGGACATCCTATAGCAGCTATTGAGTGTGAGCTGAGGATGGGTTTTTAATGGTTTGGGGGTTTTGTTGTTGATGTTAACAGGTTTTGTTGTTTGGTTTTTTCCTTTTAATAACAGTACTCTCAATGCTTCCAACACTGAGGGATGCCTTAATGCATCAGTTAAACTCTGAGAGTCTCACATCTCTTCTTAAAAATAGGTAAGACTGTCTTAAATATGTTGAACTCTACCTGTTTTGATGACAAGTTTTTTTCAAATTATATAAGGAAGAGAGCATGCAGAATTTTTGTTTAGTGTCCCATTGAATCATTAGTCTTAAGGTATTTTGTCATGTTACATGTATTTTGATAGGTATGGCATTTTCCAAAAATTACAGGAAATAATACTTCCTTTAAGGTGCTGCCATGAGAGCCATGTTTTTTGTTGAAGTGGTTATAAGATAGGTAGATAAAAGTATTTGGAGGATCTAGTTCTCTCTTAAACAGAACAGAGTATTATGATTGAGTATGACTGAGTTGTTGATGTTGTGTTTGTAAAAATGTTTATGTAATCTTACCAAGTTCAGACATGAGTAGTAGTGTAAAGTATCCAAGATGAGACTGCAAATGCATGTAAGTGATGAGAAGTAATTTTTTTGAAATTTTTTTTGAAGTTGAACAAATAGGGACATGTCATACATTAACAGAAATGCTTCCCTGTCAGAAAAGACCTTGGAATTCCATACAACTGCAGGGAGGAATAGCCTGTTTTTAAATACATACAGTACATAATAGCATATCTTAAACCTAAATTGCTTGGCATATGGCACAAAGTAAAAGTGTTATGTAGGCAATTAACCACAGGATTTCTGACTCAGTCTAGACTGTGTCTTTCTAGTTTACCTCCAGCTAGTTTATTTATACAGCTGTAACTTCAGGTGTCCAGCATTAATAGGTTATCTATTCAGTCACTGCTTTTTTCAGTCCAAAAACTTCCACAACAGAGCAGCCTGATTTAAAGGGGGAATTGCTGCCTGAATGATCTTTTTTTATAATAAACTCTGGGTATTTGCAACTGTTCCTGAATATTATTTACCCCAAACAGCAAGAAATTGGGAAAAGTTAATTTTAATCGAATAAATGTATTTATCATAACAGAAGTCTTTATCAATGGAAAAATTAAACTGAGTGAACAAAAGAGCTTGTGGGTCACCAGATATATCATCTGATCTGTGCAGCAAATAGTCTACAACAGTTTGTAATCCTCTGTTCAGTGGTGAAAACAAATAATACCTTAGTTTGTTCTCTGTGGCAAGCATTCTTTTATCAAGATACTCCTGCAGTCTCTAAATCGTTTGACCAGTTGAACCAGTGTAGGGGTACATTGATGCACCTCTGTGTCCCAACAATCCTAGTGAAAATAGAGATAGGCTTTTTTTGTTGTTAGTGGTATGCACTTAGTAAACAAATTTTTTTTTAATGCTTGCTACATGGAACATTCTGTAAGCATGGATGGCCCTTTAGGGTGGAATTTGTGTCTTAATACTTCTTATTTTACTAAGACTCAGGATGTTTTAACGGGATGCTTGAAAGTTTTGAACTGAAATGTAGGGAAGGAGTTGTGAAGGCGCAGATAATGGAATCAGCCATCAAAGCTTGCTCCACTTTAAAGTGATTCTTTGAAGAAGCTCTGTTATGCATGAAGGTATAGATTTCTTTGCTTTCCTCTTCCATTTGAGAAGATCAACCAAACAGCTCTAGACCCTTGAGTGCTGTTGTTGACTATACAAAAGAGCAGACATGGAGATTTACCTTTCTTTCATGTCCCTGAAGACGTATTCGTTTTCTCACATAATCTGTGTTGTGGCTTAACATGTTATGAATCTGTGTTATCATATGTTACACATCATATTATGCCTTAGGCAATCTCCTTTAACTTAAAATCCACTCACTTCCTTAAGTTTGAGGTGGCCAGTGGTACACTGGGGGTGTAAGGAGGCTGAAGCCTTCAGACCTCCAGAGAAATTTTTGAAGAGGGAACAGCACCCAAGACCACAGACATTCTTGCTTGGTCTGTCCTCCTCTTTTTAAAGCCCAGTGATTGGATAAGGTGAAGTTCCTGCTTCTGCAGCCTTGCAGATGTTGCACATCTCCAACCTCTTCAGCATTTAGCTTTATTCCAAACCTCTGGTTTCTGTTTGCATTGCTCTTTGCTTCCATAGCGAGAACAGCCTTCCAAATAAATAATTATGAAGTAAAAGTTGAGTTTTGAGTAGCGGCTGAGTCTTAGTAAATTGCAGGAGATGAATTGCAGGAGCTGAAAAATTAATTTCCACTGTTAGGCTTAATACTTGTAGACTTTAACTGTTGTTTGGCTGCTGCTTTACATTGTAAGGAGAAGCTCTGAAAGCTCTAGAAAATGTTTTGATGTAGTACGTGCAAGTGTGGTTGGCTGATGATGTATTGGCTTCTCTGTATCTCTTCATTCTGCATGAAGAACTTAGCCCTGATAAGTAGCTTTGAGTCCCATTATATGCTTTATGTATAGAAATATTACTCTAATTTTTTTACAAAGTCCTTTGTTTTGTTTTAGCAAAGCTTTAAGAACTTGCATAGAGTAGCTTGCAAAAAGTATGTGAATTGGTTATATTTGTCATGGATCCATGTATTTCTTTCAGCTACTGTTTATTTAATCTATTTCTTTAGTTTTCGGAGTTGTAGACTTAATAGTTTATTGTATCAGTTTATTTGCATTATTAGATAGTGGTGAACATTAAAATTTTTATTTATGTACGTGATAGAATCTTCAAACTAATGCCAAAGTGCACATGTTGTGCCTGTAAAGAGAAATTATTTCTGGTGAGAAGTGCTGGGATTTGGGTGTTTTTTTTAAATAAACTGGGTTACTGTAAAGTGTAGGTTAATTTGAACTCTTGGCTCTAAATATTTAAGTGTTAATTCTGATCCTAAGAAATTACCAAATGTTTCCCTAAGTGACTTTTACAATATCTATCTTCCACAATAGACATACAGTAGCCATTCTTTACTGACAGTGCTTAACAGGTGAGAATGGCTGGTGAAAATTTTGGATGGTTAGCTTGCTCTTATTCCTGCCACTGCTGCTGTATTGCTAAGATTACATCTGAATAGTAGCCATAAATATGCAGTGTACTTCAGGCAGTTCAGGTGTATCTATGCAATCTACAGTCTTGCATTGTCAAGTGTAGAATATAAACTACAAGGAACTGGTCAGGTCAAAAAAGTGAACACGCCTCAACGAAAGAAAAAAGATCAACATGTATTGGTGTGGATGGTGCAAGACTTCTTTTCCATGGGTGGTTGTGATCTCTTTGGTTTTGATGATCAAATATGAACTTTAAACACATCAGGCAGTGGTAAATCTTGCAAGAAAGCAGGACAATTAAATTCTGATCCTGGATTTTACACACAGAAAGTCCTGCTGAACTGAGTCAGAACTAAATATAGAGAGTCAAGGCCCCAGAAAAGACCACTTTGTACCATCAGTGGTTTTTTCTGACTGCATATTGTAGTAACTCAAAACTGATCATGTAAGCATGTAATTGACATCACTAAATGCTACATTTTTACATTAATGTTTGAATATCTTTCCTGTGCCTTTATAGAGTGTTGTTTATATACTGCTTTCTTGAACAAGGCCTTTCTTGAATGAGATATAGACCTGGGTATGATTTGAATAATTATGGTAGCTAAATAAGTTTGCCTTAGAACATTACTATGTCATTTTACATACTCGTTAATTTCCAAGTAAAATACAATTCTTAATATTTCCATTTATTTTTCCCACAGGCCAGCAAACAAGTTAGAAATCTGGGAGGATTTAAAGATAATAAGTAAGTGGAAATGAAAGATTACATTTGCATAATTATTTAGTGTATATTTATAATGTCTGTTACAGCATTTAAACCAAAGTTTACACTGGGTTGTTTCAGTAGATATGAAGATAATGTAACACACATGGCAGACCTCCTCCCTGTCCCTGTGCCCCCAAAGGCTTCATGAAGGAACTTTTCTTAGCCCCATGAGAAGTTAGAAGCTCAGAGACCAAGGTGAAGAGTTGTGTTGGCCTTCCTGCTACTCTACTCAATAAAACTTTGTGAGATTTTTCTGTGTCATTGCAATAAAATGAAACTAGTTTCAAAAATCATATGCTGGATGTAATGGAAATTCAGTCAGAAATGTAGGTCAGCCTTTACATGGCCAGCCGTTCCCACTTTTTGAGCCTGTTGGAGAGAACCACTATAGCAGTGTTCATGAAGCCTTTGGATCATCTTATGTATTGGCTGATGGAAGCTGTGAAAGGGAAGAAAAAGATAAACTCAGATAGTTATGCAGTGAAATTCTACCATTACTTCTTTGCTTCCTTTTTTTTTTCTCCTTTTCATAACACATTTACAGATCCTACTTTTGATCTGACTCCTTTCTTCCCTTCTGTATCTATTAATGATGCTTCTTCTACACACCCTCATTGCCTACTGGCTGGTAGCTGATGCTCATTTTAATTTTCCTTCTTTAGATCTTAGCTGCTCCTGTCTTAGGTAACACTTTTCACAAGCTGCAGTTGTGTCTGAATTGCATGATGAGGGCTAATATATAAATTGTGTATTTCCGGGCCCAATGAAAAAAGATGATTTGACACTAAACATTTTGCTTCTGGAACAACTTGTATGATTTTTATTTTCTCAGAAATAACTTTGTTAGTGTTTTGTGTAACTTTGTGTAATGTGTAAAGTTTTAGATGTAGATCCAGCGCATTAGACTCATGGCCATCTTGGGTATGTGTTGTGAAAACACATCATGACAACCAGTGAGAGAAATGTGACTGCATATTTAAAAGTAATCAGCACTTCGGAGTCTTGGAGAGTACTCTCTCCCCTTGACTCACCCTTGTTTCCCAGACTTGGCAGTCCCTCTGCTCTGTCTTCCCAAGGTTTCACCCGCAGCATTGTCGCTGTGTACAGCACCTGCATGCTGGTGGTTCTCTTGCGAGTGCAGTTGAACATCATCGGCGGTTACATCTACCTGGATAACGCCGCGCTCGGCAAGAACGGCACAGTAAGTGTCTTGCTTGGTTTCAAAGGTAGGACTTGCACTTCCTTGGAAGGGAAAGGATTATTTGGTGAGATGAGAAGGGCATAGTTTAGGACTACTGGAATGAAACCAAGGGTCCTTACAAGAATGGGGTATGGGGAGCATTACTGGCAGTGCAATATATTGATGTCCTTTAATAGCATCTAAATTTGGATGATGTGGTGATACTGTTGCTTACCTGAATACCAGCAATATTGGAGAATGCCTTTTGTCTGCATTTGTCTTGCCTAAAGAAGTCTGCTTTCTATCTAAACACCAACATGAAATTATTTCTTTGCTTTTATTTTTTGTGAAATGGTAATACCATGTGAATGATTCAGGATATGTAAGCAAATGTATATAATAATATTAGGTCTTCCTGGTACATAAATTAATTTCTCCACTTAAATTTTTCTGAGATTAGAGAAGAAAAATGTTGTCTTTGAACTTTTAAAGTTTGGTTTCACTCCAAAACACCATCTCCATAAATGTCTGTTGGTGGGGTCAAGCAAGGTAGAAGAGCTGGTTTTTGTTGATACGGTGTATCACTGCTCAGTAAAAAATAGATCACTCCCATAGTAAGCAAGTACCCATTGTAGAGAGTGGGACCTGCAAATTGCTGGGTGGCTCATCTAAAAATAATGAATACAAGCTGATTAGTTCTCATCTGCCCCCCTGTGATAGCTCCTGCTGAGAGTCAAGGAACAGCATGTCAATGCAGGATGGAGAAGAGCTTTCAATAGGAAGGCCAGAGTTGACCGAGGTAGTGCTTCATTTTGTAAAACCTGAAAAAGCTGTTTTAGAAGGGCAGAATGAGTTTGAGCTAGAAACATTTCCTCTCTGTTAGTTTCTCATAGAGAAGTGGGTTGACAGGGCCAACTCTGAGGCATTCCATTGGGACTAACTGGAATCTTGTCTTGGTTTCTGAAAGCTTCTTTTTTGTCAGATAAGTTTTTAATAGATTTCAGCATAAATGACTTACTCCACTAGATTTAATTTCTGGGGTGGTGGAGAGTCTAGTTTCACCTGCAATGCAGGTTTTTAAGAGAGTTTCCTTTAGTTGAATGAAAAGTGAAAGATTTTTCTGTGCCACTGAAGATGGAAGAGAAATCTGTATAGGTTTGAAGAAAAGAATGCCAGAAGACTTATGACAGATACAGGGGTTGATGGGCAGGAAGAGTCAGTACAAAGTTGAAGAGAGTGGGGCAATCTGTTTGCTGAAGAGTATTACAAAGATTAAGGAAATTATTTTTGAAATTATTTTTGCATCGTTCTCTACTGTTGGCATGTTACAGAACTGTTGGGTTTTTTCTCCCACAGACACCACTAGCACCCCCTGAAGTCCAGCAGCAATATTTATCAAGCATTCAGCACCTTTTAGGAGATGGTATGCTGCTTATTAAGAGCAAACTACACTTACAAAATTCTGCTTTTATTTTTAGGACTTGAACAAATCATTAGAATATTTTTTACTTTCTTTTAGGACTGACTGAGTTAATAACTATTGTTAAACAAGCTGTGCATAAAGTTTTTGGAAGGTAAGAGCCTGTATTTCTTTGTGGTTAGCTTTTAAGTTTTGTTGTGATGGCTGTTCCCAAAATAAAGAGTTTTATAAGAATTAGGGGGAAACAAAAGCAGGCATATTGATGTTTTCAAAATAATGTTTTTATTATAGCAGGCTGTGTCTGCCAGTGCAAACCCATGTAGCTGATTGGAATTTTGTTACTTGTAAATGTGTTATTGATAGAAAGAGAAAGCAGCATTACTCATTTTTCAATCAAAGCTGTAGTCTTTTTCCTTTCCAGTATTTCCCTTAAGCAGACCCTGTCTCTTCTGGAACTGGAACAGAAGCTTAAAGATATCAGGGAAGTAGTGGAACATAAAGATTCGGATCAGATTGCATCTTATTCTCCCTTATGTCATTATCTGATGCCAGATGAAGAAAACCCTTTGGCTAGCCAGGTACTTGATTCAGTTCCTTTCATCTTTTTTCATTCTGCTTTTTTGGGGGGTTTTTTGGAGAAGGAAGGGTGCATAACAGTCCTCTGGTGTACCATGGCATCTGTGTCTTTAATAAATGGCGAAGCCTCTTCCGTCATAAATCAAATCAATAAATCTCTTTAACCTAGGTACAGTTCTATTTTCTTCAGATTTGATAGAAAACAAGTGTCACCATTAGAATGTCAGATTTGTGCTCAGAAATGCAGCCCAGTTACTGCCTTTAGCCTGTGAAAGAAGCTGTGACACAGCACAGCTTAACTCAGCCCTAAGATAAATTGTGTCGTCCACCCTTGTGTACCGGCAATATTCATGGAGTGTTGGAGCATCTTGGCTGGTGCACAGGAGAATGGTGTGCTGGACTCCTCTAGGCTGAAAAATGAACAGGAGTCAAGAGAAAAGTGTATCTAATCTCAGTTGCAGTGTTAATGTCTTGAATTTTGTGAAGGTGTTTGTCTCCATCCATACCACAAGCTGGAGAAAAGTCATTCTTCACTTGGTGTTACAGTGGTGTAATGAGGAAACCTGGGCTTCAGCATGTGGCTACATGCACTTATTGCTTTAACTTTATCTGATACGCAGGGATGATTTCAGTACTGAAGGTCAGAATTGGAAAAATTACTTCCTCAAATAGTCTGGTATTTCCTGCTAGTATTGTTTTTAGCTAAAAATCCTACAGTGACTATTTAAAAGGCAAATTATAAAGAATCTCATTTACAGCAATATTTTCTTTCATATTTGACTTGTACATGTGACTTTACATTTGACCATGATACTCAACAATCCTATTTCTGCTCTTATGGTTGCTGGTGGCACTTGCTAATAGTGTCTGTCTTTGGTTTTTCTAGGCCTGTGGACTCACAGAAAGAGACATTGCTACAATTAAATTACTGAATGAAACTAGAGATATGCTAGAAAGGTATAGAGAAATATGCTGTATTCACATTAAACTCCTCCTCAAAACTATTGTTTCTGTAAGACAATTACTTGCATACAAAAAGCTCACAACTTTTCATTTGAAAAATGTGACCATTTTGCATTAAATTTTTCTATTTATCAGTTGTAGGCTGGGATTTTCAAAATTTGTGAGCTCTGAAACTTTAAAAAAAATAATGCTGCCTTAATGAGATACCCAGGATGTCCTTGGCAATCAGACCTATTATCTCTTCCTTACCCACTCTGTAGTAATGTAGGAACAGAGGAGTACTTCTCTTCTGCTAAAGCAGGGTAAATTGAGAGTAATTTTATTAGATTTACTTGCTTTGATAAAGTGAACACCAGTTTTGGCTTACTGGAATTTATTTTTAATGCATGGGGGTGGTTGTATGTGTCCTTTTACCAGAGAACTGGTTAAAGTGAGGCTCCTATAATAAACATAGGATATGAGGGAATTGAGACAAATGTCAAATTATTCTTACAGTTTAGCTGCTAGGGATGTGGGGCACTCCAAGGTTAAGTCCCTTCTATGTTATTACTTAGTAAGAAGTAGAACTGAGGAATGCTTCAGGTTTATCTGGGTTGTAGTAATCTTAGGGTAGAGCCTAAGGGAGGGAGCTGGTGTTTCATGAGGTGGCAGTGCTAGTGACATTTGTCCAGCTCACACATCACCAGTGGGGGGAGGCACATCTGTAGCACTGAACACTTGTAGGGCTTTTTAGTTTGAAAAAAATTAAACCCAGGAATAAAACCTTTTTTTCTGTTATTCTTTCTTTTCAGTCCAGACTTCAGTACAGTTTTGAGCACATGTTTAAATAGAGGATTCAGTCGACTGCTGGACAATATGGCAGAATTTTTTAGACCTACTGAAAAGGACCTTTCTCAAAACAGCTCTGTAAATAGGTAAATATTTTCTTTTGTTGTGGTTCTCGTGTCAGTAATGCTTTGGGTTCATTGTGAATTCCAAAAAGGCTCTTGATTTTCCTCCTTCTTGGAGTTCTTGTGCTGGAAATATCGTTCTGCTTTTTGCTCTTCAAGGATCACTGGGTTCTCCTCACTTTGGCTAAGTAGGCAGCTAGGAGGAGTCATGTTTCCCCCCACCCATGAAATCACTAGAGTTAGGCGACATTCTTTGCCACCATTACTTGCAGACCTAGAAGTAGAGATCAGATGATCTGTAGCCACTTCTTGCCTGAACACGGTACAGGCAGGCTGCCTTTTGGGCTGGGGAGGGTTCACCTTCTGGTGGTGACTCCTGACACATGTGCCCAGTGAGGCTGTGAGAAGGAGAACCCTTCCTTCCCTGCAGCCCATGAGCTCCAAGCACCCTAGCCTTCTTCAGTTCCTGTGGCTCCCAAGGAAGGGGGTGGGCATTGCCCTGATCCTCCAGTGACAGGGAGCCAGAGCTGCCATGGTTTCACTGGGATGCAGATAAAATGCAGTAACATGTAGGATTTTCTACATCCTCCTAGAAGAATGTTTAAAAATAGCTTTTAATCTGAAGTTAACTTGGGTTTTGAGCAGTGTGGTGAGAGCATTACAAATCCAAAAGCTGAGTTCAAATCCTAGAAATAATCTTTCTCAAATATTAAAATTAAAACCTGGAATGATAACTGGGTTTATGTATGTTTATTGTAGTAACTTGGCTTTCAGAGAGTTATGTTTTAATTTAAATATGTACTATTTACATCACTTAAAATACCCCAAAGTCTGTAGTTTGGCTATCTGCCTGACTTTGGTTTAGTTTGAAATAGCATGAAATTGTAGACAGGCACTTCTATGACCTGTCTGCTTACATACACATGCAAAGACTCTGACTAAACCATAATACTCTTGCATGAGAAGCAAGTGTGAAACTGCAATAGGAACGTGGACTGGAATTGAATTGGTATTTCTCTATATTAAAGGAAAATCTCGATATGGAGAAAAAACCCTTCATCCATACATTTTAGTTTGCAGTCTTTCAATTCTTACTTTTTAAGTGGTAATTACTTAGAATTATATAATCACAGTTTAGTGGCTTCATCTGTGTCTGAGCAGGTCAGTATTTTTTGTTCTTTCCTAGTCTTTCCAGTGTCAGTCTTCCTCTAGCCAAGATAATTCCAATAATAAATGGACAGATCCATTCAGTCTGCAGTGAAACACCCAGTCACTTTGTTCAGGTAAGAATCTGCCTTATTTACAGTATCCCAAGTAAAATCTTGAAATTAATGTTGTATATTTCTTTTTAATAATTTGTTTAATTTCAGTGGCTTTAAAAAATAAATTGAAAACAGTTGCCATAATGAATTTTTTATCAGTTGGTATCTTCCAAAAATACACTGTTCTAAAACTTTCTTCTGCTGAACCGTGCAGAAGCACAAACTTCTGGTCTTGGTTCTCCTTGCAGGTCTGCTCCTAAACCTTTCTAAAGCCAGGAGTTTGAGTTGTGCCTGTGGGAGTGCAGGTGCTTTTCTTAGGAATTCTGTACTGCAATAGAGACAGAATAGTGGGGAATGTTTTTGATTAAGGAAATTTATTTTATACATTTCTTCCAGGACCTGTTGATGATGGAACAAGTGAAAGATTTTGCTGCTAATGTTTATGAAGCTTTTAGTACCCCTCAGCAACTAGAGAAATGACCTGCACATTTTTACAAATGGATGGTGTATTTATAACAAATCCCTGATGACTACTGATGAGACTTGGGTTAATTTTATAATGGTGTAGGAGTGGCAGACCAGCAGAAAGAGCACTCTGAGGAAAGTGCGAGTGAGCCTATATATTCTTCTAACTGAATTATACTTCACCCATTAAAAATATTCTTGTTGAAAGAAACATTGCAAGTGAAGACTTTTCTATTTAAAAAGTGTTTAAACTCTTCTGTAATTAATTGGATTGTTTTTTATTGCATCTAAAAGGCATCTGGTGGCAGTATTACAGCAAGTTACTAAAACACCCATTTTTTTGCCTGGGGTGTGTATGTTTGGGGAAGAAGTAATGATAGTGATCTAAGAATAGCACAGAGCAGCAGAATGAAGTAATGCTTTTTTCTTCTTCTTCCCCCAGATTTTTTTTCCTATAAAGTAAATATTTCCCCCCTTACAAATCTTGTTCCAAAGTCTCTCATTCTTCAGAAAGCCTTTGCCAATGGATGCCTGGTCCCCTTGAACAAGCTGGGGGTCTGCTCTCTTACTTAATACTAAAGGAATGTGGTTTTTTAGACATACTCTTGTTTATGCTGTTCAAACAGCTACACTGTACACATTACCTTGTAAATATTTTATCTTAATTTGTATTAATTTTGAGCCCAACTGTCTGTATTGTAATAAAATATTTTAATGTATCATTTGTGTGTGTATTAACATTACTAGGGAAGAGAATAACCTGACCTGGACAATCAACTCAAAATCTTGACAGAGTTGAAAGAATAAATTTGACTTATACAGTACTGATTTTGCACTCACAAACATTACTCTGGGAAAATAAACCTTCAGTCTCTGCCTTGAAACAGAAATAATTCATGCTTTTCGTTGTCCTTTATCTCCTCCTCTTTGCAAGTTTCACCTTGTGTCTATCCCTACAAATCATGACACATGATGAGTTTGGAAATTTTTCAAGTTGGAGGCAGTCTACTCTCTGCTTAAAATGTTGTCACTTTGCCAGAGTTGAAGATTCCTAGCAACTCCTGATTATTTCTCTTTTTCAAGAGTTAGTCACTGAAGTATATATTTTGTGTAATAGTCCACAAAAGGCACCCTGGTAACTGTGTATAAACAAAGGGTGTAAACAAGAGGCAAGTTTTACTCATGTAAAATCATACAAAATATCAAAACCCCAATCCTCTCCCAGTTTACCTGTGTCCCAATAATGGATGGAGTTACTCAATAATAGAAACATGTAAAATTAATGACTTCCATGCTGAGAAATTATGATGTACATATGCATTGCCTGTATGCACTTATGATGAATTCCAAACCCTTACAGGCCTGTTCTTGCAGACATTACCCTATTCAGCTGAAACTGCCAGCTACCACTAGCTGAACACACCTGGAAAAAGAATATTTTTTTCTCTAAAACTATCAGATTTTACTGTGCAGTTTTGTGGAAGGTAAATTTCTTGCATTAAAGAGAGTGTACAACTGATTTATATGCATTTCAACACCGGCTTGAGCTTTATTCCTTCTTTTGTCTATGAAAGTCTAGTGCCTGTTTCCCCCTACCTCATTCTTCATGTAACTTGGCCAGAAACAGACTAAACCAAGTGCAGAGGTCATGGTAGCTGCTCAATATTTCACACAAGATCAGAGAAACAAACTGTGTGCAGAGGCTCAATTATCTAGTGCTAGACTTTGTGAGGTTTGTTCCATTCCATCCTTTAATAACAGCCCACCTCTCATAGAAAAAGTGAATTTATTGGTCTTTCTCAGTCAAACAAGGTTAAAACCAGTGATAAGAAAGAGCAAAGCATCAGCACTCCCTGCTAGCCAGGGCTCCAGCAGAGTATGGCTCAGTCTACATCAGTCAGTTGTAAGGTCCAGCCCCACTGACATGGCATTTGCTGAGGAGTCAATTGAGGTAGAGCAATAACCATTCCCTTTTCTCCCAGGGCAACCCATTTCAGCAGTTCCCTGTATCCAGCCAGCTTCACCTAAAATGGAAACACACACTATAGTTAGAACAGTGCCTTTTCAAAGTACATGTAAGTGCAATATCAACAAAGTAATTATTGATCCATAGCTACCTTACTCACCAAGTATCCTAAAAATGCCACTTACTAACCAAATGAGTGATAATTATTAAAGGTAGTGAGAAAACATTTGCAATTAGCTATGCAAGTAAAAAAGCTACTCATGTTGGGTCTTGAGAAGGACTTAGGGCTGGAGAAAGTGAATAAACACCTTTTGGAAGCATTTGGAGTAGGATTTAGGTCTAAGCAGAGATCTAGCAGCCACAGTACAGAGCTTTGCATCCCCTGTTTCCAGCTGCCTGCTTCACATGGTGAAACTTGTCTTGAATGAGCATGACTGTTTCTTACAGAGGGCAGCCAGGTATCTCAGAGAAAGCTGATCTGAAGAACTAAAAACCACAAATAGGTTGATGCTGGCACTTACAGCAGCTGGTGACGTGCTGGAATGGCTGCAGACCAGTCTCTGCTGCTGTGGAACAGTATTATCTAGTGCACATAGAGTCTTGCTGCCCCCTCAGAATTCCAGGCATCTCCATCACTTTTGAAATGACTCTTCCTCCCATATGATGGAGCTGTCTTTGCACCAGTGGAAAGACACTGGTTTCACATGGAACTAGACCAGAGGGGGCAGTCCAGAAACACTCCTAATGCATTTCAGCAGCTAATGGACATGAAGTGCATGAGACCAGAGCAGAGATAAACCGAAGTGAATCTCTCCTTAAATGCACAGAGTTGATACCAACTTCTGCTTCCACTGGGTTACTTGCTACTTGCCAGTGTAGGTGTGGCATCACTGTCCTCATCTTCTGACCTCCACTTGGTATAAGATGCACATCTAGGGTAACACTGATTGCTCTTCAGCCTCCCTGGGCAACAAAAACCTCTGTGTATGTTCCCTTCCTGAAAGGCTTTGACTTCAAACAGCTGCACCACTACAGCAACTCCGGTATCACCAAAGTCATGAGGACAGCTGCTTCTAAAGAAAAGTCATGCTGAGTTAGGAGTCTACACAGGAAACAGGAGGGGTGGCACAGTTTTTAACCCTGCTCCTTGGCCTCTTTGTGACTCTTAGTTTGCAAGCTAAAGCATATCCCAGCAACGTCTCAGTCTAACTTTGTTGGATAAGAAACATCCCACTGAGAGGACTATGACAAGGAGGTCCCAGAAAGAAAACAAACATTTTGCTGGGTCTCTGCCAAAGTACTCTGTCCTAAGAGCTATGCATTCCCAAAGATGCCAGAAAGTTTAATAAACAAGATGGAACGTGACACATCCTAGAAGGAGGGGAGGGGTGTGTGTGTGCACTCTTTTACCTGCGTTTCTCCAGGCTTAGTCCGTGGCTCACCAAGTTCCAGAATCCCAGAGACTGGCCAGTTAAGGAAGATAGCATTGACTTTCCCTTCTTTAGGGGTGAAAGTGTACCTGGTTGGAAATGGGGACCAAAAAGTCATGTCAGCTTTTCCTTGTAAATCTTTAGAAGTGATACATAAGAGTGCTTTCAAGACTGGAAAAATGGATTAGAAAGGTCAGGATTAATTACATTTTCACACACATAACCACCTGGACCTTTAATAATGTGCTGCTCCTTGAAAATTTGTTTCAATGAACTAGAGGTAATGAAAACTATTAAAGAACTGAATTCAGAGGTAAACATCTGTTGTAACTTTAGCACACTGTATCAACTCAGCCACATAGGAAGGAGATACTTGCAGGAAGGGGAATCATTAACAGATAATTGTAGGTTGTATTCAGAAAAACATGGTAACTCCCATCTATACATTAACATGCTGAGTAAAAGAACTTAAAAATAGTATGAGTGACAGAGTTTCCACCTTGCATAGCTAGTTTTTAAAAACACTATTTTCATCACTATGCCATTGGAAATCTTATGGCATACCCCTGAAACATTCCTCCCTCTTTCCTATTTAGTTACAGTTTTTTATTGCTCTTGAAAGGGATTTTGCTAAACAGTCAACAGTTCAGCATCTCCAGGCTAAAGCCAGATGGCCAAATCTTACTGGGAATGGGAGTAAAAACACCCACTGAGACAAGAGGGCCAAGACCAAAACCCTGATGGATCATGAAGGTGTTAGAGAAGCTACAAGTAACAAGGGCAGATGGGAGGCCAGAGACTGACTGTGTTTAGTGACCAAATAATTGCTGTTATCTTCCCACTTTCTTTCTAAACATCAAGTGACATTGAGTATTCCTTTGTTAAGATACACACTTCATAGCAATCTTGTATTTCCAGATATTTTTCATTTCTGTTGCCCACTAGACACAAACAGAATAACCTAACAGATTAGCCTACACCAAGAAGCAAAAGATGACCACAGAAATGCTTGCAGCTTTCCTTTCAACCTCAGCATCATCCCAAAACTAGTCTCCACCTACAGCTTTATACACATTTTAGATGCAGTTAGTTACACTAACAAAGGCATTAATTCCTTCACCACATACAAACAAAGATGGTGATTTCTGTAGCATCAAGTCCTTAGGGATCTGAAAGCTTCACATAACATTGGTGCTGCTTTCCAGAGCCTGCATTTTGGCTCAGTAGACTTACCAGACTCCAGGTGTGACAGTGTCATTCTGTGCTCTCCATGGTTTCGTTCCATAGATGGCCTCTCCATTGACCTGCAGCCAAGAGCCCACCTGCCTCAGGCGCTCCTCAAACACAACAGCGATGCGACCGTCGTGGGTGGGCCCGATGTTCATCAGGAGATTTCCTCCACAAGACACTGTTTCTGCAAGTTGCTGAAGTGTTTTTAAACACACAGAGCATATGGTTACGAGCAAAGAAATCACATATTTGCAGTACTTTCGAAAGTCTGCTGTATTGCTTCAGAATGATGAACCATATGAGTTATGCTACTGCTGCATGATGAGACTTTGGGGTTCATCCCAAAATCTAATACAAAATTTAAGCTCTCATAAAACAAAGCTCTACTGTCAATTTTTATATCCAAAACCAGCCCCAAATACCTTCTTGCACCAATATCCAATATGTCTGCCTGAATCTATGTTAGAATCAGATCCTGCAACTCTTTATCATTTCAACTTCTGCAAGAATGTATTGAGGGTTTTACCAATAGGACAGATGACTTCTCTGCACCAGAGTAGAATAAGGCAAATAGTTGCTACTTCATCTTTATTGAATCTTAGAAAAGTAACTTCCTCCTGTTTGATGCTTTTCCTGTTTTATAGAAACATCTGTAAAACACAAGGAAGCCTCCTACAAAGCCGACAAAATTTGTGTTCACATCCACACTGCCCTCCGGAGATCAAGGACTGAGATGCATAAGTCTGAGAAACAGACAGCTGCAGACATGCAGCTGAATTAATTCAAACCTTCTGCCCCTGAAAAGAGGTTACTTCAATTTCAAATTGTCTTTTGAGAGGACAGCACTAGAAACAGCAACAATATTAAGCAACAGTAACAATCTTTCCTTCACTAACTGAATTTTGCAACTGAATGCATTATTCTGGAAGACTGATCAGTCTTCCTTGTCATTCAGTTTTCCTAGGCTTCAGATCTTTTTTAATACCTCAGCCTAGTAAGAGAATCAATGTTCTAACAACATCACCTGTCTGCTTCTGGTAGTGTTTAGCTGTATGTCTGTAAGGAAGGTTTCTCGCTACAAAGTAAAACTACTGCTGAGTCATAAACTGTTTCTATGTGTAGAAAGGGGAAAAGATGTAGCCTTCCAGCAGGAGTTCCTAAACAGAGCTTTCATGAAACTGCAACTGTTTGCTTCTCATCAGCTTGCATATGCAGTTACCAGAGAAACTTAGATGAAAAGGTAATGATGAGACTGTCCAGATCAGTCCTTGGCCAGTTACTTACAGGGAAAACACCTTCTAAGAAACTGACTGAATTTTTACTAGAAATTTATTCTATAGAAACGACTAAGAGAAAGATTAAGAATTATATGGATTTTCCATCCTGCCAGCGTTAAGGCTGGAAATTAACAAAATTATTTGTTATTTCACGGATTCACTATTGAGTTAAAATCATCTTATTAATAAAAATAGATACATAATCAATATGTTAAACAGCTCAATACAACAATCAGGAGAGAGAACGGGGAGTGGCACAGCTGCTGTGGCCCTGTACCTTCACCAAGTCCTCGATGGAGAGGTAGTCCCGGAGCCGGGCGTCCCGGCGGTAGCCCCAGGAGCTGCGGTCGATGGTCATGCAGTTCTCCCACTTGTGGGGCAGGAGGTGCCCGGGGTTGTAGCGGTCGCTGCACGTGTAGTAGCCGCCATGGGCACAGATGCTGCCAGCTCCCCAGCGGTCATTGGTCACCACTGTGTCCCGGACCGGGCTGGGAACAGAGGAGCTTTATTATTTTTATTCTAGAAAATGCGGTCACAGCCAGCGTAATCCCTTCCCACACACATCCCTCCCAGGAACTAACATTTTGGATGACTTCTGTACTATTAATTTATTACAATAAGATTAAGTGCAATGTCAGGATTTCTATTCTCATGCTTTGCTAATAAAAGGTCCAGATCAGAATTTCTTAGGCAAATAAGCTCCAGACTTTTACAGGAGCTCTGCCAGAAATCACTCTGCACTTCATATCCACTGCCAGATGTTCAGTCTGTGATGACAACAATGTATCCATATTCTCAAATTGTCCTGCTATCCTGTGTTTCTGTGCAACAGCAAATATTTAGGGAAGATTAAGCAGAATAGCTAATACCATCTTAAATGATTAATTTGTAAATGTGTTTTAAAAATACAAAACATTATTTTTCTAAAACCAGCTTTGATAGTTCTAGGAAAGGTCTGGATTCTGTACTTGTAAAGTCCTCTTAGGCAGAAGTAGCAGGTTCCAAAAAACAAAAAAACAGAAAATGAAACAAACTAGGCACAGCAGAATTTCAGATAAGGAGCTAAACCAGCATCATTATGTACCTGTCATTATACAGCCAAGCCAAGAAACCGGTGCTGTTCCAGTAAGTATCTGGAGCATTTCCATCCCCATCAGACCAAATTATTTCTGGCTGGTACTTGGTCACAATTTCATAGAGTTCTGGTAATGATTTGCTGGTGGGAAACTTGCTTGTGTTAAAGGCATTGGTGGCATCCTCAAGGAAGAGAGGATTGAACCATTCAAACAGGGAATGGTATAACCCAAAATGCAAATCAGTCCTGTTTCTAACAGATGTTGCTAGTTCACCAACAAGATCTCGCTTTGGTCCCACATCAACAGCATTCCAGTTCCAAGAATATTTGGACCCCCACAAAGTAAAGCCTAAAAAGAGAAAAATCAGACGATAAGAAAGAAAAGAAGAAGAGAGGACATTACAGTTCTTTCTGGAAAGTGGTCGGAAGTGTTGCAAAAAATAAAATAATGAAAATTAAATATGAAATATGTCATGGTATAAGGTGTGCCTATTACCTGTTTATGCACAATAGTAGTAGTTTTAATATCAGAACACCATGTATTTTTATATGTATGCATATACATTTATATTTTCCAGTTCTGTACTGTTTAGGATAATTATTCCTTCTCTTTAATTATTCAGTCTATTCCTATGTGCCAATTAAATTAACTAGATGACTTTTAAGGCCCCTTCTGACACAAGGCATTCTCTAACTCTATGACTCTGAAATTAACCAAAAATACAGCAGCTTTTGAGGCATCTACATCAAATGTGAACTGTAAATACACAATCAGCAAGTGAAAGACAGAATTGTTTCTCAGCTGCAGAAAGCCCAAGCTATCATTTGCATTCAAAGACTGTTCTCCTCTTTTCTGTTTCCATCTTATGCAAATGTTCACTTTTTGTTTGCCTTGATATTTATAACAGCTCAATCAACTACTCTGTACATGTATGAGGAGAGAGCAAAAACTCCTGAAACAGCTGTTAAAACATCAAGATTAAATATCAGAAAGGGTTTGACATTTTAGACATCCATCAGTCCAGCACAACCACTTACAAATCCTACTGCACTGCAGACTCAGACCACTGCCAGAGGAGCTCCACTCCCATCTTCTAACCCCTTAATACTCACTGTCTAATCAATCTTGTGCTATTTCTGTGAACTGGGTTCATGCAATTGTACAGACTAAACAACCTAAAAATTCATGCACAAGGCTATTGGACAGACTAAATGAATCCTGGCTCTTTTAAAGTCACTGGTAATTTCACCACAAGTGAAATTCAAGATCAAGAATTATGTGTGTCAGAGCTGAGATTAAAATTGACACTTCACAAGTTGCTAGCCTTGAGCCCACAGCTCACAAAGACCAACAACATTCATTAGATGTATTGTAGAATATCTTAATATTTTACTTTCTTTCCTAGTGTATTTCCTTTCAGAAGCTTTCTTTCTCTTTACTTTTCTCTGCAAAGTACCTTACAATTACAGTGCTAAAAAAATTGCTTCTGTAAAGCTACAGATCTGGTTCAAAGTTTTGGCTTCTGTAAACTACATCAGGAAGATCTACACCTTCCAAAATCTGAAGTTTACTCCTGGAACATGTTCCTAAATTCCTTGGAGAAACCAAGGGAGTTTGCTAACTGCCTACTCACAGCAGCTCTCCAAATGTTAAACAGTGCAGAATTCGCTTTTATGGTTCCTTCAGCAATAAATTGCACAGAAGTAAAAACTAAACTGTGGCCACTGCAGGAAGCACAGCTGCCACCACCACTTCAGTCTGTCTTACCTACAGCAAGAGAACAGTGGCACAATCGACTGCTCCTCCTATGCAAACTCCATGGCCACAGCTTTTGTGTAAAGCTCAGGAAAACACCTGCACATTTCTTGGGTGGTTTCTGTTTCCTCTTTGGCTGTGGTGGGGCAGGTAAGCCTGCCCAGCTTTCTCTATGTCTCTTAGGAGGTGGAAAAGTCACATGTTTTTTACATCTGTTGACAGAAATGCAGCAATTACTAACATTCACAAAGCTTCCACTTACCCTCATGATGTTTTGAAGTTAAGACAACGTATTTTGCACCTGAAGCCTTCAGAATATCTGCCCACTGGTTGGGATCAAAGAATTCTGCTGTAAACAGAGGACCAAAATCTTCATAGCTGAAGCCAGGTGGGTAATTTGCATCCATAAATTTCACATAGGGCTCTCTCTTTTCCTTCTGCCAGTACCACCTACAAAATACAGAACAAAGCATGTCTGCTGATGTATTTTGAGATAAAAAAAAGAGAATTTAAATGATCAGCTCCCATTTAACACTGAGAGGTAGAGTCATTGGAGGTACATGACACTGGCAATAAGACAAAATTGCTCCAGAAGAGTATTGATTAGCAAAGATTTCATTTTTCCTATCCTATTTGTCCATGTTCTACATCTTTGCACTCCACTTTGGAAAGGTCTCAGGATTTCATTTGAAGCAATGAAAAAAGCAGCTACACTGTGAGAATGGAAAAATGACAGTCTTGGTCAATATCCAAATCTCAAAACTGTACTAGAGACCCCAGACAGCCTGTGTAAGCAGCTCAGGTGGCAAGAGAAATGCATTTTTCCTGGACTTGCATGTCTCACCTCCTCAAGCCTCACACCTCAGCCATCAGGCATCTCTGCTCTGCCCCCAACATTGCAATCCCTGCCACCCACAAATATGGGGATCATCAGCCTTACCTCTCTGACAGTCCCAAGCCCTCTACACAACTGCAGCTGAGTGACCCAATGTCCACAGCCCCAGGGCCAGAGAGAGCTGTGACCAGGTCACTGCAGACTCTGCACACCCAAGGCCTGCAAGCAAAGGCACCCTGCTAGAAGAAGGCACGTCCTCCATCCAAAACCTGCCCCTGCAAGAACACCACACACTCACAAATGCACTTCTGTCACGTTTCTATGAATGAAACCAAGCAGCAAAAAACCCGCTTGTCAAGTTTAGACTTATATGAAAATATATTGCAAGTGAAGGAATAAAACAGGCCAGAATTTGAATGTTTGAAATTAATTTCTCTCTCCTGTCCTGAGCTGGACTCTGACCTCAGTTCTCTGAGACCACAGTGTGAATATTGTTGTAACCTTCCCAAAAACACTTTAGCATAAACCAACACAATCTCTGGCAGCCAACAGGGAGAAAAAAACCTTAGAAGAAAGAGGCTGAGACAGCTTTCCTCATTGAAAGAGCCAGGGGCAGAGGAAATAACAACAATAAAGCAAAACAAACAAATTTTTAAAAATAAAAACAAACAAAAAACCCCTCTGATTTCAAAGTATGTAATTTCTTAAATTAAAGAGTAACAACCTTGCTTCTCTCCCATAGTCACATGGTTTGATAACATGAACACTTCCATGCTGACAGGATTAGATTCTAGAAACATCCTTACCAAGGCTGTGGAGCTCTGAGGGAAGGCACACAGGATGGGTGATAACAGTTTGTGACCTTCCATTTGACACTGCTAATGCAGGACCTCAGTCATCTGACTGCACAAGCTGTCAGAAAGCCCTGAAGCAGCTCTAGACCCACACCTGCCATGGGATAGGAGAACACAGGAATATAAAAAGCAATTAGAGTTTTGGGGTCAAAAAGGCTCCATCCTGAGCAGGCTCCATCCTGAGCCTGCTCAGCACTATCAGAGTGCAGCACTCTGACTGAGGCTTGAACACAAACCTAGTTCTGTCCCACCTCTCTAAAAGTAATTTATTAGTAAATGCAATCTGCATTAAAAACCTGCTGAAATGCTTGAACATGATTCCGAAAAGAACAGGTGTCAGAAAACACTGATTTGATTAGATATATGTTGGCTTGTTTTGCAAATATAGTAATTAAGGTTCACCATAGCTCTGCCACAAAGCTACTCTTATCTTCATATTGTAAATAATAATGTGTCTCACTTGAAGTCTCACAGGAAGTACTTGGTAGAGCATGGAAAGGTGACAGCAAAAACATGCTTACAGCTAAAGGGCCTGAACCAGTCAACACTCACAGAACAAAGATTTCATTGAGCCTTTCAAGTAAAATTATCTGCAGGAACAGAGTTTTAGGTTCTCTTAAGTGCAAAGCACTTTTAAATGATAGTAATAACAGTAAACAAAGGAGAAGAAAACCATCAGCAGCACAAAATGTGCACAAGAAAACAGCAAGGCTGCTTGCCAGGTAAGGGTAGCAATGGGCTCCTGCGCTCCCCACGGTGCTCCAGCAGGTGCACAAGGCTGCTCCAGAGGCTGGCAGATGCCAAACGCCTGTCCCCACAAGGGAGACCCCCTTCACCCATCCCTTCAGGGGAGAGGTCCCTTTCGGCCACTCCACCAACCACCTCTCACCAACACTGTTGTGCCGCAAGGCCCTTCTCCCAGCTCTACCAGCTCTCTGCTTGATTTAGTCACTTCAGCCCAGATATTGGGGAGTTTTGGGGCTGGGCAGACGGGGGCTCAGACACACCAGAAGCACCTCAAACTCCACCTCCTCTGCAAACTGGGCCATGGAGTCTGTGACCTCGGGTGGACACAGAGCTCTTCCCACACACCGGAGCTCCACGGTCAGCCTGCAGAGGGGCTCCAACCCAAACCACCGCTGTACCGGGGGACACCACACCATCCCCGCCTGCCCCGAGCGCTGCTTCCCCAGCAGAGCCCTGGGCCCGCCGGCACGGCCCGTCCGCCGCGGCGGTTCCGGTGCGACCAGAACGCTCTGGCTGCAGCTCACCAGAACCACTCGCTGCCGAAGCTGGGCACCGAGAACACGCCCCAGTGGATGAAGACGCCGAACTTCGCCTCGTCAAACCACGCGGGCAGCGGTCGGGCGTCCAGCGAGCCCCAGGTGGGCTCGTAGCGGGGCCGGGCCTGCGGCAGCCCGGGCAGCCCCAGCAGCAGCAGCAGCAGCAGCAGCGCCAGCGCGGCGCGCCCGCCCGGGCCCGACATGGCGGCGGTGGCGGGGCCGGAGTTCACGGCGCTGCTCGGCCGGGCTGGGCCGGGCTGGGGAAGGAAAGGGGAAAGAAGCGGGGCACGGGCAGGGCGGGCCCCGCGGCGCCCAGCCGGCACCGCTGCCCCTTCGCTCCTCCCCCGCCCCGCCCGCCGTCCAGGGACTCTTCCCTATCGGAGCCGCTCCATCTGTTCGCTCGACCACAAACTGCCCCCTGGATTTTAAGGATTTTAAGAAATTGAAGTAACCGGCTGATGCCTCGGCCGACATCCCGCCGTGCTTTCCCCCGCCCTGCCGGCTCCTCCCCCGGCCGCCCCGTCAGCCTCTCCCGAGAGCGCCTGGCGGTGCGTGCTGGATCTGCGGCCGGAGCCGGGCCCGAGCCTTGGACCTGCAGCCGCTCCGCTCCAGAGGTGGCCTCGGCAGCCTGCTGGGCTTGCCCTTCCCGCCTGCTTCCCACCACAGGCTCAGCTTCCCTCGTCCTCCCGAGAAGGACAGGGTATAACATCGCGCTGCAGCTCCTTCCAGCCGACTTGTACGTGGAGGCTTCACGGGCAGAGAGGTGGCCCAAAGCCTGTCAAGGAAACATTTCTCTCTTCGATCATTAGCATGGCTTGTGCAGAAGCTGCCTCAGTTCAGTAGATGACACTTGGCGTTTGTGCTGCGGTGGCAGGCACATACTTTAAAGATACATCTTTCAGCAATTTGTTGCCCACCCTGGTGTTTCTCCAATCTTTCCTGATGCCCGAATTTTGTTTTTATTTCAGCCCTCAGCTGCCATGGGACAGACTTTGTGAAATAATTTGGTTTAATCAGCAAATACTAACTTTTCATAATCAGCGCCACAAATAGAAAGTTCTGTGACAATCTCATCAGAACAGTCGAAAATGAATGAGCAGGCAGGCAGCTGAATTAATCTCTCTCCAACTGGGAAGGACGTATACTTTACTGCTGTTCTATGGAAATAGAGCTTCAGTTTCCAAAGCCATTAACCACAGCTGTTACATCTAATTCAAAAAATATTTAAAGGGCTGTGAAAACAAGATGTAAATGATTTTGTAATTTTTTCATTTCTATACCTTGATTAATATAATAAGTTACAGGCGGATAAAAACCATTGTGATTTCCAGCACATTATTCTTTCTGACTGTTCACATTACTCTGATTTACCAAAGCACTTTGATATTACAACAGGAGCCTCTTCATATCTCTTTTACATTCACCACTGACCTACTTTATGTCTTCTTTTTGCTTCACCCCTTTAGGTGTCACTTTGCTTCTCAAAAGGAATCTTTAGATGCCTTTGACCTCTTGTATGGTATCCTTTCTAATTTGTCTTTCGATTTCTTCATGCTCTCCTTTTTGATCACACCAAAGGATTGCAGACACTGAGCAGCTCCTTAATGTGAGAATTTTGAAGCATACATTCTGTACAGCAAGACAAAGTTACAATTGCTCTGTTACTCGAAATGTTTGGAAGAAAAAATTATGTTAAAAAAAGTCAGGGTCTGACCCAAAGCTTGCTGTCCTGCCATAAATTTTGGTGAGGTTTGGAGCAGGGACTGTGTATTTCAATATTGAACTTGAACACACCTCTTAAAAAAAAAAAAAAAAAAAAAGGGGAAAGAAAAGTGGCAAACATTTCAGTAAACAGCAGCAATGAGTACACTTCTGATTAAGGCATAAACAGGTCCAGAAAATGTCACCAGCCCACACACCCCCAGGTACAGAAATCCCTGTTGGGGAAAAAGGTCTTTGGTGTACAATCACATTTGTAATGATGCAAGCTGCAAAGGGTAAGTAATAAAAATAGCTCATTGTCAGATTTTGTAAATAACACGGGACTGGTGTGCGCAGCTGCAAAAAGCTCTCTAAGCATGGGTACTGCGTTCCTGCCTGTGTGACCATGGAGCCTCTGGGCCCGTGAGAGGGGCTGTAAGCGTGGAGCTCACTGCCTTAGCCTGCGAGAAGCCCGTGCCTCTCCCTCTCACAGCACAGTCCCGCTGGGAAAGCTCTGTGGCTGGGGAAGGAGCAGGCTGGTCTGTCAGCAGAGGGAAGAAGGAGAGGAAATAATGAAGGCAATCCCCTGAGGGAAGCTGAGCAGAAAAGACCTTTCGACCTGACTAATGGCTGACATACGAGACTCCTGTGCCGGATCAATTGCTTCGACAAATGCGAAGGGTGACGGCTGGGAAGATCACAAAACCCCTGCGCCTGGGGAACTGCACGGGCTCGGCATTGAGATGAAGGCACTCGCTTGCCTGGGTGGAAGCAAAAACTAGAAACTGAATTTCACATTGACAAATTTCACACTTGATAGGTTTTGATCAGACCTGGAGAGTCGTAGTTGTTAAAATGCAGCCTGAATGCAACTTTCACATTGGATAACTAGATAATGCAACTCTGGATGAATTAAAAATATAGGGTGCAGTATTTTCTGTGTTTATCACTGTGGCTGCACGACAGCGAGGGTTTTATTCAAGGTAGAATGTAGTATGACTTGCCTGTAAGAAGCAGTGTGAACATAAAATTTCCTTTTAAAGGTGCATCTTGTTGTAAAAGGGTTTTTGTAAAACACCAGGAAACGAAACCATGAAGCTTGATTTTGCTTCTGCCTAGGTCTGTGTGACTGATCTGAAAGGCAGTACCTTCCTGCCGAAGTTAGTTAAGTCTCTTACATGCAACTCAGTCCTTAAGAAAGATGGGGAGGGAGGTGATGGGTTGGGGAGGATATTCGACTCGTCTCTCTCGCGGCTCTTTTGCAGTTATGCGGTGCCTTGTGCAACGTTCCGGCTTTGCGGGGGAGAGGGCACCCTGTTACACAAAACAGAAGTGGTGGTGTGGATTACTCGGCTCTTTTTAACTGACTCTCTTTTCCTTTTTTTCCGTTTTTTCCCCTGAGAGATGGCAATGGCGGGAGCATGAAGACACCCTGGGGGATGGGTGGATCCGCGCACCCAACCCCCCACTTTGCTTTGCTCCTGTGCAAACACAAAATTTATGTTCCCAGAGACCCAAAATCGCCGCCGGCGTCCCGGCGGGGCGGTCGGAGGAGAGGGGCGGCTCTTCCTCTGCAAACTTTCCCTGTCCCCTCCCTCGCCGCCTCTCTCCATCCTCTTCTCTCCTCCCTGCCCTTCTCGGCTGCCCGTCGACGATGGCTGAGAGGCCAGGGAGCAGCGGGACAGCCCCGCTGCCCATCTGGTCCTTGCCCGGTCCCCGCGGCCGCTCCCAAAGCGACATCTCCTCCTTCTCCTCCTCCCGGAGGACCTGCCTGCTGCGGTCTAACGTGGGCGGCTCAGGTAAGGGGGTGGGAGGGCAGGGTCCTTGTGTCCGAGACCTCGGAGCCGAGCTGAATTTGGGAATTTGGGGAAAGACATCCTCGCGAATACCCTGTCCCGCTCTCCCAGACGTAGGACTTGTCTTCTCTCGGTGTGGATTCTCTCGGCCAGTGGTGTGGATTTCTGGGGGACGGGGTGCTTGATCTTCTCCTTGATAAGATATTTGGAGAGTTCCAGGTTTTTATACCCATGTTCACACAAATGAATGAATGAATCCTGGTAGCATCGTGGCTGCACATCCATTTGCCAAAGCATCTCTGACTGAAAGGGGAGAAAAGTCACAGGAAAGCTTCAGGGTGTATTGCCTGGACATCAAAACCCCTCATCTTGCTGCTTCACACATTTCACTTCAGCGGCATGTCAGAATTTTACCTCGTGCCCTTGTATCTGCTTCGGGATTTTAATAGGTGAGAAGAGCCAATGTGTAAGTCAGAATCCCACCACCTTCCTTCGGGAGTCAATCCTGCTAGTGCACACAGGATGACTGGGGGTGGAAGCTGGCCCTTTGGGACAGAGTAGGCTTCCTGCAGGATTTGAGAAACTTTGCTGTATAAAACGAGAGGAAGTGAGGGTCCTATTTTACCGTGCAGAGTCTTGAATGTTGCCAAAGTGGCTGGGCTGTGCTTTACTCAGTCTGTTTCCTGAGGTAGGGCACTAAGGAAAATGAAATTCTGGTCTCCATAGGGCTGAGCACATTTTGAAAATGTGTGCTTGCCCAGTTGCAAATCAGCCCTGCTCTGCTGACTAGAAGAAGTCTGTAGGCACACACACCCTGACAATGTTGGTATTTTGGATGCACTCACACACTGCTGCACAGAGGTACTCATGAAGCACCAT
Source organism: Haemorhous mexicanus (assembly GCF_027477595.1). NCBI lineage: Eukaryota > Metazoa > Chordata > Aves > Passeriformes > Fringillidae > Haemorhous > Haemorhous mexicanus. Next base: position 55,060,942 of record NC_082343.1, read on the forward strand.
CAGGGAAGCTCCAGAGTGCACTGAGGGACCTCCTCTGCTGCAGCACAGGGCAGTGCAGTGTGTGGTTGGGCCTGAAATGGACCACAATGTTCTCTTATGTTTGTTCCTCAGGGAATCTTAAGATGAAGCAGAACATTTGCTTGGGGAAAATCAAGTATACAGCTATGCCTGCCTGATGAGGAGAGAGGGAATGAAAACTTCCTTAGTCACATAGGAGCAAGTAGATTCAGCTTGTGGGGCCAGAGGCTGCTAGCAAAAACAACTCTGTGCCATTTTCTGTATAATTTTCTGTTTTACCTTTTATCTGTGCCTGCTTAAAATTTGTGGTAAAGGACATTTGGGACAGGGAGGAGGTTCTAGTGCTTCAGAAAGGACTACTTTTAGGTGTAAGGTGTATTTCAGCACTGCCTGGATGTGTACACCCCGGGATCCAGAGAGATCCCCACACAGGGATCATCACAGAGCCTGACAAGATTGAGACCATATCAATGTAGACTGTGTTGGTTGGTGGCTTAAGTACAAAGACACCTGACAACGAGCTGAGTTGTTAATGTGAAAGACTGGCAAATCTAGTGGAGGAAAAATGACAGTGTTTTCAAAGGTGTCTTGTTATTTGTAGTTTTTTACACATGACATTTTAGCATCCTTGTTGCCTGACTTGATTTTTTTATTTTAATTTTGAGGATGTGCTTCCTGCCAGTAGGGAACAAGTGTTGCTTTCTTTGTTTTTAATTTTTTTTGGTCATATTTTCTTTAATTGTATATTTTCTCCCTTGCTGCTTCCTGAATATTTTTTTCCAGTTGCTCATTGGACGCAACAAAAACACTTACATATGGCCACACAACTGTTGATTCTGTCTTCAAAAAGGAAAGTATGCATTAAAGATGCAAAGCTGTTTAATGTTTAATATGGTGGTTAAAGAATTGGTTTTACACTGAGGTGCTATTAAAATAACCTGCTTTTTCATTCCCCTGCTAACCTGGAGAACAACTGTAATGGGGGCAGAAATGTGAAGAAACAATATGAGTCATTGTTTTTGCTTCTACCTTTTTCTCTAGCCATATCATTTGATTAAAGTAGGTGACTCATTTACATCAGATGTTACCTGTGCTCCAACAGCTGCATGTATAGAAGAACAATTTGCATTTTAAATAACCTGCAAAATGTTTACTTTATGCCTGTTCCGAGACTGAGTCACTTGCAACTGTTGACAGCTTCTGTTGCATGCTTGTTTCCATTTTCTAGAACCTGGCATGAGTTGTGCTGAGATGATGTTGTCTCCTCACACTCTTCCAGTGATGGGTTGGTATCCCGGTAGAGGTTCACACTGTCATTTATTTTACCACTTCCTGATCCACCATTCTCAATGCAGGATCTATTAAAAGGCAGTATTTTTAGAGACCCTTCTAGCTAGGGGAAATATAATGGCTTTTTATAAAGCAGCTTTGGCAGTGGCTCATGAAATGCATCTGTTTGTTATTCTAGGTCAGTACTGTATGTATCTTTATAGTGCAGTGAGGCTGGTCAAGTGGTCCCCATGTTTATGCTCTGTGCTTTCTTAGCCCCACTCCTCCTTCTGCCGCTCTTACACACTGACAGCAGAAACTTCCTGGTGTCACTTCACAGCATCTCACTTCATTAGCTGCTATCCAGTATGTGAGGACAATATATTTTCAGGATTTTCTTCTTAAAGCTGACTGTTTTTTAATACTAGTGGTAAAAGATGATTTCATTTCTCTTTCTGGGCTATCACCTCCATCCACTGTTTTGTCAGGCCTTTTTATTTGTGGTAAGCTCCTGGGAGGAATAAAGTGATACTCATCACAAGTATGGGTGGCATGATCTAGAATTTTGATTTAGACCCTGAAAAAGTGTAATATTAGCAAAGTTCAAAACCTCTGTGGCAGGCATAGCTTGTGCATCACTTCAACATTGTGGTATGCCCCAGCTGACAGCCAGCTGGTTCGTCAGAGCATCTGAAGGAGATGAGTAAAGCAAAACATACTCTTCTAAAATTTCAGGCCAACACCACAGCCACTTGCAGACAGCTGCTTGAATTACATACCTTTAAGTAGTCTTCCATGTTTAGTGACTAGATTTAAACCCACCTTAAAGGTGGATCAATTTAGTCAAGTTTCTTAATGTGCCCAACACAGATGGACTGCAACTGGGAAAAAAGACCCCGTTCAAACGCTTTCGCAGAACTCATCCAAAACCTAGATTTGGTGGTTGTGGGGCTGAAGGTAGCTCTCAGCATGAGCTGTGGGTCCTGGGTTGCAGGGTGGAAGAGGTGCTGTTTCACATCACATCCGATGGCAAAGCAGTGGCAGTGGCTCTCTTTGTGACAGCCCTCAGGCACCAATCTCCACTGCTGCCGTGTCTGCTCTTTATCTGCATTGATCTGCATGGCCGTGCAGTTTCCAGTTCGCTCTCCTTTTAGTGTTGTGGGTTTTATTGTACAGCCTTGCACTTTGTTACGAAGGTGGTGAGGTCTGTGGTGAGGTACGTCTTGGTGAAAAGGGAACCTTACTGCTCAGATCAGAAGTCAGAAAACCACCCATCTCTCTGCTCTGGGATTGATGCTCGCGAAATGTTGCAGTTCCTCTTGAGGTCTTGCTCTTTGGCAGCAAGAAGTTTCAGATAATTTGTTCCATTAGTGAGAAATGCGCCTTTCAGGTGGAAGAGTGAGCTCTTCACACATCTTTCCATTTCTTTCATGCGATTCTTTGAGCCATTCTGATGACAGACAAAAAAAACCTACCTAAGAATTCAGACAGCAATTCATCAGTACCTCAGGCTTTAGCCCAGATGTTGGGTTGAAGAAGAAAATGAAAGCCTGAATGCAAATGGCAGACCTGTCTCAAAACTTGCACATCCCAGGATGATTTTGGCTATTTTTGTGGGTTAATTTATTCAAAATGATAATGAGTGACATCTATGATGTCATCTGCTGCTAACTCCAAATTAGGGTGAGTGAAAAGGTTGCTTAAAATCCCCCAGTCAAGTGAAGAACTGGGGAAGCTTTCTTGTAGTGATCAGAGCATCAAAGTGGCTCATGCTATATGAGAAGAAAATTTATGATTTTTGGACTTAAGCTGTTCATGATTATGGTAACCACTTTGCAAACTTAACAAATGTCAGACTCTCTTTTTATTGAAAAAATTCTTTGGTGGATGCAAAGGACACATTTTTGACGGCTGAAAGTATCTGTGACTCTAGAAAGGGTGAAACCCAGAATAGGCTCTAGACATTGACCTGATTATCTGGGAGTGTGGAATCTAGGGGAAAAGGTAAATTTTGGGTGGTAGATAGGTAGCTGTTAATGTGTGCCTGTATTTCCTTCTGCATTTCTATTTCCTCAAAAAAATACAGATTCCAGTCACAAAGAGCCCTACCAAGCTGTCTGAGAGCTAGGAAAATGTTTTTCAGTCCTAAGATGGGGTTGATGAGGAAAAATATTCATGCTGTGGGAGAACACGATAAAAAAAGCAGCTGATTTTGATACATTTAATGAAAATATGGGAGTTATAAGAAAACATGACTCCATCATATTAAGCAGGTCTTGTTTACAACATACATTGCACTACAGGATTTTGCAAGAAGCTCAAGGCAGACAATTTTTGGTAGAAATCAATAGTACAAGTTAAGAAAAATAATAATTTGAGGGGATTTAGAAACTCAACTCAGCGTCACTAGGTCATTACCAAAAGTTACTGCATCCTGTCCTAAGTTCACATTAATATTTTTGCATCAATTTTAAAATTCAAACTATCAGGAAGAGGCAACAAGCATAACCAAATGAAATTTGCCTTATGCTTATAGAACTGAAGCAGCTACTTTGTAATAATCTATTTAGGCCATTATGTGATAATGTTAAATCCCATCCTGGTCAAACTTACATGTAACTTGTAGTTTCAGAATGATACTGAGGAAAAGTTTAGGAATCATTTGTACTGCACACACTAACAAAGTTCAAGTCCGCCTGAAAAACAGTTCAGTTTAAAAAATAGGTGGGCATATAGAGAAGCAGCATATGTCAGAACATAGTCAGCCATTTCTAATGTTCATTGATACCAAAATATACACAAAATAAGAGCCTGCTTGTTTTATACTGGACTAAAAGACATTATTCCCCACCAACTCTTGCAGAATAACTGGAGTCAGTTCTTGTTATTAGCCCAGCCTGATTAAGCATGAAAGAGGAGACTCTGGGAATACCATGGTTTACAAATTCAAACCATGTGTTCTACATGTCATTTACACATGGCATAGTTTCTGAGACAAATGCTTTATAATAATATATTCAGACTTGGGCTTAGGCTTAAAACAAAACAAAACAAAAAAATTACATGTGATGATAATCTTCATGGTTGACTAAGTAGAAATTTAACTCCAAACAACTTCAGAAGAGTATTTAATGCATGTTTTGCAGAAGCAAGACCAGTAGCTGATGGTGAGATCTGCTTAGTGGTTTGCTGCTGAGTATTTTAGTTTCTCAGGGCCCTTTGGCATTTAGCACTTCCTGCTGCTCTGTGGCTCCTAGCAAGTAACCACTTAATATCAGACCGCATGTCAAGTATGAACGCTGAAGAGGTGATTCAAAGAGTAGCTGAAGAAAAATTGTTCTTCTTCTCTTACTGAATGTAAGCAATTTGTTCCAAAGAAGCTTTTGTTTTGGTTCTAAAACCTAAATGTTTTATTAGCTAAATCCATCATTAGGATAAATAGTTTATCTTTCTTTCCCACCCCACTCCTGCATGTCCTTCTCTTTTTGCCATTGTTTCCTGAAAAAGCAGGCACAACTTACGGTCAAAAGGCTGGGGAGAATTAGCAGGTTTTTTAAAGGTTCATGAAGAATTTACATTTTAAAAATTTATTTGGGCTTTTTGAAATCAGAATCTTTCCAGTGCCAGAAATCCTGTAAGATTTCAGCCTTCAATAACACCAGTATTAGTTATGTTTCTGAATTTTCACTAACTCTCATTGAATATGCTTTATCATAAAGCAAACATACTTTTAGTGATAAACTTTTCTTTTTCTTCCTTTTCCCCTAGCATTTTACCTAGCATGTTGCTACTTTTAACAAATGCAGAAATTGGTTTTTCTCAGGTACAAACTGAGTGGCACAAAAGGGAAAATATCCAGAAGAAAATAGAAAATCCTGACCTCGGTGTTCTGAGTTCATTCACTTCTCACTTTATCTTTGAAATTGTCGGTCTTAAACCCCACCACAACAAGGGGTACCCTTGCTCTTCATTCATGTGGAAGCACCGTGATCTTCCTAAAATGCAAGCAGAATTTGTAGGCATTCAACAGTTCCCTTGGTGGTGAGCTGAGAAAACTTGTTCCCCATCGTGAGGTTTTGATGCAGAACTGGACTTCTAAGATGGTGTGTTGTACAAATTCTGTTTGTGCCTTAGATGTCGCCACGATTTTTGAGTTTTGAAGCAGTGAAATATTAGTAAATTTTATCAGCATCAAGGATTTAGTATAATGGGCTCAGAAGTGTTGGCCCTGCTTGAATTCAGCAATTGCTTCACAAGTCGGCCGCGATCTCCGGTGGAGGGAGCGCTCCACAGAGGAGTTAAAGAGCAGCTTAAACCACTGCATCCTTTGCTGATGAGGCACTTCTCTACCCTCTCCCATTTCTCTCACATTTCATACATGTTTCTGACACATCCTGCATTGCCCTTCACATTTCTCATGCTTGGCTCTGTTCAGAGAAATACAGGACCTAACAGAGTGGGGCTGGGAGGGAAATGTGGAAGAGGAAGCATTCAACCACAGATGGCAGAGTGGTGACACTTCACACGAGATAAGATATTTTAAAAAATCTTTTCAAAATAATTATAATATTTTTACAGTATTTTCCAGACAATGTAGCATTTAACAGTTATTTTGAATTAAATATGTGCATTGTAGCTTGGCCCACACTTTCTAACATTTGCACAATTTTCAGTATCCAGAAGAAAATTTGTTTAGAGAGAGTGGACTCCTATTAAAAGCAGTTGCTTTTTGTTTCCCTTTAACTTCAGGCATGTCTTCAGTCTCGCACACAAATTGTGGTGGCTCCCACTTGGGGAATTTTTCCAGCTGGACAGCACCACAGACTATTTCCCCCTAGATGGATTCATCAGTCATTAGCTCTGTTTTGGCACCTTTACCAGGTTGTTCCTATCCAAACCATACTGGAAGTAAGAGTCTTTCTTCCTTTCTTCCTTTCATCTTTCTTCCTTTCACCTCTTTCTTGCTTTCACCTTCTGCCCTGTCTTTCACTCCCCTCTTCCCTACTAAGTTCTTTTCTGCATTCTCCATAGCTTCCAGTTAATGTCATTTATACTGTGTTGATAGCCTACACATCACTTTGGGTGATCCTCTGCCGAGGTCTGGTTAGGTGCATGTGAGGTTGCTGTATCCTGCCCATCTGAGACTAATGCACTGAGATCTGAAAGGACTAGGAACCTCCAATTAATGACATTAAGTTTATAAAATAATAATGCAATTGCCTGCAATTAATCAAGTAAATAAACAGTAAGTTTATTTTCTGTCTGTCACAGAGAGATAAGGTCAGAATTTGTACAGGCCAAGCAGAGATTCCTTCAGTGTTAAGAATTCATTGGGAAAGGGTAAAATATCTCCTAAAAATTCTTAAAGAAAGGGTTGCTGAGTATTAGGAATAAAGAAGAAGTGCTTCAGAGCCTTTCCAAGATAATGCTTGGCACAATGGCAAGGATCAGGAAACATGGACTCTGGCATCATCCTTACTCTATTTAATAAACTTACTAAGTTAATTTAAATTTCTTTGAATACAGTTTTTTCCTGATAAAATAAGAGTTTTGTGAAAATCAACTTTTCCTTTTTTTCTGTAGATCCTGATTTCAGGCATATTTCTTAATTTTCAGGAGAAATATCTGACAAAAAATTTGAAAATGGTAAATTGTCACTTCAAAAAATTAACTGAAGTTTCTATAACTTTTCATCATACAGATTTTTGGTGTAGGGTTTTCTTCTAGTTTGGGGATCAGGAAGAGGAATTGAAGCAGCAGAGAAGTGCCAGAATTTCTCCACCACAGAAATGTGATTATCCTAAGGGATCCTGTCCATCAAGTGCACACCCTTGCAAGGCAGGGGTAACTACTACCAGATTCCTTTACAAATTATTGGATAGCAAAAGGTGCAAATGCCTTCTTGACAGAATAAGGATGTTGAATATATCAGAGAACCAGACTGTAAAGAGCATGTTGAGCAAAGCTCTCCCTCCAGAGCATGTGTGTTTGCTTTTCTTGTTTTTGGGGGTAGAACCACGGCTTTTAACATATATCTGTGACTAATACACACATTACTGTAGAAAATTACAGCCACTAAGTAGAATTGGTATTGAGGTATTGTTTTGCATCCTCTACAAGCACAGTAAAGAGGGGATGTGGTGCATTTGCAATTGAATGTGCCCTAATTGCAGGCCTTCTTTGTGTTCAAACACAGGCAGCTATATTTAAACTTTATGAGTGAAAGGATAATTAGCAGTCATCTGCTTGCCACTTTTTAATTTAAGTCCTCTCTTGCCCAGTGTCAGGGCTGCCAGTAAATGTTAGTGGTTTGAACCACCAATGAAACTGTGACTTTTTATCTGAAAAAAGATTAGTGATACCGAGGAGTAGCACAAAAAGGCAGAGTCTGCAAAACATAATTCTGATTTTTATTCTGATTTAAAGCAGTTTTGGCAAGATCAGAAGGTTGGATTTGAAATATGCTATCTTGCTTAGACAGCCAGAGCCAGAGTAATTGATCAGGGACTAGTGGACATCCCAAATCAGGGTAAGAACTGCTCCAGTTCCAAGGCTGAAGCATGGCAAAGCTGCCTTTGTTACTTAGCTTTATAGGTACCTCTGCCTGTGTTTCTGAGTCGACTCTTGACTATATCCTTAGGAGTGAGCCAAGAGAGAGAATTACACCTCCCCAGGGGCATGGCATCTTTCTTCCAGCTGTCTGACTTTTGAGCCCTTAATATTTTTTAAAAAATCATGGTGCCTTCCTGTTATGTCTTCCTGCAAACAAAACTGAGAGGCAAATTTCACATCATGTTTATTTTAGTGAATAGCAAATTCAAAAAAAACCAAACAAGTCTGCCACCCAGCTATTTAAGTATTTGGAGACAAATCTGCTATGAACTTTGCCTTTCTTTAGAAGTTGAGATAAACAATGGCTTTTGATCTACAAATAACAAAAATCATTTTGGGAAAAGATTTCCGAAAAATTGGTGCAGTAATTTTCAGAGCTTTCTCAGATTTAGCTGGTCATCTTGGGATTGGTCTAATGGGATCTTCCTGGAGCAAACTGGTGAATGCGTGTGCAATTTTGTAGGCGATTTCAGCTCTCAAGCCACAAGCTTCTCTGTGGTGCAGATGTTTATCACTGCCCACATGGTAAATGAGAGCATTGTACACACTCCTGCATTTGCTGGTCTACCTGAAACAAGCTGTGAAAGCTACACCCTTGCAGTGCAGCACTTGCCAGGCCTGGAGGGAATGAGCAGGGTGAATGACTTCTTTTCAGCTACAGGGGCCAAAGACTTCAGGACTGCAGATGTGCTGCCTGCCCCTTTTTTGGCTCTGTATCAAATAGCTGTCTTGATCATCACCAGACCCTGGAAGAAAGTTCCCCCCCATGAAATTTCCATAGGGATGTTTTTTTATTTTTGCCCTTCACTCAGTGCCTGCCGTGGTGGCAGTGCCAGGCAGCTCCACAGGTTTGCCTATCCTTGGGTGAGGGAAGATGGCACACCATCTCAAACAGCAAGGTAATTGCCAAACAGCAGCTAAGGCATTACTTTGAAATCACTTTTAATTCAAGCCAGGTTAAGTAAAATGCAAGCAAAGCACTTCTTTTTATAATTTCTAAAATAACTCAGTTGCTGGTCTTTTAAAAAGAGAAAGAAAACATCACAGACAGAGTGAGTGCTGGCAAGATATCTATAACCAGTCTGCTGAATACAGGGGGAGAGCAACCCATCAGACTTCACCTTGGTGTCAGCAGTTTAAAGATTTTCCAAGCTTCTTTTCCTACATCTTCTATGAGGTTTGTAATAACAATGTCTGTTTTGGATGGCTCTGCGTTTCAGTAGAAATCTGTAATTTATTGAAATTTTAAATTATGTCTTGCTGGCAACACAGAAGTTGTTATCCCATAAATTTCTGGTGAGTGGAAGTAACTCAGTGGAGTGCACAGCTTTTGCAACTTTATTGTGTTATTATATAAACTCCATGGGGAAAAAGATATTTGTTCCACTCATGATTGGCCAAGATTGGAAAAGTGCTGTAAGCACAGGAGGGGATGTGTGAAATTTCTTGGGAGTGAGATTTATTGGGCTGGGAAATGGCCTCCCAGGAGGAACAATGAAAGTTGCTCTCCTTTAAGTTCTGGAAGCACTTGAAACCAGAGCTGGAAACGTACTAAAAAGTACATGAAAATAAACTTTTTGCAGCAGCAATGAGCAGGGTCTTTTGCAGTCGTGAGGGTTTTGTTTGGGTTTTTTTGTTTGGTTTTTTATTGCTGTGTTTAGGCCAAGTCAAGAATGACAGCAGAGGGACAGAGGACTGAGTATATAAGCCATCCATCTGCCAGACTTGCTGGGCAAAGGAAATAAAGATGGATCTTTGTCAGTGGATGGAAGAGCCACATCCATGACCCACCCTCAGTGGCAGAGTGTCCTCTCTGCCTCCTTTAAAATCATGCAAAAGCGAAAGAGATGGAAAGGAATGCTCCCAAGCAGCAAATTAAGAACTGACAATTAGATAAGCAAAATGAAATGACAAAGCCAAAACCGCCCTTAGTGTTTGGATGAGGAGTTCTGTTACACACAGTTTTATCCTAAGCTTAAGATAAATATATATATAAATATATATTTAGATTATTTTGGTGAATATTTAGAATATTTAGGTGAATTCTAGACAATGGGGTTTTGACACTGAGAAGTACTTTAAATAAACAAGCTTAGTCTGCTTTCTAAGACAATCACCTTCTTTAAAGATATCAAACAGATTTTAATTCAGGCAGTAATTAATGGAGTGAATTCTAATATTTATTAGAACTCCATACTTCTCCTTCAATGAACTTGTCTCAGTTATATGTGCCCCACAGAGAAAATAAATCCCAGAAAACTAAACGTCATGCATATAATGTATGAAGTGATATTTGGTACAAAATGTTTTCATACAAATATTGATTATCATAATAAAAGGAGAGAGGGGAAAAAATCCAGAAAGAACTCTGCAAGTGGCAATATGCATCTCTCTCACACTCAGAATTAGATCCTTCAAACTCTGCACATTTATAAGAAGGAGTGGATTTTTAAAAAAACATTCAAATATTTTCTGATTCTAATCATTTTACATGTCAATAACAGTTATTAAAATATGTGCACTTGGCAGTAGTCCTAAACTCCATTTGTTAATGTGAGCTTAATCTATAGAAGTAGAGTTGCAAGAGTGACTTTTTTGCAGCAATTTGGGATTCCTGTAATTTGGCCAGTCTGATAATTATACCAGGGAAAAATCAGAAGCCAAGTTCAACGGCATTTGGAAGATGCCAGATATCTGTGGGATTCACTCTGATGTTGAAGACTCCTGTAGGCTAAAGGCTGGTATGGTTCAAGGAACCAAAATTCCTTGTTTGTCTTGTAATGAAATACTTCTCCTCTGTGCCAGTCTGAGGGGTGTAATGTCCCTAAGTGGATTTCTCTGAGCTCTGGAATTTCTATGATAGCACAGAACATTGGCTGAGTCATGTGAATAGCAGGCACTGAAATAAATGCTGCCACAGAACTGCAGGACAGTTTTTATTAGCTGTATATATTTTTTTTCTGTAAAATTGCAGTAGATTCTTCAGCTGGGAATTCACAGCACATGAGGAAGAAGAGCATTTCAAGGGTGCCCTGTACATAGGCAATGAGGAGCTCTTGGGTATGATAAAGTGTGTATGTATGAAAAAATAGCTACGCAGCAACTTCAGTTCAGTGCAGTCCATTCAAGTGGCATTTTTCTAAACCACTGAGATATAAACATCAGACTGGTGGGAGCTTACTTTCTCTGCTAGAAAATACAGGTACACAGCCACAGAGAAGGAAGGAACTGCTCAGTAGCTATTGAGCATCTCCAAGAGAAATGCTGAAGACTGACCACAGGAGCCCTTGCTCTGAACAGGGCAACAGGCTTCAGTCACAGCACTTTGAGATTGCCATGGAAGGAGAAGGGGCTGGGCACCCCTTTCTGCTCCCTCTCGAATCTGTGCTGTCATCTTTCCCTCCCATTTCTATGATTTGAGGTTTTGTGAGTAGATAATACAGACTTTTTGATCTCTCAGCAAAAGCATTGGCTTTGAGAGCAGGAGGAGATGCAGCAATTCCAGTAGACCAAGCATCCTTCAGTGGAGGATGCCATCCAGGTTAAGCCAGAGAGGTCCAGCCAAGCCATCACTGTGACTGCATGCCACCCAAGCTTCCCTGTCAGGTGCTGTGCAGCCCCCTTTGAAAGGCAGGAGTGCACTGCCAGTGAAGGCACTGCCATGGGTCTGGCCTTGTGACTTCATTGTGACTTTCCAGTGCTTAACATTGTTTTGGTTTGGCTCTCACAGTCACATTCTCAGTTGTGGGGTTTTTTCCCTCCAGTGGCTGCTGGACTTCTTTGGTGTTGAAAACTTCTGAAAACACAATTCTCTCATGCCTGGGCATTCAGAGGTTTGGAGAAAGAGGCAGAAAAACTACTGTCTTTTTTTATTCCAAGAGAAGTTATAATCTGCTTTCTACTGTATCTCCATGTTCCTGGAGGCTTGATTCATGATGTTGGTGCACTTGTGGTTGGCAGCGCAGCTATTGACTTCAAAGGGTCAAAGCAAAGGTTTGGGCTGGAATAGATTGCTGCAGCTTTTATCCCAGGAAGAATTCTTTACAACACTTTACAAAGATGAGGTGACCTGAAGTTAAATATCACAGTCCTGTAGAAGGCAAAAGTCCCTTTGGGAGCAGACTGGCTTTTTTCAGCTCCAGCCTCTTAAGAAAATCCTGATGTAAGCAGGGATGAGATGTATTAATGGGGATGAAATACATTAACAGGTTTTGTGATTGGCCAGGGTCAATAAGGATCAAAATAAATGTGAGATTGTTTTCCAAAGGAAATTAGACAAAGAGCAAGTACAAAGCATCTACAGCCATTCCACAGTAGGTAAAAATACACAGCATCTTCTACCTTTATCCTGTGAAAGCCCTATGAAGGTCCACTTGATGATGTGGGAGTCTGCAGGCAGCCAACCTTCAGAGAAGAGGATCTCCTCATGGGAGGAGAGCCCTCCTCCAGCTCCTTGTTACTCAGGTAAGGACAGAAAGAGGATGGGATTGTCCATGATTATCTGTGACTCACTTTCTCTGCTGCTTGTGAGTGGGAGAGAGGAGTGTACTAGCTCTTCTCCTCTGGTGTGAGCAGTATTATCTCCCTCCACACAACTAGGCCTTTTATTATAGTACCAAGAGGAGTAGGAAGGGCCAGGAGAAATCAAGAAGAAAAAGTACTGACTCATATAGCAAAGAAAATTTGAAATGGCTTAAAATGTAAAAGATCCCCATCAGAAACAGAAGAAATTACTTCACTGAAAATCCTGATACCTTTTTTTATGTTAGTCTGCCCCTACGTCCACAAACAGAGCAAATGATTTCTTTATATAGAAAAATCCATTGATTCTGCTCTGCTTCTTTCACTTTATCTCCAACAACTGACCTTTTGGGTCAGCATCTCTGATTGCTGTTCAGTGGAAAATCCTTATTTTCCAAGTCTTTTGCATTATGATGTCCACCAAGTGTGGGAAAGGTAGAGATGCTCTCCATCTAGCAACAATTTCTGTAGGAGTCCATCTGCCTGTGGTGGCCAGCAGAGATGACATGCTGAACCCTTACCAGCTCCAGTTCTGCTCTGCTATAGATAGGAGAATTGTCCATAGACTGAGATTTTCCAACAGGTCTGTGGAGGAATCTGAAAATATTGTCAGACAACAGCAAATGACAAAGTTGGTGGCTTTAAACAATTTTTTCCCATTATAGTGATTGCCTGAAGAATCATCACTTTTGTGAGCAGTCTTTTTCATTTTTTTCCTGTATAATGAATGTGTAAGGTAATGGAGCTTTCTTCTGTTATTGTTTGTGCTATGTCCTGCCCTACAGGGCCCAACAACTTCAGTGACTTTCCTGCAGGAGGAGGGAAATGGGAAAAATTTGTAAAATCCAAGCTTTTTGGGTTTGTGACTATGCATATGTTCATCAATATATGGTCAAAACAAAGTACATTGCCCAACAATAAGTTAGAATCAACCTCCTTAAGCCTCCTGTTTTGTTACATCTTCCTTACTCTAATCATTTTTGATAGGACTTCAGGGCTAAGAGCACCCTGCAGCATCTTGCCTTGTCACCCCCAAAGAGCTTCCCCTGAGCCCAGCCACACGCACTGAATGCCTCACACCGCGTGCCCCAAGTTCCCCCTCTGCCTGCAGACCCGTTTGCTGTGCCTGCCATCATCTCTCCCCTGCACAGCCTGGTTTGGTGCCTTCACCTGCCCTGCCAGGGGCTGCTGGGGAGCGCTGGGCTGGGGAGAGGCTCTGTGTCTCGGGGAGATGCTGCCGTGCGGGGCTGATACACTAGATGGAGCGGTTGTGATGCTGAGCTGCAGAACCTGCCTCTCCGCAGAGCCTGCCTCTCTGCCCTGGATTTCTGCCTGGCTCAGGCACCTGCCCGCAGACAGGATGTGAAATACAGGCTTGTTTGTAGGGAGTGAGCAGCAGCACATCACCCTGAGCTGGTTTTGCCTGGTTTCTGCTTCTTCCCACAGGAAGTCACAGCAGGGTCTTCATTAGTTTCAGTGCCTTAAGTGTCTTTAAAGGCACAAAGCTGGAGTGGGATGGGAATAGTGTGTCAGCATTTTAAATTTCCTCATGCTCCTTTCTCCCCCCCCCCTTAAAATAAAATCCATAAAATGTCTATTTAAACAACACAAAATGTTATTATCAGCCATCGCTCTTCCCTCAGCCAAGGTAGTGCTGCAAGCTTGGCATTATCAGCTGTGCTGGTGAAATTGGAGCTCCCTGTTGTATTGATTCTGATGTACTTTGGTCAGGGCTTGTGGGTTCTGCATTGATCTGTCAAAAGAACTGCTGAGGAGTGGGGGAGCAAGGTCTGTTGTCTGTGTTGTTTGGGAACTAACAGAAGCTCTTTTTTTTTTTGCCAGCAGCTTGTTGAACACTTGGATATTGATTCATTATGAGGGAATCTGGCTTTAATTAGCACCAGGTTTTCCAGTATTTGTGCAGAGTGCTTTGACCCCAGTCCACAGGCAGTTTGCAAAGGCAGACTCTCAGTCTGAGTTGCACCTTTATTACATAGTCTTCTGAGAAAGAAATCATTAAAATAATTGGACTAAAATTTCTGTGTGTGCTGAACACAAAGTACTATTTTCTAAATCAAACTTCAGGTGGATCTATATAAAATGTGTTCAGAAAAGCATCAAGGCCTTGACTAGCATTGTGCACTTAAGTACCCTGGTGTCTTCCTGGCCTGGTAGACATTTAGATTTTGTGTATGCAGCTCTAAGGGCAGATGCAGAATCCCTTGACTAGACTGAGTGAGCCTGAAAATAGTAATTCCTTCTCCCAGCCTGGAAATTCCAACATTGGAAAGACTTTCCCCAGAAGCCTAAAAGAGAGACATCACTCATTCTTTCCAACCTCAAAACAGTTTTATGGCAGGAAAAATCTTTTGTTTTCCTTTTTTCTTTTTTCAATTTCTTTTCTTTTATTCTTGGAGGAGGAGGGCCTGGTAGATTTTTGCTTTTAGACTGTATTTTATGAAAGATAACCCCACAGCAATGTTAAGTGTTTCATATACAATTGATATGTATCAAAGATATCATCAAAGTTTTCATGTATACCAGTTCCATCTGCAACAGAAATTTTTTTCTACATGAAGTAAAAAAGATTATAGATAGTAGATATATGACTAAAAGTAAGATAAAGCAGTTTTCCCATGACATATCACCAAATGAAACATGAAAAGAGCACTGTTACTCACTTACCAAAACATTTCTCTGTTATTTGTTCAATACTGCCTGAAATGATCATAAAAAGTGACTCAGTGAAAAATGACTGTGTCAATTGATAGAATGTAATCCACATAGAGAAAATTAATTACATCTGTAAGCTCCGGCCATCTCCCACATATATGTGCAGATGAAGAAGGAGAGAGAGGGAGAAACTTAAAAAAAAAATAAAAAAAAGTTTTTTAATTGCTTGCTCTTCTCAGCCAGGTCCCAGGTGAGTACAAGCCTGGAGCTGCCACACTCCTCCTGCCACATCTGAGTAACCATTGCAACACCTGCAAGAATAAGGAGCTAAAGTTCCTTCACTCCACAGCATCCCCAAAAAAATCTTGGTGTGTTTCAGCTCCAGTGGCTGAAGAATATCTTGGATTGCTGCAGGTTTTCTGAAAGCTTTGGAGCAGTCTCTATTGTAGAGCAGGGTGGTAGAAATTCTTCATTCCTGGACTCTGGGGGAGACAGCATCAAGTAATTCCATCCAGGTCTTGAAATGTGTAATTGATCATATTCTTATGTCAGGATGAAAACCACAGGTTTTTTTGTTGGTTTTTTTCTGGTTGGTTTTTTTGTTTTGTTTGTTTTGTTTTTAATTTTGGGGGGGGGGGGGGGTTTGTTGTTGTTTTGGTTTGGTTTTGTTTGGTTTTTTTAGGCTTTTTCATTGGTTAGTTGATTGCTTGATCTGGGGGTTTAAATTAATTTTAAAATTATGCACTAATCTGGCTTGGATTCAGATAAAACATTGACCTAAAGATACAATTAATAGGGTGGTCTATTACATTGCTTGTTGCAACCTTAGAACAATGTAATACCCAAATTCTTCCTTTTAAACAGATTAACTGTTTGGCCTGCTAGCAAAGAGATTCCTGATTTGGACTTAAAAACCTGTGGGAGATATATAGCAGAGAATCTTCATGTTCTGGCTAAGCACATTAATGTTTATCTATTTCAATTGACATTCCCCTTATAAAATAGAAATGTAATTATTAAACTTGTCCTGTATTTGTGGACAGGTCTAGTTCAGAAATCAATGTCATGGAAACATGGCCTAGATGTTATCTTCATGAAGTAAGTGTACCACAGCTTGATAAATTGTTCTCAAAAATATGGATCTGTAGTTTTCTGTCAGTCCAAAAGGACATCTCCTGCTGGATCTTTCATGGGGCAGTCCCTGGCCCAGCTCTTACTCAGTGCTTCAGTTCTGATTTGAATGTATGATTGCAGAATATCCTTGCACATTTTGTAGCTATTGCCAAGCCAGGAAAGTTTCAAGCACTGGAGAGGATAGCACTGGGAGTCAAAATGCTCTTGACAAATTCAAGCCAAGAGGTAATACAGCTTTCTGTCAATTGATATACTCCTCCTTTGGTTTGATTTCCATAGAACTAGGGTGCATAAAGAAAGCATTATCAAAATCCAGGTAAAATTCCAAGCCACTTGAGAGGTTAATCACTGTCAAGTAATTTACATCCAATACTAAGCTTTTGCTAGGATTTAAAGATATTTGAAAAACTGCTTTAGAGAAATGCTGAAAGTACCACAAGAAAAGTTCCATTTCAAGGCTTCATCAAAATACTTGTAATTTGGGGGGCTTGTCAAACTTGAAGGCTGCAGCCTGAGAGAACAAGTAGAGAACAGAAGAGTTGTGAGATTAAGACTGCATATGATTGTGCCATTTACTCACACTGCTAAAATGAATGCAAATTGGAGGAAGGAAATTGTCGAAAGACAGCACACCTGTGCTTTGAAACCACAATGGAAAATGGGGAACCAAAGAGGAAACAATCCTCATTGTGATCCCATTGTCCAGGCTGATCTCAGTAACAAAAGAAAAATACAATAGTAGTAAAGTAATTAGCTGTTTGAAATTCATTACATTTTAATAATCAAACCACTATTAATAAGATAAATAAACATATTTAAAATACTTTTTTGTCAGCATCCTTCTATAATATTCTCTTTCTTATTGAAGGAAAGAAGCTTAAACTTCTCAGCACCCTGCAATGCAAAGAGAAGGGCAACATAGCTCTGAAATACTCAACCACCAGCTTTAGTGAGCTTTTTCTTCTTGCTCTCAAGAGGGCACCTTTCCCTGCTGTATCTAAATATGCTCTCCAGGCAAATTCAAGCATCATGTTCTTGATGAAATGTTGTTATTTTTAGAAATAAAAGAAGCAGGATACATAATTTCCCTTCCTACCCCTTTGTTGATGCTTTTATGGAAAGACCCGTGTTCAGAAGTTAATTGCAGCATCCCAGACTGTGCACAAAACAGGCACTGCAACTGCCAGTGGGTGCTATTGCAAGGGGCAAAGAAAAGGAACAATGCCATACAAATGTCACTTTGGAGTTCTTTTCACATCTTATGCCCACCCCGGGAAAAGAGCACTGACTTGCTTGACACAAAGGGATTAAAAGGCCTTGCATGACACCCTGGGAAGGGATGCCTGGGTGAAAGGCATGTTACAGTAAACAGGGGGTTTTGGGTAACAGCTAAGGAAGGAGAGAAACTTCAAAAACCAATTTGCCATGTGGATTTGACCCCTTTTTGAACTTTCACACAACTTTATGTGCTGTTTCACTTAGGAAGACAAACTGATAATAGAAACAGAAATGTCTTCAATGTCTTCATCTGTCAAGACACCAGGTCTGTTTCCCAAAACCAGCAGGAGTCAAACAAAAGGGCATCATTTCACTGTTAGCAGCACAGTCTTTTTCAGCTGGTGTTTGGTCATAGGTTTCCCTCAGGGTGCATTTCCAGAGTTCCCCTGGCTTCCCTGTTGCCTCTTTGGTCAAATTCTCTGGTCTTTCTGCCTCTTTTCCACAGATATGCACACTTCTGTGCAAAGAAACCAAGCAGTCTGAACCAGATTTACAACATGTTGATTTCATTGTAGTGCACCTTTCAGCACTGGAAGTTTTTATGTTGTTGTATAAACAGTAGTTTATCCTCTGGCTCCATGCTACAGTGGAGTACAGTTGGAGTTTTGACTCAGAACAAAAAGGTTTGGGATGCTGAATTATCAGCATTATGACCTGAAACGACTCCAGGGTTTCACTTCTGCTATACTGGCTGGCTGTGGCCTAACAGAAGTACAGCCTATGGTGACACAGTAACATCCTGAAGTGGAAAATATTTACCTTGTCTATTCATTCAGCGGAAGCAAACTCTTTCTGATGCATGTTTTCCCAACACCTGCATGTGGCACATCTCCAGCTTGCCAATTTGCCTGAAGCACTTTGCTGATATCAGCCAGGCTCTGTGTTTGTCACACACGTTTTACAGTAAGTTCTGGCAAGCACACTAGCTACCAAACAAGATTAAAATAACGGGTGTTGTTCATGAGCTTCTGCAGGTAAAAGATGTGTTTTATCATAACTAAAATATACCCATCCTTTCAGTACATTTGAGGTGCATTTGGACGTCTGTTTTGTTGCTGGTATTAGAATATCATGAAGCTGCACGAGCTAAAGCGATCCTCTATGTGTCACCTAAAGCAGTTCAGGACAGGAGTTGAGCAGAAGACAAATTGATCAGACATTCCTGTAACTGACCAGAGTGCTGAGAGTTAAATTACACACACACACCAGCAATCAATTCACCACACTTTCTGCACTTGAACAGGTGAAGTCAATCTCTGACTGTTAGTAGTTTAAAAGAAATGTCCTTTTGTGTGAGTGTGAGGCACCTTGGACAGTATCTGGAGCTGTGATTCTACTCCAGCTGGATCCCTTGAGGAGGTTGATCGTGAAGACAAAGTTCTCAATCATAAATCTCTCCCTTTGAGTCAGGAAAGAGAAGGAGAAAAAAAGATGTTTTGTTTCAGGGGTCTCTACAGACAGACCTCATTCAGGCATGCTGGGCACTACACAGCCCATTCAGCTTGAGCTCCTGCCAGAGAAGGAGAAAAGCAATCATTGCAACTCCATGGAAGCCCAAGGACTGAAGTAAGAGTAACCCTGAACTTGAAGAGATGGGATGCAATTCCATCAGACCTTGTACAGGTTGCTCATGTGTGTAGCATAGCCTGGGCTATGGCTATGTAAAGCAGCTCCCTTCCATCTGGAACAGAAGTTGTGATTAATTAAATGAGAGTGCAGCCCCAATATGGTAAAATGTAGAGTAAATTAATAGATAAATATAGATAAAGAGATATTTTTAAAAGTCATTCAGGAAAACACGCTCAAGCAGTGTTTTTCACTCTGCTTTAGTTTGGCTCTCCTGCCATTCTCCTTTCCAATTATTGCAGAATATCTGGCAGCACCTAATAGTGGTCCTTTATTTGATGGTCACTTCTGGATGATGGATTTTGCTTCAATAATGTGCACTATGGAGTTCAAAAGCAATACGGGTTAGTGGCAAGCTCTATAGGATAACTCACAATACCAGGAGGGAAGAGACAGCAAGGTAACAAGCTGAAGTTAGACTTCTCTCTAGTGCATCTTGTCAAGCGTGTCCTCTGTTTGTTTTCAGTTTATGTCTGCTTGGATTTGTGCCTCAAAAATCAAGTTACAAAACATTAACCTCCAAAGAGACGGTCGTGTTTGTCTGGCTAAAGGTACAGTGCATCATGTACAGCACATGACTGCACACCAGCAGTTGTTTATCAGCCTTTGGAGTTTGAAAAGCTTTTTCTTTCTTGGTATTTATTTTTTCATTTTCCTAAGGGTGACATTTGACATTTAAGTGATCATTATCTAGCTCTTCCTTGCCTAAATTTTACTTCAGCTGGGAGACAGGGTTAAGACAAATGCCAATAAATATCTTAAATGCGGTCTTCTATTCCATTGCCTAAGACTTTATTGCTGTATTTTCTCTCACACTACTTAAAACAAACTGAAGCACCCAGAATCTTCCCTATCTTTAACATAAATGTGGCCACATGTTTTATGTCCTAAGTCCTGGCCTGACAAAGTGGAAGTTTTGCTTTGGCTTCACTGTAAGTTGGTATCACTTCAGATCCTCAGACCAGGATATTGGATTGTCTTTCCTTGTTTTTTTCTTTACTGGATTATCTGTTAGATTTTAAGGGAAAATTTAAATAGAGCTATGTTTATGCCTTTCAGTGAGGTTAAATTCCCTCTCTTTTTATTGTACATAAGATTGCAAGAGAAAAATCTGCAGAAGACACAAGAGGAAAAGTGGGAGGCAGAAGGTAAGAATAGGGTCCTGAGATAAGGAGCAGGGTAAAATGTTCTGTAAATCTATTGTATGCAGTCATTAAGGCATGATAAAGGTCTGACATTTCACTTCAGCAAGGATAATGAAGACTGAACTTTTTACATGGATTCATGGCACTAATGCCAGGGGGGTTATTAGCTCTGACTTGTGTGATACAAGCCCTTAAATTATGCCCATTGACACTTTTGTTGAGCTCAGTGTTTTACTGTTGTCATCCAGAAAGACATCTATCTAGTCCTGATGTGACGACTTCCAGAGACAGAAAACCCACTGATAGCCTTGGTATCTTAATCACATTTGCTGTTGCAATAGATACATGTTTTTACGTGAACATGCCTTGTCTCAGTTTTCTTTTGTAACTCCCACTGACAGAGTGAAAGGCATTTTGTTTCCTCTTGGTGCCCTGGCCCCTATGGCTCCAAAGTGTGTTCACTTTTCCCATTGCAGTACAAGGCTGAAGTAGTTTTGCTTGTTGTAAAACAAGCCAAATGCTGAGATGGAGCTGTGACCACAGCAGCCTCAGTGTGACCAAGACAGAGCCAAAGAGGGACCCAAAACTGGCTGGCCCTGAATGCAGAGCTTCAGCTTGGCCTCTTCGTAACAAATCTGTTCTCAGACAAACACTCGATCTGGTCAAATATTGTAATGGTTTCAGAACATTTAAAGATGTTATTAAATTTCCAAAGTCAGAACATTTTGTAACAGGCTCTGTAACTGTCTGGCTCAGGTGTGAAAAGCCTACATCTCATAAAATGGAGTGTGGAACTATTTCTGTGGGCACTTGGAAGCAAAATTTTTATTCCTTGTTTTAATCACGTAATTCTGAGGATTATAGGAGCCTGATACCTTAAAATTACACTTAAAATTCCTATTTTGAATGGATTTTCCCTATTTTCTACACATGATTTAGCTTAGCACTCTGGGTAGCAAAGGCCATGCCATGAGGTAAGATTTTGATTGGAGCTCATCTCTGTTTCCATAGGAATAGTAACTTGTTTCAAAGCATTTGTTTGTGATATTTAAAGAGAAAGGGAGAGAGGTTATTTCAGTTTGCTTGACAGAATTCATTTATGTGAGCAATATGCTGTATTAATGCACGAACACCCACTGCAAGCTCTGTAAATGACTGCCCAGGTCTTGTAGCCTTCCACCTGGAACCCTCACCCAGTTTTCTGACAGAGAGGATAATACATCTTCTGGACCTTCCCAAATCATAGCCCTAGCCCCTTTGGTAGCCATTTGCTTTTCAAAGTAATTTCCAATTTTGGGAGACTTTAAAAAGCAAACAGAAGGGCATATTTTGATTCTGACAGCAAGTGCTTGTCAGTTCGGTGGAAGACGTGTGGCAGTTTCAGATCTACAGAACTTCCCTCTGGAGCAGCCACCCTTGGCTCTGTACATGGCTGAGAGTCTGACTTACAGTAAGGGCAGGACACAGAGGAATAGCCACAGCCCAGGCTGTGTGTGGATGTGTGCTCAGGAGAGGGCAAGACGAGGGAAGAAGGGCAAGTGGTGCAGAAGTAATGGCTGGCTACGAGGAGGATGGAGCACAGACAAGTCTGAGACTTGAGGCATTTTTACCAGCACGTCAATTAGACCTGACTGAGTAGATGAAATTGTTTTCTGAAGGCAGACAGCCTGCCAATAGTTCTGAGCTGGTTTAATAGTAGTAAAAATGCTTGAAGCCATTAGACATCTTTTTTGTGAGGTCCCCATCACCAGCCATGCAGCCGTGCTCATGGTGACACCAGCACATAGTTAATACATATTTACTTTTGGTCATGCTAGGCACAATTCATTCAAGCACATCCAAATTCAAGAAATTCTCTTAAGATATCCACAAATTTTGCCAGTGAGAAAGCTATAGAGGAAAAAATTATCTTTATTTTCCAGGCATTTCAAACTAAGCACATACCATGCTGCTTTGTAGGCATGAATTCACTAAAATCCAGGATTCAGAGAAAAAGTTCTTCTTAAATAATGAAGTCTTTAGAGATGTTTGTCTTGTCTGTGCTTTTATCTCCTGCTGATCTCCCCTCTTTATGATATGCTGAAACCGATTGCTTGACCTGCCCCCATGTCCCTGCTTTCCCCTCCCGCTTCCTCTGTCTCCTCTCACTCAGCCCTGCCGCTCTCTCTGCACCGAGCTCAACTCCTGCTCCCTCTGAATCCCATCTGTGCTGTGAAACTCCCCACCTACAACGACCCCATATTGCTGTCTCCATCCCACTCTCTACTTGTTTTCTCAGTTTAAATCTGTTGACTTCAGAGGTGCTGCTTCTCCCCTTGCAGCTTTCAGCAAGAGTCAGAGCCACTGCATCTGCCCAGGCTGTTCGAGGATAAAGTCTTCCTGGGGAGCAAGAGGCTCCTGCTGTTTGCTCAGCAAAACAAAGCACTCTCTGCACTGCCAGCTGGAATTAACAACGTTTCCAGGTTGAACTGGAGCTTCTTCCCAGGAAAAGAGCATCCTTGTAACTGTCCTGCTCTCAAATCTTCTGCCTCTGTAAGGCAGGGGAAAGGCATTTGGCAAAACCTTTTCCCAACAATGCTCTGAAATGCTAGTGAGGCTCCGGGAAGGCTTCTGCTAGAGGCTGCTTCTGCACTTTGCCAAATCCTCAGCCCTTACCCAGGGAAGCCATTCCATGCATACTGCCCAGTATATCCTCAAGACATTTTCCCTTTTGCCTAGCAGTTTTCAAGAGCGTGCCAGAGATGGTTTTCATACACATAAAGCCTGAAGAACGTGAATCTAGCAACTTTGTGTTTATAGATGTTACTAATTCTGGATTTTGGTGCAGTTCATGAGGACCAAAGCCACATTGTGACGAGCATCAATCTCTGTTACTGACTGAAATACTGGGATATGTCTGCAGCAGAGTGCAGATCTTTTGCGGTCATTCCCTTACTTTCTCAAGGTGTCCTTCCTTCCCTCCCAGTGAAACCACCTCAGCATTGGTGGATGGACAGGCACTTCAGAGAAGGAGATACCTTCTGGAAGGCTACAGACCCACTGTACTCAGCACAGCTGTTGCCCTGGGGCTTGGTGGATACTTACAAGAATGGCATGAAGTTGTCTATTTAGAGTATTGATGATGACTGTTCAAACCCACAGTGTCTAAAAACAGGTATAGCTTATCCCAGAGACACCTGCCTGATGATTTCTGTGTGGGAAGAAACAGATACAGTGAAAGGGAAGTGAAACATTTTGCCCGAAATGGCATCTCACAGAATCAGATCTTTGCAGTGACAAATGTGCACTGAACAGAGCCAGATTTCACATTTTCTAAATGTGTTCTAAGGCATCTCTGTCATGATTGGAAACACCACAGCTGAAGCTGTCCATCGATTCTGCAGGTTTGTCAACTCTAAGGGGTTTTGGTGGCTGGGCACTGAGGTTTCTGTTTACCCTGATTTCTCTTTTTGCTGCTTACCTGGGCAGATTTCTGTGCCTCCACGAATCCTCATTGATTTTCCTGAGAGCAGAATGTCGTTGTTGCAGCAGGCTGTGTACATCAGGTATATTGGAGGGCGGGATCGATAGGGTTCTGTGTAATTAGCAGTGCTGCTAATGTACCCTGGAATGCTTTCTTCTCCAGGGGTTGGCCCTGATTATCTGGGTTAGTGACTTCATCGGCCCCTAGCTCTGCACCGGGGTCTTACCCAGCCTCCAGTGGGTTTGTGCTCACACAGCTGAGGTGTGGGAAGCGAGCATGGTGCAAGCTGTTCCTGGGTCAGATGTTGGAGGAACCTGCACAAAGTCAGGATGAACAAGAAATTGAACCCAGGTCTTCAGTGCCTGTGGCTGAAATGGATTGTTAGACAGGACAAGCTCACAGGTGAAGAAAACCAGGATACAGTCTGGTGGAGTATGACATTTTTGCAAGAGGAGTAGAGAGCTTTGCACCTGTGCAGATCTGATCTTCTTAGCCCTTACCTAAAATTGTCCTTGAAAAGACTGAGACATTTTGGTGTCATGCAGCTGTGTATTGTGATGGGGTTGCTCTGTACTCACAAATTAAGTAAATGTATGCCTGGAGTATAGGTATATTTTACTTCTAAATAACAATCACATTCTTCTTGTTGGATTCCTTCTATTATCTGCATCTTTCTTTCTCCCATGTTCAGTCAGGCCAGCATTGCTTTAATCCTGTAACAATGGCATTTGATCATAGACAACTGTTGATTTCTCTGCAATAATCTAATTACCTATAATTTAAAAAAAAATCCACCCCAATTCACATACTTTGTAAAGCTTTCTCTTTTTTGAAGTTTCCTGGTGAGATACTTTCAGTTCAGATGGAGGAGATTTACATCAGGTCATATGAAATTTCCATTTATAGTTAGCTTTCAAGAGTTAATAAATTCCAATAGCAGTTAATTTCATTAACAGTTCTGTCACACAGCCATGATGAAGCACCCAAACTCAATGCTTATCAAGCTGCTGCCTTTGGGACTTTCCATACTCGAGCTAGCACCTTACACTCCTGATTCTTAGCTGACTTGAAGCTGTGAATCTGAATTCCGTGTCAGGAAGGGACCTGGGTACACATTCTCCTCTTCCAGAGCATCCTTGGAAGGAAACCTGTGCATGTGGGCAGGAAGGGAGCTGTGGTGTGCTCCTGTAGGTCTTCTCATCTGTGTGACTGGGGAGCCAGCACCCTGAAGGACACCATGAAGCCCATCTGCCCTGCAGCTGAGGGTCAGCTGTGGCAGGCACACCAGGAGTGCTCTGCACATAGAAACAGTCACTGTCTGGAGCTCTTCGCTTCCTTGAGGTCTGTGTAGGTGCAGCCTTGCATCTTCCTTTGGGGTCTCTGGCAGGGGGAGTTACCCTGCTGTATTCCCCAGCCATAAGGGTCAGGACTGGTTGCCTATAGCTGCACCATTGCCTGGCACTCTCAAGTGCAGAGCTCCCCATTTCCAGCTTCCAGTGAAACTCAAAGCAAACAAATTGGATTCAAAACCAATCTCTCTTAGTTTCAGTCAGCACGATATTTGCATACTTGGTGGGATTTTAGATATCTGTCCTTCTGCCCTGCAGTGGCTTTGTCACCACCCTGCAGTGCTGTTTGAGCTCAGGCACCTGTAGGACTTGCAGTTCTGCAGAGCCCCATCTCAAAACCAAACCATCTCTTCTTTTCACACAGGCAGCTTGCTGTTCCCTGGGTTGGCTCCCTGGTAGAGCAGTAGCATCCTAGCACAAAGGCACAATCCTCTGCCTTTCTCTCCAGAGCAGTCTGCCAGCTCTGCAGTACATCCCCTAGCTCTCTCCAGGACTCATGGGGCTTTATAGACACACCTAGAGCCTGTGCTTTTTCTCTTTTCTGCAGGAAGCCAGCACTCTACAGGCAGCCCTTTCCCACAGAGGGGCTGGAGAAAAGTGATTGCCTTTGTCAGATGGTCATCACACAGCCTCCAGTTTAGTGCTTCTCTGCAACTAGATTTCACCAAATGCACATTAACCAATTAGCCAAAGTGGCACATTAATCTATTGCCATTAACTGATACAAGATCTAGCAAATTAATAAGCTCCTTACTGGTCATCTTTAACCCTTTGTATTAGTGTGGTTGTAGCTATCTGTGACATGTACTAATGCAACATGCTTATGCTAACTTCTATTTTTCATAAGCTCTTCATAAGCCACTTATAAATAGAAGCTTAATATGAAGTGTGACAGATCTCTAAACTTTAGTCTCTCCTTAGCCCTCCAAACGCTTCCTTTCTGGAAATACAAAATATATCCAGTATGCCCTAGATATTCTCCATTCTTGTTCTCAGCCATTGATTCTTTCCAATTCTTAATCAGTGTAAATGGATCAGGGCTGCAACAGTCTTTTTATTTAAATTTTTTAAAAGACTGATTGCATCAAAGGGACATTTAAGGGGTGATGAATTGAAAATATATTTTGTTTTTCATGTGATGCTGTGAGGCAGAGGGTCAATATAATGGAGATATAAAAAACCTGTATTCCTTCTCCACTGCAATAGAGAGGATTGGAGTGAATTATCTAATGGAAGGTACAAATACTGAGAAAATACTGGGCAGCATTTCTGAAGTGTCAGTACTTTGTGGCATTCTCTTTCATGACAGGCCATGTGTGTGATGGTGCCCCTGTCACCACTGAGCAAACACTGTGGCACAAAGTGCCTGGTTTAGGGTTACACAGCCAATCAGTTCCAAAACAGGGGATGGAACCCTAATATTCTGGTACAAGGAAATTTTTATGAGTCCACACTGAGTTTGTTTGTTTGATTTGTTTGTTTGTTTGTTTACTTCTGTGGGGGGAAAGCCTGTTCTTCAGAGTCTCAGGTGATATGGAAAATTTAGAATTAATACCACTTCATTTCAGCATGTCACTCAAAATTTGCAGAGCCCAGTCGCTCCAGCATCCAGTGTTTTCTACTTTGACTTTAAAAGAAGTAAAGCCCTGTAGGTACTTTTCACCCTTTCCTTACATTCAGCTATGATCACTATAATAATGTATGTTTCCAGGCAATTAATATATCGATATGCGTTCACAGATAAGCACATCTACTGTGTTTCTCAGAAAAAGGAGAACACCTGATGTAGAGAACACGCAGGATTTAAAGCACAGACAAAGCTAATGGCTCAAATTGTAGCTAACCTAACACTTTGTCAGCCACAGATTCCTCCCCCTTTTTTTTTTCTCCCTAAAACTTTTGCTGTTGCGTCACTGATAAATAACAGCCTTTTGCTCGGTAATAAATCCCTTCTGTATTTAAGGTTTTGCCTTCCTACCCATTAAACCCCTCCTCGTCAGCATTACTTTTACTTTTCAGAAACAAATATTCAGTATTATAGGCTAGGAGTTCTTTTGTTTTCCCCCCATGGATGTAAAACCCTGGGGGATTTACGTATCTACTTGATAGGCTCACACAATCTTAATCAGCCTATAATGGAGCTAATGGCTGTTTGTCATCCTTGGAGATATAAATTTCCTGGTGATGTCTACTGCAGTCAGTACATGAAGGATGCTCTGACTGCCAGCAAGGTCTAATAACCAGGAGAAGGGCAGCCAGCTTCATTAGGGAGCCTGAGAGCGTGCCGGCTGCTTTTCTGGGGAACTGTGCTCTCTGAGTGCCGGGAGGGAATAATGGACAATACCGGTAAGTGGAATAAAACAGATCCTCTTTCTTAGTGCAGCTCCGGGCTTCGTTTGTATCCTCTCTCACTTGCTGCAGGAGATGTGTTTCTTTAGCCTCTGTGGCTTCTTCCTTTTAAATGTCCTTTGTTAAAGCAAATTTTTATGTCTAAAATGTGGCACACTTAAGTTGTTAACCCCTTAACAGTCTGATTTTTTTCTGCTCTGTTTCTTGGAAATGTGAACCTAAACTGTAATGCAGGATCTGCCTTCTTAAGGTATTCAGTGTAATTTTGGAAGCTATATGCAGGAAATGTGGCAGGAAGGGAAAATGCATGTACTTCAGAAAGAAATATCTCTCACAGTTTGAAATAGGTGTGGATAGGTAACTAATGAAGCTAACAAAAAGTAGATAATGTTTAGCTCCCATCTGTCTTATTTTGAGCTGGCTCTTTTCTCCGAATAATGCCTTACTCTCTTTCATATTTGGTACGTAAAATACTGAATATATTTGCACTTCTTATTTTCTTTGATGTTCCAACTTTAGATCGTGCATTTTCATCCCAAATAATGCACCTCACTAAGGAGGAGCACACATCATTTCATCGGTGATGAAATGCATTATTTGCATTCCCCTTTTACATTACCTTGCACCACAAGGCAGAGAAAGAAAGAGAGCTTTTTGGGACAGGTATTTTTGCATGCTGCTTTGACTGCTGTGAAACTTGAACATGTCAAGATGTCACAGATTTATTGGTAGTAGTGTAATACATATTAGGAGACACAATCTGCAGTAGATTCAGTGCCCTTTGAAACCTGCTCAGCTCATCAGATTTCTCTAAAGTTGACCTTAAAAGTGACAATCACCTCTACAGAGTGTGTCAAAGATTATTCTACTGTAGGTTTCGGTGATTTTGGGAAGGTTGTGGGTGGTTTGGTTTGATTTTTTTTTAAATAGTAGAAGTAAAACTCTTGCTTATCTCTGCTAAGCTTTCCAGGTCATTCTCATCTCATCTGTATCATTATAAACTTCTGTGACAAACAGATAAAAGGGTCTTGCTGCCTTAATTTCTATAAAGTCCAGGGCCAAAAAAAAAAAAAAAAAAATTTCTAAAACTTAAAATGTAACATATAAAAAACCTGGCATGGCCCTAGTAAACTGTTCATTTTTGGAAATAAATAAGATTAGCAATACTCTTTGCACTTGGTGCTTTGGCTAGATTTAAGAAGCCTTAACTTAATAAATGATAATGACTTGTGTTTGATATTGCATGACGAGGCAGAATTTTCTGCTGGAGGAGAAGGATTCCTCCTATCTGACACAGAATGTCTGTGGGCAAGAGATACCCTGGAAGGCAGAGCTGCTAATTCCTCCAGGTTTTTACACTCCTCAGCATCAACAACTAACACTATTGAAGACTTGATGGAGATACCACTTTAATCCAGCTATAAGAATCTGTTCTGGAATGAGTCATATTTATTTAAAGGCCAGTTTTGGGGGGTGAAGAGGGAAGATAGTGTCTGAAAACCATAGAAACAGATTTTCATCTGTGCAGGGTTTTTTTTTTTTGGTTTTTTTTTTTTTTTGTTTGGTTGGTTTTTCTGTTGTTTTTTGGTTTTTGTCCTAAGGAAGAATCCAATTTGGTTACTATCTGCAAAAAGTTAAAATAAGTAAGACTTGATGTCTGCACAACTTACCAGCTATTCTCAACACTTCTTATAACATTAGTTTGCTGAATAACTCCAGATTTTTTTTTCTCTGCAGAAACAGTGACTGATACTTTCCATTTCTAGAAAACAAGCTATATACCATTAAAATTGGTTAAAATAATCCTTTCAGACAATAACAAAAATCTAGTTGTTAAAAAAAAAAAAACAACCCCAAACCAACCCAACAACAGATGAAACTGAGTCATATTGAAGACATCATGGCAGAGGGTAAGGCTGTGATCCAGTTTCTTTCATGGTTACAAGTCATCTTCCTGCTGCCTGTGGTCAGCTTGCTCCAAACCCCCAGAGGGCTTCAGCCCCACGTGGGGTATGGACACGATCCCTTCTCCAGGCAGCTCTTCCAAGAGTCCTGCCACCTCCATGCTTTGAGTGGTATTGGGAATACATCATTTCCAAAGAGCCCACAGGGTGCTGGGTAAACACAGCTGAGTCTGTAGAGGAATGTTTAGGGCTCATGATCCCTAACTGGGGTGCCAGTGTGGGGTCTGAATACCTCTGTATATCCAGCCTGTCCCTCAGACATCTGGAGGGATGGGAGAGCACCTTTGAAAACCCTTGTGGTGTCATCTGGGCACTTCTGAGATCAGAGAGCAGCAGGATTATTTGCATCCCTAAGCCCAACTGCCTGATTAATTTGTTCTTCAGCAGGCTGCCAACTAAAATGTAAACACACTGATGTATATAAACTGGATACCTGCCCGAATTCTTCCTGGAGAGATACTATTTCTGGCAATACAAAACTGCAGAATATTAGCAAAGCTGCGTGGTTTAGCTACTGAGTGTTAGAAATAACAATTTAGTATCAGTGTCAGTGAATCAGGCCTCTGTTATTAAACTCATCATGCTGCTGAAGAGACTTTCAAAGTCAGACCATGGATAATTGTTGGGCAAAACTCCATCTTCTGCTCTGCAAAACAGAAATATCTCTGTAATTCATCACTCCTCTCCACTGCCATCACTAAAATTATTTTCTGGCCAAAACTGTCATTTTAAAAGATCAGTGTTGCTAATAGGTCACCTGCGTACACTTTTAGCTGTTATGGTTGATGCCATTTTGTGGAGTTTAGAAACAGTGTTTTCATTTTAAAAGTCCTTTCCTTTAAGTGTTAGATTGCTCTTCTTTTTATTCTGTGTACCGAGACAACTCCACATAATTGTTGTCTCGTGTGTTCTTTTAAAAGCCTTTCCTGGAATAACAATAAAATATTCATCCATCTGTGTAGGGCACAATAGGACAGTTCTAGCTGTATTTTTTGCCTATTTTGGCATCAGCTGTTTGTGACAGGCTGTCTGCAGGTATTCAGCTGCAAGGCTGCCTGCTGCTCTGGGCAGGGGAGGGCAGCCAGCAGCCTCCACGGGCAGGTCCTGGGCTCCAGCTTTGCTGCACACATCTACTTTGGGCCAAACACATCAAGCCTGGAGACAGCAGTGATGTAACAAAACTCATTTTTAAAAAATAAGCAGGTTTGGAAATAACTTCTGGGGTGCAGCAGGGGGGCCGGGAAGCAAGTATAAAAACAGCAAAGAACTTGGAGTAACAGGAAGAAAGAAGCTGTGGAAACAGAAGTGCTCCCAAGTGATGCATTTGGGGGGGTGGGGATTTCCTTTAAGGAGTGAGATCAGCAACATCCCTTTCCCCAGAGCTCCTAGTCAGCTGTGTCTTGCTCAGACAGGCATCTCACCTTCAAGCAGACAAGTCTTGTACACTCATTCTTACCAAGAAGAATGCCAGTGTGAGGTGCCAAAGGCCCGGGGGAAGAATCTCATGGGTCAATGGCACCTTAGTGAGGTCCTGTGTCATGCATACCATACCAGTAGTGAACAAAACCAGGAGGCCTTGTTTCATGTTTCTTGGGGATTTATATGACTTCTTTGCACTTGAAATATTATTTTAGCAGTAATGAGCTAGCTGTGGTTAATTGTTACCCTGAATTATTTAGGTTCTGCAGCTGTGGCTGCAGGCTATGCCTTCAAGTAAAAAATGTGTTTTAAGGGGACTGGAGGTCTTGTCTGTTGTATAGCCTATCTTTGAGGAATATCCAGTAACAACATCAAAATTTATGTTTGACCTATAGCGAAACTTGGAGCTTTCCATTGAGGTGAGACTTTAACTTGAAGCCTGAAATGCTGTGGGATGGGGAGGACTGCAAGTGATCAGTTTAGCCTTCTGCATGACATCATGTGTTCACAGGAAGGGTAAGAGACACAGGAAACCATTTGTGGATGGAAATTCCCTTGCTTTTGAAGTAAGTGGTCATTTTTGTCTTTTCATAAGTCAATAGGACTTATTTAGCACTCAGTTAGACTGCTGGGATTGAATGCTGGTTGAGGATTTGACCTTACAGACACTTTGTTATGTCTTACCTGTTAGTTCAAGGCATCTTTCTAAAACACAGAGGAGAAAGAAAAACAGGCAGAAGAACAAAACTGGGAGGAGGATTTCAGCTTGTGATCCTGATTTCTCATCAATTCATTGTTTTCAAAAACCTCTGATGTAGCTGAGCTGATCTGTGTGCAGAACTGGGCTAGATAACAATCTCAGTGAGTTGTAAGGTTCATTTGCTGCCCGTAAAGGGCTCTGAAATCCTTTGTCCATCTAAGGCTTAAGCTCTCTGAATTGTCCCTATGAATTAGGAAACCCATTAACACAAAACCACTTGCGATGGAGACGGCAGCAGTGTCACCACAGGTTTGTGAGCCCTTGAGACAATTCCCAACTCCAGCAGCAAAACCAGTCACATCCTGTGGCAGCTTCTGTTTTGATCTTTGATGGTACTTTGTCCATGCTCTCCCCAAGTGTGAAGGTGTTTTTAGAGGGGACAACAGCCCCTCCTTTCTCTGTCCCACTCTTATATAAATGGGGCTATCCATGCCGTGTTTCTTTTATTGGGTCCATTTGGCATCTTCTACAGATCACAAAATTGTTTGCTCATGAACAATAAAATAAAAAGCAATAAGAAACTCCTTTATGCTACATTTTCCTCCTACTTTCACCCATGCCCCCAGCTGAAGTGAACACTCTAGTGTATCACACTGCTAGAAAGTTGAATTTCTTCTTGTTGTAATTTTAGAATACTATTCATGGCTTATTGCCCCTTTACCCAGGAGCTGGCACCATGTGCTTATAAATCCATGACCTTGGAAAACATTTCTGTGAGGATTAAACTTCCTTGTGGGGCTGCTGCTCCCTGTGTTAATTTCAAGTCTCTATACACATAGTGCATAGAATGACTACATGGGAACTTGCACTAGAGGTAGCCAAACACCGTGCAGCACTAAAATGATGGAGCATCTTCTAATGTGGAGATAATCCACCCACCCTCCTTCAAATGGCTCTCTTTAGCTAGAGCTGCTGTGGTTCTGCTGTGCTGACACACACTCATGGTATTTTAAGCAAAGATTCCAGTTGCTGCGGTGCTGCTTATGGAGAAGCAGCATGAACTCTAGCTGGTTTAGAGAGATGGTAAAACGCTGATTTTACTTACAAATAATTTATGATTCTTTTTTTCTGGTAAAAGCTGGCAAGCTTTTCTGGCAAGCATCAAACCATCTGGTTCTGAGTTCATGCCTTATGTTTACATCTGCTGGTTGTGTGGCATTCTTGGCCTGCTGCCTTCAGACCTCTGTTCTGCACTCTGGATCATCACTGCCACCTATGGTGAAGAAGCAAGTGCTGTGTACAGAAGTAGTAATCCAAGTTTGAGAGGCAGCACTTCTCCGTATGCTTCTAGCAAGGATGAAACCAAAATTGCAGGAGCCAATTATTTTGACAGTACAAGAAATCAGTCCAGACAAGGAAAGGTTGTGTTAAGAGGCTCTGGTACAAATTGTTCCAAAAAAACCAGCCTGTGTTCCAGGGGCTTTGAACCCCAAAACTGAGGGGGCTGGAAGTGACAGACAAGGGGGAAAGGAAGATTGCATGACCAAAGAGCTGGTGGCTGACAATAAGGATCTATCTGCTGCTGTTTCACCAACATTCATTGTCTCTAACAGTGAGTCTTTTACGAAATGTGATACTTAATTGTGGGGTGACTTGCAGGGGTATTTCTTTGGGCTCAAAAAGTAGACTGGATGGAATTTTACCCAAAAAATCCTCACTTTCTCTATTTCTCTCCCCCTTTGTCTCACTATTTAAGCCTTTTTTATATTTTCACATAAAACGTTTACGAGACTTCTTCCTGAGGTATAATTGGAAAATGTAAGTAGCTTAGGACTATAAGAATACCCAGGAACCTTCTCCCAGCAGACAGGAGCAAATCCTAAATAAAACTGCTGAGTTTGTGTTAATCATTCTTGCTGCCAAGTGGGGCCCAGCCATCCCTGGGTGAGCGTGAAGGTCCCCAGGGCAAAGTGAGTGTCCCCAGCCAGTGCCCATGGAGAGGCAGGTTGTTGGAGAAGACTGGACAACTGGATTTGTTCTCCTACAGCCACGGAGGTGTGTGTGCCTGACTCTGGGCACAGCTCCACACCAGAAGGGGTGTCCCATTTGCTGCTGGAGATGCAAAAGAGGGAAGTATCCACATCCATTTGAACAGATCTATCACCTTGACTGCAGATACTGGGAGGCTGAGGCTACTGGGGTTTGTATTGCTACCTGTACAGAAGCATCCTCTCCAAGCACCCAGGGGGCAGTGGTACCAGCACAAAAACTTCCTGCAAAGAAGACAAGAAGGGATGATTCGTCTGCTTTCCTCCCAGAGGAGACAAACTTAACCCAGGCTTGTCAGCAATGAGGTATTGAATTGCTGGAAATATATGAGTCAAATAGTGGACTTGACTGAAGAATTGGATTCCTCTTAACATTCAATTTTCAAAGAAAGAAAAAGTCTGCAAGAAACTGAATCGACCAGGGCCAAATATTTGCTTAATTTTCTCCGCAGCACCTTTCCTGTAATGTAACTATCAGAGATTGCTTATTTTACAAGTTATGGGAAATTCCCTTTAAAAGCATTTCTGAAAAGCAACAGAATATTTCATGACAATGATAAAGGCAACACTATGTCTCTGTAGAGAGGCAGGCACAGTGGGAGACAATCCCAGAAACAATTTTTTCTCCCATGGCTTGACCATGGCTAGAAGGCATGCACAATGTAGTTCCAATAGAAATATGACAGCAGCTGGTACTTCCACAGGAGACAAAGTTGTGATGGATTCATCCTTGCTCCAGCTCCTGCTGACTCACATGTCCCTTCTGTCTTTCTCACTGGGGCTTGAGTCAGTCCAAAAAACAAGGGGTATTTCATTATGGAGGCTTGCCTGGAAACCATGTGGAGAGTTGAACTGAAATTATGGCGATCTCAGGCATCAAATTTGTGCTGCTGGGAGCTGTTTATTGACATTTAAATCATAGTTCAGCAGGACTTTGTTATAACCTTACTGTCAGAGAAAATGGTTTGTTAATGGAAGAAGCCTATGGAGTTCATGACTGTGATTTTATCACAGAAACAGGCTATATATTTTAGCTGCTTTTTTTGTAGCTGCAGATGTTGTATGTCTCCTTTTTCTTCTCTATTCTGTTCTTGTTTTTATTGTTTAATATTATTAAAATAACTCCCATGACACACTATTCTGGTTTAATTTCAAGTGAAATTTGGCAACTTCTACCAGTGAGATAAGGTCTAATTGCTCTTGGCATTTTAAAAAGAAATGAAAATGACAAAGATATTAAACTGACAAATTACAACAGCTCACATAACACTTTATACAATGTTTTTTTTTCCACGCATTTTTAATACCCAGAATAGTCAGCCTTAATACTACCATATTTACAATAAATCATTATTCTAATGGAGACATTTTGCTTTGTCAGGCAATACACAATCAGCAGTTTTCAATAAAGAATCTGAAAACTGTTCAACATTAATTCTGTGACACAAACTCATAAAAGCCAGACAATTTATAAATGGGGCCAATATGCTGCCCTTAAATTGGGATATTAAGGAATAATTAGAGCACAGTAAGGGCAGGTTGCCAAACGTAACTTTAAAATCCCCCAGTTTGTGTCACTTAGCACAGTGATTGTGATGTATTATGTGTGCCTTCTGTAAGGCACAAACATGCATTTCCTACAAAACAGCCACGAGAGGTTGAAGTAGCTGTTTACTTTGGCATGAGTGGCTTCAAGAGGCATAAAGCACCACAGAATTTAGGAACAACGATGGCTTTGGGGTTAGAAAAGGAAATGGGAAGCCATGGTAGAGTTTGCTTTTCTCAGTGTTTCTGCAAAACTTGGCAATGGGGGGTTTTGTTTGTTTGCTCTCTCCTTTGGTATCCTGCAGATGCCAAGTCTGCTCTGGGTGACAGGAGGTCCTTGAGGCAGCTCTGAGCACGTTGGTGTGGTGTGGTGCCTTTTGCCCAGCAGACATTAACCTGAGCCTAAACAGCACAGCCACATCAGCCCTGGGGGCTGGACCCCGACTGGTGATCCAGCTGGGGTGAGGTAGGATGCAGGGTCTTACACCTGCACAGCATCCCGCTCAGGACACAGCTGTTCTAGTTCTAGTTCTAGTTCTAGTGGAGGATCTTTCACCACTGTGCTGTTAACTGATGCAGACAGTCCTCAGAGCCTACCCCTGCCCATGGTTTTGGAGGTGCCATCCACCCTGATGAATTACCTGTCTTATTTAGAAGCTGGGGAAGGTTACACTGTGACATGTGAGAGTATCTTGGCAGTTCCTGAAGTTAGATAGTCTAGGTAGTGGGGGAAAAAATGCTTTTTTTTAACCTACAAGTGGGGCGTTCTAGGGCAAAAGTAAATGTGATGAAGTCTTGAGCAAGACTTTGAGGTCCCTGAAGATGAACAATTTACTTTGCAAAATCTAAGGGTGATGAGCAGCACATTATGTTATTATATTGTCCCCAAAATAATGTGATATCTATCAATGTTCCTTGTTTTAGCTGTGGGTGTTGTCACCCCAAGACAATTCTTTAACTCGAATACTAGAGGAGATGCAGTAGTTCTACACAAAGCTCTCCATTTTCACACAAAGAAGAGCAGAGAGGTATAAAACTGTCAAAGTAGAGGCACTGCTCAGCACCATTGGAGTCCTATTTCGAGCTGCTGGAGGAGAAAGAGTAGAGCCAGCGCTATTTCCCAGGATGTTACCTTCTCCCAGGGAGGAATAAGAAGGATGATTGTGGGGTCCCCTTCCTCTCTCAGGCGGTGGCCTGCCTGCTGCTTTGCCCTGCACTGCAGGTGAAGAAGCCAGTGATATGTCACTTAAGCCAAGGGGACAGTTTGTGCAGCTGTGGTTTAAGAACACTTCTGAGGGTAGTGTTTCTCCACTGCACTAGTAATGCTGTGTGTGCATCAGGGAAGCCTTGAAGTCTGCTTCTCCCTATGGTCCCTTTGCCTGTTGTGACAGAAATGTTGTTAGCTGCTTTTTGGAATGGCTTGCAAATTTGGGGACATACTGGCACCAAGTTCCCTCATCACTGCTTGCAACCCCAGCTAGACTTCTGTGGGGATTTTTTAGAGCAAAATTTTAAATTCTGAAGGCAAATTCAGCTTTTTTCCCCCGGTAGAGCAGATGGCTCCCGAGTGTTAGAGTTTGTGTGCATCTTTCAGGTGCAGATAGGATGTGCATCCATTTCAAAGGAGCACTCTCAGGGTCAGCAAGGTGAAGACAGGAGTCAAAATCCTTCCCAGATCAGCATTTAACCACACTTTAGTGTCATTATTGCCTCTTGCCATGATCTCCTTTCCTCTGCTCTGCCTTTAAGCTTTTCCCCCAGGGCAATAAGTGCAACCTCATGCATTTGATCAGACTGCTAATGGAGAAGGGGGTTGCCACCATGACAGCTGCTAACTGCTTGCCTTAAAAAGCACCACAAATAAACTTCTCAGGGTGGATGGAGTTGTGTGACCTCAGGCTTTCCTTTTCTCTGCTTCTGGCACACCACACTAGTCTTTTACACCCTTGCCTTTTACAGCTTCTCAGGAAAGCACCCAAGTGTCCACAGGATGCATAAGTGGTGCTTCCCACAGCAAAGAACCTATTACCTGCTACTGTGTTGGATTGATCCCCATAGCTACTGTGGTCCCCCTTCACTTTCACATTCTCATGCTGATCTGCATGCTCTGTGTGAATCTGCATGATTAAGGTTTTTATTTTTTTAAAATTTTTAATTTTTCCCCCCTTCTCCCCATTTTCACAGTCACAGTGTATTATGGGCAGAATGAAAAAGGAAAAAAAAAAAAGCATTTTGACGATATTAGTAGCTTGGCAACCATAAAGCTTTCCCATGGCTTTGCAGAGGAATTTGGAGTGGTTACGTTCTGTACTTCCCTTTATCTTGCTCTGCACTGTGCACCAGAGCTCCAGTTCTGCAGCTGATGCCATGAAAGTAGGTTGCTGTGCTGAAATCCAGGGTTTTTCTGAGCCTTCTGAGTCAGTTCAATGTATGCACTGCTGATTTAGATCGCTGCCAACAAGGATCACCCATTGGCTGTCTCATACTATTTGGAAGGGGGAGTAGGGGAGATATTAGCTGGGTTTCTAGGAACAGAAACAAAATTATATGACAACACTCACTTGTATCAAACTGGGCTTCTTCTCAGCTAAGGGAAAAAGCAAAGAAAATTTTCACCTGCTCCGTGATTTGCCTGCTTGCCGACTCCCTGGTCACATGGGCTCGACCCAAATGTGAGAAATTAGAGATCCTTTACACAGGTATGAAAGGACTTCCCATAGCTGAGAAGTGGCCCCTAACCTATTTCAGCTTTTGCTCTGTCAAAGGTGACTAGTCCAAGACATTTACCATTCTTAAGCATATGAACATTTCCACTTTGCTCCCAATATTTTCCTCCTATTTCATGACACTAAATCAAATTCCATTATGTGCTCATTTATAGAACAAGCTGTGTTCTCATGATATTTATGGATGGCTGCATCACGTGCTTTTTGCAGGTCAAGAGACATTGCAAACACAAAGGAAAAAGATGATTCCCAAGCACACAATCTCCTCAGCACGTGCAGGACTGACTCGCACGGGTGAAGGCACTGCCTGGACCCTGTGGGGAGTTTGCAGTGCTCAGAGACTCTCAGAGATGGAGTGCTGGGCTAGGTGCATCTTTCCTGTGTGTACAGGAGGGGAGCGAGTATGGTGGGGAGGCAGGGAGCTCCCAGCCTGCTGCAATATGTGCCAGTCTATAGCAGTGGTGAGAAGGGACAGTACTGCAAAAGAGCTGCAAACAGTCGGCCACGCCAAGGCACAGAGCTGACATTTACTTTGTAGCCCAGAGATGGAGCTGGCACAGCTTCCTGGCCTTGTGTTTGTGGTCGGGGAAGCCAGTGAGCTGCCCTGACTCAGGAACATTCTGAAATTACCAGGTAAGGTTCACAATGTATCCCCTTGGTCTCCCTTGTGAGAGAACTGCATGCTCTTGGTGAAATGATTATTAATTTGCCTTGCAACAATTTTTAAAGAGAGCAAATGAGGTAGACTCATAAGCATTAGCTAGTGAGTTTGACATCAGTCCCAGGCAGAAATGTGAAACAGATGATACAGAGACTGAGCCCGAAAGAATTAAGAGATTGAATACAAATAATTTCAATTAACATGGGTTGGAGGAAAAACAGGTTTGAGGGAAGTATTTCATACATCTGTCTTGCTGCTTGAGAACATGCTTGGCTTGGTTCTGATTTGTAGAACCTAAAAAGATGCAAAACCTATACACTCTGTATCAAATGAGTTCTTCTGTGCCCAAATGCCAGGTCTCAAAATCCAAGGGCATTTTGGGAATTGTTTTCACTCATCGGGTGTGATTCAGGAAGTATCCAGCAAGATCTGGTCCTTTGCTCCAGCTGTATGGTGCTACTGGCACTGACTAGCAAGAAAATACAAAATTATATTTAGGTAAGAAACTAATGCATTCAGTATGGACAAAGAAAAGGCCATATAAGCAGGGACAAGACTAATTAGATCATAGTTCCACATTGGGAGGCTCAGTGTTGAGAGGCAGCAATTTGCAAAAATACTTGCATAATTGCATTATGCTGGAGGCACATGTGCAGCTGACCAGTTCTGTCTCAGAGAGCTGAGACACTCCCACATGTATTTGCAACATTGAAAGGTGCTGCCTTGCTCTAGTTGGAGGGTGGAGTGACTGCTTCTGGGATACAAAATAATCTTTGGTGTCCCATGTCTTCCTTGAAGCACAAAAATCTGAGGAGGGATCAGGAAGCCTTGCAACAATGCAATCTGAGCTACTGTGAAATGTTTTTAATTCTGAATCTCCTTTGCACCTAGCCCTAAAATCCCTTGGCAGCTTTCTAACTGCAATGATCCTACACATTGTTCCATGACTTCTTACTGGACAATACTAATTTTGACCTCTTATGTTCCCATTTTTGAATAAATATCACAAAGATCTCTCTGTAGAGGTATATTGTTGGCAACAGCAATCTTTATCTACTTTACCATGTCTGTATGTATCTATATAAGATTAAAATAGTGGTCATTGGTGAGGCTGAATCTATTTCAAATTTGAAAAAGGAAGGTGACTAGCAAGTAGCACAAGTGAAAAACAATACCGCACAACTTACATCAGACAGACTGCTAAGAAGGCTGGAAATGAGGGGTCCCAGGTGATAAAATACCTCCAGCAGGATGCTTCCTAATCAACACTCAGGATTTCTCCTTCCTTTAAGAAAGGCTTTGTTTCCAGTGGATCTCGCTGCCTCTGCCCTAATTGCCCCCTGTCG
Source organism: Haemorhous mexicanus (assembly GCF_027477595.1). Classification (NCBI taxonomy): domain Eukaryota; kingdom Metazoa; phylum Chordata; class Aves; order Passeriformes; family Fringillidae; genus Haemorhous; species Haemorhous mexicanus. The sequence goes on from NC_082343.1 coordinate 55,100,788, forward strand.
GACCCAACAGAATGGCATCGCTGGCACACACGAGCCTTGGCTATCCTGCCTTCTCAGCACCAGGAAGCCTTGCTGAAATGATCCCCACTGCACTGCTTTCAGGGCACAGGTAGTTAAATGAAAGAAGTTTAATTCTTTCTCATCACCCCAGAGCCAGCAGCAGCCAGAGATCCTGTACAAAGCATTCCCCCATGTTCCTTTCAGGCGGTAACTGCTGGCGAGAGGGATGGGTGAGGGTAAGCCAGAACCCATGAAGTCCAGTCCTTTATACCCACTCACACCAAGGGAGGGGCAGATCCTGGCATTATCCCAGCAGCTCTGAAATCAGACACTCTCCTTGCTTCTCGGTGTTGCTGTCAGCCTGGCAAGGCAGCTGGAACTCTTACACAGCTGCAGAGAAACCATGGTTAAACACTGCCTGGGTGTTACAACTAGCAGGAAGGTTTCACTGGCTAAACCTGACTTCTAGGTTACTGGTGCTGCTCTTCAAACTGCAAGGCAACGCTTTCCAGCCAATACCATTGCTTTCTGCAGGTGCTGTGGCTTTCTCCTGTGTACTCCAGAGAGATTTTTTTTTCTTAATTTTTTTTTTAATCAAGTCATTTAAATCCTGTTTGTGATGTCATTCTTTGTGAGGCAGCTAAGAATCCTACACCACAGGGCACCCCTGCCAGAAGAGGCCTCCTGGGACAAAAGAGCTGGAAGCAGCAGAGTGGGTTGTGGTGAGGGTGAGCGCTGTGGTTGGAGCACACAGGCAGTCTCTGCAAACTGCACAGTGCCTAAAATAACAAGCAGTTCATTTTGCCTTAAATAGCCTGTGTATATGATAATACAGCCTGCTGATGAGGGCACTCATCTGTCCTTCTCTACACCTCCTTAAAATGCAGAAGTTTTGTTGTCATTATTGTTGTTTTGCTGGGTTTCTTTTTGTTTTGGGTTTTTTTTTTTTTTTTTTGCTGTTTTGTTGGGTTTTTTTGGTGTTTTTTTTTTTTTTGGAAGAAGAACTAGAAACAAGAGCCTAGCCCTATGCCACTATGATAACAGTACTTTATTCTCCATGCAGAAACACAACCAGTATTTCCCCCTAAAGCCAGCTGGTAGGATAAAAGTCCTGAAATACTGGTACTATACCAGCAAAAAGATCAGGTTGTTTCTGTCACTGGAAAGTCAGAGAAGCAGGAATTAATCCCTTCAAGCAGAAAACAATATTGAGTTAAGAACCACCCCCTAAACTGTTCTGTGTCCTGCCCAAGCTATTGCATGGATGAACAGAAAGGGTCTTTCCATCTAAATGCTGGCGTTGAGTGGGATTTAGGCTGGAAATAGAGTCCCTGTAACACAGATGATAGACAGCCTCACTACCCAGCACTGTGATATCTAAGTTCATCTCTTGGAAATGGGGACCCTCGGAGAGAGAAAAAGCTTTTTCCCCAAACATGCCTTCTTTGGGCAGCCCCATGTCACTTGAAAAGGCTCCTCAACAAGCAGAGTCTTCAGGACTCTCCAGGGCTCTTCAACTTTTCTCCACCAGTGTGAGTGCTAGCAGGGCACTGCTGTGGTGGTACTCCCAGGAGGATGTTTAGCTGCCAAGGAGGAAAGTTCCAGTGTACAGGTCATTCTGGGGCCTCTGTGGCTGGGCAGCAGTGAAGGAGGGTGTTGAGGACTGTGGAAATGAGAGTTTGTGGATCCAAGGAAATTTCAGTTGAAGGAAATAATTTTTCACAAAGCTATACCTATGTTATGCCTGTTGCAGATCTGTTTGCTGGGTACTGTGGGGTACTGAAATATTGCAGTGAGGAGGAGCCAGAGGTTTGCTTTATGCCATAGCTTGTCACCTCTCACTGAGCACACTGGTCCAGCTACTCCGTGTTTTCAGGATAAATGTGCGCTTGCTGTACCTTCTCCCCTGGGATGCAGGAGACTGACTGTGATGGAGATGGCCACCACACACAACATGGGCATTCTCCATAGCAAAGGGGATGGGAGTCAAGGAGTCAGCTCTGGGTGCAGGCTTTCCTTGTAACCTTTTGCTTACATTCACAAACAATGCCCTATTGTGGTGTTTCCTGCAGATTATTCCAATAACCACTGAGCAGTGAAGCATGAGCATGTGTTCAGGTTTCTTACATTGAATTCTAATGTGATAAAACATGCCAGCTTTCTAAGGGTGGATAAAAATGCACAAAAAAGAGAATTGGATAAAATGGAGCACATGGAACTTTGCTGTAACTCTTGAAACTTGGAAGCTTCCTGGAAGAAATGGATTTTATACCTAAGGACACACAATGTTTGCTTTCTTTTCTGCTATTTTATAACTTGTCAGTTATTTTGATACATCTCTTCTCTGAAAATGAATAGCCTGGTGTAGGGAGTAGAGCTTTCATAAAGGCTTGATTGCAATTATAATGGGGGGAAAGTGTTTTTGTGTGTGTGAAAAATACATGGCCTGGGCCTTGCATGGTATTTGAGGCTACAAATGCTGATTGAGTGCCTTGCCAGGGAAAAACAAGACGTCCCAGAGCTCCCACGTGGCTGCTGCATTGCACATGTGCTTGAGCATTGTAGTATATTAGGTATAAAACTTATTGTCAGTGAAAATCATTGTAGGGACCTGAGTGGAGCAGCACCAAAGAGGAGCGGAATGGTGACTGTGTTTGGCATTCCAGCACCAGGCTGTTGGCAGCAGGCTCCTGACATGTGCACGGAAATGTTCTGTCCATGGAGAAGGTCACCCTCCCTCACATTCTGGGCTGTCTTTTGTCCTTTAGGCTGACTCAGCTTCTAGCAAGCAATAACCTGAGAGCAACGCAATGTTATGTTGTTTGGAACAATTTGCAGTCAGACAAATTATGTTCAGTGTAAAAATTAACACACAAGCCTAAAAAAACTTCAGAAAATGTTTGGATTTTTCTTACTAAGGTGTTATGGTCCATCAGTTAACCAATGTTGCTAGACAGCTTATACAAACAAAAAAAGCCTTGCATGAATTGTGGATCCAGTTGTCTCATACTACTTAATTTGATGGGCCAAATTATTTGTAAAACACGTAATATTTATCATATCATAGGGAAATGACAGGTTTGAATAGGTTACTAGCGCCATACTAGTTTAATAACACTACTAGTTTTATTAAAGTGTTTAATTTACTAGTTTATTAAATAAATACCTTAAAATGCAGATTTTTTTTTTTTCTATTAGACTGGTAAATACACATCTTTAATATTTCTTCCTTTCTATACTTCTTACAGTTCATAAATTTGAACTGCAGAAAGAGGACTCCTATTCAGATTTCTAAAAATTTTTTAGGACTAATGGGATGGTTTAACACAAATGTCTATGCACTGAGAAGGTTTTCAGTGATGCTGGCTACACAGGAAAATTTGGGTTTTTTTACTTTGAGAGCACGTGCAACTGACTTGCATCTGTTTCACATATCTATACATGGATACATGCATAATTGCAAATACATTTACTTAATGAATTATTTTACTTGAACACAACCTGCCTTGTGAGGCCAGGAGTTAGTACTGAGTGCTGAACAAGGGTTAAGTCTCCGTACCTTTAAAAAAAATGACTTTTATTAGCTTGAGCTGCAAGGATCTGACCCCTGACAATGCAATGTTATTTTAACCACACTTTTTGTGAACTGAATGGATGTCTGCCTGGATCCCCAGACTGGGACACTGAGCTTTTGTGAAATTCAGCTGCACAAAATGAAGGTGGCCCTATTTTGTCCCTTAACCAAAAGGTGGCCCTATTTTGTCCCTTAACCAAAAGGTGATCTCTCTTAAGGGCTACTCTAGAAAGGAAGAATTTTTTCTCTGTACACATTATTAAAAAACCTAAAAAGTGCTCTTTGCTTTTCTCAAATGTTAATCTGCATACTGCACTCTGATTTATGTTCAACATGTCAGGATAATGGGGATGGAAAGCACAGGGCACCCTTCTTGGTCACATAAAAACATTGTAAAACATTCTGAAAGTTCTCAGTCTGTCTCCAGCAATGGACCATTAAATAAGAGGAATAAACACAGAAGGGACCATTGACCTGAGCTCTGCATAATTTACTTTATGACTGCCAGCTACATTCACAGATTTACAGGCACTGTGTTTTATCACCATGTGTGAGTCAAGGCTGTGGTTCACAATTACTGTGTAGTTCATGGGAAAACCCTAAAGACATCTTGTGTTGAATTTCAGTCATTTAGGTGAGTGGGATCTGTGCTTGAGAATGCTTTGGAGTGCCCTCGTCCTGCTCCATCCCCTATGTAGGTGAGACTCCATATAGAATCCTGCTTACTGATTTGGGGGAAACAACTATTTACTGTGCCACACAGCTAACATACAAGGAAATGTCTCAGGTATTCTGGAAAGGGTAACTGTTTAAAAAGAGAAGTGGACTGCTTGTGGGTGTCTTATGTAGGGTACCTTTTCTTTTATCCCCAGCGAGCACAGTTCTCCAAGTGACGATACAGAAAATAATGCCAAGCTGGATTTTGGGGGTCACACCTCACAACCAAAGGCATTTGTCTTCCATCCAGAGAGCCCAGTACAAGCTATCTTCAGTGCACATGGAGGCATTTCTGCATTTCTGCCTTGCACCCACAAGGTTTTAGAAGGAGTTTGGCATTGCCACCTGGTTCCCAGTGGTACCAGGGACCGTGGAAGGGGCCACAAGAGCTCCCCAAGTAGGTCCTGTTTTCAAAAATGTGTACTTTCTTCCTTTCACAAGGGGTCTTCTTGGGTTAATGTTTTCCACAGTTAAATACTTGCAGAAAGCACTGTGAAATTAAATCCTTTTTCTCCCAGTAGGTGACATACCAGTAAAGGTCTTATTACTGGCTCTCCCACACCAGCTTTGCAGTATTTATACTGGAATGTAATTCAGTGAGCCACAGTACCATGAAAACATCTGATGTACTATTTTTTTAAATGCATTTTCCTCACAGAGAAGCTGTCTTCCTGGGCATTTCTTCTGTCAGCCCAATTTAATTGAATTGTAGCTGAAAACAGTAATATTACATTTACATTAGCTTTAAAAGTTCTGCATTTTTGCCTCTGCAGCCCATCTGGCTCTAACGTTTCTGAATTTTAATGGATTTTCTTCATTTGAACTGACTAATTGTGCTGCATTAACAACGTGCTGTATTAAAAAGTAGTGAGAAAAAAAGTGTAATATTGATGTTTAGTCTTGGTAAAAGCATTTTTCCCAAGAACCGCTCCTGGCTTATTTGATAAAACTGTTTTAGTTTCCTTGTGTGTGGGTTTGCAACTGAACCAACCCGAAATAAATCAGGACAAAAAAGCCCCCCAGGAGTAGCGTGGTTAAAGCATGCTGGTTCCTCCGGCCACCAGCGAGTCAATGAATGACACATAAGGATTTAAATAGCGAAATGAGACTCACAGATCGACACTTGACTTACACAATCACTATGTAAAGCCCAAATGCCCCACATATAGGAGGGGCTGGAGGCAAAGCTCACAAGGCTTTCTGCCCCGTTGGAAGCAGCCCTCAGCAGGGAGGTGCTAGCAGGTTACCAGATCAGAATTCTGCTACAGCACACTGGCAAGGGTGCAAACCCCAGCCCTTTTTAGTCCTTCCTATGCACAGCCATGCACACTTGGTCATACAGAAGCTAAAAAGGGATGATCTGCTTCCCACCATCCAGGATGGCTTTAGAAACAAGTGGTGTGTGAAACCTACTGCAAAGGCGGCTGCCTCCAATTAGAAGAAGGAAAGTGGCTGATTCTGAAGGTTCAAAACAAAACCCCAAACAAGTGCCTGGGAGGGGAGAGAGGTGCAGGATGTGCATGTTAGCATGAAATTGGATCTGATGGTGTCCTTGAACCAGTCACACCTTTCTGACATTGCTGCTCAAAGTACAGGGCCCAGCCACCACGGCCAACGCCCACAGAACACATTCCTGTCCCAGAGGTGCTGTGAATCCCTGGCAGAGCAGCCCGGGAGCTCTGCCAGCCACACCTGCTTGCCTCTGGCTGCTCTTGGTGAACCCTGTGGATCCTTTTTAGGAAGAGCCTTGTGAGGAGCTGGGGCCAGACAGGCAGAGAAGAAAAAGCCCCAGACAGTGCTCTGCTAGTGCTGGTGTGCCTCTGCAGCCATCCAGACCATGACAGAGCCAGCAGGGAGGGGACATCACTTCCCTGTTAAACCTCTGGGGAATACAAGTGGAAAGGGGGATGCTCCACCAGCCCTACTCCTGGGAAAAATATCAATTAGTGTTTGTATTTCATGGAGAGGCAAGAACTGAGAGCAAAAGCCTCAAATCTGCAGGAAAGACACTTATCGGTGCAATTTTGCCAGACAGGTGGGAAGAATGATGAGCAGGACTCCATGATATCAGGAGGCTAATTAATTACTTAATTATACTGTATTATTCTATACTATGTTGCACTATATTACACTACATCTGAACTGAAACTGAACAAGAACTCGACTCAACAAAATCTCGTGACTTTCTCCTGACTGACCATCAGGACACAGCTTGCAGAGATTGGTCAAGAGAACAGAACACTCACACCAGAATCCAATTACCAAATCCCTTCAGGTAAACAATCTTCCATAGTGCCTTCCACTTCTGCACAAACACAGGAGCAGCAAATGAGATAAGAATGGTTCTGATCATTCTTTTCTCTGCTTCTCCAGGAAAAAACCTGAGAGAGGGAATTGTCTCTCTCTGTTCAGAGAATGTGAATCCAACAGACAGTCTGCACAAAAGCAGGAGATTCATTTTACACCTTTGTTTTGGACACTTGTAACCGGTTGTGGGCTTTGTTACAGATCAGCATAGACGTAGGCCAAGCAGCACAGCTGTAATCATGGTAGGTGCAAAAATAACCATGGAATAGGTTGGGCTGGAAAGGACCTCTGAAGGGTAATTTAGTCCAACACCCCTGCAATGAGCAGGGACATTTTCAGCTAGATCAGGTTGCTCAGAGCTCTGTCCAGCCTTAAATATTTCCAGGGATGGGGCATGTACCAGCTTTCCAGGCTACCTGTTCCAGTGTCTCACCACCCTTACAAAGAAGGATTTCTTCCCAACATGGAATCAAAACCCACTGCCTTTCAGATTCAAGCCATTCCCCCCTTGTCCCATCTCTGCATACTCTTGTGAAAAGAAGTCCCTCTCAGCTCTTTTGTAGGCCCCCTATAAAGTACTGGAAGGTGTTAGAAGGTGTCCCTGAACTTTCTCTTTTCCAGGCTGAATAATCCCAGCTTTCTCAGCCTGCATTCATAGGAGGGGGCTCCATTCCTGAAACCATCTACATGGCCCTCCTCTGGACTTGTTCTAACAGGTCCATGTCTTCCCTTTGCTGAGAGAGTCACAGTAACCCAGGTGGGGTCTCACCAGAGCAGACAAAGGGGATTTGCCATGATAAAAAACTGCCCAGGGCCAGGACAACTGCTTCACAGCATCTGAAAGAAGCAGACAAAAGATAGGAGAGAGAGTCTGCCAATGAGGAGTGCAGCTGAGCAGGATGCCCTCACGCCTTTCGTAGCACGCTCGCTCCTGCCATCACCCCAAATGAAACATGGAAATGGCACCTTGGGGATAATAACACTTCCCTAGAACCAGCAAGAGGTGCTCACATGCTATAATAATAGATGCTGTGGAAGTGCTGCAGATGGAAAGTGGATATTGGCTCAATATTTGCAAAACGGGAATAATAAGCCCAAAGCCTTCCAGAAGACTGGTGAATGTGGTGCAGGAAAGAATGTCCACCACCAGCTCCTTATTCTGCTGCTCTGCAGCCTCTGATGAATTAAGTGCACGGTGTCTTGCTGTGAAGAATAAGTGGAACAGACACAGGGAGATGTCTGACATATATTTTGAGGTGTATTTAATATTGTAGTGTTTCCGGATTCCACCAGCATGCTAGGGGTTTTGGCTTCAAACCAATGTTTGCATCAGTACCATGTGTCTCTGGAACAGCAGTGCTTACTTTAGAGCTGGCTATGAAAATAGTTTCCACTATAACCCCTTGTTTTCACATGCTTCTTTTATTTTATTTTGAAAATCCTCTTTTGAGTCAGAAATTTCCATCTGTATCTTTGCCAAAAGGTGAAGTTTTTCCCCCTTCTTTTTCTTCAGCTTGGAGGGAGAATCTTTCAGATGTTTTTGAGTCATGGGAGAGTGGAAAAAATGCATTTTCCCAGTAGGATAAAAAAAAATTTCCACATTTTTACAGTAGTAGAAACATACAGGGAAGGGAAACTGAAGGCTGAAACTTGCATTTTGGTCCAGATATTTCTGGAGTAAAAACCAGCTTCACAGGGAAGGACTTTGATTTGCCAAAGGCAGAGATGATTCTGATTTTTGGCAGTTAATCAGGCATGGGTCCAGGTTTGAAACTTTGCTGACGTTCAGGATATTGTTCAAGGCAGTGTCTTTACAGCTGGCCATTTAAAAAGAAAAGAGCCAGTCCCCAGTGGGCTTCTGTCCTTCAGAGCTAATTATAGTCCAGCAATACATTTGAATTCATTCTAAAATCTAATTGAATGGAGAGGAACTAGAAGAACACTGGTGCCAAACATTTTTGAAACTTTTTCTCAATTCTCACTCAAGTCAGCAAGAGCAAATGAATGCTGTTGAAATCATGGGCAGGCTGATGCAGTTCAAAAGGGCCAAAGTGCACAACAAGGTATGTACACACGACTGGCTTGAGCAAATGAGAAACTTCTCTCAGTACGCCTTGCCAAGTGTTTTGTTGGATGTTTTTTCACCTTCACATAGGCTAGGAAGCATCAGTGCAAAACTCTGCTGTGCTATGTGTAGTTACACTGAATCAGTTAAAAGAAATAATCAGCAGAAAAGAAAACTGGAAAGAGGCAGGGAAATGGAAAGGAAAGGGGCAGGCATCTAACCATCGTGCTGATGAGTGATCCTGCACCCTTGTTCTGCTTCCTATTACTGTTTTCTCCCATTAAGAATTGTAGTGGATACAAGACTAGTAAGTCCCCTCCATGTATTCCAGAAAATCCACAAGATCTGAACAACTGAGGATACTGTTGTGACCCTCAGTTTCATATTTTCTGGCTCTTTTGAAACTTTAACTACTCAGCCTGCACATTTCATTAAACCTTTTGCTTTCTATCATTTAAAACCTGCTCCAAGTGTACATACTTTTGGCACAGGCATCCAAAATGATGTGTTTATTTTGCTTCAGTGCCAAAAAGCAGTGATTCATTATGGAGCTTGGAAACACAGAGGAAAAGCCACAGCCAGCAACCACCACACGTGCCCTGAAGAGCAGAAAGCTGTGTTTTTCTAAGGAGAATGGTTAGTGCAGCTGAGTTGATATCATGGCTGCTTCTCTCTCTCAGCTGGACAGGCTGGAGAGCACAGGAATTCTCCTGGACAGCTGGGCTTTGCTGCAGCAGCAGCAGCCAGAGGCTGCTGTTAGACCCAGAGGGGAGAGAGAAAAAATGCAAAATGGCCAAGGGGAGTTGGTCCAGCTGGTAGGAGCCTTTCCTTGAATGATGAATTAGGGACCTCCAGTGCTGTGCTACTGCTATGGTGAACACAGTGAAATGTGCAACAGGCCTTGAGAGAAGAGGTGGAGGAGGAAAGGCGGTGACCTGGAGAAAGAATAGGCCTCCAGCTGCCTTTAGCTGCCCTACTTCCCTTTCTCAGCTGGGGACATGCCAGCTTGTATCAGTAAAGGGGCCTGTTCATTCTGTTTATTGTCGCTACTGATACAAACTTTAGGAGCAGCTAAACCTGTCTATTGAGGAACTCTACACTCCAACGTGTCATTGTTACGCCACTGTTTTCTTCCTCCCCAGTGGCTTGAACTAGGACAGGCAGGATGCTATTTATAATTTCTAATGTAGTCCTTTTTTGTCTTTCATCATAAATCTGGAACCCTGGACAAAATTGAAATCTGGTGACCAACACACTGTTGATTAGAAAATGTCTGATGGTTATTTTCTGCCTGGAAAGGAAATTCTGTCCTGTGCTGTCACAGTGCTGCCACACAACAGGAGGTGCTGGGATCCAGGAGCCAGAATGAGGCACAAAGGAAATTATCATGTATGAAGTACCTTAATACCAAGAGTTATTGCAATGAACAGTCCAAAACATGTAGAAGAGTTTTTGAAAATTCAAGGTTTAAAATTTAAACCAGGAATGTGGCATTTACATTATCAATATTAGGGTGTGAGCTTACAGACTTTGGGTAATATGCCATGTCACCTACTGGGGGGTTCTTCACCTGTTTCTCAGGAATATCTGATTTAGGCTTAGGGACATTGTGTGATCCAGTATTCCAGTTCCCCTTGATGCTTTAAACAAAGACAGAAGGCACCTTTTTCCAGCATCAAGTTTAGCCCTTCTTAAAAGAAGGAAAGAGTCTTATCCTGAAGAGCACACATTTCTTATAACATATTAATTTTCAGTAAATTCAAATTTAAAAACTCCAACACTTGTGTCACATGGGTCTGATTAATCTCTAATTTTTTCACTTTCATAATATTGCACAAGTAGTTCTCCAAAATCTGCATGACAACATTTCCACTACTTACATCAGAAGTCTTTAGGCAGCTGATAATTTTTAAAACAATGGATGTGAACATAATAGTACTCCAAACAATTGGTGAAGTACTCTGTGTCTGTGAGAAAATGAAGGTTCCTGCATAGGCCAGGCTTAATGAAGTGGAGCGAGGGAACTGACTCCAGATCATCACAAGCAAAGTAAACAAACATTAGCAACAAGTGTGGGATGGAGGGAAAGGTCTCAGAGGGATTCCAAGTTTTAGAATTTGCCTTTAAAGAACATTAGGGAAAGAAAACGCCTTTGAAAGATATTGTGGAACAGAACTGGCTGGGGATGAAGCATGTAGAAATGGAAATGTAGGAAGAAAGCACAGTGGGGGTGTAGGGCAGTTTCTGAAGCTGAGGAATATGCACAGGAGAGGAGAAGATCTGCTCTTCAAGACTCACTAAATATTTGTGTTGGGACCATTTTCTTTCTGTTTTCTGCCTTTCAACCACACACAGTATGTAAATTACTTTAAAAGTCCAGTGTGTACAGTACCAGAGAAACCACAATCTGTTATTAAAATGACAATGGAGATTTTTCAACATACTTCAAGTCTGGAAAAGTCATTCCTAGAAAAACTTGCTGAGCAGCTGCTTAATATGGAAAAGAGCAATGTAAAGTTAAAGGATACAACATAAGAAAGCCACAGATCAGATGCTAGAACCACACAAGCAGATCCATAAGCATTCATGACTAGCCATTTAAAACCATATTGATGTGTTTCTATGCAAGTTTCCTCCAGGCACAGGTAAAACCCCTGAGTCAGAGAGCACAAAGAGATGCCCACGGCTGAGGGCACCCAGCACACAGCCTGGGTGATAAATTATTGAACTCCTGTTGCCATGAATTGTTTACCTGCTTCCCTATGTTCAAAACTGGCTTGCAAACTGTTATGGTGAATAATTCAGAGTAGCAAACAGGTTTGCAAGTGCAGAACCTATTTGGAGATAATTTGTGAGCAGAAAGAAAACCCATCTGTGCCAAATCACCAGGAAAGGGTTTGCCCAGCTGTGCTCTTTTTCCTGCCTCTGATGACAAAGATCCAGTATGGATAAATAAGAACAGACATTGAAATAGGAGTTGGGATCATCTGAATACTAAACAAGTCTGACCCATCACCCAGTGCAATCTCAATATGAACAAGCAAATCTCATCCAAAAAAACTTCTGCTGTATGTTTTGATCAGAATGACCCATATATGCATATCAACTCCTGTGATCTAAAGTTCTGAACCCTTAGCTCCAAATTTAGAGACTGAACTACAGAAGCTCCTGTCAGTTCTGTGTAGTTGCCTTCCATTCTACTATGTAGACAGTATGCAATGGGGATTTTTGTGGGAGGAAGGCTGGTGATCACTCACAAAAACAACAGCCTCTCTTTTAAGGAAGATTTCAAGTTCTTTTTTTTTCCTTACACTTGGGCACTGAAAATGGTAGGTGACACAGGTGAAGGCACAGCATTGCTAAGCCATTAAAAGTAAAAAAAGGACACATAAAAATATTTTAAAATATTTTCAAATGAGAGAACATTCTGGGGTTATTGAAAAAGTCTCTGGTTATTACAAGGAAATGGCCTGCATGCCCAATGTGCTGCCTGTATAATCCATGAATGTGGCCTGTGACTTTGTTTGGATGGTGCCTGTTTAAGAACTGCATTCAGTTTCACAGAAAACAGAACTAGCTTTTTACTAAACCACAGCTGATATTTCAGTCTCAAGCAAAGAGACTGTGGAGGTACCCCCCCAGACTCTCCCCCAAATGACTGCAGGTTCTCTCCAGACAGGTACAAATTCAATGTCATTGTCACACACCTTACTGTGACCGTGGCTAAAAAAATGACCCAGCTTCTTGATTGTGTTTGCTCCATGCCATGACCTTTGCTTTGTTTGTCGAATGATTCAGCTCTGCAGCCTGCCAGAGACCATGCTGATCATCTTCCAGCAGTTCTGCACACTGGCAGAGTTGTGAGTGGGTGGAACACATAAGAAGCGACCTGTTTGGATCATTTCTGCTTTGGACTCAGTGCCATCCTCTTGGTTTTTCTTAATAAGCACCTGGAAAATAGTCTTTTCCTGCTACATTTGCCAGTCCTGCATTACAGATCCTGGGATTAAATGCGATAGACCCTCCTCATAGCTTCTGTTATATTTAGGGCCATAAATTAATCTTGGTAACTAAGAGAATAGTAATACAATTTCACCTTTCTAAAATGCCTCTTCACATGAGTCTACAGAACTGTAAAGACCAGGCAACAACATCCTACAAGTTGTAAGTCATCTATTGCCATCCATCATCCCAGTATAGTAAACACACTGAAATAGCCCTGTCTTTGATGTTTTATTGGGGGGAAGGAATTTACTCTTTCAGATGTGAGATAGATCATTGTGTGTGTAATCTCACTCTGACTTTGGAAAAATTTGGAAGTTTTACATCATCTTCCATGAAGAGACCTCGTACCAGCCATTTCAACAAGTGAGACATTCTAGTTTTACAAACACTTCTGAAATTTAGGAAGAAGCTAATTTTCTCCCTTTTAGTGGAATATTTCCCTTCTTGAGGGTCAGCAGAGTGTCTCTTTACGAGTACTCTCCACAGTACTCCACGCAGTAACTTTGGGCAAGAAGAGAAGAGTTCTGTGTGTGTAGCATGGAGCAATCAGACATTATTACTCACATTGGAATCTCAGATCTAACTGGGACATGGGTTCCAGGAGCCCCATTGATGCTCCTGTGTCAGAACAGTCTGGCATGGCTTACTGGCTCCTCTTGTACCCATCAGCTGAACTGCTGCTTCACCACCTGACGGAAGACACACATATTTTAGCATCTTTTTGCAGAATTTCCTTCAGTACAAGACTAGCCTTGGATAAAATGATCATGGAAATTTTAATCCTGAAATTCTTGCTTTAATCTTCCCCTGCCTGTTTTTGCTTTGCTTGCAATCGTGGATTTCCAGAGACCCCAGAAAACTAAAATACTGCAAAGTGCTTAGAAGTCCGTTTGTCTTATCCTCTTAGAGGTTTAGGTGCAAAGTGGAATATACAGCTTAAGATGTCGTAGGATCATCTACACCCTAAACAGCAAGTATACCAAATAAAAGTGCATTTTATCTACGTAATTGTAATCTTAAATCTCTGCTAGAATAATTTGTTATATCTGTAAACTTTCAACTGTTCTACATGTCAGCTATCAACATGGAAAGAAACCTAATGTACAGATGAAAACACCTCTATCATACTGCAGAATTAAAGTCTACAGACAACCATACATTAAATGTCTGTATTTTGTGGGATGCTCACAAGTGAATGTCAGTAGGACATTAGAATCCTTCTGTATGGAGGCAATTACATAAATATAGCCCTGCATATGAGAAACGTAATATATCTTTCAACAGCCCAGTTTCCCTTACCATTCATAGAAAAGAAAGTTGTCACCATCAGTTAACTTAGGAAGAAAAAAACCAGAAACAAACACAACTAAACCAAAAGAAATTGGCAACTACTTCAATTACATGAAGGATGTGGCAACTAAATTTCATTTATTTAGCTCACAAATTGACTTTGAGGACTTTACTACGTCACATGAACCATCGCAGACAGATGGTATACACTTTTACATTGTAAACTGGGCTTTTACGCAGGAGGGGAACACAATTTCCTTTGATAAAATTAATGAGATTCACCAGAGGCAGACAGGAAAACTTTTATGTTCCTGTTTACAAGTGACTCCAAAGAGGTAACTCGAGTTTCTCAAAACAAACCCTTTAAAAATAACTTTTCAAGGTAAGAAAAATGAACGTGCCAAATTGCATGCAAAAAAAATCCTGAGAAATTAATGACAGAAGTCATCTAATACAACAAGCTGCCCTTCTGGAAGCCTTTCCTTGGGTTGACAAAGGGACCATATGCCATCTACCTTGCTTTTGGCTCCCACTGCGCAATTCAGCCTGGTTCTCTGCATAAGCCCCACTCAGTTGTCTTCAACACTGTGCTTTGTATGGAACCTGGATTTGGGTATGTCAGACAAAGAGCCCTTCCTTCAGTGCTTCAACATCCAGGAGTGTTGCAATGCTGTTCTTTCCTTGCAAGGGCACTCTTGAGTTAAAATGCAGCATGTCTGTTTCCCAAGTTCATTGGTTTTTTCCACACCTTTTGTTGGAGACGGCTTTCTGTGATTTCCATCTTATCTTGCGGATCTCTTTCCAGCTCTCTCACATCACACAGCATCTTTTTAAAGGAGAGACAACAACACTGGATATGGGACAGCACTTTTTGTCTGATAAAAAGCACGAGGCAATGGGATTTCTACCTACCCTTTTCTACTTGCACAGCTGTATGTACATATCAATCCCTTTTCCACTAGCACTAGCTCACTAGGAGCTCATGTTGAATTTCTCCAAGCTCCTGTATGGAGTGACTGTCAAAGATACATTCCTTGGCCACGTAGGTTGTGTTGTTCCATCCTCCAAGTCTGACTTTTTTTTCATTTTGACCCTATTAAAATCTGTTTGAAAGACCTGAGTTTGTTAAATAATGCAGATAACTCTGTGACTGCCTTGTTCTCATAATCACTCTGTTAATATTTACTGTCTAAAATTGCTGCCAGTGGTGATTTATTTAGTCTTTTTTAAGCTGTTTGAAAAAATACTTCTCTAGATTCCTGATCAAAACTCTGAAGAGCCTCCCTGCAGCTCACCAACATCTTCATTAAATGCTAGTGCTGCTTGGACAGTTGATCTGCTTTTCATTTAGCTTTTCATCTGTTTGTGCTTTATTAATTTTGTGCTGTACTCACTTTTTTTCTCTTACTAAATCAAGTACGTGAAAGTCAGAAGTCTATTACACTCAAGCCTCTGGCAATTTAATGCATAATCATATAAAATGAGGAAATAAAAGAGCTGTTTACCAGGACCTATTTTCTATAAAAAACCAAGAAGACTAGCATTAGTTGTATTCTCCATGTATTAGCTGACAATCATAAGTCTTCTGCCTACCACACAGGCAGCAGCAATTTCTTGTGCTCCTTTTTGTGTCCTTGGTATGGGTCCCACACTAACAAACACACTTCTCCATCCTTGAAACACCACCACAGTGCTAACACGTGCAAAGATCAGCTAGCCAGACATCACTTCAACCCCTCTAGGACTTTCCTCTAGGATTTCCAGACCACTAGGAAATTGTAATTTCACCATGTCCTGCTAATAAATGTTCTTTAGGTGAACCTTCAGTGTCCTCTTGTGATATATATGCATCTCCCTGCTTATTTCTAGATGCTGCATAGTAATAGCTATTAGGTGCTCAAGTTTTTGGGGGCTTTTATTTTTTATTTCATTTTTGGCAACAGTTACTTGTTTGCACTAGCATTAAGCTTGTATCACTGCTTGGATGATGCTTATGCTTTAAGGAAGACAAATTAAGAATTTGTTCGTTTTGCCCTAGAGTTATATGGGCAATGTCCGTTTCCCCCCATCTTCATCAAAACTTCACCTTACTGATTCTGTCCCTTCTTGTCACCTGCTACGGCAGAGTGCTGTCTGGATACCGCTGTCTTTGACTATCTTTTTTCTTCCAAAACTAAAAGTAGTCCTGCCTCCGATTATGTACTTGTGTTAGTGGCGAGCGTCGGGCACTTTTCCAGAGCTCAGCCACAGTCAAACGAGCCTGGTCAGGATCCCATGCCCGGGCGCTCCTTTTCACTCGTGACAGCAGCGCAGCCTGAAAACTGCTCCCAACAGCAAAGCGCCTCAAGCGATGGGATCGCTCCCTGAGGCTGTTTCAAGTTTTCCCTGTACCTTCAGAGGGGATGAGCAGGGGTGGGAATAACTCCGTGTCTGGACTAAGGCTTTGGAGCAGGGCGGGGGTAGGCAGGGACCGGGACGCCAGCGGCGCGGGAAGCCCCGCCTGTAGCGCACCGTCCTTCCCAAACTGTGTGTAGCTAAAGGGGAAACTCCGTGTAGCTAAAGGGGGGTTTTCTGCCTTTGATTTTTTTTTTTTTTTAATTTTCAAATTTCTTAAAGACCTCTGCGATCCCGGCGCTGTTCCGCGCGGGGCCGTGGCGGGAGCGGCGCGCAGCCCCCGGGCCGGGCGGGGCCGGGGCGGTGCCGGGGCGGAGCGGGGCGGGGGCGAGGGGCCGGGGCCGCGGCGGTGGCCGGGCAGCTCGGCGGGATGACAGGCAGCAGCCGCCGGCCCGCAGCCGGAGCAGCCGCCCCCCGCCAGCCGGCGGGGAGCGCGGGCCCGGCCAGCACCGGGATGTGCCCTCGGGAGCAGCCGCGGCGGAGGCTGCGCGCCCCGCGGGCGGCGTGAGCGCCTCCCGGCCGAGCCATGGGCCAGACCTCGGTCTCCACGCTGCCCGAGCCGGCCGGCGGTGAGTACCGGAGGCAGCGGGGCGGGCGGGGGGCTCCCGCCGGGGGTCCGTGGTGGCGGCGCGGGAGCCGCGGTCTCCCCGGGCGGGCGGAGCGGTGCCCGCGGTCCCGGGGCCGCCGCCGCCGCTGCCCCGTTCCTTCGGAGCGCAGCGGAGCGGGAGGGGCGGCCGCTCCCGGCGCTGCACTGCCCGGCTCGGCAGCCCCGGGGGGTGAGAGGCTCCGCCGTGCCTCCCACCTTCCCCGGGGCTCGAGGCTCCTTCTTTTCCCGTTATTAAATAAATAAGTACGAAAGCTTCCCCTTCGTAGGGAAAGGGAAGGAGCTCTGGCACCTCGCCCAGGAGCGCGGCTAGTAACCCGCCCAGCTGGTTGCTTTTAGCTGCAGGACATTTTATGTGTAAGCAGACTGTTGAAAATAAATAAATAGCGTGTGAGTGGAACTGTTTCGGGTCCTTTTCCCCACCACCTCCATCACCCCACTCCCATCCCCCCAAGAAAGCAGTTTTGGCTGTTTGCAATTTTTTGAAGGTAGTATGCGCTTCTCGGGAATGTTGTTAAGATAACCCGGTGTGTTTTAGTTACTGAAGAGTGGGTCTCTTCCCACAATAATAGGATGTAGAATCTGAATTAACTTCAGCGAGATTTGAAGTTTCCTGCGAAATTCCTGCATGCCTGTTTTTCCTCAATGCCTGTTTCCTTTACATCCACAAAAAAAACCCCAAAAAACCAAACCAAACAAACAAAAAAAACCACTAAAAAAAAACCCAAACAAAAAAAAACCCCAACTAACAAAATCCTGTTGTGGACTTTAATGCTGAAGACTGAACTTTATCCTTAATTTGCTTATTGCTATTAATGTGGGAATGTTTTGTCAAATGGGAGACAGTGCAACAATCTTTCTCTTTTCCCCTTTTATTTTTCCTACATTGCTGTTTCAGAGGGTAGTTTCAGTACTAACACATAATTTTCAGACAAACTTGGTTATATTCCTAGTCATACCATCCCAGTCAAAACCTTGGATGCTTTTCTCACCTGTCAAACATTCCATGAAAGAAAAATTGGACCATTTCCAATAAATGTTGCCATCCTGTTGAAGGTTTCACCCAGCAGCCAGTGTGTTAGGATTGTTTCAAGGTAGTCATCGGAAAGCAGATGTAAGGAAACAGATGGACCGGTTAAAATTTTTTGTTAAACTTCCTGTACAAAAAAAGTGACCAAACTCTTGAGTGCAGAAGTCTATTGTGAGAGCATTTTGCCTTGGGGCGGGCCCTGTATCTTGACTAAGGATAACTGTGGTGCCTGTGTTTGCTTGGCTGGATGATAACGGACAATAATTGGGCTGAATTTCTAGCTTTACCTCAAAGAAAAAAAAAAAAATCACTGTTGAATGCTTTCCTGATTGAAAAAAATTTTTGATCAGGAGCAGTGAGAGACAGCTATCTGAAGATGTAAGTTTCGATGATGCTGCCTCAATATTGCCAAGTAAATTTTAGTTATCTTCATTTTAAGAGCACTGCAGTTTGTGATGAGACAGTGGCAGTGCCTCTGGGAGGTTTCTGGCAAAGTAATTCCACTGCCCTTTTATCGCTGTTGAAATTGTTGGGAGGGTATATCCTCAAGAAGAAACTGTAGGGGCAAGTGGGTTTCTGGGTGGCATGGATTCTTGGGGGTGCACTCGTTTGTTTTCTCTAGTCTGTTTCACTGAAATGATCTGGACACTTAATCCACTGTGAAGTTTGGGAGGCCCTATCCATCTGTGATCAGGGCAGGAGAATGACTTTCACTGGTTCCTGTTCCATGGGTTGCCCTTTAGGCAAGCAGGCCTAAAATCCTCGTTGATTTTGGCGTTCCAGGCAGCTCCAAGCCATTTAAGTCTTTGACAGCTGCTAGAGATTAGAGTTGAAGGAGATATCTGTCTTGCACACACAGGGGCTACAAATCTGTTTTAGTGCTACGGAATCAATAGTGCATTCAGATCCCCAGTGAGCCACACAAAAGCAGCTGTGAGGAGTTGCTTGCCTGTTGCTCCCTTTTCCTCCAGCCATGCCAGCCTGGAGGGCTCAGACCCTGCCCCAGGAGCCCTACTGTGCCCCTGCAGGGCTCAGAGGGGCGGTTGGCTCTGTGCAGGGGAGGGCACCACTAGAAAATCACCATGGGGCCTTTGGGTAGACTGGTCAAGTGAACAGGGTTTGATGTAGCAAACTAAAATAAAAGATTTATCCTGAAAGTCACAGAGTGACTTAGAAGAGATAAAATAAATACATAATTCAATACTCAGGATAGACCTCAGCCAGTGTCCTGAAGGGCTGGGTTTTTAAGATTTGCTTTAAGTTAAAGGTTTTACTCTCAGCAATGTAAATATATGTTGAAGCACTTAAACAGATCAAGATCCTAGTGTCACTTTCTCTTTGGGTTAAGGGCAGGACTGAGGCCTAATCATAAAATTCAAAGTCCTTCTCGACTGGGCAGGTGTAGACTCATACCAGATGGATTAGCATGCTGATAAAGAGAGGAAGAACTTTCAGATTTTCATACTCCATTGGAATTTTCTTTAGCCATCCTGTCGTGCTAGAGTTTGCCATCAGCTGCATGTGGGTGGGTGTTGAAGTGTTTTGGACAGGAGGATCTGGGCTTTAATCATCTCTCATAACTATGAGTGGTAGATGGGCAGCAAAGCAGGCCTTGGATTGCCTGGTTGGTGTCCATAGGCAGCTTTTGCTCCTTCTCCCAGATTACATCTTTCCAGTCATTTAGATTGTTTTTTTTTTAAAGTTTGTTTGTTATTTGCCATGGTTAGAAAATGTGAACAAACATCAATTGCAACAGGAGCTTGGGAAGACAGTATAGATAATGTGGATAACAAGGAGCACGTATCCTTGTTCATTTTCTTTCCTCTTCTCTGATTTTCCCACGCCTGGCAGGACTTGATTATCATGACCTCTCCCCATTTACTGGCTGGAGTTGAGTGCTTTTGGGGGTTATCAGCCATTGTGTGCAAAAGCTATCTCTTCTGCTTTCTGATCTAGAGCTTATCAAAGGGCAGCAGAGCTGTGCACTTTTTTCTGTTAGTTTTGGGGTTTTTTTTCCTTTTGGATTTCTTCTTTCATAGTTCAGTACAAGCCATAGCACAGAGAAACAAACAGTGGAGACATGATCAGCATATTGGGAAGGTAGCATTTTAAAGCAGAACTAGCTAGGTGGGAAAAGATTTTTGTTGTTTCTTGAGTAGCGATGCCTTTTCAATAATGACATTTCCAGTAAAAACAGACCTTGTTAGTGTTCCTAGGAATAGGTCAGGCAGCTCAGCCTGGAATGTGGAGCACAAGCAGAGGGTATGGGAAGGGGTAGGACAAGTTGCAAAGGGAAGGTCCCGGGAAACTCTTGCCCCACTGGTCAGGGTGCTCATTGGGGCCAGCAGAAGACGGGGGTCGGAACCCTGTGCTGACCTGCTGTGCCAAGGATGAGATCTGCAGGGCTGCTACTCCGGGCTGGGGGGAGTTCCCCTCCTCACATACATTTGCAGAAACAGAGCACAAACTGTCTGGCTTGCATTTCATCCTTTTACAGACACACTGGGGTGTTTTTTTTTTTTTCAAGGGCATGAAAATGTACTTCAACAGCACAGGAAAACCATTTCCCACCCAGCTCCCCCCATGAGATGAAAGCAGTCACTGGTAGGATCCTGTTGTTTGTTGACCTTGGCACTCGGTGAAATGATTCTCATAGGTCAGAAGTGAACATGTTTCTCAGACTGCTGCTTTTCATCTCTCTTGGCTTGATGGGATTTCCTGTTCATGGACGAGGAAACAGCAGCTTCACCTGTGTCTGTGCAGAGCAATTGTAATTGTGTTAGCTGGGTGAGCTTGTCATAATCCTGAAATGAAATGGAAAACCAATATTTGCTTCAGCACTTCTAGGTGCTGCTAAACAAACTAATTGGTTATCCATGGGGAAATTCCAAGACTTATCTAGTAGAAGTTGTTACTTCATTAATGCTCTGCATTAGTAGCTGCTTGTGAGCCTTACTGAGGGCACTGTTGTGGAGCAAGCCCTCCCGTTCCTGAGGAGCTGGACATGGAGTTGCTCAGCCATAGTCCTAAATTCTCATCCTGACTCAGTCCACTGTGTCTCTGAATGTGCAGAAAAGCCCTCAGAGTAATAATTCTTAAAGGGTTTAAAAAGGAAATTGTTTTTTCTCCTCTGGCTATTTTTTCCTTTGTAAAGTGGAAGAACTTTGAAACTCCTTGCACTTTACAGGAAGGCATTTCAAAGCACTTACAGGTGCAGTGAGCTACTCCCAACACACCTGTCAGCTGGTCATTTCAGGTTTTGCTGCACTTCAAAGAGTGGAAAGCAGAGCTATTGAGATTAAATGGGAAGTTCCATTTGATGTGAAGCCCTAAATGACTTGTCCACAGCCACAAAGGACATTCTTAACAGAGAGCCTCATCTTCCTTATTTTTTTCCTGAGATTTAAATTGGTTGGGGACTTTGAGGCTGAACTCTCATAAGACTACGTTGGGAATCCTATTCATTTCTCCCTGTTTTTTTTAAGCTTTTTTAAGTTATGCAAGAGTTTTAAGTACAATGTAAAGGTGTACTGTTTTCATTTGGTGCTAAATTTCTATCCAAAGCTATTCAGCTATTTTTGGGAAACTCTTCACCCTGCCAGTGTTGTCAGATGGGACTACAGTTGTGACAGCTTCAGAATTTGGGTTAATTAAGTATGTAATCTGCCTTTGACTTCAGGCTGATTGAGTAGATATTTTGGATGCCTGGTCAAAGGTATAAAAAGCCCACGTTTTTGGACAGAATGGGTAGCCATGAAGGTGCCTGCTACTAATGAGAACTGCAAGAGCTCTTTTTAAAAGTTGATGCTTGTGTTTCTTGTGCAATGGCAACTGCTGGAAGCGTAGGGTCTCATCACGCACCCAACACCATGATTCTGATTTGAGCTGTTGGTGAGGGTCTGAATGTGAGCATGTGGAATGAATCACTATTTATAGAGGAAAAAATTGCCCACCCTTTCAAGTGCAGCACGTTCATGGAATACGGAGTGTACGTGCTGCTCCGTGACCCGCCCAGGCAGAGCGGTGCCCCCGCGGCTCCTCGGCTGCTGCAATTCCTCCCTGCCGAGGAGGCTGCAACCTGAGCCTGCACCCTGAGGCTTGGCCTAGAACACGGGTCTCATAAGGACACGGGGCACCAGCCACACCACGGGGACCACGTGTGTGTGAAAACAGAGGTGTAGTGCTCAATAGGTTGGTGTCTCACCTCTTCTCCCTCCGAGGCTGCTTCAGGGATGACCAGAATTTCTCCTCGTTTAGCTGCCAGGGTACGTGACCTTTCATGTCAGGCATGCTGGCTGAGATATCCTCATGTGCTGATGTTTGGGAGCCACTAATCACCTGTTCGCAGCGTTAATCATCAACTTCCTCATCTGCCATGAGGAGAACAGGAGCTCCCGGGCAGGGGCAGAGCCTTTGCTGGCTGCCTGTGTTTGTGTGGGGGTTGTCTTCTCAGATGACCACCCCGATACTTCCCCCAGATGAAAAGCTCCTGGAAGATCTTGTTTCCTGCTGAGCCCCCTGTGCTAAGCCCCACCGACAACTGATCCCACGCCGCTGGATCCCAGCCACCCCTTGGATCAGTTGTCCTTCCTTCCTAGATCCTCCTCCTTGGCTTTCTTACTCCTGAGTAATTTCTCCTGAGTAATATGGCCTCATCCTTAGGTGGTGTTTTCTGTTACAGCTTTCAAAATGCTTTCCAGTCCTTTTTATTTAATTGCTTGGTTTAAATGGGAAAACTTATCAGAAGTAAGCAGGACAGCGCCTGAGATAGCCAGGAGGAAACCAAAGAGCTCTCAAATCCTCATCAGTGTATGCATCATATCAAATAGTCCAGCCTATTAAAACCAGAAAGGACTTACACATTTATGTCTTTCTTTGTATGTTTTTTCCTTGAAGTTGTCCTTTATTCTTTTTGGATGCTGATGTTTTTGAGGTTTAAAAAATGTAATGTTGCAGAAAAATACTTCTGAATTGATGCTGGTTTGAATTTGTTTTTCACTGAATTAATTGTTTTAAAACAAAATGGTGAGTGCTCTTAGTGCCTTGGGTCAATCACTGATGGATTTTTAAAAATACTTCAGCAAACAGCCTGCTGCCAGAACTTATTCCTACCTATTGTAATAAAATTGTAACAGTGGCTAGAAAAATATTTCTGATATGCAGAAATACCCCAACTAGCTGCCATTCAGTCCCATGTGGAGAAGTAACTTTGAGCTGTCCATACGTTGTCTTCTCTAGCTGGTGCAAGGCAGGCTCCTGATGCTGTTCTTTTCTGATATGAAAGGATTGACTTTTGAGTAGGGCCAGTTCTAGGCATAGGAAAAAAGAAAGGAGGCAGTTAGCTGGTGATGACAAAATTACTCTAGTAACAGGCAGTGGTAGCTCTGGTCTGTTTTGCCCCCAGCAGATCCCAGAGAGTGAGGCTGGTTGCTGGTGCCCCTTCTGAGCCAGGAGAAACTGACTACAAGCCATGGGCAGGGAAAGTAGGCAGATGATGAGCGTGCTTTTTGTTAATTTTTTCATGCCCCAAAGCCAAATCAAAGAGTGACACTGAGTAATTTGTATCCCCCCCCGTTCATGAACTCTACAAGCCCTGGACTGTCAAGTGTATTTTTGGGCAAATTAAAATTATGGTGGTGTCTGGAGAGGGCCATTTCCTGTAGTGTCTGATGAAATGGTTCAGTCGGAGCTAGGTAGGAAGATCACCATGGATATCCAGGTGATGCAGGGTATGAAGATGGACTGTTTTTTCTTCTCACTCTGACCAGCATCACATGGGTAACAGGGCTGGGGTGTCCTCTCTTCTGGGTTTGGAGGTTTTTTCCTGGATTTAAATATTATGATATGTGAATCAATTTAACCTTGCCTTTTTGTAGTCCACATAGAGGTTTGGACTAGCAATCAGCAGAGACCTTGAAATCACCTCTGTTAGTCTTATGACAGCTCATTATTGGGAAATTTGATTTAAGACTTGAATTTCTTGCAAGGCGTGATACAAGGTTGCTGCAAAGGAACGTGAATTTCTTCTGTCCCTGACTTGAAATAAAGTCTCTGCCCAGAGGGAAAGTTTTATTTACCTTTTTGTTCTCTCGCTGCTTTGTACAACTGTGATAATCAGTGTAAGTGGGAAAAAGCTAGGGAGAAATGAGGATCTATGGCTGCTCCATCATTCTGTGGAAATACAGGGTATGCTGTCAGGTTGCATGTCAGTAGAATGAGAATGACAGATCATCAGAGGGTTAATACCAAATCTGTGTCAATGATAGCTTTGTGAAAATCAAGTTTCATATGAAAAGATAGGAGCTGCCTTGCCTTTTTCTTCTCTGATTCCTGCATTGGTTTCATATGTATTAGAATGATGTTTTGCCTAGCAGAGTTAGGCTGTGATGCAGCTGTCCTAACATTTGGAACTGTAGGAGCAAAACCAGTTCTATTCCTAAAGATCAGCCTGCATCCCTCACCCCTGAGAATGTGCTTTTTTAAATTAGTGTTTTAAGATTTCTTCACTCTGACCATCTGCCCAAACTGCTAGCAAATCCTCATCAGGTAGATGCATCATAGTAATTTCAGTGTAATTTAATCCTTTTTGTATTTTTTGAATCTGAACATTTTAATGTGTTGCCCAGTAAAAGCCCAGAAATGGTGCAGAGGCCTTAGATACTGGTTGGGCTTTAGAGCCTGGGCTATTGCATGATCCATGCAGATCATGTAGTTTATGATCTAGAGATAATTTGCAAAAAGTACAGACAATCTCCACTATTTATTGATTTTAGCCAACTTAGTGATTTGCACAACTAGAATAACAATGATACATGATGAAACTTGATGTTTTCACTGCTATTGTAATTTACACTTTCTCCTTAAAACATTGCTGACAAGACTTAGAGACACACAGGGACTCTTTTTCAAGCTTAAGAGCATTTCTTTATTGCTGGAAGCTTCAGCTCAGAAAGTGAACTCTTGACTGGGGATTTGTCACCGCTGGTTTTATTTCTGGGGTTTGCAACACTGTTGATGCACACTTAAAGCTTGTTGTTTCACTTGACCCTTTCTGCTGAGGAGGAAAGACAGGGCTGGCTCTTTGTGCCCTCTGCCTGCATGGCCGTAGTGCAAGTGCAGGCAATAGCAGGAAAGCGATTTGGATCCCAATTTCTGTTTTGTAGTCAGATCAACAAAGTAAAATAGCATTTGTTGTGAGTGAAATTTGGTCTGAATGCCCAGGAAAACTCAGCCTGTCAGGGAAGAGGATGGCGTGTTGAAGAAACACTACTGCAATAGGAGGATGGAAGCCAGGACTTGGAAGGCTCCCTGCCCATGGCAGAGGGGTTTGAACTATATAATCTCTAAGGTCCCTTCCAGCCCCAAACATTCTGTGATTCCAAGAGCCAGGCTTTGCATTCAGCTCAGCCTGCTGCAGTCGGCTGCAGCAGTGATCTTCCCTCTCAAACCAAGGGCTGCGAAGCCAGCGCCGTGTGCCCGTGTCCGTGTCTGCCTCCTCAGCCAACTGCAGCCTCTGCTGGTGAGCCCCAGGGTAAATACTGTTGGGAGGGTGTCTGGAGAAATAGGAGCTCATGGAAGAGCCCCAGCTGCAGTTCCTGTAGGGAGTGAGATGCCCAGGACACATGTTCCTAGGCAGTGTTTGCCCCTGGGGACAAAGGCAAAACCTTTCCCTGTGGAAAGCCTCAGCATGGCTTGTACATCTTCACCTCCTGCTGCTGAGGAACTTTAGTGCTTGGGTACCACCCAAGTGAATTGCACTCAGCAGCAGCATCCTGAGTTAAAAACAGGGTGTGGTGTGGGTAGTAAGAGAGGGTCCAGTTTGTGACTCCTCTCCCAGTTACTCTCCTTGCTGATAACCCCTAGAGATCACCTTACCTGAAGCACTTATGTCATAACAAGCAACATAAAGTCACCCAGGCTGAAAGCTAATCTCTGTGGGCTTCTTTTCCCTCCCTTTTCCCCCCCTCAAGATCCTGGATGAATCAACAAAGAAATGACACTTCCATTGCATGCTTAGGAAAGAGATTTAGTGGGATACAATCAAGTAATTTGAGTCATGTTACAACTTAAAGTCTTCCTAAGCTGGTGGGAAATGATTCTTAGATGCTATCTGTCTTTATGAGGAGAAAAAATTCCAAATAGTTCATTGCCAAGAAATTAGATGTATTTAAATTATGCATTTATAATGTGTTATAATTTATTTCATTGTTAATAATTCAGAACTGGCTGTGCATTTCCTTCCCTGTAAATTCATTCAATGTGTCTGAAGATTACTGGTTTGTTTCTTGGAGTTTTATAGATTTATTGCATTTCTGAGGGGAAGGAAGTGTTGGTTTTGGCACAGATGCTAAGAATATTCTTGTTCAGCAAATGTGAAGCAGTGTTCTAGTGCACTGCAAATCTGGCCTACTTTTTGTGGATACAGAGAAGGGTGTAGTGGTTTTCCTGCCTTACACGTTTTACCACCATGCATGGTTCTCCTATTCTCATGAATTGTTCAAGCGATTGATAAAAAAAGGAGAATATTGGTATTAATAATTAGAGCTAAAAATCCCTACGAGGTTTAAAACAATCGCAGTAATTGCAGGGTAGCTCCTGTGCTTAAATTCCAAAGTTTTGGAAGGCTGACCTGACTCTTATGAGAGCACACTAGATTTGATTTCTTTGAAAAACAATGCTGTTGTTTATTCTTGCTTGAATAATGCTGCTTTTGACACACAGAAGTAGTGTATGGAAGAAATAAGTGAGACGTAAGAGAGACTGTGTCTGTGCAAGGGAATGAACAGTTAAGCAGACAACTAAGACTGGGGATAAAGCCAGTTTCTGGAGAGCTGGACAAAGACCAAGCAGAAATAGTATATACTTTAGTTGGAGGAGAAAGTAATAAGAGAGGAGCAAAACATGAGCCAGCAAAAAAAAAAAAAAGAGAGATATTAACTACAAAGCATTGCAGAAATTACCTGACTGTCACTCTGCTTTAAAAGCTTTTTGTTGGGCAGTATTGTCATGTAACTGTGTCATGTTACAGAGAGAACATGATTCTGAAAAGAAGAAGAAAGTTTGTGTTGGAAAAGCCTAGGGGAATTCTCAGAAGCCTGAAACTGAAAAAAAAAAAGTATCTTGGACACTTAGAGCAACACCTCTCTCTTAACTCCCCCCTGCACTTCTCCTCCATCTGATTTAATTTTCCCATTGCTACCGGAGGCAAGGGGGGGAGAAGAGGAGGAGAACATGTTTTAGCCAGGTCCAGCAAGATGAACAGGGTGTTTCTGAAACGTTTAATGCACCTGGAAACTCTGTAGCTTAGTTTGAAGTGCCTAGCAAAAAATGTGTTGAGGGAAAAAAAGCATTTAATGTCACTTTTGGATCTCAAGGATTATGTATTTTTAAAGAGAAAAAGAGGAAGAAGATTGTACCTTTCTAGCTGACACCCATGAATGATGAAAACCTTTGAGAATACAGGTTTAGGCCACTAGAAAGTATACAAAAGCTAAGCATTATTTTCAATACATTTTAAACCAGTAACAAAAGGTTGGGACTCTGCAGGTTTCTCTAGTTAGTAGGAGAAGCTGGACACAAAATTTGACGTCTGTCATTGCACATTGTCTCTGTTGCACAAACCAATTTTTATTTGGCAATGGCTGCAGTGGCTGCAGCTCAGCCCTGTGAAGGTTCAAGCCTTTCTCAGCTGCTTCAGTGCAAAATCAGCAAGATCTGATAGCATGTAAGAATAAAGGCCACAGAAAATCACCCTTGCATGATTTGGAGGGGTTCATGTCACCCAGATCTGAAATCTTTTGTCTTACTGTGTATTTTTCCTTATAATTCAGTCTTTGCACCTACATTTTGGTGCCTTTTTTTTTTAATTTATTTTTTAATGTATGAAGTGGTTGCAAAAGTTTTGAGACAAAAAATGTCCTTCTTGTGGGATAAAAAAACGAGGACTGTGTTTGAGGTTAGAGAGAAGGAAGGGAAACTGGGATAATGCTGAGGTGGTGTAAGAGATGACACTTCAAGGAGATGGGTAGTGAAGTAGGAAGTCTTTAATGAGGGCTTCCAGTAGCCCTCTTTAGTCTGGCAGCAGTTAGATGAGAAAGACAACCATTAGTTCATCTCGATGCATTTATTGTTGGTACCGTATTGATGGCTCTTCTTCTGACACATGGGCAGGAGCATTTTTCTTCTAACCCAGAAATTATGAGTGAAGTCTCACTGAGTGGTGCACATGTATGGAGTCACATATACTCACTGAATTTTTTTACCATCAGACTAGGATTGATGTTATATTTTGCTGTAAATGTCCATAGTACAATTTTCAAGAGAACTGACAATTTTTCAAAATATTTGTCGTGTCCATGAAAATAGAGAAGCCAGAGGTCTGGTAGTAGCAGTTGTTTGTGGCTGTAGGAAGGGTACATGAGAGAAGGTGAGAGATAGAGCAGTGCTTCCCAGAGTTCCCCAGTCATAGAATAAGGCAGATTTAGGACATGTGGTAGGTTAGGAGTCCCTTCAATAGCAGGGATTTGCTCTGGGCCTCCCCAGTTCTGAGTAGGTGCCATAAGAAGTAAATTGGATCCTTCCATTTTGGGGATACAGCCCTGCATTTCCTCCACTGTGTCTGTATTTGCCTGAAAAAAGAGCCCCTTGCATTAAACTGCATGTCAGTGAAATTAGTGATGAGAACTTTTCCTTGCCCAAAAACCTACATGGTTTTTAGTTAGTCCTTGCAGTATTGTCACCAATTACTCACCTCTTCCTACCAGCAGAACTTTTGTACTTATAAAAACAACATCCAGATGCACCCCAGACAAGTACTATGACTTCATATAAAATTGAGATAACATTCAACAGCTTGACCAAAGCACATCAAGGGCAGTGTTCTAGCACATTTAGCTCTTGCTTTACACTCTGGCTCATTTTAGCTGTGAAATTGGTGGGTTTATTAAAATATTATATGAAAGATATAGAGTCAAACGTCCTTTCTAAAAACCGGCATGCAGGGCCATGGATTCCAGAGTATTTAGAAAAGAGGCCCTTCCCTCTGCAGGAATAACAAGAGTCACTTCATATTTTGTGTTTGTGTTTTTCTGTGCTCAGTTGCCTCCCTGGGGAGCAGGTGCTGAGCCTAGAGTGCTGCCACTGCTGGGGAAGGGAACTGTGCATCCCTGTGAGCTCCACATTCCAGCCAGGGGGCATTCCCAGCCTGTATGCTGCCCCTTTTATTGCATAAAATTGTGCAGTGTTAGTAGCAGATAAACCTATGGTATTCCTAGCACATGAGCAAATTGGGCAGATAACAGTTTTGTCTTGCTCTGAGTGTGAAGAAAATGTGTGTGCCATAGTAATCTCTTTTTTTTTTCTTGTTATTCATTTCTTTTTTTTCCTCCTTAACTTTTTTCAAAACTAAACTTCCCACAAAATTCAATTATACTCTAAAAGTCTGTTTTGGCATGAAAGATAATTAAAAGTCCACTCAAACCTTTGATTCCCACGTGGTTTAGAAGACAGAAGCTTAAAGTTAGCAGAGAGGCTGACTGAAGTGGGAAGGCAGTGTTGGTGATGGAGCTGTTTGGATTGGAAGCTTTGAGGACACATCTGAAGGTTTTTCATCCTCCTCAGAGCAGGTGTTACCTGAAAGAGGATCATGTTTTCCCTGGTATCCTGACACAATCCATGGACCCTTGCCTTTAGCTGGCTGCTCCGGCATTGCTGAGCTGGTTTGGTGAGGGCTGATTTACGTGGGTCACTGGCTGGGTGCTTGGCCAGGCTGCTCCTCCTGTGCTGACCTCTGACCAAAAACTAAAGGCAGCCTTTCAAATGCAAGGCTGTGTACAGCCCTGTTGTATGGGCCATGTACATGTTCACAAACATGGAACTGAAGTGTCCTGGTTTAAGTGAAACTGAAATATACTTTGTTTATTATTTATTTATGCACTGAATACTTATGGAACTGGTTCTCAGTGACCACTATTCACAAATGCATGAAATGTCATAATGTTTGTCAAAAAAGCTTCTGAGTGGGACACATCTTGCATTTCTGTGCTTTCCAGTTTAGCATGTTATTCATGATCCTATACAGGAATTAAAAAAAAAATAGATAAAAAGAGCCAGTTAACCCTTGATTTAGTTTAAATTCATTCCTTCTACAACAAAAAAACATTCAATGAAGATTAGTGGTGCTTTTCTAGCACTTTTTTTAAACCTGAATCAGACTGTGCTGTTGTGCTTACCTATATTCCTTGTATTCTTCATTTGTATTGATATACAGAAAATTTCCTACTAGATACAGAAACCTTGTGGTTTGCTTATCGTGGCTTATAAATGTTTCATCACAATTCCAGTTTTTCTGTGATCTTCTGTAGCTCTTGTGAGCACAGCATGTGAAAGAAATGCTTGCCTACAGCAAGGAGTTGCATGCTGTAATGCGCCAGTCACTTTTTGGGTCTCTCCTGGCGTTAAAATTACCACTCTCTCCCAAAGTTCAGCATCCAGCTAGGGTGAAAAGTGAGTACAGGTTCTAAAAATGTTGAATATGTGTGTGAATATGTGCCAAGTACTTGCATATTAGCAAGAGTGGGAGGGAGGTTTAAGGGAAATTGTAAACCTTTTTCAAGGCAAGCAAAATGACTGAACTCTTTATCACTTCTTTTCATTTCCAAAATGTCACAGCTTCTTGCTAAGCTCAACAGAGTTGCCATCATTTATTTGTAAGCTCCTTGAAGGTGCTCTTTTAAAGAATAGTTATTAACCTTTCTATTTTAAAACCTGTTCTCATACAAAGCATTTTTCACTGCAGATGGAGTTACAAGGCAGGTTTTTTTCAGTATGGCATAGAATTTTTTGGGAGTTATTTCCTGAGGGAGGTAAATTTCCAGGGATTGCAGGAAGGTCCTCTGCTCCTTCAGTTGAGGCTGGAGCTCAACAGGTTCCAAACCACACAGTGCAAGTAATGCTGGGGAGTGGCTGTGAAGACATTGTGCCTTGCAGAGGGGCTCAGGGACTGGGTTTGACTCCTGCTTGCCATTCCAGGGCTCTCTAGTGTTCCCTCTGTGCCCCCTGGGCATGGGGAAAAGATCATACATCACCTGTGGGATCTCTGCTTTCCTTTCCCTCCTTGGGTCCCTGCAGTGATGCTATTTTGGGGTCTGCTGGCTGGGAAGAGCAGAAACCCAAGCAAGCCCTGCCTGCTAGGGTGGTCTGCTCACCTCTGGGCAAACCCTAGGAGAGAAACCCTGTGGAAGTGGAAGCACCACCCGTGGAAACCGTGATTGCTCCTTCCTTTGTGGGACACTGTCCGCGTGTTGATTCATTGTTAACCGAGCTGATAATTAGCCCTTCCTCTCCCTTGTTGGGTGCATCAGCTGCTGGGTGGGTTGCAAAAAGCCCAGGATGAGAAACAGTTGGGTCAGGCAGAAATTGCAAGCAGGAATTTCTGGAGTATTCCTGTGGGCTTTCCTAAGCAACGGCTCGCTTTCCCAGGGACCGATGGAAACAGGCGAGCACTCTCTCACACGCTGTTCCCTCTCTAGGAAAATATTTGGTAGTAGTTTAAAAAAGAAAGCTTTATAGACCTTAAATAATGCCAAAGATGAATTTGGTGAAGTCTGATGCTGTACATACTTTATTTGCAAGGATTTGGAATTTCCAGTGCTGCTTGGAGTTGCTAGCAGTAGGTCCAGGGCTTGCCCCTCATATTCGGGATTTTTTGCACCACCTCTTTTATTTTAATCAAGTTCTTCTTATGGCACTCTTAAGCACATGGCTAAATAGTAAAGCTTTTGTGCTCAATTCATCAGTATCAACAAGGTCATGGCACTCGTAATCATAAAACTAAAGAAACTTGATAATTGTGGGAACAGCTTCTGTTTCATTTGGGTTTTTAAGTAATTCATGTCAGTGTTTTGTATTCTGGCTTGTGAGTACTCAAGGGTCATGTAGCCTGGTTTACCTCTATATAAATAAGAAATAATAAAAATATTTTTTAATGAAAGCTAGATTGTTTAAAGGTTTAAAGACAGTCTTAGAGAAAATACAGAATACAGTGAAGCGTGTCATTCCATACAGTTTGGAGTGACCTTTGTCCACATTAATCTCACTAAAATAGGCTAAATTATTCTTCTTGTTTATATTGGGTTTTGTATAAAGTAAAAAATCAATATATTATCGATTCACAATTGGCCTGAATGCATCATAATGGTAATTGGAAGGCTTAAAATGTTTCGTTGGGCTATGATGACTGCTAACTCCTAATTCCACTTAGAAAAAGGAAAGGTTTTCCTGCACAGCAATGTATTGATGCATGGTGGAGTAGCTGGCTGGGCTCAGGTGTCCCTGACAGACAAACAGGCATTTCCTCTGGTGCCCTTTGAAGCTCTGTGTGCAGAAGCTAAGTACTGAATGAATATATTAGGCCATGCTGTAGTATAGTGCTGGAAAGCACTGCTGGGGAGGAGATGGGGCCTGGCGTTTTTTCTGTTGGTGCTTGCTTTCCAGCTCAAGGGATCCTCTTCCAACTCCAGCTAAAGCAGTTCAGTTCAAGCTGACATAAAAAAGTTGAAGTTGGCATTTTTTTTTAGCCTACAGACAGCAAAGATTTATTTTATGATTGCTTAAAATGCCAATGTCTGAATGAGAAAGTTAGAGAGGGATGTGCTGACAAACAAACTCATAGGGGCTTGTGGATAGCTGAAGTTATTTTTTAAATGCAGCAGCTGAGCAGGTGTCAATGAAAATCAGAAATCTGTTGTTCAAGCTATTGTCTCTCATTTTATACTTGGAGCTGAAACAAGAATGGTCATTCTGGTGTTTGTCCATACCCCTCTTTAAACAAAGAGGTTCTGATCTATGGCCAGCCCTCTTTAAGCACTGTGATAATGCAGTCATTCATTATTAACAGAGAGCAGAGGAGAAGTGGAGGCCCCAAACACACCAGGAACAGCCAAGTGGGGAAATGAAGGTATCAATTATGTATCTGCCATGTTGATGATGCTCTTACAGAGTAGATGTTTTCCCCTAAGGGAAGGATCCGCTGGGAGAGCAAAGCATTTTCTCAGTGCCTTCTCTGACAACAAGATGACATCTCCCCACCTGAAGCTTCAACAAGCCCCTTTCTTGAGCCCCTCTCCCTCCCAGCAGTGCTTGATGCTCTGCTTAGTCCTGGACTGGTGCCTGGATCTAAAAGGAGAGTGCTGCTGGCTCTCCCACAGGGAAGTGGGATCCTGTTTTCCAGCCCTACTTCCATAAGTGACAGGCACCTGTGCCCCCAGGGTGAGCTGTGAGCAGGACAAGCTCCAGCCCAGCATCCCAGTGCAATGAGCTGGAGGGCAGCAGCTTTCTCTTTAGATTTCCAGCTAAAGGTGTTTTTATTGCCAGCACCTCCCTTCCATCAACACTGATTCCGTGGAAAGGCTGAAGTAAAAAAATATGTATGAATACAGCCTCAAAGCTTCATGAAGAGGGTACTACAATTCCACTGGGTTTTACTACAGTGATTTACAGTGCCATCACCCTGCTTGATGGAATTACTGTTTCTTGATTGTAGGAAAGGGAGCATAATGGTTTTTAAAGTAAAACTGAATCCCATCACAGTTGCACAGACCCGTCCTGTGACAAGGACATGAGCATGTCCTGCTGAGAAGGGCAGCTGAGCTGACAAATATATCAGCTTGTGCCTGATTTCCCCCACCTTGGCCCTAGTAAAGAACAAGTTACAGGGAGTAAAACAGCTGTTTGCTGTGTGGCTGGGGATGAAGAGGGTAATGAAACATGATGCAGAATAAAAGTCAGCTGCAACTTGGCAACTCCCTTCTCCTCATAGCAAAGAAGATAACTTAGACTGTATTAAGGATTATGATATTATACATACAGAATGATGTGAATGATTTTTACAGGCTGTGGTTTTAGAGTTGGCAAATTAGTATTTTGACTAAGAAGACTGTGTTTAATCATTAATAGGTTTTTCTGAGCATTTTGGAGTTGCACTATTATTGTTTATTCAAGCTGGTATCTAGCAACAAAGACGAGCATTTTAAAGGCAGCTAAAAACTGAACTTAAAAATAAACACAGTTCCTTCTACAAAGACAGCAGAGCTAAAAGCCTGTACAAATATTTGCAATGACAGCAACAATCAGAAATTTGTTGGTTGGGTTTAAAAGTGTTCTTGACCTCCCTGGCAGGGTTCTGAGGCCAGCAGGGTCACATAAAGAGACGATTTGCTTTGAGGTTTACTTGCACACATTTGGACAAGTGCAGTATGCTGTTTCTTGTACTAGAAAAAAAGGTGTTGAAGTGGTGCCAGTAAAGAAGAAAATGGTGCTCTTGAAAGGCAGCACAATGAGCCCTGGGCTGTCCTGTCCCAGGCATTTCATGACATGACTGATCAAATTGCTCCTAAGGTTTTGGATATGTTAATGTTCTGTTATTCGTAGATCAGGAACTCCTTGTCATAGTACTTAGGAGTGGGGAAGCATTGGGATGGGAGCCTACAGAACCAAACTTGCTTTCAGATATATAAACATGTTAATTATGAAAGATTTGATTAAAGGTAGTAATAATAAAGGGAAAACCACATGTAATATTCAAACATAATTGTGTTTGGCAAGGGCACTAGCTGGTCTGGAATGAGTTGGACTGGGTTCCCTGCCTTTTTCATGCTGAAGAGGAAAACAGCTGATGATGTTAGCACTTCAGGTGGTCATTGCTTCAGCACTGGATGTGTTGAAGGCATCAGAGCATCTCTTACACCTGTTGGCAGTGAGCTCAGGTGATCACTTCCTGGCAGAAGTCTTCCCTCTCTTCACAAACTTCTCTCCCCTTCACTCCTGTTCTGTTCCTGTCCCAGCTCAATGGTACATTCTCCAGCTCAGAAGTAGGAGCTGACTCAGTTTTAGAAGCCCAGACAAAAGGCTGTTTTGTCTCAGGGCAGTGATGACGTGCAGCCTTACAAATGGCTGGTGGTTCATCCAGGGTTTCTGTTGTGCTGGTGCAGAAACACAGGCTGAGATGACTGGAACCCCTCTAGTGTGGGCAGCATCTCTGTAAAGCTGTGCCTGCGTGCTGCCTCTGCCTGCAGTGGTGCTACCTTCTGGGGACACAGCCAGAGGTTTGTCTTTCCAGGTGTAGCTGGCATGCCTGAAAGGCATCAGGGAGGGATCAGCAGTGAATCCTTTAGGCAGTGATGTGGAGTGAGCAGAATAATCTCCTAACATCCTGCAGCACCTCCTTTGGGATGATGGACACCTCCAGAGGAGCCAGCCAGCTGAGACCTGTGACAGCCTCAGGCTTGCTTGGGGAGAGGAGAGACAAACAGCCCAGGGTAACTTTGGCTATGCTTTTACTCTTTTCCTAGGTTTGTGACCTGGCCTGTTTGGGGCAGATGGAGAGTAAATTGCTGCTAACTGGGGTGGTGAAAACCAGGGCCAAAGGCTTCCCCCTGACTCTCCTCCCCCAGTTTTATCTCAGCATTGGTATAACACACCTATCAGCTACTGCAAAGGTGGTTCTTTTAATTCCTCTTTGTTACCACACAGGAGAGGGGCCACAGGTGCTTCAGTTTATTTTCACAATTCTAGCCAATATCTGCTGGGGAGATTTACTACTAGCCTGCAGCTAAAAAGATTTGTTGTGAATTTATTACAGTTATATTTCTCCCCCATAATATGGCTATGCCAAGAAAAATCAGTAAAGAAGTATTTCCAGTTTTGCAGTTCTGGTTTTCAGATGTGATGTTTTAAAATATCAATACAGCATTTAATAAGATGAGTACATGCACCTTACTTTTTGGTGAAATTACAAAATCATCCAAAAAATATTTAAACTATAAATAGAAATACATACCATTGCACTCCAAGGAGATTTATCCCTTAATATTCAGACACAAGAAGCATTAATTTTCAATTAGCAGCTCAGTTGCTCAAAGTAGTTAGGTTGCTCTTTTATGTACAATACTTTTAGTTGTTGTTTTTTCTATCCTCCCACATGTCATTGTGCCTGGATTTTTTTTCCCCCCTGTTTTTGTGGAGGAGTTGCTTTGACCTTTGATATGATGTTTTGTATATCTGGAAAATGTAACTGTCTGAAACTTTCCATTTGCTGATTTTTTTCTCAAGTATTGGGGTTGAAGAAAAAAGAGTAAGCAGCCTGCATTAAACCTATGATCCCTTTCCTTCTGGTTGGAGCCAGCTGTGGCCAGGGTGAGAGAGGAGGTAGCAAGAAGATTTTTGGCCAGATTGCTTTCAAACCTGTATAACAGGATGGCTGAGCATTTGCTTGTTCCTTCTTCAGGAAGCTGGAAGTGTGGAAGTTAAGCATTTTATTGAAGGGGAGAAAGAAGTTGTGTAGCTGTTCCAATAAGGACTGCATGTTGCCAAAATGTCAATAATTAATTTACAAACACATGTTTGTGGGCATACTGCAAACTTAGGTCAGATCTTTCTTTTTTTTTTTTTTTTCCCAGACCTTAAGAGAATCCCTGATGTGTTTTGACACAAGAAACAGTTGAGAAGAGAGGTGGTGTGATTGTAGAGGTCTGAGTGCAGCGCTCAATGTGCTGTAGAGCACACCCAGCTCAGATGCCAGTGCAGATAGAGCAGATGAGCTCTGAACCATGAAGTTCCTGCATGGGAGGTGTAATTCAGTGAGGCTGCATAGCCCTGACTGGCTGTGTTGCCTTTTATTTTTAGTGTCTCTGCAGAGTGTCCTACACTCATAACTTAGCCTTTTTTTCTCTATAGAATTAAAAGTGAGTGAAAGCTTACAAGTGTGTTACCTGCATTTGGGATGCACTAGCAAGAGACAATTTGTGGTAATGAGAGCCACAACAACAGCAACTTAAACTGAGGTTCCTTGTGACCAGGAAAAAGAAAAAGCAACATTTTTTACCCCAGTGATGCAGCAAGCTCATGTCAAGCCCTAAAGTTAACCCTGTTATATGCTTTGTTTCCTGTGTAGTTAGTAGGAAGTCCAGGTCAGGTCTCCTGCTTGCTTGCTGGGGATCATTGTCTCGTAGGACTAGGGCATTCTACCTAAGAGACAGATAACTAAATAATCCAGTTAATCCCAGGTGTACAGCTAAGAAAGTGAGAACTAGAAAAAAATACATCATTGTTTGAAACTCTGGTCATATTTCTTCTCTGCACACTGCAGAAGAGAACAAGTGTGGCTGAGCATCCCTCTGAGCCACACAGCTCTTTGAAACGTGGAGCCGTGAGCATCCACGCTATGACTTTCAGGGAAGCACAGGCTTCCCTCTTTTCCTTTGAAGTGCCTATGTTGCAGTACCTGTGCTTTTTGCAGAGCTTAGGTAGGGGCTCACCACAGGCAGAACAGACTGTGGTTTTTGAGCTGAACTTTCCACTCTTGCCAGGTTTGACTTTCAGCAGCAAGGTAACATTTTGCCTACGGAAGCAGTGGGAGTTGCAAGGTTCGGACTTGAAGCCGTTTCTGGTCTTTGGCACTGCTGATCCAAGTGTGATTCCAACAGCCCCAGAAGTGTGTGTGTATCCATGTAGAAACCTGGAGGTATTCAGGCCATCGTCTCTATCCCTGCTGCAGTTATCCTGGAGAATTCCCTCTGGCTCTTCCAGGGCAGCAGGCAGCCTCCCTATGAAGTAGCCACTACCCAGCCTGTTCAGCTGATTGCCAGCGGGAGGTCCAATTAACATTTGGCAACATTGGCAGTTCCATATGGAAACTACCACTCTGCCGCCCACATTTGAACTTCAGCTTTTTCCTTTCATTTAATTAAAACACAATCAAGTCAATTAGCTCATGACAGAGTTTCTGCAAAGTTAAACTCCAGATGTATGGCAAGGCAAAAGCATGCAGATGCCAATTCATTGTGCTGCCTGGAGGTAGATTATATCTCTCCCATTTACTAGTTTATCCACCATGGATTAGCTGTATTTTTCCCCTTCCAAGTAGGTTAAAAAAACCCCAACAACAACAACAAAAAACCTCAAACAAAATAAAAACACCCCCCAAAAAAAAAAAAAAAAACATGAGAAAGAAAAACAGAAGTTCCATCTGGTTCAGGTCAGGAAAAATAATAATTTGAGATACTTATTGAAAATGACATTTATAGTGTCAGAATGACTTCTGATTTTTAATGACTACGTCAAACCTTTTGTCATGCAGTGTCTTGAAGTTTGCCAGAAAGCTCAAGGAATAAGCAGCTTGTATTCTATAGTAAATTGATGACTTACTGCTAATTGGGGATAATAGGCATCTGCAAAACCATTTTCATTTTGCTGGCATAAAAACCACAATTTCCAACTCTGTGCCCTCTGGCAAGGTGGTATGGAAAATCATATTGTTGTCAGAAGAGGTTTTGAGTTCTCAATAAACCAAGAGGACTTTTGTAGCCCATCCCTGCGAGGCAGCAGGGTGCCGTGGGAGGAAGATAAAAAAAATAACTGTACTAGCTAACTGGTAGTTAATAAACACAGAAATTGTATCCAAATCCACATGTAAGGTAACTCTGAACTGGGGTCAAGGCACCTTCTACTGCACTTCTCAATTCATTCGTGGTTAGAGGAGGCAATACCCTGAGTCACCTGTATTCTGACAGGGTTTCCTCACGTGCTTCAAGAGTGATGTGGTGATACCACGGCAGTACTGCAAGAGAGCTATTGCTAGTGAAAGTGTTAGGCACCAGTGCTGCCTCAGTGCCTTGGTATCAGTGGGGCACTTGATTCTGTGCCTTTTTCCCTCTTGGTTGTGTTGTCCAACTATAGGAGGAGGACTTTTCCTTCATCTTGCCATTCTTAACCTTGCTGTATGACAAGGATCCAGAGCAGAGCTGCTGTGCAGGTGGGTGAGCCTTGGTTGATGTGGGTGAGAGAAGGGATTGCAGCATGAAAGGGGCAGCACGGTGGGGAAAGAAGAGAACTTGACGTTCTGCTGGCACCTTCTTGTACTTAACAGCCCTGATGTGAGAAAGAATCCCTTAAATATATACCAGTACTCCAGCAGGATTGGATTAGATCAGTTGTGTAGAAAGGTGCTGGGGAGGGGAGCGGGGGTTACGTTCTTCTGCTGACTTTTCATTTTCACTGCCAAGAGAAAAAGTATACAGAAGCAAAAAATGCAGAACATCTAAAGTCATAAATATAGTCCTCTTTTCTTTTCATCCTGAATTTCTTTCAGTCAAAGTTTTTAAAAAATGGTCTTGCTGCATTCTGATCACAAGGCCTGGAACCAGCAGAAACACAGTGTTTAGTTTACAATAATTGATAATAGACTTGCTTGAAATGATCTGGTGGGTCATTCTTGTGTTGCATTTTGCTCCTATAAAGTTGTAAATTCTTATCTGAAAAAAGCGTTAGCGTGTGCCAGGGCTGACGCCTTAGTGTCAAAGTGTACCATGCCCTGGGAAAACTGTGCTGGTTCACACACCTGCCTCAGCCACACAGCATCTCTGGAGATCATTCACAGCAGTGAAAAGTTTCCTCAGCAGCTACAGAGATCAGTGCTGCATATTGCAAGTAGCCTTCTGGGATGAGACATGTTTAGTCATCTCTACGCATTTGTAGGAAAGTCAGGGTCATCCACAGGCTGATCTAATCTTCTCTGGCTGCCCACAAGCTTGAGGAGAGGCTGTCCTTTTTGTACATTTCATCTGACTGACAGCCCATGTGGCATGATTCAGCTTTGCCGTGTCCCTGCTAGCCTTGTTGTTGGCCTTTTGCAGCAAGATCTCCTCGTGGGACATCGACGTGCAGGATTCATATCCTCACTTCTTGTCCTTCTTGTGTACCCAGCTGATCCTGCAGCTGGAAAATCTTCACCCAGGGCAAAGGATTGGAATATGGTCATGTAAACTCTGCATGTACTATAGCCAGAATCCTAGTGTCAAACTTATGAATAATATTTATTGAAGACAATAAAGTGACTCACGGGCTTTTTGAAGAAGGCAGGACTTCAAGATGCTATATATACAAATAGTAGAGTAGCACAAGTCAGCAAGCTCCTCTAAACCTCAGAGAGCTAAGATGTTTCTTTTCCCCTCAGTGAATATATGTAATGTTTATAATGATTAATAGAAGGTAGGTAAGTTCCCTGAGGTGAAAAACACACTGCTTTATTCTTAAGTAGTACATGGCCTATAAGGCAAATCGTGAGCAGATGAAGCATCAGTTTCCTGTGGAGTGTTTCAAACAAGAAGAGTAATAACTTTTGTAAAGATCTTTCTATAAATGCCCTGAAATGTCTTTGCTGAAATGGTGGGGTTTTTTCTAAATAGTTTATTAATTGATAAAATGTGCTAGCTTGTGAATATATATGTATACACATTATATATGCACTTTTGAATATAAATAAGTTCCTTTTTCTAGACGTATAACTTTATCTTAGATTATTTCTTGAGTTAGTCTGTGATATCTGGCTATGTTTATTCCTTCTTTTCAAATACACATTTCATATTTCAAATGAGGGAATTGGTACAAGGTCCATGGATTAGTAAATTCCCAATTTTGCACACTTGTTGAACTCACTAGATAATTCAACTCCTTGCCTTTTATTGTCAGAAGGAATTAATGTTGACATCCGACATAATGTTTTCAAAAGTTTCAATCTTCCTGAATAGAATTATTTTCCATTAATTTCGTGTATTTGCTCAGTTTGAAGCAGACAGATTTCTGTAGCTAGGATGAATATAATTATTTTGGGGTTACCAGTTTATCAGCAGAGGGCAGAACAAGGGCCAATGTAAATCTGTATTTCTCTGGGAGGAGCCATTGGAGCCCTAATTCTCCTCCATTTCTGCTGCTAGGCACAGGGTGAAAAAATCTAGTTGAGGTTTTTGTGAAAGTGGTCTCCTGCAATGGGCTGTACTCCGTGACTCAGGAGCATTTGGAAAGATCAGCTTTCCGGTGCTTACAAGCCCATGCTGTCTGTCAGCAGGAT
Source organism: Haemorhous mexicanus (assembly GCF_027477595.1). Taxonomy (NCBI): domain Eukaryota; kingdom Metazoa; phylum Chordata; class Aves; order Passeriformes; family Fringillidae; genus Haemorhous; species Haemorhous mexicanus. The sequence goes on from NC_082343.1 coordinate 55,141,677, forward strand.
GCAGGCTCTTCACAGCAGTAGCACAGCATTGCTGAGCCACTGGAGAGAAGAGCATGGCTTTTGTCCTGCTGCCTCAAGGGTGGGTAGCCTCTCACTGAGCTGATACCTCACTGCTTCTGCCAGTGAGATATTGCTTGGCTCCTGCCCCAGGACAGGACTCTGCAGCCAGCATATCCTGGTCTCTTTTCTTCATGGCTTCACTTGTGAGTATTTGGATTTACTAGTGCTGATTTCACAGAGAAACCGTGTGTTTCTGCATCCCATAGCACCACGGGAATCTTGACTGGAAGGGACTCAGGAGGTTACTTGGAGCAGGACCGTTCCTGACAATAGATGAGGTCAGCCCTGGAAGGAGCTTTGGAGGTTTGCCTGGCTGAGTCTTCACATCCTCCCAGGACCTGTTCCAGTGCTGCACTACCCAACTCCTGGTGGTGTTTTCCTTACCACTTTTACCTGGCTTTTCCTGGCTGCAATTCTCAACTGTAATTCTCCCTTAGATCCACAGTTTCCAGCTGAGGCTTCTGCATTCCATAGGAGACTGCACTCCATAGGCAATGCCTGTAAGCCTGGACAAAAGTGCAGTCCCTGAATTCAGGCAAGGCACCTGTGCAGGGCTCCTTGTGCTGCCCTGTGCCTCTCTGCAAAACTGCCCACTGCCTTTGGTGATCTTGTCATCTCTCACCTGGCTTCTCAGGGTGTGCTGGGGGCTGGCTGCTTCATCTTAAGGCAGTCTCATTTTAAATCTCTCCAAGGTTCACCTTGCTCTCCAGGGCACACAGGTGAGGAAATTTGTCACTAGTTTTAACTTCACAGACTTCAACGAAGTTGTACAATGAATCTTTCTTGCCAGTACTTTATTTCAAAACATTGGAAACAAGGTTTCTTGGACTCCGTTTGCATTACATCAGCTTTCTCACAGAAAAGATTTTTTTTTAGCATCCTGGATTAATCCTAAGCCTAGGACAAATATAGGATTCATTACATGTCATTTGTCTGAGAAACAGAATAATAAGATTGCACCATGATATTATATGGCTGAGTATGTATCTTTTTAGCAGCTGGGTCACAGGACCGGGATTCAGGAAGCTATTTGGCAAACATAAAATTAAGCACTTAACAATTCTGTGCCTCATATTTTCCATCTGTAAAATGGGGACATTGGTATTTCTTTCTTTGAGTAGCATTTCTGATTTAATGATCTATGATTATCATTACTACTGTTCACAGTGGCATCAACTCTGTTCCGAATTGGTTATAATTAGAATTTTTAGATGAATGAAAGCAATTACAGAGCCTATATGCCACAAACAGTTAAGCCCATGATTAATTTTTTTGTGTCTCTAAGTAATGGCAGTTACTTTGTTGCTCATAGGAGCAAAAATTCAGCACACTGGAAGTGTTTGCAGGACTGCAAATGGAAGGCTTTAAAAAGTGTTAATTCTTCAACAGAAATATGTAATAGATTTCTCAGGGTGGTTTATTTTAACTGTGTGCTACAGGACGTTGTGGGATGAGTCTTAATTGGTTCACAAAACTCGAAGTTTTCTAAGTATTGGCTTTTGTATCATTCAATATGTTTTTGCAGTAAAGAAATCCTTCTTTAAGTTTTGGCTCCAGTTCAAAAGCTTATTGTTAAATATGCCTTGTTAGTAAGAAGCCTGACTCATGGCAGGCTGTGCTGGGAAGGACTGATTACCAGGCATATCAAACAGACCTGTTCCCATTCCCCTGCCAGAACAGTTATCTTTAGAGTTTGTTTAAGAAAGGATTAATTTTACCCAAAAGAAAGAGTTTATGTTTTCACATTGCAAGGGTTTTGTTTTCTATGTGATGATAGCTAGTTATTCAACTTCACCATGGATTGGGAAAAACTCACCCAAACATATATTGGAAGAAATTCTCCTGTAGTGATAGAAAACCACTGGACTACACAAATACATCAGATGAGCATCACAAGATGCAAGTTCTGGACAGCTGCAGTTGCAGGGCTGAGAAGCACTGAAGCCCAGGGCTGCCTTCTGGAACAGGAAAAATCCATGTTGATGCACACACAGCCTGTTGCAATCTGGTAGTGGAGGAGTTTAGCTATTGGCTACTATTACATTTTCCATCCTTCAGTTATTTTTATTTCTTTTCTTTGTACAGTGGATGGTTTGGACAAGGCTTCAATTGCTAACTCAGATGGACCAGCCCCAGGATCCCAAACTCCCCCCTTCAAGAGGAAGGGCAAACTCTCCAACATTGGCAAAATCTTTAAACCTTGGAAATGGCGGAAGAAGAAGACCAGTGACAAATTCAGGGAAACATCAGCAGGTATGTCTGTAGCCCTTTGGTGGCAAATAGTAGAAAACACTGTGATGGTTTTGCAGGGTAATTGAAAAGCTTTTTGAACTTGTTAGATGGCAAGGATTATTTAGGCATGGTATTTTACATACAGAAAAACCATTTGATCCTTGGCAAGGAAAAATCAAACCTTGTTCATCTTCTGCCTTGAACCTATCCCCTAAAATACACAGCTTATTTGTTTACTAAACATGTCCTCAAATATATTGGAAAATCTCTCTGTCCTCCTGGTAGTCAGTGACTTGAATTATGAAACAAACCCAACCCTGCCTTCGTGGGGACTGAAGTCTGGGGGAGAAGCAGGTGTAGCCATGCCCAGCAGAAGAACAAGGGTCAGCTCTGCAGCCCCTGCCTTCACAGAGGCTGCTCTGGCCCTTCTCTTCCCCACTGGCAAGGCTGGAGGATGGTCTGAAATCAAATGCTGTGATTGAATTATATTCTGTTTGGAAAAGAGGGGTATTAAAGGCTGGGATTTAGTTAGCCAAACATAGTTGTTTGGGGCCACCTGAGATGCTCTGGGGTGTCCTGGCTGCTCTCCCAGAAGGTTTGATATCATATTTGTCATCCTTGTGCAGACAGCTCTGAAACCCTGGGGCATCTGAAGTGGCTTTAGACATCCATGTTTAGAAAACTGAATACCACCCTGCATATATGTGTGTGTGTCTGTGTCACTGCTCTAGCCAAACTTTCTCTACAAAAATCCCAAAATTCTGGTTTGGGATTCAAGCATTTGATGTTGTGGTTTCCTAAACTTGAATCTCATTAGAGTTCAGTGAGCTTCTGTGAGCTCTTTAGATTCATTGTCACAGTGCAAGCCTTGCTACTGTCCTCCAAGGCTGTAGGCAATAGAACCAACACTAGTCTCCTGAAGTGTTTTCAGTAGCTCCCCTGAACTCTTAGAGGTACACTGTTTGACATTTTAAACCCATACCAACCCCTGTCAGTTACAGCAAGGAGCTCTATGGTTTGACAGCAAAACTTCTAAAACAAACTTTTTTTTTACACAAAAAGGAAAAATAAGCCATTTTCTGTAGCGTCTTCATCACTCCAGATGCCAGCTGAAGTTTTGAACAGATTTCTGAGATCTTCAAATCCTTCTTTCTCTCCTTTTTCTGTTTTGTTTTTTTTTTTCATTTTCCCACATACCCTGCAACAAACCCCCACAATTTCTTGTTACTGCAATAAAAATAAAAAAAATCCCCTTGGTCTGATATCTCCTTCATTGCTTCCCATTTCCTTCAGCTTTCCCAGTACTTTTATCCTATTGCTAAATCAAAGTTACTTCTAGTTAATGACTCCTGAATGTTCTGCAGCTTCTGCTGGACAGGTATGTGATTTTATGTGCAACAAGTTCTTCAGAGTAATGACCATTCATAAGCTGTGTATACAGAGATTCCCTAAACTTTCACAGCTATTAGCATGTGTTAAACTGCTATGCCATTAAACAATAACACACGTATCATTTTTTAATTTTCTTTTTTAAAAAACTAATATCTGGTAAGTTCATGTTAAAGGTTGTATTTCTTATGTTGTACTGTCTTTCTTCCGAGGGCCTGAATCCAGTCTTGCAAGCATGACACATCAATTCTTATAATGCCAAGGCAGAGCAGGTGTTAGTATTTCTTTTACAAAAGCAGGAAATTCAGCACAAAGAAATTAAGGTCAGAATTTTCAAAAGTGCCTCCTTAGATACTCACTTCTTCTTAATTCACTGGTCTTGTTCATGATGTTGTGGTCCCTCAAGACGCTGATTTGCTTTTAAACTGTGCATGGGATCACTTACGTTTGTGTATGTGCTTCATGTGAGGCTGGAACTTGAACTGAGAAGTAGTTTGAATCGCATTCATCCTGCCTTAGATGGTAATTTCAGGGATGAATAAAAATAGTATTCTCTGTATTTCTTGAGGAAATAGACCCAGGACCAATGGAGACTGAGAAGAGGCATTGACGTGGCAAGCTGCCCCTTGTTGCTTGCTCAGTGACACGGCAGAAGAAACTTGCTTATCTAACTTGAGAAGGAAATGGGATGACATCCATTCAAAATGAAAATCCTACAGGATATCCTCTTCCTCGCACTACTCAATCCGAGGTGTATATTCATGCCCAAGTGGGGGCTGTCTGTGTGCCTGCCTCTTCCATGCAGGAAGCCCATTTCCTGCCCTGGGACCATGGGAGAGAGCACGATGATCCTCATTTGTTGTTAGTTCCCTTAGCAGGGTTTCATCATGGTAAATCCACATGCAGCTGAAGAAAGGGTTTCTTCTAAGACACAATGTGGGCTGTTGGAAGGAGCTCTCACTACTTTCTCTGGGTTTTCAGTAGGCTTTTTGAAACAGGTTCTTGCCATGGCCTTGCCAGGACGTGTTCCACGGAGCACTTTTTGTCTTAGGAGCAATTGGAAGATGTTTGTAAACTGCAAATACCACAAGCATCAAAAAAGGAGGGATGTTTAGATGTTAGATGTTAATATTGGTGCCAGTGTGGGAATGATGGTTGGAATTTTTCTCTTTAGCAACGTGCTCTATCTCCAAAAGTCTTTTCTTTGGGCACTGGCTGTATGCTTTTTGCCTAGAGGGCTTTCAGAATCAAGGAAAAACAAACATAAAATGCCATCATCTCAAGGGTTTCTCTCCTCTGCAATGTTTTGCTGCGAAGGAAAAGACAGCAATTTGTGTCTTGGCACAAAGTAGATGCCACTTCAAAGCTTCACTGCAAAAGTATATACAGAGAGGGATCAGAAGGCAATTTTAGTTCTTACTAGGTCAGAGAAAAATTAATAATCAGAATGCTCTCAAGCTTCTCTTAGAAGAGCAAAACTAAGTACTGGAGAATATCCAGAATCTCACAGCACTCTGAGTCAAGGAATGGGTTTTAAGACTGCCTGAGGTTTGCAGCTGCTGGCCAACACTAAGCAGTCTTTTTTGTGGGGATGAGGAACGGGCGAGAGAGAGAGAGAGAGAGAGAGAAAGAAGCTACTTTTTGAGGTAAATCGTTCCCATTATTAGTGTTACTATTACTTGTATTGGGCAAAACAGCAAATATTTGTGAAGGGCAGTAAGATTTACTGGAGTAAATGAGGGCTGCATACAATACAATAAATTTACATCCTTTCTGATGGTTACATCTGAAGTCAGGGCAAGTTCGGCTGCTGACTGCAGCAGGGGAAGGATTTTTACATGGGATTTTCTGATTCTTCTGGATCATGAGTCTGGAGACTGCCTGCCTGCCTCACCTCAGCCTTCTTCAGCAGGCAAGGACTCCTAACCAGTTACCCTCACAGTCAGGACTGATCTCTTTGTAAAAAATTTCAATACATACATGTACACAGGCAGAGAAATTGTTCTTTACATTTTTTTATTGCTTAAAGTTAGAAACAGTATGTTGGTCTTCATGTTGAAATTTTATATTTCTTTTGACACCTTTATATATATACACATATTTATCTACATATCATATATGTGACAGACATGTTGAGAGATATATAGAGAGATATAGATATATATATATTCACATAGATAGATAAACATCCATTCTTATATACACATATTGCAGAAAAGATTTGTGCTGAGAGCATCAGCTGGTCACTCAGCATAACTGCACAGAGTTTTAAGAATCTCAAACCAGTCTGCTGAGCTAACTACTTTAGACTACTGTTATGTTTCAGTAAGCTTTCCTAAATGATAGAGTTACCAAGTCAAGCATTCAGAAGTCAGGAAATGCTTGAAGGATGGTGCTGGGTGACAGGATGGTACAAAATACTTTTGTATTTTAAATTTTAAATTAAATATATTGCATAATCTAAAATAAACCAAATATATTGCATAATCTGCAATGAACTATAAATTATTGTGATGAGTCCAGGCTAACTAAATAATGCCCAGTATAAGTTCCTAAGTTGACAGTCTAATCATTCCTCTTATACAAGGGGACATATTTTTGCCACTTTGATTGAAATTAAGATTCTGCCTTTTTCTTTGTACGAATTGAAATTATGGTGCTAGTAGTGAACACTAGCTTGATTTTTTTTTTTTTTTAATGTTCTTTCCATGGGGCCAATAAAGTTTAAAATAAATTAGCTTTTCAAGCTGAATTAATTGAGCTTAATCAGTTTAAATAAAACCACCAATCATGGCTAGCATTTTAGAAGATGGAGGACTGGGACTTAAGCTTCTTATCTGTTCACAAATTTTCTAATATGGGGAATGGAGATAGTTATGTCTCAGGGTTGTTATGTAACCTGTGTAATTTATGAAACGCTTTGAGGTTTTTTAGTTGAAGTGTAAGAGGTTCATGCCTTTTAATGACAATTGGCATTTCCCATGATAATTAATTCAATACAGCTGTTAATTCAGCATTGTAGAACTGAAAGAAAAATATCATCCTGAAAACTAGAGATGGAAAAAGCATTCTTGTTTTCAGGTGGCATTGAATTGTCCCACAGTGATGTAAGAGATCACCTCATTTCACTGTCCCCAATAAAAGAGATGGATAAAGAGACCAGAGAGATAAAAAAGAGTGCAAATTAAATAATATTTGTAATGCTGAAATGATAATATAATATTTAGAGTGCTGGCAACAAAACAAGTATAAAGTGCTTGTGTGTGGTGCTCATCCTTCAGGGCTGTGTCAAAGGAGATTTCACCCTGCTTGTGAATGCACCTGCTCTCTAGAAAGACCAAGACACTCCATCCATGCCTGCCCACCTAGTCCTCTGTCTCCATGACCCCCCATCTCTCTTAAAACAGTCTGTGGGACTGCTCCCCTACATGAAAACCTCTTTGAAGCCTAGGGTGCGTTCCTGTGCCAATGTGTGTGACAAGGCACATGCTTTAGAAAATACAGGGGAGAAACTGGAAGAGCTTGTGAGTGATTTAGGTGTAGGACCCCAGGCAGCCTAACTTGATCAGAGCTCAGGCCACCACACTGTCCCTGAGGAGGCTGGCTGGTACTGAGAGTCTGCAGCCACACTCATGGGCTCCTTTATGCTGTCACATGTGACTGGAATGCTGCAGGGGTCTGACCTCTGATCCCTCAAAGTACCTGAGTATATAGACACAGACTTAATGCCAGCTTACATTCTTGAGCCAGTAATGCTTGCATTTGTGAGCTCTTGATCTCACAGGCATGAGTTGCTGGAGCTGGGCTGCTTAAAATGCTTACTCCCTCCGGCTCTTTTGTCAGGAGTTGGTGCTGTTTTGATGGGGAAATGCATCCTATGTTGAGGAGCTGCTGAATCCCTGCACCTTGCAGTGTGAGAAATAAACCTGGTGCTGCAACTTTGGGGAGCACAGAATCTGAGGGACTTTGTGCAAGAGTGTGTAATGATAGAACAAGGGGAAATGGCTTTAAACTGGAAGGGGGTGGGTTTAGATTAGATGTTAGGAAAAAATTCTTTACTTTGAGGGTGGTAAGGCACTGAACAGGTGGCTCAGAGTTGTTGTGGATGCCCCATTGCTGTAGGCATTCAAGACCAGTTGGATGGGTCTTTCAGCAACCTGGCTTAGTGGAAGGTGTCCCTGCCCGTGGCAGAGGGGTTGGAATGAGATGGTTTAAGTTCCCTCCCAGTTGAAACCCAAATTCTATCATTCTGTTCAACCATCCCCTTCAGAGGGGGAAGTGGAGTGGGAAGCTGTAAGCAGTGATACCTTCAGGCACCTGAGGTCAGCCAGTCTGCTTGTGTCTGCTTTCCCACCTGCTGCTGGGAAAGGTGTTTTGCTGGGCATGAAGGGCAGCCTTCTCCCAAGAGTCCAACTGCCCTTCTCCCTGCCTTCCCAGGAGCCTGTCACTCCACTGTACGGCTGAGTCACTCCAGCTGGGCTGGCACAAGTGAGATTAAACACTGCACAAGGTATTATCACTCTGCATACAGCAATTAGACTGACCCTAGAGAGTGTTTGAATTGGTTAATGAGACAAATAGCCCTCTCCCATAGCATTAATAAGATGAAGTCCAGCTGTGCTGGACACCACATGTCCTCAGCATGAGGTCCAAGCGTCACATGGATTTTGATGTCTGTATGTAAACAGAATCAGGATGGGAGACTGTGAGACTGCCTTTTCCTAACAGGGCAGTCAGGGCTTTACAAGTGATGCTCATGTCTTGTGAACGTCAGGCACCATGGTCCCATGGAACATTACACTAATCTCCCACATCACTGCATCACTTTGGGAATGGGATGCAATGTGGAGCTATTCTATTCTAACATCTGCAAATCCTTTTCCCTATAAAACTATTCAGCAATTTTCCCATGGGAAATAAACATCATAATTAGAATGCTTCGTGCCACAGTCTTGGGGCTTTTGTGTATGAGTTTTGTTTTGTTTTTTTTTTTTTGACCTAAAACCAGGATGCTGTATTTTTTTTCCATGAAAGTCAACCAGCACCGATCGATGAGGATGTTATTTCCTTTTAGAACACAACTTTCTGGCTTCTGTTTAAGGTTGTTTTTGTTGTTTTTTTCTTTTCCTTTAAACAGTTTGCATGTCACAAGAGCTACTCTGTGAGTTGCTTTCTCTGAGCAGGATTTGTGTCTTGCTACTCAAAACCTGTACAAAGCAGATGAAGGTATCTCCAGCTGAGCTACTCAGTCTAGTCAGTGGGAAAAATGTACTTTTACATGTTAAATGCCTGTGCTAAGATGAGTTCAATTTCACCCTGAAAGTACTTTTTTTCCACTGACCATAGAAGAAGCCTCAAGGAGACTTGCTGAGCTGAAGATATTGGATCATATGAGTCCCCACTTCCTGTGCCTGAAATTGCAGGGCAATATTTTCAGAGACTGTCCAAGAAAACCCTGACCACTTCTTCTGCAGAAGTTGAGGAAACAAGAGTTCTCTTCCTATAAAATAAAAATAGTTCTCTACATTTTTTTTACAATCATCAGCAGTATGAGAATAAATCAATTCTTAACTGTGCTTTTTCTTTAGTGTTGGAAAGGAAGATTTCGACAAGACAAAGCAGAGAGGAGCTGATAAGAAGGGGAGTGCTGAAGGAAATGCCTGAGCAAGGTGATAACACATTAACTAGAATTTAGCCACTAAGCACTAAACATGTATGATAAAGCCACTGTTACATTGTTTCCGTGTAGTATAAATAGGTATGAGGAGACCAGCTGAGAAGTGTGAGAGGTAATTTGGGCCAGCTGACAACTGAAGTTAACTCAAGGGATTTGTGCTCTGTAACTGCTTCTGCCATAGCAAACCTCTGGACATATTCTGAAATATTTTAATGCTCCCTGTAAACAATGTGGCTCCTGCTTATTGTTTGCCAGAATTTTTTCTAGTTAGTGATAAATCTATTTTTGAGTCAAGGTCTGCTGTCTAAAGCCACTAGAGTATAAAACAAGAAATTTTGGCTGAAAAATTAGGGGCTTTGGAACCCAGAAAAATCAATATAATGCATTTCAGGTATCAAAAAGTACCAGTGCTGGGATCATATGGATCCAACCACTATCACACAGACCACAATCACAAATGGCACCAGCATAAAACAGTGGGCAAGAAATCACTCGTTTCAAAATGCTCTAAGGTTTAGTATCTGGTATTAGCCAGAATTTTCGTTTTGAAAAGCATGAGTAAGCCAAGGTAGGTACCTCTATGCTACATCCAATTATGTTACTATTCTCTCTAATATTCTTCATCTTTTATAAATATAGATCAAATAAAAGTCAAGTGAGTAAAATAATTTTCTCTAGCTTAAATTAAACCATTTGTCATTTTATCAAGGAGTCTAAGAACTCCACATTTTCCAAAAAAAAAAAATTTTCTCCTAGAAATTGTATTTTTCTGTGTGTTCTGAAGAGTCAGTAAAGTATCAGTGTGTATGGGTTGTATCATACCCACAGATACTTAGCAGTAAAGGGTCTGTTTGTTGATGTGTGACATCCCTTGTCTGTACAGAGTTTGGCTAATTATCAGACTCTGACATTCAGCATAGCTGGCTTCTGCACTTGTCTCTGCTACTGTCATTGTCTTAAAACAAGACTTGTAAACTCTCCATACCTCAGTTTGTCCATCTGCAGATTTGTTGTGGGCTTTGCCATGCTTTACTGGGGACCTGTGTGACCTTGTCCTTTGAAGGTTGTAAATTGTATTTACAGTGGGAACAGTTCATGAAATGTGCTGACTTCTCTGGTTGGTTACAGTCTAACATAAATACTATAATTTGTGATAAAATTATGAATACTTTGGTCATCAGTCTCCTTGACCCTCTCTTCCATCCTTAAAAGGGATGAGACCTTGGATTCCTTACAAGGATTGAGCAAAATGAGAAGAGGATATAAATATGAACAATTTTGTCTTCTTCCTCCCATATCAATCTTCATCACATTGTGCTTCATGTTTGATGAAAATCGTAATTTTTAAGGACGTTTTGAAAGAATATGGGGTTGGTTTGAAGGTGCTAAAAATAGAGAGGTAGAAAAGACAGTTAAGGAGTGTGAAGGTAGTTGGAAGGAATGACTATGGGGATGAAAGCTAAAAGAGGAAACTACACAGAGACTTGAAAAGTGAGAGGTAAGAAATGTGAAGAAGTGACAGCGTTTCACATGGAGTGAAGAAGAAAGAAGTGGAAAGTGGCAAGTGCCACTTGGAGGCAGGGGGTGTTTGCAGAAGCAAGACGTGAATACGAGGTGGCAGTGTCATATGGGGAGGCGGAGAGGAAAGAGTGGATTTAAGAAGCCCTGGAAGAGACAAGCTGAAGAAACTGAATGTTGCAGTTCAGGTAAGTGCAAGTGTCAGCTGTAGTAAATTAGACTAAGTTAGGAAGGCAGAACTCATTTTTTACAAATCAAGCTGATGCTCGAATGCAGAAGGTAATGAAACAATCACCTGAGTGGGAGCACCCAAGGTGGTAGGACAGAGGCTGCATAATTGTGTTGAAACCAGGGAAGTGCCAAACATCTGGGTCTGATAACACACAGCAAGGAAGAGAAGTGGAATTGCCACAGTTAGTGAAGAATCAATGGGAGGAATCAGAAGAGATTCCATGTAGATTTGTTTACTTTTTGGATCAACAGCAAGAGAATCCTGCAGTAAGAAATTACCAGAGAACAAAATCAGCAGCAGCTTTAAAAGCCATGGAACAGAGAAAGCTGTAAGCCAGCAAGAGTAGCACTTTTCAGCAATATAGAGACAAATAGGGAAATAACCTTTTTTCAGAATAACTCTGAAGCTGAGCTAGTCTGGGTAAGTGAGTAAAGTATCATCAAAGCTGAGAAAGAATTTGACTTGCAGAATTTAAGTATGATATGATGTATGATATAGGAAGACTTCACCTTGGTTCTTAAGACTGGATGATGTCTTTGTGGCATATTTTTATGAAGTAAATGGGCACATACATTCTGAGAACTTCTGTCAGAATTCGTGGCTCGTTTACATGCTGGGAGTGCACCACAGTAGTTCTGCAGCTCTGCCCCCCCACTGTCCATTTTTGGAACATGCTGGAACATATTACAGCTTTGTTGTGGTCCATGCACACATTTCTTTGCTGTGTAAGCCAAGCTGCAGGGATAAGAGAGCAGGACACTCATGAACAGACATGAAGAAGGAAACCAGCATGGACTTCCAAGCCTACTACTGCAGAGGTGTCTACCCAAAGAACATGAAAGCCTGTAGAGTTTCTTTACAGAGTTACTTTCCAGAGCAGACCTACAGCCTGATGTTTCAAATTTCAGTAAGTCTTCCTGCTTTTCTTCCACAGAAGCTTGAAAGCAGAGGGACACTGTATGTTGTAAGTGGGTGCTAAGTAAGTAGTTAAACTGGGCAATGACTCTTTAATTTTCATTTCAGATGGTGATGTAACAGTAAATTTTGAAACTTCAAATGGACACACCATAGCCATTGGTGAAGAAACCATACAGGAAGAAAATGTGGTAAAAGCCAGTGGAAATAATGGCACTTTATCAGAGAAAGCATCGGCATCAGAAGGAAAAAAAGAAGATCAGAAAGGTAAATTAATGTATTCTTCACAGATTTTTTTTTGCCTACTTTAAATATTAACATGTTCTTCCACTAGCACCTATACATGCTGTGAATTCTGTCCTGCCACAAGGATGCCAGCAGAACCTGCTGAGAAGATAAGACTTGTGAAACACCAGTATTCCCTCACTGGTAGGCATGCCTTTTCCTGTGCATGTGGCAAGGTAATAAAGAGAAGCATGGTCTGAACATCACAGTGCATGCAGGGAGGTTCAGTTTCTAAATTCACTGGGAGCCTTTCCTTGTAGCCATGGGCAAGCTTTGGTGTCAGGTTTTCCCCTATGAAAGAACACACTGAGTGCATATGCATCACCTTGCAGCATCATTGTAGAAGTGGCTCATGGGTTGAATGTTCAAAAGTGTCTAAGTCACTTGAAAACCATCTATCATTTTGAAAGTAAGTTCAGCAACTCCTTCCAACTGGTTTTCAGGGACTCTTAAACACTTGCAGTCCAGCACTTCCCACACATTCAAGGGGCTGTGTCACTACTGCAAACAGAAACTAGGCCATTTATGGAAAATAAAACCCCGCTTTATAGGGTTTTCTATAGATTAATTGTAGTAAATACTGGTAAATATTTAGCAGTCCCAGTGTCCATCCTAATTTTTGCTACCTTTACTCAGATCTACCTGAGTTTGACTCATACAGGAAATATGATTAGTATGGAATCACAGTATTTGAACCAATTTTATTTTCTTTCTCTGCCTTCTTGAATAATGCACCACTTCTTTCCCCTGTCTAAAACTGTTCTTAACTAGTATTTCATTTATTGGATTTTCCTAGCAGAAAGAGCAAAGATGCAAAAGATCAAGACCTTCATGGCTGGCTGAAGCCATGGAGGCAGGACAGAACAGCCTTTCCAATGTCTTCTGCTAAACTCTACCTAGTGATGAATGATCCTCTGGAGGTTGAGAGGGTCAGTTCAGCTAACAGAAAAATTTGAATTCTTCTCAGAGCTACGTAAATCACTTGACTATTTAAAAAGTGGATAGATGTGCAAGGAGAATCTTATGAGATTTCTAGTACTTCCTGTCTCCCAACAAGGCAGAAATACAAGATTAACCTTTGTCATGACATTTAGATACATCTTTCTTTTGGTGCCAACTAGAACCAGATGTGTATTGGGTCAGGGGAAAAGAGTTATAAAAGCCGTGGAAAACTCCTTTAAAATGGCTCAGTTTAACTTTGGGGTTAGATCAGACCACTTATTATTTTGTGCATCACTAAATACAGCCTTTTGGAACTTTGTCAGGACTTGGAAGTTTTCCTAAGGTACAGTTTATTATTTTAGAAATACACATTTCTAACCATGTTGAAATCCCCTCTAGCTGACTTTGCAGAACATAGAACTCCAGTGGAGCAGGAGAGGTTCAATATCTATTTCAACATCTTATTAGATTCTGCACTCTCTATATATTGTTTTGACCTTATGGGGAGAAATTAAAAATGATTACTGTGCAGGAGTAGACTCAGTACAAAAGAAAGTATAGCTAACAGTTCAGTCCCTCTCAGAAAATTAAGACTATATGGAGGAAGGAGAAGAAAAACAAAAAAATGAGCAAAACTGGTATTCTAGGCTTCACTGAATCTCAATATGATCATCCAGATGATGCAAACCCCTGGAAGTATACTTTCCTCTTGCATCTAAACATGAAGTTCTCCTATGAGTTAACATATTGAGTCCCCTGAAACAAAAGGAGATAGATTATTGCAGAGAACACTCTCCCCACAAAAGGTGTTAAGGATCAATTCCACACATCAGAAAGTATTACACTGTGTAAACCCAGTGCAAGCCACCCCACAGTCATTGGGTTCAGTTATTCTTTATTTATATATACTAAGCAAGAAGGTGAGCCAGCCTGCTGAACTCAGTGGAAGAGTAAGGCCCACAGCATCTCACCTGACAGATTAATCCTGGGTGATTTTTTTATGGCAGATGCAGCAGGTTTGCATTACACTCACACCCACTGGCAGAGCAAGGAATCCACAGCTGCAGAGTGGAGGTTTGCTAATGCTCGCAGAGCATCAAAATCAGAGCCGAGGCAGGAATGCTCAGCTCACTGTCTTCTGCTAAGACCAAAAAATGTTCTGGTGCTTCAGATCACAACCCTCCATCACGAGAACTGAGACTGGTGGATTGAACACTAGCTGACAGTCAGGAGTAATGGCTCCAAGAGGTTCATCTTCAGCGAGGCTAATGTGAGGCTTCTAAAGTCATGAACTCAGGTGTAAATCTTGAAGGAAGATGCGTGCACCTGCCACGTTTGTAAGACTCAAAGACAGGATTCATTCCTGCTGCTTGGTAGCACGGTGTTGTGCTGCATTTCCAACTCCCACTGAATCAAAGTTTGCCAAAAAATGCATCTCAGCCTTGTGAAGTTGTAAGGTTGTAGAATGTGGAATATAGTAGGAGTTAAAACAAGTTAAAGGAGGAAAGTATTTCAGCATGAGTTATGGAAATACAGTGTCCACAGGGCAAACAATAGGCTCAGCAATGCATAGAACAATGAGTAAAGCAGAAGCAAGTGAATAAGACAATCCCTGAATATTGTTCCCGTTGCTCCCAGGCAGTTCCATAAATTGTGTACCCATCTGCTGCCTATCAGCTCACAGGTGCCTTTTATATGTGGTGAAAAATTCTCTTGAGCAATTTAATAGTATAACTGTTACTCTTTGCAGTAATGATGACAGTCATACAAGCAGGGTGTTTAAAAGAAAATTTCTCCTTTATGGCAGGATGATAAGAAACAAGTGACAGTTTAATATAAAGCAGCTAATTGATGGACAAAGCCTTGCTATTGAAAAATCAGGTACATCTTTTTCTGAGATCATTTATTCATGCTGTGCTTGCACTGGGTTGACTTCTGGATTCTATTGTTTTGGCTAAGGAAAGTCACTAGCATCTTTTGCAGAAAATAAGGAGTTAAACTGTAGTTATTTTATCTGTGAGCCTTGCAAGGGATACAGAGGAGCAAGTGGACAGGCAGCAATGTCAAAGAACACCCTGGGTGTCTGGGCAGCAGACTGAAATCTCCCACTGTGCCTGGGCTCCTGAGCCATTGCACTGGGCTGCAGGATCCCAGCAGTGCCCAGAGCTCCACATTCCAGGTGGGGTCTGAGCATTGCAAAGGGGATCCAAGGAAGGGGATCTCTGCATCCTGCCCCCTATAGCAGTGTTGGACAAGATCAAAAGCCACATCAGTAGAATAGGTGTCAAAATTGTCACTGTTTGCCTCCCTGGATATCAGGACCTAGCGTGGTGATGCAGCATGCCTGCTGCACATGGTAAAGCCTCCAGGTACTGTGTCAGAGATGCTTTTCTCCTTTCAACCCTCCCAGGATGTCTCTGGAACAGAGGTGCACAAGAGAACCCCTTATTTATATCTGAATTCAGTTTGTAAACTTCAGTCTCCCTGATTTTTGTCAAAGCAAGATAAATCTTTTAATGATTCTTTCAGATGGTTCCAGATTTCATAGTTAGCTTGGGCTTGAAGAAGTGAAAGGCTCAGTAACCATCAGCAAGATACTGCCTGGAAAAAACAGTAAGAAGTTCTGTTTTGGATACCATCAGTCAGGTGTGTTCGGTGCTGCTTTGATAAATAATTGCATTGCAGAAAGCCAGAGCTCTGTTACAGGTGCTGTGGGTGATATGGGGCACAAGCTTCTGGAATGTTCCTGGGACATTTGCAGAAGATCAATCTTCTCAGGTTTCCTCATGTCTGAAGTAAACGTGGGTAAAGGAAACAGTTTTTAGTCCTGTTTCCAAATGAATTATTGGGCTACATGTGCATATTTTTTCCCTAAGAGGTTAAGTCTCATATGAGAGCTGGAAAAGGTTCCAGGCCTTAGTATGTTGGGTTTACAGGTTCTTTCCTCTATATTTTGTCTGCTCTCCTTAAATCTGCCTTTAAATTTAATCTTCTCTTTTTCAAAGAAAAGAAGGTTGGAGGCACAAACTCTGGTCTTACTACCATGCATAGTTGCTCTCTAATGCTTTAGTTTGTCTACCAAGGAATGTTCCTCAAAGTCTAATTTCCTATGTTCCTTTTCTCAGAGGTCTTTTCTGTATTTCCCCAAAGTAGGACAAAACCTGTTTGAATATAAGGAAGTAACCCTCATCTTCCAGGGTCTCAGACAAGAGCCTGCTTTGTCTCAGAAGATTAAACCTGCAAACCAGTCACTGTGAGAAACTAGGCAGATTTTCATCCCTCTTGTGTCCCTAGCTGGCTTCCTGCACTCCTGAGCTCTGTAGATCATTGATATGAGCAGCAGACATAAAAGGTTGTGGGCTTTTTTGCCTGACTCCCTAAGAATCTCTCATTCCAGCTAAGCTACTTGCTGGGTAAAACCAGTTCTTCTAAGAATAGTATATCTTCGATTCATCACCTGAACTATGTAAATGAGGCTGAAAATCCAAGTATTCTTAAAAGGAAAGCTACTCTAGATAAAGCTGTGTTTGGCCAGAGCCTGTCCACTAAGTCAGCAGGGCTGGCTCATGCTGCTGGAGTGATGAGAGAGGCACAGGCTTTCACCCACAAAAACTGAGTGCCTGAAGAAAGCTCCTGACTTGTAAAGCTGGTTTGTTTGTTTCAGGTTTTTTCTTATATAGGAAACAGATCCTAATATCCTAATGTGGCTCTAGAATTAAGATGGTGTACATTTTTTTTTAGGAGCTACCTATTCAACTATTTGTGTATATCTTTACAGAAAGTATAAGAGAACGTAGAAGCCTACACGCTTTCCATCTTCTAAGATTCCCACAGATCAACTGAATATGTCTTAGGCATTTTTTTTTTAGCAGCTTACTTCTTACACAAAGATTGAGCAGTTAAAAATGTAGAATGATAGTCAGGGGGTTTTTTAAACCTTTTTGATCATGAAACTAATGCAAAATACCTGAATGTGGTTGCTTTAGGTGAGATGTTACACCTGTCCCTTCTCCCCTCTCCTGTTTTCTACCCTCTGTTATAAGGCCTCTTGCACTTGGTGCTGTTGAAATTATGGAGTCAGTAAGATCTAGAAGTCTGCAGATGTGCAGATCTGCTTATCCATCTTCAAGAAAGATGAATTCAAAACTGCAGAGTGAGCTGCAAACAGCATTGTGAGACAGCTGTCCTGGTTCAGTGCAGCAAAACAGAGCCCGAGAGAGCCTGAGTGCATTAGATGAATGTTTCAAGTTGGTAAACAGCCAGGAGAGAGCATGGCTAAAGGACAATGCTGGCACAGGTAGAAAGGAATAAACAGTGGCTTGAAATACAGTTAGAGTGGAAATTAAAGGAAGCTTTCTAACAATTAGAATGGGTATTTTCTTGAACAGAATTTTATTAGCAATAGCAGGAACAAAAATGGAGCTGGTTAAATCTGAAGTTTATGAAAGGATTTGTCTGAGTTGACCACCTGCATCAGCACAATCAATGAGTCCAAAAAAGTGACAAAAGACACCTTGTCTTGTCCCGTGTCCCATGTTCCTGACTGACAGCTTCCTGGAGTTTGATTAATCAAAACACAGCTCTCTGCATAGTCTGAAAAGGAAACTCAGGATCTGCAAAACCCTTACAGAGTTTTATTGTGCAAGGATTCATCCTGCAGAAGACAGCAAACATACATTATTTCCAACTTTCATTTCATATAGTGTTTCTCCAATGTGTTTTGTTCATCCTCCAGGAGGAAGGTGCTTTGCAGCTGATGTAGATCATACACTGGTGCTGCAGCACTGCTGCTTTTCTGTGAGGCAGCTCCATGACACTGCTCGAGCTGTACAAACAAAAATACCAGTGCTGTAGGACAAAATCCTCAGGTAGAAAAGCTCTGGCCTTCTGTTCCTTTAGAAGTTCACAGAAGTAAAGAAAAAAATTCTTATATTTTACAACCTATCCTCTGAAAGTATGCCCAGCATTTTCATAGGTTCATTTGTTCCAGAATTTGCAAAAGGTCCCACTTTTAGCTTGCAAAACAAGTAATCTGATTTTCTAGTGCATGTGACACACTGGCATCTCTCTGAAAGTCTTTCAGATTTGATGAGTCCCCACAAGAGCTGTTGTATACTGAGTACTTTGTAAATCTGACCATCATTTAGGTGTTTACATGAGAACAGAGCTTTTTTAAGAGTCTGGCCCCAATCACAATTTCTGGAAACAAGAAAATCTGGTTTGAAAGTGAGCTTTGTTGAAAATCTGGCATTTGGAAAATTTATTCTAAAAATAAACATATCATCAATCCAAATGCTTAATGAGATATTAACATTTGCTTTCCTGTTGAAGATGTAATTTTTAAACAAGTTGCATTTACAGCAGATATTTCTGTCAAGGCAGCAGTGGATGAAAGATATTCCTATCTGATGTGTTTTGGAGACCTTTTTTTAAAAGGTCAGTTCTTGATGAACAGATGTCTAAATTAAGAAAAACAACAGCAATAAAAGTGTGTTGCAGCTGGTACTGAGGTACCTGGGGGATCGGTTTGAACAAATAGATGGGTCTGAACTGATTCAGATGCCCCCTTGTTTTGGCAAAAGAAAGAGCAGGCCTGAAGACCAAGGGTCCATGTTCAAGCAGAATCATGTTAGGGAGGTACAATTACAACATAATTGTATCTGTAGCCATTTACAGACATCAGACCATCTCTGTCACTGTTCAAGATCAAGCCCCTGATGCAGTTATTAGTTATTTGTAATCCTACAGTGTTACTGTATATACCAGACATTTATTATAGCATCTTACATAGATGCAGAAAACCTCAAGTTTTCCAATGGATTGCAGTAAAAGAAAGGACATGATTAGGCACTGGAAAACAAGAGGACATCAGACCACGATAAAAAGCACAGTAGTGGCAGCCTAGATATTGTCAGCTTTGGCATCACAGCAGAGGGGAGTTTAAGGGAGGACAGTCAGTGAATATTCACAAAGCCTGAGGGTCAGCAGAGGAAAAGCAATGAAAAGCCTCTGCTTCAAACTTGGCTTGTCACTGTCAAAAGCTGATGTAATGGACTGGTCAGGTAGGAACTGGAAATCTGTCTCAAGTAAATGGGAAACTGTACCATGGGCAAAATCAGACTGACAGTGAGATAAAAAAATGAAGCTTACAAAGGTAAAAGCAACAAAGCTGATAAGATGCCAGGAGGAACAATATGGTCAAAGATGATAATCTTCATCACAGATTTCCTCCTGGCTGTGAGTAAGAAGAAGGTTTGCTCTAAGGGGCAGTCAAGACTGGATGAGAGGCGTAACTATCTGAGCAAGTAGGATGCAGCTGTGCAGGAGTCTGCCAGTCTTTGGAATGAGGTACATAACACTATGAAAAGAGCTGTCTTAGACAAAGATAGGGTTCCAGGAATGGCAAGGCGTTTCTGTTAAAATAAATGCTGTATAAACTGCCAGTTTTAATCACAG
This sequence comes from Haemorhous mexicanus, assembly GCF_027477595.1. Lineage (NCBI taxonomy): Eukaryota > Metazoa > Chordata > Aves > Passeriformes > Fringillidae > Haemorhous > Haemorhous mexicanus. The sequence goes on from NC_082343.1 coordinate 55,161,383, forward strand.
TTGAAGTCTGCAAGCAAGAACTTTGATGTGAATGAACTGCTACGGTTTTGGTTTTCATTTATAGTTTTTAGTTACTTGTCTACAGAAAAATTGAAAATTATAGGTTGTCACTAGGATGTGTTTATTTGCAACTAAGTAAAGCTTTAGCCTTATATTTTATTTTGTACCTTTTTTCCTGATTCAGAAGATAAGGTTTGATATACATTATTTAATCAGTTATATAGTTTTGTGTAGATTGACTGTATTACTTTAGAATATGGTGAATGCTGTATTACTTTTTCTAGGTTATCATTCTTTTTTTAACATTTTCTCCACTAATGACCTGAAACAAAACTCAGTAATGGTATATAAGTAAACAAGTTTTAAATTCTTTCTTACTAGTAAATAAAATTTTAGCATTCTGGATCTTTAGTTAATACATATAGCAAAGAATTGTTTACACTTATATTATTTCCAATCACCATGTCCTTCAGGATCTTCAAAATACAAAATCATATCTTCTCTTGCTCTGTTTATTACTAATGGACTTCAAATTTTAAAATGTCCTGCTTTTTCAGAATTATATCACCATTTCAACTTTGAATGAAGGTAGGTGGAATTTCACAAGGAGACCCTTTTGCTGTAAAAGGAGGTCAGAATGTAACAAAGAAGGATGTTTCTTTCTCCATCCAAAGTCTTTCTATGGAAAACAAAGAGGTGGTACAAGAATCTGTGCTAGGAAAAAATCTGTTTGAAAGTTGCAAAAGGTTTCTATGAGGTGGTCCTTTCAAAGCTTTAGCAAAAGCATATTAGTTTATAGTAGGCTGGAAATAAAGGAGGAAGACACTGGACAGTTAATTCCTTCAGCTCATGAAGACACATGTGTGCATGTTGCTTATGATAACTGCAGGTGATGCATTAGGTTCACGTTAACAAGCCTAAAGCTAGAAGTTGGAAAGGCTTTGTTTCTGAGAGGAAGAATGTCTTTGTTGTCTAGCACATTATTTGTTTTTTCATCTACTAATCTTAAAGTTAAAATGTGTTGCTTATCTCTTGGGAATCTTTAACATGGGAAAGAAGAGAGATGAGAATGTCCATTTAATGTGTGTGAAGAGTGAGACTCTAATAGGAACATAATGCAAGAAATTAAATGGTTTTCTCTTCAGTGATAGAAGAGACTGTTAAAAGTCTCTTCAGTACTTGCTTTTCTTCTTTCTTCCCCAGTCACAGTTTTCAGTAACATGCAAACAAAGCCTATATGATTCTGATGGAATGCTCTTGCTTCTATAATATCCATTTTCAGGAAGGTTTGGGAAGGCTATCTTGAGACAAAATGGGGATAGAATTGGTTTAACTGAATAGATAAAGATTCCCATCTGGGAAGTTCAGCTCTTCCACCTGGGAGCACCAAGTTTTACATCCATAGTGATTATGTACAGTCATACATGGACTGTAAATGGCTCACCTACATTAACATTACAGCTGGCATTAGGCATGCACTTTTTAACTTAATTTCCTGGTCATCCCCACTTACCCTGCTTTGGTTTGCAGGCTACAAGCAAACCAGAGGGTTTTTTGGGTGAAACTAAGCCAAAAAATGCACTCAGGAACTTGTACTCCCTTCAGCACTAGACATGCAATCTACAGAACTAGCCTGAAAAAAGTCCAAAGTCAAGTCTCCTGAAATGCAGATTGGGGCTATTGAGTCCTCAGTGCTTTCACTCTGCAGAGCAATTCCTATTGCACAGCACACTGGAGATACAGACCAAATTCCTGCTGACTAATGAAATGAAATCTAGACTCTTGAAAGTGCAGTTGTGTGACAGTACCCAAAGAACCTGCAGGAGAGAAAAGCATGCCAAATGATAACCTATCTTATTTAGCTTCATTTGTTTCTGAAGAGTAAAAATACTCTGAGGAAGTTACCCAAAATTAGCTGCTAAGAGCAAACAATATGCAGCTCTGAAGGATTAATTGCTTCAGGGGATAATTAGGAAAATTTCTGCTGCATAGCCATGTGCAAGCCTTTGGCTGGGAGAATGGCCCTGTTCACATTCAGGTTCACGTGAATCTGAGTTTTACAACCTTAAATCTTACGATCTTAGCATGGGTAGGGTTGAAAAGAAGCTGAGGAGACTTGTGAGAGAAGTAAATAGCATTCCCTCATTTAGTTTTAAGCCAGCACTTTAGTTTGGGATACTGAATGTAAAGGCTGATCCTTGGAGGTCTAGAATAGATGAGTCTGAGAGAAGTTCCAGGTAAATATTTTCCGTGAGAAGATCCTGGGTTGAGGTGAAGAGTAACTTTCTTCTGAGGTAATAATTCATTAAGAGGCAGAAGATGAAGTCTCTCCTGATTCCCAAGAGCTCAAGCAGCAGAAGTAGTCACTGTTTTGAGGCTTGCTGTTGGATTTACGTGGTGTATGTCTGTGTCAGTTGGCTTCTGTTCACTTTCTCACCCATAGAGAGCACTGGTCACTGCCCAGAAATTCCGACATCCCATGCTCCACCGCTACCTAAGCCTAAGCCTAAACCTAAAAAAGCTCCGCTACCACCAAAAAATGCCATTGCCGCTTCCACCGCCAGCAGCCATAAGGGTAACGAAGCACCTCATGCTAAAAAAAAGGGAAAGGCTCCTGCTAAGCAGCCTCCTCTCCCGCCGCCCAAGCCAGCAGGTGCCAGTGCAAATCGAGAAGCTGGTGAGTACTGCCCGTGCAGTGCAGCTGCGGTGGGTGCATGTGCATGGGGCTGCTTGGCTGGGCTTCCGGTGACTCCTGCCTTCCCACGGAGCAGGGTCACTGAGGAGCATGCCATGGGTGTTCTAGAGAGCTTCCTGCTGGCCTCTGGTTCTGTTGGCCACAAACACCCCAGACAACACACAGAGCCCCTCTCTGTTGAATGAACCTGTGTACAGCACCGAGCACATCAGAGACAACACTGAATTCCCAGTTCAAGTGTGAAAGCTGGCAAAAAAATGACCCAGTGAAACAGCTCAAGAATAAGCAGGATGGAAGGTGACTTCTGAAACCAAGCACAAGTTACCCCTAACTAAAACTAATTTGGTATTGCTGTAACTTTCTACCAGAATATCAACTATTCCAGTTAATTTGACAATATGACAAGATCACAAAGAAGTTAAGAATAAAACCATGAAGGCATCTTAAAAAACTGTTGAATAGCAGTTGGTTTAGCTGACCAAAAAAAAAAAAAAAAAAGACAACCATTAGAAATGACCAGGCTTCCCTCAGGTGCTGTGATTCTAAGTACATACTGGAAATGGAAAATATCAATCATCAGGCACATAGCACATGTGTTTATCACCACGCTATTGCATCAAAATTCAGCAGTGATGTAAGATTAAAGATTATAGGTGGATGCTCTTAAGGTACTGATTGTGAGTTTGAATGGCTGCAGTGTAGACAATGACCAAAATTAAAACATCCACACAATTTGAACACAAGCAGTATTGTGATGAATGGGCTCCATATATGTACTGGCAAACTTACACAAGCCCTGTGTTTTCATTCTCTGTCTTTCAAAGCCCTCCAGTCCCTCAAGTTTTCTCTGCAAGTATTCCTCTTCACAGCTTGTACATTTTGGCACATTTTGTATTTGAAGCATACAGAAGAGGACTGTTTGAAAACATTGCAAGACTTCTAGAATTACAATAATAACTTTGCCATAAAATATCTATTAACTTGGTATTAGCTGTCCCTTCTACTTTAGATGACTACAAGGATAAACATTTTGAAAATCCAGAATTTGCTGCTTGTATTTCACATGCAGCTGGGAAACTCAGGTCTTCCTAGGTGAAGCAGCCTTGTAACAGCAGACCTTTCAGAAATAAAGCAATCCATCACATAAAGAGCTGTTTATACCAGTAGTTGATAACAAGCTGTCAGGTATCTGACTTTTTAGACTAAAATACATTCAGGTTCCAGATTTGTCTTCTATTAGCCTTGCTGAAATGTCAGCCAGTGCTTGCAGACCATACAGATGTAAAATATATCCATGTATATCCCTTATTCTACTGGTAATTTCTTCCAAATTTAAAAATATGTTGTGTTCATTCAAAGTGGGACAGCACTTAATAAGCAGAGCTGGTTTGAAACAGTGTTAGTACAAGGGGTTTGTCAGATCCCCATGAAAGTGAACACATGATGCAGCCAGTGATCAAGTCCCATGAAGAAGGAGGGTAATATGAGTAATAACTGAGCCATGGCTCTCCTGAGGGCAGCACAGCAAGTTTCCATACTGAAATAGTGGAACTGGGAGAATGGGACTTAAATGTAGGCATGGATGTATGCCAAAAGGCAAACCACAACCGTTAAATTTTTCATTTAATCAGAATTCAAATCTTCTACTGAAAAAGAGGCATGACAGAAAATTGTCAGCCAGCCCAGTCAAAAACAACAGCAAAATTACTTTTGACCCATGTGGACCCGTAGGAGAGTTTTCTGTGGGAGAAATCTTTTAAGTTTCTGTATCTAATTGCAGGTTCTGAGAAGAATGTAAGAATTTTTGCAATGGAAACATGTTTTGACATTTTCCCAGCCACAATTGTGTGGCCATATATTTGTACTATGCTGCAGTTCTTAAGTGCAAGCATGTAAGTGGTTCTGTTGACCTCCAGCCTGCACTGAAGGGGATCAGAACCAGAGCCTTTTCTTTCTACTATCCACCTACTCAGTAAGATTTCTGTTAAATAATATGCAGGTAGGAACCACCATCTATTTCTGCTGTAAATATGAACTTCTGCCGATGCCATTTTTCTGCTTCATTTTGTTTTGCATGTAAATTGAGTGATTTGTACCTGATGTGGGGAGATGAGTGCAGTATCAGTTGGTTCAGGACAGTGCCCTTTACAGTCACCTGGGAGCACAAAGAGGAACAGGGATTTGCCTGAAGTTTCTATAATTTTTTTCAAAAATACCCAAAACTTCACAGCTCTCCAAATGTTTTTAAAGCATAACAACTAGAGAACAGTAAAGTGTCTTTTGAATTAGTTTCCATCTCCTTTGAGAACAGTCTCATTTTGAGAATTGTTTTTATATCATGAACTTATTATGGCCAGTATCTGCACTTTGATTCTCTCCCAGTCTACTGGGGAGTTGTTTTTATTTAAATGCTTATAAGTAAAGTAGGCCATTCAGCAGATTTCTATTACAGCTTTTTGTTTTATTCAGTAAGCTTAGCCAGGAGGCTGCTCTGTAACTTTATAATGCTTTCATTTGTTCTCTGGAACTTAATGAATTTTTAGAGTTATATCAGGAGTATTTGAGTTAGATGCATTTTGATGAACCATTAGATGGTTGTCATTTTTATTGCTTTTTAAATGGAAGTCAGGAGTTTGAAGCTCCCATCTCAGGTGATGACACAGCATGACATTGAGACAGCAATTGGAAATGTGGCTGGAGTGCACATGGAAATGTGGGCTAGCTGAAATCTCCTGTGAGATTCATTATACATCAATGCTTCAGTACGGTGAGCATCACAGGATTAAACAGCCAGCCTGGCCAGCTTGTACAGCTACTGTCAAAACCTTGTTTCACTGCATTTTCAAGACTGCCCGAGTTGGTCACTGGTAAGATGAAGGCCTCCAGTGCCTCCTCCCTTCTGAAGGTCATTTGTGCACAGTGACAGCAGTGGTTTCTGCCCCTCTGCTCTTTGTCATTACGTGGGAGGACACCAGTTGCAAGAACATTCTGAAAGGTAATTGACTGATACTCAAAACCAGTCCTCAGATGTTCCTCAAAAAATATAAGGAAAATCACAAGGTTTTTACAGTGATCAGGCCAACAATTCATGTAGTAGGAAAGGTCAGGCAGTTTTCTCTGCCAGGGAGCTTTTTTCTTTTTAGCTAAGTCACCACACTTTTTTTAGACTAAGTAGTGGACTTCTTAGATGATGTCCAGGCCAGGTGTAACAGGCCAATTCAGAATGCTCAAAACAAACTCCTACCCATTTGTAAGGTTGGTCCTCTCTGCTGTTCTTGGGCAAGTATTCATCATTTCAGTGTCTCCCACACAAAGGTGAACTTGGAACTGCAGCATTTAATCATCTCAAGCATTTACATGAAGTATTGTAGAAGCATCAAGTGTATTTTTTTTTTTTAAGACCAGCACAAGTCAATTCCTGCAGAAAATACAGTGCAGAAATCATGCAATTGCAAAACTGTAAGATGCCTTTTATTTTCTTGTTTTAGCTGGTTCCTCTCATGCAAAAAAACTACCAGTCTCCAAGTCTTCTTCATCACCATCTCCTTCGTCCACATCATCTCATCCCAAAGCCTCTAAGGAGACTTCCAGCAAATCTGGCACATCAGGGACTCCCAGGGGCAAGAAAAAACCCGGGAAACAGTCAGCCCCACGAACAGCACCAGACGGGGCTGCTTCTTCCCCCTCGGGTGCGACAGCCAACAGTTTGGAAGCGAAGGCAGAAAAACCCAAGCCTGAGCAAACTTCTGTAGTAATTTTTGAAATGGAGAACACAGACCAGTCGAGCAAGCTTGTTGTGCCCCCTCCTCCCACCGCTGCCCCTCCTCCACCTCCACTTCCACCTCCTTTTCCTGCTGCAGCTAGTCAGCCTGCTGGCTCCTCAGATGCCCAGGATGTGTCAGACAGCTGTGTGGCAGGGCCTCGCAGCCCTGGCTCAGACACAAAGCCTCTTCTCCCGGCCGAGCGTGGCACGGAGCCGAGCCTGAGCAGTGCAGCCCCAGGCAGCGCTCCAGATGCCAGAGGAGAAGACACGGAAAGGTGAGACAGTATGGCTGTCCTGGGGAGCAGGAGACCACAGCCAAGGAAGCCACATTTGTTTGCACTGTAGGCACGTGGGGATCTCTTCTGCTTCTTCTGCTGACTGGGAACAGTTTGTGTGGCAGCCCAGCACAGTTTGTTCCTTCCCAGTGCCTTCGAGCCTTTCACCTGCAGTACCTCATGTTTCCCCAGAAGGTCAATGCTCATGACCTGTCTCTTACTTCATCGTGTGGCTGGCACTGGGGTCAGCAGTTCAGCTCAAAGCTGGTGACACTTTTATTTATCTCTCATAAAGGCAAACAAGAAATTATGCCGAATTATAAGGGGGTTCTTTTCCGTAGATGTCTTTTTTTTTTCTGTAGATGTCATTAGATATCTCACTGCTAGAGTTCTCGAGCTGAATTTACTTGAAGATTTGAAAATGAGGGTTTTTTCAGGCTTCAGTTAGTAGGTGTTTGGTTTTTTACTGCCTAATAAATTGTCTAAATCTCAGGTATTATAAAAACTGGTCAAGAAAAAAGTCATAATTACATTTGTGAAGCAAAATAGTTGGCAGAAAAATTAAACTGGCTTATTAATTTGTCTTTTCCCTGCCACAAAAATCAACATCTTTTCTATAAATCCAAGAGGGTTTAGTCTAGATGCCAGTAGCCTAGAGACCTTTATTTAAATTCTTGCTGGTACATCTGTTGCCAGCTCTACATTCTAGTGCAGCATCTCCCCCTGCTCTACCCTTCCTTCATGCAAAGATTTTCCCAAGGCAAAGGGCAATCTGTTGTTGATCCCCAAGTTCATTAGTAATGAGCATGAACGTTTTGAACTCAACTGCAATGAGACTGTATCTACAATAAATAGGGTTGGTTAAGATTCCAGAACAGGAAACTTTGCAGTCCCATCTGCTCTCCAACTTGCTCCTCTCACTCCCAGCTTTGTGAACTGTTCTCTCTCAATCCCACCCCACAAAAAAAAAAAAAAAAGCCAATTAAGATTTGTCTTACTGCAGTCTTTACAGCACATCATTTGGGATTGTTTGCATCCTTTTTTCTACCACATATACATAGATACATATACATATCTGCATATGTTAAAAATGTCTTATATATGTATGTTTTTAGAAAGTAATTACTTTGACTAACAGAACTTTTATTTTCATCCTTGTTAATTCAACTGCTTCTCATTGGTGTTTCGTCCTGCTTGCATTGATGTGTCACCCTATCTGCTCATGAATAAACAGCTTGGCTACCAAAGAAGACCAGGAAGGGGAGGCTCCAGATCAAGCATTCTCTGAGCTAGTGGAGGAGGCTTCTGACGCTGCTGCCCCTCCTGAGAGTGAGAGCAGCAGAGAGAGCCATGGCAGTGACTCGGACTCGGACGGGCCAATCCTGTACACAGATGATGACGATGATGATGATGATGATGAGAATGCAAGTACTGAAAGTAAGCATCCTGCCCAGAAAGCTGCAGGCTGCCGTTCACGGATTGTGTTTTGTGAGCATGCGTGACCCATGCCAGGGTGAGGCAGAGAGAGGAATGGCTGCAGGGAATGCTTTTAAGGGATTTAGTATTTTGTCACTACTGAGAAATGAGTGTCCTGCTTCTCCCAGGCAATGATGATCAGAAACCTGCTGGGGCCTGTGCATGGGTGAGAGCATGTCGGGACCCAGGACATTCCTCTGACTGCCCTGGGTGATTCGAGACCCTGGCAAGGGGCTCAGAGACCTTGGCACGGAGTCAAAAACACCTGTGCCTTCAATTTTAGTCCATGGAAAAAATTACCAACTTTGTGTGAAGATTTACAAGCCACAAGAGTTTGAGTAGAATGATATTTGTCACAGGGTGAAAAAGTAGAATTTTGGGGTTTTAGAATGGGGGTTCAAGAAGCAAGATGGAGGAATCTGGGCATGTCCTGTCCTTCTTCTCCTTCTTCTTGTCCTTCATCTTCTGCTGGGATAGTGACACTTTTTGATTGGTTTAGAATAGAGACAGACTGGCTGACATAGGTGATAGGTACTGGAAAATTATTATAAATAAAGTACACGTAGTTCATAGTATAAAAAGTTAACACCACCCCAAGGGCAGAGGCTGTGCCACAACCTAACCTGCTGGACAGATCTCAGCAGGTCAGAGAAAGAATGTATTAGATAAGAAAAAATAAACAACCTAGACAAGCAGAACTGACAAATCTCAACTTCTTCTTCAGTCGCGAGGCTGGGAAAAAAGACTTTCTAATACCTCAGGGGTCATTTCAACCACAGAAACCCGAGAAGAGCAGATCAATCATTGCAGGGAGGAGAGCAGAAGGGGGAGGAACAGGCTCAGGAGGATGTGAGGGTGGGACAAGGTGGAGACCTTAGGGCATCACAAGCCATTCATTTGGCTTGCCCACACCATGAGTTCCTTGTGGGAGTTACAGGTGTGGTGGATGACAGAGGAGGCCCATCAGTCAGCAGCTTCACTGTCTGAAAGTCACTTGTTCCTCTTTGATCAGGATGTTTTAAGCATTGGAGCAACCTTAGCAGGCAGAGCAGATCACAGTAGATTACATCTACGTTTTACGGCTTTGAAATTTCATCTGGGGTCATGACTCTGTCATCACCTTAACTGGGCAGAAGCCCTGCAGTGCTGAAGGGGTTGTCCTGCCCCCATTCTGCCTAATCCCTGCTCCCAGCTGTTTTTTCCTTAGGCTAGAGTTCATGTTTATTTTTGTAGGAGCAGGGAGCAGCTGTTGAGCTGCTGATTTTCAGTAGAATTTTTGGTTCCCTAATCCAGCTCACCTAAAGGCTTCTCCTTTGCTTGGGCAAAGAAGGTGGCAGCAGCAGGCTGTCAGGAGCACGAAGGAAGGCAGCCCTCCCTCTACCTCCTCCGGAGTGGCTTTATGTCAGTATGAAATCATCATCAAGCCATGGTTGAGAGCCTTGCTCACAGCTTATTTTGGAGGAGGTGCTTCACTGTGCTCAGCAAAGAAGGTTTGAACACCAAGGTCCAGTGTACCAAAGTGGCATGAGGCAAAATGAACATGTTTTTTGGTTGGTTTTTTTTCTTAGCCACTGGTGCAGGAGGAGGTGAAGTGCTAGATAGCTCAAGAGGCTAAAGTCTTCTGCAGTTCTTTGTTGGGTTTGAATGCAACCCAAGGTGATAGATACCAAAAGTTCTTGTGTTCACACAGCAGCACAGTGTCTTATGAAAAGTGAGCTGGGAGGCTGTAAGGCCAAACTGCCTGACACAGTGAAAATCTGCCAGTCTAAGGCATATGTAGCCCACCTGGTCAGAATGTCAAGACACAAGGGAAATACTATAAAGGCTGTGAAAAATGCCCTTCCTTCCCCACCTGGCTGAAGCTAATGCTGGCCAAGCTGCAAAGCCCTTGTCCCGACAGTGTCAGTTTTATGGAGAGCAGATTGCTTCAGTGTCTGGGGGGTTCCTGCCTAGGTTACTTTACAGGCACTCAGAGCACTTTTCTAAACTCTATTTTTTGGTTTAGCTTACAAATAACTTAGAGATGGAAAGCACTATAGGAGAACTAAGTGGTAATTGATTGAAAAAAAAGTTGAAAGAATGAGGTAAATGGTGATAGAATGAGACTAAGCCATTTAAGGCTGAAGAAAAAGAGCAGCAGGTTGCTAAATATACTAAGTAGATAAATAAGCCAACTTGTAATGTATTAGACTTCAAAGACATTTTAGTGTAGATTTGTCATTTTTATCCTATCACTTCACAGATGACAAGTGATGTTTATATCAATTTGGCTGGTAGCTTTTCCCTCCAAGCCTTTTAGCTTTTTATTTTCATGAACTGAGCTAAAATTTTTCTTTTGATGTTAATGAAAATTCTTCTCCTGCATGTGGGAACAAGGTTGCTTTGGGGAGGTATTAAAGTTCTTACTCAGAGTTTGTGTCTGTAACCTGAGCATGAATGAACTAAATCTACCCTACTCCTCCTTTCCTCAGGCTCTTTGGCAAGTAAAATTCGTCGTAGGGATACTCTTGCTATCAAACTTGGCAACAGACCATCTAAGAAAGAGTTAGAAGACAAAAACATCTTGCAGCGTACATCCGAAGAGGAGAGGCAGGAAATCAGGCATCAGATTGGAACAAAGCTTGTGAGGTATCAGTCACAGGGTCAATGTGGTTTCACTGGGTGGAGATGGAGGAAGAGAATTGAGAACACTGGGTTCATGTTTTAAATGCAGCCCAATGTGCTCTGCAGGATCTTTGTGGTACAACTGTCTGGAAAATGGTGGGTTTATTTCTCACAAAACTTTAAACTTTCAATAATAGATTTTTTTGTCCTGCAAGAAACAAAATCTGAGAGCCTTTGGGGGTTTAGGTACTTTGGTTAAAAAAGGAAAGAAAAGGAAGAGGGTAAGAATGACTCCACAACAAACAATGTCATGGTTCTCTTTCTTTCCCAGATTTGTTAGCAGAATTTCCACTTGTATACCTATCTCAGGCAGAGCACTAGTTCCTGACCCACAGAGCATGCCTGTGCATGTTTTCCCTTCTGACCCTTCTCCTCTTCCCCTGGCTCTCCAAGTCCTTCATTATCACATGCTGATTCCAGCAAAAGAAGATTAGCTGGTCAGTGTTTAGTGTTTCACTGTACCCAGCGCTGAGGCACATCTTCCTCCAGCTGTTAAACTGCTATGGGATGTCTGTTACTTTCTCCTTCTGGACTTGGGAACATTGCAGAAAAAAATTCACTTGCCTTTTACAAAGGTTTTTCCAAAAAAAACTTTCATGTTTATTTTGGCTTTTGTGGTCTCTGAGAAAAGACTACAACATGCCTGTATTTTGCTAGACCTGTCCCTGTTTCTGTTTGCCTCAGTAATGTTGTCCAGATTTGGAGGATGTCCTGTGTTTTTTGGAGATTCCCAGATATGGGGTAGTCCAGTTGGTACTGCTCCGGTACAGAGTACACAGCCCTGCATCAACACCCAGAAGATGAGCTGAGTTGCTCTGTGATCTGGGTGTCTGGCCAAGGCAGCTATTTCATTACTGAACTGCAAGAGTGATACATCTACTGTGCAGAGCCCAAGGGTCATTTTCCTTCTGCCAATAAAGAGGGGTGGTTGTTATCATTGCTTTCCTGAACAGCTCCCAGCTCTGGTGATCACATCCTGCTTGTCAGTCCTCCCTTGGGGAGAAGCTGCAGAAGCTGCTTTGGGGTTCTGCTGGAGACCTGAAAGGCAATGCACACAGCTGTGCTTTGGTGGCAGGAGACAAGATCTGTGTACACCAGGGCTGTGCTCATACCCAAAATCACATCCAAGTTTGATGCCAGTTTCTTAAAAATTCCTGGGCTGGCGGTCAGCCCCTGGCAGCATCAGGGTCTGTGGAAAATCTGTTCCCACAGCTCAGTCAGGGTTGAGTCAGGTCCCCACCTGGGACTTCCTACAGCTGGGATTGGTCACCTGTGGTAAACCTGCCAGTCCTCTGGGACAAATCTCTAAGTCCAAGAGTGATTTGAATTGGATGAGTGTGATGAGGCTAAAGACAGCCTGTAGTGAACTGTGTGAGTGTAGATGAACAGACACCTATCTTGAACACACCTGCAAAATAAGTTTTACTGCTGAAAATTTTCTTGCTCCTTTCCTCAAGGGAACAAGTGGACTTGTTTAGTAAACACAGAGACAACATCAACCATGTACAAATCAGAAAATTATTATCTCAGTTTGGGGGTTTTGTAATGGCAGTTGTTATATTTAGGTAACTAAATAAAATTAGGTTTCAGGTAAAGCTCACAATTGTATTGTACATACAAATTAATGAGGAATTAACAGCTTATGGATTTTGTTGGTTTTGGTTTTTTAAAAACCTTTAGTAAGACTTCAAAAAATCAAAAATATCAAAATTCATTCAAAATACCTGAGAATAATCTAACAATTGCACAACTGATTGTAATGATGGTACTTGGGAACAAAGAAATTACATGGATTTATTAATAAAATTATACCTGTGAGGACTTTAAATTTTCTGCTACAAATTCTGTAATATTATTCAAGTATCAGTTATTCGTGTGTTCAAATGGCAACACTACATCTTTTAAAACAAATGGCCACTCTGGTTACATGAGCAGTTATTGTAACTGCCTGGAAATTACTTCCAGAAATTACATTTTTTAAGCAGTATTACAAATCCTAATGTGTCATTTAGGTCTGGTTTTAAATCAGTCACTTACTTTGTTCTCACAGGAGACTTAGCCAGAGGCCCACAACTGAAGAGCTGGAGCAAAGAAATATCCTGAAGCGTAAGTATTTCATTCAAGTTTCATACAGTGTTTGCTTAGAAAGGGAGCATGTGTTGGATTCATATAGAAGCCCATCATTGTTGCTCCAGTATTAGAACCATAACTAGAGAGAAATGATGTTCTAGAAAATAACGTGTCAACACTTGATTTATACACTCACCTGTAATTGTAGCTTTGAAAATTCCATTTATTGAATATGCCAAATTTTACTTGTCCCAATCTCACTTCTTGAAGCTGGTCCCAAAGACCAGGAATGACTTGGATACCCTTTATAAATAGTTCTAGGCCGGTTAACCTTCCACCTGATTTTTATGAGGAGGAGGAGAAGAAAGGAATATCAGTTGGAGGTGCAGGTGGGATGGAAGGGCAGAGGTTGGAAGGAAGAGTAGAAAGAGGAAAGGCAAAGTGCTCAGCAGAAAGTCAATAGGTATATACCAATTATTTCAGCATGCTGGCCTTCATATTCACTTCTGACATAAATGTCTTCTATACTGAAACATGCATGAGATTCTCACTGAATATCTTCCCATTGATTAAATCCTTCCTCATATCCCTGCTGAAAAAACGTCTGTAATTCAAATAGTCGAGGGTGGAGGAAGTACATTAGATGTTTACCCTTTATGCCTATTCTGCCATTTATGTTGCTTCTGTTTTTTGGCTGGCAAACTCTTCAGAACAAGCATTGTTTTGTCTTCCTTTATGAATCTTTCCATAAGAAAGATGTTACCTAAACACACAGTGCAACAGGTGCCATGCCCAGCTCCACCTAGTCCTGTGTTCATCTGGCAGAGGTGGCAAGTACTTGATGGTTAAGTTGAAGAAATAAATGAAGAAAATACACTTCATAGCAATAAATCAAAAATCACACAAATAGCAAACAAAAAAACTCTTAAGGCATGAGAATTTCTCACACCTGAACAAAGAGTTGGTATGATGCTGTTATGTTATTTCCAGCAATTGTTCAGTAAAGCTGGAGCTCATCTGTGCAATCCTGGTGTCAGCCCTGACGTGTAGCATGCTAATGGGAAGGGAAGAAAAGAAAATGGGATGTTTACCTGACAGCATCCATGGACTGATGACTCTGTCACTTGCTCAGGCTAGCAAATCAGGGAGAGGGCAATTATTGGCTTTCAGGCAAACCATCCTGATAACAAAATGCTAATAAAATCTTACTGCTGTTGTTTGAGCTCTCAAATGCCAAGTAGTGCCATATCTTACTGAAAAGGGAAGCTACAGTTCATACTTGCACAGGAGAGGGATCAGGGGACTCCTGTCCGGCACATAAAGTGAATAGACTTTCTAAAACTGTAATTTCCAAACCTCTAAATTTCATAGATAAATAAAAATAAAATTGGAAATAAGAACATTTTTTTTTATATATGACAAACTGCTTATGCTGGACTGTGTGAGAAGGGTAAATCCAAAGCATCTTTGGTGGGCTAGAATACGGCCACTGAGCTGGGAGCACCAGCTGGGCTCCCTTATTGCCCTTTCTCACTTATCTCGAGGTGACCAACCCAGCAGCAAACTTGTGATGTATTTAGTATCCCCTTTTGCCAGTGTTTATTCCATTCACTGCTTTTGCAATAAGTAGCTCAAGACTGGAAAGCAGTTAATAGATTTCCTCTCCTGTTTCAGCTTGTTTACTTTAAGCTTTTGGCAGCACACCAGGCTTTGCACTCAGTGCCTCCTGCCATCCTCCCCTGCTGCTGCTGGGGGGGTGTCTTAAAGAGGCCAGAGAGAGCAAAAAATGAAGGCTGGGAAGCAGAATTGTAAATCACAAAAAATCATAGAGACCCTTGCGAGCACGTGGAGGAACTGCTTTTTGCTCATCACTGAGATATAAAATATTTCAAGTTGAAAGTGATCTGTTAAAACCAAAGCAAACCAAAACCAAGACAGGGTTTGTGATGAGAGTCTGACTCAGAGTCCTTTCAGGGTGCAAGTTCTCTCTAAACCATAAGGCACTTTTATTTTACATCAAAATTATTGCCATTCCTTCCTGTGGATCATTTGAAAATGTTTACACATCTTAAATGCCTTTGTTGGTGTAGTAAGCTTTTGAGAGTAAGTTGGGATTTCTTTCATAAAGTTTCCCTCCTCATATTTTTTAAGTAGTGGATGGGGAGAAAGAGTTATATTATTGTGTGTATGTAAACTGCAGCTAAGCGGATGTATTGTTTTGAGTAATATTTATCAGACTTTGAGGTTACAGTAAGTGGTAAAGGTCCAAATGTTTACTTCAGGATAAAGTTCAGCCCAAATCTTCTAAGAGGTTCTGAAAAAAAATCCCTGCTTTTTTTCTTTTTTTTTTGTATTTCCAGTTAGTGAGCAAGTTTGTTTTTCTTGCTAGTGAGCAAGAAGTTTTGTTTTGATAATACTTCCAGATAAACCAGTTACTGAAAATCCTGTTTCCAAGTACCATCGCAAGACATTACAGGCGGATTTGTTTAAAAACTGTTTGGATAAAACTATCCAGAATTCTGAGACTTCCCACACTAAAACAAAGTTTCGACAACTTAAGAGTCCACTTGAAGGAATACATAAAGCCCTGTGTTTTTTATAAAGGCAGGCTTCTTGTACACTGGCTTTGAACCAGCAGTAATTATAGTATTGCATTATGGCAAAAGAAACCTTTTCGTCTTCCAAGAATTTCAGATTAAGATAACTGTAATTTTTCCCCTGTATTTGTAAGGGACAGTGAAATTCTTGTACAGTGCACCTGCATGCCTGCCAGTAATCTCTTTGTAGAAAATGGGGTTTAGCTCTCGATGCTTGTTAAGGAATATTAATGATTATCTTTGCTTGTAAAACCAGGAAAGAGAAACAGCTTTGTGCATTTCAGAGCACTGCTAGAAGCAAGTGCTTTGTTTGTCTTTTCTTTCTCTTTCCTTAGCAAGCCCACAGAGAACTCTAAACATAGCTAATCCCATAGGGACACAATGGAAAGTTCGGTTTTATGCTCCAGGAGTACATTTTGGTCAAGAATTGAGCAGTCCTCAGGCAGGACTCTTTTCTGCTCCCCTTCTGCTACAAAAAAATTGTCCCACAGAACAGAAGGTGACCAGATGTAATGTGGTAAAAGTTGCAGGAGCAATAATGTATAGATGACAGGGAAGCTGCTTGTTTGGCTTTGACTGGGGGATTATTTAACTTGACGGCCACAATAACTGATGCTAAACAAAATTGTTTCAATTAGGAGTCAAATCCCAGTTTGACCTCCTAGGAATTGCAGGGAGGGAAGGAGGGAAGCCATAGTTTTGCTGGGATCTAATCAGAGACTTCTGCAAGCAAAGGGCGCTCGCTGGGCTGGTTCTTTGCCAGTAGGGCAGCAGCAGGACATCTGAGGAGGGGACTTGCAGCTGAGAACGCTGTGTTTATATTTTCTCTCTCCACATCACACAGATTAGATCTGCTTTTAAGGTGGTAAGCAGTGATAAGTGTGTTCCTGTGCATTAATGTGTTCCTGTTTGGCCAAATGAGTCACTTCGTACCTGCAGCTAAATCTTGGCCCTCTGGCTGGAATTTTCCACAACACCTACAGGAACCAGGAATACCAGACCCATTATTTTTAGCACCACACATCTTCCTAACTCCCTACAGCAACTTTCAAAACTTTTACCTTAAAAGACCAAAAACACACTGTAGTTTTTACTGTTTGTAGGTATTTGTATCCAGGCAGCGTTTCTGTAGCACCAGGCTTAAAGCAAGACTCTGCCCAGCAGGTTGGAAGTGGGAAATTGGTGCTTTAGGTACAAGTCAGTGGCAGAGACAGGGGCCCATGTGCCAAACAGCAGATTCAGTATATTCCTAGCAGCCACAAGATTTAAGTCCATTTCCTTTACCTCTTGAGTTTTATTCCCAGAAGTAAACCAATTTGAATGTATAAAATCCTGTCCCTGACCTCTCATGCAGAAGACTGTCTGTTCCCCATGGGTTTGATCCTCTCCTGCTTTTCCCAGGATTTAAAGAAGCTCATGGTGCCTCCTGTTGGAATTATCCTCCAGAATATGGCCTGCTCCAAGGGGTACCTAGACCCTCTGCCCAGTCACTAAGATGCTTGCCCTTTTGGGGGGTTTCCCCTTGTCTCCCATCCTGCCGTGCAATCATCTGCTCTCCACAGGGATCTGGCTTCACAGCTTGGGATGGGCAGCTAACCTTCAACCTTCCTAAATATCTAGAGAAAGATTTTTAAAATATTTTATCCTCCCCCAAAATACAAAGAAACACTATTTCAGGTGCCATGCTGTTGGTAGTTCTTCCTTAAGGCATACATTAAGCAGCATGAGCCCCTGTTTCTTACATGAAGCATCTTATTGCTTCTTCTTAGGAAACACTGTGGTTTAGACAGCAAAGAAAGGCCAAGATATGAATAATGCACAGCATATTTTCCAAACTAAAATAAGGAAAGGGCGGTACAGTGATGTGTAGATTCAATTGTCTTTTTTACTGCTATGTCTGCCACTGGAGATTGTCCAAGGTAGGACTTAAGCAACTCCATTCATGAGGGAACAAAATTTTTTATGTCGCATGATTCCCAAGTGAATGGAACCCCAAAGTAATAGTTTGTGTTTAATTACCTCAGCTACTGTGTCTATTGATTGCAAAGACAGGATGTTTAAACAAAAGCCTATGGATGATTTATCTGTCTCAAAACAACTAGAGGCCTTTTGACTTTTTTAGGTGAGGATATTATGAGATTGGTTATCCTTTTAAGTTATAAGTCCTTAAATATACCAAATTTATTTATTGATGAATACATTAATTTAAAAAATCAAACTGTAGATTAATCTATAACTCTCCAGTTACAGTTATTCTTCAGTTTGAGTCCATTTACAGTTCCTCTATGGAAACAGGCTATCCATTTCTTTTCCATTTAACAGAAAAGCAATTAATAAACCATAAATTACGTCCATATTTCAGTATCTCAGTAACATCACCATCAACCTGAAATCCAACCTAATCCTGGCAGCAAGGCTGTGCGATTGCACCTTGCTCTTGGAAACCTGTTCTAAGTGTGGGAGTCTTCTCACAGAGCAGATCTTGGGCAAGCATTGCCTTTTTCCTACTTTTTCCCTTCTCACTTTTTATTTTTATAATTTGTCCTCTCCTCCTTTCCCTGATATTCTTCTTAAAGGAAAGCAATTGAGTAAGCAAAGGATATCTGCAAGTACCATGAGGCATCCAGTCATAACATTGTCTCCAGTGTGAAAGTCATTACGCAGAAATTCTCCTCAGGCCAGGTCACCTCTACTGACAGCAGACTGGCCATAGGAAACAGGGCAAATACAACTATAACAGGTTTTAAAACTCCCTTTTCATCTATACAAGTTGGCTGCATCCAGAACAAAGGAATTTCTTTAAATTTATGGTTAGCCTTGAACTGTAATGCGGAGTCTGTAATCCCCAACCATGAATAAAACAGGATCAGAATTTTATGTATTTCTCTAGGTGGGATATTTCAGCCACAAAACTGCATTTAACCATCAGAGTTGGACTGAAAGGGCAAATACTGTCCTTCAAACCATACATCAATTTAAAAATATGCTGAGCCCACATGAACATGTCTTTCTAAGTGTGCTTTTCACTGGCAGTCAAGAAATCAAGTTTGGTTAGAACAGAAATTTTTTTTAAAGGAAATTGTTTCATTCATATGCCCAAATATATTCTAAAAATGGACATCATTTTCTGCTGTACTGGTCCAGCCAGTGGCCCTTAACCAAGAGGGCTTGAGTGTTGGATCATATGCCCCCATTATAAAACCAGAAAAAAAAAGTATATAATAAAACCAATTTGCTGACAAATGACAGTGAAACAAATGTCATTGATTCATGTCTGTAGCAGTAGAAGAAACTTGGGTAATTCAAATACTCAGAGTAAAATTTTCACTTGGCATTTATAAATTAGACTCTTATTCTAAAATCAATGTTGGAAGTAAAAGCAACAGTGATTGTAATGTTAAAATAAGTAATTGAAACATCAGGCAACTCTTTCAGGGTACTTGCTTGCTGGTACACAGAAAGGAAATGACAGGCACCTTCTCTTTGCTGTGCTCGTGACCCACAGTTGACTTGAGATGTCTACAGAATCAGGGGAAATGCGGATAGGGAAAAGAATGAGAGCATACAAAAGCCAAAAAGCAGACAACACAGGCGGCATCATCCAGAAATATGAGGAAACATGAGCCAGGACTTGGAGTTCTGAAGCTTTCAACCAAGAGAAATACAGTATGTGCAGTTATAATACTTAAATATTCACTGCTTTTTATCTCTTCTGAAAACAGAGAAGAATGAAGAAGAGGAACAGGAAGCCAAAAGAGAAATAAAACGTAGACTCAGTAGAAAGGTGATGATGTGCTTTTTGTATTGTGTATTTTTGTACATAGAATTATGTTTCATAAGAATCTAAAACTCAGTGTATAGACACTGCTGCAAATGTTCATCAGTCATTTTCCCAGATTAGAAATCTGCTTAAAAAGCAATACAAGCCAAGCCCGTGTTGGGGGAAACCCCATCCTGTCCAGCTCCCCACACCTGGAGAAGCATACCGAGTCTGGCCTTATTGCTGTTTCTAAGCAGGGGACATAAGTGACAGTTTTCTTCTGTAGCATGACCACCCCTGTCACATATGATCAAGGGCAGCCACACCTGTAGATCCACTCTTCCCTAGAGCAATGGAGAGGGCAGCAAAACAATGTGACCCCTATGACATCCCCTCAGTGCTTTCCTAACCACATCAGTGGTCTTAGCTTCTGCAGGTGGGATCATGCTCATTGTCCCTGGAAATGGAGCAGTTACAGGCCTGTTCTGGGAGAGGATGGGAGGAGTTTTCAAAAGTATCCCTGGTCTGCCTGTCTCTGCAAAAATACAGTTTCCTTAATATGATCATCCTTAGTTAATTAAAGTGAATATTGTTTGAGGTGACTGAAACAATTTGGCATTATAATGACCCCTAGATGGTCAAAACCAAGGGTTTTTTATTAGGCAGATACTTCCAAATGTCACATATTTTTGATATTACAATTTTAACATGGTATAACCATTAATGCAGATGGCCTAATGGGATAGTGCCAGTTGCAAAGTCACAATTAACATTCCAGGGATAACTGTCATGATTCTCTGTGACCTGCCTAACAAAGACTATTTTTATAATCGAAGAAATCAGGTTAGGCTGCTTCCCCATTCCTGCGCAGCACTCCCAGGATGGTGCCTTTTTTTAGACACCTGAAAGTGACCCTATTTAGAAATACCATTAAAGTTCTCTTGAGATTACATCATACCCTCCTCTTTTATTTTATTTCTTCTTATAAAGCATACTATTTTCTACCTCCCGCTTACAGCTCAGTCTGAGGCCTACAGTGGCTGAACTTCAAGCGAGAAGAATCCTTCGATTTAACGAGTACGTGGAGGTCACGGAATCTCCGGATTACGACCGTCGTGCTGACAAGCCTTGGGCCAGGCTAACTCCTGCAGATAAGGCAAGGCACAAATGTAGATTATAAGAAAATGCTTTCATCTGTCACTTTTGGGGAGCTTTCCTCTGGTTTACATTCTCTTGATTGCCAGCATCACAAATGACATCTGCTGGTGACAGCGAGATTGTCATGGTGCTACTGTGCATCTACTTCCTGCAGCTAAGAAAACCCACTCAGGTGCCTATTATGAGCATATTTTACACCTCCATTATGACAGTTTGGGTCAGAATCTCTAATCTTTGTTTTCTATGTGTTAAAACCTTGCTAAGACAGATAAAAGTTCACCAAAGGTGGCCCACATCTGAGGGAATTCATGCAGGGGTTTGCAGGCAGAAGTCTGTGTCACTGCTACCAGGAGTTGCTTTTGCCACTCATTTGAGTGAATAAAAGGCAGAAGCTGCTCCATCCTCCTCAAGGTTCTTGGCCATAACCACCAGTGCAGAGACTGACCATGTGCATGCAGCACACCTTCTTGGGAAGTTTGCCCCTAACATCCTACAGTTAATATAGCCCTGCTGCCTGACTACAAAGGATGAGACAAATGATCCTGTGATTCTCATTTTAAAAAAAATATTAGTCAAAGATTACCATAAGGTACTCTTCCATTTCCCTCCTATACTACTTAATGAAAGGAGAGCTGTAAGATTCAGGTAGTCCAAAGTTCTGGCTCTTAAAGCGCTGGGTCCAAACCAAGATGTGTGGACTTTATGAAACTTCAGTGAGCTGTGCTTGACATGAAAAGTGGTGTGTGCATGAACCCACTCTATTTTAGCTAAGGGTAGTGAAGCATTGATTTTATTTCAGCTTGTATTTTAATATTAATATTTTAAAATTTACAGCTCATCTGACAGTTGTATCAGGTCAAGGTGAAATAGTTAAAAATGTAGTCAGAAGTGTTTGTAGATGTTGGTTATGGGAGATGTTGAGCACTGTCTAGTCCTCCCATAGTCTATGGGAGGTTAGAGGATCCAGCACCTCCACTTCGACAGAGGTTCAACCAGGGTAAACTGCACTAGAAGAAAACAATGGAGTTTCCTACCTACTTCAGGGTAGCGGTTTTTAGTCTCAATTCATTTTGTAATTAACAGGTGCCCAAGGCTGATCCTGTCAGCTCCAAGTTTGTTGGCCCTAGCAGAAAAGCAGATTTGGGGTTGCCTGAAAACTCCCTTGTCCTGTTTTTTCCCAGAGAAATCATTCTTCTAATTCCAGTAGGAGTGGAAAATTATGCTGCAGCTATATAACAGAGATGGAGCTCTGCTGTCTTTGTTGCTGATTTGGTGCTCAGAAATCACTGCTTCTTCACTAGCTCTACAGCAGCCTCATGTAAGCATGCTGTTGTGGCTAAACACGACCACCCCTGCTTAAAGCAAAGTTTATCATTTATAAGACTGCAGCCTGCTGATGCTATAATTTTATCATGCTGCTTGTCTGTTCTGCACTGAAAGGCATGCACACTAGATGACATTTCTTTAGGGATTAATGAAATGATACTGTCTTGTTTTAAAGTGGTTAAAGAAAAGAATGAGTAAAAATAAACTGTCACTTCCTTTAACAGTGAAGGTAGGAAGGTGTGTGGCATAGAAACAAAACCCCTCGTAGTATATATTAGAATATTTCAGAAACTGTATTTATTACTTGATGAAGTAAATTGTAAGCAACAAGGCATTTACAAACTGTACTGAATTTCTGCTGTTCTTTAGTATCTGCCAACTAAAAATCCAAGCCTGAAATGTCCAAATAATTAATGTCATTTTACATAAAATGAATCAAACCAAGTGACTAATTCCACTTAAAAAAAAATGCTGTTCATCTTGCATTCCTGAAGTCCTGTTGCCAGAGGGAAGATACAAGGACCCTGCTGTGTACACAGTGCCTGTGCTGGCAGAGTGACTCACCAGCTCCTCAGGGCTGTGCCTGGAGATAGAATCCCCTCCTGTCTGCCTACTCAGCAAGTGATTATCAGGGAAATCCAACCACTTGCCCATTTTTGTCAGTAGAAGTGCTCTGTTTCAGTGTGGGCTTTGTTCACCCAATGCAGTTGATTTGGTGTTTCTTGGTTTACTTTTGGTGCTTGATGCTTTTCGTTTCTTTGTAGTGGATGAGTACTTTGAACACTCTAATTGAAAAGTCATTCATGTTGATGATCAGAAATGTGTGAGAGCTGTGGATTACAGTAAGGGAAAACTGAAATGGGAACTTTAGGACACCTGCAATGGTAGGGCCACATTTCTTTCAGACTCTTTGTTTTCCTGAAGATTCGTATTTCTTACGCTTGCATATATCATTATTGTTTATTAGGCAGCAATACGGAAAGAACTGAATGAATTCAAAAGCACAGAAATGGAAGTACACGAGGAAAGTCGGCAATTTACCAGGTAGGTGAATCACTCTTCTTGTGTAAGTGTGAGGAATGAGTATGACAGCAACCCTCTGCTTTTCTGCAAGTTCTCTGCAGTTGTGTCATGATTTGTGTGGATTCCTGTCATGAGTCTCCTTGAATCCCACCATGGATTCTGTTTGAATTCCCAGTATTGCTGATGCCATCTCTAGCTGATACAGCAGTGCAGATGACCGCAATGAACTGGTCACTATGTAGAAAAAGATTGTTAGGGGAATCTAAAAAATACTCTTGTGCAAGAACCCGTCAGTTCTTACAGATGAAGTTAGTAATCTTCAAGCACACAAAATAAAAGGGGTTTCCTTCTCTGGCAGCACTCCCTTGCTCATTAAAGCATACATTTGTGTAGATGCATTTCATACGTGAAAATTAGATGATGCTTTGAACTTCAGAAAAGCTCACCACTGTCTTGGCGAGCTTTCTAAGGGTCACTTAGGCTCCTGGCAGCAGTTTCTGGGGAACAAGAGAGATTCCCTTGTTGCCACTTCTAATGTGTTACGTGGATTTGTTTTGTTCTCTGCTTTGGATAACACCAAGATGTTGTCTGAAGCATTGTTATTTTTAGGAGTTCTGAAGTGTCCATAGTATTTTAGCAAGCTTTCAAATTTGGCAGAATTATTCTTAGGGGGAGGGACACACTTTCTGAAATCTCCATGGCATGTGTTCATTTTTCTTGGAAGTTACAAAGGTGGAAAATTGCCACTAGCAATCAAAACTTGATGTTAGGTTGGCCAGCATTGTGTACATAGTATTAATGTCTTTGCTTCCGCAGAAAATTAAGTCAAACAAACCCAGTTGTCTAAGTCTGGGTCCCTTCTGTTTCCCGCTACTGTTTCAGCCAAACTCAGGATCTGAGCTAGTGAGTGTGAATCACCTAATTAAAGAATGCATCACAAGGAAAATTCATGATGGGTGTTTCATGTATCTGCTACTTCACTGTTTGATTTCACAACTTCAATGATTTCTTTCTCACCATAACATAGAGTTGTAAAAAATAATAACTTATCACTTCTCTGGAGATACAACATAAACAAATTCATTTTTAAAAATTCAAACCAGTTTCACAGACAGGAAACCTAAGCCAGAAGATGAACCAGGATGCAGAGTTTTAATGTAGTGTTGCATTCTGAACACTAGAAAATGTATTTTTCAAACATGTAGAGATGTATCTTTTAATTTGGCTTCTGATATAATTTTCTTTTTAGGTAGCACATTGTATATCTTTTTCAAAATGTATAAAAATACTACTTTTAAAAAAAGAGCATCCCAAGGGAGAGAATAAAAATAGCAGGTATAGAAACCAACCCCCTGCTTACATTATTGTGTTTCTTGAGTTGCTTTGCAATATTGAAGCTTAAGTACAGACAGGCATGATTCATACAAAAAGAACTGGATATTTTTTCATGATCTTTGAGGACAGTTGAGGCTGATTACAACTGGATTCTTGAAAGTTGAACCAGGAATCTCATGGAGTGACAAACCAGTAAAAAAGTGAATTATTTTCTTCAAGGAGGGCCTTTGAAAATGGAGTAAAAAATAAGAGCAGCCAAATTGTGATAAATATAGGCAATGATTCTATAGGGTGCTGAAAGAGTTTCAACCTGAGGGAAATCAGTTTTTTCTGTTCCTTATCCATGCTCTTTTGTTTCACTGGTCATGTTGTGGAGTTACTACACGGAAGTCAGAAGAGTAACACTAGAAAAAGCAAATAAAGAGCGGAATAACATGCAGATGTTTTAAGTCAATTGCAATTTTGAAAATAAAAAGAGATCCCATTTTTCCTGGGACATCTCATTAAAAATTATGTCATTTCTGCTACGTAGTATTGGATTGATACAACAAAAGTGATTTAAGAGAACCATAGACAGAAGTCTCTAGCCAGAGAATTAATTACTCATTCATTAATTATTTTCAAGATCACTGAGATTATGCACACCAAAAGGCACTTGCATTGGCACCTGACTAACAGAGGCTATTCTGTGGCAGACTGAGACAACAAGGAAGCTGCTTACTAAACAAAAATAGTTTATAGTATACGGTTTCCTGTACTATGGCAAATTAATTATAGATTATTTTATATTATAATCAGTACTTATATTTGAAATGTTTAAAATTTATATCAAACTTTGAAAAGAAAGAACAATGGGTTTCATTGTTCATCATTTAATGTAATGACTGTCAATTGACTGGTTTTCTAGTCCTGCTAATTTAGACTGATTCTTTCTGTTATTTCATAACAAAATCCAAGAAAATTACTTTCCAAAAATAGAGAAATCAATACAAGTTTGGGAGGAGCATATTAGCAGGTGTTCATGAAGTGTTTCTAATGAAAATGCTTTATATAGTCCAATATATTGTTTTTCCACAAAATACAAAACCCCTGTGTCTTTTTAGCAATCCTCTATACTCTCATTTAGCAGATCAGCTGCATATTTGTGAATGTCAGGCTTTGTGCACACCTCCTTCATTTGAGAAATGCATCCCTGTATTGTATTGAATCAACTTACAGGGATAATGTGTGGAACTATTAAGAGAAAATGTGTCAACAAAAACTTAGGTAAATCTGTTGTGTAGATGTATCATTATCTATGCCTTTTTCAAGCTGCTGCATCTTTTACTACTTCATGGACAGATAAATTTTTAAAGCCATTAAAACAGAGATTTATGTCTATACACTGAGAACCTGATACTGGTGCCCTCCTTACCCTTTTGCTTGGATTCATTGCATTTAACATGATTTAGAATTTCAATTGCTGTAGGTTCCTAGCTTATTATAGAAAGGATTGGTGACACCTTTTGGAGCAACCCACTTCTCTAGCCATCATACAGGCAATCTGGAGTGATGCACATGCCCTACCTAAAAGCCTAAAAAAGTGAGGTATATTTGGGTCTTCATGTACCTCAGTTCACTGCTGTTAATAAGAAGAAAGCATCTGAAATGCTATAAAATTTGCTGAAATGTTATAAAAATGCTATAAAATTTGCTGCTTAAAAGAAAATACAAAATTTTTGTTAGCCTCATTTTACACAAGGATTAAAACTCCAGAATTTTCATTTTTATGGTTTAGCAAAGCTTTTCTGATAATACTTACTGACAGCATCTGCAAATAATGGATGCAATTGTAGCTAAATCTGAATTGGCAAACAGACTGGAGACTCTTCTCTGGCCCTGAGGCCAGCAAGCTTAGCACAGCTTGAATCCATGCAGTTAACTTGTTCCTCTCACCTCAAAACATGTCCCTCTCTTCCCAGCCTGCCTGCTGTCCTGTGCTAGCCCCAGCCATGCCCAGGCAGACCCTGAAAGCACTGGCTGACCCAAGCAAAACTCTGCCAGGGACCACACTGGCAGGTTAATGGCACAGAGAGACAGCAACACACCAATGCTTGAGCCACACTCTGCTTGGCTTTCTAAGTAGAGAGAGATGGACAGCAGGAAATAACAGGTCTGACTCTAAACCAACACAGATCAGGAAAATCAGGAATAACTAGCCAACAAAAGGAAACAGCTGTGAGAACGGAATGAGGATCAGTGTCATTGTCAGTTGAAATAACATAATTCTAAGATTTTAATTTATCTTTTCAGGTTTCATCGTCCATAACTGTTTGACCACATCCCATATTTCAAGTAATTTTTCTTTGGGGAAATCATTGCGTCCTGAAGACCTGAAATTGCACTGGAACTTGACTGAGTATGAGTGTGTGCTACAGCTTACCCTGAGGCTAATGAAGAAAGTAGCCCTTGTCTTTGTCAATGGACAAATGATTAGTCTAGGAGGAGAACCCACAGGAAGCGTTTGTCCATGTCCAGACAAACCACAGTCCTGTGGCCAGCCCACACGGACAAGCCAGTGGACTTCTTTGTGAGAGCTCCGCGAGTCAGGAAGTGCTGAAGACAATCGCTGGAGAGCCTGCTGCCAGGATCTCATTGGGCCTCATGGGGCTGGGACTGAGGGTAACAAAGAGGGAGGGGGATGACAAAAGAACTGAGAGCTGGGGGAAAAGAGACTTTGTCTGTCAGTCCACAGAGCTAAGTGGAATGGATGGGACTGCTCAACAATGCATTTGGCCAGTGGGAAGAATTATTTTTTAAAAGAAAGAGTGTAAGCAACTGCGCATGTCAGGTTTTTCAGTGGCTACAGCCTTGTTTTAAAAAGATAGCAAGCCATAAGTCCTTGTGTCATCAGTACTTTAGGAAGAACTATCATTTTCTTTGGTGCCAGTAAATACAGTTGCCAGAAATTAGTCCTAGTATAAATCAACTGTCTTTTTTTAAATCCCAGTGCACATGCTTCAGGAAAACACATGGAACATTCATACAGAACAAGTAATATATTTTTTGGTTTTTTAATGTTGACATATTCTGGATCCTCAGAGATACATAAACAGGATTTGAAGGACAAATAATGTGACACTATGAATACAGTGAAATGCTTTGTGTTTAGAAACACTCCTTGCTGTCTGTCACTTGCCATTCAAACCAGAGGGATCATTATCTTTGTCATCCATGGCAGGCAGTAGTGACAACTCTGACATCATGCTAGTGTGAATCCAAAGTCAGAATTGAAATTAGGCACAGAAGTCTTTATTAATAGGCCTGAGCAGCAGTGACTACTAATGTAACTTTTTACATTTAAGGACTCTTGCACTGCTTTGAGGAAGAGCTCCCAGATCGATCGGTGTGTCTTCAGCTAGTGGTCCTTTAAAAGTGAAAGAAAAATCCTTGGAGTGTCTCCAGCCTGTTTTTGTTGAGTGTGAAGAATGCTTCTTAGATTCCTAATTTTTTATACTATCTTGAAATTGTACATGTGAATATAATACTATTAAAATTAAGTGGTATGGAGTGTGAAAGGCAATACATGGTTTTTCAAAGTTGGCCCAAAGGCCTATTAAAAAGCCTGTTGGCATTGTTTACACTAAGAAATTCTCTGTCCCATATTAGCACTTATTTATCCTTTGAATTAGTGTACACAACATTGGGGGGGTCTGGAATTCACATATGCATACATTTAATGCAGTATTACAACATATTTGCTATTTATCCTTTCTAATGTGTGTACATATTACAATTTATTTTTGTCTTTTATGTGTCCTGTTCAGTTTTTAATTATGAAGTGTAAGTATTTCTTTTTCTGGCAATAAAATATCTGTGTAGATGTGATTTTTACCTCAGAACCTGTGATAGATTCTTGTGGAATGTCTTTAGTTTATAAAATTGAAGGTTGTTGTTAGAGATGTCAGCCTGAAGGCAGGAAGGCAATTTGGTGGCTAAAATTAGATATCCCTCTTTAGAGCTATTTACAACAAGACCAGGTTTGCATAAATGAGGTGGATTATTTTAATGGAGAACACTTCTAGTAACAGAAGAGTGCTTTCCAACAGCTGTCACTCTCTGTCACTCTGTTATTTTTAAAGACATTGGGAAAGCTTTTTTAAAAAAGGTAAAATTTAAATGACTGTTAGGATCCATTACACTTTGGTAAAAATCTAATGATGGACAAGCCACGAAATATCAATAACCAAATAAAAAAAGCCATCTACATGCTTGTAGCAAAGAAAAGGAAGCAGCACCTTCCTTTTTTAATGGAATCAATAAGAGCCATTAGGATTCCATTTGCAGAAAATAAGCTTCTGGAAAGTCCATCATTTTACAAATATAGAAACACCACTTTGACATCAAGGAAGTAGTGAAAATGTATTCTTTGGCACTAAATCATACAGGAATTAGCAGGGCATTAGGTTTGTCAGCAATTATGGTAGAATGCTAATTTTTATTTTTAGAATTTGAAGAGTAAACTCAAAAGTTACACTAGAATAGTTCTGCTTAAACTTTTTTTGCTCATGTTGCCAAATTTAGGAATGTGTGTCCAAAATCATATAGAGGTCTACTATGTTGACTTTGAAGTATAAAACACAGTATTTCACTTCAAAGGAAATGAGAGGAGCAATTAAATAGACCTCAGTGTTGCATTAATCACATTTAAACATTTGAAAGCCAAGATACTGAAGGCAGAAATACAGCTGTTACACTGGCAGAATAACTCGGACAAAGGTAAGGTCAGACTATAAATATTTTATATAAGACAGTAGCTCCACCACCATGCCAAGGTACACACAGCTTACACAAGCAAACTAAAACATGTTAAACTCTTAGGATGAAGAGAAAAAATTGACTTTGCAAGAAGACATTCCTCTATACTAGGCCTGGACCATGGATGGAAAGTCACATGCCAACCCTATTGTTTTAAGAGTAATGACTCAAAGATGAGGATACAACTTCTGGCTCAGACTTCTTCAAGCTGAAGTCATGTCATAAGAAATAAGGATGTGTAGGTGAGGTATCACTTAGGCTTTTCGTATCTTCCTTCTGGGGTTGGAGGGGTTTTTTTAAAGTATTCCCTCCAAGCCATTTCTAGTTGCAGGACTCAAGCCTTGGTAGAGATGCTGAGTTAATTTTTAATTTCTTACTATTTTGATAATAATCAGATGCATAGTGTGGCTCACAGTTCAGTGAACTAATTAAACACATTTATGTAACTGGACAAAAAGAGTTACCTTTATGGGAACTTATGTAAAATCTTATGTAGTATACTACATAACATTATTATAAGATATAGCAGAATTAGAACTTCAAGCTATCCATAATGTATTGTATCCACACAGAGACACAGAATTGTATATACTATTTTTGTATTCTAAATACAAAATTTAGAACTTAGAATTTAGAATTTTGAAATTAAATTTTAAAATTTAAAAATTTAATTTAGAAATTTAGAATTTTGTGGCAGAATTTTTAGCAGGAAAACAACAGCTGTAAAGTGTTGTCCATGCAATAAAAAATAACAAGAATTTGGTATGTCACCATGTGCAGTGAAGCAAGTTTGCTTCAAGAAGCCTGAAGTCAATTTCTGCTGCCTCTCCTAGCTGTCTGTATTGATAAGTTCAAATGTTTTCCAATTGCATCAACAACCCATTGGAAATATTACACCATATACCTGCTTTGGTGCTGCATGCCTTCTAGAAAGGAAAAATCAGGCTAACTCCTGAGAAATTAATGAGTTAATAATCCTAGAGTTAAAAATAAAAATGTTAAACAGGCAAAGAAAAAATAGCACTTTTCATGCAAAGTATAGTACAGTCCAGGTGGCTAAGAAGGATCAGTATGATAATTTTTATAAAGTTGGACGAATCATTTAAATGTCATGCACAAGATATGACAAACCTTACACACATGATACCTATGTTCCCACAGAGTCAGGTATGCCTACATCCACAGAAAGAGAAAATGAGCAGCTTGAAGTGGCTTCTGAAATTATCTCGCATATAATATTTATCAGTATAATCACACATCACAGTATGTTGCTGTAAGTGCAAAAGAATGGATGCTTAATCAAATCCTTATTTCTTCTTCACATAAAAAATTGAAATGGTTCTAGAGTGTCTCATCTCTCTCCTCTTTCAGGTAATACATATTAGTCTTTATAACTCAGATACAGTCTATCTGGATTTTTTAAATTGTGCTATATATGTTGACTCAACAAGTACCAAAAAAAAAAAAAAATTGAATGCTAATGATTATTTAAGCTAATACCCTTTCAAGTGGTGATTTGAAACATGTTAGGACTAGAAGCAACATCTCTTCAAAGTCACTGAAAGTATTCATGGCCATTTGTAGTTCTACAGACTGTATTTATTTGTTGAGTTTATCATTTACCTACAGTTGTGCATGTCCTTTGCTGTGGTGGACTTGACTGACCTCTGATGTGGTGTGGGGCAGGACAGCCCCACCATCTGCTATGGCCAACCTGAGCACCTCTTAGAGAAGAACCACAACCTCAGTGCTGACACGGAAAAACCTGATAACCCTACCAGATAAGCACCCATTTTTTAACTTGAAAGCCAAACAAAAGCTGTGAAACAAAGGGATGAAGTATCCCTACTATTATAGAAATTAGACCCCTCTTTCCAGGTGAAGTGAGTGCTTGGTTTCCTGCAGAGATGCTTCAAACTCAGATCTGTAAGTAATAATACTACAGCTACATGAGATAATTTATTTCAAATTAACAGTTGCTTAACCTGACTATAAACTCGTTCTGAGCCCCGATTTTTTATCATCATAAAGTGCAAAAAGATCCAGCCAGCAACAGACTAAAAACATCTAATCCAGTCTGGCAGCCTGGGAATCAAGCAAAACTCCCTGTCTGCAGCTGGCAGGACTTGGAGTCAGCGTAGGGAGAGCCACACTGTCACCTGGGTACCTGGTAGCATTGGCCTGTGTGAGCACTGCTGACATCCTCAGCTGAGACCAGAATATTGGCCCATGTTTTAATGGCTGTTAATGCTTTAATGACAAAGCAAACCAAGCTAAAAGCCTACATTTGCATGAGACTGTCTGATCCACAGGAACCATGTGTTTAACACTTTCATGTCCTCTGGTTTTAATGATCTTCAGGAGTTAAGACCTGTGCCATTGTTGTAAACTAA
The DNA here is from genome assembly GCF_027477595.1 of Haemorhous mexicanus. NCBI lineage: Eukaryota > Metazoa > Chordata > Aves > Passeriformes > Fringillidae > Haemorhous > Haemorhous mexicanus. The sequence goes on from NC_082343.1 coordinate 55,192,715, forward strand.
ACTGAAAATATATGCAGGGTGAAAAAAAACAAGTATGAATAAACTTGCCTCCTGGCTTTAGGATCTTCCACATTTCGTTCCATTATTGTTGCTAGCTGTAGTCTTATTACACCAAGATCAGTGCAATATTCACTAATGGGTCATAGATTATGATGAAAAGCAAAAAAAAATTCTGAAAGATTTTTTAAAGATGATACAAAAATATTTTGAAGGTCAAATTAAAAAAAAAAAAAGAAAGCAGTCCCCAGAACAGCTTAAAACTTCTATTTAACAGAAATCTGTAAAAAAACCCCTACCAAAACTTAAAAAACTGTATCTATACAGAGAAAGGAAGAAATGGAGTGAAATTAACATATATTTGCCGTAATGTTTAAACAGGTTTATATTAATAAACTCTAATAATTAACAAGGTCTTGTTTTACTTTGTGTTTTGATTTCGTTTCAAGATTTTAGTGGAAATAAAGCTCACATGAACTAGATACAGCATTTCACCAATATTTTCTAGAAGCTACAAATTGCATTGGATAGAACAAAGAAAGCAATGGTATTATCTGTATCTTCTTGTTCAAGCATAAATTCTTTATATTAAAAAAAATCTTGCAATACTATGTCAAATTTAACAATATTTGAATGTTGTAATGATATACTAAAATGTTAAAACATTGCTAAACATATCTCCCATTCACTACTTTGTGTGGTGGTATATTGATTTGTAAACTTGTACAAATTTTGGAATTAAAGAAATACTGTGTTTTGGATTATTATTATTTTAGCTGGTGTGATTTGAAACAAAAATATCAATGGCTTGTTTGAACGGGCATTCGACTGTATCAGCAGCAGGGGAAGGGTGTGGAGATGGCATATGCTTAATTGCCTGCAACTGTTTAAATAGCTCTTAAGTTTTGGGGGAAGAGGGGGTTTCCTTAAAAAAAAAACAAACAGAATTCTATTCACAACTGAACTGCAAATCTGGGAGAGGCACAAGAAGATTGCAGAGCACAGACACTGCTGTGCACACAGGAGCTGATAAAGCTGGTAAGTTTGTGTCCCTTCCCTGCGTTCTGCGGCACAATAGCTCAAGCGGTAAATCATGGCAAGGTTTGTGTGCTGTCCTTTGGACCCAGCAACACTGGGAGATCACAAACCTGTGTTTCTCTGGCAGAGCTGCAGTACACAGGACAGGCTCAGCAGCAGGAATCATTGCACTGCTGCCTCTTCCAAGCAGGCCCACACAGACATGACCCCAGTAAGGAAGGCTCCATCACACATCCACACCAGTGCGGGTAGCTGAGCTCCAGTACAGTCTTCCAAGGTTCCAGTACCACCACAAGATTCTTACTTGCTGAATAAACTCCAAGGCAGCCACCAACACCTGAAATGGAATTGTCACATGAATTCATTGTAATAAAAATTTTGCATACAGAGTGCCACTCATTCATACACACTGGGCCAGTTCTTAGACTTTATTTTTTCTATTAATTTAATGAAAAATAGTGAAAAATTATTCTTTAAGTAACTTCCTTTGATTTCATTAAATGTTCCCATTTTGAAGTCAAGTAAGGCAAACAAAACCAAACCTTGGCTCTCCATTGCCTGTCATGCTAAATAGTTACTGGTAACCACAAAAAATGTATCTGAAACATTATCAGCTCAGAATTGCTGTTCCTCTAAAATGTACTTTCCACATGTTTCATTACTTTCAAAAGATGGAAGGCTGTGGAGAATCAATACCAACAACTTATCGGCTTACACAGGGCAGATTTTATGTTACAATTATAAAATTAATGCTACTTGGCTCAGTGTGATTGATTACGGTAACTCTAAAGAAGTGTCAGATCTGATATTGCATTTTACACAGATGTGTGATACCTGTGAATGCAAGTAACTGCTACAAATTAATGACAGCTGCTTCTTGAGGTTTTATCTGTAATGTAGCATGTGTATGTATATATATATATATATACACACACAAATATAGTCCAGTATCATCTCCTGAAAAACATAAAGAATGTATTGGGGGGTATATACAGTACATATGTTATGCTTGTTTTATGGTGTTTGCATTAAACAAGGAAACTGAAAGTGTGCTGCCTAGTTGTACAGTACTGTAGGATCATCTGCTGTGCACAGTTCCAAGCACCTTAGACAATTATGTAGCTATTTGAATTATAGATATATAATGAATATATATATACATATATATATATGAATAGATATATATAAATAGAAAATTTTAAAAATCACCTCTAGAATATTGTTCAGAAAATCTTTACTGAAAATATTTTCTTCTTGAATCTCTAGCATGTACATGGGCATGCATAGTAGAGTTAAATTCAGAGAGCCTCCAGAGGTCAAATTAAACTCCCTCCTTGTGGAAATTAAATGAAAAAAGGTTTCTGAAACCTTTCTTTAAATTCTGGCAGTCCTGCAAACACATCTGGTAAATTCTCTGTGTGTGGTGTATTCATGGAGAATTGTGTTCAAAGAGGTGATAGTTGGTTTAAAAAAACAAGGTTAGGGTTGTAGCTCAGTGGTTTGGAGACCTAATCTATGCTCCCAGTTTCCCCTTTTTTTATCAGAAAGAAGTGTTTCTTAGTAGTTTCACTGACAGCAGATTTACAGTGGAAATACACCCTCTGCACAGGAACAAAACTGATCTGCACAGCTGAGGGTTTAGCCTAGTCAGGAGTGCATCTGCCAATCTTTTAACTTTCAAAGTGACTGCCCATAACTTTTGGTTTTAATTACTTTAAAATAATTTCTTCTTTGCAAGAGCTAAGAGAAAAAATGAGCATAAATTTCCTCACACAGAAGGCAAGCTGATGATTATGCTAAGGATGTGCTTCCAGCATATTAAGTGGCTGCCTTGACAGTGAGACTGTTTCAATACTGACCATTTTTCTTCTGCAGGCATAAAAGGAGGAGTTAGTGACTTGAGCACTTACCCTCTCAGTCTCTGTAGATGCTCTTTGCTGAGTTCTGTTTGTAGTCTCTGCAAAGAATCTGAGAGTGAGAGAGTGCAGTGGGATGGATGGCTTTGTAAGGCTTGGATGAAATGAAAAGCTTAAGCAGAGTCTCCGAGACACTCTCTCATACACAGTTCACATACACGTAATACTAAATATTGAATTTTTATTTAAATCAGGAGATTACTCACCCTCAGGTATCAACAAAGGAGGCAATGTGGTGCCTATTGTTGCTAATCCACAATTCAAACTCATCCCCAGATGTATTACTGTAGTATACAGATATATTACTGTTAGTATACATTAGCAATCTTCTGTGATATGGGAAGAAACCTGTTTTAATCTCTGTGTGAACATGTAATACATATCCTTCCCCCTAAATGCCTAGAATCTAACCAGGAAATTCAGGGGAAGGATGTAAATTAAAGAAAGACAGAAAACGCTGAGACTTAACAGGCAAACTTATCTTACACTTAGGAAAATGCTGACTAATAACAGAGCTGAGAGCAAAAGGTAATTTTTCCCCACATCCAAACTGATACAATGCTCCTTGACCAGATTTGGGGTGTGTGGAATGACAGTACTGCCACCACCAGATCTGGAGGTGCCAGGTTTAGGGGATTGTGAAGGGTAATCCTGTCACCAAGTCTATGTACATGCACTTCTGTGGATGCCAGAGAGGCACGTCAGGAACTTGGAAGCAGCAAGGAGTAATCTAATCTCCATCATTACCCCACAAATAAATGCTAAGTACTGTGTTTTCAACAGCTGAGTGACTCGGTTCTTAATTATCCTGTGAAAATCCAGCTCTGCTATTCCAGCTGTCGCGGGGTCGGCAGTACAGACATACTGCAGGGAGGGAGCTGCTGCTCTTGGGTGCAGTCATGAAAAACCCATTCGCAGGCTGCGGTCCAGCAGAGGTCATTGCTGATCTCCTTGTGCCGCGGGGTGTGCACCACACCCGCACAAGGCCTTTGCACAGATATATGCAGAGATAACCTGAATCCTCCGAGTACAGGAGTTACTTCAGCTGATAGACTGGATCAGATTAGATTGTGCACTTCTGCAAGAGTGGTGCGATGAAACTGGATAAAGATTCAAGACTTCAGAAAACAGCCAGAAGAGTGAAAATCTGGGTTCTTTCAGAGCTTTAGTGACACCTACTGAAAACCAATGAAATCCACCCAAATATGACTAAAGCTAATACTTTACGGTACATGCATGCATATATATTTAGCTGCATCCATACACACATATTGTGGATAACTTTTCTAAATTTTCAGTGAAAACCTCTTCTTAGTTTGTTACTGTTTTAGTCGCCTGTAAACACATGGGAAAAAACTGTTCCCCTCTGGTTTATACTTTCTTTTGAAAAGGAACAAAGCAGGTTTTAAAATACGCAGCACACTTTTTTTCTTAGCACGGAGCCTGTGAGTGCCTGTGTTTCTACACAGCGCCGGTGTAGGTAAAACTAATACAGCTGAAGTCATACTGCAGAAAGGTTCAGCTTGGAAAGGACCACAGTGGATCATCTGGTCCAACTTCCCTGCTCACACAGGCACAGGGCACTCAATTGTGCCCAGATGGTTCTCCTCTATTTCCAGTGAGGGAGACTCCACAGCCTGTCTGGACAATCTATTCCACTGCGTGATCACCCGCACAGTAAAGAGATTCGTCCTCATACTCAGGTGGAACTTCCCGTGCATCAGTTCCTGTCTGTCGCCTGTTGTCCTGTTGCTGGGCTCCATCAAGCAGAGCCTGGATCCAAACTCTTGACACCCTCCCTTCAGATATTTATGGACATTGATGAGGCCCCCCCCTTAGTCGTCTCTAGTCTGAACAGGTCCAGTTCCCGGAGCCATTCCTGGTAAGAAATAAGAACTCAAATATAGCAAAACACTGTCAATACCAACACGTTTTACTCGCTCCCTGTCCTTCAGACCCAGCCTCCACAACCCGCCCGGCCCCCCGCCCGGCCCCTCGCCCGGCCCGGCCCGGCCCCTCGCCCGGCCCCTCGTCCGGCCCGGCCCGGCCCGGCCCGGCTGCTGCGCACGCGCGCTGCCCCATGGCTGCCTGCGCCGCGCTCTGCCATTGGGGGCACAGGCGGCCCGAACCATTCTCACTATTTTGAGGGGAAAACTGGGAAAATGTGTCTCCGACATGCATCCTGCTTGGGTCCACTGAGCCTCTCTTTTATCAAAACACTATTTCAATCCGAGAAAAGCCTCGTTGTTTTTTGCCTTTTTTTTTTTTTAACTGGGAAACAAAAACTTACAAACGTGGCCGGACTGGCGGCTTTTCTCGTTCCCCCCGTTGGTCACTGGTGTATCCCAAGATGGAGGGCACGGCCCGGGGGCCCTGACGCCTGGCCCGCATGGGAGCGAGTGGGGTTCGGGAGAGCGGGAGCGGCCGGGGAACAGCGCCATGGTGAGTGTGCCGTGTTCTCTACTCGCAATTGCCTGGGGAACAAGGTCAGAGCAATAGAGTCGCCCCCAGGTACCCTATATCGGCTGTAATGCGGTTTGTTAGGTAAGTAAAGCTGGAAGCCTTGCTGGAAGTGTCTTTCCAGGTCAGATGTGGTAAGTCGTAGGAAGAGCTTTCAGGCGGTTGAGAATACTTGGTGGGTTTTCTGGATCAACTCTTGTTGATCCAGAGCGCACGTGTGTGCCGATGTTAGAGCTGTGCCTGGGTAGTGGTGCTGCCGATGGCCCGCATGACTGATGTTGAATTGCTGCTCTAGGAGCAGCCGTCTAAAGAACTCTCACGAAGCAAGGTATGTCTTGATGAATTTTCTTATCAGTTTCTCGTGTTTCTTGGATGAAGTGCGTTGCAGAATTCCTTTCGAGGGCTGTATGTTAAACTGTGTGCTGTTATTAGATATGCACTGTTCCATGTATTGCCATTTTGCAGCTGAATAAGCTGCGTTTGCTTTTAGAACATATGAAATATCTGTTGTGCATGTGGGGAGGTGAGTTAAGCTCCCACCGGTCTCTTTATGCTCTGTCTCCAAGCATTTGTTTATAAGGCATGGCCTTATAACAAATATAGCAACAGTTCTCTTAAGGTGCATTTAATATTTAATTTTTTGTTAACAGTTAACCAAATTTCTTTTTGCAGCCTCACAAGAAGAAAAAGCCCTTCATAGAGAAGAAAAAAGCAGTAACATTTCACTTAGTGCACCGAAGTCAGAGGGATCCTCTTGCTGCTGATGATACTGCACCCCAGAGAGTTCTGCTACCCACACAGAAGGTAAGTACTCACTTTTAATACTGAGGTTCATTCAGATAAGAAACACCATGGAGAAAAAAAGTTGGTATGCAATTATACAGTTCAAAAACAGCCTGAGAGAAGGTAGTTTTTAGTTCAGCTTATTAAAAAAGGGATGTTGTAGGGAATTTTATAGTAATGAGTTACTGCCTGATGATTGAAGGATGACTTAACTGGCATTAGAGGTGTAAATGTATTAGAAAAACAACAAGAAAACTTGCCTGATTCACTCTGATAAAACAGGCATTGTTGGAAAGGTCCTGCTCAGACAGCACCCAGACATGGAACCAGCTGACTACAACATTCTGATTGGCTGTGGATTAGGGTGAGAAGTGTAGAGAAGACTTCAACAGACAGACACTCTCAGTAGATGTGTTGCTTTTCTTTTTGCTAGTAAGTTTTAAATGGACTTGAGTAACTAAATGTATTCCTTTTGATTATTTTCTTCTCCCCCCTCTTCGTAGGGGCATGAGGAGCAAAGAAGGGAAGAGCAGCGCAAGTACGGTGTCTTCTTTGATGATGACTATGACTATTTGCAGCACCTCAAAGAAGCCTCTGGTCCCTCTGAGCTTGTCCCATCTGTGCGTGGGCAGCAAAGCAGAATTGTCATCACAACTGAGGGGCACATAGAGGATGAAATTCAGAGAATTTCAGTAAGTGGTATTTTTGCTGATGGTAATGCTGTTCTTGGGAATATTAACATTCCTTAGACACATTAATTGTGTATGTATGTATATGTATATGTATTTATATTTATATTTATGCGTAAGGATCCTTTTGACCCACAACCAACTTGACTTTCCTACAAATAAACCCAGAAGCTGGCAAGCTGGTGTTTACTGATGAAAATTATTTGCTAGCACACTGATAAAACACTTCAGGTACCCACAACAAACTTTTTTTTACATAGATGGCTTGTGTTTGTTTGAACAAGTGTGTTTTTCTGGGGTGGGCATTTGTTTTTAAGGTTTTTTAGAACTTCTAAGTACTGTGGGAGTTATGAACATGCCAGGTTGTATTATCAGCACACCATGTTTTTAAAGAGGAATGTAATAGAAGCCAGACAGAATAAAACCAAACTTTTCAATTGCTGGCATAACTTGTAGAAGGTCACAGTATTGGTTCACATTGGAGTGGAAAAACAGTAGATGTTTTGAAGCAGTGAAGCATGCCATTGGCAGTCACTTATAGCTGAGGGTGTTTGATCTAACCAAATATTGTCATTTTAGTCAAAACCGAAAGTCTTAGTCAGAGGTACCTTTCAGGTACAGCTTGGTGATACTACAGAAGGTTTAAAGTTAGGATAGATGTGCATGTTGTGAAGCTTTTAACAAGCCTTTCAGTAAAGGGGTGAATTCAAATGTGTGCTAGTGTTCTCCAAAACAAACCAAAAACATTAAAAAATTTCCATGTGCCTTCTGTACAATCATTCTCTAAAAAGCTTTAGAGATGCAAAAAATACTGTTTCTGTACCTGGAGAATGTTGAAAATATGAGAATTGGTGCTGCCAGCACTTTATGTTGCTATCATTGTATAACTCTGAAAATTTGCTGCAGATAATGTAGCACTTGTTGAAAACATTTAAGTAGCACTAACAGAGTTTCTTTTGGTCACAGGAATGTCTGCATGATTTTGTTCATCTGAGCTGAAATAAGAAGCTGAGAACAAATACATTGTGATCCTGTTTTTCTGTTTCTTTTTCTAAGGCTCCATCTATTAAGTTGCCTTCCTCAGTATTTGCCACAGAGTTTGAAGAGGATGTGGGCTTGTTAAATAAAGCTGCTCCTGTTTCAGGTATTTTTCACCTTCCTGTGATGTGAGTTGCCATCTAGGAAGTAGATGGTAATTAGGGCTTCTGTTGTGATGTCTTTTTTTTTTTTTTTGCTTAGAACAGGCTCAGTAGCAGACATAAGGAATGATCTGTGAGAGACCCATGTTTCAATTTGAGACTTACTTCTGTGATTGACTAATAAGAGTTCTTTAGCTTTGCTTGGAGAGGGTGAATCCATGACCTCTTACTATTGCATAGCAAATGCAAACTAATAACAGGGGGAAACTGTAGGTAATACTATTAATTTATTATTCTGTCCCTTTGAATCTGAGTCTGGAACTGCATTCTCACTCAGTTTCTCTTCAAATGCTGAGTAGTGTTTGCATCTCTTCATTAGTGTTATTTCAGTGTTACAGGCTGTGAGTAGGTTTTTGTTATGTATCCACGTTTGCACTGGACATTGACTCCACAGCTATCTCCATTTTTGATAACAGTAAGGAATTGTAGCAGTTCTCTCTGTCCTGTCAGGAGGATGCTGAAGACAATTCTGTTAATTGCAGCAGAGAAACACTTTTTAACCTTTTGTAATGTAGGGAATTTTAGGATTGGAGCTAATGCTGGTAGCTGATCATGTGGTGTTTTAACCTGGATATTTTTTCTTTTACAATATTCTGTATTAAAATGCATTTATGGAAGACCTCTGGGAAATGTTTTTTTCTGAGTGGTAAAAATTGGCAAGAGATTGGTGGCATGCTCTGGCTTCTATCAGATCTACAAATATTCTTGAAGAATTTTGTGATTCTTTGGTTTAAGCTTTCCTTACTGCAAATGAACAGTCCAGCTGGATTGTTTTTTATCCAGGAAAGTAACTTTGTAATGTCAGAGAAATGTAAATATTTACATTTCGTTTTTTCAACTTTCTAGGACCACGGCTAGATTTTGACCCAGATATTGTTGCAGCTCTTGATGATGATTTTGACTTTGACAATCCAGAAAATATCCTGGAAGATGATTTTGTTCTGCAAGCAAATAAACCACAGAAGCGGTAGATAGAGCTTTGTTGAAACATTTGTTATGTAAATAGGAGAGATTCTATTTGCTATTGCATGTGGTGGTGTAGGAAGCCACAGTGGTTTCAGATTTCAAATTGAGTACTTTGGTGTGTTGAAAAAAGTCTTATGTTATTTTACTTGGATGGCAGCTTGCAAAATGAAATTTATTACATTATCCAAAAAGTGGGTTTCATTTGTTACTTTGAGCTTATGGATTATGTGCAGTGCTTGGAATAATAGTTTTCTTGAACTGTTTAAAACATTGTCATCTATTACATGTAAAATATATCAGTAATAGTATTGATGAAGGCTAATGGGTGTTTCTGAACCCTTTACAAATGCTTCGTGTGATACCCCACTGCATTTTATCTGCTTAGGTTTTGGTATCATTCTCATAATTTCATGAACAGTAAGAATTTTTGCTTGTTTTAATAGTCAAGAATGCAGCTGATATTTCTCTGCTTTGACATGTATAGCTGAATATAAAAACAACTTCAGTCTTAGTGCACAGATGCATGATCCAGCTAGCAATGCTTTCACCTCTCAGACAAGTGTCTCACTCAAGATTTAAATCCGTTATTACCAAATGGTTTCAGATAACCCAGCATAGGTCAGAGCTATGTAAAGGTCCATGTATTATTCTAAAACTATTTTCTGCTTCTGTTCAGGGGACCAGATGCTGAGGATGAAGATGAATGGGAAGATATGGAAGATGATAGTGATGAGAAGGATAGCTGCAGTACTGATAAAGACTATGATTCAGAAGGTCCTTTGTCGGATGGTGAGGTTAATGGACAGACAAAAGAATTCCTTTTTATGCAAGAAGAAACCAGGAGTCGTTTCACGGAATATTCTATGACATCTTCAGTGATAAGACGGAATGAGCAGTTAACCCTGTTGGATGACAGATTTGAGAAGGTGAGGCTGCTCAAGAGTGTAACTGTGAAGGGTGTTAAGTGCTTCTTTGTCTGTTGATTCATTTCATCATGCAGTGTCCTGTATACCTGTGCAGATTTTACTTCTTTTAGCAGTCAGGGCATCAAGCTACTGCTCTCTGCATGTATTCTGCATTTAATACTGGGTACATTTAGAGGCTTGTGTAACCTAGACTGTAGTATTAATTGCTATTGCAAGGCCTAGCACTGGTGGAGGTAAACAAAATTACTCCAATGACTGTGTGAGCATTCATAATTACTGATACACTTTTGTCCAAGAAGCTCAGTTCAACAGAGCAAACCATTTACAGGTCCCTAGTAAAGTATACATTCATGAACAGAGAATGGAAATAAGGTGTAACTTTTGTTCTGAGCAGTGACAGGCTTCTTAAGGCATAGATTGAAATAATGCATCAGAATAAAAAACGTTTTTTAGAAGCTGGTTTTTATATTATTGTAAGATAACTTTGTGCGTTCTATGTGGAAAGAATACTGACAGTAAGGAGGAAATCCTACTACAGATGTGTTTGGCAGTTGTTCAGCAAAGGCAAGGGGAGAGGGAAAAGAGGCAAATAAAAAGAAATGCGTGGCTCTTCTTTGAGCTGTGTTCTGGATTGCAAGGCAGGATGTATTCTATTACCATCTGTATGGCAGTTGTCTAGGTGTTAAGTGGGCAATTTCCCCTTATCTCTCTCCCTGCGAGATCACAATCACTCCTCCCTCAGCAGGGGGCATCCCGTGATAAGAGGCTATTGAATGTCACTGCATGGCTGATAAGAACTGTAACATCCCATTGTGAGATGCTCCGCCCAGAGGGAGGAGCCGAGCATTGCTATCCAGATATAATCAGGAGATTCTGACACACCAGCACAGCTTCTCCACTGGATTCACCAGAGGAACAGCAGCTGCTTCTTCTTCCACGGATCTGCGGAGGAAGAATCACCCTTTTTCTACAGGACCCCCTGCTCCAACAGAACCACACCTGACACCTCAGGAGGACTGCAGCCACTTTTCCAACTGGACTGCTGCCAGCACCCTGACCAACAGGGTGTCAGGTTGAGTTCTGACTCTGTCATTTTAGTGTACTGCATTGTTTTTATTTTATCATTTTATGGTTTTTCCCCCCTTCCCTATTAAAGAACTGTTATTTCCTGCTCCCGTATTTTTTTTGCCTGAGAGCCCCTTAATTTAAAATTCATAGCAATTTGGAGGGGTGGGGAGGGTTTGCATTCTCCATTTCAGGGGAAGCTCCTGCCTTCTTTAGCAGGCACCTGTCTTATCCAAACCAAGACAGATTTTTGGCGCCCAACGTGGGGCTCGAGGGCAAATAAACAAAAAGGGAATAACAGTTCTTGAGTAATCTAATTTTTGTGTGGCTATACAAACCTCATCAAGTGACACCATGTGGTCCAGTTTACCCTGGTTTGGGTGGCACGTGATCATGGCTGTATTTCTCCCATTTGTAGGCCCTTATCTTAACATGGGTCCTATAACCAAGGCTACTGTGGCTATTATCCGGTTTGTTTTATGGGTGAATAAGGTGAGGAATTCATGGATTTTTAACTTCCTCTGGAAGGCAGGCACATGGATTCACAGCTATCACACCTTAACTATGTGTTTTTGGGGTTACTTTAATAATGGCACCTGCTGTAAGGAAATTACACCAGGGGAAATTTTCTCCCAACCCTTTAATCACCTCTTTGGGTCCACCCCACCAGTTTTTGAAGGGTTCAGATCCAATCTAAACATTAATGATATCATACAGTGGCTGGTGTTGCTGATAGGCCTGTTCTATTTAGCATTTAGAGAGAGAGAGAGACTAACCTGGATAACTACCCTGATACCATCGGGACATGTGGGGGCCGAACCTGTTTCCATTGCCGGGGTGACGGGGGGATCACAGCAATTGACCCTTTTGGAAGCTGAGATGAGCCTGACTGGGAAAGACTGGAAGAAACATCCTATTGTGACTGGCCCAGAGGCCCCATGTATTCTAGGCATAGACTTCCTCCGGAATGGCTATTACAAAGACCCAAAAGGACTCAGATGGGCTTTTGGCATAGCTGCTGTAGAGGCAGAGAACATTAAGCAGTTGAACACCTTGCCTGGACTGTCAGAAAACCCATCCGCAGTAGGACTCTTGAATGTGGAAGAGCAACGAGTGCCAATCGCCACCTCGACGGTGCACCGCCGGCAGTATCGGACGAATCGAGACGCCGTGATCCCCATCCACAAAATGATCCGTGAGCTGGAGAGCCAAGGGGTGGTCAGCAAGACTCACTCACCCTTTAACAGTCCCATCTGGCCTGTGCGCAAGTCTGACAAAGAATGGAGATTGACTGTGGACTATCGTGGCTTGAATGAAGTGACTCCACCACTGAGCGCTGCTGTGCCAGACATGCTGGAACTCCAGTACGAGCTGGAGTCCAAGGCAGCAAAGTGGTATGCCACCATTGACATTGCTAACGCGTTTTTCTCCATTCCTCTGGCAGCAGAGTGCAGGCCTCAGTTTGCTTTCACCTGGAGGGGCGTGCAGTACACCTGGAACCGACTGCCCCAGGGGTGGAAGCACAGCCCCACCATCTGCCATGGACTGATCCAGACTGCACTGGAAAAGGGTGAGGCCCCAGAACATCTGCAATACATCGATGACATCATTGTGTGGGGGAACACGGCAGTGGAAGTATTTGAGAAAGGAAAGAAAATCATCCAGATTCTGCTAGAAGCCGGTTGCGCCATCAAGAAGAACAAAGTCAAGGGACCTGCTCGAGAGATCCAGTTCCTGGGAGTAAAGTGGCAAGATGGACGGCGTCAGATTCCCATTGAGGTCATCAACAAGATCACAGCAATGTCTCCACCAACTAGCAAGAAGGAAACACAAGCTTTCCTGGGTGCCATAGGCTTTTGGAGGATGCACATTCCCGAGTACAGTCAGATCGTGAGCCCTCTTTACCTGGTCACCCGCAAGAAGAACGAGTTCCACTGGGGCCCTGAGCAGCAACAAGCTTTTGCCCAGATTAAGCAAGAAATTGCTCATGCTGTTGCCCTTGGCCCAGTCAGGATGGGACCAGAGGTAAAGAACGTACTCTACTCTGCAGCCGGGAACCATGGTTTGTCCTGGAGCCTTTGGCAGAAGGTGCCTGGGGAGACTCGAGGCCGACCACTGGGATTCTGGAGTCGAAGCTTCAGAGGGTCCGAAGCCAATTACACTCCCACAGAAAAGGAAATCTTGGCTGCCTACGAAGGAGTTCAAGCTGCCTCAGAGGTGATTGGCACGGAAGCACAACTCCTCCTGGCACCCCGACTACCGGTGCTGGGGTGGATGTTCAAAGGAAAGGCTCCCACCACCCACCATGCCACTGATGCTACATGGAGTAAATGGATTGCCCTCATCACACAGCGCACCCGTATTGGAAACCTGAATCGCCCTGGGATTTTAGAGATAATTACAAACTGGCCGGAAGGTGAAGATTTTGGTCTTTCTGATGAAGAGGAACAAGAGCAAGTAACACGTGCCGAAGAAGCTCCACCATACAACCAACTCCCAGCAGAGGAAACACGCTACGCTCTTTTCACTGACGGTTCCTGTCGCATCGTAGGGTTGAACCGGAAGTGGAAAGCAGCCGTATGGAGTCCCACACGACAGGTTGCTCAGGCTATCGAAGGAGAAGGTGGATCAAGTCAACTTGCTGAACTCAAAGCTGTTCAGCTAGCCCTGGACATTGCTGAGAGAGAGAAATGGCCAAGGCTCTATCTTTATACTGATTCGTGGATGGTAGCCAATGCTCTGTGGGGCTGGCTGGAAAGGTGGAAAAAGGCCAACTGGCAGCGTAAGGGAAAACCAATCTGGGCTGCTGAGGAATGGAAAGAAATTGCCGCTCGGTTGGAGAACCTACCTGTGAAAGTCCGCCACGTAGATGCCCACATCCCCAAGAGCCGGGCTAATGAGGAACATCGAAACAACGAACAGGTAGATCAGGCAGCAAAAATAGAGGTGTCGAAGATAGACTTAGATTGGCAACATAAGGGGGAGTTGTTCCTAGCTCGATGGGCCCACGATGCCTCAGGTCATCAAGGTAGAGATGCCACCTATAGGTGGGCACGAGACCGAGGAGTAGATTTAACCAAAGACAGTATTTCTCAGGTTATCCATGACTGTGAAACGTGTGCTGCCATCAAGCACGCCAAGAGAGTGAAGCCCCTGTGGTATGGTGGGCGGTGGTCCAAGTACAAGTATGGGGAGGCCTGGCAGATCGACTACATCACACTGCCCCAGACACGCCAAGGCAAGCGCTACGTGCTGACCATGGTGGAAGCCACCACGGGATGGTTGGAGACCCACCCTGTGCCTCACGCCACTGCCCGGAACACCATCCTGGGCCTGGAAAAGCAAGTGCTGTGGAGACATGGAACCCCTGAGAGAATTGAGTCGGACAATGGGACCCATTTCAAGAACGGCCTTATCAACACCTGGGCCAGGGAACATGGTATTGAATGGATATACCATATCCCCTACCATGCACCAGCTGCCGGGAAAGTTGAACGGTGCAATGGACTACTCAAGACTACCCTGAAGGCACTTGGTGGGGGGACTTTTAGAAATTGGGAGATGAACTTAGCAAAGGCCACCTGGATGGTCAACACCAGAGGGTCTATCAATCGAGCTGGTCCTGCCCAGTCTGAACCCCTGCACACTGTAGATGGAGATAAAGTCCCTGTTGTACACATGAAAGGTATTTTAGGAAAGACTGTTTGGATTACTCCCACCTCAGGCAAAGACAAACCCATCCGTGGAATTGTTTTTGCTCAAGGACCTGGTTACACTTGGTGGGTAATGCAGAAAGATGGAGAAAGCCGTTGTGTACCACAGGGAAACCTAGTCTTAAGTGAGAACTGTGTGTAAGGATTCATTGTGATGCAGATGGAAATAGAATAAGGGGTGGATTATGTTCTGGATTGCAAGGCAGGATGTATTCTATTACCATCTGTATGGCAGTTGTCTAGGTGTTAAGTGGGCAATTTCCCCTTATCTCTCTCCCTGCGAGATCACAATCACTCCTCCCTCAGCAGGGGGCATCCCGTGATAAGAGGCTATTGAATGTCACTGCATGGCTGATAAGAACTGTAACATCCCATTGTGAGATGCTCCGCCCAGAGGGAGGAGCCGAGCATTGCTATCCAGATATAATCAGGAGATTCTGACACACCAGCACAGCTTCTCCACTGGATTCACCAGAGGAACAGCAGCTGCTTCTTCTTCCACGGATCTGCGGAGGAAGAATCACCCTTTTTCTACAGGACCCCCTGCTCCAACAGAACCACACCTGACACCTCAGGAGGACTGCAGCCACTTTTCCAACTGGACTGCTGCCAGCACCCTGACCAACAGGGTGTCAGGTTGAGTTCTGACTCTGTCATTTTAGTGTACTGCATTGTTTTTATTTTATCATTTTATGGTTTTTCCCCCCTTCCCTATTAAAGAACTGTTATTTCCTGCTCCCGTATTTTTTTTGCCTGAGAGCCCCTTAATTTAAAATTCATAGCAATTTGGAGGGGTGGGGAGGGTTTGCATTCTCCATTTCAGGGGAAGCTCCTGCCTTCTTTAGCAGGCACCTGTCTTATCCAAACCAAGACAAGCTGTCAAGAAGTTGCATGACAAATGTGGTCTAATTACAGATATCCATTTCTTTATTTTAGTTTTATGAACAATTTGATGAAGATGAGATTGGAGCCCTAGATAACGTGGAGTTAGAAGGCTACATTAACACAGACAATGCTCGGTTGCAGGAAGTCTTGGATGATTACTACAAAGAGAAAGCAAAGAAGTATGTATTCCCAGAAGTACTGCTTCACATAAGTAGTTCTGTAATCCACTGTTTATATGGATGTTTTGGGTGTGTTGTTTCAAGTTCATGTACTCAAAAGATTGCATCCCACAGTAAAAGCAGCTGCATATGAGTATTATCCATATGTATGATAAGTGGAGGAATTTTGTTGGTTTGAGTAGGTTATGCTGTATAATTTTTGTTGAACTTAATGTAAGCAGTATCTATTCGAGGCATTCATCCTCTTGAAAAGCAGAAATACTTCTTTTGTGTCTTTGTCCTAATGTTTTTAGTTTATTTTGAGGAGACTTACTTAAGGAAACTTCATTTTTGCTACAAATTTCATTGGAAATAGCTTTATTGGGCCTCGGGCTTGACTTAAGGGAGTCTGGGTTTACATAATTAGACATTTTCAATAAGAGATAAAACATATTTTTTTTTTCTCTGAACTTTGAAAAAGTTGTGTGAAATTGGACGCTCTTGAACCTGATGAAGATTTGGACTCTCTTGTAAATGAAGAAAGTGAAGAGGAAAAGGAAGAAATAGTAACTGTAGTTATTGAGGAGCCAAAAGAAAAGTGGGATTGTGAATCCATTTTGAGTAAGTATTTTGAAGTTTGCTTATTTGTTCTTAGGATTTCAAGGTAAATGATAGTGATTTCAGAACTTCCCTGGCAGTGCTTCAGGTAAAATGGTTTATTCTCTGAGCACAACAGGAGAAAGTCCCGAAACCTAAGTAGTAGTACAATTTGTAATTGCTATTTGCAAGCCTTTCTTGACTACTTTCTTTTTTCTTTGTGACTTAGGTACCTATTCAAACTTATATAACCACCCAACACTTATTAAGGAGCCATCAAAGGTAAAATTATTAAACTTACTCTGGTGAATAAAACTGGGAAAACTTGAGATGAATGTGTTTGTTTTCTCAATGGGTATCTGTTTTAAAAGACAGGGAGCAGAAATGAGGGTTGGGGTGGGCTCTGGTATTACTTCTTCACTAAAGAAGAGTTTGGATATATTTTTTCTGATTAGAAGGAAAACTGAGTCAGTTAAAAGTTTCTATAATAGCTGGGCAGAAACAGAGCAAGGAATTTCCTTTGTTGTTATCTGTGAGACACCTGTGAGATTTGTGTAATCTGTGTCTCACCACCACATACATGCTCAGGTTTATTTTCCTATGGTCTGGAACAATTTCTTCTAGTTCTTTGGTCTTCCATAGGTTCCCCATCATTAGACCACAGCTCTAATATAATATCTAATATAATATCAATATAATTTGATATCCCCACATTTGAAATGAACCTTTTTCTTGCAAGCTTATAAAGAAATATTGACTACTTGAGTTCTTTATTTTTTCAGTAATATTTAAATAGAAGGGGAAAATGTTTTTCTTGTTCTGGAAGATCAGATTTTGTCACAGATGTTTTGATTTTTTACTTTGGGATTAATGTGTGTTTTTGTGGGGGAGTTAAATAGTATGAGGAGACTTAACATTTATTACTGTTAAATGTGGATATGAAGTTTTTACGCTGATAAGGCAGTGCCATGTGCACTTCTTGGAGAGAAAGCTAGGGGCCACTAATTCCTATGCACTCTCTATTTTAGCCCAAACCAATAAAAATTTCTCAAAAGACTGGAATTCCCCTACACATCCTGCCTCAGAAAGGTCTCACTGCTAAGCAGGTGGAACGCATGCAAATGATAAATGGCAGTGACCTGCCAAAAGCATCAACACAGCCTCGTTCCAAAGCTGAGAGCAAAGAGGATCGCAAAGCCAGAAAACAGGCAATCAAAGAGGAGAGAAAGGTACGCCTGACTGCAAATGAAACTGTGAATTCCTGTTATCTGAATTCTGTCTTTCAAACTTTCTTTAAAACTCTCTTGTCATGTTTAAAGGCAATGGGAAAATCTTGCTGGTCTCAAAGGACTAATTATTGCTTCTTTAAAATAAAAAAAAAATCTACTGGAAAGAAAGTTAACATCACGCTTTTGTCTTACTGATTTCCATTGTCAAAACTTTGGGTCTGTTACTGTGGCCACTACTGCAGGTACAACTGCTGAAGGAACATCAGATTTCCTTACAGTCTAGAGTAGCAAAGGAAATTGTTACTTTTCACTTTGTGTGATCTGAAACATCATATCTGAAAGAAATGTGGAAAATCCTAATTGGCCACAGTGAAATCCTAGCTGTCTTATTTAGGAACAGAAATTGACAGCATATTCGAAGCTTCGGCTAACTAAAGGTGTTTATCCTGGTCGTACATATACTAACTTGACTACCAATAATTAGTGCCATAAATAATACTAATGTCCAGATTGCTCTTATTTTCATGATCTAGAAAAGTTAATTGGAATAGTTTGATTTTGCATGTTAATTCCTATTTTGTAAATTTCTCATTATTCCTGTGTACAGGAACGCAGAATGGAGAAGAAAGCCAACAAGCTGGCCTTCAAACAGGAGAAAACAAGACAAGAGAAAGAGTTGCTCAATCTGAAACAAAATGTGCAAGGTCTGAAGCTGTCCTGATGAAACTGAGAAACTTACTGTGGAAATATCCCTAATTTTTCATTTTTGTTGAGAAGGGAACTGCTAACTCACACCTTTGCCAGTCCTGCTCAAAGGGCGTTGTTCAAATCTCACTGTAACAAGACCCAGTAACTTGTCATTTTTTCTAAAGTGAAATTCTATATATAATAATGTATTGGTGATATCTTTTCTGTCATGAGTAACGTGGCAATGGCTGCAAAGTTTCATTACAGTAGAAATGTATAAAATTATGAATATTTTTCTTACAAGTTATCACTGAACAAAGTTATATATATTTGTTGAATGTATTCAACAAATCAGCAGAATCCTACAGATTTGATCTGATTAGATTCCTCTATTAAATTATTTCAGTCTACAAGACATTTTCATTTGTGTCTTTTCTCTCTTATACTGATGGTTGAACATAGTTCCTTGCTAAGATACGGTTTTGTAAGTCAAGGAGTTTACACCTGCTCCTCCTTGGTTCTTTTTTTTGGGTGGATTATTTATTGGTTTGTACTATGATGGGAGCCTTTTATAAACAAAGGTGTCTGAAAAGGTGTTCTGCAGCTAGACATCACTGTTACCTAACCTGAGTTTTACATTTCCTGGCAAACTAAATCTGTCACAAGGAGTGTTGCAGTTACAGTAGTCAGTGACCCTTAATGTTGCCATTGGAATTGGCTTTGCTCTAAGTACTCAATCTGAGTAGGATGGCAAACAAATTGCAGGTACTTGGATAAAAAGTGTGTGTTGCAGATAGTCACTGTCTTGGTGTTTCTAGAATACCCTTCCTCAGGTCTTGTGTTTAACTTGGTTTAATTGGAATACAAACTTAATACCCACTACCATTGTTATAAAAACTTCCTAAAGATGAACTGAGGGCCAAAATCTGTAGGTTTGGTGTGAACAAATGTTTATACTGTGAACATTAATTATTTTGATAGTGACTGGTTCATAATGTGGGTGAAATGAATAGGATTTGTAGTCAGCCCTGAATCCTTCTGTATTCATTAAAAACCCCTTAGGTTTGAGTGTGTATGTTGCAGACAATCTTCTGCCTTTATGTGAAAAGTTAACCTTTTTACTGGAAGGGACATGGTAACCAATACATCTGACTACTGGTGAATTCAAAGCATCTTCAATATTCCTTCCATAGTTTTGTGAATACTAGATGGAGACAAGCTAACAGGGACTGATAAAGTCTTTTAATGTACAGAAAATTCAAAATACTTGTTTTTATTGGAAGGATGCTTTTATAATATATTTTAACGGGTAAAGTATGATTTTGGAGAAGGGAATAAAGAGGCATCTGAATCTGCAAGTGTTGATCGCTGCTCAGAAAGCTAAAGTATCATGTGCAGTATACACATCTAGATTAAGCCTTCATTTTCTAGAATTGTCTGTTAACAGAATCAATAGAAATAATCTGTATGATTAGAAAAAGTTTCAGCATTTTCCTTTAGCTGATGCCTGTACTAGTTTTCATGTGTTTGACAAGCTTAAGGGGGATCTGGCTGTGTCTTAATTGCTAATTGTGTAATCACTGACTCTTTGGTAACTGGAACACTGACCACCCCAGTACTCATGACTCGTGACAGCAAAACAGAAAAGGAAATCTGAGGAGCAAGTCTGTTGAGGTGAGTCAGATACCAGGAAATAAGTTCAATGGAAAAAGTAAGTAACAGATGGCTGTTCAGTGCTTTGGGGTGGAATATGATTTTGTGGTTTACCAAAAAGGACAGTCTTACTAAAGCCAGTGCACACATTCTTTGCTGGGTTTCTCATCACTGATTCAGTGGTACTGTGCTTATACCTAAAGTCCTTTAAAATAAAAACAAAAACAAAAGGGAAAACAAACATCTAGAGGGGATGAGAACACAATAAAGAAGTGGGGGAGGCAGAGGAAGGCACTTGAAATGAAGAGTGTAGTCTGGACTAAGGACAGACGCAGCTGTTGCTTGGAAACAAAAGAGGAAGGACATTTAAACAGAGGCAAAAGGAAAGGGGTCAAAAAGATTTCAGAATTGCTTTGTTCCTCTTCATTTGTAATCAGTGAAACACTGCAGTAACCTTAACAGTGCTTTGGAGTGTGGTAAAATCCCAAGGAAAAGGTAAAATCAAAAGAAGTCATTCATCTGCTTAGCAAGACAAGGATTTCTTTTGTTTTAGCAAGAGGAAGCAAAGAACACTTACATGAGAAGTCCTTACAGAAGTTAATTTAATGAAATACCTCTGTAGGTTGCAAGTCAAATGAAAAGGACTTTTTCCTGAAGTTTTTCTAAAGGCTGTTTATTTTTAATAGAAGTCATGTCCCTGCTCTGAAATGAGTGTGATTTTCTTTGGAGTTAGAAGGGCCTGAAACTACTTTCCATGTAACTTTAACATCTACGTTTTCCAAAAAAAAAAAAAAAAAAGGTGATTTAAATGTAAATCTCAACAAATTTAACATCTACAAAGTAAGATCATCTTGGAATGCTGTTTAACGTATCATGGAAGCATTCCACCTTAATAATGAAGATCATGCCACACCTTGCATGCCACACTTTGCATGACACTTTCTACCTTAGCCATTACTGGGTATCCACTAGCTGAGATCCAAACCATAAATCTGGGTGGTTGCAGGTCACCTGCCCTGAATTTAGGCAGTGGTGAACTTAAGTATTGTTCCACCATCTCCTCAGCCAACTGTGATGTCATTGTGAGAGCACATACCTGAGCAGTCATGTGGAAAATAGAATGCTGCCTGTCATAGGAAAGGAGGTTTTGTGCTTTGCTGGAACAGGATAAATGAGGAGGGAGTTCTGCAAAAGGGAACACTGGTATGCGATGGGAGGGTTGGATTTGATAGTTCTTGGGTCCTTTCCAGCTCAGGATATGCTGTAATCCTATGGAGATGTCCCTTTCTGACAATGAAGTACTGTTCCAGCAAGAGCCTTGTCCAAGTGCCGACTGCTGCAGTCATGACATCCTGTGCTGTGTAACTGAGGCTCTTGCATGCTTTGTATTTTTCACAGCTGCCTGAAGTCAAGGTCTGGCTCCTTCTACAACCCATGGAAAACACTTGGCATAGTTTGTGGTAAGAACTCCTTCTTTTTAATGGGAATTTCAATGCATTTAGCAGAAATGGGTAATGAGCACTGAGGAAGGAGGAGGTGACTGCTGGTAGAGAAGTGGGTTGAACAAGTTTAAACTGCAAATTATCTAGTAACTGCTTTCAGTAGTGAACTTGATTAGAGAATTTATCGTGCACAGACACACTGTGGTTCATCTCCAGTCTTGCACTGTCTTAATTTACCTCCTTGTCCAAAACCATGTTTACTATACACTGAATTTAAAACAATGTATTTTCTCTTGCTGAGGCATAAATTACTAACTTGCAGCTTCCTTTTTTGTTCTAGGGTTTTAGGCTGAATTTGTTATTTCAGTGTTCTTGGAAAAAGTAGGCTAATAAACCATCTGATAAGTGGTCCTTTGACAGCATAATGTGGGCAGCAGGCTCTGTTCCAAAGCCTGCTGAAGTGAATGAAAAGATTCCCCTTGACCTCCCTGATCCCTGGATTACAAACTGAATGCGTGACTGCACAGTTTGCCTGGCACAACCCAAATGCAGGGGTTTTCTGCAAGGGGTGGGGCTCTCCCCGTACCCCTCTGCTCTTCAGTTTGTGTTACTGATCCTGTGTCTCTGTGGTAGATCAGATCAGCCCTACAATAGGGCTAAAACCTGGTTTGGCAAGGAAAAAACCCAAACAAAACAAAAAATACACTGAAATCAGAGTGACTGCAAGAACCAAGACAAAGGTGCAATTACTTTGCATTAGTAGTCCCATGCTTGGTATCTCAAGATTCGTGAAGAGCATAATGGTTTTATCTAGCAAAATAGTTTGAAAAGAGAGAGCTGTGTGTTGTAAGAGAGGTGAGAAGTTTTGTGTCACCATGACTGGTGTGAGATCCACCTCCTACGGTGGCTCTCTGTGCCCTGGTGATGCAGGACTGGTTTGCTCCTCAGTGAGCAAGGCACAGGTGTCTGCTGCACTTCCAATACTGCAGAGGAATATTCCTCCCAAGTTTGCTGTCAAAAATGTCTAGAAACAGGAGGTAAGGACCTGAGTCATAGGAGTAGAAGGCTCAAAGGGAAATGAGGATTGGGAAGTGTGTGTTTTTGTAGAATGAGTTGTGTTTTAGTCCAGCTGAGCTGTAACCAAAGCGCCTTGCTTAAGCATCTGCTTAATTCCTACGGAAAGAGAGTGGACAGCATAGAGAAATTACTAAGAAAATCAAGAGAATAACTGAGAACTAGAAAGGGGGAGTAAGCAAAATAAGATAGGAACAGGGTCTTTAATTTACCAGCTGTGGATAGACTCATGCAATTCACAGGGCAGGAAAGAGGCTTTAGTTTCCTTGCTTCCATGGTGTTCCTTACAAAGGGCATTGCCCGTCCTGTTGCAGAAGAGTGAGAGTGATGCTAAAATATGAGACATTTCTGAACCTTTCAACCTCATTTGTTGTGAGACATGGCTCTTATACAAATTTGGCACTGGATATCGTATCTACCTAAAATTTCCAGTGCTTCCAGCTGCAGGTGCTATCCCTAGATTTCCTTCTGTGCTGTCAGGTTACAGGTGCTGGTAAGCAGCTGCTCCCTTTCAGTGTGGGGCTGTGACTCTTTCAGTGGTGTTGGTGGGATGGGAGCACTGCTGTTTGTCAGGAGAGACCCCACTCTGGAATACATCTAAACTCAGAGAACTAATAATGAAAATATTGGCCTCTTGAAAGGATCAGACTGTTCTCCCTCTCAATTAAGAAAGAAAGAAAACCAGGTGTGTGTGTATGGGGGAGTCCAATGGGACAGCTCCTGTTCACAGACCCAGTCTGTTCTTGTCTGCATGTCATCATTTGGACTGCTCTCCAGTCTGTTCCTGAGCAGAACAAGCTGGAAATGGCTTCTAATTCTTACTTGTATTGAACTGCAGCTGTACTTGGACAATTTTTGAAAGTTTTGATGAAGTCCTTCAGGAGCTAAACTGAACTCAAAACAAATACTGCTGCAGCTCCCTGCTCCTGGATATAAGTAATTTTAAAACCTGGGTAAGAAAGCATCATTAACAAAGCATCACTCCGACCCATAAGCAGCAGTTTTTCTTTGCATCCCAGCTGATCCAGTGTTCCAAGGAAGCCTTGAACAGGAAGTGCAAGCCCTTCAACATTTTGAGACAGAGGCTACAGGCAAGAGAAGTCACTACTGTGAAGAAGCAGTCCCTGCAAAGCGTATAGTTCAAACTGAAATGTGTGTTTGTTATCTCCATATGAAGTCTTTCATCCAGTAACACTATTGTTTCCTCCAAGGACAAAGCCTGGATGTTGTGGATGAGTGTCACATATGTGCTTGACTGGGTGCCAAATGCTTTCCTCCCCCTCCCTGTGCTCCTAGTGTTTGGCAATATGAAGAGCCAAATCAGCAGATATCATGCCTGCCCTGGGCACATGAGTGTCTCTGCTCTTCAAGTAAATGTTCAAATATATTTTTTAAAGACAATGTGAATCTCTATTAGATTTCTCTTCACCTAAATCTGAAAGAGCGTGATTCAATGATCTGTGAATGCCCAAGGTTGAACCTGAGAGCTGCCCTTTCACAGATGAAGTTGCAGAGATTCACTGCTATTTTACTGAATGATTTAAAAATGTGTTTGAGCTGAACTTATTTACCAGAGATGGAGGAAAAAGATGCTTAAGCTCTTACTGGAACAAGTCATTTTGCTAGGCAGGAAGTGAGTACACATGGACATGCACGGATATTATTTTATCCAGAGATGCCAATTCACTACTGATTTGGTCAACTAATGTTGTAAAATGTCCTTTAAAATCAGTTGTGGAAAGAAAGAGGTGCACAAAGGTTTAAAGTCAGAAGAATGTGACAAAGGGAGAAGGGAAGGTGTCTTTTCTAATAATGTCTTTTCTGATTCTTCCTAGGTGCTCTTAGGTCTGCCGTGACCATGGTATTTTGTTGGGGAATGCATTGGTTTTTTATCCTTCTTCTAGTGCTGTCAATAGACAGTGAAGGGCTGAACCAGCTTCCCTATGCCTTTTTAAAAATGCAAATTTCATTTGTTTCTAATGTTTTCTTTTTCCCTCAGGAAAAAAAAAAAAAAAGAACCCTTCTCTAAGATATTTCTGTCCCTTGCAAGAGGGAAGTGTAATTTGTGCCTTCTCCTGTTTCCGTTACAGAAACAGCCATGGAAGAAATCTAACTGGAAGCAGTCTTATGAGTATTTTCTTAAGACTTTTCAATCAGCCAAGCAGGTCACAAAAGCTGTGAAGGAGGACCACCTTCTTCCACCTTCTCCCCCGCCAAGCACCAATCCAGATTTGTGGTCTGCTTTCTTGTTGTGGTTCTTGTACTGATCTTTGATAAGGCAGTGACATCTTACTAACCACAGACAGGATTCAGTTTTGCACCCCTGGCACAACAGAATGTGAACATTAATTCTCTCCATAGACTCTGATTTTCAGCTCTGTTTTTTGGCTTGAATTGAGGAGGAATGCAAGGCAGAGGCAATGGAAGAGGCCGAGGAAGAGAAAACTAACCATACATTTTAAACTTAAAGGCAGTAAATCTGGGGTCTGATATTAACACTCAGGAGGAGAGTCAGGATAGCTGTACTATCCTATAACAGAGGGTGAAATGCATCATCTCTCCATTCAAAACAAGTAGTGTACACAGGCTTCCCCTTTCCCACAGCCTTTTCCACTGTCCCCTTCTCCAGCCAGCTTTGCAGACAGGGAAAGGCATTTAAAAAAGGACTGGTCTGGTTTACTACTTAATACCAAGTTCAGCCTCTGCCCAGAGCTCCCTG
Organism: Haemorhous mexicanus; assembly: GCF_027477595.1. NCBI lineage: Eukaryota > Metazoa > Chordata > Aves > Passeriformes > Fringillidae > Haemorhous > Haemorhous mexicanus. Next base: position 55,217,911 of record NC_082343.1, read on the forward strand.
TGTTCAAAGTTACAGATCCAAAAATATGCACACTCAGACAATATCTCATGATGGTGTGATTTATAAAATGTGGTATCAATCTTGAAAAGGGTGTCAGTGGAGTCCTGCCTGCCTTAGGAAGGCAGAGAGCAGAAGGGAGAAGGGGGGGCTCCTTGGGCTCCCTTCTGGAGCAGGAATTCATGACTGATAGCAAAAGCAGCTGCCATGATTCCAGCCTCTCTCCTCTCCTAGATGTCAGCAATGCAATAGAAGCAGCAGGACACGTCTTCCTTCCTTGATTGGGGTCAAGTTCCTCTCTGAATTTCCACTGCTGAGTACTTTAATGACTCTGTAATTTCTGGTCTTACTTTACCAACTCTAAGAGCAGACCCTCCCTTTCCTTCTCCCTCTTGGAGGAAACCAAGTTGTGCAAGAGCAGCAGTAGTTGTGGAGAATTGCTTTTTAGGAAGGAGAGGTCTAGTGGGGGGTGTATATCCTATACTACAGGGCTGTATATCCCGTACTACAGGACTAGTGAGAAAGTACATGGATTGTGGGAAGGAAGGAAGGAAAGAAAGATTTTGTTTTTTTCTCATCCTCCTCCAAATAGAGCCCAAAACTCCCCATTCTCCCCTGGAATTCCACGTGTCCCTGCTGCATCCCTGAAGCCAGGTATCTGCCCTGTCTCATCCTCCCCTCCCCTGTGCTCAGAACTATTTTGCCCATGCTGGTGGTCTGGAGCAGGCTTTTGGTGGCTGCTTGGGCTATATTTTCAGTATTGTTACTGAGAGAAACAATTTATAAACACGCTGTATCTTTAGTATTAAGGTAAGGACACTTGGGCTGCTTTTGTAAAAGGCACTGGACATGGAGGAAGGGTCTGAGACCATCAAGGGCTGTGTGATGGCTGGATGTGATTGCATTGACCCTGAATGCTGATTGCTCATTGCAATGAGTTGGATTGTACCTGCCATAACAGCTGCTGAAGAGCTTTTAGCAGAATCAGAACAGTAATACTGTCCAAAGGGTTTTTAGAAAGCATCACTTCATGCTCTTCACAATACTGCTTCACACCCAGAAACCTGGCTCTTGGATGTGCCTCAGCTGGCGGGGAACAACTTCTTCTTCAGTGTTTTGCTAAACCACAGAATCAATTAGGTTGGAAAAAACCTCTGAGTTCATTGATTCCAACCTATGACGAATGTCCTTGCCACTGCCCACCTGTACAGTCACTGGTGTGTAGCAATCTGTGTGCAGAATTTACTCCAGAAAGCCTCCTGGTAATATCCCTTAGCCAGGCTCCAGCAAGCAGCAGACTTCCCCATGGTGTGAGTCTGGTTGACCTGCAGGACACTCAGCTCCCCTGAGAAGCAAGGCACCCACAACAACCGCCCTTCTTTTGTTTCCTGTAGTTGTTATCCCTCTGGCTGCCTGCACTGATCTGGGCACCCCCAGACAGAGCTGCTTCTCCACTGTCATCTGCCTGACCCTCAGGATCCAAGGCTTCACATCTACTTTGTAAGGGCCCTTGGGAAGGCAAGGGAAGCCAACAGGGAATTCTTCTGCCTCCCTGAGCAGGGACCTGTTTCCATTTCCCTCCTTTTAAGTCTCCTCCTTCAGCTTGATGGCAAGAGAGGCAGAGCTCCTCAGACTCCTGCTGATCTTCCATCCACTGCATTTCTCTCAGGGATGAAAGGGTGCAATTCTATCGGTCTACATCTCTTTTGCACTCTCTGATACTTCTCAGCCTCCCCACCTCCTCTTTAGGCTCTGCCACAGGCTGAGCAGGTCATCCACCTGTTCACAGTGCATGCAGGTGTCTTTCCCACTATCCTCCAACACTTAGCAGCGGGCTCAGACACTCCCTGCAGCCAGAGGCCTGGATATTCACACACTTCTTGAAGAACTCTGTTCAGACTAGTTAATTGTGAAGTTGGGAATGGGTAGGGCTAGGACAAAGATAATAAAATCTGCTTTTATTAATCCCCAGGATGTATTCCTGAAAGCAATTACTGTTTGCAGGGTTAATACCATAAGCATGCATTTTAGTGTCCCAAGTGTTTTTCTAGAGGAAGGTTTTGTAGTTCTGCTAAGTTTGTTCTTTGGAAGCTGATGGGAATTCACCATGGGCACCTGCTGGTGGGGCCAGGTGTTGAATCGCATCTTGAGTGCTCCAGAAAAGCAGGGGAGTTCTTCTCCTGTAGTGTAAAAAGTGTGACACAAGCTGTTCCTTTCTCTCTGTCAGACTGTATCCAATGTCCATTGCGCTCTCAAAGGTTTGCTGAGGCTCCACCACACAGGGACATGGAGTTTTGTGGAAAGCAAGCTGTTGGTCATGCTGCAAACTCCCCCAGACAGGCTTTGGTAAGCAAACACAGCCACACTTGTCTTGTCCTGGAAGAGATTTGCTAAACTGTAATTTGTGGGCCAGTAAAGGCCTATTTTAATACAAGAATGGGCATTCCAGGGAAGTTGATGAACTCTTATAACAAAACACATGCTGAATATCACCTGGGAGTTGCCCATAACTGGAGCTCTTTTTCTGATAACAAAAGTGACAGAATATGACAGTACAAAAAACTTGGGACAACAACTTCTTCAGACTCTTCTGCAGTTATATTCCAGGGTAACAGCTGTAGAGAATCAGAAACCTGGCAGCTTCTGCAGTACTTTGAGAAAGCTCTTCCTGTTCTTTAGGGCTCCCTGCTGTTGGAAGATTTGCTATTCCCTGGTCACTAGACACAAGACCAAAGGGCAGAGCCCCTTGGGGTAATCAGAAAAGTAGAGCTAACCATCAGTGTCTTGAAGTGAGATCCTGTTTTGCTATAGAAAAGAGACTATAAAGAAAAGGGAATCTAAAGAGTTCCTTTAGGAGAGTACTGCTGGTTAGGGGGGGATTTTGTTTATTTTTTTTTTAAGATGTTGAAAAATCTTATTACTCTTTCATCTATTCAGAGCAGGAAAAATGACTTGCAAATGTGAGAGGGTGGACCTTTGGCCTGTTCCTTCCTAGCACTGCTACTGTTCCAACAGCAGTTTGGAGAGTTTTCCCTAGGGTCTATAAGCTTGGTGCTAGAATTGAGTGATGACTGTGCATCTTGTTTTACTAGGACAAGCAACCATTGACTGAGAGAAAAACTCCAACATTAACACCTGCTGTGTTTGCCCTTCTGGAGAGAATACTATATGGGAAACGTAAGCCAGGCAAAGAGTTCATTTAGTCATATTATGTGTTTCTTATAACAAACCCTGAGGTATTTGAGGTGAGGGAGGCATTTTTTAAAGCAGATCCTAGTCTTTGGAATCCTGTTTTCTGATAGAATAATGTAGAATTATAAATTTTGACTTTTTTGCTGGGCTTTTTTTTGCAAGTCTTGACATGAAATCCTGAACTTATTTCAGCACAACACTTGGTATAACTGAGAAAGGACAAAAATTTCCAACGGGGTGTTGTTGGTAGTGAATGGCTTTCCTGGTCATTATCTTGATCCCTTGTGTGGGCTGTATGCACAGAGATTTTCATTTGGGTCCTCAAGAGGGACCTAAGGAGTTAGAGGTCCTCAAACAGAAGTATCTATATAGACAGACCTAAAATATAGAGTCTGGCTTTGAGGTTCTTTTTGCCTGTAAAGAACTCTATAACCTTTACTCTTCAACTTTGAGATTTATTCCATCCTTTTTACCTTAAGGCCATTTAGATGAGGTACAAAGCTTTGTGTGGTTTTTTTTTTCCAAATTCCCTTGATGATTCAGCTTTAAAATGAACATCACCTCTTCCCTAAAATAGTTCCCTCTAAGCAGGATACCACATAATATGTTTTCTAGGAACCTTTGCTACTGGTAATCATGACCTGTATCAGTCTATGTTTAGAAGATTTTTTTAAAATGTTATTTTAAAGCTTGTTTGTAGAATAAACTGTGAGTTATAATACACACTGCTCCTTGTGTCAGTATCTTTGATCCCTGTATTTCTAAGGTTTGAGGATTTATGTAGATTATCATGTTTTATGGCAAGTAAATTTCAAAAATAATAATCTGCAGAGACCTCTTCAGAACCACCGAAGAAAACACGAAAATCTAGGGGTGTATCTGCTGGGAAAAGATCCTCAGGAAAGTCTGGGTAAGAAATGATTATAAATTTTTATTTCAATATTATAATGTAAAAAGAACTTGTTTGCTTTGGTTATGTAGAACACCCTGTTGCAGTGTTTGCAGTATGAACTCCTTTTATTAATTGAAGTAATCAGTTTCACTGAAACCAGTTGCAGAGCTCCTCAGGACCCCAGTGTAGGCTGCTGAGAATACTAATTTTGGTGTTGAATGCTCTTTGATTTGGAACAGCCCCACGCCAAATGGGCAGTGACTGTGCTCTGCTGTACCAGACATCTCAAGAGGATTTGCTGCTCAACAGTGCAAACCCCTCCAGCAGATCTTGTGCACTTACAGTGTGCTTCCATTGTCCAAGTGTGGAAAATCCCAGCATTCGTTTCAGTAACAACTATGTCAGGATGACAGTGTGGAGGTTCTTCCTTCTCCCTAATGTTTTGTTTCCCAGACCATGATGTTTGGTGCTCCTGCTCCTCAGACCATGCAGTCTCTGGAGTTCCCGTCTCTGGACATGCCAGGCTATGTCAGAGCAGCAAGGAGCCCTTCCAGCCCCTGTTTAAGGTGGTTGTGGTGCTGTTGCTCAAGAGGATGGCTCAGATGGTCAGCCTCTTGCACCCCTCTGAAATGTATCCAACTGCAGAACCTGAGTCCTTAGCGGGAAATATGGCCAAGAATGATTCCCTGTAGCTGGCAAGGTATTTTGAGCCTGGGAGAGATGCTTGTGAGAGTCCTTGGAGCATGGGATGAAAGGAATGTGCACAAAACATTTGCAGAGACTCACAGTCAGAGTTGTTGCAGGCTCCTCTGTGTGCAGTTTTACTGTCCTTGGTTGCTGCTGGTCAGTAGCTGGATCCCTCAGCTGTGGGGAAGACTGCAATGGGCAGGGGAGTGTCCAGTCCACAGTGGCATTATCACCTCTACCCACCTCCTTGCCTTTGCCAGCTACAGGAAAACTGCTCTCAGTACCCTGTGGTGTCACCTGTGTTACCTGGGACCATGTTAACAGCACAGTAACTCCTCTGGTTAGCACACAGGGTCTTGCAGACCACCAACAGGGATTTATTGATACCATCACCATTCTCAAGGTTTAGTCACTGAATTCTGAAACCTGGGGCTTGACACCTCCTGTCCCTAGGGATACTGGCTAGTCCAGGTATCACTGGGGTTGTAGTTGTGGAGGTCTGGGACAGCCACTGCCCCCAGTGGGTCCCTGGGACAGACATCCACACTCACATCTGAAATAGAGAGCAGTGGAACTGTGAAAAAGACTGGTCTAGGTGAGCTTGCAGGCTCTGGGTGTTGGCAACTGCTGCTGCATTTTCTGTAAAACTTGAGCTTTGCCAAGTGCTTTACAGAGCACTTTGGGCAGGTGAGAAATCAGTTTCAGAGCTACCCACGAGCCTTTTTTAGCTGAGAAAGGAGATGTGAGAAACTGGCTTTGAGTGGTGCAAATAAATGGTCTCATCCCTAAAGTGGTTTCCAGGATGAGCTTCTCCATCACCTTCGCACGAATACATGTTTAATCTTCTTGGAGAAAATAGAGTAAAATATAAAAGCTCTTTCTATAATAAGAAATAGCAAGTATATGGCTTGTTGCTGCTTCTAGACCCCAAGTGGACAACAGAAGATAAGAGAGACGGGTCGGCAAGGATGTGTTCAGGCTTTCTGCTGACACATTATGGAAGATCTTAAGCAACACAATTTTTCAGCACCACTTCCCCCTGAAATGCTACAGCTACCAATAAAATAAGCAAACTGCAATTCATTGGCTCAGGTTTAGTTGGGGCTTTTTCTCTCTGGGCCACAAATCTTATTATGTTATCCTGTTTAAAGTTGTGGGATTATTTGCATCTGCTGCCAAGAATTAATTAAATGATTGCCTGGAGGGGTGGACATTACCAGCAGTTCATTCAATGGTTTTTACAAAACGTAGGAAGATGCAGTACCATGTGATTTTCTTTTTCTTTGCCCTAATGCTTCGATATATTGAACAAGACAAGTGGACATTGAGGAACTTCATGTGAATATTTAATAGAATCTTCCAGTAAACAATAAATGTGATTGATACATGATAAATGGCCATGTATGCTGTGCATCTCTTCAAAGCACTTTGAGTTCAGACTAAAACCAAATCTCATTCTTGCATTAAACACTTCAGTTACTTTTAAAAATTCATCAACAAGACAGAAATGTTGTAGAAGTATATCCCTTAGGTTTTTTGTCACTTGATCCACTGTCAGCCTTGGATCACCTTCCACAAACTGTCAGTGATGCAACAAGTAGGGACTTTTTAGCCCAGTAATTTTCAGTGAGGCTTTCAATTAAAATCCATAAGGAATTTTCTTACCCATTAAATGCTCGTGAAGTAAATGAAGATGAAAAGTAGTTGGACATGGCAGTAATAAATACCATATTTTAAACAGTTTAATTGAACTACTTGGACTCTAGCTAATAATGATTAGATGGATACAGAAAGGATGACACTGAAGCAACTGTAACTCCTAGAGTTAGAAAAAGCAGGCATGACAGTACCCCCAATATATTAAAGCAGTGCCTTTTTCCAGTCCAGGAAGAAGAGGGAAAAAACCCCAAACCCATTCCGAACTATACTGTGCAATGTTACCACAGTTGCTTTCTTTAACAACCAAATAAATGAATCCTCAAATTCAAAGCAAGTTTTACTCTATTTGTTGTTGTGTGTGTGTCCCCATTATTTTCTGTCTGTTTATAGAAGTGTAGGATCTCATAGCTTAGTTTCCAGTATCTTACAAAAAAAAAAAAAATATATGGGTAGGAATGGTGTATTGAGGAAAAGCATTTTAAACATTCCACTAGAAATGAACCAATCATTAATATATGGAATGTACCACCCCAGTTCAGACTGGCTAGGAAACATTTTCTGAAACTAACAGCAACACATTGACTAAGAAAAAGGAAAGTTCCAACAGGAAAAGTTGGTAAATAAAACTGAAGGAAAAAGAAATGAACTTGGTTTCTGATAGGGGATGAGAACTTAGCAATGGATCTACTTGTGATTACATAGAGGATGCAGTCTTTTGTTCCATGTAGTATAATTTTAGCTTCTTGACATTGTTTCAGCAGGTTCAGATCTTTTTTCTTCTTTCATAAAAAGAATACTTTTTTTATGAGACCAAATGTTTACTAACTTTTGTTCTTTTACAGTATGATTTGATTATAGTAATTCTGTTGTCACCACATACTACTCTGCTTCTACAGGTTTTCAAGCAGAGTTCAGACAAAAGAGTATTTTAATCTCTATTTGAATGTGAGGTAAAATATCCTAAGATCTCCCAGACCTCTTACCTGCTGTGCCATGGCCATGGCAGTTCTCTGCCCTTACATCCACTTCTCACCTTTGGAGGAATGGGCTGTGCCAGAGAGGGAGGACTGGTCAGTGCTTGGGCTGCTGCCTTCCTCCTCCATACCCAGTGGATGTGGGGCTGCCTCTCCCCACACTGCTGCTGTCACAGCCCTGCATGAGCCAAAGGCAGTGCCACCAGAGAGAGGTCCTGCAGCTTGAGCCTCAGCTACTGATGGATGGCCTCTGAGAAATGCTCACAGGGGTCTCCCTAACAAACACATTCAGAAAGTCCAGTCCTGCTAACAGTATTAGATGACTCAAGGGTATCTCATGTCTCTTCAGTTGCAAGAATTTTAAAACAAAACCATTTTTTTTTGACAACATAACTTTTTGAAATAGCTTGCCTTTCTTTGTCATGGGACATCATCAGCTTCTGCTACATTATGATGTCAAGAATCTGGGAAAAGAAAATGGAATGAGCTCATGGGTTTAAGCAGCACTGCACATTTAAGGTTTGCTTCTGTGCTTTACTTGCAGACATGATCACTGTGTGCTTTTGACGTACCTTAAAATGCATCGAAAGTGGTCATTTTCTTTTTATTTGAATGAGACAGTCTTTAATCTATAGTTACATATGTATTGGTAAGGAATGTTTATCATCTTTCCATATTTTGGAAGAGGCTGAGATCAGGCAGCAGACCTCTCTTGGCATCCCAGAGCTCAGGTACCATGCTCCAGGGCTGAAAGATCAGCTGGAAGAAAGTGCTCAGTGTCTGCATAATGTTTGCTTCTTAACATCACATTTAAATTCAAGGACAAGTATTTAGGTAGTTACTGACACCTCTTATAAAAGCACAAGCCAAAGTGACAAAATGTGTATGATCAGGCAGTGCTACAAATTCTTTTTGTAAATTCTCTTTGTTGTAATTTAGTTTTTAGGGGTTTTTTACAAGTACATAAGCTTGCTTGAAGCCAAGTGAATACAATTTGCACAAACAAGGAAAAAGATACAGTTAAGTGAATATACACACACAAACCTTTCCAAGACAAGATGAAAATACAAGCCTACCTGTAGAATGTGCATGAAACACTGTTTGCAACCTTTTCCCTATTCTGAAACTCGTCATTTAAATAACTACTCACTGGACATGACTGTGCAGTACCTGTTTGCCTCCTGCTGTTGTAATTACAGGAATGACCTTGAAATTCTTTTTGGTTTGTCTTATACCAAAAATTTTCATAACAAAAAATACCCCTCAGCACTGCATCTGCAGAACATATTCTTTCATGAGCTGCAATAAGACAATCCTTAATCCAAGTACTCATCAACTTGTAAGAATATTCAATGACATTGTACAACCACAATGACCTGTAGCCCAGTAACAGCAAAACAGCAATCATTTAAGAATTATTTTTTATTTGAAGCTCTCTGGAAATATTCCTGTGATTAATGAGGGAGAGGAGAACATGCTTGCTCCATGTTATATTAGTAATGGCCATGGGGTACTATGAACTCTCCTTGGATTTAATGGAAGAGTAGTTCTCTGGGTTTGAGAATTTATTCAGATTCAGAAATTCCGTGTCTGTTTTAGATGAAACAGAATCCATTAGTAACTGTAATTAGTAATGTTACTAAACATTAGTAACATTTAGCCATCCACTAAAACCATTTTTTTTTTTTGTAACTATGGGTTAGGCGACAAACTAAATTGTGAAGAGTTTGTTTCTTTGTTTAATAATGTCATCTAGTGAAAAATGTGATCTTTACAATTTCTGCCAGTTCATGCATCAGGTGATAGGACTCTCCCACCAACCCACTGTCCACAGGAACTGTTCATGGACAATTTACCCCAGGAAACAACCAGAAGTCCCCATGGTTCCAGTCTGCAAGAAACAAAGGCTGGAGTCCAACAGCAGCGGTCCTGATGTTTCCGAGCAGAACCCCCATGAGTAAAATGGCTTCAACCATTATCACAGCTGCTAATTTCAGCTGACACTCGTAGGGCAGGTTCAGAACCTGGTTTGGAACAGGGCCCAGCACCAGCTCAGCACCACAGCCCCTCTGTGCGTGGACCTGCCCCTGGCTCCACAGGGGACCCACTTGGGTGCAGGCTTCCCTGGGCCAGGGCTGGACTTCTGTGAAAGCCCGTATTTTCACATGGTTGCAATTATTAATCATTTCCCAGACTAAACAATGGCCATTTTTATCAACAAAAGGTGAATAAAGGCCCCTTAGATAGGATGCATTATTTTTTATTAAGTGTTGAATAAATCAAGCTGTTGACCCAATGAGATACCATAAGCTCAAATTTAAGCAAATGCTCAAATGTTTTACTAGAAAGAGAGAAAGAGAGAGAGAGAGAAGTGTCTGATGTCTTGACAGATCCAGCACTAAATGAAAATTAATGTTTTGTTCTGACTCGAGACAATTCACTTCCCATTCTGAGAACTGCACGTATCCAAGACTGCAGTTCTTACACAGTCATTTGGAAGTGGTAGTTATTTCCAGCCCTAGGAAAAAGGCACACAGCTGAACTGCCCACCAGAAAACAAAATCTAGTTTAACATAATTATAACAGTGATGAACTTCATTGAAGAAAGTGAAACAAGGACATAAGATTTACTCTTGGAATGATTCTGATTTAAATTAAGGATTGATAAAGTTCATTAATTAAGTGCTTAACAGAAATCTATCTGATGTTGATAAATCGTTTGTTACATTTGCCACATGTACAAATTTGCTGTGATTTATGGTTCATTAAATTGATTTCTTTGTGATTTCCCCCTCTTCCCATTCACCCTATCCATATTTCTCCTATTGCAGCAGCCATAGTTTTATTGTGCCTGTTATGATACTTTGCTGTCACTGAAGATAGTTATTCAGTTGTCTGCATGAAAACAAACAAAAATGTTAGTTCTACTGTTGTCATATGCTAAAAAACTAACAGTATGAAAAATAGATCTTCTTGTTTATTAACATCCTCAATTTAACTACCATGTTCATAACGTGCTTTGAAAACATCTGGGGCAGTTTTTCTTCAAAACAAAACAAAAACACCCCGGTCCTAACAGATATAAGTAAGAAGCACAGTCTTAAAAAAACAAAAAAAGGGAAAAACCCACACAGGATGATGGTTACTTGAAGGCATGGTGAAAGTGAGGCAACGTTACAGAATTTGTAGTGGATGGAAAGGAGCGAGGAAGATGATGCAGCTGGTTTATGGCCATCCCACCAGCTGCTAGCTGAAGACCTTGCTGTTGGCCAAGGCCATTCAGCCTGTGTGATGGTTCCTCTGAGCCAAACGCCATTGTGATGTCCCCAATAGTGTTCTGGTTGTCACCTGGTGGGAGCTGCCAGAAGCCCATCACATGAGTGAGATCCATGAAAGGCAGGCTTGCAATTTCAGCTGCTGCCTCTGTCTCTTTGTGCACTGGGTACTTGTTAGTATCCCCTACAGGCCCTGAGGAAGCTTCCTCCATACTGATTTTGTGGAGAGACTGAGGTTCTGGTAATGGCAGGTCCTCGAGAAGATGCACATTGTAACCTTTGACATCCACTTTTATTGGTAGATTCTTGAGGGATCCTGCAGCAAATGAGGTAGAACTAAGGTCATATTTGTTAGGCTGATGAAGGTTCAGGTTGACAGGGACAGCTGCTGAACATGGTGTGGGAGGGACAGCCGGGAGGCTGTCTGCACAGCCCATCCTTTGCAGGTGAGGAGAAGACTCAAGAGGAAGAGCAGTTTGTACACTTGACTGGGAATGAAGATGTGAACAGTTGTATTCCTCTGTTTCTGAACTATTCACGATCCCATTTGGCCCAGGGACCCTTTCAGGAAGAGGGGACAGCATGCTGGCATCTTCCTTCAGTCTATATGAGAAGAGCTGGTCAAGGAGACCCACTGAGTCGCCATTCTGCAACCTGCTCTTCAGCAGTTCTTGTGGATGAGTCTTCCTAGTATGGCGTGTCAAGTGGTCCTTCCGCCCAAACCTCTGGGCACAGAACTGGCACAGGAAGTCTTTGCAGCCCGTGTGAACCACCATGTGACGTCGCACATCTTTGCGGGTGTAGAAGTGCCGCTCGCAGTGGTCACACTTATGTTTCTTTTCCTTCACGTTGCCAGTCGGCTTCCCTGCATGACTTTTGAGGTGCTCCAACAGAACCTCAGTACCACCAAACTCCTGGGCACACACCCTACAGGTGAGGTCCCCGCTGGTGGCAGCATGAAGAGCCAAGTGTCTCTTATAGCCTAGCTTGGTGTTGTACTTCTTGCCACACTCTTCACACTTGAAGGCCATCTTGTTGGGATCATGAGTCTGAAGGTGATTCTTTAGATGGTCTTTCCTGTGAAAGGTCTTTTCACAGTAGCCACACTGGTGAGATTTCTGAGGAGAATGAGTGGCTGAATGCCTAAGAGAAAAAAAACCAAAACACACACACACAAAAAGTTATTTGTGTTCACATTTATCCTAGTACATTTACTCTAGCAGCCTCAAAACTTGAAAACACTGAAATTCTCGAAGGAAGGCATTCTCACCACTTCTCAGGTTATTAGTAAAAGCCCACATTTTGGGGTGGGGGGAGGGAGGTGTTAATCATAAAGCATAGAGTAGCTTAAAACTGCTCAACATCATCTTTTTCAGTAGCCACCATAATTAAGGGAGACTAGTTTTATCCAATTCTATCAAAAACAATAATAATAAAAACTGTCACTAGAACACCCCAAAGGAAAAAGATATCTTTTTCCCCCCCACACACCCCCAGCAGAAAAGGAATGCCTAAAGAGCTGTACCTGAGCAGTTTATATTTGGAAATGAAGGCTTTTGTGCATCCGTGCTGCGAACACTTGTAGGGACGCTCCCCTTTGTGGGCATACGTGTGGACCGTGAGCTTGTCAATGGAATCAAATATCTTCCCGCAGAGTCGGCAGGGAAAACTATCTGGCTGCTTCACTTCTTTTCCCTTCAGCAGTGAAGGCCGACCATTTCTCCATTTAGGAATAAACCTTACGAGAGCACCACAAGTGCTTCCTGAGCTGGCACAGCTGAACTTTGCAGCAGAGGAACAGGAAATGGTCCCAAAGCATTGAGTAATGCTTTTGCCTAATGATGCTCCTCTCAGTTTCCCTTTGAGTTTGTTTTTTGCTTTTACAGGTCCCAATTTATTTGGTGCTCTGAACCTCGTGGGAAGGACTCTGTCTTTATGGATGCACTGGTGAGATTCCAGCAGAGCAAAAGTTGCAAAAGTGCTTCCACAACTGGAGCATATCCAAGAGTCTACAGGCTCTTTCTGCAATGGGAACAGAGACAGGTCTTTCTTACTAAACATTCTAAGGAAGGGTCATATTCTTTTCACTCATCTTCTCCTGTGCTTTTCTAAGACCCATCATTGTCTCTGGTGATATTTAGTTCCATGTGCTACCACCTAGTTGTTCAATTGGCAATAGATAGTGTCTAGGAGTAAAAACTCGAAGGTAAGGTAAGGTTGGCTAAATACTGGTTTATATGTTTTTGTTTAGCATTTACTGTAACAGTCCTGAGTCCTTCACCTTTGTTTATCTGTGCTTACTGAATTTCAAAGTCTCTACATTTGTTGCATTTATGAAATTACTCATAAACAGTTGTAAATTGTACTTTTATCCTTGGACTGACATAGCTTATCTGCTATTCCAGCCATGCAAAAATGGGATGGGTTTCTGTACAAAAATGTAGTTTAGCCATACAGATTTCCTTGTGTCTTGGACTGACTCCATGCTTTACCAAACAGCAATGATTAATGACTCCAGGAGAGACTTCCTCACTTAGCTTGACATTTGGCATTAGACTTCCATTAACTGGATAAGAAACACCTTAGGTTTAGGGATCTCAAGCCTATCCTGACTTCCTGACTTAAAGCCTTTTTTTTTTTTTTTTTTTTTTTTTTTTTTTTTTTGGCAGTGTATTATTTGGAAGTATTACTTCCATGGAAATCAGAGCTCTACTAGATTCAGTTGAATTCACTTTAAATACTGATATTATAAAAATTCAGATGAAAAACAATTACCAAAAAACTCCCATCACTGATGAAATATACTTCCAATTAATGCATGACCATGTACGTCCTCAACTTCATCTACCTTTTATGTAAGTTTTTCATAAACTGTCCTTCTTTTCCCTTGCTCTTGAGCTAGTTTGCTCTGGAGAGCATGGTGAGGCTGTATCCAATCCATCTTAATTTCCAAACTGAACTCTCCTCTCTGCTAAGACTCATGCCTGATGCTGTGACTCTCCCTCATCTTCCTTCTGGGGAATCTTTTGAAGGCCTCACCTCACAAGCCTTCTTGGAACATGTATTCCTGGTTCATTTGTTTCACATTCTTTCTAGATTACGTACTGATTTTCACAGCCATGTTTTCAACACTTAACAAACTTCTCCTATAATTTTAAGGATTTCTGCTATGATACAGAGGGGAAGGTATTTGAATTAGTAGAGAAGGGTTACTGAACAGGAAAGACTGAAATAATTGGTGGGTACTCTGGCCAATCAGTCAGAGCAAAAGAAGGGAAAATGGTGAAAAAAGTCTGAGGCTTGACAGCCTGGTTATCCAAAAATTAGTGCCCAACTTAAGTCTTTCCAATACATCAAGGGGTGCCACTTCTGACTGTATCTGATGGCTCCACTGGATTACAAACACAGGACGGGTAGCTGCTTGGCTAAAACTGCTAGAAGTACTCTGTGGCCTACACTTATATTACTAGAGTTATATAAGCAGAGAAAACATGTAAATAAACCATAATTTACTATGTCTAGTGATGGCTTCAATGAAGAATAGGGGTACTTACTGCTACTGGAGGCAAAGGAGAGACATCTGATTCTTCTTTAATGAAGACTGCAGAAGCTTCCATAAATTTGGCATAGTCGGCAGCATACCATACTTTCAATTCTGTGTGGGGTTCAATTGGCTGTGAATGGAAAAAGCCAGCACGTGTTTACTTGTGTCAATTTTCCTAAACCAAACAATAAGAAAAATAGGAGGGGCGGGGGTGTGCAGTGTTTTGTCCTTACCCAAACTGCATTTTTTGACTCTGTTTAAATTATTGGTAACTTAGTTTCAAGATTCAAGCACTTTTTGAGCATTGCTGCCTGCTTTCTTGATTGAAACTTTCTGTTTCTAAAAATGGAATTGTGTATGCACGGAGATTTGGGGCAGGAGGGCCCTGTAGCAGGAGGGATGCCTCGATGCTCATAACCTTTGCTCAGTGAGACATATTTGTCTGTGATGTCCAGACATCCATCAGTCTTTCCAAGCAATATCTCATGCCCATTCCTTGATGTCTGGAAGCCCTCTGGACACAGCACTTAATTACAGGGCACAGGCAAAGGAAAAATGCCTTGTGAATGCACAAGATCTTGGATGCCTCCTGGATATGTCACACTGAGCATGGGTGCAGAGCTGATCAATATGTGGACTGCAAGGCAAATTGGTGCCTTCCCCAGGCTGGCTCTAAGGTGTCAGGCTTGCTATGAGCGTGCTTCACTGCAACTCTGCCCTCCTTGCACTGAAGCCTTCCCCCACAGGATTAAGGGAGCCCATAATCTGCAGTCTCCCACCCAGTCATGCTCACCCAAATCTCTCCTTGGACTGGACTATGACCTCTTCTGACAAATACTTTCAGTCAATAATATAGCAAAGAGAAAAGGAGAGGCATGATGGCCTGATTACACTCACTGGCTAAAGATCTATTAGTTCTTTAAATGCAAAGGAGAAAACTAAACTTTGGGGTCATGATTTATATGACTCCCTGACCCTGTACACAATTTTCTTCATCTATAATAAAAACCAATATTGCTGCAACAGGGGTAGAGCCAAACTACACTGTACCTGTAGTTTTACTTTAACTAAGATAAACTCGTGCCACCAAAAAAAAAAAAAAAAAAAAAGAAAAAGCAAACTAGCCCAGAAAGAGAGCAGTTCAGTCTTATTCCAGAAAATGTGACATCATAAAATCCACTTATTCTGTAATACTGGTGTGGGATAAGCATGGTAGGAAAAAGACAATTAAAATTGTGAATGCAGACAGGTGAGGGGTTAATTGTGGGTTTAATGTTGAAAACTGAATTTTGTACTCCCAGACACAAGCCTGCCTGCTAACTACAGCCCCTGTGGGTTGGGTGTACATTTTGATAACACCTGGCCTAAACAGAAATGGTCAGTCCAGAGTTCTCCACTCAGTTAAGGACATGAGGCAGAGCCATTAAGTAGGAGGCTCATCACGCATTGTGAGACAAATGTTTAAAGACGTCGGGGAGCTTGGCCTGTGACAGCTGAGGCTGATACCCACAAAAAAAGTACACAGCATAACACTGTCACTACTTTCTGTCCAGCATTCCAAGACCAGCAGCCATCTCCTTTGTGGGAAGCTGAGAGCTGGTCAATGTGACTTTGAAGGGAAAGCAAGCGCATCAGTGTAACTCAAGCTCTAATCTCAGTAAAAGTGACATTAAATATCAGTATCCAAATCCACTACAAGTAGTCTTCTACTCTGGGCCACCAGTGACAAGAAGAGAACTGCAGTGCACACATGAAACACTCCTGGGATCAGACCAACAGCAACCGTGGATGATTTTTATTTCCTCACAGTTCCATACCTTTTAAAGCACTTCTTTCTAAGGATTGCAGAGATTAAGTCAGAAAGTAAGCTAACGGTGGTGTCAGGATGCCACTTACACATCTGCTTTAGTAGAGGTAGTTTCATGTCACTGAAATCCCATTTCTTTGTAAAAATAGTGGGGAAAGGAGCCAATCCTACTCCTATCTTAATACACTTCACTAAAAATGTCTTGAGAGAGAATCTTCAGAATCATCCCTAGGCCAGCCTCACAGCATGACCAGCAGGGTGTGCCTAAGTGCAGCACAAGGCCATCGCCTTCAGTGACCAGGACAAAATCTGCAGGATGCCTCAGCACCCTGAATGATACTGGGACTTGGGAGAAATAAAACCCAAGTAATGCCCTATGACCCACAGCAGAGCAAAGGTTCCAAGACACATGCATCATCCTAGGACACTCTTTGTGTCAGTGTATGGGATGCAGCACTCTGTTAATGCCAATGTGCAGAGTTCTGCTGAAGTCAGCAGAGAGCCGTTTCAATAGAATTTAAATTATACTGGAAAGTTTAAGTTACCAGTTTATAACAACTACTTCTTGGAAAAGTTCATGCTTCCCAAATACAGTATTAGTAATCCTGTCAATTTTACAAGCATATCATGCATTTCAAATCAAGTTGAAATCTCAAATTGTATGGACTGCATGAGAATCTCAAACACAGCCTAAATGTCTCAGAGTAGCATATACTATTTCACATTTTTCTTTTTTTTCAATAATTATGTTGATATTAATCCCCAAATCAACTATACTACATACTGTTGTAAAAGACTTTAAGGGTATGAAGTGCTATTCTCTCATCACCACTACATAGTAAATATTTTTCTCATGGTGCAGGTGGAGAGACAAAAATGGAGGAAAAAATGTAAATACTACTATGCCACAGAAATATGAACCTATCTTGGATATGAAACTGAAATACTGGATTTTAATTCATAGTAACTACTTTTCACTAATATTCTTTTTTTTTTAATTTTAATGTTGCTCACAATGATATACAAGCATTATGTTCAACAGATAGTTTTCTGTTTCCCAAGAGTGCAAAAGAGTTATTTCTGATTAAAACCAACTTTGCCTAAGAAAATGGCCAAAACAATAAAAACCAAGACTGTATGTTCTAGTTTCATTTATAAACACAGAGTACCTTGTTGTCTCTCTTCAGACAAAGATGCAGTTCAGAATCTCTAACATAAACTGATCATTTCATGGCAACATTGCACTATTCTAAGTTTTGCAGTTAAGTCTTCAGATTTAATGAGCAAGGAAAATTGTACATGAAGATTCACTCAACACCTTGTTCCTGAGCACAGGGCAATGTGCTCAAAAAACAATATGTGTCCAGAAATGTAATAAAAGAAAGGAATTTGTTATTTCCAGAATGAAGTACTGTTGAATGTAATACTGCCAAATAATCCCACCATATACACTTACCTGGCATTAAAGAGCATTCAGTTTAAACACTATCAGCATGAATGCTTTTTATCTTTCCTTGTCTCACTTTCTTCACTACCCACAACAGCAAGTACACAACACCTTTTCTTAACAAACCCCATACACTGCTTGCTTTACTGCAGGTTAAATGACATTAAAGGTGGTATGTAAGTAATGATCCAGTGAGCAGAACATACTCAATCTGTCATTGTCAGAGAATTAGTCTTTCAGAACCTTTGTCTATAAATTTCCTTTTGGATGACAGGTGGAGCAATGTAGGTTTAACTACCTTAACTGTTGTGAAGTAGACTTCTCCACAGTGCTGATAAGCCACAAGGGTCTGCTCTTCTTGGTTCCGGGCTAGCCGGACAAACATCATCCAGTTTCCACAGTCCTCATTGGGAGTGTCCAGAAAGTACTTCCCTCCATCTTTCAATACCTGAAACAAAGGGGGGAGAACAGGAGGAAAAATATGATAAAACCAAGTCCTGTATAGAGGCACATTAGTTTTCTTTTAATTTACAGTCACAGCCATCAGTTATCTATCTTGTCTTGGTCATATGTCCCTTGAAATCATGGTTGTTTTGAAACAGATCACTCTCAATGAACACTGAGTGCAAAAGAAAGTGAAGAATGAATCTGAGCACCCCACTACTAAAATAACTGTTGGCCTTTGTATGTATTTTCCATTTATAGTTCATCATATTTTATGTTATGTAAAGATAATATTAAGAACTAAGTGCAGGCAGGTAGAAAGATAAGCTTTATGCCTTAATCTACTTCCTGAGCACTCGATAATCTCAAGCTTCAGTGCTACAACATTTTGCATGGAACAATTGTATGGCTTGTGTTACTAAGTCCAGAGAGGTAACATACAACATAATGGCATTTTAACAGTCTTCTCTTTTTCCTCTTAACAATGCAAAAGTAAACACAAATGAACAATTGTGCCAGACAGATCTTTTTCTTTTTTCTTTACTTCATTCTTCCTAGATTCCCCTCCAAGAGAATGCCCCTATGAGGCAAAACCCCCTGACCTCAAACAAGACAGTTGCTTTTCTGCAACAGTGTCTCAAACATGGACAGATAAAGCTGCACGACTAATGTCAGCACAGTGTGTATTTGCTCTACTAACCACATAACTGAGCAAGTAACTGCAAAAAAAAAAAAAAAAAAAAAAAAAAGTTGCATTTTCATTGCTTCTGGTAACAATTTTATCTAACTTCATCATGTTTCTGATGAAAGCACCTGCCTGTTGGACAAGTTTGGTCACATACTCATGCCAGGGAGAAGTCAAGGCAGCTACTGCTGTCATGTAGGAAATCTGGGACTCTAATCTCCTCTTCTGAAGAAACAGTCCATTCATCAGCCAGAGCTGTGCTTATCACTGTATACTTTTAAGCAAATGGTGCTGACTGATAGAGGATAGGGTGTGGTTTACAATGGCTTGGTGAAGAGGAAGGAACTGGGTGCTTAGCTCATCCATCCATTGTTAGAGAAGTACAGTTTCTGCATTTTTAATAGTGTCTAATCAAAAGACTGAAGGTATTTAGTAATAGAGAAGAACAAACCTTTTCTGGTGTTCACATGCCATGAAAATCCCATAGATGGACAGTGTTATTTTCCTGGCAGATGATTCCCATTATTTCCATGTGCAAATCAAGCTTACTGCAACTACTGAAGCTATTACTACTTTGAAGTTCTCAAACTAAAGTTCAGAAGTATTTCCTCACAACACAGCGTTTTCCAGTCCCAGGCTTCTGGAGAGAGCTCAAATGAAGACACAGAGTGTATCACAGGACAGCTGCTCCTGGTGTCTCTCTATTTGGGGGTGAGAGGGTCTGATAGGAAATGCAAACTCTGGAAGAACCATGACCTGTTGGGAAGTCCTGACAGAGGCCGTGGCTTAACCATGGACTCACTGTATGGCACAGAGCTGTGCTCAGCCATCACCCTGACAGCAAAATGCAGACTGGGGCCCAGAGGATTGCAATCAACTGCAGCTCCCAAGGAATTCCTATGGGAAAGGATGTCCATGTAGATTTGTCTAAGCTGGGCTAGTCCTGAGAGGCCACGATTTTTGCTGGATAAAGTACAAATAGTGTCATGGTCCAGGTGCAACAGTCAGCACCTATGTGAGCAGCAACAGAAGGTACCAGCCCTAAATGACAATCTGATTAAATAAACTGAGGTAGTGCACTGTGTGTCAAAGTCTATATATAAATTAACAATTATTATTAATTAATAACAATAATATTTAAAAATAATTAAGAAGTGTTTCCCTATATGTTTCTCCCTACTAAGCCAGTGCCTTAGTGCATATTTATGTCACTCTCACTAACTCGGTGCACAAACTCAAACCTCCCAGTAGTATGGTGCAAAGCACAAATACTTTTGTGTTACCTGGGAATAAAGTTCAGCAGCCATGCTCCCTGAAGAGCTTATCAAGAGCTATCAGACTGATAGGTTTAACACCCTAGAAATGGTAAAACTAGAGAGCAGGAAACCAAACTTCTAGAAAAAACAGTATACAGGAACATTTGGGTACTTCAGGTTATGCTGTACTGCCTAATAATGTGATTTACACTCATACTTACACGTCAAAAGTACAAATAATGAACTACATCAGATGGCAAATTGACTGATTAAAATACCTAAATAAGTATGAGCTGCTAAAGACACATATGCACTCCATAGAAAGGCAGTGGGTTTTTACCTGCAGAACTAGTCTGCTCTCGTCATAGCAGGTCAGTTTTGTAGACAGTTGACCAACATAAGGGCCAAATTGTGTTCTCTTCTGTATTACTTTCTTTGCAAATACACCAAGGACTGTGAAGAAAACAAAGAGCAGTCTAATATTACTACAGACATCACAAACTATTTCTTGTATGCTCACAGTTGTAAAATGGAGATAAACAAAATAGTGCAGAACATGGATTCTTTTTCTAGACAAATAAACCCACTAAATAATTCTAAGGTGAAGAATCTAAAAAGGGTGTAAATAGGTACTGATTTTATTTTTTTTAATGGGAACTACATTGAATAAAGAAGTACCAAAAAATCCACGACAGGAGGTTAAACTGAGTATGCAAGACAAGCGCGTCGATACTCTTCAATCTACAAACTCATGTTATCATAGTCCTCTGCCTTTTGGCATAATTTGGGAGGTTTTTCTTTCCCAAAAAGAGTGGAAAGAATCTATAAAAACACAGTATTAGCCTTCTTAATCATTCCAGTTATTCCACTGCTAGATAAGGGAGTGACAGTGCAGGCATCTTGTCATTCTCTGTCTGAAAAACAATCTAGGCAGGACTAATTTTACACAGGTAGCTATGGAAAATTTGCACACTAAGAACATAATTCCTTTGTTCATGTTTGGGCATTCAAGTTGCTTTGTTTTCACAAGGAAACATCAGTCTTTCTATAATATGAACTGAAAATGCTGCAAAAGGTAAATTACCCCACTGTGATCTCTGGAGTTTGCAGGGGGTGGATAAGGGATGTCATCTACCATTTTGTGTCTGACCTTTCATTGAATACTCTTTCCTGTTTTGCATGCTTGGGGAAAAGTGGAAAAAAAAAGTAGTAGTGCATGGCTGTTATTAGATACAAATCCAACATTCATTAAACTTGGATTGACTGAGCAGAGCTAACTGGTTGCTCACAGCTAAATGTCACACCAGCTCTGGCTACTGTCCTGCCATCAGTTGATGTGTCTGTTACCAGAAACCAGTCACAAGAAACAGTGGCTGACTGTGAGCTTTCGCTGTGCTCAGCTGAAAACAGTCTTCATAACGCAAATGCCCAATGATTGTGCCTAGAGTTACTCATGAAAACAGGCCAGTGTCTTTGTCTCCTTCTTTTCAAATGTGGGAAAAAGAGCTAAAATACTTACTCTGCTGGTTTCCAGCTCTCAGCTCCAACACTCGCAAAGTGAGGTAGTGAGGTAGGGTGAGGCGGGCTCGGCTGGGAATAACCCTATCTTTAGCCCTGATGAGCGGTCCGTGGAGTTTGCATTCTCCTATAAGGCTTTTACCGCAATCCTCACACCCTACAAATCCAGAAAAGGGAACCTGTTACTAAAAATGACCAACTGCTTTCCAATTTTGTCTCTTCTAATTTTGTCATCTTGAGAACACATCTGGAATTACGAATGCTTTTCTTCACATCAGTCTTCTACATGAGGTAGTGAAAAGATTATCTGCAAGTCAAAACTAAACAAGGAAGGTTTAAAATAACACCTCCAGTTTGTGCATTCTCTCCTGAGCAAACTGGTGCGTCCTGACCTCCAAAGATCTATACATAGTCTCATTCAGAGGTGTCACAAATGATACCTTTAGAGACAAGGATGGGAACAAAACTGGACTTCACTGCATGCCCAGCAGTAAAGATGCATATATTTATACAGAAATGTGGACAAAGTTGTTAGCAATAACCTAGGTAAGGTTGGTCCCTTCCAACCTTACCCATTCTGTGACTCAGAAATTCTGAAATTTGCTGAGATCCAAGGAATCCAAGAAAGACTTTGTGTCCACTGCACAGACCATTCTCAGTAGATGAGACCCTCAGGGTACCATGAGAAATGAGTATGATGGGTCCTACAGACACAGCTCAGTTGACAATCATGCAGGGGCAGCCTCCTCATAGGCTGCTCTGCCTGTGGAATTAAGGAAAAGGGGCACACTACATCTCCCAGTTGTTGTTTCCCAATGACATCTGCAGGCTGAACACACGGACCATCCAGAGAACTCATTAAAGAGAAATACATGCCTGCAAACTGACTTTGCCCCGGCACAGTGAGATATTTTTGGTTCAGTGCAGCTCAAACTGGTTGCCAGGGAAACTCATACAGAGCAGTGACAAAACTGAGCAATGAGACTTTCCAGGAGAAGGTCATCTCAGCACTGGTGTCACACAGGGCGATGGGAAAAAGGGGACTTCTTGCACAAAACCTTTTTATAGACAGTAGAAACCAAACCAGTGAGCCAACAATGCTTTACGACTGAGTTAAAAAGAAAAGCTGGTATTGGTCATCCATGACTACCTCGTTTTGTTTTCCTTCTGAAAACTCTGCTGAGCAAGTCTATTCAGTAAGTGACAATACAGAGCAGAGGAGGGGAGCCAGAAGAGCCAGGAGAGCCCAGGGGAGCACTGTAGCAGAGACTGGGGCAGGAGAGGTGAGGCTTCATCTCTGACAGGGGCTCATAACCAAAGGGCATAAAGGGCTCAGGAGACACTGCCTGGGGAGACATCAGAGATAGTCTTTGGAAAAGGATGGTAGCACCAGAAATGTCATATTCAGGGTACCCCAAAAAGGTTTCTGTTTGTAAACACAAGCAGGCACTAAACTAAAGCACCTTGAGAGTCTAGTCCAAAATCTCCCCAGATAAGCCTAAAGTATTCCTACCTAGCTCTTTGGTGTCTCCATCAACTCCAGCTGAGGAGATAGACTTGTGTTGGTCAGGCTGCAGGCACTACAATAGTTAGTATTTTTCAATAATTTGTGGACCATGGAAGCTTTCTTCTTCCATGGCTTCCAGGCTGCACACCTGCACTGTGAATAGCTGAAAAACATTACTTATTTTTGCTAGTGCTACAGATAAAGAACATGCCCCCTACAGCCATCACTTAAAATGCACAAAAAAGCCCAACAATACAGCTGCCAGGTATATTTTTCTTGTTCTACATTTGTTTATGTACCCAAAAGTCCTTTACAGCTGCAAGGCTGTAGGAAAATAAAAATATTTCCTTGGCGATTTAACTTAATTAGCTTTTAAATAAATTCACCCTTCCAAGGCAACAAAATTATGAGGGCTTCCTGAGCTTGCTTGGAATAATAGTGACTTTGTCTCAAGTCAAACAGCTCCTGCTTGGAGAGTCATTGTATGCAAACGGCCGAAACACATTACCAAAAGCAAAATGGAGACAAAGAACCGCTGTTAGAGGAAGGATGTGTCTAATCATAAGTACACGACCTTATCAATCCATGCCGTACCTCTGTGATTCATCACTAGCAAGCTCCTGAGCAAACCTTCCAGCTGCCCCGAGGCAGTGCCCACCTCCGAGGCTCCAGGGTGGGCAGCTCCCGGGAAGGCTGGAAAGGAAAAGCAGGGGGCAAAGGGTATCCCTTGAATCAGCTTCCAAGTTCTGCAGTAGTGCTCCATTAGCTACCCCTCCTTGGTCCTCCAGATCCAGGACATAAGCTCTGAAATGATTCACACATGGGGAGTAGAGAGGCTCTCCTCTAAAATCAGGAACTGCTTTGCATCTAACTGGGTGTTGAGCAAGGGTCTCCAAGCTGAGCAGCCCCACAGACAGCTGCCTAGGCAGCACACCTCAGCAGCAGCACCACAGAGACATCAGCTAGCCCTGCACAAAACTACCTGCAGGGCTGGAAGCGCCATAAAGCACCTGGGATTCTGACCTGGCACAGCTGCCCAGCACCTTGGTGCTAACACCAAGGCTGTGGGTTCAGCCCCTGGACACTTAAGAGTTTGACTTGGTCACACTTGTGGGTCCCTTCCAACTCATAATATTCAGCAATTCTGTGAAATGTCCAGAGCTGTCCAACACTTGTTCGAAAGTTTTCTATGTACATGGGTCATGAAGATAACTAGAATGACTTAAGTTATTAAATAACAGGCATACTGGAATTACATTCACTACACAGTATTTCGGACCCCACAGCAACATGTTAGTACCCTGACTGCAAATTTATTGCATTCTAAAAATTGCCAGGTGTACCAGAAAAACAGGATTGGAACACTGCAAATAGAATAACTTTAGGAGCTACTGAAGGAAACTGAGATCTTTGTAATTGCTCTCCCCAAAACTAACAGTGCAAAACTGTCAAGTTCACATTCTTTCTCAGAGACAATTATAGTCCAAGTAATGATTCTTTGTGTTTCAATGCTAAATTACAGATGCTATTAGTAAAGGAATGTACATAGAGCCACAGCACAGAGTTTCTAAAGCTCACACAAACTTTATGCCACTTTTTAACTTGGCTAATTAAGCAAAATCTATTTTTTCAACAACAGCTTCAGAACACAGTCTAACCTTTTCTGAAATAGGGTGCATCCAGCTACAGAAATAACATACACTTTGTTGTACTAGCACAAGAAATGAAAAACACATGGTCAGAAAAATCCCTTTCTGCAAAGAAGATTTCTTCTGCTTTTTGCTAGGCACCTTAATACCATGATGCTTTTTCAGTTTCCTTGTTCCCTTAAATTGCATTTACACAAACAAAATTAATGGATTTGAGGTCATGTGCAAACATGCAAGAAAAAGTAAAATTGCCGCTATTCCTCTGCTTTGTTGTGATTTAGATGAGTAGGCAACAAAAATAAACAAACAAGATTTACAGGAGTTACAAGCTGTTAAAAACCAGACTGTCATTTACTACATCCTTAGAAAAACAATGCTATATTGTCCCCTAGAGGGTACTTCTTCGTTCTTCCTCTGTCCTTGCAATGATTCTGAAAAAATTCCAAATAATGCCTTTTTCTCTATATGTATATAAAACTGCACAAGCTAATAAATCTTGCAGCTGTTAAGATTTTTATTTTGCTGGACCTCCCTGCAGCAGAGGGGAGGCAGGGGTACAAAGAGCCCAGCCCTGGAGCAGGTGCAGGCTCTGACCAGGTTGCGGGTGGGCAGCCACCACCTCGATCGCAAGGACAAGGCGCCCACCCCTGCCAGCCACCCCTGGAGGGGCTAAGAGAAGGGTGGGTACATCTCCCCGACACCCTCAGCTGGTACCCCTGCACCTGAAGGCCTCTGCTCCCACTTCTCCCACATATTGGGAGGCATGGTTGGCAGCAGCCAACCCCTGGCTTTCCCCTGCTCTTTGGGTCATCACAAAACTGAGACCCGCTGCCCGCAGGATGCACTCCCACCACATGAGCTCACTGGACACTGGTGGCTGTGCTCCCAGGGAGGAGAATGGGCTGCGAGTGTGGCTCACCTGTACTGTCCTCACCATGCTGGTGCTTCGCCCCAGTCCAGGTCTAGGTGATACTTCTCCTTTGCTGCAGCCTATACAGCCTGACTGCCTCAGCTGCCAGCCTGCCTCGTCCTCCAGACAGCTCTGAGGCCACCACGCTGCACTGGGACAAGCTCCCGCAGCCAACGGTAGCCAAGCTGGCACGGCAGCTTGGGCAAGCTGGACTTGAGCACAGTCAACAAACTGGTTTCCAAAACAGCAGCACGGCCGGAGCACCGTGCCACCCCCAGAGGCACAAGCCCGGCCTCGGGGAGAGCTCATTAGTGTGGGCGAGGAGCCACGGGCTGCGGTTCCACAGAGCCCTGCAGCACAGATAACGGGAGCTATACATAGCCATGCCAGGGACTGCAATCACTGTCCCGATAGCTCACACATGCCACCGGATCCTTACCCAGTCAGCAGCAGAACATCGCTTCTTAAACCCAGTCAGCTGAAAACTAGATGCCTGTCAGGACCTCCTCCCTGCGTTTTCTCCCACCCCCGCTTTCAAGTGAGACTTTACAGTACCTGCTCATTTCAGTGGCCCACAAGATGCCTGCGGTGCAATTACGTCCCCTGTGAAGGCAGAGGTAAATCATTTCTTTTCAATTGTCCACTTGGAGCAAATGCACCCTGTGAGAAATGATCAGAGGCTGAGCAGACCTTGGCATTTGCTGTGCTGTTTTGCAGCATTAGAATTAGCTCCCATGCGCAGAGGGAACAAAGATCAGTGTACACAGCAGTTGAAATCCTAGCCTAATTACAATCATAAGATTTGCATAGCAAACAACAGTAATTTATTCCAGAGTAAAACTGTGGCACTCCATTAGCCTTCTTCAGCCTTCACAGAGAGAAACACTGCAAAAACACCTCCTGGATATTTTCTGAAGTACATTGCACATGCCAGTCTTGGTTCTCTTAGCCAAAGGTGCATGAGGGTTTCCAGCCTGTGGTTTGTTCTGCAAGCACTCTGTGCTGGAAAAGTTTGAAATCCTTGTTCTACAATTTATTTGGCAAAAAATTCAAAGTACTCAATAAGCAAACAGTTAATCACAAGTTATTTTCCCATTATTGTGGGCCACTGACACACATTTTCTCTGAAAAAAACATTTATGAAAGAGGCCTTATAGCCTAAGTTTGATGTGCAAAACAAAGCTCTTAACCAATTAATAATTGATTCTATTTATATTGAAGTAAAACAGAACTTGTCATAATTACCAGAATTCAGAATAATTTTATTCAAATCCCATTAACTTCTGATATGTTATTATGCTAAATTGTCAACAGAATTATATTTACTTGTTAACTGGAAAAACTGTTCCCTAGTCCAGCATCAAAATAGGTGAACATTTCCTCAGTGTCTCCTTTTCATGTCTTTTCTATGTCATACACCAAAACCTTGTATTAGCAGAGACGTGCGACTGCCCAGCTCTGCATGGAAAAAAAGAAAAAATACATAAATCAAGAAAGCCCACAACAGGCTGACTTTGCAATCATAATCATGCACCTGACTAAAGACTGAAAACTTGCACTTCTGTGCATGACATTGTATTATTTGGGAAGCAGGTGCAGTGTTTTCCATAACCTGGCACCCAAAATAACACCACCCTGACAAAGAAGGGGGGGAAAAAAAAGAAGAAGGTAGATTTACTCCTGTGTGCTTGAGAGGGAAACTTCAGATTTCAAGCAGAGCTCCCCTGTCTTTGACACACAGAAACCCTGAAGCGTTGCAGCCCCTACCTGATGGCACCAGCACAGAAACTGGACACACTGCTGGGGCAATATTGGCCCCTTGCCAAGGCCTTGTGCTGCCATGCCAGGGCTTTCTGGTGAGAGGATGGGAGCTCCTGAGACACAGGTGAAGGATGAGGACGAGTCCTGGTCCTGCTCAGGCATTAGTGGCATCCTGCACGTAAATGCCTACTGCTCTTGGGGCCCCCTCCCTGGGAAGGAGAACAGTAGGTGGTTTGCAAACATCCCAGAAATCATTCTGAACATTAAACATATTCATGGGAACATGACCTCACTCTACTAAAATGTAAAACTTTAAAAATGAGTTACTATATTTGGAGGCAGAAACAGAGAAAGAGAACAGCAAACATGCCTTACTGCCACCCCACCCCATACATTCAGTCAGACCAGCAGGTCAAGCTGATTCCCTAAAACCCAGCACTGCAGGTGAACCTGGCCCTCCAGCACCCTGACCCAGTCACTGATTTGCTGTGACACCTTCCCTTGCCGCACCTCCATCCTCCCTGTGCTTGTCTCTGCTCCCAGAAAGAATGAAGATGTGAAAGAAGAGTTACACCCTTCGGTTTTCAGCAGTGGGAGATCATCTGTCAAGGCACCTGCTCCTTGCTCACAGCAGTATGATCCTGACCAGCTGTTCTTATGGAAGAATGCCTCTAGAAGGGTGCCTCAGCACTTATATGACTGTAAAGAAACCTCACACAAAGCATATGTCCATTTTCCTGGCACAAGTTCCAAAATGTAAATTTTTCCAAGCTGCAGAACTATTTGTTATACAAACACGTACAAGATAACAAACACTATGATTCATAACTCGTTCCTAATAGGGAGCAATCATGACAATAATCAAGCTCATCTGGGAACAGCAAGTCTTTCACCCGGTGGCTATGAAGTACTACAACAGGCGTAGCTCAGAGGAATTGAAACAGCTTTCCATAAAAAATCAGTCTCACACCAATCCCAGTGAGGCTTTCTACCATGCTCATTCTGTAGCAAATCTGAGGAGCAAAACAGTCAGAGAAACCTCAAGGAGCACAGCTGGGCTATGGAATTCAGCAGTTCCAGCATGCTCCCATGAAGGCTGTGCAGCAAAAGCACACCTGTGCTCTGCTGCATCCTACAAACTCCACAGAAAAAAGTTACCTTCACTGTCTGAACACCGGAAAAGGCAGTAACTTACACATCTTTCCTGCAAAACTAAAGGAGAAAAAAGCCCCAACAAACCAAACAGGAGGGAAAGTATGCAGGTACAAACTTCACTGCAGTCTGATCAACACATTTATCAAAGCTCTTGGTATGTTCGTTCATCTAAAAATGACCTGAGGTCAAAAAATGTATTGATTGATTGAAAGCTAATTTTAAAAAATAATCATTTTCTGGTTATTCTTGGGATAAAACTTACGTGTCACATTTCCAGTACACCACATGAGGTTTGGTTGTTATCAGAATCCATATACATAAATGAGCACAGCTCAAGTGAAGTCACCTCCCGTAGTTTACCTGTAAGAGCTTCTAATCAGCACAAACAAAGAGACTTCTCTTTCTGCTGAAAGCTGAGCACATTTCAAACAATCACATTGAAAAATGCAGTTGGATTTTCCAGGGTTTTTTTTTTTCCTTCTCTCCCTCTCCCTCCACTGTCTCGGCATGGAGTCATATAAAATTAAGACCAAGAAACAGGGAAGGAGGTTAATAGCAAATCACAGAAACAGCTACAACTTTTTATGAGAAAGAACCTGAGTCAGCATAGTGTGGTCCTATGAAATGCCCAGCAAAAAGCTCTCTGTGAGGGAAGCTCTTCTGTTGCACTCTGCCCATCTTCCCCAGCAGCCAGCAGCAGTCCAACCTGATGCAAGGCTGTGGCTCCTTGTCTATGACACCTTCTGCTTGCTTTAGGTCTTCACTAGACTCTCCAAACTGCGCTGTTACTATACTGTAGATGGCAAGACTAAAGCCCCTGTCACAGAAACAGAGACAGCCACCACGAGAGTCATATTCAAACTGCTCATAGGCACCCTGTGGCTCCTGGACTGCATGTTGG
The DNA here is from genome assembly GCF_027477595.1 of Haemorhous mexicanus. NCBI lineage: Eukaryota > Metazoa > Chordata > Aves > Passeriformes > Fringillidae > Haemorhous > Haemorhous mexicanus. The sequence continues at coordinate 55,247,171 of NC_082343.1, forward strand.
ACCCCTTAAACTGCATCTCCCACACCACAAATTCTACCTACCACAGCAGAAGCATTCTATGTATCTCAAACACTTTCCTTTTGGAGAGATTTTAGGCAGGACAGTTGATTTATTTTAGTGTGAGATGTTTTAGGGGAAAATGTGAATGCAACTGCAGCAGTTCAACACCGACACCAGAATCTTCCACCTTTGTAATAGCAGAAAAAAAACCATATAATACATCTTCCTAAATGCACACATGTATAAATACACATGCACACTGCCCCAAACACCTACCACATTAAGTGCATTAATACTGTCAGCAGTTTTATTGATGGCAGGTCAACAGCACGTTTTCAATTCTGATAAAAGAAGTGCAGCAATTATAATGACTAAAGCTTAGTATCGATTAGTTGAAATATTTCCAAGCCTTGCAACATTCCCTTAAAAGGGAACCCTAGATTGGGTCTCTTGCTCCTTCATTGAACTTGGTTGTTAGTGGCCAGCAAGTCCAGATGTTGTGTTGAAGAGACTGGTGGAAAACATGGTGAAAAAAGCTACCTCTCCTAAGGAAACCAGCAAAGGCATTAGCAGCTGGGATATATTTCCAGCTGCTTACTGGAAGAATGAATCAGGCAGGTAGAAACACTTTGGAGCAGGTAACATGAGTTTACTGTAGAATGCAAAGAGGAAGCGTGGCAAGCAGAGTGAAGAGATACCATATTCATCCTGTGGCTGCAGAAGCTGATATCTTTAGAGGCACATATAACAATATGAAGCAAAAACAGCTACTGGGAATCAAAGTGCAGTGTTTGCACCCCAGGACCAACTTCTGCAGGTATTAGTCTGTGCACATGGCTCCACTGATGTGCAAGCAGCCACATGATGAAAGAAAGAAGTCCATGTGGAGAAGTGAATACATAGACACTTAGGACTGGTCAGGGTTGAGACCTTGAAGTCCTGAAAGAACACTCTAGTCCATATTACATTCAGTAGAAGCTATTAATAAAACTGGAAAATGAGTTAACTTCCTCAGTGAGCCATCCAAACTTCCTGCTGATATTCCCACTCAACCAAGAGGAAAAAAAAAACACCTTGTTTTTTTTTTTCTTATCAATGAACCCCATCAATGAACCCTTTTATCTATCTTAAATACCAAAATGAAGGAGTCGTCTTTTAAAAGCATTTGCTTTAGTAAATGAAGGGTCATTAACAGCTTAGCAGAACAGCTTTAGCTCTTACTATGCATCCCCCTCGTAACAGAAAACTTCTGTTATTCCTAGCTTCATTTCCAACAGGAAAAGCATGCTTGATTCCCAGCCTCTCTGGGAACAAAATGGGTAGGAGACTCTCATCCTTAGCCTTTATGACCCTGTTAAATTATTCTCCTCTTTTAAGGCATGGAGATTTCTTTTAAAAAAAACCACATAGGCATTGAGAAGGTCTGCTGCTGAACAGACACAAAAAATTTTTTTCAGGGAAAAAATACTCACATGTGCAAGCATCATGTCTGTGTTTCCATTCACTCATTTTCTTTTTCCTAAGATCCAACATTAATTTTTTTCCTACAAAAAGCATTTTTTTGGGGAACCATATGATAATTAGCTACTGTCTTGACTGATATTGTAATAAAGAAATTATCTCTACCTGCACTTCTTTAACAGACTGATTTAAAAAAGCTGATAAGATTGACAAATTAGACAGCAGTGGAGTACATTTTCCTTACAATAACTATTCTCCTGAGGCATAAGGACAGCCCTGTAAGACACAGAAATACAAAGTAGATGATTATAGATTATTGTAAGAGAATTGTATGAGAGTTGCAAAAATTTGTGGGTTTAAAAAAATTGCAGATTTTTTCTATAGATTAAGCTCTCAACTCAGATTATAAAGTATCTCCATACATCTCTATTTATTCTGCTGACAGTCATCTCAGTTTGAGACCAAATAAAATTCAAACACTTTTTATAGATTTCTGATTAATGTATAGTTTTTAAAAAATTATTTGCAAAAGTCACACACACACACACACAAACAAATTCTTACATGAATCCAAGAAGCAATCTTGCAATGCAAAGTTGCAAAGAATTTGTTCCTGTTTTCATACTTTCCTAGCTCGAAGAACAAGATGAACAGATGTTAAAGGCATCACCTTGGGAGAAATGCACCATTCCTCAGATACATATTTGCATAACTCTGGTTATTTAACATACGTATTTACTTAAGGCTGTGTATGATTACATATCTTACCTTGTATTTGGTAAGAAATCAAATATTTTATACTTGCCCACTTCAACACTGCCAACAGGCCAAAACAATTTCATATTTTATAAAGATGTTAGAAGAGGCAAAGGGACGACTGTCCTGCCAGAGCATCCCTACGACCTCCCCACTCCCATCTGCCTAAGCACCTTCCAGTCCAGTAAGTTAAACATAACGCACTCTGCCTTGTCTTATCACCCAAGGAACAGGGAACAAGTGCCACCTTCCGTGTCACACATGAATCATCCACTTGCTTCCCCATTACACCAACTAACAAAGCCCCGATCAAGTGAGCTTTCCGCAGCTGCGATCCTTTTCTGTTTGCACCACTACAAGTACCCAGGAACCCGCACTGGTCAACGTTTTCATAACACATCTAGATTACAGCACTAAAAGGACCCACAAATGTATCTCCTGTCCAACTTAAATGTTAACTTTATATTAGCTTTAGCTTTACATTTTAATGGCTTCCAATGCCTATCATGCATAAATACACTTAAGTGGGGTCAAAAACAGTCTTGACACATTCGGATAACAATAATGACAACAGAGCCTACAAACTTCGATATGTGCCTGCTTGAGTTCAGTGTTTCCACATCAGAGTCAAAATTACAAATGCATTTGCTTTTTTTTGCTTTTTCTCTCTGAAAATCTTGGAAACTTAGCAGCAGAAGCTACAAGCAAACAGGTTGATGCTCTACAGTTAAGCAATGTATTTTCATTTTAAGGATCACAAAGTAATCTAAAGAAAGCATGTTTGCATATGGAGCTCAAATTCTTCCAAGAAAAACAGATAAGTTATCTGCTAGGAAAAGCACAAAATGCAACAAAACTAGTTAAGATTACTAGCTCAAAATCACTTGAAGAAAAAAATGCCAGACTGAGGAACACAAACTATTCCAACAAAACATGAAACTTCCCAAGCATTTCTCTCAAAATGAGGGGACTACTTGAGAGTTTTCAAACTACTGCACCCATGCACAGACACTTTTACAACAAAACCCCAGCAATTCCTACTGCCATGTAAGAACAAGGCTGCGTGGTGGCAATTACTCTGCTCTGAGCTTGCCCTTACACTTAAAATAACAAAGGAAGAAATGACATTACTTAAGGTTTTTCCTGCTATCGTCAGTGGGCCACACCTGGAAGTTGTAGCTGCATGAGTCCAGAAATCTTTTCCTTCAGTCACCACAGAAACTAATATAGAAACTCTGGCAGTTTGTTCTCCTGTTTTCAGTAGAAAATTTACATATGAATTACACACCAAAGGCCCTTGGTCTAATAAACTGTTCTGGACTTGCACAATGAAAATACTGCTTCTTCATTATCATCCTTCTCTTGCTATTCTTTTCTGTCTTTACAAAAAAACCACATACACCTAAAGCCAGCAGCACACGTAGTGGTCAGTCTGCCTCTTGCCTGGAGTCCACACATAGAGGTTTGGAAATATATCCTCACATTTCAAAGGATTTTGAGATTGCCAGATTTTCTGCCAGACAGGCCCTCTTGTTAGTCACTGTCTTGTGTGTAAGTATTGACACAGCAGTCTGTACCAGTTAAGAAATCATCTGATGCAACCCAGCTGATTTTCAAAGGTATAAAAAATTACATATCATAGCTTACATGAATGATTGATGCTCAGGACCTGACTGGAAGACCTGAATACTGATTTTCTATTACTTTTCATATTCATTAATCACCACTAGATAAAGAACAAATGAATTCACACAGAGGCTGGAAACAGCACAAGAGTTACTTGGGTATTTCCCATGACAGAATACAACTCAAACATTGGTTTTGCACTCAAGCACAGAACTGCAAACATTTCATAATCGCACTACATATGGGAAATCAAAACAAACCTTACCTTATTTTAAATGGCAATTTTAGTAAAAAGTCAGGCTACGCTAGTACAGGGTGTAAGGAACCATGTCATCCTCCTTCGGCAGACTTTTCCAAATGCCCCTGTATTCAACTAAGTTTAACTCCACTCTGTTTTGTTTCCCCAGGAGGACCCATTCAGGACCATGTGCTCCTTTTCAGCTGTCAATAAACAGAAGCAGTGAATTCCCCAGCGCTTCACAAAGCTAGTTAGGCATAGCCATTCATTTCTTCAGGAAAACAGGGCATTGATTTCAGCAAATTCCCAGGGAGCAGCTACAACAAAGAGATCAAAGACCCACCTCCTTTCCTGCCTGGCTTTGGCCGGCTGGGCTGAGAGGAGCAGCAACAGGTTTCCCGAAGAGCGGGCTCCATCCCCACCGACCACTGCACGCTCCATTCATGCCCATCGCCTTCCTGCATTCCTGGGACAGCCCCCGGCACTAACCGTGACAAACCCCTACATTCAGGCAGCATAATATACTGCACACCAGTTCATCCAAGGATAAAAAGAAAAACAAGTTCCAAGGGAAGTCTGCTGCTTCCCCGACCAGCCGAACCTCAGTAGCAGACAGACTTTTCATGAATGTCTTTTTTTTCCTCAGCTTCTCCATCTAAACCGGAGAAATGTTTGCTACCTCAAATTCATTGTGCTGAAACTTCTCTGGAATGTTGGCTTTTCTGATTTATTTCCACAAGCTTGAAGACTTAGCTGCTGGAGTTTGAGGTCTAGCTGCAGCAGCCCTTGTATTGTGCAACCATGATATTTTCTTTGTGCAATTTGCCCTAGACTGCAGTGGGTTTTTCCCTAAGGAATTTAAGGGTGTTTGTTCAAGTTTGGTTAGAATTTTTACTTTTTTTTTCATTATACATCTTGTCTTCATTACTGTAACCTGGAACAAGATTTTTAATGCTAAAATTTGGCCTTGTATTGAACCAAGCATTAGCAAAAGACAATGTCATGGTCAAGCTTAAGGACCGGTGGTTAGGCTACACATCTACTGCTAAACAGTAAGAGCCAGAGACCTGGTGCTGAGACCACCTGGCACCAGCTCCACAAGTCTAAATGCTCCTCATCTCCTTCTCTTTTTCTCCACAAACAGTTTGGTTATATCCAAATCCCTTAACTGGAACACATTCTGGTGGATGTTATCCCTCACACACACCCTAGTGTTTGCTGCTTGTTAGTATATGCTAGTACTGAGCTCATAGACTGGCCCTGAAATATTTATTTATATACAGACAGACATAAAACTCCGAAGTCAATTCACACCTGTACAGATTTGCCATGTCATTCTTTAGCATTCTCCTGTGCACTGACGTTTCACCAAGGCACTACCCAGCTGTCACAAACACCCACCAGCTGGAACCTGGAGAATTCCCTCAGCACTGGCACTGCCTCTGGGCCACTGACACGTCTCCAAGCGAGAAGACAAATGTCCATCCCACTAACATGAGCAAGTATCACAGGATCTGGCACAGCACAAGCAGTACAATACTGAGAAGACCAGGGACAGCTGGTAGGGGTGACGGCTCACTGCACAGAAGACAGCTGAGAACACAAGGAAATACAGAACTGCAGAATTACTGAAGTTGCAGGAGACCTTTAATGATCAACTAGCTGAGACTCTTGCTGAATGCAGGCCCTTTAATAGCATTACCCAGGGCCTTGTCAAGCTGTATCTTGAATACTTCCAGTGTGGGTAACTCCTCCTCTTCCCTGGGCAGCCTGTTCCAATGTTTGATCAATCCCCCACTGAAAATGCCCCTTGCATTCACAAGCACCTCCCCTGAAGCAACTTGTGGCCATTGCCTCTCATCCTGTCACAGTGCATGCCTGGGGAAAGGCTGCTTCCAGCTGCTATTCCATAACCACCATTTTTGTACTGAAAGACCATGACTTGATCCCCTTGAGCCTCCTCTTCTTCAAGCAGAACACACCCAACTCCTTCAGCATCTACTCAGGTGACAGCTTCTCTAGCTCCCTGATCATTAGGGGGAACACGAGAAAGGCACTGTTGCTGAGCTGAAAAACAGAGAAATGAAACTGCCAGTGGATAAAATTGCTAAAAGAGACAAACATCCAAGTACAGCTGAGGAGTCTTGACCACAACTCCTGTGCAGTCACCCTGCCCTCTGCTTTCCTTAATATTTCACTCCTGATAATAGTTTTGCCTGTTGAATACAACACAGTCAGGCATATTGCATTCCTTGGTTTAGAGTTCTCTCTGTATCTAAATGGCACTTAAGCATGTCCCAAAATTGCCATTTCGCAGAAGAAATTAAAAAAATGCTTTTTAACAAATAACTTGATCCCCACTTATAATTGCTATCCATTAAGCCACTGATGGTTTTATATTTATTAACTGATTGCAGTTATCAATGAAAAAAACCCCAATCCTGTTTTCCTTGTTCCTCTAAGGAAGTACTGAAGAATGATAAAATGTGTGTCTGAAATTTCCCTTTCTATATTGCTCAGTGTGCAGCTGGGCAGCCCTTGGAGGTAATGATAAAAAAAGGCAGCTGAGGCACTGGAGGGACTCCAAAAGAAAGCATGTAGATCAGATCAACAAGCAGAAAAAAATGTGATTAATGCTTCAGATAACTTAAGCTGGAGTGAGAGAGTGCAAGTATCTGGGAAACGTGAGCAACAACCTCCCAAGGTAGTTACAACAGCAAAGCATCAGGATATAGCACTTGTCTGTTAAGAAGAAGGACAAATAACAATGACAAGGCAGGAGATCTGGATGTGACTGTGATAATGATGCCTTGGAAGCACAGGAGTTAAATTCACAAAATGATTAAAAAACCCCGAGCACATCACTCTGTAGTAATCTGGGATGGTATTTGTGCCAAAGATAGATAAAACATTTTAGACAGAATTGCAATTTTAAATCTCAATGAACCAGTCTGTTCTTATACTTGGGCCAGATTTTTACAATTTTACTCATATTAAGTCATGCTTTACTCCAAGAATAATCCCATTGATTATAATGGTAATATTGTTTCACAGATGTCCCAGAAGAAATGCAAATGTAAAAGCAGACTTTATACTTCAGATAAAAGACATCAATCATGAGTACATCTGGGAATCCGATAAAAACATATGGTACAAAAAAATCACTGTGGGATGATGGAAATGTACTTACAGAGCAGGTCTGTGGACATGTTTACAGATCAGGCAAAGGAAACCTACACAAAATAAATGAAAAAAGAATTATCAGTTTACTGAACTAGGGCTATTCATGTTTATATCTCATGCTAATAATCATATGCATAGTCTTTTATTCTTTAGGAAATAAGGAGAACATATCTATAGAAATCTAAAATAGAAAAACTTTAGTTTTTAGAGGAAAAGAAAAATTGATTCCACTTCCTTTCACAGACAATGTAAACTGACAATATTAATGTAATGCATTTTAATTAAGAGCAGTTCACTCTATTCCACATCTTCATTAACTTTTATTATTATGTATTTTCCAGGCATCGATTACAATAGAATTGTCAAGCATCATGTATTTTACCCCATTGCATGCTATTCTGTGTTTAAGCCTGATATTTCTAACAGTCCCAACCCCTGCGGTGTCAAAAAGAATATTAACCAAATATAGGGCAAGACATGTTATTAGCTCTCTTCAAGGACTTCTGGAGACTTCTGGTTTTCTGCTGAACTCATTCATCTTGTTCCCTTCCCATTCATCGGCCAGTTTTTGATCTGTATTTCACTATAAGCACACAGGAATAGAATCTGAGTTTTGTGTAGCTGTCTGAGCAATCCCCAGCACATGGGTATCCCAATGACTGAATAAGGCTACTTGGAGCTACAGAAATAATGATGCATGTATTAGTAAGGGGACACACAAATAGCAATACAAATCACATCAGTGTATGCCTTTTTATGCCCTGTATAAATCAGGCAGTGTTTAAGGCAGTGTTTAAAGGGGTGTGTGTGCATGAATCAGGGTGAATGAAAGAAGTTCAGTAAGGCCAAGTGCTGGGTCCTTCCCTTGGGTCACAACAACCCCAGGCAGTGCTACAGGCTTGGGGAACAGTAGCTTGGGGAAAGTGGCCTGGCTTGGGGAAGGTGGCCTGGCAGAAAAGGACCTGGGGGTGCTGGTCAGGAGCTGAACATGAGCCAGCTGTGCCCAGGTGGCCAAGAAGGCCGATGGCATCCTGGCCTGGATCAGCAATGGTGTGGCCAGCAGGAGCGGGGCAGGGATTGTCCCCCTGCTCTCAGCACTGGTGAGGCTGCACCTCAAATCCTGTGATCAGTTCTGGGTCCATCACTACAAGAAAGACATTGAGAGGCTGGAGTGAGTTCAGGGCAACAGAACTGGTGAAGAGTCTGGAGCACAAGCTTGTGTGGAGCGGCTGAGGGAACTGGCTTTGTTTAGCCTGGAGAAAAGGAAGCTATGGGGGACCTTATGACTCTATACAACACCTGAAAGGAGGTTGTAGCCAGGTGGGATGAGGCTGTTCTCCCAAGTAACAAGGGACAGGATGAGAGGAAATGGCCTCAAGATGTGCCAGGAGAGGTTTAGGCTGGATATTATGAGAACAGTCTTCATCAAAAGAGTTGTCAAGCACTGGAACAGGCTGCCATGGGAAGTGTCCCCATTCCTGCGGATGTTTTAAAAACATGTAGATATGGTGCTTAGAGACATGGCAGTGCTGGGTTAATTGATGGACTGATGATCTGAAGGGTCTTTTCCAACCTAGATTATTCTATGATTCTGTGAAAATGTGACTCTGATGAAGACAACTGCATTTTGTTGCTGACTGAAATGGGTCAAAAAAAGTCTTCATTTTTAAAAATACAGTGATAGTTAGTAAGATACTTCCAAATTAATTTGGGCTGGTTGCAAGAACTGAGTTGTGCTGAGAGAAATGAGAAGTAAAGGGGCCCACATGCTAGAGGGACAGCAGTGAGTCCTCTTCCAGATAAACAGGCATGCTGACAGCAGGCTTCCTAAGCAGCAAGTGTCCTAGTCTGATTTCCATCACCCAGAAAAGACTTTATTTCTGAAAAAATCTACTCTGCAGCTAGCTTGATGCCATTCTGGCTGAGAGCAAGACTCTTGTCTGTGGTGTTAATTTCTAGAAATATAGCCCTGGCAGAGGGAACAGTGGACTTTAATGGCATCCATATGTGACTGTACATGCACCAGCCTTTGTCATGCCCAGAAACAGCAGGCTACGTGTTATCACTGTCAAAGCAGTGCCATCAGCTAATAGAGATTTCATCTCCCTCACTGAATAACTAGATTCGTGATAAAATGATTTAATTTTGTTGGCATTCAATCTGCAGGAGTGACCACCAAAACACAAGCTCTTCCCTCCCATATGGTTTGAGACATTAGTATACCTTCATTGTCACACATCTTGTGTGCAGCACTGTCCTGTCATGAGGAAGTGCAGCCTCAGCCTATGCCCTCTCTGGTCCCCACATATCCTCCTTCCAGCCTTGTTACAGTGACACTGTGGTCCATGAACATCCAACTAAGTTTTGGTCGAGTTGTTCTACGATGTCATTTTGGAGGTAAATCACCAAAGTGCTTTTCTCCACAGGCCACTGATGCCTGAGAAGTTTTTCCCCCTGTACAATTCTATGATGAAACAGTGTTAACAACAGCAACCCCAAGTGCCCAAGTCCAGCCCTTGGGAAGGGCACGGAAACTACAGACCAGGAGGGAGCACCTGTGTGAGGGCATCCCAGTCACTGCAACACAACCCACTCGCAGGACTGAACAGCAGGCACACCACCACAAGGAACTGCTCCTCTCCCAAAAGGTGGGCCAGACTTTCTCTCTGACAGGGTGAGCACAAGTACAACAAAGCTTGACCTGCATTTGCAGGGGCAGGGGAGTGTAAGCAGAACTACAAGCTCTTTCATAAGCTATGTCAGCACTCACCTGCAGTTATCCTCAACACCGACCCAGAACTGCCCATCATCCTAGCTGCATAAAACCATACTGCAAATCCCTCTCCTTCTTCGAGGGTATGGGGTACACTGCACAAGTACACCCTTGTGCAGTGTACTGCCCTCTGACCAAAGGGGTTCCAACACACGCAGAGCTGTGGCAGCCACAGATGCTGTCCCAAGCAGGCACAGTGGTGGTTTCTGGTCACATCACTCGTCCATGTAAACTCAGGTGCCTGGCCCTGAACCACACTGACCTTTAGACAAAGGGTTGTAGGTATATTGGCCAAAATTGCTGTGCTGCCCACACAGTCAAAATAAGTTGTTTGCAGTTGATCTTAAGTATCCTCCTTTCTCATCAATGAATGGGCAGAAGAGAAAGAGAAGCTGACTGGGGGATTTTTCCCATACACGCAAATTGCAGCCTAGAAAATGTGAGGCAAAGCCTAATGAAGTTTTTACAAGCTTTCAGGTATCAGGAAAATAATTTACTCATTTAGGTTGAGGAAGACTTGATGGGTTAAGTATAATAGATGGTTAACAGTCAAAAGATAGCAAAGCAGTGATTACAGGCACTTTGAATGATGAAAAGTTCAATGCTTTGTGGTGGTGGAAAGTGGTTTGCACCCATTAGAGGAAGTGGGGATGGGTTCTGCACTGCCTAGAAGGACATGTCACAGTGTATTTTGTGTAGGAGCCAGGATTTTAGGGATTGGGTTATTTTCAGTTGCTCCACCATTGCCAAAAATTCAGAGACTATGCATTTTATGTTTTATAAGTGATTGTAGTGGGCACACTGTGGGCATGTATGACTCAGAACTGATATATACGATGGTGGTGGTAGGACTGCTCTGAGATATCCAGAATCCACAATGGGAAAGGCAATGACTGCTACCTGCTCTGTTCTGGTGCAGAAGACATGGAAGTAACAAAAACAGGCAGCAGTTTCCAGGTATGGTTCATGAGGAGGACCTACAATGAGGATCAAAGTCACTGCTACACCAGAGGAAAGGTGAAGTGCACAAGGAAATGCACAGCAAGGAAAACCAGCCTGCACAGGACCTATGGGGCTGTTCATGATGCATGAGACATCTGTGAAAATGGCCAGCAATGGCCTTGATAACTTCCTTGCCAATGGTTCACACTGGGAGGCAGCAAGAAGGGCAGCAAAGACTCCACCTTCTGCAGGTGCTGCAGGTCACTGCAGAGTTCTAGGAGGATGACAAGGTTTCACTAAAAAAGCACTTGTTTCCCTGGCCTTGAAGCTCATCTTTGCCAGAGACAACAAACTCCACGGCAAGGGAAGCCAGGAAACTTGCTGTGTGAGGGACCTTTGCAATGTCTGCAGCGCAAGACTACAACTTGTTGTTCGAGACAGCTGCCCTGCATGTAACACCCAAGGATTCTCACGTGGGCTCATGTGACAGAGCTCTTCCACTGACCTCTTTCAGAAGATGTACATCTATCTTCCCTGGCATCATACCACAGAAAGCCAAGGGAAAAGCAGGCCCAGATATGGGAAGAGACGTAAGTGGCAGCAACAGGAAAAGCTTTCACACTACGGGTGATACCCTGGCACTTGCAACACGATGCCATCTGTAGATAACAAGAGAACATGCTGCCTGCAAAAGAGACATGTGCCATGCAGAGACAAAGACCTGGATCAGAGCTTCTGAACTGTGAACCTGCTGTGAGTTGAAACATGGCTGTTCTGAACCAGTCAGCTTCTGCCCCCCACCAAGTCCTCAGAGGTTATTACAGAATTCCTTACATTGCTTTCCACATGAAAACAATGTCCAAAACCAAAGACAACTGTCAACACAGGCACACTCTTTGTAGTGATCTGACCTTATACAGCCCCCAAATGCACCTCAGTTTCACGCTGATCACCAAAGAGGCACATTAGTTAACCAGTCATCAAAAGACTAATCTCACTAGGTGAAGTCATCTGTCCACCTTACTCATGCAGCTGAAAAGGGACACTGCTATCCTTTGGACACTCAGAAAAATACCCAGCACAACTCATTTATAGATTCACAACAGCCTCATATAAGTGACATTGTCATCCAAGTACCTTTTATCATATTTTAACTAAGTAAAGGTAAAACACAAATAAATGTATTTTTTCAAGACATCTGTGGTAAGTAAGAGAGTTGCAGATGTCTAAAATGCACAAGCAAAGATGTGACAGGAAAACCACACCTAACCTACTTACACTGAGATTAAATCAGAAAGGACTCTCTTTCCACCACCACAGAAATCAGTTGCTGGGGTTTAACTTTCAGCACACCTGATGACTCAGGTTGCAATCCCTCAGAAGAAAACACCTTCAGGAGACAAGGAATCTATCACACAGTGTTAGCATTCCACTGATGTCCCTGCTTGTGTTCTTTTGGCTACTGCTAGTGCTTGTGCTGGGCTAACTGCTGACATAGTTTCTCTTCTCCCAAATTCATGAACAAGAAAGACAATAATAATGATGAAGAAATTGCTTAAGAGTACTAACAGGGAAAAATTAATATGAATAGCCAAAATCTTCATCTAAAGAAACCCACATAGATTTTCTAAAGTTTGTGTTAGTCCCACATGTACTTCCATATCAGAATTTAGTGCATGCTAAGTACAACCCCTCAAACACATGACCTGTTTGATCTAACTGATCAACAGTGACATTCTGTGCACTTTTAGTCTATCATATGGAGAGTCCCTCGCTAGCAAAATAGATGAAATTATAAATCACTTTATTTATAGTATAAAATAGTATAATTTGTACTTTTACAATTGCTTGGGGTTTTTTTTTTTCAAGTCATGGTATTATTTCATAATTACAAATGAGAAAAACTGATTTGCCATCATCTTTTTCTTTATGTACAGGGTACTGCATCTTTTCCCTTGATTAAGCAAAAAAGCTTGTGAATTACAAGACATGAAAGCTTGTGTCCACAATCCAAAAATTTGGCTCACTAATATTGCAGAAGGCTCCTAAGCAAGTCCTATTTGTGATTGTAAAAAATAAGGAAAACCCAGTATTATAAATGTAATGTCTTTCTCTTTTACAAAGGACTATGCAGAGGTAAAAGAACTGTACAAAATCATAAGGTAGACTGTGAAGGGACAAAAGTCATGTGCTCAAGGATGTTTTCTCTAATGTATTTACTAAGGATATTTTGTATACCTTCATGATAATGTTTTAAATTGTGTTTACAGACACACAAACACTATACAAATACATAAGCTGGTCCTACTGCTGAAGGAAACTTTATAATTATATGCACATCTCCACAGATTAAATGCAGTAGTATGCAAGCAACTAAGAGCCCTGTCAGTTCCCACTGACTTCAAGAGTCATCCTGTTGAAAATTGTTGGATCCCTTGGCTAATATTTCTGCAAAGCTATACCAAGCATTAAATCTGGATACATAAAAAGTCCTGCCTTACCATTCCCTCCACCAACCAATGAATACTCTAACCTGCTTATGATCACTGCAACACACAGCATCAGCAAATATGGTCCACACACAGGCACCTAATCTACCCAAGTCTGTTTTCAGTTTAAAGCAAAAAGACCTCCAATTTTCATTAAAAGTAAATACATCTTATATCCTGTGCCCTGATACCAGAAACACAAAGATGAACAAATCCCACTCCACGTTTCAAAGCAAATTCTTCCTGTTCTGAAATATGGCACTGTCTCTCACCATATTTTCCAAGCCCGTATCACTTGACACTGGTCTATTTTGGTCAGCAGAAGATCTGTGGCAAACAAGGCATCAAACACGAGTCTTTGCCCATCTCCAGTGCCCTGATAACAAGAAAAGCTATTATATATATATTTTTTTTAAAAAGAGATAGTAACAAAAGGGAGACAAACTCCTAGGAAAAGATACCAAATGGCATTTCATACCAGCCTGCCTTACTGAGGGCTGCTCTTGTTTTTTGGCTTTGCAAAGCACTCAGAATTTTGACTGTGATCCAAAGCAATTCTGCATTTCCCATGTTTTCCCACCATTGACTTGAAGGGAACTATTTGTACACATGAAGACAAACCTACACTTCATATTTTGCTGGGTCAGGATCAAGGCACCAATCGTCTTTCTGGATCCTTACTTTCCTATGAGAATTGGATAAAATGAGCTAAAAAAAAATAAATCTTGTAAGTGTGAGCTTTAGAAAGCCTCAAGACCCAGGAACATTCCTAAAATAATTTGCATTCCACAGCAGCAGGGCAAAACCATTTCCATTTCAATGAGCCCTTTGGAGAGGACTCTGGTCTACTGGCTGAAACTCAGGACTGAACCCCAGCATAAAATAAACACCAAACCCACTTGTACAAGGTCACGTGAAAAAGCACTTTTTCCTGCTCTCCCTCAATACCTTGGCTAAACTCTTTTTCATCACTTCAAGCCTTAATCCCAACACTTATTTCAGCAAGGGCACTGCCACTCCTCTGCTGGACAGACTGGTCAGCAGGGAGATTTCCTGTCCCTTTCCTGCAATCATCCTCAAGCAGCTGTCCCTAAAGAGTCAACAAGCCTGTGGCTTCAAAAAAGGTTTGACAAAAACTTGGGGTTTACCACTCACTTCTTTCATAAGTTTGATACAAATAACACACACTAGTAGCTGAAAACTTTCCAAATGTGGTGAGCAAATCCCACAGCAGAGACAGACAGACAGACAAGTTCCCACATGGTGCAACAGTCACTCCCGTGACCAGAGCGGGGGATACGCTTTTAGTCAGTACTTTGGCAATGTCAGTAAATTTCAGGAAATCAAAAAAACAGATTTGTCATCTAGAAGCCAACACCTTACCTCACACATCTTGTTTAGATTATGGTAATCTAAAACCTCCCACCCTCAAAATGCTCACAATCTTGCACATTATCTACAACATATGCAACCTAAGCACTATTGCAACAAGGTGATGCAATGTGTAATGTCGCTGCTATATTACAAAAACACTCACATTCAAATTATTTGGTCAAATTTCACTTCTCAGTTTTGCTCACTCTCATACACTTTCAGCAGTTTTAAATTTCAATGCTGTGAAATGACTTCTTCAATCAGAAACTTGTAAAAGTGAGGAAGTTTTACCTGAAGAAGGATTTTGGGTCAAGAATATTGGTAATTTTTGGTTATTTTAGACACAAAGTGATCTTCACAGTGATTCTGAGGGGTTTAGCAACTTAGTCTCTTTAGCTGCTTCATAAAAGCCGGATGTCTCTATACCTAAAATATGTAGCAAAGCATAATTAATGCCCTTCCACAATATGCCTTGCTGTTTGTTAACAGCTTCTTGGATAGTAGAAATGCTTTCTTTTTCCTCTCTACTCCCAAAGTCCCCACACTTCAGAGATTTGCTCAAGCTGCCAGAGGTAGGCAATGATAACATGAGTACATCCTTATAACTGAAGCATAGGCCAAGTTCTCACTAAGAACTTAATACTCGAGGCAGAGACAGCAGGAGCTGATTTGTTTCAATTAATGCTACAAGACTCACACTGGGTAACAGCTGCCTGTCACATTGCTCCATTTGTTTGCTTTAACCTGCAAGCTCAGATTTCCTTTGGATAGCAGCTGGACCTGTCAGTGGCAAACTCGGCAGCAATACCACCCACATCCTTTCCCTCCTGTTCTCACACGTGGACTGGCTGGAGCAGGATACTGCACGGGAAATGCAAGCTACCACTTCATATGGTACAGAGGCAAGGGATAATTATTAGAACTAATTAGTGAAAATAGCCATCACATCAATTGTCAGGGACTGATTCTATTGGAACTGAACTGTAACTTGAGGAGTGATTTCTTATTGCCTTTTCTTAAAAGGCATGCTTGTTTTAGGGGTTATATTTTCATAGTAGTGCCTAGAATGCCTGTGGTGCACAACTCTAATAATAACCAAATCCTCCAAATGGTGCATATATGCTTTAATAATGAAAGCTACACACGTTCCTCAATATTACTCGGCTGTTTCCTTAATTTTTCCTTTGGTTATCAAGCCATTTAATCACTCCAAAAATCTGCAAATTGTGGCTCCCAGATTATTGTTGAATAAAAGCAGATATAGATGCAGACGATTCATATTCAGCCCAGTAACCTCTTTCTCAGATAAAAAAAAAAGATATAAAATGTTGCTCCCCACTGTCAACTAAAGATTAATTGAACCTTTTGTTCTCCCATACTGACAACTGCTCACACAGAGTTAGAACTGGACTCCTGCCTTTCTGAGGTCTAGACTGGAATTGCATGGTATACAAACCTGTTTGGGATTCTGTGCCACTTCTTGTACATTACTCAAACAAGAAGCCAAAAAAATGTGGCATTACAAGCACAGTGTTCATGCTTGTTTAAAATTTCTTCCTGCAGGGCAATGTTGTTCTACTGTTTTGTCCAGCAAAACTGAAACTCGAATAAATTAAAGGAGACTGTCTCTTCTCTACACAAGGTTCTTTTTTTCAGTGAAAGAGAATGTGAAAGGAATTATGAAAACAGGATAACAAGGTCAATGATGTGGAGACTGAAGGTAAAGGAAGAGCCACTACCTCCACAGAATGACAAAAACAACTTAAAAACAAGTCACTGTTAAACCCCTGTCAGTACCACATAAAGAGGTTGGAATATGGTGTACCACAGATTAATGAATGCCAAGTGCAAGCTGATATAAAATACACCTGGTATTTCAGCAGTTTGGCATTTTTATTGCAGTCACTTGTCTGTATGCCAATTTTTCAGAGACAGCCTTGGAACCTGATTAACTTCTCCATGTGCTCTAGCAACAGGCAAAGAACACCATTTCTTCATTTAAAAGTGATCATGACATAGAAAAGTTACAATGATTTAGAAAAAACAAGTTAAATGATCTCCAACCTTTTATTAAAATTCACCAAGAGGTCATTGTCTTCATTCCTTCACCTCCAACCCTGACTTGTGAAACATCCATTTAGCATGGTCCTGTGAGTTAATGAAAAGGAACCTGAAACAGCTCGGATGTTTGGCATTTGCACCCCAAGTTACCAGAAGGCTTAATAATGGGTTAGTAATTTACAAAAACCTGCATGTACATATTCTGTCAGACATTTATACAGCATGTGAGGTCTGCAAGTGGAAGAACTTAGGGTTGTCTAAAAGTGCCCACTATCAAATACTTGGATGTTTTCTGTCAACAGCTACCAAAGTGCATTTTCCTTGTTGCACCATGACATTCTTATCTCCAACATCTACTACAATCTTAATAACAAACTAACAGATTTCTAATAAATGGTTGCTAATGACTTGCTAACCATAGTCACATTGGGAAAACCCATATGATGCAAGAGTCAGTGCTCTGCTGGGACAAACTTAGGCACAGGTCACACTCTCCACAATTATGCTGTCTTAAGTTGTTTGGTAAACTTTGTGGATTCAACTTTGAAGAATATCCTCGTCAAAACACATGATATTCAAATGAAAATTTACTGCAATTTCAGATTCTGAGACCCAAATATATTATTAAAAGTATGATGGCAACTATAACACCTCAGCAGATGTGCGACCATTTTTGCTGTCAGGCTAGAATTTGATACTAAAAATTATAACCTGACAATGGGTTTTCCCAAATTAGATGAATGCTTAATAAATTTATAAAGTTATTAGTGCAAATCACTGACCACAAAGATAATTCAGAGACTTACACAGTTGAAAAAATTAGTGAATATGACAAGTAAAAATTTTCAAAGTAATATATCTTGCGGATATTTTTACAGATCAAAAAAGACACTCATTCTACATTGTCTCAACTATTTAATGAACTGCTTTTTTTGATTTGGGTAAAAAATATCTGAAACAATCTTATTTATATTCTCTCTTTTCTTTTAGTTTAAGAAGTCCATACTCATTTTTGTAATGTCTTATTTTAAAATTATTTTATAATGCTGAGATTTTTGATGTTGATAAAAGTGGTATGAAAAATTTAGCACAAATCTGGTAATTTTATTTTTGAAAGGACTGAGACCACAACCCCTTCTCAATCAGGTCACTTTGATGACCTCTAACATCATAGTGTACACTCTGTAACTCAGTATTTTATTTTTGTTAGAGGTCTACAAATCTGTAGATCTTTAGCTGCATAGGTCCTGAAGCCTGCAAAGGCTTGAAGTGTTCTGAGATTGAGGCATGAACACTGACAAATCATTGAAACAATAAGAACAACTTAAAGGAAAAAAAATAATTTCCAGCCTTATCTTTTCTATTAGAGTAAGACAAAGGGTGAAAAGCAATTTAATCTCCCATTTATCTTTGTTTTGTTTTCTGTCTTGTCAGTGTCTCTGTTTTGGCCAGAGCAGCCTTTCTTCTTTTCATTTAACAAATGCTTAAAAATTAGGATGCATTTTTTTTAGCCAGAGCCCTCCACAGACTCAGTGAAAAACTGGTATAGCAAATTCAGTGATTAAAAAGGGAAACAATTCCTTCTATCAATTACACTAAGAGTATTTCTGAGAGAAGAACAGCATGTAAATGTGCACAAGTCAAGTAAAGATGATTTCCAAATGTGAAAATTATTCTTGTCCCTGGCAGCTGCTATGTGAGAAGTAACAAGGTCCAGAAGCCTTGCCGGGCACAACCAGTGACAAGAATATCGTAACGATCCATCTGCAGCCCCCAGGAGAAGCAAAATGCCCCGCCAATCCTTTGTTCCAAGCAAAACTAGAAATCCAAAGCAACATGTTTCCAAGCCAGAACATAGTGAGTGTCACCACGTGAACACCTCTCTGACCCCCTCAAATGGTTTCAAATAAGGGCAAGCTGAGAGTACCTTTCAGAACTACAGAATTTCGGTATCACAGATTTGATAGTAAACGTGTTTGCTTTGCCTGCATATTTACTTGCTTTGTGAGGAAAGGAGTGTTAGATTTGTAAAAACAAGTGAGTCATGAACAAGTCAAAATATTTCCAGTGAACTTATTTTTGCCTGAATACCCTGAGTTAACTGAAACCAAAACATTTTGCAGACTTGTATCAGTTTCGCTGGCTTGTGATGAATCGGTGCTCCAGGCTGTGCTACATTTCCCTGAAATTGTTAGTTACAGAATCACAGAATCAACTGGGGGAGAAAAGAGCTCTGATCATTCACTGCAACATGACCAAACACCACCATGTCCACTAGACCATGGCACTCAGTGCCACATCCAGCTTTTCATCAAACACCTCCAGGCACGGTGACTCTACCACCTCCCTTGGCAGCCCATGCCAATGTGCAATGTCTAATCACCTTTTCTGTGAAGAATTCTCTCCAAATGTCCAACCTAAAACTCCTGTGGGCCAGCTTGAGACAATGTCCTCTTTGTTGCTAGTTGCCTGGAAGAAAAGACCAACCCCCACCAGGCTATAGTCTCTTTTCAGGCAGCTGTAGAGAGTCTCCCTTGAGCCTCCTTTTCTCCAGTCTAAACAACCCCAGCTTCCTCAGTTGCTCCTCATAAGACCTGTGCTATAGAGCCTTCACCAGCTTTGTTGCCCTTCTCTGGACAAGAGAAATTTAATTCACCTTCACTTGGGGTCTAACAGCCTAACTGTGGAAATCCTCACCTGACACATTTTTTCTTACTTTCATTGGCATCCACCACTGAAGACCAACACTGAGTGATCTCTTTCCAGTGCCTGGCACCACTGGGATGAGGAAGGGCTATCTGGCTGCCAGGTTTACAGGAAACAAATGATGCATCTACTCAGGCTACCTCATGAGCTACTTTTCAAATTTCTCTTCTGCTGAAAGAGGGAGGAGAGGTTTTGTCATCATGCATTTGGACTCATTCTAGCCAGCAGCTCTGGTCTTTTCTTGGGTGAGCCCTGAGTATACAAAAAAACAGTGCTTCAGCAGGCAAATAATCTGCTGCTCTTTCTTACTGTGGGAGATATTAAGTCACTTGCCTAATTAATATGGATGATTGCTGAGATACCTAAAGTGCAGCTGAAACAGAAAAAGATTCTGTTACATCTTCTTGGTTTGTCTTAATCACTTTCAAAGGGTTTAATGTCTTTTAGTGTCTCTCAGCACATAAAAAATAAAAAAACAGAAGTCACAAAGCATCCTAGAACTGTATGGAATATTTCTGGAGCATTACAAAGGTTGCCTCTCTGCACAGAAAGTTAAGCTGGTTGCTAAGACTAAATGAAAATTGAATTGAAATAGAACTTGTGATTACAAAACATACCTCTGGGGGTTTTGTACTTTTATCTACCAGCTTCTCTTTTGTTCTGCCAAACAAACATCAGTTATGTTTTTAGTAACTTCTTTTTCTTAGCTAATACTTTCCAGCATTTTACTACCTTCCCTCTGCCTTTTGCTTACTCCCTCTTTGCAGATCTTTGTTCAGCATCTCTACTTCCCTTCCTTTCAAACTCCTCTTGGTTCTCTGCATGCCATATCTGTGACAATGACTCTAGAGATAATTCCACCTGGAAAAGAAGTAATATCTACCTCTTCAGGGACAAAATAAGCATTGAACTACTTTAGTTATGTCTTTAATATGTGCTTCTCCAGTCCTTCCACCTCTTATTATTTGAGGACAATATAATGATTAGACACTTGGTGTCTTCTTTGGGCATCAACCTGTCAAGGCACTGCTGAAATAGAATTCTAATGCTATATAAATAACTTGTTTGTTGATCAATTTTACAGCGCTTTTATTGTAATCTTTAAAAAAGCCATACTGAATCTAAAGTTACTATTTCTGCAGGACAGGACAAACCAAAGCTGTCCATCACATTTTACAACTGCAGTGATTGAAATAACATTCCAGCTAAAGTACACCAACAAAATTGCAATGACAGTTTATGACCAAAAAAAAATCACATGGGACTCTTGCTGTTGTAGTTCTCTCTGAAAGACATGTGTCACTCATGCAGAAGACATCCTTAATTCTCCTCAAGAGTCCCTCAACACCATTAATGGCAACAGAAACCTGGAAACAAGAGAGTGAGTGGAAGAGCAAAGTTTAATATTGCTCAATGCACTACATTTCCTTGGTGTTGAGCATGTTAGCACAGGTTAAATACTGCTACTCTAGTATTTTCCTAAGTGCTTTCCTAAGCTTATATTTTTCTATCCCAAGTTGTTTGTGAAACAGTCTCTAAAATAGTGCTCTAGGTGCAAGACACAGAAAGATAAAAGCTGATCTACTCTGTCCTCCAAGAGAGAACTAGTTTACAAAGGCATCCTTGATCCTTATTTAGCACTGAAACTCATGCCATTTTACAAAAGATCAATCAGTACAAGCAAAAAAGGCAAGAAAAAAGAGGAAATGTGAGAAACATAGAGACAGTAAAGTCCATTGGAAATAGCTCTTGCTTCTGGATTGTCATGTCAGAGACATCTGGAACCCAAAACACTCTTTCACAGCAAATTGCAAATAGCTGATATACAGAAGAATGCACTGGAATATAGAGATAAGTCAGCAAAAAAAGCAAAATTAGAAGCAAAATATTTATTTGACTATCCCCAGGATATGCGTGCAATTAAATTTTATGATCAACTTTCAAGATTTTCCCACACAGAATTCAAGTCAACTGACCTTCTTTCTGTCCTAACTCTTGTTATTTCCTGCTAGTTATCACAAAATAGCAGTATCCTTGGCATCATTCAAAGAGATTTCCTACTTCTTTCCACACAACGCAAGAAAAGAACAAAGAGATTCTTCTGAGTTTAGTGACAATTAAATGATGCAGCCGCCTGCACGGTGGCAGAGGCTGAAGTAGAAGTGTGTGACTGCTATTCCCTTGGTGTTTGGAGCAGCCTTGTTGGACTCATGCTTATCTTTGAAAGCAGGAACATCTTAAAATAAAAACTCAGAGGGGCCAGTAGGGAACTAGCTGGCAATACTCTAGTTTTGAAAACATCTTGTGAGCCAGGTTGCTCTTACTGAAGAGGACGATTTAGATTCATAAAGTTAGGTGTAAGGTCAAGGGCTCAAACACATCAAACTTGCAATGACTGCATCAAGTATAGTCTGTGTGTTCACTTATGGGCAGGGTGGGGGTCAGTGTTTTTTGAGGTTTAATCATCACTCAAGAAATTAGGAATTTGAGGGAGGGACAGCAGATCAGGTTCCAGCCCTGGCAATACACTGTAGATTAAATGTATCTCAATAGTCAAGGGGAGGGGAATAATCTTATGATGCTTCCTTTCCACTGAGTCCCGGCAGAAGGGCAGGCACTGAGAGAAGACATGCAAGTGCTCACAGAACTTCGAACTTCACAACAGGAGATTCTTGATGCAGAAAAAATTATAGAAATTAGAGGAAATAGAAGTTGTTGCCTTTAGTTAGAGACCATGAATTTGTGACCTGCCCTGGTTAAACTTACTTAGAGAATAAACTACATGATTTATTGGCTCCCTTTAAGAAATAAACCATTACTTTCTTGTATTTATGTGATTTTTTTTGTACCAAACTCTCCAAACCTCCCACTATCATTCTCTCTCTGATACACAGGTCCAGAGCAACTGGTACAGTCCTTCTAATCTTATTTCTCTCTTTTATTCCTGCTGTTCCCATCTTCTGCTTCTTAACAAAAAATCGTGTTATCAATTTTCAGCATCTGCATGATCAGAACAACCAGGTCCTATTTACATGTCAGGGCACTGAGCAATTCAAAAAGCGGTGGCAGTCAGCCCACTACACAGTTATAGTATTCCAGGATCTGTTTCAGCTCCCATTAGGTTTGCAAATGAGATTTCAACTGCTTTGACTTACAATTCAGGGCAAGTAACACACTAGTGGTGGAAACCATACTGCAGATACAGTGGCACCAAACACATACAATATCAAGGAATAAAAACACAGTTTGTCACCGATCCTGTGACTGTACCTGTACTTCTGTTTAGCACAAGTCCCCGTGTGCCACCCAGAGCCACCTGCCTCGCACAGCCCCATTCTGTGCTGTGCCGTGTGACCACTCCCCACGCACAGAGGCGGAGCAGTGCTCCTTGAGCTGCTTCTCCAAACCAACAACAGGGACAGAAAGGACCAGTGAAGGGAAATTCCCAATGACAGCATCTTTATTTCTCTCCGGTGAAGGGTCAGAGCACAGCAGAGATGTTGCAGGGTCAATGGCATACTGAAGACCTAACAATAAAAAAGGGACTCTTGCAAAGTGCCAAGAAGGGACAGGACTGCTTGACACCTTGTGCTGCTGCATGTAATTAGATATCTGACTTAAACAGCCAGATTTTCTGCTAAGCTTTGGGACAACCAAGAATCAGGTTGTACCTGCTGACATTAATTTTACGATTGCATTGTAATCCAATCTGAGTGTTCAGATTGGAAACCTCTTCCCCATTGTGTCAGAGCTGGATTGCTAATCTCCTGGCAATAATGCCAGGCACATCCTCTCCTACTGATTCCTGGAAAGAAGACGTACGTGTCATTTCTATTTATTCATGAAGATCCTCATCATGTCAGACAAAGTGGCCACAAACATGCATGTAGATATATCATGTACGGAAAAACATGACTTGGATTCTGTCCTATATAATCCTTTATAAATTAAAAATATCAGCTGAGGTGGGAAGATTGTGTTTTAACTCACATTTTAAAGGCAGCTACTACTTTTGCTCTTATCAACTACTTTAAACACCTTCTACAAAAGCAGTTTGCCTTACTGGCCGTGCATTGCAAGATGGAACATACTTGTGTTAAAGTCAGACAGGAAGCAACAGCCCTCAGAGAAAAGTTTGGCTGTCCAATATTCACCTTTCTCAAAAATGAACTGTCATTTGACTAAGGGACACAAACTTCTAATAGAGAAATAAAAAACAACTGAAAGTTAAAGTTTAACCAAGTTAAGTACTTTAAGAAAAATACAAATCCTATGTAGTAGGATGTACTAAGTGTAGTAAATCCCTCTTCCACACAGGAAAAAAAATTAAAATTTTTTTTAAAAAAGTTGTGCGTCCCGCAGGTGTCAATGACAGCTCAAGGCTTGACCTCGGCAAGCTGTCAGCCACCTGAAGAGAGATAGAGAGATGGAAAACTGTGTAAACCGCGCTACGGGGGCTTCTGTCGGCGCGGAGCTTGATGCAGGCGTCGAGACCCGTGTGCGAGCGGCGGGCGCACCTCTGGAGCCGCAGTTGTTTTTCCACGCGGGAACAAACCTCCCGGACCACGACCCGTGTCTCGTCACGGGAGTGCACCGCCCGCTGCCCGACGCTCTGCCCTGAAAGCCCCGTGAGGACGGCGGGACTGGAGAGAGGCACGAAGGGGAGATGAGATGTCCCCTCCTCCTCCAAATTCGCGGTCCTGCGGCCTTTCTGTGCCCGGAGGCAAGAGGGGCCGGGGCGGACGCCCATCCAGGGGCTCCCGTGCGCGGC
Organism: Haemorhous mexicanus; assembly: GCF_027477595.1. NCBI lineage: Eukaryota > Metazoa > Chordata > Aves > Passeriformes > Fringillidae > Haemorhous > Haemorhous mexicanus. The sequence continues at coordinate 55,271,551 of NC_082343.1, forward strand.
GCTGCGGGCGGACAAGCGGGAGAGCCTGCACGGCGGCCGGGACGTGAGGAAAGTCGGGGGGGACAAGCGGAAAATAAATAAGTAAAGACGAATCTCTCCTCCTGAAGGCGGACACATTGTGGCACAGTTTTCCTGCGGCGGCGGGCCCGGTCCGACAGCCCCGGTGCTCGGCGCCCGCCCCCCAGCCCCCGTCCCGGAGCGGGCCCCCCGCTCCCCCGAGCGCCCCGGCACCGCTGCGGGACGGCGGAGCGCCCCCGGCCCGGCCCCGCACGCCGGTCCCGCTCACCTCATGGCCCAGCTCCGCGGGCGCCGCCCGCTCCCCCAGCGCCAGGCCGGGGAGCGCAGCGGCGGCAGTGGCGGCTCCTCCCGTCCCCGCGGCGGTGCCGGGCCCCGGGGAGACGCCTGGCGGCGGGGCGGCGGCGGGCGGGCCGGGGGAGGGTCGGGACGAGGGGCGGCCGCGCCGCCTCCCCTCCCCGCTCCGCCCCTGCGGAGCGCCAGGACGGGGCGGGGGGATGAGCCCCGGGCGGAGCGCGGGGACGGCCCGGGGATGCGGCTCCGCCGCCGCCGGTGCCCGGGCGCTCGCTGTGCGGCGGCGCTAGCGGGAAGCTTGTTCTCAGGGGAGTGCGGGTGCCGCGGCTGTCGATACTGCCTCTGCCGGGGCCGCGGAGTTGCCCCTGCTTGTCAGGATCCACAGAACGTCCTGACCTGCACTGCCGGTGGTTAACAACTTCCCAGGAAGGCAACTCACAGCATTTAGAATGTCCTGCACACACGTCCCGGTTTTGCTTCCTTTACTTGGGGTCCAATGTCAAACTCGCACCCCAGCAGGCCGAAGGGGAAGGCAGTGTGCGCACTTCCCCTGAAGCAACCAGTGTCTTTTCTTGTACTGTCACGGGTCAGCCCTGAGGAGAGGATTCCACCTCCTCCGTTACCACCAAGCTGGATGGGACTTTGAGCAACCTGACCTACTTAAAGATGTCCCTGCTCAGGGCAGGCGTGGAATTGCACCAGATGATCTATGAGGCCCCTTCCAACTAAAACTACTCTGTCGTTCTATGAGCCAGTGTGGACTGTACTGGGTAATTCAAGTAGTGGATCCTCATGCTATAAATGAGTAAATTTTGCAAAAGTTCGACACCATTGGGGTTCAGCAGAGGAGGGAAGCTCAGACAGGCGTCACTAGTGCAGGGTGTGCAATGTGAAAAGGTGACACCAGCAGTGTCCTTCCCGGCGTTTCTCCATCCGGATTGCCGTGGGCTGTCCTGCCCTCTAGCGCCTGCAGCGCCCGCTCCATCTGGCCTCTCTCCGCTCCCTCCTGCACTCACGCACCCAGGAGCTGCAGAGCCCCGTACACCCCCCGTGCCCCCGTGGGTGTAGAGCTGTCCACCCTGCGGCCCTACGTGCCTGCCGGGGACAGCTGCTGCTGGGAACACTGACCCAGCAAGGACACGGTGTTGTTTCAATGTAGCACAGATGTACTTCTGTGCGGGGGACTGCCCCACCTGAGGAACTGGCCTGTGAACGGACAACTAACTACACCTGGCAGTGAAGGCACATTTTGTCAGTCATGTCTGGTACTGTTTCCAGTGAACCGGCAGGAAAGGACGATTTACAAAGAAAACCGAGACTGGACTTAGCATGTAGATCCAGCCCCTCACCTCCAGGAGGGGCTCTAAGAGAGGATGCTGAGGAGGATTTTGCACAGGCAGAAATTCCCAGGGGCAAGTAACTCTTTGAACTTGGCAAGCCTGAGTAACAGCTGCTTTGGCTCCATTACCTGCTGAGATGTCCATTCAAGTTTGTGAGAAAAGGAAAGACTAACATGAGTCAAAAGTAATTTATTTAATTGCTGTAGTAACTACCTTTCAAAATAAGGAAAGTAAGGAAATATTGTTCCAAGAACATTATCAAAGCACTTGCAAAGATTATTATGATGCTCTCAACATCCTTCTCATGACCTTCTAGCACAGGGTGTGGGACAGCATTACTTTTCAACTGTAAATCTCCCAGGTTTTGATGGATTGGATTGTGTAAAAGGAGACAGAATATCCATGCCATTCATTGCACTAGTAACTTCTCTCTTGATTCTAGCAGCCTGAAATCAGCAACTCCAGCATACAGAAAACATGTTTTAATGCTCTACTGTTGCTTAGATTCATCCTTCAGCATGGCTAGGGCACAATACCTGTAAATAGATAGAAATTAATTCCTTATTTCTAAGCCAGTGGTCTCCATTTACTTGATGACTTGCCTGTTTGTTACTCAGTTTCCAAATCTGCTGTTCCTTCTTGACCTTATTCTTCTAACAGAGAAGAGGTGGAATCTCAAGGCTCTTCCTCAGCAACAGGTTGGTCAGTCTCTTCTTTCTCGGCAACTGGTTGGTCAGCAGCATCCTCCTCACCAGACATCTTGGGAGGTGCATCTGTTGCCCCGGGCTCTTCAGCATGTGCCCTTGTTTGAGCAGGTGGAGGTGGATGGCTAAATTCATCTAAGCGTTTTTCAACCACCATACGAATCAAAGCTGAAACAGAGATAGCCACCATTTACAACCCCAGAGAAAAAAAAAACCCTATAATTTGAGAATATTTTTGTATATATTAGTGACCTATAAATCCCTAAAGAGGGAAATAACCCTGAAATAACTGAAAATGAAGAAATATCTAAGGACTGGAGCAAGACAATGGTATCTAGTTAAAAACTTAAACAGATTTAACAAGAATACGATAGATATTCTCATCACTATTATAGCCTGCAGCAACATTCTCCTCAGGATGTTTACTCAGTAGTCACATACAATATTTTTTTCTTAAAGAAAAGACATTTCCCTTCCTTCTGAAGAGCTACATGAAGAAGTGATCCTTGAGTGTACATGTATCAGCATAAAATACCTAACACACCAGCTTTAATTGTCCAAATCATATTACACCTTAACAAGTAAAATTCAGGGTCCTAATTAAACTAAAAATAAACCAAACCAAAATCCCAGCAAGACGAAAACTATAGGAATGAAGATGTTATGCAAGTGTAAAAAAGTGGTTTGATCTAAGAGTGCACTGCTGAGAACACGTACACCATACTTTTGTGATTCTACACAAGACAGAATCCAGGTTTTTCAGGTGTTTCAACTACACCCTCTAAACTAATAAAAGAGCCCAAATATTTAGCTTGAACTAGCCAAAGAAGACTGATATTTCAATCTATTTCAAAAGCAAGGACATGGTTATTGACTGATAAGGAGGTAAGCCCTTGTTTTGATGAAAGATATTGGTCACCTCACTTCTCAGTCAACCATGGCCCGCTATCATCCTCCTTTTAATGTAGGAAAATAATCCATAGCTCCATGAGCTTACACAACAAATTAAGACACTTTCATGGTATACCTGTGGCAATACACAAGATGGGCTCTTCTGTTCCCACTGGCACAATCAGGTGCACTACAGAGAACACTACAGCAGTGTAACACAGAGGAAGTATAAGCTTTATAGCCAAAAAAAAAGAATTGTGTTCTTTAACCATTCTGTTCCTGACACAGGTGTTGTATCTCCCAGCATTAACAAACCTCAAACAGTAAAAAGTCAGAAGAAAGTGAATAGTGCTGCATGACTGACACTTCCATTATTTCAGCTGAAAATCTCTTACCTAGTTAAGTCAGTGTAGTAGTAGTTTTCCAACATTAAAACATGTTAATATAGTAAAAAAACCCAACCAAATCAACAAACAAATGCTAACAAACAAAACTCCCAACACAAAAAACCATGGAGTTTTTCCAAAAATGACACTTCCTACCTTGACCCACAGTGACCATAAAAACTCAATATTTGTTCTGACCAGCAAAAAGACAATCAAGAACATCAGGCAGCCCAGATTACATTCCAGGATTTGGTAACTTACAGTCAAGCATCGTCCTTCCCAGAACCTTCTTCTGTAGTTCTTCTTCCACTTCTGACATCAGCCATGGAAGGAATTCTGTCTCAATATCTGTCAGAATTTAGCAGGAAGAAACAAAGGGAAACTGTCAATTTATAAAAGATGACCAACAGGACTTGGTGGCTGTTTTTTATTTACTACAACAATTAAGGGATGACACCCCTCACCCCAATCTCCCCTGCCAAAAGGCACTTGTTCTGTAAGAGTCACATGAACTCTCTCAGATGTTGTTTGATTTCTTATCTCCAACCTCTCTTACTGAGGTTCATGATCATTATAGATTCAGAGCAGAGTCCTCTCAACTGCAGTTATTTTCAAAGAAGTTTGGCACCCTTGAAGGGCTTAGCACAGATGAGATACACAGTTATGTTCCAGTGAGATCCAAATAACTATCCTGAACAAGTCAGAAGAATAACATTTCCTGCCTTGCTTTCCAAAGACATTTTGCTTCTGGTCTGCTGAAGGCATTTGTTCTGTCTAAGGAGCTCTTGCTTACTTACGTATTTCTCAAATGATACTTTTTGTACACTGTGATCCCAAAGCCTGCCCTGGTTGCAAAACACACTCAGTTTCTGCATTGACCTCATCATTTACCCTGGAGAGTGTAACCATTCCTAAGCTGTGGTCTGTGTCAGTGTGGAGACTGGTGAAGTGGGAGGCAGCAAGATAGCTCATGAGAAATGCTGCTGATTCTAAGGGCTTTGAAGTCACTGATATACAATTCCAAAATTATTTTCAGAGCCTAATTCTAATTGACTAATTTGTCACTTGTTCTGATAATCTTTAAAAAATATTCAGAATGACACACTGATTTCTTTGTCTGGTCTGTAAGAATACACGTACTTCAGTTTGGATCTGCCTCCCAATCCTAACCACCCATTTATTTCTGTCCAGCTCCAAAGTAGCTCTTCTCATTGCCACACTGTCAGCTCTTGCTTATTCTTCACTATTTGTACAGATGAGCAATAATGTTTTTTGTGTTCAGCCACAAACATAAATGGTCTTATTACATTATTCTAAATAATAGGATAAGATGCTATGTTTCATGTTGTTTTGAGCTTTATATAACTTTGCTCACATATTTAAAAGGAAAAAACAAAACAAACCTCTTTCTATAGGGTCATAAAAAAATCCACTGTCATGAAGATTGTTGAAAACCGAAGGAATGAGATCAGCCAGGTAACGCTGAGCAAATGCCCGAGCTGCAATTTTCTCTGCAGTCTCCTTCTGTTTCCGCAACTTTTCCAGGTGCTCCAGCCTGCGACGTTCCTGTCAAGACAATTATGCATGTAAAACTTAGAGGCCTTTAGCTGTGACTCCTTTGATCTAGATTTTGAAGAATTATCACTGTGTGTGTCCCAAAAATAGCAAAGATAGTATGATCTCTACCTGGTTTTGCAGTCTCTAACTTCCACTGAAATTCCTCACATGAAAGAGTGCTTGAAAGCAAGTTTGTACTTAATCTATGGAGTATTAAAATCCCCCAAATTACAAAGAAACACATTTCTGTAGTATTCCTTTTCTGAATTTGACAAGTCTTTAAAATAAGGGCATCACAGCTGGCCAAATGAAACCCTTCTCTGATGCCTTAGTATACATTAATCTCATTATTTTTTGTTTTATTATTGCAAATCAAGCTGGTTATTTGCCTTGGAATATGATGAAGTTTGGCTAAGAATTTCCCAAACTTTTTATCTTCCAGTATTATATCCTATTGCACATACAAAAAGATTAAAACTCAAATTGGTTCAGGAAACCATTAGTAAATACAATTATACAAGTCTGATAAATAGCAAGAAATTAACACCTTCTCTGTTTACTTCTATTTACTAAATATTACTAATATGGCATAATACTTTGCAATCTTGAGGTGTACATGTGCACACAGTGTAGAGCATGCATTGTGTGTGAAAGACCAGGTGTCTCTCTTACTTCCAAGCACTCTGACTGTTCAGCACTTATTATAATGAAAAGGCTTAAGAAACAGCTGTACCAGGTACAGAAGAAAATGCTGTTGGTTTTGATCTTTTGACCAGGTCAACTACACCAAGTCACTCAAACATGACTGCTCCAAATAAACACAACAGTGTGGTGCTGTTGTATGAGAGCAAGTGGCAGAGTGCAGCTGTATTCCATCAAAATGCTTTAAGGTATGTCAAAGCTGACAGTTCCCTTTTGAGCATAACCAGCTTATATCACAGGCTGTTGTTCAGTACTGGAAATCTTTTTCTCCCTTCTGACCAGAAGTCCCTTAGGAAGTCCTACCTTCTCCTCTCTGATTCGCCTGTCCTGCTCTTCTAAGCGCTGTAATTCAGCAAACTCTGCATTACGCAGCTCTGCGAAGGCACGCTGATGTGACCACAGCTGGGACAGCTCCTCTTCTTCCATGACTTCCAGCAAAGCCTGCTCAACTGTTTTTCCAACCAACACCTCCAGGATCGGCTTCACTTCAATATCAAAGTCAAACAACTGAGGATGGGAGTCATAGAAACAGAGAGAAATGTTCCTTGATCACAATTACTCTTAACAAGGATTGGCAAGGAGAAAAGGATGAACAAAGCCCTTGTACCAAACTCAGGCTGGAGAAGTGCAGGTGGGGGATCCGTGTCAGCTAAGGCAGGGAGAATCATGAGTGCTGCTGCGGGTTAAGTGGTGAGTGGGCTGGCCTGAGACACCACACAGCCTCCCACAGCCCCTAAGGGGACTGCCAGGGAGAAGCTAAGCACTTGCCTAGATCATATTTCTGTGTTCCCAGTCCCTTCTTGGGCTGGACATGTTTTACAGAAGAGAGCATATCTCAACACTGTATTGCTTAGCTGAAAGCAGCAGAACCAGTGCACATGGCAACCCATCTTCCTTAATTTTGCACTTAACCTCAAAGCAAACCTTGGTGAGTTGGATTTGGGTGGGTTGGTTTTGTTTTTTTTTGGCATGTTCTGTGAGGATTAGTTCCTTTCTGTTTCTACTTCAATTTTGCATCAGAAATGTGTTTTTGATGGGAGAGATATTTTGACAGCATTTGTGGACCTGACTTCATACCTCTCCATTTTCTATTTGAGTGGCCACATCTTGTCCTGATTTGGCTGGTATGAAGAGTGGAGTGGGAGGCCTGTCCAAAAATTCATCTGTTTGACACTCTCCATCAACCTCTATTATCCGATCACTAATCTCTTCCAAATACAGTTCTAGAAACAAAAGCACAATGAATACTCAACATGGGATTCCTTTCATTTTAGCTTTCAACTGTTTTTGATGACTCTATATTCTGAATTACATCCAAAGAGTGCAATAAAATGCTTTCTATAAAGTTAGAAAAAAGGCCTCTCAAAACATAGGTCAATTTGCTGCAAAGGCCATCTGATGCTGTGTTCTCTGCAATGTCAGGTGCACTTCATGGAAGTGATTCCAAAAACAGTAGTTCACCTTAAGCAAAAGTTTTAAAACCTTCCATTTTAAGCATATATGAAATTTCTCTAATTAGTTCTGAAAATGGAAACAATAAATGAAGCAGTCTTGACTAGTGTTCAAGAATAAAAAAATAGAAAAAACTGCAAAACAGACCTTCTGGGAAAATGTCACTAATCAGACAAGTTTAGAACTTCTGATTCCAGCATTCTGTGATTTTAAACTGTGTGATTCTACCAACTTCATCACCAATTTAGCAAGTGAATATAGATCAACAAGCTTCTGTTTTCAAATATATCGAAAAATGCAGCCTTTTACCTGTCTGCACGTGAACATGAACTCTGCCCTCCACAGGCTCCGGCGTTCCGGGTTGAATTTGTTCTTGTGTAAGCCTTCTGGCCACTGTGTGTTTCTGAGCTCTCCTCTGCTTTTTAGCCTCAAGGGTAAGGGACTCGGTACTCTGAGCAGGGGTAAAGAAGAAAGATACCCACAAAACAGAATACACTTTATACTTGAAAATGATATTCAATTGCCTCCACAGAAAAATGAAGGTTGCTCTTTGATTTTAATGCTAGCTATCTAGTATTTTGGATTTACTTTCCTGGGTCCTGGCCCTAAATTTTCACAGACTTAAAAGACTGTATGACATGAAATTAATAAGTTATGCTAGCTGCCTACAGGTACATAATAATGGCATCTCATGCTAAGAGTAATAATTAATTATTTTCTTATTTGAAAGTGAATATTGTATACAGAACTTTGTTAGATAAAGTATATTAAAATGGTATGTTTTCAAATTTTGAGAGGTCAAATGGACTTAAGTCCAGTTATCATACTATTAACAGAATTGTTTGCTAAATAAAAATTACAGACCAATTATTGCTGATGAAACAAAAGAAACTTATAATAGTGATTAAATTCAGTATTTTACTAATAGATTGAGATAAACATCAGAAAGCATCAGATAAACATCACTGAACTTCTGAAACAAAACATGTAAAATTCACTCTAAGAAATGGTCATTGAACAACACAAAGCTATTTTCAAACAGTAGCTTTTAAAAATACTGCTTTAAATTCATATATGATCAAATTATCTATGTAGAAATATTCTCTGAAAACAAAGTATTGCATTTGGGTGGGACCCCGAGCAGCCTGGACCAGCGGAAGCTGTCCCTGCCCAGGGCAGGGGTTGAAACTAGATGATCTTTAGGGTCCCTTTCAACCCAAACCATTCTAAGATTCTATGATTTACTATTACATCAGGATATAGCAGTAATAAAAAAATACTTGGCATCCTCACAAGCAGCTTTTGCATACAGCTGGATCATTTAGCTCTGCTTCTGTGGTAGGATAAACCAAAGTCTATCCCACAACTCAACTTCCCAAGAGCTGCAATTCCCCCTGATGACACCTTGCATAGGATAACAGATTATCGAGTAATGACTTGTGCTCAGGACCATTACCCTAAAGAATCAGAGAAAGAAAATAAAGGCATCAAGTATTTAATGTGGGGTAAAAAAATCAGAACTGCAGACGTTCGTATGAAACTGAAGAGCTTTAAAGAAGAGCTAGAAACAGTCGCAGGCTGGTTTAACTGGAGAGCCTGTGACTACGTGAAATATTGAAAGTTAAATTACAGTTTCATTATAGATGAGGAACAGCTTTGCTGCCCTACCTATGGCTTTCCAACAAAACTGTAGCGTGATGCACTTTAGCGAACCCCAATACCTGCGGTGGGGGAGGACGGACGGACAGAACGTTTCCGCGCACCACTCTCGGGTCGATCATGATGTTGCCGTAGCGCACCTTCTCCCTGCGGCACAGCACAGACAGCGCCACTTGCGGCTTCCCCCCGGCCGGCGGGAGAAAGGCGAGGCGGCGGGAGCTGCGCTCCTCGGGAAGGGAGCCGGGCTCAGGGGAAAGGCGCGGAAGGCACCGGGGCAGCGGCCTGGGGCGGGCGGCGCGGCCCGCCGGACACCGGCACTCACGTCTCGGCGGCATTGGACTGCTCTCGGTACTTGGGGCGGGGAGGCAGGGAGCGGGGCTGGCTGGAGAAGCTGTAGGGCCCGTCGGCGGCCGCTTGGGCGGGCCCCATGGTGGGCTCCATGCTGCGGCTCCGGCTCCGCGCGGGGCGGGCGCGCCTGAGGGAGCGCTAACGGCGTCCGTCTCCCGGGCAACGCGCGGCGCGTGCGCGGTTTGGCGGCCGCGGGCGGCTCGGGGCGTCACGGAATAGCTCGGGCTGGGAGGCTCCTTAAGGATCGTCCGTGGGGAGGGACACGTCCCACCCGACCAGGGTGCTCAAAGCCCCATCCAGCCCGACCTCGAACACTTTCAGGGTGGGGAATTCACAGCCTCTCTGGGCAACCTGCTACAGTGCCTCACCACAGTCCCAGCAAACACTGCCTTGCTAGAATCTAATCCAAATCTACCCTCTTCCAGTTTGAATGCTCTCCCCATTGTCCTGTCACTACATGCCCTTGTAATAAGCCCCCCTCCAGCCCTCTTGTTGGCTCTCCGGTCCTGGAATGCGGCGGTCGGGTCACCCTGGGGCCTTCCCTTTGCTGTGCGCGGCCCTCGCCCTCACGGAGCCCAGGCCTCGGGCCGTGCCGCCCGCCGGGCGCTGGGAAAGCGCCGCCGTAACCCACAGCGGGCCCATTTTTTGCCCGGCCGAGGCAATGAGGGCGTCGGACCGCCAGGTGTCACCGTCCTCCCGCCACCTCCGAGTAACTCCCAGGGACTCTCCGCTTCCCAGGGACACGCGAGGTGCACTGGCTCTGGCGTGCAGAGCTTGGCTGGGGGGCCGCGAAACCCTTCTCGGGGGCGTGCTGGTGGCTTCGGTACCGGTGTCCTGGAAGTACCGGCTCGAACAGCTGCACCCCAAATTTGTGTTTTCCACGTATTTGGATACTGTAAAGGTGTGCTATGATGACAGAGAGAAGATGGGGTGAGTCTTCAGTATGCTGTCCCACCCGTGGTGTGCTGTGCTCCCTGCCAGGGCAAATCATGAGCACTTGTTTTCAGCTTCTGTGAAAAATTCCCATTAAGAGAAACATAAAAGCATTGAAGGGTTACTGATACAGTGATAGCCTTTTTTTTAAACCTATGTGGGTAGAAATATGCCTTGATTCTTTTAGCAAGACTTAGCATATAAAATAGTCCATGCCCTGTGTTTCTGAAACCTTTGGTTTAAATGTAATTCTTGTTTTAAATTCTATTTATTTCAGCTCCATTATGTTACTGCTGCAGAAATCTGTGCTCCACTCCATCCCCGAGTACTTCACAGGAGGCCTCAAAGGCATGGAGAAAGCTGTGGAGCAGGAGAAACGATTTGAAAAACAAATTTGAGAAACCCAACCTGAACTAACAAACAAACAAAACAAAACCCCTCAAGAACAACAAACAAACAAAACCCTATTGAGGCAGTCCTTCAATATTTGCTTGTGTCTGGGCAAGCAAAGTTAATGAATGGATTCTCAGTCCAGCCAAGTCAGAGCCCTATGGTTCTTAAATTTGACCTGAGCCAATATAATCCTTTGATTTTGGAGACCTGACTCATATTTTCTGAAAATTTAAGTTTGGCTATAGAGCTGGCTATACTGCTTTTAGACTGGGGACTTGAAATCTGGGTAGACCTTTCCAGGATTGTTACAGATCTGGTGTTTCTCTTCATGTGAAAAACAGCTGCAGCATAGCCTGAAAAATGTCAGTCTAAAGCTGTCCAGAGCGTGCTTGCTGAATAAGCCTAGAAATTTGGCTGTAATGGACTGGATAGGAAGACAACAAGAAAACCGCCTGTAACCACTGGAGCAAGGATTCCTGAGGAGTTGCCTGCTCCTTATTGACCACAAATCTTGTGAAGATTAAGGTGTTGCATCACAAGTTCATTTTGTTAAGCTGGCCCCAGCTGGTGTCTCACTTTTTGGGAGAATTTCTCATTCACCTTATATGTTCACTGGTTGAATGGCAGCAACTCTATCTCTGTGAAACACTGCTACCTTACCAGTTGAGTGGAAACGTCTCTGCAGGCTTATAAGTGACAAAGCCATCCCAGAATAAAAAAAAAGCACCTTTTCTCCCTTGACCTCTTTTATGCTGGTTTTTTTTTCTATTTTTGGTATTTTTGGGGTTTGTTTGGGTTGGGTTTTTTTTTGTTTGTTTTTGTTTTTTGTTTTTTGTTCTTTGGGATTGGTTTGGTTGGTTTGGTTTGGTTTTGTTTGGTTTTGGTTTTTTGGTGTGGCTTTTGGAGGGTTTTGGTTTTTTTGTTTTGTTTTGGTTGGTTTTTTTGCTTGTTTTTTCTTTTTTTTTTCCTAAAAATACCTGGTGAGTTCTGAAACACTTTGTGTCATCACAAGACTGAGGGGAGCAGGATCCAAAACCACATTGATTGTAAGCAGATTCCTGCCATTTATTGCTTTCTGGATCTTACAGTAGCAATGGCTTTTTCACATATACTTTGGAGGATTTTCTTGGACCTGCACAATCACAGTGCCAGAGGTACTGCCTGGGAAATGGGCCTAGTTAGCAAGGAATGAATCAGTCCATCTCCCCTATGGCAGCTAAGAAAGGTCTTTTGAAGTGCCTTCACCTGACTTGAAAGCTGCAGAATGAGCGCTTTGTCTCCTTCCAGGTTTGCTGTGGGTCTGTTAAAAGGCCTTGAACATACTTGGTTTTTTGTTTGTTTTCGTAAGAATTTCCTGGCATTCTACCATGCCTTATGGCATGCCCTTGGCTTTCTTTTTTTGGATGTGAAACAAGTTTATTCGCAGCAAAGCAAATGTGAAGGTGTCAGTGTGTAGTAACAGAAGATGTACACCCACTATTTCCTGCAGCACTTGGGATGCATCTGTAACTAGTGAATGACACCTTGAAATACAATATGAGGGATCTGCAGTGCTGAGCCTGGGTCTTCTTGGGGCCCTTGCTTAGATGTTGCTAGATTGGGAGACCTTCTTCCACAATTCTTTACACAATACAATGCTGAGCAGACTAGCTGAGTCCAGTTTCCACCACCTTAATTTTCTGCAGCATTTTATAATTAAGAAAGAAAGGAGGTTTATGGATATAGGCATAATGCTTAATTGTCAAAAAGGACACGGAGGGGCATAATGCCTTGCTAGAGCATTGTCTTCTGTCTGGAGGAGGACCATCGCTGCTTATAAAATCACAGGAATGCTTCCCTGGTGTAAAACTGTGTAATTATATGAAATTTGGGTTAGATTTGGTTCTCCATGGTCCTGAAATGGAACTTTAATCTGTGAGTCTTATCCCCTTGAGCCTGCAGTTAAAGGCGTGGATCTCCCAGTCTTGGAAGCAACTCTAATTGAGGCCAAAATGCCATTGCTTTCAAGTAGACATCAAAAATCACAGAGCAATCTAGACTGAAAAGGACTCTGGAGGTCTCTAGTGTAACCCTCTTGCCTAAGCCAGGATGAATTCAAAGATAGATCAGATTGGTCAGGGCCTTCTCCTGCCAGCTTTTGAAAATCTCCAGGGATGGAGATGCTTGAAATAGCCTTGAAAATCCCAGAAATCATCATGCCATTGCTAATTAATGACCTGAGATATCTGCTGGAAATACACAGAGCACAGACATGGAGAGCCATCAGTGTGACTGAAAAGATGAAAAAATCACAGAGCCCAAGTGTATATGTACTATTTGTCCTGATGCTGTGAGAGAACAATAGAAGTGCCCTGAGTCCTGTTTCAACTTGCTGCAGTAATGTGATCAGAGAAAATTAGCAAATACTGTGTCAGTATTGTATCACTGGTGTCTGTCATCCTGCTGATGGTGTCTCTGCTGCTCTTCAAGGGTGCTGGGCTCAGTGCATCAGAAATAAATAGGCCTGGTCCCAACAGGGAAATACTCAGCTTTAAAAAATTATAATGTGCCAGCCTGGGAGTTTGACAAATGAGAGACACAGAAGGAAAAATAAATACCAGAGTTAAACTTGAGTTCTGCTGGTGACATAAATATTTTTTTAATAAGGGTTGTTAATAATGATACGTAAACATTAATAGAAAAGAAAGGAGATCCTATCACTCATATCTTCAACCCAAATTATTAAGCTTCCTTTTCTGTGTAGCAACAGCTTCCTCTTGACTCCAGTTCTGAGTTTGTGGTGTTGGGCAGGACTGGAAAGTTTCGGTTCTCAAGACCCTGATTTCTCCAACACTAGTGAAAAAACAGAACTTATTAATCATGGTTTCCAGCTAAAATTTACTATAGTGTTTCCCCCTAAACTTCACCCTCTGACTCTCAGCACCATTTTCCCTAGGCTGCCTTTCCTCCATGTTCCCCACAAGCTTTGTTTTTCAGTGTGCCTGCTCTTGGGGCTGCATTCTTGCCTTTTGCCACCATGTGCTTTCAGAGAGAGTGACTAGAAAAAATTATGAAAGGGTGATAAAGTACCTTAGAGAGAGGAGCACACTGAATTTTAAACTATCATTCATTAGACTATCAAATGGAAAATCAATTGTTGGTGACCTTCCTATTTAAGCTCAAATAGACTGTGTGCTGCTATCCTGCTCCGGCCCCTTCTTACTTCTTCCTGCCTTGAACAGTGCTCTTCTGCTCCATGTTTTCTCCTCAGGAAGATCTGCCTCCTTATTTTGCATCTCCCTGTATTGAGGGCAATGGTACAACTGCACTAAACGTGCAGAGTAAGAAAAAAGACAGATCTGCTTCTGTTGCTCCTTCACTGTAGTCTTGGTGTTTTTTCATCTTGATATAAGTTGCCCTTTATAACATCTCTGGGAGGCCGATCAGTATCGGCCCATGCTTAATTTGAGATAAACTGCACAGTCTGAAAACTGCACTGGGTAGGAGGCCTTTTGGAAAAAGCATATCCAGATGTTGAAGTTCCTAACTACAAGTCTCTGGTCTTTATCTCAAAATCATCCTCCTGATGACCTGTGGAGAAATAGTGGCTGCTCTGCTCTTTCTCATACCCAAGCACTTCTCAAATGCCATGGTTTCTGGTGTCTCTAGCTCACAAGATGGGTGTGCATCTCTGTATTGTGTTGTGTAACATTGTGTATGCCTCAGAATGCAGCCCTGCAAAGTTATTGAATGATACTGTGGTTGCTTTCTCACCTGGTCACCAGTTGTGCTGAAGAAATCTGGTAGGGGAATCACAGGCACAGCTGCACAGGTGCACTTGCTAAATCTTCATGTGGAGAGACTTGCATGGCCCAAGACTGTGCAGCAAGCATGAAAAATCCCTAATCTGTGTTGTAAGAGCATCTTCTCTGATCACCTGACTTGGAAACTGCTTGGATTTGGCTCTATTTTTTTTTTTTTTTAATACAGTTTTATAGTTTTCAGCATAACCTGTGGGATATTGAAGGTGCAGGGCTTGAGCATGAACTATTGCATTTGTTAAGGAAGTTGGTGGGAGGTTTGTGGGTTGTAGGAAGGAAGAGTATTGAGCAGCCGTTGGATCAGTTCTGTAAATAGACTTGCTGGCTGAAGAGCATGTTTTGTTTAGAAAGTGTGAAACCCTTCATAGAAACCTTTTCATATTATTACCTAGCAGAGGAAGCAGAGCTTAATGGAGTCTGCCATGTTTAGAATTTGTGAGCCATTTGTTCAGACTTTTGTGCTGCCACCTCAGATTAGAAACAGAAAATAATCTGTTTTCCTGTCCCTTTGTAGAAGAATATGTAGAACTTGGAATGGGTTTCACTTAGAAGTGAGATTTAAATTGATCTATTTATCACAGTGAATGGTAAAGACTGATAAAAGCAATAAAAGCAATGTATTTATATAAAAAAATTATAAGATAATTAGCATTTCTGAATAACAGAGAGGCAGAGAAAGCAATTTTTTACCTAGCATCCACAGAGACTTGCAGACAGCTACCTATATGATAGTCAGCTGTCCATATGAGGATTCCATCACTTCTCCAACAGTGGTTGCCCTTTTCCCATGGACCTTTTTCTCTATCATTGTCAGATTTTTTTATTTAAAAATTGCTCCCTCTTCTGAATTTTTAGCTTTCAGAAGATCCTCTGAAGTTTTCACTCTGTTCTGATGACACATGTGATAAGGACTGACTGCTAACAAAATTCAGAGAAAAATGTAACCAGAAAGCCTACCAAAGGTGGGTTTCCTTTTCCTGTAGTCAGAAATTGTCCTCCTGGAAACACACGATAGCCACACTAACTGTGGTCTGCCACATTGCTACCAGAGTAGCATCATGTTCTTGTTTGTTCAGAGTTCACCCCTGTGACAGCCAAGTGGCCTCACTGTAATAAAAAGTAATATTCTCTTCTCAGGTTAAGAGACCTGCCTGGGTACAATGGGAAGCTCTAATTGTCACTTGCAGTTTATGGAATAACCTGGAGTGGTGCTGCAGCAAACCACCTGGTCTCCTGTGATGTATCAGCACCAAAACCAGAACAGTCAGTACAGAAATAAGAACTCCTATTCCCAGATGAAAAACAACACAGATGGGGGTTTTATCAGCTGTGATACTTCTTCATGCTGTAATTGGAGACATTTGATAGCAGTATTACAAGAGGAACCATACATAAAAACTGTCTGTGTGGAACTCCCTACAATATGGAACTGATCTATGAAGCAGTAATTTTATTATTAGCTTCTAACATCAGTAATTTTATCATTAGCTTCTAACATCAGCTTTTCAACATTAAAGTATACATAACCCAGGCAGAATCCCTAAACTATCCATTTTGGCTTTAGTGTTAGAAGAAATTAAGAGCTCTAGTTCTAAGAAAAAGGCTGAAGAGATACAATCCCATTACAAAAAAAGAAAAAAAAAAACAAATCTCAAAGTTCTCGGCTTTATTATAAGTGTCAGAATTGTGGACCACAGTCACATCCTACGGAGTGGTTCAGTTTCAAAAGCAACAGAGTTCTGGGTGATCAACAGGATGCTCTACATTCCCTAATGCTACCTGTCAATGCAGGGTATGCTGTCTTGTCCATCAGTTACATGATGCCCAAAGAAGAATATTTCAAATCCCATTTCATCCAGCTGGATACAGTAGAAGAAACTCTGAAGAGCCAAATGCACACACACAAAAGGAAAAGCCAGCTGTCCATGTTGTAAAGAGGTAAATATGAAATACAAACAAGGGCAACAAGGTTGGTGTAATTCCATCCACTAATATTTTTGCCATGGGTTTGTACCAGCAAACATTACATCAGTGTGGCATCTTGTGCCTGGGGTACACAGGTGGTAATCATGGGAGGAAGAGACAGAAGAAAGATCTTACGTAGAGCAGTGGTTGTGTTCTGTGACTGTGTCCAGAGCAGAACCACTGGTTCTTGGGTTATGTTAAGGCAGCTATCACAGAAAGTGACCATGGCAGTAACAATTATCTTGTGCATCATTGCTAAGTAGCTAGAAGTTGTTCTTCCTCAGGTGTGAATTCATTATCTCTTTAGTTTTCACAGTTTCCAGAAATAAGTGCCCTTCAGATAATAGCTCTGAGAAGAGGTCAGACAGCTGAGAAGGCTTCTCCCCCAAGACCTTGCTTGCAGAGGCAGAAAAAAAATTACTGACAATGCCTCTTCTCAGAGAACATGAACAAATTACTGAAAATATCCCTTGCATTATAGTTGGTGCATTGCTTCCATGAAGCACAGGGGCAACGGCTTATTTTGACTCATTATTTCACCTTAACCTAGTTCCAGATGTCCTTCCACCATAGCTGACAGCCCGTATTTCCATACAACAAGAGATGTGCAGACTGCTTGCTGAAATACCAAAAATTCAAGGACCTCTGGCCATGGAAGGTTCATCCTGAGGCTTTCCATGGTTACAGCTGTGGATTGAGGTCATCACCAGACTTCGTGAATTTTGTATTTTTTTTCTTGTAGCTTCCTGGGAATTTCCTTCTTTCATTCTGATTCTCTCTATTTACAGAGACTAAAACAAGGCAGAGCATGTGGGTGGGACTAAGTCTAGATGAGTTTTGATGGGTCTTATTGCAATAACAACCAGTGCAGGTAAGACAGGAAAATGTGGGAGTATTGGAAGGGATAAACAGAAACTGGCTGACTGAGTAGAGCAGGTCGAGGGATGGAGAGGAAATGAAACTGGGACTTTGAGAGCAAGTCAAAAGTTGGGGTTTGTTCAATTAAAAGAGAAATAGCTGGATGAAGTCAGGAATGGAGGCTGGGAATGGAGAGAGAATGAAAATGAGGCAGAGATAAGGGGTAGGGATGGAAAAGATAAACGTCTAAGTCAGAGTTTTCAATGGTGGGATGGAGCAGAAAGCACCAAACTCTGGGGAGGGGGGTAAGCATGAGAGCCTAAGTTCAAGAAGGCTTCTTTTGAAGG
The DNA here is from genome assembly GCF_027477595.1 of Haemorhous mexicanus. NCBI lineage: Eukaryota > Metazoa > Chordata > Aves > Passeriformes > Fringillidae > Haemorhous > Haemorhous mexicanus. The sequence continues at coordinate 55,289,195 of NC_082343.1, forward strand.
CTTAGAATGGTGCCTAAAATCCCAAATGTTACTATTTTTCTGGTGGCAGTAAAAATGTCAGCCCTAGATTATAGAGAACTACATTCAAGCTATCTAAATGTATAATGTATGTGTGAGGTCAGAGTCTAAGCTTACATCACAGACAGAGAAGACTTTAGGAAAGGATTTTACAACCTACGTATCAGAAATTGTAACCCCTTTTGATGCCTTGGGAAATTCCTATGGTCCTAAGATATCCAAAGACTTGAAGGGACACCTTATTTCAGACAACTCTGTTCTACCTGCACTCAATTCAGTGCCAAGAATCCAAAGAAATGGGACACAGAGAGCCTATGCCTCATTTTCTGCAGACTGTGCAGAAGATGAAGCACAAGCTTATATAAATATTAGCCTTGCAAACAGATAAATAAATGTATGTGTCTACATTTGCAATCTGCACCTGAGTATTTGAATTCCTGCAGTCTGAATGTTTGTGAAACCTGCAGGCATGATGTTTCTCTCAATCTTCACTAATGTTTGGACATAGAGTTGATACCATCATCCCTTTTCTGTTAAGTTGCCATCCTAATTCAAGTGGCAGGGAACGAATTTGCAAATTCCTGGTGCACAACATGGAAAGAGGTACTCCATGAGGAACTCCTTTGGTCTTCTGTTTGTTCTTTCAAATCCTAGCAAATGAGACATAGCTATATGTCCAAAACCTGGATGTCTGCTAGGCAAACTGTAGTGGGGAATGCCAAAATAAAATTTTCTCCTTTGCTGGACAACCTTTTTCCTTACCCAGTGCAGGTTCCTATGTGGAAGTACAGAGTGCACCATGTGTTTGAAGACAACAGCAGGATGCAAACATAAGGGACTGAATTCAAGCTGCATCACCAGGCTTAATTCCAGCATTGCCTTACAAGGCAATGGCTTGGATTTCCTGCTTTAATATTGTTTTTTTTCCCCTCTTCCAGTCCTACCTCCAAATTCACATTTGGAATGTCTTCATGAAATTTAATTAGAAAATTCTGTGTGTGAAGCAAGTGGTGCAATATTGATGATGGAGAAACTTGTGAAGAGTGGGAGGCTGGTTGTCATCATTCAACTCTTCTACCAAAATCCATCTCCAGTTGACCCAGTTGTAAATTGATCCTTCTGGCTGAGGAGTCAAAGGCAGCTTTGGCACAGCACTTGTAAAACAGATAATCCACTTGCTGGATATAGGAGTTAAAAGACCTTACTCTTGGAGTCCCAGATAGTTGGTCTGGATCCTAAGATGTGGTAGGGTGGACTGGTAGATGATGAAATGTTTTTCTGAACCAAAGGCAGATAAGTAAGTGCTAAAGCAAAGTTCTCTACTTCCTGTGTCATTCTTGTCTTTTGAGGTATCTTATGTGCCTGTGTAGAAGAAAAATCACTTCTGCAGAGAGACATGACATGAAAATAATGCTGACTAAACAGTCAAGTCTGAAGGGATGAAGGAAGTCAAAAGTCATCTGTCAGTGAGGAGGGAAGTATCTTTTTGGGTCTGTTTGCATTCAGATTTTCTTTAATCATGGTGTTCCCTGGACTGCAAGAGCAGGATGAGGAGGACTAGGCCACTCTATACAACTCCTTCACCTTAGCCCTTTTTTGTTTACAATTTGTAGAGCTTTTCTCTCTTCTTTTTCCTCCACCAATTGAAGGTGATCTTTTCCAAATGGTCCTTCTTATCTAGGAGCTGGAAGATTTAGACTTATCTATACTGAATATTTAAGCCCAGGTAAACTTTCTGAGTGGGATTGTCATAAATGCCTTAGGACATCTTAGACCTAAAGAGAGACTTTCCTCATCTCTGGTGAAGTGACGATGCTTATTCACCCTGGGTTTTCTGGTGTGGTTACAGAGCAGGAATCTTCTTGGGAGACTTAGTCTTCTCACAGTCAAAAAAGAACGAGTCACTTAACAAAGAAGGATCTGTATTGGGTTTTGATTATGTTTCAAGGTTTGTGTTTTCTGTGGCTTCTGAGCTTTTTCACTGCACATGGACTATCTCTTCATACTTGTTGTGCCACGTGGGTTAGATGCCTGTGTTTTTTACACAAGAAAAATATAATTCCACTTAACACAGAAGAAGAGGCAGTAGGCACAAATTGAAATACGATCAAATTCCATCTGAATTCAAGGAGACACTTTTTCTCTCTGAGTCTGGTCAAACACAGGAATAGATTGCCCAGAGATGTTGCAGAGCCTTCATCTGTGGAAATATTCAAAAGCTGTCAGGACACAATCCTGTGCAACCTGTTTTATCTGATCCTGCTTGGGCAGTAGGATTGAACAGGAGGATCTCAAGCCTCACTGATTCTGTGACCCAGGAGATGCAGATTCTAAAAAAAGGTAAACACCTTTTGCATCAGAGCCCTCTCATTCAGCTTGCTTGGAAGCAGAGTGCCACTGTTCAGGTGGCTGAGAGAAGTGATGTTTTCTCTAGTTGCAGCCTACCAATATGGTCCTTCTCATCATTTCTTCTTTCAGGTCAGGCAGCCACCTCCCCTCTTCTCTGTGTCCTGGGAACACCTACACCTGAAAAACATAATTCCTGAGAAGATGGCATGCTATTTTTAATGTGTTTCACTTTTGGAGCAGTATCACCTCTTTACAGCTTAGCTGCTCTTACGTGGTAGTATAAGTTGTTTTCCTGTCAGAGAGGGATTTGTAGCCTGCAGCCTCTTACAACAATAGTAGTGATACTGCTGGTCATTTACTTTGCTTCCTGCTACTAAGCCATGCTGCATCATGCAAGCAGACCTGCAGTACCTGTAGAAAAGTAGGTACAGTACAAGTAGGGCCTGGATATTTTAAAATCAAACACTGGACACTTAAACATTCACGCAGAAAAATGTTTTATTGTAGTGAAGTTACACAGGAGAAAAATATCTCCCTGCTTCTGGTTTAAGGCTATGCTGACCCATAAAAGCACATTGCACTTCCAGTCATTTTTACAAGTTTATAAGGATACCACCTACTATTTTCTTTTTTATCCTTTTTTTTTTCCAATTAACTATAACTATTTAAAGCTGGAATCCAGAATATTTCCTTGTAGGAGTTTTTGTTTGTTTTTTCTTTTTTCTTTCTTGCTTTCTTTCTTGCTTTTCCTTTCTTGCTTTTCCTTTCTTTGCCTGTCCAGTTTATTTAGTCTAAAAGCACCTCAGGACACATGAGGGTTGCTTCATACTTTCCCATCATGACCTCATAGGGCTCTAACCCCAGGCTCAGTGTACAACATTATGCTGCATAGTGGTCAGATCATTCTTATCACCAGCAAGCAGGAAGATGGAATGGCAACAGGTACAGGGGATTAATGGAAGAGTGCTGAAGTGACCTAGATGACAAAATAGCTCTTCCCCCATTAAGGTAACTGCCAGCCCACATTTAATGCAAAAAATCAGCAAAGCACTGCATCAGCCTGGCACACATACACACATGAAAAATGGTACAGGGTCTGTGACTGTACAGAAAACAAGAAGAAGGTGAGACAGGTTTTGGACCTGCCAACCTTGTAATTGTCATTTGAGAAAAACAAATACAATACTATTTATCATCTGCTAACTACTCTTCCCACACAACAGGTTATGTACAGCATACTAACTTACATTTTTACATAATAATACACAGGTCTTCACCAGCAACAACTCTTTTGGTGAAAGGATGTGACATGTCAAGCTGACTGACACTTCTGAAAAAAAAGTTCATGCAGAGCTAGCTTATTCTTTGTCCCTTGAAAGTGAAATCCTACAAATGATTAGCAAGATATCTATTTTTACAATATTTACTTTGTACAGTGCAAAGAGGGAGGACAGGCTTTTTAAACGTAGGACTCCTTAGCATACTGGATTTGCTCTACTTCAAAAACTGGCTGGCTGCACCTCCGAGCCACATATTCGAGTTTGTTCTTTTGACAGGACTCAGACATGGCTCTCATCCGGTAGACTCCTGGGGTCACGGGTAAATTCACACGGGAGTTTACTCCTACAGTAATGCTGAAGGTTTCAGTTTCCATGTCAGAATCCTTTGTTGCAGAAACTCTGGCACTGCGTGGATCCCTCAGATCCATATAGGCTGTGTCCTGTGCACTGTGGCTGCATGGATAAGGCAGCAAAACATCCTGGTTTGATGCCGCTAATCTCAGAGTCTGAACCGTGAGATTTTGGGAGGGAGCTTTAGCAGCCAGGCAGTTTTTAACAGCCTCTTCATAAGAGGGTGGTCTTCTAGGGTTTTTCTGGTCTACCTCTCTGAACACTTCATCAACAGACCTGAGACGGGGCCTTTGCTGATACTCCACAGGCAATTGTTTGTCATCATAACAGCTGCCCTCCTGGACAATTCTACAGGAGAACTGATCTTCTTTCTTTGTGAAACTGTCCCTCTGAAAAAACATGGGTTTTCCAGGCCCCCAGCTCTGGGTTTTTATTAATGTTTTCCTGCGGTTTGCAAAAGAGAATGACATGGAATGTTTTTTGATCTCTCTGCTAGGTGTACTGCCGTCTTCAGTGGCCTTGGTGGAAAAGGACTGAGGCCTATTTAAAAAGGTTTTTTTGGGACTAGAGGGTGAAACTACAGGGGAGCTGGTGAAAACTGAGCCATCAGAGCTCTCCAGGGAGCAACTGGAGGATGTTTTGGGGAGAGAATCGGTTGATAATTGTGAAGGTAAGCCTGCAAGACGTTCCTCCAGTGCCTCCATCCATAGCAGTTTCTGCTGAACTGGAAAATTGTCCTCACTTTTGTTTAGCCTTTGTTTCCTTATTGTGTCATCAAGGCAGTTCTGGAAGGACAGATCTGACTCTGAGTACCTCCTGTCCATTGTGCTAATGTCATTTCTGAAATTAGTCAGGGAAGGGACAGAGATGTTTGTTGGACATTTTCTGCTCACAGCAGCACTCCTCCCTTTGGCCTGCTCCATTTCAGGGGTACAGGGGCTGCCTTCTGCTTCAGGATCTGGGCTGTCATACGCAGAGTCATTCTGATGAGCTTCACAAAGTTTTTCTGTGGGGAGAAAGCAGATATTAGTTTTCACTGACCAGCTGAGGATGAAAGAAAACAACACAGAGAGAGTTCAGAAGAGGGCTTCAACAATCTTGAACTCTGTGTGTTTCCACAGATATATTCAGATATCAAATTCAATAATGTGGCCCAGCAGCCCCAGTTGGTGACATCCCCAGTCCCTTCTCATACCTGTGGAGGTGTCTGTGTGCTCTGGTGACTCCTCAGCCAAGGCACAGGCAGGGAAGGCAATGTCCCCCTCAAATATTTCCAAGCAGTTGTTTATGAGGAACTCCACCAGCACTGTCACCTGCACACAGAAAACAGCCCATTTCAGTCAAGACAGATTGAAGGTTCTTTCCTCACCCTGCCTGCTTTCTTTGTAGGAAGGACAGCACAGAGCAGGTGGGCTTCTGCCAAAATCCTGGCTTAAAGCCCAAGGGTGAATCCACCGTGGAGGATAAGGCCTGATGCTGCAGACAAATGGATCTGCCCCAACACAGACAAAACACCATCAGCCACAGCTGTGGCCTCGCTGCCCGAGGGCCCAGGGGTGACAATGGCCATGGGTGCCCCTTGCCCTCCACATGCAAAGTCTGCAGGAGCTGTGCTGTGACTTTTGGGGCTGCAGGGCAGCTGCTGCTTTTGCTCAGCACCCCCAAGGCCCAGGGGTGCTGTTCTGCTCAGCTGCTGCATGGGCAGTGGGATGGTGGGATGGATCCCTGTGGATGGCTCTCAATTGCCCCAAGGGAGCGGCTGCTCGGTGAGTTCAGCGCACCTTGTCATTCATCTCCTTCTGCACTTCCAGCGGGAGCGCGCTCTCCGTGCCTGGGCTCAGCATATTTGGGCCAATGCAGATGGCCAGGTTGCTGGAGTCCATCCTGTTGGTCTCAGCATTTTGGCTGATGTGGTGGAGCAGAGAGAGCAAGAGCTTGAGCAAGACGAGGTTTGGTCTCGGCAGCTTGTCAGCCACTCTGCGTGAGCACAAACAAAATGTCATGTTAGCTGATGGTGCAGTGGCCTCTGCTTCTTGATTTGAGCAAGTCTCAATTAAACTTGAGCAACACCACTTCCTCCAGAAAGGGGCATGTGTGTGCTCTCTGCATCTTTCAGAAATCCCCATCTGCAGCTGAGTGTGGGGTGAATTATGAGACCTTGAATTACAAGGTCTTGACTGAAGGGCAGCATCGCAGAAGCCCATGTCCTGGAATAGATAGAATGATGCCAAGAGACGTCACTGGAGGCTTCCCTACACTCGTGCTTGTGCTGTGGGGCTTTCAAAGCACTCCCAGTCAGCCCCACACCTACTGTTCCTGAAGAGCAAAACACGGTGGTTGTCTCCATGTGCCCAATCTCACCCCCAGCAGATGTAAGGCTCCGTGTCAGTGCCTGTCCCACAGCACTGTGACTGTGTTAGCTGAGGCACTGCAGCCTCTGCCCTGTTCCAGCATTGGTGGTTTCATAAAGCAATCTGAAGTGACTTCAGGAAGTGCTGCTGCTGCTGGAGCCTTCTAAACCAAGCCCCATGGAGCAATAGCAAGCTGATACAAATGATAGGCTTTTAAGTGTGACTTTTGATTTCAAAAGACACTATTGGCCTCTACCAATAGAGCTGCTCCATTACATTGGCAATGGTTGCAAAATTTCCTGGTTGAAAAACTTACTCTTTCAATTCTTCAATTTTTTCTTGCTTGCTTGGCTTCTCTAGAGCTTGCATCCATTTCTCATAGAGATCAGCTGATAGGAGTTTGGAGGGAATATTTCGGAGAAAGTCCTGCAAGGCCAAGAGATTTAGATGAAGTTTTGACACTATCCCTGAGCACAGAGAGAGTATTACTGTCACCTGGGCTCTAGCAGGATGACTTGAGCTACCTGACCATCAGCACTGACAGAGCAGTAGAATGCACAAGTGCACTTGCACTTGTGTAGTAACAGGATCCAGCTTTCAGTTGCTTTTCCTTCACTCACAATTCTCACTATTGCTCCCTGGGAGGATGATGAGCAAGAGGACAAAGTGAGTTTCCTCAGGAAATCAGCAGCCCAACAAGTAAGACTGACAATCAGATAGAAAAGGTCAGACTGTCCTAAACTTGAAGAATTCAGTCTGGCTTAGTTCTGGCTTTAGCCAGGAGTCCCACCTAGATCAGCATGGAGCACTGGATTGGGCCTGTGCATATTAGCAATGTACTCCCTCCAGTTTAGCTCAGAATTACTCACCTTCAAAACCACTGCCAGCAGGTGCACAGATTTGCTTTTCAGATCAACATTCCCGCCTTTGTTTAGGTCCTCCTTCAACTCCTTCCGTGCTTTCTCATTGGCAGTTTTTCTGAATATCCCTTCAGTAGTAGGTCCTTTCATATACAATATGGCTAGGAGATCCTGCAGGGAAAAATCAGACAGGAATGGAAGAACGGTTTCGTGGATGAAGGAAGTTAGCAGGTGAACATTTCTTTAGAAATAGAAGAAAAATTGTCTGGAGGTACACTGTACTCTGATTAATCAGTATCTAGTTCTTGCTCCAAGTACATTACATGGGAAGTAGTCTTGATTTTCCCTTAATCCACCTTCGTTTTGATCTGACAAATTCTACTAACTTCAGTGGAGTCATCCTTGCTTACTTTTTTAGAAGGAAGCAAGGGATGGCTTAAATCTTAGTTCACATCGCCTCTCTCACAAGCCAGGCAAAGATTACTTAGTAGAGACAAATGCATGTCTATTGGGAAAGCCAATTCAGTGGAAGAACTGTTACAAGACCATTTTTATTCAGAAGTTATTGTTTAGGTATTTTTTTGTGACAGTCCATAGCTGAACACTTGTTTTTCATGGAAATACAGAAATCCTTGGAAGTTTATGCTGCTGAAAGATTTATTTAAATTACTTACTTAAAATCACAGATTATTACATTAAGAAGCAGATCTTTTATTCCTGATCCTGGGCTCTCTACACTCCAAGTTACTTCCAGTGAAATCTGGGTGAGTTGGACAAAACCCTCAGACCTGACTCTTTCTACATCTGGGATGGGCCCTAAGCTTATCAGGGGGTGTGTGTTGGGAAACACCAGAATAATCTCCTGGATGATGCAGCAGAAGTACTGGGTATCTTGCCTCACTCTTAAGTCAGAGGTATCACAGAATCATAGAATGGTTTGGGCTGAAAGGGACCTTAAAGATCATCTCATTCCAACCCCCTGCCATAGGCAGGGACACCTTTCACTAGACCCAGTTGCTCCAAGTCCCATCCAACCTGGCCTGGAACACTTCTAGGAATGGGGCAGCCACAGCTTCTCTGGGTGACCTCATTACCCTCACAGCCAAGAATTTCTTCCCAATGTCCAATCTAACCCTGCTCTCTGTCAGTTTGAAGCCATTTCCCCCTTGTCCCGACACTTCAGGCCTTTGTAAACAGTTCCACTATAATGGTACCTCCTTACCTGGACTGGCTGGGGCAGTGTGTCATCTTCCCCACAGATAAGTGCCAGAGGATGGCCAAACAGAGTGATTTTGGCACCCAAGTCTAGCTGTCCTGAGGAATTTCTTTTGGTAAGGCTTTGTCTCAGAGTAAATGACTGTGATATCACCTTCTTTCTTTTCTTTGTTCCATCTGCTGCAAGTAAAAGGAAAAAAAAAGATCAATTTAAAATTAAAAAACCAAAAAACAGAGCACTATGTGGTCTTTCATCTGTGTGCAGTGAAGAGATGTATGTTGAAACAAACCAAACTGGGGGAAACTGAAAGACAACTAAGTGGTTACTAGGGAAACAACTGCCTAAACTGTAAAACTGTGGCCATACCCCTAAGGCCACCACCTTTCCTGTTTTGGGTTGGGTGCTTTTTACGTTCTAGTCACTGTTTCTTCTTAGAGAGTGAGAACAAGGCACAGAACATTTATGGAGATTTTTGATATTGCAGTAGTTTCTCTGATAACTCTGAGGCAGATATACCACTTCAGCAGCTGGCAATGACAACAATTTTCACTACATGGTCTGGTTGTGCCCCTGCCTTAGGGCAAGAGTAGAAGTAGGGGCTCCTAGTTTTTGACCTCTTTCACAGCCTGAAAGGAAAAAATGTGGCTCCAGCTCTGCCAGCTCTGCAGCCAGCTCTAATGACAATGCTCCTAGAGCTAGTGGTTGCCCCCCAGCCAGTGGAACATGATATTTGTCCCAGAGGATGGGAGCATCAGAGTAAGTGCTCACTGACTTCACGGTTAGAAATCTCTTAGCATGGGTTTTGCATCTGTTTCATAAAGAGGAGGGCCAGGAATTTTAAGAGGATAGGTGTATTGGGGCAGGGTGTGCCTTTTTTCCCCTTTCATGAACAGTAAGAGAAGGAGCCTTTTGTGAAAAAGATTTCTAAAGGATTTGCCTTCTGCAAATTTGCAATAAATATCATGCCTTCTACTCCAAAATGAAGTTGTCTTACCCAGACGAGAAATTCTCAGAACCTCTCTTTGCAATTTAGCAGAAGCTCTTCGTAGGTAGGGGTTAAAAAAATTTGAGAAAGTCATCTAACATTATAGTGTAATTTAAAATATTAGCTTCTGATACTCCTGAAAACTGGTCTGATATGATTGTCTGCTCCAAATCTGACCCTGCCCTGTTAATGGTCTGCTCTGGGTTGTTTACAGCTGCTGAGGTTTTGCATGGTGAGAAAAAACAAGTGCTGGTGCTGCTGCCAAGAGGGTTTATTTGCTCTGGTGTGCAACATCTGGTACACTACTCAGTACTCACTTGCAGTGCCACACCTCAAAGGCGATGCTTAAGTGAGAAAGAAACATATTTACTTCCCATTGCTACCAGGGAACACAATGAATCCTGGCTCTGAGGACCAGGGAATGGGAATACAAGACCTCTGGCACTCAGCACTCTGCCACTGAGCATATAGGAAAGAAGTAACTTGCAAATGGGTGACGCTCCAGGGCTTAAGCCCTCTCCTGGAGGGGAACTGTGGCTTGCTCTCCAGGAGGGGGAGCAGGCAGTTTCGGGTGGTTTTGCACAAGTGCCAGCTTGGAAGCATTATATAAGAAGGCAGCTCCTCAATTTGTTTTTGAAACTCACCGTTGGAGAGGCAGAGTCTGTCTTCAGTATCTGCTGGGACTGACAGAGGACATTTCTTGGCATCAGCCTGCAAAAAGTATGCTAGGTTACAGAGCTGCCACAGTAGTGAGAGCCACCAGCAAGTTGCTGCAGCTCCTCAGAAATCTGGGGAGGCTCTGGGGAATAACCAGACAAGCCCAACACAGGCTAAAGAGGTGCCTCAGCACAGGACTGACACTACCTCGCTGCCTGGTAAAGGGGTCTGGGTTAAACTGCAGCCAGACACCCCAGTCTTGCCAGCAGGTCACAACCCTGAGCTCTTTCAAGCTGCACTTTTGATCCAGAGAAGCCATAGCTGGACACAGCCTCCTTTTTTGTGTCCTCCCCGGCACTGGAAATTTCCTCCCAAACTCCTCTGGTGAGCCTTGATGGCTTTGAAGCCTGCAAGATCCCTGAGCAAAGCTCCTGGTGAGCCAGGGGAATGCACAGACTGACTACAGAAATGCCCTGCTCCCTCTACTCAGTGTGGCACAGAGCTGCCTTTGAAGAGCTCTGCCCACTCCTGGGTGAGGGTAGGCAGCCAGCAGCTACTGGAGGAGTCACCCCTACTTTGCTAATATATCTCACACCAGTACCCAAGAAGGATCCAGGAAAATGTAAGGGCTGCTTACCTCTGTCTGGCACTCAATCAGACTCTCCATGTTCCCAGCATTTAGTGTCTTTGACTAGGCAAGAAAACAAAGACACTGTGTGAGTAACTGAATCCTACGGTTTGGAAATCAGAGCTTTTCAAAGTCACTATGTTGACAGAGCTGAAATAATTAAGATACTCACAGTATTACAGCTGCTTAACACTTTCATTAGGAGTTTGATTGGAGGAGCTCTGGACAATCTGGTTTCCTTCAGTCCTTTTGTCTGCCTGTTTGTTGAACAGGGAATGGACAGAGTCTTGTAAAACTGCACCCTTCTTGGCTTTCTCCTCTGCAAGCCAATCTAGCCTGTATGATCCTGAACCAGCAAGATCTCCCACACAAGGAAACTATAAAGCCCTTCTCCGGAAGGGCATGCAGCCCTGCTGCCCTATCTGCCTCCTGATTCAAACAAAATAAAAGCAGCTTTCCATTTTTAATCCATGCAAAAAGTGAGCAAGTGGTGACAGCTATGTATGGTCATTAATCTGCGCACCCGAGGCTGAGCAACTCCGTCAGCTCTGCCCATGAGCTATGCTTAGTGGGTACACCTCTCCCCCATGTACTTTTTTGTACATCTCTGTGCAGCTGCATCTGAAGCTCTCCACTGATTTCAACCATGATGCCACAGATTTTTTCAAAGGCAGTACTTACCCAAGAAGTGAATCCAGCCAGAGCTCCTTCACCTCCCGTGAACTGCAGAGGAAAGGAGAAACAGCATCACTCCCCACTGCTACTAATCCTTTGGACAGAGGCAGGCAACTAAACAGTGCATACCACGTGTGCTGCCTTATATATGCAGAAGGGGCAGGTGGAAATTCACAGGCAGGAAGAAGCATCATGGGGCAGGACCGAGACACTACCAAATTTCTGGCTTCCTCTTTCCTTTTAGAGGAGATGCTTTTCTGGGTTTTCCCCCTCTTAAAGAAAAAAAAGAAACTCTGGTAGCTGTTATGGATGGAAAAGATGAGACACTTGCCAGGTAAAGGTTCCAGCTATCATCACCAGTATGAGGTGAGATGTGCAGAGGGGGCTGCAGTGTGGGCAGCTTCTCTTTACCATTAAAGGGCAGTAGGTACAGTCTGTCCTTTGCTCAGAGACATTAGATTTGGCAGTTTAGAAACTCACTGCCAGATCAAGCTACACTAAGAACAGTGAAAACAACAGGGTGGTGCAATAGACAAGATTCAGAGAAATATTTCTTTATAATTTTTTAAAAGCTAATTGCAACAGTTTGCTGTCTACAAGCAGATGCAGACACACATTTTGTCAGTACTAAGTAGTTCTTGAGAATCTAGGTACTGGACATCTATAGACAAAGTGGTGTTATGTAGTAATTTGGTAATGTATGACAATATGTAATTAAAAAGTCTTGTTAAAAATAAATCTCAATAAGACTTGTTTGTGTGCACATATTAAAACTTGATTCAACCGAAGAGATAAAAAAAATCTAGGAAAAATCTACCTCTGCTTGACCTGTATCATTCTGTTGCTGACTGCACCCCAACTTGGGCATATCAGGAATACAGCACTCACTCTGCCAGGCCATTATGAAAATTCTTTAAGATTTGATGTTAAATATATGATATTATTTCTATTGATTTATTTACTGAGGCAAATTACAACCCTGTTCTGGGTGCCAGTCTACTGATCTTGTGAAAAGGAGGAGTTAAGGCTGAGAGTCAGGGTTGGGAATTCTTCAGTAGTGGATTTAGGTGGAAAGCACACTTGGGAAACAGTGGCCTTTCTGCTGCTTCCCTCGTGGATGCTCTGTTTCACATGTGCACAGGATGGGGCTGTCTTAGCACAGTGCTTTGCAGATGCACGTAATGGCTACATCTGCTGCTGAATTCACCCTCAAAGGTGTTCTTTGTGTAACCACATCAGACCCGGCCAGTGTAGTACTGACCCTGTTTCATGCAGAAAGGAAAAGGAACAGAAAGGTGATCTCTGTGACTCTGGCAGAAATCCGAAGCACAAAATTCACTTTTGGTTCAATAGAGGTGTCCAGAAGAGCAAATGGAGACTTGCTCTGTTTCTGTGGGAGGAGTTGCTGTAGGTCACCTTTTAAGTCCTCCTGAGGCCCATCATTTCCATGCTACTGTAGTGGCACTGGTCTGGTGACTTCTTTCGGGCTGAAACTTACAGCAATCTCAATCAATTAGTCTGCAGCCCTGTGCATTTAGCACTGATTTTTTACTCACTGCTCTAGCTGATTTTTTGGTAGTTATCAGTCCCATTACATTTGTAATTTCCCAACTAAATTCCATGGGCTGCTGCACATGCTTGCAGAAATATTGTCATTCTACATCACTTTCTCCTGAGAATTTCTTTTGAGGATCCTTGGCAGCTGCATCACCACTGCTGATAGTTTCAGTGGGATTCCTCAACAAGAAAGATCTATTTTTCATTACATCTGTTAAATGTATATCCAAACATACCTGTCTGTTAAGCATCTCAGAGGGGACCTATGCAGTTCAATTCTGCCTTCCCCTCATTTTTAGCACTCTGCACAGGTGTATTTCTGAGCTCAGTTTGTTTCATGATTAAGACATGGGGTTGATCTGGAAAATGTGCGACTTGTGAAGAAAATGTGAGTTTAACGGGTGGTGCTTAGCCAGGCCAGAAGCTCAGATTACAGTTCTGACACCGGCTGTACACAGAACACGGGGCTTTGAGTTTCCCAGGGGATGATATGGTAATGGGTGATGTATTGATAGCACATCACCAGACTGTCCACTGGCACACACTGCTGTATCTCTATCCAATTAGTTCTTATCCATTAACAGTTGTGGGGATATAATGGCTGTTGTATGTGGAAGGTGTGTGTATCAGCCTGTCTGCCCATATGAAAAAAATTTGATTTTTTTACCCTCCTGATATCATTCTTTATTTAACAGCTCTTTTATGGTTTGCATCACAAACACTTAAATCACGCCAAAATTACTTTAAAGCAGCCTATTATATTACAAATAAGCAGGGATCCTAAAATGCTATGGTTTGGCAGAGTAATTGCATGGCAACACATTTGGCTGTTTTTGTGAAAAGCAGTAAGCAAGCACATGCTGATTCCTGCCAAACACCGCAGAGCTGTGTGCAGACTTACAGGGTCAGAAGAGTTGCTCTCACACCTACTTGCCAGAGCAGCTTCACAGCTTCCCCATCAGCATGGAAAAGGTAACACAGGTGTAGGCCCCGAAGCCAGTCTCCTGGCTGAATATTAACAGAAAAGGCCTGTCATTTGAGATGTTTACAAGTTAAGTTCCCTTATATGAACAACTTCTCTCCCTGAGGAGGCTGATTCCATCTCTACCTCCCAGTTCTGCTTTGCAGACTTGAAACTTTTGCTGTGGTCCACTCCTCCCTCAGTTTGGTACACATCTTACACCACGATGCATCAGAGCAATGTGTTTGTTGTATCAGAGCCACTGCCCTGGGGCAAGGAGAACAGATGGCAGGTGGCTGGGGTACACCTGGAGTTGTTTGCAGTCAATGTGTTTTTCCCAATCAATCCCTGACTAAGTGTGTGCACTGTCCTTCAAAAACACTGGATGTTTACACAAAGATCAGGGCTTGGGAGAGGCAGTGGATTTGCAAGGGTTTTGTAGGACTAGCCAGTGTAGAAGCTCTTCCCCTGCTGTGCACCAGGGTGCTTCCCTCAGTTCTGCTGAAGTGTTTTACATTTACTGGAAAGAAAGCAGGAGCAGGGAGGTCCTGCAGAGCAGACAAGCCTGGGTGGATCCTGCTCTCTTAAGGACTGTATTTGCCTCTTGAGATGTGAAGCATTTTTTATAGAAGCCAGGACATCAGTTTGATGCCTCTGCTTCCCCTGATCCCAGCCAGCCCCATTCTCCCCCCACACCATGACTGCTTTTGTGGTCCACTGCCAAGCCCTCTGCCCAACCAGTGTTTGGAGGGAGGGCTTATATAGCACTTGCTGCAAACATGGACCAATGGTGATTTTTGGTGATTTTCCCATTTGTGTGAGCTCCAGTCAAGCTAGGCATTTTCTCCTCTTTTCTTCTCTTACACTTACACTGTGGCTATGTGAGGGACTTTAGACCATAGCAATTAAAGAGCAGCATCGATTGGCATGAGAAAGAAGTCAGGAGTTTACAGTGAAAAAAAGAAATAAAGAATAAATCTGCTGTGACTGGAGACTGTTTCCTTCTCTCCTTATCAAACCACAAATGGGAAAACCCTAGCCACAGCTCACTTTTGTTTATTTATCTTACTTTTGCAAATGTTTGACAGCATGGCTTTTAGGAAGGAGGGAGTGTGTGAACGAATCCTGAAACTTGCCTTTGCCCTGTTATCATACCAGCAAGGAGGCAGCAGGAGCATAGCTGTGAGAAGGGTATGGTGGAATGAGCCTGGAGCAGGGATCCTTTCAAGCCCATATAGAGCAGAAAGAGCCTTTATCAGTGCCTCTCCATGTGGAAAAGGGATTGTATTCCAGTTTCGTCTTCACTGCCACAGCTGCAGTCTTCCCAGGGAACAATAGAACATTTACCAAAATAAGGAAAGCAGTTGTGCCAAACTCAGAAAGCTGTTGGGTTGGTTGTTTTTTGGAAGGGAAAGCACTGTACAAGCTGTCCATGAACTCAAAGAACAAGGTGGCAAGTGGGTTCCTGGAAACAGGCCACATTTATAGATGCCTTCTGAAGGCAGCTCTGATTTCCTACCACTCTCCAGAGTCTGTTGTGGGATGCATAGACATGGTTCAGGGTTTGATCACAGAAAAGAGGTCAGACAGACCTTTGATCAGATCAGTCTCTGCTTCCTACCTGTAACAATTCAGAACAAGAACCATCAACCCAGCCAGTCCTGAACTCCTACAGGTTTAGTCAGGTAGAGTCTGGACTCATGCTAAACCTGCCTTTGGAAAGTGAAACACACTGTCAGTTTTCCCAGCTCTGTTCAGCTGATTTCTATCCTAAATTTGATATCAAGGTTAGATTGCAGTGTGGGTTAGATTGCACCACCCTTCTACACACTGTGCTACTATTGCATGGGAAAAAGTTACAAATCAAAAATAACTCTATAAATACAGCACAGGGTGTATTCTATGCCCTTCCCATGACACCATTTCAGTTGCATTTGCTTTGCAATATGGTTTATTTTTTCTTTCACGGGTGCTTTCCCCAAGACTAAGTTGGCAGATCTAAAGATTTTTTCTCATCCTCTGGTGACTGGGTCCAGTGGATGCTTTTTCAGTTGTGGAGGGCAGGTGCATACGGGCCATTTTTCCAAAGGGTCTGTGCTGCTGTTTGGCTGTGTCTGCATTCACCTTGCTATTGTATCTCTGTGGCACTTGGGAAATTACTCAGTCCTTTGGTTCCCTGAGGTGACTAGTCCAAAGGAATCAGGGAATTGAAGTTGCCTGTTGTTTCTGACTGAGCAGATGCAGATTTAAACTTTTGCTTACTTACACAAAAATAGTAGAGAACATGTGTATTTCAGTCTGATATCTGTTCTTTTCAAAATTTCTGGTTGAAGGTACTCAAACAATATTGAAAAGTGTTATGCTTACTTTTTTTTTTTTGTCACTCCACCAGGTTTTTCACTTAATTTGCTTCTTTATGTTCTTCATTTGCAAATCAGAAAATGAGGTAGGACTTTTTGCCAAGCTCATTTGCTGTCAGGGACTGATTATGCTTCCTACTGAATACAGAGTGGTGCGAATCTTGATTTTGCTTTTCAGGGTTAACACAAATGTTTTCTTTTAGATTTTTTTTTAATGTAGGCTTGTATATCTCTTGTTTCTGCACCTTCTTTTTTTGCATTGAATTTCAGCATCAAAATTATCTCAGATCTCAAAATGTGAATTAAGGGAAACAAAAAAGAACCTGGATTTGACATTGAATTCTAACTTGCATGAGATTTTTCAGGCATAAGTCATCTCACTTTCACATTAAATACGATCTGTAGACTGGCACTGGCCTGGGAGTCAGTCTGGAATAAGACCAAGAAAACCTGGCTGAAGTGTAATTTGGGGTTCATTGTACTTGTGTCCCGTTGATAGAAAAACTAGAAAAGAAAGGCAGGCTCTGCAATGCAAGACCTTACCACTGCCCTGGCTCCAGGCATTGCAAGTGCCATGAACACAGCTGTTACCATAGGTGCCCAGGAGAAACAACCAGAAGTAGTTGGATTTTGCCCATCATTTCTCTCCAGCTGGCTTGCTCTGAGCCCCAGGGGTTTGATGGGAACACCCCCAAGGTCTTCATCATTTTTTTGCCCTTGTGAGTTTGTCATTCCTGTGTTGTCACCTGCTTCCTAAGTAATAAGTACAACTGCCAGTAACCAGGTCCTCAGCACCACTAAATTCACCAAGAATAGGAACTTTTATGAGCGCACATCTAGTTTCCATTCTCCAGGCAAAAGCAGTGTTAGGCAAAGCAAATCTTTCCAGGGACAACTTTGCTAACTACAGCTGAACTCCCCTGAGCACATTTGACCCATGCTTCGAAAGGATTATTTGTTGTCATGTGCTGTCCGTGTCCTTGCACATCCACACACTGCAAAATAAAATGTTCTGTGAAGTTTTGGCCACCCATCAAAATCAAGATGATAAATTTGAAACAAACATCTCCATATTAGCTGGTGATTGCCATATTGTTGCTACTAGCAACAGCTGCCACGTTAGTGTTTTAAATAAACACTCCACTTCTGTACTGCTATCCCATTTTAAAGCATGACTACCTTATGAGGATTTCTGAGAGCAAATGCTTCTCATGGCACGGGTTCTGCCTCCTGCTGCAGAGCATCATGAGGTCTCTGGGAGGAAGGGACGTGCAGGGAGTGGAGGTGCCCATAGGGCAGGCCAGGCTGGCCTCTGGCATCAGCTCCAACCAGCACAACTGGAGGGCACTGAGGGCTGCCACACCCAGAGCCAGGGCAGCCAGGTCCTCATCTTCACATTTGCAAAAGCACAGTAACACTTCCAGGACAAGAAAAAGGGAGAAATTCCCACCCTGCAGGGCAAGAAGGAGCTGGGATCTCCCCCTTGGGTGAGTGGGGTCAGAGGAAGACAAAAAGCTTTTGAGTTCAGTTGTTTGACCCATTGCTGGAGAGGGCCCAGCTTGAAGGTCAGGCTGTTCCCTCCAGGCCTGCGTTCCTACAAAGTCAGCCATTAATTTATGCTGCTGACATGCAAACCAGGTGCTGTTACACTGCTTTTACTCATTCTGCCTGTGTGTGTGTGCTCTGGACCCTGCATTTGCTTTCAGTCCTGCAGTCACTGCACAGGGATGACAGTAAGGACTATGTAGAGAAGGTATCCTGCATGCCACAATGTCCATTTCCCTGTTCAGTGATGGTGGAGCTTGAAAGGAAGAATTTGTTCTCCATTTCCACTTCCTTTTAAAGGTTTGTTTGTGCTTTGTTTGAGCTTTACCTTTTCTCCCACTTAGCAGAGGATGTTTCTTTGGGATTTTTTTTCTCTGAAAGCAGTGACACACAAACCTGTGTGTGTTCTTACAGTCACAAACTGCTTTACTGAGAAATAGCAAGAAATTCTGTGAGGGGAAGATATATCTTTAACCAGGCCAAATGATACAGCTACAAAACCATTCCTCAGGTCTGAAGAGAAATGTCTGTCTTCACTCTCAGGGCAAGTTGAGAAGAAATGCTCTGAATTTAACCAGATCCATTGATCAGTTACTTGTTAAGAAAAGATCAGATACCCCAGAAGTACCTCAAGAAGGGTCTTTTCGGAGAGAGATTGAATCCTCTTTCCTTTAGGCAACAATAGATCTCAAAATGGTAAGCCAAAAGATGTACAGTTCAGCAACTGCTGTAACATTTGTGTAAGCCAGAGACCATATTTGCTACAGAATCTTAGTTCTGCTTGTGCAACACTGTGAACTGATCTTTTCCTTGTGTAACTTAATTAAATGTAGTATTCAGAGAATAAACATGAACACTCATTATCCTGTAAGTTATGCCAAACTGAAGAGGATGGTACATGTGTCAGGGAGTTCTTTTTCCATTTAGTCTGTGGCCGGGCAAAGTGGCTATCATTGCATTATACAAAAATCTCCAGAGTTTATCTTTCAAATTTAACCTCTTGGAATCATTACATTACCACCTCCAGTGCTGTACTCAGCAAAACAATGTTTGAAGATACAACATATCACAGTAATTGACACCTGTCTGGTCTGGTTTAGGAGAGCCAGATTGCTGGAAGAGGAGTTTGCAAGGCCTTTCTTATGTCCCAGTGGTTGTTCCTCCTCCCTCCTCCCTGGTTCTATTTGCTTTCAGAACCAAATATTCCCATAGTTTTCTTTGGTTGAGAGTCTGCTGCAACATAAACCTGTCATAACTGTGAGACTGACATGAATAAACAATGCAGATAATATTTTCATTCTGGCCTTAAAGGAACAGTCCTAATGAACGTCACAAGCATGGAAAAAGTCATTCCTTTAACAATGGAACATGCTTACTCAGCGCTCAGTAATCAACCCGTAAATGTAAACAAGCTACAACACAGTAATCCCCCTATTATGGAATTTTCAGACTAACCAAAGACTGTAATTGCATCTTCGTGTTGAGATTTTGTGGGTGAACTCTGGGAGATGCTTCAATTTGCCCTTTGATTTTTTTATGCAACATCTGAAAGGTAGCCTGCCTTCTTGCTGCCTCAGTTTCTTATTAATAATGTGCTGAAAATAAAAGGTCACTGCACTGCACAAGGTTCTTTGATATATTTTGGTGAAAACTGGTACATACAGGAGAACCCTGTAAATAGTTCAGCAGCTATTGCCTCTCCTGCCTCCTATGTGCTACACAGCAAAGAGAAGACCTTAATTTTAGCCCTCCTGGCAAACCTTTGAGAAATGAAAGCATGTTTTGAAGTGCCTCACCCATGAGAAAAATACTTTTTTTTCTGGGCACTATTTGTTGGGACAAGAACTTGTCCCTCCAAGGTCTTTTCAGTTCTACTTGCCACATCAGAATGCAGCAGTCACCTTCTGGCCATGTCACATACACATTTATTTTAAACATGAAGCTCATCGTCAGGATAATATATGAAAATGTGACAACATGTTATCATGTGCCAATGAAATAAACATTCAATATGGTGACTACTGAACTGGCCATTTTATCTAGATTGTGTAATTAGAAACATTTCTGAGCATGAACTTCCCTCCCTGTGCCTGGCCTCTGGCAAGGGATCTGACATGGGGACTCCAGCATGATCATAGCAGAGGCAATGTTTTCATCATCAGGCTGATAGTGGAAATGGTGTCACCCGATGTCTACCTGCCCTATGAGGAATTGCTTCCTTCAGTGTGAGCTTGGGAAGAGCTGCATGGCACTGAAGTAATTGCAACTGCTTTGTATCTTCAAGCTCCTAAGAAGTTCCTTGTCTTATATATTCAACATAGAAGAAGTGCTGAAGGTAAGCTGCAAATTCCATAAACTTCATATTTAATCTTCAAAAAATCACTGGGACGGTGACTGGATGGAAATATGTATGGAGGTTGACTACTTGCTCTGTATCCCAATGACAAGCCAGTGAACACTCTTTTCCACCACTGTGACACCACCCGTGTGAATGTTGAGACGTTCAGTATGCCAAAGTATTTGATTCAGTTCATCACTTTGCTGAAAAGTGCACAGACAAGTGCTTAGCTGAACATGCTGGGCTGGAGGAAGAACTAAATACTTATTGGTACCAAGGCAGAAATCACTGCTTTATCTTTATAATTAGTAGGTTTGTCCCTTTCCTCAACTCTTATCATGAACCAATGAAAATCATTGCATTTGGGCTAATACATCACTTCAGAGCTTGAAATTCTGCTCTTTCATTTTCAGTACACTGCAGTACCTGGTCAAAGACAAGGCCCATTTTTTACCCCACAGATTGCTTATTTTTAAGAGCAGGGGAAGAATCCAATAACAAATGGGAACAATATCATCTCTTTGGTCAACCAGTGCTTTTTTCTTAGCTTACCTTAGAGAAATTTTGATGTGGTTTGACCAGTGTTCTGTGTAGATAAGGTGATTTTAATGAAAATAAGAAAAAAACCCTCATGCCTGTATTTTCCAGTTTAGTTTCTAAATGCTGGATGATCTTGTACTTACTGAAAAAAAAAATCAAAAAGTTTCACCAGCTTGAAAGTAGTTGCCTAATTTCTTATACAGATATAATTCATTAAAAGGAAATTACAGTCAGACACTGGTTGTTCTCCTCTCTTCCTTCTCTTTTTTATTCTTTACAATTGCTTAGCAGATCCAAGTTTTAGTTCCTCAAAATTCAGTTTTTGTTTGTTCTCTTTTTCTCAATGTACAAGATGCCACCGGTCTTGCAGAATGAATTTTCCCGCCAAAATTGCCTTCTCTCACAGTGGTTTGTGTGGCTGTTTCTTGTGTAGGAATAACCAAATAGGTCCCCATTCCTACAGCCTGGCTTTCCAGGCATCCCAGGTATAAAATACCACCATCATATTTAGGTGATGTTCAAAATTAAACAGGGATAAGTTTCCAAAGAAAATGGGAAAAAATTCCAGGCCTCTGTTTTTGGATTGTGACTGTATGAGATAGCACTTATAAAAGTCTGCTGTCATGAAATAGTCTATTATTTTTAGTAAAATTTCTGTTCTCAAAATGGGGAATTTCCATTAAGAACCACAGAATGGGGGTTTCACAATGATACCCATGTCTGAGTGCTCTGCTTTGTATGGTATGGGTATCATCCTAGTCCCTGTTCCTTGGAAGAGAAGAGGGGATGGAAACAGCACGTGCCCACTGGTGGGATTTTATCTCCTTTGCCACAGCTTCTGCACCATCTCAGTGGGAGCAGGCTGGGGCTGGCCTTGGTGGCTGTGGGAATCCTTGTGCTGGGAAGTTACCACTGGGAGCTCTGGTGAGGAAGTGGAGCCAAAGACCAGATCCTCAAAGACACTTAGGGACCTGTTGCCTTTTTAATCACCCACTCACCCTGAATTAAAACGGGAGCTGAGAATCCAACTGTCTTGGCAAATTTTGGATGAGGTTAGCGTCAGGGAGGTCAGGCAGGCTCCAGCAGTATGAGGTATTACTCCTTGCAGTTTACTCTTCTTCATGACTACTATGCACTAAGCATGGCTGAGATAAAACTAACCTGCATTTAGGCAGTGCTTCACATTTGATCCTTTTTATTTTCAGTGCCAGTGAAAGGTATAGGGAGTCTATCTGATGCAGCCCCCAAATCACCTCTATAGAAAATAGATGGTAAAAACATATAACCATGACCTAGACTGCATCGGATAATACAGAGGGTGGATTTAATATCAGGGTGCTTGCCTGGAATTCTAGGTCTGGGGACACAGAGAGAAAAGGGATGTGGCTCAGCGTCTAGGTTTTGATTTGAGTTGTCACAGAAATATGGCACAAAAACATCGCAAAGCTGGGATTCAGAGATGAATTGCTCTAAATAATGCTATCAGTCAATGACTCAGCTCCAAAAAAATGAGTATGATTCAAAGATCTAGTTCCAGCCAAAATCTTATGAATGAAGAGATTTCATTGTGTCCCTAGAGGAGCTGTTCTGAATGAACTCTCCCTTGGACTAACTTATGGGGCCACAGTGAGAGGTTCCTTTAGTGCAATATCCTTTACTGTAAGTGGGCACTGAATCACTGATATCCTTTGGCACATCCTCCCCATGGTACCACATGTATAAGCCTTTAACAGGATTTTGGCATGCTAATAATCTTATGCACAGGCAGGAACCATTCATTCTCCACAAACCTTGCATTAAAAAAAGGATACACATGACCCCTGGAAAACAAGGAAGGTATAATTTTCTTTCATGAACAGTGTTAAACTGCAAAGTGTAAAGTACGTTATCCCATTAAGATCTTGCAGGAATTCAGGAGGTGTTGGGATCTTCCTGTGTAATACACAACAATAACAGAAGGGTAGAGAAAACCAAGAACCCATCCTAGTGCATAGTCTGATTATGTGTAGTGGCACTCGCACACGTCATGGCTGATTTGTACTACAGACTCCCCAGCTGTCACTGAGCCTCACCCCATTAATGCTGGCTAACTTGAATCCTGCTAACCAGCTATCCTATGGGAGAGTGCATGTATGCTGACACTTCTCTCAACACCTCCAGGAATGGTTACACTTCAATTGAAGAGCAGCTTAAGTAACAAACCTTTGAGGTACCTGCTGACTGCAGCTCTCTGTAGAAGAAGCCTGAAGACCGTGATACAAATACCCTTGCATTATTTTCTTCAAGCCCACCAAGCTTATGGGGAGGTAGAAAGTACCAAATGTTGTCAAAGACAATTAGGAAATAACGCCACCATTTTCCTTCCACCCATACTGCTCACAGTATGCTCTTAAACTCTTCTTCCCATCAGAAGCTCTCACTCACTCTTTTATGCCCTGAAGTGCATCTCATTTACCTGCCTAGGTTCCCTTCAGCAGCATGAATCCATACCACTCTCATGCCTCCCTTATGACAAAAGAAGCCTGGGATTCCCATGTCTCCTTTCTCCTGATGGTTTTGTAATAGTTGCTTTAGCCTGCCATGCCATTGGAGATGCCCTAAGCTGGGTCCAGATCCTCAGCTTTGCCCAGGGCACAGGGTGCAAAACACTCCCAGGACAGGAGCTGGGTATATGCCTCCAGACCAAGCAGAAAGCAGGCAAAAAAGGAGTAAGAGCAGAGGCAGATCAGCAGATGGGACTGCACATGTCAGCAAGGGCCTCCTGTGAAGACTACATAATAGCAGGTGCCAGTGAGAGGATGTTCCAGCCCACTGTGCCCTCAAAAAGTAATCACTGGTGACATTTCTTCACATCATCCTCCTCCTCAGAGAGGAACTGGCAGGTTCTGAGAGGTTTGTGTGTGGGAGGCTGATAAAACTACAAGTGGGGTCTGCTTCCATGCGATGAACTAAAAAGGAAGCGGGGACAAAACGATCCCTTTAATCTGACCAGTTATAATAACTTTTAGGCTTGCAAGAATCTACAAGAGAGTACAGAAAGGTAAGAGTTTGCCCAGGTTCACCTTGCTGAGACTGGGGGTTTTGCCCATCTGTCTCATTAGGGCTGCTAGGGACTCCTGAGAGCAAAGGTTTAAGCATTCAGAATGATGCTAAGTGAGGTCCACAGAAAGCCTTCCAGCAGGGCCATGGCAGCTGATCTGCTGAGTAACTGTCTCAAAGGCACATCAGAGGGATTTTCTCTGCAAACCTGGTTCACGTGATGGACAGCATCATAAGATCTGTGACAGCTGGTCCGTCTCTTGCCTCATCACCTAGTGGCTTGTTGTGCAAGCATAAAAGTTTTCTACAATTCAGATACACTCAACTTCTTTTTAATGAGCTGTTGACTTTGTTGCCAGTTAAGTGACATAGCCTGATTTGTGTTTTTCTCTTGAAAGCAACTGTGTGCATTTTGTTGTTTGAGAAATTTGCTGATCATTCCCATGACCAGAATTCTCTGTTTTCCGGGACATGCTGGTCATCATTGCCTCACTGGGTCTTCCCCCAGTGCTGAGATGATCATTGCTTCTATCAGCCTCACAGCAGCTGGCTGACTTAGGTTTGTGATTACAAACCACAATACACTTGAAAAAGTCAGAGAAAGGTTTCAGATTATTTGGTAACACAGAGAAGAATGGTTGTCATAATCATGCCTCACTAACAAGCCTTCAGTCAGCCCAAAACAAGGCAAAAATTCTCTTGGACCCCTGGGAAACTGTTATTTGTCAATACCACCTGTGGGTGACTTCAAGCTTTTTTTTTTTTTTTTTTCCCCTCTTGGGGGATTTCAACCTCTCACAGATGACTTCCTTTGTAGACCTTCAGAAACTCAAACACACACACACACACACTCACACACACACACACGCACACACAAACACCTGTATCCATCAGCATAAACACAAACAACTCTTCTGTGACACAACACTGACAGTTATCTAGGTTGCACTTTAAATATGCTGAATGTCATTTATCAGTCCAAGTCACTGGGGCACATTCTATGTCTGGCCATGTTCCTGAGTGTCCCATCAGATGAGAGCCTCATTTGATTGCAATGTTAGAACAGCAGCACCTCTGCCATCCTCCCCACTTCCAGGACAAAAGACAGATGGAGAATATGGGTTTTGCAAGGCAAGGTGAGAAAAACATGACCCGAGGTAGTTTCATTCTTCTCCAGATCTCCCCAGATCCTGGCTGTTCCCCAGGACCCCTGCCAGCCAGCTCACAGACCTCTCCATGATTCTTCTTTTCTTTGCAGTATGAGGCATCATCAGAGGCAGAGCAAAAGTGATCAAACAAACAAATCTTTTCAGAGTCAAAAACTTAACCTTTTGCAAATATTTTCTAACCTGGAAGATGGTGGAGCCAGACCCCCAACCCCAGGGTAAGGAGGAAGGTCAGGGAGCTCTAACGGGTTCTCAAGACACCAGCTGTCATCAGCCTGTGTACTCTGTGCTGGGAAGTGCAGACAGTGTTCCCAGCCTTAGGAAGGTTTTCCATGGCTATCAGACAACACTGGATGCACAGCAACTGTAACAGACAACATCCTGGCCAATGCTCTGAGCTGATGCTATTCTAAATTATCCCAAAATGACCAAGAGAACCTGCATTTTGAGGAGGCTGGCCAGAGTCTCTCTGAGTATTATTACCTTTATTTCCTGATAAAAGTGCACTGTGTAAGGAAAAAACTAACAGGATCAATCCAAACAAATGCAGACATCCATACACACAGGTAGGCAGCGTTAGTGTGCTTACATGATTCTGTCATTTCTACTAGTGGGGGAAAATAGGGACATCCTGGACAGATTTGCAGACTAAGTTTATAATTCACATCAATAATAGTTCTGAGCCATACAGTGTCCGTTTAAGGGGACTACCCTGCCCTTTCTCTGTGCTGACTGTGTTGAGGTGTCTGCAGAGCAAATCCCCAGGCAACGCCTAATCTGAAGTTTCTTCATTGCAGTCTGATCCTCGGGTCTGTGGTTTTCTGAACAGCTAAACACAGTCTCCTTACATTGTCTTTAAAATATGCTCAAGGATATTGGGGGAAGCCCAAAAAGTCTGAGTTACAGAAGCATTCAGTAAGAATGGCTCACCCTGTGAATGAGACTAGCATTTGTATTAGCTCTGGAGACTTTAGTAGCATCCTTCTACTTCCTGATTTTAAAAACAACTTGGGGAACTTCCTTTCTTGGGCTATTTTGGAACTTCTGCTTGTAGTTGTGATTGAAACCAAGACCTGTGAAGATATGTGGTGGTGGTAAGCCCCTACTGATGACCACAGCAAACCTCCACACCCAAGTACTCAGCAGCTCATAGAAGCCTTGAACACAGTTGAGTTTTCAGCTTGGGCCATTCTGTTGGAGAAAACTAGTGTACATAAAAACATGAGAATGTAGGAAATTAGCAGGCTAGATCATTCTCCTGAACCACCTAATTCAGGTTTCTATCTCTAATGGCAAATGATACTACTTGTTTCAGAAACAGTTGCAGATCTCATACCTTTATAAGAAGGTTTTTCTTCCAAGTCTCTAGTTTATTAATTTTATATACTATTGAGAAAAGCATACAGGAGTGGGCTGATTTAGTTTCTTATTTAATTAAAGACTGTTTTTCTAGAAAAAGCTGGAATAATAGGACACTGGTAACAATTCAGTTTTACCAGCACATCACTTTCTGTCCCTATGAGCAGAAGAGCAGAGAGTTCAAAAGGAAAATTGCTGGTAGGGAGTCAGAGCATTCTTTTGGGCACCTTCTACCCTCCAAAGAAGAATCACTTTACAAACTTTTGCCTAATCCATGCAAGCTGTCTCACATGTGCTGCCCTTTTACATTATGTCTTGGCAGTTGGACTGTGAGCTGGCTGCCCTTGAAGGGAGAAGAGCCTTTTTGTGCCAGAGCCTCTACTTTTCACACCACTCTGTTCTCTCTGCCATACCCAAAAAGATCCTTACCTTGGCTGTTCTGTGTAAAGCAGCACTCAGTCATGTTAAAGAATGGTGACATTCACTAAGTGAATTAATGTGTTCTTTTATTGCATTAGTCTTTTCATGCAACAAAAGCAAGATGAAAAATGCTTGAATGAGCCTACACTCAAAATTCTTTGTTTAATTACTCTATTTCTCCCCCAAAGGCACCTCTAAGTGATACTTTTTTGTGCTGTCTGCTAACAAAGGTAGATGAAAACATTTCCATTAAAGGCCCAGCCTTTCTTCTTTGAGTGTCAGCTGGGTTGCCATTCACTTTCCCCAGCCATATGAGAAGCAGCCAATAAAAATAAAGACAAGATTTCCAATTTCCAGTAGCCCTATCAGGAAAAAAAAAAAAAACAACCCACCTCCAAACAAACTCCAAAGAACTAGGAAAGATTGCTGCTCTTTCTTATGCTTCTCACAAAAAAAACCCAAACCAAAATAAAAAAAAAACCCCAAAAAACAAAAAAACCAAACCACAGACCTATACCATGGTATCACAAACGGGGCATTGCAAATTGATTTTAGGAATTCTGCCTTTGGGTGCCTTCTAGGGAAATTTCTCATGGGAAGTGCATCTGATACAGTAATACAATAACTGAACAATAACTGAAACTTTTTTAATTACTCTAAACAATGGAAATGAAAAATTACATCTGAACTGGCTTTAAGAATAAATTAATAAGAATGCATTTATGTCTTTCTGTTCTTTTTCAGTCATCTCTTTCTGATAAGTCACTTCTCAGCAGACATGAATAGCATTGATGGGAAGCAGAAGATGCTCTTTGTCCATTAGTATGACAAATACTGCAATTGAGACTGAATCAGTAGGTGCAGCCTTTGCTATTTCCCACCCCTTCAGACTGATAAATTAATTCATCCTGTGACTAATTTAAGAAGTGTGGGCTTTACGAAGAAGTACCAACTTGTTAGAATGTAGGAGGAAAGTAAAAAGTCAGTGAAGTGCAGTGGCCTGACTGTCCTGTGCATGGGCTGGATGTTTTGCCTGTGAGAAGAGAAAGGATGTTCAGGGGTCTTTGCAGTTTAAGACTGTGGCAGCAAGTCTTTCAGAAAAGCTGGTATACTTTCTTCCCCAAGAATTTAGAGCTTAGGCTGACAATTTTAGCCAAGGAAAGCATCTTTCTAAGAACCAACCAAATTCTTTGGGCGCTGGAGAATGATCAAGGTCCCTTTCTCCAATACTGACAGGAAAAGGAAAGTTAGTCTGATTTGTAGTGGTGCTTTTCTAAATATGCAACACAATTAACTGGGTAGGAGGATGCCATTATTTTTACTACATGCGTGACCTACACAGAGTTTAGAAGCATGCATGCAGAACAGTTAGAGGAAAAAACAAAATAGCCCCAAAACCCGACCAAAGAACAAACAGCAGGTGCCAGGAATATAATACTTCATAACCTATTCTGTGCCTGCAAGGGTGCAGAAAACTTTTCCTTCTGTTACTACAAAGGAGCTGTCCTGGCCCACTGGGCAAAAGCTTTGCTAAGAGTCACTAGTCTGATTGATTTACACACTAGATTGCAATGCATCCAGCTGGCACCTGTTTACAGTGGCAGCATTTTCTGAGTAATGGTCTACTACGTCCTAGATTCCTGATGCTTTTTTTTTTTTGAGAGGATAAAAAACTTTAAAACCATTGTTCTACTCAGAGTGCCTGGTGTCCTCCATTTTCATCTTTCCTGTGAAGCTTACAAAAAAACAAGAGCTGGGACCCTGAAATTAGCACTTTCCCCAGCAAATGGGCTAGAGAAACATTTATGATATGTGAAGCAAATGAAATGCATTTAAATGTTGAACTTAATATTTTTGTGCTGTGGACTTCCCTGGAGTTAGGCTAGCAGCCCCACTCACACTAAGACTGTTCAGGGAAATTCCCTTTCTGCCTTCAGTGTCTTCCTGAATGATTATATTTCAAAATGTCTTCAAATTAAAGAGAGATTCTGGCTTTCTCATTTCCATTTTTTTCAAAGGATCTGCTCATCAGATAGCATCTGAACCAGAGACTGTATTACCAGGGTCTAAGTGGAGAAATCCAACCAGAAAAGTAGAGCTAGAGAAGAAGGAAGGCTGCCCATGGCTGAACTCCTGTGGGAAAGAGCAGTGGATATCAATGATTTCCTCAAGGTGAGCACAGAATTTATGCAAGTTGCTCTTCTGAAGTGAAAGCTTGTGCCCTTCATGTAGAAACATCAGATGGCTGATTTGAAACTCATTGATGAATGCTTAAGTGCTAGGTTCACTGAAAAGTTGTCAAGCACTAGAACAGGCTGCCCAGGGAAGTGGTGCAGTCCCCATCCCTGGAGGTAATTAAAAGATGTGTAGATGAGGCACTTGGGAACATGGTTTCATGGTGGGTTTGGCAGTATCAGGTTAAGGGTTGGACTCAATGATCTAGAGGTATTTTCCAACCTCAATAATTCTATGATTCTACAAAGAGTCAATTGACTGCTTTGATAAGGAAGAGTTACTGTGTCAGTATGTTATGAATATATAGAAAGGCTGGGTTCATGGTCCGAGGGTGGGCACGCTTGATTGACTGTGCTGTTGTTGATCTCACCATCAGCATGATTATTATTGACCTTGCTTATTATAGCACAGGGCCTGGCCTCAGCCAAATCAGAGCACCTCAGGTGACACAGGGACCAGGTTTCTGCCCGGCACAACAGGTACCCAAGGTCTGCGCAAGGAGAAGGTTCCCAGCTTTTCAAATTAAGAACCTGCTACTGGTTCCCTGGGAAATGTTTTTATAACCTAAGCATAACAGCCTGGAGAGTTGTGTCCTAGGCAGGCTCTCTGAAGTTAGGATGTGGGCAGATCCCCTGGGGGCAGTGACATGCCCATTGGCAGGTCCAGGTTGATGAGCCAGATGCTGAGGACAAAGCTGCAACCACTTGACTGTGCTGCTACCCCCAGCCACCATATGGATATATGTAAGCCTCCAGCAGGGCTAAAGGGGTACATATGCTGAGGAAAAATAGGTGAGGTTTGTCTCTTCACAAAATGAAGGGAAGATTGAAACTGTTTTTAAAATGATTTCTGCATCATGAAAAGTTTAACTGAACATAAAATTCTTTCACTGAAAAAAATAGCATTTCTTCAGCTGAGCAGCAGCTATTCAAAATGTGAGACAATTTCTTACACTTCTTCCAATTTCAGGACCAAAGTTCCCAGCAGCCTTCCAAAAATAAGATTTTGGGCAGCTGTTCTTAAGAAGTCAAGCTCCTTTCAAGTTTCTTCTTCAAGCCAGCTCCAAAAATACTTGTTTGATTGGCTTGGCATGGGCCAGAAGCGGAGTTGCAGATTCACCCAGCTCACGGGTGGTTGGCTCAGCACGGCTCCAAGCAGAGACTGACTTTCACTTTCAGTTTGGTTTTGAGCTCACTCGTGCAGAAGGTAAACTTTGAGAAATCCCCAAACACAAAGCCCAGCCACAGTAGTACAATTAGTCAAGTCTAGGATTTTCCCATTGTCTGTTTATAACTGACTACAAGGTGTCTTGGGTTTTTTTGTTATTTCCCAAGAAACACTTTAAACGGGGGGTTTCAGGGATTATTTTTAGATATATGAAAAGAAGAAAATATAAGATGTGAGAAAATCTATTTTACTTCATATTTGTAAGACATAATCAGTAGGGTTACTGCTATTAGCAAAGAGGAGATGGTGTCTCATTGCTGGGTTTCTGGGAAGCTGTGATCCAAGGTCACCATGGGTCAAAACTTACAATTGTGGAAAACCTGGCTGACTGACTGGTTGTAGTTAAATATTCCTGCTTGCCCGAGAAAGTGAGGAATTCTCTCTAGATGCATCTTGGGTGGGTTTTATCCCTTTAGATGCTTATTCTTTTGCCATCCTGCAACCAGGCCTTGATTTTTGCAATGAAGCTCTAGAAGTGACACATCAGAGTCATGTTCTGAGCTGGAAGAAGGGCCAAGGCTGATATCTGGCCTAGGTCTTACAGAACTGTGTGAACAACACTTTGAAGAGGTTGGTGAAAACTATGCTTAGGTGAGGACTGCAGGATGAGGAAATATCTATCAGAAGAAACACATTCTTCTTTTTTCCTTAGGAAAACAGGTAACATGAACACATAGGTTCATCCACAAGGCCAGGAAATAGTTCATTAAATCATTAGTCTGGCTGCATGTCCACACTTGAATTTCATCTGGTTAGTCTTGGAGCCTACCCAGCCATCAATGTGTGATTTACTGTGATTCAAACTTTCACAATGGCTTATTGACAGCATGGTTATTTTCACATTTTATTTTTCCCAGTTTGCACAGCTACCTCTTCTCCTAATACCAATTTCACCTACTTCCAAGAGCCCCATCTTGCAGTTGTTTCCCCTACAATAACACACCCACACATAACCCAAGTCATTTTCTGATCTTCTTTCTACTATGTTACTCAGGCTGATATCCTTCAGATTTGTTCTGCAGGGATTTCTCAAACTCTTCCACAGTTTAAAGGGATCTTTCTACAGTTTCATCAAGTTTTCAAATCCTTTTAAAAACTCAGACACCAATGTGTCAGACATCCTTCAGCCCCACTGTTTCAAACACTTTTCTAATTTGAAATTAATCTCCTTACATCTGCTAATTGCTTTGTATATACCCAAAGGTCACATCAAGCTTTGAGTGAGTAAATAAAAGCTTCCTTGCAAGTGGTTGTCTGAGTAATAAATACCTGAAAGATGCTTTAAAACAAGTTACCTGATCCAGTTTCCATCACCCACCTTAATTAAAGCAAGATATGGACCATGGACACCCAGAGGATAAAAGAGCTGTGCTGTTCCTTACGAAAGCTGAGGCCAGGTGCCATGGGCCATGCAGACACTGGTGGACAGGTCTGTCCAGAGATGCTGTGGACCTTTGGCTGCAGGAGAGGTGGGGACAGCTTTCCCATGACTCTGGGGATGCCAGGACCCCCAGAAACTTTACACCTGCAGTCTCAAGGAAACCCAAATTCACACCTTAGCAGAATAATGTTGATAAAACTCCTGTATACACATACAGTGTGTAGAGATTGACTCACAGAGTAGACAAGTCCTTTTGACTAAGAGCATTTTTAAGGGCTTGCACACAATGGGTGCACAGTGAGGACAGGATTAAGGCATCCTCCTGAATGATCTGTGGGATCAGACAGTACAAGAGACTTAGAAATACAATAGTTGACTATATATTCTGTTTATACTGATTACTAGGAAATTATACTGTTTGCTAGGAAATAGATGCAATGAGTTTGGCAAAAATCCCTCCTCCTAGCCAGAGGTGGGCAACTCAGGGAGACTCCATTTTGCCATTGAAGTAAGTGGAATGTTGCTTTTATGCTGTGACAGAATTAAAATTAAATAGCCCACCCACTGATGCATGAGTGTTGCATGGGAAGCACCAAGTCATACTTTATCCTCCCTTGGGAGCTCCTCAAGTCCTTGGCTTTTCACTGGATGCTTGAAATCTAAGCAACTGATATTTTTCTCATGTGCCAAATCCAGCAGCATTTCCTCAGGCCACGCCTTTATGGAATGAATTAATTTCCATGCCCATGTCCCTTCTGTTATTAATCCACCAATATATGTGGAGCAGTGGAACTCCTGTGACTGCACCCCAGCCCTGGTTCCTTCAGTGCCTGGGTTTCAAAAGGTCTAATTGTAGGCTGGGGGCCTGCCACTTAGTTTTCCAGTAGTGGACAGTAGGAAGGGACTGCTGCCTGGGATGAAAGAAGAGAAGAGGATAGGGTTTGAGACTCTAACAGATCTGTGTTGTCACATAAAACCCAAACACCTGGTCCTGTCTACAGTATACCAGAGCCCTCCATTGGCTTGGGTGGCCTACAGGCACCTGTGCTTGCCCTGAAAGGACGAAAGGACATTCACCCCTGCAAGCTGCGGGCCCCTCCATGGCTGCAAATCCTCAAGTGAACTGGGCTGAGACCAACTCAGAATCTTCTGCCTTCCAGTCTGCCCTCTCTCATGCAGGGTTAAGAAGGGCAGATGTATTTTCTATCTCATTGACATCTGGTTCCCATACCAGGTAACACTCAAATCTTCAGGGACCTCAAAGAGAGCAGAATCAGAGTGCGACACAGTGTGAAGCACAGCTCCAAGGCATAAGAAAGTTCTCCTTCAGCAGCCAGCTGCAGTTTCATCTGCCTGTTCCCTGCCTGGCTCCCTCTTCCTCTGCAGGGCAGGTGACATGGTGACGTGTGGAATGAAAAACACAGATGATGCTCCACTAATCTCCTTCTCTCGTGCAACAAGAGCACACCCACATAAACATTGCTTCCTCCCCAGCCCTTGCTTGCTGTGCCAGCTGAGTGCTAGCAGGGAGCTCAGGACTGCCAAGAACTGCAAAGGTTTTGCTGCTTTGGTTGACATTTAACTGTTAACCAATTTTGTGGAGACTGAAGGGAAAGATGCTGTTTGTGGGAGGTGATGTGTAGAAAGGAGAAAGAGTGGGAGTAGCAAGTGTCATCCAGTAAGAGCTGTCTGAGCATGTTTACACATTTTG
This sequence comes from Haemorhous mexicanus, assembly GCF_027477595.1. Taxonomy (NCBI): domain Eukaryota; kingdom Metazoa; phylum Chordata; class Aves; order Passeriformes; family Fringillidae; genus Haemorhous; species Haemorhous mexicanus. The sequence goes on from NC_082343.1 coordinate 55,322,404, forward strand.
ACCTTGGCTGTCTTAAGGACAGAGCCCTTCTGGGTCCCTCAGCCATGTGAGGCTACGGGCACCCATGTGTGGCTAAACCTGGGAGCTGAGTATTCCTGGGCCTGGTTAGCAGGAGGTTGCCTGGCAGTAGAGGCATTGCATAACTGTGGGACTGAACTTAAAAACCCTGCCAAATGTGAGACCACAGGCAGAGAATGGGAGGAAACCCTCTGGTTCCACTCTTGCTGGTGACATCATGGCACAATTTGAAGTTGATCTCCAAACAAACTTGGAGACACCTCACCCTGATGAGATGAGACTTGCCTGCCCTCCCAGCTTCAATAAACACCCAAGACTCTCAAAGGGAACGGGCACTGCTTCAGGCACACCTGAGCAAGGGAAGGATGAGTGTCATGTGGCTCAACTCAGCCCTGGGGCTTCTCACAGCATTGAGATGGCCCTGCTGCCCATTGTCTTTCCTGATCTCAAAGGTGCCCATTGCCACTGTCATAAGTGGGCTGCACTAGGACATGCCAAGTGCCTTTGCATTGGGGTAACAACAGACTCAGCTCTCATCTGCTTTTCATTCACCCATTAATCTCAGTATTCCACCCTGGGAGGATGCTGAGGAGGACAACAAAGTGAATTGTCTCTGGGTTTGCAGGAAATCATGTGGGACTGGAAGTAATGCGGAAAAGGAAAATTCCAAGTTTTCCTAAGCCTGAAACATTTAGTCTGACTTTGCTTTGGTTTTAGCTTGGAATCCCACCTAGGTCATCTCGGGGCACTGGAGTGGATCTATGCAGATTTGCAATGTCCTTTCATTGCTGGAAGTGGAGAAGGGAGCTAAAGAGACCAGGGCTGCACTGCTGGCACAGCTGGGCCCTGCCCACACCCTGGGCTCAGGGCAGAGGGTGGTTCTTCACAGTGTCCTCACCTGATGACTGGGGAGATGCTAAACACTGACCATGGCAATACTGGCACAAGCCTGATTCTGTGGTGACCTGGCATGGTCCACATTTTTGCTATCCAAGGCTGTTACCCTGCCAAGCAAAGGAGACTTATCCAATCTGCTTGCTGGGGCTGTCCAGCTTTTGCCAGTTTCCAGATGGTGTCAAGGTGCTGCTGGCAAGGGCTGGCTGGCCTGGGCCAAGCTGTGCTGTGCTGGCAACCCCTGAGCAATTTCTGAGAAGGACAATCCTGTTTGAGTGATGGGGAAAGGCCTTGACAACAACATGTTTGGTAGCAGAGCAGGTGTCCTAGTAAGCCCCAGGAGACCTCTGGGGCTGCCTCATGTGGCAGAGGATGGGAGGGTCCTGGAGGGAGGCTCTGGAGTGCCCATGGTGCCAGTGGTCTGCATGTCCGGCACACTGCCAGCTGTGCTGGCCAGCCTGCAGCAGCAGCACAGGGGAGATGGCAGGTGTGAGTGTCAGCCTGGGGACGCCCACAGCATGTTTCCTTTCCAGCAGCAGACAGGATGTTAGCTGTCATGGCTGTTAATTAGCCTGCAACGCGATGCTCCCGATTTCCATCAGTGTGTCTCTCGGTTTGAGGCTCTCTTCTCAGACCCAGTTTTAAGAGGGTCACAGCACTGAAGCCCCTATCTCTCTGAGGTCTTCTCTAGGTGCAATTTTTTTAAATTGTGATGAAGAACCCTGTATTCTACCAGCATCCCTTGAGCACCACTGGCCATTTATGGAGTTTGTCCAGAGGTCTGCAGTGCTGATGGACTCAGCTAAGTTCTAGGCAACATTGCACATGCTGCTGCACGTTCCCTGTGGCATGTAGATAGGAATAGCTCTGTGTGTGCAGAAAGGTCATGAAAACCTCAGAGTTTCATTTAGAAATAAAATGAAATTATTAGCTGTTTAGAGATAAGCTGGTTATGACTGAGGCTTGGACACATAATGAAAGTTTTACTGTTTTAAACAAGATGTATTGGTGGAAGTACAGATTCTGCCCTGCATGGGGCGGCTGTCCAGGTCAGCATCTGCCCAGAAGCTGGGTGTGGCTTGTCACTGGCCACCTCATGAGCACTCTGCTCCCACCAGTCTGCAAGTGGAACAGAGCGAGTGGTCCCAAGTGCATCTCCACTGGGAAGTCTCCAGCTTATTTCAAACCCCATTGTGCAGCACTGTAATACAGAAATAGCAGAACTGGTACCAGAGCACCCAGCAGCCTTTGCTGCTGTTCATAACCCCCAGACAGGGAATGGTGTTAAGTGGGAACAGGGCAGTAACACCTGAAGACCCTCAAGTCTTTTTAAAGCTGCGTGGATGCTTTTATGGTCCCCTGCAAGTGGGACACCTCTGGTCACATGGCTGTGTGGGCTCTGCAGGCCATCCTGCTGCCGGCTGATCCCTGGTGGGACACGCTCCCAGTTCACCCCATTGAACTCTTCTGATCAGAGCCCACTGGCACTGCTCCTGGAGTCACGGATGTTTGTGGCAACATCAGCCAGTGTCGGGGCAATGTTGTTTAAAAACATATTTGCTTCCCATGTTTTTGGAGTTTATTGAATACATTTGGGTTGCAGCTTTCATGAAATTGTAATTTATCAAAAGCACAATGAAGAATCACAGGCCAAGTTTCTAAAGCTCACATTTAAGTTAGGTCATAGATAGAATAAAAGTTTAAAGATCTCTACCAACAACAATGACATATTTTCCCAATGAGAAACTTTTTAGTTTGGGTGATATTTTCAGTGTTACTTTTTTTCAACACAAATGTAACTTTTCCAAAGAAAGCAGACATGCTCTATAATAATGTCAGCCAGCCTCCGAGTTTCTCAGCAGTACAATTTCTATGAATTGTTTGAACCAACCCACACAAGAAGCTGGACACGTTATTCTGTGTTTGTAAATTGGTCTGTTTTCACAAAACTCATTCTCAAGGAAATTGCTCTTAATAAATATGAAGTACTTTCACATATTGCTTGTATTATAAAAAGAGGGGGATCCTGCATGGATCAGAGCCCTGTTATGCTAAGGGTTAATAATAAGACAAATCTTACCCTGAAAAAAACCTCATCTTTTGAGTTTGCTCCAGGTCTCTGCAGTCCTTGATTGTCTCATACCTACCTCCAAATTAATCATCTCCATCTCTCTGTTGAGTTCTTAACTTCTCCATTCCTCACAATATTGTTATCCTTATGAGGAAAGATGGCATTATTAACCCTGTGTTATAGATGGGGACTTCTGGTGCAGAGGTTAAATGTCATGCTGAAGGTTGTCTGAACCAGAGGAGGGGGTGGATGCCCACTCTTCCCCTAAAAGCAGCACCCTGATTGCTATGCTTCCATTCAGCTGGTCCTGTGATAGTATTACATTTTTTGTTCATTAATTTCCCATTGGTCAGTCTATGAAAGGAAACTCACAGTATGTTATCAGCTGGTTACAAAAGGGAGCTAAAACATTTAGCTACTATAAGTGCACAAAGGGTGAAAAATAAAGTTAGTAAAAGTGAATGAAGAGGAAAAGTGAAGGGCAGGAGCAGTATAGCTGCCAAGGAGTCGTGGGAGGGTATGGAAAGGAAATCGAAGCTTCAAGCTGACCCATAAAACTCCGTGGTGTTACCAGCAACCTCACTGATTTCAACTTCAGAGATTGTGTTTTGCAGTAACCTTCACTTGTCGCATTGACACCTGCCCACTTCAGTTCTGTGGCCGGCCAGAAACTTTCCTACCTCCCTTAACCACAGCCTTCCACACTGGGGTCTCTGCTGTCAGCCCCCAGGCTCTGCATGACTCACCCCCTCTGCATCTCTGCAAACACTTGCCTGAGCTTTCTCAGCTTGTCATGGCAAAAATAAAAAGGCAAATAAATGGGGTTGCATGATGACAGATATCAGATCTTCAGTTTTGGGACGGAATCCAGAATCTCTGTAGGAGAGTTCAGAACATGCTGTGCCTTCCTGCTTTAGACCTGGCTGCCTGGGCAGGAAAAGGAGCAAGGGTAACACAGAAAAGACTACACAGAGCCCAAGCTCCCCCACTCCTTTCAGTGTGAAGAACCCCCCCCAAAATGATGTTTCTCTCCACAAGGAAATGCAGTGCTAGCTTCATTATCAGGTTGGAAATCAAGAGAGTCATTAGTTAAATGACTTTCCCAAATGTCACACTAAGGGCTGCAGATAGGACTTGCACTCTCCTGAAAGACAGTTGAGTGTTGTCTTCAGTACACTGCTCCTCTCAGCTCCTGCAACTGCATCTGCAGTCATGGCAAGGTTTAGTCTTGGTCCACTGACATCTCCAACATGACATCGGTGGAAATCTCAGTGAAAAATCTGTGGGGTAGGACTCCTGTCCCCATGAATATTTGAATAGGATGCACATTAATTAATGTCTTCCCTGTCAGGAGTGGGCAATGAAGTTAGCAGCAAATGAGCAATATGCAAACTCAGCCTCAGAGGTACACAAGATGTCTGACACAAATTAAACATCAATTCTCAGAAAATATCCACTAGACATCCCAAAGAATAAGTTTCTTTAGGGTCTCTGTTATGGAGGCTGTTTCCTTTAAAGCAAAAGGTTTGCCTTACTGCCTGAAGTTAGTCATTGGTAGTTTTCCAGCATAAATCCTAAGGATTTATGAAAGGCCTGTTGTTTAATAACCAGAAAGTAAGGACAGGATTATGCTTATGTTACCTTTTCGTAATGCTATTGATAATTTCTCAATAGGTTCAGAAACCAGACACTTCCGTGACTTTTATCTCATGAGCCAACTCTTCATGCAATGCCTGGGTCTGCACTGGTTGATTAGAATATAACCTGCATGCTATTGCAATAAGGAATTGGTTTTAGGGCTGGATGGTACCAGCTTCCAAACCATTGAACCTCCAGGATTAATAAATTTATCAATTTTCTGGAAATTACTAATGGTTCAGTCCTAACAATCACCTGCATTAGCCCAGTCTAGTTGTGAAATTCTGAAAGGGAAAGAAAAAAAATCACATTTAGACCTAGAATAGTCAGGACTGGACGGTTCACAGTTTGGCAACCAATTCACAAAGGCTATTGCTGCCATGTGAAATTCATCCTCACTCTATAGTGGCTGTGCAGGACAGTGTTCCAGTAAGTGCTCCATGGCATATGCATAGCTTACTGCCTGCACAGAAAAAAAATCAAGGGATATTTAATCTGTGACTGCTCTCCATCCTGAAAGGTGACAGCTTCATGAAGGTGGGTTACTTCTAACAATTCCACCTTCCTGCTGTGAAGTGTAATAGAGGCTTTTCTCTTTATGCTTCTATAGGTGCCGGGGCTTTAGACCATGTCTGCAGACAGCAAGTCTGGAGTGTTGTCCAAGATAGCAGCATTTTTTGAGACACAATTGACATTTTTTGTTTCAAGGCTGATTAGATTGTGCTGATCAAAGACACTCAAAAAATAACTTTCCACAGGGCTTTGTGGGCCTTTTCCATTGCTTCACGTCACAGTGAAGCCACCAGTGGCTTGGTCACGAGGCTGTGAGGTCTCAGGGAGGGACTGTGTGTGCAGCACAAAGGAAGCTGGGTCTGACCTGACTTTCACAACTTTCTTCTGCTCCTCAGAGGTTTTGTGTATTCATTGACTCTGTATTCAGTAGAAATGATACTTCATTTTGTAAGATGAGCTGATTCAAGGCCTTGACAGCCATTAGTGCTCTGAGGCAGGTGCTGATGAATAAACTGGGGCTCTGTCCAGGCTACTGGGATTAGCACAGCTAGAGGAATAGGCTAAGCAGGCAGCCACCCACAGGAGGAAAGAGTGTGAAAACCATCACAGCTCTCCTGCCCACACTGCCTGGAGAGCAAGGCTCAGGACAGAGGGAGGTGGCAGCTACTGCTGAACCACCACCGCTTGGAGGAGCAAAATTAGGGGCTGGCACGAGCTGCAAATTAGGTGATGGCACCAGCAACAATGTGGATTAGACCACTGAGAATGTTCAGCAGGAGCTCTTGGGAAATGCTGCCTCCTGCAGAAATGAGAGGGAGGGCCCATACTAAGCATGAACTGGGGATGAGGCACTGGGACAACTTTCCTGCCCAGCACACTCTGTTTTCATAGACAGATGTCCAAAAACCAAAGCCAGAGGCTAAAGGATGGAGGAACTCAGGGCTGGACAAGAGGCACAACTACCCCTTCAGCTGATCACCCCAGTCACCAGCTAGCACAGGGATGCTGCTGTCTCCTTCCTACAGCGACATTAACAGCCCCTTTTTCCTGCAGGTGTCTGGAGTTTGTAGTTATTGTGGGGTGGAGGGTAGGGTGGGGTGTGTGATAGTATTTTTTACTCGTAACACCTACCAAATTATGGCATCAATGAAAACAGAGCAGTGAGTCCTAGGTACTCGTTCAGTATTTGAGTTCCTCCTGTCCTCCTGGGCTGTAGGATGATTCTGGGCTCTGAGATGGAGCCATATGGCAAGCCAGGAGGTGTCACACAGAGCCACTTCACAGACTTCAATCAGGAATGTTTCCAGCAAAAGAAAAATGTGTTAAACTCAGCCATTCTCACAGTCTGACAGGTCCTGATGTTCATGTCAAGAAATGAATGCAAAAAAATGTGCTCTCTCTGAAGAGTGACATAACTGACAAATAATTAATAAGAGCTCACACAGCACACCTTGTCCCTTCCCCATGCAAGGAATGCTCAAGGCCTTGAATTTTTGAAAAATGAAAACCCAAGATATTGGCACCCTTTCTGCCTTTCCCCTGGAAGATTTTTTTGAAACACATAATGAGCCCACTTGCAACACCACCATGCCCAGTTAGCAGAGTTGTTTGACTGACTGCACTGGGTTTATTCGAGGGGAAACTAGGGCATTGAAGTGAAATAGCTGCAGTTCAAGTAACAGTGTTCTGCTCATTGGAAATAGTTTAATCAAGGAAGAAGGCACTGCCACTACCATCACTCATTGATTTGTGCAGGTAAGTCGTGACCTGTAGTGGAATGAGGCAATAAATGCTATCACAACCAACTCTTCTGCCTGTTTTGAAGGCTTTGCTATCCAAAAGAAAGAAAAACAAGAGGAAAACAAAGAATCAGGGTGCACCAATGAGAAACTGCCGATGGGGACTTCTCAACAGCACTAGCAGAAACTAGTGATAGCAATATGAACAAGGAGCCAGCATTGGCAACCCTTGGCATGGGGTGGGAGAGATGGAGGGAAGAGGCTTATCTCCTGCTGGGCTTGCACAGGCCTGGTGGGAGGTCAAGAAGAGCAGCTAGATGCAATGCTAGCAAGTGCAGTTCCCACCACCTCTCCCATCCATCCCATCTACTCCAGCAGCCCCCACTGCTGGAGCCACAACTCTGCCAGCTCAGCCACCACAGGTACGCTCCCACACCTGCCACTCGCCAGGGGTCCTCTAGTGGAGGACACTGACAGCAGAGCCCCATGACACATGCGTGGGCAAGCCAAGGTGTATCACCTTGCTCCTGGGCTTCAAACACCTGTGCAGCCACTTGATGTACATACCTGGCTGAAGGTAGCCATGGCTTGCTCAAACCTTTGCTGAATAAGAGCGATGGGGCTGAACACCGGCGGGAAGGAACAGTCTTGAGGGGCTGAAAACAAGAATGAGTTTGTTATCAATGTCCATCCTACAGCACAGCTCCCACAAAGGTGAGGGATTTGAGCATTTATAGGAGTCATTGCTACAAAGTGTGTATGGTAAGAGAATTTGTGTTTGTGCTCTTAACTCCTGGATGTTGCCAAATTTCCCCTTGAGTGTGAAGGGTCCAAGCCCCATGGTGGTTGGCACAACAGCTGCTGTCACACAGGGCCAGCTCAGCTCGGGGGCACTGGCCAAGTCTGGTGCACAGCCACAGCACTGGGGACAAAGCCCTGGGCCACCAGGGGAGGCACCCCAGCAGGTGTCTGCCCCACTTGGGGCAACCTCGGCACCAGTGTCTGCACAGGGGCTGCTTAACCCGAGCTCCTTTTACAGGGAGTGGGGAGACATGGACACTTGCAGGGCACCGTACTTCCCTCCCCACTTCTGCAGCAGGCTTGGGAGAACAGGAGCCATGTCCTTTCCCAGAAGTGCCCACTTCTCTGTCCTGACTGTAAAAGGCCCTTGGACCAAAAGGGGTGGATAGAGACCTCCACACTCTGTAATGCAGGGTGAGAGGAGGCTGCACTTGGTGAGCCCAGCATGCAGAGGCAACCAAGCTGGTTTCAATTAGAGGTGGGTAAGCTGCCTCCTCCAAATCCACAGGGAAGCTCCTGGCCTCTTGAAAATCTAAAATCCCTGCAGTCTGTGCTTCAGGACAGCAGGTTCTGTGTGGCTGCCTGCCATCTGAACACAAGTATGAGTGCTAAGGAAAGAGGCTATTTTAGGAACAAGTGACAAAACAGAGGAACATCAGAGGCAAGAAATGGCTCCTTGCTGCCAAGTGTTGACATGAGGCCAATAAAGAGCAGGTTACTGCCCTTTTGGGACGATGCCTGTCTTATTAAAGTTGTAGTTACAGAATTTTTTTGAGATACTTGGAAAGCAGGGTGATATATTTACAGAGAACTTTCTGAACATTTGGCCTTATTAACTGAGTGGAAAAGGAATGATTAAAAACACCATCTGCTCTTTTTATTGAACTTTGTTTCAAATTCATGAGAATTTCACCAGGTTTAACCTCTAACTCTCAATTTTTACTCCTGAAAGTATGTTAGCAGCATACCACCCCATGCAGTATACAAGTGGCAAACAAGCCTTGCTGGTGGTGTCTGCAGATCTCCTCTACAACAATCTCACCAAGTTAGTGCAAACCAGCCCAGCACAAAGGGCAGGCGCCTGCACCACATGGAGCAGAGCTGGAGGCATCACGTGCTCTCTGAAGGTGTCTGAGACCCTGAGAAGGGTGACAGGGAGCCCAGCTAACTGAGGCCACCCCATGGTGCCATGGCCTGTGTAAGCCAAGCAATTGCAGTTTCCCAGAGGAGATGGGTGATGTTCCCTGTTATTATCAGCATTAAAAAGAAAAGCAGCAGCAGGAGAAGTCACCTTGCTGTGGCTGCAGGGAAAAGTGCCAGCATGCATGGCCATGAAGCTGCAGCAGCACTGCACTGGGATACTAGAAAACAACTTCCTCCTGGCATCAGTGAAAGACAGGAGAGATTTGTATATTTTCTCCTGGTTTATACCAGTTTGACACTGGTATATTTATCCCAGTGTATGTGAGACCTTGTGTGATAGGAGTAGGTGACACTGCTTCACACCTGCAGAGGAGCTGGTTTCTGAAGGCAATGCTTGTTCCCATGCCTGTACTATCATGGCCCTTGTTGGTGCCTGCCTTTGACAAATACCTAAATATATGCAATCTGAAGTCAAAGAAATAAACTTTGAAATTGCTAATTACGTCTGTTATCAGAGCAGCAAGTCTTTTCTAGGTATTGACTCATTATTACCAGAAGTTCTTCTGCAGGTGCTGCTCAACAAAAGGTCAGTACATGACAAAGCCTGTGTTGCTCTCACAGCAGTCACTGCTGAGCTCATGGAGTTAAATGTGTTTTGGAGAAAGGTTACCCTTCTAAGATCATCCTAAGATGTTGTAGCCTGTTGTCTTCATGTTTGAGCCCACTGGGACTCTGGCTGGGGGAAGTCCTCTAGCTCCAGTTGAAATACCATGTTCATGGAAGGCATGGTCATCATTGGTTTTGCAGTATCAGGATAAAACACCAGCCTAGTGATAAAGCAATGGAAATAGCTGCACCTTCCAGGGGAGGCAAGGATGAATCCTGACTCAGGCAGAGGCCCATTTTCTCCCCAGCTTATTCCCTTGTATCCTGAGCTCTGACCACACCAGCTTATAACACCATCAATGCTGTCTGTCATCCCGCCTCCATTTAAATCCACAAGGACTGCTCAGTGCAGACTCCAAACAAGATGCCCTTGAGAGGGTAGACACCAGTTTCTTAATCTGGTGCAACATCCGAGAGGTCGGCCAGGACTCTTTTCTGAGCCCACCTAGGACCAGCCAAAAGGTCCTGTCTGTGTAGAGCAGATAGGGAAGGCTCAGGGAAAAGCAACCCTGCCAGCACCCACACAGAGTGGGCATGGGGGTTACAGCTGGTGGCAGCAGGATGCTCAGGGTGCAGGATTGATGTGTCACAGGACAGCAAGGAACATGCTCTGTACTGTGGGGAAAAATTGTTTTGTTCCTCTCCCCAAATCAGTGTAAGGCAAATTATTTCTGTTACTGCTATTCTTATGTTAACTCTATTCTAGAGTTACCACAAGTTCATCTACCAAATGCATATAGACAAGATTAAATAAGCTGTGTATTTCAAGTGATGTATGTATACACATGCACACTTTGACACAAGTGAAAATATCACACCTAATGTTTCTCCTCTCATTCCAAATACAAGGGACTTATTATTTGATTTATTGAACAAGGTAATGTCATGTCATGAAGAACAACTTTATTCCCCAGTTTTGCTGCTACTTTGGTGGGAAAATACTACATTTTTTACTTAACACTGCAGCAGGTGCAGAGGACAAACTAACTTTGCCCTGTGTTCCAAGACCTGGGAGAATTTGAATACAGTTATGTCAGTATTCATTATCAATTACATCCTACTTTCTCTCTTCAGGGGTTTTCTTCCACTTAACAGAAATTTTTTTTGCTTAGCAGAGGATATCACAGTTTCTGCCACAAGTTTAGATCCAGCCCTTCTTACTCCTGGCTGTGACCTGTTCTCATTCTGAGGCACTCAGTAAATAATGCAAGGATGTCATCTGCAGGTGGCAGAATTTCAGGAGCACTCACTGAGAGCCATTTGCTCCAGAAAATTACCTACATACACCATGCAAGGGCTTCATCCCAGGCAAGGGCTTCATTCCAGGCACCCACACAAGGAGATCTGCCTGAAGACTCAACCATAACCAGAAAAACAGCAGGGAAAGTCTGAAAAGTATCCCAGTGCTCTGCACATTGTAGTGGGATATAGATTACTGAGGGTGCTCAACAACCCTTGCACCAAATTATTTCCTTTTTGCAACTGACACAGAAATCAAATCTCCTTTATTATCTCAAAGCACTCCACCAAAAACCCTGAAAATCCAGAGTTCAGTCATCCTTCCTTAGATACGCTAACCACATCCTACTGGTTTATAGGCACAAATGCATTGCTTGTCTTCACTCATTCAGAAAGCCTTTCAAAATGTGTATATGACACATGGGACACAATTTTGCCATCTGAAAAGATTTTTGGGTGGCCAGCTTCTTCAGCAAGTAACAGCCAGTGCTAGCTGAAAACCAATGCCATTTCTAAAACCTTGGATTACTGTTTCTTCATGACTTTCAGAAATGCCCTGACATCTACTAACATGCTTCTACAGTCCTTAAGAAAAAACAAAAAGGCTCTTTACCCTCTTCTACCACAATAGGTGAGAGTCCTTGTGAAAATAGCAAACTCATGTCCTTCTTCTCCTGAAAGAATCCATCAATAGCAGGAAGATTGAACATGAACACCAGTTCACTTGAAGTGATCACTTAAACCAAAGCCCACAAGACACCAAAAGCATAAGAAAGGACAGCCCTGATGATTTCCAGGAGGTGTGGTGGCAGGTAAACCTGCCTTTCCTCGACCAAGTTTTTCCAGGGAAAACAATGAAATTCCCAGGGACTCTCCCCAGTCATGTCATGTACATGCACATGCAGAGGAGGCTGGGGCAGGGGCAGTTGTGACCACCCCAGCAGATCAGGGAGGAAAAGGGGCTCCTGAGGGCAATAAGTACTTTAAATGAGTTTTTTCCTGGACCTCTTCCCAATTTTGTCTCTCACCTGAGGTCACTAGCAAGGAGGTGACAAGATATTTGGGGATGCCATCCAAACACTCTTCAAGACGTTGGTTTTGCTTCACTGCCAAACCAAACCACCTGCAGATGCTCCTGGTTTCATGGCTCAGGATATGTTTGTGTGAGCCCGTGCTGCTCATCTTTAGGCAGGGCTCTGCTCCCACTGGGAACATCCCTGGATGCTGCTGCCTTGAAGAGGGCAGGGGTTGAGCATGGCAGTGCTATTTGTCATGGGCCAAAGAGGGTTTGGGGCTGGCTTTAATAGTTTATGTGTGATATTATAAGTTATACAGATTTTAGATAACTATGCTGCAGTGCCAGGCAGCACTCTCACGTGCTTCCTAATCTATTAATGCAGACAAACCCTGAATGGTGCATGCACTGGCCATTTCTGCAGCCAGTCCCACTAGCTGATATTTCAGATGAGCAGCCCTCTGTGAGTATTTCCCAGTGGCAACAGAGGGGTGTCATTGTCTGGCTCCTTTGTCCTTCATGGACCAGGGCACCTCTGTAACCCCTGGGATCTGTTGGGTGCTCTGCCACCTCACTGCCCACAGCAGTACCCATGAGAGCTGCCCCGTGGATGTGCCCTTAGGAATTTGTTTGGCTCAGTCAAGCTGGCTGGGAAGGAACTTACAAATACATGCAGGAGGAGGATTTCTGGTCTTTGTTGTATCAAAGTGAGCAGAGTGGTCCCTCTGAAATAAGCAGCAGCACCCAATTTAAACTAACCATCCCATGTGTGGATCCAGTCTTACGTAGAATAAACCAGACTGGAATTTGCCTCGATTTGGTGTACAGTAAAACTCTTTTCCAAAGCTACTTTGTGCCACTATCATCACTCGAATCAGCACAGTTACTCTGGGCTTCTAACAACACAGCAATAAACAGATTTTTGTCTAAATAGGTTTAAAAGCTGACAGCCTGGTTATGGGGACTGATGAGATTTCCTTTATTGACTGTGCAATCAGTGTGATTTAGAGTCTCCGCAGGGGCCTTGCTGAAGGCTCTCCAAGACCCAGCTGTGACAAATCCCCCCCACAAGTTCTGCTGGGCACTGCTGCTGGAGACAGCGGCTGTGGTTCTGGGACCTTGTTCCTGCCCCTCATCTTCCCACCCTCCTGATCCTACCTTCCTGGTGTCCTGACCTCCCACGGGGCCAGTTATTTGTCTGGCATCACACCCCTGCCTTCCAAGGTAATAAATTACTGCGGGAAGCAGCTTTGCACTGGACCTCATTAACCGCAAACCCTGCCGTCCCTTTTCCTGCCACACCATGCAATCCATGACTATCGGCAGCAGATAACACATTTCTCAAGCTCCCAGGAGGACCCACAGGTCTGTGGCAGATGGTGCACCAGGCTGATGGATGCACAGGGGTGGGGAAGCGGGTCACCCTCCTTGCCCCTTGGGATCGTGTCCCAGCAAAGCCTGGCCCTCCTTGTGATGCTCCATTCCTGTGCCATTGCAAGGGATTTGTGGATATTGTTAATATCAAAAAGACTGGGAGGTAAGGTGAAGAGCCTTTTTTTGGTACTGTCTTATTCCATTTTCAGAGCCCGCTGTTATTCTGAAACAGCATCAGGCTGAAGCAAAATAGATCCACAAAACCCAAAGTGAAGTGTCAAAGTGCAGCAAAATGGATCTGTGCCCATGCTATAGGTGCAATTACTGGGGCTGTGTTATGTCCAAAGAAAATAGCATTTTTTTTTCAATGTATATTGAAAGGTTACTTTTTAATAAAGTTAAGTAAAAATTGATCTTGGCGCCACCAGCATCCCAACATTCTCTCCTAAACAATCACCTATTCTTTTATTTTCATTTCTTGTCTACTGTCTCACCAGAAACAGAAGAATAAAGAATGGTTAAAAAGAAAGAAATGGGAAGAAGAGAGAGGAAAATACGCATATCTGAAACTTTCTTTTTTTTACAATGTTTCTACAGATAACTTTGAAGAAAATGTAACTATTATTTGTTTCTCTTTTTTCCTCTTAACTCATTTTTGTTTTGGTTTATTTTTTTATGTAAACTCTTTCTTATTGGACAAAAAGCCTATTTCTGCTAGCGGCCCTTATTCTGAAGAGCAGGAGGAACAATGGAAAAGCAGATCAGTTGTCATGTAAAATGACAAACTTTTATATTTGGAAGCACTGAAGCTACCACTTAAGATCCACACATCTCTGTATATGGGAAACCATGCAGAGAGCCCCTCATTTTTTTGCAGAAAAGTCTATATGCCAGAGCTGACAATGTCATGAAGAAATGGCACTTTTCAATGCAGAGATTCAGACCTCGGCAATATTCTTTTTGTTTTCCAGGCAGCACCTCGCTCCTGTCTGAGGTCAGACTAAATGATGCAACGTTCCCTTCTGGCCTCGCAATCGATGGGCTGGTGGCCGGGGCTTCTCTCCCTGCTGACAGCAGCGTTCGCTGCAGCTGAGACCCCCCCGGGGACCAGGCTTTGGTCCTGGACTTAGACCACACTATGGGACAGCGTTCACAGCATGAACTAAAGTGAAACATGTTTCTTACAATGATGTTAAATCTTTACAGAAGAAGAAGAAAAACAACAACAACAACAGCAAAAAAAAAAAAATCCTAAACTCTTCTCCTCACATAGATATAGCCAAGAAACCAGCCAGCTTTATTTTAACCGACGTCCTGAGTGAATGTTTATTTTGTTTGTTCCGTTCTTCAAGATTCTACTGCCCTAGCACGGTGCCAGAGCAGTTTGACAGTGCAGTGATATCGTCAAGTACTCTCTTTAAATTCCATTTCTGGCAAGAAGGGGGGAATTGCACATCGACCTGGCCTCCGCTCATCTGACCCTGACTCCACCCGGCTCCCGTGACCCCTTTCTCGGGATGAGGAGAGCTCTGCGCTGCGGGGCAGGGACCACGAACCCCTCCGAGCCCAGCAGTCCGGCACCGGCCCATGCCCTGCGAGCCCATCTCCAGTGCGCGGGAAGTCTTGGGGTTTGCTTGTCACCAGATTCAGGACCAGGCTCAGATCCCCGGCAGATCCTAAGCTATCTCTATGCCCAGGTCACCCGCGGCAGACGCAGCCGCATCCCCTCTCACACCCGGGAAGGAGCGCGGCTGCCCCGGCCCTGCCCGCTCCGCGCCCGCCGCGCCCCGCCCCGCACTCACCGCCTCGGGTGCGGGGACCCCGCTGCCGCCGCCTGCCCGCGGCCCCGGCATCGCGCCGGGAGGCGGCCGGAGCAGCGCCGGCTCCGGGGCCGGGTCCGCCTCGGGCGCGAAGCCGGAGCGAGTGAGCGGAGACCCCGGCGCCGGCCGCCCCCGGCCCTCCCCGCCGAGGGAGGAGCCGCTCCCTCCCGCAGCAAACCCCGGGGGTCCGCCGGGATGCCGAGCGGGCCGCGGGCAGGGCTTGCCGGAAAAGGGGAGGCAAAAATCAATGGGCGCAGGGAGAAATGAAGTGAAAAGTGACTTACAAAGAGAAAACCCTTCACGGGTTTTTCACAGCCAACCTTTCACAGCCAAGCCCTCCCTGCCTGGATTATACCTGAGGCAGCGTGGCAGGTATGAATGTAACACCGCAGGGTGTCAGACGTAGTGAGCACCAGGGCTGGGCAACTTGCGGGCGAAATTTGCGTCCATCAGGAATGAAGGAATGAGGGATGGGACCAAGTGGCATAAGGTACAGGGGTCTGTGTCACCACTGGCTTGGATGTAAAGACTGTAATGCTCTCATCATCCGTACAAGTGCCCACTTAGGTCTTAGGACATTCTCATTGTCCTGGTCACAGGTCTGGGGAATCACCCTTTTAATTCTGTTAAGAATGGCACGAAGCTCTTAAGAAACTGAGATTGGCTTTCTACTACCCAGTGTTCTCCATATTCTTATTGAAATCTAAGTGACCCAAGTGCTAGGAAGCTTTATCACTTCAAAGTGGATTATTTCTTCTGCAGATTTGCCTGTACTTAACCATCATATTTTACAAGTGACCTGTTCTCACTGAGTTGTGCTGCTTGGCAGCTAAATTTGCAGGATTTGTTTCAAGTAATGATGAATTGTCTCCAGATGGGACACTTGCTCCTGCAGTCTGGATTATGGTATTTTCACTAGGAAAAAAATCATAGGAACTGCCCTTTCCCATGAGTAGGACAAATGTCCTGTCAAATCTGGGCTGGTTAATAAGAGCTCCAGTTTGCCCTTGAGGAGGGGGAGGGATGAATTATCATGTCCCTGACTGCCCACAAGGCACTCCTTAGGAAAGAAAAAACCCCAAACAAAACAGCAAAATACAGCACCTTTCAAAACCACTCAGACCCCTTGAAAGGACAGGTAGATACAGATCCCTGTACTAAGTTGCTTCGAATGATAGCAGCTCTGCCTCTGCTTGTGTACAGCCAGCTGCTGCCAATCAGCCACCAAGTTCTGCCAGTATTTTCCTCCCTTTCCTGGCTCTGTGTGATTCAGGGATTTCTGGAGGGTTTGTTTGGGTTTTTTTCCTCTTGTATTTTTTCAGCTTTATTACTGAGAACATCACTCGTACCAAATATTAACAAAACCTCATTTCAAGCTGCTGGGTCCGCTCTGTGACATCCTCTGGCAGCCTGCAAAAAATCAACAGGGAAGTTACATGAGATTTGGCATCATCACTGCAACTATTGTGAAGGCTCAGTTAAGCCCTCCAGGACATGAATGCAGGCCAGATTTTCAGGAAGTTGCAATATGTTCCCGGACAGCATGATCAGGAGTGATTGATTTCTGCATTTACAAATGTGCTTATTATTTTACATTAGCTCAAGCTGGACAGATAAGAGACCTCTAAAGAAGTGAGAAAGACCATTGCTTTGCTGTTTAGATCAGAAATGTTTTCTGTATTGCTGCAAAGGGAAGAAAATTTTTCTAAGCTCACACAAAATCTTGGGCAGGACCTTTTGGCATGTAAAATACTGGCTAATTTAAACGTGACAACTGAAGACTACAGTGGTAGAAATCAGAAATGCAAACATGGCCATCTTATTTCTTACAATTAATATTTCTTTTGATGCTTATGCTAAAAAAAGAAACAATTTTGATCTGCACAAAGCCTCATATGTTTTAGCAGAGTAAGATTAACTGGGATGCCTAATTAAAACAGGCACTCACCAATTAAGATAACAAAAAACTGCTATTTGTAATTCAAAAGAGACCAAGAAGTTAAAGAGACACTTATCCAAGAGCTTAGCAGGTTTTCATTTGCGGATACTTAAGGGAAAAAAAAGGTGAAGATGCACTCTGGAACGCAGCCCAGTAAAATCAGCGAGGAGTCTGCGAGCTCCTGTGAAGCTTCATTACTAAAGGGCCTGCTGCTCGCCAGCCCCTTTGCTTTTGCACTCCATCTGCCGCGTCTTGTATGTACTGAGACCCAGGCTCTGCTGCCATCGCTTGAGCTGACAGTTCCTCTCAGGTGTCCCCAACAGCACTGCTCCGATCACCCGAACAGTGCAGGACCTGTGCCAGCTCCCGGGTTTTACTTGGGATTGGGATGGCGTTTCACTGACATTCGCTCAACACGGCTTTTTCTCCCTCCTGGAAGCTTTATGCAATACAGCAGCAATATTATTGTTGTTGGTGGTGTTATTGTTATTGTTGTTGGTGGTGGTTTTATTAACAACAATAACAATAGCAATAATAATTATTTCAAAGAATTGATGCAAATTCTCCAACCTGAAGTTTCTTTCGCACTTATTTGCACCATCTGAAGGTGAGTCTCCTCTGCCTACTGCTACTAAGGAAATCAGCTCAGAGGAGAACATATGTACGTTCAGGTACATGAGCATATGTGCCAGCCTGTGAGTCTGTATGTGCACAGGAGTGTGGTGAGTTAACCTTTGCTGGCTGCCAGATGCCCACCCAGATGCTTTCTCATTTTGCCTCCTGAGCAGGGCAGGAGGACAAAAGCAGATTTAAAAGAAAACCTTATGAGTCTTCCTGATCAGTTCTTGGCTCTGGAGCTGGTGAATCATGGAAGGCAGCCGGGGAGCCTTGGGTGATGTGTATTGCCAAGGGTGTGCCATCGTGCAGCCATGGCCGCCTGCTGTTCTTTGACGTGCAGCAATCCCACGACACAGGGATCCTCCAGGAGGCTGGGCAAGCAGATATTTCAACCTCTCTGAATCGATAGCAACTGCATCAAAAGCCCATCACTGCCTTTTTGGGTCCTTGAAGTACCCTCTTCTGAGACAGTCTATGCCAAGGATACACAGGGCTTCTGAGCAGGTCACAACAGTGTACTTTTGCCATTTGTCTCCTGTAAAGCTCACCTCAGCCCCCAGTACAGCTTTTGGGTTCTCCCTGTCAATCGAGAGATGCAGATGGGTTCTTCTCTGACGTACCATAATGGCGTTAGGGTACGCTGTGCACCAGAGTCTAGCAACACTTTAGACTTCTGTAGATCTAGTATGCCAAGCCATCAAATCCACACAGCCCAGTAAAGCTGGTTGCCTTTGCCAAAATCAAGAGAGGGACTCTTAATCTTCTTCTATACCAAGGAGACTGCTGGCTGCCTTCTACCATCTCAACAGCAGCTGAACTGACAGCAGTCGTGCATGGCCCTCCTTATCATCTCTCTTCCCAGCCAATCTGTGTACATGGGCTCCTAACTCAGAGGAGGGTCACCATCCCACTTCCTCGTGAGGTCGTTCAGGAGGAACCAGAGTGGCACACAGCGTGTGTCTGGGTGCCCCTGATGGCCAAGGCCCTGACCTGTGGGGGCAGGGAGAAAGACAGGTTTTCTGCAAAAGTCAGAGTTAGTGGGATGCTCTCTCCACAGCTCATATATTCAGACTTGGTCAGTCCATTGTCTCCAGGCAGATGGAATATAATGCTAGTGAATTTCAGACAACCCTTCTGCACCTGCTCATGTACAGTGGCCATCTGCATCTTTGGAGACGTGGTTGTCATCCACGTCACCATAGGGACTTTCCAGCACTGCTAGTAGTCTCACATATTGGATGCCCTCTTCAGGGCTAGTGGCAGCAATCTGCTCGCCAGACTGGTGGCTGTAATGTTTCAACATATTTTGAAGTCTGCCCAAGTTTCGGGGCTGGTCATTTCTCTCACTTCCTCCTCTTTTTCTCTTGCTGAAGGACCAGCTGCCTGATCAGATCCTTCCTCCTCCTGCTCCTGTACTAATTGCTGGTGTGGACCCATTGACCTCTGCATGTAGAGATTCTTTTTGACTGCTAAGTTTTGCCACATGTGGTTTAGATCCCTGTCTCGACCACGTTCCCCTGATGGTGCTGAAGGGAGGCTCAAGAAGCACAAGGAAAGCCCCAGTGCAGTGCCAAGAGCTGCTGGATTTCACTGGAGCAGGCAAGGTACCCTTCCATCAAGTGCCAGTTCAACATGCCTGTAGAGGTGCAAGATCGCAGGCTATGCGAGGTGATAACCCTGCCAGGCAGCCACCAAGTCCTCCCACACACCATGCAGGCACCCAGGGATCAGAGCCTTGTCACCTCACTGGCAAACTGGTTCCCCATAACACCAGACCAAAAGTAGTTTCTATACAAATGACAAGAAGATGACATTAGTCAAGCAGCTTAGATAAGGATGTGGTGAGGAACTCTGGAGAGGAAGGCAGGCACATCAGTCCGGGAGGGGAAGAGAGAGGTGCAATCCCTCAGCTCTCCACAGGACAGCCCTCCTGGCACAGGAGCAGTGCCCGTGCCAGGGCCAGTGCAGGGCTGCTGCTTTTATCAGAATGCTTCCAGGCACAGTGAAACACAGAGATAAGCGCTGCAGCAAGAGGAGCTGAAAGCAGCCACTGCTGAGCCCGAGGCTCTGTTACACTCTAAGTCAAGCGAGCCCTGTGAGCCATGCAGAAGCCTGCCAATTATCAGCTACGGCAGCTACAGTACACCCAGATCAAAACTGGCTTTATCTCGTGCCCAAGGAAAAGGACTGGTGGGTTGATCTTGGCTGGTTCCCAGACATCCACCTGGATGCTTTCTCACTCCTCCTCCTCAATTGGACAGGGGAGAAAATAAGGTTGAAAAACACCTCAAGGGTCAAAGACAGTTTAATAAAAGAAGCAAAAGCTGTGCATGCAACCAAAGCAGAAAGAGGAATTAATTCCCTGCTTCCCATCAGCAGGCAGATGTCCAACTACACCCTGGGAAGGAGAGCCTCAGCTCATGTAATGGTAGCTTGGGAAGACAAACACCCTAATCCTGCTTTCCCTGAGCATCTATTAAAAGAGAAGTGCAGCCTCTCCTTTGTGTGCTGTTTGCTCTGTGGGTTGGATCAGAGGACTGGGAAGTGTGATCCGCTGAGCCCTTGGCAGGGACCATGCAGTGAAGGAGTCTCTTACTTCATGTGTGTGCTAGGGGCAGGGGTGTGCCTCTGCAGCCCAGAAGGTCTCTGCTGGAAGGAGATTTAGCAATGGAGAGTACCTGACACTTGCATGGGGTCACATGAACACTTCACCCCTGGGGAAATGTTCCCTGCAGAGCTGGTGGCCAGGACCCTGTAGTGTGGGTGAGGCAACCTCTGTGCCTGGCTTGGTTTGCTCAGCTCTCCAGTCATTCTTGAAGGACTCTTCTGGTGTTTATGTCCAAGTCCATGTCATCTCCAGATGGACTTTCCTGTTCAGGTCAGCTAACTAGGTGGAGGTGTTTCATGGATCATACCCAGGACTGCTGCACACAGATCAGGCACTGCAAATGATTTGGATCTGCATATGTCAGGATGTCCTGCCACACTGCTCAGGAGCTGTATCTTGAAGAAAAAGAGGCACATCTGCATCCTTTTCATATTTCCAGCCCTGACTGGCAAGAGCTGCTTGCAAAAGCAGTCCCATGGTCTCGAGGAATCTGGCATCAGGCAGCATGGGATGAGGCAGAATTTGTCCCTTGAGGCCAAAGAGCACCAGAGGAGTTGCTGGTGAATCCTAAGCAGTGAGACAGCAGGAATGCTTTCCTTCTGGAAACACTGCTACAAGTGCATTGCATAATGCTTGCTGAGCTCTCCCTCCAGGTCGCCATGAGGAGAAAATGCTGGTGTTTAATGCAGGCAGCTACTTAGCTGGGGACTGGGGTAGGAGCAGTGTCAAGGGTCTGTGCTGGGAGCTTTGCTCTTGGGAAAGCAGCCAGAGATGCTGGAGGAAATGAATCACCAGTGGCAGCTCTGGGACTGCAGACTAAATGAGTTTAATGCAGTGTGCCAACAGAACAAGGATGATCCCTGCACAGGGTTTGGTAACAAGCCCATGATAATCTGTGCTTTTTGAGGTACAGCATGCATTTTTCAGGTGGCTGTTGAGTGTTTCATTTGATTTTATACAGTGGGCTCTAGATGTAATTGGGGTTTGAGTCTGTGTGTTTGATTTCAGAAGTTAAGCAGTAGAAAGAAGGGGGTGTCCTGTCATTTCCACTGGACTCAGGGACTAGATTTCCACATGGACAATGTTCCTGGACACATTTTTCAAAGCTCCCAGGAGCTTGAGCTCTTCTGAAAATTTCCCCAGTTTTATTTTGCAGACCATGTGGGATACAAACTTTTTGAAAGATTTGCTCCCGAGAACAACTTCTGGTTTTCAGTGGTTTAATTTAGCCACATCCTTTTTCTTCATGAATATTGCAGGAAGATTTCTGTGACAACCACAAACAAAAAACCAGAAATTCAGCATCCTGCCAATCTGTGTGCTGAAGCCTCTGCTTCACTCTCAAAAAAGTGTGCTGGAGCTATGGCACACAATTCCTCCCGCCTTCAGCTGAGTCACCTTATAATGGTGGCAAAAGGCTAAACCACCAAATTCTGGCAAGAAGGTGACAAGGGCTACTTACTGGAACATCCAAAAAGATGCTTGAATATATGCAGGATAATGGGTTTTTTCCTCCAATCTCAAAGGACAGACTGAAACAGCTCTGCTGAACTTTTTGAAAGCTGAGGTGTGGTATGGAAACATTTGGTAGCTGCAGTTAAAAAGCCCTGAAACCCACAACTGTGGGATTGAGTAGAGGACATGTGGACTTGTCAGGGGTATAGGACTAGACGATCTTTAAAGGTCCCTTCCAACCTAAACTGTTCTGAGTCTGTGCTTGTACTGTGGACAGTGTAGGGTGATCCTACATTTTGGTTCCTCACGTTAAAGTATGATCAGATTTTCCAAAGGGTCGACACCATTGGGGTTCAGCAGAGGGGGGAAGTTCAGACGGCTGTCACCAGTGCAGGTGTGCAGTGTGCGATAGGTGACATCCTTAAGGTCTTCGCACGCGTTTCTCCATCCGGATTGCCGCGGGCTGTCCTGCCCTCTAGTGCCTGCAGCGCCCGCTCCCGCTGGCCTCTCTCCGCTGCCCCGCGCACACGCTCACTCACCCAATGGATGATGCTGCGGCTCCGAGCACGGAACAGGAACTGGAAACCCCCGTGGCCTCCCCTGTGCGATGATGAGTGCAGAGCCAAACTGGAGGAGAAGGCCTGTGAGAAAGTGAAAGGCTTCTTATCAAATCCACAGAGGAGGCAGACTTCTTATCAAACACAAAGTCCAAACTGTTTCCTTCCAGCTGACATATCCAGGAGTGCAATTTTCCTCAATGCTCAAAAGAACCTGCAGCTGACAACTTCTGCAGCAGCCAGGCATCCTGCAGCACCCGTGCCTGGCTGTGCAGCCCCATGTGCAGTCAGGGCTGTGTGCCAGACCCATGTGCTGGGGAGCAGCAGTCCCTCTGTAAGCCAAGACCTACATCCAACCACCTACCTGCATTTCTGTGTCTCCTCAGCTCTGGGGTGATGGATCACATCATCACAGTCTCTTTTTCTAAAGCCTCTTGAAGGTCTAAATGACTTTTTGATTTTGGACTTAATGGCGGCAGCACATAGGCTTTCTGGAGAGGATGTCCCTATCCCTCTCCATGTTCCTGTCCCTTGGCTTCATGAACTTTTGGCTCACAGTGTTCTGCTTGATCTATGTGTCTCAGAATACTTTGTAACACTCTCAAGGAGCCTCTAACTGGTGAGGATGGGAAAACACCCTTGCTCTCCATTTTGTCCAGGGCAGACCCTGCTGGTAGCTGCCCTAAAAAAGAATGGCATAGGAACAGGGCAGAGGCTGCAGTGCCTCAGCTAACACAGTCACAGTGCTTTGGGACAGGCACTGACACGGAGCCTCTACATCTGCTGGGGGTGAGCTTGGGCACATGGAGACAACCACCGTGTTTTGCTCTTCAGGAACAGTAGGTGTGGGGGCTGACTGGGAGTGCTTTGAAAGCCCCACAGCACAAGCACGGGTGTAGGGAAGCCTCCAGTGATGTCTCTTGGCATCATTCTATCTATTCCAGGACATGGGCTTCTGCGATGCTGCCCTTCAGTCAAGACCTTGTAATTCAAGGTCTCATAATTCACCCCACACTCAGCTGCAGATGGGGATTTCTGAAAGATGCAGAGAGCACACACATGCCCCTTTCTGGAGGAAGTGGTGTTGCTCAAGTTTAATTGAGACTTGCTCAAATCAAGAAGCAGAGGCCACTGCACCATCAGCTAACATGACATTTTGTTTGTGCTCACGCAGAGTGGCTGACAAGCTGCCGAGACCAAACCTCGTCTTGCTCAAGCTCTTGCTCTCTCTGCTCCACCACATCAGCCAAAATGCTGAGACCAACAGGATGGACTCCAGCAACCTGGCCATCTGCATTGGCCCAAATATGCTGAGCCCAGGCACGGAGAGCGCGCTCCCGCTGGAAGTGCAGAAGGAGATGAATGACAAGGTGCGCTGAACTCACCGAGCAGCCGCTCCCTTGGGGCAATTGAGAGCCATCCACAGGGATCCATCCCACCATCCCACTGCCCATGCAGCAGCTGAGCAGAACAGCACCCCTGGGCCTTGGGGGTGCTGAGCAAAAGCAGCAGCTGCCCTGAAGCCCCAAAAGTCACAGCACAGCTCCTGCAGACTTTGCATGTGGAGGGCAAGGGGCACCCATGGCCATTGTCACCCCTGGGCCCTCGGGCAGTGAGGCCACAGCTGTGGCTGATGGTGTTTTGTCTGTGTTGGGGCAGATCCATTTGTCTGCAGCATCAGGCCTTATCCTCCACGGTGGATTCACCCTTGGGCTTTAAGCCAGGATTTTGGCAGAAGCCCACCTGCTCTGTGCTGTCCTTCCTACAAAGAAAGCAGGCAGGGTGAGGAAAGAACCTTCAATCTGTCTTGACTGAAATGGGCTGTTTTCTGTGTGCAGGTGACAGTGCTGGTGGAGTTCCTCATAAACAACTGCTTGGAAATATTTGAGGGGGACATTGCCTTCCCTGCCTGTGCCTTGGCTGAGGAGTCACCAGAGCACACAGACACCTCCACAGGTATGAGAAGGGACTGGAGATGTCACCAACTGGGGCTGCTGGGCCACATTATTGAATTTGATATCTGAATATATCTGTGGAAACACACAGCGTTGCTGACAGTTCAATATGTTAATGAAGTGTTTTTCTACAGGAATGCCTTCCAGAAGTTCAAAATTACAACACTCACAAACCAGACTTAAATCCCAATGTTAAACATCTGATTCAAGAACTTTTTTTTACAGATGTGCTGAGATTTCAAGAACCTTTCCAGCAGGCTTGAAAGAGAGGATCATTCTCCCAACCTAACAGATCTAGAGGTCTTTACTTTGTCACTGCTTCTCAGGAGGAACAGTCTATGAAAAGATAGACACATTTTCAGTATAGCTGATATCCTATCTTTGTCCTTTTTT
Organism: Haemorhous mexicanus; assembly: GCF_027477595.1. NCBI lineage: Eukaryota > Metazoa > Chordata > Aves > Passeriformes > Fringillidae > Haemorhous > Haemorhous mexicanus. The sequence continues at coordinate 55,346,860 of NC_082343.1, forward strand.
GCACTTGCCTTATCAAAGTTAACTGCTTCAAGAACTGTTTGTTCTTCAAGGTGAGATGAAACTTGAAAGTTTCAATGGCTGGCTTCAGAAATCTGTGGTGTGAAGTGTCCTCTCAAGAACCATTTTCAGAAGAGCAGAACACATTACAGAGAATGTGACATTACAACATGCACAGATGTCTCATCTATGATTTTAGTTGTGTTTTGAGTTTTGGGTTTTGTTTCATTTCACTGTTCATTTATTGGATAATGCTTACCTTACTGAATTGTCAAGTTTAAAAATCACAGCAAAGTCCTGCAGTTTTTCTTTTTAGAGCTGGATTCAGGAGAGCAGCAAGTGAGGTGCACACAGGGAGTGAGAAGGTACTTTTCTGGAGAGACAACCCTCTCCATTTTTCACCCAAGAAGAAAGAGGAGTACATGTGGCCATGCAAATAGGAAAAGGAGAGGTGCAGCTCCCCAGCCACTGTCAAAACAAGTCTCCTGTATGAACAAAGCTTCTGATGCAAAACTGGGCCAAAATCAGAAAGGAACTTCCCCTCACAGAAGGTATTGAAACAAAAAGTCTTCAATTTACACCAAGAGATTAAGTGCAAAATTAAGGAAGATGTGTCTCCATGTGCACTGGTTCTGCTGCTTTCAGCTCAGAACCACATCACTGAGAAATGCTGTCCTCAACAAAAGGTGTCCAGCCCAAGAAGGGACTGGGAACACAGAAATATGGTCTAGGCAAGTGCTTAGCTTCTCCCTGGCAGTCCCCTTAGGGGCTGTGGGAGGCTGTGTGGTGTCTCAGGCCAGCCCACTCACCACTTAACCCGCAGCAGCACTCATGATTCTCCCTGCCTTAGCTGACACGGATCCCCCACCCACAGCTGCTGAATTGCTGCCATGTTCATTGATTCAGAAGGGCTGTGAGATCTGGAACACTTACACGGCTCTATGTAGCTATCAGTAACAAAGAACAGGTATTTATCAACTGCTTTTCAGGCACACTAAATATTTTGGTGGCTTCCTTGGTTCCAGTGTTTCCCACCATCAAAAGATCCCATGCTATATACAGATCTGCTTCGTGTTTGCTCCTGGCATGGAGCATGGTCACCATGTGGTTTTGTCAGAAAGAAATACGCTTTGGGAAATACATCTTTGTCAAAAATATTTCGTTTGGGATGAGCCATTCAAACTCCTACACAACCTTTAAAAAGTTTTGAAATTACTTTACTGTCTGTCGCCACCAGATGTCACTGATAACACTAAGCAAAGCACCTTTACCTGTGATTAGAGCCTTCCCTCAAAGGCAGGCTTGCACTCCCACATATTTATTGCCCACAGTCTGCACCATGGCCGTGGGTGGTTGACATTGCAGACATTACTTTAGCATTTGTCATGCAGAGGTTATTCAGTGTAAAGCTCTTTCTGGCATCCATCCTGCTTATCACACACTTTGGGTTGTATAATATTTCTCTCCAGATCTCTCAAGGCTTAGGGAGAGATGTTCCCTAAATCTACAGCTGTGGCAGTGACCAGGAGACCAGTGTCAGGCTTACTGATGCAACCTGGCAAGGTACCAAAAACAAGCTTTCCATAGTTTAAGGTAAAAATCAAAAACCTGAAAACTGAAACGGTAATAAAATTCTACTGTTGGGCTTGGACCAAAATGTTTCAAATGGGCAACAGAGGATTAGGATAATCTTTAGAGAGACAATCTCTAAAGCTATCATCACATCTGCCTCTTCAGCCCTGGCAGAGTCTCACACAGGCACCCCAGCAGGCAATGGAGCAAAGGCTACTGTTCCTAAAGGTCTTCAGAGTGTTGTCTGCCACATGTGCTGACCTAACAGGGTAGATCCCAGTCTGAGAGTGGAGTATCAGGAATGACACCATTCAAGGACTTGATCCACGCCCATACCCTCAAAAGGGTCCACTGGACCTCACTGGACCTCCTAGATATGTGACCTCAAAGGCAGGCCCTGCATTCTACCCATCCTGGGCTAGAACTATTCAGTGATAATCAGGGCAGCTCTTGCTTAGATGGAAAAGCTCCCATGGAATGTGTCACCCTCTCTGTGGGTGGCTAAAAATCAGAAGTAACCACCAAATGAGATGTAACCACCAACAAATCCACTTGGCAGTTTGAGGATCAACAGGTTTGAGTGGAATGTGTTAAACTGAGTGTCTATAGTCAGATGGTGTGAGGTCAAAACAGGCTTGCATGTTCTAAAGGTGAAATGTTCCTCTGTAAACTCTGGGGTTTATGTCACAGTAATTCAACATACTGTGCTCTATGTTTCATTTATCATTAATTCCTAAAAGTATCCAAATAGATGTCACCTCTCTGAAACTAGAACCTTCCATGCTCACCCCACCTGCTTGCTAGTATTTGAGAACAATTGCTCTGTTTCTTCTGGTGACACACAAGATGGGAGTCAAAGGCTGGCAGTGAAAATTTGGTTTAGATGTTGAAGTCAGTGGGACCAGGGCTTTACGATGGTTTTGTTTTCATGAGAATGGAGACTCTTATCATGACTTCACATAAATCAGTCTTATTATGGCTTATTTTATCTGGTTTAAAATAAATTAAAAGGACATTAAGGTGTGGCATGTGAGAACTAGCTTCCTTAGTGGAATATTAAATATCAGTTTTAGGGATTATTCATTACTGGATGTCCTCTCGTACCTTTACAAGAGACTTAGCATCACTAGGAGGATTGCTGTGGATATTTGCAAAAAGATTCAAGCCACTTTTAATATTTATTTTAGGAATTATCCAAGGGACAATTGTCAACTAGAAGATTTTAATTTCTGCCATTTCTACCTTGTGTTTTATTGTCTGGAAAATTTAATTAAGGGTGATGAGTTGTAGTATTTAGATTATCTGTGATGTTATTTTTATTCTTAAATTGTTGTAAGAAAAATTAATTATTTATACCAATTGCAATAATTCAGTAATATTGGTTCATGAAAGGTCAAGAGCACTGAAGAGAAATTCCAAAGTTTCTACTACACTGCTAATCTTCACATAACATTAAAAATGTTGTTCAAAGAATCCCTATCCTCACCTACCTGAAGTGATATGAACAACTCACAAGTAGAGAAAAGAAAGCAAAGTTTGGTTATATCTAGAAAGACAGGCTCCTTACTTCATATCACTTTCCTTTTTTTTAAGTAGAATTTTTGGATTTTTATGTTGTGGAAATTGTCAAGAGATTACAAGGTCAGCCTCAGGTGTTTCAGCTAATGTTGCTTGGGATTTCACCCCCCACCTGCTGTAGTATGGGTGGAGGGCACATGTGGAAAGTTTTGTGAAAATTTACATGTAGATATTTTTCCTCTAGCATCATTCACATGACTGCCATTTTTACATCATTAGAATTTACAAATACATCCAAGCCTGTAAATAATACCCACACTTCAAAATCTGTACTTAAGAAAAAGTGGCATGAAAATATTACTACACTGTAAAAACTACCTTGCAATAAATTTGCAGAATATATTAGAATAGGAGAGCCAATTCTCTTAACCCTAAAATATGGTGCAATCTGTGTTCTTTTGTCAACAGCTAATGGTTGTGTTTGATAAAAAACCTCATAAATCTGTTTCCATACCCCCTAAATGAAATATTTACTTAATGATAACAGCAGCATGGGCACCAGGAATGCTTATTTGATGAAAAGTATTTCTTCACATGGATAAGGTGTACCCAAGTTTAAAAGAAAAATATTATAATGGCCATTCCCAAGACACCTTTTGCAAGTGACTCTTGGTGAAAGGACACGACTGCGCTCTGCAGTCAGCCTGGCAGTCACATTCCTTCGGCTGAGTGGGAATTATTTAAGTTTGCTCTAACTTAAAGATAGCAGTGGCAACAGAATTTACTTAGGAGCCAGACAGGCTCCTATGCCAATAAAATTGCACTGCACTGACCCAGAGAGGGCATCTTGCTAGTAGACAGATCAGTGGTTGGGCAGGTTCTGCTGCATTTCCTTCCACTTGCCCCAAAACATTTGCACAGAGCAGCGTTAGACTCGTGCAGCAGGGACAAGCTGACAAACGGGCAGGGAGCTGGGGGGCACTGAAGGGTACAAGAGTTGTGCCTGACAGGTGACAGCTGGCCCCGGGCTCTCTGCTGGGCAGCACAGGCAAGTGAATGTCCTGAGGCTGGAGAAGTGAGGTTTCTCCAGAGTGACCAACCTTGCAAGCTGCCTGCCAAAACCCTCATATGGCCAAAGGTTAAGGAAGAAGAGAAAGCTCCAGCATGGATTTACCTGATCCCCAGGGGCCCATGCTCTCCATGGGGCTGGGGAGCCACCTCTGCCAACATTCTTCTTCTTACAACACAGTGCTTGTGCCTGAGGTCTCCTGGCAGATTTGACACACCAAATGAAGAGGAAAAATATAATTTACTAAAATGTAAAAATTAAAAATTACGAATCCAAATTCATGTATTTTCATGTATATAACTGCCCAAATGATAGGCACTCTCTCGTTCTGGTTAGTAGAAACACAGACTGAATGAAAATGTTATATATGTGCCTGTAAATCAGCACTGTCTGGAGACATACCAGTGAATAAAGATAAGCCTTTCTCCGGGAAAATTAAAGAAAAAAAAAAATCTTTTTCTTTCCTTATGCCTGTGTGGTACTACCTCTGTACCTTTAGGCAATTTGACTTCCTCTTCCAAAGAGTCTCAGCTACTGCCTCACTTCAAGAAAACACTGCTGCCCTCCAAATGCTATTGAGACACAAGATCTCCTGCCATCTCAGTCACAGGTGACTTGCAGTCCCTACAGAAGTGCTGATGAACTGCTCTGAGGGAACACACCTACACCCCATGCCTCGGCAGAAGGAGCTGCCCAGCCTTGCAGACAGTACAGGGCTGTATCAGTGTCTGTGGGAATGGACTGGATGAACTGAAGGAAAACTAAAAGGGAATCTAAGTCAGGAGCTGAAACTCACAGGAATCAGGAGAGCTCTTCCCATCAACCACAGGGATGCAGTGCCAATGCCCCTGACCTCTCCATTCTTCCTGTGTGACTTCAGACTTGGGAATTTGGACACCTACTAGCAGTCTGAGGTTCATTAAGAAGTTACTGGGAAGTACAGACGGTTGCTATGGAAGTGCAGACAATGTGGTATAAATGTATGTTGAGTGTGGGGCGGGTGGAATAATTGTTCTGAAGCCCTTTTTTTGGGCTGAAGCCCAATACCTGTTGCTGGTTCTGTGGAACTGAGCTCCTTATTCCATCCCTTACAGGCCCGTGTCCTCCAACTAAAGAATAAATTTAGCTTTACTGTCTTTATTTACAGTATATGCTAACTCACTTCTGGAGAAAAGCGCTATACAAAGCCCAAGGTAGTTTCATGTTTAAGCAGCTTTTGAGGAACACCTCATCCTCATGAAACAGCTGTCTCTGAGGGGCTGCTAAAGCCACAATCTGCATGGTTATCAGCAACAGAGATGGCAGTCATGTAAAAGAAACATGACTTCTCAGCAGGATGGGCTTGCATGGTCACTCTCTGTGAGCAGCTGCCGTCTCCCATTCCATATGCCGCCCCTTGCTGATCCACCATCAATCAGCAGAGCAATGAGAACACAGGTGAGACAAACAGGAAGAACAACAGCTCTACCGCTTGGCTTTTGCCCACATCCATCCTGAGCTGGATCCTTGTACATGTGGAAGTTGTGCCTCCAACCCAAGAGCCATACACTGCTATAAAATCCAATCCATATGGCAAGGATACTCCTCAGCAGAAACGGGACCTCTATTCATTTCTCCTTAGGGAAACAGCCTTCCCTCAGATAATTCCTCCCTGCCTTATGACAGACACACTGGATTTCCACTATGTTTACAAAAGCACATGAGAGTCTATAGAGGTTCTCCAGCCTTGACAGGAAAGGAATCTTTTTCAGGAGGCCCATGCCTGAATATTGTTCAATACCATGGGATGATCATGCTCCTTTTCTCCATGTGGTCTGAGGGCACTTCCACTCCTGGGCACTAAAATTTGTCTTGTTTTTGGGAAAAAAACCCTGCAAGCATTCATATGCCCAAACTGACTCCTCAACAGCAAGTGTAGGCAGCAATCCACCTCCTTCCAGCAGCGAGGCTGGAAGAGGAGCTCCCCGTGGGCCCTGAGCCAGGCTTGGACAGCTCAGGGCAGAGGTGGGGGGCTGGCATCATACAGCCCCCCACACCACTGGCACCTCATCCTTGCTCTCACCCTTCAGTGTCAGCAGGCTCTCAAAGCCTGCTCCCGTGCCCTAGGTAATAAATACAAGCCCTTGCAGATGTGGAGTGTGGAATTTGTAACTGTTTAGGCAGGCATTGCTGGTATTTTAATCACTTTCTCAAATGGCCCATCTGTCTCATTCTGCCAGCACACAAGGACTGGAGCTCCACAGTTTCTTACTTCAAGTGTTTAAACAAGCAGCAAGCCTTTTGGCTTGTGGCCACCTTCAGAAATACAGATTATTATTATTTATTTATATCAAATAATTAACTAGGAAATACAGGCACGGAGCAGTGCTCAGCTTGATAATGTGGTGTTATACAAACACACAGCGAAGCAACCTTCCATCCCTCAATCGAAGTAACCGGCAGGAAACAACAAGAGAGGTACAGAACATAAAGAAAGAGCATTTTTGTGTCACAAAGATTTATTGCAAGAATTGCTGTCTATGACTTACTAAAGATTGTGGAAAAAACCCCCATGTTGAATGAAACGACAGTTAAATGTAGGGATGACTGTGCTGGGTCAGAACAGCAGCGTTTCAAGTCCAGTCCAGGACTATCTCCAGAGCAGCCAACAGGAATTGCCTAATGACAGCATGAGCACAGGGGAGGCTGCTCTCCAAAATGCTTCTGCAGGATGAGGATTTGCACCTCAAAGAGTTCCTGGATCAGAGGTGTTTGTGCTGAACATCCCTGCGCAGATTTTCCTTCCGTGATCATGCTCAATTGCTCTTTAAGCTGCTTCCTGACTCCTGTAGCAGTAACTTCCAAGATGTTTTGTGTGAAGAGGTACCTTCTTCTGAACCTGCCACCTCATAATTTCATGTGATGATCACTCTTCTTCCCCAGCTGTTATGCTAAGCATTTCAGTAAATACCTCTCCTTGAATCCAGGGACAAGAAGAAAAAGAGAACTTCTAGTTAGAGAATTCAGCTGTATGAAATCATATGTATATATATATGTGTGTGTGTATGTGTGTGTGTGCATAAAAATTATGTAAGATACTCTACCCCAACAGAAAATGCATATTCTTTATTATTTTACCAAGGTCTCACAAAAAAAAAGGCAAAAAAACCACAAAAAAACTACCCAAAAACAAACAAGCAAAAAACCACAAAACCAAACAAACACACAACAAAAATTAAAAAAAAAAAAAAAAAACCAAAACAAAAAAAAAAAACAAATCTGAACCCAGTGATCCTACAGCAGATACCTTATCTGAGAGTAGCAAAGGACTATGTCCAAGCAGTAGGGTGAGAGCAGGTGCAATTGCACAGTGCAGACCGAGAACACGTGTTGGGAGCATGTCCACAAAACCAGCACAGCTCAAGCAAGTAGGGACACATCTTTGAAGGGGTCCGCTGAACTTACAGCCCTTGCAGTCTTAAGTATAGTCAGGAACTTGGTATATTTTTAACATTTTCCTTATCATGTGTTTTTTAAAAAGGCACACATCTTCAACTAGGAGACTGCTTGCTTTCATTCTGAGTCATTTCAGTTTTCACAGTTCTGCTCTCCTTACCTCCTGGTGATGCATCCCCATATTTCCCAGCTGGAAAGGGGATAAAAAGAAAACCCCACCTTAGGTTTTTCCATGGGTGGGTTTGGGTTTATGCATTCATGGTGCGTGTTTGTATCAGCTGGGGAGCCCGAGCTGTGAGCTGCCGGCAGAGCAGGCCTGTGTCCTCCCCGCAGCATCCTGCCCAGAAGGGGCCTGGCGCTGTGCTATCTCTGCAGCCTTCTCCCGTGGCACCAGGGCTCAGACTAATGCAGGAGAGATGGAACAGCACGGGCCAAGGCGATAAGCTTTATCAGCCCGCTTCCTTCACTGGGAACAGGCAGTCTCAGGTCTCAAACAGATGCTGTTTTAAAAGCACACACAGGTCACGGCTGCCAGGACAGGTTTGGGGTTTTCAGGATGGCGTGGCATCGGCTCCCCTCGGTTTCTGCAGAGGCAGGTGAAGCGCACGCTTTGAAGGGAGGAAGGAACCAAGACCTGCAGGAAGAGTCAGCGAGTCCTTGAGGGAGGACAAAGTGACTAAGCCAGGCACCAAGGGCCCCGAGGGCGTCACACCCTGCCCCGGGGCTTCTCCCGCGGGCCGGGACCGCGCCCAGCCGGCCGCTCGGGGCGTGGGTGAGCCGCGACCAGGGGAGGGCCGGGCGGTGGCGGCGGGGCCGGGGCGGCGGCCCCCGCGCTCGGGCAGCGCCACACCTGGGCCGGGCGGCCGGGAGGGCGCCGCCATTTATAGCGCGCTATTTCGGGCGCGCGGGGCCATTGGGCGCCGCCGCGTGACGGCACCGCCGCGCCCGGGGCAAAGTCCCGCCGCTCCCGCCGACGGGGGGGGCACGGGCGGCGCCCCGCGGGCTCTGCGCGCATGCCCGGGCAGCGGCAGCGGGAGCGGGAGCGGGAGCGGGCCCGGGGCTGCTCCGAGCAGCCCCGAGCGGTCCCCTGCCGCCTCCTGCCCCGCTGGAGCCGGGAACACGAGGCCCGTCCCTGGCCGAGCCCCTCTGCCGCCTCCGGGCGCTGGCGCTGCCCGCTCGGGATGGCGCGGCTGGGGGAGCTCCCGGCCGCTGCTGCTGGGGAGGGGAGCAGCGCCCGAGGGTGGGATTGGCAGGGTGCCAGAGGCGCACTTCAGGCTGTGCATCCCTAGCCGGACCTGCAGAGCGGGAGAACGTCGGCAGTCGCATGTCCATGTGTCGGGCAGCGCAGCGCTGAAAGGCTGGCAGGGGCAGCTGGGCTCAGGTGTGAGAGTGATGGGAGCTGGGTGCGAGGGAGCAGTGACACCAGGCACAGCTGTCTTTTGTGTTGGTCCAACTGTGAAAGTGTGCTATGGCACCTGGGTACCCCTGACACCAGCAAAAGGAACGGGTAGGGAGCGGCCAGGCTGCGTCCATCTCTAGGTGTACAGGCTACCTTCACAGAATCAACTAAGCTGGAAAGGACCTCTGAGGTCATTGAGCACAGCCTATGACCGAACACCACCTTGTCAACTAGACCATGGCACTAAGTGCCACATCCAGTCTTTCCTTGAAACGCCTCCAGGGATGGTGACTCCACCAACCTCCCTGGGCAGACTATTCCAGTGTCTAATCACCCCTTCTGTGAAGAAATTCCTGCTAATGTTCGTCCTAAACCTCCTCTGGCACAGTTTAAGACTATGTCCTCTTGTCCTGTCACTAGGGTCTGGGAGAAGAGACCAACCCTCATCTAGCTACAACCTCCTTCCAGGGAATCACAGGCTTCCTCTGAGCCTCATCTTCTCCTGGCTAAACAACCCCACCTCCCTCAGCCATTCCTCATAGGACTTTTGATGCAGACCCTTCACCAGCTTCATTGCCCTTTTCTGGACCTTAAAATACCTTAATTCAGTTTTGCTGATTTGGAGCTCTAGGTAGGAGCATCCTCACATCCCCAGTCCTCCATGACAGGATGACACAGAGTCTAATGACTCAGGTCACTGCAGAATTTTTTTTTTTTTTTTTTTTTTTTTTTTTTTTTTTTTTTTTACTTATAGCATGAGTGCTTTGTAAACATTTAACAAATGGGCTGAATGTTACCAGGACTCAGTGCCATTCAAAAATAGCCTCCAGAACACCTCACCCATAAAAGCCATGTGTGACTTTCATGCTCCATTTATATAGACAGTGTGTGATGATATCTTGTATATACGATTTTTGGCAGCTGCAGTCCCTCAGGTCTCCAGGCCTGGTGGATACATCAGTGAACACGTGAGAGGAGGGTCAGAAAACTCCATGGGGAAAGGTGAAAGAGCAGACTGCCATTTCATGTGGTTGAAGAGCTGCACAGTAAGTAGTGTCAAGATCCAACTGCCCAGTATTGCTACACGAATGCGGAAGTTTCTCCAGTCCACCAAACTGTTCAGCTAAGACAGCGCTTCAGGGAAGGTGCAATTATTGGCTTGGCAAATGTAGTATGGGATGGAACAAGCTGTGCAAATTACCTTCCTTAAGTCTTACAGGACCGAAGTCTTCATCATCCCTGAAGTTCTTGGATGTGACTCTCAGGAGAATATAGAAATCAAATCCCCAGTTTTCTACAGCCAGTAGAAAAAAATGCTCCTAGCATCTTCTCAGAGCAATACAGGTTGGAAAAGCAGCAACATATTGGCATAGCCCTGAAATAGTCATTTGTGTAAGCCCTTCATCGCCCACGGGATTTTGTCTGCGCAGGCAAGATGTGTGTTAATCTGGAGCCTGAGCCAAAAGTCTCCTGGGCAGTTTCTGCCAGACCATAGGTCTATCACATGCTGAGCACACAGACCGAGAATGACATTTTACATTCCTTGTCTGCTAGCAGCTATAGTAAATAATCAATTAGTTGCACTTTGAACAATTTGGTTCACACCTTTTCCTGACTTAGACTACATTTCTGGCAAGTAGAGGGCAATACATAAACTTTGCAGAAACCGTTTCTGTTTGTCCATGTCCTGTTGAAGGGTTTCAGAACCCATTTATGTTATGGCTTTAAAGTTATTTCCAGGTGTACTGAATTGTTTAAACTAAAGATTATGCTACTGTTTGCCTGGCAGTGCTTTGTAATGCCTAAAGAACAATCTTGGCTATGTCTTTTGTCCATATATTTAGAAGTGTATCATTCTTGTACAGGCACAAATTATGTGTGTTTGTTCTACATATGAAGCACTGTTGAAAGAAAGAGAAATGCATTCCTCCCAATAGCTGCTGTTCATTAATTCATTAAAAGAAAATCTACTTCTAAAAAGCTGTTCATTCAGGAATTAACATGTAGTATTCTAGAAGTGTTCCCAAGCTGCCACTTCAGGACCACTATCGAGCCATATACAACAGCGTACTATGAAATTACACATTTCACAAAGTTGGGCACTTCACTACTGTTACTATATCTAGAAATTGAAATTGGGGAATTTCTTCATGCTCACATTCAGAGCTTGATTACAAGTCCATTGTAGTCTATGAGAGTCTTTCCAGGAATTTCACAGTGCTTGAGGACCTGCCCTCAGCACATAAAAGTCCATGGAATCTTTTATAGAGCCCACTGCTAAGTTGTCTTTACTGGGGAAAAAGCTTAGAGGGAGCAGAAAGTTAAGTTTGCAGGTTTAGTAGAGATCTACTTCATATCTGGTTATCTCTGCCCTTGTCCATGTCGTCAGTTGTTTTATCCAAACAAAAATAAAACTAGATTCCAGTTTTATAATAGTCTTTTAATGACACTTTACAATGATTGGAAGGTCAAAGTTCACAGGCATCACAATTTCAGTATTGTTCCTCAAAGAGCCATTTTGGAAAGATTCACACTTCCCAAATGCTTCAATTTGACAAAGTTTAAGAAGAAATTCAAGATTGTATTATCAACGTATAAATCCCTCTGCCAACTAAGATCTAACAAAAGCTTATGTTTGGATGCAAAGATTTTATTGCCTTTGAGCTAACAGTATCAATTGCCTGATAAGCAGAGCATTTCTGCTAATATTTGGAGAATAAACCTTGACTGCAGGGCTTATTTCCTATCACTGAAGCAAAGAGAAGGATTCTTGAAGCTCCCATTAACTTAACTGGGAATTAAATCAGAACCTGTGCCAAAAGTAAAATGCGAGTAGTTCTGCAACATTAAAATAGTGAAGCTGCATTGTTGGTGGAGATGTTGATTTGTGTGAGTTTTATCACTTAAATGTAGTAATTGTAGGTTACTGTGACAAGCAGTTTTGCCACCACCACAAATCAAAGGTATCATCAGGGAATGTCAATGAGGTTTTGTGCTCACTGTGGGGGGAAAAGGCTGAGTAGTGCTTAATGATTAGATGGATCCAGTTTCTGCCTTGCCAGTGCCTTGGTCAGCAGTGTAGTGCACAGCACACAGTTTTCTGAGACTCCAAAATGACAAAGAATGAACTGTAACAAATAAGGTACAGCATGTGATGGAGGGAAGTTTGGAAATGATGTTATAGTCATGAAAGGAGCTAATTTTATATTACAGTTGTTAACACAATGTCATGATCAATTGCACAAAGTCAGATTCTACCTGCCTCATTAATAAAAAATTTATAAAGCACAGGGAAGGGCAGACTGAGGAGTAGTATGTGCCTTTGCATTCAGAAGGCTCTTTTAAAAGACTAATGTAAAGGGGTGTTTCAATAAAATTAATTTGCCATATGCAAAAGATTTCTTACCAGGCTGATCAAATTCTTGTCAGCCTAATGAGAGGCCAAAAATATGTTTGCAAAGCCTGTCTTGTTGCAAATCTTGCTGCACACAGAAAAATAATTGCAACTTTTTTGGTGAAAACGTGAGCTCCAGCATTCGGGGAAACAGTGCACCATTTTGCAGAATGGAACACGAGGTCATTTTGGGTGCATGCTCATTAAGGAAAGGAATTGCATTGGAATGTAGGAGGGTTGAGAGTAAGAATTCAAAGCTCCTATGTCTGCAAGAAAACAGGGCAGTATGTATGCCACGGTGACTTCTGATGTACAGACACCATACTGAAATTCTAAAAATGTTAAGGATGTAAATTAGCTGTACTGAAGATCACAGTCACTGTAAGTTGTCCATCAGCTCTCCCTGAACTCATTAGTCAGCTATTATCCTTGAGCATGTACAGGAATGCCTGCTGGGCCTGGGCTTTACTCAGGCTCCAGTTCTGCAAGACTTTTAAAGGACATGCACAGGGTCAAACAAGTCATTTCACTGAATCCTGGAGAATGCCAGCAAGGCTGAAGTCAGTAGCCTCACAGTGAGGCACAAGATGCCTTGCCACTGGGTCCCAGAGACAGCTGAGATATGCACGTTAAGGCATGGAATGCTGCAAATCCGAGGAGGATCCTGTAGATCCTCCGTGTGAGTCAGTTCCATTCGCTGTTCAGCACTGAAGCTGCACTGTGAGAAACAGCATTACATCTGTCAAGAAAGAAACAATTGGATAATGACGTTTGAAACCTGAACTGTGATTTGAGGGATCAAGAACTGAGCAATCTAGATCGCCTTCTCATACAGAGGTAGTTGTAACAGAACAATACTGGGCTTGTATTATTTATTTATTAATACTTGTAACTTTGAAGAGTATTTTAAGGCATTTGTAAGAAACCACCCTGATGATGGGAAGTAATGATTTTTTTTTTTGGACTTCCTTCCTCACCTCGCCTGTTCAAGTACCCATCCTGGACCTGACCCTGACTGAATGAAATCCATGAGTGTTTGGGATAAAACCAGGGTCTCTCTAATGCTGTATTCAAGCTGCACCGAGCAAAAGTGCTGTGGAACTAAGACAAACGTTGAATTTTAAAGAGCTGGGGTAATTTTCACTTCCGCAGTCTTTTTAATTAGTAACATTGATTTATTTTTACACTGTTGCAGGCTGGTAGCAGTGTAGTCTGGGGCAGGACTGACAGTGCTTGATTTTCTCTAAAGCGTTGTGTTTGCTCACCCGAATGTGCCACTACTCCCACAGAAATGCAGTACTCTGCATCTCAAGTGTTTACACAACACTGTTGTAAAGCAGACAGTAAATTACTTCCTTTATGGATAGAACTCTGGGTACATTCTGCTCACTGCTGTATTAACTGAATATTAATGGGAAAAAAAGACATGAAGAATAGTTAAACCAACTTGTTATACTTTTAGGAAAATTTGAAGTTTACTGACTGCTGTAGCACACCTTTTTGCATCCTACATGTACTGCCCTGCACACATACTCTAGTGAAGGCCCTGGCACAACCTACAGCAGCTTGTTTCCAGCCCAGAGCACCTGGAGTCAGCCTGAGAATCTATTATTTTAAAGACTTTCTCTTCTGTCCCTGTCTGGGACAAAAAACAGGCATAGACATTTCGTTTGAGTTGAAGACAAACAACTGTACTGACCAGGGCCATTTCAATTTTCCCTGATTACCTCAGATTTTTATAATTGCTGAACAACTAATTTGTTCCGTTCATGTCATGTCAAGTTTTCTAAGAGACATAGAACTCACCTCTTCCACCTCTACATGTTTAAATAAGATTGCATAAGAAATCAGGTAATAACACCATGGCTAAAAGTAGCCGAATCAGACTGGTAACAGATGACTGGCACAGACATGGAGTCTTAATCTGGTGTTTGATAAAGCCCATAAACAGCTGGATTGCTGTGATCCTGTGATTGGGTTGACAGAATCAGCCTGATTCTGTCCTCACACAAGCAAAATAATTTCTGACTTTGTCCCTGTGCACTTCATGCAGGTCTTTGGATTATACTTAAACCATGAACACAGTTCAATGTTATCATTTCACATTAACAAGGGTTGGCTGAGAGGCTAATCTAAAGTAACCAATTAAGAATTACCGTGGAAGCCTATCAAAGTGAAGTCATGGAATTTTCTCCACCAAACCTCCTGGTTACAGGCCTAGTCCCACTGGCTTGACTGAAGGGCTCTGGCAGGACTGCAATCTTGAGTCCTGTGGGAAGGGGCTCACTTACAGGCATCACTAGCTTGCATTGCAACAACCTCCAGCTTTCAATCTCTTCTCCATGAGCAGGGTTTCACTGCAGCGGAGTTTACCATAAAAGGGTTACACAGAATTAATTACTGTGTCTAAAATTATTCAATTATCTTTTTCCTAATATTTTTCCTGATATTCTGCGATAGCTTACAGGATGTAAGTTTGAATCCATCAGGGTACTGGATGCATTTCTTCTCAATTATTTCTTTGGTAAGCAAGTTACCAAAAGAACAAGAAAATAACTTAAATCCACATTTAAATCTTGCATGTACTTCTCAGTGGATGTTTTACTGCTTGGATTTTTTTAAGGATAGTCATTACAAAATAAATATTTTAACCCCGTGCAGTTTCTGCAGTCATTTTCCCATGCAATAGCAATTTAAACAAAATTGTTTTGACTAAAGTTAAAAAACTCAATCTCAGAAATTTACAGCCACAATAAGAATCAGTGGTTAGAGATTTTAGAGGCAGCAGAGATTATTTTGATTACCTGCCTTGTCTAACATGAAACTCCGGTTGTCAGGAATTCCAGTAACTTTTGTTTAGGACTTTTTGTTTGAGTTAGATTGTCCTGCTGAAATTTAACACCTGCAAAAGCAAACAAACCTTTTTTTTAGTTCTTATTTAAGCCATTATTTACTCACCATTGATGTGTGGTGGCATTTGAAACACAATACTTAATTGCTACTTGAAGCACAGAAAAAGACATCATTTCAAACACTACACATTGGAAACCTTGGGGAAAATGGTGGCCACAACCATACTTGAAACAACACCACTATTTCGAATGTCCTTAGCACTGCAGTAACTATTTTGCACACTGCATTTTAAGGCAATTTGTGTAAAGAGGGGTTGGTTTTTTTGCTTTGACATTCCTTTTTTTTTTTTTAACTAAGGGTGCAGACTGAACTCTGAGACAAGAAAGAACATTGTGCAATACTCTGTGCTGTTATCTAAAGAATATTGTTTCTTATCTCTCTGGATTTGTACAGCACAGCATGGCTAAACTTTAGTGATGAGTGAGCAGTTATTTCAGGCGACAGGGGTGGAGGGCATTGGGAGGAATGCAGGGAAGGAGTACATTTAGATATCTGGAAAGATAATACATTAGAAGATTATTCCTTGCTATTAGATTTCTTGCTTGTGGGATCAGGAGAGTTCCCATAACTTCAAACACAAAGGGAAAAAATTGTGTGTTGTTAGAGGTGATTGCACTTGGAGAGAAATAAAGTGTGTGAAGTGCTTTCGTTAGTCCTGTGACTACATTAGTCCAGGTGACTTTCTGGGAGCACCTTAGGTGCAGTTCTCCAGGAGGTCCCTGAACCCTCCCAGGTACATCTTCTCTACGGAGAGTCTCCACCTGTGAGACCAGTGTCTTGCTTTGCCAGTGTGTCCAGCTGTTACTCCACCCTGTGAATCAGCTGTACATGCACACCCTGTTTTGCTGTCATCTCTAAGGCCCTTTTGGTGTTTTCCTGCCTCACCATGTCAAACAGGTAAAGGGAAACCAGGCCAGTGGCCAGAACTCTCGGCTTTCCCATTCTGTGCTGCTGTCCTGCCTGGCAGAGCAGCCGTGCAGGACAGGGCAGGGAAAACACTGAACCACTGCCATGTAGACATGGAGACAGCTGAGCCCTTCTTGCAGGCTTTCACAAACAGGGCTCAAAGACCACATTCCCTATGGGTGGCAGGCAAGAAGCCACTTGCATCCCTCGATCCAGAGCGCTCGGACACTCTGAAGCGAGTCTGTCCTGGGCACTTCAACATGCTGGGTCAGAAAGAGGCCTTGATACCTGGCACGGCCCTTACTGTGACAGCAGCCCCAGTGCTCTCAGCGATGGCCCTACATCGGAACGCTGCCAAAGGAGGCCACAGCTTGATGCTGTACTTCCCCCTCCCTCTACATCTGCCAGGCAGGCAGAACACAGCCACGGAGAACGACAAAGGACAGCCCACTTTCTCACAGGAAAATGTCGCACGTAACAGCGTAGCGTGCCTCAGGGACAATATGGCTCATCCAGGACTACAAGGTGTTCCCAGCTTGTGTGCTCCTGGTCTCACTCGGGAACAAACTGGGCCTGGCTTTGGAGATGATCCAAGGTACGACTATGAAGATTTCTAATGGATATATGTTTGTACTAAATTGCCCAAAGCATAGTCCATAAGGCCAAAAAGCAAGGTCTGTAAGGCCAAATAGCATGGGTAGGAAAACCAGCCAGCCTTCTTGGATACAGAAACTCTACTTCATTTCTGATTGCTGCAACAACGTTTTTACCGTTCCAAGATAATTAAACACACTGAACAATTAGCTCATGAAGCACCAGCTCTGGAGTCGCCTAATCCTCACGCTCAACTGATACCAGGTGGAGGGACACAACACCCTACTTCTGGAGTCCAGCAGCACCTCACCCTTCTCCTCCCACACTGGAAGCACTTGAAGGTAGAAACAGCTCCAAAAGGCTCCAAAGGTGCTGCTGGTGAATGCTGAGACATCACAAAAATTAAACCATAGCATAGAAAGTGTTCATAAGGTTACATATGACAGATTTTCCCCTCTCATCTTGACATTTCTCTTTTATTAATAGAGACCAAAGAATTCATCATGCCACCCGTACAAGATAACCAGCTTATTAAATAAATGAACTGCTGAGCTGTGTTCTTCCTAGGAACAAATCAAGTCTGTTTGACATCCTGGTTACATCCCAGGCAGCATGTCAGCTTTATTTTGAAGGCTTGAGTGCTACTCAGTAAATACCCAGGACCTGCTGTAAACAGGTGCAGTTTACCAGCAGTTATCTGCTGTAAACAGGTGAAATTCACCCAGTATTTTAAAGGAGGCACGCTGATATTTTCCAGAGTGTTTTGGTGAGTTGCTAGCCAACATGCTACAAGACTTGTTGTTTATCTTTTGTGTCATGCGTCAGAGGTAATTACTTCACAGGGTAGGTGTGTCACTGGGAAGCACTGAAAACTCCCTTTGTTTCAGGTTACCTGCATGCCTCAGTGTGGCAGGTGAGCAGTAATCAACCTGATCCCCTTCTCCTCCAGCAAGGCCTCACAGAAGTTATTTGGTTTGGTAGCCTCTTTGTTTCTGAGTTACTGCCTTTAAGGCAGCTGGGGCTGATTAGATAAGGTGACTGTGTATCTGCAGTCTTGACATAAAATGGATTTAGTTTGCCCTCACTGTTTAGCAGGGTGGTTGAAAACCAATTAAGGATATATGTAGCCATTTGTGAATTGTATATGAGCTGTTTGCTATGAAACACAAATATTTTTTTCTCACGAATGAATATTTAATTGAGGTACAGTTCCAGGTAAGCCCTTGCAAACTATCAGAGTCAAAATTCAGGTCTGGTGAAAGTAGGCAGTGTTCTACTTTGTTTAGAAATGTCACCCTGCTTGTACCTCCCTTGTACTTGGTCTTACGTCTTCATCAGTGCCCACCTGTTTTCAGCATTATTGTTATCACAGAGCAAACAGAGGATTTCCCAAGAGACAGGTGGATACTTGTACTTCAGACTCCAGCTTGGTGTCTTACTCATGATACACTGAGGTCAAAACTACTCTCCTTTATCTGTGTGAAGAATCTCCATTAGTATATTCTCTCCTTACTCAGTGCTGAGAGCTCCCTGTGCAGCCTGCACTGCTGTTGGGAAGCTGCGGTCCGAGGAGAGGACAAACAACTTCATCTCCTAATGGCACTTGGAAATGTTCATGTCTGCAGCAGACACAAGTGATGCGGAGCGGGAGAGATCATGTATGGACCAGTGATAAACTGCATCCCCAATATTACATATTTTCTGTTTCTCTCACTGTTAGATGCAGTCTTTCACCAGTCTTACACTACAAAAGGTTCACTAGTCTTATACCACAAAATAAACCTGATCTCTAATGTTCAAAGGGAGACAGCTCAGTTGCATAGAGCACCTAAATCAGACTAGGCAAAATATGAGAAGATATCTCATCTAGAGAGCTAGTCCTGAATGGCAAAATAGGCTAGAGTGATATTTGGGACTTCTGAACTTTACCTAGTAACCTCTGCATAAAAATTTTTTTCTGTTTCAATTAGAGAAAAATATGAGAAAATGGTCTGGCACCAAATTGCACCGTAATGCCCAGCTTATATTACTGACTTAACCAAGGCAAGATCCATGCCAGATGTTTTCTTTTTGCTGAGTATTTAACTGTGAATTGCCTTATAGATAATGCAGCTTCTGAAATTGAATGAGAAATACAAGTACCAGTCAATGCAAACAACTTTCAAAGCTTACACTGAAAGAGCACTTGGCTCTGGAGAGAACTGAACAGGAGGTAGAATCACTGCCATTCAGTCTTGAGACTGGGGTTTAAGGCCTTTCTAATGTTACACACTGGATTTGAGAATCACTAGGTGAAACTCAAGAGCTTAGTTTATGCTGAAAGTCAAACAATGTGACTTTAAAACTGATCTTAAAAGGTATGAGTCAGTATCATATCGCAGGAAAAGAAAAGGTACCCTGTCTATAAATTGTACATTGAACTTTGCACTCTTAGCCCTGAAATTCTGAGTTTGGGCACTCTTAGTTAATTTGAAATAGGTTATTACTTGTGGTTTTGAACTCTTACATCGTCATTCCCACAGTCAGAGCAATACAAATGTCAGCAATATATGTAATTATAAAACAACTTGTAGTAAAAATAACAACTGTACATAGACTATGAACTATTCTTCCTTCTATCAACCAATGGGCATTTGTTTTGCCTCCACCTTCCTTACCACTCTCACCTGCTCTAAACACGGATCTGTGCTCTGTCTATGAAGGACATGAACCAAGTTAGTTAATGTTATTTGACATGCAGTTTTTGTCAGCACCATATCTCTACTTTTATGTTAAAAAGCAAAACCAACCAAACGAAAAAAATGTGACAAAACCAACCACCAGGGAAAAAAAAAAAAAACACTAAAAGAGTTGGTCTCACAGAAAGTGCTTGGATGTGCAGGGGGTATTTGCAGTATATGGCACTCAGCTCTGCTTTTAATCGGATTTCAAATAGAAAGCACAAAGGAAGATATCAAGGTGAAATAGAGATTACTTAACCAGGGGAACTCCCTTCCTCTTTCCTTTCTTATCATAAGCATTAAGATCATAATTTCATTTTAAGACGTAAAAGCTGTGTTGGCCCTAGTTTCCATTTGCTTTGAGCCTTGGACAAACATGGCTGGATTTACACATGTGGTGTAATCTCTGCAAATTCAGTATGTCATGAACTTCATTCGTCATTTCACACATTTTTAAACAATGGTTTGTGACATGATTGTTCTCATTCAATAGATTCAGAAAACTCTCAGTGCTTTTTTCTATTTGTTTATTTGTTGGTAAATCAGTAATTCATTGTGGATTTCAGTTACAAAGATGATTACTATAGACTTTCCTTCCCTGGTCACTTTCATGTTTAAACCTGCCTTTACTTTGAGTAATATTTTATCTGTATTTTGCCTACCACTAAGTCTTGCCTTCCTCGTCCATTGTTAATAATTTCTCAGTCTCAGTGTACACAAAATGTAAATGCCAAATTATATTTTTTTCAGTTGAAAAGAAGATTTTATTGTGTACTTTGCATCACTACCTGTGAAAGTTTCCTGTGGAAGAAGAATGTGTTACTAGAGAGGTTACTAAGACTACTCTCATGGGAACTGAAAGCAAACTGTTTGGGACTTCTTAAAACTTATTGAGAAGAAACATAATCTCCCTTTAAGCTTTTCTCCCCTTTTATGAGGGGTAATAACCAACCAGATAAAAGCCTGAAGTCTTGTCTGATTATTTTTCCTTCTTACATTTTAAAATAATCCTTCATAAATTTCATCATATATACTTTTCTCCTTGTAGGGCTCCATGATAGTCAATCAAAGAGTCAAATAATCCCAAGGACTACTTGGGGGTGCTGCTGGAAGAAAAATTGATGATTAGGATCATCAATTAGGAAGGCAAAAATAAGGGTCTCCCTACATGTAACCTCTGGATCATTGAATGAGGTTTATTTCCAGGCCTGAATGCTCCTAACTTCTCGTTAGTGCAAGAAAAAAAAAAAAAAACAGCCTATGCTTACTGAAAAAAAAATAGCAAAACAACCAACAATTGAACCTGGCAACAGCAGCTTTTCATGTAGGAACAACAAGCAACTGAACTTGGCAGCAGCTTCTCGTAGGAACAAGCAAAAATGAGCCACAAGCCTTGCACTCTTTTACACCATTTATCCCCTATAAGAAACCCAGAGAATGTCTCAAGAGGCTTTGCCAATAGATGCTGGTCCACTGTGACCTCATTCTGTCAGGTTTTCAGTAAGCTCAGTGTGGGTAGTGGGGAAGTAGCTCTCAGTGCAGAACTACAACTCACCATGTCCTTGGTCACTCTTCCTGAAGTCTGACGTTTCAGGCATTATAATGCCAAAATTTCAGAATGTGCAATGGGTAATAAGCTGCTTATTCAGTTATGCACAATGAAAAAGAAACCATTGTCAGTAATCCCATGTGGTTCTTTTTTCTTTTACAGCTCTTCCAGTTCACAAAGAAAATCAAAGACTCTTGACTGTCCTACATGACAGCAAATCTCCTTAAATCTATATATGTCTCAGAATGTGGCATCCTTTCCATTAACTACTCTGATGAACGTCCTTTCTTCTAGCTGCTATACTAAATGCATAGTCTATGAGTTGTCAAGAGGACAGAGTTAGCTACTATAGGTTTTTGTTAGTAAAGAATCTGCAAACAAACCAGCAAAGAATCTGCAAAACTCTTCCGGCTATGCCTTGCCTAACCTGGATGAAGCTTTATATTCAGAGAAACAGGGAGTTTAGGTCTGTCTGTTCTTGAGACTATTGATTCTGCATGAGCAACAAAGAAGGATGGATTTAGGGCATAAGATTCCATGTTTCCCAGTTCCAGGATGATTTGACTTAGGAAGTTTTATGTTGACTAAAAATTGGCTTGCATGAAACCTGTTAAGCAAATGCCACATTAGAGCGATAGGGACTTGCTTGAGAAACCCAGGCAAGTACTTGGAATTCATAAATGATCCACATCAAGTTTAAATGTTATTACAGCTTAAAGTATAACAGGAAAATCAAATTGGTCTTCTCTCTAAAACAGGGAAGGCAGACTTGATGAGGATGACACAGTCTGGTTAGGGGTCAATAAGTCACAGGAACTGTTACAGGGAAGAAGACAGAAACTGGGTTCTGCTACTGACCTGCTGAGCAATCGGGATTCTTTCGTCACCTCCTCTGCCTTATTAATTCCTGTAAATGGTTGGTAATGCTATCCTCTTAATAAAGCAGGTTAAGAGTAAGTGGTGGATCAGAGCAGATCTTAATCCTGTGACTTAAAGGCTTCATTTTGATTTGGGTCTTATGCTTAATTGTGAGGTCTGACCGAAGATGATGTGGTTAGGGTGGCCGTAAAAGCTCTCTCTTGCTTAGCTAATGCTTAAATCTAGAAGTAACCAAGTTCCATAGAGTTTTAAGGTGGAATTTTCCCCAGATTGCATATTTGTATCTGTTTTTTTCTATATTTGTACTTCTGCCCCACGATGTCTCAATGTGGGTTGATTGTTTTGTGCCCATTTCATGCCTTCTCCAGTATTCCATCATACACACTCCAAAGGGGATCCAGTCTCTAAGCATTCTTAGACAATGCTTATCAGTATTATACACGATGTCCATACTCTCAAAATCAATATACTGATTTTCAGGGCACTCACAGGAAATCCAGAGAACTGTGGGCTTTTCCCCCCACTCTGGAGTAGAGGGAAACTGGTATGTGTCTGGAAAGGATGAGAAGGCTTCTGTATAAAAGGGAAGAAGGGGCTTGCATTATATACGTTCCCATACTTCTAGGGGAGGAGGTGGGGAGAGAAATAAAAAGGAAGGAGCTGAGTGACCCAGCTGCAGAAGAGTTTCGTACTGTCACAAAGACACCTACCTAGCCAAGTCTTCAATAAGGTATGGAGCTCTGCAGGCAAGAGGGTTTGAAAACACACCTAGCACGAGGCAAAAGCCCGGGAAGGAAGCAAAGGCTGTCTAAAAAACACTCCAAGCTGGCAATTGTTCTGGTTCCTTATACTGAAGACAATTCTTCCTGTGCAAGCTCAGTATGTTCACAGTGGCTGGTTTTGGGTGGAGCGGTATTGGGCAAGCTGGTAGTTATGGATGCCATTGAGGTATCTACCTTTCCCCATGTATTGCAGGTGACTGTGGGAGAATGGCACAAGTTTATGTGCTGTGGCAAACAGGAACCTAGAGATTGTACGTTGCCACACTTAATTATTAGTCACCTAAATTCCTTTTGCCCCTAGGTTTGTGTGTTTAGGAAGCAATGATAAGTGTTAGGAAAAAACAAACCAAAACAACAAAAACCCAACAAAAACAGGGGTTTAAGCTTGGATATGTAACTAACATATGGAAACAAATACTTACCTGAATAAATATGATGTATTAAATGACACATCTCTCTGACATGGAGTTTCTTCAACATGAAACCCCAGGGTGATGGTCTCTGAACTCATGTTGAGCTATGGACAGGAAAGGATTTTGGGAATGAAAATCACCCAGAATGGAAATGAGTTTCCCATTAAATCCATGCAATGCTTTGTTTCAAGGGGATGCAGACACACACACACACTTGTTTTGACTTTTCTGTTTCCAGTCACAGCCAAAATCTGGATTTTAAAACTATGGCATGAAAATATCTCATCTCTATCCTTTTCCCCCCAAAAATAGTCGTGTCCCCCCCCCAAAATATCTAAGAACGTCACTTAGGGTTCTGAGTGAGAGCTGCAGAAGCTGGGTTCTTACAGCACTTCCTACTTGGAACAGTTATTCCTTGTGCTTGGCAACCTACCCAAAACACTGTGATAATTTGGTCTGGTTCATTTCCAGTGTCATCCTGCTGAATAAAGCATGAATCCCACCATAAACTTATTGCTTAACAGAAGAGCGTAGAAAGTGTCTTCATAAATCATACATTTGTTAAATTAACCCATTCCAACTGAGTGTCAGCTTATTTTGTTAAATTAACCTGACCCAAGTAAATCTCAGTGGAATTGTTTCAACTGAAAAAGGAGGCCATATCTGTTTCCCAAGGACGTTTGATCCCATGGCCCTTTTCTTGGAAGCTGTTCAGCTTAGACTATTTCTTCTCACCTGCTGTTGCAAGCTGCCACCCCCATGGCTCTGTTTTGATGCTAAAGCCGCCTCTAATCTCCAAGGATCATGCAACAGGAAAGGAATATTACCATAAATTCTCTCAGTCTCCATCAGGGTTCCCCCTCCCCTTTCTTTCACAGACCTGACACAGTAATGATTCTTTTATTTTAATGTGGCACAACCAAGTGCTGCTTGGTGGACTCTGTGGGGGAAGACACCATTTGGAACTCTGCCAAAGCAAGACTTGTATTGTTTGGGCTACCCTTTTTGTCACCATCCCTTGATATTTCCCAGGCTCTCTCCTGCCCTATATATTTTCCATGTAGTGGGTGTTATTCTCCTTGTTCTGAGCCTCCCTGTTCCCATCCTATGTCCTATGCCAAATAGAGAGACAGTGGTTGAAGCGGGGTGTTGCAGACGGCAGCTTGGGGACAGGCTGCACAATTTCCTCAATCTCACAGCTCAACTACGTGCCATTGCTGGCACAGTGGAAGAGCTGTGTCCTACAGGCCGGTCGTTGCCTATGACTATGTAAATCAATGTGCTCTTGTGACCAGCCAAGCAAGGAGATGCAGTGGGAGGCCAGCAGCTCCTGGCAGACACTATCCGCAGAAGTGCATTACACTCATGGGTGAGGAGGGAGAAGGAAGAAGGGGCAGAGACACAAACTTTGTTATCTGTGCATGTTTACTAATTGTTACGTTACTTGCATGAACTTTTTTGGGCTTTACGAAAAGTCAGAACCATCTGAAGTATACTCTATAGTTTCTGAGCTTAGATGGATTATCAAAGTATTCTCTTTTGCTGACATTGCTGAAAATATGCTTTACTACACAAAGCAAGCCTGTGTTTTGTTAAGTAATCATATTTTCTGACCTCACACTTCAAGAAACAGCAACTATTACAGGCCATCCCTAAGGCATCACCTCTGTGCCGGACGCACGCTTTACCCGTGCCATCCACCGGCTTGGGAAGCGCCGACCCCGGCGCGGCCCCGGCAGGTGCATGGCGGTGCAGGGCAGGGCAGGGCAGGGCTGCGGGGCCGGGGGTCTCCCGCGGGGCCGGGGCCGTGCGCGGAGGGGCCGCACAGGCCCCGCAGGGCCCGGCCGTGCCCGGGGGTCGGGGCGGCGCCGCCCCCGCGCGCCCGCACCTGTCTCCCTCCCGCCCGCCCCTCACGGCGAGGGGCTCGGGGGCTGCCGGAGGCTGCGGGCCGCGGTGCCCCCTGCGCGCCGGGGACGTCGAAGCGAAGCCGGCGGGGGTGCCCCGCGGTTGGGCGAGGCCGGTGCCGCGCTCGGCAGGCGCCGGGGGGAGCGGCGGGCAATGGCCGGCGGCGGTGAGTCACCGCCGGGCCCCACCTGCCGTACTTAACCCGCCGCCGGGCGGCCGGCGCCGCACTCGCGGGCTGCGCTGCCGCCGTGGCCGGGAGCGGCTCCTTCCTCCTCCACCTCCTCCGCACGGGGCGCTCGGCAGAGGCGAGGCAGGCGCTGCATGAACGTTTGTGTCGGGAGCAGCAGAAGCACCAGCAGCCCTCAAAATGCCGAAGCCGGTGAGCGGGGCGCGGTGGGAGGGAGGCGCTCCGCGGGGCCGCACCGGGGCCCGCCCGCCCGGCGCTGGGCGTCGGGGGCTCGCCCGAGCCCGGGCGCTCGGCGGGGCGGTCACCTCCGGGTGTCGCGGCGCGGGCTTTTGCCGGGCTGGAAGGGCTGAGTCCCGGTCCCTGCTCCCCGCGACTGGACGGGGCGTTTTGACTCCAGCGCCCGGGGAAGTTCTGCGCGGCGCCGGGAGGGAGCGGCGGGCACCCCGCTCGGGAGCCACATCAGCGGCTGCTTGGAGCGGGAGGGATCGCTAGGGCGGCTGCCGGCGGGCGCAGGGCCGCGGGCAGGACGGAGGCGCCTCGGGTAGGCTAGAGGATCTCCTGGCCGTCCCGCCGCCGGGAAGGGGAGCACGGAGCCCCGGATCTCCGTGCTCCAGAGATCAGGCGGTGCACTGCTCCGTCTTGCAGCGCTTCCGTGCTAGACATGCACAGAGCTCCCGAGTAACTCTCGAAAGAAGAGCTTTCATCATGCTCCCGCTTAACGAGAAATGATTCAACTGCGCCGGCTGCCATTTAGTATGCTTGTGGCCTATGCATTTATCTACAGGAAGCATGTATGCATCTGTAAACATAGGAAAAAATACTTGTTCCCTCCTTGTTTTACGATCTAAAAACGAGGGACTCTTAATAAAAGTTCTCCATACTGGTCTTTACCAGTCATTATCGAAGACCTGTTTCCTTTTTTGGTTGAATTTTTTTTTTTTTTCAGTTGAACGGTCTTTTTTATCCCTCCTTTCTCTTGACACCACCACCTCCTCACCGCCTCCTCCTCCGACCTTCTAGTGGGTCTGTTTGTTTTATTTTAAAGTCTGCTGCTACTGTGCCGGTTAGAGACGGTAATTCCCTTGGGGAGCCAACTGCCTAATGCGGAGCTTTGAGCAGTCGTTGGAGCAGACGCACTTTTGAACTTTGAAGAGCATAATCAGAACAGATTGTTGTTACTATCTATTTTCAATAGAGGCGATATTTCTTAAATTGCAATGCAGTGAGGGACTTATGTGAGTATTAGCTCACTTAAATGAAATGTGAAATAAGAGCAAACAAGCTTATCTTGGTGGTAATAAGTAATTGATGTTTTATCACCATAACGTTAAAGTTAGTTGAACTTTTTTTTTTTAAAGCATTTAGGTTAACTTACATAACAGTTTCTATAAACCTACCAAAAAAAAATAAAAAAAAAGCCAACCCAACAAAAGACAAAAACACTCCAAAACCAAACTGTTCTCAGTCCTAAGAACTGATAAATCTTCAGTCTCTCTAGTTGTATTTCATCAGTAGGAGGTGATATATTGTTGCATATAATAACATCTAACTGAGAGGGCCCTTCTGTAACTGGGGAAGCAAATATATAATTTATAAAGTATGGATATAAAAGGTTGTGTGTGAATAATCTCTTTCTGCCTTGTTAGCTGTTTGCTAATTACAGAGTGCTTTCTTGAAATATCCTGGTTAGAATAATCTCAAATCCTGGTTTAGGACTAAGTTGCACTGGAGCCATGGATAGGTGTACAAAAACTCTTTAATCTCTTAAAAAAATACAGCTGTGTTTATCCTTTTTCTTGGCAGTGCTAGGTTTGTATTCCCTCAGAGATGGTGATTTTTCTTTGTTTCTTAGCTGAGTAGCCAGTGAATAACAAAGGTGGATGGGGAAGGACAGTAGTACTGTAAAGACTTCTGAGATGTGATCTACTGGCTGGGATTTATGGACAAGACTCTGTGTCAATACTTTGTAAATATAAGCTTTTTTTCTTATTTAATCTGCTGTTCAGTGGGGCTAACTGCCACCTTATTGTAAATGGAAGAGAGGAATTTTGCAGAGGCTATTTTAGTAAAACACACTGTTCACTCTGTCTGCTTTAGACTGAGACTGGATTTGGATGCTTCCCAACTCAGCTCATTATTCTTAATACAGCTAAATAGGATTCGTGTCAGTTTGCATGGAGAGAGGATGTAAAGCTGTCACTCCAGAGGCAGAACTGTGCTCAGGACGAATGTGACAACAGCCTTTGGCATGTGTGAGGAATGATAGCACGACCTCTTGGGATCACAGGGAAGCAGTATGTTTCTGCTGGGTATTTAGCATGGATGCTAAATATTTATTACCTGTGCTTGTTTGCATGTGTCTTGTCTACATGGCATAAGTAAATACGGTATTGCTTGGCAGACTTCATGCTGCTGTGTGAAGTCTCACACACTGGTCATCAGTTATTTACAAGTAAATAACTGATGACCAGTGTGTGACAGAAAGCAAAATTTTGGCAACACCTTCCCCTTTGGCCACTCCACCTACAACCCAATTAGCTAAACCTTTATATGAAACTGTTGTTTTAACAAAAATTATAAATGTGCCCACAAAACTTACGGATCATGTTTGTAATTTATTATTTCACAGTAAACAATTAACAGTAGGACATTAACAGCAGGACATTAGTAATTAACAGTAGGACATTAGTAATTTTGTATCTTCATTGAGTACCAAAGTGAAGTGCTAAAAAGCTGCCTTCCCGAGTCTGTGGTAACATTTGGTCACAATTAGTTGTATCTGAGGCATATTTACCATGCTCAAAATAAATGTTAGTAAAAGTCCAGAAAATAATACTGAAATAAGTATATTTGTTAATATAGATACGTGTTAATATGTAATTTAACACAGCCATTCTGCCATGTGTAACAGTTACAAAGTAATGAGATCTCTCCAAGGTAAGCTATAAATATATAACCTATACCCAGTTCATGAGGTTTATGGCTGGGAATTCATCAACAGTTCAGATGCATGATTTCTATCCAGTCTGTACAGAGGTTCATTAGGCTTTACAGGTACTGAATTTTTTTGCAAGGGAATGCAAAAGGTGTCATTTTGTCCAAATCTTGCTGTGTTATCTGGAAATGAGTGAAATGGTAAATAAACATACTTACTCAGCCTTGCTTCATTTCATTACTGGAGTGTCTGTGTGCTCTGTGCATTTTCCCTGGATTCATGGTTCTAGTTTATTTCTGATGGTCTTTTCGGTGGATTATATCCTCTTGCAAAACAAACCAATCTAATAAATTGTGGCTAGAACAGCATGGCTGCGGGCTAATGAACAGTGCTTACCGAAGGAGAAGGAAATGTGATCTTGGGTCTATAGAGTTGTTAATTTGATCTGATCTACCAGCATTCGTGGTTACTTTATTGAGGGTGGATTTTTTTTTTTGTTTGGTTGGTTTGGGTTTGGGGTTTTTTGTTTCCTCTTGGGGGGAAAAAAACAAAATGTAAAGCTTCACAAGAAAATAACTTAGTTTTGCAGCATCGCATTTGGTTGATGTGGTGTCACACAAGAACTTCTAATACTTGTCTGAATGTGTCTAAAACTGTGTAAAGAGAGTACAGCAGTAAATGCAGTCTAGCAGATTTTGGTCCTAGAGAGAAAATAGAAGTGAATAATATCCAGAGGCACCTTTTTTAATGCCTTTATTAAGGGCCTGTGGTCAGAAAGCTGAGCGTAGTAATGAAATCTGTTCATGTCATGCTGCTTGGGGGGAAGTATTATTGATGCAGAGGGCGAACATATAAAGGGGATTGAAGGACTGGGGTTATAAGCTCCCTTTGCATATAGTTAAACTTGGAGGGGTGGGGAAAGAAGGTCCCTCACTAAATAGGTTAGAAGGAGATGGATTAATCAGTGGTAGTATAACTGTCCTGTTGTGCATGTCATCTGCAATGCATGGGGCTTCTCTAACAGAAGGCATTAATAGAAGGTTCTAGTGAGAGCTTTCCTTTATTGTAGGTACTTACCTGTGCCCAGGACAGACAAATTCAAAGCAAAACCTAGAGAGTGGGTTTGGGATGACCACAGACAAAATTCCGCCTTAAGAGGGTGCTTGGCTATTTCAGCCTGGTAGAATTCAAGGAGTTATCTCTTCCTTTACCTGTGTAGTAAAATGTAAGGAATTTAAATGACAAAGAGGAGAAAGAATTGCTTTAAGCACAAATTGTGGTTTGAAAGACTTTTAACTTTTAGAACAATAAAGCATGTATGGGGGGTGGGGGAGGGGGTTGTGAGTGGGTAGGATTTTTTTTCCCTTCCTTGTTGATCTTATTAGAAGACTGTTCCAAGACCTACCATCCTTAAGATAAAATTTGACAGTACAAATTTAATGCTGCTGCCTGTAGGAGTGGGGAGCTGGGACTGATGTCTCAAAAGGGTTTTCCCAGCCCTGTGTTGTTAATAATGGGCTGGTGTGTGCTAGGCATTAAGTGGTTAGACAAGTCCTCCATACCTGTTTGATGTTGAATATACATGCATGCTGTCTTCAAGTTGTTTTTTCAGAATACAAGTCTTCTGCCAAACCTTTATCTGTCCGTGAGCAGACTATGGCATTAAAATTTAACAAGTTTTCGATAAGCTGGCCAAAAAAAAAAAAGCAATTGCAGTGACAGGAATTAATTTCTAAATATAAACAATTAATATTATTAATTGTTCCAAGATCTTCTCAATTTATTCTTGACTATGCGTCTTCTAACTACATAGAGTGGTTTTATCTCAGAGCTCTTTACAGCAGATTCCTGTAAGTGGACTGAAATAAAAATACTTTTTCATATCTTTAAGTGTTCACAATCAATTAAAATACTCTTAGCTTATGGAAGGCTATAGATTTAGTCAAGAATAAAATATTACCCTTGTAAGCACCAATTGCACTCCATCAGGTGATACAGTGTATGGTATATTTGACACCAGGAGATGTATACTCACTCTGGGGCAAAATGGAAACCCAAGGAAGCTTCCATTTGCCAAATGCCATAACGCCCTTACATTTGCCAAATGCGTCACTCACTGCTGCAAAAGAAAGGTGGAGGATTCTATGAGTACTAAATTTAAGGAGGTGAATAAAGTTATAGGAGAATGAGTTCACAGTTTGCCAAAACCCTTATTTACTGTGTGAGCTGAGTAAGCATTTCCGAGGGCAGGTTTTTGTGGGATGTTAGCTGCTACAGAGAAACCAAGGGTGTTAACTGTTATGTTAGTCACTAATTAAAGAATTTCTTAACCTTCTTAAAGGTCAAAAGGAGGGAGATAAGCCTTCCTGTTCTGTTCTCTTCCTCCACCCACATGAACATCTTCCTTTGTCCATGAAAAAAAAGCTGTGATATGTCAGGACTTTTTGAGAATAAGACTTCTTGATGACCACTGAAGATTCCCACATCGGTGTCATTCTTGTTTGGCACCCTGTGCCCAGAGAGCCTTACATGCACTGTAAATCCCATAATCACTCGATTGACCTTGGTGGAAGGCAGCGCTGCAGGATCACTGAACCACGCTGCACACTGTTAAGTAATGTGCTTTAGCTGTGTTGTGTGCTTGCTTTGAAGCCTGGTTTCTGCAACAGATAACATTTACCCTGTGAGCTGAGAAGTACGGAAAACAGCAGTGTATGCACCTAGGAGAGCGGAAAACTGTTCCTGTATGAGGCTGGAAACAAGGCATAGCTCAGTGTAACATCTAACCATGCTGCCTTCATATTGCACGTCTGTTCAGATCCAGATTTTATTTCTCTTTCTAGTTCCTACTTCATAGTGGGGAAATTCACTTGCCTTCTCTGCATCTGCTCTCATCTTTCAGGTGCTCAGCTGAGGCTGATGGACACCTCATAGTAACAGCTGTCCATTAAGGAAAAATCCTGACTCTAAGAATTAACATGCAGGACTCTGCTTTCTAATTGAGTAAATAATAAAAACTCTTGCTGTTAACCATGGACTTGTATTTGGCTGCCTACTGCATAGGCTCAGTGGAAGAGGTACTAACTCGCCTACACATGGCCTGTAGACTTTTGCTTTCTTTGAGAGGGGAGTGTGTGATTGCCCTGTTTGGTTTGTGTGCATTTACTTCTCCCTCTCACTTTCACAAGCAAGTGCTGTAGCTATTGTGTAAAACTGAGGTGTTACTATCACCATCTCTTCTTTTCTTGTTTTTGCTTGAAGAAGTCCATGCTTGCTGTAGTTGTTCTAACCTCAGTGTGAAATGAGTGTGAGAGAACTCTCTGGGGATGAGTGGATGGATGTCCTGTTGCTGAATCTTGAGCAGGCTTACAAAACTCTAGAATGGCTCAGTTCTGCCAAGAGACCACTGCTGCGTAGATGCAGAGAGCAGGTCTGTGAGCTGTCTGCTACCTGAAGAAGCAGAGACTAAAAAAATCTCACTTTTGAACCCAGGCACCTCAATTTAGCCTGTGTAGCCCAGTAGATGACTTCAAGCCTGTACTGTAAGTTCTGGTCTTCAGAGTTATTTGTGGGAGCTAAAGTTGTTCTTCAACACCTAGCTGAGTACACTTAGGTGGCTTAACTTTTTGTTTCTGTAGAGATAAGTGATTGTACAGAGTTCCTGCTGCACAAACTGTGGTGTGTGGTGGGGTGATTTGCATAATTGATACTCAGTGATCTCAGTGTGGGGGCGGATAGATCTTCCTCCATAACAACTGTCACAGCTGTGCAGACAAACTCTTGAAAGGTACTTTATCTGCTGTCACTGTGCTCAAAGTACACTTTGGGGACCACTGGAGCATATTTGTTTGCCATCACACATCAATAGTGAGGGGAGTGGAAAGAGTTTCATCTCAGAAGCCCTTAAGCTGTTTTACAGGTTACGAAGGGGTACTTTGCCAGTTCTTGCAATCACTTTTCCTTTATGATTTGTAACTGCTCAAGAGCAATACCTTTGTGCTTAGGTGACATTCCAGGACTTGCCATGACCTACCTTTATCTGGGAGCAAATAGTACCTGTTGCATGCTGTTTGAAGTACCTGCTTGAGAAGTGGAAGCATTGTAGTGTATTGCTCATAGATCAGATTATCAAGCTGTCAGAGGTGATCACATCACAGAACCCCACTAAGAAATTTCACAAATGCCATGAAGTGTGTTCCACTGAAGTCTGTGAGTAAAATGAAGGAGGCTGATATGGAACAGGTAAAACAGAAGGGTGGAATATCAAATAAAAATCTCTCTGACAAAAGGATTTGTATCTAGAATGCAGAATGAACAAACATCATTACTGGGCCTTGTGTGACTTGTTGCACTGCTATTTCTCCCTAAGTAAATGGAGTTCATTTTCCTTCTGCACTTTGATGTCTATATGAACATGGCTGGCCTTGTAGGTCAGGCAGATGCCCTTGTAGCCTAATAATACACCTCTGATGTTGGCCAAAAGCTGATGCCTGAGGAAGAGTATTTCAAAGATACGCACTGTTGCTTTCCTCTGAGGTATTGGAGGTTGAAAAGTCCTATATAATGAGTTACTAAATGGATTTCTGTGAACTTGTCCAGTCTTGCTTCAAAACCCTGTGAACTCCAGCATCCATAGTGTACTTTAACAAAGGCTGTCCTAGATAACCTTCACATTGTTTGGAAAGTTATCTACAAACCTCCTTGCTACAGTGCTACATGAACTTGTCTAGTTCATGTTCCTTGTCTAGTTTGTTCATGTAGCTCAAGAGTTTATATGCTCTTATGTCTTTGCCTCAGTTAATTTTCTTCCAAACAGAGAAGTCCTAGCTAGCTTAGTTGATCCTTGCGTGCTAATTATTTGAGCATCCTTGATCTTCTTCCAGTTCATATCTGATGAAAATACGGCTTTGCATCCTGTAACGTCTCTATCTGGGAAGAGTACAGTTACTGAGAACATTTCTCCAGTAGTTGTTTCTTGGATGCCTTAAACTCTCAGGTCACAGTCCTGTGAGATAGTAAGTCACAGGTAATCCTTGTGTTCTCTCAGCCCACCCTGTTCCATTGTAATGGGCTGCTCTTCCACCCCAGAGGAACAACCACCACAGGGTCTACTGAAAGTGTTGAGAGCTGTGTACTGTCAGGCTGTGTTGCTGCTGTCAGACTTCTGATTCTGTAATGGCACTGGGTTTTCCATGCACATTGCCCTCTAGAGAATAGATCTCTGCATAAGAATTGGAATAAAAGGCACCAATATTGGTGCTCAGGTTCAGGGGAAGCTCTAAGGCTATTGTGGCTTTTATTTAGATTATTCACAGCTTCAGATCCTGCCCTTGTTGTTGTGAGTTTGTACTGAGGAGTTTACCTTTTGTAGAAATCGTTGTGTGTTTGTTGCTTCCAAGTGAAAAAGCCAAGCAGAGGCATAAAATTATGTTTGTGTTCCAGATCAAGACTGTAAGATACTAATTTATTTTTTTCTTTTCTCTCAAGGGGATTGCAGAAGGATGATATTGCTTTATGTAGTGTAAATACTGGAGATGTTAAATTATTTAGAAGATTCTGAAATTATGATGAAACTTGATAAACTATTATTGCACTTGTCTTATGTTTTTGATAAAAGACAGCAGAAGATCTGATCCATTCTGGATTCTGAGCAACTTCTTTTGATAAAGCTTATTTGAGGATTGTTTGTGGGACTTGCTGTAAACTTCATGTGTAAAGCCTTAGTCTCACAACTTCATTATGTTTAATTAGATGCAACAGCTGTCATGATAAAACAGTCTGTGTATGCAGGAGTTTGATCCAGTGGCCTCTAGCTTTCCTCTGTATTTATTCTTTATGTACAAAGGAGCCATTGTTGCTGCACTCTGTGTTCCTAAATCCATCCTAGCATCCATTGAGGGCAAGTGACACATCCAGGCAGTGGTGCTATGTTGAGCCTGTTGTCACTGGCTGTGTGTTTCTCCTGTAAAGAGCAGACTGCTGCTTGTACACAGATATTCTAAAAATGCTAATGGAGTATTATACAGCATCAGAGAGACTTTAAAGTGAACATTAATGTATTTCAATGAAACACCATAAACCCTCCTGCTTCTTCATAATATTGTGTTCAAAGTAAATCATTCTTACATCCCTCACATAGAGTGAGGGCAAGTGTTTTGCATGAAAAACACCTGGGCTCCTTGACTGTACAGGGCTTTGTTCAAGGGCAGTATCCTGAGGCCTTTCAGACTTACTCTGCATTGCTTTATGTCTTGCCAGAACATAGAGCTGTGCCTAGATAATTTCACATTAAAAAAAAAAAAAAATTTAAAGTTTTAGATAGGCCTCTCTCTCTGTTTTTGAACTTGTTCCTGGCTTGAGACAGAATGATGCTGTTTGCTTGTCAGGAAAGAGCTGGGGGGGGGATCTTCAGTGACCGGAGAAGGATTCTTAATTTTTTTTTTTTTTTTCTGGGAAGAATGTTTGCTTGGTTTCACTGTTTCACTGAGCAGTTATTGTTAACTGTACCGAGCTGACCAGAGGTGGAGAATGCTGGAAGTCTGTCTGGGGCCTAGGCATTTGGGAGCCTGGGCTATCAACTATGTACTGTCACTTGCACTTGCCACACCTGCCTGAAATCTTCATGATCTTTTGGCATGCAAAGTGTCACTGCTTGACCTAAGATAAAGAACTGAATTGCAGCCATGGCTGCTTCTTGATTTTTCACACAGATGCCTACTATGCAGTTATTACATGCTGACAGAAGAGATAGCAGGCCTTCATTAAGGGAACTGAGATAGGCATGTAATTTAGTTCGGCAACTTCTGCACATCTAAACATAAAAAAGTTTGAATTTGCATTCTAGGATTATGTTCATGTATAATTATAAGGACAGTTTCATGCTATATTACAAAGAAGAGTTAAGTGGCATGGCTGCAATATTGAACTCCGTGTATTTGCTGTCTTGTGACCTGTTTGTGTGTGTAGGCAGGGAGGGGGAAGGTCATTCTGAAAATTCTACCCACTTTGTTAAAACTGGAATTTCTGGATGACTCCCCACATCTGGGTATCGAAGGTTTTCCTGCTCACGTGAACCCCCCTCCCTCCACTTCATCCAGAAGTCTAGCTTTCAGATTTCACTCCAAAATTTTTCTTGGCCTTCCCTCAAAGTACTTTATTTCTCTTCCGAAAAACTGCCTCAAAAGAAGTTGTGTTTTTCACCGTACATGAGAGCAAATACCTGGGCTCCTATTGCCTTGACTAAACTTAAAAAATTTCAGTTAAGTATAACTGATATAGCTATTGCTCCTTAAATACTGAGGACTAGTACCCCCAAAAATATGATTCTGCAAGCTGTTGCATTAAAGCTGACTGGTAGTTAAGGCTAACAGTAGTACCGGGCAGTTTTAGACTACTAGATTATAGATTATTATATACAACTCAATTTAACCTCGGTGGTATTTCTCCCTCTCCTGGGAAGGTAAGCAAGGTTTTGAGGAACAAAGACCAGCCTACTCGGCTCTAATTTTACCTGTTGCGAATGCAGCAATACCTAACTGCTTCATAGACTCTGAGGAATTCCATTGGAACGTGACTTAATGTTCCCATTTATTTGCAATGAGGAAGCAATGTTTAACACAATGAGATCTGAAATGGAACACGTCCTTCAGTTCACAGAGGGGTATTTTGATTTAGCATGGTATGCTGGGAAACTGGGTCGGTCAAATGGGTGCAACCAGCTTGCCTTGTCAGCCAAGGGGATGCCAGTGAGGCCGTCTCCAATTCACATTTTGTGAGCCGCTGAGACTCTTTTCTTCCTTGTCAGCAAACTGCTGCCCGGTGTGCAAGGGAAGGCTCATGGCTGCTGTGCTGTGCTGCCGCTGCCCTCTCTGAAATGCTCTGTGTTAGGCGGGCAGTGCATGAAATGTTCTGCCATGGGAGTGGGGGAGAAGCATGTGAAAGGCTTTCTTCATTGCTGGGCTGTGCAGTTCTTTCCCATTCTCGTAGGAATCAGATTCTCCTTCCCCCAGAAGAGAAATGGTGGGTCTGTCATTTGCCTTCTCATTTCAGATTCTTGGACATCCTTTAAATCATAAAAATGTAGCACTGGGAAGGACTTGGACCTGTGTTTTTCTGAAGGGTGTGTGGAAGTGGCTATATAATATCATAATATCTTACCACTCCAGCAATTATTGTTGCTTGTCATGTTACCCAGCCTGCAATTAGAGGGCTTTTTGCTGGTTTCCTCCATGTGGGTTTAGAAGTTTTTATAGTCTTCTATATAAAACATGTCATGTTTCAGACAACTCCCATTTGGAAAGGGGTCACTGACGTGTTTCAAAATAAAATCTAGTTCAAAACAAACAGAAAACCCCCACAAACAAATAAAAAGCCCCAAACATACACAGATTTTAAAAACCCCAACTGGCAACCAACCCAGAAACACTTGACCTGTACATCAGTGTAGACTTTCCTTGATTAACCTGCCCCCTTGCAAAAGAAGCATTCAGATTTGGGTGACAGCATTCCATCTAGCAAGTCATTGAGGCAGGCAGAACAGAATAGTCACCTGCTGTAATGCTTCCGGTGACAAATATGCTCAAGAATGTAATTTTCCCCTCTGTAATAGCATCACACCAGGAAATACGGTGTTTTTCTGAGGATTATAATAAACCACATCCTCGTCTACAGTTCTGCTGTAGCCCATTGTTTGCAAGCCTGTAATTTGTTCATCTTTGCCTCTTATCCATTCTCACCTCTCCAAGTGTAACACTTGTAGCTATTTTTCAGACCTATCAACATCCTTGAATTCTAGCACTGTCCTCCCAAAAGTTTTATTTGTTCTTGACTAGGTGCTGTTCATGATCTTGTAAGTGCACTCCATCTTCCAGGGATTGTGAGAAAACTTTGTTTTCTTATTCCCTCAATCGCACCACACTCACATCCCATTTTCAAGACCTTGACTTGACAGGAAAAGGTCAGAGTATGTGTCCTTGCTGTAGTTCCAGCAAGACAAAGGTGCTGAGCCCAGCTGAGGGGGAAGCTGTGTTTTGGCAATCCTGCAGCAGTGAATGGACTTGATAATTTGCTTGATATTCATGACATTTGTCTCCTACTCTGAAAGAAGCTATGGAAAATGTAGGTACACAGCTTGTCATTTGGTTGTAATTTCACATGGCTCAGATTTGTTGTACACCTAGTCTGTGTTGTATGGCACCACATCAAATATGTTATTAGATTTTATTTGATCCATCAGGCAGGTTATTCTGTTGGAGAAGAAACAGAATTGTCTCCAGGTGTTGTGTTCTTGATACGCTGGTGTTCATAAAGTACATTCTTAAGAAGTATACCATAAATTAAACTAATATTTCTGCAGTTGCTTCTGTGTTATGTGTGCTACTTACCTTCTCAGAGTTGTCTTCCCTGCACAGTCTCTGAACCATTACCTGTTGATTTAAGTAACTTGTGGAGGACAGAGGAATGCAGATACTGAAGTGTTAGCAGATTAGCTCTGAGCTCTGAAGCTGCTAGGATTTTTTTCCCTCCTCAAAGTTGAAAATTTTCCCATAAGAGTTTCCAGGAGCTGGGACAACGGTTACTCCATCAGTTAGGACAA
Organism: Haemorhous mexicanus; assembly: GCF_027477595.1. Lineage (NCBI taxonomy): Eukaryota > Metazoa > Chordata > Aves > Passeriformes > Fringillidae > Haemorhous > Haemorhous mexicanus. The sequence continues at coordinate 55,384,622 of NC_082343.1, forward strand.
TATCTTTCTTTGTTTCTGGACCTGGAACCAGTGAACACTGCTGAATGGAATGTAGAAGAATAGAGAGCAGTTTCATTGCTCTTCTGATGCTGCTGCATGAAGTTGTTTTTCCTATTACCAGATACTTAATCACTCCACGCGTCTGTGAACAGCTCTGGTTGCTAAGGTCAAAATGAGATTACTTTGTCCTTGCAGATGCATTGCAGCCCAGGCCAAGAAGCTTGCCTGTTGCTTATTCCATTAGTAGTTGCTGCTTGCCTGGTGAAAGAGTAGACCTGCAGAAGTGAGGATTAATGCTACTACTTTCTCAATACTATTATTAATGCCACTGCATCCTCCTTGTTAATACTTCTGTATTCCTTCAGCACAAGCAAGTCCATATCCATACGGTCAGTGTGTGTGCAAAAAGGCTTAATAGCTCTGCACGCTGTTTTTCATAGAATGTGCTGTGCTGGGCAGTACAGCAGTTCAAAATGTGGCTGATTTGCTTAAAGGTACCAGTGACTCCTGGGATTTCCAGACGTCCAGTGAGTGAAGAAACAAGACATGTCTGTCTAGATTTCTCCACTGCCAATTGCCACCACTTGGAAAGATACTGCACTTGGAAACCTGCTCTTTAGGAGACTCAGGTCTTTCTTCCTCCTTGGAAAGGGGAAGGAAACATTCCTGAGCATTGTCTAAGGCATTTAGACTGCCTAATGACAATGATAAGTGACACAGTTAAGTACCGGTTTGTCCTGTGTTAATGGGTAAAAGTTGGTATTTAGTGCCCTTTATCATATGTATTTACTAAAATTAAATTGTATGGTCTTATTTAAATGACTTGCACAACTTCGTGGTTTCACTAAACTATTTTATTATGCAAGTGAACTATTCGATTACATGTATCAGGGTGCAAAATATCCACAATAGCATAGTGTATCTGAGAGCTGTGGGCTTTTTATCCTGTTCTCCCTGCCCTTTCCCCTTTAGTGTGGGATGTTTTTCAGTGGAGCTGCAATATCTGCAGAGGGATGGTTAACTTCAAAGATACAGTGTTGCCTGCAATCAGACACTGGTTCTGCGCCGAGGTGCTGAAGAATCCAATGTTAGAAAAACTACAGCTGTGTGTTCAGTGTCCAACGCTAAAAACTGTGAGAGGATGAGGTTGAAGAAGCAATGTCTTCTTGGGCTCCTATCAAGGTCTTGGTTCTTCCACAGACATGGTGCCACTCAGCTGCTTGGCAGTGTGTTGCCTTCTTAAGAGAGTGTTCTCTGAATGTTTTTCAAATGGCACTTTAATTTTTCTAGTTATTCTACTGATATGCATGGACTCTGAAAGGTTGCACCTGCCCCACAGATTGATCTACTGACTTAGCATTAGAAAAGATGCTGTTTTATTGGCAACAAAAGAAACAAATGCATGACTTAAGGGCATTGCTAAAGCACAGAAGATTCCATTCTAACTACCATTGCTTTCCATCGTGTTACAATCCTTTAAACTGTACTCTGAAGTTCTCTCTTGCTCTGGCCTTCATCTTCTGTTCTCTTGTTGGAGCTGGTAAGGTAGCTAACGTGTTACAGTCCAGTATGAAGTCATGGAACTGGTGTTCAGTCTTTCAGTGTACTAAATTCTTCAGCTTCATGGAGAGTTTTTCCTTTTAATGTAAATGGCATTGCCTTTTCAACAGCGTGCTTTTTCCCTTCTGGATCAAATTTGTTAGAAATTTTATGCATCCTAAGACAGGGGAAGAAGAAAAACTTTTGTTCTGTAATGCTTTTGTATGCACAAGCAAACCTTAAAGGCCCTATTTATCATTTTGGGTGTGTTAGCCTCAGACATAAAAGTAGAATTATTGATTAGTTAAGGTTGGAAAGGACCTTGAATATAATCTATTTCCAGCCCTAGAATAATAAAGTGTTATGACATTGGCCTATCATGAAAGAAGTTACATCTTACTGTCCAGGATTTTTAGTGTGTTTTGTGCATAAAAGCACATATTTTTTAATATAGCCCTTATTTCATGTATAACAGCCATGTGCTGTTCTCTCCACACCCTTATGCTCTTAAATGAAAACAGCTTTTCATTTTTTGGTTATGGCTTCAATGTTGTCCTGGATTGCTGCCAGGATTTGGTAGAATCTTGTAAAGGACATGCCTTGCCTAGACAGGGTGAGCAGAACTTCACTTGTGAAAGTTGTCCTAACTGTGTCTTCCTCTTTTTGTTGCTCATGGAAATTAGTTTGAGTTCTTGGTTGTTTTCCTCCCCAATGATACCTGAATTGGTTAGCACATCAGGTGTTGATTTAATCATCTTGGCGCCGTGCAGAGTTCCATCTGGTCTGAGCTGAGTGCCAAACTGATCGACTCTCAGTGTGGCAGACATCGAGGTTTCTTCAGGCTGTCTAAACCAGAGTTTCATGTGGGTTAAGCTCTGTTTGCTGCTTTACTAAGAGCTTCTCTGTGGCTAAAACTTGTATGGAGTGGTTGTAGGACACCCATTTAGAAACACTGTTAAAATCATTATGCTCCTGAAGTCAAGGCTAAGGTTTGGAGATGAGAACTGAGAGGGCTTAATAGGGCAGGAAGGAGACTCAGGCAGTCATCAACTCATTGAAGGGACAGAAGGTCTCTTCTTGCTCTGTCATGTGGCTGGCAGTTTGTCTGAGGGCACCAGGGAAATTCCTCTTTGTCCTGATGGTTATGCAGCCATTAAAGAACACAGAAATTAACCTTTACTGCAGGCCACAAGTGTCCTTGGAAGCTTTTTGGATAACCAAGTAGTCATGTTCCTGCATGCTTCTAACTTTAAATGATTGAAGTGGAAAAGCAGATGACTACTGCTTTTTTGGTCTTAATACTAAAATAATTCATGAAATATGTAGCAGCTAAATGCACTAAATAGCTCACTCTCTAGCTGATCCTACAGTCTTTGAGGATTGTAGTAAAACAAGACTAGGGGGTTTAACTTTCTTTACTAGCAGATAACTACTAAGGAGAGATGGAGGAAAATACGTACTGGTATGAGCTGGAATTTTGTACTCAGCCAGCATTCTGCAGGTTTTCTGGTAAGGAGTAAGAAGCACCTCCTTTTAAGTTCTTTAGCTTGTAAAGTGATACTTATTTTACACTTCTATGGTGTTTCAGGCAGAAGTACAAATAACTTGCTCAGCACAAAACTAAGACGATGAGCATATGTTTTCTTGAAGTGGGTAGAAAGGGATTAGAATATGATTAGGGATTTATTGTTGAGAGGGATTAAGCAACAGGTGTTTTTTAAGGTCACATCTTTGAATTGCAGACTTGCTGTTCCAGAGAATTTGATATCTGAACTTCCCCTCCCCTCCTACACTGGAGACATTTCTTGGGAAACCTTTGGTTCTTTGCTTGGGAAACCTTTGATTCTTAAGATGCGGGAAGAAAACCTTAAGCATAATCCCGTGTTCTGTTATGATCTCAAATGCTACTGTTAGGTTTTCCAAGAACTCCTTTTACCTTCTTGCTTGTTCTTCCATCTTGCATTTAAAGAAATTTTTTAAAGTCCTAATTTAAAGGACAGTGCTTTAAAAATACAGCTTGAAAGTGGTGTCACTGAGTCATCTTCTCTGGTTCAGTTCTGGGGTCCTGTGACTTGGAAAGTGCCTTCAGTCGTCTTTCTTTGGGAAGATACTCTATCATGTGGGAGCCGAAGAAAAGAAACAACTCTATAAAGATACTTGATGCCTTCAGAGAATCATTTAGTTTGGAAAATATCTCTAACATCAAGTTCAGCCACTAACCTAACATTGCCAGGTCCACTATTAAACTGAGGAAGGCTGGTTCAACATTCAGTGACTCACTGAAAAAGGAGTGCAAAGCTTTGTAATATATTTTACTAAAACTAGCTGAAGCAACTTGTTGTATTTACGATTCTGTGTTAATTGTAACGTTGTTACACCTGACATTTATCCTGGAGTTTAAGCATACATAATTAAGTTGCTAGGAACTGCTGAAGGCCAGAGCTTTGTAGTGAGTGATTCTATTCCTCTCCTACCTCTTTTACCTCTCATTTCTTCAGATGTGGGCCAGGCTCTGCTGGCCTCTTAGCCTTGGCTTTCTGTAATGTGGCATTTACAAATTGTTGGGAAATTGTCATGAAATCTCATCTGCCTGTACCTTACATATTGTCTGGCCTTGTAGCATAACTAAACTACACAATCATACATGTTTGGGATTTTTAGATTTGTTTTGGGACTGTTGGGTTTTTTGAGAAGTAGTATAATATTACAAGCTGTATTCAGAACAGTTGGAGATAATAATTTCCCGATTTGCCATTTTACTGGTCCTTATGTCATTCCCTCCAAGATTAGTTGCTGCTTTTGCATCCTGATTAACTGCTAATAGACTTTTTCTAGTCATTAAACGCTCTTGCCTTCTGCATTTAGTAGTAACCTCTCTCTTGCAGTCTAGTGCCATTGCAGTAAATCTAGTTATGTTGTTTCTTCACTGACAGCAAGAGCTTATTGAACTCCTGCCCTGTAGAATCATTCAGTACCTGTTACTGCTGTTTTTATGTGCTGAATAGATTTTTATGAGGGAAAGAATGAACATTTATCAGGTTAATGCTGATTGCTTTATAAGAATAATCTGCAGCCTTTTGCCTTTAAAACCTCAGATTAATTCCAGCTCTAATATAAATGGAAGTTAAATTATAAGTCTTAAATTTAATTTAGTCATTAGGGCCTTTCGTAATCCAAGGGATGGCCAGCAGGCAGCTATAATATGTACCCACAGTAGCTCTTAGTCTAAGAGTGTTTAGGCCTGGAAAGGGTCAGGTCTAAAATACCCTCCTGTTCAACCAGAAGATCTGTCCAATCCTGTGTTGAGTAAGAAAACCTGTGGAACAATTTGGTTAAAACAGCAGAATGAGTGCTCCAATTAAGTTTGCTGGTGTGATAACACGATTCTAATTGAGGCTTAAGTGTGTTTATTATAGAGGTTACAGGAGTGCGTCAAAGCGTGGAGACTCTTGTACACAAAGGACTGTGTTAACACCTAGAAGTAACTTTCAGTGCATCTTAAACAATGCTTTTTGTTTTTTTCCTTAGATCAACGTTCGAGTTGTTACTATGGATGCAGAGCTGGAGTTTGCCATCCAGCCAAACACTACAGGCAAACAGCTGTTTGACCAGGTCAGTGAAGGGTTTGTGTGGGCTCTTGTTGTTTAATTTTGGCGTATGTTTTGGACTATAGTGTTTTCTAAAGACTGGATTCCAAGTCTGTCTTTCTTCTCTCTACCTCCTAATCAAATGGCCCCAGTCTGAACTAAGATCTCTAAATTCCATCACAGTAAAAAAAAAAAGCAAAAACTCCTGCAGGTATGTTATGTTCCAGTGAAACCTGTCTTCCTAGCATGTTGGATGATGAACTGTCACAAGGGATCTAAAATATTTAGACAGCATAGCTAACATGTAAAAATTGCTTTGAAATACTGCTTAGCTCTTACATAGTTCTTAACTTCTAAGGTTGAAATATTGCTCTTGTGCATAAAACTGTTCCGAATCAGGTCTTCAGGTGGCTGATGAGGGCGTTGGCATGGCTGCATTCATTCAAATGCTGGGTTTGAGTTAGCACAGGTGTTTGAGTTTGTCAAAATACTGGAAAATCAGGAGAGTGTGTGATCTCTGTGCAGCATTTGTAGACAGCATGCCTTGTAAGAAGCCCCTGTGCAGCAGGATGGAGCAGAGATTAGTGCAGCCTGCCTTCAGGGATTCCCAGGGAAGTGGAGAGCTTGAGTGGCCAAGACTGTCCTCCTGTACTATTATTCTTCCTGTTACTGCTTTAACAATATTCAGGTCTATTTGGAGATGGTCCTGCAAAGATCAGATAAAGACAACTAAAACAAACTGAGTGCTATTTGTGAAACTTTGTTATTATTGACTTAAGTAGCTTGCTGTTATAAAACTGAAGCAAGGCCTAGATTTTAGCAGAAAAAAATTTACTTACTGCTCTGCAACTCAAAGGAAAAAAAAAAAGAAAATAATTGCTTCTAGCCATTTCTGCTGTAGACCTGAAAAATATGAATTGGTCTATGCAGACTTCAGTCACTCGTTTTAACATGTTCACAAACTGTTATTTGTACTTCTTCACTTGTACCCACTAACCTTGACTGCTAAGGGTTGTTGTACTTCTATTCAAGTAGGCAGTATTGGCTGAACAATGCCCATTCCTTCTGGGGTATTGTTGGTACAATTCTTGTTTCAGTGAGTTAACTAGAACTTGCTAGGCCTTATGGCAATTGTGCATTGAGAAGTACTTAAAAAGAAAGCCCAGAAAAAATCCCCCAAACAAACAACCCACAAATCAGTTAAAAAATAAACAAAACTCCAAACCCCCAGCAAACAAACAGGGAAAAACTTTTAGTGAATTCTTAAAAGGAATGAAAGAAGGAAATCATAATCATATACTAATAATCACTGCAGAACTTCACAGTACAAAACTGAGTAGTCTAGCTTGTGTTTAGCGTTAAATCTAACTTTAATTCCTTTTGATTACTACTGATGTGGGATAAACATTAAGTATTCATTGAACACACAGGCCAAGGGTTCAATCCCCATATGGTTCATTCATTTTAGAGTTGAGCTTGATGATCCTTGTTGGTCTCTTCCCTCAGAATATTCTATGATTCTGTAACTGGAGATTTGCTGAAGTGCATTTGAAACCTGCATTTTTATGGAAACAGTACCTGCTGCTTGATCTTCCAGAGGAGAGTCACCAAGTTGATTAGGGAGATGGATCACCTCTCCTATGAGGAAAGGCTGAGAATTGGGATTATTTAGCCTGGAGAAGATAAGGCTTTGGGGTGACCTAACTGCAGCCTTCCAGTACCTGAAAGGAACCCCAAAAAAAAGTTGGAGAGAGACTATTTACAAGGGCATGTAGTGACAGGGCAGGGGGGAGTGGATTCAAACTGAAAGAAGCATCTTTAGGTTAGATATAAGGAAGAAATTCTTTACTGTGATGGTGGTGAAGCACTGGAATAGGTTGTCCAGAGTAGCTGTGGATGCCCTAATCCTGGAAGTGTTTAAGGCCTGCTTGGATGGAACTCTGAGCAGTCTGGTCTAGTGGAAGGTGTCCCTGTGCATGGCAGGGGGGTGGAACTAGATGATCTTTAAGGTCCCTTCCAACCCAGGCCATTCTATGATTCTATGATTCCACTCATGCTGATCACCATGACATCAGAGTAACTTCTTCCCCCGGCCCTTTCATGTTGATCCAAAACAGAGAAATTGGATTTTATCTCCATTAGTATGAAAATCCAAATTACTGAAAGCCAGGCTTTTAAAAGCAATGCTTTTAGATTAGACTGTGTGTCCTTATGACAAGCTTTCAACGAGTACTTCCCTCCTCCATGTATATTAACTGATGCTTACATCTATTCAGAGTCAGGGTCTCCTCTCTGGCAGAAGGGAAACTACTTTCTCTGCTTTCAGCTGAGATGTTCAAAATCCTGAGAACATGGAAAAGGCAGGATGTTTCAGATTAAAGATACTTCTATTTTAGCTTGCTGTCTGGATACTTAGGGATTTCTGAAGAATGCTTAATGCAGCGCTTAGTACACGATTGGGATAGACCTACTCCTCATGGAGATTTGCTCCTTACATCCAGTGGCATGGGTTTAAAACCTGTGATTGGAAATTCTTATCCGTATTTCATACTTCTGCATATCAAGGGAAGGCTGGCATAGAATTGAGCAGCACAAAACCAGGAAAGGTGAAGACCATACATTCTCTCTTCAGTTCTGTTGAGCAAGCCTTTCACTAGGCCTTTATCTCGGGTGGAGTTTACACTCAGATAAAGCCTGTGGAGACAACAGGTTTTCACAGGTATGGGGAGTGGCCCAACTGGAATTGCAGAACCACTATGGGGGTTTTGAAGAAGCAAGCTATTTTTAAAAACTACAAGGTGATTTCTTGGCCTGGTTGTCAGAAACCAGAGCTAGGCTTTGCTAGCATGTCTGTGTCATGCATGTAAGGTGTTCTATAGCTCCTTTTACAGGAGAGGGAAAATAAGGAAACCTGTGAATACTAAGTTCCACTCCACTCAAGCCAGTCCTGTGCAGAGTTTATGCTGCAGTGAGGTCTGAGGCATCCCAAGAACCAACCCAGTGGGCTCTGCAGCTGGCTGGAGTATCTCCCCGGTAGTCATGTGCCCTCCTGACCATGCCTAAAAGAAATTCAAATGGAGGAGTGTGTCACTGGGATTCTCTGGAAGTGAATGCATAACTGCATGGAATGGGAAGACTCAAGATTTGTGGCTTCATGCATTTGAGGAAGCAGAGGCCGTGTCTCTCATCTTGTATATAATGCCTCGTTTCTTATTTCTTCCTTGTTTTGCCGTGGAGGAAGTTTATAGAGCATTTCTATAGCTGTCAGAAAGCTTGTCTCTTCCATGATGAAACATGGAAGAGCCACAGAGGTAGGAGGGAAAAGGAATTTTAGTCAAGTAAAAGCTGAATTATTTACAGAGCCCAGCTCTTCTTTTAAAAAGACATGGGGTTTGGGTTTTTTGTTTGTTTGGATTGGTGTGTTTTATTGTCTTTTTGATAAACTCTAGTTAGTCTTAGCTAATGTGACATTGTTTCTTTCAAGTCTGCTCTCCAGCCAGAGTGTCTCCAGCAATACCATAAATGTGGAGGTGAAACAAATCCTTGGTTGAGGTCTTAGACTTGTTAAAGCACATGTAACTACACATTCCCAAGTCTGTCACACTTCCCTAACTCACTAAGTGGTTTTAAATTCTTCTTGTCTTCCACTCAGTTGAGCTCCCTGTAGTGATGCCTACATCACTTTTTGAGGGGCTACTCTGCAAATAACAGAAAGGAAGTGATCCAGCTATGTATGTAGTTGATCTTTGCAGATTTTGGCTGTGTCTAGAGCACAGCTTTCCAGGTAGATGAGCTGGCAGCCAAACACTTGGCTATAAGAACAAGCTGTCAAGAGTAGGTGAAGGTCAGAGACTTGTTGGCTCCGTCCTCCACTGAGGAAGTGTAACACTTCCAAACAGGACTGCTTCTCTAGTAAGTGGTGGTGGTGTTTCTGTGTCTTTCAGCTGGTTAGTATTCACAATGTATGAAATGAAACTTCTCCTAGTGTGGGGGCATCAACGTAATTTTGTCCTTCATAAACTCAGCCTTTTGGGGAATTTAAAAAATAATAACCTTGACTGAGAATACTTGCATCTTATTTTAACTCTCAGAGCCTCACAGCAGGGGTATGAAGCACCTCTCAATTGCTTCTTCTAGAAGGAATAGTCTCTGGTGACTTGCAGACAAGGTCACTTGAGCCATTAGTACTGCTAACTAGTTGTAGTTAGTACTAATACCATTAGAGGCCATCCCACCAAAAAACTTTGGTGACATAACTCATCTGCTTCACTAAGTACAATTTTAAGATGGGTCAGTAGATAAAAAGCAAGCAGAAGCCCCACCTGCTGCCAGTGTGTCAGTCTAGCAGTTGGTGGCTTGTCACTTGCTGTTTGTCTCACCTGCCTTCCCCAAGATCATCATCTTCTAGAAACTGGGTGGGACAAGTGTCTTAACCTATGCTGTCATCATCATCTACAATGGCAGCTGTATATCCTTGTCTGCAAGGTGAAATAAGGAGATGAATAGGTTTAGACTCTTGCCTGCACCCGTCACAGGTGATGTGGGACTCAAAAGGATACCTGGACCTCAAGTGAAGTTTTTCCTGCAATAGCTTTTTCTTTTTTACCTTTCTGTTGCAGGTGGTTAAAACCATAGGTTTGCGAGAAGTGTGGTACTTTGGTCTTCAGTATGTGGACAACAAAGGATTCCAAACTTGGCTGAAGCTTGATAAAAAGGTAACAGACTTTGGGCTAATTGCTGGCCAAAGGTTAAAGCTTGTATGTTTCCTGATGTGTTACTGGCTGCAACTTTATACACCTTGTGCCTGCTTTTGATTGATTGTGCCCTACTTTTCATAATTCCAGGATTGTTTTTAGAGATAACATTGTGATCTCCATTTGTGAGGTTTGACACAGTAGAAGCCCTTTAACTCTCTGAGTTGCAGGAAACATGTGCCACATGCACAGCAGCACCTGGATACTTTGTTGGAAGAAAGCAACTGCATTTTCTGTGGCTGGAGGAGCACCTTGGCTGACGATGGACTTAGGCCCTGCCTGTGCAGTATCAGTTGTGTCCTAATTAGGCACTTCCAAGCTGGACTGCCAAGTGCTGATGCCTCTGATGTGCTCCTGTTTTTGTGTTCCCAGCTCTTATGAGGGCATGAACTGCTTTTCTTGGTGGGGCAGTCAGTGACACACCTGTTTAATGTCAGGGGGCTGTTCTCCATCAAACACACACAGTACTCTGGGTGGGTTTGCCATCTGATACAGCACAGTAAATCATTCTCCAGTGACCAGTGTTTGCTGTACAAACAGGATTTAACTGGCTTAGCTGGAAAACATAATGCGTCTCCTCCATGTTCTCTCCTATCAGTAAGCAGCCAGAATTAAGGAAGAGTTGCCAGTCACTCACCTCTTATGGCAAATGCCCCAAATTCTTTTTTCTGTCTTAAAGCAATCTATTCTATTGTTTGCAAAAAAAACACCTGCTTAGTTGTGGTGTCGCCTCTGTCCTCAGGTTTCTGCTCAAGAAATCAGAAAGGAGAATCCCCTCCAGTTCAGATTCCGTGCCAAGTTCTTCCCAGAGGATGTGTCCGAAGAGCTGATTCAGGACATCACGCAGAAGCTGTTCTTCCTGCAGGTGAAGGAAGGGATCCTCAGTGATGAGATCTACTGTCCTCCTGAAACAGCAGTACTTCTTGGTTCCTATGCTGTGCAGGCCAAATTTGGAGATTACAACAAAGAGGTGCACAAGCCTGGATACCTCAATTCAGAGCGTCTGATCCCCCAAAGGTGAAGGAATTGGCTGATGCAGTCTCTTTTTTTTTATTATTTTTTAATGCAAAGAGTTTCATTTAAAAGCATCTTTGGTTTTTGGTTTTTTAAATTGAATTGCATATAATTGGGGTTCTCCCTTATTTTATTATTTATCTGTCGTGTTTGAGTATATTTTTGCTTCTCCTTGGGTTGGTTAGAGAGGAAATATAGTTTTGTATTCAGACTTTATTTCTTAAACACTGCAGCCATGCTGGTAACTGTGGCAGTGTGAATGTTTCCTCTCGAAGAAGAAAAGCGCGGCATTAAGTCAAGAATATGTCATTCTTGAAGAAGGTTGGGTTGTGTGTCCTTAATCCTAATGTACAGTCCTAAAAAGCTTGTATGTGGAAAGCATGTCTTGTGGCTTCACAGTCCATCCCCACACAGGATCAGTGGATGTTATCAGACCAATGGCTTCTGTTTACCCTTCCTGATGACACTGCAGCAATGTCTGTTTCCAGGGATTGTACCAGCTTTTGCTTTGCTGTAATCCCCTGGTGTCTACAGTATGTGTGTGATTTGTTTTCAGAGTTTTGGGTACACAAGTGTCTGGTCAGTGACCAGAAAGGCTTTGCAGATGGTTATTGCTCATTCTGAATTGCTCTTCTCCACCGAGAACATCTTTGGGCTGAGCAGGGTTTTCCTTTTGGCTACAGTAAGGCTTCCACCAGGGTGAGAGTAAGACTATAGCAAAGATCACCATCAGTGGATATTGCAAAACCTCTAATCTTGCTGATGTCTGTTTCCTCGTGTAGGGTGATGGACCAGCATAAACTCTCCAGAGAGCAGTGGGAAGAACGGATCCAGGTGTGGCATGCTGAGCACAGTGGCATGCTCAAGTGAGTGTTTTGTGTTGGTCCTTGGGCTGATCACCTTGCTGCTTGTTTGATTACCTTAAGTTTACATTTCTACAACATGGTTTTGTTAGTCTGCGGTTTAGACTCTGAGTTGCCTGTGTCAGCCGACTCCTGGTGTATATTTTTTAGTTCAGTATTGAATCACATGGTAAAGCACAGTAGTATATTTTGTGCTGTGCTGGAACAGTGTGGCTTCCTGAAGATCTTGGACCTGTGCACGTTGTATTAGTGATAGCTTTGAGTGGGGAGAAAGAGTAAAGGTGCTGTCAAACCTTACAGTCATTGAAGCATTTGCATTGACAGATGAGGAAAGCTCAGATCCTATACCTTTCCTACTCACTGTACCCTGAGACAAGGATGAGTGCTGAGAGAGGTGAATGTTGCTGATTTTCTGCCTGGAAGTACTAGGGATTGGTATATGGAAATATTCTCTGTGTGTGCTCGTAGACGTGATATCATAACTTCTAAAGTAAATCCTAAATGGTGAATGTTCAGTTTTAACTTCTATGTTTGAATTGAGGTTTAGGAAAATTTTTTTTCTTCTGATGTGTTTGTGTTTTCTGAGATAGAGCTGATGTTGGTTTCTCATTTATCTGATTTTTTTATTGTCTCAATCAGAGAGAATGCCATGCTTGAATACCTGAAGATTGCCCAAGACCTGGAGATGTATGGAATCAACTACTTTGAAATCAAGAATAAGAAAGGAACTGATCTTTGGTTGGGAGTCGATGCCTTGGGGCTCAACATCTATGAAAAGGACGATAAGTAAGGCTCTTGTTTTTGCCTGTGATCTTCCAAGAGAGGGTTGGTATGGGACATTTCTCATTTACAGGAGTGTTTGTGTTCCAATTTCAGATCAGTAGGTGAAGGTAGGAAATGGGCTTTCACATCCCCTGTGCTTTTATGTCTTTCCTGAGCTGCTAACACTACCTGCTGTATAAAGAGAGATGTCAGTTGTACGATGCCATCTTCATAATCGTGCACAGTGGTGGAGCTGAATCCTGAACTGATGAGTTTACCAGGCTTTTCCTTGAGTCAGGTCCCCAGGTTTGCCATCAATGGCCACAATGAGAACCTGGCTAGGCTAAGGCATCTGCAGACACCTAAGGAAACTCCTGTCCTGAAGTTAATGATGGATGTGTGTGCAGCTGCCCGGTTCTGAAAAAGGCAGATTATGGGGTGGACACAAAAGCAAAGTTGGGTGACACCCAGAACCCAGGGAGAGGCTAACCTATATAGTTACTGTGAACAAGGAATGAAATGAGGGCTTACTGAGGTACACACTGTTTTAATCAGCCCTTCTGGTAAAGGCAGAGCCATTATTAATTGGATAGTAGGTGGGAAATGATAGACTACATCTATAAATAAACATAATAAGAAGGTGAGAACAGCTGTGTCTAAGCCTGCTAGTCTCTTCTAATACTCTGCAACTGAAGGATTGAAGGGAGTTAAAATAGATATTTTTTAGATGGAGCATTGCTGTCTAGATTGCTTTCTTTTCCTCTCCCAGATGTTTCAAATCTTTGTTTCATGTCACTAATCTGTAACAGACTATCATTGAAATACAGAATGGATTTCACCTGTTCTACATCTTTGCCTCCAAAAAGGTTTGAATTCAACCCAAATATTAATTGGAACTCTCTGCATCTTCTGTTGATAAGGCAAAGAGAAAGGCAGTCTTTTCTACAATGCTAATATGTGCTGTCACCCAGAAAACAAGGAGTGTCACTTGAAAGAAAAGTAGTTTCGCTCATGTAATACTTCAGTCTTGAATGACTGGTCTTGCTATGTAACCATGGTCACACAAACAGGTTTTTCGAGCTGCAGAAATCAGAGTGTAGCCATTGACTGTGAAGACCTATCGAGAGCGTTTGCAAAACAAATACAGTGCTGGAATAAACTGCTTATTTCTGCTGGAACTCTTGCCACTATATAATTAAGTCTTTCCAACAGATGTGGGGACTAGAAAAATAGTAATGTGTGTGGCACCTCTGGTTTGTAGGTGCAGAGTTTGGGAACTGAGGGCAAAGAGGAAGAAGCAGAGATTTCATTGTTGGAGTGTAACACAAGGAAAAAGAGGCTGTGCTGTAGGTGTGTGAGCCTCTGTACTGCAGTGCATGTCAACGTCCTGTTTCTGGGTATATTCAAGCTTTTTTTTCCCTGCATTAAAGGGAAGAATCTGCAGTAGAACTTACTAATGAGTGAATTATTTTAGTTGTCCGTCATACTGTATTATCTAGGGTTTAAGCGCTTGTACTAATGTGATGGAGGCTGGAGTAATTAGTTAATCTTAGTCTAATCAAATCATTTTCTTTACAGTTCTTAATGTTACACACACACACACACACATACACACACACACTGTTGCATAATCTTGCAGTTGAGTTAGAGGTTAGAGAGTGGATAGTTCTGAAGAGGGTGAATTTTATTCTTGATGTCTGAATTGAAATGAAGCAAGGGTTTTTTTGTGCTTGGACTCAGCAAAATCTTTTGATGTAGTAGCTTTCCATCTCTTTGACAATGACAGAAATCCTTCCCAAAATTGCTCTTTTTTTCTTTAATCAATATGCTCCATAGAATTCTTACAGAATTTGAGTGGTCCACTGTGATAATAAACATTTCTGTAAGTGTTAAACATTAAATACTTGTGTCTTCAAATAATTTGCAAGAATAATTGTGACAGAGACACATATGTTGGAGGGGTTAGAGAATAACAAGAAGATTGGTTATTGTCATTATTTTTTATGTAAGACACAATTATTACAATTATTACAATTCTTAATCATCAACAGCTATTTCTAGAGAATATACCCTCCCTTACTAAGAGAATAAAAGAATAATAATATGATATTAAATATAAACATAAAATATTTGGTTAGGCTAATGAAAGGACTTTATTATAGTCAAATGCACAAGGCCTTGCGATATTAGAACTTGCTGCAGAGCTGATTAGGTGTGAGAAGGTGAAGCATTGGAATGGCTTAGAAACATTTGATCTCATGACAAACTGGATGTTTTGTATATGCAAAACTGGAGAAATTAAGGCAGAGGAAAATATCCAGTGTTCAGTGACTCATATAGAAAAATTTCAAACAAATCAATAGACCTGGACTCCTCAGCAGCAAGGAAGAGTTGGGAGTCTGAATCTTGCCCTTTGCTTTTCACTAGTGGGGAGCCACGTGGCACAGCTCATTGCATGACCAGCGAGTAAAGTTCCCCTTGGTGACTCATGGGATGGGCTCAAAGAGCAGTTTGTATGGAAGGAAAGAACAGGGCCTTTGTTACTAACCTTGCCTGTAATCTAGGGGAGGAGATATCTGAAGGGAGGGTGTCAAGAGGATGGAGCCAGGCTCTTCTCAGTGCTGCTGAGCAATGGGGCAAGAAGCCGGCACTGATACACAGGAAGTTCCACCTGAATGTGAGGAAGAACTTCTTTACTGTTCAGGTGACCATGCCCTGGAACACATTGCCCAGAGAGGCTGTAGAGTCTCCCTGACTGGAGGTATTCAGGATGCATTCCAGCGCCATGTGCTCTGGGATGACCCTGCTAGAGCAGGGAGGTTGGGCCAAATGATCCACTGTGGTTCCTTCCAACATGTCCCATTCTGGGAAACAACAGAAAATAAATCTTCTCCTACTAATGGTGCCTGTCCAGCACTTCAGAGTGAAGGCAGCATGGAGGTGATTGGGCTAGCTGTAACACAGCAGGGTAGGTTTGCCTGTGGGTGCTATAAGGTCTGGGGAGCAGCTCAGTTACTTTGGGTTATGCCTCCCATGGTTTGTGAGAGGCCTGTACAGGGAACCACTGCACATAAAGTCTGCATGCTGTGGATTTTGGGACCAGAGTTAAAAGAAATAAGCTTAAAAGCAGCTGAGCATGTGGCTTCAGTAGAGTCCAGTCCTATTTACACAGCCAGAGGTCAGTAGGGTGGCTGATGAAAATGAGAAGTAAGAGAGGTTACTGGGCTTCTTTTCCTACTCCCTGTGGTATTCTGGTTCAATTACTGTCTTCTCTCTTTTGGGAAAGCTTGTGAAGCATTGCATTTCACCAAGTCTGTGTGTTGGAAGCAATATGGGTGAAAAATGTTTATTGCATCATCCCTTAAAACAAGTTTTTCTTCTTTCCAGATTAACCCCAAAGATTGGGTTCCCCTGGAGCGAAATCAGAAACATCTCTTTCAATGACAAGAAGTTTGTTATTAAGCCTATTGACAAGAAGGCACCAGTAAGTATATCTAGAAGGGACTCCTGGATACTGCATATGAGCAAATGATACTGTTTCAGCTCAAAATAAAGTAGTCTTGGGAGAGGAAAAAGCCGCAGATATTCTAGATGCAAAATAAGCATTTGTATTTAGAGTGTATTTAGAGCTCCTGTTTTTTCTATGCACCATAAATGAAGGGCTGATAGTGATAGCTAATGTGGAAAAAGATAAGGATTTTACAACTGCAGAGTCCTTTTTTGTAGCAAACTGGGTAACTTCATGCTCAAATTTGAGATTCTTTTCTAATTTGCTAGTTCTGTGAGTCCTCTCTGCATATCTTTCAGTGCATGCAAGGTGATAGGTTATTTTTTTTTTTTTCATTTAAAAATACCCAAACATTAAAAAATTACAGAAGTAGTTCAAATACTACTGCAAAACCACATGGATACATGTGGCTTCCCATCCATCACTGCCCACTCCCACACTACTGACAGAGGAAAATGTGGTGTTCATTGACTTTCTCGAACACCAAGGTAAATTTCAGGGATATGACTTTGGTGGAGAACTGAAATATAGCTACCTGTGAATATTGCTTTTCAATACTTAAAAGTATGTTTTCAGAGTTATTTTAGTGAGGAAATAGAAACTTACTTTGACCTGTTGAGAATGTAAGGTGGAATAACTGGTATAGGTGGATGTCATTCGGTCAGTCTTGTGAAATTATTGGAGCAGTTGAGAAAGATCTCCTCTGCTCTTCCCCCACCCCAGTACTTGGCCTTGGTGGGTAAGTGCAGCCCAGAGAAATAATAAGCAGCCTGGCTTTGGCAAAGGATGATGGGTTATAAATATCTCTAACAGCAAAAGATCCTCCCAGTAATTTAAAGGATACTAATGCACTGTGTGCTGCAGGGATTTCTTCCTTCCTCCAGATAAGAACCTGGGGGAGAGGAGCTTTTTTTCTGTAATGCTGTTAGTGAAAAACAACAGAACTCCCCAGAGACAGAAAGCTGGTCTGTCAGGCATGCTTTTCTCAATAGAAGAGCCTCTTGCATGTGTTGTCCATAATTACAAAACACACATCACAGCTTTCCACCCACTCCCCAAAGAGTAAATCTGAATTTGAAATGGAAGGCTTGCAAAAGGCTAGTACAGAAAGGTGTTAGCATTGAAAACCTCTGTTATACCTCCTTCCCTGTCAGTTATTATTTTCCCTGGCTGATGGTATGTTTAAAGCTATGCCAGAAATAAGAATTTACCCGGGCACTAATTTTGAGTATTCAGGAAGTTGTCTGGGTCTTTTTGTGTGCTTGTGCCTCCTTTTAAAAAGGCAGGCATCATAACTACAGCAAAATACTCAGTCCACTCCAGTTGTAGGTTGGAAGGTCTCTTTTAATTTGGAGGATTCTGTATGCCTGTGTTTAAATTTACAGTAATGTAAAGGGCAGAGTCCTGTGGCACCTTGCCCAGGATAAGCTTTTTAATTTTTGGCCTTTGTCTGCCCATATACTCCAAGATCTTCAGCACATTATCTTTAAAATATCAAGGTGCAATTCTCCCAGTTGTGTGAGATCTGGGGTAGGCTGGGGATGAGGAAAGAAAGGATTTTTTTTTTATATTTGTATTTGAATGTTGTGTCCCTTGATTACGGCCTTAAATGACAAACACAAGCACTGTCCATACCCTCAGTATTTACTTCCATTGAAGTGAGCTTTGCCTCAGCACAGAACCTGTTCATCACAATGTGCACAAACTGTTTTTACAATTACCTGTCAGAAGTAGGAGGGTGGATGAGCAGCTTACAGCCACAATTATCAGGATCAGACCTGTGAGCCTCGGAATGGCTCCAGCAGGATTTAGTGGGAGAGCACAGCACACTGCCCTGACTGCCTCTTCTGCAGCCAGTGTGCATTAGGAAAATGCATTGGAGAAAATCAGTCTTTGTCAGCATATTCATCTTAATGCCACTTAGGGAGTTTTTAATTGCTTTGTGTGACTTGTAGTTTTCCCAGAGATAGCCACAGTTGTGATCCTGAGCTCAGGCAATTAAAAACATGATCACTGCTTCCATACCTGGTTCCATCTCTTGCTAACATGAGGCAATCCATAGGAGAGTAATTCCAAGGAATGGGCACTGGCTTATGGGGGTAATGTGGCAGCTTGCCCACTATCCATGTAGTACACAGAAAAAGCACAAGGATGTTTAGACTGTGGTAGATGTGGGTGGTTGTGGACTCAGAAAAATTATCAGGGAGGTAGTGAACTTGGGCCCTCTGTACCCGTTCCGTAGCTGGTTTTCTTCTAGTCTAATTTATGATTTCTGTAAAAGTCTGATTATAGGACCGGTAATAAGAAATTTGGGAATGTCCTTTCAACTGAACCAGAAATTTTAGAATATCATTTGTTTTGTCACTGCCGGCAACCTGATATTTCAAATAACCCATGTGGTTGGTGGTTAAAAAATTAGTTTTCATTTGACACTCTTCTAACAGCCTAGGTTAGCTTAACTAGGAAATGCCATGGAATGGACAAGAATTCTATTGAAAGGCATTTTTCTGTGAAAAAACATGTGGGGCCTTGAATGTTGATTCAGACAGATTGAGAAATTCTGCAAATTTGTAGTTTGTGCTTTGTCTTTCAGTCACAAAACTGCAAACTGAAAAACTACTCAACATTAGAGGTCTGTGTGTTGCCCAGATATTTACCTGCCAACCCAGAACCTTCTGCAACATCTAACAATCTCCATTTAAATGAGACTTCATCTATCTGGGATTTTCTCTAAAAGATGCTTTATCTAGAAGAGTAACTTGCACATCCTATGTAGACTTTAAATGAAGAGTATAAATCACAATAGTTTTGGCTTCAGATGATATTTGCAGTCCCTGCTGCTGTGTTTAAATAGTCTTGCATTTATGTCTGGATTAGAATTAAATTAGCAACAAGATGTTCTGTCTGCAGTTAGCTGGGAGGAGAATGAGTGTTTGGAAAAAACTGACTGTGGAGTCTCTCTCCTAGGACTTTGTGTTTTATGCTCCTCGTCTGAGAATTAACAAGAGGATCCTGCAGCTCTGCATGGGCAACCATGAGCTGTACATGCGGCGCAGGAAGCCCGACACCATTGAGGTGCAGCAGATGAAAGCCCAGGCCCGGGAGGAGAAGCACCAGAAACAACTGGAAAGGTGGGCTTGGATACAGGCAGCTGATGTGGCATGGCAGAAGTAAATGACACCCAAGTGCCAGGGTTCAGCAAGCAGCTGTATCCCTGGGCAGGGGTCAGTAGCGTGGGCGAGGCTCTGAGCCATCCCAGGATCAGGAGGAGCACGTGTGGCCCTGGAGTATGGGCAGGGACGTGGGGTGTCCTGCAGTGGGACTGGTTTACCCTTCCTGCTTGGCCCTGTGCCCACACAGTCAGCTGTCCTGGCTGCAGCCTCAGGAGCTGCAAGAAAATGTGCAAGTAAACGCACAGCAGGCTCTGGTGTGGTGGTGTGCACCTAGAGAAGGGTTTTCCTGACTCTGGAATGTTGGCATCTGATTTATGTGCTGGGCCACAGGATGTTTGGGAGTAAGGAGAAGCCTTCACAGGGAGCACATATGTGTACACTGTAAAGACAGAAGGAACTGGGAGATCTCTTACAGGCAAGGAAAAAGGAATAGCAATTATACCACTGGCTGCAGGTTGCTTATGGTTCAAGAAATCATGCTGCTTTTCTCCTGAACTTGTGGATTGTTTGTCTCTGTTCCCTCAGTGCTTTTGTTTTCACACTTCCTTAACTTTCCATATGGCAGAAGTAACAAAGTTACACCTCTTCTGCCTTGCAGTACAAGTCCTCTTTTTCCTCTCTGAGTCTAGCAGCTACTTGGTATTTCAATTTCTGTGGCAACCAACAAAAATACAAATGTTTTTATGAAATGGGGTATCTTAAACAGAGCAAAAATTCTAAAGAGATGAAGGAACAGCCTATTTCTGTCTTCTGGCTCCTGTTTCGTGGCAGCCACTTTCCCATTGAGCTGCCTGGAGAGATTCCCAGCCAGCTTTCTTGTCTGGCAGTAGCTTGGGTCTGAAAGTGAGCTTCCAGCATGAAATGTGTTTCTAACAGGAAACAACTAGAAGATGAAAAGAAGAGGAGAGAGACGATTGAGAGGGAGAAAGAACAAATGCTGAGGGAGAAGGAGGAGCTGCTGGTGAGGCTACAAGAGTATGAAGTGAAGACTCAGAAAGCAGAGAAAGGTAAAGTATTTGTCCTGGCTGAGCAGACCTCCTATTGTGCTCCTCAGAGGGGTTGTGTGGGTTGTTGCCCATGCCCTTCCTAAATCTGGTGACCCTGGGATTGCTTGGCAAGACTTACTAATGTCTGTCTGCTGATACAGCTAAATGTACAAATGTGCATCCAAAGGATGAAAGGAGCATAAAATCTGCAGATTTTATTTGGAAACTAAAGGGCAGGAACTCTGTTTTCCCCTGTTGCCAGGAGGATTTAAGTAGCACAGCCTCTTCCAGCAGTGAGCAAGAGTTCAGCCCTCAAGGACTCTTTACTCACTCCTAACAGAAAAAGTACTTTGGGAACAAATTTTCCAGTGAAACAGAAGCTTCTGTTTCAATGCACAGAAGAACACATTGGAGGCAACAACTGCTCCACACAGCAAACTGTCAATTAACAGCAGCAGTCATGTCAGTGTTGCAGACTTCAATGCAAACATCTCACAGAAGATTTGATTACAATGTGCATCTGACTACTTCTGAATCCAGTTACTTGGTGTATTATGCAAATAATTACTTTGAGGAGCACAGTGAAGGGAGTATTGCAAGCTGGAATAAAGTCCTGTCATCACTTCTGCAGTTACCTAAGAGACTGAAGTTCCTTAGCTTTGACCAGACTTGTGGACTAACCACATTGATCTGTCTCTTTGCAGAGCTGTCAGATCAGATCCAAAGAGCCATTCAGCTGGAAGAGGAGAGGAAACGGGCCCAGGAGGAGGCAGAACGCCTGGAAGCAGAACGTTTGGCAGCTCTGCAGGCCAAGGAAGAGCTGGAGAGACAAACTATGGACCAGATAAAGAGCCAGGAACAGCTGGTAAGACTCAGTTATTTTGAGAACAAGATACACAGGCATATTACTGTGGCCTTGAGTAAGGCAAAGCCATCATGTCCAGGGAAAAACATAGTGCAGTGAGGTACTGGGCCGTCATTGTGGCCCTGGTTTCTATCATAAGCAATCTAATTTTTAGTTCTTTGTTTCCCTATTCAGTCTCTATGAGAGTTAACAATATCTTTTATTGTGTTTGGTTTTTTGGTTGGGTTGGTGTTTTTTCTGAGTCCCTGTAATTCCCATTTTATTATTCAACAGGCTACAGAGCTTGCAGAGTATACAGCCAAGATAGCACTTCTTGAAGAGGCAAGGAAGCGTAAAGAGAGTGAGGTTGAAGAATGGCAAATCAGAGTGAGTATCTGCTTTACCAGTTGCTCTAAAATTCTGTGTTTAAGCAGAGCATACTGAGGTCCTCAGCCTGGAGTGACTTCTCAAATATGTGGAAGCAAACATCCGTACAGCAGTGAAAAAGACCAAACGTGTCATGAATGTGTAATATGTCTGCAAAAACACCTTTCTTCCAACAGCCCTTCAGTCAAAAGTCAGAATGAAAACCTGTATAAAACCTAAAAATGTGATCATTGTTTTGGAGCCTTGGAGAGAGACGGGCACATGAATAAATGATGAATGTAACCCATGATAAAATTACATTAACATTACATCAGTCAAGAGGACATGCTGCAAATGCAGCCACACTGCAGGTGCCTGTTTTGAGGGGCATGTGCTGTTGGCGGTGGCTTCCTGGTACCTGGATCAGGAGAGTTTAATAGACTGCTGCACTAAAACCACACAAGGCTCAGAGTGCTGGTGCTCCCAGTGCACTGCAAGACACATGGGAGGGCAGAACCACTGCAGCAGCAGGGAAGAAGGTGACTGCCTGGTGTGTAATTGCACTAAAAATGCCAAATTAGATTCCCAAATTCTTGCTCTGTGGAACTGGTGTGTCTCCAGCCTGCAGCTCTTCAAATGGAGAACAGAATGATGATAAATGTAGCTTTCCATAGAACTTTTTCCTGGGTTGTTTTATTGGAAGAACATTGTTCAGATTCCCTGCACCTTAGACAGTGGCTGATGATGATAGCATCCCTAGCAAAAAAAAAAAAAAGTTTTCTAATAATGGGAGTACCATCAGCTGCAGACATTTCATTCTCTCTTGCTTTTCACAGTAGATAGAAAAAACTAGGAAGATAAGCATTTAAGTATTCATTAAGCTGATTTAAATCAAGAAATGCATTTAAAATATTTTCCACTCTTTTCCCAAAGGCCAGGGAAGCACAGGAGGATCTGGTAAAGACCAAGGAGGAGTTACACCTGGTAATGACAGCTCCACCTCCACCCCCACCCCCTGTCTACGAGCCAGTGAATTACCACGTCCATGACAACCTGCACGATGAGGGCTCTGAGTACTCTGCCTACAGCGCCGAGTTCTCCAGCGAGGGCATCAGGAACGACCGCAACGAGGAGAAGCGCATCACCGAGGCAGAGAAGAACGCACGCGTGCAGAGCCAGCTGAGGGTAAGGCACTGCTGGGAGGAGGCAGAGGAATTGAAACTGTCCTGGACAACGGGTCATTTAACCACTTGGTTAAACACACAAAGCACTACAGTTTCTCTTTGTTTACAGTTCCTATAGGAAGTTTGAAATAAAGGCAAGGTATATAAAAATTACTCTCAGTGCTCAGGCTTTGAGATTGCTTAAATCATCCATAATGGTTTTGGAAAGGCCGGGTCGTGTTCACATCACTTCTCTGTCCAAGCATTAACAATTATCAGCTCTCCCCAGAGAACACGACTGACAGGAGCTAAGAGCTTCTCACAATAACCTGTATTTATTGTTCTGCGCACTGCAGGCGCTGACAGATGAGCTGGCCCAGGCTCGGCACGAGGACAAGAGGACCCAAAATGACATCATCCACTCGGAGAACATGCGCCAGGGACGGGACAAGTACAAGACGCTGCGGCAGATCCGGCAGGGCAACACCAAGCAGAGGATCGATGAGTTTGAGGCAATGTAAAGATGCTTATACATCTTTAAGAAGACAGGACTGTGGGAAAGGCAGATCTTAGTGCTGTGTTCTTGTTTTGGGGTTTTTGTTGTATTGGTTTTTTGGTTTGTTTTTTTTTTTTTCTCTGAGGAGGGGTCACTGTATGACACTTAAGCAATATTCTCTAAACCCAGAGGTGTTAGAATCTCCCCTTTATTCTGAACCTTCTGTGAAATTTGGTATAGTTTAAAACTTATTGTACCACAGATCCGGGTAACTTGCTCATGCCTTTACTTAGTGCCAAAAGGCCTTATGTCACATCTCTCTTTAAGCAAGACGAATTTTCACAGGCCGTGCTTCTATTTAAAGATGTGTGTCCTGTGCAGGTGCTGGATTCAGCCTGGTCTAAAAGATAAGCATCTGTGGGTGAATTTTGTGCCATATGTCTTTGTATTATTAGCTACAGTGTAAAGTGTAACAGATGAGAAGACAGGTTGTGGAACTCAGGATTTTCAAGCACCTGTATGTGTGTCGTACATGCACGCACAGGTGCTTGTAGATCCTGTTAGTTCCTTGGTCTCGATGCCCATGTTCCCCCTTCCCTGCCCCCCCACACAAAAGAACTGACAACACCTCAGAACTTCTTTGTGTAGAAATTAGATATTTTCTAGTTGCTGTTCTCAACTGGAGAAATGGTGCAGTGATGGCTCAGAAGTGGCATAGGGACACTGGTACCCTCTTCATGTAACAAGTAGCAAATACTCCTGGAATCTACAACACCACTGTGTTTGCATTCCAGCTTTATTACTGATCAGTTGTAGTGTAGTATTTATAAATATATATATAAAACATGCAATATGTGAATTGCAGTACTAGCTAAAGGGAAATAGTTTTGCTCTGTATATTTTGTTACTTTTCAGATTTAATAAGACTTGCATCTGTAAAAATGCCTAAGCAAGACTGTAGTCTGATACAGTGCAGCTGATTATTTACTATAAAGCATTATTTGTAAAGATCTTTTTTTTACTTAATGAAAACTGTTATATGTACACATGATCCAATATATACAATTTTACTGCACCTATTTTTCTAACAAATTTTCTAATTTTTTTAAATGTTTGATTTAAAGTTTCAGACTCCAAAGATGAAGGGACTGCTTGTTTATATCACAGTTGTATTCTCTCTAGTAGAGAGCATTTCTGTGACCATCCTTCCCCCACTCTCCCCTTTTTTCCTTGAAAATCTGTTAGAAAGTGAGATACAGTATGTTGTCACCTCTTCATTTACAATATCTATGCTGCGTTATACTTGAGTTGAATCTTGTGTGGGGTTTTTTTATTTGCAGCAGCAACCATCTAAATAAAAGATCTGCAAAGTAACAAAGGCGATGGAGTGAAGTGTTTCTTGTGTGGGCTGTATTTTGAATAAGTTGTGCTTCTGCTCTTTTAGTTCCTGAGCTTAGCTTACAAGGCCCTGTGGTTTTAAATCTCAAATCCTTAAAAGCCACACTGACCAAGAAAGGAAGGGGGAATACTTAAAGTAAGGACTAAAAGTATAACACAGCAGCACGAGTTACAGCTGTACACAAGAAGTTTCTACTGACTGTAAAGCTACATCCAAGGCAAGGCAAACTGACACAGGAGCTTGGCCCTAAGCTGTCCACATGAAGAAATGATAAACTTAGCTAAACTTTTGTCATGTGCTGTACACCCTACCGATCACAGTTGTTAATTCTGTCTTACAGTGGCAGCTGATAAGAAGGGACTTATTACACCCACCCTTATTCCATTGGCTGTAGTCCCACCCTGCTACTGACAGGGAATTTATACATTTAACTTTCTAAGCGCCAGGCTGTAGCACACATTTGAGAGGCCACAGGCCAAAGCTTTTTAGGATCACATGAAATAAAGCAGCAGTGTAGTTAATGCTGAAGCACAGAGGCATTTGCATCACCCATTTGCAGCAAGCAGACAAAGATAAGCCGGTTTTGCATTCTGTGGCTAAACCAGCAATGTAAGAGTGAAACAATGTAACTTTTTTGTTGTAACATTTATTTTCTCAGAAGTAGTCCTAGTTGTGATTTAAATAAAATAGTAACAGTTCTGCTAGGCCTGGAAATGGAAAGCTGCACATTGCCCGGCTCCTGTTGCTTTGACAGCAGAATGCATCTCAAACTGAGGCTGTCACTCTTGAAGAAATAATATTATCCTTACACTCCAGCTAGAGACACAGGCTAAAGCCTTAACTTCTGAAGGAATAAAACATCCAGAATGTCAGACACGCTCAAACACATAATTGTATTTCCAAAAAAACTGGAATAGGTGCTATTGCAGTGTACCTTTTCTAGAACTGAAGCGTATGTACCACTTCAGTTTAAAACATCAGACATGGGAAAGGAAAGATTGTTGTGTGATAAGCTCTCATGATTTAAAGTTTTCCTTATTTGAATGCAGTACAAGTGTGAAGTCCATCCATGTGTTTGGGTTGTGGAGCACTTCCTGCCATTGGAGCACTCCCTGAGAAGCAAGGTCCATAGAGCCAAAGAATTCCTCTGCAAAAAAGCAAAAGGAAAAATCTGAGTTACCTTTCACTTGGCCTTAGCCACTTCTTGCCAACCCTTTCACCCACTTCAGTAATTTCAGCTGTTCTGTAGTTCCTGAGGCACTAATTGCAAGAAGTGGGCTTTATACTTTTGAACTATTATTTACATCCTGTTCAACTGGGAGCACTTTCTGAAGAGTGAAACCTGCAGCAAAGAAAGTTTTTGGCAGTATGACTAAAAGCAGAAGAGTAAGTGTGCATGCTCATAATAGCAGAAGGGCACTAAGCCTCCTGCTTCAGTTGATTCCATGTTTAGGACTTGGATCACTTACAAGCAGATAGTCCCTGCTCTAGCACAAAGGCAAATGCTGGCTACGATAAGCAAAACAACTTCATGAGGAAGCCTGCATGACATTGGGCTACCACTAGTGATAACACTCCTGTAAACTGCATGCTGGTACCAAAACAACACTTGACCCTCTCCTCTCAAATACTGAAACCCAGGGCACTTAACTCACTGGGAGAACAATTTTGAGCAGCCTTCAAGGGACAACGCTTGCCTGCTCAACTACCAGTGAAACAGGGCCTATTTAGTGAGCAGAGGGTTTCTCAGACATTGCTCAGTCCTGAGAAGGAAAGCTCACTCTTAGGTTAGAGCAGAGCCCAAATCTTCAAACATCCAATAGCCCCTTTGGAGAAAGTGTCACACCCCCCCCCCCCCACCCCATATTTCATTGATTGGATTGATTTGTGGATATAAAGTAATAAGCACAGACATGAGCAAGGTTGGAGTCTATGAGATGATTCGTTCTCCTGCTACCTTTTGATAAGAAGTTACTTAAAATAAGCCAATTCATAGAAAACAACTAAAGGAATAAGTCTTTAAAAATGTATAGAGCTCTGTGTGAGTTAGAGCACACAATTTCTGTGCTTGTCTTAGCATGGCTCTGACCCATAAAAATCACCATGCTAACAAACGGCTGTCCTGAAAATTTCCACTGACAACCTTGATCTTCTGCACAGACCTGAACAGAAGCACCTGTATCAATTCTTGCATGAGCCCAAGACTGAAAGTTGCTTAGGACAGAGGCTGGGACTGCATGTGTAGGCACATGAAAGCAGGTAATAAATAGCACAGTATAATTTATTATTGATTGGGATGTAAACTAAATGCACTTTTCCCCAAGTTACATTCAACTTTCGGTGATAGAGAACTTACTTGCACCAAGCTTGGCTCCTCCTAAGAACTGATCACTTGAGCTGAAAATTGACTTGTGCCAGACAGTCAGGTGTAGACATGATTGCTGTAGCTGAGCTGGGGTCACATCATCAAAGACAAACAAGTGTTTCCACTGTGGACAGGCTTCTTTCTTCAGGACAGGAGACTTTTGCTTTACCTCTGCTTGGTTTGGAAGGACAAGACAACTTCCCCCCCCCAAAAAAAAAAAAAAGAGTTCAGCAAGGTTACTGGTTTCTCAACCAGAAACCAGAACATTGTGATAACCAAATAGAGGTTAGAGGGCTTAACTAGGGCCCGTTGGTTTGCCCTAAATAGCAAAAAAGTTCAGCCTTAGTGAAAGGCAGAACATGGTGCTCTAGTGTTGATTTTGGGACCTGCCCCTTTTCCTGCCAGCCTTTAGTGCAGATGCAAATAGGCTCTTGAAGTCTGCTTTGACTCTGCTGTCACTGACTGCTGAAGGAGTCTTTGCCCCACGTGCTGCTACCCAATAGTGCCTCAAACCCAACTTTTGGGAGATGAAATGCCCACCCATTTCACCAAAAGCAGGGGCCACAAAAGGTGAAATGGCCTTATGAGATGTAAGTTTACCCCTGTATCATCCTTCCAGTGGCATCTGATGCCTGACATCAGGGAAATAAAACAATCCCACATACAAGGTACCCAACACACTAAAGAAAAATTCAGTTCCTTTGCTTTGGAAATGCCAAGAAGAGATAAAAGTTTTCAATGTATCCAGAGCAATACTTAATTCTGCAAAGGCACAGCTGAAACTGTGACAACAGCCTCTTTATTTGCACCTTTTTTTCCCATTACTACCCTGCAAACTGCTGCTGCTCTGCAGACACCCAAGTGTCACCATTTCTAGGAATTCTGATTAAGAGTGTGGGCAATGCCACTTTCCCATGCCAGTCTCCTGCTGCAAACAAGTTAATATGTACATTTGCATGGAACACGTGTGACAGTCTCTATTTGAAGTGCTAGGTCTCAGACATACCCTTTAACAAAGGAGTTCAGCATTCCAGCAGATCTCAGCATGGGCAAGTTCTTGGCCCCAAATATCATAACCTGAAGCTGGCAGTTGAGAACTCCTTGGTCTTTGTTTCCTGAAAAAGGAGCACTTATCCCATGAAATGCCCAGTTAGCTCAGCTCATAGCTTAAGATGCTGCTACAAGTAAGCAGGGGAATGCCTAAGTGGCACTACTGAGATAAGGAGTCATGAGGCTGGACCAGGAACATTTCAAAAATTTGAATGTTTGTACAGTGAATGATTCACACACAAAGCAAACCAAGCAGTGAGTAGCAAGCTGCTTTGTGACCCCTGTTCCAAAGACAAAGCTTTCTGTTGTGTTTGTGAAAAGCAAATACAGGGCAGTACACACAGAAGCATTTCTCTGAACAGTCAGAAGCAGAGGAGAGAGCCAAAGGCATGGTGTGGTACTGCTTCACTCACAGCTCAAGGCACAGAGCAGACCCAAAACAGAGGCCTGCACCGGGAGGAAAACCAGAAGATGCAAAGTTGGTAACTTTGGGGTAATTTGGAAAGAAAAGGGAACAAAAATAACAAAACAGTTAATTAGAGATTCCCATTGGTCTCTCCCTGTTGCTGTGGTCCTGACACAGAGCACTACTGGAGCTCTGAATGTCTGTACACCTCACTAAGGTCTAGGGAGGTAAGGAAAAGGAGGTTTTCCTATCCCTCCCTCCCTCCCAAAGAATTTATTTCACTCCAGCAGCAAGTGCTTGCTCGGACACACTACAGCAATACTTAGTGTACCTTAAAAGTTTTCATTACTAGAAACTGAACCCTGACTATACATTTTGAACCTAACACCTTTCAAGTGAAACAATCTCCCTAAGATGAGACCACTGGAGGAACCAAGGGTGCTGGTCTGGTATCCTTGCAGATACTTCCCTTCCAAACTTCCCCCAAATTGGCAGTCTCTGCCTTGTACAGCAGAACTGCTGTTTCACCTCCAGAATAACCTCTACTGGTAACATCATGAGAGGTACAAGTTTTGAAAACAGCTGGTTGCAACATACTGATGCCATTATAATGTACAACTTTTGTTGGCATTAAAAAGAACAAATATACAAAGCTTGAAAATGTTTTGATTTTAAATAATCTAAGCACCACAAAGCACCAATTGCTGTAGCTGTTAAAAACCCATACAGGATCATCACATGGACACTTTGCCAGTCCTTCATTAATGTCAATTCTTTTCTAGCCAAGGAATTCACACAATCATTTATGTTGGAATAGAACTCTAAGATCATTAGAGGATCTGTTAATTAGGATCTTGAGCAACTAAATCATTAGGATCATAGAGCAACTGTTAAGCAGTCATGCATGCCAAAATATTTTATACCTTCAGACTGGAGGTTTTGATACTGGGCTGGTACCGACAGCCTTGCAGACACGAGGAGTTCAGCGCTGTACTGGATAAGATCTTCAGGCTTCTCAAGCTGAAGAAAGGGACATACAGAAACCTGCATTACTGCAATCATGCTCACAGCTTATTCTCACATCCTTCTCACAGCTTATTTGTGCTTCCAACACATCTTGCTAATGGGCTGGACTGACAGCACCTTCCCCTCAATGATCTCGTAAGAGTGATCTTTCTCACAGCTTTCACCACATCTTGCTCTTAAGGTACAATTAAGCACAAAAACTTAGAATCACCTTGGGTTTGAGTGGGTACCAGTCAAACTGCATCGAGTCCTCCTCAAAATTCCATGCTGCCAGGGGAATCACCACTTCCCCCAAAAACACCCTGTATTTGAGAGCTCCTGCATGCCACACAGACATCTGAAGCTGCCGACTTCTCAGCTGGGAGTGCTCAATCTTGTACTAGAAAGACAAACAGCATTTACAGAGCAATGCACAGCATGAATGCAGGCCCACACTCATGACCTGCTCCCAGGAAGCCCAGCCACAGCATGACTGAAGGCCTCTGGATGCAGACAGAACCATGTTGTCTGACCGTGCTTTGCAATCTGAAAAAAACCCAACTACCCATATATTATACATGCTGAATGGTGCTCATTCAAATAGGAAACAACATTCCAGGAAGACCTTGACCTGCCTTGCTAAAGTTTTTGATTATAAATTCAGAACTTTAAATAATTCTTGACCATTTTTGCTGGGGCTTTGGGTTTTTTTTTTTTGGTTTAGGAGGGTCTGGGTGGGGTGGGCTTTGGGTTTGTTTGGGTTTGGTTGTGGTTTTTTTTTTGTTGGTTTTTTGGGGTTTTTTTGTGTGTTTCATTTATACACATATATATGTTTATATATACATATATTTCTGTTTACACTCCCAGCAGAATGTGCCTCCTCTGGAAGCCAGTTCAAGAAGAGGACACCTAATGATGGTTCTTAAATTCCCATTCTGGTCAGTGGACATCTACTTAATGCAGCCAGCAGGGGCAAGGAAGTAATTCAGCTGATGACTAATGAAAGCCTTGATCCACTCTCCAAACATAGTTAGAGCCCTTTGAGACATTGCTGGGTATCTAATACACCCCCTGAGACTGCCAAACCCAGCCCACAGGTGACCTGCATGGAAAGCTGAGGGCAATGGCACAAGCAAGGAAATCAGTACCCATATTTAGACTGCTGAATCACAAGCTGGGTGTGGACTCTGTGGCTCATCAACCTGAGTCACCCTGGGCTCCAGTGACTCCCAAGAGCACTCACACAGCCCTCACACATGCAGCTACCTCCAAATGCAGGTGCCTTAACCTGCAGCTGAATCCCACCCAGCTGGATGTCAGCATCATGATGGAGCTCACCTGCAGTAGTGCCATGCACTTTTGACCGTTTCTGCTACTTTGGATAAACTAATAATTAAACTATTTTAAAATATTTCTAATTGAAAAACAACTATAAAATTAGGACCAGTGATTTTCTGGCCATTTTTTCTGCCAGTTTAAACCCTACAGACAGGCTTTGGGCTGTATAAAAATCACACACATTACAAAAATCCTTTATTATCAAACTTTGACTATTGTCTTTACAAACATTTTGCTTATTTTGCTCACTATTGATTCTTGATGTTCACACACACCAAGAGCTGGGGATAACACTGAAACTTTTGCGTAGTTCAAGAAGCAACCCAAGTTTGCCTCTCCACTAACTTTGTGTCATATCTCTTCCAAGACAACATATTACTGAAGAACTCATCATCTTATGTCCTACTGCAGCTTGCCAAAGCACACTCACAAAAAAATGGTTTACAGTGATCTGAGTACAGAACTGGAGCTGGGAAAGCTGAAAACAACCAAACTAAGGCTGGCTCTCCTGGCTGACAGTACTCAGCTTCATATTTAATGAAGTGTCTGGGAAGTAAGAATAATGATTCCTGCTTCCTATGCACAATTCTAACAAGGATGCAAGAAGCAATACTGAAGGGCATTGAGGAGTTGAAATCATAACTACTCTTCTCTGCTGGGATTATTAATGTGCGAAATTAGACACCACAAAGAAACAGCCTGGCATCAGTTGCAGAGGGAAAAGGAAGGAGAAAATGTTTTGGAGATGGTGGATTTCAGCTGGCACACACTTAACTGTAGAGAGACACTTCCAAGGGCACTGACCAAAGGGTGTCACTTGAAAGGGATATTTGTTCTCAAATGCACCCAGTTTCTGAATGTACAAGAAAAAGCATCTATGGAAGACACTTTGCTTTTGAGACATGGTAAATCAGACCAATACTGGTATTCACTAAAAGTACTTTCTTGGACAGAGATAGACTTCTCTAATGGTTTGCAATTTACTGTTGCAGCTCCAAAAGCAAATCTCTCTTATTTAGACTGAAAACCCCTAATTTTTAAGCTTATTATTTTCAGTGATTCCTAAATTTGCCCCATCAGGTCAGTTCAGAACCTGCAGGATTGTACCATGGAAGTGCACACTTAGCAGCATGGGATTGCAAACCATACCTTCAAAGTCTCATCAAACTCTGGATCCACTGTGCTCTTTTTGACAGCTGTCTTCCTCTTACTCCAAGGAGATTTATCAGGAAGTAAATAAACCTTCACATACCTTGGAGATAAAGATACATAGAAAGTGATCAGAAGGAGCAGGGAGGATCAATGAGACGTTTCTTCATTCTTAAACAACTTTATTGACTTTCTAAGTTCCCAAGCAATAAAATGGCAAAATATTATTTATATATTTTCTCAATATCCTTGTGGATATTCAGCTATCTTTGTGTACCATTCAGATAATGAGTTTCAATTCCATTGTAGTTGGGAGGGATTAAGATCTGAATAGGAATCCTGTTGTCATACTCTTGGCCTCTGATAAAACAGCCCCCTAAAGAAGTCACCTTGTCAGTTGTAGTGACAGCTTTATGATAAAAATAAACAGCAAATTATGTGCTCAAAGAAAAAAAAAATACATAAACTCAATCAACTTCAGAATCACAGCTACTTGTCCCCCAACATTCATGAAGAAAATCTCATCTTCACAACATCAGGTAAATAATACAGAATAACTCGGAGGTCTTGTCTTACAAATGCTAATTATTCTGACAGCCACTAGAACAAAAATGGGAGATTGCCTCAAGGGTTCAAAATTGCCCTAACGTTGATTCAAGAAAAACCAGCCAAAAAAATTTCTGGAAGCTGAGTTGGGCCAATATCAAGCACCAATGATTCATACCCAAGGTTTCTCAAGTGTAGGTCAAGTGAACACTAAGACTCAAATATTTCCTTAATATCAGTTCACTGGGCTGTACTTGTGTTATGGCTTCAAAACTAAAGAACTTCAGCAACAGAGAGTGCTTCTAGCCTGTCAGGGAGAGGAGCAGCTGATTACACAATACAAAGCATTTTTAAACTGTACTTAAACATATTTCAGACATTATGTTTTAAATTAATTTTAAAAGAGCCTCTTGATTAACTTACTGGGCAAATAAAATCAGCTGTATCTCATATCATCAATGCAGAACTTACACACATTCCCTATTTTTTCCAAATTGATCCATAGGTAAACCCAGTTTTTAAAATACACAAGTACTAGAAGATTTAGCCTCTTGTTCTATGAGCCCAAATAATTTTAATTAAAACATAGCCAGCCAGACTTCAAAACGGCAAGTAAGCTAAATAATTAATCAGGTTTTAAACATCAGTTAAAAGCCTGCTTTTCAGCAAGCATGTCAAATAAGTGTGCTGTACTTTTTCATCTGGCTTGGAAACTAACAGAAGTATATAAATATATATCCATAGAGAATATAATGTTTACTACACAGCACTTCCCACATTGCCTTTCAGGCTTCCTGCAACTGCTTGCCAGGCTTAATTACCAGGGGACTTTGAGAACCTTGACCCACTTCTGAAGTGCTCCAAACAGCCCTTCTCCACAGGCTGCTCTTCCAGCGAGGCACTGCTCACCACCAAGCTTGTCTTTATGAATATTCTCTGCAAGACCTGCAAAAAACCCATCATCCTTCTAGGTGAAGGTGACTGCAAGTCCATGATTACAATGTGGGCCCTCAAATGCTCAAACACAGTGAGACAGCAGGGGCAAGAGCAGGTAGTCAGGGATCCTACCTGGTGATTTTCTGTCAGTGGTGACTGCATGGTCAGAGAGCACTCTTTAGTGATAAACAGAGAAATCACCAAGGCTTAATTACCCAACCAAGATTTTATATGGCATGTTTTATGCACAGAAATATTTACTTCTTCCTCTTACAATGGTGCATAATTATTAAACAGCTTTTGATTTTAAAATATGTTGTAGCAGCTGAAATGTTTACAGAAGATGGAAGAAATGTTATCAGAGAAGATGGAAGCGCCCTAGTAGTGTAGCACCCACGCAGAGACCCACAATGGGTCAGCAGATGAATTAGAAACAGGACATCTCATGTTTCAGCCACAACTTAAGAATTAAACACTGAACAGCTATTCCTGAGGCTCAAAGGTACTCACCAGCAATACACATCCCCAGCTGCCTGCTCACAGGCAGGGAAAGAACTCCTAGCATAATGGAATAAGAACTGGTACAAAATCCGTTTGTCTTGCAGTGTGTATCTGTACAAAGGGTTGGTGTGTATGTTGGATGTTCTGAAGGTGCCAGTATTGCATACAAACATATATCAACCCATTTCACTCAGAACATGTACAAGTATTGTAAAAACCAGAATGTTTTCCTTATGTTCCTTCTTCTCTACAGATATACTTACGGGTTACACTTTTTCTTCTTCTCCTCTCCATAAGCCAGGTTCTTGCATCCCTTGATGCAGATTTCCAAGATGCAAGCTCTGAAGTCGTACTTTAGGGCAAACTCTATTTCTCCTGTGATGTTAGCCTTGCCAAAATTGCCAGACTCAGTGCAAGTGCTGCTAAGACTATACAAGCTCCCCTAAAAAAAGACAAATGTTTGGTAAAAGCAGCTTCAGACCAAACAGGACAAAACATCTATTTCCCTCAGTAATCATTATTTTTACAGATATCACTGTAAAGCTACTGCAAATCATGAAATTTAGGGTAATCTGTATAAAATATTCCATTGCTTCCATAACATTCCCAAAAAATCACAACTGCAATTGCAATTCTACTGCTTTGCCCTCTTCTCTTCAGTAAACTTCGTAGGCTGAGAAAACTCTTTAAGTCACTTCTGGATCTAGAAACTGTTTCCGAATAAAGCTGCTGTGTTTCCCATGAGAAAAATGAGCTAAGTATCTGAAAGAGAATAAAAAACCCTCTGAAATCTAAAAACACAAAAAACCACATTGAATTAGACTGTTTTTAATACATAGCTCATAGTAGGGTACACTACCAAGACATTTGGTTCTACCACGTATTAGAGGAAATACCAAAGTGCCCTTTACAAGATGTCCCAATTCCATATAAAAATTATGCATTCTGTATTGCAGGCCATTCAGGAGAGATTAAAACATGAATACTTCCAGCTGTTGTATGTAGGTGCATAAAGATGTTCCCTAGCTGAGCTCAGCCACTTTGTTCTCCTTTCATTCACTTCCACCTTTGGGTCAAAGGTTTGGATGCTTTATATGTGTGGATGGACCAAATATAAAGAGCACTTGTGTCTCTAGCATTGACAGAAGGCAGGACACTGCAAAGCAGGAAGAGATCAATCCTTTGGGTGGCCCAGACCAGACACATAAATCTAGGGTGCTATCTTGCCTTCACTGTAACAAATTATCAACTCAGAACAGTTTGATCTCCATTCATTTATAATGATATTCTTTAAGGTGAGCCCTAGAAACTTTTCACACAGCATTTGTCACAAAGGCACCACTGTTGTGATCAGTCTCTCAGCAACACCGCCCTAGATTGCTAAGATATCTGTGTTAGATCACTCCTCCCCCCGAAAATAAACACCAACCCACACAGGACTGGTTGTCCAAGGAGCTCTGCATTGCACAACCCAGCAGCTACAAGTGCAAAGCAGTGTTTGCAAGATCATATCTCTCCTCTGTGGAGATGCTTTTCTTCCTTTGTACAGCATGCCAAATACTCATTTCACACCAAGGGATTTATTAGATTAAAGAGGCTACCTGCTCTCTCTTTTCAGCTCTAAGCAACACACACACACGTGTCAAAAGAAGGGTCACAGTGCTTACTGAGGAAGTCAAAAGAAAGGTAAGGGCTGTTTTGACCTGATGTTTGCAGATAATCTTGCTCCCTTCACAAGAAGTGTAACAGTGTAATCAGTCTAACTTGCAGCTTTGTTCAGCTCTGCACTTTCAGTCACTAACATATTTTTATTCACCAGACCAGAAAGTGTTTATTTTCCACCAAAATCTATTATGGAAATGGAATGCAAACAGAGTTTTGTCCTAAGCTCATATGTACCAAAACAAAATTCTGTGAAAGTACCTCATATGTATTCCATAGAACACCCTATTTATTTAGGAAGGCTGGATAGGTGTTATGATTAATGATGTTTGGACTGAATATCACTACATATGTCTCCCACCTGATCAGGCATCCCATACATTTTATGTGTAAGTCACCACTTTTGGTTCAGTGAGCAGGGATTTCGCAATGACTTAACATATTGTACTTCTGCTGATGCCATCTGATGTTCTGGAAGATACATTTTTTTTATGGAGTGGCCTTCAACATTCAACAATTATCCATAAAGAGAAGTTTAATGGATTTTGACCTCCACCTTTATGGAATAGCAGAAAATATTTCCGCTTTAAAACTGAGCTTTCTGTAGTCGAGCTCAAATGGTTGTCATGGGAATCACAAATGTAACACAAAACTGTTTTCCATTTGTCAGCTTAACACCTCAGACTCCCCAGTGCAATGAACTACAAGAGAGTACCTAGGTCCCTGTGTGTGTTTCTGCTTCTCTGTCAAGTGAGCAGCCTGATTTAATTTTGAGTCCCCAAGTCATTTGAGTTCCCTTCTTTACAAGATCAGTCAGGAATTCTTTGGATACTTCACCTTGCTTAACCTCATCACTAATAGATAGAAATTAGCTTCCACAGTTAATCACAGAAGCTTTAAAGCACTGTGCTGAATTCATTTATAACCAGCTTCCTTCTCTCTCATTTGCAGCATTCAAAATGCCATCCAACAGAGGATGATTCAATGTCATCCCCTAAGCCTACGAACTGCTCCCCTGGCTTCCACCACTGTCAGTTTCCTCTTCATTCACTGGCATTCTGACATTTGAATTTCCACTGACATTTCCAATACCACAGTTCTTGCAGACTGACAAAACCTTTCTGGTAAATGAAGCTTGAAGAGAAAAAGCCAGATACCGGGTGAGAAAGTAACACATTCATAATCCCAATCCTAATAATCAAATGGGAAGAATGTTAGCTGCATTTGCAAAATTCAGAAGAAGTTATTCATCAATTATTCATTATCAGTGGATGATATATCCATCAATTATCCATTATTAATTTGCCTTATGCTTCAAAAGGTTCACAGTGTTACTATGAGGACTGTACCAAAAGTATCAGTCTTTCATCAGATACAAACTCAAGTGCAATTGAGTTTGTATCTGATGATTTTGTAACATAATCCAAAATACACCAATATTCTGCAAAAGCTTTTATAACAGTTCCCTTTAAGCACGTCTTCTGTTGTGTTTCACCTTTAACTTACATGCTTTTTGCCATCACAGAAAACTGTATCACTAGTGGGACTTGTTGTTATGTCTTCTTCTTCCTTGCAACTACTTTTGCCCTGAGTTTCACTGTCATTTTGGGCCCCAGTGATGAGCTGTTGCAGACTGGGTGTATTTTTCATCTGTAAGAAATTCAGAAAGTATTTTTAAAAAAAAAATTAAGAAAAATATCCTGATTCAAGAATATTATCAAGAAAACTCAATAAATATTTACAACTGACTCTGATTAAGGTCATGAAGATGGCACACCTTCAAAGATAATGTAGCAACTTAATTTAAATGTTGATTTATAACTCCCTCAACCCAGTTAGTGGTACACTCATTATATTAATAATTTTTTAAAATCAACATACCACCAGCTAATCTAAGGGTCACAACCACAGCAATTACTAACAGCAGTCTACTAATAACACACCAAAAGTAGCAATATATTAATAAAAGTCCTTATTAGACCTTAACAAAACAGTAATTTTGGAAGAAAATATAATCTTGCCTCCAGGAAATTAAAAACTGTATTTTGCAATATGCATGACACATGCCCATATTTACCTATGCAAGAATGAACATAAGTTGAAAGAGATTTGAAAATTGAAACACACTGACAAGTTCCCTTCTCTTTGTTTGTAGAAAAAGTTTAAAATTCCAAGGTGTTCTTGACTTTGCTTTGACTAAGTCCATTCACCTCTCCAATTTTCCCATGAAAACCCTGATAATTTCTGATATATATCTAAATCAAAACTCCTTGAGATTTATCTTCAGCCACCTCTGTTACCAAGAACAGCAGCTAATAGATTGAGGTGCTGAAATACAAATACATAGGGCTGGAAACATGCTCAAAATATTGGTGTTTGTGGTACACCACTTCCTGGGGATAATATAATCTATGAAAAGTATGTTGACACCTCAATGGATAGGAAAAAAAGCAAGGTAAGAAATTTTACAGAGTTAGGATCTAAGAAAATAACTTATTTTTAAAAAATTGTGCAACAGATTCCCTGAAATACTAAAAAGAATATAGTGTGACTGAATCAATAGCAAGGATTAGGACTTATTTGCACAAAGGAAACGTGAAAGAATCCCTCCTGCACAGCAGCAGACAGCACTAGAGAATGAGGACAAGAGGTGAGATAATACAGGTTGTGCAAAATCTTAACCAGTCAGCTGTTATTCTAAAACACAGAAATTGTGGTGTCTATTAAGTGCCCTGCCTTAAGAACAGATGCAACAATTAAGTTACCTTGTGAGAGGGAAACAGACAGAAAATGCATGCAGAATTCAGTCTCAAAAAATCCCCAAGTAAACCCAAAATAGTATTTCCTAGCAGGGAAACTGTCTTCTGCTTTATAAAATCTGAAACACAAGCAATTTTCACTTGCTAACCAAAACAAGCTGAATACACTGAATTTTGGCTTCTACTTATCAGAAAGACTTTGCTATTGTGCAGTACAGAACATAAGTGGCTGACAAGGCAACAAAGCTTCCAGTGCTAAACTCAGCAGCAGATCACACAAGCCCAGCCCAGCTCTACTGTCTGCTGCTGTTACCACAGGAGAGGTATCCCACAGCTACCAACACACCACAAACAGCTCCCAAATGTGGCACATGCCTTCTTGTTCCCCCAGTGAGGCAGGGATAACTGCACTTCCCTTAGTAAACTTAGGGATTCTAAAGATAAGAGGCCCTCAAAATCCAGATTTTACACTGGCTGGTACTTCTTGCCATTGGATTTGGTTTTTTTCACTAATACTGAGTTTAAGTACAATCTCTTTCAAATTTAATCCAAAGGAATCAAGCTCTGCACACATCACAAATTTAGAAAACAAACTTAAGAAACAGACAGTGTCCTTGAGGCTTAAATAGTGCCCCAGTCTTCAACACTGCACATTCAAACTTGTGGTTACAGTTACTACTTCACAGTCATTCCTTAGAGAAAAATACAATTTCTAGAGGGAAAAGCCACTCTTCTGATTCATGCTCTGAAAACAAAAGTTCTTCTGGGGTGGAAATCATAACAAGTAAGATTTCAACATGATATTTTCTTATAAATATAATTAGTTGTTTGGCCAGTGTAATTTAAAACAGGTTCTGTCCCATAACTTAAGCCATAGTTCCAGTAAGGATGTGAACAGCTACCCTTTCTAAAGGAAAACAAAGCTGAAGGACATTCACAATAAAAAAAAAAAAAGTTACTTCTCACAAAACTAAAATTTTAGCTTAAATATAGTCCAGAGATCAAATGACTCAGAGAAATAGCACTCTGGCACAGAAACATTGAAACATATTTTTCAAAACTTGCAGTGCAAAGTGTGGACCGAAGTTCTAAATTTTTCAACGGGCAATTAAAAACCCACACA
This sequence comes from Haemorhous mexicanus, assembly GCF_027477595.1. Classification (NCBI taxonomy): domain Eukaryota; kingdom Metazoa; phylum Chordata; class Aves; order Passeriformes; family Fringillidae; genus Haemorhous; species Haemorhous mexicanus. The sequence goes on from NC_082343.1 coordinate 55,423,916, forward strand.
AATAATTTGGATTCTCCTACTAATTAATTTCTTAAGCCAAAGAATCCATATCCATCTTTTAAATGTGGCAGATTGATTGTGATCAGCATGCAGTGAAGCATAGTCTGAACTCACATTACCCCCAGCTGTGATGTTTTTCAATGCACTAAGGGGCAGTTCTCCACCTGTGGAATAAAGCTAATACTAAAGTGTGGCTTGCCACACAGCAGCACACCACAATGAAAGCAGCACTCAGGTAACCAATAACTGTTGCCAATTCTATTGATAATTTAATTGCATATACAAATAACAGAACTAATTTCACAGAGTTCTCAGATGTTGTTGGGTCAATTCAAACTGCCAAGTTCATGCAATGTGACATCCTGTCTCTTCCATTTATCAGCACCTAACACTTCTGAGGAAAACGAAAAAGTGCACAAGGGAGCTGTGAGCAATGTGTGCCACAAGATCTGGCTCAAAGCAAAGGCTTTTCTCAGCATCTAATCCAGGCACTTAGCAAACCACTCTGCCTCACTCAGACTAACAAGGCAATTCAGTAAGTAACCACAATGTGGAAAACTGAGTACAAAAAACTGGACAAAGTTCAGTCACTTGAGAGCTGAAAGTGTACAAAACAAAATCTTCAGTGTAACTCTAAAACAGAAATGTGAGATCATCTTCAGCCCTGCACAATTTATAGGAAAACATTTGACTGGATTATTCTCAAACTTCTAAAGAAAACACTGAAAATTAGAGACTGTAACCAAAGCAAAAGGGAAAGGGAGGTTGCATAGCAACTAACAGCAATGCTTTCTCCCTGACAAGTTAAAAAATGCTCAGAAAACATCAGGATGAGTCTGGGATGGTCATAGCTTGTCCTGTTCAGCAGCAAAAGGGGCAGGAAGAAGACAAGACAGAGCACCTCCCTGCAGTCTTACAATCACATATAGCAGGTATCAATTCAACCTCAAGAGAATCTGTGACCACCTGAGAGCAAAACGTCCCATCCTCACCATCCTTCCTTCTCTTGTTAAAAATCCCAGTCTAACACTTCAACTCTAGGCTGACATCAGTTGTACAGAATCTGTAAAAAACCTGTGAAGAATCAGAGTTCTGACCACAGTCAGTGAACATCAGCTATGTCCTGTTCACAAAATAAAAGGAAAATTCCACTGTGCACATGATTGCTCTCACAAATGCATTTCACTCTGAGACAGCTCATACTGTTAGAGACTGTGTATAATAATATGGATACCCTGCTTGTAATGTTGATTGCAGTGTCAGACTGGCTCCTTCTTTGCTTTCTTCTTTCCACATTCTTCCCACAATCTGTGGTTAGGACACATCTGTCAGCCATATCATTCTGGGACTTTGATATTTCTGAAGATAGAATAAAGAGAAAAGTCACTATAACAAACTTTGCAAGCAATCCTATAGATTTATAGGCTAATTCTGTAGCTTTCAAACTGTCATCCTGTACCTTTAGAATTGATCTCCTAAGAGTAAGAAACAGCTGGGAAGACAAGTGGTTGTCATATTGTATATAATTATATTTTTCCTGCCTAAATCTTTCATGCTGTTTCAACTGGAAATTATACTCCTTGCTGCCTGTCATTATAGCTGCTGCAAGGAACGGTGAGCCATCAAATACAGTTTCCTCTCAGAAGCAGCAACTACAGCTCCTATGTATAGTTTGATTGGTAAAGCAGTTTGGTTTGGTTCAGGATAAAAGCAAAATCATTACAACAGCATAAAGCAACATGACAATGAGAAGTAGAAAGAAGATCATATTGGAAAATATTTAGAAATGTATTCCAAAATATGGATGAGAGAAAGGATGTTACATACTCTGGTCCCAAACCACATATAATTTTAAGAACCTGAATAGCCCACATTGACTTCAATAACATTATTCATATGGATAAGCTCATGTCCATACTTAAGCATCTCATTGAATTAGCACTTCAGTAACATTTAGTTTATTGGCAAATAAATCTACAGAACTATTGAACATCTGATGCCCCACTTTTCACTTCTTATTCCTTAGCGTACACTCAGAATTTTGCTTAAAGGGAAGGGCAGCACTAATCCATGATTTCTGAAGTTGAATATGAGCAGGCTTAACTGCAGATACTTTGTTGTCAATCCCAGATAGACTCTCTGAAAAATTAAAAATTTATAAGTAGCACATGAAATAGCTATCATATGTTTAATTCATACAGAAGAAATAAACACTTCTCTCACAACATGAACCTCTGTGGAGGAACCTCAGACAGCAGACAATACAACATTATAGTATTCAAAAACAATGGCACTCAAGTGTGATTTTTAAAGACACTCTGGGTTAGTTTTGTTCTTAGCAGCAATCAGTCCTCAGATGTTTACTGTACTCTGTGTACACCATTAAGGCACCATGTGACCCATTCAAAGGCAGGCTCAATTAAGCCATCTCTGTAAACGAAACCAGGTTTTTAACATACACAATGAAATCAGAGATCATAAAAGAGACTGGAATTGAGAGTTCTAATGGAATAGATACAATCTGAGAAGCTTGACCAGCAGTAGAGGCAGAAACACCAGCCTTGCCTCAGACTCTCTTACAGGGAACTGGTTATAGAACAGGTTATTGTGTGAGAAAACACAAATGTTCAGTTTGCATATCTATTCCTCTTTTGGCTTCTCTACCCAAATATCATAAGACTGACACTCTCTTTAGTGCCGAGGACAATTTTTCACTGCAAATAAAACTACAACCAGTAATTCATTTTACATTCACCGAAAGGCCACCACTGGATTACAATCTCCTCTTGCTGCCAAGCCCCACTGGAGCAGGAGGTAGCAGCATAAAGGAGCAGAGTGTACAATGGCAGCTTTGTGCTGCACGCGCCGATCCCTTGTTCCTGCTGCTCTCAGACACGCACACACACTGCCTCCAGTGAGACAGTCAGAGGCACAACGAGCTTCTCCAGGTTTATTTACTGCAGCACACAAGAGCTGGGTGTATTAAATACCTCTGCAAACCAGGACACTTTTATCTAGATAAGATACAGAGTACTAACTTTAGACACTCGTGATCAAAAACATTTATCAGCACAGTACCAGGTTTCATTGAGAAGCCATACAGTCTGAAAAAGCTGCTCTCTTAAGTCAAGAAACCCAAGTCTTTCTCTCTGTAACACTTCCTACACTTTTGAATTACTGACTTCAGTGATTGCAACAGCCTGTTATTTTCTCCCAAATAAAACTGCTCCACGTTAACTGAGGATGAGAGCACCTGAGTGGGGTTTCACCTGTAGCTGAACTGAACCAATAACTTGCTTCCATCTCCCTCTGGAATGCCTGCTCTGCTCTTCTCCATCCCTGATATGGCTCCTGATCATATGGACCAGCACCCTCTGTTGTAGATGTTCCGACATATATCTTATCTTGATCCCATTTAACTCACTAAAACAGCAGAAAAGTACCTATGTGTTTTGTCTAGGTTAATTTTCTGCCCTTTAAAAGAGCTAAACCAGTTTCCAGAGGGTTCCAGATGGTAATTAAGCAGCATAATGCTCAAAACAGAGAGAAAAGATGTGAGTGGAGTAGAACCTTCCTTTTGGTAGCAGGGAAATAATAAATTAGCTTGCTGCAGTCCTGGCAGTTTTTACCAGTAACTCTGGGATACAGCCAGGCTTAAAACCAACAGAAAGCTGAATAAATTAATTTGCATCCAGTTCTGTGCTGCCACTATTACTGTTTCCAGGGTCTTACACCACTGTATACTTCTCTTTGGGAGCAGATCACCACGTCTCTGCATAGCTTTAATATGTGTTCTCACAGACACAACATTAAATTTGCATAGTTCAAGGAGAATAGGTCTTTAAGACGGGTGGAAGAAGCTAAAGGTAAGTTCAAATAAGAAATAAAACAAGACTTAGGGGGAAAGGCAGAAAGGCAGTGAAGCCAGATTTCTTCAGGTCTAATCTCGTATGTGAGGTTGTGTAAGTTGAAGCTAGTAAGAAAATACTACGGTTTGTTCAAATCCATGCAAATTTGCAAGCCCCTGTAATCTTCTTAAGGCTCAGAAGTTGTTTTCCTCTGGTCACTGATGCCTTTAATTTGTTTTTCACAAAGGCTGACTGTCCTCAGTGTAGTTAGCCTTAGAGGTGCACACACAGTCTGCATCCATAGGAACAGTAGGCAGTGTAAGAGAATGGAGGGAACCAAAAGCATCAGAAGGGAACAGGAGTTGTTAGGACTGGAAAGCACTTAGAAAGGTGCACTGAACAATTCCACACAACTAGACTGAGAAAGAGGAAGGAAGTTCTCATAAATACTGCCAGGGAATGAAAATATTAAACTCCTGTTAAATGACAGACTCTTTAACTGGGTCAGCTGGGGTTCAGCCAGATAACATGAAGATCAGAAATTAGTTATTACTCTAGCATAAATTAAATATACTGCATCTGAACACCTGGTAAATGAAAAATTATACAGTCTTTTCACATCTTTACAAGAAAGGTGTTCTGGTTTGATATAATCAGTTTTTTTAACAACTGGCAGAATACTTTAGTAGAATTAGATTTCCTGTATTATTGTTCAGGTTGGCACAGCCTTGGCATTAATAGTTTCAGCCATTACTTGATAGCCTTTTTTTATAACAACTTCTTGGCCAACATTGTGGCCAAAAAATCAAAACATTTGACTACATTATCCTGGAATGACAAGACAGTGAAAGCTACTTACTTTTTATATGTGTTGTGAGAGACAAAAACAAGTTTTCCACAGATTTATTAAACCTTTTAGACTCTCCAAGTTCCTGAAAATGAGAGATGCAAAGAGTAAGAAAACACAAAAGATTTGTAATTTTAAAGTTCCCATGATTATATATCTACAGACCACATAACAATCAGATGGTAAAGCTGCAGCCCTTTGCTCACTTCTGTAGACAAATACATCTGAGGACATACATTGATGTATGGAAAGTCATCTTTTAAGATCCATGGTCTTTCACATATAAGCAGAACTCCTCACAGAAAGATCACATCATAAGTTCATAAACAGAGCTAATTACATCACTGATTTGTGGTAAGGTATTTAATACTTTTATCTATTACAGAACAAAGAGTTTTCATCAAACTCTAGGTAAGTACATAAGAATGTTTACAGAATTGCAATGGTCTTCAAAACCAGGGCCTGAGGGTCCAGTACAAAATTAAACTAAATAGTGCAATTTCTGTGAGTTTCAAGCCTTGTTCTACTATTGTACCCACTAGAAACTGCAATGCAAAGGCAGCCATCAAATTCACTGTTTCTCACTTAGTAATGAAAGTGACACATGACTACTGAATGTCACAGGAACACGGGATTCTTCAGGTTTGAGTGGAACTCAGATCTCAGTCCAGTCCTCCTGTGATGAGGCACCAAAACCAGATGCAGCATCCTAATCTCGAGTGGTTAACCACTTCTCTCAAAAACTGAAAAATAATTGAAAGCAGCCCTCATAGCCTCTAAACTCTCTCTCCCAGTACCCATGCAGCATAAAAATAATGACAAAGTAGCAAAAGGCTGCATTTCTATTGCAGAGGGATGTTGCAGCAGACATTTACCACATTTCTGTGGTTGATCTTTTCATATAAATGACACTCTAAGGGGTGCACTAATATGTATATTTTGCAGATACATACATTACCCATCACATTGGTTCTTGCTGGTGATTCTGTGAAAGGAGGTGGAGTTGGAGGTACGACAGAAATTTTGCTAGAAATTTAAGAGATAAACAGCACAATAATTAATATATGATGCCAACAGATGAAGATATTGTGCATGGACATGGTTTATTTATTTATTACCCATGTTTCCTGCACTCTATAAAGGTCTGGGTCAACATCCTGTGTCTGTAAGAGTTGCAGTACAGGTTTATTGCCTGTTCTTTCTACCTTCTCAATCTTGGGGTGCTCCAGGTAAAATTATTAAAATAGAACTATCAGGAAGACCAAATTTAGGATAAACTCCCTAGATTTCTATATGGCTGGGAGTATCACAGTCCTTGTCCTGAATTCTAAAACACAATTGCTGTAAAACGCACCCCATGTCTTGTTCAGAGATGTTTTCATTAGGCAGTCATCTTTATTTACAATACTAAAAGGATCCTTCCTTGCCTGAGTTCAGAGCTGCTAAAGACCCTTTAAACATTCCTGCCATTCCACCTGTGGTGATAGTCCTGGTCTGCTAAAAAAAAATAAAAAATCTGCCTGATTCTGTTATCACAGCACAATCACAGATCCTAAGGTAGCTGGTGAACTTCCTTCTTCATTCTTTTTTAATTTTTACCACATCCAGGTAAAAGCAAGTCTTGGTTAGGATCATATCCAGCTGAATATAAGTTTTTCTTATGAAGCTGTGCCTTGTCAGACAATTATAAATTGAAACAATCTCTTAATATCTTATTTTACACAGGGCTTTTGGGGTTTTTTTTCATTGGTTTGTTTAACAGCAACAGTAGTTGTTGCTGTTTGGTGTTGTATTTTTTTTTTTGGTTGGTTTATTTTAAGGCAGAGGCCTCCTTAAATAACATAATGAGCAGACTTTTACTTCATAATATATCACTGGTAATAACTTAAGTATGGTCGTGTATTGCCCTCCAGTCAAAGTATTTATTCATGTAAATTAGATTTTAAATTTTTTTTTTTTAAGTTTGGGAAGTGGAAGTGTCTAACTTCTTGTCTACTATTTATTGTAAAACTATCATATCAGCAATATCTCCCATTGAACAAATAATGATGCTGTTATGACACCTAGTAAATAACTTTCCTTTATAATAATTTAAAAGTATTTTGCAAATTTAACAGATAATTGTATAAAGAGTTATGTAAAAAATATAAGCAGATAAAACAAAGAGAATGCACATCCCTCCATTTCAAGTAACATACTATTACTCCAAACATGGTTACTTTCTCTCTGTTGTATGTGAGATCTATTCTGTGGATTGCTGACAGCTAAAAGTGAAACTTTTTCTATGCTTTCATCATTTGAACTCCAAAAGTATTGATTCTTTTTCATAATAAAGGAATAAAAATTACTGGTTGGTTTATAACATAAAATATATCACCCATACAAATTTGCAGTGTCCCAGGACTGTCTGTCCTTTTATGAGTCTTACCTCAGATTCTGGTAAGATTCCAAGAGCCTTGCACCAACTGTTTCATGTCTGCCTATGAAGGAGGGAAAGAAGAGTCCAGAGATCACTTAGTAGCAACATCAGTTATGCCTTTACAACACTTTTTAAAATCAGAGCCTTTCAGGAACTGGCCTGTGTTTACAGAAGCACATGCAAGTCAGGAATGAAGTCAATTCCCAACTAATGTATCAGCACACGTGCCAAGCAACACACAAGTCTCTCCTGCACCTCACACCACACCATGATTTCATCGTCCCCTGTTGCAGGTGACACACTCAGATGAACTCCTCACAAATGCTAAGGGCAATCACACAGAGATGCCAACATGCCAATTCCTAGGTTGCTAAGGGCTGTCAGTCTCCCAGGGTCCAGGAGGCAGGCGGTGCATGGGCCCACTGTGCTGAAGCACACTTCAGCCACAAAACTCAAACACTAAAAAAAGTCTGCAAGAACAGGCACATGGTCAACTCTGGCACCTCATGGAAATTTTTTTCACTCTTCCTACTAGAGACCTGAGCAATGACGAAAATGCTTGACTAGCTCGCAAACGTGAGTGAGAGCCTTTGCTAAGAGCATCCCTGCAGGGAAACAGCAACCATGGCACATCCCTGAGCTGAGCAGCCACAGGATGTGAAGACACCAAGGAGCAAGAGCTCCATCAGGCATGAACAATGAAGACTCATAAAACCGTTGTTTATTCCTGGAGGAATTGCAAATATAACAAATGGTGAACTGAAATTATCTGGAATGACTTTAAGCACTAGTAATTCCTGATACAGAAAGCAACATGTGATCATGTTTTGCTGAAGATGCCATCAATTATAACATTACTTACATGAAATTAATAGACCTTAGCAGTGGTAGAAACAATAATCAGCTCACGGATGTTAGAATTTTCAATCGGAACTCCAGAATTCTCTCTTATTGATAAATAACATTTGCTATCTTAGACTTTAAATTGAGTGGTCATGAAAAGTAATCTAACACTTTAATGAAAACATTAATCTCATTCTTTAGGCAGAAGATACAAAAAAATTAATAAAAAGCATGACAATGTTTTGGGGTTTTATTACTACACAGCATGAGAAAACTTCACTGTAAAATATTTTTTTTCAGTTCAACTTACTTTCTAGTGATTACTTCAGTTATATTTTCAAACCAAAAGAGGGCACTGTCCCTCCAGGATTGAAGATTGCATAAAGACTGCTGTGTTTCAAAATTTGTCACTTTTTAAACTCCTTTAAATATATCAGCTGGTCTAATCAAAGGAACTAAACAAAACACATTTATCCCTGTAGGTTTATCTTCTGCATGTCCTTAGATCTTTATCATGTCAACAGCATTACCATTAGACCAACTAAGCAAAATGCTTCAAGAATCCACAAAGCCTTCATAATTCAAAGTGAGAACTAATTTATATTGCTGGGAAAAGGGACAGTCAGTACCTTGCATTATGAGATTTGATATCCAAGAACAACATTTTCCAATAATAATATATTATTAATAGATTGATAAAACTACCAGCTTCATACTTGTTGAAAAGAATGAGGGGAAATTATTATCAATGGTTATTGGATGAAATTGTGCTTTAAAAAGATCAGTCAACTAACACTTTAAAATCAGAAATTGTGTTAGCTAGAATGAACTTTAGTGAAATCTTTCAAATTTTAAATGAATTGTTTTAACAGGAAAATAAAACTTTAACAGGAAACGAAACTTCAGTTTAGTTTCTAAATATGCTGCTGCCTTTCACAAACACCTACCACCCAAAATTTGCCTGATTACACTCTTTCTTTTATAGACTTCTTCCTATTCAAGCTTCCCAATAGCGATTTAAGGCCTAGCTCTTTCCTTTTTACCGACTACTCTCAAACATAGATGCAGATACTGGAAGTGAAACTGTATCATTTAACTGCAGTTAGGCACAAAATTAAGTAGATGCCTACCTGAAGTGGCACTTCAAGGGAAAGAGGAAACAAATCTTCTCCACCTTGCTAGTTATTGTAGGTGAAAACAAACACTAACTGCTCCTTTGCTGGCAAAACACATTCTCCATAGAGCATTCCATCCACATCCTCTATAATTTCTTTTAGAACTTTGTACTTTTAATGGCACTGAAAAGACCCAGTATAAGGCAATGGCACAGCCAGCTGGCTGAAGGTAACGAAACAGTGCTTAACTCTCTGCTGATTTATAACTACACATGGGGGTTTTTATTCTAGTCTATCATTTCTTTAGGCTTTAGAACCTCCTCAATGAAAGCACCTGAAGTTTAAACTTTGACAAATGATGAATGCAAGATCATTATCTTCCTGTACATATAACATTTCTATATTAATTTCACATCATTATATTTCTTAGAAGTCTTACACGCTCATTAATTTAAATTTACATGGACAAAATATTCTTATTTTTATTACTCCGACAAAATAAGTTATACTTTTAAATGCATTCTGCTAATTTGTGTTCATGTTTTATTTACTGCACAGACAGATGGACTGTGAGACTTGTTTTCACAGACAATGGAAGAAACATTGGATACAGTGTCAGACGACATTCTGCGTTTGACTTAGATGACAACTTCTCATTACATAGCAGTTTATGATCTGTTCCAGTGATTACCTTCACCTGGATATTTCTTCGCTCGTTCCTCAAAGAACCATTCACCAGCCTTCACTTTCACATCTCTGAAAAACAATTTAAAGAGAGCTAAATCAAAATGTTTACAAGCGCATTTCTTCAAACGTCCAGTTACCATGTAACAATCCAACATCCTTTATAAATCCTACTGTAAAACTAAGATTTCATGACTACTCAATCTATTGACTGGTTTTGCTGTGGGTCTGAAAACAACATGGAGGGGAGGAATCCTTTGGGGACATTTGTTTTGGTTGGGGTGGGGGGGTGTTTTTTTGGTAGCCTGTTTTTCTTTTTGCAGTGTAGGACTGGGCATGGAAAGTGATACATGCTGCTCTGGCCATTGCTCTGAAGGCAGGAGGGTTCTGGGCAGACTTCAGTCTGCACAACCAACCTGCAAAGCAGCCCAGGCACCTGTGCTGACTGGGGAGCTGGCTCCTTACAGCTGCAGCCTCATCTGAATGCTCATGCTAAAGGACATGGTCCCAGGCAGATCTTAGGATGGCTATCAGGGAGCACTGAGCTCCACAGCCCTGGCAGCACAGGGGCTTCATGGCCTATCTCTCCATTTTCTGGAGGCTACCATCAGTTACATCAATGTCCTATAAAGGCACCAGGATCTCAGGAACAGAAAAGTAATGATTAGCAAGTACAAGATTATATCAGATTAAACAGTTCTGTCATGATCAGATTTTCAACAAATCTTACTCTTCATGAAGCCTGCAATTTAAACTCACCCATTATTAAACAAACAAAAAAAAAAATTAACTGAGGATAGGATTCTCTGGATCCTTCAGGTTCCATATTCTCATCCAAATGTCTTACTAATTTTAAGGGCATACATAATATCTCCCTTCCTTGTCAATTTTGTGGTGCTTACTATAAGATGAAGTCTCACTGCAAAGATTTCCTTAGCGCAGGCACTGCTAAACTTTTTCTCTACCCAGTTGTTGATTTTCCTTCTATAAAATTAATCTCTTTATTACCATCTCCTCTGCCAAAATTGCTTGAAACTGGCAACAGCATACAAACAGTAAATTCATGTAGGGCTTATCTTCCTAAGAAAGCAAAATCTCTAAATACAAGAGCTAAAGTGATATCCACAAATGGGCAAGGCAACAAAACCTGTGGGTCTGCCATTTCACCTCATCTTATTCTACATCAAACAAACTATAGGTAGGATACTTTTGGTTCTGTCACTTGATTTTAAAGCCTTTCAGGCATTTTAATGACATTTTTTTAAGCAACAATGCAGACTCTTAAAAAAAATCAGCACCCACATAGACTGCACATTTTCTACCCAACCGTAGACCCTTGTGCATAACTGAACAGATGACTATGCTATACCTACTCCATTCTCATAAAAGATGCCTCTTCCAGGTGAAAGATACAAACTTTTTCTGTTCACAAGGTTTTCAGAATTTCTTATTTTGTAAGAAATACAAAATTTGCCTATCCCTACATGCTCTTTCACTAAGGTGTTTAAGCACATTCCTTACAAACATGACCCCAGTGTCTAGGGCAGAACCTCCATAGTGCTGCTGCTGTTTGGTTCAAGAAAAAATTATTCTAGTGATAAGCAAGACCCAAAATTACAGTTACTTGGGACTTGGAAATTAGCTCTTACTATTTTTAGCCATCCTATTTTCTCCTCACCAGGATGAACAAAAGGGGCTGAGTACCATTTACCACATTGCTGCACTCCCAACCCTTCTAGAGATTTGCAGCTTTGATGTAAAGCTCACTGAAGGCAATGGAAGAAGTCTGACTGAATTTAATTGATTTTACATCATGACTAAAGACCAAATGTACTCTCTTCACATAAAGAGAAATTCAATGACAGCTGGCATACCCATCTGTATTAGCAAGATTAAAAAAAAAGGTAATTTCCTGAAGGAAAAGTAAAAAGGTCTTTTAATTAATCTAAATAACGTTTTCTTGGTTTTACCATTAAATAGCTGGACCAGCTAATTAAATAATTAAGAGTGTGCAGCACTACACAAAGCAGCTTAACAACCAAGGACTCTCTATAGAGGGTTTCCACAGTGGCCACCAAATAACTGGAAACTAATTTAAAACAAGAGGAAGTGGGGAGGGTTATCTAGACAAGGATAAGGAAAGTTAACTTTTGAATTTTCAGTTTAGTGCATAAAGCTTGAAACACAGCAAAACACACAAACCAAAATCTAGTAACTATTTTGTATCAAGTATAAATATAGCTGAACTACCTATTTTGCATTTTAGTTGCTAACTAAACTGAAGACTCAGAGAATATCTTGTTTGCAATGGTTTACAACTCTCTTCCAAACTATAAAAAATTACTTCAAACTAGTACAAATTTGTTTAACTCGAGACCAATACTTTGCCTTGTATTTCCCTCTGTTTTAATCTCATTTTGGCACCTACAGAGGGAGTGGAGTGGTGAATTCATCTTAGCACCTGCAGAGGGAGTGGAGTGGTGAATTCATCTTGTGTTGGCATAAACTAAATTTTCACCCAAATCCTCACCCTTTCTGCAGGGATATTTATCCAGCAGAGCTTTTGAATAATTTCCCAAACTATAATTCTTCACCTACATATTATTTTTCATCAAATGTAGAAATATATCTAAAGCATTTCGCTTAGAAAGATTGCAATGAATAGAATGGACTATGAAGGAATATTTTGATATTAAAAAAAGTGTCAATACATTAAAAGAAAGATTGTTTCCTGCATCCTGACATACAAAAATGTGATGTAGTAAAAGAAAAAAAATCAACTAACTCAAAGTAAACAAATTTGTGTTTCTGACCATTCTTGAACAAATCCTAGTAATGTTATTAATTGCTTTTGCCCTTTAAAATTTTATAAAGCATGACTTCAAATTATTTGTCAATCAGATTTCTTTCTTTCTCCAGTGGTTAGAGGCAGAAAATAATGATGAGGAAATATTAAAGAAATTTGCTATACTACATCAAAGCACGGCACCTTCAGCAGGTTGTGAGGATGCACTGGTTCAATACTGAGTAGGAGAAGGAGCTCTCTCTGTGGCTCAGAAACTCACGACTGTTTCTATGATTTGCTATTATCATCTTTGTCACACTCGCAGAACCTTTGGCCTACCCTGAGGCTCCATTTTGCTAAACACAGGAAAGGAAATATCAGCTATGTGAAGAACAACACAAAGTTTCCATCCATTTCATCACTACCAGGACCTCGGCCAACATTCTCACTACACCAGTGGCTTTAGAGCAAGGCAAAGTTCCTTACCCATGAGCATAACAAATGGTGCATTTCCAAAGGCAGGGGTTCAGGCAGACGCGGCATTCCGAGCACACCCGGTGGCTGCAGCCATTGCACACGGCGCCTCTGTTCACCAGCAGCCCCAGTGACTTCTGACAGCGAGCGCAAGACCTCTCCTGGTACTCACGCCTTGCATCTTTTGCCCCCTTCCACCGAAGTTGCTGCAGCTGCAGTTTCATTTTCCTAATTCCACAGGTAAAAAGGAAAAAAAGAAAAAAATATTACAGTGGACAAAATCCTCATTTAAAGCACAAATTAATAATACCATGGTTGTGTAATACCATTTCTAGTGGAAGATATGCCCTCCAGTGTGACCTCTCTGTTGAGCACTGTTTAAAAAGGTGCATACACAGCATTTCTGCAGTGCAACCAGAACTGTGCATAGTAACAGAGAAATAGTTTAACATAAATGGGGTTTTGTTCATTTCAGGCCTGCTTTCCACACTGAAATCATTGTATGCAATTGATTATGCATTCACCTCCAAAAACTGAGACTAGACAGTGCTCCCTTCCATTTATTTTTTTAAACCATATTTATCCAAGAACTAAATATTCTACTGAGAAAAAAAAAAAATCATAACAAATGCATCACCTGAAAGCTAAAAAACCAAACCAAAACAGCACACAGCTCAAAATATCAAAACCTTTCTTTGTCATTAACTTTGCTTCCATTGCATGTACCAATAATCAAGATCTATGTTTTTAATTGATAGTAACATCATCAGCAGTTGAAAAGGATTTTCTAACAAATTCAGACTTTCTATATAGCCCTTCACATAATTACTATTGTTTTAATATTGTTTTATGTTTAATATGTCCCATAATACTTACATAAATGTTTGGTGTAAACAAAGTTTAAATTTCCACATTTAAGGGACTAAAAATTTATATCTTACCCACACCAATACCCACCTAGTTTTACAGGGGGATGCAATATCACAAAGCAGGATACAAGGGATAATTCTCCAGCACTTTATTTCCTTTATGTCTTGGCTATTAGGGAAATCCTGGTCCTAGCCAAGACATTATGCAAATAAAGTGCTGAAGAATTATCCTTTATCCTCGCCAGGTGAGATACTGGCCGAGTGTGAAATCAGTAAATAAAATCCTTTCCTAACCAATGACACCTATTGACACAAGTAACAACCTCCAAGGCAGAGTGCTGTGCTTGCTGCCTGTTGTGTGTGAGGAGGAGCAGTGATGGATTCTGCACAATGAGCAGGTATCCAATGATTCTAAACTCCAGTCTTGGCACAATGTAAGCTAAACAAGCCAGCCAAAGATCTGAACATGCTCCATGTTACCAAGACTACACATATGCATACATAGGAACATGATGAAAATGCCACAAAGCCTTCAAAGAAAAAGTGCAGCCAGGAACTGAACTTTCTATGAAAGCTGGAAGTAAAATTCACTAAGTACATTATTCAGTGAACAGGATTTGCTGATCTTTAATGTAGAGTCAATAGAATGGCAAAAATAAGAGGCTCTGGATAATCTTAGATTTCCCAGAGAATACAAAGGCATTAGCTAAGAAGAAGTTATAAGAGGAGTGCATTTAGGACAACAAGTGGAAGAACAGTAATTTAGAAGGAAAAAAAAATCTAAAAAAGAACAGAAAACAGGAATAGGGGAACAGCATTACCTTATTCTTTCCTCCTCTGTTTTTCTCACCATCTGGTCCCGGTATAGGACTTCCAGAACAGCCTCTCTTTCTAATTCCTTAAGGAAGTTCAGATTAAATTCACACGCCATTTTTGCCAAAGTTCACTATTTCACTTGTTTTGTAGATGCCTGTTCTATGGTTTCCACTACATCCAGAGCGCTGGTCTGGGTGTTTACTAAATGCCTGTACTCCTACTTGATGAGTTTCACTGTCTCATACCCTTGAAAAGAAAAATAACTTTGTCTGTCTTTACACAGATCATCATTTAAGTGTCTCTTCTATACAGGGAATATGAACAGATATCAAGGTCACAGCAGTCTTGACTTTTTCATAAGTCCTTTAACTTCCTTTCTTTTCTTTTTTCCACTGAAAGCAGCTCCAAAAAAAGATGAGATCTTGCAGCAATGTTCCAGATACAGCTTGAACTGGCACCAGATGGAAAGACAATTTGTCAAGAGATGGTGTAAAGGAGTGGCAGAAATGGTTTGGGTTTCTTTATTTGCTTTTCTGGGCCTAAGGAAAAAAAAAACACCAAACATTATCTCTTCTCACCTCTTCAAGACTCTTCAAATAATGTGAAGGACACATTTTGTCACACTCAAACCTTTCGTGCAGTAATTCAGACACAGGAGAAGTTTTAAGACAGTCCTGTTCTTCAGAGAAGCTCACCATATGGTCCATAGCACCCAGGCACATACCTTCACATTTTTTGTACAGTAAACATAAAACAACCAATAAAAAAGCTTAAGTTAGTTTTGAATTCAGGCCTACAGGCCCCATGACTGCCATACTGCTCAAGACAAAATTTTTGAGAAAAAAATGTCCCTTTATAATCTCATTTTGTTGAAAAGATATCACAAGACTAAGAGTAAAAAAGAAAAGACCTCTAAGTCACTTCCATCAATCACCTGTGTCTGTTAAGTCCAGATAAACAGTTTGATACCAAATAATGCTATTATCTTTGCTAATAGATAAGAGACACTAAAAAGTTAAGATATATACTACTTCCAGCTCAGTGCACTAATGATTCTGGTCCCAAACTGATAAAGTTAACATATAAATATATGCAAGCATTAAGTCGAAACAGAATCACAACTGTAGTTTGTGTATATTCTGTGACCTTCACTTTTGCAAAACTCCACTGAAATATAAAAAAAATGTATTATACTTTGCAGCAAAGTTGAGAACGAACATGATTATTCAACCTAAACCAGCTTATCTATCACATTAATTTTTGATATTACAGTCTAACATTTAGTGCATATTAATAGAAATGTAAAGCAAGTTCACTTATGGTACACCAATATTAAAGATGTGTATATAAAAACTGGTTTAAGTGTTTCAGACTTAATCTGAAGTGGATACACAAGGTCAGGTTCTAGGCAGGTGTAGACACTGGGATAGAAGGGCAAAGCTTTCCCAAAGCAGTTACTGATGCTTCACTGATGGACCTCGGCTAAGAATCTGACCAACTATCTGCATTGCTGGATCATTATTTTCCAATACTAAGTTTTAAATTTAAAACAAACAGCTAAACTACCAAAAGAACCCACTAAAACTTCAGATATATAGTGAGAATGCATTTCTGTCAGTGCAGGAAATTACTTTACATGCAGTTTGCCCCAATTAAGTTACTTAATTTTCTACCAGAAAAAGCAGAGGGTGATAATATGTATACATAAACAGGTTGCATTCCATTTGCCTATGGGGATTTTTTCACGAAACCTTTCAACAGACACCAAAAGGACAAAGCATTTCACAGAAGCTTGTGTTCAAGGAAAAAAAAAGAAGATTGGTTTCCTGTGGAAACAAAAGAGACAGAGATAGGCATAATCATGTTTTATTTCCTTACCAACTGCAATTTCACAGGAAATTACTCATTTGAAACATAAAAAGCCTGAGCAATTTTTTTTTTTTTTAACACAATATAGGTCATTTTCAAAGGCCCCTGCATCCTTCACTTGCTTTCATCTTTTACCTTATGAATACCTCCTGGGATTGATGAGCATGTTTAAAACCATCAACTCAGTTTAAGTCAACATAATCTAAAGAAGAGTCAGTAAAACTCTGGTGTCTCTGCCCTACACAGGGCACCAAAACATCCATTTCAGGGTAAGCTACATTTGCCATAAAGATTGTAAGATTTTGGGTGTATCCAGAACACCACCAGAAAATCCCAGTAAAGCAGCAATTGACTGCATGGCAGACAATACTAAGTGGATCCAATAAAACTGCTCTGGTGATCTTACAGAAAATATATTAATGTCTTATAGAGCTATTAATAATGTGCCACAGTAAAACAGTTACAAAGAGCAACACCTGCAGTTAAGCAAGCACAGAAAGAGTTGCTATCTGACATCTCCTTCAAATTCTTTAAAAAAATCTAGCTGAATGATGAGGTAGCTTTAAGAATAAATAAAGTATTATGAAAGTATTAAAAGTATTACAACCCCCAAAATGAGAGATAATCCTTAGCCCCACAACAAACTGGAATTTATAATTATTTCACAGAGGTGTTCAAATTGGACTGAAAAGTTGTCTACCACTGTGAAATAAGACGGTTTCTCTTACACCAAAGCTGCACTAGAGTAGTTTTTTGGCAGCAATAAAGAAGTGTTTTCAGTAATGACCCTCTTTGACAGGGAAAACCTCATAAACCTTCAGAAATGCCCTCCTTTCATGTTCACCCATCGAATCCAGCTAGCTACCTGCTTTACACAGTCAGCTAACCTCAAAGTTGAACATCTTCCACATAAAACCAAAAGTAGCAGCAATCTCTTTAGTAAATACCACAACACTTCTTCCTTTTCAGCTCAATGTCCACAAAAAGATTCTGTTCAAGTACTTCTTAAATTATTTATTTATCAATATTTATTATTACATTTTGCATTTAAATTAATGCAGGGTCAGGCACCTTACACATGGATCAGTAACTTCTTGAAAATATCATAAGAAATCACAAAGCCATTGTAAGGGAGAAGGGATAACAAATGTGCCTACACTTTTCAAGAGAAATTCATGCATGCACAGAGTACAACCTCAAAAAAACATGTTTTTTTCCTATCAGGATAAAATAGTATGTAGTTCTGTTACTGAAAATCAAGGAAAAACCTACCTTACACTAGATTATGTTCGCAAATCCAGCTTCTTTCCTAAGCTTTTAAGCTTAAAAATTACTGGCTTGGCAAGCTTTTCCTCAAAGCAATTTTACAAGTTGTGTATTACTTGATCTCCTTTCAGATCCTTAAGCATCAGCAAAACAATGGCAATTAAATAACTATAAATTAACATATCTTCCAAAGTCACAGTCTTCATTTACTTGAGATAATTGGAGTATTTTACCTATTAACCCAGAAATGGTGGTGACACATCAGTAGTGAGGAACAGATTAAGAAGGTTTAGAGTAAAACTAATCTCAAAAGCTACTGCAATTTGTTGCTATTTTCTATTGTGCTGACACCAATCACTTAAATTCATTCTTAGTTAAGTAAATTGCAAGTGTTATTTTGTACTACCTGGCTGCAACAGTTTAGCTTTCACATTCCTACACACGCACGTGAAAATTATTAAGTTCTTTGATAGTGCTTTACCAAAATTAAGCCTGTGATATTAATAACATCCCACCCCAGAATTCAGAGTAAAAATAAAACCAAATAACTAAACCCAACACAAACAATTAAGTTGCAGTTGTGGTTTTTCCATTAAACCTGTTCCAATTTGAAAAAAAACATGCCAGCAAATAAAAATGCAAGCCCCTGTGCTATGTCATACAGAACAGAGTAAAATGATGTCCTTACCACTTCAGCAGCCATCAAAGAGAGACAGCAGGAAGTAAACTGCTTATAAAAGATGAGAAGTAGTCTTACTATTTAATTATCTCTCCTTAAAGAAAACTGGGGGCTGTTCTCCACCCCCTTTCCTTCCTTTGTGCACTGAAACCACTGATGGATGTTCAGAAGAGCACCCCAAAACAGCTGAAAGCAACTGCACTCCACAAAGAGTTCCAGTGTTACAACAGCTTTTGCCAGTTCTCTGGTTTTGTTTGCAACAAGCAAAGATATTTGTTTTTCTAACATTGAAAGGAGACTCAGCACAAGAGACTAAAAGAGCTGACTGATACACCAAAATATGCTCAGTGTTCAAGCCACACACAGGAAGAGAAGTGGCTTTGAGTTATACGTATCTCTTTTTCTGACACCGTAAATGTGAAAATGCTTCTAACCTCAGTGTCTCCAGGACTTGCACAGAAAGCTTGGTTTGTATCATAAACAGTTCTTTCCTGGAAACAAACCAGTTTTCTACTTAGGTCTATGAGATAAAGCAATTAGCATAGATAAAAATTCAAGAGAATTTAGTTTTTATGCATCTGCAATAAGAAGAAAATTATTTTACCTCACAACTGGAAATCTGATCTCAGGTAACAATTTAAAGTTAAAACATTATTGAGATTGGACAGCTTAAGTCAAGTCTATCACAGAATTAAGTGCGGGCAAAGAAGTTCAAAATTACAACCCAATTATTTCTAATTCTGGAGAAAAAAAAGAGGTTATTCTTACAGCTTAAGCTCCTTTCTTGTTCCTGGCTCTACCAAACTGTGTGTATGACACAGAAGCCCTTCTTAACTGCTTCAGGTGTTTTAAGAATCATGACTTCTAGTTAAAATGAAACAAAGCACAACAATTCTACTCGCATGGCAAAGTTGAAGAGCCTGCCTTTTTATAACCTCTTCAAGCTAAATAGGTTCAAACATTTCCACCTGTGTATGTCAAGTTTAATTACCTTCTTCTACTGCATCATGGAAGAGAAAGCAGCTGTTAGTGGGGCATAGAGCTATGCATGTACGTACCATATTTGGATAATTTGGGCCTTAATTTTAGGCAAAACTTGAACTGAATGAGATGCCAAAAGTAACCTGAGGATTCTAACTACCCACAGTGACAGATTAATTGTATCCCAAATCCAAGCTGTGGAACATGAGCCCTACTACCAACTTCCCCCTAATATTTAATCAAAGCCTTAATTGCCACATATTTAACTCATTGTATTTTTGCCTCTCATTCCTGGACCTGGAAAACTGCTGCAGTATTTTATACGTGCTAAGAATATAACCAAATATACAGCCATTTATGCTTTTGTTCAAACAAGCACCACTTGCTCACTCTTCCCATAGTCCTCACTTTTTGTCTCTGTTTTTTGGAAGCAGCAAGCACAAGACTTGGAATGGGGCTGAGGATGTGCTCAGCACCCAGCCGCAGTCCCACTGTATCCCTCCGGAGCAAGCGGAGCTGGTGCTGCCCACAGGAGGACCACAAAGCCCCAAAGTCAGGTGGCTGGTCAGGATCTCCTTTTTCAGGAAAAACAGGAGGCAGAGCCTGACAAAGGACTGGAGACAGAACCAAAACTGCTCAGTCAGCATGCTCAGGAGCTGTAGCTTCCTCAACCTTCTTGAAATGCAACGCCTAAAATTGGACATGGTATTCCTTGTGCAGCCTTACTGCAGAGAGGGCAAACTGCTTCCAGGCTCTAGGTCCTCTTTTAAATTTTTTCACATATTTTTTAAAACAGCACCATATGAAAAACTGAGGTAAATTGTATCTAAACACCTCCCTATTCCACATGTGGAACAGCTACTGAGTGAGCTGGTTCTGCACTTGTAGAGCTGGTTATTCCTGCCTCCATACAGTCCTTTGCACTTGTCCCGAGCATGTTGTTTCTTCCTCCATGCAGACTCTTTCTGAAGTTCATCCAGGCCCCTCTGAGCCTGACCAGCATCTCCCACTGCCTGGAGCAGCTCTCAGGGGCTGGGAGCAACCTGTAAACACCACACACCCACAACATCCAGGAACTGTGATAACGGTGCCCTTTAATCTCATTCTCCTGGTTCTTGCTGTGTCTGCTAAAAATCATATGATCTGCTCAGAACTCTAACAATTCAGATATTCTTCTCTGGTGGGCTGACCCTGTCTGGATGTCAGATGCCCACCAAAGCCGCCCTGTCATTTCCCTCCGGCTGGGCGGGGAAATGGAATATAATGGAATATAATGAAAAGACAGAGGGAGTTTTTCTACTTTTTAGTTTTTTCAGTTTGTGACCTAGGCCTTCTTTTTAAGCTGTTTCCAGAAACAAGAAGCAGATCCTCCTTCCCTCCTTGGGGAGCAGATGAGGATCACTCAGGGAAGGACATCCCAGGGCAGGACCCCTTGGATGGCTGAACACGAATGCCAAGCTATCGGTACGAAAAGCACAGCCGTGACAAGCGGCCCCCCTGCCCCTCTCAGCCACAGGCTTTGGGACGTGTGACAGCACCACACCCGCCCGCCGAGCGCCATCTCCCGCCTGACTCCCGGCCGCTGTCGCTGTGGCAACGGCGCCATCTTGGAGGGCGCCGGGCCGAGCCCAGCCGCGGCGGGCGCTGGCGCGCAGGCGCAGTGCGGGCGGCGGCCGGCGAGGGGCGCAGCGGCGCGGGGGCGGTGCCGGGTCGGTGGCGGCGTGAGGGGCTCCGCCGGGAAGATGGAGGAGTTCCAGGCGGCAGAGGAGGTAACGGGATGGGGAACAGGCGGAGCACAGCCTCCTCCTTGGCGTCTCCTTTCAGGGCCAGCGGAGGGTCTCAGGCGGTGCCCGTCCGCCCCGGATCCCACCCGACCCCTCGGCATCCCCTGCCGCCATCCCTGTCGCCCTCCCCCAGGGTGGAGCCGCGTGTCCCGGCACCGGCGGCAGACGGGCCCAGCCTTTGTTCTGCCGCCCCCGGGAGCCGGCCCCTGTCCGGGTGTTCACTGGGCTCCTCGACTCTGGCTTCTTCCCCTGCCTCTGCAGTCCCTCGGGGAAAAGGCGTGAGGCGTGTGGTGGCCTCGGGCTGGCCCCGCAGGAGCAGCCGAGTGCCGCGGTGGGAGGGTGGCCGGTGCTGTTTGGGCCAGGGCAAAACTCGGCCAAGCTGTTTCTGTGCGGAAAGAGGAACCCAGGCCATTCGTCTGCGTCTTACAGGCACAGTGGTGGGGCGTCACACCCCATTGACAAGATACTGAGTGGGATAAATTAAGGGTCTCAATCTGTTATCGTGCCAAATGAGCCCCTGATGTCCCCCCGCTAAGGAGGAGGAAGCAGCCAGTGCTGCTTTTGCAGAGGGACGGTGTCACTGAGCTGTGACACTATTAAAAAGCCGCGATGTGACACAATAGCGAAGCAGCGAGGGGGGCGAAGGTGTGTCAGGTTTGTCCTGTTCTAAAAGCCTCGTCCAGGGCCTGGCCTGTGTTAAAGTCACAGACTGTTTGGGGTTTTTTTAAATATATATAATTAACATACTTGAACATAATTCTTGCAGCTGTTTTCAAAAACGTCTTCAGAATTATTAAAGCTATAGTACTGCTCTGCAGTTTGCATGTGTTGCTTGGGAGCACCCTTTTTTAAACAAAGTGTTGGAAACATTGCCTGCTTGCTTTGTGCCAGAGAGATAGGGCCGGGAAACTGCAAAGTAGCCGATTCTTTCCTCCTTTATTTTTTAATACAAAAAAGTTTTTGTGTCATCTTATTAAAAGATGACATAATGATTAAACGGGTAGTGTTGTGTTATTTCATAGTCCAGTTATAGCACATATATCCCAAATCTGGGTATCAGAAATTTATATTCATTTGTGTCATTTTAAAAAAGGAAGATGGTTGAAAAGTAGCATCAGCCCTAGAAATGAATTCTCAGATCTCTCTATTGTTTCAGTACAAATTAGATTTCAAAATACATTTGAGAACTTGGGTTGGATTTAAGTCATTTTACTTTGATGTGAACCATGTTTGTACTCACTCAGGCATTTCTGAGCAGATTTTGTGAAGAAGAAAACTGTATGTGGTTTACCATCTTGCTTGACAGCAGTCTTCACATCTGCCAGCATAGCATGTCTGCCATGCATATAAAGCTCTGTGGGAGAGAGTGTTTTTTGATAATTGTAGCTCTTACTTGGTTAAATACACTGGTGTACCTTAAAATGCAGTACTGTGAAAATAAATGAGGCGTGTTAAAATTAAATGCAAGTCAAGATGCTGAAAATAAAAAGCAATTTGCTACAGCACATAAAAGCTTTTAAAAATGTCGAATTGTACCTCTAGATAGATAGAGAAAAGGAACTGCCCAGCTTGTCTCCTGGGATGTGCTGTTCCTTCTGTCATGGGGAATGATCAACTTCTCTCATCTTTCTGAATGTCACATGTCATTGAAGCTGGCTAGACTGGTGTAGCTGTGTCCTGCCTGTACACCTCAGTTACGCTGTTGTTCATTTCTGTCAGCTGGGGAAGCTTACTGACCTCCCAGTGAAAATCCAGTCAACACCTGGTTATGTTCATCTTCACATTCTTTCTCGGTCTTTTGGAATCAATCAGTTTGTCTTTACGTGCTCTTCTTTTGTCCTGGTTTGTGAGGTGAGACACTGCTGTGAGACACCAGCAGTGACAGGGTGGGGTGTGAGTCGCTGCTGCAGCGCGGGATCCCCCCAGTCAGTGCTCCCTGGCCCTGAGAGTGGCTGCCCCAGCAGAGCGGGCAGCTTGTTCTACCCCCCTGACATGGGAGGCAGCTGGAGCAGAGAGAGTAAAACAAGAAAACATAAACTACTAACCATACATGTAAATGGGTGGTAGTTTTAAGATCAGTAAAATGCTGGGGCCTTCACTCTCTGATTCCACGGGCTTAATCTCTGCTCTCTGAAGGTCCAGTGAGCTACATTTCCCCTTTGGTTTCCAAGGGGCAGCTTTCCTATCCTAAGCTGAGACTGTCAGGACAGTTTTTCCTTCAGCTCTGAACTGATATCTTCTCCACATCAGTGCCCTGGAGATGTCGGTTCCGTTTAACTGCCAGCTGAGGTTATCTCCATGAGCCCACTGTGATGTGCCACATTGGTGCTTGTTGGGAAAGGGGAATATATGTGAACACAAGTGCTATACTTGTTATTTTAAAATGCTTCCAAATTAAAATTTGGAAGCTTTCTTGACTCAAAAGGCCAGCTAGTATTAGTTCATCTCTTACTTTTCATTATTTTTCTAAGAAGGTTAACTTGACTGGGCTGAAGGAGCTAGAGTACATATATATGCAAATAAAGGCAGACTTGGTATCTTTTGAATTGCCAGAAATCTGACAAGGATAAATTCAATATAGTGCATGTTCTTAACTGAATTCGAATATCATGAACAGAAGAATGTGTCCCCTCATTATTTAAAATTCTTCTTTTGCTTTTGTAGGCTTCCTTTCTTGTTGATGAAGTCAGCAGCATCATTAAAGAGGTAATTTAAACATTTTCACTTTGTTGGTGTGACAATTTAATATGTCGTATGATGTGTACTAAAAGGCATTCAGTAAAATGTGAAAACTGATATGTAATAGATTCCTAGATAGGTTGCTGCCAAAGTACAGGTAACTGTGGGTTTAACCACTGTATGGGCTTCAGTGGAAATGGTACCAAGCTTTAGCTGTGATATATATTACAAATTCAAGTAATTTCATACACTCCTCTGGTAGAAGTGCATCCCTGTTAGAATTTCTAGGGGGATGTTTTGTGTTAAACACTGTAGAAATAGATTTTATGTTTTAGTAAAACACAGGAGTTTTTTGTAGACTGTCTGCATATGCGTGTTACTGTGTTCTTTCAAGATGCTTTTCTCCAAAGTGAATTCTTGTTTGTTTGGAATGATTGAACATTCTTGTTGCTAAGAAACATGAATTTTCTCTCTGGAAAATGTCTAGCAGGATTTGAAATTCCTCTTGTAGACTAGTGCAGTCTTTTTGTTGTTGCAAAATAACTGTTTTGGTCAAACTATGTAAATTGAATACACATGCTTCAATACATACTCCTGTCTCTTCTGAATTCAATTTTATGGTTATTTTAAAAATAATTTCTGTGATGAAAAAATGTGCCAAGGAAAAATGTGTAGGTATAGTGTACTTTCATTTATATCTTAAAAGGGAAACTATCCTCATAAGTAAAGTGGATTATTTGGCTGGAGGCTTATGCTCTGTTAGTAATCAGCAACTACATGGGTCTTCTGTTTTAGTCTGGGGGTTTGTTTCCCAAAAATGATTCTGCTCTAAAACTGGAATTTAATTTCCATAGAAGAATATGTGTGAATGAGTTGTTGTACTACTGTGCCTTTTTAAATTCTCTTCAGGACTGTTTAAATGTAGGGCTATTTTCATAACTATGGCTGTGGGACTTTACAAATAATCTTAAATATCACAAAATGAACAGAGGGTGGGTTCTATGATGATTTCTCCTATGCCTGGCTAGGACTCTGACCTGCAATTTTTAATCATTGCAAACACTTCCAACAGCCAGTGTGGACCAGCAGTATTGGGGATTTTTCTGTGGGTATGGGGTCCATGTTGGAAAGTGTGCCTTGCAGTTGACAGCAGTGCAGCTGCTTCACCTGTTTGTCCCCCGCAGGCCATAGAGGGTGCTATCGGTGGCAATGCCTACCAGCACAGCAAAGTGAACCAGTGGACAACAAGCGTGGTGGAACAAACCCTGAGCCAGCTCACAAAGCTGGGGAAGCCCTTCAAGTACATCGGTGAGCTCGGCTTCCCCTTTTCTCTGAAAGCTGCCACAGTCACGTGCACCAGTAGGCAGGGGATGGGGGAAGATCTTAGGAAGAGCCTTGTCTGTAAACTGCTCACAAGCATGCATGTTTGCTTATGTATGTGTATGGGTGTGCTAAGCTGAGCAGAAATGGAGCTAAATATTCATTAATGTTTGTGAGAAATTAATCAAAGCTTCTCTACTGACTAACAGTGACCTGTGTGATTATGCAAAAGAATGGTGCTGGGCTACATACAGCAAGCTCTTGCTTCTGGGACAACTCCAGTGATGGTAAGGAAAACAACTCTTGGATTTCCCAACTAGCAGCCTAATGCCAGTCTCTTTAAGACTAGGCAGCATACTTTCCCCCCACCCCAAGTCTGTAGTTTTGGGGTAATAGCATACTGTTAGGCATTTTTTCCATTTGCCTGTGATGCTAACTGGGCTGTATATGAAATGCTTGCCTATTGTGAAAGCTTCATTATTAAGATTCTTAAAGGAAACAAGCATAAAAATGCATATAGGGGCATGCATGTAACCACTTTAACTTCCTTCTGTTTCTGAAACCCTTATTTTTGTATTTGCAGGAACCTGCACTGTGAGATGGGAGAATAAGACCATGTACTGTATTGTCAGTGCCTTTGGACTTGCATTATAATTGCCTTGGTCATTCTTCTCTTTTCTATTCCAGCACTTGATTCCATCTCCACTCAAACTGTGAATACCTGAACTTGTTTTTAATGCATTTTTTTAGTAACTCTTCTTGAAAGGTAGAAATTTGAAAACATGCTGTTTTCACCTGTTTTATGTTTGTACCTAGTACCATACCAGTGTTTTCTATACTTTTTTATCACTTAAATACTTGTCTTCAAGGTGCTAATACTGAAATCTGCTGCAGTGTAAACACTTTATCTAGATTTCTTTTCTTAGACCAATATAAATGAGACACTGACTTTCACACTTTGTACTTTTGGTTAGCATTAAATTATTGAAATTCATAACCATTGGTGTGATTCATTTAAACTTAAATCTTTTGTTATTGGGGGGGAAGTTTCAGTTTTTTTTCAATTCTATTCAAGATAGTCAAGGTAAATACCACAGTGCAAAGCACTTTCATAATTTTGCCAAAGTCCCTACAAAGTTGCAAGAAAATTAGATTATGTTTATCAAAAAGTAACTTGGTATTTTGGGACCTGTTTAATCTTTTTGTATGGTATTTGGAGCATGGAACAATAACTACCCTCAATGAACAAAGACAGGTAAGAATTTTTTCACATTCTGGAAGTGCTCAGCAAGCTATACCTGGGTAATCATTCACTTCTGCAGTCAGTTACATGTGTTAAGTAGGTCTTGAACTGACTTGCTACAGGCCATGGTAATTTTGCTGATAGTGAGGGTGATGAGTTCTGGTAGCTGATGAAACGTGATCCTTTCTGAAAGGGGAAAAACCTGCCTTGAGGCAGTGTGACTAAATAACATCGAGTAAGTCTCCTGCCTTCTAAAGTTGCAGAAGAATAACAAGTAAATAAGTTTTCAGCATAGCCTTGTTTTGTCAGCTAATTAAAGAAATGGGAGCATACTATGAACTTCAGAAAACCTCTACCAACAGCTGTGCTGCTTCTGCAAGCAGTAGCTCACTGCTAATGAAGCTGGAAGAGTTACAGAGCCATGTGGGAGAGCATCCCTGGGCTGGAGTTAGTTTGAGCAATCTGTGATTTGCTTCTTTGTAGGAAGCCCTGTCTAATGTGTTCAGAATCTGTCTCTCAGCTAGAGCTGTTTAAGAGAGAGAGATGATTGCTAATACAACAGTATGATTCCACAATCTGGAGAGATGTAATAGTACAAATTCAAATAGCAGGAGAGGATTTGTTTGCCATAGTCTTATGTGCTCTATGCTAAATCTGCTCAGTGTAGTCAGACTGTGGAAAGCCCTGTGCTAGGCAACGTTTTGACCCTCTTCCTCCCAATCCATATCTGCTGTCAGAAGAGCAAAACAGGTGTATGTATCAGCAGCTTTGGGCTTGGTGCATTTGAGACTTCTAATAGAGCTGTAAGGCTTCCGTATTTCTGCTGACATTCCATTCTGCTGACAGTTCTGTAAATGCATCTCCTTCATGACAAGCCACTTCATTCTTTTCACATATGTCCTAGTGAGTGTTACAGGCTATACACAGTGTGTATATGCCTTAGCCTGAGGAGCACATCCCTCGCGTGGCTGTAAGAGAGCTTTAGTACAGATCCAGTCTTCAGTCAGAAATGATAAAACACCTGTAAAAAGAAAATATAAAAAGCAGATTGAATAACGTGCCTAAAACAGTCATCAGGGTCAGAGAGAAACTTGTCATGAAAAGATGAATCTTTTCTCTCTTGAGTTGCTAAGGAAGTTTTTCATCTGGCTGCTTAGATACTTTTTCTCCTTTCCATCATGCCAGAATGATGCTGGCAGTGTAGTACCTACTGAACTATTTCTTTCCACTTAAACAGTTTTGTGCACTTTGAGTCTTTATTTGCTTCAAGCCATCCAGACATACGTTGTCCTTTGTTCATGTTAATAATAGCAAATCCCTTGATCTTTTGGTGTTTTTTGGTTCATGCATATGCTGAGCTGCAAAAAAAACTCCAACAAATGTTTGAGATGCTTGTCAGTGTAAAGGCTGCATGGGAGGAGAAACCCCTGTTGCATTAAAACAGGAGTTGCATTACAGAAAGGCAGACTGTTTTATAGATGGTTTTAAATGTGAGCAATAACCAGTACTTCCAATGCAAGTTCTAGGACTACTGAAAGGGGTTTAGAGGCTGTGGATTTTTTGTAGGTTTCTCACTCCCATGATTCAAAGTGCTCTTCTTTAAAATTGCATAGCATTTACTGTTTTAGTGTTCTACAGTAACTGATTTTTAAATTTTCATCACCTTAGTTTTAAGCACTTTTTCCAGCCAAAGTAAAGCATTTAGATGATGAGCTGGCAGAGTCCTGGCTCTAGGTAATTAATTTGCCTTAAAAAAAATAAACCCAAACTGTGGATGGAGCATTCAAGGTAATTATACAGTCTGTCTCTGCTATCTCTTGCTCATTGCTGTGGCTCTTCATATGATTACAGCTACAGAAATGGGGTGCATGGCAGCACCAGTCTGCGGGGGAGGAGGAGGAGGAAGGGGGAAGCCTTTTACTGTCGCTGCCACAGAGGAGTCTGACCTGCATTAACTAAAACCTAAGGAAATGGCTCCAGGATTAACTGCTGCTGCTAAAAGAGCACCACCCTATCTGATACTACAGCCAGGAGTAAACTGCATATCCGCATGTACAGGAAAGTTTGTGGCCATTTTGTTCAGCACAGATTTCAGCCTCCCATCGAGTTGATATAAGAAATGGCATCAGCCCAAACAGCACGTGATGTGCTGATCGCTTTTGCAGTCTACCAGCTATGAGCAGACTTTTGGAAGATAGAGTTGTAAGAAGTTGATTGTGATGAATGACATCAGCATCTTCACTCTCTCTAAACCTGTTTTTTATTACTGGTATTAACATTCACCAGGAGAATTCTCACTGCCAACATGGCCAGAGCAGACTTTGCAAAGCTACTGTGAAGCCATTTGAAAATGCTAGATCCCTTATGTAAACTTGGTGGCGTATTTAAAAATCTTAGCAACCGGTCCTTCCACCTTCAAGTCTGGGCAAGGTAATAACCCCCCCCCCCAGAAAAAAAACCAATACAAAACATCTGCGATGACACAGCTTCTTGGATCCCATCCTTAGGCAATTAACCAAGCTTAAATATGCATTAAAATGTATGTAAACTGAAAATATGTGTAAGTCATGAAAACAGTTTATGAGAAGGAAACTAAAATTCAGTAGAAGGAAAATAAACCTAGGATACAATATAAAGATATAAAACTTTATTATGAACATATTTAACAATGATTATGCAAATAAAGTCTTCCAAGAAACTTCCTTGAAGTAAAATACTCAGTTTTCCTTCATATTCCACATTAGCATGAAGTTTTACAACATAAATGGATAATCTGCTGTTATTAGCACAACTTACAGATACACAGAATATTTAACACGTCCTCATGCACACCTTCTCAAAGCAGCATTAAATTACAGCTTCTCATTAAACAGAGCATTTATCTTACACATTTCTATACCATTTTGGTATACAATTTTTCCATATTTTCATTTTACATATTTACAAACTCCTAAAAAAAGTTTTACAGTAATGCAAAAGTTATTACTGGCATAAGCAAAAGGAAATGGGTGGGGAAATTAGGTATGGATGAAATGTTTGGCTCAGATAAAGACTACAGATCGAAGTCTTTCCTAACTAGAACTGTTCTCCCCAATATTGGTACCACAGATCCAGTGCACAAGCTGTTTCTCACTGGTGTTAAGCCTTAGGCTGCCTCTTTGCCAGTCCTAGGAAAGTTTCCACCAATTTCAACACCAACTGTATTTGTAAAGCAAATATACAGAGAGTAGTTGGTATGACTGGCTTGCACTCAATTATTGATTTCTTAGAAGTCCCTTGTAATCACTGTGTATGTGGAAGTCTTGCAGTTATTAATGGATGGTGTCTCCTTTAGAGCCAGGATCACTGTGTGCTGTGGGGCCTTCCTGTGTACATTTCTTGTTTTGTACAGCTGCAGTAGTGATGCAAGGAACTACTTTAGCAGTAATAAAAGGAAAGCCAGGCTAGCTTCTTAAAAAGATTTCTTCTGTTTGACCCTTAGATTTCAATACTTTACTCAGAGGTGAATTTATGCCACCTACTCTCAAGCTGTTTACAACCCATATTGGAATATTCTTCAAATACTGTCTCTGCTCTGCAATCATGGAAATAAGAGGAGTCTTGCTAGCAAAACTAGTTCCTCATCTGCTTCACTGCTTTTGGCATCTTACTGTGTATTGAATTTGATGCAACAGTGATTCAACCATAGCTACCATAACACTGTAGCACTTCCAAAATAGAAAGCTATTTTGCATGGCAAACATTGCTTAAATATAATCTCTAAAAATGACCACAGAAATTATTTTCTCACTATTTTCATAGTGAGATACTTCAAGTACACATTTCCCATTCTTTGCTTTTCTATTTCAACTTTGAATGTAGTGATGTAGTGAAGTTTATTCAAACAAAACAGCAAGAGAAACGGGTTGAAAACAGCTTAGAAAAAATAATCTCCAAGTTAGATTAAAATATGCTTTTAGTTCATGAAATCTCAAGCCATGACACTATTTGAGAGTTAACTGTAACAACCAGTTCAGACTGTGATAAGAAACACTGGTGTACTTTGCACACTGGTCAAATTTTATCTTTCATAACAATTTAGGAGAAACTTAAACAATATCAGAGGAAAAATATTTGAGTATGTAAGAATCATGTAAATATCAGGTTTTGAAAACCTACTTCCTGTACCCACTGTTACTCCAACAGAACCTGAAAGGATTTGGCTTACGTAAACAATGCCAAATTGGTTGCCAAGTCTGATTCTGCACATTCAAATAGGGAGAGTTATCTCAGAAATAGTAAAAATGAGAATGGACTCTGCAATTTTAGGATACAGAGCATCTCCCATACCCTTTCAAAATAGTCTAAGAAGAAGTGCTAAAGGTACATTTTACTTTCTGGAAAGAAAACCAGCACTAACTTGAATTACTTCTTTAGTGTTTTCCTATATGTTCTTCTAAAGTAATACCGACTAAGAAGTTAAAGGGAAAAACCTGCTCTTCCTCCCCAGCAATTTCCTTGCTTTAGCCATACAACAGTGCTTTGGCTTCTAACAAAAAAATGATCCCTGGCACAAAAAGGTTTTAATTTCAGGTACTCTCCAAAAATTTCACAGCTCCATATAATTTTATAAAGTTTTCCCTCTCTCTCTCTCTCACACACACACAATGTCTCATGACACATCTTTAGCAGAGCACTGATTTAATCTGAACTATTCTATGACAGCAAGGGCGCAACCACATGAAGCTGGAGTTCCTTTGGTCCTCTCTAAGCGAGTTGCTGCCATGTGCAGCCTCCCCTTCATGATCTTGAACAGCCACCAGAAGGTCACTGCAATGGGCACAGTCTAGAACAGCTGTTGTATTAAAGCAGAACAAATCTCCTTTTTCCCTGCTATGACTCAGCAAGTCTAGCAGGACTTCATTGCACTATTCTGCTTAAACTACCTAAACGATGAACACAATTCCCTAGTGCAACCCAGCACCATTATGTAGTAGATTAACAGTGCTTTTGGGAACCTTCTAAAGCAGCAGGGCAGAGAAATTTTACAAGAGTAAATCTCTGTTGTAAGTACATGAAAAAAGGAGATACTTTTAGACAGGTCAAGTATCTGAAAACAAAAGTAGTTACAAACAAACATCTTAAATAAAGAACTGAACAGAGGCATAGGAGAAAACTAACTTCTAAATAGAGAAGCAGCAGCATTGTACAAGGAATACTTAATTCCCATATAACTTTGTTCCAGCACAGACTGGAATACAGATAATCACAACATGTGCTAGTAAAAGTTCCCATCATACAGGTGGCGACTGGTATGACAAAGAAGCTGAACTGTGCACAGAACATGCTCACAAGCTGACTCTCAGGCACGCTCAATACATGAGCAACTGTTCCTAGCATGTAGAGTAACTATCTATCAATACAACTTAAGGGAAACTTGATGTAGGAAAAAAAGCTCTAAAAATGAAATGTTAGGAAATTTGGAACTGTAATTCCTTAGAAAACTTTCATACTCTATTCTCTACAAGTAACAATCTCCTCCAGCATACAGGAAGACCAGTAAAAAGGCAGTACTGGCTTCTTTCTGAGATTTGCTGTGGCTGAAATAATTCAATTTGAAAGAGCTGTTTAAAAAAACCAACACAGACACTTCTGCTGTGGCAGTAAAGCATGTCATGAAACACATAATTATACAAATAATTTTGCACCACTGAGATTATTTTGGCTCATTACAACTGGCCTATTTGCCCATATCTTGCACTTATAAATCTGGTAAACTTACTGAAATGCATTTTAAAAATAGCCATAAGTCTATATCACTTATCTGAAGGAAGAATAGAAAGCTTGTGTCTTCTTGCACTGATTAAAAAAAAACCACTTAATTCACTGCCTCCAGCTCAAAAGGCTAAGGTAGAAAATT
This sequence comes from Haemorhous mexicanus, assembly GCF_027477595.1. Classification (NCBI taxonomy): domain Eukaryota; kingdom Metazoa; phylum Chordata; class Aves; order Passeriformes; family Fringillidae; genus Haemorhous; species Haemorhous mexicanus. The sequence continues at coordinate 55,456,336 of NC_082343.1, forward strand.
GAAAGGGAAATGAGGCACTTCATACCACGGTGGACAGTATACAAAACAGCTAATGCAAAATGCAACAGATGAATGGCAGTAGGCTGTACATCATCCTAAAGAGAAAAAACCAAAAACAGACAAACAAACAAACAAAAAACACAACAACAAAAAAACCCAAAAACAAATAAACCAAAGCCGAGCAGCAAGGAAGCAATTTGAAACTCAGCATACAATCTGTGAGACTTTAAAACAGAAATAGGTGAAGATTTTAGTCCACAGACATCTTGCTATTAGGTATTTTATAAGACATGTAAAAATTTTGGTTTCTTCAGTTTTCACCACAACCATTTCCATCATTTGTGTTCTCAGTTTTATCCTTGTAAACAGAAACAGAAGCAGGATGTCCTTCCTGGGAGTTGGTGTTCAGATGACAGCAGACTGTAGGAACCGAAAGAAGTTGTCCAACTAGGAAAACTTCAGAACTGGCTGAACTCCAGATACACAAGTCTGTCTGCACTGAAACCAGTCAATCAATCACTGTCCGACTCTTCTTTATACTTGGCTCTAATAGCTTGGCCATTCTGAAGAGGCATCTCTTCATAGTCGCTCCTGTGAAACAGACACGTGTTGTAACTTCTCAACATGGTGTTCAGATAGGAGGTTGAAAATAAAGAGAAAAGTTCTAAACTACATTGAGGCATCAAATTGTTACTTGGGTAAGAAGCGGGTATCTGTTTTTCTTCCTTGTGGGAGCTATGAACAGCACATGATTTTCCTCCAGAGGATGATGCATAATAAAAGTTATTCCAGTGAAAGCCATTTTTCACACAGAATAGCAAGAAGCAAGCTGGCACTACCACTACTCATCTAACTAACCAAAGGCAAGCTATCCCAGCATGAACTTGTTCAGGTTACTGCAGTGATGGTCCCATCCTCACTGTTCCAGCCACTTCAGCATCTTTGATAAGAGGTGAAAATATCAGAGGTGTATTTCAGTGTCCAGCACAGAGACATGTGATTGGGATGGGGTCTCAAGTGCTACTGCAATTCTCATATTACATAAATTCATCCAAGTCAAGGAAGTTTTGCTAGACTTGATTATTCTTCGTTCAGTAAGTGCTGGAGACTTAAAATGGGCCACTCTCCTTGCCTGAAGCATTTACATATGAGATGGTTCTTTCTAATTCCATCTGACTCCTGCAGTCCTTCCCAATGTAAAAAGGAAGCCCTTCCCCTTCACAGCTCTTACTGCCTTCACTCCATGAGCTACCAGGATCATAATACTTTACCTGTTTGTTTCAGTGCCATGGCAATCCCTTTTAGAAACCAAAAAAAAAAAGAAAAAAAACATGCATTCTCATTGTATTTCTGTTTCAGAAAAGGCTATACTTCTATTCTTTAGGCACAAAACTTTCACTAACAAACCCTTCACTTAATATGTAAAAGAATATTACAAAAATAACACACCAGAAGTAATTCTTCATAGGTATTTTTTAATCTTACCCATAAATCACATCGTCATCTGAATCATTCAGCATAGAAAAAGCAGGATTGTCTTTCAACTGTGATTCTAAAAAACACAAATAAGGGTTAATTTAGTGTGTTAAATAGATGTGACTGTAGTGATAACTCAACATTGTAGCAACAGACACAACAACTTCCAAGGCAGTCACAGCCACAGTTCAACAAAACTATAGCTAAACAGGAATTCTCTCCTTTAAATTCACTACCCTTCAGCCACATAATTATAATGTTCTTAAGAGTTAAGGAGACAACATAATTATCTCATTTTTAGACAAATATTCTCCATGTTGTCTGAGTTCATTTCCTCTGTGTAATTTCCTGTGTTGTATTTCAACCTGCACATAAATTGATTATTCTTAATCAAAATTTCATATGTATTTAAAAAGCACAGACTTCTTGATTATTTCTAAGCTAAAAATACAGTAGACCGAAGTTGGAATCCCTTGACTGTGATTATCCAGTTATTCTCTGTCCTTGAAAGAGATGAAGGAACAACTTGTACCTTTATGGTGAGATGAAAAGAAATACATACTTTCCAATTGCTATTTATGACAAGTCTCTCTAGCTTGTTTTAAGGGCTTAATTTCTTGCATAATCTGTGCTGCTTAGCTGCAAGTTCATAGTTATATGCAAGTAAAATTCAATCTAGCAATTTGCCATAGCAACTTTTTCCTGGCAGCATTTTACCTTCTGCTGTCTACAAACAAATACTTCCACAACCCAGCAGAAGCCTTCCAACTTTATCTGCATCCAGCCAGTTCTTTTTTCATTCTGGATGGAAAAACAGCATTTTTCTGGAACAGTTTTGTCCATCTCAACTCTAAATTAGAGAAAGAATGAGCTCCACTATTTAGTGCCTTCCTCCTGCATGCTCTCAGCATACACAATATGACTGGACAGGTTGCTAGATAATCTCAATTAGGCCTCCTCTCCCATGAAAGGTTGGGCCACATCATCTTTCCAGGTCTCTTCCAACCTGGGCTCTTCTATGGTTCTGTACCTTGAACAGAATGCTTAAAGCAGAGAATTTACTCAGTAAAAATATTTATTTTCATGATCTTTATCTTTTAGTGAGGGAAATGCTTTATAATCATCATGTAAGTCAGACTGTATCCTTTATATCACAATGCAAAACCAGAATTGCCACTGACTCAATCCTTTGTCCCTCCTTACATGGGCCCTGTGCAGCCCTCCCCATAGCAAGTTCTCCAAAATTTCTCCCATATTAGAGATCAGTTTCACTCCTATTTTTCCAACAGCACTTGAATTTCAGAGTCCAGTTTGCCAGCATGCTGATGTATTAACTTTTGTCAGAACCAAGTACAAATGAAGTGATGTTGTTTCTTAAGAGCTGTCTGTGAGTCACTTCAAAGGTTGGTGCATTACATGCAAACATCATACTGACTGTAAATGTGGTCTAAGCACACAAGAATTCAAGCCCAGCTAATCAGCTAATAACATTTTATGTGTTCCTTCATATTTCCAACACTAATTTGCTCAGGAGCAGTGAGTGCAGCTTCTGCTTATGTTAACTCAAAGCAAACCAGAACAGTAATGAGACAACCAGAACACAAAGACATTGCACAGCACTGCTAATATGGCAGCTCCTGTCATGCACGTTGCCAGACAACGGCTCACACTCACCATACAGCGCATTCTTCGAGGGGGAATACACAAAGGCTAATGTGTAGAGATAAAAGTTCAATAACCCATAGAATGATAAGAATTCTGCTGGTACTAAGTGTTAAGGATATTGCTCAATATAGTTCCACACATATTAACTTAGGAAACAAGACCCAACCCATACACAGGCTGTTTCAATGGAAAGAATGTTTACCTTACTCAAGTTTGTGAGCATGAGTGGCTAAACAAAACTGCATGTTTTAAATTCAATGACAACTAATGTACTCAACCTATTTCAAGGTAAAGCTCCCACTGGAAACAGAGCTTTAAGACAAGTAACATTTGCTGAGGCACAGTCTGCTCTTGAGCAGTGGAGTGTATGGTCAATCAAATAGTTCTGCCTTGAATGCTGAAAGAAAGCAGAGAAAGTCAGATGTTCTATTTTTTAAAAACTTCTTCCTTGGCACAGTGCTGAAGAAGGAAGGAGAAAGGCCTACATGTGGAGAGAACTCTGAAGATAGTTTCTTGCCATTTTTTTAGGTGAATACTAAAGGTTTTACATACTGTTTTCTCCTACCTCCCAACTCATATCTAAGCTAATCAGCAACCCGAGCAGCTGCAGTCACACAGAGCAAGGAGTACAGGTCACAGTCCTGCTGGCAACAGACATCAGAAATAGACTCTCCCAAGCCACTTGAATTCTCTGTTGTGACCTGTATCACATGTAGACTTGGACGAATACATAAATGCATTTTCACTGACATTAAAACTATTAATTTCTCATATTTTAATACGCCCCATGACAACTGGTAAGTATAGAGCAAACAACTGAAGCAGCAAATACAGCCAATTTTGCCATAACATCTCATTAAAATTAGTTAGATATGCATAAGGTATGCATAAGGTATTCATTCCTCTTGGAGAGTATCACAAGCAGTTGTGATGCCTGTGATGTGGACACACTAGACTGAGACAACTTTTACAAAGAGCCATGGCAAAATGCTAACAGGAAATCCCAAACAAAACAGACTCAACTACAAGAGTCCACCAAGAAGTCAAAGGTCTCAGTCTTAGGTACCTCATTTTAAAGCACCTTCTGCATGAAAAGAGATTAACATTCCTACTTCAGCCCTGTCACAACACAAGGATATAGTTCTGATAATGAGTTGACAGCTCAGCAACAAAGTTGTCCTGTAGAACTTGTGCTCCAAAGCGTAGGTAGAGTATAACAATGCTGTGGGGAAAAAAATAAAGCATTTAGGTGTACTGTGTCCTTAGGCTGCAAAATTGCAATAGTAGGTTGATAGAAGAGTATATGAGAGGGTAATTATGTTAACATGCAGACCATTTATTTTAAGATACATTTGCTTAGCTAGTTTTAAATTAAGAATGATTCTTTTGTGATTAAAAGTTAGCACTCAGCTGAGAAAAGCAGAAATCCTCAGATTTCATCCACTACAGACAATCCAATAGTCAACAGCTATTTGAAATAACAGCTTGGTGTAGGGAAACAGATATTAATAGTAATATAAGAAATTAACAGTAAACTTCTGCTTTGACTAAGTGAAGCCTACAAAGCTCCAGAAGAGCTCTGCCAAGTGGACTTCTAAATCTTGTGAACTGCCAGGTAATTGAAACAATATAAAGTTAGCTCAAAAAGTCTCAAGAAGGGTTAAAAAATGAAGAAATGCTTGCCATCACAATAATATTAAAAGGCATTCTTCAGTTTCATTGACTAACTTACTACAACAAAATGTACTCAAAGCCCTGAAAAAAAGGTTAGAAAAGTTGGAGTAGTGACAAATGTACTTTGAAAAGCCTTACCTAATGACAAGCACTACAAAGGTTAATGCAGTCAAGAATTTTAACCTGAGATCTGAAAAAGATTAAGAAAAGTTGTTATCAGTGAATTTACAGCTACATCTAGGAGAAGCAAGCCTGTTTGGGAAGAATCAAAAGAAGTATTCCTTACCAACATAAGGCATGTTTCGAAGTTCTGAGCATGCCCTCACTATCAGGAACAAAAGGTAGAGAATGTATGTGGTTGCCACCACAAGGAAGAAGATTTTCATTCCCTATAAGGAGAGTGTTAGGTTTTATTATTTAATAGATTTCATTTATTCCTTCTTCTGTCAATAGAAAGAATTAGTTCCCAAAAGTACAACACAGAATGGTCCATTTATGCAGGGGAAGTAGGCTCACAAAACAAGGATGGTGATACATTCAGGGAGGTTTTTGGGGAATGTAAAGAAAGGATGCTTAATAGAAACAAGGATTTTGTTAACCGAGTTCAGAGTTGACTGAATCTCAGTAATTCTCTAAAAACACAGCTTCCAAGAACAATACAAGGACCTATGTATATCAAATCTTCCTTTACAACAAGAAAGTCTGAAATGTACTAGGGTAGGGAACCTTGGTGGGAGTTAAGATGTACAAAACTGAACAACAGACTAAAAATTTTTTCTTTCAACCCCAATAAACTTGTGCTGTTTAGTCTCCAGATATGCAAGACAATTTACTTTTCTCAATGGGACTGATATCAATATGGTCTATTCATGATCTAAAGCAAAAACAAAAGTACTCTAGTCAGAATGTCTGGCTAGCATTTTCTGTTTTCTAAACTGTATTACACATTTTTATAAAAGAACAGGCCTGTATCTCCTTATATTGCCTAACTGTACCTGACAACTGGACAGCGAGAAGTAATTTTTGACTTACCTGGAAATTACCTGTGTCAACCCTGTATTGATATGTAGGGTCATGTACTTCATTCACGCTAGAAAAGATTCAAAATTAAAAAGTGGTATTAAAAATGCACAATTCCCGACAAGGTTATAAAGACATGCTGACCAAGAAACCCACTCACAAAGAAAAGGTTTAAGATTAGTATGTACAGCTTACAACAAAAGGGTTTGGCTGTGTAATTTGGTGCAATGCCATTAATTCCAATGGAGTCATGACAATTTACCATATATAGCAAATTAAATTTGAAGAAATATGGAGGAATTAAATTGGGATCATGTCTAATCTCCCCTCTTGTTTTTTAGAAAATGTGTATCATGTAAATTCCTACAAGCCTTCAGGATTCCTACAAGTCTTCACGATTCAGTGTCTGCGTTTTATCCTTAGAAAACTGTGGCATGAGGCCTTCCCTCATAGCAATTTTACTAATAGTATGAGCATTTCCTGCAACTGCACTGCTTTCAAAAATGTACAACAGCAAGGAGAAGGTTAGAAGGTATCTTCCTTCTGAGAGATAAAATAAGGGACAAAGACTTGAGACTAAAACAGTATAAAACTACAAATGTACTAAAATGGATGAAGTTTTTTGGGTGGAGAAGAGTGACACCTTTATGTTAACACAACCAATTGGAAAAAAAGGAGAACCACTAAACCAAGCAAAATAATAGAGTTCTAAGTAAAAACAACACAGCTTGACTACACCATGTCAGTACCAGTTGTGCAGGTTTAATAGTCAAGAAAGTCTGGTCAAACTATGCCATAATTAGCCACAGAAAAACTGTTGCTTCAGCTACTAAATGCTAATTGAGCCACAGCACTAGAGTGATTCTTGTAGGGAGCCATAACATACTGACAAAGTAGAATTATTTCTAGATCACACTCAGATTTATGAAATTATTTACTACTAGGTTGTCCATGGAGAACTGGTTTCAAATCAGTCACAATTTGCAGAACAGAAAGATTAAGAATTTGAACTCCATTCCTGTATCACAATCCGAGCATTAAGAAATAGATACCACCAGGTACACACAGTATTCTCATTCTTGAACTCTCTCAGCTCATACTTGTAAATACATTTTAAATTACTTACGTTTGCCATATTCCCAGTGTAACAGAGGCCAGCCACAAGAGTCCAACAATAAAGAATTTGGGCAGATAGAAAGTCAAGCACTTCCTTTCCCCCTGTTAAGAAAACAATAGTGTGGTGAAAGAGTGAACCCACATTTGAGATTTTATTCGTTCTTGACATAATGACAGTTATCTTTTTTTCACTCAACTGAACCGGATTAAGAGACGCAGCTTTTGTATTTTTATCCTGCACAAGTGACATTATATTGTATCATCATTTGGGTTAATAAGATGAAGTGGAGTTGGAGCATCCTATTTATAAGGGCCCACATATTTCACTGATGATGTGAATACAGGCATAGGCTCCAGAATTCCTATTTCTCTTATGCAGTATTTTAAAGTAGTTTAAAAAACCAATCAACTACCACATCAAAACCCTTCAAGCAAGAATGAAGCATAATGGCATCATAATTCTGATGACTGTCCCACCTATTGCATTTAGGCTTGGTTGACTCAAAATAATCTACTTCACCATAAATCATTCTAACTCCAAAGCTTCATATGTCACATTGTACTTTATGAATAAAATAAATGTTTGTTTTGTAAGAATTTGATTTCATTTTTGCCACCTTTTGAGAGAACTGAACAAAACAAGTCCTGTCTCCTCAGTAAGTAGAAGATACTGTTGCATCTCTTACCTGTACTCTTATACCATGGTAAACACAAAGCCAGAACAACAACAATGCACACAGAAACAGTGACTGGAATAGATCATCCAGCATTCCAGGAAACCAGCTGTTCACCAGAAAAGAAAGGGGAAAAAATGGATCTGTAACAAAACAAGGAAAAAAAAAAGTTAAACAGAGAAAAAAAACCTTTCAGTATGAAAAGGAAAGCAGAATCTACCTTCAGCAGAACAAAAAAAAAAAAGCCTAGATTTTTCCAAATTACCCCAGCAAATGAAACTGGACCTTCCTTTATTTTAAATAAATTAACAAAGTAACCGGTGCCTCCAGCAGCAATCCACTCTGCTGTAGGAATAATCTTGAATGGTTGCCAACATTTCTAGAGGATTTCAGGTTTTATTGGACTTTCTACTAAACCACTGTTAATGGTGACAACCTAAAAAATTATCTTATAATGACTAAGATGCAAATATTGTTTTGGTACTGCTAGAAAGTGCTAGAATTTGCTGGGTTTCACTGGACTAAAAGTAGCCTCAATTTTTAACTAAAGTGTGACTATCTTAAAAATGAAGACAGCAGACAAACAGAAATAGAAAGGTTAGGTATGGCAGGCATCTATTCCAATCAGAGCTTTAAATAAATAGTTGACATCCATGTGACTGAGAAGAACAAAATCCACCCACTCATTATGCCCTTGAATTTGCTACACTTGGAAAGGGCTGGTTTTTTTAAAAATTTAGTTTTCTGAAGCTTTATAAACATCTGCTTATACGTTCAAGGAGAACTTATAAGCAGAAGTCCATTTGACTTCTCTTTTTGTCTTTTCTTTTCCTACTTCTATTTTTAAAAGGTGCCTTTCCAAAAATTCAAGGATACAAGTACCATTGTAAAGCAGCAAGAGAGGAAGTAGGATGGACATCCATTTCTGTTCAATACCCCAGTCTCTCATGGAGAATTTCCGCAGGGAATGTGCAAACAGGCACTATAAAACAACAACAACAATTTGTAAGGAAGGAATACAGCCTTCAGTGTTTAACCAGCCTTCTGGTTTAACCAGAGAGAGCACAGCACACTGCCAAGGCTACTTCACGAGACCTTTGCCACTGAGGACACTGTAAAATGGGCACCAGATCTCCTAGTTTCTATTTCAAGTTTGCTTGCTAACCCCAATGCAAATTACTTAATTTCTCAAGCAAACTGGGAAGTAAACCAGCCAGTACCTGAAAATCAACAACGTGTGAAAAAAACAATGTTGTCTCGTTACTGGTCACACACTATCAATTACTTCCACTTGAACTCACTTCTTTAAAAAACAGATTGCATTTTATATTCACAATTACCTGAGCAACATCATCAGCAAGAAAAATGCTATGGAAGCATGTAGTACTTTGGTGTCCTTACTCTGAAAATTCAGGATTTTAGATTTTATGTTGGCTTTTTTTCCATACACTTCTTTTCCAGGAGCCAATACAGGTGAGGGAGGAGACATCACTTAAATCATAGCATAATTTAGGTTTTAAGGGACCTCTGGAGGTCATCTGGCCCATGCTCATATGCAAGGCAGTGATATCTTTAATGTTAGATCAAGGTCAAACAGCCCACACTTTGGCCATCCTATTCCCGAGCCTACCTACATTGCAAAATAATACTTTTCTTTAGCATCTCTTCACAATTTCCTTTGTCTAAGCAATTTTTTTCTGTTTAATCAATCCAAACCCAGAGTTTAGAAAAACAAGTTTTCCCATTGATCCTATTTTCTTAATGTCCCTTCAATAAGACTTGTTAAAACATAAAAGCAGCAACTACGTAAGTATTTCAGAAACATTTCTACACGCATTCAGTGACATGTCAACTTTGGTGCCTGGGGTTAAATTCCTAAACACAGCATTACAGAGCAGTGTTATCAGCTGCCTACATAATAAACTCCAGAAAAGCTGCAAAAAAATCTTACCGTGACCATAAAAGTGAGAACTACAAAGACAAATCGGAACCATATCTCCACTTGTGAAAAGGTTGGATTATAGGTCTTCCACTACAAGAAAACAGGAGAGCCCAATGAGTAATATTTTGACAATCTACATATGACATCAATAATTAGCACTTTACTGCAGATACTGAAAAGTTCTGTGGCTTTTCAAAATTTAAAGGTATAACCAAATTCCACTGTGTTACCATGGAAAACTAAAGACAAATTTGAAATCACCGGACTATCTGAAAAAAAGATAAAAGCAGCCTAATAGCCTTGCTTCTTTTATCCTGCCTCTTCCTAACATACTGCTGTCATATGTTAAAGCACTCTCAGGACAAACAGGATAGCCTTCATTGCTCTCAACTGCACTTTCAATCAAAGTTTGAATGCCAATAAATGAGTAAATCCAGTGTGTTGTTCTGTACCACCAGGATCAGATGCATAAATTGATTATGAAGAAGTCAGAAAGGTACAGGGGTACTTCCTGTCAGGAGTCTACTTTCTTTTCTTAAAGCTTACTCACTTGTCTCAGAAGTTAAAAAAGAGAAAATCATGTAAAGGAGGGATAGGTAGCTTACCAGAAACAGAAATCTTTACATAGATTAAGGGGGAAAGCCTCCTTCTTCTACTCTAATTATTAGAAGGCATAAATATTAATTATAACATGTCAATTTACATAAACTCTGCTCTGTTGACAATTTATCTCATACCTGGCATGCTTCTGAAGCCATTTTTGAAATGTAAGCTCCCTGGCACAACACATGCTCTGCTCATCTGAACAAGCTTTACCTTTCAATGTATTAAATCTGTCAACCTCTCTCTTGTCTTTTTAAACTGTAAATGTAGAATGAAAATTATATGTAGAGAAACCCATTATACAAAAGGCAATCCATTGATTTCAACTGAGATCACCATAAACAATTGTAATAATGAAATAAATGTGACAATTTTAGATGCTGCAGGAAAGTTTGGGTTGAAGTTGTTTTGGGATTGCATACAGGTCTGCCTTAAAGGCAGCCTGCAAAGGAAGATAAAAAACTGTACAACTATAAATGCCCCAATACTATGTTCTGATTAAAATCTGGAACTAAATAAAGGGCTTGCAAGCCTAGAGGTTTTTGCTCCTTGGAGCTTATTTTTAATTATATGCTTTATGCACTGAAATATTAAAAATATTAATATTTAGAAAGTTAATTTGGTATATTAAATATATTTTTAATTTACAGTAAGATTTTTGGTTGCTACCTGCTCTGACACAGTGAATGCTTTATACAGGTAAATATACCAGAGTAACCTGTATTATAAACTTGGTTTAGTTCCCTTTTCTCCCAATGCAAATGTTTCTAAATTTCTTTCTGGAGTCAATCAATACACATTATATAAGTGCTTTATAAGCAATCTTTAGCACTATTAACTGAGATAGTTATTCTACTGGAGATCATTTCAGTGAATTATTGTAGTAACCTGCTTGTGTTAGCCAAAAAAAACTAATTCTCTTCCTCATAAGCACAGTGCCCCTCAAAAAACATCTCTTCATTTTCCTTTCAGTTAGTTAAACCTTTCCAGTTCACACTTTTATGAAGTCTGGAAAATTTTGCTAATTCAAATACACCTCCTGGAGAGGCTGAAAAAAAAATACCATTCTGCAGACAGGCAGCATCTCTATAAGCAAATGCAGAAAACTGGATGTTCTAATCTAGCTTGCCTATTGTAAAAAATACCTCCCAGCACTCAGACTAAATTTATCTATTACAGAATACAGCAGCAGTAGTTCTAAGAGATTTTTTTTTTCCTTTTAGAGTTAAAAAAAATTAGTCTTGACCCTTATCAACAGTAAATGCTATAATAGCTCTGACATCAGTAGTGACAGACAAAATAATTATGATGCATTTTTTCATTTATCTTCAAAAATCTGATACTTTTTTTGTTACAGTTAAAGCACACTTTAATACAGCATTAAAGAGACTTCTTTTAAGAGACTAAACCTTTATACTTACTGTGAAAGTAATATTCTGGATGGTGTATGTTAACTTGTTCAGATCTTCAAAGCCAACAAATATGTTGTACTGAGTGTAGTTCAGGTAGCCCAGGTGAGCAACAATGATTTCACTGCATTTCTGTGAACACACACAGAGAACAGAACATAGAAGTCTTCAAATTATTCCAGAATATGCACTGCTAGTATAGGTTGGATAATTTGCTCCTAAATGGTCCAATATTGATTATATTTATAATATATCTCACCAATCTCAGTCAGTCTAATCAAGATTTTCTTGAAAGGTACCAGAGAGAACAGAAGAAACTGATAAAGTCAGTCAGGTGTATCAGTGACTGAACAATAAACAGTGCCAGCTTTTCACTTAAGCCAGTGACAGCAACTGCTTGCAGCACCAGGATGGAACCAAATAACTGTGTCACTAACTCAAGCTGGTGAGATAGGGTTACCTTATACTAACTCATTTAAAAAGTTAACAGGAGAAAAGAGAAAAGCCAAATATATTGCTCTCTTCTCTCTTGGCTGTGTAATTAAATCTAATGGAGCAGTATTAATTAATTTCTGCAAATTTCATAGATATGTCCATATATCTATATAAAAAGAAAACACTTGATTTATTATATATGCTTATCATAAAAACTTCAGCTATGTCCTTCCTAAAGGATTTGCATCTGGAGAAGCTGTTTTGAATGTCTTCAAGCTTAAAATTTTCAGTGAAAATTACATTAGAATCTCCAAACATTTCTTCACACTGGAAAAAAATGTGGCTTTTTCAGAACAGTTGCCAGCTGATTTCAAGCAGATTCTGCAAGGTGTTGGAGAAAAATTTTTCTCTCCTTTGGAACCCTATATAAAATCTTCTGCTACAATATCCCTTACTTCAGTACTGCTAAACCTGTTTAGGTGACTGAACAGGACCCACAGCTTTCCTGACAAAGAGCAACTCTAACAAGAGGGGTCTTTAACAGGCAAGAGACACAAGTCACAGAACTAAGCAGAAAAATGATGGACAGGAAGGTATCTTGTCAGCATTACTGCCGACATTGCCATTATAAATAAAACTATCCTGTACAGTCTTTCCTGAGACATGTTTAACAGGTACATTCTTATTTGCAATGTAAAGTAGCATGCACACGGATTTAAAGAAAATGCACTACATCAGAGTTTTGTTTAAGCAAGTGCATACTTGTGCACAACTGAGTAGCCTCGTCCGATTGTGAACTTGATTGTTAACATATGGTGTGCTTCCATCCTTCACCACTCCCAGCACTTTGACCGTCATAGTCACATTCTTCTTGAGGGATACTGGAATTAAAACAGAAAGCGTTAATGTATTGCTACATGCAGAAATTAAATCTCAAATAGACTTCCAAAATAATTTAAAACACATATGCTATCCAAATACTACTCAGACTTACCCAGGTATACATTACTGGAGTAGGGTACAGTATTTTTATACATAGGCAGTAAGTCACAAGCCCTGTACTGAATCTTGACAGATTAACAATTACTAATATAGTATTTCTCACATATACAGGGAAGCTGTATTGATTAATCAATATCATTACAATCTACACATCTAATTCCCCCCAAAATGAAGAAGGAAATACACAGATTATCTAGATACTATTGTTTTCACAAAATAACAAACAACTTGTCCCCTACTCCTGTTGCCTACAATTCAATCAGTGTCTTTACCAAGGGAGGGGGGAGAGGTGGAAAAAAAGCTCATCAGAGGAAAAACCCACGGCCAGAAAGCAACAGGATCATGTGTGTGACAGATGGAACTAAAGGTACAATAGACAGGTTGCTATAGCAGTTTCCTGAGAATTAGGTCAGATTCTCACCATCGTGCTGATCCAACTCAACCACACAGGTCAGCCACAGCTGCTGGTTGTAAGTTGACAGTGGTGGCGAACTTAAATTAAATGGCTTCAGCTGTAAAAAACCCCACAAGGTTAACACCAGCCTTTACACTGTTACATGACATATCTGTAGTTACAACGATGAAAGGCGTGATAATTATGTTTGGGACAATGTTTTTGAGAAGAGATTTGTATGTGCTACTCTGTGGACAGCAGCTCACAGAAGTAGCCTAAACAGCACATGCGTTTTGCAAAGCACTGAAGTAAGGAAAGGTAAAATTACCTAAACCTTATAAAAGCACCAGCAAAACCAAAAAAGTTCAGATGTGAAAAACAAAATCCTGAGACAAGGCGCGAATATAAGAAATAATTTTTAGCACTTTACATCAAAAGTCATATTTGTAGGCCTTTGTCTGCTAAACAGTTTAAAACTTGTTAAACTATAATTACAAAAAAAGCCCTATTTTCCACTAGGTTTTCTAAAAATTCCACATTCAGTTCAAAAGAATGAAAGGTATCATTAACAGATAAAACCTACATGCAGGAAAGACTTCTCTAATTTGAAATCAAGATGTGCTTGAAAAACAATAAAACCCACCCACAGTATTCTTTACAATCCAAACATATATAGGTGACTGGTAGGTAAAAAAAACCCCAAAAACGTGTCCCAGTGTATTTAAAGGAAATGCACTTTAAGAAAAAACCCACAACAAAACCTTTTTAGCCCTTTCACAAAAAATACTTTGGATATTAGGTTGACAATGAAGAGCTAGACAAACAAAAATGCAAGAATCGAGAACCGAAATATGAAAGCACTTGAGAATATGTGAATGTTCCTCTTAGGAAGCCAGATCCCATGTCTTGGTCACAGGACAGTGAACAATTAACAAGAAATATTTCTTTAGAGAGGATAGAAAGGGAAATCACAAGAGGGATAGCATTAGCTGCCACTGAGAGCATTGTTTTTCAATGCATGTTCTCAACTTCTATTTCTGAACCCCCTACAAGAATCTCTAACATTAATTCACCAGGGAAAAACTCAAGTGCTTCTTTATCAGAAACTGCTGTGCAGAAACACCCTAGAAATCTCTACCTGACCTACTCACAACAGTAAGAGACCAGAAATTGCTGCTGGCTATTCATGAAGTAACACAGTGGTAGTACAATACTGCATGTTCAGCTTGGAAAGCACCACTAAGACATTCTGCAGTAAAAGTTTAACTATTTAAAATAACTGGGGGAAGGAGAGAAATGTTTAACATTACTAATATCAAACAAAACCATTCATATAATCCAACAACATTTATTAACTCCTACCTTTAGGCTGTTATTTAAGTCAGTTCTTGCTACAGAAGTTTCAATTACATTAGGACCTACACAATAAATAAGAAGGAAGAAAGAAAATAATATTGAAGTATACATATAAGTGATGATGCAAATATAGGTTTTCAAAAGATTGTAAAAAATACCCTGTGCAAAGCAGGTAAATAGTATTCCATTTTTCAGATGTTTCATATAAAGGATAAAGCACTTGGATATCTCAATATAATTTACAAATTTGACCTGCATGTTCCTTTAAGCATCTCTGCCATGGTATTGCTACGCATCATTAAATAAAGTAAATTATAAATCAAGAACTCCACGTCAAAAGCCCTGAATGTGTACTCTAAACTACTACAATTTTAGTAGTAGTTTTTTATTCATCTATATGTCTATCTTTACCTACCTATATATGTATATATATCTCCCAGGATTTTATGGGAATGCAGTCATGAAAGCACTTGGCTACAGAACCCCCTTGTTTAATTAGATGAGTCTGCTGAGGGCCATGTCCAGTTAAGTCTAACATCTTTAAGGACAGAGATTCCCACAACCTGTCTGGGAAACTTGTTCCAGTATTTAACCACCATTACAGTATGAAAAATTTCCTAATATCTAACAGGAATTTCTTCTGCTTGTGTTGCACCTCTGAGAAAAGCCCCATCTTCTGCATAACCCTTGATAAGGTGGTTCCAGACAGTGGTACAATTTCCCTTCAGACATGCAAGAGCACAGGGTACTGAGGACAAGAGGAATGCACATGTGTTTGTGTTTTTATGCACACGAAACACAAAAGGACTAAACCAGGAAAGTGACAGGGAAGAGTAGGAAAACATCTGTGTCTACACAGCAGGTTGTGAACACACACAGAGAAGACGTATAGCAGGTAGGGATATGAGCAAGACATAGACATCTGTATTTGGGCCAGGAAGATCCCTCTGTCCAAATGGTCTCTCCCTGTATACATTTGATCTGGCAGTTTAATGGATTTTTTTAACCCTCAAAATATGCTCTTTCAATCACAAACACAGTACTATAAAAATTATGCAAGAAAAGCAGTTTCTCACGCAGACCAAACATTCCAAAGTTACTACAAAGGAAGAATGGAGAAGAAGTTTATAAATGGGCAGCAAGGGATCACTCTGTCCAAGACAGGTTAGCTGTCATGACAGCTCTAAACATGCAGCACTGCTTGGGCTCCTACACCTACCCTACCCATCCCACCCATACTTAAAAGGAAAAATTAAGAATTTCAGCCATCACAGCCAGAATTTCATATAAGAATTGCACTGCAACATCACTAACAGCCACCCACTATAAAGTCAGTTCTGCATCACTGAACTTTTCAGCTCTCAAGTACATATAAACCAGATTTTTGAAAGGCATTTTTTGTTTTAAAAAGCAAAATTGAGTTTCAGTAGGTGTTCACAAGTCATCATATATCAGTAATTAAGTCTTGACAAAACAAATAGAATTAGCCTTTTTAAAGGGTTTTTATTTTTTAATTGGAAGATATGAACCAATATTGGGACAGAGAAATCCCAGTCAAAGTTTTTAAGAACAGCAATCAAACAAATAACGAAGCTCTAGTGCTATAACTGCTTGTTCTCTAGCAAGTGATATATAAAAGCTTTTGAAAAAAAATGATGCTGTGGATGCATTACTAACAAATGGAGACTAATTTAAATAGTTATTGTTTTTCTTTTAGTCTTGCTCACTTAACATAATAACAGATAAAGGCAAAGAACTACCCTGAACTGATGAACTGCACAGCTACTGAAAATGAGTTCTGCACCTTGGATTTTCTTTGAACTTGTCTCATCCCAAAGATAACAGACCCATTGTGAAAAGAGAAAGAAAGTGAGTGCAACTTGGAAAAACATCCAAACAAGTCCGTGTGTTTTGCGTTACAGGAACTGTAAGAGCAGCATCCATATCTGATCAAACTGTATTGATTTCTCAGATGAAAATCAAGAGTTCTGCCAGGCTTCCCAAACTGCAGGTATAGATGTTGAGTGTGGGCAATAGTACATTTAAGTAGCACAGAAAATATGGATGTATCTCCCACACTTTCATTTACTTAGTGGGTTTGGTGAGCTTTTCTCAGACTGCACCCTTTAACGAGAGAGCATTCTGTTGTTAGGGCCCCTCCTTCTATTCACAGGAAGCAAGCAGCTGTCAACAAAAGTGAGGAATATCACAGTAATTGCTCAGTGGATCTCCTCCCAAGGTAAACAGCATTCTTTTAAAAACATTTAAGTTATAATAATGAACACTCAGCCAAACTATCCAGCAAACTAGTCTTACAAGGACAAGAATCCCACAGCCATGCCAGTTCCTGAAGGGGATCACAGGCATGGCCTGGGACCACAGCATGGTACAGATGACCAAGTGCTGCTTACAGCAGCCAAGTCCCCTGGGCCAAAGGTAACCACACCACCAAATTACTCTGCATGCAGACACAATGTACCACCACAGCTCCCTCTCAGGTTCTGATGCTGATTAGAAACAATACACTCAGTTTTCTCTTCCAGGAGCTTTACCTAGTCTTACATAAAACAACTTTCTTTCATTTCTTGTAGCCTGGCAGTATAAGTACACAACTACAAATATAGTTCAATTTTAAAGCCAAATAGCCCAATTACACGAAATTAAATAATTCAATTTTTTCCCCCCTTTATCATAAAATGCACTTTTGTTGATGCAGTATTTTAGCGGCCAAATAATGCCCTTCAGCATCCTTCAGCAAGTCATAGGAATATCAGTGGTTAACCTTTATGAACTCAAAGCCAGTTTAGACCTTTGACTGCTATAATAAATCAAACAGCAGAAAAGAAGGTTTTATTTCACAGACAATTTTTATTATTGAAGGCTATTATGAAAAACATACTGCCTACAAGGCACAGATGGGCATAAAAAGCCCAAACAGCTGCCTCCAATTAACCCACCCTTCTTTCCAAGTCAGGCAGGACTGGATGGCTCTGAGGTCTGGGAGCCCTTCTCACTCTAAAGGAGGTGAAAGACAGGGCAGGGGTAGAGACAACCCAACATGTCAAAAAGTGTCAGAGAGGGACACAGGAGAACACACTGGACATGCTGAGTGATGTGGAAGTCAGCAGTAAAGCAGAGGAAGATGGTAACAACCTAAAGTAATTACATAGGGGATGGGTTACTTAATGAGTACCAGTCACTTTCCTTCTCCCTGTCACTTGACTTCTGTATTGATAAAGCTCTTCTGACAGCAGAGTATCAGTATATTTCACACTGCTAGGAGAGCACGCCGACTTATTTTTCAAGTATGTTTTAGCCCTGGAAAAGCCCTCTGGCATGAAATAAAGACGGGTCCCATGCTTTTCAACTCCCTAGGGACACTGCATCTTTGTTGATGAGACTACCACAAATCTCTGATCTCCAGGATGAGTACTAAGGCTTTATGTGCTTAGCCTCCCAGGTCATGTCAGGACTCTCACAAAGATCTCTGAAACCAGAGACCTAAGCTCATATGCCTTTGACAAATGAAGTTCATATTTTTACACTAAAATATTTTGTATTTATGTGGCATCTATCACCCAAACATTTAGAAGGCTTTACACACAGCTATGAGTTTCCTCACAGGAAATCAAGTATTAGCACTACCATTTTGTATATAGAAATAAAAAAAAAAAAAATTAATGTAGCAGTCTGCTGAAAAATTATGTTGCAATGAAGCTGCTTGTTTCATTTTATTGACTCTTCCTTGCGAAGCAGTTGCAAATACCAAGTCTTTGTAGGTAGTACTTCTATGAAAAAGTGAGATGGAAGAAAAACTTCCCTCTTCCTGTCAAGACAAAGGCTTCCTCAGACATCTCAGGAGCAGTAAGCTCATTAGCATCTAAATACATCTGTAAATATCAACAGGTTTAGACAAAGTATATGAGAACTGTAATCTTTTAAAAAGAGAACATCCTTACCTGCTATTCCTATGAAGACTGTCAGACCAAAACAAATAAAGAATACTACAAAGACCAGAACAAAATGCCTTTTGGACAGTGTATACAATCGCATCGGGGCCAGCCTACAGGAAGCAAAAGAAACCACAGAATTAGTGTCTGTCATATTTCTAAAGGGGCAAAAAATAAACCCCATTCATTCTTCAACAAAGAAAATTAAACCAAACCCTGAGGTAACATGTAACACTAAGGAAAAAGATATTAATGCTGCTTCATAGAGCAAAGATAACAGGAATTATTAAACACATCTATGTACACACACATTTGTGCCCCAAAATGTATGAATTTTGCCTATTTTTTAATATTAGGGTTTTCTATTGTCCTAAAACTTGTGCAACCGAAAGCATTTCTTAAAGGGAGAAAAGGTTGTTTGTGTTATTTCATACATTAATAACTTAAACATCCAAGACCCTATGTCTCCTGCAATGAGAGCTTAATCAAAAGGGACAGACATCACTAACAACTCAGTTACCTGCACAGGATCTTGATGAGTTGTCTATACACCAAAAATATATTTCAACCTAGAAGGATCATCCCTAACAAGGAGTAGGGCAGAACTCCAGATTTGCTAGATGCGCATGCTCAGGCTTTGAACTCTTGTCTGAGCTCCACCAAAGCTTGGGAAATAAAAACCTGAACTCAAGTTTGCTATTGGACACCTAAATAAAAATACACATACAAGGAAAGACAACTCCTGTACTATGCACTGGCGGTTACCATTAGGTTAAAGACAAAACGGAGGCAGCGGTGTGGGTGTGCATTGAAAATACCAACTGCATTCCCTGGAAAACAGGTAACTTCCAGTTCTGTTAGCCTAAGGGAAATATGAGCAAATAACTAATCTTCCATAAGGTGGACAAATCCACCACGTTTCAAAATACAGCAAACATTTCCTCTTGAGGTACACCAGAACTGAGCCACCGCACACCTGACTTTCTACTGCTGTTTCAGGAGGTATGATCATAGGAAGCTGTACAGTTTATATGGGAAAGCTGCAGGACTGGGGGGCTGATGGGCTGGTGGTGGTGTTTTTCAATAAATCTGTAGGAGCACCATCACAGAAAGAAATGAAACCTTAAGACTTTAATTACAGCACTCCCTTTTAGCTTGGAATAAAACTTCTTTTCACCACCTGAATGGTGCTCTCACTGGTTCACCACATTAACAAAGGATTACAGAAGAGGTGGTGAAATCCTCCCCTTAAGCCCTGCCTGAACTCTGGGACCAGGTACCATGTGCTGCATGCATGGAGCCCTTAAAGCAAGGCAAACAATTCACTTTAAACCAGTACAACGATTTAATAATAACTACCTCTATTTTCTTTGAGAATCACTGCATTTTTGCCAAATGAAGCACTACCAAAACCAATTTGAATTATTTCTTTACTGTAAAGTTTGAGAGATCCAAATCTTAATTTGTTAACGCAGAAAGGTGGTGGGGAAGGGAGGAAAACCCCACAGAAGCAATGAGAACTGCAAGCAAGTAGCTGCAAATGTTACTAGCCTGCACAAACTGGCTGTGCAGGACTCCAGACACAGCACCTGCAAAACACTTGCCATACACCTTTACACACAGCAGAAACTCTGCATCAGTCTAGAGGTCAGAACAGCTGACTGCACAGCCAAAAAAGGCAGGCCTTACACGAAATGACCAAGTAATTACCATATAAGCAATATCAGACCATCACACAGAAGCCTCACAGAAAAATAGGGTTTTAAGCTGACTTTTAAAATGCCAATTAATAGAAGCATTTCAAACCAGGACTTGTCTGCTCAACTTTTGCAGGGATGTAACTGCAGTTTTTTCTTGTATCAATGTCTTAAAACCTCAGCATTCATGCACTTAAACCATGTTAAAGCTATTAAATCCGTACTAGTTCTAAAACAACTAACTTAGGTGCATTTTTCCATCAACTCCAGAAATGACCTGGTATTCCCTGTCTACCTGAGTACACCAAGTATGGGATATTATCCTGAGATACCAAAGTAATAATCATAACAAGAAAATCCCTGACATACAAAAACAGTACATAAAATGTGGACATGCCTAAATTAACTGTAAGAGTTCAAGTGGATACCAAATGCTTCATGGCAGAGCACATAGTGAGGATGTCTCAACACAGGAAAGTCCATGGCTTGAGCAAAGCTGACAACTGGAAGGGTGTCATGCTTGCAGTAAAGCATAACATATACTTGTGCTGTCTGAGCAGCTCACATCTGGGCACCCACTTCACAGCTACAGGCTTATGCAGGATAATTCTGACTTGCTGTGCATGTTCTTGGTTCTTCTGAAAAGTTTCCTAATTTCAGAGTTTTTGCAAACATTGCAAAATACATGATGTGGACATGAAAAGCAGCTCCCTCCCCACACTCCTTACAGGAAAGCCACCAGTTCCCCACCCAGCCAAGAATGTTACAACCACTGGCAATTAGCACCTTGGTTTACACATAAGCCAGAGTAGATGTGCTTGTGAGCTTTTGAAGAACACATTACAGACATTGGCTCATTCTTTATTCCAGCTGCTCTCCAGATGGTGCAACACCTAGTAGCTGGAATGGGTAGGTGTACACCTACCTACCAACAGGGATGCTGTACCCATCCAAGAGTGGAGACACAGAGAGCAGGGACAAACTTCGTGTTTTCCTTTCATTCACACCTGTACTCCTCAACTCTCATGTAAGCCACTGACTGAACGTGCTGCTTTAGAGGTCAGTAAGGCAACATGGACACCTTTACTCACAGCAAATGAAAGAACTCAGCCAAATCTTAACTGCATTTCTCATGAGGGCAAACCACAATTTACAGCATTCCTATCAGGTGATGCACGCTCCACTGCCCCTCGCCACAGCTGCAGGACTTCCTTGTGTAGATTTAAGTGTCTCGTTGCACCTACCACCAGCTGACATACAAAGCAGGTAAAATCACCTTCCCCTGAGTTCATTGTTTAACACCTGCCTTTTGGAAAGAGATTACATAAAGTTTATGAATATACATAAGTGCAAGTTGGTGATGCCCCACTGACAGCCTCTATCTTACATTTGAAAGGCCCAAGAAAGAATGAAATGTTGGAAGCACATTTATAGGAAAATCAAAAAATATTACTCCCTCTGGATGCACCTGTTCAAACAAGTCAAGAACTGTGCTTTCCTCTACCAAACAAAGTGGAAGATACTTTTATCAGCCCAACCACAGCAGTCCAAAGCTCAAGACTAGGCATCCAACTGTCTGCAGGTCCTTCAGGCAGCTTTTACCATCTACCCTCAGCTTTACCCTAATTCAGAGTGGTTTATAATTAACTTATGTCTGAAACTGACAGCAGAGGAGAAAATCCTGAGATACAAACAGAGAAATAGTATACCTACACGTCTCAAATAGCAGTCAGTAAAACTAAATTGCTCTAGTGCAGCCTGTGACAGAGTTAACTTTGGAAACACACACTCAACTACTGCAATTTTTCAGTAGCCATTCATACGTGAGATGTAAAGGCGGGTTACATTTTGCTTTTGGAGTAAAATTTTGTCTCCAAAGGGTCAGCAAAATGTTCCTCAGGATATTCCTCATCTTCAAATCACTTCTCATGACTGCACAACAAAGTCTTTAACGAAGACCATCACGAAAAACAGAGCCTATTATATAGCAGTTTTCACTAAAGACTGACTTTAAAGAAGGGAAAGCTCTGGTGAAACTGAGATTAAGCAGTATGTAGGCACAGAGTCGATACTAAAATCAGAAATAGCTCACTTTTATGCACAGCAGCTTTTCTGAAATCCTAGCCTCAACATCTCTGCCTCCAACTGCTCTTCTCTATTTTAGGCTCACTCCCAAATAGAACCATCAAACCCACTTTGATTTGAATAATTATATATTCTACCGATGCTGACAGTACTGGGGCTATCCATGCACCCTGCACTTGCTCATGGTTTAAATACATTGTGTGCTTCATGTCCCTCAGAAGACCTTGAATTTCTTCTTGCAAATGTGTTCCACAAGGATTAAAAGCTAATGAGGCAGCACATGACTACATAAAAAAAGGCACAAAGCTAACATTGTCAGTACTATATAGAACTTCTACATGACAACTGACAGATAAACATGGCTATGCTTTGCCTTTGCAAAGTGTACACGGGGTGGGCTTGGCTTTTTTGGTTTTTTAGTTGTTGTTCGTTGTATTCGTTTAAGTCTGAATAATTAAACACGACTATGACTCTGTCCATGCCAAGAAACATCCGGGAAAACAAGTTTTATTTTTTCCTTTAATAAACCATCTGAGAGTAAAGATACCGGGGGTGGGGGGAGGTTTTATTGGCCATATAAAAGGCAAACTCACAGCGTTCACCTAAATAAAAGGACAGTCACCCTCGGGGCTCTGAGTGGCAAACCACAACCTCAGAAACACTCATTTAACCCTCGGCGAGCTGATTTCCTTAACAAGGATAACACGTACAAACCGAATTAGACTCAGAGATTAGACCCAAAGAGATTGAGGGGTCTCCCTCCCCGGAGATACTCCAGACCCGTCAGGACACAATCCTGTGCAACGTGCTCTAGGACTGATCCTGCCGGAGCACGCAGCCTGGACCAGACGCCCAGTGACCGCGGTCCCTTCATCGCTTGCCCGTTCTGTGATTCTGTCAATGACAACACTCAGCTCCTCCCTCACAAAGAGGAGTTTGCTCTCCCGGACCCGGACCCGAGCGAACCGGCCGCCCCTCAGGCTCGCGAGCCCCGCGCGCCCCCCGCCCCCACTCACGGCTCCATCGCGGCGCCGCGCGCGCGTTGCCGGCACCTCCTCCGCGCGCCGCCGCCGTGGCACAGCCGGCGCCGGGCGGCGCCTTCCGCGTGCGTCACCGCGCGGCCGCCACGCGGCCCCACACACGTCACGGGCCCCGCCGCGCCCCGGCCGCGGGGGAGCTGCGAGGGGGGGCGGCGGAGCTACGGCGAGCCCGAGGGGACATGCGCCAGCGGTCCGCCGGGGCTGTGGGAGGCAGAGCGGGAGAGACCCCTCGGGAGGGCGTGCGATAGAGCTTTTCTTTGGTGAGCCGGCTTGCAGTGCCAGCACACGGCTGGTCCTGGCCTGCCGAGCGCTGCGGGTTCAAAATCCCAGCAACACAGAATCAGGGAACAAGCTGAAAAGATCCCAAAGATCACCGAGTCCAACCTATGAGCTAACACCACCGTGTCTGCTTACGCCATGGCACGGAGTGCCACGTCAGTCTTTCCTTAAACACCTTTAAAGATGGTGACTTCACCACCTCCCTGGACAGCCCGTTCCAATGCCTAATCACCCTTTCTGTGAAAATATTCCTCCTAATGTCCAACCTGAACCTCTGGTGCAGCGTGAAGCCTTTCCTCTTGTCCTGTGTCTGGTTTCTTGGGAGAAGAGACCAGCCCCCATTGGCTCCAGCCTGCTTTCTGGTGGCTGTAGAGAGCTATGTGGTCTCCCCGAGCCTCCTTTTCTCCAGACTAAACACCCCCAGCTCCCTCAGCTGCTCCTCCCAGGACTTGTGCTCCAGACCCTTCCCCAGCTCTATTGCCTTCTCTGGACACGCTCCAGCCCCTCAGTGTCCTCCCTGCAGTGAGGGGCCCAGAACTGATCACAGCACTCGAGGTGTGGCCTCACCAGTGCTGAGAGCAGGGGGACAATCCCTGCCCTGCTCTGGCCACACCATTGCTGATCCAGGCCAGGATGCCATTGGCCTTCTTGGCCACCTGGGCACAGCTGGGTCATGTTCAGCTCCTGACCAGCACCCCCAGGTCCTTTTCTGCCAGGCCACTTTCCAGCTACCCTTCCCCAGCCTGTAGCACTGCCTGGGGTTGTGACCAAAGTGTAGAGCCCAGCGTTTGGTCTAGTTGAACCTCATACAATGTAGTATAAGTACCTGTACATTGTATGAGTACCTCATACAATGTACAAGTACATGAGGCCAGATGTGTTATTGTGCCAGGATAACAGCAGTATTTTCCACATTTCTAGTGTGTTTTATCAGCTTGTGCTGTAGTAGTAGCAACCACAGGTAGCAGAGGGAAATTTAATGGTATAAACAGAAAATACTTAGGACAGAAAAGTGGTTCTTTTCTGTCAAACCCGTCTATTTTAGGCAAAAGGCCCGGTGTGATGTATCCATGCTGAACACGCACATGTTTAGTGCCACCTGGGTGGTAAACGATTTGTTTACCAGCTCTTTCAGTGGAATTAAAATGCTGTCACTGCAGTCATCTGCACAAAGCTTTGTGGTATTCAAGGGATGTGATTGATGTACAATGTTTGCAGAGAATTCAGTCAGCTCACAAGCAACAGAAATTAAATCCTAGGAGTAAGCGACTACTTTAAACACACTATGTAATAAAAATGTCTAGTTCACACCCAACAGTGTTCTGTTCTTGCACAATGTTAAGGTAAAGTTAGGTTTCTGTTCTGAATTTCTGTTAAATGTCCGAACACCGGGCAACAAAGATTGTCAACCTGGGTAGTGATGGTAAAGAGTAGGAAGGTATAAGGGTTAGCCAAACTATGTTTTGTACTCATTTTTGATAGCTCTAACATCTGCTCATAGAAAGTCAGCACTGCAGTTACTAAAACGTGGGAATACCTGATGTGTAATCTTGAATGAAATTCAGAGTAACTGGCTGGCTTTGGTGTTTGTCATATACAGAAGGCAGAGCCACTTTGGGATGACCCCCAAAGAAATGCTTAGATAGATCAGTCAACAAATAATTTAAAAATTATCTCTTCAACAGTTAAATAATTTCATTAAGAGCTTACTTCAATGATACAATGGTCTTATTGCATTTCCTTTTTAAAAGTACTTAGGATTAATAATATTATTCATTTTATTCTATTACTCTGGGGGCAGTTATGTCATTACTTGAGACCTGTGGGACCCAGTATACCACTCTTTTGTAACACCACTGAACCTAAAAAAATGCTGGGAATTAATTTAGTCATTGATACTGGTATTTATCCCATCAGTGATTTACAGCACTGATGATCACTTGGTAATCTCATAAAAATAGCTGCCTTGAGAAATACATAGTAGCAATTGATGAAGAAAAGGTGTCCACACATTTTAAATCAATGAGAGTTTAAACTGTAGACAAGAACCAACTGGGGGAAAGAAAATAAAGCTTTGAGTAATCAGGACAACTTAACAAAGTGTATCTGCTCAGAACAAGTTATCATCACTGCCAAGCCACAATTGGCCATTAGGTCATGGATGACTATGACATGCATTGTGTTGCTTCCAGCACACTTCTGGCTTCTCCAAGTTCTCCCTGGCCAGAAAATGGTGGAAGGGTGTTTACAGCATCTGTGACCATTCCCAGTGTTCTGGGAAGTGTGGTTGTGTAGTTATAACTCTCTGTATTTATGTGCACACAATTGAGCTGTTCCAAGGACTGCTCCAATCCCCCTGGCACTCAGGTGTCTCACTAATGTGAATTTATTATCCTCAAACCAAAACTGTGTTCTTCTCATTGAGTAGGTAGGAAACTTGAAGCACAGAGAGACTGAGCCTTGCCAAAAGTCACTTGGAGAACTGTGTTGGTGGCAGAGCTTGAAATACAGCTCACTTCAATTAACCATGGGACCACATTTCTCTTTGCCATCTAGCTTACAAAGGGTTGTGAAAACACTGTAAACATGTACATTTTGTGCTCTTTTTTGTGAAAATTTTGGCACTGAGTTCACAACTAAACACTTGGAGGGAAGACACTCTGAAACTCCTCTCTCTTCACAGAGTCAGTCAGTCTCACTCTGCTTCTTCCAAGAAGATGCTACTGAGTGCCTTGTCTGACCTGCTCTGGGATGAAATAGTGCAAGAAGCTGCTGTCTGCCTCATCAGTTATAGGAGCTGGACAGTGTGTGATGAATGAGGCTTGCAAGAGAAGGCAAACTGAGCTATCAATAGGAGGCCAAATGCTCACTCAGCTGGGATTCTACTTAAACTGAACACCTTAGCACTAAAGCTGTACTTTCATGGCCAGTTTACACTTTCATGGCTCACAGCTACAAAGTCACAGCTTCAGTGACAACAGGTGAAATCCAGCCTCTCTCTAGCTGGAGCTCTTCCAATTTTGCCAGCACCCATGTTAGTGCAGTGGACTGGTGAATGGAATAATGGAAATCATCTGAGTTAAAGGTCACTTAGGAACTAGTTGCTCAGTCAGTGTGCACAAAAAGGATTAATTGTGGGCAGATGAGGAAAGAGCAGAAATGTGTGACCAGGGAAATGAGAGCTGGGATGTTTTTTTCCAGCCACAGAGCCAGCTTATGGCAGCTTAAAGCAATCACAAAGCTACAGTATTAGTCTCATCCTCCTCTCTCTGTTTCAAGCCTTCTGGCCCTAGCTATATACTTCCCATTGGGGGCATTCAGGTTCTTCTAATTGCCAGGACCCTGAAAGAACAAGAGAAGGGTACCAGCTGTGATCAAAGCAGCCTGAAGATCCTGCCTGGGTCAAGGCTGAAGGCAGCATGAACCTTCCAGGAATTTGACTGCAGATGTCCAACAAGGTCTTGTTGACCTCATGGCTTCTCACAGACTTGCACTTTAGCGTGGGTAGAAGATGCATATTGGTGTGAAGAAATGTATATTTTATCATAACAGCCTTCTCTGGTAACTTCAGGTTTCTCCTCAGAAGCACACAGGTACCAGTTCTCTAAGGAAAAACGAACATCCTCTCTTTATTGCTGAGTCAAATGATGTAGTATTCTCAGGTCTTTTTGCCAGAGGAGCAGAACCACGGTCAATGAAATTTTCCCACATGGTTTGAAGATTGTCTATGTAACATCCAACATTAATTAAAGCTGCAGGTTAATTTTTTTTTTTTTTTTTTGTGATGTCCTATATACAGTCTTTTCCTTTTGATGTACAAAATGTCATATTATTACATGATAGGAGTTTAAAGTTTATTCCTTGTGGAAAGCAGGGCAGATTGAAGGACATTTATCTCATTCTCTGGGTATTATTACTAAATTCAGCATCAACACTGTGCTTCCCTGTATAAGCTGATTGGCCAGTGGGACATGTTCATTAACCTAGAAATTGATTTTTCAGGAATGCCATGTTGCAGTTATGCAACTCTGATGTCAGACCACAATTTGCTCTCTCCTGTCTATCAGATAGACACTTCAATTCCTATCAAAATGTTTCCAGCAAGCTGAACTCTTCAACACCAGCTAGGCGATAGAGTTATGAAATTCCCACTGAAAAATACCTGTCAGCTGATTGGGAAGCCTGGTGTCTTCTGGTAAGCTTTGGTATCTCACTGCTAGCATGTCAAACAGATAAAAATATGTTTTAGTAAAATTGGTACTAAGCTCTTTTCATACCAATAGTGTACTCAAAATGGCTTAGAGAAGCAGGGAGTTGTTATCTGCTGTCAGAGCAGTAGTCTCTACATTACATCCCTGAGTGTGCTCATTTATAACCTGGCCAAACATCCTGAGTAAAACAAAGAGGGACAAGAGGATCAAAAATCGAATTCTCCTTCCCGTAAGTGAGAGTTGCCTGTAAGAAGAATCCACAGTAGCATCAAGGAACCCACCTCCACAACAGGAATCTAAAAAGCAAGGTGTCATTGCTACATCCACCCACGGTGCTGAAGGGAAGCACTCGCCAGAACAGCAGGAATGCAGTGGCAGTAACAGAAACTCACTTTACACCAGGTCACTTAGGTTAAGATCTTGGGAATGCAGAGAATTATGAGCATGACTTGTAAGTCAGGAAGTATTATTTCCATGTTAAGAGTCCAGTATTACTCCATTTCATTCTAGATGACCGGCAGCTGATACCTCTTGGGGGTATTGTCACTGAAGAAAGGGCAATCTAGCACTAACTCTGCAAGCTCATTTGATTCACTGAGGTAGCAACTTTTCTTTTCAATGCAGAAAGTCCCTCCATACACTCTTAAGATCATAAAAATGAATTAATAATAGTTTATCTTGGAGAGCTCAGGATTCTTCTAGAAATAAAGCTGAACAAATGCCTCTCCCAAGACCTCTTATTTGTTAATTCAACAAGTTAATGCCTCCTGTCTTTCTCCATTCTAGTGCCAATATACCTCACTGTGCTGCCAGATGCCCACAGGTACATCACCATCACTCTTTATCACCTCCTGTGGCTTCTCACACCATGCTCAAGTGTAAGGAGCCATTGTTTTGCCAGGAAAGACCATGGATTTATTAGACTCTGCCAAGCTGTCAGTGTTTCCAAGCTCTGTGACTCTGTAGTCTTTGATGATGTGAATAATTAGACAAACTCAATCTAATGGACCGCCTGCCCCTTCACTGGGAAAAACCACATTCTGAAGTCAAATGACTTAAGCAGAACAGCTGGGGTACTGTGCAGACTGCCCAGATGCACAGTAAAATAGAGGTGAAAGAGACCTCATCTTTCTCTCTGTTTTAGGACAGCATCTGCCAGATCTAAGACTTTCGTGGGATGTGTTTGTCAAAAGTTTTTAAAACCCTCCAATGATGGAGATGCTGGAGTCTCTCTGGATAATCCTTTCTTGTAGTGTTTTGCAATCCTCCCCATTCAATTTTTTTTCTTGATGTCTAACAAGAACTTTTATTGCTTCAGTTAATATTACTCTGTACTGTTTTGTCCAAGATGAACATGAAGTTTCTCTTTACAGAAATTCCTATTCCTCCAACTTCAATGTTTGTTCTTTTGGGGGAGTAATCTCAAATTTTCCTCAAAGCTATGCTTTCAAGACTTTTGATTATTAAGATCCCTGTCTTATCCTCTCTTCCACTGACAGGCCCTTGAAGTGTGGTGTTCAGAATTGGACACAGGCTGCACTAGGGTCTGGAGTGTTGACTAAAGTAGGTGGTGTAACTCTCACATCTTATGCTTCTGCTGTACATTTACCTTCCTCATGTGTATAAGACAATGTCATTGTTGAAAGCGACTATTTTATAAAAGATTACAATTTCTATACCCTTTTAAGACAAAAATGTCATATAACTGTTCCCCAACTTGTATTTGTGTAGATGAACAGCATCCATTCTCTGCATAGTTAATGGCACCTGTTTCTCCTAATGTTCATTCTACTTTTTGGAAACTTCCTCCAATTCAAAAATTCATTTCATTTATAACCAAGGCGTCCAACCCTTGGAGCCCTTCCTAGCCTTGTGTAATCTCAAACCACCCATACTCTCCAGCCATCACTGGTCTGTCACGAAAACAGCAGACAAGGCAAGGCTCCGAAGAAATGTCGGTGTAGCCCACGCAGTGTACCTGTCCCTTCTGACTTCAACCTTTGCCAACCACTCTCATTTTCCTAATCTGTTCTTACCCCGTTCCAGGATTGTTTCGCGGCTGCCTCTACAACACATCCATGCTTGCTACGACAGTGGAAAAGTCGTAGCACGGAGGGACGCAGATGGAAATTGCCTGTGTATGGCTGTGAACAGGTGAGGGTAGGAAGAGAGGCGTGGGGCTGTCAGATCGGGGGGCGCTGCCAGAGCACATCTCCCGGGCGGAGCAGCGGCCCCTCCGCTGCCGGGCTGCGGGATCCGGGCGCTCGCCTGGAGCAGCCCCGGGGCCGGGCGGCCGCTCCGGGGAGCTCAGCCGGGGACTCCTCGTGTGATGCCCGGCACCCAACCCCCCGCTAGCCCCCGCTCGGCCCCGATGCCGGCCGGAGCCGCGCCCGGCAGTACCGGTAGTAGCGATCATCCTTGTAGGGCGTGAGGTCCTCCTGGATCTCCCGGTACGTCTCCCGCACCCGCCGGCAGAAGCGCTTGACCTCGCCGCACAGCGGGCTCCCGAAGGCGGCGAAATCCGCCTCCATGCCGCTCACGCCGCCGCCTCAGGCCCCGCGCTCCGCCATGGAGCCCCGCCGGAGCCCGCCCGGCGCTGCGCGGCCGCGGGGCGGGGGCGGCGCAGGAGCCGCAGCGGCGGCGGCGGATGCGGGGGGGAGCGGATGCAGGAGCGGGGGATGCAGGGAAGGGGGATGCAGGGAAGGGGGATGCAGGGAAGGGGCCGAATGCAGGAGCTACCGATGCAGGGGCGGGAGATGCAGGGACGAAGGATGCAGGAATGGGGGATTCAGCAGCAGCAAGGGATGCAGGGGCGAAGGACGCAGGGCGGGCCCTCCGCGCACGGCCCGCACCCCCGGGGGCGGCGGGAGCCGCTTCAGCACCACGGAGAGAGGCGGCCGGTGCCGGGAAGTAAGCAACGAGCTCGCATTACCTCTGCTAAAAATATCTCTTTTCTTTTTTCTTTTTTTTTTTTTAAATAAAACTGTTTTTTTCCTTAAAAACATACCAGCTCTATGTAAAATAAATGCCCTGATTTTTATTGCTTCTTTTCCCCAACGTAGCGGGTATGTAAAAGAAACCCTATGCTAAATCTACTTTTCATGGTCATGACACTATAAATGGTCCAAAACTAAGAATGATGCTATTTACATTGTCTAAATCTAGAACCTCTGACTGAAACTCTAGTCAGTTTACAGAGCACCATGTTAGCATAATTCATATTAAACTTTCCTTCATAAAAAAATTCACATTTAAACTTGTATAAGTTACTCAATCACTTGAAGCCTTAATTTCTGCTAATGGCATTGATGATATCCATATTAAAAGCAAAAATTCTGTTACTCTTGATATGCAATCATTGTGTCTAGAAGGTATAAATATCAAAGTCTTTTGTCCTGCTCCTCTCATGTAAATATCTTCCCTGTTGACATTCAGGAAGCTGGGCTGGGTTATTTCCCAGCCTTGCCCTTAGTCTGTATTTTATCACATACTAAGACTGAAACATGCTTTTTTGCTTAAAGTGATCTCTCACAAATGTGTGCTGGGAAGAGGTTAATCCTGGTGGTGCAGTAGGAGAGGGACAGACAACTCATTTTCCCCAGCAGGTGGGGGAGAAAGGAAGGTTCATCTCTGACCAAGAATTTCTATTTCCTCCCTATGAATATTTCTAAGCTTGAGAAGACATAGCAGCAGATAAAAGCCACATGCACATTTAAGTCAAAGGGGTTTTTTGGTTGGTTTGTTCATTTTTTGAGAGCCCAGAGCAGCATCATTCCAGACACACAATGTTCTTTGTTGTGCTGAACATTATCCAGACTGGCTTCAAATGGTGTTTGTCTCTCTACACCTCAAATGCCATGGGAGAGTTCCACACCTTTTATGGAAGGTTGGCAGGTTATTCACAGAGAAGGTGTTAGCATTGACTGCATATTAACCCACCAGCTTCTGCTATCAAAAAAACCAGACAGTGTTTCAACCAACAAATACCAGATATTATAGGATTAAAATTAGGCTTGTGAATAGCAAAATTTGTGGGAAGACACAAGCAACTGTATATTCACATTGTGGTCCATATTAAAACACTCAAAAGACTCTAAGGAGGTCAAGAATGCATTTTGAATTCCCACGACACTTCAAAAAAGCAGTAATCAGGATTGTATGTAATTCCTAAGTAACATTTTTAAGGTAAAAAAAGAATTAGCTTGCATCCAAACCTTTTCATCAAAGAAGTTTCCGGTTTCCTTATTTTAGTAAACAAGAGAAGCATTAAAACATATTTTTAATATTGAACAGACACTTCTATTAAAACTGCCAATCTATTTTCTTTTATGAAGGTCTGATAGCTGATGAATGGAACATTTCAGCTTGCTGCTCACTTACCCCAGCCTTGCAGACCTAACAGATCATTCTTCTCCCATGACTGGCTGTCCATCTTTCCTGCCCAGTGCTGTCACAGCGCAGACTGAGCTGGCGTAGAAACGCGTTTGGTTCTGTAGGAAGCACAACTTAAGTAAAAGCAAAGGGAGGCCAAGGTTTCATAGACAGCTTTGCAAATAAGGTGCAAGAGTCACCAGCAGATAACCAGCACTGGGGCATGACTTATCCCACTCATTTCGGGGTACCCCAACTCATGTATCCAAGCACAGCACCTCCGGTCTGATTTTGCTGATTTTCATAGCACATGATAAAAGAGAGGTAGCATCAAACCACATCTAAGAACAAACTGATCTAAAGTACTGCTGAGAGTCTGACAATCTCAATTAGAATTTAAGTATTTGGAACTCAATTGATCCTCTGAGTGCTTCTGGACTTCATGAGGGAGAGAAAAGCCCCAAGAGTCTAAGATATAATCAATATCTGCACTGCATCATATCACATAACATGGAAAGAGTTTATTTTTGAGGGTGGAGCTTATCAGAAGTCTCCTTTCTCATTTTTCTTCCTGGTTCTCCCGTGTGTATAGTGAGCCTTTTGCAGCATTAGCCACAAGTGTTATATTGGGATAGTGGTTAAATACAAAGCTTAGCAATCCATGGAAAAGCACCAGGGTTATTACTCTGGACTCTTTCAAAAGCAATAGCAGCTGGAGCTGAGAAGTTAAGGAAATAAATGCTGCCAACTTAAGTCCCCTTCTTTCCCCTTGTTTTATTCCAATAAAGGAACAAACCCCTCAAACAAACAGAAATCCTCCTGCTTAACAAACACTTTCTCCCTCAAAACTGTTTTGAGACAGACAGAGAGAGGCAGTAGTGGCAGCTGCTGGCTGAAAGGAGCAACTGCCTTTTTCCTTCCACGTGGAATTAAGGATGGGTACATCAGATGACACAGAAACAAGCACACATCTGCACTGACTGCCAAGATAAGAGAACCTGTGCTGCTGTTATACAGCTTCATTTATGCCCCTGAGTCTCACCACATACAGGCGTTGCCACTGAGTATCCCCAAACCACAGAGTAGAAACCATACTGAGCCCCACAGAAAACTTGGGACTTTGGTCCACCTGCCCTGTTGTTCACTTCTGCCTTAACTCTGGAAAAGAATAACCCTTGCCTTGCCCCAGGCCATCATGGGTTGACTGCCTTCTCCTGCCAGAAGACTGCTTTGTCACAGCTAACCAGCGATGTGAGGATGTCGTGACTCAACTGCTGTCATGCAGCCCTTGCTGTGCACGAAGAGGATCGCAGCAGCCTGCTGGGGACAGAAAGGTGACGTTGCTCGGCAGGAGGCCGGTGTTTGCTGTGATGCAAAGCTTCTCGTTTATTTGAAGAGGTGGCACAGAAGCACAGCTGGGACAGCCCGTGACAGATCACCCATAACAAATCATCTCTGAGCTGACAGCGGCTTTGGAGCCGCAGCTGCTCTTGTCATCGCTGGGAGGAACAAAGCTCTACACAGTTGGCTGCAGCTGGCAGTCCTGACCCTCATAGCAGCAGCAAGAAACACTCATCACTCTCTCCCTGTCTCTTAGGAGATGAATCTTCCCTGCATCTATCCTGCTTTGAAGAGATATGAGGACAAGAAAATAAAATAAGATTTAAAATCTCTTTTGATCAAAATTGAAGAGGAATCTCTTGTGAGGTGATTTCAAGGAAGACAAAGAGGAACGCTGATCACACCTGCTCATGCTCTGTGGCCCTCTTGGTATGGCTGGGCTGCTTTTCTCTCCACTGTCACGTTGAGAGCAATGGGAAGATTGAAATGGGAGCATAACTAGATTGCCTGCCCTATATATAAATTAACATTTTATATGGTGTTTCACTCTGATTACTGGCTTTCAAATGCCAACTGCACTTGGAATAATAATTACCGGTGGCATTTATTAACTTAAATATCCCACTGGTATTAAAAGGAATATGACTAAGGGAAATAAAAACTCAACAACTTGTGATATCTAGATAACAACTAGTGAAGACTTTAGACAACTGCATAGTTTTAACTGCTGTGACTTGTATTTTAGTTATCTTAGTCCATTAAATAGATCACCATGTTTACTTTTCAGTTCTCACACAGCATATTGCTGCAGGCGTTTTTCAAAGAAAATTTTAAACACAATGTTCAAGCTACATAGATGTATTTTTCTAAAAAATTTCACAGTGTTTGAGAAAATACATGTAATGACACATCCAGCAGTTTTACTATGCCTATTTTAGGCAGAACACCTTTGTTTTGATTTTGAGATGCCTATTACTCTTCCTTTAAAATTCATGTCTCTTGTGAGAAAGAGTCTTATCTATCAAGAATAATTAGGATTGACTAATAATCATGCAAATTTTATAATCTCAGACTAAAAATGCGTGGTGGGTTGACCCTGGATAAGCAGTAAAACTCCCACCCAATTGCTTGCTCACTCCTACTCCCTTCCCTGAAACCAGCTGGATAGAGGGAAAATAAAAAGGACCAGAGTAAACAAGCTCATGAGTAGAGATAAAGACAGAGAGATCAATCCCCAATTACTGTTGGAAGAAAACTAGACTTTACTCAGGGAAATTAACTTAATTTATTGTCAATTGAGATAAACGTTTGGGCACGGATTTGGATAACAACAAACAACAGACTTTTGGGGAAGGGGGGGCCTGCCCCACAATGGAGCACCTCCTCCTCCTCCAACCTTGGTGTTCCGTTAGGAAAATGAATCCACAAACATCAGAGGTTTATGTCCAAAAAGGAGACAGCGGAGTCCTTTTACTTTATTCGAATAAAGGGAGAGGCCATGTGGCATTCCCCTGGGGTCTCTCAAAGTTTTGGAGGATGCAGCTTCCATTTTTATCCTAATTTCCCAGCTGCATTTCCCTTCTCTTTCCCCATTGGCTGAGGTACTTGAGAGGTACAGACTTCCCAATACGCCTGATACCAAAGATTTCCCTCTAATGTATAACCCACCCTTTTAATTTTTAATTCTTGCAGAATTTAGGGGTTTTCCCATTGTTTCTTTCATCTTTCAATGTTTAATTTCATTTATCAGCAAACCTAAAGTTTATTTGTAAAGGCAAATATCCTTTCCCATTCATCAGTCTGGGAATCCTTCCCATTGTTTCTTTTATCTCCCAGTTTTACCTACCAGCAGAATCACAGCTTGTTTGTAAAGACAAATCTGCTATTCCTATCATTCCTCTGCTGCTTCTCAGTCTTTCTGTCCCCTCCTCTTGCCTGTACCTTAACTTAAATATGTTTCCACAGAAGTGCCACCAGCTGTGCCCGTGTGTGCTCAGCTGCGTCCTGAGCTGGGTCCATTTTGAAGCTGTCTGAAACCATCCTGCAGGGCAGCGCTGGCCGCTTCCCACAGGACCCAGCCCTGCAGCTCCCCCTGCCAGCACCGGGCTACCCGCTCCACATAGAGTAGGTCATTATTCGGAGAGGAGGTTACATGGTACTTTTCCACTGTTTATCATTCTTCCCTTTCTGAACTGTTGTCTGTATATCTCAAGGGACGTAATTAAAACTAACGTGGAAATAGTGAAAAGTGACAGATATTTTGGAAAACTTCTCTGCTTTTAGAAGCTCATTATTGTCTACACATGCAGTCACACGTTAATGAATAGTGAGACCCTCTAGGTGCTGCTAGATCTAACTAGAAGCATGCAGCATCACCAGGGGAGGGCCTCATTCTTTGCTTGGGAGTCTCCTTTCTCCAGTCAGGCATTTCAGCTCTGAACTACAAAGATGAGTACCCAGTTATAAATAGCATATGACTTTTTTTTTTACAAAGTAATGGGAAAACTTTAAAAATACAGGCGTTTCAGCATGTGTTTGCAGCCCACTGGAATGAATTAGCTTTTTCTTGTGCAAACCAACAAATGAGTCTCCTCCTCAGCCATTTAAGACTACAGCTAATTTGCAGGACTTGGGCATATTTCTAAGGTCCCAGGCCTGGGAACATGTGTGGCTAAATCATGAGCCCACAAGAGACAGGGATCCTCATCCTCAGGCCCTCTCTTCTCCTCCCTTTGTAGGAAAGAAAGAAAACTGGGCATGCAGACAGTGAAAGAGCAGGAGCGTCCTCCAGAAAGGTCAACAGCTGGCTGAAGGGAGAAGCAAGACCTTGCCTGTTCCTCTGGAGACAATTTGCCTTTGGTCATTGCATGTTTCACTCATTTACATTGTATCTATCCAAATTCATCTAACTGAAGCAGCCTTGTTTGGAACACTTCATAGAATGGAGAATCCACGACTTCTTTGAGCTTGTTCCAATATTAATAATTTTCATCATAGTGTGTCTTCCTTCTTTTTGTACTTGGCTCCAGCCCCCAGACATTACTGCTTGTTTTGCCTTTTCCTGCTAAATTAAAGTGCCTTTTGATACTAGTATTTAAATTCAGTTAAGTTTTTTAAGATAGTGAGAATTACTTAATTATGCTTTTCTCTGAAATAAGCTAAGCAGACAGATCCCTTGCTGTGAGGCATTTTCTTCTGTTTTTGAACTTTAGTTTTTCAGCGCTCTCCCTTCTTGTAAGACAGCTTAGAAGCCTGGCCAGCAGTAGCATACCCAGTATTTTATCAGGTGAAATCAATTCCCTCCTCCCACTGCCCTACTTACAGATCTGAGGATTGTACTAGCTCTTTTTGCAGGAAGATCTCAGGATTGCTAACATCTCCTACTGAGATGCCTGCTTTAACCCATGCCTCCAAATCAGTTCCGCAGCTCTTGGAGCTAAATTGATTTTGAAGACATTCCACATTCCTTGCTCCTAAATGCATAGCTTTGCATTTGCCTGCATTAAAAATGCATTTTGTCAGCAATGTTTTATTGCCTTGTCCTTAGTGCTATTCACCTTTCTGGCAATTTTATGCCATGTACAGATTTGATCAACCACAGTGCTGTATCTGCTTTTGAGCCCTCTTTACTGTCAGATCTAGCACTTGTCTCTGCAAAATCCCACCAGAAATGCTCCACTCAGCAAGGATTCCACATTGCAGGCTACTTTGTAAGATCCCTAGTTTCATTCACAATCCATTTAAAGCCCACCTCATTTGCACAAGCTATTGCTGATTTCTCTATTGAAACCCCAGGCACTATTTTATCAAATGTCCTGTGAATGAAATTTTATCTACAAATTGAGGTAATAACCTCAAATAATAGTGTCTAAGGACACAGTGGGATAAGAACTCTTTTTTTTCCCTTCAGAATAACATAAAACTACTTTCTCAAGGTTTACATCCTTATGTTCCAGTTTTCAACTGACTCCAGTATAATCCTTCTTCTTATTTTGGCCACATGGCTGCTCTACTTCCTGCTGTCTATATTCATTTTCCAGATATTGTTAGCTAAGCATTTTGTCAGGCTCCTAGAATATATCAGACTGTAAAAAATACATGAAAACTGCCCACCAGTTGGCTGGAATTCTCTTCAGCCTGCTCTGTGCCACTCTTGGTGACACACTAGTCCAGTCTCAACTCTTCAAAAAAGATTGAAACAGGATGAACTGACCCAGCTCAGTTCTGGTTACTACTGCAAGTCATTAACTATATAGAGGAATGAGTTTGGGAGGAGACTTGATTTTGTGCTTGATTTACCCATGTATTTGAGCATAAGAGGAAGGAAGGAGTTAACTGTGCTCAAGTTTAGCAATATGTTCTCCCACAGTAAGTAGTGTGTGATACCATCTTGCATCGCTCAGGGTGACAAAGTAGAGCTGGTAGACTCCCACATTTTTTCTCAAAGTTAGCTCATGTACTTTGTACCTCATGTACTTTGGAGAGAGATGATTTTCTTTAGAGCTAAAACTGCAGAATTGGCTCCAGAACTTTGAATCTCTTGATACACTGCCTAATGCCTCTATACTTTTCTTATGTGAAAAAGGAATTTGTTTAGAAGCATTCAATTAGGGGGCTGTACAGTATGTTTCAAGCTGTAGTAGAATTCCACCCAGTTACTGCTGTCCACAAGAGAGAGCTGAGAAGTATTAGAATTACAGTTCTTTGGATCCCACTTTATACCAAATCCACGTCCTAGGTACTCCTCAGTTGCATCTGTACCACGAGCAATCCAGCATAACAATTTGCTTTCTCACATCTCAGCATTGCTCTCAAGACTCAAAATTCTTTGATGATCCAAGCTGTCTCTTCTGGCTGCCTGTGGGTGTACTGTCTGGTCCCTCAGGGAATTACAATGAGTATTCCTCCCGCTAGTTTGCTGAAACCCACTGCTTTGCAGTCCCATGTGACTTCTGTTGCAGCAAGGATCTGTCTCACTTTATTTTTGTGACATACTATAAGACACTGCTGCAGCCTGCAGTTCTCTGATCTTTGGCTTCCCAAAGGTTATGTTCAGTCTCTATTGCTGCAGTCTGTATCTTTGGTCATCACCTGCTCCACAGGAAAGTTCTCTCTCAGTGAATTCATGCAGACCCAATGAATTAGGGTGAACAATCCTGCCTTCCTGTTCCTACCACAGGTGCACCTCAGGAACTGCTGTTTGCTTTGTGGATGTTTTCTCTTTATTCTTGTGGTGTCATGAAAAGCCCCTGCCCACCCCTGCCGCCCCCTCCACCCTAACCATCACAAATAGATCAAATTCCTTTGAGGCTCTCTGGTATGCTCGGTGTAACACAGCTGGAAAGCCAAAGTGTTGTGTTGAAGTTGGTTTTATTTTGATTTTTTTGTCCGTTTTGATTGGCTCAATGAATACACCCAGGGAAATAAAGAACAAAGCAATAAAAGGGAAGCTATTAGAATGCAACACTGTGGAGCTGAGAAGCTGGCTCATTCAATCACTCTGAGTCAAGCACAGATAACTGTAGTTAGAGGGCTTCTCTGTGTCACTGCGTTAGAAAAGTCATTGTGAGGAAGCACCTGGGGGGAATATGCAGCTAACTTGGTGAGCTTGCTGTGTGTGAAGCTCCTGGGAGTAGCATTCAGCTCACTGAGTCAATGAACCAAGGTCAGAAAATTCAGATGCTGGAGTCATTTGAAGAAGCTAACTTTAATAATGCTTTTGAAGACATCTGTGTTGCCAGATACTTTTTTCAGATCCTACAGCCTTTAGTAGCTTTACAGTAACAATTAAGCTTTTAAAAATGGTGCCCTGTCTGTTGGCAACATATTTTATGCATTGTAACATTTAAGCTTCACATGTTTATCAGTAAAAAAATTGATAATTTATATAATTAGAATTATATTCATTTACTGTTTAAAAGCATCCTAAACAGACAACACAGTATTTTCCTTTAACATGTTTATAAACTACAACACACTTGTAAGATTCTATTTCAAACAAAATAATTCCCCTGTATTGTTTAAAAATCTCAATGAAACTATGTTATTATTCAATGTTTATTTTGGTCTTCTGTTAGGCAGAGTTGCAGCTGGCACCTGCAGAGGGCTGCAGTTTGCAGATCTTTGTTCAAGCAGCATCATTACTGATTTTGACATGTACAATGAGCACAGACTCCACACCTGACCATAAATGTGACAGGCAGCCATAGTGGGGAGGATCCAAACATCCACTCCCCGTCCATGTTCTTCGGGGTGCCACTTGCTTGGCCACACTTTACAGGACTGAGTGGGAGGGTTGCACTGTGGGAACTGCCTCCAAATTCCAGTGCATGCCCATGGACAGTGAGGACCTACTTCACCCCTTCTGGAAGAAAGGCCAGTACAAGAAACCAAGTGACACCAAGTACTGCCCACCACAGGATTTCACCTCACATACATTACAAAGGTGTCTGATGCACTCTCCAGTTCTTGGTACTACACCTGCATGAGTTTTCTGCCTCCCAACTTTTCCTCACTCCCAGCAGTTGTTAATACTGACAAGACACAGAGGCTTGTTTCCCATCCACAAACATCAGCCTCAGGGAAGCATTTGACTTCACAGATGCCTGTGAATCTTGCCTAGGCTTGTACTTCAATCATCAGCTGTTCTGGCTAAGATAGAAAATTGCTGCAACCCAGGCTAAGTTCAAGCACAAATAAGTCTTCAGTGGTAATTGTGGCTGTTCTGCCATAAATTTGATGAGGGTTGGGCTGCTGATGGGATTAAAAACCTTTTTCCATAGCTACACAGTTCTATGTTCTTCTGATTTCCACAGTTCTGTTCTTGAAATGAACACATGCTTTGCACCCTCTGTTGCATCAATCTGAACCTTTCTCTTTCTTCTGCCATCTTTTGGAAATATCAAACATTCAATGAATTTTGCAGCTTCGCTTGGTTAGTGCTAATGGCCCGATGATGCCAACACTTAGCTATCACTTCATTCTTTGGATAAAATTCATTCTGTAGTTACAGAGATGATGATATCAGCAGGAATCCCACTTGTAACAATCCAGTGTTGCCAGTGCCTAGGTAATTCACAGGGAATCCTTAATCTCTGTGTTGTATAACAAGTCATATTTTTCCTAGGAAATTCCTCCAGTGTCCTTTCCCAAGTACTTTCCAACTCCATTCTTTCTGTTGGTCCTTGAAAACATGTTATTTTTCTACCTGGATGTCTAGTTATGATGTTACTATGCAGCTGAATCATGTCTAAAAAAATCCCTCCCAGTATCATTACGTTCTTCTTCCCTAACTTTACAGACTTTATTATCAACAACATCAGAGAGGAAATTGGCTGAGCAGTAAATGGATTAACAGCATCTGCCTCATTCACACCACCGTGCCCTCAAACTTTTCTAGCAAAGTTTTAACACCCACCTGATATTTTGAAGTCATATTTACTAACTCTTCATGAGTTATCTTAAAGTTAATCAGTTAAATCATGGCTGTCAGTTGCACTGTATGATTACTAACTCGTCCATATATTTATCACCTAAGATAAAAATCTTGAGAGCAAATTTCATTGTACATCTTGCTCTTTGAATTTCTTTAGCTGATTACTTCTCAGTTGCATGCCACACTAGAATTCTTCCAAAAGAATGTAGAGATCCAATTTAAAGACTGATGAGTTGACATCATCAGCTGTCAAAAGAATTTTAATCATCTTTTCTTTTGATGAAGTTGTTTTCAACTTTGTGTCTTGCACTCAGGAATCCACACATAGTAGATTAATGCAACAGCTTTTGGCATATCATAAATATTGATTTATCTTCATTAATTCCATGTTTTAATCTTTCAGACCTATCCAGATGCACATCTAGGATCTTTTCTTCGTTGGCTTGCTTATAACTTCAGAGATGCCAGCAATCTTTCTATGAGGCTGTTAATTTTTATTATTGTCTTTTTTTTTATTATTATCTTTGAATAAATGAAGATATTTTCTTATGGAATGGGAACTGCTCTTAGTATGCAACATGTTCTGTTTCAGAATATTTAGACTTGAGGCCGTCATTCCCACCATCTACCACTGTATTTTGAGTCTTTTCACATTTACTATTCACATAGTTTTAAAAAAAAAAAGTTTCCATGGCCACTGTCTTTCTAGTGATGATGCCATGGATGCCCATCATTGTGCATTTTGCATTGATTATCTGAATACACGTGATTTATGCTCATGCTTCCATTAAGGAGGTTTTTTTTGTCCTTACTTGACATTCTGCCTCATATTCTACTGGTCCCCCATCCCACATCTTCCCTGACTTCCCAGAAACCTCTCCTTTCTCAGATTTACTGCCTTGCTCTTTGGAGAACTTTTTTGTCATGCACAAACTGCAGTGCTTCTGATGATAGTGTCTCAGTCTGTGTCATTTTTACTCTTGCTTGAGTTTTCCATAATCTCCAAAAGTGGAATCTAATTGTGGATTCTGGCAGTTCTCCAGATGATGCTCTCTCAGTTTATGGCCTGAGAGGACACTATCAGCATTGGGAAGTTCTGAAGTTTATAGCAGAACTTCCAGTGTGAATTATATATGTGCTGTGGGTTTTAGAAAGATGTCTTCTCTTTTTTCACACTTGCATTCTTTTGACACAAATCTACCAAAATTCACAAATCTACCTCTGTATCATTTAAACTTCAGATAAAATTATTAGTATCATATAAACAGCAATACTAGCAGTGGGTTTTTGAACAAAAATAGAATCTTGGCTTTAGAGACCCTCTAAGCCATACAAATAAAACCTGTTAAAATTATGCAATGAGCTTGAAGTTTATTTACAAACTACAAGTGACAATATGTACTGTTTGCCACCTCAGATGACACTAGCTGCCACATCAGCTCAAGGACAAAAATCCTAAGGTATGTTCATAGGTCTGATGAAAACAAGGATGCTTCTCTCATTAGAAAAAATCATACATGAGACAGAGAAGTCACTTAAAAGTCAAATCACAGTTACATGACTTCTGCAGATGAGACTCTGCATTTGGCTGCCTCTCCATGAGGCAATTAGAAAACTCCATGACATTTAAATCATCTTTAGCATCTTCCTTTGGCTCTTACAGCCTTATACAGACTCTTCTCTAAAACATTCTTTCAGATTACCAAAAAAGTTAAAAATAGTTAAATGTCTTTGAAAGAAAAAGGAAAAAATTAATCTCACAGAAAATGTGCAACAAAGGGAACGACTAAACTCTTGTTTTAAGAGAGAGGAGAGAGGACTATTGTCACAGAGAGCAATGAGAAAGGAGAACAAAGAAATGTTACTTCCTGGAGTTCAAATCTAACTTTCCTCCTTATCCATGGGGAAGTGATAAATGGAAGAAAATGTGGAACAGCTGGAAAGGATAAAAGAATCAGGAGATGCAACAAAGCAAAACATTCCCCCAGATGAATTGATTTCCCTTTGATCTAACAAAGATTTGAAATTTGTCAGTTTTAAACAGAAAGAAAATGAGGATATGCAATAGACATCTATAATGGATAGGAGCAAGATGAAAGGTCTGAGATGAATCGTGATTTGTATGAAGTGCTCCAGGTTGTTTTGGGTTTTTTTCTGATCTTGTACAAC
This sequence comes from Haemorhous mexicanus, assembly GCF_027477595.1. Classification (NCBI taxonomy): domain Eukaryota; kingdom Metazoa; phylum Chordata; class Aves; order Passeriformes; family Fringillidae; genus Haemorhous; species Haemorhous mexicanus. The sequence continues at coordinate 55,499,680 of NC_082343.1, forward strand.
TCTCTCACAACTAGGTAATTACTCAGCTTCCTATCCCATTAAAATTGCATAATGAAAGCTTGGCTGCTTTTGAAAAAATTAGCAGTAAGTCAAGATGGCCATTTTGTTATTGATAGTCATTTTGGTAGGAATGCCAATATAAAATGGACTATGTCATTGCTGAGAGAACATCAACAGCAATAACCTGTCTTGGTGAAAAAGTTCATGATCTAGCCAGTAGTTATTAAATTGTACATACAAACTTAGTTGTATGTATAGTTGCTGTATTACCAGCTTGTCTTTCAAATGCCCCAGATTAAATATTGTTCCCTCAGGGCCTGCACATCCTGACCTCTACAACAGGCAGCAGTAGGCATAAATCGCCCTTGTGTTCACTCAAATCATAAAACCAAGATTGTATTATTATCAACAACCACAATCATACATAAATAAGAATTAGTAAATGCTATTAGTCCCTCTACAAGGCAAGAAAACAATCACAGGAATCTTCGTAGGTATTTTCCTAAAGGTCTATATTTTTATTTGTTTGCTGCAGCCCCTGTTACTGATAAATTTTGCATTTGCATCACCTGCTATTTCCAGGCAGGCATGTTTCAGTAGCTGTCTCCCCAGAACAAGGCAGATCTGTTTGCCTCCTTTCATACCCCCTCTGTCTCCAGAGCCAGTTACAGCTCCAGTGTTCTTTTATTCACATTCCTGTTCCAACACGTGGAGAAGGTGATTCAACAAGTCTGACGTTTATTTACAAACTGCAAGTGACAACATGTGTTAACTTAGCTGGTTGCACCCAGCAGAAAGGGACATTCCAAAACCAACCTTCTGGAACAACAAACCAAACTGCACCTGCTCAGCTCCCTTGAGCCAAGCAGATACAGATTGTTACCGTGACTGAATCAATTACCAGGGCTGTAGCTGCCAGAACACCCCCAAATTAACACAAAAAGGGCAGGGAACCAGAAGATTATATTTTAAGTCAATATCCTTCACAAAGAAGGAAAAACCTGAAAACTTCTGGAAACCTTGATCTGTAAGGAAACTGTGTTAATCAGCTCAGCTCACCTGGCCAGATACTAATTCAGGTAAACACTGGCATTATAGGCAAAGCAAAAAAGCAAAAGGCCAAAGCAAAGTGCCATGACCAGAAGCTATATTTCTGTTCATTAATTTCATAATTTCTGGATTTTAGTAGAAGTTCAGTTTGATCTGAAAACTCATCAAATAGCCCTGGTATATGCTTTTGCTGAGCTAAGGAAGATCTAATGAACACTGGCAGGGCCCCAGCACTCCTCCTCTGAGCTAGAAGAGGACTTTTCAGAGCTGCAGTGCAAAGCACTCAGGCATGAGGTTGGGAGTCTTCCCTTTCTCCTCTTCCCAGAGCCTGACTTTATATTCATTTCATAGTTCCTAGTTTTTCTGCAAGAAGAGACAACAGGTAACCCCTGTCCACCTTTCAACACTACTCCTGTTCTGGTGGTTCTCTAGCAATTCCTTTAAGCTGTTTCTTTTCCAGGGTGAAGGATTCTAGACTTCACACTAATTCCTCATGTAGATGTTGACCTGTGCCTTCTGCTGCACTTCTGTGAATCTTCTCTACATCTCTCCCTTTTCTCTGACCAGCACTGCACAGTACATGAAGTGCACTGAACTGGAACTTTATACAGTGATCCTTTATCTTTTGTTTTGCTGTCAGATCTTTTCCCAATCCTTACCAATATTATAGTTTCCTCTTTTGACTGCTGCTCAGCACCAACCTGGTGTTTTCAGAGCACTATCTTACCACTCTGTCAAAAGGTTTCCCCTGAGTAACAGAGATCACTGCAGAGATCACTATTGCAAAATTAGGATTTCACTATTGTGAAATTAGGATTTTTTTCCCCCCATGTATCACTTCACATTTACCTATGCTGTGTTTCACCTGCCACTTCATTGTCAAGTTTCATGATGACTTTCTGAGATTCCTGATAACTGCCCATTGCCTTTACTATTCTGAATAATTCACATCATCAATAAACTTTGTAGCTCAATGTTCAAACTTTTTCTAGGCCACCCATGAATATGGTGTAGAGGTGAGGATCCAGCACAGACCCCTGCAAAACTCCAATGGTAACCTAGGTCCATTATGAGGATCCATGCCAGGATTTCCTCATTTGTGCCATAGCTGGGATGTTTATCAGGCAAGGTAAGCTTTTTTTTTTGCTGTTTTCTTTGTTCCCAAAACGCCTTTTTTTTTTTTTTTAATTAAAGAAACCAGAGAATAAACACTGGCCATCATAGCATTTGTTGTTAAAGATGAGAGGACAGGGGAAATCCCTTGTGGTGATGTTAAGGTTTTCAGTTTGCCAATGACAAAATCAGAAGTACACAAACCCCAAAAGTAATTTCCTTAAAAAGGAAAGCAAGCAGGGTAGATACATCACAAGAACCAGCTGATATCCAGGCAGATAGGAACATTACCCCCAGAAAATCTTTGCCATCCATCCTGTCATGTGAATGACACAAGGTATGATGGGGCTGGTACATGCACCATGTCCAGTGGAACTTGTGGGTACGGTTCCTGAAAAGAGAAAGTGTAATGGCATCTAGCTGCTTATCATTCAGGTTGTTCCAGCATAGATTTATCATCTGCTTTAAAAGTATTTAAGGTGCTTGACAAGATGCAGAATGCAACAGAAACAAAGCAGCAACTTTCTAGTCTGCAAAATTTTATTAAGCAACAGCTGGACAACTCTTACAACTCCAAATCATCAAGGAAAAATAGGGCAATCAGTCCATCTCTCAATCATGTAGACAGTAAAGAATCTGGACAAACCACACTTTTATAGGGAAACCAACAATACTTTCTAGGCACCTCCTGCAAAATCTATTACACAAGATACATAAAAGGAGAGGCAGATCAGGGTAGTTTTTAAGTACAACAGAAACCAAATATACCATGGTATATTCAGGAGAAAAAAAAAAGGAGATTCAAAAAAATATAATTAAAAAATAGTCTAGGTAAGTAAAGTTCACAAATGGTGTACCAAATTTTCAAAAGCCTTAAGAAAAACATGCTGGGCTTGCTCACTTAAGAATGCATGCACCTGCATGACTCTATGCTCATTAATTTTAAAAGGAAAATTAAAAAACAAAACCAAACCAAACCAAAAAAAAAAAAAAAAAAAAAGAAAAAAATCCCAAATCACTTTCAAAGTTATAGTACCAAAATAATGCATTTATAAACAAATGCAACTCCCCTTCTTTTTCAGGAAACACTACAGTGCCTTTTCACTCGAATGCATCCCCATGCTATTCCACAACACCATATATTTTATCTACAATAAACAACGAGGTCTTGAACAGACATACCCTTCCCCAAACACACAACACACTAACAGAAAAAGAAGCAGCAAATGCTGAAATAGTGAAACAGAAATGAAAAGCAACCAAAGGCAAATCAAGTATCAAGCAAACTAAAGAAACAAAGGGCAAGTTAGAAAAGTTCTGAACAAATAGCTTCCAACAACATAGGTAAGAATTACTGGCCGAGCATTATTCCTGTGAAATACTTGAAACTCAGGTGTCTACACACTCTTCCAAAATGTTTCTCTTTCATTATTACTTTAATCGTTGTCTGTATCTTAAGCCATCTACTTGGCCAGTCAGATAAAGTTAGAAAAAAAATAGACAACCTTTGTCAGGATTTAGAATTGCTGATCAGTCCATATTTTAAAACTGTAAACCAGAGGATTAAGAACAGACTGGCAGGCTTTGACATCACACCATCAAAATTTTCATTGAACACTCTGGATAGATAAGTATTTGGTGTTTTCATTTATTTAATTTTGTCTCACACACACAAGCATGTTTTCTTGATCCTGCAGTCAGCTCTGTGTCAGCAAACCAGTGCACTCGCCTAGTGCTCCCAAACAATCAAGCTGCTTTGAAACACAAATTTCTCATTACTGATTCATTTGCAAAATTGAAAGTTAAAGGGTGAAGCTTTTAGTTTTCTTAGCAAGAACTGCTTCACTGAATCTTATTTCATTCCTTTGTTTCATTAATTGATTTTGCCTTGAAAATTTTCTGGATGCAGCAACAATCAAACCACCCAAAGAAATTCCTGATATATCTTCAGTAATATCAGGCAACAGGGAAAGCAGTCTTTTAATCTTAAAAACATCTCTGTGGGACTTCTTAAGAAGAATATTAAATAAATACAAAGACAAAATAATTCACATAGACCATTGTTCACGAGTAGTAATTAATTTTATTCCTTTGAGAATGGTGCATGTAAATTCCAATCCTGTAAAGAAGACCTGTGGTGCCTCCCTGCAGACTATTCCTGAGGGCAGCAAGACTCTAAATTGGTATTTACTAATGAAGGTTTGTGCCTTGAAGGGGAAGAGACATGAACACAAAAACCAATTTGTCTACTGGAATTTTCTCATTTTTGTAAGCAGTATAGGTGACTTGCTCTCTTACACTGGGAAAACTATTATGCCAGTCTCTAAATAACATAAACAGCTTGCCCTCCTGTCCTGTGATGGAATCTTACAAATGGGAATAAAAGTCAAAAATCTGAATGACTACTCTGTGGCCAGAATTTTATTTCTAGCATACTTAAAAGGGGGTTATACAGAGCTGTCAACACAGCTATTGAGTAATGCTCTATAATTTCCTTGAGTGGATATGTATGGGTCATTCAAGTCATCTTTACCTTATAACCACAGAGTAAAGGGGAAGTACCTTTTGGGTTGGATTCTGGTCTCTTATGTATCTTGGTGTAACCATGTAGTGAGGCTGGAAGTTGGCCCTCTGTCAGCATGCCACACAAGGGTCTCATCTCTTACCAATCTCTAAGTCTGATTTACTGGTCTGGAGTAATTTGGGCCCTGAAGACATGCAATTCCTAACTGCTGCTCTGGGAAACACATTCTTAAAAGTTAATGAAAATTTACTATGTCTTCTCTTCCCTTTCATTTCAACAAATCAGTTTCTGCACTTTCTGCTCTTTTTATATGAGGATGTAAAATGTTTCTGAGAGGTAAGAGGTCACCAAGGTAACACAGGATCACACACATCAGGCTGCAAAAAGCAAATGCACAGAAATTTTCTGAGGCAACAGTCAGGCAAGCTCCAAAATCTCCAATGTTGTAATTTCTGAGAGGACACTAAAAAGACACTTCAAGGAAAGCCTGGATCTATGGAAAGTTTAGGCTGAAGGCTTCAGGAAAGTCAGGTATCCTTGTCTGACACTTGTAGACCTTCATGCATCTTCATAAAAACACTGTTTTACCTGTGGCTGCATCACAGGAAACCTCTGTAACTGAGATTACCCTGTGTACAGATTTACTGATATTCAGGCAGCCTGTGGCACATGTTACTGTGGTCTCTGGAACTGAGTGCAAAATTGCTACTGTGATAATTCCTTTTTTTTCCCCCTCTCTTACCCCCACCCTCTCACAGTTTCTCAGGCTGTTGCAGAAACATGTATTCTTACTGTTTAAACAGTAAGAATGCAGAATCATGTACTCTTACTGTTGCCACTCCATTTATGTCAGACTTTAAATATAAATTTTTAGATTCTGTTCAAGATAATACTATTTCAAGGATATCACCATTATTTTCTCAATATTATCAGGTTTTTGGTTTCATCCCTTTGCAACTCCAGCAGAGCAGATTCTGACTTCAGATGGACACCGTGGCTGCTGGCTGGCATCAGGGCTCTCTCTGCCCAAAGCTAGCTGCTGCAGCCAAACTCCATGGCAGCTTCATGCTGCTCTTGGAGCAGACATAGAAGGATGAGTGGAGCAACACCTGCTCCAACAGGCCTCCTATGGAGCATCTTGAAGAGGCAAAGCTGCTGCAGGCAACGTCAGGGCACAGCTCCATGAGCTCTGTGCAGCGCCTGCCAGAAGCACTGTGGCAGTGCTGGAAGCAGCTGAGCCCCGCTGCAGAAGAAGCACTTTGAGGCTGAGCAGAGGAAAATGCTTCAGAGGAAACTGCTACACTATTCCTTGTGCCTCAGCTGATTCCAAGCTAGCTTGCCTGTACCTCCACCTGGCACTGAAGTGTGCCATCACCAACCCCTATTGAACTACAGGGACCTCCTGACAAGCAGTGTTGTTGCACCCTCTCTTATCACGTAACTCACCTTATCTTGTACCTCAACAAAAAGCAAACTATTTTTTAATCCACTCCCAATCAGAGTAGAGTTACAAATAAAGAAGGAAAACAGAGAACAGATTTCTGCAGGTCCCAAAGAACTCACCTAGACTCTTTGTAGTTTGCATAGTTCTCCATAGCAAACTCATTGCATTTAGCTGCCAAAAAATATTTTTGCCTGCATTATGAAATTTTTACATATTATCCAGCAAAACCAGGTCTTCCTATAAGGATTTTTAATTTCCTGCAGCAAAATATAACTGCTAGCAAACAATTGGTTACAAAGATGCTCTTTAAATATAAATAAGTGTGTATAACTCACTGATACAGAGTAAAAAAATAATCCCTAAATCACTCATTACATTATGCAAGAAAAATAATTTGTTTTTTGGACATTAACAGGAAATCTGCATTAAATTATCTTCAAAAAATCACTCAAAGCTCCCTATAGAAAAATCAAACCCAAACTAAAATAAAAAAAACCAACCCAACAGAAACAAAACAAACTCCCTAGACCACTAAAATTATTGCACAACTGAAAAAAAATAAGCTTTGGAAAAAACATCCTTTACATCCTTTCAGTGGAAATTACTGCATGTATAAAATAACTAGCTATTTCTGAACACTTTGCTAGATTCTTCCTAGAAGTACTTAAGTTACCTACAGGAAAACTGGGTTTTACTAACAAAATAGAAAATGTAACATCTATCTTTTGGCTGAATGCAATAGCAGTCTTCACAATTTAAGTGATTAAGTGGGGATATTCTTACTTGTTTCCTATATTGTATCTGAATTGAAAATAAAATTACTTTCACATGTTCTTTTTATAATTTAGGATCCAGTTGCACACTCAGATTTCTATGTATTTACCATTCCTTTCATTAAAATTCTATATATTTGAGAGTATTTCCTCTCTCTAACTGGGGATTCTCTACATATTAAAATCCTTAATTAAAGTGACTTGGCTAAATTATTTTCAAAAAGATAAAAGACCATCTTATCTTATAGAATTTTCTGACAAGTAAATGGAAAGGATGTTGGAAATAGCATTTATTTTCCCAATTTTTTGGCAATTATTTGTTGCTCTTTGCTGAGGCAGAAACCAGAGCTCTTTCTATGCCATGGCTCTTTATGAGTGCCATCAGAAGGATGCAATCATGACCTGGACCAATGAAACCAAATTACTAACTCTGTTACTTGTTCTACTGGTTTCAATTCTTGGTTCTCCATTAGAATAAAACTACTGATTACTGGCAAAATTTGGCAATAAACAAAGTGAAGAGGAATACTATTCTCTGGAAGGTTAAAGAAACTGCAAGCAGAAGTCCTTATTTAGATTAGATTTTCTTCAGAAAAGAATATTCACATTGCTTCCACGTCCTAATAGTTTTGGCTGGTGATGTTCTTCCAGCTGAGTATTTCTGACATATGACTAAGTGGCCCTTCCCTTAGCAAGCAAACAAGCCAGCCCTGGTATGTTTCTTGTCTTACAGTGTTCACTGTGTGCCTGTCAAACACTAATTAGGGTACAGCTGGTTAGCACAGACCTTAGGGCAGGTGAGGCCCCTCATAAGCCAATTTCTCTCCTTGTGTACTGGAATCAGTTGACTAAGAATTCAACCTACTGTTTTTACAGTATGTAACTCAATATAGACAAAAGGGCTTAACAGTGTTTCCTCAATAAAAACCAACAAGTGAAACATTTCCATTGATTTTCAAGGGACCAGAACCAAATCTATTTCAGTTCCTCTGCTCCACACACATTATACATACAGGCACTCAAACTGCTGAATAAATCAAGCACATGAAAAAGAACACAAGTGGGTCCAGACAATTAAAGGAAACAGAATTAATTAATTAAAGAAAACACCAGTCTGATAGATGCCAAGGGTAATGTTGAGTCTGACCACTTCCACACACAAGCAGAAGCTGCTAAGGTTTGGGATAATACAGGCATGGTATCTACTGCCCCACTCTTTCCTTCCTTCCTACTTCTCCTTCCTCCCTCCAATGACACCATCTCATAGGTGTTTTTTCCTGGACCTACCCTGTGGGGCATTATCCAATCTAACTCATCACCTCCCCTGGCAACTCTCTGAAACTCCTCTACTGGCATTGCTCCTCTGTGCTGTACAGCTCTGGAAACCTCAGCAGAGCACAAGTTAGCAGCTTACTGCATACCGGCAATTTCTACTACAGCAGGGTCTTATGTGAAATGTTCTTCTAGAATAAATCAGACACAACACACATTGGCCCTACTACTAGGACTCAAGAAAAACAAAGAGAAAAGCACACGTATTCATCTTGAGTTATACGGGCTTTTTCAAGCAAAGAAGCTAAACTGTGGATGAAAGACAAAGCAGCTGTTGACATCTCAACCAGCATATCTTTCCCAGTGATCTTTTAACTTCAAAAGATCAATTTTGACAAAATTATGCTGTGATGTTTCATAATCGAATGTCCAAATAATTATATGAATAGTTTGGGGGTTTGTATATTACTGGTGAAACTATTTCCATATCAAAACACATTCTGGAGCAAAATGCTGACAAGGAGGAAAGAGAAAAAGCAAGTAAACGCGTGCACAACACATGGACAACAAAGAAACTCTTCTGTGCAAGCAACCTTCTGAAATGCTCAACATGTCCACATGTGCACCAGAGAACTGCACAGTCATACTACTGGTATTAAGCTTTCCTCCATCACACTCCATGTAGACACTGGCTTCCTGCTCTTAGCTGGAGCAAGTAGCAAGGTGGGTGACAAAAGACATGATTCTGTCCAAGTTTTCTTTTCTCTTTCAACTCATTTGTTCTCCAGCCAGCCATGATGTTGTTTTCTGCAATGAATTTGCTTCCCTGATGAAATTTCTTCTTGTAATGACTTGCTACACTTCTGTCTCCTTCCTAATTCAAGGACTGCTGTAAAACTTGATTGATACTGATTGCTAAGAGGACTGAATGGACTGGGTCTTCTCATTTGCCGGAAAAGCTTTGTTTACATGGTGTAAACACACTGAAATGAGGAGCAAGCACAGGCACGGCCTCAGAGGCACATCTGATCACACTGTACCTCTCCCAGCTACAGGCCAAATTATAGAACACTGATGAACAATGTGAACAAAAAAGCCACACTTGTGATTATTTCCCCTCCAGTTTTTTTTCACCTACTGAGAGATGCTTATGCCAGTAACAAAAGAAGCAGTGCTTGTAACTGCTCCTCTGTCTTCTGTCACCTACTGCAAGATGTTTATCCCCCTGAACAGCATACAAAACAAGCAGACATCAACTTCTTTGATACAGTAGGTTTTTAAAACCTGTTTCTTGCCAGGACAGAGTTAATTTTTGCAGTAGTCAGGAGAAGGCATAGCTAGAACCTAGAGCCTATTCTATCCCATCAGTTTCTGGGGCCATGGGAAGGGTCCCATAGTGTGGCAGCACGGTCAGGTATTGGCAGAGGCTCCCCTTGGTGAATCCTTCACCTCTCATACACTGTTATTAACATTGCTGCTGTTACTGTTTGTTTTCTTATTTCACTGCTGTTTGCAGTAAATGGTTCTTCTCTCTACCTGTGATCTTTACCTTTTGTGCCTCCAATTCTCCTCTCCATCCTACCTCAGGGAAGGGAAAAGGGGAGGGGGCAGTGAGCAAGTGCTGCATGGTTTGGAGTGTTTTAGTGGAAACACTAAATTGGAGAAAACCATTCCTAAACCATGACAAACACCCACAGGAATCATTTTTTTCTCTTCTGAGTAATATATGACTGTTTATAAATTAAACATTTACCTACATAAGCCTCCTTGGAACCTGTGGCACTCAGTTAATAGCAGGTATCAGAGAAGAAACATATGTCTTCAAGTATTATAGCTTCTTTTCTTTTTTTACTTTTTTGCTGCTATCACTGATGTTTTAGTAGTAGAAGTACAAACTGGACCAGAAAAAAGTCATGTTCCCTGTTTTAAAAAGAATGGCATGAGATAAGGCAGTCTATCAAAAGAGCAGTCTGTTTTAATCCCCCCATGAGCTTACATCAGCTACTGTAGCACACACAGCAGAACCACCACAACAAGCCAAAAGCCACACTTCTCCACGTAACACTGAATGGTTCTCAACCCTTCGCTCTTTCTGAGACCCAGCACAACGCTTGAAAAGAAAAAGAAACCAGAAAACAAACAAGCTAACAAACAAACAAACAAACAAACAGAAAACAGCCCCCCACCCTCCACCCCATGACTGATTAGAGTTAATGCCCTTCTGGTGGGCACCAAGATACTTTTCCAGTTTTACTGCCTTCTGAACTCCCAGGCATCTCTGCACACCTAAAGCAGGCTGCCCTGACATTTTCCATTTGGACTTTATGAGAAGGTTAACATTTTCCTCTCTCCAGTCTCTGCTTTTTCATTTGAGGCGTTGAGTCACATTAGCCAGAGCAACAGCAAAGGCTTGCACTGCAGAAAATGGATACTGAAAGTCCAAAATGTAAGCATTGCCATCAATTCTTCCAAACTGCATCACCTGGGAAGCAGGGGAAGAGGAAAAGGAAGGGAAAAGAGAACAAGGTCAAAAAAAATGAACCACAGAAAAGGAAACAGAGAAGAGAATAAGAGCAATTTTTTTCTGCTTTGTAGGAACACCCCCCCTTTCTCAGGTAATATGATTGGAGCTACAGACAAGATGGGGTACGATGCCGAAGAACAGTGAGACCACTGTACTTTTCATCTGTATAGAGTATTTGACTGCAATATTTCACTCCACAGAGTAAACTGATAAAATATACTAGACTGCATACAGCATTGGTTTAAGTAGATGGTCACCAATTGCTTCAGCAGATATGGGTACACCAGCATCATGCTTCCTGCAGGAAAGTATCAGTCTCTCCCTTGGAAATATCCTACCATCAACCCAACAGGAAAACAGATTTTGTTTTGAAAGAAAGGAGCTTTCAGGGAAGGGGAATAACCAATTTCCCTACTCTAGCACTTCAGAGCTGATAAGGTGTTAATTTTTGCAGTTCTGTTTCCCTCTGCATAAATATCTTCACTAGCACATAATTACAGCAAGAATGAATTAGCAAAGGGGCAGTGAGAGCTGTTTGAAATGCAAAAAAAGCAAAACCAGACAGGTTGTTCATTGCTCTTCCACAGGGAATACCTGAAGTTTGGCCTATTATTACTGCTTTTTCATTCACTTCATCGGAAATCCAGATTTGCTCCAGATTTTATTTCTCTCAGCGAAGATCCTTGAGCTAGACTGGGGACTGACTGTGCAAGTCAAGACAGGCTTTGTTACCCCTGGCAAGAAAAAAACCCCTTGGCTGGGTGGTTTTGCACAGCTGCCCATGGGGACATATCACAGCTATTTAACTGAAGAAGAAAGGGGTACAAATGGCTCTGATTGCTGCCTTTGAGCTGTTGTTTCATACAAGCAAAACCACAAGACTTCCACTGGTCATGCATGTTGGATACTTAAGGCATCTAACTCCCAACTTAAATCAGAGGAAGTTGAGAGTCTTGGTGTCTGAGTGACTTACAGCTGGACAAGGAAATAAATATGAGTCTCCTGAATCTCAGTCCAGCATCCTGCTAATTAGCACCACTTACAAGCCTGGGTTTGGTGTAGCAGTAGCAACATACCACTCTCAGGCCAAAATTAAATGTTTTGATTTTTTAAAGTAGCCATTGATCCTTCTATCTACAGGCGGTTCAAAAGCGGCCCAGGAGCACTTTGCTTTGGAGTGTCTCTCTCCTCTAGCATTAAGAGCCAACCCCAGGGGCGAGGTAGCTGCTCACAAGTGGAAATTTTGGCATGAAGGGAAGCTAACTGCCTTAGCTACGTGCTGCCTGGCTATGTGAGCAGGGCAAGACCTTTGTGAGCATGGCAAGAAGGGAGCAGTGTTCACTCAATTAGCTGCCATCCACAACCATCATTGACAGTAAGTGCAGCCACCACTGCAGAGAGCTACTGTGTTTATTACAAAACCTTCAGCAGGGAGAGCCAGCCAGACTAAAGGAGGCCCTTGTTCCCATGTCTGACTGCAGTAAGACCAAACATATTTTGTGTATTTACTTTACAGCTGAACTTCACCCTACGTGCTGAACTTAGACCTTCGGCAGCTGTTCTTCATCAACCATACGGCAAAGCTTTTTTTCACGGAACAGCTGACACAAGCAAGAGGCACTCTGCAGCATGAGTGACAGCTTATTCCTGGCATAGCTCTCCTACATCCTGGCCCCCATTCCAGCAAACATGTGCCAACCCTCCCTACCTGTCGTCCTTCCAGCTCAATCTGGAAGTTTTTTGCCGACTCCTGGGTCACCCGCCCTCCAAAGTCCAGCTGGTAGACTTGCGTTGCCTCGTTCCACAGCGGCTGCTTGTTGGCCATCACATACACAAAACCTTGGCTTCCCAGTCGCCCATCCTCCTTCTCACTGGCCTTCCGGCACTTGAATTCATCCAGCTCACTGGCTGTCCTCAAACTCCTTTTAGTTTTCCAACCCTTTTTACTGCCCTGGCTCTGGTTCATCAGTTCATCTCCGCTGATAAAAAGCTCCGGCTCACTCTCTGAACTGTCCTGAAACTCATTTGTCTTGTTTAGTTTCTTGGACTTCAGCTGATCTTTTTGGCTCTTGACCTTCTTTTTCTCCCTCCCCAGCCGAGGGCTGGCTATCAGTGAATTGAAATCAGTCAGTGTCCTTGCCTCCTTTTTGACCTTGCCCTCAGTGATAGCCTGCACATTTCCTTCCTCGGCTCGACTGTCCAGGCGTTTCCGGCTCTTCTTGCCAAATTTGTCTGTCCTTTGGGGAACAGGGCTTTCTGTCAAGGAGAGCACCTCCTGGAAAGTGTCTGCCGTCTCCACCATTACCTCTGTGCCCACGTGGCCCTGCAGCTCTGCTGGCGGGGGAGACATCACCGGCTTCTCCACCACGAGGAGCGGCTTGGGGGGCAGGGTGCCTTGGGGGTTCTGTACAGGTGGGCAGGCGCTGTAGGAGCTCCACGGGTGCAAGGCGATCGGTGGCAGCTGTAAACTAGAGCAAGTGCTGCTTCCTGGGTACATGGGCGGCAAAGGGCAGTAGGGGATGTTGGATGAATAACCTGGCTGAAGCACAACTGTGGGCTCCTGCTGTGCAAACTGTGTTGGGGCCAGAGCTTCTTTGGGGGAGCAGGGTGCCTGCATTCCCTGAAGGGGTGGGGCGCTGTAGCTTCCTGGGTAAGGTACTCCAACCCCGTAACTTGTCTGAAAAGTGGCAGTGGGACTGGTTGGAGACTTGGGGGAAACAAATGGCACTCGAGACATATCCAGATGTTGAGCTTGACCAATGATGAGTGGAGGAGGTTTTAGAGGGTTGGGCACTGAGCTCTGAGATGTCCTTTCCTGAGGAACCCATATCTCTTCGCTCACCATAGGATCCCACTGGTACGGCGGCGGCCGTTTTACACTCAGGGTAGCCTCTGTCAAGGACACAGGTACGTGCCGTACCGATTTCTCCACTGGGCAGTGCTGAGAAAGGGCCTCATCCTCCGTGAAAGCGGAGTTGATATAATCCGCTCGGTCACGGGAATTGTCAGGCGGGCTCAGCAAGCTGTAGGAGGACTGGGAGGCCAGAGGCGAAGTACTGACAGAGTGAGCAATGACAGAGCTGTGTTGGGAGCCACTCCCTGCACTCAGATCTGGTCTCATGCCACCAATGCTGGAAGTGCTGCTACCAGCATTGGCACTAGCGATGTTGCCCGTGCCACCAGCGCTCGCACTGCTGCTGCTGCCGGCGCCACCACTGCTGCATTGGCTGCAGGTGTACAAGGCTGTGGGCACTCTCTGCTGGTACTGTGCTGACACAATGTTGCTCTTGGCCTTAGGGGGAAGTTGCAAGGTGGCTCTCTGACCATCCATCAGCTGAGCCATTTTCAGGGCAGCCTCTCTGCTGTTCCTCCGCAGAGTAGCATGAATGATACTGCTGTCCAGCCTCTGCGCCATGCTTCTGCCCTGGGACAGCTGGCTGGCAATGTCGGGGTAGGGCGGCGGGTCCCCGGCTGGGATGGAGTAACGGGGGACCGTGAGCCGGTTCAAGGTGGCGCTGGCACATGGCTGCTGCATCTTCTTCTCGGCAGCCGTGATGCGCAAGGTGGCGGAGCTGCCGGGGCCCGGCAGGGTGTAGGTGCTCTGGGCACAGAGCATCCTGGTGCGAGGCCGGCACACCTCCTCCACGTTCCCGCTGCTGTCGAACGTCGTTATCCGCTCGTAGCCCAGGGGCGTCTGGTAGTGCCCCGCCGGGTAGAGGGAGAACTCGCCCTTCTTGAGGCAGAGATCGAGGGGCGGCTGCGGGGGCCCGGGCGGGGGCGGCAGGGGAGTAGCGGGCACGGCGGGGATGGTGCCGGGGTAGGGAGGCGGCGGGTTCATCTTGTTCAGCTGCAGCTCCTGAGCGGCCCCGAAGATGACGGCGTCCCCTTCCACCAGTGGCGGCCCCGGCCGCGGGGCCTTGGCCTTGGGCGGGGGCTCGTGCTCGCGGTCGGCGTGGTCCCGCAGGTCGGCCAGGGCGATGGCGGGGGGCGCGGGGGGCGGCGGGGCGAGCGGCGGCGGAGGGGGGCGGCCCAGCTCGCCCACGGCCAGCGCCCCCGCCCCGGGGCCGGGAAAGCGGCCCGGAGCCCCTGGGAAGGGTCCCGGCCCCTCGCCGCCCGCCTCGGCCGGCGGGTTTGCCAGCACGTCCAGCTGCACGTTCTGGTTGGCGAGCAGCGACTGCACCAGGCCGATGCTCTGCGTGGGCGACATGGCCTGCGCCGAGCTGTGGATGGGCGCGATGGGGATGTTGACGGTGCAGGGCGGGCTGCTGGCGGGCGCGCCGGGGGCGCCGGGCACTGCAAGGGACAACACAGAGCGTCACCGCCGCCCCGGCCTCCGCTCCCCGCCCCGGCAAACCTCCCCTGCCGTGGCCAGGCCTGGGCCGGGGGCTTGCCCCCGTCACAAAGGGGCCTTTCAAACTATTTACTACCTGTAGGGACTCTACTGCTACCTGTTCCCAAAACCGGTGGATCAGACCTCAGTGGGAACAGGTCTTCAGCACGTCTCCCGTGACCCCCATCGCAGAGGAGCTACTTGTACCAGCTGGTGATCAGCTTTAAAGTCACTTCTTGGGAGTGACACTTCAGAGGTCAAGCTCTGAGCGTGCTTTCAGCCTACACTACTATCCCTATGGGCTGTCACGATATCACTTAGCATTCACTCATCATCACGTTTTAACTGCTTCTGCTCAAATCAATAAAAGTTTTGCTAAATCAGGACTCACTAGTTTTCAGGGAGGGACTTTTGATAGTAAATACAACAAATCAACAAACAATCAAACAAAGCAAACAAGCAAATAAACAAAAGAAGTGGAGGCTAAGAAAGTTAAAGATCCGCACTGAAGACACTGTATAATATCTAGTATAAGGTTCCTCGACTCACTGAGCTGGGGAGAACTGGAGAACACAGACAATAGTTGGCAAAAGCAGAGCATAGTGGGTGACAAACCAACCAGCAATGCAAAAGGAAGGAAGCTGAAACAGAGAGAGGGGAATACGATGGAATGAAATGCAGACAAAACTTTTATAAGTTCTCAGATTTGTAAGGAGAAAATGTGAGGAAATAAATGGGAAGACAAAAAGATTCAAGAAGTGGGTACTGTAGTCAGGGTGACTGCAGCATTAATGTTTGGACAGGCTGAAATCAGAAATGTATAAAGAAGTATATGTATAGGAGGAAAAATTTCCCACATGTGGTGGCATTGAAAAAGGGGAGATTGGCAAGAAGAAATTCTCATAATTTGGGAAGAAGCGTGAAGAGTGCTCAATGTTTGCAGTCCCTTTTGCAAAAAGTGGTTGATTCCAATAGGAACTACCACTGAAAAGCTGGCAGGAGCAGGAAAACTAAGACACTGGATCCAAGTAGAGGTGCAGTAGTCAAGAAGGAACAAAACAGAATTAAGAGGGAAAAGAGTAAATACTATATTAGAACTTCCAAGAATATTGCAAGCTCTTTATTTTTGATTAAACTTGCTGTAAAAAACCCCAGAGAAAATGGTAAGTGAGTTGTATCAGTAGGTTTGTGGAAGGAAGAATCTAGTGTCATGCAATTTTTATCCAGTTTTATATCCATATTTAAGTGGGCCAAATTCTGTGGAGATGTCTGATTTGGAAGACCAGATCACGTAAGAGATCCATTAGTCATGACTCCTCCAAATGCTGCCCAGTTCCTAAATAATTTCTAATTAAAATTCAGGTCATCTACCTATGCCCTGTGATTACATTTTCAGTAACATCAGGCTTTTACCAGCATCAGTCATGAACGTGGGAGGTGTGCAGACAGCACTGGGGCTACACTGGCAAAAACTTGTGGTAGTTCAGTTCATTCCTTTAAGGGAAGACCAAGAGCCAAACTTAACTGACCCCAAGGCAGTTTTGTGGTTCTGTGCTTGGCTGGCAGGCCATGCTTTCACCCTGATGCCTGCAGGCTTAGCAATTTAGCTGCCAGAGCCTGAGGTTTAATTGTTAGCTTGGCTTGAGCAGGCCCAAATGTTGCTGTCATTTTGCCTTATCCAACAAAATATCATTTGTTGTGGTGTTGCTTATTACTCCTGAGTGTTTAAATCCAACGTTTTCTTCATTTCTCCAATGGTTTTTAATTGATTAGTTTGCATACTTTGTAAGTGAAATCAATTCACTGTGCATTTGTCTTGCCAAATCTTTAGTGACCACATTAAAAAACACCTGTCCCAAGTGTACCTCACTATGAACATTGCACTGCCCAAGAGCAGCTTTCTACTGTGTTTTTTTAATCTATCATTATTTACCCTGCAATACTTTTTCCTTAAGTAGATATTTTCTTCCTTTATGTGCAGGCTTTAGAAAGGATATCCCCAAAAACATTTTTGAAGATTTAAGTAGCCACCACTTACTAAATCAGAAATACATTTTCAGAAGAAACTAGAAAGGAAAACATGGACAAGAGGAAAGCTGTTAGAAGGACAGAGTGGTATAATCCTTTTACTGGCCTTCTCAAAGAGCTTTTACAAGAGTCTCTAATAATTTTCTCCCTGTTTATGTACCTGCAATTATAAGCACCATTTCATCTCAGTACAGATTCAACCCCATTTTCAGGAAGAGATGTGAAAACTTTGTATTAACTTTTTCTTTTCTATTTAGTTTTTATATTACTTTCTGACAGCTTGGACCGTGTTTCATAATAGCAAATGCTGGGTGCATCCTATTAGTAATATATATATGGTCACCCATGTCTCAATTATTTTCTTCAGACCCTACAGGTGAGTATCATGTAGACAGAAATTAAGCAAGCCAAGTCCCCCAGATTGTGAAAAAAATTGGCTTAATTTGAAATATACAATATTTCTTTAGAAGTCCAGAGGACTACTCTGATGCTTGGGTCAGAGAAAAGCTTTGCTGCTGTCAGCAGTTGAAACCCTGGTCTGAAATAATGAGAACATTTCCATTTATTTCAGTAGATTTTAGCACTGTTCTTAATTGCTTTGCAGTGCTCACACTCCTTTCTCTTTAAAGGCTACTGGCATGACAGCCACTTCCATAGTTCCAAAAACCAGTGACCAGGCAACAGGAATCCCTCAGTGATATGAAAATTCTGAAAATGTATTAATTTATCTTATTTTCTGTTGTTTATTAATTTTATTGGCATGATGACTTTGTTTTGATTGGAGGAGGTCTTGAGTACTTCCAGTCCTTTCACCTCCCACATCACATCACATCACCTGCACCCAAATCTTCTGCTACCTCAGTGATGTGAAAAATTCTTCCTGATCCTGCTTTGTTTGTTGACTGCTTTACTACTTTAGCCTCTTAGTAGTGATAAAAATCCAAATGAGCATTTATCGCTTCTCAAAGGGTGGCTGAGTTTTATGGGAACCTGCTCTCCAGCCCAAGCTCCTATCAGCTGTCTGTGCTTTGATGCCATCAGGTCACAAGAACAGCCTGTCTGGGTTTCCAACACATTACAGTTCCGTCCTATCAAGATGCAGAATGCAAGGCTTCAGTCTGTGGAGAATTCCTAGCAAACTAAGATGAATTAGCAGACAACTAATTTCCCAATGAACTTGAAACTAAGGAGCTCTTTATGGATTCTATTTTCCACACATCATAGAAAACAATGCCCATAATACATATCTAGCCTTATTCTAACTCAGTTCTACAGGACCCCATCAGACTAAAGGATTTTGATTTGTGTGTTTACCAGAGGGGACCATGACACAACCAACCTGACCTCCATCTAGCTTGACCCATAACATGGCAGCCCTCCAGCTCCTCCTTACCTGGTAAATCATCTTCGTCTTCGCTGAAAACATTTGGATTAAAGACAGGCATGTTAATGTAGTCCATTGAAATCTTCCGCACTTCGGGGAGATATATGGTCATTTGCCTGGGCTGCAGATGCAGCAAACTGGTTTTATATATTACTAGAAAAAGAACATAACAAGAAACAAGAAAGTCTGTTACACAAATAGCATGTAATGCTAAGAAAGAAGCATTTCAAAGCAGACAGAAGGGCTATGAATATTGTTATTTGCTGTATACATGTGCATAGGCAAGCCATTATTTGTCAAGTCCCTATGTAACACTTTGCATAAATGAGATAAAAGAGATTGTTGCTTTCAGCTGTTTCTCTTTAAATGGAAGCAGCATCTCTGTAATTAAATAATTAATTACTTCATCTTGTATTCACATCTATTTTTATGGAAAGAAAATACTTTTTTCCATTATACTTTTGAAACTTTTCACCACAGGATGCTACCAATTTACAGGGGAAAATTGGAAAGCTCTCAGGAAGGAAATCTGCTGATGGTTACCACATACAAAGAAATCCCACTGGGCTCAGGAAATCCCTGGGAACCAAACCACTGGAGACTGGGAGAACATTTGAAAGAAGTATCGCCATACATTCACTCTACACTTATATCCTTCCCTATCTGCCACTGGCAGTGAGAGAATTAGAATGACCTGTTGATAGCTGTCCATATAGCCACAAAAGCTATCCACTTCATTCTGCATCCAGGGCACCTTTATGTACTCCTGACCCAACTACATAATGCAACATGGGACAAAATAAGTTTTCTAAAGAGCTCATTAAACTGCTAGACTTGTGTTAATATTTTAGTTCAGAGCTCAGTTCTGCATGGTGGTACCCTGGTTTTTACCCAGCCTTCTTCCTTCCCAACAGGAAGGAAGAACTGCCCTACCCAGAAAAAGGTTGATGATAGATAACTGCTGCTTTTAATGATGACTACCAGATTACTGATGCTCCAGCAGGAGAACCATGTGATGAGGCTCTGCACTGGCTTGAAGAATCTTGAGCATGAGGCCATAATAGCTTTTTAATATATTTTGTAGCCAAATAAAAATAAAAATCTGACTTAAAAATACTTCTATGGCAGTAACTTAAAACCTATTATTTCTATAGTCCTCTTGCAAAACTCTTTTTTTATTTGTGTGTGTTTTGTTACAATAAACTGTAGAGGTCTGGGCTCAAAGGTTGATTTACTGTTTTATTACAAGTGAGATTTTTAGCATTTTATTGATAGCTCCTTATTGTATTTATAGATTTTAATCTTCTTTAGTTACAGTGAATTTAATAAAATCTAATTCCCACTGTCCACAGAAAATAAGTGTTTTGTTAAGGAAGCCTTTTGATCACTTACAAAAAATCTCATGGTATAAGTTTCTTGTTTATTAGAAAGAAATTGACATGCAAAAAAATCAAGTTTACTTTTACCTGCACCAAGGTTAGTTGGTAGGAAAGCAGCCAAACCCACAATTTTAAATTTGGTTCCCCAGATATTAGATGTGACCTGAGCAAGGTAGTTGTGCTACAAAACAAAAACAAGATCATTTTTATCTGATAAAATCTGTATCAAGCTCTAATAAAAAACTGCAGAGCAATCAAGCTATTGCAAGTGATAATGCAATTTCAGTCTATCTTGTTTTTATTGTACTGAAACAGCCTAAAGTGCCTATGTAGCAACAGTTTTATCCAGTCATTAAGAAGACTCATTCTGATATCTTAACACCATCAGAAATGATGTATGCATCAGCCACAGGGTGATTAGAGCTATTGAAGATCTGAACAACACTTAGTGGAGAACACCTGTTTAGTGAGAACAGGTCTGTTTTCTGGCACTTGCTGCTCCTGCCCAGCAGGACCACGGCTATTCTGTATTTCAGAGAGTGATACACCACTTTATAGAACAAAAAACAAGACAGAAATTAATTACTCATAACAACAAACATATATTCCCCTGGAGCTCCTAAAGCAACTTCCCAAACCACTGTTGCCATGGTACACACATTATGGGTCTGAAAGACCAACAGATTTTTCTCAAAGGCCAGGAGTTATGCTGTTAGTATCAGGAGCAGAATCTAAGCCTCAGGTCTTCTGCTCTGTTCGAAGGGCTTTTGGTCCTAGCTTCATGCAACTGTTTAGAACTTTTCATGAAAAGGAAAAAGAAAAACAAGAGAGCAGAAAAAACCAAGCCAAACAAAAGAAAATTAAAATAACATAGGCTGTTATTAATGAAATATACAACCCAGACAGATCTACAGCCTGCTAAGTTTCATTTAGCCAGAGGACATGAACACCACAAAGAGCACAAAATGGTAATTCCTTTCCTTCCTTCCAATTAAAACTGTTTCATGTTAATTATGAAACAGATCATGTGGTCCTCTGAAGCAAACATTTCCTTATCTCTGCAATCCCTTGCAAAGCAGAGAATTATGGTGGCATTAAGATGGGTCTGAGAAACTGAAGTGTTTTCCCATACACTTTCAAAAAGCCAACAACATCACTTAGAATAAAACCTCTCTCATGGATTCACACTGACAAAGTAACTGGTCCTGGTACTTACCAAACAGCATCTCATACTCCACTGGCACTTTCAAACATTAGTACTGAAATGGAAGATGCAATTCTCTAGTTCTATTTACTTATTGTAATATAATGCAAATTTTCATTGCTGATCATCTGCTCTCTATCACAACATGATGCCTTGTAAAAAAATTGTATTTGAATCAGGTATGGTAACAATGTGCACAATACCTGAGTAATATCTTCTAAAGGAAACTCTCTTCGTGTCAGGCTTGGAGAACCAATAGAGGGTTTCCTTATTGGTAACCTTGGTGATCTCGAGATCTCCTGTGCAGCTCGTGACATCTTTGGAGATTTGCGAGCTTCTATATTGATTCTGCACATAAAGCAATACTTGGAATCAACAATGGGCAAGCTAAAATGCACAAAACTCATGTCTTTGAATGGAAAGATGTAAGAAGAAGACAACTGGTAGGATGTCCTCGAAGTGACTAATAAAGACTGTAGAGCCTACAGGATGGAGAATTATGGGTCAGATTTGAAGATATAGAAGACCTGACACACTTGCAGTAACTCATGCTAGATGCTTTCTAATTAATCTAACAGCTTACAGCAGTTCTGCCAGGTATATCTTCCACTAATCCCTAAAAGGTGTAGAGATGAATGATCTCAGCTATGCAGACTTTGAGCAAAGTCTCAAGAAATGAGAACATGACACCTCAGCTGACAGATTTTCACATTAGTATATACAGCAAACCAAGGCTCCACAAATGTTGTCAGTGCTCCTACCCTTAGCCAAAAGTTATTTCTACCTCCCACTATACAAGGCGGAGTCAAGAATACCAGCTCAAGCACCTAAAGAGTTCACTGGCAGAAATGCAACAAAAAAAAAGTAAAAAACAGTCTGTTTGAAGGACAAAATATATTCCATGGTGGCAAGAGAGAAAGAAAAGGAAAGGTGGGAGAGTTTATAAAATCTTTCTTTGAGACTGCCTGGGAAGAAATTGTTTCCCATTACATTTTGTCCCAGAAATCTTCCCCTAAGTCCAGCTCTATGCCAATCTCTGAGATCACCCCAGAACTGCACCATACAGAGGACCCCAATCTTACAGAGAATTCCTATGTGCCCAAAGGAGTTTACTTTTTCATTTTACAAGGTGTCAAGAGAAGGAAGGAGAGGCAGGAAGGAAGAGAGGCCACTTGAAGAAAAAGAAGAAGAGGTATCCAAGACGTTATTACCTGGGGAGTTTAGGTGATTTGCTAGCTCGACTGATTTTTGGAGATTTCTTTGCTGCCCAGTCATCGCTGAGTTCGATATCGCTGGAGTCAGAGCAGTTGCAGCTGTCAATCACAGTGGAAATCAAGCTGTTTCCATAGATTTCATCTATCAAGACAGGCCCCAGAAAATTTAAGTGCTGCTTCAGAAAACTGGTATAAATTATAACTCTCAGTCATCAGAAGCATAAACCCGATCCACAGGCAGCAGTTGAAATAAAACTTTGCAGAGGAAAATTAAATGCTCTCCACTCTGCCTTCCAACTCCAAATTTCCAACGGTTTGAACTCAAGTGAACATTATTCAGAGGGATGAATAGCATTCAACTGACTTCGAAACTGAGACTAAAGAATATTTTCTGCTAATTAGCAATCTATATTCTATTACTCAGAATACAAGAAGATCTCTTCTGTAAAACAGAAGGCAGCAGGGTATAATTTCAGAAGCTTCTAGGTCATGCTAAAGATTTTTTTCACATCAGAAAAAATATCAGATGCCACCATCCATGTTGCATATATGTATTTTTTAAAACTCCTGAGGATTTAGCGTCCAAAATGTTGCTAAATCACTTTTACACAGAGCAACATTTGAATTGTACCTGCTTTTCCGTCTGTTTTAGGATCCATGATGACAAACTCCGGCCGCAGCTTGCTGATCCGACGTCCTTTCAGGATGGGCACCAGTCCCCCAAGGTATTCCAAGTACAGAGTGTAACAGGGACCACCGACCTCCGGGTCATCCTCCGTCCGCTTCATGGTGCAGTGCAGCCGCTCGTTACCAGCTGTTGGGTAGCTGACAAAATCTCTCATATTGTTTGGGTCTGGGATTGGAGGCTTCATTAAACAGAGGAAGGAAAGAGAAAGTTTTCCAATATTGGTTGGGGTTCTTTTCTGTGGTGACTTAATCCCAACACAACGAACTGAACTTGAACCCAACTCTAATTTGGCAGGTGAAGATTAGTATAGGTTACTTCATGAGTTATGCAGGACCCACATGCAAGACAGAATGGCTGTGTGTTATTTAGTTAGATCAAAAGCAGTTGGACACAGAAAATGAAAACTAAAACTAGTTACATCAAAAAGGAACGTTGAACCTGTGATCAGAGCCAACAAACCTGTCTTCAAGTTCCAGCTCTTATCAGAAACTTCTTTTTGAACTTGAGTAATGTGGTCAAGTCAAGTATCAGAGTATCTTGTCTCCTGCAGGCCCTCGAAGTGAACCTGGACACTCAGATTCTATTCCTGGTTAGTACTGGTACATGCTATGCTACTATGCTACAATGCTGTCAACTCTGGAAGGAGCTTGTACTTTTTATATCACTTCCAAGCACATGTCCCATCCTAGCTGAGTGCCTATTTGTGTGCCATGTAGAGAAATACAAAGCTTGGGTTACTTTGCCCTGCTTGCCAGCACACTGTATTAATCCATGAAAAAGTCAGTCCAAAAGCAGTAGGACTGCTTTTGTCTAGGACAATATAGCCTGTATGACACAAATACTATTAATGTGTGTAAGTCAACAGAGTTTTTTTCAAAATGAAAGTATAAGAAAAAAAAAGTAGGGAAAAAAATAGGCTTCCTTAACCTGGCAAATGGGTACAGGCTGAAGAGTGACCTATAATGTGGTCTGCAAGCTGGAGGGAGAAGAGGAATATTTGCAGGGAAGAGGGTGCCTTGCCTAGCACTGAAGGCATGGTTGACGACATAGGTTCAGTGGGTGACTGGGATGAGCCAGGGTAAAGTATAAGTGCTGATGAGGCTCCAGAAACAGCCATGAAACAGGACAGGCACGTGGCTTCTGGAAATCCCGCTCCCACCTCTCAGCTACGCAGCACCACAACCGCTCTGCATGGTCGCATCTCCTCTAGGAGGTGACACAAAGACTGTTGGCAAGGATGTGTCCCTGCACTGCCCTCCGACCCCCACCAGGGCTCCCAGCCAACTGCTGCCTTCACCCAGCCCATCCTGTCCCCTCCCCTGCCTTCCCTGACAGCCAGGAATTGTCACTGATGCTCTAGAGAGGGGTGGCTCTGGAACAACATGGAAAGCATGCTGGGGAGAATCTCGGATGGAAAGAACTAGAAAGAACTGGAGACTTCTGGCCTGATAAATGCTCTGCATCTTTGGAGATCCAGGAGTTATAGTTACAGCAAGGCATTTATTATTCTTTGACAAATGAAATTATTTACAGTTGCACAAACTGCCCTGATTAGCAGTACCCAATAATTCAGCAGGAACCATGCTGAATTATTATTTTGTAGGCATATTTTTTTCTCATTTAAGCTGGGTCAGCCCCACTGACAACAAATTAGTTGTTCTAGCTCTGCATTGTTTTAACGAGGACCTCTGCCTGAAGAGACTGCTGTAACACATACAAAAAAAAAATCACAAAAATGTATGTTTGAATGTCAAGCATTTACCAGCTAATGCACTGGTTCATAGGCTGCGATAAACAGCTTGGAAATCCCAAGATGTTACTGAGGGCAAAAGCAGGAAACAAACAGGTTGTGCAGATGATTCTGCTGGTGGTACAGGAAAAGGTGTGATACCTGGCTCCTTATTCCATAGCACTGTTGGAGCAGTAAAATTAGCAGAACTCAGTGTTAGTAGAAATGCTTGGGCAGCCCCAGGTCTTAAGCCTAACCTTCCTGGGAATATAAGCACTCATGTGACATGTAGAGGGGCTACAGTTTTACCCCTGTGAATCCCTCCTGTAACTGTGACAGAGCATTATCACCAGCGTGAGCTTCTTCAGAAGTCTTTGTGAGTCACCAGCATATTTTACCCTTCTTAAGTACTTGGAAAGGCCATCTCCATGGAATAATGCAGATCAGCATGTGTGAGCCTTCTTTTCAGATTTTTAATAGGCACCAAATGCATCAGTGGGGTCTTGAAGAGGATACGAAAGCTTTTAAAATGATAAAATCTTATCATTTAGCCATTGCCACTTAGGAGCACCGTGGAGGGGGAAGATCTAGCATCACTTCCCTCTTCCCAATGCACCCATTTCTTTCTTTTTACCTTGATTGTTGGTATGAAGGCAGTGGTGAGGTACGAGCAGAGCCGAGGGGGTAGGGTCAGCTTGCTGATGTCCTTGTCATCCCGCAGGCAGCTGGCGATGGTCTGCTGGCACAGCAGCTGCAGGCTGGAGACCCTGTGCTCCACTCTGACAACGTACAGCGCGGGCCCAGAGGCCATCAGCAGGCGGGAATCCCTGTGACCCCAACAGATGGAGATGATGGGACGCTGCATGAAGAGCAAAAGGATACAACTTCAAAAGATTTTGTGCACAAGAGCTTTTTCCAAGATGGCTGCGCAACAAGTGATCACATGAATTCACACCGATCACATTACCCTAAGTCTTCCAGAAACTTAAAGCGCCCACCACTGCCCCTAGAAGTAGAATATGAACATCTCAAATCATCAAAAACAGTAGCTGATGTTTATTCAGTGCTTTTTACTCAGGATGCTTAAACTCTTCACACAAGGAATCAGCTACCAAATTCAGTACCTAGATAGAATAAGTGATTTTAAAGACACAGGGTGTTGAAAAGTAGGATCTTTTGATGCCCTGTCCAAATGATTTATTCAGTCATCTAATCTGTCTTCACCCACTGGTAACAGCACCTATTTTACAACTGAAAAGTTAAATTATATTTCCAGAGACACTTAAAAAACAAGTGGAGAAAACCCAACCAGCTTTCTTGTTTTGTGCCAAGTCTTCCGCTGCAGTGTCTCCTTTGAACTATTCCCAGAGGAACTGAACTGTGAAAGAGCACCAGGAATGCAACAGAGAATGGCCTTTTGTCTTCTACTTGTCTACACTCAGAAATGTCCAAATCATGACAGTAAAACCAGAAAGAGTCAGGGCCAACTGATAGGAAATGTCACAATGTGGAACAGAATAATGATGATCAAACACTGCTGCTTAGAACATTTGTTTCCTGCTTGCAAGGAGCTCCCTAAACTTTCCTTCTAAATCCCATATTTTCTTGTAAAGTACCAGTCTGTTGTGACCTCCTCCAGCCTTATCATCATTACTTTTGCCCTTAAGTGTTACTTGCACCCACCTGTCATCTCTTGCTTTCTGTGTTACGTGTTACAAAGCTCCTGTATTTGCTTATATACACACACCCTGTGGTATTTCAATCCCATCTGCTACCTCTGTGCAAATAAAACAACACAGAGTAAAGATGAAGCTCTAACTCCATGAAGAATGCTATACAGCAGGTTGTCATCAGTGAAGTACAAAAGATTTACTCCTTTCTGTGAAGGTCTTCCTTGTTTTCACCATCTGTGACACTCAGAAGTTTAAGCAAACATGTTTTTCATCTAAATAATGAACTGTATGAAAAGTCGGGGTATCTTTGGAATATCTTTTCACAAGACACATCAAACAAGAAGACAGGGTCAAGACACCACCAATAAGAGCTTTTATTCACTACTCTATTAGCAGTTAGATAGCAGGGTTAGATCAGCCCAGAGGTTACTCACCTGGTCTGGGAAAAAGCCTGCCTTCCATTTACAAATTCAAGATGATTAAAGGCAACAAACTGGGAAAAGATTGTTTTATGTGACTGATATGAAGCAAATTGCAGCTGGCACAGCACTATGCCAGCATTTATCATCAAGATAAAGCATTGGATGAAAAACTTTTCCACATAAGAGATCTTCCCTATTATGTCACCTTATCCTAGATATGAATTTAAATGAAAATACAGATTTTAAAGTAGGAGGAATGAAGGAACTTCTTCTTAATTACATCTAGGCAATACCACACACACACCTCCACGAAGGCACAAATCTTCAGGCTGACTGATACGCAAATAGAAAGAAGCAAAATGTGAACCTCGTGATTTTCACAGTTATTGCTGAATGCATTTTGTAGTGGAGAACTTCAAAAGAATTGAGAAATCCTTTGTGTACCATCAGTAATTCCACATGGCTTGCCCTAACCATAATCTGTGGGATACAGCCTTCCATTTGAGGAGAGGCCACATGAGGTATCCCCGACTGATTGGTATTTCATGATTTGTGAGTGTAGCTCAGCCCTCACACTGTCTGGCAGCAATGAGACAGTTAAGCTGTTTCCAAATAAATGCATTTGAAAGGCACTGGCAGAAGGTAGGTACCTGCCACACCTATTGTATGACAGCTTGAGAACAGCACAGTAGAAGTGACCCTGATTTTCCCCAAAAGCTGAATCCCAGCATGGACAGCACTATCTACCTGATCACTACTGTGGGATCCAAACTACATCCTGCTGTTCACTTTCCATCAGCTACAGCTTACCTACAGAAACAGTGAGGGGACAAACAGGTATGTGACTCGGCACACAAATGTTCATTTATTGGAGAGACTTTAATGGCAGAAGAGAAGTCGACAATCCCAGGTATCATAATCCCATCCAGCACACCCAAGACCTGATGTGTCATACTGCAGCTATTATAACCCAATATATCACACCCAGGTAGGACATTCTTCACCAAATAGAGTCAAATAAAACCACCTCTTTCCTCAGGTTATTGCTGCATGCAGAGATCACCAGAGGTGCAGATAGTAGCAGTGCAGGAACCTTTGCAACCTAAAACACGGTCTCAAGGGAAAGATTTTTCAGAAGCTTTGAAACGCAGGGTAGGACCTCTGGCAACATGGCACTGAGGAGTAGAAAGTCAGAAGTTGAAAACTTCACCACTATTTCCCTACAGGCAACCATAAATCAGTCACCTTCTAAACTTCTCAATGTATGATGCTCCTATATGCTGTTTATGAATGTATATGCAAACAATATGTGAGTAGGTGGATGATTAAACAAACACACACACAATACCTACAAGTGCTGTACTGTTTGTAAATCATGACATTTCTACTCTTCCATTTGTACAATTAGTCTCCCCACATACCTCATTATGTTTTAATGTTTTCAACCTCAACAAAGAGCACTTGCACCACACCACCAGACATACCTTGCCTTCCTTTCTCTGAAATGGTCAGACCCTTGGTGCTCCTCCAGCCCAGTGTTCAGCAACATTTAATTTACAGTGAAGGGCTAAGACTTCAGATGAGCTTCAAGGAAAATTAGCCTGTCATTACAGGCCTGGAGAAGTAAAAGATTGCCCAAATGCCAGATCTGACCTGACCTTTAAAGTACTGCTCCAATAATATTTTTCAATAACTATGCTTCCTAGTCTTTCCTTTGCTGGACCAGAGATATGAATCAATTACTGCAGCAAGTCAGTTATGAGTTGGCCACAGCTTTCTTTTCAAACCCTACTGAGAAAAAGCAATTGACCTCCAACATCCAACATAAAAGTATTATTCCTCATAAAGCTTCCACTTATTTGCACTGTTTTAGCAAAACAAGGAAGGAAAAAGCTGTTGTATCCAAATGCTGTTGTATCCAAAAGTTGTTGCATCCACCTGTTAAAAAATGAACAATCAGACTCTAGGGCAGAAGAATTTTATTTTTCATGTTTGCACAGTTGGTTTTTTTTTTCTGCTACGAACGAAGAAATGCAGCTACAAATATAACATGAGAATTTCTAATCTCACTTTGCATATAAAAATATCATCAGGTTTTGAAAAATCTCAGCATAAACTGTAAATACCTGAATGAATTCCAGGGTTTAAATACCAACATGTAGCTCTATGACAATTATATATTAGAAACTATTGGCTAAAGCACAAGAAAAAAAATGTTTTAGCAGGAGAAATACTGACTGAAAACACATCTCAACAAGTGACTAACAAGGAGCTCTTTTGCCATTTCTTTCCAAGTGGGCTTGAAAGTGAGCTACACCTACTCAAATCTGTACCCCCAGCTGGGATGTTGATTCCCCTTAGAAGAGCATGCAGGAATGGATATTCCCACTCAAAGTCCTGTGGTTGCTTCTTATGAGTCACTCTGCTGTCTCTATTACAGGAGAGAACACAATAGATACACATTCCATCACTTGTATGCAGTTCAGTCAATGAAAACACTGTTCTAGCTGATTCTTGCTGCCTGCCTTGAGCTCAGAAATCCTGAGCCATGGGGTCTGCCTGCTGCTTGAACTAATCCCTTGTTTGTTGGCACTGGGACTCCCACTGGTAATGAAATAAAAACAGTATTCCAGGGCAGAAAGCCCAGGAACTAGCAGGACTTTTCTCAGGAGGAAGAACACAACTGCAAAATAGTATCCAGTGAGTGGCATGTGTAAGTAGGCTGCCTGCTTGCTCTCACTCCAGACTGCTGATGTGGAGACGCACACTCTTCCCTCTCAGAGACAAGCTGAAAGGTGCAATGGCTGCAGTGCCCACCTGGCTCTTGAGAGCTGTGTGTGCACACACCTCTGTGATGCCACAGCGTGCATGGATGGTGTGGGAAAGCAGCCCTACATTCCCTCATTCTTCTGCTCCTCATATTTACAGTTGGAAAAATATTAACTGCTAAGAACTGATGGAGACAAATGATGAGAAATCTGCCACTGCTGTGGCCTGATATGATTTTTGATGTCATAAACTCTTATTTGATTTGCAGCTGTTTCTTATACCCTCTCTATTTCTACAGTATTTTTTAAGAAGTCAATACAACAAGATTCCATTTTAACAGAAAGAGTTGCTTAGAAAAGTGTCTTCAATTTCCAGTGCTGATCAAAATCCATTCCTGCAGCAGAGATGATCCTGTGCCTATATAAAGAACACCAAGGTCCTTATTGATATACTAAAGCATGTTTCACCAGCTAGTTCTAAACTGCTGGGGTTTTTTTCCTGTAAGAAAAGAAACTCTTGAAATTAAACTCTTCCTGAGGCTTTGTTGCCATCCCATAGCAACTAAATAAAATTGATTTTAGGCAATATAAATGAAAGGCAACATTAATTCAGATGCAACAAACCTGAACACTCTGTGTGAAATAAATGAAGAAAAGTAAGAAAGGTCTGCTCAGCTGAGTAACATAAAAAGCAGCCTCTTCTTTCAGAAGCTTTTGATCTGAATTAAACCTAAAATTGCACCTTCCTTCTCTAGCCTGTACAGAACTACCAGGTTTCTGCAGGATCATATAATCTTAAATCTATTCATTTAGAGGCTGGGACATTTCCAGCAGAGAAGCAGTCTGTGAAATGCTGACAGCAGCAGGTCTGTAGCAAGCTGGTTGCCTTCTCAAAGACTTCTGGAAACTTCTTCCATAAAAATTTAGTCTTTGGTACACCACCTTGAATTCAGTTTAAAAATATGACACAGATAAACGTGGGTTTTTTACATTTAATCTTGTTGTCTATACCACATGTGAAGCTCAGTTCCCTCTCATCCTCCTTCACTGCACTAGAGATGTAATCTGTACTCACACCAGCTACAGAGTGATATAAAACCTTAAAGTCATGTAAATTTACTGTAGAATTAAAGGTGTATGGAGGATATCTGCATTGTAGCTTCTAAATCTGTGCTCTTGTTCCCCTGGTCCTCTCTGGGGTGTATTAAAAAATCATAAAATCTGAAGACGGGACCAAATATAAGCCACAAGACTGAACCACTACAAAGAAAAAAATCACAAGTTTATTAAAGTTGGCAGTTAGATAATGTTGAAGAGATCCTGTTGGTGACTCCTGTTCAAAGTTTAGGATATAGGAAGACATGAAGCATCTGTTTCCAATCAGAAGTGATAGCAGGTAAAGTTAGTTGATATAATAAAGACCTGTCTGCACATTAGAGGAGATCTTCTAAAGTGACAGAACTGGGTTGCAGCATTTGGTAAACAATTTTAGCAGGACTATAAAACAGTCTTAAATGAGTTGATTATTCTCATCCCTGCTTGATGCCAGGGAAACGTTGTGAGGACCTACCAAACAGTGTAAGAAATTAACATCCTTCCAATAAAAACATTATGACCAGCAGGGCAGCCTGCTGTTGCAATCTCATTTTTAAATACTGAAAAAGCAGGACCATGAAAAACCTGGGCATATTTTTGGTACCTCACATTGGTGTTTGTAGTGCATACAAGGAAGGGCATAGTAAGAGGTAAATTTTACAGAAATTGATAGTATGTTTTCGAATAGTCATCAGCTGATCACCAGCCCTTGAAATATGCTCTCTGCACAGAATTCTGTTCAATTTTTGACCAGCCCTTACCGATGCTTTTTCAACTCTTTCCACTCTATTCTGCAGACACATCCTTGCAGGATGCCAGGCTGAAGCCCCAGAGCCAGGAACAGGAGCAATTGCTACACTATCCCAACTCTACCACTCTGTTCAAGAATGCTGTTTTTCAAGCAAAGCTACTGCTTTTATTCCAATACTTCTAAACAAGTGTGATTTCCCTATCTAGAGCTTTATAGTCAGCAAACTAGGTTTATAAACTATAAATTTCTACACTGAAGGTAAAAGCTTCAGAGAGTTAATCAAACGAGACAGAGGATGCCAAAACCACACTAAAGCTGGAGCAGAAGGCAGCAGATGGAACATCTTGACAACAGCCATGACAACAGCCATCACTGAGATGAGTTACCTGCAGTTCCCAAATCTACTCTAACACTGGGGTTTGCAGTGACTTTATGTTCAGTAACATTCTAGCCAAGTTGCATATAAATCCTGTCAGTCTCAGACTGAGTTTTGTTATAAACAATAAAATCTGTTTCCTGACTATCCTACCGAAGACAGGACAGACAAACAGCAGAAACAAAGCAGTTCAGTATATTTTACTGATAAAATTTTCAGACATTTGCTTTGTCAAAGAATTGGGACAGAGGACCACATGGAAAATCAGTTTTGTACCTGTAATCCATTATATTTTATATGGATGGTTGTTTTATTTTTTTCTGACTTTTGTATTCAGAACAACATTCATTTATAATCAACGTGCTTTTCCAGTCACACATTTGCTTCTTCATAAGAAAGTCTTAGCAGACGTATTCAAGATGAGGAAATTCTTTTATTTTTTTCTTTTTTTTTTTTTAAGTTCAGTAAACAGTGATGAATCTTATAAAATCCCATTACAAGGCTGACTGCCATGGTACAGAAAACAAATTAATTTATTCTGATGAATTTGTCATGAGACAAATTACTAGGACCACTGACTCACTCTCATCTTTGCACATTCATCTTTGGAGCACAGGCACAGCATAACAGAAGTTACCAGCAATTTTTTTTTTGCAACACTGGTTTTTCTCTGGCTTTGCCAGTAAACCAAATACATAACAATGTTCCAGCATACCTGTCAGTTAGCTGGTAGTACTGCTAGACCAGCATTCAACTACAAAGGAGAATAAAGTCCACGTGAGCAGACACAGGTGTTCTTCTGAAAGATCACTCACTTCCTCCTGCAGCTGAGTAAATATGAATTTAGATGCACCAAATAAAGAGACTAAACACTGACTAATAAGAGAAGAGGGGTGGCTCTAATTTTAGGTAGGTTTATGCGCACAACTTTTTAATAAACATAAATATATCAGTTTGAATATTATTTTTATCCTAATTTCCAAAGGAAATGAGACTCCTTGATTCTGTTATTAATTGGTGGTTGCCTCTCCCTGACTGTCCTCATCCTTCACTCAACAACCTGGCTTACAACTTCTGAAGTTGGCTTTTAGTCTGCAGTTGAAGCAGTGGGGGAAGAAATCGCCATTACATTAAAATATTGCTATTCCCAACAAAAATAGCAGCTGGAAAGAGCAGAAAGGCTTCTATTACTACTTCCACTATTAGAAATACTGCAGTACAAACTTGGCATGCACCTGTTCTGTGTGACCTCTCAGCTGCCCAGTAAGCACTCGCATAATGGCAGAATAATTAGCCCCCACATCAGGCACAATATGTGCTTTCTCTCAGCTGGTTGGGTGAGGAGAAAGGAAAGAGCTGAAAACATGAAAAGAAGTTGAAGCTACACACGGAGAACTAGAAGAGATGAAAGTATTTAAATGAAGGAGAAATTGAGATTAGCAGGAACAAAGCAGTGAGGGAAAAGCCTGCACACACAGAGGTTTCAACTTGACCTGATGGGTTCTGATGCTCAAACCACAGAGTGATTTCATAGCCTGGCACCAGAAGGTTCAGCAGCCAGTGTGCACATACTGAGTTCTGGGACTGAAATAACAGAACAGGGTTTGCTTTCACCTGGGCTGGGAAAAAGCAACACTGATATAAATAGGTTTTCTTCAGAACTGATCCAGAGAGGAAAGGGCTGTGCTACTTTGCTGCAAGGGCTACATTGAAGACAGTACAGCTGTGTTTATGGGTAAGTCCTTTAGGTACCTAAATCAGCATTAGATATCACTGTTCATATTTAGGTTGGCTTTAGAGACCATTATTTTACACTTTACACAAGTAAAAAATTCTATCTAAATTAGAGTGCTAAGGTTAATAAGCACAGGTTAATGCTAAATATAAGCAAACACAAAGGCTTGGCAGATGGTTTACTATGTCACCCTTTTGCATCCATTCCAGGTCAGGGTACTGGAAAAAAAAATGATAATACATGGTATCGTCATTAAATATAATTAATATATCTGCAGCATTTTCCTTCACTTTGAGATTTCAAAGCTATTATAAAGTTTCATTACTAGCAGCAGAAGTCAGAATGGAGTCATCCCTATTCTGCAGAAAATGACACAGAATTCAGCTGGGCTCTGAAGTACCAGCAAAGACCTATGAAGCATGTTTTGCTCCCGAGCAGCTCACAGATCATGTGCTGGCAAGATCATTTACTTGGCAAGGTACATGACTGAGGTTACTGCATCACACCAAATGATTGTACATTAGAAAATTACAATAACAGAATAATCCTGTAGTTATGATACTGAACTTGGAATATTTTTGTCCAGCTCTTGGCTCAGCTACAGCATTAAGTAAGTTATTCAGTTTTTTTCCTCCTCAGTCACTTATCCATAAAACAATGGAATTTACTTTTCTGTCCATGGCCCAGTGAGTTTGGGAAACAGACTTTCTCCTTTTTTATTTCCACAATACCTAGCACAGTGGACCTTAGAATCAGGTGGAGTCTTGCATGTCTCCCTTAATGCAAACAATCATTGCTTATAGCACATTTTTATCTATATTGTGTTTTAGGATGGATTCGGGACATTTTGCGACCTTTTCCACATTGCAAGTCTACAGCAAAGAGCTAATGTGGGAAAAACATGTCAGCAAAGCATGGAGAACAGACTTTAAAAATGCCTCCTACCTGCACAGGTGTCTCCAGAGTGTAGATGTGTTCCCCACGCACGTTGTAGAACTTGACCAGTGCGCTTTTCAGCAGGGAGCCATTGCTGAGGTCAACCAGCTGGTTCTGCTTCTCCATGCCTGCTACTGCAAGCAGGTCTCCTTGGGTGCACCACTGCACCACCACATCTGAAACCACAGAGATGTCTGAGTAACCACTGGCTAGAAACAACAGGAACAGCATCTCCAGATGCTGCAAAGTGACTTGAACAGATAAGACATGCTCTCAAAAGTTCCTTAAGTACTTAGAAACCTATATCCTTTCATTGAAATAGTAGAAAATATGCCACAGATGCACTTTTGAGAATGACTCTTTATTTTGTAAATTGAAAAAAAAATGTGTAAAAACCATTCTTTTCACTCTATTGTGAGTCTAGAATGTGATCAGTTGCTCCTAAACACCTAAAGACAAGAATTTACTAGAGATGTTGAAACTGATGTGGAAGATCCTACATACAGCTTTGGGGTAAATAAGTGGAATCAAGTTAATATGCAGATAAATAATCTTACCAAGAGAGTAGCAAAGAGTGTTTGTCTGGAAAGGCCTGTAATGCAAAAAAGCAGAATATCTGGCAATGCCTCATGTTCTCATGGCTGTCAATACAACTTTTAGCATAACTCAAACTAGAGTTACAACAGTATAGCATGAACCTAAAAGCACTTGGATTTTTGTCCATAAATACAGATGGCCCACATGTCATATGTTTTCTTTTGCCATCATCACACAAAGACGATGAGGGCTCTGGAGAATCTCTCTTACAAGCAGAGACTAAGGGAGCTGGGCTTGTTTGGTCTAGAGCAGCCTGAAAGTGGACCTCATTATAATCTCAAAGGTTTGTACAGACAGTATGGTACCAGACTCTTTTCAGTGGTGCCAAGTGACAGGACAAGGAGCAATGGCCATAAACTAAATCTCAAGAAATTCCACCTCAACATGAGGAAGAATTTCTTTACCATGGAAGAGGCTGCTCAGGGAGGCTGAGGAGTTTCCCTCTCTGGAGACATTCAAAACCCACCAAGACAAGTCCCTGTGCAACCTGTTCTGGAGGACCCTAGCTTGGCAGGGGGTTGGACTGGCTGATCCCCAGAGGTCCCTGCCAAACCTAATGATTCTGTGATTCTGACTCGTAAAAATCTACTCAGCTGCTTAGCAGGGCTTTGCTGGAATCACACAAGGACTGCTCAGACTCTCATATCCATGGATATGAATATACATATCAGTTACTTCTCTTACAGGCACCTCATGATGAGGGACGCCCACAGCTTAATTTGGGGATGCTTATTTCAAACCCTTATATCCTCTAGTTCTTTGTCACACTCTTAGAGTAACTCTAAAAAAGCATTTTGCATTTCTGCTCGTGTTTCAAAGGCAGATTTGCATCTTCAAGGAATACCGAGCTAGTCTTTCAATCTTTTTACTCTTAAACCAGAGGTGAAAGGCAGCTATTTTGTGCTGAGACAAAGTGAAGGTAAAGACAAAACTTTTGTGCTCCGGGATGCTCAATCTGCCAAGAACCTTTTGAAGACACTTGTGGGCGAGAAGCTGTCTTCAAATGAAGAAGCAAGAGAGAAATGAGAGTTGGCAGGAAGGATCTCAAAATTGTTTCAAGTTGTCAACTTATCATTTTCAGGGACTTTTATGTGCAATTTAAAATGGTTTTGTATTATTTCAACTTTCTGATATTTCTCATGGGAATTATGCTTCTGTACATATCAGAGGGAAGCCACATGTTCCTCAAGGTAATTTTTCCACAGCTAGGCATTGTATGCTTCCTGTTTTCTTTTAGTTTTCAGCCCTTTAAATAACCTACAATGGGATTTAATTCATGTTTCTTGGACAGGAAAAAAATAGGCAGGTTAGAAATGAACAAGGCGAGCTGATCAGCTCCACTTTTGGTAACTGGATAACTATGGAACTACCATAATGGAAAAACTGTCTCCTTTGGATACATGTCTTCAGGTAAAACTTTCAGCTGATCCCCATGACAAGAGGAAGATGAGTGTCCAGCAGTTTTCTCTCTCTCTCTCTCAAAGTCCTAGAATTAGACAGTAGATGTGGACTGCACCATCCCTCCAGGGCAGTGTAGCTCTACTGACAGACTTGCCCTGCCAATAGGATCTTCAGTGACTACTGGACCTTTACACAAAATAACTGATGAATAGGTTCTCAGCACTAGCACAGAGATTAAAAATCAAATGGAGGTTTCACTTAGGGTAATGGTCTACAAGTGAATCTGTGGATCAGTCACCCCTACTTTCCAGCCACCACAGGCGTGTATATCAGCAATCCTTGAACACAGAGCACTGTAAATGTGCAACAGCTCTGCAGGCAGTGGTTGTGGCTAACTAGTGCAATTAATAGATGTAGCTCGGCAGTTCTGCAGGAAGCAGTGCACTGAGAATCACAGAGTTAAAAGGCACCAAAAAAATAAAGGATACATTTGAACAGTTCAGGACCTCCACTAGGACTCACAAAACTACCAGGACTGTTCAAGCTGGATCAAAAGAACTTTTATTTGGGTAATCAAATTATCAAGGTTTTTCCTCTGTCAATTTAAAAGAAATATTATCAGTAAAATGACAACTCTGCAAAACTAGTAGAATATGTATATTCTCTATATATTAAAAATATATTGCTACTGCTTGAAATAATTTCATAGTTGCCTACTTTAAAACTACAATGAGTAGCCTACAGCAGCCAATAAAGGCAAGGATTTCTGCTGAAGAGATCACAGAGCAATACTTTGAGATTTTAAACACAAACACATGAACAAGGACTTGCAGTGGTTTTGCACATTCTTGCCTGTGATAAAATCCTGTAAAATTTAGAGTCACTTGAAAAAAATTATGAAGCTACAGGAAGTGTGAACACCTATATAGAACCAGACATAAAATACTTTCCACTGTACAGTGCTTAAAACAACAATATCCCAATCATCTTTCTCTGTCTCACACACATTCCCAAACCAATAAGATGCTGCATGTTTTTTGTCTACTGATGACAAAAATGTAGTCCAGCTTATAGCTAATAAAAATATTCCTACCCTATCTAGCACATTAACGTTTTGCTACAGGAGGGTAACATACTTAAGGGATCTTTTTTGCACTCGTGGAAGTCAGTGGCGAAGGAGAAACAGGACAGATATCCTCAGCAAGATAGAGCCCTGCAACTCTAAAGAGACAATAAGATGGGGTCTGTTTCTCCTACTGTTCCCAGTGGAAAGCTAGACTAGATGACAACTCAAGACTGCTCAGTACCCTAATTACTCTAATATTGTAGAAATGCTGAGCAGACCCACTGGTGAGTATCATAAAAGCTTTTTTAGTTGGCTCCAGTTCTCCACACTTTTGGTATCCTTTCAGCTGATGAAGGTTTCTGGATTGTAGTGTTGTCTCACAATGCTATGTTTTGGCACTCACACATTTCTGGGGTTGGCACAGAAGGAGAAAGGAATGGAACAGAAACCTCAAAGGTGATGTTTTTACCTCCCAAGACTACTGTACATAACAGATCACCCAAAAACTGTGGGGACGGCGTAAAGGCAACTTTTCACCAAAACCATCCCACTATTTCAGAACAGCTAAGAGTTTGCTCCAACAGCCTAATTCTCTTTTCATCTAATTTAAAACTAATTCACCTGTGGAGATGAAAAAGCTTTGGTGGAACCTATATTTAAGCATGTGCCTATGTGCTGTATTGAATTAAAATGTCTCTGCAGGCAAAGCACAGTAAATTGCACAGAGTGTGCTGGCAAAGTAAAGGACATTTTTAATAGGTAAGAACAGTAAAAATTTCAATGTGAGTTAAAGATTTTACATGGAATACTGATTGTACAAACATTGGTGCACATCACTTAGCAAAATGCATAGTAATTAATCACTGGAATGTTTTCTCTCTCAGAACAACTTGCCTCTTGACAATTAATGATTCTAGCAAGTTTTCAATAATTGTGAGAACCAAAGCAGCATTGCAAGTTATACCAGGTTACCAAAAGCATGGAAGACCTCATGAATTAGACATGCAAAGAAAATGTGATGTAGCAGAGGCATTCACACAAAGAACCACAATCATATTACTGCATTCTGCTGGAAAACTGCAGAACAGATCAGTTGCCCTACAAAACTGCCACAAAAACACGATCTCAAATATACTGTGAAGCGTTTTTTCAAACACAAAAACTCCATCAGCCAAGAACTGCTCTTCCTCCAGCAGGTGTCACTGCTGGAAACGGCAATAACAGCACTCAGGGCTCCTGGGTTAAGGAGCAAGAGGCACAAAAGTGAAACCTGTGCACACATCATCAAAAATACAAGAAAAACGGGGCATAGGAGGGGGAGAAATGGCTTCTTATTCTCGTACCTTTCAACCCTGAGCGGATGATAGTGGGAGACAAGTCATCGTAATTGTTCATTAAACTGATGTCTCCTGACGTGAAGCTGACAGTAAGCAGTGGCTTGGTGTTCTGCACCGGGACGGGATAGGCAGCTGGTCCATCTGCAAAACAAAGCTCTAAGTGAGCAAAAAGTGAGCAACCAAAAATAATCACATCCAGGCCGAAACACACTGCACTTCAGCCTACCACCATCAGGAGTTGTTCCAAGCCTCTCTGCCTGCTCATTTCTGCAACATCTGTGGGCACAAGCAAAGCAGGTTGAGCTAGTTAAGCTTCTCTGTTTCTGTGAAACCTCAGTGCTTTTGCTTGGTCAATTTTTACTGCACCATATCCATAGGGATTTATGCATATACTATTATGTTACATAGTGGTGTTTTTCAGTCTTTCTCCATTCTCAACTCCCCAAAGTGACAAAAAAATGGAAAACCAGTGCCTTAGAAGACTTTCTTGGAACCCCAGTTGAAAACCAGCATGATGAACACTATAATGACATTAAAAGCAATTTGTTCTATACCCTTTTTGCTTGGGCAGAGGTACCAGGGACTCCTCCTAAAGTCACACAGAGACATTTTAAGAACTTCAAAGAGAACATACTGACTGTTCACAAATTACTGCATTCTAAATGTCTAGGCAGCAGCATGAAAAGATACTTGCCATTCTGCATAACAGGATCCAACGCACCCAAAAGTAGAGGTGAGCCCAAATGGAACACTTGGCTTTAAAAACCATTTCTGCAAAGTCTCCGGACCTCTGAGCTTGTTTTTCAGCAATTCACTAAAATTCTTTTGCTCGAATACTTCGAGACCAATATTGGCATCTGTAGCTTTTGGTGTTTAACTCCTGTTTACAGATTCTGAGAGGAGATGCCACTGGTCCCTGAATAAGTGCCTGTTAAGGCCCAGCCAACATCTTTCCAGTCAACAAAAATGTCAGAACCTGTTAAGAGTAGTATTGTTTCCTGAACTTGCAAAAAAGCTGATGAGAAAGAATTTTGGAGAAAGATGTCTAGTAACTATCACCTCCATGTGTATATAATTTAATAAGAAAATCCCAGCAAACTTCTAGTCCTTCCTACACATCTGTGTGAGTCAAAGGCTCGTCACCTTTGAGAGGTTTATGCTGCTGCATCTGCTCTAAAGAAAACACATCATGTTTGGGTAATCATTAAAATAAGCTTGTAACGAGTCCACCCACCCCCTGACTGACTCAGAAAAAGCTAACACACACATTTGAAACATTTAAGCTCTCATCTGCAATTTCACCATCCTCCAACTGGAACCTCAGTATTTCTGAAAAACACAACAAAAATCCAGGAAAAAATCCAATTTATTGTTGTTGTCTGTCTCGCTTTAGGAGCATGCTAGATTGAAGTTAGTTTCCTTCCATTTAAGATAAGAAATCTTCCCCAGTACCAGAAGTGAGGCATGAAAGCCAAAACAAAATCCAGTTTTAAAATATTCTAACATTTTACCAGGTGATCAGATTATCTTCTTTCAGTATTTGTTAAATACATAAGCTTACTATATAGACACATATACTGGAAAAGGTAGATTTTTTGGTGTGAATCCAAATTAGAATTAAAACTGCAAAAGTCCTCAATTCAGAGGTTCAGATGCAAGACGCAAATTCAGAATTATTTTTGAAAAACTGTTACGTATTTAAAATTTTCACTAATCAATCACTGATTGCTATACAAAGTCAGTTCTTAATGTAGTTCAGGCTTTATACACTGAAACACAGGAACAGCTCACCTAGAGCTTATAAAGTGATCAACCACATCAATGGGAAATATTATCATTTCTCGAATGAGAAGGGTGGGATGGACTGTGCATGGACACCTAGGCCTCATAAGTCTTTGCTACTGATGATTTCCAAAGACTTAAAATCCAAAATATTTCACCAAATGAGTTGCATTGAGACTTAAGGAGAGGGAAGGATTTATTCCTGACTCTCAAACTGGCAATGTGCTCTGAAGCATGTGAATTAATAACTCCAGCCAACTCTAGTCACCCTGCTTCTACCCCATGTCATTGCAGGAAATATCTTCATTTCTGAGCCTTCTGCAGTATTTATGGAACTCTTTACGTCAGGACTGTGAAGGATGGGACTGTAACGATGAGCATTACAGAAATCCTACAAAACAGAGATAACACCAAATCTATAATACTTTACACCATGTCTAGTACTGCTGTCTTTTCATATGAATCTGCATCATAGTGCATTAATTTCTGTGGCTGCACTCTGTGCCTCCAGACACACCAACCACTGCAATACCTCATATCTGCTTATCAGTGAAACCTGACATGTCCCTATCTACTGTTTTTCACTCACCCTCACTGAAAACTTATCGAGCTTTGTGATGCTATCTCCTTTGTGCAAACGGAGGCAGAGCAGCACAGACGAGGTACGACCTGCAGCAAGGCTGGTGGCAGAGCTGGGAACAAAGCCACTCTCCCAGACCAGCCCTCAGCTCCATGAGAGCTTGAAACCCTGCTGGTTTTGTAGGGCATGACATCGCCCTGGCATTTGAGATGTCCTCCTGAGCAGGTGCAAAGCTGCAGCAGGAGGATGCGCACATAACCCTACCCTGTGGTGGGGAATAGTCGTCGGAGTCCGTGTCGCTCTCGCTGCTGTCCTCCACCAGGAAGCTGGGGTAGTTCCAGGACATGTTGAGGATGCCATCTGACTCATGAAGGAGCACGTGGGCCAGCATGCGCCCGTGGCAGTCCATGACGATAACCTGTCCATCAGCAGTGCCAAACAGTACCTGAAAGTAACACAACAGCCCTCAGTCCCACCAAAGGTCAGCCACAGGGCCCTCCTTCAAATGCATCTTGGCATTAACTAGCTCCCCTGGAAACTCATTGAAAGCAAAGCAGTCATGGATGTGAAGGGGTGCCAGAATAGGACCCTGCAATCAAAGATCAAGGTGAAGAATGAAGGTAAAGCAGCAGAGTCTACAGGTAAAATTGTAGAATCTGTGAGCAAGTAATGTTTCATGGTAGATGCATTTCATTCACTTTAATATGAGACATTACACTTCATTTGCACTTGATCATTACCACAATTAAAGTGAGCTGGCAGAAAGGCTACCACAGATTATTTAATATTCTTGGATAATACAAAACCTCCTAAACCTGGTGGCAGAAAAGGTGTGCATAAGTCATAACAATATCAAAAGAAAAGATACAGCTGACAAAAGTGAGGTCCTAGCAGAGATTTCAAATGGTTCATGAGGAATAGAAAGCTGAATAGAGAAGGACAGGTCATTCAGTTGATGAACTAGAGAAACTGGGAGAATGCCTTCAAAAAAAAAAAAAAAAAGAGGCAAAAGCAGTATGATCAGGCAGGTGGAAGTAAATTAACACAGGCCAAGAGGAAGGCAACATGCTGCACATCCAGGGAGAGATGAGAAGAGCTTCCACCCACCATTTCAAACACAAAATGGATATCGAAGCTTTTTCTTGCCCTTAAACAACTCCATAGCCAATCACAGACTGAAGTCAGACTGACTGGAACCTACAATTTCTTTTTTAATAAATTCTTCTTGAGGATTTAAGAAAGTTAAGATCCTGCATATTTGATGAATTTTAATAGAAAAATCAGGAAATAAGGACTAATAAATCCTAAAGCAATAAATGCATTAGTCAAGGCTGTTGCTGCCATCACATAATTCTGTATGAGGTAAATACACTTTAAAGCAAGTTTAAAAGCACCCATCAACTTGAAAACTAGCCAGCATTAAAAATGAAGCTAAAAGGAAGGTCAAACCTTACACTTGCTTTTCAGTCGACCACCTATTTCCAGTAAATTTAATGTTCTAACAATTAAATGCCCAGGTCAGAAATTCACCTAGCCTTGGATCTTACCTTTAAGAGTGGTCAAGTCTTTGGAGAAAAGAACAGGATGCACTGAGCAAGCATCTCCCCTGCACACTCCTGTAGCTTTCAACAAAAAAACCCCCACACTCCCTCTTCTCTGATAACTGATAATTTCATTTGGCAACCTTTAGCTCTTTACACTGAAAGAAACACAAATAATTGTTCCCTACTTACATTCTTAACATTGGGCACAATGTGACAGACCTCTATTATGCAATTCCCTAGTCATCTGTTTCCCAAGCAGAAGAATCACAGCCCACTTAGCATC
This sequence comes from Haemorhous mexicanus, assembly GCF_027477595.1. Taxonomy (NCBI): domain Eukaryota; kingdom Metazoa; phylum Chordata; class Aves; order Passeriformes; family Fringillidae; genus Haemorhous; species Haemorhous mexicanus. The sequence continues at coordinate 55,542,682 of NC_082343.1, forward strand.
TCCATGTACACTTCTTGTTCCCAGCCTGCAATCACCATTGGTGACCTCTGCTCTCAGAAGTCTTTTCTGTCTTCCTGCTGAGAGGCTGTGTCAGTCTTGCAGCAAGCAATGTGTGTATTGTATCAGACTTATTCAACAGTAGTCTCCTAGGAAGCAATTGTCATTATTGCACTTTTGAAAGTTTCAGAAAGGAAGTGTGGCTCCCTAAGCCTTAGTAAAAACACCCCAAAAAACAAAACAAAACAAAAAAAACCCAAACCAAACCAACCAAAAAACCACCACCAAACCAAAAAATAACCCAAAACACAAAAAACCCCAACCAACCACAAACCAAAAGAAAAAAAATTAGAGTTCTTTTTATGATCAACATAATGAAGGTTGTAAACTAGAATGGCAATTTAACAGAATTCCCATAAAGTCATTAAAATCTTAAGGAAAACAATGGAGTTGTTTCCCATTATCAAAAATATTTAAAAGTCAGCATCTGGCTGCCTTACCTGTAATCATTACATATTGCAAATATTTTTGTGTTAAATAGCTGCTAGGTTAAAACAGCAACTGAAGTTTGGTACAAGCCTCAGAATACTATTCTTAGGTGTAAAAGCAAGAATTCAACCTTTGTTCATCTCACACCATCCTCCCTTGTGACCCCTTCTTCTATTCTTCTTCCACTTGTATCATCACATCTCCTTTCACACTGTTCTCTATTTCCACTGTTTTCACATGCATGATCAGTGCACAGCCACTTTCACTATTTTCATTTTCAAAACACAGCCACTCTCTGACCTCAACAAAACAAACTTGTACAGAGGCAAAATCCTACCATTTGTCACTGCTAGCTTCCCACACCACTCTCAGTCTATTAGAGATTAGTTTCTAACTAGTCTACAAGAAGTTCTAGAACTGCAAATACCCAGACAGGAGAAAAGCCTCTGTTGTTTCTGAAAATAGCAGTACAAGAGTCTGCCTCCTAAAACCCCGGAGAAACATTTTATAATTGGGTTGGAACAAAATCTTTGGATTCATCACTCAACAGTTCAGTCTCATCTCAATCTAAAGCTAATTCTTTTGAGTAGCACTGCCCCCAAATAATTTAAAATTATGAAGTCCTCAGTAATTTCCAATTCAGAACAGCTGCACGTCAGCATCTTAATTCTTGCACTGGAACTTGAGAGAGCTCTTTAGCAACCTAGAAATATCAGCGGGAACACTTCCTCTCTTCAGCCAGGCTGTAGGTTTCAAGGAGCAGCTTTAAGTTTCAGGATTATTGTAGCAATACAACCTTTAAGATGAAAGCATTTATCAGCCTGATAGTCCTGCTGGCTGAACTCCTGCTGAAGCTGTAAAAATGTCTAATGGTGTTATCATCCATAACATTACTCAGGTTATAAATGCCACACTCAAGCTACTTATGTCAGATGAATAAAACTCTCTTGACCTTCAGACAAAAGGTTGAACCACAGGATATCCCTAAAGGATCTAACAGAGAAATTAAGAAGTTACATTTTAGATACTTAAATTATTTTTTGTGTGTGTGTGTGTTTGCAGATCTAGGAGGTCAGCCAGAACGCTGGAAAAAGGGAACAAGTTACAGTGGTTTGTTAACCCTTGAACACAAAAGCTAAGTGATAATAAGAACAATTTAAAGAAACCCAAGCACTTATTTTGAAGTGGTTCTTTGGCCCCTTGTTCTGTTCTTCTCTTGACTCATCTCTTCTCCTTTCCTACTGCTTGTTATTACAACTGATCTTACATGTATTACCAACTACAGAATTGCATTTGCAGAATATGGAAAATCTGATAACCCAGTACCTAAAATCTCCCAATACCTTCTGAGTGTGAGTCAGTACCACAACATAAATACAGTCTGTCCTCACACAATATCAAGCATGAGCAAGCCTTCACCACAGTGAAGCTGCAGCTGATCAGAAGTCACACAAACATAGGGCTCCTGTAGTGCCCAGATGTTGTGTGCTTTGAAGGGGAAACTGTGGTAAACAGCATTGGGAAAGCACACATGGCTCTCCAAGTGTACCAAGAGATGAAAGGGGGGATCAGTTCTGAAACACAAGTGTCTTAGTTCTCCATGAAACCCAAGCTTGGGGTGACTTCTATCTATTATAACAAATCTGAATACCTGAAAAACACCCTTCTCTGGAATGAGCTGGCCTCTTTAGTCTATGTGCTAACTTGAGATGAGTTTCACAACCTAGTTTTGGTAAATTAATAGATTTTTCAACTGAAGATTTTTGAACTATCATCCATGAAACTTAGCATTGAAGATTGCAACCCTCTTAAATGCCCAAGATATCAAAGACACTTCAACTAACAGACTGAAATACATCAATTTCTAAAAGACATGTGGTAAGCAAAAGATGGGATATTTTGCTCTGAAGTATTCCTATTATGAAGAGATTAATATTAAACAGCCAAGAAGCTAAAAATTCAGCTCAAGAGGAACAGCTTGGACATGTTGGGTGGCTTTGCTACATTAATTTCAATAACATTGTGCTGAACTCCACAGTTCCTATAAGATCTGTTGTGATGCTGCAACGCTCTGGACCAGACACAGGACCAGCAGAAAGTGGTTTGGCAGCACCAAGATCCACAAAGCTACAGCGGAGTGACCAAAGACCTGGTACACTGAAGGTCCAGCTAAGGAAGCCCACTGTTGTGTAGGTACAATTTTCTAACAGCGATGCTTTTTTGGCACATAACACATTTTGTTGCTACTTAATTTGGTTTAATGTAAGTAAATAGAACTCATCAACAGTAAGAATGCTCAAGCTTCATCATAATTGGAACACATATGAGGAGTAGAAGGCAGAATTATTCCAAATCTCAGGTTTTGGTTGTACAAACTGAACAGTCAATAATGTTACAGAAAGATATCGATAAAACAAGATGCCTCCCTTCATGACATTTAGTACTAACACTGGAAGTTTCTAATGTTGCTGGTTAAACAAAACTCCCAGGAAATCTAATCAATACATTTTCAGAACAGGGACTGTCATTCTGCATCAGGGAAACAACCAAACCTTTGACTGAAGCTGAAGTTAAAGCATTAGAAGCTGGATTTGCTATAGCTGCTGGAAGAAATATAAAGCTGTTGGAGGCTACTTTAGGGTAGCACTTTGCAAGTGAGATACTCCAGTATTGTGATGCTGGAAAGCTAAAAAAGGAACATGTGTCTGTTTTACTCCTGCTGGCTCGGGATTTTTAACAGATCCTGTCTGACTTTTTACAAAGAACAAACATCTGACAACTCACAAACACAAAACAACTCATAGACTCCATTAATTCCAACAGCACTGAAAATGATTCTAGCAAACTCCATCCTAGTACAATCTGATTCTTAAAACCCCAGATTTTCACATCCAGACAGAACTTGCCTTGTAGGACTATGCAAGGTGCATGAACAGATTGGATCTAAATTCCTGGACACACTGAAACATTCAGAAAATTAATGTAATCTGTCATTAAATCTTAAGTGCTCTAATCTTCCCTAAGATGTGGCTAAGCTGTCAGTAACTCCACTGAGCAATTTCTCAAGTTATAGATCTTCCTTCTCCCACAGGACAGGTAGCAGCTTTTGGTTTTTAACATTCTCCAGGGCTGTACTTCCCAAGTTTGAAGGATTCCTCTTTTTAACCACTTGAAAACCTTGCCCTTTCAGTATTTTGTTCTACTCTTTGCCTTTGTGTGTGTGTGTTTGGCATGCACACCTGCTGAAATCATGGTGCCAGGCTGTATCACTGCTGCCACTTAACAACTTGTCCTGCACAGATCTGCATTTGCAGTGGCCTCGTTTTATGTTTTGCTTCACTGACCTTCACTTTCTCAAAATTTAGACCTGTCTTTATGCTTTCTTCTTCAGTCTCCTCCCCCATCTTCCTCCACAGGAAAAACTAGGCACCTCAGAAAGTACGCTTTGCAAAACTGCTAATAAGGTCAACCATTTACACTGTCAGAAGATGCTGAGCAGTTCAAGGAAGCTGAATTAGTTTTGTTTGCTCTGATTTACCCACCTGGACAAACTTTGGTATTTATGATAGGAACAGCCTTCACAGCTGTCACCATACTGCCATCATACTAATAGAGATAAATCTATTTTGCTGATTCAAAATTAACTGAACTATAAAGTGATAAATACACAAAGTGATGGATCAACCTTCTATTTATGCAGGTAGGCTTAGTAACAAAGGAAGAGCAGGGAAAATTATTGCCTTTAATTCTTTTCATTCATTAGCCGAACAAAAGAACGTCAGTCTTGCCAAGGCTTAGCTCCAGCATTCTGCAGTCCATTTAGAGGTAGCATTTGCATTTTGCTTGGGCTTTTCTTGTTTACTGTTTCTCCACCACAAAGCAGGAGACAGTGCAGCAAACTCCTCTTAGGATACACTAAAAAGTGAAAGTTTGTTTTTTCTCAGTGTCATATTTCTGGCTTTCCTTCTTTTTACCTCAAAATACAGAGAGAAATAAAGAAAAGCAGAGTGAGGGAGACAGCTGGTCTCTTGCTGAATACTTTTTTTATTTCCATTAAAAATTCAGCCACTGTAAAATGATTTCTTGAACTGACACAAAAAGAGACGTCACTAAAATTCACATACAAGCTCAGGGGGAAAGCACTAGATTTTTCTTGACTGCCTTTATGTTCAAAAATCTTAGAAGACTCTGTTTCCTTTGGATGTGAGGAGTTACCAGCCCCTCACATGGCTGGCACAGCCCAGGATCACTCAGCTAACCACATATATAAACATACATACAGCAGTGAAATTCTCATTCAAGGTCATTAATCCTTCCAAAAGCAGCACTGGCTGAGTTACCTACTTTCAGGCTTGTTCATTCTCTCTTTTACCAAGTCCACAGGATCTAGATAACCATTACAAAGCTATCAAATGAGAAGGCAAAGTAAATCCATCAGAGATCTTGGTGACTAATCCATTTAATAAATACTGAAATACTAAAAACTGGGGATTCAAACTGCACTGGCTTTATTTCTCTCTGAAATAGTATAATGTAGCTGAATGAGATACAGTCTTGCGTGCCACTTCAGGAGTCAAAAATATAAGTAGCCTTAAAAGCAGGATCTCAAGTTATTAACTACTCTGGACATGTGGAGATAGAAGCAATTGTCCAGGCAAAGATGTTTTATGAAATGTTATATGAAAGCATTCTGGCAAATCACAGAAAGACTGATTATTATACATTCTCGTAATTATACCTGGACTAATTCTGACTTGTATACTCCAGACACACATATTTCTATATTCCTTCTTGACTCTCAAGACATTTTTTGAGCAAGCATCTTATAGCAATTAGATTTTTAAGTGAAGAGTTGCCCTCCTATATAATGTTCATGGCATTAATGATATGCCTCAGTTTACTTAAAATGTGAAAAAAAATCACATTTGAAGCAGCGTGCAAAATGAATAAAAGGCCAACAGCTGAACACCTTCTACAGAACATCTTCTGTGACAATAAACTTGGACAGGACTCCCAGCCTGAACCACTGAGCTCCCACAGCAGAAGCACTCTGGGATATTCTTTGAGCTGTGTTGTTTTCTGATTGCCCACAAAACTGCCAGGAAAGTCTGTCTCTGAAAACACATATTCTTCACAAATATGCAATTATACATAGCAACTAAAACAACATCTGGTGGGAAAATGCAATTAGTTTTACCAACAAACACTCAATCAGGAAAAGAAGTCAACTGATACACTTGGCAGTCTCCTGCATTATTCCCAAGTCAGGTTTTAGTTATTTCCTGAAAGATATGCTGACTGCTGAAGCTAAAATCTCATTCAGGGCTTTAGAAATCTGAGAGTTTCTGTTGGGGTTTTGTGGTTTGTTGTTTTTTTTCCTAATTTAAAAGAGTATTACTTAGAAACAAGGACAGCACTCTCAACCAGTGAAAATGCAATACAAAGCAGTTTAGAAGCAATGTCCTTGCTGTTTTGAATTTCATAACATAAAGTCAAGATGTCCCTGGGTTAAGCTATACACTAATGGAAGTTAGCTCCTCAACTTCTGCCCTCTCCTTCGAGGTCTTGGGTGCTGGCAGAGAGCAGTAACTCAGCGTGGTCAGGAAATAGATGGAATGGGTGAGGTCAAGTGTAACTGAGTCAACATGGAGTCAGGCTGAGTAATAAACTGTTACCAAATGAGGCACTGAAGAAGAATGACTATTCTTTTAAAAAACAAGGAAAGCAAGGAAGGATTAATTCCTTTTTAGCTTGCCAACAATCCCTCAACATCTGAACACTGACAAAAAACTGGATCCTGGACAAAGAACAGAGAGCTCAAGATGAACCTATGCAGGATGAAATACTGATGGGAAAGGTTTTGGAGAATAAAGAGATATTGCTCCTGCTTTCCATTGGCATACTATCTCTTTTTGTCAAATCAATGGAAAGACTGTGATATCACTTTCCAAAAATATCACCTTTCTTACTTACTATGAAACTTGGCCTTGCTTTCCCAGACAAAACCTAGTGCAGAAATCCACAAATATCCTCCTCGAGATTCAATCACTCTAATCCCTGTTTTCGGCACCATGGTTTCAGACTATTCCCAGGCTTGAAGACATCTGACCCCAAGTTCAAGACCCTATTTGGCTCCTGGTCTTCTTACTGAACTTCCAAAAAATTGATAGGTTAATTACCAGTGATGATAAAGTTCAAATCAACCACACTGGCAGCTACGTTTCTTTTGAAGTGAAAAGACCACAAAGCTCTGGATGAACTGAAGGGATCCTGGGGCCAAAGTATTGTCAGCCAAGTGGCTTTGGCAGCGGAATAATGGACTCTTCCTGAAAAATGCTGTAAAACCCCCACAGTCTGGAGAGTTTTCCCTCTGTAAGAATTACGCTTCCACTCACGTGCCCTCTCCTGACCAGTTCAAAATCTGAACAAACAAAGCAATTTTCCTACCCTACATATGACTTCTCCTTAGAGAGCACCTTCCTGCAGAAGGTTCAATTTTTTTCCCAACACTGCCTAAAACACAGCCTAAGTGCATGCTGCTCCCTTGCAGAGGTGCACTGCACAACCTCATGCTTACTATTTGCCCCAGGGCTGAAGCCCAGCACAGAGCTTTTCAAAACCACAAGTTCAAGTAAACTCCCTGTGTCAGAGAACTAAAGACTTCAGGCTATATAAGCAAAATCTTTCTGTACAGGTGCCAGCAAGGTGAGAGGAGAGGCAAACGACTTCTTTCTTCCTGACACCTCCCACACAGAGACTGGTCTTGTTTCTATTTGCACTCATCTTTACTTTGCTGACTCAAACACTGATGCTTCAAAAATGTAAAACAGCACTGTGTATAAAAATGCTAAGTGGACACATTAACTGAATAGCACAAGTTTTCATCTCTCCCTCCATCTCTGGCTTGTCACTGCCATCAACATCCTCCTTTCCTGAGGGAGGCAAAGACATGGTAAAATGTGCAGCATTTAAACTTCAGATTCCAGTCAACTGAAACAGCAATATTGTGACCTGAGAGCCACAGGGAAAGAGTTACAAGGTGCACCGTTGAGCTTGAGCTGTACATCCTAGTACACCGTGCTTCCAAAGGGATGCAGAAATCCATTCAGGCATTTGCTTTTTGCACTAACAAACATCAAACACCCTGTCTGCAAGGACGAGCAAAACATTAAAACAGTTGTATTACTCCTTTCAGACAGAGTCATTAAGTGAAAAATTTCTGTGCAAGACTCATCTGAAACAGCCCTGACACGAAACACTGCAGGAGCTGCTGAGAAAACGAGCCACGATGCCGTCAGCCCATAAACAACCCCCATGTTACAGCTCTCATGACTAGAACAAATGGCACCATCTTGTTAGCTCTCTCAGTGCCTTGCCTCTGCAGGCTGGATGAAGAGCATCCAGGGAAAGATTAGGCAAGGCACAGATGAAGCGAGTGGGAAGAAGAAAGCACATTGAAGTATCACCTTATTGCTCTGCTCCTCCAATTACCCACTCAGTAACTGCGCAGCACAGACTAGGCTTCCTGGCAGGAAAAATTTGTCTGGAATAAACCCACAGATAGATGCCATGGCTTCTGAAGCTGTGGATGAGCCCTAGAGGCTCCAAGGAGAACATCCTTGTTGCCTACCCTCTCCGAAACTCAAGGCAAAGCCTAAAAGTTCTCATCTGAGCACAAAAATCTGCAGTGTAGCTGCTCGTTGCTAGTGAAAAAGGAAAGCACAACCAAGAAATGACAACAGTGCACCAAGCTAAGTTTTCTCCTTCCTTCTTTTTGGAAGCTGTATTCTCAGCAGAATGATGCATAAAAACCTACTTGAGACAAAAAGGCAAAGGAAAAACAATGCTAATACAGCTATACACTGCTATCAGAAAAAAGGGGAGAAAAAAAGAGATATCTATTATTTAGGAAATAGCACAATACAGCCTGAAAACAACATAATAAAAAGAGATGGGAGAAAGAAAGGCAAAATACCACTTAAAATTCACATTACTTTTCCAACAAAATCTTTCACTATTATGTACCATCATAAAAATCAAGTCTCCCAAGCAAAGAGCAAAACCAAAGTGTTACTACCTTCCATCATGTATAAATATATAAAACTCTGCAAAAATATTAAAATATTTTCAGTTTATATAAACCCCCCCAGATATTTTGTTTACAAAAGGCTGAAATAGCTTAGTAAATATTTACAGACCCCTTAGCACAAGTAAGCAGAAATCATTAATTTTAATAGCAAGTTTGCCACAAAGGTTTGAAATGCTTCTAAAACCAGTCCAAAATATTAGACAGTTAAGCTGTGATGGGTGTCATCTGTTTGTTTTATATAACAAACGGATTTATCTTGAAAGACAACTGAAGTCTCCTTCCCCTGTCCTCTTTCTGCATTTTAATGCTGCTGCTCAGTTATGCAGCATACAATGTTAAAATGCTTATATGTGATTTAACCATTGTCTGCAGTCCTTGGGGCTTGAATAAACTGCCTAGTTAATTAATGAACGTCTTCAATGCTATAAAAAGCCTCCAGCCATTTTTCCCAGTAATCTGAGTAATTCATCCGTCAATGAAAATCAGATCTTCCTCAACGACTGTATCTTACAGGGCAATTTTGAGTGACCCTAGTCATTGCAACCATCATTTGGTAGCCTCTACATCCAGAACTGCTGGGAGAAAACAATGCATTTTTATATGTTAAGACACAAAATTACAATTATTCCCTGGCATCTTTAAGGCTCCTTTATGTGAACCTATAAATCCTTGATAGGAACAAGAATCATTTGAATAAAGACCAAAATAATTGCTTACATTTTCAAAATTTACAGGCTGCAACCTTTTTCATTTTGTCCTTCCTTCTCTTCATTCATAACCATTATGAATGAATAAATAGCTACCTTCCCCATACTGCCCCAGTTGCCCCTTTGTAGCTCCCTTTCATCATTCTGTCAACTCATTAGAAAGCCATCTTCAAGACTTTTTTCCACAACTCCAGATGTTTGAGAATAATTAAACTTGACCAGTGTGACTACCATACCAGCAAGGACTGCCCAAATTAAACGTGCTACAGCACCTGAATAAAACCAAAACACAAGGATGAATGGGAGCACAAACATCTCTTTTCAGAGCCACAGGCAAACACAGACGTAGGTGAGAAGGCAACAGCAGGGCCCAAACAGATGCAACATTTTCAAACACTTATAAATTCTGTGTTTTTAAGCTGTGTTCTGGAAGCTAGGCAAGGCTACTATTCCTTACTTTCAGAACACTATTCCCTTGAAAAGGCAGTAGCAACTGCAAATCACAGTTCACAGATGAAAACAGGGGATCCAAAAGCAGACTGTACTAAAGGGGATTTATTAGGGAAATTTCCCGCCAAGGATGAAAGCTATACCAAACTCAAGAACTCCGAGAGAGCAGCTCATGAAACACCTGATGCCACTGGTAACCATTTGACAGCCCTTCTTGTTAATCAGCTCCTACTGCCCCTGAGAGCTGTGGCTGCCCCCCAGCAGAGCAGGGAGCTGACCCTGTGCAGGGACACGTGTGGCACCGTGTGCTGTGCCATCACAGGGATGCCCCCCTGCCCCCACTGCTGGGCCCAGGAACAACACACATCCCCTTCTTCACGTGGAGCTCCCTTCTGGCTCCACCCTGATGCACTGCAGGCAGGGGGAAGGAGCTCAAGCCTGCCCCTGTCTCCTGCTTGTCATGGAAAAAAGATGCTGAAGCGTCTCTGCGGTTGCCATGGGAATAGGATGGCAAGTGCAGGGAGCAGGAGTGAGTAACAGCTTAGAAGCTGCCTCCCTGCACAGCTACTGCAAGCTTCAAGAGACTTCCAAAAAACGACATACAGAGCTCCTGTGCCCTGCTTTGTGTTTGATCCCACGCAATTCATCTGCTGCTGGTCTCTGTTCTCTTCCAGGGCATTACAGGACCCTTCAGTGCACAGGGAATCTGTTCCTAACACGGTGCTGCTTTTCTGTTTGCCAAGAGCACCATTTTGTCTGATTAGGCACAGAAGAGGCTGAACTTTGGGGCCTGTATTTACACATTTTTAGTATTGGTGCATGTTGCACTGCAATGGGACCAGGTACAACAGTTAATGTTGCACCCAGCAGGATGCGAATCAAATTAGCCTACCTGCTTATATAATTATTTTCAAAGCAAACAGAAGGAAGCATGCTGGCAAAGTTCACATATACCTGTATGTATACATATACCTGTCATGTCCTGGCCAAACAGAATCCTGTCCAGTCCCTGAATGTCCACAAATAAAAGCTTGCAGCAGGAAAAGGGAAGGGGGGAAAACCAGAAATAGGCACTTACAGCTGTCAGAAAAGTCTAATAATTTGTACTAGCAGAGATGCAGGGAACAAATATAGGTTACTAGCACCTCCTGGGATATCCAGGAATTAAAATACATTAATTCATTTTCATTGAGGGTTTCCTCTATTGGAGAGTGATTTCCCTTTTCACACACAGAAACAGCAACAGCAACAACCCCAGGGAAGTTCAAGGAGTTACACTATATTACTATAAACAAAGGGATAATCCTCTACAATTCCCACCCAGTTCTATGACACTGTCTTTCTCCATCATGAAGAGAGATAATCTCTTTAATGAGTAAAATATAGGGAGAAGAAGAGGGAAAGGGTGGCCTGAGGGCAGCAGACGTTGACAGAAAAGTGTCACTGCAAGCTCAGCAAACACACAGGAAGGGAGATAAAGCACTAGAAAGATGTTTTGTATGACTTTTGGGTTTAGGAAAAATCCTCAATTATTTATTGACATTGCTTCTATAATTATAAATAAACTCTTTGGTTAGACAAAAGTCAAGATTTTCTCACTTATTAAGTCCTCAGTCTGCTTGGTATGTACACTCCCTCTTTGAAAACAAGCATGGGAAAATGCCACAGAACTGTCTCAAGACAGGACACCGCATTCTCTGATATTAAAAATTTATTTTTCATTTCATGTACACTTTTCATCCCTACAGGACTGCAGATGAGCCTGCTCACCAGAAAAATACCCCACATGACTCCTACAGCCTCTTGTAGCCCTGAAAAAAAAAACATTTTAAAACTGCAAGGAAGTCCCACTCCTGAAATCCCATCCATCCAAGTTTTGCACAAGAACAGCACTCTGCCTGAGAGACAGAGAGCCCAGCCTTATAAAATCTTCCATTTTTACATCCCCAAGAGCCCAATGGGGCCACGTCTTGGCCAGATGTGTGCTCTGGTTCTAGGGTACAGGAGGAGGAAATGCCTGAATGAGTGGGCCTGCAGACACACAGTGAGGTGAGAAAACTGACTTCTAGTGCTGTGCAATAAACATGCAGAATCACATTCAAAAGGCCTGTGTATTGAATTAGCTGAAGAAGCCCACAGCTCCAAGTCCATACTCGAGATCTGGGTGTGAACTACAGCAGAAATCTGCCAATGACCTTCAGGAGAAGTTCATCTGAGAGAGATGATGCTGAGAAAAAGCACTGCAGTCAACCACATGACTCAAATAAGTTTGTCCCCAGCAAACAAGGAGAGCTCAAAAAACCTGAAAAACAGCTGAGCCACAAGAAGAATGATAACACTCTCTTCCTCAAAGAAAATGCAGAACAATTTTGGCCAGTATTAATAAAACCAGCCAATAACTTAACCAGGGCAGAGTATGTACCATATCAGTTAAAAGATATAATTATATGCTCAATTTCAGCAGGACTGTAGTCCACCCTGGCCACCTCTCTAGCTCTCATCCCATCTCTACACATTAGCCACTACCTCAAAGGTGCTTTACTTCAAGCACAGTAACAACACAAACCCAGAGGCCACACACACTGTCAAACAAGAGGATGGTGCCATCTGCAGCTCCAGCCTTTCCTTGTCTCTAGCAGAAAGGAGGTGGTAGGAAATCACCCTCCTCTTGCAGAGCTGTCACAGAGCCATCCACAGCAAGGAGTGACAGAGGTGACAGCTTACTGGTGCTAAATATACAGGAGAAAAGATGGAGGAGACAGGAGAAACCACCAGGATGCATGCAGAAGCGAGTGAAGGAGAAAGTCAAGAGAACTGAAGAGTGAAGTGAACAGACATGCTATACTAAACCAATTTCTATCAGGACAATAGAAAACTGATGCTAACAATACAATCCCCCTGGAAATGTAAATTTTAAGATAATTGTGTTAAAGGTCATGGTACCATGGAGTGTAATACTTTCCAGGAATACTTTCACTAGCAACCTTCAAGGTGCCAGAGGGGTAACAAAAAGAACAGTAGAAAAATCTAAATTTAAATGCCAACATTTATCTTTCAGTCACTGTACTGACAAGCAGAGTACATTAAGCAACAGGAAAGAGGCTGAAGCTGCTCTAGACTAGAATAGCATTCTGTTCTCATTTGCACACATACCAATCAGGAGAAAATTTGGGTAAGGCAATAAGCTAGTAAGGGTATCCATTTCCATAAACATTTATTTATGTATAATGTATGCAACGTCCTTCCCCCCCGTTTGCTATTTTTAATTTGAACTGAGCAGAGTCTCTCACCCAGCACCTCTGTGATTCATGTTTCCTCGTGCCTCCAGAGGCAAGTACATCTAAATATATTTTAGAAGATCACTTCTTTCAACCAGCACCAGAGATTAGTACAAAGATCCATCATCACTTAACATGCAAATCCCTGCAAACCACATAGTTAGGGAGAACTGGGCAGAGCAACATCAAACTCGTGGCTGGTTTGGGTCTCTATTTCAGTGAGTTTGTCAGCAGCAGAGTCTGTAAGTCAAGCAAGTCATTTTCACATAGCTGGAATTGGCCATTATGTTCGAAAGCATTTATCTGGATGCTGAACAAGTGTTTGTTTCCTGGAATAACCACTTATGGAGCATCCAGATTAGAAAGTACAAACATATTGGCTAAACTGAATTAAAGGCAGTCAGCCACTCCAAATTAAACACTCCAGTGAAGATATTTCCAAATACAGTAGCAACAACTGAGCATCACACAAATGGGGTAGCCTCATGTTTAAAACATAGGACAGAGAGCTATTAGATCTTAGCTTCCCCTCCTACTTCTGCTGCTTGTCTCTTCCTCTTGATCTCAAGTAAATTATTTATTGTCAAGATTTACATTTCCCTAGATTCAAAAACAGGCAGGCAGGCTCGCTGGCTTTAAAAGGAAGTGTTGCAATAATTAATTCATTATTCTATGCAGAGTACTCTAAAATTATTAGATGCTGCTGCAGAAATGTATATTATTAGTGCTATTATATTCCACTAGCAATTCCCAAAATAACTCTACCTTGGATGAATTTATAGTATTCTAAATTGAGTGGTACCTTGAGCCTTGAACCAGAATCTTTTCCATGGTGGTGTAAAATGAAGGAATGAAAACAATCCAGCTGTGAACCTAACAGGGTTTCTCTTGGCATTATTCTACAGCCATCATTTCCTTCAGCACTGAATTATACACACATAAACAACCACAGTGACAGCAAGCATGTGGAAGGAAGGATCAATCCAGTCAGCTCAGTGGTGAAAGGCAAGGGAACAATGTAAATCCTGCAAATGAAACCAATGCCCCTGGTCCAGCCATGCTGGAAATGCTGCTGTGTCCACTAGTATATAATTCTTCAGAAAAATGGTGAAGAAGATTTTTTTAACTGGCTTTTTCAAAGCTCAGCAAAACTCATTCTTTTAAATTTTATTTGCATAAGGTTGAGACATCTCTTCAACACTCAATTACATACATTTGCTTATGTAAATGCAAAACATAACCATATGTGCTGCTGGAACTGCTTTTGCTGCAAGTGCAGACCAGACAAATCCACACAGAAATGACCAGTCAGATGTTTAAAAGTCCAGCCTGTGTCTTTGTTCAAATGTATTTATAAGATAGCTGTAACAACAAATTAACAGATTTGTGTCTCAAACAACTAACTTTGAATAAGACTGTGTGTGATTCAGGGTGAAAAGTAATGACAGGGTTGACACATGATCATATTCCCCTAATAAGAACAATAGGATTAACCAAATTTTCATTGTCAGTGGGAGCAGCAGTTTTGATGGAAACTGATCTGACCACGTGACCGTTTTACTTGGTAACTTTTCAAGAGGTGTATTCCATAGCACACCAATGCAACCCAACTGACACCCCTAAATGCCTCATTTTCATTACCTGTTGGTCATCTGGAGTCCATATGCCACAGGTGATCTGACTCTCCAAGTTTATTTCTGAAGACCAGTGTCTTTGTCCACTGACTGAACCGACCAGCACAAATCCATCTCTGTAGGAGATAAGGGCCTGAGTCCCATCGTGGCTCCATGTAAAGTCGCTTACCTTAACATATCAAAGACAAGAAAATAGATATATGAGACATGTAGGATTTCTTTTGGTGTTTTAATAAAAGGCAGCAGTGCACAGAATGAGACAGGCCAACTATTAGCCCAGCTGAAGCTCTGATGTCATGCCTACTGGAGAAAGCACTGTGCTTGCCAAGTGCCTTTGTGACAATTTCTGCATGTTCCTTTCAATAAACAAATGTTTCATTTTCTCCTGTGCTTTTTGAAAGGCATGAAGTCCCATTCCTTGCCCTCTTCCTTTGGCCTCTCGGGACCTGATCACTCTTGGCTGCAGAGAAAATGTGCATACCAACCTGTGCCCCACGATCGTTCACGAGCTCCACAGACCATCTGCCTTCGTATTGTATCCAAACAAATATTCCTCCATCTGCATCACAGGTTGCTAATTTCTGGAATGGTTCATTCCACCTCACCAGCACAACCTTAAAAGATTACAAACAAAAACAGCATTACCAAAAATGCACGTTGTGCTAACAGCGATTTAACAAGAACCAGTTAAACAACGCTGCCAAATAAATAGCATCGCATTTAAATCCTGAAGATGCACAAAACAGCAATTTTCAGCCCAGCATTAGGCACCTCTCAAGAACAGCTGGAATCATTTTGCCACAGTTGTCAGGAAATGCACAATCTCTCACTGTCAGGCCTTTTTGGAAGGCACTGCACACTTTCAATAAGATCACAGGGAGCACTGGAACACAGGACTGCATTACAGAAGCTGCAAACAGGAAGCCCTGCACAGATTATCCAGCACTCCCTCAAATGAGTCCCCCACTGTAATCTCAGAGACTGTCAGACTCTACATCAAATCATCACCTCTTGCTGACTTCAAATAAAGTGGCATGCTCTGCATACAATTTAAATACTCAGATTGAATACTGATATTCAAAACAACCCCAGAGGGTCTCAAATTATTAAAAAATAGAAATTTCATAGAAAAGTTGCTTTGCTACTGAGTGCAGAAGGAATACAAAGCAGATTTAGATTCTTCTCTCCACATTAGAACTATCTGAGCTTTTCTGGAGAATCTAATCAAGTCTAAACCGACCAATTGCTCTCTCATTTTTAATTAACACCAATTTAACAAATACAGTATCTCTCCAGACTACAGTATAAAACTGAAAAAAGCATGTCATCCTAGTGCCTGAGGTAAAAATTAGGAATAAAACAATTTACCTTTTGTTGGTGACTTTTTCTTAAAAAAAAATTTTTCCAAATTAGTTTTTTCTCAAAAAATTTTTTTTTATCCAAAGCAGTTTTATTTTAAAACCATGCAGATATATACGGGACACTTACATTCACACAAGTAAATTCTCCTCTAGCTATTTTATTGAGACAGAGTATGCAAACAAAGTAAACAGATATTAAATACTCAATTAGTAGAGTGTCATTTCAACTACTTAATAAACATCCAGCTGTAATGACACTTTTTCATAAAGCTAAATAGATAATTAATCATCTAAAAGCAACACGCAAAATTCCCCATTAAATATATTTTGCTGTTTACAGAGATAGATGGATCCTCCTAAAGATTCCAGTCCCAAGATGAGCTCTAAGTAGACAGACCCTTCCCACTTCACAAAGGAATCAGCAGTCATTTTCAGAACTAGGATATAGATGTGCATACCTAAAACCTAAACCTGACAGCTGAGGGATGGTCTTGCACTTATTCAGAGTGCCAAGGTCACAGCTTAAGAACGTGTCTACCAGTGGAGCATCAACCCTTGAACCATTAAACAACCACAGGAAAACCATTTCTTTGTTCATACGTAAAGCTTATGGGGAGAAGCAAGTATGACAAATCACCTCTCTGTTGTTACACAGCTTAGAAGAATCCCATTTGAGATTTTGCAGAAAAACACTGGCTTCTACTTAATATAACCTTGCAGCTGCACTCTAAGTCACCAGTCCTGTTTCCAGTTGGGCAAATTATACAATGCCCCTAGATGGATTATATCACACTCAGCTTTTTCAAAAAATTCTTATGTTGGAAGAGCAGAAAATTAAAATATTCCATTATAGCAAGGCAAGCAGAGGCATTTTGTTGGAGGATTCACTCTGTCCCTTCCACCTAAACAAGAATAGCACAGATTTGTTAAAATTTTGTTTTCATTTTGGTATAAATCAAATCCACAGAGCCATAATTTCATTCACCCTGAGGCAAAATGCAACAATGAAGTAAGTGTACTTGCCAGCAATGCCTAACTGTATTATGAAAGAAGTGAAGAAAACTCAAAGAAAACATTGAAAAAAATCTTCATCTTTAAAAGCTGCTAAGGCTAATGATGACCATTAATGAATGGAAGGTACTTATCACCACTAAAACACCAATCTTTAAACACTTAGACACTGCTCATGTTTCACAGGTCACACCAAATGAATTCTGCATCAAACCAGAATGAACTGCTAGACAGAATTTAGGAAAAAAAAGAGAACTAGTTGTTCAAATAACATGAATGCTTTAGCTAACACCATTAAGAACACTACTACCTGTCTTAAAATTGCCCTGTTCAGTCTGGCAAAGATTTGAGACAAATACACCATTTTATAAATTAGACACACAAGATGACTTTGTAATATGAATTATGGGCAAAGAGACAAGAGTTACTTTGTTGTGTTTTGTTTCTTTTCTATTTTAAACAGGAATCTTGTTAAAACTTGAAAATTTTAATTCAGATTCTGTACAACCTGTCTTTTGTTTAGACTTGATAAAATATCCAAGAGTACATTTGAATGTAAACAAGATTAACTAGAGCCTCCATCCATCTCAATTAGATACAAATTCGTAGCTTCCAAAATAAACTTATTGCTTTATAATGAGAAATGAAAGCGAGACAATGATTTTTCTATGCCTTCTGATAACAGCCTCATAAGGGAGCAAATTTGTAATTTGAAAATTCAACCCATTTAAACACAGAGCAAATGTTATTTTACGAGGTCATTTTAAAGATGATGCCGTAATTTACATTTAACATCTGACTACAGGTGCTGAGTCCACAACTGCTTTGAGTATTTCCAATTTCATTTTAGACATTTAGCATGCTGAAGAAGAGATAAAGAAAGGAAGGATTGCCCCAAGTATTAAGATGACTTTTGGCTTTTATGTTGGCTCAAATGTAAAGCATATGAAAACGTGTCCCATTGATAGCGCTCTTCAATAACGCATAAGCTTGAATTACTCCTCTACAAAGAGGAATTTTACTGCTAACCCATAAATGCAAAGATATCATTACTTTCACTAACAGCTTCAAGTCACAGAGGACCCATTTCTACTTCTGCCTTTATGGTTCTCTGCTTTCTACTTAGCATCTTCACACAGGTATTGAAGGTCTGAACTGCTTTATCTTGAACTCAAAAGAGCAAGAATGTTGGTACACAAAAGTAAGAAGTTGTCTGTGGACCATTTGTGGCCCACACAGCCTTTCTATATTGTCTAATTATTTTTCTTTGTTGGTTGGTTGGTTGTGGGGTTTTTTAATTCTATAAAAAACACAAATTGTGCTTGTTCTACTCTTAAAAAAAAAAGTATCACAGGTATTAATCAGCTTCTAAATCACTGTCTTACAGAGGATAGGATCTCTCACGAATAAAACTTGGCCTGAGATATTAAGTACTATGTAAAGGCCAACAATTTGCCCCTAGACAGAATGCCTTCCACAAAGCTGTGAGCTTTTGAGTCAGTCTTATGTTTTCTTTGAGCACTTTTTTATACAAGGAATAGTGGTAAAAAATTTGTTTCAAAAGTTCAGCATTCAGGAGCTTCAACACCTCTGGTTTAATTAGCAACTTGATGTTTAGGAATTAAATTTAATTAATCCTAAATGTGCTAGAAACTCTACCCAAGAACTGACTGCATACTTTAATGCTGCTAACAATGTTATCTATTTAAGATTTTAGACAAGAAATTTAGAGTAACTGCAATTTTGGAGTAGCAAATGTGTGAGTTATAGTAAACGTGATCTCTTCCCAATGGAAACCAGGTTTGATAATCTAAATTTATTACATGCTATTGAAACTTTTAATAATTTTTTCACATTTTTCTAATACAAGACCACTAAAATCCAAAGCATTCGGAGAGCTTTTGTTATTCCTTATTTCATTACGGTTTTTGAAGGAGATAATTGAAAACACGACACCAATCAGTTTTGCAAGAGCAGAAGTCCTTAATCTAGAATACCACACAACAGTCATTACTGAAATCTTTTTTCTGTACATACAGCACATAATTGCTAGAGAAGCGAGGGACAAACATCTACAAAAAAATAAAAGAGGTAAGTAACTAGGGCAATTAGTTCCTAGAGTTCCTTACCAAATTTAGATAGATTTTATTATGGATATACTGTAGTGAGTCACAGTGACTCATTTTTTAAAAATCTCTGATCCTCCATCCATTTTACTGGGGAGAGGCATATGCTTTAAAGATAGAGGTCTTCTCCAGCATTCATTTTCACATATGCTACGGATATGTGCTTGCAGGTGGACTGCCACAGCAATAGAGAGCAGAGAATACTCCATGCCAATGTTTGATCACTGCCCAATTTGCTACACCTGAAGAGCCACGTTCCTGTATCTGGCATTTCTGCAATTACAAGTGAAGTTGACATCTTTGCAGGGTGCACGGGATGTGATGCATTATAACTCCATTGAGCATATGGAATAGCTGGTCTTTCCCTCCTCAGATAAATCATACTACATTTCTAATGCTATTGGAAGTTATTGAAATAGTTCCACCTTCCAAGCAGCGGCAGTATGAGACCTAGCTGTTCCCAGGACAGAATAACAAGGGAGATCAGGCTGCTGCCTAGAGCAGCAGACTACAGCACTCAGTCTGTCCAAAGACTTCTTCCAATCCTAAGCTTTTAGGAAAGTACTCAACTTTTTAAAGGTTGAAAAAAGCACTGGCAAAAGGGATTGGACAATCTACCTGGAATCAATGAGCATCACCTATTTGCTTTATCAAGTAGTCCTGTTATGCAACTCCCTAATAAATACACTGGTCTTTAGTCGTGGTTACAACTAAGGATTAATATGTGCATACGGTAGGTGCAACACACTGGCATACATTACAGTTTCTTAATGGCCACAGAGCTGAAAAAATCTGTAAGTATATCTGTTAAAGAAAAAAGATGGGTGTGGAGTGGGGAACAGAAATGGAACACTGAAGTACAAGAACCAGAGAAACCACCTTTACATGCAGTAAAGGCATTTCAGTGCCTCTCCCTCCACTGCACAGAGAGATACAACTACACCTATATACTCATATGGGTATACATATTACATAATTATAACATGGGTTATATGTATGTAACATGAATACACATCCCTGTCAATCTCTGAGGAACCTGTGCCAGCTTTGTACATTCAGCAGCTAACTAACTGAAGTTAGTTAAGCAAATTGGATTTTTGTAACTAAAATATAATTTGGATGTTGGAACAGGCAGCCAGAATAAGCAGTAGAGTTGCAGTTAACAAGCTATTGCTTCTCACTATACTTTACCTACAACCAATATTTAGTTATAAATGGTTCTGCATATGTTTAGTTCAATTAAACATTTAACTGTCTTTTAAATATTAGTATTTTTTAACATAAAGGTTATCTAAGTTTTCTCTCTCCTAATTTCTCACACTGCAAATTTTTTGCAATTGTTCTTACTTTCACCTTCCTTTATGACCTCTATTTAATGACATTACAATAATGTCAGGATAATTCTCTCCATTTGAACTAATTCAATCACACAAAGAGCAAGCATTCCTTCTCCTAATAATACCAGACAAAAAAGCAGCAGATGTGGTAGACAGCAAGTTGGCATCACCCATTTTTCCTATCCTCCTAGTCTTCTATTGCATTCTCTAATGACAAGCTCCCTATCTCTCCCACACCTGCAGAGCTCTGACTTTTTGTTTCCAATGACATTACAACTGGATGAAGTGCCTCATTTGCATATGGAGCTGTCACCTTCCTAGGTATGATACCCATCAAGGAATTATTATTACTAAGAAGAAACTACTACTATTAATAACAAATATTGTGCTGCAGCTAAAGAATGGCAAACCCGTAATGGCATTTACATTTCTTGAGAAAAACTGCCAACTCACAATAGGGGCTGCAGGTTACAGAGGGCGTAAATGAATGGCAAAGAAGTTCTGGGAGACAGAAAACACCAAAATTCCAAATTCTCCATGTTTCTCTAGACTATACAATAAAAGTGAACTCTCCTCCTAGAAGGGCTGGAGCAGCCTCCAGATACCTGAGGAACAGATGTCATATAATATTCCCTATCCGTGCCTTGGGATAAGCTTAGGTCAGTGGTGCCCTGAGCTGAGGGCACGGCAGCTGCTCACAGCCCCCAGGGTTCAGCTGCTGCCACTGGCACAGCTTTCCACTGCCACTAGTACATCCTTTATCCCAGGATCCTACATTTTCATTGAAAGAGGTGTATTATCCTGCAGCTGCTGTCATCTCACTTGTTCTGGTCTTTGAAAAGGAGTTTCAATTTTTAAAATTTTTTTTTAAGCTTACAATCTGATTTCATGGTATAATATTGTCAACAAGCTAAGCATGTCACCTGGAGACTTAGCCTTGTGCTAAATGAAATCAGAGGTAAGGCTGGACTAGCAAGAAAGTGCTGACCTTAATGGAGATGAATGGTCCAGGTCCAACCCTGTACCTTCCTCTGACCACAGACTTCTCTGTGGCTTTCATGTGAAATCCTACTCCAAATCCCTAACTCAAACACCTCAAGTAAAGCTCTGAAGTTCAATGTAGGGATACGTCAGATGCTCTGTGCATCTGTTGGATGCACTTGCTCTAACTTTTTCCTCCTTTCTCCTCGGTGTTTGTTTTCATAATGCTCAGGGCACACACCAGGCTGACAAAGACTGGGATCACCTGTGCAGCTGCAGAAGGAGAAGGGGCCAGGTAGGAGCAGTGCAGCTCACCAGCAATAACCCTCTGAGTACATGCAGGGGAGGTATCCATTGCCCCAGCGCTCACTTACTCTGTGTGTGAGTGGCTGGTAGCCTCTGCAAGTAACAGTGTGGTTGCTCACCCACTGGGAAGAATGTTGATGCTCCCCAGCAAGTTTTGTTAATTTGCTTTGCAGATGAATGACAAACACACCTATTTTTAAAAGGTACCTTGAGGTTGGCATCCAACCCACCACATATACCTATTTTTGAAAGGTATCATATGGCTGGCATGAAATCCCTAATGGATGCCAGTCTGATCTTTAAAAGCCTGAGGAAACGATTTTGGCAAATAGACAATGGCCAAAAAAAAAATTCTTTTGAGACCTGTTTTGAGGAAGGAATGCCTTTAGTGTAAGATGTTGTCTTAAAAATACCTAGACTGTCAACATCTCACTGAATACATTTAAGGGCCTTGATAGTAAACTGCCAAGATGAGGACTCAGAAAGGCTCTAAAGCTTTACAAGTCTCCTTAAGTGAAACACTTCATTTTAAGAAACACACCCTCCTCAATGTCTATTAGTCCCAAGGATTTGCCACATAACCATTTTATTTGTTCACAGAACACAGAATGTGTTACGTTATCACCGCCTACTTCAGAGGAAAACATGCCCCAGACTCCTCACAGGTACCAAACAAGAAGTATAATGCTCCTATGAATGAAGTGGCTCACAGTTCTAAAGGAATTACTCTTTTCACTTTGGACTCACCACGTTTAATTGTGACTTCAGAGAACCACAGTTTTGTGGGACACTAAAAAAAAACCCCACACCAAGAGAAATTTGTATCCAAAGTATATCCCATACATAAGTTTGGGCATCAGAAGATTTGACAGGTCAGAACAGAAAGTTGCATGTGAGAAAAATAACAGGTGATATGAATCTAACAGTGATGAGAAGATGTTGGTATCTAGCTACTGGTTCTCAGTTGAGTAAGTTTGTTAACTATTCCTTCAAGGTCTATTAAAGAAAATAGTTAGTGATAATCTGAAGGAAAATAATTAAGGCATGAAAAATTAAGACTTAGTCACCTATATGCAGAAGATAGCTGCACACTATTATGTTCTTGAAAGGGAAACTGGTGGAGGTCTGCTCTTCTCCCATCTTGCACACAACAGTGTGACAGTGAGGAGGTCTATGGTGTGCTTTTGACTCCTTTCCCTACACAGGGATTCTCAAGTGCCAAAAGCTCTTTCACAGAAAAGACAGCTGTTTCCACAGAAAAACAATTTTAAAGTTATGCCACACTGGGTTCCATTGAGGCAAATTCCTTTACAGCATGCACATTCCTACCACTGTCTCTTGTCAATGGTCATCCTGCACTTGGGATGTAAGATATGTCTGTTTAATTCCCCGTACATACTCCCTTTAAATGCAAGGGCAAGTCCAAGTTAAATTAAAATAAATCAAAACCGAATGTTGGGAAGGATGAGCAAAGGATAAAATAGTACTTTCACTGCCTTCCTCTGTAAGAAAAAGATTTCACTTTGTTGTAGCTTCCAAACAGATAAAACACAGTAATAAATAAAGCAGAGACAACTATTCTAGCTCAAGATGAACAACCATTTTGCTATAAGATCAAAAGACCAAGAACAATATAGCTCCCCCTCTTTCTAGCAAATCACTGATGAGCACCATCAGGAAAGGTTCATTTCTGTTAAAATAAGACACACGCAATAACTGTGCTGAGCTGGAAGTTCCTTGGGTTTGAGCATTTATGCAGGAGTATTTTCCCACAAGAAAATAAAAAGCAGTAGATTTAAAATCTCTGGTATTTAGTGTACACTAAATTAAAAGTACATGAGCCTAATGCTCATTTAACTAATATCTGACAAAACTACATTACAGATGGTATAAATCAGGACAATTTCAAAAACCTAAACATTTACATTCATTTTTGGACTGAGTATGAGAAGCTCATTGTAAATGAACTTCATGCTTTAAGAACAAAAATAACACTCACTGACATCCACCAATGCCTCACGAGTGCTATATGAATTCAGAGGCCATACACATCTTTGTTAGAAGTTTTGAGGGAAGAAAAAATCCAACCAAAACACCCCAAGCATAAAGCACATTAAAATACTTACTATCTTTTTTTTCACCTGGCAAAAAATAGAGAAAAATATTGGATGCAGAGATATAGAAACCCTGTAAGAGAATCTATGGATTTTCTTGTCTCTCTTCCTTTTAAAAATACCCAGATATCCACATCCTAAAAAAATCCCCCAAAATTAAAGAGAAAACAGGTTAACAATAAACACTACTGAAAACCATTCCAACTCAGAATCAACTAGCTCTACTCTACTTTCTAACAGCCTCTACTTAGGAATTCCTGCACTATCTTCCCACCTTGTAAATGGTATCTGCTCAGGAATATCCCCAGGGCAAAGTATTGCTGGAAAAAGCCAGTGAAGTGACTATGACAGACACACTCTCCCTTATACTTAATCTTCCTAATTCAGTGGCTAAAAATTCCTGATCAAGTGTTCATATAATCACGAAATATAATTTTATAACTTTACATGCATATATTAACCACAAAGAAATTATTCAAGAAAGAAAAAAAAACATCTACTAGGAAATTTGAAAAGAAAACTCTTAAAAATGTAATATAAATTCTGTTATATAAAATTGTGCTAGTTAACACGAGGAAGTAAGACAAGTTCTTTACTTTCTGGAGTCTATTCTGAGATGTGCCAGAAAAATAATGGTGTCTCACAACCACACACAGAGGATCTGCCCCTATCAAATACACTAAGTCTATCTATCTCAAATATACCAAGGTGAAAGATCATTTTTTGCTCATCAGATATTCAAACTCATACAGCACAACAGTTAAGTAACATTATTCCAGGTTTCTGAACATCATCATTAGCATTTGTGGCGGTCATTTTATAATCAGAAGCTGATCAGTGACTATCTTCATGATTTTACAGGTTAGACTATAACTTAGCTTTAACTCCCTTAGAAGAAATCACTGTAAAGGTCCACCAAACAAGCCTTAGATAGAACCTGACTGCAGCACAACATTCGTGCAAGCCCTCTCCAAGGAGATGAACTTCACTCCTTAAGAGATACAGTAAAAACTTGATTTTTGTCAGCCATGTAAACAGAAAAAACCTTAACATTCACAAGGAGTGTCACAGAGTGTTGTCCAAGCATGATTATTTCTCCAAGAGCTACAATACTTCAACCCTAGTTATTTTTTTCAAACACAAGGAACTAAAAATAAACCAAACTTCAGCAGAAGCACAGATCAGCTCTCCAAATCTATTATGATCTCCCAGGTGAAAATAGCTGTGGACTAATGTAATTAAGCTGAGTTATAAGGTGGGTTTGAGACAGATGGTACAGCTGGGCACTTCACTGCTGGAGTGGGACTACTCTGCTATCTGAAATACCCAACTATTGTTATCCCAATCATCAAGCCCACCCATATGAACCCTGTGTGAGTTACACATCATTATAGAACATTTCTGTCCACCTGAGGAATACTGGTGACCTTAAACTCGTCACAGATACTGAGAAAAGAAAGCAATTATACACATTTTTATTGGACTGCCTGGAGTGTCTTTGTGAGACTCATGGAGACAGTGCATCCCTGATCCTTTTGTGAGATTGAGGAAATTCCACCATGGTATTTTGCAAAGGCTGGACACCTGCTTTGACTTCCAGCACAAGGCCACACCTGAACCCCCTCTGCTGGCTGCCCCAGAGGGGTCACTCCTACAATGTGCAGCTCGTGGTGCTCAGGACAGCTATTGAAGGGACTGCATAATTGCTGAGATGGACATAGAAAACAAAGTGGAAAATGAAATAGTGTCTCCTTCCAAGAAGGACAATGTGAGGGAGGGAGCAGCCAGTGAAACAGGGAATGCAGAAAGGGCAGAAAAGTCACTCAGCACCTTCACCTCTCAGGACAGAAGGGTATCAAGAGGAGAACTAAATTAACAACAATAACTGAAAATCCCAATATTTACATGCAAGACATTCAGTTTAGCATATTAGAATAAATAAGACAACAGATACCTACAAAGAATTATTTTGTTAATACATACACACATCTATTACCCCTGTGGAGGGTCTGATTTAGGCTTGAGACACACTGGCCCACTTAATTTGCAATAATGTGATAAAAACTTCTGACAATGTGGGTACCAGATAAAAAAATGCCATGCTCTAAGAAATGCCAAATAGCAGATTTTCAAAATGCTATCCTTGCTTTGGCTGGCCTGCAATTCTGCACAGACTGTTTTCAGAGCAAACCTCTCTTAAGAAATTTTATCTACATTTGCTACTTCTCCGTGAAATAAAAACTATCTCATGATGCAGTTGGCCAAGTGACCAATAATTTCACTTGCCTGACTTTCCAGAGAACACAAGGGAGCCATAAATACAGGGCTAAATTAGTTACTTGGACAGGCAAAGTGGACAACCCCAGAAAGCACAAATTACTGCTATTGTTCTTTACCACTGTGGCACACAGAAGTCTCAACTAAAACTGACCCCCATGTTGTTGGAACTGTACATGTTATGATCAATCCTTCAGAGTTTAGGCTTGAAGACAAAGCAAAAACCAGGCTAGAGAAGGTTTGCTCTACAGAACTGTAAAATTACTATTAGCCTCCAGAGGGGTGAACTACCGGTTAGGAACATAGTCCCTGGGCCATAGGGGTCACTGTGAAACTGTCAGAGTGCTGGCAGGAAGGGTGATAGGTAACACATATCTAAGGACAATATTACACCTCATCTAACACAAATATTAACAAATGTATTGGTTACAGTGGTTCAGAAAGCAGTTTTCAAGGAACTGAGGTAAAACTGACTTGCAGAGACCAAAGAGCAGCAATATTCAACCTTTAACAACCCAACCATTTATAGGAACCACAGACTGGAGATGGAAGTTGTCTGATCTGTATCCAAGAGCCTGAGCCAGCTAGCTTATATGCACTGCATCACTTGAAAGTAATTTTTATAGTCTAGTTTATCCTTTGCTTCCCCCCCTCCAAAAAAAAAAAAAAAAAAGAGAGAGAGGAAAAGCAGGAAGTACAAACATTTCTGTTCTTTTTTTCCCTCAGTAAAATCCTTAAGAAAATTTCACCAAGCAAAATGAGCAGATGTTTTCTATCTCAAGTCACTTGCATGTCAACCAGCATATGGAATATTTAATGTTTAAAATACATTGTTAGGGTCATAATTAGTGCCATGGAGTCCAGGTGGATGCTTGTCACTAGTGGAGTCTCCCAGGGTTCAATACTGGGCCCAGTGTTGTTTAACTTGCTCATGAGTGACCTGGACAAAGGGACAGATGCCTCTTTGGAGATTTCACTGACACTCAAAGCTGGGAGGAGTGGCTGAAAGCCCAGAGGGCTGTGCAGCCCTTCAGAAGGGCCTTGGTGGGCTGGAGAGAGGAGCAGAGAGGAACTGTCTGAAGTTCAGCAAAGGCAAATGCAGGGTCCTGCCCCTCGGGAAGAATAACCCCAGGCACCAGGACAGGCTGGGAAGCACCAGACCTGCTGGGAAGCACCAGACCTGCTGGGAAGCACCAGACCTGCTGGGAAGCAGCTCTGCAGAGAAGGATCTGGAGGTTCTGGTGGACACCAAGCTGTCCATGAGCCAGCAGTGGGTCCTGGTGGCCAAGAAGGCCAATGGCATCCTGGGGTACTTTGGGAAGAGCATTGTCAGCAGGCTCTTTGACTGTTACAGTCCAATGAATTCAACCTCAGAAGCAGAAAACACTGACCTCTTATCTACAGCATTACTTCAGACAGGGCTGGAGAAAACACTTGCCTTCAGTCTATGCATGATTTCCATTTCTTTATGATTTACAGATTTTCAAGTAAGTTTTATGCTTCTTAAAAGAGTTTTAAAGCTTGGAAAGCAATCCAAGTTTTGAGATATTGTATTAGGGGTAAATTCTAAAAGAATGCACACTGCCAAAGTAGTCATGCAAAGGGTCAGCAAGTACTGGAATGACATGAAAAAACAAGGAAGGCACGATATTATTAAATGTTACTGTAAGAAATAGAATGATATTCAGGAAACTGTACTTTAGGTTAAATACCAAGTAAAGCTTTCAGCAATGAACGGAATAGTTGAACGGTCTTCTAAAAGAAAAGGTGGAATGAAGCCAACCTTTGGAATAACTTCATACAAATTTTCACATATTGTAAAAAGGTATATTGCAGGGAATTTATTTAAACTGATGTTGTTATTGAAATTCAGTGGTTCTCTTATTAAAATATTGTTTTCTTATTCATTGAGAGTTAAGAAAAATAATTGTGGTTTATTGATGAACATAAATTACTTTAATTTTCTAATGTTTTTACAGAACACTATGACTTTAAAGTTTATTTCAGTGCTGAAGTGTTGCACATACATAGACTAAAGACATTATTTCAGGATAAGTATGTGATAAAGTCCTATTCTATATAGCATATGGAACAGTCCTCTTCAGTGCAGGAGGGTAAAGAGGAATGATCTTAATTAAATGTGTGATTAAATCACATTTTTGTGTCTGTCTGTAGTCTGGGGGTATAGGGGCTGGCTGTCTAGATGGTCTGAGAGCTATTTTCATGACTGCAAGGAACCAGTCATTCCAGTAAGTTTTGCTCTGTGTGTGCTCTTGTTACACTTTGAAATGTTAGTTTGCCTACATTTCCAGAGCACAACATTTCCTACAGAGAAATGGAGTGAAACAGCCCAGGAAACATGAACTTTCTCAGAAACTTTAATAATTAGAGCAGTGGCATCACTAGCATGATGATCAAACAGCTCTGCTTGGAAATTGTTTGTTCATGTCAAGCAGCTAGTGGTCTTGGGAGGGAGACTAACTGTATGGGTGGTTTTGAGTGCATCGTATCATAACAGAGAAATCAGGTGGTCTCCCTCTCTCCAAAAGCAGGGAGATGGAGTGCCAGAACCACAGATCAAAGGCGTGGAATCAACACTGGGACCCTAGATCCAACAGAGAGTGGTTTTCACCAAGTTCTTTACACAGTACCAAAGAGTACTCTGTGCTGGACTCACAGATACTATAGGGACCGTCAAGGACCTCAGTGTTTAGATGCAGGAGGGAAGGAACCCCAGAAAGCTGACTCATGACCAAGCTCAGCTAGCACAGGGCGGGAGATGAAGCTGAGCTGAGAAGGCTCCAGCTAAGCATCCCCAAAGAGTGGAGCAGAGAGATCCCAGAGCCACAGCTCTCACCTGCTAGCTTCCTCCATCATCCACTATCCCAGAGCTTCAGCTGGAAGCCGGATAGGCAGCTCATGGCAACCGCTACCTCCTCCTGCTTTGGCATGCCAGCCCACCAGCCAGAAGTATTTCAGCAAACCTCCATGCCAGCACCAACCACATCCTTGCAGTTATATCCCACTTTGCCATCATTTCTATACAGTAATTCCTTCAAAGTACATTTCTGTAGAAAATGCCAACAAAAATGCTGTGCCTGAGTATCCATGATGCTCACACCCAACCACTGCTTGGGATGAGCCATGGCAGGGCATCCTGCCTGGCCTGCAGCCACGCTCCCAGCCATCCTGACACTGCGTGAATCACCAAATCCCAAACTCAGTATCAGAAGAATGTTTTGCTCCTAAGGCGCCATTTGCCAAAGCTGATGCCTTTGCTGAGCAGGACAGAGCACGATTCAGGGAGCCCTGGGCAGAGTCTCCCTGCAGAGTCAGGGAGTGCAGAAGAGGCAGCTACTGAGAAACCTTCAGCGCCCAGCTTCACATGAAAATGAAATATTTGATTTATCAGTACTAAAAATAAAACCACATGATGCGGACTCATGCACCAGAGAGTCTGCTGTTAATGCCATGAAAGCCCAGTAGCTGAGATAGTCTAAGCACAAGCCAGTCATCTAGAGTTAATAATCTTATTTGCATTTATGACCCAGTTAGTTAACGCTATTTTAACAGGAATCATGCCAGCCCTCTTAATCTTTCCAGAATTCTGTTATTGTTACTGCAAAGGCATATGCACAATTTATCAGGCATTGATTTCCCCAAACTCTCAAGTAGGGAGGGTTTTTTTCCATACCACTGCACTGATTCCAATCAGCAGGTTTGCATTATGCTTGCCATTTGAAGGCCAAATATCAGCATTTTCCATTAACATTTTGGACATTTTGGAATTACCTTATCTTCTGGCAATTAAGCAGAAATTAGTTTCTTTTTTTTTTTTTTTTTCGCATAGATAGCTTTCCCTTCTCAGGAGGATTTGATTACCAAGGTATTTTCAAATATCTAACTCATACCTTTGAAATCTGTATATACCATCATTAATTATTGTTCAGAATATTTTAAATTACCCTAAAATATCATGTCACCTATAAAGAAGCACAAATCAGGAGAATAACTACACCAGCTCTGAGCTGGATGTAAGACTGCAGGTATTGTTCCTGGGGAGGTTGCTATCAGGTGAAATGGCAGGACTTCATGACCTGACTGGCTGATGTCTTGCCAGCATCAAATTCATTTACAGGCAAATATTTTTTAATCCAACCAAAATCTTGACAAAAATAATGAACTGCTCATCACTATGTACTTACATACACATCCACATACATGCATATCCATGAAAACCATGAGCACTGGAAATGCCCCAATGAGATGTGCTTTTGCAGGTAAACAAAACCAATAATTTTCTTAGCTTAGGTTTGATTATTTCCTTTAACCATTTAACTGAAGACTTCAGGCAAAGACAACAGTTCCTCACATCATGACTTCCAGTTGCTGTAAGCGAAATGAATTCCAGAACACAAGTGCAAAAAACTCTCTTGCTTTAGGGCCTTTTTAAAAGACAAAGATCTTCTACTCCCACATGTAATGCACATGTGACCAAAAAAAAGCAACTCAACACCTTCTACCCAAATTTAAGGCACATCAGCTCCTGACCTGATTGCATGTCTGGAATCCCATCCCTGCATGCACCTGTTTAGCCACAGATCTTGGTGACTACAGGAGATGCTGGGAATGATCCTTTCCTGGACTACTCTGTTTCAATACCTGAAAAGAGACCAAGTAGCTCTGAATTCAGGCACCACACACACAGGGGTGCTCTCTAGCTTGTTACTGAGAATCAGAAGTATTTTAACATCTTGCAGACAACTATTAATGAATTACACCACTAGCCTAACACTTTATGTTAAGAAGGAAGGACAACCAGCAACAGAACATGAAGATATCCCTGGTAGCTAGTCTTAAAAACTTAAGTCTAATATTCCCTCCAAAACTGTCCAACATGGATTATGGCAGCTGTAAATATTTCTGATATCCATTAAGATAACCTTTTAAAAATCTTGTTGAATTCTTCAGCACAACAACTTACTGCTGTAGTGACTTTCATACTTTAATCACAGATCTGAACAAGAATTTCCTTTTATCAGTTTTGGAATTTCAACCTTCTGATTTCTTTAAATCGTCATTCACTTTAGTGCTTTAAGACAAGCAAACAGAAACTTACCCCAATCTCCCTTCTCATTACCATTTGCTGGTTTATACAGTTTTAGCATGCCTCTTCTCTGACTCAGCTGCTTTCTAAGGTAAAGAGTCACAATTTTCTTCAGTTGCTCTCCATGACTGAGACTTCCCGAACTCTTTCACGGTTTCATCTTGTGTTCCCAGACCTCCCACTAACTCTTGAATGCTATTTTGAGGTGAGACAAGGGCATTCTAGATATATCAGCTTTTACTTCTGGTAACAATCTCCATGCTGTTTTTCATTACTTTTCCTATTCTTAATGGCCATTCTTAATGACATGTTTTCAAAATTACTTGGATTTTTTTCTATTACTATTGTATTTTTCAAGTCAGCTACACACCAAAAAAGAGCTTGCTCTTCTTAGGTCCATCTCCTTCCTAAGTGGAGTTCTCCAAGGGGGCATGTGGGACTGACAGCCTCATAGCTCTCCATGCTCAGGGATCAGACACCATTTAGGCAATTCCCAATTCTGCCTTTCAGCAGGGCTAATGGGGCAGGCAAAATGGCACAACAGTGCTGTTTCATGCTTCTGAGAACACAGCAGTCCCCACCAGTTGGAAGTGGGGATCTATCAACACACCACTGTTAACAGATTTAACTGGCTAATGCACCTTTTGCTTCTATGCTCAATACAGGTTTTGAGCCATCTTAGTCATACCAGGTTTCTTAATAACCACCCACGAAGGACAATGAAACTTCCTAAAAGCTTTCATGATTTGAATCAAAGGATTTTCCATATTCCAAAACATCTTTCTCCCCGTCAGTCTGGCATCATTTCCTCCTGTGCAATCTCAGCAGCTGCAAGCTATGAATTGTGACCTGTAAGTAATTCTTATTTCAGCTAATTTCCCAACTACCAGTATAAGCTTACTGGGATGTAATTCTCTAGATGCTTCCTAGAGCCTTCTAACACATTTAAAGTTCTACATTCTTATTATGCTGTTTCTAATAAGACTGTATATATTTTGTCTAACACCTCAGCCACTTCATATTTGAGCTCTCAATAAATTTGGACACAGATCTGCGGTGAGGATTGGTACTAATAAATAATTTAACACTTCTGTAATATTCTGCTTTCTTGAACTGCTCCCTCTGTGCACAGCAATTCACCCAGCAGGCCCATCAGTTATCTCACCAACTTCCAGCTTCTCATTCATTTAAAGCACATTCTGTTATTTGTTCCTCTTTTTTCCTTCAGCTGTGTGCTCCACTGCCAGCATTTTGGCTTGTTGGGTTCATTTTTATGTGCAGTAGGATTACTTTTTGGGCTTACTTTTCTTTTGAGGGTCCCAGAGCTAAGCACCTTCTAAAGACAGTAGTTTCCTTCTCCCCAGGCAAGGAGCACACAAAAAACCATCAAGTTACTGGATCAGATCCCAGGACATCAGGGCAGAGGCACTGCCCAGGATCTACTGTGGATGGAGGAATAGATTCTCCCTTCCCTGCTTCTCCCACTTGCAGGGAAAAATGCTCCTGGTGTTAAAGGCTGTGTAAGGGAACACTTTTACTGTAACCTTCTCCCTGTTCGTCAGATTTCAAAACACACCAGAAGGTTACAAAGTAATCTCATTTATAGTTGAAGACACAAAAAAATTCAAGTATTTTACTGTGGTCATCAGGAGTAGAATAACAAACATTAACAGTTCAACAGACAAAAAGCTGTAAAAGTTTAATATTTTTAAGTTTAAATTTGCAAATTTTGCATCTGAGATGACTTTTGAATATTTGAGTAAATGAACATGACAGACATTAACTAAGAAAATTAAGACAATGAGAAAGTCTATCTCCTATAGACCTTATCTCCCTTATCCTATAGACCTGCTCTCACCTTTTTCTTACGAGATAAGGAGAGTTAACAGCTCCACAAGAGATTCAGGCTGAACCACTGTGTCTTACTGTTTGCCCTACTCATCACAGCTATACAGTATCTATATGTAAGATACTTAGTGTCCCTTTGCAGTCTCTAGCAACCATAGAAGAGCAAGTAGAGTATGCTAAAAATAAAACATACTAAAAAAAAAAAAAAAGAAAACAAAAACCAAACCAACAACAAAACCCCTGCCCATGTTGTTTGATCCTTTTGTTCCTCTCAAGCATTACATGTCTTTACTTTCTCTGTTTCCTAGGCTGAACAGGGGTTTA
The DNA here is from genome assembly GCF_027477595.1 of Haemorhous mexicanus. Classification (NCBI taxonomy): domain Eukaryota; kingdom Metazoa; phylum Chordata; class Aves; order Passeriformes; family Fringillidae; genus Haemorhous; species Haemorhous mexicanus. Next base: position 55,576,118 of record NC_082343.1, read on the forward strand.
TTAGGCCACTCTGTAACAAGGCCCAAAATAAATAACATTTGACTTGCCTTAACAATACAGGGCATTGCCTTCCCTTACAAGTAACCTGAGCTGACAGTCACAGTATGCAATCCTCCTGTTTTCTAAACAACTCTTGGAGTAATTCTTACCGTAGCACTAAACAGAATGAACAGTTCTGCTGTAAGTGAAACAAGAAATGCATGAAATGGCCTGACATGATGCATTCCTTCAACAAGAAGTCAGCCCTGTTGAACAGGGCCAGGGCAGTGCTTAGGATCTACATAAACCCTCTCAGGCTGGTTGAGAGAACTCTTCTGAGCATCATTTTTTGTGGGAGACTCAGGAAGAGCTGCTGTATAAATTTTCTTCAGTGGGCAAAATTCCCAGTTCAGCTGCTTGTTCCCACAGCTGGTTCCCATCTTACTGTTCCTTCACTTGGGCCAACGCAGTTGTGTGAGTGGCCACACCACAAATCAGACTGCAGAAAGAATGCCTCACAACTATTAAGTTGCTGCAGAGCTGCGGTGCAGGAAAATAAACTTCACGGATAAGTTGTGATAGCACAAGGCTGCCCATGGAAGTGCATCCATGCCCCCTGGACAGCATGGCAGTGACAGAAGCAGCCTGGCCATGCAGTAGAGCACGTTCATCTGATGGCTGTGGCTCTTGTGCCCAACGCTGCTCAGCTTCTCCACTGAGTTCCACCTGTCTGATAAACCCTGGGGCCAAAGACAGGCTACAGTCCCAGAGAGCTCCAAAACCTGGGTGCCTTCTGAGGGAGCTCTGGGCACGCCTGGCCCCAGCCAAGAGGAAGCCTGTGCTGGTGTACGGCCCAGGCTGGAGCACCAAGCACTGGAGAACAAAACCCAAGGAGTCTGTGCTTTGTTTTTACAAGCCCTGAACACACAGGTCCTCTCTGGCCATTAAAGGCAGCAGGAGGACAGGAGTTAAAAGAGGGTGATCTGCTCTTCCCATCATGAGGATGATGCATGCCTCAAAACTCTGTGTTTTGCTTCCTAACTATAATCTGAGAAAATATTCAGATCATGAGTGAGACTGGTGAATTTTGGGGGATTTTAGCACTTCTATTTTGGGTGCAAAATTATTGGCATCTTGCCCCAAACTGGCATTGCAGCCAAAAACAGAATTCGTGATTGAAAGGTTTATTTTTCTTTCTTCCACAGTACTCTTTCCATCTCCCACACTCACTATAAATAATGCACAATCCTCATGTGAAGTGAATTAAAAAAGGGTGAAGGCCAGAAATATATATACTCCACAAACACATCATAAAACCCCTTTCTTTTTGGGCAGCTATGTGATCCAGGCTAATTTTTCCTCTTACCATGTACCCAAAATCTAGAGGATATGACAATTCATCCACAGTAAAGAGTTTGTCTTCCCTTTTTCTTTTTTTTTTTAGCTAAATCCACACTGTTCTAAGACTCAAGCTGTGCATACTCTTACTATTTAACAAAGCTCTCACTTGAGACTCATCCCTGCTCATACAGCCCAAGCATTTGAAGTCTACATAATACTTTTAAGCCATTTCTGGTCTCAGAGTCCAAAACCTGACTCTCTGGATGTAGGATTTAAGTAATTCTCATTTTTATCACAATCCAGCAAAATAAGAACCAAGCTCCAGAAATAAGGGTAAAATTGACAAACCCCACTTTTTTAAATCTTAAGTCTTCAGTCACTACACTAAGGACACAGCAATGCTACTCTTAAGAACAGAAAGAAAGATTAAAAGGCTCCCATGGACCACAAACTACACTTATTTCATTAACCTTCTTGATTTTTTAATTCTCTTGCTAAAAAAAAAAATCCAATTCAGTTAAATCATCTTTTCTAATGACATTCTCTATTCCTGAAGCATACACTAACTACATTTTGTAGTTAAAAATAAGCATAAAGCCCACTTTGTACCAGCACTGCCACAATTTACAGTACTGTATTTTGTTCACTAGTTAAGGTATTTCATGACTGATAATGGCAGACATTGGAGGTACTTATTCTAGGACAAAAATTCTCAGCTGGGGAATCATGAAGAGCATTCAGGAATCACAGCCACGCTCTTCTGAAAACCAATGAGAGGAGGTGATTAAAAAAAAAAAAAAGTTTTTCAAAAAGAGGCCAGTGTAGAAAGAAGACCACTCTACAGCACTGGACTGAACAATCTGAAGTGGCTTAAGGGACTATTTTCAACCAGCAGTGCATAGAGGGAAATATTATGACAACAGGTAGGTATGATAAAAGCAGCATCAACAACTTGCCAGGGAGGGTTCTAAGACTCCTAAGCATAACCACAGGCACATTGTAAGAAAGGGGTTCAGCCCCAAAGCCAGGTTTGTAAGGAAGAACTGTGTCATATGGCACAAAGACAAGAGCTCTCCCGAGGTAATGCTACACTATATGGAAATGCAACATAAAATATATATTTACCTAATATATTTCCAATATAATGTTTTGTGAAAGCTTCCCCGAACAATAAAAATCTGCATTTGTACCTTTTCACACAGATTTTAGACAAAAGAATGTCAAAATACTTTTACCCAAATTTTGGCTTCTGTTACCCAACAGGCACAGGTTACAGAGGAAGAGCTAGGACAGAAACAACTAAAGAAAGAGGTTTAAAGAAATACTGCAGTTGAGAAAGATATCAGCCTCGAAAGTTCACAAGCATGTGGTTCTTCAAAACCAGCTGAATTGGGCTTGTTCCCAAAAAGAACATCTAAGCACTTTAATCTGCTCTTGTATCAGCTTCCCAGAAGGGTTTGGAGGCTTCTCTGAGGACCAAAGTTGCAGAAGCTTCTGGGAGCAAAGCAGCAGCACAGACACTGGGCTGCAGAGCCAGTCTACCATCTGCTGGCTTCCTGCCAGGCTCACTCTCATGGACAGAGGATCACAGAATCTCAGAGTGGTCGGAGATTGGAAGAAAACTTGAAAACCAGGGGCAGGGACACCTGGCACTAGACCCAGTTGCTGAGAGCACCATCCTTGAACGCTGGCCTTGATTCTGGCCTTGAACTCTTCCAGAGATGGGGCATCCACAGCTTCCCTGGGCAACCTGCTCCGGTGCCTCGCCACCCTCACAGTAAAGAATTTCTTCCTATTATCTAATCTAAACTACCCTCCTCCAGTTTAGAGCCACTCCTCCTTGTCCTATCACTACATGCCCTTGTAAAAAGTCACTAAATTTCAAGAATAAAAACAACCACGAAAAAGAGCAGGAAAGAAGGAAAGATTCTAATCTAAGATGACAAGACAAGGTGTTTCTGCAAGATGTTAATAGAATTAACTCTGCACTTTCTCAGCCAACTGACTTTTGAGCCTGACTACTTTCACAGACTCCTATGAATGCAGCAATGCACTGATTGCTACTTCAAAAACCTGAAATAAATGAGAATTTTTTTGATCTCTATGTCATATATGATATCATCTTCACCTTTAACAATAAGACATACCAAAAGCTTTCTGACCTGAGCATGTTCCTCAATGACAACTCTGACAGAATGACAAGGGTCGAAAATATTCATAAGGATCATACTAAATATAGCACATAAACCACTGAAAGGCAATTGCTTCTCAATGTTAGATACCTATGACATTGACACAGTTTCTCATTTGAATTCAAATCCAAATTCATGCATACAGACACACACCATAAATCAGCACCTGAGCCATCTACAGTACAGCACTGAGGCACCTTCTCTGCTTGAAGAGAGCTGCAAGTAGTAAGAAGAGTAAGAATAAACAGGAAACAAAAAAGCTCTCTTGTTCAAAGATTGGCAGGTGCACAGAGTTCTTAAAACATTCATGCAACAACGTATGATGTGCAATAAATGCGCTATTCTACAGCTCCCCCCTTCCTAGCCTGTCTCTCACCCTTCCAGGTTCCCGTGGCGCTGCCTGATCCCGCAGCCCAAAGATCACAGCACAGGCGGCACTATCACAGCAGCTACAAAACGAGCACTTGGTGCAGGGTCCAGCTTGCTCACAATCACTTAATAAAGCCAGGTTCTTTAGAATGATTTCATATAAACTAAGTGTCATTAGGGAGGTCTGTAAGTCTTTGAAATGACTCCCTATGAAGTCTGAGTCAGTCCAGCCTGCAGACACAAATGCATCCAGTTTTGGCCGAGCAGTGAGTCTGGATAATAAGACAGAAAGCTGTCCCTGTTACACCATACCTATTATCCCCAGCAGTTCCTTTCTTTCTTCTCAATTTCTGTCCTAATACAGTCACACAATGGTCCAAAGAGAAAAAGGAAACAGTCACCAGTCAGATAGAAAGAAACAGTCATTAAAAGCACAACCAGCACTTCTCTTCAGTGAACTGTGGCATTCGTGGAGCTCAATGGCCTCTACAGAGGGTGGTTAGAGATCATTATCCCCAAATTATTGATGGGGAAAATAAAGCACATTCTGGCAGATTAGCTAGTCCAAGATCATACAGCCTGTGAGTGGCCAATTTGGGATTAAACCCATGCACCTGGAGTCCCAAACCACTAGCATCTCCAACAGGGTGGCAGGTTCCTACATTAACCATACAGTGAGGATAAGGAGGAGCTGACACTGCTGAGGGCAAATGCTGGCGTTTAAATAGCACCAAGCGGATCAAGTGGATAAAGTGGTCATAATTCTGCTGGTATTTTCAGGTTCTTCTGTGTCTCACTGAGTCAAAAGAACTACCTCAATTCTTCTATTTTTTCCCACTGAATGTTAGTGGCCTGCAGTATCCCAGATCCCCCCTTCTGCACAGTGCTGGGGTATTTTCCTGGTGGCCTGCACAGACATTTACTGACAAGAGACTCATGAATGCAGGGCTTATCATGGCAATGGCAGGCCATGGTGTTAAACACTGCTTTCCCAGTCATACCATGCTTGAATTTCCTTAGCTCCTTTCTATGCAAACTCATCCTATTTCTTTCCCACCACCAAATCTTTGTATAACCTCATTCCAGCTTCCCTTCCTCTGCTTCCTCATGTCCTTGTGAAGCACCATTCTTCAACCATTTCCTTTCTTTCCCCCTTGACAGTTCCCACTCCCAGCCTCCCAGATGGGCTTTCCATTTCAAACCCCCCTTCAATCAATGCCTTTCCTCACCTTCTAGTCTCCTTTCCCAGACAATTTCACATGTCTTCTTCCACCACAACCCTTCCTCATGAATTCTGCTCTCCCCTCCCAACCATTTCTGCCTTCAGCTGATACACATCACCTTCTTTTCACCTGCTCTCTCTTTTCCCTATTTCCACCCTCAGCTTGGTTGTTTCAATGCAGAAGCAGCTGAAGCAGAAACCTTCGGTCCAACCTCATCCCTGGAGCATCAGGTACCCATGCACTGAGTCACTCTCTGGGATGGATGCATGTGCAGTTTGACCCACACAGGAAAATACTTAACTGCTAAAATTTCAATTTCTTCCCTCAGATTTCAAGGAGTTATAAATTGGTCTAAAAGCAGACCTGGGGAATATGAAGACAGAAATCCCTATTCCTTGATACAGAGATAACAGAAGTATTCAAAGAAAAAAGAAGGATCATCTTGAAACCAGACAAACAAGTAATAAAAATTGCAGCCCAAAAGGTCCCAGCTGACAAACCTGTAAGCACTGTAAAGCACAGTGGCTAGCAAGAGGTGTCACACCACCTCAGTAAACATGCAAGCCTTTCCACTAAGAGACTACCTTTGCTGCTTTACTCAGGACATTAAGACAAAATTCCCCTCCCAGCAAAATCTATGCTGCTAACTCAAGCTGTACTTGCTCTAAGGAGCAGCAGAGGACACGTCTGCTGCACCCACTCCTCTCTGTGACTCACACACTGCACCTAACAACCTCATGTCTGCTCTGCTCCTGAAATACATCCTCTGCACACAAAACTCACAATATGGATTTTCCAAGCTAAATGCAACTGTACCAAAGCAGATCTCTCTATATTATATCCAGTGAAGTTTCCATAGCAGTATCTGGTTTATTCACTGTTACTGTACAACTATTTGTCTTTATACAGATTAATTTTAAAGCCATCTAACAATAAAACCTTCTGAAATTAAAATTACTTTGCTTTACGTTCCTGACAGCTTAACTACTTCATCTTAAGAAGAAGCAGCAAAGACTCTCGGCAAAAATTTGGTGGAGAGAAAGAAATACCTCTGAAAAAAAATCAGTATAATGCTCCCAATGCAGGTTAAGTATTCCATGCAGTTACATCACCTAGTGTATTCTTTTCTAGGCTCTGTTCCTGCCAAGCACCAAGAAATCAGAGGCTTTGAATCTTCCCCACATTCTTCCCCAGCAGTTCTTCTCTAGTAAGCAGCCAAAGTAAAAACACCGTATACCAAAAATAATAAAATTTTGTTTTCAAGTGAGAACTCAGTAACTATTACATGACAAAAGCTACCTTGTGAGATGTGATATTCCTGCTGTAAGTCAGCTAAAAGCAAATTAGATGGAAAAAAACATTGCCTGGATTTGTTCACATATATGCAAAGATGTTTGATTTCACTTCAAATAACTTTTTTTACTCATGAATAATCCATTTAACTAATCAACATCTGACTTACTCTAAGGAACACTTCATTTGATGCAAAATTAAATATAAAACGAGAGCAAAAAGTAATTAAAGGAGGACATTACTCAGCTGTTGATTTATTCTTTGCTTTTTGCATAACTATTAAGTAACTTCCAGTATTTGCTGGTTGTAGATCAAAAACTGAAGCTATGCCAGATAGAGTCCTCAATTTAACAGTTCGGTGCAAGTAAATTACTTTTAAAGGCAATACTTCAGAGGGGTCTTTCTGGTGTTAAATTACAGGCTGTGTTTTGCTCTCAGAAATTCTCAGGAAAAAAAGTTATGTACAAAAAGACCCGATACACGGATGAAGTTGGTAGAGGGGCTTGGGAGTGACACAATGTAAATGAAAGCAATGCTGGAATCTTCATTTCCAAAACGAAGCAAATAACCATATTGGTGCTTTTTTGCCTGAGGCATTGGAGGTCATTCATCCAACAGTATGCCTAAAAAAATAAACAAGCAAATCCAGCAATCATTCAAGTCAGGAGTTGGTTTTTTCAGATACCAAAAATACCCTCAGCAATGCTGCCATGACTAATATGACAGTGCACTGGGGTTATTTCAGGACAGCCTACAATCAAGCTCAAAGAGGAGATGCCTTGGTGACCTGCACAAGTCCTGCCTGACTTCCAGCACTGCTGTTAGGAACACAGAATACCTCCTCAGGGAGCAGCAAGAGCAGCAGCTGCTTTCCTGCATCAACACCCATTCCCTCCACACCGATTTTGAGCAAAAGAGCAAAGACACATTCAGCAAAGGTTCATCCGTGCTCCTATTTTCCTTCAAGCTGGCACAACATGACAAGACAAATACAGGGAACATATCAAAACATAAACACATAATGCAGTCACCTAAACACCTAAGAAACATCAGGAGATGGGACTTCTCTAAAGCTTGCTAAAGACAAGTAATAGGTGTAAAAATAAACCCGGTAATACGAATTCAGCATTGCAGTCAGAATGGTTACAACAAACTCTATTCTATTTTAAAATCTATTTCAAAATCTCACCACCTTAAATTTAAAGAGCTGTTCACACTGCAGTTTCACTGAATGATCCATCAAAGGCTAATGCTATCCCTGAAGGATTACAGATCTATGCATGACACTTCACATTTCTAGAGTGCATTTATAGCTCAGGGTGGCAATACATTTTTCAGGTCTTTTTTTTTCCCCCAATTATTGTAATGGTTTCTTGAAAGAAGGAATTTTAATTAGCTCTACAAAAGTTAAGGCAATGGCAAATCAAAAGATTTGTACAAGATTAAAAATAGTAACATGAGAATTACTCTCCTCAAAGTGCAAAGGGCAAACCTACTGAATTCAATCATGCAGCTGTGCAAAGACACCAGATTTTTCATGCAATGTCTCCTACAAGGCCCCTGGAAACCAACTTTGGCATTCTAATAGTTTTCAGTCCATAAAATAAACCCTGGCACCTTAAATTACAAAAGCTTACTACAGGAAAGTGCATGACCCACTGCTCTGGCCATAGCTAATACAGCCAGAAATGACTCATCATCCTATCAGAAAATGTCCAACGTCACAGACTGAGAAACTAAGCCTACAATGGGATTGCACCCTATCATTGCCATCACATGGGAAGCAAAAGACTCAGATCTATGACTTTCAGGAAAAGGAGCAAGGGAAAAAAAGGGAAACAGTTTTAAGGAGGGGAAAAAAAAAGGCTGCTATCTCAAGCCCTTTTTTACCCCAAAGTGGTTTATAGAGAGACACATATAGAATAATTCAAGAGTCAGCAATACAGACTTCAGTCTTGGTTTATGTATCTGTAGGAAGGTGCTGAACTGAATGCTCATGAGGTCTAGAGCATGAAAAGGTACTATATATATAGAGATTCTCCTGTTTCCTTAGCAGATGAGAACCATGGTTTTCCTCTTCATTGAATTAACATTTTAGCAACAGTTTAATTAAGTAGAGAAAATCATCTACCAAAAAAGGCAACTTACTGCCTTACAGGAAATCTAGCCAAAGAGATCCTTGTATTTCAAAGAAGTGACCCTATTTAACAGATCAGATGGTATCTATAACTGAATAAACTATGGATCAGTAATTCTTACACTATGTAAGAGTGAGAGAGAAGGAAAAGATAATTTAACTACAAATGAAACCCCAGTAAACAGCAAAAACTGGTTGGGGTCTAGCAGTTTGTATTTAACCTAAACCCTCTTCCACTTCTACATTAAGACCAGATATTTCCTTGTAAAACATCTCCTCGGCCACAGGGACACGAATTACTAGCAGGCTGTGAGCTACTCCACAAAGGCTAGGAGGAATATCTAATTTAACCTAACAGACAGACAATTGTTTGGTTTTCTTTTACACTTTTTGTGTCTATTGGGTACATCATACATTGTGTTGTATAAAGAAAACTTCATCAATAAAATAACATTTGCTCTTACCTTAATCTGACTTAATGTGAATGATAAGGCAAGTCAAAGGAATGCCTGGGAAGGGAGGTAGCAGACCAGTATTTCAACACATTTCCCAGGGTATTCCAAGAAGGTGGCTCAAAGTATGGGCCAGGTCAAACCTCCTCCCTGGAAACCATGGTTAGGTATGTAAATATGGTATCCAAAATACCTGGGAAAACACCTTCATTTCCAAAGAATGTAATAGGCAATGCATCCTTATATTAACAATAACGGCATATAAATTCTGAGGAAGAGTGAGTCATTCCTCAGTCTGTTCCTTAAAGACCAAACAGCTTCACCTGGATTTACGACAGAGTTCTTGTTCCAGCTATAAAGTATAACCCTGACATTACAATAGAAACTGATTTTAATTTAAAATTGAAGTTCCTATGGCATGTATATTTTCCTCACCTTTATTAATCTCTTTAACACCTGTGACACTTCATCTCCTTTATCTGTGCATGTCTCTCCCACTTCCGTACTCCTGCCTCTCCTTTCCCTACATTTTGATTCTTGCAATGATTTCAGTGGTTTACTTGCTTTTCAGCACCATATGATTAACTACAAAATAATTTCTTTTTGTTATCTGTGCCTGTTTGAAAGCTCCAAAATAGCAACTGCAGTCAAAGCTGATAAATGGCCCAGATGGATGGCAGTGCCTCTGCCAGGCTCTGGCCGGGTGACCGACGGGGCACGAACCACGAGGTGGGATGTGGACAGGGAGGTCTCTGCTGAGCACAGCCCAGGAGCACAGTCCCAGTGTCATAAAACTATCTGGAATCAGCTGCTTACACACTGTAGCATTTATTTACCTGTATCTTCTAGATGACATAGTGTACTGTTCACATTGATATCTGGCTCCTGGGCTGGCAAGCAAAGAAGAACAATAGATGAGAGAGAACTAAAGCTTTACAGACTAGGAAAAGGATAAACAATCTAAGTTTACATTTGGCTTCAGGGCAGGCTTTGCTCTCTGCAGTTGGTCTCCCTCAGTTTTTAAAAGAAATCTTGAAGATGAAATCTCAGAAATACTACCAGCAATAGCACTGGAAAAGTGAGGTTGGAGAGCTGAGGACAAGTGGAAGAGCAGTGTCTTGTGGCTGAAGAAGAGCTCTACTATTCTCCATACTTTTGTTTCCTTCTTGAAACCAAGGCCACTTCTGCCTTTGGCTGTTAAAGGCTAGGAAGCTTGTGTTCAAACCTAATTAGCACAAAACTGTATCAAATTTAAAAGATAAATCTTACTGAAACCAAATAAAATCTCTGCATGTAATTTTTTTTTCATTTGGTAAATTCTGCTATTACAACATTTTAAAAAGTGGATTGCCCATGGTAGCTAATTAAGACCAATTTGCTACACACTCCTTTCTTCCAATAACTGCCAAAACACTCAGCTGGGTCAATGAAAGTTACCTTCAGCATCCAGAATCTGCAAATTCAAGCACTTAAAAAATACATCCTTTTCTTAGCATTTGAAAAATGTGGCTTTCAAATAATAACTACCACTTCAACTGTAAAGACACTGAAGTTCATACAATTTTCTTTTACAGGCTTATTACAATTAGGCACACATCCATGGAAGGTGCTCTCTCAAGCCTGATTGAAATCTGAGTCAACTGTCTCAATCAACTGGCCCTTGAGGATTAACATTATCTAAGTGTCCAAGTACTTAAAATCAAAAAAGATGAAAAGAGTGAAGAAAGAGGTAGAAAACCAGTGGTGAAAATGTAGGAAGAAATGCATCCAGGGAAAAAGCATTCCTATCTAGGAAATTAGCCTAGAGGCATACAGGCAGGTGCAAAGTGGCAGACTGACAGACAACAAACACATAAAATGGAATATAACATCATCATGGTTTAACCCCAGCCAGCCACCGAGCCCCAGGCAGCAGCTTGCACTCTCCCCTGCCAGCAGGATCAAGGGGAGAACCAGAAGGGTAAAAGGCAGAAAACTTGTGGGTGAAGGTAAAGATAATTTAATAGGGAAAGCAAGAAGCATGTACACAAGTAAAGCAAAACAAGGATCCACAGCTTCCCACAGGCAGGCAGGCATTCACCTGCCTCAGCAGAGCAGGGCCCCATCACACATCATGGTGACTTGAAAAGACAAATGCCAGCACTTCAAACATCTCCTCTTCCCTTCTTCTCCCCCCACTCTGAACAGTGAGCACGATGTCATCTGGTCTGGAATGTCCCTTTGGTCAGTCTGGGTCATGTGTCCCAGCTGTGCCTCCTCCCAAACTGTCGTGCATCCCCAGCCTCCTGGCCACTGTGGCACTATGAAAAGCAAAAAGGGCCTTGGCTCTGTCTAAGTCCTGTTCTGTAACAACAAAAATACCTCTATATTATCAGCTCTGTTCAACACAAATCCAAAACACAGCCCCATACTAAGTTCTGTGAAGAAAATTAACTCCACCCCAGCTGAAACCAGGAAGAACATTTACAGAGATGTAAAATTACTGCTTCAGAGGTTTTTTATCATTTTTATCCATGAAGCCATGTTACAGAACTAACTGAATTCTAAAGAATTATATTATAATAGAAGTCTACTAGAAGAACAAACTTTTCAAGCAGACAATTCAGAGTGCCAATATTACAGTTACAAGAAACAAACTCAGACCCAGTATTGTCAAGATAAAAGTCCAGTCAATGAGGTGAATAGATGATGACTTCATAGGTTTGAATTTCATGCACCATTCTGCCAAGAAACACTGATGTACCTTCAGCACCTCTTCCAGCTAATGATCTAGGGGCAATCCTAGCCCTGAATGTCTTTGCACAGAAAAGCACTGTCTGTAGTTGGTAAGTGCAGCATACCAGTATTTGTGTAAATGTGTCCAATCTCACACACCTGGGAACTGACAGATAAAACACAATTTCTACTTAGAGCTCTGCCCATGAGGAAACATGGTCAGTAGGTCTTTGTGGCCCTGCAGTCATACAAATGAGTCTCAGGTTTACCCTCCAAATTAGTTATTGCAACAGAATTGCTTCTTTTTTTTTTAATTGTCCTTTCATCTCAATTAAAAATAACATCTAGTCAGACGTATCTGCTTATGAAGGGACACTGTGAAACCTGATAAATATTACATGTCAGTCACTCTGGTGCGCCAGTTCTGACATCCGATGCCACAGCGTGTATAGCTTTCCCTTTTTTTTTTTTTTTTTTTTTTTTACTATTCATAAAATCTTGAAGGAAGTACTGACTCACCTCTGCATAAACAGGGTGTGGTGATTTCTTTCCATTTCAGAGGGAAATTTTTCATGCGATATTGAAAAGGCAACTAGCCTGGGAATACAGCACCATTTGTTACTCTTTTTATCTATTTAGAGGTTCTCAATAAACTGCTCTTTTTAAACCAAGTCCTGGCCACAAGGCCATTTGATTTCATTAGGAATAAATGGAATGCTATATATAAACTGCTTCATCTGTTTTTCTAAAGAGGTCTGCCTGTGGCTGCCCTGGAAGCGGACACATGGAATGCCATCAGCAAAAGAGATTAAAGTATCCCACATGACAGCTTGAGAGGCAGCACTTCAGAAAAATAATTTAAGGATGACAAGATTATTGCACAGGCCTGCTGCAGCCTTTACTTTTCCAAAGGCTTTATGTAAATGGTTTATGACATAAAAGAAAATATTACTGCACACATTTTAAATAAATGACACCTGTACATATGCAAACATTATAAATGCCTACAGTGCTATGTAGTATTAAAATAATAAAAATGAAAATATTCCTAGTCACTAGGTATAAAACTGACCAAAGCCCACAGAGCTACAGGGTTGTACCTGGGTCCCTTTATAACTGTAGCTCTTTCTGAGATTAGGAAAATAAAAGGGCACGAATAAAGGCAGCAAATTGTCCATCTGATTTCTGTGATTGAGAAGAATAACAGAAGCACCATTAAATGTAAATAAACATTACCGATGACTCTAGCTCAGTACTGCACTTCAACCCAAACATTAACTGCGTTCAGTGTAGCAAGACTGAAGTATATGCTCAAATGCTTCCATGGAGTGTGGATCATTAAACTTGGCTCTTCATCTCCCTTCCTGTCCCATATTCAATGTTTTTTACCATACACTGTGCTACTTGGATTCAGGGAAGTTGTGGAGTCACAATTCCTGGAGATGCTCAAAATCTGACTGGACACAGTGCTGGTCTGCCCCAGCTGACACTGCTTTGAGCACAGGGGTGGGACTAGACAATCTCCAGAGGCCCCTTAAAACTCAATTATTCTGTGACTCCACATAGCTACAGACTGGAGTAACTTAGGGGAATGAGGCTTTATCCCATTCAAACATTGGTGTTGGAGTGGAAAGGCTTTTTTCACAAATAGAATCAGACACAAAGGAAACCACTATGGTCACTGCCCCATTATAAGCATACACATAACTACATGTTCCATGTTCATGCACACAAATACAAGGGACTTGATTTTGACTTTTCTTGGGGGGGTGGGTGGAGTGGTGGTGTTTATTGTTAAAATACCCCATGCATTTTTATATCAGAACTGCCAAGCCTTCTATGCCACTATAAAAATACATCCATATATGAACATCACACACTTTAAAGATCTGAAAAGGGGAGATATATTTTCCTTCAGTGAATAAAACTCCTCATTATTTATTTCTGATGGGCTACAGTCAAATATAGGCTGGACAATATTCCAGGAAAAAAATCCTTATTTGTTAAAATGTTTCGTGCCATTTCTGCTCTTCATGAAAGTCTGAAAGAGCACAAATTACCTGGTTCTCCAGTGCAATCAATAAGTAAAGTAAGGACAAACAGGATTATGTATCTCTAAGAATTTTCTTAACTGTGGAATACTTCAGGATATACACCCAAAAAATAGCAATAAACTGCTTTCTTCTCTCCTACATTATCTTCAAAAGTAAGGTCCACAGGCCAACAGCTTCCTCAGAAAAAGCCTAGTTATAGAAGCCTTTATCATGATGGTGTTACTCAATTCCCAAATGTACATGTGTCTGTAGAAGCATACCATAATTTTAACCATTTTGTGAGCCAAAATGACAAAGCACCATTCACTTTTCCTCCTTTTTTCTTCCAATTCCTGATATGTGAGATCAGGAAGCCAAACAAGCCGAAGCACATTGCTGGTGTCGTGCTGCCCTAACCTTTTTTCCTCTCCTCACGTCCACCAGTGAGTGCATCCTGTAGCCATCACATGTATTATTCAGGAGGTGTTATCAAATTGTGGACATGCCAGTGTCAATCCTGTGACTTCAGTGTCTCTGCATGTTCCACACTAACAGTGTACTCCCACTGCAGTGCCCTAAGACAGTAATACTCCACATTCTCAATTCAGTATTTTAAAGCCGAAGCACCTGAATCTGAACGGAAATCTCAGAAAATACAGATTTTTTCAAACCTTTGCTACAAGACTAAACTATGTTGTTCCTAGTCAGATCCCTAGTTCCCAGGGTTTGTTATGGTCCCATAGACCTGAATGACACTGCTGAGCCTATCTCTCTGAAGACTGCTCCAGAAAGGAACTGTTCCAGTCCTGCCTTTTTTCCTAACACTCACATAATCCCTACTTCAGGGGCTAAGCTCACAGGAAAGTGAAAAATAAATAAAGCAATTAAAAAAAAAGAGAAAATACTTGGGGGTGGGAGAGGTGCCTGCTTTTTGCCACTAACCAGCCACTAATATGGCATTGTTGTACAGGAGACCACATCCTCTCTCAGTCATGATTGTCATCATCACTCTCAGCTACATCTCTTCATCAGGCCTTGGAATTACATCACCAGGGATAAAAACATTAAAGGCTTATAGAACTATGTATCTACCTCTTAAACCGAATTTTCCTGAAAACATTTTCTAACCCATTACTTAATCATAAATGCATATTTTATTTTGCCATAGTTGGTCCTCGAGCTTTTTAGTTCAACATCCACATACACTCATGAAGATCCATCACAAGTTAAATTCTGGTAAGAAAATCATTAGGAGGAGATGTGTAACAGTGATGATAATTATCTGGCTAAACTACAGCAAATCTATCAAGCTCCTAAAAACAGCTAATCCATGTATAAGCTCATTAACACAATAATTGAAAGATGCCCCAAGGCCTTCGGTATAGAAGATTTGACTGATTGTTTACAATGGTCTGCTCTAAACTCAAAGTCCTGTGCACTCCTGGCCAAAAAAGAAAATAAAACTTGAGAGTTCCTGCCCCATGACCTCACGGCCCTCCAGAGGGAGGGGAGAAGTTGTGCTGACAACAGTCCTGGCCCAGCTCGTGTCCCCAGCCACCTCTGTGACCAGCAAGCCCCAGTGGCCCTGCAGAGGTGGCTGCCCCGGTCACTCTGTTGCCCAAATGTGGCTGCCAGAGGAACATAAGGTACCAGCTGAAAGGTGCTGCTTGTGCTGCCTCCTGCCCCTCTGCCTTTCCAGAAGGGAAAAGGAAAGGAAAAGAACTAAAAAACACCCCAACATTTGATCATTAAGGCAATGCTAGAACAACCATTTTTGAATGAAATCACTGATGGGTATGTGGAAGATTCCAGCCATGGACAATCTGGCCCCCAATTCTTTAATTTCAAAACCCTTAAGCACCTGCTATCTTACCTGATCAACCCCTCTATGACATCTAAACTGATCATTATTATTGATAACATTCCTGTCACACCCATCCTGCTTTTGGTTACTTGCTAGCATTACTAGTTCTACAGATGTTCTGGAGACATTTAAAAAAACCCCACATCTATGGTCATGATCTGCCAACATTTTTTAAGCCTCCTTTACATAACCCCAGCTCCCCTTGTACTTAAGAGTCTGGGCATGACCCAACACTTTCAGCACTTTTTATTAAAAAAGCCATCTCTCTTTGCTACCTCATCACAGAACTGAGGTGGGAAGGGATCTCTGGAGATCTCCTTGCTTCTGCTCAGAGCAGGGTCAGCTGGAGCCCCTGCTCTGGCTCAGGGCTGTGTTCAGTCAGGTTTTGAGTAGCTCAAGAGTGGACACTGCTGCCTCTGTGGGCAATATCCTCCAGCACCTGATCACCCAAGTGACAATGGAAACACAGGATTTTGCTGCAGTATTTAGAAGGCTAACTTAAGAGTGAGGAGGAACAGTAGGCAGAATTATTAAACAGCAGTAGGTGGATATGTGCATTAAAGATGTTATTCCAAGCCTTGATGGACTCCAAATACTCTGCATGCACTATGCTGTTTTTTATGTGCCACCCAGTTCATCCTGCAAACAGTTCAGCATATTTCAGCTTTGAGCCTCTGAAGTTTCAGTGAAATGAAAGCTACACAATGTTTCCAGGAGCTAATTATCCTCCTGCTTATCTTTTCATTGTCAGCATGACTCCTAAATTATTTTACAAAAATCTTTCCATACTACAGAAAAGTATAATATAGAAAAATGTTGAAATATATCCAGTCTTTTCCCCAAACCGTGTTTATTTATTACTCTTCTGAACAGTAGACATTAACTAGTTTCCATTTTCAGTCCTAAATTTGGAAGGCAGGGAAGAATATAAATATATTTGTTTTTACCTTTGCTGCTGCTCATCATTATGCTGAGGCATACTGCTATTTGCCAGGAGGTAAAAGATGAAATTAAGTGGGAAAGAAGTCATGCAAATGGAAGAGATAACGGACTCTGAAGTGCACCAGCCAAGAAAAAAAACAAACATAGCATGCTTTCTTCCTTCAAGACAATTATTTTCAGATGACCTTTCTCAATTTTATACCAAGTGCTACAGACCAATAATGATGCAACTTAAAGAGACCAGCAAAATACGATTTCTATGCAAAAAAGCATGTCCAGAGACTGACTACTGCAAGTACTGCATGGGAAGATATTAAAAAATTCTATTAATTAGACAGATTAAGTGTGGTAAAGCAAAAAGAAGGTTGACTGCAAGTTTAAGCTAACATATAATAATGCAAACATTAGGAAATGCCAACTCTTTAAAAGTTCTTGTCATTTGCCTAATTACGTATTTTCAGTATTCCGTATTGTAAGGTAAAATAGCCCAATGCATCCAAAACTCATTGCAAATAATCTCTCTCTCAACATCTTATTTAAGAGCATCAGATTCAACTTATAAAAGTTACAGAATGTCAGGGGGGAAAATGCTAAACTGTAAGAATGCACCATTTCCTGCCTGTGGAGAAACCTGCGGCTATCATTCTTATTCCCAACCCTCTGCCAAGTCACCCTGTTGTCATCCATAATTCTTCCCATTATCCTTCCTCCTCCACTGTGTTCCTGTTGTCCATCCACTCCTCACCATCAGGATCTTGTTTTGGTGTCTTCCTCCTATTGTCAATTGGATTTCCCTTAAGTATCATCTGTCATACTGGTTTAGCTCCAGGTTTTCAGTGTTTGCTGCGACGTTCTCTTGGGATGTGCAATGCAAGGAAGTCTTTCTAATGCACAGTGCTTCAATTAATTGAATTAACTGCCCTTTTCACAGCCCTAACACATATGAAGAAGAAGAAGAAGATCTGAGGAAGACTAACAGCCTTAATTCTAACATTACTTCTCAATTTCTTGATTACATATCCATGCTTTTTTTCCAAATAAGCATTTCTAGTTTCCTTCATTTTTGTTTTCTGATTTTCTCCCTGCTACAGAAAGATTCAGAACTGTTCTTTCAGGACATGATGAGCAACCGTGGCAGCAGATCTGAATATCTAATTTTAGATATGGACAGAATGCCATGTAAAGCCCACACAGCCAGGTGTGCAGACTTACTTAGGTGCATTTGCATTACACAAAGTTTCTAAATGACAGCTTCAGTATGGCCTGGAAGTGCATGGCATCAGGACTCAGCTAAGAGAGCCTAAGCTGCAGATAACAACCCAGCCATACAGCTACCACAACATTCAAATATGCAAATAACTATTTGCATGTTTGGCTGAATTCTCAGCCTCTAAGAGGGTCTCTTTTCCTTTCTTTTTTTCCCCCTGCTTTCCTTCCCTCACCTTTCTGCAGGAAAAAAAAAAACCTGTACCCAAGTCAGGAAAAAAAAACCAAAACCTTCCACTAAAATATTTCCATTCGAGTAATGTTTATTCACAGGTAAACAGCAATGTACAGTTGCTAAAATGCAGGCATCTACCACTTGATTTTCTAGGCACTGAAACCTTCTAGTAAATATAAATCTTTGTGATTAAAGTCATGGAGGATCACTAGTCTCAGCAATCGTAGATGCAATGCCTTGCTCTCCCAAGGCATTCACCTTGGCTTTTTCAAGTATAGATTTTTTTTTTTTCCAGATAATCCCCACCATGTACATCATGATTTAGCCACACAGCACTAACCTGAGTGCGCCTGTCTGGATCAATTTCAAGAATGGTTTTCATCCCTTACTCTTCCATATTAACAGAGCTTAAGGAGCAAATTCAGGAACAAAGACAGTACACTTACATACAAACGAGCAGCATTCTAGTCCAGTAGCTTCATTCTCTGACTCCTCTAGACAATTCAGATGCTATTTTTATTTCTGCAGCAGATTATCTCTGTCTTTCAAATAAGTAGATATATTGAAGGTCTGCCCAGGTGCTTCCCTAACAGATTTTATCCACCAGGCAACTTACATTTTAGCTCAGCAGGAGATTGTGTCTTTCAAAGTAAGAAATAAGGCTAGTAATGAAGTGAGACAAAATCTGAAGTGCATATTTATGAACCGAGATTTTAAAATGGCCTAATAATCAGAAAATTAAATATTTATTAACATGTGTTGTTTCAGCAGGCTCCAAAAATACTATTTCTATATTTGTCAATAAAAACACAGTTGGGGAAGAGAGTATTTATATCTATCTTAAAAAACAAATTTCTAGTTTTGCTCTTTCTGATAGTGCAGAAATACCAAATACCATTTTTATGCATTGTAAGGCTTTCCAAGTAAAGCAAAAATCCAATCACAGTTACATATGAATAATACCATATATAGCAACATCTGCAAGTGCAACACTTGCACAAAATGCAGAACTCAGAGGTAAGCCTAGATATAAATCACATTAAGAATAAGTTACTAAAATGCTGAAAGTCTTGCTTTAAATCATTCCTGTCTCCCAAGGGATCTCACTGTAAGAATCTCTCACATACTCTAAAAGCTTCCTGAAATCTCATGCATCATTCAAAAAATCTGCCTATTTATCTGTTTAAGGATTAATGGCTATGTCATCTTCCCCCACTCTTTCTAAATTAACAGGGACTGATGACTTTTGCTCTGTAGCAGAAAATTCCATTAAGAACCTCAATGCAGAGGGATGGCCACATCCCTGAGCATCTGAAGGAACAAGGATGCAATCTAGCTTTAGGAAAGATGACAGTCCCTTTCTTTCAACACAATCACCACCCTCCACAGGGAAGAAAAAAAGCCACATGGAAAGGCTTTGCTAATCAACATGTAAGGCTTTCTTTTTGTTCTCTGACTATAAACTGGGTGAAAAAACGATAGAAAATACAGATTTCTACATGTTTTAATTAGTCAGCCTGATCTGAACTGGAATACAACACAGCTTTTTGACCACTAAAGCACATCACAGAGGACCAGTAGCTCATATATTTTACATTTCTGAGCTTAGAAGAAAGCCAAATACATGAAATTTAACATTAACTCCAGGACTTCTCATGTCTGGGGGACTCTCTCCTTAATGTCAGGCTGCATGGCTCCCAGTATTTAAAACATTTTTGTAGATTCTCCTGAATTAATTGTGCACATTCCAAACATGATTTCCATCTCAATAAGGGCTTGCATTGGGAATATATGGTTGAAAAATTAACTCTCTAATAAATTCAACTTTTTTTACTGCTTACTGAAAGACTCTCATCTTCCTTGGCAAGCTTTTATAGATAATGCTGAGAACTCATGGTCACTCACTACATGGGAAGCAGCTTTCTTGGCCATAAAGAAGCAACCTTTCAAGGTGCCAAAATGAACCCAAACCTTTTATCTACATATAAATCCAGCAGTGAATTAAAAGAGCAGAAACAATTCACTGCGAGGAAATGACTGAGAAAATGTCTCCTCTAACCCCCCAAGCATTAAGATTGAAACTGGAAAAAGCAAAGCCTTTCCTTTCCCTCTCTAAGCCAGACCTGCTTGGCTGAGCTGACACTAAAGATGCAGCTCAAATAAGAGCACCTAAATCAAGAGAAGCTTATTCCAAATGTTATGCTTACCACAGCCATCAAATAACTGATACTTATTGTGTTTCTTATTTTAATTTAAGGAGAGCTCCTCAGCCAGCTGTTTTGCTGCCACGTCTCTAAGACAGTGCCACTGGTCCTAAGACAACTCTAATGGGCAGGAGCTTCATCTGTCCTATGATTACATGGGCTTAAATTAACAACTCTACTATCTCCCTTGGCAATTTAGTTTACTGGATAACTGCTCTTGCATTTTTAATCCATGCACCCTTCATTTTCTAGGCTGCAGCAACACAGGCTCGTTATTTCTTTTACCCTGAACAGCCAGAGCAACCAAGATCCCAACTCCTATGAAACTGCTTTCCACACACAGCCGTCCTTCAGTTCCTTTCCTACTCCCCTCTAAAATACATGATGGCTTTGTGTTTCTCTTTTCTCCTCAAATGGCATTCAGAACTAAACACAAGGCCACGTTAAAACCTCATCACTGCCACGTAAAATGCACATGAGGAGCTTTACAGGTTAATCTTTGCAGATTTGCACAAGACTGAAGAGCCCACAAACTGCTAAGCACAAGCCAAGGAGAGAATCAGTGAACAGCTCATACACACAGTAATCTGAATAAGCAAAATGACAGCAACCTCCAAAAGAGAAAAAATGGCACTAATTCCTCTACAAAATAAATTTTGTAGGGGCTCAGGCACTGCATCTGACCCTCCCCAGAGCTAACAAGCACCAGGTCTGGTGCAGAAAAACTGGTGAGCAGAGTTATCTTCTTGTCCCTTAAGATAATCTCTGCTCTTGTGTCAAAGCCTGTACAAACACTCACTCCACTGCAGCATTTGGGGAATGCAGCCTCAGCCCAGGAACTGACTCCAGAAGAGATCACTGCAAGTATCTTCAAAGCAAGGTCAACTATGAGATCAAAGCCTATTCTTGTCCTATGCTATTATTATAATCATTATGATATTATAATTACATAATACAATAAATATTGCACAGGGCATATAGTTTATTTTCCATTATTAGGTAGTAGGCATATGTAATGTTTTCCAATATTTTATTACATAGTTTCATACTTTTTTATTATCATTATGAAATTATTACTATAGTCTATTACTAACAATGCAATTCTAATCCTTCAACACCTACTCAGGTTGATTCTTCATCACTAGCCTGTACTTACACTTTGAAAATTTATGCTACTTTAAGTATAATACAAAGTAGAAACACAATTGGTTTCGTATTTTTTAGCACCTTTCATTTTGATATGTGAAATGGGCATTGTTCTTCACAGCTGCAAAACTCCTGATATAAATTTCTGTGGCTATGTGCTACAACTCTCCTAACCTTTAAACCTTGTTAACAAACCTCTTACTGCATACTGGTCAGGGATTTAAACACTAATTTTTAAACAATTTCCCAGGGATCCTGGCAACTGGCAGTGACAAATATTTATCATAGGTTGGTGCTTCTCCTCCATAGGCTTTTTGAAGTATTTTTACTTTTGAGCCCCATTATAACAAATGATGATGCCAAGCTGGTTTTGGAGGCTTCCACAGTAAATGCAAGCAGGCATTTTTGCAATTCTGCTGTAGGAGAGGAAATCCCACTATGTGGTTGTGTAGTTAAAGACTCGTTCATGAAGCCTGTACATAAAGTAGAAACTTGTGTCACAGACAAATTTAATTCAGGAATTTGGTGACATTTGGGCACTCAGTGTTTCACTGCCATAGTGCTCTTTCACACTTTTTAAAATACATGGTACCCACTCATTTCAACACTAGAACAGGTGCAACATGCCAAGCAACAGCCTAGTATAATCTTAGTTTAGGTAAAATGAAAGAATTTAGTGAGTAAGAAAGTGGCTTACCAGCACAGATGCTTTCAATTTCAATACACCAAACCATTTGGGGACTGGACTTTCCTCTCAGAATAAAAGATAACCAAGAGACAAAAAATGAAGCTCATTCTAGACTGCTTCCTGTGTAGTAATATAATTAGTGACAACTGCCATCTGTCATTAATAAGCTGTATGCAATAAAACATTACCTAAAAATATAGCAATGTTTCTTTTATTACTAGCTCATCCTCCTGAAGAAAAATCCTAATATACAATAATTATTACACATAATAATTTTTAAGGCTATGCATCCTTTCACAAACACATTATTCATTGTGAAGCTAAAACCATGACTGATTCTATTGTAATCAGAAGAGAATTTTAATTGTTTTCATTGAGCATTCGGAGGGCTGACATACTTCCTGTGGCTCTGAAGCCAATTTTTGTGTCTTGCTTGGGCACTGTATGTCAAGAAAAGTACAAAAAAAATTACGTAATTCTTTTATCCATGGCAACTGTCACTGTACAGACTGTGTAGAAGTGGCCAGTTCAGCATAGCCCAAAAGGAGGCATAGAGAGTTAACCTGATTTACAGAACCATTAAGCAGCCTTCAATCCAAGTGGCTTCACTGATGTGGCTGCAGTTCTCCTGAGAGGAAAATTTGGCTCTTTTTCCCAGTCTGCCTGCCCAGGACTGCAGGAGCTGGAACTGCTACAGAGCTGCACTCTCAGGCCAGCATTCAGCTTGGCTGTCATTCTTCTGCTTGAATATGAACCAGTGGTGACAGGCTCTGAAGCAATCCCCAGCCTATTGCTAGACTGAGAAAGAAAAAAGAGCCACAACCAATCCATAAGAGGCAGCAATAGAAATGTATAGAAATATTATCAAGCTAACACTCCAAAATTAATAACTTACTTTACATTATTAAAATGCATGGTTGTACAGTTCCCCTAAAGGCAGAGTAGAAATCAAGTTTAAGGAGGATGACCAAAACGAAATAGATTTTCACCAAGCTCCTCACAAATAAGTTCTGTGTTTAGATTTAATAATTTACTCTCTTGCTTCAGAAACGGCCCTAAAGCCTAAAAATATTGTAGGTAATACTCGTAGGTCTGCTCCTTGTACCTGTTTTAAGCTAAAAAAATAGGCAACATATAAAACAAACCAACAGATTCACGTGAACCTATACTCCCAAGAACAGCTATTATGCAGACAAGTTTTTTCTTTTTCATAACCCAACCTGAATGCATCAATTTTCTACCAACTTCAGATAACTTAGGTGATGTTCCCACTATGTTTAAAAGGTGCAACTCAGCTGCACTGCACTTGTATTTTGATCTCTCCACAGTCCATATACAAGCGGAAAAAGGCAGCATGTGTTGAGACATCTCCCACAAAGGATTGATTCTGGGGCACTTTTGGTAGCAATTCAGCAATCACATGAAACACTACTTCAATTTCCCTTTGCCCAGAGGAAAAGACTGAAATAATTGATTTTGTGAAATATCTGCAGTCCTTCATTAGAACAATAACAGACACTTAAAAAGCTTCTGACACTACGAGGAAGACAATACTGGGAGTGGAGCATTGGTTATCTCTGCTCACAGTTACAAGCAGACCGCCCTCGGGTCCCATTAGCTCCCACCAATTAATCTGTATCAAGCAGCCTCTGCACTGCTCTGGACAGCTACATGGCAGAGGGTTTAGTATTTCAGTAGTACTTTGAAGCAATTACAGATTATCAATGATGTTGCCACTAGATATTTACTTAGAGGTAAGAAAAAAATAGAATTGCAAGGACTTACAAATTTCATTTCCTCAATGAAATAGAAACTTGCAACATCTGAGACAAAAGGAGCGGATGTTTTTCAACTGCAAGAGAGAATTTTTATCCAACACAAATTGTGTGATCAATTCCCAAGTTACTGTATCCTGCAGTGAACTTGGTATTACAGTTTGTGACCTGCTGGTGGCCAAATCTGATCATGCACTGTTCTGTTTCTTTGTGTTCCACCGCTTTGAAGAGTTTAATTCTCACAACTCGTGATGTAAACACAGACATAATGATTGACAGAACACATCATCATGGCCTGCACTGACATACTAATAGTACTAGTACCAATTTTTATTTTTTTATGTAAATGACAATCTGCAGAGCACATCTACATTCTTTCTCCAGGAGATCACATAAGCTTATTGACTTCTGCAGCTTTCAATATCTTTTCTTTTCTTCAATGATTTCTGTAACATTTACAAAAAAATCAGAGTTGCTTGTTTGGTTTTCTCCTACTGGACTCCTAGAAAAGAACATTCAAAAGCAGAGTTCTACAAATAATGAGAGAATTGAACAGTGCAGGCCATCACAGATCTTTCAAGAAAATTAAGAACACCTAAAATTTGGCCTATTAACAACCCAACAGCTTGATCACCTCTCTAGAAGTCACTGCAGCTTCAAGTCATCAATCACTTTTAAAAAATTATTTAAAAAAAAACCCCTAACTTTGGAACCAACTCAGCAGAAGCTTCCCAAGGCATGGAAAATGTGAGGACCAAAAGATGCTAATATGAAAAACAAGCTTTTCTCCAGTGAACTAAAAAAGTAAAGCATTATAAATAGATCAGAACCAAAATAGTATCTGCCTATAAAAAGAAACATGCAGTCCCAGTGTTGGACACATCTATTTACTCACTACTGGAAATTCCTGGAAGACATCTGCTGAAAAGAAAGGCTGTTTCCTGTTCTGGTTCAAACACTACTCAGTACCATCAAATAGCAAAAGGGACGAAGAGACCAGGGGTCTTGCAGGATTTTTATTTTCATTATTACTGGAGTGAGTTTCTGCTTTAATCTCCCTTCTTCCTCTGCTGTGTTCTCCCATCTCATTTCTTTCACCACACTCAAAACACTGCTGCCATTGCACAGCAGCCAGACAGAGCATCCTACATGCTCCCCCAGCAAGCCAAACCATTTAACTACATGGTGCTTGCTACCAGACTTCTAAAGTGAAGTTCCTGCTGTGAATAGCTTCTGCTAAATGGACATTATTATTATCACAAATTTTTTTTCCAAGCAAACATATGTCAGACTCCCCAGAAACATTTCTTTTTTGCCTACTGACTGAAGCAATTAAATCCCAACTGACTAGTTTTACTTCCAATTAACTTTTTGAATCTTTTCCATTTATGAACCAGCACAGAATCTGTAATTGGATGGCTTAACTTTTAAAAACTGTAGACAGAAAACCTTTTCCCATAAATGTTGAAATCCAAATAGACCAACTAAATAGGAACCAAGATGTTGCTTATCCCAATTTTCCTTTTTTTTTTCCCCCCCCAATATTAAGACGACCTTCTGTTTCCATGGCATTTTCTTTTTTTCAAAAACATCTACAAAGGCAAAGTCTGGTTTCTCAGGCAGCAAAAAACAATATTCTTTTCATAAACTTAACCATTCTTTCTTATTAAAGTATTATTTCAAGTTGCTCCATAAAAATCAAATTTATCTTGTAGCAGGCAGCAAGAGTGAGCTGAACTGCAGATGGATTTGCATCTATCAGTTACAGTGATGTGGAGAGGAAATATAAGAAGCAAAATCCAGTATCTTGAAAAACAATAACTTCTATATCAAAGCAAAGATGCAATTTAAATTTTATTAAACTCCACAGTCACAGAAGACTCAAGTGCTATGTAAATCTCTGATATGGAGAATGAAACACAATATATTTGATTACTGCTGTGTCACATATCAGGGAACTAAGATAGCATTTCATATTAGGTATGGGGGGTTTTTTTAAGTAATAAAAAGATACTTTTGCCATTCAGAAAAAAAAAGTAAATAAATACTATCATTTAGATTTAGACATAGCAAAACAATGTAAAGTTTTGAATAGTCTCAAAAAAAAGGAAAAAACTAGGAAAAATATGAATGCATTCCTTATGGAAACTAGCATCACAAATAGTCATTAAGTGATTCTGAGAAAAATTATGAAATGTTCAGCTTTATTCCCAGCTAAGCCATCTATTCCAAGCAATATAAGATGTAGATACGAAGATAAAGGGAAATCACAGGGAGGGTGGAACTGGAGGACAAATTAATGCAAGTAAATAAATTTGGCCTAGTGGTCCAAAGAGCCAACAACCCTTTACACTTTCACAGCTTCTTTCCCATTCAAAGCAATGAAAATGTGAACTAACTAGAATAAAGGAACACTGTACCACTTTAAAAAGTTGCAATTCAGCTCAAGCTACATTGATAATTACTAATGCAAGTCACAGAATGAAGTTCGAAGAAGCTGACATAAAATTTCCTTCCACTGGAAGCTCCTTCTCTGCTTTTCAAGCCAAATCTCCTAGAAAATGCAGTAAGGCCAGCCAATTAGCTTGTATCTGTCTTGGATCACACCTAGTATTCTGTGTCTTTGAAAGCAGGCTTTTCCTCTCCAGCCCTCTCCAGAGGGCTTCACTTTGCCTAACTTGGGATGCCTGCAACATTTCTTTCCCTCGGGAAACTTCCAATCAATTATTTCTTCATATCCCTTATCAAAAGCAAAGAACATTCTCCCAGCCCGCAGCTCAGACTGTAGGATTGATTTTAAAGAGTATTTCTTCCCAAAGTGAGTCATCTTAAAATGCCAGTGCTTCGCATTTTAGTGTCAATGTCATCATAATTTTAGACCAAGCACTGATGCCAATGGATTTATGCATGAAGCCCTGCCAAATAATCAGATTTGGTTGGCAATTAATCTCACCATTAATTTTGCATTTCTACTTTAAAAAAATCATTTCTCAGACAAAAGGCTTTAGATCTCACCCAGGAATACATTAGCAAGCATCCCAGTGAGTCAAACACTGAATACTCAGTGCTGCTAACAAGGCCCCAGCAAGGTTGTTTCTGAATATTATCCTCCATAATAAGATGTTTAATCAGCAGTGCTATGCAAAACCTCCATTCTGCAGCTAGAGAACGTAAAACCCCCAATTCACACTGGTGTGAAGCTTCCCTTTTACCCTAATTTATCACTGAAATAAATAGTTTTAAGCATTTATTTGGTTGGAAAGCTCATTTTAGTATCTACAGGTGAGTGTATCTTTTTACAAGTATCCACTGTGTTGGCTGAGCACTTTATATGCAAATAGCAATAAAACGTTCCTTTTTAAAATTAAAGGACTTTTTTTTTTGCAGAAATAGAGCACAGCTGAGGTTGGAAGGGACCTCTGGAGGTCATCTGGCACAAGCCCAAGCTCTAGAAGGGTCACACCTAGACTTGGCTGCCCAGGACCGTGTTCAGGTGGCTGCAGCCTCTCTGGGCAACTTGTCCCAGAGCTCAGTCAGCCTCCCAATAAAATAGCATTTCCTGATGTTTAGAGAGAATTCTCTGTCTTTCAGTTTGGGCCTGTCACTGGGAATAATTCAACTCTCTACTCAGACAAAAACCAAAAATTGAAAAAAACAGAATTTACAAGGACTTAAGGGACAATAAAAATAAGTGCCTCTGACATTTTAAAGAACATTTTAGGTAGTAATTATGCTATGAGAACTTCATTTATGTTAACCTTTGCATTCCCTTGCAAAATTTCTCTTTTTCCATTTCTCAATATAATGACTTTATAGACTTTGGCCCTTAACTACTATTGTGTCCTAGTTTCTTCTGTTCTTTCCAAATTTTTGTCTTATGGCAACTTTGTTCCTTTGTACATTTGCTATAGTTTGTAGGTGCCTGTGTGCTTCACCTACTCTTTGCATTTTAATATCTTCTGAAAGAAACATGCTCATTAAGTTGCATCATTTCCAGATATTTACTTTACTACATTCAACAACACAGGTATTTGACATTTAAATGTCTTCCTCACTAAAACTTAAAAAAAAGCTTTTTAAAATGCTCACCATTTTCTGGGATGACAAATGTTACTGAATTACGTGATCTGCTAACTGAGATCAGAGTAAGCACTGTATGCAGCATGATCAAAGCCAGGAATGTGGACACCTCCAGTAAACCCCAAAGTCTATCCCTCAGTACATGAAATCTCTCTGAGAAAGGCAATGACAAAAAACAGTGACCAGAAAACAGATCAGTACTTCAGTACACCAGCATTACCATGGACCAAGCCTAGCAAAGTAATTCATACCTATTATCCAGTCAAGAGAGATAGGTCAAATATACTGCCTACAGGCACAAATATTTTAGTGCTCACATTTTAAAACAAATAAAGATGATCTCATTTCTTATGACAAAAGTAAAAGATACAGATAACTGATTATACAACAACATTAAATACATAAAGGCTACAGATGCCAGAAAGAAGAATCTCCCAACATTTCAAATACAAGTACTTCTATTCACTTGGTAGGTGAAGAGCAGCTCTGAATCGACAGCTGTTTAACAAAATCCCCCTGATCTCCTAGCCAACAGGTATCTGACTTTGCTTTAGCTTCAAGGCTTGATGCCACTTAGCAAGATTTCTCCAAGGGATGTAGGATGGATGTCCTGAGCACAGACGCACATCTCCTCAACACAAAAGCCAGTGAGAATTCAGGTCCCTGGGAAGGCTCAGGAAGGAGGGCTCACAGCCTGCGACCTGCTTGCTTTGTGCTCTCCCACCATAACTCCACTACATGGAAAAGTGGCCTCTGCTCCTCTGTTGGCTTCCCTGCAGGCTCTTCAGAGCACTGGCAAAGGCAAACTGAGGCAGCAGCTCTCCTGCCTCTTCACCCCTCCTGTGAAGCCCCAAGCAGTGAGTGGCTAAGGAGCATCCCAGGGGCAGGGCCAGGGCAGCAAAGGCAGCTGGTGCCCCAGAGAGGCCATGGTGCACAAATGCTGCACATTTCCAAGACAGAAACATAGCTTGCAGGGAAAAAAATAAAAGAAAAAGAAAAAAACAGAAATTTAGTGCAAGCCTCTTACGAGACATGTGAAGATGCAGTCACAGACAAGCAAGCCAGCTGTTCCCTGCAGTAGTCTCGTCAAATCAAGCTCCCTTTACCCCCATGAGCAAATAGATCTTACTTTCAGGTCCCATCTGTACATACAGGACTCCGGTCTGCCAATGTGATTTTGACAGTCTGACTGACACAGCTTTTGAAGCTGCTCAACTTCTTTTATCTGCCTGTGTGCATGCTGAATGCAGCCATCCGTCACGCTGAAAATAAAATAAATACGTATCATCATTCATCACCGCTGTTTTGACAAATATTACATGGAACAAAGAAGCAGCAATTGTACTGGGAGCCCATGTCAGGTCCTCTATCTGTCACCAGTAAAAATGTTCCCCACTAGGCTTTCTTTCAAAGAAACACATCAGCCCTAACTATAACAAGTGCAACTGTCATTATTATATTGGCCTTCATTAGCACCTGTAAGGAGGCAGGGGAGAAAGGGAAAACAGAGACCAGCATTACACCACTGTAGGGTTTTCATTACTGCTACGTGTGGTTGTTGTTCCTCCAGTCTCAAAACGCACATAAATCAACTTCAAACCACTCAGAAGAGGGAAAAAACACATCATTCAGATGTAGGGGTACATTAGATTCTGTATGAGCAACAGACTAGAATGATTCAAATCAGGAAAATAAATTACTGGTGTGGCATGGAATAAATAATTAACAACTGTTGTGATTTTTTTCCAGTGCAGAAGGAAAAAAAAAGACCATTGAACAAAATCTGAAGTATGAATATTCAAACAACAAAGGAAATACTCTTTCCACACAACTCGCAGGTAAATTGTACAATTCATTATACAGGGTATGTCAAAATTTTACACTTGATGCAAATAGCAGTACGGCAAATTCACAAAAGAAAGTCATAATAACAAGACTTGTGCACCTGACCCAGAGAGTTCCTGAGCTGCAGATTCCTGAATCTGTATCAGAAAAGCAAAATTATGAGCCCACTGGTGCTTAAACCCTTTCCTGTGTGTTGACTTTGACTACCAGTCAAGGCCAGAGACAGGACACTGTGCCATCTGGATGTTTGATCTGATACCCTGTGCATGCTATTAACCACTGTGGACAAAGCCCTTAACACGTAGAACTTCATGCTGTCCCGTCTCAAACAAGTGACAATTAATTCTATTATTAATTCTATTTTAGGATTAATTCTAAATTAATACTAAAAACTGCCAGAGCCATCATTAACCTTTTTTTTCCTCTCTCTCTCTGCCTCTGGCAAAATCTGCTCTGTATTTCTTTTTCACTCCTCTTTCCAAAAGGTCAATATTTGAAGTTTTAAGTGTCTTTTATTTTCTCATCACACCAACAGTTCAATTGTATAATAAAGTTAAAATTCTGACAAGGGATATTTTAAGAACACTGAGCAGTATATCTATAAGCAAGTATACACAGGCAGCTTAACATACTTCTTTTTCAATAACATGTCAACATAGAGCCTTACCAGACCAAATGTTCAAATCACAATTGCCATCAACACCTGAAGACCTTGTGAAACTCCTTAGCACCATAAAGTTCAGGCAGAAACCTCTGGCCCAAGCAATTTAGCAGAGGGCACCTAAATGGCACAACAGAGAAGGACTGAGCCATTTCAGAAATACAGATGGGGTTTGGGGGCAGATGTAATTAAGACAAGGAGTCAGATGAACCAGACAAAGTAGCACTAAGAATGAGGTAAAGCTGAAGAGTTTCATTTCCAAATGAAAAATACTAGGAAAACAGAAAAGCAAAATCAAAGCGTGGTTAATGACAGATTTAAAAAGGGGGGGAAAGAAATTATCCCATTTTTCAAACAGTGCCTTCTCAGAAAGTTCAGAAGACTGTTTTATCACAACCATAAAACCAGTACTACAGCAGACCAGTATTAGTGACTTCTGTCAGAAGTCTGACAGTATACCAGTGAAAACCATGAATTGAGAAGTGCTAAACAGCAGATTATGTACAAGGGTGTAAAGCAGACTCCTTTGATCACACTCCTTTTACCTGCACCCCTGAATATCTGGGAATAGCATCCACCTGTGGATCTATTTAAAGCTACAATGAAGAGGATGCTTTGCACAGGTATGACAAGTTTGGACTGACAAAGACAACTGCAGTGTCCACGAAAGCTCAACAGAGTCAGAGCTCTGCTTGATACAACACCAATCATTACTCTGCTTTTTAGCAATTTCAATTAATGTACGTTTTAAATTAAACCAGCCATTCTATTTTTAACTTACAAACACCAAACAGATATTAGTAAGCAGAAACTGAAATCTGCAATGTCTCCCTACTTTATAAACCTTCAGCCATCCTGTGTACAACAACCCTTGGATACTGGCCATAAACCAGAAGGTTTACAATGCTCAATTTACACAAGACTCTGCAGGTAAGAATTCATGGCATTTTTCTAGTCACCCGCAGACTGCCTTTGGTTATGCTCTTACAGGACAGTAATGACTGAAATCTTTCACTCAGAAGCCAATATACATGTGCTCCTGATCCCAATGAATAGGGAATGCCACATAGAAACCACCCAGCACTGGCACCAGGGATTGCACCAGGACTGCTGGCAACAGGTGAGTATAAACCTCAAAGGCTGAAAAAATTCTTGCAGCTGTCACATTTTTGCATATCCACTCTAACTGGTATCTCTCTGATTATCCTTCAGAAGAGTCACATTCTAGCTTTTCACAAACACTGATTTCACATAAAGAGATTCAAAAGGAATAAAAGAAGAAAAGGCAAAATACGGTAACTTAGTTATTAAAAAATTTTTAAAGAAAAAGGGTTAAACTGTAAGGGGGCAGGAAGAGAATCACAGAAATGTTACCTGAGAAAAAGCAGCAGTGAAATTAAAGATGATTATGATTGTTGTTACTATCATTATTATTATTGCTACTAGCATCATCATCATCATTTGTTTATTTGTACCATTTAAATAAACATCTGAAAGGGTACTGGGGAAAAATCCCCCATCAATAATGCCATCATGAAGTGGCAGCCATGCAATGCAGAAACCAATCACAGGTTGCCAGAAGGTATAATAAAAGCACAGCATGATGTTCAGGGTGTGTTTGTTTAGAAATTTAGAGCTGAGAGCATGGGTGGACCCTTCCAAAGTACTAAGTCATGTTAGAGATTTTTCTTCTGCCCTCAGTCCTTTAACCCGTTTGCAGACAATAATTTGGCACAGGTAAAGGATTACAGTTCAGATAACAAACATGGCAGCAACACAGTTTTCATTTAAATAATCTTATAACAAGGCAGATCCACTTATGGAGAAATCTATAAAAACCAGGATGATTTAAATAAGCCCTTGTCATTGATCTTCATTTGCCTATAACATTCTGATGGCTCCAAAAGGCTTTCCTTGGGAAAGACAGCAAGAAGATATCACCCAGGCCAGTAACATCCAAAACCTCAAAAGGATGCATCATTACACTTCTGGGCTTCATCCTACAAAACAGTGAATTACTTGAGTATTCTGTGCTTAATGGATGGATAAGGGTCCTAATACACCTATTCCAAGCAAATCAAGCTAACTCACATTTCAGAAAAGCAGCTTTCTTACTTGTATCAGCACTGCCATCTCCTTTCTCGCAGCTGGTCACCCATGGGCAGGTAGAAAGGGCCAGGCAAAACCAAACTGCAGCCTGCAGTCTGCCTGTGAGCAGGGCAGCCTGCCTCCTCTGGATCAGATCCAGGCCCAGGATGCCCCACTGCACCATGAGTTCCACTCCTGTATAGCAGCTCACATTTTTGCGTTCACGTTTCAGCATGCACTTCTTCTCTTGCCCTTTTCTGCAAGACTTGTTTATTTCAACTGAGCTATTTTTGTCTATTTTGCATCCCCTCCCTATGCTCTTTTATCTGCTACTCATATTTTTCCATTTCTTTCAGTAACTGGGAACTAATCCCTTTGTGGGTGGCTTGCATAAGGACATGCCCAACAGACCTCCTGCCTGATTTTTATTTAGTTATTTATTTATTTTTAATCTTGCCCAGCTATGTATTTTATTTGGCAGCTTTATGCAGAGATTTCCTTTTAGTGTTTTAATTCAGGCCATAGAGGCCTCAATAGGAAACTTAATAAATGATCTAAAATAAATAACTATGACATTCAAATGGTTTCACACCACATATGGGCAAGAACAGAGTTGTTGCAATAAAGCATTTCAGTGATAAAGGATTCCACAGGCCCAGACAAGAAGTAAAATCTAAAGGTGTCATTATCTAATGCCTTTCATCTGAAAGGACCCTGGAGCACATTGTTATACAGCTTTGTTTACAAAAGGGAGATCATAAAATAGATTAATATCCTAAAAGATCCAGCATTCTATTTCTACTAGAGTTTGTCACACACTTGTAAATTTTAACAGCTTTTTGATGTCACCTGGTTTGGCATCCTTGTGACTGAGAGATCCTCCCTCCATCTTTTCTGTTCTGTAGCTTGACTTGGTCACTTACTGCTGGCATCTTTCACTGAAAAAAAAGCCTTGCAGAACAGGGGAAGCAAGCAAAGAGCTTCTGCTCCAGCTTCAGGGATAGCCTGGCTCCAGGGACAGATCAGCTGCAGCTACCTACAACACAGAGTGCTGCAGACATGCAGTGGCTCCTGCAGCTGTGTAAGGCACAACCATTTACCATCACTGGTGGGAGCAACACAAAGGAGACACAGGCAGCCAGACCTCATTCCTCAGCAGGGCTGTGACACAGCACCTGGGCTCCACACACAGCCCACCAGCAAAGCACAGCTGTGAGCCCATTCTCCAGCTGCTGCTCAGGTAACTTCCACCTGAGGGACAAACACAAGGCACTGCTACAAGGTTCCTGTTTGCTTTCATTGCTTCTGAGAAGGACATCACAGTTGTGCCCCACACCAAGTCCAGTCACGTGGCAGAGGAGAAGTCAAAGCACCCAATTTTCTCTTAATGCCTGAATAAGATCTTTGTTCATCTGCTTCCAGAACAATGACAAAGCGACAGGAAATTTCAAAAGAGCAGCCAGAGTTATTAGCTTGCTAATAACCACCCAAAAATGAATACAAATTGGTGAGCAGCCTTCCAAACACTTCTGTGACTGTCGTGACTAGAGCTGCACCAAAAACTTTCAGCTGATTGAAAAACCTCAAAGCAAGCCTCTTATCTTCAACTATTATTGGCTCACAGAAATAGAAATCTGTCTTCAATTTTAAATTAAGTGTTTTCAAGGCTTCCCTTCCTTACTCATCCCAGATAGTGAATGAAGAAAGCAGCAGACTATTTTTTTAAGCAGAAATACAAAGATGAAGAGGAGTGAGCAAATGGCTTTCGAAAGCTTTTGTGTGTTTGAAGTGAAAAGTTCAAATACTCTCAATTTGTAAAAACAAAACCACAAAAAACCCAAAACAAAGTTGTCACTATAAACAGATTAACTAAAATTTTACAGAATCTAACACATCTAAAAGCAGTATCACCCTCACAAATATTTAAAAAATAATAACCCATCTTTCTCTATTAGGGAAGATACCCATTTCACAAGAATAGTAGCTAAATCTACACTGACAGAAGTTATCCACGAGTGCCAAAGCACAGTCTGATGGAGCTGTCACTGTTAAAGAACACTTGTAAAAATAATTTGGAAAATCAGCCATCATCACATTGGACGGTGAATCCGAAAAAGCATTCTCTGCCACAGCCTGGAAGTATAAAAACTATTTAAAAAGACATTTAACCCTCTTTTTAAAGCCTCCAGTACAGTTCATGCACCTTCTGCAGGGTATTTTATGGGCCTCTGCCTCATTTTGGCAATGTAAGGACTAGAAAATGCAGCCTTAAGGTTGATTTATTTAACAGCAGCAACTGTATACTCAATGAATTTGTTCCCATGTGTATTCAAAACTCACTTCCACTGACATTCAAGATAAAAAGTTAACACCTCAAAGTTACCACAGTAAAGAGATGCAACAGTATGTGTCATTAAACACACTTAAACCTGTTTGAAATACATGTTTCACAGAATATCTAGGCGAGCAAACCTACATTAACCTACAAAACCTTCATTACTGGTGAGGACTAAAAGCTCAACCTGGTTTTTTGGACCAGGGAGGTATTTGCTGTAGTGGTGAGGATACACTAAGTTGGCTGATAAACTGCCAAGTTTCTCATCATTTCCCATCATTTCTCAAGTGATTCTGGAGTTAATTGGCAATAAGCAACTTCAATTACTAACTGACTTTCTTCTAGCTTTCACACCTACCCAAGGGAGTCACACACCATCTTTCAGACTCAAATACCTGTGATTCTCAGTCTTAATAATCACTGCAGCATATAAATACATCACAGATTATTTTCTTTTTTAGCATAGTCTTAAAAGTCAAGCTTAATAAGAACATGTTAGATCAGACATCACTAATGTTATTACAACAACACTAAACTCAATTATTAAAACCTCTCCTTGACATGAATCATGTTATCCATCCTCTGGGCACAATCCTCATCATTACAATTGGTCTAAAGCTCAGAACAGGTGATTTGTAAGCTGACTAATTGTCTGAATCACAGCGAGCTGGATGTAAAACATAGCCAAATATCCCCTTACTCTGACTGCTGTACACCTAGGTATTGAGCTTTGAAGGTAGCTATGCTGTCCATTGAGGAATTCCTTGAGATTAGCTAGATATATACCAAAAACCTCACTGTACTGGTGCCCACGTTCAGTAGGGTCAAATATTACTCATGATCAAACTCTGAAGATGAGTCATGAAAATTTATTTTTAAATTGGCTTGTGAAATCAAATACCCAGAAGAATACCAAGATTAAACTGACAAAAACAAATGCCAAGAAATGTTGGCTACCTCTGTAGAATTACAGTATCAGATCATTCAATGAAAATTAATTGATTCATCTTCACAGTTCCAAAGGCAGAAAAATTAGAACTACCATTTTTCATAAAATGAAAAATACATCCAGGTTATGGTAAAAAGCAAAAAAATCCTTCACAGCAACATTGAACTGCTGAACCACTTGACCTTTTCTTCATGCCCTTCCCTGCATACTTACAACTTTCCAAAACAAGTAATATGGAACTTGTTTGGGCAACTTTCCCTCACCCCAGGCACTGAACAGGCACTGAATGGAAGAGAATGACAAGGAGTCAAAAAAAAAAAAAAAAGAGTATGTATCTAGGTAATTGAAAACTGAATCACAATACGTGTGCACCAGCACATTCAAAGAAATGAACTGACATGGTAAATCAAGTGCAGCTGATGCTGACATTACATAACTTCTGATAGCTCAATCTTTCTCTCTGATACACAATGGCTGTCTGACAAATTGCTAAGGTTTCACAAAAGAAGTAGGATAAACTACATGTTGCTCCTGACATCCACCATCAACCCACAAAGCGATGAGCAGGACTGATACCTACTATCTACATTTAACTAACAGCTATTAAAGTTGTCATCTCTGGTTTGGATCACCCACTGCAGAGGATGAAGATACTGTGATGATATCTGATAGCTGTTTATGAATTCAGGACATCACAACTATAGATCCAACCCCAAGACCTGGCAGAAAGCCACATTAGAAAAGCAGCAGGCAGGCTTGCCCTATTCTCTGGCACCTACTTCCTCCAGGTATTCCTGCATCTTGAATCCAAACAGTCCCAAAACTCCCACCCTACCTACACTTCAGGCTCATTCCTGCTTCTACCTAAATTCTGAGCTCTTTCCCTATTCTCATAAAAGCTGCTACCACTTAATGTGAAATTAATTACATATTAGATGCCTACATCAAGTAAGTAAAAACCTCCACTGAAACAGATTCTAGTAAGAGTACTAATGGATGCCCACTAGGTAATACTACATATTTTTCAATAACAAAATAATAATAATAATAATAGGGTGAGTAAAAGTAAAACTAGCAGTTCAGTTGCTACCAGTATTTGCACCAATGGTTTAAAAATAAAATTTTAATAGCAAGGTATTTCTGATACTATTAGTAGTTTTAGAAAAAAAAACCTCGGAGACTAGAGTGCCTTTCATATTAAATAGCTTTCAAATTTCTGTCCTTGAGATTAAAAATGTAAAGGCCACAAGAAACTTAAAAACCAGCTGCCCAAACCCATCAAGTTTAAAATATTTTAAGTGTCTTATTCTTTTCAAACAGGAGATACACTTGCTACTAAACCTCAGTGCATCTCAGTATAAAAGTGTCTTGCTCAGAAATTACATTGAAAAAATCTCAAATGAAGTCATAAAATGCCTCATGCATAGCATACAAATTCTTTATATTGTGTTTTCTAGTCTTATGGACAAGATGGAAGTTTTTCAAATCTGGCAAACCTGCTCTGATTATGGTTACAATTATGCATCAAAGCTGCAGACAGAGCAATTAAAATGTGAATGAGGCATTATGAAAATATTCTGTATGTATGGAAACAAAATGATGCATATTTACCTCAAACAGTAGTATAGGATCACCTGGTTTTAGAGAAGCCTCTTCTCCCTTTTCATGCTTTAGATGGCTCATTTTAGCTGTCAGTAGCAAGACCTTCAGGATGGAAAAATGACCTCCACCTGTAATTCCTGACACCCACTGCCTGGCAGTAAACAGTCATCTCCCTGAGCAGTGCAATCACAAGTAGATCTCACTTTTCTACTCCGAGGTGACTGAGGAGGAGGCTGGCTAAGGGAGGACAATTTTAACCCTTACCAAGTGACCACAGAGACTAGAAACCTTGCCATAATTAACTCAAAGAAACACTAGCTTCAGACAGGTCCTTTAACCACACATAACAACACTGTGTCAAAATCTAATTCGAATCTGTTTATTCAACAGAATGACTTTATGGCAGTCATAAGACGTAACAACGAGGTATAATTGGTTTAATAAATAGTATGTATGAAAATTACAGTATCAAAATCTCATTTGTTAACCTCCCTGCTGGATTTGTTTCCTCTGGAGAAAGAAGTTAGGACAGGACAAATTCTGTCATTATGAACAACTCTCAAGTTGAAGCACAGCTTCAAAAGGCTTCTGATTTCCTTCAAACATGAACAACATCTATGTATATGCCAATAGGTATTTCTCAATAAACAAGCCTGCTTACATTTTTATAACTTGCATAATTGTTGCTGATATTCAAGAAAGCTAATGACACCAGATTTCTCTCACAAGTGAAATGCAGAGTCTGGAATCTCTAATTAGTAGGAGGACTACTAAATCTGAAGAAACTGTTGAGAGTATTATTCTGGAAACAGTAAGAATGCTGGAAATGCAGTGAAATGTAAATAAACACAGAGATGATGATTCTTCATAGGAAAACAGTAATTCCTACTCTAACATCTGTGATCAATGGGGTAACTTCTGGGCAAAAGCAGAATTGCTAAGATAATGTACATGAGAAAACATTTATCTTAGACACCGATAAACATAACTTATGCTAAAGCCTCATTTTGTACAGTAAACTAATCTGAGCCTGGTTGGAAGAACAACAAATGTTCTTCCATTTCATACATTTTGTTCAGTACTGGTCCCATTTAGGTTATCGAGCATATGCCTAGCTCAAGAATATTACCAGAACAAGAAGTGACAGGTACTCTCAATCTGGAGCCTTTCTTAGCCACCTAAACCTCTGCATTTTTTTAAGACACCTTATTTCAAGGAACTAAACCTTTTGAGCATCCATTCCTTAAAATAAACACAACTCCCTCCACAGCAACACCCTTTATTAATTAATCAGACATTTGAGATTCTCACTTCTGTGCAGCAGCTGGAACCACAGTTCCATTGTATGCTTGTAGGAAACTGCTCAGCTGAAGAGCAAGATATTTGTATATTATCAGGCTCAAAAATACTGCACAGGACCAAATTAGAATTGGGGAAAGGGAAAGAAGAAGAAACAGGATCCCTTTTATTTATGCCCTGCTGTATCCCTTATAAACTAAGCTCTCTAGTATGCCATCAGCACTCCTTTTACCCAAAGCAGAACACCAGAAAGCAGTTTCACTCTACCCTCAAAACAGCCTTCTGGGGTATCCTCACATGTGCACCCTTGACAGATAAGGGCATTCCTCAAGAAAGGTCCTCATTAGGGAAGCTACAAATCACACAGAATCACAGAATGAAGTAGATTGGAAAAGGCCTTTGAGATCATCAAGTCCAACCTATAACCTAACACCTCCTTATCAACTAAACCATGGCACTGAGTGGCCATCCTGTCTTTTTCTAAACACATCATGGGACAGTGACTCTACCACCTCCCTGGGCAGATGATTCCAGTGCCCAATCACTATTTCAGTGAAGAATTTTTTTCTGATGTTTAACCCAAACTTCCCTGACACAGCTTAAGGTTAAATATCCCCATTTTTAGTATTTTGTAATCAAACAATCAAGATTTTTGAGTCTCCTTTCTATCTTTATTTTTTCCCACTGACATAATTCTCTATTGTGTCTCTACCTGAAGAATGACTTTGATATTCTTTTTGGGGGAATTGGTTTTCCTGTAAAACTCAACCCCCTCTAGGTGTTTCAGGTTTGAGGCTTTAGAGCTGTTTCTTCCCTAGGTGGAAGAACTCTCTTTTTGCCATTCAGAAGACTGCATTTCTTCTTTAACAGGCTGAAATATTTTCTTTCCCAACTTCTCCAACATCTCTTGCAGGCATTGTATTTGGCCCCCTCTCCAGGACACCACTCAAGCCATTAACAGGACACGACCATACTGCTGATAATCAGCCTTCTGCTGTTGGCCATTATCCTCTGGAAGCTGCATCTGTGCAACTGACTGCTGCCTTCTGCTGACTGCCAGTGCCTGCCAGATCCCCCACACGTTTGCTCAGCCTCACAGAAGCCAGTGCCATTCTCCACCCTGACAACATTTTGAGACTGGCTGCACTCCAGCTGCACCTGTGGCTCCTGCACATGGGCAGGTGCAGGCACACACCTCTCCTAGGCAGTGTGCATCTGCTGCTGCAGGGCTCTTCACACTTCTGCCTTCTCTTTCCCAGATGAAACAACTACTTGCCATTTCTCATTTTACAAGCAGATGAGCCAACTCAGTAACTGGGGCACTGCTACCTTGTGATACAATTTCCTCCAGAAGTCTGATCTTCCAGTGTCTGCATTTAGCATTTTTATCACTTTGAAGCAGGGCTGTAGGTTTCTACAGCTTACAACAGACTCACGTTCTGTAGCTTCTTCTAAAACTTTTCAAATACCATGATTTGTGCACCTAAACAGTTCCTTCTCTTCAGCTCAATGGCAATTTTCCTTCCCAAATTCTGTTTCTGTTATGAAGTCACTCACATCCAACAGCTTGACTTTCTTCTGCATTTCAATAATCTCTGCCTGCAACTCTCCATGAGGATTTTGACTATGCTCTCCAACTCTCTGACTGCTTGGGAAACCATATGGATTTCTCCTCAGAAAAAAAAAAAAAAAATTCCTCCTCTTCTAGCACAGCAGTTTGTTCTCATTTTAGCTAAACTTGAATGGATTCTCTCCACACTTCTGTATGCTTAGCACTTCCTACCTGCCTTCAAGAGCTGTTTTTTGATGCTGCTTCACCAATTTTTGTGCAAGAGATTTCACTTAGATTTACAAACAGATTTCACAGAGTCTCAGAGCGATTGGGGTGGAACCTCTGGAAATTCTGAGCTCCCTGCTCAAGCAGGGACATGGATTTGCTTGCCCAGGACTGCGTTCAAATGGCTCTTTTGATTATTTCCAAGGATGGAGACTCCAAAACCTCTGGGCTATCTAAGCCACCTGCCTTCACAATAAAAAACTATTTTCTGATGTTCATGGGGAACCTCCTGCAGTTTAGTTTGAGCACTTTACCTCTGTCTCTGGGAACCACCAAAAAGAGCCTGGCTCCATCTTCTTTGTGCCCTCCCTGCAGGTACTTACATACATGAATAAGATTCTTCTGGACCTTCTCTTTAGGCTGAATGGTCTCAGCTCTCTGTCTTTCCTCACAGGTGAGCTGCTCCAGTCCCTCAATCATTTTTGTGGCCCTTCATTGACCTCTCTTACTGGGGAGCCCCCAGCCCAGAACATCATCCTCCAGGTGTGGCCTCACCAGTGCCGTGCAGAGGGTAAGGACCACCTGCCTTAAACAGCTGGCAATACTTCTCCTGATGTCACCAGGGACACCATTTGCCCTTTTTGCAGAAAGGGTTACACTCCCAGCTCATGTTCAACATTCTGATTACGGTAAACATAGCTGTGTTTTATTCATTAGTAAAGCAGACTACGTACATTTCATTTCCTTAAAATAATAATAATGATAATAATAATAATGATAATGATAATGATAATGATAATAATGATAATAATGATAATAATGATAATAATAATAATAATAATAATAATAATAATAATAGTAGAAAAATCAATGCATAAGGATACTATTTCCCAGTACATGAATTTGTCAATTAATTCTAGAACTGGAATATCACCATTTCAATGAAAACCATAAACTAGCATTTCTTTTTGAAAATGCACAAGAACTTCCCCAATTCAACTTCATTTTCATTACTTCTCATAACATTTGTATTATACAAGTGGGTTATATCTCTTTAAAGAAGTTCCTAATGCAAAGAGGATATTGAGAATTTCCTCAGAAGTTCATGTATGTTGACAAAGGATTGCTATTAAAGCAGAGATGCTGGTTGTCCAAGGATAAGTGCCTATAAAATATCTTTTGTCTGTCCTACTGCATTCTAGCTACACTTGACAAGCAGTTACTTGGTACTCCACATTCAATTATATTGTGAAATGTTTATAGTTTGTAATGGGTATCTTATCTGTTCAGACTATCTGTAATTTGATGAACTCCTCTGGGAACTGTTTAAACCAAGGCACTGTCCTTAATGATTATTATGGCTCAGAAATGCCATTGTAAAACCTAATTTCTCCACTATTCAGATGGTCTATATATACAAGGCCTTCAGAAGTTCATAATAAATTCTTTATTGAACACTTTACTCAGAAAGTGCTCATATTCCAAGCTTAGATATCCACTGTCTAATAGGTGAGTAATCTCATCTATTCAGTACATCAACAGGTCTTCATCATTAAACTTATGTTAAAGAAAATGCATTTATTTTCCTTGAACACACAAATTATCATGTGGAACAACTGCTTCTATACAGAACAACAAAGTACCTTCACCCTAATTCAAAAAGCAAGAAATGCCCCTCAGGCATGTCAGTATCTTAAAATATGCATGTTGTTATCTTTCAGCAATTCTTTGAATAAAAACTTGGGGTAATTTCTGATATAGGTGAGCTTGATTCCACTTCAAACTTTTTTGAGTAGAATTATCTAACAACAAAAATTTAGCTACATGTTATGTCATGATGAAATTTTTAACTGCATGGATGACCCACTTACAAATATAATTAATTTTGTTTAAAAGCTGACAGTATTGTTTTCATGTCATATATTCCTTTTTTCCTCTTTCGGGGTAATTATCTAGATGCTTATTACTACAAACCAGAAAAACTGTAATTTAAATTTTTCCAAAGCTGATGACCTAACCTTTGCAGGAAACAAACTGCTGCATGACCTACAAGAGCAATTTCCAAGTAGCAGATCAATGCAGCATTACCAACTCTCATTACTCAGCAACAATTGTGGCAATATTGGATGGTTTGCTTCAAAGCCACAACTGCATAAGAATAAACACTGAACAGAGAGACTGGGATTCTGAGAAAATTGAGAAAAATGGACAGAAAGAAAGGCTTTTCACAAAAATATTTGTGAAAGTAGGAGCAGGGTGTGGCTGGAAAAAACCCAGTAACCACAAAGAAAAAGACTCACTGAAAGTGGTCACCGTTCTTAGAGTGAACGAGCTGTACAGGAGGTGTGCTGGTACACAAGTTTAGGCCATACCCTGGCATTTGCAAATTGATATGTGGCAAAGAAATGGGAAACAGCAAGACTGCTATTTGTCATTTAAGGGAAAAGGATCAAGCATTTCCAACTTATTGCTCCATTTATTTTCTTTAA
Source organism: Haemorhous mexicanus (assembly GCF_027477595.1). Lineage (NCBI taxonomy): Eukaryota > Metazoa > Chordata > Aves > Passeriformes > Fringillidae > Haemorhous > Haemorhous mexicanus. The sequence continues at coordinate 55,619,037 of NC_082343.1, forward strand.
CAATTTTTCAAAGAGAAGGCTATGAAAGACACCTCTGCATGCCACGGAGCACGTTTAACTTCAGCAAAGGTTGAAAAGACTGATAAAAGACTATCAAAAAGGTTTAAAATGTATTTTGGCTCTTTTAATAGTTGCTTGAAGAAATAAAAGCACTGAAGCACCCCAACTAAGCACAGAGCAGACAGTTCAAGCAGGTGCATTAAGGAGGCTGCAGGACGTGTCTGTCCTTTCTGCAAGCAGGCAGTCAGAACAGCCTGGCCACACCAGTCACAGCACAAACCAAAGAGAGCCAGCACAGGCAGGCACGGGACCTACTGTCCTACAAGTCACTTCCCACTAGTCCTGCCTCTCTGCAACATTATTTTTCTGTAGCCATAATGGTTTAAGGACAGAGGAAGGGCATGGTTTGAAGAAAGAGTTAGCATTGTATCAGGTAGGAGGGATGTAAAAACCACACAGGCTTTCAGAAATACAAGTCCTTCTTCAGAATCTTGTATGCCCAAAAGCTTGTCTGTCTTTTCCAATTACACTAGCTTGCTTTAACAGAGAGACAGTATTTCTGCCAACAAACCTCCTGTCTTCTTTGTGCAGCGACAGAAAAACAGAAAAGAGATCTGCAGCACCACTGCAGTTACAACAGCGTACGTCGTGTAAGACTTCTAAAGCCAAAAGGCATCATCATGGTATCATTCTACCTCAGGATTTTTTAATTATTCACCAGTAACAACTGTTCCAGCTGTGTCTGAAAGCAAGATTTGATACAAGGGATCCATACTGTAAAGAGTCACATGCTGATTCGATTTTTCTGTCCAAGAATCACAATAAAAATCACATTTAACTTTCAAATGCCAGTTACATTAAAACAAAGTTTAAATAAACAAACAAAAAAGTTTTCCTGTATTGTTTTTCTGTTATCTTCCCAGTGACACTACAAATCAAGAAACACTACTGAAAAGGCTTATTTGTTTGGGTTTTTAAAATTTATTTCCTAAACAAGCAATAGACTGCTGGAAAAAATCTGCTCTGCAAGATACATAAAACCTCAAAAAATGGGACAGGATAAAGAAAAGCTTTCTTTCTTTTTAAAACCAGGAAAAAAACATTTTTAAGCTCCTTCTACTCTAAACCAAAACAAAACCAAGAACTGTGCAGACTTGCATAACTAATGAAAACTAACATGTATTGAATATTTTTGAAGGACAGTGTTCCTTTGAAAAGCTGTAACTAATTCCTTTGACAGTCCAGCTGAGATAGGTTACACCCCTATCTATTAAAATCTGTGCTAAATGAAACAGGGAGGGTTTTTTGCAGCTGTAGACATGTGCTTGGAACACTCAAATAATGACAAATGTAAATAAATAATTTCCTTTATCTTTACAGTAAAAAATGTTATATATGCTCAGTAATGTATTCAGCTTGTTACTTAATTCACTGCATCTAATTTGCATATACTTGTAATACTTTTTAATGCCTCAGTCTAGCAATTAGCATACTGATTCTTATTAAATATATCAAAGATGTCTTTTTAGTTAGCACAGTCAAAAGTAAATGTACACCTGCAAAACATTTTTTTAAGCACTAGCAATTTAAGAAACATTAAGTGCTATAAAAATTGATACCATCTTAATACACTAGACACACCAGAAACCATTAGAAGAAACACTTATAATGGCACCATCCAACCAATTAGATTTGCAAAATATTTCACTGGAAGGAAAATCTCTGTAAGGCTAATTGAAGCCTCCTAAATTAAGTTTGGATTTTTTTTTTTTCAAATTATCTCTCACAAAGCCTCCTGAAAATCTCTCCCCAGAAAACTCAAGATGGATCAGATGCTGAAAGTTGGTATCTCTGTACCACTATAAAAAAATATTCAGTCTGGCACACTTCAGAGCCTACTGGTCACACATTTTGTATCACAAAATGCAATATTTTCACCCCTTGCCACAGAATAAATAGGAATATGCTTATTTTAATTTTGTGATTCTCCTTAGTAACTACAAAACAGAAAGAGGTTGCTGCAAACTCTAACAACCAAGCAAAACAATTGCAGAAACACAAGTGGCTCACACTACAGTACTTTTAATTCTCAATTATTGTTCAACATGATGAGTCATTCAAACCCAGTACTATAATATGCATGTCAGTAATTCAGTTCTGGGGATTCCTCATTCTTGTTTGTTCTGATGGGCTACAGGCATGTTATTAGAGTCAAGAAAATAAACCAAAAAGATTTCAGTGAATCTCTTCAGCAGTCATAAAAAGATTGCAAAAATCCATCATGAGCATTCACCTTCTTGACTCACTTAAAAACAGTCTCACATTCTTGCCAGAAGCACAGTGCTGCCACATTACCTCTTCCTCTAGATTTTCACTTTAAAACTGAAATACAGTGTAGTGCTCTGCCCACGGCATATTGTTAATTACACCCTAAATGGAAAACATTTAGCTTCTATATTGTCACTCTTCCATTCTGTTCATTTCAGCATTTTCTACTCAATAATTGAACGCACACTAATGTTGAAGTAGCACTGCATGACTGAAAAGCAATAAACTTCACTTGGCACCCTAGCTTTATCCCAGACCAAAACACAGGTATAAATCACCATTTATAAATCAGCTCTAAAATAGGTATAAATCACCATTTCTGGGAACAAGACAACACAACAGGCTTCTAGAACCGGTCAGCAAATCAAACAGGCTCTTATGAGTTTTAAGTCAACCACAATCCAAGGGCCCACTCTGTGCAACAAATGTGGCTTTAATCAGACACACATACCAGGATGGGCTTGCAAAATCAGCATCTTCCATTATGAATGGTGGTACACAGTAGAAAGAACGTTGTTGTTGGCTTTAACAGGAGAATAAAAAACCAAAACATTTACTACTTCTTATGCAAATAGCAGCAATAAGCACTGCTGTTCAATATTTTCTTCCAAGAATCTTTCAGCAGACAATCTTAGAAGAAAAGGTGTTTTCTAAAGAAAGAATCTTGCTGCCCATTCAACTATGTATCTTTAACATTCCTATCCAAATCAGTGGGATTCTCCTAGAAAAGGATTAAATTCAGCAAGCCTGGTGAAGAGCACTGTGTAACACATCATCCTGTAAAAATGAACTTTTACTTACAGTGATGGTCAGAAACACACGACAGTAGGAGAATCTGATAGCAGCCACAGACTCATCACAGAAAGCTAATTCCACTAAAGCCACTTCTCTCTTCCTTCACTCATATCCCACCATGTCAGTTTAGTTTTAGAGAGACATAAATTAGCAGTCTCTACTGTGGTCATTGACACAATTCCTGCTGTCAGGAGGATTGCTAGCTTACAGGAACACAACCCTTTATTAATCACAAGCTTGACCCAAACAACCACAACAAAAAGATTCAAATAGAGAAGTTCCATTTCATTTGAGTCTCTCTCTCATGCCAATCACTGTTAGCTGAAAGGATGTGCAAACATCACAGCTAAATCCACACAGCAATGATGCAATGACCCAGAAAGAGACTCTAAGGGCCAATGGAGTAAATAAAGCAAAACTAGCCAAACCCAAAGGGCAGCAGGCACATGAGCATCTTCTCCACTTAAATGGGCACATACTGAAACCTAGTCTTGTATTTCCAAGTTCTGCAATAAGACTTCACAGAAACAGAAACTTCCTACATTGTTCCCAAAACATATATTACACAAAAGAAGAGAAACAAGTGCCCAGGTTCACTGCAAATTTAGATAACAAAATATGGAGAAATGAAAAGTGATTATTGTGTCACACACACTTAAAATATAAAATGCAATTTGTAATTGAAAATTAATCAGACAACTAGCTGTCACTCAAGCCAAAATGCTGGATTCAAATATCATTCCTCCCTTGGGGAAAATGTGGCTGTAATTTTTTTGAATTAACCTGATACAAATATATATATTAATCTTTCATCTATACATATAGAAGTCTGTATGATTTACCATACACCCACACATCTCCATACACACAAAGCATGTGGAAGCAGTTATTTCAGACTAAGTTTTTTTTGGCTGCTCCCTTTTTTTTTGGTTAAAAAAGGACTGTTACTAATGTTACACAAGAACCCGAGACTTTGGTGCAGCTTGGGTTGAAAGGGCAACATACATACCCAGAGTCCACCCAATAAATAGCAAAGCACACAAGAAAAAACACACTGTAAATTTGGTGTATCTTTGGTTTTCATTTCAGTACTTAAAATGTCATTCCACCCACCAACCTAAGAGCAAATCTTTGATTTGAACAGATTCTTCTCAAAGAGCACATCCAAACACATCCTAACTAAAAAGCAGAAACAACCTAGGCCCCCCCTGCTGTCTAAGACACTCACTATGCTACTGGGCATCACCTGCACTTTTCATGAAGCATTATACAAAGAGATGGGTGCCAGGAAGATGATAAAGCACAGCTGAAATACCAATTTATACCAACAGATTTATGCCTTTCAGAAAACATGAATGGAAAAGTTTTTGTATCATTGTACTCAGGACAATGCTTTGCACACTGAAGTAATGGCATTTTACTGCAAGGCACCTCAGCATTTCTCTGAGAATTCACACTTGGCCTTTTTTCTAACAAAATGAGAAGTTTTTCCAGATAAAACAGCTATCTCCTGTCACAGACCGTTCCAGTTTGCAGCTTCTGAAAATCTGGCAGCCTTCAAGCAAGCTTTTCTCCCACTGCCCTGCCTTTCCATTAGCGTTCCAGGCCAGACTTCACTACCGTGTGAAAGCAGTTGACTATCACAGCTTTCAACTTCCATTAACGTGCATTTATTGCATTTGCTTGGAAACTGGCAGGTGCTGGGGAATGAAGGAGAAAGTAGGCCAGACCAAAACAAGACACATTTCCAGAGAACCTCCCACCATCAGTCGTGTATGCTTGAATTTACCAGAAAAATTCCAATTGACCCAAATCCCATTTGGATTAGTCTTGAGCCTCCTTCATACCACTCTGTCAAATTCCAAGCAGAAATACTTGAGAAGAGAAGAGAAGAGAAGAGAAGAGAAGAGAAGAGAAGAGAAGAGAAGAGAAGAGAAGAGAAGAGAAGAGAAGAGAAGAGAAGAGAAGAGAAGAGAAGAGAAGAGAAGAGAAGAGAAGAGAAGAGAAAAAGGTAGCTACCACTTTCTTTAGCGTGTAACACACGTTTTGCTTACCTCACTGTTGTGGCCCCTCAAATTGAAGTTGATTCTCTGAGGGGTGTTCCGGTCCCTCCTGCAATGGCTGGAAGTGAAAGTGACACCTACAACTCCTCTGCCATTGCCCGTTGCCAGCCAGCCTTCCTCATAGTACCGCCTCCTGCACACCGGTTTCTCCTTCTCACTTTTGGGGACTCTGCCTTTCCAGGAGAGGCAGAGGATGTTGGAATCGCTGCAAAGAACAGGCCCATGTTCCACTGCTGCATACATGCTTTTTAAATATTTTATTTTTTGACATAAGAAAGTAATATGTCTAGTGCACAAAATTTAAATCAATTTTTTTTTTTTTTTATTGATAAGACTGACCTGGATAGATCATTGAAAGGGAGGAGGATGGGGTCAGTGTTTATAAATATCCACCAAATGCATAGTGAAAAATTCCTCTATAAAAGATGATGGCAGTTGGCTAAGAAAAAGTAACACTTAAAAAAAAATTCAGGTTCATTTTTGTTTTGAGTCTGTAGAGTGGGGGTGCACTTATCCTTTGGAGAAACAGCTACTTCATAAGAGGCGCTCAAGAAATGGTTAAGTCATCTTTTTGCTCAACTTGATATAATCTTTATTCAGCCTGAGATTCCAGTTTAGCGTAATGCAATTCCAGAGACAAAGAGTTGCAAATGTGTAGGTTTCAAGTAACTTAAGGCTTTTAAAACTTCCTCCAGTCAGATTTTCTTCAAAAGTTCAGTTGCAGAAATTTAAACACGCGCACATACATATATATGTATATATACGACATTCCTCTTTTCCAAGCCGCCCTCTGGCATATCTTTTCCATCTGATGTATTTCTGCTGCTAAAGCTGAAAGAGATTGCATAAAGGGAAAAAAAGGCACACAAACCGTGTGAAACAACAGACCCGAACTTGTGCAGGCACTGGTGTGCCAGGCCAGTTGGGAAATCCCTCTTGGTACTGAACCGCTCGTTGGACTCAAAAGTTTTTGCAATCCAAAGCCAATCCAATTTTCATCGCAGCACTTTTTTTCCACCAGAGACCCAACACAGCCTGAACTGTTTATCACGCTATCTTGCCTGCTTTCCCACTTTTTGCTGCCACACACGAATGAAAAAGAACCCCCTCTTCATTTATAGCAGAATCAAAAATGCTCTAAAGCTTTTAGCTTTCAAAGTAGGTAAGTTTGCCTCGGGTGAACCATGAAGTTCTCTCTCCTGTGAAACGGGCTACAATGTCAAGCTGTTTTTCCTTTACTTTTCCCTTTTTTTCTGCTACAAGGAATCACAGACTTTTCATTCTACCATAAAAAACAAATGCCAGAATCAAAGCACATCAAGTAAGCACTCTTTCAAAATCTTCTAAAATTCAAGGAAGGAAGAAATAGAATCATCTAAAAAAGAAAGAGAAGCAGCATTAAAAATCTGACTTCCTGGGTTCACTATTTCTCTAGGTATTTTCCTTGCTTGTTTGACAGGATCTTTCCTTCTTGATGCTTGTCTACAGCACAGGCTCATAGTTCCAGACACAACATTTGCAGCTGTACAAGAAGGAAACATATGAAGTATTCCAATCGTTTTATTTGAATAACACTTATGAGCTCAATTAGCTAGTATTTATATCACACTAAGTGAAAAGAGGAAAAAGGAGAGGGAGAAAGGATATGCAGGTTTGATGACCTGGTTAACTCAAGAAGGACGGTGAGGTTTGCTCAGTTCAATGCCCAGACTTGTCCCATAGTTCCTCAACTTATTTACTTCCAGTCATCATTGCTCAGCAGAAGGTCACGATTTATTGTCCCTTCACAATCTACTGAGCCCAAAGCAAAACGTGCCGAAGACCATGCATTATTCCTCTGCTAGAACTAAATCAGTTTCCTCTGCCCTCTTGATTCTTCTGTTTCCTTCACAACTATCGATTTCGATTGTGGAGGTATTTATTAGGCTTCTCCTGCACAGAGGGTGTTTTTTCTTTCTCTTCTTGCAGACTTTTTTCACCCGTGAAGACCATGTGGAAAGCTGAACATTACTGGCAGGTGTCTTTCCATGGATTACTGATTCCTGTGCTGCGAAGGTGCTCCATCTGGCTCTCAAATTAATTTTCATCAATTGCAAAGCTCTCAGGAATATGCCAGAGCAAGTCTACGTGATGACAAAACCATGTGCGATTTCGTGTACATGCGGTGCACGCACCAATCTGGTACTCAGAGCTGCATCTCCCTTTTCAGTTTAGGTGTGGTAATCTTGTAAGACGTCAGCTACTCAAAACTTGGAATCCCTGGATTCTTCCAGCTCTGCAAGGCAAAGCACACACAGACACAAAAAGAAAAAAGTGAATATAAGAAGGCACAAAGCAAGTTAAAGATACTGGTACTACTGTTACAGTAATCAAAGTATTATGATTAAGGATTGTATATTGGACTCCTACACAGTGTATTATATATAGATAAAAACATTATTCAGAACACACATGTTTGATATACTTGTATTTGATATACACAGAAAGACGAACTACAAAAATTTTCTTTTTTACTTCCAAAATTCCCAAAACTTTTTCACAATGGACATGTATAGCTAATGAAATGTATCTGGGAAGGATACTTTGGTGGGGGGAGAGGAGGGGGAAGAGCTTTGTCCTGCTCACAGTCTCTGGGGCAAAGTCTTAAAGATTTCACAACTTTGAAGTGAAGATGGGGAAGGGAGATGTTAGTGATAGAGCAGGCAGAGGGACAGACCCTGAGGCACACAAACAGAATCACAGAATCATCATCTGGACATCATCTGGTCCAACCACTGTGTTCAAGCAGGGTCACCTGGAGTCAGTTGCCCAGGATTGTATCCAGGCAGTTTCTGAATATCTCCAAGGATGAAAACCCTATGAATTCTCTGTGCCAGTGCTCAGTCATCCTCACAGAAAAGTGTTTCCTGATGTTTAGAGGGAACCATCTGTGTTTCAGTTTGTGCTCATTGCCTCTGGTTCTGTCACTGGATACCACCATTAAGAGCCTGTCTCTCTCATTTAATTCCCTCCCATCAACTGTACACAACAAGAAGATCCCCTTAAGCTTTTTCTTCTCCAGGCTGAAGTCTCAGCTCTCAGACTTTCCTCATAGAAAATATGCTCCAAACCATGAAAATACAGAACTGAACTTATCAGTCTCAAAGAGACTGAGAAGATTCCTCCAGGGCTTAAACTACTGCTTTGAAGAGATCTAAGGTACTTCAAAATTAAAGCTTAAAAGTCTGAATCAATACAGATGAATTTAAAAACTATTCAAATGCTGCTTAAATCTCCATTTGAAAAAGGGGAGAAAAATTCCCCAAAGTCAATTTTATACAAAAGAGTGTATACAAATAAAGCACAAGAGACCAAGCAAAAGGCCATTCAGGATATTCCAGCAGTTGTACCCAAAATGCACACATATGCACAGTTACTGCATCTACACAGTTACTGCTAAAGAGAGCTCATTTAAATTCAGAGCTGCATTCATAATAGTCATCAGAGCTGTAAAAATGGTCTTGTCTTTATTACATAAAGCACTATACTAACCTCATGTTTCCTGTAATTAACCACTTATTTCATTCTAGCGTGGACATATTAATTAATTTTGTTTAGAAAAAAGAGACTAGATAAGAAAACAAATTTACAGACACAAAGGCAAAGTTGAAAAGTAGTTTACAACACTACACAGTTGGCTGATTTATCAGAAACAGTGTCCCCGAGATTTGGTGAGTCACTGCCACTACCCCTCACTGAAGTTTTAAAAATAATGGCTGCTATTAATTTATTTCTCATCATGGCAAGATGATGATATGACGAATGTCACCTTTCCAAATTTCTGGTGCTTATCAATTACAGCCCAGAGAAAGTTCATATGTAGGAAAACACAGAAAAACTTTTGGAGTACAATGGTTTGTAGACAAACTTCTGCATTTATCCCATAAGCAAACTTGATCCTCTGAAGGATCAGTGCCATTGTTTCCATACCCACTGAAATCCTCCTAACAGACATCTGCATTGAAAAGTTGACATTTTATATTAGCAGCATGAGTATTATGATGCAACCTTTACTAATCCTACAGAGAAATAAAAAAAAAATGTTTACTGAGAAAACAAAGTCTCTGAAATATGAGAGCAGAGATAAGCACTAAACAGAATTGTTTGAACTGTACAGGAATCATGAGTTTACAAGTGGATTTTAAAATACAGGTAACTATAGATACAGTGGCTTTGCATAAAATCTGTATGCAACTTCTGTCCTTATTCACTGCAGAGAAGACTAACAAGGTTGAGAAAAGGACTCATCTGCATCTTGGTCAATAACCTTCTCTCACTTTAGTCCCATTCACCATCACTTTCAAGATTAGACAGAGCAAAGGCTTCTCCTCTTAAAGATATCCTAACTAGAAATGCTGGTCAGGGAAAGATGAAAATCTAAAATAACTATAAAAGTAATAAAATCAGCCATTATTCAAATGCATTTTTCAAATACTTTCTCAATACAATAGAACCTGTGAGAATATTTTACCTTTAAATCACTAAGGATCAACTCTACCTTTATGTTACATTCAGAGACAAGGAAAAAATACTTTAAAGTCTGTAGTATCAAACACTCAAAATACAGGCTGAATTAAGATTACACATATTATATATTAATGCTTTCCACTCCCTTCTTCTTCATTTCCATGCACTCTGTTTTCCTAAGAAATAACCAAACTAAAAGATTCAAGTGCTAGTCTTCCCTTTAAACAAATCAGTAATTTAGACACTCCCCTTCTGCCACCATTGCAGCAGCCTCAGTTCTCCTCATTTTTGTATTTTGAAACCAAGCTTTTTGGCTTGTTTTTCCCCACCATGGAACACCAGGGCAATGGCTTCCACCTCTGTTGTGAAGTGTGTAACAGCAGAGGATAAAAAGCATGATAGAAGAGCTGGGTGTTACCTGCACAATCCTACCACTAGCCCAAAGTTAGTTTGGGTTCACCACAGAAAGAGAACTTGGCCTTCCAGATGGAACTCATTCAAACTAAATTTTTAACTGAAGATTTTTTATAATCAAACTTTATGCACCTTTCCTTCCACAGCAATGCAAGGACTAATCACAGATGTGCACTACAATCTGATTTTGCTGGTAAATTGTTTCTGACACTGCTAGGACAATAAATATCAACGAATTCTCTACTTTCACTCTCACTTAAAAGGTAGGTAGTTGAAAATATCTTTTCTCTGGATTTTCCTTTTAACAAAGGGAGATGCTACTTGAACTCATCCTCTAATACTGTTGAGTCTAAGCCCAGTGATGTAAAACATTTAAGTACAGACACTTAATGAGACAAAAACATATTAGACCTGTGACACAGGAAGGCAGGATCCACAACTATTTTCTTTCATTTTGTTTTGAAAGCATAGCTCTTCTCAAATGCAAAACCCAGCAGCAAATTACGTTTCTGCTTGACAGAAAATTTAGGTACTATTTTTTAAAAATGTGCTTATAAACACATAGTGTCAATATTTAACTCATCATTTTTATCTTCTGTTCCTACTAACTTGTATGAAGTGTGTTAAACCACAACTGGACAACCAGAAAAATATTTGTTTGTCCTCATGCGTCCTTCATTGAGGTGTCTCTTTTGTTGACAGAAAGAAGCCAAGCACAGCCAAATGTACCAATACTGCAGCAAGCTCTTCAGTATTTCATATTTATTCAAACCCCTACTCTTCACGGCCGCAGAGCAGAGAATCTGAAGGTGAGGATAAAAGGGGACTGGGAAGGGAAGGAAAGCAAAGAAGGAAAAGTGAAGTGAGTAGACACTATTTCTGAATTATTATCTACAAGAAACCAAAACAAATAAGGACTCACAGCCTGCTTTTGGAAGATTATGACAACCCAAACATCTTAAGGAGAGAAATAGAAGATAAAGAGTGTTTGAAAAGACTTCAGGATTTTTCAGCCTAACCAGATTTCCTACCTGCCAAACCTGCATAAGGTCAAAGGAACTTGTAGTTTTCCCTCCCTTTGCAGTCTAAGAAGGAAAAAATACACACCAGTGTCCATGAAGATAGCAAGGTATTTTAAAAGTGCCAGCCACAACTGCTTTGGCACAAGCTGATGGCAGATGATCTCACAAGCTATTGAATGGGGACTGTGGGAGCAACCTCTAAGGTCACTGCTGAACACTATAGTACAAAATTGGCACATCATGTAATAGAGTTTCTATATTACAGGCAAAATACTACAGAGATAGAAGCTGGTAAGATGATACAATTTGTTGTTTATTTACTCCAATCTCTAAATTAACAAAAATCATTAAACAATCCTATCAAAAAAAGTGAAAGAAAATTATTTAACAAGACTAACTACTTTCCTAAAAAGCCTGAAGAAAAATTTAACTGGCTTGGAAGCTGATCTCTCTGAAAACTTACTCTCCAAAAACAGCAGCTGATTTTAAGAGAGCTTCCCGTCCTGAACTCACCATGCACAAAAGGGTTAGGAATTGTGGCAATAAATTTCAATCAGTTTGAGCTGTGCCCAAAAGTTTTTGCTCTTTTAAGTAGAATCAATCCCTGCCACAGCCCCAGTGTTGTCCCACATTCAGCTGCACTGGCAAACTGGACAAGGTACAAAACAAGTGAGAAACAGAAGGGAGGAGTACCTGCAACTAGTATTGCCATTGAAAACTATTGGTAACTAAGTTTGGGCATAGAATATTTCTGAACTCAGAGGTTTGTCCTTAGAAGAAAGGGAAGCAAAGTTTTTCCTCTTGAGGATGAATTTAAGATGGCTTGGATGTTCTGGAGCCAAAGCTACACGTCAGCCATGAAAATATGCCTCATTTTAAAAAAAAAAAAAGTTAGCTGAAATACTCCAGACAGGTGTTGAGAAACCTGTTTCAGGAAATAAAAATGCACAAATAACAAATACTAGCCTTTTTAAGGAGTTGGGAGATTCACACCGCTGAAAAACACATCTAAACACTTTAGAGATTCAAAGAAACTGTCAAGTGCAACCAAGAAACTCCTGACACTTACAAGCGTCAATCTTCTTTCTCAAGAAAAGGCTGCAATCCTCACAGCACAGAGAAGCCCTAGACAATGTATACTTCACCAAGAACTTCATCAAAAAGTGGCAACAACTGTGTCTTAGTAAGAATATTCAATGACCTTCATGGGAGGGCACCCGAGCTCTCACCATCTCTTTTCCATTGAACTGACTGCGCTGACCTTGCCTGTAATTACAGAGCAATTTCTTTCCCGTAGGAACATTCTGCAGCCTGCAAACATCCCTCGAGTCTGCAGCAGTTCCAGCTAGTTCCTAATTATCTCCAATATCTGCCCACGGCTCTTTAATACTTTCTTATGAACATACACTGAACTTTTGATATTCTCCTCAAAAATCCCAATACTCCTTTGTATGTGACACACTACCACACTGGAAACAAACAATAACATTAAAAAAAAAAAAAAAAAAAAACGGAGATGAAGGAAGAGAACAACAGATGTCATCAGTTTTTAAAATTCAGAAGAGCCTCATAAACAAGAACTGTGTCTTTTGGACAGCAAGACATATTTAAGCCAGAAACCTGATAATTGCTGAGAAGCAGTGCAAGTGTGGTGCGTAGCAGCAGAGAGGGAGCTCCTGGTGATGCCTGCAAGCTGCACCACAGGTGTGGGATGGATTGTGAGATCTCTGTGTGTATTTAAAAATACAAAAAGACGAGAGTCGCATTTTTCAAGCAGCTTGGGTTTCTCAGTCTTTAGCTCTGGGATGAAGAACTGAACTCTATCTAGTCTTGGCTGTCCCTCAAATGTGTTGTAACTCAAGATTTCAGACTGGTTTGAGGACCTGCACTCACCTCACCACCACTGCTTAGAGGTCCAGATGCAGAGTGGGGATGCTCTGCCCTTACAACAAAGAGATGCAAACCTTAAGAACAGCTTCATCTCCTCCCTCTACCTGTCCTCTTTTGCTCCAAGTTCCATGTTTTTTCCTCTTGGCTCTGGAAAGTCGTGTCAAGATTTCTGGATTAAAGGAGGCATATAATAGAATGGAAACAGACTAACTCAAGGAGTGGTTGCTCTAGAGGCAACCTTGATAATCAAGAATCACCGAAGAAGCGTTTGTAAAAGTCAAATGCTTTAAACAAATGCAATAAAGTCAGGAGCTTTGAATAAATGCTCGGAGCAAAGCAAAGACTTCACAGAAAGTTGTTGTTTCACTACCAAGACTCAGAGGGCACAGATCAGCTGCACACACGTGTGCCCTGTTAGGTGAATGATGGTCTTCATCTGCTCTGTATTAATAAGCCAAGTGTTGACTGTTCACCTGTCCAGACAGAAGCAAGGAGGTCAGCAAGACACAGGTGTCCACCAGGCACAGTCATGGTCCGGTGGGTGAGCTGAAGGCAGATCTGCACCTAGGTAAATTCACAGAGCAGTCTTGTGCCCAAGTAGTTTTATTTTATGTGTCTTCACAATTCTCTCTTCATACCGGCCTAGCTCCTGCTAGACATATGAAGTATGCCTATTTCATATAAATATGAATATTAAATAGTAGGTATCTTAAAATACAAAATTTTGAAGAGGGGATAAGAACTAGCAGTATGCTATTCCTCATGCATGACTAGAACACTACAACCTTTCTATTAAGAAATCCATAATAGTCAAAAATTGCCAGTTACAGAGGTATTTAGTGGGAGTATGGCTACCAATGACTGTCTTCTATTTTCTTAGACATGAAAAATCAATGTGTTAAAATGATCACAAATGAAAATGAATGAATAGAAAAAGGGTTGCAAAAACTCTAGAAAAGTATATTCAAGGAGCAACACGAGTTATTTTAAGTAGGAATTCTGAATATTTCATTCAATGCCCTCTGTACAACAACCAGGTAGTGGTTGCTTCTAACTCCAATCTCTACAAAATCATGAAATGCTCTTCCATTGAACAAGTGTTCACGTTTCATCAAGAAAGTCAACAAATGTTGCAAATTACCGTGGGTTTTTTGAGGAAAAGTAATACTCTCATTACTTGGCAGCTAGTGCTATAATTAACTTCATTCTGTTGTTTTTATCCCCAGGAAGTTATATAAATGAAGTAACTGTCAAACTACTTGGACCCAATTACTTCTTTTCCTCAACAGAAAACTCTCAATGCCTCTTTAAATACACCTTCACCTAACCTAAACCCAAAAGGGATTTTTTTTTTTGGTAAAGCTCAGATTCAGAGTCTACAAAGCATGAGAATCAAAAGGGAAGATTCATCACCACAGTAAAATCTGTATCTTTTACATAAACACTCACACAGAGCTAATGCATTCGCATACAATTAAAGCTAAAGTTATGCATGACTAAACAAGAGAAAGAATGCTGGTGTGGGATTTTTTTCCCTTGGATTTTATTCTTTCCCTTTGCCAAGTTACACCTTACTGCCTTTCCCAAGGAACACAAGGATCTTCAGAGGAAGACAGTAAACTTTTCAAAATAGCCAGAGGAAAGATTGATTTGGTTGAAGAATATCAGCTTCATACATTTTGTACTTCATTTTAGAAACCTGGATTTGGGAAAGTAGTATGATTGCATTTAGTAGATGATGTGCTACTTAGCAAACAGCTTCTGCTAAATCTGACAAATATAGGTCAGAGTCCTGCAATCACACTTTGCTCAAGCATGCTTTGCATTTTTTAGACAAAAGTAATAATAAGACAAAAGCAATCTGAGGTAATTTAATAACATTATTTTGATGCAAAATTTTATAGTTATCTTAGTTACTTTTTTCCTTCTATGCCTAAGACTACTATATGTTTAGACAAGCCTATTTCAGTACAATCTTGTTTTAATTAAATAAGTACTTCCCAAAGTACCTCCAGAACTGTATGAAAGTCCAATATTTACTATGTTAAGAGTTTTGAGAAGAGGTGAAAAAGCAGAACAATCAGAGAAAATAAACAACACATAATCCACTCTGGTAATTCCCTCTGTAAAACTCAACATCTGTACTGAAGGTTCAACATCTGCATTAAAAGAGCCTGCTTGCAAACTGTGTAAGGAGAATTCTGCTGCTTTTTCTGGTAAGCAGCTTGGCAAGGTAACATCATAATCTTGCGGTGTCAGTCATCCCCTTGAGCTTACAAAGTCTATTAAAACAAATTACATGAAAACATCTTTTTCAGGATTTCAATTCAGTAGGTTAAGAGGATCAGGATATTCCAGTTCCTTCTTAGATTCAAGGAACATAAGACAGTACAGTACTTCAGTGCCTAATGCTGCAGTGACACCTTAATACATTCTCCATTAACTGTGTATTATTCACAGACCACATAATCACAGGTTACTATTAGGAAACTATATGCTTTGCTGTTACCTCTATTAGCTAGATTACAATGAATTCAACAGTTCAGCATCTGCTTGAAACTGACATTACATTTGATCTGTAGCAGATGGATGCACACAATAAATATTAGAGAAAAAGGTTAAAATATGGTATTATGTGAAGTATTTTCATACAATGCTTCTGAAATTAGGTAACCAAATGATATTGTAAGAAAATTATATCCCAATAACTAAAATTACATATTACTTTTCACTGACTCTTCTACTGAATGACAGCATGAAACAAAGATGATGAACATACAGAAATTACAATATCAAAATACAAAAATTCTCTTCCTAGCTATTAAAAGAATTAAATACCTAAATTAAATATGGGAACATCTAGTTACTCAGTGACTCTAAAACCTCAAATATTACCTGACAGATGCTGATTTCATTGGATTGTCAACCTAACAACTCACTACTTAGCTGCGTGATTAAAATGTTGCAAGATAAAAAAAAACTTCAAAAAAAATCTGTAATACTTAATATATAATTCACAGATTATATGTTTGTCTGAAATCAGTCTATTTCTTTTCTAAAAAGGCACAAAACAAGATTTACATTACATGTGAATATACTGCCTTGTTTATACCTGTACACTGTCACAGCAGAGCTGTTTTACTGCTGCTGTTATTTCTCCTTACATCTACATTGCAATGTATTTATCTCGTAAAAGGGGCTGTGTAATGCTTGTGCCACTGCTCAAAACAGAATGTGGAAAGGTTGTGAGGAAAAAAAAAATAATAACCCACTCATTACATTCCTAGGATGAAGAATTCAATGTAATTAATAAAACCACAAGGCAATAAGACAGTGCAAGGAGATGGCATACACCATTCCAAGAATGTTAAATAACCCTAACACAGAAGTGAGTGGATAAATGTTCCGCAGTAAGCTTGCAAAAAGCAAACCCCTAAAGGCAATCATCATATAGGAGCAAATAGTTTTACAAATTAATGCACCTGAGAGATATGTGCATTATCTGACAGGTTCAAATACATCAGTTTTGTTTTTACTCCCCACAGTGTCAATGTCAGAGTAATCCTACCAGAATCTATCACTAAGAATTGGAATAAACAACATTTTACTGATGGATAACCCATAAAACAAATATTCCATTATTTCCTGTCAAATCCCTATTGTAAACAAAGTCCTTAAGCAACTTAGCCACAAAAAAATCCCACACACATGTGACATTTAAGGGGCCTGCAAACAAACCCAAAATTTCTTCCCCCTGTTCTCAGGAGTGATCAAAGCATAACACGAGATTTAAGAAATCTCTTAATACTTCTTGTTCCTATCCATGCAGACTGAGATATTCTACCCTCAGTATTCTAAGGCAGCTATAAATTATCTGCAAAGCCTATCTGGTCTGTTTAATTATCATGCATATAATTTTTTACTTCTATTGGAGAAGTAAGTAGGAGGTAGTATTAACAAGTGTCATGGATGTTTACCCCCTTTAAGAGCAAAATGTCAATAAAATAATATAATTTCCAATCCCTACGATTTTGCTTCAGATGCTAATTGTAGTTAAATACTTTATGAAGTCTTGTAATCAATGTCAGCAAAAAAGGCTGGAAAGTTATGTTATGTTGATTAAAGCTTGAGAAGCTAGAGCTCACATCCAAAAAAATCCAGTTAAATTGATTTTTCAGTTGACTGAAACCAATAACATAGGTTTTTATAAATCGAACTCCAAGCTTTATTTTGGACTTGCATGTTTACCAATTTTCATTTCAGATGAAGAAATCCATCTCACGGAAAGCAATATGAACCATAAAATGAAGCAAGACACTGCTAGACTCTACGCAGACACACTAGAGCAATGCAGAGCTGCAGGGATCTGATTACAGACTATCTTCTGCCAGGCAGTCAGGCTCCCACTGGGATGGGGAGCACATCTGCTGGGATGTTCCACAGTAAAACAGTGTTTCTTATGTAGAGCCTTACAGATGTTGCAGGTTTATTCTCTCTCGATGCTTCAACGTTTTATCAACATTTTTAAGCAGAGCATAGCGAGGCATTTACTGTTTAATAAAATTTCCTCATGCAACATGTTCTGTGATTCTTGGATCTGTTGCTTTCCTTGCAAGAGCCAAAAGCCAAACTACAAAGCAATTGTTCTGGGTTGATAGGGAATGTCCTTTATTGCTGCTTCTCAGAACAGTACCCAGGTCAGCAAGAGCTCCAGCAGACGAAAAGCAAACCCAAGCCTATCTCCTGGAAGACCACATGCAGATGCAGAGAAAATAATTTCAACATTTATTGTTTCTCTTGTTTTGAAGCAGAGCTACAAATAACTGACACCTCACCCATTTCCAAATGAAGCTTCTATAATTACATTGCTATGCCCTATGGAAACACTACTGGGTTTCTCATAGCAACCTTCAATGACTCAGAGAGCCCTGCTCTCACCACAAAATTACTGAGAGCACCACATCCATCCTCAACAGAAGAGCTGGTACATGACTGGCAGAGTCACCACTACCACTGGCAATCCAACAGCTTTATGACATCTTGTCTCTTGAGAAATAAAGTTTTATGGCCAAAGCAGTAGTACATTCCATATACAGTAAGGCAGGATTGCTCCTATAAAATTTCTCACACCCCATGATGCCTTGAATGCACACACTACAGAGTCTTTTTAGCAACTCTGTCAGATAGATAAGTACAAATCCTTCCCAAAGGTCCACAAGACAGCAAACTGTTCAAAGAAGCCTATGCTGTAAAAAGACTTCTTAATCTCTGACACCTCAGTGACCCACTCCAGTTTCCCTTCCTAGATCCACTTGGCCCTCATCCCTGTTTTCACTGCCAGGTGCCCGTCCGACCTCTCCCTGGGCGGACTCAGTTTCTTACAACATCACAAGATAAATATTAAAAAAAGTGAGAAATATTCTGTGGCTTTAGGGATTTGGATTAAATCACTGATGGGTCAGGTGAGTGTTGGAACTGCAGCCAAGGAGCAGACACAAGACTGAGGTGCAGGAAGACCTTTCAGAAACAGAAAGATGCTAGCTCAGCTCAGCTGCACCATGGAACTTCACCCATGGGACAGAGCTGGAGCAACTTCCCTAATACTGAAGGGAAAGACAGTATTCTTCATAAATAAGAAGGCAGAATTTAACATTACTGGCTTCCAGTCTGTGGTACGACCCCTGAGTGTAGCTCATCTGATGTTTTCCAGTCTATTTCTACCTTGCTTCAAAATATTTCTGTCCATTTCTAGTCTACGTTTAAAAAACGAATGGGTAAATGGTCGTTCCTTCTGGAACAATGTTTTCCAAACTGCCATACATGCCCCACTGACACACAAGGTATGCATACATAAAACTGCAAGTGCACAAGGTACCCCGAAGTGTTGTAAGAGCCAGGCTAGAACAAGGCTGACAACAGTTCAGAATCTAATGTCTCTCTAATCTCTAACACTGCTGGGGTAACAGAAAAAAAAAATCCCCCCAAAAAAGCAGTATTTTAAAGAATTGCATTTTAGGATTATCTTCCAAACTCACCATGGCATCAAGTTACTTTCAAAGGAAACTAGAATTCCATTTACAGAAATCCAAGGTTTAGGAGATTTAGAGAATGTTACTAATAAAACTACATACTAGATGTTTCGGTTTCATATTAATAATGTTTTTCTTTGAAAATTAATTTGTTTTTAACCAAAAGGAAGATTTATCTTCAGCTTCTGACCTAAGGCGACTTTTTAGATGCTGAATCACTAAATCAGTAGAAACAGCTGATCTCAACATCAAATTTCTTATTTTTTACATTTTCCAAGAAGAAAACAATCCTTTTCAATTTCTCCTTGAAAAAAAAAACCTGACATAAACTATACTGAAATAAACACAACTCTTCCTCTATGCCTGAAGAAAATCTGTTGCAAGCTGATCTGCTCCTTCAGCAAACTGAAACCAGTTATTTACCCAGCAATTTCCCTCATTTTAGTGATCTGTGGCACTTTTAAAACCTCAGCAAAAACATTTAAGCAATACATACTCACATAATTATTATTAAAGCTATTTTAATTCGATTTCACAACTTTTATGAAAGGCTAAATTTACTACAATAGACTAAGACAAAGAAAGTCCTACTTAAAAATAGTATCTTTTTATATCCATTTTTAGCCACCCTGTTCTCTAACACAGCATAGTAAAAAAAGACTTGGCAATGCTATTGCCATAGGCTCCTCCTCCATTACAGACCCATGGCACTTTCATCACAACATTAAAAGGTCCCAAATCTCAGTTGAAAAACTGAGGCTAAACCAAGCTAAAAAGCCAAATTCTAAAGTGAATTGCACCAGGTACAGGCACACATCCTTTTCTAACCATTCAGCAGCAAACCTGTGACAGTCTCTACCAGGTACAGCAGGAAAAGACATATTGAAAGGACAAAGACAGACTTCAACACATTTTGTCTGCTTTACAGACAAAAAAAAAAAAAAAAAAAAAAAACCACTTTGGATGTATTAGTTTTATTTACTTAGTTTTATTTACTTAAAGCATCAG
The DNA here is from genome assembly GCF_027477595.1 of Haemorhous mexicanus. Classification (NCBI taxonomy): domain Eukaryota; kingdom Metazoa; phylum Chordata; class Aves; order Passeriformes; family Fringillidae; genus Haemorhous; species Haemorhous mexicanus. The sequence continues at coordinate 55,639,092 of NC_082343.1, forward strand.
GAAAAAAATAGAGCCTTCATATATCCAATCTCAACATCCACAAGATTTCAGATGGATGAATATGGCATGAGCAATGTATATATCCTGTCCATAAAAGACATGCTATGCAGAAATTTGTAATTCTACTTCTCCTCATTCAAGGCCACCTACATATGCATATGACAAGAAAAATTGCAATGGTTATTTGGCAAACCATGCAGTGTCATATGGCAGCAGTGAGCCAATCTTTAAAAGCTGGCTCCAACCTGACCAGTGGCTGATGTGCTCCCCTCCAGCTGTGACATCAGGTCAGGACAAGCATTATCCCAGTCGTGCAGCTGATGGCAGAGCTGGAGGGAATCCCTCTAAGAGGAAAGCAAAGACTAAAGGAGCACGCTTCCTTCTGGGAAAATGGGATGAAATAAGGTCATACTGGAAAGAGGCAGGTGGTTCACAAGGTCAAAAGAGAACTAGATTAACATGTGGAAGTCATGCAGTTTCATTTTGAGCCATGATGCTGAAGTCCTTGGCCAAAAGGCTCAAATCAGACTTCAGGCACTGTATCAATTACCTGGACTGAGTAAACAGGCCAAGAATCTGTACACACGTTAGAGCATCATCAGCCACCTAGTACAAGGGATGTTTAACTAGCTAAGCAGGGATACAGGGTTTGAGGGGAAGGGAAGTGGGAGAATCTGTATCCTTCAGACTAGTAATAATGTTTGTAAGACATTATTTTTACACTTAAAAAACTCCTCAAAAAAACCCATCACCACCCAAAACCAAACAAACAGACAAAAACCAAAAACAAAACCCCAAACAAACAAACAAAAACCCAAACCCAAACTATATAGAACCTAAGTTGCTGATGCATTTTTTTATCAGCATGCTAATGAAATGCTACATTGTTTTACATGAGAAATTACAGATCCATAAAATCCACTATGCAAGACAATCCTGTTTCCATAAATTAGATACTAAGTTCACATAGGGAGATGGGACTGTTTTATTTAAAAAATAATGTACAATCAGCAATAAAGCAAAACAGAGGAAAACGCTGAAGAAAAGTTTCGGAGGGCAGTGATTCCCTTCATATTATTCTCCTAAAGACTCAACTGATAGAAATATATAATAGGTGTTTGCCTTAAAAAATTATACAGATTGCATGCTCCTAAAGAAGAGTGTTATCCTCATGCTGGATTCTTTCCAGACATATTTTTGGCTACTACTGTAGCCTCAAAACACAGCTGGGGGAACAGATTAGGACACACAAAAACACCTCTCTGACAACCAATACATCTGTCTCAGCCCAAAACCTGTGTACCTTTCTTTCATTTTCAGTTCTGCATGACACAAACATGTAATAACAAAAAAAAAAAAAAAAAAAAAGAACAGCAGTAGAAAGGTAGAAAGCAGGAAGAAATATTTCCATTTGAACAAGGCCTAGATTCAGCAAAATATGTCTTTATATTCTCAAATGAAAACACCAGGATACCCTGTTGATTGTGGGTATCACCACAAAGAGTCAGGGCTTTTGACCAAAGGATGTCACTACTATGTTATACACAGCCAATTTCTATGACAAAAAGGACCTAACAAGCACTGACAATCAACAATGCTTTTCTAGCTGAGAAAGCAAACTGCTGTGTGGCAGTACTTTCAGGCTTTCCACTGACATCATGCTATGAAAGAGGCAATTGTCCCAAGGCAAATTTAGATTTATCACCAGCATGAGAGAATGTCTTGTTTATAATCAGTCAAGATTTTAAATCTAGAGGGGAACAACAACAAAAAAATTAAACACAGACTAAACAAACCTACTTGAAGAAAACCTGTCCACTTTGTTACTGAATATCAGAAAAATTCTGCAGAAGGTACTGCATGTGAACAAGTGCTAGAGCAAATAATTCACAATTTGAAGTATCTCATTCATTAAGCCTTTGATCCTTAAAATAGTAGAGAGTATGGTCCAAAAACCTCAACATTAGAAGGGAGACTATGGCTTCCAGAGCAGTGCCTATGCACCTTTTTTTTGTCTAAATATTGTTTTGGCCAGAGTTCTGGGCCTGAAATTTTCTAAAACAGTGAACAAAAGGTCTCTGCTCTCAGCTCACAGCAAGTGTGCTGCAAAGTGCACCAGAGAACCCAATGCTGCCAAACAAGCTGTGCACTTCTTTGAGTTTTATTCGGTACGGAATCGAGCATTTCCCCCAACTTCTCTCTCCCTGTTATCACTTATTCTGCTTTAAAACAGACAGCTTTGAAATACCCTGCAAGAAAAGCTTGAAAGAGAAGACCTGAGTACTATGGTACAGGCCACCTAACAAACATCACAGTCTAGAGAGCAAAAACCTTAACAGCCTCACTTTGAGGATCTGTGCACACTATCATCCACATAGCCACAGGAGCCTGTCCTGAAAGAACAACTCAAAAATGCAGAGGGGAAAAAGGAAGAAAAATGACAGCGCTATCATCTTCTGATCAATTTAAATCCCTGAGAGATCCCTGAATTTACTCAGTAAGTCAAAGAATATAAGCAAACCTGCAAAGGCAAAGAATAAGTCCCGCAAAAATTAGAAAGAAAAAAGGATAGATGAACAAGACACGTGAACAACGAGAGGTAACAAGGTGAGACACACAGGAAGCTTTGCATCACAACTTGATGCAAACTTGATCACAACATAGTGAAGAAAATTATCAGAGAAGAATGTGATTGTGTTCATTGCATTTTTCATGGCATGTTTCATTTGTTCAGATGAATTTCTGAACAAACATTTGCACCTAAACACCCATAAACCACAAAAAAGGACCTTCTTGACTTTTCCTACTCCTCTCTGTGACCCAAGGAATTTTATGTTTGCCTCTTTGCCTGGAGTACAATTCTCTTCTTCACAAGGTCTCTGCCTATATCCAGACACAAGAAAACAGCAGGCCTATTAACAGTGGACTGTGTGAGAGCAAGCCTCACACCTGCATCATGAATTTATATCTTACTTCCTCTGAAAAGAACACCACTTTAATGTAACTCATCTTCACATATAATCCAAAGACAGTGCTGTATGGAACTTCAGACTACATAACCCTAATGTTTCATTTTCATCTTAACACTGACATCAGTAAATTATATTTTGTATATTTTATACTATGCTGTCCAAAAATAAATCTGAGGCATAATAGCTGAGTTAAGTATTAAAGAAAATTGTAACTGGAATTAGCAGTGTGTTCTCCAGAAACAACCCCAAACAGGTAGGCTAAGACTATCCAACAAAAGAGCATCCCAGCTTTATTTGTACTGCTTGAGTAAATACAAACATTGCAAAAGGACTGTGAAAATGAAAACTCCCACAACCTTACATAAATATCTGCAGCCAAAAAGCGTCTCTATGAATAAAGTTGAACACGCCACAGATATGTTTTCGATTGCATAGGGGTGAATAAAATGCACTAACCCTTTTTCACAAACACACCCTTACCAATGAATGAGTGATAGAGACTTGTCATTGCTAACTTCCAAAACTCCCAACACACAGTACTCTAAGCAATGCTGTGGACCCTGTGATTCACTATCTGCTACAAACACCTGGAGGAATTTTTCAATACAAGTGCACTTCAGTGGGTATGTTCAAATACAGACCCTATCTGGGTACCTCATCCAGCCATGCACTTTTGCCAGAATTAATAATATTTTGAAGTATTGCAACTTTAGCAGTGTTGTTCTGATGGTTTACAGACATTAAGTGATAAGCCAAGAGCTCACAGTCTCAAGAATCAACAGGAACACCAGGAAATGAGGAGTTGCATAAGAGTACTTATAGTTTCACCTGTCCCATTTCAGGCCCCTCTCTTTCTGCAACCTTTTCAGCTTAAGGTGTAGACTAGTCATCTTCAGTTGAGTGAACATTTGGCTCTATTCCAACTACACCATGATTTCTTTTCACATGACCCTGATATTTTGAACCCTTGATCCAGTGTCCTAGGAGTGCCCTACTAGTGTCACTGATTCTAAGAAAAGTAGTAAAATAGCATTATTCCCACTATAGTGCTAAGTAAAAGACAGATTAAGCAGCTCAAGGCAATACACAAGCTTATGGCAGAATTGAGACAGAAGTACAGGAGTTCTGCCTCCCAGTCCACTGCTGTAATCATCAACTAGTGGGGGAAAAAAAAAAAAAAAAATTAGGTGTTACTTTAGACTGACATAGGATGGCTTTGTTTTTTTCCTAAATTATTATCATTTCATCAGAACACCCATTTGCATGAAGTTGCAATTGCTTTTTAAGTTGTTGTACCCACAAGGCAGCAGCCTCCTACAACCTACTCCACCTTTCCAACCACAAGACCCATGAGTAAACAACAAACAAGCTGAGGCAGAACCTCAAACACACCCTTAGGAATTACTGGAATACCTGAGGTTACCTGAAGATAAGCATGGCTTCCCTTACAAAAACAATTCTGAAATCTGATCCAGAGGATGCATGCATTAATCTATTATGAAGGACTGGAAAATAAGCCAAAATTCCTTCGGATGTCTCAAATGAAGGTAAAACTCTGAATCTAAAATGAAGTAAACAGGGCAGAAGCCTTCTCTAAAAATAGATCTTGCCATGCAACCAAGTATGCCTGCATGCAATTGTTATTTATTTTTAAATTGGAGTAATTTTCCAGGTAAGTTTTTAGATCAGCTGACAGAATTAGGTGTTTTAAAACTAGACAAAAGAAACCCCCAAGATTTGTCTCCTGATCACATTTCCTATAAAGATGTAGAGGAAATCAGGAAGCAATAACAAAATGCAGTCTCTTGCCTGGCATTCCACAAAATCACAAAATTGTGAATTTCAATGAAGGCAAAGACAGCAACAATAACCAACACCCAGGAAATATGGACCTAACTCTTAACCAGAAAGACTGGAAGAAACTGCCCTAAACATTGAAAACTAATTTGAAATCAAAAAATAACAAACAAAGAAATGAAAATACACATAAACAATACACCCCACATATCCCAAGCTCACAGCCCAATTAAGAGCACAAACTGAAAGAACTCATGTACTCCTCAGTAGGTTCTCCAGTGCTTTCTCCACTAAACCTCTATCACCTCAAGCCTACTCTTAGCAAGTGTTATCACCCCACACGTGGATGGGTGCACTTAAAGATGTCATTAGGGACAATCAAAACAGAAACAAAACTGAGCAATGTCAGCACTTCAGGATTTTCCATTCAGTCCTTCCATGCTAGTCCTGACAGTGAAGAAGGCAACAACACAAACCTCTTAGGACACTCCATGGCAGAAAAGTAATTCACAGCTTGAGCAAGTGTTAGGCTCAGAAAGCCTGAGATCTTAGGTCTCCACACCAACAAAACAAAGCAGAAGTAAATATAAGTGAAAACAGACAGCTGTACATCGCTATGGACTCTCAGTCATCAGGCATGGTATTTGTCAAACCTGAAACAACACCCCTGGAGGCAAATCAGTATGATCCAAATCCTCACAACCTATCTGTCCCATTCCATCTTTCTTAACAAAAAATGGACAATGAGTAGCAAATCTCCTCCTGAAGGCACTATAAAAAAATTATTATAATTTCCCACGCAAAGGTCATTTGATTGTTTTAGGAGAATTTTCATTAAACAAATGCTGGCTATTTCTTGGTTTCTCTGTGCATCCCTGGATGATAAGGACGGACATAATTTCAAATCCAAAGCAGGCAACAAAGTTTTCCTAGTATTTCTGGAGCTTGAACAAGTAATACTATTTTAAAACTGCAAGAGCTTGTTCTGGCACCACAGCACCAGACAATCAAATCACAAATATTTTCTCTCCAAGCCACCAGAAATATTTAAAGCAAACTCCAAAGGGATAAGGCGAAGACAACTACCCAACCTTTGGAACATTAACTTCCTATGACAGAGACAAAAGTCTTTACTGTTGCATCTCTTGGAAATAGGAGACTATCTTTTATGAGATCTCACAGCTTAATGGTCATTTCTAGCCCAGAAGAACCACCATTCAGGTCACCTGCTTTCTGCATTAATAACTGCAAAAAAACCCAATACATTACTGAAAATTAACCTGTATTTTAAGAATTTTCTATACATCTTCTTCCTCAACTCCCAAGCTACAACATCACTCTCTCTTCAGTGGTCTCTCATTTAAATCCTTGGAAGAAAGAGCAATTTCCAATTCCTTTATTACTAAAAGTAAGTACTAGTTTGGGGGGGGGGGGTCTGTTATTGACTTCTAATTCATAACAACTAAGGAAACAAACAAAGCCCTCTGTAACTCCTTAAAAGGATTTAAAAGATACCATGCAAAAGCCACAGCAGCCAGACTCGAAAATCCTTTCTTTGAAAAGTCATCGCGCGTCCTACCCATAAGAGCCAAATTCTCACACTGCTTCACTTCACCCCTCTCTGCACCTTCACCATCTCTCTGTCAGCCACATGTTGGTTATTCATCCACTGGATATGGGTATTTTTTGACAGAATATGTCTTCCTAAAAGACACAGTCAGCAATTTGCTACTGCAAAGCATATAATACACAGTTCTTATGATAATATGTGGATGATACGTGACTCTACACCTCATCTTTGCTGGCTTACTTCTGTCTTCTCTCCATGTCCATCTCCTCTGCAGAAGAGCATACCAGCACCTTTCTAATGAGACCTGCAGCATGCAGGCTGAGGTGTTTCAGGAGATGCTGCCACTGCACTCACCCAGCATGAGCCCCTGAGGCCCCTGGAAGGAGGGACTAATACTGTACAGGCACACTCCTAGCACAAGTACTGAGCTCAAAACATACTTTTTTAATATAGTATACTTTCCTCAATCTTATTACAGGTCCAGTGAATAGACTTTCAAATTCAAAAATTCTCTTTGCAACACTGAGAAATAACTTGTATTAGATTTAATACATGTTCCACAGGGTTATTATATTGGTATAAAGGAAGGCAGAACGTCTCCTCAGTGGGCTGGCAAAATCTGGAAGGAATCCACCTCTAAAAGGTCTGTAACTCAGAGAAAGAGGACTTAATCCTCTGATTTGTATTTGCTTCTAATGGAACCCTATTGCTGCATCAAAGCTTTGGCTGTTGAGGGAAAAAGACTAATTTTTGCTCATAGTGCTCTGCTACAATTCACCATAAGACTTCGTATAGGTATCTTCAGAAGAACCATGTCCCTTCCCCTGCTGGTCTAATCTATTTTTAATCTATTTTATATCTTCATCTCCACTCTGGAAAAACAGCAAATGGTTCCAAACTGCATACCTGTAACATGAGCTGGTTTAATTTTATCCCTTGATCATTCATGCAACTTAGCAGATTTTCACTGCATAGCTACCTGCGTCAATATAAAATACAAATGCATTAATTTAATTCTCTCCTAGAATTCCAACACTTTAATTGCTATAGCAAATTGAATTCATAAACACTCACAGGACAATGGAAGGTGTAGCCCCATTTTCTGATGACAAATTAAAAAACATAAATATATGTATATATATATATACACACACACAAACACACATATATATACATATTCCATAAAGGATCGTTCACCTTAAGCATCAAACATCATTAAAGATCTTCTAACAAACCCAACCAGAAAAGAGCAGGAAGCAGAAATCCAAACCAGGGAAAAGTCTACATCAAACTAGAAAAGTCCTCAACAGACTCCAGCCCAATCCAAGCTGGGAAATGCAAATCAAACCCATTTGACTTACATCGTTATTTCTTTACAGATGAAATGAAAGTTCCTGTAGTGACCATATGAAAGTGACATTTCAATTACATATTGTTCTGCTTCCAAATTATTCAGGAATGTCTTTTCTTTTTTGAATGACTAATGGGACAAATACAGATACAATACCAGTCTTCTATTATGCAACTATAGAAAGCTCTCCTAAAACCTCAATCAAAACTTTCTTCAATCTTATGAACTTGGCAATTACTTTCCACAGGCCAGCTTTTTATGCTCACAATGTTTCTACAGATATAATTCAAATACAGTAGACAGGAACTCCACAGTCTTTACAAAAAAGATACACTGTTAAGAGCAAAACTCGCTATAAGCATTTCTCAGGTGCCATATTAAGATGAATGGACTTTACTCAAAGTGAAAAGAACTTTTATGAAGAGTCCTTTCTTCATATTTCACAGCACACAGGAGTTTGCATACAAGGCCTGACATTCCATGGGTTCCACATCAAGCATTCAACTTTACGCATAGAAGTTTCTTTTCAAATTTTACAAATTGAAAAACCCAGGGGTTTACATCAAGTAAATTAAAGGCGTGGAGGATTGTAACTCTTAACCTGGCAACAGACAAACTAAAAACGGACATGTCAAACTTTTGTCATTGCTGTGCCACAGGATGCTGCAGATGCTAAAGCAATCAAGGTCTCAAAAAAGAGATGACATAAATTCACCACAACTATTAAAACCCAAATGATTAAATACCATCTGCCCACAGACCCCTAAAATGCACCCTGCTAGAGCCCAGTGACACTTCCCTTCAGACGCTCAGCTATTTGAACACCCTATCCTACTCTGCCCTGGGCATCTGCTATCATTCACTGTAAAAAACAAGATACCGATGCAGAAACACCTCGGGTCTGAGCTGATATGCCATTCATAGGTCCATATTTTTGTGCCTGGGAAAAAAGAAGGTACAATATCTAAAGCTGGTTCAACACCTACACTGTTCAAGTCCCTCATTTCCCAACACTATGTAGGGCACTTGTATGGCAGCCAGGATATTTATATAGTAACAGTTCTTAATATACTTACATGACTCGTGAGAGCTGGGGAAGACACCACAAGTATGTAACTCTTCCTCCCTCTCCCTTAGCTGAATTCACTCCCCCTTAAAAGTTTTGCTTAACACTTAAAATAGCTTTATGAGTAACATTTTTTCTATTTTTATACAACAGTAACTATTATCCATACCCTCTATGATCTGCAAGACAGGATTTGTGTTAGTCAATCTACCTTCTGTATATTTTAATCAGATCTTAGATAGGTAGATCTCTAGGGTTGTGTTTCATTTTTGAGTTATTTACAATTGAAAAGGTTTCATAAAAGTCATCCCACCATTCCAATAGCCTAGAGAGATCTGTTCTTTATAAAGCAGAGACAGCAATAACATTGCTACTAATGCTTGCATGCTCAAAAGACCAAGGTTACCATTGTATTAGATACTGCGTCCGAAAGAGAATAAAAGTGAGAGTGCTTTCTCCCTCATTTAAGAATTTTGTTAGTTATGGTCTTTCTCCAACTAAAGAGTCTCCTGTGGACTGTGATCCATCACAATCACAGCAGGCAGTCAACCTTTGCTTTTCCCAATAACTTTACTTGCTACTTATCTTCAAAAACACTGCTCTTCTATCATATTCTTGCCATACATGCAGACAGATTCTTTTCTTGCATATTGTGTCCAACATTTACGGCTCCTTTTCGTGTCTTTTGTCTGCTTAAGTGGTGCCAGAGACCCCTGGTAAAGTACTTGTACCAATTCTCTTTAAATGGCTATATGCATGGATTCGGCCACCTTTGAAATTTACCATTCAAACTAGTGAAACAAGAGATATACAAGGACTTTATTTAGAAAACAGTTCAGCTGCTAGATATTTGCTTCAACAAATATGTCATGAAAAGAGTGTTTTCAAAGGAGATGAATCTATTCCACGGCACGTACAAAGCAGAGGAGGAACTGATATAGGATGGATTGATGCACTGAGAAATGCTAGAACTTTCTATTCTAATGGGAGAGTCAGCCTTCAAGGGAATGTTTTGCAAAGAGTATTTTGCACTAGAGAAGGATGTTGGAGACTATTCAAACCCAGGGCACCAGGAAAGTGTATGATTACCAGCTGGGTCTGTTAGCTCTCAAACTATGCAGAAGGCAACAAAGGACCTCCACACTACACAGCCCAGCTTTCCAGTGGGAGGTTCCCCAGACCAGATCTGGTATAGTACAGCTTTCAAGGATATGGCGCAAAGCAGATTAATACTAAGGCCTTTCAAGGGTGTGAGCACAAAGTGAAAACTATTATTGTGAACCACTTAAAAGATACTAAAGTTTTAAATACTGTAAAATGATGTAAACAAAGGCATTAATCAAAAATTACACAATACAGAAACAATGGATCAAATAACAAAAACATGGATCAAAACAAGAGTCACACAAAAAACAACGAGCACAGCAACAGGCAGCTTCTTGAAATTGGACTTTTCAAAACATTTCTTCTTGGACTTTCTTCCAAATAATCTGAAGCCACACAAATCTTAGTGAAATCTAGATGCAGGTCTGCCAACAAGAAGGCATTGTTTCTACAGAGAGCCAGCTGAAATCACTGACTACACCTGCCCAACTTCTGACAAACATTTTATTACAGTAGCTAAGCCTTAATAAAAGGTTTACAACTTAGATCTAAGTTGTAGATCTTCTATAACTTCTTCTTGATTTTCTTCTTAGATCCATAGTTATAGTTTCTTTTTATTGATAGCATTACGCTGTCTAGAAATACAGTTTCCACATTATTTAGCATATATTACACTATACAGTTTTCAAGTTATAATCTTTCCATTATCAAATTTACCACACATTTCCCAATTTGGATTTTATCCCTAAATGACAACCACCTAATATATTATCTTGAATTTTTAAAAAACCACCAACTTTTTATTTTGCCAACTATCAACCCATCATAAGACCTCAAGTCCTAAGTAACTATGAAAATGCACTAATAATGTAATTAGTAATAATCAGCTGCACATCCCAACTGATGGAGACAGTTGGAAAACAACTTAAAGATGTGTACCTCACATTCCTAGCATAAGAAGTTGTTCTGCCACCAGATGCAATACAAAAACGAGGCACGGATGGTGACTCTAAAAAATGAAAGATTCTGTACCATTTCTACCAGCCCTACCACAGCAGAGATGAAGTAAAACACATAAGAGGATGCTGGCCATGTAACTCACTCATTCACACACACTTTTTTAAATCCTGATCAATATCAAGAGACATATGGACAAACTCTCTGAGCAGCCAAGCTCCCTGGAAACTGAACTAGAGACATGCCCCATTAGTACCTGGATCACCTTAACAGGAACTGTCCTGAAGCATTTCCTAACTCATCAATGAATTTAGTTAAGCCTTTAGCAAGGTTTCTTCTGACACTAGGAAGAGAAGTCTGTCCTCCATAAAGCAAAGGCTTAGCTCCCAACACTAGCATGGAAGGCATGGCATGAAATTACCTCAGTCTTCATTAAATGAACAACAGAAACAGAAAGGTGAGTTTGTTGGGGTTTTATTGTATAAAAAAAGAACTAAATCAAAAAGTCTGATTTTATTATTAGACTTTCATATAGAGCTTCTTATAGCAATCACAGCAGACAATGATCTCTTTATGAGCACTAGATAACATAATAATTACCCTAAGATAAGAAGAGAATAATTACACTGAATTCTTTTGCAAGATGCTTTGAGACCTACGAATGAAAAGCAATGCTAAAAGCTGCATATTCTAAGTATGCTTAATAATTACATAAAACAAGTACAACTTTTTCTAAAGACTAGCTATAAACAAAACTGATTTTATTTGAAAGTTCAGCTGAATCAATAATTTTTTTGAGATAAAAATGAATCAGCTGCACTACAACAGCTTTCTTGGTGCAAGTTCACAATAGAACCATTTAAATCTATTCACTGCCTTACTGAAGGAAATATAATGAATATTTCAAGCTGTCCACCACAGGCTCAGTATAGTTCAACATGAGTAGGGTTTTCATAGAATAATGAATGTGTTAAGGGTTTTACAATAAACATCTGTTGACTAGGTGAGAAATCCAGTCTGTTGTCAGAAGCAGTGATGCAATGTACAAAAAAATAAATTGTCTTTCTATGAAAATCATTCACAACAGTTATAGTTGTCAGTTTTCTAAGCTATTTTTAATCTTATAAATAGCTATCTATATATACTATCAACCCACTACCTCCTTTCAGCCCCCAAGAAACTGCTAATGACCTTCTTACAAAATTCCATTGGGGGCGTGGGGGAATATGCAGTTTTTTGAAATAGCTCTACTTTGCCTGACATTCCCACTGCCTGTGAAAAATGAGGCCCACTCGCAAAAATGTTCCTTATAAGAGCAATCAGGTTAGGAACTGCTGGCATGAAGCAATTTCTTGAATTAGGATTACAGGATCAAGCTGATAGCTAGCATCCCGGGGGGATCACCATGATTTTGCTATTGTGGAAAAATCTGTGATGGTATCCTCAAAATAATTTTACCAGAAATCTTGACGCACTGAGACAACAATTTAAGTCTTTAAGCTTAAGTATAAACAGTTAAATGTTAGTGGTTCATATGATTGTCTCCAAAGCTATCAATACTGTACTATGGTAAAACACTTGCTATTTTGACACAGCTCTTACTATACTTCATTTTATTAAACAGATACCTTAAGATTCAAATTTTGCAAATTATTTGTAAAAACAAACATTAAGAAACAATTTTTTTTTATTTACAGTTTTCATAGATATAGAAAATATCCATTGCAAATACCCCTTACCTATTCAAAACACAAGATGTATGAATCAGTAATCCTTGGACAGGCAAATTTAATCCTGGTAAAATGAAACTACCTATGACAATAATATGAGTACAATTAAATTTTTTTTAAAGATAAACATTTTCTATTAAGAGGCCTTTGTTTAGTTCTTGTTTGAAAAACATGTATTTCTAAGCCACGGGCAAAAAGGGACTCTAAAACACAAAAACATCACATTTGACTCAGGCAATCCCTTAACCTCAAATTGCTGGAGGCCTGGCTGGTTTCCCAAAGAATCACAGCACGCTCACCCTGTTGTTATGGTGTTTCCTAAGCATCTGCTATGTGCCACTTGCAGAAACGGCAATCCAAACAAGACAGACCTTTGATCTCACCCCATGCAGCTGGTTTTAATCGCCTGTTCTAATGTCTCAGTCACATTTAAGCACTGAACTGGTAAACGATTCCTGCACTTTTTCGGAAACCTTTAGGAAGCCAAGGTGCTGAACACGTTCGCACACAGGCGCTTACTGAAAGGCACGACGAGAAGAGACAACACAAAGAATGCGAAGGAGTTGCGCTCCTGAGGCGGATCTCTGCACATCGCGGGGCACGACTCCGAACCGTGCGCCCCCCGCCACCCCCAACCCCGCTAAGGCGGGTGCACGGGGGGGACGGAGCGGGAAGGGGAAAAAAAAAAATAGAAGAAAAAGACAAAAATATTTACAAATGGCAGCGCTACGGGCGGTGCACGGGGAGTCACAGGTGATGCCGGAGCCAGCGCTTCCCTCCCCGCCGCCGCCGCCCGGGGCTCCCGGACCCCTCGGCCGCTCCCGGACCTCCGGGGGAAGGTGGGCACCACCCCCGCCCCACGGCCCGGAGCCGCAGGTGCACGGGCAGGACGGGGGCTCCGGGCAGCCTCCCGCCCGCCTTCCCGAGGCTCATCCCGGCCGGTGCCCGCCGGGCGCGGGGGAACCGCCGCGGGAAGGACGCGGCTCGCGGCACACGGTGGACGCGCACGTCCCGGCGGCGCACCGGGACCCCCCCGCCCCCAAGGAGCGGGACCGCCCTGCCGGCGGCCGGCGCCCACCGGAACAAAAGGAAAACAGCCCCGGAGCCGCCCGCGGCCCCGCACAGCGCCCGGCCCATCCCGCCCCACCTCCCGCACTCACCTCGGCGCGGCGGCGGCGGCGGAGCGGGCGGCGGCCACTCGCGCCCGCGGGCTCCCTCCCTCCCGCTCCCTGTTCCCCTCCCTCCTTCCCTGCCCGCCCTCCCGGCTCCGTCTCTCACCGCTCCCGGAGCGGCGGCGGCGGCGGCTGGGCCCGGCTCCCCCGCCACGTGACCCCGCCACGTGACCGCCGCCCTGCCCCGGCCCGGCTCCGCCCCCGCCGCCCGCCCGGCCGCGCCGGGATGGGCCGGGATGGGCCCCGCTGGGAGCGGGGCTGGCCCCGAGCCCAGCCCGCGGCAGCCGGCCGGGGCACGGCCACTGCGGGGCACACCGCAGCCCAGCGTGGGAACAGCTTGTCTGACGGGGGAAACGGCCGCCACCACGTCCCTGTGCTCCCCAGCCCCTCACCGCCCGCTGGAACCACTATAGTGGGTGTGATGTGACAGCAAAGCGCTGAGAGCGGGCTTGCCCCTCCTGCCTTCGGGGCTGAGAAAGAAGGAAAGTAAGTTGGTGCCAATATCTGGGGCATCGAGCCCCATCGTGTACTTCACACTCCTCCCCGCAGGAATAACAAGTGCTGTATTCCTGCATTTTTGACTCACACCAAACGCCACAGCGAGCGAAAACTAACTGTGCTGACCAGTGCTAAGCGTAACCTTTGCTCCCAGAAAATAACGCTCACAGTAATGGGTCACGGGGGTGTCCTGTCGGAAAGAATGCCTTTATCCTTCAAACTTGGAAATAAAGGATACAATCCAGAGATACCAACAATTACAAGGCCTGGGGGAGCCTCGGTAAAAGCAAACTCGACGCTGTGTTCTGGTATCACATTCAATGCGCATTCACTTTCTTCAGAAAGGAGTAACAAAATGCCTAAACATAAAAGGGGTGAAGCACTCAGTAGTTTAAGGAAACCTCGAACAAGCTGCCATTATCAGCTCTAGAAAAGCCATACAATGGATAGTACATGGGGAGTAGGAAGTGAAAAGGCCCTATCCCCTGCTGGCTTTAGTAATCAAAACCTACAGACCATTTCAGAAAATATAAAGATACATATTTTTCACACTATTGTCCAAAGCTCCATTAAGAATTTTATCTTATAACCTATAGCAAGAAGGGGCCAAACTTTGTGCCAGAGGACCAGCTACATGTGCAAAAATCTGAAAGACTGAAGCCTGAGATAATATGTTAGAGCTGGGTATACATTTTGTCTGTTAATAAAATTCTCATTTAGAAAAAAAAGTTGCTTTTTATTGAAGATTTTCAGTTACACTATACAGCTAAACCCTGGGACACCTCTTAAAGGATCCTATAGCTAAATAAATAATTTTTTAAAAAAAAGCTCAATTTCTGGGTGCATTACAGAGTTGTTATCAACTGGTGAGCTGTGAAGACCAGGTTCCTCCCTGAATTGCCCACTGGATATCCTCACAAGACAGCCATCACCACCACTGGTAGGCTTATATTTCATATATTTCAGTAGAAAATTTTGAGGAGCCAGAATAGTTCAAACAACTGATCACTCAATTCTTGTGTTCAGCTTCAGCTGTGTCTTAGCTCAACTCCTGGTTTACTGACCATCATAAGAATTAAATTTAGGTAGGAAAGAAAAAAAAAAAAAAAAATCAAAGAGAGGTTTGCAAAGCACCACTGCAGCTTTAATTGCCTTTGTAATCCTGTCCTCTTCACCCCAGGCACATTAACTGTGGTGCAACAGTGTTGCCCACTAGTCCCTCCTGAGCTGCATGAGAAGTTGTGGCTGGTTCCTAATCACAAGGGAAATCTGTTTGGTAGTTGCTCACCAACATCTACACCCTATGACCATGACTGATACCTTGCAGGAATCCCCCCCATTCTGCACCCTGTTGTGTGATGAGGAGTGAAGGAAAATACATGGGAAGATGTTTGTTCCATCTCACTCTATCAACATAACACATTTCTTTTCCAGAAATGAATTTACACAGATGCACCAGAGTCCCAGGAGCTAGAACCAGATACTTCAGGTGTTTAAACCTTGCAACAGAGGAACAATTTCCCATCTTTAATCTGCATGTGTGAATCAACAAGATCTTTTTCCATGCTGGGGATGGCCTACAGCATTCCTCCATGTGCAGAAGGGAAGCCACAGCAATCTCAGATGGAGTCCATAATCTGATTGAGTGGAACCCAGGGGTATCCTTACAGATAAGACAAGGCCTCATCTTCCAAAGTGAAAACAGAAGTTAAGATCTCCACTGCTTACAGCAATAGACCATGGTCCTGTAACTTGCCTAGGGGACACTGTTGCTCCATAAATGCAACAGGAGATCACTCTTGGGAAAATACCACTGCTGTATTGCATCAAGTTTGGGAAACTACTTTGTACTTTTTTGAACCGATTTTACTGTGATTAAAGGTACCTCTCTGGGATAATGAAGCATTTTAAAGCATACTTAATTCACACTTCACAATATTTTTTGAAGATATATACAAAATATATAAAACCCAAAGCAAATAGACAACTTTTTCCTTCACTAGCCCGCTCATCCCTTCCTCCTCCAGTCTACTGAAGTCTGACCTGAAGTACCAAGTCATTAGATTATGGTGCTCACAGTATAAAAATTAAAAGAAAGAGAAAAATTTCCTTTATAGGTCATAAAAAATAAAAGGCACATAGAATTCATCTTGCAGAACACTACCTCACAGAACCAAGAATAGGTACTGAAGTGTCTTGCAATGCAAAAGCTGCTTTTGTAGATGCCTCCATTATTCTACTTCTCTCCTTCACCTCTATCTGGATTTACGGCATGAATGATTGTCCCATTTTTAATGCATTAGAGAGTTTCATACGCGAAGTTGCTCCCTTTTTTCACATGCAAATCTGTTCACTCCTTGCACACATAAACTTAATGCATTTTTGTTAGTTTCATATGCTCAGCTGCTTCCAAAAGGCATTTCCTTTTGATGTACCTTGCCCTGAATTTTCCTCCACCACAGAGGAAAAAGAGAAACAAGTCAGCTAACCTGGGCAGATTCCCCAACAGAGCAAGGTATTCCTCCCTAGCTGAGGGAATAGCCAGGCTGAATGAGGACTGACCAAACCCTCCTCTTGCCTGGCTGTTCACTCCAGCTTCCTCCTGCCTCATTTTTGTTGTGCAAGCAGCTCCAACCTTCCACATACATTTTGCCCCCCTTCTTCAAGACCTGAACAGGGAAAACAAGACCTGCAGCCCCTCAGAGAGAAGTTCACATTGGAGCAGGATTCCTGGTAGGACTCGTGACCCTGTGAGGAGCCCAGGCTGGAGCAGGCTGTGCCTGCAGGACTGCATCTGATGGAGCAGTGACCCACTGCAGCAGGTTTGGGGAGAACTGTTGCCCGTGGGATGGACTCACACTGGAGAAGTTCATGGAGAACTGTCTCCTGTGGGAGGGACTCCATGCTGGAGCAGGGGAAGGACTCTTCTCCCTGAGCAGTGGCAGAAACATATGGTGATGAACTGACCAGAACCCCCCTTCCCTGTCTCCCTGCAGCACTGAGGGGGAAGAGGTGGAGGTGGGAAGGAGGGAGGGATGAGGGAAAAGGTGTTTTTAAGGTCTCATTTTACTTCTCATTATCCTGCTCTGATTTTGTTAGTAATAAATTCAATTAATATTTCTAATTCAAGTCTGATTTGGCCGTGACAGTATTTGGTGAGTGACCTCTCTCTGTCCTTACCTCAGCCCATGAACTCTTTTCTCTCCCATGGTCAGTTGTGGAGGGGTGTGATAGAGTGGCTTTGGTGAGTCCTGGCACCCAGACAGGGTCAAAACACTACACTACTAAAGGGAAAAATATTCATGTGTGGGTTGTTTTTGGGGTTTTTTTAACTTTACATAGTATTTTAAATTATGCCACACAGGATAATAACTGAAGAGATGAAGATTAGTACAGATGGCAGGGGATCAGAACTAGTTAAGTGTGGCAGTGGATGGTGCTTCAAAGAAAACAGACTGAGGAGATAGAATAAATGGAGTCCCTGAAGAATTAGTCATGATACTGTCCTTTCTAATATTTTTGTTAGGTGACCTTAGAACAAAAATATGAGTGTGCTAATAAAATTTGCTGATCACACCAACTGAGGATCAACAATACAGCCTAGGCTCAAAATAGATACATCATTCAGAAAACAATGGATGACCCCCAGAAGCAGACCACTAAAAAGAATAGGATTAAATATGATAGTACAAAGTCATGAATTGATGGACTTGAAAATTTTAAACTGAAGGCATCAAGTGAAAAGAGAGGAGAAGAAAAATCTGCATCTGTCAGTCAGCAAGAGAATACCTGTAAGGTATTGGATGACATCATGAAAGAAGCTAATACTCCCAGAATTTCAAAGAGAGTTCTGGAATATGAAAAAGAGTGTGCTGGTCCATACAGTGTGCTGATCAATTACATTGAAAAATTAAATTAAACTTGAAATGTGTACTAAGGAGGGCCAGGAGAAATAGACATGACTATCTGTGTGTTACTCTATTAAACAGAGTAATTTTGCCTATTTCACTTACTGCATCAGGTTAGGCTCCCTTTTTAAACACTTCACAAGAAGTCTAGCATCATGAAACCTTAATTCAATGTGAGCCCTTTGAATAAAAAAGATATATTAATATAACTTTCTCAGCAAAGAGCACATTAGAATATTAAAACAAATAGCAGGTGGTAGAAATACTTCCAAGGTCCCTAGGCTTTTCAGACAAGTGCCTTAATGGCCGAGATATAAATTTATATATTTTTCAGCTTAAATGTAAAGAGACCCATACCATATATAATTTCTTCAAAACCTCTTATTTCTAAGTGTGATCTCATGAGCAGCTTAAGTAAAAGGACAGGGCAGCAAAACTTAAGCAGTCCTTTTTTTTTCCCCAAAATTCAATGGAGGTGATATTCAAATACAAAAATAGATAAATCTTGAAAAATGTGAAATAAGAGAAAAGCCACCAAAATATTCAAGATCTTAAGCACAGTTTAGCACCAGAGTCCCAAATTAGTGTACTTTGTACTATCACCTTCCGTTTTAGAAGATATGACAAATACAGAAACAGTTGCAAAATCAAATATTAATTCATTAAAAAAAAAAAACCAAATTAAATCCAGGTTAATTACAGCATAATGCCTGCATTATTGTGGGTAGTTCTATAGAGGAACATGACCAAATATTTCAGTCCATTTATTCCACTGGAAAAAAGACCACATTTCAACCTAGATTTAAGAGTAGAAAAATACACTGCAAGAATATGATGACTTTTTGCATTTTTAATGGTTTTAGCAAAATATAATACAATGGTAGAAAGCAGCTCCATGTCCAAACAAAATTATTTAAGAAACATCCCTTACTTTCATGAATACCTGATTAGGGATTACACTGATCCTTTTAATCCTAGTGTTAGAAGGACACAAAAATAAATTCTAGATGTGAAAGGTCCGGTTATCCTTATTAGCACTCAATTTTCTATGTTTATTCCCCCTTGAGACCTCCACCTTACAGTAATGCCACTCAGTCTAAGGACTGCAAAATCCCTTTCCTCCTTAAATGTTAAGAAATATTGTTGGGCAAGGAAAAGTCTCTTTCTCCCACAGAGTAAGCATGCTGTAGAATCATAGAATCATTAAGGTTGGGAAAGACCTCTAAGATCACCAAGTTCAACCATTAACCCAGGATTGCCATGGTTACCATAAGACCAAATACCCAAGTGCCACATCCACATGCCATTTGAACACTTCCAGAGCTGGCGATTCCACCACTTCCCTGGGCAACCTGTTCCAATGCCAGACCAACCTTTTGGTGAATGAATTTTTCCTAATATCCAACCAAACCTCCCCAGCAAAACTGGAGGCCATTTCCTCTTATCACTTGTTACTTGAGAGAAGAAACCAACCCCCACCCCACCACAACCTCCTTTCAGGTTGTTTTAAAGAGTGATAAGGTCTCCCATGAGCCTTCTTTTCTCCAGGCTAAACACCTCAGCTCCCACAGCCATTCCTTGTTAGATTTGTGTCAACCCTTCACCAGCCTCAGTTCCCCTTCTTTGGACTCACTCCTGTGCTTCAATATCTTTGTTGTAGTGATGGACCCAGAACTGATCACAGGATTTGAGGTGCAGCCTCACCAGTGCTGAGGGCAGGGGGACAATCCCTGCCCTGCTCCTGCTGGCCACACCATTGCTGATCCAGGCCAGGATGCCATCGGCTTTCTTGGCCACCTGGGCACAGCTGGCTCATGTTCCACTCCTGACCAGCACCCCCAGGTCCTTTTCTGCCAGGCCACTTTCCAGCTGCCCTTCCCCAGCCTGTAGCACTGCCTGGGGTTGTTGTGACCCAAGGGAAGGACCTGGCCCTTGGCCTTACTGAACCTCATAACACTGGCCCACTGGTCCAGCCTCTCCAGATCCCTCTGCAGAGCCTTTCTACCCTCCAGCAGATCAACACTCTTGCCTACCTTGGTGTCACCTGCAAACTGATTGAAGGTACCCTGAATGCCCTTGTACACACCATTGATAAAGTTGTTAAACAGGACTGACCCCAGTACTCAGCCTACCACAAGTGACAGATTGCCAGCTGGATGCAGCACCACTGACCACCTCTCTCTGGGTCCTGCCATCCAGACAGCTTTTTACCTAGCAAACAGCACCAGGCCAAACCATGAGCAGCCAGCTTCTCCAGGAGAATGCAGTGAGAAATGGTGTCCAAGGCTTTACTAAGGTCCAGACAGACTATATTGACAGTCATCTCTATTTGTTTTTCTGACTAGCTTTGGTTATGATATTCATGTAACTATGATGACAATGCAAAAATGCATTACATGAAGGCTTCCTTCACTTCCTTTCAAATTTAGAGTGTAGTGGATTGCTTCTCATAGCTACCAAGTCAAACAATAAAAGTTTTTTTGTTGGACCTTCACAGTTTCTTTTGTTTTATAGTACATTAAAAAATGAGCTAGAATAACTGCACACTGAAAAGACAGTCTCAATTTGGTCTAGTTTTTCATACTTGCAGCAAACTACTTTAGGAACCACCTTCTGAAACACATCCACCCTCAGAATTGTTCCTTCCCACTCCCTACAGCTCCTTCTGGCTCCTGCTGTCACACAGCAGGCTAAACAGGCAGAAATAGCTTTAAAAACCCTACTTAAAGCCTGAAGGGGAAACATTTACTAATTCCAAGACTTCAGGCTCCCTAGTCCTCCTGATTTGGTCAGATGCTTAGCTTTGCCCACTCCTCATCCCTCCTCTAGGGCTCCTCTCAAGTGCTATTTGCAGCTCCCTCTGCCCATAAGGCAACCTGACCAACACTAAAAGCTGTCACAGTCCTTCATTACAATGTGGTTGTGCTTAACCAATATTTGAGTTCAAATATTCATTAAGAAACCAGGCTTCTTTTTTCTTCAGTTTTATACTGATTTTATAACTTTCCTCATATTAAAAGATAAAATTAGTCTGTTTAGACCAAAAGTAAAATTAAATATAGGGAGCATGCTTCATTTTACAGCTGAAGAGAAATTTTTCTTTCATATCTGGTTGATGATTCAGAAGTTCATCATTATTCCAGGGTTACTCACTCCTGTTGAAACTCTAGCTTCTGGAATACCTGTATATCTAATGATATGACACACTGACAAAATATGTTTTACACACAATAAAGTTGCCAGTATAGGAGAATTAAGAGATTAAGAGAAAGTAAAACTATACTATCATTCCACAGAGAAAAGTGGTCCCATTCAGGACAGAGCCAAGTAGACTAGTAGGTGTAATATTAAGAAAGGTAGGTGAAATATTAAGAAATTAATATTTAATATTTAATAATATATTAGTCTTTAATAATTAATATTAAGAAATTAAATATTAATAAATATTGAGAAATATTAAGTAGGATAAATATTTAGAATTATAATTGGTCTCTGGTTGGATAAACACAGTGCCTTTTGTAAACCAATTAAGATCTACTTAATTGCAAGTAAATTTTTTGATCCTTATGCTCCTTCTGATCTTGTTAAATTTCAGAATTAACAGGAAATAATAGTTACAAACCTAAAATACTCTCCCCCCTCTTTCCTGCCTTTTTTCTCTTTTGCCCTCCCACGTCAACCCTCTAGCTTTGGTACATCAGGAGCACGACACACGAAATGGTGAGAGATCATTTGCTTGGTGTGTGTACCTCTCTCTCCTGAGAGTGTATGAGCTGTGCCAACACTGCAGAAACATGCGCCACTATCTTATCTGCAAGTGAAATCTTCACAGCTGCAAGAGTACCCTGGCTCTGCACATCCTGCCATTTACAGCTGGGGCCATCTTTTCTGTAATAGACAAATGACTGGCTGCACAGCTCTGACAGTCAACTCCTTCAGCCTGTAGTCATCCAGAAATTTTGCTGTTTCTTTCATGATGGGCTAGTTATGGGGCTAATCAATTGTCTGTCAGTTTTGGTGTTGGATGGGTTTTCTTTGGTGTGTTCAAGCACATTCCTGCATTGGTACTATGAGTCTTAAGACTTCTTCCAGGAACCTTACATTTCTTGTTACTAACACCTAGAATTGCTCAAGCACAAAAAGCTAAAAGCTAGCAGCAATGCTCTAAAATTTTCACTTTAAAATTTTTTTCACTGGGTAGCAATTTTATAGTCTGTTTCTAGTCTTAATCTTCTTTTTAGTGCTAAGCAATCAGAAGTGAGAAAATTACTTTTTCAGTCTATATGAAAAATAAAATCCCTAATATTCAAAGACCATGGGAGGGGGTTGCCCCTCATATTAAAACTTAATTGGTAGGTGTTGTAGTTTTTTGTTTGGTTAGGGAATGTATTGAATTTTACCATTACATATTTGTAAACCAATAAAGCTACTCATTTGTGGGCCAAGGAGGGAAAAACTCTGTATGTCTTACTTCCATGCATTATGAGCAACACTGTAAGGAAAAAGATGCAGAAACCCCCAGTGCAGACTGAAATACATTAAGTTTGAATGTTGTATTGTCTTCCACACAGTATGATGCATGTGATTTGAGGAACCGGTACCCTGCAATCATATGAATTTTGTATTATGAGGAAATAAAGAGGAAAAAATTAATAAATCTTACTTCTTATCAACAATAGAATGCTTTTGATTTACACTCACTAAAATCTATGTAACTTAATATGGAGCAACTTCTAAAGCAGGCTCATGGTGTGGAGATACACAGACCTACCAGTAACATTTGACAGCAAGACCACATTTCAGACTCATCATTTTAATGTGACACGGCTGTGTACCTACACTTAGAGAGAAAACACTGGATACCTAAACAGCTAAGAAATTTCTGAGCTAAAAATATTCCAAAATCTCCAACAGTGAATATCTTTTTAGAAGGACACTTTGAAGCTGAATATTCACCTCTAGCTGAAAGCATATCTGATGGTCCAAAACACGGTAAGTCTCTGACCCAACACTGCCCAAGCTGCAACCATTTTTTTTAAGCAACTTAAAATATTGGCAAGAGCTCCACTTACTGGTCTGCTTTCAAACTATCAGCTCTTCAGTCCTAAAAACCTTTTATATGAAACAAAAATGGGCAAAACATTACTTATATTCCTCATTTCAGGGAAAAAAATACAAAACAAAACAAAAAAAAACAAAAACCAAACCCAAAAAACCCACAACAACAACAACCCCCAAACACAAAAAAAAAAAAAAAAAACCAAAACAAAAAAAACCCCAAAAAAACCCAAACCAAAACCAAACCAGAAAAACTCCCAGGTCCACATCAAATTTCATCAGACATCCTATTGTTTACATTTCTGATTAGCTGCTAGGTCATAAACCCAAAGATAATGACTTAATTTAGGAAGAAATTGTTCTTCCATCCCTGTGAACTTCAACTTATTTTGAATTCTTGACTTTGTATAGCACATATAGGCCTTGCTACAGCCTAAATTACAAAACAAACACCCAATTCTAACATACTGAGTAAGGCATTCATTTCACAGTAACCACCACCAGCTTCACTGGGATCATTTGTGAGATAATCAAGGAGTCAGCGTGGAAATTTATATGGAATTTGGAACTGCTGTTCCAAAAAAAGCTTACTGTTTTCTTCAATGGCCTAGAGTTTGATTTTAAGAGCAAAGTATTCCTCTCAGACTGTGTTGATTTATATGATTAAAGAGTTGTTAAGATACATACATACATATATATATATATATATATATATATATACACACATACAGATATATATATTTATATGTAAACACATTTATATATTATTTTTAGTGCCCTACTTTTGTAAAGTCAGCCTAGGGGCTGACTGAACTTCTATGGTGAAGAAGCCAACTAAGAAAGGTTAAATATAAGTAATTTTTTATGACACCATGAAATACCATTATCTTTAATTCACAGTAAACAATCTTGTTTACTTCAGCTGACAGTAAACAATCCTATTAATGCATAAAATACAGGTTCTCTGGATTGTTCTCACACACATGAGGTGGCCCAGCAGATCTGAGTGAGAAAAAACTCTAAAATCTGTTGTTATGGCACATTAGGAAAGGAAAAAACAGAGGGAATCAGAGGATATGCTTTTGAACGCACCCTAAAAACCTAGAAAGACTGAAAACCAGGAATTCTCAATTGGAGGAGGTTTAGTACAGCACATCAGACAGCCATCTAGCTCTCACCACTAAGTACCAAAAACCTAAAATAACCCCCCCAAGTCCCCCAATTATCATTATAAGTACATTAAACAAATAAACAAAACCACTCTTATTCAAATGGGTTCACATGCCTACTTTTTTTGTGAAAGGCAGTTTAGCTACAGAATCAAATCCACTCAGTCTCACTCTCTCAGGTAAAATGGTAGAATTTCCTAAGCTATTCTCTGTTTTCTTTCTTGAGGACACATCCATTCTCTCTAGTGCTTGTTGGTTATTTCCTTCTTTACTGTACTGGACAATTATTCTTCCTGGGGTAGTTCTTGTATCAGAGAGAAGGAAGAGGGACTCAGGCATTGGTCACAAGTGAACCAAGTCACTACAACCCCCATCTATACTGACCAACCAGGGTCATACTCATTGTGCTGCCAAGCCCCCTGCTAAAATAACTCCCTCTCCAGAATTAGCTTATCCCACAATTTATAAGACTATCTAAATATGTGACAGCACTTAGACTTATTTGCTTCTTACACGACTTTCTTTGAAGGCCGTTAATAAATCAAATTTTTTTAAAAATCTGAGGTTTCGAACAAAAAAACCAAAATGCCCAATAGTATAATCTTCAATAAAAATGAAATGTTATTGCTCTCTTTCACTAGGAAGCTGCACTTTCAGTTTCTATCCCTCTCTTCCCACATAACATGTTGTTTAAGTTGTTCAAATTCTCTTACCTTGCTTTAGAGATCTGTCTCATCCTTCTATCAAATACAACTCTTTAGCTTCTGCATGTGTTAACACAAGAAGAATTTATGAGCATGTTCAAGTTACAATAACTACACAAGAACAACTGTTTATATCACAAAATGCTAACAAGTAAACTTGCAATCTTATTTAGACCTAAGTATAAATAAGTAGCAAGTAATAAAGGAAGCTTAAGTAAGTGTCTTTTATGTAATTGTACTACCATGCTCTTCTTCCAGTACACAAAATACTTTCAACTCAAACTGAGAGCTAAAAGTGAGCAGTGAAAACCCTTCAAGATAAAATTTGGTGCTTTTACAAGCAGCAACAAGTCTGTCATTCAAACTCTATTTTTGCTGCTCAAGCAGGACCTGAGAACACTGTAGCTCTTTGATAGATACTAGCAAAAAAGTGAACATATTAGTTATGGATGCAAACATTGAATTAATATACAATATTCCAAATACAGTGAGAGCTGACTTTCTCACCCTATCAACTCTATTATCAAAGCATGGATATATTTAAACAGATCTCCTACAGCTTTTATTCTCAAATGTTTCCAGCCTTTAAAAAAAAAAAAAAACCTTTAACACAGTGTTTCATTCCAAACTGTACTCACCAATAATACTGCGCACCTGAATGAAAACCAGCACAAACATTTAAAATCTGTAAGTGTAAATGCTGATTATCTCAAAATGTATACGAATTTTTAACACTAGGATCTACTTTTCTCCCATCTGGGCAAATATTTTTGTTGTTGTTGAAGCATGTAAATTCTAGGACTACATGCATTTAAAAACAAACAAAACCTTTCAGAGGTCCAAGTTTATTCAAATCACAGAAACCCTTGCATGGCTTTTTTGTTTGTTTGCTTTTTAAAATCATACACATATTCAATTTCTAAAAGTTTCCCCATTGGATTTCCTTCACCATACTATCTGATTCAAGATTCTTTTTTCTCTAGGAACTACAGTTCCTACAGAACTCCCTAAACTACACATGATGATACCAACTTACATCTTTAGTTTATTCTTCCAGCACAGAACTGGTTATGCCTTGTTAGGGTACAGGAAGGATCAAAAGTATTTACAGGTTTAGAAGTTAAAAGTCCATTAACTTGTTTGTTCAAAAAAAACCCAAGTTGTGGGCAGAGAGTATAAGAACGCATGCCCAACTGTTTAGTTTATACAGCTTGGAACGTCTATCCCTCTGTATTGCGTAAGCCATTTATCAACTGTAAATATAAGCTAAAATACAGGGAATACAGCAGCAAAGCTGTATAGTTAACCAGGAGAAAAAGACAAGAACTGTAAGAAGTTTATTACAGACTGAAAAGAAAAGTCACAATAGAAATGGAGCACTAGACATGCGAAATACAGAGAAGTTTAACATTTGGGATTCCAAACATGATTTTTCAAATGCTGAAATTTGAAGAGAGTGATGGATGATTTACCTTTCAGTGGAATCTGCATGGAAAATAAACTAGATTCCAAAGAAAGGAAACAGACACTTCTAAATAAATTGTACTAAGCTACAATGCCATGTTAAAACTACTCATTATTTCTCCATTAAACGAGCACCAAATAATCTTCCAAAAAATAACAGTTATGAGGTCAGTGTTTGATCGGTCTCTTGAGATCAATCTGAAGAAATAGGTAAGAAACCATAATCCATTTATAAATAAGATTTAAACTTCTTATTTCAGGTAAAGACATGTAGTTGGTTCTTAATCAACATGACCGGGGAAGCACCCACTTGTGAAAGAAAGAAATTAAATAATTTGGACCCAAACTCATTTTTCTATACAGTCAGAGAAAAGGGAAGGTACCAGAAATGTAATGAAGTTAAATTTTACAGGGCTAGTTGCTCCTCCACATGAGCCTGAAAATGCAGAATTTCTACAGAAATGCAGAAATTCTACAGAACTTTCTTTAGATAGCTTTTTGATTAAAAACATCTAGTGAAACGTTTTCCTGAAAATTCCTTCTTTCTGAGGAAAAAAAATGCAAACCAAAAAAACAATCAGAACAAAAAACAAGGACAAACCTACCAAGTAATCTGATATCTACTGGACAAGAGAAACAAGCAGCAGTGGGAGAGTCAGTAAGAAAAACTGTTCCTTATAAAAGCCTTTCTCTTTACATTTGTTCTTTCTCAAAGACAAAAAGGTGGCATCTTACAATGTACGTGAGTAGGTCTGAAAACCAAGCCAGTGTCTGAGCTAAAGTTACACAGTGTAAAAAACCCCAAACAACAAAACCATGACACTACAAAGCTTGTTTCTTTGCAGCAAAAGGCAATATGGGAACTAAGCTGAAGAAAAAAAAAAAACACATAAGCAAAAATCCAAACCGAGCTTTCTTGTTTGTTAGGTAGAGCATGGGAGCCTGATCACATAGCTTATTGTGACAATCAGCTTCAGTGAAAAAATACAAGCAATTATATCTATGGGATTGGTCTCCCATTTCCCCTTTAATTTATGATTGGCTAGGGCAATAGATTTTGTTGTTCCAATCCCCCCATATCCCTCCTTCTCCTCCAAACTCCCACCACCTCTCCCCAAACTCAGAAAGCACAGCCTTGGTAAAAGCCAGCAAGGAGTATGGGGCATTTGTAACATGTTTTAACAACAAAACCCCAACACTCCCAACTCCAAACAACACAACAAAACACTCAGACCAACTCATCCTGCTGTATAGAATCCATCAAGTTAGAGCAGTAATAGACCATGCCTCCAATTTAGAGATGCTCCATCAAGCACAGATTCAACAGACATTCTTTACTTTCTATCAGTCACACTACAATCAGATTCAATCACACAAAGGAACACAACACATCAGAAGACCTCATAGAGCATTCCAATACAGAAACATTACTCTATTTTTTGGGTCATATCATCTTGCAAGATAAAAATCTAAATGAAAACCAGAGAGCAGGCATCAAAAATTCTCAAGGGAACTCCTCAAGTGTATAATTTTAAGTCTTTTAATAAAGATACCACATTCTTTCAAAATGAGAAACAAAATCCAATTCCAGACTATTTTGTCTATGAAAATGATGCATTTTCTATAGTAGCCACTTCTATGTAGAACTTACATGCCACAGTGTTATCTATTAAAACAGAAACAACCCAAACTATTGAAATTCACGGTTCCAAAACTTGCAGTAATCTCATTTCTCTGGCTTTTCTCACTTCTGAGTAATAGGAAAGGAGTTCTGGTCCATTAACTCGCCCACTCTCTCCTGGAGAAAGTTGACCAACTCAGCTAATACAAAGACATGAGTTTCATCCAGGTCTTGTATGATGAACTTCTTTCCCAAAGCATTTGACTCATCCAAGTAGAGCAGAAACTGCTTCATTGCAGGGTCACTGTAAAGACAAACACACATCAGACCCAACTCACAGTTACAGATGCAAACAGAAGAAACACCATTCAAAGACATTCCCAAAGGAATTAAACTAAAATTAATTTTCACAACTTAAATACAGTTTGTTTAGTAAAAGTCATTTCTTTTCAAGTAGTTTTGGTTTCTATGGAGACAAAAATAAAATGGTAATGAAGTCTAATGAGTAGAACCAGATGCTTGATTAGCAGAGAAGTTTCTGTTTGCTGCTGCTAAGGAAGCTTCAAAAACACCAAATCCAAAACTAAAACTCAAAAGGCCAACCCTTAATAAGGTAAGACTGAACTTACATTTCTGATTTCAGCAATAGCCTCATAAAAATGTGTCTCCTTAAAGCATAAGGATAACCAAAAAAGAGAAGAACACAGATCTCACTCAAAGTAGTATAGCACAGACAAAGAGTGCTCATATAAGAATTATACATTTCTTACACTCAACTGAGCAGTCACAATGTCACCTTCTAAATAAAATGTAAATGTTTAGAAGAAAACATTTTGGAAGTATGGAACTGCTTTTGTGCAATTATAGATTGCAAACATATTAAGAGATTAAGTGTACAGCAGAAATCTTACACATCATATAATGCTATACAATGACCCCACAAATCTTGAGTGATGCTTCCTTTAATTTTGGAGGTAGCCAGGGGCCTGAGCCTCAGTCCAGAGGGGAGATTATATGAAAACAGCTACATTGCACCTACACCAAAAGCTGACATTGACCAACACCTAGCACATTCCTTTTGAATATGATCTACAAACAGAACCACTTTAGCCTTGCACCAAATTCAGTCTAGAGCTGATTAAATAAAAACAAAACAGGAAAGGAGAAATTAAAGATTACCTCGTCTCCCTCAAGAATCAGTAGAGAAACACTTTGTTTACAAACAACAGCAAGAAACTCTGTTTGCAAGCAATACAAAGAACAAGAGGGAGCATCTAATATTTTCAAGGAAAAATTGCCAGTATAACTGGATCACTTGTACTAGGGTAAACTGTACCTGACAATCATATACATAATCTACATATACAGCTAAAATTTTAACTTATGTACCTTTCAAAAACTGTTAGGGGGGCAATATTAGGGGACCATCAGACATGGTAGAATATAGCTTTGAAGCACAATTTCTCATAGTTAACGCTCATTTTAAGTATTTTACAACCTTTACTAAATTAAAATAATCTGCAGACTGTTATATATTTTGAAAAAAAACCTGGATTTTTATAACAACGTGGTTGCTAATTTCTTCGCCATCCTATTTTTTTACCCCATATTTATAGGCAGTTTTCTTTTCTTAAAGAGGTTAGGCATAAGTGGAGAACAGTCTCTTGAACAGAAAAATGGGAGTCTGGCATTAAGATTATCTACAATTGCCTTCTTCTTCCCCAAAGGCCACACTTTTCTCTGCTTGTTCAGAATCACCCTTTCCACAATAATTCCTTTTGTCTGGGCTCTTCAGTTTCTTCAGTTAGTTCCAGGTCTAAAGAAACAGAGTCTTTGACAGAAGGAGAGGCAGTAAATGTTGTTACTCACCATTCAACCAGAACACCTTTCAGAACATTCACCATCTTCCCGGCTCCCTCACAAACGCTGAAGAGTTGGCAAGAGCAACCCCTACTCTGGATCACACTGTGAAAAACAGAGTTCACTCTTTAGAATTTTTAAAGGATAAAAGAAGGACAACTTTTCAACACTGGGGTGCTTTGGCAAATGGCCAAAGAGCACAGAGATAGCCTAAAATAATGTTCTCATTATATAGTTACATTGCTGAGGTTACATGCATAATCATTACTTTATAAATTATTCAACCATTCCTTTGAGAATTTGATGTTTTTCTTGTTTGGTTTTAACCTCTGACTTGTCTGCAGGACATTCTGTAGATTAGGGTCCAGGTATTTTATTTCTTTCTGTAGTTCTATCCTGTTGTTTCACACTTCCTGATAGCAAAGAATCGATAAATCCTTCCCAGATCCTTATGCTCTGTTTCCTGTCACTGTTATCACTTGTGGGGGCCAGTCCGCAGATGCAAGAAACAAAAATATTGCTTTACACCATTCTCTGAGTTATCTACATAGAAGGACTTTCGTCTCTATTTTAACAGTTTGCTAAAGCTTACGATATATTTATCACACTATTCATATTCATATGACCTATACAGTGCATACACAAACATACAGGTTACAGTATACAAAAGCAGTTAAACTAAGTATAAATTGTACCGTATCAAACTACTTGCGATGCAAAAAGCTAATCTATAAATGCGAAAGGCAGTACTATATTATCATCTATAACAGCCCTGGCGACCACAGGAAATCTGAAAGCACAACACGCCCCACACACAAATCCAAACAAACAACGCCTCAGTTAAACTCAAAGACTCTTTAGACAACCCTACTCCCCAGCAGAGCTGCCGGCCCGTCCTGCCCTTCACCTCCGCCTTGGTCAGAGGGGCTCCCAAGGCATCCAAACCCTCCCTCCTGCCTGCCCGTCACCTCCGCCTTGCACTGAGAGGTTCCCGGCGGCTCCGGCCCGCTCCATCACCCCCGCCGCGCACAGAGGGTTTGCCCGGGATCCGCTCCCTCACCCCCGCCGCACACAGAGGGTTTGCCCGGGATCCGCTCCCTCACCCCCGCCGCGCACAGAGGGTTTCCCCGGGATCCGCTCCCTCACCCCCGCCGCGCACAGAGGGTTTCCCCGGGATCCGCTCCCTCACCCCCGCCGCGCACAGAGGGTTTCCCCGGGATCCGCTCCCTCACCCCCGCCGCGCACAGAGGGTTTCCCCGGGATCCGCTCCCTCACCCCCGCCGCGCACAGAGGGTTTCCCCGGGATCCGCTCCCTCACCCCCGCCGCGCACAGAGGGTTTCCCCGGGATCCGCTCCCTCACCCCCGCCGCACACAGAGGGTTTCCCCGGGATCCGCTCCCTCACACCAGCCCTTCGGCCCCGCTGCTTCCCTGCCGGCGGAAGTGCCCCGCCGGCGCACGCGCGCGAGCCCGCCGGCCCCCGGCAGCTCCCGCGGATTGGCCGGGGCTGCCGGCGGCGCGATGGCGTCACGCGGCGCGCGGGGTGCCGCCGCAGGGAGCGGGGGCGCAGGCGGAAGGTGCGAACTGGGGCCCGGGCCGGGGGCGCGGGGATGGCGGGCGGCGCTGGGCGGGCGGGGCCGGGGTCAGGGTTAATGGGTGCGCTGTTGGAAAGAGGCACAGAGCCACCCCAGCCTGGCTCCTTGCCCCTTTATCGTGTTGCGTTGCTTAAAGTTGGGTTTGCGGTGGTTTTTTTTTTTTTTGTCTTTTTTTTTAATACGCCCTAGCTGCGCAGTCGCTGGCGGGTAGGTGGGTGGCGCACACCGGTGCGGGACGGGGCTCGGAGCTGCCTGAGCCAGCTGTGCAACGGTGCGAAATGGCTCCTTTTGCATTATATTGGTGTGTGCCTAAGCCTGAAAAGCTCAGCCTGAGCCGGCAGTGCGCGCTCGCAGCCCCGAGAGCAACCGGCTGAAGCGGGCAGCGAGTCCAGGGCGGCTATTCTGTCCCCCTCCTCAGCTCTGTGAGACCTCACCTGGGCTCCCCAACATCAGGAGGACGTGGAGCTGCTAGAGCAAGCCTAGAGAAGGGCCACGAAGTTGATAAGAGGGCTGGAGCGCTTCCCCTGTGAAAGGAGAGCGAGGAGGTTGCGGCAGATCAGCCTAGAGAAGAGGAGGTTGCGTGGAGATCCCACAGCAACCTTCCAGTGTCTGAAGGGTGCTACAGGGAGGTCAGAAAGGAACACTTAGTCCGGAACTGTAGTATAGGACAAAGAGCAATGGGTGCAGACGAAAAGAGGAGACATTTAGATTAGCAATTCTGAAAGAAATTCTTGACTGTGCAGGTGGTGAGACACTGGAACAGATTTCTCAGGAAGGTTGTGGATGCCGCAACCTTGGAAGTGTTCAAGGCCAGGCTAGAAAAGGCCTTGAGCAGCATGGTCTGGTGGGAGGTTCCCCTGCCCATGGCAGGGGTGTTGGGATTAGGTGATCTTTAAGGTTCATTCCAGACCCTTAACATTTGATAGTTTGATGCTGGCTTTTGGACCAGAACAGGAGCTCCTGGCAGCAGAGGAATGGTGCTCACTTTGTCCTCCTGTGTTTGCAGGTGCATGTTTTAAATTTTAGTAATTGTGGTACCTGCTGTCACTGTACTACATGTTTATTTCAGACTGTGATTAGAGAGAAGAGTAAATGTGAATGCTGCAGTTCTGGGAGTAAAGGTGGTAAAGGAACTGTCATGAGGCAGTTGGAGGCAGAAGAGGTGTCTCTAGAGGACTGATGGTCAAAGTCTTTAAAGTGTTTCACAGTGTATTGCACTCTGTTGAAGTGAAAGGATAAACAATGTGGAAATGACAGAAGTCAAAAAGCAGTCTGCAGTGATTGTGACAATGCTGGGGTAATGCTGATGTTTTTCAAAATTCCTCAAACACAAGCAAGAGAGAAGGGAAAAATCAAAACTTTTGGGGAAATAAGAAAAGAGGGAAGACTTGTTAAAGGAAGGACACAAAAAGAATCCCCTTGTTTAGAGATGTTGGGCACTGATGATAAAAGTGATATAATTTCTTTTCATGGTCTGCAGAGATTACCTTAAATTCAAGGAGACTATCAGGCTTCCATATTTCAGCGTCAGGTTTACACATGTGACATTTTTGCATTTTGAGTTAATTGTGATTGTGTCAAATTGAAGTAATTTGACAAGAATTTGGTTAGTATGTGAGAGATACTGGTGTGTTTTTACATCCCTATAAACACAATAACTCAGTATTTCAGTTAGTATAATTGCACCAATGCAAACACTAAAATTTCACTTAGAAGATAGGAGTTTCATGTTACTTCTTCACTGTATGCAAAAAGTCTTAGTTTTAATGTAGTAGCTCTTTAAGTTTTGTTAGTCAAAATAAAACTTGCCAACACAATGAATTATGAACTTTTAAAAGGGTTGGTTACTGAGTTGTATTAAAGCTCATGTCATACTGAGTAATGTCTTGATGGAGATAGGACCATAGCTGGTATTTAGGGAAGAGTGGCTAAGAAGTAGGAAAGGAAACTTAGAAGCAGAGAAGTTAATTGGAGCTACTTAGTCATGAAAATCAAAAGTAACGTAATTGATAAAAAAGTGCTTTAAACTTTTCTTATAATTGAAATGCAGCCCATTATTCAGCCTATAAATTGAGAGATTTATAGAGTTCTTTAGTCAGTGTGCTTTATATGGAGCAAAATGACACAAACATGGTTTATTGTGACCTTTCCCATCATGATCTTTGCTGTAAAAAGACAGAAAAAAAATGCTACAGGATTTCTGCTGTAATTCTCAAATCAATCATTACTTTTTTTCTTTCCCACTCAATATGCAGAATGTCAGTGGCTTCTTACTGTGTATTTTGCTACAGAAAAATAGGAACTTCTGGTCCAACCACAAAAAAACACCTACCCTGGAATGATATCAGTAAGTAGAGTTCATTATGTATTGATCTGAAGTGCTGATAAAAAGGAGTGACATGACACCATGCTTAATTAAACAATACTGAACTTTTAAGCCCTTGAATGCTTAGTGATTAAAGCTTCTGTTTGTTCCTGCTCTCTGCTTCTGACCTTGCTTTGCATGGTGATATGCAATATGACACCAGCAGATTATCTGGGAACAGATATGAACACTAGATGAGGGTCTTTCCCTAATTGAATGTGATCTCCTTAAACCGTCTTCAATTCCACTTGTATCTGATTTTTTTTGTAATCTCTAGAGCCATGAAGTAGTTACATTCATAAACAGTGAATAAAGCTTGTTTCTATTACTTCTTTTTCCTTATTTACTTCAAGCTCTGCTTAGTTTCTGTTTTCTTTGGTGTTTCAGCATATAATGACAATTCTTACAGTTCTGAAATTTATTTCTGAGCATTAAAGATAGGATATTTAAATTTCTGCTCTACAGGAAGCATTGCATTTTTTTTCTTTTTCAAACTTCTCTGCCAGTTATTTCTTCAACATGTAGCTGCTGCCTCTTGTCTGCATGCAAAATTCTTATGGCCTCACAAAGATGGAAGCTGATAGCAGTGGTTGTGGGGCAAATCTCCCAATTCATGCTGAGGAAAAGAAATTATTCATGATATGTGAGATGTGTTACATTGGGTTTGCTGCTGCTGGTAATGATAAGAGTTTCTCTGTATAGAGATCCTTATATCCAGATAATCAGATCAACTTTGTAGATACAAAGTAGGTGAAATCTGGAAGGAATAATTTTGTTTAAAAGGCAAATTGTTGCAAGTAGCATGTATTTATTATCTGTTTGCTTTATGCATTAGATTCAATTGAATTTTTTTTTTAACTGTATTTGCTTATGGAGACTCTGCAGGACTTCTCAAAAACATACATAGTCCTGTATGTAATAATATATACTGAAGAAATAGCTGCAACATGTAAGAAAACGTTAACTCCTTAAAATTATTTTGAGTTCCAAATCACTGCTAGTGTTACAGGCAGAGAAAGCTTACTGTTGATTCTGGTAACTGAGCATGCAATTGAGAGGTAGCAATATTCAAAGTAAATAGCACTGGCAGGATGCATGCTTTATCATCTTGCTTAGGAGAGCAGGAAATCTGAATCAAGTAATGTTTTCTCCAGTTGTAAATTTTGGTTAATAATTTCTTGAAAGCTAGAGAGCAATAGAATTTTTTTTTTTAAAGCTTGTTCTTAATGATTGGTCTTCTTACTGTCTGATAATCAAATGGTAACTGTAGCTTATTTTGAAGTGATGCACACAATTTTGTTTGACATTTGGTTTTGATTTTTTCAAGGAAAAATTGCAAAGGTAACTGGATCACTTATACTAGGGTAAGTTGTAACCAATGAGCATATATGTATCTTAAAGATATGGTGAAAATTTTAATATGTGTATCTTTCAAAAAATGTGATAGTATTAGGGGACATTAGACGTGGTAGAATATGGTCTTGAAGCACAATTTCTGATAGTTATAATGAAGTATATAGTTATAACTAATTTCAAGTATTTAATAGCCTTTACTTTGCTAAATCAAAATAATCTGCAGACTGTTATGTATTTTGTAAAATCTCTATGGTTTATGCCAGTGTGATTGCTAGATTTTTTATTATGTTGCTTTAGTTGATATTCATATGCAGCTTTTTTTTTCCTTTAAAGAGGCTTTGTATTCATTACATATGAAGTCCTGTCCTTAAATAAGTTACTGCAAATCGATACTCAAGCTCTACATCAAGAAAAAGTTAAATCCTACGTATACGTACGTACAGCTTCTCTAAGTCCAAGTGAATATCAAGGTAAGATGCATAATTGTTTGAGTCCTAAAAACAGAATTCTGAGAGAATAGAATGTTTCTGGAAGTCACCCTTATATAAAAATAAAGTTATATTTCCTGAAATCTGTTACAAGGAAATGTCACCAAATTTATTTTAAGCTGCTGACTGGTTTGGGGTTTTTCTGAGATAGTTCTTTCTGTACATTGTTCTCTACATATCAGATAATTCTCTTTATACAATGTCTCTATCTATATGTGTGTATGTTTCTCTTTCCATATATTTACGAAACGTGAGGTGAGGGAACTGTTTTTCAGACTTCTAGTAATATAAAAATACTCTTGTAGGGATTACATACAAAGCCAGAAAAGAAGTCCATAAGGCAGTGAGGAGAATTCTAGAAACAGAAGCTAAAATCTTCCGGAGACCCTTTAGTGGTAGGTATTGAAAGTAGGAATTTATCTATGATTATTATTTTTTAACAGTAAGTAGGGAAATTAGGAAGTAAAACATTTTTTCTTACCAAGTTAACATGTTCTTTTGTTCTTGAAACAGTGATAATATAGCTTACAATTTCTATATTTATATGGATTATCAGTCAGTTGTCTATTTTCTGTGTATTAGAACAATTTCTTAAAGTAAATGAAAGTGATGGTTAAGAGGATATTTGAGGGTTGTTTTTTTTTCTTTGTTCCGGAAGAGATTTAAAAGTTAAGATACCAAGTTAATATTTGATATAATTTTTGTGTAAAAAAGGTGTTTGTGGGATGAAATACTCTCAGAATCTTATTTTAGAAAAGTATGTATGCTTTCATCAAAATTGACAGTATTAACTGAAAGCAGCACAGTTTTTTGGATCAGTGTTGCTGCTTTTTCGAGTAATTTGAAACAAGAATTTCCATTTGTATCAGAAACTGTGCTCCTGAGGCATACTGTCTATTCTTATTTAACTCTCTGTTAAATCATTATAGCAATGTGCATCTCCACTGTCATCTTATGAAATTAATTCTTCAAGGTCAGAGCCTCAAGAGTTGCTAATAATTTGCAGCTCCTGCTGGTAATTACGGTTGGTAAGTGCCAGCCAGGGGGTGTGTTTCACGTAGATACATGAAATATCAACTTGGTGCCACTAAAATGAGACAAACTCACCATTTTAGGATCAGCATTTTACTGATGTCATTCTGTCCTTTTTCATTGTACTAATTTAAGGTTAAAATGTTACGCTCTAAATTACTGTGAGCAAGTAATACTCAAATATTAAAAACCTACATATTTCTGTACTCCACAAATAGAAATGTGGCTGGTTAAAATGCTCAATAATAACTTGGATTTCATTTGCTTCCTGGTCAAAGAACAATTCAGTACCTTTGATGGAGAAGATCATGAGTGTGCCTTATGGCTTCTCTTAAAGAGAAGTCAGTCAGAAGACAAAGCAATCCGACTGCAGGCTGTGCAAGACCTGGCAAGCAACAGTCACTGGCATGGTAATGTATGCTGATGTAGCCTAATTTGTCCCAAAAATTCCACAGAGTCTCAGTTAGCTGTTCCAAGCCTGCTGACAACATGAAGAAAAGCTAGTAGCTGCAAGAAGCATAAATATGCTCTGAAACTTGATCTAAAATGTGAGGGAATTATTTACATATCAAGTAGCTGTTCTTTCCTAATACCCTGACACAGTGTGAGTGTCTGCAGTGCAGGCATCTCTCAGTTTCCCCACCAGAGGATTGCAACCATTGCTGTAGTGTGGGAGAGCAGTTCATGCTCTTTAGTTCTATGGGTTTTCTGGTGGGATTGCTAACGCAGTCACAAGTTTTGGCAGTGATTTTTTTGTATAAGCTTCTGTAGGAGTGAGTTTAAGGTTATTGGTTAAGTTAATAAAAATTGGTTAGGAGCTGATAGGTAGTAATGACAAACAAGAGGTAGAGTGCAAGTGTTATCTGTAAGCCATTTTTTGTCCTAGTTATTATTTAATAGTAATAAGTTCTCCCTCTTGCTCTAGCAGCAAATATCTTTGAAACCCCAAGTAAAGGGGAGGTGTGTGTATGTGTATTTGTGTTTCCTCCTTTCCCCTCCATCACCAGGCTACATAAACTAGGTGACGTTCCATTCTGGACTCTCGTTATGGTAATTTAGTCAGTTGTGTATCTTTCACTCTTCCAGTGCAGTTTCACACCATGGAATTTATCTTGTTTCAAATTTACTTTTTCAAATTCTAAATAATTTCCACTGGGATTTTACACCAGCAAACTGTGTTTGAAAATGTTTCAGAGCTAGGGTGTACCAAAACTGAACTTTGTCCTTTGTAGACGAATACTCTTAGCAGGTGATTTCAGAGCACAGTATCAGAAATTTAGTTGCCCTTTGTTATCTCCCTTTCTCTGTAGTGCTCCTTGTTGTAATATTTGGACATTTCACAAACAGTAAGTATTCTTGTCAACTGCCTCATGAGGGAAACAGGCTTTTTTCAACCTGATGCTTCAAAACCAAGTCAAAGAAAGTTTAGGACTTAAAGTATGTGCTGATTTTTCACAACTAGGACAAAGTGTTCTGTTAGGACCAAAGTGTTCACCTCCAGTGAGTTCAGTTTGCAGATGTAAATTACCTCCACCAAAGGAAAAGTGTTGCCAGTCTATGACTGTGAAAAGTATCTTTTAAATGCCTTGTCAGTTTTGTTTTAGAACTGTATAACAGTAACAGGAATAGAAGCAAATTTTTGTAGAAAAAAGTGTTGATCCACTTCAAGGTTTTATTTTCTTTTCCTTCAGTTTGTCACTGAATTATCAAACTGGCCTATAACGAACAGTTAGTGCCCAGGTGTATTTCAGCTCAGTGTAGTGCTGGTCTAACATCTGCAGTTTTTAACTTCTGGAATTCGTGGTTAGAAAATCAAAGAGTTTTTCTAAGTAGACTGCAAAGAGATGGTTCTTCTTTTCAAGTATATTTACTTGAAAAGAAGATCACAAACTACATTTCAAACAAAATTACGTATTTAAAGTTCATTTTAACTCTAACATTGAAATTCTTGTACAACAGATTATCAGTATGCCACAGCTGCTC
Organism: Haemorhous mexicanus; assembly: GCF_027477595.1. Lineage (NCBI taxonomy): Eukaryota > Metazoa > Chordata > Aves > Passeriformes > Fringillidae > Haemorhous > Haemorhous mexicanus. The sequence continues at coordinate 55,677,911 of NC_082343.1, forward strand.
AAACCTGTGATCAAAGGACTGCTATAGGTTTGGCTCGATCCAAAGATGTTGACCTTCGCTTTTTCCTGCCTCCACCACCATTGCCAAAAATAAAGACTGTAAGTAAAAGAAAAGTGGGTATTAGATAATTCTTAGTTGCTTACTTCTTTTTTACTAGTTTTGTTATTAACTTTTGTTGAAAGCGAAGTTCTTCTAAGGTAACTGACTAGTAGTAAAATACCAAAATACAAAACTAATATATGATACACCCTTGGGGTATATCTGCATTAGGGAGTGGCGTGATGGAAAGAAATAAGATTGGAAGTATTGATCAGTTATTATTCTTGGACTGTTATCCACATGACATATTTACAAGCAGTGAAGTCTGAGCCAGTTACCAGTCTGTCAGACACACTGCTTGTCTCCATCCAGTAGGCAATGTGAAGAAATCATCCTGGATTGCCTTGTTGACATTGACAGAATCCTACACATGGAGCGTGCTCCTGGAGGCCTTTTCCTCCTCAGTAGTACTTGGTGCTCTACTGTAGGCCCACCTCTTCACTGCCAGCTTTTGGGTGCCAGCAGATCCATAAATTTATCCTGGATTATTAAATTTATCCAGGATAAATTTAGCCTTGCTTCATTTTTAAGTGAAAAAGTAACACTTTTTAAATGTGTGTATATGTTATATATATGATGGTCTGAGGAGTTATGTCATCAGCTTCTTCAATAAACAGAACTTTCATATGAACTATAATATACACAGTGTTTTGGAATGCTAATACAATGAAGAGGAGAAGAAGGCCCTGTCAGAAAATATCTGTGTGCCTAAATCAACAGAACTCTGAATATCAGCTTTAGTTGGGCGTGATATTCTCAGTTTTTGCTTTCTTGCCTTGGTAACATTATGTGATAGTGGATCTGTACCTGTCAGTCCTTAAATATACACTAGTGCATATGGTTGTGGATATATATTTACAGCAGTATTTATACAGCTAGGTGATTACTGATAATGTATACATTCATTTTAATGGAGCGGCACCAAAAGTACAGCATCCCAAGTTGGTGGATGAGGAAGTTGATTGTCCCACTCTGCTCTGCACTGGTGTGACCTTGCCTTGAGCACCGTGAGCGCTTTTGGGCACTACAGTACAAAAAAAGATATTAGACTATTAGAGAGTGTCCAAAGGAGGGCAACAAAGATGGTGGATGGCCTTGAGGGGAAGCCACATGAGGAGTGGCTGAGGTCACTTGCCTGTTCAGCCTGGAGGAGACTGAGGGGAGACCATTGCAGTCACAACTTCCTCGTGAGGGGAAGCTGAGAGGCAGACACTGATCTCTGGTGACCAGTGATAGGACCTGAGGGAATGGCCTGAAGCTCTGTCAGGGGAGGTTTAGGTTAGATATCAAGAAAAGTTTTTCACCCAGAGGGTGCTTGAGCACTGGAACAGGTTCCCCAGGGAAGTGTTCATGGCCCCAAGCCTGACAGAACTCAAGCAGCTTTTGGACAATGCTCTCAGGCACATGGCGTGATTCTTGGGGTGGTCTTGTGCAGGACCAGGAGTTGGACTTCTGTGATCCTTGTGGGTCACTTGCAACTCTGAGCAGTTTATGATTCTATGAAAATTTCTATTAGTTAAGGGTGAACTTTTAAGTTTCCTCTGCCAAGAGGAATTGGTTTTTCTTCTGTTCTTTGGAACCATTAGAATAATGTCACCAAAATCTGAAATGTAAAGCTTGTTTTTTATCATTTATTTGGTGATTTTGTAATTACCAGTTTCTAAAGTCTTTACAGATAAAACTATTAAACTGAAGTTGCAGAGCACTTAAGCCCTAGGTTCAGATTTTATGGCCTCATTAGTATGGCTGATTCCATTATTTCAGATATTCCTTTCTTCTGCGTTTTTCTTCATGCTTTGAACAAAATAGCCTAAAAGCTGTTCATGCTTGCTTCTTACAGGACTATCCCATAGAAGATGAACTTCGTTTGTTGTTGGTATCTTTACCTCAGACTGGTCTTGATCCATGTGTCCAGTACTTCACATCTCTTGCGTTACGTGAAAGTAGCCAGACTCTTGCTGCACAAATGGTGAGTTTCCATCTGCAGAACAGACCTGTATGGGTTCTTTGTGCCTTCAGAGCTCAAAGATACAAATATTTTTCTATTTTTTTTATCGTTGTAAGAGGAAGAGAAATACAGACACTTTGTGAGTGTAGAACATGAGCAAAATCTCTTGTACATACAGTTTGTCTGCTTGAAAGCTTGTTTATATTTCCCAGCTGTGCTAGTTGAGAGGTGTGGTTAAAGATTATGTCTTACAAGCCTTCCCATTAAGCAGACATTTCAACACTCTGTCCAAAACATTCCTTCCCCTTGTAGTGCTCATAAAATGATTTTTCACATTTCATCTTACTGTTGTTTGAATGTTCTTTTACTGATGAGATTATTAAACCACTCTTAAGTCTCTAGTAAAGTGGTAGGTTATTAGCACACCTTAAATAGTGAACTCTATTACGTCACATGGAAGTGCCTCCTTGAAATAGGTCCCTGTTACCAAACCAGAACTGCAGTAGTCTGTGGTCTGTTTGGACCTGGATCTAGGAATTCTCCAACTGTGTCTGTGCAACAACTTCCTAAGTGGCTTTAGGAATGTCATTTAAAGTGCCATTATTGTTTTAAAATAATATTTATGTCTGTTTCATCCACTCTCTCTTTTGAATTTTTTGTTGTTTAAAAGTTCTGACTTCCTTAATCAGTGACTGTTATTTTTTTATAAGATGCAATAACAAAAATGAATGTCATTTTAATAACAATGCTTGTCAGTCTTCATTTAGAGTTTCCAGAGTGCAATAACTCCTTATTTTCTATGACAGAGTTATGTGTGCTATTTTTACACTATCACTCCTTTACTGTTTTCACAGCCAGAGCTCGTGCTACAAAAGGAGCTTTGGTAAGACATCACACTTGGAAGTATTTTGATTTTTATCGAGGTTATGTTGGTCTTTCTGCTGCGTGATTGAGAGACTGGTCTTCTGAGGCTGTGCCACATATTGAAGACCTTTCTTCCTCCTCTTCTAAGTTTTGCAAGTCTAGAGTTACGCTGATTCTTGCTTTTTTATGCTTAAGCAAATGATCTTAAAAGATGACATTCATTAACAAAATGAAAATACTGCATTTTTCCCCTTTATTGTATGTTTTGAAGTTAATAGACTAAGGAGACCCCACTGAAAATATTTAGTATTTCCAGTTAAAAACAGTAAATACTTTTATGATGTACTCTTGTGTAATTTGTACGTTTTGAGAAGTGCATGCATGCTGTGCACTCTTTAAAGCAATTTCTGTAGATCATTACACATTTAACATTCTAGATTAGAAATGCTTTTTTTATGTAGCCATTTGAAATGTGTTACTATTTTTATGGTTTTCATTTCAGGGCGGCTTATGGTGTTTTGGAGGAAATGGACTTCCATATTGTGAGACCTTGAGTAAAATCCCTTCAGAGACTGTGGAACTCTTTTGCTTGCAGGCTTTAGTACAGCATTCCAAGGTAATTTGTCTTTAAACTGTAGCTGAAAAGCTACATTTATAGACATTCCTCTCTAATGCACTCTCATGTATTGGGAAGGAGTTGCCATTTCCTTGTCTCCTACCCCTTTCTCCTTCTGTAAGAATGTTTAAACAACTGAAATGGGTGTGAAATGAGCACTTTCCTGTAAAAAAGTAATTTTTTTTCTCATGAGGAAGTGTATGGAAGTTTTGTTGTTTTTACTAATTCACCCTCACAAATTCCCCTGTGCTATACTTGTATGTGTCTTTGAAGAGGTGAAAGGGCAGCTCTGATGTAATGCCAGGTTTTCACAAAGCAAAATAGTGTCATGAATTCACTCTGATCAGAAACCAGAACAGAATGCAAACCTTACCCATACACAAAGGTATTCTTTGGTCAGAATATTGCACAGCAAACAGCTAATACGGTGGCCTTCCCAGGACCAGTCTGCTTTTTGCTGGCACAGATGAGGAGTATGGAAGACATTTTGTAACAGTGTTGCTTCTTAAAATAGCAATGTATTGCTTCTTAAAATAGCAATTTCCTATTGCTACATTCTTCTGTTTACAGTTAATTGTTCAGAAGACTAGAACACTGAAAAGCAGTGTTGAGAACACCAAATGGTTACTGATAGTTGGGATGGATAAAGTGCAGCTTCCTGGTATTCTTTTCACATCTTCCATATACATAGAAATTCTGACTTAGTCTAGAATTTGTTATATTCTAGATTTTCAGTTGAATCAAGTTGTGACTGTACTCATTCCAAATGCCTGTTGAAAGCCTGAAGGATATCAGCAGTTCCAAAGCTACCCTGCATATTCATCTGGACTAAATTGTTTGTCTTAGGATCAGTAACGATAGCAGTACTATTTGGAATGTAAAAAAATCTTTTTCATTTTGAAGAGAAGGAATTGCATTGATTGCATTTTGGGCGATGAACAAGCGGCTCTGGTTGCGATAGTGCTTTTAGCAAATACAGGCAATTGACCTGTTCAGACTCTCGAAGTTGAGTTGAAATTTGATCATGCCAAGTGGAGACCATTTCATCTCCCTCAGACATGAAGAAGGGTAGAGAGGTGGTACTCAGAGATTTTCAAGTTGTCAATTCATAGGAATTATGCATTTTGCATATTAAAACATCTATTTCCTCTTCTAATATGGCATAATCAATTCTAGATTAATATAATTTCTATGCATCAAAGGCTGCTTCTTGAAACTCCCTAATTTATGAATTAACAGCGTCTAAAAAACCTTTTGCAGAATGTCTATTTATTGTCACTGCATTTACTTTGTAATGCCAGATTTCTTCTCACTGTGATAAAATTGAAGCTAAAGGAGGCCTCCAGCTACTGCAGAGGATATACCAGCTACGCAAAGATTCAGCAAAGATACAGAGGAACATAATCCGCATTATTGGGAATATGGCTTTGGATGAACATCTGCACTCATCCATAGTACGTGCAGGTAAAAGAAAAGCTGTCTCAGTGGTAGACTTCTATTCCAAAAGCTTCAGATAAATAAATAAAATAAATAAATAGAAAATGTCAATATGCTGTTCTATAAATCCAGGCTGATATCTGCCTGTTATCCAGTGTGCATTTTTACACAAAGGAGAAGTAGCAAAGGCACAGGAAAAGAGTGTGAGGATGATTAAAAATTTGCAATGGCTGTGATATGAAGAACAAATAACGAGGCTAAGACACTCAGCATGGAAAAAGCAACTGAAAGAGAATATGCTGGAGATTTATAAAATTCTCTTCACTGGCATAGGGAAGGCAAAGAGGGAATGGTCATCTGCTGTTTGTTGTAATGCAAGACCAAAGGTTCTTGTACATTAAATTATAAAGAGACAGAACAAATGAATAGTATTTTCCATATATTGCATGACCAAAATAAAACTTGCCACAAAACATTATGGTTGTTGAAGAATCACAAAGCTTCAAAGAGTGATGAGACAAATTCATGAAATGAAAAATCCATGAAGTTCTACAAATGGAAACAAGGTTGGCTGCAGAAAATCTGAGGGTATGGACTAGAATCAGAACTGTATAATTATCCTTTTGTTGCTCTATTCTTACATTGGTCTGCAGCTTCCATACTGCTCACTTCTGAAGAAAGGCAGCTGGACATAAAGGCCTTTGTCCTGGGCTCTGACACCATTCTTAAATTCCAATGATTGGTGAAACCATACATGTAGAAGAAGAGATTGAAACAGGACAGTCAGCAGCTCTCTGGGACAGAGCTCTCAGTACAGAAGGAATTTTAGTCAGTGAATCAAACTCCAGAGATAAGCAGTTGCATACTGCTAGTCCAGAGTTGATAAAGCTTCTCTTTTATTGCTGGATGATGCATAAGAAGAAAGAACCTTTAAGGCTCTTTTTCTTGCAAAAACTGCTGGCACAGGAAGAAGAAAAACAGTAATGCACTGTGTAGTAGCTGTGATGGGGTATCTGGGGGCAGAACATTTATTTTTGATTCTGAACAGTTATTTTAGACTCTTTGTCTTGACTAATTTAAGAGAAATGCAAAACCAGAGACCAAGCTAGTTTTAGTCAGTCTTGGCAGTCTTCCATTGTGTTTAGAGAACTGAAAGTAGACTTTAGATAGTACTCTTCTTAAGTACAACTTTCACAGTGGTCAGCATATATTCTGCTTAAAAGCATAATTTAAATACATTACTCTTAAATAAAGATTATAGTCCTCAAAGGTCCTTGTAGTTTTGTTAAAGGCAAAACTTGAATGTCAATTTGTTCTTTCCCTCAGTCTACCGTAAATTATTTTGAATTAGCAGCTTACTGACTGTACTAGTAACAACATAATGTACATGGTTTTGAAACAATGCTCATGAAGTAAATTCCCAGCTTTTATTTATGGACTTGACTGTGATGTAACTGTGATTTATAGGCCGTTTTTGCTAGCAACAACAAGATTTATCAGGATTTAAAAGAAATGTGTGCATATGCACATGAAAGATATTCCTTTACATTTCTCAGTAGTCTATGAAAATTCCCTTCCATATTTGAGAAAATTTTACACCTTAGGAAGAGTATCGTAAAGTGTAAGCCATAGTATCTTTGACTTAAATTGGATACAATCCTCAATAAAATTTTGTCTTGTGTTTCTAATGTATAAATAGTATACAAATTTTAGAATAGCAAAGATATTTTAATCACATAGAGAGTTTTTCTTACGCTGGATTTTAAAATTAGAAATTATTGTACTTTCCCAGCAAGCATCAATTTTTTTATCTGCCATTGTTCCTTTAGGTTGTTTTCTATGCCTTTCTTATGCTTTAAGCTTCATTGTCTCCATCTTCCTGGCATTTTACCTGGAAAAAGAGATCTGAAATCTGTTCTTGCTATAGGTATACTGACCTGCTGATACACTTTCTTTTTCTTCTGAGAAGGGCTTCTTCTTCAGATCATAAGATGAACAGTAGTAAAATACATCTGAATTTTTGAATTTAGGAGATTCCACTTACCTAGCCTTGACTTTGCTGAGGTAAAAAGTAGATTGAGATAATCTATTTTGATGTTGCCATTCTTAAGTTTTAACATCTATTTTCAGATGTTTGGTTTGATGATTGATGTTTCTGAATTCTGTTGTTCAGATGGTGTCTCTGTTTTTGACCTGCCCCTTTCTTTTCTCAATGTAGGTTGGGTTTCTGTTCTTGCTGAAGTAATGAAATCCCCACACATCATTCAGTCTTCTCATGCATCCAGAGCTTTGGCTAATCTAGACAGGGACATGGTGAAAGAAAAATATGCAGATGGTGTTTATGTCCTACATCCACAGTATCGTAGCAGGTAAAGTAGAAGGAGCCATTGTACATGCTGTGCTTGGAGTTACTCGTTCTGCTGTTCTCTTACAAAACTTTGGAAGAGTTGGCATCAGAGTGCTGCTGTACAGATGTTACCTTGCCTCTCCTGTTCTTTGGTGGGTTTAAAGGACTTAGATTCTCGAGTAGAATGGTAAAAGTGGTTGGAGCAGTCCCTACATGTGGATGGAGTATTACTGTAATGCATGGAAAATCTGAACACAAACCATGAAATTAATTACTGCTTTGTGTGGGTTGTAACTGTTTAACCTTTGCACTTTTTCTTGGGATACAGTGCCTTGTAATTATTCTCCTGACAACAGCACATATTGGCCTAAGTTGCAGTAAATTTTCATGCTCAGTAACAGTGATTGTGTGTCTGGGACTAAAGCAGTCTCCAGCGTGGGTGTCAGTAGCAACTATTCCCTGGGTCATTGGTGTTACTCTGGTTACAGTGAAGATCTAATGTGATGGTAAGGCTGGAGCTACCAAGCCACAGGAACAGTAGCTGGCAGGAAAGGTGTTTTTCATTATAGAAAATTATGATTTGTGAGGTGGGTACTTTCTGTACCTCATTTTATATCTTTCTTCTGTGTGGTTCCCTAGTTTTTGTTTTTATCCGAGTATGCTCTTTGAAATATCATGAAATGTTGCCCGTAAGGTAAGAAGTCACATGTAATGTTAAAAAAAGCATTTTGGCATCCCTTAGGTTAAAAGTTCCAATTTGCTAAAAGAACACGTACCACCTATTTCTTAAAATTTCCTTTTGCTTGCTCAGCCAGCCTGTCAGAGCAGACATCCTTTTCGTTCATGGCCTTTTGGGAGCAGCATTTAAAACCTGGCGGCAGCAGGACATTGACCGGCATTTGGATAGAAGGGCCTCAGAAGGGGAAGAGGACTACACTCAGTGCTGGCCAAAGGTAAAAAGACAGTAACATTTTCACATGTGACAGCTCTCTCATTCATGAGAGCTGTCCTGAGCATCTAGAAGGTCACTGTCTGGCAGATGTCTTTTTTAAATTTGATTACTTGTAGTTTGTTATACAAGTGGCAGTTTAAAGTTCCTGATGATAAATTTTTGTTAATGACTTGTTTGTTGTTCTTGCAAGGAAAAATCCCTGCTAAGTTTTATGTTCTCAACATCATTCACATGCTAGTGAAAGAAGAGGCAATGGCTGCTTTCCTTATGCTCTCTTCTTTTATTTTCTTTTTTTAATGGAACATTATTGCTGAGGAAGATTTATAGAATATTTTAAATTAAGTTCCCTTACTCTCCTTGGTGTATGAGTACCTTACTTTGTGCAGATTGCTATTTAAGTATTGTTGGTGAATAAGTAATTACTGCTCCAAGCAAACCCACACTGGTATAGCCACTAAAAGTGTGTCTGTGAAATTTGATCTGATCAGTCCTGTTGGTAACCTTAGTAACTCGTTGCACCCAGGAGAGGGAGCCAGGAGTGCATGAGTTAGAGATGAATCTCCATGCTTTGCCTGCTTTGTGGCTCAGAAACAATCTAGAGTTCACCAGCATGTGATAAAAGAATGACAATCCAGGTGTAACATATGTTTGGGGATTAACTGAAGAGCAAAGGTCTCTCTTGATATTGTCCCCATAGTAACACCTTTTCTCTGTTGCTTTCAAGAGTTTAAGTAGATCAATAAGCTCCTTTGGTTTTGCTTTTCTTTAATTTAGACGTGGCTTGCTTCAGACTGTCCTTCCCTTAGAATCATATCTGTGGAGTATGACACTCATTTGAGTGACTGGAAAGCAAAATGTCCTGTTGAGGCTCAAAGGTAAGAAATGCAGCATCTGCAGTTTGGGTGGGGGTCAGGACATAGACCTGTAAAGCTCATCCTTGGGATCACCTACTGTGAAAGAGTCAATTTAACTTTTCCTGATGCTTTGAAAAATCAAATTAGGAAAAATATTTAATATAGTCATGGTATGCTAAATTTTTTAGCCTCATTAATTCTTACAGTCTGTTTTGCTTCATGTTAAGGGAGACACTAAATGATGCTATTAGTTAATGAAAATACAATTTTATATCTTAAGGGGTGTCTTTTTTAAAGTGACACAATAATGCCTCATAAGTACAGCAAAAAAATCACTGTGCTGTGGCTTTATACTCCTGATAAAATAAAGCATATATTTTCATAGAATCATTTAGGTTGGAAAAGACCCTTTAGATGATCAAGTACAATCATTAACCCAACGCTGCCAAGGTCACCATAAAACAATGTTCCTCAGTGCCACCTCCACATGCCTTTTTAAAGCTTCTAGGAATGGGGACTGAACCACTTCCTGGGAAGCCTGTTTCAGAGCATCACATATTACTTTGATGATAAAATACACTCTGATTGAATCAGATACAGTTATTGTAATTGTCCTTGCCAGAGGAATGCTGTTTTTACTGACTTTGAACAGTGTAGGTCAGAGGAAGATGCTACCACCAAACATGTTGAAAAATAAGAACACTTTGAGCCTATAAAGGTTTTTTGTCTTGAATAGAATTTGCTTATTAGGTTCAGTGATCTTTAAATCAGAATCCTTCAAACATTTATGCAGATATTTAAGCATGTAACTAGTACTGCAAATTCGACTTGTGTACTGCAGCAGGGACAGGTGCATGGCTGCTTACAGGTTAAGAATCTAAAAATTATTAGTGTTTTTTGTGCAGGGAAGAAAAAAAATCAACATGTATAGACTGGGAACTTGGTACTTGTTCATTCCTTCCTCTCTCTGGCAATTATTGCATTAAGGAAAACAAGTAAGCAGGGAGAAAATGAGGAACACAAGACTGTTAATGTGCATATTTGAAATTAGGCAGAAAAATTACAGTAAGGAAGCATGTAGGTGGTTGCCTGTGCAGGTCCAAGAAGACTGGAATTGTCTTTAAATTGCACCAGGGAATATTTAGATTGGGTATTAGGAAGAAATTCTTCACTAAAAGTATCGTCAAGCCCTGGAAGAGGGTGCCCAGGGAAGTGGTTGAGTCCTGATCCTTGAAGATAATATAAAGACAGGCAGATAAGGCTCTCAGGGACATGGGTTTGTAGTGGACTTGGTTGTCTTTGGGCTAGCAGTTGGACTCCATGATCTTGCAGGTCTTGTAAACATAAATGATTCTATGATTCTAAGAAAAGTCATCTTGTGTCTATCTGGAGCAAGTATGTTAAAAGAAATAAACATAGATTTCCTTTTTCTTTCCCAAAGATAACATCTTCTTCATTACAAAACGGAAAATTACATTTCTGGCTATTTATGATCACCCAGCCATAACGTTTGATAATTTTATGTGGTTAATAATAAAAGAAAGATACTGAAGATATTTTTAACTAGCAGGAACAATGAGGTTGCAGTAGAAGAACAACCTTAGGTTTGATCTTAAATGTACGGTCTCATTCACTGTTTTAAAAGTGAATTTTTATGTCTCTCTGCTAGCCTAGAGCGTACTGTTCATCTGAAAAGACACAATTGATTATTCTTTTCATATGTGTTATAAAGCAATTTCTAGTGAGAATGCTGAGACCAATAGAGATGAAGTGAATTATTTTGCACAGTGGTTGCCCCCATATCCTGATGTTTTCATTACTGAAGGGCCTTCTGTGTTTGATTCTTGTTACACTGCAAGGAGCAAAGTAAAGTGCAAGTGTTGCACTTTCAAGCTTGGATTGGGCATTGGCTTTGGTTTTGTTTTGGTTCTACCGCAGATTCATTTTCAAACTGTAGTGTGTAGCTTATCCTTTCCAGAGCTCAGTCTTCTTGTTTATAAAATGGAGATTATTGTGCTTTCATACTGTTCCAGTGGAAAGCATTTAGAGATTGTCTGGCAAGTGTAACTGACATTGGTTGTGATTTTTTAAATGTATTGGTTGATCATGCACTTAGTTTTTAAATTTCTGTGCATTGCTCCACGTTTTGAGCATTGTGTAGCAAAGTGTGTATGAGGTTTGTTCATGTTGCAGGGTGTAAAGTTCATTATGTGTTGATGTTGCTTTCATGGAATAACAACTATTTTGCTGCAGTGCGTAAATGAAACTATTTAAAACTCCATAAAACACCTTGTCAAGAAAACAGAAACGTTTGCTGAGCGAAACTAAAGTAAGACTTTCCAGCAAGAGCAAGAAACTGAATTTAGCTCAATTCCCATTGTCCTTGTGAAGTGATCCTTACAAGAGTTCTTGGCCTTTTTCAATGTAGAAACAATAATTAAATAATTAGTATTTGTTTACCTAATTCACTTTCATAAATGTGAAGCACTACAATTCATTGTGTTTTAACATTGCCTTTTAACCTGTCACGCTCCATGTTGCCTGTGTTTGTTTTTTCTTTGCAGGGAGTCTATTGCTTTCAGGAGCAGTGAGCTGCTTGACAAGCTCAAAGCTGCTGGGATTGGAGACAGACCACTGGTGTGGGTATCCCATAGCATGGGTGGTAAGCATGTTGCCTGTTTGATACAAAGCATTTATTTGCATTAAAGATTTCAGAATAAGCCATTAACCAAATTCAGGTAGAAATGCAATTATTCAGAACAGTTTATTTAAAAAATTGGCAAAGACCTAAAAATGAAAAACAGATTTCTACTTTCTTAATGCTAATTTCTACTTTCTTATTATATTTAGTAGCATATACATTTTGAAAGGATTGTTATTGCTGTTTGTTCTTACTGTGTTGATTTAAAAACTCAATGAGTTGAAATTCATGTAAATGGAAATCCAGAGGCAAAATTTTCTCCATGATCAGGCACATAGTAAATGTCATTAGCAACACATAACAGAAATCAAAATTGGATTTGCATCATTCACTGACATTTTATATTGATGCCTCCTCAAGCGTGATTTGGGTTTTTTTCAAGTTAATCTTACATATTTGACAATCTAAGGACTAATCAACCAAAGCAAGAATATGGTTAGTTGTTTCATGGTTAATATAGCATGGTCATTATTCCTCAGTGATTTAAATCCCTCCATTAATTCAGCTTCTGTTGCCAGGTCTTCTAGTCAAAAAGATGCTGGTGGATGCTTCCAAGAATCCAGAAATGGATAAAATTGTAAACAACACGAGAGGAATCATATTTTATAGCGTACCTCACCATGGTTCCCAGCTGGCTGAATATTCTATAAATGCCAGATATCTCCTCTTCCCATCTGTGGAGGTTAAAGAGCTCAGCAAGGGTATGTTCACTTTGCTACCATCTAGCAACAGGGACTCTGCTAATCTGTTCTTGGTGCTTTGGGTTTTTTCATTGTGCTGTCAGAGAAAGCTAGGGAAAAACAACAAACCTCCTTTTTGTGTTTTGGGTTGTGTGTTGAATTATTGCAAGCAATTCTGAGTAGCTGTTTCATTTGATTGCAGAGGTGAGGGGAAAAGGGGGAGTCAGAAGTAATTGTTGCATATGCTAGTTGGAAAAAGGGATTACAAACAAAATGCTACCTTTTACTGTCATAGTAATAAAGACATCTCTAGCAGTGTAGTCTTGCCAGAAGAATGCTATAATCTTATAACACTGTAAAAATTATGTTGCTCTTTCTCAGATTCTCCTGCCCTTAAAGAACTGAATGATGACTTCTTGTCTTTTGCCAAAGACAAGAAATTTTCAGTGCTGAGTTTTGCAGAAACCCTACCAACACACATAGGCAGCATGTTAAAACTGCATGTTGTGCCTGTGGAGTCAGCAGGTAAGTGAGAAATAGCCATGTAATTTATTTAATTTGATATATATTGATGTAAACATCAATAACAAGGAAAGGTTATAAATATTATGGAAAAAAACATAGAAAAATCTATTACAGTTGTTTAAAACTTTTGACTGCTGAGATCAGAAGCAGCTACATTTAGATCTTAAAATGGCAGCTGTTTGTTTTGATTTTTTGTAATCAGAATAACATTTGTTAAAAATGCAGGGTATACCCTGGTCTGATGTTGGAGTCCTTTCATTTGGAATTATGACTCGTGGTTTATCTTTGAATAGGTAGGCTGCATAGTGTTTCAGATACTTCTATAAACTCCAGCTATTTTCTTCTTTAAAAAACTAAGAAAGAAAATTAGTCAACTGTTAATGGAAGGAAAAAGTCACAAAGCTGATTTTCAGTGTTAAGAATCCTTTACCTTCCACATCTCGTGAACTCCAGCAGTAAAGTTTGCCTCCTGAAGAGCTCCCTCCATCTTTTTGCTTTTTTTAGGAGAAGGGGAAAGCAGACAATTTTTTTCCCTTGCTTTTGTTTATGTGTGTTCAACTTTGAAAACTATTTTAAGTCTTATATTTTCAGTCTTTCTTTTGCACTGCCCAAGGTATCTGTAAAGCCAGAAACCACTGCTTTGTTAGGTTTTAGATCAGGCTTTCCACCAGCTAAATCCACTAGCTTGAGTGCAAGGTTAGGTACTCTGAAAAAGCTGGGCTATACATCCCTGTTTATCTGAGTCACTATTTAGCATTTTTTTGCAGCATATCCTCTTGAGCAGCAATGTTTTGCAAAAATGTTGCTGATACAGTTTTATTGGCCAGGACTGAAAAACTGGACCTTTTTTTGTTATTATATAACAAAATAATGTTAAAAGGAGGGCTGAGTAACAGAAGCCAAGTGAGTACTCTGCTCTCATAATTTTGTAGCATGTCTCCTCTTCTAGGGGTGACACCTAGTGCAGCCCATGAGTGCTCTTGAAAGCCTTTAGAGGGCACATGGCAGTTCTGCAGCAGGCCACTCTGTTCAACACACAGGCTGACTCCCTCTTTCTTGCATGTCTGCTTGGGCACATGAAAGCAGAGCTTTATCTTGCTCTAGTGTAGTTTTACGTGGTTTGAGATACAGAAGTCAAGCAAAATGGAGGATTTCTCTAGGTGATGAGTGAATCCACAATAAACTGGGATGTGGCAGTCACAGCATCCTAACTGGAAAGTCCGTAGTGATGGCTGTCAAGAAAGAATAAATCCTGTAGTGTGCCCAAAATCAGTAGCTGAAAATGGAATATTTGTATTCTACAATTAAGCAATGTAAATATTTCATTTATCTGGAAATGTGCATAGTGATTTGCAGCATTTTTCAGGTTCATTGTAGTCCAGATTTTAATGTCCTTGTCAAAGTATTTGGATAAGAAATATGGGCAATTAGTGGTGATCAGATTCAAGTTATCATTAAACTACATCTCTGATAATTTCAATGCCTAAACCTCAGTCAGGACTGCACTATCAGTAAATAAAGTTTTGTTTCAGCAAAGTTGTCTGTATGGAGAAATGTACATTTGTGTATTTCAGACAAAGACAATAGAACTCTGACCTAATGGTGTCATGTGCCAGTGTGGGTTTTGTGGCAGCACAGAGCTATGTCAGGCCATAACTGTGTGTACTGATGCTTTTAGCACATGAAAAAATAATGATGAAGAGTTTTACTGAAGATAGGAGAAGTTGTTTTGGAGAGAGAAATTGCTAATGCAAGATGTTCTTTTCAGTCTAGGTTGTCATATGAACTCTGGTACTTTTCTTTCTTTTTTTTTTCCCTTTTCCAGACATAGGAATTGGAGACCTTATTCCAGTGGATGTTAATCATCTAAATATTTGCAAGCCAAAGAAGAAGGATGCTTTCCTGTATCAACGTACACTGCAGTTCATTCAGGATGTTTTAGCCCAAGAACTGTGAGACTGAGAGTTTGCAATCCTTTCCTGCTTGTGTCCTGTGTTTGGTGTGACACAGAAACTTCTAACATTTGTTAGGGGATCTGCAGAAAATTACAAGGGTGCTGTGTCAATAGTATCTGCTGCTGAATAATTTCCTGTACATCTTGAACGTTAGGCACGTGTCCAATTTCTTTCTCAAAATACATTCAAAACAAATACAAACTTGGCAAAAAGAAAGTGTGTGCCCAGGGTATCTTCTTTTAGCAAAAAAAAAAAAAAAAAACAAAAAACAAAAACCAAAAAACCCAAAAAAACCCCAAGCTTGATTTGAAAGCAGGTAAATATACACCTGGGATAAAATCTTATAGACAGGATCAGAAACAATTACATGAGGTGGTTACTTGTTGTCTCAAAGGGGAGAAGCAGCATGTAGCTGCTGCAAAGTTTTGGTTTACTGTCCATGTTAAGGTAGCCTGACTGGAGCCTGAAAAATTAGTACTCAAGTGAATTAAGGTTGTACTTTGACCTAGTGACCCCTTTTAGGAGGTTTTGTCATTTGCCTTTTCTTTTAATGCATCACCCAGATTGGTCAGCAGACACAGCATGTGTTTTTCTGCATGAGAAGGAGACAGGTTGGTAGCTTGCCTTGCTTTGAAAATTGTTGTCGTTTTAATGAAAACAAAAGAAAAGAAATGTTCATCTTCTTGTACATTTCCCTCCTAATCTTAGCAACTTGTGAGACTGCTTGCCTTAGGACAGTGTGTATCTGGTCAGACAGGGCAGTTCTGTGCTTGTTCACACTGAAGATGTGTTTTAGCTCAGCTCTTCTTTGCTCTTGGGAGACTCTGAGAAGTTGGTACATTCAATTCCCTGGCTCATGTTACTCATACAGAAACTTTTCTGTAGCTGATTTAAAGAAGAGCATTGAAGATGCTCAGGTGGAGCACAAGAGATGTAGGCCCTGACAAGAAAGCTGATGCTTAGAGTTTGGAGCTGAGGTAGAAAAAAGTAAAGCAGGAAGAAAATCAGGTGATTGTAAGGCCTCACTGGAAATTACCACAAATGTTTTGGTTTCCTGGGGCCCAGATATATCTGCTGGTGTAGATACAGAGAAAACCAGCAGTGTCTTATTTGAGTTTATGTTTAGGATACCCTAACAGTACTGATGAGAAATCAGTATTTTTAGATGAAAATGTGGCAGTGCACAGTCACTTTTTTGAAGTCTTAAATAATTTGTACTGTGGTTAAAAGCAGCCTCATGTTATTGTGGTCTCATTACTCCCTTTCTTCACACCTGCATCCCTCTCTGAAAACTAACATGGGCTGTCTGAAGCTGTACTGCCTTTGCTGACCATTTGTTAAATAAGGTCTGTATTGATGACAGGCTTGAGGGGTCTCCTCATGCCACTCCTGTGAGATGGATCCAGTATTAGTGTCCTTCAAATGGTGGCTGTGAAAGCTGCCAAGGAGGTTGGATGCACCTTGCAGTTCTGCATGGGCTTGGTGCTATGGGCACTGCAGTCCTGCCAGGTCCTGAGAGCAGCCCAGGAGGACACTGTAGCTCAAAATACACTTCTGGAAATTGAGGGAGCTGCAAAGTAAAATTCACAAGAGCAGCACAGAGACTGTACAGCGCTACACTGGCAAACAGAGCATTTCCCCTCCTAACTGAGATGTAGGTAAGAACACTGCATGGCAGTGTTTTGTATAGAAAATGTAACAGAAATGTCCTTATTTCTGAAGAGGTTTATATTTTTTACACTGTGGTTTAGACTTCAGAGAGTAAATATATTAGTACACTTTGTATTCACAGAGTAGAGTATGTGGACTTCATGGTGAATAGACAAGACTTCTAATAACTGAATGCTTGTTTCATGTGACAAATCTATTAGTTTTAGTAGACTCCTTTGGCTTACGTGGATTCAGATCAGTGACATTAAAAAAACATTAAGTTTAGTAAATGCATCTATGTTTTGTAACTGGAATTCTCCTTTTTGTAACTGTATTTATATATGTGTAACTTCTAAAACTAATATTTGGTGGGGGGTTGTTGGGTTTGGGTTTTATTTTTTTGGAATATAGTAATAAAATGTGATTTTAAAAATGTCTTGGATATGTCACAAAGTGTATTAAAGGTTAATGATCTGCCAGCTGAATGCTCTGGACCATGTTCTTTTTTGTTAAAGATCTGCATATATTTCAGTGATTGTCTTGTGCTGGGAGAAAGTAACATTACCTTTTGATGGGGTAAGAGGCACAGCACTGGGGGGTGGCTGCTCTGGCATGTTTTGCCAAACTGAGCAGTTTGCCAGTTGCGCTTTTGGATTTTGCACTAGGTGTCTTCTGAAGCGTGTACAGACATCAGTTTGAGGGCCAGCAGCTCTGTGGCCTAGCATTCGTGTCTGCTTCCCACCAGGAATTGGATGCTTTTATGCTTCCTGGTGTCACATTAATTGAGAGTAGTGCCTTTCTGTAAATTCTCAGGTCTCAAAGTACTCTTTTAATGCCAGCCAGTGGCTCAGCTGCAGGTGTGGCAGGCAGGTTGTGTGAGAGTTGTCTGAGGAGAAGATGTTTCATCTGCATTGTGGCATCCAAGAGGAAATAGTGAGACGGGAAGGGAGGGCTAAAAGGGGTTGGTCATTCCTCTTGCCCTTGTTGTCCAGCAGTCTGGTGTAACTGTGTTGGTGTTTCTAGCAGCAACAGCTACTAAGTATTCCATTGCTGTGATTACAGTGCTATGAACTGGCTTCTGCTGTGATTTGTGCTCCCTGGTGCCAGCCAGAGTAGCTGGCTGGAAATGAGAAATTTTCCATCTGGTGAAAATCTCAATTCTGGATGAAAAGGGAAAAGCAAAAGCGTTGTTTTGTCAGAGTGAAAATTCTAACCAATGTTTTGGTTCTCTTTCTTTTGTTTGTTTTAGTGGTAAGCCCCCCCTAAAAAAGCTAAATCAGGTAGTTGCTTTGCCAGGGAGAGCCACTTACCCACCCCAAACACGAATGCAGCAGAGTCACCAGGGTGCCTACTGCAACTTGAAGCTGCGGTGCTGCAGCCATGGGCAAGCTCGCGTGTGGTGGCTTGCCAAAGCCTCACATACTAAAGAAGCAGACACTTGGAGACTTGTGTCTGGTAAATCATACCTGGCTTCACAACTGCCATCAGCAATTTCTGCCAAGTGCTGGCTTCATGACTGGAAGAATGTCACAGGATAACCACTCTCTACAACCCATTATATGCCCCTGAAGAGTGACAGCTGTCCCTGAGGACACTGATTGCCATTGATTATGTCCCAGTGAGGATGGGCAGCAGAGCTGAGAACAGAGCTGTGCTGTGGGTTCCCTGGCTGTGGACATCAGGTAGTAAGGGTTCAGGTTACTTGGCCTCTTTTTGCATGGTGGGGCCTGGCTTAATCCCAAACGAGAAGGAAAGAGTCAATGCCTCCTGCAATCTTGAGTTTTCCATAGTGTGTGATTCCCCAAACATGGAGCAAGTCTGGCTCTGCTTTGCTTCCTCTGACCATTGAAACTAGAACCAGATCACAAGCAGGTCACAAGCTCCTGCCTCTGAGAAAACACTTGGCTGGGACGTTGGGCAGCAGTGTGGAAGGTAATTTATTGAGACAGGAGATTCCTCATTCTGTGCTGTAACCTTTTCAGCTGGACTGTCTGTCCCCTTCCCTTGATTTGCTGTGACTGAGCAATATCTCCTGTCACTGATAGCATAAACCAGCGAGCTGCCGGGATTCATCCTTCAGTGGGCAGCTTGCCACAGACACAGACATAAGATAGAATGCTAAAGGCCACATCCGTCTCTTATTCAAGGAGAGTAATAAAGCAGATTTTATTTGACTTGTATAAATCCAGTTTAATTGGCTTTCCTGCTAACACTTTCATTAACATGTAAATTAGCTGTCCTAGAGCTGTTAATTATCTTTGCAGAAAATGTTGGATGTGATCATATACCGTACTCTTTCTTTTTTACTGCTAATGTTTTATACTGAGATGTGCCCATAAATATTCACTGTATTTTTTAAGAGGAGGACCAAGAGGCAAAGGCTTTGTGTCATCTTGTAGGGAAATGAGTATCTTATATTATTCACCAGCCTGCAACCATGTTAAGCTGACACTCACATGAGAAGCTTAGCACTGGGCTTTATGGGCTTGGCCTTTGAGGGTTCTGGGGATTTTTCTGAAGTGTCTGGCAAATGAGAGAGCAGAGGAGGACGACAGGTGCTCAAAGGCAGCATCCTCTCTTACAGGATCTTTTGTGTTCAAAATCTGGCAGTGGCAGAGAAACAGGTAGGCATTGTGGGGAAGAAAATGGCTGCATTCCCAGTGTTCAGGAAGCTCAGAACAAGCTAATTAATTTTTCTGTGGAAAAATGAAAAATACTTTCTTAACTTTTTAAATACATCTTAATTTTTTTTTTAAATTAGTTGTTTTTTCAGCTTCACCACCTGCTTAAAAATGTTCTCTTTCCTTTAATAATGAAAGATCTTGATGCTTCTTTTAACAAGTTACCATGACAAGTTGCAATCTGGTTATTAACTGCCTGCTTTGCACAAATGGCATCTATCGTGCACAGTTCTACCCCACAGGCAAGGCAAAAAGGACCAGCTCGCTCCTCATCTGTGCTGTGGAAATAGAAGACTGGCATGGCATTTGCTCATGAAAAGAGAGTGAGAACAGGGACACAACTACTGAATTGCTGAACTGCCTTTAGCATAAGACATGCCCAAGCCAATACCTGTGGCATCAGCTGGTCTCAGCCATTCCCCATCATTCCTCAGGATCTGCACAGACAATGCACAAGCAGCCTATGGCATCTCTTTGCAGTGAAACAGCATTGGAAAACTACAGTCCCTTTTCAAAGTGTGCTGTTGGACATGGGCTTGGGAACAAAAACCAGGGTGAGTTTTGGAAACTTGCAGCAGAGCAATACCAGTGTTACTGCTGTTGTTAAACTGGTGTACATTCCCCCTTGGGACGTCTGTTCCAGAATAACTGGCAGACGAACTCCTCGAAGTAAGGATGCTTTATTGCAAACAACAGAAATTGATTAAAATATATATTCCAAAGGAAAATGGTTTTTTTTGATGTCTTCTTTTCCATACATCATTACATGTTCTTACATATGATTTGTACCTGAAATGAAATAAAACATCTTAAGACGAATTAATAAAAAGAAATAACTTAGAATAAGGAAGTTTTCAAATGAGCTGTAGGTAATGTTAGGTTGTCTGTACTTTATATACTTCCCTCCAGGGGCCATATCTTTGAACGTGAAAATGAAATGTAGCATGGACAGATGATCTATTTAATTAAATATAAAAAAGATATTTTTTTAAAATTTTGCATCATAATTATGATTTCTTTTGGAACACTAAGAGGGTAAAATCTTACAACTCTAAATCAGTATTTGTTTTCATTAAGGTATTTTTGTTTTGTTCTAAGACGAGCAGTTTGTTGAACCCTTCTGCCACTGCACTGCTGTCTTCATCATCACTAAATGTAACCCAGTGACTGAAATCTTTCCGATTGGGTTGATTTAAATTTTCTGAAGTGTGTGCTGGAGAAGTAGCTGATGGTGCCTGTGTGGAAAGAGGGAAGGAAGAATGAATGTCCAGGTCCAGAAGACTGGTGTTCTCTGGAAGGGAGCTGCTATCCAGTTGTTGTGGATGCTGGCCTGCTGGTGCAGAAGGGCCCTGGAGCTTCACTATCAGTTCTGCAGCACTTGGTGCCAAGGGCTGAGTTGTGCTGTTTGCTGGGCCAGCAGAGGCTGAGAGACCTGAGCGAGCAGGGCCATGAGTCTGGGGGCAGGAGCCAGGGTTGTTGTTGTTGGAGTTGAACAGTGACCCACTAAAAAGGGGGCTGTCACTGCTCTGGAGAACTTGGAGGTGAAAAGCTGCAGGAGCCGACTTCTTTCTTCGTGGTGGCACCTTTGGGGCAAAGGGAGCATTCTGGGGAGGCAGTACAATGGCCTCAGCTGTGCTTGCTGACAGGGGCTGCCTTTCACTGCTTCCTCTGCTCTCTTGAGGCTTCCCAGCTTGTGTTCTGGGTTTAGGGACTGGAGTGATCTTGGTTGGTCTAAGGATAGCTCCAGCTTCTAGATGGGGCTCTAGCAAGACAAAAGGAGACTGTGCTGTCTGTTGGTCGAATTGGTCTTCTGGAGACATGGCCTGAGGAGGAAATGGAAGAAGAAATGTGAGGACAAAAAGGGACCTTAAACTCTGAGTCCCTACTGGTACAAGTCTAATTGACAGCGTTAATAAGAAAAGCTGACAGTCCTGGAATAAAAAAAAGCACTACAAAGAGGAGGCTTGACAGCACAGTGCTCCACTGTACCTGCTGGGCTCTGGGCTCGTGCATTGCACCTTGCACTCACCTTCAGAGAGCTAGTGAAGGACCAGGACCCTACAGCCTGTTTAGTCACAGCTCTTTCTGACCATCTCCCTTTTCAGGTTAGGATTTTTGCTCGGGGCCAAATTAACACAGTTCTGAGGAGTTATTTATTTGTTACATCTCTCTGCTGACTAATATTACTTAAGCAAGATCGCATGGGGAGGCCCATGCCTTTAGGTGTAGCTTATTGGGATAGATAAGGTTGAAGGAGAATTAGCTTAAGCTAACGCAATAAATGCATTAAGGGCTGTATCCTGTCTCACTGATGCTGGCAACTGAAGATAAAAATAAGCTCTCAAAGTCCAGTCTACATCCACCATTTAAAAGTATATAAATAACAAGCCCAGCGCAGTCTAAGAGGGCAAGGACTGCTTCAGATTTCTCACACTCTGTGTGACTGAATAATAAAGAATTTAAATTCTTTATTACTCTTGCATAGTATTAAAATATAATGTACAGGCTTTTTCATGAAGGCAAAATATTTAGTCAGTATCTCATGCTGGACATATCCCTTGCCACTTCATCCTATGTGCTGTTAAGTTGCCTGCATTTGACTGTGGTAGAGGGGGATTGGGTAGAGGTTTCCAAGTACACAACTCCCATCTGACCTCCCTCAGATGGTGGAAGGAGTGGAATTCCAGGGCAGAGTCAACCTGAAATAGATCTATTCCTGCAGAAGCTCTGACATAACTAACACCAAAATAGCAATCCCTCTCAGCACCTTTCAAGAGTGACTTGGGAATGGTGAGAACCTAAACAAAACAAACTGACCGTCCTCGGCACAGACTGTGCTGTCTGGGTTGGGTTTTTTGGTGAATCTGCTAAGTAAAGAGAGCACAAAGTCCATTATAGAGAAGGGGCAAATGCCTTTACCAAAGGAAGGTAATGCAGGAGCCCTAACAATTTAGAAGAGAGCTTCTTTAGCAGAGATTCTGTCAAAGGAAGAATAGAAAAGACTATATTTGTCTTTCCTCTTGTATTCAAACTGCTTTACAGGTTAGATAATCATTTTACCAGCTCTAGAGGTGAACTATTGTCTCCATTGTAAAGACCTGACATATATTAAAACCTGAACACCTATAGCTTTGTATTTTTAAGAATATGAACTCTTGAGTAGACTCCAGAATTCAAACTGAAAGGCTGAATCCCATTACAAGGTGTGTAAGAAAAGTAAGAAAGGACACAGGACACAGAACTGATGAAGAAGCTGCCTCAAATCCTTACAGAGCAGACCACTCATGGTCAAAATTAGAGACTGTGATAAAGAACAAATGAGTCTTAAATCCTGACAAGGTTTAGACAAACCAGAAGAAAAACAAGAGAATGGACTGACAAATAGAAGAGCTGCATATGGCTCTCTTTCCAATCTTTCTTGCATTTTTATGCCTTAGTGACTGTAATACACAAAATTATTCCAGCACCTGCTGACTTGACTGGACTTCCTGCAAAAAACAACCAGCCCACCCCTCCAACATTCACTAATGGAGGCTGGGTGCATTTTGCTGCAACTCTCTTACATTTTCCCCCTTGACTCTGGTCCTTTGCAGGGGCACTGGCTTCTTTGGAGTTGGAACTTTGGGTGGGGGACGATGAGGCACAGGCACTGCTCCTGCCTGCACCCCTTGAAATGATGCTGACTTTGTGATGCTGGGAGGAGCCTCGGGTTTGGAGGAAGTTTGGTTTCTGGTTGGAACAGGCTTTACTGCATCTTCCTGTACTCCTGAAAAGCAAAAGCAAATATGGCATCTCGGCCTGATCAGAACATAGATGCAAGATAATTTCTTTCACAACCACATTTCCCAAAATGTTCATGCCTATAGGGCCAACTCAGGTCAAGAAGGTAGGTTTTGGAACTAAGCACTCTGCAATCCTGTAACATCTGTAAGAGGCTGTTAGGGGAAAACTTCCCTGTCTGAAATAATTTCATGCCGAACCAGCAGTGCTGTGCCACCATTAGGCCAAGTGGAAAAAACATTGGCTGGCAGTTCAGGAGTACTGGGCTCAAGCTCAGAGCATCCTTTTGCCATTATCTGGAAAACCAAGTTAGTGATACCAAATGCGTCTTGTAGAGTGTTTTAGAAAGAACTGTAAATGCCAACTGGTGGTACAGTACAAGGGACTGGAAGTGATGCTGACCAGACTTGTTTTCTTACCCACACCAAGTGAATCTGAATTTCAAAATCAATGGAGAATAAATCTCATTTCAAAATGAAATGAACAGCACTGAGGAACAAACATCAAGATGCCTTTATGATATTTCTGAATAAATGGGATTGTTCCAGATTGTATTCATTCTAGGTATAAATGAAAAGGGGTGGTTTGCTCCTAAACTGAGAGCCTTGCAAACTCAGGCAGCCATTTTCATTCATACAGCATCAGCAGAAAGACTGCATGCAACCCTGGGGGGTACATTCACAGTACCTAAGCTAGTTTTGTGCCCTAACTTGCCCTTGCAAGAAGCTCTCTTCTCCAGGGACTACACAGAGAGCCTAAACACAGAGTAGCCTTTTAGCTTAGCTATTCAAGCTGAAGTAGTGCAAGCTTTTATCTAGGTTACAGCTGTACTTGCTGTCCAAATGTGAACAGAATCCAGGTTATTCCTCCTAGAGCTGCATT
Organism: Haemorhous mexicanus; assembly: GCF_027477595.1. NCBI lineage: Eukaryota > Metazoa > Chordata > Aves > Passeriformes > Fringillidae > Haemorhous > Haemorhous mexicanus. Next base: position 55,701,882 of record NC_082343.1, read on the forward strand.
TGCTCTGTAGTTCTGCTTGGAATAGTGAGCATTCAGTAAATAGAGCAGCAAATATCCTTTATGCAACTCCGAGCTAACACAGGCACCATCAGTTTAGTAAAATCCCATCTTTATATTTTCATTTTTCTGACTAAATCTGGGCATAAATAACCCAAGGTTCTACTAGTAGCAGGTTCTACAACAAAATATAAAATTTTAATAATTTTGAAAAAAAAATAATATTATCAGAACTGACAGAGGATTCCACATAGAATTTTGCAAGAATGTGTTCAGGTGAAATTCTGAATAGGAATATGTGCATCTGGGCTATGGTGAGATGAATAAACCTACAGTTTTCTTTATTTAAAGATTTTTAGAAGTCAGTTAGAAAGCTGTGCTTACCTCCTTTGGCCTCCATAAGACATCTAATAGCTTCTTCTGCTTCCTCAGCTGTGGTGGTTTTGATCTGCTTGACGTTGTAAGGTTTGCTTATTCCAGTCCGGACTTTGGGCTTTAAAAAAACAGGAGAACGAGCCATCTTGAGAAAACTGATTTTTCTTGTACACCTCTAATTTTACAGCTAAGCTCATACACCTGTGGAATTCTGTTCTTGCAAGGGGCTATTCAGTGATCTATAAATTCTAAAGAAATGGGAATCTTTTAGCAAATGGTACATCTTTGCTGGCAGCTGACAGAAGACCAGTGCCTGAGTGCCACAGCTAGTCCCTGAGCCATCCCTTGTTCAATGCATCCGGGTCCTCATCCAAGACAGGAGTGAGGAGGCATTTCCACATTCTGGTCTTGGTCTCCCCTCAAGGGACTAACAGCCTTGCTGTCAGTGGTCAAGACTTTTCCTACATTCTGGGCACTAGCATGGCCCACTAAAACAGAGGTGAGAAAAGAATTAAACCATATGATGATAGTGTTAAAAATTCAAGTTAGCATCTGTCAGAAAACAGCAACAGTGCTCTGGTCTTACACCACTCATTCTCTCTCTCCCTCTTTGGCCTTCCTAACTCCTGTTAACTTACTAACATTTTTGTGCTGCCTACCAGGGCCTACAGTTTAGTATTACAGTACAAGAAGTTATCTTGGCATTTTCAGCTCAGACATGTGATGGATTCCTTCCTGGTATGACAGGTGCATCCTGTACGTGATTCTCCGTGTGGATGGGAGGGACCAGGCCAATGCCAAGGGGCCATGCTGAGCAGCAGGACTCACTGGCTGCTGAGGGGCTCCGGGAAGCAGCTTTGCTGTTGCCAGGATGGAGCAGGTGGAATGGCTTCCTGGAGAGAGGGAACCATCTGAGGGGGACTTTTTGCCTGATGTTCCAGCTGGAAGAGGAATAAAAAATGTCTTTTTACATTCAAGAGCTGGTACAAAATTTTATCTGCAATGGAGCGAAACCAATGTGCATTCCATCAGCCTCTCAAAATCTTGAACTGTTTCAGCAAGCAGTTTTGTAGTTAGTCTTTCTTTCATTTAATTAATTAGATAACCTCAGCTGAGCACTAATATTGCATTCTAGGCACAGAAATCCAGATAGCAATGCTGGCGCTTCTGTGCAACAGACTCAAAAATGAATGGGAATAATCCTAAAAAACTCATCATCTTTCAGGTGAGCATCACAGAGCTTCTAATTTGAGTCTGGAAAATGTACACAAGAGAGAGACTTTTGGGCTGCAAGAAAAACATGATGTATACCTTGTCTAATACAAGAGGCGAAGATGATTATGCTCATCTAGCAATCAGCTTTTATCCAGAAGTAGCCATAAAAACAGGAGTAGCACAGCTCTGAATGGCATCTCAGGGGGGCAGAGCTTAGTAAAAAGCATCACTTCCCTTTGTGCCTCACTGAAAATCATAATCCACTTTGCATTTCTTTCATAAACACAAGAATTGCTTACGAAGAAGAAAAGGACAAAAACTGTCCAGAAGAAGTACTTAGTCAAAGGTTTTTAAAATTCTGATTACAATTAATTCAGAATCCAAAAACTGCAAGAAAACACTCAGTGACTTCAAAAGTCAGCAGGCATAAGTACCAATTATCTTTATTGCCACAAAGTGGCTGCTCAACTCACTAACCTGAGTGGTGAGCCAGTATGAAACATATTGGCTATTCTATCCTTACAAAAGACAATTTCTTCTGTGGAGTAACTGTCCTCCTGAAGACAAACTTCTCCCATTACTAATGGCAGTAATACTCAGGCTGAAACAAGCTGGGAAGCAAGTACAAGTCCCTCGACAACCTGACATTTCAGAACAAGGTATGACCTTCTTTGTCACCCAGACACAGCAGGCAAAAGCTGTTCAGCTGGGGCCAGCATCACATCAAAGAAAGTTCAACTCACCGGGAGGGGGAGGCCTCTGTGGTGGCTGGAGAGGCCGAGGCCGGGTAGGAATGGACAGAGACCTGCTTGGAATGCGGCGGCTGCGTTCCCCACTTGCCTCCAGCTCCCGCTTCAAATCAGCGAGGTCTGCATCATCTAGGGACATTTTAGGAAGTGTCTGAATTAGATACACACTGGGTGAGGCACATCAGATCTGAGAGATCAGGAGAGAGGTGACTATGAGTGGCAAGCCTCAGCCAGGTCTCTCAGCAACACGAAAGCTCCATTCACATTTTTTGCTCTCCCCCAATGTCTGCCTGCTCCCACTGCATCTACCCTTTTGTCAAAGGCTTCTTTCTCTCTCTCTCTCCTTTTCCACCATTTATTAGCTGTTTGCACCAACACAAAGAATGCCTGCATCTCATTCCAGGGTTACTAGGCACCTTGTTAGATTCTGAGATTTTCACAGCCAGACTTAGTGGCAACCTGCTCCCATTCAAACTGTCATGGCTAGTCATGGTGAATCCCTTGCTCTCCATCCCAAACACAGGAATTCCATTTGAGGATTAGACACCTTCTCTTCCACAGGAGAACTGTTTTTATACCAGAGAAAAATCTGTCTGAATGGCTCAATCACGACATCTCTGCTTTCCAGCAACATCTCCTAAAAAGTACAGCTGCCTCAATCTGCTAGCTCTTGGCTACACCTTACATCCTAACTAATTACTCAGTCTTTCATCCCACCTAAGCCCTTCTGACAGCTGGAGAGGGGAGAAGTATGGATTGCTTTATTCTCCCCCATCTGCTACAGCGAAGACTTTCATTTCAGTCCTCTCACCCTGCCACGGCTGCCCAGCTATGCAGCTCTTGTTCTTTAGAGCTCCAAGATTCACTAGGTTTCGTTTTGTCCCTGTGTTTTGGAGAGATGGGGAAGGAATTATGCAGCAGCAGTCTCTTGCACTTCAGGCATTTGTAAACAAATTCTTGTTTTTCAGAAAGCTGCGCTCTGCAGGGGATCAGGAGCTGCCTCACAGCTTCCTGCTCCCACCTAGCAGCAGATGGCAGCCACAGAGACAGAGCCTGTGGTCTGCCCAGCCCGCCCTCCCTGTGCTCTCTGCATTTTTAGTACTTCTAAGCTGCAGATATGGGCTCATCAGTAGGACCCGAGGAGTCATGCAGGCACCTGGAGACATGGTTTGAAGTCCTGGCAGTAAAACTGAACACAACAAAAGCCAGCCATTACCACTCAATTCCATCCCTGAAAGGCTGCTGGCAGGGACATCAGTTTTGTGAAGCTGTGCCCTTCCCTGACCTCAGAAACACACACATACTATTGTGCCTGTCACTGTTTTCCATCCGTGCCTACCACCAGCTACACAGTCATCATACCTTCAATTATAAGTTATTCAGGCAGAATTGGAAGCTTATGGAGGAATCTGAAATTGCAGACACTTTAAGATTAATTGAATATATCATATTTTGAGTTGTGTGAAACCATGACCCCACCCTGACCTCCTTCAAACTATACTCCATTACCTCTGTTTACTTTGTGATATTTTTTTGTGGAGAAGAGTAAGTGTGAGTGACAAGAATCACTGCAATTCTCTGTGGCTTAATGAATCATCACACAATAGGCCAGAGGTGGTTTGAGGGCAAGGCACCCTATAATACAAAGTGATTGACTTCACAGTATTTAATAATGACTGATTACTCCTTTACTCAGGGAAAGGCTTTTGGGTCTGGCCACACTGAACTCAGCCTATGACTCAAGGTGGGCAAGAAAGCCATAAATCACTCTGTTTGGAAAATCTGTCTGTGTAAGTGTACGAATTTCATTTAATCTTTTTGAACTCTACTTCTGACTCAACCTTTGAGGGTATTAAAAGTTTTCACTTTTATGTCAGAAGACAAAGCACTTCTGAGAGAGTGCAGAATGACAGCTACTGAATCACTGCTGTCACAATCAGGTGTTTAATACATATCCCAGACTATCAATGCTTGGCCACTCAAGCACATCCTGATCACATCCCTTTGTAAGACCCTTGTAAGACTGGCTTGGCTAGTTCTTGACTCAGTTTTTATCAGTTTTCTCTCCACAACTTTATCTTCTTTTTACCCAGTCACTTCACAATAACGTGCAAACGAGCCAGGTAACCATGGAAAAAGGTTACACATTCATGAAGTACCTAAAGAATGATTATATGTATATATATTCTATGAACCTCGACTCCTTCAGGAATAAATCAAATGGGAACAAAGGAGAAACTTCAGGCCTCTGAAGTAATTTGGACACAGCAAACTGCCAGCTTACAGCTAACTCTTCTGCCATTACTACTGCTCAAAGGACAGAGCTGAGCCCATCACTGAATCAACAGGATTATTCTGGTTTGATTTTGCTTTGGTCCTCACCAATAAGAAAATATTATACAATTTTTTTTGTTTTATGTTCTGGTGCCAAACAACATGAAATGGATAAAAAGATTAATTTCCTCTGGCTAGAAAAGGAAAACCAGCATTTTCCAGCTTTCCTGCCTTGCCCTAGCCTAGAGAGAAGGAGAATCATCATGAGTTTCATCATTTGTATTGCTGTTATGCCTGAGGATCTCAACTACAGTCACTAACTCAAGGGGAGTTGAGCAAGAATAGGTATTACAGGAGAACCTAGAATGAAAATATAAAGGAACAGGGAAATACATACAACAGAAGAACAAACAATAGTCCTTCAGGTCTTACCTTAAGGAAGGTGGATACTTTACCTTTATACAGGCGGGGGGTTTGTCCAGATTTGTTTGAAAGAGCTATGGATGCACAGTGTCCAGGGCACTCCGACATATCTTCTGCTGTGTCGGCTGCTAGGTGTTGACACAGAGCATCCTCTAAATAATCATCTTCATCCTCTATATCACCTGGATTAAAATATTAGGTAACAAAGAATTAATGAGAAAATTCATTCTCTGTCTCTCTACACTCCCAATTAATTAATCTATAGTATCAGTTAATTTAATAATTTAATATATAGGCTTGGCAAGATTCTTGTGTAACCACGCCATGTGTTTCATTACAGTGTGTCTCTACAGACAGCTGTACCATACATTGAATTTGCTAACATATAACACTGAATTGACAGGATGATCTAAGTACCAGTTCTATGCCCAGGCACAGAGTCAGGTCACGGCTTTAATTACAGTTGTCTTTTTAAGAAGTGTGGCTTCAATACAAATTAAGGTGCCACTGACACTCATACTGTACTGCACTGATTCTGTGTAACTAAGATCAGCAAAGCAATTTCTCACTACTTAGCTTAGAAGCATGTTGCTTACCTTCTGACTCATAGTCCAAACTTGAGAAGTCAAAATTTTCTTCCAGGAGGTGGGAGTTTGCCGTGGGGGACATGGGGACAACGCTGTCTCGTTTTCGAGCAATTTCCTCCTGAAGGCCCTTTAGCCAGTCCTTAGTCTTGGGCTGGATCTTCACTGTTCTGCCTCTAACCTAAGCACAGAAAGAATTGTTTCACTTTGCCAAGCACCTTCAAAAAACAAGAATACTAGAATAGAACAATCAAGTTCTGTCAGCCTGTTCAGAATCGCACAGATCACAGACTCTAGGGTGGAAGGGACCCAGAAGGATCATCAAGTCCAGCTATTAAAGGAATGGCCCATGCAGGCATTGAACCCAGGACCCTGATGATATTAGCACCATGCTCTGACCAAGTTGTACAAGTGCTTCAGAAATTGATGCGACTAAAGCTTCACTTCAGAAGCCAAATGGAAAGGAAACACTCTTCTTACCCCCACAACCAAGTTTTCAGACTGTAAAAATATTCTTGAAAGAAAATGAGCTTCACAGCTCAAAAGCACTGCTGCGGCATTTGGGAAATACTGGAGAAATAGGTGAAACATAAAATACTGTCAAAACGACACTGGACTAGCAATATTGGCATGAAAGAGTGCCATTCTTGAGTCAGCAGCTTTAAAACACACAAGAGTTTTGTATCTGCTGCAACCTCTAAGGAGACTGACCAGAAAATCTTATTTGTGATGCATATGGAAGGTGTATTTTCAAACACATTAGGACTTCAGCTGCTTCTGTGTGTTGCTTTATGACATTTGGGGTGAAAGGCAGACAAGACAGCAGCTTTGACAGGAAAATCAGTTTAAAAGTTCCCAACTCAGATTCCCAGCACCTTCACATACTGTGTGCACACAACTGTGTTTCAGTCTGTGCTGTAAATTACATCAATGGCAGGAGTCAAATTAGAAGACAAATTTGCAAATACGAAAGAAGAATGAGAGTTAAAATCCATTACTTCAATATTAAGTTTACAGGGCAGTACCACAAGCAGTTTTTTCAACAGGGGGTCGATGATTTGTAGAGTATGTGTGTGGGAAGGAAAAGCAGGGGATGTGAAGGTAAATGCCTACTGCTAATGCTGGATTTGCCATGGAAGCCAGTGAATCACGCTACAGCTTAGCAGAAGGAGCCTATTTGATACAGTGGAGAAACAAAAAAATCTCCAAACCACAATCATGAGGATGCTTTGGCAACAGTATGAAGTCACACAGAATGTCAGAACTGCTTCAAGCAGCCACAACTATGAACAAGTTCACGTGTTCTGCACAGGTGTCAGAGGCCAGATCCTAAGCACTGCTTGGGGTCCATGAAAAGTCACCTCATGCCATCCTGAAACTAAAGTACTGCAGTAGTAGCCTCAGCAGATGTGAAAGTAAAGGACTTCATGAGCACTAACTCCCTTTGAAACAATGCTGCTTGATTTAGGTAGAAACTCAAGTACCTCACTCTAAGCAACCACTTTTGAGAAATTTGTCATGAAGTTATTATTACAGGTTTGAGAAAGTCTTACTTTGGCACCATCTATATCCATAACACGAAGAGCTGACTTGCTGTCTGCAAATGTCACCAGCATTTGACCTCCACAGATCCTAGTGAAAAAAGGCAGAGAAAAACCATTTTATTTCACCCTTGAATAAAATCCTTTAAAGGCTAGCATGATAGAAAACTACCACATAGATCTATATACAGCATACTTATGCAGTGCTATGCATTTGGTTTTAGTTTACTTTCCTTCACAATGCTATTTATCGAGGAGGAGCAGGTGATCTATTAATCCCAGCTGGGCTCCTTTTCCCTCCAATCCTCCCTTGTGTGACCCCAGCACCCTGCCCTTTTTTGGATCACCCCTGGAACAGCAGGACAAACATCTCAGTAACTGTTGAAAGGATACCCAGTCCAATATCTACACCCCCTCTGGACTAACTTCCATGGTTCTGCATCTCCTTCACCTCAGATGACATGATGTTCCCAGAGGAGTATTCCATCAAGATCTAAAGCAATTAAAAACAAAATAAACCAAGAACATGTTCTTCCACCAAAACATGTTCTTTTCTTGCTCCTTTTCTTTACAAGCAAGGTGGTGCTGCTTTTCCTGCACAGCTGCTTTTGAACCCTCAGCTTATATTGGTACTTCATAAATCTACACAATAACAGGTCATCAGCATTCTCCACTAACAAATGAATCAAATAAACATGAACAAGTTTTTGGCAGTGTTTCCCAGAGGTCATTGTTAGGTCTTTTGCCTGTATTTCTCAAAACAGAAGTCTCACAGCTGTGCTGGAGCCCTGTAGAGAATCAATCAGAATGAAATTAAGCTGCTCTGCCAGAAGGTATCACACTCTCCCTCTCAAACCCAGTGGGTGATAGCTCTGTGAGAAGCTGTACTGTTAACAAACAAGCAAAATGACCCCCAACAGGAAGGAGAGCCAGCCAGGAATTCCTGCCAAGTGTGAAAGAGGGTGGAAGAGAGCAGACCCCCCCCAGAGGAGGTGAAGCAGGGCCCGAGGATCCACCAGAAGCAGCAATGCTTGGAAGTGAGGCCTGAATATAAAGATGATGATTTACATCAAAGTCTCTGCTTTATGGCATTGTAGTGAATAAAATTCTCTTCCAGTCACACAAGAGAGCTGTTGGATTACTTCTTTAAAAGGTTGTTGAGAGGTGTAAGGTATTCAAAACACTTGCATTCAATTTCTAATGAAGAACTGAATGTGCAGCAAACAAATTCTACATACTTAATTTTCCAATACAAAGTTAACTCTGTCAGGACAGTCTGTGTTTTTTAATAGATGCTATGCCATTCCACATCCCAAACTCACCTGACCAGAACAACAGTGCCATAATCCTCAAACATCTGCATAAGCTCTGTCCGCAAGTCTTCAGGAAATTCATTTTTCTCTTCAGGTGTTGGTGATAGCAGATTCACCACTACTGTGGCATCCAGTGGTCCCTGGAAAGATGACACTTCTCGGAAAACACTGTCACGGGCAGCTTCATTAACTTCCTGAACTTCCACTTCTACAATAGCTAACACTGGCCTACACAAAACAAAGGAAAAATACCTATTTAAAAATAAGAACTGCTTATATAAAATTAAAATCTATATAAAGAAGGAGGACAGGTAAGCTTCATTTTTTCTGCAGTGGTCAACATCATGTCCTGAGAACTATTAACTATATTTCCCAGTCCTTCATTAGCTGAATGTAATTGAAGACACATCATAAGTGAATTGAAATAACAATTGTATGAAGCATTTATGGCAAACCTACAGACCAAAATTTCAGGATACTTCACTCATTATCAAACAGCTGTGGCCCCAAAGATCTAAATATATTATGTTATTAATATATATTATATTATTAATAGATATGGAAATATATTATTTTCTGTTAGACAAGGACACTTATCTTCTTCCAAAAACTAAGGACAAGGTATTCTAGATGTATAATGTTGTCATGTAGCAAATACGTGCCAATTCATTACACTAAAGCAGCCAACACTGCAAACTTGCTTCTTGAGCCATTTCTTACAAATTACTTCTCTGTGTGTTAGGTCTGAATAAAATTGAGAGAGCTGTCTGAAAGAGTAGAACTCATCTCGTCTCAGTGGGTGCAATCCACATTCTCAGATTTTCACCTGCACATACACACAGACCAGCGACTGGGACAGCTGCTCTTACAACTGTGTCAAAATTGCTGCCTTCTACATGCAATAGTCCTGGCTCTTTAATACACATTACCAGAACATAGCAGGGCAACAACAGCAGGGCTAGAAAGGGATAACAGAGGGAAAAAATGTATAGGAAGCATTAACTATTTCCATTTGCATTGTGAATCATAATGCATTTCCATATGTCACAAAGATACAGCTATGCCCTTTTTCTAGCACAAACCTTGGGAAAGCAAAGCTGCTGACTGTAATTAAAAAGCAGCTTTTGGAGTCAAGTTTGCTGAAATAGAAAACCATGTATAACAGTCATGTTTCACAGATCGCATCCTCAGGGTCCTACATAATGAGAGCTCTGCTGTGCTTTGCAGAACACAGCAATGTCAGAGCCTTGACACAAAAAAATTGATTGCAAGAGGCATGTTCCTTCACTGCTAGAGGAATACAGAACAGTCCTGGCATGCAAGAACACCACCAGAAGCACACAGACAGCTACTGGGGGTCACTGAGCGTTGCTAGGAGGAGCAATATTGTAGCATTTCCACAAAGCATGGAAGGGGTGAGACAAGTATTCTGAATATAAGGGACCTTTCAAAGTGCATTTATCTCAGAATTTGTTTCTCAGAAGTGAAGCAGAGAACAATTTTATCAAATGTAGGTCATTCATATCCCTAAAGAGAAGTCAATTATATAGACCAACCAGAAACACTGGCCTTTGATTTTTCTACCTTTTCCCATTTCCGTTTTTAAAGGAGGCACAGAAGCCCGACACTTGAGTACTGTGAAGAGGCCAAACTTGTCCCTGTGTGGCCTGGCTTACACCTCTTCAGGCCACACAGTCCCAACTTCCTCCTCTCCTGCAGCAAGCTGAGTGGAAATCCATCAGAGCAGCTTCCTTAGCTATCAGAGCTTTTCAAAACCAAGCAACAGAAAGCTCTGTTTTCTATACTTCTTGCTGCAACTTATCCAACCCTTGCTGCAATCACTGTGCAGGAAAAATAAATACATGACTTCAGATACTTGCCACTCTGGTATAAAACTCACCATGAGAGGAAAAGACCCATCAAGCAGATACTGAGCATGGAATAAGGGTGTAATTCCTGTTTTAATCAGACTTAGTCCCTTGCTCTGATGGCGCAATTCAGCATGGCACATTTTAACCTGGCACATTTTAAACTCTCTCTGATTGTTTAGTTACCTGTGGTCAGATGCTTGCAGCTCTGCTCTCCCATAGTACATCAAGGCTCCAGGGGTCCAAGTGTGCCTGACTTTAGTATCAGCACTCAGATCACTGTCCAGAAGATTGATCTCTCCAGCTATGCAGCACAGAACATAATTTAAAACTCACTCAAATCTAGTTTTACTAGCAGTTAAACAGTATTTTGTTAGGAAGCTCTCCATAGACCCTGCTAGTGGGTGTGGTGGGTTTTTTTTAGTTCTTGTACATATATCATTCAAAGAAGAGCTTGTATCCTACAAGACTTACAAATTAGGGACTAGAAAGAAAAAAAAGAGAAAGGATTGGGAGTGAAACTGAGACAGCTGATCAGTAGAGTAAGACACCTGCAAAATTGTTGACCAGAATGTCACCCAATTAATTATCTGTACAACAGGGGTTGATAGTGTCATATTAGTATTTTTCCTCCTACCTCGACACTGAGCATAAAACCAGACATTGCACTTGGAAATTATTTTGTAAATCTGAGTATTAGACAGGGATTAGAGAAATAATACACAAGAGATATGAGAAACCAAACCCATGAAAATCCAACCTCCAAATAATTCCATTGCAACCCTAGAGGTGACAGAAAGTGCTCCAGATATGACTCTAGAGTGAGGTATTCTATTGTTGTTAGTAACAAGGAAGTTTTTGGGTCACTGCTTGAATTAATGGATAACTCTGTCCCTCTTTCCTGTGAAGTTGAAAATGAGTTCATATGGAATATGGCATTTCTTCCTAATCACTCACACTGGGGCTACACTTTCTTCTCGTAAAACAAGCAATCATTTAGCCTATAACAACAAGATGTAACACAATAAGAGCTGAGAGGCAGAAGAGCCTTGCCACCAGCAGTAAAGGAGAGGAACTCTGGCAGCAAACTAAGAAAGCTTTGCAGGGCTGGGAATGTACCAGTCAGTTATGGACCCATGTGAGCCAGCTGTGGGAGGCCTACACAAGAGGGTAGTTTTAACTTCCTTGTTACTTCTCATACAGCTTTTCTTTCCTGGAATGCATCTCTATCAATGGTTTAAGCTCCTCATTTTACTTTGTTTTTCATTCCTTAGATTAGAGTGAATATCTGTATCATGATGACATGCACTCTCTCATTGCCCTAGTTTTGCTTTGTAGTTTTTACACTTAACATAGTCATGGTATGACTTAGATTCTAAGCAGAAATTTCCCGGCATGTGAAAAACCACATCTGCAGGCACAGACCAAATTAATTCTCCAGCAATTACACATCTAATATGAATTTATTTAAATTTTAGAAACACTGGGGGATAGATATTCCTGCAGACTGAGAGAATGATTATGAGAACTATCTCTTGATATGCAAAGAAATACTTTTTATTTCTTAACTGCAACTTTTGAATAACCAGTGCAATCAGCCTTTCTGTTGTGTTGGCCACTCATGAATTCAAAGTACTTTATAAGCACTAATTAATGAAACCTCTCCCAATTCCATAAACTAGCAGAAATACTCCTAAGAATTACCAGTACAGAAGAAATTACAGAAAACTGTTTCTACATCGACTGAGAAGTGCAGTTTTAACTATCTAGCCATTATAACACAGAAACTTTATGTGACTAATGATTCTGTTGAAAAACAACAGAATTATTTCTGTACTACTACAGCTGGGCTGTTTTCAGTTCCTCAGTGAGCTCCCAGCACCTGTGGCATAAAGCCTTTGCTCACACATAAGAAGAAAGGGCCTTCTCTATCTCTGACACTTAATCCAGTGAAGCTGAAAGAACATCTGCTCGAGTAAAGCACCATTCAGTAGATTAAAACCCCTTAAGTGGCTTCTAGGTGAATTCTAAACCAACTTTCAGCTAAAGAAGGATTCTACGCACCTGTTTTTTCAAAGGGCAGTTTCTTTCTCCACCAAAGCACTCTGTCAGTCCACGCTGGGGTTCTGCACTTATCACTTGTATCATAAGCCTCCGAGCCAACGTCGTATTTATATGTTGGTCCAAAATTAATAGTCCCTTCATGGAAGTCTTTAAAAATCTAATTAAATAAAGAACATCTCTTTAAGTTACAGATGAGGAAGGTGCCACTGTGACATATCAACTTCCTTGCAAACAATGCTCTGATTTTTAAACCAATTGCTGCATTCATGTGCTATAAACAAGACTCTGAAAGTGCAACCTCTTCACTCTCTCAAGGAACGAGAAAGACCCAACCAACATGCAGCTATTCAAGAAAATGAGACACACTGCCTTACCTTTCCACTGGATTTTTGCTGCTGTAGTTGATCAAATTCCAAAAGTGTCTTCCAATCTTGACGTTTGAGAAAATAAAAGACTTCTTCATATGTTAGATCAATGCGATAGTTAAAATCACCACACCAGAAGACATAGTCATGGGAGAACATGTTCTGCCCCTAGTTTTGAGGTACAGAATACCGTTAATGTTAGATCACATTCATGAAAACACCTTTAAAATGCACTGAAGTTTAGCACTCAGTCTCTCTGAATTACTAAATACTGGACCTACTTGTCACAATTTATTTGTCAAAATTAATTTTGTGCTAAAATAGAATGGTTCCTTCACAGGCTTTGGCACCCCACTGAGCTGAATTTTGTAAACAAGAATGTCAGACTCTGACCCCTCTTTCCTGAAGGTATGTCTAAGCTGGATCCTAGCTTTATATTCACAATTTGTCTGTCATGAATATTCAAAATATGTTTGTTTCCCTAACACATTTCACATGCATATATTTGCATATTCTAAATATAACACAAAATGTGCTTCTGGTACCAAGGCAAATTTAGCAACAAGCTCCTGAGTAAGAACAACCTCCAAATTCAATCTTATGTGCCCGTCACAGTTTTGTAAAGGTATTTAAATAAAACGTCAATGAAAATTCACTCCAGTTCTAAATTTAGCATCCTATCCTCTAACCAGTCTTTTTTTTTTTTTCTTCCTTCCTTCCCAGTACAGCTATAAATTTCTTAACACCAGAGATTCATAAGGGAAACGTTCCAGACTGTGGCTGTCACAGCACTAGAGGGCACTCTTTATATGCATTATACACACAAGGTACCTTTAGCTGTTATAAAGTGTAAAGGACATCAAATAGTTAACGAGGTATTAGAAAGAAAAACTACCATAAGCACAACTTTATGGCCATTTGGAACAGCTCTTCTTTGCAGGACGTCCAGTCTGTCAGTATTAGCTCCTACATAAACCAACTGATTGATATGTTGCACGTGCCAAGCCTCTAAACCTTACAAACAACAGGAAGGTAAAATTTTATGCTTTGCAACCTAAATGCCACTTTTTGCTGACTAACCAGAATACACAAACTCAACCAATCCCTTCCTGGCTGAGGCCTTTCCAGAGAGGCCCAAGAAAGAAGGTATTGTGGAAATGAAAGCAATCAACGCTAAGGGAAGCAGAGGAGTCCTGCCACCAAATCCCATGGGTTATGGACTGGCCAGAGGGGACAAGTTGGAATTAAAACACTAGGGTGATTGATTTGACACAATTTAGGGAAAAGTTATTCATGCAGACCAGTGGTGCCCACTTGCCATGCTCTGAAAGAAGCCAGCAGTTCCTTGAGAGTGACACATTCACGAGGATGAAAGGAAGGGAACAGAGGGTACCACGTCAGTGCCCAGGAACTGATCCATCACACCCGACCAGAAGCAGCCAAGGCACTGCTGCACTGAATGGCATGGATGGTCTTTCAGGAATTCTCACTTACTAGAGCCAGCAAGAGCTCTCAATATCACGCTCTCCAGTTCCAACACCAGTCATCTAGAGATTAACTGCACAAGGCCAAGGACTTTTCAAGCACAGGAGCAACTCTTTTTTGAAAGGATTAGTACTTCTGTAAAGCAAGTGCTATACTGGGTAGTACCTACTCTTCTGTGAAACATGCTTCCCTATTTATTTATTTGCCAACATTTTCTTTAACATTTTCTTTCATGGTACTGACATGCCTTCTTTGATGACCTGTCAGCAAAGGCAGCCTCAGACCAGCTTTCATGATGTAAAGATACCACCTTTATCTCCAATATTTTTAGCACACATACATCTACACTTACCATTGGGAAGCTGAGTTTCTGTGTGATTTCTTTATAATCTTCATTCCTCTCTTTCACTTGAGTCTGCCCAGCAGTCAAGTGACTGCATATAAAGCAGAAACTGGTACTATAGAACTGAAAACGGATGCTCACTGCCCCTTTATTCCCAGCTTTTCCTCCCATTCCTGTCTTCACAGTGTCTATTGCTACATCCCTGCATTAAAAAAAAAAAAAAAAAAAAAAAAGCGGAACAGAGTAAAAGGCTTCAGGGACAAACATTCAATTAACTTTGACTGCAACATAAAGGGAAAAGCCAGTTTACAATGCCATGTCTTCTCCCCTCTAGAAAGCTTGCTGGTTTTAGGGTTTTAGGCACATCTTTTAGTTTCTTGATGTTCATGTACTTATGTTTCAAATTAAGTTTAATACTACAGAAATAAAACTGTTTGAAAATATTTTTTCTCGTTTTCTTCTCCTTTCCAAACAGACCAGCAAGACCTAATTTCTGAAATACTGGGAATTTCTATAGAATATACTTTTCAAGTTTCCCTCTCCCATGATCCTTAAAATATTGACAATAACTAAATTTACTACTATGCTAACTAAATTTACTACTATGCTTCATTTTACTTTTGAACATATGGGAATCTGCTTTTCAGACAGTTAACAATTTATTGTTCATATGTGTTGAAATCCAACTTCACAATTCATGATGGATTTTCCATTTAATTAAAGAGCAGCAGATCATAACCCATACTTCATTAAATCAGATGTGTTAAAATCAGAGATTATTGGATACAACTATTTATATGTAACTTCTCAAATGAGTTCTGTACTGATGACAAATTGCTTAAGGTCTCCATGTTGCTAATCACTTAGTATTTCAATGTGATGATTAGCACACACTTCACTACAGAAAGATAACTTGATAAAGCAGACCACCTGCTCTCAGGGTAATTTCTCCCAAATAGCCAGGCTACTCCAAGAACAAAGCATGGCTGTCTGATTAGATAAGTAAATGATGAGATCATTGTTTCAGCCAACCCCAGCATGTCTTTCCCAGTGAGAAAATTTTACTTTCCAGAGAAAACATCAAGCAGATCTGACAAGAATATTATTGATGTTAAAAAGGGACCTGAAGTAAACTGCTAAGTCTTATTTGAATTATTCTCAGAAATTTGTGATGTAAATGATGCAAGGTGCTACAGGTCTCCTTTCCCCATCCCCTCCATTTTCTTCTCTCTTCCTCCCCCATCTTTTGTACCTTTTTTCTCTATCTTTAATTTCCTGTCTTTTCCTGACAGTAGGACACCACCAGAAGACACCCTCAGGGAGGCAAAGGAGGAACATCAAAGTTTTCTATGAAACAATGGGTTTTAAGCACTCCTACAGAAGCATGGTGTTCAGTCTTTTCACTCTAAAGTTCTCCCTTCCTCTGTCTGCCTACCCACCTCCTGACTGGTATTCAACTGATTTTTGGTCATGGCAAAGGTTATGCTGAGATAACCCACTGTAAATTCAGCTGCTTGTATTTAATCAGTCATTTCACTGATGTATAAACCAACTATTGTCTCATTATTTCTCTATTCTCTACCTTCTGTCTAAATCTCTTCAATCTCTGTAAGCACAGAAGCTTTTTTTTTTTTTGCACTTCTGAACATTTTTCCTTTCCTTTTCTAGACATGGGAAAAATACGCAAGCATACAGGTTAGATTTGATTATGCTCACATGGCACATAGCAGCACATTTGCACTAAATAATGAAACTTGGTCACTAAAATCAACTTCCGTTTTTCTCTTGAGTTTCAAAGGGCTACATCCAATTTCCAGCAGTCTTACAACTGCAACAGAACTGCTGTGCTGTTCTGCTTCTGATTTCCATTTAAACCATGAATTTCCTACTGGATTACTCAAATTTTTTGTAAGCCAGGAGAAAAGTCACAAACTGAGAGAAACACTTCTCCTCCGGACTGCTTCATAGCAGAAAAAAAAAAATAATTCTTTAAAATAATTTTGAAGAAAGATTACTGGAAAGCGGCAATGCAAGACCATCAGAGTTACCTGCACTGTATTGCTCTGTCTGGCCTACAGCACCTGATGATGCACAAGCTCTGTTCTGAGGTTTTCAGTAGACATGAGATCACAGGGAAGAAAGAGGCAGCTTTTGATATTTTAATCACAAAATGCAGTGGCCAATCAGTGCCCTAATATGGGGTTAGAAAGGAGTGTTTGGATCTCGGGGCTTTAAGGTCAGACAGATGCCCAAAGATAGTTTTGGCTAATTATTCACTTCCTAACCACTTACATTTAGTCTGCATAATTCTTTTACACTTAGCAAAGGCATCTTGCCCACAGGCATTTTAATGCAAGTATCCCCATGGGTTGGTAATTTTCTAGGAGGAGTTTGACCACTCTCCAGGGACAGCTGAGCTAGTAAGCAGAGGATATATAGCTCTGCACCCTCCTGACTGGGCACCCAGTTCTGGTTCTCATGACATCTGGGAAAGACAAACACTTCATAGGTTTTCTTACCTCTTACCTCTCAATTCTATAAAATGTCAAGGGCCAAAATTAGGTCTCTTTCCCCCATTCTTTTCAGGTCTAGAGCTATCCCTGTTTCCATAAGGAAACAGTATGGACAGGGCTAGAAGTAAAACCTGCCCTTCAGGCAGAGGCAGGCGCTTGCCTTCATTCAGTGCATCAAACACTCTTGGACTTACTAGCCCAGGTCATTCCTTTCGCAGGAAGACAGCACCGAAACAAGGTGCTCCACCCTGACTGCCCACCTGGAGCATGCCTGGCTTTTCAGCTACCTGGAGGAAGACACGGAGGCTGCCTGGCCTTTGTGCTACCCAGGGAGAAGGACTCCTGCTGCTGTCTGGAAGCATGCCTCTTCTCTATGCTGAGCAGAGACCAGAACTCAGGTTTGCATGACTCCCACCAAGATGAGCAATGCCCCTCCAAGTTCTCTGGCCACACTCCAACACCAGATGTCACTGAAGACACAGGGTGGGTTTTGGGGCTTTTTTTTCAGTTGGTTGGTTTGGGGTTTGTTGTTATGTTATTTTTATTTTGAAGTGGGTTTTTTTGGTTTTGTTTGGTTTGCTGGGGTTTTTGGGTGGATTTTTTTTTTTGCTGGTTTGGCTTTTTTTTTACCTGATGAAGGGGACATGATATGGTCGTACAAAGATGAAAAGACAAACACCAACAAGCTGTGCTGATGTCAGCTGAATGTAGCGATGAGTCCTGGAAATAGCTTTTTGAAGCTGCTCTCCCCACATTTTTCTATTCGTTGTACTGGAACAAACAGAAAATCATTTAATGGAATCAAAACAAACCACACAGAGTCAATAAAATGAACAGACTAACTGTGCCTTAGGTTTACAGACATCCCATTAGGCTGTAGAACTCAAAGTGCTGTAGAATGCATGGCAGAGACCGATAACTCCTCCTTGTAAGCCAGCCTAGAGTTAGCAGGGTCAGTGAGCCCAGGCACAGCACACAAATACAGTTATCCTGCTTCTGGATGCGTGAGGGATTTTGTCTAATACACTTAGAAACATCCACACTCACATGACATTGGATACACCCATTCACTGGGGATAACTGGAAGCTGATTACAGCAATCATAGCCATAAAAACAAATTTCCAAATCAATCTCATGACTTGTAAGTTTTCCTAGGCTCACAGTGGAGAGATCTTCTCAGGATTTTGTGACTGGAAGGTGACTGGCTACTCACAGCTGTTGGCTGTTCCTAGCAAAGGTTTGTGAATAGTTGTATATTCCTTCACGTCAGTGGATCTAGCTTTTTCTTTTCTCCAAAGTCAACATATCCATGCAGATATACCACCAGCCCAGCAGCCACACTAAGCACTGATGCAGCTTGTCATTCCCAAAACAGACAACTAAATGGCCAGCCTAATGAATCAGCATTGGAAACATAATCTTCAAGGTTCCAACTCCATTCAGATTCACAAGGACCAGTAAACACATCGGCCTACTGCACACGCTGATCTGCCAACCTTAGGCTTCACAGTCAACTTGTTCTCTAGCCACAATTTTCACAAATATAATTAGCCACAGAGACATTTTTAGACAATTTTTGAATTCCCACATGAATGGCAATTAGGTTTGTAGTCATTGAGCACATTTTTCCAACATCAGACAGGGCTTTAAGGACAAGTGTTAGATCAACCTCAACCATCAGAATTCTTCTCTGATAACATGAAGACTTAAAAGACTTAGGAAACTGAGCACTTTCAACATCATCCCAGTGACATTTTTTAATGGGAAACATATTTCCAGCTCTGGTTGCAAACAACAGACTTGGAATGGAGTGAGCCCAGTGACCATAAAAATGAACATGGCCTCTTCCTTTGGGGAAGATTATGTTCTGTTTGTTGGGGTTTTGTTTGTTTGATTGGGCTGGGTTTTTTATACTTGCAAGGGGTTTTTTTGTTTGGTTGTTTTTTAGGTTGGTTGATTAGGGGGTTTTGTTGGTTTTGCTTGTTTAGTGTGGTTTTTTTTTTTTTACGTACCTGGCATTCACAATGTTCCCTGCACTTAATTCAACCATCTCTTCAAATCCCACTGCAAATATGTCAGGAGGGCAGTTATCATCGTCTGTTGGCAGGAAGGAAAAGTCATGCCAGAATTACAATTTTGTTGTTTCTTCTAATGATTTGTATTCTAATTTCTGTCAGATATCCTTCCTGTAGTTCTATCTTGTGTATCCCCTGCCAAGCAATACATATTCATAGCTCCTTTAATCTAATCTCATAAAACATCCCCTGCAGTTCCTCTGAATTTTTTTCCTGCTTTTCTCCCACCAGTTGGTCTCCATCTCTCTTGCAGGAAGCAGTTCAGAACAGAACATTATACTGTAGCAGTTAAGCCCTCTCTCCCGCACCCCACTCATCACTAAAGCACAACACCTTACTACTCACCATCTCCTACCCACTTGTCATTTTACCCAGTGTGCTCTTCCTTCCTGACACAGAGTCCTGTGTAACTGAACTTAATTGTCTACACACCAGTATGTCACCTCCATCTCAATGCCTTTGGCAAATTTATCTAGTTTAAGGACACTTCTAAAGTTTCTTCTTGCCTTCTTTCTTCCAAGTCCTTCTTAGATCACTTGTATTTAAGGCTAGATCACCATAGAGCACAATGACCCCTACCCCTCTTTCCCTGGCTCTGTGCATATTACTGTGAGGAAACATCAAAGATCAGATGCTGTCATAAAATAGTCTGAAGCAAATCTCTTGAAATCTGTTGACCCATTAGGTCTGTCCATTGCCTAAAGAGTTTTAAATTTTTTTAAAGTGCCATATGACCACAGTGACTGTAACTTAATTCAACATGAAGATCTAAATACAGACAAATATAGGAACCTAAATCAAATCTGACTCAGAAATCACAAACAGAAAGCAGCATATGCAGCAATTCTGTGCAGACACGAGGGTGAAACTAGCATGACAGCTAGCCTCCTTTACTAGCTTAACCAGACAGGTACTGTCACGTGTATTTCCCATTAATAATTTTGGACATCTGTCTTTGAACACTTGCCCATTTGTGTAGGCACTGCACTGACATTAACATGGATTCAGACATTTGCATGGTCGCACCCTAGCCCTGCCCATTCACATAACTCAGCTCTCTTCCAGAAGCTGCTCAGACCTGCCATGTCAGAGCTGCCTGCTCCATGTAGCCCTGCTCCTCTGCTTCTCTCAGGGGATGGACTGGCAAGGCTAACACATGACAGCCTCTCAACAAATTCTAGTATTATGGGCACAGTCATGTGCTAACACATCTGAAGTGTTTCTGACATAGACTAGACTGGACTAATCACTTACCTAGGCTGCTCAGAATACAGTGGTCTGCACCTAATCATACACCACTCAGGAACTAAGGGTTCAAATGAGACAACTTGTATAAAGGAGCCAAGGATTTGAGGAATGTATTCCTGAGCTACAAGGTTAGGTACAAGACTATGCTCGTGATGCCTGCAGGAAACTAAATGTTCCACTGTAATAACAAAAGCATGGGTTTTGCAACCACTCAATTTTTAAATGACAGAATGTTCCCTTTTCATTTACCTTATTAAAAAAAAATCTGTAAAACAATTGCAATACCTAACCTTGTTCCATAAATAAGAAATTCAGCAGCCAATTTCATCAAGCCACAAGCATAAGAGTTCTCAATAATGCTAAAGAAAGGAAATATTGCCTTCAACAATGTAAATCTTTTTGTTTGAAGGCTTTGATAGTAACATTTCCAGACAAGCTTATAGTCCAGATTGCATAGATATGTTTAGCTCCAGATAAGAGACCAAGATGCTCTGATGGCACCTAAGCATGTAGCTCCTGCTTATGATAAATAACAAAGAACAGAGATATGGAAGAAGAAAATGATATACAGGGTGCAGAATAGGCAGATGCATCTCAGGATGGCATGAAAGAGAGCTCTGAATTCTGACCTGCTGAACAGTCACATGGACTGTTTCAAAGTGTTCAAAGAACTCTGACTGTCAGGAGCTCCTTACACACTATTCCACTTCTACAGGGCAGCAACCAAAACATGGAGAAGCTGAATACACCCCTAAGAACTGACAGAAAATGCCCTCCAAAATATACTGCCTTTGAAAGGCTAGTCAAATCCTGTGTCCTGACTCACTGTCTCTAGTGATGCCAGCAAATACTGCTTACACATTTTGACTATGAAGTCTTACCTTGAAATTCTGAAACTCCTGAGAGCTTGGGAGAATCCAGCAGCCAGTCTGTCAGCTCACTGGTACCAAGGATGTTGCTTCGAAACTGCTTTCCCCCATTCACATTCCAGGTCCCGGTGGCAACACGAACACGCTTGGAGCTCGTGAATTCAAACTGACGCTCTGACATGGCCTTCAAAATACTTGGAGTTACTGACAGAAGAGGGGAGAGAGAAAGAGGATGTTTAAAAGAAGAATGTGCTATAAAAGGACAGAAACCATCCACACTGCAGCAGCACAGTCACTCTGAAATAATAACATTACCCTAGCAGCAACAATACAAAAGGTAGGGAATAACTCCTATGGCAATGGCAGTAGCTACAAGATAACTGGGGTTGATGTCAGCAATTTCTCCTCCAGAAACCAGGCACCCTTTGAAAACTTGGGAATGGCTGGTCACCCACTTTCAGCTTACATTTTTCTGTACTTCTTCAAGTAATAAGCAAAAAAATTCTTTTATCTCCCATAATCTTTTCAGTTTAGTCTACAGCACTGTCATAGTTTAACCCCACTGGGCAACCAGTGCCTAGTAGTACTTATCCCAGCTCACATCCTGCCCCTGCAGCAAAATGCAGGAGAGAATTGCAAGAGTAAAAGTGAGAAAACTCATGGATTGAGATAAAGGCAGTTAAATGGGACAGAAAAGGGGGGAAAAAAGATAATAGAATTAGAATATACAACACCAGTGTGGCACAGTGCCCAGCCAGTTCCAAAGCAGCAGCCCTCAGTCAGCTTTCCCCCCTCCCAATTTATATAACAAGAATGGCATCATTTAGTATGGAATATTCCTCTGGCCTTTGGAGTCAACTGTCCTGGCTGCATCCCCTCCCAGCTTCTTGTAGCCCTCCAGCCTTCTGCATGAGAGAGCATGAGAAGTGGAAAGTCCTTGACTTAGTATAAACACTATGTAGCAACAACTAAAACCCTCAGTGTGTGTTACCAGCCTGCTGTGGTTTAAACTCAGCTGGCAACCAAGTACAACACACAAGCACTCGCTCATTCATTAGTCTCAACATTATACCACACACGAGGAAGCCAAAGAACTCTATTCCTGAAACCAGGACAAGCAATCAAGCATGTCAGAAGTTGCAACTTAAACTGAAGCCCTTAGAAGTTTAGAATGTGGAAGAAAAGATGGAGAGCAGCACAGTCTCATATCAGCAGAAATCTACCACTGCCATGCCTCTCTAGCTGGGCAAGAATTCTTCAAAAAAAAAACCACTGCTATATTCACTTATTTTGACGACTATAGAAAATTAGCAATGTGCTTTTGCTGTCTAAACCAATGAAGCAGAGTTAATTGTTAACTACCCAACTTGCAGTCAGGCATAGAGAAGTAATCTATATTTTCCTTGTGGTCAACATCAGTGAACAAGCCCAGGACTGAAGTGGTGCTGAATAGTTTTCTGGAGTAAACTGACCACTCATTGCGGGTGGAATTATTTTATATTTTGCATGTAAATATCTTCTCAGAGAGAGCTGAGTTTATTCTAGATGGATGCAAACAAATGCGTCTATGCTGTGGACTATTAGGGGCCTGGAATAAAGCAGGAAATGAACTAAAATAACAGAGATGTGCCTTTAAAGATGCAAACGGCTAAAAGCATGTGCAAACTGCAAGGGCACGACTAAGGAGATAAAAAGGCTGAGCTCAAGAGACTTCCTCAAGACAAACACAGGACAGACTAGGAATATAGCCCTAAAATACTTCCCTCTGGTCCAACTCTAAACTGTCAGAGATGATCACCATTAAAGAGCAGAAAAACATACTCGAAAGTTCAAAACAAAATATGAGAAATAAGTGTAAGAGTTGTGCTATGATCACTTGAAAGTAGTGCTTTAAACAACAGATCTGTGCAACAGCAGCTTATATATTGATTGAGGGAACAATTGCTTATATCTGACAGCTAAAAGCAGATGCAAAAGCAAAAGGGAGCGTTTAGACTGGCTTTACCCAGCAGTGCAGTCTGGTCCATGAGCATCTTGCCTTTGTCTGCATATTCCTCATGGTAGAAGTCACCCATGAGCAGCAACTCGATGGCTTCCTGCTTCACTGTATCAAAGAAATTTGACTGGATGGTACGAGACACAGAGCGGGCACCATCCTTGAGCTTCCCAACCTACAGCAGACAGGAATTACGAATACAACTGACACTGAAGCATAAATAGAACATCTTTCTTTACTTGTAAATAAAGAGTTTTGCCATTTTTCTTTACCTTGTTCTTCCCCTCAAGGGCACGACTGCCACTAAATACTCTGCTCAGATTTTGACCATTGAGAGTCCACATCTCCTTGTAGGATTCCACAAAGCGCTCAATTATAGGTTTAGAGTTCAAATCAAGGCTCTCTAATTGAGCAAACAGTATCTGGATTAGGTGCAGAAGGAGAAAAAAAAAACACAAAAAAGAAACCAACATTGTTTTCAAACATGTTTTTGCTTTTTATCCTCAGTATTCCAGCCAGCACCGTTCTGTATCATTGAGTGGCAAGACTGACCTGCGTAACTGAGACTTACAGCCTCTTTCCTGTCTTTCCCATGGAACAGCCAATGTATGTACTACAAGTATCCCATGGAAGGTCCTCTGACAAACTCACCTCCTGTGCAACGAAGGACTGTACACTATTAGAACGATCCAGGCAGTCCAAACAATTCATTCGAAAAGTACCTGTCTGCAGACTTTGGTAACCAAACACAAGAGGAGGGAGGAGAAAATGGTATATTTTAAAATAACATCTAATCATGAGTTGATTGAACAAGATCATCAAATGTTCAGCCTGAATACACCCACCCACGTTTTGACAGTGCGAGCACACTGTGCACAATATATTCCATTAACACATCTAATTACTTGATTACATCTGCAACACCATATTAGCAAATCCACGCACTAGTAAATCTGCAGATTTGAAACCATGGAGACGCAATTAAGCCAAATCATTGATTTAGCACCAAGACTACACTTTGTCTTAAAATTTGATTTCAAGACGGTCAATTTATGGTCATGGTCCAAACACAGCAAGAAACCTGGGAAGGCCAGGACAAGCAGTGCCCGGCTACACTGGGACAGAGGGGCAGAGACACTCACCGTGGACTTACATGCTTGCCCTTTGTGAAGATTCCAAAGTCTTCCCAGTGCAACTTCAGCTGAGGCCTCAGCAAATTTTCCAGTTTCTCAGTTTTCCCACCTTTTGCAAATTGGTGGTAGTCAAAGTTTATCATGGGACTGTCTTCCGCATGGGAAGAGGCCCATAGCAGTTTCTGTTTAGATAAGAGAATGAAGGAAAACAAATCCTGCTCAAGTCACATATAAGGATTGATACCAGCACACTTTTATCATTAATAAGCCTTGACTGGTAATCACAGAATTCGTAGGGAATTTTGAAAGGCCAGACATTAAAAAGCCAACTGAAGTTCCCTGTTTGTTTTCTTCACAGAAGTAAACCTCATTGTTAGAACCCAATTTTCCTGCAGGAAAACTGTAACTGCAAAGTATACATTAGAATTGCACCTTGGCTGGTGGCAGCCCTTCAGCAATGGGCTGCTGCTACCTCTGTGCATGAGGACAGCACTAGCAATGCTTTAGGCAGGCTCAGGGGGAGGGAGTAAGTAAGCAATTACACCCCAGGAAATGTACTATAAAGTGTTTGTGGTAAACTGCAGAAGTGAAAGAAGAGGCACAAATAGCCTCAGTATTTCATCTCCAATTTCAATGACCTCACATGCATTTCTGTAATCACAACAAATTTCATTAAGGTATCTGCAACAGTACATCCACATCATTAAGGTATCTGCAACAGTAATACATCCTGTTCTCCACAAGAAAGGCAGAGAGAACCATTACATTAACTCAAACTATGCAAGCCTTTGTCTACTCTCTTCCCTCCTGCACCCCAAGAGATGGATGATTTTCTCCACTTACACTGTGACACACACTGTACAAAACAAATCTGATATTACATTAAAAGTGTACATGTAGCAGTTACACCAGCATAATTGTATTGAGTAAGTCATTAAGCCTTTCCTGCAGAAAGAAATTTAAAGGCAGTGCTTGGAAAGAGACCTGTAAAATGTATTTCATTAGACTGCTACTGTTGACACCCCAGTCTGCCCTGACAGATGCTGGCACTAGTAATGCACTTGAGGATGGCATTTACCCACTGCTGCAGTGTAAATTATTGTCAGAGTATTTGGAACTCTACACTACAGTCTTGCTTTTACTGTAAACATAATTACATCTGTTACAGGGAATGCTTGTGGGAGGAGCAGCATTTCCTGGGAACAGTATTGATTTTTGGCCTAGTCTGATTCAGGTAATGCATAATAAATGGTAAATTAATGGTAACTGTGACATTCTGATCAAGAGAGCCCAGCAACAGTAATTACAAGAATAATTTGAACCAATGCTGATAAGAATTACTAAGGTTGAAGGAAGAGTGAAGAGAAAGAAATAAAAGCAAAAAAAAAAAAAAAAAAAAAAAAAAAAAAAAAAAAAAGGAGAAACTAATGACAGGAGACAAGCTTGCAACCTTAATCACACTCCTATGAATTCCTTTATTTTTAATTCAAGCCCTTTAAAATCATCAAAGTCAAATTAACTCTATATTCTTTCTTAACATCCATTTCTTAAAACACAAAGGTAAAGAAATGACCAAGGAGTTATTCTGAATGAATACAAAACTGGTTTTCAGTTATGTCAGTCTAAATTCTTTGAGCTCACAGGGTATTCTCAGAGTTTATTTATTTCTAAAATAGGCAAAAAAGGAACAATTTAGATAAAACAATTTAAAATTTATTTAAATTAAATTAACAAATGCAAGGTCTTTATTCTAGAGATGCCCAGTCTCTGACTTAATGTCTGGTTGCATGACATTGGCTAGAACATGATCTTCAAGAATGTGAGAGTTTGAGAAAATATCAGTATCAAATTATCAACAAATGTCATGTTTTTATCCATGTAAGTTATTTCAGCATTTCAGAGTTTGTTATCTTTTACCTTTACATTTCAGTGGGGTTTGCAAAACAAACAAGCAAAACTATTTTAAACAGAGGGAAACCAAAAGATCACAGAGTCTTAGCCATGTCAAGCAGAAATTCAGTAAGAAGCTGAAAACAGAAACCAGGACCAGACTCCACTCCTGTGCCTTCCTCACTGCCTTGCAAGTTTTAGCCATTAATCACTTTCTTTGGCCACATTCTGTACAAGGGGAAACCTTCACTTCATAATTTTCTGCTGGGGAAGTAAATAGTCCTTTCCAGCTGTTTTGCAGGAGGAGGAAATGGTCACACAGAAAAACTGACAAAAAACTTGACACTCCCTCTAAATTCCCTATTGCAACAGAGAGGGAAAGAAACCAGGCACTATTCTTTAACCACAATTTTTATTTTGCTTAATTTCACATAACAAATGTTTCAGCTCAGAACTGCTGGTATCATTCTCTACCAACGATATATACATGGCACTTACTACAGGTGTGTACTTAAATCATCCTATCATTAGTTTTAGGAACATAACTTCTGAAGTATCTATGTCAGTTTGCTAAAGAAACAAACACTTAAGGAGGCAGACTTCCATCAACTCCCAGCCAGATTCAGGCAGCTATTGCACTGCTGCAAATCCCACTCAGTGCTAATCTGTGGCTTTAAATTCGCACCAGTTTTAAAAAGAATACCACACTAGAAAGCAGCATAGCTTTAGTTTTACAACGCCTGACATCCTTGCTTTCAGGTATTAGTTGTGCCTGGGGACACTTAGAGGCCAGGAAAATCTCTCTCTGTATACCAAACTGTCATCTGGTGCTCAGGCAGCCAACTCCCAACACAATCAGTGCTAGATAGCTATTTCCCATTACAATCAGAGCAAGACAGTTCAGTGATGCTAAATCATTGGGCTCAGTGATCGAGGTTCACCCAGCCCCCAGGCAGCTCCAGCAATCCCAGGGGACTGGGATATAGTTTTGCACAGGTGGCTGCATGCAATGTCGAAGCTGGCTATGATTCACTTTTGCAAATGTGAACTATCCTTAGGAGTATTCAGGCAATTTCTTTTTAAGTTTGGTTAAGGGAATGTACACAAATGTATGAAGAAGTAAGCAGAAAGGTTGTGCTGGAAGCTAAGCCATGAAACCAAGAAGCACTATCCTCAGTATGTAACATGTGGTAAAGAGTTAACATAATTTCTTTAGAAATACTGTTCATCACCTCCTGGGCTAGAAGGAAAACAGAAGAACATGGAGGCTCAAGGGAAATCAGCGGTTAAAATGAAAATCATTGCTTTTACCTTAAAAGCTCTGTTGAGCACCTCCTCTCCTCCTCTGCTTCCCAATAGGTTAACGATCACTTGTTTTCCATACTGCTCTTTCAGAAGCATCATATGCCTACAGCAAAAGCAACCATAATAGGTACTAAACAAAACTAAGTTATGTTGCCTACTGCCATTTTCAAAATACAAAGTAGAGATCACTGGTTGTTTCATCCAGCAGAAAGTCTTAGCCATACCATCTACAGACATCTTTCTCAGTTTCCTTGCAATCCATCATTAAAGTAAAAATGGTGAAAGTACGCAATGAATTGATACAGTATTCTGTACTGAAATTAAAGAAAGAAGTGTCTTAGGAAATAGGTCCCAAATCTTTTATGTCACTGTTATAGCTTTGACATTGCACTTCCTGCTCCTGCCTCTTGGCTGCTATCCTGGGAACTACACAGAAAGACAAGAAGAGAGGAAAATGTATTACACTTCAAAAGGAATTGTCTGGCATCTTGCAGAGCTGAGACTACTAAGAGTCAGCAGCAGCAATGGGGCCTATAACTCCACTGCCAAGGCCAGAGAGGTCCAAACACACATCACAGGTGACAGGGTTCAAACATCTCTGAGCTACTGCAACATGGAGACATTCACTCTGAGCTCAAATCAAGCAGGAAAATGACTAATCATAGGAACTGCTGCACTGAATCAGCACAAAGTTCCTTTTAGCCAAGTTGTCTGGCTCAGATTCTGCAGGAAAAGCTCATAATAGGAGAAGTATAAAGTGGGCTGGAATTTTGGGTCTATGTCGCTAAAATCTCAAAGCCTGACATTTAAGGACTCTCAAGAGCTTTTAGCCAGATGCCGAAACACCCATTCTCCCCTCAAAATATCTTTTTCAAGTTGGAATGCATGGTCTGCAGAAGCTGTGTTGGCTCATCAAGACATAATCAGATCTTAAAGTTGATTTCTATCATGTACAGACAACACTGTAGTAGTACTTCAGAGGAAGCTGGATAGAAATAGACAAGAAAAATAAACTCACAAAAAAGAAAAGTTATTACATGCTGCAAAATAACATGTAATGGCAAAGTGAGTGAAAACCAGCAAGCATGCATCTTCTGGCATTACTCTTTAAATCCTTTAACCAGAGATAAGTTACACAGAAAACCATGGAAGGGGAGAAAAGAAAGAAGTCATCAGCATTGCCTTCAGAAAACACAGCTAAATATATTTTCTGGTGTATTCTTGACTCTGCAACCAGTTCTCTGTATGCCAACTCATTCCATATAGTTGCACCCTTCTGATACCACCATCAAGAAGGTGGCTTTTCTGCCAGTGTTGCTTCCTTACAACGAAACTACTGAAGCTTAAGTCACCTGTTTGAATACTGTAAGCAAAACTCCCTGTGGATTTCTCAGGGAGAGAGACAGAGGAAGAAAAAATATCTAACAAGATTACCACCCGTTTCTCACATGGTTAAATGTAACAGGCCAAATTAACATCTGAGAAAAGCTGTATCAGGTTGTTAAATTCCATATAAGCACTTACTTCTTGCCCATTTTCAAAGGTTTGTCTTTTGCAGATCGGTAAGCAGAGAGATCCCTAAGTTCATCTAACTTTCTGGCACAAGGGAAAGAAGGAATAGCGCAAGTTTATCCTTATATTCACCTTTCTTAGGAGAAAGATATTCACCAGTCAGGACAAAAAAGTTGTTCCTTCCTGAGGTACTCTTAATTCCATGGGCAGTACGTGAGGATGCCGAATAAGTTACTGTTTTCTTCTTGCATGAAATATCTCTGTTGTGGAATGCAAACCTCTATGGATGGAGCTTCAGGGACACTGTCAGGGCAAGTTATCACATCACCAGATGGCTAAGAGACCAAGAATCTCAAAGGCCATTGAATTAAGTAGGATTTAAGAGCCTTAAAAGCTTGGAGGATGTAGGCCAAGAACCTCTGGAGCAGAAACTGCTATGGTGCACAGTCCCTTTAGATTCTAATCCCTGTTTGGGGTCTTCAGTGTAGCAAAACCATTAACAGCCAATAATGTCCTGTGTGCTAACAGCTGTGGTAATAAAGAGGCCTTACACAAAATCATACAACCTGATCTGCCAAAACCAAACCAAAACAGAAATTAATCACTTGACCTGCACTTACAAGGCGAAAATTTCCCACAGACCAAATTCTTCATTTGTTTTTCAGGCACTGTTCCCATGGATATCAGTAGAAATACACCCTCAGAGGATAGCATTTCCTAGTCAAAGGAAATCAAGCTAATGCATGTCTTTTTCTACAGTTTCTAGCTGACAGAGTCTTAATGGTTTAAAAACGTTTACAAGCTAGTCTGGGCATAAAATAGAAAACATCAGCATAATAGCATCATACAACACTGGTCACAGAATAAGGCATTGCTATTTCTGTGTAGGAGGAAAACAATGAAGAAAAGACCAAATCCAGAATGGAGTGAAAGCAGTGTTTACTCTTTAGCTACTTCTGTTAGAGTGGTAAAGCACACATATTCTGCGTACCATAAGTGTAAACTCACATCTCTTGGCTCACAAAGGTTTGCATAAACACTTCTTTTGCATATCACTCAGTATTTCTAAACTTTTACAGAAATGAGCCAGAAGACCAAATTAATTCAATTACCACTGGAAACAAGAAGGAAAAAAAGCACCAAAAAAGTGACTAAATTAAGTAAACCAGTTTAATAATCTGCTACACCTGGGACATTTGCCACATCATCTGAGAGGTGTTTCTCAAGATTCCCTAGGAAAACCAAGTTGTGGAACCTTGGATACATGCCCGGCTGCTGCGTTGATGCCAAAGAGGAATGAAACTTACCTGTCAAAGGCAGGTGCATTGGCTTCCAGACCTCTGTTGAGCCTTAAATGGCGGGAACCAACCTAAAATAAAATATTAGAAGACCAAGAAATAGAAAAACCTTCTTAAACTGCTAGAGTCCTAAGTCACTAGATGTCTCCCTTTTTCCTTCAGAGAAAAACATTTTTTTAACAGCACCAGACATCTCTAACAGACTCCAACCACCCCCACACATAATATCCTTAACACAAAAGCCCCATCTTTTATTAGACAACATTTACAATTACAAGTGAAAACACAATTACCATTAAGCAAAGGGATACCTACACATCTTTTTATGGCCAAACAAATCACATCTCTTTGCCAGCTTCCTCTTGCAAATAGCACACACTGCCTCACATGAGTGTTCTGTGAGCCTAGCATTTTTACTGTCCTTGCCTTGGTAGAGAGGGATGCATTTATGCCAGTTCCATGGGTTGTGTATTCTGACTTCTTTCAAAAGTATCAGAACAGTGATTCAAAAATATGAAGGATGAAATTCTGTACCATCAAACTAACAGGTCTTTTGATATGGATGTCAACAACAGTAGCCTCAAGTTCCTTTTGAATGGTAGCTACTGTTACAAAATTATTACAGAGGGCTTCTTTCCTCTTCAAAAACTACACTCCTAAATATGCATAGGATCATGCATTGTTTCCTATACTTAATCATCTTTATTTGTTTTTCATGAGGTTGGTTTCTGCAATTCTTTCTAACACCAGTGCCAGTACATTCACACCCAAGGAGTAAGAGTACATAATCTAATCCTAAGATTAGGCAAAAAAAACAGGCCTACTAAAAAAATCAAAAATTCCATTTAACTAGAGATATTACCCACTAGCCAAAAGTACTTGAGGGAATGCTCAATGGCTCTGTAACATACAGAATAACAGTGCTGGATACAGCTACACCATGGGCGGGACATGCACAATCATATGGACAAACTTGCTTTATAAAAAGAAGCAAGTATTGCACTGGATGGTGCAAAAAAGACAAAAAGACAGGGATCCTTTAGTCATTTCCTTCTGTGCTAAATCCAGTGCCTTGGAACAGTACATAGGTTCTAGTTCAATGATCAAAAAAAGTACCATGTAACCTTTAAAGTGTCTTAAAAAAACAGTTATGCTATGTACTTTCTCTACTAACACACACAACTATATGTGCATACTGATTTCAGTTGTGTATCTCCCTGTTAAAAGAATGCAAAGTGTGCTAGGAAGATTCTTATTTGGCCTTACAACTGTATATAAACTGTAAGTCACAGACCATATATTTGATGCAATAATCTTGTGATGAAATCCTACATCTCGGCCTCACAAAAACTCAGATTAGATCATTATCACCCTTATGACTGAAATCCCAAAAACACACCATCCAGACATTTTACTTTGTTTCATGATACCATGCTCCTATAGAGCACTGGTAAACCTAAATACTCCAGCTGTATTGTGGAGGTCAATATCATCAAGCCAACGGGGCATTTCAGAGAAATAAAACTGAAAATGCTATAAAGATATAGCTGTAAGCTCCAGTTTATAACATTAGGACACAGTCCCTTACAAACAGTTCCCTGTAGAGGCATTCAAACACACAAAAACTTTAAACTTCAGTCACCTATACCCATTTGTCTGGCATAGTTCTGTTTATCTAAACACATAAAATTTCCTACAAGATAAACCTAAAATGAAAGAGCTCAGCACTTTTACAGATTGAGCTTTGAAGATCATATTAAATATATATATATATTTATGTTAATTCTAAATTATAAGTAGCAAGAGAGAGAAGCAAGGTAGGCTTTCTGAATATTTGTTTACCTGAAGCCTTGTTTGCTCCCAAAACAATGGAACAGAACCTCTGATCTGCACAAAGGAAGAAACATCATCATCCAAGTAAATTGTCTGCAAAAACAAAAAAAAGGAAAGTAGTTCTGCAGTTAGATCTCTCAGCCTGTGGCCCCTTCATCAGGGGACAGTTGAAGACACTGAACTCAAAGGGTAAAAAAAGTAAACCATGTACCTCCCTGTATCCACTTACCACTCAGCCTCTTTTCCATAGTCTCACAGGCAGTGGAACAAAGCACAACGTATTTGCTTTCATGTCATCACAGCAGTTTCAACTCACTTCTCACCAGAAACAAGAGAAAACTTAAAGCACCACCACATCTTTCACCCACAATCAAGATGGATTTGATCTACTGGTGGAGACACTCGGAAAGACCAGGCATATACTCTCCTGCTGTCCCTCTCACAAAACTCAACTGTGCAAAATGTCATTGCTCCTTGTGACTGATGATGGGTAACGTCAGGTGGGGGATAAGCTTATCTCCTGCTGCATTTACCATTTCTTATTTCACTGCATGCTGTGCCTTGTCAGAGAATCCAAATAAAACTCGGTGAAACCAGCAGCTTTGCCACTCCCATCCTGAGGTACAGTGAGCAGCAATGTGATCTACTTCTTTTCCAGGGGGCTTACAATAAGAGGTTCCAAATCCTCCCTTTCCCAAACAGACCTCAAACTCTCCCTTTATGTGGTCTCAGGATCACTGTTAACAAGCTGATTTTGGGTCAAATCCATGCAAACCACAAAGACTAACTTCCCCTTTTGCCTTCCCCCATGTACAGTCCCCAGTCAAAGTGTTACATTATGTTAACTTAGCATAAAAGGTACTATCTTCAGATTGAATATGACCACAGAGCAACTGTGCAAAGCCCAGCTCTCTCCTCTGGCCTATACTTAGCAGTGGAATCCTGGCTGCTCTCCACGGAGGATACTTGATACACATGATACACATCTCCGTTATCTCATGCATGACAATGACTGCTCTGCAGCCCTGGGGAGGAATGCTATCCAGGTTATCCAGGTAGCTGCTCTCACCACATCATATCATTTGGCACAGCTGCTGCCAGCTGGCTAGGAGCTCTGAAAATAGAATAGAACATGAAAATAGATTTCTCTACAGCTTTAAAGTGTTTTGTCTTTTTGGATTTGCCACTAGATGTGGCCACTGGCTGGCTCAGGGAAAGTGCCTGACCTCGACCTTGCATCTTCATAAGCATTATCAATGTACAGTTTTTAGAGCTACATGTGTGAAAAAGATATATTTACATAAACTTGGTGACAAAACATTTATTTAATATTTACCATATTTTTGCAGAGCACTTGCAACTGTCTCCATTTCACTAAGATGATTTAAGTGGCTTCATCATGGACACAATGTCAGTGCTAGAAGGATAGCCAGCCCAGACATAGTGCAAAACTATGTTTCCATCTTTTTAACCTCTCACCAAAGCGCTAAGAATCCTCTTCTCTGTTACATTCCATCCGAGCACAACCCCCTGCAAGAGAGGGGTTGCTCAGAGAAGCTTTCTTGCAAGGCCTGTGCCACAGTTTGAGCAATGTGGCTCTAAAACATGCTCTTCCAGTAAAGTTTTCTAAACATTATTGGCACCTGAGTGCAGGAGCTAATTTCCATGGCAACACAATGGTGTGCCTTTTCTTTGTACATTTATGCTCAGAAGAGATCATTCCTTCTGCAGCTGGACTACGAGAGGAATAAGAAGCCCCACCTTCTTCCTCTTTATCACATTCTCCCTGAGATAGGTTGTGCCAAGATGAGTCAGACACTTCTACACACGGAATCATCTTTTCACTCGCAGCCATGGAGTCAAAGAAGCTCACTCCAAGGTAAAGCAAATTAATAGCACTACTACAGTCCCAGCATTATCCTGACTAATACTAAATCAATATCAACACCTGAATCTGTGCAAAAAAAAGATTCAGGACTGGCTACTTAAAATTTTGACAACAATCATCATCTTAACAATTATTGAGTAGAAATGAAACACCTAATGATGACAAATACAGACAAAGCTTTACCTGAAGTACAAGGTGGCCACTCAAACAGCTTGCTACAGATGATCAATTTTCTTTACAGTATTCTGGGAAGTCCCTGTTTCCACACCTAACTGCAAAACTGACAGCTCAAGTATTTATTTGGCCAGCTCTTATAGACGTCCAGCTGCAAATCTCTAGACCCACTGATAAAGAGATGGTGATTCTAATTCAGTACCTGCAGTTTAACATCCTTCTGAGTTACAGTTTAAATGGAAAGTATTTCCTCAGTTACAGACCATGAATATATAACCTACCTTCTTCCTGCCAAACACAGAAGAAAAATACTGACCAAACATTTATTTCTGCATTAACAGATGCTCTAATTCTACTTATTAGTGAGTTAACAGATGTTTGTTACCAGGACCACTCATATTTTCTGTTCACTGGTTTTGACCCATTAACTCTTCTGTTTTCTGCTCTATTAAGCTGTCCCTTTAGAGAACTGAACAACAAACAAAATATGCTAACTACTTGATAATTCCTGTAACCTAAACAGGATGCCTAAACCTTGATGTGATGGGCTGGGGGATCCTCTGTGAAGCTGAGTTCTAATACAGGATTCTTTTATGATGGCAGAGCATTTTAAAGAAACTGACATTTTTAATGTAAGTTGCCATGTAGCTTTTAGAAATCAGATGAGGTTTTTGAACTGGGAGCACAGCCTCTCCAACACAGTCATTCACAAGAAAGTACTTTTTTTTCCTATTCACTTACAGGGCTCATCATTCTGTTCTCTGGAGCAATTCTCTGGTCTTTCACAATCCTTTCACCTCATTCTCATGACCCAGATGAATCCAAAATTATTTTCTTCCAAGCTGCCAGCGAGTTGGAAAAAGACTTCATATTTTTTTAAAGAGTGGGAGACTCACTAAAATGACTTTTTTGCCAGTCATTCCTTCCTAAACAGACTCTAACCATTTCATTAAGCATTATAACTGTGCAAATCTTCCCTCAATTTCAGCAATACCCACTATCCTTCATTCACTACTCCAAGGAACACGACCCTTGGTCCTGACACTGCCTTTTAGTGTACACATCTGTTGATCTTATAATATTAGTGGCAACGGACTTCCTACCAGCAGACTTGTTAAGAAAGCAGGTTTAAAAACTAATACAACTTTCCAGATCAAGAATGGACATAATCTTAGCAGCTACATACACTGTAAGAAACCCTATTTGCTAAATCTTAAATAAGCACAGATAATATATTTAGATTGAAATTACACTCATAAAGAAAAGATTCCAACTTTGTTGCTAATGCATGGACAAGTACAATTTTTTTTTCTCATATTCTTCACAGCCTTGATCAGTTTTTGTGCACAATGTTATGTTTTCTACAAGCACATATCTGTCCTACTTTTTTGTTGTTCTAGTTTTGACTTTACTCTGTCTTCTAGCAGAGCCACTGCCTTTATTCTAAGGTACTAGACAAAAGATGAACAGTTCTTTAAGACAAGAAATTTAAAGAAAAGTTAAATGCCTTATGTCCAGAATTTTCCTGTCCTTTGTTCTCCTTTTCTCATGGACAAGAAGATCATACTGGTTTTTCTCTAGAAATTCAACAACAATCAGTTACTTTTTGGACAACAATTGGTCACTAGGATTCATACATCCTGCTAAATCTCTGTCTTTGTGGAGTCTTATCTCTTGTCTTAGATCCAAAATGACAGCAAGCTGGTGCTTATGTACCCCAGGGAGAATGTTCATTCCTATCAAATCCTCAAAACCCTTGAATTCTACTTCATTAATCTCAAGGGCTCTGGCCCATACTACAGTCCAACCCAGTCAGCTGCATGAACTTCCAGACCAGGTTCCCATCAGACAGCACTGTAGCAATTGGACAGTTAACCCATGTTAAGACCTATTTGCCTTAACAATAGATTACTTGGCCTCCGACCTCCAGTGTTAGAATTTGCTGTGTTTTTATTTCCGCTTCTGTGGTCTTAGACTCTCTTTGTGGCCTCTTTCTCCAGTATCAAGGGTGATAGACTGAAAAATGTCCCACTGAACTGTCAGTACTTTCTCTTCTGTTGCATAGGGCCAGACCTTGCCCCTGCAATTTAAGGATCTTTTCTGGTAAATTAACTTCATGCACAGGTACTGCTAAAAAGCTTCTGGGCAAGAAGCAAACATCTGTGTCAATCCACTGATGTTCTAATCCCAGCATGCTGTGCCCATTTACTGCTTGGAATAATTTATTCACTAATCTCCATCACCCAGCTTCATTAGAAATAATAATCATCCAGTCACAACTTCAAACAGCAAAATTCACTACAGACTCAAGGGGTACACAGAGACACAGTCCCTGATGAAATGGATACTCAGATGGCTTATTGGGGGATCCCCAACTCTGCCACACAAAGAGTGTGGAGAGCAGATGGCCTAAAGACACCTCTCTGTGAGAGCCTTTAGCTCAGACCACGGGACTCAAGGATATATCTGCCAAAATAATCCTTTTTGCCTTGCCTGGAATCATATTAAAACTTGATCCAGAAAATAAATCAACCACATGATTGCATTCATTCCTCTCCTGGAGAGCTATCCAACACAGTCTAGGAGGTATTGTGAAATAGGGATCATTTTCCTTAATCCATGTCTGACAAATTTTTCTGAAATTGGAAGAAAGGGAAGGTTCATTCAAATTCATGGTATTTCCTTTTAGTGCTTTCTCAAGGTTTCAATTTTCTTTACTGAACAATTCCACGATGG
The DNA here is from genome assembly GCF_027477595.1 of Haemorhous mexicanus. NCBI lineage: Eukaryota > Metazoa > Chordata > Aves > Passeriformes > Fringillidae > Haemorhous > Haemorhous mexicanus. Next base: position 55,738,949 of record NC_082343.1, read on the forward strand.
GGGAAAAGCTGAAACAATTTATTTGTCTTTGGTTAATTAGAATTGTTCCTTGTAATCCATATACTAAAATTTCAGCATAACTCTTTGGAGGATAACTGTGAGAAGAACTGAAATGTAAACAGTAACAGGCACACAGACTAAATGAAGAAGGCAATTCTAGCTCCTCAAAGTTATCAGAAGAAAAGAATTACAAAAATGCAACACAGTCTCAAATTCAAAGAATTAATAGGGGAGGAAAAAAAGGTGAAGGGAAACATTTAAGCTACAACTGAGAAACAGACTGATTTAAAAGTTGCTTGAGAATTAACTGCAATACTGCAAGCAGAAAGGGCTACCGTCCCATTACAAAATATTTGTCAGCAAATCTGAAAGTACACATTGAAGGGATTGCCTTCTTTTCCCTTCATTTTCTTTTTCCTTAAGTGTTTCCTCTAATATTTTCTTTCTTCATAAAGACACAAGCCAAATGATCAAAAAGCTTAAAGATATAGTAAAAGTTGTTCTTCTTTTTTTAAAGAAAAAGAGAAGATCTTTTACTTTTTCCCCCTTCTTCTCAAACACTGACTCACAGCAGTTAAGTGAGCCCACAAAAAAATGACTCATTGCAGAGCTGAAATGCCACAAGGCTAACTCAGTGGGAGACAAAAGCATACCATGATGCATAAAAGAGCTGCCTGGAGATAAGATTAATTGTTTCTCCCTCTTCTAAAAACAGAAAAATGTTAGAAGCAATTCCTACAAAGAGGGGAAAAGTCCTGGGTTTTCAGAATCCTAGGGTGCTATTTATCCATGAAAGCACATAGCCAACATGCCATTATACTGTACAGGCTGCAGCAAATGGAAACAAAATGTTATTTTGCCAAGATATTACCTCACAGGAGATTAGTCAGTCGTTTACTATGAAAGTAGGAGTTTATTCTTGGACTCTTCCTTCCTAATGGCAAGGGGATGCCAGCTTGAACTGGATTGCAGGCATCCTAGTGGTTAGCCCAAATTTGCTTTCTTAGGACATGCAGCTTGGTAAAACTAGTGTTTAGCACCATTAGTAACAGCAACCTTCTTTTCTTTCTTTTCTTTGGTTTTTGAAACCAAACAAAAACACACAACCCTTTAAAACTGCAAACTCTTGTTATACTTTTGAACCTGCTCAAGCTTTTCACCCTAAAGCCATTTCACTCTTGCACTTTTGCTTACCCAGTTGAAAAAAACACTCAAAAGCCTTCAGTTTTCCCACTTCAGCATATGGCTGAATGGGAACAAAGTACAGCAATTCCCATGAAGAGCCTGACCCAGACCCAGCTAAGGGAACCATCAGCAATCAAGTACCATTTTGCCACTCACCAGGAGCCCATCCTCAGGTTTTCTGCTGGAATGCAAAGGCCACCTTATTTTTCATGCTGATAATTTTTAACATTATGTACTACAGAAATATAACAAAATAAAATGACTTATTTCTGACCCACCTAGTGAGCAGGATAGCAAAAGTATTTCCCATAATAAGTCAACTGGCAAGTACAGTGAGACTCACTGAAAAAAAGCTGACAACCCTTCCTAACACTTTCTTTCCTTGCATTTCAGCAAGAGAACATTCTTCAAATCCTGAGTAACAAGATTAGTGCTTTACACTAATATTCATAAGAAGATACTCAACTAAAACAGCAGAATGTACCAGGTATCACTTTAAATGGCAGATCTCCCTTCTTCTGTCCCCAGGTTCCAGAGGAAAATTCCACTCTCCAGTAAGCAGACATAGCTGTATCTCCCAATGCACTGTCAGACTTTCTAGAAAGGTGTAGATGTTGCAAGACTTCATTTGCAATTGCTTTGGAGCAGCGGCACACAAGAGAATTATTAGCAGAAAATTTGGAGGCTGGCATTAGAGACCCAAGCACTGCAGGGGAAGAGCTTCACATTCAACAGGCAGAATTTGTGGGAGCCCAAACACTAAGTGGAAAACTGTCAGCCTAATTGAAAATGCAGGCAAACCAGGAAAAGGAGGGACATGAGCAAAGTCACCCACGTGCCCAGAGAGGACTCGGACCTCTGGGCAGAAAGTCACACGTGTAACACTGGGCATGCTTTGAGCACCTCTTAGGAATCAAACCTCACCAGCAGGCTGGGGAATACCAGTCTGCAACTCCTCCAGGCATCCTCCTAAGGAACAAAGCACTGTCAAATCTAAGGTAGCTCTACAGGTGTCGTTAGGCAGAACCAGGTGAAAAGATTAAAGCTGTATTACAAAGACAACATCTTAGAGGAAATGTGGAAAGTACCCAAAAATGGCTGGATTTTGCACAAACAGTTGCCTGAAGGCATGCCTGGCTCAGGCAGTGGGATAACAGGAAGGAGCTCACTGGGTTAGAGCTGCTATATTCACACATTGCCTGGAGGAAATACTAGTGCTGTCAGCCCACAAAAGTGTGGGCACCTTTGAGAGGGGGTGCCTTCCTCAGCCAACAGGCACAGGCTTTCAATGACACAGCTCAAGTGCTGCCCTCACTGTTCCATGCTCCCCTTATGAACATCACATAAGCAACCTACTTTCATTGCACATGCACCTACATATACAGACACATGCATACACAATCTAAGCCACACATGCAACTCTTTAGGTATGCGCAGAAGATGCTGAAAACAACCAAATTCTAGGGGCAAATCCCTGCTTTTTGTTGAAAACTACCAGCCATTTGTCTATTCTGTTTATACAGGGATCCATTTCTGTGTGATGGTTCTGACTGCTAGTAATTATTACTTCAGTTCAAAAAGGAAAAGTGATTGTACTTGAGTAAGAAAGCACTCACTTCAGCTGGCACAGAAGACTTCAGATTCTCATTCTCCATGGTCCAGTGCTTTTTACTGAATTTCAAGGCAGCAAGCTAAATCATGTGCAATAAAACCAAGTGATTCAGTTATTTTGTTTGGCTGTGCCAATCAAGGGAGCCTGCTGAATGCATTTCACACACATAATTTGTCTCAGCATCAGCTGGAAACCAGGCTTTTACCACGTATGTATAAAAACTGTCATACCACCTCACATTGGAGAGAATCCCCCACAAACCAGTGGGGAATATAAAAGGAGTCTCCTCCAAAATTAGTTGAACTGGAATTTGGCTGACTCTGAGAAGATGTTATTTTTTCAACATTTTCTTTACTAGAGAAAGATAATTTGACAGTGAACTTTACTAGTCAAAGATGAGGTGCCAGCACCTTTGCTAGACACCTTTCTGAACGGTTTAAAAACCCTAGTCTACATCTCACTACAGTATCAAATGGCCAGACTTCCACACTCAGGAAAAAAAATGAAAAGTGTTAGTGAAAACCGTGTGAATGGAAAAGTCAGAAACAGAGAAAAAAAGCAGATTGCAAAGAAATGCTTTATGGACAAGAACAAACAGATCTGCCATGCAATAATATTTTAAATATTCTTGAAAAAAAATCTTGCTGAGTTCCTTTAATTCTTGTTGAAAATTCTGCCCCAATTAAACACGAGTGGACTAAATTATGCAAAGCCATTGGATACGTGCACTTACCTGCTCTGTCTCAACAAAGTTAGACACATGTCCATCATCATTGACCCCTCGGACGTGGAAGCGGACACCAGCCCGCTCGCAGCTGATGCGGGAGATGAGGCAGGCTTTGGCCTTCTTGTGGGAAGCATAAACAGTGCGGATGTCCACGACTCCACAGACCACCTTCAGCAGCCAGTCAGAGCAGTTCACCTGGTAGTGTTTGAAGGGCACATGCAATAGCTGGTTCCTGAAAGGTTCAACAACATACAGACACGTTACTGAGTAAAACAAACAGACAGGCATGGGTGCCACCTGCCAACAATCACTAATTTAATCAATTAATGTTTTATGACCCCTTTTCTGCTGTACCTTATCTCAACCCAGGAAATATCGGGAAGAAACCCTTGTGAACTACTACAGTGAACTGAACATGGCAAATTTTAACCACACAGCTACCACCAAGGTGTTGTCTTTATATCTTGTTCCTGTCTTAGAAATTCAGATGCAAATGTCATCTCTTTCAGCTCCAGAAATTTATATTTAGTATTCTTTTCATAAATTACAGTGATGTCAAGCTAATTACTTTTTTTGGAAGAGTACTGCCTGGACCTTAGCCTTCACTACAGGATGAAGAACTGGTTCCAAATCCACGAGGATTTTCAGAAAAAAAAAACTTCCAAGCAGAAACTGGATCTGTAAGTCACTGGAGATATTGCAAAAAGTACTACTAAAATGAAGAGGAACATCTGTTCTAACCTTCAAGATCAACAACTCAAGAAACCTGTCATGTCTAGCTAACAATGATGCTAGTCTCTTCTATTATGAAGTTTTTCTTTTCTTCATGTTTCAAAACGTGCCTTTAGTCACAAAGGAGGGCCAGGAAAATATCTTTTATGACCATGCACTGCTCAATAGAAGATCTGTAAAAGAGAGTGAAACCCTTGAAGAATTGTTCTTTTAGAGTACAGCATTTACCAAAAAAGGTGCAAGGCATAGTTATATTTTATTCTAAATATGTAACAGAAAAGCAGCTCTTTTTTTTTAGCCCAATTTAACTCTTTTTAACCACTGTTTTTGCTTTCTGTTCCACCTCTTTCTCCCAGTTCCTCTCACATAGGAAGTCCTCACTCAGGCAAATTGCAGTAGAATTTTTTGTTGTTGTTGCAGTTCATTAATCAGGCAGTTTGTGCTGCCTGTAACTAGGGTCATCTTACACTTTTCATTGTATAACTATTTATCTCATTGTTTACTTTCCTCAAGCATCTATTTTTTGTCTGAAATTTCCCATATCACCTAAATACCTCAAGATAATTTTTTTTGGAGCACCTTTTTGCCTTTAATGAGAAGTTGTCACCACTTTTCCCTGGTCTACAACATACTGGAGAATAGAAACTCTTCAGAATTTACTTCTAGTTTAGCCAGAAGCAGCAAATATACTTATCTTCCAAGAAGAAAAGATTCAAAAGAGAGTAGAGGGAAAAAGAGTTGTTTTAAATGTTCTTTATTATGGGATATTGCCATCTTAGCAGTCTCATCATTGGAGTACAACTAATTTCTGCCATGTGTCTGACTTGACAATGCTTGTTGAGCTTTTGAAGAGGGATGCATCATTAGCGCAGTTGAAAGCAAATATTTATTATGTATCTTTCTTAAGTTTTAAAATCAACCCACTAGATCTTACCAGTCAAAATCACATCATAGCTGGAAAGATTATTTAGCCTAACTGAACTGCTCTCTCATGTTAATTTATCACCCATTATGAACATTTTGCTTATTTAATATTCACCTACTTTGGGCCACAAGCCTCACTGCACATTCTAGCAGCACATTCACATTTAACCCTGCCAGTTATTTTCCACCTACATCAAACCCTCATTTATTTCCAGAACAGCTATGCCTGCTGTGTGACTTTTTGTTTAAAAAGAAGGGGGTGGCAGTGGGGAAGGGTATAGAAATGCAAGCATTATGCCAAAACTTGCAAAGCAAACAAACTGAATTACATCAACCCAGCATTGTGCTTTCTCTTTTCCCCTCAACCAATACTTACCACAATACATGATAATTTTTCTTTGCTTTATAAGCACAAGCAAGTAAAAAGCACAGAGCAGTGTATCATGGCAGTTTTGTTTTGTGCAACTTATGTTTCCACTGAGCTGTAAACATATTAATATTGATGTTTTCAACAAAAAAACTAGTGCACATTACTGAAACAATAAACTACCGACTTTAAACACATACTTTTAAAAAATAACAGATACTTCTGTGCAAATGATGGGATTAATGAATTTCAAGCACACGCTTCCATTAGATAACTTTAAAGAAAATTATTTGAAAGGACTGCAGGGGAAACTATTCATGACATATAGAGAGATGTTTCTATAGTATAAGCAATATATATCTTGTATTTCCCCCTTTGAAGCATAAAATGTCATTTTATGATGGCACTTCACTATCAGATCAATTTTAATTAAACACAAGTTACCATGAATTCATTAAAGCCACCTGCCCTGTAAAAGGACATGTCAATGAAATGAAAGGAGCTGGACTTGAAATGCCCTTGTTCATTTCCCTCTAAGAATGTCTGACCAATGAGATACAGGTGGGGACAACAGAAGACTCAGGTATAACATGCAGTACTAACCAGAAGAACGAGTTACCAGATTCATAGCTGTTATCACCCTGCTTCTGAGCCCGCACAGTCAGGTCAAAGTTTGAGCCTGTATTAGGCCAGGAGAAAAAGAACATCCCAGAGTTCAGTATTTTCTTCAAGGCAGTAACACGCTCATCTTCCTTAGTTTCTTCCTGGAGAGGACAGAAATCTGTTGCAGTAATTTTGTAAACTTCAGCATCCACGATTTTGCCCACCGACGTACAGCCTGTCACCAGGACCAGAAAGTGCAGCCGAGTGTTACCTAGAAAGTGACAGACAGTTACAAAAGGGTTATTTCCAGGGGGACTCGGCTCCTCATCAGTCCTGTCACATGCAATGCCGACAGGGCTCCAGCAGAGGCCAGCGTCTTTGCTTCACGAGCGAACAAACAGGAAAAACAGGCATGCAGGCCGAGTTCTTCACATTTCCAAATTCCTCTTAACTGCAGATAAGTGGCTGCAATTGCACATTATTCCATAACACCTCTCCATCGACATCCTTTGTTGCACTAGAGTGTGTTTTCCCCACCGACTTTATGAAGAGCAAAGTGCTTACCATTGTAACACTACTCAAAAAATCAATTTCACCACTCTACAGAACATACAGCATTCAGATTCTTTACTGGCTTCAGCTGAAGCTGGGGATGTTCAGACATTTGTAAAACTTCAGTATTACCAATTCTTGAGATTTTGCTTTTTGTATCACTAAAGCACGTGCATGATTCAACGACAACCTCAGCTATCAGTAAAACCATTACAGCTGCCATAACTGTGAAATCACAAAGCAGCTGAACTTCAGGGCCTCAAAACTAAAAAATAAATTTGGAGCTTGAGAACATCACTGTAATCAGATCTCTCATACACAGAACCATCTCAACCTCTGCTCATTCTCTCTGAAATGATAATTAAGAAACAGTAAAACAATTTTTTCTGGAAATGCTGGTTTTGCTACAAAGAAACTACTTGATTCACTTAAATCAGCCTGTAATGGAGACAATGTCATCCCAGTCACTCTAATTAGTAAGAAAATATGGAAATGAGCCAAGATTTATTAATTTAGCACAGCAGAACCAACAGTTGACCTGCCAAGAGCAAGTTAATTAGCTAAGGGCACAGTGACAATCTGGGACAGTATGGCTTCAGACAGCAAAAGGGGACACTTAGGATCACTTTTCAACCCTCTAGGGTGACCCAATGTCTGAAAATGCACACCAGCTCTCACACAACAAATATTCTTTTTCTGAAACACCAGCAGGGGAGTCCTTGCTTTCAGATAACAGGCTGGCTACAGAAGCTAGAGTTAGGGGTGGTTTTCAGCAGGGCCAGAATATTTGTGTAGGCACGTGGGACTGGAATGGCAGGACAAGGTGGGAGATTAGATCTTATTCATTCTGTTCTGCTGACTCCAGTTTTGTATAAAGGCCAGTGTAGGTGGTATTTACCAAAAAGCTCTGTTCATCACATTTCTTTCTGTAACAACGCTATACTGTGTTCTCCCTCTTGAGTGCTTTCAAGAAGTATATTTTTTGTGCTTGTGATATAACAGCAGAGGGCTAGAAATACTGACAGTTTATTCCTCCCTTGCACATGACTTTGTGTAATTATAAAGAATAAAGAGGAGGAGATAAGTCAGTTATCACCACGAGAGTTCATAACTGACCAAATACGACCTTGCAGCCTCCAGAAAGGGTTAGGAGGAGTTAGCCATCTCTCAGGATAGCAAAAAGCTTCTGTGACTTAGCTGAAACCATGCAAAACTGATCAGCTCAAAGTAACCTTCACTCACGAGACTTTGGAAGCAATACATAGAAACACTATTAGCATGCCTTAATATCAGTCAGCTTTGTTAGTCACAAAAAACCAGACGTGAAGGACTTGGAGAGCTGCCTGGGAGCCATGCTGAGACAAAGAGTACAAGTACTTTCATTGCCTTCGGTGACCTTAAGCTTTCCTAGACGGTTCAGAAGACATCAAATGAGAAAGTCAACATTAAATTAGACAAAGAGAACAAAAACTTAATAATACAGGGCTTGTTACCTGTGGTTCTGTCCTTTGAGGAGCTTGCAACCAGTGGAAAATCACTGGATCTGAACAGAATGATCCTCTAGTTCAAGAAGGAATTGGATAGGAATATTTGCCTTAACTAGAAACTTGCTTTCGCTTACCAGAGACCATAAACTGTTTTTACTATCTCCTCCACTCAACCAACTCACCCCCAAAATGGGATACTCATCTACACTCCCATTAAAGGTCCAGCATCTCTACTCCCTAAAATCACTAGCTAAAAAGCTCCAAAAAAGTTACCATGCCTGAGAATGAATTGCATTGTCCCTGAAGTAGAAGGAGATTGGTCTTCTAAAGCTGTGATACTCTTCTGCCACTGGGCAGTAACTCCACAGGAAAAAGTCAGGGCTGTTCAGCCTGGAGAAAAGAAGGCTCAGGGAAAACCTTATTACAGCCTTTCAATATTTGAAGGGGGGCCTATAACAAAGGATGGGGAGAGACTTTTCCCAAGGGCTTGTAGTGATAGGACAAAGGGCAACAGTTTTCCACTGAAAGAAGGCAAATTTAGATTGAATACTAGGAAGACATCTTTTACAATGAGAGTAGTCAAAGAGGTTTTTCAGGGAAATTGTGGGTGCCTCACCCCTGGGAAGTGTTCCAGGCCAGGTTGCAAGGGGCTTTGACTAACCTGGCCTAGAGGTAGGTGTCCCTGCCCATGACAGGGGCAGTGGAAGTAGATGGTCTATAAAGGTCTTCTCTGACTCAAGCCATTCTACAGTTCTATTCACACAGAATAAGTCTCTCTACAGTACTCCGAATTACAGAGTAGCCACCACACACTTTTCATGACGCCTTTGAACAGAGACAGGCTGGCAGAGGAGCTCACACCTACAGCCCAGAAACTGGAGAAAAAGGATGAAAAGAGAGATTTAAGGTATGTTAAATCTAGCCTGCTTTGCTACTTGGTCCTCCAAGGCTGCTCTGTGAGTTGAGGTGGTCTTCAGACCAGCTCTAACTTCTCTTATTTGCTTAAATCACTCAGGATTTGCTGCAAAACAGACAATGCAGAAACCCTATAACATCACAGCCCCAGCTTAACACAAATCTCTCTAACTCTGTACCTTGGAAAAAAGTCCCAAGCCCTATCCTCTGATAGCACTTTCATTCCAGGTGGTATTTGGACAGTGGTTCTGAGAACCAGCTCTGGGCTATCACTGCACTGTCTGCAGGAGGAAGATCCCTGCTTGATGTGCATGTCCTCTCGGCACAGGGAACAAGCTAATCACAATATCCTATCCTCTGTGCCTGTGTCCTGCCCATTTTATTCACAGCACAGATGTAGCCATTGGGTTCTGAACAGAGGTAATGCTCCTGTCAACCTTTCACCCTTTTAGAACCTCGCACAGCAGAATTAATGCTGCCAAAACACTGCTCCACTATGATCTTTTAGTCATGTTTCCATTAAGGTATAAGAAATTACTCACCACTAAGCTATACAGCTACACACAGAGAAGTCTTTCCCTGTCTTCCCTTCTTTACCAGCAACATCTAGATGGGCCTACAGTTTTAAATTATGACATGAAAGTCCTTCAGATTTCAGTTGCCTTTTCAGGTCAGTTTCACTTGGTACCAATCACCAACCACATCAGCTGTAGATTATTTACCATATCCCACCTTGGAAAATAAAAATCTTTTTATTTCTCCTTTAAGTTACACAAGTATTTTAATGTACAATCTTGGTTAATACTAGCCATTCTAAACTGTACACATAGAAGAAAGTGATTTAGGAATGTAAGAACTTCAATTGAAGGTCACAACTGTAGAAATGTCTTTCCTATCCTTGGGACGCAATATGGAATGTTTTAAAGAAATCTCTGAAATCATTTTAGAGCAAGAAGTGAAGTGTTCCTTACTGATCATGCTTTCTACAGCAACACATCCATGAAAAAGCAAGACCCACATATAATACTAAAGAAAAAAATTGTTTCAAAGCTTATGAGCCAAACTTTGATCTCAAATAAATGGGTACAAATGTTCATGCATTGTGACCAAGATCATTATTTTGCCCCATTACAGCTATCAATCACTACAACAATCTGTAAAGAACACTTTTGAAGAAATTTAAGAAATGTTTTGCTTACAGTGATTTGTGCAACCTTTTATTAGGTTGCACAAGAGAGGCAGAGGATGAAGAATATTTAGCAAAGAAACAAGACAATAATAATTTCCATCTATTTTTTCAAATGCTCTTGTGAAACCAACGGCCTTTATCCAAGTTGAACAGGAAATGCAGTTCTGGTACGTCACACTGTACAATAATAAGCTGCAGTTTCTGTATTTAACCTGTCTACATGACTCAAGGCAATTGTTTCCCCTGCAGCTTAGGGGATGATTTCAATGTTGCCTATCTTGAGCTACACTGAAAAAGAGTCAATATTCAATTCTTATTTTGTCCTTCTTAACTGTAACTATTTCACTCAAGACTGCCTTTTCTTTCCAAAATGGATTTTCTCCAATTTTTACTCTTTCTCCATTCCATCACAGTCATGCCATTGCTTTATGTTCCCTCAGACTTCTCCATCTCCACTCCACACATACTCCACTCCATTTTGTAGTCCACTAAAAACCAATTTCGCCTCTCATCTGTCTTCAAAAATAGCAACAGAACACAGCAAAGCAGTACACTCTAACCACCTAGCTGAAAATTCCTGAGTATATCTACAGCAGAATTATGAAAAGAGCCAAGACTTTCCAAACTATCATTTTAGTCTCAAAGATACTCCTCTTTCTCCTTCTTCTAAATACAACCACATTTTTAGGATATGTGCAAAAAGAACAGAAGACAGGTACTTAGTTGTCCTCTCTGCCTTTGAAATGTCTTCCTTTCTACTATACACAATGTTATGTACAAGAGTGAGAGTACATACACAATCTCATGAATTCAGAATGCCTCCCCAAATACAGCAGCTGTATTAAACCAAACAATTATGTGGTGATGGTGTTAAAATATCCCCTTATGTGTTCTGGATTGCAAGGCAGGATGTATTCTATTACCATCTGTATGGCAGTTGTCTAGGTGTTAAGTGGGCAATTTCCCCTTATCTCTCTCCCTGAGAGATCACAATCACTCCTCCCTCAGCAGGGGGCATCCCGTGATAAGAGGCTATTGAATGTCACTGCATGGCTGATAAGAACTGTAACATCCCATTGTGAGATGCTCCGCCCAGAGGGAGGAGCCGAGCATTGCTATCCAGATATAATCAGGAGATTCTGACACACCAGCACAGCTTCTCCACTGGATTCACCAGAGGAACAGCAGCTGCTTCTACTTCCACGGATCTGCGGAGGAAGAATCACCCTTTTTCTACAGGACCCCCCTGCTCCAACAGAACCACACCTGACACCTCAGGAGGACTGCAGCCACTTTTCCAATTGGACTGCTGCCAGCACCCTGACCAACAGGGTGTCAGGTTGAGTTCTGACTCTGTCATTTTAGTGTACTACATTGTTTTTATTTTATCATTTTATGTTTTTTCCCCCCTTCCCTATTAAAGAACTGTTATTTCCTGCTCCCGTATTTTTTTTGTTGCCTGAGAGCCCCTTAATTTAAAATTCATAGCAATTTGGAGGGGTGGGGAGGGTTTGCATTCTCCATTTCAGGGGAAGCTCCTGCCTTCTTTAGCAGGCACCTGTCTTATCCAAACCAAGACATTATGTATGCATCTCTTCCTGACATCACAGTATCTGAAAAAAACACTGTAAAGCCAGCACTTCTAACACTTTGCTTAAGATGTATTTGTCACTGATAGATCTTCTTTGGCAGCAAAATCTTGGCTGAGGTACAGCTCAGAGACACTGTGCAATTCATTCTGCTGCCATCCATCTCACAAAAGAAAGCAGAAGAACTTAGTGAGTCATGTTAACAGACATAAGTACATACAAGTGAATGTTATTACTGGTGGGCAACATTAACTTTGTGAGTCAGTTTCACATATTTTATCTACTTTCTTGTGAAAAGCATGATCTACTTTGGCAGGCATACAATGTGATTTATTTGGATTTCTAAGTAGCGATATTTACAGATAAATTAAAATGTTCAGAGACATCTTTCATGTCTTGGCAAAAAGTTTTCCCTTCTGTTCTACAAATATACTCTTAACATCCCAGTGGAATGTATTTTCACAAATACTCTCAGTTAATTTAATACTTATGGTCTGCATGTTTCCAGTAGTAAGGAAAAATGCTGATACTTTGAACAAAGTCTATGCAATCACTGAAGCTCAGTGAAGAGCTAGCCAATTATGCCTTTGTTAGCAGCTGCTAAAATACATTATACAAAAATGGAAAAAGCTACACTGCATTCCTGTGGTCGTTTGACTCACCCTGGCTGGATGCCAGGTGCCCACCAAAGCTGTTCTGTTACTCTCCTCCTCAGCTGGGCAGGGGAGAAAAATAAAATGAAAGGCTTATGGGTCGAGATAAGTGCAGGGAGAGATCATTTAGCAGTTATGGGCAAAACAGACTTAACTTGGGGAAATTAGTTTTATTTATCACTAATCAAAACAGAGTAGGACAATGAGCAAAACACCTTCCTCCACATCTCCTTTTTTCCCCAGGCTTAACTTTACTCCCAATTTTCTCTTCCCCAGTGGTACAGGGGGATGAGAAATAGGGACTGTGATCAGTTCATCACACATTGTCTCTGCCACTCCTTTCTCCTCATGGAGAAGAGAGGACTCCTCACACTCTTCCCCTGCTCCAGCATGGAGACCCTCCCCTGGAAGACAGTCCTCCCTGAACTTCTCCAGCACGACCCCATCCCATGGGCTGCAGTTCTACACAAACTGCTCCAGAGTGGGTCCCTCACACAGGGTGCAGACCTTCTGGAACAAACTGCTCCAGGGTGGATCCCCCACAGGGTCACAAATCTGGCCAGCAAACCTGCTCCAGCATGGGCTCCTCTCTCCATGGGTCCACAGGTCCTTCCAGGAGCCTGCTCCACAGTGTGCCTCCCAAAGGGTCACAGCCACCTTCATGCTCTGGCATGGGCTGCAGGTGGATCTCTGCTCCACCATGGACCTCCCTGGACTGCAGGTGGATCTCTGCTCCACCATGGACCTCCATGGGCTGCAGGTGGATCTCTGCTCCACCATGGACCTCCATGGGCTGCAGAGGCACAGCTGCTTCCCCATGGTCTGCACCACGGGCTGTAGGGGAATCTGAGCTCGGGCACCTGGAGCACCTCCTGCCCCTCCTTCCTCACTGGCCCTGGTGTCTGCAGAGCTGTTTCTCTCACATATTCTAACTCTGCCCTTCTCCAGCTTCAGCTGGGCAGGTTTTTTTCCCTCTTATTAAATCTGTTATCCCAGAGGCACTACCACTGTTGCTGATGGGTTCAGCCTTGACCAGCAGCACATCCGTCTTGGAGCCTGCTGGCACTGGCTCCATTGGACACAGGGGAAACTTCCAGCAGCTTTTCAGAGAAGCCACACCTGTAGCCCCTCCTGCTACCAAAACCTTGCTACACAAGCCCAGTACAATTTCTTTGAAGTGTTAGTCTTTTACATAAGCAACAGATAAAGGGATGGAACTCACATTTAAGATGGAAAGTCTAAACCAGACTGTGACAAAAACTTGGGCTACATCTTGAATAGTGAGATAGCAGACATGTATCTTTGCTTTTTGAAACATGTTCAGAAGCAGAAAATGTTTGCTTACCTTCACTTACCATTACAGCATGACCCTCTGACTTTTCTCTGAATTTTAACAATCCCTTCCAAAACAAGTCCAGTACCACAACTTGTAATCTAATGCTAGATTAGAGGTACAGGCAGAGGTACACTGACAAAACTCCGAAAGGAAAAACCCTCACACTTTCAGAGCACTGAAGTTAAGCATATGTTGTTTGAGAAGAAATAAGGACATGAGAAACAGTAAGGCTGAAAATATTTCACACCCCATTTGAAATCATTCACCTTTTAACAGGAAGACGAAAATTGGATATATTTGGTCCCCACTACATACAAAAACTACCCTTATATGTAGCTTGAAGAGATTGGATTAAATAGCTACATTCCTTTATTACTTCAACAGGATTCATTAGACTTCTATGAAGAAAAACAGACCCAAGTGCCAAGAAAAACTAATCACAAGTCCTCCGCTTTAAATTACATTAGCAAATTGATATAAATCTCCAGAGAAATGTCTAATTAACTCCACAAGAAACAAAACAAACAAAAAGTCCACATTCATTAAAAAAGACTAGAAGGACCTACAGTTTTAAATTATGACAAAAATATCCTTCAGATTGCAGTTGCCTCTTCAGGTCAATTTCAAGTCATATTTCTCAGGCTGCAAAATGGTAAGCAGGGTATAAAACCACACAATTGTATTTACTGGCCTAAATACACCACTGCTCACACCACCACTGCCTTTGGTAGACTCCTTGACCAAGCATCAAGTTATATGGAAAAGTCTTGTCATTTCTCCAAGTGAAAATTAGGGCTCATTGTACCGACCTAGGAACAATGCGTACAGTGCTTTGTTATTTATGCATCTAAATCATCCGTGATTTTTAAGCACTGTGTAAGGCCCTATTATCTTCAAATCAATCACTGCACTTCTCTTCTTAAAACATGTTATTTCCATTAACATTCCTGCAGGCAGTGTAATAACAAGTCTTTTGCTAAATCGAGATTCCCAAACTGTACCAAAATTTACTACAATGACAATAAACATTCCTTACTATACTAATTGAAACCAGAGGCCTTCTTCTGCAAATCCTTATCTGTATGAATGATTAAAGGCAATTAGGCATTATAGCAAGGACTGGCAATCTGCAGTACTGTACTCTCAGATGACCATGATAATCAGTGTCTAAACATGATCGTTAAAGAAGAGAAGAATTAAGAAATCATAGCTTGCCTTGGACAAATGTGGTAGGGAAAGAAGAATGACAATTTTCTTCAGGCAGCTAAGAATGTTAGACAAAACCAATTAAGAAAAAAATCCATCCATCATTCAGTGATATGGTTTTGGTCCAAAATATAAAAAGAAACAGATATTTTCCAGACTGTACATGGCAAAGTGCAACTTGCTTTCACAATTTAAGGAATTAGACAACTTTAGCCACTTATTGTCATTTAGCATTGTCTGGGCATTTTATAATCTCAGGCATACAGATGGTGACTTACCACATTTAAGCTGAAGCTCTCCTAAGCAGCCATAAGCATCCATGAGCTTTTCATACTGTCCTTTAATTGCATCCTTTTCTTCTGGAGCTAAGGAAGAAAGAGAAAGGCAGGAAACTTAGTTACCAAGTCTTCATAAAATTTTCAGATTGCTTTTATTCCTATTGCACAGGATCCAATGCTACCTAAGTTGATTTTTCTCAGTCAACAAGACTACAGTACAAAGGAAGGGTTAAAATGGTGTAAAACCATAGAGATTAAAACATGATAGGACAGAAATGCACAACTCCACACACCACCCCACAAGAAAAAAGAGCACTCACTTTATTTTCAAATCAACCTGATCGTTAGTAACAATTTTATTCTATGGTACAGATGCCACGCAGTCAGAATAAATAAAGAAATACATGAGCACACGTAAAATTTTCACTGTTCTAAAGTAAGAACAAGAATAAATCAGTCTTGCCATAAGTTAAAATATAATATCTTGATGATAATATATTGATATGTCTTGATGTACAAAAAGAGAGAGTTTATACTTCCAGACTCTCAGTCTAATTCCAGACAGAACTGGAATTTTTTTATGCAAGATAACATGATTTGATGTAGACACAACACCAGATGTTGATTTCAAGAGGAATTACACATATTTTAGTGAAGTAAGAATTAGTAAATTAAATAAATGAAGGGTCAGATGCTCTTGTTATATTTGTGCCTTTCTGCAACAAGCAAATTCAATGGGCACATAATGAACATTTAGATATTAAGCCAGACCACATATCAAACTTGCCACTGGCTACTTTAACATAAACCAGCATACTTCCTGAATGCCTGAATGAGTAAGTCTGCATTTTGTGTATTTTCCCAATGAGGAGCAAGGTTAATCTCCCAAATGAGGAAAATAGACTGTAACCCTCAATTGTCCTTTTACTACAGACAAACAGCATAAATAGCACTTTCAGAGATTTGCTAATAATATGCAATCTTATGCTCCTAATTAACTTCAGCAGTTAAAACCTGAAACCTCCGGGTATAAAAAGGACAAACTGGACTGCTTGCAATGGATGATAGAAGCGCAAAGAAAGAGACTTCTCTTCATAAATCTCAAGAGGCAAAGAGCTCAGTGAGAAACACAGAAAACAAATAAATATCCCATATATTGCTGACACTTTGAAGTGAAATGAAGGAAAATTCCTCTTGCAAAATGCCTTAGCAGAGGCAACCCCCAAGAGTAATTAAAACATGTTTATCTCAGTTTTTGCACTTGTGACAAATAGACAAGACTTGTTTAATTCTTTCTTAATTTTGTTTTTACTGCCATAGTTTCACAACTTACTTACTCTACTTTCTTAGAACACTGAGTAAATCAGGAGAAACTAGCAAAATGTTGATACCACACACACCAGTGAAGCAAAGCATAAGCAGAAGACAGAGGATAAAGTGATTTTTATTGGGTAACATAAATCTCTGGACAATAACGATTTAAATACTCAGTAATGGCACATTTTAAGGGCTGAGACTCTGCAAACTCAGTTCTCAGGCACTTAGAAAAAAAACTATTTCACAAAACCAGTTTAGATAGACTATAACAACATTTCTGTCTTTGAAAAAAAACTCCCTGCCAAGGCTTTCTCATGTATTAATAAAAGCAGGTTTAAAAAGGTGATGTTTCTCTTTCCATGGCATCTTTACTAAGTAGAAAAGAGCAGCAACAATACACTGACAATTTTTTCTTAAATCTGTTCCCTCCTTTAAAAGCTGTCTACACTAAATAATTATGCTACTTTAAAATAAAAAGGAAAAACCAAAACCAAAATTCTTGCTCCATATATTCCAGCTTTAGGAAGAAATCTAAAACAAAGGAAACACCAAGAGATTCAGATCTGAGACAGATGCAGGAGCTCATAAAGCTGCAGACCAGGCACAACCTGAAAGCATTTCAAAAGTCACTTTGAAAGCATGGCAATGCTCTTCAAAATAGAATTACAAGCTGGAAAGTTGGCTGTTAAAAGTGTCTGGTAAGAGCACAATCCAAAAGAATGGAATTTATTGCAGTGTAGAATTAGGAAATACATATCTCATTCCACTGCTGGCAAGAAGTACCTGCCACTGGCATGTATGGAACCCACTGGAGTTTCCCAGGTCAAGCCAGTGGCATCACACACCCGTCAGCCCTGGCACAGGACTCCTCCAAACACGCAGCCAAACAGCTGAGTTTTGGCAGTCCTGGTACAGGAATGCAACTGTTCTGGGCAGGCCACTTGTCAGAACCTGTGCCTGCACAGCAGCATCAGCCCAGACAGCAGCACCAGCAGAGCTGCCTGGGAGGAAGGAGCAGGAAAGGAAGACACTCAGCAGACACAACTATGTCTGTGGGTCATGCAAACAGAGAGGCCAGAATGTTTTAGTGCCTATGGACCACATTTGGAGGGGTGGTGTGTGTAAATTTCCTTTGTTAAAGATACCAATGCAATTTGAAGTCTCCTGTCCTGTTAAACTCCTTGGTGTTGCACAAAGGACATTATTGAAGAGGGCTTGAGCCAGGTTCATATCCTGTTATTAAAAAGAAGTATTGAGATCTCAAAGTCTCATTGAAATCTCAAATAACTGTCATCAAAACCTAAAACATCTCCTAGAGCATTCAAGTAGTGCTAGGATATGAGTCAGAATCAGAAAGAGTGTGGCTACACAGAGAAAAAAACTTATGTGCTATTTGTTGGATGAAGAGAGTTAAAGAGAAATATTTCTATGAAACACTTTAGCCCTAGTAAAACAAGAGGCATACAATAATTCAACGAAACCAAGCTGCAATAAGATCAATTAAAAGTGACCTGTTCCATGCATAAAATATTTCAGAGTCAAAACACCCCACACCATGAAAAGATATACAACTACATTGTACCATATGGCCTAACCAAGTGTGACTTCCTGCTTGTAAAAGCCGCAATTTCAATTTACCAGCTAGAAGGAACTGACCAAACATACACAGTTCCCTTCATTCAACCCCTCCTTAGGGCTGAACCCCCAGACTTCAGCAAGAATCAGCACAACTCTCAAGCAAATGGACCCCAGAAAGGTCAGTGACTGGAGTAAGAGGGTAGAGAAAGGCACCAAAATTCCAAGTCCAACACTAAGGACAGACACAAGTAATACCTGCAACTTCAAGATAAAAATACAGGAAAAGTTACTGGGAAAAAAAAAAGGCTGAGACTGGGTTATAGATTCTGTTTCTCCCTTGTGATTTTTCAGCCTGACTCTGGAAATAGTCGCTTGCCTGTAGGTACTGCTATAAAATTGTAATCTGAAGTATATTTCTAAGTACTTTAAGAAACATAGGGTCATTGTCATGAGATGACTTTATTTGTGCCATTTGAATTTGGGGGAAAGAGGCGTGAACTTTCCCCAGAAACAGGGAAAAATTATAATCAAACTGAAATTTCATACCAAAACTCCCATAATATACATTACCATATGCATCTTACCTAGAAATAAGTCCAATGTCTGGTATTATATAAGTTTAGACAACTGCCTCCAAATTGTGTTTTCAGTCATCTGCAGACACATTTAAAGAACTCTGTTGTATTTTCAATATCCTTCACCACTAAAATCTTCCTGTTCACATTCTATCCAAGGTACATAGGCATTATGAAAGTCAGACTGTATTCAGAAACAGCATATAGGCCAAGCAGTACAGAGTTAGGAAGAAGTCTGTGGTCAGAGCTACAGTTAAGAGAATCCAAATAGTTAAAACATTAAGCAATGTATTTACCAATTTTCTATTAAGATACATTTCTGGTTGAAAACACAATGAACAAAACATAAAAATTGACATTTTTGGAAAGACCAGTTCCCTGGTTTTCTGTATTATATTGAGAGCAATCTGCTCCTAGTGAGAGATTATGTTTGCATACTTGGATGTGCATATATGAATATATTAATTCACAATCAAAGATTAATGGATTAATGAAACCACCAAGTTTCTACTGGCCAGCTCCATGCTGCTGCAGGCAGTCAAGAAAATAAAAGGGAAGTCTCTAAGTGATTTCTCTGAAGCTTGGCCATTATCTTTTGTGGTTTCTGCCATAGATGACTCATATTTGCATAGAAACTTGCAGCAGTCACTGCAGACATAACCACTACAAAGAATTCATCCCTCACAACCACTACTTGTCTCCGAGCATAGAAAACAAGTCTTGTAATCAACACTCTACACTTACACGAACACATCTTCCCTCTTCTCTGCGCCTAGCTGGCATTTTCACAATAGTGAAAGAATTGCAACACACACTTTTTCCTATCATCTAAAGCAGTGATGTTCAGCCTGAGAAACCATAGCTTGCAAGTTCCCAGTGCCAGCATAACCAAGTAAGACAGGACTTCTGCTCTGGAGACTGCTTCCACAAATGGAAAAGTTTGAACACCACTAAACTACAGAAAACCTCACAAAAGTTTGTGCTAGCTGGATGAATATTCTAGCATAGGAATAGAAATGAGCCATGGTGGAGGGCTCACTGTTTTGGATAGACTGCTTAGAAATACATTCACAGTACTTACACTAGTATTGGTGCTTGATTTCCACACCCCACTCAGTGGCACAGTTGCTCACATAAACACAAAACCAAAGCTAATTGTAAACAGTGAATATACATAGACCACAGAAACAGCTTTCTGTACAAAAGAAGGAAAAGATGCACAGGTAAATAACTGCTACGTCCTGGTTGTGCAAGACTTTACCCTGATTTCACTCCACTGCATCAGAGAACCACACACACACCTGCAACTGAAGCAGCAGAGGAGGAACAGAGCTCCTCCACAGAGTGTACACACACACCTTAACTCTACATAAGTTTGTCTCTAGTAAAGGCTAACTTCCCAGATCTGTGGGTAAAAGTCAGGAAAAACCTCAGACATATTTGCAAAAACACACACAGTATCAGCTTTGAACTTCTGTACTTTCCAGACACCATGGTCATTTAGGATTTAACATAACAGGTGATGTAACATCCTTTATAAAACCAGCTGCAGAATCAAAGAGCTTGGGGAAAAAAAAATCTCTGCAGCCTTTGGCTCTGCCCTTGAGAAAACATATTATTATGCTGAAATTCAATAGCAGAGCACTCCTGTTGACAGCTTTTCACTGAAACTACCTGCCATAATAAAGTTAAATCACCATATTTTCAGCACTATAGCTTTAGTTTAGTTTAGCAACTGCCTTGACAGCAGTCCAGAACTACCTTGTGCAGTTCACTTCATCTGTAAGCCACTGAAACTGTAATGTGTTTAAACTAGGAACAGCATCTCTATCTATATTCCCTGTTGTATTAAGCAAAAATTTCTAAATCAATGACAATTTTTCTTCATCTTTCATGACTCTAGGTTTCTTCCACAGAATATATTGATCTTCTAGTTGAGAGAATTCCTGGAAGAATTGTTTCAGGCTGTCACCCATCCTTCTGGAGATGACTGAAGCTTTAGGATTGCCAGCGGATAGGGGGGAAAAAAAGCCTCCAGCAAAATGTGTCATTCAATTCAAAACAGTGAGTTGTACCCTCCACCCTACAGTGACATCATGAGAGAAGGAAAACAAACTCCTATCCTCAAAAATACTGTTTAACTTACAGTAGAACAGAAAACTGTTCTGTTGATATCACATCACTATGCAGATTAAGAGGTTTAGGGATATGCAACTAGGTTTCCTGCAGTGATTTTTGATTTCTTGATTTTTCCAAAAGTTTTTTAGTTTAGGTTTCCATTACAGGACAAGTGTTCTCATTTTATAAATTGATGACATTCAGGCAATTAGAGATCTTTACAATACTTTTCCACTACTGGAAAGGATGCAAAGGATATCAAGGATGCAAATATTTTTCAGGTATTAAATCTATGTATGCAGTAAGGAAATTATGAAGCATAATCAATTTGTGACTAAAATTGTTATCTTTATAAGATATAAAGAGAGGAAAAAGTATTAAGTCATCCGTTCACAAGACAGCATCAAATTGTTAGCTTACACATTTGAAAGTGTTTATTTTAATGAGGAGTTTGCCAGAGGTTTATAGCCTGTATTGATTCTGTACAAGTGTGTGGTTTTTCAGATTTCTTTTTTTGTAACACCACTTCTAGGACAATTCTCACTCCCTTCTGCCACTTGAACTAGGTTAAATTCAACACTTAAATTTCTTCCAGTACAAAATTATTATAGAAGCAATTAAACTTCACGCAAGTGCAGATGTCATGCCTGTTCAAGGGCAGAGATACTTGGTAATTATGGGGGGAAAAAAAAGAACAATGACTAAAATTTTTTCTCAGGCCTTCATTGTCCATCTATGATTATTCCTCTCTACAGTTCTGTTTACATGAGGGTGCAATTGCAAAACTACATAAACTGTTATACAACTTAAGTGCTCCAGGTATACCAATCTGCTTTTATTTAGTGTAGAGGCACAGTTGCAAAACTCCTTTTCACCACAGGTATGCAATTTTAAAAGAACTTTATTTTAGAAACAGAAAACTAGACAGAGATGCCAAAGCTAACACAATCCTAGGACTAGTATGTCTGAAACCACACATATACAAAGTTTATGTTAACCTCCCACTGTCATGTTCTATGGTTAGTAACCTAAAGGCAAGTCAAACAAAACAGAATTAATGTTGTTTCTGTTACCACCCTGCTGCGAAGCTTCCTCTTCACAATTCTTCTAAATTCACCAGCACAATACCTACTACTGGTTTTCCCTCCTTTTCTGATCCTCTGCTGCATAAACAGAAGTTATCTAAACAGGCTCCACTGGACAAACTAGCTTTTCATACAATACAGGAACCAACCCAGGAAGGAAAAGAGGAATCAAATGAAATAAAACGACAAAGTTATTACCATGGAGTGGGCTGAATGCCAACACAGACATGATCACAGTTATCTCAAGACATGACACAGGACTTCCAAAAGGCATGGCAAACAGGCTTTTAACCCTATACAAATCACTGCTTCAGAATTCCTCAAACACATTTTAAGAGAGACTGGATAAATTCTATAATCATAGAATCACAAAATCATTAAGATTAGAAAAGATGTCTAAGATCATTGAGCCCAACCATTAAACTAGTACCACTGTGTTCATCATCTAAAGCATGTTTCCCAGCTTCTACATCCACACACTTTTGGATCACTTCCGGGCATAGCAGTTCCACTACTTCCCTGGGCAGCCTGTTTCCGTATACCAGACCATCCTTTCCACAAAGAAATTTTATCTAATGTCCAATCTAAACCTCCCCTGGTGCAAGTTGAGGCTATGTCCTCTTGTCTTGTCACTTGTTACCAGGGAGAAGAGGCCAACCCTCACCTGGCTACACCCTCCTTTCAGGCAGTTGTAAAGAGTGATAGGTGCCTTTCAGGCAGTGTAAAGGTTCAGGTTCCCTGAACCTCCTTTTCTCCAGGCTGAACAACCCCAGCTCCCTCACCTGCTCCCCACAGGACTTGTGCTTCAGATCCTTCACTGGTCCATTGTTCTTCTCTGGACACATTCCTATTTTGAGATGGACCAGGATGCTACTGGCCTCTTTGTTCACCTGGGCACACTGCTGGATCATGTTCAGATGGATGCTGAGCAGCACCCCCAGGTCCTCTTCGGCTGGGCAACTTTCCAGCCACTAAATCATTTCCGGCATAGCAATTCAAACAGGGGATGGCAACACTGGGGGAGAAAAAACTACTCTATGTTGATAATTCCTTTAATTAGTGAGATTTCAAGTCGTTCCAACCACTGCTTATACAGGTGGCTCAGGGCTGGCTAGGTGAATACTGGACTCTCCCTTTTATTCATGCACACTTGCTTTAGGAAGTGGAGCTGCTTTAGATTTTTATCAGAATAACAAAATACAGACCAGACCCCATTAATAGTAATATAGAGTTTTAATGTCAACAGGTTTTAGGGTTTCAGGGAAAGTGAGTAAAGTTCTGCTCAGTACTAACTGACTTTTCACTGCCATTTCACTGAAAACTGCCACAAAAACCCCTCTCTAGAAAAATGTAACACATTTATGTCCACCATTACCAAAGAATTTCACAAGAAACAGAACCCCCAAAATATTGCACAATATGAAACTCTAAGAAAATATAATAAACAAAACAAACAAAAATCCCTACAGCGTGGCAATAAAACCTTTTCCTTTTCCATGACTGGTCAAAATTTTCCCACTATCAGAACTATTCTTGAGAAATCAGCTGCCCCTTGATGACTTTTCTGGCTCTCATCATTTTATTCTGCATGTCCTGCCAGTGTACACTGTAGAAGATTCAGCTCAGTGGACCCAGATCCTGAAATGACATTTTGACTGACATTGTACAAATCACAATGTACACACAGATCTTACTACAACAGTTTGAGCTTCTTGAACACAGACTCCTACAACGCTGTGGACAGCAGTATGATTGCAGGCACAGGTATTTCACAGAACACAATTAAAGAACACAGCACAAGCATGTGTTCTCCTACATTGCTTTTTGCCCTTTGCATTCTCAGTCACCTCATTTTTCTGTGTCTGCCTCAACATTAGCGACATCAGCATTGCATTAATTCAGGTCTAACAAGTACCAAAAGCACAAGGCGAGACAACCCTGAGAAGGTTTACGAGACTCCTCCAGTAAGAGCCAGACACTCAAGTAACCAAATACCGTTCAAGCCACAGGGGCAACACAGCAAGAAGCCAGGAGTTTTTTATGGGAGACAAATCTCAAATTAGTCGTCCCAAAACATTTCTGTTGTGAGCTGGCTATCTTCACTGCTGGTTAGCACCTGATGTAGCTGACTAGAAACTTCCTCAAGAGGCAGCGGACCTGATTTCTTTACCTGGGCCCTCCTCTGCAGCCAAGGCTGTAGAGGATATACTAGAGGTGCCCTGTGCCGAGACCCCATCGCAGCCGGGTGGCCTCTCTTCTTCTAACCCGGCTGCTGGTGAGGAGGCTAAAGATACCTAGAGCAGAGACGGAACACGGACCGGGAGATGCTGGGCAACCCTCCATGCACGGCACGTACCGGGGGTCACCCAAATGCGCCAGCAAGTGGCCAAGCCTGGACGGCCGTGCTGAAGGCCGGGGTGTAAGTGAGGCGAGACGCTCTCCGCAGCCAGCATCCCACTGGAGGTGGCTCTGTGCGCTCCCCTTCCTCTCTCTATACAACGGAAGAAAGCGCCCCAATGCTCCTGGGCATCGCCTGCTGCCGTCGCACCCCACTGTCCCCTCACAGGCAGAGGTGAGCACCCAGGGACACACCAGCTCCGTGCTCCCACGGACACCCACGGCCGCCCCCGCAGGCACTTACTGAGCGCCGCCACGGTGCCGGCCTCCAGCAACAGGCAGTCCTGGCGGCTGCGCGCCTCCAGCAGGGCGCTCGGCCCCGGCTCCTGCTTCCAGAGCAGCCGCAGCCCTTTGCTCAGAGCCATGGGAGCCGCCGGCCGCAGGGCAGAGAGCGCAGGGGTCCCGCCGGAGAGGGCGGCGAAGGAGCCGCACGGCGCTGCGCTCAGGGGCCGCCGGCAGCCCCTCGGGAGCCTCTCCGGGCGACCGTCCCCGGTCCTGGCCGCTTCTCCGGGGAGGCGGGCCAGGAAGGGCGGCCGTGCTCCCCTGCAGTTCGCCGGCCACCTCAGCAGGCCTCCGAGTGCCTCCGCGGCGGGGGCGCCCAGCGCAGGGCGAAGGAAGCGGAGCGGCCCCCGCGGGCGGACCCGCCGCTGCGGCCGCCTCCTCGGGGAGCCCCGGCTGCGGCCGGCAGGGCGGGAGCGACCTTCCCCTTTGCTCTCCGCCTCTCTCTTCCTACCCACGGTAAACTTTCCAGAGTTAACTTTGTCCCTCTGACTGCGCGGCTCCGGCTCCTCCTCCTCCGGCACAGGTAGGAGCCGCCGGCGGGGCGCTGCCCCCCGCCCTGCCCGCGGGTGAGGGGAGGAGCGGCGGCCGCGCTGTGGGCCCCGGCCCGGCCCGGCCCGGCGCTTCCCAGCCCAGCTGTGCCCGGCCCTGCTCGCCCCGGCCCGGCTGTGCCGCTCCCCACCCCCGCGGGTGGCGAAGGTCGCCGTCGAGCCGCCGGGAGCGCGGCCGGCCCATCAGCGCCCTGAGGCGCCAGAGCTCTTCCCTCGGCCGGCGCGGCTGCCCGGGGAGAAGCCGCGCTCCTTCCCGCTTCCTGCGGGAGCGGCCGCTCAGGATCCCGGCGCCGCTCCTCGCTGGCAGGGAACTCCCCTCGGGGCTGCTTTCCCACTGCGCGCTGTCCCGCGGTATCAGAGTTTCGGGCAAAGGCACAGTGCACGTATTGCAGAGTTCCCACCACAATTCCCTGGTGAGTCTGTGCAGGGTGAGTGCTGGCTGAGTTCCCCGAGAACGAGTGGATTGAGGAGGCAGGCACAGGTACGCCAGTGTGTTCGCATCAGAGAAAAACTCGCTGTAACCTCTAGCAGAACGTGTAGTCCTATTCATACACGGGTAAACCACGCAGAATTCTATTTATTTAACATCACGAATTATAACTTAAATTATGGTGTAGAGAAAAACTGCAGACTGTTTTTCTATCACACACAGCTGGTTTATTTATTTTATAACCAGCAGTACTTACGAAAGGAGATTGATTTTATGTTTGTTTATAGTGCCTCTTCAAAAAAGCATTTTGAAAGGGTCTGGTATGGAAAATGGGATTGGTGTTTGCATGGGGCTTCCCCCCCGCCCCCATCCTAAACTTTGGTTATAGTATGTAGGATGAGATTAAAAGTACTGGGTAAAGCAAAATAAATGACCCAGAAACTGTCAAAATTAGGTGAGCAGGATGAAAAAAGCAAGACAGCACATAGCTTAAAGTTTGGGAGTTTTCGAAGATGTAAGAACATAGATTAACCATGCTCAATTTTAAACAGAAAAGGGATTCCTTTCTAACTGCTACCCAATGTGAATGGCAGACCAAAAATCAGTTAATGTCTTTGACATTTTTCACTCTTTCCCTAGAGAAAAGTGCTCATTTGAGATTAAATACTTAAAGTATCGCTTAATCAGTGCTGCCCAAGAGAGTTGTATCATATTACACATTACTTTAAAAAGTTGCCCTGGATCATACAGTTATGTGTTTAAAAATAGCAGAAAAAAAACCCACTCTTTTTTTTGTTGGTTTTTGGGTTTTTTTTTTTGTTGTGTGTGTGTGTGTCTTTGAGGAGTTATTTTTCACAGTCCCCTTTAAACTCCATCGTGAGAACAAACTCTCACTGGGAGGACACAGGTATGTCCCTCTCTTGCCTGTGTTTCAACTCCTTAGTAATTTTTGTCGTTAGTTCTTTTCACTGCAATTTCCAAGAACACACAATTTGGGATTGTTAATAAAAAGGTTACTGTCGGATTTGTTGGGTAAAATACTGAAGAAAGGATTGGTGCACCTAGGATAGTACATTTTAGCACCTCAAATCATTATGATGAGATAAGGGTGTGAGAGAAAAACTCAGATGAAGGTGGCAAACTGGAGATCTTTAACAGTGTGTATAACAAAACACTGCTTCATAGGTGGCTCTCTGATTGAGTCTGTTCTAAGCTCTTACAAACAGATCTCTTCAGTGTGTTCCAGTTGCAGTACATCCACTCAAAAAGCAGTAAGTCAGTTCATTAGGCTTTGTGTTAGAAACACAAGCCTGAGGAAGTAACAATCAGAAAATGGTGAAGAGTAGCCGTAAATAAAACCATTCATTTTACAAACCTCCTTCTCAAAGAATGACATCTAAATTTAGGGCTCATATAGGAACCTTCTTCAATATATTGGGGATGTGTGCAGAAGTGTTCTTTTGATAAGATCTTTTGATCTAACCAGACTGTGTTTCAATGCATGGAAGTCCGTTTTTAAGAGAAAGTGTTGAGATTGACAGAACATCTTTTAGCAGACATTTGGAGTTGAGCTGTCTTGCTCTACACCTTATGTATGTGAGTATCATGGAAGCATTAATTCCTGCTGTCATTTGAGGAGTCCCTCAGGTGAACTCATTCCTTCTTGCACAGCACTTGTTTTCACCCAGGCCATACACTCTCATTACGTCCTCAGCAATTTTTCATTTCATCCTCCTTTCTCTGTGGAGTTTTCCTTCCTTTTAATCTCTTGCCTTGACAATTTCATCATCCTTGCTTCTTTGCCCCTCTTCACCCATCTTTGGTTCTTTATCACTCTACCTTTGAGCAGTCACAGATATTTTGCATTGCTTTCTGAATGTTCCCACAGCTAAAAAGTGGGAGGTGATCTGCTGCTTCCCCTGCAGCCTTCAGCTGGGAGAAGCAACAGGTCGGTGGGCTCTCTCTGCTATTTAGCATGCATAGAATAGTGGGACTGTTTTTGAGGGTAGAATATCTCTTGTCTGCAGCTGTGTCCCTTTGCTTACCTTTTCTCTTTCCAACTCTTTTTCCAGCTCCTGTCTTCATAGGCGCCAGGAGATCCTTTTCCCTCTGTATCAGAAGTGGAGGGATCCTTAAGGTCTGATGATGTTTGCTGACTGTGGAACTATGTGAAATGCACTTCAAACAAAATTGCAGCAGTGGTATGTTAGGGGCAGCCTCCATGGTAGGAGGACACAGCCTTCAGCTACTAAATCAAGTTCAGTTCTTGTTAACTCACCTGTGGTATAAACTGTGTTGAAGACAATGCATATTTTTAAGTATTCAGCTCTTACCTCAGCAGTAGAAAGTAGAAATCACCTCAGTGTAATTTCTCACCTCAGTGTAATTTCTGAACACTTCTGTCTCTTGCAAAGTCACTCAATTTGGTTTGAATTTCCAATCCCTTCTCCTCCCCAGCTCCTTGTTTACCTTGGAAGCATTGCTATGCATCATAATCACTCCTGCTCCTAGGTCCTTCTGGTAATGGATGTTTCCAGGGTCTGGATAACAGCCTCCCTGAAAAAGAGCATGCTGCTCTTAGCAGGTGGCATTGTTTGTTTGTCTGAAGACCATCTGAAGAGGAACAACCGGGATGTTGCAAGACAGAGTTCAGAAGAACTGGATAGAGTAAGGAGTATTTGGCTTAGCTGTCTGCTGTCTGTCTGGAATAGCTGTGTGAGCCCCATATCCTGGACTTCGGGTATAGGATTGGTGTCCCTGTAGTATTACTTGTCTGTCTTTATCTACTGTTGAGTGAACTTTGCAGTCTGGGGCTCTACAAAAAGCTTTGGTGATACACTGTAGAAACAAACAAAAGATACTTTTCTTTGTCCAATATTATGATACTGAAATAGCTTTTTTGGTCACTTTTTGAAGCTCTGAAATTAAATATATGACGGCATTTCCTCAGGATTTTTGGCCACTTGCACATAGCCTCAGTGGTCACAAATTCCTCAGGAAATGTGTGTGCTTACAAGGTCATTGAAAACAGTTTGGGTTTTGCCTTTTATGACAAACTTTTGACTTCAGCAAGTAAAGAAATAGGGGAAATATCTCAGCATATTTTTTTTCTGCACATGGCATTCAAAACAAGTAACTGCTGCTAATATGCAAAAACTTCCACTATGTTTCCACATTTTCTAGCTAACATTAGAATGAATTTTATTTACAGCTGAATTTGACACAGAGGAACATTTATAACTTCTAGGCTAAAGTGCTCAAAATGTTGCTCTGAAAGTAACTGTGGGGTTTTAATGTCAACTCTTAACACTGTTGGTGAGAGAAGAGCTTTCTGTTCTAGTTGGTTGCACTTCTCTTGGCCTGGTAAAGAACTTTGTGTGCAAAAGGCATCTGGTACTTTGTTACAGAGACAATCCAATATAGATTGAGCTAGGTCACTCTTACTCACTAAAATGAACTGCATTTCCTCAAAAATAACTGAAGAGCATGAGAAACATGAGTGATAAATTAATATGCTTTGTTTAGATTTTGACAAAGAACATTTGACCTTGCCATGAGTGTAAGAGGAGAGATTCAGGGACATTTTCTTTGCTTCAGTTAGTGACAGTATTTTCAAATTTCTGCTCCTGTTTACAACCTTTCCTGACAAGCTTCCCTTATTCCTTGCGATTTCGGTCTGTGATCCTTATAATAGGAAAAAGAAACTTTTAATGCTAATTAGTCGGTATTGTATTACTCTTTAACCAATTATTTGGAAGGGGAGGGTCGGTGGGTGGGTTCAGACCTGAGCTTCTGGTTCAGCAGGAGCTAAACATATGCCTGACTTTAAGCATATCAGTAGCATAAATCTCGTAGCTCCTTGCTTGGGTGAATAAACTTTCTTCTCAAGTGAATAAACAGTGCAGGTCTGGCTGCTCAAGGTGGTTGGACTGGAAGCAAACTAGCTTTAGGCTCAGACTGAGTCAGGGTCTGTCTGGCTGCAGGCTGTAGCTCCAGATTGGCTGAAGATTGGGCTGTGAATTCAAGCTCTTGATGATGTAGCAGAAGTGGTTGAGAGATGCTATGGTGGAGTGCTAACAGTTTTAGAAATGCTGCTAATGAAAAACCACGTTGCTGGGAGGTCATTGGAATTTCTCACCTCCTCTTCCACCTATACTTTAACTCTGTGTGTGCTAAGTGAAAGAAGGCTCTCTGGAGAGGCAGATCCACTGCATTCACAGTCACTGGCCTTTTCTTACTAAGAGACTATTTTCAGTAACAGCAGCTGTTTTAAAGCTTAACATTCTTCATCCCAAAACTATGTGCAGAAGAGCAACATTAGTCAGATGACGTTTATTTAGGCAGTAATAGTGACCAGACAACCAGATAAAATTTTTATTCTTTCTTCCAGACTGACATGCTTATGATTAGTTGTAGGTATCCTTTTCTTATGTTCATAGGACTAGGAAGCCACAGAGTTTTCCACTGCTTCTTGCCTCATTTTTTGGAACTCCTGACAGGAAAAACAAAATGCTTAATAAAATAGAAAATGTGAATTTAGAGTGGACTGCTTAATATCTGCACAGGAAGAGCTGCAGCAAGTATGTTGGCAGTTTTTCCTCAATGAGCACATGCCTCATCATCAAAAATTGTGCACACTTCTCTTGCTTATCAGCAGTGAAAGTAGAGTTTACTGGTTACCTCATACCAAGGGATATAGATTTGATGAGGCAAAAGAAATGCCTTCCTTTTGTCCATAAATCAGCTGTGAAGAATACTCCAGGAAGAAGCAATCCCACATTGCCAGTTGTGGCATTTCAGCAGTATATAGTTGCCATCATTGTCACAGATGGTGTGACAGTGGACTACTGGAAGAGACTGCCTGCAATAAAGTGATTCCTGTCTTCATTCTTAAATAATTTCACCATTCTGTTGATATCCATATCTGTAAGAAGGAAAAGCAGAGTTTTCATGGTTGTTCAGAACCCCTTCAATTTCATTGTTGTTGAGATGTAACTAGACAGAGAGAAACAGTTGAATACAAGAATGGACAATGCAAGAACACAACAGAAAGCTGATTATGATTCAGACAATTGACCTGAAAACTAAATAATTTAAAATTATAAGATTCCCCCTTGTATTTTTAGAGTAACCAAATCATACAAAAATCAGGAAAGTCAAGGACAAAATGAGTCAGGCAAGTGACAGCAGGACTTCATATGTTTCTGGATAATTTTTATGGTACACTCTATCACTCTATTTATTGAGGAAAATGTTAATTTTTGATCCCTCTTACTATGATTAATTTGTAAATGAATTCTGTTAGTATAAAAATCTTTAGTAATTTTGTCCTATTTGGTGACACAGACTATACTTGAACAAACAAAGGAGCATACAAGGTAGGTGAGACCTATAATGAGGCCTTTACAAGTGGGGGGGTGGGAAGAGAGGACAAAGAGAATGGCATTTCCATGTTCTGTTCATAACTAATGAATGTTAATTTGTTTAAAGCTTGTTGCACTCCAGTTTGCCCTCAGTGGGAATAGACATTCAAGGGAGAATATCTTTTATGAATTTTCTGTGTGTAAACATTAGTGGGAGTTGATTGAACATAATAGGACATGTTAACTGAGTTTATGTCCAGTACTGGCTATTTACAGTTGTGGTATTTTATAACAGGATTTTGTTAATGAGATGAGCACATGTTCTGTGTTAACAGAAATGTACGTATAAACCCAATGTAGGCTTATATCCTAAAGTTCTTTCACATTCCAGTTCTGTTTTTTTCTCACATATAAAACACACAGCTAAAGTAAAAGTAAAATTAAAGTGGTTTTGTTTTTTCTTTTTGATGAACAAAAGTGAATGGACATAACTTTTAAATGGACATAACCTGTCCATTTAAAAGTTTCAGATTTATTCAAGTAAATGAATGAAAAAAAAAATGGTTAGAATAGTTTTCTATTTGGAGAACACCTCTTTAATACAATCAAATCAGCCACCTCACAACCAGTACCACCATCCTACAACTACTGAGAAAAACCTTACATCTCTGGAATGAGTAGGCTAATTTCTCCAAAATCTGAAATACAATCCAGAATCTCAATTGGTACATCAAAATTCAGTGGGAAACATTCCCCAGGTTTAAGGTTTGGGATCTGTTTGCTGCATCTATTTTAAGATACAGAATTTCTAGTTCATGCCTTTGATAATGGACTAGTGGTTGTATGCCAGATACTAACCCTCATAGCAAAAAGAGTCATTCAGTCACTGTCTAAAAGGAACACAAAATGTCTTGCATGCATAGATTCACTCTTCTGTGATCAAATATTCAATATTTTTTCCATTTGAGTTGTTTCCAGTACAGCATATGTGGTGCTTTTAAGATGAAGTTAGGCTTCTTTCTCTCATTTCATTTTATAAACAGATGCTTTGTGGTGTTATGCCTCCCCATGCCTTAGAAAGCCCCATCCATTAATTTTCAGATTTAGCAGAGGTTTCAGACCAAAGAGCAAGGGGAGCAAGAGGCAGTGTAATAACACATTCCTGTGAAGGAAGAGAACATATTTGTTTAATTGGGGGTTTGGTCTTTTTTCAACTGCTTTTTGTAAAGTTTGAATGGCATTGGACAATAAATCTCAGGTGTTCCTCTGCTTCTCAGCAGCTTTGTGGCAAGATAACTTAGACTGAATAATTTGAAAAGACAGTGAATGTGAACTAGTTCAAATCACAGTAGTTAATGGAGTTCCTCAGTATACCACCAGTGTTGAACTGGAGAAGGTCAAATAAAAACTAAAATGGTAAAATAGACCAAACTGGCTAAGGAGTCAAGCTATTTCACAGCCCCATCTGTGGTGAAGGCAGAGTGAATAGCATAAGTTGAAAGGAAAGGAGGACTGCAGAATGTGGTGTTACTTCTGTCAGTGCTGCTGTAAAGGGGTAGCTGACAAAGCACAGTGTGTGAGTGAGGGGAACAGAGCAGAAAAGAGAACTGAGGGAATACCAAGGTTCAAAGTTACTTGAACAAACATTTTGGTATGTTACTTTATTCCTAATGCACCAGTTAAATCCACAGACTATGTGTATGCACAAGTTAACATAATTTTTTAACTCATTTGCAGACTACTGCTCTTTTTTTTGCGCTCCAAATATGCGTGTGCCTCTGTGTGTGTTTATCTCAAAAGTTACCTGGGTTAAAGGGAGGTGAGAAACCATCTTTCTCTGTAGGCTGTGCTCAATTCCTAGGACACTTTCTCACTTTCAGCCACCATTACAGACACCCCAGCAGTACCAGTGACCCAGGAATGCTGCTGTGTGTGGGAGGGGGTGAGCACAGAGGGTGGGTAGGCCAAAATACAGCAGTTTGGTGGGGAGGAGACAGGTACTGGAAAGACCTTGTGTGGGTGTGGCTGGAAAAGCTCAGCAAAGCTGTAGTTTGGGAGAAAACTAGCTCATGTCATCCCTCTGAAGCCAGGAGTCAGAGCCTTTCTGTCACAGACCCTGTCCACTAGGATTAACCCTGTGCAATGTGTTTGCTGCTGTTGTTTTTACCTCTACATCAGTAGCTCTTTGGACTGCCTTTCTTGCTGCCCTCCCGTTACCCTTCCTCTTCTCTGTCCCTCCACCTTTTTCATTCTCTGATGCTTTTGGCCCAGTTGGTCCACTGATGGTTAGATTCTGTAATTAGTGACCCCGACACCTAGAGCTATTGCAATTACTTCCCTTGTCTTTTAAAAAGGTTTGTGCAGTGACAGATTTCCTGTGCTGAGAGTACAGAGTAGCTACCTTGAATAATGTTCCCTGCATATTTTTGTGGGAGTTCAGCAGAATTCTCTTTTAACTTATTCCAGAAATTTGAAATAGACTTTGTCAGATCTTGAAGATTTATTGCAAACTACATGGAAGGGCCAGAACCAGTGCAGATCCTTTCCACATGGAAACGCTGCTGCAGAGAAAGTTTGCCTGAATAAAAGCAGAGATGTTCTGTGAGTTCAAAAATGCCTCCGGGAAGTCAGATTAACTAATCTCAGTTTAATTGTAGAAGCTGCTGCTCAGAATGGATGAGT
The DNA here is from genome assembly GCF_027477595.1 of Haemorhous mexicanus. Lineage (NCBI taxonomy): Eukaryota > Metazoa > Chordata > Aves > Passeriformes > Fringillidae > Haemorhous > Haemorhous mexicanus. Next base: position 55,772,679 of record NC_082343.1, read on the forward strand.
CAGGATACAACATATTGCAGAGAAGTCTTTATGACTACTTTTAAGTAACCTGCTGCTTTAAGAAGCACATCTGTACATGTTGATAAGGATGATTACAGGACTTTTTGTTTATCTGCACTTGAACTAATAGCCTAATGCTGGCTATTGAGTTTAACTTGGTGGTGGCTGGAGTCCCCATAGGAGAAAAATCTAAGGTATCCTGAGACAGATTTCTCAAAATGTTTCCTTACCATGCCAGAAGTCAGCTACACTCACACTCAACACCTCCTCTCTGCCCTCAAGGCCAGCAGCTGTCTAGGGCAGCCTCTTTGGCAAAGCACAGGGCAGAACCACTTTGCTTTGTAAGATCTTAGCTGGCTGCAAAGGGTCAGCTGAGGTGTCATTGCATCCCGATGGAATGGCAGGATGGAACCAGACAGTGACAGTGCACATCTGTCCTGTCTTTCTCCATGTGCAGAGTTCATCAGCAGACCTGTGTGCCACACACACACACACACACACAGACCCAGCCAGGGTTCAGCAGTGCATCTGAGCTGATTCCTGTTCCTTGGCTCCATAGCAGTGAGAAACAGCCAAGGGCCTAGCTGCAGGTGTCTGCTCGAGCTCCCTTGCAAACACCCATGACAGTGTTTACTTGTGGTTTGGGTTTTGGGTTTTCTTCTGTGTGGCAAAAAAATCCCCTTCAGGAAGTGCTGTTTTATTTTACTATTTAAAAATGGCTTAAGACCACTAGTCATTTTTATTAGATTCTAACACTAGAAAATTACAATATGAACTCCTTGCTCAGAGGGGAGCCGTGCCAGTCAGTACCAACAAACAACTCTCCTGAACTCCACTCTTACTCTAGGAGCAGCCCTTCAATCCCCTGTGAAACCCCTGGAGTCCCTGTAAGTTGCCCTTTTTCAGTGATAATTTTACAGCACATTCAAATAGATCCCAAATCCTGCAGCCATCATGCAGACTTATTTTGTAGTATAGCTGTCTGTGGATAGCAACTTCCTCTTACTGATTGTGAATTTGGTTTAAATTTTGAAGACTTTCATGAACAGTTGCATTGTGGATTTATTTGTTTGGGAGGCTTTTTTGGATGTTGTTTCCTTTCTGCCAAGCATTAGGACTGTGGTTGTAAGTAGCAGATAGACTGGCACAAGTTGTTACTATTGCCAAACAAGCATAAACATGCTCCAAGTAGGGAAGAAGTGTTCTAGACTTACCTTCTTCCCAGAGGCTTGGAAAAAAGTCCTTGCTTTAAGTTTGGTAGGTCCAATTTGTAAGCAGGTAGAAAAGTGTCACTACTTAAACAGAGAAGACACATGAAGAGTTCTCTCTGCTGGCATAACCATCTGGAATGGTGCAGTCCTGGTGAGTGCAGTCAGATGGGAATCTTCTGGGGCAGTGTGTCAAGCTCAGCAAATCCATCCCATCAGCAAGCAGCCTGGTTTATATTTTCCTACTGTAATGCAACAGACGCTATGTTTAAGTTTTCACTTCTTTCCCTGCTGTTGAATTTTTAAACAAAATCTTTACTGAGCTTAAAATAGGACTCAACTAGTCAGGAACTAGTCAACAGTTAGAAAAATTACCCTGACTCCTGTTTGGCCCTTACTTTTGAAGCAGCTTTTCCTTTTGCAAGAGTTTAACTTGATGAGTTACTGGATACACCAAACTTGACAAGATTCTGTATCTGGCTTGGAATTTTGTTAAAAATAATGAAATATGGATAGATGAACATTGGATAAACAACATCACTCTCTCATTTGGTCTTTGTTTCCAGCTTGTCATTGGACATTATAGTGACATGTTTAAAAACCCCAACCAAATACAAAGTTTGGATTCTAACATTTTAAGGGACTTTAAGAAGTGTCAGTAGGTATTTCAGATTCATAGTTCAGTTGTGAGTGCTGATAGTATTGTAAGGGGGTGCTGTGCTTACCAAAGCCCTCACAACCCTCTGATACAATGGCAAGAACATACCAGCAATGACCCCCTCCTGCCCTGCAGCAGGGTCTGAGAGATGCCAACAAAGTGAATGTAGTGCAATGTGTGTCAGAAGTGCAATCAATTTTGATGGGTCCAAAAAGGTCTTGATGAGCAGGCAATGCACAAGGATCATATGGGAGCAGGGAGATACTCTTCCTCCAAAATATGAAGCAGAAAAGTGAACATAATGAAGTGATACATTTAATCTTTTCATTTAATAGGATTAATAGATCAACTTCTATCTAGATTTACAAATATTACAAAGAGTTTGTGTTTCTTGAACTGTGTCTGAAATGGCAATATTATTTGCAAATTATTTTACATAATTATTATTCCAAATAATTAATAGTCCTAGGAACTGCTACTACTCCTTATATGAAGGGCTATAGAGTACAATAGCTAGTACCTTAAGACACCTAAATCTTGTTATAATTACAGATTGAATGAAGGCTGATAAATATTTAGCTTTGCCATTGGAAGTACTGTTATATTTAGTATCTGTTGTGTTTTTTTAAACAGACTGATTTTCTTCAGATATGCTGTTACAAATGGTCACAAATAAAAGGCTTGTCTTGTCTTCCAGTTTATTACTGCCGTGGTTTCAACCCCTTTATCCTCTCCTTTGGTATCAAAAGGAAGAGAACATGTTCTTTACAATCCTCATTCTATAAACTTCAGTCTGCTGTCCCACTATTTTTGCATCTCCTGTGAGTGACCAAACTCATTAGTCATTGAGGCATCACATAATCACACAGGTGGGTGTGGGGGGAGGCTCTGGCAAGCAATTTAATAGGGACAGGTCAATACTAAGGTCAAATAACTAAAATACAATTTCAAAAGAAACCAAACCACTTAATACTGTTTTTTTAAAAAAAGTCCCCACAATCTTTCTATATTTTCTGTTATTTTTAAAATCCTACTGTTTGTAATTCTTCTAAGATAACCTCTAACAGACCTCTTGGAGCCAGCAACTTAATTAGAAAAATCTTTAGAATTACATAATTTTTAGGAAAACAATTCATCAAATATGTGGAGTTTTTGGGAATGACATTTCACAAGATTAAAAATGACTGAAAAGTAACAATTCCAGATTTAGATCTACTGAGATTTAATTGCAACAGAAGGCAATGGGAATTAAAAGTGACCTTGAATTGACAAATGTGTGCTATGACAAGTTTATTAGCAAATATATTTTAAAAATTAATAACTGTTGAAGATGGTAGATATAGAAGGAAAACTAAGGGTAGCAGAAGTCTGTTGTTAAAAGAAAATAATAAGTTACATGCAGTCTTACTTCAGCCCTGACAGAAAACTGACATACAAAAATGTATTTTAACAGAATATAGCCACAGACTAGAATAAGGGAAGAACAATATTTGGTAAAAATGAGAAAGCTGGCTTCAGATAGATGGGATTAGTTCAAAGAAACTAATAAATCCTATTGTGAAGCAAACAGTTTTTAAATCTGAAAATGAGAAGAATCTAGAGTTCAGAAAGTTCAGCAGGAAGGCAGTAAGAATACTAGCTGGAATCTGAAGGGACACAAAAAATTTAGGATAGTTTAAGAAAATCTGGCCAATCAGGAAAGATTAAAAGGCCCAGAAGATTAAAAATAGGCAAACACATTCTTTATATGACAAGGAAATTAAGCCAGATTAAATACTGCAAAATCTCAGAGTCACAACTCATGTGCAAAGAGCCATGGGAGGAAAAAAAAGGGAAAAAACAGCTAATCCAAGTTGTGACTCAAATGTTCTTTAGAACAGCATGGGTGTAACTGACATTGCCACACAACAGAATAGGTGGATTGGTCACCAGCCAGTCAATATATTTCTAATTCTATAAGGTTGTTTTTGTTAGTGTTATTTAGACAGGAAAAAAGGGTTTTTTCTGCTCAAGTGGTTACCTCAGGTGTTAGCATTAATTTTATCAGAAGAGTTATAGGATGTATGTGAAAAAAACCACAGACCAAAGACCCCCCACCCCTTGCCAGCTAAGCGGCCTCTGCTTGTGCATGCGCACGTCTTCGTGGGAAGTCCTACAAAAAGCAGAAGCAGCAATAGCAGGACACCTGCCTAGTGAATGCTTTCCTTGCTGCTGCATTGCACTGCCTGAGGCTGTGGAGGGAGTCATTTTGGCCAATCCAGACTGGCAGAGTGTCTGGTGTATGTCAAACTAAGCCACAGCACAAGAGATGCATCTCTTCCTTTGTGAGAATTTTCTTTACAAGGCTGTTAGTCTGAATTCCTTCTAAGAGCCTGAACAAGACTAATTTTGGTAGCAGTTAAATTGATGTATTATTTAATTAGGATTTACGGAATCTAGTGTATATTATGGGAGGACGTTCTCAATTATCTTGTGACAAAAAACAGGAATTACTCAGGAGTGTAAAAATTTCCATACTCATGTAAAATTAGGACTTATTGAAGAACACTCTAATTGCAGCCAACAGTACACCTCCAAAACCACACCCTATAACAGAGTCTGCTGCTGCAGTCTAATTCCATGTTGGACTGCAAACAAGAAATGCAGGTATCCTTCCTCTCTGTAAAGCTACATTTTATTTTTAAAAAATAGATGTAGTTGCAGTAACGGAATAAGCAAGTATAAAGTTAAATCCAAGAGCTTGGGCAGTTGATGTCTTCTATGAAGTCACTGGGCTAATGCCAGTGTTTGGCTCTCCCTGGAAGGAAAACATAAGCCAGGGAACAGTAAGGCTGTGGATGCTGCAGACTGATTATTCAGCTATGACAAACAAAACACAGGAGAGCACTGCTCAAGCATTGCACTAACTTGCTATTTCTGTTTTATGACTACATCTTTAGTGTGCACATTTTCTGTTACCCCCAACTCATGCAATTAAACTATGACACTATTCACATCTAATTTAAAAAACAAATATCAAAGACAATCGAATTTCTATTCTGGGTCAACACCATGCTGACACAAAGCCAGGAACACACAGTAGCACTGTGCTCTACTACTTATTTGCAGTCAGGAGGGTTCCATCAGCCACAAGCTGGACTGACCTGAATAAAGAAAGCTTACAGCATATGCGTAGCCTTTGCTGGTTTACAGTCACTAGCGCTATTATACCATCCAGTTGGGATGCCTGCTTTATGGAAGACACATGGATGCTTCCTCATTCCTCAGCTGGCCCGTGTGTAAGCTGGTGAAAAGCTACAGAGAAGATTTGCCTCATACTACTCACCTTGTTAAAAACCAACGTCATGATTTGAAAAAAAAAAAAAGATAAAATAGTCTGGTGGGTATACATAAATATTTATTATCAGTTTAACTTCATTTTACTAGAAATCTTTAAACAGTTTTTCTTTTCTTTTTTTTATTTTTTTGCCAAAATGTTGCATCTGACACAGTTGCTACTGTCATAGCTTCCCTGCACTGGGAATGCAGAGCTCACACTTAAGATTCCAAAACAATCTATTCAAGATAAAGAGCTTTCAACTTTAGTGCATATGGAACTATTTAAGGATTGGTAAAAAGAACCCCCTTCCCCCTCCCAAATGAAGAGTCTGTTACAAAGAGATTTCATTACCAAAAAGTGAATATACAAATGCTAAAAAAATGCTGGCTTGAAAAAGTGATTTCAGAATTTACTGTACACATTGTAACAATTTATTATATAAGTTGTTTCTACATGCAAGCAGATCTTACATTTGGTGTAAAACATTTATACACATTCTTTACAATTTGTACATATTTAAATGGCTGTATCAAACAACACTGCACTATGGAATTTTGGAAGCAAACTAAAATTGGGAGGAGAAAAAGACAAGGTTTATAAAAGGTGAACAAAACTCGTGACACTGAGAAGCATCTAGACTTAGGCCTAGTCTGGCTTGGTTTGGTTTCAGGTTATTCAGGCAGACCCAGATTTTCCTTCTAGCACAGAAAAGTAACACCAATGCAAAACAGAGTAAGGCAACTATTGAACTGGCAGACTGTACCCGTCACTTAGAATGGCTTATTGGTAAAATGCCTTTTTAGTTTTTGTTTTTTAATTTTTTAAACTAAAATATTTATTTTCTAGGCACATTTTAGTAGAAACTGTGTTTTGGCTTTCCTGCTTGCCTATGGCAAGAAATGAATTACTGTACTTGGTGCCCACTGTGAACACAGTTGGTGGTGGCTTTTTTTGGTTTGATTCTGTGAAAAGCCAAGGCCTCAAATGGTACTTCAGTAGTATGGAAGAGGATACTGAGTCACTTGATAAAAGATGATGATCAAATAACAGAGTTTGTGTAATAACTAATGATGTCATTCAGTACTTTTGTCACCTTTGAGTTTGCATTAGAAGGCAACAAAAAGTCAACCTGAACCAATAGCACACCATACTACTACACGAAGACCTGAGCTTAGTTGGAATTTGGGGAGGTCTACTAGTTGGGGTTAGATGTGGCACAGTCCCCTCTGCTGAAACACTACAAACTGTCAGAGGGGAAGCTGGCCCTGTACAGCACTGAGAAACACCAGTGCCTTACAGCATAACACTGGGGTGTCAAAGTGCTGGTATGGAAAACTGTTTTTCACACTTTCCTGAATGGCTCGTTCCTTGTTTGTACTTTGTCTTCTTACACAGTGCATAGTGAAAAAGTGAGCCTGACATAAGCTCTGAGGTGGTGCGCCACAAGAACAAGATTTCGTTAGAAGGAAAAAGAAGAGAGGGAAGAATGATTTATATTTACCAGAAGTCATACTGGGAGCAGGATGCCATGGCTGCATATGGGAAGCAAAACTTAAGAGCAAAGCGTTCAGTCAGGAGATTATCACAAACATGTGCCAGAAACATACATGAATATAATTCCTCCTGGTTACTGAATTGCTGGAGAGCTCAATTGAATATAATGAATATTAGGTCATTTTCTTAAGTTTGTCTGCTTTCCCATTTATAAAAAAGCTACAAATGTGTCACTCTGGTGTTGTTGCAAAGTTTTTGGAATAACATCAGACAAGTCTTCGTGAAGTCCATGGCAACATATCAGCTTGATAATTTAGATGGCTATAACTGACAGCATTGCCCAGCTGTTTTTATTTAAATAATGATATAAATGGGAGAGCTTTCAAGACAGGAGAGCCTTATTGTACGATTTAGGCCTATAAAGGAAAATTTGAAATAATACTTTTTTTAACAACTGATTCTTGTTGGTTTGGGGTTTTTTGGGATTTTTTTTTTGCAAAGGCTAACAAGTTTTTATTAGCATTGCCCCCACATCAGAAAAGCACTTTGGAGTTGTTCTGTATTGTTGAATACTCCTTATTCTCTACATCACAGGAAAGCGGCTGAGTGCCTGCCTCAGCTTCTGTGCAATCTGAAAAAAAAGAAACAGAAGATATTTAATATGCAGTCGCTTTACACTGTGCAGAAATATGATTGCAAGCTAAGAAATTAGGTGTTTCCTCATGTGATGAAAAACTGCAGGCATTACTGCAGGTTTTGTGTTTGCAGGACTCTCAAAACATTCCCTTATAAAGACTTCTCATATATACACTTTCTGCCTTGTTAATTTGGTACTTTCACTGCTCCAGTTGTGCTGGAGAAAGCATTGTAGGCAGGGCTGTTATTCTGCCTGTCTAGCACTGCACTGCACGAGAGAGCTAGAGGAACAAAGCCAGATTTTCCAGGAAACCCACTTCCCTGCTGAAGCAATGCTGAAACAGAACAGAGCTCCTGTGCACTCCCCACAGTTCTCATGGTAGCCATGACCCCACATGTGAACATGTACTGAGGGAGAGAGCATTGGTAGAAGAAAACTGGTGAGGCTGCAACCAGAAGGATTGAAAAAGACTGGACAAGAGGCTGAAAGACAGTAAGGGGCAACCTAAGCCTAACCCCATCAGATGTTTCAAGGAAAGTAAGCAAAGTGACCTGATGGGGGACCTACAGTTGTCACCCACTGAAGATACCTCTGAAGCTCCACTGGCAACTTTTATGGCTGTGAAGGGGCACCAGTTACTCATGAGACTTCTTTTAGTGATAGAAGTTAGGCTGCAGCACATTCAAACTCAAATGTTTTACCAGCATATCACATTGGAAAGCTTGTTCTTGGTTTATTTTTTAAAAATCACAAAGGATACCTGCATGAGAACATTGTCAAATGAGAACTACAGTGGTAGGGAGAGTGCTCAGATTTAAAATATTAAATGTCACCTGAAATGTTCCTGTCCCTCCTGCCCCACACTTGTATTCATCAGGCTTTAAATCACAAAAACTTCCCTTCTCACTCCCATCCTATGGGAGGAAAGTTTTGTTGAAATGTTTTATTGTTCTGTTCAGTGCAGCAGGCCTTGCTTACTACACATCGGAGAACTAAAATTCTTGGTAACCCTAGTACCAGCATTGGGGGGAAGAAAAAAGTCAAGCTATCAACAATGTGGTTTCTGAACAGTGGTTCTTAGTTCTACTGGGTTTATTGTAACAATCATATACATAAGACAGTATCTTTAGGAAAATATTTTAACTCATTCTTTCAGTTCTCAGGGTTTTTTAATAATTCCTTTTACTTTTTTTTTGTACATTTCTTCAAATATGTGCTCTATGGGAGCCTGGATTAAATCCTGTATTTCCTATAAAAGCAGCAGCACAGTACATGCCAGGCAAAGAGTGCTGAAGCCCTGTCCCTTACCGTTTCATAGAACTGTGCCTGCTGCTCCAGATAGAGACGAATGACGCTGTTGTAGTCATAGATCCGGTTACTGTGGAAGTGATTCATCTCAGCTGCAATCAGACCCAGGAGACAAATTATTTAACAGAAGCATTTATAATTAGGAACAGTTTCACTCAGTTCAAGTTAGTTTCTCTGCAGCAAGCTCAGTGTCCAGCCCTGCCAGCAGGGGAGGACTGTTCTCATGCTTCCACAACCTGTTCTGCTTGCGGCACTCAAGTTATAGTGGAATTGTTTGTCAGATTGGTAGGGGGTCAATTACACACCAACCTGGGCACTTCCTGGACAAAGCCAGGTCCTTGTATTACAGTAGTCAGGTACACAAAGATTAGAAAAAAAATACAAGCAGGATTTTCTGCTACTGAGGTAACTGTTCCTTCCTGAAGGGTTTCCAACAGAATTTTGGCTTGGACTTTCAGATTTCCAAGGGTATAGCTATCAAGTTGTAAGCCACAGCTGTAAATACTTAGCTCAACAAAAAAGAACAAAAATGATACAACCAGTAGTGTGTGACTCCTTCTTGACTTACTCTGTTTCAACAGATACCTGAGAAACAGCATTACTGAACCTGTAACACCTTACACCAATTTCTACATCTCTTCTCAGATCACAGTTTATGACTGGAAGAAGAAGTTAAATATAATTTGGGATATCAATGGAGGGAGAAGAAATATGCTGCATTGTAAAAGTCATCCTAGAGGTCTCTTCCCCAATTACCACACATAAAACACAATCCTCTTGCGTCACTGTGACTAAGAGGAAGGAGATGAGGTGTTTTCTTGGTTGTTTTTAAAATCAATTTTGTGTGCTGTTCTGACTTCGTCACATAATATATAGAGTACTCTTGCCTTTAAATCACCCAAAAATGATGCAACCCCCTCAGTAATGAGTAATCTCATTGAAGTCAGTAACAGGATGCACTTAATGGCTTGATATCCTGCAGGACTGAGCCCCAACTCCTCACTTCCCCAGTTTTTCTAGTGTGGTGTGCTGCACCTTGTATTTACAACACCTCTAACCTAAAGAGGAAAAAGATCATTCAAAAAATATCCAGGAAATAAAGATCTTATCCAAAACAATATGAATTTCATCTGGGAGATGGATTATGTCTAACTAAACTAAAAGTCAGAAAAACATTTCTCCTAATGATGACCTGCTTCTTGCACCAGAGTCCATGCTTTTAATTTGAGACGTATTACTTCCAAATCAAAGATTCAGCCTGAGGAAGTTGTTTTGGGTTTTTTTAAATTGGATTTTCAAAATATGTGTCTTTTGCAATAGCAATGTGAGATTTTAAAAAAAGGGAGAGGCAAAATAACTGCAATTTAGAAAAATTCGAAGCAGGTCACAAAAAAGTCCCCACAAACAACCATGCCAAGGTTTTATTCCTGGTAGCAAAAGATTTTTTTTCAAAGTAAGGACTGCTTAACAGAAGTCCTTCAGAGGTCTACAACACTGCCATTTAGCTCAAAATTTGGTTTACCTTGTAGTGCATAAGCCATGGTGCTCACACGTTTCACCATGTTCTGTTTGTCTTGGGGTGTTATTTTACTGGTTGCAACTAACTTGTCACTTTCCTTCACTCGTTCTATTGCTCCCTGTAGAAACCAAATGCAGAAAGGTTAAAAGAGTAGTCAACTTAGGGGTGTTCATAGTAATCTAAAATGCCACTAGCTACATTTTGAGTTTGCAGTCAGTACACATATGTACACAAAATGATCAATTCTGCCTTCTCACATTTTCATCCAAAGTTTGTTATTTCACTTTATTGATTCCAAGAGTCCTTGCAAAAAGTGACTTCAAACACAGGCATGATCAGAATCATCAGCAAACTGAGTTTGGTACAGGCAGTAATACACAAGAATATATCCAAAAAAGACAAATGGACCAAGTTTGAAATTACAGGTGACCAACTTAACTGACACCCAAAAGCCTGTAGAATCTTCTTTGCACATTTTACAAGAGAAGGCAACATAACACTGTTTTCCAAGATATTACAAGTCAATGCAATGTGTAGCCATTGATTCAGGAAAACCCTCGAGTCACATAAATAACAAGCATAAAAAGATATGCCTCCCCTTCACAATTTATTTGTGCCAAACAACATGCAAGAGAATCTATTTACATGTCTCTTGGCAGTAGGCTTATGTTTCAAGTTTTAAAAACATTTTTCTCCTTTTATGGTATTTTCCCCCAATGATTCTGTGGGATGAGAAATTGCAAACATCCTGAAGAATGAATACACAGATCTGATATGCTTTTATCTTTATTGCTCTCAGAAGTATATTCTTATGTTCTTGTTCTATACATTTAACACTTCAAGTGATAAAAAAAACCTCCAACCCCACATATTTGTGCACTTGTTTTAATACTTCACAATATTTAGTTTCTTTAAATGCATTGCAGGAGACACATGACCATAAGGAAAACTCTACGACCAAAAAAAAAAAAGGCAAAATATTCAAAACTGTACACCGTGGCTTTTGGATTACAGAGAACGAAGTGGTTGGGTTTTGTTGCTGGTATTCTGGTATTTTGTTTGGGTTTTTTTTCCCTCAGAAATGTTAGAGCTTAGCTCTGATCTCTGTTTTTTGATATTAAAGAAACTTCAATGCAGTGCATGATTATTTATCACATATCAGCAAGCCAGCCATGTCAGTGTACACAAGTTTTCCTACAACACTCACATGGTTTTATTATCAACTATCACATAAGGCTCAAATATTACAAATTTACATTACTGCTATTCACCCCACTGGGACATGAAGTCAACCTGAAAAAAATCATGAACCTTCTACTGCTCTACTATATCAGAAAGTTGTGATATTATTGAGAGAAATTCTAGTTTTCCTTCCCTCTAAGTACTTCTTATTTTAAAAATCAACACACCAGTTTCACAGAAACTTCCAGTGTTTCAGCAGCAGGGGCCAGGCTGCTGCACAAATGCAGGGTATCATACCACCACTTTTGCTGCTGTCCCCACTGCCCAGCCCTTAAAAAGAAAGGCACATCACATACCTTATGAGCTGCTATGATGTCAGGGAAGCAACCAAGAAATCCCTTATATTCATGATTTGTTTCCATCAAAAAGTGAAGATCTTTCTTTGGCTAATAAACAAAGCATAAGCGTAAGTAAAAGTATCTGTGGCAAATAAACATCACAGAAAAGAAACTACGATGCCAAGAAAGGGCAAAGGGGAAAAAAGGGGATGAAACAATCAAGAAAACCCAACCAAAATATTGTTTATGCAAGTTTTTCATATATGAAAAGGGTTTTAAAAAAAATATAAGCTTTTTAGAGCAAGGCACTGAGCACCATTGTGCAGATGCCTCTGTTCTTTGTTTCATTTAACACTAGCTCATGAAGTGATGGGGTTTTGCCTTTTCACCCAAGAAGAGTTTCCAGTGCAGTCTCTCATTACATATACAAATATGTGCATGCACAGGTTGTCAACGTGGAAAGGTGTCTTAAGAAATTTCAGACTCAGCATTGAGATAAAGAGGATCTGCATTTTGGAGACTTTAAGTGTTACATGCTAAACATCAATGTATGTCTTGAAGACCAATAAAGACCTTTAAATGAACACATTTAAAGACCAAACAATCATTTTAGTATTTTAAAAACCAGAATGAGGGCTTTCTGACCAACAGAAATACCCTCTCATCACATTTCCCCTGAGCTGACACAGAGTAGAAAAGAAGATGATAATGCATTTAATAGTGTTAATAGCAATTTAATTGGCTGATAGCACTAGCAGTTATGTTTTAATCAAAGAGGAAAAAAGAAAAGTCAGAAGAAATCCAAATAGGTGATATGTTTGTACACACTACACCATTGCATTTGCAATATTCCTACCTGATCTGCTACAAGACTGGCAATTTCTTCATAAGTTTTCCCTGCTTCTGTTATTGCTCCATTGAGATCAGATTCTCCTAGAAGTGTTCAACAAACATCAGTGTTCAAATTACAGTAAGTCAATTACAACAAGAAACTTGCCTTGATTCAAGGCAAATTTATAAAATAGCTTATTTACAATAATAAATGGCTAGCCATCCTTTTATAACCAGCAGAAATAAAGAACTTTTTAAAACATTAAAGGAGGAAAACTAAAGGTCTTGTAGAAAATAATGTTCTACCACAGTACTTCCACATTTAATATATATATTATTAATAATTTTATGCAGTTTAAATACACAGGTATTCCTCCACATGGGGCAACAGGAAGTCTACCAGGATGAAAAGGAAGGAAGAATGAGGAGGGTTACAAAAGATAGACTGACAAAGCTGATGTGCTGCTACCCCTGAGCTCTCTGACAGTCCTGGACCATAACTGTTCAAAGGTCAGAGAAGCAAAAGGGGGCTCAAGTAACTTTTTACCTGGACAACAAGACTTCTGATCTTTTAGGGAACTCTCAGACAATATTTTCAAGCTCTGTAAAAATCACTGGTTTTCAGAGTGAGTTTCTAACTTTCATACTCATATGAAACAGATCAAAGGACCCTACAATCTATGCTTAACAATACAAACATCACCATAAATCCTAAGCTAGACCACAGCACAAGCACTCATAACACTGTATTACTAACAGGACAGGCTACGTGGGACAAAGATGGAAACAAGCCTTACATTCCTTGTACGTTTCATGCAACTTCACCTTCCCATCCATGTTAGCTTGTCCAAAGCATGTAGTCAACAGTACAGAAAGCAAATTGAGGTAGAGAGTAGAAAGGCGAAGGTATAGTTTGCAGATATCAAACTTCAGTTTAAGAAAAAAGAGTTTTTCTTATGCTTCCAGACTTGTCTTGACATTAGGCAGTGGTTAGTCTTTTATGAACTTTTTGATTTTATTCTATAGATATTAATCAGTGACTTAATTGAAAAGTACTATAGATTTCATTAATGATTAATATCAGCATTAAAGTATCTTGTTTTATTACAACATATGGTCTAATCTGCATTAGAGATTTATTACATAGGATTCCTTCATTTTAGCATGTCCTAAAGGAAACAAGGTAATGACTGAATGTTGCTTCAGTTCTATCAATCAATTCCTACTTTCCATTAGACTGCTTTCATAAAGTCAAAAAGCTGTGAGGCAAAATGACTGATCCTAAGAACTAATCAGTCTAGTAACACAAACACTGCTAAACAAATAATTATTTTTCTCCTATTTGGGCCTGTTAGGATAAAATAAAAATAAAACCACCAAGACTAATTCCCATTGTGAGACTCAAGAGGTACACAATTCATAACATATCTTCACCTTTTTGTAAAACAATTAAAAATTGGAGGGTGATCAATTTTATTATTTCAGGCTTAAGTATTTTCAGTATTTCAGAATTCTTTTGTCTGCTCAGAAGTAAACTTGAAATAACTGCGGCTTAGGCAACTGACTCCTAGATGTTGGGATAAAACATGGTGTGGCTTCAGAGTCAGAAGCCACATTAGTCTAGATATTGCTATTCATTTTATAATGCCATGAAATATGGTAACTTTCCATAACGTACCCAAAAAAAAAAAAAAAAAAGGAAGAATATGTATGTATATTTAAGTTGAACAACAAAATTCTCCCCTTCTGTACTCACTCAAGGAACCTTCGTAGATCAGAGCTTCAAAGGATCTAGACAAACCCTCCCAAAAGCAATAATCTTTTATTTTTGGCATTCTCAGCTTCTGAACCAATGCAAAGCTGGGAATTGCCTTCTCTAACTCAGTCTGTGAGTTGGGTCTCTCAGCCGAGTTGGGTCCCAGTGCAAGGATACATCAGGATGTCAGGGGTCCTTTAATCAACAGAGTAGCAGAAAGCCCCAAATGTTGCTAACATTTATAACAAAATTATGTTAGTGTTTAGTACATAGATCCCCAGAAGAAACAGAGAGGGCCTAAAAGCATTGACTGAAGGTAGCTATAAAAACAGCATTAAAATGGCCAGTAATATTCCACAGATGTTTCAACCCAACCACAAGGAGAAACAGATATTTTCATTGATTTACAGTCTACATACTGTCATAAGGAGATTAAGAAACACATAAAACTATGAGAAGCCTTTTGGAGATGTTTAATAGAACATCTTTTAGCAGTTCAACTGCTTGGTAGATGCCAGTGATAATAATTTCAGAAGGAATACATCCAGACATATTGGGGGAATTAATATTCCAGGTCTTGACTGGGACAGACAATTTTTATTTGTCAAGAAGTATTTTTGTTTTCTTTTAAAGTACATTTTAATATAATTCAGTAGGAAAAAGCACAAAATTTGATTTACTAGCAGCAAATACTCGCAGCAAAGCTTTTCTTGGTAAGTACACCTCAAACTGATTTGTTCAGCACACAAGCAGCTTGTAAAGCAGTATTTGCCTGCTGCTAGCTGACAGGATAGTGAAACTTTTGTGTAACTGCCTAACAGAATTCCTGAGGGGTGATGTAGGATTAGGAGAGTTTACTATGGTTGAATGGCATACCAGTCATTCACATTTTCTTAATACAGGAGAAAGACTCCTCCAGATTTGGTACCGCAAGAGGCACCATGCTATTTAAGGCTGTGTTAACCTTAGAGTATCCTATGACACAGTAGCATAGGCAACATGTTACCAGGCTGCAGGACCTGCAGGGCACTTCCAGGCATGTTCTGGTACTGTCCAATACACATTTTTGGACCAGGATCATGCTTTCAAAGTGCACATTCTTGGAACCAACTGGGCAGTACATAAGTCCATAGCCAAGTTAAATCAGACACTTTCAGTGTGTCCTTAATAGTTTTAAAGGTACCCTTGCCTTGGCAAATACTGGGGACAGATCCATAACACACACTGGGGCTGGCAGTGAATAGATAAGGCTCATTCTGTAGCATAAGAAAAAGAGCGAGAGTGAGTCAGATTAACAAGCGTATCTTGGCTGGTGCAATCTAAAATATTTTAGGCTGGAAATTAGAAGAGAAGGCAGAAGACATCATTACACATAAAGCTTTGCAGAGCAAGCAGGCATCACTGATGAAAGTGTCATGGGCAATAGATACATCCCATCCTAACTATGCAAATGAACCAACTAACAGTAAATGCAGTACGTCAGAAGTCATACCAGCTACCAGTATCTAGAAATGTTTCTGTCATCAAATCAATCACTGCAATCATCAGTGGCCTATATGCTTAAACTTTCAGAACACTAGTATTACAAGAAATCCAAAAAACCAACCCAACCAAATAATAAAAAAAAAAAAAAAAAGAGGATGAAGAGATTCAGCTCCCAACAGAAACTGAACTGAGTGTCCTTAAGCATGGCTGAATGAACCATTCCTCTTCACTAATAGTCCAGAAAAATCATACATCATACTCAGCCTAGCTACTTCTTCATTGGAAGCAATGTGTCCTCTTTTATATACTGACATCTGGAAAGCTGTACCCTATCAGTTTAAATCCAGGTGCATAGGTCTTTTGCAGACACTCTGCTTAATCCATAGACCTGTACCTGATGGAATGATCAGGTGAATCCATACGTGAGCAGCAGGCAGGACTGTGAGAGAAGCAGTGATGAAGCCATTTAAAGCCACATCTGCATCTTACTTGCTCTCTCTTCCTGGGAACTCAAAAAGTAAAGAATCCCATATATTATTAATTTGGAAATAATATAAGGGTACAAATTATTGTAAAGAGCAAAACGTGGAATCAAAGCAAAGGCATCTGTAGGAAGGGTACTTTTCTCAACAGGATACAGGTGCAACCAGCTATGACTGGGCAAAAAGCAAAGACAGACATGCTTGCCTTGTTCCCAAACTATCATGAGATCAATTTTTTCATACCAATCAAAGATGTTTGAAATCAAATAAAAGCTTTCCTTTCTAAGGATGATCTGCAATTCTGTATCCTAGCTTTATGATATATTGTTTTCCCTTTACCCTGGCAAAAGAATGTGCTACAGCCCAAGCAATTTTCAGTTCTTTCTCAGGACTTCCTGCTACAGATTTTATTCAGGCAGAATTTCCAGTTTTCTAACCCATGCTAAGAATACATAACCATCAAATCCCCTACTTCATTCTCACATCCAAAAGTGACTTTTAAGCAATATGCTATGCTCAATTCTAACTAAGCAGTCTTCCTGTTGAAGTACAGGACATAGATGAGAAAAAGCTATGGGGACAATATTTCCAATACTTCCAAGCACTATTTCCAATACTTCCAGCAGCAGAGAGCCTGTGTTTCAGAAGGTTGCATTTTAATACATCATTTATAGGGCAAAAAGTTTTACGATTATAAAGCAAGATACAGATGGCTAGTCAGAGTAAGTACTGGTCAACTAAAATTTCTAAGATTGTTTCTAAGAAAAACATTTCAGGAATCTTCTAGGCTATAGCATTTAAGGTTTTAGAACACAGTAATTTTGCTATCAAGCATATAAAGAAAAAACCCAAAACCTCAAACACCTTTGAAAGGAGAATCTCAGGGAAAACTGACTCAACAGGCACCCTCTGTCCATGAGGAAATATTTTCCAGTTGTCTGGAAAACATCAGTAGAGCCTAACATATTTTAAATTTGGTCTAAATGCATTTTAGGAAAACTTTGAGCAATTGATGTCCTCCTTTTCCCTCCTTCCTACCTAACACAACAGGGTCTTTTCTAGGGCTCGTGAAGGACAAGCAAAGGCGACGGACAAGAAAAGGCTACAGTAGCCAACCCTACAGAAAAAAGCTACAGTAGCCAGCCCACATAATGGATTTTAAAACATTGTAGTAACTCTTCCATCAACGTGTGGAGTTGTATCATGAAGTGGCACAATAGTTCTGTGACAGCCATTTTCAAGGCCCCATTTTTCTCTCTTTTCCCTTTGATATCACAAAAATGCTACAGCATGTTTGGTCAGTTAGGTCAGTGACCAGATTATATACTAAGAGATCAAACTAAACTCTTCCACCACCACCAACCCACCACAAGATTACACAGTGAGAGAAGACAAGATTGCAGACTAGAACATAAAAACACCATAACATACACAAAAGAAAGGTTTCAGAATTTTTTCCAGAACCCTGTTTGACATCTAAACCTCAAAGAGGAAAGCATTATGGTCTTCAGGAAAAAAAAAAAAGTAGCATGATGTAATTAAAATACCTCTTTTTAAGCAAAGTACAAATGAAGCTATAGAAGTACCTTGGTATCCACTAGTGCTGAAGACCAGTGCCAGGCTCTGCAATGCTTTTCCTATCTTCTGGTATTCCTTGGGTAGTGCTGAAAGTGGGAAAAGGATGAGGAAAAGAGGGAAAACAAAAGAAAAAACCGACATGGGTAAGTGAGACTAAATCTGCTGCATTTCCAAAACTTGATGAAGCAGATGTCAAAAACAACTAGGTTTTACATTTTCTCTAGTGACACATTTACAATCCTATTCTTTACCCCCTCCCCAGCTACACATGTTCCAAAACTGGATAAAGCAATTGCAATCTGGATTCTTGAAAAGTACAAACGGTTGGGGAAACAGCATGTGAATGCTATTTAAAAAAAAAAAAAGAAATCTCATTGCATTTCTAGCTGAGTCCTCCTATACATACAGTAAGATTTTTTCCCTTCCCCCTCGTGGGGGAAGGAAGAGGGGGAAGTGCTGCAATGTGATCTCGAGAATAGGTCTCATTAATATTTTAAAGAGGAGATTATTTTACAGACCCATAATACCTAAACTCTCCACAAATAATGAATTTTATATTTAAAGGCACGAAAACCCAAGATTATCTAGATATAAAAATTATGCAAGTATCTGAATAATAAAATTGTTTTTTACAATTTATTTATTGAACATGCATGCATAAATTACTCCATCACAATTACATCAATCAGCTGTGATTTATGAGTGCATTCATTATTAACACTTTGAACAGCACCACTCCAGAGGCCTAAAAAGCAATCTGAAAAGCAAAAGCAATTTTTTATATGCTGCCTATGCTAGCAGAAAAAAAAACCCAAGTAGGTATGGGTTTTATCAGATATTTGTATTCAGGGGGTACACTGCTCAGGCAATATAGAAGGTTTTTAGCTGTTCTAGCATCCCACAGTATCTGATTTTTACAGAAGAACACTTTTGTGTGGTATAAAAATCCACCACAAAACCCCCAAATCAACCTCCCACCCCAACTGCCTAATTTTATTGATTATCTTTGATCAAGCTCTTCTCCAGAAGTCAGACTATTTATGGTAACTGGTCTGTCTTACACTATGAGTACAATTTAGAGTACTAGAGTTCTATTATCAGCCATTACACTGATACTGAGTCTGCAGTGGAAACTTTAGTGAAGAATCTTTGGCTTCTTTTCACATGTATTTAAGAAGTTTCCACTGTCAGTTATTTTAAATCTCACTGAATGGAAGGGATGTAACTATTGCTCAGGAAGTGCCAAAAATACTTCAGATTAAGAGTCAAGTCTAGAGCTGACAGGGAACTTAAAACCTAAAAGATTACTAATGTTTTGCATGTTCCAGTTTACCAGTCTCTCTTTTTTTTTTTTTTTTAATTCAGTATGAATGTATAGAAAATTAAAAGTTAAAAAAAATTTAATTTTTAAGACTTTAAAAAACACAATCACAACTGTACTGCTGCATGTATGCTAACTAATTAATAGCTGTAAGTATTAGAAGAGTCATTCAGTATCTAAAGCACTAGTGTTGTAAGTTTAGGAAGACTTTGGCAGTTAAAAAATACTGAATTTCTAGTGTAAGCACAAGTCACAGCCAGCCCTTGGTTTGATCATTGCTTCTGTAACTGGATAGCAATGCTGTTTTTCTAGTCTCATCTGAGGAACCTTATTCCTTTTTCTCCTGTTCTCCACTTTCCCCTCAGTATAATTTGCTAGTGAAGCAAGATCTGTACCATGTTAGAGCTCTGTCATGTGTTAGACTGTTTTTGTCCAGCAGGAGGGTCAGTGGTCTGTAGAAGGAAACCTTTTCATTCAAAGTTGAGAAATGTAAATGATTTAAAGTTAACATCTTATAAATACTAAAGTCTAATGTAATCACTTCCATGAGAGATGGAGCTTCTACACTTCCCACTCTCTCTGGTCAGCCCCAAATATTCAGCTGTAGTGTTTGATTAGTAAGAGGCAAAAACATAACTCAGGAGATATACTTAAAGTTCTGGGGACAACGTTTTGATGTTTTGGTTTTTTGTGGGGGGGAGTTTAAAGGAGAGTAAAAAAAATTAAGGTGATTCAAGGAGATTTATGTGATAGGTCTTTGGTTGCCAGACACTACAGCCTGCCCTGAAGTGTTTCTTATTATGATCCTCAGCTGTAGTACCTGCTTCCTTTCAATAGCTGCCTTGTGGTGGCCACAAACACTGAACACTGCTGTGGACTAGGAAATTAGAGCCCAGGCAGAGTCATAGGGACTTGGTGTGAAGTTCTGCAACCCTAAATATCTGTGGGAAGGAAGAGACAAGATAGGAAAAAAAAAGAATTGGGCTAAAGATTAAGTCAGAATCAAGTTGGTTTTTCTTTTCTTTTTCTCTTAAAATCATTTCATCTTTAAATCACTCCTCCTAGCATGCAAGGATCCTAAATAAAGGGTTAATAAGGTGCAATTATTTGAAAATATGATTTCATCAAATAAACAGGTCTATTTTGCCCATGTCACTAAAATTCAAATATATGACCAATATATGAGAACAGGTCCAACAAGGGCTTTAGCTGCATTACTAGAATTACTTACTTTTAAGTCTTTTTAAACCTATGGGCAGGGAACAGATATTTCTGAGATAAAGAAAAAAACCCATGCAACCCAACAAAAAGCCCCACATCAAACATACTAACAAAAAATTTCCCCATTTTATACTCTTAGACTGAAAATAGCCAGAATGCTGTACAATTCCAATGATAATTTAGGAGTTTCTTTAAAGATGTGTCTTGAATTATACACATTAAAAAAAAAGAAGAGAGAAAAGCACCACAGAAATGAGTGCTGAGTTCAGAAGGACACTTACGCCCTGTACACCTCTTCCAGTGCTCTTGTCCCACTGTCAGCAGCTCTTTAACTCCATCATCCATTGCTTTGGTGAACCTACCCACTGCATCACATTTCTGTTCTCTGTGGCATTTTGAAAAAGCAAAAGCAAAAGGCAGTTTAATACATGCATAATGCTAACTTTAAACACAATACTGAAATGTTAAGCAATGTCAACTCTGTCTCAAAAAATATCAGAGATATAAACCCATTCCTTGAAATTTCTGCCATTTCACTGAATTCAGAATTCCCCTCTTTATATATGGGCATTGTTTGTTCCATTTTTCCTCCTCTATTAGACTCGTAGACACATGGCACTGGATTAGCACTTTTATTACAGTGTAATAGAAGTAGTGAAATACATACAACAATGAAAAAATAAAAAGAAAATAACTGTGCCATATATTTTGATAGAAGTCTAACATAGGTGAATAAAAAGTAATACAGCAACTCTCCTAGGGAAATATATATGCATCCTTTCATATTATATTGTCACTATCATTGTGTTGAGTTGCATTATAGGGAGCAAAAAACCAGAATTCTGAATTAGTATGTGCCTTTGTACTCCTCTTTGAGCATGTTTGCATGCAGCTATCAGAGTTTTCCATTATCACAGCACTGCAGGCACAGCAGTGATTTGTGAACTCTACAAAAGAAAACTAAATGTGTATTTTATAATTTCCAATGAGCAAAGCCTGCACGAGACAGCTGTAACAGCAAGGGGACACTGAGTGACTCCCCAGAGCCAGGGCAGCAGCTCCAGCTGTGGCCCAAGAACCTAGAGGTTCCCACTTCCCCACCAGCACTTCCTTCCTCAGCTGGAAACCATACACACATAGTTGCACAAAAACAGCACCTGGGCTTTCTAAGAGGCTCTTGCTTTACTCCCCTTACCTCAGGGGCAAAACATCCTTTAATTTTCTAAACTTCACACTTTATGGTCTCAAGATCACTGAAAATGCTCATGAGTCTGTGCAGAACTCTCAAAATACTAGCAAAATTGTTCAGTAAAGAATGTCTTCACACTGAAGAACCTAACAGTTATTGAACAAGCTGGTTTGCCCACTTTGTAAGTGGAGTAATGGCTTTCAAGACACACACTTTTAACAGCATTCCCACGCACTAGAACATGTGGACATCTGAGATGTTACAGCCACCCCTGCAACCGCTTGGAAATAGGTCCCCAGCACTACTCCAGGCTGCCAGCCCCAGCCCAGGAACCCATACTCCTGGTGAGCATTCTCCTCAGGCTGGTGTGCCCTCCCTGCTTGGGCGCAAACTGTTTAGCTGACCGCATGCTGGGCACTCTCTACTAGGGATGTGTACGTAGTACATTCCCTCTCCTGCACCCTGGGTACAAAATCATCCCTCTCATTCACCCCTTCAGCTTTTACACCACTGGGATATACAGAAACCACACCACTAAAGCAAAGTAGTCAAGGTTAAAATCCCCATGGCTGAAGTGTAAGTGACCTAAAAATGTGCATGTTTTTCTGCTGGTACAGAACTGCTACCACACAGCCATTGTATCCATTCAATATGCACTGCATCACTTGCATAAAGTCTGTATTGGGTGCAAATGCACTACTGCTTTGCTGCTAAAAACACTTCTATCCAGTTTATCCACACACACACAAAACATTATCCAGGTTTCTGTGCTCCAGAACAGTAAGAAAAGCTTGTCATACATGCTACATCATCTAAGAAAAATTATTAAGCCTAAAGGAGTGAAATAAAGGCTGCATAGTAAATCCAGTCTTTAACTCTGCAAAACTCCAAGGTTTATCAGCTACAGTATGTATATGTATATGTAATATACACATGTATAAAAGAAATATATCCATTTGCACTTTCAGAATGAGAATTGATTATTTAAATTACTTTTAATTTTTGATAGCTTTCCATGGATTACAGATATTCAAATCATACTGTATGTACATTAAATACAACTATTTTACAGAAACATTGTTCTGCTTATTGGTCCATCTACAATTATCCTAAGCTACTTGGTAAGTTTAGCATGTTTTGGAACTGTTGAAAGATTAAAGATCAAACCACACTTCCACAGCAATATAAAACATAACTCCATAGGATCTGACAGAACTCTATCCCAACTAATCAACTATCAACTAATTTTACATAAATTGTTTTAGGATTAGCATTCAGCCACTGAAGTCAAAAAGACATCACATAGAGTTCCACCAGGTATTGGAGGGGTTGATATGAAAATCTCATTTAAACAAATTTTCAGCTCTGCCCTGATGAATACCTCCTCAAATCCATGAATATACGTGCACACTTAGTATCTGAGTTTTGGATTATCTCAGCATCTGTTGTATACTAGATACATAATGCCCATATAAAAAAAACCCAAAAAAACCCAAAAAAATCACCTTACATTTCTACCATGTCCAAGTCAGGAGCTTCTGGTTCCATTGTAGAAAAGATCATGACTCCTACAGTTTCATCTTTTTCTGCCTTCCTCTTTCCGGTTTTCCACTCCTTAAAAAGAAAAAAAAAAAAAGAAAAAGAGAGACAAGACAGACACGAAGTTTGACCACCACTCATTCTTCTTTAAAGGCATGTGCTTAAGGAGTGAATTAAATGTTTAGGAGAACTGTTAATCAACAGAGCACCCCTGAATTAAAACCTTTCATTAGGAAGTGAAATCTTCAGAGGAGCCAAGGCTTTTTACAGTTTCCCAAAGTTCTCCCCCGCCTCCTTTGTGCACTTTGTTGTCTAAATTCTGGGGTCAACAGACCCTTCTTGGGTATTACTGAGATACAGTGTAAGAACAATGATTTTCAGCTGTCTCCACACATAGGATAAATCTCATATCAGAAGCTTCTCAAGAAGATCATGAAACTCTTATGCAATTATGATGCTAAGTTCTTAGTGGTTAAAAATTCCCTATGTATTGCAACATCTGTTCTGTTTATACATCTATAAATAAGAAACTAAGAACTGCTGAGTAGCTGGCAGAATTATACAACTCCCCACTAACCATCCAACTAGCATTTCACCAGGACTAGTACTTACTATGTTATTAAGCATCTACTTACAGGATCACAGAATAATTCTGGTTAGAAGTATGTTGTTAGTTCAACCTCTGACTCAAAACTGGTCAGCTGTGACCTTAGTCACAGGGGACTTGAATCTTGGAAATTTTTAAGACAATACTGTATAATTTACTTTTTCAGCAAATTCTATGTTTATTTAGAAGTATGATTATTTTGAGGAGAAAGCAGCAGAGTGTTTCCGTTTATTTCCTAATTAGTAACAGAGCTGGAGCTCAATCATGAAGAAACCATTATTTACTGAAGGTTTACTTACTTTATTTATCATTTACTGAGGATATTAAAATCTCTTTTATAAAAAAGCATAATAAAGTGGGTGTGAAAATAAAAAATGGCTGGTTATATCAAGTAAGGTTGCAACATAGTGCTATTACAACCCATTTCAGTGAAAAACTGTGGGTTTGAGAGATAGGGATGGGGCAGGGGGCTGTTTTTAAATATAATACAGGCACAACGTAGATCTGCTATAAAGTAGCGTTTGTGAGCAGAGCAGCACCACTCAGAGGATCACAGTGATTACTAAATCCAGCAGAGACAGAGCAGGTCAACAGCAAAGAGTTTTATATATCTTCCTATTCTGTTGGAGGATACAAACTGTCCGGTGAAAGACTGGCAACAAAGTTACTTTGAAGAGCACAGCTGTGTGGGAATGGAGCGTAGCATTTCACCAGAGCAATTTTATGCCTTGTTTTGATCAGTCAGCTGAGTTGGGAATCCCAGCAGTTTCCAGCCCATCCCTACTGCCCACAGTGGGGCGGCTACAGAGCCAAACTCTTGGTTTGAAGGGAAGTGTGGGGAGACAGCAATTCCTCAATCTCAGTCTGTGTGAGAGCTTTATTTCATTTCCTACCTTCTCATCTCGGAAATTGAGAAATTGCTGGAAAACTTCACTTTCTGAGACAACAGGATGGCGACACATTCTCGTCATCCAAGCTTGCAGCCTCTCCATGCGCATTTTGATAAATTCTTCTTCAAAGCGCCCTGTTACACATTGAACAATAATTGTTACATTTACAGGCTAGCACCTTCACATTCCTTTTTTAAATTTAAATTGAAACAGCTGGTAATTCATCTGGTGAGTTATTAACAATTTAATGACTCTGAACTTACAAGAATCACAGAATCCTGAGTTGGAATGGACTCACAAGAATCATTGAATCCAACTCATAAAAAAATGGCTCATTATGCTAACAAACCAAAAGAACCGTAAATTGATTAATTTTAAATATTGATTACTGATCAAGAGTTCTGATCCTTTTTAAGATAGCCACAAAATATTAAAAAAAAGCTGATACCCACCCACAATTCAAATACATTTTTTTGGGGGAAAAAAATGAATAAACTTTTGGACAGAAAAACTAGGTATTCAGATGACCCAAGAGAAAAGCCAGGCACAGGCTTGGAATGAATGCATTCTTCTGGTACAATCTAGTAATGTCTTGGTCAATATGAGGTTCAAAACCGTTGAAGAAAAAAGAACTACAATCCAAGTTGCCATGTACAAGCTAACAATGCACTGAAATTAAACAGCTCAAAAAGCATTACAATTGGATTGCTCAAAAATATTTGAAATCACTCAAACACAAATCACAGATCTAAAAAGCAGTGTCTCCTTTAAACATACTTCCATATAGGTAAACTGTGGAAAAAAAATCACAAGATATCAATAAATCATATGCATAAACTTGTTAGAATATACACATACATGTAAGACTGTAACTGATTTTTTTTTGTATTTAAGATATTTTTAATACAAACTAAATAAGTAACCATTTTTCTTAAACCAGTAATGCATCATCACTGCATATTCATAAGAACCTTTTCGTTTAAGTAGAAACTGTCTTCTTGAGAGAATCCTTTCTAATTAAAAAAAAAATGCATGACATCAGACTTGTAAAGCATACAGTGAACAGGATTTGTAAGGAAAGAGAAATTCCTCCAGCACCCAACTCTCCTGAATTCCACAGCAGTGCAGATGACAAGCCCTGAACACATGTACTGTTTCAATATAATTCTACTGCACAGTTACTATGGCAGCAGATCTACAAAGTTGAGGTTTTTGTGGTTTGGGTTTTGGTTTTTTGGGGTTTTTAGTTTTTTTGCAAATATGGAAACTAGCAAGACTAGCAGGTAAACAACAGAACAAATGAAAAATGAACTTTGTGTATGCGTATTTTTCCTGCAAATTAGAAAAAAAAAAATCAAACACTGTGGAAGAGACCTTCTATACCCTTCAGTAATCCTTTGCTTAATTTTTAATCTATACAGAAATCTCAACAGCATTCCTGCAAGGAGTGCAGAACACCAGAACAGCAGCAGCTGCAAGTTACATGCCGATCATTAAGCATATCATCACCAGTATATCACTAAAACCAGGATCCTGACAAAGTCAGAGGGGAATCTTGCTCTGTCAAGACAAACTGACATGCTTTTTGTAGACAGTCTTCAGAAAGAAGCCTCCTAAACACAGTGAAAGATAAGCACCCTTTTTTCAGTTTCCTCATGTTTTAGAAAAAGAGACATGCTTTTTTTTTTTTTTTAATTAGTATTTTTTTGCATGAGGCAAGGTATTCTCTCCCACAGATTCCAGAAGACAGAAATTCACAGGCAATGGATTTTGCCAAGGTGTGATACCTGACTCTTGGGTCTTTTAAGATATAGTTACAATGAAATCTAGGGACCCCATCATGTCTTCTGGTTTCCTGTTACAGACATGCACATGTTTAATAGAAATGCTGGTCAATTCTAAACACGAGGCTAAGGGGAAGAAGTCACTTCCTCACTTTTCAGTTTCCTCGGCATTTATCCCAGCAACTTCATCAATGCTCAGCTTTCTTCAAGCACAGCAGAGCTGCTGCATTTTGAGTGATGCCCATGGCCATGTGGTTGGCAACATGCCGATGCTTATATGTTTGGTTTTGGCTTAGACACTGTATAATCTTACCAGAAAACATACAAGTGGAAATGGGCTAAAGTAAGCATTTTCCTCCTATACAGGTGTCCATTCTTTCCTTCACATGCACTTTAGCATACACTTGTAGAAAGGAAGCCAGAGACTACTGAAAATGCATAGGCATTGTCACATTCTGCTGCAATGAGTAAACTTAAGTGCATTTCAAGGACCCAAGCCCACTTTTCTTGAAGTCAGAACAAAAGATTTCCACAAGCTTCAGACAGCTTGGTCAAGCTGAACTGACATCAAACTAGAGCAGAACACTATACAAATGAAAGATGCTTTCTAAATCAAGTGTGAAATCAAGCAAGAGGAGAAACAGCTACAACATTTCACTTGGAAGCAAAAAATCT
Source organism: Haemorhous mexicanus (assembly GCF_027477595.1). NCBI lineage: Eukaryota > Metazoa > Chordata > Aves > Passeriformes > Fringillidae > Haemorhous > Haemorhous mexicanus. The sequence goes on from NC_082343.1 coordinate 55,799,700, forward strand.
CCATCCCATCCAGTCAGGGGATGCTCCCTTTCCTCTGGGAACCTTGTGACTATCAAATGCAAAAGAGAAAAACCCAAACAAAACCAAACACAATCCATGCCCCTCCCCAGCCCTAAAAAAAACTCCATGCAACAACATCTGCCCAGCCAATCAGAAAATATGGAACATAAGCAGCTATCTCTTCTCTCCAATAGTAATTATTATCTCATGTAGTAACTAGGGGGATTTGTTTTTCTTTTAATTAACTTTTTAAAAATCACTGGACTAGATAATTGAACCTGAATTTTTAAGTGATTCTCCTAGTATTGATCTGTTATTATCAATCAGTCATTAACAACTCATCATAAGTTTTGAGTGGAGAAAGGCAGGGGTTTCTTTGACACCTTATTTAAAATAATGGGAAAAACAAACAGTAAGAAATAACTGAACCTTATAAAAATCTGATTTCCTTATTTCCCATTCCATGAATTCAGAACTGGGAATAATTACCTGTTACTTGCTTGTCTGGAAGAGAAGGGATTGGAATGGCTAATCCAAATTTAACCAGGAGCCGCTCATACAACCAGTCAAAGTGCTTGTATCTGTGGTTGACAGACCGATTAGTGTTCTGTAAGAGAAACACAACTCTGAACTTGGACAGGCATCTACACACAGTCACATGAAACAAGCATGACCAGAATGGTAACCACATGGAATGCAAATAAAATTTATGAATTAGAGCCTTAATACAGAAGAACTTGAAATTCTAGAAAAAAGCAAATCCTTGAGGTAAAAAAATATTACAACTACCACTTACTCTTACAATGCTCTTACCAAGTCACACAATTTCTATTTTTATGTACAAATGACACATATTTGTGAGGCAAAAGATCCTGTTTCAGATACACTTACAGTGCAGGTCAGCTGATACTCAATGTAGCTCTTGAGACCATACATTTTAGAACCTTTTTTGGGATCTGCCACCACACAGTCAAATGTAGAGGTAGGATATACCCACATTGGGCCATAATCACCAATCTGTAAGAAATTGCAAATATTATCTTTAAATACATCATGTTGCACAAGCTGTAAACAATGTGATAAATATCTTCTCTCTTCACTTGAGAGCTTCCATTGATTTCAGTGAGAGGCTGAGAGTCTGGAAACAGAGAGGCTTCTTGCAATCAGGGACAAAAGACCTCAGCTGACTTTATCCTGTGTATTTTACAATTTTTCCCAAATAACAAAGTAATGGTGAATTCTAGGGCTATTTCAACCACATTTCACCAGAACAGCATAGAGACAGAAGAGTTTGGTTTTCAGATCAGAAAGTGACCTGACCATCAGGACTGAATATTGCAAACCTCTACAAATGTAGTTCTTGCATGTAACTATCTAGATAATGAAGAGGCAGTGTAATGCATTTGCTCTGCATCCCAATCCCAAAAAGGCATATGTTCATCACAAGTAATGCAGATACAGCATGAGGAAAAAAGTACTGAAAAGAATCATCATCATTATCACACTTATGATTTTTATTATGGCAGTTGTATTTCTAATTATGTGTTCAGCATTGGTTTCTTCTGATCCAAATATATACAGCAACCTTGAGGATAAAAGTTCAGTTGAGAAAACAGAGAAAGGTGAGGAGGATTACAAAACCCAACCAACCAACCAACAAAACCCAACCAACCAAAAAAAGAAAACCAAAAAAACCCATACCACCCACACCAAAAAATTATACACAACCCCAACTTACAATTATGGGAATTTTTTCTTTGGGTTTTGCTAGCTGCTTTGCCAATAGATACTGTTCCATTCCAGGTTTTGCAAATCCAGGAAACCTAACAATAAAATGAAGTGATAAGTTAATTCTCCTTCCTTTGACATGCAGAAGTACCTGCCATTACAGGAAAAAAATCCTAAATATTTCTCAAGCATAGAAAAAAGTTTATGTGAATTATTGTAACAGTCAACATTTTGCATGGAAAAACGCTACTGACATCCAGGTTTTTTGTGTGTATCTTGTGTGTCTGTGTGTGTAATAGGCCCCTTCTTGCAGAGCAAAGTGGTTATTCCTGCTCTGCTGACCATCATACCAAACATAACAGGAGGTCACAAAGTATCATCTGTCATAACATTGCAGCCTCACCCTCTCGAGGAAACACCACACACACACACAGACGCTCATGCACCTGAGACTTCAAATTACAAGAATTTAATCATCTGAAAGAATGATAAACAGAAGATCTATCAAGTGCTTCGAAACATGAGTTATCTTAAATAATTTATCCACCAATTAAAAGAAAGCCAAACAACCCCTATATTATTCTAAAAGTCTTACAAAATGCCTTATAAAAAGCAAATGGTGGTCCTCTTTCTAATTAGGAAGATAGTTAGCCCTTGCAGTATTGCCAACCTGCTTGTGGAAACATGACCAGTAAAGCAAGATTTACTCCACAGACAAAAAAATCTCTTAAAAAAGGTATTTTTCTGAGTTTACAACAAGTAAACAATGATGTAGAGGTACTCATGCAACACTGGACATAAAAACCCACTGATGAACAAAATTAACTAGTCATGTAGAGACAATTAATTTTAGTTAGATACCCAAGGAACCATTATTCTACAAGCCTTTTCCACTCTGCTTTCATCCACTCAGAGATTATCACACACTAGTTCTCAGAGTAAGAGCAGCTTTAGAACAAACAAACATTAAACTACAACATGAGACAATGCTAGTATAACACTGACAAAGCTTGATGCTACTGTAAGATTTTTGTCTATAAAATCAAACTTTCTGTGGCTCAAGAATCAACTTGGAAGATGCACAAACACAGCAGAACAGAACTTTTCCCCACTAGAAACTCAGATTACTCAAGAACTCTGGGGTAGCATCTCTAATCAGTTTCTACTGTATGGACAAGTCATCCACCACCTTCGACTTTCATTAAGAACAAACTGTCAAACACAGTTAAATTTCAAAGACTTGAAGCTCAGGCATTGTGAAAGTGTCATCTGTCTGTATGACACCTTCAAAAATCACACAGCTTTGTCATAAACTTTTAAGCTTTCAGGGATCTGTGTCCTCTGCTTGCTTAAGGAGTATGCTGAACTACAAATCCACCTTTCCTTCTGCCCCAAAACTGTAATATTTACATTGCTTATTTCAAGGATGTTGAATTTACACATCTTGACAAATTCCAATTCTCTTCAATATATACACATTTCCCCTGCATTTTCCATTACTTGTTAAGTGGTAACTTCATAGCAGCTGCACGAGAATTTCCACGCTGGACCCCCCCAGCCTCTGATGCCTCAGTCTCCTTGTAACCAAGGTAAGATGGTGAAGTTGATTTTGGGTCATCCCAGTCATCATCCCAATCATCGTCATCAGCAGCTGCTGAAGTACAGGAGGGATCAGGGGACAGAGAAAAGAGAAAGTTACATAATTTCTCTTCAAAAGCAGAAGCAGGTACTTCAGCACTCACATACAAATAATCAACCAGGTAAATATATTAAAATCTATTTCAGCCTTCTATTTTACTATTCCCCCTCAATTACCACTACCTCCATCAAATACAGCCTGCAAAGCAGTGCACTGGAAATCCACTGAGGGAGAAGGGAAATAAAAAAGAAAAAAAAAAAAAAAAGAAGAGATGATGGTGTTACAATGAACTCAACTGTGTTCCATATTCATAGACTTCAAGTTAGCATTGCCCAGTTATGGGCTCTCCCCTTAATTTAGGCTGTTACTACAAAAGGTAGAGAAGCCTTCTGAAAAGCTAATCACTTCTTAAAATTAAGGATTTAAGAGAGTATTCCTTCAAAGGCCTAAGAACACAAATTCAAGGGAGTTTAAAAGTTCGTTACGCAAGCTGAACAACATGCCTGAGAATAGATCATGTATGCACAAGCCTTTGGTTTGTCAGATTTCCATAAAAGTTTGAGGTGTTACTGTGGAATCAATTTTTTTAAAAATTATTTAATTTTTAAAACCCCTACTACTTTAGTGTCCAGCTTACCCGTATGGCAATGTGCCACTAGGAACCTGGTTTGGTTTTGTTTTTTAAAATAACCATGGTCTATAGTTATGAAAGATTAAATAATTCTTACCTCTACTGTCCACTTACTCTAATTTATTAAGGAAAAAAAAAAGAGCATTATTAGCACACCTGGTCCTTGATATGCCTGTGGATGACCAAATGCTGCTGCTGCCTCCCAGTTATTTGAAGCGCTGTTTCTCTGGCCAGGTGCACTTTCAGGTTTTGTTGTCCAGCTGTCAACAGCATTTCCATTATCCCAGTTCCCAGACTTCCCAACGTTCCAGCTGGACCAAGGATCATTGGCAATGCTTGCCTACATTGTATGAAGACAAAAGTAAAGAAGAATTGCTGAAGAAACAACCAACAACCATGTACAACCATGAAGTCTTTCATCTCCTGCTGATAGGCTGAGTTTGCATTCAGCACTTCAGTTGTTTGATTTAGAACCAGCTGTCAAATCTTGCATTTCCAGCTACACAACTCTTGCATGCAGCAAGCACTGGGAAGAACTGATCAGCTTTCCAGCAATGTGACACCAATACATTCTAATAAGAGTGCTTTTCCTCAGGGTAACTAAATTATTTGTTGCAACAGCATTAGGAAGCAATCTCACTCATGGTAATTATTTTACACTGATACCTTATTAAGTATGGTACTTGTGAACTAGTAATTACCTAAAGCCATGGGCTAATTAGCACATTTAAAACCAGAACTCAGAAGTCAAGAATTAGGTTTTTGTAAATACTTATTTTATTAAACTCAGATTAGTGGCTTTACTAAAAGCAAATAATGAATTGCCCATCCACACCATCACTACTGGTGCGGCAGTTAGGGAGTTAAAGCCTAGCCTGAATAGCTTCCCTGTCAGAGCTTAACTCATTCACAGTGAAGATGAAGAAAGAAAACAGACATCTGCCAGGGAACAGTCTGGTATCTCCCTGAAGACCTACTCTCTCAGCATAAGACTGTAGTGAAGGCACTCACACACCCCCTTCTGCTAATGCAGTTGTGGAGGTGGAAACCTCAGAAGGAGTGCAGAGCAGACATGCTAACTGCTGCATCTGGCAAGTTCATCTTGGCTTAATACCTTAGCATCCTGCTCAGGTCCTTGATTTTAACAGTACACTTTGAAAAAGCATTGACTAGTTAAGTGTAGTCTACTCCAGACATTTAGTGCAGAGACTTGCTGGAAGAAAGAAAAAGCTGCACACATATCGAAACCCACACACCCAAAGTGTAGGAGGAAGAAAGAGAAGAGGAAGGAAAGTAAACAAAGCTGAGAAAGCTTGTCTTGCTCAGCAGAGGGAGAAACTGAGTTTTGTAAAAAGAAGTCTCAAATCCTACTGATGCTAGTTCATTATTTTTACCATGAAGAAGTATATAAAAGAAGAAGTGCCTTATATAAATTAATTACTATTAGACTACAACATTTACATGTATCTTAGAACATTTGCCAATACAGGAAATTTAATAAAACTCCCACTAAAAACTAAATTATTATCTGCAAAAATGTTACATAAGTGTCTTACACAAAAAAGGTACAGCTACTTCACATCTCAATTTCCTCCACTAAATATTCTTTCCTCCCATTTTAATTTTGATATTCTACTTAGGAATAAGATGTCTCCCTTCAGTTTTTTCTCAAATAAAGTCATCTGACAGTCAGATTTCATAGACAGTATCAAATCATAAAGACTCAAAAATTGTGTTATCACATAACACCTTTATATATTTAGGTTCACAACCTTACAGGATCTGGAAATGAAGACCAAGCCCCCAAGCTGGGGAAAAAAATCACCATTCACAAGTGTCAGTGGGTCTCTAAGTTTTGAGAAAGAGAGACAGATTACAGGGAAAGCTTTTATAGTGATAACTTGGGAACTATTTTTTTTCTTTTTTTTTTTTTTTTTTTTGAGAATGAAACTGATGCAAGAATATTACTCCCTGAGGCAGCAATCCTCTTAGATAGCTGATACCAGTGCTACTTCGAGCAAATTACAAAAATAGCTTATCTGCTCTCTTCCCATCTTCACCTGGTATGAGTCTATGTAAAGAGAAATAACCACACATGGCATTAGCCAGAGCTCATTCCTGGCTAAACGAAAACACACTGGGCTGGGGCCCAACCACATAGAAAATCATGCTTGATTCTAACAACTTGGAGCACCTAGCAAAGACTAGTTTGCATAATATTAATATACCAGTACTTCTGCAATATGTTTTGCTGATCACTAGTAAATGAAAGTCCAGAAGTGGCATGATCACCAAAAGACTGAGTAAAGTTTTCCTCTTTTCTGTAGTAGTTCATATGAAATATGGTACATGAGTAAATGGTAAAGAAACCTTAAAATCTGCTGCAAAAAAGAGGAGGGCAATAATATTGGCACTACTAAAGAATGACTGTCAAGAGCAATCACACTCACAGACAAATGCTGATATACACAGATGCTGTACAGCAAAGGGAAATGTATTACTTAAATCGTGCTCCCAGATGTCTTAAATCCACGTACCTAGATGGAAGCACTCTTCAAATCAGAAAATTTACTCCTAAAGTGTCCAAGAAAGCTGTGGGGTAAGCTCTTACCCCTAGGTGTATCACCTATAGGCTGGGTAGAATATGCTATTCTCCCCTCTGTTCCTTTCAGCCAAAAGGGTCCCCATTTCTTTCTGAAGCACTGGGGAAGAGAGAGTAAAAGATGGCTTAAGAATCTATAGATAACAACTTTGAAGGTGCACTTACAGGACCCTCTTCAACTTTCTTGCAATGTTTTCTTACATGCACACTTACTGTAGACACTACTAAGTGGCAGCCAACAATCAAAAAACATGGGGAAGGGCTCAGGAATCAGGCCTGCCATCCTCAAGGTCTTGGAGCATCACGGAGGACCAACTAAAGACATAGCAGTCATTAAAAAAGTAATCTCAGCCCCAGTGAGCAGTTCTGTGGATTTCAGCCACTGACAATCTTTATACAAGAAGCCATTTGTGTGGCCTAACTCTGGCTGAATAAATCCTAATTAAGCCACAAGTATTTTGCATCAAGCCACGTTCTTACAGCTTTAGTTTTCCATAACTGAAATTGATAATCCTCTGATCTCTCCTTAGTCATCACAAGAAAGGTGAAGAGCCCTTACAAGAAGCTGATATTTAGTCAATATAATTTGATACAGCACACCTAATATCCAAGTATTCAAGCCTTCTCAAATGTACACAAAAAGAAATGCCACACCCCACAACTAAGAAATTGATCAGCCTTCAAATTAAACACTGCATCTCCTTGCTCCCCGAGGTACATCAGCCACAGCACATTTTCCAAAGACTGATCAGAAGAGCAGGGCTCAACCCACGGGTGATTCAAACAAGTACATTGAGATTAAATTTAAGGATAACTCCTAAAAGGCAGCTGATTTACCCTTTTGTAGACTACTAGGGACTTGCTCACTCCTACTGTCCTAGGAGTAAAAACAAGACAAAAGGGCTATGTTGGGAACTGACCACAGAGGAAACCATTGCTGAATGTTCTAGGATGATTCCACTAAGGGCAGATTCAAGCTCACTATAGAAACAGATCATTACTGGTGGGGCCTGGAGAATGGGAAGAAAAACTTAGTATGTTTTTAAAGATCCAATAATAATTGAATGAGAAAAAATTCCACCACAACAGAAAAATCCTCAGCTTGGAAGTGGAATGTCAGTATCTTCACCAAATGAATCATGAATTAAATTGGAGAAATGACATATTTACTGTTTTCCAGAGAATTCAAAGCTATGGACAGTAAAGCTAAGGCACTGAGGTATCTCTCCACCCTGGCTAAAAATCTTTATTTTCTCTCCTGGCCAACTAATTTGTTTCTCGCAGACTTCTTCCTCCTGTTAATGCATGCCCCTGATGGACAAATAGATCCATTCTACTGCTGAAGGACAAAAGCCAAAGCAAAAACAATGTTCAGATGGTAAAACTAATTTAAGTACCCAGAATGACCTAGGTGAAGTGAGCCATCAAAAATAATGACCTCCAACTGTAAGAAATGCACCTTGGAATCTACTCAGAGACAGAAGCCATGCTGAAGCAGTGAGTAGCAAAAGTCAGCCTGATCAGATCAAGGGAAGTTCAGGACAGCCAAAGCTGCAATGAGAAGTGTTATGCTCTTGAAGAGGGGTTTAAAAGAGACAGACAGCACAGAGCAATGGCAGAAAACACAAGAAAAGTCAAGGTGACTCAGTTTAATAGCTTACAGGAATGAACATACCTCTCCAGTTTTATAGCTGCCTTAGTTACCTGCATGGAAACAAAGCCTTAAGCATACTCAGACATTACACTAAACTTCTTTGGATAACAGTCTCTGATAGATACATTTAAAAAAACACCAAACAACTGAGTATATAGACAGACACCTTAAAAATCAAGTGTTTTTCTCCATGAAGAAAGATGAAGGGCTAAAAGCCTATTCTGCAGCATTCACAGAACTGCATTCACTGTGCTGTTTAAGATAGAAGAAGTGTGCACATTAGCAGATAACTGAAGCAGCTGCCATACCCACAATATTTTATGGCTAAGCTTTCTTCTTGGTAGATCATTACGTTAGCATTGTGGTCCAGGGCATTTCTTCCACTTCTGAAGGAAGGCCCTTTTTTCTATAGTACAACATAAACATCCTTAAAGAAATCCTCTAGGAAAAGCAAAAGAGGAGATGGGCTACATTTTAATGAATAACCAGCTTTATGGACTTAGACACTAGAATGTTCCCACAGATAAATATTTGACAGCAACATGACCTCCGGAAGCAGCTGCCAAGGAAGCTGTAGTAATGCTGTTCTAGGAACCCATTTGCTTTTTAGCCACTCCTGTCTTCCCACTTCCTTCCTGAGGAAACAATCATCCAACACCTCCACTGCCAACCCCAATGCCCCCTTCATAACTCTGCATCAGAGCTGGCTGGGCTTTGGGCTTTGCTAGCCCACAAACAACACAAAGCCCAGACACAACCACTGGACACTCCCTGTTTTCAGCAGGAAATAAATCTAAACCACCAGTGGACAAACTGAGATAGTAGCATGAGCAGAGCTAGTTTTTGTTCTTTTCCTGTTTCAAATCCCATTTCCTTACCTATATGGTTATTCACAACCAAACTGGACTAGGGGCTGCATTGCTTGTGCACAGTGCAGGCACAGAATTTCCATCTACCATCGCCTGATTCAGCACAAAAAGAATCCATCTCTGAAGTATGGAATGGTGTTTTAGAAAGATAGATACATAATTTAGACTTGAGTAAGGAATACTGAGTGATAGGATGAGGGGAGGGAAAACACATCTATTGTCACCCTGACTGCTTCAAGGAAATGATTTTTTTTTTAATATTAAAGTTTGCTTAGTTTCAACTTTCAGACACTAAAAATGCCATATAATTTATTCAATGGAGCTCTCTCAGGTTTCTGTTTTTGTTACTCACACCTGCACATGTAAATGGCAATCAAGTCACTTCTTTATATCCTTGTCTTCTCTTAAGCTGATTTCAATTCTTAATGGTTTTTTATTGAAATACAGATGAGAAACTTCAGACAGTTTTTTAAGTAGCAATCACAGCAATGCCAGAAAGAGAAGAAAGACTCCCTGTTCCTCTTTGAAGTTGACTTGTGTCATCTAGACATCCCAGGATCTGGCTACAAAGATTAAACAAGGTTTTATCCTTCCTTTTTGGGAAAAGCACTCTATTTTTATTTGGAAACATAGAAGGGGGTGTCCCTAGCTGTCTTTTTTTTTTTTTTTGGAGGAATTTAAGAGTGCTACTGCCTATTTTCAGTTTAGCACTTTCAATTACAAATGCCTATGATTCTACTTTAAAAGAAGTGCTCAGTGAGGGGAAAAAAACAAAACCAAAAACCAAAGAACACCATCAAAAACAAACAAACAAAAAAACCCCAAAACAAAAAAAACAACTTGGGAAGGAAACGACATATTGCAGTAAGCCCCCTGCTGCGGTGCAGGGGACTGTGCAACACGTGTGTACCACATGACACTGTAAGTTTGCAGGTTAGCAGAAATGCTAACAATCCCAGGCACCAGTACAGGCTGGGGACTGACCTGCTGGGAAGCAGCTCTGCAGAGAAGGACCTGAAGGTCCTGGTGGAAAACAAGCTGTCCATGAGCCAGCAGTGGGTCCTGGTGGCCAAGAAGGCAAATGGCATCCTGGGCACATTAGGAAGAGCATTGCCAGGTTGAGGGAGGTGATCCTGCTCACCCCTGGTGAGGCCTAATCTGGAGAGCTGTGTCCAGTTCTGGGCTCCTCAGCAAAAGAGAGACATGGAGCCCTTGCAGCAGATCCAAAGGAGGGCTACAAAGTTGATTAAGGGACTGGAGCATCTCTCCTGTGAGGAAAGACTGAGGGAGCTGGGCCTGTTCACCCTTGAGAAGAGACGACTGAGGGGACCTCATCAATGTCTATGACTATCTGCAGGGAGGGTGCCAAGAGGATGGGTCCAGGCTCTGTTCAGTGGTGCCAGGCAAAAGGACAAGGAGCAACAGACAGAAACTGATGCACAGGAAGTTCCACCTGAGCATCAGGAAGAACTTCTTTACTATGTGAGTGACTGTGCACTGTGAACTTCTTTACTGTGTGAGTGACAGGTTGCCCAGAGAGGTTGTAGAGTTTTCCTCACTGGAGATAGCCAACAACCATCTGGACACAGTTCTGTACCATGTGCTCTGGGATGACCCTGCTTGAGTTGGGAGGTCAAACCAGCTGACCCACTGTGGTCCCTTCCAGCCTGACCCATTCTGCAATTCTGTGAATCAGACAAGGAAAAAAGCATTCCAACACTGTAAATTGTGGAAAACTCTTTCAATAGTAATATTTTGCCTGAGGGTAAGGGTGCAGATGAAGGTGACGAGTGATCACAGTCTTACACCAGTTTAACAGCTTCCTGCCTAAACCTTTGCATTCCACTGGCTCACCCACAAAAAAGCTCAACACAACTCTATAATTGGAATTGATAAAATCACTGTCATATGTTGACAGTGATTATTTTTTAATATGTAAATGTGATTCATTTCAAAGCAAGCAAGCCACTGTTTTCAGAGAAGCCACTGCCTTGTACTTTGCTTAAATGAAAGCTGGTCACAAATTCCTGTTACCAGTCTGAATGCAATATTGTGACTGAGGTGGTGGAGGGGAAAGAGTTGTTTTCAAATCACATGCAGCAACAGAGGATTTTATAGTGTCATTATCTGTAACAAGAACTAGAAGTTACAACTGTAATTGTAACTCCCTTGGTGAACCTACCTGCATGTTTTATATGACAATTTAGGATACTGGTTTAACAAGACAAACTGGATCTAGTCAAGTGCAAGCGAGTTACATTTCCTGTGATGATACTTCTCCTTTACTACACACACAGATTCAGCAGAGAACAGAAATGCTGTTGCAGGAATTTAATAACATGCATGTCAGAATTTCCACATAAGTAGAATACTGCACTCTTAATAGAAGCACTATATTTATTTTCTTTAATCTTAGCATTTATTGCTGCTCACAGCAATTCAGGGAGGGAGAGTGGGAGTTATGGTATGCAAATTTAACAATGATAATTTTCATTTCCAGCACTTCATTGCAAAAAGCCTGAAAGATATGAAGTAAAATTTTGGGAAAAGCTTCCTTGCTGCTCTCCTTACATGTTCAACAACTTACGTCTACATACCAGGTAACTTGAGTTGCCTCAGCTCCTGGACATCAAACTAAGTGTTTTCACTAACTACTTATTCATCCTGTCTATACATAAGTCCCACCACTTTCAGAAGGGAAAGGATTTTGCATACATACAAATCTATTTATATCACTTTTCTTCTGCGAGAGAAACTATCCCAACTGATTTCACTCTTACCATTGGATAAAGCAATACAAACATCAGAGGTTTCTGTTAAATGCTTCCTGTACCTATCCATGAGGCCTTGCTGCTCAGTTGAAGACACGAAACATGTAGATTCTCTAGGGTCAACACAAAGGAAAAACCTGTAATTCACAATGCGAACTCTCAGGATACTTATTTTATCCCAAACTAAGAAGAACTGTACAGTCATCTTCATCAAGAACTAGACTTGGCAGTGATTAGAGAATCAGTGTCAAGAAAAGGGAACAAACTCTTCTACAAATGCTACAGTTTGGTATAAGAATTATTTTTGTATCTTAAATATAGGGAAGCCACATCTACAGTTCTTACGTCAATGAAGCTGTGATCCACTTCCATCCCGAAACAGAGAGGCAGTAGCCCAATTTATTTCCATTTATACATTTCTAATACTACCTTTCTATTCTGCAGAGAAGGGGAAAAAAAAAAGCTTGTACTGAACTCTAGAAGCAAGAGAGGAGAAACCATACAAACTAAAATATACAGAATACTAAAATTTATAGCATTTCTATCCTATGTTCAAGGCTGCAGGTTACACAGGCTGTAAACAGCTGGACTACATTGTGCTAAGTTGTACATACAGTCTATTGATGGACCACTAATGAAATTACTGCACAGAGAGTGTTTTAACTTCCCAACAAAAATAACTTGCTTGGGCCAATATAGTTGTAACAAAATCTAAATAATTCAGATAAATACTATTATTAAAAGAGAGCTGCTACTTGTTCACAACTTTTAAAGCGTTTTAGGTTAGATAAATGAAAAACACCACAAGCTGTGGTTCAGAATAGGGGAAGAGAGATCATTGCTGGTAAAACAACAGTCTCTGAACCTGAGACACAAACCAAATAAATGCAAATACATCCTTAACTAGAGAAGCAGTAATCTTGACTACCAGAAAAAACCCCAAACCAACCGAGCTGGAGGAGACAACTCAGAATGAATTTTACATTACTGATTGTATTTCCACATATACTTTAATCATGAAGGCTCCAAACGCCACCAAGATAATAACCTCTTTGTCAACTGCAATAAGAAGCACTATCTAGAAGTGTGAAAGAGAATATCCTCTACTGCTACAGCCTCTGGAATAAACTCAGCATCAAAGAAATACTATAAGAGAAAAACACACGATGCATTTTACATCAAAAATGACAATCTTTTTGTTCACTCTATTTTTTAGGTTCACTTGGCTTATCCTGAAAAAAATTTATATTCATTTCAGTGCCATTATTATTCAAATACCAACAGAGTCTACAGGTAACTTACTTTAAGATAAATATATATATGCAACTCTAACCAATAGAAATAGCATAAGTGTTGATGTACTTTCTCACTGGCTGTTCCAAATGACAGACTGAAATTAGCACCTTGCATTGCCACTCAGAGGAACAGTGGATTGACGGAGAAAGATTACTCATTCCCTCTGCTCTCTATATCCAAAAGCTACCAAGTCAAAACAGCATGAGACTCATAAAAAAGCCAAGCCAACCCTCCATCCTTGGCAACTAAGGCTTCCTTAAATTGTATTTTCTTGAATAATCTTTTTAAAGCTTTTCAGACATTAAAGCACAAATGTTATAGGCAGATGCAACATTAAATTCTCCTACCTGCTTTTCTTCTGGGTGTGTGAATAGTCACCTTGAGTCAAAATTTTCCCTCATTTTGTGTTTAATTGGCTTCACTGCTTCCTCTGATTGCTTCAATGTCCTCAGCATCTTCTAAGATAGTTCTTTAAAAGAGCAGCTGCAAACTTTATCAAGGCAGCCATTGCTAGGACATTGCTAATGCAAGGAATGAGCTGGATAGAGTGAACTGCCAAGGGTCAGGTGGAATTCTTCTCTTCGCCTTAGGAAATATCTCTGTGCCCCTCTTCTACTGTCACTTTACATCTGTGGCAACCTCGGGTAGGCTACAATATCAAAATGTTGCTGTGATTACTGAGTCTTTCTCATTGAAGAAAAGGAAGGAAAAGAAACTGCTTTTAATTATTGCTCTTTAATTACTTTTCAGGAGATTATTTGCTGAAAAACAACAAAAACCTTCTTAGGAAAATAGACAGGAAGCAGAACTGTTTGAGTCAATGATGTTTCCTTAACACCAAAAAGTTATGGTTTCCAGAGTAGGAAACCAAAAGTCTCTTGTTTGACTGGAAAGCAAAAAGGGATGGGGCAAGAAGAAGAGTTGCTAGAGTGGGCATTTATATTCCTGAGTAATGGTTATGCATGATGGGGCTTTGCCTTCCTGGAGACGGCTGAACACCTGACTGCCCATGGGAAGCAAAGAATGAATGCCTTATTTTGCTTTGCCTGCATGTGAAGCTTTTGCTTTACCTACTATGCTATCTTTATCTCCACCTAAGAGTTTACCCATGTTTACCCTTCTGTTCTCTCCCCCACTCCTCTGAGGTGGTAATAAGCTGCTGAGTGGCTTGAGCTGCCTACCAGGGTTAAACCACGGCACTGTGGTTTAACTGGGCTCCTAAAAATAGAAAAGGAAAAAGCACCACACTCACATTTCAACTCAGTCAGATCTATTATTTTTAATAAATCTGGGCACTGAAAGACTACACAACAACCTGGTTTGGGGTTTTTTTACTTACTGTTACAAGAATGCATGGAATTCTAAGAATTAAAACATCTTCTGACTTACTGAATTGGGGGGTGGGGGCATTGTGCAACCATGTGTATGTGAGAGTGACAATGTTTATAGAAAGCAATTTTTTCAGTACAATAGTAGTAAGAAAAAAAATCCTAAAACATCCTGTTTATTTAGAATTGTTTTTATAAAGATTTCTTGTAATAAACTTGCAACCCCAGTGTGTTACTGCAAAATATAATAGATACCATCAAATGTCAGCATTTAGGAATATTGCTATATCTTACTCAGTCTACCAGAGTAATCTATCTACAGACATTTTAATTTCCACTACAGTGCTACCTCCAGCATCCATTCCCCTTACACTGACACATAATTTGTCATTTTTCTTAACTCTCCATAGCCTGATGCGAGTTTTGTTTAAGATTAAAGACTTTGTATATTGACCTAGTTGGTCATTAAAGCTTTGAACAGGCTGTGCATCTGACCTCAAGTCAAAGTGCCTCAGCGAACTCATGTGAAAAACAAAAATGTTATCACAACCAAATTCAGAGTAATACATCTAGGAAGAAGGGCCATATCCACAAAGTAGGAGATTGCATTCTTATTAAAAGTGGCTTAAAGAGTCAGTATGCAGGGGATGAGTGACTCAGCCTGACCTCCTGGTGCAGTATTACTGGAACCAATGCAATCCTTCTCTCCATCAGGTGTTTCTACACCAGCGCAGCAATGTCAAATCTGTCTGACACTGCGCGATCGATACACGCAGGAGCAACTTCACAGACACAAGATCAAAGTCACTGCAGAAGAAAAGAAAGCTTGCTTTTCTTCCTGAGAGCAAGAAAATAGGGTCTTGCACCACACAGACAGAATGAACAGACAGAATTTCTTAATTAAGAAGACAATTAGCTATAGAATTTTTGCAAGGAGAAAATGCCTGCACTGGAGAGCTCTCTGATCTGGGAGAAAGGCCTAACAGTCAAAAGTGGAAGCCAGAACTGCTTCCAGACTGCTTAGTGTACAAATTAAAATCCCATTAGCAATAAGCCACTAGAAAAAACATCCAGATATGTGTCAGAAGCTGAAGAAACCAGTCTTCATATCAAGATCTACAATTTTCTAGAAAATCCATATAACCAAAGAGCAGTTACTGAACTCAGTTAAAGAAAAAAAGACTTGAGAAAATGAAAATAACTTTTGACATAAAACCCTGACCACACAACAGAATGGTTCCTCCTAGGGAAAAAACCATGAAAACTGAAGACCTAAAGACACCAGCCTGATGAAATCTGTTTCCCCTGCATCTTGCACGGCCTTGACTATATCCAGGTGCACACTGTCCTCCTCTCTCCCACTCTCATTAACTATATTAATGTTAGTAATATAGTTTTACCATAATGCATTACAGTACAGTGGTCCTCCCAGCTATCTCACACAGCATTTGAAGGGTAACTGAGAGGAACAGGACACTTCTAAGAGTAGGGCACTGGTGCAAATGTGACAAACTGTTTTCATGAAGTTACCCTTTTTTGAAATCTATGAAAAACCCTGCAATCTGTATATATTACAGGGAGAGTACACTGCTGATCTCGTGTAAACTACAGTGTAAAGTGACCACATTTTCAAGCTTTTCACTGCTCTAGAAATGCAACTTCCAAGACTAGATTACCAGAGTAATTCTCTATTATTTAGAATATAACAGATACCTTTATTTTAACCTTTCCCTCTGCACAGACAAGACCTTTTTTCTTCTCTTCTCCAAGCACAAGACCATGTGTTAAGCACAGAACAAGCTCTGACAGATACCTCTATTCCCATTCAAAATATTCTGTGTATTAGATTAGTAAGTAATTCTTCCTAGATCAAATTAAATTAGGTTCCTCTTCTGAGAAACAGTACTCTCTGATTTGGCAGCAAGTAGATGCTGCAAATATCTCAAGCCTTCTCAGATGCAAAGTTTTGCTAGGAACACTACAGCAGGAAAAAATGGGGCAAGGGTAACACAGCAAGGAGAAAAGGAGGTCCCCCATTCTGCATTCAAACTACTACAATTTTTACTGAGGCAAAACTAACCAATAATCAAAACCTTTGGCTCAGTCTGACATGAAAAATTCATGAGGCATTTCATGAGCTCTGCGTTTAGCCTTACATATTAACTGGGTATCAATTAAAAAAAAATAAACATTGAGACAGTCACAGTGAGGTTTGGAGTCCTCTAGTGAGGACATACAGTCACAAAATAACAATCCTGGCATTGTCCAGCTCACTACAAGGAAGCCCAAATCAAACACTCTGTAGTCAATGAACAGCTACATTCACTGTCATACAAAAATGTCCCATGTAGAGTTTTCAAAAGATCTCACTTCATGTCAAAGTCCTGTGGTGCAATTAAGAAAACTAATAACTGATATTTAACTGACCTCCAAACCAGGTGTGTCTCCACAGCTGTTACCATAAGTAAAGCATTTACTTTCCAACACAAAAGACCTTTGCATGCTGCTGTTGGAAAAAAAGCAGATTTTGTTCTTCTATTGACCTATGAACTTCAAAATGTTTAACTTCCTACATGTGGGACATGCACCAGTCTGTAGACCATAATAAACCGCTTGTATTTAAGATAATGTGTCCTCAGACATCTAATCTGGAACTAAATATTTGCTGCTTAATGAGCTGATGCACCAGGCAAAAAGCTATGAATAGGGGAACAAAAATATTCTTGCAGCAAACCGAAAGTCAGCCTCTTATTCAACTGATAATGCATGAATTTACTTCATCTTTTTTAATCCAAGAAACTACTCTTGCTCAAATTCTGAGAAAGAAATAGATCTATTCACTCTGTCTGCTGATGTACAGATAGCCTAATTGTATAAGACATCAAAAAAGAAATCTCTGTCTCCTTAATAAGGTTAGCATACTAAAAGAAATAGCTTGAAAATAAAATAAATTTGCTAAGAGTGCACTTACACCTACAGAGACTGAAGTTGTCACAGATTTGTATCATTGCAGACTGGAAAGAATAAAAATGCTCCATTTCTGAAAGTGTTAAGACTACTAAATTTTCCAGCAGTGACAGTATCTGACCAGTAACACACATCATTAATATTCAACAAAAATGTTCCTTAACGAAAACACAATTATTTTAATTAGTACTTTCATGAAGGTTCACAAATAAAGTACAGCAAGCAATTACATCAATAAAATTTTCCATGCCCACAGTGCCCAAAAACCCACAAGACATACCTGATTACTGCTTTTGGCAGCAGAGTTGGTCTGAGCTGTATTTGAAGAAAGGGAATCAAAAAAGGCCTGATCAGCTAATGAGTTACCGCAGCTAATGCCATCCTTTGCACCTTCTGTTATAATCTGAAATGGAAAAGGTTGAGAAAGATTTTTCATGCTTCAATTAACCAAATTAGGCTTTATCATGTATAATCATCCTAACACTCATATCACTAGACTTTAAGATGTTTGCATATAACCTTTTTAAATTCAAATTCAATTGAATTTTTTACAAGAAACTGACATGATACTCTGGAGGATTTACTTCCACACCAGATGGAACTAGGTTGCCTTACAACTACAACACACAAGACTGTTGTGGCAGTGAACACCTATCTATAAATTGCTTAGGGATTAAAGGTTGTTAATGAAAGTGCCTGGAGACTGTGAACTCAGTGCTCAGGGGATGGATTTGGCACAGTATGTTTAGAAAGCCAAAAGCTACCAGACCATGAGCTAACCAACTGAAGCAAAAACACAAGGTCATGTGAGCCAGTGTGATCCTGCTTTCTCTTCCCCTCCTCCCCCTTTTGTTTGTTTTTTTTAATTAACACAGCAGTGCTGAAGGAAGAGAGACACATGCCCTAAGAGGCTGAAGGAATTACAGCCAAGGTATTCACCCACCTAACCAGCAACCTGCACACATGCAGACACTGGGCCATCCAAGAGTGAATGTGATTGCAGTCTTTGCACTGTAATCCCATTCCACTCCCAAAACCATACTGCTGGTCTTTAAACAACAATCAGGACAACACATACTGAAGAGACAACAGAGGGTCTCAGTAGGAAGAAAAGCTGAGTAGTCCCTGGATTTGGTAACCCACATCCTGAGCCCCAGAAACGTGGCTCCATTCCAGATTTATGAGCATGCGTCAAGTCTGCCACAGTAACACCAGTGTAAATGTGCATTACTCATTTCACTTCCATATTGCTATCTTCAGACAGAAAAAAGCCCCAATTATTGGATTATGAGACCCCCAAAGCCAAATCAGATTCAAAACAATTCAAGTTCTGCAGATCAGCTGTATTTACTAGAGACAGCTTCCTGTTGCATTTCTTGGTAAACCACTAAGAAGCTCAGGAGCTTCAGATGGCATATTTGCACTGGTGTCCAAAGCCAGTTACAATTGCTACAATGAGATTATATTCCAAGCTTTCTGTTTGAGCATTTCAGTTTGGTCAGCAAACCAGAGGATGGCCTTTTCAGCAGTTCTGCTTTCTTAGTGCTGAGCAGTGTAGTCACTTACCTCAACATAATCTGTTGGAACAAGTCCTCTCTCGCCTTGGCTGTTTTTTCCTTCTAACCAGCCTCCACCAACATCCTAAAAGAAGTAATATAGAAATAATTTTGTAGATGGATCCCACAACATGCTTCAAATAGCTCAGCAGGAAGCACTGTCTTGCTGTCAAATGTCAAATGCTCAGCAGGAAGCACTGTCTTGCTGTCAATGTTCAAAACACAGCTATGACTGTGAAACTGAACAAACTCACTCAAAGCTGCTGAAGCAGCAGATACTCATTTAAACATAACACAGACCGTGCTGATTTTACACAGCTATTCTGGCCTTCAGATTTTAACAAGCATGAAGGGGAAAAAGAATTGATTTTTCAGCATTTTTGATCATTTATGAAACCACAATCAACTGTCTGGCCACAGACTGCATATAAACACAGCTATTAGTATGTCCATTTCAATGAATTAATTTTAATCAACAGACTGTAAAGAAACAAAACTCAAAGAATAAAACTGTTGGTGATATCTGTAAAATCTCTGCCTCATTTATTGAAGGTGCAGAGACATGTGATGAGTGAGAGATATCACCCACAGAAATGCTAAGGCTATTCTCAAAATTAAAAGAGCCACATGCCACGTAAGATCTGGACTCATTCTTTCCACTTCACATTTATTTTCAGAAGCAGTCTTATGCTATTAGTTTAGAAGGAACTAACAACAGTTCAGCTCTGATCTCAGTGACAATATCCTCATACTGTTTGGGGTTTTTTAAACACACATTCTACATACACTACGAAAGTTCTGTAGACCTTTGCAGTTAAGCGAAGTTAATTCCAGGACAACATTATCTGGAATAAGCCAGCTCTGTTTTAAATCAACCTGTTTAGGGAACACATAGCTACATGTCAACCTAGTTCACAGATGAAAATTGGAGACACATATGCTAGACAGCGATTACTAAATTTTAGGTTTTCTGAATTTGCTTTTTAATTGATGTATTTCTTTATTTACAATTTTGTTCCTTCACTTCAAAATTTTATATAGTCCTGCGCTTTACAAGCACTCCAATAAGGAGAAGCCTGCTTATGTATTCGAGATTTTATGCAGTAAAGAACAAGCAGTTAGTGAAATAACAACTTGCATTTATTTTCTCTTACATACCTAAAAGCTTAAAACTCAAGAACACAAAAATAATTAGTCATCTCAGATTGTAAATTCAGCTTGCTTTGTTAAACTGCAAGAGCAATGACATCTTGAGCCAGAAGTCATATTCGCACTGCTACACTTGAAAGCAATCATCAGTGGACTTGCATGACTTCAGCTATTGCCATCTGAACTTATATAAAAAAAGATCAGAATCTTTGCAGCAATGTATCATGGACAACATAAAACAAAGTTTTACTTAGTTTTGAGTATACTGCCTTAAGCCACAGATGTCTTGGTCAGTGGGACTAGCTCAAAAGTGGTGATCTATTTATTTACATTTAGTCTTACTTTTGTGAAATGGCATTAAGCTCCTGAATTCATTCAAAATGTTACCCCTGTCATAGCACAGCACACTATCCAAGAGGGTGCTGGCTCTGTTAAATATCTGCTTCAAGTATTTAAGATCATTAAGATCAGTGAAACTAAAAATTATCAGGATTACACATGCCTAGGATCTTCAAAAAATTGAGTTTATTCTGAGTGTGTTTTACACAAATGGATAAATAAGACCTCCCTTCATGATCAGGTAGTTTTTGTTTGTACTTGTTTCAAAAGGCAAGCCTATTCAATAAGCCATATCATAACATAAAATTCAAAGCAGAATCAACTAATACTTTGTTACCAAGGGTAATTATATAGGACAATTAAAGTACACTGAAATTCAAAATGTGGAGATCAATCAAATGTCAGTGCTGAAAAGCCCTATTCATTTAAAAACACCCTGATTGCATTGTGATAGTACTGTCACCACTTCTTCCCTATTCCTTGTTCATACTTCTTTAACTATGAAAGGACACAAAATTTCAGTAAAAAATTTTTGTTGTGAGTTCTTTACCAAACTTGGAAAGCTGAAGTCATTGATTAAGAAACCCAAAACCTAGAAGTGAGCTGGATTTCACATTTAAATGCAATGGCAAGCACATGAAAGATTACATACACACAAAATGTGCAATACTAGGCACACAAAAATAGACAAGGCATTCAAATGTACAGGCTATCATCACCATTAGTTCCTTCCTCTTACTTGTCTCTCAGCTCTGTTTAGAGGAAAACAAAGCTGAGTACATTCTTACATGTGTGGGCACAGTTTGAGAAGGCCCCATCCTCCAAAACATTGTGTTTGTTTCCACAAGATTATTAGAAAATTCTTTGTATTCTGTTTTTTTGCTAATTCTTCAGAGAAGGGTAGCCGGGCCTTTCAGATGTCACCAGCACCATTTTCCTTCCATCTGCTGATAGAAGCAGGTCAGGAAAGTGCACTGAAGCAAATCCCATCTCAGTTTTCTTACCGGGTTGGTGATTGTGATGATCTCCCCTTCACTGACTGTCAGCTCATTGTTTCCAGGCTCAGCAGCAAAATCATACATAACACGAGCCTGTATGTGGAAAAGAACGTAACAGTGAGGCTTCCAGCTTCTGTAGAAGGTTTCATTAAGAAAGCATCAGCACAAATTATCCTTACCTTACAGAAATAGTAAGTGGGGTAAGGATGAATGTACAAAGAGCAACTCAGCACATAGGAAGCTGACATTTCCTAGATTTGAACTGCACACTCAACAGTAACAACAACTTTAAAAAATAAAAATCTCATGTGGAGCTTGTTGGAGATAATCTAGCACAGGGATTTAAGATTGGTTGTTCTCTATCATGTCCAGAACTATATTTACAATGTTTTCCAGGGGAAGAAGGAAAGGCTCCTAACTTTAGCAAACAACTCTTTTTTTTTTTTGGTTTTATACAAGACATATTCCAACTCCAACTTTGGTAAAGGGAAGTAGTTCACAGAGCAAGCAATTCAGAAAAAGAAAAGCAAGTAACTGCATATGTAAGTAACCACTGCTGTGCATAAAATGTAATATGTAAAATTATGTTTTGAGACTCTATATGGGAAGAATTATGCAAATGCAGAAACAAGCAGTGAGACTAGGCTTGTTATATCTGGCATGAGGAGGGAGGGAAAAACAAAACAAATCTAATTTTTAAGTGTTTAGATACACAAAGGCTTTACTGTGCACTGACTCTGCTATTACACCACATTAAGAAATGTTTGAAACATTTGGTTTTACTAATAACATCATTTGGTGTACAGCAATGAATTCCTTCTCGTACTTGGAGGGCAAGGGGAAGAAAAAAAAACTAACCAAAAAGTAATACTTTCTGTCAAAGGAGACAATAAAATAATTTCTGTTGAAAGTAAGCTATGTGATAGGAAAAAAAATACCGAAAGACAGACATATACCATCAAGTCTTGCCTGTCTCAAAACTGCAGGTTTTTACAATTCTCACCCAGACACAACTTCTTACAGAAAACCAGAGGAAAACAGAACTTCCCACCCCTACATTTTAATTTCATGAGTATCATGTGGAAATACTTCTGGCTGGTCAAAAGATACTTTACTTCAGTGTAAATAAAAACAGAACTGAAAAAAACCACACACGTTTCAGCTGTTCAGCTTACAAATCTAACCCCAAACCAGGTGCACAACAAATCAAACACTTGGTGTTCTCCACTAGAGCAGCACAACATTGCAGAAAACCATGTGTCCTAAGAACTCTGAATGCTCCCTTGCATGAAAACTTTTCCCTTAGAATGGAGGCTTTCAGCACTTTCAGATTATGCTATGCAAAACAGAGATGAAGAGGCAAAAACTGTGTTCAGTAATAACACTGACTGCTTTTTTTCCAGCAGCATATCTGGCCTCCATGGAAATATAAGAATAAGCTGCTTTACTTTCCTGAAAAATGAACTGAAGAGAAGCAGCACACCTTTAGAAATACAAGAACATTTTAAGCTGGGGTGTAAAAAGCACCACTCTCCAGAGCTCTTCCCTCAGCAGTAGCAGATGGAGGTGTTGAACATGTCAGGTTGGAGGAATTTATCCATTTTCTGCAAGTCATTTTAACAGCGCTCAGATGCTGGACATCTGAATAATGGAAAAAGCAGCTTTCTTAACCAGGGAGACTTCTTAGCCTTTTTCAAGTAATATACCATAGGATTAAATTCTTGCTTCTATTCACAGGAATGATGAGAGCTTACCAGAAAAAAAGGCAACTGATAAATTTTATCAGCCTTCAGAAAAACTGGCAAAACATCCCTAGTGATGACCAGACTGGAAAGGTAAAATGTATTTCTGTCTAATACAAGAACAAATGCACATACTAGAGTCTCCAGAAATGGCAGTGAAATTAAAGTTACTCGGGGAAAAAAAAAAAAAAAAGAAAAGCACCTTACCCCAAAATTGAACAATCCTGATGTGCACAGGGCCACACTTTCCTGCATTACAGTTCAGCTGCAGCAGGGAAGCTCTGTCATGGAGAAGGACAGTGAAAGCCCCTGTGTATTCCTCACCAGCCATAAGCAGACAGGCTAACAGCTAATGCACATCAGTTGTGCTCAGAGCAGCTTTTACAACATCTTCCCTGCCTCAGCCTTCCTTGAGATAAAATGATCAAGGACCCACATTGAATGACTACTGTTTTTTCTTTAAGTTCACACTTCCGAAGCAAATTGTTTTTGTAATGCTGGACTTCCTGACTGCAATGCAACAGTTCTGCATCAAAGTATATTTATAGCACAAAAATTGGGAGAAGCCCCTAAAAAATTGGACATGCCTCTGAAAATGCTTTCTCTCCGCTCAGGACTGAATTTGTATTAGGAAGAGATCTCGTGTTACACCATAGATTCATCTGTTTCAACCATGTGTTACAATTTAGGACACTTGTACCACAACTGCTTTTCTTGGTCAGCTGGCAGTGGCAGATAGTACAAAGGAAATTTCCAAAGGAAATATCCATATTTTCCAAAGGAAATTTCATGCTATGAAACTTCTATATCCATAGAAGTTTCATAGCATGAAATTCCCATAACTGCACACATTTCTCTTCACAGTTGGCACTTCAGCAGTTCAGAGCTTCAGCCACCCTGCACTGCTCTTGTCAAGAGACAGGGATTCACAGGTTTAAATTGCTTTTTGCCACTGCCAGAAATACAACTGCTGTGTCACAGCAGCAAGATGGCAACACCTCATGCTGGTGGCAGCAGCTCCCATATGACAGAAAGAGGATCAAATTCTAAATTTCTCTTTTGGGAAGTATATGAGGCAGATTAGTGCAGGTTTCTCTAAAACTTGCATCTACTGGAAGAGCAGAAAACATAATTTGGGAAGCCTGGCAGAATGCCAAAATTTAAATAAATAATTTTTTTAAATAAAGAAAAGTTAATCATTAACATTGGCTCTAAACAAGTCAAAGTCCTCACATTTTAAAGGGCTGTGTCAGTGAGAAGACTTGAACTTTTCTTCTAGGACAGCAGCCTAAGCTTTTAGCTGGGATGAACAACAAAGGGCTTTTGGTCACCTCAAGTAACTCCAGTAACACATCTGGTATGAATAAACTTCAGAATAGCTTGCTACAAAAACTGCTTCAGTTAGTACAAATATTGTTCAGAGGTATAGTAAGGCCTTTGAAATCTGCTGCTTGTGAAATACTGATATGCACTACGTTGCTCACACCTGGAAGCACAGAAGAGGAAAATGAATTTATTTCTTCCCAGACTTCATTTTATTAGTTATCTTCTAAAAGCTTTTTGGATGTGGGTTTGGGTTTTGGTTTTTAGTAAATATTTTGTGAGGGTTTTTTCACTAGGTTTTTTTTTCAGAATTACTTTTTCCTGCAAATATTGCTTTTAGAAATAAAACATTCTAAAGCGCAGTTCTAGGAGAATAAAACAGAAATAGCATAGCTGGGATATAGGTAGGGATCTCAGGATTGGAGAAATTAAGAAAGTAGAAAGAAAATAATAAAGACAAAAGCCTAGCTGCAAATACATCACTTCAGAAATTAGCAGTATATTTTGATTACTTCCTAAAGAATGGTTCAAAATGAAGCATTTGGTCTAAAAAGTGACAATACTCTTCCACACAAAAAACAATTAACTTAAAACTATTTTTGCATTTTCCTTCCTCTGCTAATCTTTCCCAGCAATTTGCCCTGTGTTTACTGTCTGTAAAAAAATAGTGGTTTGTAGGTATTTTACTGTTTAGAATAAGTGCAAGACACCAGACTTGTTATCAGCGGAAGCAGAAGCCTTAAACCCCTGGTGTCTTCACTATTCCAGTGAAGCTCCGGGGAAGACACAGGGTAGGCACAGATCTAAATGACAGCTTAGCCATTGTTTTGTCTCACCATTCACAGACTACTTAAGTTGCCATGTTTTAATCAATTCATCTTTGAAAAAACTCTCCACAGATCAAAACACATGCTAAGTCCTTCTGTGGAAATGACAGGGAATTCTGCAAGAAGTTTAAAAGGGCTGGTGTCCAAAATGCTGAGAAAAACAGTAAGAATACAGGAATACAGACAGGAGCCCTTCATGTCTTTCCCACCTCAGAGGACTGAGGACACCAGCTCTCTTCCAACAGCGCCTAACATTTTGGGAGACTTAATAATTTCCATACCCTTTAGCCTGAAATCTAAGCTCATTCAAAAGTTCTAGGTGCTCTAAGTCCAAAGAGATTTTCACTGCATCATCTGCAGCATTGAGTCACAGAATCATAGAATGGTTTGGGTCAGACTGACCTTAAAGATCATCTTGTTTCAACAACCCTGCCATCGGATGGGACACCTTCCACTAGCCCAGGTTGCTCAAAGCCCCATCCTGCCTGACCTCGAAAATATAAAAACATTTATACTACTGATAAAGGAAACTTCTGGGGCCATGATTTCACAAAAAAAAATGCCTTTTCATTTAAGTCCCTCTATCAAACTCTATCAGACTGCAAGGCAAAGTGTGCATTTGGATGGCCTATGCAGAAATATCAAGTGGCTCCTCAAGTGCTACGACTCTCAGCCTGGAGAAGCAGCTACTCTCTGTCCTGACTGTGGTAAAGAAATGTCTACATGTTCCTCTCACAGGCTTTCCTAAGAGACAAGACACAAACCAAAACTGACAATGGAAGAATAAGAGGACACAAGGGACACTGTCTTCTAAGACAGACTCCTACAGAAACGGTACCTTAGGAATTCAAGAGATTGTCCATTATACTACCAACTGCCAGTAAAGTGATAAAGATTTATTAAGAAGGAGACACAAATGTTTATCTTGTAAACTATAGAGAAACTGGAGAAAATGAATATTGCTTGTATTGGGCTAGGTATCACTTCTTGTGCATGTGCTCAGCAACATTTGCCTAGAAAACTAGCTTGAAGAAACTGGAACATTTTATACTATGATTTTATTAAAAAATAAGCAAAAAACAAAATTCACTTGTTTAATTAAAACCTTCCTTTAGTATTACATTTCTTTTCAATATGATTTTGTTTTGCTTTTAGCAACATCAGAATTAAAGCAAACTCATCCAAAAAGTAAAACTAAATTCAGTAAAGAACTCTGCTTCTGGATGAAGAGAGGTCACAATAGTCAAATATCATTACTCCAAGTTCCCTCACCAGCTCTAACTGCTGAATCCTCACATTAGTCTACAAATTCACATTAAAAATGTCTCTTGACCCACTGGCTCACTTTCCTCTGGGTTATTTTTCAACTCTAAAATAAGTTCACTCGCCTGCAGCTAATCATTTGAAGTCAACAGTACCGACTAAAAGCATATTAGAACTAAATTGAACACAGACAAAAATCTAAGAAACAAGGACTTGTGTAATTTCTTCCTGCTAGTAAAATATGTTTGCAGACAGATGCAAAACTCAGAAGTTGCATGTGACTACAATATTTCAGGCAGGTATTTAATTAATTATTTATACGGGATTAAAAGGTCTATCTCATATTGGAATTGACAACAAAATATGAAGCATTTCCAAAAAGTACAAACCACAAAGTCTGACACCTTTATATGGTAAGGGACAGGAAGGCAATACTCAATTCCCACCAACATGCGTGTGGTTTAAACCACTGGCACTTCTCGAATTAGAATGGAAGTAAGAAAGAAGTGTCTTGGCAAGTTTTCAAGTGTTAAAGAGACTTGGAAATGTTTCCTGTTGTAATAAAGACAACAGCTTACTAGCCACTTCAGCAACTTGGACTTTCCTCAGTGAGGACAGATTAACTCTCCAGATCTACCACAAAGGACTTCACTATCTTGCTGAAAATAATTTTTTGGTCATGAAAGACCATCTGAACCCATTCAGACTAGTCCCACTCATTTTTTGTTTCATATTTTATTTTTGATTCACAGAACATGAGCTTCTTTACAGCTGTCTACCTGTCAGCAAATATCACCACAACCCAAAGCACACTGAAATGTGCTCCTGGCCAGCATTACAGCAGAATGCACACCAAGAACTTGCATTCAAGTGAATTCCTACACAGGAAGGCTCTTGCTCAACTCAAGCATCTGGGACTAAAAGTCATTGATGCAGAATGAGGTCTAAAATGGTTATATGACTAAGATCTCCTAAAAGTGGTAGAGTAAAACAGATCTCAAAATTGCAAGATGTTGAAAGAAATTACAGCTTCTTTCCATGCAGTTATAAGCCAGGTGGGTAGATAACCATGCCACAGAGCATGAAAAAAGCAAAGAGAAACTGTGATGTTTTCCAGATTTACAGCAGTGCTTAAAAATATTAAAGTCTGAGAACTATCTATAAGCAGTTCAGTGGTTTAAAAAACCAGCATATTTTCAGAATAACTATCAGGCACTACTAAAAGAGGTGCTTGGTTACATTTTGGTGTTATCATACTGATTTATTTATGGGGTATTGTCAGACCCAAGAGCAGAATCTCCATGAACCCAAGCAATACTGAAACAAGGGAAATTCAGTTGCAGAAATACATTTAAGACACCCATGTGATTTAGAGATATTTCCAAATTCTGACTCAGATACTCCCCTGAATCACATCTGAGCTTTCCATTGGGTTAAGCACCTGAAAAGCTTTTTTCTTGTTTAAAACATTACTTATAAACTAGTCATCAATTAAAAATGTACTGCAAAACTCCTACCATAAGTGAGGAACTCCAGTGATACCAGATCTTTTTCAGAATCAATTTACTGCACTGCTCCAAGTGCCCAACCTTCCCCATGTTTTCCTTTCTGAATACCAATCTTTCCCAGACCCTCAGATAAACTGGGGACTCAACAATTTTGAATTTGATAATATTAATTCCAGTTTCACCACGACTACAGCAAGTAATAAATGCAGCAAGTGCAGCATGGGTTTGTATTTATGGATGTCAGGCAGGATGCATTTATCTCAAGTGTGATTAAAATCTCTGCTTAGATTAATCATTACTGTATCTCTGAAATCAAACTGCAAAACTTACAACTGTTTGCTGAACCAATATTTAATGGCGTGTTTCAGAAGCCTGCTGTGCCAAGTCCCCTGATGTTTGCCTGAAACTTTAGGGCACAGTTCTGTCCCCAAAGAATAGAGCCAGTAAGATGTGAAGGTTTCAGAAAAAGCCAGCAGCATTCACCAGAAAAATTGCCACATTGTGACCTACTCATTAAGACAGCTTGTAGCCACAATAGTGCTGCCTCTACCAGAGCAGAGATTAGAAAAAATGAGTAATTATCTAATAATTGGAGAGGCACAAAGTTTCGCTAAGGTTATCTAGCAAACTCCAAGCCTTTTCAGATTCAGCACACTATTACATATCGTGGATCTCAATGTACCACATGCACAGGCCACTCTAGAAGCAAATGAATACCTGGCAAAGCAAACTAAGTGCATGTTAAAATGATGCTGCTTCAAATAAACTTCATCCATAAAATACAGAATGGAATAGCTGTACTACTCTGAAGTCCCAAACACTGGTAAATATTAATAGGAAAACACATGCTGAATAGCATGCTCACTGAAAGCAGTTGGGAAGGAATCTGAAACACAGCAGGATGAGCTCTCCACATGGAATTCTGCTAAATTCTCTGTTACTTGAGTAACAAACATTAATCAATATACTAATGTTTTGTTATATCTCACTTATTTTTAGAAACACTACTTTGTAAAACCCTATGTTTACTTTCATTTTATGAACACAAGTGAGGAAACTGCTACACCAACATAAATGCATTACCATTTTATCACTTCTTTACTCTAGAAGTGGGCAAGGTTCACATTTTTTGGGTTCTAAAGAATCCAAGCCTACAGCTATTTTAGGCTTTTCTAGTGGCAGTGCAGAAAAGTACATGACCCTGTAAGATTACAAACTATTTCATGATAAATGGCAGCTCAAATAAGCAAATCTCAGTCATTAGACCCAGCCAGAGAACACCCAGTACTTGAACTGGACATTAATGACCTGCAATTTAATGCAATATGCACACTAGCAGGGTAGGCATATCCCACTTTAAGACAAAGAGTTAGAAAAAAAGAAGAAAAAGAATGCCTGAAGAGATGCATTTAATAAATAAAAAAACAAACCAAGAGATGTAATGAATAACAGAACTGGATTGAAAGTTTGACAGAACACCTAACAAACTTTTCTTGTACCAGCAACCTTTACAGTGACAGCATCAAATAAGTCTGAAAAGAAAGTTAGAACTTCTGCTTCCTTACAAATTTCTAGAAAATTTGGCAGCTTGACAGAGTGGTTGATGAAAAAACTGTCATTCAACAACCTTCACAGAAACATCCAAGTCTGTGGTCTAGTTATTTGCAGCAAGGAAGACGCTTAATTTTGTATTCCACAAGTAATCATTTTCAGAAGAAAAATATAGGGCTATTAAGGAAGGAAATTACAGTACTGCTGAAAGAAGTGTGCTGTAACTAGGTAAGCACTAATTACATTATATTATCATATGTAATTGCGATATTCAGTTACTGAATTAAACCTTGACCCCCCCAAAAAAGAACCAAGGCAGCGGAGGAAATAAGACATTTAAGGTTCACTCTCAAACCCAATGAAGCTATAAGGTGAAGTGAAGCACCTCATCAGTCATCGCCTTACTGCTGCAGGAAGATGAATTGTATAGGCTCTTCAGGCAATACTAGAATTTAAATAAGAACTAGAAAAAACAATAAATGTGATAGCCTTATATCAATTGTCTTTCTTCTGGAAACCACTTACATAATCACCATAGAGGGGAAAAAAAAAACCCAAACTCATCATATAGAAGGGAGGTATAGTCTAAAGCTATTCTAAGAGTATTTTTATAGCTGTTCTTGCAAATTAGCCATTTTGTTCTATCAACTAGGAAAGCAAACACTTTGCTTGAATTGAGATGACAACTACTTTTGCTCTGAACAATGAGAACTGCAGTCTCAGAAGGCTGGGAAAAGCAAAGCAAGTCCAAAACCTACTGTGTTTAAACAAAGATACCATATGAATACACAAAATTAAAGCACAACCGTTCCCATGCCAAGGAGGAGCAGATGGCAACTCAGAGCAGAAGTCAGTAACTCAATGACAAGTCATAAGAAATAAGATCCATCACACAGTTCTTCACCAGTCTCCACCTTTTTACAGGAGTGGGACTGAATGATTTCAGCTGGGCAAGTCCCACTTGCAGAAACCCTGGGCCAGACATGGCTGCCTCTCCCCAGAAGCAGCTGTTTTGCTTGGACTCCCCAGAGACCTCCCACAGGCTGCACTGCCCCTCTTCTCACCACCTCCTCCTCCTTCCAGCCACCTATTTTGCACATTGGAAACACCTCCTGTACAGTGGCTTCCTTTAAAGGGCAGGACCTGGGGGAAGAGCTGGCCTAAAACACAGGAGGAAATAGAGCTTTTACCCACAAAACACATGTTCACACACAGTCACTGGTTTGACTTTACCCAGCACACTTCTATGAGCACACACCCTGTTACCAGCAGTGTCCAGGATGGCTCATGTGCCCTTCATACCATGCCATGTCCCAAATGTCTCCTCACAACTACACAACAGCCAGACCAGGCTACATAACAGCAGCTCCCTACAGGAAGAGCTGCTCCTTGTGCCCTTCTCCCCTTACTGCGGGTCTTACAGAGGACTACCTGCCAAAGTTAAATGATTCTGGTCTTAAATATCTTTTTTTTTTTTTTTTAATATATTGTTGACAGAGGTTTCTTATTTATACAAAGCTCAAAGATAAAGAAGGTTTGGGAAATAAAGTGATAATTCTCAGAGTTTAAGTTACATTTTCCTGTGAGCGATATACTTTTTTTTTTCTCTCTCTTCAGTAGCACTTGAATTTTGCTTATTGGACTACTACAAAACTGCTCTGTTGTTTGAACTTTCAGTTACTTGGGAAGCTCCTTTCCAATCATAAACTGCTGAGAAAGCAGGAATGCAACAAAGGAAAATAAAAGCACAAGCTCTGATTTTCAGCCCTCCGAGAAGTGTAAAGTGAATTCAGAGAAATTCTAATTGTGAAACACGATTTGAAATAGAAGAGGTTTAGCTTTAAATACTGAACACTGCAATAGCTATTTACTTGAAATAATTCTAGATATCTAAATGCTCATCTGTCCTACTGCAGGGCTGGTTGAAACAAATCACTCCCACTATTTTACAGTCTCCTCTCTATTACCTGCTTTGAAAATGTTTTGAAAGTCTGCTTCCAACATCATAAATGTTACAATTGCTTGTAAATTTAATACAGGAGGGAACCCACATATTTGAAATGGCAAAATTCTCCAATGATTTTTACCTTGGTGATCCCTGTAAACTCTGAAATATGCCAGATGCCCTAATCAAATAAGGAGAGGCTTACTGAATATTCAGACACTCTTCTAGGACTTTTTTCAAAACCTGAAAATCTGAGGACGAAGATAATTCAGAGGAAAACCTTGAAAGAATGCAGAAAATAAACCTTCTTACGAAGCTACAGTTAACTGTAAAGCTTTATTGCTGAAGTAATACCAATATACAAGAAATTCTACCAGAGTGAAAACTTGAAACTCTGAATCTATAAACCAGATGTAGCTTATGACATTTGATATCAGACTTCCTTCTCTTTGGCTGCTGTAATCATGTTTTTAAATGATGACCTCTGGTAATGAGTCTCTGATGACTCTGCCTAGGTGCTCAAAATAACTTTGAAAAACTGAGTCAGAGGAATCATTACTCAAACACAGCATCACTCAGAATCTTACCAGCTCTCCAGCTTTCCAGCACAGAAATGAGAAACCTTGAACTGGTAATTGCTGCAATGTAACATAAACCACATATCACTGAACCTTTAAAAGACCATAAGGCCGGACAGAAAGACAAAAGAACAGAAAACCTGTGTCTTCATAAAATAACTGCATCAGTTCTCATGCTCATCCTAGCACCTCACTCCTCCAATAGGTCAGGAATCTGTGGTTAATCTGCATTACCCAACATTTTGCCCTTCTCTAGTCAACTTGTTTCCCCTTAAAAAACAAACCACCAAACCAAAATAGTCAAAAAAGCCCCAGGAAGTATCCCCACATCTACTTAATACTAGTCTAAAAGACCCAACAACATTTCATATCATTAGACTGTAACATCATTACTTCACCTAATAATTTTGTTCCATCACAACCTATGTACACAGATCATCTGTGATCTCTTGTTTTGTATTATGTCTTGTTTTGCTGAATTTAAATAATGAAACATGTTGAATGGATTATGACGTGATCTTCATAGTAGTGGATCATCCCAACTCACAGATGTCTAAGATTTATTAATTGAATCTTCCCTTAAGATGAGATTTATGAAAGGAGTCTACTTCCAAAGTTAGGACAATGCAGAATGCAGATTAACAGAACACAAAGTCAGGGTATTTTGGAGGGTTTAGCACAGAGGGATGCTTCACTTCCCAGCTGCAAATCAGAACAAAGAATTGTTTCTAACCAACTCAAGTGATGGTATAAATGTGGGACTTCTTTGGGAAACCTTACACTGTTGAGAGTAATAGAGAAAAAGAAAGATGAAAGGAAGGATACACACTTAGGAATAATAATCTTTAAGGCTAATGTGTTGTTACCTTTCCCTGCCTGAAATTTTCATATGTAAATCGCGACCTTCCTTCACCACAACTACAAGAACCAGGCTGAATTCAACTATACCTGGCCGTGACATTAAAAGAGAAAATCCAACGTGATTAGATGGACAAGAAAGCCTTGAACAGCATTTCCTTGTTTTAGAAGTATTGTTAAATTGTATCTTCTTTAAAGAACAGAATATGCAGTCTAAGCTTTCAATTCAAAGGACTTCCTCCCACAAAAAGGGGCCCAGTCCTGAAAACAGAACCAGATAAATGAGTCCTTAAAGTTATAAAGGAAAAAAAAACCTGTTGGAATTGACAGTAAAAGGGGCACAACTTCACAAAGCTTATCAAGAACTATGAAATACCTCTCTTGGGAAAGCAGCGTCACCAACATCAACAATGTTACACCAATAAATCAGCTCCAAGTTTTAACTTCTAAATTAAAACTCTCACCACATGTTATCAGCACAGGTTCCAGAAGAACTGGAAGAACTGTCTTGCCCAGAGCCTATTTAGTTCTCTCACTTCCTTCTGAAATCAGGGCTTAACAAATGGCAAAACATCAGCCTTTTCAAGAAAAGGACTTGCCTACATTTTAAAATAATAAATAAGTTTAAAAATAGGCTAAGGTAAAGAGAACATTGTTTAAAAGCCAACATATTGCTTCCTGACATTTCTAGCTCTCCCTATTCAATGAAGCTTAAAAACAAAAGAAAGGACATGAGTAAAGCTAGGACTTGACAAACTCTAGTGGGGAAAGAATAGGAAAGGCCAAAGAAACCACGAAGGAACAAATAGAAGAATGACAATTTCACCTGTGGCTTTTGTAAGCAACTGTGACAGAAACATTTACCAAACTGCATCTTCCTTGGGACCAAGTTTAGAAAATATTTTAGGCTCAGGCACTTTCTGTGTCATGTCATTTGTGACACAGTTAAAAAGAAGGAATTAGTAAGGTTAACTCTGTTTCTGAAGGAAGCATCCAAAATAAAAGCATCTAGCTTAAATCACTGGTTCTTAAATGTGGACATGAAATTACTTTAGCTCTGAAGTCAGGTTCAGTTAAATGACTGTGAAACTCTAGAAGTCTCCTAAACAACCCTGGTTTTTTTCTTATTTTGATAGGGCTTAACATTTGTTTCAGTTTTTTGAGCACATAACCTTGAGCAAACCACAAAGTCCACTGCCAAGCTACAGTAAGGATCTAGCCGACAGAAGAACTGCCTCCAGAAGCCTTAGATCCCCCATTTCCCATTTATATTTTCACCCTTCTTTGTGAAAGTCTCCTGCTGCCAACTATCCTACCCCACCCAACCTCCTGTATCAGCTCTGAGCAAACTTTCAACTATTGCAACTACCTAGAACGGGAGAAATGACGCTGCTGTTTCTATTCAGTGAATATTTTTCCTATTTCAGCAACTTACCGTATCTTAAAAACAGGCCTGACAGGTGTTGGAGAAGACTCCTGGGATGTACATACAGCATGGGAGGAGGAGCAAGAAAGGAGAAGGAGCAATGGCCACTTCTAATGTAGCTCACAACATCAGACACATCCTCCACAGCCTTTAGAGTGCTTAAGGCCTACAGCCACCCCACCTGTTTTGACAGAAGACTCCCTACCAAGTTGCCAGCTAACAAATATGCTAGGAAAGCATTAGTAAAGGCCTATGGTATGAAAATAGTAGTCCTTTCCCCTAAAAGCTTTTATTGTTTCAATAAGAAATGCATTGATTTTGAACGGTACAGAAAAGAGGCAGTACATTACACAACTGTATATCACATCTTCATACATGAAAACTCAAGGAATTTAATTGCTGTGGTTTATTAAAGTGGGAGCAAGAAAACTGGCCAAGGATTACAAGCTAGCTATGGAAGAAATCCCTATTTGCATCCTCCATCCTCACGAAATCTAACACCTTGATTCAAGCATTTGTAAATCTTGTATAGAAAATGATAAATCTGAAAAGAGAAGCTGGGCAAGTTCAGATTCAGAAGAAAGATGCATCAACAGCAAGAGAGATGGTTTAGAAACATCAACAAAAAAGAGAGACTGAATTTTTCATCATTGAAAGCATTCAAATCAAGACTGCATTTGCCCCCAGCCTCCCTTGGAAAGTATATTCTAGTTTAAACAGGAATCAATTCAGGAAGCGCTAACAGCCCGTGCACCACAGGCCAGGCCAGACTGTCAGTCACCCTTATCAGCTGTATAGGATTTGACACCAACAAAGTTCAAAAAATTCATACTCCAGACAACTACTTACAGTTTAGTTTTGTTAACTCACATAAAATACAAATACACTTTGCATATTTCTTTCAAACGGAGGCAATTTGTGAAAGAGCACAAGCAGAAGGTGAGAAATTTGTTTACAATTAAAAAAAAAAATTACTTTCCAAATTAAATGGTGACTGGTTAGTTGGCTGAGCTCCTAAAAACTGTTTTTTCAGCCAGTTACTCCCTTACACTGCTCAAAAAGACAATATACCCTTTACTATAGCTGATGTTCGCACAATGTGAACAAAATAAAATCCAGACCAGGGCAGTTTGCAGAGAGGGACCCATCTCCTGGGTAGAGCTCACAGAAAATAAAGTAAACTTCTCTTCAGTACTGCTCAGAGTTACCAGCATAGCAAAATAATAGCAATAAAATACCAGCTCTTTCCTGACTACCATTTACCAATTTTAGCCTTCAAGTCAAAGTACATTACCATATCTTGCAATGTGTAGAATGAAAAAAATTGCACCACCTGATTTTAAGCCAGTCTGGATTAGGAAGTCAGAAATTATACGCCCTTCCGTCTGGGGCCATAATGTTTCCAAAAAATATTTAAAGAACAGCAAAGTGAAAGTTTCCAAATGTATGAATAAAATGGATCGTGTGTTTGGCAAAGAACACAGGATCCCACGAGGCTAGTGCACCCCAAAGTGAGCTGAGAAACAGTACACTGGTTCAGTACAGTATCTGCCTCACATACTGTGTATTATGTGGTATATAGCCACCAGAAGTAATTTTCTTGCTACCTACAATCATTAGATTGAGTAAAAAATATTCATACACACATCCCATGAATTACTGGAACCCACCAGTGTAAAAACCAAGTCTATCAACAATATTCTGAAAGCCCAACAGAAACATGAATTTCACGATATTGACTACATTCACTGTATTTTTAAACTGCCTAAGTGATTTTGAAATCTAAAATCAAGTTCTCGGTGCTTCGGAAAAAGTTTACCCAAACATGAGCCACCATCAGCTTACATGGTTACAGAGACAGCTACTTATACACTAAATCTGACACATTCAAGATGTGGAATTTCTTCAACGCTGAGAAGAGCAACAAAAATAAATACTGAGGCCTTTCTCATACAGTGCATAAATAGTGCACTGTATGAGAAAGGCCTCAGTAAAAGGAAGTTTTTAAACTGATAGCCAACCTAATGGAACCAGGTGACTCAAAGTAATACTTCAAATACCAAAAAAGTCTTCCTGAGATACTTAGACAAGTCACAGATGAGTTGTTGATGCATGTTAACTCACACCTACACAAGCAGAGATGCTTTCATCAACCAATATAGTAAACAAATATTGTTTGTTTAGAAAGGGGCCACTTTCAGATAGGATGGGCTAATTTTGACAGCTGCATTAGCAGCAGATACTGTTGAAGAACTGAACAAAACAATTTAACTTCCTGTCTTTTTTTTTGTTGCTGTTGGGTTTGGTTGGTTTTTTTTCGCGTGTAAAATCACAGCTTACTCTTAAGAGGTCGCGCAGTGCGGACTCTGGGCTCCGACCAGAGACACGGCACAGCCACCCCCGGATGCCACCGAGGGGGTCAGCATCAGCTGCCCTGAAGCGCCGGGGCGGCGAGGGGCGAGCGGGCCGGGACAGCCGGGCCGGGACAGCCGGGCCCGCCGGTGGCCGAGGCCTCTCCCAGCGCCCCGCCGCTCCCCGGGCTCGGTGGCAGCGGGGCAAGGGGCGCCCGGGCTGCAGGAGCAGCACTCCCGGCCTCCGGCGGCTCTTCGACCCCACGGTCGTTCCGCCGAGGAGTGGGGACGGAGGGGCACAAACACAGCACAAAAACAACTTTCCCCCGCCCCGGAGTCGCCGCTGCTCCGCCGAGCCCCGAGCAGGGGCCGGACAGTGGCGCCGAGGCCCGAGCGCGGCGCTCCCTCCGTCCCGAGCGCGGCCGGCGGCAGGGTCCGGGGAGGGACCGGCTCCCCCGACCCCCGGCCCGCCCGGGACCCCCGCCCGCCCGGCCGGGCCCGCTGGCACAGAGGGCGCCCCGGCGCCGCCTCCCGAGCCCCGGGCGCTGCTCACCTTGGTGGCCATGGCGCTGCCGGCGCAGGCTGCGCTGCCGCTCTGCCCTCCCTCCCTCTCTCCGTGCCGCGGCTGCTCGGTGGGTCGGTCGGTCGGTTGGTCGGTGTGTCCGGCCCGCCCGCCGCCGCCGCTGGGCCGCGCAGGCGGCTCCTCCTCAGCGTCCCCGGCCGCCGCCGCCGCCTCCTGGGGGCCGCTGTGCGCCTCAGCAGCCAAGCGCCGGCGCTGGGCAGGCGGGGGCTGATGTGGCCACGCCGCGATGCCCCCGCCTCGGCCGCCCTTTCCGCCGGCACGGCTGGGCTCGGTACCCGGGGACGCTGGCGGGGCTGTTCGCCCGCAGCCTTTCCGGCAGGGCCCGAGGGAGGGAGGCACCCGCTGCGCTGCAGTGATCCCCGGGGGAGCCGCCCCGGCCGGTCCCGGGAGCGATGGGGGCGGGTGGTCGGACTTCGCCCACCCCCCCTGCCCTCAAGGGCTTTGCTTTGTAGTCAGTGTTTGGCCTCAAATTCGCTCGCGTGGGGGAGAGAGCCCGCAGGAAGGCGTTATGTGCCCCTCGGGTGCCTTTGAATGGAAATTTCAAAGCAACCATACAGCAAGGAAAGCAATTTTTTTCTCGGCCAGGCAATTTTTTTCACGGCTGCCAGGGCGGTGTACGTCGTCCCTGACCTGTTTCGGCCGGGCCTTGGTGTACAGCAGTTATCAGCAGCAGTAAAAGGCACCAAGGAGCTAGCTGCTCAAGGTCGGTAGCGTTCCTGTTGCGCACTCTATGACCATCTCATAAAAACTGCCCGCAGCCCCACTTGACTCCCGACCTGCAGGAGAGATAAGATGGGAGGCTAAAACAAAGGGAATTTGAAAATACGGTGGCAGTGATCATGCAAGGTACTGCACCATCCAAAAAGTGCGGCTTCTTGTTGGTATATTTATAGTGGTTGGCCTGGAATCAGGAGACTTCCTTTCTGTAGAAGGAAATACACAGTGTAATCATCAGGGACACCAGGCAGAGCCCTAGGAGGCAGGTAGGCTGTAGGGAAACTGCATAGAACTCTACATCTATATTTCCTTGCCCATAGAATTACAAGCTTTTTTTCTGCTATTGGTATAGTTTCTCAGTGAGAGCTTTATTAAAAGAGAAAAATACATTCACAGGTTGAACACTGGAAAAAATTTTCCTAGTTGGACCTGTGAAATAGTTTCCATGGAAAGCGAGGGTGCGGAAATAAGAGGAAGCTGGCTGTTCATTTGCCACCACTTTTTGAGTGATTGAACTGATTAACTTCGGAAATTTCCAAACTCATTTGCTTCTGGTTTTAGCTTTTTCAGAATTCAATTAAATACAACATTTCCAACTTCCTTATGTAACAGCAGTACCTAAAGTGAAACCTTCCTGCGTGGCTCGCAAGTGACATTGTAGGACACCACCCTTAAGCTGAAGTATTGTACTTAGCATCAGTTTTGCCATGTGGTCCATCAGTAGATTGGCATCTCATCTACCTTACAAGCAAAACTCCCTGAAGGTGTCTTCATTTCTGTACTAAGACACCCTGTTCTTCCACTTTCTCAGCAACAATCTTTCCAACATGGCATGTTTTGATCCAGCCCTTTAGTGAACATCTTATAAAAAGGGGAGAGGTACGATGCCCAGAGACCCAGCACTGTCTCCTTTAGGGATCCCCAGCTGATAGGACTGTGAAGCACCCTCTGTCCTTTCTCCAGATGCTGCTTTGCTATGTGAAATATAATAATTGTGGTTTTAGCATAAGCTTGAGTCTGTGTCATTCTTTACCTGTGGTCAGCACAACTGCCAGAAAAGTTTAATGTGCAGCTGCTACCCAATGTGGTTTAGCAGAGCTCTGCTTGCCACCTGGGGAATGAAGAGCACAGTCATGATTTGTTCAGCCTCTCTGTGTGCTTAAAGCCTCCACAGTTTTCCACTGTGAGGTACTCCTGAAAATGTCTTACTTGACAAGTTTGTGGGATGAGGGAAATATTACCATTTCTTTCAGTGTGAGAGAATATTCTGAGAAAAAAAAAAAAGGGATTTTTCCAATACTATTTGCAATTAATTGCTGTTAATTCTTGTTTCAATGAAGATATTCTTAGGAATCACTTTTGATTGCAAGTAAACCTATCTTTTCTTAGCAGTAAGCTTTATTATTTCTTAACACAGAGAGCTAAACACCCACAAATTGCCAATGAAACCACCTAAAATTTCCCAGACTTCTGAAATTAGTTACTTTTCTGCTACCAAGCTGTGTCCTAGTTAATTAGGACTGGATGTTTGCTTAGCATTAGACATAATAGAAATCTCAGTGGCTTCAGTGGGGTTGTTTACATATCTAAGCATTTGGTAGTTTTGAAGTGTAGTGCTCTATGTGGAGCTTATCAGCTTTCAAACACAGTTGACTAATTATTCACTTTGTACTAAAGCACCAATGTATGCTATAACAAATATCTCCACCTCAGAAAAAACAATCAGTAACAGAAGAAAATCTCTTACCCCGCACATAAGTAACTTCTCTCTACAGATTTCTACTAGGTGTGTATTTTCTCAGCTAGCTGGTCTACAGTGGTTCCCAGGAACTCAGAGTTCAGGGAGAAGTGATCTTCTGCAGAGCCTCATCAAATGAAAAGCTCCTGCCAACAGTGATATGCAAATTTTTTAAATTACAGATGGACTCTTAGAAGGGACATGGAGAACATTTGCTGAATATGTTCTCTGCTCAGCAAGGCGTGCCTGTAGCTTCAAGCTCACAGGAAGTCAGTGACCTTGTATGTTCTGACTTATGCAAACTTGGTGGGGAATGATAAAGAAACAATGTTCTTCAATAACCTTCAAATTGAAAACCATCTGGAGAAAGAACTACATTTTGGGTTTAAAAGTTACCAACCTCTGGAGCTCCTTGAGGTGGTGCCCCTTGGATTTGTCCTGCTGGGAGCCTGTGCCCTTAGCAGTACCTGGGTGATTGAGGTGGCCCTGAGGCGTTCACTTCAGCTCGGGAGGCATTTTCAGCAGCAATTATCACCAGTGGCAACAACTTTGCTGTCAAATGCATGGTTTTGGGAAGTCTTTGCAGGAGGCATACAGAGATTATATTGTCCAAGGTCTTTATTTTCGAAGGTGTTTTATAAAGTCAGAAGTGATTTAATTTTTTTCTTGGTTGAAAGCCTAACAATGTGGTGTGCACGATAACATCAGTTCCACACTAAATGCTTTTAGCTCGAGGTTTCTAACTACATTAATCAGGAAAGCCTAACAATGACTAGGGAGCAATTACAAAAACATTCCAACTATTTTTTTATTCCTTTTAATTATGATGTTTACCTTAGTCACCTGATACACACCTCTTGTTTTAAGAAGGGGTAGAGATTTTTCACATTTTCAAAGCCTCAAAATAAAATTTATTTGGTTTATGAATCAAAAAGAGAAGAACTGTATTCTTCATTTTCAAAAGTCATATCTGCACACCTTCACCCCCTTCTCCCCAAGAGGTTTTTGGGCATCAAGTTTCCTCTCAGCTGAGCAGCAGTTTCTCTTTCACAATTGTGTTAACACCATTTCTTCATTGTTTCTGAGAATTTTGCTTCCTCCTATCTTCTGTATGCCTCCCTCCCCCAGATTTGGACAGAAAATGATAGAAGCTGCCACATGCATGAAACCTAATGTTATCTGCACAGAGCAGGAAGGGAGCAGCTGCTGAATCCCATTTGTGCATCGCTCTGTTCAGCAATGTCCAGTGGCATCACTTGCAAATGTATCTGAAAAATACATTTAACAAAATGTATTCTAAGGGGAAAAAGTGCTAATATTTTCCTTTGATTTACATTGGGAACTTTTGGACACCAAGTATATGAAATCTTGGATCATATGGCATTTGCAGGAAAGCACGATTTTACCTCTCATTTACCCAGAACTCTGCGTGGCAGTTTAAAATGATGCTCAGGAGATTACAGACACACTTTCCAATCTCACTCTGCACCTGGTGCTGGAAGATCACTATCAAAACAGTAAGGCAGTCCTGAAATACTGTTGGATTTTAGCTCCAGACTTTCCTGGAAAAGCTGCTTTAGAAAATTCCACCCAAAATTGCACCCAAATTCCTGTGAGTTTTCAGTCTCTGAATTTCTCTCTGAATAAGCAATTCTGAGAAGGACTGTTCTTCATGCATTTGATTGTGAATTAAGGATTGTATCTTCTTAGAGCTGACAATCCAATACCATTATTATCTGAACTGTGGCATATAATTTTAGCCCTTTTCAAGGTAAATTCTGGTTTTATATAGTTATATTTCTAATAAACATACAGCCAAGACTGGTTTTGTGCAGTGTATGAATACGCTGTTTTCTTTACACTGTGGGAAAAGTGCAATGCAATGCTTTGCCAAATTCTTTACTCAGGGTGTTGGGGTGTTTTTAACACATCTTTGTGAAGCTAACAGTTTGAAGTCATGGTGGACTCCCTGGATTCAATTTTCTGTTAAAAATCCATGAAAACAGCTTCTTTCACAGAAGATGTGAAAAAGCTACTCAAAAAAAAAAAAAAAAAAAAAAAAAAAAAAAGAAAAGAAAAGAAAAAGAGAGCGAGAGAGAGAAAGAAAGGATGGGTGTTCCAGAGACAAGATGTTGTTGCAATGGGCTTTCAGATATGGTCAATTTTTTGAAAGCACTTTTTATCTTTTTTCTTTTTTTTTTTTTTTCTTTTGTGAAGTTGATTGCAAAGCTCATGTTTTGGTGCTGCTTTGATCACACTCAGTGGAGAGGGAGATGTAGATCCTTATGGATGAGCACCATGGCTGCAACAGTTCAGAGCTTGCTTAGTCATGATGATCTATTCTTTCTTTAGGTAATAGTGGGGGGACCAGGTTTTTTCTCCCTTTTTTCCTTTACTGTAACCAATGTTTTGAACAATTCTGGTATTCTTTTTCTCACTTTTCAGCAGAATAATCAGTGATAGATGTATGTAATTTTTAGCAGTAAAAGCTTTGAAAGAAATTATACAAAAAATCACGCTTTCTTGTGCAAGGTGCTTCTTAAAACACCTAATAAAATTCTTACTTTTTTGCATTCCCTTCTGAGCTGTACACTGGTATTATAGATGCTTACATCTGAGATGGGATACTTGTACCAACATATATGTCATGCACTTTAAGATGGTTTAGATCTTTTGTTCATACTCTATGTTCATTTGTGTTTCAATGCAAGGGCTGCTGGGATCGACAGGTTTTGAACTCAGCTTTCCTGAAAAATAGAATATACAGTTTAGTAAAAAGTATATTTTAAAAGGGATGTTTCCATTTTCTTCTTGCTAGCTTTAGTAAAAGTGACATACCATTAGCACTATTGATTCTTACCACTACTGACCCTTTCCATCAGGAGTGCTGTCTGCCTGTGGCTTATTTCCATTTTTCCTGTTGAGGTGGAAGGGCTGTGCCAGCTGCTGTGCCCTCACATCTCAGGGGACTGCAGTTTCAACAAGCAAAGCAACAGGAGTGTGATCCACTGCATATTCACCTAAATGCACAAGTCAATAAATAATGAGGTCAACTTTAATAAGTTTTTGCTTCTTAAGATGGCATGCAAATTGTCTT
The DNA here is from genome assembly GCF_027477595.1 of Haemorhous mexicanus. Lineage (NCBI taxonomy): Eukaryota > Metazoa > Chordata > Aves > Passeriformes > Fringillidae > Haemorhous > Haemorhous mexicanus. Next base: position 55,842,734 of record NC_082343.1, read on the forward strand.
CCAACACACAAGATAGCTGATTGTGCTAAAGATGTAAACGATTATTTTCTGCTGACATGTTTAGATGAAGGTCCAGCCTGTTTGTCCTCAATGAGTAGAAAGCTACAGAAGGCTGCAGAAGGACAAATGTGGTCTGAGCCCTTCTGTGCTGGTCTCTGAGTTTCTTTGGAGGGGAGCAGTGGCATGCTATGAGTCTGCCAGTGTAGCACCAGCCTGCAGTGTTTTGAGGCAGCTTAATGAAAGTAGGGCCAAATCTATGGGCATTTATATTTAAATTCAAAGGACAGTAAGTATCAAACCTTTGTAAGGCATGGTTTCCCCTGCATTGTGACAGTGAGCAAGCAAAGCTGCAGACCCTGTGGATAAATGCTCTGTCATGAGTATATGCTTTTAAATGTAAATATACTAATTTGTGTGCTCTCTTTATGAAAACAAGAATTATCATTTCAACTGACCAGCATGGGTTTCAAATGTATTGTATCCCTGGTTTACTCTTTGCTCCCCAGTGAGCACAGCATTCACTCACAATTTTTCCCCATGACATGGACAGATGTTTTGGGGCAATACAATTCCAACTTTTCAAATAGTTTGTGATTTTCCATTTCTAACAGTTTATTACTCTGTCACATTTTTTCTGTTTCCATCATGGAAATTTTGGGGATTTCAGGGTCTCTTGTTGGCTGTGTTTCCATACACAATGAATTCAGTCCTGTAGCATTTGTATTATGAGATCACCAAAAAAGACTAAATCAGGCTTTAGCATCCTTTAACCCTCAAATTTTTTTTTGAGTCACTGATCCCTTTAGAAATAATTGTCAGTGAAATTATTTCACAGGAAGAAGTTGCTGATCAGCAGGTCTCCCTGCATTCATAAACTCACCTTTAATGATCACTTTAAGGTCAAGGTGATGAGAAATGCTTCAAAGCAAATGCAAAGCAGTATTAATTTCCACTAAGTGTTCTCTTTAGTAGGGTTAGGGTGCCCTGCAGCTAGAGAAAGAGCAATGAAGCCTCTTTCTAGTGCTTATAAATTTCTCACTTGTGTCAACCCATGTTAGTTAGATCTCCAGTGCATAATCTGTTTTCTAACCCAGATAAGCCCAAGGGGAGATAAAATAAAGGGAGCAAGTAGAAGCTTTCATTAATTGCATTGTACTATAACTAGATGTAGATCTCTTGCAGGTTTATCCTGTCTTGAGAGAGGATCTTGGAATCCTAAGGTCCCTTAGACCCTTATGATTTGTTTCTGCACATTGTAGCCATTAAAGATCATGCTGTCCCAGTACAGAGATAATAATGCACAAGAGAAGAAAAAGGAAAGCCTATGACTAGATGATGGCTACAAAAGAGGCTTTGTAGGCTGCATACCTTGCATTGCTGCTAAGCAAATTATGTGACTGTGGGCAGGTCAGAAAATTTCAAGTATCTATGGGTTTTTTTGTAACGCTGCCTAAGGTTTTGAAGAAAAGCTTTTTTCTTTGGTTGCAGGGTACAAGATAATTGATTAGTAGGAGTGTTAAATAGCTGGCAGTTCCGAGGTACTTTATAGAATTAAGTATTTTAACCTCTTTTAAAAATCCAGTATTACTAGCAAAACCAATGAGTCTACTCAAGCATTTAATTTATTACCAGTGTTAAAATAAAAATGATACCTTAGGGATTTAAGTGCTTCACTTTTTTCTGCAAGTGAGATTTTCATACTAGCTGGCACTTCTTTTCTCCAAATTATCAGAAGCCGCCTAGGGCTAGCTCTAGCTACCCAGGAAAGGGGCAGATGTCAAAAACCCTACAAATATTTCCTGGAAATCTGACTCTTACACTGAGGTTAAAGAGAGAAGACAAAGAGGAGCAAATTCTGCTTCTCCCTTTTCCAGAGTACAGATTTTCTTTTTTTTTTTTTTTTTTTTTTTTGATAGAGGAGCTTGCTTTGATTAGGAGCTCTAAACACATTCTGTAAATTGAGAGTTCCCCTTTAAGTTTACTTGTTCAAACTGTTCAAACTGAAGGGGAACACAGCAAACGCAGCACCATTCAGTCATGTGTCCTGTTTGTGGTTAGTCACACAAAGCCAATTTTTTCAGATGCTAAGCTCTACTCTATTTTTTTTAAATAAAGAAGGCTGAACGCAGCTGCTCTTGACATCAAAAGCAGTCACTGAACAAATACAAAAGCACTATGCTATCAAAGTAACAGCTGACATTTAGAAACTACTGCAGTGAGCTTACCTAAGAGATGCTGAGGACAAGACCTGCTATATGATGAAGTACCTTTTCTCATTTTCTTGAACCCAATCTGTGCGTTTTTTCAGCCTATCACATCATTCAGTTTGTCTCAGGTGTTCTTTTTAGAAGGTTGCTGGTGTTTCCTGCCATTGCTGCATGTGTCCAAGGTGTTTAGAAGAATAAAAATTGCTGCTACAGAAAATGTCACAAAATTAAATTGAAAAGAGACTCCTTAAAGTTATGATAACAAATGGTAGAGGAAATGTGACTGTAATATGACATTTAAAAAATCCCAAATATAAACCCCTTAAGCACTGCAGCGAGTCATGAAACCAAATATTTTTAGTTGTCTTTTGTGAATCTTCTATTTCCAAGCTCTGTTTTCCACCATAAACAAAGCAGGATTCGCCCTGCATCTGTGTGAGATAGGACTGGAGGCAGCCTCTGGCCATCCAATCTACAATCATGGCCTTCCCGATGAAGGACTGTACCCACACTGAACAGTTCAAAATTGTTGACCTGTCGAGTTTCCTAACCATCTCCTTCTTTTCCTTGCAAAGCAAATTCAAAGATTTAATTCCACATCAGATACAGAGATCACTTTTCCCTGAAATTTTTAATGGCATTGAAATTGAAGAGTTTCCTAGCACCTTTTCAGGCCCACAGTGTCTCTGCAGAGAAGTGAGCCCTGGGCACTGCAGACCACCATCAAGGAGGCAGTTGCAACACTGATAAAAATCTGGGCCTTACCTCATCCTGGTCCCTACAGGTGGTTCCTGACCTGCCAAGAAGTTTTTCCCAGTCCACAGAAACTCACTTTTGAAGAAGCCACTTCTCTCATTGCTAATCTCTTTATTGTTTTCCCTAGCAATCTCCAAACAAACCCTGCTGAGCTTCTGCTTTGACCCCAGCTGGCAACAACCATTTGTTGGCTGGTTTTTTTCTCCTCAGGCTCCAGCTGCTCAGCAGCTTCCTTGCACAAAAGCAGTTCTAACTGCAGACTTCTCCTCAAGGGCAGATGACTCAAAGACTTAAACTCTCCAGCCTCCCAGTCACATGATTTAGGGAAGGATGGGGACAGGCCAGGAGGAACTTCTGCAAAAATGCTGTTCATCTGGAGCTAAGAGGTGTTCCCTAACACAGGCAAACCTATTCATGTGTATCCTATGCCCAATGAGACAGCCAGATATGCTCCTTTTAAACAAAAAGGACTGTTCCTTTAACTCAGCCATCAGAATATCCTGCTCTGATCCAGCAGGGACATCTCTCAGCCCTGTAGGTGCCATTATTCCATTCATGTGGGCTGACTGCCTGAAAACATCTCTGCAGCCAAATCTACAGCGGTGTCCCCTGCAGCAATTGCTGCTGGCTCACTGTCCTCAGCCAAATGCCTCTGGCTGTGTTACAGCCTTGGATTTTGTATTCTGAGTAATTTTCTTGCATTTGTTTTTATGTAAGATGTTGATTCTCCCTTAGGAGTGTTTTTTTCTGAAGGAAAATCTTGACTCCTCTTATGTTTAATTACAGAGCATGTGAGAAGGGACACTTCAGGTTGTTTTCTACTGAGTTCCTCTGACACCATCCCTCCTTCAGGTATCCCCATTAACTGGCAGTTTTTGCTTCAAGTGTCTTTCCAGTATAACTGAGCCTGATAGCTGTTATTCCAATCGGTTGGCTCCTGGGACATGAATGCCAACAGACAGGTCAGAGTAACCTAATAGCATTTATTATTTCTCCTACCTGCTTAGCAAAGTCCAGGTTTCACAATGTCAAAATAATTGGAATGTTACCATCCATAGGAGAAGTTAAACCAGCAGATTTTGCTGTGGGCTTTTAGTGAGCCAGTCAAACGAGGAAAGGGGCTGCAGTTTTGTTTTATAGCATTGGTAGATGAATTGCTGTGCCATGAAAGTCTCTGTTGGCTCAGTGACAACCTGAATCAGCAGAGAGCTGGGGCCTGGCAGGGATGATGCTGCCACTGCTGCTGCTGTACTTTGCTCTCTCTAAGGCTCATTATCTGCCACCAGTGGCAGAAGTGTGTGGGGAAGTGCCCTGGCTGTTCTAGGGGCCAAAGGTAATTTTAAATAAAAGCTGAATGTGCAATAGTTTTTCTTTGTCAGCTTTCTTGTCAGCCTTGTATCATTATTTGGCCATTCTTTCTCTCAAGCAGAATATTGTCTCCACTGATAAGGGATGTCACAGTGTATTTCTGTTTAAATCAAATTAACATCTTATTTGTCAAGCATACAAGAGCTTTACTGTGTAATCCTCATGGCAGAACAACTTGTGGGGCTCCCCATAACTTCAGCATAAGTGCTCGCAGTGACAGGTACTGATTCTTCTTTCTGATACCTCATGTCACAAAATCTCTGGAAGTGCACACTGCTATTGCTCTGAACATCTGCACGTGCAGAAGATACCTGAGCTAATGCCAACACAGCAGAACCAAGTGCCTACAGTACTGCTGAGGTTTGCCAGTCTTCTGTGACTGTTTGTATTGTAGGCTAAAGGCAGTCACTGACATTTTCTCTGGCTCCATTTTGGGCTGGGAACATCCCCAGGCACACTGGATTTCCTAGGGCATACACTTTCTTTACTGGCTTATACCAGCATAGACAACCTACGATAGCAGAGATCCTGACCAGGGTTAGCAATAAGCTTGAGTTTAGACAAGGAGCAGGATAAACTTCTTGAGTAGTCTTAGAGTTTTGTGAGAGTTTGGGTGAAACTGCTCACATCTTAGATGTTTCCCTGTTCAACCTACTGCATTTTGACTACCGTAAATTCCTCTAGTTAATGCTAACTAATTAAGACCTTAGCTGAGGAGGTGGAATCAGAGTTTATGTTTAGCAGTGAAGAAATAAGTGAGATTTGTCTAGTATGTCATCTGAGTAGTTTGAAGCACAAAACTTGACTGGGTGCTTATTCTATAGGTCTTGATAGGGTAATCATCTTGAAAGTTATGGAGTGCAAAGACATGCAGAAGCCTTTTGGACTGGGTGGAGATTCTGGATTCAGCAACTTAGACTTTAGATTTATGAACTGATGGATACAACTGACAGGAACAAAGTATGGAAATAAACAACAGGATTTAGGGCTTCTCAAGACTGAGAATGACACAAGAACTTCTACTGGCAAAGTGAATGTGTGTCCTACAAAATGTCCTAGGCTAGAAAGCCAAAAAGAAATACATGCTAACAGCTATGCTTCCACAATAATTCAGAGCTGCTGTTTGAAGTACTGTATATCTACTTTCAAACACATATAGTTCAGTAGATAAGAGTATACTTGCCAAAGCCTATGCAAAAAGCTAGAAAATTATTTTGTAAAGTTATCCTCCTTTGAAATAAATTTAAAAGGAATAAATTTATAATAAATTAAAAAGGAATAAATTTGTATTAAATTACAAAGGAATGCTAATTGTCACATTTTTATTACAAAGCTTGGCTTGGATATACTAGCACATGAAATAACTTAAAATAGCTTTTCAGTCATTTCTTTGGTGATCTGAGCTTTGAGACCTGCATAATTGAGTAGGAAAAATCTGAAAAGCTGGCATATAATTTGTTTTAACTAAGACAAGTTCCCTAAATTTGCAGAGCAAATTTTTAGAAGATGCTAAGATTCTGAGGTTTTGGGGGGTTTGTTTTTTTTTTTCTTTGTTTTGGGGGTGTTTTTGAAAAAGTTTAAAAACATCGACACTAAATTCTGTTAAATGAACTGTGAAATCTGCCTTTTTTTGTAAGAAAAGTCTCTGCTTTTAAGATTTTGGAGACTTCTCAGCTTCAAATTCTTTATAAACCAAGAATTTCCTCATAACATTCTTTCAAAATACATTCTTAGCTGAAGTTTTTGAATCTGAGTACTGTTGCTGGATTTACATTTTCAAAAGCTATCCCACTGATAGAAATGGACAGGAAAGCTTATTATGCAGCTACTTATATACAGGGGAAAATATACTGGAGCAATAAAGGAAACCGTAATATTTGAGCCACTGAGATAAACAGGTAATAACAATGTTTAGCATAAATGTGGAGGAAGTCATAGTTCAGAAAGAAAGAGGTAGTATCTATTTTGGGTTACAGATAAGCCACAGCCCAATGGGAAAGGAAGAAAATGTCAATTCTTTACTATAAAACTTTGTATTTTGCCTTTATTGAACAATGTGCTTTTACTCCCATAGCATAGCATTTCCTTTTACGTTTTCCTCTTACAAAAGCAGGACGGGATGGGGGATGAGGCTTCAGAAGATAGGAAGAAAGGCTGTATAACACCAATTTCAAACAGAGGAAAATGGAGGAAGCAGCTAATTATAGTCTTTTCAGTAGGAGGAAACCACTAGGAAGAGCCTTGGCCCTTCGGGAGAGACTGGGAAGCGAAGTAGCTGTCAGGATGGCTTTACGGGGAGTGGTCCCAGCAGACAAAGAGCATCTGTCTAGGCAAGGAAAAGAGGTCACATTTAAAAGCAAGCTATCTAGGGTAGAGACAAAGACTGATCCTAATCTCTTAGATATGTTAAACCTGCTTCAAGTAGCATTTATCGTTGGTTTGTTTGGGGGTGGGGGTGCTGACAGCATGTTACCCATGTTTTCAACATGACCTGTTTTCCTCATCTGGCGGAGACAACATGGAAATTTTTTTTCTGTCAAAGGGAAACAAACAAACAAACCCCTATCAGAAAAACACAAAATTTATGTCAGAAACAGATATTTTCTGAATGGATTTCGGTCAAGATTTTTAGTAATATATTTCAAAGAAGATTAAATATTTAAATCTGATCATGATGCTTGTTCTGAGAGAGAAGTTCTGCAGAAGGCCAGGGAGCACAGCTCAGAGACATTGGGCTCTGACCCAGAATATTTCACACCTGGGAGGAAGTTACCTGTTTGGGATTTCAGAGAGAGCATTATCAAAGCTACTGAATATCACAACATAGGATGGGGAGCTTAAGAGGTTCATCCTGTCATTCCACTACCCTTTTGCAGTATCTTTCTTCTCAAGCTAAGGAATTTTAGCTTGCACCGCTCATTAAGAAAATGAAATAATATTTTTCCTTAGTAGTTAATCCAGGTGCAGAGAAGTTACAAATAGGATTTTGTAACCTTTGCTCACGTTGGTGATTGCTCACTCGTGTGTTGTAGCCAGAGCACTCAGTGGGACTGCTCATGTGTTTTCCATGGTCATCACCATGAGTAAGGATGATACTACCCAGCCCAAGTGCCTGGCACACAAGGTTGCATGGGAAGTATGGGGAAGAGCTGGCAGAATTCTCCTGATTCCAGTACCTCAGTACCTCGGTGGATCAAATAGGCAAAAGTTCAATGCTGTTAAAGTAGGAAGTTATCTGCTACAGTAAAATCAAACTGCAAGTGATAACACATGAATACAAAAGAAGGAAAAAGGGACCTGTGGACAAGCATGGCCTAGAAGTATAGACCCTGTGTAGGGAGAAAAAAATTTAGTCCACAAAGTCCTTTCTGTGACATTAGGGGTTTTATTGGGTGGAGGAGCTGTTCCCACAAACTGTTCTGTGCCATCCTATAGCCAGAGCAAGTGTTTTAGGGGCAGAGGTCAACGGACCAGGAGAAGAGAAATGGGATGTCTGGTTTTTAATTAATTAAAATGTAGGTGGATGGACTTTATCTCTGAATAAAAGTTCTTGGTTTTGACTTCATTAACCAAGTCTGTGAAGTAAACAAAGCCTAATGAACAGTATTAATCATGTGATATTTTATTATAACATCGGATTAATATATTTCCCAAAGAAAAAGTTTCTATAGGGCTTCATATTCTCAGGGACTGTGGAACTTGTAGGTGGGAGGAAAATACTGTAAAAGTGACCATATTTAAATTCAAAGTGCTAACAGATTAGAGAGTGGTTTAGCCACCAAGCTGTAGCTATCTCACTAAGTACCTTTTATCACTTCCACCCTTCCAGCCATTTCTTTGGACTCATGGCAGATAATTTTTCCCAACAAAAAATGATGCCCCCAGACCAGATCTGCTCCTCTCTTGACACTTAAAATGCTGGAGCAGGTGCTGGTGTGGGAGGCAGCAGCTTTTTATCCGGAGCCATCCCTAAGAGGGAGAATTACAGGAGGGCACAGCCAGCACAGTCAGCATGCTAATTTCCAATTTCCCTGTTCTCAAGTGCAATGGATGTTTTTAAGTTTATGGTAATGATTTATTGAGGAGGCTTTTAAAACTCAGATACTTTTTTGTCCTTTGCCAGACTGAAACAAAGCAATATTATTTGTGAGATAAATGCTAATCATTCATTAGTAAAACTTTCTGCCACATTCCAAAACCTGATGGCTTTGCCTCAGCTGATGGAATGTGTACATTTGGATTTATAAAAGCAGATAGTGTTTTTGACTATAGGAAATTTCTTTTAGCACTTTAATAGCAAATCAAGTCAAAATAAAACTTTTTGCATTGTCTCAAATTTCAGGAAATTGTAAACAGCTGCTTTTTTCCCCCTCTATAATTTTCAGCTTTTCATAACAGCACAAATAAAGCTGAAGTGTTTGCTGCTTGGTTTGTTGTTTTTTTTTAATTTTTTTAATGGAGACTTTACAGCCTGGTGAGCAAAGGAGTTCCTGAATTAACTCCATTCAGCAATCTACTGGCACTGACACTGCTCAAACACCACACTCTGCTCATGTCTACACTCTTCATGTTCCTTCTTAAAACTAGACATTATGCATTCCTTTTTGTAGCCAAAGAGCCCTTGAGCCAAAGAGCAGATTTATCTTGATACTGGGAATCCTCACAGAGTTTTAGTCCCACCAAAGCTGACAGACAGACACCCCTTTACTGACCGTGGACAAGCTTTGGATCAAGACTTCTGTTGAGCCACAAGTCAGAGCTGTGGCTGGGCAGACAGATTAACCTCTTTTCGTGGAAGGGAGCATGACTCAGTACAATGAGCAGTCAGCTGTTGCCTGCCAACAGGCAGAGCTGTCCTTTTATGAAATTTGAATTGATTGCCTCCTAAACCCACCAGGTTTGGAGAAGGCTGCAGAATTGGGTTGCTGCTGTCCGTGTATTCTCCTACATGGCAATCAGCAAGGTAAAGAGGAATAAGTCTTATGTTTCCTGACTTCTTACAGTTCCTAAAGCAATGAGCAGCAGTGATTTGTCAAGTTTCAATGCAGTTCTCCCTCATTGCCCTCCTCACCCAGTCCTTGCCAGGGGGAAAGCTGGCTTGCTGCAGCAACAGCAGTTCTGCCCAGACAGCAAACTTCTGTGAGCAATGAGGTCATGGAAACTCCTGACATCCAAACCCTCATTTCCAGCAATGTTGATGCCTGCAAGTGCCAGACTTCACTACAATTACAGTGGTGTCTGTCTGTTCTCCTGGAGCACAGGAGCATTGTTTATGCAGGGACAGGTAGTTTTGTTTGCTGTGCTAGCTTGTCTCTAGTCCTTTGCTTTTTTCATAACTTATTTTTGAAGGTACTTGCAGCATGACAAGATAACCCATTTTACAGAATATCCCAGAAATATCATAGTGAGCCATTGAGTATGTACACACAGCTACTCAAACTTACCTGGTCAAAACTTCCTATGCACTTTTAAAACTCTCGAGTGTATTAAGATTACTTAAGCATTTTGTTCAAATGCTATATTTTAAGATGGATATACCATCCTGTGATCACAGAAATATGACTGAATCCATGCCTAAAGCATTTTCATTGATTTTGATGGGTCTACAACAACATTACACTTGATCACAAGTCTCCAAAGCCAAAATCTGAATGTCTCTCCATCAGCGCTTTGCAGTGACAAAGAAGAAAGAAAACCCTCACATTTTTCCAGTCACTGCTACCTTTATAACTTAATTTCACTGCAGCTCAGATTACTTTTCTTTTGAAGATAGCATGTATAATTATGCTGAGCTGGATGCCAACAGCACCTATCTGGCCTCAGACATGTAATAAAGCTGTGCTCTTAAATCTTCACAAATCATTATTTAATCCTAACCTTAAATTAAACTCTAGCTGTATGCTCTGTGTTGCTGGCCCACTGTCTTTCTGCTTCAGAACAACCCCTGATCTGTGCCAGTGAGCTTGTTGTTGAGGTCACTTCCAGTGTGGCCAGCATCTCCTCACCTGAGGGCTCACACCCAGAAAAACACTCAGTGATTCATCACTGCAGCCTGAAAAGGCTGAATTATCCACTCAGAGATTCCTAAACCATGAGTTTGCTGCTATTTCATCACGTGCTTTGCTCTGGATTAGAGGCAACTTCCTTTTCCCAGCTCTTTAAACCTGATGGGTCAGCAGGTGTTTAATCCCCTCAGCTAGTCATTACTTACACATCTCCCCAGACATGGCTGTGCTCTGTTTGTGTGTGTGTGTGTGTGTGTGTGTGTGTGTGTGTTTTAATGACCCGCTGGCCAAATTGCTTCACAAAGTGAATCAGGTTCTTCTGCCAAACCAGTCCTCCACCCATCAGCAAATAGAGGCTATTCATGCTGTCCTGATGCAATAACCATAAATAAGGACCATGTGATAAGAGCTTCAGGAAGAGCTTGAAAAACACAGTGACAAGGTGGTGTCTCTGAGCAGCAGCCTATACTGGAGCAAGGCAAGTGCATGGGGCTGGTGCCCCATACCTGTGCTAGTGCTGAACTTCATCCTCAAAACAGTGCTGGCTGTCCCCTATTTTTTCTCTAAGTTCCTTGTTCTCTCACCCCTACAGACAGACCTGCTGAAGAAAATGACCCAGTAAACACAAGTAAACCCAGAACTGGCTCTGGCCTGTGTGGAATATCTGACTACTTTTTACAGCACAGTATAAAATCTCTGAACAAACACAAGCTCAGCTTATATGCAGGCATTACATGAGAAATTTTTCAGAAGACTCTTGGACTCAGAGCACAGAAGTCTTGGAAAAGCTAGCCCTTGATAGCTGCTATGATGCCTGTCACAAATACTTTGGAGGAAGCAGCAACTATTACACACAATAAGAATTTATATAGTTTAGATTGTAATTAGATTTACAACAGAAAAAATTGATTTAACACATATCCTTGGACAAGACATAACCTTTTTTTTCTGTCAGATCATGTAGCAACTATCAAGGTTGCATCCTGTACAGGCAGTAAGAACATAAACCAACACAAATCTTGAATTTCACTCTAATGACTTACATACCTTTAGTCAACCTACACTGCTTTATCTGGATGCATCTCCTTCAGACTGGATTTATGCATAATTACAAAAGAATTTACAAAAAGACCTTCAAAGAACTTCATAGTATCTTGGCATATTTAGGTATCTCAGAATTCTCCTGACTAGCAAATGACATAATTAGACCCAAACAGCAGCAAAATTCAGGATGTTTGATAAAATATTTCTTTTTCACAAGCCTCTGGAGGAAATTCAGTGTCAGATGCATCCTGAGAAGATAGATGGTATCCTGCAATTAGGAGGCCTCTATCCTGCAAAAAAGGCATTTCCCTTTCCTACCTTCTCCACTTACCAGAATGGCACTGCTTAGTTAAGGAAAAAAAAATTGAGAGATGAGGTTGTTTTTTTGAACAATATCATGCTAAATTTAGGTTAATCTCCTTGTCTGCCTTAGGGCGACATGCCAGAGGGATCAGGAACTGTTATCACCACATTGCAACAGAGAGGGCAAAATATGCTGTGGTGACAGATGGATTCTTGCCATCCTCTGGTAGAGTAGAGGATGTTCCCTTGCACTGTGTGTAATGGACTGGCTCACCCTTTCCCCAAACAAATTGGTACAGAAGCAAGGGCTGCTGTACTGGAGTAGCTCCTCGTGTTTCCTTAGGAGCGTTGTGAAACTCTTCATGCTGAATCCAGGAACAATCCTCTTTGCTGCCCCACTACTGCTTCTGTCTAAAAAGCCACACCATGGGTCTTAACATACATCACCTCATACAGTTCCTGTACCCTTCTGCCCTGTGTCCCAAGCTGCTCATTGGAGATTGAATTTCCTGACAACTAGTTCTTGAATCCAAATTTTTATCTTGCCACATTACATTGTAACTAGAAGGCATTCTTGCATGCTATGCTGAATTCCCTGTCAAGCCACCTGCCCAAATTTCAACAGATCAGAGTACTTCAAGCAGTCCAACATCCTGAAAATGTACTTTTAACATTCCACTTCGTGTTACTTTCAAAAGAAGTGCCAGATCTCCTCTGAAGTAATTCTTGCCACCATTTGCTATGGCCACTGAAGTTTGGCTGTAATTACTAAATTCCTTATTAGAAGCAGATGATGATTATTATTATTGATATCTACATGGAGCATATACATTAGGAGTTAGATTTCCTTTTCAACTGTTGAACTGAGATGGCTTTTTTGTTTGTTTATTTAATATGTTAGAATCAAATTCATAGATATTCTAAGCCCTAAGAAGAATGGTGCTAGGAGCATTTTCAGCTCTTTCCAAAGTCATATGACCATGCTGATTCTGACGGGAATTTCTTTGGATTAAGCTATTCTGGTGATTATGTTTTGTGTTTGAAATGACATGATTTTTCTCATCTTGAATTTTTCTCTTCTTGAATTTTTCTCTTCTGAGTTATCAGATTTCCTCAGATTTTATACTCTGTTAGACACTTTAAAAAAATTTCCCATTACTAAGTAGAGTACAGACTACAGTGAAAACACTCCAGACAGACCTATACAAGGCCTGAAAAAACCTATCCAGTTGCACAGAGGCCAGCTGGAGGAAAGCAGCTGACTTACTGGAAAACCAGCTGTATGTGATCTTCAGAAGGATTGCCAGGGGGCACAAGAATTTCCATCTTGGATGCAAGGAAACAAAAGCAATTTGGGATAAAAGTTGGAGTATATATTGTCTTTACATTGGAGTTCCTTTAAATAGATACCAAAAGTGTCAGTATATGAGATAATGGATACTGACACAATTACATGCATCCTAAAATTTGGAAGTTTCCTGGTTTTGTTTAATCAAAATGTGTCATAATTTATTTGGAATAGAAATCTAGCAATTGATGTTTTTAATCAGATGCACACAGCTGGACCAGACAATATTTTCGGAACCGTATTTTCCATTTGCCTCACATTAGTCACTTTTGGGAAAAGATCAGCTTTCTGGGACTTCAGACCATTTGTTCCAGGGTCATCTCTTACTGACATTGAGTCTGTTTAGACAGAGGCTTTTTGACACAAATATTGCGTAAAGCACAAATATAGCATGACACTCTCAGTGACTGTCAACTCTGTGACAGAGTTGGATGCTTCTGCTAAACAAAGCCAGGAAACAGTCAAAAGCATCTTGGAATTAAAAGGCAGGAGGTCAAGGAAGGTGACCTTTTAGTCACCTCATATTGGCAGGACCAGGAATGCAACAAATCTAGCTTTATTTAATTCAAACATCATAATATCTTTTGATAAGTTCACTTGATTTTTATAAGGCCTAAATTAAAATTGTAAAGCAGTTAAGTTTTTTAATTTTATATGCACATTATATGACACTGTAAGGAAACTATTTGATATTGCCCTTCATTGCATTTTAAGGTATATTGTTCTTTCCATGAGCAGCTCTCTCAAGGAGAGGATAGATTTCATTTGTGAAAGTTCCAGTCTGGACTGAAATCTGGCATGAAACCATCCAGATTCATAATTCAAACCATCTGGATTCATAACATTAATAATATTGATCAAAAGTATGCAGTACTTTCAGAAAAGCTATTTTCATCTACTGAGCCAACACCGTAAAACATTTTTCTGTGCTTGTCATGCTACAGGTGGTGGCCCAGAACACGGATGTCAATTGGATCTTGGTGTTTTGTAGGTTCCCCAAAATTCCCCGAATTATGGAGGCTGAAGGAGCACCGTGCCAGCCATCTGCAGGTGCGCTCAAGTCCTGCCTGCCGAGGCAGGAGCCCTCCGGCAGCCCCCGGGAAAGCGGTCATGGCACAGCCGGAGGTGTCCCCTCCTGCCCAGCCGTGCCAGCCTTGGGGCCACGCTCCTCCGGGCAGCACAAAGCAGCTGCAGTGCAGGAGAGGATCTGGCTCTCCAGTTTATGGCAGGAGCGCACACTGGACTCCTTCTCGGCGCTCAGGAGCAGACAGACGAGGTTGTGTTCCCCCGCGCACAAGCGAGTATTTATTCTGCCCTCCGCAGGCCGCCTCTCTCCCCGCCGCCCGCCTCTCGGCTTCCCGTCTCCTCCAGCAGCAGAGAAAACACGGGAGCGCAAGCCAAGGACTCGTGAGCTCCAGCTCGGCTGCTGGTATTGACTCATTGTTTGGCCTTGCTTAGTCATTTTAACCTCTCTGTCCCTAGTTCCCTCCCTGGAAAACGACAAGGCAGCTGCATTTGCCTGGGCAAACAGGGGCTCTTTGAGAGAGCAGAGGCATCAGCGCTCTCCCCGGCACAGCCCGCCCGCAGCCGAGGACAGAGCGAAGTGCAAGGGGCACGGTCTGTCTGGGACTCGAGGTGTGCTGCTGCTGATCTTTAACCTCCGACCGAGAGCCATGCTCCTGAGCTCCGGCAGCGCGCATCCCCGCAGCTGCTACACTGCGCTGTACAAGGAGCTATTCTCTGTCCTTCCGACAAAGGAAATCATGGCTTACCTCTGCTTACCGACAGCGTGATCGCCTCTGCTCAGAGATGCTGGCTGGCTGCCACATTCCCCTTGGAAATAGAGCGCAGAAATGCAGGAATGCCAGGCCAAGCCTTGGACACAGAGAGGCATTTGAAGGAAGGGAATTGCTCTGCCTCGGAAAGTACCCACGTCCTTGCTAACAGCAAGGAACTTTGCAGATACCAGTCATTACACCGACAAATCTACTGCATGAGAGGCAAGTAGTGCTGCCCAAGTGGCTGAAACAGCATGAAGATTTGTGTCAGTGTGGTGTTCCCTGGAGAATTTTCTCCTAGTAAAATTTTAAATTTCTGTGACCTTTGGTAAGGGTTATTCACTGCCACATGTCTCACAGTGTGACTAGCAGTGTAACATCATGGTTTTATTATTATTAACAACAATGAGTAGTCACTTCTCTTTTTTCCCCTCCTAATTTTTAGATTTTAAAATTCTGATATGGCAGCATTTCTTTCTCAGCCATAAAAAAACCCCTCAAGGCTAGAGGTTGTCATTTATCATTTGGCTTCAGGAGCTGAGGCTTAACAGAGCAATCCGATGGCTTCTGACAAAAGCCGGAAAGCTGCCAACACAGGCACTTGCCAATATTAACAGATAAAAGAGATAGGAAAACATTTCAAAGCACTAGGGAAGATGTTGGAATGCTCTTTAACTGAGAGGTGTCTTTCTACATTTATTCAGCCAGGATGAAGGCAGAAGAGGGAGCTGTGCAGTTCTGGCCAACATAGATACTCTAAGCAAAGCTTGAATCCTTGCCAGGGCACCAACTGGCTGGCTGCTTTATAATTCCTACTGCTCTTGCAAGGATGCAGCATTCAAGTGCCCAGCAAGGGAGAAACTTGGGATGTGTGCACCCCACAGATCCCACACTTGCAGGGCACAATCCTTAGGCACAATGATGGGCTCCCATCCACCAGGCAAGGACTGTGCTGGGGGCTTGCTCAGGGGAGGAAATGCAGTTGGAGTGCACCAGGAACAGAAGACTTGACTTCCTTTTTCCTCTCCAGAAGAGGTCAGAAGGAGTAAGTCCTGGAGGGCACACTTCAACTCCCTGCTGCAACACAGCCTCACTCAAATGCTTCACAGCAAGTCTTCAAAATAATTTGAGCACCAGTCTTATTTAAGTGCCAGCACTCCTACAAAGACTGCTGAAGCAGGTAGCAGGTGCCCACTACCTTTGCAGACCTAGTTTTTTCCAGTTGGGTATGACTGTGCTGGTATGACTTGAAGGGAGGCTGTGGAAGAGCCCAGCCATACCCTCACCTCAGCCCTGGCCACAGGCAGGCAGAGCACAGCTAAGGTGCAGTGTGCTTCGAGCAGGCACCAGCACAAATCCTGGGCAAGGGCAGGAAATGTGCAAAGCATTCAGCTGTGACAGCGACAGGTCCTGAAGCAGCACCTCAGACAACAGTAACTGCCCCATACTGAGGGATATGGGGCTCCTTTTTCCCCCAAGGCAGCTGCAGCTCAGGGAGCTGCCATGGGGGAAAACTCCTACACCGAAGCACAGAATCCTGTACTAGGTCATGTAAGGTCCCAGGTTTTGCCACGCCTTGGGGAGCTTCCTATGATGGTACATCAGTTCCTGCCCCAGTGAGGGACTGTGGTGCAGTC
The DNA here is from genome assembly GCF_027477595.1 of Haemorhous mexicanus. Taxonomy (NCBI): domain Eukaryota; kingdom Metazoa; phylum Chordata; class Aves; order Passeriformes; family Fringillidae; genus Haemorhous; species Haemorhous mexicanus. The sequence goes on from NC_082343.1 coordinate 55,859,180, forward strand.
TGCTGACAGAGATTTTGTCCCTCAGCTTCCCCCAGGCCTCTTTTTGCAGAAGGAATGATCTGGACCCAGGTAATATTTCAGATCTCATGCCTGGTGAAGAAAAGCCAAAGGTGCTGCTTTGACTAATAAGTCCCATGAAGAGATAACTCACTGTTTCAGAAGCAGGGTTTGGGCAAGCTACTCTTCACAGAGGCTATACTGAAGTAAAGGGATTTAATCAATACTGCATCTGCAGTAATAGGTTATGTGCATTAAACCCCATTAATTTTACATGACAAATTTTACTGTATACTACCCCATAAATTCATATTCTCATATCAAGTACATGGATAATGATGTGAAAGAACCTGCAATATGAATGTTGTCCAGCCTCGTGTGGAAGGACATTCTGCTTCACAGTGGGTTTGCAATCTGTTAGGACTCAGGTTGGCTCTGAAGTGCTAGTTACTTAATGGAGTTTAACATTTGGGAAGGCAGGAACTGCAGCAGGAGATGACAGCACAAAGTTTGGCAGACAGGAAAATGAAACTCCAGGCTCAAAAATAAAGTAAAAATGGGATATACTAATGATCCTTCTTTGTTAATCTGAAGTTGTCTCTTGCAAATACACCCTGAAAAGACTCAACACTTTTCAGCATCTACAGCTTGTCACCTAGAAAAGGTGGAATCCAAGACTTTCACCATTAGTAAATAAGCATGGCTTTTTTACTGTCTTTTATAGGAACTCAGAGGGAGTTTGGAACAACTCCTCAGGCACACCTTACTGAACATGGCAAAATGATAGGGAAAAAAGGTCACAGATCAGTCCTGGGAAAAGTAAAGCCGTTTCAGAGCACATGGGTTTGTGTGCTTTGCTGAGGGAACACCTCTTGCACAGACACTCAATTGAACCTCCAACTCCCTAACTTGGGGAAAAAATGTTGAATTGCATGGTTAGTGCTGTGTATAACCTAAACCACTGGCCTCTGCTGAGAATACATTTGGAGCACTCATTTATTCTGCTTCTATTCACCAAGAAAATTACTTGTTCAAACAAAACTGTTTGATTCACTGGATAGTGATGGAATTACTCCAGCTGGATATCTGTGCAGCAGGCAGCAGAATGCATCCCTTTTTAAAAAAAGGCAGTGCAAAATAGCTGGCAAGTGTCATGCACAAAGGCTATGAAAACACTGATTCAGGCAATCTCTTTGTTTTTTAAAAATTGCTTTGGGAGATCAACAACACAAACAAGCACAAGGCAGCCAAACCCTTCTTGCTCCAGTCTCTTGCTGCCCTGGGAGGAAAGCCTGAGGAAAGCTCCCAGAGCCTCCCAGCACTGGTGGTCAGCCTTTCCTGCCCTCCTGATCACAAAGTCTTATTTTGCTAACAGCAAGCACCAGAGGAGAGGAAAGGAAAAGCATGGGCATAATTAAAGCTCTCTAGAATTCAACTACATTACCAGAACCCTTTGGATGTATAGCAGTGTACTCTGAGAGCAAATAACACGTCAGAGGCTGAGCACAGGGCTTGGGTGATGGATACCGGCTGTTGCCACCACTGCACAAATATCAGAGGGCCAGAAGTCAAAAAGGCATTTGCACTCTTTGTAGACCCCAATTACCACTGCAGCTTTCCCAGGCAGGCACTGTGAAGTGAAAGCCCTCTGTCCATGTTTAGCTGGAAGATGCTCTATGAGACATTAAGGTATATGCCCTCAGCCTCTGTTGAAGAGGGCTTTGTACATTGCTGCATTTAAATAAGCACAGCTTAAATGTGCACACTGGGTGGTCAGAGCTCCACACACAGCTACTTGTGGAGCCAGGCAGCTGCACGAAAGGAGGTACCCCAGCTCAGCTCCAGTGATTTAACTGGCGGTAAGGCCTGGAGAAAGCAGTTTCTGGAGACAGCCCAGGGGGTCCTGAGCTTTGCTGTGAAGAGGGTGATCTGCAAGGAGTGCTGCTCTCCAGAACTGGCCCTGCATCTGTCTCAATATGCAAGCAAATTGCAGCAAACCTAAATTCACTGATGACCTCGTACCATAGACAAGCAAGGCATCTGATTGCTTTGCCTCAGAAGGCAAAAGAGAAAACAAACCAAACAACAACAAAGTATTTAATATGGGGATCAAAAGTAAGAAAACAAAGTGTTTGACAAGTTATTTTTTGGGGAAGAAACATGTATTGACTAATCTGGGAAAGCCACAACCACATGTAGCCAAGCAAAACAAATTCCAAGATCTTAATGGGAACAAAAAGCAATGGAAATTTCTAGGGAAACACAAACCCAGCTTTTTATATTTGTCTTTTTAAACAAGAAAAGAACACCACCATCTTGGATGATATGAAATGGCTAAAAGTCAGCAGGTTTCCTATCTTGGACCTGCCCTTCCTCTGAGAGATTATTTCCTCAGTGCTCATGGCAGGACATAGTGCATCTTCCTTCTGGCCATTGCAATCAAATGTGACTGGACTAAACAGGTCAGTGACCTGCCAGCTCCTCCAGTTCTGTTTATATGTGTAATAAGGCCTAAAGAAGGGGCAAAGTTTAATTTTACAACTTGAAGTAACACATAGTTCTACTTCTGAAACTTGCTCTGACTTTCTATTTTATTAATTGTACAAAGACATTTCAAAATGATTAAAATAATCCTGATAATAAGGAAATAAAGAAACCAACCAGCTCCAGGAACCTTTTCATGTGAAACCAGTCCTGACTGAATTAATCTAAATGATTTATTAGGACACTACAGATGCCACCCCTTCTGCTCCCAGGGAATTAAACAAAAAGAAATAAATACTAAAATTAATTTCATGTTGAACAGATTTTATCTACTACTGGATTTTTAGGGAACAAAACTGTGATATTAGCCAAAAGCTTTCTACAGAACAGCTTTTACTTTTACACTAGTGCTAGTGAAAAGGAGGATTAAAAACTATTATTTTCCTAAAGTGTGCTGAGCTGAACTTAACCTATAGAGGTTCTTCACAGTTTTCTAGACATTTCAGTAAGAAAGAAGTTATTCATTTCAGTAAGATAATTTCCATAGAGCAAATGCTTCAGCATGAACAAAAACTCACTGGGCTGTTGGTATCTTTTCTTGTTCATTTGGGCACTGGGAGAGCAGTTGCAAGCCAAGCAGATACAGCTGGTCCTCATTCCCTTGTGGCTACTGCAGGCATGTATCACTACCTTTGGCTGACTGAAATCAAACCCTCTCCTCTCCTTGCAATCTACTGACTTATCTAAATAACCCAAACAATCAGAAAACCCCAACCTACAAAAAACCCACACCCCAACAACAAAAAAACAAACAAACCACCCCAGCTACAACCTGGAAAATAGCCATTCAAATTCCACTATGATTTAATGATAGGCTGAAAATAACATATATCTACCCTTCAAAGGTGTATAATTTTAGCCAACATGACCACATCTGAATCATCTTGAAATATGGGTTGAAAGGACAAAAGAAGGTGCAGAAGTAAGACTATGCTATGGGATATAGACCCATGCACTGTGTTGAAATGCAGATCACAGAAAATACTGGCTTACCCACTCCTAGGAAATGATAATTAGGATTGAGAGGGCTAATTAATAACAAGGGTAGCTATAGCACAGGCACAAGTTCAGCTGTGGATAACCACAAAGGTAAGGAAGGGGTCAGAGTGAATGGGATACTTTAAAACTTGCTGTCCACACTGGGATAGGGCTAGACTGCAAGGGAAAGAAGTTGGAATTTGTCTTCCCTTTCCTATTTTGCATCCAGTAAGGACAGCCCTAGAATTTGGACAACACCATTTCATCCCTGCTTCTCCAGTCTCTCAGCATACATGTCTGCCAGTCATTGGCAGATACATTTGATCTCTGCCAACAATGAGACAGCCTCATCCAGGCCACAGCCCAAATCAAAGAAATATTTTCTCCTCTCTTCCAACTCCATGTGCTTAAAAAGGGACTGGCCTAGATTTTGGCTTGCATAGTCACTGCTTTGAACTACCCTGGCAGAACTAAAAGGCACTAAGGCTGATGTCACTGCAAGGTCTCCACACTGGAGAGCAAATCTCCAGTGGCACAATGACTGTGCAGCATCTGCACTGCATTCCTCTTGGATGAGGAAGTCTGGATCCTTGCACTCTGCCAGCTCTTTTCTGCTGCACTGGATTCCATCAAATATTATCAGATTAGCCTGAGCTGCAGCAGTTTGTAGGACACCAACCTGCTACTCAGAGCAGGAGGACAGCTCACAGCTGTCACTGGTTTGGGCAGCACAACGAGTAATTTTTGTGCAGTCTCCTCCCAGAGCTGTACCATCCTGCCTGTGACCGATGTGTAGGATCCATAAGTAAGGGCTCCATAAAAACTGTTTCAGGATCTGGAAGGTGGCAGCACTATGACTCAGGAAAGTGCTTCAGTGATGCCTTGGAGAGACAGCTGGGGGAAGAAAGGCATGACTTGGCATTTCAACACCCTGGCATGCCTGAACTCCTGTGCAACTCGGAAATCTGAAGGACAGATTTACAATGAAGCAAACAAAGCTGCACTAAGATCTTCTGAACCTGGACTGCAATCTGTCCACAGAGATTCTGGAAGAGCAGGAAAAGGTTTCAGCTCGGTACAGAGTCATGTGGCTTGGCAGACACTGCAGAAACATTGTCTGGAAAAGTCTGGCAGAGCCAGAGGTTCTCAGTTCAGTTCCTAGACTGAAAATGACTGCTCTTCCTTCTGCTAGCGACTGATAAGATCTTTATGGCAATAACAACTGTTTTTTTCTTACTGAGGCAACAAATTAAAAACCAAATTATAAATTTCAGCTTCTGTTAAGTCTAGTACAGCAGCAACAGCAGCAGCAAACAAGAACAGCTAATTTTTTAATAGACTACTAACAGGAAGTCCAAAAATTGCAGATAGTCTGAGAAACAGACTTTGGAAACCGCTATTTTAGCTATCATTAGATCCCTGTATAGCATCTAACGCATGGTCAAAGTCACCACAAGCTTTTGTTCAGCAGAATACCATAGGAAACACGTTCCTCTTAAGAAATATAATGCCACTTTTCATTATATACTTATTAGCAATATAGTATTTACCTAATTTATTGAGTATTAGTAAGTATATAACAATAAATATTAATAAATAAATCAAAGCACAACATTGTCATATTTTGTCTTCTTACCCAACAAAGCATCCCTGAATGGAGACAGTTTAATGCCTGAGGATAACTCGGAGTGATTTTCCTCTCTGCTGACTGTAACTTGCCATGACTATCAATATCAGAACATGTTTATCTACACACAAATAGAGCTATTACAATGTGCTTAGGTGTAGGTACGTGTGCACATATGCAAGTAGTAAATTTATATAGTAAAGATCTGTGTGAAAAATACGTGATCCCTGACAAGTCTATAAAGTGCCATAACATACACTTAAAGCACATCACACTATAGCACATATTACTCCAGCAATCTGGAGCACCTGAGGACTGCAGGACATGAGAAACTTGAACTCCAGAATTGTCAAGTTCAAAATCACTGGTGCAGGTCTTCACTGAAGTAAGCAAATTTAAGTAAATACAATTCTTCTCTGGAGGGGAGGGCGGGAGCATGAAACCACATTTTATGTATGAGGAAATAGAAGATTATGAGAAATTCCTTTTCTGCCTGGGAACTGCATCTTTGTATTGTAACACAACATTAGTTCCCAAAATGAACTCAACCAGTTTGTGGAACATTTGGTACAGCAAACATGATGACAATAAACAACTTGCTTGAGATCACACAAAGCAAGTCAGCCATCCAGCTTCCTGAGTCCCACGACTCAGTCACGAAGCGTAGATCTGCATGGCACACTTGCTCCACATGACTGGCTCTGCTGACTGTACAGTAAGATTAATTAGCCCATGATTACTGTGCAGACGTGCCTTCCATGGTTCCCAATCTTACAAACCACCCCCATCCCTTAGAGCTACTGCCTTGTATTCAAAAGAGGGCTTTCATCTCAACAAAAAACAACTTGGAAAGATCACGAGGTTTGAGTGCTTGTGAAGCATCAAACTTTCATAGCAATGACTACTATAATTTTGTGCTTCCTGTTTTTTTTGTTTGTTTGTTTCCAATTCCCTGTGTAAGTGATGGCCAGTTCAGGGCTCTGCTATTTCCAGGCCAGTGATGTTTTTACAGGATTTCTGAAGACTGGTCTTCACCTCTGCTTGCTGAGATGCCCAGGCTTTCCAGAAGTTTTCTGCTGAGGGTTGAGCTGAACCAGAAGCTGACATGTATTTGAGGTTCTACTTGTCTTTCATACTTCTCTCTTCCTCTACAGCTATCTCATCAAGCCATTTGTAAAGAGTAATTGAAGTTGCTTTGGAAAAGACTGAACTGTTGGAAGTGTAGTTGTCTGTTTAGGGCAGGAGGTACATGTACCCAAAGTTCCTTGCCTACACACCTCTCACCTGCTCCTTGGAGCTCCCTTTCAAATCCCCTGAACACCCTTAGAGCACTGCATGAACCACAGCACGAGACCCATGCTGCCTGCCAGTGAACAGTAGCACCCTTCTGGTCCTGCACAGCCTCTCACCAAACAGAGAACATCAGCAATGCTGCTCTGTTCAAATTCTCTGACAAACAAACAAACAAACAAATGCAGCAATAAATCTCTCATACAAGCAGGCTGCATTTCAGCTATGTGAGAGAAGGGAGCTAAGGACCCCTGACGTGACCAGTCTGCATGCTCAGACTTCTGCTGGGACAGAAGGATATTTCACACCAGAACAAGTGGACTCAGCACTTACTGCAGGATTACTGGGGAGCACTGGTGCCCCCCATGACTGAGAAGGGAGCCTGAGGGACTAAATGAACACTGCAAATCCACAAATACTTTGCAAATGATATATATATGGTGGCTTGAAACTACACATCATGTTCCATTTGGTTAGGCATTTGCTATTTGTACTATTTTCTCTGGGGTGAGAGCAGGGGATTTGCTGCTTTTAAGGTCCTTTCCACAGAACAATCAGGAGGCAGCTCCTGGAGTGTAAAATTTGTTTACTCTGTGCTGAGCAAGCAGAACTTGCCTGTAAAAGCAAAGCACAGACTCCATATATCCAAATGATTTCAGCACAGCACATCCTAAAGTGCAGAACTACGTACAAATAACCTTCTTACTTAGACTCAAACCAGGTAATAGCTCCTGCCTGTAGAAATACATGCTTCTTCTTTACTTCATCCCTTTCCTTCTCTCCTTTTCCTTCCCCATCCATCTCCCAAATTTCTGAACTGCGCTGTACCCAAACTTTATCAGAACTGTATTATGAAGACAAGCTTTCTTTCAAAGGAATTATACCAGTTGCATGAGGAATTTTGAATGAAATGGCATCAGACTGTCACAATGCATCCACTGAAATGAATTTTTTAAAAATCTCCATTATCTTCCCCATACTTTCAGTAAGATAATAGGATCTAAGTACTTGTTCAGATTTCACTTTTATTGCATCTTAGGGAAAAAAAAAACAAACCAAAATAAAATCAAATCCAGTAAGATGTCTATTGAAGACCTTTACAAGCAGGATATACAAAGCCTCCCTAAACAACAACAGTTACTTCTTTTTACAAAACAGCCCCAAGTGTCCTATGGAAACAGTGCAGAACATGGCTCAAGCAAGTAGGGCTGGCTGGGCAGCAGTTCTTCAGTAAAGATTTGGGGCTCAGAGTCTCAGATTTGGCTTTCCACGGAGTTGCTGCTGGTCCAGTGAGAGGTGGGAGAAGGGGAATGAGCCTCACCTGAGCAAACCAGTGGCACCTCTGCTCAAGGAGAACTCAGGTGCCAGTGCCAAGAAAAGTGCTGCCTGCCCAACATGCCCCCAACAGCCACGACGAGGGAAAACAGGAACCAGTCACCTTGTGGGATGTTGTATCTAAAGTCATAGGAAAGATAATTTAAGATTGAATTGAGACCCAAAGAAAATGTGTCTAATGAATTCAGGCTGCTGAAGCAACAGAAGGGGAGAGCCTGGAGAGTCTCCCTCATTAAACATGATATAACCATAAAGAGTTCAGGCTTGAACTGGGGACTGAGACAGGTATTTGTATGTCTTGAGACACAAGGAGTGACCAGAAGTTTTCAGGGTCCCTTCCAGCAATACTCCTTCTCAATAATTATTTCCTGAAATTAATCTGGGGGTGAACACTCAGCCCATATATTTTGTTTTCTGGGAGATAAAACCTACTGCAGTACTAACATCTGTTTAATGACTTGATTGGGCCACACACCTCTAATTTAGTTTCCTCACAGTGAAAATGGGAGTAGGGAACAAAAAACACCCTTAAAACCCACATTTCGCTTCCTTGTAGGGCTAAGAGCCTAGAACATGGGTTAAATTGGAACAAATGACACCAATTTTAAGACTGGGAGGCTTCAAGCAGAAAAAATCCCCAGCTAATTTCCTGAAAGACACAAAAGCTTCTTACTTTCTTGGAAATTATAAGAGACAAATAAAAACTCCAAATCCCAGAATTTACTGAAGGCAACATTAAAGCAGCAAACAAGAAAGGATAACAAAAATGTAATCTGTTTGCTAGGTCACACATACATCTAACTCTCATCACTGCAGAGCACCACTGACTCAATAATTTAGAAATGGAACCCTGCATCAATGCAAACCTCTTTACTTAATTGTTCTTTTCAAACACTAACCTGAGGCAGCAGTGACTCAGGGCTTGGCAGATAATGCAATAAAGAGATCAAAAGAAAAGGGATTTTTTCCCTACTTGTTAATCTTACTTAAATCTTGGCTGATCAAACCACTGGATGATGAAGTTTTGTATAAAACCAGGTGTGTTAGCTTCCAACTCCTGTTACATGCAATGGGTAAAACCATCAATTGCTTAGCCAATTTTGCAGCATTACAGGTAGGTAAGAAAAGACTTTCAGATGACCTTGACTGCAGACAAAATTGAGGAAGTGGGGTCCTTTTTTTCCTCATGGGAATTATTACAAAACTCTTTCCTATTCACACCATTTTGCTAATTTTGTCTACACTAGATCCTGAAAAAAACATTTATTTTTCGTTGATTGGTAAATATATTAATTCCTAATTAATCTCCCATTTCAAGAACAAAGTCTTCACAACATAAAGACATCGAGAGCACAGTTTTGCTCAAGTGCCATATGTGAAGGCACACTTCACAGTAGTTTTTCTTCAGTTTCACTATAATTCTTCAGCTTCACTACTAAAAACTACATTACAATCTTCCCATATTATTTTAAGTGGGCACAATTATTGTATGGAAACTTTCCCTTTTAAGAAAGCAGCAGCTATGAACTACACTTCAGTAAACTAATGGAAGAGATGCATATTAAGATGATCTGATAACACATTTATCTACAGCACAGATCCCTTCTGCAAATACATATTTTCACAGGAAAAAAGCAGTAAATTTTCTGGAGGACTGAAATACCACATCACTGAACCCAACTGCAGCGAAATGAGCAGTTATTTTGGAAGAAAAAAGAACAAACAAGATCAGTTTTTATAATCCAACAGGTTTTAAATGCTACAATAAAGCAGGGTTGTTGCTGTTCCTGTTACCTACTAGATCTGGGTGCATAATCCTACATCCCTTACTTTATTTAATGTAGAATGAGGAACGTTGAACAATGATGAAGGACAAAAAATTACACCTGAAAGCAACAGATTTACTTTAGTACTGTGTGAGTCATGTTTCTTTTTGTATGTGCCTGTTCACTCAAGTGTTAAGTATTTTCTGAATTATAGAACACATAACCTAGCTCCAGCCCTTCTGGAAAGACAGGTACTAAATAATTTACTGGTCGAGTCGTCCACCAAGCCACTTACACAAAGTAATCTGCTATCTTGAAGCTTTCAGCAGACTTTCAAATGAGCTCAAAGAATTACTTTAGATAAAACTTAGAAACACAGGGGAGCCGCAGAAGTATACTGAAAAAAGCTCTACTCTATGGTTTATATTCTTTGAGCAGGAAAACAAAATCAGGTTCAGCATTACATGTGTGTGGATAGAAGTCCATGCTACAGTGGACTTGCCTGTAAAGAAAGTCAAAGCATAGAGCAAAACTGAGCAGACCATTTAGAAGGGTTTTCTAAGGAAAAACAGACTCAAGCACTCAGCATGAGCTTGAGGGTGTGGATCCTCCCAAAACCCTTGGGGCTGCCAGAGAAGGATGACAGCAAGCTGTTGTATGGTGGGTGGAGATGGGCTTCTGTCAGTGTGCTGAGGGCTGCCTGAGGGAGCCTGAGGCAGGACAGAGGACTGGCAGCATCCCTGTGAAGTTCAGCAAAAGCCAACACAGAGCAGGGCAGCCAGAGCACAACAAACCCCTGGAGCAATACAGGGAGCATGCATGTGTGTGTATATCTATATCTATATCTATCTATATCTATATCTATATCTATATCTATATCTATATCTATATCTATATCTATATCTATCTATCTATATCTATCTATCTATATCTACATCTATATCTATCTATATCATCTATACCTATATCTATATCATCTATATCTATATCTATCTATAATCTATATGTCTTTCTATAACTATATCTATCTATATATCTATATCCATATCTATATCCATATCTATACATATATGAAATTACAAGGCTGTGGGAGATGGTCATGCTGCTGTGGCAGGAGAATCATAGGAAATATGAGTCTTGGGTAGGAAACCTATACCCTTAAAATGGAAAGAGTGAGGCAATATACTCCTCCATCAGCTAGCTCAGAGTCAAAATTGGTGTGTTCCAAATTTAGAAAGCAAATGGAAACACAAAAATGAGTGGTGATGACAAGTGACAGTTAAGTGCAAGTAACAAAGGTGAGTGTGGCCAGAAAAAAAGGCCCCCTTTAAAAATCCCAGAGTGGAGCTCTTTTCCCATGTTAATGGGGTGTGCCTTTTTGTTTGCTTTTGAAATGTATTTCATTGACAAATCCAATACAATCTTGTTATTCCCTAATCCTTGAAATTCATACAACCACAAGGAAAACTTTTTTCAGGTCATGCATCACCAGAACAAGTTTCAATTTATCCACTCCCTTGATCATAAATATGACTGCATCTTTGTTATACCTGTAAATTCCTATATCCACTGAGGAAACATCTTGTTTTAGAACCAAATCAGAAAAACAGAGCAGGACAGAAGAACATCTAGAAACCAGGAATAAGGAAGTACAGGATATAGAGGTAAGTATGAAACTCAAGTAGCAGGAAAAAAGCCTGAAAAGATTTCCTGCTCTTTGATAGGGGCAGAACTGTAGGCAATTGCATTATCCATTAGAAAAAGTTTTAACATTGAGCAGTAAATAAAGCAGAACAGTGCCTAAATCTGTGAGGACAGAAAAAGGACCTCAGATCTACGTGATCATAATGTCTTGGGAAAACACCAGGCTCTGTGAAATCAGCTAAGCACCTTACTGAGACAACAAACCTGGATATTTGTTTGATTTTTGATATAGATTATACGACATCAAATATAATAGAACAGAGTATTGGAAAGCTTTAAACAAGTGTTTTAAAAAAAGTAAAATCAAACAGACTTTCTACACTCAAGAATAGTACACTGGTCTTTCAATCTATCTTGCTCATAAAATATTGCTCATTTAATTACAAGAGTCTGCATGTCAAGAATATTGTTGCACGAACACAGTATTTGCCTGTTGCATGAACACAGGAGTTATTTCGGTAAGTCTTGAAATGATAAAACCAAAATAAATATGAAGCCTTTAATTATGTGAGGCTGCCTGAACTAAGTAAGTCAGAGATTTTGGCCTCTGAGCTATATTTTTCTTTTGGAAATTCCACTTATCTAAACTTACCAGCACTCTCAAGACAAATATCCAAAATTGTGGTTTCACATGAAGACATGCATGTGGTTTTATTTCTAAATTACTTACAAATTGTAAATTTAATCTTAAGAACTAATCATGTCACTGCATGTCCTTTAATTCATGTTAGTTCAAACATTTTGGTTATATAAAACTGCCTAATTATAACCCTGGGGAACCATTTGTAAAGAATTTTTTTTCCCTTTTTTTTTTTTTTTGATTTGAGAAATAAGCAAGAGGTAGTTTGAAGAAAAATCAAGAAATTGGTGTGTTTTGAGACTGATTACTTACAGTGTGCTTTGGTACAGAATTTTCAGTATGAACAAATGGCTTCAATGCAGATGTTGAAGCATGGATAACATCAACAGCGTGCTGGGTCAAGAGCTAGTCTCTGGACTAAGACAAAAGTCTGAACCAGTTGAAATTTTAGGCTTGTATGTGTGCTTGATTAACACACAGTCCTTGTGAATCACGCACCAGGCTGCAGGCAGCATTCCCCACTCATTTTCCTTTAATGAAAAGGCAATGCATCTGTCACTGAACTGTGCTATTAACACCTGGCTGCTGCAAAGACACTGAATTAAAGACTTTAAGGTGACCTCTTCACACTCACGTGGCTTCTTCACAAACTGTAGGGTGACCACAAATACAAGTTTGTGTGAATGTGATACTGCTTGAATGAGGCTAGATAAAAGCCAACATGCTACACCACGTTTCTATTTTCTTTAATGCAACTCAATATTCTTTCCTTACAGTCAGTGGGAGGAATGCACCTCTTAAAGAGTTTCTAGGTGTGTAATCTAATCAGTGCTCCTTAATCATCCTTGACATATGTGCCAGTAAAATTCTGTAGGGTGCTACTGTCCTTGCAGGCCAGCAGAAGCACGTAGGAAGAAAATCTGCAACTATGCAACCATCAGTCCTAAAACATTGATGCATTCCTGAGGCATCAGGATCACTAATTACTGTGTCGAGGATGTAAGATCAGAGCAACAGCCTATTGAGCAGAGACAAAAATCTTGCCATAATTCAGCAACAACATAAATAGTTGAAATAAAACATACCTTAAACTCTTCAAATAGACTTGCATAAATTAAAACAAAGTAGAAGCCATCTCCTTATAATAATTCATGCTAAGGTTCATCAGCTAACCAAACTGATATGGACCAGAAAAGAGGCCACTAGATTTTTAGATGACAGGTTGTCAGAGTGAATAGGCAGCTTACAGAGGAATGTGATGTTACTGAAAGCTCATCCTTGAAATGCAGGTGTTAGTCTTGCATTTCACAAACTTTGAGGAGCATTTTTTCAGCACATTGTTAATGTAAGAATTATTTTTTATATTAAAAAAAAAACAACCTATGAATTAATAAAAGCTAATTTTGACAGATACTAGGTTCTTGGGGTTTTTCTTTTAGTTTTTTTTTTCAGCTAAGAAAGAGCACAACTTCAGCAGTATGAACCAGAGGAACAATACAAGTCAGTTGGAAAATCAATCTGTGGTTATACCTACTTTCACAAGCAGTGAGTTTAATATGCATAGATTTCTGCAGCAAAACATTTGGTGCTGCTCACCTCATGTCCACACTGGACTTGTTTTGAGGACAGAAACTCTGGACCAGTTCCAGTCTGGTCCTCTGAGCATTTGGATTGCATTAAGTATGCTGCTGGAACTTACCTTCTGGTTAATTTTCTATTTAAAAGAAACCTGCATTGTTTCACAAGAGTGCTCCATGGAATGAGTCTAAGTGCTAAGCAGAGGTAACAAGAAAACAGATTTCCAAAATGCATTAAAATACTTATGTGGATACATACTCAACCAAAGGCCAGAAGAAACTGGGTCCCAGGCATTTATATCCAGAACATTCTGATTAAATCTTCTGGCCCCTTCCTCACCAATATATTCCTTTCCCATAACATATTTTAGGCTGTCAATGCAATTTTTTTAGTTTTTTTTCCCAGGATGGTTTCCTATGTGTATAGGTCAGTATGTGGAATCCAGAGCAAGTCATCTCACATCAACTGCATGAATCTATTGCTATTGTGAAGTCTTGTGACAGAAATAATAAAAAATAGCATTTTGATTTTTTCTTCCTGATTTGTGTAAACTGGTTTTAGTAGTCCTGACTTATCCTATCAGAAGTTTATTAAATAATTAAAAAACCAAGGTACAACGTGTTACAGAACATTAATTTACAGATGGAAGAAGATTTTAAATCTTTCATATGAGAGAAAAAAAATATTCAAGAGTAAGACAAGAATATTAGGAACAGCCTCTACACATGTAATAATGGAATAAAGCATTTAGCTTTGTTTTCTTCATGTCTAACTGATAAAAGCCTGTACCTGCTCACAGCAGAGGAGCTGGAACTGGATGATCTTTAACAATGAACTTTTGTGGATACAAAAACAACAGAAGAACTCTGAGATGATTTTTTAGTATTTCAATTTCATATTTGTAATAAAATAAACACTAAACACTTACTGTTTATTTAAAAATCAAACAGCATTTGTGTTCCAAAAGATTCTTCAATTGTAGTCTCCAGAACCTGTGGAAACTTTTTTTAACTTTATTTTTCCTTTCAACTTGGGAAGAAAACTAAGGTACATAAAAATAATAGGAATCTTCTGCATGCTAGGAAATTAGCTGGTCAGCACTACAGAGCATTCTTTTAATTTTCTGTGACCTACATAGAAGGAAACTTAACATTTTAATAAAAAAAGGAAGGCTGTCTAGCTGTGTTCTTCCCATTCCAGCCAATAACCACCATCGACTGCTGCCCTACCACAGAGCAGGTAGCAGGGCAGACACATTAGATGTCCTGAAACCAATTTTCTGTTTATTGCAATCTCTCTTGCTTGTTGTAGTTTGCCTGCAAACTACAAACTACTACATGACATCCTTGAATTATCAACTGCTTCCAGCACAAATCCAAAGCATAGCCTCAAACTAGCTACTATGAAGAATAATGACATAGAGAAATGAACTTTCCTGTGTGAACCCATCCCGCACTAGCAGAAGTGACAGAAGACTCAGGAAGCAGGTGCCAGGACTTTAACACCTTTGCTACCCAACCCCTCATGCCAAGTGGCAGCACACGGCAGGAATCACTCCCAGCCTTCCCGGGAACGCCGCTGTGACCGCAGTGCCACTGCCTCGGCTGACTCTCCCTACCCTCAAAGCTCATTCCCAGCAAGTACAGCCTCTCAGCAACCCAGCTCATTTCCACCTCTGAGTTGCAGTGCCCAGGGCAGCTGGATCCCTGCAGATTGCCATGGACAGACTGCAGGGCACAAGCCCAAAGTGAGACACTTCTAGCTTTCCTCAACTGTAGACAGTGCTTATAAGAGGAGCTAAAGAAAGGCTACAAGAGCTCTCCTCACATCACAGATCATTCAGCCAAGCTGTTTTAAGGTGCTCCCTTCATGTCTGCTTTGTAACTACACTTAAATACACACAGGTAAGTTCCAGCAGTTGTTACCAGCTTTGGGTTTGAGGAGATTTTAAATATATTAGGATTAAACTTGGTTCTGCTTTTCCAGGTTTTCAGAAGTGGCAATGTAGCTAAAGTTGGAAAGCGTGTAAAAACATTGCACTAACATTCTGTTGCCAGTGGAACTGACTGCGTTATATATTGCAAAGTAAAAACATCTCTATGGGACAGATCTTTCCAGCTTTCAAACCCAAACTTTATCTAGCCTGTAGTCTGAATTCCAATTTGCACAATAGTCACAGAAACTCCGACTGAATTCCAGGCTTCATATTAAATTGGTGAGACTACTGCTTAGGAAAACACTCCACTAAAGGATGGGCAAATTTAATTAAGGCATCACCAAGAAACACTAAACCATATTACCCCATTCATTTTTCCAAGGCAATTGCACTTCTGGTATGGAAATACAGAATGCTCAAATGATTAACAGTCTGGAAGTTCAAAATGCTAAAGCAATTCCCATTTTTATCATAGTACCATTTTAATCAATGTCCTTAAATTCCTGTCAACTTCTAAGGAGCCAAGACTTCACCTGTTTTTATATTTACAGGTGTGTTTTCAAAACAGAAATAGAAAAAGATGTCAAGGGAGACGAGCTTGAGGGCAAACTCACTTCTCGCATTTTCCTTACCATCTTCCTACAATCACTTTCTCTCAAAAGTCTGACCTTATTTTTTTTCTCTAGAATGACTTTTAAGAAATTTCTCAAAAAAAACCCCCAAAAACCACCAGTGAGTAATTGTTGTTTTGGGTTTTAAAAATATATTGTTTGATCAACATTGACAGCTGTCCTTGTTTTTTTTTCCCATGAGACTTTTTTGTTTCTACCCCCTCCCTTGCCCTCCACAGCTTACAGGTAATTCTTCTTTTCCTCCATGTCACCTGATAATCTGTTCTGCTTTCACTCTTTCTCCCTCTCATCTTCTTATTCCTGTCCTCTCTGACCTACCTTAGAAACAAACTCCTATTTAATCTCCTTAGAACATCCAAAACTTGTTCTCCCCAACTTGTCTTGTTTTCGTCAACTTTCAAATTGTGTAGTTGAATGTCAACAGACAGCTGCCTTCTGCTGATAGAACTGAATTGCTGCAATGACTCATAATTAATCTAGATCTCCATAGCTTTAAATAGCTCACTACATCTCATGAGCCTTTTGGTAGCCCAGGCAGGGCTTTGCACTCAGGTGTCAAACTGCAACATCTTTGCAGGCAGGCAACCAAAATCAGGGAGCCCTGACCCAGATGAATCCTGAAAACTAGGACAGCTCTAATTTAAGTGAGCTAAATCCACACACAACTGCCTAAAACACATTTCATTCATATTTTGGGCCTAGGAGTATCTGAAATTGTGTTGAAGTATACTACTTCATTTCATGGCAGTCCCTAAAACAGGATCATTTGGGCAGCAACTGGCTTTTAATAGCAAGACTCAGAATGGCCCATGGTCTAACATACCACGTTCAGCTTCAGATTACCGCTGCTGATAAGGAGGGGAAGAGAGAGAAGGAATAAGTCAACAAATACATGACAGTTCCCACATATCATTTAAACCAGAGTATAACTAAAGTAAGGACTAGATCTCTACAACACTGCTGAGTTTTTCTTCAAACTGTCTTGAATTTGGGAACTAAAAGACAAATAGAAGCTCAGTTTTGTTGGCTCTCCAGTGAAGCCCCTTTGTTTAGGATTTTGAACATTAGCAACCATTTTGGTACTGTGAACTGTTACAATCATTGAATAGACTGAAAAAATTAGAAAAAATCTCCATTACTGCAAGCTGGTCATCACATTTGTAAGATGTGTCTCAAAATTTGTCTTACCCATGTCTTATGTCTTTGGGTTTATGACATCAGTTTGCTTCTTCTGGGAACATTGTCTAGGATGCACACAACTGCAAACCAGCTAATCTTCCATCTATAAGATTATTTTTAAGGAATGCAGAAATACATCTACCTGTATCATGAGTTCACAGGAAGGAATGAAAAGTTACCAAAGGATATACTATAACAGGAAAATGCAGTAGTACTTGGATATTTATTACATTACTGTCTAACTGCTATGAATACAAAACTCACTTTAAGATAGAAATATCTTTGAGAAATCACAAAAATAAAGAGCCTTAAATTTTTTTATGAAGCACTGTATTTCATTCTACAAAGAAGATTATATAGATAACTAGAAGGGGAAAATATTATTAAAAAATCAAAGCAGAATAAATATTTTAAATCAGATAGACTAACCAGTTTTTACACATTCAAAGACTTCAGACTTTTAAGAAAAAAAATTTACTCTTCTGAAAATATCAATTTTTATTCTAGATTTATAAATCAAACATGGAAAGAGCTATTTAATAGTAGTATACTGTCACAGAAAATAAAAATAGAAAAAACCCCGTGCAGTACTCACAAGGATTATAATTTTGGATCCTCAGTGTGCATGCTCTGTAATCATACTTCAAAATAAAATATCAACAATCAAATCTGTAGAGAAGTTGATGAATAGTTACTTTGCTTACTCATTCCAAATAAATATACAATTTCCAACGAAGGGAGTGCCCAGAACTGAAGACAGGTGTGATGGAGGTGAGGGGAAGCATCCAAAAGCCCAGTCAGAGTTACCTTTGTGATCAACCTGCTGCTGAACCACTGACTGCTGCCAGTCAAAGGCTGCAATCACCGATCCGGATGGGTTAGGACTTAGTTCCGAAGCCTTCCAGCAGATGTCCTCGCAAGGCAGGCATGTCTGGGAGGTTCAAGATGTCACCATTTAGAACAGACAGATGGGGAGGAAAAGACTGAAAATAGGGGCGATATAAATGTATAAACGAATTCAAAGTATTCAGTATATTCTCAAAAGCCAAATTTAAAAGCATAGGCAGCCCGTTCAGAAAAAAGGAGTGCCATCTTAAAAACTAAAAGAAAGTCACCTGAGCAAGTACATTTGAAGCAGCACATCTGTTTCCACCATGTTTCGTCATTCTCACACTTCTCATGTAAACAAAACAGAAGGTTCAAAAAATGATGGTGAAAAGCATGAGCACAAGGCAAATAGCATAAAGACTCTAATCCTGTCCCCCTCCCTTCCCTTTCATGTTAAAACTGACACTAATTTTATTGTGCACAGAACCTTCTTCACTACTCCCTAGTGGCAGTGACATACAAATGTCACGAAGCCGGTATTCTTGGAAACATAAAATCCATCTGCTATTTCAGGGAAACTTAAAAAGAACAATTTCCTTAAAATAATCATCCTCATCATGACTTGTACAAATGGAAAGTTTTGATACCACATTAAAAATATTTGACTTGCCCTTCTAAGTAGTGAGTAATGCATCCACAGTTAAGTACCCACAGACACCTATCTAAGAACAGAATGATTCATCAAGTACTAGTCTACAAACTCAAAGGTGGGATTCTTTCCCCAGGTCTTTCAGAGCAGTATCTCAGCCCTCAATCCACTGCCTGCTTTAATGCAGGTGTTCATGGCTTCATACCCAAGAAGCTGTCTTGGGGAAAGGTGAAATCAAGAGGATGAGCATCACTGACTTCTTCAAGAGCAGACATAGAAGTGCTGAAACTCACGGCTTACTGGGAGACCAGCCAACTGGGACATGTCTGTCACTACACTTTGGCTGGTGGAAAGAACTCCAGACTGTCCCAGCTTCTGGAAAATACGGGGAAGGTGGTTTACAATAGCTGGGACAGACTTATCTGCCAGAGCTTCTTCAGTGGTTCAAATAACAGGACAGATTTGTCTGCCAGAGGTTCTTTGGTGGACCCACTGCGGCACTTACAGACAGAAAGCACTGCTGTGTTCTACACACTGAATTAGGTCCAAGGCAACATCATCAGTTTTAGAAACAGACTGCTCATGAAAGCTTACAGGAGTAGGGATTTTGTCAGCATTTTGTCTTAATCTTCAATAGCATGGGTGAAGGATTTTCTGCAGGCTGATTATTCTCAATTTCAACAACAAAAGTTAAAAGAAAAAAGATTTTTTAGCTTGGAGTCAGTGAATGACCATGGTCAACAATACAGAACTGTTACATTTCTTAACTGGCAAATGCTTTCATGCCATAGAAACATCGGATAAAGCCCATTCTGCATGAAATTTGTCCTAGGAAGAGAAGAATACAGGTTCCACACCCTGAAAAGCAGGTAAATACAGTAATAAAGCTATTACAATTTTTCAGCTTAACTAAGGTTCTCTTCAGCTGCCACAAAAAATACTTGTAAAATTCTCTTCAACCTTTTAGTTGCATTTAAGCAAGCAAAGAAAAAGCACAGAAGAATTCCAAGAAATCAAAATTTCCATTTAAAATATCAAAGGACAAATACAAATGATGAACAAGGGCCGGGAAAGAGCTACAGACTATTATTCATTTAAGATTACTTCACTAAGCTCTGTCTTTGTCTTGAATCTTAAGCCCCTCACCCTTCAGCCACACTGAATTACAGTGCAAGCAGAGGTTAATTCTACTGGTTCTAAATAAAGCTCCTTTGGGAACAAATACACAGCTCAAACAAAACCATAAAAAATGGTGAAGCAATCCTAATTGTAACCAGCTATCCCTCTGTAGCTCTACTTTTATCAGGCACACATATTCCAGCCAAACCTTTACAAACTATGTCAACAAGTCATGATTTCCCCCTCTCTGCCCAATGAAAACTGTGCAAGGATAACTGTACACGTCCACAAAAATAGAGGATGTCATTTTATTGGAGGTCCACAGGTAATTGTATCACATTAGGGAGTGGAAGAATCTTGTGGTATGGCACAACACAATACCTCACTTAAACACTTAAACAGAAGGTTAAATGATATGCAACATGATCAAATCAGTAATTCATCATCTTCTAGGCACCACTGATTAATTTAAAATAAAATTTAATAAATTCAAAAAATATAGTCCATTCATTTGTTTGCTGTACTGTCTTTAAACGAAACAGCACTTTGAAAGTCACAAATAAAAAAGCAGCACTTTCTCTTAATACCAACACCACTGTAACACATACTGTAGCGTGGCATGCAAATCCACATCTGCAGTCTTTTGTTTTGTTTTGTATTAACAAATGGAATGGCAATTTTCTATCTCAAATATTGGTAGCATAACATGTAAGTGCAGATCATTCTGGCCACAGGTGTGGTAAGCCGTAACAAGTGTGTATTACAAGAGCATAGAACACAGAGCATGACACTTACATCCAAGAATCTCTCTCTTTTCTACTGTACATGGTGTTTGGTACAGGCTGACTTCCAACTCGCCGTACCCAAGCTTCAGGAAACGAGATTATTGACCTTTTCTGGTTTTATTTAAAAGTAAAATGCAGTCACCATCAAAGCACAACCATTAACAACCTGGTCAAAAAAATGCCATAGCTCCATTGAAAAAATCACTTGTCCTTTTAGTAGACTCCATTAAGTGATAAAGTTTCCATTACAGGCATGTTCCGAAGCCTTACAGCGGCACTGCAGCGTCACTCCTGTCAAGCACAGATTTGTAGAGCCACCAGGACACGGCGTGGCCTTCAGAAAAGCTCTTCAAACTGAGCTGAGCTTCACGAGGCCGCGCACGGAGTCCTCGTGCAGCGAGTCCTGGCTGGCCAGGCTCAGGACGTGCATCGTGCGGCTGTGTGCAATGGGGCTCCCGCTGGGCAGCATCCCGGGGGGCGACGGCGCTTCGTCGGGAGTGAGGAACTGGTGGCCCTCGTGCTCCTCTTTTAACGGTATGATGTCTGTCAGACCTGAGTCTGATGTGAGATTAGGCATAGAGGATGGCGGCGTTGGTTGCCCTAGAGTCAGAGTTGCACAAGGCCCACTGAGAGAAGTCTTTCCAGGCAAAGGGAGCTCTTCACTAGTTATGCTTGGCTCGCTCTGTAGGAGGGGGGTGGCAGCAGCCTGCAAAACGAATTTAGTGCTCTGAATGCACTGATCTTGGTCACACTGTAGAATGGAAGGGTGTCAAAATCATATAAAAACAGAACAGAGAAAAAAAAAAGGGAGGATATGGAAAAAAAGGTATGGAAAAGAATGGGATGTGAAGAGAAAAAAAGAAAGCCATTAGTATCATTCCATGGTTAGCCACCCAAACATCCCATCGCATGCTGCCCAGGAAAAAAAAAGAAAGGCATGCATAACCGAGCCAATGCTTTGGATTATTATCAAAGAAAATGATGATATACATTTACAGTGTTCATTTAAGGGAACACTAGGCAATTTTTTCCTCTTAACTGCTCTTCACACGTAGGAATTAACCTACCACAGAGGTTTTCCAGAACAAGAATTCTTTTGACAGAGATATCTTACACAGTTAGTAATAAAGCTCCATGAGTTACAATTTTTTCTTCTCACAATTTAATACATTATATATAAATTCTAGAGAATGTCCTACACTATACTCCATACTCCAGAGGATGTGTAGACAGCAGGCAGCACTGCAGTTGCATCGAGATCAACCTTAATGAATTTTAGGCTGTTTCTTGATTAATCCTGACAATGTGATGAATCAAGGTACAAAACACAAGTTTTCTGGCAAGCACTGTCTCAATAATAAGCCAAATCCAGCATTATATAAATCCAGTTAAGCTCAATGAGTGTTAGCAGAAATTGATTTTTTTGGCTCTCCACAATTCCTAAAAACAGTTTACACAAAATTACCCCTCATTCCTTGAGATGAAAAGACAGGTGTGCATTTTAATAACGTCCAGCTAGCTAAGTGCGTAGCCTACTGCCAAATTAAGTTTCTTTAACATGAAGTGGCATGATTTTTGAGAGCTCCTAAGGAAAAAATATTTAATTCATTGTCTGATCAGTTTTAACATTGCAGTTTTTCAAAATCTTGTTAGATTAATTTGCCAAAGTACTGCTCTGCTGGGTAAGAAAAACACTACAACCAGTGAATACAACTACAAATGCAATGAAGGACATTTGGAGGCAAGCAAGCAGAATAAAAGATATATCCAGAGGTAAGACATCCTATTCACTGTTATTTCAAGTATTCTGTTAAAGCAGTATGTTCTGCTCTATGACTGACCCCTTAGATTTTTATTAAATTACTACATATTACAGATCCATCATCTGTTCAGAAATTCCTGACCATACCCATTGTTACTAACATAGTTACAAAATGGGCAATTCCCTAAAATGCCCATTTGAGTTTAATATGCCACTGTGCCACACTGAGAACTCATGGGAAGACCTTTGCCTCCTTTATTGTGGGATGAAAATCACAATAAACAATGGTTAATTAAAGTAAATCTGTTATTTTCGGGTTCTCCAATTTCACCACCGAATGGCTGAATGATGGATACACACACCTAACATTCAGCAAGTGTGCAAACAGACTACTTGGTCATAAGAGATAGGTAGTGTTTAAAACACATCTAAGTGGTTTAAGACTCCCAGACCAATTACTTTTGACAGGCAGAAGCTCAATCCTTCCTCAGGTTCGTATTTCCAAGACTTCTGCTTTCAGAAAGACAAATGGACTGGCCTTCTGTTACATAAATTGATTTCATATAAATTGCAAGCAATCTTCACCCTACAAAATGATGAACAGCCCCAGCCAAACAACTAAAGTGGCTCCCTATAATTTCAGAGGGACTACTCACAGGCTTAAAGCCATAACCTTGCTTAAGAACCTTACTAAGAAGAAAACTGTCAGCATCTTTTAAAGTCAAGCTTTCAATTACTAATTCAGTGTGAATAACTCATTCTTGATTAATATCCTGTTATTCACATCTGCTTATTTGAATTAAAACTTCAACCAACCTACCATGCAGACCTTAAAAATATGTTAACTGAATTTTCAAACTATTTTATCTGAAAGGCAGTAGCCAAAGAACAAGTTAAATAACAAAGGAATGCTTATAACCACTGGGGTACACTGAAAACAAATAATGTTAGCGGCTGACTTAGTGCTTTAGAGAACATTCAGTTCTGATCTTCCAAAGGAAATCATTAACGTGTTCCAGGCAATACAAGCACACAGCTTTGTATTAGCTGAAGATAATTTACTTGAACTCATTGTATAGTCTGAATTCATTTTCTTCTTAAGGAATGTTAATTTAATATCAAAAAGATAAGGTAGCCTCATAAAGCTCCATTAAATAGTGTTACAACTTCAGGTGCTAAAATCTCTTCATTCTCCATGTACTTGTCACTGCCCCAAAGCCTCTCCTTTCATTTAGATAAATTTCAGGTTTTCTTTTTCTTGTCTGTTAAACAGTGATCAGCACAAAATCCTTAGGAAAATACAGGCTGTAAAGAGCTTTCCAGAAAGGGAACTATTGCAAGGTTTAAGCCAGAAAAAGTATGTGAGTTCTATGAGGCTCTCAAAAACATCTGATAAAAACAACTCATAATACACAGGTAGACTATTCTTGAGTCTAAACAGCCAACACAAAACTAAACCAAGGAAATAATATTTGTTATAGGGTTGGCATGGTGGTTTTTTTGTTGATTTTCTTATTTCACTCTTGACTGAATGAAATTTAGGGCAGGAAGTCTTAGCTGCTACTAATTACATGAATTATCCAACACCAGAATTTCAAATAAAACAAAAAAGCCCATGACTGTAACAAAAAGGAAGCTGAGCATTAAAATCTAAATAACTAAAAATCTACTGCAAAAATTATTCCACCAGTATCTTCTTATTTCAGATATGCTGACTTTATTTTTCACTTAAATTTTCCACTGTTTCAGAGAAACAGCAGATTCTGAAGGTAGAACAAGTTTAATAAGTTCTACAAGTACAGAAGTTCAACTAAATATATGCACAGAAATTTTTAGATATCCGTTTATTTCCACATAAAAAGGCAGAAATTGAAGCAAATTGGACAAAACCTAGAATTCTGTGTTTATTTCACAATAAATACAAACAATTACGGAAAAATATTTTCTTTTTTTCTGAAGAAAATCTGTTTTATCTAAGCTACACAAAAATATGATAATATTGTTGTACATGGCAATATATTTTTCACGTTTCTAAATGTGATTATTTTTAAATAATCAGAGTCATTTACTTTAAATATTAAATAAACTTCGTTGAAAATTTCCTAAATGCTAGTAACACTCAAGAATTGTTACAGTTCTCCAGAAGATGGAAAAAAGCAGGTTGAGTAGTCTCACGAACTCTGAATAAAGTACAAACAACACGGAGTTCAGAGGAGGCTGACAGTGCTGTGAAGTTACAGGAAGAATGCTGGAATACCAAATTCTCGACACAACCAATGGTGAGGAGTGGAGGGACAGAGCTGTGTAACTGCTCCTGGCAGTGGAGCATTTCACAACCAAAATCAGTGTGCTGTGGATGCTGTGCATCAGCTGAGCCACAAGCCCCACCAAGCCAATGGCTCTACTATCAAGGAGTACAGTGCTAGTAGAGGAGTAGCCAGAGATTCATGATGAGTAGATTTATGAAGGGAAACACTTCTGAAGCCAAACAGGAAGCTACACTTGGCCCAGAGACTTTACTTCAGACTGGAGACTGTTTGTTCTTATGGACTGAAAGTCTGAGAATGCTTAGAGCAACTTGGGTGCATTCCAGGGGCGTATCTTCTAAAATAAATCTAGTTCATAAAAATGCAGTAAATATGCACTATCAAAAGAATTGCTCCTAAAACATATCTCGACCCAAAGCAGATGCTGAAATTGATTTTCTTGCATGTGCCCATAACCCATTTTACCTGTGAAGTAAAATGCATTAAGGAAAAACCTCTGTCAACCTTGATTGTGGCAATGTTGACTTGGTAAGAACCCTGAGTTTTGTTTTGGGCATCTGGGAAGACATCAGTAAATATACAAGGAAACACACTCACAAAACTCCCAGAAAAATGGGGGTGTGGTCCTTGCCAATTCTGTTACTGTCATGATAGAAATACTTTCTCCTAATAATGCAAAAAATGAAAAGCAAAGGATGGTCAGAGCTAATGCTCCCTGAGTCAGCTGGATCTATCTCCAGATCAGTAACAGAAACACTTAAGTGAACAAGTGGGAGAGGACTTCCCGCACTTATCACTGGTAATAAATGTTGTGCATGCACTACAATTCCTATAATTTTCAGCAGTATATGTTAGAAAACACTAAAAAAATTG
Organism: Haemorhous mexicanus; assembly: GCF_027477595.1. Lineage (NCBI taxonomy): Eukaryota > Metazoa > Chordata > Aves > Passeriformes > Fringillidae > Haemorhous > Haemorhous mexicanus. Next base: position 55,884,609 of record NC_082343.1, read on the forward strand.
CATCCAGGAAAGGAAATGGAGAATTAGAAAACAAGGGAATTTGGGACACACTACCTATACACTGAAAAAGAAATGCCCAGGAATGCAGGAATACAAGGAAATTTCTTAAAAATAAGGAAATAAACCTGTCCTGACACAGAGTGAAACCAAAGCAAAGTCTATCACTTTATAAGGCATTAGAGAATTCCTAGAGATACCATAGTAAATATAAACCAAACTAATTCCTCCAAAAATCTTCGTGAAGTGAGACATATTCTGTGTTTCCCCCTAATGGATTACTAAAGAATAAAATACCCTATATCAAACCCCAAGAATCAACTCCTGCTTTAAGATAAAAATTAAGTACTACAGTGGTCAAGACTCAAGTAGTGGTACTTCATGGGTTTATGGGTAAATAAGAATTTTTTTCACAACACAAAGAAAACAAGCCTTAAAATAAAAGAGAAAGAATAAATTGCAGAGAAAATTATTATTTCAGACTGTGCTTCATCCAAAAAAATTTCTTAAGAATAAGGAAAATACTTGGGTAATCAAACTGATGATGAGCTCATAAAAATAATCAGCAATAAAATGCAATAGGGAAATACTTTGGAAATTACCAGTACTACAGATTATGAGTTCCAAGTGACCATGCTTTTCATGTGGATTAAAGATATTAAGAAGCTGGCTAATGAACGTACCAGACTAATTTCAAATTATATTGAAAAAGAAATTAAAAACACTGGGAATGCACCAGGAAAATAATTGTATGTGCTTCCAGCCTTCATGGAAGTAAACAGAGATTCAGCTTTTGGTAAAACAAGATAGATACTATGGAGAGAACATGAGAAAAACCTCTTCTATGAAGATCTAGAAAAAAAACTAAAATCACAGTATGGTTCTATCAAGCACTGATTACAGCTATGACTCTGACTTCCTGAGATTGTGACAAACTGGGCTGCTACCATGAGTAGGGTAGATCCTGTACTAAATATTCAAAGTATCAGAGATAAAATTACCACAAAAGCTGTTAAATACCAATAGAGTGCCCCACAAATGGTATCCTGAAAAGAGATAATGTGTTGTGCTGAAAACCAGCGTCTGGCATCTTTACACTTAGCCTGATATTTATTTTGAACTTAACAGCAAAAATGAGGCTATGCTAAAAGATTCATTAAAATAAATGAAAAGAGACTATTATACTGAGCAACCCACAGAGACTTAATGAGGGACAAGAGACTCGTTGGGTGGAACACAAGAATTCTATTTAGAAAGCCACTAGTCACTGACTCCTATAATGAGCTGCTGAGGGAGCTGGGGTTGTTTAGCCTGAAGATGAGGCTCAGAGGAGACCTCTTTGCTCTCTACAACTCCCTGAAAGGAGGTTATAGCCAGGTGGGGGTTGGGCTCTTCTCCCGGGCAACTAGGGACAGGACAAGAGGACATTTTCTTGAGCTGTGCCAGGGGAGGTTTAGGTTGGACATTTGGAAGGAGTTCTTCACAGATGGGATGATTACACATGGGAATGGGCTGCCCAGAGAGGTGGTGGAGTCACCATCCCTGGGAGTGTTTAAGAAAAGACTGGATGTGGCACTGAGTGCCATGGTCTAGTAGACAAGGTTGTGTTTGGTCATAGGCTGGACTCGATTTCAAAGGTCTTTTCCAACCTAGCTGATTCTGTAAAAGATTTGAGGGAAGAAAGGAAATGAAAGAGGGAAGGAATAAGAGAAGACAAGTGAGAGAGAATATGCTGATTTAAATCTTTATTTTTTATCAATGATGAAGAGAGATATTTTAGCACACTGTGGATTAAGCAGGGTAACATCTACACATGAAGACCTGATATAATACATTCTGCAATAAAATCAAGAGAGACACACCACAAAGGTGTACTGAAACACGCTTCAGACTTCTGCTGATTCATTTCTTGTAATCAATAAGAATTAAGCTTGCTAAAGTAGCACAAATATCTCTGAAAAATGTAAAAATGGCCAAACTGCTGCAACTGGAAAAATATTATGGTCTATGGCTATGATCTACACATACTCCTTTAAGTCAAGGAATTTTACTTCGTCTGTCTTTATCTGAAACCATAATAATACCAGCTCCAGTATCAGATATATCCCCTTCAACAGGGAAGGGAAAATAGTGTTAGAGAGATGGGTAAACTAAGCCAGTCTTTAACAGTTTACAACAAAACTCAAGGGAGAAATTTTAATGCTGATAGCCAGCAGTCCTTAGAAACCAACTGGTCTTGGATACAGACTGAGAGAAAAGAAGCTCTGAGAAAAATGGCATTACAGTCTTCCAAAATATTCCTTCAAACCAAACAAGACATATTACATTTTTCAAGCTTTTCTAAGAGGTCATCTTCAGGAGTGAAATCTGCACATTTCCAACTGTTAAAGAACACAGGCTTTTCCCAGCTCATGTGGATATAGGCTCATTCCCCAGCTCATTTTAGGATATAAGAAGAAATCTTTGAAGAGTTTGTTAATTAGAGGTATTACACTCTAAAAGTGTAACAGCTACCTGTTTGACTTAAAGTAATACCATAACAGATTTCTCCATTTCTAGAGACAAACTTAGTCAATTTTCTACCAAACTGGTGAAGATTTTCTCATTAATACCGAGGAATAATGATAATGTCTAAATTCTTGCAATGATAAAGACAATTTGATGTCATGGACACATTGTGAGCTTATGATCCTCACAAATAAGAAGCCTTGAGAGCATCGTAATGTTTGGGTAATTCCTGAAAGACCTCTGACAATTTCTAATGTTTGCTTTTTTTTTAACTCCCTTTTCTCTCTTCAGGTTGTAATATTTTGAATAAAATTTACATAGAGCATTACCTTGTTCTGCTCAATTGTACTTCAGAAGATTCAGACGTAATACCATGTCTCTAATACATTGTCTTATTAAGGAGACTGACAAATCTATTTAATTCTCAAAACATTAAGTAAAATCAGCTTAGGAACCAGAGCAAAATTTTTCTACCAGTTTATCAGTGACACTAAAACTAATCTGTTTGGGAAGAGTGCATCTTTTCTTCTTTTGTTCAAAAGAAAGGCTGAACTATGTCAGAAGGCCTCGTGGCTTCCTCGTTTTTGGCAGAGGGAGGGTATCCGTAACTCATGACTTCTTTGACAAAGTATTAGAACCCACATACTGTGAAGATATGTGGACAACAATTCAGAAATAGGCACATATGCAAGATGGTTGCCTTCAGAAAAAGATCTCTTTCCAATTATTCTCTTCTTCTTGGCACTGGAAATCCTATCTTCCATTATGATAGCCAATGCTACCAGCAAAAAAACAAAGTAAACACTACTGGCCCAGTTTCAAAGATGTTTAAAGAACTTCTGTTGTAATAATTCAGTTGCCATTTTTTGTTCGGGTTCAGTGTCCTCCTGCTCTTTCTTCAAAGTATTTCTCCCCTAGAAACATCTCTTTGTTCATCTTTGCTTTTTAAAATACATTAGTCAATGCAAAATCACAGTGCACAAGCAAAGAAGGAAATAGAGTATGAAGAAAGTGCCACACAAAATAACAATTAGCTGGAAAATGACGAACCAGAGTAAGTCCATGATACTTGAATATTCCAGTTCAAAACACAATAGGTGTCAACAGCAAAAGTCAAAATGCCAGTATATTCAATAAACCAACAGCGTAGAAAAGACTCTTTTTTTTTAAGAATCCATGAGCAGTAACTATTACACTGTGTGAAATGTACATTAAAAAGAGCCTTGGACTTTGTTTTTTTTTTTCTTTACTCTTATTAAACAACTCATTGCACCCAGTGTGTCAGCTGTATCCAGTTAGTTATTACTTGATTAGTTCACATGAAAGTGGAGAAGAAAAACATTCACAGGAATCCTGATGAACAACACTATGGGATGACTCCTACCATGTTGCTCTGAGATTGTGTGGCCCCGTACATGGTAATGCCATTTGATGGTCCTGCTAATTGCGGCGTATCCGGCTGTATAAATCCTCTTCTGTCAATTAAGCTACACAATAATCACAAGAAAGGAAAAGTATTAGAGACATTGCTGATCAATAACTATCTCCTCTAAATTAAAAGAAATAAAAACTTTCTATTGCACAACAGACCTTAATACCTCACCAACACCTTCTAATGTCCCCTTTTAGTCTAATGAAGTACTAGACTTGATTTCCTACTCATCAGTAAGGTACTTGTTCTTTGTGATACTGCCTGTCATATAAGCACAGGCACCGCTACTTGTTTTGATTTTTATCGCATAGACTTAGAAGCTCACCAGCAGATACCACAAAACCAAAGAATTTATACCACAGGTGAAAAAACAAATGAAAAAATTCACTTAGGGCACTTTGATTCAGTATCTCTTTCAAAGGTTCTTTTATTTTTTTACCAGCTTCCACATCTAAACTGAAACTACTTAATCACAAAATTTAGCAGGAATGAAGAAAAGTTAATCTTTCTTTCTGACAGACAACTTAACTTGCCAGGTGTTTCATGACAGCCACTTAACACTGCTTAGAGTGTTCCGCTGTGCTCACCAAAGTGATGTGCTCATAAAATTTCTTATTTCTAAGAAAATGCTCTGTGGAGAAATTACTAAATGTAAGCAAAAAAACCGAAATCTGTGTAAGATTATAACCAAATACATAGAACAAAATAATCCAACCTAGTTAAAGATTAAAGATGCCTAAAGAAGTAATATAATTTGTTGTACCAGAATACTGGTTAGACCTATGCTAACAGCCAAGGATCAAATTAAGATTTGAAAGTAACTGTTGAAGACATGTAAAATAGATTCTGAATTTGCTAGCATAGGTTTAAAAATGATAAATTATCTTTAACATAAGTGAGGTAAGTTTTGATTGTTTAGGGATGCTTTCTTCATCTGCATTCCATGCTCAAGGCACTTGAACATTTTGAATTTTGAGCTGAAATTACTGGTAAGCCACTTATCCAGAATTTAAGGAAAAACCCTAATATTTAGTGACTTGCCACATAGCTGAGATTAAAAGTAAAAGAAGCAAGCCTATAATTTACATGTTATAGTCAGTAAATTTTTCCCTGTGGTCACAAAATACCTCCCTGCAGAACCTCTATATATACATCTCAATGTCTAAATAATGTTGCTACACGGAATTTAGGAAAAAATGCACAAACTCTCCTAAAACACATGAGCCAATGCCAGTCTGGTCCAATTGTGTGTTGCTGCTTTTATCAGCCTAATGTACTATTTCATATACTGAGAAACACGATGTAGCTTTAATAAAGATTTCCATCTGGAGTCAAAAGAATTTGAAGCGTGGCATGGAGCTTTTATGCCACATACTTTTATCAAAAGCAAAATTTCAGAATTAAAAGGTTGGCTTCAGGCAACATCTATACAGGAAGGAAGCAGAGACAAAGCTATTCACTCTCACCAGGGGTAACCCTGTATGTGGAAATCTCTATTGTGTTGTTTCCCCTTTAGGAAAAGATGTCAGTCTCCCCTGTTAAACTCTGCTTGTAGAACTGCCTCTGACATTCCTGACAGCAAAGCCAGAAATCTCACTCCAATTAAACACCTGAGACTCTGGACCATAAAGTAATTTACTTTCTTTTTGCTCAGATTCATAACTTCACAATTCCAGGCAAAGAAAAACATACCAACCAAGGAGCAGGCCACTAAATTATCTGTAAGTTTTTCTGCCCCTCTCCACAGTGAAACTGGGCCCCTACTGTGTATGTAGTACATGAACTGCCTAACCACTGAGCACTGGAATAAGAAAAGAATTAAGTTTTTCTGGCTGCCAGTTTTATTTCTCTAGTCTCAGCTCTGTACTACATTTTCTTCAAGATGAAAAAACACCTCCAACCTCAAATATATAAATATTTCAGAGTTCCAGAGGCGAAACTGTATTCAGCAAAACATTATCCATTACATGTTCTTTGGAATTGCTTTGGTGTAAGACCACCAAAATCAATTTAATGTATATATGTTAGCAGTATTAAATAAAAAAAATACTGTCCATTTAAATACAACATTTCAGAGTTAAAAGACAAAAATCAACAATTATCAAGCTAGTTGTAGATTTAAGGTTCCTTAACTCATGTCACATTTGCTACGTATGTAAAAGTTTCATAAACTTCAAGGTTGACCTTCATGCAACAGCTAACTACTAGAAAATTTTTATTGCTCTAAGCTATTAACTGTAGTGGTGAAAGTTCAAATAACAAACAAGCTTATTTCCATTTCAGATGTAATTTTATAAGATTTGATCACTTAGTTTAAACACAATTTACCAACTTATCTCTTTATCACTGAAGAAAAACTTAAAGCTTCTAATGGACACTAATCCAAAAATTTCATTTTGTTGAATAAAATCAAATAATCAAAAAGAATATTTTTTTCATTAATAATCAGATGGCTTCATTTATGCTAACAATACTTTTGATACTCTTACCTTGGAGAGAGGGGCCCACAGAGAGCAGCACAGCAATTAGTAAAGATGTTGCCATAACTGTAGGGATTATAGTTTTCTTTTCCTCTTTTATTTGACCATGATCCTTTAATCTGAAGAGATATGAACAATAGGCCTTACATGAAATACAATACAGAAAATGGCTGTGAGAAATTAAGGTTGCACATGCTACTTGCAGAAGAGACCACAGAAAATCCATAATGACACTTCCCAAATAATTTCATAGTTCTGAGTTGTTTTGAAGGCTGAACCCTATGAGCATATGCTTTATCTCCATAGATGTAGACAACCCACCATCTCAAGAGATCAATATACTAAAAACAGGAATTTCAGCATCTAAACATAATAGTCCAAGTTCAATTTTACAAATATTATAGCATGTTTTACAGAAGAGGCTCAATTGCAAAATATGATTAAAGCTAGCAATTGAGCGCTTCTTTTCCCTACTCTTGGGTAAGTTTGCAAGCTGCGCAATACCACACAACATTGTCGTCCCTAAGGTTCACAAAAGGTTCTAAAAGATTGAAAAGCAAATGCAGCCATTGCTACCTTCTATTGCCTATTACATTTTCCCTTAGCTAGTTTTCTTTTCTGTTTGTGAGATACTTGAGAGCCTGAGTAAAATGTCTTGCTGTATTCAATTGGGAATTTATGTTTTAAATTAAATTACTGAACAGTTTACTTGATATTCAGACATGTTCCACTACTGTAGTTCCCTGCTATCTCTCTTTCAACAATCCAGAAGAGACATTTATTTGAGGGAAGAGGGTGGAAGCACACTAAGTCCATCTAGAGAGACAACTTTGGGTAAACCTAATGACCGAGGAATAACGGGGTATCCCATCTGTCTTATTAACAAGGGAGATTTCTTCCAAGTCAGGCTACTTGTTCTGATACTTGATGCTGAGGCACAATTAATTTTGATCCTGCTTGGGAAGTGTTCTTCTGGTTGATTGATATTTACTGTAAAATTTATACTTTTAACTGTGACCTTAAACAATAGCAAAACATATTTGACAATACTAAAGATGCTACTTTTTATATCTACCAGATACCTATGAAAAAGGTACAATAGAAAATTACAATAAAATAACTCAAAGCTTGCAGTGCTTTGTTAGATCACTTATTACATTTCCAAAGGCTTTCTACACCATCAGCTCCCAAGTTAATTTTATATACTCTTTTCATTCATTAAACATTTCTCCTTTTAGTTAGGGAAGGACACATGAAGACTCCACACACAGTTAAGCATAATTCAACACCAAAACAAAGGAATCCTTCATGCAAAATAGAGCTGTAGAAATGAGAAAGTTAATCTTTAAATGGATGATATTCTCCTTGCCAGAGGTTTTGGACCTCAGAATGGCAAAAGAAGTTTCAGAGGTAAGATAAAATAAAGGATGAAATTTTTGTTTAGAGAATTCAACACATTATTCAGTACAATAGAAAATTACAATAAAATAACTCAAAGCTTGCAGTGCTTTGTTAGATCACTTATTACATTTCCAAAGGCTTTCTACACCATCAGCTCCCAAGTTAATTTTATATACTCTTTTCATTCATTAAACATTTCTCCTTTTAGTTAGGGAAGGACACATGAAGACTCCACACACAGTTAAGCATAATTCAACACCAAAACAAAGGAATCCTTCATGCAAAATAGAGCTGTAGAAATGAGAAAGTTAATCTTTAAATGGATGATATTCTCCTTGCCAGAGGTTTTGGACCTCAGAATGGCAAAAGAAGTTTCAGAGGTAAGATAAAATAAAGGATGAAATTTTTGTTTAGAGAATTCAACACATTATTTAAGTTTCACAGTAAGCAATTTTTGAGTTAAAGAATATTTAGCACTCCCAGTGAAAAGGGGATACTGAAAAGCACTTACTAATTTCCTACTGTATAAAAGATACTTGCTTGTCTCCTCCCTCCTGTATTTTCCTATTTCAAGATAGAGATCCTACATGTGTCAACCACAATGGACATAGTAGGTACATAACGAGCACATCTTCAAACCACAACAAACATAGTCAAAAAGATTTCATCTGATCTTTTGAATCAAGCAGGACTATATTAATTCCTTCTTTCCTACTGAGGTATTCACAAAATGATGCAGACTTGTCTGACTTGAGAAAAACCTCATTACTATTTAGCAATACATATGTAGAAATATACTACAAACTTACATCTTCATTTGTTGTTTGATTGGAGCTGATCAAATATGTATGAAAACCTGAGAGGCCAACAATGGACCATACTGAGAAAAAACACACCACAGCTTCCAGCACAGTAATTAAAAGTCAAGGAAATATACACAAATGGGAAAAAAATCCAGTAACAAGTAGTTAAAATCACAAAATACAGGGTAGCATACAAGTCCTTTGAGATCTCTGGAGTACTTCAAAGAGGTCAGCAAAAAAGAAACTCTAAGGCATCTGCCTAGCCCCGACACAGCACCACCCCTGCCAAACACCGTGAGGAGAGTGTGTCCCACCAGCAGACTGCTGCTGTGAGGTGCAAAGTCCAGGGCTGCCCAGCCCAGGTGCATGGGGGGGAGCTGGTGGGGGGCCCTCACGTGTGCTCCCTACAGGGAAGAGCACAGGGACACGTCCAGCACAAGCATCCTCACCTCGAGGGGAGCAGCAAAGGTGTGCACATGCATGGACTGGTATACTAGGAAAAACAGTCAGCACTCAACATTGCATACTTACTACAGTTTATATCATTCTTTTAACTCAAAAAGAGTCATTATCTCATAAGTAAGGCAATAAAGTTGCTTCTAAACTTTATAGAATCAAGCATAAAGAGGAAAATTCCAAACTTTCTGTAGAAGGCTTTCTTTTACAGCTTTTATTTATTTACTTACAGCCATGAACTCAGAATACATCTACTTTGAGAATGCTGTTTTCTATAATACTTCAATATTTTTGGGATTATTTTAAGGGAACACGATTCAACAGAAGAAAAGGCTTAGGTTCCTAGAAAAATACATATAATTCATCACTAGGAACAAAATGATGAGAGAAGAATAGGATAAAAATAATCTGTATATTAACCATATCAACCTTTAGTGAAGTCAGTTTCCAAGACAACGTCGACTCAAAATTTTCCAGAACAAGGACATAGCCTTAGAACACAGAAAATACACCCTTATTACTGAACCTACCAATAGAAGAAAAATATGACAGCTCCTGACCATTACACAGAGTCATGGCCTGGAAATGGCATGGATGGATATAAATACTTGCAATAAAAAATCCTAACATTAGTTAAAAGTGAAGAGTTTTGTACTGCAGGGCTGCTCACCCCTAATGAACTGGGAGATACCTCAAGAGTTTGCATAATCTTCCCTAGGACCTACTTCAATCAGAGTGGTTTAAAGCCAGAAAAGAGCCATTTGCATTCTGAGCAGATGTGCTCCAAAAGCAGCAGGATGACCAAAGCGCACTGCTGAGCAGCAGGTTCACTGCTCTGCCTCCCATTTCCTCCTCAGGCCATGTGATGTCAAACCAACACAAGACAGGAACTCTGACTCTCTGCAACAGCCACAGCTAAAGCAAGGAGTATGAGAGACAATGGGTAAGGAAACAGACTCTTGGCAGAGGGTTCCAAAATGTGTAAAAGAAGGAAATAGCCCAAAACATCATGCACAATACAGACTGGGCTTTGAAAGAATAGAAATAGTAAGGAAGGCTGCAGATGAGCACTGTTAGGTAGAATCTACACACCAGGAGAAAGGTTCACCAGGTCAGAAAACAAGAACCTTAGAGGGAAAAGAGCTCCCTGCAACCTGAACATAACATCAACAGGATGCTCCTCATCACAACTGCACTCAAAAGGGTACTGAAAAGTGTGTGCTCTTCCCTCCATGTCATAATTCGTGCTGGGGAGAAAAAAATAAAAATAAAAGGGAATTCCTTTCAGTTCACGACCTCTTTCAGTTCCCCTGTAAAACAAACACAAAGAAGCAATGTACTCTCAACAAAGTACAGCCTTGTAGCATATTATGGTATAGTATCTTACTAGCATCATACAGTATAATTTTCCCTTAGTATCTCACACAGGGCTGTTAGTAAGATTTAAATGGCCATGTTCTCTGTGTCTGAATCGACTGGCTCCAAAGTAGCATTCCCAATGCTATCTGGACAATTTTTTACTGCTGTGAATTGTAACCAAGCTTTAAATTGTCCAACATACCACTATCAAGCCAGGCATTTCTGCAAGACGTGCTACTAAGCCTTTTAAAGCAGCACACCTCTGAACAAAAATTATGAATTCCAGGCTATTGTTCCTACAAAAATCCTCAAATGCATAAGCCATTCTCTTTTGATTTAAAGCAAACTGAAAGCTATTCTCAATCTGAAAATGGTTTGAAAGAATTATCTTTTGTAAGAATTGATTGTAATTGTTTTAACTGGAAGCTATTGTTGTTCTATTTAGAACTGTTTGTTTGTGCTTTTTAAAATTATTTCCGAAAAATAATCTGAACATGGCTTTACTTAAAAAGGGAGTTTACAGCTCAGTGACTCTACCTGATGAAGACAAGCACACAAAAAAAATGTATCTGCAGAACGTGACACTTGGGAAAATGACCTGGGAAGAGGTGCACAACTATGAATGACAGTTTTTTCTTCCTACCTTTGTGTGGAAAAGCAAACTGTGTGAGGCACAATGGACAAATAGGAAAGAATACTTCTTACAGTGTCTTTGTGAGAGGTGAAAACTCTTTATTCAGACAGGAATCATTCAAAACATATACATAAGCAATGGGAAGCTTACTGTTTGTAGAGAAACTAGCCAGTGGTTTCATCAGTTTCCCATTTTTCTATTATGTTAGCTGCTCTCCAGCTCCAATCTCACTGAGTAGAAAATATACAGAAGGCTCCCATGAAGTGATAAAAAGTGCATGGAGCATTTACAGAATAGAACCACAGAATGGCTTGGGTTGGAAGGGACTTAAAAGGTAATATAGTTCCAACCCCTCTGCCATGGGTAGGGACATCTTCCACTAGACCAAGTTGCTCAGAGCCCCACCCAGCCTGAACATTTCCAGAGATTGGGCATCAGCCAAATCTCTGGGTAACCTGTTCACATATCTCACCACTCTCATTGCAGAAACTTTGTTATGGCCAATCTACACCTGCTCTCTTTCAGCTTAAAACCTTGTTCTGTCACTACAGGCTCTGCTAAGAAGTCTCTGTTTTTCTTCTGAGACTTCTTTATATACTGACAGACCACAGTGAAATCTCCCCAGAGCCTTGTCTTTTCCAACCCGAACAGCAATTGTAGTTCCTGTGTGTGCAATTTACACACTGCTATGTAACCTAATGCAAGTTGCTATTTGAAAATGACTTTTCTAAAAACATAAAGAATAGTTTCAGAAATTGACTTCTTCAAGGAAAGCATGTTGTTTGTGTTGTTCCAAAATCTATTCCAAAAATTATCAGCCATTTTGGATACCTTCAGTTGTAAAAGCAGAACAATTCTTCAATATTTTTAGTGAAACCATAGCATGTGTAGAGTGCAAAATGCATTTATGAATTCCACCTCAAAATATGAAGCGTATTTAATGGACATGGAAACTACAGATCTTTGTCAAGAGTACTGCTCTGCAAAACAGAAGAATAAAAACCACCCCAGGCTATAGTCTCTTTCCTACCTCCAACATGTGGCAAGAAATCCTATTGTGCAGGAAGTGATGAAATCATTAACTGATTAATATCAAAGCATGCATTCAACAATAGCAAGGAAACAAGCAAAACCATCTCAGATGTTATTTTCCAACAAAATCTACAACATGTTTCAGTGAAAGGATATCTTGCAGGACTGTCCTTCAGAGCATTGAGGAACCCTGTTTGTTGAGAACCTGTAGAAATAGAACCCAAAATTACCAGCCAAGTAAGAAACTGGACTATGGGCTGTTTTTACTATAGTTAAAATAATTAACATTTGAAGATAACCAAATAATCATAGAATAGCTTTACTAATATGAATCTGAGAATATGTTGCTCAGCAGCAACAACATCAAAAAAGCCCTTGAGCAACTTATCAGGTTTAACATCTGCAGGGTATTTTCTCAGTCATACTAAACTGATGCACACATACTTTCCCATGAACAAGATTTCTGCTTACCCTTGTTCTTTTCAGACCTAATATGGAAACAAAAATAATAACCACCTGTTTTGTTTTGAAATACCATTTTTCAAAGTAACTTTTTGACTTGGAAAATTTATTCTATAAACTCAGATTCCCAACTTTCCATCTTTTGTTTTGGAAGCAAAGCTCTCTTATTTATAATTCTGCTCCTACTGCACCTACGCAGAAGATTTTTCTAATAGGTTACTATTGCCTCTGGGCAACTAAAAGACAATCTAGTAGCTGAAAACAGCTCAAAAGAAGCATGAGCCCATCAACTAGAAATGTAGAAGCAGGCAAAGTAAAAGAGCACTTGGGTTCCATAACCATGAGATATTAATCAATTAGGGTGATTTCACAATTGCAACAAGTGAATTTGTTGCGGAAACTGACTTAATGTGACATAGCTACAGGCACACAGTTGAACTTCACTGTATAACATAAATGATTTAAATGCATCAGGCTGAAAGTTTTCCCCAGAGGAAAAATTTTCCACTTAGCTAAATTAATCTGAAGATCTGTATGGAGAGAAGAATCTTCCCTTGACAGAAATAAAGAAATATATGTATAATTCTCTAGACCTATCTGGTCAGTTTTACTGTTGACTGTTACAAGTGGGAAGTTACTTACCTTGTATTTCTGAGCCTTTTCAACTCTAATAATTGGTTCTTAGTCTCAAGGTACAAGACTAATGGAACTTTCCCTACCTTCTTACTATTTTTAGCATCCTTAATGGCAATGGCAGCAGACAGATGTGATTTCCATGCCCTACTGCTAGTCAGATGTGATTTCCATGCCCTACCTACTATTCCAAGCAGTGCCCAAAACATCAGAAGGGGATGGAAGGCTGCTCACTGCAACAAACAGGTGAAATACTGATGTCTCAAAGAGAGACAAGAAACTGTAAAGACAGATTCTACTACTGGAAACGTGTTCAACTTGGGGAGAGGGAAGAAAATCTCACAAGATAGTACCTTTAGTAACTGATTTACAAATTAGTTTTATTATCTTTAGTAATGTTATGTGCACATATTCTTAAACCTAGAAAGAACAAATTTCCAATTTATGCCTCAGAAGGCCACAGAAAACAAAAAGATGTATCTTATATCTCATCACCATTTAGGCCCACCAAAATCTGTAAAGTGCCACCTTGCAAGATGCATTATAAAAAATGTACAAACTTTAAAGATTTGTCTAAATGAAGAGGCATTAAAATAATTTTGCCAGGACTTATGTATGACTTTAAAATATTGTAGGAAGGTCATAGTCTGAGGTCTAAAAAATAAGATTTCCTTCAGCCACGCTAACAAAAAGCAGTCTGTGCTGAGGGCAAAGGTTCAGATTCAGGAACTGAGAACCCTGCTTAATGATTAGCATCAGCTAAAGAACTGAAGAGCTACAAACCAGAACACAAAGTATTGAGTGGTAATTATTAGAAAGGTAGGCAGGAGGACTTCTAGAGGTATGGTAGGCACAAAGAGAGTGGAGTGATAAGAAAACCTTATTTGGAAAGAACTCTTTTTTGGACACCGTCAAGACTATAGCAGACAAATCTGAATGCTGGGCTTGAAGCTCCAGTCTATCAATTAAACATCAAGGAACTAATCACATGTTACCTGCTCCCATTGCCTTTGAGGAGTGACCACTCTTTAGAGCTTAAGGATGTTTCTCCTTGTCTCATTCTAGGTAGACGAACTTCCATGGCAAGAATATTTTGCAGCTGACAGGCAATTCAGCATTTAACCTTTACTATACATAATCTGTAACACCTACACAATGCCCAAGTGCTTCTCAATCACACAGAGGCACAATGAATTACTCTGCTCTTTGTCTAAATCATACTCAAGAGTTAGGTTTGGACACCGTAAATTTAAAAACCACTAGGTAAACCTACCTAACATACATAACATGAAATACTGACATATTGATAACTCATATACTGAAAACTAAAGAAAAAGCACTGGAGTCCTTTTTCAAAAGGTAGGTTAGTGTCAAAAATAGCTTTTTTAGTTGTCAGACTAGGAACGTTTTCAACTCGTGAACACTAGCAAAGATTGCATAAAAATCCACGTGCCTTTCTTCTTAAATGTAAAAGGTGTGCATGTATATGCTCATGTATGCCCAGATAAATAACAAGCACTTCAGTATTAATGGCAAGTGTTCTTTTTCCAGTAGTTTTCCTTTTTCAAACAATATATAGATCTTATCTCTGCTTTTTCCAACTGGGATGAGAAATGCTGTATCTGGTAGTGTAAACAAGTTGTTCATTCAGACTCCCTCAAAATCACATATCCCAGTTCTAGCCTATAAACTAGATTTCTGAGCTACAGAAGGGCCTCTCAGTGCTTGCCTCATAGTTTTGCAAAGGATGAGTAAGAGCAGGCATTCTGCTCTTTAAAACACAACTTCTCCCTGCATGCTGCAAACAATTTTGGAAATTGAGCACAATCTGACATATTTTTTCCAGTAAAACATTCTCTGAATATTATCATTATCAAGATAGCTTTATAAATGTGTTATATACTGAAATTATTATTTCTACCAGGTTTCTGTTGCAATACAGAATACAAAGGAATAAACAGATCACATTTCCAAAGTGGTTAAAGAAACACAATTTAAGGCAATATCCTATATAACACGTGAAAAATATAGAATGCTCTTCTAGCGATAATGGGCTAAAAAACCCAACATACAAAAGGTCTTTAAACACAAGTCATGTAATCTGTCACCATAAATGTCACCATCATCATCATACAGGAGCCAGCAAAATTAGCCAGGGGTATGGAAACAAAAGACAGTACCCAAAAAAGTTTTGACCTCAAACACAACCCAGAATACAAATAAAAATCAGTCTCAAACTCATAAATATTTCTGATTCACTCTATTATGAATTGGTTATTCTCAGAATGTCTATGCAAATGAAAATAGGGTTGAGAATGGTGTAAAGCTAAACAGCAAACTACAGAAAGTATAGCTCCAATCTATTTTCTAGTAATTTACCTCTTTGTCTGGATGGCAAGTGACCCATGCTTACAGTTAAAAAAGCACATGGAAGTTCTTTAGGTAAATGATACTACCTGTATACTTCAACATACAGTATATGTGATGCTTTTCCAATTAATCATCCATAAAGGGACAAAAAAAAAAAATTAAAAAAAATTAAGACTGCATTAAAGTAAAGCCAGTGCCAGGCCAATGACTACTATGAGTAGTGCCTACTATAGACCAGAATGGGACTCACTGGGGATTGTGAAGCTTCAGAGAAAAGGCAAATAAACAAACAAATAAATAAATAAATCCTGAATGATCAAAATATTAACTTAAAAAACTCAAGCAAATGGCTACATACGTAATCTGATTTCACCAGCATACTTACGAAGGATGACGTGGGTGATAACGAATGCAAATATAAAGACTGTCAGAAAGGACAGAGATAAAATAAACATATAAAAAAATCTGTAGTTTCTTTTCCCCACACAGTTGCCTACCCAGGGACAGTGGTGATCAAACCGTTCTGAAATGAGAGGCAGAAGAAAAAAAAATGGAAAACAATTAATAAAATGCTGTTAATTCAAAAAAATGCTCTCTGAATATAATACTAAAACTTATGATTACTCTGGAATTTGCAAAGTAGCCACAGAGAAGTTCTTATTTAGAAAGGAACAAAAAATAGAAAAGAAAAGAAAGGAGTACTTGAATGAAACCTTACAGTTTTTAAAGAAATTAAAGCATGGCTGAGGTGAGTTCCTGTTAAACTAACAGCCTAAGTGTGACCAACTGCGCAGTCAGAAAAGCAAGCATGTATTTATCCATTGTCACATAGGGCATTAGCAACTCAGTATTTGATTTTTTTCAAAACAAGGTGGTTCTTTTTTCTTCAGTGCATCTTCTAGTCAAAATTGGAATTTCTGAGGTTCTTTCCTTTACATCTGTCATGATCACACCTCTGACTTATGCCTACTATCATATCATCCATCCATTTTTGGAGCATGAGATATTTACACCTTCCCACTTCCTTTTATTGCTTCGTTCAAGACATTCTTCATTCTAGACCACCTATTCTTCCACTTGGAGTTGATGCTGTCATACAAGATCATTAAAAATAGCAGAATCATTCACATCAAATATTTTTCAAATGTTAAAATTTAAATACATCATATAAAAACCGGTCATCTGCATGCTCTGTTGCCCTTTGCACTATAGACTGTATCCTTTTTACTAACTGAAACCATTTCTCTTTACCTCTCAGAGAAACTCATTCATGAGATAGGAAAAGGCCAGGGTGGATCAGAAACAAGTGTCCCCAACATGGGGGAAATGCCTCAGTGCTGGAAGCAGCAGAGGGAATGGCTGACTCTGCTTCTCCCCAGGCAGCCTGGACCCACCCTCCACGTCCCAGTATGTTGGGTAATGAAACAGAGCTATTGCCAGGAAACAAAATTGCATTTCCTAACTTTACTTTGGAGAGATTACACTGACAGAATTTTAAGGTTTTTTTAATCAAATCCAAAACCATAAGACATGCATTCATGCTGACTCTTTCTTTCACTCTCTGATCCTTGTCCAAATCCTGGTTTGTTTTCTGTGATTTTTATGCCTCCACTGACGTACTATCAAACTATTTGTAATTTCACAGGAAAGGCAAGCTATAAATCCAAAGTCCTTTAAGCCCTAGGTTAGAAAGGCACATCTCACCAAGAACACCAACTTATTTTAGTGGTGGATTTGTGTTAAAGGCCTATATTAGAGGTTTTTCTTGAAGGATGTATTTAGTATTATCTTAATTTTAAAAAAGTCGAAACAACATGCACAACAGATTTCTGAGTCTACCAGACTTTCAGGGGCTTTTTTAAAAACGGTTTTGCATGACAGCTGTTTGGACCACATGTTTCTGCCATAAATCTGTTTCAAATTCCAACAGGGCTATTCAAGGTGAAGTTACTGAACTTTCTTAGGATAAGGCTTCATAATACTGTGATTGAGAGAATACTGCTAAGAATATCGAGTACTAAACACTCCAGGTAGGTGATACCCACCTTTTCTCAGTGCACTACAGTTGTAGTCCCAAAATAAATTGATATTGCATTTTAAAAGTGCTTGTCTTTAAATCTGTGCTTCTGAATGAGCCCTCATATTCTGATAAACACTCTACTTAATTTAAATTCATTCATCCATACAACTCACAAGCAAACAACACCACAAAAAACCACAGCTACAGAACCATTTTAAAAAGCAGAATCTTAGGGTATTTTTGTAACCTACTGCTAAAAAAATACATGACATGTCTTGGAAGACAAATTCCATACACATAGATTCATTCTCCTCTATGCTGACATGGTAGGGAAATGAATTATAAAATAAAAACAGACATAAAGCTGTTGCTAGCCATGAAATAACATTTATATATATGCAGATATCTATCTGATGGATTCAGATAAATGCAGACAAAAGCCAGGCACATACACACAACCCCTCCATCTATAGACTCCTGTTCCTATATATACACACACTCCTTACTGAGGACTGACTCAGGGTTTTTAACCTGTTTGTCAGTCCTCTTGAATCTCCATCTTCAAACTTTCCTGGTGAACTGAAAAGCTCTGCTATCTCAATAAATACCTTACTAATTATTGTGAAGTTAAGTAACTACCTAAGATATTTACAAAGGAGGAATGAACTAAAAAGGCTGGATGCAAAAACCACTACTACAGTATTAAACCGGAATCAACTCTATTGAAAAAAGAGGCATATGAAAAGGTTTACATGAATCCTATGATAAATAAATTTGGTCTCTTTTTCCTCAGTCAGAAGACAGAAAGGCATGTGACATGTGCCACAAAACAGTATATTAAAAGGCAAGACATTCTACTCAGCAGAATACAAATATGTAAATGCAATTTAAAGATAACAGCCTTACAGCTTGTGAGCTGCTCTGCTTAGTTATTAATGCAGGAGAAAATTGCCAACCCTGGCAAAATGAGGAGGCAAATGCTAAGCAGAAACTTCTAATGCTGTTAAGAAATATAAAATCTATTAAATCTGGAGCTGTTTCTTCTTCCTTAGAAAAACACACAACCTAATAGTAAGTATTAATGAAGAAGTAACAAGGTGTCTTAAGGTTCACCTCCAGCATTCCAGATGTCCTAAAACTGAACAACCAATGATTTTGTAAAGGAAGCTCTGACATCTCTACTTGGACAATGCTGGCAGCAAAATTAAGACAACTTCACTGAGAAATGAAAAACTGAGAATTAAAAACTGAAAATGCTGAGAAAAACTGGAATTCCAGCCCTCATGAACTTAAAATGCAGAGCAAATAGAAATGCAATTTCTTGTGAAGAACAGACTGTTAAGAAATCATGAATGCAGTTCTGGATACATACTACTGTATTCAAACAAACATTTGTGGCAAGGTGAGTGTAAAAATATTTGAGGCAAACAGACAATTAAAACATTGGCAATATAAACTCTGTTAATAGAAGAGCATTGAAGTCGTAATGAGGGAAGAAAGCTGAAGCACTCTATGGGACAGAAACATTGTGATTTATCATCACTACATCCAGTTCAAACAAAAGCAGCAAGATATTTGCCTTCTTGATGTTACAGCTGTATCTGGTATGTACCTAATCAAGAACTGGTGATAGAACAGGTGGCCCAGTTTCTACCCTTCCAGCAGTTCTGTGAAGTCTTTTGCCTGTGTGTTCATGGCTCTCCATTCTTAGGCCAAGCCTGGTGCTCATTTTACCCAGCAGGGAGCAGGTTGATAGAGCCAGATGAACCTAAAACTATGGCTTTCTTTTGCCTATCTCCTCAGATGACCTCATCAGACAAACACCAACGTGGGCCCAAGTGAAGCACTGAGAACACACTGCCAGAGAAGGAATGAAATAACACCTTCAGAAGCAGCTAAGTGTTAATTCAGCCTAGCTGTGACACCAACCTTACTACAAGTTAGCACTTATCACAACTGCAGGAGAAATCCAGTTCTGAATATTTTTTCAGGGTCTGAGATTAAAACCTGAAGAAAATAAAAAATGACTGAAAAAATGTGTGAAGAGTTTATAAACTAAAGCATCATTGAAAAGAGGAGGTGAGTAAATGGAGACTAAAAATGCTGCTGTACAAGTCATAGAAAACCAAAGAGGTAAGAAATTTCAGGAACTGTCAGTAACAGTAAAAAAGAATATTTCATTACTCTTTCCCAAGTGATTAGCATCATTGAATTTAAATAATAACTTCTGAGGATAGCCAGCACCCCCATAACTAAATCCAAAGGATGAGGCTTCACAGGATAACTGAGCCAATCCAAAACCACAGTAGCAGTGAAAGAGATGGTCAAATGCTGCTTTTCCTGCCACTTCATCCCACTTTCTTCTTTCTAAGCTGATGATGAAAGAAAAAAAAGGAATTATTTTCCTCACTGATGAGTGGGAAAAACTGACCTACCAATGGCTGTGTTACCCAATGGTCTGTGAACAGGCACAAACCAGAGAATCATGGAAATAAGGAAGAAAAGAAATAAAGAGGAGGACATTCAAATCCCTTTGGAAGCAGCAAGCTGTCAGCTGGACTCAGTGTTCTCATTAACACTCACCCAAGTGGTCTGATTAACACTCACCTAATAATCTATGCTAACTGGATGATAGAAAAACACTCTACTTCATACATTCCCCCTTTTCAACCTTCCCTGAAACATTTACATTTAAAACTTGCATAAGAAACATTAACTGTTGGATATCTCAGATAAAAAACCAAACTGAGAACATTTCCCATTTTACTAAGCCATGGCCTTACACATGCAGCATTTCCTTCAGAAGCCACACCAAAGCACGCTCCTTGCTGCTCAGAACCAAAGAGTCAAATCTCTACTTTTCCACAGCACAGCATGTAGACTCCTAAATACTTAAATGTTATGCTTCCATTTTTCATTCACTACACTCCAGGAAACCATGCACAAAATGACCCAAATGCTTTCCTTCCCTTTTCAAAACATTTAATGAAAGCCTAATAATTTACAAGGAACGCAAAAGCATTTTTAAATGGAACATTTGTAGGCCAGCTTGTCCCTTCAGTTTGCAGTATTTATTAACTGTTTCCTTTTTTCTTTGCTCAACTGGATCACTGCACACCAGCACACATTTTCTAAAGCTCAATGGGAAGGTAGGACTCAAAGACAAGAAGTCGACAGGTGCAAAAATATCTAGGTCATGTTACCAGGAGATTCCAGTGAGCAAAAGTTAGAATTCACTTGGTAATTCTTCCACCCTGTGCAAGTAAAGCATTGTAGGACAAAGGCACAAACCTAAGGCATTCCCTGAATGTTACCATCTTTATTTAAAACATGCAAACATGGTATCCCATGATTGGAAAGATTCAAGAGCCCACTATGCAAATCCTGCATCAGTAAGAAGTCACACGACAGCTCAAGCAACTGGGCCAGGATGACTCGAAATTACTTTGATAGTGGCAGTAGTACAACACAGGACCACAATGTCCATTGTCAAGGACTCACACTGAGTAATTATGTAGAGAGACTGACACATCTGCACCTATTTATAATGGTAACAATTAAAGCTTTTTGAAGTACTGTGATGTCATGGATATGATCACATCCATTCAGGCTTCTTGACTTGACATTTTGTACAACAAATAGTACCTTCAGAATCTGATTGCTCTTGAAATGCTTAAGAAAACAAATGAGGTTTTTAGAAACCCATATAAGAAATATGTTTTATTACAAAGAGTATCTATTTTCTTCTAAGATACAGCAGTCCAATCCCAACTGCTGAAAGTGATGCACACAGGCACAAAAATAAATACAACCATTACATTAAGTCCTTTACAGTCAGTTCAAAATATCTGATAATTTAACATAACAAAAAAATTTATGTCCAGTAATCATAGCATATTCATAAAAACTATCCTTAGCTCTGATGTTCAGTTTCACCAACTGAAATCACCACTCCCAGGAAAATTATTTTTTAAATAATATTTAAAAAACCATCCCCACGGATAGGATTTGCCATCAACTGGCAACAGCAATCAAACCCTTGGATCAATTTAATTAACACACCATTCACCTGTGTGACAGTCATTCCCCTGTCAATACCTTTGCTGTTACTTTTGGGGAATGAAATCTGAGTAGAAATTTAAATGAAAAAAGCAGTGAATAACAAAAGATCAATTGCTAGTTACATTTATAGGCACACTGATGTTATTTTAGAACATCTGTTATAGACAATGCACAATGGATCCTTTAAATCACCAAGCTTCAGCACTTTCAGACACTGATTCCAAATCAAAACACCCCATGAAAATCAAACAGAAAGAGAGCGTCTTCTGACCCTCATGTTGGGAAATGCCAAAAGTTTACTTCAAATTACTTTCTGGACTAATCTCCACAAGGTGATGTGAACTGAAAAAACTGAAACAGTAATGTAACACTGTTTCAGATGGGCCTCTATTAATGAAAAAAGTTAAAAATGTGCATGGGTATCTACAACAAAAAGTCAATCAGAAAAATAAACAAAAGAGCTACTTAACATGTATTTCACTTTCATGACTGTTTAAACCGTTCCAGACAGCTATGGGTGGGGTTTTAAGAAAATAAGTTGCAACAACAACTTTTTGCATGCTAATCAACTTTAATACTAACAGACTATTGCTATTCATAAAAAGAAAATAAACATGCTTCATTTTCAAAATAAAAATAGCAATTGATTTATTAGGAAAACACCCAGCCATTGCCCTAGGATAGCTCATAATAATTAAACTGTATTGTCACATAGAACACTTCAGTGCACTCATCAATAATAAATATTGACTAATTAACAAACTCCTTTGGCTGCATGCACATAAATGGTGACATTTCCAAAGGCAGCAGCAGCAGTTTAGAATGGCTGCTCTTTGGGAGGTACAAAGAGTGCACAGTGAAGGACCTCACTGCTTGACAATCTCCCTTACATACCCATTTGAGTACACACACCCTGGCATACCCACACAAGTGCCTGACACACCCAGCTGGGGAGGAAGGCATTTTAAAACCCCAAATTTGTCCCCAGAGGAAGCATAGTGTCCTTACTAAGTAACAACATCCACAAAGTTTATGGATTAATTTTTCTCTTTTCTACAGGAAAGCACATTTTCTTACACACTTCCACATTTTCTTCCACTTCCACGGCTGTCTTTTATTGGGATTTGGGTTTTTTAACCGTTCTGCAAATTGTTACTGCACTGAATGTAAATATGTGTTTATTTTCTTAGGTTCCTAATTTTTTTAACTGGTAATTTCTCTCTTTAATTTTTACTCTGACACCTTGAGGTTTACAACATCATTTACACAGTCAGATGTTCTGCTCATCTCTGCATTTTTTCATACATAGACCAATGCATAAGCCACAACCTCTCTTAAGTAACTTATATTACGATTTTCTTTCTGAAAGAGACTGACGTATTTTGCAGTCCATTGGCTTAGGATTTAGAAACCCTGACACACATGCCATGCTCCCTGAATTTCCAAAGCACGTCTAATTTTACAAATGGCACAATCATAAATAATACACCACTTCTGAGAGTGCTCGTGTGTACTCCATTTGGCAGCTTCTTGTTCTACTTTTTTGGGGCACCCAAACAAAGAGTCCAAGCCATTTCTCACCTGTAAAAACTGGGAAAAATCCATAAGAAAAGAAAGAAAAAAGAAAAGAATGGTCACAGCAGCCAAATTTGTGCTTTTAACTGTTCAGCAAAAGATTCAGTAATTTCAAGACAACTGGAGCTAAGGTTTAACAGGTTCAAAATGAAGTGAAAATTGTACTCTGCTCTCTGCAGGAAATGTAAGGAAGGAAATAAGCAAAGGCCATGAAAAGGAAGTGATGGCAAGAAAGGAAATAATAAGGTAATGAAGAAAGAGTGCTACAGAATAGAATTAAAACCAAGCAGACCAAAGTCCTGACATACACATTGATTATCAAGGACTACAAAGTCCTGAGAAAATTGTTCTCAGAAACATTGTCTGCATCAGAAAAGCCAAACTGTTACAAGGCCACCTCTCAGCCTGCTTTTGAAATGATTGGCGTTCTTTAGCCAGGAAGATGGGGGTATCTGGAGTAACTACAGGGAAAAGCTTGTCCCCAGAACACACTGGTAATTCTCACTGTCTTACACTGTCTGTGTTACATGTGCTTTGGAAATTAATTCCCCATATTGTTTTGATATAGCCACCTGCTTCCTGTTCAGCTTTCATCACAGAAAAGGGATTTAACAAAACAAAAATTATTTATTAAAACCCAACGAAAAAAAAAGGGATATTACACAGTCAATGTTCCAATGACCAAAAATAAATTTAAGAGCCGCCATAAAGTCATTTCAGAAACAAGTCCAACCACTGCCTTCTTTCTAGCATTACACAGTGCCATCAAAACCTCTCGTCAAGACACAGCAATAACTACCTTGAGCTCAGAATTTATGTCTGGTTTGGCTACTTTTATTCTGAAGTCTTTATCTCTTGTTTTCAGATGCATATTATGTTTAACTCATTTGTAATTCTTGAGCAACATAATGGTAGACAAAAGCCTTGAGGGGCTAACTTCCAACTGACATTCACAGAGGCAGTAAAGAAAGCAAATCATACCCAAGGTATGTGCTTCAGGGAACACTTATTCAGCCAAATTTTTTAAGGTATTACATAAATGGAACAAACGACATTTGTATGAAAATAGAGATTTCTCTGGACACTAATAGGAAAATACTGCAGAGCTAAAGGAGTCTGAAGTATTACCATGGCTAGAACTCAAATTAGCTCTTTTCTTTTTTTTTTTCCATATTTTAAGCTATTTGTTATTTTTATCTACAAATACCACATAGACATTTATAAAAAACAACGATGAAACAAAAATCAAGCAAGGTAAAGTAACAGATATGCCTACTAAACAAATAGGCAGAAATAAAGAATAAGTTTTTGTATGTACTTACACATTTAAAATGCTGTCATAGATTCCTTACAGAATAAAAAACATTAATAGAAAACTCAGATTGAATGAACCTCTCTTTCACACTGCATTTATTTGCCAAGTATCATAAGACACCTTTAGGTAAAAGTAGTACACTGTTTTTTCTGAGCAGTGCTGGTTTGAGGACAGACTCCATTCCTGTACCACAGAGTGTCTGTAGCTGGTTTATAACTGCAGCAAAATTTTTGGAAACTATGTGGCAAAAAGGAATGCATGGTCATACAAGTAGTGAGCTGCTTAAATATCATATGTTATGTTTAAATAGCATAAATTACTTATATATCCATATGCATGTGAAATAGGACTACTAGTGCACAGGTTTAGTTAAATCAGTAAGGAACTAACAATTAGTGGCACAAGAATACTCATTGCTATTTAAAGATTTATTCAGAAACTAAATAAAAGCATCATCATATAGACAATACTAACTTAGAAGTGGTGGCAAATTCTGATTAAGTGTACACTCTCAGATTGTTACATTTCCACAGACACATGAACCATCCAATTTTCTTGACACCTATTTTTAATAGAAAATTAGTTGCAGGTACTTGTAGATCTCACTTTTTGCATTCAGTACACCCAAATATTTATATGACCCATATCTAATCAGGAAACAAAGCTGCTATACAGTGCACCCTGAAAAAGTCAATTTATTGTAATTCCCATTATAAACACTGAGGAGAAAAACCACAGCAAATTCAATCAATTACTTTAAAACAAATAACTCCAAATATAAAAATGTGCAAGAGGAAATTACAATGATCATACCTATCTTATGAGCAGAAAAACCATCTCAGTTATATAAGTAATTTGCTCACTCTTTTTTGATAAATATTCATAATAATTCACATCTGTTTTTTCATCCCAGACGTGATCAGAACAACTTATACAGTTGTTTCCCTGCCATCACTACTTTACTGTTTTATAGAGTAGGTTTTCCAGATGTGGTATGAAAAGGACACAGATTACAGAATAACCTGCTGGAAAATCCTTCACACCAGTGCATTAAAACCCCAAATCACTATTTTAAAATAAGCTTCAGGTTGCACAGGTGAAGTTGCTCTTATTTTTTTGCTCTCTTGGTAAAGACAACAGCTTTTCAACTTTTCGCACTGGACAACAACTGTATTTACATATTATCCAGTTTGCTGAGCAGTATCACAACACCGTAGCATTAAAGTTACACATTTGCTAAAGTATTTTTCTGAAAAATGTACCAACTGCATTTCATAAACATCCCTACTTGCTCAATAAAAGCAAGCTCAACAGCTTTTGCAACACTTACAAAATTTTAACACATCAGAAAAATTTATTTACTGAAGGAACCATCTACAGATACCAATCAATTCTATAAGGCCAAAAGGCTAATAAGCTTTTCAGTCTGATGTAAGTGCTCTCCCTAAACCAGTATCATCTAAACATAAAACTTCACTTCTTCCAATGACTGCTTTATATCTAAAAATATCACTGCTGAATGCTGCAATTACATTTCTCAGCTGGAGACATCTTTCTACATTATTTTCTTGAATGCATAAGATCCAGACTCAACAGTGTGCTAATCAACTGCACTAAACTGCAAATGTGATCTAATTAACTGGAAACCACTCCGATTTGATTAGTAGGGGTTTTTCAGTTTGCTTTTAAATCCAAGCATATCTTAATCACCTGGTCTGACCTCCATAGACAACAGTAATGAAAAAGGACATGATATTCAGAGAGAAAAAAAACAACCCCATAATTATAAAATATGCTTAGGTCCTGACAACATGTACTTACTCTCACAATAGCATGTTTGCCCAGTAATTTCTTACGGATTCTGACATAAGTACATCTAGTCATAGAACTGCTCAAAGCTAAGAATCACCTGCAGTGTGTATTTTGGTCACCCAGCCCTAACCATTTGAACGGTGCCTTACAGTTAGTTACTAACGAACTGGAGAAGCAGCTCCCTGCCCTCAATTTAGTTTGGTGAAAAAAACAATTCTGAGACTCTCCAAAAGCTTGGAAAGGTCACTGCACATTATATGTGGCCTTATTCGAGTTGGGTGTATTCTTTGTCATTAGGGCAGATCAGGAAAGTCTTCTTAGACTAGCAACATCTGTTAGGCCAAGTCTCCTTTTCTGCCTCCTCTAAAATCCTTAACATTTAACAGATCTTGTAGGAAAGGAAGATGAACAGAGCAAGTCACCTCACGACTAATCTTGTCACTAACTGGTTTTTTTCTGTCTCCTATGGAAAGTATTCATTTCAAAATCTAAGCCACTAAACTGAACATATGCTGTATCTTTTTGTTACTCACCTACGCAGTTATCACAAAGGCTGCAATGTGAGGCACGAGGTGGGCGGAAAATCTTGCAAGTAAAACAATATTTTAGTTTCACTGTCTGTCCATTGATGATCACTTCTTTTGTTCTGGGAGGGGGACGATATCCTCCTGAACTGCAGCCATTTGCTATATCTAAGCATGAAAATACAAGACATGAAATGTTGCACATGAGCCATGATGTATGCACAAAACTGCCCTCGATGGCATGCTATAGCAGATTTCAAATTCGTATTTACACATTTAAAAAAACCAAATTTTCCCCTTCTAATTCAAGAGTACTAAGCAGCAAAGAGACATTTCATTGCAAATAGCATCCAGAGCAAATCAATCTGAATCAAAGAAACCATCCAAACCCAATTCTCAAATGCTGACAATGACATTGATCCCAAAACTCTTACAGTTTCATACCCCCTAATAGCTCTTAGATAACATATTAAAGACAACTATAACTACTTGTGTAGGACAGCAAAACTTGGAGGTTACCTTTAGAATCTTCCTAATTTTTTCAGAATTCCTATAATAACAAAAAATCTCCCTAGAAATGCTGCAGGAATTCTACAGCCCAGAAGAGAATCTGCACATTTACTCAAGCAACAGCAGCAGCTCTGTCATCTGAGCCTGGTGAATGCTGAGATCTCTTGCATGGTGTGATACAACAGAGCACATTCACAAAAGTATCTTACAGCTTTTGATGTTTAGAAGTTTAGACACTCAACTCCCAGTGTTATCTCTACACACCTTGAAGTTTGTTGCACACAACTGGTTTCCAACTACCTTGTTTGATATAAGTAATAGAGTTTTGGGTTTTGTTTCTAAGCTTCCTTTTATTTTATTTTAGGCTATTATCAATAATTTTTACAGCATCTAAAGGACTGATTAGGCTAATAAAGTTCAATTTTGCCCAAGCTGAGCTTTACTCTGAAACTTCAACATGTAAAAATGGTGCCTTTTTCTAGGTCTGTTCTTGTGTCATCACAATCAAATCAAACCACAGAAGTGGAAAAGAAACCCCTAAATTTATTACACTTGGAAAACAGATCAGCTAAGACAATAGGGAAGTTAAAAAAAATATTTTTCCAGTATATGAATGAAAATACATTTCAAAGTCATAGTCAAGTTCCTTGAACAACTGCATTTTAAGTTGTTCTGCTTTCATATGGGGCTTGTTACAAAAAGATCTATGACTTGTATTTGAGCTCCAATTGTTAAAAATATCACCCACAATTTCAATTTCTGCCAATTACACAGCCTACAAATTATGTATTTTCCAAAAGGGCAACAAGAAAGTCTCCCACCTAGCAAGGCATTCAAACTGGCAACAGCACAGCTGTGCTAGCAAAGGTGCAATTATACAACGTGCTGATTTGGTAGCAAATCCAGCTTAAGGAGCTCTCATTTGCAAAGTGCTCACCCATAAATATGATCCATAAACATGCATCAATAAATAAAAGTCTTTGTGGGACACTACCATAAACCTGACCATTAAAACAACCAGACTTCAGAAAACTCTAATGGAGAAGAGGATGAAATGAAGGGGGCAATAGCTGAGATGGATGGAATCTAGGTATAAAGCTCCTAAACATCCATTCTGAGAATGAAGTGGTGAATGCTAAAAAAGAGCAGCATAGAAGCAGCCTCCTACAGCCTGATGAGGTAAAGACATTCACTTGTCTTGAATGTCTTTATATATACATAAAGCAATATAAAGCAATTCCTGCAATGTGCTTGTGATGCTTGGCCAGGTCCTACAACCTGCACATGGAAGCATGAATTATTGTGTGGCTCCCATAACTAGCAGTTATACTGATTTTGAACTCAAGGCCAATGCTACTTAACAAATATTTCTGATTAAGTAATGATACCAGTGTATTTCAGCGTATAAGCTGAAAAGATGTTCTTTGGAAGACACAGCACTACTGTGCTTATAGTATTTCAAGCTTTCGAGAGACATGGATGTTACCTAAATCCAGAAGAAAGGGAAGAATTTCTTCTACTTCATATTACATTAAGAAATCTTCTGGTGACATTATAACCAATTGGCTTGTAACAGTCACAGTCCTTCTAGAAATCTTTGGGCATTACAAAACACAACGTTAGACCCATTTGGGACCATATTTTGGTTGAGATAAGACTTAAACTGTGAACATAAATATAGGTCATTAGCCCTACAAATTTATTTTATTGAATAAAGCATTTAACACATGGCATGTTCATTAAAAACCCAAATATTTTCATTTGATACTCAAATTTAGGTGCATAATTATAAACAATACTACTAAAGCCCGAATTTTAGGTGTAGCTTTGTATGCTAGAAATACTGATGCATTGAATTTCCTAACATAACAGTAATATTACAGATTTTTTTCTTTTACAAAATCTTATTATTCATGAGTATGCACATAATAATTGAAAGAAAATAACTTAAATCGGTCAAGGGGAATTGTTTAGAGGGAAAATGCTCTTTTTCCTAGATAAACATTTATTTTGTAAAAGGCACATTGACTAAACCCAGTATTTCCCCTCCTTTCAAGAAGCTCATAAAGTGCACCACAATTATTTTAGATGGGCTCTGGCAGAATCTCAAAGGCAACTTCTGTCTTCTCTGGTGGAGAAGTGAGACTACTGTCCAGCCCATTTTATTTACAACACCAGTCTTCTAAGAGGATTTCCTCCCAAACATTTGCAGGGAAGTTCACAGAGACAGCAAATCCTAGCTCTCCAAGGCAAATTAATCTTGAAATCCAAGGGTGAAAGCTCATGCAAATGAAACAAGTGTAAACAGTCTTGCTGATTTTCCAGGGACTGAGAACTTTTCTCAAAATCCTAAATTGCATAATCAAACCTGAATGTTCCAGTCTTTCTGTTTACTAACAGCTTTTTCCTGGAAACAAGCTGCAGAGCAAGGTCAAATGTGCTTGGATTTAATACAATTTATCTAACCTAAATGTGCTAAACATGTCCTGGTCTCACTGTGAATTTTCAGAGTGTAGTTTGCCTTCAATTCAACTGCTCATACTTGGGGTCTAACACAGTTAAATTTTCAATATATGAGGTCTCTTTGAGGAACAAAAAGATTAACCTTTATGAAATCACCTTCCCCAAAAAAACTGTGTTTGATCACTGCTACATTTCACTCATCCAGCCTCTTACTGATGTAGTAATGCAAGTTCTTTCAAAAAAAGGCTAAAATTTACCCACTAATGGGATTGCCATCCATCCTCTCTGTTCTGACACATTTTGTAACTTCTCTAGCAGGGTTAACTGTTCATGCACTAGATGGGGCTCCAGCTTTTTTATTACCATAATTACAAAAATCCCACGCAAGCAATCCATATCCTTGCAAGACCAAGAGACCTGAACGGCTCCAAGAAAGATACTCCAAGTATTTAATGGAGATACAACACCACCTAGCAACCTTCTAATGGGACAACAAACTCCACTTAGATTTCTCAATGCTACAAACAAGTAAGTGGTGCTGACAAAATACAGAAGCTGCAAGTTTGTCTACATATCCCAAGGACTCTCCTGCTCAACCAAGAGTTGGATTTTTTGGCCAACATTCCTAAGGACTTGAGACAAACAGCCTCTAGAAGGCAGCCCTACATTGTCTCTATACAAGCTTCATAACCATATCATGCAATGTTTGTTGACAACTTTAAAAGGACACAATTTCAATCTTCAAACAACATTATTTGAGAAATCAGTAAACTGAAACTATTCTAATGTTTCCTGAGGACTAAAGGAAAAGGTAATGAAAAGAATCTTTATGTATAACCCATAACATCTGAAAAACAACAGAAAAAATTCTAACCAAAACAAAACAAAGCCAGCCAACAATGCAAATCTCTAAGAAATGTCTTCCTATGTGTTTAACTGTTCAAATTTAAGGTACCTGTTTAACAACAGTGGGCTACAAGACAAAAAAGTAATTTATTTCTTGGAAGGAAGAGAACCTAAATAAAATGCTCCTGTTTCAAGACAGTAATCTCAGGGACAAACAGCACTGGGAACCTGGTTTAGACTGAAACCAGCAGCTGCTAACTGCATTCTTCACATAGTTTTTCATCTGATAGCCATCAAGAGATACTGAACACATATTGCTCCTAACTTTAAGGAATTGCTGCCCTAGATTCTTCTACTATAATGTATTATTTTCTTAAAAGTAGAGTTTCATGATCTTCTTGAAGCCTAAAATTTCCTGTGAATGGTATGCTCATTCCCAGAAAGAAATATAATATTTAGTGATTTGCTGAGGGAAAGAAGCATAGACAGGAAGAGCTTTCTAAGACTTACCTGACACACAAAGTAATTTCACTATATTTATTTCAAGAATGTTGCTTAAGGGTGTGTATCAGGTACAACTATAGGCCTGGGAAGATGGTATCCCACTTTTGTAAAGAAAGCAAAATGTGATAACCACAAATAGTATGCAATTCGTTCAGGCCACAGCCAGTTCTATGAAATGCCTGTGCTGTGGCATGGATTTAATTTTATAAGGCTATAATGAAATCCAATTGTGCATTTCAAAACAAAAGAAAGGCAGTCAAGGAATTCTGAGGGAGTCTCAAATGTGGTCTTGAGCATCAGCGTAAATTAGACAGCCAATTTGCAGAGATATTGCGCCTGTGTAGCTCATACATTGAGTTCAGGGCTTGGAAAACTCAAAAGCGAGCAAGCAGAAGCTGTCCTGTGAACTGGCCTGAGCTAATTGTACAGATTAAAGGAGGAAGATACACATAACTTATGACAGCCTGAAGAAAAATCCAAAGCCTTTTAAGGCTGGAAGAATAAGGATAAATCACCATGACCATCTTTTCAATTATCTGCATCACCTATCCGATGCAAGATTGATATTGTGGAAGAATTGTTAAACTTTTATACATCAACTGGACAAATGCTTTCCTGCTTACAAAACCCATTCTCCTAGACTGGGTTATCCTTCTAAGCCTTCATGTTCAGAAGTTCACAATTTTTCCACTTGAAGTGACTTGACACTGACTTAACTCCAAGAAAGACATGTAACTGCAAAGAGGCTACAAAATAAGACTGCTCTTAGTATTTGTATTTCCACAGAAGAAAAAGCCCCTCTCATTATAATATTTTGTGTGATTGCAGAAGCCATGCTTACATGCATCATGACAATAATGTAATTACAACTAGGGTATCCCTGGAAAAATTACTTTTCAATTTTAATGGAAGTTATAATTGAAGTAGAAATACTACATCAGTACATTTAATGCTGCATTTAAAGAAAGAAAAAAAATCCTGCTGAATTTCAGTGAAATCACAGCACTTTTATAGTAAATAAAGTTACCCTCAGTTATTTTTACATTATATAAGCCTCATACATCTAGTTGCTTTTGTTCTATTATGTTATATGAAAACTCCAGCAAACTGGAGTGTTTTAAGACTTTTGCTTCTCCTCTCTCTTAGACCAAATAAATGTATGAGTTAAATATTCTTACAGGTCCTGTTTTCCAGACTTCTCAGTTTAGCTGCCTTCCTCTTGAGTTTTTACATATGTTGTAGAAAACCAGAAATTAACTGAGCCCTCGTCACCACTGGGTATCCCAGAATGTCACTTCTTTTGCTTCATGTAACCACTCTTCTTCTATCATGCCCCAAAAAGGATTCCTCCTTTTTGTCATATCACAGTGCTAACCCAATCTGTTTGGAAATAACACTCAAGTCTCCTCTTCCTGCACCATTCACCACTTAGATCCCTTTCCATTAGTATTTGATTTCCACTTGTACTCATGCATTTTGTGGTTTTTCCCTAACGCTACTCAAACTATTTAAAATACATTTTAAAAAAATCAAACCCGGTAATTGCAAATTTCTCCATCTCAGCAGCAACTTCAGAGTTAAACATATTCCTCATGAGCCCACAATCAGTCTCTGAAAGGTCCTATTTGAGCACTTAGCATTTGCTGCTAGAGTGTCTTTTTGAAAAGGTACTTACTGACTTTGTGGCAATTTCATCTAGAACTTATTTCCTAAACTTATATAGAAAGAATCCTATGCAGGACACCATCAAGAGCTTAATTAGAGTGAAAAATTAGGCAGATCTTCTGCTTTCCCACCAAGACAGTTACTCTTACAATGAAGGATATCAGATTGGTTACACTCAATTTCTCTTGAAATTCTTTGTTTCTTGTTTTGAGACTTAAATAGCCACAAGCCCCAAACCTTTGACAGTCACAATTCTTATAATTTGATCATGTACCATGTCTTTCCAGACAGAGAATAGTTTTTAGTGATAGAATTGACAGATTTCTATTAAAGCAGAACACTATATAAACCAATAAAGATACAGGATAGTGGATTAAAAGACTTTTAAACTACAACTACTTTCTTTCTTCTTTTTCTATCAGCTATCAAGAAGCATACAACTTATCTTCTGAGATCAAAGCAGTGTTGAATCCTACAGATTGTCCTCTGCTATTTCTCATTTCCCAATTACACAGCACGCCTTCAGCTTTTCTTTCTTCCTCTGACCTCTAACAGAACCTGTCCTGTTGTTTTCTACTGCTCCTTGCTGATTGTAACTGACTTTATTTTCCTTTTGCCTTTCCCAATATGCTTGTGCCATCCTTTTATACTGACCTTTAGGAACTATCTCCACTTCTGGCACTAGTATCTTTTTGATTACAATCAAATACAGTCAAAATGGCCTCTTATTACACTTCCCAACATTCCTCTGTATGAGGATAGCTTGATGATTTGCATTAAATATAGTATTTTTGAATAACAGAAGTTCCTTTTGGTTTTTGGACATTTCTTTTTATTTTTTAAGTTCTTTTCACTTTTTGTTTATCTATGAACACAGCAAATTCTCAAGAAATAATTGCTTTCTATTCCTGCACACAGGGGGTGGAAATAGCAGCAACACAGCTCTGTTAGTTCCTCATTCTTCATCTGAAGAAGGCTGATAGCCTAGGTAGAAATATTTTTTGCTCTTAATATGACCACCCTGTTCCCAGAAAGTCACCTGAAAGGACAAAACTTCTGTAGGTGGTCTTATTTTGAGAACCATTCTTCCCAATCAGCTCATCCTATTCTATGCCTTCTAAAGTAAAAAAATAAAGTTTTATACATTTCAAGAGAACTTGAAAATAGCATTCTTAAATCACAATTCCTTGTCTTGGAACAACGGTTTCTCAGTGCATATGTAATAATTTCTGGTAGGCTTCTTCCGAAAGAGACCAGTAGGGCAGGGTAAGACTCAAGTATCTAAGAATTATTTCAATAAAATATAAGCTATAGATAGGATAGGTTACATTAACACATTTTAGCAGAGAAATTAATTGGTAAAGGCATTATTTTTAGGTGAGTTATCTGAAGAACCTCCTTGTCTAAAATAAATTACTGTTAACCTTGCACCCCATCTTTAGAAGGCACCTCAAGCTGAAAGGTATAGCAAGTTACAAGGGAATCCAGCCTGCATGATAGATTTGGAAAATCTAGTCTTCTTTTCAGCTGCAGGAGCCATTCAGCTTTTCCTGCTACACAGATACCACTCCACTAGGATACACCTTTTACAGGCACATAAAAAACCCCATACTGTAACAGTACAAAAATGTTTCTTTCCACTTCCATTGTTGAATCCAGAATCACAATTTTAGGGCAGAATGATTTCTTATAGCTACCTAGCTTGTTCCTCTATTACACTTGCCATGAGCCCTCATGCTTGGGGACTCCACATTTGCTGCCACTGTAATTCCTCACTTCAGTATTCCACTGGCCCTTCTTGGAAGAGTACTGCCTTTGCTACTGCAGAAGAAAAGGAAAAGACCATGGCTTTGATCAGCTCAGCAGCCTCAACCTGGAACAAGTATGCAATACCATTTAAAAATAATTACCATTTTTAAACACAAGTTCTGAAATTGCTGCACACGGGACATTTTGACTGTCCCCTCTAGTAAATTCAATTTGTATTTTTAGTTTTGTATTTCGTCAAAACTCTGACAGATGACAACATAAAATTATTGTTGTGAGCTGCTTATTTGAAATCATTTATTTCTTGACATAGATCAATGTTTCTGTGAACACAGGGCAAATAAGCAATTCCTTGAACAGGATCAATAAAAGTAAACCATAACACGAGTTACAAAAAAGTGCTAAATGAATGCTTCATTATATTTTTCCATATTTTTATGCACTTCTGAAATTCAGATAAATAGCAAACGTTTTAATACTTCTATCATAAAAAGCCTAGGACTGCACTATGGTATTAAACATCAAGGATGCTGCCAGTATTTCTCTTGTGCTTCCACAGACCTGTTACCTGTCTTTTCAATTACATGAGTAAGCATTTCTCTGAAACAGCTTCAAAAAATTGGAACTTCCACTGACTATCATATCAGAGCAGATATAGTAGCATTTAGTAAGGTTGAGTAGCCTACTAAGCACACAAACCCACTATTTATGAAGCAGCTCTGCAAACTCATTCTGTGTTCTCTTATCCAGGTGGCACATTTTAGCTATTCAGCACATTTGTACCTGTAGAAGTCCCACTTACAGAATTTAGTTAACAGTGCTCTAGCTAAGCAAGAATGGTTCAAATCCAGCTCTATACTTTAATTATGCTGGCTTTACTCAAAAAAAAAAAAATTTAACATTTTTACTGTCTATTAACACAGAGACTTATCTGACTCTTTTGCAGTATAAATAACATAATTAAATTCAGTTAAATTCTGAGAATACACTGTTTTAAAAATGCACAATTGTAGATCTTTTGTAATATCAGCTTTCTTGTCAAAAACACTTCAGAAAGTATTCTCTTATGTACCACAGAGAAATTTCTACCAGACTTGCTGAGAAGTAGTTACAGTAATAACTATCACTGTAAAAGGCCAGGGTTTTGTTTACTTTCTTGGTGAAGAACTGATCAATCATCCTTCCACAGGAATCACTGCAACATCACCAGACATTACAGCTGCAGAAAAATCACTGTGGCAAGGTAGGAGTAACTCCTGCCACGAGCAGAGCAGCACACTGCCTTCACACAGTACATGCACCCTCGGGAGGAAAGCGAAGAGACAACAGACCTTCGGTGTTACCTATTTGTCTCTCTAGATCTGCTGCCTCATCTGGTGTTGCGCGGGGGAGGACACCAGGGTCACTGAAACTAGTGCGCAGCAGGGTCCCCATCACGAAAAAGAAAAGAATCCCACCAATTGCAGGTATAGCAGGCGTAATCTTCTCTGACAAATACGGGCAACTGGAAAAAGAAAAAGAGTCAACAATCAGCAACACATAATGCAACTTGCTCTCAAAAACTCTTTACCTCTATAAATGCATATGAAGAATTCACTTTCTTCTCTTGATGCATTACTTGCCATGGAATGTTTATTGAAGCTGAAATTTCTATTTATGCGTTCTGCAATTTTTCATAACATGTTCAATATAATAAAGGCACAAGTAGCATAATAATGACCTCACTATATGCAATACTCATTTACATAAGAAGATAAAATATTTTTATCGCAGCATTATAAGCTTATATATTTCTTCACCTGCTGCCCAATTACATAAAAGTAAATTGGGCAGAGAGAGGAAAGGAAAAATAACCTGAAGAAGCCCATTACATGAAGAAATAAGCCACACTGAAATACCTAATTAGGTCTATAAAATGGATTTATCACCCAACAGAAAGATGGTGCTCAAGAACATGCAACGCATTCCTTTAACAGTCTTGGTGCATATCAAAATTTTAACGTCTCTACTGATTTTTCTTAACCCATTTCTTGGAAGTTAGTAAATCTGTTTACTCGTTTACAAAGTAAGAAGAATGCAAATGATAGTTCAACACACCTGGGAACAAACAATCCAGGGGCATGTCTATAGCAACATCAACAGTCCGTGACCAGGGCAAAAATGGCTCTATGTTTACCAGATTTACAATGTACATGCAGGGTTTAAGACTTGATTATAGTTTAATATTTTCCTCTGTGTTTCACATATGATTAAAATCGACAGAAAGACTGGAATCCAACCAATACAAAAATACAAGTATCTCTTTGCAGCTCTGCAAAAAGAAGGGATATGAACACTGATATTACAGAAGCACTGCAGCACTATCTTAGAAAACACACAGGCTGAAGACACTCTTCATAGCTCTTATAATTAAGTAGGTGTGGGTAGAATACCAAGATGGTTTCATGTACTTCTGATGTTTGCATAAGAAGTCATAAAATAAGCCTAAAAACAGAAGTCAAAAATCAATAAGTTCTAAGCCTTAGGGCTTCATCTAAAGTTTCTTCATCAAGTTTAATTAACATTATCTTCTCTATTTCTGCTGACTGCCTTAAATGATGATTCAGACGTGCAAGCTTTTGCACTGCAAGTCAGTTAACCTCAGTGGAATGTTAACTCGAAGCAAGTGATGACAATGTCAGCTCCACCGTCCATCACTTCTGCAACAGGAAGGTGGAGAGAATGGAAACACTTTTCATACCAGCTGCCATGTACAAAGCATTTATCTCCCTGCATAACCCTATAAAAAATATTTGGTTGCTTCACCAAACCTAGATGGTTTCATGGATGCAGTGAGTACATATGAATTACATGGTGTACACCATAACGAGTGAAAATCATCTCTCCCTACATTAATGCGATACTACAGGTGCAACAAGTTACAAAAGATTAAAAAGATACCTGGGATTAAAAAAAGAAGAGGCCCAAAAGATACTGGGGTTTCACATAATAAATAGACAGCTAAAATGCTAGGAAACATCTTTCAAATGTATGCTTTTAGGAAAATCTTAAGAGACCCAGATTTATGAAACCAGTACTAGCTAAAGGAAGCAGCAGCAAGATGTAAGCCTTGGTAGCTATGAGCTTTGCTCCTCTCGTGTCAGGAGCAGCCGGTCAGAACGAAGAGAAGCTTTCATATAGCATCAATGTCCTGCTCAATTTATTTCTTGCCACAAAGGACTACTGAAATCAAAACCACTGTAATGTGCTCAGAGAAGAGTACAAATAGACTGCAAGAACATATTTTTAAAAGGATTAGAGGGAACGTGTACATTAATGAACACTAAATATAGCACAGTTCTCTCACTCTTCTATTGCATTATTCATTACATGTACTCAAGAAATTGCAACTGTGCCGAAGTCTGTTGACCAAACAAGAGCTCTATGTGTGTGAAAGGTAACATGAGATAATCTCAGGGTAGCACAGCAGGCACAGTACTATTTCAACACTTGCCAACACAAAACCAGCAATGGCATTACATACACTAATTCTCACAGGATGGAAATTAAGGGCCATGACTCTAACATGTCTCCTTTTAACAGTAATTTCATGCAAAATTGGTAGAAAGAAAAAATTGATGTGCTGAAATACTAAGAAAGCCCAACATTGCTAAAAAGCGATGTTTTCAGTACAGTAAAAAAGCATGGAAAAAAATCTGTCTCTGCCTTGCTGAACCAAGTCCACCTGCAGTGAAAAAATCCCCACCCTCAAAGCCCTGTATAATCTTCACAACAAGCAAGTGTGAGGTAATCTGCTTTGCCTAAAGTTGCTTTCAAGGCTTAACAGAATATATTTTACCACCTTTGACTTGCAATTAATTCAGCAATAATGCAGAAAAGACTGAAGATGGCATCTCTGGGAATAATAACCAAGTCATATCCCACCAATTAAAAAATTATTTCAAGCTGAGAAACCAGTTTCTTACAGCAGCTCCTTATAGATATTCAGACAGTAAGTCTGGGCAGGACCACGTAACACAGCCTGATTTATGCACAGACCATATAATATTACATGAGCTCACAGAGAGCTCAATGACATCTCTCCTTTAAAAATAGCCAATTAAATTTTGAAATACTTGTGAGATAAATCTAAAAAAGCCAAACCAAACAAAAACCAGCAGATAACGTCAGACCTTTCTTCTTCACATTTGTTTAAAAAAAGACAAAAAAATCTTACTTTTCCTGAGCTATTAAAAAATTTATGAAATATGCCTTCAACTTAAAAACATGGATCTTAGCTCAAAATTGTGAAAAAATCTGTAGAAATACACTTGCATATTTATATATTTTATATTTGCATGCTTATATAACAAATGTATTTGTACTGCTACATTAAGTCAATATTATTTTAAACACTTCTAGTGTTACTACTCTTAGAATTGTCAAATACTGAACACAGAAAAAGATTATCCCTCATGCTTGCTCAGATTCCTTAATTAATTTAATTGAGGATGTATCCCTTCAGGCAGCAGCTTTCCTTGGATATGACAAGAAGTATCTTTTTTGGAGGGTATTCTCAGTGATTTTTTAAAGCAAACACTAGTGGGTATTTCCTGACAGCAAATTTCAGAATTTTCCCTGCAGAGGGAATCCCTGTGCAGAGACCTGCCCACTGCCAGTAACACTTTGATAAACAGCAGAGAGCTCCAGGACAGATGTCTGTCCTCCTGCAGAGCAAGCAGTGACAAACCTTTTCCAAGTGGCACTTGGTGACGACTAGATGTGACCTGACATCCTCGGTTTACATCTTAGAAAGGATAAAACAGTTGTTCTAAATCAGCATCTCTAAGGACAGCAAGTACTGACTAGGTCTATCCCAGAAAACACATTTTTAGAAAATATTACTAGACCACAGACCCCATTAGAAACTGTTCCTGTGAAAATAGCTTTTTCAGACAAGAATGTTTGGATCCGCATACAGCAAACTGTAACATAACTTGAAGTTTTGAATTAATTGAGAACTTTGATACTTTTAGCCCTGCTTTTTGCTTGGCTTCTCAGCTGCTTTTTTGAAGCATCATTTGAAAGTTTGCATGAGTGTAGGAGGGAAATAAAATCTGGTGGAAGACTAGTCTGTCACAGCTCGATAAAAATAAAAACACCCTGGCACAGAAGAGATAATTATCAAGCATCACCCCTGTGAACAAAGGATGCAGGGGAAGTACAAAAGCAACTCTTACCACCCAGCAGCCCTCGTAACTGTGGAACCATACTCCCTGTGGCTACTGAGATCAGCAGAAAAATACATCTAGAAACTGTGCTGAGGAGCGCAGTCAGAGTCCTACAACTTTCAAGCATTGTCATTAGAAAAGGGGAGGAAAGAAAAGAAGCCCTCTAAAGGCCTTTCCTGGAAAGATGATGACTTTCCTGAAAGGTTCACTGACAGTAATTCACTGATGGGGAGACTCAGTAAATGATAAATCTATCCACTATGGGTATCTGAAGAGGGGCTGAGCCTGTATTTAAAAAAAAAAAAAAAAAAACAAAACCAAACAAACCAGGGTTTTATACACTGAAGTATTTAAATTAATATTTGCTCAGTTGGCATGTGGAAAACAATAAAAGCACAAATTTAATGCAAAGATGAAATAGCTATCACACTTAATTACACTAATTAAAAAAAAAAATAAAAGCCCTACAAGCTTGGCTTGCAAGACTGCTAAGAGGATACTCTATGTCAAGCTGTTCATCAATATAAAACTCTTTGCAGCAGATATAAAATATATGTACCCTAGGAAAAATACAAATATAGTTGAGCGACGTAACATAAAGAAATAAAATTATTGTTGCTTTTCCTACATCACCAACTTTGTTTCTGTTTCTGCACGTACTGCCTGTTTAATATACCAGTGGCTATTGGCATGCAGGTCATGTCCAGCAGAAGAGAGAAGGCTGGCACTGGGCACCCTGGGTTCAGCTCCACATGTTACAAGTTAACATCTGAATGAGACTGGGCTGCTTTCTCTTAAACTAGCCCAAGGGGTTTGTTTCTCCTTCCACTCTCATTTATGGCTCTTCTCAGCTTACCCTTCCTTTCAACTTCACTACATCATTGCTCCAAGCCACTGTCCCAAACTTCTGCCCTTATGCCAACACAAATCTTTGTCAGGTTCTTTTGTGAGCCAAGTTAGTTCACTAAAATGTATGAAAATGACACCACTTTGTTGACTTCTCTTTCTGTCTCTATAACAAACCAAACATGCACCTGAAAAGGATATTAGCACAAAGCAAGGGAAAAAGAAGCACACACGAAACCACAGGGAGCGGGAAATTTGGACAGTGGGAGGAGACCTCAGTTTCAGCAGCTGTCAGAAGGGTTTTCATTCAGACCACAGCCTCCTGTGAAACCCTGTTCTAAACTTGACCTCTTCCAATTTAGAGATGGCAACAGAATACCCATATATAGACAGATTAAAGGCAAAGCAAGACTCTGGGCTAGAAGAACAAAAATAGCTTATAACTTATTTTTCTAATGATAAGTTGCCAGTGCAGCCAAGGACATGCATGAAGAACAACACGGGCAGAGGAACACGTAAAGATGAGCAAAACGTGAGGGCACAGCAAAACCTTGGAAGCTGCTGCCTGATAAAGAATTTATAAAGATAAACAGGACAAAGAGAATGATCTGAGTGAAATACTTTCACTGTTTGGGGGTTTGGAGGCTTCCTTCTTTTTACTGGTTTTTTTCAGAAGCATGCTGCTGGTACACAAAAAATGTGGTATAATTTGAGTATAGATTAGTCCAAGTAATGTAAATTCCTAACAAGAGTAGCTAAGGAAGTTTTGCATTAGTTTCCTACATCTGCTTCATTCTTTTGTACAACTTTAAAAATCCTTTTGCATTGTTTGAAGGGATATTAAGGGACACACAGACTAATTTCAATAGGATTTAAAATTTACTTTTAAAAAGTTAATTTATTTCATTATTATTTGTTTTGAGCATTCTTTCTAAATCATACACTCCCTCATTTTACAATGGTAAAGCAGTTTCAAAAACTTATTTGATAAAATACAAGACAAAAATCACTCTTCTGACAATTTCCTTCCTTTTAAATTCAGCAAATCTGGAATGTTGCAAGCATGTGAATTCTATGGAAAACAGAATAGTTGTCAAACAAAAGGCAGAATGACAACAGGAACAGAAGCGATAGTCAGAATACTGCCTCCTCATTGTCTTAATAATCTCAGATATAATGTCTTAATCAGAAAGGCATATTTATTGAATGGATTCAGATGAGAGCCATTGTTAGTTTATTCTCTATTTTTCAGTATTAGATGCATCTTATTTTTTCAATACTTGCTATATTTCTTGGGGCTAACTCCATTTAAAATTAATTCTAATTGAAAATAATTTTTAAGTGGAAACACATATAAACTAGTAGTGATTCTAGCATGTAACTAAGTATTCTAGCCTCTACCAGCACATAGAAACAATTACTTAAAACTAAGAAGATTAATATGATGAAATCCCACAGATTACTGAACCAGCATGATCCTTAAACCTAACAAGGTAAGTGTTTTATAGGTTCTCTCCAACCTATTACAAAATAAAATTAGCTTAACATTACCCTGAACAGCAAGCTAAACAACTGGTCTTCCAAGTTTCATGCAGAAAGTGGATGCAGTTTGGTCTTTAAAGCTGCTCAAACCCATGAGCAATTACTAAGCATGAGAGACTTCAGAGACTTCTCTCCTCTGGCTCAAACCTGCAAGCATTCCATGGAACTCCTTACAGCACTGACTCAATTAAATTGTAATGCATTACTATTGAAATAAGACTTACACTGGTTGAATTCGAATGTAGGAGTTCAAATGAAGCAAAGCAAGCACTGTTGATTAGGACATTGTAGAAGATAACCACAAACTCTCTCCTACAAGTAAAGATCTCAAGGGTTTAATGCAGCAGATATACAACAATCAAAGTAACAGCCTTGCATGACCTCCCAATTTTTATTGCTCTGCGAATTAACTCTAACAATCTGCTGTCAAACTTCAAAGCTGGAATAAATAAAATGCATAATGCAAAATGAACCTGTCTATGAATCAGATGTGATTACTGAAGCTCCTACAAGGGCAATTATATTTTACTTTGTTCCAGAGATAAGGAACGTCTTTGTTTTACAAAACACAATCTTAAAAACTATGATTCCATCACCTGTTGGCCAGAAATTTCCAAGCAAGGTAGTAAGAAAATGGGGAATATCTACCAAACTGGTAGATGCATCAAATGCCTGACTTATGAAAAGTCAATGCAGGTATAACACATCCTCAAAAGACAAACTTAGAAAAGGCACAGCTTCCAAACATGCAACAAATTGAAACCTTGCTTTACTGCTATTTCCATTGCCTGACTAATTACTTACTTGAAAAACTAAAAATATATTTGCACTTATTTTGCAAACAGTGTAATGTTTGGTTTTCA
Source organism: Haemorhous mexicanus (assembly GCF_027477595.1). Classification (NCBI taxonomy): domain Eukaryota; kingdom Metazoa; phylum Chordata; class Aves; order Passeriformes; family Fringillidae; genus Haemorhous; species Haemorhous mexicanus. The sequence continues at coordinate 55,927,700 of NC_082343.1, forward strand.
GAGTGTAAGACCACCAATCAATGAATTCCACTAAATATATAAACTTGTAATTTCTTTTAAACAGCCCATATAGAACACTTTCTTTCCTGTTGTGCTTCATATTGCTTCCTTACTACTTCTTATTATTTCCTGTTATGCGATTTTATAACCAAACCACCAGGTTAATCCCAAGTACTAATGAAGTGAAATGAAAACTGGGACAAAACAAGCGGAAATGCCTTACGCCACAACTAAGTCCCTAAAGGAGTGAGAGCTTCGAGATGATTTTTCACAGCATCCTCTGGAAACTGAAGCACACACAAATAAGCTGCTGCCAGTTATTGGACTCTGAGCTTTCAATGAGCCATAGCTTGTTTTCACCCTCCCCAGTCTATAGGGTCTAAAGGCTAGATGTAAAGCCTAGCTCCTGCTAAAGGGCAAAGGCCTGTCAATGCAATCCCTGCCTCTGGTCACATTCCACTGTCACCCTGTACAGCACAAATGAGCTGCCTAATGCTGAGCTAAAACAGAAGAATTGTTTTTCATCTGTTCCCTTTACCGAAAAGAACCAAGCCCACCAAATTAAAAAAAAAATCAAGACCACCAAACTCAAAAACTCCCAAAAACATTCATCTTCTGTTTGATCAATTTCCTAAACAATTTGATTCACTGCACAATTAATGAGTGCCAGAGAACAGGTAGGAACACACAGAAGGCAGGATGAAGTTCAACTGTGATTTCTAGATCCACTCAGCTGCTTTGTGGAAATTCCACTCATAATCATAATCTTAGTAATACTGGATCCAGTGTCTTATTGCCATGATTTAACCTGGGAGGTATCTAAATACCACCCAGCTGCTCACTTATCCTGGATTATTATTATTTTTTTTTACTCTTATTTCCTCTGCAGTTCTCTGTATCACAAGTCTTTTGTATAGAACATACAAATGAACTTTCATCTAAAATACAGGAAAAAATATTTACATCTTAACTTCTCAGTGAAAGCCATTATAATAAAAGCCTTTGAATATTCATTGAGAAGCAGATCCAGCACTTCCTAGGGATCCTTTACTTATAAAAATGGAGAACTGATAATGCTACCCACCCTACATATCAAAAGTATATATCACATTGTTATAAATAGAGCAACTGGGAACATAAAGTGAGGAGGAGGATAAAACCAAGAGAGCTTAACCTCCTCTTCCCCAAAAGAAGTAGAGCTGAGCAATTCAGCAACTTGATCATAAAAAGACTCAAGAGGCTTGCTTGTAGTAACTTCACTGCCACGGGTCTCCACAAGTGCTGGAGGAGTTTTACCTGAAATGGCATCCTTTGCTTTCTCCTGCTGCCTCCTCACAGTCTCATGAGAATCTCTTGTCCCACACTAAGCACTCATTGGAGAGGCAGACTGGCATACTGCAGGCTACTTCAGACTAAAAAAAAAAAAAACCCCAACAACTAATTTGCACTCTTGATTCCAAAGCAGTGCCAAATCTCCATATCTAAAAATGGGTCAGTTTAAATATATCAACTTGCAAAAACCAGCTTGAGGCAAATCATTTATTTCATAGAAAAAAAATAAAGCACACAGTGCTTCATCTACACAGAGAGCATCACCACTACAAATATTTGGATTAGCAATATAATTGAAACAACTAGGAATAGCCTCTTACTGTTTTGCCTTAGAACTGAGATTTGGGTGCAAGTCACAGAAGTCCAGGCATGAAAAGTTTAAGAAATAGACTACAATGAAAGATTCCTTCTGAATCACCAGAGTTTAGCAATGTCATAGCATTTAATTACCTCCAGGCATGTGTGCAGAAAAGGTTGCAGTGTTTGAGTAATGCAACACTTTTGTCTGAATATTTCCTTTTTTTTGGAAGACATTCAAATGCTCTTTCTAGACTTCTATGTTAAATACTTCTCAAACCTAGATAAGCATGTTCAAATTGAAAATCAGTGGCTTTATCATATTATACTTTTCTCTGTACTTCCACAAACACATCACTGAGGGGCACTTTCCTCTTGGGAAAGGCCATTGACTGAAATTATTAATTTCATACTCTCTTCCTGAACACTTCTATAATTCACCAAAAGTTATTTCTACTAATCATCAATGCTGTATTAAATCAGGTGATTAATATTTAATGATTTTGTATTAAATAAAGGTGACTAGATCACCTATTTAAATAAGATAAAACATATTCCAGCATATTTTCTCTTAAGCCAGCTACATCAAGAAATACAGATGACAGAAAAGTACAATGAAGTTATCACAGAAAAGTTACTTCAAAAATTAAAAATAAGGTTGAAAATCATCCCTGTGAATGATATAAAGTTCAGGATATCACAGAAGATTCTGTAGCAAGTGCAACAACAAAAAAATTTCCACATTTAAAATAATTATGCTCTTCACACAAATGTCACTTAAGAACAACAGTTACATGATGTACAGTAACCAAATATTTTGACTGCTAATGCATAAACCAGATCTGAATGTAAAATGAACAAAGAAATGCCCAGTTTTTACAGTTTCTTAAAAATATTTTATTCAAAATTCCCACTCAGTTTTAATTTTTTTGTCATATGCAAATTTCCTTTACTACTGTTTCATTGAGTTTTTCAAGCCTTTTCCCAACTAATACGCAATTTTGTCCAGTAATTACCACAACCCTTAATTTTAATGTGAACCAAAATAGGATTTCAGGTAGGGGAGATTAACAAACACAGGGTGTTACTGCTATCCTTCTTTGAAAACATAATTTATTCTTCAGTTTAACATCTGTCTATTTTTGTCAGACTGCCAAAACTCCTAAAAATTGTCACAAGAAGGTGAAGCAAAGAAAAGGTCTTTGTTACATCCACTGTGACTATAAATTTCAAATTCTTTTCTTCTTCTAACATTTCAGTTATGCAACTTGCTAGCACCTGCACATGACACGATCCCCACTGAAAGAATACTTTTTTTTTTGCCAGTATTTATACAGACTTCAGCAGACAGCTTTGCAAGCTTTTCTCTCCCTAAAGCAAACCAGCCATGAAAATCAGAGAAAAGCTCAGTTACTTCATTGTTCCCAGAATATACTCTCTGGAATTGCTACACAAGATTTATTCGCCATCTTTCCACTGTCAAACATGTTCTGCTGTCCACCTTTCAGTTTCAGATGCTGACATAAAAACCATTCCCACAGTCACTCTCAACCATACAAATACCACACCAACTCTTGCTCTTCACTTTGGCACTTTTACATAAAAGGAAACCAGCGGGGCATGAAGCTAAATAGAAATGGAAATCTTTTGAATATCTCAAACAATTGCACAGAAGCTAAAATAAAATAAAAGATTGCAACTGGCTGTACAAAATGACACCACATTACAGCCTACATCACTGTAGTGCACCATCTCTACATGTACATCAGCAATGTGCAAGCTATTTCACTGAGTCCTTCAAGCATTGATATCATGAGCTCCACTTTTTGCCCTGGTGTTTTCTGTCTTTAACGAGTTTTGCTGCTTTGGCCAGTCCCTCAGACTCTCCCCTGCCCGAGAAGCTGCCTGGGCCCTCTTGCCAAAACTGAATGCACACATTCTTCATGCTGCAGCACCAGAGGGGAGCTGCAGATTTTACAACACCCCACCACAGTCCCAATTTATCTGAGGATGTTTGCAACTGAATTGAAAGAGAAGCTGCTACCCTGCATTTATCAGGGCCTTCATACACAGCAACACAAACAGACCATAATCAGGAGGAAGCTCCAAAGTTTGGTAACCTTCTACAGCTTCTTCTAACCTGTCTTCTGATTACATCTCTTCTCCATGGCAAAGTTTCTCTTTCAGTTGGCAGAACGTACTACAGCCAAAGACAGGAGCTACATGGAACTAAAAAGCATGCTGCTTATGTCACTTCAAATAGCTACACTAAATGAAAGGATAAATGCCCAATGTGTTGCTCCTCCTTCCTTTCTGTGTCCCTTACATGATAAAAAAGTTCAGTTTTCAGGCTTGTGCCCAGTTTCTGAATGGTTTTTCTATGAAAAGGTGCAACATAATGGGGATTTTTAGCATTTTCTGTCTGCAAGCGCTCAGAAAGGAGCAACCCTGATGCATCTTGCTCCTAGTTCTAAAAATTACTTTAAAGCTAATAGTGAATAAATGACAGAGCAAAGTGTACATCCAACACTGCAGCAGAATAAGCAATTTCTATTTACAAATAAAGGACAGACCAGGAGCACAAGCTTGTGTTTCTTCATAGGTATACAAAACCCCTTTTTCCTAGACCACTTCCGTTCTTTTCTCTTATTTGACAGTTTGTGAGATACATTTTTATTCTGTCCATGAAGTCAAAGCTTATAAGGATACAGAAGATTCTAATGAGATTTTGCTGAATGGATGAAAAAAGGACTGAAGACTACACATCTTATAAAAACAAGACATTATCCTAAACCACACTCTAATCCAGAGAGAAACTTCTATTTCAAATTTATGTTAATTAAAATGCTAAACATTGCATTTTTGTCCTAAACGGCAATACAGCATTAATAACCTCGATGTCCCAAATACATACTAACAACCTTGCTTACAACATGCAGAGAGTACTCAGGCTGGAGGGAAATAGAAGTAAACATGCAAGAGCTATGGGCGCAATTATCCTATTCAGAAAAGCTACAAACCTTAAAAGAGCAAGCAGCATGGCAAATGCCAAGTCACCAGTACAGCTGTATTCATTCTCCCGAAAGATTTTTAATGCAACTACTCTTGAATTAAAATTCATAGCCACAAATTCATATGAGCTCTATTACTGGTGTCTGAATCTTCACCGACACTGAGAATTACTAAGAGCTCTCCGCAATTTTTCAGTCTGTCAGAATGGTAAAGAGCCATTAAAATGTAACAGTCCACATCTGCCAACCCAGAACCACTGCCAGGCTTGTGTTTCAGGCTCATGTACTACACAAAGGGTATGATCATCTCACTGAGAACATCCTCAGGACAGCACAAATCTCCCTCTTTGAACATGAATACATTCTGCTGCTTCTCAACAGCAGTGATAATTATTCATAGCATCTTCAGATGTATTTTGTTCTGTAACCTACAAAAAAAATTAAGACTTGTTCTGAAAGTCTGTCCCACCCTAGAGTAAAGTTCCAGGAAAAGGACAGCATTTAGGAACACGATTAACAATGATTGCAATAGAACCTAGTGCCAATATGAATCCAGTCTTTGAGAGAGTTTTATTCATTTTTACTTTATTAAACCCTTGTCTCTTGTTCATGGAAACATACATACAATAGACAAAAATAATTGGAAAATCTGTAGGCACACCGCCCTTGACAAAAACCTCTCAAGGTATTTCTCTTATGGTACTGAAGAACTAAATGAAATGTTAAATCTCTATGTCAAGGTAATCAGCAAAAGTAAGCAAAGGGCAAACAAAGGCCCTGGTAGCATTACTGGCCAGAAGCAGTCTATTAGAGTCAAACTGGTACAGGGAAGCGCCTAGATTACAAAAAAAGTACAGAAAATATTTTTGAAATACATGGTGTAAATCCCCCCAGTTGTTAATATGCCACATTACAACCCTACACTGCAATCATCTCTGTTTTGTATATGATGTTATGATATTCATACTAAAATTAGCTAAAACTATATAAGCATTTCAAAACAACAAAAAGCATCCCTTACTTTCTGAACTACTCTGCAGTCAGATGCTTGTAGCTTAGCCAACCCTCTGCAGCTGCTTCGACACCATGCCAATGCCTTCACTTCCTCAGCCCTTCTATCCTTAGGAAACAATCTCTGGAGACCTAATGAGTATTGCACAAACAATACTGTATCCTCCAACTGTGGCTAAATGAAAAATCCATCTTTGCTTCTTTTGTTTCTTTTGAAGGACACTGAACGTATGCATTGGACTTCATTTTTGGTTGATGAAATAATATTTTATTTTCTTTCAAAAAGGAGACAGAGAGGCCCATTACAATAGAGGTCAGAAACAGTTCAGTGCATGGGGCAGGAGACCAGGAATCAGTTAAGCTGGCTTCCTGGATCAGCCAGCATTCTGTTGCGTGACCTTGTGCAAAGGCAATTCACCACACTCTGATCCCTCTCCTTTTTTGGAGCATACACCTACCCAGGACACATTCAAGACAAAATTATGTGCCAAATCCTGTATAACTATAAACATTCCCCTGGTTATTTATTTTTATTGGGGGATTTTTTTGCTGCCAGTGAACCCTGATGATGGTTTTGGACACTACTGTACAAAAACACTGCCTAAGCAGCAAGCAAATCAGCTGAAATCTCTAGGTAATACTGAAATACAAATAATTACTAACAGGAAACACTGCTTGGCTTACACAATACAACAGGGGAAGAAAAAGGAGGAGGACTTAAAATAGAAACTCCATATGTTACTAAGCTGATTATTAGTTATGTCATTAAAAAAATACTATGGTTACAAAACAATTAAGAAAATTTATCAATCCAAAAGTGTTCCAGCTTCTCCTAAAGAGACAAGGTGTTTGTCCTTTATATGTTTTAATCTTGCTTTATAAAATGATACAATTCAGCTTCACACAAAAACTTCACTCGTTTTCAGATATATTTAATAGGAACCTGATGCTGACAGACACATACTTTCCAAGTACGGTATGGGCAGCACATCTTTGTAAATATTTTAGACAATAACTCTAAGGAAATTACTTCAAAGTTCTGGGGGGTAAAAAGTTTCTAGAGATATGTGAATTCTCCTTTTTTTTCTCTGGAGTAAATGATATTGAGAAAAAAGCATGTTCCAAGAAAGTAGTTTCATTCAAAAAAAGCCCTAGACTTTCTGAATTTCAGGATCTGAGCCTTGAAGCAATCAGACATTATCTATTTGCTACTGTGAGGAACAGCAGTAGTCCATACAGACCAAAGCAATTTCCTCCATCACCAGCATGCTGAGAGTAACTTTTTGTTTAGAGTCCAAATGAAGCTCCTCTTCCTCTCAGCCAGCTTAGTCATTTCCACTCGTACCTTGTGCTGACACAATATTCCAGGGAGTAAGTGCTGGAGTGAGAAGTGACATGGTCTTTTGTTTGTTTTTAAAATTGCTGGTTTTCATTGTTTAGAGCTGTCCGTGACTCGTTGTTGATTGTTAATAAAGAGATGACCACCAGCTTTCAAAGATGTGAAATAATATTCAGTTAAACTGTAAATACAGCTACAAGAGATAAAAGCTTTGAAATATTTTCAGGGAAAAATCAGACACCTCCATTTAATTTGAGGCACACCACAGGATTGACTCCAGCACATTAAGTACTATGTAGTAATATTGAACTTTCAAGGAAAGCAACAGATATTCAGAGATAATATGAATAGGTGCTATTAAGCAAAACTTGCAGCCCATTATAATTGAGATGACTGATCAAAGAAATAAGCCAAAGCACATAAAAATCCCTAGCCCTTTCAACATTTTGCTCTTGAACTCCACAGAATTTTACTCACAAAACTTTTTTGAAACAGAAATTCCAATTCCACTCAGCCTCTTCAAAACACTTATCTAAGTTAAAATAGGTTGTCATCTGCAGAGATATGAACTATATTTACAAAGCAAATTCTATCATTACCATCATAGCAACAAGGGAAGTTTGACTTTGCTCCTTTCTCTTGCTGTTGATTTTGTTATACAGCAGTTCTCTGGATCCTAGATAACAAGAAAAGTGTTGGTATTATATGAGAGTTACTGCTACTTGATATAAGATTTGTTTAATTTGCAACTTCCTCTTGTGTCAAGCAAAAATATTAGCTGTATGATTTTACATAGTAGAACTGGAATCTTCTTGGGATAGAACAACAGTAAATTGTTAGTGTTGATATATATTCTCCACACTACAAGATATAATTATATATAAAAGATATATAATTATATATTATATTATAAAGAGATAATACTTCAATAACTACATGATTTCTAGGCTTAAGTAAATTATAAAACAATCCTATGATTCCATGGGTAGAAATCCTCCTACATGGTCAAACTTCCCTTATTGCTCACTTTCTTTCTTTAAAGCCTGAATACAGACATCAGACATTTTGCACCTTCTGCTTGCAAGAAAAGCACATTTCCACATCAGTCTCTCCAGCATTTACTGTTAGAAATCTCTGCTTAAGAAATTGGGCAAATCTGTATTTGTTCCCAATGCCTGGATGAGTTGATTACATCAACTCCAGCAAACAGAATGAATCACGTGAGCCTAATCCAAAAGCCAAATGCTCAGTGCCACCTCTAAGATGACACAAACACCTCTAAATTGGGAAAGGATTAACACTGGAGCAGGACTACAAATGGACTAAGTAGTGGTGCTTACTGACCATTTGAGCTGGGAAGCACCAAAACCCCTTCCTTCAAAACTAACAGCTCTCCTTAGTTCACAGCCCTCTCCTGTGAACAGATGAATCCCTGTTGTCAGTATTGAAGAGTCCTGAGTGCTGGCTGTCCTTCCAGCCACCATGCACATTAGCCATGAGACAGGGAGAGCAGCCATAAAGCAGCACCTTGTGTTCACAGTGAAATTAAACTTTTAAAAGATGGAAGCCCAGGGACACATCCTGATAAACAGTTCTTATAAAAATGCAACCAATTTTTTTTATTCCTACTTAGGTAATAAGATTATCTCAGCATCTGACAAATACTTCAGTGCTCCAACACTGCAGAGTCCAGAGAGAGGACAATTCCCTGTGCTCAGCAGTGAAACAACTACCGAGACTACACCTGAGAGCCTCTTTATACAGAGGGATGTTGTATCTCAGTGGTTTCAATTATCTCAAACTGGCAGGAAAGAGCTATATTCTGGTGCTATAAACCTATAATAAAAGAGAAAAGAATAATTTGGGGAGGAAAGGCATTTTCAATGCAGCACTGACTGAATAGCTTCATTTTTGCTCCTTTCAGCACTGCTTCCTTTCCAACAAAAGCAAATTTTGAGTGACAGGAAAGTACATTTCCCTCTCTGCCCTGCAGCTCACTCTGTGACTGTGCAATCAATGGCAAAGTCTGAAATGGGAAAAAAGAAACCCACCAAAACCCAACAGTGCAGTGAATGATGAATGCCATACAAAAATATAGGTCCTTGCATGGCCTGGAGCTTCAGAAAAGAAAAGAAAGATCCCTGAAGAAATACAAACATCCAAAAGACAGGTAATCCTTAGTTAACAAAGTTTTTTTCTTGAAAGTATTCGTACTAACTACCTGCACACCACCACTACTGTTTTGTTAAGGGACATGACACTGAGTAAATTGGGTCAACACAATGGAAATGACCAGCAAGTGCCATCTTGTTGACCAAGTACAAAAATACACTCCTAAAAAATCCTCATCTAGTCAGACTTTCATGTGTTATACAGGTGACACTTAAGACTAGATTTGTGCATTATTTCAACCAGCAACACTTTTTGTGGCACTTTTTTTTCACTTGGTCTAAGAAAGCAGAATGGAAAGACACTATCAACTGCACTTAGAATTTAATCATGTCTCATTCACACTCAGAGTTGCATCATCCTAATTAAAGGCAGGACTGCAAGCAAGTTGAAGCAGCTTTATACTTTATAGTTAAATCACCCAATCCATTTCAGGTTAATTTAAGTAGATTGTTGGTAATCTACTCACCAAAGCAAAAATGTCTAGCAGAGGCATTAGGAAGGAAATACAGATTCTCCCTGTGTGCATAAGCTTTAACTTAAAGCTTATAAGATGTTTTTGCATGAAGTCAGTACCCAGATTTTGGATCTTGGAGTCCCAAAGAGTAATAACTGAGTTTTGGTTTCCACACCCAGGTGAAAGCTGGATACACAGACACAGCATAGGGTTAAAGAATTCTCCAGCTACAAAGACAGCAGAGGAAGCAGTATGGATGGGAACTGTAGTCACTGCAGGAAAGTTCATGAAAGAACTGAACCTGAATGACTCTTGCAGGAGAGGTCAGAAGAGTAATAACAGACATTTGCATTTGAATATATGAAGCCTGGAGGATACAATGTGAAAAATTAGAACTAACAGTAATGATGGTTGAGAAAACTGAATAAAGCAGCATGTTAAACCAGAAATCAATTAGGAAGTTTTTGTAACAAGTCTAAGACAGTAGTTATATGTTATCATAGGAATAGCAAGCAACAAATAATTGCATTTGGAAACCAATTCTGACAAGAACTCTGAATTTGCCTTAATGACCATAAAAAATGCTTTAGAACACACTTTGAAAGACCAAACTGAAGAAAGTAAACAAAGTACAATGAAAGTGTCATCTCCCACTATTATTCTTTTCATATTTACTGATCAGTTGAGGTGAACTAATAATACTTACAAAGAAACTCCTGCTTCTTGTCCTATCCAGACACACATTGCCCAATTCAGGGTCCCACACTCTTTGCAAAAACACCTGCACAGTGACCCAAACCCTTATTCTACTCCAGATGCCAAAAACCTCTACCTCATCTAAATCCTAACAGGAGCTCACAAAAGCAGAATAACCCATTAAAATAAAAGACAAAGAATAGATAGGAATTTCTGAAGAACATAGTCCATTGCATTTGCCAATACAATCACATTTTTACCCTAGCTATTTTGGCAATTTTAATTTTCCACTTGTAAGTCAAAAAGCCAACATGAAGTGGTTGACCCTCTATTTGACAGCCTACTTCAATTATTTTTTCTCAAATTAGAACACTTTTTAAAAGCAGATTCTGATCCTAGATTACTACTACAGTAAACAATCCTAATTTATTTAAAGGGCTGCTATGAAGCAACTTTGTTTTAAGAAAAGATATGAATTAGCTTCACTGAAAACAGCTGTTTGAATCCATTTTTCAAAGAAAAAAAAGAAAAATATGTTTTTCAGAAAAAAAAATATAAATGAAGAAGAAAAAATATAAATTCAGTCTTGCACAAAATAAACCAAGGCACACATAGTAGTAAATGAATCTATAGATAACAGAAAGTGATGGATCCTGCAAATTACCCCCAAGCAAACAACTGAAAAAGTCTGCATCTTTGATCTAGAGCAAATAAAGTGACTTAGGGAAAGTCTAGGCTTGATTACAGTTATTCAAATTTACACTTTTTTGCTAAAATATATATTCTTGATGAACTTCTGAAAACCCGGGAAAAGGTCACTTATATTAAATAATAATCTTCTTAACAATGATTAACTTGTATAAAAATAGTGAAATTCTGTCTGTGAGAAACTTTTAATAATAATGTTAAAGCTGCACATTTAAAGATTTTTAGCCAAAAGAATTATCCTCATCTAAATTGTTTAATTTATAGGAAACCAATACTAATCCTTAAATTAAGAGAGGCATAGGCTTAAAAAAAAAAAAAGATCAACCAGGAGCTGAGGCAGAAAATTATGTTAACATTTTGTACTATAAGCTTCACAAGAAAGGATTAGTGCAGTTTGTAAGAAACTCAGAGTTTTTATAAGTTACAATAGGCATATTGATAAGATAGTATGCAAAATATGAAGGCTAAAAAGTCCAACTTCAGTAAAAAGAATTTTAAGTCACTGTAATGTGCAAGTGGGAAAATATATGTTTAAAAGGTGAGGTCTAAAATCTGCAAGTCCTAAAAAAACCCCATGAGGCAGAGATCAAGGAAATCTGATCCCTTGCAGGGCAGCTTTGGTAGGACAGACCAGCAATGTGGTTTTGAAATGTGCAAAATTAGAACTTTAATGTAGGGTGTATTTAGAAAATGACTGCCCTGTAGCATGAAAAAGCAGAGGGATTACAGACAAAGGTAGAACTCAGCGTGACAGAAGGAGCCAATTAGTCCTGCTCTGCCCACACCTCCTGCACTGCCCAGTCCTGCTGCCCACCCCGTGCCAGCCTCCCTGGGAGCTGGCCAGCTCCTCTGCAGCACAAGGGCTGGGAAATACATGGCTAAGGGCATGGCAAAGGGGCATGGCAAAGGGGGCATGGCAAAGGGGGCATGGCAAAGGGGGCACGGCAAAGGGGCCATGGCAAAGGGGGCACGGCAAAGGGGCCATGGCAAAGGGGGCACGGCAAAGGGGGCATGGCAAAGGGGGCACGGCAAAGGGTGCTTCCAGCTGCAGCAGCTACTGCAGGAAATCCCAGCCTAGTCCATGGAGCATGGGAACTGGAGCACGGGAGAGGAAAGTGCCATAGGCACAGTGGCAGGAGGGGATTAGGAAGATCATGGCTCTCCTCTGGCAACAGTAACCTCTCATCGGGTTGTCTCAGCTGAAGAAACTGCTGCTTCACTCTTTGAAATAAAGACTTGTATTTCCCCAAAACTTCTGAAGTTTACTATTCTTGCAATACCTATTTTCATATTCAACCTCTGCCAAGGCTTTGCAAGGGTTTGTACAGCCACTCATTTTGACATTCTCTGTCTGAGCATGAAATTCATCCCCAGTAGACAGCCAACACAAACAGCACTTAAGGTCTTTTTTTCGAGTACTACATTTGCTGTCTCACTCCTACTTGAAAAAATCCTGCTGTAATAGCAGCCACTATTGTAAAGCAGTAAGCCATTAAGTCATCATTTTGCCTCAATATTTCATTTTGCTTCCTCAAAACCACTTCAAAATGTTATTTTTACTCATGGTATTGCTAAATACAACTACTAAAAGCTTAGAAAAAAATATTCATTATAAGTAACACTAATTTCACTCTCAGCACAACATTACATCATGCTGCTACCAAGGCAATCAGAAAAGCTGGCAGTCACATACCAGATACGGTACAGGATACATCAAATACTCCACAACACATCATGTTAAATATCATCCAGACTGGAAGAGTTTTTTAGCTACAGAAACTTAAAATTAGTCTTCTATTAAAGCTTCCAAAGGTGACAGCCAAGGTTACAGGACTTCCAACTGAGATTAGATACCTGAATTGTGTCTATGAAATTATAAGCATCTCGATTGCTCACCATAACAGGAAGCTTCCTATATAGCTTCCTAACATCTTTAATTCCCTGTTTTCCTAAGCAAAACAGGGAATTAAAGATGTTTTGCTCTAAAATCCATCCCCTCATGCAGAGTCACAGAATTTATACAATTTCTAAACTCTTCTGAAATAGCTGCACATGTAAATCTCAAAAGCCCCTAGGAATTTGCTAGACTTCTCTGTCTTCGCATGTCCTGAACAAAAATAAGAATCTAATATCGTACACAAGTCTGTAGAGATACACATGCACACATCCTTACACATCTGAGTGAGCACACACACACACACACACACACACACACACACGTGTGTGTGTTCTGACCCTCAGGGTCCCAAGGAGCTATGAAGTGCTCCCAGTGTAACTGTATCTAGCTATAGAGCAACCCAAAATCGAATTTGAAGTTTTATCTCTGAAGAACAGACAGGTGACACAGGCATTAGCTAGTGCAAGGGAATTTGAGAAATCTGAGGATGGAAAATGAAAAAAGGTTCAAAGCAAAGGCTTAGCACTAGCAGTGCCAGAGTCATGCTTTTTTAAAATCAACTGTAAAAAGCTGACCTAAACCTCTACAAAAGGGGAATTGGACAATACACTGAAAAAATAATATATTGAAAGTCAACATAAAGACCCTTGCCACTTCTAACATTAGCTAGCTGTAAGTGTGAACATCAGTGGGAGTCCATTCTGAAAAGAGAACTTTACAGCTGTATCTTCACACCATGGTACTACTAATCATAATCTATATGGTACTGTAAGGAATAAAAAATATATTTGGCCTGAGAAAAGCTGGAAATTCTCTTCTCTCCCAGGACATCTGATAAAGCAAGCTCACAAGAAGTATTTCTGACATTGTATTCTCTCATCAGAACTAACTATTCCTATTCAGCAATTGGTTTAAAACCAGCAAGTCTGTTGCAGAGCAGCATTGATACATTCAAGAGGAGGTAAAACTGACAGTGCAACTCCACAAGTTGTAACAGTCATATTATTCTTTGGCCTAAAAATCCATCAAAAAGAAAATGTTCTATCATAAGGTAAATCCATATTAAAAAAAGCAAAAAAAAAAAAAAATAGAATTGAATTATTTTAAAAACCAAATATATAAAAATAAATTCTGATTAGCACTTAAACCCATTTTAACTTTGCAACAGGAGTGATGCATTCCAGAACAAACCTCCTCAATTTCTTTGACCGTTTTTCAAAACACCAGGTTGTGAAGTAACTTTTTTGTTCTTGGCTAAAAAATGTGCTATGAATCATCAAGAAAACCATTACATAGCACTTCTTGAGCTCTGCTAATTCCTTTCAGACAAAGAACAGCAGTTTTCATCCTTTCTGGACCCACTTTCAGTAGGGTCAAGGCACTTCAAAACATCATTGCAATTAAACCTGTTCTCTATATACACTCATACAGCAGTAGCATATGACTGTAAATTCACAACTCCTCTGTAAAGCAATTTTCAAGAAAAGGCTTTGCTAAATTTGTGCCAATCTTTTACTACAAATATCAGCACTATACAGGAAGAATAAAATTGCCAGGCTGCACTCTAGATTATGAAAAACAGGAAAAAAAATGGCACAGAATATTACACAGACAATGAAACTGGATGCAGACAGATTAAATGGTTGACAAAACAGGCAAAATTCAAAACATTAATGCAACACCAGGCATTCTTGAAAAACCAGGTAGAAGTCACACTTTAATCTCTATAGAAAAATCAAATTTTTGTTCATTGTGATCTTTGTCCTCAAAACGCTTAAAACTAAATCTTTTGCTATTAAACCCACACTCTTTTCTGAAAGCTTAACATTTTTGTATGAACTGTATCAATAGCCTTAGATCAAGGAAGAGAGAACATTTCAAAAACCTTGTTACATGCTGGTTCTACTCAAAGAATGGAAACAGTAAGGGAAGAACCTCAGATGTTCCTAAACGGCCTCTGCTCTCTGCCTTGATTATTTTAGAGGAAATTTCTTTTAGAGGATTTTTTTTTATTCATGGTAATATTGCCTGCTGCCATCAAATACTTCCCTGCAAGATTTATATTAGCCTACCAATTATGAAGCAAGTGCTCCTTTGTCTGACAATGCACACTTATTGCTCTATGGTTGATGCTCCATCCCCAAAGTGTTCCTGGCCAGGATGCATGGAGCTTTGAGCAACCTGCTCTAGTGGAACAAGGCTGGGAATAGATGATCTCTAAGCTTTCTTCCAGTCCAAACAACTCAATAATTTTGTGACCTTTTTGTGTATTAAAAGCCACATTGCTTTTAAAGAAAATAACGTTATTCCGGTGACTTTTGCTTTGAAAAGAATATATTCTCTGCCACTACCTGCATCAATACTGATCAGAAATGATTAAACTCTTGGGGGAGTGGAGAAAAAAGCTGAGCAAAAAGGGGAATAATATTGATTCTTCATATTAATCTCTTTGGAAATAGAATTTTCCAAGAGTACTTCACAAACATTTACAATATGCAACCAAATATTTTGCATCTTGACATACCTAATCCGGGGGAAAAAAATCTCTGAAATACATTTCCTTTTCCTATGTGCAATCACAAGATATTAACAAGTTTAAGAGATGGAACTTGAAAAAAAATACTAGGAAAACCATTCCGAGATAGAATGTGCTTAAAAATAAGGACAAGAGAGAGACATGACAAAACTGAAGAGAGGTAGAAAACATTTGAATAGAAAAAATATTAACAAACAGGCTGATAAATACATTGCACATTCTGACATTTTTGTTATGTAGAGCCTTCACAGAGAGCACAGCATGTTACAGCAGGAGGCACTGTATGAGAGCTCCAGTTTAAATCCTCCCAAGTCAAAAATCTCCTGCTGGGAGATTTTTATCTGAAGAACTTAATTAACAGCAAGTTTAATATAGGGTCTCTAAAGTATACTGTTGGTTTTCATACAGAATAGCAAAACCCAAACAACACAAACATAAGCAGCAAAGGGCATGAATTCTGTTTGTGTCCCAAAATGTATGTGTTATCTCCCCCTTCCTTCCCACAGGATGGAAGGGAGAGGTATGAGAAAACGTACAGCCCTGCTGAACAGAACATCCATCACAGAGCTGACCCACCCTGCAGGATGCTATCAGATACACTAGGTTCTTTCCTAAATACTCAAGTTTCTTTTTGGATGCCGAAGGGGTTATTTCTGGAATTATGAAAATTTTACAAATCTCTTCCCATGACCTTTCTGACATTCAAACTTTGATGAATAGCTCCCACACTAGATTGCTCATTCTGAGAAGAAAATTTCATGTTCCTTTTCCTTAGTAGCAGATAAATTATGGATTGTCCACAGCAATGATTAAACACAGTTTACAAATACACTGGCATATCAGTCATTTGTTCTTAACCCCCAAACGCCTGACCTTTTTTCTGGCATGACATTTTTCTTTTCAACCTTACAATGGCCCTTGTCAAAATCAACTTTTAAAAGCTGTTCCGTCCCATATCTCACTCGTGTCATAGGTTCTGCAGGCTATTCCTAGTTACACAGCCTGGAACAGACACCGTGCCTAGAGACAAATCAAGCTGCAAAATCAAGCACTCCAAAGTCAGCAAATGTCAAAGTCATTGCCAGAAGCAATGGGCAAGATGCCTGGGAGCCTTGATCTGCCCTTGTCCTGTGTGCATGCATTATGGAGAGTTTTATTTATAGAATTACATCCTACCACCACCCACAAGGCTGCTCCCTGATTCAGTTAAAAAGAAGAATCAACACACATTTACTGAGCAACTACTCAGTACTTTGTTTTCTTCTCAGCATTTGAAATACAGTTTGAGACCTTCTCTACTGAACACTACTCGAGTTTTTGTAAAAAGGTGGACTCCTTAGTTCCCTGGTGTGGTATTCAATAAGGCTCATAATTGAATCAACTAAGCATCTTACAAAACACTGTCCTGAAAATACATCTCTAAAACCTATAAACTATTACCTCAAAATTTGAGATTGAAGAATTCAGGCCCAGAAAGGCAGAAAACATTCAAAGTTTGCGTGTCAAACCGAAACACTCAGCAGCATATCTTCCAGACTAGGTGTTCTTACATAGTATTTTCATTATATATAAAAGTAGAATTTTGTATTTACTTAACACAAAATTACCATTAATTCAATTGCACATTAGAGCTTAGAGCACTCTTCTAAGTTAAATTCTAGATTCTTAAGTCAAACAAACAAACAAAAAAAAACCCAACAAAATCTAAGAAGTAGTGACTACAGAAATTCTAATTTTATGACAATCACCAAAAGAAACCTGGGGAAGGTAGGAATACTACCCCAATCTCAACACCATACTGAGCTCTACTCTACAACTAAATTCTAAAATAAAGTTAACAATATGGCTAGTAGTCCCAAGCTTCTCAAATAGATATACTTGGCTGAAAAATGTAGGTCACCATACTAAAAATAAGAGGATTACCTATGAAAGGCTGAAACTTTGTTGCAGGGTAGGGGGAGGACACACAACATGACCAAAAGCAAACCATACAAGACAGAAAACTATGCTAATGTCTACCAAAACATACATACTGAATGCAATTCTGCACTTTATTGCAGCAGCACACCAGACAGCAACATAATGAAGGGAAAGGAAAATAACACCATATTTGATGGTCTATTAATACTATGTGGGTTAGATTCTAATAACCCAAAACCTGGCTGAAAAGAACCCTCTCATTGAAGTCTGCAAAGCCATTAGGGATTTTGTCCACTGCCAAAATGCTTTTTCGGTCCCCATACAGAGTGGGAATTGATGACTACTAGGAACATGAACACCTGAGACAAAAAAATAAATATAAAAATACAACTTCTGTAGAACATTGTGAAAAAAAAAAAGAATTAGAGAAGAATTATAGATCCAACTACCACATGCTCAAAAATAAATATGAGAAGTTATTATAATCTATGGCAGATGTTTGTGCAACGCTATTCTGATAATTTTGTTTAATGAAAGCTCTGAACAACAAATTCAGAGCAAAGATAATTAATAAAAAACAGAAATAATTGGGTTACTATTAATTAATTTACAGAATTGTAATAGAAGATTTATACTTAATAAAACCACAATAAAAACATTTACGTTCAAATCAATTTGTCATTTTTGTACAATATTCATATATCACATGTAAAAGACAAAGGGCACAGCAGAATTTCCAAACCAAAACATTTATTGAATGGAATTAAGACAGAGCGTATGGACCTATGTACATACTGTGTGCATATACACATTCCTATTCTACAGGTACAGCTGCTAAACATGCATTCCACTTGAAAAGTCAGTATCAATTTCAAATCACTACCATAATGCAGAAGTACATTTTTATCCTACAAACAAGGAAGTAAAGCAACCATGAGAGGAAAACTAGCACAAAAAAGTGGTGCCTTCTCACTCTCTTGACATCTTTAAATGAAGGATGGATATACTTCTGGCAAATGCATTTTATATAAAAATGAAACTGCATTTTGGTCAGTTAAGTCAAAAGGTTCATTCTCAGCAGACCTGAATGAAAGATAAAGACTTGTTGTATGTAAAGGATGCCAGACTTGGCAATTTAATGGTCCCTTCTAGCCACAAACTCCATGAAGAATTCTCCCAAAGAAAACCATGTAATAAATACATTATTACAAGTAATTTAATCAAGCCCACACTCATTACCCTAAAAGTTCATCACTATCCTCTTTGCCAGAGGTAAAGATCTCCTTCAGAGGTGTTATCCACAAGGCAGAATAGCACCCTGAGGATGCTAAACATCCTCCTTCCTGATATTCAGTTTGCTATGTACTTGATCATATTTACTCCTCCATCTTCATCTCCCTCACTAACACTGATGTTCTTTTTTAAAGAAGGTTAAATAAATTAGGAGAGCAGCTTTGTTGTTGCTGCTGTCTTGTTTAGTTTTTTTCTTTTTAATTACATTCTCAATTAAAATAATTTCTGTCAGCAGGCAGCTTAATATAATATTCAAACCATGGCTATTTACCAAAACAGTAACTGTCTCTCACAGCTCCTAAAGCAAAGTCAAGTTACCCTTAAAGGACACAACTGTGCAGCACTTTGGCAGCAAGCAAAAAAAAACTTTGCTTGTATATACAGATCTACATAAAATTTTTGAAATATGGTTATTCTTGCTGTGATACATAGTTATCATACCAATATTTCTCACAAGAGAACCTTACAGTTCTAAACAATAAAGTAATCACTCTAAAGAAGAGTTCACCTAGTGATCACTATAAATAACTACCACAACTATTTAGGATGAGGCCTAAAAAGCATTAAAACTACCTGTGGCCAGGTTCTAAAATGCATTCAAGGTGTCTCTCTGAATCTCTAATGATTCCATCAGGAAGCCAGGAATCTGAACATCTTTGTGCACCCAAGTCCACTTGTACAACAATCCAATAGGGATCAACTTTATTATGAGAAAGATGCAACAGTTTATTTTTGCTGTTATATAAAAGCAAAATAAATAGCAGCATGATTTAAGATACGATTTATTTCAAATAAAAAAACCTCATTAAAACATCACAACCAGGAGTTTACATATCTGAAGTTACCAGAAAGACAGTCAATTATGCTAAAAATACATACAAGCATCCTGTTTATGCCAAGTGGATGACATGTGTTTGCTGAAAACAAACTTGCCAATTCCTCTGTCCTCTACAGAGCTCAATACCATTAAACCTAGGCAGCAGTGAAAAATAAGCAGAAGAATCTGTATGGCTTAGCTAACACTTAAACTACATGTTGTGCACGCAAGTTCAGAGGGTTCTCAAACTAAAAATGTTTAGTTGAGCAGCTGAGAGGCATCTGTCTCAGTCAGACACACACGAAACCACAGGATGCAGCCAAAGCATTGCGTGTCTCTGTACTCCCGTTCATGGAGAAGACAGGTAACAGTATAAATGCCAAAGAAACATTCTGTGACCATCAGCTGCAACAGTTCCTCTCCGTAGTTACAGATCCAGCCTTTGCAGCTGCCTCAGAACCCCTCGGCCAAGTCGGGCAAACGATTACACAACTTTCTCACACATTTTCTAATAATTTAGAGTATATACAAATGAACATCCAAAAGCAAACATAGATATTTTCATGAAAGAGGCAGATATAAACTATTATATGGCTTACTGTTGAGATTTTAACTAATAGCCTTGAAGTATCTCAGGGAAAAAAAAGACATGATTTTGGGAAAAGACATGAGGAAAAATGCAAATTGTTGCATTTGGCATATTGTTTTCATCCGAGAAAACTGGAGTATATCCAAGACAGTATCACTCTTTCACTTGTATTACATTTCATTGTGTGTGATCTGCACTTCCAGGATTTTGGGCCATTCTCCTTCCACTCAGACTGTGATCACAGGCTAAATTGAGGGAGCATGCCATCTCAACTCCCAGTTTTCAAAAACATTTTAAAGTTTCAACTGTTTATCTACCTCTGATTAAAAAAATTCAACAGAGAGAAAATAAGGGAAAAGCATACAAAAGCACATTAATTACATTTTACATTAAATATCATTTGAGTATTTTCACCTCACTTTAAAACACCGTGTACAGTGTGTGCATGCCTACAAAAACCACTCAAAATTCTCTGCTGGGCATTTCACCACACAAGGAAGGTGAAGAAGAACTGAAATGAAGTTCAACCATTTTATTGTCACATTAGACATTTGAAGGACCAGAGCGCACACAATCACGCTGTCCATCTACTCTCTCTTTTCCAGCTTCTTTTCCATAACTTCCAAAAGACTGGGACAAACCTTCCACGTGATTTTGAGAAAGTACAAAGAACTAAAGAATATCTAACAACTTGCTTATTCTAATTAAAATCAAAATGTAGAGGTGCTAAAAAAGTTAGTATTCCACTAAATAGCTTTTATATTGGAGATACAGTGGGAGAAGGGTAAGAGGGTGCTAGGGGCAGGTGTTATATCTGAAGGTTTTCCATGGCATTTTCCCAGAGAGGAGATTCAGTTATCTTAAAAGGATTTTATGGAAGATTTAAAAAGCAGCTTCACTACTTTCTTCTTATAAAATTACGCTTTTAAACAGAAATGCCTTTTTCCGAGTATATATGTCAGGAGCAATGAAAACACAGGTTGACAACTTAAAAAAGAAGAGTTTATTAAATATATAAGGGAAAAATAATGGTGGTTATTGTGAAAGTGGGTAAATAAGATTGTGTTTTCTGCTGCATTTCTGTTAAGTATCGTGTAATGTAATTCCTTGCCTGCAAGGAAGGAGGAAAACAAATTTGATAACAAGGCTAAATTTATGAAGTCAGAAACTGTGCCAAAACAGACCACTCTTTACTTTGTGGAATGATTGACACACCCAAAAAAATAATTTGGATTAATGCTTACTTTGATGGGAGTTATTCATATTTCTGCTGACTGTAACAAAGAGACGTTTGCTTTCTCCTGTAAGCAACTATACAAGAGCAGATTTTAGTAATGACAGTATTCAGAAGAATCCCTGGATCTGGACTCCTGCTCTCTGAAAAGCAGCACAAAAACATGCTTACTTTATAAAGACTACAACTGGTCCACAAAATGGGACCACTTCCTTTCTTCATCTTTAAGTAGATTTGTTTTAACATCATAAAGTCTCCTGACCACATATTACTGATTAATTCAGGACAGAACTCCACAAACAGATGTCAGGGTCTACAGACAGCCATGAAATAAAATAGTCCCAAATTAGTTTTCCTTCATGTACAAAGGTAGCTTTTACACCCTTTCAGCAAAATTTTGAAAAATACAGCACTCTCTATAAACATTTCTACAAATATAAACCATGTCATCTATAACAGTACTTCCTGTATACCTTTCCATGAGTTTACAGCAGACATTTTACAAATCCCTCTTCCTCTGTATATGTCTAAATCCCAGCAAACATCTAGCAGGACACCAAAAGTAAACCACTGTGCAAGCAGCAAGAGAGCTGGGGGCTACACATACAAAGAACTCAAGTAATAGAGTATTTCCCGCTGCCTACACACAAGACCAAAATCTACTGCTGTTACTGCCATCCCAGATGAGAAAAGGCAAGTCAGGGAAATCCATTTGTGTCATTGCATGTCCAGTGGCCAGCACTCAATGCCAACAAGCCAAAAATCTCTAGGAAGTACATTTTACTGCTACTACTGATCAAAGATGTGGAAAGAGGAGGCTGTTTTGTTTTAGTTCTGCTAAACCTGAGTTGCCAGATACTTGCAATAAGATGCCACTGAATGAGTCTCAGAGATCAACACCTGCACAGTCAGATGTGTCTGAGTTGCCAACGCAAAGATAGCAATAGGTTTTATGCTATTCTGTGTCTTCCATGATTATATTTTTTTCTAGTCATCTTCCACTCACCAAGGCGCATTGACTGTTTTGTCGAGGTTTAGAAATGAACTGTCCTTATAGTCCTGTCTCTCCCTGCCCTTATCTCTGGATAATCTCATCCATAAACAAAAACTGAAAACAGCCTGGCCCCTTTCCAGAAACTTTTTAAAGAGAGGCAAGGCAGAAATGAAACAATATTTCCATGTATACTGCTTATATTGTAAATAGTTTGCATCAACAAAATAAATCGTGAGAAGTCAACCTATTTTTCCACTGAGAAGGAAGTCAGACTGGCTCATTTGCAAAGGAGATTTTACAGCTGATTTAATATAATCTTCATTATCTGCTAGAAACCGAGACCCAGACCTATTTAAACAAATTCCATACAACATAATCTTGGCTCAGCTAGCCAAAGTACAGGATCTACTCAAACCCCAACTACAGCACATAGAAGACACGATAACAATACGTATTCCAAAAGATAACCAAAACAAACTTTAATTTAGATTTCTAGAATACCCTGCAGATACCCATTCTGATTAATTTCAAAGTGTTTCAGATTGCTCTTAAGTGTATAAAAGAAAAGAGAGGCATACAAAAGAAATTAATTGAACTATCTGGCATATTGCTGCATTAAATCAGCAACAAATTAGTAGACAACAAACTCCAAAGAAAAACCTGGAAGAAAGCTTTACTTCACACTTGCATTCCTTAACTTTGGAAAATCAGAGAAAGAAAATTCATGGACTCTGCAGCAGCATTTTATTAAGTTAGGAAAATGATCAGAAGGTAACTTCAATTTGCATTTTTCAGATATTGAGAGAGGACTGTACTACAGAAAAAAATCAGAAAAAAGTTTGCATTAAAAAGTCTTTTTTAACATACAGAAGTGCAGAATAAAGCAAAATATTTAAAGTTAGAAAAGATCCACATAGGATTTCAAAAAAAGGCAAGAACAGGCAGCATGGGATGAATAACGAACTTGCTCATCAAAAAGTTTATGTTTCTGCTTTGACTATGCCAGCAGTTACTCAGTGTTAACCTAATGAAAACCTTAAAAGTTGCAATGGTAAAGTTAAAAAAAATCAATTCCCACATTTCATTGATTTCGTGACCTTTTGGTTTTTATCAAAGGAGTTCACCATTGTCTCTGCAAAATTCTGCAATTGATAGTACTCACAGAAATATTAGTATCTTTCAATAGTAGTGAAACTGGCTATTATTCAAGCGATGACCTATTTTCTCCTTCCCAAGAACTATAATTATAAGAATATTTTTAAATCAATGCTTTTGGAAACACAAAACAATCTAGTCTACTCACTTTCCAGAATCAAATTGTGATGTTGGTAAACCTCACATACAAAATCCAAGTACGTTAATGGCTGCCAAATTAGGAAGATAAGTACTCTGGTGACTACATTCTGGACCTAAAATAACAAAGACATAATTCTATCATCATGAAATGACATGTAAGAAACAGACTTCCCAATTAATTTTACCAATTGCACTTGTACACACCTCAAAATGAGGCCTCACATAAGTTAGTGTTAGAAAAAAACCCCAACAAAGTAAATAAAGCAGACTAGAAGCGTGCCCCAAAGAAAGTTCTCTAAGTCACTAAGCCAGTCCGAGCTATGAGGGCTATTTACATAGTGCATTACAAAAAAAAAAAGCAGAATATATGAAGAAACTGCCTGCTGGCTTAAAGGCACTGAGACACCTAGGTTTCTTTAACACAAAGTTTTCACCTAATCTGAAGTTATACACCTGAAAATACCAACTGAGAATAATGACTACTACCTGATTTTGGGTCGATCTCAATGAAGTATTATAAATTAGAGGGGGTTAAATCTACTGAAAAGGATTTTTTTTCAAGTATTCCTAATATTTACAATTTTTCAATCTATAACTAAATATTCCTAGAGTGGCAGAAAATTGAAGTGCTTTCTGTCAAAAATTCAACACAATATATTCAAGTAGTTAATAGAAAAAATAGAACATTATGATCTTGATAAACACACACAAAATTTATGCAAGCATAGCTATGAATTTAGAACCAAACCATTGCAAGAATTGTATCTTTATTCTGTATGTTACATTATTTTCTAATCTTTGAGATACAAGTCATTCTTTGTCAGCTAATATTAAAGGTTTCAAAATGTATGTTTATCAGTCAATGGGAGCAGAAGAAAGATGGCAGGAGAACCATGGCCCTATCCCTTCCATTGACTAATTCTCAAACATATCCAAGTAGTAATTCCACTACCAATTTCAATTCCATTTCTCAGAAAACATTATGAACTTCTTGAAAGGACCAACTGAAATGGGTTAGGACAACACCAAGCCCTAACTGATTTGTCTGGCATCATCCACAGCTATATGTTCCTATTTCTACACATTACCTCACTAGAGCCTACAAATCAATTAATCTACCACATCTGAAAAGTAGGTAACACTATTTACCTTCAATTTGTCTTTGCCACAGTACATCAGGCTTTAGGAAAAAAAAGGAAGAAAACCCAACAAAACAGGACAAAGATGAAATTAGTTGCAAAGTCCCACTGTCAGGAAACAAGGCAGGCCTACAAAGAAACTCATTTATAATTTTTATACAGTGAAGAGGATGCCTCAAAAGCAGTATTTTTAACAGGCATGCACTGGGAAGGAATATATTTGAACTTACAATCTACAGATAGCCTTTTTCCCTCCTCAGACAGATGCACAATTAATATGATACCAGGCAGTTATGACCCATTTCTACCCCACAAATTTTTAACATTCAGCTGTGAAAGCTTTACTGTTCCCATATAGTTACCTTAACATTAAGTATTTTTTTTATAACATAAAACATTACAGCCACAAAATAACAGAACCACACACAAAGTAAAATAGTTTGGCTTCTACTCATAACACAAAGCTCTCCTCTCTCCCTTTTAATGCACCATCACAGCCGTGGTCACAGATAGAGAGTAGCAAGAGGGCAGGATTCTGCTCCTTAGGAAACGAGTTACAAGTGACCTGTAACCAACAGACCAGGTCAGCTGGTCTTTGCTTGTTGAGTGCTGTAGAGACTATCAGCAGAAGTGAGTGAGAACAACTCACAAACCAGATGTCAAAGATCTGCGAAACAACCAGTTCAGAGGTGGTTGTCACCTACTCAAATCACTTAGCTGAACATTCAAATGGAGCATAGTAATCACAGCCATGCTGCAAGACCCAGGTGTTTTCTCAGTGTCAAATTGGCCTCACTTATTTAAGAGATTATTTCCATAAAAAGCCTCGTCCCAAATGTACTTTAACAGTGCAAGAGAAGCAAACCACCCTCCACGTGCCATTGTGGGCCAGTCTGTTGTCCTGCCAGTCAACTCAAGATTGCTCCTGCAGTTTGTCTGCCTACGCTTTCATCGCCTGCCTTGTCTGACTCTAAGTTACCTGGCTAAATTGAGGTTTTCATGACTCATTCTGATTCCAAAGCTAACACAGGACAGGTAAACCTGCTAAGATAATCCTAAGTACTAGTTCATTAAAATTTAGGAGTTCAGTAATGCAAAGAGTAAGAACAGATTCCATAAGCATTTATTTTATATCATCCATATCGAACATATTTTCACACACTATTGATTTTGAATATATTTCTTGTCAATGCTGCTCTAACTCACTGGAAGGTGACACATACTATAATTTAGAAATTCACATATTTAGAGCTCTGTAAATCACATGGAAGCCCTTTGGAAGTTTTGCAAGTTTCATCCTACCTTTGATCTTAGTTCAATAAATTTAGGATACTGGACCACACAGTCTCTAATAAGGTAACTGTATAAGCTTCCCCAGTGGCAGAATATGGCTGCAGGCACTTGCCCTTTCCATGTCACATGTCAAGACAGCTGATAAGTGTACATAAACAGCTCCAAGGCTTCCCAGAAACTATGCACACACTTTTCAAGAAATCAGCCAGGCAAGAGCTAAACACCACTTCTAATTACCTGGTCCAGCCTACCTCCAGCCATCAAAGAAGCTGTGAGCATCACCAAGCTCTTCTCTTCTGTCATTATTCTTCCAGGGGGAATAAAGAAGCCCAACGCTTCCCTATTACAACAGAACACATATCATAGGTGACATCTGAAAAAAATATGCCCAGGACTACAGTAACATCTGTTTCAAAAACCCCACGGGCTTTGCAAGAGATAGACAAATGAATCACCTTAGTGGGCAATGAGCAAGCTATATGTTCACTAGGAGGGGTGTGATTTTTCCTGCTAACAATAAAATACATTTCAACTACATGATTAATGAGAACAGACAAAAAAATTGTACGTTTTACAATAAAATGGGTTTTTAAAATATATTAAGACTGGAAAATACCACCTAATCAATTTGGCAACCTATGAAATTTTTCATGTCATATTTCATGAATTACCTTTCCTAAGGCATCAGTGAGTATTTACATTGATTTCTTCAGACATAAATAGTCTACTATGATTACCTTAAACTCCAGATTGTAGGTTCCTTTTAAAACTTTTACATGAGTCACAAGAGCATCTCTGTTTTTGAAAGTTCACTTTCTAATATCCCCTCTATGTAGTAATGCATTACATCATTGACATAATTATATTCTATTCAATATACAGCACACTCCTTCTCCCGACTCCCAGCTGTGCTGCATTAATAACAAAGACATGAAAAACAACAGCTCCACATGAAATCCTTCTAGTATTTCATAGATTCATTAATAATGGCAGTGGAACCATCTTTGGAAGTTACTCTTCTTCAAGAAAAGATCACTAATTTCTTCAGATTTGCCATGGTTTGCAAACAACTTCTAGTGATGACAATTCCATAATCTTCCTAGGAAATTTATTTCAGTTCTCATCCATACTTGTTCTTGGAAAAGGCTCTTTTCTCCTAATGTCTACTAAGCTCTAAGTTGAATTCTTCCTCCTGCAACTTAAAAGTCAAAATGTCCTGTCACATCCTAAACAATGTGAGAACTATTTTTTTATCATATTTCTACATAATCAAAGGAATAAATGTAACTCTCTCAGCATCATCCCCTCTGACTAAAACAAACCCCAGCCTTTTTTAAGTTACCTGAGGTCATGAGAGGGAAGGGGGGAAGAAGGAAGAAATTCTTGTGATTAAGAAAACTGCCAGTTTTAGTGATGAGTTCTCTATTTTTGAGAGAAATAAAAGGGAAGGTGTTCAGAAAATTGAAACAAAAATATTCAAAACATTTCTCAATTTAACAACCTAACCTATCCATTGTTAAGAAAGCAAAACCCAAGGAAATACAGTATCTTCCATTATACTGCCTGTATGTTACAGGTATTATATTATAATGCCTATAGACATTATAATATATATAGGCCTGTATATTATAATGCCAGGCACCATCAGGACTATTAGGAAGGAGAGTGAGTTCTCCAGTAAAAGCAACATGCTCAAGTAATTAAACACATGCCACTTCTGATCTACAGTAACACTTTACACTGATGCTAACAGGATTTAACCATTTTTCTATAAATCATAAGCACTGCGCCAGTGATGTCCTCCAAATATGTGAAGATTTGGAAGACATCACTTCACAGAAATCATCATTCAAATCTGAGAAGAATAATCTGATCTAATCTGGTCTCTGAATGGATTCTTAAAGCCCTATTTGTCATAGGTCAGTGCCCCTCATTAAGAATAGGTTTCTCTTTACCAATTTTGCATTGTTGTTTTGCACAACAAAAAGCACACAATTTGTTGAATTGCTATGCTGTACCTAAGCAAGCAATGCTGCAAGGAGAAATGTACTATTCTGAAGGGTTTGGTTTGACTATGTTAGTCCTACTGGCAGAATACAAACCGAAAACAGAGATTTTGAAGAACGAGTGGAAGTATAAGCATATGAAAAAAAGAAGATTGTAGAAAAAACACCTTAAGATACAGTGCCTCACAAAAGATATTTCTGGTTGTAATAAATAAAACCTTAGAGCTGGCCTTCAATTTGTAGCATGAATTGTGCCAAACCCCACGTTTCTAGAACACAACTACGTGTAAGCTACCTCTTAGTAAAGGACGTCACTTGTCCCCAGTCAAAAAGGGAAGAAAAAAAAAAAATCGTGCATCTCTCCGTGGCCAGTTTCTCCTTTTCATGTGTCAAACTCCACCCTACAGATATACTTTACTAAACTGATGACACAGCTGAGTTCACAACCACGAGATGGAGAAGAGACAGAAGCAGATTACTGAACTCAAGTTTTCCCAGCAGACAGCCTCATGTACCAAAAGCCACAAACAGCAGGAAAATTTAGTCGACGTCTTATCAGAAGAAAAAGATAACTCCTTTAAAACTCTGCTGTCATCAAATAAAGAAAAAGGTTTGTTTGTGGATGAATTTTTGCTTAAAGAAAATTACAGAATTCCAGTGGAACCTGCCAATACAAGAATCCATGGCATTCAGCTACTTTAACAGGACATGCTCCTCATTTCTTTCCACCACTGCTGCAATCCCTTCAGTCTCCTGTGGGTCTTTGCTTGAAATGAGGGCAGTAAGTGGCACAATATTATATGAAGGGTCAGTAGTTCTGAAATGCATTCACTCCCATTGCTCAGAAAGACAGCTGGACACAGTGACCTTCAGAACAAGGTTCATCTTTTTTCCCAGGCTTTGTGCAAGAAAAATAAACTCAAAATGGCAGGGAGCCCTCATAACTAGTTGAGGAAGCCAGTGCCAATCTTACTGCAAAAAAAAACCTACTCCAAGTCAGACTGGAATAATAAATAACAACAAACAGCAAATCAAAAGTAGTTTTGCTTCTCCATCCTGACAGCTGTTTAGTATTAACTAGGTTTTCTGCCTGCTGACCAACAGCTGAAAAAAATCTGTACTGGAGCAAAAATTGTCATCCAGCATGTCTGTCACACACATGCACACACCTCTGAGTTGCCTGTAGTCTGATCAGCACCTGACCCTCTTTCAATTATTACTTACAGTTAAACACTACTTTGATCTATTTATTCTTTTTTCATCCATACTAGACCAGTGCTGTCACTGGAGAACCAAGCTGATCTCCTCAGTTTCCTCCACTGGTAAATGAACTTTAGTCCACTTCAGTCAAGACAAGCTGTCTACTCAAAAGGTAGAGTCATCTTACAAACTGAAAATAAATTTAGAACTATGATATATGACCAAAGCTGAAGCAGTAAATTTTCTGCACGTTCAAAACAAAACACATTAATAATTAATGCTGATATATAAAAAGCACACATGAAAGCTGACTGTCAGAATCAGAACACAGGAATTATGTTGGAAGTAATGACAAAAAATGATAGCAAACAAGAAGGTTCTGAAGCACTACAATATGAAAATCTAAACCAGTCAATATAGGGCTGGTGTAATTATCAAACTATCTGCATTACATTACCTTGTGAAGAATAGCATCTTAAGCACATAAAATGGTCACAAAATGAAAAGTATAAACACTAAAAACCATTTTGTCATGGACCTTGCTAACCTACATTTGCTACAAATTCCATGTCATCAAGACCTAGGCAGTTTCACTGGTCACTTTTGAACACCATGTTTCACACCTGATGTGCACTTAAATCAAACAGCAACTTGCTCAGAACTTTGACTGAAAAGCAGCATCAGTATTTAGAGTTACAAAGTAGGGTTTATATTTTAATTCCTATACAAGCAGCATTTAGCCACACTTGATCAAGTATTCTGTACAATGCATTAGGTACCACGTGAAAAACAGGTGATGCATCAAGCCACCTTGTTTTACACAGCAGAGCAGTAGCCTCCTGTGCAGAACACCCAATTCCATTCATTCACAAATGTACTCTGTTGCCTGCAAAGAGCATCTCCCAGTTTCTCCCAGTAACTACCGTGAGTAACTACACTGTTGAGCAGAAGAGGCAGTGCTGCCCCTTTTATGGCTCTCTGAAAAGACCCAGAGGAAGAAGCATCAATCCACAGAACGTAACAGTAAAGCACAAGCACATGCAAGGTGTTAGTACTACAAGAGAAGAGAAGGGAAGATAATGATTTGGGAGGGAGTACGTGGAAAAGAACAGAAATACTGCCTGTTTGGGAACTTACTGGTCTAATAACTACACACAGAAAAGCTATTCTAAAACAATGTGTAAGACTGCTACATTCAAGACTGCCAAAAAGAAATAAAATGCCAGTATGCCTGTAGAAGGTAAATTTTATACTCTTATGCCAGGCTCCCCTTCTTCTGCCTTTTAGTTTTAAGACCTCCACCTCAAATGCCTCCAGAGAATCCTGCTTCCCTTACGCCTTTAGGTGGGACAGTTCTGGAGATGAACTGGAGTTCACACAAAGATGATTTCTGCACTGTACAGAACTCGAGACTGCAGAAACTGGAAGGCAAGTGGTGAATGAAGCAATTTAAAGAGTTTGTTCATTTATGCTGCCTACAGCCACAGGTCAAAGCAGCCCCAAAGAGCAGAGCCTAATTCCCAAAACCAGCTGCGCTACCAAACTCGTGCTTAAGCTGGCATTGCTCAAAACCATTATTTCAGTGAAGGAGTTCTGCCTTGCCCTCAGAGAGGCATGTCCAGCAGAGGCACAGGTATCAAATTTTACTTGTTAAAAATCAAGTTTTGGCAAATGTCAGTACTTTTATGAAGACAATGCAACACACATCTTTGAGGGACCACCACTTGCAAACTCCTGCCTATGTACAACCAAGAGTCAGAATAACCCACTATCTCTTCTACATGTAACCTGCAAGCCAGTCTCCCCACTCTCTCTCACCATTATTGTACTGGAAATCAAAAAAGAAGAGCTACAGAGTTTCCTTGTCATGAAAGATTAGCACAAGAGAAATCAAGAATGGTAAGAAAAGGGCAGAGTATTTCTGGACTGAAAAAAAAACCCCCACAAAAAAGAATTTGAAACCTTGAAGCACTACCAGTATAACTGTCCATTACAGCTGTCTTTCCTGACCCACTCTTAAAACAAATATATAAATCACCAAACTGCAAAGGAGACAATACCAAAGTTCTTCCTATGCCCCATGGTGTCATTCCCAGCATTCTTAACTCTGCACTGATGAAGCAGGACTGACAGCATTTCATCACGTGTCTTGTCAACATTTCATATCTATTCACACCTATTTTTCATATGCTTATTTCTTACTTTCAGGCTCTGAAGTGAGAGGGATGTTGATAGGACACAACATGCATAAGCAACTGAAGAGTACAGTCCAACTATGTCTACAGTACTGGATGCAACTGAAAAATCCAGCACTCCTATCCAAAGTTATAACTTTGGATATATGGAAACAAAACAACTTTCCCTTGAGTATACGAAATTTATTTCCAGAAGCAAATACTACAGCAGTTCAGTTTTTCTCTCCTTGTTCCCCTCAACCCACAACTCTTCTGCATGTATTGAACAACCTTCCAAAATTGTCCATCTTTTCATCAGAATATGAGGACAAGTACAGCTGGCTGAGGGTTGCACTCATTCTGAATGAGTAACAGAACTATGCAACTTTTATCTGTGGGGGTCAACTTCAGTAACAAATTATATGCCCCCTAAATTTTTCACCTTTACTAGGCAGTCAGAAATAACACCTGCAATAAAGCTGAAATTAAAATATTATTATATGTGACAGTATTATTTCAATAAAATGACACTTCTTTTGTATTGAACGAAGAAGCAACAAACTTTTGATCTCCTTTTGCAAAAGGCATTTCTTTGTTGCGACAACAAGAACTAGTGCCAACAACTGTTTATAAAAGTTTCAGAACAGAAAATAAACTTACTTTCACCAAGAACAGTCAACCACTGGGTAAATGCACCTTCAGAGCACCATTTAGCAGTCTGAACTGTTGGTTAAAGTTTTCTAGGATGCAATAATAGAAAGGTATGTGCATTGAGAAGGGCATGTTTACCTTTCAATCGAGCTGGATATCAGCCCATAACAGTTTCACTTACTGGGACTCAAGTATGTCAGTTGTTTTTCACATATCAGACTGTTTGGATTTTCACATTCATAGGCAATTGCCTGTTTCCGAAACACTTCTCAAGTATGAGCTGAGTAAAAAAGCAAAATTATTTTACTCCACCCAGTCCCTGTAGGCTTTCCTCTGCAATGTCCCTCTGCCCTCCAGCACTCTACTTGTGATATACTCAAGTGCTAGAAATGAGACTCCAGCTTTCATAGGCTAGTATTAAAAACAATGCACAGGGCAGCTTGATCCTAAAAAAGTCTGTGGAGGAAAAAAACCCATATTCTACTCTAAAGATGAACACTGACCTCATCAGTGATGAGAAGTGTCAAAGCCTCCACACCTCAAGGTGAAGAGAGCCTTCTGAGCTTTGGGTCTTGTAAAAGAATGATTACCCTTTCAAGGTCTTATATTGAATTATATTAATCTCCATCAGATTTCAGTCCACAGCTTCTTCCCCGTCTTCTGCTCTATAGACAATTCCTTCTGCTCTAATTAGCTTTAGGTGTCTTATTTAACAGAATCATTTTAAAGGCCATTTTTTAATCGCACTGTGAATAGAGACATACACTCCAACAGTCTCTTGCATGCTGTTCAGATTTCCATTAACTGCTTTATCATCCTTCCTACAACCTCCTAAGCTGAAAGCTTCAACATTTACCACAGTAAACAAACCAAGAAAACAAAAGCCCCACCTAAGCAGGCAACTAAATGGGCCTGTGAAGAAACATGCAATTCCCTACGTGGTTTTCTATCTCAGCTGAAGCTGGGAGAAATGGCAAGGACTGACAGTACTCCCATCCTGGTTCAGTTTAGCATATTTTGAGCTAACTCAGCTGTTTTTATAAAGACTAAAGCCAAGAAGCATTCATGGAGCTTTCCATAGGCTCTGCTATCAAATACAACGCATTGGCTCGGTAGTCTGGAAATGGGAAACACAGACTACCCAGGAAATGATGCAGGAAGAAACATTGCTTCAGTTACTGCCCATGTTGTGTTACAAATTGGATGTCTTTAAAAAAAAAATCAGAAAATCTCTAAGACATTAACTAAGGGGCACTATTTGAAAGATGCTGCAATTGGTGTTCTACAAACTACAGTAACATTTTTTCTGAATTTTTAGAGATTCAGCTTAGTGATCTAAAGCAGCAGAAAGCTTTTCTTTGTGTGGGCAGAAGGAAAGGACAGTCTTTGTGCAGGAAGGGAACTCCCTGAAGTGGCTCACCACTGGGTGGGGAAAATAGCAGAACAAGACAAAAGAAGTGACATCTGAGGCCTGGAGAAGGAAAGAGGTGGGTCCATCCTTTTCAGCACTCTACAACCATCAGATTTATCTTCCTGCAATGGAGACTTGTAAACACAAAGGAAACTGGGACACTCCTATAAAATCCTCAAGTTTTGTTTGAATTCTTGAGCAGAATGTCAACTTCTGGCCTCTCAAACAAAGCAGGCAGCTCTACAGACATGAAGTTCACTCTAAAAAATGAGTGCTTTGGATATGTGGTATGGGAAGATGTCCCCCTTGGCTTTCACCAGCCTTGAAGAAACTTAATTCTGATAGCTGCTATGGAACATAGAGATTCGTATATATATATTTTGCTTCAGTAAAATACGCTCTGGACCATTTAAGCTTTTTTCTCTTATTATTTTATTTCCAGTTTTTAATCCAGAACTGGACACCTGCCTTGCTGGAATTATTTACACATTTATTTTTTTTTTTTAGCAAATCACCCTTTAAAGGGAGATTGGACTAATCTGACATATCTAGGGTGTTTTCCATTCCCCAAAGATAACTAATCCAGCTTTAGCAGCTTTTCAGAGAAGCCATTTCATTCATATCTAGAACTTTAGAAGCTGGAACACACTATCATCTAAGGTACAGAAGGTGAGCTTGTCAAGTAGCAGGCTCAAGAAGGAAGCTGAACCTTCAGGATCTGAAGGACTTTTTGACCCTGCTCAAGCACTAGGAGACAGACCCCATGATTTCACATAGCTGCATAATGATATAAGCAAACAATGCAGATTACAGGGAAAAAAAATAGGCTCATTTTTTATGACTATGGAAAGAGAAAAATTAAGTCTTTCAACTTTACTGCCTTCACACTCCTACAGCAACAGTGATCTTAGCCTATTAAAAGTGAACAAGTATATAGGAATACTGATGGAAGGAGGGAAAAGTTTATGAAAGCAAGACTAAGACAACCTGATGAACATCTAACATCTAACTGTATACAGAGACATTCTTCTGTATGAAATTTATTAAAACTTACTGCTGTTATTTATAAGAAAAGAAAATACTAACTATAATTCAGCAAAAGCCAGATGAATAGTAGAGGGCAAAGCTTGGTGAGGAACAGCAGAAAAAAACAGGAAAAGAACCTCCAAAAACTGTTAGAAAATGCACTTTGAACTGAGAAAGCCACATTCAAATGTGAGAAAAGAGAAGGGTCAAAAAGAACAGCTATGACTTTCACTTTTGTTTGACTGAGACTTTAGGTTCATATTTTACGACTAGATAAAACTGAAGTTCTCACAAAGTACGCAGGTGATAAATGAGTCATCAAAACAAGATTAAAATTATCTTGCTAGATTAAAAACATCTTGCTTTGCTGAGATATGGTAAGTTCTCTGATTTTCACAGATAACACAGAGCAGCTGAGGTAGGATAGGAATTCTGAAAATTCAGTCTAACTTCTGCAGATCAAAGCAAGGTCAGCTAGAAGAGACTGCTCAGGTCTATATCTGTCTGGTTTTCAGTGTGTCCATAGTCTCATTGGGCAACCTATGCCCATGCCAAATCACCCTAACGCAAAAAAAAAAAAAAAAAAAAAAAAAAAAAAAAAAAAAAAAGGCACAAATCAACACAAAACAGGCAAGCAGACTAAAAAAAAAAAGAAATAACCAAAGAACCCCACCCTTCTTTCTTCTGGTTTAAAGGTAATTTATTCTGTGTCTTGTCATTGAACACAACCGAGAAGGGTCCAAGGCTCTTTTTTTCCATTCCCTCTCCCCCATCAGGTAGTTGTTAAATAGGATTCCCCCAGAAGCTTTCTCTCCTCCATACTAGTGCGCTGAAGCAAATCAGAAGTGAATATCCTCTTTTAACTGTGCACTCCAATCTTTGGTGTCACACCATGCAGCACACTTCATGAACCCATCTACCCTGACTAATGACAGAGTTTACTTGCTGTTCCCACACCCTGCGCCTCTCAGCCCTGGAAAGAGTTCAAATAATGTTAAATAATAAAAGTATCTTAAAAACTGAATTTTTGCCTCATATAGATGCATTGTGAGCTTCAGCTCTAAGGAAACCACACTCAGAAGAAGCAAGTTTATTAATGAGTTACAGTGCTGACGAGAAACAACAGCTATTCTAGCTTCTACTTTTCTTCCTAGTACTTTTAACTGCTCTACACAGTTCCAAATAAGGAATTATAACTCTTCCATATACTAACTGAACACTAGAAAACCCTTTTTGCTAATGCAAGTGTTTACTAAGGAAAATGCATAGATGTGCCATGAAAACCCACACCATGAGCACAAACAAGCATACCAGCAAAATTTAAGTACAGGCTGATTTGACACTTCCTTCTCTGCCTGGAATTATGGCACTCATAACCAGTGGGGTACCTCAAAAGTGCAATGGACATGCAAGACCAGGACTGCAAGCTCCTGATATAGACAGTGATATACAGTCCAAAAAAGAGGGGATACAAAATTCATCAAAATCAGAGAAATTTTGTATTGGTACTCCTTTTGGAAGGTGGTGGGAAGAGGAAGCTTCTAATTCCTAACCACATTTTTAATCTACATTCATAATTTGCAGTATTATGCCAAGTATTTATGTTAAAATATTAATGAATTCTAATATATCTGTTCCTTGCTCTTAAGAGCTGATATATATTGATCGTATGTACAAGAAACATATACTAAAGCCTTCCAACTAATTTCATAGATTCATTCAATGCAGAAAGTGTAAAAAGGTTATC
Organism: Haemorhous mexicanus; assembly: GCF_027477595.1. Lineage (NCBI taxonomy): Eukaryota > Metazoa > Chordata > Aves > Passeriformes > Fringillidae > Haemorhous > Haemorhous mexicanus. The sequence goes on from NC_082343.1 coordinate 55,963,943, forward strand.
TTGCACTTAAACAACAAAATTCTCTTCAGATGTAATGTACATCAGCTTATGGGTTCAGGTTTTCTGCTTTCAATTTGATTTTCAGTATTCTATTTTATTTGTTTTATTTTTTTTTTTTAATAAGAGCAAAATTTTTAGAAGCAGCTGAACTGACTGCATATTTACTACAACAAATGCACATTGCCAGTATTTATTGCAGTAAGCAACTTCAGGGGATGGCAGGGGTGGAAAAACATAAAACAAAAGCAGCTGTGATCTCATTAGCCAAGCTCATTTTGTATGACCTCATTAGGCACCATCCCACATTGGTGCGAATAAACCCTATGGACACTGATGAAATGGAAGTGATCATACACAGAATTGTATCATCATATATAATCATATACAATCATCATATATAATCACTACAGCACACTGTCAACTTAGTAGTTGAAGTTCTAGGATCCATTTGGGTAAGAGCTCCACTGATGCACACTGCAAAAAGCCCCCTTTGACTATTCACTGCCATATGAGCAGGAACTCAAATACAAACAGAAACCACACAGTAAGGGACAGGGTGTGTGTTGCCCTAAACTGAAACTTCAAAACAACTTCAGCATTGTTCCCTAAGTATGCTTTATGTTAGTAACATTTAGTACTTCTGCAACATGAGAAACATGAATAGAATTTTATTTGGGGCTATTACCTATAGGCTTCATCTTGATTTCTCATTTTGTCTCTTTGCTTTGTAAAAAATGTATCCACTTTACAGCTTTGTATTAAGTTCTGAAAAACAAATGACCTGTAATTATATGAAGTTTAATAAACTTTTGGTAGTTCCAACTCACTTCAGGGGATTTCCCCCTTTCTCCATCAGCTTTGTCACATGAAAGATGAACTGCACTGCTATGTGTAAACCTTTACTGGCAGCCTGGACCTGAAGTGGTCATCAGCTACAGCCTCACTTGCAAGAATCACCTATCAGGTTAAAAAAAAATTCCTAGATAAAGCTGTTCAACTTTTTAAGCAATTTTTCAGAATGTTCCAGTATTTTAGGCTAGTGTTGTAAGGGTTTTTGACTGGGCCATTTTGAAACAAGCATGCAGCTTAGAAAGTTAAAAATATTCTCAGATTTCTCCTCTTCTGCAGTAATTTTCACTCTCATTAATTAGTTCGTGTTTGAGTGTTATAGTCCACAGTTCAATGCTGCACTAGAATGGAGAGGCCATTTCCATTAGAAACTTTAGTCTGCTGGGGTTTTTAACTACTTAAAAAGTAAAACTTAGGTGATAAAATCTACAAAAAAAACCCCAGATATTTTTAATACAGTATTTTACCATCCCTCCCCCTGCCCACACTCAGAAGAAAATTTCTTGGTCATCCAGATTCACTGAGATACTTTGTTTTGTCTGAAATGCAATTTACAAAATAATAATGCAACATGACAGGTATTACAGAAATTAAATCATATAGCAACAAAGGCATTTTTTGCATAATTAGCCCAATTTTCAACATGAATTAAAAGAATAGTTTATATGAACCTAAACATATAACATGATTCCTGAGATACCAGCTTGAAAAAAACACCTGAAAAAGACCATCTTTCCTTTAAAACACATATGAAAACTTCTGCAGAGTTGATATGAGAACACTTCCAGATAGCCACATGGCAATACCACTCTTCCAAGAAGAACAGATAGAGATTTCAATAGTGTAAATTTATTTAACATGGCTACACTAGTCTCCAAAAAATACATTTTATACCTTTAACACACATTCATTCAGACAAAGGGATAACAGCACCTACTCAGGGAAGGACAAAATAAAACAGGCATAATACGCACATAACAGAAACCTCACACTTTTCAGTGATAAATTAAGATAGATTGTATCAAACAACTGTCACAAGATTACAAGTCAAAACTCATATTCAGGAGATTCAAGATGCAGAGAAGTATTAGCCATCAGCATTTGTAAAGATTTGAATATATACATATATATACATACATATACACACACCTATATGAGTGTGTGTGTGTGTATATATATATATATATATATATATATATATATATATAAATATATAAAAGAAGAACTAAACTATTAAAATTACCTTTTTACCCCTTCTCTGGAATGAACATAAAATATTCCAGATAAAGATTTAAACCTATCTACAAGACTTATGGTAAGCCTAGAAATCACCCACCAACCAGCAGTGATTGAATTTCCCAAGGCTTTGGGTGGCAAAGCTGACCATTAATTTCACTCTGAACATGCATGTGTATTGTATTGATGATTCAAAGCTACACAATGATTTCCTCGAGGTCCCCAAATGATATAGTATCTGAGAAGCCAACATCCCATTATACCACTTTAGTCCCTATTTTTATTTCCCTGCACCTCCACAAAGGAAAGGTGGAAATATCAGTAGAAAAATGTTTTAGAAGTGTTCAAAACTTCTCCATGAAACAGCAGATAAAGGCCATCAACTAAGCTGAATGCAAAAAAAAAAAAAATCCCCATTCAAAACCAAAACCACCAAACCAAACACACCCAAAAAGAAAGAAAAAAAGCTTTTTTGGAAAGCGGGTTAGTGTTACAAAACCATTAAAAGTTTCTGCAGTTTCAGGGGAAGTAAAGACACAACTTTTAAAAACATGAGAGGTTATCCTTCCTTCTGTTATCCTCACAGAATTTTACTGTGAAAAATGAAGCACTTAATCATTGTCCATTTCCATGTAAATAGACCTAGCCTTGAAAAACAGAAGTGCATGACATAATGTCAAATGCCATTAGTTAATTTCTGGGCAGAATTATTTCATTTAATGTCATACAATTCATTCAAAGCAGGTTTACAAGTTTATACTGACATACCTGCTCAGTGATGCACTACTTTTGAGACATGGTAGTACAAAACTACTCTCTTTTGGCCAGGGAGAAACTTCAGCAGACTCACTTGTTCAGATCACTGAGAAACTTAGCAGATTCTTCTTTTGTAACGAAGAAAAGTCCCTCATCAAGAAGATAGTATTAGATATACTTAGTAGATGGGAGATATTTGATTCTGACAGTAAACATTTTCAGGGCAATTAAGAGCAAAGAATAAACACTCTGCTTGGAATGCATATGGTTCCTTAGAAATCATTTGCTCAATACAAAGTGTAAACCCTAAAGATTAGACTTACTCTATTCCATGTCTTTTTCACTAAGTTGTCAGAGGTGTATAATATGACAAAATAAGGAACAGAAATATTCCTCTGATTTAATTTTAATGACAGGTTTAAAAAAAAAAAAAACAACAAAGTAAAACTGCAAGAAAAGAACACCTACTCAACACTGCACTCACCTATGTCACCATGCACAATTAGGCAGTGACTGCCTTCCATGTAGAAAAGATGCAGTTCTCTTGTTGAATAATAATTTTAGTTTATATACTACGATTTTTTCTTTAAAATCCATTTTGACATCTTCAGCTAGAAATGCCCTATAAGTTTAGAACAGCCCCTAACAGTTGAAGTCGGATTGGCAGCACTTTCTTCTAAGAACTCATAGTTTAATGACAGGGTCATCAAGAGGCACAAGTAGCTTACTTGTCTTAAGAGCAGAGGAACAAAGATAAAGGAGGTTATTAGAGGAACATTCCACCTACTTGGCATTCAACGTCATGCTAAGAGACCACCTCTTGCAAGAGCAGAAAACACCTGCCATAAGATGAGAAGGGTTGTTGATACCACAGTAAAAATGCTCAGCTTACTGACACCAGTGTTTACGCAGAGAGGTTTGTTGCAGTGAGCAGCAAGTTACACCACTCCACCATAGAAGTTCAATATTGAACAATCCACACATGGCATCAGAAAGTGTGACTCATCAATGTCCTCCAGTCACACCGGTTTTCAAAGTGGGAGGCACGGAGCAGACTGCCAGCAACCGCGAGAGCACAGAAATCAATGGTTTGTACACACGTATGCACATAAACAGCCTCAGTTTAAATAATTCTCCAGCATACATCCTTCGGAAGAAAATGCAATTACACAAATGCTCACTAAAAAAAAAAAAAAATTAAAAAAATCAAGTGTTAGTTAGCTCAAAACAAACTAAAAAACCCTCCAGCTTGCTGAATCAGTGCAAGCGTCAAATGGTATCAGAAGTGATAGAGCTCTGATTCACATTTACAGAGAAAAAAGCTGCACTGCTTCAGCCCTTCCAGCATCCTACCATCTGTTTCAACCTTCTTCCAGAGCCACTCACCCTGCAAATAAGTTGACAGAAGAAAACATGACTCTGCTGGAGTCAATTCAGTTCAGTCGGCATCTTCCCTTAAACCCACGTTCTATGGTAAGTTTAATCTGCCTGCCTGAGCTGAAGCAGCTCAGGTGGAGACATGTTCCTTCCTGCTACCTCCCCTGCAAGGCCCAAGAGGAAAGGGAGCACCCAGAGGCAACTCACAGTAGCAACATAGCTGAGGTCGTCAGCCACCTCTCTGGAACTGGTAATCTTGTGCATCCACATGAGATTTGCCATTTAACAACAATACGTTTGTTTCACAAATCCTACTGCATTACATGTGTCACCCAGGCTCCATTTTCTTTCCTGTAACCTACAGAAACAGGACCCCAAATGACCACAAGCATAAAAGGCTCTTATTTCTTTTGAATATGTATACCTAGCTAAGTGCAGTAAGTATGAAGTATGTTAGTTCTGCCTCTATTGCACAAATAAAGGACTTTAAATACATGTAAATACAATGGTTGAACTGGCTACACACAGCAACAGATCTGTCCTTCAGTTACAAATGCTGTTCTTGCTCTGTGGAGAGAAATTTGTTTTCTAAGCTTTAAATGCATCTACCTTGATAAATGAGTGCTAAATAGTTTGGGAAAATATACATCTCTGTGTACTGGTGCAAGGCAAAGGAAAAAACCAAAATGCAACACAAGGCCAAATTTACGAGAAAAAAGAACAAACAGCTAAATAACTCAGGGTTTGAAAAACATTTCAAGGTAAAGTAACATACCCAAATTTCAAAGACAAATCCAGTAATTTGTGGTGTCTCATCTTGAGCAATTTAAAATAGGCATAGTTTTTAAGATCAGCTGAGCACAGCATCCCTCTTAGGACCCATAGGTGCTTGAAATCATTCGCATTACATTTAATAAACAAGTCACAGAAATAAAACTGCTTGTTATTTGCAATCTCTTCCTTTGGAAAGGGAGGGAAGCAGGACTTATAAATATTTTACCTGCTTGAAAACTCATGGTTTGTTGTTTTTCTTTTAAGCAAATTCTGGCTTATGTCTTTGAAAATGAAAAAGAAGAGTGAAATGATAAAAGAAGTGGCAATGCACTTTGAGTATATGAGAGATAAAAGTCAACAGAGAGAAAGGAATAAAACCAGCTGAAAGCAGGAGCTGAAGAAAGTAGGCAGGAAAAAAAGCACAAAAGCATAAATATAAAGAAAGAAAGATTACAAAGGCATGACTCAATGTCAAAAGCTATACAGGTCAAGATGTGTGACATACATCTGCTTTTGGAGACATAGGATTTGCTGACTCTGAGAAATCTATTTCTTCCCTGAAGAGTATTCCAAAGCACATGAGATACAGCTCTGGATGTATGGATATCAAGAGTAAAATAGAAGGGAGGGAAATCACACGTAAGGAACAAACGAAGCCAAAGTGTAAAGGACACGTCAGCATGTTTATGTTAGCATGATGCTTTCCAAGGAATTAGCTGTCAAAGTAATCTTTCCTACTTCCCCCCTTCCCAGCCTGTAACTGGGGAATGACTTGAACCATGAGTACCCATTTTCAAGTTTCCAAAACCAAAGGGAACAAAATAATTTATTTTCACTGTAGCAAAAAAAAAAAAAAAAAACCAACCAAACACTTCCAAGAACATACAGGGTACCTTCCTCCTCAATGGCAGCTTGACCTTATGTTTCAGACACACAGGGCACACATTCATTTACAAACCACTTTGCTCCACAGGTACATGAAGAATTGAAAGACATTTCTGTCATATTCAATAAATGCCTGGTTAATGAGGAACGCCATAATCAAATCAGCCAATAATGGCAGCGACACTTAACACTCAGGATGTTATCACTGATCAATCAACAGTAACTTCACACTACTAGAAACAGACACAAGTATAAACTGCTTGAAAATAACACTCTTCAGTAAGAGACTCCCCTCTTTCTAACATTAACAATCCTCTGCAGTCTAACTATCACAGACATACTGAACACAATTCTCACAGTCTTTAGATTTGGGGTTTAATTAGCCTTCAGAGGATGAGTAATAATTTTTCAATGCAAGGGCTTTCTAAAGACCAAAATCTACCTTATCATTATAAAAATGAAATACCATTGTCACTTTCTACTTTGATTTTCCTTAGGAGTGCAAGCGATACAAGAATGACTCAAGACCAGTACACACACAGAGAATTTATACAGTTCTATTACATAAAGCCCAAGATTCCTCCCTGCTTCAAGACTGCCAGTAAGAGTAAGCACCAAGTATAAATGAAAATCCTTGACTAAAATTCTTGTCAATCACATATGGTTACACTGCAAATATTCTCAAATATGCGATGGAAGTTGCAGAATTCAAGACTGGTAGAGCATGTAGCTCACAGTAGTGATGAAATCAGAAGGTGATGAACAGCTAGTAGCTCATCCTGTTTTAGAAGTTCTGAATCATGCAGCTGGAAAAAAATTATCTCTGGAAGATCAAAGTGTTAAAACATATAAATAAATCGCAAATGGTGGCTTAATAAATCAGTTTTACAATCCTAATTATAAAACATTATACTTTCAATGTTCTGGTATCTGCAGGAAGTCTAGCAGGCTTCAGAGGCTGTCCTGAAGGTGATGAGACTGCACACAGACAGAAGTGTCAGACCACATAGAAAAGCTTTCCAAAAGCTTAATCATGGCAAAGAGAAGAAAGTAGCACCCAGTCCTAATGCAATACTACCATACTAATAAAGGTTACACCTTTAAGACCCATTTAAAACCAGGAAAGTAAACACACTTGCAGTGTGGATACCATCATCGTCTGTGTTATTTCAACTACTCAAATGATACCTAAGCTGCTTCATAATGTCCGCAGAAGAATTTACACTTAATATAGCCCTCAAAAGTAACCTGGAGCCCACTAATGACAATTCATCTACTGAGCTCACACATACATTTAGCTACTGCTTACCTGCTGAGCATTTTTACCTTCTTTACTGCTACCACTATTGTTAAGATCATCTACATTTAACAGGTACAATTTAGGATTTGCTAATGTCCTTCTGGCTTGAAGGCACCAAGTAATGAAGGGCCTTTGGTTTTCAACTGTACTGCTCAGCAAAACAATTTCTGGAGGCAGCATTGAAGTTTAGTTATAAATAATAGTTCTTATTGCAGAAAAAAAGTAATTTGAAGATATTTTACTGCCACAAGTCAAACCACAATAATTTAAAGCAGATAAAGGAGCACTACTAACCCCTTAAGATAACTCAATTATTCTTATGGGAAGTATTTTAGCAGTGTGAACTTCTTTGTACTTGGTTCCTAATTAAAAGTAAGCAAATAAAAGTTACACAATATTGCTCATATCAAGTGCCTAATTCTTTACTGCCATGTGTAGTTAATTTAACTACTACAACATAAGAGCAAAAATCAGTACATTTGATTTGCTGTCACTGTGTGTTCACTTTATACAGATGAAAAGGACTCCAGAGCTACAGAGAAAAAGGCCCTAGAAGGACGCCAGAAGCTTACTTAAAAAAAATACAGTCAAAACCTCCAAAGCAAATGTAGCTTAAACTAAGACAAAACTCCCATTCAAGTTATCACAAAGAGAAGGTAATGCTGTTACCTAGTGGTAGAAAGCTAGGTACATGCAAAATTGAGCTCTTTTTTTTCTCCTCACTTCAAATTCTCATTTACAAGCTATTAAAATGATGTCAAGAGAAAAAAAGTCATGCCCAATTAATAAACTTATGAAAAATACTGCTTTTCTTGCCTTCAGTTCTGTGACAAAGGGTCAGTATTTTTGCATGTGCAAGTTTTGTTTCTCAGAGCAACTGACAGATAAGGAGCCTCATAATTTCCTAGTCATCCCAAACCTGCTGTTTCACACTCCTCTTTCAACACCAGCAAGAGCTGGAAACCTGTGGTACAAAATCAACTGCAACTTTAATTCTCATTAGTTTTCCACAGAGCATGATAACCCAAACACCTCAGCATCTCATCAGATGGTATTTTCAATTACATAAATCAATATTGGTGGAATTCAGTCAGCATCCTCTCCTAAATAAAAACGTTAATTTTGCTTTCAGCCAGAAAATAAATAACTAGAGGAGGTCAAGGGACATATGAAGACTTTAAAGTCACTTACTCAAATGCAAAGAAGAGTCCACTGGTGACCAAGATGAGAACAAGAGTCAGGTAGAAGACTCCAGTCTGTCGAGCCATCATGATCCTCCCATTGCAGAAGAATTTGTTTCTTCCAGGAAAAACCTCCCATTTTCTCTTGGGAACTGATTTCTTTTTCTTATGGGGAGACTCCATGGGAGACGAAGAGCTGTGTGTGCTGATCTGACTGTATTCACAGTCTTTCATGGGCCCACTACCACCTCCAGGAGTCATCAAGAAAGAATAAAATGTGGGGAGAACCCCACCAAAAATATATACAAATATGTGCAAATATTCTTCTGACCAAGAGAGCCCTCTCCACCAGCCCCAGTTAATAAAAAAAGCAAATAAAACGATGAAAAGTCTGCTACCAGACTAGCAATAGGTGTATCATGCAAACACCACTTAACTCTTCAGAAACCAAAGCTGTCATTTCAGAAACGCTTGAGAGGGATCCTTCCTTTCTCCACCAGTTACAAAACAGCCACGTAGGACAATCCTTTTAAAAACAACTTATCACAAAACAGGACAAAAAGAAAAAAAAAAAGTAATTATAAATCAGTTAGGCTCTCAAAAAAAAAAAATCAGTCTTTTAAAATCAAGTTTATTTTCAAATGGGAAAGGTTTTTCCTTCCCACGCACACCCTGAGAGTTTTCTCCGAGGGTCAGAAGGTTGGTCAAGGCAAGGTTTAGCAATCGAGTCTATCATTCATAGAGATTTGTTATAATCCTCCTTTGCGTAGCAGATTCCACTGCTAAAAATGACCATTCCTAAGACGTTCCCTCGAGAGACACGCGAAACGAATCATTAAGGGGGAGGGGACGGAAAAAAAAAAAAGGAAAAAAGAAAAAAAAAGGCAAGTAAGGAACCAGGCTGCAACTCCAGCTTCCGAAGAACACTTGAAGCTCTCCTCTTCCCGAAGCCGCAGTTCAGCGGGAAGCGGCCGCCGCTCCGCGCAGACCGAGGGGCGCAGAGCTCCCCTGTCACCACTCCACAGGAAGGGATTCTCCCGAGCCCGTGGCAGCCCGGGGCACGGCCGGTCGCCGACAGACACCAGGGCTTCGGGAGCGGGTCCTCCTCATCCTCCCTGCCCGCGCCTCCCCCTACACAACAGGTCCCCGCCGCCGCCTCATGCTCCCCAGCGCCTCGGCCCCGCGGCAGGGAGGGTGGGAGGCAGGGGACAGGGAGGCTTCTCCGCCGCTAGATCTCTGCCAGGACTTCTCCCTCCCCGCACCATCCTCGCCGCCCGGCTCAGCGCCGCCGCTCGCACCCCGCCCCGCCGCAGGCTCTCGCCCACGGCCCGCGGCGGTGCCGGGCGCCCCCCCGCATCCCGCCCCCTCCCCCGGCGCACAAGAGCGGCTCCCCGCCGGCGACCCTGGCTTCGCTGCGCTCTGGCCCCGCAGCAAGGTGAGAAAAACGCCCGGCTTCCCCCTTCGCGAACCAGAGAGCGGCGACTTTCTCTTCACCCTTCTTTACGAGCCTCTATCCAGGTTTCCCCCCGGCAGCCAGACCCCGAAGCAGCAGCTGCCACCACCTCTTCATTTTCAGGGGGAGGCGGTAACCACCGCAGCGCCGGCCGCCCGCCCGCCCGTCCGCCCGCCCGCCCGCGGGAGGAGCCGGCGGGGGACGGGACCACACAGGCGCGCACCCTCCGCCGCTCTCGGCCGGTCGGTCACTCAGCCGCTTCTCGGCCACAGGGCAGCAGGTCCCTCGCACCAGCCGGCCCGGCCCGGCCCGGTCCTCTCCCCGGCCACTGGAGCGCGGTGACTGCACTAACTCTTCTCCATCGCCACCTCCCCGCAGGCAGCCGCTCGCCGGCCGGGCTGGAAGCGCAGGGCAGCGAGCCAGGCAGCGGGTGTCCGCGCTGGAGCCCCGCTCCCACTGCCGCCGCCTCCCGCTCAGCCGAGGCGCCCCCGACCCACGCTCCGCTGAGCCGCGAGCGGTGTGTGCCGCCAGCCCCAGGCGGCAGCCGCGCCCTGCCCCGCTCCGCTGCCGGGCCGAGGGCGGGCGAGTCCCGCCAGCGAACGGTGGACACGGAGAAGCCCCGCCCGTGCGGCCCGACCTAGCGGGATCGGCCCCCGCCCCGTGCGGGCTCGGACACGGCGCTCGGACACGCCCCCTCCGCCCGCCGGGAGTTGTAGTTTCGCTCAGTTGTAGTTTTGCCGCCGGAGGCGGGACGGCGTCGCGCGGGACTACAAGACCCAGCATGCCTTCTGAGGCGTCCTGGAGGGGCGGGCCGGGCCGGGCTGATCTGCTCTGCCCTGGCTTGTCTCGGCGGGCGGAGACTCTCCCCGGCCTGCCTTGCATCCGTCGCCCCATGCACGGCCTCGCTTTTTCCCGGGCAGCTGTATATGCCCTCCCCCGCCGCGAAGGACTGCGTCCGAGTTTGTCTTTCAGTCAGGCCGGAAGGCCGGCGCTGGAACCCCCAATCCGTCCCGTCGGGAGCGGCGCCGCCCCGCCGCGTTCCGGGTCAGCCGGTGTAACTCAGAGGTGGTTCCTGTCCCCCGCCCAAAGCGCTCGACAGCCCCGGTGCAGGGCCAGCGCGGCTGTCCCTGCTTCTCCTGCGTGCCAGTGCTTCACTGCTCCACCGGCGGCATCCACATGCTCCATTCTGCTGCTGGAATCACAGAGCCAGCTAGGTTGGAAAAGACCTTTGAGATCATCTTGTCCAACGTGTGAAGTAACACCATCTTGTCAACTGAACTATGGCACTACGTGCCACATCCAGTCTTACCTTAAAAACACTTCTAGGGACGGTGACTCCACCACCTCCATGGGCAGTCCATTACAATATTCAGTCACCCTTTCTGTGAAGAGCGTCTTCCAAATGTCCAACCTAAAGTTCCTTTGGGGCAGCTTAAGACTCTTTAAGACTGTGTCCTCGTGTCCTATTGCTGGTTGCCTGAGAGAAGAGATCAACCTCCATCTGGCTAGAACCTCCTTTCAGATTTTTGTAGGGAGTGATAAGGTCTCCCCTGACCCTCCTCTTTTCCAGGCTAAACAACTCTAGCTCCCTCAGCCACTTCTCCTAGGACTTGTGTTCCAGACCAGCCTTGTTGCCCTTCTCCGTACATGCTCCTAATCTCAGCATCCTTCCTAAACTGAGGAGCCCAGAACTGGACACAGCACTGAAGGTGCTTCCTCATCAGTGCCAAGTACAGGGGAAGAATGACCTCTCTGCTCCTGCTGGCCACACCATTCCTGATGCAGGCCAGGATGGACATTGGGGCATATTGCTGGAAGTACAAGGTTTGTCCACCAATGCTGACATGTTCGTACAGACCCTCACTGTGTCCTGACTGCATATCCCAGAAAGTACTGCACATCCTGGAAAGGTATGAGCCACAAAGTGAAAACTCCTATAAATGCCATCCCGCACCAAGCCCTTCTTACATGGGCACTGGTGGCAGGGGTGTGTGCAGAAAGCCCAGGGAGGCTTCCCACAGTTAAGGCAAGCTGCTTGCTGTTGTTTCTGCCTAGTACGTTCTCCAAAGAAGAGCTATGAAGCTGGTGATGGGTCTGGAGCACCTTACGACGAGCAATTGAAGGAGCAGGGGTTGTTTAGCCTGGAAAAAAGGGGGCTTGGGGAGAGTTCACTGCTGTCTGTAACTACCTGAAAGGAGGTTGTAGCCAGCTGGGGTTGGTCTCTTCTAAGTAACAAGTAACAGGACGAAAGGAAATGGCCTAATGTTGTGCCAGAGAAGGTTTAGAGTGGATATTAGGAAAAATTTCTACACTAGGAGTATAGTCAAGCATTGGAACAGGCTGCCCAGGGAAGTGATGGAATCACCACCGACGGTAGATATGGTGCTTTGGGGCATGGTGGATTTAGCAGTGCCAGGTTTACAGTTGAACTCAATGATCTTAAAGCTCTTTTCCAAACTAAACTATTCTATAATTTTATGATCTGCAGTGGCTAAGCAGGCATAAACCAATGCTAACAAAGATTCATTTTGATTCATCTTTTACAGTTTTGCAATTTACTAGCAGAGCTGTGTAAGCTATAGAGAGTGGGCTAGTTTGGGACATGCGGTAGGAATCAATACAGTTCAGAAAAGCCACAAGCAAACTGAGCAAACTTTTGTAAAAAGTTGGGGAAAAAAGTTGATTACAATCACCTGCATCTCTCATGACTGAATGTTGTCCTAGGAGAGACAGCAAAAACACGTAAGGATGCAGCTGAGTGTGTTTTCTCTTTTCATAATTTCATTTTGAATTTTGGAATGGAATATTTATCCCTTTAATACAATGAGCTAATTCTTTATCCATAAGCAGTGCCTGATAACAAATGGACCGTGGAACAGACTGACCAGCGCTGGGTAACTTCCCCTTCCTTGGAGGAAATTAATTATTTTGGTAACCAAATTACACTGAGTAGCCTGGTAGACCCTCTGCTGGTGATTCTACAATCCATTTTATTGATACACAGAAATAATTCCAGCAACGTTAATGACACATGGGAAAAATATGGGGGGAGGGGGGCGTCTCCCTCTGCAAGGTGTAAAGAAGAAGGCCTTTGGCAGCAGGATGTAAAAATAGTTTCTGATATCATCTCTCATGAAAATGCATTGGCATCCTTTTTCCACACATATAATAGATGCAGGTACATTATTCCTTCCCGTCTCCCTCTCCTCTTGTAGTGCCTGTTGTCAACAGTTTGCCTGCAGTCTCATAACTTAGATATCACAGCATTTTTTATTCTTTGAAATGGTCTTTTTAAACAGCTAATAACTTTTCTTTCTTTCTTAATGAATACAGGACCTATGTATTCAGAAGGCTGCTGACAGATTTTTTTGGTTCACTGACAAGCATTTTTAGTCTTCATCAGGTTTCTATTAGCATATTGCTGGAGCTCTGTCTTCTGTGCTTTGACAATATTAATGACTGTATCATGTCAGATGGCACTGTTCTCTCCTGAGATTATGGAATATTTTAGACATTCACAAATAGAGCTAATGGTTTATGCAAAAATGTCATTGTTGGCTTATCTTCTCAGGTAGCACTCAGGCTAATTTCAGAAACACTCTTCAAAAGCGAAACACTTGTAAACAATACCAGCACCTCATTCAAGCTGCTGTCTCATGCCACAGTCTTTCCTTGGATTTTAAGGCATTGTAGTTGAGAAGTGAACCATAGGCATATTAACTGAGAGAAATACATAAAGGAATTTGAGGAGTGCTGGGAAGAATAATTCTAAAAGTCAAACTCGGAGAACAAACACACTTTTATTTTCAATAGTGACTCTATTTTGATTCTACCAGGATCATCCAGTCCTACACATTATACTTTTCATGATAGCCTATTTTAGTCCCTAATCAGTACTAGTATTGCATTGGAATTTAAAGTGTTAATCTTATCTTTTATATCAATACCTCTTTGAAGTTTTTTTGAAAACAATTTGAAAACTCCCCTACAAAAAGCACTAAATATAAATATTTCACACGATTCAACATTATCCCTCAAAGTACTTATTGTTTATCACATTAATGAAAATTGGTTTGAGGCACTAAATAGTTGAAATCTTACAGTAGGTAGGACAAATATTCTCCTTTCAAAAAACTTTTAGGTTCATGTGTTGCAGTATGTACTCTTCCAATTTCTTTGCTGTGACTCAGGTTGATCTCACACAAAAGATGAATATGATGCAGCAATGTTACGTAGCTTAAAAGAAACCAAGACAGACTATCTTTCTGTTAGGCAAATGCTAATGAAAAAGCTGTTGCTGCTGAAAATTCCTGTCTCTTACCCTGTCTACAGTGTGGAGGTGTCACAAGGGCAAGTCTTGAAACAACAGGGAAGCTAATTTGCTCTGATGACATGTCACCTTACATTTATAGAATATCTGTTAGCATACTTCATGGCAGAAGCTGCTTGAATGTGATGGAAGCAGTATCAGGGAAATTATTTAATTGATTGAATAAACACAAACTAGCAAACTTTAGCATTTTGGACTTAAGGTCTCTGTACATCATAAATCCAACACTGCCAAATTGCTTTTTGCTTCCAATCAAAAAAGAGGGCTTATATGAACAAAAATCTAAAATACTTGAAGTGTCAAATATTGAACAGAAAATCCTGCTATTCTTACATATGGAAAGTAAGTTAGGCATTGCTGTGGACACATCTTCCAGGCACATTTCAGACACCCTTCACAATTAATTTTGAAAAATACATTTTAAAAATTCAAACAAAGTAGCAATAATACCATAGCCATACAAGACACTGACAGTGTCTTGCACATTCCATACTTGCTGTATGCTACAGTACATCACACATGCCAGTTTACAATGTTAAGAGCAAATAATCCTAAGAATTTTCTACAATATAACTGGTTTTCTGACCAAATATTTCTCTCCTTTCTTCTGTTCTGTTTTTCAGAAGTTACTTCTCCCTGCCATCATTTTAGAGTCTTATTAACTATTGACTTTGTGAAAATACTTAATTTCTTTGAAAAAGGTTTTGTGCAAACTAGAAATATTACATTTCATAGGAGATGGCAGGAATGGAGAGTGAGAATGCACATCAGAATCTCTCTAAAGAATAAAAAAAAAAAATTTTTTTAGGTCCAAAAAGTTAAGTGTCTCTTAAGTCTTGCTCTTGAAAGACCAAGATGACTGTCATTTACTGAACAGCCTTCTAACAAAGTGCAACATATATTACTTCTCTGCAGTGTGTGAGTTTAGAAGGCAAGATGAGGTAACAGAGCTATTTCATTGCAAGTTCTGGAGACCAGAATCAATTTTGTATTTACATTTATCCATTGCATGTTGAAACCATATCTCTTGATTGGGGTGACTTTTTTTCCACCCCTGTTTCAAAGCATTAGAAACACAGTTGTTTGTAAGTTAAAAATCTGAAATTTCCTAATCGTATAAAGTCTGGAATATTTTGGTTGGTTTTCAACTTCTGACTTTGGCCTTCTACCATTTCTACAATTTCATTGTTTTGGATAGAAATCAGAATCGATGGATATTTTAATTTATTCCAGCAGAATAAAATGAGAATTCTCCTTAAAATGCAATTAAAATCCAGAAGTTTTTGGGATTGGCTATGCTTCCCTGATCATTTCCAAAGATGAATGCAGACGGCCTCAAAATCTTACAATTTCAACTGAAAAAATAAAGATGAGCATGAAGTTGTCAGTGTGGTATTTTAAGCCTATTGAACATTTTGTCTTGCTCTAAATTGACTGAAGGGAAAAAAAAAGCATTCTGGGAGGCTGACACAGAACATGAGCCAGCCAAAAGAAAAGGCCAAGAAAGTACATTTACATGAGGAAAACCCCCATGTTTTCCAGTGTTACCAGTCACATCAGAAGTTCCCTCACTGGAGCCAGGAAATAATTTTCCTTAGTCTTCCATCATGTGTTAGTAGAATACGCTGCACAAAGAGTGGAGTGAATTACAGTTTGTTTGATGCTTTGCTCCCTTGTGAAGAGCCTTGTAGATGCAGAACAGTATCATTTATTAAGTTGGTACTGTACAGAAATTTCCAGTATCCTAATCCTACTTCATCAAACCAGTTGTTTGTTTGTTTTTTTTCCCAGTGGGCTTCCTCTTTAAAATATTTTTTTTAATTTTTTTTTTTTTTTTTTAGGAATATGTATGGGAAATGAAGGTAGCACTTCAGAGAAATAAACAAATGATGATGGGTCACACTTATCTGTACTCCTTACCACACACCTGCTTTTCAGTTTCTGGCTGTTTTCTGGCTGTTTTCAACTCCCTGCCATGGAGCCAGGTGTCATTCTTTGCGTTCTGCACAATTAATGTAAAGACAAGTGTCAGTGGGGGCAGTGGATGAAGCAAGCTGGATTTCCCTTTCCCATCACAGCCACCTGGCTGTGCCCCACAGTGCCCACCACGCTCTGCACTGTGGCTGATGGAGCCTGCCCACAGGCTGACCAGGGGCCAGCTGGCTGCCACCACATCACCAAAAGTGAAGTGACAAAAGATGGGCGAGTGCTGAGCAGAGCTTGCAGCTCACCAGCACCAGGGGAGGACAGCCTCTCTTGATCCACATTTCCTTGTGCCTGAACCTGCACTGAAGGGTGGCTGTTGGCCTGTCCTCTCCTCAGATCCTTCCACCCTCTCCCTTGCAGTCTCACCACAGCTTATGGGATGTTTTGCAGAGCTGTCTTGGTAAAGAATATCAGCAGAATTAAAAAAAAAAAAAAATTTATTTTTTTTCCTTTTTCAGGAAGTTCATTTTCTTCTGCTTTAACATGCTGAAATGACTTGGCAAAGGACATGACAAAGCATGACAAAGGACTTCCAACAAGGGAGGGGCAGGAACAGAATGCCCAAGGAAAGGGAAGTGAAAGAAAAAAGAGCTTTCCTCTTGAAAAAAATATCTATTATATAAACTTGAATATATATAAAGTAAAGGGGCAGAGAGTAAGGCTGTAGACGGCAGCTGGATTGGTCTAGGCTGCCACTGAACTTCAGGCTCAACCAGATGTACTCATGGAAGCATTCCACAGGATGCAAGAGCTGGCAAAACATGAGGACACAAGACACAGCTTAAAGACAGAAAAGGAAGGGAGAGCAGGACTTTGTATCCCCTAGTGATGGGCTGTTAGATCAGCCAGCTCATCATGACTTGCCCGGGGTGGTAGTACATCACACCCAAGTACTTTAATAAGTGGTGGCATCAATTTGTCTTTTTTTCATTGATTTTCTAGAAACTTTTAAAAAATATAGTTAAACTTGAAGCGTCTTCTCTCTTTTCCATTCAGCTGAGCAAGTTTCAACTTATTCTCTGTGAAGATTGTCAGAAGACTGACACTTAAAACAATTGCCAAAGTCTGTTCCCATAGGAAACAAAACAAAGAACACACCTACAAAGGGTCACACAATTAAAAGGATGGTGTCAACTACAATTATTTTGATTAACTAATTAATGTAGTAAAAATGTTTTCATACTATTCTTTAACTAGTATCTCCTGTTTAAAAAAGTATCCCTTTTACAGGTTTTCTTTTTCCCCTCCTGTTTCCTGCTTGAGGCTATAGAAGGAACTGTACTTCTGGTTGACAAAACAATTGCAAATACACTCCGGTTTATCTCATCTACAACCTTTTTTGCCCCCCTCTGTGTATATTTCCTTGTGCCTCTTCCTTCTCTTCTCTGCTGCCTCAGTAAACACCCACTCACAGTGCTGTGGGAAAGTAGGAACTTATGCTTTGCTGTGGAGTGCAAGAAAGTGACTCCATCCAGCTTATGTGGGAGCATGACACTCATTTTGAGAAAAGCTTTCTTTATAATATACTTGTGGGCTGTTTCAGTGTTTTGGACTACACATTTTGAGCATTTACAGAAGAACCACCCGTTGCTGTCAGTGGAACACATCCATGATGTCTTATATGGATTAACACAAAATACACAGAAGGCTTTCTGGAGGAATCAGGCAGTTAGAGACTTCTGTGAATCCCAGAGTGGGGCTACCTGCATCATGAAACACTTAACTAGGCCATCTCATAATGGAGCTAACTGCTGGCAAAAATCATCCCATTGTCACGTTCAGCATCATTACCGGGAAAAATTTAGTATTATATCATTGCTTTTCTCTTGAGCCTTTCTTTTCTTTCCCTTCTCTGCCTTCCACTTGGTTTTGTGTCTGAGGCCTGCCCTCTCTCACTGTAAATACTTTATCTCAGCAAACAGCAATGTTGGTCTTAGGTTTCATACCAAGCCCTCTTTCCCACCTTCCTAACATAAAACAATAAGTAAAAAGAATAAGGGAGAGCAGGTAATTTTACACCTCTCAGAGCTGTTGTTTTCAGAAGAATAAGCCAGGACTTCTGCTCAGGGGTGCAGCACTGCAATGATTGAATTAATTTCAAATTTGGAAAGCCTGAGTTCCTTCCCTTCCCCCTCACCAAACAGGATAAAAAAAAAAATAATTAGTTCATTTACTTGGTAATTTAGACTCTGTGGAATCTGAATATTCAATGAGCTCTGTATACAAAAGACTAGATATGACTCATGAATCATATGGCTGACAACACTGCAGTAAGAAAGGAAGTCTGACAATTAACAGAAATGTGATATAGATCATACACAAATGTGGTCAGAAGCATAAAACAAAAACATTTTTTCTTTTATTTTTGTTCATGTATTTACTATAGTGATCATTCTGATATTTCTGTGAACACTTAAATGGGATGGACTTTGCTCACAAGTGTGTGCCTGACTATGTATGTTTATGGAAGCAGAGTTTTAGCAAGTACTTCTTCTATTAGTACATCTTCTGATGGAAATCTGATTTTCACTTAATAAATGCATATTCCATATTGAAATCAACATAATGGCTCACTTTTAAGTGTTCTCAGAAGTTTGTCTTTTTCAAATATGTCCATGTGGGTGCCATTAGACCTATTTCTATTTTTTCCTGTAAGATTTATTAACCTTAATTATTTTAACCAATAATTATTCTTTAAAAAATTCAAGAACTTCTTATAAGAAAAGCTAGGGGATTATTCGTATGGTCAAGAGAATGTTTTGGCCAAGGTTCTGAGAATGATTGTAAATACTTTAGAACATAGGATTTTTTGCACCATAATAGGACAGTGAACTTGTAAATCTGATGTTTTTGTAGAGTTAATCTAACTCTAGTGCTAATCTATTAGAATTCATCTAAATTAATTCTAATGAGCAAATGGCAGTCTGGAGTATAATTACATTTTAAACCAATAAAACTGTAACCAGCAAATCCAGGAAAACTATTCAGAATTCTAAAGAAAATTATTCATGCAATAAATAATATTCAAAGATTAGTCTTGGAGGCATTCTGAATTGGTATGTTTTATTTGATTAAGAGAAGTGTAGGTACAGAATACCAGAGGGAATAAAATAGGAAAAAAAATTAATATTGATATACAAATATAAATATTTATATGCAAAAATGCATTAAGTGGGGCTTCATATAGAAGAATGAAGTCTTCTTCCATGAGGACTGAGAGTCCTTCATGCAAATAGCATCAGCCCTTGATGCCTCAGAGATGGTGGATACTTGGTAAAGTTGATGGCTGAATCTTCAGGTGGCTACTCAGAGCTGAGGATTAGGTACAGAGGATATCAACAGGGGAAAAGCCTGGCATTCACTGCCCGTGGGAGAAACTGCAGGTGGATTTTTAGGGACTCAGAAGGAACACCTTCTGAGGGAAAATAATCTTTAAAAACTAGCCTTTTTTTTTTTCCACTTTTGAAGATAACTTCAATTTGGAAGATTTCTTCCACAGAGAAACTCTAACAAAAAGCAAATAACTGGTGGCATGAAGGGGCAGCTCACGGGGATTTAGGAGAACCCAGTTTAACTTCCCTTTTTTTTGTGATTCTCTTCATCCAAACCATCTGGTGCAGAGTAGCTTTTGGCACACAGGTCAAAGCTAGGGCTTTCCTAGCGGACTGGCTCCACTGGGAGAGCCCTAGCTGGGCTGGCTTGCTTCACACTCACAGAGCTTATTTTAGTGCAAAATCCATCCCACGCTGTTTTTATCTGCATGCCACAGCCCTGCCTGTCATGCCTTATGCACAACGCTCAGCAATTGTCTGCTCCAGCCGCAGTCCCTAACCACAGCATGCTGCTCACAATAAGCCAGGCACACCCGTCACCTTTGTGCAGCCTACACTACAAACACCCCACCTCCTGTTATTTTGCTTTGCTTGCTGGCTGCCACTCTACCTGCTCCTTGTGCAACAGCTCAAGAAATTTTGACAGCATCTCAGGCCTCTCCTCAGCCTGCCTGAGCCAGATAAGCCAACTGTAGATATCACATCTCAATACCTTGCAAGAACTTCTAGAATTATATGAAATACATTTTTTTTTCAATAACTTCATAACTTACAAGGTTTTGCATCTTGAAGACTAACATTCCCTGTGGCACCATGCTATGGTCTGTATTTGGAACAAGCAGCAGATAATCAAAAGCTCTCTGCATGCCAGATGCCTGTCTCAGAGTTAGCACCTGCCATTCAGCAGGAACTGGCATTCTGGGCAGCCATGCATATTCAGGAGGCATCTAGTACAGATGAGCTTCAGCAAATCCAAGGGTCTGTTTTCAGTCAAGATCTTCAAAGCCATTCTCCACAATTTATATCCCTACATAATCTTCAGCAACACTGAAAATATTGATAGCTATTGCCCAGTGTGGACTCCCCCACTGCCGGGAACAAAAGACAGGATTCACATTCCCACAGGATGTGTCTATGCAGTTCTTACAACTACACTGAAGAGAGAAAATATCACTCATTGTCAGCTCTCTACTCTTCCAGAGTGGGTAGCTGGCACTCTCTCCCCCACTGCAGAACCTCAGCTTCTGCAAAGCTGGAGAGTTTGTGTTTATTTCAGGCATTGCTGGTTTTTTTATCTTGGATGGTGTTCGCACCCAGCCAACCTGCACACATGCTGGGTTGTGAGGGACTGTGCACTCAGCTTGTTGACCACGTGGACTGCCAGGATTCATGGAATGTCAATTTCCCAGATTCTGTGAGAATTCCTATGACTGGATACATCCCACACTATCTCTGTATGCAGGGTTTGGTGAACCCTTCAATGTGGAATAGCCTGGTAAAATGATGTCTTTCAGTCTGTCTATATCTATCTCAGCCTCTAGGCAATTCTGAGCCCTGGGATGGTAGGCAAATATGTGTTAGCGACAACACAGCCTCACAAGTACCACCTGGGTCTGAAGGGCAAGAAAGGCATTACTTTAATGAATGTTCATTCCAACCGGTGCTTACAGGGCATAATTGTTCTCTTCATACATGTAAAAAAAATGTACTCATTTCTTTCCTTCCTCTGCACCTCCTTAAGAAGACAAATACAAGTTTCCTCTCTATACAAAAAGGCCAAAAAAAAAAAAAAAAAGAAATCAATCCTCCCACTTCCTTTTCCCACCTCCTTCCAAACTCATGAAAACCACCAGTTTATCTCTTCTCTCCACCAACCTACCGGAAGGATACAGCTCCCCATCTTCTTACACTTGGTAAGATTAGCTCCTCCCCTGCTTCCGAGGAGTTGGAATGCTTTTTTTGATGGTCAGTGATCAGGCCTGTATCTTGAAAGGCTCACACAAAAACAAAACCCAGACTCTTTTGGGCAGATCAGCTGTATCTCACTGCTTTGTTCCTGCTCCATTTACCCACTAGACAGAGGCAGCCCACATTCTGTACTATCCCCCTCCAGGAGGCCAGCCATGGAGCTGAGATGAAGGAAGAAAACACCTGCCTTCGAACACCTCACTCAAAATGGATGGCAAGCAGAAAACTTTAAATAAAAACATGTTGCACAATACATGCAGATCTACAAGTAGAAGAGTTCATCATAATTAACCCCCTTGAATTAAATAAACCCAGGTGCTTTTGTCTTAAGTCTCCATCTAGTGTCGCTATGCAGAGACCACTTCAGAAAAGAAAGACCAGATTTGGCCACCATGGATAAGGGATGCTCAGGCTGGAAGATGCTTGAGCTAGTTCTATTGCTTGATGGGCTGACAGAACCCACATAGCTCCTCCTTGGACGGGGTTTTAACAGGGGGAAAAGTCACTTTTAAAAGGGGAAGGTGCCAAAAGAGATTTTGAAGAAACGCTCCATGGTATATGACTAGCAGCTAAAGCCACCAGCAGTGCAGAAGTATATCCTCTATAGACATTCAAATTTCTTACACCAGGAGTGAGAGGACATCACTACTGCATGGCTTGAAGACAGACATACAGCTGGAGGGAAATAACTCTCTCATGCTAGCTGAGGATTCAAACCAAGTTTTTATTACAATGGCATACAATTTCCTGTTTTGAAGGAAATTTTCACATTTCCTTCAAAAGAGGAAGGAATTCACTGGAGTGACAAAAGATGTTGTCTAGATCTTGAAAAATGCAATTAAAATAAAAAAATCAAAGAGATATGGTGTGATTTCTGAAAATCATGAAAATAAGAATACTCTTTTTGAAAATGCTCTCTTTGAGAGAATGTACTCTTTTTTCAGTAATAATTAGAATGGGATTACTAATTTTTAATGGTAAGGATTTTGAATTTTGAATATTAACACACTCTTTTGAGCTTTAATTAAAAAGTTGGCACAATTTATAATTTTGTAAGTAAAAAAGCAAAGTTCCTTCCATCCTTAGGAATGCTATTGCTCTGTATTATTCTTTATATAATAAACTATTTGAAATTAATTGTATCAGTGAAACACACTACATTGCTGTTTTAACATTTGGGAAAGCAAAATAAATTGTATTGACCAACAAAGATCTCCTCAAAATCAGAAACAGCTTAGCTCACTGGAAGAACACTGAGAAACGCTGTATCCAGTGGTAGTGATGTACTGCTTGGAACCAACACAAATTAGATCACAACATACATCACAAGGGTCCATCATCTGCATGGCCAAATGCCACTTTTATGCCCTCCAAAAGCATTTGCTGTCAGATCATTTTGTCATGTCTTTGTCCACCCACATGTCACAACCCTGGTGTTTATAAAGTTCAGAATTATACTTTTATTTTCTGTCAAAAATGAGACTAGGAAGACTCTCTTCGGTTGATGCCTTCTTGTCTGCTTCATATCACACAGGAATACCCTTTTTTGTCAGTTCAAGGGATCACAGTTCTTCACCCACCTGAAGAGGAAGTGAGAAAAGAAAAGAGAGAGCAAGGGAGCTTTCCTCCACACCTGTAAGTTTCTGTGGCTTCTTCTGAGCCGAAAACATTTTAAATGTCAGATGTTAATCAGAAACTCTAGGCTGCTTAGTAGCATCTGTGCCTCCTGGTTCTACCAAGTTGATCTTCCAGGTTCAATTGATCTTTCCTGTCCTCCAGGGGCTCATATACCCTGTAACAGGACCAACCATCCATGTTTGCCCACTGGGACATTAGAGTTAATAAAATCTGTGTGATATACATACATGCACGTGTACAAACGCCATATCCCCACAAACAGACAGAGCAATGACCCCATCTGACCTTCCAACCTGTCAGCTTTTCGTGGGGCTGATAAAGCACCCTTGTGAGCTACCTCCTGACCCAAGGGTTTATGATAAGATCAGAGCTGTAGTTTAAACCAGGTATCAATCCTGACATAAGCAAGAATACTCATACTTTCAGTTCAGTGAATGCGACAGAGTGTTCTTAAACGCAGTATTTCCATTTCTTTCTCTAGTCCTCTCATTTCTAGAGAACCAAAAGCACCATCCAGTGAACACAGAAGGAGATGAGAAGTCAGCTGTTAGCTTGAAGTTCTATTTTGGCTCTAAAATCAAAGGCCTCTGTAAAGCCTAATAGAATTATAGACTCAAGTCTACCATTAATAGCATGCATGGCGCCAGTGTAATAAGAAATGGAAATACATTGCCCAAGAAGGATTTATGAAGTCCAGTAATTCATGTCAGAGTTTCCACAAGATCGTGATTCTCAAAAAGTCTCAGATCCAACTAACTAACTGTGCTCAGTTAGACATTGATCCTTTAATGAATGAGTGCACTTTACTGATTTTATTTTGGCAAAGTTACAAATATGGAAACAAGAGAGAAAGAGAGAGAAAGAAAAAGTGCAGTAAAATATTCAGTGATCTTTCTAATCTGCTTTGTATGTGGTGGTTTTAGGATATTAATTTCATTTTTCCATCCTCCAGGATTAATTACTATGGAGCATGCAAATTTCTGAAAAAATGCACAATTTTTAATATTGAGTCCAGCAGATTATATAAAAAGTAGAAATGAAGAAGCAAATATCAGATTTAAGGATCATTTCAATAACAGGCTTTATTTCAGGTCCATAATACACATAATCTATAAAAATAATGCATTAAAAATATTAGTTAGCCTATTTTTGACCATTTGTGTCTCTGTGGTGCTATTCCAAGTGAGCTTACTGATTTTTTTTTAAAACAGTGTACATTTAGTTTTAATGGTTTAGCTCTTCTTCAGTCATCAATAGGGAGCCTTGTTACCATGGTGACAGACAGATGGATTAATGCGATGTTTAGGGAGATACAGTAGTGCCAAATTTTGATATATATGGTAAGCTGTAATGTACTGCATACACAAGGGGGCATGCATGCAGAAAAATTCAGGAACGGTCTTCCATATGCACAGAGTGTCTTGACACAGTATTCCCACTACCTTCTGCCAGAAAGTGGCCTTCTATCTCCCATGTTATGCTCTTGAAAAATACCTGCCTTGTTGGGGTCACAGACTCCAGTTGCTCAGGAAACTTAAACTGAATGTCTGATGAGGCCTGTTGGAAAGGGCCACGTTCTACACTCGACGTGTTGGATGCATGTACTAGGCCATGAAGCTGCTGGTCATCAGGGAGTGACTGTCTGTAATCTACTCCTTGAAATGCAGCCTGACATCTTCAGCTGACACCTTTCCATCTTTCCATTTGCCTGCTTACATTATTCACAGCAGGTCTTCTCAATGAGAAAGAAATGTGAGATATACAATAATCTTTGGGTTTTTACAGAGCACAAACAGATTGCACATGGAGGAATCCTTCTTAAAACTTTCACACTTCCTTTACTTTTAAACCTTTAATGACCTCCACCTTCCTCACCCATCTCACTCCCTTCCCTAAAGCTGCTAATGAGCTTCCCTGTTTTCAAAGTATTAGATTAGCGGTTCATGTCTCGCAAACTCCCTCAGATGGAGATGAAATTAATACAGGAAGAAAATGTGTGACAGTCATGCTATGAATTCCTGTCATTCAGACTGTGAATCCCCCATGCTCACAGAACTAGGAAATTATGCTAGTTGCATAGCTCTATTTTATTGTATTTTACTTTATTTGCTGTCCTACCCTTGAATCATTCTGTCATTGCCAAACATCTTCAATGCAGAAACCTATCATAAGATGCTACTGAAAAGTCAAGTAATTTTAAAAGACAATTTGACCAGCCAAGTAAAATTCTGGCACAAACTTGGTGCTCTTAAAAATATTTTAGATGTGAAATCAGAAGTGCTTTATCCAGAGCACAATATTAATTTATGTAACAAGACTAATTTAATTAGAAATGTTTTCCATCCATCTACACAAAGTGATAATTATAATTAATCAGGAACCTAGCCTTTGGATATAATTGCACTAGAGCTAATTAGGAAAAATACACATCTCATATTCCTGACAATTAATTCTACAGTTGGCTTTCTCAGCAGGTGACATACTACTAGCAGATACAAGTCAAATTTATAGTGGCCACCTCCCCACAATAAATGAAATGCCAGTCCAATTTCTCCCTCTGCAGCACATACCACTGTTGAGGGTCCCCATGAGCATGGCCAGTGGCATGGGGCAGGCACAGCAGCGTTCCCACAGGTACATGCCACACAGCAGCTTCTGAGGGACCCTTTGCTGCCCAGTAGTGTGTGCCAGCAGCACCCCCTTCCCACCCTGCAGCCACCATGGTCTGGGGGCTTCCATCAGAGCCAAGCTTGAAGTTGTGTTTGCCCATGAACATAATTGTGGAGGAGTCAAACCAGACACCCAGGTCTTGGTGCAACCTCCTTCCCAAAGAAGGTTCAAGCTGTGTGCTCAGAGCAGCTCACTCATGGCTTTATCCTCATGAAATCTTCCTTGAAAAGAAACTGTACAATCTCTCCAGCCAGTCTGATCTCAGCCTGACTATTTTTGTGGGAACCTGTCTGAGTTACCAAAAAAAGTCATCTCCTAGAGCCACAGCAGTCCAACTCTGTCGATTGGGCTGTCACTGAGAGAGGCCTTCTTTGTCTTGCCTGCCATAATTTTGGAAGTTTCCAGTTCTGGCCACATGGGCCCGGAGTAGATTTTCTCTGTAGAAATCCTGCTCCCAGGCTGTCGCCCAGCAGAACCTCATCAGATGGTCTGGTGGTTCAGGATTCCTGCGGCTACCTCAGGTTGCAGCATTCCAGTAAGAGTGGCTGAGACACAAGTACCAGGCCATGCTTTAGTGACACCATGGAAATAATAATTAATTTTTGCTGTTTCTTTTTTTTTTTTAATTCAGTCAGAAATACTTTTTTCTCCTGGACAACAGTAGAGGTTTTTCTAAAGCAGTACAGCAAAGTAACTATTAAAAGTTCGATAATGAAATACAACATACTAAGACCACTAAAGATGTGGTATCCTGTCAAATTAAAAAATAACTTGTAGTTATATTTTCTAGGTCACTAAGGACAGGAATTGGGAAGGGATCTGTGATTTTCCTCTCTAGTAAATGTGGGCAAAGCCAAAGAGTTATGGGCATATTTCACGTGCCGAGAGATTTTTATAAAAACTGAGCAGGTAATAAAATGTATAATTTAGTAAAGGATAAGAATAGAAAAAAATAGATACAGACACATGAAAGAAGACCCTACTTAAGAGTTCTCATCTCTGCAGCCCCACCTGAATTCTGTCCAAGGCATGTGACAGCCTTGATATATAATCAACAGCTCTGAAATCTGTAGTGCGCCTCTGACCAGCCATAATATCATCATCCCCAAATGCTAATTTGGGATTTGTAATTGGAACTCTGGCCAGATTGCCTACGGAACTTTTGCCATTTACTGAAACGTGGCCAGGCTGTGGCCATAACAAACAACGCTGCTGTGATGTCTCTGCAGCATGCCTGCACCCCCAGTCTTGTCCAAAGTTATGCCTCACATATGCTCCTGAATACCCAAATGTAGAAGTGAAATTAAGGAAGAGTGTTGCATATTCTGCAGAAGCAAGCTGCAGTTTAGAAAAGCATCTCTGGGGCTGGGGTAGGTGGCCAGAAATCTGGAGATCCGGCCTCTTGGATCCTGCCTTTGCTTGGAGAACCACAGCAAAACCCTGTGCAAAATGATTAATCTCCTCATCACCTCCAAAACAAAAAGTACCCCTCCATAAGTGGGTGAAGCCAGCTCAACCAGTATTTTTTATGTGTCTTTTGATTCTCCAGTGCAAGGCTCTTCTTACAATTGTGAGTACATTTGACAAATGAATACAGTATTTCTGTAATTAAAG
Source organism: Haemorhous mexicanus (assembly GCF_027477595.1). Lineage (NCBI taxonomy): Eukaryota > Metazoa > Chordata > Aves > Passeriformes > Fringillidae > Haemorhous > Haemorhous mexicanus. The sequence goes on from NC_082343.1 coordinate 55,991,292, forward strand.
TCTACACATCTCTATTCAGTGACCAGATTTTTGCTGCAGTGAGACGAGATCTGAGAACAGACTCTCAATACGGGAATTTCAGCCACCAGATCCTTAGGAGATGCACAACAGTAACCAGCTAATTATAAAAAAGAGGTTTCTGCAGAAACCAAATCATAGCTGCAGAACACTTTAATTTCTTTTCCAATCGACTACAAAATTGTTTGGAAATATGTAACTGTTTTCTTCATGCCCCTGCCTGTACAGAGTGATGATGCTGCATGGTGCTTTCAGGAATATCAAAGCTGCCATAAATAGAGGAAATGACCCCAGTGAGTCAGGCAGAGAATAAAGCTCAGCTCTCCTGAGAGCCAAAGAGCAGCTCAACTGCTGCATTTTTCTCTCTTTCAAAAACCAGTGTTCGGCTCTTTCCAAAGTTCTTTTACATAATCCAGTTTAGTTACTGAATGTGTCCGTTTAACCAGTATGCAAATGTATGCAAATCAACCTCATCTATGTTTTGAATTGGATTTTCAAACTCCAAACAGGATACCATGTCTCAGGTGCCAACATTTTTTGCAGTGGCACACTCAAGACTTTTGGCTATATAAATCAGACAGCTAACTTAGTGAACATAACAAATGACTGCCTTTATTAAGTCCCAGCCAGCTTATCAACTAGCTTCTTTGCCTCTGAATACCTAAATTGCAAGCCTGGTGCTCAAGTGGGTCTCACTGTTAGTGGAGATGGCCAGGTACCACTGTGCAGCCCTGCATCGGAGAGGAAGGGGAGCAGCAGACACACAGGCCAGGACTGAAATATCTCACAGCATTACATTAAGAAGTTTGCACACTGGGGTTCTATTTCTTGATAGAGCTGCTTATTGGCAGCAATGCCACGTGTTTGCAAGTGTTATAAAAATCTCTTAGGGAATATTTTTATGCTAACTTGTTTCTTTGGTTTTATTTTAAAATTTATTTTCTTCCTTGTGCTTTTGCTTACTCTCCACACTTCTCCCTCGCCAATACTGTACAAAAATATGAACTCCCATAGGAGATGCACCATGTTACCATTTTTTTGTTAAAACCCAGGGGCTGATATGAAATTCTTAACCATAACATCAGAATCACAAGTGCAGATTTACACATCCTTTGAAGTGGAACACATTGGTTCCCTCTCACTGTCTGCTTTTGGTTTACAAAGTTTTTTGCAATAAAAAGGGAAAAAAAGCATTTTATTATATTCAATTATACAAGAAGAAGAGATTAATACTGTAACCTAAATGAACACAATTCTGCTGAGTATGTCTTGGGTTTTTTAAAGCAAGTAAAATTTCCAACAATGAGAATTTTAACTTATTCAGAGTGGATTTCATAGTCTTTATGCTCTACTTTCAGTCTCTCTGAATGATTAATAGAGACAGATCTGATCTGACTCTCTTAAATATAGATTCTTGGCATTGTTCAAACCAGGATTAAATAACATTATTATACCTTTCTCTTCTCTTTCTTCCTGGTTCTGGAAAAATTTGAAAGAAAATGATGTCTTGATTGATGTGAACTCAAAAAACTATTCTGAGAAGAAAATATAGGATTATTATCATCAAAGACACAAAATAATACAAAAGACACAATAATCTAATTCTCTCACAGTTCAAGGATTCCTCTATCAGGTGCAGTGATGATCCTGACACCAATTACAATCAAAATTACATGCATGCTCCTGTTTTAGTTTTATGCATTCTAATAAATTTAAATACTTTATATAAAAAGTAATTTCTTCTTTTCACATTGTCACACTGCAGTTTTTCTAAGATGTCCTTCTCTAAGCTTTTCCAGGATGTTTTGTTATTATTTGTGGCAAAGTCCAATTCTATTCCAAAGCACACACAGGATTTTGGGGTATTTTTATCATGGGAAAAAGAAGAAGGAATAATTTGCTTGCTAGAGGAAAGAAGGAATAATTTTCTTGCTGTCCAGATTAGAAAAAAATGAGTTAGTGATGGGCTCTCTGTGTAAAATATTGCTTAATTTACACAGCACACTATTAGGAAACAGCTTTGGGTTGGTATTTAGAAGTATCATGAACAGGAAGCTTCCCAAAATACTCATTTTTTTGCCTAGCAACCCAGTCCCTATAATTAGACCCTTAGATACATGCTATAAATTATGTTAAAAGATACAAAGGAGGAAGCTGGGGAAGAAACACTTGGTTTGGATTTATTTACATTCATTGTTTGCTTTTGAAGTACTGATTTTTATAACTAAAAATTCACTTTACCTGTTCATACTGAATCTTAGTACACTGTTTGATAAAGTGATAAAATTAGGTAGCACATCAATTTCTATTCATCAGCACCTGAGAATTAGGGTGGCACAGAGATGAAAAAAACACCAATTGTATATCCTCGTAGTGTGGAAAACTATTTACATAACTTGAAAGAATGACAATTTGGAATGAAAATATGTACTTTAAAGCAACATCGTTCGTCAAGATACAGCTTACTAAATCAAGAAGAGAATTAAGAGTCTCTCTCAGTTTTATTTCGTCAAATCCACTAGGCGATCTGTCCCAAGGCCATAAGAAAACCCGCAAAACCAAAACCCTTATGAGCCTGCTACAAAAGACTTGATTTAAAAGAGCCTTTGGCAACTTTTTTCCGATTTTCCCTCTGCGCGATTTGGGCTCTCGGGATGCTGAACACGCCCCAAGGCGCGGAGGCCCCTCCTAAGGGGGCGGCAGCTCCGCCCGCGCCCGCGATGCCGCTGGATCCCGCCCGGCTGCGCGGCCGCGGAGGGGAAGGAGGAGGGAAGGCGGCTGCGTGTCCCAGCCCAGCTCCCTTTCCTTCCGGGTTGCCGCCGCCGCCGCCTCCTCCTGCCGTGCCCCGGGCCATGGGGGCGGCTGCCGGCGGGGCCGCCCGTGACGGGGCTATGGCCGCAGCGCCGCTGGACCCTGGGCGCGGGCTGTCCCTGCCCCGCGGGGCTGGGAGCTCCGCGGCATCCCAGGACAAGCTCTTCTTAATCAAAGGTGCAGACAGCCTTCCTCTCCTTCCCTTTCCTCCTCCCCCTGCACGGGTCAGGGACGAGCAGCAGCGTGTGCGGCAGGCCTGAGACGGTCCCCAGCCGTGCCCCCCTTGCCGTAGCCCCAGGTCTTGTTCCTCTCTCCCGCCCCCGGGGAGTAAGTCAGGCGTTTGGGAATGGCCTCGCCGAGGCTTCTGGACACAGCGAGGAAGCCCCTGCAGCGCCGACCGCCTTTCCCCTCGTCCTTGGCAGCGGCGGCGCCGGTCACCCTTCAGCCGCCCTCCCGCGGGACGGGCGCCCAGCGGAGCCGCCTCCTGCGCGGGAGGGAGCTCAGTCCTGAGGGGTCCGCGCTCGGCGCTGCCGGGCCCCAGGGCGCAGGAGCCCTCGGGAGGAGGCGGCTGCTGCGGGCTCCAGGCAGCGCTGCGGATTCCCTAAGGGAAGGAGCCGGTGTCCCGAGCTGGATCCGAGCTGGGAGAACCGCGGCCAGGGCAGAGCCAGAGTGTCCGCAGCCGCACACAGCTGCAGGGCAGCGGGCGCACGGCGGGCTGGCGGCGCTGTGTGGCTTTACGTTTATAGTGTGATTTTTATCCCTAACTCCGGCTGCTCCCGCTGTCTGCTCGGTCTCCCCGCGCCCCCCGGCGGAGCGGAGGCTGGGACTCAGGCGGCCCCGTCCCAGCGCCGCCGGCCGGGACATCCCGGGCAGACCCCTCCAGAAAATGGACCTACCGCCGGCAGTTACTGTGTCTGAAACTGGGGAACTGTTGGGTGCTTGACCTGGAAATGTAAATCTTAGTGGACTGGATAATTTGGCCAAGGTGCGAAGTCTTTGTGCTCCCGGGCAGAGGAGGCACCTTACAGATTTCACTGACGAGTACAGGAAACTTCCTCATCACAGTAATCAGATCAATAACTTTTTTTAATAGTGAGACCTAACTTAACTGTATTTTTGCTTATTTCCTATTCAGACCATTTTAAAATTACCTAACTGGTGTTAGGAATTTTAAGGGGAAACAGGATGGGTATCAATACCTGCAAAGGAAGAATGTGTAATGCCCCTGAAATTTTTAAATTTTAATATGAATCAGGTTGGTTTCTACAGAGCAGTAAGTCTTAATAACAAGCCTTTTTCTTAAAAGTGGGCAGGTATGGCTACATGTGCCTTTGGTGCAAGAGCTAGAAAGGATCAAGGTACCTCAAGTGACTTTTGAAACCCTGAAAGGACTGAAAAGCAAGGGATGCTCTCTTTCTTGGGATAGCTTTTGCTGGTGTAATTTTCTTTCTTTTTTAATGAAAATAATTCAGTTATTTAATTTTATTAAAAAAATTAAATAGAGCATAAAACATAAAGCTGAAGAACAAGTGTTGCTTATGTAATGGTCTTTAGAGGAACTGGTGGTGGCCATTTGAAATCACAAATGATGCAACAAAACCAATTACATTTCCCATTTAGGGAAGGGTGAGGCATCACCACAGAATAAGATGATTTTAGTAGGCTAGCTCTGGAATGAGGGGAATGTCAAAGTACTGCAAAAAAAGCATCCTGGGATTTGAATTTTTGAGTGTGGCTTGAAAATACATACACATGCCATTATTTTCAAAATGCCCTGTTTCATAGAACTAATTCTTTGTCTTGCTATTTTGTCATACTGAGTTAGCACAAAAAAGGTAGACAACTGGGCCTTTCCCTTCAGCATGTGCTAACAGATCTTACATTTTCAGATTTTATTTTCTAAATAGGTTGGTTGTTTTTTTCCTTCCCCTTAAGTAACAAAGTCTTGATTTTTATTTCTTCAACTTTTCTTGGCAGGTGGAATTTTTCTAGGTACTGTTGCTACAGCAGGAATGATAGCAGGTTTTGGCACTACACTTGCAATGACAAAAAAGAAGAACCCAGACTGGTTCAGTAAGGTTTGTTCTTTTAAGCTTTTAAGTTCTTTTAAGTTTTCCAGTACTAATAATGCAGAAAAGAAGAATGCATTGAATGCTTTATAGACATGCTGATATACGTGCAACTTGGCAGAGTTGATGATAAGAGCGCTAGATTTTATTGAATTCAGTACAGGCGTAGGATTAATTTAAAAATCTATTCAGAGTAGGCCCTGCTAAATACTTTAGTACTTGAGATTAGCTGAAATACATAATGCTTACACTGTTTGCTGGAATCATACTTCTGGTTAGTGAAATACAGGTACAGATCTCTCTTAATTCTGTGATGTGAGCACCCTTTAGACATGAGCCTGCATCACCTTGGAGATCCAGTTCACCGTGCAGTCTCATAGTGCTGCAGTGAGTCTGGAAGCGAGGTGACTGCAGTAAGGATGGGAATGAGGAGGCAGAAGGTCTGTAAGCTGTGGAGTAGGTAAGTGGGATCATTTAGTCAAAATTAAAGCTCTCTACTCCCATCTCACTGTGTAAGGGGAAGGATGAGAACGAGTACTGTGAGATCTCATGGCCAAAATGAATCTGAGCTCAGGCAATTACTAACTGGATCCACTTGTGCATTCTGAACAAAAGAGCTGCAAAGCAGAGCTAGCAATTACACCGTGCTGGTGTATTAATTTGAAACACAGCACGTTTAGTTGAAGGATGCTTTTTTCCTCACCAATGCTTTGTTATTGCCAAAAGCATAAAAATAGGCCCTTAAAATTGATCAGTCTCATCTCTACCAAGCTCTTAAAATGCAACATGTATTACAGATGTTCTTAGGGAATTAAGAACTCATAAATTCTTTTTATTTTAATAATGATGATTCAATAACATATCCAGTTAATTCGATGCATATCAAGAGAAAAAAATTCTTCCATTGTAGTTTATATCAGAACCTTCATTTCTGATCACTCATAATCTCCCTTTCTGGTCAAAGAGCATGAGATCTTTCTTTTGCTTTCCTGTTTTCCTCTGTAGACTGTGTCGTAACTCATTCATTGCCTTTACAACATAAGCATGAGTTTCTCTTTTCAAATAGACAAAATAGAAAACTTACTGAGAAGTTATTTCACAAGCTGTGGAAATACATTGCAATAAGGAAGTTGTCTCCTTTTTTGCCATATTTTTTTAACTTCCTTTCTCTTGAGTACTGCATTTTTTCCAGCTTGCATATATTCCTGTGTGTCTGAGCTGTCCTGTTACCAGTGTGAAATTTATCAAGAGTGATATTGCATTGACATCTGAGAATATACATGCTAGAAATGTCATCAAGTGATAACATATCGTTTCGATCTTTGCTGAAAACTGTATTCGCTGCTATTTGTGCAAAGGAATTGCAACAGTTTGCTAGAAAAATCTGTGATTTCATGGGCCTCTTGACTTCAGTACTCCAGAGTGTAGAGATATACTTTTTTGTTAAGGTACTTGTCAGTGAGCAGTTTAAAAAGGAAAGACTAGACTTTGAGAATGGCTTAACTCTATAGAAGCTCTCCGAGGTACCACTGAGGTTTTGCCTTAGCATTCTTACTTAAATTTATAGTTACTTACTGTAAGTAACTTTTAATAATACATCATGTATAATAATAACTGCAGAAGATTTCACCTTTTTTAGATGTTCTATGCCTAAATATGATTTCAGTCCATGTTAAGGTGAGGCCATAGTTTGACAGGTACTTTAAGCCAACATCAGTCAGCACTGGTGTTGAAAGAATTAATTCTACCAGCCCTCAGTTTCTGGCATTTTATTCCTGTTACGGTGAAGCCACCAATACATATGCCATTGGGTTGATGATATGATCCTGGTTAATCAGTGGGGGTTTTTTGTTAAACTTAAATGCTCAGCTACAGCAGCCTCCTTTTGAGAAGTGTCCAGCTTTACCAGCATTTATCCAGGTGTTTAATTTCACAATGGATTAGGTCACACAAAAGAGTGAACACGATGAATACAATCAACCAAAACAGTTGAGCACACTTTATTTTAGCCACTGCTTCCTTTTAGACATGCTCTGCGCACAAAGGGGCAGTTACACAATCAGGGCCTGTGTCTGAATAAAAAAGCAATGATTTTTTTCCTTCTCCCACTTCCTGTTTATATGTTCCAGAGGAAAACAAAACAACAGCAACCAACAAAATGAAAAAAAGCAGCATATATTTGGAAAACAAATTTGTTAATTCTGCCCTGTTTTTTTCTGGCCTGTTTTTGGAAAGACTCAATATTGTTTAAAAGCTCATTTTTTAAATTAAAGAATGTTTTCTTTAAAATACATAAGAGTAGTGATGAGCTAAGAATTTGAACATAGAATAACAGGTTAGTGAATAAAATTCTCTTAAAATTTTTTTTTGTTGGTGTCATCTTTTTCTTCCATGCTACCATTGTCCTTTTAAATTTTTTAGCATTTCATTAATCAACTTTCTTGATGCTCTGAACACCATATCTGATAATCATTTAACCAGCTGTCCTGTTTACAGAAACCCTTATCTGTGTACTTAAGTACCCTGAGGAATCAGCCTGTGACTGAACCCTGTTTGACTGCAGTCAGTAAAACTAGATCAGTTGTTTCCATTTACCACCATTTTTCTGGGACAATCAAGCATTTAAATAGTAGTTGGTTGGGGTTTTTTGCCAGCAATTTTCACAGATAATGACTCCTATTTAAAGATTCTGTGTAGAGGATATTTTTGTCCATTCATTTCCCATCTTCCAAATGGAACCATTTTTTTCTCAGTGTTGTTATATATGGTTAGACTATGGAAGCAGGAAAAATGTCAAAAGTAATCAGCGTTTCTATACTCAGAGCAGTCTCTACTGAAAGAGTTATAATAGTTCATTATCTATGGTAAGGAGATAATAGAACCTGATATTATACCGTGACTAGAGAGCTCTGCTGTTTGTGTGTGTTTGCTTACAGAGCATTGATTTTGTTAACAGCTTCCTCTTTGGGATGTCCAAATTGGAATAAATAAGGGTGAAGATACGTTTTGCTTGTGCCCTTTCCAAGTGCATGTTTGTCCTTGGGTTGCTGTGCCTACAGCTGAATCCCAAGGGGGAGTGTCAATGCTGAGGACTGTCTAGGGATCATTTTAACATTTCAATAAATACAAAGCCAAGAGGAGAAAAACTACTTGTGCTATTTGACTGACCATAGTGGTAGACATTAAGTATGTTTAATTGTGTCAAAGAAGAAAGAGAAGCATTTAAAAAGAAGTAAAAAATTTAAAGCTTTTTTAAAGTAAGAATACAAAATATTTCCCCCTCAGTTTTCGTGATGAGAGAAAAAGAACAGTTACTTGGCATGTTTTGGAGAAAAGTTTGTTTGATCCTTTCAAAAGTTAATTTTGCTTTTCAGTATTTTAGATTATAAATGAAATATTTTTTTGTGATTTTATGTGTGCAGTCTCATTTATGTTACCCCTGAACTTGGTTGGTTTTTTTTCCAACATACTCAGTTAAGTAGAACTGTTGAGTTGTGTAAGGACCATAAATACCAATCTTTAACAAGTACCATCTGAAATCTGTGTTTGCATGTGAACAACTGAACAGTGATCCTTCAGAGGGCAAAAAAGTCCTCTGAATGGCAGTTGCCACTGAGCAAGAGACTTCTGTCTGTGTCACTGCTGCTGTGGCTGCAGAGGTTGAAGCTTTGCTCTAACAAATAGGTGCAGTACGGTGGGCACTGTGAGGTGAGAACAGCTGGCTAGCAGGGACTGTGGGGTGCACATGGATTGATGCCACCCAGCAGGTGCCTGGTGCCCCTGGAAGCTGCAGTGTCCATTTATGTCCTGTGTCAGAGGGGTTTCCTTATGGTTGGGACCCCATCATAGCCAAGGCTGCATTCTTGGCCTGAGGTGGCTTTTCCAAGTGACAGCATTTTCAAGGTACTTGTGTTTTCAGGACACGTCTCATGGCAAACTTCTGCGGCAGCAATATCTTAAAGCCACCTACTCTTGTAGGTGTCTTCTAACAAAAATGAGAAGTGTGGAGACCACACAGCATTTTCAGTGTTGTTGCTTGGTGAACCCTGCAGGGGAATGGGTTCAGTTTTTTTTGCTTTTACACAATTTTCCCGAATAGTTTCCAGAACTTCTTCAGAGTTGTAGCCCTCTTAAATTAGTCCCTGGGTCACTGCAATACTTTCTGTGTGCAGATGAAAGCTGCTCGTGTTCTTGCAGGTTCCACAAGTGCAGATAAAGACCTGTAGGCCATTGGTTGCCCCCCATGAAAAAGTACCAAAATCAATGACATGCAGTGATTATGTTCTGATGTCACTGGCATAAAGGCTTGTGGCTGGTTTAGATTCAGTTTTGTATTTTGACTAGTGAGATAACTGAGTGTTGGATTCTCGTGCCCATGGAACAACTGACTGAAAGTCGTCCCCAGCTGGCACTGGCAACAGTGAAGTCTTCCTGGTAGGAAAACACTTCATCCAGCCCCTTTCTTGGCTCTTGAGATGTGCTGGCAGCCATAAAATTTTCTGTGGCCACACTAGTGCAACTGGCAGGTCAGGAAACAATCTAAATCACTAACTTTTTTAGTGTTTATTTTTTTCCAATTATTGTTCACTTTGTCATGAACTTTTTATCTTCGGCTCTAGGGGATTACTGCCACAGCTGCACTACCAGAGAGTGGTTCATCACTGGCCTTACGAGCCCTAGGGTGGGGCTCTCTCTATGCATGGTGTGGAGTTGGATTGCTGAGTTTTGCCATCTGGAAGGCTCTGGGCGTGCACAGTGTGAGTAACAAATATGATCCCCTCAAGTCTATATTTTTCCTTGGGTAATGCAACTTGGGATAGCATCTTTATACTACCTCAGCCTAAGAATTACACCTTCATTCACCACCTGTAGAATGACTAACCAGAATGTGTGCAAACAGGGAAGGTGTTCTTACATCTGCAAAAAATGGCATTCTGTGGGAGGAGACAGTTTAGGGGGAGGAACAGTTTTGTCCTGCTGTTTATTTGCACAGATGTTTCAGATACCTCACAGAAGAGCCAGTGTTCTAATTTAGAGGCTAAAATAGTTGCTGCTAACTTTGCTTATTGAACTGAAGGCTACCCCCCTGAATCCTATTTTTAGAGCAATACATTTATTTGTCCAAATTCTATTTTTTGCATCAGGGCACAGAGGATGTAGAAAAACTGAAAGGAAGCCAGCTTGCTTTCTAGAAGCGGCAAGGGACAGAAGATTGGGTATCCTGTGCATTAGAATGGTGGTCCTTGACATGTCACGTCAAGGCAAGGAAGCTCTGGAAGCATTTGTACATCCCAGGATACAAGCTATGGCAGTCTTCAGTAAATTGATTATGTTCCAGTATTGCAGTGTTGAGTGTGAACACTTAAGTTCATGTCAGCATTTTTGTTTGCCCCTAGTAATGAGCCATGACTTAAAGAGTCCCCTGCAGCTATAAGTTTGGGAGAGCTGTTGGCATCCTCTTTAGCACTAGGAATGAATAGACTTCTTTTATCTTATATGGCAATTATTTATATATTCAGCAAAGCATATATAAGGGAGAAAGATGGTACTTACTATTGTTTTTCAGTATTAAATTGTGAAGGATAGTAAAATTCTGATTTAAGCAGTGCAGGTGTTTCATTAGCAAACAAGGAGGATGCTTCATTTGCATGTAGGAGTACCTCTGCTCCAGCGCTCTCTCAAATCCTTTGCCAGCTCAGTCCCTGGGACTCTGTAGGTGGGATCTTGGTGAATAAAGGACTTGACTTTCACTTGAAGGGTTTGAAGGGGAGTTCCAAGTAAGACTGAATTGTTAAGTGTTTAATGGCTCGAGTCATCTGAAAGAGTAAAGTACGAGAAGCCTCAGTGGAAAATGGGATGTGATGGTTTGGCAGAAGCCACACCAAAAGGAGTAACAGAGCCAGCAGATCTTGATGCAGGACTGGCGTGGCCACGGAGGCCATGGGGCAGTTCTCGTCCTGGCCGGCCTGCAGCACATCGGGGCAGGCCTGGCTGGGCCGGAGAAGGAACAGAGTTGGTCTCTGAGCTTGGTGCAGTGCAGTGCAAGGTGTGCTCGGTGCGTTTTGTGCTTTGAACGCTGCCCACGGCAGCATCGCCCCGCCGTTAAGGCAGTGGGATGTGCAGTCGGTGTCACTGGGCGGGAATGATCCTTGTGCCACGGCCGGGAATGCCTTGTGAGCGGCCCGGCCCGGCCCGGCAGGAAGCGGTGGCGAGCGTCTCCCGCACACCTGAAGGGCAGAACTGAGCCGGGGGGCGCTGCTGCCGCCCACTCCCGGCTGGGTTCCCGGGTTTATGTTCCTGCCCCGTTCCCGGCGGCTTCCCCGGGGCCGGGGCGCGGCCGCTGCCCCGCAGCGACACCCGGTGGCGCCGGCCGGAACTGCAGCGGCCGCGCCGGGGGCCCGGCTCGTCCCTGATCCCGGGACTGCGGCTGTGTCCCACAGCCAGCCGGGCTTTAGGAAGCCGTGCTGCACTGCCCAGCCGTGCTGCCCCCAGCCGCAGCCCAGCAGAGCGGCCTCACTGGCCATCGCTGCCAAAATGCTCCTCATATATATGGGATGCATGTTTCCTGTGAGCGTCAATTATTGATGGGACAGTGAATCGTTGATAAAGTATGTATTACCCTAAGCTTTGTGGCTGTTTAAATTATCTTGCCATTGCTTCCCAAGTCAGAGATTAAATGACAAGAGCAAAGCGGAGTGATGGTTTCTTGATGCGTTGTAATTAATCTGTGTTAGTGGCGCGATTGCTCAGCAGTTTGTGTTGTGGAAGGAAACTGAAACCACAGTTCAGGATGCCTCATCCTTACACCTTCTGAGACAGCCTGTGTTTGTCCTAGAAGCCGGTTCTTGTTTCTTCCAGGCACTAAGGTGATGCACCAGACTTGGTGATTCTAGATTTTTATTTAATCTCTGTGGTTCATTAATTTTTAAAACAGTGCTGTGACAATACCCGCTTCCAGCTCTTAAATGGCCTCATGGTTAAAGGTGGTTCCCTATAGCTTTACAGTCCGCTGCTTTTATGCCAGCATAACCCAGGGGTTGAGAGTAAGTGGCTGATCTTTATGTCTTAGTAAGGAATAGAAAAGATTTTACGCTGTTTCAGGTTAGGTTGTTTACATTCTCTGATTGCAGTTACCACTGTTGTAATCTGGTGACAGGCTGATGAGTAATAAATGCTACTAAATTCCACTCAGACTCCTATTCTGAAATGAAGAAGTGATGGTTCAATGAGAACTTAGTTGGATAATAGTTTAAGTTGTATTTTTCAGTAGCATAAAAGAAATCTTTCTTTAGAATCTAAGAGATGGTGCTTATATACTTTTAATATTGTAATTCTTGGAGAAAATAAGGCATCAGTGATAATCAGACTTTTTTGACTTGCTTCCTGCAATCGCTTAGGAAAATATTTAAATTTGTACCAACTTTGATTATCTCTGAGCATAGAAACTCTTTCTATATTAGTGAGTATTATCGACCAGAAGCACTGGGGCAGTGAAGCATTAGCAGCCTGAGGACCTGATATCTGCAACCATTCCAGAAATTTTCAGACTTTGGACTGACACTGGCCTTGCCCATGCTGACATGGCTTAAATGCCTGTTGGCAGTTGGACTATGTTACATGCACTGCTAGAATGCTTCTTCAGATTTGTGTCACCCTAAGGAACTGCTGGTCATGCATTTTGATATTGTGCAGCAGTTACACAGACTCATGCCCAGGGAACATGGGCAACTGGGAGATTGGCTTCCAAAGAGCACTCCTGATCTGAATCTGGGACTCATCCAGATGTACCTGCAGCCTTCCTCTCTGAGGCACCTTACCATGTGGAAAGACATGTGCCGTGTTAAACTCAAGCTTGAAATAAAATGGAACCATTATTTTCAACAAGTTTATTTGCTATTTAACAACTTCCACATCATGGTGTTATCTTCCATGACATTACCTTACTGGTTTTGAGCTTGCAATGTCCAAACCATATAAGTGACCACTCCTGGTGCAGTGGGATGGCTGTTTGCTGATGCAAAACACAGAAGTATTGAAAGAAATTTTGTAGAAAAAGTTGGGTTTGACCAACTTATAATTTCCAGTTTATTTTAAAATTGAATAGTACTTGAAACATCTCATTTCAACATTCTGCATATGAGCTGTTCAATGAAATTTAAAATTTTCAGTTAAAGAATAAATAGCATTTTGCTCAGTAAAAATTTTTAAAAGTAAAGTATTCAAAATATCTTAAAGCTGCTGTTGTTACAGTTGAACTAAACAAGTATTTTCGTTGAAGTTTCCAAAATTTAACTTTTTAAATTTTATTTACCTATTCTGTTAGTGTTATGATCCACCACATCTTTTTATTACTGGGAAAAATTTTAGTGTCATAGAATCAAAGATTAACTAGGGTTGGAAGAGACCACTGAAGATCATGTAGTCCAATCCCTCTGCCAAGGCAGGGTCACCTACAGCAGGTGACAATTTTCTAGACCTTTTCTAGAACTTTTTAGAAGTTAACTTTGGAGTTGTAAACCTTTCTTTTAAATTAAACTCACAGCTATAGAGTACTTGGCAGATACTAAAACATACCTACTAATGTCTGATGTTCTTTTTTCTTTTTTTTTTTTAAGCTGCCAGCAATTATGAACCTTCTTTTAAAAGCAGAACAATGCCCTCAGCCTTTGTAGACTGAAGTGTACAACAATTAACAAACAAGATAAATCATGCTTTAAAAGCTCTCTTGTTCTTCATGTCCTCAATAAATTAGGTTGCATTTCCTCAAAAATAAAAGCATTCTCTGTCCCATAGGAAAAGGGCTGGGATGATTCATATGCAGGTTTGTGAGATTCTGATTGTTGCTGTTCTGTTGAAAGCTGGAAAAATAGTTAGAAGAATTGCTTAGCAATTTGTGACTAATATACTTATAAAATATTAGTTTATCACTTTTATGATGTCTCCTAATGAAATATCCTGTTTTTCATTGATCTTAACCTTTAAAATATTAAGACTCTAAAACAATTGCTTGGCCATAAAGAGACATCTAAAACAATTAAAAGCAATGCAGAGAATATGTGCTCGTTGTGGCTTTGATGGTAAGAACATTTCCTAAGTAAACTGCTTTTCTCCATTAAAAAAAATCTAACCTCTGAATCACCATTTTAAGCATAAAAATAGCATCCCCCTGGTTTTGTCGAGAGATATTTGTTATAATTTGTGAAGGTATAGTCATAGGCTCAGTATAAATGCAAAGTAGCATTGGCTTTAAGGATGGATTAATGTAAAGCAGAAGATGAGAGAATGGAGACATAGTCTTCATATATGGCATCTGTAAATTGTACTAAGATTTATGAATCCCAGTGTAGGCATATTGCAGTGGCTGAAATTTTTACTCTATTTCATAAATGAGTAAATGTTGCTTTAAAAGCACCATATCCCCTGAAATAATTAGAGTAATCCTGGAGAAATTCCTAAATATTTTGTTGTTAGTTTTTAATTATTGTTGTATTTAATCATCACAAAAGTATTATTTATGAAATTTCTATTCTTTATCATGGTGGTGTGTGATAGCATAATAGAAACTTACCTTTTCCTTGCTATTTCATGATCGCATATTTCTATATAAATCAAATCTGCCATTTTTTAAATGCTCTTTTATTTCCTCAATGCTAATTTAAACTCAAGCTCTTAGAAAGAAGATGGAGTACTAGTACAAGTTAGCACTTCCTCCTCCTGTTTGTAATACATTTTTCTCTACTGCTTATATTGCCTAATTGGTTTGGAGAAGACTGGCCTCCACACGTATGTACTGCTAGTACTTTATTCAAGAAGGAAAAAAAATGAAACCAGTGAACTTTACTTGATAAGGCAGAATGCTTATTCAAGGATTAAGATAATAATTTTTGTACTGGAAAGCCACAGTCTGCTTTCCTGAATAGGGACAGCTGTAAGAGAATGTTTCAGGGCTGTGACTGTAGCTGTCTTGAGGAGTTTTGCTGTTGGCTGCCACCAGCCCTTTGGGAAGCCTGTGGTCTGAAATGCCTCTGTGCCACCCTACATGGATGAGTGGGTTGATCCCTGTCTTGGCCATGTGTAACTGCAAACTGAGTATGTACAGGTAGACTCTGAATCCAGGCTTCTCTGACAGGTGTGAGTTAGTCGAGCTATATCTTGTTCCATGGCATCATCCTGTGTGTTGTGTGGTGCAAGGCCATGCTTGCCAGACCCTTGCTGCTCTGCTTGCCTGGGGGCATCTGGCTGTCCCTGCCTGCCTCTGGGTGTCACACTGCCTCTCACAGCTTCCTGCATGGAATTCAGCCCCCATCAAGGTGATGAAGCTGAAGCCTCATTGAAGAGTTTCAGGTTTCTGCTGGCCCTTTCCCCTGCCTTGAATCTCACTTGTGGATGGTATATATAATCTCACTTGTGAATGGTATATAATTATAATAGAATTCCTGGACATATCAAGGAAAAAAAATTAC
Source organism: Haemorhous mexicanus (assembly GCF_027477595.1). Taxonomy (NCBI): domain Eukaryota; kingdom Metazoa; phylum Chordata; class Aves; order Passeriformes; family Fringillidae; genus Haemorhous; species Haemorhous mexicanus. The sequence goes on from NC_082343.1 coordinate 56,006,653, forward strand.
TCAGGTTGCTCAACAGACAATCCATATTTTTGAATTTAATTCAGAAATACAAATTACAGCACAGAAGAGTTTATAGGGTTGAGTCACTCATTCTGAGATTTTGGGTCCATTAACCATCTAGCTTTATAAATTTGGATATTTAACTACTTTAAAATTATTTCAAGACTAATTTTTCAAATTGCCTAGGGTGACTAAGGGGCAATGACTGATACACCATAATAGACTAATCATGTGGATGTCCTTTCCAGGCACCCAGATTTGAAAGTAAGATTCTGCAGAAATAAATGGCACATTCTTCAGTTATAGCCACACTCCATTTTTCTGCATGGCACAAAAGCCTTTACTTTAACATACTGTATACTACAAAAATTTAAGTCCTTCACATTTATTTCAGAAGTATCAACATGGGAATGTATAAAAGTGAAAAGAATACTCCTGTATTTCTGAACCTAAGGAAATTCCTTCTTTTTTTCTGAATCCAGTTTACAAAATTACTGTCACTCTGAATAAAAGAATTGACATAATTAGCTAACCATGTCCTTTTTTTTTTTTTTTCCTAGAATTTAAAATAATCTAGTTTTAACCCAGAACAGTTTTACTTTCTTTAAGCTTTTTTACTGGACTAGCATCTTCTTCCCACTTTGGGATTAAGTCACATTTGCACAGAAATGAAACCAAAGGGATGCTAGTAAAACATTTTTGTGGTGTAGATCAGCTCTCTTCCCATTTATGAATGAGCAACATCTGCACTCATAGAAAAGTAATGTGAGGAAAGTATTTAATGTCTTTTATCTCTTCATGTGACCCAATAATTGGAAAAGAGGCAGCCTGACCCCTATGACTTCTCAGTTCTCTGTAGTTCACCAGTAATTCAAGACAGAATATGGAGTAGCTGTAGGAGGCTACTACATACTGAAAATTGTTTGGGAATTGTGGCAGCTTCGCTCTAAACAATGATGGTCCTCTTCCTCTCTCCCTGTAAAGTTCACTTAGGTTATTTTCATGTTGGTTTTCTTTTAAAAAGCACAGGATATGTTTTACTATACACAGGATTTATAGAGAGAAATTTGTGGGAAAATATGTTTGTGTGTTTAATTTTGGGCACTGTAAATAGCCCTCTGATTTCACAGAGGGTGCTCAACACTGCACAAGGTTAGCCCTGTGTGTAAGCCTCCATGAGACGGGGCCAGTATGAGCTCCTGACTTCTCTAGATGGTTTAACACAATTCTGCTGCTCCTTTTCTCTGTGTAAGCCTAAAGTGCTGGAATTAGCAAATAGGTGCTGAACAGGGTACTGTGAGAGTACATGGAAAATATTAGGTTGTTTACTGCCAGGATTGACACTCTCAGGGCCATTTTCATAGACTTGGCATTCTGCATAATCCAGACGTTCATGATGCCTTTTCCAGCGAAGTGCAAGATGTAGGAATGTGAACCAGAGCTCTATTTTCCATGTTACTCCAGAACTAGCACAGAGTGACTCTCAGTGAGTGCCCCATTTTACACTGAGAGAAGGACAATCACCTTGAGCCACCAAGCTGGCTGCTCTGCTCCTCCAGTCCTGCAAGGGCTCAGCATTTGTCATTTTCTACAAATAACTTGCTATTTCTGTCTGTGGCCCTTGGTAATCATTTGCTAACAAGGGCAACAGCAATCATTTTAAGATTTGGAAAAAGGTGGCAAGAGCAATCCTCACTGATGCTTTTAAATCCAGGGCAGCCTGCCTCATCTTCGTGCCTTGTGAAATGGATGGTGGCTGAGGAGAACTGAGGGCATGAACATACTGCATTCTGCTGCCACTTGATATTCCAGTTCAGGGCATCTAACCTCATTTCACTTGGAAGCTAATGTAAGCACTTCTTACTGATACGAGTACTAAAATAGGAAACTAATAATTCCTGGAATCTGCGTTGGCCTATTATGAATGTCAGACATTAAAGAGAACATTTCTTCCTAAAACTTTCATTCTAGGAATCAAATAGACTCTTTTAGCCCCTCTTCCATTCATTTTAATATGAACGGCCATGTAAGTGCTCTCAGTAATAGTGCTATCCCAATTTTTGTGTGACATTCTGTCAACGATGTGCATTAAAAAGAGATTATTAAATGGAAGATGCTTTTAGGTCCCCATATTTTTGCCATCTGAGGCAGGATCATTAGGTTAAGATAAGAAAATAACAGTGATCTGTAGCTATTACAGATTATTTAATGCAGTAAGGTAGATGATACCCTTTTAGAAAGAAGCCTGACAGAGGTAGAACAGTTACTGTAATTTATGTGGCGAGAAAAAACAGCGTAAAGCTCTGTAATATCTGTGACAAAAAAATAAAATTCACTTGAGTGAAATTCACTTCAGAGAGTCGCCTGCAGGAATGGAGCATGCTGGAATGTTAAGAAATGTGTTACAAATTGTTCATGTACCACTAGGATCAGGAGCAGCAGTTGAGAGTGGCCTATGGAACTGAAGACAGCAGGGAGAGGTAAAATACATTCAGCTTTTAGTGCTTGGTTTACTGCGCTATTAATTGAAGACATTATCACAGTTGAACTGAGTACCCCAGTGCCAGTGTGGCTGCCAATAATAAAGAGGCAGCCATTGCAGTGAGTTATGCAAAACATGCCAGTGCTTAGTACGTAGCACATTTGCTCTTGTAATTAAATCAAAGCCTTTTGATTTGAGTATTGTGGAATCTGGAGGAAATACAGGAGGAGATTTCTGGGAGGGGAGGGAAGAGACCTCTTGTGTTGCACATCTGCTGAAAAGAAAAGGCAGGACAAGGCAGAGATTCCTAATTGCAGCATTTTCCTCATCAAGAAGTGTGTTTGTCCCAAGAATTAAAGCAAGTAAGGACAAGGTCCCAATTCTCACACTTCAAGTGTTCAGTATTAGTAGAACATAAAGCTGATTAATCATCTTCACAAGAAGCTCGCCACACTGCCGGAGGACTGGGCACTGGTAAGCCCAGTTTGTTGAAGGATTAACTTGAATGTTTAGCGGACAAATTTTACTTTCAGTGCAAGGATACTTTGAAGTTGCAATGGGCCTAGTAATACAGTTTCAACTAAATGCAAGCAAGAACAACCTGGAAGCCAGTGTGAGGTACTTTGGAGGCCAAATTTAGTCCTTGTTATAAAAATATATTAAATAGAGTTTGATCAGTCAAGGCCCAGGAGACTGAATTCCATGTCTCTGACTGAAAGTGTCAGAATCATTTAGACTGGAAAAGACCTCTAAGATCATAAAGTTTGTCCATTAAGAAGCTACAGCCTAAAATGGGATATTAGAATGGTTTGTAAGCAGGCACATATTGTCAGTGGAAGAGAAGGGACAGGAACTTAGGGATGTGATTTTCATGGTTATATATGTGGGTATTCACCAGTTCTGTGACATCAGAGATTAGTTCTCTTTGAAAGCTTTCTTCATGATTTAAGATAAGTGAGTTTTAGAGGAGTGCTGAGTTCAGGGAAGACAATGACTGGGATTTGGAAGTGCATTTGGGAGAGCACTCAGCACAAGTGTGGAAATAAAGGAAGAAACTCAAAAGCTGATGTTATTAGTGGAACAGGAAAGAAAGGGGAAGGTACCTTAGATGTCCAGATCAAAGCCCCAGTGAATCATTGGACTGCACTTTCTGACTGGGATGAGAGGGGGGAAATAGGAGTCCGTGACTGGTACTAATTAAGTTGCTTAATGTCTTACTAGTGAGAACTCAAAAACTGTTGTGGAGAGAAGTAATCAGGTGCAGTATGTTTTAAGGGCTATAAAAATGAAAACTTCTAGTAAGAGTTAGTAGCTGTGACATTTGTCCCAGGATGAAATTGGCCCCCTTTTAGACATACTGTGAAGTCAGGTATTAATGAGGCCTGTGCCAGTCACTGCAGATAATGTCCTTCCTAAAGAGCTGGCAGCCTTCTGAAGTGTTACCCTGAGAACACAATGCACAGTAGTGATCAGCTTGGCATTACGATTTATTGAGATAGATCAATGTCCAGGAATCACAAAGGAGGCAAATATGTGGAAAAACATAAACATGGTCAAAGTTGTGAATCACAATGAAGCTATTTTTGTGCAGAGCAGACTTGTGGAAAAGGGCAGGTGGGAGAGGACGTGGCAAATGAGACATTGAGTCTGGCATCACTTTCAAAGTGGCTTTACAAATAAACATCAAAGTCTGAGAAGACAAGGCTGAGGAAATTTCTCAGGCAGTCTTAAAGCAAAAGAAAGACATTAAATATTTCAGATCTGATCCATGTGTTTAGGAAAAATTGCTTTTCCAGGAAATTAGTTGCTTTTACCTGCAGAACATAAATTAATGTTCTGAAGGGACAGAAATCTATCTAATGTTCTTAAATCTGCAGCTGCTGGCAGTGTTTCAGTGCTGTCTAAATAAATACCTTTTTTTTTCTTTCAGAACCGAGTTGTAGTGTTTTATTTCCCAGACAAGATTGCTTTTTGCATTCAAGAGTTAGGGTTTGGCATGTTAATAATTATGAGGTGGTTGTCAGAGTGGAATCACTGCAGATTTCTGAGTTGCTCCACCCATCATCTTATTTTTGGAGGCTTTATACATTTACCTTTAGTTTCCCTTTGGTTTTGTGCATCTTCAGTGTGGTAACAGAGGTGTCTTCTAGAGCTTACGACTGCATCATTTAAATTTATCACTAAGAGAAATTTAAGTCTGGGTTTAGAAGCAGCCGGAAAATCCACAGTGCACCAGATCATTGGCTTGTGCTGAATATTTTGTCTTTGGTTATATCAACAGAGCTACAGCATTTTACATCAGTTTAGTATTTGACCATTCCTGTGTTCCAAGCACACAGCTAATACTTAGAATGAGATGAAAGAGTAGAAGAGTTGAGTCACTCTTCAGGAAGCAAAAAATGTTAAGTAAATTGAATGCTTTCTGCCCATCAGTGAGCTGGGATAACTTAATTACATCAGACTGGAAAAAACAGCTAAGCCAAAGCTCCTAAAACATTTCCTACTGTAAATAGTTGTATTGAATTGGCAGCAATTGTTTAATGTAATTTGGCCTGTTCCTCTACGTCAGCTCTGATACTGGTGTTTATTATTCTTGGAAACATTAGCTGTCTATGAGAGCTTCTCAGTTTTAAATGAGAAGCAAAAATGTTAGTTTAGGAACAATTGTGGGTGATGGCCAAGATTTTTAAAAAACAAGAAGGAATAGTTAATCACAACAACTATCTGATCAGAATGAAATATAAAATAGAGAGTGAATTAGTTTTACTTAGGAACAAAAGCAAAAAGGATAATTTGGCTCTGAATTTTCCTCCTACTTTATATAACATATATTTTTATTAGATTAACAGTACCCAGGCATTATTACACAAAAACTAGGGTTCTGAAATGCTTTCATCCATCATAGTTAGTTACTGCCTTACTAAAGGACTGGTAATTTATTTGTGAATGGTTTCATTATTTGTATCAGCTGTAACTTAAATAATTGTATTCCAGTAGCATGTCTGCAAAGAAGTACCAATTCTTTGTCAGAATTATTCATACACAGAAGGACTTGAAGAGAAAACAACCCAGAGGTATTTGTATAAATTCTGATGACCTATAACACACAGAATGTAGGCATGTGAGAGTAGATGCCTGTATGGCTGTTTGGAATATCTAGATTTCCTGGAACCTCTCTGTGGGACATACTGCCTGAGACTGCATTTGCTCTTCAAGAGGTCATTGCATCCAGTGCTTGAATACCACATCTGTCTTCTCTGTGTGAATGTCATAGATTCTGTCATAGAGCTTCCTAAAAATAGCAGTCCAAAACTTCCCCTTGTACATCCTGCTGCTTGTGTAACAGGATTTTCACTGTTCTGGTTTTCCATGTCTATCCTTTAAAAATATATTTTGTATAAAAATGCATGTAAAACTCCTGGAAGAAAGAAGCTCACTGAGTCTAACTATTCTGACAGAAGTGATTTTTATTTAAATGAATGTTTGGTTTTGGTATTCCAGGACTATTGAATCACATATTGGTGATAAAGTTCTTAGCATAAATATAAATTATAAATATCATATATCTATCTTTATCTATATCTATATAATATGGAAATACTTCCTCTTCCACAGCATTTTAACAGCAGTGAAAGAAAAGCTTTGTACCATATATTGTTATGAATCTTACTTTCTTTCCTGCTGTTCTGTACACTTGGATGGACTGTTTTGTCACCTTTATCCACATGGTGGGATAAACCTAAGTTGTCAGAGCTGAACAGCATTTTTCTTTAGCCCTTGTTTTAAAATCCTTGAACAGACTACTGGACCTTTTATCCATTGCAAGTGTAGAAAAAGGCACTGCAGTCAAAATAGGGGCACATTCTATGGAGGTAATTTTCCTTCAAACAAAAATATTTTAAGAGTGTGTGTGTGTGTGTGTAATGATTCATGTAACAGCAGTGGATCATTTGGGCAAGCACTCCAAATCAGGCACCCCAGTGGGGTGCATTAGAAGGGGTGATTGTTGTGGGTCCCTTAATGCTTTTTTTTCACTTTGTTAATTGAACTAACATAATCAGGGGGAAAGTCCTGGTTTTCTATTAGTTTAAAAGCTTTTTACTTATTCTTTACCTCACACACATTGTTTTGTGAGGTTCATGGTGCTACTTTATTTGTTCCTTAGTAGCAGTTAACTGATTTTATTTTTAAATCTCTTTTATAGATGAAAGAATTCCAAAGCAAGATGCAGTCAATCTTTCCAGCAATTCCTAAAAATAGTGAGTCCAGTGTTGAATGGGAAAACTTACTTAAATCCAAGTGAAAGACTCCGAGCCATTTGGAGATGTCTCTTCCAGCAAGAACAGGAGTGGAAGTAGCAGAAGTGTCCCCTCTGGAAAAACAAAGAAGACTCAGACTGAGCAAGTTACTGACTTGAGTGCACTGAACCTGGGAATGCCAGTTGACATCCAGGAGGAAGAGATTTCAAACCAAACCAAACCAAACCAAACCAGTTTATACTGTACTTTTCAGCATGTTTGGTATAGTTGATTCATGAGAAAATGAACCCTCCAAGATAAGTTGGATTCATCTGGAAAAAAGACTTTTTCAAAGACTTAGAGAATAAACTAATCTTGATTAGTAAATATGTGAATATAATCCCAGTAAACTCCTGTCCCATCCTGCATTTCAAGAAGAATTTTATGAAATTTCTCTAGGAAACATGAACACTACTTTCAGTGACTTGTCCTATTAGGAATATAACCATCGAGTCAATCATAACAGATCTCTTGCTGAGCCTGAGGATAAAGCATATAGTACACTCTTCAAAAATAAAGGACATATTTGAATTTGCAACAGAGAAAGTATCTAAATCATTTTTATATGTCTGAAGAGTAGGTTTAAAACCCAATATGCAAGTCATGACCTATGAGCTCCTCTGCAGAACATCAGGAGAGATCTCTACAAAGTTCACTCTTTTCTCATATTAACTTTTTAAAATTGGATCCCACAATAATTAATCTGATCGTGTGTATAAAAGTCTCAGCTATATTTGTGTATCAATTGAGATTGTAAGTGAAAAAGGTATAAAACAGTGAGACACCCAGTCAGTCCTACGCAAATGTTTTCAGCCAAGTGTATGGGCAGAACTAATTTTGTGTCTCCCAGTCATTTCTGTGGCTCTTCTACCAGGAGAAGCAATGTGACATTTTCCACACTGCAGCAGCCTCATGAAGCGTGGGTGTAAACTAGAAAGAGTAATGTCTTACTCAAATGTATTTGCAGAACTGAAGATATGTAAAACTGCAGAAATAAAAAAAAAGTGCTATCAGTGAACTGTCCTTTGTTGCTCAGTTACCAGATTTTCTTATTAATTGCATGAAGTCCAGTTAGTCAGTTGTCAGATTTAATAAAGTCCTTTTAAAACTTGTCTTTTGTGATTTAAGTCTTTATATTCCTGGGAAAGAATATAAAAAAGCTTTAAATGTCAGATGAATAATAGAGAAGTATAGCTTTCCTATGAAACATGACACTAAAAGAATACCTTTAAAACAATTAAAGTGTAATAGTTGACGTCTTTTCCAGAGCTTGATGCTTGTAATTCAATATCAAATATATTGTGGTGAATACTGCCGTCATACACACATGAAAAGTGGTGCTATTTTTATATTTTTGTTAGTTTCATGTGAGTGGTGATCCCTGTTTTGCCTACATTTAAGCATATTAGTGCTGACTTACCAAGTTTAACAAGCAGCTGTGTCATTATAGCTGGTCAGACACTGAAGTGAACTAAATAAATGCAAATCACATGATGTCCTTAGGATTACTTTTAGTTTCTAAGGTGGGATTTGGGTCATCTTTATCTGGGTTAAATAGCTCACCTAAATCATTTAAAGTGCCTTGCATATTCAATGGAGAAATGGCTTGCTCTGTACTGAAGTGAATGGCTGTCCCTGGAATTGTACAAAGTGTGGGATCTGTGCTGCCTGCTGGCTGCCTTTGCAGAGAGCTGTCCTACCCTTGCTTACCCCCATCAGCACAGTGACTGCATGTGGACACAGTTAGGAGAAACTCAGAAGGAATATGAGTGGTCCTCTAGACTATAAAACTCTGAGGGTTAGGCAGGTGTGAGTCTTGGCACAAGAGAGCTGTTCCTTCTGGAAATGGTTTGCCATTGGATTACTGTAACTGTATTATTTAAAAAAATAAATCCATATGACAGATCAGATGAATTAAATCTGGGGGTACCCAGTAACAAGGGCATACCAGATGATGCTCTTCAAAAAATGCTAACGGTGAAATACACAGAAAAATCTTTAATACAGAATCACACTTACAGGGCAAGTACAGACTGATGACATAAATCCAAGTTGAAGTATAAGGCTGAACGTTAAACGTCTTTCAAAGAGAGAGGAATTAGTAGATCATCATATTCCAAACTTTATTCTGTGCTTTTGGCTGGAAGTGGATTTTCTCTAGATAAGGGTTTGTGTAGAAGAGCGCAAGCATAAATCAAGTCTCAGTTGACATGAAAAACATGGGAGATCTTGGGTATTTGTTACTGCACTGTGCAGCTCTCTTCACTCGGTGAACATTCTGCTGGTTTTGTCATGGGTCATTTTTTTCTTTCTATGAAACTAATTGTCAAAGAGTTACAACAAAAGGTTGAACAAATAGAGGGAAAAGTACTTAGTATACCAATAGCTGCTAGATACCATAGTGTATGTAGTTATTGAAACTGAGCAAATAAAAGTAGGCAAAAAACAATAGACAGAAAATAGTCATTAAAAAAAGACCTAGCAATTTTCAAAAGTTAAATACTAGAAGTAGATACTGATGCAAAAAAAGTTAGTAGGTCAGTGATCCCCCTAATTGCTTACTTTTATTTAAAAATGGCTTACTCTCGGGGAAATGTAAGAATGAAACAGAAGTTTATTTTCATCATCAACTTCTCCTGTGCAAAAAGTTACACTTAAGTAAGGTGATGTTTGCAACACTGATACTCAGAGTGGACGATGTAGAATAGCCACAGTGAGTTCAAATTTTTTCAAGTTACTCTTCAGCCGGTCTCTGTTTCATTTCCCCTGATTTTTCTCAACTTTCTGGTCACATTTAGTTATAGGAATAACAGAGGGCATGTATGTTCTTAAAATTAGCCTGTAGGCTAATGCTTAAAAATCCATGAGCTTCCTCCATACATTTCTCCTGTGTTACTTAGAAGCAAAAAGAAAAATAGGAAAACAGTGATGAGAAAAGAACAGGAGCCTGCCCATCTCTGCAGTGCTCGTGATTACAGAGGGAGCTCCCGTAGTGCCATCAGCCCCAAAGTCACTAACAGTGTATTTGCTCTAGAAGATAGCAAATTAAAACAAACTGGGAATGTTTGTTTATACTGGTCCACTGCTCATTCTGGCAAAAAAATCTCAGGGGCTTTTGCTGTGATTTTTGTCACCTATGGCATCTGCTGACTTAAAGCAGGCCCCTAAGAGCTCATTTTTTCAGAAAATTCAGGTCACCTAACATGCACGCAGAACGGAGTAGCCTTCAATATTTAGGCTGTCAGTCAAAACTCTCCAGAGAGTTTAATGCCTGAAATGCAATTAAGGATGAAGAGCTGAATCAACACTGTGAGAATCTGGGCTGGTGGTTGAAGAATTTCTAGATGTTTCAAACCTGATAGGCCAGAAAACAATTCCATCTGGGCAAATGGCCTGTTTTAGCAATCGGGATTAAGCTGACAGAAGTTTTCTGTAATTTGTCTATTTCTTCCATAGTGTGGACATATTGTTAAATTAGTTAATTGGAAGAAAAAGTGTTTAACAGCTAATGTGATCCTTTATGTGGCATGCCATCTGTGTATTGTGTGCTGAATGTCACTGGCTGTGAGAGAGAGGTAATCATAAAGAATTTCAGCCTTGTCTTCTTTACTGTCATTATCTTGGGCAAGTATGATAAATAATCATATTTATGTTCTGGAGCATATACAATTTAAATCAACCTATTAGCCAGGAAGACATTCTTCACAGACTTTGGAAGGCATAAGAAAGATATCATCTCACCATACGCAATCCATTTCATGGGTGCTGAGCACTAGAAACTTAGAATGGAGTGAACAAGCTATTTTTCCTTTCACATTTAAATAAAGCTATTTGCAGAGACTTTATTCAGGCATATTTGGGGGCTAATCCTGAGGTTCTGGAAGGGAAAAATCAGATTTTTTAGTCTGTTACGTAGATAGTTTAAGAAATTTTTAATTCTCCATGTCCCAAAATCATAAATTTTATTTAATTGGACAACTCTTTCTGTGAAAGACTTTTTGCTATTAATTGGAGCTTTACGAGAATCTGTTCAGTTATTCATCAGTCTGACAACTGTGGATCCTGCTCTCCTTCCAATCTGAGGTGTTACTCTGATCAGCAGCAGAGCAGGGAACAGGTAGCTGACAATGAGCAATTTGGGTATGGGTGCAGCTCTTGCCGTGTGACCGCTGGCTCTCACTGGCTCACCTGCACTCACCTGCCAGTGCAAGGCTTTCCTCTCCCGAGGATGGAGGTGCAGCACTCACTCACTCACTCACTCACTCACTCACTCACTCACTCACTCACTCACTCACTCCAAAGAGTTTGAGCAGTTGCCCATTGCTCTGCAGCACAGCCCACTTGGCTGCAGGAAAGCTTCCCAGACCAAAACTCTGTTGCCATATGTATGGTTTAGGAACGTGCAGGGACAGCGTCTGCCTCATTAGCTCCTGCTGAAGCTGTTTCATTGAATGTAAATAACACAATAGTTATTACATTGGAGAGAAAGAGGAAAAAACCTGAGGAGCTGAGACTGACAATTTTGTGGTCAAGCTATTCATTTGGGATAGGAAAGGGTAAAGTTCAAGAATATCTAACATAAAGGGGGAACAGTTTTGACAGTGTGTCAGATATGCCCCAGGATAGCCTCCTGGGACATGAAGACCTATTTCAAATTCAATGCTTTCTGCTTTACTCTTCCTTTAAAAAAATCCCCAAAAACCAACTCAGAATGGGAACATTTACTTTCATGGTTGGTTGGATTTTTCCAGTAGAAAAACATTTTCTGTATTCTTCCTTAGAAGAAACATTTTCACCACAAGACTGAACTTACTTTTATCATGCACCACTGGACTTGATTTGCATTTGTCTTTTCTGTAAGGCCTCTGGAGCTCTTGCAAGTAATAGCAACTGATTAAACTCTATTCCTCATTCCTATCCTTCCCCTTGGCTGTCGGACTATGACTTTAAATTGATAAAATGTACTGGACAGGTTATTGTTCTCGACTCTGCTTGGCTACGCTGCTTATTTATTATTTGGTACGACTTATCTCAAGAGTACTGTGGAGATGATTTGCAGAAAGTCTGGGATTCACTCATATATCTGGGCCTGGTTCATTGCTTTCATACTCTGTTGTTCTACAGAGACATATGTAGATCCATACCAGTTCTTTATTACTTTCCCTTCTCCTTTAATTTAGGTCCTTTTTTTTTTTCTTTAAAAGGAATGAAGAAAAAAGAGAAATGGTTTTAGATGTGGGGATTTTAGATACTCGCAGTAAGAGCTTTATTGATAATAGAAAAACAGACAATACTGACAAGTACTTTTTTGCAGCCCTTTAGAGGAGAAGGATTTTCAGATTGGGCACACAGGGTTATCTGCCTTTAAAAAAAATTGCCTTACTACATTAGGTATTTGTATTTGTCTTTGTATAATGTCTTGGTATGTCCTGTGGGACCACAGTGTGGCTCTGTTATGGAAATCTGTCCTTATGGGTCACAAGTTTATTTTTATGTCATCTATTAGAACACACTATGAGTTAAAGAAAATTTACTGCAGTGATCCTGTTGAAAATCCGAAGCTCACATACCAGGGATGACTTACTTCATGCCAAACACTACTCTGATATCAAAGTACATAGCAGTCAATCAAAAACAATGGTTTGCAGCCAGTTCTTTTCAATTAATGTACTGGATTTCTATTCCCAATTCCTATAGATGTCTGCAGAAGCATATTTCAAAATTCTCAATGTTAAAACATTTAAGTGAAAACTAAAGTGCACCTTAAAAACTATACCACAAACTGTATAAAAAATTCATCTGAATTTTTAGGCCAATTGCTCCTGTATAGTCACAAATGATAATAACTTTGCTAGCAAGCTGACAAGTACACTTGGTTTGAGTTAAGCTGTTTTTTCCCTCTTTGTTGTTAAGCAGCATTCTTTCCCTCCAAAACTTACTGCTCTGGACTCTACTGTCATTAAGAAAGACCAACAATTTTCTGGTTGTCAGCTTTTGCTACCAGATAGAGAATGTTGGAGTAGAGCTTTTTGAGTCCATGTTGGAATCCTATGGCCCTTGGCTGGCCCGACCTCAAACCAGCTATAACATGGTGGGTTTGCTAGGGTTTTCTTTTGGGTTTTGAGTTTCTTTAAAGCTGAAACTTTGAAGCTCAAAATCCTCAGAAGGAACAGAAAAAGAAACCTCATGCAAACAAATACCACTGATCTTTACACAGCTTTGATCTCTTATGTATCTATAGTGCCTTTCATCATGAAGAAACCCAGTAAGATTTATAAACTGCCTTCAAAGGGAAATATCTTATCCTCTGTACCACAATGCACACCACTGAAAACCAGTCTTCAGAGCAGATGACCTACACCACAACGTGCACACCTGGAGCACGATGCACATTAACTTGCAGTAGGGCAATAATTAGCAAATACAGAGGATAAACATTATTTGGCAGGATCTGCAATGCCAGAGAAAATAGTAGAGGTCTCACTTTTTAATGTTGTATTTATCTTAACGGAACAGACTTCGTGAAGCGTTTCAAACTCCTGGGTGTAACAACCCCTACTGCTGGGGATGGCTCAGCAAGAGTTTTTGTTGCACCTGTCAGCAGGGGCAAGTTCTGCCAACCCATCTTCAGCACAGGGGCTCCTGTACCTCCTCTCAGGATGCACTGGTACCCCGCAAGACTTTTGCACAGAAAATGTTACAGGCACATTTCTCCTCTCTCTCCACGTCTCTCTTGAAAGTCCTGGCCTTAGGGAACCCAGCTGAAACAGCTCTTCTCCCTCCTTCCCATTAGCCAGAATCTTTGATTAACTGAGCCTCTGACTGTCTGAAAATTGCAGGCACCCTTGAAGACTTTCAGGTAATTGCAGCGTCTACTGCGTTTCAAAGCTAAGGCTTAGGCTGCTGAGCCATCTCCGCAATGTCTGATCAATGGAGTGATCAATTAGGAATGGGAAAATGAGCTGTGGTGCAGCAAGGGGAATGGCTAATAACCTAGCATGGAGAAGTCTTTTAATCTCTGGGTCCCATGGCTGCATGCCAACCTGCTCCCTCACAAAGCCAGCAGGGTCCTGGAAAGTTGAAAATTACCATAAAAAAGAGAACAAATGGGGACCGGGTTAAAATCAATTAAAACTACTGGTATTGTAAGGACCTAGAGTGGGCTCAGGAAAAATTCTAAGTGTTTGTTTAATGGATATGTGAGCTTGTTTGCCCTAGTAACTCTGTCTCTGTTTGATATGTATGAGGTTCTGAATATTTTATAACAGTGATGGCTGTGTTCACTTAAAGCCAGCTGCTTAAAAAAATTAAAATTCCAGAAAACACTTTGTCTTTCAACTCAGCATTATGTAATGTTTCAGGCTTGATACCCATTTTCTTTGAAGGTTTTTCCTACTGATAACATCAGAAGTGTCACCCAGGAAAGATCAAATCAAATTTCATCTGAAAAAAAAAGAGGTTGTTGGGTCTTAAAGGTTTTGTTTTGTTTTCTTTTTTTTTCTTTTTTTTTATTCCACTGATGGATAATGAGTGTTAATGCTCCATCTGAAACAAAAAAAAAATGATAGCTGAATTGGAAGAGTGCTGGAGAGGAGGGCACTGGGGAACACATTTGTGAGCCATCACACAAATTCTCTAAGAAGCCCAGGCAGAAACTCAGAACATCACATCTTAACAGAACATAATGTATACTCCAGAAAGAGTAGAGATAATGTATCCTAATGTATTCAATATTTGCCTTTGATGTAAGCTTAAGCATTATTCCATATGTTTTACTCCATCACAATATTAATTTTGGTTGGAAACCATCACACATTAATTATCAAATATGACTAAGCTCCAGCTCACTCATTTTCCTAGGTTAATTGATGTCTGCTGTGAGACAGTTACACTGCAGAATTTTGTTTATAATAGCTGTGGCTAACATGTTAACAGTGGCTGCCAGATTTGCCAACCATCAGGCACAAATACAGCTCAGCTGTCCAGGGTGGAGGCTGTATAGGAAGGGAAAGACCTGAACATCAGCAGAGATTTTGCAGATGCATGCACAGGGTCTTCTTTGAAACAAAACAGAATAAATTAAAATCCATTTTTACAAGTAAAGAATCAACTAATTTGGACTAAACATTTTATATATTGCATGGAAATTATCTCAAGCAAATGCTTGAATAAAGAAGGCAGAAATGTATTTAATCTTTTCCCCCAGTATGACAGACCACTCCCTGACCTAATGCTTTACTTTGTTTTGAACAGCTTTATGCGAATTTTCAAGAACATTTTAAATAATAGATGTGCCATAATTACAGCCTGTGTTTCTTATGAGAGGGGGTTTTACTATTCAGATCTTGTCATTTTAAGATCAAAAGATTTCTATTTCAGAACTCTTTTCCTTGCTGAGCTCTAGACAGACAGACTAGTTCGTGAGTTTGCCAGATCTTTAGCTCTTGTAAGCTCTATTGCCATTAAACTAAATAAATGTTCCTGAAAAATCCTTTATTACACAAGCAGCTTATTGCAGTACTGCCCACGCTTCTTTAATGGAGAAGCCCACATTCCCTTTGAAATAATCTAGGGACTATCTTGTGTAAGTGCAACCAGAGTGTTTTTCATCTAAAGAAAACTATTAAAACATTTGAACTAACGGTACAAATTAGTGGGGTTTTTTTCTGTTTGCTTATTTAATCATGGATGTGTGCAGTTGTTTTGCAATGTTTTATCATGTCCTATTGGTCACCAGAGATCCCTGAGACACATGGCAAGAATATGTCTCTATAGTCAGGGAAACAAAGGGAAAGTGATACTGAAGGTTTTCTGAAGTTGTTCTTTGCTTATTCATCATCATAAACTAACATATAACCTTCTATCACAAGATAAAGGTTCATAAATCTAGACTCTGTTGTATGAAAAACAACTCATCCAGCCTGTTCCATTGATGAGATGTCCCTACCTACAGGTGGGGGAGGCAGAAGTGAGGAGGGAGTGTACACAGCTTGGATTTGGCTCTTCAAATTCAAGGCTAAATGACAAAAGCATTCTGAGTACAATAATGGTAAAAATCACACAAACTGCAAAAGTGTCAGCCCAAATATTTTCAAGGGCAAAAATCTCTCAAGAATGATGGGCTTTTTCCTACTATGTGTCATTTCAAATGTTGTTAAGAAAATAGATTGTTTCTAGGTTAGGCTCTGACAAAAGAGACAGTTTGGGCTAGAGTGGAGATGTATTTGTTCTACTTATGACCTGTCTCTAGTGATGTGCCAACCTTGAACATTTACTTATTCCTAATACAACTGCTTCTAGCTTCACTTGAGGCTTTAATGGGGCATTTATTTAAGAGGATGCTGTTGCATGAAAAAGTAGCCTGTAAGTCTCTTTTTCCTGCAGCCATGTTCTTTGCCATCCCCTCAGCTCAGCTAGCAGTATCAGTAGTGCAGCTGAGTGACAGTTAAAGCTGAAAGATAATTTCTCCCAAAAGGATTATTTCCCAGCTCTCTGGTTCCCTGACCTAGTGCATCACAATTCCTCAGCTTGGGCTGACACAGTGTACAAGGTAGAGGATGGGGACCAGTGTGGGACAAGCAAGCCATGATCTTGGTGAAGACAGATCTGTGACCTTTTATTGTAAAATTCATGACCTTAACAAACAGGAAAACTCATTACTGTTACTTTCATATCAAGCTACATTCCTCAGGCTTTAATCACTTTTTACTAAACCTTCTGCACTCAGTGGAATCTCACCAAAACACAGGCAAAGCTTGAACCAGTGAAATATGAAACATTAGAGGAAGGGTAAATAGCAAGAGAGGGGGAAAGATATGAGAATGGCAGAGATATGATAATTAATTTTCAGAAAATGTTGAAAAATAAATCTGACCAAAATATTATGTAATGAACACCAGAATCTATTCTTGTAAGACAAAGTTTGGAATCAACTCCTACTTTTTTTTATTGTCCTACTGGCCATCTGTTAGCATTATGCCACTTTCCATTTAAAGAGCCATCTCATCTTTAGCAGATGTTCAGTTTGTCTACATGTATGTTTTCTAATTCCTCTCAAATCTACTAATGGTCTTTGTACTCTCAGAACTACAAGTTTTCTTATATTGCCTCCACAATCACTGTAACATCCTCTTAAAATTTGAATAGAAAGCTTCTATTAACATCTCCCTTCTTTGAGAAAATAGTGTTCAAACACCTCCACAAAATAGCCTTTGCAGTTATCCCTAATGGGCAGTAGCTGTAAACGCTGCAGCTCCTATTCATTCTTAAATATCAAATTCAAAGCCTTAACTATCTCTTCTATAGCTCTAAGTTGTCACAAAAATAAATGGTTGTCTGTTCAAAAGGCTGTGAAAATTTCAGCACAGAATATCTGTCTGATGCTACTTGCACTTGGACTGAAACAGTTTTCCCACTATTTTGCATCCCATACAGAAGTCAATGTGTGTGGTTAATAGTAAAACAGGTGAAGGAAGTATCCCACAAGGCCATTTTGTGTCCTTCCAGCCAAATGAACATGAGGGATGTTTGCCTCTTATTTGGTAGGCAGAAGTACAGAAGGTCAAACATTTGTATGGCATATATTGCAGTGCAACTTCCTGACATTTATAAGTTTTTCATGTTCTAATAGAGTCATGTAGCTGTCTCCTTTAATGTATCTGTTAGCATTTTCTCTTCCCCATTTCTAAATTCTCTCTTATTTTATGAAATAGTTGTACAGTTAGGCTTTGTACCTGTGACTGGTAGAAGAAATCAGGGTAGAAGCAGCTAAGGAAGTAAGAAGGGGATGTTTGCAGTGGTGAGGAATGTGGATTAAATGATGACCTCAGTAAGATGAAAATTCTTAGCAGGGCAGCAGATGAATGTGGAAGATGATGAGACTAGGGACACTGAAAACTCACTGACATACTTAAAGGAAAGGTGTGCAAAGGTTGCTGTTTCATACCAAGCTGCCTGAAAGTGATATGTTCCATAGAACAGCTGCAGTAGTGGGAGTCAATTATCAGGTGGTGCTGCAGATTTCTGCAGAATACTGCCTCCTTGGAAGGAGTATTCCATGGGGTAAATTTGAACCCAGCCTCAGAAGCATTGCACTCTTCCATTATTGCTGACTAACAATTAAGTTTTCTTTAAAACAGCTTGCTTCCAGCCATCTGGAGCTCTTAGCTTCCTTATCTTTGCTTTGTGCTTTTGCTTTCCCAAACAGACTTGGTTTTGATTGTCTCAGTAGCTAAAATAGCACAGCCTAAAACACAGTTGGCATATACAAGCTCTCTCTGCCCCCTTACTTGCTAGAGGATTTCAGCCTTCCCACTTGTTTCTGGATCTGTTTTTGTCTCTGCTGTCACTTCCAGCAGGGGCATGAGGGAGGTGTGCAACCTGTGTAGAGCTGGGCTGAACACTCTAAGAGAAGTGATGAGGAGAGCAATTTTAGCCATGAATATCCTAATGAAGCTCCTGTGATGACCTTACACATTTCTGATTAGGCAAATATGCAAATGCAAAGCAGTTCGGAACAGGATTAGCATTCAAAGCTTTTTAAAAAGCTACTGTGGCTACATGCAGAGTGACCTTTAGGCCTGCTCAGATCTCCTAGAATGCAGATGAGGAAAAAGAAAGACATTATAAATACAGTAGAACTTGGAGTCACTAAGAAATGTGCCACAGGAGGAAAATAAGACCCAGATCAATGTTTTGCAGCTGGTCTGGTTATGGGGCAAGAGATTACTCTGCATCATACTTGGGGATGTTTCTTCCAGCACCTTCCAAAACCAAAGTTAGTTCAACAGTTGGTTTGATCATAATCCTGCAGGTTTAGTAATTTAAAAAGAGAGAAAGGTGATAAATAAGGAACCAAATCTGTGCCCCAACAGTGCTGTAAAAATTCAGGGAGGAACAGGAAATCCAGGGCAAGTAGGAGACATATCTCAAGGTAACAGGAGGGTCAGCACTCAGGAATCTGCTGTTTCCACCAGCTGATAATTAGGAGGTGAACATTAGGAGCCAGACCTTCATTTCCCTTTAATTTAAGAAAACTTGTGTGACAAGAAGATACTCCATTATCATTGTCAGGTGCTATGCTGCACACAGCACAGCTCAAAACCACAGCCTGGGCTGTGGCTTTAAGATTGGCTATAAAGATCCACAGATGTTCTAAGCTTGTACTTCTGAGAGAAAACCACTGGAAAGAAGTGGTTAAGAAACAGTGGCCATTTACAGAGAACTGCTCCCTCTACAAATACACACCTTATTTCTAGGGGGACAGCACTGGAAGAGACCTCCTGGGTTCTCAAGACTCTGATTGCAAGGACCATGTCATATCCTTCATAAGCTGATGGAATTTAGTTGCTGCTATTCTGACTCAACCCACTGAAAATCTGTTCCAGAATGAGCTTCCCTTATAACTGAGAACTTCCTTCTGGTTTTTCAGGCTAAATGTATTCGTAGCTACCTTTCACTCATTTTTTCACAAAACTGACTTTTTAATTACTTCCTAAGGCTTGTGTAGGAAGTACATAGGCCTTAGGAAGTAATTTATTTTCTTGTTCTTGAAATACTGCTTGAAAAACTATTTTAACAATGAAATAATGAAACGGAGATACTATAAACCATATAAGATCTTCCCCTGATATCAACTGGTATAAACTGGTTTAACTTTCATGCTAATGTGTATGGCCTAGGAATTAAAAAGAAACTTTTTTTTTAAAGAAACTTGTGGGGGTTTTTTTCAGGTTAGACAAGATAAAAAAATATCTGTGCTAAAATGCTATGAATACATCCATAGCAACCACACTTTTGGGTAATATATCTGTCATTTTTTTTCCCTAAGAATTCTTTTAAAAGAAATACAGAACACTGAAAGAAACAAACAAGCAAAAAGTTTTCTTATTGTGATTCCTTGGTCACAAAATATCCCCATATCTTAATGTAGCATGTCTATTTCTGTTTATTTTCGCATCAATCAACTTCTTGATTTGGAAGAAATTGTCAAATGTATTTGTTTGCCCAACACATACTTGAGTTTCCAGAATGTCTTTATGCAGATGGCAGCAAAACATTACAATACATTACTTTATTTCCTTGTTTTGGAGATAAACAATAAAGATCAAAATTTACCACAGCTCAAAATACAATAAAATGTTCACAATAATTTGTTTCAGTTACAGCTGAAAGGTATAAACTTGTTTTATATCTTAGAAACAATCACTTAGAGTTTTTGAATGTACTGATCCTTTGCATGAGATGATTATTTTGGAAAAGTTCAAGAACTCGTTTTTCAATAGTTTTCTAAATTGACAGTAAACAAAAATTTTGATAAAGATAACAAGAACCCTTAAAACCAATATCATGAGACTGTACATGAAAGTAGCAACAATTCTGTTTCTAATGAGGAAAGAACACATTTTTCCTGTGATTTAAACACCATCAAGCTGCATTTAGAACTCAAATAATAAAAAAGCTCCATATTTTATGCTGGTTTAAAATGACAGGCTTCATATGGGCTCTGAGGCAAGCTCTAAAATAGCTCAGGCTGGTTCAAAATCAGATCTGAGTTCCGTGAGAAAGCTGGCTGTTCTGTGCTTATCACAACATTTGAAACTGAATTTTGTACTTTTACGTGTAATAACTCTTCATACAGTAAATATCCTGCTTTATTTCTGCCCAATAGGAGGACTACGTATTGCAGCCCCAGGATAGATATGGCTGATTATCCTATGAGACCTTCTGTTTATGGAGTCTGCAAACCAGAACTTTTATGAAAACAGCCTACACTTTAGGAAAGAAAAAACAAAACAACAAAGCTTTATGAGACATAATTGGGATCAATAGAAATTACCGTAATTCTGAGATATATTTTACAAGTTTTTAAACCATCCTTTAGTATTCTGTACTAAAAGCATGATTACACATTAAATTATAGCAGATGGCATCGTGTAGAAGTATCATTTGCTAATATATTCTGTTGGGCTTAGCCATCAAGGTAGTACAAATTGGCATAAATTACACTTTCTTTTGGCTTTTTGGCATGTTGATTGCATTGCATTACTTTTTTTCACAGCTCTGTACTTACCCTCTAAACTATGACTAAAAAGTCATCTTGTATAAATTCAGGAAAAGCCAAATCTATGGATGTCAGAAGTACAAACCCCAATGGCTGGCACTAATCTTACAGGAAAGTCCAGGCAGCTCATTTCCCCCCTGATGAATTAGACAGTCACTCTGAAAAGGATGGGTTGCCAAGAAGACAGACAGAGGACAGGGGATAGATTTCAGAGAAAAAAATGAAAGCTGAAAGTGAAATTAGACCCAAGCAGATCGTGTTCATGCAAGTAAAGAGAGATGCAGGGAAGTTAGGGTTTGGACCAGTTTCTCACGTGGGTTCGGGGCAGAGATGAAGGTCAGAAGGGCTCTGTGCAGCGTCACTGCCGCACATTGCGAGAGGTAATTGCGCCTTGCTTTGTTCTTAGAGCCTTCCAGAGAAGTCAGGGATACCTCTCAGATATCATATTTTCCAGGGGGAGGGCATCCATGAAAACACTGTAGCTGATATTTAGAGCAAGCAAGCCTGTGAATCAGGACAGCAACCTGATTTTGCCTGGGTCAACTCCACGGAGCCTGGGACGAGCCACCCGAGGAGTAACGCTGGAGAAAATTAAGCTGTAGCGCTGCAGTGTTCCAGCAGAGAGCAGCATCCGTATGTGGAAAAATGCTGCTCTCCTCCAGCCAGCACGTCCTGCTCCCTCTCTTACAGAGCCCGGGAATATCACCCTTTCCCCTCCTCTGTAATTCATAGGCAAATGAACTTACCACCCGAACCTGAAAACTTAATAAAACATGGAAAGGTATGATATTAAAAAAGTTAAGTCAAGATTAAACTTACATTTAAAAAAATAAAAATTATCAGCAATGAAACAATTCAGATTCCTGAAGCAAATTTGAACTCTCTCCATGTCTCACATTCTGCATGTTTTTTGACACACACAGTATTATAACCCTGATTACTGTGATGATTAAATATGGATAGTTTAGGAATAAAGAAGTCATGCAATCCCAATCAGGGAGTAGAACCTCAGTTCAGAGGATGTTGAATGCAGAATCACAGAATATTCTGATCTGGAAGGAACCTCCAAGGATCATCAAGTCCAACTCTAAAGTGAATTCCCCATAAAAGGATCAAACCCACAACCTTGGTATTATGGGCACCATGCTCAGACCAACTGAGCTAATCCCACTGTCTGTGTGCCTGTGTGCGAATAAAATTCACAAGTTCCAGCAGACACACACCTCAGCAGCTTTGTTAAGCACTTCTAGGCTCCTGGGTTTTAAAACACAGGGTGAAAAAACAGTCTGCCATGAAAAAGCAGCTAAATTAGTGGTTCTTTGAGCCTAATCTTTTACTTTTTTTTTTTTTTTTATCATAGCAGTTTCATTGTCTCAGTAATTTCATTGCATTATTGTAAGCTACTGGAGGAAATTTGCCCATGATGAGAGGCTGAGCCACACTGGGGCTGCTCTGCTGATCTGTGCTATTTCTTCCTTCTGGCTGTCCCTTTGTCTGAACTTAGGTCTTTACAACATGATACTGCTTAGCTTCATGAGCAGCATTCACTATAAAGATGCTGAAAGACCAGCAAGTAGTTTGGATGTTCCAGTCATAACTCAGAGGTAATTAATTTACAAGGTCTTTCAAAACCTTTCCCAAACGATGACAACTGTGATCAGGAGAACAAGACTGAGCTTGTGAAGTGATGCTACATAAACAGATGTTCAAGAGACTGTTGGATACAACAACCATGTTTGAAGATGCTGAATTAACCTCTGAACTTCTAGAGTGCATCAGTGACTGTGGGAGACACACCTGCTCTTTGTGGATGTCATTCATGGTAATGAGTAGAAAATGGCTGAGCAGAAAACAAGTTTGTGAATTTTGTGCATGATTTGTGTGACACTGACTATCAGACTGATCTTGTGGGTTTTGCCATGCTGAAAAATGATAAACCATGTGACATGGAAATGAGAATATGGCTTAAGACAAATTTCTGCTCTGTGTCATTTTGACAAAAAAGATATTGACATGAAAAACCATCAAAAAATAAATTACCTGTGCAGGCAACCCTTCCGCATTCAGAAAAATAAAGATATACACACTTCTGGTTTATTAACAAATCTTTCTTTGAGGTGAGAGAAAAAACCCCAAACAAACCAAACATAAGCAAACAAACAAACAGAAAAGCCCAAAACCACAACCCCATAAAAGCAAACAAACAAAACCCCTCAACCCCCCACAAAAACAAATTAAACTCCCACAAATCAAAACAAAACAACAGTAATACCCAACCAATTAATTCTGTTGAAAAACAAGGGTTTAATAGTAAGGCAGTGATACTTTATTCATAGTCCTGCAACACTGAGTTCACATGATAAAAAAAATTTGATTTTAATGTGAATAGTTCTGTATAAATTTTAAAAAGTCGGGGTCCAAGGATGTATAGAAAAGGGAAAATTAGAAGCTAATTGAAAAGAAAACAGATGTTATAGAAAGATGGGCAACAAAAACCTGCAGAAAGAAAAGGAACGAATAGAGCAAAGTACTAAAAAGTGGAGAGAAAAAAAGGATGGAATACAAAAAGAGAAAAATTTTGACTTCATACATTGTGAAATGTAGACATTTAACATAAATACTTATATCTATCTATGTAACTCAAAAAACTACATCCATTTCATTGCATTTTTCAGTTGAAAATGATTATGGTTTAAGTGTGTATTATTTGCAATCTATTCAAAGTAATTTTAAATCCCCCAGGAAGGATAAAAGTAAAACACTGCCTATTTGCTTTTTTCATACTTCGGTGCTCCCTCCCTGTACCTTACTTTTCCTTGTGCAAAAACTCCAGTTAAAAATTCAGAAAAACTATCGTGTCAAATGTCAGATTTTTCAAAGCTGCTCCTGCTTTGAATGTCACAGAAAAGCATACCCCCAAGTGCTCATCTGACTTGGTCCATTAAAAACTATAATTGAAATTGGCTACACCAAAATACCTGTGTGATCCAACATGACCTTCCTTTTTCCTCCTTCTGCATTTTAAAGTCTCTTATACTCTTATACTTTCCCCAGACCTTCCAGCTGCCCCAGTGACTCCATTCCTCATTGACACTTGACTTCCCTCTCATCTACTCTCAACGTGGGTAAGACTGGCTACACATCCCAACTGCAGAAAACTCCACAGATGTTTGATAAGCTTGCCACGTGGAAGGCATATCCAAATTTTTGCTAGGTAGGGGATAATTTTGAAAGACCGATTCCTTTAAAAGCAGCAGAAATAACATACTGAAAAACAAAACTGAGACACTTCAGTATACATGCAGAAAAATCTACATCAGCAGAAAAGGAGAGAAAAAGAAAGGAACTCTTCTGATAAACCGACTTGTCATTCTTAGCAGAATACTTTGCAAGAAATACCGGATGTTGTGCTGCCCACAGAGCCTCCATACCCTGTGAAGGACATGGTCTTATTGATGTCTTGTTTTCACTTTCACCTCAGTAATGGCAGAGATTGTATCAGAAAGTTTTAAAAGCAAAATAGAGGTTAGATCCATTTTCGATACTCTAAATTAAAAGAATAAATGAATCACCCAACTGTAGTTAATGGGCAATTAACATAATTCTGGTCCGGTGTAGCTGAAAGATAATGAAAAAGCTGATTGCAAATGAACCAGCAGTAATGTAGGAGGTCATAATAGTCCCATAACTCTGAATGAGAAACCAATTTCTCCTCTAACACTTGGTGCTTTGATTGGTGAAGGGCTTTATCATTCTATGAAATTTACCCGTGATAGTATGAGACAAAAAAAAAGGTTCTGCTGTGTAAATGGTGGATGGCTGACAGAACAGGTACCCTGAGCTGCTGCATGAGTCTGTAGTAGCTATCATAAACTAGAGGGTAATTAGAAGTGCAGTGGTGAATGGAGAGGAGAGGAGCATATATCTGAGTAATAAGCTCACAACTGTACTACAGCAGGGCAACAACCCACCAGGGGAAATGCAGGAGGGTGTCAGACTCTGCTCCAGCTTGGAGACTGGATGTGCTGATGCCCTCTAACTCCACCCACCTCCTGGATACAGCGTAAAGTCTTCTCTGTGCTCAATTTGTTCTTACTTAAAGAAGGGGTAATGGGGTGGGATGAATTCCACCCACAATGCTTCTCTCCACTTACCATCTATGTCCTGATCCTATTAAAACTTAAGATCTTGTTCAGCAAACTGTCATCAGATAAAGTAAATTACATTTAATGCCAGTGGTAATGCTCTCAAAATCAAGAGAACCATTGTGTCTAGGGCAAGGACCGTCTCTTTTCCTAGAATTTTAAGTAAATCTATATTTAGCTCCTTTGTGGCTTTTGAGGAGGGAAAAAAGGCAATCATGTTAGAACACTGTAATGGTAAATGAATCTACATCCTAGCAGCAGATGGCACATTAATAGAATACAGACACATGCACACAAAAAAGCCTTAAAAATGTATTTTTTTCCTTGGTACTTTTCATCACTGTTTCCTATGTCTTTTCTACCAGGATGAATAAAATGATGGTAGATTTAACAGAGAGGAATTATTCCTAGTGCTGTATTTATATGATGACAAATCAATAGGTTATTGCTGCATTATGCAAAATAGAAAAAGTAAATAGATAAAGTGACAGTGCTTAACACTCATAAATATTTAGCATAACTTTAGGTGCATGGATTATAAGCGACATTTTGGGGGAGATTTTTACATCACCTTTCTCACCCCTGTCCTGTTGCCAACATGAGTGACAGAAATCACTAAGGCATTTGAGATGAATGGATCTTCTTGCTGTGTAGAGATGCATGCAGGACTGACACGGGAGCACCAACGCAGATGCCTCCAAGCAGTGAGTGCTGTAGCAGATACATGCAGTCCCTTCACACTGAGTAGAACACCCATCTTTGTGGTGTTCATCAGATAGTAGAGGACTGGGTTCAACATGCACATAAACCAGAGAAAGTACTACTAACCTTCCTGTCTAGCCATCAAGAAAACTACTTCCCAGACAGTGTTCCAATAAATACTTGTTGGAATAATTCTGAAGATGTCATATTTTTCAGCTGATAAAATTATTAATAGACTAAGAAAGAGCAGGTAATAACTTTGACAAACTTGGGAAAGTCAACTTGGCTTTTATAATGGACAGTCTTGTCTTCCAAAATTTACTAGAATTCTCTGAAGACATCAATGTGTTAATGGTGTTAATTCAGTTGGCAGGATGGTGTTAACTCAGTTGGCATAACTTACTTGGATTTCCAAAGGTCTTCTAAAAATCCTTCATAAAAAGTTTATAAGAAAGCTGAGCAGTGATTGGATAAAGGGAAAGGTCCCCACATGTATAAGAAACTGTTTAATGGAGACGAAACAGAGGAAAAGTGAATGAATAATTTTTGCAATAGAGTGTGTTTCACCCTTGCAGTTCCAGTGGGATCTGAGCTGGCAACTGGGATAGTCACTGTATTCCTAAGTGATTTGGGAAAGTGGGTGAATAGGGAATTCAGGAGGTTTGATGAGCATACAGAGCTATTCAAGATAGCAAGGGCAGGCAGCGACCAAATAAACCAGAGGAACCTTATGAGTCTGAGTGACTGGGCAATTAAGTGACAAATGAAATTCACTGTAGATAAATGGAAAGCAATGCACATGGGAAAACCAATTCTAACTCCACATATTAATATGATAGAGTTGATCATTACTACTTAGGAGATAGATCTGGGGTTATGACAGATAGTCCTATGAAAATGTCAGCCTGATGCTTAATAGCAGTCACAAAGGCAAGTCAAATGTTAGAAAACATTAGGAAATAAATGAAGAACAAAACAGA
The DNA here is from genome assembly GCF_027477595.1 of Haemorhous mexicanus. Taxonomy (NCBI): domain Eukaryota; kingdom Metazoa; phylum Chordata; class Aves; order Passeriformes; family Fringillidae; genus Haemorhous; species Haemorhous mexicanus. The sequence goes on from NC_082343.1 coordinate 56,033,322, forward strand.
GAACATCACTGTGCTGCTACATAAAACCATCACTCAACCCCACACTGAATAGTGTGTGCTGAATACTGTCAGGTCCCCTTTTTTCAAAAATGATACAGGTAAAACAGAAAATTTCAGAGAAAAGCAACAAAAATGATCAAAGCGGCAAAGCAGCCATCATATTAAGGAAAGCCACTCAGCATCTACAACAGGAGCTGCTGGCACACGTTATCCTGGGAAGAAGGATGACCTGTAAGAATATGACAGAAATCATGAACACAAAGAGAAGGATGGTTCTTGATCCTTCCTGCATGAAAACTAGGGAACATCAAATGAAGATATTAAGAACCATATTTAAAACAAACACAGTGGTAGATGTGCAAAAATAATTTCCTCATACTGTGGATGCATAGACTAAAAGGGGAAACTAAGCAAGTAGATTGGTCATGTGCTGAGAGTTATGAAAAAGCAGTGACCACATCTATTCAGGAGGAACATTTCCATCTGAAGTCTGGAAAGCAGCAAGGGCAAGTGTTATGCAGAAATAGGTGATGAGCCTTTGGCCTTACTAATAATGGCTCTTAATATGATCTTACGTTCTTCTAAAACATTGCTGCACCTGGGATATTCAAAATGCAGTTGATTAAGATGAGGGAATGAATAACACACGTGTTGTACAATTCAAATATATCGTAGGTATCTTGAACTTCCTGTCAATACACATTAAGGATAACTAGCCCTGGCAGAGGGCAATGCACACATTACAGAGGTAGGCCCTGTAAGAAAATTGTATAGTTTCAGATATTTCTTCTTGACTCACATGAATCAATTTATTTTCTTTGATTACTTTAACAGGACATTTCTTATTCAAGAGGGACAGACTTTTCCTCCTTTTACTCTCAAATGAATTACGACAGAGATCACCTTATCTAGTGATCTGGGACTATTTGCCAGGATCTCCAATAATCTTCCAGTGTAGTCGCTACCTTAAAGAAATATCTGTACTTTGTTCACTACAATGAAATCTGAATTATTTCAGATAATGATGCCAACTGGGAAAGAAGAAAAGGATCTAAATTTGAAAGAAGGCTGGGAAGGCAGGGGAGCTATATAAAAGAGACTTAAATAAATTGCTATAAAGATGGCATCAGCAGATTGAGCTGTTACACTCTCTAAATTCTTCTCCGTTGCATGCAAGGACCATCTCAGTTTTAAGACTTTAAATATTGCCTAATTTTGGGAAATAATTTATGTGGTCCAGACTACAGAAAGTAGCAGGAGAGTTTGCTCTCTGTCCTACTGCCTCTACCAGAGCTGCAATTCTGGGTATTCTTCAGTGCTTTCACTGGGCTTTGGAATGAAGACATCACCTGAACCCTCACTGCTCTTTATTTAGAGACTATTACATGACAGTGGAAATAAAGTCTCCTGCACAAGGACTGCACCCTAATTTTGCCCTGCAATGGTAAGCAGGGCTCTAACACTGAAGGTTGCTTTGGCAGAAAGACAAGCAGTTACAGCTGATCCACACATAACCTTATTGATTGCATCTCTCCTCTCCCAGGCTTTCCAGAGCTCTGCTTGAGATGGGAGCCTTGCTGCCATTTTTCTTGCTGTAGATCTGCTTATTCCTTCTGTTATCAGTGCTCCCAATATGCATTATCTCTGTACGTTATCAGCCACAACAAAGCCAAAAGAAGAAAAGCTTTCCCTGTAAAATATTTAACTTAAAACCCAGTTATCTGATCAAAGCTTTAGCTCTGTCCCAGGGAAGAGAGCAACCTTCAGTTTATTGCCCATAAAGAAGCCTATTCTTATTAATCAAGGCACCTCAGCACCTTGTTCAGTGAAAAGCCATGCTTGGTGAAACTAGCCTGATTGCTGCCTCTGTGGGTTGGTGGGAGGGAGACTGTGTTTAGAGAGGGTAGCACAACGTTGGCAAAAATTGCCTTCTCTTTGTTAAATTCTTGCCTGTACCAGACACTACCACAGGGCTTTAAATTCCACTTTGGAATTCTATTTTTAGAGCTCAAGTGGGATTTATATGGTGCTCCGACCTAACACGAGCTCATTGCACAAGGCTGAATTTAGCCTTGCATGCACTCGCTGCTGAAACTGCTGACTATATTAAACTGAGAAGGGCTTGCTCTACATATGTCTAATAGGCTCCCATGTACCTGAAATGTAGGACTTCCATGATGGCTTTAATTTCACCAAATGCTTGTAACAATAAAGGTGACAGATTATGTTTCTAAGTTCACTTTTCCTTATCATCGGTGTCTGTACTTCTTTATTGACTGTTATAGAAAAATACCAAACATTTGTTTTAAGAATAAATGAAATAAGATTCCCAGATTTTTTAACAACTAAGGAAAAATTGCCTTTTCAGCCTGGTCTATGATCATACTATAGTCAGCCCTGCCTCCCTTCACTTGCATCAATGTTGAACTGTTGGCCAACTTAAACAAATAGATAGAAGAGAACAGGGGAAGAGATCTCATGGATGTTAAACTCCTTTGGGCTTCATTTGGCAGAGGAAAGAGTACAAATATCCCAGTGACAGAAATATACTGCACCTGTATTAGACAGTAGAGAAAGCAGACAGGAGCAGACAAAGACATAAATATAATAGAAAATTAGATGCTGTTGATTCGGTTGCTCATGGATAACATATTAATGTGAGGGAACAGATATACAGGGGATCAAGACCTATGTGCTTACAATGTTGTTAATGCTGTGTGTTTTGATGTGTGTTGCTTCAGCTTCAGCTGCAAACTGGGCAGCCATAAATGGAGCCCTTTGATATAAAATTATGGACTGAAAAATCAGTCCTGAGTGTCTTGCCCAAATTCAACCAGTAATGGGAACAATTATATATGTTGCTTCAAACTGTCTGGCCCTGATAAATTTCAGTTCAAAGCCAGGGCTGAGGTAATGAAAAATATTCCCAAGATGGTCTCAATTTCATAACTACACATTAGCTATAAGCAAAAAAAAACCCCAAAACAAAGCACCAGTTGAAGCCAAACAACTCACAGTAGTAGAATAAAGCAATGAAGAATGACAAAACAGATGAAGAAATCCACAATGTGCTCGCCTGTGCCTCACAGTAATTAATGCTTTTTGAGATATTAGATAAACTTTTCTTTGTTGTAATAGAAACAGATTTCCCAGATCTCCTATTTCAGCTCTCAAGCTCCACCTTTTCTCAGCTTTGTCTGAAATGAGCCACATTTTCTACCACTTTAATAAACGTGGAATACAATTTGGAAATTATCTGTTTGCATCAGCACTGGCAAAGAACAATAGCTCAAATTTTGAGAGTCAAGGCTTCAATAATAAGGCCTGATTTTCTTAGCAATCAGATGCATACACACGCGTACACACACACACGCACGCACGCACACCACATGTCTTTGTGAATAGGGCCCAAAACAGCTGCAACCTTCCAGAAATTAATTGGATTCTGGATCATTTGCATTTTTATATAGTTTACCAACAAAAGATGGAGATAGCAAGTTTATTAATGTGAAAAAAGAGAGACAAAGAGAGAGAGGGAGGGAAAGTGAACGGTTTGGTTGAGCCACTAATCCAAATTTTAATACACACAGTGCCTATTCACCTTATAATACTGCAGCAGATCCTCCAAGGTGGAAATTGATATGCAGGTCTAAACTGCAGGCAGCTGTTAAGGACTTCTACTGATGCCTAGGGCCCTTACAGTTCCTCATCTGGGTAGACATTATGATTTGATAATGGCCATATTCAGAAAACACCCAAGGCAATTCTAGGATTTGCTGTCACAATAGACACACTGAAAATAAAGTCAGTGTAAATAGATTAAGAAATTGACAGAATAACAAGGCAGAAAGAATTAGAATGAATACACAAATGGCAGATGACAACTCAATGTATTGTGATGCAGAGATGGGATAAGGAAAGTGGAGCTGGAGGATTTATTTGCCGCCAGTATGCCTCCAACCTGCTTCCTGCCTGCACTAGATGCCTATTTCACTGAGAAGTGAAATCTTTATTAGAAGATTTCTTATCTCCCTTGCTGCCCACTGAAAAACTTCCTTTCTGTTCAGTCAAAAGTGAAAGCTCCTGATCCATAGGTGTTCAAGATGTCATTTCCCCAGAGAATAGGAAGAAAATACTGACTCAATATTCAGAGAGACTCAACTCCTCATGGGAGTTGATGTGAACACTGTGTGACAAGGTGGTAACCAGAACATTATTCTATGTGATTAATTTACAAATTTCTTAGAATTGTGCTGAGGTGTATGTGAGGTTTAGTGCATCAACTCTTCTGTGGAATCCCTTATTAGATATTTTTTGGGGTGGCAACAAATTGATGGAATTTCATTTATTCACTTTTATCAGGATTCAACTGCAACTTTATCTCTGCCAAAAAACTGCCCTTAGCTCTGCTCAGCCCAGCCTGAAAATCCAAATCATACCAGAGTAAAGAAGGCATCAGACCAATTCCTGAAATATGGAATGTGACTTCATGTACAGAATAACTGTGGATAGTGAATGGTTTATTGGTTGGTCTCTGTATGATAGACACAGGGCATGTGCAGAGATGGAATATCAGCAGTGACATCTCCAGTAGGCTGGTGGATGAAGAAGGGACTAAAGGCGCTGTAACACTGAAAATGAAACTCAGCGCTGTTAGTGCTCAGCTGGATAAGGATCCTGTGAACTTCAATTGTGTGTTAGTGCAGTGAGTGCTCCCTGAGTCTGTCAGACCTGGTGCACAGCTTTTCTCTGGAACAAAATCTGGGTGGGAGCACACAGGAAGGCAAGGCAGTAGCATTGCACAGGGCTGGCTGTAGCAGCAGGGGGCTGGAGACACCATACACCAGTAAAATGCCATCTGCTTTGACTATGTCAGAGCTTTGGGCAACAAGACTGGACCCCAACGAGACACTGGAGTAAAAGCTGCTGCTGGGAGGAAGGAAAGAGTAACATTTTCCCCCTGGGGCTTCATGAGCACGAAGTTGTACCCTCGACTATCCAGCCCAGCTCCCAGCTTTTCCGTCAAGCCCTCCCCTATTTACTTATTTTGCTAAAATTGCTGAGAAGCCGTGAGATAGCTCTTGTGTTTGAACAACACAAATCCCAAACTCTCAGTGCAGAATATTCAACCAATACATTTTGAGTAATCTGGAGGGAGCTTAGATTCATTTTAGTAAAATACTTAGTTTTGCTTCACTTCATGGGAATTAACCGGGGTGCTTGAGTGCTGTGTTGAATCAGTGACAAAATTATATGTGTCTTTTCTAAATAATAATAAAATATTTCATTATTTTATACATGCCTATTACCTCATATGGACCTTTTGAATGTGACAGTTCTATCAAAATCTGAAACATTTTGCAATGGAACAGCTTTGAACTTTGATTTCCTTACCTCATTTTCTTTCCTCCTGCCACATTTCTTTTGCCCAATAAGAAGTCTACATGACTTTCTTACATTTTCTCCATGATTTTTCTACATTTCCTACGTTTTCTGTTTGTTTTTCTTCTGCATGAAGTTTGACCAAGTCTACTATATAAACTTCGTTCACAGTCTCCAATTGAAACACTTCCCCCCCCAACCCCCCGTTCATTTGTTTTTTTCTTTGTTTTCTTCTTTCAGGTGTTATTTTAATACTTCTTTCTTTGGGTGTTATCAACCACTTTTGTTTAATACTCTCTCATTCCTTTCTTTCTCTGACTAATTTACCCTGAGCATCTACTGCTTCTATTCCTCTCCCATAGTATGTCCTTTAGGGTTAGAGAAAGAGATAAGACAGTGGCCAGAGGAAGGAGAAATCAGGCATCAAGAATGAAATGGGCTGGATGTCACAGAGCTTTCAAGTATGAGGAAGGAGGAAATAGAATAACAAATATTAAAAGAAAAGAAGTGAAGGGAAAGTTTCCATAAAGAACATGGGAAAATGATTGAAAACAAAGGTAGTGAGGGAAAAACTGCAGGGCTGTTACTTTTATTCACAAGTTGAATGTTCCCTGATTTTTGAAGGATCCAAAGCTGCAAGGAGTAGAGAGCTCCATTTAGCCCTAAATCAATCCTGTTAAAAGGAAGACCTTGATTACAGTTAGCTTGCCAGCATTTAGAAATGAGACAGGAACATGGCCAACATTCTTCTGGCTGAATACACAGATGGAGCGAGACACATTATGGAATGATAAAGCATCTAAGTGCACCAAGCCCTTATTTATCTAACTTTTGTTAACCTTTGCAGAAAGCCTGCCAAAGTATTCTGGTAGGACTGAAAAGCCAAGCAAGTAACAATCTTATAACCAGGCTACATTTTGTACGGCACAAATAACTGTAGTTGTACTGCCTAGGGACTTCGTAATTTCCTGCTTTTGAGACAGTAGAGAAATGTGAGCATTTTAGGATTGAAATCCTGGCCTCACTGAAGTCAAAGGCAATATATCCACTTAAGTTCTAGTAGTACAGCCACTTTCCAACTAAAAGGGTGCTCATGGAATGTTGCCTGTGTGAATGTACCTAATTTAAATGGTTCAAAAAAGCACCAGAGGAGAAAATGCAGAAAGCTGATGAGTATTAGGGCAGGAGAGATAGAGAAGCTACAGGTAGAGCAAGATCATGAAAGGAATAGGGCTGAAAGGGTGGAGGAGAGAGCATGTCCATAAAGGACTGTTAAAGGAACAGAGGAGGATCAAAATTGTCAGGGACTGCAAATGAAGTGGAAAGGAGGGCACAGGCAATGAGAACTCAGAGGCATTATAAGCAAAGCAGAAGCTGTTGCTACCAAGTGGGCTGAATTTTCTGAGCATGAGGCTCAGTCAGGATGTGTTTATGGAAAGAGAGAATTATCCTGCAGATGTGCTTGGGAACACAGTACAATACATCATAGCTTTGCATTTATTTATTTTGTAGCTATGAAATAGATTTTGTTTCAAGGAAGTACCAAACACATATACTTCTTAAATATTCAGGATTTATAGTACTCCTCTTCCATATTTCAAGGGTGCCACACCCTGAACTCTACCTGGAGACTGCCTTCTCCAGAATGAGAAGACAACACCAGGAACAGCTCTTCCATATGAAAAGATGTATTTCACCTGTTAAAAATCTTGTAATGCTTCTCCAAGCAGAAATACAAATATTGGACTGCTGCTTCATTAGGCAATATTTTTTTTTTTCTCTGTGGCAAGAAAATACTAATGAACCACTTATTTCATTCCCTGAGAGGAAGCAAGAGGGAGATGCTGTTACATTACCAAAAACAAAGCCTGATAACAGAATTTGATATTAATTTTCTATTGCCTTGTCAAAACTTACTTAAATTCCCAATGGATAGGTCTTCTGCTACTCCTTTGGGGATTGTACTCCATCGTACTCCAAAACTAAAGAAGCTTTCTGGATTTTTTATTTGCTTTGCAATATGGTAATTTTTCTTTCTCCTTAGCATTCACACCCTATAAAAATTTTAAATTTGTTTTATTTCATCTCAGTTACTCTTTCACTAAGTTGCCTGTACTTGACTGGTTGGGTTTTTTTTCATGGAAGTTCATCTTCCTGTTCCCATTCTCTGGATTTTCTGTAGTTCTTCAGCTGCCTTCTAGTGACATGATAAATCAAAAATATACCTAGTCTTCTATCCAGGCTACAACAGAACTACACAGAGAGGGCTATTAAGTCAGGGCTCAGTGGTGCACAGCTTTTGCACAGGCAGCCTGAAACTTTGCCACGCTTCATTGCAACTGTGTCACATTACATGTGCATGCTTAATTTTCTGTTCACTATTACCCCTTTTAGAATATGTAAGACATAAAGGCATAAAGCTATTCAGCTGGTTTACTCTTTCTCAGCGCTGCTTGAATGCTAGTAATGATGTAATAAAAAAAAATCTGAAATCTGAATTGGGCCCCTGTCGACTTTATCCAGAAATTACAATTTTATTTTATTTTCATTTTAAGCTGTTGTATTCTGAGAGGTCTGATGTTTAGCAAAATATTTGCTTTTTGCAGATAACAGTTTCACATAATGAAAACAGGTTTTTGCTTTGCAAAGTTTGAAGAAAGCCCATTTAGAACTTTACTTACCCCAAAAAACATTTTGCTAATCAGAAAACAATTCTAATGCTCCAATAGACACGGCTAATTCAAAGATTACTTGAAGTAAAAGATGAAAATCAGAGTAGTATATAGGCTTGGTAAGGAGTTTATACTGCTCCCTCCTGGGACATCAGAAGTAGTGCATCATTGCTTGCAGAAGCGAAACTTGTGGTACTAAATGCCTACAAAAGATCTTCAGAAATGAAATTTATCAGGAGAAAATACTCCATAAACAAATAAGTATAAATTATTTCAAATAGAGTACTGTTGTTCCCTTACACAGTAGGATCTGCCTGGAACAATCTGAAGATGGGAAACCTCCACTATAGTGTAGCATTAGTATTTCATTAGTAATTGTGAATCATTCTGAAGTAAAAGATGGGGAGGGGATAGGAAGGAGTATTTTTGTTTCAGTGCCTTTGTGCTGTTTCTCTGCAAGATAGGGGACGATCTAGCAGTGTGGCTGATTGCCTTGAAAAGATTAGACAGCAGCAAGGGTAAGTGTACCTAGATTACTGCTAAATTAGTTTTCCTCAACATCCTGAAAACCATGAGCTACTCAGGCATGTCTGGGACCCATGGCATATTGTGAGATGGCTGGTTTATGTGGAAGTCTAATTCACATTCTGCTGCATTTCCTTGCTGTTAGTAAAGTTACTGTTGCTCAGGAAGCAATTAGTCCTTCTTGTTGTAATATGGATACTGCAAGGCACAGAAAGCAAAACACATCACTTGATCAGTCCCTCCTCAATTCTTGTCACACCCTTTCCTATACTGACTTTGTACCTTGAACATTAAGGCAGGAGCAATGCCTTCCAGCTGTGCATTCTCCCCTTTCAGATAAAGAAGATAGGAACAGCTTGAGACTGCAGATCAGAAATCTACAGTACAATGTCAGCTAATGCCATAGTTAATTTTCAGATAATGGACACTGTGGAATTCATATTCTTCTTCAATATGGTTTGAAATTGATAAAGCAAACACGGCATCACAATCCAAGCCATACTCCCCACAGATTTAGAAACTGGGTCTTTACATAAACTAAGCTTAAACCAAGTTTGACCCTGTATTGGCAGCTCAATCCACATTTAAATCAAAACTGCATGGAGTACTAAGATTTTACACCAAAGTAATAAAAACCGTAATGAGACACATACATAGACACATCCCTGTCACAACATATATACATTGTGTCCTAGGCATACTTTTAATCTATATCTAACTTTTTTAGTAGTGACAAAGAGCCTTTCAGTCATTACTAGAACCATTAATTTAAGTATCAGCATTGTCTGGATGTACTGTTCTCCTACAGTGCCTAGGATGTCCATGCAACCATTGATTTAGGAGACAATATCACTTGCTTCCAAGTTTATGAGGCAATAAACAGCTCCCGCATATTGATGAATGCGGAGGTGTTTGCTCAGCACATTTGCAGGGGACGTTTATTACCCAAGTGCTGTGCTTTAGAAGCAAATGAAATTGTAACTATTCTCACTTTCTTTTGTTGGGGGGGAAGGGAGAAAAATACTGTTGTGTTTAATTTGTTCCTGCACTTTCCCTCCTCCTGTGACTCATTAAAATGACTGACACAGGCATGGATGTTTCCCTCATCTGTGCAGTTGACGAGTACAGTCATTTTTTTTCTTTGGTGGCTTTACATGAGACTGCTTTAGAACAGGGTGCAATTGTCAGAATACCAGAGAGACATGACTAAGATTATTCTTTCGTGCTTTATTACCCTATTATCCCCTTCCAAAGGATTAAGTTAGCTCATCAGCATAGCCACTTAGACTTACTAACTCTACAATAATATTCATTGCTCTGCCCATACAATAAGAGAATGAAATAATTTTTAATCTGCAGAATTGGATCATGTGAATGTAAAGGATTAAAAGATGAGACTTTGGCTTGTACACCTGGCAAAACACTGCTTAGAATCTAAACTCCTTTGAAGTATATTATGCTGGGAAGGAAAAGAGAGTGGAGGAAAAAGATGAGATTGCAAAGCTGCATGCCAACTGAGTTGTTATGAGGATGTGAGACAGAGAAAGCAACCCTGAAAATGTATTAAATTATCAAACCCACAAAGCTGATTTATAGCTGCCGTAATTTCTCCTTTGCTTTTTTTTTCCCATATGAAGAATGTCAGGGGCAATATTTACTTCCAAGAAAAAAAATGTTTCTAGCTCTTATTAAAATATATACTAACATATTTTAATTATTTTATTTGTCTAGGTTGGGAATGAAAACAGAATGACAATTTAAAGAAAAGTTGGACTACAAAATATAAGAAGTAAACAAATATTTTCCAAAATTCTCAAGATGAATGAATCATTGCTTCTTCTGGCTTGTATGAAAAGTCTTTAATCTAAATCGTCTATTTGTTGTTTCAAGAAAATGATGTTTGAAATTTCTAGCAGAGCAGATGAGTCCTTTCTTACTATTAAAATGTGAGATTAGGGAAAAAATATTAACTTGAAATATTTCACAATGCTCATTAACTTAACTCATTTTTTGTCTGTTTTCTAACTCAAGACTCGGATATGCAAGCTTGCCTTCATTTGTATAAACCTGTTCATCTGAGAAGTGGCATTATAATCGATGGGACACAATCTTAGGACAAGCCAGTCCTTAGCAATGTTATGCCAATAGGCTGTAAAAGGTCATACCTTTCCTTCATGTTTGAAAAATGCCTTCCATCCACCTAGAAGTGTAAAAATTATAATATTAAGAACCAATCCTTATATTTAATAGTAGAGAAACTTTAATTGGTTGTACCTAACTAGCTCTTAATACTTTACACTGTTTGAAAGGAATTTTCTACCACACCTGCTTTAATCCATATACTTGGACTTTTTCATTATAGCTCTTTTCTTTCTAATACTCTTTCTGATCTTTTCAGTTGTCTTGAATTTTCCTTTTGCTTTGATTTTTATCCTTCATTCTTATTTAATAGAGTGAATTTTTTAATGGGAAATTGAAATGAATTGTGTCCTATGCTGATTCATTGCAAACAGCCAGACTCTGGTTTGCTCTTATTGTCCTTTGCCCTCCTGCTGCTGTAGGCTAAAGGGAGTTAGTCCATGGGAGCAAGGTGGACAATAGCAGCACCCCTTTCATGTACAATTCAGTTGGCAAGATTTAGTTTGCATTGTTATCTTGGTAATATTAGGTTACCATAGATTTTGAACTATGGAAATTAGAAGGAACAAGCCTTCTGACAAGTTTGACCACCTCGCTGACTGCTGCTATGGGAATTTATTTGGGCAGCATAGGGCTGGCTGGTTAAAACCACACATTTAGATTCTGCTTTAACTTACCTGGATTCACTGCAAAAAGTGTATTCCAGAAAGTCAAGAAACTGAAATTGATATTTCTCCATGCTTATAATATTAAATAATGGATGTATGGAATTTTGAAATTTGAATTACTTTAAAAAGAAGTCATGGCAATAATGGATGGAGCCTGTGCTTCAGTCTGGGAACTGAAGTGAAAATGTGTGTCATCATAAAATGGTTTAAGTTAGATCTAAGTCACCTCAAGTGTGAAACAAAGTAATGGAAAAGAATGTTTACTATATAGAGGTTTTTATGTATCCTGTTCTATAACAATTGGACAATTGAGAATAAATATAGGTTCAGTTGCTCACTTAGGTTTACTACATATTTTGCTTTACTGTTACTAATTTCATCTGAATGTCTCTAAAGATGTTCACAGCAGCCTTGACTAAGCTCCATACATGACCCTGTTCTTTGGAGGAATGGGTATGAGAACAATCTGCTAAGAAAGAGAGTAGGAAGAAATGGTGGCATCACTAAAACGAGGCATCTTGCAGATTTAATGGACCTCTGGAAAAAAACTAAATAGCGATCTCTAAGAGCACAGGGCTACATTGCCTAATAAAGAACTTTTATACTAAAAATATAAATAATTCCCAATCAACATAGTAAAAGAAAAAATCAAACCTGACAGTACATACAGCTGATAAAATGGGATATTTTTCAAAGACATAGAATTAAATGAGAGTATGGCATTTTTTTGAAGAAAATATTTTTTAAAAAGTTCTTTTATTTCTTATTTAGTCTGTTGCTGAGGAAGAAAACAGGGTGTAATTTTGCTGTTCTAGTTTTGGGGTTTCACCTTTTAAAATTTTTCGGTACAGGAAAGCTCAAGAAGAATTACTTTCTTTTCAAAAGACATTTTAAAAATGACTAGTGCATCATATTTTTCTTTCTTGTCACCCTATTCGATTTTTTATTTCAAAACAATGGGAACACAGTAAGGTTACCTCCAGGAAGAATAACAGAAGCTTTTGATACCACATGCTTGAGAGAAAAGTCAACAGAAAGCAAATGGGGGCAGTGACTAGTCTTTGTTAGTCAGGACTGTTATCCACATCCCATGGAGGGAAGTGGCTGATGACTTTGGAAAAGACATTCTGAATGTTAGGTCAGGTGTCTCAGTCACACAGAAAAGCTAGGACATAGCAATGATTTTGAGAGAGGATCCATTCTTTTGATAGATACAACGCACCAGCTTCTGTAGGAGGAAACGTCAGAAGTGTAAACCAAGAAATATGACAATTACCTTGTATATTTTCTCTGCTAATAGTCTCAGATATAAGCAATTCTTACTGTACTCAGTAAACTTTAATAGCCTGGAAAGTGTTGACAGCCTGTAATACTTTGTGTGAAGATTATTAGGGGTTCCCCAAAAACCTCATGTTGAGTGACTAATTGCTAGCAGCAGACACATTTCTAATTAATTATAACACAAATTATTCAGATACTCTCTTTCATTGTCTAAGAATTCTTAAGTAAGCTCTGCTATTTGCATATGCTTTTTAGCCCAAGGGACATGTTAGTGCTGGCAGTGAAAGCAAACTAAAAAGCACTTTTGTTAAAAGGAGAAAGGAATGATGCAATCAAGTCTGTTCTCTGATGCAGTTTTACTGAGTTACTGAAAACAGACAATCCTGTGTCTCCAAGCACAGAACAAACCTAGGTGATGCTCACATTGACAATTGCCAAGGTTGCCTTCCTAGTCTTCTGTGCCCCAGGGTCTTTTCCTTTCTTCTGTTCCCTATTAAAGCCAAACAAGCACCTTATATCTCTACCTGTAGTTGAACTCCGACTTCTCATCATTGCCTTACATGAAGCCTTTTACTAGTGAAGGGAATTCTTAATCTTTCCAGCTGTTTCATTTCTATGAAGGGCCTTAATCAAGCCTTCCCAGGCTTAGTCAGATTTAGGGGTGTTTAGCAACCCTAGATAGAGCTGCAATGGCCTAAAGATCACAGGCTTGCTTGACAGCAGCCTTCTAACACTTTCCAACACAGAAACATCATATCCAGGTATGATTTAATTTCAAATCTCTTTTTTTCCTGCAGGGGTCCCATCAAACAAAGCATGCATTCAAAGTATAAATTCATAGAAAACACTGGCCCCCTATGTGGATAAGAGATACATGGTAAAGGGGAAAATATAAAGGAATTATATCTGGCCTGCTGCTTCTGTGTGAGTTTCATATTTATTAGCATAATCAGATTTATCATTATTCTTACATGTCTCTTGAGAAGCAGGGTTGCCAATTATTTAATTTCTTAGTAGTAAAGAAAAGCACATCTCTTAAGCACCAGGTGACAGGGACAGGAGAACCTTGGTGTGAGAAGCACATGTGGATGAGCCAGTATCCATGAAAATATGGATGTACTGAAGTACACTAGACACCCTGAATGGAGAACAATTCTTTCCTTAAAGAATTAGTAGAGGCAAGCTTTGCATGCTGGATTTATTTACTCCCTCCTCCCCATAAGAAAAACACCACCACACACTCACCTATTGAAAATGGCTGCATTTTTTATGTGTTCTGAATCCCATTTGTTATTTCCTGGGCAAAACTGAACTGTGGCTCACCCTCCAAAAAAATCCCAGCAGACACAGACCTATAAAAACTATCCTGCTATAAAGGACTCTATAAAACAGTATGTTTTAATTGCTTCCTGGTTTTAGCAAACTGTTTTATATTCAAAGTTAACATTAGGTTGACACTTAACTTCCTTGGGCTTTTTATTATTTTAAGACATAAATTATCAGAAGCTATTTATTTTAACATTTGCTTTCATGAATGGAGGTAGCATTTGTGTGACTGATTAAGCACTTAAAAAAGCAGCACAACCCACCGCAGATTTAATTAGTTGCACAAATTATCACTGAGCACCGTAAATTTAATGTCATCTCTTTTACAATTAAAAAAAAATACTGAGCAGGTAATAACAGATTCGTATGGCTCAACTGAGTATCCTGTGGGCAGGTTACTATTATACTCATTTGGGATACAGGAAGATGGGATTGAAGGTGTTGCCTAGGTTGATACTCTCAACTGATGGTTAGGGTCTGAACTGGGGGGGCTGACAGTTCAGGAAATAAGGAAGTTTGGATTTGTACAGAGATGACCAGAGCTTCCCTGCCTCCCACCTACAGGAAAGTTTAGGAATTACAAATATAATCAGCTGAGTAATTACTACCTTTCTTGGAAAAAAATACACTAAGCATTCTCTGTTTGCATTGTACATGTCTAACAATGTTTTGGCGCTCAGCCAGGTAAGTCTTCCCTTAATAACCTGTCTTCTTACAGATGATGAGCCTGTAATATGCTACTAAAATGTATTTAAAAGGTTTATTAACTTTGAGAATCTTCAGAAGTCTGTCTCACAACAAACTGATATCATTCTGGAGAGAAAGATACACAGTAGTTTCTGTAGTGAGGCTCTGGCACTGTTTATCTCCCAAATGAGATATCAGCTCATGAGGTTAGAAATCAACCAAGTGAATTTTTACATTATAGACTCTCACAAGAATCAGATGAAAACTGGTGATGTGCAAGAGAAAAAGCAGTAAGTAGCATACCTGCTACTTACTGTACAATCTAGTCATTAATAACCTGCTCCTGGGTATTGTGTGGTGTCATGGCTGATCTGTAAATACAAGTGGGTCACGGGGTAGTTTAAAACCACCCAGTTTTTTAAAAAAAGCCATTCCACATTCTTCATTGGGGAGGATAGGAATGCACAAAACAAAGCATTATGTTACTTAAAGGTTAAGTCAGCATCATATAAGAAACAACTAAAATGAGACTGCACAATCTGAAGACTTATCCCTATTCTTAGAGCAGAGAAAATTTTCTAAGCCCCAGCAGAAACAACAGAGAAACTCTGCATCAGTAGTAATCTTTTTCTATAACAAGCCCTCTTCCAAGGTCATGCATTTAAGGGAGCTGACAGATGAAATCTGACAAACCTAGCTGCAGCAATTTGGGATGTAATTCCCAATGTTGCCTGGATTCATCTCTCCACCATGGACTACCACAGAACACAATGCATGCAGCTGCTTCAGCCCAACTCAGCATTGTTACTGGAGGTCTGTGCTGCAGAGGAGCTGGCGGAGATGCAGCCAGTCCCACTGTTTTGCTACCCCTGCTGCAGGGGCTGCAGCCTCTGGCACAAGACAGGACAGCCTTGCTCTCCTTGGCTAGGTCTGCCTCAGCCTGCCTGTTGAATTCACTGGGGTGCACTGCAATTCAGAGGCTTAACTGCAACCCCTGCAGATAAGAGCTTTCAGCTGCCAAATATTATGCAGGATCCCTGATGGGCTCCTCAGCCTATGTCAAACCCTGTGAGGTTGTATCTGCCATCACGCTGCAATCATGGATCTGAACTGCGGGCTACAATTGCCCCTTGAGAGGAGCAGCACTGAGAGAACATGGCAGAAATCTGTCTAGCGTGCAATGCTATCTCTTAACAACAGATGCCTGGAGCACAATATAAGAACACAGGTACTTTTAAAGCCAGAGGTTGCATCCCAAATTTCTCATGTACAAATCTAGCTAATTGCTTTTGGAACTCATAAAAACTTCTGACTTCTACTTGAGGAGATCCAAATTACAATATTTCCTTAAAAATCATTTCTTCTTGATGCTTTCAACCAGCTGTTTCCTAGTTTCAGTGGCAGCACCTACTTCTTGGGTTGAAAAAAGCAATAATTCCTTGTTCACTTCCCTGTGTATCTCATAGATTTGGATTTTCAACAATGTCAGTCATGGCTTCCCCAAAAAGAACCATGCTAGTGTAGTTGTTTCTCATCTGGAAGACATTCCCTAACTTCTCTCGCTCTTGTCATTTTTTCCATCTTTCTTACTCTGCTAGTTAGGGGCAAGTAGCACACTGTCACCTTTGTGTCACAGGAGTCAGAGTGGCAGACGTGAGCACCAGCCAAATCAGTTAACTGCCCCGCATGAGGGATGGCCACCAGCTGAGCATTCCCAAGGATAATGTGCACATCCACCTGTGATATGCACTTCCATGCTTCCCATTGCAATCATATGCTTCAAGCTCTGGGTTCATGAAAGATTTTCTACTCTTCTCAGGCCTCTCCACCTCTTACTTTTTGCAAAGACATGAAAGATCCTTGCAGAGATGGAGACTCTCAGTAGATAACACTGCCCAAGCTAAATTGTAAATGTGTGCTGATATCAGATTTATCAATAGTTAGAAAAATTCTAAAATAAAACTGTAAGTACTTATTCTGCTCTTCTGCTGCTTGACTCATTCAGTTAAATTCACTAAATTAACAAGGTTATTTCCACTCAATTGAACTATCAAACAGCAAGCAAACACAAACGAACAAAAAAGCAAAGCAGAAGAGCAAACAGCAACCACAATAACATCCAGGAGTTCCAGGCTGGGTTCCAAGAAACTATGAAACTTCATTACAGATTATGAGGTTAAAAAAACCCTGAATAATCTGGGATAAATATCTTAGTAAAGAAGGGATTCTGTTCTCATGTTCTGTCAGCAATTGTAAGATGAAAAAGGTTACTTTTACAAAGAAAGCTATCTATCTGATGCCAAAAGCCACACTGAAAAGAAGCCATTAAAAAATAGTAAAACCAGTGAAGAAATTCTAGGTAATGACACCATGATTCCAGCCAAGGTCCAAGTCACATGGGATTTCAGTTGGCTTAGCATTTTCAGTTTGTGCAGATAAAACTCACAGATTCAGCTCTTTACCGTAAACTAGTGAAGCAAGGACAGTTGTTATTTTATTAGTTCAGGTAACAGATACTCTGGATGTTATATTCACCTTCAATATATTTCATGTGTCTTCTTTTCTATATCCCCTGCCAAAAAAAGGAGAAAATACTTTTTGAGAGTGGCAACACTCATTCTGGGAATGACTGTGCCCTCATCTTTACAGACTCGAGAGGAAACTGGAGATGCTGGGGACTTTGTATGTAGTAAATTATCTTTTCAGAAAAAGAAATGTGGACAGATTGCTGCAAAAAAAAAAAAAAAAAAAAAAAAAAGTACAAGACAATTTCACTACTGAGAATAAAACAGAAAAACCCTGACCAACCAACCAAAAACCAAAGCAAACAAAACAAAAAAACAAAAAACAAACAAAAAACCAACCAGCCAGCCAATCAATCAACCAAAAAATCATACAAAAGAAGGCATTATAAAGAAATTAGCCCTCAAAGAATTTCAGCCAGCTCCAATTACACTTAATACAGTCAAGTTACACTTCTCCAAAAACATTACTTTAGTGGTTTTTCATAGTCATTATTGATCATTAATTAGCCATGTCTGATTGCCAAGATATTTAGTGGGAATTCCTTGGCCATCACAGGTTAAAGCGAGTCTTTATTTGCCACTTCTGTAACACTTCTAAATTAATAGATATGCACAACGTAGAAGACAGGGTGTGATTTGTCACGAATATTCAAAATGAGTCACACCTTTTCCATATTAGAAAAGAGTATATTTGCTTTAAAATAAGAACTCAACATTACCCACAAATTTTTATGTCTCCTTCGTTATGTCTGAAACTGTAAAGAGCAGTCAATCTGCACTCTGTACAATTTATATAAAGAGAAGACAAAAGGTTTGCTTAATTCCTACCTTTGCCAATGCTATGAAGAAATACAAATTGAGAAATCTCAACCTCCATTTTCTCAAATTTCCCCAGACATTACAAAAGTGTATCAAATCATTATGCAACAAATAATATTAACCATGGTACCAAACTGCAGTACTGCCTTTAAATAAAATATTTATTCTCGTCCATAGAAAACATATAATATTTTTCATTGGAACTGAGAGCAAACAATGCATAAAATACTTCTGAGTTCGTTAATTACTAAGGGAGAAATATAATTAGCAATAATAATTCTTGGGATCCCTTTATAGTCAGTCTTTCTCAATTAAACTTGCAATCTATAATTTTCCTGGAGGAGATACTGAAATGTCTCAGATCTCAGCAGGCTCTGTTCTGTGTATAAAAAAGCTCCATAAAAGGTTGTCACACAGCAAAGCATGGGCTCTGTTTAGTAATAGTAAGTAACAGAGTAATAGTCACAGTAATAACTACAGTAATGTTCAGGTTTTGCAGTTTGCAGTAGAATAACTTTCCTGGAGATCTTGTGCAAAGGTTCTCCTGCAGTCTATGCCAGCAATAAACTAGACTTGAAGAGGGAGTGCAAAAGGAATATTTTGACCCACAGCCATCTCTACTCCTTGATCTCTGCGCTGGTGGGCACTTTTCTCTACATGCAGTTGGCTTCCTGGACTGCTGATAGTCTCTGCTGGAAGAATTCACTATTTATATATTGCCATCAGTTCTAAGAGGAAGAACTCCTTTTTACTGCAGAAAAAACAACTTCATAGTGAATGAAAAAATAAAGTAAACCACACTGGACTACAGGCCATGCTATTTTACAAAGGCATAGAAGAGTTAAAACCTGTGCAGCTTCAATAAATTTGGAGGATGTGTCTTTCTTTCTATTTTATCTGCAAGGTTTGTTCACCTAACCAAATCCCAGGAACATATTCTAGAAATGCACTTTACCCAGAGCCATATCTAATAATTTTGTTTACAGATGGGGCACTTTCAGGAGTATTACAGATTAAATTACTTGTCTTGGTTCAGCATCCTAAAGCATTGACATGTGGAGCAGGAATGTAACATTGTCCTCCAGAGGATGTACAAGACATTTAATAATGTCCAGTTTAAAACATGCATGTTTAACTGTACAGTATGGTCAAAGGCAACTATAGGTGGAATCTGAATTAGGGTACTATGATAGACATCATTTATAGACGACTTTTTAAAGTATTTTTAGGTAAATATGCCTCGATTTCCTTTCAAAAATTTTATAGTAACTTTGCAATCATATGAAAAACATTGTTGCAATCACATATCATTTGTGCCCCTTGCCCTTGTTCTGTCACTGGGCTCTACTGGTGAAAGCCTGGCTCATCCTCTTGATGTTGACATTTAAGATACTTGTGCATTGATAAGATCCCCTTTCATCTGTCTCTTCTCCGAGCTAAACAGGCCCAGCTCCCTCAGTCTTTCCTAAGGAGAGACATGCCAGACTCCTAATAATTTTTGTAGCCCTCCACTGGACAATCACCAGGAGTTCTTTCTCTTTCCTGAACTGAGGAGCCCAGAACTGGACATAGCACTCCAGATGAGACCACACCAGGGCTGAGAAGATGGGCAGAATCAATAACCAGCCTCAACATGCTGGCAGTGTTTTTCCTATTCCCCCTAGGATGCCATTGGCCTTCTTGGCCACAAGGGCACTGCTGGCCCAAGGACAGCTCTGTTTCCACCAGCTCCTTCTCTGCAGAGCTAGTTCCCAGCAGGTCAGCCCCTAGTCTGTGCTGGTGCCTGGGGTTATCCTTCCCCATGGGCAGGACCCTGCCTTGGCCTTTGCTGAATTTCAAATTGTTCCACTCCAGCCTGTTGAGGCACTTCTGAAGGGCCATAAAGCTCTCTGGGGTATTGGCCATGCCTCCCAGCGGGGAGGTGCTCTGTTCCTTCATCCAAGTCCTTGATGAACAAATTAAACAATACTGGACATGAGTCAGAATCTGCGTAGGCAATATATCTGTGTGCAAACAGCACAAGGGGAATTTTATCCCAAAGCGCCTCTTCTTTACTAGAATCTCAATTTTCGATCCCACATAATGTCATCCTCCCCCTTTGGCCTCTCATTTTGGGCATATTACTTGGAAGTACAGATTACCCAAGAATATGGATTACTTGAAGATTTTTTTTCCCCCAAGGAACAGAATTTTTAAAATAGCAGTTACCATGTGGAGGGAAATATTGGTAATTCACTCAATCCCTCTATCAGTGTGCTTGAAGCCAAGGAATCCAATACTCAGCTCTCTTGATCGGGTTGTAATTTCAGATACTGCTGGGCAGCTATCTGAATCCCTTTGCATGTTTACGTGGCCTATCCCCACATGCTGACAGGTTCACACCTGTAAATCTGATTAGCAGACAATGTTTGACTTGATTAGTCAAGTGCAAAGCTCAATGCAGTCAGACATTTGAAATTCAAGATTTCCTGGAGCTGTGTTAATAGGTTTGAGACCTGAGCAGTGTGTAAATGAAGCAATAGGAGCCACATGTTCTTACAGACAGTGTTTCATTTCTTCATTCTCAGAGGGTGCTGAATCAGGAACTGTTTGGGGCTGATGTGTCCCTCAGTTACTAAAGGCCTCAGGACAGACAGTGGCTGCCATCAGAGCTTTTCTGGAGCTTCTTCAAATGGAAAATATCAGGTTTGTGTAATATTAAATTCCAGTTTCCCACTGGTTACTGTCCGTACATTTGATGATCTCTAAAGGTCCACAGGCTGCTTTCAGATTATTCCTTCACATGAGAAAAAAGGATTATATTCTCCCTCCACCTTTTCACATGGGTTGTCTATTTGTAGTCTCTGAGCTCAACCTCTTGTTTACTTATTGCTCTTCCACTCTTGTGAATCCAATTTCTCCTCAAATTTTTGTCAATGCAAAACTCTCTTTCTCTTCTGAGACTGTCTCAGTGAAGCATTTCTGATACTACACATCACGGGTGCTCTGTGAAATCAGTTTCAGAGTAATGATTAGCTATACATGCTTAGAAAGGCACTTATGTTTTCAAATATCTCCTTGCATATTATTAAAGTTTGTGAACAAAAATGATGAGTCATTCTGCCACCATAAGGAGACCAGAGAAGAAACACACCTAAGTCCAGTCCAGTCCTAGTTAGTGTGAGGAAAAAGTAATGGAAATGTTGTCATCTATTATTTATACCTCCCCACTATAAGCATGGTGTTTTACTATCCAGTAACAAGAGATGGATCCTTGCCCCTTGATCCTGTAGATCCTGGAATATAAGAGAAATTACACTGCACTGGAGTAATTGCAGTATTGCAAACCTTTGATGCTGACACAGTCTGTAAGCAGCAAAGTAAGATTTATTTTCATGTGGTGCACCCAATAACACATTGCAATAAGTAGTCAGGAATAAGCTCTACTCTCTGGTACCACACCTTAATGTCTCTATTTAAGCTTCCAGAACAGTGTCTTAAATTAGGTCAAACACAGAACAAGCATACAGGACATTATGACAGGGCAAAGTAATGGTGGAAGAAAAAAATCAATAAATATTAAAAAAGGCTGAAAATTGCTTTGAGGTGAGTAGTTATTCCCACAGAAAGACTATTTGCATTGATTTAATTCTTGACATGCTTTGTTTTTAAGACTTATAATGAACTGTACTATTACTGTTTGTTCTGAAGCATTGTCAGAACAAAATCATGAATAAGCAAGAATGGAAATGAAAAATTTTAGTCTCCATGCCATCTGTGAAGGGCAGGAATCACCTACAGGCACTAAAACATGAGTTGGATAAACAAGGTGGGCAGGAGGCTGGAGGAGAACATAGATCAGAGAGCAGTGACTGAGTTGAGAATGGGGGATTTGCTGGGAAATGATAGACGCAGTGCTTTAGTAACCATTGACCTTGCACTAAACAGCACAGGAAAAAGTCAGAACTCCAGAGATTTAACATAGGACAAACTCAAGAGGACCAACATTAAACTGATTTCTCTCTCATGTCCACGTTATTTCCCTATCAATTTCTCCCTAGCCATATTAGCTATGTCCTTTCTCCAGTATCATATCCACTCCCCTCCCTGCAGGGAGCAGTTCTTTCTCCCCCAGCCACCAAAACTCAGAGGCCTCTGAAACCTGTAGGGTAACATTTATACACAAACCCACATTTTCTTTGATATGAAAGACTATTTACTGATGAAAATTCATGATTTTTCAGAAGACATTTAGAAAGAATAAAACCAAATCCTAAACTTACAACACTGTATTTAAACCAGGAAAGCCCATGGAATAGCTAGTTTTCATTGGGTGCTTATGTGAATGTACAGATGACTATCAGAAGACATTCCCCTGCACCATTTGCTTTATTGCAAAGCAGCCATTGGGAAACTTCATGATGATTGCAGTGAATTTGCCTCAAGATCAATGTTGGTTACACTATCATTTGGCACAGCACAAGGCAATTTGAGAATCTGTTTATTTTCAGAGCAAAATGTTCATTGCTCATGGATTCTTTCAAAATGAAGCCCATATTTTTACAAAAAGTGAGTCTTGGGGATGGAATGCCCGCCGTCATTCACTTTCACATGTTCTGCCTCTTTTCTCACATCTTGCAAGATGTGTGTGAAGGCACTGTGGTTTAGAAGGGTGATGCCTCTGGTGCCTGCAGCCACAGAACCAGAAAGCAAGTGGTGCACCAGTTCTGGAGAGCACCAGCTTGCACAATGCCACAATCTCTCTTCTTGTCTCTTACCCAAGACATTGGGTAAGTCTGCTTGGTGGATCAAAGGATCAGCATTCCAAGGAAGAGCGAGTGCTGTGTGGTGCTCCATCAATGCATGTGATGTGGTAGCATACTCTAAGTCATGTTTTCTAGGGAGTGGAATATCCATCTTAGACCAAAATACTGGTGCACCTTCACTGCTGCTTCCACTTCCTGCCTTGACTGACCCAGTGCCCCTTTCATTATTCATCTTTCTCCTTCTAAAGGTGATGCAGAAACTTCTCTCACCTAGGACTCCTCCCTCTCTACCACCTGGACCCCTGTGTCCCCATCTGAAAAATCCTGCCTACTCTCCTGATGACATGCAGCCGTGGGTTGCACGGTGCACACACACACACACACACACACACACACACACACACACACAAGCTGTGGGAAGGCATGAGGCAACCTGCTCTTACACCCAGCTCTCAGCAGGGCTGTAGCCAGTGGCAACCACTGGCAAATTCCTAAAGGAATCCTTAGGACAGTATTTAACTCAGTGTTGTCTTCACATGGAATGCACTCAGTGGAAATAAAGAGGAGAGAGCAAATCCCAACTGCTTTGCGAAAGGGCTGCACAGTCTCCAATTCTGAGAATTTCTGCCTTGGGAAGCAGGCACTGTAAATGGTATTTAAATGTTACTGAAAAGGGGAGGGGAAGGCTGGTGGGAATGAATTTCTCTCCCACGACACACCACGGTCACCAAGGCTGGCAGCGTATGGTCAGCTGACTGCTCTGGAAGTGTCACTGCTGGTCTGCTGCTGCAGTTTGTACGAGAGCTTGGGCCATTGGACTCAGGCAAAATCAGCCAAGGTGGCTGATAACAACCCACTGAAACACACTGTGTGAGTTTCCCTGGCTCATTTTGTTTCAAGAGCTCACACAAAACCTGTGCCCAGCAGAGCTGCAGGAAAGGGGCAGCAACAGGCAGTTGGCAGGCAGGGAAGGCTTGAGCCAGAGCTGTATGAAACACGAACATCTGTGGCTTGGTCATTTACCAGTACAGTTGGTGTTCGTCAGCGTGGTCAATGAGGTCATTTGTCAAAACAAAACTCTGCTTAGTTCCCAGATGCCTCATTCTTTCATGTGAACTTCCCTAACATTAGTGCAGGAATAAAAAGAATGTACTTGTCATTACAAGAATAAATTCATTAAAGGTTAGAGCGAAATCCAAAACAATTATAAGGAAGCACTTACCTCTCCACAGACAACATCTCTCTGTTATTTTTGCCAGCAATTTGGAAAACTAATTAAAATAATGGATTATTGTACTCACTGTTTTAAACTAATCAGTAATCCTAACATGCTATGCATTTGCTATTTCCTATAAACACTATTTTTAAAAGCCTTCCTAAATTGACACTTTAAAATAAAAATTACTTTCTTTCTCTTCTTAGTTATTTCTAATCCAATAAATAATTAAGCTCATCTTGCTTAATATTTGCATGAGTGTGAGAAAGCACAGGCCATTCGGCATGGGTAGCTGAGGAGACCTTAGATCCCTGTGAAGGGAAGATCTTCATAAAGCTTTTTAGACACCAAATACATAATGTTTTAAAGCCATTGACCTTCCAAAGGGTTGAACACCTTTCATATGTCTCCAGGTGAGCTTTCCAAAGCAGGAGCCCGCTAACCTAACAGGCAGGCTTGAATGCCTTGCCTCAGGGTGTTTTTCACAAACAATACAGACACACTCTCTGCTCATAGCATCTGTGTCTCCCACTCGCCTGAGAACTAAAAACCAAATAAGGGAAAGAGATCCTCAGTTGAGATATGAAATATGAATAGTTCTTCTGTGAACTGAACTTTGAAGCTTTAATAACAGAGCAGTAAAAGTCTGGGAAACTGAAAGATATGCACTTCTAATTTAATGCCACCCCAAAAACTCAGTTAAAAGATTTAAACATCTTTCTTTACTTTAACTAGAATCTTCAATGGACCAAAAGTGCCTCTGGGGAATCAGCAAAGCGTTCTGCAAGATCTGAAGAAGATTCAGGGGGAGGAGACCATGAGGGGAATTATCTGCACTTCAAAGTGTTTCTCTCAATATCACTATTTCAGATGAAGATTTACAAAATGTTTATTATTTATACATTTAGTTATTTAAACAAATGCAATGTATTACTCAGATGAGAACAAAAAGAGTTTGAAAACTTAATTTTTATGCTGTAAAAAAAATTAAAGCCTATTGGACTGAAGTTTCCTTTGACGTTCCTTTCTCTTTTTAAGGAGACTTTTTTCAAACCAAAGACAAAAATAATGTCAAGTTCTCACCTCTCTGTTGAGGTTCAAAGGATTTTCCTCCCTTCATTTTAGTATTATTTTGTATGGTAAATATCCTATCAAATGAAGGCTCTGTTTGCTTGAATTTCAATGAAAGACAGAATTAAGAAGCCAGCAGCAAGTATTCCACACTAAGCGCTGCTTTCTATACTTTTGATACAACTTCTCTAAAGAGTCTGCAGAAAGGGTAGAAACAACCATCAAAACATGTAGAAAACCCCCATCCTGACATAATTTTGCTGTTTCATTATATTGCATAATTTAAAATGAGCTTCAGAAAATAGGAAAGTACTTTCTAAAGCTGAGGTTTTTAGAGGCATGGAGTGGCCATTGCTGTTACCTGTGGGCAGGAGGTTGGCACAAAAATGCTACCCAATTTTTTGGTTTTATTAAATTTCTGTAAGATACAAAAGTCCTTTAAGGATAATTTGAACTCTAAAGATATGTTTAAGTTCAGCTTGATGTTACATGACTTTAGCATGTACTTGCACTGTCCTAAAGTGGCTTTGAAATCAGTGGCTTTGAAACAACCCATCACAATACAACTTCTATAATCTTCATCATTTCCAGGCCCCACTCTGTACCTCCAAATCATTTCTATTTCTTAAGCATCACACATCTTCTGATGACAAAGTTTAATTCAGACTAGTCAGGCTAATCTTTCAAAAAACCTGATCAAGCCAGGTGAAAGGGATTTTTTAAAAAAAAGTGTTAGCAAGCATCTCTCCCGTGTCCCCATGGCCTTTGTAGGACAAGTCCTTTGAGAAGGCAAGCAGTGCAGAAAAAGCATGGATATCATTGCTCTCACTCCATCTGTTTTCCATGCTCTCCTGTGCTGCCAGAGGTTCTGCCTGACACCCTCAGGACCTTCAGGAGCATTTCTTTCTGCTAATGGACACCTGCCTGCACTCAGCCTCACAGCTGTGCTGGGCCCTGCCTTGGTGCAGCACTGGAGAAAGCCAGCTCTGCCAGCAGCTTCCAGGCCAGTGTGGGCAGCAGGGAAACAGAGGTTTCTGTGCAACTTTTGACTGTCAACCTGAGTTCCTCCAGACTGCCTAAAAGGCAGCAGTGAGTCAGAAGCATTGTAATGGCATGTGATGTATTTTAGCACGACTTTGGTCGAATCAGAGGCTACAGATTGATTTCAAGGCTGTATGAATGTTGCCATCCTGACTAAAATACATGGCAGGCCAGAACTGAGTTAATGTGCCAGTAAGACAAAGAGCTTTAGCCAGGAGGGAAATGTAAAGCTCTGAGTTCCCTAAGGCTGTAACTAGGTGAAGCAAAGGAATGGCTGATTACCTAGTGATATGCTACTGTGACTTGTACCACTCACACAGCTCATGAAAAATGCCTTGAAAAACGTGGATGCCTTGGCAATAGTGTGATACTGAGAGCATTGTAAGGATTGTTTGCCTTTTCTTTGCTTGAAGTAACATTTATCATTGTTTAGAGAGTACCAGGGGCAGGGAGATTTGCAAAGTTTCTCCAGTATGCTGTCCTTCATCCCTGCTGACAGCTAGGCAACACACTTCTTTATTTGGATTAAAATTTGTGTTTTCTCAATTGGGGACTGAAATTCCACTTCAAATGAGAAGTTTCAAAAAATATATACTGCTTTCATGTATTTTTATTATGGGAAACATTCAGAACAAACCACTTGAATTTACTGATTGACTGACTGATTTACTGGTTGGAAGGAAACATCTAAGCAGAGTAGCAGTGAGAGGTATGAAGACAGACTCAAACTAGTTCACGATCTCTCACATAAGTTGTTGAGAAAGAAATCTGGATGGAAA
Organism: Haemorhous mexicanus; assembly: GCF_027477595.1. Taxonomy (NCBI): domain Eukaryota; kingdom Metazoa; phylum Chordata; class Aves; order Passeriformes; family Fringillidae; genus Haemorhous; species Haemorhous mexicanus. The sequence continues at coordinate 56,060,198 of NC_082343.1, forward strand.
GTCTGAATGATCTAAGTCTTACAGAGACCTTTGTTGTATTAGGGAGTTTTTACCTATTTACCAAGAATATTTCTATTATTTTACCTGTTATATGTTGCTCCAATTATGTTGTTTTCTTCCTAATAAAAAATAAAACTCAAGATGTGCTTGATGTCTTAGTCTGAAGCCACCAGATGCTTCAAACCACAGAAATAACAAAATATTGCAATATTTTGTTTGTTGCTATATAGTTAATGAAAGAACGGGTTATTATTTATTTGATTATTTTCAAAACAGCACAGAACTTGCAAAAGATTCTTTAAAAGTGTGAAGATATAATAATGCCACATGTTTTTAACTTTCACTTATCTACAGCTGATAATGCTGATACCAACACTAGTAAGCATCACTGCCCACAAACTAATTAGAAAATGAAAATTTATGCTTAAATGATTGTTCTGCTTGCATTTTTCATAATTGACTATAACAAAATCATTGTTTGATCTAGAGTATTGCATAATAAATGGTACCAGCTACTTTTTCTTTATCAGGTGATGAATTTTGGAACAAAAGACATTTTTTCAACTTCTTTTTCTGTTAAAATGAAGAGGTATATTTTTAATATATTACCATGCCACTGAAGGGTCTTACAATACCGCATATTACTAGATGCTTCTAAACATGAGGCAAGGATTGTATTTTTTTTTATAGCTTAACAATGATAAAGTGGTCCTTTCAGTGAATGACTAGTACTCATATTTCTTTCAATATGAGGTGAAAGACCTTTTTTTTGGTTTTTGGCTTTTTTTTTTTTTAATTAGAACAAGCTTATCCGTATGTGCTTAAGTTTGATACAGTATGCTAATTGCTTAGTTCCCAAAAACTGATGACAAAAGCTGTGCTCATAAATAGAGCTCTCATACAAACACCTCCTTGTGAAATTTGAAAAGAAAATTAAATATATATATGTGTGTGTGTGTTTGTGTGTGCACTTTTATATCCACTTCCCCAGTCTACAAGAAACATGGAGAGAGGCTTTTTACAAGGGCATGTAGGGACAGAATGGCGGGAATAGCTTCAAACTGAAAAAGGGCAGGTTCAGATTAGATGTTAGGGAGAAATTCTTTCCTGAGAAGGTGGTGAGGCACTGGAACAGATTACTCAGAGAAGAAGTAGATGCCCCGTTCATGGAAATGTTCCAGGCCAGGTGGATGGGTCTTTGAACAACATGGTCTAGTGGAAGGTGTCCCTGTCCCTGGCAGGGCATTTGGAACTAGATGACCTTTAAGCTCCCTTCCAAACCAGACAATTCTGTGATTCTGGGATTTTGAGTGCATAGAACAAAAATTACCTCAATTCTGTTCTCAGAGCCGGGACAAACCCATAAAGTCAGACTGGCTTTTCGGGAACTCACCGACTGCAGAAGGTGGCCGAGGGCTGCGCAGTACTTGCGTGCGAGGGGACGCAGAGGCTTTGGGTGGCACTTGGTGGCAGGGTGGGTGCCGGGGGTCCCCAGGAGCTGGCTGCCACCTCGGGGGGCAGGGGGCAGCCCGCAGGGCAGGAGGCCGCTCCTGCCTCCCCCCGTGTCAATAGACTGGGATGGATTGCGGCGACCTGCTAAATATTGATTCTGCCAAGGCTTGGAATTAAAGTTAATTTAAATAGTACGTGTAAAGAGTTTTATTAATTGATTTCAAATGACAAAGAAGTATTGGAAAAGCATTAAACCTAAGCGCCATTTTAAACAATAAATTTAAACTCACGGTAATTGAATTATGTGTTTCCAGCTGGAAGGGCAGGCCGGAGGGAAGCGCACCCTGTGCTGCGGGAAGCAGGTGAAGCATGCTGCAGGGAAACGCTGTCCCGGCAGCAGAGGGGCTGCGGGCGGCAGGGCGGCTCCCTCTCCCTCGGCCGCCCCAGGCCCTCCCCCGCCGACCGGCGAGGCCGCAGGGGCCGCCGAGGGGCCGGGGCTGCGCCCGGGGCGGCCCTCAGGGAGCCCGGCGGGGCCCGCGCGGCCTGGGCCGGCCCTGCCCAGCGCGGGGAGCGCCGGAGGGAATGCAGCGGGACACGGGAGGTTGGTGTGGCGCAGGAGGAGGGGTGGAGAGTGGCCAGCAAGGCGAGAGAGAGGATTGTCCCTCTCCGGACTGGAGAGACCCTGCCTGGCGGACTGCGTGCGGCTCTGTGGCTCCCAGCCTAGGAAAGGCAGGGAGCTGTTGGAGCGAGCTCCGAGGAGGGACTCCAAGATGATCGGGGACTGGAGCACCTCTCCTGTGGAGAGAGTTGGCGCTGTTTAGCCTGGAGAACAAAAAGCTCTGGTGAGACCTTAAAGAAGCCTTCCAGTACCTATAGGGTTCTGGAGACCCGTGCAAGAGAGCTGGAGAGAGACTTTTATAAGGGTGTTTAGTGCTAGGATGGGGAACAATGGCTTTAAGCTGAAAGAGAACAGGTTCAGATTGCATATAAGGAAGAACTTCACTGTGAGGGTGGTGAGGCACTAGAACAGGTTGCCCAGAGAAGCTGTGGGTGCCCCATGAGTGAAAGGGTTCCAGGCCAGGCTGGATGGGGCTTTGAGCAGCCTGGTCTAGTGGGAGGTATCCCTGACCTTGCTTACTCCAAGTAACATGCCCATCTTTTGAAGGTGTGGGATGTCAAATGTGTAACTCGAGGCTCTTTTCTCTTTTTTACCTGTCCTTGGCAGATCTCGACCACCTCTGCACTGTTAAGGCTGGGAGCCATTGTAGTCACTTTTCCCTACAGGATAAGAACCTTAGGGAGATGCTGCTGTCTCAAGAACTGGTGACTTAATTCAGCACAATGAAGAAATCCCTCTGTATACTAGAAGGTAACAGATAAATCCTAGGCTAATTATTTGAAAAATAAGGATTCTCTATTTGGTACTAATGAATAGGGGAAAGGAAGGAAGCAACAGGAGAGGTTTAGGAAGTAAATATTAGGAAAAAAAAATGAACTAAAGAGAAGAACAACTTCTTCTGCACTGTGAGACACATGCCAGTGAAACATGCATGACTATGCAATTGGGTGCAAATACACTGTTATTTTTTAGGTGGACTCAGGATATTGGTAACAAATAACTTCTTGTTACAAGTCTGTCTTCCCTAACTGCATATAAAATGCTTGGTGGTAGCGCTGCAGATGAAGCTTTATGGTTAAATCACAGTATTTTTCAGGTTTTGTATTTCAGTATGTACAGAGCTTCATCTTTCGTAGTAAAAAAACAAAAAAAGAATCTTGAAGGAGTCCACTGTAAGCTTCACTGGTGGTAATATATCCAGTGGAACGTTGCTTCTTTCCAAATTCTCTTTGAGGGAAAGAAGTTTAATAGTTGATTTTGCAATTTAGTGTTATAATTTGATGGTAAAACATGATTTAGTTGTTTTTCTTCTTCTCAGTTTCAGATGCATATGTAGAACTGGTAAGCAAATGTCTACACGTAAAGTAGAATTGCATCATGGAGTACTATGAGCTTTATCTAGCATGTATTTTTCATGTTAGGCAAACATACCTTTCTTGCCTTTTAAAAATGGTCTGTAGTGGAGCAAAAGTCAGAATGTTTGTCCTTCAGGAGTCTCTTTGCAGACTGGAATAAACATTGTAGAGATGCCCAAGTCATTAGGGATTTGCTCTGCTAGCTAGGCAATTCCACTGCATCACCCTTTCAATGTAAATAACTACGCATAATTAATGGAAATGCAATATATACTAAGTAATGACAGAACAAGTAAATTAACAATTGCAGGGGAAGACAGAGCTGTGTTGAGGGCATCAGATGAAGATGTTGCTACTTCATTTGTTTGTGCCAGTTAAAACAAATGTGAAGTATAAACCTACACTTTTTTATACTGCACAACAGCATTGCACTGAAATGCATTTTACCTTGTGTTAGAATTAGTAATTAGAAGTACAAAATGAGTAGTTTAGGCACGTGACAGGCTGTATTTGGTATGCAGTCCAGAACAGCTGTCTCCTTTATCTGGAGTTACTGACACTCACAGAAAGCATGGCCAGACTTTGCAAACCCATTTCTGACAGTGCACAAATAAACAACTGAGGGTGGATTTAACAATGCAGACAGTATTAATCCTTCCCCATTCCTGCTGACTGGAGGTTTTGAAAGGTAAATGCAATTAAGAAAAACTTGAATTTACCAGTCTACACTTGGAGACTCATAGTTTCCTTCCCTTGCTCCCACTAAAAATATGTTTTTAATTCCATTGTATTCATACCAGCCACCAATGAAATGCCAAATTCCCCTAGCTTGGTTTAATTGTTTCTTTGGAATGGCATAAACTTAAAAATAGAGTAAGGGATATAGGAAGCTTTTCTTTCAGCTTTGTGTTCTGCCATTTTCCAAATGACCATGGCCTTTTCACCCTTTTTTCCCCCCTCTTAATTTTCCTCTCTCCTTTCTTCATGCTCAGTAATCTTTAAAATAATTTTTCTGAGGGATGGATAGAAAGGAATTTGCCATGGGGAACTGTAAGAGTTCATGAGAAAACAAGTAGGGAGCACCCTGAAATGTCACAAATTATCCTGAGAAAAATTAAAGTGGCATGGGGCCGTGTTCTAGATGTCAGAATTCCACTTTGCTACAAGAGTAGTACCTGCCTTTTCAGTTTACTGTTGTTTTTGTTTCTATTTTCTCCTCCTTCTCTACCTGCAGTTACTTCTTCATGACTTGGAAAATAAATTTTTTGCAGTAGGGACTGCTTTGTGGATTTTTTCTGTGAGCATGGGTCCACATATTCGATAATTCTGGGCCAAAGGTGATAAAAGTAATCTTCCTCTGGAGTACTCAGACTCAAAATTTCAGACTGCTCTTAGTTAAAGACTGACTTCTGTGGTAGTGTTATTATTGCTTAGGTACATCACCACTACTTCCTGCTGAGTAAGGAATCTACTCACCGCTTCTTGAAAGGTGAACTCACTGTGTGCCACCTTTTTCAGTTTCAAATTGGCTTCAACCCCTGCACTATATGAATGCTTACAATCCTCTCTCTTCTATGGGGGGGAACAGTTGAGAGGATGGTAATTTTTTTTTTCAATTACACCTCTTCATTAGTAAGAGGTATTTTCATATTATTCATAAAATAAGAGGTGTAGCCTGAATTGCACTGTTAAAGTGTTGTACAGTAATCATTAACATGTAACATGTATATGCTTTTCCTAAAGTATTCCTCTAATTAAGTAAATTTTTCTTCTAGATGTATCCATGCCAAAATATAGTGGTCTTGTGGTGGTGATGGCACAGTTTGTGGTGTGAAACAGCAAAAGAAGATGAAAGTGAAAGTGCACAGGAAGTTTTCCTTTCCATCTTTAATTTTGGGTAGTTGAAAACATGGAGTTTCTGAGCAGGATATTTTCATGTGTTGGTTTTTGTTTTGTGGCTTTTCTGAAAGAGTAGTGTAGGAAGTTATGTTAACAAGAAACAAAAACATTTTTTCCTGTAGAAGGGGACAGACATTTAATTCCTGAAGTTATTCTAAAGGTCAGTAAAGTTATATGGATATTCTTTCAACCTGCAAGTAATTAATTGCTTGGGTTTGCCAAAGAATCAGGTAGATTTATATACATGTATACAGTTAGTCAAGTACTTGTGGTTGATCAGTGCCGAAATTACTAACTGGCTGCTTTCCCTTAAATACCTCAAATAGTCTATCCTGTTACTACTACTCTGAGCTTTATCACAGTGATCACATCTGCATAAAAATGTAGAATTTGCTTCCTAAATAAATGCCTCTTGTTAGAACAATACCAACAGCAGTTCAAGCTTGGTCAGGACTCATTCAGAACATGCTAAGTGCACAGGTCTCATGAGCAGGTCATCTCCAAAGGCTTAAGAGACATTGTGGCAAAGATGAAATAATAAGAAGACAAGAGGGAGAATTGGAGCTCTAATGTGTCACCTTTCTTCTGATAAATGTGATGTAATACTAACCAGTGATTCAGACTGTTTACTGTTACTGTAACAGAATAAAATCATGTTCAGGCAGAGTCCTTACTGTTAACCTTTTCCTTTCACTGCTGTGTTTCCTTGGCTAGTTCTTGGCCCAGCTGGAAAGGCGGCAGGAAATGTCACATACACATGGACATTATGTGGCTGGCTGGGGGTTTTTTTCCCCCCCATGTTCTTTAAGCAGGCTTGGAACAGTCCTGAGGAGCATTAACATGCTGCCTCTGACAGCTGAGAGTGTTTTGCCACAGGTGTAGTTTTCCCCAGAGGACTCTGGGTGTTCAAGCGGAAGAGGGAAGAGAATAGATGTCCTTTGCTGTCCTTTATCAGAAAGGGCTGCGTAGCACTCAGCAGAGGGTTTATGTAAGTATTATTTTTGTATCCATGGGGCAGTATCAAGCTTTAAAATATTAGTAAGAAATATGTTTACCAGGGCATTCTACTTTCACACTGCCCAGCAAAAGGCTGTAAAAATCATCCCTGAAATATGCCTCCCTCTGTGATAAAGAGTTGCAAGTGGGTTATAATTCACCAGACATTTCTAAAAGCAGTGATATGCAAGAGGAAGACACAGCACTGCAGCAGATGATGTAGGAGTAGAGAGATTACTGAGTAAGAGAAGCTAGAAAGAGAAATTACTTCTCGTGACACTAGGGGGGCATGTTTCAAACTTGGTTTATAATTGTATGTACTTTACCTGTCTCTGAAATTCTCTTAAATGTATTAATGTTATAGCAATCTATATGAACAAAACGGGCAGCATGCCAAAGGGGGTTGTAATTTTCAAGTACCTCAGTATTGTTATTGGAGAGGGGAGGAGGATATCCACTAACAGTGTAATTATGTGGCAATTCCAGGGAAATTGATTATTATTAGCTTTTTATGATCACACTAACAAAGTCAATGATCCAAGATAAAATAGCAAAAATTAGTGCTTGAACAATATTCAGCAACATGGTATCATGGCCAGGTGAGAGTGGATGTATCTGAAACCAGATAATTCCTGAAAGGGAAATGGCCATCTCCCACCAATTATAGCAATGGATGTGCTCTATTAAAGCCTGATCCACTTTAACGGGGGACTCCCAGCATAAGAGGCCACATAAGTATGCAATGACACATACAGTATCCAGAAGTGGGTGGGTGTTTATTCTAAATACCCACATCACTGGGGTATTTGCACCTTTAACCAACAGAGAGAATTACAGGTAGTGAATACAGATTGATTTCTTCCAGTTGGTTATTGCTTTAACAAAATCTTTTGTCACTTTTTCTAACATCTGCCTTCAGTCCCCCAAACACAGCACGGAGACTGGGTACCTGCATAGTCAGAACTATCACTTGTCAGCCATGTCTTCCCCTTTGAGGCTTCGTGGTTTTATATATAATAATTAAAAATGCTTCTCTGAGATGTGAGAAGGCTTTTCTAAAAGAAGAGCAAGTTGCTGCAATACAATAGCATAATATTTTTGAAGGTCATAATAATAAAGTAGGGGAAAGAGAATAATCATTATTGCTCTTTCTTGTAATTAGTTTGCTTTCCGATATCCCACACTGTAACTAGAACACTATTCAAGAACACCCATCACAGTGCTTAACAAGATTTAATGTACATTTATTCTTAACATGTGGAACATATAAAGATTTTATACTGAATAAATGAAATTCATTAAGCCAGAGGAAAAGGAGGAATTTACATCAAGTTTTTTCTTTTTTAACTACATTATCTTGAAATACAAATGCAGATTCTTGTCACTGAAAAATCTTTGAAGTTGTGTTTCTTCCTTTTTTTTTCCTGTATATATTTTTTGTCTGTAGACTGGTAACCATTTTCTTAAATCAATCCATACGTAACCATTTCCACACCTTGATTTATAAAGCAAATTGTGATCGGCTGCTCTCCCGAAATAGAGCATGACTTTATACATACAGAAACTTGTACATTACCCTCAGTTGTTGGTTTTCTGTGTTGGGTTTTTTCTTTTTTCTTTTTTTTTTTATTATTTTTTGGAGATATGGCCCAAATGAAAGAAAAAAAATAATTCTACTATCACTTTGTAGATACCACATCATGAAAAAGAAACTAAAAACTCTGTACTAAAAAAAAAAAAAAATGAGGGTATGTTTCATGTACAACTTCTATATACATCACGGCCCTTAGGCAATAAAAAAATATTTTAAAAAATGATTAAAGGAATTGTGAAGAACTGTCATTGTGGAAGGTCAAAAAAAAAAAAAAAAAGATGTAGACAAGACAGTTCTGGTGAGGAAGCAATTGATGTTTAACTTCAGGTTCTGTTTAAAAATCTTTTAACTTGACTTATTTTGTTTTGTTTTGCTCCTAGCCTGATATAACCATTTCTCCTGAGGAGAAATCAGTATTGTTTTGGATTTTGACTACTGACTGACACCCTCCTTGATCCCCTATACCTACATCACTAGAATCTTCTATTGCACAGAGCTTTGGGTGATGGTATACAAGTTTTTTTTTATTTTTTCCTTATCTGAAAAAATAAAACACACAGGAACTTGGTATGTTGGTTATTTTTCACCTTTTTGTTTCAAAGTGGTGAGATTTTTTTCCCATCATACAATGGTTTGCCATAACATTTTTTTTTAAAAAGTCACTAGTTCGCTTCCCAAAAAATATGCAATACAAACATGGAAAAGAACATTGAAAAGGATAATCTATGGAAAAAAAAAGTGTGACCTTTGAATGTACTAGACAGCAACTTTGGTTAAAAAAAATAAAATAAAAAGATGTACTTATACACATAGACAGCAAATATTAATTTCATAACTGTTCAAATTAATAATTTCTTTAATTCCCAATTGGTAAATAGTGAATGGGGCAGAGGAGCAAAGATTCTTTTTTTTTCCTTCTTCCTACATTGGATAAACAAGAACAGAAAACAGCCAGTTATATGTGACCCTCTAATCTCCACTCACACATGCTTGGCTTCTCACTTATGTCATAACTGCCCAATCTGAAAAAGTACATCACAGATGACAGATGCAACCAGAGAGTTCAGGACAGCAGATATTGAGATATCCAGCAAACGACCCTCGTGCAAAAGGAACTCGGAGCGGTTCTCGTCCACTCTCGCCATGGCCAGCAAGGCCTTGGCTGCCCTGCACATCATGTCTACGCTAGGCGGCTCCAGAGGCGGAGGCTGCATGTGCATGAGGTTATGCTGGCTCTGCTGGTACTGGGCCATAGTGACCCCATCCTCCAGGAAGCTTATCAAGTTTCCAATGCTTCCCTTCTGCACAGCTATTGCCCTTGCTGCTAATGTGTCCCCCTGGGCAAGGTTCGATAGGAGCGCCATGGACATTTCTCGGCAGACCGGGTTTTTGCGGTCCCCAACGTACCTAACTAAAGTAGCGTAGAGTTTCTCCTGACGGCTGAATGGGGGGGTGGCCAAGATAAGGTCCACATTATTGTCCTGGATACTGAGCTTACACAGGGTCTCCAGCACAAGTCTCTGAGGCGAAAGAACTGAGTTGGGCCCCACGGTTGGAAAAGGATCCTGTGCCTCTGCAGACGGGCACACCATCCAGTGCAGCAAGCCATCCAAAATTGGCAAACAGATGCTTTCTGTGTAAGCAGACAAGTCTAGCTGCCCAGAAATGTTGGCTAATGTGACCAATGTATTATCCCTCAAGACCTCGAGGCAGTCCCACCACCACTCATCCTTGCTGCAGGCCACCCCTTTGTCCTCCTCTTCCTCTTTCTCGTAAGTCTGCGGCGCTCGCTTTCTTTCTGGATGCTCGTGGTGAAGAAGGATCAACTTTCCCAGGATCAGCACCAAGCCTGGATGTTTGGACATTTCGGTGTCATTGCCAGGCACAAAAGACAAGCTACGGACGATATTTGACACACAGATGCAGCGTTTGGCCAAGGAGTCTTGCCAGTGAGTTATGGTGCATAGAGGAGTCTCATCCCGGCTCCTTGGCTCATCCTCTAGCAGTTTAATATTCCGGTGGCTTTTGGCTTGATGGATCCCGAAGGGAAATTTACTGCTCTCTGTTTGGGAACCAGAGTTTGAGTCTTCAGGTAGTGCTCCTGGCCGAGCTGAGAGGACATCATCAATGGTTGCTGTTATACTCTTTTCTTGCTGCTCCTCAGATTCACCTTTCCCCTCGAGGTCCTTCTTTTTGCTTGGAGAGTTCAAGGGAGGAGGGGCTTTCCTGCGTGGTGGAATCTCCATCTTGCTTTCAAAATGAGTCTGGATATGCTCAGTTGTGTCACCACCACCAAGCTGCCAGTGGAGAAGTCCACTATCAAATTCCTGAACGCGTCCAAGTTTGTCAGATCGGTCAACAACAAATAGATTATTTTTCTTTACAATCTTTATTGGCAGCTTGTCAAATTTACTGGCTTGTTTTGGCCTCTCACTTGGATCAGCAATGGCACCAGGAGTAGAAAAAACAATGCTCTTTTCTTCTCCTTCTACCTTTTCATCCTCCCCCTCCTCCTCATCTTCGTCAAAATAGTCAATACATTCGTCATTCTCATCTTTTCCAGTATCCTCTGCCAAGGACTGACTATCATCTTTCTTGGCTGCTTTGTGATCAAGTGCTTTGTGGCCTGGATCTCCCACTTCATATTCCATAAGGATTCCAAAAATGTCAATCAGGCATTTTCTAAAATACTCTACTAAAAGCTCAAGAAATCCAGACAACTGAGGGAAGAAGAAAGAAAGAAGATAAAAATCACATAAATATTTTTGTCTGCATGGAATTTTACTAGGAACACTGATGCATTCACGTGTGAATATTTCTCTCCTGCTGTGGACTTGTGGCTAGGTCCTGCATGGCAGAAGTTAATCAAAAGAAATTCTTCTACAGTCTGTCCAAACAGTATATAATGTCAAATTATCACGGCTCTGTTTGCTTCAGCTGTAACAGCTATGAGAGGTACAGAACTTTATTAATGTCTCCTTTAAGCCATAGCAGACATCTGGTTTAGCTGTTCCGTCCCCTCGGAAATGCCTATTACTCTTCATTTCTTGTATAGAGTACTGAGGTTCCTAACTTGGCTATTTTTTCTGATTTCTACTTTTATTAGATATCTAAAGTTTGCAATTTTTCCTTTCCTCCTTTGTCTCTAAAACCAACTGTCATGTAGGAACCTGCAGTTCAAGGTCCAGGTACTGATATCCTAGATTTATATCTATCTCATCTCTATTGGAATAGATAAATTTTTTGTCTGGCAGTAGTTTAAAACTGTTATTGGAGGCTGATGCTGTAAGTCACCCTTCAGAAACAGTTTTCATTTAGGTTTAATCTTCTTAATTAACTTGTAATCACTTTCTTGTGGAAAGGCAGTACTTGGACTTGGTATTAATTTACACTTAGTGGCTTTATTATTAAAAATTCTTTGTTGTTATGATGCATTCAGCTCAAATGTCTGGCTTTTAATATGTTTTCTTACATTGTGGGCTAATGGGTTTTCAGTAAAATGTCCATTCTATATTTTGTCCATTCTATATTCTCTTATGATTGCCAGCTTCTCAAAGAACTAAGAACAAACTGATGCTTATCAAAACCACAGGAGTTACCAGGCATCATATGATCCTGGCTGCCATTGGAAACAGAGTCCAAAGCAAACATAACAAAAGAATATAGGTATTTACAATATGTCTGGTATTCTGTGCCATTTGCATAGGGTGTATTAACACAATTTCTGTCAGAATTTAGAGGAGATTCACCTCCTTTAACTTCAAACACCCACATTAGTCACACAACCTAACCTAATTTTCTTGATACCTTTTATAATCAATGGTCTTTTACAGGCCATTTCTAGGGTATGATTCATCTGACCTATTTTAGATCTCTTTTTCTGGGTGAGATAAATCATGCTATAGATATCCCTAGTTCTAAAGTCAGGTGGGATGTAATGTACCATTTGTGTCTGTATTTTAAAAAAAAAAGTCATTATATTTAAAAAATGATGAACTACACTATTAGTAACTAAGGAATGAATGGAGGAGAGAAACTGAATATTTAATTTGTACAAATTTTAGATGATGTGAATTATCAGCATGCCATCTATTACTACCACCTAACAGGCAAATGATTAGAGCAGAGCTGAAAAATGCTGGGAGGCAGTGAGGCAAAAGCACACACTGTTAAATCCTGTGTTGCTTGTATACTATGGATAGACAGTGGATTTTAGCCTTTAAATTGTCAATTTGGTATTCCTGTGAAAACTTAATTCACTGGAAGAAGAAATGGAACAGAAAATAAGCAATTAAATAAAATCCCACAGTCTCACAGGGAAGTAGTGAACAGGACAAGCTGTCACCAAAAACCAAAGTCTTGCAAAGTCTTTAAAGAAACACAGATTAAGAAAGATTACTAACATACTGCTGTTTTGAGGGATTATACTATCATGTGTGTGAGTTTACACATTAGTCTTCTGGCAGTGCTAAAATTCTTGTATTCCTACATTCTCTTTTCTACAAGAAACATCCTTTTTTCATGCTTCTTTATTTCCTCTACATGACCTATATCTGTCTCTTGTTACTCACTGTTGCCAATCATAAACAAGTGCAAGTTTTTCAATATTAAAATTTATGTTAATTAGAATAAATTGGAAAAGCCAGCAGCATTTTTGTAGGTGTCTTATTTCACTTTTCCTTCCCTGGAAAGTTGAGAAGTATAACGCTTTCCCACCTACCTGAGAGAGGTTGAAAGTAGCAACAGTGCTGTCATCATACAGAAGAATATTAATAGTGTCTAGCGCCCAGGTACTTTCAGCCAAAAGACCAGATTTAAGAGACATCATCACTCTCCAGGCCTCAGGAGTTACTGGAGAAAGAAAGAGGAAGAAGTAAAACAGTATTAGTGTATCCTTGGAGACTGTTAGTGAGTTCTGAAAGAGTAAACTGTGACATTCTGAGGATGCAAATTTAAATTAAGTGGCTACTGATTAAGACCCTATTTTCCCTGCTTAGTTCTGTTCAGTTTTCTGTAACTGCTGCTAAGCCTTAGTGCTGGAGAATATCCTGGCAGGGCCCTTCTTCCTGACACTGCTGAGCCTGAAACTATTGTACAAACTTAAAGAACTTGACTAACCCAATCATCAGTAAACAAAGGTAGAACACTCTGTCAGGAACATGGAAATCTGAAGTATGAGAACTTGAATGGATGAAATGTAACCAGAATTTAAGACAAGAAAATATCTGGGGATCTTTTTAAGAAGTGGAGGACTAACAGACAGGACAAATACCATGGAATGATTTAATGGACCATTCAAGGGAAAGCAGAGACTCCAACTACAGAGCAGAATAGCATGAGCTTCCATGGAACAAAAACATGGAAAGCTTTGCTAAGCTAAATGCTGTACTGGTGATTTAACAGACATTCTAAAGGACCTTTCAACACATCTCATTTTGAAATCTGAGGAAAGCTTCATTTTTAATGCATTTGTGAAGACCTCAAGTCTCCATATAAAATATTGCTTTCATTTCATGTCAGATTGCCTGGGATGAGCTTTACCTATCATCCTCACTGATGCACGTTATCACATTTTTATTGAAAACAATCACATTGTAGTTACCAAAGTTCACGATTTGTCAAGAGTGTCTTAAAATGTGAAAAAAAACCCCCAAAACCAGAATCAAAGTGCCTTTCCTCACAATTTATATTAGGGGTTTTTTTGATGCTTACCAATATCTTTTGAGGTAATCTTTCGTCTTGGTTTTAAGACTGGTTGGGATGCTTCTACAGAGCCTGGGGGGAAGGTAATCTCTCGCCTAATCGGTGGTGGTTGGGGTGGAGGTCCTGTGACCTGTGACACTGGAACTGTGGGTATAACTTTTTGCATCTTCATGGAGGGTAGGAAAGGAGACTTGCTTGGAGACATACGGTTTTCCAAAGAGCGCTGGAAGGACGCTGGACTTGGAGCCCTGGAGATGTGGTTTGGCATAGAGGGTGGTGTCTGGTAGGATGACTGAGGAGGTCTAGTGATAGGCTGCATGGAGGCTGAGGATGACATATAAGAAGGCTGCCGTTGGTTGACATGAGAAGGCCACTGACTCTCGTGGTTTATCCTCTGGTCAGGTACCATCATATCATCAGTGCGATTCATCCCTGGATACGGAGGGGCCTGTGCAGGGCCTCCTGGACCTTGCCTGTTCTGGTAAGGGTAAGGCATATCATTTCGTGTTGGCCACATGTTCTGCTGAGGACCTTCACTGGAGGATGACGACTGCATGGGGCCACCAATCATCTGGGGAGGTATTCCATGCTGCTGCATTTGTCCTGGGCCCTGCATCCTTTCCCTGTTATATGGATATGGGTACTGTCCCTGCATGGGCCTCCTGTCAGGCCCTGTGTAAGCGTTGCTGTACTGGTTATACATTTCCTGCTGCTGGTTGCCATACTGCATGTTATACATATCCCCTTCGTGGCGTTTGGCTGGAGGCCCATACATGCCATCCATGTGTCTCTTGTAGTTCTGAAAGAAAATTTTGGAAAGATGTGTCACGTTTACTCCACACACAATACAAATATACTGGATGAAAGCTCATTCAAAAAGCTGAAGATTCTTAGTTCTAGAGGGATAATGCCAACTCCAGAGTCGGGCATACAGTGCTGTTCGGCTTGATCCAGTGCCTTCTTTTTAAGCCTCTGTTTTGCTGTGCTTATAACTGAATACTAAAAGGAAGCTATCCTTGGGCTAAATTTTCTTATGCTTGCTCTATTTTTTTCCCTTTCCTTCCCCATCTGTCAGACTAAATTCCACTGGTCATTTCAGACATGTATGAAAAGGCAACAGTCCTCACCAACTAAAATATTTTCACTTCTTATGCTTAGTCTATTAAGAAGAAAAATCTTAAAAAAAATTCAAAACCACCCAGTGAATCTTTTCAAGAGACAAGCACTGAATAAACTCTTAAAGTAACAAGATATGCTGCAAACATGCATGTTTGAAGCAGTGAATCTTACAATATGTCATCAGCTACAGACAATAAATTTATTAATAGGAGAAAACAATCTGCTGCATTTGATACTCTGTGTAATTCCCAGGAATATTGCCCTCTTTGGGCAACCGTCCTCTTCCCAAATCATCCTAATCACATTTAATTTACTGTGAGATTATTACAGCAAATGGTCACATCCAAATGTTCTGTTCTAGTTTATGCAGGTTCTTACCCTGCTGTTCTGTAATGAATTAAGCAATGTAACTAACAGCTGCCACCTATGGTTTATTCCCTCTTTGTTTCTCACCCTCTCAAATGGGGAATGTTGTGTGAGGTAAGCTGTTTTACCTCGGGGAGAGCTGAGTGGTTTTCAGACCATACAAGCTTGAATGTATTTATGTTTAAGATGGCAGAACAAAAAAAAAAGACATGTTGCTCTTTGAGGGGAAGGTGGTAAGGTTTGCAGCGGTCCTTAGTTCCTGTGGGAGTTTGTTCGACAGTTCAAGCCACACTGAGTGCTCTGAAGCAAAAAATGTGAATTAAATGGGTGATTTTTGAATATATGATCTATGGCAAATTCAAAGTTACAGCTCCCCCGGAAACTCAGTAGCTCAGTAGCATTGTACAATGTATACTAATGTACTAGAGTTAAGATCAGATAAAATTCTCTCTGTATTCAATATGGGAAAGTTAAAACAGCTCTGGGATTCATAAAGTCATCTTCCAACTTTGGTGCACATAAAACCACAACTACCGTATTGTATGGAAGTATTTTTTTAAAAACTTACTATAGAGCTTTCTGCCTATCTGAGAAATACCTATTTCCAGCCTTACATGAACTACTTGCTGTACCAAATTGCACCCTTGGGGCCAATTTTTACATTAAGAAATGACTTGGCAGCAGCCACACCTAAGAAGGTCGTGTTTGTTTTGCCACAGTGACTCAGTGCTCACAGCAGACACTTGGGAATGAAGTGTGTGCCTTTTTAAAAGCACTCCAGCACCCTGGTACATGCAGTGCCAACGTGCCCAATGGCCCCCAGCGCAGAGGACAGTGATGCACCTGAGCTCCTCCCTCCTGTGGACATGCTCGGCAGGACACTGAGACTGCACAACGTGTCTCTCTCTCCACTGAGATGTGGGATTCTGAGGCCTCCCAGGGGACAAAAAGCCACCAACACAGGGCACCTGCTGTGTAATAGCTCTTGGGATGTAAGCATTCATACAGGAACTGGAAAACCTGGCTCCAAGTGGTTCATTAGCCCCAGGAGTTCATGCTCCAATCACCTCCTTTGCAGGTCATTCCCTAGCCTTCGGGTTATAGATAAAGCTTTGAAAGGGTCATTTTTCACATTCCTCCTGAACCACTACAGAGTAAGATTTAGGAAATTGTAAATAAGCTACTGGCAACAGAATGTCTAGCTAAATGAAGAAGTGGAATCCTCTGGGGATGGGAGAGAGAGGACGAGGCTGGTCAGGATCCTTGTCCTTCATTCTCCACT
Organism: Haemorhous mexicanus; assembly: GCF_027477595.1. Taxonomy (NCBI): domain Eukaryota; kingdom Metazoa; phylum Chordata; class Aves; order Passeriformes; family Fringillidae; genus Haemorhous; species Haemorhous mexicanus. The sequence goes on from NC_082343.1 coordinate 56,076,583, forward strand.
GCTTTTCTGCATTAATGCATTTTGCTTTCAAGAGTCGCTGTACAAAATATATAAACAGCACTAAGGACAGGGCCAAATATATTTTACAATTCTAGCTGTCTCCTCGCTTAAATGAACATGTAGTTAATATATTCCCTGCACACATTAGCATGGAGTATCACAAACTGTTCTGTTATATACCTTTGCAATTCCCCCACTAAATCACCTAGACCGCTAGCATATGCTCGTCATAAAAAACAACGAACCAGTTTTTTGATTATGCCATCTTTGAGATGTTATGAACCAAAGAGATAAGCTAGAAATTCTGAAATTTAAATTTATGTATGTTTTTAGTGCAGTGCAATCTAAGATCTGTTTTGGTTTCTCCCCACTGCACTCTCAACTCCTGACCCCAATTTCCTAGTAAAACTCTATCCCAAACTGAAAAGAACTATCTGAAATTGGCTCAAAACTAGTTTACATTTCAGGTTTTTTATAATAAGGAAGTTGGCTTTCTATTCTGAAAGCCAACTTCAGGTATTGTATGACTAGAACTGAATTAATAACATGCAGAATGAAACTGATCCTGTTGAAATCAGTGGAGTTTAGCTATTGACTTCTAATGTGGGATTTTGCTCACAAGGTATTAATCATGCATGTAACAAAAAAATCTTATTAATTAATATAATTTGTATTTTTGAGTTGCAGGAGTTGGGGAGACTGCAATGTACAAATGTTTAAACTATTTTTAATGCCAATAACATTCTCTCCTATGTTTTTGTACCATATTATTACTAGAGACATCATGTTGGAATATGCCCTCTGATCTTTATTAAAGATAGGTATCTCATATGACCCACCACAGTACTGAAAATAATTGAGAGAGGTGCTCATATTACTTTGTTCCAGTTCTCTGTTGGGTTCACTTGGCTGCATGACATTAAGTTAAGGCCCTTGAACCTGCCATCCAAACAGCTTTTCTATTTGTTCCTTCACTTGTTACTTCACTTCTGTTTGTCACTTCACTTAACTATGCTTTATACTTTCCCAGTCTGCTGGTTATTAACCTGGGACAATCACTTGACGCACATCCAAAGCCACAGAACATCTGTTAGAATTTACATTCTTCCAGTGTAATGAACACATTTACCTACAGCTGCACATTCATTGCTTATCCATACAGGCTGTGACTTTGACCAGAATTACAGTGCTCCTCTGTGCCAAAAGACATACACTTTATAAACAAATCTTTCAATACAGAATCCTGGGGTGAATTTTTTAAAATAAATGTTATGAACACAGCCAATTCCCCCTCTACTACCTGCTGCTGTGGATACATTCCAGGTTGATGTCCTCCATATGGTGGCTGTCCTGAGGGAGGTCCTTGTCCTGGATACTGTTGCCCATATGGTTCATGCCTAAAATAAAGCATTCAAATCAATACTTAGAGCTGCTGGAGTTTTCAAGCCACTAGGAAAAGTAAATTCCTCTGAAAATCTTGCACCTTGAAGGTATCTGCCATCTGGAAACAAGGTGAAGGTACAGTCTGGTATGGTCCTGAGCCTGAGGCAGTAAACTCTGCTGGAGCTGGTTGTGGAAGAAAGGAGGTAAAGTAGATAGAAGAGAGGAGGAGGAGCAATGAAGATACAACAGAGAGATTTAGAGGGTGCAGTCAGGAATGAGAAAAGGGTATGGTCAGCAAAGAGGTAAGAAAGACAGCTGCAGAGATGGGGAGCCCATCCTTGGTGGGGAAGTATCTGGTGTAGAGCTATAAGGTTGCAGGTAAAAATACTTGTAGCAAGCTACAATTTTAATAAAATTCTAATAGCAAGTTACTTTCTGGATTATTCAAAAATATATCAATTTAAAGTGAGTAAAAACAGTACTCATAATTTTGGTAATGTTTGTGTAATTTTTAATTAAAGCTACATAATGAAGCATACAGAATAAGAGACAAAGTTGTGTTGCACTTGGAAACTTACCTGTGGCCTTTAAGACTTCTGAGGAGCACTACAGTGCAATATTTTTAGCACATATGAATGAAATTTAGGTTGCTGAAATCAAGTACTTGGAAAGCATTAGGACTGATAAATAGCACTGTATTGCAGGGTAATATGTCAGTAATTTCTCTCTGTACACTATCAGTGAGAACACATCAACAATTAGAGGATAATTATAGAAGTAATGTATCAGGGAGAGGTACAGAAACAGAGAACTGGGGAACTTGACATGTTAAAAGAACTAATGAGACCTCATTTTTCCAAACATAGAAAACTAATTATTTTTTTAAAAAGAGATGACCAGAGAGAAAGAAATAGCAATTCAGTATCTCCTAAAATTATGACATGGATGGAGAGAAATTATCCAATGCCAGTTAAATGAACAATGTAAATGAGGGGACTTGTCTGTAGCTGTCCAAGAGTATATGCAGTAAGACAAAATTCAGCAAAGGTACGCATGTGTTATACATAAGGGAAGACTTTCTAAATGTTCAGTTTTTTAGCCACAGGATAACCATAAGCCAGGAGAAATTGTGGAAGCTTCAGAAGTGGTATCATTTAATGCTGCTCTGGAGAACTTGGGCCTGAAAACTGCGTTCTAGTCCTGTGCTGCGCAGCAGATACACAAGGTAGGATGTACACTCCTTTTCTAACAGCTGATACTACTATTGTGGAAAGTCAACTCACTCACAGGAGCCTCTGCTCCCCTGCAAGAACTGAACCAAGGGTAAAAGCCTCAACAAGAGAGTAAAATAGAAATAACACACCGAGAGGCCACATGCTCTGCCTGCATGCTCTCACAGGGGCTGCTAACTGTTAGCTGGTTACTGTGGGTACCACAAACAGAGAAAGCAGTGTTCACCTTTGCTGGCCAGGGTAACAATTAGTAGAGCACATGCTTGGGTCACTGTTTGAAGGCACCATATTGCCTTGACCAGGTGGTACCATACTGCCTTCAGGACCCAGCCCATGATCCAACCTAAAAAATGACCAAGGAAACCTCATTCTGTAAAAAGTACTTCTTTTCCAAAACTGCCGACCTAATAAAATAAGTCATGCCCTTTAAAGGAAACATTCTCTTGACTTGACACCTTCCACTGGAGCCCTTACTCTCACCAACTCCCCAGCAATGTGACCTACTGAATAGCATGATGACACTTGTTTTACTTGACACATCTACTACTCAAAACTACTGACTGAAAACTACTTTGCCCTGACACTTTAAAGACCCACACTGCACCGCTCTGTCTAACATCAGGAAACAAAACGAGAAGACAAGTACACAGCCTAACGAAAGTAAAAGCAGGAATATGGCCAGAGCAGCAAAATCTGCCAGAATACTTAATATAATCCAAACACTCCCAGAACATTCTGCTTGCTCTACCAATGCTTAGACAGTGATTTTACCACTTTTTGTTTCCAAAGCCTTTTCCCAGATAAACAAAAGATGACCAAATTTATTTCATGTACTTCACTGAAGGACAAACTTATGACGATCCTGTTGGACACACTGCAAGACTGATGCTGCTACAGCTCTGACAACAGACTCAGATTCTTCAAAGGCAATTCACTCATAGACCACAATCAGACACATTTAGACTGTGCATTTTGTTTTTCATTAAAAGCCAACCAGCAACTGTTTAGGTGAAAACATGGCCAGGAGACCAACTCAAGTGCTACTTTATGCTATCACAGCCCAGCCCAGCTGCCAGCTGAAAGCAGCTGTCAAAGACACCCACGAGCTGAGCTGCTGCAGCCTGAGTGATTTCTAAGGTGTGACAATTCCTCCTTATTAATTTCTGCGAACAGCTAGACTCAGTCATTACCAGTGGTGTGACTCCCAGTGATTTAGTAAGATACTGTAGGAAATGTAGGTTGCTATGTTCTCTGCAAGGTGGAATGGGAAAATGAAAAGGGAAGAGAGAGGATCATTTTCACTAATAGGCTTTGCTTTTTCCTGAAGATTGACTCACCTCCTGTCATAGCCACTTCCATAAGAGAACTGCTGTCGCTGGCTCATGCTCATGTTGGACATTGCTCCAGATGGACTCTGGTTATACATATCTTGTATTCCACTGTTAGGCATTTGTCCAGGGGTCATGAAAGGCTCATTGCTTCCAGGCACTGCAACAGTCAATAAAATTAAATTTATTCATCTGGGTGTTTGAAGATCACTTTCTTTTCAATGAAGTATTTTAGGAGAATGTTCAGATCCCTAACACTGCCAAGGAGAATAAGCAGGTGTCTAACAAGCTCTCTGGGGTCTAATGGGAACACATGAAGCACCACCACTACCAAGATGATGGGTATAATACTAAGGAGCTGCAAGTGAGGAAAAAATCTCCTCCTATGGAACTGAGCCATCAGGCACCAGGCAGCTGCTTCCCTCTGGTCTTCACAGCCGAAGATGAACTTACTCTTGTTCTTTTCACCGAAACAATGCTAAAAACGAATGCAAACACAAGCCTCACAAAATAGATGAAAGCAAATCTGCTAGTTTGAACTACAAAGCTGTCAGAATCAAGCTTTTATTTGCCCCCATAAAACCTTCATACACACATATACAATAATGTTGTTATGGAAAGGATACTGTATCCTAATGTAGCTTCTCAAGCAGGATGGGCATATTCTATATGGGTCCAAGAAAAGGCACTATTATCAGATATAAATGACCAAGCAAATAGAAGAGACTCTAGCCTTCAGTCCCTCATAGTAGATACTGAAGAGATATTTCTGTTTTGACAGGATAAAGTGAAATGTATGAGAAAGTACAATACACCCACTTAATCTCATATGGATATAAAACCTAAAGTGAATCTAAAGCAGAGAGTGTTCTCCCTTCCTTCAGCTGTGTTATATGTTGGTGTCCAGAGCCCAGGCAAAAGGATTTAAAATAAAGACTTTTAAAAAAAATCACATCCAATTAACTACCTCTTTTAAAGCATCTCCCGCTTCATCACATCTCTCTCTTTCCTCAGTTTCAGGGCCTCTTCTTGCCATATCTCCTTTTTGCTCTGTTTGAGTTTACACTTAATCTCCTCCACCTGTTCTTCTCTTTACAGACATTGGTAGCCCTGCCTGTGTTCTTTGCTCCTACTTTCTTATATCTGAGGCATGCAAGATTGATTAATTTTAAAATCTTTTTACAATATCCACAAAACCAGCTGTAGGTTAAGTACCCAAAAGAACTAGAGTCAATTTTGAAATGAATTTTAAATTTTGCTTTTTAAAAATAAACAAACTTAGACTGTGTTTATCACCTTTTGTCAGGGACTGCTCAAGTAAGAAAAAAATTGCTTTACTATTCTGAAAAATATGTCAACTGAGACAGAAAGCATTAGGAGGCTTGCTCAGTGAACTCCCAGACCAGTCCTACTACAACCAGGCATGTTGCTTCACCACTTTACATTCTAACAGTGAAGTCCAGCACTTGATTTGCAGAGTAGTTTACAACCTCAGGAAATATAAATTCTAGCCCTATGATTTATGCTATTTCCCAAAATTTATTCCTACATTTTTAGGATTCTTTTTAATTCTAAAATAATGGGCATGACTCGGAGTGGGGAAAATATGACCAGACCAGAAACTCAACTGCACTGCACCTCTCTTTTTGCTACAAAGACACCAATGGCAAAATCATCAAAGTGAAAAAGCTCATTCTGACTACAAAATCTTGACTACCTAAGACACAGGGAAGAACACTTTCTTTCTCCCAGAAAGAAATTACCTTTTCTCATTCCACCGAAAGGATCTTTATTCGGCTCATATGGCATCCTTCCCATCATATCTGGCATGTTTATTCCCTGCTGGTATGGTGCATTTGGCGTCATGGAGTTTCGCTTTGGGAACGCTGAATCACTTACATCAGAAAAGGGATCATGCACACTGACTGCGCTGTTTCTGGCAGATTAAGAAGAAAGAAACTTTAATATAATCCTGTATTTGTAAGACCTGTGAAAACAGCCTAGACTACAACACAACTAGTTCACCATGCTGTGGCAGTGATCCGTGCAGGATGCATCCAAGGAAGATGCAAAAGACTTTCACAGTGGACAATCATATAAAAGAATCTACCCACTTTTCCCCCAAGCTTCTCTGTCTACTTATCTTAGAGATCAGGTTTTTTTATCTAATTCTATTGTTTGTGCATTCCTATTACTCATATAAAAGTCTAAACCTTCCTGATATTTCACTAAGCTGTTTTGCTCTTTTTTACCTAGAAAACTCAATCTGAATTAAGATGATTAAAGAAGGTTCTTGCTATCCTTTCTGCAGCATTACAGATAGAGAAAAAAAGAACCTAAGTAAATTAAGTCTGGAGTGGCTCTGCACACAGCTCACAGCTCAGTAATGTTCCTGTTGAAGTCATAAAAAACTGTTTTGCTGGACTTCAGTGGACTAAGGCTCCTTAAAGAGTGGTGAGACAGCTTCACTTCAGATTAAACCAGTCTGTGAGACTTACAGAGCACAGAACTGAAAGGGATCTCTTGGTCCATCCAGTTGAACCCTCTGCTATCTCATCCACTGTTATTGTATATGCTTTTCACAATTTGAATTCAAGTAACAAATTTAAACCACACGTTTCTCCTTCCTGAGCATGACTGGATCTGTTGACCAGAGGTGTACAGGATAAGCGAGGAGAGGAAGGTTGTGGTTCAAAGTAGGTGCTGTTGGGTTCCACCTTCCTCCCCACTACTGACATATTCACATGCACCTCTTTGCACTGGTGCTTGTCTGATCCTTCTCTGGTGTTTAGAAAGCTAATGGACCTCTCTCTACTCCTTCCTCCCTTTCCCTCTCTCTCCTCCAAAAATAAGTAATTTTCTGCCACTTTTCAGGCTCTGACTGGTTTACCACAAAATCCTACGAGTGCCAAAGCAGCTAGGAAAGACTGTATTAAACTGCTGTAGAAATAGAGCAATAAAAAATGAAGCAAATCCCTTTTCATACCTGCCACCCTGCATAGGTGTCATCTGTCCATGAGGTGTGGATGCTGGTGTTGGGGGCTTCAAATCGCCTGGCACTTCTGTCATGGAATTACTACCAGTAGACTGTGGAGTCTGTGGGCCTTGCAAGGAACCAGAATTAGCTGAAAAATTAAAAAAAAAAAAAAGTAATTATGAAAAGGTAGCAGCCAAATTCTTGTGGAAATAATAATCATCAAGGAAATAAAACAGTTCTTTCCTCCAGAAGCCTGTGTATACCTTAATCCATATCAGTACTTTATAACTTCCCCAAAATCCTCTGAGATCAGGATATGCTGTGTAGTAATAGCAATCATCTTTCCTAGAACCATGAATTTATTCTGCTGCCTGAAGCAACATGGATAGAAATCATCCAGATGAAGGATCAGAGGTCAGAGATACAAAGTTAATTGTCTGTAGTTTACAGCAGAGTAAATGAAGGTTGTTCTTTGGCATAGCTTCTTCATATAATCACTATCACAACACATGTGTTTATAAAAAATATTTCAGCCAGAAGCTTTTCATCATGAATTTAAGCTGCTATATTAATATAAATTCATGGTTTTATTTAGCACTCAAAGGCAGACATTTCCATGGTGAAACACAGCAAATGATTAGCGGCACACTGCAATCCCGTGTCATCTTTGAGACAGCATGGCAAAAGATGGTATTTAAGAAATGCAAAAGGCAATCTGGGATCAGAAGAAAACACTAACTGAAAGTAGAATTTGAACAGGAGGTTACAGATAACACTCCTGAAAGAATTGTAAAAATTTAAATGGGCATCTTAACAAAATGTTAGGGTCAGTGATGGTAAAGCATATGTAACAAGACCACGTCAATTCTGCAAAGGATCTGTTTAATCTGCAAAAACATATTTGTTGAGATCTCAGAAAGCAATAGAGTATCTGCACTAGGGTCCTCCTTAATGGAGGTAAATGCCTTGATATTCTTGGTATAACAAATGTAGAAGAGCATTTTACTGTTGTGTTCCGATAGGACTGAGCAGCAATAAGGGCATTAAATTAATACATCAGATATTGCTAATGGTGAAGCTAATGGTAAAATACATCCAGACCAGTCTTCCAGAGCAGACACCAAAGCTACTATCTTCATGTGACTGCTGAACAGAAACATGCCCTGAGCCCAAAGCTCTACATAACAGTTTTATGATTTAGAAGGTGGTGACGATTAGTAACAGCATCTAAGCCTTGGATCTGACAGGTCTCGCAGCAGAAATTCTACGGAAGGAGAACTTGTAGGATTCAAGTCTTTAGATGCAACTGGGAAAAAAATTACCAACAGAAAAAATTCACAAATCTAACACACTGAGTAGGACATGGATTTGGCTTGAGAGGTCCTTTTCATGAATTGTCATGTAAGTGTTTTATTTTGCCTGCCTATCTACGTTCAACCAATTAACAAAACTTTATAAATTACTGTTACAGTGAAAATTGGAACAAGCAGTATGGGTTTTTCTTCTGTATATGAAAGAGAGTAGTTTATAATTGACTCAGAATCCTAGAACACTCATCATCCTGACAGGCAGAGCTTGTTTTTAACTGAAGAACACCTTTTTATATGTGTTTCATATATATCTGTAACACATGTTCCCCTATCTGGAAATCAGTCTCAGTAGCAAGTGCATATGTAAAATCCACATTGTGTGGACCACATTGTTCTTGTCGTCAGCTTTCTGAGGCATTTTTGAATTATGCTTACATAGTAATGAGGTTCAAAATAAAGTTCAGGAAAAGCTTTCTGATTGCATTAATACAGGAACAAGAACATTTGCAACAACTAATGTTAGTTATATTAGTCTACAGTTAGCGGAAAGCTTTAGTGCTATAATAAAACAAAAACCAACCACATTCACATAAAAGGAGCTCTTTGTGTATTTGACCCCCAAGCAGGTCAGGATCATTCTTCTCCCCTTGAGCTTTAAACACAATTCTAGATTCTTCTAAAAAACCTGAAAGCATTTCTGAGTTTTGTCACAGATTGTCACATAGAAACATGTAAGCAAACATCTTAAGTGTACCCATATACTTACTGTAAATTCAGATATTGTCTAACCCTGCATATTTCTCTCATGCTGTGCTATTAAGAAGCAATTAAGCTTTTCCCTATCCTACCTGAGCAAGAGCTTAATTCATATCTCTAGCAAACCTAAAGGAAAAAAGTAAAACATTTTTCAGTATTTACAAGCTGCAGGAGTGCAAATTTATTAACAACAATGCGTTTTATATCATATTCTATAAATAATGGTTTAAAAGAAAAAAAAGATACCCAATTGAGAAGCTACAAGTCCAATTTCCATCTTCAGGGTGGCAGTTACAAGGTTGGTTATTTTCCCTCTATCTTTCTAAATGACTGGTTATATACAATTGAAGAAATGGAAGGCAAATGCTGTCAAAATTTCTGGTACTGCTTTGTTAACACACTTTGCCCCTGACCTCCACTGGGTTAGAGACACTTCTAGAGAACAGGAACTGCAAGTGTTTCAACCTCTGGATTAGGACCCCCTCTACCAAGAATAGCCTGTATTTCCTATTTCACCTTAAATTTTACATTTGCTGGGCTGCACTCTGAAATTTTTATATCTATTTTTGCAGGGATTTTATTATGTTAGCTGCTTCATTTTGATTGTGGACATTGTGAAAGAGAAACAGTATCTTTTAGAGTGCTTCAAAAGCTTCAGTATTAAACCAAGCTCTAAAAAGGAAGACAAACAACAATGTTCTTTTAGGAAAAGTAATCTCTGCTTACATGATTCAGCAGCTATCTTGGGGATGTCCAGGAAAAAACCTGTGGGTTCATACCTACTGAATTCCTCATCCCACATCCACATCTAAGCAATAATTGTCTTTCAGGTATCATAAAAGATTTGTAAGAATATGCTTTTCACAATACAAAATACATCAAAACTTAAATAAAATTGACATCCTGGTCAGTGAGAAGGTGGGGTCTTCCACAGTTTGCTGTGGAAGCATGTGTTAATAACACATGTTAGCATGCATTGTTCTCTGCAGCATGGAATTATGGTACTGGAATGCCTTTTGCCTTGCAAAGCCTGCATGGCAGAAAGTACTGTTTTAAGGAAAGACTCTTTATTTACCAGAGAAGAAATAGGCAGCTAATAAAATATATTAAACCTTTCTCTTACCGGCAATTTTTTCCTTTGAAAAAAAAAGAAAAAAAAAAAAAAGAAATAGAAAGAAGAATGAAACCTCTTGAAACTCCATTAATGTGAGGCCTGACATGCTCTCTAGGATATCCCTACCTTTTGCCAGAAGCTACAAATGTATACTCTAAAGTAAACAATGGAAAGGTTACTGAAGGTTAAGTACATTCACATACTTCAGAGCGAACAGCCAGCCACCACGCTGGGAAGATAATTTACACAGCACGAACCCAGTGCCCCAGCTAGGCTGGACTGGGGGCCGCTGGCTGCTGCAGGGCCCCCCGGGCAGGTGTGGATGCAGGCACAGGGCCACCTCCTGTCCCCCCAGCCACCCCTCCCAACCCCTGGCCCATCCATCTTCAGTGGGGATTCCCTGGCTGGCCTCATGACACGCTCCATGACATCACCTGCCTGCTAATAATAGCACTTCAGTCAGCCACCCGCCAGCAGAGCAGAGACGGATGGCTTTGGTTACAGAGGCACTCACTGAATGGCTGTGTCCTGCCGTGCCGTGTCCCCCCCCTCCCCAAGACTCGTTTCTCTGCTGCCAAGGAAACGCAGACAACACACTCCTGGTGCCTTCTCGCTCCCTCTTTCCAGCACAAGCCTACGATTTTTCCAGGTTTGCTTTAATGAAATCTCTGTTGACATCAGGGCCAGCTGCTGCTACTCACAAGCATCCTCAGCTGGACCGCTCTGGCCATCCTGTTCATTCAACACAGGATAAACTCTGAGCCTGTTATTTTGAGAGCTGTGCACACACAACCACACACTGCACTAAGAATTCAGAGTGCCACAGCACAGCAATGGAAGGTAACTCCATCACGCTGATGCTCCTTTGGAATTTTTTCTCCAGCATCCTTTAGTGCTTACACTAATGCTGCCTGGAGTTCTTCTCAGTTTAGAACTTGCCACATTATTTGTGAGCATTTTGGTCAAAACTATCAAACACACATGACAGGAAAAGCATTTTGCCTTTGCACCTGTTTCTGGAAAGAAAGAAGACCTACAATGCCTCTCTCTCCAAGGGAGTTTTTATGCAGCGAAAATCATCAGCAGGTGACGTGGCCCTTGGCACAGACCCAGTGATCAGGACAGAAGGCCATGAGGGATCCTCCAACAGTTAGTCTGCCATTAGGCATCTGAGCTGGCATTCACTGCTGATGGTATTACCTGACCCAGGCAGATTTAAGCTGATGTGAAGGCCTCAGCCTACCACAAACACGTCACCAACTTGCACAGCCTCAGAGCAGTGCAAGGCACACTGAAACATTCAGGCCCCCACCCCTCCCCAGGAGCTTTATGAAACAGCAGAAGAGGCTCTGACAGTGATATGAAGTAAGTACAATTGAAATGAGCAGCTAATCCTAACCCTAACACCTTGGCTACTGTGCAAATCTCTGCCAGTCAAGGCCAACCAGTCTGTCACTTTGCTGCTCTGCTCTCACTCCTTTTTTCAACTTATCATTGCTGACACTATTGTGAATTTCACTGCACATAACACTAAATTATACACTGCTTTACGTACCATTCACCTTACTAATGATGTTGTAAAAAACAGAAGTGATGGGAGAATCCTGAATATACAAGCAAATGGACAAACACATGATCCCAGATCACTGTCTGAAAGTCCCATAAATTTGACTTACATATCACATCCTTTTCTTGACCGTGCTCCTCCATACGAATCTCCTTGCCATGGCTGTCTCCCTGTGCTCCCTAGCACTCCCTCTATGCCTGCATTCTGAAGGTCACCTGTCAGGCAGTCACATAACCACCCCTTGGGTGTGAGATATCTGCAAGAATGGATTTGCTCTAAGCTGCACTTCAGCCTGCTACCAACTTGCATAACCACCTACCTGGAAACTACGACGATGTTCGAACTGAATCCTTCTCTGTGCCACAAAGGCTGCCAGTCCTGATAGATTCTTATGAGCAATTGAAATATTTAATTTTAAAAGTTTTATCAATATCAGCTGACTTTTAAGATCTCAAGACTTGCTTCATAGCATCAGCTTGTTAGAACTGGACAAAATACAGCACCTTCCCCTCTGAGACAAATTCCTCTGCTTTCCTGTAAGATTAACTTCAGCCCTAATACTGTAACTAGTTCTCTGCAAATAGATTTGGCTTCTAAGTGGCTCTACCTACACTGAGCTAACTGCACAAGAGTGGCTAATGGTTAAAGTAAGGACCTTGGGAGGCTACTGTTTCTTGTTGTATTGGGCTCCCATTCCCTCTGAATGCCAAAGAGTGACAGATTATCTACAACTCTGCTTCTTTTGTGCCTCTAAAATGTTAATGTTGGTATATACTGAAGGAAAAGGAACAAGAAAAAAAGCTGACTATTAAAGAGAACAGGCTTGTACTCTCTGAAGCATCTATACCTCAGCGGGATTTCATGTACTAAAGCTGATACACACTGGGAAAGCCTTTCTCCGTACAGAAGTGCAGTCCCATTCAGTGACACGAGCTCTTTTCTCTCCAACAAAACAAACCTTGAGATCCTTGCTTGCTTCCCCCTTTTCTAGTCTCTATGTCCTGCTGTGTTTTTATTTTAGAAAAATAGTTTCAGTTCTCCTCAAAGACAGCTTGCTTGAATGTTATGATAAATTTAAACTTGGACTTTGCCATTTTCATTCATAGCATTGCGATGCAATAGGACCCTATAAAGTGGTACATCTGACATTTCCATTCCTTTGTTTCATGTTTACATATTTAAATAGCAATTCTTCATCTCAAAATTCAGCTGATTTATGGTGATCATCCCCAAATCAACTACTGAGAGAAGTACTGGAGAGAGAAGTAAGAGAGGAGAGAACAAAGCCTAATACTCTTTAATTTTTAGAGACAGATTAATTTATTCTTCACTGTCCTTAGCAAGTCTAACCACTTCAGCTTCACTTACCAGTCTTCTCAGGAGGTGATGGGCAACTCCAACATATATTATTTTTTGCAGCTGTGCATACTCAGGACACTCTGCTTATTTCAGACAGATAAACATTTGGACTATGGGTTTTACTTCTAGTACCAAGTGTTTTTCTCTGTCTTCTAAACTTGAATTGCAAAGTAACCTAATCTCCTCTCCATTAAACAATCACCACTGGGGTACCTTATAACCCTAAGTTTTAACAAGGTGGAGGAAATATTTTAAGCTATTACACAGAGATGTGGTTAGGAAGACTTTAACTAAACATTCCCTCAAATCCTTACACTGAATAAAACAGGCTGAGAAAGACTTAAGCCTTTTATCACTGTTATCTTTTTCTGTACTGAGAAAGAACTAATCTTTCCAATAATCTTGGAAAGGCCAGAACTTTATTATATGATTATAAAGGTCTTTGCAATTTTCTAGTGTCCATGATAGGGTACTGAAGTCATGCAATTGCAAACTGTCTGCAGGGCTATTTGGGTCTCTGACTCTCTACTTCCCATTTTCAGCCAGTGAACTGTACTAGCAGAAATTAAGTGAATTAATATTTTCCTAAAACTGTGTTCTACTGCAGGAAACTCCTGTAAACTTTCCAGAAATTATATTCTCTTGGCAATAAGTGATGGTGGTCCGCCTAGTAAGTAACTGTGGCACTAGTTTGCAAATTCTGTCAAACTATTTTGTTGGTCAGAAAAACTAGTAACAAAAGGAATAATACAAAATAATTAAAGGATTTTTTTTACTCTTCCATGGGTAGTCCAGAAGTCAACAGCTAGACTAATACTATCTCATATGTACTTAAAATGTTTCCACTTAAGAATAGTCCTACCTTGAATATCAACTATGACTATTACATCTTGAGTATCTGAAGTGACATGAATTTAGAAAGAAAACAGTGGTTTTCATTTACACCACACTGTAAATGCAAGAAAGAACAGCCAAAATAAAGTAACCCCAGTTCCAATTTTTCAGATGAGAAGATAAAAACAGTGATCCTTATGACTTACCTGACACACAGGATTAGCAACAAAAGAACAGAGAGCGTGCCTCCAAACTAGGATGTCTGGCAGTGAGGACTCACTGTACTCTCAGCTCTCCATCTGCCACACATTCAACACGAGCTGCATCAGAGCAACCATCTGAGACACGCTGCTCAGTCCAGCATCTGCCATCCTGCTCCAAATGAAGCCTTGCTGATCAACAGTTGTGCTGAAGAGGAGCTTCAGTCCCAGCAAGCAAAGTGCAGGTACCAGAGCCTGACCTTTAGGCAAAGGCATGCTCCTGTCTCACAGCAGAAGCACATCTGTGCAGACCTCTGTTCTTTTTATTAGCCTGTGTCACTGAGTGTGAAGGGCACGCTGGCACACACATCTTTATGTGTTGGACTGAGAAAGGACAAACCAGACACACAACTGTGGCGGCCCTTCAGAGTTAACTCTGATTTGACTCAGGAGCCGGCTCCAAGTCTGAGAACAAAGATTCCAACAACAGGTTTATCCCTGTTTTTCCAGCATCATCAAGACATGCTTATAAATACACAGGGTGCAACAACCTCGTATGCCTTGCACTCAGAAAATGGTTGTGTAAGAGGCTGCAGTTTATCTGACTTACCAGGAGATGGCGGCTGAATCTTAGGTTGTTTCTTGGTATCTCCAGTGCTGAAGACTTCTGGAGGGGGCTCCTCCCCTCGCTCAATCTTGCACTCGAAGGCAAACAGGTACTGAATGTATTGTTTTTTCAGGGAGCTGGCTGCGCTGCTCGAAGTGCCAACGTTCAAGGTGGTTGCCAGCTCACGCCACTTCTTGTTTTTGTTAACCTAGCAAAGTAAACGGCAGAATCATTGGTTTGCTGCAAAGTGTTTTGTTTAAGTCAGGAAACAAAAAAGGAAAAAAAAAAAGCACTTAATGTCTTGGTTTACTTTTTTTTATTTTCCTCTTTTAACTAATGCTCATTACTCCCACACGCAGTAATGCACAGACAGCATTTACAGTTATAAAGCCATTAAGGAACCTGCTGATAGCTACATAAAAAGCTTTGCTGCTGGAGTCTTCTGCATGGTGCATCCTTTAAATGTCTTACGCCTTCCAGGGCCTATGCTCCTCAGTTAGCAATCCATCTCCAAGCAAATTCCTGCTCGCTCTCTCCCTCCCTGACACCCACCCACACCCACCCCGCTCTAATTAAAAAGCAGCTTCTAAAATATAATTTAGAAAGCACTAACAGTGTTATTCTGCAATTTGTTTGAACATTGATATGAAAAATAAATTTTTCTCCCGAATAGCCACCAGCTGTCAAACAGTTCAGCCTGTAATTCCTGGTTCAATTCCTTTCACTTTAGTGCATCTTGCAGGGACAGATCAATGATCCTCTGGCTAGATGAGAGGCAGAGTGAAGCCAGGCCCCTTAATTAATTAAGGCAGACTTCAAACACTCACGGCTAGTCCAGCAATACTCTGTATTACAATGCTGACTGCACCACTCCACTGTGAGCCTTGTCTGCAGTGTAAGGCTAAGAATATTGAAAGACTCTGCTCATGAGTTCCTCAAACACAGCTGATCTGTAATAATAGCGACGTTCATTTGTCATCCTGGGTGATGCCACTGACTCACTCGGCTGTACCACTCGTAGCAGCCACTGCTTTTGCTCCAACACCTGATGCCTTTGAGGTCATTCAACCAGTTATGCAATTTCTAGGTATGATCCAAGGAGCAGGGTCAGCACCAAAATAAATTGGCTTTTAACATCTGAGATATCTCATCTTTTGTGGATAGCAATTCTGATTCCATGACTGTCTGCTACTTGCCCTAAGGCCTGATATTTTAATGACTCTGGCTTAACTTGTATAGCTAGAAAGATTATCATTAGCCATACTATTCCTTGGTCTGTGTGCCAGCAAAGAAAACATTTTTTTAAGTTTCTCTCAGTGTTTAATAACACTGTAACTGCTGCCAGTCAGCAAAGATCTTTTGAGGATGGCATTAACAGCAAGCAGGTTGGCATGGTTATGCTAAGTGTTTTTATTTCTCTGGTACATCCTGCAAGAACTCAGGAGTTAAAGGAGACCAGATTTTCATTAACTGCCCTTGTTGAGGCCTGAAATCCAGTTACACAGCTCTTTGTGCCCACTGGCTTACAGCTAAGTGGTGCGTAATGAACACATTGCATAATGCAAACAGAAACGTTCATGCCTAAATGCCCAGTATATTGGCATTTAAAGGAAGACTGCCAGCAGCTGGTCTGTTTGTGTTGGGCATCAATGGCAGCTCCTCAGACAGAGAATATGCACCACTGCTGCACAGCTCCACTCCTGCCACTCTCTGGGCAGAGTCACTAGATGTGGAGCGCAGCAGCTGGAGCAACAGCTTTTTAGGAGAACATCACACAGATGCATTTAAATAAAACTCAGCAAGCAAAGCTCTGCACCTCTCAGTAGCTCTAAACAGATAAACATACTGACCATTCATGTGGGCTCACCAGCAAAACTAGGAGCCCTCATTTTAAGTGTAAATTTTAACCACTACTAAAGCACATGCATTTGTAACTGAAGCTCTTTCAAAAATCAGTCTAAGTGAACAGCATCTATTCTTTGGCAAAGCATAATGTCTGTCACTGAAAATCAACACTGAATGTCCCAAAATAAAATAAATTTCCATAATAACCAAACATGAATAACTCTCTAGAATATCCCATCTGCCCCCCATCTTGCTCAATTTTTGATGCTAAGAGTCACACTGTGGGCACAATCACGCTGTACAAGGCAAAGCAGCTGCATGATACGATTTACCTGTAATAAAGTTTCTGAGCTGAAAGTAATCAAATCCGTTGATGCTGAGGGGCATGAGCTGATCACTAAAAATGTCAGGATAACATCTCTTACCAATATACAGCATTTAACAACTGGCAGAATGAACTATGTTAGGTTTCCCTGCCTTCCTTTAATAATAAGAATAGCTAAAATCCCTGGATTTGAAGGGCCAATGATCTAAATCAGTGGTCAAATCCTGTGTTGTGAGGTGCACTGCTAAAAATAGCTTTGGAACGGGTACTAATAGATTTTGGATATTCCCTTCTTGAACTAACCACACACATTATGAAAATATGTTCTTTTTTGGAGACTCTAATTTGTTTGCCATATTTTTGAGTTCAGATTTTGTAATTAGTGGAGAATTGTATGTTTTAATATTACATTTTATATAATATTACACATGCATATTTATGTACTTGTTAGCTATGTTTAAGACCTCATTTTGCAAGGCATTGAACAAATGTTCTCATAAACACAAAACTAATGGATCCCTGCACTTCACCAGAGTGTCTAGTGTCTAGCCAGGGATCCTCTAGATGCAAGGAATACTTTGTACAAGCTTCAGGCAAGGACAGGTGACTTTGAATGCCAAATCTAAGACTGCAAGTACTGACTGTTTTCTCCTGCTCTCCCTTTAGATGCTAAACAGTGAAACACCTCATTTTGCTCTGTGGTGAACAACCCTATAGAACTCACGAATATTTTTCCAACATCCCTTTGCAAAACTTCAAATTAACTAGTGAGAACACAAATGAAAGCTTCTGCCTCCCATCTGTGACTTTTTTAGTCTCAGCTCTTCCTGCTTTCATTTTTCTTCAACTCATTTAGGTAATTCACCTTTTCCTTGTAATCATTATGTTAGCAAGGCAACCCAAAATATCTTGTAAGCATTTTCCAAACAGAGCACAGTCCATGTCTAAGGAAAACATACATAGAGACACAGAATTAAAGGTTTGGGATGAAGGAGTGTGTTTTAAGAATATGTCTGTATCTCTGGGGAGATGAATTGAATTGTCCTACAGACTGTATCTCTATGTAGGAAAAATGGACGTAAAAATTTCCTTTTCCTTTCAGCTCTATCATCTGCCTCTTGCTCGTAATTTTGATCCTGTGGCCTTTTCCTATTTTTCTTCTCTCAGCAGCATTACTAGATTCCCCTGAAAAGGCAACAATTTCATCTGTCTACAGTGATGGTCAATCTTGATTCAAACTTTAAAGTTTTACGGCCATTATGCAGCCCAAAATGAACTCCAGACAGCTATCAAAGCATGAAACCATTTTCTTCAACAATATTGTCTGGGCTGAAAACCTAATGATGTATCCAGCAGGAATACTCTAGAAAAAAAGAATATTGACTTTTTGAAGGTTCACTTTTAACCAGTTCTTCTCACCTGTGCTAAACCTCCAATCTCCTTGACGCAGACATAGAGCCTGAAGAGGTCCAAGGGCTTCTTGCCCACAGCTGGCAGGCTGGCCACAGGCGTGCCCCTCTCCTCCATGAACGTCAGGTATCGGTCCACCCACAGCTTGCGCTCCGGCTCATTTCCCAGCTCATAGACTTTAGTGATCTTCTCTCCAGTTGTGGTAGAGGAACTTGATTTCTAAATTGCAAGAAGAAAAGAAAAGAGTTGGGGGAAGGGTGGGAGGGGAAGGGAAAAGAAAGTAAGAAACTCACAACATTGAAAAAGAGAAGATGTCCAACAAACTAAAGCTATCACACAACAGTCAGGAATGAAGGCTACTAGTTCAGGCACAAACAGTACATTCTGTCCATATACAGAAAAGTCAGCTTTATAAATAAAGGGCCCAAACTCCCCATTCTCATATTTCTTTCACTGATCTGAACTTTGGATCCCAGAAGGCAAGTTTCCGATGTTGCCTCGAGTCATTTTAACAAGAGGTAGCTCTCACAGAGTGCTTCTCATCAACTTATCTCAAAGTGCTTTGCAAGCAACTATTTCAGTAAAATTAGAAACAAGTTTGTCCCACACAAGTTTAGAAACTCCTAAAACCAAACCCTCAAAGATGAGCTAGAAAACTTGAAAGTGATCCTCCAGAGCAGGAACTGCACAAAAATACCCTAAAGTGTGAATCATGGCAAACTAGTGCATGGAAAAGTAGTCCTCTCTCTGGAGTCATAAATGGTTATGCTTTATTACTACTTCACACCACTGGTGGCCAAAAAGCAAGACGAGCAAGAGTGCCTACAGTACAAGGAGATTGGTGGCAATACTCTTTGGGAACTGCCAATTAGCTGCCTGATCCAAAAAGGCTTTTAAGTAGCAACTACTCTTCTCCCTTGCTGGAGTACAGATGATATCCATCTCTGTTGTCCTACCTTGCAAGGGGAACGTGTGCTATGACCTGGGGAAAACCAAGGATGGACAGCAATCAGAGCTGAGACACCACCAGCAAAAGCAGAAGAGGTGGCAAGAGCAGAATTCCACCTCTGTGGCAAAAAGGCAGGGAGTGAACCTGCTTTTTCTCTTTTCTACCCCCTTTTTTTTTCTTTTTTTTTCCTCCTTAATGTAGAGACAGCAGAAAGCACTGAGGCTGCTACCCAAGCTAAAAATTCTCACCCTATCTTTTCTGTGCAATGTAACCCTGTGAGCTGGGCTCTGTGCCACGTGTGGACAGACCCTACACAAGCTGCCTCAGCTCTGAAAGCAGAGAGGGGCTGCTGCTACAGCAGGACAACCCTCCTACTTGCAGGAAGTGAACTGATTTGCTCAGCAGTGGAAGATGGGAGTGGTTCAGAATTAAACACAAGGGAAAAAGACTGACATAAAGCTTTGGAAAAGGAGCCAAATATGTGAAGGGAAACATATCCTTTATGTCTGTATAGTAAAAGCCTAAACTTTGTTGTTGATTGCAGTAGACACTTCTTAAAACTCATCTAGTCAATCACTTTTTCCCTCTTTTGCCTTTTCCTTACTTTGAACTGAAGACAGGCTATTGTCAAGTAAACAGAAACTCATTCCTAGTTGAACATCTCTAAAAAAGATCCTCACTGTACCTCACAGATGCTACAGAACCACTCACTTTGTCCATGTCCCCACACAGTGCTGAGGCCTGGCACTCAACACCATGAAAGAGGGATACAGCAGAGTAGAACCCCACTGCCAATGATTTCAAAAGCATTGCCACCATTCATCTTGCATGTTAGCCTGGAAAATATGACAGACTCTGTATCTCCTTCCAGCTATCAGCTGCAACTTGGTAAAACTGGAAAAGAGTCAGGAGAAAAGAAACATGAAGCCAAGGGGGGTGACCTAGCAGCTCCATGAGCCATTGCTGTTCTTTCCAGTGAACGGATATTAATTTTAATGAATAAATAGCCTCCTTTAAAGTCTTCTGCCTTGCTGACTCTGTAACTTCTTCACAGCAATCCTTCCTACAGACATATATGATTACATTTCTTAGCAATGAGGTGCATGCCTGAATTTACTTCAGCGAGACTCAGTTGTGTTACAACTCCTACTGAAGTGAGAGTCAGGGCTAAATTTGTTTTATTAATACTAAGTGGCTGGCAGGAAATACACTGACATGAATCCTGCAGATTATGCAAAGAAAGCACAAACTGGTTCTGTAATAGCAACCAACTTACTGACAGCATCACTTGCTATATATCTGGGTACTCAAGAAAATCAGTTTAACTCTTAGCAACAAATGCACTTTGTCAAAGTTTGGGAGGTTTTTTTTGGGTGGGTGGAAAGGGGGAAGTAGGGAAGTCACATTGCTACTAATTTGTTGTTGTGGTGAGCACCAGATACATGATCACACAGGCTTGAACAGCTGAATGAACTGGAACTACTCCACTACCTTTTGCAGTAAGTACAAAGTTACTTACTGCTCACCAGCATCAATTTTAATCTGACACTTAAGATGCACCAGAACTCTACAAAAATGAAGGTGGGAAATTCCAGCAGAAAATGTTCTATGTGCTTATATTCTAACATATGAGGCAACAAAATAGTTTCTATTTCACTTTTATGGTGAACCATGATTAAGAAAGTTCAGATTTAGCAGTTTCAGGGTTTCGGTTTTACATGTTAAGATTCACTTTTTCAAATCAGAATCAGAGCAGAAGGGAAACAGTTAAGAATTTTTCTTTCTGCATTTTTCTACTATACATCTCAAATGATGCTGCTTTTCAGCAGTGTGGCAGCGAGCTCTAAAATGACAGTATAATCTGAAAACTTTTCACAGCTTACAGAAGGTAAGAAGTGTTTCTTACTGTGTGAGCTTTCAGGTTGTCATGCTTTGTAAAATGGGTGCAATTTTCTTCTAAAATGAAATGTTAACTTAAGAAGAATGCACTGGAGGGAAGAATGCTATTCCTCAAGAGTAAAGATCTTTTTCTCTTCTCTATTTTTATAAAAGTAAATGGATAAAAATGACAGATGTGTGCAAGCTAGTCTATACACAAACAAACTTCAGTTTCACATGGGCAGGTTCAGCTGGAAGGCTAAATTTACCTATAAATATTAAATATTAACCCTTATAGAGCAAGGGTTTATAAGAGAAAGATCCAATTTTAAACTAAAATGAGCACATCCCAGGCAATGCTGGAAGGACACAGATCACGACCTTTCCTTTTGTTAAGTATGTTCTGATAAGTATGTTAAATATGAAGAATGCTAGTGCAGGCTTATGGCACATATATTTACTGATTTAGTTATATCCTACTCTGCCTGCAATCACCAGCACTCTTCCACATGATCCACTGGCAGTGTTTAAATGGGTGATTAAAAAAACTCCACCAAAGTATGTGGGTACCAAAGCCAATTCCCATACTGAATCTGTCGAAACCCATACTTTCTTCTCAATACACCTACCCACTATTAAAACTGTATTATCACCCTTGTATGGTGAGTCTGCAGAATCCTTCAGAGCAACATAAATTTATGTAGGAGTTATTTTCACATGAAAGGCAGTGGGTAGTTGCTTCTCTACATGTCTCTAAGGATCTATATTTATATAATTATCTACTGTTCCCTTCTCTGACTTCAGTGAAGAATTTGCCAATATTACACGTGTTACACAGGCCTCTTTTACTACAGAACAGAGTGTGCATACACAGGCAGCTAAAACTGCCAAAGTCCAATCCCTGGCAGAGGCTTGCAGAGGACACCTTCCTTTGTCAATATTTTCTCCTGAAGGACTCTGGAGAGCCCTCCCAGCTAGCAGCAGGGAGGTGTGGTACTGTTCAGGTGTGTTCACTGTCATGTTCCTGGGTACCTATGGACAGTTAACAGCATTTTATGGGGGTTTTGTACCCTACTGTTTTACTCATGTTGCAGTGACCCTGCATAGTTTACACCCACACTTGAAATGTCTCTTCTGAAGAATTTTAGAACTATCTCACTACTGTCAGGGATGCACATTATATGCAAAACTGGCAGAGCACAAGTGTCCTTTTCCTGACAAACCCAAGGAAGCCTCAAAACCTAACGTTCATCAGTTCTTTCTCCCCATTTTCTCATGCCTCACTTCCACATAAAACAGCTGAAAGAGAGGCTCCACTTAGTAGGATCACAGGGATACCTTGAAGTGAATCAGAGACCATTCAGCCCTGCTTTTATTCTCTACTGGAATGGACAAGTTGTAGCACATGAAACAGCTTTGGGATTTAATGAACCAATTCAGGCTGTTTTCAAGTGTAACGAAATGCCTGCAATCAATCGTTCCAGTCTATGTCAGGCTGCTGCTGAAGTCGATGAAGTTATCCAATCCACTAGTCTTCATAGGTAAAAAGGAATCAGCTCATTTGCAGCATTTATTTTTCTATCATTCCAAAGCTCTGTATTTATCCATGTCTAACTGAAGCTTTTGGAGAGAAGGACATTCAGAAGAAATTGAAAGCACAAACTTTCTTCATTTATTTTTTCCAATGTTATACTCTGTCAATAAGCTATACTTTATTTACACGAAAAAAAAAAATAAAATCTCCATGTATGTTCATGATGACACCAGGATTTCCTATGCAGTTTATGCAATGAGCTCTGGAATACATTCTTGTTTGGTTGCAGAGGAAGCATTTGATGTGTTAGAGAGCCCGTGCAATGACTCTTCTTTCCTCCAGAAAACTGCCCAAACAAGCAATACCCCAAACATCACTACAAAGAAAACTAACAGAATTTTTGGTGTCACCCTTTCACAAATGTTTTTAAGAAAAAGATGAGACCTTGTGGGAACAAGTAACATCAGCTGCCTTCTGAGACTCAAAGTTGCTGTCAAATCAATATCCAAAGATATAAGTGGTGCATTTCATGCCATGCTGGCCCCTTGTTCAAGGGATTCTGTAAACGTCTGGGTTTTGGATGGTTAGATCTCTTCCCCTCTGACTGGCCTTCCCCTGTTTGCCCTAAGACATACTCTTTAACATACCACTTTGTAAAAATTGTTATCAAAGAATTATTGCTAATTTAAGTGCACTTCAACACTGGGGAAAACCCCCTTTATATTCTGCACAAGAATATGTTACATTATTTTTCTACAGAGAAATTATGATCATTTCTACTTTTGATAAAAAGAAGTAAGAGAGGAACAACGTATCTATTTCTAATTATTAAAAAAAAACAAAACAAAACAAAGCAAAAATGACCAGATGGACATTTGCTCCCCATAGATCATATCATCTTAGGTCTCCATTCTCTTTTCTACATATGTATATAGATTTTCTATGTGTGTGCATATATATAGATAGAAAGATGATGAAATTTGGTTCTAGCACCACACATCTCTCTCAGGTTCTTCTTTATAACCTGTATGAGACTGATTAAACATTACTCATCTGAAAAATAGTTTTCTAAAAATGTACATGCATCAGGATCTTTTTTCAGCTCACAGTCTGGGTTATTTCAAAATAACCAAATGAAGCAAATTAGAAACAATTTTGGTTTAGACTCTGCCTTGACAGCCTAATGGCTGTATTTTCAAATACACAATTCAAAATTAAAAATGTTTCATAACTATAAATGGCAACTTTTTTGTGGTGCTGAGTCTATAATTTAACTTTTGATGAGTATTAGTTTCAATAGGGGAGAAGATTTCTCATTTTGTTTTGTTTTTTTTTCCTTTGTTCTTTTTCCCCCTAAATAATCCTAGTAAAGACAAGTGCAGCAACCAGAGTGAAGTCAGTTGTGTGAAGGAGTTTGGGCCCAGGAACAAAAATAGAATTGTTCTTAACAACACAGTCGGCATGCTTGGAAGCTGATGCATTACAGGAAGGATGCTTTCTTCACAACAACTGCTGTTTTACCAGACAGCACACTTGCATGATGCACACAATTTTACTCTTTCTTATTTCAAAGTACTGTTGGGACAAATTTTGCCCTTGGATAAGCATGCTCAGGCCCCACTGAAGCCAGGCAGTGGAACTTACAGTCATGTGTCCGAGAGCAGAATTTGTACCCAGTGTTATAAAGAAAGAAAACTGTTTAGTGGATAAATAATAAAGTAAAGGAATTTACAAAGCAAACAAGCAAGCATTAAAATATAATTAATTACAAAAATAAACAAAAACCAAAATAACCAGAGCCACTTACAGGGCTTGATGGAGTCTTTGGCCAGCCTGGGCTGCTAATGCTATCACTTTCATCTCCATGAAATGAGGAGATGCTAGCAGAGCTTGGGGACATTGGGGAAGGGACTGGCAGGTTGCCTGGGGTTGGGGGCTGAGAAATACCCTGAGAGCTGTAGCTATCCTGTGGTAGAGGAATACAAAAAAAAAAATATGACAAAGGCAGGGCAAACTTTATTAAAAACAAAAAAAAATATACATCCAGTTTAACAGACCGACCAATTTTTATATATAAAATATATATAAACAGAGAGACACATACAGAAAACACACACATATATAAATATATATATATATATATATATATATATATATAAAAGGTATTAAAACAACATCGTTAATTAGTATAATTTGGAAAGTTTGCTGGATGCTTGGCTAAAGTCACTAAGCCACCATGCTTACTTCAAGCTCACATGAAATGCTAAGCATGGGTTTCCCATAATGAAAGAAAGAAACAAAAACAAGCCATTCACCTTATTTAATCAAATAAGGCAGGAAAGCAAAATATTAAAGTATGTTGCTGCTGCGGCCAAAACAGAAGCTATAACTGAAGGCAGAGAAAAATGGCTGCAAGGATTGAAACCAGGCAAGACACTTCTTTCCCACCCACCTGGCACAGCCAAATGCCCACGCAACTTTTGGCTTGGGATGCTTTGCCCCCGCAAGTTAAAATGCCGTAAGAACTAGTAACTTTCAGATCCACACAATGAAGAAAATAAAAGAAAAAAAAAGAAACAACAAAAAAGAAGAAACAAATAGATTGCACGTGAATGGAAAGGCATGCAGGAAAGAACAGAAGTGGGCAGGCCAAAACCAGGAGATGAAGGACAACACAGCCGACTTCTGCGGGCAGAACCAACACCACGTGCGGAAGGTGGTAAATACCTTTGACTTGCTCTCGGGTTGGGGGGCTCCTTCTTCTTTGCCATCTGCTTTGAGAGGAAGGGGAAGTTTGGACTCACCAGGTGTCATCATATCTGCAAGACCCATAGGTGCTAATCGAAAACAGGAGAAACAGTTAAGCATGACTATGTTTGGCTCCATAGGAAAAAACACGCCTCCTGCTGCATGGTTGTGGCGCCACGTGGAGGAGAGGTTTTCCCACGTCTGTCCTGTTACTCTAGCATCCAGAAACCTGGAAACCTCTTCAGTTCAAGTGAGGAAAAAAAGGAGAAGGAACAGGAAGAGAATACAAGCACCATGTAACAACAACCATCCCTTAACAGAATAGAATTCATTCTTCATGCTGCTGGTGCTTTTCAACTGTCCCTGCATTTGACCACAACATTTTAACAAAATAATTCTGTTTTAATTACTGCACTCTCCCTTTAGCAATAGATAAACGTAAATGAAAACAATGCACGTTCTCCTTGCCATGCTGAATCCAAGAAAAAAATCTGTATTTTCCAATTACATCTGTATTAAGGCTGGTGTCCAGCAGATAATTCCTGCCCCTACCGACTTCAGTATGAATGGCTCAGCCACTGTGAGCCTTAACTACAGAATTACAAGCTGTAAACCGTGCTCTGTTGGAGAACCAGCACTCAGCTTCTTCCTCCTGCCAAAACGAGGTGGGACTATAACGAACACATAAATGTCTTTCTCTGATAATGGCATGCAGTTGCTTCCCAGGGGTGCAAGGAGTTTAAGGGGTTTTTTTTATTTGAAGATGCAAGTGCCAAGTATAGTATTATTGCTGCAGAGCTGCTGGGTTCCTGGTTCCTCGATTTCTAGAAAGATGCAAGAAGAAACATTCAGACAAATAGACAGAAAATACTGGGCAGAGCAGATGCTAGGAGGTGCCATGACACTGAATCAACGCAAATAACCAGAAAACAGCAGCAAAACACCAGGTGATTGTTTGCCTGCTGAAAACCATGTGCACAGCATTTGTGAAAGACTGGATTACCTTCCCTTCCTCTCTTTCTAATCCCCCTCATGCCCTTCTTTCAAAGGATATGAGGTAAGAAAAATACAGGATAGCCTAAAAGACAATAAAAAAGAAAAAAAAATCCCGCATGTAAAATGCAAGAACCAATAAAGCATCCCTGTCTTTACCAGAGTAGTGTGGCTCTCGCAAAATGACAGTGCTGGCTTGCACCAGGCAGCAGGCACACTGCACAGCGAGCCAAAGATAGGAGGGGGAAAAGAAGCTTTAAAAATACTTCACAGATTGCCCACTACAAAATGATTATTGCACATATTCATGTATTACTATGTTTTAGAAAATAATTAGTTTTAATTACAGCAGTGAGAGCATGAGCAGGACTCTAGCGAATACGCTGGCAAGCTTTGCAGTGCTAATTTGCTAATATCTTTAGCATCACTGCAGGTTGAGACTCTGGCTCTGCCAAAAAAACCTACCCAGCCATGTGCCATGTGAGTTTACAACTGTATGCTCAATATTCAGCTTTGAACTGCCCGTGTTTTTCATGGGCACATTTTCTTGTTTTTTTCAAAGCACATTTGAAGCCCAATCAAGCCCTTAAAGTCATCACAACACATAAATCATAATTGAGATTTAAAAAAAAAAAAAAAACTTGCAATACTTCAGACTTCAAGAATTGGAACAAAAAGCCTTTTACAAGTGATGCAGCTGCACAGAAAAATCTATTTGAATCAGCTAAAAATGCTGTTATTTTTATGTATGTGTGTGAAATCTCAACAAAACAGCCAGTCAACATGCTACTGGGAAGTCAGCATCCACTAAGCATCTGATTTGTATGCATTTTGCCCTTATACTCTGCTTGAGGAGCGGGGGCAGCTTGTGACCATTCTCAAGTGAAGGATGGCAGCCTAACACGTCCTAGTTTTGAATTTGCATTTTAAAAAATGGTTATTTTTCTTTCAGAAAGTTAAAAAAATATATGTACAAAATGGTCAAAAAAATGTCACAGTGTGGTTTCAAACTGGGATGGAGGACTGCTATACAAAATCCATTTTAACAGTTAACACATTTCATGCTGTGAAGGTGCTAAAAAAGAAGTCTTGGGTTTTAGCTTTGAAGCAAGCAAAGCTGACCCTTCCCCTGTAAAGCAATTTTAGAGAGGTCAAACAAAGCCAAGTTAATGATAACGCTTCTTCACCAGAATTCTGCATAGCTAAGTCCTCTGCTGGTATCTCACTTTTATCTAGTTGGCACATTATACTTCTCTTACAAAGAATTTAAAAGTTGTGTCCACTTCTGGTAGCCCTGTTTCCATTAGAACTCCCTTATGGAATCTCTGTTTCAGAGGGGTTTAAGTTAACACCTCGTATAAAAGGCTACCAACTCCAGTCTGCATTCTGACTCCACTAGTCATGCTTAGAAATGTAAAAATACAACTTCATTTTGGCTTCTGACTATTTCTTCTTGGCATATACAAATATAACTATGAGGAATTGGACACAATTATGAAACAAATAAGAAAATTACCCAAATTCTGTTTCACTTTTTGTTCTAAATGACTTACTTCATCTACATTCTTTCTTCGTACCTCTAAGAGAAGAACTGCAAGCATTTTACTGCAAACTGCAAGGTTGTCTGTATTCCCTATAGCTTTTACCCAAGATGTTTCCACAGCTATTTTTCTATCTGCTGTTGAAACGCTGTTTCGTAACTCCTTGCAAACACACTCTCCAGCGATTTGTGAGAAGACATTCTTGCACTTTTTCTAGCTAAGCGGTACAGCGAGAACATTGTTTTGACCCTTTCTGAGCAGTGAAATACTGTTATTGTCACGAAACTGCTAAAATAAGACACAGTCTCTTTCTACACAGGTACTAATAATTCTGCCTGTGAAGTGCAGACCAAAGGAGAAAACATTGTAGAGAGGAGGATAACAGGGAAATCTTGACTCAAGAAGTGTTGCGGCGTACTGTGAATAGGTTTCAAGTACTAGCCTCTGGCTTATAAGAATTTAAGAGCTCGAATGATTTCAAAAAGCAAGTATAGGTCAAGGTCCTGAATTAGCTATTCCACACTGAATTTAATGTACTCAAAGGCAGATATTGACATGAGTAAAACTGCAGCAAAGAATTCTTTTTTTGCTAAAGGCTGCTCTACCAGTCCCAGAAGATGATGAAATACTGTAGAAGCAGCAATATACAAACATTGTTTTTCTCTTTATTGCTAGTGTGATAACAAATCATGCTCTACAAAACAGAATACTCCCTCCTCTCTCCCTTGTAATGTAATACATTCCTCACTCCCTTCCAACCCTAGCACTCTCCCTCTGCGATGAAAGAGAGGCGAAAGCAAAGGCAGTGAATTAGTGACTGTGGAGTTGATGAGAGGATCCCCACTGCTTTGATACCCACTGAATAAACAGAAGAGGGACAACAGCACTGCCCAGTGTCCTGCCATGAATGACCCTCCAGCTCTGGGCACAAGTGCAGCCAAAGGTGGTTGGGGACCTTATCTGAAAAGGATGAGGGAGCCACCAGGGATCTCAGTGCCACATTGCCTTTCTGCTGACAAGTCTTATGGAATGACAAGTACAAGCAGTTTGGGATGTGGGCATTTCTATGCCAGGTGCTGCCTTGATTTACAGTCACACAGTTTGGAGTATAGGTGATGGGACATTTCAGCTGTTACCACCTACTGACAACCTCCAGAAAGTTTGTCTAAATGTGCATTAATAGCTCCTACAAAGATATGCATTACAGTAAAAATACCCCTGAAATAAATCGAGATATTCATTTTTCAGAAAAATGCAGCCATGCTGCAAAACAGAAAAATCCAAATAAAGTTTCTAAAAAATATTTCACCTGCATAAGTATAATTGCTTTTCCTGTTAGAGGTTCATCCAAATAAACACCAAGTCAAATATATAGCATATGAATGATATTTAGTATTAAAGAGTGTCCCTTTAATTCCCTTAGTGCAAATAATTTTTCCTGGAATTTCACATTTTATGTAAAATATTATGATGTTGAAAGTTAATTGGGAGTAACAATTCCCGAAAAAGAAAGGTTTCAGTGAGACAGAGGTACTGAAAAAAGGAAAGTATTCTTAAGCAGTGAGGGAATTAATGCCTTTTTATTGGTTTGTTTATCTCCAGAGATAGCAGAGATTGTGAATGCCAGTTTCTCTGCAAGAACAATATGGATACCTGAGAGATATAAACTTCATATTGCTTCTTTTTAAAGATAATTTTCACTAGAATTAACAAAGCTAACAGCATGAGCTATATTGGGGGCTGTAAATTTCCTGTTTATTATATGCATTTTTAAAGCTGGAATTTGAAAAAATAGGGGGGGAAAGTCTAAAATATATATGGGTAATGTGAATTCATACAATAAAAGGACAGCAGCAGTTTTACAATTTTTCTGAATGGCAGTTTGTTCCATAATTGTGAAGGGATTCTGACACCTTTTTCCTGAAGCTTTTGTTATTGTTATGGACGGAATACTCTATTAGAAGAATCTGTCTTCTTTGATCTTGTAATTTCTGTGTTCCTAAACCACTCTGCATCAGCAGAAGCTGGTGATCTGCTGTTTGATCCACAGTCACTGCTGAAGTATCAGGATGCATAACTGCAGCACGATTTTCCTTTCATTTGTGACATTAATTAAAAAAAACTAAAGACAAAAGGATCAACTGGTAATGAGGAGTTATAAACACTACTAAAACTGGGTGACAAAACCAGTGTTAGACATAGCTGTCTAAGCTCCAACACCATATGAAAACAATTACATCAGTTATCAGCAGTCTTCTCCTATTTTAGAGCAAAACCTGAAAGTGCATTTTATTGAAATGAAAGACCTGCCTTCCTCCCTCACAACAGGCAACAAAACTGCCCCCTTCAAAACCCAGACAATGAAGAAACTGACTCCTTATTGCTCACCTTAGGCTTTCACTGGCCTCTACCTGAAACCACAGCTGTTGGTGCTCAGTGTATGTGCAAATTAACCAATGCCTTCACTCCAGCAGAAGCCTCTCAGCTGCACCTGGTTTTGGCCCTCCACATTGACTGACCCCTGGTTTATCTGACAGATGTGTGATTTTATGGGGCAGGGAGGAAGGGGAAGCTAAGGAGCCACGTGACTGAATTGGTCTTACTGCTACAGAAAATCCTCTTTTCAAGCTCCTAAAAAGGTACCACCTATAGGTTCTCCACCTCATCAAATAGAGGGCCAGAGCTGTCCTTAAAGTGCACCCCCAGCTGAAGAAATGATAATTAAAAGTACTGTTATTTACACTTGTCTTAAGCTTCCATTTTTTTTGACCCAAGCAGAAGGATGAGTTTGGATAGGGAGAAATTAAGCATTCCCAAAGCACTTGCACTCAGCAATGTATTCACCCCCAATTTTCTCTTTCTGGTGTTGTGTGTGTCCATCTCCTCCACAACAGTGTCTCCTGGACGCCTGTAAAGCAATTCTAGCTGTGTGTCTGCTCCCACACAGACTGAGAGAGGTGCACTGAACTCCTCCAGCTCATCTCATACTTACTTTCCATTGGGTAATCTCTGAATTAATAAAACTGGAACAAAAGAAAACCTCACAAATGCACTGGCAGAAAAAACCCTGATAAATGTTTAAATTATTAAAAATCCAATATTTCAGAATGCATAACACAATAAAAAGAGTATGACTACCCCATACAAAAGACTGCTAGGATAAATGGTCTTGCATTGAACAGATTTCCACTGTATGAAATAACGAATGGCTGAATTATCTGAACAAAAAAACCTCTGTGAATCTTCCTTTAAACTGGTTATTCCTTAGGAATACATAAATCTTCTTAGGCAGGGCACTCTGCCATCTGTTTGCTGTTGGTTATTTTTGCAGCTCTGGGGGCCAACGGAAAAGGGTGGAAAAATTACTTCTGCTAATAGCAAAACAGAATTTATAGCACAGTTTCAATGCTCAGAAGTAATTTTATTTCAGCAAGCCAGACAAAACACATAACTACACAAACAAAGCATAATATTACCTGGGACAGCTCTGGTGGGGAAAAAGCAAGCTATTATCTAATGCTCTTTTCAATAGCTTGTCCCTCTTTATCCAGATGGTGCAGTGTGCTGTCTGGGCTAGCCAAAAGCTTCCAGGCCAGAACTGGAAAAAGCCTTTTTTTGGGTTTTTTTTTTTTTTTTTTTTTTTTTTTTAATTTGTAATTTCTCTCTCTCTTTTTAAAAAAATCTTACTGATTAGCAACTTCCTTTCTTCTGCTAACCAAAATGGCAACAATGTTCTTGAAATATAAGACACTGTTCAGTGTCTCAGCAGCTCTTATGTAGGGGAAAGGAACTCTGGACGTACTAGACACTAGCATCTCACTGTGGCTATTTTCTTCCAAAGACACTGGAACATATAGAATTGACAGGGAGAAAAGACAGCAAAAGATGCAAAGGATGAAAGAATTACACAGCCTCAGAGGGGTAGAGCAAGAGATGTGAAAAACCTGGCTCTTGGTAAGACACAATTTAGGTAGTAAGGCATTTCTTAAGAAATAAATAAAAGTAGAAACAAAAAACAACTAAGAAACAACATCATATTACCTTAGCACAACCTATTCAGTTTTCAGAAAAAACTTCAAAACCCCCAACGTTTCTAAAAGGGATAATGTAATCAATAAAGCATGCACAGAAACTACATGACTGGAATAAGTACTTGGGAGGATCTGCTTCAGGGTCATTGGAACTCCATCCAAACACAGCCCAATCAAAGAATTGATCTTTGCTCAAGTATTATCTTGAAGGAGGATAACTGTTAGGAATTCAAACTGAATATGGACCGTGAAGCACATTTGTGCAAAACTGTATTCACCTGTCTTCAAAGTCACACACAAAGCTACAAGCAATTCTGAACTCATAGATCATGATATGAAGGATAAATCCAGGAGCTACATTGAATATGCTTTTTTTTTTTTAAGAGAAAGTTTTTTATACTGATACTAAATGAGGAAACCCTATATAAATTTTGGAAACAGTAAATATGGCCTGTGTTTTCCAAACAGAATAATTATGTTAAGTGCTCACCTTACAGAATCTTCAAGTCAGAGCAAGTGCATGTATCTTTTTTTAAATGACTACCACATTAAACCTCTGAAATTGCAACCTTAGCAAGTAAAAGGCTGAAAACCAAAAGCAACCTCTTAAAACAAGAAGCTGTTCTCCTTCCCTTTCTTGCAGACACATACACACAAATACACATATACCTGCTAGTCAACACCTACATCAAGCTGAGTCCGAGAGATGCTGGAACTGTGCAAAACACTGTACTCATCTACGTGCTGTGCAGAAGGACTTAATGGGAAATGTGTCAGTTTCTGTACAAAAAAAGCACCTTAGCCTGATTTCAAATCACTCCAAATTACCCAACAGGGGTGAATCAAATGAAGAAGGATGTTCCTCTGCCACCAGCCCAGGGCTGATAGTGTTGGGCAGGATTATGGAGGAAGGTCACTGCTGGAAGGTTACTCACCATTACCTGCTGAGCTGTTCACCATGTTGGGTGCCATGCTGTAAGGAGGAGCCTGTGGGTTCATCAGGCCAGAGCTGTTGTTCATTGGCTGAGTGTAGGGGGAGCTGGAGCCCATAATCCCGCTCTGATTCATGGCAGGAAAATTGCCTTGCCTAGGAGGGGAAAGCACACATACAATATCTCATTACGGACCTCACTGCTGAAGATGCTGTGGTCACAGAGCACGTCCCCTATTGTTTGTAAGGAGAAAGCAGGTAATTAGTTCACTTTACCTACGTGAGGAGCTTTGAGTTAGTCTTGAGCTAATTATCATATATGTGAAATAGAACTGGACTAAAGACTTATTTCAAGAGACATATACAGTCTTTCTATGTCGCTATCAATCAGAAGAAAAATACAGCTCACATTATATACCCTATGAGTAGACAGCAATATGATCAGGAGTCAAAATTAGAATCTAGCATTGGCATAAAAAAAAACCCCAGCACATCACCATTCTTACCATTTTGACCATGTAATAGCACTCCTCACCTGCCAGAGCTTAATAAACAGTGAAATGACCAAAAGAAAAAATGGGTACCATAGATTCAGTTTCTGATTTCTGCATTCGTTGTTATTGTGTTGAACAGTGCTCATCTGTATGTGTCATCTATGCCCAATCTTTCAAAAACCTCCATGCATATTCCACTTCATTGAAACAAGAAACCTCAGCAGAACTATTTTACTTTTGAAAATTAATAGCATATTTGTATAATCCTTGTGTAACTGAGACTTAAATTTGTCTCAAAAACTGCCCTAAATGAAGCCCTTGCATAATTCTCCAAATGTTCAGACCAAGTATTTTGAAAGACTAAAACTTATCTACTTTTAAATTCTAAGAAGTATCTAAGTATGCTTGGTACCTGATTTGTCAAACTCTATAGACAAACTGAGGCATAAGGAAGAAAATAATCTAATTCAAGTAAGCGTGTTAACCCAATGTAATGCATGATTCAACTTAAAAAAATAACCTTTTATTCTTTTAATACATAAAACAATTACCTACCTTTTCTTAGTACAGTTGAAGATTGCATGTATTATCATATGCAGATGAGTAACACTTATGCACATAAAATAATACATATGAATAAAAACACACAGAAAAAATACTTACTTGTATATTCATAGGAAAATATTTAGGAAAATACAAAACTCAGATCTCTTTCATCAGTGTGCCCCTGTACATTTCTGCTGCTTTTCCAAATAAAAGAAACAAGAAAGCAACCACCCTTTTACACAGCTTTAGGATCTGTTAACTTTAATTTCCTTACAAAAAACAAAGCACTTAATTTCATCCTACAGGAAGGGAAAGCTGAATGTCTGGGTAGCAAGATGATAGTTTTGGTAAAAATTCTACTTTTAATTATTTTACAGTATTCAAATCAAAAAAGACAACTCCTAAATCAAGAACCCTGAGTAACTTCAATGGCTTCTTGTCTTCTCCAAATTCATGGCAGATTCTTAACACAATTGGTAGAAGCAGATTTCTTTTTTAGGAGGTGCAGGAGGAAGACCATTAAAGCACTATTTGGCCTAATTTTTCTTGACACACTGTGAATTTCTTCAAAGGAAAAGAGAACATGTTATCTAAATAAAGCATCTTTTTCCAAGTCAGTTTTGTCCTTTGCTCTCTGAAGACAAACTTTTCTTCACTCTTGCAAAGAGGCAAAGGCTTTCTTTTGATATGAAGGAGATAACTGCCATACAATGTCATTTCCCAGATGAAGCTTGCAACAGGAATTGGAGGGAAAAGATTTAAAATGCACAGTGGTGCAACACTCCAAGGGAAATTACAAAGGGAAAAGAGAAGAGTAGAACCATTTGGAAACAACTATAAATGATTTCAGTCACACAACCAAGCTTTTCTTATGTAAATACAGTATCTTAAACCCCTCCCCCCTCCTTTTCTAGCTGAAAATTGCTGTATTACAGCAAACGCAGTTAACTGAAATATGCTTCCTATGCTGGATAAGCAAGGTCCTTTCTGTTACTGGGTAAAGTTACTAGCGAAGATGAAAAAAACTGTGCAAGCATATTTTCATACTTTAAAAAAGAAGTAATGGATTTTCAGAGGTTCTTTTATGGAGTAAGGCTAGGATCCTGGAAAAGGCAAGTCTCTACAGGTATCTATCTCTTTAATGCCCTTCTTTTACCTTTAAAATACACAGGAGACACACACCTTGCAGGTAAACTGAAATTGGTTCTTACCTACCAATATTTCAATAGTATTACTTCCTAGCATGTGTGTCTTCTAAGCTGTGGGGCTGTTCATTGTCTCAAATTGAGGTACAACCTATTTCATGTTACCCACAATGGACATCAATCTCAATTGCAGCTCATGCAAGCATACTGCTGTACAACAGCTTTAAATCAACAAGTAGGAAACTATTTCCAGTTTAGATGGAGAGTGGAAATTAAATAAAAAGAACATACAGGCTTTGGCCAGGAGAGCAAGAAAACAACTGAAGTCTAAAACAATTACTTATGCACCCAGAAGAAGCTGAATGGCAGAACCTAATTCTGAAATTTCATTGGGCAAGGCAGCAGCTTCCCCTTTCATCCTCCTATGTAACATTGCACTTGGAACACAAACAGCTCACTGTCTCTGGAAAGAGCCCAACAAGTGAAAAGACTCAGCACCATCCCTGGCAGGACTTTGTCCTTTCCCAGCCCCCTATCAAAGCCCTGACCGCAGCACGCATGAGCTAATGCAGTAACACTGAAAGGACATCCTGTCAGAGTAAATGCTGTTTTATTATCAGATTGGGTGCAGTGAGCAGTACAGAGCTCCTCCACATATTATTTTGCTCTATGATGGCTTGGAATGGAAAGTTTCTTTAGGGAGAAATAATCAGGTATTACTTCAGCCTTTAATTCTCACTCCACAGTAGGCCTCCTTTGAGTAAAGACTGCCGACTGTGACAAATTGTGCTGCATCAGTGCTATAATATGAAGTGGAGTCCATTAAGAACTGAGCTGAGATCACCAAACTCATTTTGATTAACCTCCAGGTCACTAAACACTTATAAATATGTTACACAGCAGCTGCTAAACATATTTATATATGCTTAAGGTCACAGCATCATCTGTTGGTTGTTGGAGTTAAGTCAAAAATCTTATGTTTCCTTCTGTGCTGCTTTTAGTTAAGGCACATCCAACATACTACAGTACTAGACTCTCTCCTACATCTCCCAATTCCCTCCTCCATTTTTCCAGGATGCTAAATAAAAATTAAGCCTTTAAAAACAGTCTGCTGTACATGTACTGACATCTAATAGCAAAAATTCAACTGGCGGGCTATGAATTTTACAGCAGTACAAACCCAGCTAAGTACACAATTTTACACTATTTGCCACATAAACACCAAGGGCTGGGTTGCTTAGGGATGATGCAATTAGGAATAATAGGAAGAAATTAAGAAAAGGTGCACTTAAGTTTAGTATAAAGAAAAGATGTCTTCATGGTGAGATACAGTTACTCTCCAAGGGAATGAAGGAAACCTCAGCTCCTGACATTTCTGCATGCAGGCAACACACACAAATACATTAAAATGTATTGGTCAGAGAAACCCTGCATTGTGTATGAACTAGAGTATCTGCTCTTGCAATACCTTGATCCTAGATAATGTATTTTTCCCCATTTAGAAGAACAAGCAGCCAGACCAATACAAATTTGGGATTATGCTATCCATTTAAACACAATACCTAAGGCTACAATTTTTTTTTTTTTCTGCTTTACTGCTACAAGTAGATCTTGAAGAGTTTGGCAATTGTAAGAGATTTAAAGTGGAAGAGAGGAATCTGTTTGCTTTCTATGGTTTATTTACTCTGCTGGCAATTTAGCAAAGCATCATGCCAGAGCCAGTTGCTATGCTTGAGGAAAAGGCTGCCCCCTCAGGGAACTTGGAGAAGCTGGAGGAATGTGCTGACAGGAACCTTGTAAAAGTCAATGGGGACAAGCGCAAGGTCCGGCACCTGGGAAGGATGAGCCTCCTGCAGTGGTGCCAGTTGGGATTTGACCAGAGGGAGCAGCTTTGCTGAGAAGTCTCTGGGCTTCTTGGCAGACAGAGCTGGCATAAGCCAGCAGTCTGCCCTGGCAGCAAAGAGGGCCAACAACATCCTGGGCTGTGTGACGAGGTGCAGAGTTGGGAGATGGAAGAAACTGATCATCCCATCCTTCCTCAGGACTCACTGGACTTCATCTCGAGTATCATGCTCAGTTTTGGATCCCCAAAAGAAAAGATGATGATAAACTAGAGTGAGCAGAGAACCCCTTACATGGCCAGGGCTTGAGCACTGGCCCTGGAAGGGCTGAAGATGAGGCCTCATTCAGCCAGGGGCAGAGACAGCTGTTGAGAGACACCTACAGCAGCCCCATAGCACCTAAAAGGAGGTCAGCAAGAAGATAAAACTGGCCTTTTCAGTGGGGGAACAAGACACACTGGGCAAGAGTGAAAACACATTAAGCTCAGACTGGATGCAAGGAAACCATCTTCCCAGTGAAAATAGTGAGAGACTACATCTGGTGGCCTAAAGGGCCATCTCTGCCTTTGGAGATTTTGAAGACCCAAACAGGGTAACACCCTAAGCTCTAAAATGAGCCTAAGATGAGGAGAAGGTTGGACTAAACATTCCTCCTGAGGTTCTGTTCCAGCTTGAATGATCCTATGATCTTAGCTTGTTGGTTTCACTGTGCTGTTGACACTCTGGTGTACTACTGGGTCCAAAATACAACTGCTCAAATTCTAACCATTCCCTTTTAAGAAGCTGTTCTTCTGATATTTTGTTTTCTTTCATTTGCAATCTACCCAAAGCTTAATCTGCACTTAATCTCTTTTCTCTGCAAAATAAGTAGCATCAGATCTAATTGTGTCTTCTGAGCTAATGCAGAAGTCTGTGTATTTAAAAAGAGGAGCTGACACGCAAGATCTGGTCATCGTTAAAAAGCACAACAAAGAAATTGTCCGAAAGAACAGCACTGACAGTACACAGGAGCACAGGAGCTGCTGAGCACTCTCTTATACTGAAATGCCTTCCTTTAATTGGACCTGAAATCCTCAGTAAGTTTATGTGTTGTCTCCAGCTGTGACACAGAAGTCACTCTACAGCCCTTGCGCTTCATAGAACTTCTGATACGTGATTTAGTACCTCCTCAGTTTTGTCACCTGATGCAAGACTTATACTGTCATCTTCCTTCTCTCTTCTTATTGAAAAAATATGAATTCACTAACAAGTTGAGTTCAGATGTGTATGTGGACAATGGACAATGACAGAAGCGGATTATGCTTCTCAAGAAGGCAAGAAATGAAGACACAACTTTTCATATGGAAGCATGTCAAAGCTCAGGTTGTTCTGTGTACACAGAGATCAAGTTCTAAAACTTTCTGTGGATTTCCTAAGAGGTACCTGGTGCCTTGTACTCTTCTCTCAACCTACAACACCAGAGCAAAGCCCTTCATACAGTCAGAAAAAGTGAACCAGCTTCTGTAATGAGCCCTGTGGCAGCCTGAGCACAAGAGGCGAGTCCAACATGGAAATGTAAAGGGAAAAGAAGAAAGCTTCAGAGGTGGAAATCATAGAGGTGAGGAGCATGAAGGAGACAGTAGAAGGAAATTAAGAAGGAAAAAGGATTGGGAACATTCTCACTAGGTTCCAAAGGTTTTTAGGGCAAGGAGGATGATAGGTGTGCAGGAGAAGGGCAGATGAAGCAGAGATGCAGGAGAAGGAGCAGGGAGAAACACACAGAATGCTGCTACTCCCAGGGTAAACATAGATTATGGTCCCTCTAGCACAAGTGGAGCCTCTTAGCCAGATATGCCTGAAGGAAGGAAGGGATTCACGGGAAGCTTCCAAAGCAGGGTGCTATGAGACATGTGCCTTCCCTCAGCTCCTCAGCTTGTGCACCCTGCCCTGAGGTAGGGCCAGGCTCTGAGGTGGCCACCTTGGCCAAATGCTGGGGGGACCCCAGTCCAAATGTGGCCCAACAGGGTGATGCTGAAGGGGCAAGAGCACAGATGGGGCACGCAGCCCAGGTAGGGAAGAGATGGCAGTGAGTCACACTGCACAAATCCTGGCAGTCACAAACTCCTATCAGTTGTTAGTTAGGCACTTGGGCATTGTGCTTCCTGACACTTGGCACGGCGTGCACCTAATGTGGGGATTTCTCCCAGTTCTGCTGCTCTAAGTGCTGGACCTGAAAAACTATCCTGTTACTGTGACCTGGCCACCTGAGCAGTTGGCTGGTGAACAAAACAAAAAGGCCCCCAAGTTTGCCATTTCTGCTCCAGATCTTTAACCTACATCAGTTTTGCAGTGAATGCACTGCAGCACCTCAGGGGAGTAATTTGTGTAAACATTTTAAAAGGAACATTTTTTCTTTTAATGCTGACACACTGCTAAGGTGGCTACTTGATTACAAACTGTGAAAATGACTGCGTTAGGCTGCACTCACAAATCACAGTGTACTGACCAAATTGCCCTGTGCTTATCTGTGCCAGGTCTGCAGCATGACAATATTTCCTCTCTCTTTTAAATGTCAAAGTATGATTTGGGGGGTTGTTATTTAAACACACTGACCTGCACAATAACCAGAAATACTTTATTTAAATCTGTCTTGAGCTGGGACTAGCCTTAAGCGTTTATAATCTGTCACACTTTGACACCAAATGGGTTATTATAATGAGAGTAATTCAGGAGTGAGACCTGTGAATGCTTTCTCCCGGGAGAATTTACACATAAACATGTGCAGACGGATACATATGCTCTTTTGTTATGGATTTTCCTTCTTGCTACATTATGGGCTTCCTTGGAGAAGTGAAACCATTTCTGTTGTCAGCGGATATGGGAGAACTGAAGAAGGGAGAGGAGAGCGAGGGAAAATAAACCCCAACATTGCTTACTTTGATCTGCCTGGAGGTTCACAGCACTCTTAGCAAAGGCCAAGACAAATGAAGCCTGAATATTGGCTTGAGCAGCTATAAAATGGCATTGAAGGCACTTCCCATGTGAATTAAACAAATTAATTTAACGTCATTATATCTGAAAGCAAAGTATCTTCTTGTTAGTTGTTACTTTAGGAATACTAACCTGGACTTATATGTCCTCCTCTGTTCAGTGGGGAAGTTCACCAGTTGTAATAACAAAAGTTTCAGAAAATCAGCGACAAAAGCTGCTGATGTGACAGGTATTAGGTCTGCCACAAGACTTTCTGCCATTTTTCAGGCTAGAAAAGAGAAAATTTTACACCTGTGCATATCTACTTGTGTGAAAATGGCAGGCCTAAGTTCTGAAATACACTGACAAAGCACTGGAAAAGATAATGAAAAAGTGGATTTGCACTGAGGGGTGTGTGTGTACGTGTCTGCTGACAAGAGGTACACAGAACTAACAAAAAAGTGGTCTTCTCAACAACCAGGCCTAAATGCTAATGCTAAAATGGGGGAATAATTTTAACATTGTAATTATGTGATAGTGCAAATTGCCTTGTAATCCACTGCAGTTGGACCAAGTACACTGCCTGATTTCTTCATCTGGCTGATCCAAATATTGCTGTGTAAGATACTTTTAAAAAGAGTAACAGAAATAGCCTTTCTAAATATATTATCTTTCCTCTGATTTACACAACTACTTGTGCCTTTACCATCATCTCCATTGCTTGGATTTTGCTAAAAACCAGTCAGGGAGGGGGAGGAACTTAAAAATTAGTTGCTCCTACCACACTGATTCAATGCTGAGCTACTCAGAAAAAGTCACAAAAACCTATTGTTGGTTTACAAGCTGTTGTCATCCCATTAACGATTTTTCCAGTGAAAACATCTGCCCAATGGGCTACCTACTCAATAGTCATTCAAAGGCCAACAAAACAGGAGTGTCACACCACATGGAACTCTGGAAGAGCAACGTAAGAGGCATGTGTAATTCATGAGTAATAATGCTAATAACAACACAAACTACCCAACATTTGCACAGCTGAATGCATACTGGGATCAGAATAAATCTCTCTACCCCATTTTACAGATAATAAAAACTGAGGAAGAGATCCAAGATTATTAATGGTCTAAAATATGGCCAAAAGAATAATAGAGCAGTTGAATACAGTGAGGAAAATACAGCACAAGTAAAAAAGAAAATAAATCCCTAACTTCATTTGATCCTCATAACAGAAGGGTGTGTGACTGAAAAGCATTTAGTGATAGTAAAATACTGTAGGGTTTTGTTTGTTTGTTTTAAGTTGCAGACATTTGATTTTCTTCTTATAAAATCCCCTTTTTGTTAATTAAAGCAGTTTTGGTCTGAATTTCATAGTGATCACAGCATTTGATCACCAGTCTTCAAACCCACAAGGAACTCCTGAAATGCCTTTATTGCACAGCATTCTTACAAGTGCAGCAACACCTCCATATCCGAATTTATCTGTGTAAGAACAAACTAAGCTCTTGGTACTCCATGTAACCTGTACTGGATAAATACAATTATAATGCTGTGTGACAAAAACCACAGAACAACTGAAAAGTGGGCCAAGTCAAACGGCCTGGAAAGCCATCAGAGCTCTGCTCTTGGTGACCTCTGCCTACCTCCCCCACATATGGATTTCTACTGCAGCTCTAACAGCAACTGCTTGCACAACTGTCCCCCTCAGATATGGCAACTGAGCACTGAGGGGATACATTTCCTAGCCCAAGTGGAGTGTGTGATGCACAAAAAAGGGCTGCTTTAATTTGTCCAGCAAGCAGGAGCATGCATGAACTGGGTTTACAGGGAAAAAAAGAAATTTGCCCTGTATGGCATGATGCTGTCAATCTGAACCAGAATGTCAAGAAGGGTGATTTAGCCTGGTGTGACTTGATGTTGAAATGGGAATGACTCATATGACTCTCACTATGCACCTTCTATTTCTGTGCATGCTTATAAATAGCTGTATTAAAAAGTCGGAAGGCCCTATGAACTCTCTCCCAGAAAGATTATTTGAAAGTGGTAAGAGTCTGTTCCCAGCACTTGAACAGCCAGAAGGTCACCAAGGTGTGGTGCTAAAAAGCTACAGGAAACTAAGGACACACTTTGTGTTTCACTAACTCAGTTTCCTCTGGTGGGACACTGTCTTGGGACAGGTTTGACTCCTGAGCTCCCTGTCCTCCACCTGGGGATGCTGTCTGCCACCACCTGGTTGCAATGCTCAGCCACATCCCCACGTTGCTTCTGAGCACCTTGGAATGCTCTGTGCTAGCAACCAACCGAAAACCTAATAAAAACCTGAGCATTTCATGCCAGCTCTTCCATGGATTTTTTCATAGTAAAATGTCATCTGGCTGACAGCAGCATGCTGAATGCCACTGTGCATGTGCATCAGCATGGTGAAGAAGCTCTCCAGAGGGATTTTCCAGCAGACACATTTTCACTCGCCTATCTTTGCCCAATGGCCTGGAGCAGTTATATGTTTATTGATATTATTACCAGCACTGTTACCATCAGTCTCAGCTCTTTGGCACACTGGACAGTTTCACAAGAGCAATGTAGTGCACATACTGGTATGATTTCAGCTGCCTCTTTACTTCATCTTGGTTTCAGATGCCTGAAACCTACTGTGGCCACTGCAACAAGTATTTAATGTGTTAGTAAGATTGCCAGCCATCATTAACAAATCTCATGTTGTTAGGTTATTATTTAATCTGATTCTTACAAGGCTACTTATATGTCCAGCTAGAATTGGTGTTTCCATTCTGAACTTATCAACAAACTGAAGGGCTCTTCCCATTTATATTTCCCCAGGCAGCATAGATCAAAAAAAAAAATTAGTTTATTTTTCTCTCAAATACCACCCTTGTAAAAGAACCCAAAACCTTAAACTGCCTTGAAAACCTGAAACCCTCCTACCATTTTTTATGTCCCTCCCTTTCTGTCACAAAAATCTCAGGCTGTTCAATCACAGCACTGTACTTGCACAGTGTTATGTGCCAAATCACACAGCACAGTCACAGAATTAGCTTTCTTCATGAGTCCCATTAAACAGATGGCTATTCTACTTTGTTTTGGCTTTTTTTTTCCTAACCACTTCTGTGATTTAAATTAGTAGATCTTCTGACAGACTGTGAAAAGTGTTTCCTCATCTGAAATAGTTTTTGTCACCCAAGAAAGAGTACTCAATCTAAGGTTCTCCCTCATTTAACTTTATACAACATCAATTAATGAAGTACTGCATTCTTAACATCCTAAAGATCATATTTTAAGGTACAGAATTTCTATGTAACATCCAACCCAGAGGCAGAACGTTAATAAGCTACACAAAGTCCTATACTACCATTTTGTTTCAAAATAATTAGTCTTTCTACAGAGAGCCATGAATCCCCCAAACAGCCAAATCAAGCCAAAAATAATCTTGACACAATAATAATCGAATTAGAAGTGTCTCTGAGGTAAGTGAAAATTCTCATTCATTACTAAAAATCATGCTTCCTGCCCAACACACTCCTTCTTTCACAATTTAAGAATGGTTACTCTCTGAAGAAGGGAAAGAGTAGGACTCTTGAGGTCTGTGGTTAATCTCTAATGGCATGAACAGCATACAGCAGTCGACTTGATTGATGAGTCCAAAGAAGAAAAAAATGCCTCCCCAAATCACTGGTTGCTTGCAAGAGCTCTGCAGCATGGTGACAACGAGGGCTCCAAAATGATGGATTTACCTTTTAGTAAAACAAAATTCCAGATAAAAATGTATTTCTCTTAGTCTCCCACAAGAAATGGCTTTGGTTAGCTCAGCATGTAAAGTTTCTTCCAATCCTTACACAATTTTATCAGCAATTTTGAGCTGATCCATAAAATGCATCTCCATTTAAATAAAATAATCACAGAAGATTTCTAGCTCTCCCCTAACAATAATAAATACATATAAGCTGAGCTGAACTTCCTCCCTCCTAATACATTATAGAAAAAACCCCATACATGATTCTCCTTTGAAAAGCAAAACATGAGGAAAAGAAAAAAGAAATAATAAAAAAATCAGCTTGATACAAATGACTATTTCTCATGAAGAGGGAAGAAGCATGGGTCCTTTAGAAGAGAAATATGTCAATGCTGGTTAATAGCTTCCTTAGAAATTACAGTTACAGTAAGCATTAGTATTTGGACTTTTAACCCCTCAAATCACACAGAAGCCTAGCATGGGGAGAAGATATTCCAGCTATTACTGCATCTCCTCCAGCCTGAGGTGGAGCCAGCACGGGAGTATTTGGGGTTCACAGAGACAATACAGCCAGTTAGGCCAATGAGCAAAACCACTTCACCCTGCTGGAACTACACACGGACTTTATTTTGGAAGCCAAATATAGTTCCATGGACTGAAAATACCACCAGGATATCAGAACAGCACTAATCGAAAGCAAAGTGGGGCTCATTTCAGGGTGACCCATCAGGATCTCTAAAGGAAATCTGTGATTGTTTGGAGGAGCAGAGCAGAGGGGAAATGACCAGACAGCTTGAGCCTGGAGAACTGTGAACGGCCTGAATTTGAACAGGAGCAACTCCTTCCGTGTGACTGAATGTTAAATAAAAGACCCGCAGAAAGAGCCTTTCTTGCCAGGGGCTTATTTCAAAGGCAACAGATAACGCAGGCACTGGCTCCAATTATGGCTACCAGTCCTATCTTAGCCTAGTTTACTTTGGGGATTTCACAGCTGGCAGCCTTTCATCTAGAAGTAGCCTGGTTTGAATAAGCAAAGAAACTTGAATGAGTACTTAACCTTCCTGCACTCCACCGAACTTCCCAGCAGAGAAGAACAGCACCTCCAAGTTTAAGGGGAAAAGGGAAAACAATGGAAAATATATACTCTCTCCAGGGATTAAAGATGGTAAGTTTTACTGAAGCGCTTCAAGACTTCCTGTTACAAAACTGCAGCTTTCAAAATCACAATTAGAATTTTAAATCCAAGTTTCAAGATCAAAAGGGCCAGACTGGAAAATACTGCACAAAACTGACAGGCACTAGGATGTAAAACACCTAAAACAGTTCTGGGTTTTATTTATATTATTATTCTTTTTAAAAAATTTATTCCCCATTTCCGCCTCCT
The DNA here is from genome assembly GCF_027477595.1 of Haemorhous mexicanus. NCBI lineage: Eukaryota > Metazoa > Chordata > Aves > Passeriformes > Fringillidae > Haemorhous > Haemorhous mexicanus. The sequence continues at coordinate 56,121,536 of NC_082343.1, forward strand.
TCTTTTTCCTTTTGACATTTTAATGCACCATGTCCATTACTATATTTCCTCACCAGTACCTTCTAGTCCATCAGCAGTGCTGCATTACCCTGCTGTTGGAGAAAATAATACGCAAAAAGTGCTTTGCTGGCACCAGCAACACGGGATTATGAATTATACATACCCAGCAGGGGAGAAATGCTGATGGAAGGTTAGGGTGCCTGTATGTGTGCAAGTGTGCAAGTGCATGTAGACACACACACAGACTAAGAAGATGACATCTAGAATGCACTTTTAAAACTAATTTATACTAATTGTGTTTCTCTGTACAACAGAAATTCTCTAATATCAGTGCAGCTTTGTTTGATCAGTTTTATGACTGATTAAAAACATACTAAATTCTTCTCACCACATTACAGTGAGGCTGTGGTAGCTAACCCGTTGCTAAGCAATTTAGAACCAGAACCACATTCTAGAATGCCTAGAAGTATGTCAGAGCAATGCAACATCACACATTATTGTAGACACTGAACACTATTTCTCAGGTGGGGATCAGCAGAAGATAATATAAATACCCACCTCAATTTAGCAACCCAATGGCCAGGATTTAAAATGATCAGAGGTTGCAAATAGCAAAAAACTGGTTCCCAGTTCCTCAGTTTAATAAACTACTAGGTCTGAGTTGTCTCCTCTAAAATCAATGGCAGTGAATTCTCAATTCACTCAATCTATAAAAAAAATTGCTTTAATTTACAAAATTGCAACATGCAATCCTGAGAATCATATTAAGGTACATTGAGGTCAAAGGGGCTGCCTTCAAAGATAGGATTGCTCCTCATGTAGGCACATCAAAACTCATTTTGTTGTAATTAGTTCAGGTATTGATAACTGTAGTTGCACCAGCAAAAGGCTCATTTTAGCATCCAGCTGGATGCACATTTTACAGCCAGCTAGCACCGAAATTACATTTTCTAAGGCCACACTACTAACGGCATCCAAACCAGCCATTTTACAACCATGTTTTTACCTTTCCATATACTACTGTCACACTTTCAACTGCTAAGAAGACATGCTCAGAATGACACTCGCTGCTAGCACGAGAGATGCTGAAAGTGATGGTGACAAGCATCTAGCTCTAAAGATGTTTGTTGACTTCGGGTGCCAAACTGATCATCAGTTTTAAACTGAGAACTTGCTGTAGGAAGCAAAAGCTCACAGACAGTGCACACATAGTCCTGCAAATGTTCAAACTGAGGAGCTCAACACTGGCTGGTACTAGAAGATATTGGCTAAATTTGCTGCCTTTCACATCAACAGGGAAAACAGTACCTCATTTGCTTAAAACTGTTATTACTGAATTGTGATGCAGTTTTGTACACACAGGAACATTTATCTATTGCTTCAAATATATGTGCTGTTCTAAGAATCACAGTGTGATAAAACATCTTTTGGAGCCACCAGGTCCTTTAAGGTCTCCTCTGGGTTCTAATCTCCTGCAGCAGAACCAGCCCTTGGGGTTTCAGTCAATGCCAACTTTCTTCCTTGGATATATTAGGTCTTCAACATACAGTCCTCAGCAGTCAATGGTTATGCTGAGACCAAGACAAGTCAAATATAAAAAGGAAAACACTGTTTTGTAGTTCCTTCACACTCTCCTCCTGAAAATAAAGTGAATTACTACACAGGGTACTAGAGATTTATTTAACATTGCCTGCTGTGAACTTTTATTCAGAGCAAGCTTGAACACCCTGGGTAGCCTGAAACAATGAAGAGATTCAATGAAGAGATCTTAAAAACACCTTTCTTTTCTCTAGCCTGACATGGCACTTATCATTTGGGAAGCCCTGGCACGCATGCACAAGACAGCCTAGCACATGGTAAGATTTTAGGTTATAGGGAAGGTATGATGTAGTTGTATAAATTAATCTAAGCTTAACATAAAGCAGACCTCAAGATGAGGTCAAAGGCTAATTCAAATGGTGTAAACCTAGTATCTTCCACAGCCACCACTTTAATTTATATGATTTTAATCTATTCTAATGAAAAGGGTGGTGGTCTGCTCTGAGGATGATACCTAGGTATAACTGGCTGACACTCAGATCCTGATCATCCTGCCCTGGTTAATGAACATTGATTTTGTGCCCCAGTGGAAGAGATTTTTTTTTCTGATGCATGCCATTTAAATTCATTTTATGCTGATGCTTAGTGTGGCTTGGCAAGGCAGAGGCAAACCAGCATTCTGTGTCTAAATGAGACTCCTGAGCTGGGAAAGGGTAGATCCTGTGGATTAACAGCTGAAGATAAATTTCTCTCCCCTATTGATACTTGGCTAATGAGTCAACAAGTTGACCTTGAAGTGGATCACAACCAACTTGAACAGAAATACTGCTGGGTAACCATGACTATGACACAACCATTTGATTTTATTCTTAATTCTACACAGAGGAGGATGTTTTATAGTAATAAGAATGCAACACTTTCTGAGCTCCACAGCTGAACCTTATAAACTCAGCACATTTGAAGAAAAAGGCTGGGCACTGTTCATGCATGTTGGCATACAGAAGTGGATGTCTTCCCAGTTAGGTAAAGTAGTGTGGTGGGAGTGTTCTCCCATTTCACTAAGTTTTGTTTCTAATTTTTTTTCTTTCTGCATTTTCTGTACACATATATGAATAAAGTAATTCAGGGACAAACCCAAGTAGCAGCTACAGAAAACTGGTAATTAAAAGTTGATAACTGCCATGACAGCAGCAATAATTTGGGTGTTAAAGGTTTCCTACAGAAGTAACAACTGGAGTAACAGGATGGCAGGGAAGGCCGTAAGAGTTACATCTCAGGTGAAGATGGACTTGTTTGTGAGGGAGCAAGAGGCTGGGAGCCAACATAGATACTTTCTCCCAGTTCTCTAACTTGTGATATGGTTACAGAAATCAGTGTGGAGGACCCTGGTGAGAAAACAGTAGTTGCACTTCAGGCAAATGTTTTGCAAGGGATACTTAGTGCTTCTAAAAATTCTTTAGAGACTAATTTTTCAAATACATGCACAATCAACTACAGTGTACTAAAATTTCCTTGCAAATCCCATTAAGAAACCCTGCAATCACTCCTGCAGTACATCATCTCTCAGAAAAGGATCACACTTTGGGGGTTGCAGGTCTCTGCCTAGGCAGTAGTGACAATACCACCACGTCCAGAAAATGTGGCTGCACGCACCGCTGCAGACAAGAACACCAGAAATGAAAAGAGAAAAATGGTGCCTGGGTCAGGGAAGGAGACAGCTCATTCCTTCTCAGGGATGAGGTTCTTCAAGTCCCTTTTAGGCACAGGGAAATGGAGCTGTGCCAAAAGCCATGCAGGTGTGTTGAGTGAGTGACATGCAGATTTTCATTGTACTGTCACAGTGGCATTGGCTAAAAGAAACCTAAAAACTAAAATCCCCTCTACAATGCAAATATTTCTGTATCTTTCATGTGATTTTTATATTCCTTCAGCAGCCAGATGGGATGTTCACAAACATTTTCAAAAAATGTCAAAGTCCCACAGCAAGTCCAGTTTACACTGCTGCCTACCTGTACTGGTCAGGCTGGTGTGCTGAGGGAGCCTGAGTGTAGCCACAGTTCAGGTGCTGTGAAGAAAACATGGTGTGTCTGCCAGCCCCAGACTGGATAAACAAGTGACCTAATGTGTGGTGGCCTGAAGCAGAACCTCTCTGGGTTTGATCTGTATCACAAATCTGAGTCAATGTCAAATACATTCTTTCCACCTGTGAGTCTCCAGGACTTGCAGGAATAGCCAAAAGCCATAATGCTTTCTCCCCTACAGTTGACTTGAGATCAAAGAGGAAAGCAGTGTGCTTGCAAACCCCTAGCATGAGAGTAGTGTGACAAGTTCCTCCCAATTTGCAGTTTATATATAACCCTTTGGCCAGTATTTGTGATAGATTCAGTGATTGCTCAGCTCTTCCAAAGGTGCCGGATCACTGGAATGGGCAGTATGTGACAGGACTGCTCCGAAATGGTGCAGTTTTGTCCAGTCAAAGCTAGAAAGAAAAAGCAGCTCTACAAAATTTACATTGGAGGAAAATGTGAGATAGAAGAGGTAATCATTTAACCCAGTTTTTGATCAAACATCACACACTATGCCCAACATGTAAGTTGAATCACAACCAAATGCTTTCCACTTAACACAAAGTCTTTTCTTGCTGTCAAGACCAACAAATGTGAGCTTTTCCTTTCATTCTATGATTATAGAGAAATCCTGTTCCTGCAGCTGCAGTGATGGCCTATTTATTCCTTCGTGCCTGACCTATCAGCTTATAGCCTAAACCAGACAGACAGAAGCAGACTTCCATAAATCCTACTAGACAGGTCTGTTAAAACAACCAACAGAAGAAAGGGACTGCTGGTTCACAGATATCTGCTGGAGTACGGTCTGTTTTAAGGGAGCCTGTTTCTCTTTACTGAGCAAGAACATGAAGTACACTAAATTACCTGTTATTGTTTTAAAAGTTTGCTGATGCTTATTATTAGTAGCCACCTGCCTTTTAAGCTCTCAACACAAGAAAGTAACAAATACAGGGACACACTGGCTTCCTATTTCTTGTTTAACACTGCATCTTGGAATAAGAGCAACTCTAGTGTCCACAAACACTGGTCTTGAATGATAAATATCTGGATGAATGCATGTGCATCTGTGTATGCACATGCATAAGTGCAGTGAGCAATACACACACATATGAACACATTCACCAGAAGAGTGGAACCAGATTTGTGTAATTCTCAAACATTATGGACCTTCTTGCAACAGAAAAAGGTAATAAATATGCCAGGAGTTATTGGAGTCCAGGGAAATGTGGATGTTACTTAATCTGAAAAATTTCACCAAAAAAAAAAAAAAAAAAAAAAAAACCCAAAAAAAAACCCCACAACAAATTGCAAATATTCAGTCATTTTAAGAATGACATGGACAGCAAAGTGCCTTTTACCAAAACCCATATATGGCAACATGTAGCTAAGCTGCCCAAAGGGGAGACAAGAAGACAGAGGAGGGCTCCAACCTCTGCAGTTCTGCTTGGAGGTTCTCTATTGCACAAGTGGCAGGTATCAACTCCAGATAAGTACAGGTTGTTTTATGTCTCCCTCTGCCTCTCCCCTCTAGCTGCTCCCCTCAGCCTGTCCTCCTCTCCCCTTCTGCAGGCCTGCTTGGGAGCAAGAACATCACACAGAAGAGAACTGCCATCAGCACTGCTGCTCCAAACATGGGTATTAGATGCAAGAGCTGATGGGCAGCTTCACAGGCTTCCTTACTCTCTGGCAGGGGTAAGCTGCTGAGGACATGTTGGCCCTCTCTTTACCAGAGGTAAAAAAAGTATAAAAAGTCAAAAAAGTTTAAAGTTGCAGAGGGCTTGTGGAATGTCAGCGCAATCCTGTGGGTTTCCCTAAAGCTGTAATGCCAAGAACCAAACTAGAAGTGGCCATCATCACCATTGTCACAACTGCTTTCTGAGAGGATAATTCAAACAGGCAACAGCATGCTTTCTCCTCAAGAAAAGGAGATGATTCAGAAAAAGTATTCTTCGGACACACCACCTCCTCCCAAAGATAAGGGCATAGCTAGAACATGTATAAATGCACATTCACACACCTCTACAGTGCTGTTACTGCAGAAATGACAAGGAAAACGTTCCTACTTTTTTAAACTCTTTTCACCTGAATGCATACCTGCTCTGAGCAGAGTTGGCGGCAGCCTGCATCACTGCAGCAGCTGCCTCCTGTGCCTTACGGTTCACAGTTGGCATGGGTGGGCCCATCCCAGGGCCTCCCTGTTGAGACATGCCAGGAGAATTGGGGGTCATACTGCTCATGTTTCCAGGAAATGGTCTGCTCTGCATCCCAGCTGATGGCATCCGTCCCAGGGGCATGGAACCACAAGGCTGGCTTGGCCCCTGTCCATGCATCTGACTGTTGGCATTTATACCCATGCCAGGTCCCGGGCCGCTGTAACTTGTGTTGGGGACACCGCTGTACGTCGGTGGTCTGGAGTAGTTTCCTGAACAAAATGATAAAAAGCACAGAGAAAAAACATTAGAACTTTTGAGCAAATGTTTCTGTTTAGGAAGTTAGCAGCTGCAGAACTTACACATGTGAACTTAAGTGACCCACGCTGGCCCCAAAGTCAGGACAACGCTTTTACACCAGGACAGAGAAGCAGTGACAAACTGCCCAAGGAGGTTATGCAGACTCCCTGCATGGAGGTTTTCAAAACCCAGTTGGATAAAAGCCAAGAGTACCCTGGTCTGATCCTTTATCTGACCCTGATTTGAATACAAGGTCAGTCAAGAACAGCTCTTGAGCAACCCTCCAACCTGAATGATGCTAGGAACCTGATTTTCATGTACCCTCAAACATTTTCTGTCTAATGTAAGTTAACAGGCAACAGGAAATAAAGAAAAGTACAGCCTCCAGAGGGGCAACAGCACAGTTCAGTGTACACAGCTGCTTTATGCAGTAGAGAGAGATGTGGCAAGTAAGAAGCCTATTACATAAGTTCAAGGGAGAATCTTATTTTTGTAATTTCATGTTCTCACTCCTTTGTCTTTCTGCAGTTTCAGCTTATTGCTTCTAATTGTTCTGCCCATTTAAGACAGAGATAATTTGGTGTGGACTGGTGAGGATGACTGCTGGGGTCCAAGAAAGATTCCTACTCTCTCCTGCCCATCCTGCTTTTCTAGTAAGTCCAGTTTGGCTATGCCAGCATAAGAAGTGGTAGCTTACAGTGCAACTCCTCTGAGAAAACTAGTCTTACACAAGTAAGCAGCAACAGTACAAAGATGCTCATATAAGCAGGTGCCTTACGAAGGACAGCATGAAAACCTGGCTGAACCCAGTCTGTGTTGTCACTAGAGTGAAGTGCTCTGCTTGCAGCAGCTTAACTCATTTGAGTGCTGATTTTCCTGCCACGTTGAAATCTCAAGAAAAATTGAGTATACAGCATGCAGTGTTACAGAAACAAACCCAGGCAGCATGAGAAAGAGGAAAAAAAAAAAAAGCAAGCTAAAGATATGATAGAAAACTATTTTAGGAAACATATCACATTGCACTACTTCAGTCATCAGTTTTGACTTGTCTTCATTTCCATCTCATCCAGATTAGTGGAAACATGACCCATTCCCTCCCTGTGGGATGCCACAAAGCAGAGTTTCCTCACTACTCTCAGATATTCCCACGCTTATTCGAAGGCAGAAGCCCTTGGACTCTTCCTGTGATTGTGCAAATCAGCCATGCCTCTCCTCAGGCCTCAGCTACCAGGCAGAGGAGTTGGTGGCATCCAACTCCCATTTGTATTTAAAATAAACATATTCATCCATCATTTGAATGCACACATAATTAATTCATATGCTCCTGCTGCTGTGCTTTTGCTAATCTTCTCCTCTCCAGTCTGTAAGTGACTCACTCTACTACAAGGTCTCCTTGGCGAGAACGTACGAGACCCACGCTTCCCAAGGAAGTGAAGCAACCATCCTCTTCTGCTTTAAAATCCAAGTTTCTGCCTGGGGGTTCTCACAGAAGGATCCCCAATATGTGGTTTAGCAGATATGAAAGGCTCCAGATTCAGCTTTATGCTGTCTTAAGACTGCTCTGTTACTTCTCCTCCTCTTCTGGGCTTGGCTGCTGGCAGCTGACTATTCAGTGAGCCATTGCCCCCAGCCAGAGTTTCAGTTGCTGAGACTGGCTCCAGCCATGCATCTGATCCAGCAGAAGTGACTACAGACTGAAGGGTTGGCTAGTTTCACACTGCTCTGCTATGTGTTACAGGCAACAGCACACAACTTGGACGTTGCTCTGGGTTTCCAGTTGCTTTGTGCAAAAAAAATGCAATACAGCAGGATGGTGTATATGTGCACTCAAAGATTATGCACAGCAGTTAGCATATCTTATGTACATGCTATTAGTAACACTACTTCCCAAAGAGAAGCAAATTCTCTCCCTAGACTACCAGACCTGATATCCATGATCACTGGGAGCTACTGTCAGTCCAATTTACATAAAGCCAATTTGTTTTGTCATTTAGGGTCTACAAAGTACATTCAGCAGCATGTGTGGAAGAGCAAACACCAATGTTAAAACACTACTGCTGTTTTCATGCTATTTTGAATTGGGACAAAAAATGTAATCTTATGTGCTTTGGCTTTTTCAGCATACACATAACACAGTGTGTATGCTGAAAAAACAGTGGAATCTTCTCCATAAAAGTATGCAGCTCAGTTAAAATAGCTCCTAATCATTCATCTTCAGGGATACAAGATGCACAGGGAAGTCGTATCTTTTTAGTAAGGAAAACAAGTTTCAATGTTTTTTTCCATCTTTTTCTTTCCCTAAGCATTTCCTCAATACCTCAAGTACTAGCTATTCTTATACCTTTCCCAGACCACAGGAAAAAAAAAAGGCAAAATAAAAGCCAAACAAAATACAAGAGGAATTGCCAGGAATGAGGAGTGCAATCTTATTTCCATGTTTCTCTAATAGATTAGTAATTTGTTGGCAGTGGCTTTGACAGAAAACAGATGGATGCAGCATTAAACACAATGAATGCAGCAGATGCTAGGCCAGCCCACATCAGCTGGACGTGTCAGGCAGCCAAGTTCAAGAGCCCACACTTTTCAAGTGGGTACAAGCCTGGCAACAGTGGCTGCACAGTACTACTGAACAACTCCTCCCCTCCATATCTGAGGGATTTTTGATTCCAACTCCCCCTTGGCAGAGTAGAATTGTACCAAGAGAGACAACATCTCTAATGCATGAGAAAAAACAATGCTGCAACAGGAATCAAGAGGGGAAAAAAAAGTGTAACGGAGATAAAGTATAAAAAACTGACTAACAACCTGCCAAAGACAGATGTTCATACTTACTGCTGAAACCCTGGTCCACTTTGTTCACGTTTGCTGAACAAAGTGCTCTGAGATCTTGCCATTTCTAGGCAAACTAAAAAGAGGGAGATTTGAGAACTACCTGTTAGCTTTGCTCTCTGCTTTAGACATAGATCAGATTCACTGTATTAAAAAGAGCATCTTAGAATAGCTCTAGAATTTTTTACATGTGCACTTAACCATCAAGCTATTCTTCTACAGCCAATTTAAATGTATTGTTCTGAATTCCTCTGAACTATTTCACCTAGGGGACTTCAGTAAGATACAGCTGATATTTAAGTCTTAGCTCCACAGACTTTTGCATATATGGGTCTGGATTCAGAGGTCCAGAGCCTCATGATATGCAGGGCATCTCATCCTTTAGTGCTACCATTTTAATTAAAATCTAGGATTAAAATCAGTGCGAACTAGACACAAAGTGCTTTTGTGAAATGAGTCCAACATTAAAAGCACAAATACTCAATTCATACTGCTTTATCACAAGCAAAAGGGGGTTTAACTGACAGTGAAGCTCTGGGGCTGCAGTTCAGACAAATTCAGTACTGATTTCCCTCTTTGTTATACCCCAACAGAACAGCTTCACTGATGAATTGAGTAGGAAAGTTTAAGAAGACAGGATGCATTTCTGAGACATTTTACTGATTCACAGGAAGCTTTTCTCTGCCCCAGTCTTAAAAGATCCAACTGACTATGGCATCTGACTGCTCTCCAGAGTGCATTTAAGGGACATTTTGCTGTGGCAGCAGTCTGATGCTCAGGTCATAGACCAGAGCTTCATTAGCCCTTGAGCTAGATGTTGCCCAAATACAAACCAAAGAGATTCTTTCAGTAACAACCCCCATCCTCACTCTGCTTTTTTTAAAATTTTATTTAATTCTTGGGGACAGGAGAATGCTGGGATTTAATAAAAATGAAAATTAATCTTCTGTACTGTATGCTCCTGTGTTGTATCCCAGACACACAGAAGTGTGGAGCCAAAGCCATTTATTATTTTTGTAGGAAATGGTTTCACAGAATTGGACTAGGACCCAGTGCAGAACTGCTTCCTGGGAAAATATATTCTGCTCTTATTATAGTTCTAAGTGTCATGTAAACACATGAAAATCAAATAAATCAACCATAGGCATGAAATGGATCATTCTGCTCTCATGAACTGGGGGCTAATACTTCCAGTCCAAACTTAATGGCGTAGTCTTTACCATGGTGAGCAATTCCAGTGCACAGAGGACATTAGCCTTGAGCAATTGTTTTCAGGACAGCACATAGTGAAATCCAGTATTCAAAGCTGGATCAAAAGCTTAGTGTCCAGAATGCTTTGATGCATATATAAAAGTACAAGTAGTCCTGTCAAACTCAGCCTAAGCTTAACTATATTCTGGAAGAAGGCCTATGTGAACAAAACATGGAAAGCAAATCAGATCTGTGAGAATTACTTTAGTTTAATAATTTAAGAACTTGGTTTCAACCCAGGTAATTTTTAATATATTTCCTATTTTGGCAGAAAAAGGCAAATGGGATTACATTATTATATATTCATCATTGCTGGCATATGATTATGCTTTCTAATAGGGTATGTTAAGAGTTGTAATTATGGATTACTTTCATTTAAAATGAAAAAAATGCTATTAAAACCTTAAGTCCAGGTAAACACATAACTTGGAAATATCACTATCTTCATCCTTGGTAAGAATGTAGTATTCTTCATCTGGTGAGAATGTAGTATTCTTCTGGTCTAATTGTTACCTACAGAGCTGACACTCTGCAAGGCCCTAATCTTAGGATGACCAGTGCACAGAATCACTGGTACTTTCCAAGCACTGGCAGAAGAACATGGTTTTCATCCATCACACTATTCACCAAACCCTTCTGAAATGGCCTGTTAATGACAATGATGCTCATTTTCTTCCTGTCCCTCAAGTTCACTTTTTAATAGCAGTTTCTTCCTGACCATGACCCATAAAATCATTACATAGGCACTTTCATCTACAGAGGGAGGAAAAGAACTGCTGAACTCAAGCAAAAAAAGAAAGTAGGATTTGGCGTGTTACTTAAATGCATTGATTTAGTACAAAAACCTTTCCATTCAATCAGTGTGGATGGCTAATGTTTTACTGCACTTGACACCCACTATTCCCCTGGTTCGGAATCTCAGCAGCAGCAGTACAGCTGGAAGTCAGGATAGCACATCATAAATCCACTGGATTTTTTACCAGTTAAGCTAGTTGCTCACTGTGCAGATAAAAATAAGCACTTGGACAGCATTTTATGGCCACAAAATGCTTTCCAAATAAAAGGAAAGCACCAGTCAACTGGAGTTAGGTAATTAATCTTCACACATGGCTATAAGGCATTACTAGTCCCATTTTATAGTTGAGGAAAGCAAAGCAGAGAAATGAATCTACTTGCCTAAGCTGAAAGATGATGCAAAAGGCAGAGCCAAAATTAGAAACTGGGAAATCTTGGCTTGTAGCCCTGTGCTCAGAACACTAAACCAAACGCTACCCAGAGATGAAACAGAAAGGAGCATTGCATAGGGCTGCAAGGCTTCTTGCAAACAAACATCAGAATAGTTCTCAGAAACTTGGGAGACTAAAATAACCATCCTTGCTAGCACGGGAGAGTCACTGAGCCCTACAGAAATTCCCAGCGCTGGCTCAAGTCCTTTCTGAGGCTTTTAAGTAAGAAAGCAACAGTAGGAAGTGCTGAAATAGAAAGGCTTCTTTATGTACCTCTAAGGAAAATACTGACCCTTATTTATGCCATGGCTTGACTTCAACTTCATTAAACCCCTAAACAGATGCATACTTTATAAAGGTTATCCATTAAAGGCAAAACAATAGACAAGTTCAAGGTTGTCCAGGGGCAGAAATTGTGAATTCTACTTTGGTTTACTCCCCCACCAATTCTGTCAAACAAGCAAAATAAAAGGAACTGTCTCTCTCAGTCTGAAGGGTTAGTTAAGATTCACAAACCATATGCATTAGAGCTCAATATTCTATTTCCACGGTAGCCACTGTATTATTATGCTTGTTAGAAGACTTTACCCTCAAAGTCACCACGCAATTTCAGGTTGGCCTTGGGATTTCATCCAAGAAAAGAAGTCCTATTTTGGGAGCGGTGTTGTGACCTTTATTCCATGCTTGCTCAAATGCAGCCTCATCACAGAGATGACATGCTTGGGTTCCTAAACAATAGACCTGGCAATGCCACAGATTCTTCACTTCCTTGCCTAATTTAAGGTCACTATTTTTATACAGAGAAAGGTGCTAATAACAGAAACAGCTTCTTCCACAAGGTGCAGCTCCACCTTTGGATACAGCTTTATTTGCTTAGGATTTTTTTTTTTTACGGAGAGTGTTGTGTGTATATTTCTGTTGTTTTTAACATACATGCCCACATACACAATACATAGATATATATTGTAAAAAATATATATAAATTATTGTATCTATCAGCAAGCATTTTACCTTGTGGTCCATACTGGCTCATCTGAGGCCCATAAGTACCACTTGAGTTACTCTGCTGAAAGCTACCAATTCCAGGATGCACTTGACCTCCAGGTGAGGGGTGTGGTGACATGGAAGGTCCAGTTTGTTGAGGTCCATACTGTGACATTTGGGGGTTCCTCTGCATGCCTGCCATAAAACCTATAGGGAGAAAAGTACCAAAGCAAAAATTAATATTCAGGTAACTGTTCTTTATTAAAAAAAAACCTTTGGCATAAAATAAACCATCCCTCTTTAGTTATTTCAGACTAAGAATACCCAGAAAACTGCTGCTGTTCATCCAAAGTAAACCACACAAATCTCTAAGTCAGACATGATGTCTCAACCATCAAAACCTGTACATAAGGTTTGAAAACCTTTACTTGTAAATGAAGACAGGGCAGTCCTGGTTATTTACAAATGGGTGCCATTTTTAAAATTAAAACAACTTTTAGGGGAAAAAACCAAAGGCAATTATATGCATTAGTTAATTAGCAGCACTAAGGAATTTGCCTGATGACTTACGGTGGGAGTATCACATCTTCAAAATTATACATCGCTACCAAAATGCCTCACTTCAGCATATAGAAACCCACTGTAAATACTCTTCTATTGCCAACAAACTCACCAGAGCTAAAATTCACCTCTATGTGAAGACCAGTCATACTAGCCAGAACTAACAGTTGTTTTGTTACGTATTTGTGCTCTGGGTCCTTATTCTAGTCTTTCCCCTGCACATTCCATTGCATTCTCTCCTTTTTCCCATTTGTAAATGTATTAATGAATCCCAATTTAACTTAAGGTTCAAAAGTGACAGCATGAGACCTAGTGAAACACTCTCAAATTTAGAAGCTTCACATGAAGGAACAGAACTAAGCCTGTTAAATGAAGAAAGAAGAGGGTTTTGAGGTAGGGTTTAAAGCTTTCATGAACTGGGAAAAATCCTGCAATCATGCCCATGAAACATCTATGCAGGGATGCTGGTTTTCTTATGTTTTATACCCTGAAAGGTTTTAGTGCTGCTTTGAATGTTGAAGAGGATGTGCTGGCAAAATTTAGTTGGTTTTTTTTTAATTTCTGGAGGAAATCCGCTTTCTTTCCTGTTCTGCTGGCATATTAAATTTCATCTTTCCATTTCCCTGCGAGGCAAAACCCGCACATAGCACAGGCCAGCTCTGGCTGTGCTGCCAGCGCGAGGAAGGAGCCCTGGGGTGCGGCACTAAAGGATGACTCTCCCACAGGGCCGGGGTGTCCTTCCACTGGTTAGCACCAAACACAACCCTCTCCCCACCCCTATACACTCAATGCCCGATTCATGAAGAGAGGTAATTTTTTCTGACCCATATCCAGACCTGTGATCAGACTCATAACTGAAAACACTGAGGTGCAGGCTGTAAGGAGAAAAACCAGGAGATGAGATGACTTTGTACCCCTTGGGCACAGTTCTTTCATGCTGTGAACAGCTCAACCCATATTGGGCTAAAACTCCGACTGCAAGATTTGCTGAATATGCATCAGTTCTTCCTGATGATCCTGCATCAGTTTTTCCTTTTTCTGCAAGCCCCAAGAAAAGGAACTTGATCACACCTGAACTGCCAAGTCAGAGCCTGGCACTCGCTCTGGAGGTAGAGCAGACATTGACACATGACACAGCAAAAAACTGAGAGCAAAATGGCAGCTTGGAAACTGGTCTGTACAGGTTGGAAAACTCCACACTTCTGCAAAGGAAAACTTGCACGACCTTCTCCATTTAGCTTTATTTTGAAACAGACCCCTTGATTTTTAAAACAGTTCCACTCTGGGCACAAGTCTTATTACAAGGCCTATGTCTTCTGCTAACAGTGCTGTAAGTAATTCAGAAACCTAATACAATCTTATGTCTGTACAAAACCAAAGCCCATGTTCCCAACACACCCCATATATATCACTCTTGTGGGATCCATCTGAATGAAAAAATTTGTACTGGTCACACGAAGATTTTTATTATAAAGATAATAAAGTTACTCCTGTGTCTGGTATAGAAGTGAGGGGGCTTTTTCTGTTCAACTTTTAATCTATATGAGGTAACTTTCCAAACATTGCGCTAGTGATTCAGGTTTTTCAGCCCCATTATTATTGCAAGGAGTACTTTTCTTAACACCACAAGGAAAGGTGATGTACTGAACAGCTACTGGTATAGGAATTTCCAGTAGTGATGCAGAGGGACTACTGGCTGTTGAAGCTAATGGAGAACATGGACTAATGTCTAATGAAAAACATGGAGATTATCAGTTAACAGCTCTGCTGTTGTCAAGAAGGATTCTAAAGGGACCAGAGTAATAAGTAAAAAATAAGTGTTTCTACTCAAATGACCTCTTCAGTAAACTCCTCCTCATTCATTTTGGATGTTGTGGAATGGACTGTACAGCTATGTGTACAGTTGCAAATAAAACATGCCAGGAAGAGAGTGGTACACTTGTGTCCATCCAGATAAACCTTCCCACTCAGTCCTGGTAATCTTATCTGTATGGCTTCTGGGCACAATCCCTCGTCCTGCCTTATCCATGCTCGGGGCTGTGGCTCAGGAAACACTGGCCAAAACCAAGCCGGGGGCATGCCAGTACCTCAAGAGCAGAGATAACTGTGTGATACTACTCAAACTACTGCTCTAGCCTTAGTTTAATAAAGATGGTGATTAACACAACAAAAAAGGAACACACTCCTAATCTGCTTTTGATGTGAGGCATGAGTTTCATCATCTCAGAGGGTGTAGGATTCCTCTCAAATCAAGGCTGGCTTTGCTATTTTCTCTTGAAGGAAGATACAGAATTGAGGAAAAGGAATGCTGAAATTCAGGAAGAATATCTATGCTATTCTATGTTCTGCTACTGTCTGTATGGTACACTGAAGTGAGATGTTAAAACAGGACATGTTCTAATTTCCTTCCAGAGAGGAGAGGAGTCCTTTCAGCTATAGATGAGATGGGGAGTAGCAAAGAACTGCTCTTACTGGGATCTGGATTCCATTTCAGTATAGAGGATCCTATCCTCATCAACCTCCATGAGAGCCCAGTCAACACCGAGAGATGAGTGCATGAGTTTGAAGTGTTTTAAGTATTTGCAGAAAGCTCAGATGTCTTAGAGAGAAAAGGGTTCCCGGTCAACACATTAACAGTCATGCATCATAAAGAAAAAAACAACATCAATTCTAAAAATCTTATCAAAAATGAAAGGGAGCAGCTGGCATACATTCATTTTTCCTTATTTACACACATTTTCCCTAGTGTTCAACTTCATTTTACAGCTGATACAAAAAGAAATAAATTTTCTTTCCAGAAAATTAGATTTTAGGTAAAGTTTTCTTCTGTAAAGAATGGAAGTAGGATTATATTAGAGGTGCACTAGAGTAATGGCAGTGAAGTGATTCAACAGCCAGACTGCATCTGACATGTCAAGCCCTGTGACAACAAGGTGGGTTGTTTTGTCTTTTAAACTGCTAGGAAACAGCTATGAATTAAGCCTTCAAAAATGCAGTGGCAACATACTCATCAGTGAACAAATCTACTCCCTTCCCTTAATACTAATGATAAAAAGAGGTAGAGGTGATCCTTTACTTGCCATCACAACAAAAGATTACTTTTTGAAAAAACACTTGAGTGGGTTTTGGCAAACTAAGCTATTTCAGATGTAGCTGAATAAAGTGACCCTGCCAGAAGCATTCTCTTCCTTTTGAGTTAGCATTTATACTACATTTACATACGTGAAGAATGACTGTATTAAAAACTACTTTAACATTGCAGAGTCATCTTTGCAGGTTTTTGGTTTTTTTGTTCTCAGTGGAAGAGTAGCATACTATTAACAATTATCACACTGTAACAATAATAAAATATGTTTGCATGTTCAAATTGAACATACATAGAGTGTTTAAAAATGGTCAGGTAGCATTTTATTTTTCTTCGTTCTTTTTAGCAAAATACAGGGAAAAGTAAACCAAGCAATATTATGATAGAAGTGTTTCTTCTTCTTTGATGAAGGAAAAGACAAAAATGAAGCTCCTCTTCTTCTAAAGAGTCCTAACACTTAGTAATGCACATCATTTAGCTAATATCACCAATGATGCCTTTTTAAAATAATTTAAAACCTTGTCCTTCCCTCAGGCGTATGTATACACAAAACAGATACACAGCAGTAAATTACTAAAGCTTCATGAAATTTTGCACTAAGGTTGTCTGCACACTGACCAATACAATCCCATCTGTTTCTTGGATACCATCACCTTAGCACTACCCATGAAAAACACCCACTGAACGTGCTGGGTGCTGCTATAAAACCTCAGATGGATTCTTTTGATATTTTAAAATTTTTGCTTGAATATGAAAAAACCTTACAGAAAAGCAGAAGCTCAAACAAAAAGGAAGTGACTGCAAAGGAACAGGTTATTGCACATCAGTTGATGGACAGCAACTCTCTACGGGCACACACTTTAACCACAGTCAATAAGAGGTCTTTTGATTTAGCCAGGAGTAGTCCATCGATTTTCATGAATGAATTAAACCTAAAAACACATGCAACACTTACTCATTATAAGCTCACAAAAACTTTGGAGTTTACAGTGCTAGCAGATCATCATTAACTTATGCATCTGATAAGTAAAAATTGAGGAAAGGTACAACGTGCAACAGTATATTGTAAAATTGAACTTACCTAAGAAAAAAGTACACTGGGCTACAGCTCTTTCTAGAGGGGCATGCTTAGTGACAGAGCTTGGGACCAAAACAACTCAGGATCCTTTCTCAGTAAGGAAAAAGGAAGTTCCCCTTGTTCAAGGGCAGAGGCTAAAGTAAGGGCTATTACTAGCTAGACAGGCTTATTAGTCTGAAAATCATGGAATAAGAAAAGTAGAAACAGATTGGATGCGTATACTGATGATCAACTAATTAGGGAAAAATAACATAAAATTGTGTACTTATGAATCAGCTCAAAAAAATTAAGTATGTGAAGAGATATTTTCCACTACCTCTAAAGGAAAAACTTGTATGTGGGGAGAAACACAGAAATTTCCAATGCTTGGTATTTTAGCAAGGCACTGGTCAGTACCCTTGAGAAAAAAGAGCAAATGTTTGCACACCCATGACACGAGTTTTTGGCAGACCTTCCTTCCGCAGACAGCGGTTTGTGTTGTATCCACTCTCTCAGGATTTTCACCAGAGTACACCACAGAACTATGAGGGATCTAAAGCAGTGACTCCCAAACCTAGCTCATCTGTGGATAAACAACACTGAGACAGACATGTCAGGGTAAAGCTAAACAAATGAAAAGCATTATTCTGTGATCTGGCACCCTGTTAGCATGGCAGGATGCTGAGGAACACCACAGTCACACTGAAACTCTGCCGAGCCCACCCAGTCCAGATGGCAAGGACAGCTCAGGAAGGCTTCGGACTGGTGAACCACATGTGGGATTTTGCCCAGCTAAACATGTCCATAGTCAGCACCTCAGAGCACTGCAAGGACATATCCAACAGAACACAACTCACACATTAATCAAGTGTTCTAGTAACTGAAAGAGTTGGTCATTCTCATATTAGCCTGTGACACCAAAACCCTAAATATGCAACCAGGTTGTCTGCAGATGGTACATGAACAAACATCTTCACATGGTGTGGTCAAACCTGGAGATGTGTGGCTTCCAGACAGCAGGAGCTAAGAAAATACTGTTGTACCATTGCTTATGGGGGGCCAGCTCTACCTGGCCATAAACTACTTACTGTCACTGGCAAAGAATGGCATGGTACCTGCCCCTAAGGCACTACTTAAAATAAACACTGAAAAGGACACAGTGAGAGAGATTTAGGCACAGGAAAAAATCAAAGCAGACAAAAATGTTATACAGGTCTAAACAAATAACAGCAATTAAGGAACTGGTGAGGTTTGACCCATGTACCAGAAAAGAAACTAAGTTAATCAACTGAAATCATGTGACATAAAAAACATGGTATCTAGAGCAAGCAAGCACAAGATTTCTTTACATTCAAGATACCTCAGATCCTATTTTCATTTTCCAGAATGCAACCTTATTAACATATGTCCAGCTAGACCTATGTTTGACACACACAAAGCATCTGACTTAGCAATACACACACAGGGTGATGGGTTGGTAAGCATGAGTGCCTGAGCTTGCAGTGTCAAACTCATTTAGACAATGCAAATACTAAGTCTCAATATTCCTGACCAGTTAATAGGCAGATAAAAGAAATAAGAAATCAAATAAATAAAATACCTGCACTGCACCAATACAATACCTTTGGACATAATACTTTATAAAAGCTAAAAAAATTATTTAAAAATTCTTATGTCTTTCTCCAATCACATTCTATTAAAAAAAAAAGTTCCAAAATGTTTTTAGGAGAAAGTTCTTTGAGAAAAAAGAGCAAATGCTTGCACATCCATGATACAGTTTTTGGCAAACTTTCCTTCCTCAGACATTGATGCTCTCAGTTCTTCTGAGAGCTCTTCTTCTTCTAATGAACTGTTCTTCTTCTAATTAGAAGTTCTTCTAATGTTTCTCCATTAACCATGAAAAACTGTAATCAAGTTTCTACACTGAGCTCTTTTTTTCAGCCCACATAAAAACCCACATAAAACTTGCCAGCTTCTCCAAGTCCATCAGAGCACCACTAAAACCATCTGAACTCTAGACTAGAGTAAGGGTGACATGATTTCCCTTTGGTATCTGGACAATTTATTTTCACAATGGCCTCTACTAAAATCTGCAGTACAACCACCACATTTCTTCACATCCATTTAACAAAAAATGTTTCTTTGCTTATGTGAAACAGCAGTAATTGAAAACATCAATTCATAGCAAAATTAGGATTTCCTGCAAAGATCATTGCAGTATTTCTCATTTCCACAAAAAAGACCAATGTTCTGTTTAAGCAAAAGTGCTGGACTGGTTTTATTTTTCTTTAAAATTATTTTCTTATTATGCTTTAATATCTATCTTACAGTCTCCTCACTGTTTATTTGTCTGACTGCTTCTCTCCACAATGTGAATAGCTTTGGGGAAGATGGAAACTAATGACCTAGCTAAGGTTTTAACCCAGACCCCCTAGTGTTTTACCAGCTGTGCTATTAGGTTAACTGGCTGAATCTCCTCTGCTTCTCTCTCTGATATTACAAAACCCAGTCTATGTATAGCATGCAATAATGTTTAAATTTTTCCCACCCCTAAACCTCCCTCTGCTACTGCCTAGCCTTGAAATTCATATAATCTATCATTGATAAATTAGAATCTGGGGAAGGATCAGACAGATTACCCAGATGGTAGCCGGGGAAGAAATATCCAACCTTTCCTAATGCAAACCTTGCATAATGCTCTCTGATGCAAATTTTAAGTGCGATACTGAGGACAAAGAAAGGAAGACATTTGTGGAGATGTTCATGCACAGCCTAAACAAAAACCACATTGCTCATCTGCCATTTTACACATCATTTGTTACTGTAATATACCTTACAGAAAATGCTTTTACTATGGTGCTTGAAAAATCAGGGTCATGGTGACGTGCGGTACAAAAGCACCCACCCTGCCCTCCCAGCTGCCCCCGAAGGGAATCCTGAATTTCAGTAGGTAGCTTGGGCTGCTGGAATTAATCTCGCCAGCAACATGAAAAACCTGAGGAGTCTGTCTGCTCTGCACAATCAACATTTGTCTAAGTTTCCCTAATAACGTGCACACTTAGGAGAATCATGGAGGAGAGCAAGCAAGGAACAGCATTTTACAACGTGTAATGTGCAAAGCCTGCAGGCTTAATGGTCTACATTTCAGGTTTGAAAACTTTACCCTCGCCAGAGACTGCTGTTCAAAGGTCCCCTGAATCAACTCAGATCTTCCTTTTCATGAAGTAAATCTATTGAATATTGCTATATATACTTTGTGGACAAGACTAAAGTATACGTGATGTGTTTTCTGTCGCACACATGTAAAATAAATCATATTGCTTCTTTCAAAAACACAAAATCAGTGTGTTGTCCTCGGTCCCCAAATGCCTTTGCCTCAGTCATATTTTTACCATGATTTATGATTTGACTGATTTTTTCCTTTCCTTGATTTGCAGCTGTTCCCTGATGAGTGTTTATTCTTTTGGATCCTTTGGGATGGTAGGAATTATCCAGTGTTAGCTATTAATATATACTTTATATAGATTTCAACTCACTGTCCTGTATATTAATTTAAAAAGACATAAAGGGTGCTAGATCAGAGGTTATCTTTACAGGAGCTTCATAAAAAGATTAACTTAGGCACTGAGTGTCCTGACAACCATGGTGCTGTTGAAGAGGCAGACCACAGGCAGCTCCCAGTGTATAGGCCACGATGGGAAGCTCTCCCAGGGACAGGGATCATACCCAGTAACTTCACATCAAGCATGTGACAGCAACATTGACTCGCTCTGTCAAGTTCTTCTTCAGCAACTGCTGTAGCTTATCTTGCTCCCTGAGCCCAGAGGCAGGGAATTTGATGGCTGCCAAATGAAGTCAGAGGAAACTTTTCTATTGAGAAGTCTCTCTGCTGGCAACCATATAAACTCTCTCAGAATAAGTCAATTCTGCTCCCTAATCTCAAAAAGAGAATCCCCAATTTAGTTTAAAAAATGAAATAAAGATTCATCTCCAAGTCTAACATGATTTAGCATCAGCAAGAAGAGTGCAATGACCAGCTGCTAGTATACAAAATTTATTTGTTGAGAACTGACTCTGGGTTTTGATTGTACAGATATTATTATCTACTTCACATCCTACTTCTGCAGTTTTGCTGTCTCCCAGCACGGATTATCATATGTAAATCACACCCTTTTGTCCTTTGGTTCCTCTTGCAGATGGCCTGCCGTATATTTAGCATAGGCCACAAGTAATCAGATCAACATAAAGCTGAGAGTGGCTGGTGTATGTCTGAAATCCAAGCACAGTCTGGAACCAGCATCCTGACATGGTGATTGACTTTAAGAATTAACCTGTTTTGGCAGAGTAACATAATTTCTAATACTTTTGGGCAAGAAAAGCAGGTTTTCCTGAAACACTTGAGAGACAGACACAAAACTATGCACTCCACAGCTCAGAGAGAAGAATAGGAACTTTTCTTCATAGTGACGTTGATTACTAATCAAAGTAGACATATTGTAAGCCTTTTTGCTGTACATTGCTAATCAAAATAGCAAAGAAAAATAGTGTGTACATATTTAAAAAACCTGCTTATCACACTGACACTACACTTCATTGCACTTCCACTTTTACAATCCAATTAAAAATACAGAGGTGAAAATGAATGATGGCCCAATCTTTTTTAGACACTGTCAATAAATTTAGCATTCACTAAGTTGAGAAAGTGACATAGCTTTTTGAGTCGCCAAAAAAGCTTGGTGCCTGGCTCTATGGCATGGCTCTGCCTTCACATACAGACCTGCTCCGTGTTCTCCTGGGCATCAAGTTCCTAATTCATCACGCGCCTTGAGGTAAAAAGGGGATGCTTTACAGAGCTAGTGTGACAGTTTCAACTAAACCCTGCCTTTCCTCCTTATGTGATGCACTTTTTCTGTTTGTTGAGGGCACAGCTCCTCTTATCCCACTTTTCTGGGCATGATTTCTGCCCAGCCTGGCAGAGTGCTCCTGAATACCAGAGATCAGCTCCCCAGCACTGACCCACTTGGAGAACGCTGTGTGCGGAAGAGGCACTCAAACATACCTGTGGCTTTGCACTCTATGCATGTCTCAAGCATCTTTCTTTAAGAGCCTGAAATACTTCAGTCTACATCAAGTAAACTTATTACCAAGTCTGATTTAACCTTAAGTGGTGTCATCGTTAACATGGCAAGCAGAAGAATGTTAATGACAAGAATCATTTTATTCTCTAGCTCCTCAGTGCTCTGAATAGATCCCAAATCCCCAAATGAGAGCAAAAAACGTATTCTCAGGGAAAAAGTCTTTTTAAGATCTAAAAGCAAACTACAGTATCTTTCTTGTTGCAATAAGAATTCTTTGATCTATTTTCTTCCTTCTGGTTTCCCTTTTAAAGAAAAAAATAGATTTCAGGGAAAAGAATCTCTACCACCAAATGTCAGTATTAAGCCATAAATCTGATCAGGAATTGTAGGTGCAAAACACCTGATTGGTATTCTGTGTCTTCCACACGAGCAAAAACATTTATATTTCGTTAGAAGAAAATGCATGATAGTGGAATTTATGTAAGGACTGTGTACAAATAAGCATGCCCAGAAAACAGTTAAAGGGGAGAAAAATACCTGTATGAAATCTAATGGGTAAATTAGGGAATTTTAGTTACAGGAATTCAGTTGCTACTTAGTGTTTGTAGGGAAGCACAAAGAGAACATCAAAATGCCTGATCACATCCCATCTGTTACAACCTCTTACTGGATAACATCTTGACTGCCAAAAAAGCTATTTAAATTTACTACATTGCAGCTACTGATAAATATCACTTCTGTGAAGATCTAATACTAAATAAGGACAAGATCTGAGGATAAGCCTTACAAGCAGCAGTGTCAAAAAGATCCAAATTTTGCTTAGTGTAACACCTGTACTCTTAAGAGCAAGCAGTTTTCAGGGAGTCCTCGTGCCTGACTGTGATATGTTTTTAATAGAGCACACAACTACGCAACACTCCTCAAAAGCTGGATGTCAACAACGGAATGAAATAAAGGTGGAAAAGAAAGAATGACATAAAAAAGAGAAAAATGAAAAGGTACTAGGAGAAGGTGATGGAGAAGGCGGCAACTTCTATTCAACAATTTTGGAGGTGATTACTCCAGGCACTGTCCACATAGATCTGACAGGCACAGAATGCTGCCATGAAACTGCCTCCAGCAATGGAATACATTTTCCAGCACATCACAGCAGCTGCAACGGCATCAATTCTGCTTGCAATCCATGTCCAAAAAGAAAAGTTCTCAGTGGTCCTATTTCAGCATATCTCAAGGACTAATTAAATCCTCATTACTATCTTCTAATTATTCCAGTGCTCTGGGATTTCGCTCCGCAAGTCCCCAATGGTGCATTAGATGAAAAGGGTTAAATAACCTGTGTTGATTTTGAGACTCCAGATCTATTTCAGACCTTTAGCATATCATCAGCATTATCATGAATATTTAACTATGTACCGCTGTGAAAATTATAAGGGGAAAACAATTAAAGATTTTTTAAAAATTAATTCTGACCCATATACATTTGCACTAATAAATAAGGCTTCTTTAAGTATCCCCATTATGAGAGTGCTTGCTAGAGTAATAATGTGAAGTCATTAACTGTTTTCATTAAATTCAATGGTTTTCAGGAGCTCCCAATTCACTATTTTAATATAAGACTGACATCTACATACCCAACTGCATAAGCATGAAAATACTATTTAAAAGCAGGTAAGTTTCTTAAGCTTTTTCAGAATTACATAAGGAACGATTCATTCCTGCAGGGGTAAAAGTGCCTATTTCAACATTATTATGACAAATATTCTCCTAACAGTGCTTGCACAGGTGAACGTTCATATAAGCAGACAGAAATCTCTTCGTTTACAAAAGTAAGAAGGGGAGTATAAGCTAATGGCCAGGACAAAGGTTTCTTTTTCAGGCTGCAGCTTCAGGAAACTAATTTAGAGGGTCAGTTGGGATGTGCTGGGCTTCTATTTGATCCCTAGAAATAACTTCAAACTCGTTGAACACTTCTGGCTA
Organism: Haemorhous mexicanus; assembly: GCF_027477595.1. NCBI lineage: Eukaryota > Metazoa > Chordata > Aves > Passeriformes > Fringillidae > Haemorhous > Haemorhous mexicanus. The sequence goes on from NC_082343.1 coordinate 56,145,639, forward strand.
CTAAGGACATCCTTGAAACTACAGCTTCCAAACCCCAAACAAATAAATAGATACAGCTCAACACAGGGAATTCAAGTGGCTGCGTACCTCAAGTATTTCTTGAATGATTATGACAGCTGCCCTACCTCTGGGGCTGATGCAAAAAAAGTTTATAAAGAGCTTTGACTTCAATAAACACAAAATATGGAACCCCTACTTTTGATCATACAAAGGCAAGTCTGGAGGAGATCTATTATAAATGGAGAGCAAGATGTGCATCCTCCTTCCTCCCAAAAATGAAGCAAGTTTCGATGACTACCTCAATTAGTCATGACTACACTGTCATTACCATAGCCCCAAGTAATGATAATTGCTGGGATTCAGCAGCAGCTAAACACACTCTTGCTTCTCCAAGAGACTTCTGACACCAGTCTATCTCCACAGCTGTCTGATTCCAACAGTTCTTTAAGATGCACTTGACTTCAAGTCCCACTGCTTTCTAAGTCACGTGAGCTAAGAAATAGTTTATGTACATAAAATAAATGCAATTTCTTATTTCTTAGGTAGCCAACGTGTGTTGGCAGAACTAAAACCATTTCATTGATTGGGCCTCAAACAACAGCGGCCAGTTACCGGTTGTGGGACAAGAACAGAAGTGCCTAGAACAGCAGGCTACATTTACACTGAGAAAGTCCAAAAGTTCTACAGCTTGAGCAGGACATGAAAAATTTAAAAACTATTTTTTTAAAGTAATCATTTTAATGCTTATTACAAAAAGTATTAAATAAGGTATATGAAAATAAACCTGAGAAGCACAAAAAAAAATCAATCCCCCAAGAAACTCCTATTACTGTATATACGCAGTACATTACTACTCCCCTACTATCACACACAGAAATGTACATGTAAAAATGTGGTCATTGCTTCATGCTGCATTGTGAGACAAGGGATGCAGAGTCTTAGGCAGGCAAACATAAAAATACCAGAAGGGTGCTGAGTAACCATGGAAAGCAAGGTAAAATATAATCAAACACTTTAACAATAAAGTAAGTTAAGTGTAAACTTAATGGTTCAAGGTAGTGGTTTAGCATCCTGAAGTGCTACAGCTCAGATTCCACCCATCGGTCAATCTTCATGACCGGCTGGTAAATAACATTTTTTTCAAGTATTGAGAGCAGAGGATTCTGCTCAAGCAATGATTAGTGGTCTTTTGTTCATCCAGTTCTCTCTCTAAACAAGGAAAGAAATGCTATACAAAGTGTGAAAACAAACAACATTACCTTATCCTATGGAGTGTCTCTGGGGTTTTTGTTTTCATTTTCCTTTAATTTTTTTTTCTTTTTTTTGGAGAAAGTGTATCAGTAGGCCGAGAGTTTAAATTACTGTAACAGATGCCCAAGGATCAGGTGTCCTTAGCAGCAACGATTTTCTGCTCAGGTTTTTATCAGTAAATGACAAGCACCTTTCCTTTGAGTCCCCATCATTCCCCCTCCTTCCTTTCTTCAAGTTCTGTGGAAACCAGTTCAAGCAAGCAAAGGAATCAACTAATGTAACAGCCTTTTTAAAAGGTGAAGTTTTCCATTTCAAAGGAGCCTCTAATCAATGACAGGGCACAAAAGGGAATGCACGCATGTTTATGCGCATACAGCACAGACTTTAGAGAAGCTTTGGGGAACATGTTCTGCAAAATCAATATGACCTAGCTAGTTACAAATTTTGAATCTCCTGCATGAAACAAATGGACTTCTTGTACAAGCTGGGTCACAAGGATCATGCATATTACACCAGATTTTGCATATAAAGTGTTCAAAACCTGCAACATTCCTAAACACATTTTCTCTAAGAACATACCCGCAATTCTCACTGTGTAGACGAAAAACAAACTAAATCAATCTGTAAATTTTACTTCTCTCTCAGTTACTTACTTGTTTGACTTCCTAGTTATGGCAGCTGTGTTCTGTTTTACTTCTGAATATCTGTTTGCCTCTCCAGATCATACACTGAGCCCCAGTTTTGTTCTACAGCAGAATAGAGAGGTTTGACCTTTGCAGTTCCGTCAGACCTGCCTAACTCGTCCCCCAAAGCCAGGTGAGGAACATACCCTGCAGAGATAACTATTCCTGGGCACTATAACATTTTATGCCAAGACCCAGTTGTGCCAGGAAATGCACACATCTTTCTGAGATGTTTGGGTCTTCAAAGCCTTCATCTGATCCATTCCTGCTGCCTCATGACATTTCTATCCCACAAAGCATCATGTCTTTGCATTGGGTACTGAGGGCATTCTTTTTTCACCAAACAAGTATGTCATTCTGAATTTTTTTAATGGGAAAATATGTCCCTGCACTAACAACTGAGAATAAAGAATGACTGAAAAGGAAACAGAAGAAACCAGCATGGAATTCTGTATTTCATGTTCTCATTAATCAGCACTCCTGGAGGAGGGGACATTCAACCCAGAAAAATAGCAAAAATTAAGACTCTCTGCTCTTCTTTGTGAGCCCTCAGCTCCTCCTGGATGCTATCCCAGAAATTTGTCATTCTGTGAGTTCAACTTGTTTCACTGTGAGAAAACTTCTAGTATTTATGGTATCCCCATATGGTGCTACTTGGGATATTTCTGGAAGCAAGACATTTTAGGAGGGGCATTTCATAAATAACTCCATGTTTATCACAGTTATCATGTGTCTGTTTTGCAAGCCTGTCACTGGCACATGTTAACCACTGCACGGACAGGATGCCTGGTTTACAGCAGTTGATCGCACGCACGGCCACGCAACAAAGCTGTGACAACTGTATTCCATGAGCTAGGGAGAAAGGAGGTGAAAGGAAAAAAGGGCTTAAAGTTTATAAAAGGTAAATTTAACTTAAAAATGCTCTGCTTATTTTTGTGAGCACATGGTAGGGATCACTCTTTTAGAACAGTGCTCCTGCCTGCAAGGTTTTCCAAGGCAAGATTTCCAAATGATTGAACCATTTGACCTAAATATTTGATTTCCCTTTATATTTAAAGATATTTGATCCTAGAACTGGCTAGTGGACTATTGTGTTCATGCAAAGATATTAGAGATGACAATTTTAAGAACAGTAGCAAAACTGCTCCTAGTTAGCACTCTTTCTCTACATCTTAATTCCAAGATAGACAATGAAGAGCTGTATTCTCCAGGACATGACTCAAGTATTTACAGAAACTGCTTTTATACTCTGGGCATTCACTGCATTTTGAGAAAACCTAATTTTCAATTATAGTTTGGTAAAACCTGCTATTCAGTTGCTTTTTCCTCCAGAGACAGAAACCCCCCCAAGCTTTTTACAAAGAAGACTGTCATTATTTTCCCTGGGAAAAGAAAAGAAATTCCAGGAAATCTCACATTGCTAACGTGCAACTTAAAATGAAGGCTGTATTTGGCACCAACTGAAAAAGCCCCAACACCTAACAAACCTCGGTCCTGTGGCATTGGTGACTGGCTCAAGGCAGGGTGGGAGCTGGATTCTGACTGGCTGCCAGGAGGCTGCGGTGGCATCTGACTGCCTGTAACACACAGAGAGAAAAGGGAAAATACACTTGCTTTTAGCATTTCTGTGCACAAAACCAAGCATTGCTGCATTTTTCAACCACTCAACATCAAAGAAAGTACCAGCTGTATAAGGTAAAGACAGAGCTCAACAGGTCTAGCTTTTTTCATATGTTTTTCTTTTTTTTTTCCCTTTTATTTTTTGAAACCCATGGAGGAAACATGCACAAACACATTTAGCAACAGGCATGGCGAAATGTTCAATTTCGCACTGAGCGAGTTCCCAACCTCACCAACATGATCCAATTTATAGCTGCAAATCTCCTGACACATATTTGTGTTAGGGAGTTTAACAAAATCCAAGTCTGCTGAACAATAGGGCTCATCCTGCCTAGCTTAAACTGGCCTCCAGCCAGGCAGACATGGACTGCTGCCAACAATATTACCAATGAAAAATTCGGTCAATACAAAAATGACTAACAACAACAGTTTAAAAAGTATTTAAATGAATCAGTGGTTTTAATATTGTTTGAATGTCCATGTAGAATATGGGAATAAAGAATAACACGTAGGCACGCATGGTGAAAGTGAATGTTTGAAAGAGATCAGACAGAAAAGAGGTATCTTATTATTCAAATAAAAACAAGGGGAAGTTATTTATTAAAATAACTAGCCAGAACAGACACATCCATTTGTACGTCCTTGTTCTTGCTGTCTACCCACCCAAACAAGCAGAACACTCCCAGTGCTGTCTGTGAGGCTTGGAACACAAAACGTTCCCTTTCAGTGTTAATGGATAATAAGGCAGATGCTTACTGCACTGATGCAAGTCACTCCTCTGGGTCACCATTCAACACCATGTCAAGCAGAAAGGTCCATCTTACCATCCTCCCAATGCCCCAGGAGCCTCAAGCTGAAGCATCAACCTGCCCCAGCCCGAGCAGGAGGAAGAATGAGACCTGGACATCCCCTAGGACTCTTCTTTGCTCTCGGTCTTATACATGCCTGCTCGTGACTGCCCAAGTGGCTTGAAGACCCCCTCGGGTTAGGCAGCAAATACATACTTTAAGCATTTAGACACTTGCAGTGATGAGCACGGTATAAATAGCAGCAGACAGATTTATACCCCTCACCCTCGGAAACTGTTCAGATTGTTTTCCATTTGAAAGAAATGGAAAGAATAAAAACACAGGCAATAGATTTGTGCCTGCTGAGACTCATTTCCTCCTGCTCAGCAGCTGCCCCTCTGCAGTGGCAGGAGCAAGAATCCTGCGGAAGGTGCTGGCGCTGGGAGCTGGGCTGACAGAGGGGCAGCAGGGGCTGCCCTTCAGAGCCACCAAGGGCCCCGGGTTGGACATAAATGCAGGAAAGCAAATGTGTCCGCTCTGCCCCATCCACATCCCAAAGCCACCGGCTCTCAGCAGCAACTCTGAAGAAGGGCCAGATTGATACAGAACAAAGAGAAAAATCTGTGAAATGTGGAGTGTAACCACTGCCTAGCTATTCAGATGAGGTGCTTTTGCACTAAAAACATGACAGTCAACATTACCGGGAGCAGCTGTGACAACTGTCTCAGAGATGCAAATGCTGGACCAGAGGCAGAATTGTTCCTCCAAAAGACCAAACATGCCACTCAGCGCCCAAGGCTTTGGGTTCCACAGCCCATTCACGAACTCTGAGGCATATGACAATAATAACAACAAATTCCAGCTTATGTTTTGATGTCACTCAAGAGCAGGCTGTGGAGATGGTAAGTGCCTGCATTATAATGAAAGCTTTCGGCTTGACAGGAAGGATTCAGTGACTCAAGACTGTAAACAAACAGCACTTCCATGTTAACACAGGGCACTGCCACTTCCACTGTGTATGCCCCAGGCACCGCTATCAGAGAGAGCGCTTCAAGTTGATGTGAACCATCCTAGATTTCTACAAACACTTAAAAAAAAATAAAAATAAAAGGCAGGGGTAGTTCTGACTGCACCACATAGCTCTCAGAGGATCCTCCTTTAGGTGGATGCTTGGCAACTTTGAGAGAAGCTATAGTGCACAGAAGATCTAGGATAGGCAACATATTTTGCATATTACAGATGGTGTCTGGTTTTTTTACATTGATAGTAACATCAGTTATCTGGCTGGAGCCTTATCCCACACAGGCAAATGTTCAATCACAGACCAGTAAAGTCAAAGGGTAGAACAGTACCTGTACAACTTTTATGAAGAAATCAATTTCATCCACATCCTCAGTCAATACAGACTCTGGAGTTTTGCAGATTCACTGGAATTGTCAGTCTCTGCAAACATTTATGCTATTTTTTCAGTGTACTTCAGGGTTTTTTTCCTTATTAAACAAACTATCAAGCAAAGCTTTTGTTTCACAAAGAAAAACGGTTTCATAATCATGACCAACTCTGCACAAGTAACAAATTTCCAAGAGAAGCATCCACTACGCTGATTATCAGTGGGTGCTACAGATTATCCAGGTGCTGGACATGAAGGTACTGCATCAGAGTGTTTTCAATCAAACTGCCATTTTATTCTTAGAAGTGATGTGAAAGGTAAAGGGAGGTTAAGCACCCAAATACCTTTGAAGACTTGAACTGAACTCTTAATTTGGGTATCTAACTCCTATTGATTGGGAGCTGACGACAGGACTTTAAAACCTTTGAAGATCCTGTCTGCCATGCTTTTTTAGTTTCTTTGTCATGAAAAGAAATGACCTTAAAGATTTTCCGTTTCTTTCCTTTAAATGATAGTAATCCTTTTCTCTTTCAACCAGTATTGCTGTTGTGTTTCTTGGAAGACACTTTAAATAACACATGAACAGACTTTTCTATTTTATTAGGGAAGGAAAACTTCTATGAAATAAAAACAACCTTTTTTTCATTTTTAACAGCTATCCAAAAATCCAGTATTTTTCTCTTTCATTGACAGACTGCTGCCTCCTTTGACCCAGCGATACACAGAAGAATGTTTAAACAGGGATGATGACCTTTTCCCATCTTTTGTATACCATTGTTGCCACATTGGTGAGATACTCCACCTGCCAAAATGTATGCAAAGTGAATACTACAGAAGTTTCACAATAGTACTGTTATGCAAAACAAAAAAACAATAACGCATGCTAAAAGGATAGAAGCTGCCATGCTAGTTCTTTCCCCTATACTTAACAGAGGAGCAAAATGCTATACAAATTTATAAAGCTATCTAGTAAAATTAGTTGTTAAAACTACTGAAATCAGCAGTCTACCTAATATAGTATCTGCTATTTAAAATAAGAAAAAGTCATCCGAAGTGGTAAGGGAATTTAAAAATACATAATACTATATTTGTAAGCGGGTTTTCTATTTTTTAAATTACGTCAAATGCTTTTACATTTTTTCACTTCGAAAATCTTCACTTCAAATGAAGTCACGAGAGAATGTGTACTATGTTTGGCAAAGATGGACTGAGAAAAGCACTAAACAGAGACTGCATTATGGCTACAGCCTTGGAGTTCAACCGTAAAAAGTAAATTCCTTAGGGTCAACATAGCAAGCAAGAGCAGACCTTTGATATTCTGCTGAGGAGGAGTCCTTACAGTCCACATCAACAATGGTTTGAAAGATGCTGAGGCTCTCTGCTCCCATCACTGTAATGATACTGGAGGATGCTCAGCTGTGATGCCCTGTAGCAGCTGGACAATACCTCACAGAATAATGCCTGAACAGTTGAGTCAAGAAAACACTTTGATGATAACAGGTTCCTCTGGGAAATAACCAGTTAAGGGGGGAAGGAGGGGTATAAGCACAGGAATTTTAAGATCATGAGGAACTGGAGGGCAGGGGACTGATCACAGCCTGTGTTGAAAATGGAACACTAAGCTGAAGGAAAGGCAGAAGTTACAGATCTTGTGGGTTGTCTTTGGGACAATTCCCAATCTAATGTAGGAATTGAGAGCTATGACTGGATTAATGACATTGATTGATCACAAAGTAGGTAACATTAGTCAATACAAACGACGATCAAAGTACTACCTAAGAAACCCTTGGGACCACCTTTTGGCTTGGAGTATTAAAAATGCAAACATTTATACACATGGATCAGAACCAGGCCTTTTGTAACTGAAGAGCTGTAGGTTCTCAGGCAGACATAGGAGGAAAAAAGGAAGGAAAAATCTGACCATATCTGTTGACCTAAAATGGTTATAGCCTACAAAGAGCTATAACTAACTATGTCATGTGGTGCTCAAAGAAACAAATTGATCACTAGCATAAATCAGGAGGATTGTTTGCAGTAGAGGTAAGACAGCACAAGATTGTTTACAGTAGAGGTAAGACATCACTGCTGATGTGTCACTGGTGGGCCTTCATAGAGCCAAACCCAGCAAGCCTAATGCAAACTGGAATGGGAACCAGTTACCAGCATGAAATGACAGGAGGCTGAAAGTGTGAGTATTATTTAGTATGACAAAAACTAATTTTGTGGAATTTTGTGACTTCTTTCTAAGAATATATTTGAGGCTAAATATCAGGGAGGAAAAAGAGCATAATGATGTTTAGGAGGATAATCAAACCATCACTGGAACTTGAAACAACTTTGTTTTAGGAATAATGAGGTCCTGAAAATCTAGTGATTAGGATGAAATCTGATAAAATAATAGGATAATCATCACACAGTCAATGTTACAATAAAGGCTCACAGACCAGAAGAGACATTCCAGGTCTCGGATCCCTACACCAGAAATGAAAGAACATAAGTAGGCTTCTATATAGGAGTGTTTCAAATGAGCTTTTCAGGAAATTGGGAGTGAGGTGCAAATGACCTCAAAGGAAAGAAATTTTTCTATGGGTAAAGGGAAATTGGTCATGTGTTTTGTGTTATCTCTTTCATCTTATAAAGCCTATGACCCCTTAAGAATAAAGATTATTTTCTTCCTTAATTTATGCATTGTAGGCAAGCTTCCTGTTGTATCGACAGTATTTTTTAAATTACTTATTCATTCCAGTAAAAAGCAAGGGTTGTCTGCATATCCTCTCAAATTAAGACATGCAAAATATTAAAACCTTCCTTCTATCAACGCAGTAATCTGAATGCAGATGTTTTAAAAGGCCTGGCACATGAGGACCCTTTCAGATACAGCAGTTGTGGCTGTGCAAGGGATATGTGGAGTCAAACACACTCAGACCAAGCCCTTTGGCTCTGCTCAGCACCAAACTGCAGCTAATAACCCCTTACAATGCTGAAAATCCACTGCAGCCTGCTTACCAAGAGATTTTCCACCACCCTGACTCAGGAACTTGGGACCAAACCCAGAACCCTCCTGCCTTGGAATGCTTTTGGTGGCTGGCTAAGAGGCTCACTGAAGGCAGCACTGCAGGAAGCTGATTTGTTCCACTGCAGCAACACAAAGCTTCTGTACAAGTTTCTAAACAAGGAGATTATCAACTTATGCCAGATGTAGGGATGCTCTATATCATAAAATGTTATCAAGATTGTTGTCAGGTCTAGCCCTGATTTTCCATATTGCCTCTTAAAACAAATGCATCGTGCTTCAAAGACACGTGATTCCTTAACAGACATCAGTGTGTATCACAATCCATGTAAAATCAAGAAGAAGCAAACCCCCTACTTTGCTTCTCATGAAAGTGTAAAACTTTCAGACTACCAACACTTGAAAGTTACACTCTCACCTGCTTTTTCCTATCTATGTCCCATTCACCATATCAAGAATGGGGTTGTAGGTGAGTTTCAAAGAGATCACTGTAACTTAAGTGCTAAATTGCTCTCTAGTCTCCATTAAAAATGCCACAATGAGCAAAGGGGCCTAGAGAACCCTAGCTCTGACTTTTCTCCACACAAATGCATAAACATCTTAATTTCATGAGTAGAAGCTACTTGTTTGACATGATATAACATTTAATTCAGAGCAAAGTTGACACTGACAGGATGAGGTAGCTACTCAATATTTTGTTTCATCCTCATTACTCAGCATGTAGTTGCAAGAATTTATGGAACACCATCCAAATGTCACCCTTACTATAGAATAATTCATTATATTATGGACTTTAAAAAAAAAAAAAAGTAGCTGAAACGGGGGTCTGTCAAATTAGACATCCAAGATTTATTCCCAGATTGTGGAACCTCTCAGTAAGGTATAAAGACTGTAACAAATACTCAGGAGTATGAAGTGAAATAATTGTTAGTACTGCCTGAACTGACAACGGTCTTGGTGGCAAGGGGCAGGAAAGAAAATATATTGCCCTCCAAGGCCAAAGCTCTTTTTGGTCTGGACAGGAAGGGAGAGCAGCAGCAGACACTGCCAAGCAGGTCTGTTTCATCCATGCCCCATCCACAAGTCACCACTGTGTTTGGACCAAAGTGAAGCACTTTCTCCTGAGATTTTGGAAATAAGCCCAAAGCAAGCTGTCAGCTGGAATCTTCAGAGGCATGCGACTCTCCCAAATACTGAGCGGCTTTCCAGTAGGTCACAGCAAGCCCCTGTCTGCCTGAGGACTATTCCTTTCCAACAAATTCCAAAATTCTGCTGCAAACCAGGAAGGCAGTAGAGCTTCTCAATATTAAGGATGCATGATTTAATTACTTGTATAAGCAAAGGCATAAGTCAATCTAAATCTAAGAATCTGCTTCTCTGTTTTCAGTAACACCTTCCCCAAACCTGTAATTTCACTTTGCAGTTATGAGAAGTTTCTTTTGGGGGAATCAAATTTTTTCTGCTTTCACCTCTGACTAACTCTGCATCCATTTAAAGCATTATTTCCATTAAGCTTGGGAGAGTTTCCAGCCAAGGATATTTCTGCTGGAGGCCAGTCTAGAATGGTGCAGCCCAGGACAGCAACCAGTTAAAGCTTTTCTAATCCCCACATTCAGAAACGGTGGCTCACAGTGGCTGGCATGCAGGAACTGAATAGAGCAGGCAAGCTCATATTTCTCTCACCAGGCCAAATTAATAAAAACAAAACCTGATTTCTCCTTCTCGTTTTCCTATTCTTCCTGTTCCCCAATATTTTTCCTCTTTCAAACAATTTTTTTTTTTTTTTTTGTTTGAGAAGCCTAATGTTTGGCTGCCTTCTGAAGAAATGGGCACAGTGACAGATGAAAGGCCGTATTCATCGCCTAATTCAGAATAGGGAAAAACCGACTGCTGTGCATTTAAGATTCTAACAACCTTGCAATTTTGTAGAGCCGTTTTCCCCAACCCATTCTTTTGAAGAAATCTGCTTTTATTCTGTTAATAACTAACCACAGTTGCAGCAGCATGGATCCGATTAGCAGTTCTTACGCTACAAAGGGGGTTGGGGGGGAGGCTGTGAACAGGGTTGCCAATTTGTCCACCTGGGTCCCCAGAAGAAAGATTAGATGAGGTGCTTGCTCCTTTCTTCCCCACTCGCTCGCTGCTCTGCACTAGACAGACCTCTTCAAAGCTCAGCCACTGATTTAATTTCTTTTTTTCCCCCCTCTAAAGTCTCGTTTAACCACCCCTCCACATGTTTTGCACTCTGCTGCTGCGTCCCTCCAAAGCGATGGCGTGAATTGGGATGAGAGGGGCTGGGAGAGGCTGCGGCCACAGCTTGCCAGCACTTTCTCTCTCGCCTCTACAGGGCCTCTGAATTTCTTTTAGATTTTGAAAATTGTATTTTCTTAATTTTTTTTTTAAAGTGCCTATGTTCTTTATTCATAGATAAATGATTCAGACCCGGTAGGCATACTGTGTTTTTTTCATTCTGTCCTTTTAATCCTTCCATAAAAACGGTAGTTTTGCTTGCATTTGAACTGAAGTAAAAGATTGTAAAATGTTGCGTGGATTTAGTAATCTGTAATTACTTAGGACACATCATTACATGTTTGTAGTAATTACATGTAATGCAAAAAGCATATACTTCAGCTAGAGGAAAACCATTCTCAAATTTTCTATAAAATGTCAATTAAATAGAATATAAAACTGCAATTGATGCAAGTGCTAAATATCTAAAAGCTCCTAACAAAGGAGAGAGTAGTATTTCTTTTTTGGCTCATTTCTTCCTTGCAGAAATGAAACCTACCCTGCCACACACCTGAAACTTAAAACCTCAGAATTCTATTTAGGGATTTAAACCAAGTTCCAAAAATAAGAATTTTTCATAATCGGTGCTCATTCTCTAGACTGTATTTATAACTAGGAGGAGATTTTTTTTCTAAGCTGCTCCTTATTGTGTCACCTACACTCAAGAGCCTGAGAAGCGCAACAGACATAGCAGACATACATTTCTAAAATTTGCCACCTAATAAAAATCTTAACTCCTAGCTTTAACATTGCCAAATTTTAACCAAACCCCAGATCAATTTTCCTTTATAATATCTGCAGTGTAAAAACATGCAAGATGGTGAATGTGATGTGAAATTGCTGTTTCTTATCCATATTTCTTTTCCCTTGATCCAGGAAAGTTTAAGAATTTCTCAGAATCAGGCAGCATGGAGTTTGAGTTCTCCCTGCTCCTCCTGGCTCTCTCAAGTCTAGCAAGCAGGGAAATTGGAGCAGTGATACATGGCAATGAACTATTTAGCTAGTCCTGCCTGCTACTCCTCATGCTAGATCACTGTCTCTGATTAAAGAGCATTTTAGTAGCAAAATGTATGTGCTCTCACTAATACTACCCTCAAAAGGAACAAACCCTCAGCTAATCTAGTTTTTCTTATTGTGTTATATGGCATATTACACAGCCCTGGTCTCAGCAGTTCTCAGGGAAGAGGGAGAAAAGGGCAAGTTGAATGCATAAAGGATAAAAGCACCTTGAGGCAAACCTGCTTCCAAAACCCATTTGGTGGGTCTGATCTCCCTAGAAGACAAGATCTATCATGCCATATTTCATCTTGCCCGACAACGATAAGCTCCAAAGACCGGTGCGGAAGCGAAGCAATTCTTCATGTATTTTTAATCAACCGAGAACTTTCATCTGGCGAGCTCCCTCCGCAAGGTCACACGCACCACGTGCGGCCACGTGCCTCTCATGCAGTTTGCAAACACCAACTCCTCTGTCAGCTTCTGTTTGGAAGGGGGAGTATTAACATTAGCAACTCCTGGTTATATCATTTATAAACATGCAGATGTGGATTATTAAAGATTAATGCATTTTGGGATTGGTGTCGGCATTCCGTTTGTCTCACGCCGAAACCAATTCTGTTCTTCATTAGTCAACGACAACCCACATCACCCTGTTGTGGAAGAGAAATCAAAGGTGCAAGCGTGAATTGAGAATAAGTGATGAAACTGATTACTAAGAAACTTAACGGCTGTAATCAATCAACACATCACAATAATTTGAGTCCACTGTTATCTGAAAATGGGGAAAACACAGAAAAGCTTGCCAACGGAGTGAATTGTTCTTTTGTGTTTGCTTTCTAAAAACCCACTTTGCAATTTGACTTCCGTATCTACCTACAGAGCGATGCTGTCAAAGGGCTGTTCAAATCTTTCAAGTCGCAGTTCCAGCTGCATGAATTTTGTCTCTAAGGAGGAGAAAGGATATCTCGCTTTTCATTAATTTTTAAAAAAATTATTATCTGGAGGTAGTGAAAATGTTCCTCTTTTGAGGCACGGAATTAATTCAAGCCATATTTGCAATTGCACAGACTCCTTCTTCGAAGGAGGGACACACCACGTATCTGTCTAGTCAAGTCTGACACTAACTATGAAGCATGAAGGCCACTTTAAATATCTCTCATGGCAGTGATACATAGTCCACTGAAAAAGTGAAAACTGCAGCAGCCTATCCCATCAGAGAAACCAAATACCTTATGACATTTATGCTCTATTTTATCTAGGTATAACAACCATCTGTCAACAACAACAAAAACACGCTGATGGAGATGTGAGAGACTTTTCCCATTTGCTCATTAATCACTGCTTAGTATTGCAAGGGACAAGGGAGTGAGAGACAACCTTTTAATTTATGATAAAACGCAAATTTGCCCTATTTGCCAACACCAATAAAAAGAGACAATCTACGTTTATGCAGCCAAATAATGATAGAGTAAAAACCTCCAAACATACAAAACCAAACACACACCACTTCAAATTTCTTGACAAAAACATAAGCAGGTTGAGAAAAAAAAGTTATAAAGAAATGCATAGGTTAATGATCAAATGTAAACAGTAACTGTCCAAGGATGGCCTTAGAACATGCAGCTAAAACTAACAACAAACATACCTGTCAGATCTTGGCTGCTGTGGTTAAGTATATTTGAATTTTGTTACGTGAAGCAGAGCACATGCATAATTATGCAAATGTGTTAATTGGATTTCAACAGCCTTCATACTCTAGATGGATTTGTACCAGCAGGGTGCTACCAGTGACTCACAGAGATACAAGAAGTGGCCTGTGTACATGTGCTGCCACAGTGTCCACAGCAGCAGATGCCCTGCCATGTGGGGCTGCTCAGCCATTGGCAGGATGGTGGAAGCAGGCCTGGCAGGAATCAGCAAAGAGGACAAACCAGATATGGGGCAGAGCACAGCTATGGGGATGACAATGCCACTGATCTGGCCATCTGTGGGAGGGTGCTGGACAACTCTCAGCGTCGGATCCTTCAGGGTGTTCAGTCCATAGGGCAGAAATGTTTGGCACTGGCTTAAGACAGCAATTAAACACTAAAACTGCAATGTGTGACTGTGAAATATAAACACAGACCCACCAGATATTAAGTAAATGAAGCCACTTAAAACTAAACCCCATAAACTACCCATAAAAAATAACCACCCAGGGAATGCTTTTTTTTGTGATTTACTGTTTTTCTATCTGATACTTAAATTTGGGCCAATAAAAAGCAGCAGGTTGCGGAAAATGAAAAACTCTGTCATCGTGAAAACTGAACAGGAGGAACTTGAACAGCGTGTCTCTGTCTCTTTTCATCTCCTGCACCTGTTCTGGAAAGACCACCTCTGCAGAGAAGGACACCTCCCTGATCTCTGGCAACACTGTAACCATGATAGGAGTTTTTATAGTGTCTTTTGTAGCATAGGCTCTCCCCACAAAACCTGATCGAGACTACTTAGTTATTTCATGAAGCCTTGAGACAACAGATTATTCATCAGTTGTGACCTGGGCTGAATTCTAATAGGTATCACAGGCTAGATGTTCCCTGTGCTAGAAGCAATGCCTTGAGCTAGAGTGCTTTACAATTAGCTTATTTTTTCATCCTTTGAAAAGACAGAAACACTCTAAATGTTGTACAAACCACTCAAAAGAAAGGGTTTTAAACTACTACTATGTGAAACATTCACGTATTTCATTTATAAGCATTCTAGATTTGCAAAACTGCTGATTAGATGTTTTGTGCACTAGAAGTGATTAAGAACATAGCTACGTCAATGGCATTTTGTGTTTTGGCTTTTTTCTGGTCTGGATGCCAACGAACAGCATGCATCTTCCTTGCAACAAGCTGTTGCAAGATTTTTGCCTCCGGAGAAGCCAAGGGAGAAACATTGATAGATGTGTTAAAATAATCTTTGTAGACAGGGGGATCATATCCATTTTACGAGGATATAATCCCCTCTTGTTTTGCAATTACTTTAGGGTATTTGAAACTTCAACAAAAAGCATAGGATTACAAATTAATAGATTCATACATTTGTTTGGGTTGGAAGGGATCTTAAAGTTTGGCTGATTTCAACCCTCCTCCCCCCTGTCACGGGCAGGGACACCTTCCACTAGACCAGGTTGCTCAAAGCCTCATCCAACCTGGCCTGGAACACTTCTAGGGATGGGGCATTGACAGATTCTCTGGGCAACCTGTTCCAGTGCCTCACTACTCTTACAGTGAAGAACTTCTTCCCAATATCTAATATAAACCTCCTTTCAGTTTAAAGCCATTTCTCCTTGACCTGTTAAACAGTTCCTCTCCAGCTTCCCTGTAAGCCACCTGTAAGTGCTGGAAGGCTGCCTGCCATAGGGTCTCCCCAGAGCCTTCTCTTCTTCAGGCTGAAAAACCTCAGTTCTCCCAAGCTGTCTTCTAGCTCCAGCTCTCTCACCACCCGGGTGGCCCTTCCCTGGATCTGCTCCAACTTAGGTTCTGCTTGTGTTGGGGACCCCAGAGCTGGATGCAGAACTTCGGGTGGGGTCTCATGAGAGCAGAGTAGAGGGGCAGAATCCCCTCCCTTACCCTGCTGGCCACGCTGGTTTGATGCTAAAGGTTGGCTCTCTGGGCTGCAAGTGCACCTTGCTGAGTCTTGCGGAGCTTCTCCTCCACCAACACCCCCAAGTCCTTCTCCTCAGAGCTGCTCTCAATCCATTCTCTGCCCAGTCTGCATCTGTTGGGATTGCCCTGACCCAGCTGCTGGACCTTGCACTTGGCCTCACGGAACTTCATGAGGCTCACACAGTGCCACCTCTGAAGGCTGCCCTGGTCCCTCTGGATGCCATCCCTTCCCTCTGTGTGTCAGCTGCACTGCACAGCTTTGTGTCATCGGCAAACTCGCTGGAGGTGCACTTGATGTCACTGTCCACATCATCCACAAAGACATAAACAGTGTCACTTTCATATGGTAGTCTTCTCTCCCTCAAAAATATTTAAAAGAGGTCCATGCCACATAATATACAAATAGTGGTGGTTCACAGGGTAAGTATGTAGAATAGCTCAATCCCAAGGAAAATATTTTCCCAAATTCTTTTTTAAAACAAGATCTACAGTAAAACTATTGTTTTACTATAGTGTCTTCTGGAAACTGGTTCAACTGGTAGGCTTCTCTTTTATAAGGCATAGAAGAATTCATCACTTCTATTCAGATTCTTGCAGTACAATGTCCCTTTGGACTATGTTAGACTGCTGCTCATGTTTTTCTTCTTGCAGCATTTTAGTCACACACACTGACTAACAAGCACACCAAGGCAAGATTTCCTGTTACTGTTCCATCTGGGTATCCCATTTCCCTCTTGCTCCTCTTTTTTGCCTGGAGTGCTGGCTGTAATGTTGTAATTCTGATGGATCCTGGAATTCAAGCCAGCTAGGTGTGAAAGACCTCCAGGTTTGCAGAGAGTAGAGTTTAACACTGAATGGATTACATCCATTGATTCACATAATTATCATAATTAAAATTTGGGGTATTTTTAATCAGAGGAGGATACTGACTGGTTAGCAAAAATTAAGAAGTCTGGCAATAACACTCCTCAACCAGACTATCCACAAATGGATCTCTTTCCGAAAACTGTAAATTCACCTGTACCCAAGTTCCTCAGTGAAAGAAGACAACTGTAATAAAAACAACAATGTAGCTGAAGCTTAACAGAGTGAAAATAAACTTGTTTCTTCAGAAAGTACATGGAATGTCTTAAAAGCACAAGTCAAAATACAGCTCTATGTAAGTGAAGTCAAAATAGCGATCCATGTGAAAAAAATCACGTATTTCTAAAGGCAGCATTTGCTACTCATTATTAGTACAGCATACCCTTCTCTTCTATAGAGATAAAAATTGCTGTAGGGGTTTAAAAATAATAGAATCTATTAACTTGTACAAAATCTGCTTGTCCATCATGGGTTAAGGGATTCCTGGCCTATCAGCAATCTTTCACAGGACTCTTAATATTAAAAAAAATTTGCTGCTTACACCGCAAGGGAGAAAGAGCTGACAAAAGCCTTTGGCCAGTGAGATCAAAATTGGGGATGGGGGGAGAAAGGGGAGCTTAGCTTATTTACATTTTTGCTTTGTTAGTAAACTGGAATTGTTAGAGCAGGAGGGAAAGGGGGAAAAAAAAAAGAGAAAAGTGAAATTAACAGCCACTAAATCTTCTGGCAACAGCAGTGCATTTTGGTATATGCTGCGTCAGCTTCCACTAATGGTTTAGGGTTGAATAAGGCACGGTTCAAGACCCAAAGCAGTGCAGGGCATCACATCTCATTCTTTGGAAGAATATGTACCCTAATTATAAGGATGGCTACAAAATAAAGAGATCAGGATTTCTGGCAAAACAGAATAATGATCTACTTAATAGGAAATCTTAATGCCATTTTGAATCAGTAGAAATCATAGACAAGTAGGATTTCAGCCCTGTAACGAACAAACATCTGAACAAGAAGTCTCCTGATTTTGAGAGAAAACTACCTTTCTGAACAAAATCCATCCAAGTTGCTTTTTCTGCTCTTAGGAGTTAATCTCCCTGGTCTATTCTGGTAATGTGAATGGAAACAAAGGCTGTATATGCATGTGCCACTTACCACACAAAATATCCATCCAGTATTTCAGAGAGCACAGGAAGGAAATGCCCACTGAGCTAGGGACATGCCAATGTCAGCGCTGCCTGTGCCAGGCTGTTCCTGTGAAATTTGTGGTGTGCAGCAGAAAGCAATGCAGAGTGGCAGGATTGCAGAGGGGTGCGGAGACAGCTTAAACAGGCAGTGGAAGAGAATCAGCCATTTGGGAGGTTTAATAGGGGGCTGTTTGTTTGTCTGCCCTTTTGATGTTAAATTAGTTTTCAATTTTGTTGCAAGGAAGGAGCCATTGGGAAAAGGATGCTTCTCCTCCAGTAAACCCTGGGAAAGCAACACCTTTATTTTAACGGTCTTCCCACCAAGAACCCCCTGCAACATTTTGGCTTTCCCTAGCTATAGCTATCAGCAACACAACAGCTGCTCATTTTACAATGACTTGCTGGAGAGAGAATGATTGAAAGAGCCAATCTATGTCACATTGAGAAACTGTGGCACAACATCGCAGGAGGTAATAGGAGAGGAATGAGGTCAGAACAAACAAGGGTAGGGTGAGAACGGAGGAGAAAATAGCAGAGAACAAAATTACTAAAGGCAAGGTGCTGTACTACACAATCTATGTTTAAAAACGTCCACAACCTGACTGCTGCAAACCGCCACAGAAATGCAAACAAGCTCTGTGATACTTTTTCTTAGGGTCTCGTGAATGCAGCTGATGATAAAAGCTACCAAAGTCCTTGTAATGAAGAACAATGGTGTGAACACACTTAGGTGAAAGCACAGTCTAATTCATATGGCTTGAAAGCCCCAGCACCCAGCAGCATCCCTCTATCACAGGGCTCTAAATAGCAGCCTTGCTTCTGGTTTTTGCAGCTTGAGAAACAGCAGCAGCAGCAGCAATGGTTGCCCAGCTGCCCTCTGGAGAGTGCTGCCTTAGCTCAGGTCTGGGAGTTCACCTTTAGCAAGAGCTGCAGAGACCAGAAGCCTGTCTATGACAAGGAAACAGTGCAGGCTGATTTTGAATTAGCACCATTCATAAAAATCATTCCTGAGAAAGAATTGCTTTTGTGTTACTGCAGCAGACCAGAAAACCACCGTGCAAAATGGTGGCACAGTTTGTATGTAGAGACAATGCTTTTCACTAGGTGAGTTATAAAATGAGCTTTTGGGGCTCATCTGAAACGATGAAATGACTCTGACTCTGACCCTGACCTCGGAGCCCATATCCCTTCTATTTTTACCCCACGGGGATTAGGTGGTTTCATAAAAGTTATTACTCTTCCCCTACACACTTACACTCATCCTTACATATCATGGCTACAATAAAGCTATTTTCAGTGTCACAACATTTTTTCCCTATTCAGCAACCAAGCTGCTAAAATGCCAATCCATTTACTCACCTGAATCTGACTGTGGCAAAATGTTACCTTTTCAGCCAGGAGGACTATCTGGCTTCACTCAACAACAGAGATGGATTTCAACACCAAAAAATGGGAACCACCTTGGAAATACAAAGCTACCACACTGCATATAATGCAAATACGCTGTCCTCACTATTCCTGCTCCACCTGAGCATGTGCTGCCAGTCAGAATGGCTGGAGAGGTAAGAAATAACTGCAGGGCATGCACAGCATCAGGGCTCAACATGCTCAGGCCACATTTAGTATTAAACATTCCTGTGTGCACTGAGCTTACTTCCCTCTGCTTGTTTAGTTTAACCTCTGCAGACAAACAGGCAGGAACATTTTACACAGATACCTTTGTATAAAATACCCAAACACATTCTATTCTCTGAATTTTAACCAGCACTTTGTTTACAGCAACACTCAAATCACCTAACAAAAAGGCACTTCTGCTTTTGTTTCTTTTAACTGAGGTCCATGTTTATTATTTTGTGGTTTTGTCAGCAACTGATGTTATCCCTAGAGTAATGTCAGCACTCTCCTATTCCTAGGAATTCCCCTAGTATTCAAAATGTCAAAAGATAATAAAAAAACTTGAGCATAAGAAAGAGAATAAACTCATCTGGAATACTAAATACAAATTTCTGCCTGACCCTCTGGAATAAGTAACATGCCAGATGGGTGGGGATAAGGTAAGAACTGAAATTAATGTATGCCATTTTTTTCTTCTGGGTATCTTAACAGAGTTCCACAAATTTCTGAATATACATGACTGTGTCTCATACTCTAAATTGCACAAGAGAGCAAGCAGCAATCCTGCCACCGGTATTCCAATTACTACTGATGGGGCTGAATCCCAAGTAACTTGCTAATCTTTGCAAATATCAAGAAATATTTCATACAATATTCTGTATTCATGTCCAAAATAACCTTGCCACAATACAGAGTTGGAAAATCTCTGCCTCATCCTGCAGGTCTGTAACCACCATTCAAGCTCAAGAGCCAAACCCAACAAAAATACACAGTTAGGACAAAAAAAGGACTGTAAATAATCAAGAGAAGTATGTGACAAATGACACACAAACCAAATATAAAAACTACAATTAAGTATTCACATTGGCTGGTGATAAAGACATTTATCAAACACCTATGTGGTCAAGTTCAGAATTTTGAGCATTGTGAAGGCCTGGTAGCTGATGTTTAGATTGAATTTACCTCTGCTTAAAGTATGCATTTTTTTCAGAAGAAGGCCCTGAAAATGCAGGATTCTCAGAAAATAAGTCAGTTTGGAATATGGGAGTATTTATTTGTGTAGTTAATAAACGTACCAATTGGTTTAATTTTGTTTATCAGAACAAACCTACCTGGAATACTCGCTGGAGAAATGGGACCAGATCTTGACTGGTTGCTTCCAACGGGTGAGCCTACAGGGGAAGGCGATGGGCCCCCAGGGATGCCAGAGAGATGTGGAGAAGCATGAGGGGAAAACGGAGACTGTGCAGGGTTGCTCTGCTCCCCCTGGCTGCTCGTAGAGCCTGACGCGCTAACAGCTGAGCTGAGGGTTGCTTCAGTTCCAGTCGGCAAGTCGTCAATGGATCCAGATAAATCCTGAGGAAAAAGGAAAAATGACCATAAGTGCTTGCAAGAATACTCAGGCCACAGGACTCAAGAGCTGGCATGGCAGTAGATTCATTTGTTTACTTATTGCAGCGGATAACTGAGAGGTTGTCTTTAACATTTAACACGTAGTTAAATGATGGCAGAAAACAAGGACCGTATGCACAGTTCTCTGCTTAATCTCTAATTCTTTTGAGAAAAAGAGCAAGCAAGGGCAACAAATGAATTGGAACCAAATTCATTCAGCATTGAATTTAACCTTTTCCATCTGGATTAAGCTTCCAAAACTAATCCCACAAATTCTGCCTCAGCATACCAAAACTAATGGAAATGATACATCAGTTTCACTTTCACACAGAATTTAATTTTGGGGTTTGCTACCATTACAATCACAGCTTATACACTTCACTCTAAACCCCTACAATGAGAGAAGAGTGTAAAATATACAGCACTGCAAAACTCCCTTGCAGGTCTTTTCCTTGTAACAAGGAGATGGGAAGAAGCCCTGCCCTCAGCAGCAGCGCTGGATCCGCTGGCCACCAAGGAACAAGGGCTGCTGCTTCTCCACTTCCACCAAACACCAATGTACAGCTCACAGGTTCTCTTCAATTTCATCTGAACACACTGCTCAACAGTTACTCCATTTCAGCTTACAACCGCTGCATTTTCAATGAGAAATTTCCTCTTTAGGTCACAGTACATTTGAATTCTAACTATGAACTGCTGCACATATTCCCTCAAGCTGTAACACAGGAGTTATACTGGTCTTTGAATCTGTGGGAGTATTTAGGGGTTTTAAATAATTTTAAGATCAGATATGAAAAACCAAGAATGCTGTGAAAAAGCAAGCACATGCTCCCCAACTGTCAGAAAAAAATATTAATTCCTAAGCATCACAGAAAAACCTCATACAAACCAAAAGGTGCCAATATTGCAATGCTTCTGTAGCTATTGGCAGGTCATGAGGAACATGTTACTGTGTTGCTATTTCTATTAGCAAATTAAAACTCAAAAAAGTGCGGATCTACCTCACATATAGATCAGGTCATTAAATGACCCCTGAGACATTAAATAACTGGCATGATTGGGTGCATTACTTTGACTCATCCTGACTTCATTTGTTCGGCTCATGCAAGTGGTTGCAGCACAGACAGCACGACCCCTTGTCCAAATAGCACACAAAGAACTGGGTTCTGCCTGAGCAAAGAGCTCAGGAAAAGCCTTAGAGCTGCCTAATTTTCGTAACAAAAAATGAAGTTTTTTAGAAGTCACAGAACATGGACAGAGCTCACATGGCGTGAGTTAGAGCCCTGCCCAATGATGGCTTACCTCCATTACAAGGGAGGCTCACAGCCAGGTTCCCCTAGCAGACAGGGCATGGTCAGCCCTCCAAGGCACAGGGAGAGGAGGAGTAAGAGTTTAAGCACTGCTAACACTCACTAGAGGCTGTAGAATGCTACCTGTTATTCCTCCTTGTGGGTAAGGGCAGGGAATACAATCCACCCGACTTAGCTCTCTGCAGGGCATCTTGCAGGCCTTATTTCCAAGGAGCTCCCACAAATACTTCAAGAACAACTCTCACCATAGTTAAATTTTGCTTTTTCTGACAAGCATGAAATTGTATCTGTATGCCATTAGGCACATGAAAAGCAAAAGTTAAGGCCAAAACTTCAGTCTACGCTGCATTCACTCAAGAGTAGACTTCCAAATCTGTACAAATGGAAATTTAATTATGAAGTGGGCAATAAACTATTTTCATTGGGGTTTTTTGGAACTATCAACTGCAGAAAATGTAAACAAGAAATAACAGTGCTTGGTACTGCATAGAGCAACACTAGATATTTTTCACAGTAGAATGTATTTGGCAAACAGGTAAGCAATTACTGCCTTTCCATACATAATATGGTGTTTTTCTAAATGGAATCAAATCGCTGCTGTCGTCATGTGTAACAAATGCTGCAGGAAGTGCTGATAAAACAAATGCTGCTGAAAAGCATATAATAAACCTCTGAAAAGTGAATGTTGCAGAATAGAGCCTATTCTAAAGGCATATAAATCCTGTCTAAAAAACAGATAGGCACACAACTGACAGAAGATACAGAAAGCATGCAGGTTTACGTTTAGAATAACAAATGTTTTGAAAGGGTGTGTGGAGTAAAGCTTTCATTTGTGTTGGCAAACCTAAGTACTTGAAAAAAACAAATTTGCCAGGATAATGGAAAAGCCATGAAAAAATTAGCACTGTCCTTGATGAAATGATCTGCTGTTCACAAGCTAAGGCAAAACTTCAGCATGGGACTGAAGGTCCCTTTTCCCATCAGGTCACAGCGATTTCTCCAGCCTTCCACTAGAGTAGAACAACTGGTGAGTCTCAGGCATCTTCTTGAGTGCCTGCTTTCCAGCAACCTCTTCACTCACCTGATGAAACTCCTTCACCAAGGTGGAAAAGTAAGGGAAAAGCTTGCATGCCACCACTCTATTTAAACTGCCAAGACATGCCACCACCCCCAAGCAGTGCAGGCTGAGGGAGCAGCCTGGCAGGCACAGCACACCTGCAGGGCCTTGCTCTCCCCAGGTGGGATTTTCTCCCAGGAATGGGGAACTTTGCAATCAATGTATCTGCTCCAGATGCAATAATAGTGTTCACTCATCAGACACATGAAGAAAATGGAGAAAGAGGTTGATCTCAGGATGGCACAAAAGATTGTTACCTATCTACAAGTCTGGGCTGTGCAACACAATCTCCCACATTGTCTTCAAGTGGGCTAAAACAAGAAATATCAGCTGTGCTGAACCGGGTGGTTAGGGTTTTTAAATTTGTTTGGGGGGCATATGGGTTGTGTGTTTTGACTGTGTTGTTTTTCTTTTCTGTTAACATACACTTTGAGGCCTTATCTAGTTTTCTAATGTGGAAAGCCTGAGCAGGCAAGCAGCTGGGAAACTTGCAGCATGCAGAGGCTTTAGAAACACCTCTCTTAAATAAAGAAGCTAATTGGGAAATTAAAGAGAAGGAGAAGAAAGACTTTATGTGAAGCACCTGGACAGAAAGAGCAGACGTCAACTTTCTGTTCTCCTATTATCAGCATTTTAATGCTTTCTTTTGCCTCATTTTAACAGAGCAGTAGTGAAGTTGTGCAAATTCCACATCACAAACATTTATTTATATATAAACCAGTATATACATACACATTATATACGTCAATTACATGGATACACTTGCAATTACTTAGCATATCTACATGTAAAGCTATTAGGAAGCCTCCTAATAGGAGAAATTCACAGAGGTTTAAGCATACAGCCTAGTTAACAAAGAAGCTCTGTAACTAATACTCCTCTAGAGGACAATTTAGTCAGCAGGGCACCTAGTCTATTCTTCTTTTATAAGTAGTATCAGATCTATGATGCCTGTAAAGAACAGAGAGACCTTACTTACTGCATCTCATTCAAACCAAGGCACCTTCAAGCTACAGTGCTTCCATTTATCTTGTTGGAAAGTTGGCAGGTTAGGTAATTGCTGGGATTCTTTTAAGGGCCTGAAGTCCCCATACCCTAAGGCATGGCCTTAAATTTTGCCTCTCTTCAGAGGCTTTTTCTGGAAAGCATTCATTTCTTCCAGTAAAATCTAGCAGGTTTAGAATTACCAGTAGTCTTGTGTTTCTTACAGATCTGTTTCTAGTAGAGCAATCTTATTATTCCTATCTATGGTATTGTTATGACTATATTTTCAAATCTGACATAAAATCTTAGAAAAAATGAAGGACAAAATATTTTCTCCCACCCATCACAAATCTGTATTACAATTCTGTATTGTCTATGTCAGCTTTATATCCTGTATTATTCCGGACATCCTAACCAGCTTTCAAAGTTCATTTCTACATGATACCTTGATTACAAACCGAAATGTCCCTGTGCAGAATTTATCTCTTTAAGCAAAGTGTTTTATCTTCAACTATCTTCAGTTCTAGCGTTATCTTCCACCTATGCACGACCTTTTTTCTTGTCCATCTGACAAGAACAAGAGCTGAGATGAACAGGATCACATTGTGCTTGGGATTATAACATTATGCCTTCCTGGTGGCATGATCTTATCAGAGTGACAGGAGAGACACTTGAAACAACCCACCATTTTACTACTTCAATGTGGGCAACAAGGGGTAGAAGGAAACAAACTGTTTATCCAGGGCCAGGAAATCCAAAGCTACAAAGAGACCACAGGAAGAAAGCCTCAACAAACACCCATATATAATGTAATAACATTAATTACTCGAGGAACACACCTAGGTTTAATAAACAGCAATAGGAGGACTACAGTAGCTCAGCAATACCACCACAATTTTACACACCAACTGTTACAGGACTACAGCATTCACTGTGGAACAAAAATTTACACTGCAAATACTTTGTGCAGTTGCGAGCTTTGCTTAGCAATGTCTCAGCAGACACAAACCAAGATTTTAAGGGAATCCCTTGCTAAATACTTACAGGTGAAAAAGGATGAGCACCTTCTCTGAAATCAGCAGAAGGAGATAATGTGGGGAACCTTGCTAACAGAGCTCCTACGCCGCTAAATCACAGCCAAAGTTCCCTAAGAAGTTACTGCAGTTTGGGGCTCTCTTGCGGGGATTATGCAGAGCACATGCAACCTGTGGTTTATTTAAATTTTCCAACTCTTGCCTACCAGCTCCTTTATGCTCAGGGAGTAGAAGAAAAGCAGAGACATTAAAATAGAATATATAGATATTAAAATTAAAGACACACAAAACCTTTCTGTCTCCAAGTAGCTGAACCCCCCCAGACTCTACCCTACCATCCATTGTGTTGGGATGAATCCCAGCACTGCACGTAGGGAACTGTATCAGCTGACTGGCTGCAGGATCAAAGCCTGCTCATTCCATTCAGACCTTCCTGCAGTATTTCCCTAGGACGGTGCTGCTCAAAAGACAGGATCCTGCATGAAATATCCATCTCTTTAACATGAATCACCACTTTAGAAGCAAAATTATATATACAAGTAAACATATTTCACATGTAAGTATGTAAATATATATTCAAACAGACATACACTCTGCTATTGTTTTGGAGCCAAGGGGGATTATGAACAATATGCTCTGTAATTGAGATTAACTTTGAACAAATGATTTGGCTGACAAACACACATATGCACACAAAAAGAAAATCCACAATAGCTCCGTTTAAATTTCAAGATATTTGTAAGACCTCTTTTCATCACAAAGCAGCCTATAATAGCATGTTTCAAGAAGTCTTCCAAAGGCCCTGCTGGTCACATTGTGGAGGCAGCGAGCGAGCTAACAGCCTCCCAGCGCCTACGCAACCAGAAGAACGCACGGGCGCAGCAACGCCTGGGACCACGTGGAAAATTCTTTTCTTTTCAAAGGCTGCTACCCCCAACATGGGTATCTTCCTTCCATGCCAGCTGCATAATGACCCTCATCTAAGCACAAAAAATGTACCTAATGCACATCCTTCAAAAATTGTTTAAGGGGAGACAGCAGGGCTGCCATTACATTTCTGCCAAAATCCCTTTTACATGCCTTACTGAAATTAATTCTGAGGGAAAACAAGGTTTATTCTCTGAATCTTGTTAAAACAAGGTCTGGAGCAGGAAAGTAGAGAAGACCACTTCTAGTACAAACACCTCCCCAAGGAAAAAGCTTGATTTTTATTGACAGGGCTTATTTCACTTGCAAGACAAACACAAACTTTGACAACAGCTAGACAGAGCTACTTATGATACTTGTGTTACCTAAAAATCTTACTTAATTCCACTTACTGTATGTTTCAGTGTTTTTAACCAGATTTTTAACTTTAACCTTTATGTCATAAACGATTAATGCAATATTCTAAAGGAAGGGAATTCTAAGTATGTGACAAAAACATTAGTGTCTTGCTCTGAATTTAGTGACAAAGCACCACTTGCCAGGGAAACATACTCCCTTCATTCTGTGGACCTCATAATCTTCCCAAAATAACTTGGGTTACTGAACTGTGTTGCAAGTACTCTCTCTGATCAGTATCAAGTACTTTCTCTGAGAAGTTTTACGGCAAGTCCCTGAGGATGCAAAAATCTTTTTCCCAAAAGCCCTATATTCACTCAAGCAACCAACAATGCAGTGCTAGTGCCCTGCCTGATGTCCTTTCAATCTATGAGATCATGGAATTAGATCAGTCTTCAAGAAGTTATCTCCAAAAAGTTGACTTGGAAAGACAGATTCAAATCACAGCTTACTACATAATTGCTGTGATATTCAGCATAAAAGCAAAAGACTGTTCATTCAAAGAAAGATTAATTTTTTATTGCAAAGGATCTTTTCTTGTAAGACAACCTTACCTAAAAGTAAAAGTTGTTGACCTAGGGATACAGGAATCCAAGAACAGAACGTGACTTGCCCATATCTGTCACACATGGGATGAGAAGAAGTTGGTAGGATGGATACAATGACATTTCTGTGTCTCAAATGATCCACAATGGGATCTTATTTTCTTGTCCAAACAAGAGCTTTACAGCAAAACCAACTTAGGGCATCCAGGAATTCAAAACTGATGAGGCACCAGATGAAGGCTCCACCAGCCACACTCCTCCCTGCCTGTGCCAAGCACCACTCACTGCGGGGTCTGCAGCTCTCTGGCCATGACCAAGAAGGGGCTCCTGAGCCCTACAGCATCAAGTAACCTAAAGGCAAAAATTCACTGGTTTATAAGCACTGACTTCTGTGTATGAGATGATAAATACTAATGACCCATGTGCCATCAAAGCAAATTGACAAAGTCTAACAAGGACTGTAAAGCGTAGGACACACAGCCTGTCTGACAAGAATAGTTTTTAATATTGAAAATAAACAGTAAATCTCCAGAACAGAAAAACAGTAACACAGCATCTCTCAAGATACAAACTTCCCTGTTTATCTCCGAAGCAGAATGCTTAGCACGTAGAATTTCTGGAAATAAAATTTAAAACCAAAAAGCCACAAACCCTTAGGAGTCATTTGTTTCTTCAGTACTGTAGCAAAGAAAAATTCCCAGCTAACAACTCTTGTAGCTACAGCATCAGTCATTTATCATCAATAAACCATCAACCTTTAAAACAACCAAATCAATGAAAACCACAACAAGTGGCCCCTATGAAGAAGAAAAGCTGTGTTTGCATAACAGCAATCTAATAAAATTCAGTTTATTCATACTACTTCCCATGCATAGTACCAAACTTAACCACTCCCAAACATGAAATTCCTTCTGTTAAACCTAAAGGGTTTTTGGTATAAAGAACAGTGAGGTGAGACGTAACTTCTCTTTTTCACATCTCTTCAGATTACAACCATTTTCTAGATCATGTAGCCTACAGTTGCCCACACAAGGATAAGACAGACTAAATTGGCAGGCTAAAACAGAGAGGAAGCTGAATTAAGCAAACCATGTACTGATCCAAAATCTTTCAAGGTCTCTGGACCTTGTTCTTGTGGGGATCACTATCCTTCTCCCTCTATGCAACAAGCCTAGTGATGCCATTAACCTGAATGGACGCCGCGCCACCACCGTGCTCAGCAGCCCCGACTGCTCTCCTGGCTGTGCTTCTGGCCATGCTGAATTCAGCATCAAAAGCCATAGGGGAAACACCGAGTAGCTGCTACTCCTCCTCCCATTACATACTTACTCTACTTTCACAGCTGATGTAGAAAGAAATCAGACTAAGTAAGGAGGGAGTACCAAATCAAGGAAAGACAAACACAGATTTGAGCAAAGGCATATGAGAAAGAACTAGACATTATTAATAGAACATACGGGTTGGTAGATCTGAAAGAGACCAAACATTTCAGCAAGAGCAGAAGCAATTTGCATTAGAAAGTACTGCTTACTCCCTTTATTCCATTTACTCTGGCCATCAAACTTTGGAAACTTGCAGCACATGCAGTCAGACACAGACCATCTGTCTTTGAGATTATATATTCAAAAATCTGATATTGTGTGGGTGTGGCTCAAGCAGAAAGGAACAAACAAAACTTCAGAATCCCATAACATATAATGTGGTAAAATTCACACCATGCCTCACCTGGACACACCCACAGGACCGCAGTGCAGAGGTTCTCAATAGGTCTGTGCACCTCCTGTAGGAGAAGCCCTTTGAACATGACCACACAACCTCATGTGGCTGCATGTACCTTACTGTTTACTACTACAGACATACCCTGAGTCACAACACTCCTATTTTGCAACTATTAATTGACATCTTTCTACATGTGCTTCTCAGACTATCCCATCCCACAAGGCATCCAGAAGGCATTAACTGTGCTTGTAACTTTGGACCTACAATACTATCTGATTTGGAGGCTGCAGCTGAGAGAATAAAGTGTTGGTCCAACAACCAACTGCCCACTGATCACTGAAAGCAGATACTGTCATGCCACAGTAAATTGGCAAGTTGATAACAAGTGAGCTGTTCTGACAGCCCAAGGACACCTATGCATGGATAAAGGGCTGAAACAACGCCTTGAACCGATACACCTGTATGCCCAAGGTTTAAAAACTCTTGATCTACAGCACTTGCCTTTTTTCTTTTTTTTCATATTAATACCCTTTGTAGAGTTATGGTTTGATAAAAAAGTCTGTCCCAGCAGGTTACCGTGGGAAAAAGGATCTACAAAACATAGTTTTTCATTAGCTTAGGGCTTGTGCATGCATCATACTGCGTCTCTTTCTTCTTTCTCCCACAACACCCTGTAACCAAATACCACAATTCAATGAGATGGTAAATAAGCCCCAGACACATCTTAAACTTCAAAAACACAGGTGCTCTGTTAACTTTCCATCTCTTCCTCTTGAATCAGAAAGGAGAAAAATGTATACATCAAAAAGACTGATAAATGTTGTAAAGACAGCCTCTTTAAGGAACTGAATAAAGTGACTTCCCTCAGAGAACAATATTAATTAATGAATTAAATCTTATTTAAAATACTGGATATGCAGTGTTATACTGGGGTAACAGGCAGAAATGAGTGTTATAAGGTTTACCTCAGTAAATTTAGCTTAATTTGCCACTTCAGGTTCATTGTCTCATCCTCATGCAAGATCCTCTCATCCTTGCTCCTTTTTCTCTTCATTTTCACTGAACCCAGTGTACCTCAGTGGAGTGCAGGATGGCCATCAGTAGAGCACAAACACAGTGATCACTCTGCTTCTGCCTTGCTTCTCACCCCCAGCCACACACTCAAACAGCTTACTTCTTTCTGAGGTCTGTGGACCACAGCAGCAAAACCAAACAATTACTCTTAAAGAGCTGCTCACTCAACCCCTCCCACATTTACATTCTCCAGAAAGCTGGGAAAACGTTGGAAAATGAAATCCAAGCAGTGAAAAAGCAGAAAATAAATCTTCAGATTGTTTCTCACACATGCCTGGTAGAACAAGGCTCCCAAAACACCCCAAGTTCTGGAATTACCATTTCTTTGCAGTAATTCAGTGCTTGCTGGGCACGCTAAATAATTAAGTGGCCATAGAATGTGGTATTTTGAGATGATACAGCTTTAACAAACTTATGTAGAACTCAAGTCTCAGAAACCTCTATGTAAATTTCAAAAGGCTTGTGACATTCTAGAAAAGTGTCTTGGCTTCAGTTTTCTTTTTAAAATAATGCCTTGACTAGCCAAGTAGGAAGCATAACTTGTAACACTTCAACTAAGCATTAAGAAAAAATTCTGAAAGACCAATACCCTTCCCCATTTACTGCTAAGCACCATTTTGGCATGGGAAGCCCATGCCAAAAGGTATCTCAAGGCTAAGATAATGCCAGTGTTGTCTTGACTGCTCAGTGAACTAAACTAAACATTATCCAACAGGTTCATCATTTCACGTGCACTCCTGAAATCCAGTAAAGGAAGTGACACATGGACACATGGTCACTACAGAGGTATTAAACACTGTGTACTATGCAATCTACCAAAAACCTCAACAGATCAACCACTACCATTCTTTAATTAATATATCATACAAAGAGAAAACACCCATGGGGAATTTTGAGGGTTTTGTGTGCCTGAGCGTGCTTTAATGTTGCAGCTTTTTCTTATGATATAGAGGATAGGGAGTCCTGACATGTTTTAGATAAAGCTTGTCATCTTCCAAAATTTTCCTTGTCTTTAAGGGAGGAGGTTGGTATTGCAAGAACTACCTATTCCTCGCAATGCTAATAAAAGTGGTCTGAAAGAATTCCAAGAAAGCATGGGTAGGATGTCCAGTGTACAGCAATTGTGGCTCTCAAAAATGTGACTGCCACAATGGATGATCACTTGGTGGGGCCTTACTGGGCAGGGCCCCTCCATCTGCCTTTTTGTATGATGGTGCTTTACCCAGCCCTTCCCCTGAGGTGCCAGCTGTCCTTGTCCAACATCTGCCAGGCTACGTCCCTGCTGCAGCTTCCTCCAGCAAGCACCACTGCAGTGCCACAGCCCACAGTGCACTTGGAAGCCGCTTGCATAAAATATTTGTAAGAACAATAAAAAGTAACTCCTTTCCCCATAGATCTGTATTCTTGCTGCACTGAATTTTGAGAGTATTCATAAATGATGTGGAAAAACACGTCAGGTAAAATGACAGTGGTGGAAAAAGAAAGAGCTGCAGCTGGAAGCTTCTTTGAAAGAAGGTTTCCCAGGATCTTGTAAGGCAGTGATCCTTTTCCTCTCTGACCACTCCTTTTCCCCCATGGGAATCCAAAAGAACTGCAGCTGTAGTCAATGGCTGCTTCCTGGTCCTTGCAAGAGGAAGCAGAGACTTCAGCCCTGCCAGACCTTCTGGTACACTCCTACCCATTGCTGAATCTCCATCCTCCAGGCCTGTCTGAGCTTTGCAATGCAGCTTAGGGAGCTGGGCCAAGAAGTTTTTTGGGGAGTGCATCTGCTAGAAGGATGAAAAAAGAGTCATCTGTACCAAGGCATGGTTTGTAAGTGCTACAGCTTGAGAAGAACATGGTTCTTAACCTTATGAAAGCTTTGGAATGCATGGCTTCTCAGTTTTGCATGAGCTTCTGTCCCAGTTCCCTATTCACAGGCTTCTACGCTGAAGCCTGCAAATGGGAGCACTGTTTATACACTGCTGTCCCTTTTTAAAAAGACCACTACGTATACCACTACTTCTAAGAAGATCCACTTGATGGAACTATCAAGCCACAGCTCATTTCAACCTTTAAGTTATTCATTAGATAGACCACCAAAAGAGAGGGAAAAAAGCAAATCAGTAAGTTAGATCTTTGCAAAGTCTCAAAATACTTCTGAAGGATGCATGTCAGAACAAACAAATGTAGCAAAGGAAGAAACAGCCTCATGAATTAAGTAAAAAAATAAATAAAGGGAAAACATATGAAAATTTCAACAACCGTGCCAATCTGTTGCGAGCTGTACCCGTGCCAGTGGGCGGCCTCGGGGCACCGTAGGATTCCTCAGTGCAGTGCCAAGCTCCAGCAATATTGTTATGGTTAGAGAGGAATTTCTCACAAGAGCTAACAAAGGCAGAAGGTCATAAATAAACACAGCAGGATCGCCTTGTCAGTTCTCATTATTAGCGCTGCAGGCACTTGCTTTTCTATGGGCTGCTCACAGGTTCATTTAAGTGTAAGATCTCCTCCTCAGAATTTCATGCTCATAAATAAAGACAACATTTCATTAGAAAGAAAGGCACACCTAAGTTTTTTTGGTTTGTTTTTTTTTCACGCACACAGGGGCACATGTGCTTGAGCTGGCTGTGCTGTCTGCAGCTGCTCTATCCGTTCCCACCCTGCACTGGCACAACCTTACACCCAGCTAACCCGGAGCAGCAACACCCTTCTATGCAGGCCTCCCTGAGACCAGGGCTCATAATGAATGAGGAGAGCCCTACTACTGTAATAATGGTCACCAGAATTACATCTGGCCAGGAAATAAGACTGAGCTCCTAAACTGATCCTGACGTGCATTATACAACTAGAAAAGCACAGCTGTGTGATCATTACTGCAATTATAAAGTGACATTTAGTGTTAATTTTCTTTTCTTTCTAAATTTCGAAACAGAGTGGGGGCAGAACCAGTAACTCTGGGGGTATGAATGTGCAAAAAAGGGAAATTAAAGTTTTTAAGAGTGTAAATGTTGATTCTTCATCACCTGTCAGAGGTTAACAAACAGCCGAGTGAAAACACCTCGTATCTCCCACACACATACCCACCTTTACCTATATCCATAGCTATAAAGTAAGCTCTGTGTAAAACGAGACACATTTGAAATAAATTAACACTATCATGTAGTGCATGCTGATTTCAAGTTGCAGATATAGTGCTTTTCAGGATATTAGGGGAAATCAAGAAATCAGCAATGCTATCTCTAGAGAGTTTTTATTTTCTACTTATTACTTCAGAATAAAAAAAAAAAATAATGTAAAGATGTTAATAAAACTCAAAGGTTCACAACCCTGGAAACACTGCCAGTAAATAAAAAGTAAATAAATTTATGTTATACAGGGGATGCCTAGCAATAGGAAAACCACTACTTGGTCAGCATTCCTTCCAGCACAAGATAGGTGATAGAGAAGGTAATTGCTTACCTGCAATCCCAGCCCCCAAAATACTGCTCCCTCTTGTGAACTGTACTGAACAGTAATGTACCAGTACATTAAATGGTTGTGTCTATCTTTCCAGTTGCCTAAAATCTGACCAACATTATTGTTACTATAAACTCAGATCCTCACCTTTTAAAGCAAACTGTATGACTGACAAGCAAAAATCCTGGTGCCTTGCATGCTTTCTCTGAGAAGCTTGGGAAAACAATTTTCCTTCCAGTTTGCTTCCTATCCCATCACCTGCTATCAGAAGAAGTCGGGTTGTTAGTCCTGATGCACTACAGCAGCAAAGCCATGTTCAAAGAACTGTTTCCCTGAGCTGCACAGCCCTTCATTACACACCATTCATCATTATCAACACCAGGAACTGCTGGAACAGCCCTTGTGAATGAAAAATCTCCCTATTTAACTTCTAGAGGCTGCCTGCCCACTCCCTGCCAGCCCACTTTGGCCTCGGTACTGAGGCAGGCTTTGTACCTCGGGCAGGGGGCTGCTGGCCATGCTGTGTGTGCCCTCTGCCCACAGCCCACCCCGACAGGAGGGCAGCAGCCCCTCTCTCCCTGTGCCAGCAGGAACGCAGGAGCCGCTCTCCGAACGGCCGGCCCTAAACTGGCCTCTGCCAGGCAGAGTTCCGGAGGTGCCCGGCAAGTGCTTGCTTTCTGCACACCAGCAAGGCTGTGCTTCTTGGCTCCACGCTCCTGCAGGGGAAAGAGCTGCTGGAAAAGGAAGGAGCTGGAGGAAAGAACAACAGTTTCCAGCTGGTCAGTTCCTCACTCTCTCCTGATCAGTAGGGAAGGTGCTGCCAGGGCACAGGGCAAGCTGCAGCCCCTTCTGCAAGCACAGACATGGAGATGCTGCTCTATTTCTAGCCTCTTCCCTTTGCTCACTCTTTTCTTACTAATATTTTTAAAACATTTACGTAGCAGACACGTTGCAATTAATTTATCTTCCCTGGTCAAAACACATTTACTTCTGTAGAAACACTGCTCTGCCACCCATTTCAAAAGAAGAGCTGGGTTTCAGCTCACTCACTCAAACACAGATTTGTATTAATTCTTGTGCCTCATTAATTATTTCAGAAAAGGAGAATTCCTCACACAAGTTAAAAAGTGACCTAAGCCTACTAACTGCTGTGTGCTATGAATGGCAGTTGAAGGAGACAAGGAGAAAGATGTTTTTCAGGGGTCTCTGCAGCATTTTTAAGTCACAGTGAGAACAACTTCAGGTTTCACACACCCATCTTTTTTTCTTCTTTTTATTTTAGTACCATCTATTTGGTTCTTCAGCAGTTTTGGTCATATTTCAGTAGTTTGCCATCCATGGCTTTTTTGGGACTTTTGATATCTTAAACTTATTTTACACAGTTACACACTAGGATTTTTCTATAGAAAACATTATAGAAATATTTAAAGGACATCAAATTTCTAAATAAAATCATTAAATATTTTGTCATATCCAACATCGTATTTCACTGCCATAGATGCTCTACTGTTGAGTTTTTCCTCTAGGAGTACAAAATATTTATTTCATACAGTCTGAAAAGGGTTATTTTACATTTATTAAGAGTATAAAAAATTATGCAAAGAACAG